>NC_140780.1:46812714-56812714 GCF_044657685.1 Stegodyphus dumicola
AAAATTTGAGTTCTTTACTCAAACTCAAAGCATTGCTCCAAGTTTTCAAAACAAAAACATCAAAAAGTCTATTTTCATTTGGCTCAATGGAACAAATAGTTGTTTCACGCACTTGACTCCATGCCATTCCCGAATTCCATCTCTGAGTTGAATACCGACCCTAAGAAATAACTGTATATACATCCGGAGAGACATCAAAAGCTCAACGTGAAAATCGTAAAGAATAATAAACTAGAATATAGAGAGGAAAAAAAAAATCCCTACCGACTAAATAATAAAGTCATGTTCCATCTTGTTCTCAGAAAATAAAGTAACGGTCGTTATTTTTTACTTCCCCCTTCTTATTTTTTTTTTTTCATCAAATATTCGAAAAGCTGTGTATACATAAATAAATGACTTAGGTTGTCATCGAGAAAAGTAATTTTATTTACTTATTTATGTAAGGTTTCTTTTTTCCGGATTTTATTGTCAGAAAAATGCAAGGTGCATCGAATTTATCTGAGAGGTAATATGGTTCCTCGAGTAGCCTATAATGGTTTCGGAAATGGAGATTTTTACTACATGTATGACTTTCTGATATTATTTGTATGTTTCTGTGAGTTGGATGAGATCCCATTTAAAGGTTTGGCTTACTTTATTATTGCATCTCAACAGAGTCATCATAAAAATTCACCCTTGCCCCAGATTTGAATTTTGAAATACATGTATTCCAGCTGGAATAAGGTGCCAGTTTGTAACTGCTTGCTTTTGAGATGATCTTGAAAGTTAAAAATTTTTGTATGTTAGTTATAGCATTTACATATAGGATTTTATTATTTTTCATATGTTCTAAATGTATAATGGAGAATGGAGAAAACAAAGAAAACATAACTGAATTTTTGTACTACGTAAAGTCAAAGATATTTTCACTTCTTGCTGCTACTGATATGTTAAAATCTTTGTACTTCAAACTTTAACTGGCTAAAAACTTTTATGCGTTTATTTTGTAAGGATCCTAAGTTTTACTAACGTTTATTTTATTTTAAATCTTTACTATCACTTCTTATTTTCTACTTCCGGCCAGAATTAAAAGCTTTTAACTTATTTATGCAAATTTGTCTTGCTAACGCCAAGTACTTCAGTTGTGGCTTTTTGCCAAGCAAGAGAGAGGAAGGAGATATTAGAAGCAGGCCGCTTGCCATAGTAGTTTTACTCGGTTGCTGGTTGCCTTCAAGGCCAGAGGTTTAATCCTCGTGATAATTTTAAACGTATCGTAGTTTTAGCAGCTCTCTGTACTACATACGGCTTTTTGTTAATTTACGGCCAATCTTAAAGTAGGCACTTGTATATTAATCCAAAGTTAGTTTAGTTAGAGTTTTAGTTAGTAGTTTTATATTCTTACGTTCAAACCACAAGTGGTTGGTCTCTGTATTCCGAAGTTCCGGAAGGCTCTGTAAAGATAGAAAAATATTAAATCCTTCCTGTGTGTATTGTCTACTTCACAATTTATCGAACATAGCTTGAGTAAGCTCCCTGTTCTGAGTCAGGACAGTTAATGTTTCCAAAGCAAGTAAAGAGGAATACTAATCCTGATAATTTGATTCCAAGAATTTAGATGAGTATTAAACAGACCAAGCTGCTCCCCCACAAAATAACTTTTGTTATTCTGCCTACATAATTATAAAAGAATAATTGCTTAGGTGATAAGGTTTTATTTGTATAGGCGTTTACCTTACTTTAACTACGATTGGTTTCTTATGTATCTTTTGCTTGTTTCGATCTTCTTGCTCCAGAAGTTGTAAACAAGAATATACTTCCAAAAAAAAAAAAAGGATGTTTTGTGTTTGATAATATTTACATTTCGTAATAGTTTAAGAGTTGATCCCTACAAACACCAGCACCACTCCCAAATTTTACTTTTATCAACAGCAGCAGCTCCCTGAAAAATGACCTGAGACGTCGCTTTCGCGCGGTACTATTTCTTTTCTGAAAGAGAGTGCAAGAATGCATGTCGCTCGAAAGGTCCTCTAAAAGTTTCTTGAACTGAGTTGGAAAATTTTTCCATATTGTTTGCTGGTTTTGCATTAATGGACTGCCTCATCTGCCTGTCACAGTGATGCTTGCTTGAGAGACAAAATTTCGTCAACTGAATTCTGCAGATACGAAGTCCGAAATTTGCCTGAATGTTTGCAGATATCAGTAGGAGTTGGTGTCAACTTTTATTGTAATGAGCAATACATGAGCTGCTCAGATTTTTATTTAAACTGATAACTATATTCAAAGCTGTTTTGTTCTTAAGCGTTACTGCGAGCAGTTCTAGACAAGAGAATTTGTGGTGAGCGAATATGACCTAATTGTACTTGCCCTTCAAAAGTTCAGTTGTCTCTCAAGGAAAACATTTATTTTAATTTGAGCTACATGACCAGTAGGAACAACTTGGTTTTCATCCTGATACCGAGCAAGAGATAAAACTGCCGAAGATCAGTGATTCCCTTCCTCAATAGAATAATATGAAATATTAAATCAGAGCATAGAAATTATAAATTTTGATCTTACATTGAGGAATTTTATTATACGAATTAACATTTTAGATTTGTTTTATTCTAAACTTTATTAATGTTCTTCAAAATATAACCATTTATGTTAAAAGGGGTAGCAAATGAAGAAAAGCCAATTTTTTGTGTTAATAATTTCATCAGTCAAATAATTATATAAAAAAAAATGCCCAAATACTGTACATTAGAAACAACCAATTTTTGTATTCAATGACAATTTCGATGTGTGCAAGATTTGCCTATACTGCTATGAAGCGAAACATTAAAGTTGCAATGATATCTAGAAAATCCTGGGAGGGGGGATAGAAATTGTCGGTTAGCTAGTTAACTAGAAACCTTGTTTTGGAGTTGATTCAAATTCAGTTGACGCACTCAATTTTTCGATCTTCTTCCCTGTGTTGTACTTCACAGCATAGCGTGGAAAAGGAAAAGGCCATTTATCTGTTGATCAGTTTTCCCAAACACTTTCCAGTTTCAGTGCATCAAAGATGGTTTCGATAGACTTGATGCCATAATAAATATTTTAAAGGGATCGAGTAAAAAGTAAATAGGTAATAAGTCGTTTTTCTTTCGTTCTTCCGCTCTAACTGTGAGCCGTAAGTCGTAAAGTCTCTGATTAACATCAGACTTGCAGACTCTAATCATTGTTTTAGGCCAATAGGTGTTTAGACCACTTTTTAATAAATTTCTAAACTATTGCCGACTGTAAAATTTATTAATTTTTATTGTTTTTAACCTTAGCTATAAGCAAGTTATTTGAACATGATGGTTGCGCACTTTTTTATTTGACTATTGATCTTAGACATATAATTCCATATTTACAGCTTCTTAAATTAGACACAAAATATAATGTAAAGTTCCTTAGCTCTATGGATTAGAAAAGTTCTGTAATTCAATGTATAAAATTTCAACTTTTACATAAACTCCAGGGATTATTGCAAAGAAATAAAATTTGCAATTTTCCAAAAAAATATCAATTACTTAAATATTTATGATGTTTTGATTAGTAAAAAATTACTTTTGTTTTGCAATTTTACGTATATTTAACATTTTAATATGCATTATACTGAGCATCTTCACGCTGCCAGGGTCTGGAAGTAGAAGTTGGCCCTACATTACATCATTGTAAATTTTTATTTTAATTCATTCATTTTTGAGCAGTATCTTTGGTCTTTTAGAAACATCTTTGAAAGACCTGTTTGACATGAAGATGAATTGCATCCGTCTTTTTTGAAACATACTAACAGACCTTCTACATGGAAGGCATCTTTAACATCGTTTGCCAGTCTGACAACTTCTTTAACTTGATGACGGTTTCTTCGAAGCAGACTATACCTATCGGATCATTCAGCCGTTGAAAGAGAAGTCTTTGTATACTGATGCATTTAATTTTATTTGTTACTCATTGTTTTTGTTTCGCAGTTTAATTTAGTTCATTTGGTTTCAGTTATTGTTGTATGGAAGCTCTCAAATCATCAGAGAAAGTTTTCTGATTTTTTTTTTTCTATAGTTGCCTGTAAAGAAGGCATTATGCAGCAAATTACGTTCTTAAAGAACTTTTTTATCGGCATTTTATCTATTATAGAATTGTTATATTTTCCTGAATTATTCGTTGCCAAAATTATAAGAAATCGTTTTTCTTAAACTCTGAAAATACGTTTTTGTTTATTGCACATTGCATCTTGATAATGCCCCAAAATTTAGACACTTTTTTCTTCTTGCCCCAGCAAAGATTTAGCTTCCATCGAGTATGAGTCTCTTTCTGTCTGCAGACTACTGCCACTTCAAATATATCAATAACATTGCCACAGATGGATTTTAAAAATCAGCGTTAAAAATATTGGCACAATATATATTATTAAATTGATGATAGATAATAGACTGATAATAGATGATTTGATAGTAGATCTTTTAATGTCTTTGATTCATCATTAAGCTTCATTCGAACATGTGAAAGTTAATAATATCTTTGTATACATGATGTTTTCTTCCTTTTCAAAAGAATGAAGCTTTTACCAATCATCTTATTTAACACAACACAGCATCACCATTACTGTGACAGAGATTTTGAATGAAGGTTAGAGTAGAAACTCTTTATTCAGCATCTTACTTTTCAGATTCATTCTGCTGACTGAGATATTCAAACTTTGCTTTGTGATCAGGTACCCAAAATACCAATGAAACGTACTCGCAGCCTGCTGCTGTTTTGTAAGGTGATGCGAACAATGCGTAAGATTCAACGAAATTGAAAACGTTTTCTTTAAATTCTTCTCTTCTTTCTTTCTTTTTAAATAATTAAATGCTATTATGTTAATGAATATTGAATTAGAACAGCAATTTTATTTCTTGGCTTTCGTTTTGGAGTTCTTGAGTGTTTGTACGAATGCTAATGTCTTTTGAAACCTTAACGAAATCTGTAATAGCAGTTTTCGTAAATATGTATATATCCATTAAACACTTTAAGCTAAATTTAACGATTTATGACTACAATATGGTAAATGAATGCAAGATTTCATGCAGATATATTCAAGGTATGTGATTTATTGGCTATTAGTAACATACCGTTTTATCCCACGTCCTGGGAGCAAGCTGTTGTATAGTTTTGCAAATGAAAAGGAGCAATAGGGCAAAAGCATTTGCTGAATTTTTTTCTTCTTTTAATCTTTTTCCCTGTAAAGTCAGGTAGCCGAATATTTTTTCTGTTCCATCTAAGAACTGTTACTACAGTAGTCTGAAACCATTTTCTGAAAATAAGCAAAATACAGTTGTGGAAAATACACCGCCCTCCAAAAGTTAAGGAGCAGCATGTTTTTCAAAGCTCACCATTACAAAAGTGTCAGTAACTTTTAAATTCACAGTTCATATGCATGACAGTAACAAAGTTTAAGAGAACATATGCAAAAACAATAGCTACCGCTTTTTTATGGAAATTAATACTTATATAGGAGAAAAAAATGCAAAAATTGTAATTTTTGTTCACGAGTGTTGATTTTCAGTTTTTATTACAGTTTCGTGGACAACATTCAGGAGAGTCTATAAATGTCCAGGAGAGAAGTCGTTTGCCAATTTCGTTGAGGTGACGGGCGATTGGATGGAAGGAAATGGGGAGGTCATAAGCTGATGCTGCTAGACGTCTTAGTGTCTTTGAATCTGAGGATTCTGTGTCTAGAAGACATGTTCCAGGCAAACCTAGAGTTACAACACGTGCGGGAGACCGTTATTTAGCGCTTTCGGTCTGAAGGAGGAGTAACATTACTGTGTCTCAGCTCATGACAGATCATTTAGTGGCAACAAGAACAAGAATCTTAGCTATTACAGTGCGCAGACGCCTGCACAATACAGGTCTGTATACAAGACGACCAGTTGGCTGTGACCTCTTGACCCGAGGACACAGAAGTGCCCGTTTGTGTTGGGCATGCGAACACGTCTCCTGGACCAGCAAACCATGTGAACTGTTCACGCCCAAGCATTTTGGCAGACGAGATATTTTATCGAAGTTATGGTTTGCGTGAAAGTTATTCGTATTTTCGCGGAATTTAACTCCAAATAGCTTTCGTTTTTCAAAGTTTTCATATTGGTACGTTTATCATGAAAAGGTTGGAATAAGGGATTTATAGTGTATAGTTCCTTTTGCTTTTCTCTCTTGTACTCAGTATCTTTCACACAGCATTGACTGTTAAGTAAAACCTCTGTGACACACAGGTAGCAAAATCAAAATATTTGACTTAGACGAAGTCCTGAACAGCGAAAACTCTCACAGTGACCGCCTGAACAGCTGTGGAAAGTGACCATTATTTCTATTAACGGTACTGAACATCACCGATAAAAAAGTTCTGTAATGTGATTCCCGCCGTAGAAAACTAAAATCATACGCATATTTTCGTAATCGCACTGCACGAATTGGGTCATCTGATCAGGATCGCTCATAATCAAATAAGTTAACAACGGAGAAAGAATTCCTTGTTTTTTTTTCATATTATTATGCAAATATCTTGATAGGTAGGCATAATTTCATTAACATTTTTATCACACATCTATAACAACATGCACAGCTCTTAGAATTTTTACGAATAGTTAAATCAGTTTTCTAAAACCAAAAAATAAAACTCTATCAGTAAGGCATGTATTCTGGCTTCTTTATATCTGATGTGAATTTATTTTAATTTTTCTATTTATGCACTTTTAGTTTGAGTAAAATAATATAATTCTTATAATTCCATTACTACAATAATTTAAAGTTACTGTAGTCTAATTAAGCACTATAATAACTTAAAAGTGACGGAATGTCAAGTATGTTTTTTTTTTTTTTTTCATTTTTAAACTAATGATTATGTTAAAGTATAATTCCAAACAGCAGGAGTTTCAGTTTATTTATATAAGTTTTGGCATCACAAAGAACTACCCAAAATTATTGTGTTGCTGAAGATTGATTTCGAAAGGATTTTCAAATTTTATTTAATCGATGTCAGATAAAAAATGAGTGAAAACTAGTAATATCCTCTTATAAAATGCACTTCTATAGTGATAACTTAAACCATGCTGTTTTTCCGGTTGATATTTGCTATGCTTGACATATCTGCTGATAAGTGTGTAATTACTAATTTTCATATTAGAAGTGCACGATCGCAACGTTAATGAATAATTAATGTATAATTGAAAAAAATCATTTTTCCTAATCTGTTGGTACTTATACATTGGTATTTGTAACATTGTGAACTAGACCACATACTTTTGGAGCACAAACCTTGTATGCCTTGAGTATTCACATACATTGCTTTTTGATGGAAGGGCCTCATTCTGGTCATAAGAGGTATTCATTACCAGCAATAAATTTTTTCAGCGTTTTCTCCCCCCCCCCTTTTTTTTTGGCTCTCTTATTCTCTTTTTCATTCGGTCTTTTTTTTAAATAGCAACACTGAACTACGAAAGGCCCAAAAAAAATCGATTTTTTTCATCGAAATCGATTTTTTTCATACAGTTATGCGAAAATGTTTTTGCTTCTTGGCAATCAAGAGAAAAGCATAGTGGGTAGTTAGTTGATTGGCCATTACTTAATGAGATCTAATATACCCACTCTTGTATTTTTTCATCTTATACTACGCTTATGTTATATAGGTTAGAGGTTAGATACTTTACGCTCTTGTTTGGCATTTAACGTAATTCGTATCGATGAAACCTCAACTAAACGCATACTACAGAAAAACGCATTTTCCCAAACGCTTTTCCCAAACGTAGTTTAAAGCTACTTTTTCAAAAATGCAGATAAATTACATATAATTTTTAATAGTCTGAATAGGCGACCAGACCCGGGACAAAGGTGAGACAAGTGAGGCACTTGCCTTAGGTAAAATGCTAGTTGAGGCGTCAAATTAGCTATAAAATTTTAGACATACATTTGAAAAATTTATTATTCTGGTTAACTTTGAGTTTTGAAACATATCGCGAAAATCGTTTTAAAATATATTTGAAACATCAAAGTAGGCTATAGTTTTGAATACTTGCGCACTCGCGTTTTTGCTTTTAAATAGTTAATGAAACCAAATCAAAAGCATTATTGATTAAAGACGATTTAATATTTTAAGTGAGACTGAAAAATCGTTATCAGGTATTTTATACAATTATACAATTTTCAACAAGCTGTTATTGCTTTATATTTGCATTCTTGAATTTCTATAATAAGGCATCAAATAATAAAGTGAAATTAATAGCTTCTTTAAGTAAATCAGCTTAAATTCCAAGGAACAAAAGGTAAATAAAGCTTTGCAATTATAAAAATTAACTATACTGCATATTTAACTATACTATATGCAAATCCTCTATTAGCTGCATGCTTAATTGGGGGATTAAACTTGCGATTTTCTCAAATAGTTCATAGAATATTATGAATTAAATGGAGTAAAAGTTTTTGCAATCAATTTTGTAAATGAAAAGAGAGAAATTTCTTAAAAAATAGCTAATGCATGTACTCAAATAGGTATATTTAATAGAAATTTTACGTTATTACTTAAATTTTAGTCCATTTAATAAATTATGCCTCAATAAATATTATGTGAAAAACACAAAAGTACCGTAAAATAGAGAAATATTTTTATGAGAACATATCTAGAAATACTAAACTTTTAACACATTTTATAAGGTATTTCTCCCGCCTTCTTAGCATGTCTTCGTTGTGTGGTGGTCGCCACACGTCGCGCGTATTCTAGAGGTCCGTGGTTCGAATCCCGGCGAGGGCATTGCTCAATTTTCTCATTTTCTGCATTAAAAATAACAAAATGAGTGGAGCCCGAACTAAAAACAGTGATGGATGATTTATGATTTTCCACCACCAGGATTTGGCGATTGGCTCTCCTGTTCCCCAGTCGTCCTTTAAAAGGGGGCCTATATAAGGTATTTCTCCCGCCTTCTTAGCATGCCTTCCTGGTGTAATGGTTAGCACGCTCGGCGCGTATTCGAGAGGTCCGAGGTTCGAGTCCCGGCGAGTACATTGCTTATTCTTAACGTCTTCTGCCTGCAATTAACCTAATGACTCCACAATTTTTTAACCCAAAATGTGAGAAAAAAGCGACAATTTGATAATGTATTTTCCGCCCATTTCTATCATTTTAAGTAGCATTGTGCTAAATAACACCTAAAATAGATTTATGTGTACTATTTTTCAAAATCTGGGTGTCGAACTTAGCCGGATGGTGATTTTAAACATGCATCGTGCTGCTACATTAAAAATTAGAGGGAACTTTCATTTTGAGTATTTTATAGTCTAGTCTTTTATTTTTCATCTATTATGCTGCGTAACTAGCTTCGATTTTAACTTCATAATTCAAGCACTCTTTTGGATGAGTAATCTACGTCTCAAATTCTTACTAAACAATACTCAGAAAAGTTTTTTAAAAAAGTAAAAAACTTTTATTGGCAAACATATACTGTCTTACAAACGCTGGGTAATAGTTATAGATTTAGCTTCTAAAATTTATAGTTGTATAATAACACTATTATCTATTTATAAATCTAGTAGCATTCTATTCGTTATTTATAAATCAGCAATTTTTCTAACTTTCTTGCCCTTAAAGCGTAATTACCTAATCTTAATTCTATTCCCTTTTAGGTTAAGACTCTCCCTTAACCCATAAAAGGAGAATCTCACTTATCTACAATTCGACAATATCTGTTTACGATTAAATTCTAATTTGTGGAAATGGTAGAAACACCAGTTAAGTCACCTGTTGTCACTTACTTGCTCACTAATTTCTTTGGCACGCTGCATCTTTCCCCTTATTCTTTGTAATTCGCATTTTCTGAAGTATGACTTAACTTAGAAATGGAAGAATGTATGTAATAAAATATTGATTTTTTGAATTTTAAAGTGTACTTTACATTTAGACTCAGTGTTCTGTTCTTTAGAATCAGTAAGAGCACTATTTTCAAACCTATGTCAGAATAATTTGCTAAAATCTTTTGTAAGTGATCGTCAAACAACTTTTAACACAAATCAGTGTAAAATAATGACGTAAACTTTTGTGTTAGGGAGGAATGCTTTGCATCGACTTCCTACTGCAGAACTAGCTTATGATTCGTTATTACATAAGATCTGCATATGGCTTATTCATTTTACGGGGAACTGAATTCATTACAAAAGTATTAATCTCTTATTTTATCTGCTCGGTCTCACTTCTTACATTACTTTGATGCCAGCAATGCCTTTAGCTTAGTTTTTTTCATTTTTCCCTGCCCATTTTATTTTGTTACAGGACAATTATTAGCCACCCGGGCTGGCAAATTGCCTTTTCCCAGAAGTGTTGAAGTTCGATAAGGCGTAAGATCTTTAATGTGCCTCTCAAACTAAAAATGTACAAATATGCGTTTATAAGGTATTTCTCCCGACTTCTTAGCGTGCCTTCGTGGTGTAGTGGTGTGCACGCTAAGCGCGTATTCCAGAGGTCCGTGGTTCGATTCCCGGCGAAGGCTTTGCTCATCTTTCACATCCCCAGCTTCCAAAAAATAACTAATGTCCCTACAGTGGCGCCCGAACTAAAAGGGTTCTGGATGATGATTCTCCACACCCAGGATTTGGCGAATGGTTCCCCTAAACCCCAGTCGCCTTTTAAAAGGGGGAGTATATAAGGTATTTCTCCCGATTTCTTAGCGTGCCTTCGTGGTATAGCGGTGTGCACGCTCGGCGCGTATTCCAGAGGTCCGTGGTTCGATTTCCGGCGAAGGCGTTGCTCATTTTTCACATCTCCTGCTTCCAAAAAGTACCTAATGTCTCTACACGTTGTTTAACTAACTCACCGATTTAAATGTAACGTTCGTACCTCTTTACAATTTATAACTCCTAACAATCAGTTATTACTCAAATAACGGAATTTTAAAAGTACTTATCTTACATATTTCAATTCCTCTTACTTTCTCACAGTTACCAAGAAAACAAAGTGTATTCAGTAATAAGTCAGCCGAGCTAAACTTATATTCTTCAGCTTAAGCAATATTTCCTCAGTTTTTGAGAAATTAAAGATCAGATCGCAGGAATGATGGAAAATAAAGATACTGTGTTATTTCTTTGGTATTTTTTTATATATTAAGGATGCAACAGTACTCAGTCTCATCGCAAACTGAAAACGGTTTGATTGAAAGGTATTATCCTGACAAGATGTCTGTTTTAGTCTCTTTTGCGATCACTTCTAATTAATTCCTTATTTATGTCCCAAATAAAATTGATGCTGTGTGTACTGAGGCACTGAATTACGATTTGACTCATATATGAGCCGCCGATATCGCTATCAAATCATAAATTTGATACAATCTTTGGAGCTAGGAGATCACTGAAGCATTGTGTTGTACTGAAGGAGACATTTGGACGTCCATATTCCTCCATTGCATTACTTAAGAAAGTTATGCCAGTAAACTGCCATTCTCTAGTTCGTGCTTATTGCAGAAAGCCGTGACCCAAATTTTAGATGCGAAACCAATTTCGGAAGCTAGTTTATCTGATGTTAGTGAAACCTCTTCTTTGAGCTTTTGTTTTTTAGTTTGAGCTTTTGTTTTGCCGTTGGCTGTCATGAATAAAAATAAGGGAAAAAGAATAATTTGATATGCGCTTAAGCTGTACGTTCCTGTTCATTAATTCTGATACGGGACATGAGCTGTCCGACCAGTGGTCAGGGAACGCTCTTTGATTGCTAAGAGTGAAACATGATTCATAATTTTAAATACTCAGATTTTTCTGCAAAATCAAAGCGAATAGAAGCAAGTTCTTATAAATATGGATCTGAAAACTACTTTAAAAGGGAAACTCCCTGGAAGTTGGGAATTGATTGAGTTTGTAGAAACATTGGGTGGGTTGCCTTTCTAAAATGACTTAGCGTCTCCGCCCGTTGGTAAGGTCAGCGTTGTCATAGCAACGCACAAGACATGTATGTATCTTACTTACGCGCTAAATGTCATGACGTCATAAGGTGGTCATCGTAGCCCGAATCATTGAATGTAACTTAGGTGGTGCTTAGGTAGCTGAGCAGCTTATTGTAGTGCTTAGTTAAGGGAATAAAACAGGAATATAAAATTCATTGTTTCTTTTCTAGAGGGGCACTGTTTTTCCTTCGACTCGAATTTTAAGTCTCTCTTTGTTACGAATTTTTTAATTTGCAATACTGTTTCTATGGTCTCCAATTTTTTTTTTTTTTTTTTTTTTTTTTTTTTTTAAAGTATTGGTACTGGCTTGTGTTCCTAAGCGTAACAACGCGCAAAGTTGTCTAAAAATAATCAATAATTTTAACTTGGAATAAAAAGTTTTTAAGTTTTTATACACTGAAGAAACTTTTAGTCATTTTCGGAGGTGTTTTACATTGATTATGAAGCATAATTAATATACAAATTATGTTTAACGCTACGGATTAGACCATATTAAATAACTTTCTCCGTTCGTCAGCTTTAGTAGTTTTCTAGGTTTTATGTTTGTTTAAAGTGTATTTTAACACTAAACGTACAGTTATGTAACTTATTTTTTACTTATTCTGCCCACTAATGGTTCTCAGGATCGAAAGCTTTTATCAACATTTTGTTTTTCATAAGATAAACTGAAATTTATGTCCCAAATATTAGCTATTATAGTAGAGTCTAGACACAAAAAGTAACTATATTTTTGAAAGAGATCTGGAAAGCGTTTGAAATCTGTAAATGGAGTCTGATCAAAAATTCAAATCTAAGAAAAGAACCTGAGATAAAAAAATTAAAGGATTTAATAAGTGTTATTCCAGGTTCAAAGTGCCTAGCGACTGACAACACGCTATCTCACCTACGCCCAATATTAAGTCTATATTCTGATTAAATAATACGGGTACGACGAAGCAGTTGCACCGTTAAGGCATATAAGGAGCAGGGAGATTTTCTTCACAGTTAAAGAGCGGTTAGGGAGGGAGAAAAACCCAACCACTAAATCCAGGCGATAACGAATTATAGCCGTCGTTTAGTTCAGGCGCCATATGTAACGTATCTTAAACTTTTCAACGCGGGAAACACACACACAAACAAAACAAAACAAAAAAAAAAGAAAGAAAGAAAGAAAGAAAGAAAAAAAAATACTCAGCAGTGCCATGGCCGGAATTCGAACTCCGGACCTTCTAATTGCTAGCCGAGTTGTCTCTCCGATTACACCATCAAGACACGCAGTGAAAAAGGAAAAAATTCGGTACAGACTTTGTTTTTATAAAATTGTCCGGTCGATAGTGTTAAACTGCTTCCCTGAAATTCTCTAATTTAGTTTGATAAAATTTGTAATTAAAGATTCGTTTGTAGAATAAATGTTTAAGATAAAAAGGCCTGTAATAAGTTCTCTGTGCATATACTTCGTGTCCTCAAAATCCTTACTCGAACTTTATGAATACATGTCTACTACCAATGCGGAACTGGTAGTACATGTCTACTACCAATGCGGAACTGGTAGTACATGTCTACTACCAATGTGGAACTGGTAGTACATGTCTACTACCAATACGGAAGCATTGGTAGTAATGTACTTCCAGTTACAAAAATGTTTTAAATAACGCAAATATTCATGTTTGGGCATTTTTAAATTTAAAGAGATCAATTTTGGAAAAATTAGGAAATTTAATATTTTATACGTTTCCGACATTTAGAAAAATTCCGTACTCGTTATGCAAAATAAAACTCAAAAAGTGTGACCCCGGTACGACAAAAAAATTGACAGCGATATTTGATATTAAAATCGGAGATCAATTTCAGGGGCCGTACATAGACTGAAATGTTTACATTTGTATGTGACTAAAAATTACGAGGGATGCTTCCGAAGTTCTAGGAACTTAGGTATAATTTTTTATTTCGTCAGTTTTCATCAATACTGGAATGCAGTTTCCTCAACGTAAGTCTCATTTAATTAAATACACCTATTCCAACGAAAACCTAGTTTTTTAAGCCGTCCTGGAAGAATATTTTCGGTATTCTTTCAATGCACCTAATTACGGCGCGTTAAAACTCTCAAATCGAACACCCAGGAAGTTCTTTTGAAATGCGGGAACAAATGTAGGAACAGAATGTATGAGAACAAGATACTCCTTTGAGAGTTGAACAATTTCTAAAGTTTTCACACACGCTTTTCACAAAAACGAAATGATTTCTCCTTGAATCTTCCATAATTGCAAAAATAGTGTTAAAATATAGCACTTGTGTCACTCAAACAACTGAATTGGACCGAATATATTGCACGGGATAACAGCGAAATTTGTCTCTAGCCCACAACGTTACCTGTGGGCTAGAGCTCAATTCGTATAACTCTATGGAAAAACCCATTGTAAATATGAATTAAGAAAAAGGTTTCTGAGTGTTGAGATTATGTATCGAACATTTCTATGCAGATTATTGTGAACAGTATTGATCAATATATATACATTATTTTTCAAAATGGAGATCTTATTCACAGAATCTGATAGAATTCGTGTTCTAAAAAACACTGGCAGGCTTCAATGTTAGCACGTAGCAGCTCGTAAAATTATTTGTATTAATTAAAAAACTAAAAATATTTGTAAGCTAGTTGAAAAGTTATAAATTGCTTGTGTGAAAATCCTTTCGGCATACCAAATGTAAAACATATAAGATACTAGTAAATCACAAAAGAATATCTCTGAATACCATTTAAAAGGAAAAAATTAACCTCGCAATATTTTAATTTATTTATTAACCACCCCCGCTATGCAAACTGAAAATAACATCAAAAATCGGAAATTTTGAAATGAATTATCTTGGTCAGTTTTCGTCGAACGGGATTCAAACATTTTTCTTTTTACTTGTAGAGACATTAGGTATTTTTTTAAAGCAGGAAAGATAAAAAATGAGCAACGCCTTCGCCGGGAATCGAACCATGGACCTCTGGAATATGCGCCCAGCATGCAGACCACTACACCACGAAAGCACACAAAGAAGGCGGGAGAAATGCCTTATATACTCCCCCTTTTAAAGGGCGACTGGTGTTTTAGGGGACCCAATCGCCAAATCCTGGGTGTGGAGAATCATCATCCACCACCCTTTAAGTTCAGGCGCCGCTGTAGAGACATTAGGTATTTTTTGTAAGCAGGAAAAATGAAATATGAGCAACGTCTTCGCCGGGAATGGAACCACGGACCTCTGGAATACACGCCCAGCATGCAGACCACTACACCACGAAGGTGCGCTAAGAAGGCGAAAGAAATACCTTACATTACATTTTTATAATGAGTATAGCCATTTTCTTACACATAAATGTAGGGATCGAGAGACCTCGTTAAAAGTTCGGTTTCGTAATCTTAAAAAACTTATTTTTTAAATTAAATATGCCACAACATGAATATCTGCGCTATTTAAAACATTTTTCTAATAGGCGTTATATATCTACGGCCAATGGTTGCGAAAATAAAAGGCCGGTTAAGGACTTTAGTTGTCACTATATGTATCATAATTCAACTGATAGTGATAGTGATAGATTTTTTTCTTATCAACTGTCATTTAAATAATAATAATGTTGCATTATCTAGTAAATAAGTAAACATTTCAAATATAGCGTGACTTTAAATAAGAAAACATTTTATGCATCGATTGTCTCAATTAAAGGATGTAATTTGAATAGCGGGATTTGAAACACGTTTAATCTGATAAAACATTCACAACCGGCAGTAGGATGATGTATCCAATGGTCATACAAAGAAGGCCGCGTCACAGAGTATGCTAGTAATTTGAATGCAGTAAAGCAGGACTCGAAATCTGCGTTGTATCACCTTCAAATTTTCCACCGGATGTCGATATAATTGCGAATGCGTTTAAATGAGGAACGTCCATATCAGAATGCTAAGACTTCGAATTATGTAAATTTCTCTCCAGAAAATATATGCAAAATAAATGAATTTCCGAGAAATCTCGCTTTATAATTAGAATTTACGATTATAAATAAAACATTATCGCATGCGGATTTCAAGTTTTGTAATTTAAGACTTACACAGAAAATGTTGAAACAGAATGCTAAAATCAATGCGTAAAAGAAAATCCATATGTCTCAATTTTAGTTCGGCTGGAAAAATCTCAGGCTACGCACATTCGGTTTATTATCAGCCAACGAATGTAGCGGATCGAGTAAATACCATTTCAAATCCTTTTAGCCGAACATTGGAGATGTTTCTAAATCTGTATGTGTAGCAAATAAAGATTTAAAAAATGGTCATTACTGAGTGATACAGAATCATCTAATTAATATGAATCGATATTTAGAAATGCACTAATGAGCAATAATTGCGTCTAGAACGTTTACGGACTGCGTTTACTTATCAACGAAGTTTTATCATAAGTCATGATATTTTTTTATCAAGTGTAGTGAATCTCATCCTAGTTAAGAACTTCCCATGTGTGTTAAACTTTTACCTGCGAGCCTCGCTCATCGCTTTCCTTTTCAGATTTGAAATGACAAAAACATATCCCAAGGGCCGTTAACGCTTTTCGTGCCTAAATAATGCATATCTTTTTCTTAACTTATTAACTTTTCTTAACAAAATTTTCAGTATTGGAATTACGTATAAAAATTTACCCAATAAATTTCATATTAATATTAATTGTAGCAATTACCTAGATTGAAATCATCTGTTTAAAATCAGCAGCAATTCTTTAATCACGTTGGAAAAAAATATGCCGTTCAGAAAATATACATTTCAACAAGTTTTGTTAACCATTTTGTCTTCAACACTTTTCCTCCCCCCCCTTTCACATAAAAACTAATTAAGTAAGGAAGAAACGAGTTACGGGGAAAGTGCGTTGTTGTCGATACGCTTATTATTGTTACATTCTAAGGCAAAACTTCTAGAGTTTTTATCTTGCTAGAAATCTTTCTACAGCACTAAAAGTATTTGCACTTTATTATTGAAAATTTAACATCTTTAATAAAACGCTAGCAGAGTCTCTCGTGTGTGGAAGGATAAGAAAGAAGAAATAAACAAATGAAATCAAAATCTGCGCATTTTTCTCTTTTTCTTTTTTTTCATTGCAACTTCTTTTTCGATCCTCGATTAAAAACATTGGATCGATTTGAACTGTCTGAAGGGACTCTCGCTTGGCGTAGTGGAGATACAGGTACCCTACTTAGTGTTTCCATGCGCTAGCAGAAAGGAATACTTTTAATCACGAAAACTAATTTTTCACATGCTGGTGTAAATCAAGTATATTAAAAAAGTCAATAAACACACAACAGAATTTAGCTCGCGCTGTTTCTATTGTTCAAAATAGGGAACCTTTTAAAGCTGCATTTTATTCGGAAGTACAAGTTACCCAATATTTGAAATTATTCCATGAAGTAAGAAATCGAGTTACTTTATCTTTTCTTCCTCCAAGTTATTATTTTATTTTCTTGCTTTTCTGTCAATTAATATTATTTACATTAATCAGCTATTTATTTTTCTAAACTTTCATTGTATATTAGAATAATATTTGATAAAATAGTTGTTTTATTTCCATTTCAGTCTCTATTTTTTTAATTATTTTACAAAATCTTGCAAAACATGAGATGCAAAACCTTTAAAATTATAAATTCGGTCTTAAAATAAATAAATAAATATGAAAATGGGAGAAATGAGGAATCGTTCCACAAGGTGCATCAACTTTGGGTCGAATAAAACTGTATAACTTTAGAGAAGCAAATGGGAAATAAATTAGTGTAAAATTCACAAATGCATATACATAACATATATATATATAAGTAAACAAAATATTAGAAATTTCAAATTAAGGTTGTAAGTCGCGCAGTGTGCTGCGAAATTAATTATGTAATCAAGAGATAGTAATTAAATCAAAAAAGAGGGTCAACAGTCTAACAGGAAGTACATACATCAAAATTGGAATAAAAACAAAGCAATTCAGTAAAATAACATATTAAAAATAATAAAGCAAGAAAATAATGTAACAAATTGTTGAACATTCTTTAGTCTTTTTCAAGGAACAAATGAAACATTTTCAACAGAGCACATATCTGAATTTAATTTGGAGGATTATAAATAGTTGAAATAATTCAAAAGAAAGCAAAAAATAAAATGAAATTAATGTAAAATAATTTAATCAAAACTACTAAAGACAATTCAAAATGCAATGAAATACAAAATAAAACGTTTTACAATTTTTACCTTATTTTTTATTTGAATTGATCATCAGGATGTACTCTGCTCCGACGTAACCCTAAAACAAAATATATTGTAAAAGTAAACAGTATAAAATAAGAATATTTGAAATAAAGAAACCAGGAAAACCATTGGGCAAATTTAAAGCAATAGGCTTGTAGAGGTTACTTTAAGTTTCTAATGGTTATTTTAAGTTTAAACACGCTTTTCTGTCTATTCTTGTTTCTTGTCTACTGTTCCCTACCAGAATGAGCTTTTAGTATCGCGTTTTATGCAAATGGGTTCGAAGGAGTTGCAGGGATTTATATTTATTTTAAATAACCAATTTTATTTAATTTTAAGTTCTTTCCTATAAGCCTTCATTCCCCTAATTGCCAATATTAGAATATTTAAATTTGGTAGCTCACGTGAAGGAACGAATTCTGCCTTGAGGAAAAAAAGTTTAAATATCAAGTTTTAGAAGGAAAGTTAGAAAGTTTAGGCTATTGCCGTCACCTCTGTTGCGTGAGCTTCTACTTCCGCAGTTACTGCTGCTTTACGTGGCATAAAACCCGAGTGGAGGCTCTCCTGTAAGCCCGAGAAGGGGCCATCTGTTATTATTGCCGTCACCTTTGTTGCGTGAGCTTCTACTTCCGCAGTTACTGCTGCTTTACGTGGCATAACAGCTTTTACTTTGCTGCCACTAGTTTCGAGGCGGTTTTAAGTAACAGGAGTTGTTTTAGACCTGTAACTACTTGTTAAGATCTTCTATAAGATCTGCTACTTGTTAAGATCTTCGACTTTTATTTTAAATCTTGGGGTTTGACTTATCGCGTAGTGTGTTAGCGTCAAGTCAACGCAGTGTGAATTTTAAAGAGTTTAATAAAGGGTGCTTTTAACCCTTGTCCTGTGTAGTTCCTACAAGAACTTACTACACTTACAGTTGTCACTTAGAAGATAAGCATGTGGTTCTCACAGAGTATTTAAGGAAATTTCAGCTAACTTCGGGAGAGACTGCTTAGGAGTCCTTAGTGGCACGTGTTTGACTTCTGGCTACAGTCTGTCTATCATAAAAAAAGCTCTCGCCAGTTAGTCTGCAGCTGTCTGTTGCCATAGAAACGAGGCTTGACCCATTTTCCGTAGGGGTGTCTTGAAGACGAATGATAAACTCTTTTCCCCTGCCAACAGTCGCCAAAAAGAATATAACAATAAAGCAACTCTTGGTTCTCCTCTATTTGAAATATACTAGCCTTGTTGCTATAACGACCGCCACCCGACAGACACTGTGGCGGGAGCTGTTCTCGTAGACAGATAGTACTTCGTTTTTGAATCTACTACGCTCGACCGTATTGTACGTGCTTGTTGATAATCGCCGGCTATGTTAAAAAAGGGACAAACTACGTTAGGTATTTGTGTCTAGCTTCGGCTAAATCTATTTAGTTTAGTATTAGATTAACTTCTTATTTTCTTATCCTGATTTAAAAGTCCGAGTGGAGGCTCTCCTGTAATCCCGAGAAGGGGCCATATGTTATTATTTATTTGAGCGAATAGAATAGTATTTTAACCCTTGTCGAGATTCTGTCGTAAATACTTGAACTCAGAGATAATTCGCTACTTAGTTCACTAGGTTCCTTTACGTTCATCATAGACAAAGTGTTGAGGAACATTACAGGCTAAATCAATTTTGAACAAAGAAAACGAAATCTGCTAATAAGTGTTGTAAACCAAAAGCAATTGTTGTAAATTAAAAATAAATAAAATCAAAATTTTTAAGAAACAAATTTATTTAAAAGTAAAATAAATAAGTAGAGTTACTGATGAAAAAATAAAATCAATATGAAAAAATGAAAAGTATAACAAAATAAACTTAAAATAGTAAATAAATAATCTTAATAATAAAAATAATAAATAATGATAAATAATAAATGAAAAAAGAATCTGAATAATAATAAAATAATAAATGAAAATAATATAATAATAATAAAAGATAATATTTTATCATTACTATTATATTACTACAATACTATATCATTACTATAATAATAAAATAATAATCTTAATTTTAAAAATTTATCTTAGATAAAATAAGAAACTTTAAGTTTCACTTATAATGACTGAGAAAAGCGCAAATGATTAAATGATTTTGTACTTTTTTTAATTTTGTAAATTTTTGTCATTGTCAGTTCAGAAACAGGCTGATTCATTTACTTCTCTCGATACACCAGCCTTATGACGAAGACGTACCCGAAAGATGTAAATTTTTCTCTCCCTGCATTTAATTAATGCTTGTATGTGTTATTTATTGAATTTTAAAAACTGGACTCGTTTTCTTATTTATTCACAATAATTTATTACTTTTGCAGAAAAATGTATTTAATTATCACCAATTCTCTTTTCCAAGTTGAATTTGTAACATTATAATTTTATGTATGCATTCCTAGTAATGCGAAAATATTTAAATATTTTTCTACTTATTCAGGTCAGATTTCACTAACGAATTAAATTACGTTTACGTATTATTTGTTGGAAGTAAAAATTAAGTTCTATGACGATTAAACAAAGCTAAAAGGTTGTAAGATTTCGTTAAGTTTATTAACTAGTTTTTTTATGTTAATTTGCTTTTCTGCCAGAATGTAAATTTTTAACTCGTGTGATATTCAAATGAGGTAGAAAGCAGCTGCTATTTAAAGAAAGGTTTTAAGGCTGAAGGCCACATTGCTAATTTGAGAGTACTATTCTGCGGCGTTGCGTTATTCTCACCATTTGGGTTCTCACACCAACTTTAGGTAAAAGCCAACTTGGGCGTTACTTTATTTGTGTAGCCTTTAGGCAAACTTAACTTTTACTTAGTTAAGTTTGATTATCTTTGACTTAAGCCATAAATGATGGCTTAAATCAAAGTAAGGAATAAGCATGAGTGGTATCTACTGTTAACTTTTATTTGAGTCAAATAAAAGGGTCCTTTACACCCTTTTCCCTGTCTCTATGATACTTACAAGTTATAGTGATAATTCACTTCTAAATCTCAAGCCGGTCCGGGCATTTTATGCTTCCAAAGAATATGAAATGTTATAATGTGAATACAGCTAAGAGTTTTTGTTTATCTCAAAAAAAAAAAATTCTCTAGTTAGTTTCCATCCTCATCCTTTGCTTAAAATGTTTTTAAATTCAGGAGTTCTGCTGTTGAAATTACTGTTGTCTATTTTTGTTCCCAACTAAAATTAAAATTATCCTAGGATTCAAGTTATAATTTTTTTCCATTAAGGAATGGGCTCATAATAAACAATTCATACGGAAATATAAAGAACAAATCAAAATTGAAATTTTTTAATAATAATAACTTCCTTAAACACTTATTATAGTAATTTTAGAAAACAAAACAAAAGGCTATTAAACTTGGCGCTTGGTTGTTGAATACAAGTCTTATAAATTTTTGTACTATTGTTAATTTCATTTTGTGAAACGAATCTTTTTATTTCCTAGCAAATAAAAATGAGTTCTATTTCGATTAAACTTTATTTTATAATATCAGTTTGATTTGCGCGAAGACTTAAATTAGTCATTCAGGGTAAGTGTTTCCGGAATTGTTTCAGTGGAAGCCTAGGTTATATGGAAAATGACAGGATATTCGTAAGGTTTTTTATATCTGAAAAGGGCAAGTTGATAGTACTTTTCTATTATTTTACCCCTATTTCAGTGTTAATTTTTCTTAAATATGCAATATGAATTGCTCTTTTCTGCAGTTTGAATCTTTGTCTAATAATGTATGAAATATGCTGGGATCTCATTTCATTATTGTTATATAATAATTTCAACTGATTTTTTAGCATATGAATGCTTTTAAATTTAAGTCTTGTTGTTGCCAGCAAATCAAAACATTGTGGATTCGTTTCCAGTTCTAAATGAGTTTTTGTAGAAATAAGCCATTATCTATTTTTAAATATCTAAAAGTATAGGTCATATTCGAAAGTTCGAATAAATTATGACGGTAGTTTCCAATATTAATTTCATTCTATGTTTAAAAATCTTTTTTCGAATGTGAAGTGCAAGGCTTGATTAATTCAATGTCATACATCAAATTAAAAAAAATTGAGAATATCGTAAAATACAGTATTGTTCGAAAGTATTCGAAGAAAGTCACTTCTATTTCTTGTAACTCGCAAAGTAGAATTATAGACATATATTATTATAAATAAAAAAATATATTTATGGATAAGAGTAGTATTTTCTATATTGAACTTGCAACAAAAAAGACCATAAAGTGTTTTGAGCAGTATCAGTTTTGTTTCGATCTGTGCTGGTTTATTCCTATCGAAAGTATATTATTTTACAGCATTTCTTGTGGATTTGCGATATTTCGCAGTTTAAAGGCAGTATCTCTCAAAGTTTTATTCTGCAACTCATTAAAATTTCTAATGAATTTGGCAATTAAGTACTTCGAAAATTGTTAGCCCAAAAGATTAAAGAACAAAATTTGCTCATTTTCACAATCTTATATTTAGATCAACTTCGACAAAGAGGAAAAAAACAGAAGAACAGCATAATAAAAGCCTAAAATCTTAAATTAAAACGCAAGCAAATTGCGTAAATACGTTTTGTCGTTTCCGATAACTCAGACTGTAGAATCATGTGTGATATAAAAAGCGATCAGACCTGCATTCAACTAAAATGTTTAAGAAATGTAATTTTTAGAAATGGAGAAAGAAGAAAAGTCTTTATTCTAACACTTTTGCACACTACTATAAATTCTGAAATAACATGAGTGACAAGTAAGTACATTTATTTAAAATAACAATTAATTTTTATTAACCCTTACAGCATATAGTACGAGAATCTCTTTACGAAACTCGATATTTATAAATATGATTCAACAAAATATCATTCATGATAAGCGAATTTGATACTTGGAGCATTAACCAAATGATAAACGGATAATTGTAGAATAAATACAGACGTCTCTTTCTCACTAAAAATTTGTATGCAAATATATTTTTAATTAGAAGTATATACATTTTTTATGTGCAATGCAATACAATATAATTTTTACGTACATTATTATTTGTGTATATTGAAACAATACTATATGTATTTGTTACGTTTCGTTTAATTTTAAATACATTGAATGAGAAGGGCGATTTAAAATTTTGTTATCGTTGTTTTAATATTTTTGAATTCTACATATAATTTAAATTAAAATATAATCTAAAATTTCCCTGTTTTTCAATTGAGCTTGATAGTATTTCATGATAAAGTTCATTTGGGGAAAATGATCTATAGAGATGGATATTTCTTAAAAATATTCCGTTTTGTAATTAATGCAATAAAACAATTCTAATATGACTTTATTCGTTTAAATACATGTTCTATAAATTTACGAACTCTCCTCTGATGGTATGTAAATCTGTTTTCTCATGGAAACTCAGAACCAAGCTTATTTATTCGTACTTACACAAAGCTTTTAAAAGATTTAATTTTCTGTTGATTTTTAATACATTGATGCTACATTCATTTACAATTTTTTAACGTTCTGAGTGCAACTTTATTTGATTAATTTAAATTGTTGGAAGTAAATAAATTCAAATAGGACGAATATTTTGTTCAATTCATGCAAAATATATTTCATTAATTTCCTTTTCTTCATTCTAGTATCTTTTGAGCAAGGGAAATTAAGGAAAACGTGACGAATCACGTTTTAAGTTGAACGAGAAGAAGCGTATTTCAGCATCACCTCTTCAAAAAGACAAAGCGATGTATCATTCAAAAACTTTTTACTTCTTCACAAAATAAACAAATTTTAGTAATTGCGTTTTCTTAAATGCTCTGCTCTCCGGGCGAAATTATTTTAGAGAATGGTGTAGTTGAATATGAATAAAGTACAATAGAGAAACATCTTATCTATTGTTTAGTTTTGCTCTTGCAAATTTACCGACGTAAGCTATTTTTCTCTGATTTTGTCACTTTTTTAAGTGCTCTTATGTTTTATGTATTAGCATTTAGAATGTCGAAAAGAATTCTAAATTTAAATTCAACGAAAGCCAAATAACATGGACCTTTTTTTTTCTGTTTTAGTTTAGTTTTCTTAACTTTTACCTCAACGTTATACTTAAAATCACAAATCAATTAATTATCAAAGTTAGAACATCTCTACTAGATAAGCTTTTTGCCAATTTATCTGAAGAGTACTTGAGGGTAACACTAATTTGTTACAGGTTTGAATGTGTGTTAAGCATTGCAGTCTCTAGAAAATGATTGTTAAGTTTCAAAGCAACCATAATGAATAATAGAATTTAAAAGAAAATTATGTGTAATATTCTTCTTTAATTATTTTTCTTTAACGATAATTAGTATTTTGTGAAAATGTTTTCAAATAATTAAATTATTTTTATGTATACCTGAATTTATATTCCATTGTAACAAAAATACAGCGATATTAAAAATTCGCTGATGGATACTGTGGTCTATTTTAAAATAATCTAATACAGGTCATTTAAGATTATTGTATTTCATGATATGATGTATGAAATTATGTCATTAAATTATCATGCATGCCTGTGGGCACTGAAATACGACAGCTTATATTTGTAATTTTTTTTTATATATTTCATGAAAGTTTGTAGAAACTACTATGCTTTTAGGAGCAAAAAGCGTGAAAAATCAGCTGTATTCTCTCCGGTTTCGAGCCATGGCAGTTCCAACTGCTAGGATTTTAAATATAAAAGCACACAATGGAAAATGCGATGATTTATTGTAAATTAAACAACAGCAATTAACTAGATATATCTGTGATATAGAAACTGCAGTAATTATCATTTAACTATGAGAAAAACAAATTCTAAACATTGATCTACGTTGCAAATACAGTTTAATAAAAATAAATCTTTTCACTTGGAGCTTAACAACAGTAGTTACATGCTTTGATAAAAATTCTTCATGTAAGATCCACTTGTGGCCAGCATCGTATCTTGTACACAGTTAATGACACTCAGATTAATCTTTTTCGTTTATTTACAAGACACTCACCACAGGGATTTGGCGATTTTATCCCCTAATCACCAGTTTCTCTTTAAAAGTGGGAGAATATAAGGTATCTTCTGCCTCCTTTCCGCATGCCTTCGTGGTATAAGAGTAGCACACTCGGCGCGTATTTTAGAGGTCCAGGTTCAAGGTCCCGGCGAGGACATTGCTCATTTTTAAAGTTTCCTGGTTCAAAAATTCTAATGACTCTACAATCTACACTCATGTCCATAAATTAAGGGTAATAAGGAGTCACGCGGAAATCGAACTCTAAAATAAATATATCACCTGTAAAATCACTACGCACATCTTCAATAATCATATGAAAATTTCAGCAAGTAACCAGATGACACCGATGGTACGTCACAATGACGAGAGTGTAAGAGAGTGATATATAAAGAATACAGGCAAAGAAGTAAAATTGTTCGCAGGCGCTTTATAAGCATTTCAGTGCAATAACCGAATAGTTATGACACAAAGGACGCATTTGGATGATTTTTTACGTAGTAGAATTATCGGCCGTCTGGAATGTGGGCGTACCCAACTGGAAGTATCAGACGAACTTGGAATTGCCCAGAGTGTCATCTCCAGGCTTCTGGCAACGATTCCAAGATGATGGTAATGTGAGCAGATGTTACAGCACAGGTCGCCCCAGAGTTACAACACCGAATGAGGACCGGTATTTGGAAGTTACTGCCAAAAGAAACAGACGGAGTACAGCCTCAGACCTGTCTCGTCAGCTCTCTTCAGCCACTGGTACGACAATTTCAAGGCAGACCGTGTACAGACGCTTAGGGCATATTGGTCTACATGTTCGTAGACCTGTCAGATGCGTTCCATTTACTGCAACTCACTTTCTCCTGCGGTTAGCTTGGAGTAGAGAGCATGCATAGTGGACACCGCAACAGTGGGCTTGTGTGATGTTTTCCGACGAGTCCAGGTTTAGCTTGCAGTCTGATTCTCGCCGGACTTTCATATGGAGAGCTCCAGGTACCCGTTACCACCACGAAAACATCATTGAACGACACCGTTACGGTGGTGCAGGAGTGCTCGTTTGGAGTGGAATTATTCTGGGTTCCAGAACTGACCTGCATGTTCAAATTGGAACCATGACAAGCCAAACCTATCGGGACGTCATTCTGGAACAACATGTACGTTTGTTTCGGGGCCCCATGGGCGCACAATTTGTGTTTATGGATGACAACGCCCGTCCTCACCGTGCAAACATCGTAAGCGAATGCTTTCAATCGGAGGATGTCACCCGTATGGACTGGCCAGCAATCTCACCGGACTTGAATCCAGTAGAGCACGTGTGGGACATGTTTGGCCGACGAGTTGCAGCCCGTCAACCTCCTCCTACATGTCTACCGGAACTTCGGAAAGTATTGCTTTTTGAGTGGTGTAATATCCCCCAAGATCAGATCGATTATTTGATACTCAGCATGCCTAGGCGTTGTACGGACTGTATTGCATCGTCTGGGAGACATACAATGTGTTAACAATCATGCCAACCATGTAATATTGGTTTTTTGTAAATAGGTTTTATTTGTAATTTGCTCCAGGGAGAAAAAATCGCTAATTTTTTTAATAATATCAAACATATAGCATCTTTTTTTTGTTCTTTACCTTTTGTTTAATAAATAAGCTTACAAATAAGTCAAATTTGTTTTGCTTCTAACTCTTCCTTTGCCTGATTTTGCATTATCCTTAATTTATGGACATGAGTGTAAATAAATAATGTAAGATTTCCAGGCTTTTGAAAAAAATTGCGATATCGTCAGTATATGCTCTGGCAAACTCTCTATATTCGTAGAATGCTCTATTGATGAACTGTTGCTGTATTGTTTTTCAGACCAAAATTCATTACTTTAAATCTGTACTATTGGCGTTATGTTTTAAACGAAGTGTAATCACGATTTTCAGTATCCTTTGGAACACACCGATATCCTCGTAATAAATCCAATGTTGACATTATATTAGCTTGTCTTACTGAATATTTAAGATCTGAGGCATTTTGCGTTGGAAAATCATCAAGGTCTGTACGGGTAATCTGTATTCAACCAATCAGTCACTTCCGTCAAAATGTCTACCAGGTAACTTATTAAATCAGGTAACTTATTAATCATCATCAGTAATTGTTTCAGCATTTTAATGTACAATAATCAGCACACACTCGAATCCCTTCATCTTTTTTGTTTACACAAAATATAGGATATGCAATTGCAACACTACTTCAGTTAAATCAAGTTCTAACAGCTCTTCAATTTATTGATTAACTTTGACGTTTAAAGTTTCATGCAAATATGCATTTTTTCCCTTTCTTTATTGGGTTTTAATTTTATTTTATGACAGCCCACTTTTACAGTTTTCACTTTACCTGTAAATAACGATTTGTGTTTTCTTATGAGTTGTCGAATTTGCTTTGTTCATTGCACGTTAAATATTCAAGTTTCAATTTCTGGAGAACACTTTCTATATCTTGAGATCGAGCTTGTGGAGTTGATTGAATCTCTCCTAATTCTTCGTTTTCGAAAATAACTCCGACGGCGTTTACTTTAGAGATATACTTCCTGGTTTTATTCAAGTGAACATGGCTTATGTTCCCATCAGAGAGTTTGATTTTATATGAATGATATGGACAGTACTTGATGCTCTCCCTTCCATTGCACCAGTCCATCATCGACTAAGCAGCCTGTCTCTCAGATGCTATCAAGGATACTTGATCAGCTGCTAGTTTTAAGTTTATTTTCATGTCCTGTAAATAATCAACAACTAAATCCTTCATATTTAAGGGTATCGGTATCTCACCACTTCAACTGTATTTCAGATCACTCATTGGACCGTGTATCTCTTGATCATGCATTCAGATAAAAGAAGAAACTACTGTAGTAGAAATAGGAACCTCTCTGTAAGTGAAAAACTAATTCGATAGATAGTTATCCCAATCTGATGGATAATCTTGGAATTAAATGATATAAAGGAATTGAAAATTTTGGATGACATCCAAGAAGTTTCAGAAATTCTTGTGTGCATTGAGAAATAAAATTGGTCCCTTGGTCACTTGCTATTACTTTGAGAATACCAATTCTTGTAAATATTTTCAACAGAGCGTCGCATGTAGCTTTTGCATTTTAAAGAGCATAATGGAATGGCTTCTGGCCAGTGTAAATGTTGATCCACTAGACATAAGGCATATTTATGTTTCCTAGCCAAAAGAGGTTCTATAGGAATTATATCTGATTCTCTCTTTTGTCCTCTTATCCCTATGTGAGCCTCGAAATTCTGATTCAGGTGCTCATTTTAAAACATCTTTTGTTTGACAGTTTGGAAGAACTAACTGCTGACCTGAATCTCCTATTACTTTACCCTTATGAAAAATTAGATAATCAAGTTCCATAAAATTTTCTTTTCCATGTTTTAAACTTAACTCCTTCTAAAGTAGAGCAAGACATCTGCTCATCTCATAATTTCAATACATCACTACAATTACCATTCTTCATATGAGGGAGGAATATTTATTTCAGGTGCATTTGAATACACGTAGTTCAAAAATTTCACCATCGAGTTTCGTTCCTCCCAGCAAATTACAACCGTCGAGCAAGAGTTCGAAGGTCTGTACGGGTAATCTGTATTCAACCGATCAGTCACTTCCCCCAAAATGTCTGCCAGGTAACTTATTAAATCGGAATAATCGAATTTCAACGGCATAAATAACCTAATGAATTTTGCTTCTATTTCTTCGCCGAATGCAGATATCAACTTGGTTTTTCGTTATCTTGATCACTTTTCGGAGAAATATGACTGTTTATTATCGGAATCTGTATAACTGAATCAACAACAGTATCAATTTCTTTATTTTCACTTAGTATTTTCACATATTGCAGAGGCTTAATTTCGACTTGTTTCTTGTCTAGATACTCTGTGCAAATCTGGGCTACAACAGCAGCATTTTTCTGTAATTTACTACTTTCGGAATTAGTTTTATTTTTGATTTGTACAAACTATCCGGTTAGTACATGGTGTACATGGTGTGTACTTTTGGTTTCAATATTTAGCGTTTTCTGAGAATAGTTACCAATTTCATTTCATGATTTTCTTTTGCAAGCAATGAACATGTCGTGTTCTTTCCCGATTTCTCTCGGTTTTAAACAACTGTCACCTTGTTTTGCATTTATGTGCATGGTTCTCTCATAATCAAGAGTTTGCATCAATTCATCAGCTATGATTAATTCATTCAGCGTTTCAGAATATCTCACCCCTCACCTAAGTTCACAATAAAAATCCCAGTTTTCTCTTTGTCTTCTCGTGAACTGTATATGATTTTAATTTTTTGTCCTCCTTGCCGAAAGTAAATTCTCTGAAGTTGAAATTCTTTTGAAACTGCCGTTTTAACTTTATCGTAGTCTTTCATTTCTGCCGCTTTTGCAGGAACTAGTAAATTTGCTGCCCGGACACCTAATAAATTAAGTAAAATTCTCCCTTTTAACTCTCTCTTCATCTCTTTCATTTCAGATGACCTTTCAAGTGAAGAAAAAAAAGAAATTCCCTATTTCAGGCTTAGTCGGTACTGCCAGGTTTAACGTTTTAATGCTTAATTTTTAAATTTTTCTACCGAATTAGAATGAATCTGTCCACCCTCACCTATGTTCGAATTCCTAGCCTCCGCTAGTGATTTCCAATTGTGGTTTTGTAAGCTCTAGTCTCGTTTTCTCCAATTCCAACGTATCATTTTGGTTCTACTCTTGAGCGTTCCCTCTCTGCCTTTAATTCTTCATTTTTTCCTCCCGTACTATATGCTCATTTACCATAGAAATTAAAAATTCTTTAAAAAAATTATAATCATTAAACTGCGGACTTTTTCAATTAAATTCTTCAAATAAATTAATTTGTGATCTGTTTCAACGTTTTGGCGTAACTCTTTGGCCACTACAGCTAAATCTTTCTTTATTAAGCCTTTTATGTTAAATATTTTTCTTGCTATTAAATCATTTCATTACATAAATTACCAAAACACTTTTTATACACTCAGTCCAACCATTCAATATTTCTTCATAAAAACATATCAAAATCATCTATTATTTGAAAAATAGCAGAAATCTTGAAATCTTACTGTTGAGTTTCGATTCATATCCTGTGTGCTGCACCCGTGTAAGATAAAAATTGTGTCTTGTAGACGGCACCCAGATTAATCTTTTTCGTTCGTTTGAAACACACTAAGTAACTTATGTACACTTTATACACATACGCACACAACAAACATACTTACCCCCCACCAAAAAAAAGTATATTAACAGGAACAGAATGGCAGATTATATGATTATACAATTTGTTCTACCGAACATTCATCCTCTCTCTCCGAAAGCCAGTCTGCAACTAACTTTTTTCGTTCTTTAGTCAAAGAGGGAGCTACTTACGTTTAAGATTAAAGTTTAGGAGGACTAAGCCCTACAGTTCCTATGGCATATTGTTTAACTAAATTAATTAAAATTATTTGAACTTTAGAAGTTTGATTTATTCATGATAATTTGAAGGAGAACGGTTAATAACGGACAGCTTGATGAGTTCAAAAGCTCGATTTCCACTGATTTTCATTATTTCCCCAAGGTTTAAAGAAATTATTTGCATCAACTGAAGAAGAGGTTGTATTTACTTAAAAAGAGACTGGCTTTCGAAAGTCTGGTCTCGGAAGGGAATCAAAACCAGGACCCCTTCTTGGACTTTGTTATGACTACTTTCCTGGTACCAGTAGAAATCTTCTCATATTTTCTGAAGGATTTAAACATACAGATTTCTCTTTGGATTAGAGTTTGAGCTGACTAGACGCATTCTTCTCAAATCATATTTAAATCATAAATGCAGTCGTTATCTTAAAATATACCTGTGATATATATACATATAAGATATGTTTATAACGATATTGCAGTTTTGAATTACTTAAATCAAAATGCGCATAGCTGAGGGTTAATTTGGTTTTAAGTATAGGTAAAAAAGAACATTTCCATATTTCCATAAATTGAGAGATTTCGTGCTTGTAAGTGTGCACTTTGCCATTAGGAATAAATGTAATAAAGAAGTTTAAGTCTGTTTAGAGCTTAGTCGTCTGTTACTGTTCCTACACTTGCGTGCCAACTGTACTACTACCCTTTTTCTACATTGTTTACTTATCGTTCTATTGCTTTATTTACATTTTGTAATTTTTTCTGTCGAACTGCATGTGCAGAAAAGTTGATGTGAACGGTGAGAGGGCATGCTTCCACTTTACACGCACGCAATAAACATTTATGATATCTAGAAAGGAAAGACTTGCTTCATTTCAGAAGAGAAAATATGCTGTGCTTTTGTGTAATTTTCAGAAATATGACAAAAGCCTTCCCCTATTTTATCAGTGCGCATCCAAATCTATGTGCATCTTAATCTTTTTCCGTGCGATTTACATAATGACACTCTAGTATTCCCTTTCTTGCCGCTGTAATATGTAATATATTTCATGTGGTGCTTTTCATGCCTACCTCTACTTCTACCGGAAATAATTATAGTTATATAAATATAAAAATAGCAGAAAAACAATGTTTCATGTTTTATCTGTTCCACAGTAATAATGTAAAGCTTAGGATCGACACGATGAGCCAAAAGTCACTGTGCACTTGGGAAGATAATAGAAGTACAATATTTACAAAACGTACTTGTAGAGTGATAAGGTTTATTTAAAACCAGGAAACATGAAAAATCAATGATACCCTCTTCAGAAATCTAACTTCAGACCTTCCGATGTCTAGTCGGACATACTTTCTAATTACATTAAGAAGACACGTGGCAAGCAAGGAGAAAATACCGTACATACTTAATGAAAGTAAACTAAATTCTAGAAACAGCCTATTCCTTTGTGTGGACAGGAATCCAAGCGTCTTAACATATTAACAAAGATGTGTGGCAATTCCAAAAGGGAAATGTTTCTGATAAATGTAATAGTTTAATAATAGATAATTGTAATAGTGTAGTAATGGCTTTTATACTCTTGTAGCAGAGAATGGGTAATGAACCTGTAAACATAATTTTTCAGTATGCTCCATTGATAATAATCCAGTAATATGAGATCAGATAAACATGGCGGCCATTCTCCTTTTAAAACAATCTGATTTCAGAACACACTAGTTAACAAAGCACTGCCACACTAGTTAAAGGCGCCTTATACGCACAGATATTCTTCATTCACAATATTCTGTGCTTTCATTACACGATTTTATAATTCCTATTTTTTATTGTCAGGTCATAGCGATTTCGAGCTTACCCTGTAGTGTTCTTAACAAGCTCAAACGCTTTAATTATTTAATTTGACACAAATGCAGAAATGACATGTTTGATGTAATTAAATTCATTTACTAGAATAAAAGTAATATAATTTTGAGGTATAATAAAAATATGTACTAGTCTTACAAAAGGAAATTTTAATAGAAGTACAATTATTTATATTTTAAATGGACAGAACTCAATTATCTTGTAGACATTAAGTTATTTTTGAATAAAAAAAAGTGAAAACTGTGCAGTGCCTTCGCCGGGACTCGAACCTGGACGTCTCGAGTACGCGCCTAGTGTGCTACCGTTACACCACGAAGTGCGACAAATTGTTTAGTTTTAGTTGAACATAAATAAATTATGCTTTTTGTTTTATATAAACTAAAAAAAAACAACTTTGTCTAATGCTAATGCAGTGAAAGTAAAAACAAAATTATATGATTTATTATAAGTGCCTGCATAAATTAAAATTCACCTCACTGTTTCATGTCGGGTGAAATTGTAATGGATTAAGTGTTCAGGTAAATAAATAATAATTCTTAGAAATAATGGTATAAGTCTTAGAAATTATAAGGTTTTATATTTTGCTTAACGGAAATAAAAATGTTTTTTAAAAAATTTATAATGTTTGCTTGTTGAATAAAATGCGACAAACAATAAAAACAGTAATCACTTGCATTACAGTAAATATGTAAAAGAATCAATCCATTGTCAGGACATTCCTAAACTGGGTAAGATTGCAAGAATCATAATCTATGTTAAAATAATTCCTGCGATTATTATATTTCTAATAGTAGTATAATATGTATAATCAGATCATTTTGATTTTTAATTTTTTTTGTTTTATGCGCGAAATATAATTGGTTTTCTGCTATGAAATTATTTATCCTAAATTAAAATAACACGGTACCTTTTTTGTATCCTCTTTACATCAGATGTCTCGATGTCAGTTTATTCACTTGCGATATTTTCTTTAGTGTACAGAGTTGGGTACATTTTCCCATTAAACTAATAATAAATTTGCCCTTCGAAATTTTATGACAAGATATGCTTCATATATAACATTTAAGCTAGTGTATGAAACAAAGAGAATAAACTTTTTTAATTTACTAACGACGCATACCATTTTTTAATCTATTACATAAATTCCTACCTCTTATATAGCACAGAAATGCTTAAGGCACTTCACTTCGGTCAACTCTTATTAGGGCTAGAAATGCCTAAGGTACTTCGGTGTAGTGAGAAGTTTGCTGCGGAGTTAAGGCTATTGTTTGGATTTCGCATACTAATCAGGAAACGAAGTTCTAAGCAAGCTAATTCTTCTCATCTTTTATTTTAGAGCTTCGAGAATGCCTTAAGCCCAGTTAAATATTCTAACGTTACTTCTGAATGACATGGATTATGGCACTTTTAATTTTTTCAGGGTTAGTCTGATTAAGGTATAAAAATGAATTTGCACTAACGGTTTTTTGTGAATGATTTGAAATATGCTTTTATAAAATCGAGAAATTTTCGTTGATCTATATTATAATGTAGGTCATTTTTTTATCGTAAGATTCCTTCTGATGAATTTTCTATTCAATATGCATTTATTGTAGACATCGTTACAGATCAGAAATCTAATATCAATTCTTGCGAGAATAGTTTCTCTTTCATTATGTTATGGAAATGCGTTTATTTCTAACATTAAGCATTGTAACAAAAGAGAATACCTGTTTTTGTCAAGCTCAAGCATACATTTATTACAACTGTTGTTTAATTATTACAACGGTTGTTTATTACATATACAACAGTTAGCTATTGTTTAGAAGTAGATTTGGAAAATACTATTAAACAGTATTATTTTTAACATAGTATCTTTTATTACATGCTTAAACGAGAACTATTTCTTTGAGCTATTACATTGTTAGTATGTATCCTTTATTACATGCTTAAATGACAACTATTTCATTGAGCTACTACATTGTTAGTATGAACTTCCTCACAGCTCCTTACTCTGTTACTTTTATCGATATCTTAATATTACTTTCAGTTCCTTAGTCTGTTACAGTTTTTACAGTTCCTTAGTCTGTTACAGTCCTTACGATTCCTTAGTCTGTTATTTATATCGATATCTTAATATTAATATCACTTAGTCTGTTGTTTATATAGGTATCTTAATATTAATATTACTTAGTCTATTATTTATATCGGTATCTTAATATTAAGATTACTCAGTTAGAGTCTGTTATTTATATCAATATCTTAATATTACTTTCAGTATAAAATTTGATGCCACATGACATACTATCTATAGTAGGATCAAAGTAATATGATGTATATCTAATGTAGATCATTATTTGTGTATACGTCTGTATGCTTCTTCATCCCAAGAACTTTACTTTCCAAATCTTTAATTAGGTTTTTACCTTTTGCTTTCATTTAAATAATCACCTGAAAAGAAAGTTGTAGTCTATGAAATTTTATATTTCGGCTAGACATTTACTTCACGCCTGCCGATTTTATCTATCACATCTGAAGAATCGTACGAGTCACATATTTTACATAATTACACTTACAACGCATTGAGCTAATATTGCATTCATGTCTAGCATTTTGTTTCCTCATACTGATATTGCAAATACAGAAATTGTAAATAACATCTGGGAGTTCGTTTCTGCTTACCTTCATGCATGCTCCTCGTGTTGAACACAGGCTCTGATTTTCTTCCCTTTCTTGTCCAGGTTCTGATATTTTCCGAATGGGTAAAATTGCTGAACAATATTCATTCCTTCTTTGCTCCTGGCAGCTAAAAGAATTGAATGAAAGAACGTTTTCCTAGCTTTTCTCCATGTCTTATTATTAGAATACCAGACAACATTTTCAATGTCCTCTACAAAGTGTGTGTGTGTGATTATGGCAAAGCCTCGAGGGCTATCTGCCTAAAGGGAGGGATGCCTTTCGTGGAGGACTTTCTAAGGGAAACTGGCTCGTATACACGTTACACATGGGGAAAACCACGAAAACGCCCATGCAGCCAGCCCGTTCGCGGGATTCGAACCTCGGACCGAACTACCAGTGTTCAGCGACTTTACCGCTCGGCCGCTGGTGGGCCCCTCTACAAAGATCTTGCTTGTAGAATATATAGCCTTCATTTACTTTGCCTTAATATTTTTTAGATTACTTTCAATTTATATTCAGTATTTTCCTAAAATAAATAAAGATAAACTTCGCTTTAGGCGTTCAGCTTTTTGTAATTTAAAATACTATATTGGTAGCTGAGGAATATATTAATGTAAATAGTGATGTTTAATGTGTTTAGTTTTATATACTTCTCGAGCATTTTATGCCTTTGGGAATGCAACCAATAATATGTTTCTTTTATTGCATTGGGAATGTAACGGATACTCTGTTGGGAATTCAAATAATAAATATAAACTGCAGTGCAGTTTTCAGAAGTAATAAGGTCTTTAGTTACCCAGATAACAGGCCAGCTTACGAGCGTATGTTATGGATCATTCTAAGAAGTACGAACCAATGGAAAGCTCTCCACAAAGGCACTCCTTTCAAGGTAGATAGATATTTCCGGTTTGTATTCTATAGTTAAATACGAAAGCTGACTAAGCGAGATTGTATAAAATACGAAAGCAATATAGCATTCATTTCATCCATTACTGCAATTCTAAGAATATTTACTCTAAATCCTTTTTCAATATTTCAAGTCTTTGTTTCTTTCGAGATATAATATTTCAGTAAGTTAGGAGTGTGATGCATCAATAAATAATTGTACTGCAAATGATTATATCGTCCTTTATATTTTCTACAACTTCAATATACAGTGGAACTGTAGATCTTTACTATCACTTCTTCTTTCCGTTTCCCTACCAGAATGCAAATTAGGTTACGAGTATTTAAAGCGAGGTTTTTGGATTGTATGACAGATCATGTTTCTGCCTCTCGAAGCCACATTACTAAGTTTCGCTAGCTCAGATAAGATTGTATTCTGCGATTTTGCATTATAATTAACGGCATTTAAATTATTGCGCCGGTGAGAACTTTGATCCAACTTCGTGTTAAATAAATTGTGCAGTCATCGACTACTACATTTAGTTTTAGTTTGAAATTTGACTGTTAGTTTTGCGTTACATCGGCACAAGTGGTTGGCTGACTTTCTTAAGTACAAGACGTGCATTTTGTATTCAAGATTCTGATTTAATAAAAAGTTATTTTGTAACCTTCTCAAGTCTTTGTTCTTACCTTCAGACTCATGCACAACTTTGAATGTTGCTTTGTATAATTTACTCTCTATAAGTACAAACTGAAAAGGGTTGCTATACAATTTCTGCAAAAAGTCATTCAAATGTTAGCTATTTACCTACCACTATTCCAAATACTTCTGTGAAAATGTAGCCTATGTTAAAAAAAATTAAGATTATGTGCTTAGAATGGAAATAGAGCTCCATTTATTATTGCATTTTGAAGTAAGATTTTCAATGTAGAATTTACAGTAGTAGTACAATAATAGAAAGTCGTATAAGCGAGCGAACAAATTAGAGCTTTTTTTTACCCAAGCCAAGCTTGAATGAACCCTTATGTAAAAGCATTAACATAACCACAAGACGTACGAGTATGTAGTTTATGATGCGCCTTAATGTGGAAGTAGAAACTCATTATTGATAGCTCCAAAATTAGGAAACTTTGCGAGAAAGCTTACAGTTCTGAATGTATTAAGTTATTATTTAAATCAACCAGTTATTTGTAATTTCAGCCTTTACTATAACTTCTTCTTTTTGTTTTCTTCACCTGAATGCAAATTAATTAGCTAGTATTTAAATTGAGATTTTTTTTCTATTTTAAGGTATCCGACTATGTTCGACACCCAAATTTTGGGAAATAGAATAAAAAATTCTATTATTAGTGCTATTTAGTTAGAATGCTACTTAAAATGAGAGAAACATGTGATAAGCATATTAACAAAATATAATTTTTGGAGTTTTCTTACATTTTGAGTTAAAAATGTGCTAAATTTCAGCATTGTACTAGATATGTTTCCACAAAAATATTTATCAATATTTTACTTTCATTTTTGTCATTTATATTTGTTAAGGAGTTAAATGGAATAAAGTCTAAGTGATAAAGTAAAATGTTCATTAAAAATACCTACTTGAGTGCATGCACTAGCTATTTTTTGAGAAAATTCTCTTTTTTGATTTATAAAATTTTCTAGAAAATTTTAAATATGTTCATAAACCCAAACTTTTAGTCCATTTAATTCACAATATTTTGTAGAATATTTATAGAAAGTTTCATAAAATTACTATAGTAAGATTTTAAGTTAAAAAGTTTTTTTTCCCCCCTAACAGAAAAGTTGAAACAAAAATCAAGTTTATTAATGTAATGCAAGCACAAGCAGGAGGAAAAGAAAATGTTGCCAAGTAATGAAAATTAAATCACAAAACTAATCTCGTTCTCGATACATAATAACAAAGAGAAGGGATCAAAATCATCTTTTGAACATCACCAAAAGTATTCAGATGAAAAATTCTCATTTTAAAGTTATTTAGAATAGTCTTTTTACCTTTAGATGTCAAAATCTGGTTTTTAAACAGAAACTTCCGGTTCACGGCGTAGAACAAGAACAGCCATAATTTTGCTTCTAATGACCGGAGAGACAAAGTAAAACTTAATGTATAAGCTTTAAAATAAAGTAATGAAAATATTTTGAAAAAAATTCATCAGAATTGACGATTAGAATACACTAGACTACCTTAAGAGAGAGAATGTGTTTCTGGCTTCGCGTGCACGCTACGTTGTAGTTCCTGCCTGCTCAAATAGTAGTTGTAATTACTTGGTTTTTCGTTATATCGCTGCTGGCATTGGGATTTTGATGCTCTGTTAGAATTACTGAGCCATCTTATAGTAAATTTATAAAGTGTAGTCTTTGGCTACTGCTCCCCGTTTAACTTGAATTTGACCGCTCTTTTAGTTGCATCACCACTCCAGCTGTGGCTAATATTGTTAGTACAAGAATGTGCGTTTATGTTCTAAAGTCTGTTTAAATGAAAGGGTTGTTTAAACCTTTCCAAGACTTCGTATTTGTTCCAGACATAGCGATAATTTGCTTTACGCCTTTGGGGTTTTTTGTCTAATTGCTCGTTCCAGATCAAGGAAAAACCCACTATTGCTATCTCGTAGAAAACCGATATTTAAAATTAAAACCATATAGATAAGTTTTTCGTCTATCTGTTTTACGTTGTTCCATTTTATTTTTTTAGAATCACACATTTATTTTTCTCTCGTTTCTCCCCTGAATGTGAAAAGACTTCTTGAATGATATATGTCACTGACGATGTCTTCTTTCCCAAGTAAACATTCCTTTTAATCCTCTCAAATTCTCCTCTGAGCTTCGGCGCCCGTTCGTAAGGATCAAAACAACTGTTTTCTCCGAGAATCGAAGAGCGATTACACCTCGGAGTCTTGGGATCGATTGCTTCAGAAGAACTTTTAGTTCTTAGGAAAATGTACTGAACGTTACTTTACAGAATGCCTTACACTCTATTTTTAATTCCTTTTCATTTGTAGAATCTGAAACTTATAGGAAAACTGTAAGACAACAAATAAATCCTTGCTATTTTTAATAGTTAAATATTATTTAGCTAGTTAAATAAGTACATTTACGTATTAATGCTATACTGTCTGCTAAGCTTGAACCTAAGTGTTCCTACATATGTACAATGCAAATAAATTATGCATAATATATCTAATATGAATAGAAAACTCATGCTTCGAAACTTTTTCTTACAAGTAATAAATGTATTTCCAATGCGTTTAAAAAATGTAAACTTTTACCGTTTTTGAGCCTTAAGAATTGAAAGACATATTTTCAGGATTTACTTATCATCACTAAGCAATGTTGATAGAAAAAGATACATAAATCATTGGAATATTTTGAATTCTGCTAGTGGGAATGCTTTCATTTGAGGAAATTCGTTTTCTTAGTGTTTAATAAACCGCTATTCTTAGAACAGGGTTTTAGAAATTACGTTTCAAGTTAAAGAAAAATAACTTTTGCATCGCGAAAAAAAGTGAAGAAAACATGTTTAATGAGTTACTGTTTTATTGTTACTACATCGTCTCCTTCGCAGAAGTAGTAGTTTCTTACAAAGAGCAACTGTTCTAGTACAAAGCATTTCTTCGCACAATTTCCGTACAAACGTTTCATCTGGTTAAGCTGAATCGTAATGGGTAACTAATAAACTCAAGATGAATGAGTGCCTTTAAAACAGATTGTTTCGTATTCCTTAAATACAAGGAGGAAGTTATTAAAGTTTTCGAAACTATACCGTTCGACCCTTGGAGACCTTAGAGATAAAATCGCAATATTCAATGATTTTTGTTTGTTCATGTACTAGTAATCTTTAGTTTGACTTATTTACTAAATGATTAATAAAAATTATTGAAGTCAAATCTGAACTGCTGCAGAGCAAAAAAAAAATGCCTTGTGAAGGATTATGTTTTACTCTTTGTTTGAAAATATATTTGTTATAAAATTAAAACCATTAGGTTATGGTAACACCAGAACATTTGCCTGGCCGTCCAGGACGATAGAATTCTTTTATCTTACTTTAGAATCCACTACCTTAGAGTGCACTATTTATCCACTGCTCAGAATGAAAGCGGCTTTGAAAAAGGGAAATTGCTCTAAATTAGATAACTAGAAATCTATCGGACAAATTACTTTTTATTCTTTTGTAGTCTTTTAGAATTTTTAAGTCAGGACACCGAAATCCTCATTGTCTTCGCCGGAATTCGAACTCTAGACTTCCCGACTGTTAGCAGGACGTGCTTTCCAAGTACGCCACGAATTCATGCAGTAAGGAGGGTTAAAGTGACTTACATTCTCCTTCACTTTAGTGACTAGAGAGACCGGGACCCATTTGCCAAATCCTAGCACTGTAGAGTTGTTTAAATATTTTTGAGTTGAAAAGAGAAGACAAATGCTCTTTGCTTTCGCCGGAATTCGAACTCTGGACCTTTCGATTGCTAGCCGAACATGCTTTCCAATTAAACCAAAAAGCATGTGGAGAGGAATTAAAAAATACTTTACACTTTGAGTGATAATTTGTTTCCTTTCATCGTGATATATTATGGTGTATTTTCCTTATCTCTTCTCTGAAATTTTCCATTCTTGTATTCATTACAGCTTTAAATATGATATTTAATACTTTCTGCCTCATAAAATTATATCCTAACTTGTACTAAAAGTGCTGTAACATCCTTCCCTGATTTAGCGACTTCTGCATTATTATAAAGCACGCATAAATTGATATTTGAAGTATTACATTTTTAGTGACTTTGAAAAAATTAAAAATATCTAAAGTCATGGTTTGGAGAATGATATAGGTTACAAGCGTTTACCAGTAACTAAGAGGACTAATTTGTCAGTATGGATTAAGTCGACTGTGCATTAAGAAGTAGATGGAATGGACATCATCATCATTCCACAATTTGAAGTCGGAAGCGAGTCATTCTCCTCCCCCCCAGCCTTTTTCTTTAATCGGCCCTCATTCATTCCCTTGTTACAAAGGGATGCGATGAGCATCAATGATACTTTCGACAATAATTTTGAAATATTTTAAATTTAGAGTGATGTAAAGTTTTGTTGTTCTGCTACTGGATGTTCAGAAAGAACTGATGAGTAAAGAATAAGGTCTTAAGCCTTCCAATTTACACCATTTTTATACGTAAAATAATTTATATTTTCCCTCCCATTCGCGTAGTTTTGCTTTCTTTTCAGTTCGAATTCCCTAGGCGTGGTTGTTTTTGTATTGAAAGTATCGGTCCATAGTTTATGTTGGAGGTAAGATAATGCTGGATATAATGAACGTGATGATATTTAATTGTTATTTCTTAACTCTTTAATGGATACTAGCTAAAAGAATATCTTAAATCATAAAGGGTTTTTTACAAAATAAAACTTTGTGAGGAAAGGGGCATTTTTCATTATAAAGAACTGAAATTTTAGCTTTTAAATTTATTATCTTTCTACCAAGTTGCAAACAGCTAACGCTTCTAAAATTTAGTTGTATCCTGCTTAAAATCCATTTTAAAAGTGTGACAAAAAATTTTAGTTTACTTACAAAGCTATTATTTTTATTGACATGTTTAAAATAATTAAAACGCATAGAGTTACACGAATGTATGTATATGTATAAATAAAATTTAGTGAGGTAATCTGACTAGGCCGATAACAATGAACGGAAAGCTTAACGGAAAGGTTTCAAAGATAGCCTTCAACTTCATAGCGAGATTTACTCATAGCCACTCTGTTTTCTTCATACCTTCATGATGTCAACCCCGTAGTTTGAAGCAACTGAATCATATAGGGTATATTTAGCAGAAGTTATAACCCTGAATTATATGTAGTATATGAATGCAAGTTGTCTTTGTTTTTGAAATACTGCTACTGCATGTACAGTCTGATTTTGTTAAAAAATATGTACAGCCCTACCCTAGTAGCGGCGACTGCTAGATTGTACTTGATCTCCTGCTGAGCAGGCACTATTCTGCTTGGTATACACCTTAGGTCAGAAGCCTGCTCAGTGGTTATAAATAAATAAATTTAGCACAAGCTCATAGATCCAGGGGTTTTTGCAGCCAATTGGCCCTCTTTATACATCGCGCTGGTCATGTGACAGTCCCTCTACCAGTTCGAAACACATTTGTTTGGTGTGGTTAAGGCTGCTCGCCATTCGATTTATTTATTATTCTTCGTCTTCGGATGCGTCTGCGTTGTCAGTATGATACGATTCTGCGTTATAAAATCCACCAAAAATCGTTTCGTCCATGGATACATAGAGCAAACTAATGCGACATTGAAAACCTCAGACCAAGTATCCAGTTTACGGGTCTAAGTCCTATTTTCTAATACCTGTATCTTGGCGCGTCCAGTAACTCTAAGTAAACTCTAAGGACTGACTCTCTTCCATGAAGAATGCATTTGTTACACTCTTCCTTTCTCCAATTTCTGTGGTTAGAATAATACTATTGAAAACTCATGCTATATTTAATTTTATATGGAGGAATAGTCTTTGAAAATACCAGCCGACATGTTGCAGAAGTCTTGATGTAGTACGTCAGCTTATCCCCTTTTTTGTGCTGGAAATGAGTGCAACTGAAATACTGATCAGTCTCGATACGTCTATTACGTCTCGACATCTGCTCTGTACCAGAATAAGGCGATTGCTACTGTGTTTCCGGAATAGTTCCCATTATCCGAAATAGTCTGAATATCGTACTAAGCTTGAATACCATCATTCATTCTGCAATTTTCTGTAGTTTTTCAACCATTCTTTCTTCCTTTAAATAATTTAATAGTGTTTTCTGACGTACGATGAAACTTTCGCTCTCGTAACTTTCCGCCATGAGATAACTAATTGACCAATGGGTGCAATTAGATGACCACGTCCGACGATTGCTTAGCCAGCAAGTATCTGGCTATTGGATTTAAAAGAAAAAAAAGGTAAAAGAATGTATAATTTCGTATCAAGTAGTCGTCTTCCGTCTTTTATCCTTTCATCTGTTAAAATGTTACAGTGTAACATTTCTGCTCACAGTTAAAAAATTATCATCTTTCTAAGCATAATTACGCAATCGTCTTGAACAACTTTCTCTTACTTTTATGGTTTTTATGGTTTCAGATATTTCTTTCTTCATTAGATTATCAACACCAGTATTTTAATTTCCAGTATGTTTATATCAGTTCAAATATCTTCTTTTTCTTATTATTTCAGTTCTTGCTTTGAAGATAATCTGTAGTGTTTCAAGCATTAGCTCCTTGTGTGGATAATTTTGAAAAATCAAAACTTTATTAAAATTTCTAATTTGAAATGAGAAATTTTTACGGAAGTTGGATATGGAAGTTTAATGGAAGTTGGAAGTTTTATAGAAATTCTTAGGGAGGTTTGATGGAAGAATTTTGAGAAGTTTCTATTCAATGTATACTGAAAAGCAGCACCGTCACATAAATTTATCAGTATGTTCAAAAATAGTTTTGGGTTGTTGCAAAGCTAATCTGTACAAATAGAACTAGCGTTGAAATAAAACCTAATGTCGAGAGAAATTCCTCTTTGAATAAATTTTTCTAAAATTTTAAAAACAACATACAAGTATTAAAATTTAAATATGTTAAGGAGGCGAAGGAAATTGCGATTTCATTTTTAAAAGTTCCTTATATTGAGATTCGAAGTGAGATGTACTGATTCTAAGGAACGAGGCTAAATGCTCATCTGTCAGTCTACTTCTGAAATAAGTCTTTCTAAAGTTCATAGTTGAAAACACTTGTCCCCATGTATAAGATGAAGCAAACATAGCACTAATTTTCTGGGCATGAGATATTAAATTTGGGAATTTACTTTCCATAATGATTTGCAAAACTCTAACTTTGGCATATTTAGAACAACTGCTTGAGGTGATTGTTAGATTGTAACTCAATTAATTCAAGCTGCAAATCTAACCTCACTGCTTCACAATTAACGTTGAAAGGAATGGTAAAATTATCCAATTCTGCTTGAATGGCACTGAAATCTTGAAATCTGGATACTGTTTACCGTCTTGAAAAAATTTTGTTCGTCTGATAATTTTTTGCAAAGACTTTCTGCATTTTGTTTTCTTTCATATTCGGACATGGCTTCGTAATTGGAATTCTAATGCTTATATGTGAAATGACGGGAAATGTTATATTCTTTGAAGACTGCTATAGCTTCATTGCAGATGAGTCACACTAGTTTATCTTTTACAACTGTAAAAAAGTATTTCCAGGTCAATTCATCATTAAAATCGCGGCACTCTGAATCAACTTTACATTTTTTAGTATTCATTTTGAGGATGAGATAGTTTACGAATAACCCAAACAAGCAATAGCTACGCTATACTTTTAATAATTTCATCACTATTCACAATGATGGTATATGTCCGCAATCTTTCCATACGCAATCAATAATATTAGAACTCGCGGCAAAAGAAAAAGCCGCTCGCTGGAGCTTAAAATGCGCAGTCTGCCACATGTGAGGTCTAATTCACCTATATTGCATTTCCATATGTCTGCTCCCTGAGAAAGAGATGACGCTTGTTGTTGCTAATCTACAGCTATAACTAATAAAGGACTTCCGCTTTTAACACTTTACCAATTGAAAGCTGTCTGTGTTTGCTAATTCCGTCAATTTATGTTTTGTAGAACAAAAATAGAGAAAGTAAAAAGATCACCAGTCCTTTGAAAAAGAGGATGAAAAAATAATATTTAAACAAAGTAGAAAAGGAGATGGATTTATAATATATATATATATATATATATATTTGAATTTGCCACGGACCGGCAAATTAAAATTCTATCCGCGGGCTGGAGTTAGCCCACGGGCCGTAATTTGCCCATCCCTGTCCTGCACAGTTTTATTTAACTTCTTTATTGATATTTCAAAAAATATTTATAACTCTAAAATTTTGGGAAAACTTAGTTATGTAACAAATCTCAGCTGTAATTTTTTTTTTTTTTTTTTTTTTTTTTTTTTTTTACGATGAAATAGTGTGTCTACGTAATCTATGTATATTTTGTGCATTTATACACAGCAAACCTAAATATAGTTTTATATATTCCGAAGCTTATAACCTAAGCGAATATGAGTAATGTCTTGCCAAGTCCAGAATCCAGATTTACACCTACTGTTTTACCGCCGCCCGCTGACACGTCCCTAAGGAAGGGGAAGCAAAAATCTCTTTCCCCTTTTCACCCCCATTTAAGTGACATGTTAATGGATTGAAGCTTCTTCGGGAGTGTCCTGTTCACGCTTAATATACCTGTACAGGAAGACATTTTTCAATTTCTTTTCTTCCTTTATATATTTCACCTTCTCTCTTTATTACTTTTAGGGGTATATTTTGTGGCGGAAATTTGCGGAGTATGTTTCACGTCTTTGCAGCCCTTTTTTACATTGTGAAAACTAAATTTACTTTAATCCTCTTACTTTTAAAGAGTACTTCGGGTAATTTTCTCCTTGTCTAAAGTTTTGAAGCTATTAAAATATTAAGATTCGCGTAAAATGAGTCTATGATTTAAACATTGCCATGACTTTTATCAACAGTTTTTCTGAATTCTAGAGAAATACACATTAAGGAATTTCTATGATTCATAAATTATTTTCTTCCTGTATTTGTAGTATGTATAAATTTGGTACCTATTTGAAAACTTTGATCATTTCTTTTTATTTTACATTGCCAATTCTTAAAATAAAGTATACCAATATGTCAACGTTAGGTGTACACAGAAATGTTTTTAATTATTAAGTTTGCACAATGACAGATAAAAACTAAATATAATTATAAAAATTACAGATAAAATTATAGATGAATTTATTAATATCCATTTCGAAGATATGTTTTCATAATTTGCATGTGTCACATTTTAGATAGCGCGCATTTCAAAGGGATAATAGTATATAATCTTAATTTTTAAGCCAAACTATATTAAAAGAGGAGAGAAGTCGTTGAGGGTCATAATTGCATAGGCCGAATAAAATGCCGAAATTTTTAGATCGATTCTTTTGCACAGAATCGAATGGCTCTATGGGCTTTATACCTTTTCTTTCCTTTCCAAATTACAATTTTCCCCATTGAATTAACGTATAAAAAGTGTAACTTGGCATTTTATAAACGATTCAGAAACTTATTGCATACGGTTTTGTGACTCCTTTTTTAGAACTGCGAGCATGTCGTTTTTTCAGTTTCTCATCTGAAAAGTCAGTTTTTCATCTAACAATTAATGGTTAGAAAAACATCCTCCCACGTAATTAGGCTCGGGTTGGATTCTCTACGTATTTATCTGTTGAATGATATCTTTTATGAATCGGATCACTTAAATATCTGTTTGGAGACTGATGGCAGGGAAAAAGAGATCACGGGAGCTGTAATATTATTGGCAGAAACTGCTGTATTGAATGCACTATTTACTTCAATATAAAGTCCTCCACGAAGGCATCCCTCCCTTTAGGCAGATAGCCCTCGAGGCTTTGCCATAATCAGATACACGCACGCATCATATTTACTACAAATGCTTAGAGTGTGTTTATGTGGGGGAAAAGTAAGGATTAGGAATAAATATTTTTCGGTCAGAGTCGATGGTGAATCTGGAGAGGCTCCCCTTCTGGATTCCTTTTATTTATTATGTACATTCATTACTCTAAGAAAGGTGTGACATGGTCCGTAGGTAGTTATGCATGTTTTGCAAACTACCTCGCAAGTATACAATTTGGGAAAAATGAATGCAATCTAAAAGGATATCGTTTTTAGCACCGATTAAGTAAATTTAAACGTATGATTAATACCAGATCTCTCCTCCACCAAAATTTTAACATTCTTCATGTTAGCTGTTTCTGATTACCTAAAATGCAGGGTGAGTCAGAACTATGGTTTACACGGTTAATCGCATTGTAAGGTGACAGTATTATGACTAAAGGAAATGAAATACTTCCACTGGAAAATCAAATCGTCAAAGCTAAGAACAATGCATGGCAATACACACCAGACTCTGTTTATAAGTTTAAACCTAATTTGCATTTAACTTTTCTGTTGTTAACCTATGTTTAACCTTTCTGAATTGCAGCCGAAATCTGCTTTTAACTTAAAATCCCAAAGCACTGTTTAAATAAATTTTTAAAAAGTAGCAAAATTAAACTGTATATTTATTTGTACTGTAGAGACATTAGGTTATTTCGAAGCAGGAGACATGAAAAATGAGCAATGCCCTCGCCGGGACTCGAACCACGGACCTCTCCAATACGCGCCGAGCGTGCAGACCGCTACACCACGAAAGCATGCTAAGAAGACGAGATAAATACCTTATACTCTCCCTTTTAAAGGGCGACTAGGGATTAGGGGACCAAATCGCCATATCCTGGTGGTGGAGAATCATCATCCACCACTTTTTTTAGTTCGGGCATCACTGTAGAGACATTAGGTTATTTCGAAGAAACTGGAAAGATGAAAAATGAGCAGTGCCCTAGTCGGGACTCGAACCACGGACCTCTCGAATAGTAATGACCACTACACCACGAAGGCATGCTATGAAAGCGGTAGAAATACCTTAGTACTACTAGTTTGTGGTTAAAACTAAAACATAATAAAACATAAATCATCTGTTCTTGCGGGATATTTGGAATAGAGTAATGTAAATTGGTACGAACACCAATTATTAAATTAAATCTTAGCAATCCAGAGATTACTAAACGTAAATACTAGTAAAATCCAGAACTCACCGAAACTAGATCAACCGTCCAGTACAGAGTAGAACAAGAGGAGAGCAATACAGAGTAAATACACTAGTTGCGTTGCTAAATCCCTGTCCTAACTTCTATTTTCATTCACTATTTGAAACAGTTTAATTTGAAGTTCTGGTAGAGTTAATGGAGGAAAAAGAAATAGAGGACAGATTTAAGAGAAAGCAACTGCTAATTAAAATAAACCTTACAACTTTATTGTCTCAAACTTATTATGCAATGTTTCCAATTTTTACCGATGTGTCTGCATCCGTATTCCTGCGAGACTTTTCAAAAGATTTTCTTTTCTTGTTGTTCGCTGTTGTAAACAATCATTTTCTTCACTTTCCAACATTCGATGGCAACAGTGCTGCATTAAAATCATCTCAGGGTCTCATAAACATTCAGCGCACTGATCAGTTATTAACAGGATCTTTCTGACTAATATCTGGAGAATGATCGGTTATTAGCGTCTGAGCAACCAACTATCAGAGTCAATATGTGCGATTACAAATGCTCATAACGCAAATGTAAACTACCGTTATATGTTCAGAGTGGCTACTGATATAAATTCAGGCACAAAACTCTTTTCTGAAATTAATTAATATACCATTTATGATTTTCCTGTACTGTATACAGTAAAATACTACATTTGCTTCAAACACGTAGCCATAATTTTGATTCAGCTTGTAGAAAGATAAGCATAACTTTCATTAGATGAGATGACAAGTGCAGTTTTATGATGAATTGTAAACTGAACTGAACCAGAAGTTTAAGCTGCATAATAAATACGAAGTAGCTTGGGAATAAGCAAATAAATATTGGGGTTTAACAGACACTAGTTTAAGAAATTCTTACATCTTACGTAGAAGTTTTGTGTGAAGGCGCACGAAACGTGTCAAGTAGTTTTGCTCTCTTTGTTGTCAGTGAATTTCTTCTATATTAAACACAATTAAACTTTGTTTGAAGTAAAATATTACAGTCTAACGAAGGAATGCAGGCTTTTTTCAACGAGTTTTAGCATTTGTCACTTAAGCAAAAAAAAAAAAAACTCTGCGGCCAATGGAAATACAAACTAAGATGCGATAGCGAATAAATACAAAAGGGAAATATCTAAAATGTCTTTTAACATATTTTTGTTATTGAATTTGGAGAATATGCTTACGTAAACACTTATAAGACTACTTACCCCAAAAAGTAAAACAGATATCAAGGAGCGATTGTCTTCTGAGGCTTAATGGTCATGATAATTAGCTACAGATAACAAAAAGTTGTCAAATTCAATTGCCGGTCGAAGCAAACATTTTACTCTACTTTATTAATTAATTACTTTATTAATATACTACTACAAAAACTAAAAGCACAAATTTTTGAGTCAAAAAAATTAACTGAAATTAAAATTTAGATATCACGTTTTGTAAAAATATTCTTAGTCTTTGAAAAGATTACCTTGCGAAAATCGAAAACATAAGATATGGCTGATAAATTAAGGGTTTTTTGAGGAACGATCTAAGACATATCTAAAACCATTTAAATATATATATTAAGAGTTAGCTAAGCATTTATTGGACGGTAGTTTGATACAGGTATTTTCAGGTGGCCAATGAGTATCTTAACTGACTGCACAGTAGTTTGCTGCAGGTATTTTCAGGTGGCCAATGAGTATCTTAACTGACTCTTTGTCAGCTGCTAATCACCATACAGTGTTACATGTATAGTAAGATAGTTACAAAAAGGGAATTTTATTCTTACGCAGAGGGAAAAAATTTATGTAGCCTTTACATACCCTCTCTAATCTTAGTTTAATTATTTATTTCACAAGCATAAAAATTATTTAGTTTCCGATAATTTGCTAAGATATTATTATTTTATTATGTAAGCTTTTTAAAATATGAATTTTACTTCTAGTCTTTAACACTGAACAATTTTAAAAATAACTCTTCGTTAAATAAAAAACGACATGTGTAAAATAGAAGGGAATTTACCTACACTTAATCTGTAATAAGTAAAAAAAAAATTGTCAAGGGAATTTAAAAGCATCGACTTTGTTATTGATAAAAATGCGAAGCAAAGTAAGGAAATTCACTTGACACGTTGTTGCCAGGTTACAAAAAAGAACTAAGTTAGCACGAAAGCACGAAAACTAAGTTTCTGTAATTATGTGTCGCCAAACTTCAATTGGTAATGTGAAATGATTACACTTCTGCTATTCGTACATCAGTTAACACATTTTTTTCTTTCACACAAATTGCTAAATGGCGGGGAAATTAATCACTAGCGTATCAGCGTATTTCTTAAAACTAATTTCCTCATTGACTCACATAATATTGCATTGTCCTCTTTTAATTTTCTTCTAAATTCCAGTTATCGTCTTTCACAATTTATTGTCAAGGTCTGTTGCTGGAATGTTAAAGATTTTGAAACTGAAAACTTTGAAATTGAAGTCTGTTGTTTTTTACTTACTTTATATGCGTGATACTTATCATTTGTTGTATAAAATGTCTCTTTGACGACTTTTATACTTTGCATATTTTAACTTCAATATTTATTTATTAATTTGATTATTCTGTACGTAAGATGTGGGTGAACAGTTGTTACTATAAATTGTAAGTTGTGTTATTATTTCGTAAAATTTCGAACACAGAACCTTTTCATCTGACGCGCTTTTTTCCAGTATTAATATATAGGCGTCTAACAAGGTATATGGCATTTTTTTTAAATGCATGTTTAGAATTTATGCACACGTATTATTGAGTGTTAAGTAATTTGCTTGGGTTCCTGATAGTTAACAAGATGATATTAAAGAAAAAAAATGACTGATAAAAGTGATAAAATTATACTTAAAGCATCTGATGAAGAACAATAAAGTACAAACCATTTCTCACTGAATATCTTAATGTCCTTTCGTTTTCTTTGCAAACATAAAATGTACGAAATGTGTGAAGACTTTACGTGAATTGTCACTATGTCTTGTAAGGTACCACAGAATCTGAGAAAAAGTGTAAAGGACCCTTTATTCAAATAAAAGTTAACAGATGTTACCACTCGTACTTCTAAGATATTATGTTAAATGGATTCTAAGATTTATGTTTTATGGCTTAAATCAAAGATAATGAAGTTGACTTAACAACAAGTTAGCCCAACAAAGTAATAACAAGTTAGCCCAACAGTTACACAGTTCAAATAATGCGCAAGTTGGCTTTGACCTAAAGATCGGTTGGATAAACCTAATGGCGAGAATAACGCAACGCCGTAGAATTCTACTCTCAGGAGAATCGAAACAAGCAACGTGGCTTTCGGCATGCAGAACACGCTCTGATTCTACCCTCCAAAACCCTCTTTTAAATGCTGTTTTCTTTCTACCTCATTTGAATATCACGAGAGCTAGAAGTTCGCATTCTGTCAGGAAAAATAAAAATGAGGAAAACAGGAAAGCTAATAAACATATAATAACTCGTTAAAGAGCTAAAACGATACCTTACATCTTATTAAAAATCCTCCATCAAACAAGATTAAATTTTGTAAATTCAAATCCCAAATCCAGGAAACCAAGGACAAAAGCTTTAGAAATTACACAGACGTGATAGAATACCTAAATCATAGATATTTTATGATTTATGAATCAAAACTCTCACTTAATTAATTTCCTTCTCAGAGCAGGCAACTACTCCAGTCTCCTTTCATAAGTTTCTTACAGAGAAGAAAGTAATTTTCAAAATTTTATGAATACTCCCTGCTCTTGACAGTACAGCTTTTAAATCAAACGGTCGAAAAACTTCCAAAAGTTAAAATTTTTGCGATGCTCCTGTAAATGTTGGCTGCTGATTGCCAAATTAATTGCCAAGTCCAGTATATTTCGAATGGCGATAGTTTAATTCATCTGAAACTATTCACGAGCTTTAGTCAAATACAAAAAAACAAAAATACGAGTTGTCAAATACAAAAATACTGGAAGGAATAAAATAGTTATGCACATTATAAATATAGGCTAACACAAAAGAGACTTAATCCTATTTATAAAGCGCAAAATAAATAATAAATGCATACAAATTTACAATAATGTAATAAAACAGTTTATATAGTTATATATATGTATGTGTGTGTGTATCAAAACAAAGATTTATGGTAATTTACAGCTGAATCCTGTAGTCGTTCCGATATATGGAAATACAAGGTTTCGCCACTTACATAATTTAGTATCATTTCTAAGTTGCCTTCCATATATTTCTGAATCTAGTATTACATAACAACTTAGGGAAACTGAAAGTTCACACTTATTTTTGAGTAAATCATTTATTGGATAGTTGAAATGTACGACTGTCTTAAGGGAAAATAGTGCACTTTTACAGTTATATTTCAATAATTATGATTTATTTTACCTTGAAATTAGAAGCAAAACGATAACAGTAAGACGGCAAATAATTTTGTAATGCATTTTGTTATTTTGAACGTTTTTGAAAATTTCCCGATTTATAGTACTTTTTGTTTCTTCTCCGCAATGCACCGCCTCAGCATTAAAATATCGGCAGGTGATTCATCTTCTTTGTACTTCGTATGAATAAATTCGGTTTTGATTGTATTCAACGCTCTGTATAAAAAAAAAAATCTTGGATTTTTTTAGATGTTGTATACCGTCATTCGATTACATTGTGAGCCATTTAAAACGCGAAAGATGCGCTTATTTTATTTATCAGGCAAAAAATTTATGATCACCTTTGTCTGCACTGAAGTACTTTTTAAAATAAAAATAGACGGTGATAGAATTTCCCAGCGAAATTTTAAAAATGATCTTGAATAGTTTCGTGAAGAAGAATAGTAATAAATTTAACGCTTTTGAAAGAAAGAGATGATTAATAAGCGATTTTTGTTAGTGATTTTGTATATCGTATTGGATTGATATCAGTACTTTTTATTTTGTGTATATATATATGCATATACAGACTACTTACAGGAAGATGAAAATTTTCCTGATCTTCCTGTAAGTACTAGTTCTCCTAATGATGAAAATCCTCCTAATGCGACAGCCACTCACAGAAATGAAAAGTAGATGGATTACCATTGAGCCCATGTACCAGTGGGGCACTTGGGCAAGTGCCCAGAGGGCTCGTGCATTAAAATGGTCTTGCTTTTAGGCAAGCAGTGGGTTTTGTAATAACCTATTTAAATGTAAATCCTATTTGAATGAGTGTCAAATAGATATCGGATCTTTTCTCTGGGTGTGTTTTTCTTATATCAAAATAGAAGACACTTTAAAGAAACTCAGTTTTCGTCTCTAATGAGTCTACAGAGAAACGTGTTTCAAATGGGGAAAGAACATATTAAAAAGTAACAAAAAAAATCAAAGAATTATTCATTTAGAAGGTCTCCCCTTTTTAAATAAATTTTCATAGTAGTTTATTTCTTTAAAAATTTCCTGCATAAAACAGATGAAAAATTTTGCACTTGCAGAGTTTCTTAATCTATGTAAATATTTAATTTTTGAAATACTATTCTTTTTATAAGCCGATTAAAAGTTTGATACGATATGATAAGCCTACAAAATAATCTTCGTAATAAGATTAAAGTCGTAACTGAATGTCCTAAAATTCACTTCATTCATTTTTATCCTTTAAATCTGTTAAAAAAAAAAAAAAAGTACTGAGTTTTTAAAATAAATTTCTCATTATACGAAACTGTATCAAATTAATAACTGATTTTAAATGTTCTACCATCATACTCAGAAAAATGTTTCAAATTGTTTGAATGTGCTTCTTCAAGTATCATTCTTAGATTGCTCAAATGCAATGTACTAAATAATTTTAGTGTATATAAATACTCCTGGAATAATAATCACATTAATCCCTCCTAGAATAAATAATATCGAAATATCACAGAATATTTCGATAAGTCTTGGAGTGCGAGGAGTGTAATCACAGAATATTTCGATAAGTCTTGGAGTGCGAGGAGTGTAAAATATATTTTTTTATCTCCTAAATTTATTTACGTATTTCAAGGTAAAATCTGCAAAACGAAAAATAAATAATAATTCTGTTGTAATGAACATGTGACGATATTTCCATTCAAGTTTTCTTCGATATTTCATTCCCAAACTAGTAGTGTGCGTAGAATGAGTCTACATATGTGTTGCCATCTAGTGAGCGGTTTCTTCATTAAACATAGTGCTGCGTTTATGGTGGATGTTAATACTGAACTTTGTAAATAAAATTAAAGTGTGAATAAACAGTTCGATTTTATTTATTCATTTAATTTGGAATGTACTTAGTTACAATTTGGTTATTATTTTATAGAAAAATATATTCATTATTTGGTATTCGGTACGCACGGGACAATTGCATATATAACAATGCTTTAATTTAATTTTTACTTTTTATAATTTGCCGGATATAAATCTCTTTATAAATAAGAAAGCACAACATAAAACGAAGAAAATATGCCCCCTCGGTAACAATTTTGCTGGTTAAAGAAAATTTGAAAACATCGCATATCGGTTCCTTTCCGAAAATTGCATCGTGCTGCCATCTACACTTTCAACAATATAACATTAGTGATGAATATTTTAAATAGATTTGTATATTTTCGTTCAGATTTTACAAATGAGGAATCATTATCCAACAGATAAATTTCATTGTTTGATACACAATGAATAAAATGCTGTATCTGGCCAGTAAGATTCTTAAATCTTTGAGTGCGAACAAAACAAATGACGGACTTCGGAAAGTGCAATCGTGTGTGCAGGGCAACTATCGCAATTTATCACTTGCGATATTTATGCACGGCGAAGTGTTGTACAATATATACTTTAGTTCTTTTAAAAATCAGTATGGTCTCATAGTTCTGCTCTTTTTTGTTTTACTGTTGTCTTGAGTGAGCAGTAGTTGTTTAATTCTAGTTTTAACTTTAAAGATGAAAGGTATTGTACTTGCCTGGTTTGTAATTTTTCTCCTGGTATGAAGTAAATGTTAGTTACTACGCTTGAGGTCTATTTTGAAAAGCAGCTTTTTATCAAAACTAATAACCTTTTGTTATTGTGAAGTAGACACTCAGTCGCTATCTGCTTCATACAAAGGATGCTTTCGTGAATGATTTTCTAGTGGAAACTAGCTTGTGTTTACATATTCATGGAGAAAGCCACCGAGCTCAATTACCACAGCCTGTATTCAGACACACATAGAAAAGAAACTGGAGGACACTGTTCCGTGACCCGCTACAGGTCTACATGACACTACGTGACACTAGTCCATTCAGCCACTCCGCTACGGGTAGGAAAAAATAGTCTTAGCATTAAACTATTAATTTAACAAAAGGTGTTAAATTAATTAAATTATTCCGAAGTACGTAGCAAATTCGTTCAGTTTTACAGCTCTGTGTATGTTAAGCAGTGTAGGAAAATTTGCCGTAGCGGCTAATTAAATACAGATCCCACCTTTCGATCTATTATTCTTTAAAAATATCTTAACTTTACCTGTTCTTCATTCGAAATAATATTTACTTCTAATTAAAGAAAATCTTATTGATTAATAAATTGAAGTAATTATTCTAAAAACAAAAATAAGTATTTTTTATTAGCAGTCAGCTTTAAATGCTACGTCTATTTATTCTGGAGGATCACACAAATTTCACGTAAAACGTAAAAATTCGTTTCAGAGCCGTAATGACAGATATATATATATATATTAGATATCAGAATCTTTTCTTTTATTCATTCTTCCTAAGTGTGGAAAACAACCAAATGCTTAGAATTTATTTATTTGCTATACTTTGGGGCCACATTTTAAAGAACCAATTCAAGTTTCGTTAGTTTAAACTGAACCTGTTGGCTGATGGATTTTTTCACATATGTTTTAAATATATCAGCGGGTATGTATCTTATTCCTATAACAGCGTCCAATAGAAGATAACACTGTGCCGCTTCTCCATATTACCGCTCTCCGCTGGCCACTATTAAGACCAGAAGCAGTGGTCATTTTATTGTGGAAGCACCTAACACGAGACCACCGTTACCTCCTATGAAGGGACAGACAAGTTTATGTCCATGCTTTCTCCGGGATTCGAACCCGAGCCTTTCGGTACGATAGTCGGAGTCACTAACCACTTTCCTACCTGGGCGGCCGCTATATGGGATATAATCCTCCAGAGATTACATCCCGCGTCACATTGGGATTTTTCCCATATGTAACACGACGTTTTCTTCCGAAGCCCCCCAATAAGGTATCCCTCACCTTAGGCGAGAAAGCCCTCGCCTGCTTAGTCATCATCCCATCCAAACCCATCTCAGTTCCACTTTTTCAGAGTCTCAGGTTTCTAATTAATACCAGATCTCAACAAAAATATTATGCAAAATAAAAATTTGTGTCTTACAGTCTATCTATAATTTATGTCTTACAGTCTATCTATAATTTATGTCTGTACAAGCCTGAAGGTTTGAACAGTTTACGTTTTGCAAATGTCAACTGAAATTTTGATCACATAATATTTATTTTTTACTTTCGTAACTTGAGCTAAGTGCAAAAAACATTAATTAATATGAATATATAAAATACCAATATTTTTCTGCACTGCGTCATTTCGGAACTAATTCATGCCATATGACTCTTACATGACGCTGGTGATGTAAATGGAACTAAAACTCAAACAGCTAATAATAATTTTGCAGCAGTATTTATTATGCAATCAAATTCACTGAGAAAAATCTAACTCTTTCTGAATTAAGATTTCATTCTAAACACAGGTCACTTCTCTAAGCGACTAAGTGGCCTATGTGTAGACCACACTTTTTACACTTCGGCCTAGTTGTACTGCTGGTTGCTGCGCTCTTTTTACTGCAAAACTGTCGAAAATGTCAACCCTTTGTGGCAAATTGTTTGTGGCCGCTATAATGTTTTTAAAATAAAGATGAACATTCAATCTGCCTCGGCTGCTAAGTTTGCTCCTCATTACGAGTCAATATTTCTACAACATCATTAAATATGTTTGTTGTCATGCGTATATATGCAGATGGTGTTCACACATTTTGAAAAGATTTATATATAAACAAACCTTAGAAATTTATTTTCTAATGTGTTCAGTATAATAGACCTTTTGTTGAGCTATCATATTACATCTTATTTCCAAGATAAAAATCCTTTCCTTTAAGCATCAAGGTTGATTTTATTCCACTCTTCCTTCACAATCTTCCAGAGCTCATTCAATGTTTGGGGATGCTGCTTATAAAGAGCTTATTTTAAAAGTCCAGATGCACAGTAATCCATAGGAGACACATCAGGTGATTTGGGTGGGTTGCATTTAAAGGGTAAAGCTTCAACTTCGGTTTCATTTCTCATTTTTTCAAAAAATAGAGTAGTAGATTTAGAGGTATGACTTGGAGCCTTATCCTAATGAAACTTAACACAGTGAAGATTGTTTGGATAAAGAGATGGAATTTCTTCTTTAGAAATAAGCGTTAAAACATATTTCTGATAGTAGTCCGAATTAATTTTGACATTTTTTTTTTTTTTTTCTACTTTCTTTATTTTAAGTTTTCCTTTATAAGGGAATCCAGTAACAACCTTAAAGCCTTTAGAAACACTTTTTTCCTTGTTTTCCCTGAACCAACATATTAAGTCTTTTTCTCCTCTTTTTCGGTAATAAATCGATCTTTTTCTATTGCAATCAGATAAGTATATTCAAAACTCAACAACTGAAACTATACATTTCCATTTTTGACCTAACAAATAATTTTCTTATAGCAATCTGCACGTAGTCTTACGCTCAGAAACATATTTCGGCGTTAGGCGATGAACATCATGTTTATTTTGTTGCTTTGATTAGCAAATCAGATTTTATAATTTTGTTCACAGTTCCTACAAGGACATTTACATATTTTGTAATAGCTCTTTGGACGGCTGGGTTTTCCTTTGAAACATGAGATGCAACTTTAGATTTAATGAGAGCTGTACGTACCTTTGTTGGGTATGCACTTTTTTCCAGTCAATGTAAACTTGGACGTTTCTTTCCTTTAGCATTAATTATATGTCTTATTTCACATGGAGAAATATTAAAGCCATGCCTTTTTCATATTTTTCTTCGGATAGCGCAAAAATATAACCTTCGATGCATTGTCTATTTTTCAGCGACATTTTAAAGAAAAGAATATTTTTAATGCTGCATACGATAATCAGACTCTATTCCAATTTGATGCCAGTCACATTTATATTTTAAAATTAAATTTAAATTGAATTATTAAAAATCAAAATTGTTACAAAAATGTGTGAACACTCTCTGTAGATATACAAACCTTCTTACTGAACATAAAAATTCCTTACCCGATCTTTATTTTCACAATCGTTGATTGTAGTCAAATACTTCAAATTGCAGAAGTGTTTTAAATGATGAAATTGCATGTTTTGGCAGTGCTAAATTTAAAAAAATTAATTTTTGAAAAATAACGAAATCTAACTACATATATATACTATAATAATAGTTTACGTACGTGGTTAGTCTAACCATAAATATCTAACGATATTTAAAATTACTTAATGTTGTAAATATCTAACAGTATTTGATATGAGTTTTTCGTCGCAGCCAAAATGTAACTTAATAGGCCGTAATAGGAGTTCATGTCGTGTCCATATCAGATATTTTTAATTCAATGTCTTACTACATACATATTATTCATTTGTAGCGCATCCTATAACAATGGGACAATAAATAACGATGGGAATTTTATAATTAACTCACTCACTATTTTCTTTCTTTTTTAAAAAGCATTTTATTTAGGAGCGAGACATGGGTTTTGCCCATTTGGAGTTTGTTATTGGCCGTGAAATGCCAATAACAAACTCCAAATGAATTGGCGTGAATTGCCACACTGCTGGGAACCGATGCAATGGATTTCTGTTCCGATTTTGAAAACAGTTTAGAATAAGCGTTCAGAATGAATTTTCATATTGTAATGCTGATTAGTTTTCTGACATTGGCAAAAAATTTCAAATATAGGAAAAAAAAATATCATGCGAAAGAATCTGGTTTGGCACTCGAAGTCATTTCTTCCTCTGAATTATGCATCCTAATATGATGGTGTATGTACATATTTACATTACTCACAATTGTACACTATTTTGTCTTTCGTCCCGACCACCTCTATATATCATTATACAGCCTGAATTACTATCAAATAGTATCCTTCTCCGTCTCTTGTCATTCGCCCGATAGTTATGCCTCGCCCATCACCATTCGTCTTTTTTATCTTATAAAAATTATATAGATTTATCAATTACCCTGAATTATTCTCAGTTCCGAAATGTATGTGGGTTTGCTGTTAACTTACGATGTACTTGTTCTTATGTTTACTTCAACGGCCCCTATCAGTGATGCTGCATTTGAGTCTAAATGTCTTTTTCCCGGGAGAACGCGTTTCCCCTCTGCAGATATACCATGCGCTCCACCCAGGTTTGATTTTCTACTCATTTTGAATGCTATGTTCTACAATGCTATATTCACTAGTGATTTATCACCTGTATTCTCCTTCATTTTTGCAGTAATGCTTTCAAACATTTAAGAACAGACTAATATAAGAATCGAATTACTATAATTATTTCAGACATATGAAATTGTCATATAAGACTGATTTCTCTAAATTATTGCATTACTAATAACAAAATCTTTCCTATTGAACTAAAGCGTATAAAAATGCTGTTACTCTATTTAATTAACTAGAATTTAGTTAGTTATAAGGATTCGAAAAATTCATTCAAAATGCATAAACAATGAACTGTTTGTGCAGTACACTTTTAAAATGTTTTTATATCAATATATACATGACACTATAGCATGATAATTCTCAAGGTTTCGAAAGCGTCAAACAGACATTTATCAAGGATAAGAAGAACGGTTGAAGAAAAATTATTTATGTCAAGCAATATACATTGAACATTCCACTATGAGAAAATCACAAAAAGTTGCTTGACGCATCCAAATGCTAAATGAAGACCCCACATGCTCTGGCGACGCAGCCTGAACGTATGTCAGTATTTTGTTCACGGTATATTGTCTTCTTTGATTGCGTTTATTTTACATCATTTCATTGCAATGCGTAATCTATAATTTAAAATGATCGATACAACTAGTAATGTACCAACTATGTACCAAACTGTCAATAAATTTAATCAGAATAAAGTACAATAAAAGTTTTTTTTAAGAATGGGAATAGAAACCTCGAACAATTTACACACAACCAAAAATTCTTAAATTTTTTAGTTAAAACCTGAGGCAGCAAATTACTTCCTTTTTTGGCTTCTGTACCCAGTTATCCAAATTAGTTTGCGTGCGAATGGATAAACCGGACATTTTGTTTTTGGAATATATTTGAAGTGCTTTTGCTTTGTTTCCCCTTTACAGACTATCAAAAACTGTTAATTCGTTTATTTTGCCTCAGTTCTAATGCTAACTTGTTGTCGAAACAACAGAACTTTTTTTTACTCATCCCCACGTTTGGTGTAGATACAGATTTGATCTCTATCTGCACCAAAAGTGGAGAGACACAACTGTGGATACAGATTTGATCTAAACCTGCGGAGACCTTTGTGTAATTTTTAATAGCCTAAAGAACATATTTGGAAAAAAATATGAATTACACTTTGAGCTTTAAAATGGCACTCCAAAAAATGAATACACGTAATTGAACGTGCAAATCTCTTCTATATATAAAGCATGTTATCATCTGTAGCCGCAACTCAGTGCCATTAGTAAATGCTCCATACTATTCATGCTAGTAATATTTTGCTTAGCAGTAACACTCTAATATTTCTGCAAAAATACTATTATTTATGCGATGCACTCTTTGCTGGTACTTCTTGGCAATTTAGGGATATTCTCTTTCTAGAATGTTCTACATATATCAATAGGCTTAAGTCTAGAAATTGAGCTGGTCAGTAGATCCTTAAAATGGCCAGCTCTTGAAGGTATTTTGAAGGAGTGTTTCCCCAATTCGACCTGCATGAAAACATTCGCTAGAGCTAGAAGTCCAGAATATCATATCTATTGTCGAGGCCTCAGGTAATTTACCTTAGGTAAAAGGAAGTAATAAGAAGCCTAAAGAGAAGCCTTCCTTTTACCTAAGGGGGCCTAGGTAAAAGGAAGTAATTTACTGCCTAAAATTTGTACGCCCTAGCGTCCCTCTAGATGAATGCCAGCTCAAACGCAGATGTAACTTGTTGTGGCTTATGTCATTTTTCTGGCCTTATCAGAATAAGTTCATGAATTTAACTGTGGCAAGGAGCACAAGAATGTCTCTGTCATTGCCATGGAATTTAAGTACCATGTAAATGACAGTATGATTTTGCTAGTTCAGTTTCAGTTTTGAAGGATAATCCCCGGTAAACGGATTCGAAACTCTCCCACCCCTTATCTCTTTTTCAGCAGACCACTCGAGAGATCATTAGGCTCGCCTTATATTTTGAGTGCTTCCATGCCGCACATGCTCTATACATTTACAAACATCCATGCCTTTTCCAGGATTTAAATGATACAGCAGCCAGGAGCACTAACACTATAAAGGGCCGTTCCCACTGGGATTTGAGCTAACGAACTCAACTGGCGTAGCCGACCCATCTCCAAAACCAGTCTTTTCCCTTAGGGGAGCAAGTTGAAAAGTCTGAACTGCAGGCACAGCGGAGCTAGTCGACACGTGGAACTGACTCCGTTAGCTCAGATAAACCCCAGTAGGAACGGCCCTTAACTGATCGGGACGGCATATGAAGCCTTTATCTCCCTCATCAACGGCTGATCTGTAAGATTACTGAGCGCTAACAGTTTGACCCAGATTCAAATTCTGGCGACTGGGCTGGTTGCATGCACATTTTCGTGTTTTTCACCATGTAACTTGAAAAAGAAACAGTTTTCCTTAAAAAAGTCATTCACGAAGGCATTCCACCCCTTGGACAGGTAACCCTCATGTGCTTTGCCATAATCAAAATAAACAACAAAACAAAAAAAAAAAAAAATTGCGGCTTTTCCCATGCGTAACGTTAATACGAGGCTTCCATAATACATTTTGTTGTTTCGTGAAATTTTTTGAAAAATACATATTTTTATAGAAAATGAACATATATATGCAAATAAAGTTATGTTCTTGCCTGTTCAAAATAATTCTTATAAATTGCAAGTAAAAAATCAAATGATGAAATTGTTTACATGTTTCATATGCTATAAAGGAACAAATAAGTATGTGCCATAGAAGTAATTTTTATGTTTTATTTCAGCTGTTTTCTTCTAAAGGAGGAAAATATCAACTGCTAAAGATATAATCATCTCAGGGCAAAGGTATGTTTTTATGATAAAAATGTAAGATTTAATGAGCCTATGTAATGTTAATGTTTTATTGAGCTAATGATTACGATTACTTTTTTTTTTTTTTTTTTTAATTTTCGTTTCATTGAGAAAATGGAATACTGTTGTCTACTAGGAAGCTGCATATTTCGCTACTCTTGTCGACAGCATTAAGAAATTTTTAAGCAAGCAACAAAATGAAATCTTAGCGTATCATAAACCTTTCTAGGTATTTCTCTTTCATTTAATTTCTAAACTCATATGAACATGGCGAATGATATTGCATCACGGAGCGCGAAAAAGAGATGTCACAAATATCTGTAACTTAGGATTTGAAATTAAGCTTACATGCTTATTAGACTGTCACCGATAATCTCCATACCAACAGAATAAATTCAACCAAGCTTCTAAGCTTAGTGTAGTTTCATTTTAGCATAAAATAAATTCAAAATTAAATTCACTGGGCGAAAAAATTTCAATATAATAATTCACAACCTGAAAAAAAAAATCTTTTTAGAAGACTGAATTTTTGTAGGTTTTAACGCATTAGATAAGAATAATACTACTAATTCTTCATACACTGTAAAAGATTATGCGAAAGAACTTCGACACGTCGTATAGCACTTTTATTCCAAATTTCGTGCTAAAGTCCTAAAATTTCGGATTTTCACAGGGTAAAAAAATTCTAAATTTTTCACCAATACTTCCCTGTTTATTTTTCAATATCAGCTGACGAGAATAAACGCAGAATTAAGAAAGGAAACAAAAATCAATGGTTACATGCTGAGTACTAGCAACGTTGCGCACTGAAGTTTTGACCACTTTTCGTGTATAAAATTACCTTGTATTCTTTTATAATGTTATTAATAGTTCACAATTAATTTAAGACTATAGTATAATGCTTTATAAATTAACTCAGTGCTGTTTTTACTTTCCAAGCATCTCACACAAGCACAGTACAGTTAATCGAGTTAATGTCGCTCAGCTTAAAAGTTAATATCTTCGTACCCAGAAGAATACCCGAAGTAGCTGGAATAACTTAATATGCTCCGCACTCTCTTTTAAATAACTTTTAATCAATTTAATGATGCTACAGGTAATTTGTCTGCTGCAGTGTTGATTGAATATAAAATTCAGTCAATCGGTTTCAGTTTAATTAGCTTTGATTTCGAAAATGCGATTTCCTTAAGGAAAAGAAAGGTTGACTTGATAAAATTGCTTTAGGAAAGGACTGAATTTCTTTCTTCTAACCGAATTCCAATTGTCAATTAATCGATGCATTCAGTATCCTTTCATAAATAAGTTTAGATAATAATACCAATTTGAACATTATAATGCTCAAACAGGTACAATTCCCTCAGTGGATTAATCCTGTATGACATGTTATGCAGTCAGCATTTAAAAATGAAAAAACGTCAAGTCGAGAGATTAAAATGTCATCTTAAGCTCTGCACGCAATGATATTAGAAATAATATTAATAAAAGTGTGGGCACTTTTTTGCCGTTCCCAAGTGTTTAACTAAAACAGTTAATTAAAACAAAGCAAATAAATTGGTGCATCAATAAATTTATCGATATAAAGACGTTTTACGCATCAATACAGACGTTCAAAAATAATGTTACATGATTTTCTGCCCATAATAAGGTGAGCATGGCGAACGTCAAAGTAAAAAAGAAAATGTGAAACGAGCTTCATCGTTCATCAAAATGAAGCCAGCTATGACGTATCGCTCTGTTAATCGTAATTTACTAGTTAATCAAAATTAAATGTCTTATATGTCAAGTCTAAGAGCGAAGGGACCCGGAAATAATTTGTGTTTAAAATTTTTATGAAAAAATTCTCCTGCAAATAAAGGTGACATTTTAGGAAATTCGAGGTTTGACAATTGGTTGGGAAAAAAAGAGAGGGGGGAGGGAGATTTTCAGAAAAAAAAAGAATGATTCCTCCACTTTTTCTTTTTTTTTTTAACTTTAGAGCATGAATCTAACTTATTTTGTCTTTTACTATTATTATAACTGTATGGTTGTCTGTTGCGACGGAGTTCTTCGTCATCATTTATGGAAGGTTTTGAAGTATTCCGATCTTTCTGCGTTTCATAATATGGACTGCATTTTGAGCAGATTATAATTACAAAGAATCTAATATTCGAAAGACGATATCGATTAAAATCTTGGTCTCAGAGCCAGGGGGAAAATATTATAATATTTTCTGAATGACTGGATGAAATTCACTTTCGTCTTCACTTTAAATTTTGTTAACTGAAATAAAATAAAAGTTCTCTGTGAGCTTAAAACGTCTACACTGTTCTTTAGATGATGTTAAATCCTTGAAGTCTCAACCTTTAGATGATGTTAAATATTTAAAGTCTCAACCTTTAGATGATGTTAAATACTTGAAGTCTCAACTATTTAGTGTCTTAATTTTTGTTTTATACTTGGTAACTTAAAATATTTCTTCTGTTTTTCTGAACATGCAACCTTAATACATATGGCATTTAAAAAATTATTTAAATTAAGAACCAGGTTTGTGTTATAGCACGCTGAATCTAAGTAATAAAATTTCCATAAAAAGTTCTTTTGATTTGTTGATCTTTATGCAAATTTGATTAAACTAACCAAAAATATATAAAAGAAACTGAGTCATTAGGGTTTTCTGAAGCAGGAGATGTGAAAAACGTGCAATGCCCTCGTCGGGATTCGAACCTGGATATCTCGAGTACGCACCGAGTGTGCTATCTTTACTCCACGAAGGCATACTGAAAGGAGAGAAAAAATACTTTATAACTTCACGATAATTAGCTAAGTCATAGCAGTTAAAATTGACGTTATAATATCCTTATCAAAGCAGTTAAAACTGACCTTATTATCTGAATTACGTGCCCAATTAAGAATGAAAGATCTATCTGCATACAGACAGTGGCGTAGCGAGGGGGGGGGCAAGGGTGATGATGCCCCGGGCGCCGCTCGCAAAGGGGCGCCAAATGGTTTCCAAACAAGATTTTCATCATATCACTGTTTTTTTTTCGGAGGGGGGGCGCCAAAAAGGTATTCTGCCCCGGGCGCCAGTTATGCTCGCTACTCCACTGCATACAGACGCCTTACTTATTATTAAGAAACAGCAATTTGCATCTGATAAGATATTACAAGTTTTAAGCAAATTTCTTGTGTTCTTAGGTCAAGAAAGTTTAGGCGTGTTTTATTGCTTTCATATTGGAAATCAAGAGGCAGACTAAAGGGCAGAGAGAAAATCAGGCGTGTCTAATGGTATTCAAACCATTAGATAGAACGTGTAAAAAACTTAACATTAGATAGAATATTAAACGATTTGGTATAATACACTGTATTAAATTTATGGTTTATTTTCATTTTTGATCCGAAGAAGAAAGATTCATAAAGAAAATAAATATATGAAATCATCAACAGCCGGCAACCGATATTAAGTTATGTAACAGCTTTTAAATAAATAATAGAGAAAACTAGTATCACTCCCGACTACAGCATTTTCGACGCCCTAGGCAATCAGTACAGTTGGCTATTCTTAATAATTAAATACCTTAATAACTTAAGTGAACTATTCCTTTATTCATTTGTTGCTCGTAGGCGACTGTCTGTGGCGCTTTGCTGATTAGTATCATCAAAATATGCAGTAAAAATATAAATATTTTAGTTTAATTAGACTTTCGGCACGCAAAATATTTTGCTGTGCGTTAATTCTAACATTCCGCGCGACCGGCTTAAATCTGTCCCTGCTTCCGGAGCGGCGTGAAATATAACGCTCTTTAAGAAAAAGAAGGAAGAATCATATGATTCCGCTCAGTATCTCCAGAAATCTTCTCTTCGGATATCTTTATTTAACAACACATACCTCAGCGTCTTACCAATAACACCTCCATCAAGGAATGCTTGCCGTAATCCCGCTCGCTAAAGGTCATGTGATATATGTGAGCACAGTATTCTGTGGTATTTATATGTCCAAGCCATCTTAATTAATTGGAATTGTTTAAAATATCATGTAATCTTGATCAATGTAAATCATAATTTAATAATGTATAATTTTAAAAAAATGCAGTCTTTATTTAATTCTGTATTTCTTAATTTTCAAAGGCCCACTGTGCCACTGTCATTTTATTACTGCTTATAATTTTGTATTTTTAAAACCTGGAATTAAAAAAAAATACATAATACTCGTATTTAACATATCTTAAATGGGTCTGGTATGTTTGTCCGATAGCTTGGTTGCTTAATGTTGGCACGTCTACATGCGTCAGATATCTTCACCGAGGGTTTCGCCATTTTTAATGGTGCATAATGTAATAATGTGCGCAATACTATGCAAAAAATCTATAGTCATTCGGTTTTTTCGATCGTTAAAGACAGCGGGGATTCATTTTTCTCGTTCAGCGTGTTCCTTGCGAGTTGGCGAAAAGGCTCTTCCGCAAACGATATCCTCTGTCCTACATTGCATTTGTAACTGATCCTTTCTAAACTCTTCAATAAAATACCAACATGAGATTTTCCAACAAGTGCTTCAAAACGCTTGTGTCATGCTTTGACTCAATTTTGTGTTCTCGGAATACTAAGATTTACTCATTTGGATACGGATTAGAAGTTAGGAGGAAATAAAGGAGGACTTCCAGTAATCCTTCCATTTCTCATATTCTACCTGATTTTACTATGTACATGATTATCCTCTAACTACTGTGATACTGCGTATATTTCAACGAGACTAAGATGTTTTATCTCATGAAATGCAGATAAATATCACTACATAGAAGAAAAGCAGGGGTTGGAATGTGTCGAAGTTTCAAACTAAAACTTTCATCTTTGCCATACCTTTAGAAAGCCCAGATGCCTGAATATAGCGCCACAGACTTTCTCCTAACTGAAATAAACATAATTTACTAGCGACATCTGGGAATTCGTGACTAGAATAATTAATTGCTGCTTTTTCAGAATCACTGATAATGAAATGAGGTTTTAATGCCAGGTCAGGTTCAGCAGCAAAGTGATTCAAAGATTAAATAAATGAATATAACACTCCTCCAATTTGCTCTTCATTAACGCGTAAACAAGAAGTACTTGCATTTCCAGGGGCGTGGATGGTATATAGTTGGAAAAAAAAAAATGTCTTGGCTCAGTTTTAACTGTCTCGTCCATGATCCAACAAAGGCTTCTTTCAACAGAGCAAAGTTTTTTTTTTTTTTTTTTTTTTTTTTTTTTGTTATTGTTTGTTTATTAGTTTGCTTCTCGTGAACAAACATATGCTTTCATTGTTAAAGAATGAATCATTTAATACAAATTTTTCATCACCAATAGTCCTAAGTGCTAATGGAATATCAATATTTTCCAAAGTAGTTGGCTGCTTAGGCAAAATTCTTTACGATTTCTTTCTATAACCTGGCTTAGAACATGGAGACTAGGCAATGCAGAATAACTTTGCTCCGGAACAGCATTGGTTTCCTCTTGAATGATTTGCGTTGTCGGGTGGCGAGTTTGGTGGGCTATTCGCTATTATCTAGCGCTAAGTATTATCTACCGTTACAGCAACATCTCTCTCTTTTTTAAGCATGAGATTCGTGATTATCTTTCAGCCCACCAGCGGCCGAGCGGTAAAGACGCTGAACACTGGTAGTTCGGTCTGAGGTTCGAATCCCGCGAACGGGCTGGCTGCATGGGCGTTTTCGTGGTTTTCCCCATGTGTAACGTGTATACGAGCCAGTTTCCCTTAGAAAGTCCTCCACGAAAGGCATCCCTCCCTTTAGGCAGATAGCCCTCGTGTGCTTTGCCATAATTAAATACACCACACCACACCACATGATTATCTTTCCCTCTGTTCCGAAGGTGATTGTGTCCGACTATAAGTATGGTGTTTGCGTATCTCCACAAATCAGGGTTTTGTGCTTCTCTCAACACCAATAAAACAAATCACTACTGTGTTTTTCTTTGCATATCAAATAACCATTGACAATCAACTTTGAATGACCCATTTTTGAACACTGATATCATATTTCAAAGTAATACATACGCCCTAACCCATCACCTAAGATGTTAAGATGTGGCAAAATATGAAACACAAGATAGAGTCAGAGCTTAAATTGCGCCGGTGCCCAACGGAGCCCGGCTCCGGTACTTCTTAGTTTTCTGGGACATATTTTAATTCTAACCGGAGCGCACCGGATTCCTAAATAAGAAGGGCCTGGGACTTCTTTTATGTAACTGAACAATTATTTCAGTAAAAATTTTATCTCGAAAATCTTATTTTTAGCAATAAAATTATATTTAAAATCGCTTATTAAATTTGAATTTATCTCTTTGCATTTTATTCAGTTTTAATCATTTAATGAGTTTAATCTTTAATTATTTTAAGAAATAATAATTAATTTACTGTGAATTAATAAAATAATAATTATAAATTAAATAAAATTAATAGAAATTAATTAATAATATCAATTAAATAATAATTAATTATTTTGATACTCATTAACTATATAATTTTAACATTATTAATGATTTTTAATAGTCATTTTATTTATTCATTTAACTCTTGTTCTTCTTTCCTGACTCTTGTTCCTTGATAGGGCTCCGGCACTTTTACTTTTAGAAATTAAGCCCTGAATATAGTAAGAGATTAGACGAATTATATAAAGCGTAATGTCCTGTATTTGTCTTTAGTATTTCAGCTAATAAGATGAAGCGATATTTTCTACTTTCTTTCTTTGGTTTCTGTATAGGGAACATGGGAAAAGAAGTTACACCCCTCCCCTCGCTAATTAGTGACCGGAAGCGTTAACAGCGTCTCTGGGGAATCAGGGTAAACGCACCCGTCCAGCAGGTGGCATCGGGTAACTGAGTTGTCGAGCAAACGTACCTGTCGGGTAAGTGGTGTTGGGCAAACGACCATTCCAGGTGCGGTGTCAGCCTTGCGGCCAGATTGTAAGGACAAAAGTGCAGTGATTTAAAGAAAAGAAAGCAAACACACCACCTAGAAGGCAACCGTGAGAAAATCATTGGGAGATGAAAGGTATGATACTGACTGCGAAGATAGATTAAAAAAGTTCCAAAATACAAGAAAAGAAAAAAAATCTGGATTGGATAAAAATATGTGCGACACAATATATAATATATAATATATAATAATAACAATATACAATATATAATAATAACTACGACACAATATATAAGACAAATTCTTGGTTAAATAAGTAAGATAAAATCTTGGTTAAATACGATACAAAAACGAGAAACGTAAAATAAACTTAAGTTTGCCGTATGAAAAAAAAAAAAAAAAAAAGTCTCGAACACCCGATCCGGAGAACAGTGCTAAGCCATTGACAGACGCGATAGATAAAGAGACGCGGTAGATGAAATGAAATTAAGCAAAATATTGAAACTCCATGATGGGATTGAAGCACAGTGCAGGGTCGTTTATAACGCTTTTTTTTTTTTTTTTCCCTCAGAACTGTGTGATCGTATTTTTAAGATATCAGACATTTTTACATGATTAGACAAGAGTATGGGTTTGAAACATTAGGACAGATGATCTTGAGAGTTCTTCCATTGTGGAGACTTTTAAGCGGGGATGAGGTTGTTTCGAAGAAACTAGGGAGCATTTCATATTATTCGTAAGAGTTTGTTTTGGACGACTTATTGAAGTTTCTTTCAACATCTGTTGGAAGTGCCGACATAGCCTAGGGCTGCATATTGAATGATGGGGGGGGTGTAATACGGAGATAAATAAATGCTTATTGTCCAAGCTTAACTGTGAGTTTCTTTTGAGAAGAAGATAAATACCTGTGGAGTCTTTCTGAGCTGACGGAGATACTGTTGATGTGTTCGTTGAAATTGAATTTGCAGTCGATTTTAAATATTCCAGGATATTTGGAGGCTCCCATTAAAGTAAAGGTCCAAGGAATGTGTCTTGTTTTCCTTGCGGAAATCAGGCTATGATTATGATTTAAAAAAATAAACTTCGTTTAAAGGACGAAAAAAAAAAATAATCTCTTGATAATTTTCAAACAAGCCAGTATTTTGCAACCAATCCGAAGCTTAGATAAAGAGTGAAAGGAAATTACAAATGTTTGCGAGACAAATTTAAGGTGTCAGGTACTTTTAAACAGACCGTAAAATCGATTTTTTTAAAATTAAAATTTGATTTCTTACAAACAAACCATATATAAAACAAGTCCCATGTAAAAATTCTTTCTGGAACTTAAGTTATGGTAAAGAAATAGTTGTAAGCTTTGCCATTTAAAGAACCAGACGATTGTTTTATATTAATTAGCATTTCAGCAAATTCCTCATATTAATTCCCCTTAAATTTGTAAAATGAAATGCTTCTGAATACAAATACGAAGTTACACATGGTAGGAAAATTAACTTATTAGCATATCTGTTTATATATTTATCAAGTTAATTTGAACAAAATAACGTGCTCGCAGGACTATGAGCTAACTTCATTTTTCAATTAAACGTTTACAAAATGTGATTTCTCTGTTTGCATGTATGATTTTTTTTAAATGGCTGATTAGAATTTCAAGAAATCGTGTTTGATTGTGTAAATGCTATATCTATATAAAATGGCCAATTATTTATTCTTCTGAGGTAATAACTTTTAGAACCAGAATTTGAAATCATGAAAAATTCACGTTTTATTGCGTCAATTAAATTTTTTATGATTATATATGCAGGACTGTTTAATTATACAATTAAGCAGGGTTACGCGCTTTAGCTTATAAGTACACTGGTGTGCAAAAATTAAGGACGAATTCGAAAAATTAGCATATCAGCTGAACGAAGAGGCAGAGCGGACAGAAAGACCAATCAGGAGATTAAGTAAGGTGATGTACGGTAGCGCAAGCGCAGATATGCAGGTAGACGTAATGGGGGAGTGTCTGAGTAGTATAAAGCATGTTGTCGGTGTAAGATCAGTATTTCTGGCAAAGAGATTGCACGCCGTATAGCAGTTAAAATCACACCGAGTTGCCGCCTCAGCGAGAAATGGCGAATAATCAATCTGTTAGACGACATCTGGATGCTTTTACCCGAGGTCGAATCATTGGGAATTTGGAGGAAGGCGCAGTGTGACAAGTGTGGCTGCAGAGTTCGGAATTGCTCACAGCATCGTTTCACAACTTTGGAGACAATTTCAAACTACAGGAACAGCTATCCGGGGGTTTAGTAGTGGTCGTCCACGAGGAACCACACCCGCAGATGACCGGTATATTGCCTTACAAGCCAGAAGAAACAGGCGGCAGATAGCGGGAGAAATCGCTAGACACACGACACAGGCGACTAGACGACCGATATCGCGTTTTACCGTGGCCAGAAGACTGCACGGTGGTGGTCTGTTTGCACGACGCCCTGTACGGTGTGTACCTCTAGGTTTCTGTGGTGCCGGGAACACCGGAATTGTAGAGACAATGAATGGGGACGAGTACTCTTTACAGATGAGAGCAGATTCAGTCTGAGTAGCGATTCTCATCGCATACTCATCTGGAGATAGCGGGGAAGCCGCAATCATCCCTTGAACATCATTGAAAGGGATAGGTATGGAGGTGGCGGTGTTCTCGTTTGGGGAGGCATCATGCTTGGTAGTCATACAGAACTTCACATCTTCGACGCAGGTTCAGTCAACGGGACCCGTTATTGTAACGAGATTCTTCTTCCATATGTGCGTCTTTTTAGAGGCGCTATGGGTCCGCAGTTCCTTTTCATGGACGACAATGCACCATGTCATCGCAGAGTAGCTGCCGAACAGCTCTTAGAGAGTGAGGATATTGAACGTATGGACTGGCCGGCACGATCTCCGGATCTCAATCCCATCAAGCACGTATGGGATTTTCTAGGCAGACGCTTGGCAGCTCGTACCTTACCACCAGTAACGATTCCGGAGCTTCGATTGGCGCTGCAAGACGAATGGGCAGCAATGCCTCAACAACTCATTGACACCCTCATTCTCAGCATGGGCAGACGCTGTGAAACCTGCCTAGCAGTCAGAAGAGATCATATCCCCTATTAAAGACCGGATGTTTCTTGCTGGACACCCATCACAGGGATGTTTCGGCCTTCAGCCGCATTGCGCTCCGTGCTACTTTTTCAATAAAGCTTCTTTTTATCCCTCTGATTTCTCTTTTAGTAAGTATTGCTTACATTACTCATGTCCTTACGTATTGGGGATCTTACGGTATTAAATGTGTTGATTTGGAAAGCTTTTGTACAAAGTTATATTGAAAAAACCGTCTCGTCCTTAATTTTTGCACTCCAATGTATATTTTAATATCTTTTAATTAAGAATATAGGGTGCATTCTCAGGATTTGAAGGTAATTATTTTTTTAGTTAACATTTCTCATAACTATAAATTTCTTCTTGCGTAGTTAACATTTCTCATTTGCGTACTCCGAATTTCAATAAAATTTTGGCCATCAGTATAAACCCTAAGTGAGTTTTAAATGAACTATTATAATGCCTCTCGTCTAAAAATTTTAGAAAGTGCCTTTATATTAAACAAAATAGTTAATTAGGGAGTCTCAAAAAGTAATAAATAAATAAAATAAAAAGTGTTATTTTTAAAGAAAATATAATTTCTTTATTTTTAACTTGGGCAATAAGGTATTTTTCGTGCCTCTTGGCATATCTTCGTGGCGTGGTGATCTACACGCTGGATACGGTACGGATACACATAACACTTAATGAGCAAAGTGCTGTAAATGTGGCGCAAACCACAGAAGCAACTTACGTAACTTTAAATCGGAAGAAAAATATAATTGCCTTTTCTGCAATTACTCTCAAGTTAGTTCTTAGGTAGGTGTGAAGCTTATAAGAAGAAATTTGGACATAAAAATAAACTTATTATTACCCCGATACCGGCCAAACATGCTTTAAAAAGTACAGATTTGCCTGCTTTAAAATTATCAAAAAATACCTACCCTAAAACACAACGAAGGAATTATAGCGACGTTCTTAAGAAAAATATTCTAGCCTTCCTAATGAAATAACTAGCACACTAGCTTGGTTAAAATCCGAAAATAAATAAACTCTTAACAGAAATTATATACCCAATATAAGAAATTAAACTTGCCACTAGAATGCAGACAAACTCGCAGGTAACTTTAAAGTAACTGAAATTCTTTTCAAATTTGCAGAATTTGAAGACTGAATCATCAACTTCCTATGTAACCAGTCTAACTAAGCGGTTAGGAACAGCGTTCGGGGTCGTAGATTTTTGTTTGTGGGTTCGGGTGAGGTTGGTGAAATGTTGCTTAGTTATGGAAAAAGAAAAGAAAATTCTTTTCCTCTCTCCAGTTATTACGTGCTGGTCTTTTACCACCCAACATCTTGATGACCCTAGGGAAAATGTGAATATAGAGTAGTAAAGGCTTACATAGGCCGTAAGACTACTTAGCGAATGCCGATCTTCGAATCGGACTTCCTCTTCTAAGAAAGTGGCTGTAAGCATAATAAATTTCATCGCGAAACGTTGAACCATTTTCTTAACCAAAATAATGGCAGAATGGATGAACTAGATAAGAAAGCGCAAAGACATTTTTCTACAAAAAAGGTTTGTGTTATCTGTAAGGGAGGGAGACTATGAGGGTCTTAACAGTATCAAAGGCGGCTGTCTTTGTAGTCTTCTGGAGCTCTTACTTCTACGAATTCTCTGAAGAATAACAATAAATCTAAAGAAATATGGGCCCCTAGACCACGAGCCATAGCTAGTACCTATAGGTTAAGACGGTACTAGAAGAGCAAGAAATTTTCGGATGAATTACAACTAATTAGCCCGTAGGGATTCACATCTCCCGACTTCTCAGAGAAAAAGGGCAGGAAACACAAAATGGTAGTGTCAGGCTTTTGGTTAGCTTTGCTTTCTTTTTAAAACCACTTTTTGTCATCAATGTGCCAAGTTATATCGCTAATGAGTTATTTCAAGTAATTTTGCAATAAAAAGAACCTCCGGCCATACTGTGACAGGCCTTTTCTCAGTGAGGACTTCCGTGAATATGAGATTGTAAACTAAAAGCAGATTTTCAAATGCTGGATTCTGAATTGTTGTTTTGAGGATTCTTTTCGTACTCTTCTGATCAATAGTTTTAACACTGCTTCTTACTTTCTTAATGGGAAAAAACAGGTGGAAATAAACTCTTCTTTGACTCTTTTTCTTCGAAATTCCGTCTTTCCCAAATAAAAAAAAATCATCGTAAGAATTTTCAAAGGAAGTACTGATTAGGGCTGTCATTGATAACAAAGCTTCATTATTTGCCTGCTGTTTGCAATTAGTAAATGAAGATGATCAAGAGCTTGTAAAATTCAGGTACTTCATGCATTGAAAGGGTAGTTAGAAGTGGAGAATCAGTCAACGGCAATACCTGAGCAATCTGCAATTTTAATTCAAGATAACATTGTTTAAACCGTGGTTTTAAAAAAGAACTCAGTTATTTAAGACACCTGGAAATAGAAATTCCAACATTATGCAAGCAATAGGTTACCTAAAACAAAATTAAAATTAAATTCCAACTATCCAAATCTGCTTGGAAGCATCTTTTGTTACAGCTTAAAGTATTTCTCGCGATTTTTCAGTAGTTCGCCTCTTGCTTGAAATCTTTAAAATCTTAAAGTTTTTTCCAACTGTGGGAAAAGAGAAAAAAGTTGTTGTACTCAAATTTGGCAAATATAGTGGCAGTGAAACAGATGCCAGCTCATTGCAATCCAAGAATTTCCGCAATTTAATAGCAGTGTGTGTTGTGATGAAGCATCTATTGTTTTTCCCACATTCCAGGCCAACTTCTCCGCAATTTTCCCCGAATATCTCTCTCAAAGTTATTCTTTAATTTTCTTGAAGAGCAGCATCGAATTCCTCTTGTTTACTGTTACTGTGACTCAGTTACTGATGTTGATGGCCGTCCTGTGCGGGTATCATCTTCTGTTGAAGTTCCAGTCGATTTAAAACGTTCATATTTCTCAAAGATTTTTATCTTGACATAGATTCATTCTTAAAATCTTGATTAATTAGGTCATGAGTTTCTTTTACAGTTTTGTTAAGCTTAATTCGGAATTTAATGCAAGTTAGTTGTTCTTTCAAGGTCACTCATTTTCTTATTTAATAAAAATCGACAAGGGAAACATTTCTGTGCAAAAATGCCAGTAGCGGTATAATACTTCCTTATATCATAGATATATTTCCTAGGCTTAGAATTGTTTAGGCTTAGAAATTATTTAGGCTTAGAAACGTTTAAACAATACATCGACATAAAAATTAACTAAAATTTTAAATGGAGACAAAAAAAAATTCGGTCGCGGAATTTTTTTTATCACATCATGTATTTTATTTGCAGATACGTGAACATAATGCTAAAATAATTTTTACTTGTGTGAAGTCTGCAAATTTTAAAAAGGTGATCGTTTAATAAACATTTCTTGAGTTCTGAATATTCCGAGAACCTGTAAAATTATCTGGAAAATTTCGCGAAAGGAAAAACTGCGTATTTAAGAAACTGTAAGCTGTAAAACGAAAACCATCGATAAATGTGAAATCGAAATGTTTTAATCTGGGGATGTGACAGGGCTCCTCGAATTACTTTTCACTGCGGTCAGAGTGAAATTGACCATCGAAATATGTAATAGACATATTGTATGTAACAGTTTATTCTACATTCTGACTAAATGTGGCCTGGTCGATCTCGACATTCATTGGCAGTAGTTCACCTGTTGCGACAGTACGGAAGCTAGTTTTCCTTAGAAAGTCGCCGCCGAAGGCATCTGTTTCTAGATGGAGGATTCATCCAACACTTGACCATAATAAATTATATAATTGTTTGGTAATATGACTAAATTACTAAAAATTTTAATTGTTTCCATAGCTTTCACATGCGTAAAAAAATTATACATAGCATATATTTTGGTGTTAAGTTATAATGATAAGCTTCCTCCTGAAAAGTATTTTGACGCCAAAGTGAAGAATATAATACTGAAAATATGAAATAATACATTTTGTGGGTTATTTTGTCACTATATGGATCATTATAACTAAAGAGAAGGAAGGTGAGTAAAATCTCGTTAGTCGACTTGTCGACTCATTGAGATGCTCTTCTGCACAGTTGAACCAACACAAGATAAATTTGTAATCGATTGAAACCAACACAAGATAAATTTGTAATGGATTGAAACCAACACAAGATAAATTTGTAAGGTTCGGCTCGTATAGAAGCTTAAATCAATGTCTTTCAGACTGAACTAGATTGACAAGCGAATTATTCCTCCAGCCTGAATTCAACTGGCGAAGTCTTACCAAGTTTAAGATAATCTTTCTATGTACGCTTTAAATTTAACAAAAGGCACCGCTTTTGCTACAAGACGAAACTTCGCCACTTGCGGGTGTTACGAGCTAGTTTTCTTTAGAAAATTATGCATGCAGGCTACCCCTTCCTTAAGGAGATTACCCTAGTATGCTTTGTCGTAATCAAATAAACCAAGCCAAAACGCCACTTCTGGGTACTTAAAATAGCATAAATGAAATTCAGATTCAAGTAGTTTGAGGCTACACACAAATTAGTCTACCTAAGCGAGCTCGAGTAATTTAAGGGCACATGTGACATATCGACTCACGAAATGCAACTATTTCGGGACAAAGGTTATTACGGTATAACTTTCTTCAAAATAAACTTTATTTTTTTTTCATTTAAAATAGACAGTTTGTATATTATGTAAAACACATAAAATATAAATTTAAAGCTTGTTTTTAAAAACCAGTTGTTTAATTTCTCTTACCTTTCACGAATTATTTGTGACAGTGTGCTAGTTTGGTATACTTTTCTTAAAACATACATCAAACTCCTTCAAATTTTGCATGATGGTTAAAAACATATCATTTAAGTTAACAGGTTAAAAACATATCAATAAGCAGTGTTTTACATTTTACTTAAAAAGAAAAAAATATTAAAAATAAAATAGTAAAATGGTTTGAAAATCATAGAAAAAAAATGGTATTAAATTTTTAATATATCCAAAACTAATTATCATAAATTTTATATCATGCTTAGTTTCAAAGGAATAGTTAAGATAAACAACTGTGGAAAATTTAAACCTTCTAGGCTGAATGGTTTTCAAGAAAAGTGTACCGAAAGTTAAAAAAAAAAACACGTTTTGAGAAAAACTGGAAAAAAAAACAATTTAAACACTAATAATTTATATCAAAAATAATTTTAACATTTTCCTGTACCATAATCATCTTGAACTGGCATATCTGCATCTAGTTGTTTATGTTTTTTAACTTATGTTTTTTTCTGGCCATTTTAGAAAGCTTTTGGTAAGCGAGATGGGCCTCACGAATTCTATCGCAATCTATTTTCGCACAAAAACTTTACCGTATAAAACTCTGGTTGTATTCCCAATAAATCCATTATTTATTGCGACTTTATACACCATCATTAAAACATATCACCGCATCTAATAAACCTAATTTTAATGTGATGACACTGACAAAATCAGTTTTTGGTATGCACGTCCAGATGCAATTATTGAAACTTTCATTCGGGTTTTGAGTTGTTGTTGTTCACTTGTCTGATGTATAGCAGCGCAAGGAGTACCTGTCGTTGCAAAACAGCCTTGAGCACCTTACAGGTGACAATACGATTTAGCTCTGTTCCACCATCAATTTTAATGGAGAGCACCCCAGGGGGGACGGGTCCGAAGGTTTCCCACCCTTCTCCTACCATCCACCTCTCGAGAGGACTTTCAGCTTCGCATATTTCGGGTGCTTCCATGCCGCACGGACACTATACATTTACAAACATCAATTCCTTCTCCGAGATTCGAACCCGGGCCCTTCGGCACGGCAGCCAGCATCGCTAATCACTATACCGGTTAAGCGGTGGGTTTTGACGTCTTCCATGAATGTAATTTGTCAGTACTTTTTTGTCAGAGAGACTTCTAAAGACTTCTTCTCAGCTAACAAAACAGGTTCTAACAAAGAATGTCTTATGAACATACTTTTTACCAGCTGATATAGCTTTATTGTTGCCATACCAGACATCTGTCCCTTCTCAACTGGTGGGCTTGCTAGTGCTTATTGACATTTTCTAATGAAAGATTTCAGTCTTAAAATTTCTAAACATGGATAAATTATATATTTTTGGAATCATCTCAGGCTACTTTATTTTCTTAGCCCAAAATTTAAAATTAGAATTATTTGAAAATTATTATGTCATATGTCCCCTTAAGGGAGTGTATTTTAGATCGGCTATCAAAATGATTAAAGCTGGAATAAACCTTGGAAGAGTTGGCTGTAGGACGGGAATTGAAAGCGAGGCTACCAGGAGTTCTAACTTTAATACATTCAAAACCTTGTCTTAAATAATGTACAACTAATTTGCATTTTGGTGATGACTAGGAAAGAAAATGGTTATAGTCCTGTTTCAAATCATAATAATTGGTTAATTAACATAAAATTCTACAAGTTTTAAAATATCTTCCTCAATAACTTCATCGGGAATTGTGTTCGAAATCAACTACATCTTGAATTCTTTACAGTTTCTTAACAGGTTCTTAAACATTAGCAGATATACAACATATCTATTAATTCACGGATTACTTCAGTTACACAACTATATTATTGCATATATTCATTCTGGCAGCATATTACCATATTGTAGCTACCCAGGACGGTATGGAAGTTACCAAAATCTGGCTGAATCCTACACCTTGAGTTGAAAGTCGAACTCTGGATACGTTATTGATGTTTGTGATTCTGCATGAGACATGGACATTTGTCATATAGATGCTTCAAGGCCAAAGAATACGCTGAGATATGGAGGTCATTAAAAATTTGCTGAACTGAAAATTCTTTCAAAAAGTTGTGGGTAGGAATCTTATTCCTCGCACTTCGTCATCCAGCATGTTGTCGGTCAAAACTGGGCGGATGGAACGTAAAACAAATTGGCTTCAGATACAGTGCCTAAATTTAAAATCGAATCCATATTACAAATCTGTGTCTGCATAATATCATAATATTCATAACAAGTGAAATGTGTGGTGTTCTTTAAATATCTGTCACGTGATCAATTTAGAAAATTCGTAAATTTCCAAGCATCTTCTACAAAGAAAAGATCTTTTCCTTGGCCTCGGAACAAAAACGATCTCAGCGTTTCTTTCATTTTACGATGAAATGGAGTATTTGTTTAGGATGCAAACTGCCTCTCATCAATCCTTTCTCAAGTCTTTAATGCTTGCCATCGTAATTCAAGTACACAAGAATAGCTCCACCCTAAAAATAACCTTGGCCTGGTGTCAAAACGTAATCTAACGAAATCAAACACCCCTAAAAATAAATCGCAGGTGTCAAAACGATAGCTTCGAGTGCTTTAAATATTAAAAAGTATACATGTGTATATATATATATATATATCGTGAAGACTAAAGCAAAACAAAAGGGATATTATCCTGGCAACAATTTTTCCTTTAACTTGTTTAACTAATCCTCATTGTTAAAGGTCACTAGCTAATTTGGCTGCCCGTGTACTACAGGCGCCAAGTATCAGACTGTAACCATGGTTACCAAGCGTGCCTGCACAACACACATTCGGCCCTCTCTCATATACATGCTACATTGTGGACAGCACAAGGTCGTAAGCGTGTGTATGCAAGGCCATGGTAAGGCCTATGAAAATTAACTGACTGCCTTTCAACCATTTTAATGAAGTAGCACACTGCCATTTTTCAATGTTGCTACGCGTTCTAAAGATTTAATGCGTAAGCTATTGTCGCCAAAAATTTCGCATTTTTTATTTAAGAAGAGGAATTTTGAACGTGCGCACTTTCGCATTTCATAATATCCATTTCTTTCTGTACTGTCTAGATCTAACTTTTTATTTTTTTATCCGATTTTTTCGCATCTTTATGGATTTTTTTAACTATGCGCTTTACGTCACAGCAGTCGATAATAATATCGGAAAGATTGTGGTTATATTTCTCTTACGATTTTTATACTTGCATGCATTTCTAGACTCCAAAGTTATGATAGTATGGATATTTGTGCGTTTGAAGCAAAGGAAAATATTAAAATAATCTCTCATATTTGTCAGCACGAAACATCTTTATAATTAATGCGTTCCAAGTAGATATCTAAGTTGATTACATATTTTGTGTCGCTTATCCTAAAATCTTTTTACATCATTTGAATTATAAGATGTCTTGCTGTAGCTACGAGGCGTATTCGGAAACTAAGTACCGTTTTGAAAAAAAAAATAGTAAAACAATTTTTTCGAATCCAATTTTATTTTTACCTGAAAATACATGTCTTAAACTATTTTTCAACATAGTTTCCGCCAATGATCAAACACTTGTCATAGCGAGTGACCAGTTTTTGTATACCATCGTCAAAGAAACTTCCCGCCAGTTTCGATAACCACGACTCCACAGCATTTTTCGTGTCATCGTCAGATCCAAAGCGCTTGCCACCAAGCTCGCGCTTCATCTGCAGGAACAAGTGATAGTCGGACGGCGCCAAGTACGGGCTGTACGGCGGGTGATCGAACTGCTCCGAATGAAACTGTCGAATTAACGATTGAGTGACACCAGCAGTATGGGGCCGAGCATTGTCATGGAGCAACACAATTCCTTTACTGAGCATTCGTCTTCGTTTGTTTTGAATGGCACGCCTTAGTTTTGTTAAAGTCTCACATTATTGTGCCGCATTAATGGTTTCACCTCTGGGAAGAAATTCAGTAAGCAAAACGCCTTTCCTATCCCAGAAGACAGTGCACATGATTTTTTTGTGATGACATTGTCACTTTGAACTTTTGTTTTTTCGGAGAATGAGTGTGTCTCCACTCCATCGATTGTTGTTTCGATTCTGGTGTGAAATGACACACCCAAGTTTCATCACCGGTCACAATTTGGTTTAAAAAGTTTTCTCCCTCATCACTGTACCGCGTGAGAAATGTCAGAGCACTACCAAGTCGCTTTGTTTTGTGAACATCAGTGAGAATTTTTGGAACCCATCGGGAACACAGTTTGCGATAATTCAAGCGGTCAGACACAATTTCGAACAAAACAGTACGTGAAATTTGTGGAAATGCCTCTGAAAGAGTTGTCATTGTGAAGCGTCTGTTCTCATGAATTGTTTCATCAACTTTCCTTACCAAATCATCGGTGACAACAGAAGGCCGACCACTCCGAGCCTCGGCGTGGACATTTGTTCGACCTGCATTAAACATTCTTACTCACTTTCTCACCATTCCATCACTTATCGCGTATTCACCGTAAACTTCTGTCACTTCACGATAAATTTCGGCCGGTTTAACATTCCTCGTGTTCAAAAATTTAATCGCGGCACGAATCTCACAGTCAGCGGGAGAACTAATTGTCTTAAACATTTTGAATGTGCACAGCAAACTGAAAACACAACATAGAGCAACCAAAATGGCGACAATTGAAAGTCAGTGAGCAAGAAAGACTAGTGCGCATGCGCGGGATGCCTACCACAGCGCTGCGACGGCGCTAGAATGAAACGGTACTTAGTTTCCGAATTCGCTACGTATATATTTGCAAATAAGTTGTAATAACCTAAAATTGTGGATAAAATTGTTATATTCAGAATAATTAGTTTGACAAGTTTTGTTTATGAGACTTTGTGATAAAAGTTATTTATAGACCATTACTAGTTACTTTTTAAACAAGATCGAGAAACTATTAATATTTATCGGAGCTCGGGAAACATTATCAACATATCAAACGAAAACTACTTAAAATACAAATCTGAATTATTTGAACAAGGACTGTATAAGATATATAACATTATATATACTATATTATATGATATATGCTGTGCTCCTTATGTACACAGCGATCTGTTTTCGCCTAAAAAGTGCAAGAATATTGCAAAAATTTGGCATTGCGCACAGCCTAGGCATTGCGTACATTGAAGGCTATATATATTATATTGCATAATACATAACTATTTTTCTTCCCATATACACAACGATCGGCTTTCGCTTGAAAAACATCAGAGATTTGCATAACCATGCGCACCAGTGAGTAAGACTACCAGATTAACATCATTATTTAACAACATAATCACTAAATTTGACTTGCCCTTTATACTTAGCCAAATTTGAGTTCATCGTACTGAAAATACAGTCTTTTGCAAAAAAATCGAAGCACCAAGAAGGATTTTCGCGATCGTGACGAAATATGGTATGCAAAAACATCTTAATCGAACATGCAAATGATTAAAGTTTCAAGTCAAATGAACAGGAATTGCGATCATGGTGCACAATTCGTAAAGTTTAAAACCAGTAACAAAGGCAAAAATTTATCTTTTTTTTTTTTTTTTTTTTTTTTTTTTTTGTTGTTGTTGTTGTTGTTGTTGCCGTTGTAATTCTGTAAAGAAGTAACTAAAAATGCCATTACGACGATATCGAAGACCTTACAGACAACTAAACGACTTCGAACGTGGTCACATTATAGGATTGCGTGAAGCTGGGTGGTCATACCGAGCAATAGACCGCCACCTGCAGCGTACAGATGATGCGCAAAGATGTTGGCAGCAATGGTTGCTACAAAGAAATTTCCGACGAAATGAAGGCTCTGGAAGGCTAAACAGCACAAATGCGAGGCAAGATAGGATGATTGTTCCCCAGGCCCGAACCGCTCCAACGGTATCATTGCCAGCTATTCAACGCACTACAGCCACGTATGTACCTCCCGTGGTACCGTCCCCACCATCTCACGGCGCTGGTCTGAAGCGGGATAACGGTCACAGAGGCCTTTAAGACGTTTATGTTTGACCCCACAACATCGGCCGAGTCGTCTGGAGTGGTATCGCAGGCGATCCTCATGGCTGATGCTTTCTTGAGAAAAGTAATGCAAAATGTCCATTGCTATTTTAATTTGTGGAAGAATACTTAATTCTCTTTTTGAGTTTACCTCCCGGCTAACCAGTGGCCAAGCGGTAAAGAAGCTAAACACTGGGATTTCGACCTGGGATTGATTAAATCCCGGCGAACAGGCTGACTGGTTTTCCTCTTGTCTAAAGCAAATACGTGCTAGTTTCTTTAAGAGGGCCCTCCACGAAGTCATCCTTTCCTATAAGCGGATAGCCGTCGTGTGACTTTGTCTTAATTGATTAACCTAAGCTAGCTTCTCCTCTTCAACTTCTTCAAGGATGTTCCAGAACGATTTTAGACTTCATAAAGTTGCACGATATGAAAGGTCATAGCTAGGCCTCTACCCCCCCCAGAAAACCGCCCCAAATTAATATATGCAAAAATTACGGAGTGAGGGATCTAATAGCCCAAGATTAACCAATCCAAAACAAATAAAGTCGTCCATGCCCGGTTCGTTTTGTCTTGGACCACCCGATATGTGATATCGTCTTACAATTCATGTGTTCTTCACTTGCTTTAGGTTCGGTGTTTCTTGAGTCACCCTGTGTACAACAATAAATATAGGTCTACACAGGCTTACCATATACGTCCAATAGTGAGTAAGCCGTTATTGTTTTACTGATGCCTCGTCCATCCAATTATTTTCGTAAAAAATGCAGTTTTGTTCCGTTTCTATTAATAGGTTAAAAAATGCTCAAGTGTAAATAAGTTTGTAACAATTAAATCAATTATTCCTATGGAGGCGCCCTGAATGAAACTACCAAAAAACAGTTGATTAGTTAACTGATTATGATAAACCCAATATGGGAAATGCTTTCGTGGAAGACAGGGATACTGATTTCGGATAAGGATAAACTTGTTTGTATTCACGTAACACATGAGAAGACTTTGAAAAAAACATGCAGCCAGCCGATTCCGGGGCGAAATACTCTTGATTAGCGTTATTATCCATTCGACCTCTGATAAAGGACAAAAAGAGGAAAAATAAGTGTTTTCACAGTTTTGTTTCACAGTTCACAGTTTTGCGCTGTTGTTCGTTTCAACATAAGCATTCAGCGCATTTTTTAAAATTTCATTTTGCGTTCTTCATTGTGTAGTGGCTACAAGCTGAAGCTGACAAAGAAAAGAAAATGCAGATTTAAAGATGGTCTCCAAAGAGAATTCAAATTCATCACAGTTGATAAACTATACAGTGATGAAATAGAAATGCTGTGTTAGCACTGTAATGTTTACTTTTTATGAAAATATGGCTTCCGTTGCTCATAAATATTAATGAAATCATTTGCTTAAAGTACATTCGTTTAAAACATACATGTGTATATAGAAATGCGGTCCCCATCCAGTTTCAGCATACAAGTTATGAATTCTGTGAAGAATTTGTTTATCTTGAGTACTTTTATGTAATAAAATAATTTTATTAAAATGATTAAAATGTCAAACTCGTGATAACATTTTCTTATTCCGCGTTTATCTAATGGAACTGTGATCAGCCTAAGTACACATCAAGTCGTATCCATACTTTTTTGTAGCGGTTTACATTATTCACTTGTGATTACATTATTAATTAAAGTTTTATGAAAAAATATCACATCTAGTTTCTAGATAAGCTGATATTTTCACAGTTTGTTGTAAAAATTATAAATAGCTAGTTTTAGATCACATTTGAATACTTGTACTAGATAGTTCATTAATTATATCATTGTATTCACAATCTTTAACAAAATATGTAAATTAATTTGCTAAACATGTGTTCCAGACTCATTCAACATAACCGTAGAGTTTCGGTGATAGTTAATTTAAACTATCACTAGGGCAGTGAATAGCGTTTATATTAACCTTCTCTTACTCCTGCATATACTATAACTCTCTCTCTCTCTCTCTATATATATATATACATTTAAAATATGATGCAACATTATGATATTTAGTCCCGGAAGTTCCAATTTAATTTATGTATGTATGTAAATATGTCTGTGAAAAGACGCGTTGTGTTAGATAAATTGTGCAACTAGGTTTTATTTAATATTTCTTACCTTAATTAACGTGTGAAAATCAAACAGTTCCGGATTTCCTGCCGTCATGTGGTTAAAAAAATACGGAATCAATAATAACTCAACACCAATTTCGATTATGTCCGCGAAGTTTGCCGACTTCTAAGCTGATTTTTCCATTGGTAAAAAGGAAAGAAAAGCTTGTTTACGCACTGTGAAGAAATCCGTAAATTTATGGGCTCTCTCTGTCAGGCATGCGTTTTGCAGAACGTATTTTTATGATTTCAGCTGTGAAAGAGTTATTCACTACATTCCTATGGTGATCAAATATTCCCACTATTTATTTGTCAAAGAATTAAGCTGTATTGCAAATTTCTATGGAGCCTTTAAAATGCTTACTGAGGGTACAGCATCGTATGTTTTGCTCAGAACAAATGGGAAACATATTTATTTGCAGGATTTAAGAGATATACTTTTCAATTTTCTCTAGTAATTTCCATTACCTAACAATAAACTCCTGTACGTAGTATTATGATGAAATTTTATTTAATTTCTATCAATTTTCCTTTAGCAACAATAAAGTTGTAACGCATTTTAAAATGCTGCGTTTTTCATGCATGTAGCGTACAAATTAATCTGTGTACATTTACAATATATGTACAAAATTAAAACGACACAGGAATGGACAAAATATTTAAGAGCAACAAAAATGAAATTTGGAATATTTAGACATCAACTACTATTCCATTTAGAGCTAAGAGATAAAAATATAACTTAGATGTTGCATACTCTTGATGATCAAATGAAATATAAATGTTACATATTTCGTTTTATGAGCGAAACCATAACAGTTTGCTCTTCAATTGCTCTACTGAGCTATAAATATAGTTAATAGTCAGTGAAATAAAAACTAACAGCTGTCAAGGGGAAATGAAATTCGCTCTAGTTATGCACACTAAGACATAAAATTATGTTAGATATTTTAATGCAAGGTTTGTAGTTAAAAGGCTGTAAAAACATGTGTAATACTAACTAAAGTGCTCCTTTGCCCCATATTTGCAATTGTTAAAGCTGAGGAATTTCGGCATTACTCAGGTCTTTGACGTCAGCAGAGAATAGCAGAGTCTTTGACGTCAGCAGACGGAAATAATTTCATCCTTCTGTGCAATTGTAATTAGCAAATACAGGAAAGAATTATTGTCGTCCCGTAATAACTATGGTCAAAAGTTCTGATTTACGTAGTCAACCACGCCATTTTTTGCCTTTAAAGTATTAATTTAGAAATAGTTCAAGGCAAGAGAATATCGTTGAACATTAATTTTGATAAAAATATTTTCAAAATGTAATAAGGAAACATAATGAAGTATAAGTATTTAGACTAACTTTTAGTTATGATTTTCTGATATTTTTTAATTTTTATTCAGAGTTTAAAAATAAGCGTAAGGGCTTCCTTAAGTGAGTGCGGTAGAGTAAGATGTTTTGTGCGTATTGCGTATTTAAAGTTGGCCTGGAGTTTACTATTTCAGTTGGATAATCCAAAATAGTATACGCTTGCATGCATATTAATGTCTTCAAATCCATTAACAATAGATTAAGCGCGTGGGTACCAGATGTTCCCCAATAATATTTGTCGCAAATTTGCAACACTATGTGTTAATTTTCCGAGTCGCGCCGTTCAGTAGCTGAACGTTAATTGTTGGCGTTTAATGTAGAGCCGGTAGCACGAAAATGATTTTAGATACATTTTTAATAGGTGGGTGGCACCTGTTGTCACCACTTATTACGCAAGTATTTGTGCAACAGAAACATACGCGCCTAACGCACGGTTAAAGATTTTTCTGTCAATTTTCTTTAATAAATCACCTCAAAGTATAGCTGTGAAATCCTAGACAACAATACATTCAAATTTTTTGAGTAATTTATTCAGCTACGTAAACGCGAATTTAACCATCTTCTCAACATATGCAGTTAAGAGCATGTGTGACTCGTTTTATGGACTCTGTTTAGAACATTTTGAAAGGGGGGGCATTTCTAAAACACCTAATTTACTCCCTCTGCTTTATTTTCCCAGTCTGAAGGTTTGGTCTCAGTGTCTCGGCCAATTTATCATTTTGACTCGATCATTTGAAAATTACAAAATGTCAAATATCATTGATTTCAACAATGAATATCACAAAATCATAAATCAGAAAATAACAAATACTAAACCATAAAGCAAAATCATAAATCTCCAAATGAGAAAATAATAAATTAAATGTCAGAAAATCTGAAAATTTAGTGCTTAAATATCACTAGGTGTTAATTAAAATGTGTAACTAAATACGCATCTTGAGTTAGGGATGGATATCTTGCTTACGAGCAGGATGGATGAATATCTTGCTTATGAGCAGGAATATGATCATACTCTCTTAATTATGAAATAAAGATACGATACAATGCCAAGTATCACATTGACTTAAAGAATTAAATTTTTATGAATGGCAGTACAATTTAGATAAGAATGTAATTGATTAACTCGGGACTACTTAGGTGTACATTTAAGTATGCGTAAGTATGCATGCAATGGAAAAGATCTAGTAGTTCTCGGCAGATGGTTTGCATACCCACAATCAAATAAATGTCTCATTCATTGAACTGAAAAATTTTCTGTCCATAAGCATTGTAATTTCAACATACAGTGCTCTCATTTTAAGCTGCAGAATGAAATTTGTCAGCATCAGTACTTCCATTCTACTTATTCTCATTCTACTCTCATTCTACTTTATCGATTTTCAAAATTTTAAATCCAATAATGATTATAGATTTTTACTGATGGAATATTTTTTCAACTATTGAGGCTATATCGTATTCATATTTTTGAGCATAAAAATATTCCTTTAATAAATATTTCTTAAAAGAATGGTCGCAGACCAACGGCTGTAATTTAAAAAATCTGTCGAAAAAGATAGCTTTCAAATTAAGATAATTCGGATCACTTTATTTCACTTAGAAACAATGTACAAAATTTAATTTTAATCTAACACCGCCTGAAAAAAATATATAATTCGACGGATCGTCCAATCTTGCTAAAGGTCACCTTAAAGAAAAACTTGCACTATAATATGCGAAACCGCTTTCATTAAAATTTCCAGAAACCTATTAATTAAAATATACTCCGAAAACAAGCCAATAGTAGAAGCTCTTTCAAGCGTAATATAAAACATAATTATGTATTAAATAAAAAGGTTTTAAAATTTTAGCATTTCTACAAACAAACCCCAGGCTTAAATATGAGTGTTTTTCTTATGTAATGGCTATCTTATGAAATTTTAATTTGAACACTGTAGCTGTTTTTCATATAGTTTTTAAACAGTGTTTAAAAATTTTAGCTACTGCATAACTGGGGGGGGGATAATTTTAATAATAAAAGAATATTTTTTGGTGGAGGAGCGATAAATTATTCATCTATGAAGAATGCGTGTTTTTTTTTTGGGGGGGGGGCTTATATATATAATTTTTCAAAATATAACCTACCAGTATGGATGCACACTTTTAAAATAATTCTACTTTAATTACACTTAGGAGTTAATATAATCAATTAATCAATACTGTTTAGGAAATATATATATATATATATATATATATATATAATAGGAAGAAATATTGTAGTGAGCTTGCTAAAACGTTACCATGAGCTGTGGCTCCATGAAATAGTTCAATACAGTATTTCTTAAAATATTAACATGGAAGTAATTTTCAAAAAAATATATTAACATGGAAGTAATTTTCAAAAAAATATTAACATGGAAAAGTGAAAAAACAGCCTACACGCGAAATAATACTGTTAAAATCAATGTTGGAAAACATGTGAATGCACAAAAAACTAATCTTATCGATGTGATATGTGAAAAGTTAATACATATAAAAACAGATCGACGGAACAAGTTAAAACATAATAATTAAAACATAAAATGCAGAATTATAAAAAAATTATAAAATTACAAAGCGGAAAATGGTAAATTAGCCTAATTGGACTTCCAACCAGGCTTTTCAAGGGAAAAATATTATTATTTATTTATTAAAGGGTTCTACGGCGATTCTTTCAAGAAGTATTGAGTTTTGTTATATTTTTAAAAACCTTGAATATTACAAATGCAATAAACAGTATGAAGCTGCCATCCAAAGAGTTTCGTTGGCCTTTTTAGTTTTGTTGCTGGCCGAAATAAAACAGAAAATAATTTTTCTGCATTAAATTATTTTACTGCTAAACTATCGTGGTCTTCTCTTCTTTTCTTAATTTCTTCATATTCGCAGATATAAAAAAGTTAAGATTACAAGAAGATTATAAGTAGTTTATTAAAATTCGCAGCGAAACAGATGGGTAAGTAATGCCAGTCGGCATTCCACTGTTGTTTATTAACACGCTGAAAGTAGAGTAATAAAATAAAAACACAATTTATGTTATGTTGACGTATTTGAAGGCAACATGATCATGAAAAATATTTTGAGTATCATTATCAGGTTCAGGGCCCACCAGCGGCCGAGCGGTAAAGTCGCTGAACACTGGTAGTTCGGTCCGAGGTTCGATTCCCGCGAACGGGCTGGCTGCATGGGTGTTTTCGTGGTTTTCCCCATGTGTAACGTGTATACGAGCCAGTTTCCCTTAGAAAGTTCTCCACGAAAGGCATCCCTCCTCTTAGGCAGATAGCCCTAGTGGGCTTTGCCATAATTAAATACACCACTACACACCATTATCAGGTTCAATGTTCCGTCTTACTTTCTTTGGGAACATGCACAGACCTGACTCGGAACAGGGAGCTTACTAAAGCTATGTTCAATAAATGTGAGAAGTAGACAAGATACACAGGAAGGGTATACGAAACCCTTTATTTTTCACTCTTTACAATAATTTCCGTACTTCGGAATACAGAGACCAACTACTTGTGGTCTGAACGTAAGAATATAAAAATATTTAACTAAACTCTAACTTAACTTTGGAATAATAAACAAGGGCCTACGTGGAAGATTGGCCTTATATTAACAGGAATCCGTGTATGTAGTACAGAGAACTGTTAACACTACAATACGTTTAAAAAAATATCACGAGGATTAAACCTCTGGCCTGGAAGGCAACCAGCAACTGAGTAAAACTGCTAAGGTAAGCGGCCTGCTTCGACTAACTCCTTCCTCTCTCTCGCTTGGCAAAAAGCCACAACTTAAGTACTTGGCGTTCGCCAGACAATTTTTGCATAAATAAGTTAACGCTTTTAATTTTGGCCGGAAGTAGAAAATAAGAAGTGATAGTAAAGATTTAAAATAAAAATAAACGTTAATAAAACTTAAGATTCTTACATCATTACTTAGACAGACTTTAAACATTCTTGAAAAAGAACTCTACGAAATATTTTGACAATCTCGTGAGCCCAGTTTGGCAACTTTTATGGTAGATTTATCCACATGTTTGGGTAATTCTAATTGTTATACTGACTTTTGAAAAAAAATTCCTATACAGTGGATCTTGGCAAATAATTTTATGCTTTCTCTTAATATTTAGTGGCTGACAGTACGGCACCAATAATTTTAATAAATAAATAATTAAAAACTAATTTCATACATTATCTTTTCTCGTATCTAAATTAGTTGGGATGCTAGAATACCAAAAATTTCCTAATTTAACTGAAAAAAATAACATAAATGACAATGTTGAATTATTTCTTTTTAGTTTTTACACTGTAGCAGTTTTATTTTGTAAACCTGACTTCAGGTATTGGGGAAGAAAATGATAATTTTTGTTTGTTTGTTTCTTATCCCTTTACCATGAAAAACTGTTGCTATTTGCATATTTTAATGAAAAGCATTTTCTTTTTTTTAGAGTGGAGGGGGAAGAGAACTATCACGTTTCTCATTGAAGATCGCGTAGAGATATATCCGGTAACTTTACTCTTAGAAATAATACTTTAATAAGCTGATTAATGAGTTCGCTGAAAATAACTCACCACATTGCTTAGTAACGATGAATTATGTTTTAATGAGCAGATGTAAACATAGAATTCTTAATTTTATGCTTTCTAAGCTTTGATTGGTGCCTTAAAAATAGCTTTGGGATTGAATTTATATCATGGTATTTTTGAACATTTTCGCAACCGAGGTGAGATATGCTTTATTATTTCGAAATATATCATCTTTGGGGAATGCATCACGTGGACAGAGAATAAACGTGTTTGGGAGAAAGATTTCTTCATCTCATAGTTGTATTTTATTTATTAAACTTCATGTTGAGTGTATTGCATGCTATTTTTTGAGTTGAGGAATAAAACGATTATTACAAATTACAAATAGTAAATCTCAATTAAGAAGTTTTCCAAGAAAAATCGTAATCGAGGAAATTATTAAGAGAGAAAGCTTATTAAAAGCAAAAGGACTGGCCCATTTATCATGAGTAAGTAAGTGAAATTTTATCTAATTCATACACAAGCACTTTAACCGAGTCTTTATACAAGAAGGTTGAAAAAAGGTTACAGCCGAAAACATCGCGGCAAAAACATCGCAGACGAAAATGTCGCGGAGAAAACAACGCAAGGCGAAAACGTCGTGCTACAAAACATCGTGGGAGAAAACATCGCAGTTCTAAAACATCGTGGTACAAAACATCGTCGTCGAAAATAAAGCGGTTCAAAAACATCGCAGTTTAAAAACATCGTCGTTGAAAATATCGTGGTAAAAAATAAAGTATCTACAAATAATCGCATGATCATAACATCGCAGACATGCTTTTTTCAGGCATGCTTTAATAAGTGTAAATGGATATTCCCATAATGATTTGTGAGCGCAAGGTGTAAAGAAGGATAAATTTTACTTTCACATATTTTATTAATTAATACATTTTTGCTGAGAAAATAAAAAGGAAACTTAAGAATAAAAAATTAATGCAACTTATAGCACTTAATAGAATTTTAAACAGACATAGTTAACTAACAAAGGCCATTAATAAAACATTTTTATAAAGTTTTTACTGGTAATATTTCATGAAAAGTATAATCTAAGTTACATTTAATTTTCTATGCTTAAGTTTCCTTCTTACGTTTTCAGCAAAAATTTATTAGTTAATAAAATATGTGAAAGTAAAATTTATCCTTCTTTACACCTTGCGCTCACAAATCATTATGGGAATATCCATTTACAATTATTAAAACCTGAAAAAAGCATGTCTACGATGTTATCGTCATGCGATGATTTGTAGATACTTTATTTTTTACCACGATATTTTCGACGACGATGTTTTTAAACTGCGATGTTTTTGAACCGCTTTATTTTCGACGACGATGTTTTGTACCACGATGTTTTAGAACTGCGATGTTTTCTCCCACGATGTTTTGTAGCACGACGTTTTCACCTTGCGTTGTTTTCTCCGCGACGTTTTCGTCCACGATGTTTTTGCCGCGATGTTATCGGCGGACACCTGAAAAAAGAACCTAAAGTTGATTGTTCAGTGGATTTTTTAATTAGGAAGGACAGGAAAGGATTCAGCTTCTCTAATGCTTTTAAAAAGTTTTGTGAACTCAGAAATATTTTCCATAAATGTTTGGAATATTACTAGGGTATTTAAAGCCTTATTGCATAAAGCATTATAGCATTCTTCTCCTCTTCTTCCTTTTTTAAGACATTTGGTATTTTCTCACAGAATTGTTTAAATAAGTGCCCTGACTATGTTATATTCTGCTCAATAAAAACTTTATAGTTTTTTTTATCATATCATTAAAATATCAATAAAATAAATTTGTTTTGAGTAGTATAAGAATAGCTCGACCATCAGACACAAAAAAATCAATCGCTGTATAACGAAGCAAGATATTTTATATCTTCGGAGGAAATAAAATTTTGCATACATGTCTTTAATGACTTCTTTAAGCGATAAAATTTCATACAAATTTGCACTGTTGATATAATGGAATTAGACTTCTCACAAGGAAATTCGTTTTACCTTGAACTCTCAATTTTTCTCAAATATATATTTGTGAATCTACTCCTTTATAAATCTATAACAGTAAAAAAATACCTCCTACTACTCTGTAGAGAATCAGAAAAAAGTGTTAAACCAGAGTTTTTGATTGCCGAAAGCGAATTTTGTGCCGAATGTGATCGTGAATGGAGAAACTTCTGATGAAATGTTATTATTTCCTGAAGTAACCAGAACAACGTTGTATCGCCAAATATAGTAGATTTGTAAATGTTCATTTCCTATTCAAATTGATTCAGAATTAATTTTATTGTAATATTACGTAATTCTAAATTAAACTAAAGAATTTTCAATTTCTTGTGTATTTCTCTATCTCCAATAATTTCTCTGTTTTCTAGTCGACGGTTGATCAGTTTTCTAATAAATTTGCGGACAACTTTTCTAATAAATTTGCGGATTTGGAGGAACATTTTGTTGATTTTACACCCTATTAAAAAGATATAAAATGAAATTCTAAATTCCTATAACTGTAACAAAATAAAACTTTGCGAAACATTGCAGACTGTTGTTTGAAATAAATTATATCTAATTCTTAGCACTTGATCTATATATCTTTATATATATATATTATTTTTTTATGCAATTTGCTTTTTTTTTCTTTGGTAAATGATTCTGTTTTTGCAAGCTTCAAATAACTTAAATTTAAACCACGGTCAACTTCTTAGAAGACATAGGAAATTGGAAAGACACCAGGAAGACTTTTGACTCTAAACTGTCTTTATTTGGAGATATAAATGCATGTAATGGGATGTGGTTGTTGCTTGAAAATTATATAGCAGACATTTAAAATTTTAGCAGAATTTACTCCAGATGATATGAAATTGAAAAATCTGATTTCTGATATTTTAAAAGTTCAAGGGAAATTACGGTTGACGAAGTAATAGAAAAAATCCTCGTCTCATCAGCTGAAAATACTGGCTCTGAAAATAACACATTTGAAAGTGAATTTACAGTTATTTCGATGAATAATGAATTTGAAAAAAAAAATAAAACATAAGCTTCAATCATATGCCAAGGGCTTATAAAGAAAATGCGGCAACAATCTAGTGCAGCTTTTTGTGCTTTGTGACATTCTAGACAAGTCATGAACTCTGCTCGTATGGGCGTGTGCTCTGCACTTAAGAGTTTGGACTGTATTGTAAAGAAGTATTGGAGAGCTCGTTGCCTAATGACCCGATGGTTAATGGCCAGGCATCTGATAAATAAATAATAATAACATTCTTGTGCAATGCAAGAAAAGATTTAAAAGAATGGAAATGCAGCTTGCAATGCGTTCAAAATAAAACTGAGTTTGTGAAAAATTTACTGCATTTTTTATTTCACAAGAAAGAGATGGCTTTTAAACAAAAAAAGCTCATTTGTTGTGAAATCGTTGTGAAAAACCATGAAATAGCCAAATAGCCGCTGCGTTAGCCGTGGTTTGAAAGAGTGTCGAACCAGATGTGTTCAGCGGTTTTACTGCTCGATCGCTGATGGCCTTGCATTTTTAATCCTTCTGTAATTCGATTCAATTCTTTCATTATAAATGGTGTAAATCGGGATAATTTTTTGCTGCTCTTTATATGTGTCATGCGTTCAATCTCTAATCAGCATATTTATTATCACGTAAAATATTTCTTTGAAATGACTAAAATGTCCATAAAATCCCAGAAAAAATTAGTATGCATCTGTTGAGGTTTATTTCGGAACTTAGGCCTGCCTATTATCATGGCAGTAGCGAAACCGGTTGTTATAATTTCGAATCCTGCATCCTTGTGGCTTGGGCATAGTATCTTTGTGGCTTGGAAAAATTTAACGAACTGGGGGGGGGAGGGTCGAATGTTCATTCGAGAGGCTACTGGTAAGGATAAAAGGGGGGAATACATGGGATCCGTTCCCTGGAATATTTTCTTTCAAAACGGGGAAGGAACTTTCTCGTGGTTGTAAAATCTGTCGTCTCCTGTGGGTCTGGGTCAGTTTAACTAATTTTGGAGCGCCCCTCCCCAAGTTGGACCATATGGGTTCTCTGACGTGTCCCCCTTTAAAACTGCATTTTCAATAGCATGTTTAGACTACTACATAAGTTATTACGACTAATCTATATTTTAAAAAGATTTTTAAATACAGGCATTTATGTAATATAGTTTGTATATTAACAATTTTCAAAATTATGTAGTTTTTCATAGCCAAGCAGAATATAAGCATAATAAATAACGAACTAAAAGGTTTCAAATTTCAACGGAAGCCCAAAAGAATTTGTTAAGGTTTTTTACGCTCTCTCTCTGAGTTCGCAGTCTACCAGTCTGATCTTGTACTCATTTCTACTAACCTTTTTTTTTTTTTTTTTTTTCTTTTTAATTGTCTGATTAGCTTCATTATCAAGTATCGTTTTCTTCGTACTTAACGCCAGCTACAGTTCAACAACAAAATCACAAAATTTCTAAAAGCTATGTGGTAGGATTTAGAATTCCCGATGCATTGCTAAGTGACGGCATATACTATATTTTTTTAAGTCTTTTCTTTATTTCATCATATGAATATTCAATTTTCTTAGTGGAGATGCATAACAAAACTTTATTTTTCCTTTTTTTGTTATTAACGTTTTGTGTGCTAACTTTAGTTAGTAAATATCACGTTCATCGCACTTACGCAATATAAAATTTAATTCAACAGCCAAATCACAAAATATTTAAAAACAGCATATTTTTAGAATTTTAGATAGAGTGTTAAAGGCTGCCATACATATTTTTATATTCACTATATTATTTCTTTAAAAACTAACCGCTCACGTGGCCAGCCGCCTAAAATAGTTATAAAAAAGAATAAGTATATAATTATTTTAATGTGTCCAGCTAACGTAATTTCATAAATATATTGAATATTTCTAATTACACATCTCATTATTTTAATGCATGTATGTTTAAATCAATCACATTAAAAAGCGGAAAAATATTTAAAGAAAAACTCTGTTTATTCCTTTTAAATCGCTTACTTTATTACTCAGTAACCTTCCGGATTAAATGTGAAAGTATCTTAGGCTTTACTGAATGGCAACAGGCTAGCGAATGGAAGATAAAAGTATTTTATTTCTGGCCGTGACAATACATTGCTTTGATACAGCCAAGTTTTTTTTTTTTTTTTTTATCTAAAACTGAAAGATAAATAATGTCTATTTTTCCAAATGGCAACAATCTAGGCGCTGGAGGTAAAAATGTTTTATTTCCAACAGTGTTGCCACTCGTTGCAGATCGTTGAGTTTGTTAATAAAAAATTCATTAAAGTTTTACAAAATATAAATCTATATATTAAAAAGGAAGAGTCTGCCTTTGTCTTTTATTTGTGCTGCACGTAAGCTAATAGGTGCATCTAGACAAGAGCCAGTGCAGCTCGAAGCGAATTTTTTCAAAATTCGAATGAGGTTTTTTTTTTATTTTATTTTTTTTTAATTTTATTTTATGTTTTTTTGATGAACTCGATAATTCTCTCTCAACAGCACGCAGCCATTGTTGCTGATATATGTTGCCATTGTTGGTGATATCAGCACTGTTGCCACTCGGAAAAATGAGGGCGATAATTGTGTGCAGTTTTTAAATTTAATGTTTCTCTTGGATCCTGGACGTTTGGCAAGAGAAGGCAACGGAAAGTTGGTTAATTTATTTATTAGGACAATTATTATTTGTATTAAGGGATATTGCTTATTTCATTGTAATTTTTTATATGTAATACATTTTTATTGATTTTTTTTAAGTTGTTCTGCAGAAGGCTGGCCGTGTAGCGAGTAGTAAATAATAAAACAAATTCGAAATTCAAAATTCGGGCTTCCAAGTGCACGAGTTCGGGTGAAGGACTATGTTATTGAAAATTTGATGGCTCTATGTATCGTCGTTTTTTCACAGTACAAGAAACATACATACACGCAGATTCTTCATTATTTAATTTCTTAATGAAGAATACAGGGCGATAACATTTGGGGGGAGGGCAACAATTTGAAACGTTATACGCCGTATAGTGAACCAACGTAAAATCGCATTTCGAGACTAATTGCTCCTTTTTGGGCTAATAATGAGACACATTTTTCGCTCGTGGCTGCTACAGAAGAAAACTGCTTTTTAGATTTCTATATTTGGTACCAGGGAATCTAACAATGTTCTCTAAATATATAACCATTTCACTTGCTTTTTTTTTCAGATACATTTACCTGAGCACTTAATACATAACGTTTCGTAAGTCTGTAGTGCCTAATATCATGCCTTCCTTTTGAATTGCTTTAATAACATCACTGACATAAATTAGAATATCGTACCAAATCGCAAAACATAAAGAAAATCTAAATGCTGTGATCTTTTTTTTTTTTTTTTTTTTTTTATTATTTTTTTTTTTTTATTTTTCTTTACGCACTAGATGTCTTACTGAAACAGATGGGGTCCGCTTTAAAATCATAAGCTTCTGAGTCATAGATTATGTTATTAAGTTCTTACTTTAACATATTTAATACTTTCAATTCTCATTTCCCATCTAATTTCGCTGAGTGGTTTCAGCGTCATTTGCACATGACTAGTCAGAACTTCTCAGTGTTTCACAGATGCAGAAAATAAAGTAAACAAATTTAGTCGCACAAACGGTTAAAACATTCTTTACTTTTGTTCTTTAAAACTAGGAGAATTGTTATATTCAAATTTTGCGATATTTTATTACTATAGTGTTTGCTTTATTTCTCATACTATTCCTTATAATGCGGTGCTGGGAGACACACGGAGCACGCATACCTGTGTTTTTGCTTAGTGTATTCTTTAAATATTTACTTAATTTGATTCTCTGTCCTTTTGCTTCCTTATACGAATCCTCAGTAGAATTTTACGCTTAAACTACCTAACAGACATAGTCTACATTCAACAAAAACACTATGCAGACAGAAACTACGTTGACCAGTAATCCGTGTTCGATAAATATATTTATATTTTCAGATAAATAATGGTATGGTGTTTGTCTATTTCAAAATCTATTTCATATATTGCAAAAATGGTCTAGGCAAGAAACATCTGTTTGTAGACACTATACGACGTAAAATCTGATTATGGTAAGTACTTCTAAATCTTTATTTGGGTTCATTCTAAGCTGAGAACACTTAACATATTAGAGAGCGTATCGTCTTTCAAAGAAAACAGCTCAATCCTTTCTAGCAGTGGTATTTCAGAATAACTCGGTAAAATATGAATATTATCGAGGAAAAAAACAACTGAACAGAGAAAAAAAAGTCAAAGGTCTTTTTATAAATTTCAAATTAAAGGAGGAACACGTAAACGTAAAATTTAAAATGAGGCAAATAAGCAGTTTCAGTTGGGAATAGATTTTGAATAAAACTCTATTGATTTCGATTAGTCCTGGAAAAGACGGACTTGTATCAGAATGCAGCCGTCGGTATTGATAAGAGTTTTATTCGAAATCTATTCCAAATTAAGGTTGATTTTTTGCTAATTTTAAATTCTAAAATTCTTTTTAAAAATGTTAACGTTGCTTATGAATTATTTGATGGCCAATCGGTGTTTTGAGATCCAAAATTTACAGGAACACTAAACATCTTCTGTTCATCCACAGAAGAATAATTAAGCATTAGCACATACCAGGCAAGTTATTTTTGGGACAGCATTTATCAGTGGGTGTCTACCCAATAGGGAGCTACCAACAGCGTATCTGTCATTCCCTAGTGACTGACAATTTTGATTTCAAAACTTTTAAATAGAAAACTACAGTTTCGGTGAGACGTTTAACCTATCTTTATTAATACTTACATATACTTCTTGTATAATGGTTCTGAACTGATTTCATTCACCTTTCATTTCTCTCACGAAGTCGCAAAGTAATCGGTACCCTGCAGATTTGCGGTAAATGTATGAATGTTGCGAGACCCCTAAACCGGCCCTGCCTGTAAGGAGTCGGTAACAAGACAACTGAATGAGCAGTGGGTTCGGCCATACTTTACGACGAATGCTTAACCAGCAAGAGGTTCCTGTTAGAGGGAACAGATTGGGATTGGTACTATAAAAGCCAGATATATTTCAGAAGAAAGCTACTTATGTCAGATTTTTTACTTGAGCTCTGCAGTATCTAAACATAGCATGTAAATCTTTGAAATCGGAAAAGGAGAAAAGGTTAGGTTTAATTTGGTTAACTTATTTAGGTAAAGAAACTCCAGGGGCATCTGCTTATGGGAAGCGATGGCTTCGTGGAGGGCGTTTTAAGGGAAAGTGGGTCGTATCCACATTATACGTGGAGAAACCATGGAAACTCCCATGTAACCAGTCTGTTCGCGGGATTCGAACTTCGGACCGAACTAACAGTGTTCAGCGGCTTTACCGCTCGGCCGCCGGTGGGCCTGTGAAAAAGGGTGTGTCAATTTAATTTTATAATGGTGTTTCCGTATGGGAAAAAGGGAGAAAATAAATGCTGGATCTTTCTCCTGTTATTTCCTGCGCAGTCTTCAGTCCTAACTGCCTTTTTTCCCGAGTGTCTCGTTGTATGATACTAGTGCCCTTGTGCGGCATGTTAGTGTGTGTATTTAGTGTGTGTATGATGGAGCCCAGTACATGAACATTCTAAAGTAACTAACCTGTCCGCAGCTACTATATATGTAAAATGCGCCAGGATAACTTATGTGTGTTTATTTTTTTATGTATGTATCATTGTAGAACTGGCCTTTAACCAAGAGTAAAATGTTTAATTATTAGTGTGGAAAGTTTATGTACGTGCAACAACGTACGCATGCGCAAAACAAATATTATTGTAACAATTTTTCCCAGTGCTTAAACGGCCCACCAGCGGCCGAGCGGTAACGTCGCTGAGCACTGGTAGTTCGGTCGGCGTTTCAAATCCCGCGAATGGGCTGGCTGCGTGGGTGTTTCCTTGGTTTTCCCCATGTGTAACGTGTATACGAGCCAGTTTACCTTAAAAAGTCCTCCACGAAGGCATCCCTCCCTTAAGGCAGATAGCCCTCGAGTGCTTTGCCGTAATCTAATAAACGAAACCAAACAAAACCCAGTGTTTAAACCTAGGTGCACATAAAATGCACCACGGTAATGTTTAATTATTAATGTATAATATTTATGTAACAGCTGCAGTGTGTGCATCAGTGTACAATTATCGTATTGTAAATTACAATTATTGTAAAATGTTGAAACATAAGTTTAAAATGCTCAAATTTCAAGATACAGCACCAACAAAAGTTTCTATTAAGCTCCTGACGCCGCGCTTCTGGGGCACCAAAGAATTATCGCATTGTATAGTTGCGGATTCCGGACAATACCCGAATAGTCCTGGTAAGCCGTCCGGGTGTCCGGATCCGCTCTCACCTGTCACCTGTTATAGAATAACATGCTTCAAATTATTATAAAATGATATGTGCCAAACTGATACTTCCAATTAGAAGACATAATTCCACCATAAGCTCATTGTAACTGTTATGTAACTTTTCAGTACGTATGAAATATAGGGTTAATTACTTCAATAATTAAGAGCAAAATAAAGTAGGACACTTTAAAAGTTTTTTACTGATAAGTATGGCAGGTCCCTGAGGCATCCATGTAGACATATTAGGTATTGCTGGGCCTTGCTAACTGCTATACTTTCCTCTACAATTGGAATTCTGAGAAAGAACGCCCCGAGGGACGATCCGAGGGTCTTCCATCCTTCGTTTCCGACCCTCACTTTCTCTAGAGTATTTCGGCTCGCTGTATATTTTGTGTGTCCGTTGCCGAACAGACACTATGCGTCTACTTCTGCGGGATTCGAACTCGGACCCATCGGTACTGCAGTGAGCGTCATAACCACTATTCTTCGGTTCGGACTTCCTTTGAAAATAAGAATACGGTTACAAGCGATAAGAAAAAGCATAGGTGGGTTCCCCTCCCCCGAATTGGGCAGTTGGAGACGTCGCCACATTTATCGTTCTGTATAAAAAATTTTGGCGTGTGTCCTAAATGGAAACGATCACTTTACTTTTGGAAACTAAACTGAAAACGATAGTCTTAAAATATAAGAAGATTGGCTACATCTTAAAAATAAAGTGTATTGTTTCTTCAGTAAGCAAAAGTAAAAATGATGTATATTTCCGAAAAGCTTCCTTTGCTGACTTAAAAGGAACATTATATGTTAATTTTCAATTTGCTGCAAAATGCGCTTCATTTTGAATCTTTTATGGCTACACCATATGCATAGATTATTATTGTTACTTTTTTTCTCTCAAAATGTTCTGGTGGGCGTGTTAGAGAGGAAATTAGAATAATTCAAGAACAGTGGTACGGAAAAGAGCTTTTCAGTGTCCTACTGCGAATACAAATGACTTGGTCAAAGGAAACTTTAAAATGGCAGCATTAAAGAAGCGTAAATGGAAAATACGATCGATGATACACCTACACGCAGTTTCTTCGAGATGTCTTCCGGTTTCAATAGAAAGTGTGTAAAAGATTTGAATGAGAATCTTAAACAGAAAATAACAGCATTAAGATATTTAGATGATGCCTGTCAGATTAAATCTAAATTACCAGCTGTTAATTTAAAGTGACACCTCGTTACTGATTCAAAGCCACATAATCATTCAATTGCAATTTAATTACATAACCGTTGAACTGTAATACTTGTATTGTAATTGGGATTTGAAAATCTTTATCCAACAAAAAAGGTCATGATCTTGCATAAATGAATCCAATTGATAAGGCCACAAGTAAAACAAAGACCAATAATAAGGAATAATAAGGAAATAAAAGATTTTTTGCAACATTATGGATTAAGTCAGTTCCGTACTCTAAAACAGAAGCCATAAGGAAGCAGTAACAAAAGGAAAAAAAAATTCTTTCTGCACGTAACAAAAATTAATGTTTTTCAGAGCACGAAACGAAGGGAAAACGACAAAAGACAAAAAAACAAAAAATTGAACTGGCCCGCAAACATCAGTTTTAACTTCACTTTAAAACGCTGTAAGAGCAAATCTCGATTTTACAACAAGGAGAAGATCACAGTGAAAAACCTTTCAACCTCGAAATTTCATTCATTAAACTTTTCGCCGAGGTAACCTAACTCTGCAATTAATTTAAAAGAAATGGACCAAAGAAACCTTTTAAAAAATTTATTCTCCGAAACTCCCCGTTTGAAATAAATAAAAATCGTTTAGCTGTAGAAAAGAAAATGATGCTTGTCCTTTGGTCATAAATTATATACAATCATTATTCTTCGTATTGGAACTAAGTGTTTTGAACATTGCAGTTCCTCCTTTCCTTTTGTCAACTACTATAGATAAGAAAATAAGTTGAGAAAATCTTCCCAGTAGAATAACTTACTTTTGAATCAAATTTTAACTTGGGATAATTGTTATGAAATTAATATCTGCTAATACTCTTTGCACTAAATAAAGAGGCTCCTGGTCAAACGGTCTCACGGAGCTCAAAATTTCAGCTGTCTTAAAAAATTCAGCTTATTACGCAAATGTTCTAGAACCCTAATATTGTTATGGAATCCAGACTAAAAAAGTGCATAATAATGCATCAAATGGTTTAAGAAATGCAAATATGGACAATTTTGCACAACATTTTATCTTTCCGCCAATTACGGTCTTATGCCGTTTATAATATGCCCTTATATTTAATTACATTTAAAGTGTTTGATCAGGTTTTTAACCTCTCAGTCAAAAACAAATGTATCACTAATCGTTTTGAAGGCTTTTGTGTTATTTTAATCAAATTTTCAAATAATGAAGCAAGATAAAAATTCTGATGCTTTTTAGTGCAATACATGCGCACTCTTAACATGAATTTAATGCTTATTAAGAATATTAGACCTTATTAACACCCAAAATTATTTGCGTATAAAGCTTTTGTATTAATTAAATAAAAGCTTTTTATTATTATCAATTAAAATTATTAATAAATGTAACTTCGCACAATCTTCTCAGATAGATTTCTCGCTTAGGAATTTATTTTTAAGAAGCTGAGTCGTATTTTCAGACTCTTTTGGGGAAGGAGGTATTTCTTCAGTTTCAGAATACGCAGTTAGAATCGATTAAGTTTCATAATTGCACCCTCTTCTCACTTCTTAATATTCATACTAAGAAGAGACATTAAAGTATATGTAAATAAGTAACAACGTGCTGATATGTAACTTAATAAATATTAGTGTTATGTCTAACACCGAATTAATGTTAAATAGGTTAGGTTAGGTTATTTAATTACGGCAAAGCCTCGAGGGCTATCTGCCTAAGGGGAGGATGCCTTCGTGGAGGACTTTCTAATGTAAACTGGCTCGTATACATGTTACACATGGGGAAAACCACGAGAACACCATGCAGACAGCTCGTTCACGGGATGCGAACTTCGGACCGAACTACCACCAGTGTTCAGCGACTTTACCTCTCGGCCGCTGGTGGGCCCTAATGTTAAATAGATATAAAATCCTTTTTCTCTTTATTATCTAACTTTCGTGCAAGAAAATTAAGTAGATATGAGCATTGAGTTATATTGTTAGCGCATTTAGTCGTAGGAATACGATATTAATGACAATTGTTATAATGCGTTATTAATATAACTCTGTATTCATATCTACTTAATTGAGTTTTCCTGAAGTATGCCTGAAGCATTTTATTATATTTTCACATTAATTGTAATCATCTCAAAAAGTTCTAATTTCACACTTGTCACCCAATTATGATTATGCGAAATAAGAGTTTAACCTTTAACTAATTATGTTTATGCTGGGATGCTGAACTTGATTGAGAGATATAGATTATTCTAAAAAATATTAGCGACTCTTCGAAACTAGTTTCTGCCAAAATTATTTATTCAGAATTATAAAAACAGCTCCATAAATAATATATAACGATTTCCTAAGATATTTCTTGAAAGCTGTCCTAACCAAACATATGTATATGTATCTTCATCACCTTTAAAAATCATTAAATTCTAGGAAATATGCTCCAAATTCTCGAATGCGTGATATCTGATCATTATGCCACTATCATTAATACGGATAGAGGACGTGAAAGAGATGTTTTGATTCCATCAGGTTATGTTCTTTATATTATGAGAAAACATGACTTAATTTGTAATAAATATTAGATGAAATGACTGATTTATGATGAAATCAAATCACGTTATTTTCGCAGTTGGGGAAGTATATAATTGTCAAGCTCTAAGTTTTAATTACCCGTCTTAGACAACGCATATAAAATGTTATGCAATGTTTCGTTTCATTAACAACTCTATGTTTTGGCTCAAAATTTTTGTCAAAAAATTGATCCACTGGTGTGAAGCCAAGGGAAGCAGTTTAATGCGCAGGGAACGAGGGGAGTGGAGACAAACGTGACATCCGCATTTGCATATATCACGCCAACTCCTTGCTGACCAAAATAGTTGCGCTGACCAACGCCCTTTGCATGCAACACCACGAGGGCACCCTGTTTTACGCGATAAGTACTGCGTCTGGGGATATTTCAGGAACAAAGAACTGAGCAACTTTGTTTCGGCACTATTATTCTTAATTGATTGCCGTGAAAGAGCCTTTCTTAAGCAAAACAGCTTAGTGAAAATCACGTAAAAATGTATTACTTGATTTTTAACGATTTGGTTTCCTTAGTATGACATCTCAGCTGGACTAGATTTACATAATAAAATATAACAGACGTCTTTTTAACAATACAGTTCAATGAATTAGTAAGTAAGATAATAAATAAAATTAGTGCTTATTTTATTGAGATAATATTATTTCTGTACTGCTTACAGCTTAATTTAATCTTAAATCTTATTAGCATCAGAAATCAGTTTCTGTTAATTAGGAGAAATGAAATGAATTCATGTCACAATTAATAAAAATTGCGCTCAAGTTATATTCCATTTCCAGTGGTGACAAACTAAGATTTTTATTGCTAGAAAACTTCTTTAGTTGACTTACCAGAATTGATTATGGCAAAGTAAACGAAATTGGTCTTCAGAAAGAATTTATAAAGGAATTTTTTTCTGCTGACTTACCAGAAATCATGAGACACCTATCTAGGTTCATGTGAGGCCTCTTTTAATTCAGTGAAGTGAAACATGAAGTCGACAGCAGTCCTGAGGAAATTTGTTTAGGCATGCATCCCGAAGGACTGCTTCATAAAAGTGCCCTCAACCTTCAGCAGGTTGAGCGTTGTTCAAAAAGACAAGCCTTTATAAGGGTTAGCCGCCTCCTTATGAAGATCGGTTTCTAATTTGAAAAAAAAAAAAAGCTGCTTTCTTTGATACTTAATGGTTTTACTGGCCTTCAGCAAGAGATATTTCGCTACCTTAATCCATTTTTATTGCTGAATTGTTTGGCCTGTTGAGTGATCTCACTGGAAAGCCATGATAACTATTTGGGGATTTTCCGCTAGTTGCCAGCTGGTGAGATCATATTTGTTTCAATCAACAATTCATTTTGTATGTTCACGATTTCTGATATTTTATGAAGGGAGGCAAAGAAGATGTTCCTTGTGCAAAACAAACGTTATGAATCAAGGCGGTAAATGGACTGTTGGACTTCGTATAGAATACTTTGCCCAATGTCATACGAAATAGCTCTTAATTGTCATGTTCCTCAAACGGGGATCTGTAAAAAAATACATTATATTTTGCAATAACTGATTTTTTTTTCCTTTGGTAAAAATATCTCGTCCTTACCTTTATGATGTTACGGGAACCAAGTTTTTAAACAAAACTGAAAAACTTTTTAAAAAATTGGCAGATAATGGGTTAAATATTTCAGAAGACATTCGGATACATTTGTCTAACCGGCAGCACTGACAAACATCTCGTTCTTTAAGCTTCGCTAATAAATTTACATATTTCTATTCCGTAATTTTTGACATATCAGTGTGTATTTGCTTTATACCCAGAGAGAAACATGAAAACGCTATGCAATCAGCTTATCTGCTGATAATTGAAGCTGGGAACTCTGAAAACCAGTTTCATTCATTTAGCCACCACAGATCCTTTAAACACGCAATGGTTTATTTGATTACGGTAAAGCTGACGGGAACTATCTGTATAAGGAAAGGGATTTGTGGAGAACCTTTTAAGGGAAACTGTTTCTTTATATACGGAAGAACAGGGAAGGATGAACAAAAAAAAACATTTCTTTCATCAAACAACATCTTTAATTTCAGATGGGCAGTCAACTTCAGCTAACCACCATATCATCCTCAGAGATATAGTAGAATTAAAATTAAGACTATATAGTCCATTATTTAATATTTTGCAAATTAAATTACACTCTCTAGAGGATACGATATATATGTATTTAACTGAACATGTATTGCAAGTAATAATTTAATTCGTCATTAGACCATTTAGATTTCTATTAATTATAAATAATATGGGCTTTTAATGCTCATTTTCAGTGACATATTAGACTTTTACTTATTTTTTTCTTTTAAACTGTTTCGTTAAAAATGGTAAGAAATTCACGTTAAAAATAACGAAATATTTAAGATACATAAGAATTCTTTGAAGCTGTTTCACTGTACCTTCTTATAAATACAAACAGATACAAGAAAGGATTTATGGTAAAATACTTACTTGTTCTACTTTTGGCAGTAACTGTGATCATAAAGAAAGGGGTTTAAATCATTCTTTATACTTATAAGCTAATTACCACAACAGACGAATATAGACTGCTTTTAAATTTCTAAAATAAAATAAAATTCTAAAGAGGATACTTTTCTTTTCTACAGTCAAAAAGACTGCTTGCAAACAGAGATTTTTATCACTAGACCGAGTCTGCAACAGTTCCAAAGCAACTGTTATTACTAATCATACAATTCTTACTTCAAGTAGTTGCTTCCTATGATCCTCTCACTTACGATTTCCATTCTTCACTTTGAAATGTTTCCTAAAAGTTTTGAATTACGCGTACCTATATAAATTTTGTGTAATATTGTTGTTCAATCGATTTTGATAAGTACATTAAAGCTATCTCTCTAAGGGAATGAAGCCGTTGTGAAGCACTTCCTAAGAGAAAATACTCATTTGCATTCAAGAATAAATGCTGTTTGCTTTTAATCTGTTGGTTTCTGAAAGAAAGAAAGAACGTAATGCGTGATAATGTTTGAAATTATATATTTGAGCATCTTTCGTCAACTCTTTAAATTAACAGATTTATACTTATGATCATAGTAAGTTATCTTTATCATTTAATGGCTCACCAGCGGCCGAGCGGTAAAGTCGCTGAACACTGGTAGTTCGGTCCGAGGTTCGAATCCCGCGAACGGGCTGGCTGCATGGGCGTTTTCGTGGTTTTTCCGATGTGTAACGTGTGTATGAGCCAGTTTCCCTTAGAAAGTCCTCCCCGAATGCATCCCGCCCCTTAGGCAGATAGCCCTAGTGTGCTCTGCCGTAATTAAATACACCAAACCAAATCGTCATTTAATGATGATTAAGTCTGAGAGTTAGTTAGTTTTGAAAATACTCAGTTTAAGCGTTAATTTTGCTAATCAATTATTATAACTGTAATCAGTTATGTTTCAATGCACGGGGCGAATCCAATGTTAAGTATTTCGCGGGGGAGGGACTAAAAATAGCATTCATATATTAATTTTAAATGCTTCTTTAAATATGACAAAACGCTTGAGAGTTATCAACCAATAGGAACGGATACCTTCGAGAAGCTATACTAAAGGAAAAAGAGGTTGGCATTTTTCTTACTCATGGAAGAAACCACTAAAATAGCCATACAACAAATCCATTCGCTGGGGCCCACCAGCGGCCGAGCGGTAAAGTCGCTGAACACTGGTAGTTCGGTCCGAGGTTCGAATCTCGCGAACGGGCTGGCTGCATGGGCGTTTTCGTAGTTTTCCCCATGTGTAACGTGTATACGAGCCAGTTTCCCTTAGAAAGTCCTACACGAAGGCATTCCTTCACTTAGGCAGATAGCCCTCGAGACTTTGCCATAATCACACACACGTTCGCTGGGATTCAACCCCAGCTCTAATTATTAGTATTTAGCTCTCTTATTCATTCGGACAATAGTACGCTAGTATAAAATGAAAAGATTTTATTATATTCGTGCTGGGTTTTGTTTTTCTTGTCAATATATGAGACCTATAACAAATCTTTTCTGCTGTGGCTGGTATAACTCTTATAATGATCTTTCGCACTATTCTTACCTGCTTAAAAAGTCCTCCACGAATGCATCCCTCCCTTAAGGCAGATAGCCCTCGAGTGCTTTGCCGTAATCTAATAAACCAAACCAAACGTATTCTTACCTGCATGCAGTTTTGATAGCAATATCTACAGTGTATTCCATCAGTCGCCTGATTTTTTTAAACCGCCCGCTGACCCATATACATATAGGTAAGGGACGTAATATTTTCGATCCAAAAATTCGATAGGAAGTTTTCAGTGTATAGCACGAATTAGGGTTGCCACAACGTATTTTTACTACTTTTACAATAATGTTTGTCTGTGTGCCTGTATGTGTGTGACGATCTTTTCGTCCACGATAACTCTTACATCAAACTTCCAAAAATTCCCATTAAGATATCTGTATTCGTATGTGTGTGTGTGTGTGATTATGGCAAAGTCTCGAGGGCTATCTGCCTAAGAGGAGGGATGCCTTCGTGGAGGACTTTCTAAGGGAAACTGGCTCGTATACACGTTACACATGGGGAAAACCACGAAAACACCCATGCAGCCAGCCCCTTCGCGGGATTCGAACCTCGGACCGAACTACCAGTGTTCAGCGACTTTACCGCTCGGCCGCTGGTGGGCCTCTGTATTCGTATGAAGAGCTGATTAGATTTTGGGTAAAACAGGACAACCGGAAGTGATACTTTACTTGAAACTCTGAACAGGTTTTTGAGAAAATCCATATTAAAATATGATCCAAAACATTTCAATTTTAATATTCAGGATTTTTATATCAATGGGAACAACATATTATACTTTGGCTAAAATTGACAAATCTGAATAATACTTTACTTGAAGCTCTGGAAAGACTTTCATAAAAAACTTCTTAATTTTTTATTTAAAATGTGCATGTGATTGAGAACAACATATTACATTCATTTACATTTATAATCATTAAATGTATTCTTGGAATTATTCTAAATGCAACTATAATAAGCTCATTATGAAGACGAGCAATCGTCAGGAAGCAATTAAATGTTTTAGTCTCACTCCTCAATTTAATGTACGCGTCTTTGTATCGAATCATTTTCAAATAAAAATATGCTGACACCAAATGTTAGTATTGTGTATGATTTGTAACTATACATTTGATGGCAGCATCCACCAAATGACAAATAAAAAAGCTTTAGCTTTATTCGACAAATAAAACTAAATGAAAAATAAAAGATTTGCTCATTTCATTTAGAAAACTGAACACTGATGTCATAAACTGAAGAAAACTAACGAAGAAATGTATGGTAATACTTAAACACTCTATCGGGAATTCTAAAAATGTACTATGATTAAGAATTTTACGATTGGAAAGTTACTGATTTTGAATCCGAAACACTATATGAAAAGATGATATACTACGATGGATGCGATATTTTAAAATCAAAGCAGGAGAACGGAAGTGTACATCCTTGTCCATTGTATGGGAGAATAGAGCAATAAAAAATAAGTAATGTTTATAATTAAAACTAAACCATAAAGTTTATAAACAAATTAAATTTCATTAAAAAACGATGAACCAGAAGTTGATAGCTTACTTAAATATCGTTGTTATTCCATCAATTCCGTGTCATAATATGGAATTTGTTTGAGGTTATGTGCTGATCACATCAGATTTTCTTTCCTTATGCATGTGTTATATATAAAATATTGCATGTTCTGGTAGGCAATTAAATTTCAGTTTACCATTTTTTTATTTAAAATGTTATTTGCAGCAATGAACAGTTATGATATATGCTTATTAAATTAGTTTTCGCCTGGAATATGATCAGTCACAAATCTAAAGTTACGGCGCGTTAAGTTACTGCGTAATCTTAAATTACGGAAAAAGATACACCTAATATAAGCTTTCAGGTATGAAAGATGTGAAATTAATGTATGAAAACCTTGGCTAGTTAGAAAGTCTGCACTAACTGAATAGCCCAAATTTTCTTCGTAATATCGTTATTTTTCAGCGTACATTAAAGTGAATATTAAATGTGCTATGAAATCTGTAGCAGCTAGAAAATTGAATGTTGATTGTATTTGTGCCTACAATGTATACTCACACATGTTTGACCGCATATGAAAATTGTTATAAGAACATTCGTCTCGGTGTTTGTGACCAATGCAGCTGCGAAACCTTCATTTTCAAAACTGATATTTACAAAAGATGAATTGAAAAATCGCATGGTATAACTTTGTTTAAATTGTTTCAGCTTGATGAATATTTCCCGCTGACTCAGACACTGCAGATATAATTCGAAGTATTCCGTTTCTTTAGATGCCGAAAACATTTTAGTAATTCATTTTACAATGTGAGAATGCTAATTTGGGCATAGCCGAAAAAAGGTAATTTCATCATTGACGTATGGATATTTCTTTTTATTTATTACAATCATAATCATTTTCATTATTGTTACAACTACTGTCGTAGGATCAGGAAAACTTAAAACGCAATGGGGCTCACTCATTTCTTGATTCATAACAAATCATGAAATTCAGAATGTATTGACTGAAAACTGTGAATTATCATGAGCATATTTTTATCTGTTGACATACTGAAATTTTTATTCAGTTGAAAATGTAACGAGAGAATTCGAGAAATTTCTTCGACACAAATGTGGTTTTTTATCTTTGATATACCCAAATTTATCTTCATTTCATGAATTTATCTGAAGTTTTATACCCAAAAAACAGTATTACATACATTTCCATTTTATAAGGCATTACTGATAGTGGTTAAATGTAAATTTCCCTAAAGCAGCCGCAATAAAATCTCAATTGAGGATACTAACAAGCCTCTTTACTTTTCAGAGTTATGAAATTAAGTTTCAGTGTTACTGAAACGTATTTTAAACATCTTCCTTTTAAAATTATAAGCGTTTTTATGAATTATATTTCTTTATGTATAAAGCTCTTATTTAAAATCTGTGGGAGTTAAAATGTTATGCTCTTAAAGAATTCCATTTGTTGAGTATAAAACTGTACGCGTAAAGTTAAGCATATAATGGACGCAAATCTACTTCCTTGCCGCAAGTGGAAAAAAAAAATACTGGGAACGGCTCAAAATTTTGTGTGTTGGAAATAAATTATGTACGATTCTGATGGACATAAGAATAGTATATAATTACAACAGGTTTTGAACGTGCAGAAGCAAAGGATTTTATATTTATGTATTTAAACTAAAATTTATCTTTCTGAATGAGAAGACTTTATTTGAACGGTCAGTCTTTTACAACACATTTTTTCTTATTAAATTTCTGATTGAGTGAAGTTCGGCTGTTTGTTACATAATAGCTCCTTGAGATAAATTCTACACCAAACTTCCTTGAATGGCCCACCAGCGGCCGAACGTTAGAAGCCGCTGAACACCGCTGTTCGGTAGTCACGGCGAATGGGCTGGCTGCATGGGCGTTTTCATGGTTTTCCCCATGTGTAACGTGGATACGAGCCAGTTTCCCTTAAAATGACCTCCACGGGGAACTACAGAGAGAGAGAGAGTTCTCCTTCAGAGAACTACATTTTTATGAAGAACTCCATATCCTGTTAATGAGGAAATTTACTGCTACTGCGCTGTATTTTATCCTTATAACCCGAGGAAGAAGCATATCTAGACGTTATGAGAGTTAAATAATCCAACTTATACATTATTACATTACCGAAATTTAGCGCATTTGTTTTTCTCTCAAATTTCAACTTTGTCAAAGTATCTTGTCTAATTCTAAGAAGGATCGTTAAAAGCAGATGATATCTTTACGAAATACATTATTGGTCTCATATGAATGAGACAGCTGCTCTTTAACTTCTTTTGTGAATCGAACTTCATTCTGTAGAAATTCTGTGGCGTGACCTGCGCCACATATCTATTTCCGGTACGGTCTTAACAAAGCATTTTGTCTCGACCGCTCATCTATGCTATATCCCGTGTCCAAGTGTTTCGTTAAACATGAACGCTCTTCAGACCATGCATAGCGACGTAAAAACGAGATGTCTTTGTTTGTAAAGTAAGAGCAAGGCAAGTCTGCATTTTCCAGCCACCAACACTGACGCCTGAACTTTACATTAGATGGCGCCACTCTTAAAAACTTCAGGTTTATTAAACCTTGAAAACCTCAAACGTTTCTCAAACTTATTTGAAGTGGGGAGCACTTTTATAAATCAAAATAGTCTGCGAACTACCTTCCTCTTTACCTCTTCGAACACAGTTTTTTCACATGTACTACTATCAGTATACTTATATTTTTAAAATACAATTAATAAAATTTCATTTAATTTTGTACTGGTATTAAAATTAAATTGCACAGAAGAAAACGTGCATTTGTTTTTAATGATTCAAGAATATTAGTGTTTGGATAATTTTATTAACGAAACAGTAAATAAATGTTCGTTGTCACATCAATGAAATGGATAAACCATCCGGTTGCTACACAGTTGGATGTACGCTAGTAAGAAGCACCACAGTCATAAGGCTTTAAATCCCTCTTTTATTGTTAGGACTAGAGTGGAGTAAATTTCATAAAAATCTGTCTTGAAAGGAAATGTGATGTACGTTTCTCATGCGTATAATTCCCACACCCTAAGATTTTTCAGCTTTAGAGTGTTTTACGCAGTTAATTTGAACTTTAAATTTTTTTTTTTTTTTTTTTTTTTTTTTTTTTTTTTTTGACATTTAGAGGGATTACAAAGACAGACTTCAATGGCGACTTGTGGTTCGCGGACTACAGATTGAGAAATGTGCCCAGTTTATTAATTACCCAGGAATGCACTTTGAAGAAGCAGCTTATCGTTCGAGGAAAGTAGCCAGAAATATTTTTAAGTGATATGTGTTACACGTTTCTGAATATGTATTTACGACAAAAGCGTGGCAAAATTTAACTTTACTATATTTTTGTGAAATAATTATAATATAAGTTATAAATAAAAATAATTAATGCCCACCAGCGGCCGAGCGGTAAAGACGCTGAACACTGATAGTTCGGTCCGAGGTTCGAATCCCGCGAACGGGCTGGCTGCATGGGCGTTTTCGTGGTTTTTTCCATGTGTAACATGTATATGAGCCAGTTTTCCTTAGAAAGTCCTCCACGAAGGCATCCCTCCCTTTAGGCAGATAGCCCTCGTGTGCTTTGCCATAGCTGAACTGTGAATAATCCTAAAAATAATTAATTAGTAAAAATAACAATAAAATAAGAGTAATTTGTATGGGTTTTATAAATCGAAATATCTAACAATAAAGTTTGAGATGTGTGAATTGGATTGGGAGAAAGAAAAAATAGTTAGGGGCAACAAGGGATCGGACTGTCATAATTCTGCGATGAAAACATCTGGTTGCATACTTAGAATATATTATCAGTGGTCAAATTATCATTTGCGAAGTGATAACCTTGAAAGGTTTTGGTGTTTTAAAGGAACCTACTCATCCACGAGTGACTGCACATTTGATAGCTAATTATTGCATGTATAAAAAGGCCCATGCATTTGGATATCCAGAAGTAGTTAGCTGTTGTTCTTTATGTTTTTCGTAATAATCACGAGATCGAAACCTCCCCACTGCCACCAAAAAAAAAAGTGTGATTTCTGTGTTGCTTAATTACGCTATATGAAAAGCATATGCCATTATTTTATCTATGATTTTTCAAAACTTAGAGTTTTGATGAATTTGAACTTAAAAAAGGGTCTCTTTAAATAGGTACCAAAAATGTACATGAGTATTTATTTCTTTTACAGACTGAATCAGAGCATATGTGACAAAATGTGAAGGATATTTCTGTTTATTTTATAAAGACTTTTATCAACAAATTTCGGTATGACCATCATTAATTAACACTAGGATCATTCAAAAAGAGTTCATTCAGCTATTTGCGGGATATTACCCTGACCTGTGTTTTTATAGCGTTTCGAAAGTATGTTAGAGTTTTCACTTTTTGCTTCCTCAGTTGTTTTTTTTTAAGATGCTCCCACAGGAAATAATTGCAACGAGTAGCATCAAATGAAGATTGAACGGCTATTTATGATGGAGCACATTGATGTTTCTGTTATTAAGCTATTTTACAGTGAATTTAGACTTAAAAGAAAGTGCGCAGCCAGTAGTATGAAAGTAAGAGTTCATGGGCAGGAGTTCATGTTCATGAGACTTCATGCGCGGTGTGAGTCCCGTAGGTGCAGCAGCTCGTAACCAGCTCATAAGAGGGAAGAGGATAGCGAGTGAGATAAGAGAGGCATTTTTATAAGAGACCATCTCTTATTTGCTTTCCAGCTGTAATTACCTTTGTTTATCAGTTTTTTATTTGTTGAGACTTAAATTTTTCTTTATATTGCAAGTGTTTTACTACGTAATTAATGGTTAATTCCTATGTACTCTTTATACCAATTATGCCGAAATTTAATGATTGATTCGCAAAACCTTATTTTTCGATCCAAATTTTGAAATCTTATTGTACATTTTTAACCAACATACTCCTAATTTTAACTTATTTATTGAATTTTACGAGCTCGATTATCACAAATACGCGTTGTTGTTGTCTTGTCCATGTATTTCATGGACGAATGGATTGCCAGATACTTAAAGGGAGTTGGACTTCTACCTTCACCACAATTTTGAGGGACAGCAATTCTGGTTCGAAGGTCTCTCACCTCTCTTCCCTGCCACCAAACCACACGAGAGGACTTTCGGCTCACCATATATTTAGAGTACCCCCATGCCGCAAAGAAGCTATGCGTTTACAAACATACATGCCTTCTCCGGGATTCGAACCCGGGCCCTTCGGTACCGCAGTAGGCTTCCTTAGCCACTATACCGAAGTAAGCAAGAACTTAAGGGATGATTCCCTTCCTTATGTTTTCCGAATACCGTAGATACCAAATCCACGGATACCGATCTGCACTTTTTCAATGCTCTATTGTTTATTTAACTAACCTGTCCCTCACTTTCGCAGACAAGGAAAGAAGGTACCGCAATGCTTTATATAAATTAAATTGCTTTATTTACTAGTACAAGTAATAAATAAACAGGCTGTAATACAATTTACAGCCGGTTTTCTTCTTACTTCGTTTGATGTTGAAAATATCTTAGTGTGCGTAATTTAATGATTAAAGTAAATCTTATTTATATGTGTGCCATGCGAATGCTATCTTTAATATAGCGTTCGCAGTGTTCTCCGAAACATCTTGAATGCGTTCACGCGGATACGGGAGCACTTCTTTAAGTATGGAATTCCTTGGATACGGGAGCACTTCTTTAAGTATGGAATTCCTTGCTTCAAAAGTTTCAGAACGTTTTGGTGACTAAAACTTCGTTCAATTTCTTTCACAGTGTTTGCATTGTGCAGTTATAAAATAGCTTGTCGAAGAAATGAAAATTCCTGATATACAGTACTCATAAAATCGCCTTTTATTGAGGAAGTATTGCCACTTAAAAATTTCGCCATTCGAATCAACTTTTATGAAGGATCCATCTTTCTTCTTTAATTCAACACTAATAATTTATTATCGGTAGCAAAAACTGTCTACCCAAACACATTAATATCCTTTAATGTGTTTGGGTAGACAGTTTTTGCTACCGATAATAAATTAGAGCAGAATTCGAATAGCAGAATCTGTGTTCACAAGATTTCGGTTGCAGTGTTAAATACTAAAAATAGCTACACCGTGCCCCCCCCCCAAAAAAAACTACTTGAAAATCAAAGTTTTGTGCATGGAACCGAGCTTCCGTGAAGTATACAGAAATAAGGCTGTCAGTGGTACTTGGATAACGTAACCATGTAAATTCCTATTCGAAAAATGAGCAGAAATTCCGTGCTCTTATACAGCACGTCAATTCAACAACCGCTTTCATTTACTGTAAATTAAACACCTCAGCAACTACTCAGAGAGCCATGAATTAATGGCACTTCCAGAGAGTCACGCGTTTAAAATGACGTTAGTACAAGAAACATCTACTTAATTCTTTTGTTGCTTAGTTACCTTTTCTTCGCATATTCACACCGAAAAGCTTTCTGACATAAACGGTGACGCGAATGTTTTAACTGTTAGCCTTTTAAAAAATAAAATTTTTATTTCTCTGAAGGTATTGTCTTTTGTGGATGCAAGGCCTTTCTGAAACAGTTAATTTAATCACATCTCGTAGTACATAATGACGTTAATTTTCTTTCTATTTAGATTATAATCTACGGTTATGTTAAGCTAGGGTTATATTAAGACCCTATTTACCTTGAAAGTAAGTGTATATAAAATATAAAGTCATAACTATACATGAGCAGTTGTTGAAAAAAGTGTTATTTAGGTGAAGTGGAATCAGTTCTGTTGTAAAAATCATCAGGCATTTTTGAAGCAGTAATCTCGAAAAGTCAATTATGCTTTCGCCTTGCAATGAAACCAAAATTTCGCAATTTTTTAATGAATGTTCTGAGCATTATGCAGAAAGGACATATGGGAGAAATGCCTTTTTTGCAAAGTTACCCGTTATAGAACGAAAATTAACATAATTTAATATAGTGCAGAGATGAAAAAATGAAGAACTGTGAGATGAGGTAAGTTTAGTATATTAAAATGATTAAAAAGTGTTATAGTTCTTCAATCATTTGATTTCATTTCCGTCCCCAATAATGTTTTAGCAGCCTTTGATCTCTTAGAGTCATGTTCTAAAAAATTTTTAAAGTTTACAAAGCAGGCTTTTTATAAAGAACAGTAACAGATTTTATATTGTGATGGGTAGGAACTAATTTCAGTTTTTAAAGGGTGCTGTAATTTGAAGAAAAGCACAGACTCTCCTCTTCGGCAGCAATATGTTGCGCAAGGGTAGTGGTTCAAAACTCACCGTTAAAAAGGAAGTGTCTGGGCTCTACATTTATCCAACAATATTTTATAATGAAATCGACGTCAGTATGTAGAGTCATTAGGTATTTTTGGAAGCAGGCAAGATGAAAAATGAGCAACGCCCTTACCTGGAATCGAACCACGAACCTCTGAAGTATGCGCCCCGCGTGCAGATCACTACGCTACGAAGACATGCTAAGAAGGTGGGAGACATACCTTATATACTTCCACTTTTAAAGGGCGACTGGGGTTTTAGGGGACCCAATTGCCAAATCCTGCGTCTGGAGAATCATCATCCAACACCCTTCTAGTTCGGTCGCCACTGTAGAGACATTAGATTATTTCGAGGCCGGAGAGATGAAAAATGAGCATTGCCCTCGTCGGTAATCGAACCACGGACCTCTGGAATACGCACCCAGCGTGCAGACCACTACACTACGAAGACATGCTAAGAAGGCGGAAGAAATACTTTATAAGTATAGCATATGGATAATTATTTATCAATGTTTTCACATAAGTTCTGCATTTAATACGGTCAGCTTGATTAGAATTTAATAAAATAAAGCGACTACATGCTATCTGAGACAGTCCTGATTGTAAGCAAGTTTTAGTTTGTGAGTTTAATTGCATTTAAAGCATATGGATAATTATTTATCAATGTTTGCGCACAAGTTTTGCATTTCATTTAATACGGTCTACTTGATTAAAATTTAACAAAATAAAACCACTGCATACTATCTGAAACAGTCTGATTGTAAGCAAGTCTTAGTTTGTGAATTTAATTGAATTTGTATCCGAGCTACAGGTTTGAAAAGGAAAAAAAAATGGCGTGCTAAAAAGGAAAAAGAAAACAGAAAAAGTTGAGTTCATATTTACGTGGAACTTTCCTTGGGTGAATGCGTGCAGAAGGTTATAAATATGCGTAACGTATCGACTCAGGATGTCATCAGTCAATAAAAGTGAATCACTTATTCAATATTCAATCGGCTCGCTTTCGATTAAAGTGGAGTGTACTGCCATGACAAGTGTTTGATTTTCGCCGTCGCTCTTAAGGCGAAAAAGAAAATTTTACCGACGCTTGCTATTCTCTACGTGTACTGGAACTCTTGATGTGAAAATTACAGTTAAATAAGAGATTTAACGCCCTTGCAATCACGTCTGTTTTTTGCTTTCCTTTTTCTTTAAATCTAGATTAATGCTTTAAGAATGTGCAGACAGCTATTTTCTTTTACTATTGGAATGACTGTGTATCTATACCAGACTTCACACGCACAACTTTCTGTCAATATTTTAAAGAGAAAAAAACGAAGAATAATGAGAAAAATCTTTTTATAGTCAATATGTAGCTACAAATCTAAAGCAAAAATGATAGGTTATAGTCTGCCATTTGTTGATGTTAAAAACATCTGACAGGGAATATTATGTGACAAATGAGACTAGGGATATCATGTGATAAATTTGATAATTAACTTAAAACATCACATCGGACTGTGAGATAATACCAAAAACTGTCTATTTCATTCAAAACACTTGTTTTTAATTTAAACGTTCCAGAATTATTTATCAATGTTTGCGCACAAGTTTTGCATTTCATTTAATACGGTCTACTTGATTAAAATTTAACAAAATAAAACCACTGCATACTATCTGAAACAGTCTGATTGTAAGCAAGTCTTAGTTTGTGAATTTAATTGAATTTGTATCCGAGCTACAGGTTTGAAAAGGAAAAAAAAATGGCGTGCTAAAAAGGAAAAAGAAAACAGAAAAAGTTGAGTTCATATTTACGTGGAACTTTCCTTGGGTGAATGCGTGCAGAAGGTTATAAATATGCGTAACGTGGTTCTTTGGTTGTTACGCTTAGCAATATGATCGATACACTAATTGCTGTGAAACTGTTTTAGCATGATGCGCAAGTGTGAAATGCAAATGTATTTTCAATCGCATGCAATTACTGTAAATCTGCCTCTTGAGATTTTCATACATGTGTGATTAAAACGCTATCATTCCTTTATTAAAATCTTAATTATGTGTCATATGTTCATCCAAAGCTAATATTTGAAAGTAGGTCATGTACATTAAAAAGAAATTTATAAAATAAACAATACATTAAAAAGAAATTTATAAAATAAACAATACATTAAAAAGAAATTTATAAAATAAACAATACATTGAAAGGAAATTTATAAAATAAATTGTCCAAACAAAATGCTGAATAAATATCGGACACTAGGCCAAGTGAAAGCAGTATGGCCCATCTGTACTAAACTATTTTAATAGATGAAAGTGACTTTTTGTAAAGCGAATGAGGCCAGCAGGATGAGCAGAGGATGAATCGCCTCCATGCTCTTCGAACTAGGGCCAGCGATTATCCCAAAGTATCACATGAGAAGAACACCTAATATCCTTGCATTGTTAGCTCCTATCTAATAAAATTTTGCTAATTTATTTAATTACTGTGTAACAGAAAAAAGGGAAAGGAACATATTGGCGTTTGCAGATGTATATTATACCAAATGTTGTTTTTTAATTATTATACTTTGAATATGAACTTCCAAGTACGAGAAATTCTGTGAAACATTTATTTTTAGTTTAGTCATATTAAAACCGGATCTGGAACGTTTAAATTAAAAACAAGTGTTTTGAATGAAATAGACAGTTTTTGGTATTATCTCACAGTCCGATGTGATGTTTTAAGTTAATTATCAAATTTTTCATGGCTAGAAACCAACTTTGCTGTCACCGGGATTCGAACCACAGAATCACTTGCAAGCCACTTACATTAAATGATCATGCCCGGAAGAATTCAATAATTCTATACAAATATAAAGAGGCATAAAATGTTTAGCATAAGATAATTAACGTGAAAAATTTTGCAGGATGTGGTAGGAGAACAGCGTATTTTATTTAAGCGAAATAAAAGTAAATGGCATGTGAAATCAGAATTAAAGTGAAATCTATAATGCATTAAGAGAAATAAATCAATGCCGGTATTTTGGAGATTACATATGCTACATCTAATAAGTTGCTTTAGAGCTATAGCAGTAAGATCGCGTATACCTTTCAGATTCCCTATTATGTTTTTAATGTCATACAAAAAAATGCATGTTAGTCAAAAATCGTGAAAATGTTGTGAAAGAAAATCTGTAAACAATTCTGTGTGTGAGAAGTTGTCTAAATATCCGGTAACTTTAGTAATAAATGATGCCGATTGATGGTGTCCTTTCCTGGTATGTAATACGCTTTCTTTTATGTATTGTTTTCATGTTTCTTCCCTTTTGTCCCATGCATCTGTTATTCGGATATTTCTGTGATCATGGGACATTTTATAAATTCTAGGCACACAAATCTAATTTTGAATGTTGTTGACTCATGGGCTAGAACACGGAGTTAATCCATTACATATCAACCGTATAGAAATGACATGAGTCTGATGATCTAGGAAATCATTTATCAGTTACAATGATTTCGAAGAAGTTGTGATGTGTTTAGGCTTGTGTGCTGCGACAGATTTTATTTTTATGCAGTAATTGTGTTTACCTGCTGATGTGTTTTTGATAAAAATTAAGAAGTTCCGATTTCCGATAGTGCAATATGCATATTAATGATAGCTCCAAAATACTAAACTATTTTAATTATATTTAAAGCAAAAACATACATTGAATATGAATTGAACAGAGTCAATGGAATTATTAGTAACTTACATATAAAGAAATAATTTGTAATAATTGTATCACACCTAACATAACAGTTAAATCGTATTATGTAATTAGTTGCAACATTAAATGCACGTTTTGAGGGAAGTAACTAAATTCTGGCGTTTTTTCGGAAACCATTTAGGAAAAACAAGCACGTTAGGTTTATATAGCTGTGAAAATCTGTCTTTCATATAATAGAAATTTAAATGCATGCTTATATTACACATTAATAAAAAGACAAAACTTTCATGCAGCGAATTATTTCGTATCATGAGCTTAAGGTAAGTTATAATTCAGACAATCCTTTGTAGTCCATTGTTAAATTGTTAAATATTTGATGTGTCTTTTCTAAAAACCTAACTAAAAGAGGCAAATTTCTATAATAAATATAAATAACTACAGATATTTTAATTAGTTCCCCCTTTATTTTTTATATAGTTTCAGCATTATCATTTATTCATTATTTAGAAATTGCTAATTGTTTTTTAGTCTGAAGTGCGGTCGAATAAAATGCATTAAATTGCTAAATGCTTGCTTCTAAGTTTATTTATATAATAAAATACGTTATATACGAATAAATATTTGTTTTTTATCCAAAATAATAATAGTAATAATAATAATTTAATGTCATTAAACTTTCATAAGAAACAAGTAGAAATCTAAATCGCTTATACCAAAACAATAATAAATAAATAATGAAACATTGAAATCAACATTTAGCAGACTTATTACAACGAAAAACCATTAAATGAATTTATCCGTAAAGTTAAAAGTAGGAGTTAATAATTGTGTTGCTATAGAAGAAAAATAAAATGAAATATCTTTAACTTAGAAAGCTTTAACTTTGATGCTGGTTCAACAGATGCCATTATTTAAAACATTTAAGAGCCTCGAAAAGGTATTTAAATATTTTCTAAAAGTGTTTCTTGAAAAGTTACAAAATAAATTTGTATTTTAAAGCTTACATTGTCTACTTTTAATTAAAAGAAATAAGCTCTGAAAATAAATTTTGTGGTGATTTTGTTCCCCAGTTTCTTTTCAACTATTAATATTACTGCGTTCTACGTGTTCGTGGATTTGGAGTGATTGATGACAGCACTTGATGAAGAATCAAAAGACAATTTATTTAGCTAGTATTCAGGACAATTCTAAAATCACGTTTACAGTCTTCGAAAAACTACGGCAAACACGCTGAAACAATCAGCAATACAGCCTTCAGGCTATCAGGCTATAACGGTGAAGACAGTTTCACGGCAAAACACTAAGGTACAGCTCCCGACTCGGTCGATCGCTCTCGAAGCTCAACACAAGATAAAACTCGATGATACACTCGACGGTGCACTCACGATAGAATTCTCGCGATGCACTGATACTCCGCTTTCAAGCAGGGTTTATATAGCTTTTGACCTGCCTGGGGCAAACCGGTAAGAATTCGTTCTAGAGTTTTCTCTGCCTGTGGCACATCGCCAATTTTGTCACCAAATTGACAATTTTCGGCCAAATCTGGCAATCCTAAACCCTCTTTGCAGGAAAGTTATCTTACAGCGGTTGGGCATTTCTTAACAGCATCATAATTATGCTAAAACTCAAACTTAGGAGACAAAATTAAAGGAGATTAAAAATTAAGAACTAATCCAAGCCAGTCCCATCATCAAATTGATGTTTCAGGATACTGCTAGTGAATGCAAGCGGCGAATAATAAGCATAACGTGCCCCACGGGATTCAAGAAATTAAGAGACTTTCAAAAACGACAATCATCGGTCAATCGGCATAAGACAATGTCAGATTGCTTCAGTTTGTAAATTCATCTTAATGCGGTCAATTTATAAGGCATTTCTCCCGCCTTCTTAGCCTGCCTTCATGGCGTAATGGTCAGCACGCTGGACGCGTATTCGAGAGGTCCGTGGTTCGAGTTCCATTGCTCATTTTTCATCTCTCCTGTTTCAAAAATACCTAATGTCTCTACAAATTGAGAGCTAGAAGAATCCAAAGAGACTAGTAAGGTGGCACCCATACCACGCCTGGATTGGCCTGATCTCAGAGTGGTATATTCAAACTGCCAAGTATTCTACTGAAACCAGTCCTAATAGCAAGAGGAGCTAGAATAACCATTAAGCAAAATAAGCACGTGTTTAAGGCATCAAGGAAAGGGACACCACAAAAAGGTCATTAACAACTCAAGAAAAAGTTTCACCACGAAAAATATCCTTTGTCGGTTTTACCACTGAATGGTGTAGTTAAACCAAGACAGAGGAAGAAGAAACGGGGGAACAGTAAGTGTAAATGTATGTGAGGATACCAAAATTCTTGAAGCACTTAGGGCCTCAAAAAGTCTTAATCCGGCCCTGATCTCAATCCGATAGGCAACTGAAACCAGAACAAATAGAACTGTTTAATGATACCTCATCAACTAGAATACCCCAAAAAAGGTACACGATATAAACCATTTTATAAAGAGCAAATATTAGTCGTAGATTTAGCGTCGTGTCTACAGATCATCAAAGGAACGATTTTAGTCGAAAGCATAATTTAGCCCACAGCTTTTAATAAGCATAACGCATAGCATTTTGGGGCTCTCATTTTCTTCCATATGATGAAATTTCTAATATGCTTAATTTTCAGATACTGAAATTACTGTAGAGACGATTGCACAAGAATTAAGCTGGAAGCACGTGAAGCAATTGAGAAATTAGACGCAATTTCAGTGACATTAATGAGAAGCAGTATGACAATTCAAAAATGACATTGAAAGTGAAAGCAACGTACAAAAATACATTATTATTCCTAAGATGTGCAGGATCCAGTAGTCAGACTCTAAGCCTGTTTCTTTTATTCAAGAAGGACGAATCACGAGGCAAAACATGCTCATACAAAACGAATTAGAAACTGTCAAGGCCATGACAATGCGCAGAAAGGAACCCAACTAAGCAATGATTTCGTGACTAGAATCATCGGCTCTGATTCCACAGAACACCAAACTCGTCTCCAACTGTGCCTGACAGTATGAATGTCTAATTTTCTGCAAAGCTTCAACTGATAAGTATTAAATCCAGACGTAACTGCAACACCTTTCATTCCAGAGGCTAAAATATCAATATTATTTAAAAATTAGTTATATGCTTATAAATGTTATGGCTGTGTAGCATACTATTACGAATAAACCTTATTTAGACGCTGTTTGTTGATATCTATTGCTATGTACACATGCCTTAATTAAGAACCGTACCACTATAAAACCTATCATAAATAGTTAGGTACGCAATGAATTTCTGTCTGTTGAATAGAAATAATTATCTGATGCAAGTGATTTTTGATGCATGTCCTTTCCCCAGTTTCTTTATCAAAACTTAGATGGACAGTATTCCATTTTTTATCTATTCTTCTGTGATAAATGTTATCGAACTAACTTTGAATTGGCAGGAACAATAAAAAATATCACCAGTTAATTTTATACTAGTTTAAACCAATTAATTTTATACAAAATCTTTTCACACATGCGATCGTTAAATATTTCGCAAGAGATTTAACTAATTCATAGACATTTGTAAAAAAATTTTAATCAAGTGTGTGTGTGTATATTTAATTGTGTAATAATGTGCATATGAACGTTAAGTAATAAGGTTACTAGTTTTGTCATTGAAGACAATAGTAAAAGATAGTTTAGTGTACTTTTAAAAGTGCAGTGTACTTTTTTTATCGAAGAAGAAAGCATTGCATAATTCACTTGTGGAGGAAATTTGTTGTGGCAGATGGTCTTACATAGTGTAATGAATATAATGACAACATTCATTACGGACGTAGCTTTATATATAAGGTAAGAATATGAGAGAAATCCAACTAACGTTTTCCTAATTCATAAGCTTATCAAATTCATCGAACTTCTCAGATGTTTGAAATTTCTTTTCAGATAGACATTACTCCCACAGTAATATTAGAATTTATTCGTAATATTCTGTTTTGCAAATAAATAAATAAATAAAAATGTATTTAAGTAAAAGTGATGACCGCTGCGCTTATTCTTTGGAATGCAGAAAATCCAGTCAAGAAGAAAATGGAGGGTTATAAGAACTCTGTATGCAAGCCTACACATATACTTGTGAGGTATTTTCTCCTTCTCTTCCGAGTGCCTTCGTGGTGCCAGTGGAAGTACGTCCGAAGCGAAATTGGGAGGTCAGGAATTCGAATCCCGAAGAGGGCATTGCGCATATTTCACGTCTTCTGCAAAGATGGGCCTAATGACGCTACCGATTTATATATGTATGGATTTAAAGAGAGTCTCCCAGTCGAGTTATGACTGAGATACTTCATACTTACGGACGGGTCTCTAAAGCTCTACATGATGATAATGTAAACTTAATATTTCGTGAAATAGTTTAAATTTCATGAGGTAAGTAACAGAATCAAATCCAGAATATGTAACATAATGAAATCAAATTCCTTCTCTAAAAATAGAGGCAAATCTTGATTCTGCAGCGCTCCTTGTTAGAATCTATTAGATTATCTGGAGACGGATTATTTAGTTACTAGCTGGATATACTGTAGTAACTATTTCCATTGCCATTCAGAGAGCATTAAATCCAAAGTGGCGATTCCGCTTAGTTATCAATGCACACAAATTTATTTTCATATAATACAATGAATGGTTACAAACATTATTATTCGGCACACGGCTTCATTATTATCAGGCTTAACACCTTCGTTCTTCCATCAAAACTGAAATTAAGTTATAGAATAACATCAAAGACAAGACGCTCGGAGCGCCACCTAACGGCGCGAGCTATCAATTTATAACGTATACTAACCACTTACAACACAATTGCAGGTATAAGGAAATATATATATGCACATACTTACATAATTTCTTCCATTTTCTATCTAAAATTGAGTTTCCTTTTCCATTTTCTATTTGTTTGAGCGAAAAGAATGAGCATAGTGTTTCTGCAATTTGTTATTACGGAGCATAGTCTAACGATAATAATATTTGTTGTTGTTGTTACATATGAATCACAATGTTACTAAAACTGTTATCGTTATAATTGCTGTTATCATTATCATTATCGCTACCACCACTGCCATACATACACTGTTTATCGGGAGTCCGAGTTAGGTACAGAAAAACTTAGAGATATTATCAGGAACTTCCTACGGTGATTTGTAATTTATTTTACGTTTTAAACTGAAAGCGAAAGACTGCGTTTTAAAATTATAATAAACATCTTCATTCTAATTCAGAGATATATGTGTACAATTCTTAGTTTCCTCTCGTCTTTACTTTGCTGGTGTTGCTGCGATGTACGTAGGGAGGCACCAAACAAGCAAAATGGTAAAATAATTGATACAAAGGGTTGGGATCAACGTTTCAGACAAATCTCAGCATTTGATGGCACCATTATTTGTTTATTATGGGAAGTCTGACGAACTCGGAGCCCGTGTTGCATCAGTTACCAAAAACAGAATCTGACAAGTAATTTTTATGAAAAAACATGGGAAGGGGAAGGATCGTTTTGTGAAGGATTCATCAGTGGAAAACTGTTTCGTATGTTTAATATACACAGAGGAAAATCACTAAAGCACCAATGAAACCAACTCGTTCCACAGGAAATAGAGCTTTATATGAATCTTTGTTTTCTGGTGATTTTTTTTTCACTCCACACTTAGCGACTGTTAAGAGCAAGATTTCGATTTCTATCATAACGAATGCAATAATGATGCCTCCTTTAAAATTTATTGTTAGATAAAAAAGATAGCAATAAAAGGCTTATATGTATACCTACAGCCATATTTCAGTGATACATCATTTATTACAGAATTATTATACAATTGTATTAAAAATAAAAATATGTACTGCTGTATTTACATTTTTCTAAGAATCTTATAATTCGCTTTGGTGGTAAACATAAAATGCAGCGTAAACAAATATTTATGTAATGCAATTTTTTGCTCTTAACCAGTCGTAATGATGTCCTTCCTAGTGATTTTGTTTTGCAGTGACGTCTCTCTTCTTTTTTATATCTTCCACAGTCAGCTCAGCGTCAAAAGATTAACACGTGTATTGCCTTCCTACTATTCAATGTACGCAAATGCTATCGGGATCTTAAAAACACAGTAAATGTTAAAATGTAATAGAATCATTTATTTCTTCGTCACTGCATATGAGTTAAAACAAACGGAACTACGTATTAATATCATGAATAAGATTGAAATGCCCGGTTATAAGACAGGAAAGTTTGTTCAGTCAACCGCTGGAAGCAAATGTTATGGTGATTCTCAAGGAAAAGGAGGAAAAAAAAAAGAATGAAAAATTCTTGCTTGCGTTTTTCATGCAAACTTGTGTAAATTTCTGATATAATTAGAACACCAGTCAAAGGAACTTAAATGAATAAAAATAAATTCAAAAGTTTGATTAAAAAGAAAGGAATTTTGGAACTTTAATTACTAATGTATTTAAATGAAATCGGGTCAGGTGCTGCATTCTTATCTTTTTAAATGGAAGGGTGAATGAGAGAAAAAATATGGTTCTTTTCTGAACTGCGATTATTCGAAAAGCGAGTGTGATCATTATGAATTATGACATTATGAATTAATCTGAAATATCTTCTTCCCATACGAAATATATGTAAGGCTATAATGTTTTTGAAAATAATAAAAAATACCTAAAATGAGGTTTTTGATTATTACTGTTGATGTTAATTAGTATTTTTTTTAACTTCGTTAATTCCAGTGGGCAAACCGGGGGTGCCACTAGAAAATACAATTAGCAAGGCTATTGTTTTAGCCAACCATTTTTTTCACTCTAAATAAAGGCCACTAAGTTCTTATTTTAGAAGTATATCCTCATCCATATGACACTCTGGCAATAAAATGCGAAATTTGGCTTATTATAGGCACGTGGTAAAAGTTGGTAGAGTCAACATGTGAGGCGACGTCATAAGTCACGTGATAGGAACAACGATGATTTTTCATCGACCCAGTTCATACGTCACAATCAAGGGGCTTTGCAAGATACGTAGAAGGGCGGGAAAGCAAATTCGGTATTGACCACGACCAAAAGTAGCCGTTTCTCTTACAGCTCCTTTTCGGACTTTCTCTGAAGCCTGAAGAAGGTAAGATCTTATTTGCATTAATCCGAAAACTTCCGTCACCTTGGCTGCCATGAAGTACTGTTTACTTTATCTCCTTATCATCACCTGTTATAAAATTAAGATAAGCTAAAATGTTCATGGTTGATACATGATTTCCGATAAGAAAATGAAAGAAAATTCTACATTTTGACTGGTGCCGTAATATTTATAATGAAAGATAAGGATAAATTTGTTCAAATGCAGCAGAAATTTGAAACTTCTAGAAATGCTTATAACGGTTGGATATAAATTTCGTGATTTATATTTACGCATAATTTAAATTTATATTTACGCATAATTTAAATGCGACATTTTAATTCTCATATATGTTAGCATTAATAATTTTTTTACCAGCTGATGTAGTAATTATATCAAAATTTGTAATTAATTGAAAAATAGACCAGTGCTTTAACTATTTAGGAATAAAATAACTTATTTTTTATCCAACTTTCTGTTTAAATGTATGCTATTATTTGCTATTTTTTTTATGCTTCTGGCCGACCAGCGAGTAATTAATTCCTGCAAACACTGGTAGTACGCCTCAGCCTCTATTTCTGGCGGCTGAGCGAGCAGGCTGCTAGAGGAGGTTCATAATTTTACTCTTGTGTAGGTTTAGTTTCTCTTTTTAGAGTTAATTTCCTCTGAAAAGCTCTCCACGAAGGCTTCATTCCCCGTAGTCTTGTTTGATTTGACGTAATGAAATAATTTAATTCAATCTTTGTAAAACGGGATCAAATTCTACAAATTAAATGTGTGGTACACCATTGAATTATAAATCAGATATAATCATTTAATTATGAAGTATAATATTATTAGGCTGTATAATTATCAACGCTAATATTTAAAGCAATTGTGTTTAGTTTAAACATTGATAATTAATTAATATTTCCAGTTTTTCGTTTAATTTTTGATTTTATTTTTCCTCTTAAATTATCTTCATTAGCATGTTAGTCTTCTGTTATTTTCGTTGTTTTTATTCGTTATGAATTATTTCAAGATACATTTTGCTTTACAACGTTTGGATATAATGTAGAGATGTTAAAGTTTAAGAAGTGAAAATGTTACAGTTAAACACATAATATAGTTTAAAAAATTACAAATTGTACTTTTTTAGGTATTTATCTGTTTAATTATTTCACAGTTTTTTTTAGTCAGCTCTTAGTTCATTAAAAATCAGTGAATACAATGAGAGTTAAACATACATGTTAAAGCAATGTCTTAGCTGCAACAAATATCATAATTTGTGTTTATATAAAACAGCGAAAAAGATGGCTTCAATGCATCCTGTAGTCCCATCAGCATTCTCAGTGACAGAGCAAGGGGGGGGAGTTAATTTGATATTTCATCAGCTTCCTTAAAATTTTGTAAGTTTGTTTCTTGTTTCCCGGCGTAGTTCTGAACAATGATGAAATAGAAATACAATTTCCAAATTTAAAGGTGAAATGTGATGAAATATATGCAATATATCACAAATGAAGTTAATAAAATCAGATGCAATGTGATGAAGATACAAAAGATTTACTTTTTAATATTTTACGCTAGCTGCAAGTATTTTGATTCTTTTCGCACATCACACCTTCACGAGATAGGAATTTTAGCAATGGTTAACATAAAAGCTAAATATAAGTCTATGGTTACCGCTGAGAAAGAGACAAGAATCATAGTTTCCAAGCCACGGAAGAGGAGATAAGTTCTGCCTTCCCAAGATTGTCTGATCCAGTACAAAATGGTATGAAATTACATGTATATGATAGTGAAGAACTTTTAAAATAAGCATATTTGTTAAAATGTGAAGGGGACTTAAAAAGTAAGTTACATTTTGTAGAGTTATTAGGATTTTTTGAAGCAGGAGAAGTGAAAATATGCATTGTCCTCGCCGGGATTTGAACCCCGGGTCTCTCGAATACGCGTAGAATATTCTTCCAATTTCACCACGAAGGCATGCGGAAAGGAGAAAATACCTTATATACTTCCCCTTTCAAAGAGTGATTGGGGTTTAAAGGACCCGGTCGCCAAATCCTAGTGGTGACGAATTATCGTCTACTACCTTTTAGTTCGGGCGCCAGATGTAGATTCATTAAGATTTTTTGAAGCAGGAGAGGTGAAAATATGCAATACTCTCGAATACGCTCCGAGTCTTCTACCGTTACACCACGAAAGCATGCTGGAAGGAGGGAGAAAACCTTGATTATAGTAAATCGAGACAATCATTGAGTGATTGACAACAATACATTACGACACAAATATATCACACTCTTTTCAAACATAGTTACCCAGTCTTTTTAAGCATCTGTCCGAAAGTTCAATGAAACATTCTATTCTTTGGTATAAAGAAGTATCAGTATTTTATTCCTATGTTTTCCGTGCTCTTCAAGTTTGCTCCTCCAAACTATCCCTTGATGAAAAACTAAATTATTTAAAAGCAATAGCTATTGACAGGGGCTTCTCACCCAACATTGTTAATCAAGCAGTTAAAAAATTCTCATCTCAACACACCAAAAGGCACACTCTTGTTTTAGGAGATTATAAAAATTCTGCTGTCATTCCCTTCTTTCCATCATTTAGCTATAAAGTTGCACGTATTTTGCAGAAATTTAACTCTCGGGTTGTTTATTCTCCCATCAATAAAATTCCGAGTTCCATACTCAAGGACCCCATTCCGGATATGAATTCCTGGGGTATTTACATGATTCCTTGCCAGTGTGGTTTAATTTACATTGGCCAAACTAAGAGAGCCTTACAATTTCGCGTTAAGGAATATGAGGCATATGTTAGAAAACAGGAAACACAGAAATCTTCTGTTGCCCAACATTGTTAGTCCGAAAATCCCACTTTCAATTTTTCTGCTGCAAAAATTATTCAAAAAAAAATCTCCCATTGGTGAACTGTATTTTCTAGAGGCATTTCACATTCAAAAAAATCTTTCTGTTCTAGTTAACGACCCTAAACCCAATCCATCTTTGCCTTCGGCCTTTAAAGAAATTATGTTTTAGTTCTGGTTTCATCAACAGATGGCGTCAGTAGCTTATCTTCTGTCCAGGCTTTCTTATCTTATCTTATCTAATCATTATATCTTATCTCGTCCATTCGCGCTTTTGCAGCTGAGGATGATGGTTCGGTAAAACCATGGAAACTAGTCCTGGGAAAATTTGAAAATATAACGCTGATTTTTATTGTTTTGCTTCTAAGTTAAATTATAAGAAGTTAACGCCTTTCCTTCCTCGTGGTGTAACTGGTGGTACAGCTATCAATTGGAAGACCATTTGCAGCTGGCCGACCGGATCTCGATCCTCTCTTCTCAGTCGTTTTTTAAGTGAAGAAGACTATACGGAATTATCGACTTTCCTCTACATGTTCTCGTAATAGAACTGAAGCGCTCCAAAGATCCGTGATTGCAGTCTGGCGAGGTCATAGCTGATTTTTCGTGTGTCATGCTATGAAGAACGTAGAAGTTGTACGTAAAGTGGTATTCCTTTTCATGTCTAATGTATCTACGCCTTTGTGCTAATTCATGGAAATTTTGCGAAGTAAAATTATTAGATGTATTTTCTCACAAGCTCTCTTTATTTCAAATTTCTTTCTAAAGAATTTAAAATGGAATCCTTTTAGAATTTAAGATACTGGGAGAAAAGAATAAAAGTATGCAATTATTCATATTTTTTTTTTTTCATAAGAAATTATCACTTTTACTTAAGGTTTCATTAATAGCGATTTTAGTCTTTTATTAGGGTTATTTTATGTAACACTTGTTATTCATACATATAAACCTAATTATGTGTATAAATAATACCTTGTCTTTCATGTACTTTGAAATATAGAAACATAAGAAAAATTGTACAGAATTTCTTTTTGAAAGCGCATTAGTTAAAGTTGCGGCAGTGCAGTCTTTCCAACGTAAAGCATTATTATGCAGTTCCTCCATCTGTGTGTTAATTTTTTTACTGAAAACCTAAGCATGTAACTTCATAATGTTAAGTGACTTCAAGAGGATTGTTCTAATATCATTTATTCTGCTGATTTCGCAGAGTAGGATGTATACTGTATTAACAAGCGCTGATATGTGCCCCAATAATCTTAAAAGCTTTTCTCGAACCCATATAATTTATGGTCATTAATTCGAAACGCATAGCTAAAAAAATGAGATGAAATAAATGGTGGAGTGCTGAAAAATTTCCCTTCGTTATATCGCAGAGAGGATGCATAATGAAGTTCGAATGTTATTCTACGAATTAATCATCGTGTTCCTCATAAAATTAACTTAGCGATGTTAAAAGTATTAAAAAGTAAACGTTTAAATTTTTCCTGATGTAATCGCAAAAATGTTATGATGCTTGTATGAAAGGCAGAACTTGTAATTATTTTACGCTGCTTTGATATTGTTTATGTTATATTATATAAAATTCTTAGAAAGAATTATAAATTGCGAAACACAAAAACTGGGGCATTCTGTAGCACGTTTTGTTGGATTTTAAGAAATTGAAGCGTTTTGTACAGGCGATTTTATTTAGAATTTTTAGAAAATATTATAAACATGAAAAATCTTTATTATCTGTAGAAAGACTTGGAACATAAAATAGTCTGGTTAAAAAAGAGAATGAGTTAAGAACAGATCTCGTAATGTTATCTTATGTAGTGCAGAAAATTTTTGAGAAATGCAATGAAATGCAACTTCGTAGGATATAGGTAGGTCATTTCTTGTCATAAAAAATCGATCTCATAAATGTAAGTTATAATGTACATTTCAAAGGAATATTATTTCTCTACATGTATCGGGCGTCGGGCAGCGCGAAAACAGTTACAACAGAATCTAAGTAACTTGTTTTTTAAATGTTTATTAGGAAGAACCACCTATCTAAGATTCAAATAATAACTCTAAATTAACTATATATGACGTATTCTTGCATTCTATAAAATATTATACGCGTTAAAAGAGTCAAATTTGCAATGGCGTCAGTTGCACGTGTATTGTATATTAAATTTCGCGCTTAATGAAGAGAAAATTAATTAGGAAAATTAATTTTTAAAGCTGTAATTCATTAGTATTATTTTAAAATCGATGAAATAGGGAAATTAAAAATCAAATTTTAAGGAATTTTTAACTACAGATATTTCTCTCGCCTTCCTAGCGTGCCTTCTGCACGCTGGGCCGGTATTCCAGAGATCCGTGGTTTGATTCCCGGCGAAAGCGATTGTTTATTTTTCCTCTCTGTTGCTTCCAAAAAATCCAAATGACTCTACAGTGGCGCCCGAACTAAAAGGGTTGTGGATGATGACTCTCCACACCCAGGATTTGGCGATTGGGTCCCCTAAAAAAAACCCAGTCGCCCTTTAAAAAGGGGATTATGTAAGTTATTTCTCCCACTTTTCTAGCGTGCCTTTGTGGTGTAGTGGTTCTGCACGCTGGGCCGGTATTCCAGAGGTCCATGGTTCGATTCCCGGATAAGGCGATTGCTTATTTTTCATCTCTTCTGCTTCCAATTAACCTAATGACTCTACAAAGTAATAAAAACTGTACACAGTATTTTGATAAATACAAGTTGTCAAGAGTGCTAAGAACCGTCGATCATAATAAAATGATAGAAGTGGTAGGTTTACTAAATAAGTTTCCCGGTGTTAACTTTCTACATGAAAAAACAAAAACATCTCTATTACAATCAGAGACTTATCGAGGTTGTGTCAGATGATAAAGTGATTAATTCTATAACGTGGATAAATTTCTGTGGATGAAATATATTGCCCAGATGGTTCTGAAATAATCTTTAATATGGCATCATGAGAAGGATTCCTAATCTGACTGAATCTCTAACCCTATACAGAATGGATGTACTTGCCAGACGTCAACATGAGTTAACAGCGTACGATTTCCTTGGCATAAATCTTCATAGTTGTAGCTACCATTAATTTGGTGATTTTCCAAACATTACGCCTACCTGGGTTTTAACTCATAATTGGGATTTTGCTTTGAAGCCAGTGGCGATGAGGAGGATTACGCCGTCGAATGGGTTACAAATGACGATTAAATAATAAACTGTTCCAGATGGTTTCTGTTTGCAGGAAGACAAGAGAGTATTTTACGACATCTTCACGTCTTGATAGTGGTTTACTGAGCAATGCATCAGTGCTAGTGGTGAATACAGCAAAGGAGCGAAATATCATATTTAGTAAAAAGCAAGTCCAATTAAATGCACAGGTGCGACTTTAATAATAAGGAAATAATTATGTACATGAAATTGTAACTTAGCTTGCCCACACTTATATATACTCTGGCTTTATAATCGAATTAATTTTCATGCTATACTATATTTTAATCAAATGGTTTCATGTCCAGCGTCTCTCCCTCTTGACCGTTTTAACTGTAATAATAGGTAAAGTTGGAGAAATCATTAGACATTTCGGACCAGGAAACTGGAAAAATGTCTGCTTGTTTTCCACTTGTTACTGCCTGTTACATTGAAATAGGTTCTTAGAGGTCTTTCGGGCCTTCTTCCACATGGCCGGAAACATGCGTGTTTATTGTAACATGTGTCGTCATCGCCGCACAAAATTTATTTGCTCCACCTCTCTTGAAATTGTAGTTCAGGTTAGCCTTCATTTGTGTACTTCTCACGACGCGAAACATGCTAAACGAAAGGGGGAACAATTTAGGGGATTTCATCATACTTAACTGGTCATCACCATGGTTACACGCCTAAGGGGAGGATGAGCATGATATTGAAATCCTATTCTAAAGTAACAAGCTACAGTTAAGCGTGTTAATCATTCATTCTTCGAGGATACGCTCAGGTGAATGTGATACATCCTCATGTATTGAATCAGATTAAGGTGGTGACAAAATTCGTCCACCAAAATTTTAGTTTCTGCCCCACTGTAAAGATTATTAGACATTTTGATCCATTGAAATTTTAAAAAGTCCAGTTTTTTTTTCCACCGGGATTCGAACCACACATCTTCCACTCTCTAACTGGACTTATTAACTACTTACACCTCGAAAGTACGCATGGAGGAATAGGATAATTTCTTTTGCAGCAGCTGAAAGAATTAATTTGTGACAATTCATCTTTTTCAAAAAACAAACTGCTTGCTAAAATGTCCCTTTAATGTGAACAATAATATTTTCTAATTGAGTAATACACATGGGAAAACTAATGTTCCTGACATTATCTAAATGACAAACTAATGTTGTGACATTTGTACACATCTTGTATATGGAAGAGAAAAGCCTAAATTTAATTGTTATTTTTTCCCTACACATACTGAGTGTTTGTTGGCATATGATGGTGAAAACATTGTAATATAAAATACTAAGAATTAAAAAAAGGGTTTTGTTTTTTAAATGCTTACAAAAAGGGTGGAAAAAATTCGAGTTTAAAAAAATTCCACGGTGTTCAAAAATGCATACAGACATTTTTAGTATTCAATAAGGAAAAAGCCTTGTTTCCATTACCGCTTCAATGAAGAAGCATGCACAGTTCTTAGTAGTCAATAAAATACAGAAGTGTGTTCTTGATGCTTTTATAAATACTGAAGCAACATCCTTTTTAAACGTCCGCTTTCCAAAAGCAAGGCTTGCTGTTTAAGGTTACTTCAAATCTAATAAATCGCAAAGTAGGTTTTAGGCCTTTTTTAAACTGCCTAAAGCATTTTCGTAAGTATTGGAGCTTAGCTTTGAAACGTTTGATCGGAAACTGATATTTCATTAATCTTCCTTTAAAATCTTCCCTTACCCCAGTTCTGTATCAGAAGGGGGGTAAGTAAACAATAAGCTCCTCTATTTTTAGGAGGAATGAGCTTACATGTCCTTAAGTGCTTTCTGTCTTGCAAAATCAATAGAAAATTTCAGTACTACTTTTACCGCAATTTTTTTAAATCTGTTTTAAGGAATTTTTACTCTACAGTTATTGGATAGGTAATATTGAGTATTTAACCACATATTTTCAGTAAGAAAGTCACATGATCGATATATTGATGAAATTCATTATTCAGATGATTTTACAATATTTTATGAAGTAAGCAAACATATTTTGCAATGCATATGCTCCTTGAGCCATCCATAGCGCGTCTAGAACACAACTGTATAGTATTAAACACCCTTCAGGTATAATCATGTCATATAATTGCATTAAATGTCATCTTTAATAACTGCTTAATTAGCTCAAATAAATTTTGTCGGAAAATAATTTTTTAAAGTTTAAAGTAATTTTCTTTGCCACTGTTACCTGCAGGAATTGTGTTTATGCATCCGAAGCTATGCGATGGAATCAGTAAAAGATGTTTTTGGGTAAAATTAATGTTTTCTATAATTTCAAGTAAGCATTTTAGAACAAAAGAGTAAAAAGAGTAATTATTTATTCATTTTCTCAATATATTCTTTAGCTATGCAGCCTTTAATATTAAAATATATTCTATCGTTTATAACATAGATATAAATGTAAATGCTGAGCATTTTGAAAATGCTCAAATCCGTTAAAAGAATACTGTACTTGTGAATCGCTATTAATGGAATGTTTTAACTGAAACATTGGATTACAGAAAAGCAGATTGAGGCTTTTTTTATCTTTTTACTGGAAAGGATGCTTTGGGTAAAGACGTTCTAAGGTAGGGGTCTTCATCCTTTCACGCCCGAGGGACATATCAGTAAATTCACGAAGATCCGCGGGCCACATGTCTGTCAAAAAATAGTGTAGTCAGAAAATTACATAAAAGAGAGAGGTTTGTTTTTCAAGACTACAATTGATTCTAAGCGAAGAGATAGTGTTACGGATTTGTATATATATATATATATATATATACACTTATTCCAAACGGTCAAATAGAAATCGAATTAAAATGTTTTGCAACTTTTTTTAACTATGAAAAAAGTATAAAGGTGATTGTATAGAACGATGTTACAAAATGCGTTTACAGTAAAAGAAAAAAAGAAAAAACCGGCGAGAGATATTAGTTACTTTAGTTTTAATGTGAAATTTGACGTTGTTTTTGCTTGATTAAAACTTCAATATCTGATTTAATCTGTGTTATTGCAATTCGTAAAGTTTCCTCCAAATGTCTGTCTGTCTGCCGTGTTCTTGTTTTTGATTTTAGGATTTTCATTTAACTAAAAAGCTGTTCACATATGTAGAGGCTGCCAACGATAGAAAACACGAAGAGTGCATGTTTACGAATTCCTGGATACTAGATAAGATAAGATAAAAAAAAATAAGACAAAAAGCTTACAAGGCAATTTTACTTGAAATCGAAATTTCTTAAAATTCTTCAAGTTCAAATGTGGGGCCACTAAAATGACTTCTGTGGGTCACTCGTGAAGACCCCTATTCTAAGGGATACAGACTCCTATTTAAGTTGCGAATGAACTAAAGTCACAGACCATACGTGCGCAGCATAACCCGCGTATATGTAGCAATACTTAATGGCTTCTACAAATACAGCTTGTATAGCATTTTATACATACACATGCGCTGTTAATTTTAAAGCTGACAAATTTGTTCAATAATACATCATAAAAATTTATTCAGTATGTTCAAGGAAAGTGAGAATGGTTAATTTGTACACTACTTCAAATCTTGTATTAGCTAGTATTTTCAGCAATTCAGAATCCATTTTACGTAGCTAGTTTGCGCGCGAGTGGTTAAAGCCATGAAATTATGATAGCTCATTCCCAAGTACGGTTCTTTTAATCACTACAAACTGGCTGCATGGAATTTTCAGGCTTTTCTTGTATGTATTGAAAATACAGGTTAGTTCCTATTAGAAATCTTTCTAAGGAGACCTGTCTTCCCTGAAACAGATACCCCGGCAATCTGATCTTGTTGAGCTCGTTGCCATTATATTATGCCACAAAGGATCAAAATAGGATCAGTCAATACCGATCAGTCAATCAGTCAATACGTTTAAATCAAAATTGCTTTTTCCAACCATATTTTATCTGAACTGATTTTGATTGAATGTTCAGAACCCTGATCACACATCTCGCCTAATCTATTTTGATGAACCTGCATAAGAGCCATTGTACCCTAAGTGCGCTCCTGTTGATCAATACGCATAAGAAGAGATCATACCCGTAAGAAGATTTAAAAATTAGAATGCCATTCTTTCACTCCTTCCTTTTATACCAGTGTCACATTTTTGTTTAAAGAGAAAAATATCAAAAACAATCATTTAATTATTTGCTATGAGTATGACCAGTGACTGAAAATTATTATCGACACAAGTTATGTAAAACAGTCTGAAAGTGTTAGTTGGTGTAAAAATACAACAAAACTAAACTAGTAAAGTAACAAAACCTATAACTATACTTTAGAGTCAATGATGGTATAGAAACAGGATATAAAAACAAAAAACGGGGGCCATTTTTGTTTTTGAAGCTGGACGATGTAGGTGACGATTTTTAGTTCCCTTCTCCCTTCAAATATCGTTAACTCAGATAATAAACATGCAAAAATATGCTTATTTCAGATTATTTTTGATAGCATATATGTACATAATATGTCATTTCGAAGGATTGCTTTCCCATTTTTCAAAGAATTTTTTACTCTTTGCCACACTTAATTATTGCAATTTTATTGTTTTATTCAAAAAAGTATTAATTGTGTAAATTTATGATTTCATAATAATAATAATGTTGGCAGTAATTATTATAAAAATTTTCTTCATCTTTCCTGACTTAATTTCCAAACAGAGCGATAGGTACGAGGAAACAATAAATCATGGATAAAATTTCAGATTCTACTGTTAATTTCAGTATTTGAATGTTTGACCGGCAAATATCATCAAACAATCAAATTAGTTCGGAAACGTTGCTCAAGTCTTTTTACAATGATAATGTGACTAATTTTAGGGAAACATTTATACAGCAATAATAGTAGCTTAAATATTTATTACTCGGCTTATGAAAAAGGTTCGCATTGTAATTGACGCTCATTAGCCTAAAGTATCTGATAAAATATAGTATTTTTTTGCTGAACAAACAAATGTCTATTATTTTAACAGACTATATTTGTGCAGGCACCTCTATTAAGTATCTTTACGTGCGCACTGTGGAAAAACGAGATTTTTCATATATAACGAAATAGGGAGGGGATAAGGAGCGGTGTTTTTATTTATATATATATAGCAATTCAAGAAGCGGCATAGAGGAAGTGGGGGTAAATTGGAATGTTGAGTTACGTGGGGGCATCTTCCAGGGTTGCTGTTACTTCCGTATTCACCTTTTCTGGCGTCAGTTTTCTTCGCCAACAATTGTCTGCCTTTGGAAAGTGATGCAGTATTATTGTAGAAAATATTAAAAGAAAAAAAAAATTGAAATTTTATAGTAAACGATCTTGAAATTTACAAGTTGTATGAATATGCAGAATGATTTTTGTTTTTTTATAACTGGCCTTTAATTAAAAAAAAATTTTTTTTTTCGTTTCGAATATCCAAAGAACTGCGAGAAAAGAATTAAAAACAGCATTTAGTTGTCGCTGAATCCTGAAAATAAATTGTCATTGTTTCTTAGTACCTAATAACACTGCCGTAGAAAATTTTTATTCATAAATTCCGTTTATCTGATTCTCTCAAGAAACTATCATTCTATCACTGTATAAATTTTGGGAATTAAATAACACTTAAGCAAGCGTAAAAACTATACTGCCTTATGCAAACAGGTACACAGTAGACACTCTTTTATCCAAAAGTGTTGTATACGGACTACACTTTTTTAGAAACTATGGCATTAGTCCAGAAAAGTTTATAGTTTTTTTAAACTTTTAAGTGTATAGATTATTCCGATCTGTAAATTTTTTCGTGGTCTTACGAATTCATAGAAGTCTACTTTTGTTTACATTATATTATCACTATATAGTATAATTATTTTTTAGCGTAGAATTATTTTGCGATATTATACGATACTTATCAACAGTCATATACCGCATGAATAAGCCTACTATAAATAAAATTTTCATATTTTTCATCTCTTCTGAAACCTGCGTCATAATGAAACGGAAATGCGAGAGATACTGGTCTTCTTTCTGAAAAATTGAAATACAAAAAGGTTCTAAAAATATCTTTGCAAGTTAAAAAAAAAAAAAAAAAAAGCTTATTTTTATTCTTTATTGTTCTTATTAATACTATAACAAACTAGCAAAAAAACAAAGTGTATTTAAGTATATGCTTACGTTTTGCATATTTAGTTTACATATGCTGGCAGACATACTTCTCTATACATAAAAGTGTTTTGATATTTTAGCATTCTAATTATTTCTATACATTTCTGCTGTTCGAATTAATAATGAAATCATTAGTGGGAATTTAAAGATTGTGTGGTGACTCAAAAATATTACTGTTTAAAAATATATTCTAATTAAATAATTGCAATCATTTGGATAAGATCTTTTTGCAGTATGTCTAAGCAATTGATATGAGACATTTTTAAATCCATGCTAAAGACAGCTGAAGACTTAGTATAATTTTTCAGAATTTATATATCTTACGTGAAAATTCTCTCCTGCTTAAGCGTTTATTATAATAATACATTTGATTATTCTTTTGAGCAAAAGCAAACTGAAGCAATTGCAAGTAGCGGACAGTGGTGCTGCCATCTATTATTAATAAGTGTCAACTTATTGATAAAAGGACTTATTTTAATTCTATTCAATTGTGGAAAAATCTTTTAGATTTTAGTTTTAATCTGTTATACTTAAAATAACTAGTACTGTTGCAGAAAGCTAACTGCAGAAAGAAATCTTTTAAAATTCTTATTTTCGCTGATCACCGAAAGAATAATCCTTTTACATATTCTACCCATCGCATATAGTTATGTGAATTATATGTATGTACTAATGTGAATGTGTATTTTTTATTGCTAAATCAATATATCTTAAAATTTATGTTATAATTTAATTTTAAAATGTCATTAACATAGGCTTTGTATGTATAATTTTATCACCATCAAGTGCTAAAAGAATTAAAAATAAGAGTATTTGGATTACGTTTGATCATTTTATTATTTAATGTTTGTAAACGTTTGTAATACAATTTCACTCTTTGACAAATGAAATTTTTGTAATTTATGTTATATTTTATGCTAATTGTAATGAATACTCATAACTTTTGATAAGAATAACTCCCTCTCCCCTTTAAAAAATTATTAATACATATTTTTGTTTATAAAATACTTTTGAAAATCATTTCTTACGAAATAATTTAAGTAACTTTGTCCATCATTTGTGTCGATTCGTGGAAAATAGTATTTTCAATAAATCTGCTTCTTAACCCTTTATTATCAAGGAGAAATAAAGTCTTAATAGCAAGCGATGTATAGCCAGATCTTGCAGTCATACAAGTAGAGGGCTCTTTTTTTATTTGTTCTTTCTTGTTTGCTGAAACCATTCGACACTTGGTGGCGTTACGGTCGGACATGATAGTAACCGATCCCATATGGTGACGTCCGCCAAGCACGTGCTACATTACTTCCGTTTCCGCCCCTGTAGGACCCCCTACGTCGCCTCTTAACATCTCACTCCCTCTCTCCGCATCATCTCCTCCCCCTCCCCAACCTCATCTTATCTATCACCGTTCATAATGAAAGACAGCGATATATTTTAGTAACTTTTTTTCTTCTACTTTCTTGCACATAATCCTTTGGATTGCTTTCCTTTGAAGTGTTCACAAAGCCGTAATAAATTGCATATTCTTTTTTCATTGTTCGGAAAAAACTGAATGATTAATATGGATGTAATAACGTAGATATTAGAGAAAGCTAATAAATAACATATTGATCGTGTAGGAAATACAGCTAAGGTAAATTAAGCGCTATAGTTCTGTATTTCACTATGTTTTATCTTTATTGTTTTCCTTATGCATACAGTATCGAGCCTAATAATAAATATTTGATATTTTAAAGGGTATCTTGAAGCTTTCATCTCCGCTTTGTAAAAAAAATACACTTCACTAATACATTTTTAAGTATGTTTATGAAAATTTCACCATATAACAACATATTTTTGCTTCTACTAATATTATCCTACATTGGTGTATGATAATTATGAATTTAATTTTTGTAATGTTATACAAATTTCACTAACTACTACGACATTTCCCTTAATTTAAAATTTCAGAAATATGTAAAACATATAGTTACAATAGCTTTATTATTATATGCAAGATCTGAAACTCTGCGCTTATTCTATAATACCACTTAAAAAAGTGTTTGCGTTTACACTGAAAATAACATATTGAAAAATATCAAAACCTTTAAAAATTGGAACTAAATTGATTGCTGTATATCTGATAGCTGCAGTATTTCTGATGTTTTCAGTGTATGATTTTTTTAAAGCATCTCTTAAAACGTGATGTAAATCTTCCGAAAAATTTGAATTTCCTGCTGTTTGAGTTGAAATTTTAACGCGTTGTGTCATATTATACGTGTATATATGGCAACTTAAAACAAAAATTTTTCTAATTGGTTTCTATGAAGATTTACTAAATGAGAAACAAAAATAGTGAAAATGTTTCTGTTTACACATACCTATATAATGATAAAGAGTATTTTTGATTGAAAAATCTTGCTTCAACATTGAATGAATTTCAAGTATTTCTATTGCAATTACATTATATAACAAAGGCTGTTGTAGGATTCCGGCAATTATTAACGTCCAGTTTGCCGTGCTACTTTTGCATCTATTAATATCTGAAATCATTCATCTTTACTTAATGATCAGACTAAGCTATAATCCCTAAAACTAATAACACTCTTTGATGTAGAAGACGAACAGAGTTTTTTGCAAATAAATGTAATAAGTCACTGAAGACAGGTTTTGTTTATTTATTTATTCTAGCATGTTCCCGTAATTATACTTCATGCCTATCTTTTGCAGTTTAACAGTGTAATGCCATAAATATAGTAACGAAATTTTTTTAGGAGGAACCTAAAATGAAATAAGCAATATAATAAGTCCAGAAATATTTAGTGAAAATATGTCTGTCCTCCTTGTTACTATATTATATATATATATATATATACATATATTAGTGGAATGAATCATGTAAATAAAATGCACTATTTAAACTATTATTTAATTTAAATGCAATATGAATGTAAAACAAAATTAGTTATTTCCTGAAAATAATAACAGTTACTAAGTTTTTAATAGCACCATTAATCGTTGGGAAAATCGCTGAATCGCTTAATTTTAAAATATTGTGGCTATCCCCATTAATTACAGATTCTTCAGATCCTTTTTTCTCCATATTAAAGAAATTCATAAAGTAAAACTTTAGATCCTTAGCGATGTATGTGTACGTAGTCCTGGAATGTTATTATCAATTGTTCTCATACACCAATATTTTTACCAAAGACTTTCTTTCTCTGATATTCAGAAGTCTGTACATGGGATATAGGGGATGAAGGTATAAACATGTTCCTTCTAAGCTAAGACGACGATAAAGAATCTGAACTTCATATAATACTTTAAAAGCTACTTGCACATAATAAAAGAGTAAAATAAGCTTGAATTTTGTCTAATAAAAACAGAAAGGAAGAAGAAATGAAGGAAAAAGTGAGTGTGAAGAATATATTATTCCCCCCCCCTTAAAAAAGTATAAATTCTTACATTTTTGGACTCATTCACCGACATTCGTTTAAGAGGAACACTTGAAAGGTTCAATCCGAGCACGAAGAAGGTTCAGCGGGTTCGCTGATTCTTTCAACGTGAGCGCGCGAGCGGCCTTGGAAGCCTAACCGGCATCACAGACCTGTTATTTCTCTGTCTCGTTTGGCTAATTACTGCTTGTTTAGAGTTTATCTTGGGCTAATAATATTATGAGCTAGATCTAAACTTGTAATAAAATTTCAGTTAAAAACAATTAGTTCTTGTGCTTTCAAATGGTTACATAAATGGCTGTATTTTGTGAGTTAACATTCAGTATAAATGATCTGAAAACTAGTTGCAGTACTATTCATAATGATTAAGTTAGGTTATTTGAATATAGCAAAGAGCACGAGGGCTATCTGCCTAAGAGCATGGATGCCTTCGTGGAGGACTTTCTGAGGAATACTGGCTCTTATTCATGCTGCACATTGGGAAAACCGTGAAAACCAGCCAGTTGGCCTGAGTTCGAAGCTAAGTCAAATTAAGGATATTCAGCGGCCTGAACCACCTCGCCACTGGTGTGGCACTATTTCATAATGTCATTTGTAAATACCAGTCAAAAAGTGTATACATTAATGAAAGTAGTATAAATAAATTATATAATTAATTGTGGTAGTATTGTTGCCAAATTTTTATTAATTTGCCCCCCCCGCTTTGTATTAACAAATTATTTTTAGAAGCAAATAATCTGCTGAAGAATTAAATGTATAATGTGTAACTTCTCTCTGTTAAAGAAACGAGTTTTGCATATGCTTTGTAAGTACAGTTAGTACGCTATTCTTAAGGCATTTGAAGTCTTTCCTTTATTCTTTTAAGAGCAGTTAGCTTTTAAACTTGAGGCCCACCAGCGGCAGAGCGGTAAAGTCGCTGAATACTGGTAGTTCGGCCCGAGGTTCGAATCCTGCGAACAGGCTGGCTGCATGGACGTTTTCGTGGTTTTTCCCATGTGTAACGTGTATAGAGCCAGTTTCCCTTAGAAAGTCCTCCAAGAAGGCAACCCTCCCCTTAGGCAGATAGCCAATTAAATACACCACACCTCTTAAGCTTGAAATTTTGGTATGGAATTACTATCAGGGCAGCCAATTAAAGATGAATAAAAATGAAGTATTTTAATTGTGGATTTTTCCATTTTAATTATTTTTTGAAAATTTTTATTTATAGCTTGATATTTATGCACTACTTTTGTGTTAGGAGTATTTTAATTTTGTACTGCGAAATGCATTGTCTTTCTTACTCTTTCAGATTTCTAATGTAGGCAGTTTAATTGTTCATGAACATAGCTTCGTAATTTCTGTCCAGTAATATTACTCTAAAATGAAAAACTCAAAAGATAGGAAAAAAACTTTAGAAAACTCAATAGATATATATTATATCTATTACGTTTTTCGAAATATCATAAACATATGTGAAATAAAATCGTACTACTATAGCAGTTAGTTTCTATATTGGTATAATTTTAATAAGAAATATAACTGTTTTTATTGAATTATTTATGTAGTAATTTATATTATGCGTAATAGTAAACACGTAAAAAATTCAAAACATTCTTCCTGTATGCTGTTGTGACATTGTGGTTAGCATATCCATCTCGTTATTGGAAGGTCAGTGGTTCGTTTACTGGCGAAGGCACAGTTGAATTTTCAAGTTAGTTTAGTTTATGTGATTACCGCATAGCTTCGAAGGCTATCTGCCTAAGGGGAGGAATCTCTTCGTTTAGTATTTTCTAAAGGAAACTGGCTCGTATACATGTTACACATGGGGAAAAGCATGAAAACGACCATGCAGCCAGTCCTTTCTTGGCATTCAAACCGAACTGCCAGTGTTCAGCGACTTTACCTCTCGACCGCTGGTGGGCAGTTGAATTTTCAAAATTCTTGCTCCCCCCCCAAAAAAAAAGAGCTGTACAATTGTATGCAATAAAATATTGTCTTATTGTCTACAGTACAGTAACTTTAATTTGTTTGAGGCTGAAAAACGAATTCATGCCATCAGCACGTTTCTGGATTGTTCAAATTAATGTGTTGGATCACGAAAAGATGAAAAATTATCTTCAGTTGTTCATGTTTCTGTACTCATGCCTAAGGAAAATGAAAAAAGGATCGCTTGTATTAGTATTAATACATACATAATCACCCAACTAACTATAATTACAAAATTAAAAATCTGAACTTTGATTCAAAGTAGGGCATGTTTTAAATTTATAACATTCAGAGAATCCGTGTCCTTAATAGTATATTATCAAAAGTATTTATGAACAAAAATTATGTAAAAATAGGTAAATACATATATTATATCACCTTTGAAAATAAATAAGATCATGAATAATATTACCTTTAAAAATAATAAAATATTATTAAAACTGAATTTCTAATGAATTTTACGTGACTAAAAATTATTGTCAGAAATGATAGAAACAATTCCACTGAAATTTAAAAATTTCTAAATTAATTTTCTTACATTTTATATGTTTCAGGTCACATTAGATAGGCGAATCGTCTAAGCTAGGTGTACAATATACATGCAGTTGTATTTGAAATAGATTTTGAAGACAATCTGGTTTAATTTATGTCTTTTATGAGTTTATGAGTCCACCTGTATAAATTTAACTAAATAAGTCACTATAGTGTGATTTAAATGTTCCATATTCACTTATTTCGTATTCCATTATCATGCATTCTGTTACTTGCTTGATTTCTCAATCGTAATTTAAGGTTTGTGATCTAAAATGTTTGTCCCAACTACAGGTGAATTCTTTCCGGTAATTGCCTCCCCTGCCTAAAAAAAATTCTGTAGTTTCAAAATTAATTCTTTTCGGCTTGTCGGCAACAGGTTCGAGCCCTAGCAACACTCTAAGTTAGTTCTAGGAGGTGTTGGCCCTAGTGCGTTTTAAAGCAAAGGTGTTGCAAAATTTCGTTAGAAGGAAGCTTTTTTAATGTTCATAAAAGCTTTTTAAAATTTCATAATATTTAGCATAAAAAATGCGAGTAAAATCCGTTCATATTCTTTCGAAATCCACTGTTTTTAGTCAGGCAAAGGATATAAACAAATCGATTATAAATGCAGAAAGGCTTATATAAATCGAAAACACCATTTTTTTTTAAATGTTGATTTTTTTAAGTGCTTTCTGTTAGGAAAACAAATAAAATTTGCAAAAACTCCCTTTCTGTTCCAGACTACATACTGAAATTAATACAATCTCGGTTAGCAATTACATATAGATGCATCAATTATACATTTGGCTACTTTTTAGACATACATCGAACAAAGAATTGGGTAATGACGTTAGATATTTATTTGATGATTTATCGAAAAGCGTAGTTGTAAACATTTTAAAAACCTGCTCTCTAAAATTGTAATTTGTAATGCGAAGCATATTGTTTTCCATTGACTGTTACTTTAAAATCTGCGCGTGTAATATGTATCAACAGTTATGACTTCGGACAATGTACTACACAACATAACCAGTTGTGTTCTTCATTTAAAATTAATGTCTGGAGTTATCCCTTATAATTGCCCTATTTAGCTATATTTATTAAAATGTAGCTTTGCCTCAAATCATACGGATGCGTTGAACATAAGTTTCTCGATTCGTAATCGATTAAAAGGTTCTTATTATTAAGGCATCTTCAAGTAGTTTTTCTGGCTGCAGAATTTACATGAGTAGCAATCGATTTGCGTTGATTATGCTCTCTTGGTGTTGCAGGATTGATGTCATGGTTATAGGGATCGATCTCTCGCAAAAGGTGGGGCAAAAGTTAAGTTATATCCATCATGAGCACATGACCAGTTGTATCCATCTGAAGAGATGACCTTTTAACAAACGGCAGTCATATACATCATGACTGCCATTTGCGCTGTTCTAGTATAGGACGATCTATCTTAAAAGAAAATATTTTATTGCCTCATTTAGCTTAAAACTTCGCCTATTATTACTAGTATACTTTTTCACTAAATGTAATTGGTATATCTTACATTATATATCATTTTAAATATCCTTAAAATGTAAAGTTTGTTAGTGTTTCCATTCTTAAAAATTATGTTGTATTTACAAATAAACAAATATAAAGGATGATTTCATTAATTTCATTCCAATTATTTTATAACTGGAGGGAAGAAATTTCTATGCCTTTCACCTCATTCTGGCCGAAAACTTTCTACCAGTATAAATGATCATAAGTATTTATTTAATTTCATAATTTCATTTGTAATAAACTGTTTGTAGTTTAAAAGATGCTGGTATTAGTTACATAGTGCATAAGTATTTCTCTCATATCTGTTTAAGAGTAATAGCTGTATATCAGAAGGGATCTATCTATCTTAGCTGTGAAATGTAAGACGTACTTAATGAAAAGACAGGATTTACAGGTAGAACGTCTCATGTACGAGAGGATGCTTTGGCCTAACGATGTGTTTTAATGAAAGACTGTGACTTATGACAAATTGTGGCAATTTCCTGCCCCAATTATGTTGAGATACCTAGATACTAGATTCTGAAATTGAAAGTGGGAATGTAGAGTATTGTGTCTGTAACTTGTATATATGGGAATATATATGCGCCTTCAATTTGGATTTGTACTATAATGTTTTACAGTACAACAGCTCAACATACCACCTTAAACATTTCCAGGGAGTTTCGCATCAAACAAAAGATATCGCGTGAGCGTATTTGCATTTCTATTAACTCAGAACTATTAAATAAGTGTCAACTAATAACTCAGAATTGTTAAACGTTTGTAAAGAAATTAAAAAGAAAAGTAGCAGGGAAAGTAAAAGAGTTTTAATTCTATTAACTCATAATTGTTAAATAAATGTCACCTAATAACTCAGAACTGTTAAACGTTTGTAAGAAATTAAAAGGAAAAGTAACAAGGAAAGTAAAACAGTTTTAAAAAGTAGAATATGAAGTAAAATACTACAATTTAAAAACATGAAAAATCACATCATAAAATAGTTGGCTTGAAGCTTCACAATTTTACTTTCAGTGCCAACTGAAAACGTGATAAGATTTAATTCAGTACGTAGAAAAGATTTTAAGATTCATGCATGTCATTTATATGAAAGCAATTAGTTTATTTTATTGCGGCTTTTAAGCTGCTGACGTAGGTCAAAATCATTTTAGCTTAGAACATTTATAACTGGAATGAATAATATGTATTTCTAAGAACTACAGACAGGGAGTGTAAATTAAAGGAACATATACTGTTCTAAATCCAAGCAAAATTTTCAAATCTTTTTATCCCTTTTTACTCGTACTGTGTTTTAATACTTTTTGCTACGTTCTGACGAGTCACTTAAGAATTAAGAAAAAATAACTATTTCTTTTTAATGTAATTTTTAATCAAAAATTATTTTGAAAGTTGAGATTGGAAAGAATTAAAGATAATCTTTGCTGGTGCTTTTGTGATGTAGTGGTCAACTTATTATCTCAAGGCCTGGATCCAAATCTCGGCGAGAACAGAGTGAAGTTTTTAAGAAATCGCGAAATCTGGGACGGTGGCAGATAATTCAAATTCAGATTAATGGTGTAGGAATCATCTTTCCTGCCAGATATCCTTTAGGTGAGATTGTAGAGACATTAGGTATTTTTTGGAAGCAGACGAGATGAAAAATTAGCAACCGGGAATCGAACCACGTATCCCTGGAATACCGACCCAGCATGGAGAGCCACTACACCACGAAAGCACGCTAGGAAAGGGGGAGCAACACCTTATATACTCCCCTTTCTAATGGGCGACTGGGGTTTTCAGGGGACCCAATCACCAAATCCCGGGTGTGGAGAATCCTTATCCAACACCCTTTTAGCTCCGGCACCAATGTTGAGACATTAGGTGATTTGGAAGCAGGCAAGATGAAACATATGCAACTGCCTTCGCCAGGAATCGAACCACGGACGTCTGAAATACCGTCTCAGCGTGCAGACCACTACACCACGAAGACTCGCCAAGAAGGTGGAAGAAATACCTTATAAGATGAATGTAAGAACTTTTTCCTCCCATTTGCTTTCATGATGCAATGATCAACATATTTTTCCGGTTATCTAAAGATTTGGGTTCGATTCCCAGCAAAGACATAGTTAAAATTTTCATTAAAAATTTCCTCTTCAGACCTCTTGATTTCTCTACATACTTAGATATATGTCTTCTTAAAGTTTTTTAAAATAAAGACATATAAGTATCAAGTAAAAAGTTGAAAATTAAACAACGAAACTTTTTTGTGTTATCCACTTCAATTTTTAGTTTAGGACAAGAATTTTTAATTCTGAAAATATATTTCGATTTTGACTGCAAAAGAAACAGTTTGGATTGCACATACATAAACATAAAATCATAGAAGATAAGTAGACGTTAGAAGTAATATATTATAGAATTCATGGATCTTCCATTACAAAATAATTTGAGACCAAAAAGCTATTGAATTAACTCACATTTTTCCTCTTTCTTTTCTCTAGATCCTTACACTTTAGTTGGGTAGTTGTTTATTATTGCAACAATCTTAAGTGCTGTTTGCCTAGAGTGGGATCCCTGATGGAAGATTTACTACCGTAAACTAGATGTTATTTAACTTGCATTAATATTTTACAATCTGTTAAAAGCATTTTTTAACGGTTACAAACTTGTTTTGCTAATAAATGAATTATAACTGTTAACAATTAAATATTATGAGAAAAGAAATATTTGATGTTTTAATATTTGACAAGTAACATAAAGTCTAGTTTTAGAGGATATCGAAAAATATAGTCAAGCTAAAACGTACCAACTACTGCAATGAAATAAATTTGGAAGGGAGGAATTCACATAAAAAAGCAGAAACTGGTGACTAGACAAAATACCAAGTTTCATGAAACTGTAGTTGTTAATCTTCATTAAATATGCATGTGAAGTAAAATTTTACTAAAATGCAGTAAAATTATGTTAAATGCAATAAAATAATTTCAATTCTTTCTAATAATGTGACTCTGGCTGAAATAATGTCTTGATTTCATTTTATTTGATCCTGGTTACTCACGTAGACAGTTTCATAACCATGACTATTAAATTAGTCACTTATGAAATATTGAGAAGCTCTGAAGAAAAAGGGAAAGGAAGAAGTTTATACTTATATTCATAACTTAAGTACATGATAGCTTTAGTTTAAATTAAATTATACATGACAGCTTTAATTTAAATTAATGCAATAAATAATGTTGATTATTCACATTTTTTAACGTAATAGTAAAACAGTTATGTCTGTGATACTTTATTTTATACATGTGAATTATACAAATTCAAAGTCATATAAACCGTAATATTTTAAGTTTTAAAAACGCTTTAAGCAGATTTGCATTCATTATTTGAATGATTTTTAACTGTTTATGGTTCCTTTTATAATAAAATAATCGCTGCAACTTTAAGCATTATTTTCATGAGATAGGAAAAGTAACTACTTTTACATACATTCTTCGTAAAGATTAACATGCATATGCAAATAATTGATTTGATTTTTCCTTTCCGGAATGACATACTGGACTAGAAGTGACCTAATAAAAGATTAGCGTGAAAACAACCCTATGTTTTTGCTATTTCAAGGAATAAAAAGTGAAAAAGTGTCTTCTTGTTATTTGTCTTAACTTAGTACATTTGTGATATAGTCAAAGAGCTACAGTCGACGTATTTGCGTTGCGCAGATGTATAAACAAGGAGAGCTGGAAAATGATAAGCATTATATACGCAAATAACATATTATTTCTACTCTGTTCGCGGTTTCTGGTTGTTACCTTTTTCTCCAAATCTTTTTATTTGAAGCTTAATATCCAAAGAACATTGTCTTCATGGAAATTTACCTGTAATGACTGGTTAAATATTTGCGTTATCCGCTTGCAGAATCGTGAAACCTCTTTTAACTACATCTCATTCTGCAGAAATCTTGTGTTCAACAATTTGAATTTTTCAAACACTGAATATCTAAAAAAAATTTTTTTGATTAAGATTAAACAAATAAGTAAATCGTGCCAAAGGAATCAAATACTCAAGTAAATTCTAAGTGAAACAAATACACACGGCTTGCCTACTTGTACCGAAAATTTATTATCCTTCATATAAGTTTGGGACTGTATTCTTCTGATAAAACTTATCTGCGTGACATAACCGTCGCTTCTAAAATAGCTCTTAATCTTCATGCATGTCAAATTAGCGTCTGGAATTAAATTAATCATACTTAATTACTATATCCTGGTACTTATTTTTTAAGAATGTTATTTTCGTTTTTGTATAGGAAAAATATGCGTTTTTATATTTCGCTAATTTTTATGTTTATTTTCATTACTTTACGCAAACCTTCGTTTTGTAACAAACTGCATTTTATATCTACAGAATGCACAGGAATGTCAAGAACATGGAATGGATATTATCAAGAAGTAGCATTTTTATCTGCATTTGCTAAAAAATGCTTTTACTTTAGGGAATTTTTAATGAATTATTCAGGGTGACTGGATACGCAGTAGTTTCACAATTTTGAAATTCACTTTTTGGTTGTTAACCTATTTACTTGTATATACTGACGTAAAGCTATTCAGTAGTATTTTAATGTAGCTAATTAGTAAAACTAAAGAGGTTGACGAGATTATTATTTAATTATTATACATAAGAAAGCAAGTTACTTTGAAAACATTCCAGCAGCAATAAAATAGGATGCAAAACGATTATAATTATAAGTTTTCCTAACTTTTCCTAACGTCAGTGTTTTTAAGAGATTAAATAAATGTATGGAATTATAAGTCATTGAAACATTTTCCGTGATAACTTGGACCGCCCATACCTATAGCTGTTCGACGGAAAACCTCTTACTGAGAACTGCCTCCTTTACGAAACTCGCTGGAAAATTACCAAGTTTTGAAGTAATCCACTTTTGATAAGGAACGAAATGAAAAGTAGATTTAAATCCATATGATGTATCCAAAAAACGCTTGAAAAATCCTAACTGGCATGGCTGTGAATATATCCACAGTAATCCTCAAATGCACTTTTCATGCACTATATTCTTGGACAAGTATAGATTCACAAAAAATCGTGAGACTTTGTGGTCACGACACTTGTTGACAAGTTGCTAATAAATCTGTTATTACAGGCACTACAGAACACTGATAGAAATTTCATTCAGAGATTTCCAGATCTATGCCGTGTTGTTTAGTTTCGGGATTACCTTGTTTCATAATACAAAGTATCCGTACAGAATATCCACTTATATATGCTTTACAAATTTACACTCGTATTATAAGTAGTGCGTTGTCCCACCCATGGCTACAAGTGGTGTGTTCGAGGAACTTAACATCTCCTGAGCCTGGGTGTTTAGATTTGTTGTTAATTTTGGAAGGTTTCGCTTTAGAACTTCTAATTCCAGCTAGCCAGTAACCGTTATTCTAAGGTTAGCAGTCATAGTAAGAAGACGGGTTATTTTTAAGACTCACCTCTCTGATTCAGTGACTGGGAAAACGTCGGTTATTTTGGATCGTATATGTACGTTCGAGGAGCAGCCTGCCGATATATTTATATGTAGGTATAGAAGTAGAAAGTTTGTCTGCCATGATGGTGTATTTATATTCGTATTACGCGAGAAGGCGACGAAATGACACAATGTTACGAAAAAAGAGAATATGTAAACCCTTTTGTGATTATTCAATAAAAATGAAACCAAAGAAAAACTATTTAAAATAACAAAACAAAAATGCACATCGACTTATTAAGTCCTTACACATTTACTGCTATGATTAAAATACAAAATTTCTAAGCTATTTACTGCTAATAAAATTAAGTTTTCTTTGTATTATTAAATTCACACCATCAAAATCAGCAGAAATATTTACCTTCACTCAGTTAACTTAAAAATTCTAAAATGCTGTGAGATTTTATCACTTATCTAGCCAATTTTTGGAAGCTTTTATTAATATTCAATAAAATGGGTAAAAAAAAAACTGACATTTACTCCATTGCCTTTAAAATTACAAGACCGAAGGCCTTAAGCTGGGAAATGTGATGAAATATTTAAAATTTTACATAATCCAGTTGCAGATACGTTGAGATTTTAATACATCAATTACCCTTAAATTAGATTAATTCTTTCAGAAAATTGTTCTTGGATCATAAAAAAGACTTCAGACTACATGCTTTTCTAGGAAAATCATCGTGGAGTTATTTACTAATACAAATGTTCCGTTTTATGTGCAGTAATATTAAATTATGTTTTCATTTGTTGAACTTTGAATACTGGAACTATGGGGAAGCTAAGAGAAGAATATAATTTTCGTATTTAGATGTTCTAAAATTCAGATTTTCTTGCGAATTGCCTAAATTCATTTTGGGTATATTTTTATGCTTTTTTAAGCGAAATATTTTTGTACCTTTATACCCATTGTCTGAATAGTTTCTGCCACTTTGAATTTTTCTTTAATTAAATTTTTGTAGAATAATTTTCACATTTAATTTCGTTTGCATGCAGTAATTTTTCAATTGCAAATGCGCACCTCTGAATTCAGTAAAGGAATAGTTAAATTGTTATTCATGGCGAATTTTGGGGTTTAAATTCAATATAGTATTTAAAAGGAACTCTTTCTAAATTTTGAATCATGTATTTTAAAAAAAATGTAAGACTTTTTCTAGCATATTAATTTTTATATGATTGAAAATCTAATCTGAAAATGGAAATAATTTATATTCACTGTATGCTTGATTAATGATTTTTCTTTTTTATTCTACTTTTTATTCTTCTTTTCATCTACTGTAAATAGTTTTATTGATGAAATAATTATAAATTACTGTAACTTGTTTCATACCATTTTTAGCAAATTTTTGTTCAAAATAAACTTTTTCTTTTAAAATAAATCCCGTGTTATATTGAATGGTGGAATTCTTTCTTTCTTTAGAAAGGCGTTCAAAAAAAAGCAAGGTTCGTTACGTTTTTTTTTTTTAATGTTTTATAAAATGTTAAATTAAATGTTTTATGCTAAAAGATGATTAGAAATTTCTGGTATGTGTATTTCGTCAGATAGAAACACTGTGTGGAAATAAGTTCCTAAGTACCGAATTAATTTGCTTCTTGAATAATCACATCTTTGTTATCATTTCACTTTATTTAATTTTATTTAATTTAAATTTGATTTCTGATTTTATTTAAGTATAATTTCTTGCTTTAACAATAATTAGAATACAGTTTTTTTTTTTTTTTTTTTTTTTTTTTTTTTTTAAATCTGATAAACTTTTGCTTTTCATACTTAATTCTCTTTGTACTGATAAATGAACTTTCAGATTCAAATACAATTGTATAAGGTATTTTTTGTTTAAAAAGTATGGCATATTAATGAATATGATGTGTGAATAGAAATATGATTTTTATATCATTTTTAAACTGCAGGAAAATTAAGTCCTTTTGACATTATGTTCTTATACTTCTATGAATGTACCTGCTTTATTTTCCATACATCAAACACTTTTATGTCATTTTAAATTCAAAATGCAGCAGTACCTCCATATTGTACGTTCTTAGAAGTACAGCGGGTACGTGAAACCACGGTTATAACGAACTCTATATAAAACAGGTATTCATATAACATACAGTCAAATATGCTTGATAAAATATGCACTAAAAGGCATTAGCAACATTTAATTTAAGTGTATTCTACTCTGCACTAAATTACGTACTGTATTACAAAATAAAATAATGAAAAATATACTGTGCTCTACTTTCTGTCTCATATCTACTAACGTAACAGATTCAGACATTTTAACCTAAACCGCAAACTGCATGCGTGAAGTGAAGAAATGTAGTTTCTATATTATTCAGTATAATGTAATAGAGGTAACAAAATTAAAAATCATTCATTTTTTCCCGCACTAATAGCATACTTTTACTAGTTTTCAAGTTGTATTAGCATCATTGTTGTTATGCTTTGGGGGACCATAATTACAATAAAAATGATTGTTTCAGCAAAAAAGCTGCGATAACGCGGCACTAATGAGAATAGGGAGAATTCTGAAAGCACAGCAGAAACAAATCTACGATTGTTGGTTTAAATCCGTTACGTCAAAGCGCTTGAGAGCTATCTTTTATATGAAAGGATGATTTTTGTGGAGGGCTTTCGGCTCGTATTCACGTTATATGTAGAGAAGAATAAGCAAATACGCATGCAGTCTATTCATTTGCTGGGATTCGAACCCTGGCCAAATTATCAATGCTCAGCGGTCTTAACATTCAGCTACTGAAGGAGGATACAGGAGGGAAATTTAATGGAACGGAAAGAGTATATAGGTGCGTGTTTACTAGGCTCAGTGTCTGAGCGCACTCCTTTACTATGTTACACATTGTTTTCACTTGATAAAATGACACAACTTAGTAGGTGTTCGTTCTTGTTCCGCAAATGTAAATCGCGAATACTGACCCAGCGGATATGGAGGCACAACAGCACATTTTTAAAGTTTGCAGTTTGCTTGTGTTAATTAATACAATGCGTACTTCACATTCTAAACTTAGAAAATGGTCAGGAAAGAGAAATAATTAAATTTAGAAAAAGAAAAAACGCTGTGCCTCTAAATGTCATTTTCATCATGTCATTTTTGTCATGACATTCAATGAAATAGAATTTTCTGCTAAAAGTTTAATAGATCTGAAGCAAACAAGCTCCCTCAGAAAAGGAAAATCTGCTGAAAAGGGCCTCTATTTATGAATATTAATATTAGAGGCGTATTTACTATTTTTATGTTAATTGAATTAACACCATAAATGTTTTCTGGTACTGTAAAAGGCGTGTAGATTTTAAGCATAATGCAGCCTGTGCATAAAATATTAGCGCTCACGATATAAAACTGAAGTTATAGAGACATTAGGTTAATTGGAAAAGCCGGAGAGATGAAAAATTAGCAAACGCCTTCGCCGGCAATCGAACCACGGACCTCTGTAATGCCGGCCTAGGGTGCAGAATCACTACACCAGGAAGGCACGCTAGGAAAGTGGGAGAAATACCTTATATGCTTCCCTTTTTAAAGGGCGACTGGGGTTTTTAGGGGACCCAATCGCCAAATCCTGTGTGTGGAAATTCATCCTCCACAACCCACGGAATAAATAAAATTTAATCAAAATACACTTTTAATGAGATTTAATATTTAAAACAATAAATCGTAGAACTACAGAATTGAATTAATATTAATATAATATAATCTGACATGAAATTAACGGATATCTTTACACATTTTAAGTCGAATCATATCCTTGGTTAGTATTTAAAATATCTGTTGGATTTTCCTATTTTCCAATGTTTCGACTGAGAGAGGAATTTTCATTGAGTTAATAAATATTGGACATTACAGGAAACTGAACTGAAATTTCAGATACTAAAAATGTAACAGAAATCGAATATGTGAAAATTTTTCCAAAATTATAAAGAAAAAAAAATAAAAAACCACTTAAAAAAATATACAGCTCTGTTAAATACGACTTTTGATTATTAAAAGAAGATCATTTTTTTTTTTTTTTTTTTTTGAGCTTTTAAATGTGCCCGCACTAGAACCGAAAACATTACCTAACTTTAATTAAATGAAAAACGAGAAATACAGAATAAAATTGAATTAGAAAGACGAGAAAGAACCTTGGGTAGTTAGTAATTTATCTAAGAACTTCCGAATCTGTGGCATTAACTCACGAATCTTTTTAAAAGTAGACTGAGTTATCATAAAGATGTCTGCGTGTAAAACCTCGTCAGTTCTTTGTTACCAAAAAATGCTTGTATTTCGTGCGTAAATAAGCATTTCAGACTCGTGTAACCGAGTAACTTCGCGTTTTTAAAATCTCGGACGACCAGCGTGAAAATTTAGCTGCACATGGCCCGTCGTTCCTTCACCAGGAACTTTTTCCTTCTTCTCCTAAAGAATTTTTTCTTCTCCTTCCGCTACCCTTCCTCCAGGCATTGCATAATCGCGATCGTCACTCTCGCTTCCTTCCCGAAGGAAGTCTCAGTCGATCTCTGAGGCGACGACCGAATTATGTTGGAGGAGGGGGTATGCCACGTGACCTTCTGGCACGCGACTGTCGGACGCGCTTACCAGATGGGGATAAACGTTGTTAGAAGGCCCTCTTTATTCTCATTTATCTTCCGCCTTTCTATGGGAATGGAGATTTTATGAATTGTAACCTAAATGAGGATCTAGCTTATTTATACACACTTAACTACAGCATACATACACTTGCCTAATCACGGATTTAGAGCTTTCTTAATACGACGCATTAAACAGCCTAATGAAGCCACTTCCACTAAAATGAAAGCGTATTCCCAATGACAAAAATTCAAATATTTATAAAGATAAAAACAGTACATCGTAACGTATGTATTTAATATTTACAAAATATAAGATAAAAATAATACATCTTAACGCATGTATTTAGTAGTTAACTTGACGATCGTTGTTATGCATTTAAAAAAAACTGTACAAATAAAAAGCAAATTTTAAAATACAAAGCTCATTAAATACAAACAGTAATTACATCTGATATTAAAAAAAATAATTACATACAGTATATACTTATATGAAAATCATATCATGTAAATTTTATAGAATCAAATTAGTATGCATGTGATGTGCCATATTATATTTTTACAAATCATTTCTGAAATATTTAGTTATCATTGGATCTTTATGTTTGCGTAAAGTTAAACTCTTTTGACCTGGAAGAGATTTGAAGTTCTCGCACGGGAACACTTTTTTTTGAGATGCTGAACTCACAGTGATTGTTCACTTGAAGCTTGAAGAATTGCTGTTTTGTTACTAGGAGAGTTATCCCGGTATGTCATGTTTGCTTGTAATTATTATTTGCTTGTTGATACTGACGTAGTTTGCGTAGTTATTTTTACGCAGAAAGTTCATATTAATGTAGTTTTAGTGTTTAGTTCACTAGCGAATACCTTTCAGCAATTCGGGTTAAGTCAGAGTCGTAGCTAGGGTTTTCAGCGCCCAGGGACAACTGAAGATTTCGCGCCCCCTACTGCTTGCCAAGGAAGGAAAACATTTAATTCTAAAATGTCGTAACATCAGTTTGGTGCCCCTTGGATTCTGCGCTCGGGGACAGATGCCCCCCTCTAGCTACGCCCCTGGGTTAAGTTGCTAGTATTGCAGAATAAAATGAATGTTAAATTTTTCTACTTGCAAGATCTGTGATGCTTTAGCTTAAAAACTAAAACATGACAGCATAAGATATAAATTGAATGAAATAAACCAGTTTTTGACTGTAATGTATAATATATCCATATACTGAATGTTCTAAAATTAATGTATTGAAGATATCCATAGGAAAGTCTTAACTTGGGCAGTTAGTTTCATATAATAAGGAATCAAATAAAATAAAATCTTAATCTTTTGGAAACTTAGTTAATAGAAAATCCGTTCGCATAATAAAATCATAAGAGATGGGGTAATACAAGATAAATACTTTGGGTTGTAGAGAACAGAAAGTACAGTCATGAAATTAAACCTTTATCCTCAGTTTATTTCTCAGTTTATTATTTATGTACTTTAAATTGCTGCCTATGCACAAAAGTATAATCAATGCAATCGGGAATTAAACTTTTCTCGATGATATTTTTCATAATATTTATTTCCTTTAAACTATTCCCTATGCAGAACCTTATATAGTTTAACAATAAAAAACTAACTTTTTTGTTCATATTTTGGAAAATAATGCAGAATTTAATATTGTTACAATAGGTGGTATTTTCTTTAAGAAAATAAATACCAAGGCTTATTAAGAAATTCGTATAGTTTCAGATTGTGATATTGTTTCCTTTCCCCAAAGCTAGCAATCAAACTAAAGTAGAAAATTCAAGCCTCTAGTATTCTCTTTAAAAAAGAATAAAAAAACCTTTTTTAAGAGACAGCGAGCTTCCAGAGCAAGGGAAAAAAATTAATAATATCCGGCTGGGAGATCTCCTCTGAAAGCGCATTTTCCTCACTTCAACTGTTATATAAACATCCTGTACAATAATGCGATACGGAAGCATGCTGTGTACTTGGTGACTTTAATTCAGCTGTGGACATCTTATACTCAGCTGAACGTCGATTATCTGGATTCGAGATTAAACGAGTGGCCTTCATAGCTTATCTTACATAACTCCACTTAGGACAGTTTTGAGAAAAAAGAAGCACGTATTAAAAGTGTAATAAAAATAACAAGAATAGCTATAACATATTATTGAATCTTATAAATGATATCTATTTAAATGCAGTAACAAAATATCTATCATGAAGATATCGGTGTATAAAATACTAGTAGGAAAAGTAAAGAATTGTGTAATATGTGCACTGAATATTTGAAGCAATGTTGCTTTGTAGCATACTAGAACCTAATCAGCTCAAGGTAAATTAAGGAATCATTATTTTCTTCATCAACCATTTGGCGGAGTAATCTTAGTAAAATGCGAGTATAACAAACTGTAAAATATGAATGACTTAGGAAACACAAACTTCTTAAAATGGTCTATGTTTGCCTTTGTAGAGTGTCTCCTGTCCACTGCTACACTCCCCGCCCGAGGGTTGACTCAGGCGAACGCCTGGAAAGTACTGGTTAGGATCTGTACCTGGGCAGTCTCAACCACGGGGGTATAAAATCAGACTTCACAGAAGGCTGAGGTCTCTCGGGACAGAGTAAGGCTCGGCAGGGACCGTACTGGTACCAAAGAATTTGTAAGGAATCCCTTACAAAGAATCCCTTACAAATTCTTTGCTGGTACTGCCTTGTCTGCCCTTGCCCTTGGGGTCGTCACATTGTAGACTGAATTTTTGTGTGGGGCGGCACTAATCTGAGAGGCCAAGAAGCCAGGGCAGAGTTGCCTCGCACTAAGAGTTGTCCACTGCTACTGGACTTTAGAACAGTTTACCTTGCTTAAGCATATGGAAGTACATCTTACAAAATTTCCCATTTCGACTGTAAACTTTCTTTAAATATCATGTAAATTTAGTCCTTTTAAATCCAAGCCATCTGGTTTTCAGCGGCGTTCGTCACTAATTTTCTAACTTCTGTAATGTATGTTCTTCTTAAAAAAGGAAATATTCCTCCTGCATTACTTGGACGATAAAAGGGGTTATCACTTTTCATTCCTATTGGCAATCCATTTATCACTTTTCATTCCTATTGGCAATCCATTTAATCGCGAGAAACTGTAGGTACACAGTTTCTCGCGATTAAATGTATTGTGTAATGGGATCAAACTGACGTTTGCATGAAAGAATGTACCTTTACAGAGGACCATGGATACTGTAATCCTATAATTCGTATAAATGGGTTCTACGCTGTGTTTTTGTGGTTTTGTGGGCATGGCAGTAGAAATATTTTGTTAATAGTGTTCAGGCAGTCATGTCATGATTGCTGCTACGTCTTCATGCATAAATTACCTGCGTAGTTCTGTAATAGTTCTCATTTAAGGTTCGTTACTAAAACTGTACACCATTTTGCGTTTATTGCTTTGGAATTCTGCATACATATTTAACTGCATTTTCAAGGGAAGCAAAGTTGCGTCAGTTGCTTTGAATCCTTCTCGTGATGTCTAATTTCAGCATTTTTAATGGAAGAAAAAGAAAGCAGAATTTTGACTTATTTCAATCAAGCATCTGAACAGTAAGAATGCCCTGGGCTCTGACTCTGTAAATAACCATATTCTGAAAACGATACACAATTATGACCCAAGAATGCTTTTTAATTTCCACAATAAACGCTTAGAATTGTCGACCTTTCCAGATAACATGAAAGACAGGACAAATGATACTTTTTTAGAAGAAAGAAAGGAACCCTGAGGATTTCTTTGCATTTCGGTCAGTAAACCTGCTGCCCGCTATAAGGAAAATTCTAGAATGACTAATAGTTAGACGACTGAGAGATCACTTTCTCAAAAATCAAACAATCAATCAATCCATTGTAAAAATCAATTCGTATTCAAGGGCAAACATCATTCACGTAACAGATATAATACTAAAGCAAACCCAACAGTATAAATCAAGAGGCCAACTTATAGCGCTAATTTGTGTTGATTTAAAAAGTGTCTTGGACTCCCTATGATTACCAGATGTGTTGCAAGCGCTTAACAAAGCCAATTGCCCTGTTAATCTTCTCTACATTCTCAAAAATGTTTTTCCATAACAACATGTTATGCAACAAAACATTCACTGAAGAGTGCCACTAAGTACCCTGCCTAAGTGTGGATTTCTAGATCCTTAATTTTAATGACATCTTAAAATGCGAATTCTGAGATCATACAAAGGTTTTCACGTTTTCGGACGGTACCGCACTGTTCTTTAGTTGTTTGTTTGTTGGATTAAAATATAAAAAAACACTGTAAGTTTTCTTAAATCGCTATTTCCATATGTCAGAAAAATAAAAGTTTTTCAAATATTTATTACAAAGTATATTTTATTAAATTAGATATAATTTAATAGTTCTTCCAAAATTCTGGATCACTTATATTATTTTTTGCTATTCTAAAATAATGGAATCTGTTTTGTTTTAAGCGTAATTTCAACATTGAAGGGGAAATATGTTTGCTGTTCTTCAGATATTACGCCTTTTAAAGGTGTAACTATATTCATTATACGTAAATAAATGGAGAATGAGATATAGCTTAACTAATAAATTACTTTCGTGTATATATCGCCGTTTCTTCCTAATTTATTGCTTCATTATGCAGACTCTTTTTTCCGACGGGGGTATATGTGTTTGGGCTGTGAAATGCTCCTCATTCCATGCTTTTCTTGTATATATTTAAACCAAATCATTATTATATTCATATTTATTAAACTGATGTAGCTGTTGTAGACTTTAATATTTTGCTTTTCGTTCGCTTTGTTTTTTACCTTTCTTCCTATCACTTCATTTGTTATACACCTTGAAAGTTCATGCATAATGTATATTAAAAAAAAAAAAACGAAATTATAATAAAACTTGCATCACTGTAATACTTTGTGTAGTGCACATGTATTATTCTGGTACATAATGTGTCATTACGCTGTTATACATAATGTGTCATTACGCTGTATACGATTATTGCGTGTACCTTCGTTTGCATTATCTATGTTATAAGATCTCTTTCTTCAAAACTCTCAAGGAAAAAAGTAAGAATTTCTTGAAACGTCTTCAAGATTTGTGCGTTTGCAATCCTGCTCTAAATACTCTTTTCTCTGAAAAGGTTTGTAATGTTGTGCCGGAAAGCAGTAATTATTTTCAGGGTCTTGTTGGAAGACGAGTAATTTACCTCTTTCCTCGCAGCTGATCACTCTCACACGTACAACGGAAAACTGTCGTAGACTTTGAATAATAGTGATCTGTTTTTGAAATAATCGAGAACTCAGTTTTAGCGGATATCTTCGTGCTCTATTTTTTGTTAACCTCCTCTCTAAATAAACACTCCTGTTTACACAAGTGTAAAAACCACGAATATCTCATTTTCAGTTTCCTTCGCATCAACAGACGTGGGCATACTTTGAATTATGGAGGCGGCTCTTTTGATTATTAACTCCTGCCTGGTGCTCAGACTAGGAAGTAAATCGTTTATGAAAAATGGATTAATCTGGAAAACTTCTGATTTGATTGGAAAACAAATATTAACAAACAAATGCCTACGGGTTTTAATGAGCATGAACGACTTACAATTTATAAACTATTTTTGCGTTCATCACCAAGTTTTCCACTGTTCCACATTTTCATCTTCAGTTTGTATTTTCAAAATCCAAGCTCATATTACACAAACAACTGCATAAAATTTATTCGATGTTATGACTGCTTTCATATTCGGTTTGTATAAATGCCTTTTTTCATAAGCGAGTATTTCGAAAAATAAAATTAGGATAATATCTGTGAAAAGGAATATCATTTATGTACTGAGAAAAGGACTGTCTTTCACACTCAGAAGGATGGAAGGGTATCATCACGCATGCTTGTACCTCTCTAATTTTTTTAACTAGGTGAAAGATACGGCTGTGGAATATTTCTAAGAGACACATTTAAACATCATTAAAGGCGGTATTTAAAAGGGCGCAGCCCCCCCCCGGTCCCCCTGATCGACGAATAGCTTTATTAGCTGACGACGAATAGCGGTATCATAGCTTTATTCCTTCCCGTTCAATAATCCTGAAAGCGTTTCATTCTTCAAGAACTATTTGAAGTAATTTTGTTGTGGTATGCTGCAATAAATCATCCTGATTTGAATAAAATTTAGATAAGAACCACAAATTCGTTGTAGCCAAGAAGGAAGAGGTTGTTCCTGTCATTAGAAATATGCCCTGGACATCTCATTGGTGACAGTAAAAATATACCCAGCTCCGTCCCAAATCGAATGAATAGCAAAGCTTTACTACTCCTGGCTTAGCAGTTTACCGTCATCTGAGCATACAGTCAAGATACCCTCTGGCAAGGGCCTGTCTGACTGTTCAAGGAGGCATTAAATGTGATCAGGAACCTAGCCAACGACTACTACGTTACAGAGTAACTATATGCGCACAGATCAGGACATAGGGCATTGCTAAGGTACAAAACAGTTTAAAAAATGTTATGAGTGTACAAAGCATGCGAAAAAATAAAATAAAATTTAGAGTAAAAACATATAATGAATAATGTGGACTGAACCAGGCAACATAACAAACATATCTGCAAAATATCAATCAAATATGCAATGAGTAGAAAAAAGCAATAATAGTTATAACAAATGGTATTTTTTTAAGGCCAGGTGATATGGCTTTTGCGCCCATAGCAGTTTCGTACAAGTAGCATTTGCGCACATCATCTTCGGGAACAGGAAATTTTCTAACAGGTGTAACCTGTTACAGAAAACAAGTGACACTTCCGCACAACCTGTCAGGACCGATCAATCAGCTCTATGATTTATAAACACGATTTTTCTTAAGTAGTACCCATTCCTCCTTTGACGATTGTTCTGAGCCTTTCCCTTTTTATTATTAGTTTTCCCCCCTCGAGTTCCTTATATATAAAACCCAACAAAATATAGTTTTAAGTTTCTACTATTTAAAGAGCCAGACGGTATGTTTATATTTGCATTTTAGCAATGCTCACATTAAATTCCTCGACGTATGTATATATTTGTATAAAATTCTCTATACAATTTTAATACAAATATAAAGTTACGCATTACAGAAAACTTAATTCATTATCATATCTGCCTACGTATTTATTAATTTTAAGAAAGTAATTTGCCGCCCAACCGGGATGGTAGTTAGCGATGCTGACTACTGTACCGAAGAGCCCGGGTTCGAATCCCAGAGAAGGCATGGATGTTTGTAAATGTATAGTGTCTGTGCGGCATGGGGCCCTCTTAATATGCAGGGAGCCGAAAGTCCTCTCAAGAGGTTGTGGTAAGGGAAAAGGGATGGGAGACCCTCGGACCCGTCCCCCCTCCGGAGTGCTCTCCATCAAAATTGGGGGCGGAACTGAGCAAAGTCATACTATCATCTGTACGGTGCTCAAGGAAAATCATGTGTACGGTGTTCCAGGAAAATAAACTTGCAATTATGCAAGTTTATTTTCCTGGAATTTTCCTGTATTAAATTAAACTTTCCTGAATTAAAGTAAAATTTGAAATCATTTTTATTCCCTCACTTAAATTTAAGTTAAATATGTATACCCTATTATCTAAAGATATAATTATGCATACTTGCAAACTTCATGTATTTAAAGGATTTGAAGGTAATTAATACCTTTATGTTAAGATTTTTCATAAGTATAATTTTCTTGTTAACGTACACGATTTCTCCAAGAGCACTGATCAAAATTTAAAAAAAAAAAAAAAAAAAAAAAAAAAAAAAATTGATCAAATGTATAAACTGTAAACGAGTTTAAAATGAGCAAGAACTTAGCCTCTGCCCCCAAAATTGAGATATTATCTTTAATTATGTTAAAGAATAATCGATAATCGAATTACGAAAATAATAATAAAATTAAATAAATAAAAAAATAAAGGTTATTTCTTAAGAAAATATAATTCTGTTACTTTTAACGTAGGTTATTTTAATTGCATTTTATTTTTCTATTTAAAATTTTTTTTTAAAAAAACTTTAGTTTTATTTTAGTAACGCAATTAAATTTTTTTTAAGTATTTAAAATATTTTTCATCTTTCTAAAGCGTAATTTCTTTGAAATTCCGAATTCATCCAATGATATTTTTGATACGATAGATTTTTTAAAGTATCTGTCAACTTGTGAGCTTTCGTTGCTTACATTTTTAAAGAATTACTGCAATTAAGAATTGTAATGTAACACTACTTCACTGAGATCCATCAAAATTTCTTTTAATATTTTCACTGAACCTAAACTAGCATTAAATGTAAATTTCGATCTCTGAGTTAGTTAACGAAATCTTTGAAAGGATTCTGGTGTATAACAAAATCTAATTAAAAGGTGAATAAATTTTAGGATGAGAAAGTAAAGTTAAAGAACTGAAGTCATATTTTTCTTATTTAACTCAAGGTAACAGCATTTTCTTAAATGCAACCAATAATTTAGAGTGAACAATGTTCTCTCTCGCTTTATTTCACAAAGCGCGAAATTTTACAGACGAGATGTTCTTCGCCATTTAGTCACCAAGTTTAATTAAGCTTCTTCATCGTCTTTATATCACAAGACTTTTGTTAACTTCAGAAATTGAACTGTAAAGTCTTTTTGGAATGAGGTCACCTAAATTCTAATCCCGTCAATCCAGATGTCATGTTAAGAGGTTGATGGTAAGGGTTAGACTCCCAGATCCCATTTCTGATATGATTTTCACCAGACAATAGAGTTTTCGCGTATAATTCTCCAGTACTCAGACATATGTGAATAGTTTAATATTAATTTATAGTCTTTCAAATTCGTTATTTCGGTTTGAAACAAATCATCATAAGTTCCAATACTAAACAATATCCCGCTTTAATAGATTGAGGAGATCAGTTTCACAAAATTTTCTCCAGGAATCTTTTTCCAAATCTGTGTTATAGTGGACTCGCTTAATTAGGAATCTCTAAATTATGAACTATAGGTTTTTGCAAACTATTGCTTTGGTCTCGTAAAGTTTATCGTTTGGTGAATGTATATTAGAAAAACTTTCATCAAACAACATCAAACTTTGCCTCCCATTAGGAAATTAAGTTTTAACTAACGGTAGTCTTTTTAATAAGTATAATTAATATGGATATTACGGAGATTTGTAACTGTAGAAGATCAACATTTAATGTATGTATTAATTTTTGTAAAATGTTCTTCAATATAGTGAATGTTAAATTATTTACATCTTGGAAATTTATGAAAACGTTGAGAAGCGGAAACTTTTCTGAAAAGCCCATTTATTAATTTTGTTTAAATGTGTACTTCACTTTAGTTCTTTTGACCAAAACAGCATAAATAACTGGGCATACAAACTTGGTATTATACCTTAATAGCAAGGAAAAATAAGAAATAGTTTTAAGCGTATTAGAAGCGAATAACTGGGCATACAAACTTGGTATTATACCTTAATAGCAAGGAAAAATAAGAAATAGTTTTAAGCGTATTAGAAGGCAGTTATTGCAGACTGCTTATGATCCTAGATAGAAAGTTTGTGGAATATTTCTAAAGAGAAATACGATATAAATAAATGATACAAAAAATACAGCTTTTTAAAAATTTTTCGAATCCTTCAGTACTTATAATTAAACACTTATCTTCAACATGTTCTAAAAGTAAGTAGTACAAATGGAGTTTTCTAAATACATTAGTAGAGTTATAAAATGTGTTTACTTGGGGAAATAGTACAACTTTCATTCAGAATGCTAAGACGCTGCATGAAGGTTATGCACAAATTCATCACAAAGAATGTCATCAGAATAAAGAAAACAGTGTTAACTAACAAGATAATTAATATTTTATTATTATCAAGGCAATAAAGATATAAAATCGACTGCGTTTTCAAAAGAGCTTGAATTTGTAATTCCCTTCCACATATTTAAGCAATTAAAAAGTCGAAAAATTAATTTAAATTAATTTCTTTTGGAGAAATTTCGTTTCAAGATATAGGCAGCCTCCACTTTACGCTACTGTATAGGTAACAGTAACTTTGTGTATACTTTGGAAATTATAAAATGCAACATTTACGGAAAATAAAAAAGCAGAAAACATTAAGTCTAAATATAATGCTTAAATAAAATAAAAATATAACGCTATATACTGATGTGCAGATACAATTTACAGATATTAATTATATGGTAGCAAGCGCTTAGTTCTGACTGCGAGAATATAGTGGATATAGATGCACTATGCACGTGTAATCTAAATGAGTCTTAGAATTAATATATTTCAGGACAAGCGGTAAAATGTTTCTTATGCATTTTTGGCCTGTTTATTGTTTAACGTGTTGGCAGTCTATGCTGGCCAATTAAAATCAGCTGGCTTGGCAGGTGCCACCTTTTTTGGTCAAGTTTCATTCAAACATAGTGATCCGCGTCTCCTGCCTCCCCACGCACTGTAACATTTTTTGAATTTGCATAGACAGCTAGGAAATAATCTGTAATCGGTTAGGAACTGAGCTACAACTTTTACCCCTGCTTCAAGAGGAGATTTTCGGCTGAACATTATTTTAAATTTTTCGTGGCTTGGAAACACTATACATTTACAAACATCCACACCTTCTCCAGAATCCAAAAATATTATGTCAACCGGCTGCCTTACGCCCCTTGTAAAACAGGGCGGATCTGAAGTACGTTGAATCAGTATTTGTTTTATCTACACTGGAAATAAATAGTGGTAAATATGCACATCAGTAGCCAAATGAATAATATACCTGAATACGGAGCTCTTCTCGGATCCGTTCTCCTGCAACTGGACTACCTGCATGGGGTTTTAATGATTTTTCTCATGTGTAACTTGAAATATGAGTCAGTTTTGTCTAGAAGGTCCTCCACAACGCCATTCTTGTTCAGGAAGAGAGTTCTTGCATATTTCTCCCAGTTAATAAGCCAACCAACTTGAATTCAAAATGTAATTTGAAAGGTCTTAGAAATGTAATTTTTCGGTAGGAAGGAAAAACGCTTGCATTCCACAAAACCGATGTTTATACCATCAAAATGTCTAAATGTCCACTACTTGTGTCATGACACGTTTAAAATATTTCTAAATAAATAACAAAGTTTATGAATTATTACTATTACTTAAACATATTAAAATATATATTTTTGTGATCTAAATAGATTCCAAATTTTAAATAAATGACATTTTGAATAAAATAATCCTAAATTTGTGTACAAATTTTTATGCATAAATATTTTGTACAAGAATTCATTTTTCCTCCAATGGCGAGCACTTGCCTATGCTGGCATCCGCCACTTTCTGAGGCCATATGTGGTGATCTCTTTATTGTGGAGGCGCCTTCTAGGAGGGCCACCTTTGCTTCCTATGAAGGGCCAGACAATTATATCCCTGCCTTCTCCGAGATTTGAGCCCGGGGCGTTTGGTATCTCAGTCAGGCTCCCCTAACTACTATACCGTCTGGGCAGCACAAAAATTCATGTATATATAAATATTTGCTTTCATAATAAATGTAATAAATATTGAAATATGCAGTCACTATGAACCGACGAGAAGACATATCAACACAAGAACGCGCACTTTGCATCTGATACCCTAAAACATTTATCGCGTGTAAGTATGTTATTTTATCTGCATTAAGTATATTATATTACTATATATTAAATGCTCAGATGAAAAAACTGAAAACTGAAATTTTTTTAATAATTTTAAGCAATTTGGATAAATAGTTTATTATATTTAACGTTTATTGTGGTCACTATATACAAACGAAATCAAATATTTCGCATTTACTTTTCTTACAGATTTCGCAAAGAAACAGATTTTTCCTATATCTGTTTGCTGAGCAATTTTGCACACTTGCGCACGTTTTATATGTTTGTTTAGTACTTTAGTTATCTGCAATAAACATTAATACGTTTTAGAACAAGCGGTAAGAATGTTCCAAATGCATTATTGGCCCGTTTATGATAGTGTTTTTTTTTACCTTAAAAATCTGATGAATTATTGCTGTTTTTTTATTCTTGCATTCATTTCAAATCTTATATCATAAAACCATTAGAAAAAATGCTTGTTTCTTAACTGAATGGACGATAGTTTTGTCGACACTAAAAATAACTATTTCATTGACTGTATACAACATTGATCAAATGTAAAAAATTATTGGAAGTCGCTAATTAAATGTTTTAGTCGAATAGTTGTGCTGCCATCTTAACAATATTTACTTTCTTCGGTAAGTTTTAAAAAACATAATTTCAAAGCTTAATGGAGACTTTGTCCATTTAACTACTTTTGCACATAGATAGCAGAAAAATACTTTTACTTTTCTTTAGAGTGCAAGTAACAGTACCCCCTTTGGAAATAAAAAAACAGAAGAGCGCATTGTCTTCTTTTTTAATGTGGTAATTTCAGTTGAATTTTTTTTTTTTTTTTCAAAAACATTGTTTTAGAATTTTCGCACTATTTTAGTTTTCTTTTTCCAGAGTTCCTATGACACTTTTCATTTAATTATTTATTATCTATGGCTAAGATTTGTGCATAATTAAATAATGGTTCCCTCAGACATTTTAAAACAATACGATTTATTACCAATTTAAAGTGGCTCATTGAGCTGTTTACCGTTCATAAATTTCGACGATTTACGCATGAAACACATTTAAATAAACTAAGAGATGTTTTGTATCCTTTGCATCGTTTTGCAGGCAAAGAATTAGTGTTAAAATATGAACCCCACGAAAAGGTTTGCGGGTTCTTACACCCAGGAGATGTAATTCCAAGAATTATATTACGCTGTTTGCTTCAGCAAAGTCTGTAACCCTGAATTAAGCAACAAATTGTTTCATCCGTTTCCAACGAAAATGGTATGAGAGATGAAAGAGGAATGAACATGGGTATAACATATCCTGCAATTGTCCTTCCAGGTTAAATTTGCTGTAAAGAAAGCTGTAGACGCTTTTAGACTACCGTATGCTAAAACGAAGATATGGAAGCTGTGCTCGTTAATTACGCTTAGTCGACCGTTATTTAGGCTGACCATAAATTTGAAGACATAAAGCAGAAATTCTTAACTACAGTAGTATAGAGGATATTTATTGAGGGTAATTTAGTTAAAAATGATGATAAGCAGACAGATAATACGACCTGCTAAATTCGACTGCATACGTGGGTGATTTCTGGAGTACGCAAACACCAAATTATTACTAACCGAAAATAACAGCGCATATTAAAATTTTCAAAAACTTTTTGTGAAAGAGTTGATATGTGTCTAATGCAAAATCGGATAGAAGAATTAGTAGCAATATATATGAGGAACTGAAATCAGTAGGTGAGAAAAGTTTTAGTGTTTCTAACAAACTGTAAATCCAGTTCATTACACTGCCATTTGATCTGTTGTGGAAAGTACGCGTTTTCTTTTTAAATTTACATTCTAGCAGTTAAAATACTTTTGAAGAGTTGAAGTTTTAGCTGTCTTGTAAATAATATTCTACAAGTGTAAGTGCATTTTATTTAGATTGGAAGTTGTTTAATCTCTTTCTATAATCAGGGCTAATAATGTTTTTTGATTTAATTGATTTGTTTTTTTTCATTTATTTATTTCTTATTGATTTGTTTTTTGATTTTGCAATGTATTTCGAAAAAAGGAATAGATTGGTTTTCAAATATTCTTATTGCTTTTTCTAGCTATTTTAATTCTAACCTTTTATGATTGATTTAATTAATATATTTTGACACTTTCGATCTGCGTTCATTTTGGCAGTCATTACGGAAAACTCTGCTTTGATTAAGTAAAGGGTAGCAGTTGAAGGAAATTGAAACTCGGGGAATATTCCCAAGACGCTTTACAAAGTCAGTTTTCTCAATATGAAGTGTTTTTTTTTTTTTTTTTTTTTCCTTCCCAGAATTTCACATAAATTTTCTGGTAAGGTAAATTGCTTATCGAGAATCTCACGAATGGTAGTATGAATTTAGGACCGAGTATATTTATATATTTAAAAATTAGACAAATAATAGAAAACGAAGAATACTAAGGCTCTTTCTAATAACTAAAATAAATTTCTGCATAAAAAATGAATCAAATTATATCACATTGTTTACAAATTCTTTATAGAATAAGCGTTTTTAAGAAAATAAAAAAACTCTACTTGACAGAACTAGCTCGTGCTGTAAAGTATGTAGAGAATATGCCTTCTACTAAATGTAGCTTGGAGCAAATCCTCGCTAGACTGTAAGTAACTGATCGCTGTGTCTAATATGAAACAGAAACATAAGAGAAGTGAGTAAAAGACCATTTTATTTAAACCTAAAGTGAGGTGAACGCACACCTGGTGCGTACAAATGAGCCAAAAGTTATGGCGTGAGCTCAAGATAGAATTTTAAATTAATATTAAATCTAAATATATGTTAGCCAACGTCTACGCAGAATAAATTTAACGCGGAAGTTGGCTCTTAAGCTTACACCGGCGTGACAGCACTATCGATAATAATAAAGCAACGTCGAAGACAGGAATGTTTATCATAGAATAACAAACTAGTAACGTGACCTTCAGCAGTCAGAACATGCTCTGTCTAAACAATCTCAAGGCCCTCACTTAAGTACACTTGAGTTAATTTGCATTCTGGCACGAATATGCGAAAAGAGAGCTTACAGTACAGATTCAGAACATAAAATAACTGGTTTATTAACACAAATACTCTCCTAGTATATTTTAGGTTAATTAATCCATTTTCTTATAATATGGAACTGTATTATCATTGCTTCTTTTCGTTAGCTCTCACCACATGTAAATGGAGTACGAGTATTTAAAACAGAATTCCTTGAAAGTTTAAACAAGAGAGCTATCGGCTGCGACGTTGACCGTAGTGCGATTATCATACCCAGCTCTACTACTTAAGTATTCGGCATTGGCCAATAGTATTCGGCATTGGCCAATATGTTAACCGAAGCCAATGATGCTCTTAGTACTTTGAGGCAACATATGCTAGTCTGTTTGCGTTATAGTCTCCATCATTGAATTTATTTAAATTTCACGATTACCTCTTTGTTACTAATACCCCGCAAGCTGCGGAGATTTAAACTCTAAGCACAAGTCGTACATTTGGTTCAGTTTAAAGTTTTAAATAATAAGGTTTGTCTAAGGCTTCTTCTGTTTTAGTCGTTGATTTCTTAGGCTTGGCTAAATCTTGCCTAACTATCTTAGAAGGTTTTGAGAACTTAAGGTAAGTACGGAAAGAAACCTTACAGTGCTGTTATAGTCCTAATTACATTTATAATAATCCATTTGTATCCAATCTATAACCAAATCTATTTTCAGATTTGCTCGTTACTTCGACTAATTTTTTCCCTCTTTTTGTGAAAGCACAGTAGCTTTAGTTTGAAAAAAACTGCGTTGATTTAGATTTATTCGATTGTGATAAAACACGTGAGAGCTAACTGCCTGAGAGGAGGGATGCCTTCGTAAAGGACTTTGTAAGAAAAACTAGGAAATGTACTCATAAGTGTTCAGTGTTATCATTTGGGAGCTTCGAATTTACGTATCGAATTAAATCACTTGTTTGATATGAACCCTTTTTTTCCCATTATGAATAAATCTTTTCTGCAAACAACTCCGCTATAGAAGCGCTTAAAGTTTTGCTACATTTATAAATTACGATAACGTACCCTATCCTCCATTCGGGAATTATTACATTTCTTTCGAATTAAACAGCTAATTAAATAAGCTCCGGTTAGTGAGGTGGGATTTTATGACACAAACCCCTTCCTCTATACGGGTTATTCTGCCGTGATCAACGGTATGTCATAAGATTCGTGAAAATAGAGTGAAATGCGAAAATATTATGAGAATTTATCTAAATTTCTATGAATAAAAGGTAAAATGTAATTATTAAAATTAATTTTAAATAAGGTGTTTGTGTGACTATGAATGTGACTATGAAAAGAATGAACTTCAAAATAAAGAAAAAAACGTACTAATAATCAAGAAAACTAAATAAATGCAAAAAGGGGAAATGCATCGTCATTTGAATCAAAGGGCAAAGTAAAGGAAACATACCCATAAAAAATAACGTCATGCATAATAAAACTACATACGGTGATGATAAATGACAAAGAAACATCAAATTAAATTACAAAATTTGGTAGCTTTGAAAAACTGAGAAACATTCGCACGAGGTTTTCTGTCACTGACTGGAGGTATAGATGAATTAAAATGCATGTATTTCACGATAAGTTTTAAAAGAAAAGCCCTCAATCAAAGTGTGATATATAGTTAAAAGAATATTACAGTTTCTTCAGATGGGTGCACTTTCTCCTTTTACCAGATGATGAGGTTTGAGTCACCGATTCGCAAACGAGTTAAAAGAACTTACTCTTTACGATTTCTGGCCGACTCCCAGTACTTTACTTTTTATTTTGCACTCGTCAGCTTATTATTGATCCACTTATCCCAAAGTATTTGCCAATTTAAAAAGATTTTATGCCTAATGATGTGCTTTATATCTCTTAAAGGAACGGGTCTCTTAGACATTTCATCAGCAAATTTTGCTGTGATGTTAGCAAATTCGTTGCCTTTAATTCAAGCACGACTTGGAACCCAACAGTAAAGTATCTGGCATCCTCATATTTCTTCTTCTCTTTTCTAATTTTAAAAGCGTTGCTGGACTTAAATTAGTTTTGTTACTGAAGACTGGCGTCAAAAAGATTTCGCATCATGAAAACAAAATGAAGTTAAAGAATTAAGTACTTGCATATAAAGCAGGGGAAAACATTATCATTTCACTCAGTCGTGTATGTTGAATTCGCTTTAAGCAGGGCATACTTTATTTATTTGTATTAAAATTTCTTTAATTTAGTTTCTAATTGGTCAATAGTGTTAGGAAAATTAAAGATGCTAAAGATGGCTGTATTACATGGACTTCGCTCTTAACTAGAAAGGCTGAAAAATACATGCTATCAAAAATTAAATAAACCTTCGACGTCCAGTTAAGCTACTTTAATCCCATCTGTTCTACCTAAATATTCAACGATCAGTTGGAACGCATATGCTAAGCCTGCTATATCTATAAAGATAACACCAGACTGATAGTTTCACCGCCAGTGTTTTGTTTCAGCTCAGTTCGAATAAAATCAAAAGACTTACTTGATTTCGACGGATCTGTTTTGTTAAAACGCCTTGGTAAAAGCGACCCCAAAACAAAGATAAGTTATTCTCGCTTTCCACCTTTCAGAATATAAGGTATTTCCCCTGCTTTCCTTGTATGCCTTTGTGCTGTAGTGGTCAGCACGCTCGGCACGTATTCGAGAGTCCTGTGTTTCGAGCCCCGACGAAGGTGTTGCCAATTTTTAATCTCTCCTGCTTTCAAAAATTACCTAATGTCTCTACAAGAAGAGATCCGAAAAAGAAGTCTCTTCTAAACAAAGATTATTACAGCATGTTTCGTCTATTCCTCGATTTCTGGAGGGATACTGTGTCTGACATTGTAAAAGCCTACTCTTTACTTAAATGCTTTATCCTGAGATCTATCGACTATTGGTGAGATTTTTCAATAGTTGACAATTTTTCTCTTACACTGTAATTCGCACCTAGAGGAGCTCATACCAAAATATTTTTTTTATTTCAGTGGTTTTGACCGGTTTCAAAACATGAAGTACATCATTAAGGGTACGATGCAACTTGCAGAGCGAATGTTACATTATAAAGGTCAATATTAGCACTTAGGGTTTATTAACTAAATATAGAGACTGTTAAAAAGATGACTTCTTTTCGCTAAGCATTTTCACGATCTCAGATTTCTCAACCACTTAAACAAATTTAATCGCACGCAGGCACGGTAGCTTCTAATGTTAACTTAAGCTATTCTGTCCACTCTCAGTCAGTATTTTGGCAGAAAATTTATCACAAGAGTCACCTTTTTTCAGTTTGTATCTCGACTATCAACTACGAAGTTTAAACCACGTCTGTTCTGTGTAAATCTAAGAAAATATTGTTGTTGTGTTGTTGCGTATGCTTACTTGTAGTCAGCTCGAGCCCACGAAATTCCTCGTGGCAAGGAGCGCTAGGTTACGCCTGCCTTTGGCAACAGCCTTGAGTAGCATTCAGGTGACAGTGCGATTTAGCTCAGTTCCGCCCCCAATTTTGATGGAGAGCACCCCGAGGAGACGGTTCCGAGGGTCTCTCACCTTCTCCCCTTCCACCAAACCACACGAGAGGACTTTCGGCTCGTTGCATATTTAGAGTGCCGCCATGCCACACCGACATTATGCATTTACAAACATCCATGTCTTCTTCGGGATTCGAACCCAGGCCTTTCGGCACGGCAGTCAGCGACGCTAACCACTATACCAGTTGAGCGGCTGAAAATATTAATTTGTATGGTTAAATGTCTTAGTCATTTCTCTCAATCTAAATTTCGATGCTCGTTGAGTGTTCTTAAAAAATGAAATAAAAATTCTTCAAAAATTTTCTTTAATTTGCATCTTACCTGGAGAAAGCTGAGATGAAACAAAGAGTAAAGGAAAGTAAAACTTTAGACACTAACTGATTAAATCCTTACCATGCACTGCTTTCTGCTTTCCAAGAGTTAAGCATACGATGCATGTTCTGAGCTTCGGAACATATGATTTAGTTTGAGTGAAACTACCTATAGTTATGGAAAGGAGCAGACAAATATCACATGGTGTGACTGTTGAAGATTTACTCTGCGCAAATATGTAAATTAGATATTGTTGAAGAGGACATCTTAATTGAAGTCTTTGAGTAGATGAAATTAACTGCTGGTAGAACATTTTTGAAAGACTATTCGGGTTTCTGTAACATATTTGAAAGACGATTAATTAGATCTAGATTAGCTATGCCTCAGAGAAGACGAACAGATAATTCTTAACGTTGACGTAGTATCGACCAGCTTGAAGTTCATTAAAGTTGTTGCTTTTTATCTTGATACTGACCACTCAATATTTTTGCTTTTGGAAATAACTTCAGATGAACGGATCGGTTATCCGGAGATCTATTCCCTATTGTCCAAGGCTTACCGCATCCTCTGATGATAAGTATAATATATGGGTTTATTAGGTACGCGCCAGTCGAAACGTGACCGCATTAGTTCTAAGAGCAATAGTTACAACAGCAGTCTGAAGGTCAATATCTGCGATTACTTTTCCGCGAAGGCTACATATAAAAGGACTGTACACTCTGGTCGCTTTAAGCATCAAAACCTGAGAAGCACAGTTAAATGGAGCATGCGAATTGGAAAGCTTCTGAATGTACTGTTTTCGGATGAATCGAGATTTGAGTGAAATTTCATTATTAGTGTACTGTATCTGGAGAGGAGAAAGGACATCCTTTTTATTGGTAAAACTGTTAATTTTGTTGTCTGTATATCCAAATGAAAATTATTAACTTGAATTGAAGAAACTCTTACTAATTTTATCACCTCACTCGTTTAATTTACTAAAACTAAAGGACTCGCATGCAAGTCATGATAAGAAACGTCCAAGGATATCTACCAACATCTTGTTAAACCGCTTACTGGCTGAGACTTCTTTTGGCGACGATAAGACGGCTTGCATAATATTAGGTTGGTGGTTTGTATATTCTGATTGGACGGCGTTTGCAGCATATACTCTCTAATATATTAGATTAATCTGTATATTTAATTAAGGAAACTGCGGAAAAGAATTATCAGATTTAAAGAACAGCGAGAAAGATGAAATTTCGCTCCCTGCAACTTTCGCGAAATATCTAAAGACATTCGTTGTGTCTCTCACATATATGCGAGAGTAAGCCTAGCAACAACGGCATTGGTAAACATTGTTACAGAATTTTAACGCGAGCATTTAAAAGCTTTTATATGTTTGAGAGTATCTCGTTCTAAAGTTAAGTTTAATTTTTAACATTGCGTTATTAAATGGAGTTCTGGTCGGGGACGCACGAAATGAAATTTGCTGCGTATGTTTGGGAGTTTTTCAATTTGCTGCATTTACAAAATAAGATTTGCGATACTGGAGTTTTCAAAAGCTTTCAAGTTTAGGAAATTCACGCCAGGCTTATTCTCGACTTGCATATAATTAGAGATTTAATGTGATGTAGGTGCGCCTAATTTATAAGTAGGACTGTAAATAGAATTGTATTAAATGTTCAAAAAATCCAGAATGTAATTTTATTTTGTCGGAATTGATTTCACATTTTATGTCGGAGCACTGTTGCCGTCAGGTGTGTAAGGAAATAACATCTAGTGATAAGAATATTTTGAGAGTTTCGCTCACGACAACATTCATTGGCATTAATTATTTTGTAACAATACCATAGCATTAATTAGTTTAATTTAATATAGCGTTGCTCATATTCACAGCATTACCCAATAAATGATTAAAATAGTATTCAATATGATACTTCGTTTCATTCTAAGTACAAAAAGTTGAAACATCCTACTTTTTCCCATTTAATGCGCTGTTTTAGTTATTTGAATAATTGCATATTTTGTTGTTAAAGATTTCTCTTAGCCGAACAAATTGGCTTTTTTATATCCAGATTCATTTTAATATCAGAAATAACTAATAGTGGGTAGCTGAAAACGAGAATTAAAGTCAATAATTGCTTGAAAAGAAACATGATACAGTTTTGCGCAACTGTATCTGAGCAAACTGCAACCCACATGGTTTCTATTCTAGAACTTTAATGAGTCAGTTTCTTGAACTTTTCTCGTCTGCCTACCATGTATGAGGATGGCCTCAAAACAGATCATATTATTTGTTACTATACAATTTCGTACAATATTAATGCTAATAAACTGTGAAGGTCAGGTGTAATATTTATGAAATAAAAATACGATTTAAACAGCCAATCAAGTTCATTATTCACTTATTTGGTAAAATTTTATTCTTCACTGCGTAATTAAATTTGTATTGTTGAATCTTTACATCGCTTGTATTACATGGAATCTTGGTTTCATGTGGGCTAAGAGCGGTTAACAGCCCACCAGCGGCCGAGCGGTAAAGACGCTGAACACTGGTAGTTCGGTCCGAGGTTCGAATCCCGCGAACGGACTGGCTGCATGGGCGTTTTCGTGGTTTTCCCCATGTGTAACGTGTATACGAGCCAGTTTCCCTTAGAAAGTCCTCCACGAAGGCATCCCTCCCTTTAGGCAGATAGCCCTCGTGTGCTTTGCCATAACTGAATAATCCAATCTAATCCAATAAGAGCGGTGAACTAAAGTTTCTGTTTCACCATTAGCATTAATAGAGAAGCACGTTGAGCAAAGCGTATGATAATTTAAAATAACTTAAAGATTGTGTAAATTTGAACAAAAGTACCATGTCTTAACTATGGATTTTTAGGCTATGAATCTTTTACCATAATATAGGTAATTTTGGTAAAATATTGGTCGCCTGCAATCGAAGCTCTTAGTTTAGGAATATGAGCTGTGGACTGATGCTCCACTTGTCTGACTTATAAGTCACAGCCCAAGGCCATGAAATGCCTCGTGGCAAGGAGCACAAGATTATGCCTGTCGTTGGCAATAGCCTTGAGCACCTTACAGGTGTTAAATGCGACTCATCTCAGTTCCGCCCCCAATTTTGACGGACAGCGCCCCAGGAGGGAATGTGTCCGACGGTCTCCCACTCCTCTTGCCCTGCCACCACAACGTATCGGGAGGACTTTCGGCTCGTCGCATATTTAGAGTGCCCCCATGCTGCACAGGCACTATTCATTTACGGGATTCGAAACCGGGCTCTCGGGCACCGTAGTCAGCGACGTTAACCACTATACCGGTTGGGCGGCAAGACTATGAATACAATGCACACTGCACCTACTAAATGAAAAACATGAGGCTGAAGGAGGTTACGTGTCATAAAGGGAGCCCTGCATGGATAATTGTTAGGTAATGGATGTGTGTGCTGGGAGATCAGGAGGCCTATATTTTTATCATATCTTGTATCAGATTTAAAGTACGAATACTAGAATTTCTGTAATGGAATAATTTGTGTTACTGAAAAGATTAAACGTAATCAAAAAGAATTAGTTTCTTCATTTCTAGATAGGTATTTATATAGACAGGAAAATCTATTTATTTCTGTTGCTTTGAAAGGGTGGTGACGAATTATTGTCCACCACCTTTTTTAGTTGAGACGCATGCTGGAATGAGAGAGAAAATACCTTATAACATAAAGACAGAATTAAAAGAAAGAAAAGGGGAAAAGGAAAACTGATTTCTCGTACAAAAATTTTTAATTTGATTATTATTATTTTTATTTTTTTTGGAAGATGTATCGTGGTAAAAAGGAAAATATGGTCTAGCTTGGTTGTAGCCCAGTTACTCTGAATAACTTGAATGCTATTGTACTTATTCTATCTGCAAAAGAGGGAAAAATGTTCATTGTACTTACAACAGAATATACTAGGTGAAGTTTATACTCATACGCATAATGTACTCCATATTTTACCGTGATAGATTTTGCAAATGAGTAAATAATTTTGAAATTTTGAGATTTTTTAAAAAATTATAATTTTGACAAATTAAAAAAATTGATAAAATGTTTATATATACATACGTATTTGTTTGTGCCGATAGGCTTATATTGTATAGATGTGTATTAAATAGTTATGCAACTGCGCGTAGATCCGAATGCTTTTTAACTCAAGATACTCTTTAAAATAAGCATTCTGTCATAATTTTAGGTAACTCTTGAATTTATTTCAAATTAGTTATTTTCAAAAAGCGTTGCTTTATTAAAGCAAAACTTGCTGCTTTTTCCTTCTTCTTACGCAAGCAGATAGATTTCGCCGTAATCACATAAACCAAACCAAACCTTCTTCTTGTACACTGCTGGCCATTAAAAATTGCTAAATCATGAAGAAAAGCAATTATCAAAATCATATTTATTTCACAAATATACTAATAATGGAAGCACGAAGTGATTTAAATTAAGTAAATTTGATTTACAGAAACATGCAGAAATCTAAAGTATCCGCATATGACAACAATAGCAGCTGCTATACCAGGTACAGGTAGATGTGGACAGAAACACCAGAATTTCACCATTGGTCATACAAGTACCATCCCACCGCGCTAACCATGCACCTCCGCCTCAGTTTTGATGGAGATCACCACAGGAAACGGTCTGTGGTTCTCCGTGACACTTTGAACACATTACCTTTGTTTCCTGTCAAAACATAAGATAAGTCTTTCTGTTTCTTTTTTGGTGAGTTTCGGTATTCATTTTAATAAATGTTAGATTTTCGTTAATTAAAGAGTATCTCAAGAAATATTTCATGGTATGCAAAACCTTTTTATTTTATGTACAGGTCAATGAAAATCATGTATTTTTTAAATTCATTTTTAATTGTTTCCTTGGAAAATGAACCCGTGTCAGAGTTTCTCGAAGTGAACATTTGTAAAATTAACATCAGTAAGAATGAATGTTTTGCATAATTTTGTCCAATTTAAGTTTTTTTATGAGACAGGCTTGAGTTTAATCCGTTCAATAACGTCAGCTGTAAAGTGAATACTTTGTATTCACGTTGCCTGTCCAGTACAATATCACGCTGCTATTTGTTATAACTATTTTATGCAATTTGTAAGTGCTAGGCAGAAGAATTATTACACCAAAGAAAAATAATGTACCAAGATCTTTACTCTGCATTTATATAGTATACTCTGCATTTGATATGCAATTGGATTTTTCTTAAAAGGGTAAATAATTAACTGTCCAGTAAGTTACTGCATACCCGCTACAATCCCGTTTTCAAATAAAACAGAGATAACTTGGCCTATATCTTTAGAAATAAATAAATAAGCAAGTAAGAGCAACAATAAATCTCTTAACTATGTGAGGTTATGTAAAGCATAGTCTCTTTTTTTTTAATTACATATTATTAAACTTATAATATTATAGCACAAGTTTTAAATCATTTGAGACTGATATTCATCTTTTTAATTTTCAAATAATTTACAAAGTTTTCAAAATATCATTACGGGTTTTTAAAAATCCCTCTTTCTCTAAGTCAGAGGGTATTGTTTACAAGATCAGAGATTATTATTTCAGAAGAATTTAAATATTTAAAATAGTTTTCTTTCTTAAACTTACTTAAATGCTTCAATCAAACAATAAACATATTGTAGTAGCCTAGGGTTTTGGCTTTCAAGTGCTATCTATCTGAATCAAACGACAACAATTCACGAGATTAACTGATATCGTAGCCTGTGTTAATAACATTTTGATTTGCAAAGATTTTACCACTTTTATTCACCTAATGAGAATAATAGATTCCGTTTAGTTTTTTTGGAAGGATTTGTAATTATTATAGTTATACGTACTTTGCTTAGGTGCAAAATTTAAACTTTTAAAAGCAATATCTAGTAATAACGTGAATGATCTTATTCATAAAGGAATGTGTAAGGTTTCCTTGTGTCATGTTTAAATTTTATCATGCAGTAGAATTAGTAGCAAAAATATTTTGAGAGTGAAGTATGTTGTTCAGAATTTCCAGCATCATGTATAAGTAATGCTGTAAACTTGATCAAGTATTTATTTAATTTAAGAAAAAGGCCTTAAAAAAAGTAACTGTCAGATGTCACCTTTATCAGTAATTTAGTTTAATGTATTAAGTACTTTATTAAATTAATGAGAATTAATCTGCCAAAATTAATTTACTCTGGAGTAATGTATTTATGCGAAATTAATTCAGCGGGTGAACAACACATAAATTCCCCTGAGAATAATTTCTACGAGCACTAATACACTCATTTACATGAGAAATGGCTACCTTTTTTAAAAAACCGTATGTCTCAGGTTCCTTTTGCGATTCATGATAATTTAACGGGAACAAAATGCTAGTTTTGGGAAAACTGTCAAACACAATTCTGTTTAGTAAAAATATTTGAGAAAAAATACTTGTATATAAGTCTTATCCGGAATATATAATTCAGTTATTTGAAGCAGAATTCCGTAAAATGAAATTAAAAATTAAAATTATTATTATTAAGTTTATAATGTATTTTCTCTCTCCTTTCCGCATGCCTTCGTGGTATAATTGGATACATGCTTGACGCGTGTTCGAGTCACGGAGAGAGCATTGCACATTTTTCACATCTACAGCATCAGAATAAACGTAATGACTTTACAAGCGGCCCCCGAATTGAAAGGTGGTAGACGATAATTCGTCGCGACCGGGATTTGGCGATCGGGTCCCCTGATTCCCAGGAACCCTTTAAAAAGGGGAGTATATAAGGTATTTTTCCCTCCTTTCGGCAAGCCTTCGTGGCGAAACTGGAAGCATACTCGACGCGTATTTGAGAGGCGCAGGGTTCGAGTCCCGGCGAAGGCACTGCATATTTTTCACGTCTCCTAAAAAAAAAAAAAAATGACTCAATTCAAGTTTTTTCAGATTTACCACTGTTATTATTCTCAACTAAGGTAAGCACGGTTTACCTTCGTGAAGCTTTACCTCATCCGAGGTGTAATCAGCAACTGCTGACGTTTTATAATTATGCTCTTACCATTTCAGCACTGTAAACGCACGTTCGCGAGTAACGACTTAAAACCACACATACTTTCTAAAAAGGTATCATTAACATTTTCAGAAAATTTTCTTAGGGTATCCCAAAGACGAAATATTAAATTATTCTGAGCATTCAGAAGTGATACTAGTTTTTCAAGATTGTGTCTTCCTGCCATCATAACTTAACCCGTGAGGAAAACTTGAAAGTATTCCCTTCGGGAACTAACAAACCTACGTAGAATTCCCATGAATGAAAAATAACGCTAAAAATTGCTTTCTACATTAACTGTTAACTTGTCGGCATCATGCCTGTTGGGTTTCGCAGTCTTTTTTATCCTTGAATTTTATGACTATTTTTTCATACCAACGTACGCCATGTCAACTGAAATTTAGCCAACGCTAGCGAAAATTTCTCTCAGCGAAGCAATCAGTTTTTTGGCACGCTTTGCGACCGTCGATGATGACATTGATAGGAGCCCTTAGAGCAGATAAGAAAAACACCCATCGAGGTAAGGGGGGGGAAGAATGTGCCTTTTGGCAACACGCCACTGCTGAACCGAACCATCGTGACACTAGTCTATCTTCTCCCAGAAGAACGTAATAGGCACTTTACAAAAACATCCTTTATTGCTCTCTGCAATATTATACTTATATAACCCATTAAATAAAAAAATCCCTGAAAGGTTAGACATCGCTTTACAAACCTCACATAGTTAGGAGATTTATTGTTGCTCTTACTTGCTTATTTATTTATTTCTAAAGATATAGGCCAAGTTATCTCTGTTTTATTTGAAAACGGGATTGTAGCGGGTATGCAGTAACTTACTGGACAGTTAATTATTTACCCTTTTAAGAAAAATCCAATTGCATATCAAATGCAGAGTATACTATATAAATGCAGAGTAAAGATCTTGGTACATTATTTTTCTTTGGTGTAATAATTCTTCTGCCTAGCACTTACAAATTGCATAAAATAGTTATAACAACTAGCAGCGTGATATTGTACTGGACAGGCAACGTTAAATGAATTGAAATTGCTTTAGGAAGCTCGTCTGACTTTTAGATGTTGAGGTTTTATTAAAGATACTTAACCTCAAAATCTTGTTGTTTTGCCTAGCGTACGTGACTGCGTAGCTCAACAGTAATTAGAAAAAAATCAAATGAATAGCAGTTTTGCGTCGTGTTATTGGAGAGAAGTCTGTTTATTTGTATTAGAATTTTCGAGATTAAAAACAGAGCATAGCCTTCTTCTTTTAGAAATCAATTTCCTAAAGTCGATTTGCGTAGACTTGGAGCTTTTACTTTTTTCTTTAAATATAAATCATTTTTAATTAGGAGTCTTTCAGATATAATATGGCTGATTCTGCATATTAACTAAACTCAGTGGCACAGCAGCCCTAGAGATCCCTGTTCTGCAGTGCCCCGATATCTGCTTTCCTGACCATGGGCCCCGGGGTGCAGGAGCATATGCCCTAGATAGGTGGTCAGCTTGTCGCAGGACCGTCGGTGTTTTGTCCCCAAGCAAACTTGTTACTCATTTTATCGACCCACTCAAGGGTTGAAAGGCTGCACCAACCTTGCATAGCCCGGAGATCGAACCCCGGACTTGCGGTGGCACTGCTCCACGCGGGCTTTTTGAAAATATTTAGTTGTTCCTAAATTTCAAAACTGAACTTGCATTCTAGTAATGTGTTTTCCGCTACCTTTCCCACGAACTTTTACTAGTTATAAGCTTTTTTTTTTTTACCTGCAAGCTGGTTTTGAACATGTCTAAATTGGTTTTAGTATTTCCTTTCACCTATCGACTATAAATGTGGTAACTTGACTGGCCAGGATCACTTACATTTCAAAGCATAAACTTGATGTTTGGATATCCAACAAAGCTGACTTTCTTTGTTTAGTGATTTCAGTTTAAAGATTTTGGAAAACTGCAAAAATCTGTTACATGTAATCTAAATCTACCTTTTCCATTTTTTGTTTCCGCGAAAGATAAGTAGCATTATATTTTCAGTTGATCACATGTACTAGATTTCTTTTATGTAATACCGATTTGTTCCTTCAAATTTGATGTTATTTAGAAGGAGGGAAAATGTGATTATGTAATTCGAGTTATTTTGATAAATTAGAGGATTTGTTAATTAAACTATATTTAAGCTATTGAATATTCCTCTGAAAGTTTAAAATTAGTTTCAATAATTGTATACAGACTCAATTGTATACAGACAATTGATAAATAGTTTCAATAATTGTAATTTTGATTGTAGTTTCAATAATTGTAATTGTTTCAATAATTGTTTAAATAATACAGTTTCAATAATTGTTATACGGACATGTATTTTTCTCTCTCTCACTCTTTCGTTTTGGAGCCGAGAAACGTGGAAAGTCAATTATTCTTCCTCCGGGATGCAAACCATGGATCTTCCATTTCTTAGCTGGATGTGCCATCAATTTCACCATAGAGTACACATGGGGAAGTGCCACAATTAGTGATATGTATGTGTCGGGATTTTAAAATGTCCTTGAATTTTAGCCCGGTGAAGAGCATTTTAGTTTGAATCATAGTCTAAATTTGACCATAACAATGAAATCAAGATTAAGCGAAACGCTTCTGGAAGATTACTTACTCTGTCATGTCAGAAAATAAAGAAATAGACATCTTGTTTTTTAAGTCGGATTTTCACCTGATTTCTTAAGTAAATATTGCAGCACACTTTTAGTTATTCATTTTTCAGCAACCATTATAAATTATTCCTCCTTACTATAAGCCTATAGATATTAAAAACCTTAAGTGATTATGATAATTCCAGAATATGAATTATATCTTAAATTCATTATTATTTTACATTTGTTCTTGGTTGACTTAATATTGATAGTTTTATCTTTTCCACTGAGAGCATCTGCCCTTTGCAAATGGTATTCTTTACTGTAGGTTTAGTCTCGAACGCAGAAAATCATACAATCTTGCTCTCCTCAGAGAATTACCAAAATTGTAATTGAAATCTTGTTGTTAATAAAATGACAGTTTTTTTATTTTACAATTTCTAAAAATATAAATGCTTTTATCGCTAGTATTGCTTGATTTCAAGCGTCTTGTGACTCTCTTGCACGTGTTTCTTCCTGCTCAGACAGGAATAAACAGACGCCATCGACATAATTTGATTTTTGTTGGAGGCGGAAGCTAAAAAATGAGATAGTACACATGGCCGAGCTGTTAACCTCTCAAAATGCTCTTTCGGGGAGTAATTTCCGGAAATGCCGAGGAGTGTTTTCCGCTGATCCGGCTAAAATATATAGCATAATCTGCAAAATGGAAGATCATCTATAACAGTCCATATCCTAAAAAGGCGCATGAAATTACACTTTTTTTCTCACACAAATAATAAAATGATATCAGATGTTAGCACTATTGTTACAATTTTTCAAATTGCTGTGAAACATAGCATTTTAGATTATCATTGCATTTAGTGAGAATTTTTTGTACTCATTCCTTGTAAATCACCAAGTACTCGATAATAATGGTTTTAGAAATACGAGTTTTTGCTTTTATGACTCACCATTGATTTGCGTAATTGTTATTTCATGTTTATATTGTGTACCTCTACACTTTGTTTTTAAAATAGCTGCATTTTTCTGTCGGATAAAGGGTCAATATTATTCTGTAGTAAACATGTTTAATTCTCCACTGCTTTATTATACCATTTTTCTATACAACGTTTCTGAATGCAATCCTAAATTTGCGATTGCATGAAAAATATTCTTTAAGTGTAATTATTCGTAATGCAATTATAGGTAATCAAATCCTCACGTAGGCTCTTTAAAATGATTGAAAAACATAAGATTAAGAGGGTAAGAGAGAGAGAAGGTATTGTTACTATTAAGAGAAGGTATTATTATTCTTATTTAAGAGGTTATTTTCCCTTTAATTTTCCAGTTATCGACGATAAAGTAGTTGTTATCAATTAAAATCAGTATTTTTTATATTTCCTTTGCGTGAAAAAATCTGTAAATAATGCAATTAATTAAGCTTTTTTGAATTTGAATAGCATTTTGTACGTACTTTTCTTATTAATTACTTGCTTTGTACAAGTATGTACTTTAAAAAAGATGATGTCATAGATAAAGGCATCTGCAGATGAATAATTAATTATATCATAATACTTGGGGGCCTAAGGACAAGTGCTTTTCAGTAGCGTTTTATAAGGAAAGTTAACACTTGGTTACGTTACGCATGATTAAAACCTTGAAAATATAAATAGCCTGTCAGCCTGTTTTGCTGCAGGATTCGCTCTTAACATACAGCTAATAGTATTCTGCGACTTCATCGCTGCTAGCCTTCCATCAGTAGATGTGGAGTAAAGCACAAACCAAAATTACGTAATTATCCCCTTGACGATGATATGAATTTTTAAGGGACACTGATATTTCCTTCAAAAATTAATAACGCAAAAACATTTTCAACGTTTTTGATTGATTTTAATCCTAGAACGATTTTGCAAAATTCTGTAACGGATTATTAACGTAAAAGTCCAGCTTATGGCTTAATATAATTGACGCTGGTTATAACGTCGCCTTAAAAAAAAAGCACGTCGTAACAAAAATGGGCTTAATATACTTTCATCAGATGTGTACTTTTTGTACCAGTCGTTGTAAAAGAACTATCGCTTTAATGAACGGTCATTAAAACGAGCATCGACAGTATTAAATCACTGGTATGTATGATGATGATACATTTATGTTATTTTACAACCTGCATTTATTTATTTAAATAAATTAATATTCTCTTAAGTAAGTTTTCGTTTCTTTTTTTAAATTAATTATTTAAGCGCTTTACTTTTTTTTTTTGTTTGGGGTTTTAAAGAAAAGAAACTAATCTTGATCATGAAGGTCACATTTTTTTAAGTAGGAAGAGAAATATTGCATGTGTATGTGAACGTTTGTTGCTTTTGCTGATTCATCCGAAAAGTTCTCTTTAAAAAATTCATGAAGTTACCGCACAGCAATACAAACGCCCTTTTCTGACTTTTAAAAAAGTTTCGTAGCATATACGTGAACTCTTAACTTGGCAGTGTGCAACGCACGCGCCCCAGGTGATTCTAGGAGGCCCGGGAGCAGGATGCGGAGCAGCTGGGATCTCTCTTCCATCTCCATCCTCCGAAGGTTAAAAAAAGAAGAAAAAGAGAGAAAGAGAAATAAAACCCGACATACTAAGGAAGAGAAAGCGGAGAGGGGGGTCACAGGCCTTGGGCTTGCGCCAAGTGCATGAGGAGCAACAGTGACTTGTGCAGCAGCCAGCTGCCAGGTTTTTATTTTTTTACTTATTTCATTTTTATTTTATTTTATTTTTGTATGTGTCTTTCTTCCCTCTTTTTCAAGATGCTGAACCGCCTACAAATGGTGGAGCTCATAGGAAACCGCTTCGCTCATAAAGCAATTCAGATATTACGCCGGTATTTGATTTCTATCAAGTCAGGCTGTCTTCTGCGCCCTACGGCAGGAATATTATCACATACGTAAAGTTTTCCGAAATAAAAGATCCGTTTATTGATAAGTTTGTTATTCAGTTTACTTTTAAATAATTGAATATAAAAAATTTAACCAATGCAGATTAGATATGAGTCTCTATGATCGTTCATATTTTATGAGAGTTTGAAATTAATAATATGTCAGTATATTTTGAAATAATGATCTATGTGATTCAATAAAATTACTTAGTTTTAAGTCGTATTAACGATAGAGTATTTTTTCCTCTTTTTTATGGTACCATAAATTAATTAATATACAAATTAATAAATATACACCTATAAAACTTAGCATTTAGCAAAGTGGCTTCGTAAAAGTCCGAAGTATGCTTTAATATGATTCCATTTCGGGCTTTTACCAAATCTTTGCGGTAAATCCTAGGCGTTGCCAATGCTTTTCGGTAAAAACTCAAAACGAGAGATTTAAATCGACTTTGAATACACTTGCGCACGCAATTTCCGTGGCGATGTTATTGCAAAAGCCTGAAGTCTGGTAAATGCCAGGTTTTACCCGTAAAGCCTAGGATTTGCCAGATTTCGGGCTTTTACAGTAGCATGGTTTTTTTTATAACGCCGATTCCAAAGCTAGCAATAGTTTTGTCTTCTCTGTTTTAGTTTTAGAAATACTGAATAGCCACCTATTATGGCTTGAAATAAGAATACTGATATTGTACAATTATATATTATACATTAGCATTTTTAAAGCTAACATTTGTAACTATTTATTAACTTTTAATGTACTGTTAAAATAATTCAATAAAGAAATAAATTTAAATAAATTTAACTTTTTATACACAGTTAGTCGACTCAAGGACACATAAAATCGATGATTTAATCACCTACCACGTGTAAAACAAAATAAAATATCACACATTATAAAATTAAATTTTTAATTTATTCCATTTAGGCAGTTAAATTTTATTACATTTCAAGATTATATCAAATTAGTGAGTTATTTAGCTCATAAGAATTGATTTTATGGAGCTCTTTAGTGCGAGATATTTACCAAAGATTTCCCGCTGGTGACTACTACTACTATTCGCCGCTGAGCAGGCTCCTGACCAAGGTGTTCTCCATACAGGATTTATACCTACTCATCGGAACTTCCGGTCAAGCCTCAGCCAAGGGCTGGGGTGACAGTACGTACAGCATCAATGTGTATCTACAAATAAACAAACAAATAAAATAAAAAATTTAAATTAAATAATAATAATAATAACGTGAGCAAACAAGGCTCTTGAAGAGGGTATAATTTTTCATCGAAAAGAGACTATTAAGGTGTTGTTCTACTGCTAAACAGAGTAATGAATACATAAAGTGGAGAGAGTATGTGCTATATAATGTAATTACATACTATTGTAGACAATATAAATGCACAGTTCACCTCGTATACTTCTGGATTACATAAAATGCATATTGAAGTTAAGAATGAAATTATAGCAATAGTGAAATAACATGAGCATACAAGGCTGTTGAAGAGAGTACATGTTTTCAATGTAGAAACATCATTGTGGTGTTGCTTTACAATTAAACAGAGTCTCGCTGGTGACTGCAGACAAATCTATCAGAATGTGGAAATATGACCTTCCTTCATGTTTCTCATTCACGTATTTTATATCCTGGTGAAAACTTTCTGCTTATTCTTTATTTAATTAAACCTCTAACATTTTTCGAAAAGTTATCTAACTGGCTGTTTCGGTAAAGAACTTTGATATTTAGCTTATTGAAATTGAAATTGAAAAGCATAATCTCTACTAAGGAGAATATTTCTCTGACATAGTCAGCCAAAAACGTTTTCGACGGGTAAACACCAGAAGACAAGGTATGAAAATTAAATTGACTTCACTGAATTTATAAACTGCGAGTTTAATTGTTACAGTTGGACACTGTTAAAAATCCATGTTTTCGTTTTTTTTCTGTGAAGTACTTTGTAGAGTCTATTAAGCTTTTCGAGACAGGAAAGACAAAAATAAACGATACTTTCATCAGGATTCGATTTCCAGAATTCCCGGCCGAACGTGTCAACAAATACACCATGAAGACAGGAAGTGACGAAAGAGAGAATTACTTATATTTTCCCTCACTTAAAAGACGACTAGGGCAAATAGGTATTCATGATGAAAGATGACAAATCATGACAACATTAAAAATCTGGGCTATTCTTAATGAGATTTGAATTCTGGATCTTTCGATTACCAGTCGGACTTGCTACCAATTAAACCACGAAGACAAATTATCCTTTGATCTATTTTTATTTCGTGTCTTTCCCAGAATTAAGTTGTTCAAAGTTGTTGTAATAAATTTTTTTAATAATATGTTTTAAGCTACATACAGACATAAAAATCTGTATACAGATTTCCAACACAGAACTGTATGCAAGGTAAAGTACGGTCTGCTAACAGGAAAGGAATGATGCGCAGTCTATTCATGCAGTAAGTTCAGTAGTGAATTGAAGAAGTTAGAATTCTAGTCTTGGAACCAGGTATAAGAAAATTTTTAATCTCAAAGCTTCAGACTTTCCATTCTTTGTGCCTAAAGACGTGCTACTTTCTCCGAGCATACACTGACGAGCCAAAACATTATCACCAGCCTCACATTTTTCAATGCACTCGTCTGGATGAAGTGGAGAGCACGTAATTAAGTGGGAATCTTATTTAACTACTGCTGGAGAAAGTAAGGAATCATTCTGGCACTTACTTTTGCAAATGATGGGAAAGGCTGCTAATTCAAGCGAATTTAATAGAAGGCAGATTGTAATGGCTTGAAGCCTCACAGAGAATATCTTCGAAATTGCACGACTAGTAGGTTGTTCACGATCTGCGATTGTTAGTATTTATCAAAATGGATAAATGACGGTGAAACCAAGAGTAGATTTCAAAGTATTGGACATCCATGCTTCATCAATGTTAACGGACAAATCTGACACGGTGGCTCAGCTTACAGCCCAATGCAGTGCAGGTCCAAGTGCAAGTGTTTCAGAACACACAGTTCAGCGGTCATTGTTGGATATAGGACTGCGCAGTAACGCAGACGTCCCACTCGTGTTCCTCTGTTGACCAAGCTTCATTGTCAGTTACGCCTGCAGTAGACCCAGGAACATCGATACTGAACCACGAATAAATTGAAGATAGCTATCTGGTCAAATGAATCATGATTTCTCATTTATCACATCGATGGTCGTGTCAAGGCACGCCGTCTTCCAGGAGAACTGTTGCCCCCTCCCTGATAGCAAGTCATACACAGGCTTGTGGCAGTGGTGTTATGCTTTAGGGGACGTTCTCACCGGCATTGTGGGACCCTTACTTGTGGTAGAACGGACCATGAAAACTACGGACTATCTGAACATAACTGCGGATCACTTGCACCCTTACATGGCGTCTGTCTTCTCAACTGGAAATGGAATTTTTTAGCAGGATAACCCCCATGTCACAAAGCTCAAATTGTGTTCTAAACATTGTTTCTAAAAAAAGATGCTGGACGTTAATTCGTCACCACCAGAATTTGGCGACTGGGTCCGCTAAACCCCAGTCGCCCTTTAAAAAGGGGAAGTATATAAGGTATTTTCTCTCTCCTTCCAACATGCCTTAGTGGTGTAAGGGAAGCATACTTGGCGCGTATTCGAGAGGTCCAAGTTCGAGTCACGGCAAGGGCATTACTCATTTTTCATGTCTCCTGCATCAAAAATCCTAATGACGCTACAAACCAGTAATTTAAAATTAACCAATAGCAGATGATACAGAAATTAGGCAGTTAGATGTTTTCAATGTAATGATTTTCACAACTTCGGCATTGAATTGTAATTGTGTGAATAGGAGAGAAGGGAAGTTACGCAAAGCCTGTCTTACGGCATCCTCCCGTGGCCAAGTGCTTGCTTTTCAAACTCTTTCTATAGCCCCGAAAGTTCTATTCCTCTTCTAGTAGTTTCTTCAAGTTGGCAATCGAAATGAAAAGCCTTTTGGGATGTTTAGTTTATAGAAATTTTTAGGCATACTGCTGTAGCTTTATATAACGATAACCAATAACATACAATAAAGTCATCTGATAATGCTCATTTTGGGGGTATTTTCCCATCTTATATATTGGGTGCCGGGAAAGGAAAAGCGAAAGTGCAGTAGCGTCACGTTCTGCAGACCTTTCTTATACAAACTGATTCATTAAGATAATTTTCATTGTCTGTAATTTTTATATTAGAACATTTATTGCTTGCGGTAACTAATATAATTCTAAATAAATTAAAAGTATTATACAGATTATTATATTTTCATGCACATTTCTCAATGATAGCGAGACGTTTGCATACTGACTTTCACTTACCTAATTTTTGGGGTCATCTGTTTACATGTTATATGAAAACTTTTATACGTCTTTAATGCGTTTTAAAACTTAAATGTGTCTTTTAATGGTTAATAATTTAACTTTTATTTTAAATTTAATACTTTCATATTAAATAGCTTTCTATTACGGAACATTAAATTTACTTAATGCTATGCATTAAGTAAATTTAACGATTTAAAATATTGTTTAGCTACTTTGCTTTATTTTAGACAAGAGTTCTAACTTCTTAAATTCGTCGCTAGAGAACCTCAAACGTTTTGAATCAAGAACTCCTTTCTCGATTAGCAGACCTTGCTTTTCTAGTCTTCTTTCGCTTAATCAAAAGTTAAAAGCATGCATGAAAACTTTAAACATGTTTTCGGAATTACATAATTTATAAAAATATAATTCACATTTTAATTCGAGTGCTGTTAATTTATTGATGTTGTTTATAATATCATCTCTTTATAATCCATTGTTAACAGAACGTTTTTGTAAAATCTTTTGCTCCTTTGCTGGAATCTACGTACAAATCTCTATTCTATAACACACTGCACGTTACAAAGGACACTAGCTTTATAAAATATTTGTGGAGAATCATACTAAGTAAATTAGTGTATAATTAACGTTAAAGATTTTTTTTCAATAATTAATTTTCCTTTTAAATTATTTTTTTCTTTCCAATAGTTTGTTTGCCACCTTTCCTCCATTTTCATATCACTTTTTTCTAGTACTCTTGACCTGCCTAGCTTTGATTAGACAACTGTATGCAAAAAAAAGGGAGACTTTTTTTATGTTCATGTATTTTGTGGACTTAGTTATTTATTTTACGGTTTCTTCTGTTTGGTTTACTAAAATGGAAGTAATTTGACTTTTTACCGCATACCAATATGTCAAAATTAAATGAAAAAAATTTAAAAGTCAGTTAACTGTCAGACTACATTGAAAAATTTGCTTCAATCAGTAAATCCCTGAAAGATTTTATTACCGGTCAATGTAATTATCCTTTTGCATTAGTACGCAGGATGATAAGGCATAATTATTTTAAATAACTATCTAACTTAATGAATCAATTTGTAATTTATTAATTGAGCTATAATCGAGAACCATGTATAGATCTATTGTATAGTTTCAAATTATTAATTGAGTTATACTAATGTCGTTGCCTTTTTTGTTCGCAGCTGTATAACAGAAATCTCGAATAGTAAATTAAATGTTATTTCGTTGTTCTAGGTCTGAAATCTTTGCACCACATTTTAGGGAGACGTATATTTCAGTCACATCGTGAAATTTTTTTCAGCTTTTCAATTAACTCGTTTTTCACTCTTCTGTTACATTTTTCTATTCAGTAGCTGTTTATTATTTTATTTCTTTGAACTGAAATATATAATTGGATAAGATTATCTCAGTTTTGTTTGTTGCCGTATGATGAAAGTGCTAAGACAGTTAGTACTAACTACATAGATTTAAAATCTAGATGTGTCCCTGGTTCTCTCCATATCATTGCAGTTTGCGAATCTTTCTAGGTATCAAGACTCATCCGTAAAGTACGCACTGAGCCGCACTGAGCTGGTGCCCAACTGCGATGTTCAAGGGCTCAATTCAACCGCGCTCTGACATGCGATGCGGACAAAGGAACACAAACCGCAGGTTGTAGGGCTTACGTTACACGGGATATGGGCCGTCTTAGAGCAGCAGATAGATGCGACGCCAGCTGCCATGCTGTTAGTGATCTACAGAGTCTTGCATACAGCAACAGGAAGCGGTCGTCTGCCGTTATGGTAATGATCCGGCGTCCAGAACCGCGTCTTCTACAGAGGTTTCGGTTCCTTTAGTAACAATTCCACAACCTACAGATGACACCACGATGCACATTCAGCTTTCTTGGAACAGCGGATTGTCTTGCACCAGCTTTCAACACCCCGACAGCCTTCCAACGCACTTCATCTTACCAAATGCTGTCTTTGGCTTATGCTTTACGTTTGGGCTATCTCGGATTACACAGAACTATCGCTGCTTGCGAACTGACGCACAGCATAATGAGATTTTTGTGTAACATGATAATATACATTTTTCATCAAAAAGCATTTGATCTATCTGTTTCATCATTTTACAATTTTATTTATAATAATTTGTAGTTGCGTTATTGACTAATTTAATTTATTTTAAACCTAGTTTTCAGCTTAGCAACCATTTACTTTATAACAAAATATTAAATATAATAGTCAGAACATATGTTTGGTTTGAAAATTGCTTGAAACGAAGCTTAAAGAAAATTTTTAAATCAAAAATGTTTTACAGCCGAGCATAAAGTATAGAATATCCTCTCTGACGTCGGAAGATAAGAGAGAGAAGTCTAATTGTTCACCGCCACGATTCAAATTTTACTAATATTTGTCAGTAGAAAAGCGTATTATACTAATTTAAGTTTAAATGCAGTTATCTTTTTCTTCTGTTCTTCCCATCCACAAATAAAAGAGTTAAATTCCTAACGTGCGAAAGAGAAGAGAAATTCCCTATTTAAAAATAAGAAAAGAAAATGGGAAAAAAAAGAAAAGGGGAAGCTTCCATTTCCATGTTTTCCGCTTCCGATCACTTTCTGCAATCCAAATCCTTTCAACCCACTTGTTGCTCGTCAGTCATTTGTCATTTTTTTGACGGGACTATTCTCTCCCCCAATTTTAACTCTTTTTAGCCCCTCATCTAGAATATAGGAAGATAAATCTTTCCTTTTTGTCATCTCTTTCCGTAAACAGGATCTGGCACTCACTGTCGAGATAATACTTTATTTCATAACTTTCACGAGGCAGGTTTACCTTTTTCCTGGCTATTTTTTTTTTTTCAAGAGAAAATGAAAGGAAACTTCTCACTTTGGTTATGAGGAAGTATTTAACATTTTATAGCTTTTTTTTTTTTTTTTTTTTTTTTTTTTTTTTTTTGTAAAGTTTCATTTTAACTTACAGATGAACTAAGAGAGTATGAGAAAAGGGTAAAGGGAAGAAGATGTAAAAAGTATTTAAATTTTTCCAGGAGTTTCAGTTTGAAACGCCTATACTTTTCGCAATTCTTCCTGATAAATGCTTACTACTTGCTATCCACTTATTGTGTTCAGCTCGAATTTCGCTCGAAATTTATTAAACCACTCTGTTTAGGGAGACGGTTTACTCTGAAGAATTGCACACCAACGGCTGAGCGGTAAAGTCACCTGAATGCTGATAGTTGGACCAGTGGGTCAGGCAAACGGCCTGGCTGCATGGGTGTTTTCGTGGTATTTCTCATGTGTAACATGGATACGAGCCAGTTTTTATTTGAAAGTCCTCTACGAAGGCATGCCTCCCCTAAGGCAGATATAACGTTGCGGCTTTACCATAATCAAACAAACCAAGCGTCTGAGGAATCAACATGGAATTCCATTTGCTACTGAACTGGTTGGTTATTTGAATATGGACAGGCACACGAGAGATATCTGCATAAGGGGAGGGATCACTTCATGGAGGATGTTCTAAGGGAAACTGGTGACTGATCTCAATTCTATACAAAAAGCGACTTATTACTTCATACTCATTGTATTCAGTTTCATTCGTGAGCAGACTCAGCCAAATTGCGAAAAAAAATTATATTCTTGTTAGTGAGGGAAATTGAGTATTCACCGTGTCCACGTAAGTCCTTATCCTGTCTTTATTTTGGCAACCTTTTTGTACTGGGAGCACTGGTCGTAAACCAATGCTTCCAATATAAAAATGTTTCAAATGACGAAAATATTCATGTTTTAGCATTTTTTAGTTTAAAAATTAGTTTTATAAAAATAGCGAAATGTAATGTTTTGCTGGTTCTCCCTGTGCCTATATTTATATTTAGCAAATTTTATACTGATTATAAAAAAGTAAAATACAAAAAGTGTCACTCCCAGCCAAAACAAACTGACCGAGATATTTGGTATTAAAATCAGGGGACCATATTTGGGGCCGTCCACAAATTGAAAAGCGAAATGTTTGCATGTGTACGTAACTAAAAGCTAAATATCAATTTGGAAAATTGGTTCTGATCTTACGAGATTGTGAAATGCGTATTCTTGAGTAGAATATTCTAAGAAACATTGACCAATGTAAGTGTGTGTGTTTTTGTTTTCAAAATGATTTCAATTATTTACAGAATTTACAAAATTTCAATTATTTACAGAATCTTCTAAAATTCCTATTCTGAAAAATATTGACAGGCACGCAGGTATTGGCACGCATCCAACTCGTAACATTATTTGCATTAATTAAAAAAGATAAATATTTATAATTTAATTATTTTTTAAGATTATTAGATAATGAACGAAAATAAAAATTCATGAGAATATTAACAACGTATGTTTAGATTTTGAAAACTTGCAAATTACTTGTGTGAAAATTTTTTCAACGTACCAAACGCAACATAATTAAAAATTAAAGATGCTAGTAAATCACAAAAGACATCACCGAATGGAATTTAAGGGGAAAAGGTAAACCGTAAATTATCCTAGTATATTTGTTAATCGGCCCTTCAACGCAAACTAAAAATGACGTCAAATATTTCATCTTTTGAAATTAAGTATTTTGCTCAATTTTTGCCACCAGAAAGTCAAACATTTTGGGTGTTTTTTTTTTTTTTTTTTTTTTTTATTATTATTATTATTATTATTATTATTATTATTATTATTATTATTATTATTATTATTATTATTATTATTATTATTTTTATTTTTATTTTCATAAAACGAGTATAAAATTTTCCGGAAACATAAACACAGAGAACAGGACCGTATAAAGTTTTAAACTTCGTAATTTTTATAAAGCTGATATTTTCAAATTTAAAAATGTCAAAACTTGAATCTTTCCGTCATTTAAGTGGTTGCGAGAATAAAGGTCGAGTAAGGACTTTTATATATATCATAGAAACGCTTTATTCAATTGATAACAATAATACAAAAATTTTCGGAGAGAGAACACAAACGGCCATGAATGCTTCGTATTAAAAATATGTGCAAGGAAACTGGTGGTAAGTGTTCCGTTGCTCATCTCAATAACATTTTATACTAGTCTCACGGCAGATAAAGCAGATCTCATTGAAATTTTGCAGACTTGTGAATGCCAGTTCAACGGTGATGATAGTTTGTACCATCAGGTTAACTCAATTTCATGGAGTCATACAAAAGTAACTAAATGAATACTCCATTAGATTCAAAACCTAATTAACTACAGCGCTCTCCAGATTTAAACCTTACTGAACAAACAACATTATGCAAACTTTGATAGATGCTTGAGTAAGATAAGAAAACAAGGTTGCACAACGGACAGAACGAGTCTGGCGTTATATATCTTCCTGAAGACACGTAACACGTCGTTCCTTCAGCGGCATTTGGAATATCAATAATTAATGGTATGCATGAGAGCGTTACTTAACTAGTTTAAGTTAGGGGTATCTAATGTTTTGGCGCTTGTGTGTAATAACGAAGGAAAACTGATTTGCATAGATTGCAACTGAACGGCAAACTTGGAAGCCGAGGGAAATTAAATATTAATTTTTATTTCAATTTGACATGTGGGGCAACAATTCACTTACAACTCTAATCGTGCCAATTTCACAACGTATATCTTTTTGGTAGCTTTGCTGAAGAATAGAAGCAACACTCGGTAGTTTCACTAGACTGAGATGCGGATGCAAGTGCGTAGTTATCAATATGGAAGCTTATTTAAGAGAAAACTTTCGGCTTTTGAACTTTTGAGTTCTGAATAAGTTATTTCATCATCGTTGTAAAAGCCGTATGACATGGATTAATCTAGAAGTGAGCCAGTCCAGAAAAAATTATTAAGCAATTGCTATTTTTATAACGGAGAGGGGAAATACTCAAATTAAAACGGAAAATCTAGAGGCCATCCTACAATTAAAATTACTAGCTGGCTTTCATATTTTTTATCTTACATATATACATGTATGTATATATATATATATATATATATATTGAATGAACTAAAATCCATTGAAATCGAAAGCAAGTTTTTCTAATACTTGCTCAATAGCTGCAAAGTAAGATAATAATAATTTATTTACTAAGGAAATAATTATTATATTATCTCCTAATATTAATTTAGTAGAATGTATCAAAATGAGGGAACCTAGAAGTAGGAAGTTTAATTCCGAAAATTGTTTTTTAAAAGGAACTTGAATGTAAATCATGAAAACAAACTTTTTAAGGGGACTTGAATTTAAATCATGAATAATAAAAATTCAAAATGCAGTTCATATTCACCTGATAGCACTAATGACATATTTTTCTTATAATTTGTCCTTTAAGTGTTTGTTAATGAATTAATAAGCGTAAAATGCAAAGCGTATTTTTATTTATTTATTTATTTATTTTTCAAATGCCAGTTACATTGGCCGTTAGGCCATTAAACTCCTTGCCAATAGCGCTGAAATCTACAAGAAAATTTTGTTAGTGCTTCACACTCGTCCAAATATTCCACCGTCATTGGCCGTCCACTATTACATAAAACACACAACGGCGAATCAGCTAGTCCAATGCGAAATAAATGATTCTGTAGACAGTCATGTCCCGTCAATAGTCTAAGAGATGCAACCGCAACTGTTCGCGGGTAAACGTATTTTTATCATCTGTTAAGAGCAACGTCTAACCGTTTTACGTCTAATGAATGATATTCTAGACATTGAGAGGAATAATGTGCTTTGAATATACATTACGTATATACGAAGTAAGCGAGAAACTTTTTCTAATATAGTAGTTCCCAAATATTTTATATCTAAGGGGATAACTTTTTCATGTGCAAATAAGCTGCAGTTTACCACCGTATGTTTTGTATTCTAGTACCATTAAAACACTTTGCAATATTTACTGAAGAGTTGAAATTCAGTATTTATTGAAGAGTTGGCTTAATGGAAAAAATGTCTTACGTTAAAATGGAAAAAATGTCTTACGTATAAGGAAGTTAAAAGAAAAAAGAAAGGCGAGTTACTTTTGCAGTTTTAGCCACTCAGCCGTTACTCTGTTGTACAAACGCAGCAGCTATAGCTGGCTCTAGATTGTATGAATAAACGCAGGAATGGCAACACAAGCTCGTAAAATCGAAAGACACTGTATAGGAATGTTTTCTAATTGACCATACATTTCTTGGGACCAAGACAACGCAGTTAGCTCCTAAAATATATAATTCAGAAATGCGAATTTCGTAAAAAAATAGCGAACCGCACCCAGTGGCAAAGTGGTTAAGACCGCTGAAAGTTCGAACCCATGTGAATGGGCTGGCTGCATGGTTGGTTTTTTGTAGTTTTCCATATGTGTATCGCGAATGCGAGCCAGCAGAAAGTCCTCCAATGAAGGCATCCCTTCTTATAGGCCAACAGCCAGATTCAAATAACCTGTTCTAACCAACAGGACAAATACGAAGCTGATACTGATACTAGTTATGAAGTTGCTTATGTGGCCCCGGAAGGGGCATTCATAAGCTAGAGAATAAAATTAAGAGTTGAAAATAATTTTGTTTGTTTTCTTTGATTATGGCAAACACGCTAGGGCTATCTGCCTAAGGAGAGGGAAGCCTTCATGAATCACTTTCTTAGGGAAGCTGGCTTTTATCCACGTTGCACATGCTTAAAACCATACAAACGACATAGAGGCAGCTCATTCGTTGAGATTTGAACCTGGGTCGAACTACCAATGTAAGTTTTACAGACATTTAGTATTTATTTTGACTCTTTCCTCTATGCCTCGTTTCATCACATAGTCGACCAGATCAGATTATGCAGATATTATGGTGAACGGCGCAGCTTAAATTGAGGAGAAGAATCGTTATCGTAGTCTTGTTGTAGAAGCGACCCAGAGTGTGTTTAGCCTCGCCTATGATTACTGGAGTTTCAGCCAGTTATTGTATTATAACGTATTAGCAAATGCTTATTCAAGATTTACTTTATTGTGTTGTAGTATTTTGAGCTCAACTCACCAGCGGTGAGAAAGTAAAATTTTCAGTTAGCTTAGTCAGTTAGCTTTTCAGCTACCTCTCAGTTCCACATTTTAAGCAACTGGCGATAGAGGTAATATTTGAGAGTGAGTGTGATAGAAGATATTAACTAGGTAATAAGTCACTCCGTCCCAGTCGTTATAATTTTACTGCTAACTGGTGAGCCAAAGAGCTGAATAGAGAATATTCAGTAACACTACCTATTAATTAGTCGCCAGGTGGTATGAAAATAATAAGGCAAGGAAAAATTCACTATATGCATAATTTTTCGCTAAGTACATGATAGTCACATACACATTAAATACTACATGTTCATACCACTCAGTGGTCAGAAGTGAATTTTCAGTTTGAAGAATGGGTTTCCGAAGACAGAGATAGCCTTATGTTCCTTGCCACTGTAAAATTCATGGGCTTGTTCTGATTAGGTCAGCCAAGTGAAATTAGTCACACCAACAACACGCAAATATATAATTATATATAATATATATGTGTTTATGAATAACATTGTTATTTAAACTTTTAAGTAAGTTCGACAAGGGGAAGTCAAAGAGTATGCTGACCACGGCGTTTTCCCTAATTCTATAAAATTATAAGGAGTATGCATTGCATGTAAATTTGCATCATGTACAGCGAATAATTATTATTATATTTCAAATTATTTAACAGCTCCAGAAAGTTTTATATATAATGCATCAAGTATACAGAAAAAAAGAATCGCCGGAATTGTTTTTCAACAAAAGAAATAAAGTGCTATAATTATGGAAATATTTGCATGAGCAATCAGAAATACTGTTTTAATAGTGAATTAAAAGGAAGATCTCAAATCATCTAGTTAAATTTTAGCTATTTTACGTTCACATAATGTAACAACATTGCAATCTGAAGCCTCACATTTATTCATAATAATTATTATTTTTCAGAAATCTAAATTTTATTTTGTGAGCTTTTTTTAAGTGGGCTTTCATCGTATGGGCTTCAATCATTCAATCCTCTACGTAGCTGCTGTTGTTCATTGTTTAGTTTATTACAAATTCCGTGAACCGTTGGCGGCTTCTTTCTTTTGACCCAACCGTGTGAAAGAAGCAGTTAAAGAGAAGAGAGCCTACTTTTATTATTTTACTCCTTTGGAAAATCTGGAAAGAAAGTGAGGATATATTATTGCCCCAACAAAGCGCTGGCTCAGATAAAACGTTTGATAGTTATTATATTAAGTGCTTTAAAACACAGAATAAAAGTGAAAAATGGGAAACGGTTCATTTTCGATTTATCCCAGAAGGAAAAAAATGTGGATTATAGTGTAGAATTTCTTACTTTTTGAGTCAACACTCAGTTTCTTCTAGATCAACCGAAAGGTCCCGGAAAAATAAATTATTTCATATTTCTAAATATCATAAAGGATATCAGAGGCATGACTTATACTTAATGCCTGATTTCGACTTATCAAGAAAAAAAGGTCAAGAGAATAATTATATAGCAACTTGAGAAAAATAGCATCTTATCGAAAATTTCAAGTTGAAGAACTTCGACTTTTGAGAAAGGTGAACATTAGTTCGTAATATGAAGGAAATTATGCATTTTGGCAAAACCGTTGAGTTATTAAAGTTGGAGTGAGCCCAAGTTCTACCCTGCACATAGCGTAATCTTATAACATACTCTGTTTTCAATATAATAAATCCTTTGGCATTTGTTTATTTTTCAATACCGGTAACTTCGTTTGGCACTATGGTAATTTTGGCTGAGAAATTGCTTTATGGATTCTGTACTACCTTTATATCAGTAATGCACTCTATTTTCTTAATGCAAACTTCTCTAACGGTCAGTGAAATGATAACGAAAAAAGCACACGAAAATTATCTCAAACATCTCGAAGTTAATTGCTTGCAGTATGAAATTCTCACCTATGCTCGAAAGAGAGAAACAGCTAAACATTAGTACCTCGAAAACTGGCAGCGAAGAAGCTTCTGTATTGCGTCAGTCCATAAATTAGTACGCATTTTTTGGTAAATTTTTAATTAATATAAAAAAACACAATTTAACATTTTAATCAATTATATATTTTCCTCCATTATCTACAATGTCTCGCCATCTTACAGGCAACATTTTTATGCCATTGCTGTAGAAAGACTCTGACTTTGATGCAAAAAAACTTGAAAGTTCATTGTGTACATCCTGTTTAGAATTTAATTTTATTCCCAGTAAAGAATTTTGTAAGGCACGAAATAATTGAAAATCACTTGGGGCAATATCTGGGGAATAAGCAGGATGTGGTAGTCTCCCAATTAAATTTGTAGAGTCATTAGGTATTTTTTGGAAGCCGGACAGATGAAAAATTAACGCCGCCTTCGCCGGGAATAGAACTACGGACTTCTGAAAATACCGGCCCAGCGTGCAAAACCACTACACCACGAAGGACACTTGGAAAGCGGGAGAAATACCTTATAAATTCACTAATTTTTTGCAGCGTTGTTCGAACCGTATGCGATCTAGCGTTATCATGATGAAACAACACTTTCTTGATATTCACCAATCGTGGCCGTTTTCTGATCAGCTCTGGGTTTAGACGGCAAAGTTGTTCACTATAAACTTCTAAATTAATCGCTTGATTTGGTTCTAACAGTTCAAAACGTCCTATACGGGGTTCATCATCAATGCTGCTTTTTCCAACTTTAAATTTTTTAAATCCTTTCTGGGCAGTCCTTACACTAATAGTGTGTGCACCATGTACACTATTAATTTTTATCGCTGCAAACCTAGCAGATTCACCCCACGAAAATAAAAAATGTAAGCGCAGCACGTTTGTACTGATGATCTATATTCATCTTCTATGGGTACTAAAATAGTTCGATATGTACGTAAGTTGGTGATGAACTCAATAATATGTTAGTCAAACGATGACAAATTTCAACAAGTTCAAAACTGTATTGTTTAAGTAAATGCGTCATAGTGTAATTCCACGCATACTCTTAATGCGCACAAACTTATGGACAGACCCCCATAGATTTGCCCCCGTACTACGTAATTACGAACCATGTCTCTTTGACAGTCCTCCATGAAAGCGCCCCACTGTTTAAGCAGATAGCGCTCGTGAGCTTTGTCTTTATCGATTAAGCAAGGCTCACCAGCGGCTGAGCGGTAAAGTCCCTGAGCCCTGGTAGTTCGGTCCGAGTTTAAAATCCCGCGAACGGGCTGGCTGCATGGGCTTTTTCGTGGTTTTCCCCATGTGTGACGTGTTAATACGAGCCAGTTCCCACAGAAAATCATCCACGAAGTCAACTCTCCCTTCTGTGTAGTTCCTTAGGGTGGAACACGTAAATAATAATAAAAATAAAAAGTAAAAATTCGATTAAGAAAGAAAATTTGAACATTAATGGAAGGAATTTTTTTTAATAGATTAATGCGTAATATATTTTAAAGCATTTTCTACTCTACTGAAGCTTGTAGGATTCCTCACAGTGTAATGCTGAATTACTGTTGAACGTAAAGAATCTTAAGAACTGATAAGCGAATAATCGCTTGAGTTCGTGTGACAGGAGACAACAAGATAGAAGGGTAAACTAGCCCTTTATTATTCCAACTAAAGTTTAACAAACTCCGTCTTGGAGTGTACAATAAAGCCGACACTTGGGCTTTAAACTTAAAGAGACTAAGAATAGTACTAAACTAATCTTAACTAAAAAACGATATAGCCGAAGCTATCAAGATTCTAACCGAGTTGGCCCCTTAACGTTAATAGACTGCGAAGCTATTAAGGGCCTAAAGTACGGCCGAGCGTAATAATAGCTTACGAGAGAGTAGTCTAAAAATTCGGACGCGTGCAGACAGAATACCTGGTAACTCTCTCTCTCTAAGACCGAAGAACTTCGTGGTTAAATGCCGCTCTTCCTCAGTATGTATTCAGACGTGATTCTAAAACTACGTTCTGGCCGGAAGTAGTAAGTTGAAGTTAAGAATCGACAGGAAAGGAACTTTAACTCAAAATTTAACTGTTGATAAAATTAACATAATCCTTACAAGCTATAAAAAAAGTTTAAACGTACTTTATCTATACTCTTCCATTCTTACAGATGTCTTAATCTTATTCTGATGAACTCCATAACTGGAAGAGCGTATCTCAGATCAGTGTTTAAGACAATAACGCAAATAAGTCAGAATTAGTATAAACACACTATATGTTTAATGGTACACTTTGAAAAATATACGCTTTGTGTAAATAAATTGTAAGCATTTTCCAAAATGTCTTCAACAGAATTACAATGAAAAATTTTCTTTTGTGAATTTTATACTAAGATATATTTTTCACGTAAAAATTTATTTAGAAAAATATCTGATCAAAGTCATTTTATTCGTCTCGAATGGTAGTAGTATTATTTTCATTACATGAATTTCATATCCTGACAAAACAGAAATTTAGGCCCCTTCACGCACATAAAAGTATTTGTTTGCAGGCGATGCGATGAATAAAATTCATAGCTAATTTTTTTTGTTTTATTTAATGAGTGAAAAAGTTCCTAATATAATTTTCTTAGAATGAAAGGTTTAATCAGTTTTTATGATTTGTACCTAAAAGCAGTTCTTTAAACAGAAGCTTGTAAAATAAGGTGTAACTCGAATTTGTAACTTGAATTTGTAACTTGAATAACTTTTAATAACTTGAATTTAGGAGACGAGCAGCTGCTGAAAATTAATCAGTTATCGGTTATTATCAGTTATTAATCAAAAAAAGAAAGAATTTTAGAGCCAAAACCACACGACATGAAAGAAATGATATTAGTAACAATAAAATCCAAATTTCCCCATAATATGTAAAACTCAACCATCAAACCAATAGAAATACAGAGAAGAGAAATACAAAAATAACTTTAAAAAATGCTGGCATAGAAATGCTATTAAAATCTCTTGACCCCTCGCACTCGCGTCTCCACTTTTTACTAAAGGTTATAAGCACGTAGATTCCACGTATAAAAGTGATTGTGCAATCAGTCTCCATGTGATTTTAACTACTATAAAACTACCAAGTAGTTAAAAAATTATAATGCATTTGTCAGTTTGCTATTTTCCTGAATACCACTAGGAATAACTGATGTCTACTAACTTACGTTGATAAGATGTAACATTGTTATTGCTAAACGTATAAGGCCTTTGCATGTGAACCTTTATAATGCATTAGATTTTTCTGAGTTATCGAAGTATTTTGTCCCTAGAATAATGAAATATAATCTTAAAATGTAAAATGATATTTATGAACTTCATAGTAACATCTACACTGACTACCAATAAGTATTTGGACACCTGTGCAAATGACGATATCTGCGGTCCTAAGGTATGTCACGGACTCCGCCGGTATATATCGTGTAGGAAACAGCATCGGCTTTAGTCGCATGCAAGATGCCTCGCAGTTCGGAGCTCTCTGATTTCGAGAAAGGTATAATTATCGGGTATCACAAATGTGACCGATCCTTAAGGGACAGATCTAGCGATCTGAAGTACCCAAAATCGACAGTGGCCTATGTGATTAAGAAGTGGAAGGTGAGTGGTAATTGTTGGAATGTGCCCCGAGTCGGCAGACCAACGAAACTGCGAGATAGAGACCGACGAGTGCTGTCCAGAGAAATTCGGAAGAACCGCACCCAACCGATGGCCCTCATCCGCGAGGAGTTTCAACAGGCATCCGGGAATATTGTTTCAATGAATACCATCCGTAAGGAAGCACATCTGCTTGGGTTTCATGGTCGTGCTGCTGACCATAAGCCTTTGATCACAAAGTCCAACCGCGCTGCTCGGTTAATGTGGTGCAAAGCACATCGAAATTGGACCGTAGATCAGTGGAAACGGGTTCTTTGGAGTGATGAATCAAGGTTCACCCTTTACCGTTCGGATGGCAGGGTCTGGGTCTGGCGTCTACCTGGAGAACGTTTCCTGCCAGAATGCATTGTGCCAACAGTCAAGTTCGGTGGATGTGGAATTATGGTCTGGGGGTGTTTCTCCTGGTATGGGCTGGGACCCTTGGTCCCCATTCATGGTAAGCTCAACTCCGATGCCTACTGCACTATTTTGGATGACAATGTGCTTCCTACGTTGTGGCAGTTTTACGGGTTGGACCCCTGTTAATGCCAGTTGTCATGTTTCGACGTTAACCAAGGCTTGGTATGGTGCCAATGGAGTTCATCGAATGGACTGGCCTGCCCAGAGTCCAGACCTGAACCCTATCGAGAACCTCTGGGACGAGTTGCATCCCCGAATTCAGTGGTGCACTACCCGTGCAAAATCGATGAAGGAACTTCTATGTCTTCTCCAAGCCGAGTGGAAGAAAATACCACTAGCTGTCATACAAAAACTTGTGGAAAGTATGCCCCGGAGGGTTGTCGCTGTAATTACCTCTCGTGGAGGCTCTACCAACTATTGATTTTGAATAAAGTTAGTTTTTCTTTTCTATCACAGGTGTCCAAATACTTATTGGTAGTCAGTGTACTGTAGCATACGCATTTGCTTTAGTGTTTCTGATATTCCTGGAAGCCTTAGTAAAGTACCTTTCTTGGGGGTATTTTTCACAGGTAGGCCGTCGCGTCATTTTAAATAGCTTAAATGGTTTGAAAATGTTGACCCTCGTAGAAACATCTTGGTGAGAGAGAGAGTGGAGTCAGAGAGTGAGAAATCTAACGAATAAGCTGGTTGTGGTATTATATAGGAATCTGTTTCTGATCAAAGAAACTTAAGTTTGTTAGCTCAAATGCTTTTGCCCAAAATGCTTTTTTGGTCTGGACTACGACATGAACGATGTTGTGTTGGAATATGTCAGGGCGTGAATATCTTCTGCAGAGAGTACGCTAATATCCAAGTTCAATTGCTGCAAGTGTCACGCATATGACATGAAAATTCCGAAAATTTTTTGAAAAGAGAGAGATTCTTGTCATTGAGAAGATTATGTTCATTATCGAAGCAACGGGATGATGATGTTTCTAAAGATGTTTGAGGTTATAATTATTCGCAGCATTTTTTCTTTCCCTATTTCTTTCGGAACCACAGCATTTAAATTTAAATATATGCTTTTAATAGATTATTTCTTAATTGAATTTTATAGCCTATATTCATAAATAAACAATGCAATAAGAATATTGATTAATAAATTATAATCATTCTATGAAAGAAGCCCCACCAGCGGCCGAGCAGTAAAGTTGCTGAGCACTAATAGCTCGGTCCGTGGTTCGAATCTCAGCGAACGGACTGGCTACATGGGTGCTTTCGTGTTTTTTCGAATGTGTAACGCGTATACGAGCCGGTTTCAATTAAACTTTCTCCACGAAGCTATCCCTTTCCTTAGGCAGATAACCCTTGAGTGGTTTGCCATAATCAAATAAAACAAAACCATTCGATGAAAAAGTAGCCCTTTTTTTATAAAGTTTCTGGTATCTTTCAGCCCTTTAGAAGTAATAGCTTTGAATAATTTGATTTGTTTATTCTATCTAAAGGGCCCACCAGCGGCCGAGCGGTAAAGTCGCTGAACACTGGTAGTTCGGTCCGAGGTTCGAATCCCGCGAACGGGCTGGCTGCATGGGCGTTTTCGTGGTTTTCCCCATGTGTAACGTGTATACGAGCCAGTTTCCCTTAGAAAGTCCTCCACGAAAGGCATCCCTCCCCTTAGGCAGATAGCCCTAGTGTGCTTTGCCATAATTAAATACACCACACCACACCTTATTCTATCTAAAAGGCGTATTTAGTTTACACTAGGCTGACTTAAAAAAACTGACTTAAACTGACACTTAAAAAACGGATTGTTTTTGTTTACGTCTCTCACACACACAGCAATAAATTCTACATAGCATATCGGCCATCCCTGCTCAAATCAGATCTTAAAAGAACATTTATAGCTGTAGATACCACCAAAATATGTAGCAGAAACATTCGAAGTTATTAGCTCATAAAAACAGCGCGTATAGCAATGATTGGACTAAAATGAAGCAAAATTTAAGGCACGAAAAATTTATCAGTAATAGTCAATATTTTTCTTGTATGTTATTCCTTAAACAATAGTTGCCAAATGTTTGCTTGTTTCCGAAAGAGTCGCTGTTATCCAACTACGTTGTTAGCTTGCAGTATTGTCTTCGGTAACCTCTCGCGTAGGATGAGTTATTTCATTGACCATCATCCGCCAACAAGAAACTAGATTTCAATGTGTAACTCTACACTGAAGGAGGAAAAATAAAGGGATAGAATGCAAGAAAATAATGCCATCTGCCCTGCCCCGTGTGGCCGAATTGAATGCGGGGCATTTTTTGATGTCTTGGCAGGGTTTCTCTACGGGAGAGCTGCCTCCCCTCTCTCTCTCCGAAGAAGAGGGAAAAAATGAAAATGAAAAAGTTGTACCCTCGTCAACATCATGCAGCTGCCTCGACGTCGAAGTGAAAACATGGCGGCAGTCGTAGATCTGTCTCGCCTCCCACGCTTGCGAAGAGCTCCCGGACAGGCAGGTACAAGGTAGATTTCGATTGGGGATTTCATTTGGCTATTTATCGCCGCTGCAGGACATCTATAGCACTTACCCTGTAACACGCAGTGCATCTTAATTATGCTTTAAATTCATTCTTATTAAATAACTGTATATATTGGTAATATTATTGCACAAGCACGCTAGATTACATGTGCGAAAGGTGTTCTCACTAATAGTAATTTTTAATGGGTGAAAAGTAATATTTATTTATTTATTTATTATTAATATGCATACACAACTTCGTCTTCTTAACATCTGAATTTCCACATCAGCAAAACCCTGGCGGTGGATAACGTTCGAATACCGCCATTGGTGAGAACGTAGCGAGAAACAGAATTTTAAGGCCCTAGACTAGGGGTCCTCAAACTTTTCAAATTTTGTGCCACGTAAATATGAAACAAAAATATATGTAGCTCCATAAAAGCATTTCGCCATTAAAAATCAATGCATCCTAAATGGAGTGTATGTAATCAAAAAGAATAAAACCCTTTAAATTTATATTATTTAACTATATTTGTAAATGAAACTTTTACATTACAATAAAATATAAATAAGTATATATATATGTAAATAGAATAGTGAGTAATAATACGTATATTAAACAAATAATATAGTTATACAAAAAAAAAAAAAGCAAAAAAGACGCCTGAGTCACAGGCACAGCATTGACAAGATAGTTTAAAAAATATATATACATTCTGTCTTTTTGACATTTTAGATATTAGAAGGTTTAAAAAAAATGGTGAATGTTGTGAAATTTACTCAGTTTTCTTGGAAAAGTCGTCATTTCAAGATTAAAGCTAGAGCAGTAAAAGTCAAAAACTTGAAATATATAGGTGTTTCTGAATAATAAAACTTAAAACAGAATGTTAAAAGGGGCGCAATTTTACATTCATTTTAAACATCCCTTTAATTTTTTTCTGTAAAAATTGCACCACTAAGAATATTGTAATGTACCAGCCAGTGGTACATATACCACAGTTTGAGAACCGGTGCTCTAGACGGCAGAATTTAGAAACGGCAGAGACTGCACCGGACAGCAGAAAACAAGCGTTAGTCTTGCTACCCCGTGAATTATTACTTTTTTTTAGAAACTTATGTTTGTATATCCGTTCTAGATGAACCTTATGATTTTTTTTTTAATTTTCACTTTAATATGTACATAATTTATATTTAAAATCAGATTCGAAATGTACATTGAAAAAGGGCATTCCTTAGAAGGTCACGAGAAACAAAAATTATAATTTATTTAAACATTTTACGCTTCTGTCTGTTTAGAAAACTGATACCAGTTAAATTTGGAGTTGTCAGTATGCAATGATTAATTAAATCGGTTAGACAAAAAGATCAGTCTATGATAAATATTTATAGAGTTTTTGAGATACGAAATTTTCATTCTTTCGTGTAAAGATTCTGCAGATGACTAGAAAGATATTTAGACCAATTTACAGCCAATGCACTCGTTAATTTACACGCACACACACATATATATATATATTACATAATTTCTCAGCCTTCAACTGATATCAGATAAATTTAACCAAATTGAAAACTGAGAATCAGTTCGAAATAAATGATACAAACCAAAAGAGAATAAATCTCTTGCATCCAGGGCCGGTGTTAGGTATCTTGCGGGTAATGCAATTTCCGTGGATCCTAAATTCTGCTGCCTAGTGCCTCCCCTAAATTCTATTGATCAGTGCTTTCTCGAAATTTTAAAACTTTCCGTTTCTAAATTTTGCTATCGGGGCTTCTCTAAATTCTAAAAACTTTGCCGTTTCGTGCGGCTGGAGCTGGTTTCACCGGCTTTGACGGCGGCCGTGCTTACAGCAGAAGTTCTCGAAATATGGGTTGCAAATCACCGTTGGACAGAGAGGGTTTTTTTTTTTTTTTTTTTTTTCCTAGGAAAGTAAATTTTTGATAGTAACACTGGTATTTATTACTTCTTCCCTTATTATATTATTTTCTTCTATGAAACTCATTTTTTCACACTTTTTCGCAAATAAACTGTATGCAGATGAATCGCATATGTATGTAGATAAGTGGCGAAGCTTAAAAGTCTGGGAAAGAATCGTAAATTATCAATATGTAAAGAAAATATTTTATATGACTGTATAATAATAGTATTATGAATGGAAATGTAAATCCATTTAATTTTAATGACGTTGATGCCGCCAATAATGCGTATTTTTGTTTGTTTTGGCGAAAACAACATTCATTTGGCTGAGTCGTTGTTAAATTCAGTCTGGATCGGGCAACCCTTTTGTGGGTCAGTGAAAAAAAGTTCCCAATACCATCATCTTTCGTGATTCCGTGCGGCTGACAGGTCAACAACGATTGTTCGGCTATTATTGCTTACTAGAGAGGAAGGAAGTCGAAAAATCTTACGAGTCTTCCCCCCCCCGGCACCAGTATTTGGCGAAAACATCGCGGAAAGATTTTGTTGTACACATTTATGTACTACTTGCTTCTAGCATCTGCCTTAACGCGGTGTACCTCCGTTATGTCAATCAGTTTTGCTCCCGATTGCGTGTTGTGTGTTCATTTCTTTGTAATCCCTCTTGCCGTTACTTTTATGGACTTGTTTATGTAACGAGCAAAAGAGCTGCAACTGGATGCATGGCAGCTGATTGGGACATAGTTACGGTCCTATCAAAGCCTTATTCTTTCACTTTATGGGGTTTGTGAGAAGAGCGTTTACAATTTGCCTTAAAAAAATTTAACCCTCATTTTACGAAAAGGAAAAATCCACAACAAGGAATAATGTAACCTAAAAGAATAAAAGAGTATTCTACGTACTTTAAAATAAACATATAACGGATGGAAAATCAACCGTTTTACATTTTATTGCTAAAAACTTTTTTTTTATTATTATTATCTGAATTTTTTTTCATGTCCTAATCTTTAAATTTGGAAGAATGAAAGAAATAAAAAATTTTTGGTCATGAATAAGTAAATTAATTCAAATTATTCCTCTCAGACATTTCGCAAATACCGAAGAATAAAGGTTTCCTTATGTGGAAGAGAATAATTTCGCATATTAATAAGTTAAGCTGCATATTATCCGAATTTCCTCCACTTAGTTGTCATTCATAAGATGGCAAATTTGAATTCCGCTTAATCCATTGTTTGCAGCCTGTTAAATTATTTTTTTCAATTCTGATGCTATAAAACCGCGAGATTTATTAGCTCGTTCATTAGAACTAGATATTTCTTGTTTACATATGTGTAATATACAAACTATCCTTCAGAAACCGATAATTAATAACTCATTCTACATAAGATTTTATATAATACTTTTTGACGGTATATATTATTGTAATTTGAATCATTTCAAATTACGATTTAGGAAACAGCAACGGAGCATTCTTAGGAGCCAGTTTCAGAGGCAATATTCGTAATTTTGTTAGACATCTGTTTATTCAGCCAAAACAACTTCTGTATATTTGCTAGTCCTAAAACAATATGCTCAAATCTATCAGCAAAAATTCTTGATCAATATGTCCAATTATATATTAGTTTTTCACCATTTTGCATGTGTTCTCTACATAATGTATATTACTGTCTCACAATATGCCATATGTAATTCAGGCAAATGTTTTTGTTACGTCTAAAAACAGTTGCATTCCCGCATCAGTATCTTTAATTTATAAAAAGTTTAAGAAAACTATTAGCAACAAAATTTAATATTACTCGAGCTATATTCTCGTGACTAAAAACGTTTGGAGAAAGAAGGAAATTTTTCGAGGAAAGATATAGATGAAGTTGATTCTAAAATCCGTTTCTTGGTTTTCTAAGTAGTTTTTAATTTTATTAGCCCAAAAGAGACATGAGTCCCGAATGGAATATTGTAGTCTCGAAATGACATTTTGCGTTGAATAACTATAAACGGTGTATCACTTTTCAAGTTATTGCCACCAAATATTATCGCCCTGCATTATATTTAAAGTAATTAAATAATAAAGAATCTGCATGAATGTATGTATGTTTCTCCCATTGTAAAAAAAGAACGGTACCTAAAGCCATCGAATTTTGAACAGTGCTGTCCTTCACCCGAACATGGGCACCCGGAAGCCCGAATTTCGATTTTCAAATTTATTTTTATTTTCTATTTCATATTTTGTAATAACGAATTTTTTATTAACAAACTCAACGATTTCAAAGCGAGCAGTGGCAAACACTGTATGAAATAACACATTTTTATCTGTCCATCGGAAATTCTAAAAAAATGCTATTTTTAAATATTTTGTGATTTTGCCTATGTGGCGTAAGCACCAAGAAAGTGATATTTAATAAATAAAGTAAACGAACAAAACGTTAATAGTAAAAAGATAAAAACAAAAAATCTGAAAGCTTTCAGATTTTATATTATACCCAATGGGGCGTTTTTTTAATGTTTTGTGTGTCACCTTTATATATTAAATATTATGTTCTTCGCATTTAAACTATAAAATTCAATTCAACAGCAATATCACAAAATAATTTTAAAAGCGCACATCTTTAGAATTTTCGATGCACAGTCTCGCGCGCTGCAGATAAAATTGCTTTTTTTCCTTGCAGTGTTCCCGTTGCTCGCTTTGAAATTGTTGAGTTTGTTAGTCAAAAATTTGTTAAAGTGTTACAAAATATGAAATAGTAATAAAACAAATTCCAAATGTAGGCTTCTAGATGCCCATATTCAAGTGGAGAACTACCTTACTCAAAATTTGATGTCTCTAGCTACCGTTGTTTTTTCACAGTGCGAGAAACATGCATACATTTATGCAAATTCTTCGTTATTAAATTTCTTTAAATATAATGAAGAGTTCCAGTATTTGGTGGCAACATTTTGAAAAGTGAAACGCCATTTATAGTGAACCAACGCAAAATGCCAAAACTAAATTAATAGCCCTTCTGGGAAAATTACCTCTTTGGGCTAAAACGTTTTGTAAAGCCATCCTAGTTAAAAAACTGAACATTGATATGATAAACTGAGAAAAGACTGAAAAAAAAAAAAAAAAAAAAAACATAAAAATGTATACCAACGCTTAACGTTGCGTCGGGAATTTTATACGTATACTACTATGCTGCTTTTAAAATTTTTGTAACTTTACTGTTGAATTGTATTTGGCACAAATGCGAACAAAATGATGCTTAATAATAAAGCTAAAGAAGACAAAAACAAAATTATGCTTAATAATAAAGCTAAAGAAGACAAAAACAAAATTATGCTTAATAATAAAGCTAAAGAAGACAAAAACAAAATTATGCTTAATAATAAAAGAAGTGGAAGAAACTTAAAAAGAAAGAAAGCTCTTTTCCAGGCATTCTCTAGCAAGTGAAAATGAAATTGTACGTACAGTATGGCTAATGGTGATGGTCTGCCAAGGAAACCAATTGTGACTCATGACCCTGCAGGCCAAAAGATATCGAAATCGGACAGCGGACAACACTGCTTTTGATATAAAGAGTGGTAAAGACGTGCTCTCATCTCACTAACATCAGTTAAAGAAATCATTGGGGATTGCCTTAGCTTTTTATGGGGAGGCATTATCACGAGAAGACAGACGGAGCTTCACATTTTCGACAGAGGTTCACTTCCCGGAGATCGATACTGTGATGAAGTTATCCTTCTTCACGTGCGTCTTTTCCGGGTGCCATTGGACCCACTTTTATTTTTATGGATGACGATGCACGGACTCAATTCTATTAAGGAGCTCCTTGAAAAGTTAAGATAACTACAGAATGGACTGGCCAGCGTGATCCCCTGATTTAAAGTCTATTGAACATATGTGAGATGCAGGACGATTGGCGGAACGATCTTACCCTACAGAAAACTCTATAGTTAGACAACTGAGACAGATATTCCTTGAAGGATGGGAACTCTTACCTCAGAACTGTTAGATAATCTAGTTTTTAATATCAACAGACGGCGCAATACAACCATTGAAATTTGGAGAGGTCATTTCTCTTATTAAGGCTCTTTGGTTTATTGTTCTGTCTCTTGGCTGGACTTTTTGTACAAACGCCATTCTATCAATAAAGTCTTTTTCTGTTTGTTCCGAAATGTATACTACCTGTTATTTTTTTTCTGTAACATTTTCCTCGTCCTTTAAGTACTACATTTTGCTTCAGTAGTATAAATTTCATGCCTCTCAATCGAATTTTGCAAAATTACAGATAAAATCAGAAACTTTTTTTAAAGTTTTGCATACTCATGTGTAATGAAATTTGATAAATATATTAAAAAGCCAACTACTCAAGTATTGCCTAAGTTGAGATGGCTTCTTAATTTGTCCTCGTGCTTTACACAAATGGTGTTTAATGCTGAAAATTAGCAGAAAAGTAACTCAGATTTCTTAAAAATTAAACACTGAGTTTCGCTTGATAATCGCTACTTGCATTCAGATATAAAATCTTAAAGCAGAATTCCTGAGTGAAATCTGAGGCATGAAAATATGCAGTTTTTTGTTATGCTCATTGGCTAAAACTTGGTTTTGTGAAATGGAATTCAATAGTAATCTCTCAACCTTTTTAAATGGGAAACTTTATTAGATGTCCTCTTCCCAAGGTATGAAGACTTCTGTGGTGTATGAATCGGACAACATTTTTCGTGCAGTTGCTTTTACGAGTAGAAAATATTACTCGTGTAGCTGGTTGTTTTTCTACGTTTTTCTGTGCAGTTGGACAACACTACTTCGCGCAGTTCAATTATTCCCACGCTTTAGTTCTTTGCATTTAAAGGACTTGTTCTGATCTAGGTTAAGGACAGACTCTGATGGGCCATCTTTAAGGTTGTGAATAATCCTTTGACTGCCTTTGTATATACATATAAATAACACCATAAAGTCACTTGAGTAGATTTTATGAAACTTAGTCAATGTATAACAACACTCATCAAATCATTATCGGTCAGATTTAGCATGTGCGTGCCTGCTCAGTCAGTTTTTAGATCTGTTCGTACAAGTGTGGATTTAACAAGTTTGAATTTGTTTTACTTGTATTTTGATCGATTTTTAATAGCTAGGTTAACAATACGGACTACTTCCAATCCCTAATATAAAATCATGTTCTTAGATTTCACGTACTAGTATGTATCTCAAATCTCTTTTTTAACATGAATAATGGAAGAATCGCAATAATACACTTTAATTCGTGTCTTGTACACTGATGCAAGGCAAACGTATGAGTGTACAAGACACGAATTAAAGTGTAGGCATTGCGAAAGAATCAATAAAAAATTACCCTGAGGTTACCAGTGAGCTTTACCATACAGAAAGAGAATAACTTTCATTAAGAAACAAATATTCTGTACGTGTCTTATATGAAACTTCCTGACTTCAAGAGAATGCCTTAGAGTGATACGATTCGTACGTGATATTTCTGGAAACAAGAACAAGCATTTCAGTAAATCTAGATTACTCAGTTTTAAAATAATGGAGATTCGCTGACATGTCATGGAGATATTTCTGTTTTTTTATTGATTGAATTATTTAATGTTTATGATCATAACGAACGTTACATTTGTTTACACATTACATCAAGAACTTCAGCTGAACTTCAAGATTGGTTTGGTTTATTAATTACGCCAAAGCACGTTAGGGTTATCTGTCTAAGAAGAGGGATGTCTTCGTGTAGAACATTTTAAGGAAAACCAGCGGATATCCACCTTACACATAGAAAAAAATCACGAAAATGCCCATGCAGCCAGCTTTACCGAGATTCAAATTAATGTAGATTCCACTAGCCGCCGAGCGGTAAAGTCGCTGAACACTAGTAATTCGGTCTGAGGTTCGAAGCCGGGGGAGCGTGCTGGATGCATGGGCATTTTCGTGGTTTTCCCCATGTGTTACCTGTATACATGCCAATTTCCCTTAGGAAGTCCTTCACGAAGGCATTCCCCCTTAGGCTGATAGCCCTCGAATGCTTTGCCATAATTAAATAAACCAAACCAAATTCGGATCGAACTACCGCTGTTCAGAGCTTGGCTCCTGAGCTTCAAGAATCTCAGTATTTGAAATCGGTTTTTTAGGTAGGAATCAGTGTAATTAGAATTTTATAATTGCTACGTACGAGCTACTTATCTAATTTTATACTTGTATGCGACAAAAATGTCTTCAGAAATTTGGACAGATTTTCCATGTTTCTAATAAGCTGAACATAGTAACCCGCGTCGTATAGGAATTAAGTTATTAACAAGTTTCCGCCATTCACATTCATAAGACATTGGATTTATGTTATTAATTGAGATTATTTATTAATAAAAAGGCTTGAGATTCTTATGTTATTAGTGTCTCATCCTATAAAATATTTATTCATTAGAACATACAAGGTTATCCAAATATGCGAGGTACTAATGAACTTTTGCCGGCAGCTAGAAAAGTTGGCTTATAAGTCCTGTCAGGTTTTCTCAATGCGCGACATGAATAAATACATGCTTAAGAAAGCCTTCAAAAAGTTTATTTCTCTCTATGGTAGACATATAACCTTTGACTCTTTTATCGTAAACAACCAAACAGTCTGTCTGTAGCAGTATATGCTCTAAATGCTAAATGCTACTCCTCTCTAGAAAGGTAATTTTATGCTTTTTTTGACCAATGGCCAGTTTTACTAACGATGGGTTTATTACGCTGGAAATTTAACAGAAGTTGATTTTTAAGCCAAAGAGAGAAATTCCTATTTTATATTGTCTCAAGCTTCAACGAGATTGATTTGCATACCATAATACACTTGATCAACGCCCTAAGAAAATGCCCTATTCTGCGTAATTGAAACGTGTTAATCTTTTCTGAATTGTGGAATTCATTGTCGTTTAATTCCGGTTTTGCTTGAATGCTGTTTTACGATAACCAGAAAGATAGTAAACATTCCAATAGCAATAAATCAGCCCGACCCCTTCAAAGACTGTAAAATGTTTATTGGAAAAGTTTATTGAAATTTTTTTGAGTGAAAACGTTCCAAGCGGTTTATCATTGTTCTTGTGTTTTTTCCACGGATTCTCCTCATTCGGTGTACTCTTTTTGTTTTTAAGCTTCCAAGTATTTGTGTGGAAAACTTTATTTTCCAATTGTGTCTTTTCTTCAGCATGAGAAACGTCATTGTTTACTTGTCAGTGCCAAATTCTTTTACCTGATCAATCTCACATCGTAATTTTTTTTTTTTTTTTTTTTTTTTTTTCTTTAATATAATTGCTTTTGTTCAAATTTGTTTTTTGACAATGTCATCTGTTGTACTTGCTGAGTTACCAGTTGAGCCTTTCTTTGTCTGTTATTCACGATAAGACTAACAAAATGGGTAATGGCCTAAGTGTTTAAAAAAGTGTCAAATGCCAATCAATCACGCGTCTTTCGTGCCATGAAATGAACTTACTTAAGCAAAAAGGTAAAAAGATTTTTGGTAAAATGTAGGTCGCCAACGACCTCGATTTTTGCCTTCATCTCGCGTAAAAGACGAAAACAACGGGCACCCTCCTGTTCCACAAACATGAGTTGATTCTGCTCAAATCGCCACATCCATGTTATAGTCTCCAGTGCGCGTGCGACCTTGGCCCCGTACGTGTCACCTCCACTCCAGATGAGCCGTTGAACAAACCCCCCTCCCCTCCTTTCCAGCCGAGGGTAACCCCAACGCATCGATTGTTAAACGGAACCGAAACCACATACTTAGCTGTGTACGTGGCATTCCGGGAAAAAAGTTGGAACGATTATTCGGGACAACCGCGGGATCGATCAAGTAATTGCATGCCATTTATCAATTAAGAGACCCGGACCACACCCAGCGCTTTCAGGGCTACGCCGACATTCCTATAACCCAGGAAGCCACCGGAGACATCAGGTAAAGCCTAAAGGGGGAGAAAAAAAGGAAACAAAATACATTTCGCTACTTTAATAAACGGGATCTAGGCGAAGAAGCAACACGTCGACTCATTTCAAAGCCTTTCCAACTATTGGTTGCTAGGTTTTTTGCAAAAGCCTCTGCTAAGCTTGGGAGGGTTTTTTTTTTTTTTTTTTTTTTTTTCTTCTTCGTCTCTGCGAGGAGAAAGTAACTAAGAAGTAACATTAGTGGCATAATTATATAACTTAAATGTTGGTAACAGCTGTATACTTGTCGCTACTTGAACTGAATACACAGCTCATCCGCTCTCGAGGTAAACATCAAAACCGTTAGACCACAAAGATACACACCAGCTTTTAAATTTTCAGTTAAGCATAGGCACAGAATGTCTTTTATCATATGTTTTAGAAAATAAATTTCTCTTATTCTAACTAACAGAAGACAGATGATACAGATTTGCTAGATTCCATTGTTTTTGCGCATTATTTTTAAATCAGTTTTTCGCATCTTACTTTTCCTATTTTTAATTTCTTTCCTTTTTCTCATTAATACGTTGTATGCTCACTTATTAAAGTTTAATATTGCTCTGAAAACATTCTTTTTGAAAGGGTAAAAAGTATTTTCTAAGAGAAAAGATCTACGAAACGTCTTCCAAAATGCAATCAGCCTGAAAGAAATAAATTTGATTTTACTGACGTATAGAAAGCGATTGCAGATTGCACGGAAATATTATTATTATCATCAAAAGTCAACGGAAACAGTAAAATGTATTGAATAACAAAATAAGATAAAGAGAATGGAAATAATAAAACTGCTATCTTATAACAGAATCCACACGGAACTTAACAGTGGTGTGAAATTAGCTAATTTTTAATTAAACGTAAATAAGAAATCACCGTCTGTGGTATCTAACCCCATTATATGATGTTGCCTTTGCACACTAATTGATAAACTCTTCAGAAATAAAGTTATCAGTAACTTGGAAGCAAAAATAAAAATGCTTGCTGGTTTTTACATACTTGAGAAATTTTTACTTTATTTTTTACTAGTAAATGTCTGTGCGTGACAGTATTTTGCGTAAATAATACCATAGTGTGTATACGACATAGGCTAAGTTGTCCGCTTTAGCAACATGACGTGTTCGGAGATACTTATTTTCTCATGCAACAAACATAAAATTGCATTTTACCATTTCAGATTAAAAAACTAGGTAGTTTTTTAACAGTTTTACCTAAGGTAGAGTTATTACGTATTATCTTTACAGCATATAAAATAGTTTCAAAAATGACGTCGCGGTCGTTTATGCCACTGACAATTCCGTGTAATTTACTTTTATTCCAGAAATGGAAATTCTACCATGGCAATAATATTCATGAAAATTCCTTAACTTATGTAATCTAAGTCCTGGAAAAGTAGAGATAATTTGCTGAGGTTAAAGAACATGTTTATTTTCAATGGAATTATATATTAAGCAACATACGAAAATTTTATTAAAAAATTAACTGATTTAGAAATATTGCCCTAATACCCAAAATACCACGTTATTTAACAGTTTTAAACATTAGGGTTGTCATTAACTACAGTAATGAAGCGAGAAACGTAAAGGCAGGCACGTTATTCAAATATTACGAGATCATTCTATACTATTCTTTGTTTTCCCTGGAGAGTGCAATCCTCCTTCAGTTTCTCTATGTGTCTGGTACTTTTAAATTTATTCTTCTTTCAAAATGCCGCATGTAAACAAGCTGTGGCTTGAAGGACATATTTTTGCTCTTACCGAAGAAAAATATGCCTATTCCATAATTGGAAAACGTAGTGAAATGCATGATATTAAATTTTCTAAGTGCGAAATAAGCAACATTATTAATCGGAAAAGGAAAAACCGCTAGTCATTGCGTCTGCATGGAAAGAAGACTCCAACCAATACCCAAAAAAAGGTACGTACTTTTTCTAATGTTTCTAAAGTTAAATCATTGGAAACAAGAGAAAATCCGCCGACCCAGAAATCGATTGCAGTCTTTAAAGATATCTGTAATAACAATAAATAAAATAATAAATTAAGATTTACAACTTAAAAAACATAAATTTCACTAACTTTTGCCGAGACACGTAACGCAGAACAGTTTGTAGAACCCTGTATGAAAGCCATTTAGGAGGAGATACGTAGAAATACACTATGACCCTTGAGGAAGCATGAGTTTACTTAAATGACTTGAAAAAAAAAAAAAAAGAGTTAAAAAAAATGTACGATCCTGGTTCCGTCAATACAAAGAAAGTTTCAGGAAGGACGAATTCCAAGAGAATCATGATTGTCTCATGATTCTCTTGCAATGGTAAATATAAAAAGCGTGGAAAAAAGTGCTAAAATCAACTCAACGTACTGTCGAGAAAAAGTTTTACGTCCGATATTCACAGAAGAAATTCCACTTACTTTTCCCAGTGACTTTATAAGGTATTTCTCCCGCTTTCTTAGCGTGCCTTCGTGGTGTAGTGGTCTGCACGCTCGACGCGTATTCGAAGAGGTCCGTGGTTCGAGTCCTGGCGAGAGCATTGCTTATTTTTGATCTTTCCTGCTTCGAAATAACCTAATGTCTTTACAGTGGCGCCCGAACTAAAAATGGTGGTAGATGATGACTCTCTACCATCTGGATTTGGCGATTGGGTCCCCTAAAACCCCAGTCGCCCTTTAAAAGAGGGAGCATATAAGGTATTTCTCCCGCCTTCTTAGTATGCCTTCGTAGTGTAGTGGTCAGCACGCTCGACGCAAATTCGAGAGGTCCGTGATTCGAGTCTCGGCGAGGGCATTGCTAATTTTTTATCTCTATTGTTTTGAAATAACCTAATGTCTCTACAATTCAGAATGTAAAACTTCACAACAAAGACAAAACAACAAGGCATACTTCGAGATGTATAACTGCATTCCTTGAGAAAATGAAGACTGATATAGGCATTGCATCTATTCCTTTTCAAAATTCTTGCGAAGTTTCAGCTATGAACTATTGTGCCTTTGGTCTCTTGAAAAGAGCTCGTTTTAAGCGCAAAACCATCACGATTAATGGACTCTAGTAGACGAGGTACAGAAATGAATACCGCTTGAAATATTACGAAGAGCCCTTCTGTTATGGAAATAACGATGCAGACTTACAGTCCTGAAAAAAGGCTATGAGATCAAACATTTAAAAAAACTGCTCTTTACATTTTAAACATTAGTTAAACGGCTTCGAAATCGTTCTAAAAATATGTAAACACTCTCTGTAGATGTACGAAGTGATAGTTGTTTGGTGTAGGAAGACATATGAATGCATATTTGAGATTCCGGAAAGCTAGGAAGCCGTATTCACGACTGAGAGTTTAAAACCGCTATCACCAGACTTAAATTCCTATATTCAAATAATTTAACCTAACCTGACCGGAAACCCATTTATGTTAGTGTAACGTGCATATATAGATGTAATCTATTCATACGCCAAGTGCAAGGCTCGCCGTGTTGTCAGATTTTTTTTTAATTTGGAGGCCATATTGCAGTTGAAATTAATCGCACACTGTAATGTTTATACCTTTCGGACCATGGCCTCCGCTAGAATGTGTGTTACTTCCAATGTCATTTTTCTTCTTTCTACATTTCTAAATTCAGCTTTTGTTTCAAAGAACATTTTATCAGTGGATTTTATGCTCTGTTTTTTCCAGCTATACTCGATAGGTTTTATATCTGAACCTTAATCAGATTCTTTGAATATTTCAAGACTTTTAATCAGCAGCCGAAGCCATACATTCATGGCAATATCCTCAGTGTCTTTGTCTGTAAATAAAATTTGGAATTCAGGTTAAGAAGTATATTAAGTTAGCTTTTCTCGGGAAATTTCACCCTATTTCAGTATTCATAACTCTTTATTCCTCATAAAGTTTGGGAAAGAAACCTGACTTTTTTTTTTTAATTCAATTGGTTTAGAATTTTTAACTTACCACCCGGCAGCTGTACGGATTCTTTCGACTAATAAATACTCTGCATGTTTAGGAAGTCTCAGATTATTTTATACAATATTTTGTGCTTAGGACACCTTGGCGTGTCTCCGAAGTGCTCTTTCTTTGTGAATCCTTTTAAGCTTTGAATAACATTTTATTATATCAGAAAGTGATAATCTGTGTAAATGAGACAGTTTAGCAAGCTTTCTGGTAGCTATCGCATTTTCTAGCTGCAAATTAAGAACAGATTGATAAATTTCATTGATAAATTTCTAATCACATAGGCTTTCTTGAAAAATCCATAATAATAAATTACTATAATTCCATAAATTAAAAAAAAAACCTTTGTTGAAAAATGCAAAGATACCTCAGGTATTACCAATCGTGTTTTGATGCAAAATAATCCCATAAATGCCATATTGTATTTGTTACAGATAAGTTTATTTACAACCTGAGAAGTGTCTCATTACTTGTGTGACATGATTTTCCCATTGTAAAAGAAAAATGCTAATTACTTACATGCATTACAAATACTTATTCTAAATGGAAGACTAAGTAAATGCTTACTTCAAAGGAAATCAAAAACTTTATTTTAATGCATTAAAAATGTGTAACATTATTTTCTGAAAACAGAAGTTTCTCATCACGTCCGCGAGTTACTGGTAAACAGAAATGAGCTAGCAACGAAAAGTGGTTCGGATAGATCGTGTTTCGGTATCTGAATCTGGATATAGAGTTCTATAGCATTCAATTTCATTTTATCATTAAAACATACACACGTATTTCTAGTTTTTTCAAGGTAAGACGAGTACGTATGTCTGTGTTACATTATTTCTTAATTATTTAAGAATTTCAGCTATAATCAAATCTTGGAGCTTCAACGCTGCCTGTAGTTATTTCATGCAACTTATCTTTTAATACAAAAGAATTTCATTAAAAACTTCGATGCAGAAACTACATTCTCAGACAGCTGTTTAGGCTTAGAACTATTGTTTCGCAAGAAAGAATGTCAAATATTTCTTTAGACTACAAAAGCGCATTAGACAGCTTATTGTGATCATAAAACTCCCTTCTATTTGATACCTCTGAAACACATACTTACTGGTTTCTAGTATTGAGTAAGATCTGTTGATCACTTAAACCTTGTGGATGTTAAGGATTCTTAACAGTTTTCAGGATTTTCGATGAGTTATGTATGCCCTTTGTTTAAACCCCTAAACACTCTTCATTATGTTTCATTTCGCTATGTAATTTGTAAAAAGAGTAATTAATAAAATTTTCGAAAGTTTCGAAATCGGTGCTCTCAAAGTCATCAGTTTTTCTTAGAGTTTCTGTGTGTGTGATTATGGCAAAGCCTCGAGGGCTATCTGCCTAAGGGAAGGGATGCCTTCGTGGAGGACTTTCTAAGGGAAACTGGCTCGTATGCACGTTACACATGGGGAAAACCACGAAAACGCCCATGCAGCCAGCCCGTTCGCGGGATTCGAACCTCGGACCGAACTACCAGTGTTCAGCGACTTTTCCGCTCGGCCGCTGGTGGGCCCGTGTCTTTGTGTTACTGCATGCGTATGTTAACAAGTGGACAATTCTTTAGAAAAGACGGCTAGAGAAGGAATAACAAGAACATAAATTTTACATAAAATACTCACATAAACTTTAGATTTATGTCGATTTTTGTATAGATATTATCAAAATTCCGTCTCTTAATTTTAGGAGGGGAGTTTCGAAATAGAACGTAATTTAACAAAAAGAATAACGACAAATGATTTTTTACCACTTCTGTAACAGTAAAAATCATGTGTTGAATAAGCGTTTGGGATTTTAACCCAAACTCTCTAAACCACATTTCAGTAGTAAAAAAATTACTTTCTTTTATTATTTATATCTAACAATAGAGAAATTCTCAATTAGCCAACTGATTTGGAAGTTTTGTTAATCTACTTCAACAGTACCTTGGTATTTCTTTTATAAAAATTTCGAATTACATCTGAAATTTGGAAAAGTTACAAGATTTTGTTGTACTTTCGCTCAAACAGGTAACTAATGTTATGCTGTTTTTCCTTGATGCTAAGATTCCTGAATGCAATACGTGCAAATATAGTCTTTCACGCTATCGTACTATTTATTCTTTACTAGGCTACTTCTTAGCGAAAATTAATTAAAAAGGTAAAAGGTTAAAATTAGCACGGTTATAGGCACCCTTATCGGAAATCATACATCAGAAATCGTAAAGGAATACGTTGTGTTAATTAATATTTTATGCTTTAATTTATTAATTAATTATTATGTTTTCGAATTCTAAATTCACGAAGAGTTTTTACGAAGGGTGTAGTTTTATAGCAGAGCATCTTATTCTTTAAGTTCAAAAAAATGTCAAAGCCTATTTTCTTTGTCTACAGCAGCGGTTCTCAACCTTTTGACTTAAGTGTACCATCTAAACAAAAACCGAAAAACATTAGTACCACCACTACATTTTACAATGATTATTTTTCAATTTCTCAATAGAAATATTAAATATATATATATATATATATATATATATATATATAGCCATTCGCACAACCTATTGGCTCTTTCTATTAATCTATTATAAAAAGTTTCTATTATAAAAACTATTAGATTAAAAATTGATTGCCGTTTTAACTACCTAAATTCCGGTTATAACATTTTAATTCTAAAATTTAGTGTGAAATTTGGGTTTGTTTAAGAGAGATCAATTTCTTTATGTAAGGTCTTATTTCATTTAGCTTTAACGGCAAATTAGGATTCACTTTTAATTTTGGTCTATATTTATATTTCATATATCACATGGAAAAACTCCTTGTTCATGCAAACAGGTTGTGCAAAAAGACAATGCAAATTTGATAGCTTTATTTGAAATGCCTTTAAATTCTTTTTTTTTTTTCCGTTCAGCCAAACGTTAACAAAAGTGTCATTTTCGAAATCTTCAGTTAGAGATTGATCACGGGAAATTTCTATCAATTGTTCTTTAAGACAAAAAACAAAAACAATTGTTATCAATTGTTTTTGTTCTTGTAACCTATCGATTGTTTAAGAGATTTTTGAATTTGATCGTTAAAAATACTTTGCTTCTTTGCATGCCACCTATTTTTTTCTTACGTACCACCGGTTGAGAACCGTTGGTCTAGAGTTTAAAAATAAAAAATAACATTTTCAGTTAAAGCTACTGAAGTCCAGGTATATTGATGTATATTCTGTCTCCACTGTTAGCCATTAAAATTACTACACGAGAAAGGAAAGCAGATAGCAGAATCTTATTTGCTGTACGTATACAATTGTAATGGCAGCAAAACATGATTTTATATTTTCAAAAGGTGGTATAAGACACACAGCGTGCAGATTTCAGTACGTAGAGCTGTTACTTCTGGAAGCAAAAACTGGTGTAATCCAGCTAGGCATAGAGTCGAACTGAGCTTGAATGAAATATACGGATACTTTATTCCATGCCGCTTCAGTGCGACGCCAGAGTTCATCAAACATAGTGGTTGCGAGTGGTGGCTTGCCAGTCTCTCGGCAACCAGATGTTCTCAGTGGGTGAGAGATCTGGATAAAGTGCTAGACATGGCAACAAGCAAACACCCTCTGTATCGAGGAAGGTAAGGACAGCAAGGACAACATGCGGTCGTTTATTATCCAACGCACAGCGACGGACTTTAATACGTCAGAAAGGTAACGGCAGCTATCCACATTACCGGCTATGCGAACAGGAGGTGACGGGGATGAGTACCTTAATGGCAAAGCGTACCAGTACGCCAGGGTCTGGGCCCGTATGACGATGACGAATGCAAACTAGCATCGTTCATTTGCTTTGGCGCCTTCACACACGGATGCGTCCATCACGATGCTGTACATAGAACCGTGATTCGTCAGAAAAGATGACGTCATGCAACTTCTGTGTACTGTATTATCATTCGTTGCACCACTGTAGGCACGCCTGTCTCTGCTGCAGCTTCAAGGGAGCCGCAACAATGGCTGCCATGCCGACAGTCTGTGGTACTGTAGATGTCGTCGCACTTTGTCTGCGGACGTTTTTCGTTCTGCACCCTAACCAAGTTCTTGATTCAGGGTACGTGACATGGCTGTACGATCCAGAAGACCAACAGAACAGCATACATGTGCTCTGGGGCAATTTTGCCCTGCGACAGCTGAGATCCTGCATGGTATTTTGTATGACCTTCCTGGAACCATCAATTCCATATCCGCCTAACAGTCATAGGATCCCGACCGACTCGAGCATCAGAATCACGGAACAATAAACTGTAGACTGTAGTCCCGATAAGCCCTAAGCCCCTATCCTGCCGTGGCACGAGCTTTGCACAAGAAATCAAGGTTCAAGTGCGATTTCTGAATGGAAAACTAATGTGCAATGCCCCGATTTATGTAGATGGCGTTACTTATACCAACTTTGGACGCATGCGATGGAAGGATAATTACTTGCGTATCCCAGCATATAGTACATTTCATGTAAATTTGACGTTTGCTGAATGCCGCCTTCATAGTGTTAGCAGCTTCAATGACCAGCCGTGTATATATAGCAGCAGACAAAAAAAAAAAAAAAAAAAAAAAAAAATTATCACCTAGAAAAATTAACATTTTATAGTATTAATACATTATTTTGTTCACGTAAAATTATAGTAGCTCCTGCAAATCAAGGTATGAGATCACTCCACATTCATATTTCATCATAAGGCGCTTCCGAAAAATTGTGTCATACCATTTCTGTAAATAGAGCTGCAAAAGGGGAATATGGTCATTCTGATTTCCCTTTAGGGAGGGCCTCATATGTTCAGTTGACGCAAGGTAAAACATGTGCGGAGTTGCTTTAGCCAAAGAAGGGTATTTGACGCTCATGATCGCTCAAACAATTAGCAGCAATCAATCGACAATCTCAAGAGCGATAAAACTGGAGCGCGTAACTGGTAATGTTAAGAGAAGACTTGAATCAGGAAGAAAGAGGGGCAACACAAAATCTGACGATCGATATCTAAAACGGATTTATCTCTGTAATCGTTGCTGATTCGAAAGTTGAATTTGAGAAAGGCTGTGCTGTTAATGTAAGCGCACAGACTATCCAAAGACGCTTTGTAAAATGCGGTTTGCATGTGTACCGTACCAAGAAAAAACCTTTATTAGAGAAGAAAAAATATTCAGAAGCCACATTCTTGGGCAAAATAGCATGAAAAAGCCTCAATGAGACTGAGTAATTTTTTCTGGTTATTGTAAATTCAACCTATACGGATCGGACGGTAAACTTCATATTCGAAGACAAAAAAGTAAAGCTTGTCTTACAGGTTGTATGTTGTCTACTGTGAAATTCACAGCGAGCCAAATGGTCCGGCGATGCATATCTAGCAAAGGGATTGAAGGCCTGAAATTTACTGTTGTAACTTTGAATGCATCAATTTAAACTTACATCTTGGAAAAGCTTTTAAAGCCATTTATTCGGTATCGTATTGGAAATTGCATTTTTCATTAGGACTTTGCATCATATTTATACAGCAAAATCGGTCAGTACGATCTGACTTATGTATGATTTCGTTGCACTTACAGGTTTTCATCAAGACAATATAATGTATATTGCAAAAGTAATTTTTCCCTCGTTTATATGAAGACCGATCTGACAAAATCTAGTATTAAAGTTTTGGACTAGCCTGAGAATAGTCCTGTTCTGAATCCCATTGAAAGCGGTTGGTATATAATGGGTACCAAAACGTGCGGCTAAGAAACCTGCTACTAAAATTAAACTGCAGGAAAGCATGATTAGGGTTTGGATTCATGAAATTGGCCGGGATTACATTCAGAAGTTGATATCTATGCCGTACCGTTGCAAAAATGTCATCGCATCTCGTGGGGGATTTACTAAATATTGAAGAGCTACTTATGCGTGTATACATATCTAAGTACACGCAATGTGACAGCAGTTATGTATAATTTACGTTAAACACAAAATTTGTGTATCAGTTACTTTGTTCCACGTTTTGTTAAATTTTGCATTTTTCACTCTTTTTCATTTTTCTGAATAATTAAGTGTAAATAATTTATTAATAGTAATAAAACTTGATTAAAATTAATCCTACAATTTTATTTTATTGTAATAATATGACCATTATATAAAACATACACATGAAACACATTATTTGCACACATTTCCACTTTTTCGCAGGTGATGCAGTTTTTTTGTCAGCCACTGTATAAATCCATTACAGGAAGGAAACCTCAGAGAAATCTAAATATTCGGCTCATTTTAATATTAACTAATTTTACTTCATAAAATGGCAACACCGAAATTCTTTTTCGCCTGTCCCAAGCACGTCTTCATTTAAAAGTTCACACTAGGAAGGAATGTGCAGACGTTGTCTTTCTTTTCTCCCTAGCTATAGGAGAGCTAATGCTCATTAGGAAAAATGGATGCAGTTTTACCCATTCATCTGCTGCTCTTGTTCTATTTATACGTCAAGAACTTAAAGTCAGGTAATAGGTTGAGAGACTGAAACCTTTAAAGCTAACCGAAGGCGTCACTAATTCGACTTATTTCTAAAAATAAGCAGAAAATCAGTGTAATGAATTATTTAATTATTAATTAAATGTATTTAATAATTTTTAATTAATGAAATTATTTTAATTTTTTAATAAAAACGCTTAATATTTTAAGAATAAACTCATAACAAAAACGTATATGTATTTTAAGAATTATTAATATACTTATGGTTTTTAAAACTGACAATTTTTATTGGAATATTTAATTAAGCAAAAATTCTGATATTTTTTACGTGACATTTAACGATGCACGAAGTATTTGAATATTTCCTCTTTTAAAAAACTCTCATTGATTAAAATATATTAATTTAATATGGGTTACATTAAGTTTCCATTTGTTTGAATTATTACGGAAAGGGGAAATTTTATTTATTCATTATTTTGTATTTTATTAGTACTTCTTTCTTCCTTATGTTGCATATAATTATAGTATATTTTAATGAAAAACATAATTAATAGAAGAATGATCTTACAGGAACGTATTAACATTTCTTGACTCTCAACAATCAGCAATGTTAATTTTTTTTGTTTTAAATTACGGTTGGTAAACTTGATTAAAAACATAAAACTCTAACAAGTCCAAAACTTAAAATCAACCGAAAACAATTTTGAATGAATTATTTTCTTAATTAGCTTTTGATTTTGATAATTTCCTTAATTTGACTAGTTCTGTCCCATATCTAATACATATAATACAAATTTTTGTACGTAATTTGCAAAGTCTAGACAATTGCGCCACTCGTCGAAACTTTATTTTATTATCTTCCCTATAAGCATTGCTTAAAAGTTGCATAAAGCACGAAACACGTTTTCTGTGACATAAAAGTGCTGATTTTCGAACACTGTCTTATAAGCTTTATTATTATGCTCTTCCTTGATAAAAGTTTCGCCTCAAGTTTAGCAATTACAGTTCTGGACAATATGTAGGCAACTGTATGACCTTTCCCTGTCGCACTTAAATTCTTAAATTTTAGGCATTGCAATGAAAATATATCTTTACGTTCAGGAAAATTGTTTATTGAACTTGTTTGCTTTTATTAATTCCAAATATTTTAGTTGAAAATTCTCGTTTGCCATTAGAGTATTAGAAAAACTTCATTCTTCTTAAGTTTCTTCTACAGAAGTAATTTGAAGTAAGTAAAGTAAGTTGTGAATAAATTTGGTAAATAATAAAAAATAAATCTTATTTCACGCAAACCAATGAGTGAATCACTAAAACTTAGCAAATTCGTAATAAATTCTATTCCGCGCAGAACAACAAGAGGTTCCAGGGGAAATGGCTATATAGGCATTTTCGTGGTTTTCTTGATGCGTATAATTACTCATTTTTATAGAAAACTTTCGCCATAAGAATATCTTCTAAAGCAAACAATCATTTCGGACTATAATAAATTATTATCTACTACATTTCCTATTTAGAAAAGTCTTCAGATTATTCAAACGGAGCCTCATGTAACCAGCACGTTATATCTTTTACGTACATACGCATTAGAGATGGTAGGATAATCTTTGATATAAACAAAAAAAAAAAAGTGAAGCAATATTTAATTTCTGAATTAGGGCAAACCACACGAGCTCTATCTGCCTGTGCTCGTCCAAGTTTTGACCAAGTTGAAAATTTGAGGGTATAGTACCATACTCTTCCTCCTTCCACCAAACTCTTGAAAATAATTTGAACAGACGGATTCTAAATGCTCCTAAAAGACACTGCCGTCATGCACTTCCATATTATATCCGAGGTTCGAAGCCGACCACAATACGGATCGGGGGTAGTAACTGGCTAGAAACAAACGACTCTAAAGTGTTTATTGTTATTCAAACTCATTTGAACATGAATTAAAAACCATATGACGAGTTTTCACCTTCCCGTTTTATGTTACGAAAAACAGTGCACATTTTAATTTCCTCCACAGGAATTTATTGAAATAGGAAGTATAGAATCGCGTATTGTGCCTCATTTTATATTTCAATCGTCCATTAGATGAAAAATTTCAGTCTAATCTTCAGAATAGTAGTATTTAAATTATTGCACATACAGAAGTGTAAGCGCGTATTAGATAGAATTAATTATTAGAATAAAAGGAATGAATCTGAGTCAAAATCTGTGTATCCGTTTCCGTTTCATGTTAAATTTACGTTTTAATTCAAATTGTTTCATGATATTTCTTTCTTCTGTAGGAAGAATGATATAGAATAGGAAGTGATTTGCTGTTGAACATGAGATTCCGTTACTTTTCTCTCGGAGGCTTTTATCGTATGTTCCTAAATTTCTTGAAATCGAGAAACAGACAACGGAAGAGTGATGAGCTCGGATCTTTAGGTAGCTGGAGCACTTTGTTCAGCAAGAACTTGAAAAGCAGATGGCAAACGTGTTTTCCCCCCTCTTTTCAAATACTATTTTGAGTTATTTACAGCACTCTGGTTGTTGGGTTGAAGAGAAGTGGACGGGGCCCATAAAGGGTAAAAGGGTAGAGGTAGTGCCTCAACATCCCATTCCCTTGATCCTGGGCCTCTCTTCTCTCTCTCTCCTCAAACTCAGGTTACAAGGGATGCGCGGAATCAGGCCTAATTTGGAAGCGGACGGCTACCCTCGCCGCATCTGTTGCCAAGTCAGAGGTATGAGAGTGGTGCTCTTGGAAAAAGGGGAGGAGGAGGAAGACTGTTGGAAGTGTGCCATGCAAAAGAAATATCGGCGAACCCTCGTGGCCTGCCTCTTATCTTCCTTTAGCTTCAAAACCTCGTAAGGATCGTATTGTTCATTATTATTTTTTTCGCTTACACTCAAGACTACTATCTTGGCGAATTTTTGGGGGGGATTTTCTTTCCCTTCCTTCTCTGTTTCTTTTCTTTTCAAACTGCTCGTATACTAACTGAGGTCAGGATGTGGTTTCACACTTTGTGTGACGCGATTTAGGGGAGATTTACGTCATCTTCAGCCTTCCATGTTTTCTTGTGAGAAATGCTGAAGCCCATATTAGTCTTTTATGGAAATGAGTAAATATGCAGATGGAATGTTTGTGTCCCATACTTCTCCTTCGATATTTAGGCAATATTTGTGTAAGATACTTCTTTTAACACCTGCGTGTTTTCGCATAGCCTTTGTAAGAAATAAAAAACAAAGAAAAACTGTTTGAGGTGGTCTTTCAAGATCTAATCCCCAATAACCAGAACGTTTTCCCAGCTTTGCTGAGACTTACATAACCTACTATTAACTCAGCCGAAATGAGATTACCATAAAGAATAAAAGGAAGAAGTTAAGGCCTCTTGATCTTAGACTTATCTTCCCAAACTCAAACTTGAACTCGAATAGATGACAAAGATAATTTAATAAACTGACTTCTGATCATATAAGTCACCCTTTTTTCCTTTCTGAATTAACTACATAGTAGATTTTTCTTGTCCTTTGCGCAAGATTGATTTTTTTAACTCTCGTACTGTATCTGTGTTCATCAAGGCAGACTTCTAATCGTAGTATGATTTACCTGTTAATCATTCATGAATCCATTTTTATTCTTAATCTTAAATTAACTATATTATAGCAGCTAAATACTTTTTGATAGTTCTCCAATAGGTATATAGTTAGCAACAAATACTTAAGTGCTATTAACAGATACAACACAGCAGATACATAAGGACCATTTTATTGGCACTTAAGTATCTGTTGTGTTGTTGTTGTTATGACTAATCTCACTTGTCTGACAGCAACATTAGAACAAGCCCACGAAGTTCATCGTAGCAAGGAGTGCAAGATTGCGCCTGTCGTTGGCCTTGAGCACCATACAGGTGAGAGTACGACTTTACTTAGTTCCACCACACCCAGTTTTGAAGGACAGCTCCCCGGGGAATGGATCCGAGGGTCTTCTACCCCCTCTTCCCCTGCCACCAGCCTCTCGAGAGGATTTTCGGCTCCCCGCATATTTAGAGTGCCCCCATGCCGCGCAAACGCTACACATTTACAAACAGCGATGCCTTCTCCGGGATTCGAACCAGGGCTCTTCGGCGGCACTTAAGTATCTATCCGTATCTATGCATTCTTTTAATGCTATACAATTATTAACTTTTCATATTATCGAACAATTTTTCATTTATTTTATTCCGTATAATTTTTTATCATTTCTGCTTTGCATGTACACATCGGTAAGATCCTGAAACGTATGAGAACTTTAAATCATCATACATTTTAGGCGTATGAGAAAACCAACTTTATAAAACATTAATTTGACATAATAAAGGCTTAGACAATTTTCTGTGGAACGTAATAATTCCTCTTTTCTTTGTAGCGAAACTTACTGGACGGAATAACTTCTATTAATAATCTAGGTGGACTGCACCTTCTTTTATTCACGGAAATATAACGTTAAATTTTTGCATTTTTGTACAGTTTAGATATTTTAAAGTGTTAGTGTGCAAATTTAATAAGGCGGGATTAAATAACACCAGGTGAAAGAGATTCATTTATGTAAACTCATATCCATTTCATCTTTTGATTAGACACCTAATTAATAAATGTGAAAAATGTCTTCATACTTTCACCTTTACCTCTTTATTAGCTTTCATACTCTTATATTTGTAATGTAAATTTCATGGCAATAATCCAGGAAAGTATTACTTACCTTAGGCATGTAGTTAACGTTCTTTGCCATAACCAAAGGTCCTTTAATATTTTTTCACATTTTTGTACGTAATTCAGCCTTTATTTTCAAAAATTAAGCTATGGAAATCAGTTCTTTTGTACGTATTCAAAATTTCTATTTTGATTGCATTTTAATTTTTGCTTTTAAATTACTGCTAAATTCAAGTACATTGCTTGTGGATGTTGCTATCTGTAGCTTCATAAGGTAAATGCGCGTAAAATATTGCTGTTATTTCTAAATCTCTAAAGTTCAGAAGTTCAATTTTTCTGAATTTAGACCGGATTTTCTATATTTTAAGCAACAATTATAAGCGGTTTTACAAATTACATTAGGGTCCAAAATAATATTTATAATCACAAAAACACTGATTTCTTGCAAATTATTAAATAAATTTTAATGTTTTTATTTGGGATGATATTATATCATCATAACAACTCAATATGCACAGGAGAATCAGCCATGATTGCATATGACACAAAGCTGTTTTATCAAGCAAGTAGAATTTAAAAAATACGTGGCAAGGAAATTTTACAAAATGGTGAGTGTTTTTTTAATTGGTAAGGGAATGCGATCTTCCCTAATTCTTACACACATTTCATGCTTTTTGTAAAGTGGTTAGAGTTCCAGGAATTTCCACTCTTTCATTAATTTGGCGTTCAAAGCACTGGGTCTCCAGCCCTTTATAAGCCCGCAGAACCAGCTCTTCTACGGGCTTATAAACTGCTCTTGGGGTTCAAATCAGATTTGGCTGGCCGGTTTTTTTGCTTAACGCCTTTGTTTTAAGAACTTCATCCAGTAAGTTTCTTTGATAGAAATACGCACTATCATTTATTTAAAAAAATCTGATATGGACACCACCTGACTTACTTTTACGGCCTATTAAAATTATACACATTTTTTTTTTTTTTTTTTTGGTTGCACTTTATTTAAACTTATTTCTATGTTATTCTAACTTACTTAACGATACCTCAAGGCAAGTCCAAAATCACATCCAAAACTGCACATATTGAAATTAAAGATCCAGGTCAGTTTTTGTGTTACCGGAGTCGAACTTAGAATTTTATTTTTTCATAACGAATATAAACTTTTTCAAATATATGCATAGGAACCGGGAGACCGCATTAAAAGTTAGATTTCGTTGTTTACCGAAAATAAATTTATTTTCAAATTTGACATTGCCAAAAATGAATATTTTCTTCCTCTAAAACTTTTCATTATTTTGGCGTATGTGACTACGACCAACGATGGCAAAAATAAAGGCCGGGTAAGTACAGGGTGGCCCCAGGGAAACGGGAGATTTCGAAATAACGTTATTTCCACGAATAAATTCATAAAACTATTAATTTATTAGCGAAAGTGCATGTATTCAGCATGCCATTTATGTTTTTACAATCAAAATGTCCAAAAGTGTCTCGTTACTTTTTAAAGATGACATCGGAAAGATGTGCTCCCATTCGGCGTTCACACTCAAACAGCCTGTTTTGAAAACTCTGTAATGAGCGGTGTAGCAAATCTTGGGGAATGGCAGTGATTTCTTTTTCAATGTTCTCCTTCAGTTCATGGATTGTTGCAGGACGTGTACGGTACACCTTGCCTTTAAGATATCCCCACAGGAAGAAGTCACACACACTAAGATCAGGGGATCTCGCAGGCCATTCAATGTTATCGTTACGTGAAATAATGCGTCTTCCAAACAATTGACGTTAATCCCTATCGTCGCTTAATCCCTAGCGAAGATGCATGCTGTCGAACGGAGAGCGGCGAGGACTTATCTCGATTGCAGCTCTAACAGCTTCAATGTTCTCTGGGGTACGTACCGTTGGAATGCCACATGGAGGTTTCTTTTTCAAGGCAGATCCTGTTTCTTCAAAATTACGCACCGATGTTGTAATCGTATGCGCAGATGGGACACGTCCATGACGTCCAAGCTGGTAATGCTGTCGAAATCTCTGCGCGGCAGTCGCACTATCACCATTTTTATAAAACGCTCTCACAGCTACTGCACGTTCCGCACCAGTCCAATGATCCATGATTACTAAGTGGCAATGCGCTCACAACAATTGTGCAAAGTTTCGAACAACTGCCAGCTCTACAGTGCTGCTAACTGTAACGTTCAAAATTTCCCGTTTCCCTGCGCCACCCTGTACTTTTAAACCGGGTAAGGGGGTAGATGTAAATATATATCTAAATCTAATAATTTAGATGCTTTAAGTTTATATATAAATCTAGTATATATCTGGCTATCTATATCTATCAATCTATATACGTATATATATATATATAAAGAGAGAGAGAGAGAAATACGCTTTTAATTCCGCCCATTGCAATAAAAAAGGGAGGTGCACAGCTGGAAGTTAAAGCAGTCTCGATGTAAATATATATCTAAATCTAATAATTTAGATGGTTTAAGTTTATATATAAATCTAGTATATATCTGGCTATCTATATCTATCTATCTATATACATATATATATATATAGAGAGAGAGAGAGATACGCTTTTAATTCCGCCCATTGCAATAAAAAAGGGAGGTGCACAGCTGGAAGTTATAGCAGTCTCGTATACGAAATTTCAACGTTCTACTTTCTGCTAATCGTTTTTGAGTTATGCGAGATATGTACATACATGCATACGTACGTACGAAAACATCCTTTTTGATTCCATTTTAAATCTATTTTGCAATCCATATTGGAAAAAAGAAGCTTTTTATTTTGTCCGTACGTACAGGCGTCACGGAAAAAAAAAAAAAAAAAAAAAAAAAGTCGAAATGGATTCGGAAATGTTCAGAATGGATATTTCCGTTTTGTGATACCCTAATTTTTCGAGATTACAATGCTTCCTTTACTTCAAATAAAAAAATAAAAAAAGAGGAAGAATTTCAGATCCAGTTGCACCTCTGTTGCCTTTCGCACTGTTGTGCAATTTCTTCTCGATATCGTTTACCCGACACAGATCCTGCGTTAAACATGTGAAGCGGAATGTGTCGATTGATCATATCTCCCTACATTTGTTTTTACCTGCCACAACAGTCATTTGGCTAATATTTGTGGGAATATTTACTATTTCTTGTTTCCTTGAGCTTTAAATGTGCTTAGAATCTGAATTAGGAGTTGTCACTGAAGAGAACAAGAGCCTATTGTAGTAGACCCCTTCTCTGCTTTTCTCTGCACAAATTCAGGCGGACCTTTTCTGTTGTGAGATTAGTAGAAAACAAACCAATGGTTTTCTGCCATCAAGTTCTTTTGAATTGTTAGTACTGTTTCTACTGTATATAGGTTACCACTATACAAAAGTTCAGCTGCTGGATGTAGGTTCTTAACTCAGCTGCCTATTAGTGTAATTCCTATAGCGACGGGCACTCATTAACAGGTACCTATCATCGAAAGCAATCATTTCCCTTCTAGGGCTCGGTTTTAACCGTTTCAGTGACTTTATAAATCATTTCCAGAGGCTATAGCTTAAAACATAGTGTCATCTTGTTAATTCCATGACTGTCTGCTCTGCTGCTGGATATTTCTTCGCTCGAAGATTCTTCCAAATTATACTTTCGATACTACAAAAAAAAAAAAAAAAATGATTTGGCAAAAATTGACATGAAACTTCAGACATTCGTGGGGAAATGTAGTTTGCGCTAAGCACTTGCCATACATTTGGATAGCGCCATGCCGTTATTTGCATGTCAAAACCAGACTACTGAAATTGGATTATCTTGTCCATTCCTTGAAAGAAAAAAATCGAATTGATTGCTTTCTTCGTGAAATCTCGTTTATTTTTATATAACGGTAATTTCAGAAGCGAGTGCAATTCCTTTATTCTCTTTTTTTAAGCTTGTGTGAGATTCTTCCCGCATTTCCTTTCAAAAGCAACAGAACTACTATTTTGCTGATTCTTACTATATTTTTCTAATCTTGAAATTCCTTGAAATAAAAACAATTAATTCTGTAAGCTTGACGTAACGTAGAAAATTATAATTGATTGATTAACACTACTTACTAAACACGTAACCTGTCTGCGCTTCAGCGAGGGAAATACTGAAAGCACTGAACTGTAGTTTGTTTACGGACTTTTGTACCTCCGTTACAGGCAAACGTACGTTTGTTTACGTTTGCCTGTAACGGAGTTATCATATTTTTTCAACTTAGTTTTATTTCAGCGTCACGCGGAATAACAATAATTTCAATTAATATTGTTGACGTTATAAGGCTGATATATAAAGTCTGATGATAAATTATTATTATAATATTTACGAAATATGCTTGCAGGAGCTCTATGATAATTTCAGTTACTATTTAAGTGGCATTAATTTGTTTACGTTTGTTGACAAATGAACACAATAATGCTTTTACATGCTAAATTGATCTCGACAATTTGTGAGACACGTCTAGAATTCTCCTTGCCTGTTTCTGAATCCAGATCCAAGTATTTTAATTCGATGATGAGGTAGGTGTTTTATATTTTTCTATAGAATTTCTCCCTCCCTCCTACATGCCTTCATGGTGTAACGGTAGCATTCTCGTTGCGTATTCGAGGTTCAGGTTCGAGTCCCGACAAAGGCATTGCTCAGTTTTCATGTCTTCTGCTTAATTTTTTTTTTTTTTTAATGTCTCTACAGTGGCTCCCAAACTAAACGGTGGTGAGTAATGATTCTTCACCATGATTGGACGATTGGGTCCTCTAATCCCCAGTCGCGCTTTAAAAGGGGGAGTATATAAGGTATTTTCTCCCTCCTTTCTGCATGTCTTCTTGGTGTAACCGTAGAACACTCGGCGCGTATTCGAGAGGTCTAGATTCGAGTCCCGGTGAGGACATTGCTGAATTTTTCATGTCTACTGCTTCAAAGAAGAAAAAAAAAAAAAAAAAGAATAAAGAAATTCTAATGTCTCTACAAGCTGTCCTCTGAACCATTTCCCATTCTAATGTGAGTACATTATGCATATGTTACGTTGCGATATAATGTGAAGGTTACGTGTATTGCAATTATTACGTTTAAAGTGTTACGTGTATTTTCGCGGCATCTTTATATATTCTATTAAAATTAAATCATTGTGCTGACAAAATTTATTTAATTCTCTGTTACTTTATGCAGGGCTATTTTATGCAAACGTGGACACAGAATAGATGATTTTTACGCTCCGTTTCCACTGCTGAATATATTTAATTATCTTTGATTATGTACACTGCCATTCACCTGCGTGTATAAACATTGTGTGTGGCGTAAAAGAATTAAACAGATTCCACTTTCTGCAAACATTCATTGCCCCCGCAAAACGTAGGGTTAAAAAGAGAATGAAGCATAAATTAAATTTAGCAGCTCCTAAACTGTTTCTATTCCCTGGCGTCTCTATTTCTGTAGCAGCTATAGAGCGTTATAGGTAGACACTACGTTCGAGGTTATAAATACAAATGCGTAGAAAAGTTTTACGGGTCTCCTTTTCATTCATAAGTTTCTAAACCGTGTGTCACTGTTTGTTTCTTTCTTTGGTAGTACTTTTTTCTTCTAAGATTCAAGCTTTTATAACCTGAAACCAAATTTTGGATTTATGTCGTAAGTGGTACACTTCTAAAGCATTTATCAATCTTGATTGCCAAAGTTTAATCAAACTTACAGCTAAAACAATTTTTTATTGCTTAAGCTAAATTAAGTAGTCAAAGCTAATACCTTAAAAAATTACATTTTATTTTAAATGATGTTGAGCTAATTAGCCGATGTGTGACATTTAGCGCATTTACTTCAAGATTCTTGTTACTTTATAGTTTCTAGTTAGGTGTTACAACCAAAGAATTTAACTGAGCTGACTTTCCTGTCTTCAACTATAATGCTGCATAAGGGAGAAAATAATGCCCTCAGTAGTGTAGAAGAGACGCAATGCATACCTTTATCGTTCGCTGTATGCTGACCCCAATTAAAGTTAAACATTTTCTCTTCACGCATATGATTATATAGATAATTATTAATTTATTACGTACTGATGTTATATTCGCTTTAAAATTTGACCTGTCTTCTAAGATTTCAAGACATAGGAGCGGACGAGCCGTAAAATCGCTAAACACAGGTCGTACCGACCTGGTTCGATTCCAGGCAAACGGGTTCGCTGTATGGGCGTTTTCGTGGCTTTCCCCTTGTGTAACTTGTATACGAGCCAGTTTCCTTTAAGAAATCTTCCACGAAGGCATCCATACCCTTAGGCAGATAGCCCTAGTGGTGCTTTGCCATGATCTACCAAAAATTCTAAATTTCGAATTTTCTATTATATTTTCTCAATCATAGGGATTGCTTAAAAGGCAGTTACAAGATAAATTTGAATATATATTTCTGTATATACTGTAATATGTTTCTTTGAGTTAAATAGTTGCGTTGATTTTAGTTTACTTAATTCCCTAAAATCAAATTTTTCACCCTTTAAAACAACCGAGTTTAAATGAGATAACTGTTCTTTGAAATCAATAAATAGATAAATGACTTCAATTCAGAATTAATTAAAAATATTATTCAGCGTTTCTCCTTATTAAAACTTTGCTACTGAAATCCTTCATTTATGACATAAGAAATATTTTGAACAGCCTATGTCATTTTGCTAAGTTTCATTTGATTATTTATGTCTTTATCTCTGCGAGTGGAATATTTCGATACAATAAACCAAATTCGAATAAGCTGAATTAATTTCAAATAAAAAAGGGCCATTGTAATTTCAAAGGCCATTCCAAAATTTCTTTACCTTCTTAATTCTGATTTCAGTCGATTCATTTAATTAGATGCAAAACATGAGGTACAAGCCTATGACTTTCAAATTTTGAAAAAGGAATTATTCTTTAACTCAGTCATATAGTAAAATTATTATTAATTGCTTTGTGTATGCAACTTTGCGCAGAATCATCGATTTTATTTAAAATAAGAAATTTAAAGGACAACGAGATTGCGCCCTAGCATATTTTCTCTAATTCTGCCCCTGCATGCTATCCAGATGCAGCACCATTAACGAAATATGTATTTTATACTGACAAAGGGAATTTTTTCTTTTCCCTTCTTCCCTTCTGCAAAGTGAATTATAATCAATCAATCAAGTTTTTATAATTGCTCCTGCCACCATTATTCTGCTTTTTGTATTATGCGGGATAGTAAATGAACTAACACTCTTACAACGAACTTACCCGGGCACCCATTCCCAGGGGAAACGGATTAAAATTTCTATGCACAGTAGAACCGACTCGACTAAATCCTGGGCGCTAGGATTTATGTCTCAGACACACCACGAAGGATGTGAAGCTTATGAAACCGATGACAAACTGGTCCTCACGCTACCCACTCGGATGGCTGACGCCACCACCCTCCTGGGCAGCAAAGTCTGCCCTTTTGGATAGTAGAAACCGGGCTCGTGTACTTTATGCTTCCAAGCTGATACTGTCAGAATGTATATATATATATACGAATCCAGGGGGTAAAGGGATAGAGAAGGCGAATTTTTCTCTATCTGTCTCCTTATCATATGCAGCCAGAAGAAGGAAGTTTTCGTTGTTTATCTGAAGCTGGGACAATTTACTGTTACGTTTTCTTTAAAGCAAAGGCGAGTGTTTTTGCTTCGAAGTTTATATTATACAATATATCCAGTATAAAGCTGAATTATTTCTGGGCTTCATTCAAAGTTTGGTATGATAATATAGAAAGCCTGTGATATTAAGTGAAGCATCTTTTATTAACAATTTCAAAGATGATTGATAAGGAAACATACGGGCTTTTAAAGGGTTTAACTCAACAGATATTTAGATTTTGATAGAAAAAAGTTTACTTAAAAATGATAAAATTTAACAGGCATGTGCAGTAAACATAAAGGTAAAAGCACGAGATATGTTTAGATTACACAATGCAAGAAAACTAGGCAGTTATTAATAATTTATGATGTTAAAGAAATATTTTCTTTTGTCTTAATAGTCGTAACATATGAATTTAACAATTTCAGTGTTTCACCAGTCTCTTTTAAGACATAAATCAAGGCTTTACATTAACCGATGTCCAGTTCCAGTAGTTCTCAATTTTTGAGTAAAATCGTAGTTCAATTTCTCAATTTTTGAGTAAACTAAAGCGTAGTAGAGCTCCAAATAAAACAAACACCGTTGTAATATTCGCAGAAAATATTAATGCTACATTTTATTTAGCAGTTGGTAAAACTAATATTAGTAGTCGATACAGAATGAAAGCCTCAATTTCCTTGTGTAATGAAAAAGCGTGCTTCAGTTGAGAAAGAAAATCCTCCTTATAAGAATGCAAATTCATTAAGAAGTCAAGAAGAGTAATTTTTTATGGACTATACTTATTTGGTAAAAATGTCTTTAAACGGATTAAAAGCCAAAAACATTTTTTTTTTTACTTTGATCTTATAAGGTATTTCTCCCGCCTTCTTAGCATGCCTTCGTAGTGTAGTGGTCAGCACGCTCGGCGCGTATTCGAGAGGTTCGTGATTCGATTCCCGGCGAGGGTATTGCTCATTTTTCATGACTCCTGCTTCGAAATAATCTAATATCTCTACAATCTGAGTGTGAGAAATGAAAGAAATTATTTCATAGTCCTCTCTGAATTGTATACCGATCAGCGGAGTTGTATGCTACTCTGAATTGCAGAGTGAGGGTTTGAATACAGTGTAAGACTTGGTTGTTTATGTAACCTTTCTCCTTCCCGCGAGCGTAATATTAGACGATCCATAATGGGGTATCCTGGGCAACGTTCTCGGGGATGAGGTGGATAAATGACTGATCGATTCGGCTGTTCCTGATAAATGTGTGATGAGTAAACGTTCAGGAAAAAAAAATAAAGGAACAAAGCTTACCTTTTATCCTCTGTATCATTTGTTATTATGAGTTTACTCACCTTTCATTTTTTAATATGTCCCTTAAATTAAAATTAATTCGAAAAAATTTTTATTAATTTACTTGGCTAATCTTTGGAATATGGTAACAGGTAGTTTGGCGACATTTTGGTAAGGCGATAAAGGTTACTACCTAGGACTTTAGCAGTGTACATGGATAAAGTCAAGAGTGTGCGCAATGCTATTTTTGTGCAATTCTGGGAGGTTTTTTTAAGTGAAAATAGGTCGACGTGTACATGGATACCGTGTATGTGCAATTCTTAAAAATGCGGCAAGCAGTTTGCGATTCTGCACTTTCTCCCAATTTCGCACCTAATCTTCGTCATGATTAAGCACTTTTGTTTCATAAAAGTTCTAGCATAAGCGTAATTCGGCTAGCAGATTGTTGGAAAAAAATGTTGAGTTAAAAAAAAAAAAAAAGTCTTTACTCTGTGAAAACAAAATGGCGTCCCCCCCCAAAAAACTAGCAGGTTGCTGTACCAGGGTTGGTCGCCAAATTTTCGCCAAAAAATCGCCAAGTTACCATAATCTGAAGATTAACCATTTACTCATTTTCATTTAATTTTTATTAATTTTTAATTCATTATTTTCTTACTTATTATTAACTTAATTTATTAATATTTTTATCCTTTTTGGATTTCGCTTAATTATTCATTATTTATTGCTTTATCTATTAGTTTATTTATTTGTTTTCGTTTTATTTACTTGTTTCGTGCGCGTAGAGATTATTGGCGCGTTCCTGTTTCTGACGGCATTCTACAGCGCTCCGCTACTTCTAGTTTTTGAAATTAAACTCTGGATGTAATTTAACAAGTTCAGAACTTTTCATATGCAAGCGGTAAAGAATAGATCTTTAATAAAATAAGCAAATCAAAATATCTGTAAAACTTTTAGAAACGCGATAATAAAAGTAATAAAATTAATGTTGTTGTTTAAGTTAATATTAAGCCGATTGATGAATTATATACATGCCTTCATAAAACAGTCTGCTGATTCCACAAATAAATAAAATTACACTAGATTAATAAATTTAAATAAGAGAGGAAAATGCAGGCACAATTTAATATGAATGTTTTTTTTTACTGGTTAGAATGGTTTTATAAATCGCGGATAAAAAGTCGTGTGAATGCCATATAAAGGAAATAGCGATTTCTCAGCCGATTTCAATCAAAAAGCACAAAATGCCAGTACGCAAAGCAAACGCAAGTCACAAACACATGTTGGCTTTTTTGTGACATGAAGGCAATGCGCAAACCAAAAAAGGCACAGAAGGACAATGCGCAAAGCAAACAAAAATAAATTATTTTTTCCCTAATGGAGCGCATCGAAAAATGTGAAATTACCTGTATTGTGAGACTGCAGTATGCCAAAGAAGCTTGACTCTAATAATAAATACCCATTTACGGGCATTCTGAATGCAAGGAAGTTTTCTTCTAATTCCAGTTTCCCCGAAATTTGGTTAAATATATTTAACAATAGTTCTGCGAATTATTTAAGTTGAATGCTCTCTGTTTTTTCTTGAGACTGAAAGTGAACTTGTGTGTAAATTAATGGCACGTATATAGCAGCTAATACGATAAACGAAACGTAAAGGTTTGAATGCTGATTTTGTCAATACCAGCATTAATTGTGCTAATGTTTAAATTTTATCAAAATTAATTGTACCAATGTTTAAATTTTATCAAAATTAATTGTACTAATGTTTAAATTTTATCAAAATTAATTGTACCAATGTTTAAATTTTATCAAAATTAATTGTACTAATGTTTAAATTTTATCAAAATTAATTGTACTAATGTTTAAATTTTATCAAAATTAATTGTACCAATGTTTAAATTTTATCAAAATTAATTGTACCAATGTTCAACTTATGATGAGCCAATAATTGATTAACATAATTTATTTACTGGAAATATATCATAGTGTGATGTGCGTAAATCAAGTAAAATTTCATTATGACTCTAAAATATGAACTGTTTACAAATCTTACCTGAAAATATTCTAATTCAGTCCTTAAACTTCAATCTGGTGAATTTAAAAATTTATTATGTGCATTTCATTATTTTATGGCATGCAAGATTCAACATTACATTAGTATCAAATACTATAGCCAGCTTTCAAATACGTGTAATTCTAACTTCCATTCTTAAATATATATATTTTTTTAAATTCGATGGTGAGCGGCATAGCGTTTATGAAAATTCCGGATACTTCCCTAGGAACATAATCTACGCAAAAGAATTTCTTCCGTGTTGCTGAAGTTCACATGCATTACTAATACTCCAGTTTTTATGTAATATCTTAAGTATAATGTTTATTTTAAGTTAATATCTAACTAATTATAGCCTTTGTTTTAAGTCTATTTAGAATCTCTAGAATTTTCCAGATAGTGGAATTTAGCGTGCTGATGAACATTGAAATTCCATCATCAAGAAGTAGAGGACATATAATTATTCAAATTAAGGGACTTGTATGTAAAACATGCAAATTGTCTATCTACAAAGAACCTAGCTCTAATGTAGCATACAAGAGACACTTAAAAGTTAATGCAATTTCTTCTTGCTACGTGAGGCTTCTAAAATCAGATTAAGTCTTGTGATTTATCACTTTAGAAGGCTAGCTAGGCATTTAACTAAAATGGTAGCTCTCTTCAATTTGGTGAATCCCAAAGGCTGCGAGAACAATTAAGAACTCAGAAGATGGCAAGCGGTGGCCAGATTGAATCTTCGGATTACAAAAATGGCGCGTAGGGATTGTTGCTCTACTACGAATGGATATGGACATCACCTACTAAGCTCAGGTGGTCCAGCAGTGTCAATACATATCTTCAGAAATCGCTTGCGCAATATTTGTTGTTCAAGGATCCAGACGTCCAGCGACAGGTCTTTAATTCCAAGCCACCGCTCTCAATGTCTATCGAATGGCCGAGTGGTTAAGATTGCTGAATACTGGTAGTTCGACTCATGTTCGAATCCAGATGAACGGACTGTCTGCAAGTTTGGTTTGGTTTTTCATAGTTTCCCCCCTGTGTAACGTGAATAAGAGTCAGTCCTCCACAAACGCATTCTTCCCATTAGGCAGATAACCCTCGTGAACTTTGTCGTATTAAAATATCCTAACTCAACATGAAAGGCTATCGTGTAGTCTGTAGTGAAGTTGCGATGGAGGCTAGAATGGAGAACTATTCTTTTCAGCGAGAACTCTCGATTCTGCCTCGAAAATAATAATGATCGGATATCAGAATGTAAACCAAGTGGCCAATAACCACGTGTGCAGTTACATCAAGAAGCCTTTAAAAGTGGACGCCATGCCGATTCTGCTCCATAAGAAATTGTGTAACGACACGAGGGTCGATAGGTGGACCCTTCTAGTCTTCTTACTTACTAGTACCTTGACAGATAAATATTATGTTAATTTCTTCGTGGAACCAGGGGTACGGCCATTCCTACAAGTTATCAAAGAAGCAGTTTTCCAGTACTACAGCTTTAGGTCGCACGCTGGAAGTGCTACTGGGAATAACATGCGCCGATCTGACGTGCCTGCCGCATAGACCGTAGCACGTCATATAGCCGTAGTACGGTATTATAGATATATGCAGTATGTATTATGTTTCACGTACTACAGTATTACGGTTTTATATGTGATGTAGTATGATATTATAGACCATTGCACGTCATATGACCGTAGCCCATAATAAGTATTATAATCAGGTATTATAGACCGTAGTACGTCAGGTATTATACCATAGCACATCAGATAGCACGTTAGACTACCGTATTAGTACCATACCGTGTTAGGTTTGTCTTCCATCGAGCACATTTGGGGCATTATCGTTGGACTATTGCGAAAAGAAGAGCCAGCTTAATGTTTTACCTGCCTATTACTTGCAGCATAGCAAACAATCGTCAGACAATGATTAATGGCTTTACTGGATAGCATGCTAAGGCAGATAACCACCTTTAACAGGTAAATTATATTTCTCCCTGAAAAAAATCAGATGATTTGAATTTTTTTCTTCAGCCTTTTGATCATTTGTATGTGATTAGCATGTCTGTCTATCGTGTGAATTTCTAATTTTGACGGCCTTTACTTCTTGATGCTGCATTTTCAGTGTTCAGCCGTATGTATAAAACCGAACCTATGCAGTCGCATTATTCTTTCAATTTCCTCATTTGCACGGAAGTATCAGACTTGTCTTAGAATATTATATTAGTTTATGATACTGAACAGATAATAAAAATTGCTTGCACAGCGTTATTATCAAGAAAAATTTTGTATACTGAGCTAATGCAAAGAAATGACTCTATAACTTATGTACCAAAGTAAAATTATGTTTTTATAATTAAGATAATATATAGTTAGACAATTTTTACTAATAAATCTATAAGTGGGTGTAACCTAAACATATTCAGGTTATAACTTTCTGACAGAATCTTCTACTGTTTAATTAATAAATGCTGTCTGTGCAAGGAATAAAGAAACAAACATCTTTTTATTTTATTTTCAAATAAAGAAGTTTGTCTAAAATTTATCACGTTTATAGAAAATAGATAAATGGGTCTTTCAAGATTAATTTTCTAAACAGCTGAAAATTTGGTGTATATTCGCTTTTAAAAGGTACTTACTCTCTTTTCAAAATTTGACAAATAGATTTTCAGAATCTCTGATAATTAAAAAAAATTACTTTCTTGCTAGACTTCAGTTTCCACATTTTTTTTAAATCGACGTACACTGAACTATAACGGAAGAATTCTCAGCTGATCAGTTAATAACCAGATGAGGTTTTTACTGGTTTGAAATGATACTGTAAATATTTGTAAAGTTAAAAAATTAGTACGATTTACAGATATTTATTGCAAAATTATTTGTAGAAATTACAAGGTGGGTACGATTTATATAATAAGCATGGTACTTAATATTAAGCATAGAGAGCTCTTTGTTGATTAGAAATTCATCTGCAGCATCTGTTTAGAAAATATGAAGCTCTATAAACAATGTTCATAAAATGCTCTCTTGTTCATAAAAACTTGTAAAAACACATATATATATATATATATATATATTCTTAGGGATTAAATCTGTTTTTAAAGTAACTTCTGCCTTTTGAAATATATTTAAACGAGGGTTAAATAAGTGTTCTTCCATATTCTACATTCAAAGAGTTGTCTCATTTAATTATCTTAGTTTTGCACGGAAAAACGCGTATTTACCGACAACAGCAGCAAAAATAAAAACAAATAACGTAGCCTGTTTAGTTTTATCTATAAAATGAGAGCTGATAAAGAGTTTAGAACAGATTAAACAGTGATAACCAACATTATCATGATGTAACCTCGCCAATACCGTCACACTCATGAATGTGTTGACAGAAAGGATTCACATTGATTGCGCCTTATATTTTGTGTTCTTTGCGAGTTCTTTAGTTGTCATTTGATAGCTGAGTTTTCCCATAGATTCTGTTTCTTGAAAATGTAAGTGTTTCTTGTTTTCTTATCACCTGTAATTTTCGTAAGTTTAACCCTTAACTTGGCAGAAAAGGAGAAATGTATACTTTAGTGGGAAATCATTTTAAGTAAATGTACTCAATGTTTATGCGTTCTGTTACTAGTGTTCGATAACTGCGATAACTGTTGTTTTAAGCAAAATGTGAAAAATATGAAAAAAGGAAAAAAAAAGCTTCTTAATTGAATCTAATTTTTTGCATATCGTTACCTTTTCCGCATATCATTCTAAATTTTTATAGCTCATAGTACTGTTCCGTAAAGGTCCTTGATCTGAGTCAATTGATGATTTTACTTTGTTCTGTACTGAGACCGTTGTTATATTAAAAAGGGAATTTCCATAAATGTATCGTTAATGCAGAACACGTAAGCAATTTAAATAAACGATTTTCTGTTTAATTGGCTAAGAGATGCCTGCAAAAAGTGATTTATATGAGTTTCTGACCGATTACTTGAAATGTTCTGTTGTTTATAATTTTAGTGATTTCTTTAGATTAAGTAAGAGTTTTATGAAAAGATATACAAATTAAGAGTTCAAAAACCTAAACTAAAAGCGATAGTTTCTCTTCTCGAAACCATTTCAGAACAACATTATTACGCAACACGTCAAATGGCTTATAAAAAATCGAAAACTATCTTTGCACACTTTTTTAATAGTTTCCGCTTTTTGCAATCAATATTTTCCTCATTCAATAGCTACTCAAGAAAATTAAGTAATAAAGACATCAATAAGACACCCACTTTACCAATAGGGCACGCAGTTTAATACTATTCTGCCCTGCATTCTAGGAGCATTGAGGCTATTCACCACAGAAGACTGGCCCCAATTTGCATACACCCAAAGTGAAGGAAATGTAGTACGTTGATATCTTGTTACCTACGAACACTAAACTGCAAATAATCAAAAAATTCAACTAACCATTATGTCAGACTGATGTCAAAAAATCTATTGCATTTACTTGAAAATCAGTGTTTTTGATGTATCAATCACATATTAATAGATATTGCATCAGTTTCGTCCTATATGTATCAGAAGTTTTTGATGTATTCATTGTATATCAATAGTCTAGTATTTTTATTAAATTTACAAAAATATAAATATTGTATAAAATATAATAAGTAATCAGAATCTATAACATTAGTATAGAATTGTTCTGTTCCTAAAACGGGTATGCTAATTAACTTTTAGCTATTCAATTTAATATTCCAAATCGTTAATGGTACAGACTGAAAGAATGAAGAAACAATGAAAATTGTTCGATGAAAATTATGAATGAAAGCAGTTACAGAAGTAACTATGAAGCTTTTTCGACTCTTTATTTATTCATTTATTTTATTTTCGTAGCCTTCTTTTTTTTTTAGTTTAGTGTTCTTCTGCGTATTTCTATTCTGTAAAATAAGTTTACATCTTGGTACGTTATAAGTCTTTTAATCTCAATAGTGAATCTCTCATTTAATCTTAATTTCAATTTCAATAATCACCCATTTCATAGGGCGAGGCTGTTTCTGCACACTGCATATTAGGCCTTGTTTTTATAGATAAGTGAAATTTTATGACTCCAGGGACACTACGGTGACAATTTAATGATTAAAGGACTCCACATTTATTTAGTACGAATAGTTCGCGTGGTTACTAAATTATTAAATTTTTCGCATTGCTTTTTAGTGCGACTAATAAGCGATGTTATGGTTAACTGTTGACATGACACTGTTAATTAAATTTTTAACTATCTCAAAGAAACTCTTGATTGGCAAAATGGCTGCGCTGAATGGCAATTATCGCTCTCGACGTTATTTTTCTCCTATTTGTTATTTTTTGTTGTTGTTGTTTTTTCATAATGCATTTCCCCTTTCTCCTTCCTATCTGGTCTCCGTACACTGCGCCAATCATCTCGATGTTTCCCTTTTCCCCCTCACACTCCATGCAAGACGTAATATTTGTGATTTGTGTAGACTGTTATTTCCACCAGCGACAAGGTGAGTGTCAAAAATACCTCATAGGCTTTGGGGCGAAAAGCTAGTTTTTATGGAGATTGTTAAGCAAAACTCAACCCCACTTTGCAGTTTATCTTACTGAATGCGCTCTTTTCCCGGTTTTTGAGTAGAGGATATTTTGGATTAAACTATCCTCAAAAGTCAGTTGCAGTTAGATGTTTGCTTCGTTGCACTCATCCATCAGTGCAATCGTATATAATCAATCTGTCACTAGATTTGTTACATAGCTGTTAATTTAATAAGTTTGTGAAAGGCAAGCTGTAAGTATTTTATTGAAATATATTTATTCTGTCTCATGGGATGTCTGTGTTCTTAGCGTATGTTAGCCCCGTTCTAAAATTTTATACATAATTTCTATCAAATTTCCATCGTGCATTTTTGTCCTATACTTCAGTGGCCTAAAACTAGAGGCCTGCGAATACCTTTCAGTTATGTACGTATTTGTTGCAGGATTTCAAGATTAAAATTTCAAGATTTGAAGTCAGAGTTTACATTATTTCCATTACCATTAAAATGAATGTGAATCCAGAACATCTATAAACGGAGCTAATTACTTTACTGGTGGGATTCAAATCTTATTCAGTGATCTGAAGATGCAGATTTGATTAACTTTTATTCGTACTCGACAAAAGATAAATACCCTCATTTACAAATTTTTGCGCTAGAAATAATCGCTTTGTCGGGAATAAATTTACACGTAAACTGCTTTTTTTCTTAATAGCAAATTTATTTATAAGGAAAGAATCCAAATGACCGATATGACAATCTACAATTCGTGATGAAGATAATTGCTAGTAATTTCCCGCTAAGGTAACGTTATCAGAATCAAAACGCCATTCTGTGTCAAGCTTCAGTAAGAAATAAAGACGTTTATAATTGTTTACATACAAACATGGGTATTTTTATTTACGCATCGAAGAAAAATTTAATAAATAAGAGAAAGAGAGTAAGTTGTCATTATTTATTCTCAGGTTTTGTTGTTCTTAGAAAATCTTCTCTGAAAACTTAGAAAGTTAGAAAATAAATATTAATTTGAAAATGAAAACTTAGAAAATAAATATAAATTTGAAAATTAAAACTTAGAAAATAAATATAAATTTGAAAATTAAAACTTAGAAAATAAATATAAATTTGAATTTTTTTAATTTGGGATACTGTTGTTAATGTTCAATGCATGTTCTGATAAAATTTACTCAGCAGAATTTTAAATTAATTTCAAATGCTTAATTATTTTCTTAATACAAAAATTTTCATTTTGTTTAAAAAAAGGGGGCCGTCAGCTGTTTTTAGATCGTGCGTTCAGCCTGCATGCAACTTGATTTTCAGACCACTGCTATAACTGATCACGAATCTTGCTATTACTTCTGGGAATTCTTCCTATTGCTTCTTGAATTCCTGAAAATTTTTTTAAAATTTTAACTATTATTCAATGATTATCTTTTAGTGATTTTTAAATAAAAGTAAGAAATGCACTCGGAGGATGCATTCTAGAAATTTACTGAATATTTTATTATGCATAAGTATTGTTAATATGCTCTTTTTTCTTCGTGTCCTCTATGTCAAGTAAATTAACCTGTTTTAGAACAAAATTTACCATTTGCTAAGAGTAGAGATTTCATAAATACTGTATATTCGTTTAGCAAAATTGTACGAAAATCATTAAAACGAGGGCAAAAAATGAATGTATAGTAAATTCTGTAGGTACATTAATGAAATTTTATCTTTCTTTTTAAAAAATGTTTTGAGTATTAAAACTGAATGTGTCTTAAAAATCATCGTTTGTGACAGAATTAATTTTCAAACAGCTATAATTTAATTTACGCCAATAATTAAAAATTTATGTATCGGTATTATACATTTTTGAATTCTTTATCCGCTTGTTAATTAATTGCTAATTTAGTTTTAATAAATACATTGATAGTAAATTTCTTTTTTTATGTTATATTTCTTATATCACATATATCTGTCTACATGAAATTTTCATTTAAAAAATTAAATTCTCTTTGTTATGTATTGCAGGCAAAACTCTTTTGGAAAGACGGACTGCTGTGGAAATCTTGCCAATGGAATTTGCTACGAGCTCATACCTCTTGAAGTAAGTTCGCAATTTTTGTTATTTCCGTCTTTTTAGATTTATCATTTTGCAGAATGACCTACAATATTTAGATTCAGCTTTCATTATTTAGAATATTTTACATCTTAAGTTTCGTGAAAATTTTTAAACAAAAATTTATTTCCTATAGCAGTAAATCTTTGTGCAGAGAAACGTGGAAGGACGTAGAGATTTTCATTTTTCCGATAACGAAAATAAGGTGCCAACAGTTATTGCGCAGGGATTGATATAGCATCTTTTTAAAACTGTAATAAACAAGGAAGGCTGCAACCGATGTAAACATTTTTTCTAGAAGTTGAAAAACCCGAGATCCAGGCTTCTAACATTAGAGTGTCGGCTGGCCCAACTCTCTTAGGTGATCTCACAAACCTGATCATCCAGTTGAAATGAGAGAGGGAGAATCGTGATAGTTCAGAAAACGTGGATTAAAAAGATGAAATAAATATTTCTGGTCGTTCTTTTGTATTTTGTATTTTCTGTTGCGAGATTGATTTCTATTCACAGTTACTCCTAGATGAATCCGTGTTCTGCTTATAGTATTATGAATAAGTTGTTTACATTTTTCCAATACAAAATTTGAAACTGTATTTCTTCAGATAGTTCACAAAATGTTAAAATGTATGTCTTTAGCCAGTAAGAAATTAGAAGCATTTTTCCGTGTATTTCTTATGATGCAAGGATTAACATACTCATCCAACATAGCCAATGTCCTGTGTTCGACACTGGACGAAGGCATAATTTCTTTTCAGGTAGTCCAAACTTCTAAAACTCGCTGTCTTTAGAAGTTGGCAAAATCAAAGTTTTAAACAAAACAGTTAATGCATGCCTTTTTAAAAGTATGTTATCTAGATATGTTTTTCAAAGCAAATCCTTGTCAGTTTTTTATACCTTATAGGTTTTAGATTTATAATTATTTATTCGACATGTTATAAAATTTGAATTTGTAAATAGTAACATAATTTGCACATACAGTGAACCCCTGTAAAACGACAGTCCAAAGTTTTAGACTATTTTGTGTTTTCTGTAGAGGTCATCGACTTAAAATATCTGACTATCATTTTCTAATGCCGATATTTATTTACATTCTCAGCAATGCAGGTCGTTTTCAGGTGTTGTCGCCACGAAATATTTCACCTTATAACTTTATTTTTGCGTATATTTTCCTTTATCATATTTCAAAGCCTGCCGTCAGTTGAGAGAAAAAATAGATGCCTGCTGACGTGCGTCGACAAAATGACGTCAGCCAAAGCATGAGGAGGGAAACTGTTTTTATGAAGAATGATTAGCTGAGCAAACTTGTTTTGTCTCTAGTTTTAGTACTATCATAAGGTCTTTTCACAAAACAATTTTCGTTTATCACTTAGTTCTTTCTTAAATATTCAGAATATGATTTAACATGGGGAATAAAAAAAGAAATAGAATACAAAATGGAACCTCTAACAGTAAAAATTTAAGAATATTATAATAAGCACTTTTCTTTTTCGGCTGCCTATCTATTTCCGTTTTATTTTAATTAAATGCATGTGATTTTCTCTCAAGAAATTAATTCAAAATTGATTAATTGGAAATTCCCTCACATTTGCTTATGTACTTGTAGCGGTACAATGAGTTCAGTAGCAAAATAATAAGATCAAGTTGTTATTGATCCATGGTTATTAAATGCATTTATATTAACATTCCTCATATATAATATATTTTTCGGACATTTTACACAATATACATGAAATGGCAAGTAATAGAAATGGTATTCAGAAGCGATATGCCATAAACGTATGTTCACTTGTGAAATATTTAGATAGATGGATACCTATTCTGTACTGTCATGGTTCTTTTATTTAATTTAGCAGGGCAAAACATATGAAGACTATTTCCTAAGGGAAGGGATGTCATCGGGGAGCTATTTCTAAAGGAAAGTGCCTTATAGCTTCGTTACACATTAGTAATGCTATGAAAACATTTATGTACCCAGCCCGTTTATAGAGATTAGAACCAGCCTCTTGTGATTGCAAGTTGATGCAATCTAAATAGCAATATAGTTCAAAAAATTTACTTTGTATTCTGTCTAAACCTGTTCTATCAGTCTGTGTTAATATCATTCTCTGAATCAGCCAATCACTTTATTTTCATCCAGATTGAATCTGCAGGTGAAGGAAATCTGGAGAATACTTTTAATTAACTACGCACAGACACAAGAGAAAGTTTAACTAAATCAATCTAAAATTTTATTTCACATGTTCGCAATCTTTAGGCCATAAACTAATTTTTTTACTCATTATTATTCATAAAAGCATTGCCATTTAAAAAAAAATATCTAATCATATTATCCATTTAGTATAACTTTGAAAAAAATTATAATGATCGAGATTTACATTTTCATGCAGAAGGTTTTTCCAGCTTTCTAGCAATCCTGATACTTTATAACAGCGATTTTCAAACCTTTTTGATCGCACACCCCTACGACGGAAATTATTATAAGTTGTACCTTATGTAATATAGTATACTATAATATAATACTCTGACGTCCAAAATTATCTTTACATGCATGAAATCACGGATTTCTCAGAAACTGTGAAATATAATTTTATGAAATTTTGTGGAATAATGCATAACATCATAATACATAAATACAAAGAAAAAATTGAAAAGCACTGAATGTGCTACAAAACTGTAACATGAAACACTAAAAATGCGAATAAGGACAGTTCGGAAAAAAAAAAGAACTCATAAAAAAATAAGGCTTATGAGTTTAACGTGAAACGGGATCTTCCTTGACTTATACACACATGCCACAACATGTTTTCATCTGGTCGTAACATTATTAACCAGTTTGGGGAATTAAGTTCCACTCTTCCAACAATACGGTATTGAGGGCATTTGCATCTTTAGAATTAGAATGACTCCGTGCAACTACTTTTTCAATGTAGTCCCATAAGTTCTCTGTCAAGTTAAAATCAGGAGATTTTGCTAACCACGAAGTTCGCTCAGTGTCTTCACTTTCAAGGAGTTCGTCAATGAGGTTTGTTCGAGGGGAACGAACATTATGGTCCATAAATAAAATACCAGATCCACGTATACCTCTGAAAATTTTATACAAGATTCTAAACCTCATCATGATACCATTGCCTGGGTTACAGATGCGCTGTTGAAAACGCGTAGAGGCGTATGTCTATAAATCATTATTCCTCCTCATACCATCATATCTGCATTATCGAAACGGTCAAGTTCCATGGCGCCCAGACGAGAAAGTGTTTAGTGGCTCTTACTGCCGTACCGAAGGGTCTGTGTTCGAATTCTGGAGAAGGCACGGATGTAAATTGCGTTCTTATAGAAGGTAATGGTGGCCGCCTATTAGGTGCCTCCATAATAAAATGACCACCGCTTCTGGCATTCTGTTAGTGGCCAGAGCCTAAAATAGCTAGTGTCCGCCATTGAGAGGGAAAGGTCACTTTCCATAATGCTCGAAGGAAGACTTCGCGTTCGTAACTCCTTCCAGATGTAAACACGTTTAGAGTCAGATTTTAAATGAAACCTCGACTCATCAGTAAAGAGAAACGTGGAACCTTTGGTGTTCACTCCAGTTCTGATGGTCTTTGCAACAGCTAAAGATTCGTCTTTTGTTACGAAGACAGTGAAACACATAGCTTTGACTTTCTTGCATAAAAACCTTTTTCATTAAGCCTTCTATATGCAGTTTGGTGTAATATAACAGTTCTAGCGGCCACGGCAAACAGTATTAGCATAGAAAATGTCTGTCTTGGAAGTATTCACACATGTCGTTGCTTCCATGATTGTCTGTCCTATTTCTAAATGACCCATGATTCGTTACTTCACAGATTCTTCCAGATGATAATTCGGAGCCGTGACAAAGCATTTTGAATCCTTACATACTTAAATCAAATGCTATATTGTTGAAATTCAGTCAGATATTCACTCTTCGCAAAGCGCTTGATGCACTGTCAGATGACGTAAAGCCTTAATTTGTATATCAGAAACCGTTTGATCACTTTTGTTTAGATAATGCTAATTAGGTTTGTTTTTCACACATTCCCTGGAAGAATGGATTATATAGATTGGATATTTCAATAAATGTCATTATTTTGGGGTATGTAAACATAAATTTGGACATGAGTATACAATATAATGTAATGCAATATATTGTATTATGATGTAATATCATTTAATATAATGTAACATAACATAATATAATTAAAACCCGTGCAGTTATAATGTTGAGCTCTCCAAACGATATTGAAGCGAGACACAGCGACAGATGAGAGAATCTCGAACTCACGTTCATATAATCGTAATCTTGAGTCTAAATCTTTGGCGTAGCCCCAAATATTACTTCGCGTACCCCACTTTGGAAGCCAGTGCTCTGTAGTACATATAAATGTATCTCTGATTTAAGTTCTGAGAGCATTATTCCGAATTTGATTGGAAGATACTCTTGTGCAGAGTATTAGTAAGCGTCGTTAACTGATATTTTGAATCTCAAATGTTAAATTAAAATAGTAGAATTCATCACAGTATTAAAAAAAGGGCTTAGATCTTAGGAAAGATCAAGATATTTAAATTGGAAATTTTCTCCGTGGAAATAAGATTATCGTTATCAAAAGTGTCAAGAATATTCAACATAGTTTCATCCCGCTTTTCTCCCATTTTCAAAAGACACGATATCATTGATGTTTTCCTCACGTAACGCAGATACAAGTATCTTTTCCTCACAAAACTGTAATCCAAAATTCACCATAAATAATTCTTTTAGATTCATTGTAACGTCAGAGGCAAAAAAGTGAAAATTAACACAGAAATAGCTTTATTTTTCAGATTATGAATATTATGAAGTGTAGTCCAAGTTTGAGCTAGTTTCTTTCTCTAAGCCTCCTTGATGGCACTTATCGCAAAGCTGACTGGATTTGCTTAATTTCGACAATCAAATCAATGAGAATTTTTTTAATATCGGCTAGTATTCCTCTGTATAGAGTTCTACAGTTAGGAAAACTCCATGTCTTTGCAAAATATATTTGGGCTAAGATACTTTCACAAGAGCTCACAAACCTGCTAGCGAGTAAAAAAAATTCGTCTCTTTAAAAACAACAGCTGCCTGACAAAACTAGATGATCCATGAACTGCATCTTTCGTGGAATAATGAAATCAGAAAGGGACGGTCAAATTTGCTTTCGTGCAAAAGCGGCACCAGTAACGCTGGCTTTGACCACCGTCTTCTAAGCGGAACTACTTTCGAATTGAAGGAAGAGAATTCTTAACCATGAAGAAGCTATTGGCTTCGTTGCGCTCAGCTGCCATTTCATCAGGACTTCATTACGTAAATTAAGACCAGACCTCCGTTCTTGGCATTCATTTAAATGCTAACTTTAACTTTATATGCCGTTCGTTATTCACTATAATTATATTAAATTATGCGATCAGTGGGACATAGTAGTCAATCATTCTTAAAGAAGGTCAAAAGAGCTTTCTTTTTTCTTGTGAATAAATAAAAAATATATATGGGGTGTTTACCTTAAGACTATCTTTACGTGATTTAAAAGGGTTTGCTCAAAAAGGCATCTGAATTTTAGAAAGCTCTTGTTTTTGCCTACGCATTCTTTGCCAAAGACCAATAACATGCAATATTCTAGTTTTAATTATTGCTATCTGCTCGCGTTGTGTGTTAATTGGAGAAATTTGGTTATTTTAAATGTTAATATCCAATTTCGCCAAAAATTTAATTGGAAGAGTAATAAGCTAATATAGAATTTAAAATTAGACAAATAAACAATCTTACATTGATGAAGATTTTGAATAAAACTATACTGGTTTCGAGAGCGATCGGACATAAGTCCTCCTTGTTCAAGAGCGAAACTTTTTGCCAAATCAAAGTAAAAAGTCCCAAATCAAAGTCTTTTTCCTCTTAAAGAAATGTACTAATGTCTGATCGCCTTCAAAATCTACGGAATTTTTTTTTCAAAATCTGCTTCTGCGTAAGTTGCATTTTTCATTAATTTTAAGCTTCGCAGAAATCAGAGCACGCGTGAGGCTTAACAAGAGCTTTAACGAATTTTTGATTAACAAACTCAAGGATTTCAAATCGAGCAATGGCAACACTCTACGTGGGGGGGGGGACCTTTTTATCTCCAGCGCGCGGAACTGTGTATCGGAAATTCTAAAGATATGCTCATTTTTAAATTATTTTGCGACATTGCTATTGAATTGAAATTTATGGTTTAAGTGCGTGCGAAGAACAGGATATTTAATAAATAAAGGTAACACACAAAACATTAAAAAAAACGCCCCTTTTTACGTAATTTAAAATCTGAAACCTTTCAGATTTTTAGTCCAAAGGGGCTTTGTCCCTGAAGGACTATTTTTTTTTTTTTATTTATTTTATTTTATTTTATTTTATTTTATGATATTTGCTTCTGAACTTTTAGCAGTGCAAAAACACATAGATAAGAAATGTCGCGGACACATAGAATAAGAGCACGGATTATTCTAAATTAATTTTGAAAGTCTAAATTCTTTTAGGTTCTACTTTCTATGAAATTGCAAAATGAAAGCTCTCAAGAATTTATTCTAGGCGAAAAGAAACTTTTAAAGATCTATCTGAATGAAAATTTTCGGGTTCACATCAGTTGTGAAAAACAGGCAGAAAAAAATATTTACAACTAAGTTTCATCCCTTGTCCGCCCAGATGGTATAGTGGTTAGGGGAGCCTGACTGCGATACCGAAGAGCCTGGGTTCGAATCCCGGAGAAGGCATGGTTGTAACTGTCCGTTCCTTTCATAGGAGACAATGGTGGCCCACCTATTAGGTGACTCCATAACAAAGAGACCACCACATCTGGCCTTAGTATAGATTAATGGACTCTGTTACAAAATTGTAATTGTTCACAATCTGACATTGGGGGAAAAAAGTTTCATCCCTCAGTTTTCAAGGAAGTTATGCATCTATAAATGGATGAACTTTCAATATATTTCGGCTGTATGGAATAAGATATCAAATGTAAACTCTTTCAAAATTTAAAATCTGAGAAGTGTGAATGCTGAAAGAATAAAATGTACTAATGCGCTCTTCAGAAGATTTAGCTGCTGCAATGATGCATTCAAGTGAAAATAATAATTACAACAAAAAACATTTTTAAACTGACTATTCACAAAAATTAACTTTTTTGGTAATAAGTAACTGACTATTTTTAACTAATTAACATGTAGTTAATATAATCTTTATTAACAGCATCTCATAAGTGTTTTTAATTCTCTTTACAATTACGTATTGAAACCATTAATGGTTACTTAAGCTTAAAATAGCGTTTAAGTGTAGAATGCGATTTTCGGATTATCCTTTTTATTAATTACTTCGCTTTTATAGCCCTGAATTTAGAATTTATCAGCTAACTTATTATTTATCAGAGATTTTTGAAGATAGGAAATCATTGTCGGAAGGAAGTAAACTCTGAAAGTAACTGTTGTGTTTAGACATCAGGTAATCAGGATTTGTTAGCTCTAACATTTTCTCTATCAACCGTATTATTATTTCAATCGTGATTATTATTTCAGCATTAATTATTCCAATTTAAGGTTTTCATGAGTAAGCCGAAAGTTTCCAATACGTTTGCTGTCTAAAGAACTTTTTCGCTTTAGTGGTCTAAAAATGAAATAAAATATGGTTTTAAAGATAAGCAATTTGTAAACAAAGTTTTCTGTTCCGTTCTGCTGAAAAATTAAATCCTAAGGAAATGAGGAAGTCTTGTATATGCGTGAAGTTCCGGAAGGATACCGCACGAATCGAAGACCACTAGTGTGACCAATCCAGAATCTAACAACGGAACGATATGCGTTTGGCCAAGTCTTAATGCAGGTCATCAGCCTCCTCCAAATTTTGCAAAAATCTCCTCTCGACCACATAGCGTGTAAATCGTCATTTGGTCACAAACGCAAGACTAAGTCCGAGTTCACTTATCGAGATATGCCGCGCGAATTCCATTATCTGGAACATCCTTATTCGAATTGGAATTTAGTAACAGGAGAAAAATTCCACAGGACATTAAGTTTTTAAAATTTCTCGGAATTTCCTACATTTTCTTTTTCTAGTCGGGATTCTGAAATTCTGAAATTGTTTATTTTTGTAACACTAAAGTTCTCTAATTTGCAGGTATAGACTGCTTTCTTGGCATATTAAACTATATCTCAGGAAACTGGACAAAAAGATTAGAAATGTTTTGCCTTGTAATATGAGTTTTAGTTTTCCACTTATTGCAAGAATTCTTCTCAAATGTATCCAAATAATACTTTGTTATTAATACAGTCCTTCATCAGGTAAAAGAAATTAATTCAATGGCGATTACGAATTTGATTTTTGTTCATGATGGCCATCAAATCTTGTGCTTCAAACCATGAAATAAAAAGTGCAACTGGCATTATCTATGAACAAAATAGCATCTGTACGCACATGGTGTCCTAGTGAACAATATAATTTCTCTAAGATTTAGAATGAAGTTATTCCAGTAAACTCTTGACTTATGTTTTCGTTACCATGCACTTTTTATGTAAATGATTTCGTTCCTAAATCCTATAATAATGGTTAAGAAACTATTTTTTTTTTCCTTCGAACAACATTTTACGTCTTTTGTACGTATTTTTCTAGATCATTATTCACTGATCTATTAATAATGGTTTGGTTTTTATTAAGCTAAATCCCTCGAATCCCTCCATATCCTTAGAAGAACATGCTTCAAGGGATTTGCCATAGTAAATAAACTATTAGATTTATTTCTGCATAGGATTTTTAAGCAAAACTGTCTAGTACTTTTAGTAGTTTAAGCAAACCTGGCTAGTTTTAAGAAAACTGGCGTTACATATGACAAAAAGGTACAGTATTCTGTATGTCAACTTATTATATAATTTGCAGTGCATGTAAACAGACTTAAAATAGGAATATCCAAAAATATAGGATTTCAGAAAGACTTTTTATAGCAGGAGAAATCAGCTGGCGCTTTGAACAACTCCGGAGCTGATCATTATGCTGTCAAACTTCTGTGCATAATTTTTGACTCTTAAAGCATAATTACTCGTTGAGTCTGTTACTGACCTGAAACTTCACCGGAGATATAAACAAATGATTAATACATGTTTTGTGCATTACAATCATGTCCGTTATCCACTGATTCACTATCCACGATTTCACGTAGCCGTGATTCAAGATGACTGAAAAGGAGGGTTGTAAATGTTAAATTTGTAAGATTAAGCCTAATTATCTCTTACACTAAACCAGTTAATCATCATGGGCTGCATACAAATTCTCGTCTTCAGAATGAAATAGAAGTCTAAATTCCAAGAACATAGATAAGAGATAAAACAGCCGTGTTTCATTCTTAATTTGCTTTAATCTTGCTTGTAGTATTTAGCTATTCTTTTTATCAGTTTGCTATCACAGATTTTTTTGTTATTAAAGCTCTGATTTACTATAATATGTATCCTAAAATGTAAGAGCTGTGATGCCACAAGTGTTTGGAAAGTACTAGCCTGTTGTTAGTTCTTTTTCTAGCATCGTTTGAAACAACATGTTACGCTGTAGAGTACAAATATTGCCTATCATTTCTCGCTCGTTTTCTAAATATCATATTTCCTTACTTTCCATCCTTTTAGGTACGAGAGAGTATATACTGTAGAGTGCAATACATTTTATATTATATATTTAATAATATAGTACATAATGTATAGACCAGAATACTTTGTAAAGTATCTTATGTTAAGTAATCAGTTATTATAATTTAAGTCTTTACTCTAAAAATCTCCTTTCCGTATTCTTCACTAGAATGCAAATTAGCTTTGTGTATATTTAAGCTGAGGATTCTAAATCTCTAGAGAAGAGCTAGAGGTTCTGAAAAATCAGGTTTTGCTGCTAATATTTTGCGCCAACTCTGTTTAAACGTTATATTCCAGCTTTAGCTTTCTTCTTAGCCAATGTTTTAAATACACGTCTGTGAAATAGCTAAGCCAGATAATTTTATTTGTTGTGTAGTCCTAAACTCCTTTGCCAATGCTGAATTTTATTGTCTGCTATGCTAATTTAAAGATCCATAAGTGCTGGAAGTTTCATTTGTAGCACAAATTTTGCCTGTTTTATTATATTTAAGATAAAATCGAAAGGTTATTTTAGTCTTGTTTTGTATTTTGTCAGTTGTTTAAGACGTAACAATTGCTCGCTATATGTCTAGCACGGTCTACAGGACTTAAGCTTCCAGTTCCAACAGCAACCCTACAACTTTATTGTTACGTTATTTAATGCTGGTAATGTCTTACCTGCAAAATATTTCAGCTAAAATTAACCATAATTATGTATATTACGTGAATTTCTTGTTTTATGTAATGTTCGAAAGTATCACATATTCACAGATATTCTTGGAAAGTATTACTCGCCAATACAATGACAGTATTGTGCGTATGTATTGTATGTTTTATTGTTGCAATGAATAAAGCTAAAGAAAAGAAAATGTTACTTTGATAATCGTAAGGAAAAAAATGCATTTACAGTACTGTAGTTTAGTTAATGATACCTAAATTCATGTTTTTGTTTCCAAGAAGAATCTTCTATCTGTCTGTATCTGCATTATTGCTGTCTTATGTTATATGAAACAGAATAAGTATTATTCCCTTCAATAAATCAAGCATTAAAAGAGAAACTTCTTTTTATTGATTTTATGACAGTAAATGAATAATTAATTATCTGTTCAATCATGCCTTTTTTTTTTCCTTGGCGTTCTCAACGTTTACTTACCTATCCCTTTTTCTGGGCTTCACAGCTCGTCCGGGAGTTCTTTTTTTTTATTGGAAAATCTGAAAGATTTTTCTAAATAATATTTGTTGAAAAATGTCCTTAGATTAGTAGAACTGCATAGCTCAAATAGTCTTGCATAAAGGTTAATTATGCGTGTAATCTTTTTTAAATAACTTTAATAAGGTTGTTGTACAGTATCCCTTAGCAAATTATCAGTGAATGATGATTCAGTGTAAATTTTCCTGATATATCTTTAATTTTTACTATCTTATTACATGTCTGTGATCGAAGGTCTTTAACATTCAATTAAATAAATGCAGTTGACTTTTGAGAATACACGAGGATTGGAAGCGCTAGTACATCGCACAATCTTCCGCGTATAAGTTTTGGCTCCCCAAAATCCTAACTGTTAATAGCCTACTGTTAACCAGAAGTTCTACAATATAAACAATGAACCAGTACATATTTGATGATAATATGTATAATGAACTGTGTACTGATAGGAAAGTAAACCTGTGAGAGGAAATTATCCCGAGAAGAATAATTTCACACATAAAGGGTTCAAAAACATATTAGAGTCACATTTGGCGTCATTTAACTCTAAAGCTTTTAAACTTTTTCTCATGTGTAATACGTTGATTGAAAGTGCAATTTGTTGATTTTTCAGTTACAGTAATTGCGTTTAAATAAAAATCAAGCCTTTGAAAACATTTTATGAAAGGTTGATTGATCAGGTTCAAGCATTTTCACATCTACGGTTCAACCATGTACATACAGTAATTCGAAATTATTTTAAAATGAATAATAATCATACCTTTGGATCATATGTGTATAGACATCGTCATATATGAATCGTCATCATATATAGAAGTAAGATTTCGAAAATCGGACTGAAAAAAAGAACTACTCCTCCGTTCCCCCCCCCTCCCAAACAGAGAGAAGCAAATTATTGAAACTAATAGAGCAGAGACTCAGAAAAATGACTTCAAAATCGAATCCTTCAACGTAGGCAGGTATGGCTAAATTCCTTAATGTAGGTGCCTTAAAATCCTGAGATAGCATTAATAGCCACTTTGTACATTTCTCCGAAAAGTTAGATGACTTAAATTCAAAACAACAAACGAATTATTACGAGTTTGGAGTTACCTTTCAGATTCAAACCGAAACCCAATACATTGGCCGAAATAAAAACAGGTAAAACTTATTTACATCAATTTCAGATGCCCATAGTAAAGGTACTATGGTTTGGATAAGTATTTTTGAATAGAATAATGTACCCAGACCTCGTTTCCTTTAGCAAAAGATTCTAATACGCAGAAAATTGTATAGGCATTTTTAAGTACTATCTTCCCAGAATGTGCCTGAAAAGGAGATGGAGTGTTCCGTCAAGATTACACACTTTCTTTCATGCGCCTTTAAAATTCCTCATAGTTCAAAATGTACGGTTCATAATGCCTTGTTAGTACACTCCAAACAATTCTAATACTGCAACATGTGATTCTTTCTTGTCGTACTAAGTGAGAAGAGACTTTTTACTCCAAACCATTCTGATGCTACAACATGTGATTCTTTCTTGTCGCACTAAGCGAGAAAGAAAGTTTTTACTCCAAGATGTCTTAAAAAGTAATGGAAAAGAATTGAATAAAATTCCCAAAGAAATTATACGATGTACTTCAAATTCTTGGCGAAGAAACAATGTAAAATAATCTATTATCCCTAAGATACTCATAATGACAAGCATCGCTAAATGCTTCTGAATAACTAAAAAGTTACGAAGTTTTAGAAGTAATTCCTAAAATATGTTGTTAGCATGTATGACTGTACTGTAATCATCGATAACGTAATTCTGCGCCTTTTGTTTATAAGTCGTTTCATATGTCTATCAGAATCATGTTGTAAGGTATATTTTAATTTTATAACAGTTATTTTAATTCAGTTAACCTTTCAAATCTTGCCTCGTTTCAACTTACAGCTAGCTCCCTACTAGAATGAGTTTTTAGAACTGCTTTGAATGCAAATGAGGAAGAGATAGTATTAAAGGAAAGTTCAACTGATTTCGAGATAGAGCGTTAGGAATCCTGAGTAGCGCGCCTTTGGGCTACGTCTCTCTAAGCTGTTGTTACGCTCTACCATATTCTTACGTGCCTTTTGATAGTTCGCCGGCTAGTTCAGATTACCGGCCAACTACATTAGAATTGTGTTAGTTTCAGCTAAGTCTCTTAATTAGATATAGTTAATTCTTATTTCTTGAGTTTAAGACCAAGTGGAGGCTTTGCTGTAAGCCCGAAGGAAGGGGGCCGACTGTTAATCTTATTTTCAGTGAATAAAGGGTAATTAACCCTGCTTGAGTTTACCATCTCTGTCCTTTGAACTAAACGATAATTCGCTTTGCAGTTCACTAGTTTCCTCGATACTTAATTTAACAGAATAAAAGTAAGGAACTCTATAATGTTTTCATAGGGTCGAAAATACTGTAGGTATTTTATGGCTTTTTAAGAACAGAATTCAAAAACGGAAGATAATGGCGGAAAATAGAAGAAAAAAGGATTTTTCTTGTACAAAGAGTTAGGTATTATAACAAAGCGGGGGCACTGTTATTGCTTTATAGCAGCAAGGTAAATCTAATCGATAAGACTGCTTCATGGTAGCTTAATTCTATTATAGTACTCATGTAAAATAAACCGAGAGCCGCAAGGTATTCCGTTTTATTGCTATACTCAGTTTGTTGGATAGGCGAAACTGTGGACCTTTTTTTTAGGCGGAGATTATTCATACGACGCTTCAGGGAGATACACTCGAGCATTTGAGTTCAGCCTTGTACTGTCAACAGGAGTACTATCAACGACCTTAATTCTATAGCGAAGTATTATTGCCAATCTGATTGTAGGTACGATCTGATACTTACTGCATTTGCGTTTTTATTTACATCGTCTCTAACTGTAAATGTCATCATGCACTGTCACAGAATATATTGAGAAATTTAAACGATTTGTATCAGATTTGTTTTTATATAATGGCAGTTAATAATAAATAAACCAATATCTGCATTTATTTTATACGCTTACGACGCGCCTAACTTTTTGTTTTCATAATTACAGAATACATTGTTTTTCTGGTAGTTTTATCAAATTTTCTCCAACTCACCAAAATCTTTATCTTTTATTGGGAATATCTCTCTATAAGCATATGGGCGCTGTTCAGAACTCTAGAGGGCCAAGTGCGAATATGGTTGTTAACTTTTAAAATTATTTTTTTCTTCAACGAAAAATTTAAATTTCTTTCTTCTAAAGCAACATTATGAAACTTTGTAATGAAATAATTCAAAGTTACACATTATTTTAGACCCCTGAGATGGCTTCCGCCATATCATTATGTGATGCAATACACTGTTACAGCTATAGTGCAAATTGCTGTTACTAGTACAATGCATATTGCAGTTACTGAATTAAGAAGCTCGAATTAGGGTAAAAAATTCAGAAAATCTTGAATGTTAATTGGTAAAGACAATGTATAGAAAATGATTTGGAATATATCTTTTATATAAGGATTTGGAATATATCTTTTTATTTCTTATAACATTAAGCAGTTGGGGGTAACATAAATTTTACAATTAATGAAGTAGCAACAATTAATGAGCTTTATATATTCGAATTTACAAACTTTCATTTCGTTCAGAAAATATTTACAGATTTCATTATTCATAAGCTGTAAATAATTTCCAATATATGGTGCAGATTTTTTTTTCCTTCTTATAGTATTATTGCGCAGTACACTAAGATATGTTATTAACTAGAAAAAATGGAAAATTTGTAAAGTGATTTGCCTAAATTCTGATGTAATTTCGACGCATATCGAAATATACATTTATGCAACTTTATAAAATTTGATTCCCATTTGTATTAACTTGTTTTAAGTTTTGCGAACCTTTATTCTCATCGCATCATTAAGAACGAAGTATTCAGTTTGATGAGATGCCAAAAGCAGCTTTCATTTCGTCGCCCTCTCCAAATGGCACACCCTTGTGACATCTCGTATTCGATGCGATCAACTTGGCTCACCCCCAGGATAACGCTTGCAAAACTGAAAAAAAAAAAAAAAAAGAAAAAAAAAAAAAAAAAGAAAAAATAAAAATTTAGTTTGCTTTCCTCGTAGAGCGCAACTCATCGCTCTGATAGTTTTGCATGTTTGTTCCTATCTGTGAGAGAAACGATTGCCTAAATTAATATTGTTTCTTAGAAAATCCTTTCTTTTAGAATCTTTTTAACAAGCTAAAGCTGCTTCCCGAAATATACTTTCCGCATGTTTCCTAATACCTTATTTCATGTGTTTACCATAGTTGCCAAATGATCTTTAAAAACTCTACCATAATTAAAGATTAAAAATAATTGGAAATCTGATAATATTGTAGCTTAATGAACAGCGGAAGGATGCATAATAAGTGTGTAACATGAAGCCTTTTTGAAGCTGAAAGCGCCCTTTCTGGTCTTTATTGATACCTACGTGGTCTTTTTATGCAACTCGTGTAGGTGTTTTGGGCTGCTATGCCTACACGCAATGATGAAGTCATTGAATGTCGCAAGATTTAAATTTTATTTCGTATATTTTTATTAAGCGAGCTTTTTAGGTGTAAATATCCCTGCAACTTTTGTTAGTCTGAATTTTCTTACCTAAATACTCTTATATAGTATAATAGAGTATTGATAACTTGTAGCTAACTTTGAGTTTAATTAATAAGTATGAACCCCAAAATTATCTTCAGGTAGTATTCGCTCTTATATTAAAAGGAGGACGTATAAAGAAATGTTTTCATTTTTATAGCCACACATTCTAATACTCTGCCTTTATAACAAAGGATTAATAATTGAAAATTATTTTCCTTTCTTAATAAATATCTTGAAAAACATGTATCTTTTAGTTTAATATTGGAAAATAATTGTTCTTTCCAGTTTAGATATTCAGTAAAATACCCTAAAATGACTTCTTAGACTGATCTTTTGTGAAAGCAATAATATTAAACATTTACAGAGACGGTCTGCATGAGAGCTTTTGTGTTACTTCAGTTTTTATAAATACCGAAGCATCTTCACTTAAATCAAATCACATAATTTAAGTATTAGAAAGGAATTCTTGGTGGAAGGTGTTATGACGGATATAGTCTGTAAAGCTTAGATTATTTCTGATGGTAACCTCTAGAACTGCGAATTAATCCAATTTTAGTTATTAAAGTATTCACCTTCCCTTGCAGTTTATATTTCATTTCGCAATAATTTTCGACATTTTTGCTTATTTTGAAATTAAAATGCTTAATTGCGGTTTATATAGACTTTGGCATTCTTTGGGAGCATAAACTAGTATCCAAACTCCTAACAGATGTTAAGCTCTGAAATGACTTGGGCAATGAAAAGGTTTAAACAAATCACTTTTATTTCACAAAACTCAGGACAGAAACGCACTTCTCGTGCTCACAGGATGAGCCACCACTTGCGATGCAACTTAAAAAGCAGGCAAATTCAAAATTTAAAATGCAGATTAATAGTCAAAGACTAGGCAATTAACTTTAAATCTAAACTGGTTCAGAACTTCTCGCGGCATAACAATTTAAATGCTAAGAAATTATAAAGCTAAACCAAAAACCTCAGCTTAAATATTCTGTAACTCATTTACATTCCTGGTGAGGAAGCGGAAATTAGCAGTTATAGTGAAGGTTGAAATTATAAATGACTTGTTGAATTAGTAACACAACAACCTTGAGTGGCGTAGATTTATATCAAGATCTCGATCGATTTCAGAGGAAACAGATACAGGTCCCTCTTCTTCAGGAGAAAAAAAAAATATGCTTGTCACACTTACTTTATCCAGTCATGCAGATTTCTTTGCTTCTGGCGAAGAAGGGCCTAAACCTGTTTGCTCTCAAAATCGATTGAGATCTTGCTATAAATCTAAGACAAACTCAAGGTTATTGTATTACTAATTTTATAGTTAACTTCGCATGTTTCTCTTCTGTTTTCAAGCCCACCAGCGGCCGAGCGGTAAAGACGCTGAACACTGGTAGTTCGGTCCGAGGTTCGAATCCCGCGAACGGGCTGGCTGCATGGGCGTTTTCGTGGTTTTCCCCATGTGTAACGTGTATACGTGCCAGTTTCCCTTAGAAAGTCCTCCACGAAAGGCATCCCTCCCCTTAGGCAGACAGCCCTAGTGTGCTTTGCCATAATTAAATACACCACACCACCACTTCTGTTTTCAAATAACTTATTAATTTAAATAATAATTCTTAAAAGTGTTTCTCCGCTAAAAAAGTTTAAAATACCATAAGGTATTATTTCTCCCGCTTCCTAGCGGGCCTTCGTGGTGTAGTGGTTAGCACACTGAGCCGGTATTTCAGAGTTCCGTGGTTCAATTCCCGGCGAAGGCGTGTTTGCTGATTTTTCAATCTCTCTTGCTTCCATAAAAATCCTAATGTCTCTACAATACTACCAGTACTTTTATCAGTGAGTTAGTTATCGCTTTTTGACGGCTACCCAGATTGCCATTTACAGGTCTGTCTACCGGTACCGCAAGAACTTTCGAAGAATAAGACACTTTGGTGCGCCTTGAAAATTCATATGTTACTCAAACTATAGTCCAGTAAATCTATGTAAATGTTTTATTGTAAATGCGATTCATTTATACTTTAACTGGAATTATTCATTTAGTATTCCTGTGTATGTCTTGAGTTTTAGGAAAAGGAGAAGATACTAACTTGCCCGGGTAAGGGGCAATGGAAGAAGAAGACAGATAAGTAATTTTACGTGATTAATTCAGAATTTTTCAAGATTTATTATTAGTCGTACTAGCTAACATTTAAGGAATAAAAAATCACATCTGAGAGCAGACATGCATTTGTTGATTAAAGCTCATTGTCGAGCAGTGTTATTCGGGCTGGAGGCTGTGTTTTAAAAAGTACAGTGTATTCTGCGACTTTTACAATTAAACGGGACGGAACATTTCTAGACGCAGCCCTAACAGAGAAAAAAAACAGGAAAAAAATGTGAAAAACTTTCAAAGTTCGTGTTAATTGATAAAATCTAATGACGCTTTTAACCAAAAAAAAAAAAAAAAAAGTGTTAAAACCGTGTGAAATTTGCGTTAACCGATGAAACTTCGTATAAGATCATATACATCTCTGCTGGGACCGAAATTTTGTTCATGTTCCTCAAGTAAGTTCGTATTAAGGGAGTAGGGTTACTGTATTACTTGTTTGTGGCTGAAGTGATTGCGTGGTACTGACAGTTCGCATTACCATTGTGTGATACTCTCATCTTAATATCAAGATATCGAAATACAAGTACATGTGATTTTCGTGCATCGTATGTTATTTAAGAAACGTATCGTCAGTTGTAGTTTATTTACTCGCAGTAGAGAATGTAGTAGAACTCTAAATATCCAAACTAACTGGAAGTACAACCATCCAGGTATTCGAAAGTTTCGGATAATTGAATTGTCTTTATTGTCCAAGCCAAATTCGCACTTATTGTAAATCAAGTGAGGTATTTTATATTTTCGCACAGTAGAGATACGATTATGCGAGATAACTGGGACGTAACAGCCTCGGATATTAGAAAACTCGCTTTAAGGAGATAAATTTTAAATTCTAATATTTTTATCCTCTTTTTTTTTTTTGAGGATGTTTGTTACCTTTTTTTGTGATAGTTCTGTAATTCTACCCGCCGCTACGCGATCGTGCCAGTTTTGGGGTCGACAAAAGATCAATAGGGTATGCATTAGGACATTTTTTAGTTGAAAGCTGCTAGTTGCTTTAAAGCTTCAGTACATACTACTGGAAAGCAGTAAAACCGCTGAATACTGATAGTTTGACGTGGTTTCATATCCCAGCGAAGGGGCTGTATTCGCTTTTTTTCTATTCCCCCCCCCATATGTACTTATAACATAGTAGAGTCATTAGGGTTTTTGAAGCAAGAGACCTGAAAAATGGACACTACCCTCGCCGGGACTCGAATCCTGGTCTTTTCGAGTACGCATATACTCCTCCCTTTTAAAGGGTGATTGGGAATCAGTGGACTCAACCTATCGTCCATCACCTTTTTAGTTCGGACGCTACTGTAGAGTGAATTTTTTTTTTATCCCAAAGAGCTATTAATTTCGTTTACTCATTTTGCGTTGAAAACTTTAAATGTCGGTATCACAAAAAAAGGTGACAAACATCCTCAAAAAAAAAAAAAGAGGATACAAATATTAGAATTTAAAATTTAGTCTCTTTAAAGCGAGTTTTCTAATATCCGAGGCTGTTACGTCCCAGTTATCTCGCATAATCGTGTCTCTACTGTGCGAAAATATAAAATACCTCACTTGATTTACAATAAGTGCGAATTTGGCTTGGACAATAAAGACAATTCGGTTCACTTTTCAAACTGTTGCCAACAAATATTACAGATCAGTATTATATTTAAAGAAATTAAATAACGAAGAATCTGCATAAATGTATGTATGTTTCTCGCATTATAATAAAACGACGGTACCTAGAGCCCTCAAATTTTGAATAACGTACGTTTCCAACCCGAATGTGGGCGTCTGGAAGCTGAGATTTAAAGTTTGTTTTATTACCTATTTCACATTTTGATTTTGTAACACTTTAACGGATTTTGATTAACAAACTCAAGCAAGCAAAGACAACACTGTACGGAAAATTTAAAAAAAAAAAAAAAAAAAAAAAAAAAACACCTTTTTACCTCCAGCGCGCAAGACTGTGTATTGGAAATTCTAAAGATATGCTCATTTTAAAATTATTTAGCGATATTGCTGTTGAACTGAATTTTATGGCTTAAGTGCGAAGAACATGATATTTAATATATAAAGGTAACCCACAAAACGTTAAAAAAAATGTCCCTTTGGACGTAATGTAAACTCTGAAAGCTTTCAGATTTTTATTTTTGAAGTAGGAGACGTAACAAATGTCCAGTGCATTCACAGGGACTCAAAACCTGGATCTCTCGAATACGTGTCGTGTATGCTTCTTATTACACCCCGAAGGCATGTGGAAAGGAGGGAGAAAGTACCTTATAACGTAATACGAGCCAGTTTCCTTTAAAATATCCTCCTCGAAGACATTACTATCTTTAGGCGGGATAGCCCTAGCTTGTTTTGCTATAATTAAAATAAACCAAGGCTTCAGCATAGCTAATTTTCACATTGTCGATTTCCGTTCCAACATCATCCTCAGCATCATTGCAATTTTTATTTTTCGTCCTATCTGCGCCGCCAATGATTTCTTCGTCACTCAAAACTTCAAAACTTGGTTCGTTGTTTTCTGCATTTATCCATTCCGTAACATCAACCTTTTATCCTTTGAGACATGTCTACGAATTTATTATCAGTTGGTGTTGCTTTTATGCAAACCACAATTTACCTTAATGCACAAACGAAAGACCGCTAAATGACCCATCACTGATAAGAAAGACCAAAATTTCCATAACTAATTAAATTCGCGAATGTTATTGGTTTTTCATTGTAGTCTTTCTAATGTTACTACGTATGATATTAATAAGTTTTTAAAAAGTTTGGAAGGCAAGCAAATCAAAGGATTTAAGAATTCTTGTGAGAACAAAGAATTCAAGTTTTCCTAAAAACTTGAGTACATTGTTTCCAAAACATCTGAGAGTATTTATCTACAGTATAGAGCAGGCATTTTGTCAATCAAAGAGCAAGTTACTACAACAAGTTGTACATTAATCTGAAAGTTTTTCCCCTTTGTACTTGTTAATAATTCAAAGTATCCATCTTTTCCAGTAATGCAAGGCTAGAACTCAAATAAATGGTTTAGTATGACGAATTCTAACCACATGTCAAGAATAGAACAGCTGATTTTCCTTCGTGCAAGCAATATTTTTTATTATTATTTTCTACCGCTATCATGCTGATGTACTTCTGAAAAATAATTATGTGTGCATAGAAAGGAGGTAAAGATAAGAGATCGTGCGCCTGCAAAATTGTGCTCATTTCTAGCCACAATCGTAAATTATTCAATTAGCAGGCGGAAGGCGGAGGAATAGTTTTCTCTTTTTCAGGGGGCACTACTTGGATCCGAAGCTACGGTTACAGCGCTTCCCTTCCGATAACGCATTTATGCGTATCCAGCCACAGAACAGCGGTTATCCATTTCAATAAGTCGTGCTCTTCAGGAAGGATGATCTCGGGCGTGTAAAAAAGAAAAGAAAAATTTTCACTCTCTCAAAGGAGGAGTGAGGGAGGAAGATGAGCCAAACAAGGTTCGACGACTTCCGGAGGGGATGTTTGCTATGGCCAGGCAACGGATACATGTCCGGTCTTTACGTTCGACAAACAAGAGTGAGATCTTCTCTTTTTCCCCGCTAACAACTTGGTCGCCACCGAATCCGTTGATAAGACAGTAGAACGTAGGAAAAAATATAAATAGAAAATAAAAGATCTCTGCCAGTTCGTGCGACTGACTGCTGAGATAACGAGTGAGATAGTTCCAGTGGCGATTTGGATGGATTTCAATTTCTGCAAATATTATATAGCCACCAAAGTTTCGTGAAATTTTACGGAACGGGATGTCATCTCTTAGAATGCAAATATTTTTGTTGAAAAAAAAATTCTTCAAAAATAGTTATTATTTAACATTTCTTAAAGAATTAAAAAGCAAACAATATACAAAAAACTAATATAAATTAGAAAATAACGTATGTTATTTGACTGACTGCATACATCTTTATGCAAAACTAAGTTCTAATGAACTTTGAACTTCTTAGGCCTTTATCTGTAACGTAATTATATTTATAGTCTTTTAATGAACTTTCCATGATAGAAGAGGTACTACAACTAATATATATTATTCTGTAAAGCCATGGCGGGATTATACATGAAAAATATAAAAGACTGTAGATTCAGATAGGTATATAATCTACCCGTCCTTTCAGAACAGAGTAATGATATTTTAATTTAGCGTACATAGCCCCAAGTACCACACAACATCTAAAAATTTCATTCGAAGAGATGTAATAATACATTAATTATTTATCGCTTAAGTTTTAAGGAAGACAGAGAAATCCATCAGTATGGTAACGGTCCATAGAAAAACTGAAACTCCTTTTAAGATTCTTTTTGAAACCGCGGAACCCCCCTCCCCAAGAATGATAACCAAGCCATGCTTCGTCAGAGAAGTCATTTTGCTGCTGACTAGCTTGACCTACAGTTAGGTTATTTGAATATAATAAAACTGAGGAAGGCTATCTGCCTAAGGGGTGTGATGCCTTCGTGGAGGACTTCTTAAATGAAACTGGCTGATAGTTACGCTAGACATGATGAAAAACCATGAAACCAAACCATACAGCCAGCCCATTCGTGGGTTCGAATCCAGGTCGAAATATTAGCATTCAGTGATCTTACCCACTTAGCCACTTATGGGTCGCTAAACCTACGTGTCTTTTATATAAAAGGTACGTGAACATGATTGTACAATTACATATAAACTTGACAATGTAGTAAGCAAAGAGCGGAATAAGTAAACTTAAAAGCTTGTATTTCTTTTGAGAATTTCCTGCTGAAAATTTCGGTCTTATGTATTCTTTGCCATGAATGAACAAAAATTGTCTCTTTTCATTTGTATATGAAGATTTATGAATCTTTAAAGTTATGCCTTTCATGTAAGGTTATGCCTTACATGAGGTACATGAGGTTTAATTTTATGAAGTTTTATGAATTTTATGAAGTTATTCTTATACTTTACGTATTACTGCACGCAAGCATTGATTTCACGTTTTCTTTAACTCATGTCTCTCTAACTCAAGTTAAAATGGTTTTCTGAAGTTTTTGAAATGATAAAACATACCATATGTGCTGATAGCGAAAAAAAGACATAAGGGTATAGATGTACTGTTGTGTGCGTCCTAAAACAAAGTTCCGTAGTTAATTTTCAGAAAGCACTATCATGAACCGTCTCTGTTTCGTAAGATTTCAGGAACACGAAGTCTTCCAAAAAGTAAAACACAAAGAACGGTTGCACGCTGCCTTCTGTAAAAAAAGTTCTTGAATCATGGTTTGGAAATATTCCTTTTATTCCTTTTAACATTCGTAAGGAAGACGTCAGAGATGATTCACTTGCACCATTGCTTGGTTTTTCTTATTGTGCTTGACTAACGCACTGTTTTAGCAAAGCTCTCCAAATTTATAGGAATATCCATAAATTTTTCTGCATAAAATCAGCTGCAATTTCTGTTTAATTTCGCCAATCTGTGGCAGAAAAGCACCTAAAGCAGAAACAGTTGATCAAGATTAATGATGTTTACCTTGCAGAGTACTTAAATATTTAGCTTTTGCATATTTCCTCGTATTTAAAATGTAGTGTGTTTTCATAGGCATCTATCTTCATGTGTAATTATTATTAAATTTTACTAATTGTTAAACATCAGTTCAGTGTTAGTATTTCGAAATGTTCTTATTTTCTGGAATTTCGGTTTAATAAGAAGACTATTCAACGACAAGGAAAATTTTGAGAAAAATAATTTTGGCTGAGTAAGTTGTTTCAAAATAACTCTCGATGACAGTGCGCTGTAGGAGAGAAGCTTAGGTGGAAGACATTTAAAGGCGAACTGTCTTGCATTGGTACATATCGAGGAGAACACACGAATACTATGTAGCAAGTCTGTTATTCTCCAGGAATAAAGCGTGGATGAAATACCATTAAAGTCATCGAGGTTCTGGTGTCCATACCAGTCGGCCACTAGTGGCCAGTCTCTCTCTCTCTGTGTATGCGCCATTACCATCCTCCAGGCATTGTTGTAGTTTTAGCTACACAGTATACGCATATATACATTGCTGCACTTTTAGTTATCATTTCAGTTATACTTTATACTTGTTACTTTTATTTTATATAGCCAAAACAATTAATAGACCATGTAGATATAACTTAAAGAGAAATGTCTTTTAGATTATTAGTCCGTTAATTACCATTCTTTTAAATCAAATATTATCTTAAAATACATTCCTTTTACGTCCTGATGCCTATAGGCCCACCAGCGGCCGAGCGGTAAAGTCGCTGAACACTGGTAGTTCGGTCCGAGGTTCGAATCACGCGAACGGGCTGGCTGCATGGGCGTTTTCGTGGTTTTCCCCATGTGTAACGTGTATACGAGCCAGTTTCCCTTAGAAAGTCCTCCACGAAGGCATCCCTCCCCTTAGGCAGATAACCCTCGAGGCTTTGCCGTAATCACACACACACACACACACACACACCTGATGCCTATAGCAGGAACATGTTTAAAATTATAAATTATAGTTACTAATTATAAAATTTATAATAAAAAATTATAATATTAATTATTTATTATAAAAAATCTGATACGGACACCACATGATTCCTTGTATGGCCTATTAAATTATAAATACCTTTTGCTGCACTTTATTTAAACCTATTCACTCGAATTATTCTAATTTAATAAACCGATATCTCAAGTTATAAATGAAATCAAAAATTGCAAATTTTGGAATTAAATATCCCGGTTAATTTTGCAAGTCGTAAATGAAATTTTTTCATCATGATCTTATCTGAGCATTCCACTCTATTCATTCAAAATAGAATAAATCCTGTTGTAGAGAGGCATCATTGAGATAACTGAAGGTTGCCTAGTCAGTACGATCCAGTTTCCCTTAGAAAGACTTCCAAGAAGGCATCCCTCCCCTTAAAGCAGATAGCTTCATGAGTTTTGCCATATTCAAATAACTTCACTTAGTGATCTGTGACCTAATAATGTTACTAAATAAATTTCGCCAATCATATTATGTTTGAGATATTTTAATTTATCAATTTTTGTTTAGCATGACTGAAATATAGATGCATTTTTTATAAATTATTTTTCTCTTTCGTGCATTGTTTAGTAACAGATCTTGCTCTAAACCTAGACAAAATGTAATAACCAATGAAGAATGTAATTTATTTTGTTAAAAAACGGTTATTTTCCTTACCCCAAAAAAGTTTTCCTTTTAAAATAATTTATCAAACAGTGTATCATTTAGAATAAAAGGCAAATATAACTTTGCAATTACTTATTGAGAAATGTTTTCAGATTTAATATTTAATTCCTTGCTTTAATATGCTATTTAAATGCTTATTATTAGCTTGAACAAAACAGGCTTTGAATTGTCTAAATTGTATTAAAAGTTGAAGTGCACAGAAGACGCTAGTGTTTAATAGGAAAACCATTTGTCTTTGTCATTTTTCAAACCCTTAAGTATTTGTTTTCTTTTAAAAAAACAATAAGTGTTTGATTGAAGATTAGCGGAAAAATTACATCTATGATTATCTAATCTTCAACGTAAACATTTGAATCTGAGCTTCTTAAAGAAAGCCATAATTCTTTATCACTTCAAAGCAAAACAACCGCAAGCAAACTTACGAGACCGCAAGTAACTTATTAGTACCGGCAAGCAAACTTACATGACCGCAAGCAACTTATTAGTACCGCAAGTACTAAATATGTGAAGTAGTATTTAAAAGAGCAGTATATAATAATAAATAATCTGCGTATGGATTTTAAATGAACTAAACTGCTATGTCATATTATTTCTCACTGACCTTTTGATGAAAGAAGGTTTCAAGCTGATTGCAGTGCTAAGACAAAACAACGTATTTTTGTTATTATAGTTACAAACTTTCACTCTGAGAAACCTCAGTTGATATTATGAACGGTTTAAAGTTCTTATGAGCTGTTTCATTAACAGCATTATTAAACCCAAAATCGGTTTCAAACGGATGAATGAGTCTACGTATCCATGTATTAAGTAAACCTACTCTACAGTTGTTTTATGTTATGGTTTCTCTTAAAATAAATGTTAGTAAAAATACAAAAACATTTATATGTATATTTTGTATATTTTATACCTCAAGGTTTGCTGTAATTTAATATTTATTACTTTATTAATTTATGATGAAGTTATGTAAAAATTTATAAATTAAAAAATTTATTAATTTATGATGAAGGTATGTATGTTTTTACATGAAGGTATGTAAAAACATAAGGGTTAAACTCTTTTTAACGTTCTAGAGGTACTAATAAATCAATAATTCGTATTAATGAATCATCTTAATAAATTATGTTGCTCTCTTACGTAAGTACTTCTTTGTGGAGCAAACAAAAAAATTTATTCTTTTTTTTTTGTTAAAAAAAACGTGATGGGAAGGATTGCTTGAATTTTGTTAATATATGTGTTTCACGGGTAATAAAAACAAGGGTAACATCTATACGCAGCTTCTGATTTGCTATAGTTAAGCTTATAGTTTTCTGAATTTACCATGATGCTAAAGCAATAGGCATTCAGTAGGAACCGTACTTAGAAGTCTGAATTTTGCTCTTTTCCGTGTTAGCAGTTTGCGGTATGATGTAATATCTGAAGTTTATACAGAAAAGGATGCTGAAAGTCAGATGCAGGATGTTTTGGCTTGAAATTTTACAGTCAAAACGTAATATCCTCCTAAAACATTACTTCCAGTAAACTCTCCATAAAAATCCATGCCCCAGTGCCTTCTGTTAGATTTGTCGAACTTCACCAGAAAAGACTTAAATATCCGGACTGTTATTGTAGCAGCTCTACCATCCAGAAATTAATTTAAACATTTGTTAGCCTGTTATATTTTGAAATGTATAATCTAAGTATCTGTATGCCTATTTTGTTTAACCGAAATCTTTTATGTATTAAAATAGGGGATATTGCAAAAGATGATTTCTGGCAACAGACGCTTTGGTTGCCTAAAATAAGCAAGGAAATCCGCTTAAGATTTAAATTCTCTTAATAATGGCTAGATACTAATTACATTTGGCATTTTTATTCAGAAGACTATTTAATACATTTCTCTTGAAACTGACAGTTAATTGAAAATAAAGAATTAATAATTAATTTTAACTGTATTTCTCTTCGCTTGTTTAAAAAGTGCGCGGCTTCTGTTGAAAGTAAAGGAATGTCTAGTGAGAGCTGCTTTTACTGTTAAGAAGCAAATTTGACATTAAATATGAGATTATTAAACACGATTTTCGACAAATATTATGATTATATATTTTAAAATGTGACAGAGATTCCATTGCTCTCAAAATTAGATCTGCTAAACAATCTATTCGAAACTAATAAATTTCTTGCCTAAAAATTCATTTGAAATATTATTATTGTGTAATGTTTAGCTGGAGACCCTATCCTGGTCATGCAATAACTTCTAACTGAATTCAAATTCACCATCCACTTGTGGCGATAAAATTAAAGATGATTGTAAACTAAATTAAATTTAAAAATAAAATAAATAAGCTAGTAGTTTAAGACTACACATATTAATTTAACCTAGCAGATTGACTCAGAAACCTACGCCGGCGTGATATTAAATTTCGGGGGTAAGGAATGCGAAGCCGAGATTCAGAATTCAAACAGCTGATAAACAACAACGTAACTCAGTAGCGAAACACGCTATGACTAACCTTTTCGCTACTCAGTATAAATACTCTGTCTCACCCTAACTCATTGACATCCTGGCGAGTAAACGCGAGAGAAACAAGAAATGACTGAACAGTTTAACAAATTTAAATAATTATTAGTAAAAGTAATATAACCTCACAGGTTCCCTATAGAAAGATACTAGCGTTGCCTATTAGCCACTGTTAAATGAAATGTGTTATACTTATAGCATTGCTCTGCTTTTCAAAATGAGTAACACAGATACTCGATGGATATCAAGTGCCGAAGTACTTCGGTTACTAAAAGGTATGTAATCAAATGATAAATCATTGCACTGGGATGAAAATAATAGCATATAGAAACAAATAAATTTTAAAATTTTATGTATGTTATCTGTGTAGAATTAAATACTGCATAAAAATAAGATTTAGCTAAATCTTTACAATAAAAAATTATGTATGATTGTCTACAAAATCGGACTTTTAAAAGACAGATTATGTTTCTCTTTATAGCAGCCGAAATAACATTTTTCTCAGTGTATTCTTGAGTAATGTAAAAATTTGGCTTTAGAGATAAATATATTGCCAGAATGTGTGCAGAAAAGAAAAAAAGTATCATCTAATTTTTTATGTATTAATTTATATTTCTCATATATTAATTGATATTTTCTCGAACATTAATTGATAAGAAAACTAATTTTTCAGTAAAATATTTCTTCACAGTAGAAATTAGAGAAGCGTTAGATGTTTTAGTCTCTCAAATGAAACTGGAGTAAGAAAAACTGAAAAAAAAAAAAAAAGTCTTCCGATTTTCAAATTTTAACTGATGAAATATTAATCTCATTGGTTTTAGGTAATTTAAATGCAACAGTATAGCACTTAAATATCCGGATGATATAAATGCTGCTGAAATTCAGCCAAAAATATCTAAGTTTAAAAACCTTGCATTTTTTATAACTCTAGACACTAAAACAACTTAAATGATTTGGCCACTTAACGATAATTTACGAAAATAATTTAGTTCAATCGTATCCGCATTTGGAAGCAGTATCAAGAATACTTTTACGTTTCTAATCAGAGTTGCTTGTGGCGAAAGAACTTCAGCAAACTTGTAGAGACATTAGGATTTTTTTTTTTTTTTTTTTTGGAGGCCAGAGAGATGAAAACTTAGCAACGCCTTCGCCGGGAATCAAACCACGGACCTCTGAAATACCGGCCAAACCACTACACCAAGAAGACACGCTTGGAAAGTGGGAGAAATACCTTATAAACTTGAAACAAAAAATTGCATATCATCTTAAATTAATCATGAAAAACGTTTCAATGGGCCCATTCTATGAGCATGTTTTTCCAAAACCCTATGCTATGTCCACATGGCAATTCGTTCAAATACTGTTCTACTTCAAACGTGGTCAAACATGGTCTTTTCAAACACTATCTATGATCTATGGAATTAAAGGATCAAGTATATTTTGAGAAATTATTGATGATTTTGCTTGATTAGAAGTAAGAAAAAATGAAATTATTAGAACAGAAAGGAATTTTTGGCGCTTTTCAAATCGAAATTATAAATCATTTATCAGTAACATTTTTCTGAATATATAGTTGTAAAGCTGTGACTTAATATTATTATTAGAGTTTTGGTGTTTGATATTATGATTTGAAATGTAATAATAAATAAACTGTGCGTATAAAAATGTATTGATATGTATAGTTTGTACGACACGCACGTACACAAACACACACACATATATATGTATATATATATATTCATTTCCTTTTAAATGGCCGGATACGTTGCATTGCACTTGATGTGCATTCATTTATTTGCCTTAGGTGAAAACGTATACAGGCAAAGCTCTGATGGAAAGTAATTCAAAGTAAAAGAATTTATATTAGCTTCCTATAATTTATTTTAAAGTACAAAATTCGGATTTAAAAATGATGTCATTTTAAACAAAAATAAAATTGATTCGGTAAGAAAGTTGAATTTTTCTTTTATTTTAATATTATGTTTCGAATTTTTAAAATATTCTGAGATAAATTACGCTTAATTTGAGGTTTTTTTCCCGCAACTTTAAAACTAGCTAATAATATTAATCATCTATTGATTCAAATAATCCATTATCCGAGGGGAGGAGTGTCCTATAGCAAAGATTGAAATAATAGCTGTTACATCTGTCCTCCTTTGTACTGCATAACGAGTGTGAATATTTACTCAAACGGAAGTTGAAAAGAAGTTACTCAAACGGAAGTTAATAAAATGTGTATAAAGATTTTGGGAAAAAACATGTGAACAAAAGTAACATTCTGCATTATAATAATTCATATTTCGACAGCTGTGTCCACAAGCAAACATCGCAGAGTAATATTGGTCAACGCAGACCAAAGTTGAAGGTCCTGTCGGGGTCAGACAGAGGTCAACGCGTCGAAATCCTTTTGATGTGACATCTCCTAAAAGAAGGAAGGAAGGGAGTAGCGAAAGCTAGAAGAAGGTGATGAAGCAAAACGATGCGGAAAACGTGCCGCTTGCCTTCTTGAACCACCCCTCTCTTCTGTGCCGTGGGTGCAGGAAAGATTGACCTGGCCAGCGAAGGGTTACGATCGTTGACCTTTCGGTCGTTCCTTCCGGAATGCGGACCGCAGGTCTCACCTACCTCTTCTTATATTATACCCAATAAACATGCGGAGCGATTCTGAAGTAGCGTTCTTGAACCGCGAAATGGAATCCTCTGGTGTCAGAGTCAGCGCAATGTAGAAGTGATTTGCATTCGACAACGGATTTCAAAGTTGATTTTCCTCCCCATTTAGAATGTCTTTATCGTCATGTACTTGCGAAACTTATTGAACTTGACATTTTGATAAGTTAACTTGCTTGAGAGGTTGGGGTTTTTTTTAGGGGGGGAGGGAATTTAGCCCAGGGATGTCATCTATCTATCTTCCAGCGTGTCCTATGCTATGACGCTGTCTAGAACGATTTTCTTTATATGTAGCTTTTTATTGAGGCTTATATAAGTGTTTTACACAAAACGTCGCTTGAATCGAAGGTATTTCTGATAGGGTTATATTAGTAACAGCAAGAACAGACTGATTTGCAGTTTTTATGAAAGGAATTCAAAAGGCAAAGAATTTGTTGCATCAGATATAGCTAGAATCTTATATATGGAACAAAGTTACGTTCGCATGTAATGAAAAGTATTATTTATAATATGAGTTTAACAATAGGTTTCTTGGGCCATTACTCTGGGAGGATTCCTGTATAGCTTTTATCTCCCGTTACGTTACAATATAATAGACTTATCAATGGAGTAAAATCAATCGCTGATTTGAATTTTATTCTTGATACATAATAAGAATAAAATAAATTTTATTTTTATTCTTGATACGTTACAAGTTCATTGCATTTAGAAGAGACAACCTGAAAAGAATCTTAAGAAATCGAATAAAAATGTTAAAGGAGTCCTACTTAGCCTGACACTTAAAGAACCAAAATATAAATTAGGAAACTTGACAAAAATAAAATAGTTTAATTCTTCCCAAGGGATTCTGCTGAGCTTTACATCTGATGTCAAATGTCATTTAGAAGGAATTGCAAGGAAAATTTTTCATTTAGGGCTAGATTTAAATCACTATACCAATTTTACTTCATACTTTAGTCCTTTCCAAATTTGGGCATTATTTTGAGGCTTGATGCTGTTTCCTGTTTCAGGAAGGTGTATGAGCGAATAGCGTATTTTTATCTTTGTGTAATAGTTTTGTTTTATTGTTATCACAAAACATTACATTAAAAAAATTTTATTACTTTATTTTAACGTTAATCTAGAAGTAAACCATAATTAAAAGGCAAATTACTTATTTTATTCATAAGTTATTTGAAAGGTTGATATTGAATAAATATTTGTGAAAATGAACTGATTAAGCATGAAATTTAACGCACTGTTGATAAATTTCCTGTATCTTAGAGATCTGGTGAATTATTTCACATCGTTTCAGCCACATGGTTCTTCCCAAACCGAAAAGTGTACCAAAATGAAAAATAAATCTCAAAGTAGAATATTCGCGTGTGTTATTTAGAGATATATTGTGGAAATCATTAGGTTTTTTGAAGCAAAAAACAAAAGTCTAATGTGCACCCACTGGGATTCTAACCATGCGTATTTCATTTCCCAGGTAGATGATGTGTTAACTACTTGTACCACGAAAATACACGCAAGGGAATGCGATGCTTTCTTACGTTCTCACTCTGTGGAAGGACATCAGTAAACAGGCACGGGAGCCAGTCGACAAAATCTTGGTGGTGAAGATTTATTGTGCAGCACATTTTAGTTCAGGCGCCACTGTATAGACTGGTTTTGGACCAAAAACCAGGAACATTCAGTTGTGCGTTTTACAGGATTCGAACCACGGATTTTTCTCTTGCTAACTGGAGATGTTAACCCACCAGGAGAGCCACGTAGGGGTGTACGATAATTTCTTACTAAGTTAACAAGAGTATAGAGAAAATATTGCTAAATTTTAAGCTCAAAATGTATGTTTCGGATGCTTTTTAAAATCTGTGACCTTAATAAATAACATTTATGTAAATATGATAAAAGAATAATGAAAAAAACTGAATAAATTACTTATGTTGCATAAACCTTCCAGGCAAATCGGAAAAGTTGTTAGTAATGTATTGCTGATTAAATTCCTGAAGAATTTGTTACAACATTTTATAACTGTTTAGATAAAAATTGCTTAATGTTAAAAATACTAATATTATTTCAAAATCAGTGCTATAACGCGAAAATACATATTTCAAAATCAGTGCTATAACGCGAAAGTCTGTTTGGACTGCTCGGAATCACTTTGCATCATATTAAGGCAAATATCATAAAGATACCTACACGAGGTTGTAAACGAGGTGTCACGAAAGCTTTCATTAACAATTGGTTCTATTATTTTTTTTTAGAAAATTCGTAATTTGTTATACGATCCCCTTACAAGTGGACAATGCGTCCAATTTGCTCTTAGCGTTGCTTTCTGAGGCGTGAATTTTCTTTCAGTATTGTGTAATTTGTTCCGACAGCTTTTCTGACATTCAGATATTTGACATTCGAAACAGATTCTAACTGTCAACTGAGAAGTTATGCGAATTTTCTCATGCAAAAGGAAAGATGTGAGATAGCAAAGGAAAAACAGGGAAAAGAAAAACAACCCGAGTTTACTGAGAAATTAATTTAGTTTCGTTATCAAAATTTCTGTAGCGCTAGATGATTTTAACGAGCTTGTAAGATCGCAAAATTAATCTTTAATACAGTAAGCTTTCGTAAACCTTACTGTTATCCGATTTATTAGCAGACATCTGTAAAATATATTAATGCAAATGTGGATAATAATATATATTAATCCACGATGTTTTTAAATTTTAAGATTAAATAAGACGTTCGAGCATTTTTAATAATCAAAGTCATGATTAAATGATCATGATTAATCCACAATTTCCAATTTATTTTATTAATTCTGATTAATTTTATTTTATCAAAGCACAAGAGATGAGAAACTAATCGATCTGAATATTTACTATTTATTTCTGATTTTTTTTTACAAATATTGTGTTGAATGATTTCAAAGATTGTTCAAAATGTTTTCAAGAATGATTTCAAAGATTGTTCAAAATGTTTTCAAAAATAATTTCATAAATAAAGATCTTTAAATTATGTTTCGATACCTAAATTATATAATTTTGAACTTGAAATGTAATTTTTATTTATTGAAATGTGTCATTATTCTATCTTTTCACATAAAAGACTTTGCATTTCACTTTTTCTGTAAACAATGTGCATATTTATATAACGCAGATACTGAAGAAAAGTATATAAGAGTTGGGAGAGTTATTAGGTACCCTTCTAGCATAAATTTCCAGGAATCAATCCTACCCTCGCCGGGAATCGAACCCAAGACGTTCCATTTGTTTGCCTGGTGTGCTAATCGCTACATCACAAAGACATGTTGTAAGAATGCCTTTGCCCTTTTCCCCACATGGCACATTAATTTAGAGGACGATTGGGAAAGAAGAGGCGAGATACAGTCGGCCAGGTTGGTGACGAGTTAGTTAGATTCCTTGTGAGTAAACATTTATAAGAAAATGTCGTGGGCTTGTTGAGAAATGAATACAAGATCTTCCATTTGTAGCTAGACGTACTGGTCACTATATTAGAAGAACATGTGGTAAATGCCTTTAGTTCTTTTCAAAGATACTAAATTTCGTATATACAGCATTTTAATTGCACTGGATTTCAGTTGATAGTTTTTTCCTATTCTATGTGTCATTTTATCCATTTTGTTTATGCGCTGAGTAAGCTTATTATTCAATGACAGGAATTTTATCATCGACGTGATCATATGCAATTTTTCCTCTAGCTGCTACAGCAGAATAATAGTTAGGTCTCATTTTGAGTTACATCTATTGAAAATATTATCTTGAAGACTCGATCAAAACAAGGTTCTCGTTGCTATGGCAATGAATCATAAAACCTGAAATGTGCTTCATAAGCGTAAACATGATTCTTCCTTTAGTTAACTAGTATCGATGATAGCTATCAGAAATTAATCTGTTTGTCAGGATGGTTTTAATATTTTCTGAGAAATTGTGTTGTATTATTACGCATTTCTGTTTCGTAACAGAAACTGTAGACTAGAAGTACAAGAAACGTAAAAACAATTCTTTGAAAATATTGAAATAGTTAGGGAAACTGCAAATCTTTGAAAGAAGTCGTTAAGAATAGCTCCAGAGTATAGCAACATATTTAAATAAATAATTAAAAGTGACTGGTTAATAATTATAAAAAGTTATATGCGAATGTTATCTGTTTGGAGCAGTTGCATTGGGATGCAATTTTGAAAAGCATGTATTCAGTGATTAAGGAATTATTTAAATATGCATTTTTGTAAATAAGGCAATGATAGTAAAACATAAAATTTTGTAAAACACAGCTTACCTAAATAAAAAGCAGAAAGAAAATTGGTATTTAGAAAAGTTTACTTTCCGATTAAAGCCACAGTTTAACAGTTACTGTTGAATAACACAGTGGATCTGCAGAACTTAGTGAGATTGCTCACGAAAATAGCTCCTCCCGTAAACTGTTTGTACAAATGTGTTTATGTTAATAAATTCGTATGGAGATAACCCCTTTTATGTGATACTTCAGAGAATTCTGCTGCTAGGCTGGACATGGTCCGATTGAGGTATAGCCCATCCGACCATGACCGTTTTTTCTTGTATAGTGCGAAACGAGAGGAAAAACATCTTGTTCGGGAGAATTTTTGATTGGGTGGTCTATTATGATGCATTTCATCTTTTCCCGGTGCCGAGTCATCTGTACAAAGCCATATAGACTTCTTCCCCCAGAGTTTTAAGCTTATGTATCTGGAGGAACCCAAGCTATGTATTCATTGCGCTGAGATTAGATTGACATGAATTATTTACTTTAGGTAAATTTCGCATGCGATATTTGCATAGATTCATCTTAAGTTACTTGGTTCGAAAAATCTTTAATAACTGAAAAATCATTTAAATGACCTAATTAAAACCAAATTGCTTTTATGCATTTTGAAAAATGAAATTCTTCAAAATGAAGATTTCTCTTTTTTCCGAGTTTCATTCTGCATAGTATTGTATATTAAGGTTAAAATACATAAGCTTTACTCGGAAGGTGGCAAAATTAATGTTTAATTAAGCAGCAGCAGAAGCAAACTATTTTTAAACACTTCATTCTGTACAATAAAAGGATTAAAGTTTTTTTCTCTCTTGTTATAATCAAAACTCTTTTGTTAAGTAGTAATATTTATATTTTTATCAGAATGTCGATTTTGTATTATGATTATTGTATTTAGTTTGCAAATCCCTTAAAAGGAAGCAGAACAAAGAGTTATGGGGAAAAATCCGAAAACTTAACGTTGCATCCTAATAATTCTAAGCGATAAAGCATTTAGGGAACTATTTATCTTTGTTGTTTATTAATATAACTAATATTTCTTATTAAATGCGGTTTCCGTCTTCCTTTTTTAGGACTTTTAGGGAAAGCAAGTGTTATATATTAGCCTCTTAGTTTTAATTTCGTGTCCTATTCAGTCCGTTCCTTCTTTTTTAAGACATAACTCAAGGTGCCGAATTTCTTGCCTTCTTGTCGATGATGAACTCTTCTTATACTTTGCTACACTAAAATATTTAGTTAATCTTTCAAAATAAATTTACTGTCGTTACCCCTCATTATATCGAATTTTGTGCTGAGTATTTTATATTTTGCTGTTTTCTGGAAATCTAATGGGACGGAAAATGTAAAATGCGAATCTCATAGAATAGGAAATGTAAAGAAGTGACGAAAATGTTGTTTACGTAATATTCTTTTGTTGCCTGAAATTATACTTGAAATACGTGAAAACCATTCATGGTAATAAGTGCTTGTGATTTTTCAGGTGAATTGAAAGCAAAATGTTTTATTAATAATTAAGCCGTAAGAAGCCTAATATCTATGTATTTAAATATCCATGTAAGTTGCCACATTATTTACTGATTCTCAAAGGAATGAAATTTCCTTCCGTTCTAAGAAAAGTAAGCGAAAGAAGTCCTATATTTTTTTCGTTTCAAATTTGCCCTAACATTGAAAAATAAGTATAGTTTCTTTTAGTTAATTAATGTCTCTTATAATTAACCATATCCCTTGCATTAAGCTTTTTCTGAAGAACTGCAAGCTTATACAACCAGTGGTCGGACCATTGATGTCATCAGCATTCATTTACTTGTTATATGGTTTTGCTTTCAAATACTGCTGGTTTAAAAAATTGCTAACCTTTGTTCAAATAGCTCTTTTTCATCTGCTACATTTGTTTTAATACTTTTGTATGGATTAATTTAATTTTCTAATAGTTATTTTTAATTTTGAAACCCTTTCCTTTATTTTCTTGTATCCCACATATAATTAATTCCCTGCCAGAATAAATTTTCAGTATTGAGTTTCATGTAAATGAGGTAGAACCAGTATTTAATGGGAAGTTCAGTCACTTCCGTAGAAGAACTCAGAAATTCTCAGTAGAGCATGTTCTGTCTTCTGGCCACATTGTTGCTTTAAAGCCTGTCTTACTACGTTCGGCCGTAGTCTTACGTGCCTGTTAGTATTCGCCGGGGAGGTTTAAATAAGGGCCAACTATGTTACTTATTTTTGTACAGCTTCGGCTAAATTTTAATTAGTTAGAATTAAGTTAGTTTCTTATTTTCTATTTTAAGTAAAGACCAAATGGAGGCTTTCCTTTAAACCCGATAGGAGCCAACTGTTGTTATTGTGTGGAATAAAATGGTATTTTGACTCTTCTTTGGACTTGGTTTCTACAGTTGTAAGAAAAACAGCAAATAGTCGTTATATTCTTCTCTAGTTCTACTTGTCAAGGACGCACAATTTAACTAGAACCCTATACTTTAGTTTAAACAGAAGGCCTTTAAATAAGAAATCTGATAGCAAGCCTATTTTGAAAATTTCAAAAAATCATACATACTTTATATTTGTTGCCAAATACACAGGAAATAGCTGTTAATGGGTTTATTAGCTTAAATAACTCCAGATGCATTTTGTTGATTTTTCCGTTAGGTTTTTCTTCTAATGATAATCGTTTTCTTTGTCATTCATTTGAAAGCGCGTATTTTTTAAACATTAGAAACCGTAGCTTTTGCCCTATGATTTAGTCACCCGTCTCAAATGACTAAAGGCCTTATTCGTGGAGTTCAGTATCCAGTTTATAAATATTCATGTTGAGGTGCATTTCTGCAAAGTGTCTATTTTTCTGTTGAATATAGGGAACACGAGGGGTGGCAATCTGCTTAAATGAAAAGGACTGAACGGAGTCCTTCGAGAAGAACTTACAATAAACTAGCTCGTAGCACAGAAAAACATCCATACAGCTAGCCTGTCTGTTGGAATTTGAGTTCAGATCAAACTACTAGTACTTGGTAAGTGTTTATTAGTATTTAGTATTTAGCAGACTACTAATACTTGGTAAGCCTCTAGTACTTCTTACTCGTAAACTATCTGTATCGTTTCAAGCACAGATTATGAAATAAAAAAAATGAAAAACTATTCTTCATGAAGAGCAATCCTGACCGTGCGTTATTCAGTATGGCTATAAAAGTTAAACATAAAAGTCCATTTTACGAAATGTCTGTGATAAAAGAAAAATATGTCAAGAAAAAAAATTTAACGAACCATTTAAGTTGATAATTAAGGTACTTGAAATAAGTTCCAAATTTTGTAGCTAAGCGTATTATTAAATTTAAATTTTTGAGTATTAATATTCGAAATCTTATAAAATTAGTAAAGCAACTACCTTGTATTTGGCTTAGATTATAATCAAACACAAGACTGTTGCTTTGTTAATATTTTTATGCTTTACTTTGGCGTGTTTCTGTTGTGTATTGATCCGAAATCTTATTAGTCGCGGTGTACTGGTGTAAATCAGTACACCGCGACTAATAAGTATGTATATTGTGGAAGTAAGGGAAGTATATTGTGGGAAACTATCTATCATACTTCATTTGTCATATATTTGCCATTTATTCACTTAGTCTAAATTGTGCTTGCTTTTACTTCAAGCCGTTTTAAATAATCAAACTGTTAGCAGGGTAAGAATAATGTAACACATTCCCGAAATCCCTTCCAAGGAACCCTTGAATCTTCCAAGGATCTGCATCCCTCGGGTCTTATTAGAGCTACAACCACTAATGTAACAAAAGAGGAACGGCGCCTTTGTCAGATAAAAGCATACGTCAAGAATGGTTAGAGATAAATGCATTATTTACTGCATGACATTAACTAAATACGTGAAAAGATATCTTTCGAAAGCAGAAAGGGTTTATTAGCAGATGTAAAAGTACCATTACAATTTTTGACTACAAAACTGAAAAATAAGAAGCCAGGTGTTCAAAATTTGGTTCCTACACAGCTTATTGTCATCATATTTTTCGGTTAGATAAAAACAGGTTGTTAAAATGTATTTTAGAATCGTCTAATCGGTTACAGAAATAAAGTGTGTCCCAGCTAAAGCGCCGGAATTAACACGCCCAATAAAATATTTTAGAAAATGGAAAATAATTTTGTGCTTACTAGAGGTAAATATTCAGACTTAAGAATGAAAACTAATGTCTGACGTATGTCTTTCGTGTCTTGCTCTGTAGCACCGAACTTCTATATGAAATTTTCAGTAATTTTTTCACGTATATGCTTATGGAGGTGGCTAATGATATGTTCAATTTCCTGTTTAAGCTCTTTAGTTGTTTCTCTATACATTTGGATTCTTTGGGACTTGCAATAACTCTTTTACTCACAATAGCGGTATTTGCAACGCATTGGCTGAATCGAGACCATCGAGATTTAATGTCTGTTGTCGAACCTATGTACTCAAATTTCTTTACCAGTTTGTGAATTGTTGTTTGATTAGGTTCATTTCCAAGCCCAAAGATTCCACGTACTTCCTAACAGTTTGTGCATAACACTCTCTATTTTTTGTAAAGAGTCTTCGCAATCAAAACTAGCTGTTCCTTTCTGTAGCGTTCTATGTCGACTAAGCGGCAACGAGATTGCGAAATGAATTGACAGTGATAAACGTCAAGTGTTGCCATGTCAAATCCGATGCAACCTTCTTAAATTGGAACATTTACGTGTTGCAAATATATAAAAATATAGTCTATTTTCTAAACATAAAATTTGCTGGGAGTCATATTAAATCCGGCGCTTTTGTCGGAATATCCTATAAAAAGTCAACCGAGATTTGTGTTTTACCCGTTGAATTACTTGTTGAACGCTTTAGAGTATGTTCTTACTTAACACAGTATTTAAAACTATGTTTAAATTTTGTAAATATATTTTATAAAAAACAGGTGTTTGTTGATCAGTATTGTAATACAATTTTCACGTGTACACTGCTGCCCAAGACAAAACTATGAAAGTTATGCTTACTATACAGATAATGAACAAGCTCATTACAATTATAACTCGGTATCTTCTTCGAAAATGTAAGGAAATTAATATACTGCATAGCAATAATGGGTCTACTATGGCTCGATCTAGGGAAAGAAGCTATAAGATGTGCGCATTTTGACATTTTAGGCTTCTGTAAATTGCCATTGTTTATCTAACATAGCCTCTGGCTCAGTGATATACTATTTAGTAAACCAATACGCTGAACAGCGAATTAATTCTCTATTAGACATCTGTCAAAACATCCGTCTGAAATTCCTTCTTGTCTCTTACAGTTTGTGTAATAGATTCTGATGTTTGTTTGTTTGTTTTAATTGTTTGTCTGAAGACAGACGATATTTATAGAAGCAGAAACTCACTTATCAGATCCTGATTCTCGTACCTTTCATCAAACTATTCAATTGTTTTCAAGTAGACAGATTAATTGTCCAACGATAATGAGTGATGAGTTCTCGATGCATTGGTAAAAATAACTGACGTATATTGAAGAAATTTTCAGCAAATGATCTATGAAACTAAAATATTTATCTTACTATGAAAGAAAGTTTCTGAAGGAAAATTAAATTCATTTTTATTTCAATGATTTAAAGGCGATATCATTTTATTCGACCTTAATTTATTTTTACAATGTTGATGCAATATGTGCAAATATAATTTTTGCTTTAAATGGCAGAAACTGTTCACTAAATTTTAATTTTCTTCGATTCAAAAGACATTTCATGTTTAAATTAACTCATCTATTGTCGTTTACTATGTATTGCGAGCCGACGAAATGCAGAGACAAACATGATAAATATTACCTGCTTGTATGTAAATAATCATAATATATTTAATAGACAATACATTGTATGAAGTCCTATTCATGTAATATAGTAATTTTTAAAAATCGTGCAAATCGATAATTAATTATTTTCTTCAAGAGAAAATTTTCACTGTTTCTTATCTTTTTTATGGAATCGATTTCGATTCTGAAATCAAAATTTCCCATCAGTCTCCAATTTTTAAAATGGGAAAATCAGAAATTTGGAAATCGCTAATAAACTCATCAATAAAAAAATAGATGTAAAATCATTTACTTAATCTTTAGCTCTAATTAACATTATAAACAATAACAAGGAAAATAATCGATAATTGCAGGGCAGTTGTGTAAAATGCTTTCGCTGAAAGAGAAATAGATCTGTTTAAAACTGAAACAGTTAATACTAATTTTGCTCACAGTAGGATTGACGATTGACATGTTCTGGAAAATTACTTGAAAAACTTATTGCACATTTAATTGTGTGTTTTCCTTATATCATGCAGTAAGAAAGTTTATATGCAAAGACTTACTGGTTTCAGATCATAAGAAAATGTCATGAAACTTCCAACAAATGTATCCAGTTTTATAGATTATAAGTGTAATAAATTCAACCGCTACTGTCCTATACTTAATATATTAATACATTATAATTTTCAGTAAAAACTAATCTCAAGCTCCTTTTAATATAATTTTTATTAAAAGAAACTTTTATTTTGTTTACATAAGATGTTTTATGAAACCAATAATTTCGATTCTACGTGCACAGAAATAAACACGATGCACGTTAAAAAAAATCGAATGCTTTTATTTTTCTTAATGTCAGTGGTTATAAAATTAAATGTTAGTTTTTCGTGTATTTAAATTTATTGTGAAGTTTAATTTATGTTTTATATATTAATTTAAAAATTCGTGTGGAATAAAATGATTATCAGCGGAGATATGCCACTCCCCTCCAGACGCCGCAGGCCAGCACTATAAAAATTTAGATAGTACATCCTTTTGCAGTGGGCTGCAGCAGTAGAAGGGGAGGAATAAACGTTGAAGACAAGATTCACTCACATCTTAGTACCCTTCCCAATCTCTTATCAAATTTGCACATTGTTTCCGTACAGAATAGATAACTGCTCATATGGCTATGTGGGGCGCCGTGACGTCAGTTGGTGCCATCCGTGCAATATGCTCAGTAGGAAACGGAAATTGATTGAGAATAGGAGAGAATTTACTTGTAAATCAATCGCCATTTTATAACTGCATTAAAGTTTTCATTTCGCTGTATAATATTTGGGGTACTTAAAAATTCAAGTGCATCCGCTTGAAAAATTAAATCCATTCACAGTAGTGAACTTCACAACTGAAGCAATCAAATCTGTAAGATGTCGAATTTATGCTCTTCAACAGAAAGAAGTAATATTTATGAATATTCTTATGTAAGTGGATAAGCTCGGGATTTATAGGCTGGAAGCATTTGCTGTATAATATTATAATTGTTGCTTAAGTATTTAACAATAACATGAAGGTATAAATAGGCTTTATATAGGCTTACCCAAAATTGACTGGAAAAAAAATTGCAGATGTGATTATAAATTTTTCGTATGTTCTGCTGCTGTTAAACTTCTTCTTTCTGTCAGTGAATATGAAATTAAAACATTATGTTATCACACAGCTATAAAATGAATACTTTCACATAACCTTATCTAATTTTGTAGCTTATGTAAAGTTTTTCAGTTTTCTTATAACATTAATAGTAAATTATGTTTTTTTCACATAACTATGTTTAATTTTTTAGCTTGTGTAAAATTTTCAGTTTTCTTATAACAATAAAAGTAAATTATATTACGTATTCTTAAGGATAATTTCTGTCAATGTATTTTCTAATATAATAAACTGCTAGCAAAACCCAAGAAATTTCAGAGAAAAGTTCTTGATTTCGAATTCCCTCGACTTTCAGGAAAACACCTTTGCTTCATAAGAAATATACCCGTGCATATTTTTAATAATCTCTTCTCATTCTACTTGAAAACTCTTGTCCTTGTGTTAAGAGAAAAATAACTGGAGCATTCTCGATTTAGTTATATATTTGTATGATTTTCGCATGTGTCTATGTATATGCAGTATCACGTTTTAACTCTGTTTTGCTAAATTAGACCACATCGACTAATGAGAAAATTTTACGAATTTCTTCATAACTTTTATAAGTTATGTACTTGGTCGTCACTTATTATATGACTGCTAATACCCAGTGACGACCAAGTGCATATGTATACCTGTAACTTATAAAAGAACTTATAACATCAGAAGTTACTGATGTTCGTAACTGATGTTATAAGAACTTATAACATCAGTTACGAATTATACATATAAATATTTGAAACAAGAAATAATACACTATGGTAATAAAAAGGATTGAAATATTATGAATTAGGATCCTTCGAAGTAGGTTTGCATAGCAAGAATTAGAGACGAGTGGAAATAAATAAGCAAAATGGAAAGTTCAGCTGAAGAAGACATCAAGACCTTAACCATACAATTTCTGTTAGATGCACTTCTAAGAAACAGGTGTTAACTGATTTAAAATAAAAGATTTTCTGCTTACAACAGACTAGACTAAATAATGACTTCGAGTTTCCGACCCAATAATTACTATTTTAGAAGCCGTACCTCTTTTTACCTTTAACCATTAAATGTTCATATTAGTTTCAAAAATGTACTGTCGAGGTAGGTCTATCAGGACTACTATTTCGTCTAATTGCTTTGGCAAACATGTTGGTGTCCTGATGTAGAACCGTGAGTTTACTTTAAGCTATGTTCGTTGAAACTGTAGAAGATACGACACAGATGGGAAGGGATTTAAATTACCCTTTTATTCTTCACAGTTTACAGCTGCTCCCGCACTTCGGGATACAAAGACCAGTACTTGTGGTCTGAACGTAAAAAAATAACAGCTGCAAACTAACTAAATTAACTAAGAACTAAACTCAAATGCTTTACAAAAACTATTGGCCTTTTAATCTTTACGTATGTAGTACGCCGAATGCGAGAAAACTACATTACGTCTTCAGTATCAAGAGGACTAAATTTCTGGCCTTAAAGGCGGACAGCAACTGACCGGGGAAAAGCGCACTTGATGTAAAATGGCGAGAAGTCTCTCTCTATATATCTTCTTGATTAAAAGCCACAACTTAAATACTTAACAGTTTGCAAGCTCAATTTGCATACTAAAACTAACCGCGTTTATTCTGGCCAGAAGTGGAAAATAAGAGAGAACAGTAAAATATAAAAATAAAATAAAGGTTAGTAAAACTTCAAATCCTTTACTGGTTTACCAAGGAGAATTAATCCCTCAGATTTATTTCAAAACATGTATACAAGTGGATAAATGGTTTATTTTTATACGGTTAAATTTTTGTCCAAAATAAAACGTAGTTTAGCTGTAAATTTCAAATTTATGTTTTTCCATATTAATAACTATTTAGGTTTAATTTCAAAACAGTGTTTTCAGCAAATATATAAAATCATACACTGCACCACTTTAATCGAATTAAGTAACAAAATTTCAAGCTTAAAGTTTGAACAGTATTTCCTTGTGGCCATTGTTGTAAATTTTTATGGTTTAATTATGTGAAGTTTTTCGTTTAATGAAAATCTTTAGTCTTTTAAACCCAAAGTAAAATTTTGAAGGTTCTCTATATTTCTTGGATATTAAACTTCTAATCTCTCCTTGAAAGGTTAAAAAAGTTCAATGATTCGCTTCCTATCTTGCTGTGGCTGGATATAGATAAATGAAGCTTAAGGCTGAGAAAAAATCATCAATTGATAATCCAAAGATTCTTGAACTAGAGGGGAAAACTGGTTGTACACAGTAGTAATTTTTATATACTTTCAACGTAAAAATTTATTTTCATATGCTAGTATAGCTATAAATTAAAATAAAATAATTATAAATTGATTACTTCTTGATATTATTATACATTTATTCTTCAGTTGCAATTTTGATTTGTAAATTTAAGTTTATTTCTAGAAGAGAACGAAATGTAGAATTGTATGTATATGTAACAGTATTAAAGAAGTTCAAAGAAACTTTAGCGCTTTGCTTCTTTGAAAAAAATATTTTTCGTTAATTAGTTAATAATTATATTTGATTACCCATAAAAATGCAACTATTCTTTGCCTATACTTAAAAAAATATTTTAATTTCCTTTGTTTGAATTTGAAATGATTGTAGCGTAATTTAAAAGAATTATACACAAAATTATTTAAAATCTTTCGATCAGTTTTTCTGATGCCAGGTAGATAAAATCGAGTAGTATAGATAGATATTGTTGTTTATTTCATTTAGATCGTAATATTGAATTAAAAATATTTTGCAGTGATACTTCAATTTATCATTGATACAGAAAATAAGCAAAATTCTCGATCATAGACATTCGTATGAAGGTAAATTTTATCGTGGGTACACTTCTAAAATGAAACCTACACTATACGTATCTTTGCGAGGACCAGTAATTCAGTTGATAATTTAGTGAAATTAAATCCTCGTTTCGTTCTACCAGTAAACGTTAATTTTATCTCAATTGTAAAAAGAGAAGCAGATGCATTTTCCATAAATCACATTCCGTCTTGGTTCGCCAGTTAATAATCACTAAATCTTGTGATTTTATTATTAAAATTATTTTTATTAAATAATGAAAAGGAAAAAAATGTAGCCTGAAAAGGAAAAAAAATGTAGAGCAATTTACAAAGCTAACTTTATGATCTCCAAATCGAAATCTCAATACAACTTCGATTTCAAATTCCAGTCCATTCAAAATTTGTTCTTATTTCAGAACAGTTAATTACTTCTTACTGGAGCAGTTTACATAAGTTTCCTTAAGCAGAATCTTAAAGATTATGTTCATACTTTCATATTTTAGTTAGAAAAACCTTAACAGAGGTTTGAAAATGTTTCGGAGCCTTTTCTGCATGAGTGAAGGTTTTGATAAACATGCTACAGAAGTGTGAACTGTTCATATGTCTCAATTATATTGAAATCTTTATTTATACATGTAAATTGATTTCAGTATTTAATACAAGCGTAAATCCAGTCCTAATTGTGGCTGAATAATATAAGTTTCAAATATTTCTTAGTTTTCTTCCACGACGCAATAACTACGTTATAAAGCAACTTTTGATAGCGATTTAAAGCTGATCATTAGATTTGTGCAGCTGTAACTAGAAAGAAAGAGTAGAAAATGGGGTATGATATTAGCTTGTGCTTCAGTTTATTTAAATGACTTAAAATTTCCGGACGAATTTTCTTTGTCAGTATTTCTAGTAGTCGTGAAGCGACTCAGATTTCGAACATTGATAAACATTAACAAACACTGACGACATATAGCTCTGTTTCCTATGACTTATTACGCAGATCCTGAATGTTACAAGCGACATTTTTTATGGTTTTATATTACGCTTACCAATACTTGGATGAATGAGGGAACACTAGAATATGCAATAATACAAACAGCAATTTTTTATTCATCATACGTCAGTGTGCAATGAATATCATTAAAATAAGCATGTACTATTTTATACCATCCACTGGAGGAGCAATTAAAATCACTAAACAATTGTAGTTTAGACTTAGTGATCTGAATGATCTCGTTATATGAATGTTTCCGTGGCTTTTCTAATGTGTAGCATAACTGCAAAGCCATTTATCCCGCAAAGTACTTGATAAAAGCATGCCATTTAGACAGGTAATCGATTTCGGATTTCCTATAAATAATTTTTTGCACAACGAGTTTTGTTACCAGTATATGTACTTGACTTTTAAACAAATTTCTTTTCCTGAAAATTTGATGTTATTAAGTAAGGAAATAATTAACATAACTCCACTTAAATTAGTACTTCCAAATATGGAATCCTTAAAATTATATTTTAGTTGATAAATTTAAAACTGAAAGCAAAAAAAAGTTAGGCCCGTCTCTGGTAAGACATATAAGTTACCATCTTGTTTTTCATGTTCCTTTGGGAGCAAGTACACATTTTAATAAAAGCATTGCATTATAAAAGGTAATTACCAAACAATAGCTTTTGAAAAATACAGAACACAATATAAATGACTCTTTTCTTTGATTCCCTTTTCAATTTCACATTTAAGAGGAAATGTCCAAAATTTACCCCCGGAACTTTTATTATTACTTCCCAATTCACATTAAGTTAGCTTATAATATTAACAGTATTTAAAGTCTTTTGCTTTGCTTTCTCTTCCGTCTAAGTTTATTAAAGCATATGTGATGCAGTGTTTAAAGCTGTAATTGCAAAGCACGTATTACATTTAATTGTGATGAATTCGATGATTAATTAAATTTTGAGGAAATATAATATTTCTCTATTAAAATTCTTTTCATTCTCAAACGAAATGAAGAATATTCAGTGTCTGATGTGAAGGCCCATGCAGTAAGGCATCTCGATATCCCACCCTGGGATAATGTAGAAATTCGGCTGCTAGATGTCTTCATCTTGATAACAGAATCACGAACGAGCACAGGAATGAATACAACAGTTACATTCTGATATAACACAGATGGCTCAAAAACTGCTGGTCATGTGGGAGCATCATTTGTGATTGGAGATCATTATGGAGGAAAGACGACTGCATGATGCTTGTTCCATATTTAATGCTGAAATAACGGAGTGCACTATGCTCTTAAATGTTTATCTAAGCTTAGCCAGAAAAACTTTATAATTTATACTGATTCGCTTAGTGCATTAAAAACTTTCCAAAGTTTCTCTAAGACCCAGAATCCTATGGTGGCAGAAATTTGGCGACTACATCTAAACTTAGTGAGCGTGGGTACCAGATCCTTTATATCTGGGTTTCTGGACGTGTAGGGTTAAAAGGTAACGAGCTGGTAGACAGCAAAGTTTGCCGCACGATAATCTAGTCAACGGCAAATTCCTGAGTATAAGGCAATCACAGTGGGACATACAAATGACTAATAAATTGAGAAGCATAATGCCCAAAATTGAATATTTGGAGTCAAAGAATAATAGGAAGTCATTTTAACTTCTCTGAGAATCAATCACTCATGAGTTACGCGCAATTATCTCTTAAAATCAGAGACTGAACCAGTAATAATTCCAACAATAATGTTACTGTATCAGTATGTCACATTTTACTAGAATGCTCACAGTTTGATATACTTCGTAGGAAATATTTCAGTGATTCCGATATCTCTCTTGATTTAATTGGAAAAATATATTTTTTAAGAAAGTTTCTATTTTATTCCTTAATCTGAAGTGATTGTAATGCATTTTATGGACTTTCATGGTTTTATGGACTTTCATGGCATTTTATGGACTTTCATGGCATTTTATGGACTTCCATGGTATTTTTCCTGGTTTCATATTTTACTCAATCTTTATTTTTGCTATGGTTTTGTAAAGGAATCAAAACTGATTGGATTAGATCCTTTATTATATGTATACTACAATATTAAAATACACAAAAAATTAGAAAATTGTATCCTTCTTAAAATATTTATACTTATTCTCATACTGATAACAAAGACATCAATTTCCTATGCAATGATTAAATGATTGTATACCCAAGATTAATATTTCAAAACGAACGATAGATTAATATTTCAAAACGAAATGAGCTAAAATGAAAATCATCTCTTAATGAATATTATGCTTTCACCAAAAACTTTCAACCCAGCAGCATATTTGTAAATACTGGAAACAGCACAAACATAGAGAAGATTTATATTTACCTAATATTATATCAAAAAGTACTTATAAAACAACGTGAACAGTTTCGCATACATGGTGGTGTAAATTTTAATGCAATTTAAATCTGAATGTTTATAATTACTTTTTGATTACAAAATTTTATCCTTAATTTTTGTAATGCAAGAAACTGAGTGCATGTATTCTGAACTGAGTGCGAGCGCATTAATTATTTTTAATCACATATCCTCTTTTTTTCTTTGAACATATTAGAATGACTTATGAAAATAAGCGTTAAGTGTTGCATAAAAAGAAAAGGAAATATGTATTTCTTTACCCATTTAAATGGTAATTCTAATTAAAATAGCTGTCCTGTTGTTAATAGAAGCATTCCCTTCTCAATGACAGCTTTATTAACGAAAATATTTTATAATAATCATTTAATTTGATAAATTTTCACGAGGAGATTATTAAATTACTATAACTATATTGATTAAAAATTTCACTGCATGGGTAGCTTATAAAACTCAATACCACCGAAAGTTACAAAATGCTCGTAGTTTGGAAACTATCATTTTTACCAGAAATTTTTTTCGATCGAATAAAAGCATTGGCATTATTAGATTTGTCTCAAATTTAGTTTATATCGGCATTTTCCGTGTTTTTTCCTCACGTGTTGTATAACTGAAAGTAAGTTTTCTTTAGAAACTTGTGTAAAGCATCTCTGTCCAAAATAGATAGCCCTTTCTTAGTAATAAATTAACTAATAAAATTTTTTATCGCGGATTTAGCTTTTGCATTAGCTGATACCCTTCAAAAGGCAAATATGTCTTACTTATTTTGAGACAATATAAATGACACGGATTACTAAATAAACTTGGTCAGAAATCTGTCAGTTTCTCACTGTTTCGGTCCCATTTCTAAAAGTATTTAAAGGTATCGGAATTCATTGAAATTTAATTCCTTTATTATAGCTATCTTATATCAGAGTTACTATAAATAAAAGTCAGTTGCAGCAGAAACAGAAGAAGATAAATTTGCATCATAAATTTGAGAACACTAGGTTGAAATTAGACTTATTTTTCTTTCTTCCGCTTGAAAAATAATTTTGATTTAAATTGCATGCTTTATATTAATAGTAGGATAATTTGGAATTATTCGGTTTGAAAAGGGATTAATGACGCTGTCTTTTATCTCTCATCTATTCAGGTGAATTTCTTGTATGTTTCCTGTACAATTAACATTTGCAGTTATATTTTTACAGCTACTTTTCTAGTCGAGCTTTTCAGAAAACTCGTTTCTAGTATCTTGCTTTCATTATTTTCGAGCAGCTGACAAAGCCTTGTTTAAATACACACTACGCCTAACGACAATAACTTTCTAATAAAACCCAGCCTCATAAAGTATTTGTTAGCTTGTACACATCTGCGTGAAATATGATTGGTTTGTGAAATTAACTCCTTTCGTCAGCACCAGTACGCAAGCGATTTGTTTCAAGGGATAATGAACTCAAAGATATGCAAAAAGGACTTCTTTTGAGAAAGAAACTTTATCGTTTACAGCAAGGGTTATAAAGACGCCCAAAAGTATTATTTTTTGCTTTGCATTGGTTTCACATTACATTTTACTGGGCGCTCACTTTTTTGAATCAGTATTCTAGCTCTTTGTTCCGATATGCTTTAGTAACGCTACTACTTTGCCCAAAATAAGCATATTCAAAAATTAGCCGTTAGCTGCATGATAAAATGGTAAGAGATAAAATGTCCCAGGAATAAAAGGATCTGTGGTAAGTGACTTTCGTAAAAATAAATTTTAATGTTATAAAATTTACACGAGATTACTTTTACCAAAATAATATCTATCGCTAATTTATGTTAATATTTTTTTAAATGCTTCAAAATTTAGATTTCTTCAGAAAAAAGATAAGCTATTTATATTTAGCTTATCATTTTTACACACATCTATACGTATAAACTGACATTTACGAAGAGATTGTTATTATTATTATTATTATTATACATTCAGGCATGACAGTGTTAAGTAGGGGAGGCCATACTTCATAGCAGTAAAAGCCGCATATTTCGAGAGCCGCAACTAGATTTTTTTTCCTAAAAGCAACAATTTCGTACTTGTATCCTAAAAAAAATAAATAAATAAATAATAGGAAAAACGTATTCTTAAAAAGAAACGTTTGAAGTAAATTAATGTTAATTCCGCATTTTCTTTTTTTTTTTAACCTAGACTTAAAGTACTGCTTCCCAATTTGCAACAGCCATAATATGGGCAGTATTTTCTCCTGCCTAAAAGGGGTTTCTTTCGCGAGTGTTCAAGCTATATGAGGACTGGAAAAAAGCAGTACCGTACAAAGAATAGTTAAGCTTCTCAGACATATAAATTGTAGCTAACCAAAAAATACACTGAGATGGTTTGCAGAAAGAAACTGCCTGAAATAAAATTTACAATTAATATAAAGAAATTCATCTCAAAATAATTTTGAAAAGTGCTGTAAAAGTTCACATTTTTCAACAAACGTTTGCAAGTTGCAATATATACTGCTAAACTGCCCGCAAGTTATTTCTCTTACACAATAATAAACGTTTCTAATTAGTCACATTGCATTTTTTCACAATTATAAATATAAGTATAACATACTATTACCAGCTATTAAGTTGAATAATAATGGTATAGTTCGTGTAATGTAATGTAATATTCGAGTGTGCTGCAACCCTTCTGACCGACAATAATCGGCCTCGTGGTTAACGCAGCACATCGAACACAGACAAACAAAAATACAGTTAAAAGATTAAAACAGAAATACAGTTAAAAAAAACATCAAACCATAATTCCCAGTATTGTTCTGTTGCCATTTATAAACTTTTTATTGCGGCAGCAGAATTCATTTATGAGGCGATGTTTTTCCCTAACATGTCTCAATAATACGCAGTCGTCGACGAAATGTCGTGCTATGCCTTCAGCACTACAAAAACTACAAAGACTATTATTTTGCGAATTAAATCTTTTCAGGTATTCCGGGAAGCACCCGTGTCCAGTAATTATTTGATTTTAATCAAAATCACATATCATTCTCATATTTGTAGAAACTTCAAAAGTTCAACAAATAATCTTTCCTGTTTCCCGAAATGTTAGATTTCTCTTTCCAGCAATCATAATAGAAATCCTTGATCTTACCAACAACAATTCTTTTTAATGCTTGAATATCGAAAGCATCCGCGGCATCACCCATAGCAGTCTCTTTGGCCAGCATGTTGACCCTTTCATTGCCTATAACACCAATATGGGCTTTCACCCAGTTCTTCTTCACTTCATTTATGTTCTCAACTTTTACAAGGAGATCTTTTCTATGTAAGACCAAAATATTAGTGTTATCAACATCTGCAAGTGTAGTTCGTGTTAATGAGAATTAAAAATACTCTCAAGCAGATTTTTTAAATTCCTTGCTTTAAAATCTGAAGTTAAATTGTGTTATACGACCCACAACCGTTCGAGCGGTAAATTCCCTGAACACTGGTAGTTCGGTCCGAGGTTCGAATTCGCGAACGGGCTGGCTGCATGGACGTTTTTATGGTTTTCTCCATGTGTTAACGTGTTAGAAGCCAGTTTCCTTTAAAAAGTCCTCCTTGAAGGCATCCATATCTTCTGTGTAGTGCGTTAGGGCGTAACATGTAAGTAATAATAAAAAATACGAATAAGTCGTTTTACAATATTTCATATAACATTTGCTGTGTCAAATTGAATTTGTTAAAGTGTCAAATTTCATTGTTAGATGCAATACCGAAGTTGTTAAACTATAATGCAAAACATGTTTTAGCTTTACCAAAAAAAAATTTTTCCTTTAGTAACCGACTGGGTAAAATTGTGCAGCACTATTATTTTCCCCATTGCAGTTGAAAAAGCTTAACATACTTTTGACGTACATATAAGAAACTGATAAGTTTGCAGTCAAACTAGAATTTTGTCAGCGATTATTAAGCCTTTGTTTCCTCTCTTTGAAGGTATCCCATCCAAAATTCTGCCAACAACGTACTGACGCTTTTATTAATTTAGTCTATTAACTGTGCTTTAACTAAAAGTATTAATTATCTGCTTCTTACCAGTGGCAAATATAAGCATCATAATGAACTCGGATTTGACGTTAGGGGGGTGCTAGTTGTGTTGTCAATAATAACTGTCATTGATGCTTGCAAACATATCATTGATGCTTGCAAACAACAAAGATTTTTTAATAGTAGCTGTCGTACATTTTGCATTTTGAAGGTGTGAGATTTCAGTACATTCTTCAATTCAAGTTACTCGTAATCAAATATATTTAAACATGTAGAATTTCATTTATACTACTTTTTATCTTGAAGGGAAATGCCCGTTGAAAATAATTGCAGATGTTTTCATTCAGCATTCAATCATTACTGTCTCTAATAAGTCATTCCTTCTCTTATTTTGTTGCGCTGTATGTGTTCAGTTGTTGGTAAATCGGGTCTTTTGAACGGGATTTTATTCGAGGGTAACATTCATAGGGCAGATTTCTGAGAAAGTCCTGCATAAAACTTTTCGCCAAAGACAGATAACTCTCGCATCCTTTGCCATTATCTAGCAATAAAAATTGTGGAGGCATAGAAGGAAATGATTAGGTGTTGGAGAATAATTTAAAAACTGACAAGACAAAGAACCGATCTTAAAGAATGCCTATATCACCTTAACATTTTTGGCGCTCTGCAGGGAATAATGAAAATGTGTTTGGTTCTGAAACAAGAAAAAAATGTAAATCTGAAAAATAAATGAGTATTAGTTATGGATTCTCTTTTGCAGTAATTTTGCGGGTTTATGCAAAATAATTTTTTAATTAGTAACAAGTTTTTCACATTTTATTATAATGCATTTGCTATAACACAGCACATGAGGAAGATAAATATGCAATATATTAACTTCGTTATAAAGAACTTATATGATATCTAAAGCAAACTTCCGTTACATCGAATGACTGTCCTGTTCCACTACTTTAAGAAATTAAAATTTTGAAATACATAGAACTTAATAAGAATTTTTTAGAAATATAAATAAATTTTTACCAAAAATTATGTTTTGCGTAATGAATTTAAAAGTGAAAATCTTCTTCAAAAAGGATTTCTAAAAAAAATTGCAACATGTTACGTATATTAGCTATGTTTGGGCTTTGGTTATGTTCACACGACATGCAAGTTAAACCTCACATGAGTTTCTCCTTTCAATTCTTTAGTCAGCGACCAAGATATGAATCAATTTAGAGAGGAAAATATACGACCAGTGAATGTGCATGACGTTGTAGATTCCATAAGAGTCATCTGCTAAAACTGCAAACTCTCGCAGCTAATTCAACACCTTTATTACTTTATTTTTTCTGTGCCTAGCTGAGAAAGTAGCTTATTGCTGCGTTCAGCGATGATGAAAAAAAAAAGAGTGCAGGAATGCACTCAGCAAAACAAAATTAAATTGCAGTGAATACGCTTTCCTTATTTAATGCATAAAGTTGCAACTTAAGTTTGGATTTCTTTAATAACAATATAATCTTCCTATGATATGATATTTTTGTTACATATCAGCTGTTTCGTCAGGAAAAAATATTTTGCTTACCAACACTGTATTTTGTTATATTAATAGGAAAATAATTACATTAAATGTACCTAAGTAAAAATAGGTGCAAGTTAAAATTTCTTCTATTTAATTATTTATTAAATTTCTTAGTTAAACTTGTTAAACTAAGACAGAAATTCACAAAATTAAGTAAAATTTGTTTTTAAATATGTAACAATAATTTGTAAATGTGGCAATGTAATTTTAGCTGAATAAATTTTCTGTTTTTTTGTTTTTTGTTTGTTTGTTTTTCCCACATAGCGGTTTCACATTGCATTTCTCGCTATATCTACCTTCCTGCATATTTGTCCTTTGTGTGGTTTTCTAGAATAAAATAGTTACGGTATGTTTTATCTCATCTATCTCAATGCTCTCATTTTTTTAATCCGAATTTCGTTGATTATTTAAACGTAGTACTGAACTTTAATTTAGAAATTTTACGGTCACCTATAATATAATAGAGTGTTCATAGATGAAATGCAACAATTACATCTCCTGTAAAAAAAAAAGTTCACAAAGTGATGAAAATGCGTTTTAGTACGTTACGAAATTATTATGAAAAAAATTAAGGATAAAAAATCTGAAAGCTTTCAGATTTTGCATTACGCCCAAAGGCGCAGTATTCAAAATTTGAGGTCTCTAGGTACCGTTGTTTTATCACAATGCGAGAAACATACATTTATGCAGATTTTTCTTTATTTAATTTCTTTAAATATAATACAGGGCTGTAATACTTGGTATCAACTATCTGAAAAGTGAATCAACGCAAAATGCCAAAACGAAATTAATAGTCCTTCTGGGCAAATTGCCCCTTTGGATTAATAACGTAGAGATGATCGTCTTAGAAATTTCATATTCAGTATTGGAGTTTGCTTACGTTCTAAGATATATTGGTCACTTTTAGAGGAAATCGTACTGAGAAAGTTCACAGTATTAAAAGGTATACATAATAGCTGCTACCGTTAGGGAAATAAACCGTTAGGGAACGTATGCTACCGTTAGGGAAAATAACGAAGAAATGCATAGGCAGGCCTGAATGCTAAAACAAAATTTCATCACTAGCGTTAGATTTTATGAGTGTTTCGAATGCAGGCGATAATGTACAAAAAAATAATTAGAAATTTTGCAATCGATGTGTTATAAGGTGTTAGAAATAGGCTTTATTAATCATGTTTAATGTATTAAGTAACTTTCTAAATAATTTGCTTTCAAGAGTCATTAGTTTTAATTCGAGGTGGGAAAAAAGAAAAATCAGCAATGCTCTCGCCGAGATTCAAATTGCGAATCTTCTGATTGCTAGCCGGACCTGCTTCCAGTTATATCCCTTATGTATGCTGAACTAGAGATAAAATTCCTTATATTATTTCCCACTTAAAGAGCAACTGGGGAGGCGTAAATCCAGGTTCCAAATCTTGGTGGTGATGGACCGTCCAGGTAAAATTTTAGTTCGGGCGCCATTGTAGCAAGCATTGAAACCTATAGTAGTACTCTCACTGGGATTCGAACTCCGAACCTCCTAACTGCTAGACGGAAGTGCTTCCAATTACACCAAAAAGGTGCATGGTAAAGAGAAAAAGAAATGTTTGCATATTTCTAACGCTAATGAGCGATTCACTTTTATAATATCGGAAATAGATGAAAGAACCTCGCATTGCCGTTTTGTGTCTGATTTTAATGTGTATTGAACAGGGTTTCATCACTAACTGAAAAAAAAAACTTCGAGGTAAAAAAAATTCCAGACAATAAATCTTTTGTTATTATTGAAAATTAGATTACAGATTTTTTTTCGCTTTGATTCTATGGGATTTTGGAAATGTAATTATGAATATGACTTAATTACGTATTGCTATGCTAAGAATAAAGTTTAGGATTTAGATTATAATGTACACAACATCTCGATATGATAAATTATTTTTCCTACTAAATGTTTCCTTCGGTTGATATATAATACAATTTTTTTCCCTAGCTGATTTGGTATGTATAAGCATCCTTTTTTGGGTGCTACTATTACGTATAATTATGCCTTACGGAGTTTTTAATTTGTAAGTTATAACTTTGTATTAATTGATTTATGGTAAATTTCCATTCCGACAAAATTTTGGGAACAGAAAAAATACGTCATTGTATTGTACGCAAATTTAAGTGACTTCTTAATTAATATATAAGAAGTTTTAAAATATTACCAGGAAGAAAAATTATTAGTGGTTCCACAATTTTTGTTTTGTTCTCAGTTGGGTAATAAACTGCTGTTAGTGCATTGGGCTTCAGAAGTTAAGTTATGCATCTAATACAGTTTGTGCTTACATTGTATATGTATTTTGAACCCGTATTTGTAGGAATGTTCGCTAAAATCAGCAATTTTATTTTTCATTCTGTAGAATTTCTAGCATTTGAAAACACTATTCAGATGTGGATGAATAATCGAATTGTTCTTAAAGCGCATTTGGTTAACTAAAAATGCTACACCTCCAAGTTGAGCCTGCGTTGAAAAGATCGAAACTCATATTCTGGCGTACCCTTCGCTTTTCAGTTGAGATTCATATTCCCCTACGTAAAAGCGCTATGTTATTGCATCGAAATTTTGCACGCACCAGCAGTGACATATTTCTTGAATCTTGTGAAACTCTTGATTGAAGAACTAACCTTTATAGATGTGTAGACTTATATATACTGCTTTTTCATCTTAAGTAATTAACATTTATTGGTCTTTTCATTTTTCCTTAGCTTTGCATAGCATATAAGGAATTTTCTCCTTCCCTGCCGCGTGCTTCCGTAGAATAATTGCCCACCAACGGCCGAGCGGTAAAGTCGCTGAACACTGGTAGTTCAGTCCGAGGTTCGAATCCCGCAAACGGGCTGGCTGCATGGATGTTTTCGTGGTTTTCCCCATGTGTAACGTGTATACGAGCCAGTTTCCCTTAGAAAGTCCTCCACGAAGGCATCCCTCCCCTTAGGCAGATAGCCCTCGAGGCTTTGCCGTAATTAAATAACCTAACCTAACCTAACCGTAGAATAATTGGAAAAACTACCGCTAGCTATCAGTAGGCGATCAGGAGGAATCACGGTGAGCGTATTGATGATTCTTCATGTTTTCTGCTTCGAAATAAACGTAAGGATTTTACAAAATTTTTATTTCCTTTTCAAATTACTTTCTTTTTTCCGATTTTCTACTTTTAACTATTTCACGCATCTTCTTATCTGAGTTATTGTTGCTCAAATTTCTCTCCTTTCATCTGTTCTTCAGAATTTGTCTTATCGTATAGTTGCAGTGGCAGATTCCATTCCTCAGCTGGTAAGGAAAAAGACAGACAGCTCGACGTCACAAGTTTACCCATGCATCACATTCTTCAGCACAGTGTATTCAGATTTTAATTATATTTACATATTCTTTTATTTTAGGTTGTATCTGTCAATCTTATAAAATCCATTTCGAATTAACCAGTTTCTAGATTCCTTTCTGACAGTTTAGTGAAAGCGAACTATCTTTGGGCCATTTTTACAGATTCTGCTTATCCATCGCTAACTTGAGATTTATTTTATAGTTGCGAGTTTTAATAAAAGAAGGCCTTGTACTGTGAGACAGATTTTCTTATTGGACCATTTCTGGGTCATTGCTAGAACAAACATTTTTAAATTATTTAAAAGTTACATCGGTGTGGTAACAATGTAGAATTTTATTGGTAATCTATTTCTAAAAGGATTTTAATTTTTTAAGCCTATTTATCTTCGTCTTTCAAAAACATTACCATGTCGAAGAACTCATGTTATGATTTTAGCAACATGTTACTTTTGTTTCCTTTCCTCCGAATTCAGTTGGGAAAGTAAAGTCTATATTTTTTCTCTGCACATTCATGCACACTCAAAGACAAACACAGAAAGGAAAAAGAAAAAGGGCTTTGCTTCAGCCGCCGCACATAAAAGATATGAAATTCTCTCTCATGATAACCGTCAGAATTCCCAACTCCAGGTGCAAGCGTATGGCTTGAAACAGGTGTAACTTTACTGGACAATACTGGTACTTGAAGTAAAGCCGATAACCGCCTTGAATTTTTTTATGAGGAAAACTGGACAGCCAGATTACGTACTGCTAAGGAAAACAGGATCATCCGTTTCCCTTCAGAGTGTATTCGGTCCGTGTTAACCAAATTCGTATAAATGTTAAATAAGGAACGGAGTTTAATAATGTCAACAAATTGCATTCATATTTTCACTGATTGCTTAAGAAATTGAAATCTCACTAAAAATGTGATAAAATTAATCGTAATTTTTATTTCACTTTCAAGAAAGAGCATTATTATTTTTGTAAAAATATTCTGAGTAATAGTTTCGAAAATCGCATCTGTGTTTCTTTCCGTTGTAAATCCATTATGTAGCTTCTCAGACAGTGTAGTGGTTAGGAGAGCCTACTGTGGTACCGAAGGGCACAGGTTAGAATCCCGGAGAAGGCATGAATGTTTGTAAATGTATAGTGTCTACGCGGCATGGGGGCACTCTAAATATATGTCGAGCCAAAAGTTCCTTCAAGAGGTTGCTGGTAGTGGAAGAGGTATGGGAGACCCTCGGATCCGTCTCTCCGGGGTGCTCTCCATCAGCATTGGAAGCGGAACTAAGCGCAGTCTTACTGCCGCCTGTATGGTGCTGAAGGCTGTTGACAACGACAACGACAGTCTTGCTCTCCTTGCTACGATGAATTTCATAGGCTTGTTCTGATGTGACTTTTAGACAAGTGAGATAAGTCACAACACAACGTTCATTATATAGATATGCTATTCTTTTCTTCATATCACATAAAATGCAATCACGAATTCTTGGTTGCATTATTAATGTCAGTCTGAAGAGTTGTAATGTGTCTGCAATATTCTGTTTTTGGGCGGTTGATCTGAACACAGCGTATTACGAGCGTTAAATGCCTACCATGCAGGAAATATCTCGTTGATGACCTGTTAAGGAAATCTGAAAGAAATTTATTGCATCATTTAATGAAATCACTGCTAGGTAATGGACAATTATTTTCACTTTCCATAGAAAGGAATTATTGTATTCTCCTTTGGTTGCTTTCTTTGTGCAAGTGCTTAACACGGCCAGATAGTCTAGATCAGCAGTTCTCAACTGGTGGCATGCGTACCACTGGTGATACGCAAGAGAAAAATAGGTGGTACGCACAACATATTTTTGTGAACAAGGATTTTCTTCCATGTTATAGTTGAAAAATAAATATGGAACAAAATTAAAAGTGGATCCTAATTTACATTAAAGCCAAGTGAAATAAGACCAGGCATAAAGAAACTGATCTGTCGTAAATAGACCTAAATTTCCCACTAAATTTTAGAATTTAAATATTAGAACTTAAATTTTGATAATTAAAATGGCAGCCAATTTTTAATCTAACATATTTTATGTGTGCATATTTAATACAAATAGCCAATAAGTTGTGAAAAAGGCAATATATATATATATATATATATATATTTTAATATTTCTGTCGAGAATTTGAAAAATAATCATTTTAAAATGTAGTGTGGTACTAAAGTTTTTCAATTTTTGTTCAGATGGTACGCGTTAGTCAAAAAGTTGAGAACCGCTGGTCTAGATAGAGGAAATGTCTAGTGATTTTTATAGTGACACCAATTCTAAAATGGTGGATGGTAAATCTGGATTTTGCTGAGTCTCGTGCCTTTAAGTAAGGCAGAAAGAAGTAGAGGATTATCACATTTCCCGTATATGCTGTCGGGGTGTTAAGAGTTTGCTTCTTCAGCTAGCAGTTGGAAGGTATGTGATTTGAATCACAGAGGGGGAACAATTTAGTTTTCATAGTTCTCAATCCGAAATCTCGTAATGGTACCTACATTATTATTTTCATTTTTGATGTCATTTATACCTCAATGAATTCCTTGCATGTGTTTTACAATATATTCCATCCGTATTATTTAGTTTATCTACCTTTTCCAGTCTTTCCTTTTAAAATGAAGCTTTACGAATTTACACCAAGGAATTCAAGTCGCATAAATTCCAAATAATTAGTAAAAGCAATCAATAGCTAAGCTAATAAGAAAATGTCATTTGATTATGATAGGGTAACTGGCTTTTAACTAAGTCGTTGGTAAAGCATTTTGTAAGAAAGGAAATGATGAAGATCTATAAATGTGCTTGAAATTAAAACAATGTAAATAACTTAACAAGTAACTCAAAAATATTTTAAACGTTTCTCTCAAGCACATTTTCATAAAGAGAAATTTTCGTCTGAAATGTACAATAAACTCCCTTTCTTATATCCTATTTTAAACGAGGTTTAAAATAGTAAATGAGAACTGTCAGTCTAAACATTCATTATATACCTATGAATATTAAAAAAAAAAATTATAAAAGTAAAATAAAAAAAATATATTTCTTTTTATGGCGGGGATGCTGTAGAGACATTAGATATTTTTTGGTAGCAGGCAAGATGAAAAATTAGCAACGCCTTCGACGGGAATCGAACCACGGACCTCTGGAATACGCGCCCAGCGTGCAGACCACCACACCACGAAGGCATACCAAGAAGGTGGGAAGGGCGACGGGTTTTTAGAGGACCCTATCGCCAAATCCTGGCTGTGGAGAAACATCATCCAAGAAGGCGGGAGAAATACCTTGTATACTCCCCTTTTTAAGGGGCGACTGGGGTTTTAGGGACCCAATCGCGAAATCCTAGTGGTCAAGAATCGTTATTCACCACCTTTTAGTTCGGGCTCCACTGTAGACATTAGGTATTTTTTTGAACCAGGAGAGATGAAAATGAACAATGCCCTCGCCGGGAATCGAACCACGGACCTCTCGAATGCGAGCCGATCGTGCGGACCACTACACGATGAAGGTACGCTAAGAAGTCGGGAGAAATACCTTATATACTCCCTCTTTTAAAGGGCGACTGGAAATTAGGGGATCCAGTCACCAAATCCTGGTGGTGGAGAATCGTCATCCACCACCTTTTTTAGTTCGGGCGCCACTGCCATTAGGTTATTTCGAAAACAGGAAAGATAAAAAATTGAGCAATGCCCTCGCCGGGACTAGAACCACGAACCTTTCGAATACGCGTCGAGCGTGCTGTATTTAATTCAAATGTCGATTTTAAACGTGAGCACTTACAATATATGAAGAGACCGAGTGCAGTTGTTGCAATTAGAAACACAATTTATTCTAAAATATACAGAAGTAACTTCAGCAAACTAACTTTCAAAATTTTTCTTTTCTGTTCTATAGTCATTGTTCTAAAAGTTAAATTCACTGCTGACAGTTATTTAGAATTGTAAATAATTTTAAAAATTTAATATTAGCCGCTAATCTTTAATTTGTACGTGCACCATATCCATGATATTGGTGCAAAAAAAAAAAAAAGAAAAAAGAAAAATGGTCAACAGCTTGCGCAGCGCAATATTAAACACTTGTTTTCTCACCTAAAGGTTTAGGACTTGATTCCTTGTAGAAGCAAATCTTTACGATCACACTCGATAACGCAGAATTCTTGGAGTACAGCTTGGGCTGGGCTTGTTATCGATACTATACATGCGCCGGAACATACCACACCCAAAATTGGTAGCAAAAAGAATACATGGGAAAAGTGAGGGCCTTCTGTCCACGAAACTTAAGTAGAAATTAAGGAGTGGTGAAGGCAGTTAGACAGCAGTAATAAAGCAATGATACAACACTCATCTATCGATTGAGATGCTCATCTATAGAATCGAATCTTTACCTTTCTAGCTAAAAAAATTAAAGCTAAAAAATTTTTATCATACTTTTCCCAAGGTAATTATCCTAAAGACGAAAAGGTTTGTTTTTAGCTAACCATTCATTATATAGTCCTAACCACGCATTTGCTTGCAAGAATCCTACTGTATTCTGTTGTAAAGTCTTATGCAGTCCATTAAATCTTCAAGATTCCAAACGTGGGCGCTGAGATCTCAAGGGGCATTACTGATCAGTTGGTAATAAAGACGCATTGAGAAGCAAGTGTGCAATGATAGCATATCTGGGAAATTTGATAGCTTAAACGTATGGAAATACATTTTAAATATTCTCTTGACTTTACACATATAAACAGCCTGCACCACGAGAGAGTCATGTAAATCATGTTAATCGACCCATTGCGCATGGTTGGTCAAGTTGTATGTAAAATCGTTAGTTCCCCCCCCTGCCCCCCCAAAACAGAAATTATAAGTTATCAATTTAAAATTCTGAAAACATCACTAGAGATCTATATTTGCAATAACATTCAGTACGCCACAAGTAGCACTTTTTTTTAATATACCACTGGACGTGCTGCGGCCAGATGGCAGGAATATGGGCATGTTTCATAATTTCTTTCCTATAACTGCTTTAAGAAATCTTTAGTTGCTATATTCCTGATGAGTTTTTAATTGTTTTATAATTATGTGTGATACTATATATGATATTATCGTTTGAGAAACGATGTCCTATAGTAATGATATGCTTCCGTTCTTCTAAAATCTTGTTAATCAGAAACAATTAAAATTTACTAGTAGCCTAAATGAATGATTGATATCAGAAAAATTTGGGTTTCATCAAAATGACATCAAGTAATATTTAAAACTGCGTTTTCTTAAATTTCTCATCTGAATGCGAGCATTGGAAAGGAGATAAAACTTGGGTATAAAATAACAGAATGTTGATATTTTCATAAATTGCGGGCACTTTTTATATATACTTTTTTGGGGGGGAAGGGGGTTAGAGTTTTGTACAAAATGCCAGGCTTATATTAAATTAAACAGAAAACATTCTTTCAACTCACAGAAAAACCCGATACTTTCATTATATATGTAAAATAAAACTGAGCGTTTTAAAATAGGCTGATTATGTAAGGTAATTTTTGTTTTCATTTTTTCTTTAACACAGGTCCATTAAATTACCCTTTTGTTCATTGTTTAATATAAGGAACCGTTTTCATGTAAAAACTAAAATATTTCTAAATAACAAAGAACGGTAAATAAAATAAGCTGGTATGCTTTGAGTGTCTCTGCTTTCGTTTATCTGAGTTCCTCAGTTTGTGTCAACAAACTCACACAAAAAACAAACAAATACATTAAAAAAGAAAGCAACAATCGCGTAGTAGTGAGCTTGTTTTAAATATGTAAAAAAAAAACTGAGTAGTATTAAATAGGCATTTGAAAAGGAAAAGTTATCAGTTAATCGTAGGTAAATATGCAAAGATCACACGTCATTGCTCGCGGGCCAGGTGAGAGCGAACAGTTATGTGCTTCATTCTGTGAACGAAATAGGAATATCATGGTTGCCAGAATCCACGCCAGTTGTGTCGCCAAGCTCCGATTTTCGCACCGATAATGTAGTTTCAAAGGTCAGTGGTCCATATTCTGTTTTCCTTGGGACTTGGCTGGTGATTAAAGAGTTGTCATGTCAAACACGTGTTCACAGTACAGTTATTTGTTTCTCAACGCAACTTTCTTCATTTCTGTAAAAGTTTTAAATGTACTTTCAGTAGTACTGAAAGACCTTTAATTAAATACTGATACATCTTCTCCCATATATGTATTTTAGCATATTCATTGAGAAGCTATAATAATAATTATGATAATAACGGTTCTATTCATTTTAAAAGTCTCAAAGTCTTCTTACGAAGTAGCAGAGAAATTAACTAGGTTTGAGGCCAGGCCAACAGATTAAACATTGAGACAGAAATTTTTACAGACTTTTCAAAAAGAATCCTGACACATTGAAGAAAGTGTGAAAAAAAAATTGTTTAAAATAGGTCTATCCTCTTTTTACATTAGAATCTAATTTTAATTTAAAATGTACAATCTGTGGTACTTTTCCTCCCTATTATTTATTTATCTATTTATTATTGCTATATTAAATGTCTTCTTTTATGCATATTGCCTTTTATTTGGAAGAGGGATGACAAATTTTGTTGGTGATTAACTACTTATTAAAAAAATTTTAAATGCCTCCAGGGGTATTATATATATATAGATGCATTTTCCCTTTTAAATTAAATTGGTTTCAAAGAGTAAAAGTATTCCACTTTTCCTTTTAATATTAAAAAACTGCAAGTGTAAAAAAGCAAAAGTGCTCTGCAGTGTTTGGTTATATATTCTCATTCAGCGCTCTTCGTCCACGTTTACATTTTAAAAGCAGGGGAAATTTTGCTAGTGACGCATAAATGATTTTGCATTATATAAGTTAAACTACATAATTTTTAGAAATATTGCTAAATGGCATTCATAAAAATAGTATATTACGTTGGTAAATTTTCAACTTAAAATTCATATAAAATCCCATAATATTTTGAGTTCTTGTTTTGTTACTTACGTATTAACGCAATCACCTTGGCGCAATTTCGCGATATTTTGCAGATGAAAAAGTAAAAGTTACTTATGAGATGCAAGTTAGTGGTTTTCGGGAATTTTTTTAAAAAGATTCCCAAAATATTGATATTTATTTTAAGTTGGCAAATATTATCAACATATGAAAATGAAACATACTTTAGTACTTTAACATACCAAATTTTCATTATTAAATAAAGATTACGTGATACGTTAAAAAAATAAAACTTTCTCTCACAACTGCATTCTTCACTAAATCTGTAATTTTTTTGCCCTGTTCTGCTCCCCAAGTACACAGTGATATGTTTTCGCTTAAAACCAAATCAAAGAATTGCAGAGACTCGGCATCGCACAAATCTCGGCAATACCAACTATCTTTTAAACGTATCTCTTCGTTGCTCCATTTTGCAGCAAAATTCTGTATTCCTACAGAAATTTTACCGCAGTTTACTGCTGGAAAATTCCACAAATACATATTTTAAAATCAAGTTTAAGGAAACAAATATCAAGATTTGTTTTTAAAAACCGTTGTGACTTGGAGCATTGCAAAAAGAACGTATACGAAACTAATGGCGTTGCTTAACCAAAGAATCTCTAACTTCCTATTCCCCAGACATTCTTTAGCTTAACTGAAAGACTGTTATAACACGGTTGCCTGAAGAATGGTTATGCGCATGGGTTATGCGAATGTGCCACAGTTTGACACATTCTGAAAATTTAGTAACTTCTGCTAAGGTGGTTGGGATAACTATAAACTATAACAAGTATACTAAACAAGTTTAGTATACTTGTTTTTATTGCTATTTGGTGAAACGTTTCCTCATATCTTTAAAAATTACGGCTGGATTATAAAGTGTAGGTCAGTTGTGTTTATAAAATCTTGCATGTTGTTACGAAGTTTCTAAAGTAAAATTATGCCTTTAAATTTCAAATTATTTTTCATATTTATTTCAACTTTGTTTTTTCCATTTATCCTCTAAGACAGGCGCTAGAAAATAATTTTAACAGCGGGTCAAATAAGGCCTGCGGGCAGAGTTGTGAGGATCTTTGCGGTGCCCTTGACGCGATGGAGAACACCTTTGCACGGCAGAATTTTTTTTTTTTTTTCTTTAAATTACACATATGTCATAAGCGAGATCTATTCCTATTGGTCATCAATTGATAGATATAGATGCTGTTTCAATTAAAAAAATTTGAGGTGATATATTCTTTACCTAAGCCCTCGCGGGCTGGACTGAGGAATGTTGACTGAGAGGCGCTTCTGACTGCATTTTTCAAATATGTTTTCAAAAATATATACATTCAATTTACATAATTTCTTCTATTATATCGAGTTCTACTGATAACTGCATGAGTTCTTGCCTGATGCTTAATTCTGAAAAGTCGTATTTTGTTTTAAGAATATAGGGAAGGGAGAATAACAAAAGATTCTTATAACAGATGTAAAAGTCCTGTGATCGTTTTGAAAATCGTAAAGAATTTATATTTAAAAGTAGCTTTCCCCACAGCAACTTAACTTCTTTATCTTAACTTCTTCCTTTAGAGAATCGAGAAGTTCGCAATTTTCTTTAAATAAAGAAGAAAATTGTGTTTCGTGGATCGATTCCTAAAGGATCATTCTGAGGATCGTAAAGAATTTATATTTAAAAGTAGCTTCCCCTATTGGATAAAAGCGGTTAGTTTGACATTGATTTTTAATAAAACTTTATCGATTTTGAGAGCGATCAGGCACAGGTTCCTTTTTTTCCTACTGATGAAAAGGGGTATTTGCCTAATCACCCTTGAAACGGATAGTTTTATTCAAAATTTTAGTTTTATGATTCGTTCATTTTTATGTTTAATTTCTGCAATAAATACATTGTGTTACAAGTAAAATTTAATTTTGAATAAATAAAATGCACATTTATGCGCTATGTTCTATTTAAGTTAAAAAAAAAAAAAAAAAAAACCTATCATATGCGAATCTAATAGATTCGTTGCGCCCGAGCTTGTTATGTTTGTATTGCCCGCTTGGTTAAAAAATCTTCCCTTTTTAGGTTGTTCCTTTATTAGGTCAAGAGAATATTTGCACAACTTTCGCTCTGCAAAACATAGCAGTCTTCTCTTTGAAATAAATTGTAATAAAATTTTTTCTGCTTTAGTTATGTTACCTTGTAGAGTCGTTAGATTATTTTCAAGCAGGATAGATGAAAAATGAGTTATGCCCTCACCTGGACTCGAACCCGGGCCTCTCGAATACGCGCCAAGTGTGTTACCGTTACACCACTAAGGTATACAGAAAGGAGAGAGAAAATACCTTACAAAATACCCTTTTAAAGGGCGACTGGGGATTAAGGGACCCGATCGACAAATCCTGGTGGTGAAGAATCATCATCCAACACCTTTTAGTTCGGGCGCCATTGTAGATTCATTAGATTGTTTTGAAGCAGGAGACATGAAAAAAGAACAATGCCCTCGCCGGGACTCGAATCTGGACCTCTCGAATACACGCCAAGTGTGCTACCGTAACACCACGAAGACATGCAGAAAGAAGGGAGAAAATACCTTATAACCTTATATATTGCTTTATGAGCAAATTACTTTCCCTTCCCCCCTCGTGTAGATGCTTTTATTTTTGTAAACTGCAATTAACTTGCAGTCAACGTTATAGCCGAAGTCTAAAAATTAGGAAGACATTTGTTTAGACTTTTCACACTGAACTGTATTTGGTGATATAAGTGTAAACAGTGTGGAATGAATATGGTTTCAAGATTATACAGCGGACATTTGAAAGTAATAGGTTTTACTGAACAGGATATTAAACTGAACTGCTTTCTAATACTTTAAAAATATATAGAAAGTTAAAGGGAAATTATGGTAGTTCAAGCAGTAAAAGAAATTCGCATCGTCACCACTGGGATTGGTGTTCCAGCCTCCCCAGTCTCCCTTTAAGTGGGGTGAGGGAGTATAAAGAACTTTCTATCTCCTTACCACGTACCTTCGCGGTGTAAATGGAGAGCACGTCCGGGTAGCAATCGGAAAGTCTCGGCATGGGCAAAACTGATTTCTTGCGTTTCGTGGTTCAAAAAATGTAAGAAATCTTTGCAAATTATGCGTGGGTAATTATTACTCCTGAAGCAAAAATTTTGATGCAAGAAAAGAGTTGATAGTTTATTTTTAAAAACTGTGGTGCGCTTAATGTAATCTGATCCCATCAATTGTATTACTTCTTTTTTAAAATAATACATATGCATGCATTCTGTGCCGGATAATGATCATAGGTATTGTAATTTAATTTTAACGCACAGTAAAGGAGGAATTTTCACAGCATATATCACTAAATTAGTGGAAATTTCATAACAGACCATTGCTATATATCATATATAAATAAATGAATCTGAAAGCTAGTCACTCTGAAAGCTAGATTAGTTCACTCCATCGAATTGTTCACAATAAAGGTCTGCATTAACAGTTTGTCCAGGTTTTAGCAATTCAAAATGAACAATTCCGCGAATACTCCATCAAACACCCAGAAGCGTCTTTTCGGGATGTAAACCCTTTGTAACCCCTATTAAAACTGCCGTTTGAGTTTTGGATTTTTTTGTCTCCACTAATCAAACGATCAAAAAACGGTTCTGTATGGTGCCGTTGAAGCAATACGTTGCATGTGATGGATAGGTTGGCTTTGTTCTTTTCGGTCAGATTACGGGGGGACTCACACCTGCTTTGCTTATTTTTCCATTCTGCTTTAAATGTTCTTGGATGGTCGACCAAGGTTGGTTAAGATTGTTTGACATGGATTTGCTTCCACTTCTGCCCTTAGCATCTGTTGGTCTGTTGTCAACATGCGCAGAAACGACATTACTTTCCGGTCCCCCTATTTTATATATATATTATATCTATTTATTGCATATATTAACGATTCTATCAATGTCATTTAAAAATGCTGCTCAGTTTGCAAAAGAACAGAGACCGCTAAACAAGAAACAGAGACCTATGTATTCGTTTTCGTACCAAATGAAAAAAAGGTTTTTATCTTGAACTTGTCATTCTCATAAATAAGGTTATTTTTAAAAGCTTTTCCGTAAAATAAATTCCAGAATTTCCATTCAAGAGCTTTTATTTCCGTTTGAATGATGTAAACGAAAGAGCATGCATCTCTAATTGTAAAACCGAAGTTGTTTAACTTTTATGTAATTCAACTAGTTTCTCACGAAATCTGTAAGTTGAACACGATCCTTTCCATGGAAATTTTGGAACAAATTATGTAATACAGCGTGTCAACAAAAGTCCTTACGCGGCCGTTATTTTCGCAACTGTTGTTCGGGTCCACCAGCGGCCGAGCGGTAAAATTGCTGAACACTAGTAGTTCTGACCTGGGTTCTATTCCAGGCGAACGGGCTGGCTGCAAAGGCGTTTTAGTGGTTTTCCTCATATCTAACATATATACGAGCCAGTTTCCCTTAGAAAGGTCCTCCACGAAGACATCTTTCCCCTTAGGCGGATAGTCCTAGTGTGCTTTGCCATAATCTATCAAACCAAACCAAACCAAGCAACCGTTGTTCGTAGACATATAACTTCCAGTTATAAAATTGTTTCAAATGACGCAAAGCATGCTTAGCATTTCTAAATTTTTAAAAATTTATTTTGAATAAAATATGAAACTCAACTTTTTATACGCTCCTCAAATCCTCTTACTTATATTTAAGAAACTTTTGCGCTATAAACAATAAAACACATGAATATAACGTTATAAACAATAACAAGACTCTTAACAAAAGAAGTTTGACTCATTCAAAATTTGCGATATTTGACGCCATTTGAAATTTGCATTGAGAAGATCGGTTAATAAGTAAATTAGAATAATTCGAGACTGGTTTTTTTTCCCTTTAAATGCCATTCAGTAACATTCTTATGTCATTTACTAGTGTCTTTAATTATAATTTTATTACATTTGGTATGGCGAAAGAATTTCACACACATAATTTATAAGTTTTCAAAGTCTAATAATACGTTATTAATATCACCTGATAATCATTAAATTCATTAAAGTGTAAACATTTTTCATTTTCTTAATGCAAATAATATTATGGGTTGGCTATGTGCCAATAGTGAAGCCTGCTAGTGTTCTCTAGAATAGTAATTCTATACAATTCTATGAATAAGGTCTCCATTTTAAGAAAAATTATATTGATCAATATTTTTCATAATAATTTGCATAGAAACGCTCGTCATGTAATCTCTCAATACCAGAAACCTTTTTCTAAACGATATTTCATTTTTAGATACTTGCAAATGCAAATATTTCGCTCTTCAATTTGTGTACGGGCCCTGAACTTGATTCACGAATTTAACATCAAATTCTTAGTTAATTTTTGTCGTGCGTTTTGTGCTTAATTTTTTAGAACGAGTACAAAATTTTCCTAAACGTAAGTAGAAGACCCAGAGTAGCGAGTAAAACGAAAGATTTCGTGTTTGATATATAAAATTATTTTTTTCTTAAATTAAAAAATTCGAAAACATGGATCCTAGCCTCATGAAAACATTTTTGTAACTGTACGAGGGTTGGAACTTACGACCAACGGTTGCAAAACTAAAGACCAGGTAGGGACTTCGGTGGGATATATCACATAATATTCTGCTCTTTCAGTATAAACTATTCTGATGAAATTTTATAGAAATTTGTCTTTTTCTACAGATGTTTATATTTAAAGTTTTCCGGACGGGACAGTCTTTATAAATTGATACTGTTGATTATTATCTGTAGTTTCAGATGTTAGTTTTGGTATATTTAAACAAGTTAATATTAAAATTAGTTTTGCATTTCAAATTGATATTATAATTCTAAATAAATTTTCGCACTTAAATCTATATGGAAAAAAAATCGCTAAAATTATTCATAAATTCATAAAATAATTTAAAGTTTACTAGGGTAATTTAAATTACTTTCACGATTATGTAATTATAACTAGGACATATTTTTGAAGCAGAAGGTATTGTATACACTTTATTGGAAAATGCAATATGCTTGTGATGTCTGGGTGAGTCAGATAACGTAAACGACACGAAATATTTCCTCTGTTAAGAAGAAATAAAGTAAAGAAAATTAAATGAATAATTGCATACGCTGCTTCACGCGTACGGCACTTACGCATACACATACGGTACTTTATGCGTACGGCGCTTACGCATACAGGCTTTTAAGGTATTATAGAAATAGATGCTGAAACAAATTTTATTAAGAAAAAACTAAATATGAAATTATGCGACTTAAAACTTCGATCTTACAGTTGTTATGTTCTGCGCGATTTTGTAAAGAAATAATTTCAAAATATTAGAAACTAATTTTAGACAGAATATTTATGAATTGCGCATATATTTTAACTTGTAAGTCATTTTTTATGTATGAATGAACAAACTTAGAAATAAAATGCAAGACTAATTTTTCAATAACATGCAAAATGTAGGTATGTAATTATTTCTGGTTTTTACCCTAACATTTATAAAAGTATTATTCTGAATTCTAGCAAGTTCTTTTTTTGAATGAAAACATCTTTGCCTAATTTTAATGCAAATACTTTATAACTATATCATCCGTTCCCGAAAAATATACGTCATGTAAGAAATGCAACTCATTTCATTTTCCCGGCATTATTAGAAATTTATTTTTGCTAATTAACTTTTTACCTAAGTAATTAAAATTCTAAGTAATTAAACTTTACTTAAGTAATTAAACTAAATTTCTTTTACTATTATTAGCAATTATTCATTTAATTTTATTTACAAATAGTATTAATTATTCAGCCACAGTATGTGCGTTCGAGTTACTGCAAATTTAATATCTCTGCAATAAGTATGTCATATCTAAAGAACTATGACGTAAGCGTTTATGGCAGGCATTAGCCTTTTTAGGCTTTGGCCACTAAGGCCAGAAACTGTGGTCAGGTACCTAACAGGCGCCACCGATACTTCCTATGAAGGAACAGGCAATCTTCTCCTGGATTCAAACGCGAGCCCTTCGGTACAACTGTCACAATTACTAACCACCTTTCCCGTCTGGGCGTCATGACTTAAGGGTAATAGAAGAACATTATGTAATGACAAAGCACTTTTTGTGCTTGCTTTCATCATGTTTTTCTATGATCAAATTCTGCTTTGAGATATAGTTTCAGAGAATCAATTTTAAGACACTCCTCAACTTTGCACATTTGTGTTAAAAATGACTTTTATATCTTAACTCCCATTATCGCGATATGCTGAACATGTTTAAATTTATATTAAAATCTAAATTATATGGAAAAATTTAAATGAAGCTGGACACTATCTCTAAATTTACACGGAATGAAAAAAAATCATGCACTGACGGGCCAGGATTTGACAAAGCACCTTTTTGTGCACGTTGTTGTGTCTCCTACGATGGATAGCCACAGATTGGCAGGACCCTAGAGCGTACTGTACTTTCATCATGTTGTTTCTATGTAGGTTTCATGATCAAATTCTGCTTTGAAATACAGTTTCAGAGAATCAGTTTTAACGCACTCCTCAACTTTGCACATTTTTGTTAAAAACGTCTTTTGCATCTTAACTCCCATTATCGCGATACGCTGAGCATATTTAAATTTATATTAAAATTTGAATGATATGGAAGAATTTGAATGAAGCTGGACAGTGTCCCTAAATTTACACGGAATGAAAAAAAAGTCACGCACTGAACGGGCTAGGATTGAGTTACATCTAGAGTAGCTACTTGTCCAAATAACATTGCTTTGAAATCAGTTTAAAATCCTAAATATCTATATACCATTTCAGATGCTGTAATAATCTATTATTCTGCCATAGTCTTTGCAATCTTTTATGAAATACAAAATTCCTATTTCTGATTGTAAAATGAACGTGAATATTTTTCAAGTATTACGGAATAACCGAAAACAATTTCGAATCATCCCCCCATTTAATCGAAACTGTGTTTTAAAATTTTTATATTACTTAAGAAGAGTGATGAGACTGGTGATAACCGTAAACAAAAAAAGATCAATAATGGACCCTGATCATCCTTTGTTTTTGAGCGACTCTCTTTAAAAAAAAAATCCATTGTAAAAGCAACCCACGCAAATTCTAGTTACGCGCTGCATGCTGACCGAGACCTTCGTTTTGTTGTTAAGTTCCGATAGCATAAGCATGGATGGAGAGCGCTACTTCGCCAAGTCTGGATATGAAACTGAAAAAAAATTCACCTGTCGCCACGGTTGGAACCTGACCCAAAGGCTGTTAAGAAGCTCTGGGCTTGCTTTGTCCTCATTGGACGACGCTTCATGACGTCGTGAAGAGGCATCTGCGCACGCGCGGCCTCCACACGCACGTTGTGTCTCCTCCGATGGATAGCCACAGATTGGCAGGACCCTAGAGCGTACTGGAGGTAAGTTCTATTTTTGGTTACTTGTCAGTTTCGCGAGCTCTCTTAGCTTCAAAAAACATTCCTCTGTTTTCAACTTTTTTTTGTTTTTTGGACGTTTAAGGTTTGTTTTCTAATACAGTATTTTGTGTTTTCGATAGTCCTTCATTTTTTTGATTTCATTAAGAATTTTATTTGAAAACAATTTATAACCAACCATGTGCATCACTACTATGTGTTGTTTACTTTTTGAGAAACTCTCATGTCTTCACGTTATGAGCCAACAAATGACGAATAAATACACTAGAGCGCTGCATGTGGTACGTGCAATGTTTTTATTTTTAATAGTTTGTTAGAGTCAAAATCTTAGAAGCATTAATTATTTAAAAAATTATTTTATATTTTTTAATTTTTTATTTATTTTTGCCGTGATTAAAAAATTCTATGTAATTTAAGGTTGGATACAGTTAATGAACTACGGTGCATATTAGTTATGATTTGTGCTCCATATTTTAAAGAATTACCTTGAATGTATTTAATTGAACTTTATTTCATTTTGAACTATTGCTTTGTAAAGTTTATATTTAGTTATTACTTAGGTTTCTGTTATCTTAAAATTTTTGCATGTCTTTTTTTTTAAATATCTTAGTCTGAAACATTTGTATGTTTTACATAGATGTTTACCTGACACCTCATCTCACTTATCATTGTTTTCGGAAACTTTTATTTATAAATTGAAATACAAAAAGCGAAAGTAACGTAGTGTGTCAGTGTTTTACACCATGGTGAAAGTAACTCTACGATCGGTATGTTCAGTATTCTACAGAATGAGTCGTATTTGTCTTGATTAAATTTATTTTATTCTGAATTGACGCTTAGATATATAAGCTTTGTTTAGTTTTAAATTTTCATTAATACGTCACAAAATTTAATGAATTATTTAAATTATTATCTTCTTTGTTCATTTTTAAATTTATTCAAAAAGGCAGATTATTTTTGGTGTTAATCTTATTTATTTCCATGCTTAAATCATGGTATAAATTTGTGAGATTATAGGTGTATATTTTAAACTTTGTGTGCTTCATCATTTATATTATTTCATTTTTGGGAAGTAAATAATGTTCTCCACCCCCCCCCCACAAACCCTATTCCAAATTTTTTCGAGGATATTGTGTCTGTTTACGGAAAATGATGAAAAGAAAAAAATGTTGACTTAGAACGCAGAAACTGGATTAGTTCGTCATTAACAACAGATGCATACTTCATTTTCTTAATATTTTTTCTTTGCATCTTATGATAACTGCAACCGTATTTGACTTGATTAGTTAATACTTATATAAGACATTCCATAAGATAATACTTTCACCATTTATCAAAATGAGAACGACGATTAAGAGTTTATTTTTTTCTTATTTGTTATTTGATTAAAATATTTTTTGCAGTTGAATAAATTAAGACGAACATAACGTTTTATTATGCAACTTTATTATTCTGTGATAAAGTATGATTATTTTACTCTACTTATTTTGCGTCTTAAATTAAATCTTAAAATAATTTTTAATTGCGTTTTCTCATACATGTGTTCACTTATGTGCTTTTATATTTTTGTCTATTTTGTAAAGTCAAAAAGGCTATATTTGATAACTTTGTCGTAAAGTTTTCCGCTGAATGCAATATTAATTTTTAAAAAAATGCATAAAGACTTTTCTTAGTCACACCAGTGGCACAGAATAGCAATTGTCAAAGTTGTCTTTATTTGTTTTATTTTTTATTCATTTACTATTTATTTATTTTTCATTTATTTTTTAAATCGTGCATAATTTTCTTTGCTTAATTCGGTTTTCACCTTAAAATTCCATTAAATTCATAACAACTCTGTCTCAGTGCAGAGGTGTCTTGAATGACGGCAAATAATTTTTTATTATTATTTTTTTTTCCCTTTCTTTCTTTCCTTTTTTTTTTTTTTTTTTTCCCCACTCGGAGTCTGCGTTTCACGTTCCGGCATTGCGGGGAGAGTGCCCCTGTAAATTGGTCTCTGCCGCAATCCCCTGAGTTTTGCTGTGATAACAAAATACTTCCGGAAGTCTTCCATTTAAAAGCTCATGAGGCATTGCGTCCACTGCCACATTGTGACTGCAATGTTTGTGTTTCATGAAAAGTTGTACATTTCTCTAGCATACAGGCGGAGTATTTATTTGATAAACGATTTAATTTAAATTCTGCGATCTGATTCAATTAAAAAAATAAGAAAAAAATTACGCTGTGCAGATGAACATTGAGCTTTTTTAATACTGTGGAAAGATCAGTTATATGCAGTAAACTTCAAATGAAATTTTTTGAAACATCAATATTTACTTAATTCGAAATTAAGCTGATAAAAACGAATGTAGTTTTAAATGAAATCCTATTTCCAACCTTTTGAGTGTCTCTCCATAAAAATTAAAATTTCTATTTATACCGAACATTTACATGTATATTGTTTTTCTTTATCATAATGATAGATAATACAAAATATATAATCATAATAGTGTTTTTATTTTCTCCCATTATTTTTAAAGCGTTTCAAGCTTTTTATTTCCTGCTACTAATTAAGAAATCACTCGAGAGTTCAGAAAAAGAAGTGTAATTCCGTGCTTCCTTATTTTGTTACTTATCGTATCATTTATTTCAGTAACATGTACCGTAACATCTAACTGTGAGCTAGAAATTCAAATTAAATACAGATCATTCGCATTAAATATAATTGCTTTCATTATTCTAACCATTATTTCCCCCAACTCTTTCAATATTATTCTTTTATCAACTTCCGTTAATTTTTAGAGAATAACGGCAGATACTATTAGGCTCAGCATAAAATTGGTCCTCGCCGGGATTTAAATCACGGTTGTTTCAGCTGCTAGCTGGGTATGATAACCACTTACATCACGAATGCAAGCACGGGGAAATGCGATGATTCCTCACAGGCTAAGGTCAGTGGGTTTACAGTCCTGAAATTTTCTGCTCGTTAACAATTCCTGGACATTAGCAAAAGATAGGCATAATGTTTAATATTCAGGCATGATTTTTAATATTTTTACGCATTGCTGAATTCTTTCATGAACGAAGCTAAGCACTTGGGTCATTTGTAATTTTCCCGCACCATATTTCAAATAAACTCTGAAATAATATTTTTTTTTTTTTTTTTGGTTAAGGCAAAAAGTTTTCTAATGCTAATCAAACTGAATTATTTCAATTTCAGACTGATTCAAGTTTTTTTTCTTAACACTTTTTTAACTTTATTTATTAATATTTTAAATAAATTACATTTTAATATTTTTATTAATAATTATACTTTTGTAAGCGAAATTTTCTAGTTCATGGATTTTTTTGTTATTAATTTCTGATTTATTGTTTTACAATATTAGTAATAATTTTGACTGTTTTATTAATCAGATTGATTACTTAAGCTAATGAACTTCAAAGCAGTTCTTTGAAACTAAAAATTTATTTGAAAAAAATTGCTCGATCGCTGTTACAGTGTCATAATATTGCTTAGTTTTCGAAGCTAAAAAAGCTTGCAGCCTCTTTTAAATTTAGCAATGTGTATGACTCTTTCTCCCATATGAGAAGAAATTTATTTATTGACTTTTATCTTGTGATTTTAATTGATATTATTCATATTAATTGAAGAACTTTGTAACCTTCTTTTGCTTACATGAATGTTATTTAAGTTAATAATTAATAACCTAACGATTGACAAGTTTCATGAACTATATTCATTGCTTATAAGATAGGCGCAGAAATGCTTGTATTACGTATCTACTATTTACCAAATGTAACTTACACAGAGTTAAAAAAAAAAAAAATGTAGTTTTCTTTCCACCATTCTCTTTCAGTTCCTTCAAAATTTTAATTGTTGGATAACGTCCATGCTAATGTCACATGATAGTACCATGCTATTATTTTATATCACGTGACGCTAAGAGTGAATGCAACATCGTATTACAATACTTTATGTTTGCGGTTTTGGGAATATTACCCATGATTATGTTTTCTTGTACAGAAACACTTATTTTTTTAATCACCTTAAAGAGTTTTCTGCAAAAGATACCATTTTTATACTCTTTTAGAGTAAATTCAATAATTTTTAAAAGTTCCTTATTACAAACATCGGGGTGAATGACATTTATTCTCCCCATCCTCTCCCACGCACCCATTGAACTCACTGAGACCTAACACGTAAAATAAAATTAATTGATAAAAAATGCAGCTGGCTGCGAATGAGCTTCTAATTTTAATGTGTAATCAAGCATAAAAGGAGAACGTGAGAAATTAGGAAAAATGAATTTTAGAGAGTAAGGAAAACAGAATATAAATCACTTTTTATTCATAAACCCGTATCCTCCATCTTTCTGTTTTCTCGCAAATGCTCCAGATTCATTATATTCTTAGACAAGAAAATATTAACAAAAATAGTAGGAAATATATAGAACGCTGCAAGGAGGCTGTCATAATTTATAATAAAATGCTTAATGTAATGTCTGAACGTTCAACAATTACTTAATATCTTCAAAATTTACGAAAATTTTCCTTTGTGTGTGTTTTAATGGCTTATTAATGTTTCATGTTTAAAGAATATTTAAGTTGGGACCTATAAAGACATACTTAACATGTTAATTACAATTAATTCTAAGTGGCATAAGTGATTCTCTTTATTATAAATCTAAACTGACTATTAAATACGCTTGAAATTAACACACTCAAACCAACTGGTTGGTACGAGGGGAAAAAAAAAAATTTCGGGAAGTGGAAACTATCTTGTGTAGTTTCCTGTAAGAAAGAAATGATGCGTAGTTCTTTTAATTTGTTTAGTTGAATTTGTTAATTTAGCATTCTGAAATTTGACTGACTGAGGGTGTAAAAGTATATATAATTTTCGATGTTATAGATTACAAATTAGTTACCCTAGAATAGATAAAGAACTTAATAACTTATAATCCTCAATCGATTAATTTAAAATTTTATAGTTTTATATTCCGTTTATTATGATTGATTTCAAAATGAAAATTATTTTAATAAAACACGTTTCAGCCTTCAATAGCTTTTTTAAATCGCGTGCGAAAAATATACTGATCCATTCAATTCCCTTACTCAGCTGGCTACAGAGCCATCTATTGGGCGCCTTGGAAAACAAACGGAAGTTAGCAGAAACTCTTAATTTCTTGTTTGTTACAAACTTCGATAAATTTCTTTCCTCATAATTTCTATTAATAATATAACCTTTATATAAAATTGATGAATTTAAGATAATATAATGGTGTTTAACCATCTTAAATATAATGACTAAATTAAAACTGATGAATTAAACGTAACACATATTTATTTCTATTTAAACATAAGGGATGTATGAAGAGATGTACGCCGAAATCAAATATAAAATAATTATTAAAGTACGTTTTTTGTTTTATATAAAGGTTATATTAACGAGGTAATGCAAAAACTAATTTTTATCCATTTCATAGGTAGGATTTGTTTTTTAATGTATCAAAATGTTTATACATATATTTTATTAAGAATTGTAAAGCAGTTTTCTCTCTTAAAACGTTGAAGTCCTTAAAATTCATTTTTACAAAAATGTTTCCTAGTAAACTCAAAATTTACCGTATTTGCTAAACTGCTGTTTCAAGAATTCTTGATTTCAAAATCGTAATTAAGAAATTAAAGTTTTGCATTTTTGGAGGAAAAATAAATAAATGAAGCACTTTTTCCCCCTCGTTTGTGTTTTTTCCTCATTGCTTTTTATACTGTAAATACTGATTAACTCATTATGCATTGTAAGCAGTCGTTTTTGTTTTTATTTACGTATACTCGCGTTCATCTTTAATTTCTAGACCCAAGCATGGGAAGTGAAATAAAATGTTACTGATAACATAAAATTATCAATTGTGAAAATTTTCCTAATTAATAAGTATTTTAGATCCAAAAAATCGGAATTCCATAAAACAGAATTTTTTAAAATTTTTATTTGAAATCTCATCCTTCTTCATACTTATTCAAAACGTGTAACTGTTTTACAGTTGCTGCTTAAAACAGTTTCAAAACATCAGACACACAAAATCAAGACAGTGATTTCGAAATCAAATGACTGTCGTGATTGTATCATTTAATATTCGACTTCTTTTGAGGTTATTAATTTTCTTTAGCGTTGCTTATATTTTTCTTGCAATAGAATATTAATATTTAAAGTTCAAAAATCTGTCATTTTATTGGTGCGTATGCCTGACTATCATAAATTAATAATTTCTTTTTTTCGTGTTTATCTCTAATTGCAGACAATATAATTTAATCATAAATGAATTCTGAAATTAATGACGAGAAAAGTGCTCATGTCTTGATAATACCCTACCTCCCAGTTATTGTTTTATATTATATACATACATCCTGTTGTTGTCTGAAAAAATTTTACTATTGCTGGGAGGGAAACTAACATAACTGAGCTTTCACTTGCTGTAAAATTAAATACTTCTTCACAGTCTAATTAACCAGCCAATTAAAATTCCAGAAGACACTTACAGTCTTCATTACTGTATTATTAATTGTTTATTTTTTAAGTTGGCATTTTAAGTTTGAAACTCAGGAATACAGTAGTTCGTTATATAATAAGGTTAAAAATCGGTATAATCCTAATGCTGCATTTTATTGATAATTCTTGCTTTTACATTATTGATGGGAAAATAATATTCATTTCTGCTTCGTTCAGATTGCAATAACTGATTTATCCATGATTACAGTTTCGTTTCATTCAGAATTTAATATTTACTCTGAATCAGGTATTTTTTTTTATTTTTTATTTTTTATTATTATTATTATTATTATTATTTTTTTTTTTTTTTAATTTCTGAGAATTGTTTCTGTTTGGGTTATCTGTGAATGTCTTCTAATTTGTATTTTTATATACGCACAGTGAAATGCTAAAGTTCATAAACAGTTTTCCTGAAAAATAGCTGTTTACCTTTGAGAAGTATAAAACCAAATTTCGAATATTCCTTACCGTTATGATTGACAACTTTATTAATTACATAATCATTTGCTGTTGATTATGTAGAAAGCAAGTGTAGTTCATCTATGATATATAATATAATGTAAATAATTTACAAAAATATTTCTTCCATAGCAGTATAGGGCAGGTCGAGTTCCTGTTAATACATGTTAAAAAACAAATTAAGCGGTTTCATTTGAATTTATCTTAAAGCGCATCCTGTGCAAAACCCTAATAAGTCTTCAAAGTAATTAAATAGCAGCAGACTAAAACTAGATAATCTCAAGCAACACTGGCAAAATGATTAAATGTCTTCTGAATTATATGTCTTAAATTTCGAGGATATTTTCGGATAATAACAGTGCTAACAGGGTGTAACTGCAAGATTCCCTTATGAAAACCACTTACAAGTAGCTGGCATTTCTCTGTAGCATTTCGATGAAAATGGCTTCTACTCATCTTATTCGAAATTTAGTATGTCAACGAAAATATAATTTAATTTGGACAGTTTTCATAAGGCTTCAGATGAGGGGACTGCATGCAAGATGACTTAGCATGCATTACATTGTTTACTGAACAGAGACGAGAATGTGCCTACAAACGGGTTGAGCAGTACTCGACCCCCCCCCCCCCAGAGTGAGACGATGTTTTCTTTACAGATGAAGTCCCTTTCCCTTTGCTAACCAATTTCTGAAGAATAAGTACCTAGGTATAACATAAGGCCTCCGTATCTTTCTTGTAAAGCTATTGGAAGTGCATATTCATTCATGTACCTTGTATAAAGGTTAGTGGTTAATGTGAATAACAGATGACCACATTTCATATGCGTGGAAGATACACTCTACCAGAAGCTTCTGCCGATATTTGCAGTGGTGATAATGGCAGCATTAGATATAACCTGCATGCCAACTGGAACAATATTTAATAAAATGAAAATTTTCTGCTGCATGCATTAGGTAAGGTCATTTCTTTACTTGACATGATCTTAACTAATCATGAAATGATCTTACCTAAGTTAACATTACTGCGATGCTTTCAGGAATTCCATTTGCAGTTCATAGGGAATCTATGGTGGAAAAGTTAATGACCTTCACAAATTTATGCTACTCGCCTTTACTGTATAGGGACATAAGTGAATTCTGTTTCCGTGAAACCATTGTACTTTGTTACTTCGTTAGTTTAATCCTTTTATTTCTGTGACGTTCAGATGATGATTTGTATTCAGTTATTGCCTTTATCATTTATTCTTTACTTTCTTATAATGTTTTACTCAATCTATACTTCGTATGTATATAATTTGCTAAAATTCAACAATTAGTGTAAAGTAATCGATATTTATATATTGCAATTTTAGTTTCAGGCGAAAAGTTAATGTTCACATCCTAAGGAATAATTTTGCATAACCATGGACAGAAATAGGCATTCACAATTTATTTCAATAACTACTCTTCGATTCATGTTACCCTTTTCTTATGTGTATCTAGCTTGACAAATATATTAATAGTGCGAATGACTTTTCTCCTTCCCCCCCCCAAGTGTGCATGTGCACTAAACAAATACGCTTATTGAATTTTTTAGTCTTCAACTTTGCCATATCCATATATCTTGAAAATATGAAAATCACTTTTCTTATATATAAAATTGCTTCAGTTAAGAGCAATGGGTGACTACTACAATTTTTTATCAGAATTTTAAAATTAAGAGACTTGTTTATATAAGGAGTAAATTTTTACTCTTTTCTCTTATTGAATACATATTTCTTTATATACCATTTCCCGTCTGATTATAACATAGACCAATTGTTTCGAAGCTTTAGATTTTGAGTTGAATTGGAAAAAAAAATAGAGATTTCCTAACCACATCCAAAAAATATAAAAATGAATGTATATAAAAAAATTTAGAATATAGTATAACTATTAAACTACATGGAAGTACTTTAAATAATTTTAATTTAGTGTTAAATGTCATAAGCGAATTTTTTAACTTTGTTATACATTCTTTATCAGATAGGAAATATATATATATATATATATATATATATATATATAAATCTTCCAATAAAAATAGTTAAAAATAATTATTTAAATAAATTAATGTCGAGAACAAAAATTTAAAAAAATAATAATAATTTAATTGCCTTTTTTCGTCATCGAACCTATAAATTCATATTCCTGAGTAAGTGTCTACACATGTAACATCAGATTCCATATTCTTGCATGCAACATTAAAAACTCAGGAATCATATAATTTAAATTTTCTCATTTAACGTAAATATTGCTCCCCTGCTCTTTTTTCATTCTGCCAGTCATCAGTAAAATAATTCTTTATTATTAATATGAAGTCAAATTTTATTTAGTTGAAATATGATCTGAAAAGATATTCTTTATGTACAAGGGATATTTCGAAAGCTCTAGGAATTTAGATATAAGTTTTTTATTTCTTCAGTTTTCAATGCAGTGTTTCAGCCCATTTAATTGAATACACTTATCCCAACAAAAAATTAATTTTTTTAAACCGTTCTCAAAGAACCTTTCCGGTTCTCCTCAATCCACCCATCTATGGCAATATTAAATTCTCAAATCGAACATCTCATAAAAACTTTTTCAAACGAATACTCCTCGCAGACGTTGAACAATTTCTGAAGTTTTCATAAATTCTTTTCACAAAAAGAAAATGATTGCTCTTCGCCGCAAATCTGTGCTACAAAAATGCGTATGTGCCAGTCAAACAACTGAATCGGAGTAAGCAGTACTGTACGTTATAGCTGCATAAACATGTCAAGGCTTGTCTATGGCCGCCAGCGTTGTGTACAAGCTCTAGAAACTGAACTAGAACTCAATTCCTAGAACTTTCGAAACTCCTTACGTATAATGCGAAATCCTGTGGTACACACTGTCTACTGCTTGGCTTTCGCTGAGCACACAAAAAACGAGTGGTGGCAAAATTTGCGTGTATTTATGCGAAGAAAATGTATATGTGCCCATACACAGGTATGCTCATATACACTGGTATGAAACGTAAGTATATGCAGTATGTTATATAAAAGAGTAACTGATAAATATAATTTCAGGTAAATAAAAATAATTCTTAAATAAAATTGGTTTTTAAAAATAATTACGATGAAATCATTACGTAACAAATATGTGAGTGCTTTGGTGTTTTTTACTGATTGGCGATAATATCTTAAACCTGTTTTATCGTAATTTTAAGGTAGCGTAATTTTTATGAGAAAAGTTTGAGAGCTATCGAATTCTTCTTAGTAGGTCAAGGAATGTGACTCTTCTTCTCGCTCCCCGTGAGCTTGACCCTCACTAATAAAGCCGTGGAAAATTTCGTAATAGTGAGTCAGTGACCTAAGCAATGGCGAAACAATCGGCTATCGCTGTGGACGTCCAACACTGATGCGTCGGAGGGGTGAGAATGTGAATCGTAACAACTGTAAGGGGAACTGAGACGGAGAGAAACGGTGCTCCATTTTTGGTCCGCTAAGTTCTTTTACCTTCGTCACGTGCGAGTTCTTCTCTTGTAGGTCAATGTTTCGCCGAAGATGCCTTCGAGTAACGTAAAACTTTTTCCTCCTACTCCGGTTAAGGATTCAGGGCGAAAATACATTTATCGAAAGTTGACTACGGGCATTATTATTTGATGCCTTGCCTTTCTATTTATTAGGCAGTGAAATGGCCGCTTGCTTGAATTCGGAAGCGATCGTTGATTACTTTCCAAAGGTTGTTTTCTCTCTTTGATTTCCTTTCCTGCTCTACAGCAACTCCTGTTTTTAGTTTCTCTATTCCTTTGGTACTTTATTTTTTACTTCCTGCTTTCTAGCTGCCTCTCAATTTTGCATTAGTGCTCTTCTTTTGCATCGGGTTTTCTTTCTTCTTCATTACTTCTTTTCTCTTTTTGTTTTCTTAGAAGGCAATTATGCTGGTTTAGTAGCAAATATCTGGCATATAATAAGATATTTTCTCAACTACTATGCTGTTATATGATGTCATTTAATAGCTTTATTTATACGTGATTTTATTTTTTTTTAATGAAGAATTGGTATATACGCTAAAAGATTCTTTAATAATGATTACGAAAGTCGGATGTTAAATATTATATTCATTTGCATTTAATGTATGTATGCTTAACTAGTATCTTACGTTAGAAATGCAAAATGCATTCCCTCCATTAATTGTACATACAGGAAATGGTTATTTTATATCTTGGCCGTTATTATTTTGGACTTTATAGGATTTTAGCTTTCAAAATACAGCGCAGTTTTTATTTATGAAAATGGGCTACCATTTATATTACATCTAATTTTTGGATTCATACAAACGCAATAAAATTCGTAAGATTATTTCTTATAAAAATATATATCCTAGTTTATACTACATAGAAGATGTTACAATGATGTTTTCAAGTTCCAGAATAACCTTTAAAAAATCATGAAGATTTTTGAATTAAAGTCGGTCCACTTGAATATTTTTAGTTAAGTTGAGTTATTACTTAGAAATATTTGAAAAGAGTCGTTTGAAGTGAACAGACAGCTTAGTTGAGTCCGTCCATTACTTCTGAAAGATTAATTCTGTTAATAGCGCACGAGAAATTTAAATCCTTTAAATGTATGAATCCATTTACTGCATATGTGGGTTATAAATCCTTTAATGGTATGAAAATAGCATCAGAGATTTTCTATAGGCAGATCTGAAAAGACAATTTCGTTAGTGTTCTGCAGACGTGCTAAACGAACTCACTAATGATGATTAATGAAAACCATTAGCAGGCATGCGAAGTTGAATTACAGCCATTAGTTTCAAATTTTTGAAATTAATCCATTAATTACAGTTATACAATCGAGAGTTTGCCTAACATAAAAACTTTTCTAATTATTTTCTCTACAATATTTCGTTGTAGTTTTGATTTTTCCTATAGTTTATATTAATTTATTCGCATGCATTTATGTTTATTGATAGTATCAGATATCTTAAGATAAACAAAAAATCGTCATAAATGTTGATTTTTTTCTTATAAGCTATTTTTAAAAGTCAAGCACAATGAATAAAAGTTATCGGTTGTTCCACTCCTTTATTTTCTTACTCCATGCGGATTTTTCTTGTTAACAAAACTTGAATTGATCTTGAATTATTAGCCCAAAGGGTGTTAGCCTAAAAGAGCTATTAATTTCGTTTTGGCATTTTGCGTTAAAAACTTTAAATGTCGGTTCACTTTTCAAACTGTTGCCACCAAATATTACAGCCCTGTATTATAGTTAAAGAAATTAAATAATGAAGAATCTGCATAAATGTATGTATGTTTCTCTCACTGTGATAAAACGACGGTACCTAGAGCCATCAAATTTTGAATAACGTCCGTTTCCACCAGAATATGGACATCTGGATGCTCAAATTTGGAATTAGTTTTATTACCTGTTTCATATTTTGTAACATTTTAATGAATTGTTGATTAACAAACTCAACGATTTCAAAGCGAGCAATGGCAACACTGTACAGAAAAAAAAAATTATCTCCAGCGCGCAAGACTGTGTATCGAAAATTCTAAAGATATGCTCATTTTAAAATTATTTTGCGATATTGCTGTTGAACTGAATTTTATGGTGCGAAGAATATGATATTTAATAAATAAAAGTAACACACAAAACGTCAAAAAACGGCCCTTTGGGCGTAATGTAAAATTTGAAGGCTTTCAGATTATCTGAAAGCTCTCAGATTTTTTAAATTTTATTTTAATATAATTTCCGAATATTAAAATCCAATTCAAATGGGACTTTTGGATCTATCTTGCAATTTTAGCAGTGCTAACAGGAGGATTATAGATTTAACTACTGCACGTCTACTTCGCCTGATTGTCAGTGTAGCATTCTCATAAACAGTTAGAGAAAGGAAAGAATGCGTGAATAAATTGAAATTAGCGTGTGAAAATAAAAGATTCTTTCATTTTCTTGGAACTAGATACTAACGCACTTGTCTATTTTATGCAGATGCAGATTAGATGTATCATATGCTAGTTTCTGCTTGCATCACCTTGATCTATACTAAATTCGGACATTTTCCAACCCGTAAATTGCACGCGCATAAATTTTAAATTCAAATGGTCTGTATAATTTCAGAAATACGACACAGTATTTTATTTTAGAGAATGTTTATTGTACTACAAAATTTACTCCCGCAGATCTACGCAGAAGTCCTGAAGTAGTGTTTTGCTGCGCATACATAAGTATTCAATGATCATTAAAGTGGACAGACCATATTATCACACTTATGTCTCTTCTTCTGACAACATCAGTGATAAATTTTCTTTTTATATTCCATAACGTTAATAATTTATTTTAACCATAAGTAGCAAAAAACGGGGTTTTGCATTTGAATAAATCTACATATTAACAGTGCTAGAAATTTCAAAAAAAATTTCCAAAATTTTAAATGTAAATTTTAAAATACTAAAATTCATTCAGCTATTTTGGTTTTCTTCTTATTTTTCAACTAAATGGAATCAGATACCATTTATTCGAAGTCCAATGAATCATTAAACATCGTTCTGCATAAGCCACTTGCTTAATTTTAGCCAAACCATATTGGGGGCTCAAGTCACGTTTCTCGGTTTCTGATTCGTTATTCTTCCGGGGCTTACCTAAGCCCTTGTTTAAGTGAGTTTGCAAAGACTTAGGCTGCAGATGGGACTAGAACGCCTTCCTTTACCGCTTACAAGCTGCTTACTGAGTTATCTGAAGCAGACAAATGGCTCAGATATAACTATGGATAAAACTCGAAACTGTGACTCTGGCAGCCTGGCTTTTTGACATCAGAGCTTTAACTGCGCAGTCTTATTGGATCTTTTTTTTTTTTTTTTTTTGCAGTTTCCTTTTGTTTGTGTGTAAGGGTCCTAGAAAGGGCTGGGACAGTGTGGAGGAGAACCTAGCCGTTCGAGGATTCTATTTTGATTCAGCAACATTGTAAAGGTATTGCTTGCCATTTTTGGAAATTTTTGCTCACGGAGAAGGGAAGTTATGAGTTCAAATCCTAACGGAGCTCAGATCTTTAAATTTCCAGCTGTTCTTAGTTTCGGGTCTGAAGCATTTAAATCTGTTATAATTATATACAATGTAAGTGGTTCTGAGAAATAAATGTTTACTGTTCATAAGTTCATGACATAGTGCTTATTTACACAGTAAAAGTAATTTCTTTATAAATACAAATATATTTCTAAATTAAAAAATCGCATTAAGCAAATAATTATTAGAAGAATCCAAGTAAAGAAGTTATTTGCTAGTAAAAATGGGACCGAAAAAAAATTTAATTCCTTATCAGCAACTATACTATAAAATTCAAAACTTTTAGTGCGAAATTTATGCTAAATATAAATCTTAAAAGCATCTTGTTAAATATTTGCGTACAAAATTTATACTGTGTTGATATTAAAATACAGTAGCATCGCAATTATCAGATTTTGAGTTATCCAATGTAGTATGAAAACTAGTTAAGTTATGAAAAAGTTATTATTATTATTGCCTTTGTATTGCATATATCATTGGATATACATTGTCCGTATCGCTTTCAAGTGAGTCACGTGTCACGGTTCTTTGAACAGCAGCCCTGCCTGTTGCCTTGACCGTGACACTAGGTTTTTTGGCTGAGCAATTTACTCGAATTTAGAGTCCGTATTATCACTTCTTTTAAGAGCTGTCCTACTATATAATTTATACTGTAAAAGTTTTATACATTGCACTATTTGCTGCGTCTTTATTTTCTAATGAAATAATTTTCCTATTATAGGTTATAGGTGGTATAAAGAGATATAACTGTTTTCTGACTTATATAATAATTATGGCTATTGTATAATAATTAAGGCTCACGTCTAATAAAGTCCTTCTTTTTATTGAGTTGGATTTTATTAACCCGCTTTCGGTAGTTCCGTATGATAATAACATTCTCGACCACTATTCAGTCCCCTTATGTCGCATAAAGACTTTTATTAGATTATTAATATTTAGAAATATTATTACTTGCCACTTATTAAGAATTAATTTTTGTTTAGAAAATTATTAGGAATTTAATTCATCTAGTTTTAATGATTAAGTCCTACATTCTTATATCAGTATATTCCGCTTTAATTCTGCTGTATAAATTACATTTGTGAAAATGCTTGTTTTTTGACATCAAACATAACCTAAATGCGTTAAAAAGAAGCTGAAGATCATTGTGCTCACTTCTTCAGAATGGGAGGAGTACGAAATGGTGCATCAGAAACCGGTTTTTTTTTTTTTTAAACTTTTGAGATCGTCCCAGCTAAAACTGAATACGATTGGTAATGTTTCTGTGTTCAGGTCAGCTGTTCTAATTCCGTCTGCATGGCGATATTATCCAAAAAAAAAAAAAAAAAAATATCAAAGTTAGATCAACCGAAAGCACTCCTCCCCCACTACCTCGCTCTTTAGTTTTATTTATCCCGTTACTAATGAAACAGTTCCAGCTGCCATAGAGAATCAGACAACGAAAGTTACACTCTCTGATTTTTGTTCTTTTTTCTTCCTCTTTCATCCTTCTATTCAATGGCATTTTCAACGGTCTGTCGATTTCCTTTGCGCCGAATGGTGAAAGAAACAAAAATGTTTATAATCTTAAGCTAAATATGGCTTACAGCACAGTTTTTTGTAATCTGTTTTACTTCAATTTGCTTGCTTTGTAGTATTCATCTATGTTAAACTAAACGGGTCTTTTGTCCCGTTCTTGTTGAATTTTCATCTCTCTGTTAGAAGTAGATATTTTATTTTTTAAATCTTTCAAAATCGCTCACTTCTTATATTCATAATTCGAGATAAATATTACACTTAAAGAAGAATACCTGTAATGCTTCTTTCCCGTTGAAGAGTTTTTATAGAGGAGTGATTGAGGGCTAAAATGAGGCCAATTAATAATGAGGCGTATTTAAAATATAAGGTTATATAATACGTATAAGGTTCCTTATACGTATAAGGTTATAATACGTATAAGGTTCCTTATACTTATTTTAAATATGATGATCATTCATTTTGAAGCAAGTGTTAATGCATTTGTTATAGAGATATACTTGTCTGTACTTAATTTTTACTTTGTTTTATTGGTTCTTGAAAACTAATACTGCGTTACTTTATTTAAATATTAGCAAACACATTATAAATATTTTCAAATTATGTATTTCTCATGCTTAATAGCAATAACTAATATATTACTTATAGTCAATAGCAATTACTATATACAGAGAGAGAAGATCAAATATCAAATAACTTTTCCTTTGTTCATTCTTAGAGCAAAATACTGTTGCGGGTGTCATCACCCGTAATTAATACACAGCCTTTAGCCTCTTGTAGTTAGTACGCAGGTCAGTAGCGTACAGTAAAGTGACACTCCTGTATCTAAAGCCCGTACGTAAGGCATCTGAATTATTGAAAAGATGACGAGAGCAGAGAAATTGATTTGGAAATATTTTTTTAGAAAATTACTATTGTTTGCGAAAACCTACGACAATTATAGTAATAGTAATAGTTTAATAGCTTAATTGATTAAAATGGATAACTTTTAGAACTAATTTTTGAATAAATAAATATTTCGTATTTGTTTTTACCCGGGACAGTAGAGTGGACTTTTTCCCCTCAACTTCCCTTCATTTAATGTAATCTTCGAGTGCAACTCAAATTACACGCTTCGCGCGCTTACCATTACGAACGACGCCTTTGGGCTTGTGCTTTTAAGGAAAGTGATGAATATGAGGCTGCATTTTCACCGCAAGAAAGTTTTAAAAATGGGTCGCCGTAGAAAATCCTGCATTTCCTCGTTCCTGCATAGATCGCCGGAACAACCAAATTATGCCGCACGATGGAAAGCTTTCTTTTTCCCCATCTCCTCTAGTGAGAGTAAACACCTAATGCTGCCAAAATGTACGAACAACAATTTGCGTGATCTACAATATTTTGAGGGAACTGACAGAGCAGAACATGAACCAATAAAATAAGTTCATAGACATCGAGGGCAATTCCAGAGAGGTGTAGAAAAGCTACAGAAAGCGTTCTTTCTAGCACACTGTAAGGTTTCTTGTTTGATCTCTGAAGTGGAATAATAAGAAAAACTAGGATCGATCCAGCTTGGCACAACCTACACGAAATGGGGCAATTCGCTACATGGCTCTAGAAGCTTGAACATCTAGAAGTAAGCTGCAAATTGTGAAAAGTTAGGTCTTCTTTAGTGAAAGAATTATCGTTGCACTTCTACCAATATAATTCGTACTCAACAGGCATTCCAAAGCGATCAGTACAGTTGAACTTTGTATAAATTAAGCATATTTACTTGCGTTATCATTACCTTATATACTCGCGTAACTTTCTTCCTTTCTTAACTTCTTAAGGCTGGAAAATTTCGCAGCATATACCGTTTTTGAAAAGGAGATTTAAATGAAGAATATAGAGCATTAAAAAGTATATTTAAATAGGTCTATATGTATAATTTCGTAGATATTTATGTATTCTATATTTCAAAGAAATCGGTTAAAGACATTTGTTGTTAACATCAGGGCCGATCCCAGGGGGAAGGGCAAGATGGTGCACAGCACGTAAGCGGCCAAATTTAAGATTATCAAACGTATTATATTTCAATAAAAAAAAAGGCGGCCAATTTTAATTTGTACCTGGGTGGCCAACGGTCTATTTACGGTACTCGTTTCCACAGATCAGAAGTTTTTTAATAATATGTTCAAAGAGATGGGGGGTAATACGCTATGGGGAGAAATATGCGAGTAAAAGCTAATTTAAAGCCAAATGTACATTTATTAAAGACCGGCGGCTATAGGAAGCAAAAATTAAATAAATAAAATAAGAATTTATTAAAATTGGTAATTAGTAAGTGACCAACAACTCTAATATGTCCATTTAATAACTTGTGCTTGATTCATAAAATACTAATAGTTAATCATCAATTCAGGTTTCTGTTTATTTTAAGAGTAATCAGACTTATCAACATTAAGTACTCTGAAAATATCTAATTATTCGGAATATATGGGTTAAATATTAAGATATTAAAGCTGTGTGTGTTAATTAATTAGCTGTGTTATTAAATCTGTGTTAATATTAAAGCTGTGCGTAATATTATAATATTAAGCTGTGTTACGCCTTTGATGAACACATTTTGAGGGAAAATTCATAATTACACATGGCTCACGTGGTTACACATTTAATGTTACACTGGTTTGTATTCATTTATTTTACACATGAAAACTAACCAGCAGAACCTCGTGCAGCGAATCTGTTCACTGGGAACCTAACGCAGGACGAATGACCAATCAGTGCTCAGTGGTCTCAATCACTCGGCCACTGGAATTATCTTAATGTACGTGATATATTAGCAAGTAAATTGTACATTACAAAACTATACGAACCTAAAAATATGTGCATACGTGTTTTTGATTTCTTGGTCGTATTTTAGACCATGGTCCGTTTATTTTTAACATACTGGATCCAAAACCCGTATTAAGTCAAAATTATCAGCATTTAAAACGACTTATCGAGTATTTTGTTGAAAGAAGACTTTGATTATCATTATGGTATTATCAACGGTCAAAATTGTACTATAACCAGTAATTTATTGCACAAGTACGGTCTTGTTTCCAGTGGTTTCTAAGGAGTTAAAATTCAGCCTTATAATTTTTAAGAGATGTAGAAAATGACAAGAAAATGAATGCAATGCTATGACGAATATTTTTCTTCTCTTCCTAACTTTAAATTACTTCTATACGACTTTAAATGTGTCGAACTGTCGGTAATAAACTCTAGTTATCAGATTCATAATCTAGCATTCCTGCTGTTACTAAAGGATCGAGTTCCATTCTGAGAGCGTTCTTGAACTGTGATCTAGAGAGGGGTTTTTCAAGCAGAATTTTCTGGAGAAGGTGGTAGCTGTTCCATGAGAAATCGAAGTTGAGAGAAACCTAACTGTTGGAAAATTAAATCCTAGCTTGGCTTAACTTAGTTACCTGTGAAACAGAAAACTTACAACAGAAGACATTAAAAAATTTAAAATGAAAAAATATTAATTTCAATGGGAAGAAATGGTTTAACAAAGATGCATTAGACTTCGTTATATGGAGTGTTGTTTTTCAGAAAGTTTGACTAGCAATTATTTTTAGATTTAAATAGTAAGTGGCTTTCTCTTAACTTAAGTGCAAAAGGCATATATATGTTAAAAACATTAAAAACTTCCTCTGTTTACTTGCATTAATAGCTTTTGTATGACATGCGAACTACGAAAAACATCAGCTAATAAATACAGTAAAAAGATCCACAGAAATGTATTTTTATTCAAAAAAGTGTAAGTAATATCTTTTAATGTCAGGCGTAACAAATTTCAAACTATTTGGTAAGTACATATTCCACATTCGTCTTGAGCAGTTTTATATTGACACTAGAATTATGCACCTAAATTTTGTTAGAAAAGTATAGCTGTTTATAGTATAGTTTGTGTAGTTTATTATTATGCAGTATAGCTTGTTAGAACAATGTAGAACCGAGTATAATGTTTTCAAAATATGTTTCTATCAGCAGAAATATACTTTGAGCAAATAGCGTTTAAAGAAAATGTGATGTGTTTAAAATTCTGTTCTCATTCTAGTTTATGATTTCTTAAAAATTTTAAAAAGGCAGTCAAATTTGCAAGCACACTGAAAGTACATATCGAAATTTATTTCGTCATTGAATTTTGTCTTGTTTCAATAATGTACAATTTAATAGATTTCATTAGTTAATTGATTTCAAAAGCCTTTTGGCAATAACTACTTTTATTCCGAAATATGAATCCGAAAATGTAGGCTATCTGATGCAGGAAACAGATATGGATCTCACAAATAAAAGCGATGCAATGATCAAATCTGAAAGATGAACAAATCTAAAAAATTTTTAATAAAAATAAAAAATAGCCTTTTGCTGCTTTTGTTGGCAATATCCTGATGAACAAGTGATAAGAGACTTCACATTTGCTTTGACACGCTCACAAATCTGATCATTCCCTGTCAGTAAATATTAAGTCCATAGAATGCTTTTACTGATTGTAGAGACGTCATACACGCGTTTTTCTCCTTTTGTATTCAGAAGCTGTGTTATGTTCATTGCCATACGATACGAACCCTCAAAAAAGAGGTGAAAATACCAGACTGATGTTGTTCAGTGATTTTGTCATCAGGTACGCTTTGTTACACATCGAAAAACAGGAAAGAAGTGTATCAGATGTATTTTATTTGATAAATCACTGTTTCTGTAAATATGAAAGCTATGTGCGGCGGATATTTCACATGTGACTATTTTTCAGGTCCGCTTATTTTCTCACCCTCGTCGGAAAAAGTACAATGTACAGCCGGACACTAGACGTTAAAAGGAGAGGGGGAGATTCATTACTGTACATAAACAATGGCTTAATTTTACCTTAATTTAACAACCCGTTACTAATAATAACTGCAAATATTTTCTGTCAAAATTAAATGTAATTTTTTAATTTACTATTCTTTCGGCTTGAAGTTAGCCAATGTTTCGATGGCAGTTGTACAAGAAATTCTAGGAAAGTGAAGATAATGTGCTTATCATATTAAAACATTGCTCAGCTTTTATCCAAGAAATGCAGAAACTTAGCCCGAAAATTAGTGCATTTTATTTTACCGTTTTAATAATTTAAATATGAAGGTTATTTAACATTTTACCTAAATACGTTACCATATTATAAATTTTATACAATTCAATCAATGAATTAGCACTCGAAAGAATTAATGCGATGCTTTGAGTAAGATCTATTGAAGTACTTTAAAATAATTCAAATATCGGCTCTTATTAAACAATAAAAAATAACTTTATGTATAATTAGCAAGTCAACGTATTAAATGGGAAATGTATGTAATATTTAACACGTTCTATGCACGTTTTCATATCATTTTAAAATGGAATTAACTAAGATTCCTTTTCCCCCCTCCCATAAATGTATAATTCTAAATGAAAAGAAGTCTTAAAAAATTATTTGACCGTTAGATTAACTTGGGTATGGAAGACGAAGTCCAGTACCATCTACATCAGTTTTTTTTTTTTTTTTTTCCCTGAGCTATACTTTTGTCTTTGCATTCATTGCAAGTATACTTCCCTTAATTCTTTTGACTGTTAACCTCCCTGCATATATGTGGGCTTAATCTTGCTAACCTGCCTTGCAAGTAAATAAATGGTTCTGATGACCCATGGTCTCATTTTCTGTTACTCCCAAACGGTCTTTCTTTGCTGCATCTGTAAGTCCCACGAGGATTGAATAGCGCTGATCAAAGTGAGCGATCACAGTTAATGATTCTCAATGCAGGAAATATTTCGTGATGCGTCGTAGGTGGACAGGACTGTAGTGCTTTTTCAAACCCTCGAAAATCGTGACCTTAAATGTAGACGTTATATTTTGTGATCAGATTAGGCCAGTTGATGCGACAGTTCTCTCTGACCTCCGCACTCCAGCGAAGAGTTTCATTCAAAGATTATTGTAAATGAAACGGAAGGATTGAGTTTTCTCGATCTCCTTGTGTGATCTCCTTATAACCTCTTTAACAATCAAATTCTTTCCTTTTTCGAAAATATATGAAAATTTATTTACAGCCTATTGAAAAATTTCTTGAGTACAGGGATACTTATCTGTTTTTTATATTATCAGTTGACAGTTAATTTCATTTCATTTCAAATAAATGGGGAAAAGAGAAACATTGCAGAAAACTGTAAAACGCGAAAATAATTTTTTTGTTTTAAATGTTTTAAATGATATTCCCTTTATATCCCTCTGATAAGCTTTTAAGAATTTATTGCGTAAATTAGGAAAGTAGTTCTTGTCATATAATAATAAATGCGCTCTATTCATCCAAGCATCTATACTTATTTTTATTAGCACACTTAATTGACATCAAAATAAATTCATGGCGTACTTTTTTAAATAACGGGACGTTTAAAATGTATTCAAGTAAGTAAAGTTTTCAGTTTCCGTAAGCTAGTTTTATTACGGGTTTGACACGTATAGATTACTATAATTTTTGTATAATTTAGTAAGTGTTAGAAAGTAATTTTCTAACTATGTTCCTTAACACTAGTGCAGTTATTATCAACATTTGCCTATTTATCACTTCCTGTCCTTAATGCATTGGATCATATGAAATGAATTTCTGAATTTTTAATACTGTAACGCGTGCTTTAATACATATTTTCAAAAAGATATAAAACTATACAGGACCTATTTTTTAAAAGTGTAAGTGGAATTATTTATAGGAGAATTTGCTGCATGAAATTTTTTTTCGCTTAAATGGTATGTTTCTTTGTGTTCTTTATGCGATGAATAATGCAGTCAAATATAATTTATTAACTTTTACTAAAGGTAAAATTAAGCCGCTTTAAAATTGTACCTTGTTAAACTTTTGTTAAAAATATCCGGAACACCTTACCTAACAAATGTAAAAACATTTGTTTGAACTTCAATTTTTTCCGAATAATTCTAATGTTGTGCCGCATTTAATTAATCCCAGCCTAACCAAACTTTTCAAATCGCTTTACATCTTATAAGTTATATGTCTCGCATTAAAATATAGTTCTAAATTTTTGCTTGTCAAGTCTGAATGTTCAGGGGATGTCTTAAACTTAAATTTCTTTATTATTTTTTTAATTAGATTCTTAAATTTCTTTTCTATCCTTTGCAATTTTTATATTTTAGTATGAATTCGCATTGTAGCGTCATTAATCCAGTGCCCTAGCCGGGACACGAACCCTAGACCTCTCGAATTACACCACGAAGTCTGCTTCGAATTACACCACGAACGCGTGCGGAAAGGAGGGAGAAAATACGTAATATACCCCTTCTTTTAAAGAAGGACTGGGGATTAGTAGTCCCAGTCGCCAAATCCTCATGGTGACGAATTATTGTTCGCCACTTTTTAGTTCGGGCGCCACTTCTAGAGTCATTAGGTTTTTTTTGAAGCAGGTGACGTGAAAAATATGCAGCGCCGTCGCCTGGACTCGAACTCTGGACCTCTCGAACACGCGTCGCGTATGCTTCCAATTACGCCACGAAGGCATGCGGAAAGAAAGGAGAAAATACCTTATAACATATAATTTGCAATGTTCTGAAAAACTAGTTTATGTGCTAATTTATGCAGCATTTGAAAATAAATAATTAACAAAAAAAAGGAGTTCAGAATTTTAATTCTTTTACTAGTGAATAAATTTTCTTGCCAGTTTTGCATTGCTTTGATTTATAACACATACTTTGGACATTCCATTATTTATTTACGCTTTTCAATTTATGTATTGAGTAAATTCGACTGATCACACTTAAAAATGCTTTGCATAAGTTACGATAGCTAATTCTTGGAGTTATGCTGCAAACTATGAAACTATAGCAGATTTCCGAAAAAGAAACGAAAACTATTTATTGCACAAAATCTCCAGTATCAGCTAGCTGCAAAATTTCTGTTTTCCAAAGGAGTTTTAATTACTGTCCGGATGGGAAAAAATAAGCCATTTATTCTAATGGTTCCATTTTTTTCCTGGTTATTAATTGAAGAGATCTTTGAACTGCCTTTTCATTTTTTGTAACACATTACATCCTAGTGCATCTATAAAGATGTATGCATTACAGAGTGTAGAAGATTTACATTTGGGCTGGTAAATAAAACTGTTTAACACTAATAATTTTTTCACATATTTGATTCCGGATAAAATTCGATGTTTGCCTTGTGGCCTTCATGTTTTTCATCACTTATACTACAAGAGTGATCCAAATCCTTTCTAAAAACTATCAATGTTTGCTGTTATCGAACAGCAAACAGCTTAGGTGCTGTTTGCATAATTATTTAGTCCAAATTCATGTTTGTTTCGCCACTCTAATATATATATATATATATATATGTATATAACGCTGAGTATTAAATTACTAACTTAACCTTTTATGATAATCCGGGTGCTGAACATGAGATGATTGTAAATCTTCAGAGAACAATTAACTGAATTCGTATTCAAAATAGAATCAGTTTTAGGTAAATATTTTTCACCCTGTATGAATAAAATAAATTAAGGCTGTAATGTTTATTTACTGTATTCTTTTTTTTTTTCGCAAATCCAGTGTAATGAAGTATAGAATCACATATATTCTTTATTTATTTAAGTTACATTTATTTATACAAGTTTGTAAAGATAGATTTCGTATCTCTTCCAAATGCATATCAACATTACCAGTAAAAATAATACTAATATTAACTAACATTTTTTGAAGAAGTTCATGAATTGAAATATTATAGGATCGGATTGGATTATTCAACTACGGCAAAGCACACGAGGGTTATCTGCTTAAAGGGAGGGATGCCTTCGTGGAGGACTTTCTAAGGAAAACTGGCTCGTATGCACGTTACACGTGGGGAAAACCACGAAAACGCCCATGCGGCCAGCCCGTTCGCGGGATTCGAACCTCAGACGGAACAACCAGTGTTCAGGGTCTGTACCGTTCGGCCGCTGGTGGGCCGAAATATTATAGAGATTTTTCTTTGCTATACTGAGTTGAATCCCCATCAACAGCCGAGTGGATAAGATCACTGAACTCTGATAGTTCGACCTGAGTTCGTTCTAACTCAGGTTGAACAAGGAGAACCCAGGTTCAGTTCAAGAAAATCAGGCCATTCCCATATAACGGCTTGGCTGCATAAGATGTTTCGTAGCTTTTCCTACTTGTAACGTAAACATTAGCCAGATTCCCTTCAAAAGATCTCCACAAAGACAGCCCTCCTAAGCATATAGCCCTCACATGCTCTGCCATACTTAGTGAACCAATTAGTACCGTTTTTAACTGAAAACAAAATTCTAAAATTAGAGAGCATTCAGTTTAGTATCATGGTTAGATAACATTTATTTTAGGAATGTTTATCGAAATTTGTGTTTAAGTATTTCCAATTGATTTTATATGTCTGTCAGTGATCCGGTTATTAAAACATATATATATATATATATATATATATATATATGTTTTAATAACGTGATCGCTGATTATATATGTATATATATATATATATATATATATATATATATAATTAAAGAAAATAGAACTAACGATAAAAGACCTATGTGGTCAAAAACTTTGCGCATTGAGCTGCAAAATTTAGAAAAAAGTGAAAAGAAAATTCCTAGTTCATACGCTAAAAAGTTGCTTAGATACTGTGGTTCTGTGAATATATATATATATATATATATATATATATAATGTTGTATGATCTTAAATCCATTTAGTGCGAATACAAGTTATTAGTACTTGCGCAATTGCTGCAAAGTTAGTTAATAATAATTTATTTCCTAAACACAGTATTGATTAATTGATTATATTATCTCCTAAGTTTAATTAAAGTAGAATTATTTTAAAAGTGTGAATCCATACTGGTAAGTTATATTTTGAAAGATGTTTTGAAGTTAGTTAGTTATATTTAAGTTAGTAAGTAAGTTATATTTTGAAAATTTCAATTGAAATTTTATTCTTCATGATGATTTAACTCCAGTCCCCGTTAAAACATTATTAACATTTTGCTTTCAAATTACTTCAAAACATCTTTCAAAATATAACTTACCAGTATGGATTCACACTTTTAAAATAATTCTACTTAGGAGATAACTTAGGAGATAATATAATCAATTAATCAATACTGTTTAGGAAATAAATTATATATATTACAGAAACACAAAAAAATTACATAAAAATATAATCATTCCACGCATTTTCGCGCATTATGCCGCTGAAAATTGATCGGTAAATACATAAGAAAAGAAATTTAGAACTAATTTTTTACAAAGACTAAAAATTTAAATTCATAATCAATAACTTGTTCCCTTTTTTTTTTTTTTTTTTTTTTTTTTTTTTTACTTTTATTTATTTTTGGTTTTTCTTGTGATGGATTATTTAAATTTTTCTTTTAACATTTTTAGAACGCTTATTCTACATTTAAAGGATTTTTTTTAATTTATCGATTGGGAATTTCAGTTTTTTTTTTTTTTTTTTTTTTGTGTGTGTGTGAAAAATTAGTTCTATTTTTTTTTCCTTCCTTAGCGTAAGCACTAAGAATTTTCTTTTAACTTATATACATACACACACACACACACACATATATATATTTAGTTCCGGCTATAGTTATAGTTAGTTTCGGTTAACTAATGACGCAATAAATAGTTAGTTAAACTGGTAGTTAGTCTTCTCGAGCTTTGTCGTAATCAGTTAACCAACTAATCGTCCGAAGCTTTGATTCCCAGCAGAGATTTTATATTTTGAGTGGTTTCCCGAAAGCTCATCTATAATATATAGCATTAATACAAGCGAATTTACGTTGCAATGTTCTCCATGAACGCGGCAGATGGCAGTCATATGCTTTGATATAATTAAACGTGTAATATTTGGCAGTATTGCTGAAAAATTTTATAACCAAGTATTTATTTTCATTTTGACGCATTAGAAGACCTAAAATATTTATAAAGCGTGTCTTGGAATAAAGGTTGCGACACTCTGTAATTAAGTTCTCTTAGAAGATAATATTTTGAATGTTGTTAAATTTCTTCAAACATTCCAATTTCAATTTTCATTATTTTGCCATCGATTGCTGAGATCATAGCAAGCATATCAACAGATCAAAATCTAAATCTGTAAAAACCCTCAACAGCCTCAGTCAATTTCGTGAAATAACTCTAGAAGGTTAATGGAGTATTCAGTTATAAACTTTGCTTCACCTTTCTCTGAGATATTGGCCAGAAAACTCCGTATCACAGCTTATACGTCTTGCCTAGAGTAAAAGGTGATGTAAATATCGAGAACTGCCGAGTTTCTTATTTAGTCTTTACCTACCTGGATATGTCGGTGAATGTTTGGAAATCTACAATAAGAAAAATGAGCATATACTCGAAATGTTTGGAAACCTCATCAACAGTTGTTTCACTAGTAGTACAGTAACGGATTGTAAGAGCACTGTAACATTGGAAAGGGGAGTGTGTGGCCATCTTTCGAGGTTATTCACATCCCTTTCATTACCGCTTCAATCCAAACGATGTCCCACATGTAGACATAGACTGAGAGGGAAGGTTGCGGACCCTAACCCGGTTTCTAAGGGATCGAGGCCACTACCATTACTGGTGTCTCTGACCTCCAGTGGCCGCTGACCCTCCATAGACAGCAGCAGCATCAACTGATCTGAGGAAATGGAACGGAAAGTTCACTCACTGCTTGCTCTTCCGTTACTCGGCTAGCTTGCTTGGCACCCACGGCGTCGACCTACGCCGAGAGATTTCAGCCGATCACTCGAAAATGTCTTGTATATTTTGGGCACTTCGATGGCAGCATCACAAGAAATTAAATAGCGTAAATTTTAGCAAGTATCAGCGATACTATGAAGAGTTAAAATTTGTCTCTCGTGAAGTTCAATATCTGATAGCACAACTGCTTTGATAACACATATTTGATGCCAATGGAAAACGATAATGCCATATTTCCTCACCGAAAAAGTAAAGTTTAGAATTTTTAGAATTAGAATAACCTTGTATCTCTGGCCTTTTGCATTTAATTAAATTTTTCCATTCGCAGTCGTTCTTTGTAATAATATTTTTAAGTCTTACATCCTAAAATGTAAGCAAAAAATAAATATTTTAGTATTTTATCGTCCTAAGTAAAATTAATAGTACAAAAACTATTAATTCATAAAAATAAATTAAAGATGATAATTTCTTCATTACTGAAACAGCTAACAGAAACTATTCTAATAACGGTATAAATTAATTGTCATGCATTTTTTCCCGTATTCAAATTGAGCTTAATAATGTGTTTATAAAATTAATTTTTACCTTCAATTCAAGCACGAGCAATTAATATATTAGTGTTGTTTTTTCACTTAATAACATGATTTAAATGAAACATCAAAAGCAAATCACTATTTTTAATAATTATACGTTTTGTGTAGAAATAGCATTTCAGTGACTCACATACAGTTACACATACAATCACATACAATTTACGAATAACGTGCAAGTACAAATATATTTATGCTTTATGGGAAAGAAAGTATCGTAAGCAAGGGCAAAAAGTGTATATTAGTGGAAATAAAACCTAATTTATATTTTAAAATTTCTTTATAAACATTATTAGCAATTTATTTTGATTACTTTGATGTAATATTCACATTCCCCCTGGAAGTGCGTAAACCGTATATACTAGGCGTCATTTTAGATATTTATATGCTGATGTTATATGAAAGCAAATGGAGAAATTAAAACAAACGAATTAGATGAACTTAACATGTCGATCATTGAAAGTAGTTCGGTTTGCCGTCTCTGAAGGCAATGTTATTAAATTACTTGCTCTGGAGTTCGGGTTATGTAATGCAATGTGTACCTATGTAAAATAACTGTTTGCCAGTATATGAGTTAGGAAAATTTATTTATTACACGTGCTCAAGTTATTTCGAGGAATAAATACATCTACTTTTTGTTTTTTAAGAATAAAATGCTATGATATTTTATTCTACATTTTAAAATGGTAAACGGTAGATAGAATTTATCGGAATATTTTTTACATCTAGAAAGGAATTTTTTCTTTCTGAATCGAAATTTCGTATTTGCTTATATTTAAGCATTGATAGATAAAAGAACTACTATTTGCCAATTTCCAATTATTGATCAGCTTTCATATACTCTATATGAGAAGATGAATACAGATGCAAAGTGTTAAAATTTGGAATTCGTATCTATTTTGATATTTCAAAGACCAAAAAAGAAAAGAAATCTCAATCATGCCTATAAGGAAAACAATGCATAAAAAGTGAGGTTAAAACTTCGGCGTAACGGTGAATGAGCTTTCAATACTTTCCTTGGGGAAGTTAATGATTAAGTAGCAACAAGCGGACTACTTTCAGTGGTCACGAAGGCAACAAGTTAAACTAAATCATTAGAAAGGTGCATTTTTATTTTTTCACGCTAAGTATCTTTATTAAGAAACAAATGTGATATGAAAAAAGTGTCATAGCAGTACCATGCATCTGAAACAAGTATAAAAGTTTTAAAACTATCAATCGGACGGTTAGTGTATTTAACTGCTTTCCATATTCGTAAAAACTGAAATACACTAAGCTGAAATTTTATTGCAAACATACCTTTTACAACCCGGAAGTAACTGGAAAGAAAGTAGCCGCCAGGAAATTCCCCTGTTCATCTAATACTTTGCGCCCTGGCATACTTTCCTGAGAATGCGTGCCAAATGTTATAGTTGATTTTTGGGTAGTTTTTTTTTTTAAACTACATTTTTCCCCACCCTCATTCCCTGCCTCTATGGAAAAGTTATAACCCTCTTGCTTTCCTGCCCTCCAATAGTAGAACACGATGATAGTAGTGATGAAAGGCCGAAATGTTAGCAAAGTCGAGGGAAAAAATGGCAAAGAGAAGGGTTTGGCCGAACCTGTTTGTCTTGAGAAGGAAAACGTAATAAAAAAACGTGCTCGACCTTGATTTTTTTTAACCCACTCGCATTCTGGTACGTACTGCGCTGCTACTCTCTAGTATTTTGCAGCTTGTTGAAACAGCAGGGATTTAGACCGTCGGAGATTGACCTATATTTGACTCACTGTACTTCAGAGGAGCCATCTTTAACGAGAAAGCAAAGAAACAATAGCTCGGACATGATTATTACTACTCCCCCTTCATTCTTTTCTTTTTGATAAAAAGAATGGTAATGATGAAGATGGTGGTTTTGGAACTAATCGCAAGGATTACAGGATCTTTACTTTGTTCGGCATCCCCTTTTTTTCGTAACTTACTATATGGGTTGATCTATATATAGGTGAACCAGTTGGATAGTAATCATTGTTTGGATGTTACGCATCACTGACTTTTAGATAATGAGAGTAAAATGAATTGATCTCGTTTGACCCCTTATGCTTCCACGCACTCACATAGTACCGTGAGGTGATGATTTCCTGCAGTAGCACATAATGTTTCATTTCTCGATTATATGTAAATGCAAGAAGTTGTGATCATCAACCAGCTTATGATTCACAATCTGTGTGGTAGATTTCGATTAATCACACTTTATGGATGCTTATAGGGTTACTATACGTCTTAAATCGGAGGAATAATATGATAACCAGCCTTCGTCATTATATTTCGTTAAAGAATGTTTTATTTTATGTAAAACGTTACATATAGTTATAAGCCTTCTTCTAGCATGACTTCGGGGTGTAACGGTTAGCACACTCGGTGCCTATTCGAGATGTCCAGGTTCGAGTCCCGGCGAGGGCACTGCTCATTTTTTGTATTTCCTACTAAAAAACCTAATAGACCCTACCGTGGCGCTCGAATGTCTCTACATTGTTTAATCAATGACTGTTATGACAACGTTTTATGTAATTAATTTGTTTAGTAAAGTACGGTGACATAATTCCAACCAAATTTTAAAGTATGCGTTTAAAGTGATTCTTAACTCCAGGACTTTAACTTATGTTTCATATGGTGGGGGCATGACAATTGTGTTTACTCGTATAAAATAGAATTAAATTTTAAATGATGCTTTTTCCGGTTTCAGTTGCGATAAATATCGCAATAAAAACGTATAAATTAACTGCGTATGAATAGTAAATTTACAATAAAACCCTCTAGTTACATTCAATTTTGAATTCAGATTATCTGTCTTAAATATATTTTCCCCCCGAAACCTATAAGAAAATTCGGATACGTATATCACATTTTTTTTTTTTTTTTCATTTAACCGATACTGAATGTAATTTAATAACTGCCATAATGATCACGCATTCAGACTGTTTGATGAATAAAATTTCTACATGTATCATAAAAATTGTCACATGCAGTTAAGAAGTGGTCAGAAATATGCATTTCCACCTATATTTCAATTAGGGATTTTAATACGCTCAGAAATTTTCACCTTGCTATATGTAATATGTAATAAATGCAATCTATTTAAAATTAACCTAAATCTGTTTAAAGAATTAATTATATATTGCAATGATTATCATAAAGTTAAATCTGTTAATTACTCGAATTTGTTCATTAAATTCTGCAACTACTGAGTGCCGAGTAATAATTTGCGCGGAAAAATGAATCCAATACATTTGCAGTTCATATGAAATAATATTAAGAATTATAAATAACTATAAAGTCTATCGTCAGTTTTAATCTATAATTTTATTGCCTTTTTTAGCAGTTGAATTCTTGCAAATTTGTTTGCATTCATTTCTTGAGATTACAAAGGCTGTCCGAAGGAATTTTTATTATTCTTGTAAACGGCTATATAGAAAAGAATGGGATCAGTTCTTTCGTAAAAATTGGTGACCATTATAAATTGCTTGTAAATTAACTCAGTTAATAGCGTCATCATAAATCAACTTTCTAAGAAAATAAGCAAAACTTTCCGAAGTTAAACACCTTTATAGTCCTCCACCTCGTCTGGACTCCCTCTGGTTATCTGGAAACAAAAGAAGAACCATGGAACCCCCAAGGGAAGAGCTTCGGAAACGGCTTTACCAACTGCGGTTTTGTAACTTTTTTCGCTGGAAGCATTTTCCGACATCCCCGAGACACATGGGGTTCAAAACAGGTCGTTTCACCCGTTGAAACGAGAAAGGGTTTGACTCTGCTGGACGAAAAGAGGAGATTCTTCTACCACAGTGTTAGAAATGAAAGGGGGCTATTTTATAACTGGTTTATGATGCGCATTTTAAAGCTAGATAAGTATAATTTCTTCTAAGTGCTTCATTTATTTTTATGGTGATTTTTAAGTCCACCTTATATATTTAGTTGATGATTTTTGCTTTTATGTGTGTGTTTCTGTACATGTGTGAGTGTTTGAATTAATTATGTCTATTTTCTGTATTTTTTCTGTGTAGGCAAGTAAATAAATAAACAGGTAACGGTGCAAGAGTTAGAAAATAATTAATGTAAAACCTAAATTAATATCCTAGAAAATGATATTTGTAACCTAAGTACTTTTTTTATTAGTCTGGGATATGTACCTTGGTGTCTTCAACATTTTTAATGAAATTATCAAACTTTTGTTATCCTAAAATAATCAATAATTTCTCTTGTTATTAATCATTTCTATAAATTAAAAAATCATTCCTATCAATAGCTAATTTTATATTCTAAAGGTATTCGTAAGTAGCATAATTTTGTCTGGGTTCTGGTGAATGCCACCATATCAGCTCGTGTTAATTATTTACCACACCATTTTAAAGTTAAATTTATAAATAAGCCCATGCGAAATCCCATATGTACAAAAACTTTTACAATAATACGTACTAATTCCTATTTGAGTGTACAGTGGTATAATATTTATCCCAAAATGTGCCCGCCTTCAGAGCCGTAACAAATAGGAGTATTATCGTAAACTTCAAAGAAATTAAATTGCATTGTATTTTGTGGTAAAAGTAATTTACGAAAATGCCTTTAGAAACTAAAAATTGCTTGAAAGTAATACTAACTCGTTAAAATGATTTTTAACGTTAAAAAGAATTCTAAAACTAACAGTAGTATTTAAAATTTAGTTGTCATTCCATGTGTTTCTAGATGTCGATGAAGTAATTCACTGTGGAAAAGTTTATTATGTTTGTAATGAAATGAATTATAAGGTATCATTGTGCCAATAAGTTATAAATAGCCGCAGTTATACAACGGGTGTCTTATCTATATTAGAAAGAAGATACAACAAGCTCTCGACCTGGCCATCCAGCTTGGATGCGCGGTCAAAATTATTTTACTTTATCACGGAAGGATCTCAGTCAACAGAAATTTCTACTTAGCACAGTAATGTAAAGAACAGTTGTTCATGCAGTGGCTTAGATGGACAATAAACTAAGCTAAGAAGTAAGTACTTCTAGCATGTTGTCGTGGATTGAAGTGACAGAAGCGTATAAACAGCAAATGGAAAACTAATTCATGTTTGATGTGCAAAAGGAAAGTGCGGTGGTAGTGGAGAGAAGGAACCCTCTCCGTCGACTGTGTTTCTAAGAAAGTTCGTTGACACTGAAATCATCAAAACTTTTCTCGGTTTTGGCCTCGCACCAGTTAAGCGGCGGAAACAGGAAAAAGTTCGACACTAAAGATTACAACGATATGGATTTTAGTCTTCCTTTTTGTCTATGCTTATTGAGATTAAATGTTTCTCTCATTCACGTTTGGACTTTTACTTTCTATCTGAGAAATTGGGGAAATCATTCTATAGGATAATTTGCCAGCCCCGCGGGAAATCAGCTGAAGCAAAATGACCCCATTTTAATCGAAAGCTTTTTTTCCCGCTTTGCGTTTAAGCGACAGAAAAGACAACTGCATCGGTATAGCATTTAATGATTATTCAGAATTTATCTCTTCTTATCTTTTTTCAACTTAGAATTTGAGTGTTAAACTCTTTCTAATTAAGAGTATATATTAGCGAGTAGTATTCCGAGCTCTGTGTAATACCGAAAAATATTTTTTCTAAAAGAATCATACATTTATGATCATTGCAACTCTGAATTGAAATTTAACATATTTCAAAAACTAAAAATGAATTTTTTTTAATAGCCAACTTACTTAATTACCGAAAGCTGTAGCTGTGTTATGTGAATTTTTATTACTATAAATTTAAACAAAAAGAAAAGTTTTTAGTTTCAAGAGACATATTTTGTAATAATCTATATTATTAGCAGCCTACAATATTAATTAAATTTTGTCTTATTTTTCTAATGCAGTCCCATGCAGTTGATGCAGTCTAATGCAGTTGATGATATATAATATACACGTAATAAAAACGTTTGAATTCAAATGAAAACATAAGCTGCATATTAATAAACTGATAAATCATGCCCGTATTTCAAAAAATAATTTTGTTACCGTTTTACGAGGTTTGAAATCTGGCTTTCTAAAATGCATTAAATAAAGAAATTATCATTATGGACAATAAAATACACCTTCAATAATATTCAACTCATTTGTCAATTAATTGTTTTAATAAATAACTAGTGCTTAATTTAATTCTGACAAAACAACAATAGGATTAAATTTTCAAAACTCTAAAAATGTTCTGTAAATGAGATTTATATTTTGGTACAACATTTTGCAAATTATTAGTTAAAACTGCTTTTAAAGAATAAAATTTTATCGTATTGCTAAGTAACAAAATGTTAGCTGATGCATAAATTCAGCGCTTGTTGTCTCCCTGTGAACTTGCGTTTATTTCATCAGATTCGCTTTTGCTTTGCTTCCTGACATTGCATTTTTTAATTACTAACGTACTGGCCTAAACATAAGACAACAGCTTACTTCCTTAAGTAAAAATTTTTTAATAATTCCTAACTTAAAGATGGTCTTATTCCTAACTTAAAGATAGTAAAACCAACATCAACCGCATCAAACCATAAAACCAACATCAACCGCACATTAAAGCCAAAACATTGTTAATTCCCTATGTTGTTCATAATTAAGGAAAAATAATACTGTGTATTATTGCTGTACACAAATATTAGCCTGTATAAAGCGCATCATTAAATTAGTTAAAAACTACTTTTATAAGAAAGTTTCCTTTTTATTAAATTTTATCATGCGCTCGCTTTTATCGCACAAAATTCAGGATTCGAGGATGCCGGCAAATTGGTGTTCGACCTATATATATAAATATAATATGATTCGAATTAATGTGTCGCTCCTTGAAATGTCTGCATCGTTGTGGGCGACAACTGGCATCAGGTATGAGTTTTATCCTCTGCACGAATGTCAGCTACCATGTTGGAATCCATGTGCTTCAAATGGGAGGAGGGAAGTAATCGTTTATTTTTTAGAAGTAGTTTTGTAGACTTGACTCTTTTCGTTTCATTTATTTATCTATTTATATTAACATCTTTTTTTTAATTCTGTAATTCAATTTTAAATTAAAAAATATAGGTAATTTCTAGCTCAAAAAGTTAAAAATCCTAATGTTTATTATGAATACTCAGAGTTCGTATCCCATAAAATATAATTCTATGAAGATCGAATAAATTTCCAAGAAAAGTACATTACAGGCACGTTTCAAAATCTCGCAATTCAAAATACGTTGCAAGCCGAAGACCGGTTTCTCTTATTGAACTAAATTCCAAAGACTAATGGTGGAACAGATTTCGGGGAGAAAATCGGCAGAGCTTTATCTGCACTGGTGATTTGGGAATTTTTCTAAAATTAAAACAGTGGCGGTATAAAAGAAATTTCTTTCCAAACATATGGCCACGAGCATTAAAGTTGTTGGAACGCTCATTCTCCACAGCTTATAAGAAATTTAACAGAGCTACGGTAATAGGGTCTGGCCGGAAAGTAACTGAACTTTGATCGGGGAATGATTTTCCTCTCCGCCATTGCCCTTGCGCGATCTCTTCAGTATGACATGTAAATGGGCAATAAAAGGACTGGCTGATAGCACGAAGAGATGGGAAGAAATATCATAAAAATCATTCAATTTCCCTCCCAGGTTTTTTGACAGCTATTGGGAAGTAGTTCCGAATGTTTCTTTTCAGGAAAAAGATTTCCTTTTTTTTTATTTATTTGTTTAACATGCTCTCCAGAATTTGTAATTTTGTTCTTAACTGCTTTCGAGATTGATCTGAAGCGCAAGTTTTACCCTCCTTTCTTTTACGTCCCCTTCGAGTTGGAAGTGGTCAGGATTCTTGCTTGCTTTATGATTACCCCACATATATCATGGCAATACAGGGTTGGGAATTACGCTTGTATTTAGTGTAGTCTTTCCGGGAAGATTAAGTCTTCTCTTTTTTAACCAGTGTTATAAGTGCTGAAGGGAGAAACACTTGGTAAATTTTGAAGATGGCTAACTGTCGGTGATTTTGAAAAATCTTATCTCAGACATGTGTGTATGAAATTCGCTGGAGGATATGTCGCTCAAATCACCTTTTTAATACTCGCTGGAGAACCTAAGAAATTGCTTCCAACTTCTGCGAGTATGATCTATTTATTGCTTGCATCATAATAAAATATTGATTTAAAATATAAGATATAAAGTCGCTGCTCGAAGCAGAATGATTAGAAAAGTTTTCTTCGAATACTAAAAAGCAGCAAGTTTAGTCTGAAAGTTATTGCCCGCTACTTTTTTAAGCCATTTGCTGTAGCTTTCTTTCGCCTGATTGCGTTCAAAGAGGAAAAATTACGTCACATTGCTCGACGCGTATAGACCAGATTTGCGTGTGAAGGTAAGACAGTGCGATGACCTATCTAGCAAATGTTGGATAGGTAGTAAAAGAGTTAGTTTACTAAGTTACTCTTACCACACGTGTTTTCTAGATCTGTCATGACTCATACTTATTCAGGTAGATTTTCGAAGACAAACAGTACCCGATATTTTAGCGCGTTTGTTGTAAATATGCTTTTCATGATTTACTGTAGAAATTCTTTTTTATTGTGCAACTACTAACTAAAATCTTCGTTTTTGCTTTGCGTACTTCGATAATTTATTGCGTTCATTTACAAGTGAACTTGGAAACTAATATTTAAAACCAATATTTAGATACTATTCAATTTTTCAGTTTTATCTGAAGTAGTATTTGAATACCTATCTATGAATATTTTTACTGAAATTTAGGAATAGTTATTTTCATCAAATTATCTGTCTGCATTTATATATTCGAATACAATATATATGCACACAGACAGAGAGAGCAAGCATTCAATTTTAAAAATCATGGAAGAATTATCACTGCAGTGTTAGGTTATTACAGTCTGCAAAGTCATACTGTTATTAATCCCTTTAATAGGCATGTTATTATTAACTGGAGGTGAATAACTGACTTTGTAAAAGTATGTTTTGTATACATGTATAGGAGATACAATAAATTTACGCTTTTTAATTGAATGTTGTCAGAGCTTTTAATCCATTAAAGTAGCTTGATCCCTAAATGTTGTTCGCTATTGTAAAAAAATAAATAAATAAATAAATAAAATAAAAATAAATCTGAAGGGTTTCAGATTTTATATTACGCCGAAAGGGGCTTTTTTTTAACGTTTCTGGTTACCTTTATTTATTAAATATCATGTTCTTCGCACTTTAACCATAAAATTCAATTGAACAATAATATCACAAAATATTTAAAAAGAGCGCATCTTTAGAATTTCCGATACACAATCTCGGCGCGCTGGAGAATTTTTTTTTTTTTTTTTCCGTACAGTGTTGCCATTGTTCGCTTTGAAATCGTTGCGTTTGTTAATCAAAAATTCGTTAAAGTTTTTTAAAAATATGAAATAGATAATAAAACAAATTTGAAATTTGGTCTTCCGAATGACAGTATTCGATTTACGTAAAAATGATATTTAAGCTTAATTTTCTGCATTTAGTATAAGGCTTTAAAAGTGAATAGTTAAATACTGTAAGATATCCTTCAGGCATCAACGTCTTGCTGTAACGTACGGTAAAAAATACCGCATATTGTCAACTGTTTCTGAAATTTATCTCGAAGAGATGAAAGTCAGGTGTTTTTGGTTTAATTGATTACGGAAAATCACAAGAGGGCTATCTGGCTACGGGTGAGGACTTTCTAAGGGAAACTGGCCCGTATGCAAGTTGTACATGTAGAAAACCACAAAGATGCCCATTCAGTCAGCCCGTTCGCAGAGCTTCGAACTACTGAACTTCAGCTATTTTACCTTTCAGCCGTCGGTGGCCGTCGGGTATTTTTATTTTATTCTCAGTGTTTTCTAAAAGGCTTCATTCGAAAAGGAAGCTCTGATAGAGAGAGTTTGGTTTATTTGGTGATATATATTGAGCTATCTACCTATGGGGAGGAATGCCTTCTTAGAGTTTAAGAAAAACTGGCTAAGAAAATTAATGGCGTAGGGGTAAAATCGCTGAACATTGGTAGCTCGGTCCGAAACTCCAATTCCGGGGAACGGACTGGCCGGATGTGTAAGCCCCATGTGTAACGAGTATACGAGGCAGTTTTCCTTAGAAAGTCCTGCGCGAAGGCATTCCTCCTCTTAGGCAGATAGCCCTGGAATGCTTTGCCATAATCAGATAAATCGATCGAAAGTTATTTTTCGGCGAGTTCCGTCAATCAATTCATTTTGACTGCGGTAAAATTTGCTGAAAGATATGTCTGTTAGGTTAGTTATTTCACTAAACAAGAAAAGAAATGGAATGTTATGCTTTAAAAACTTATTGACAATACTTACTTTGAAAACAATAGCAGTGTTATAAAAGATAAGAAAAGCACGCTTAACTTGATGGTGACAAGCAGCAACGTTGACTTTTCTATAGGAAATTGTTTAGCTCGCGTTGTCCTGTAACGGAAAGGATTCTTTGAAAATTCTGAATGCATATTTTTATTAAATGTTTCTGCGCATTCAAATTTCGTTATGCAGGTGACGTGAAGCTGGTAACATATATCTTGTGTCGGTAAGTAAGCTTGAAAATTAGTGAGATCAGTGAGACAGTACTGATTTATTCCAGCCTGATGTTAGGATAATACATGAGAAACCAAATGCGAGATTGAATGAAATGTTTTGTATCCGTTAATATTCTGTTGTAATTCAGAAGAGGCTTTTACGACAAAATAAACTTAATAAATCTAGCGTGACAGTCATAAAGACTTATACAAAATTCATAGAAAATGTTATTTTGTTCAAAAAAAGAAAAAGAATTATTTTTAAAGGACTAAATTTATTTTAAGGCTTCATATTTTCGCGACTTCTCAATATCTTCCATGTAAAGGATTTTTATCCTTAAACGTACAGTTTACACACACTGATAGTCAAAAGTGATAGTGCAACCCTATCCCGCCGTACAGTGTTGATATGTGACACGTAAATACTTGATGTCATGATGCACGCTACAGAGGTTATCTGCTGTTGCAGTCGATGTTTTCTGCGTATCTAAACATCACAGTTCTCAACTCGCAAGCTGATAAAAATCTCCATATTCTGAAGGCCTACAACAGTCAATAACATTACGAAAAACCCTCGTTAAAGATAAGTATTACGACTATCGGTAAGTAAGCTTACATTTTTTCAATTGTTCTTATCAGGTAACTGCGATTTGTTGACTGAAATTATTTGTCGTTTTCTCTGTCGAGTATTAGCTCTGTACAAAATTTTTTAAAAGAATATATCTAATTAATATTATAAAAATTTCCGGAAAAAACTTGTTATGGATGTTTCAGTAGAAGAGTCATCGCATTCGCCTTATTTTACTGATACAAACGCTAAATTAAGATTAAATTTCAGCACTTTTCTTTTATATACATCCATGTCGTCCCTGGATTCGAACTCGGGCCATTCGGTGCTCCCCTAATCACTGTACCGTCTGAGCAAGCTCAGCCGACCTTAAATACTACCTTCTGCTGTAGCGTCAGGTGTAAGAAAATTTGCCGTTTCTCATGTAGTTTTAAGAAACAGAAAATTGATGAGCGCATTTAAGGAAATCCGAAAAAAGGCCTCGACATCATAGTTTCCCTTGGCTAAAAATATATTCGGTAGCAAATTTATTTCAGAACATAAGTTAGTTAATTACAACACAGCGATGTAACTTTAGAAGTGAATAAAAATGGATGAGTTTACTTTGTTTTTAAGGTCTGCATTAAACTCATTAGTGCACCTTTTTAATTTTTCACTACTTCCTCATAAAGCTACTAAAAAATGAAAAACACTTTCTTTTCGAAAACTGTTTTCTAATAATTAAGTTTAATAATATACCAATGTTAACAGGGGCCCACCAACGGCCGAGCGGTAAATTCGCTGAACGCTGGTAGTTCGGTCCGAGGTTCGAATCCCGCGAACGGGCTAGCTGCATGAGTGTTTTCGTGGTTTTCCTCATGTGTAACGTGTATACGAGCCAGTTTCCCTTAGAAAGTCGTCCACGAAGGCATCCCTCCCCTTAGGCAGATAGCCCTAGTGTGCTTTGCCATAATTAAATACACCACACCACACCAATGTTAACAGATGCTTTGAAAGAAATTTTTTTCCTTAGATCGAAATTCCTTGAATTATTAATCTCATTTATTTGAAAAATAGTTAAATAATGTAAAATACGACTGAAATTAATTTGAAAGATGATAAAATTGACTATGAACTTAGGCGTAATATAAGTAAACTGAACTATTTAGATTATAGCGGAGTATACGGGACCTTTTTGCTTAACGAAGGGATGAACGTCGAGGACTTTTCAAGGAATTCCACATTCACGAATTTCGTATTCACGTGACACGTGGAGAAAACCCCCATGCAACCAGCTCGTTCTCCGAAATTTAAACAGGGATAGAACAACCAGTGTCCACCGATTTTGGGGCTTCGATGCTGGTGAACTGTGAGATGTAAATAAAATCGGTATTTTTTTTCTCTTAGGTGCGATCAGAACTTTGCAAGTTTTTCAGACATTTTGAAATCTTATACATGTACATTGTAATCTTATACATTGTTTAAAGAATGAGAGTAAATATTTGGAAACGGATTAGGCTTTTCAGGGCGGGTGAATATTAAAAATCAACTGCGTCCTCGGGGGTCTCGAACTACGGATTCACTTGTTAGCTGGTCGAGATAAGCATTTACACCCGCAGAGGACTGGGATAATTCTTTACATTCTTTTGCACTTAAATGCAACCATGTTGGTCAAATCCAAGTAATTATTAATTGGTTTTTTGGATAGAGGAACGGGAAAAATCAACTGTGTTCTCACCGGTTTTGAACTACGGATGTTTCATTTCGTATCCGAACGTACTACCCACTTACATCACGCACGGGCAAATGTGGCAATTTCTTACGAATATAAATAAGAGTAACTGAAATTTATATGACATATGAATCACGTTCATTTTAAATATTGCAAAATTTTGTGCGATAGTGAGAAAAGACTCGTGTGCAGAATTAAGAAAATTTTCACATTATATCGAATTTCTGAAAAACTAATGAACAGATTTTAATCAAACACATTTGATTTAGTAATTTCAAAATATGACTGTTTAAGAAAATTAAAGTTTCTTGTCCAGTGAGTGTACCCATCACAACAGAATGTTGTTGTGACTTCTAATGAAATATTTCCATACTCTAAATCCTAATGAGACATTTTCTGAAACTGCCTTATATTATAAAAGGTGAAGAGAAAAAAAAAAAAAATATGTGTGGCTTGGACGCACTCAGATGATCAATATTTATTAATGTTTAACTATCTTTTTACCCGAAACATTGTGTTCAGTGAAGTTTTTGATTAATTTCATAAGTTGATTTATTTTGTTAATTGTTTCACAAAGTTTGAGTTATGTCATGAAAATAAAATTATCGATTCACCTTTATTTAATATTATTTATTTATTATTTAGTTTCGTTTAGTCTTATCGCTAGATTTCAAAATGTATATGAAACTTTGAATTTATTTTCTACTTTTTAATTCTTTCATTCTCATTCCGATCCAATTCAAAAGCCAGTAGCAGACAGTAGAAAAGTCTTTTGCGAATGACAAATACTATATTTGAATATTGGAAATTAAATATTTAAAATTGGGGATATTTTTTGGATCATCAACAGGATTTGAACAAGAATGTTTCAAAATATGAGGTCATCGACAAACAAAGTATTATATCTAATTTTGGAATGGATATTTAAATATTTCATGTTACATGTGTGTAAAGAAGTCCATGTTTCTGTTATTTCAAAAGCATATAAGCATTTTATTTAAAATGTATATATTTTTTAATTATTGTTTACTTCCTCTACAATTCATTGCTAGAATTTTTTTCATTGAAGATTTTTAGCAATCGAGTGACCGAGGAGGTAAGACTGCTGAACACTGTTTAATACATTCCAGGTTCCATTCCTTTTGAAAAAGCTGGTTTTGTGAAGTTTTCTTATTGTGTAATAGGCCTGCAAACTAGTTGCTATTGGAAAGACCTCCACGATACTGTCTTTATCAAGGAAGACGAACCTTCAGTGCAGTGACCAAACCATCTACCTGCAATAGCTGAGTGAATAGAACCCTTGTGAGTAGTAACAACCATTAGGTGTTGTCAAACCATTAATTGTTATGGTAAATTATATACAAATCTGAATGACGAGATTTCATGATTTGGTTACGTAATGAATTACGGCGAAGCATGCGAAGATTAAACCCTTGTATCTGGGCTGCACACAAGAGAAACTACCACACGAACCACACATAATATCCACACGAACGAACGTTTCGTTCAGAATCGAACCTAGAATGTAATTACTAGAGTGCAGCAGTTTTATCCGCTCGGTCTCTGGCTGGCTTGGTTCATATGTGAATCATAAAATTTGTTCGACAACAATTTAGTTTTCCTCGAAGTTAAGTCCCCGAAAGGGTACTCTTTCTACTGATTAATAACTACCGAATCCTTTGTTGTAAATCGTGATTAAACTGTTTCAAAATCTTTAAAACTTATTTTCAAAAAGGATCTTTTATTCAAATGTTAATTTACTAAAGATATTTCACTAAAATATCATTTGGATAAAAATACGAAGATATTAATAGCAGGTTATCTCAAGTGGTTAAAACAGAATAAACCAGTGGTTAGTGAGGTGTCTGCCATATGTGAGAAAAGTGCGAATTTTCACACATATAGACATCATTTTTCAATCACTTACCATAATGCTTCTCCCATGTTTGACAGTAATGTCGTGATTTTATTTTATTAATTCCTATGTGAACGTACTGTCCTAAGGTCTTGCACCACTGATTGCCTGAAATATAGTAATTTGAGTTTGGCGCCAAAGATGGCGATAAATGCCGCTGTTTGATTGAAGGCACTTAGATCAGAACGGAGCGTTTTCGCATGAGTAACTTTGTTGTTACTATTTTTTGTTTTGTTTTGTTTTGTTACTTTTGTTTTATTTATTTTTTTATTATTAATGTTGTTTTTGAGTATTCTTCATTTTTAAAGGAGATTCGCTTGCGACAAATATTTAATAAAATAAAAGTAAATTAAATAAAGCAATAATAAAATATTTTTTTCAGACTTTAACAGAAAATTCATTGTGGATTACTTTAAAATTTAGAGAAAATGAAGGAGCATTAAATTTCTGTTTAAATGTTTCTCAGAAAGTTAATTTTAGGTAATGGAAAAGGATGTCTTCATACAACTTTTCATTCATTCTGTTTCGCGCAATTCTGTTGTTGTTGTAACCTATCTCACTTATCTGACAGTAACACAAGAACAAGACCACGAAATTCATCGTCGCGTGGAGTGCAAGATCGTGCCTATCGTTGGCAACAGCCTCGAGTACCGTACAGGTGACAGTACGACTTCGCTCAGTTCCGCCCCCCAGTTTTAATGGGTCCGGGTTTTGGTGCGAGTTTTGGTAATGGAGAGCATCCCGGGTTTTGGTCTCCCACCCCTCTTTCTCTTACCACTAACCTCTAGAGAGGATTTCCGCTCGCCGCATATTTAGAGTGACCCCATGCCGCACAGACACTATACCTTTAAAAACATGCATGGCTTCTCCGGGATTCGAAACCGGCCCTTCGGTACCGCAGTAGGCTCCCCTAACCACTGTACCGTCTGGGTGGCTTGCGCAGTTCTGAACACTTCGAGGCTAGGCCAAAGAGGAGGCTTGGCAAGTGGCAACTAGAATGTTCTTCGTCGATTCATCAGTTGCATTAAAAAGTAAATTTTAATTTTTGATCGCACTAAAAGTACTTATTAATTCATAGTTTTGCCTGTGCTGCCAATAGTCATCATAATAAGAAAAAGCTCTTTATTATTTATTTATTTACTTATTATTATTATTTTACATTTTGTTTTAGTGACATACTACCTTACAGCATAGCTTCAGATAATTTAATTATGCGTAGTAAACAGATTGGTTTAACTAGTGGATACGTTTAAATTATTTCGGTCAACAATCTATATTTTCTAGCACAATATTTTAACATTTTAAAATTTCTTACAATCCTATTAATTCTATAGCGCTGCTTTATTTCTGAATTCCTAGCATAGTTTAGTCCTTGAATATTACCTTTCTAACATGTACATAAATGCTGGTTTGCACCTTCTAACAGGTAATCTAAGACAATAAATTTCCGTGGGTTTTTTTTTTTTTTTTTTTTTTTTTTTTTCATTTATGGCGTGAATGTCGTTTATGCTAAAACTTAATTTTTTGTTTTTAATTTTTGCTATCGTATTAAACAATAAATCTAACAAAACATTTACGGTATAAAAATCATTTATGTTAATCATTTATCTTTTTAACTTTTGTAACGGTATTTAGTCTGTTAATATTGTGATAATAAGTTTCTCGGTAATAATGTATAGTGGAAGTTGAGTAAGTTCATTAGAAAGATGAAAACTAAATCTTCACTACTTGAAAAAGTAAAGTTTCTTCCTATGTTGGCAATTAGGGTTCTTAAATGTGCAGTCTTTAATTTTAATCTCCCGTTTAATTTTCGTGTATGACCATTTGCATATAGTTTATGTATTGTTTTAATACATCCTTTACTGTAAACTTGCTGCGTAACCTCTGAAAAGAGAAAAATCTCTTTGATCAGATCTAGAAACATTTTTAGATATACTAAAAAATAACTCTCATTAGGTAGGAAAAGATTTGCGTAAATCCTCAGCAGCACATTAAGAGTATATTAAGAGCATTTTATTTTTCATTGTAGAATTTGAATCTTGAACTTAATTTGTACAGTGAACTTAATGCCAAAAGTAAAACGCATTAAAAACCAGCTATTCCTGAATAATAAGCACTCGGTGAAATGCTTGATGCTACAACTAATGCCATAACTATGCGGAGATCAGCATAGAATCTAATTTCAATGGTTAGGTTTATCGCTTTTCTACGTGGAAAGCAGCAGTTGACGTTGTAGCACAGTGAAATGAAGAAATTAGTGCTTACATTCGAAAAGTACTGCGTTCAAACACTTTCAAAAGTGGCGTAAAACAACATGCTGACATAACGAAGCTTACGATAGTTACGATTTATTTGATCAGTAGTCGCTTCCTTCCCATCTACTTTATTACCTATTTTTATTTATTTCTGACTGCAAGTGACACGTATATTTCAAGAAAATCAGGGCGTCATTTTAACGATGGATTAGCGGCTAAAAAGTTCTATCAATCAAAAAAAAAAAAAAAAAAAAAAAAGAGAGAGAGAACTTATACAGATAAGTCAAAAAAATAATTAGATAACTAAGTTTTTAAGTGAAATCATAAGAGCGATGAAGCAAGCACCATCGACACTTAGTAAGCCACAGACAGTATGGAAGACAAGTTTAGTAATTTTTTCTAATGATTCAGTTCATTTATAAAGAACAATATAGTCTAAAGTTTATTGTTAAAGAGTAATATTCTGTACTGGCTAATTTGTTGCTGCAGTTAAATATTTGTTATAATATATTTCATTCCCTCAAGTTGGAATAAAACACTCAGATTTAATCTTGCATAACTCTGAAGACATGCGTTTAAATCATGCTTAACTGAAAATTTTAAAAAGAACTACGTAGTGTTCAAGCGATAAGTATCTTTTTCCCCAAAAGACACCCGAAATTTTTAGCCAAAATTTAAATAAAATAACATTCAATAATTCATTGAAATTCATTAAAATAATTTTTTAAACAAATCGTTGAGTACTAACTGGTGGACATTTGAGTCATTGACCGCTTCTACGTAATAACTACTCCTGAAGATACAGGGTTATTCGGTTTTTGGCTTGCTGTAGTTGTTGATATCTGTGTGTGTGCAAAGCTATGTCGCCAAACGTGGTGTTCTGGAGGAACCAAGGCCATAATTCACACTCCCACGCCTCCTTAGTCCCAGCTCTTTAGTAGAACTAAGCCTGCGGAACAGTTGACCTTTCCTGTTTCCTTCCTTGTCCGCAAAAAGGGTTCTTTAACAAACAATGGGACCCTTTTTTTTTCTTTCTCTGGCTCCTCGTTTGGTTCATTGGTTGGGTCCCTTCTTCGTCCGACGTTTCCCCTGACATTTTTTCTTGCTTTATTTTTTTCGATCCCTTTCCGTTTTACAGCTTCGCTTTTTTCTCCCTCCTAGGGTTCGCGTGCACCTTTTCTATTATGCTATGAAACGCATTCACATGATACAAATGGTAAAGTAGGATGGGAGAAAAAAAGCCTATAACCCATTCTTTTTTTTTTTTTTTTTTTTTTTTTTTTTCATTCACTCTTTTAGAAGTTCCGTTCGGAAAGCAAACATGAAGTGTTGTTTACGGTTCTGCCAGCAGTCCTTATGGCTATACCTGCACGTTTGCAGGTGTGGTCTAGAGTTCGGAAGATTAACTTGTGCGTCCTATGGTTACGAAATATATGGGAAAGGGCTTACTTTTTCGGTGATTTCTTGCTATAAAAAAGGATAAGATATAGAATATATATATAAATGACCTAGCATTTTTCTTCCGTAGAATAAAATATAATCTATGAAGGGAATATTCTGATATATTTGCAATTTTTCTTGTAAAATCACCCTCCCCGGTTTTCTCTCAACTGATGTATAGAACAAAAAATAGAAATTCTGCCATAAACAGGCAAGAATGTTACAGACTAATTTGGAGAAAAGAAGTAAAACCAGCATCGGAATAAAGTTCAAAACAGTAACGGATATAGTACTGAATCACCGAGAGTTTTTCTTTTTGGGGAGTAAAATGTGAGGTATGTTGAATCAGAAAAGAGAATACTGAAGCAATGCATAGGTGAGGGCTATGATGTTGGACGATCCTTGTAGGCTTCAAACCTACTTATGGAATAAAAGAAAATGATTTAGTTCGTGTTCTGTTACACTGTATTCCAGAAATTACATTTTCTAACGGCAAGCATCCTGTTGGATATATTAGAAGATGACCGTTTTGTTTTTGTTTCTTAACCCAGTGATTGTGAGGGAGGTGTTTTCCCTATCTAAATCGCTGTAAATCCACCACTTTCTGGAAAAAGTTACGGAAATTTTGGTAGAACTAAATAACAATGCAAATAATGACCTGCTTTCTCTTCGTCAATACTTCCCCCCTCCTTATGGCTTATAAGTTAATTCTTTTCGAGGTGATGGGCCCACCAGCGGCCGAGCGGTAAAGTCGCTGAACACTGGTAGTTCGGTCCGAGGTTCGAATCCCGCGAACGGGCTGGCTGCATGGGCGTTTTTGTGGTTTTCCCCATGTGTAACGTGTATACGATCCAGTTTCCCTTAGAAAGTCCTCCACGAAGGCATCCCTCCTCTTAGGCAGATAGCCCTCGAGGTTTTGCCATAATTATACACACACACACTTTTCGAGGTGATACGTTTTTGGTTTTACAAATACTTTAACGACTTAAAAATTACTTTCATATTAATCTTAAGTGAACATATACGCTTGATGCTTCTTTTCAAAATTTAATTAAATATATTATTATTTATATATACTGTAAGAACAGAATAAAAGCCTATTAATTTCATTTCTTTTTTGATATGTTTTATTTTCAGTATTTATTCATAAAAATACGCCGATTTCTCTCATATATACAAGTCAGGAGGACAAAATTTTGAACTATTTTAATTTCTTAAAGCTCCATGTTATATTTATCCCTTTAGCGTGTAAAATATTTAAACGATATATATAATTGTGAATAAATAAAACTGAAGTTTAAATTGCCCAGTTAAGTGTTAGAAGCTAGTCCAAGTTCAAGATGTATGAATGCTGAATATTTCTTTCATTTATAGTGATTAAATTATGTTGATATCATTTATATTGATGAATATTAATGCTTTCGTAAGTCAACAGGACAAATTTTAAGTTTCGAGGAAATCAGATTTGAAATTTTCAAATGAGAATCTTTGGAAGTCTGATAGTAAAAGGTAGCAAAAATTTGCCAGACGTTTAATTTCTTCTCTTTGAACTCTCTCAATGTATTTTTCATGCTGTCTTCGTTTTTTTTTTTTTTTTTTTTTTTTTTTTTTAATAATTGGTATATAGAACAGTTCAAACAAATGCCACCCACAGTTTTAGATAAAGTAATTAATTTTTAACTACGCAACTATTTCCAAAGAATTAAAATAAATAATATTAAAATTAGGATTAGGTGATAGTTGCAGAACTAAAATTTTACAAAAATATCGTGCGAAGAAAGATGATATCGATTAAGAATTTATAACACGTGATTAAAAATTGTTCTATTGAATATTTTTAAATTATGACTAATTTATAGACACAAAAACAAACTTGTTCACATGTAAAAAACAGTTTTTTTTTTGGGTTTCTCGGGAAGTAAAAGATTTCGCATTTTAATTATCACACGAACACCATTAAAACTGATTTTATGACGACAGTATCATTAGCATGATGGCGTAAAAATCGAAAAATGTATATTTTGAACCAAATTCCGTCTTTTCAATTTATATGCCTACTGTAAACTCACTGCGCTTTTCAGCAAAACATTATGAGCTAAAATGAATAATGCTTTAAACTGTGAAAGTGTTCTCCGTCGTTTAACTTTATTAAGTATTCAAATTTCCAGATCCCTGACATTAGCTTTAAGATTTTATGGCACTTTAATTGCATAAAACTGTTATTTTCCTTGCTGTCTCACTAAAATGAGATGTATAAATTATTCTCACCTTAAAATTTTTAGACTTAGAATTTTTTTTTTTTAATGAATTTTCTATTGTAGGTAAAAGACTGATTGATGTGGCTTTAGAAAGAAAGCAAAGAGTGTGACAGGACTCTTGATAGTTTCCTTATTTTGATCTCTTCAGCTAACCATGGGTCGGAAAAAGATTCAGATTTCTCGCATCACAGATGAAAGAAATAGACAGGTATAAATATTATTTTTTTAATCTTTCACAGTATTCCATGAATTAATAAAATATTATGTATGTAATATGAAAGTGTATTTCACTATTTGTTGGTGTAGTATGAAGTAGCAGATTAATAGAACTGCATTTACATGCTTCAGATCTAATTTTAATTTATCAGTCTTAGTCCTAATTGTCATGTATATTGAAACCTTTTTATTTTTTTTTTCCTCTCTCTAACTTTCAAATAGTGCATGCTGAAAAGATAACATGAATGTCAGTCTTTTGAAATTTAGTTATTACGTTCATCTTCACAAATGAAGCAAAAATATCTTAAAAAGTGGAGTAGCATCTAGATTTTTTTTTTCAAGAAATCCATCCAAAAACGGTTTAGCGGCACTTCGGCGCAAATCTAAATCAGGTACATTTCCGCACAAAAATATTCACAAATGTAATCACAGTTTGTAAAATTTAGTGGCACTTCCTCCCAAAGCTATCCATCTTTATTATCTTTCAATAAACTTGAAATGGTGATAGTTCCAGCTCTACGCATTTTGCAGCTCCATGCAGTCTCCAAGGGCCCTAAATTCTGCTACTTAGTGCGTCATTATAGCTTTCAAAACGTTTGCTAACTTTATATAAAAAAGTTTTAAATTCTGAATAAGAATATGAATATTTTTCTGAAAGCAAATAAGCCCACCAGCGGCCGAGCGGTAAAGACGCTGAACACTGGTAGTTCGGTCTGAGGTTCGAATCCCGCGAACGGGCTGGCTGCATGGGCGTTTTCGTGGTTTTCCCCATGTGTAACGTGTATACGAGCCAGTTTCCCTTAGAAAGTCCTCCACGAAAGGCATCCCTCCCTTTAGGCAGATAGCCCTCGTGTGCTTTGCCATAATTAAATACACCAACACCAACTGAAAGCAAATAAAGCTTTCGATACAAGCCGAGATCATATACAGGAGTTGTAAAGAATGATGGAAGCGCTTAGACATATGAAGAATTGTAATGAAGACCTAATATGGTATAAACTCATCTTTGGAATTCAAAATTGTTTCAAATCTTTTTGGAGTTGTAGCGTAAGAGTCTGGAATAGTTGTAATAGTTGTTTTATATTATTCTACATGAAACTATTCCAATTCTTTGAGAGGTGCTTAGAGACAAGGGCGGCATCTTATTCTGTTTTCCAGTACAGACCGCAGTTGTTTAATGCTATTTAAGTCTGTTAATTGTGTAGGTAGGAGAAGATGTGTAACTTCATCTACACGTTCTTCAACTACAACTGAATAATTTGACTGGGGAATGAGGACATTGTCATCTTGAAAGATGTAGGTACCGGTAAGAAAACGATGTCCTTGCTGTTGATGGACATGGTCTTTCAAAATTTATTCTTTCTTGGAAGGTGGCAGTTGGACCTGTTGCAAATCGCAATGTAACTGCCCAAGGCATAACAGAACCACCAGTATGTTTCTCTACAGTCTTGATCGTAAGTAAGCAGTAAGTAAGCAGTCTTGATCGTAAGCTTCTGCTGGTGTTCTCCGCACATAAACTCGTTCTGAGGTGGAAAATAGTGTCAAGGTCAACTTATCACAAAACTATACGCTTTTTCCATAGAACAACATCCTATGTTTTATGTTCCTAGCACCACCATAGGCTCTATTATCAATTTATTAGCGTGACTTTGAGATAGCGTTGCTTTAAATATTCTTCATATGCGGTGCCCTTCGTACTATATGTGTCGAAATCGAGTTCTGCATATGCGTATTATGCATATTAAGTAACTTCTTTCGCCTTTTTTTTTATTTACATAGAAATCATTTTAACGCCATTATGGCTCTGTGAATAAATTTTGTTTTGCTCCTGCAATAATGTCTCGCAAATGATGATTTCCCGAGAATGTTGTATGCTGTCATTCATGACTATAGACACAGTACCTCTCAATAATTTTGCAAATGAAGTTACAGATGAGTAAGCAAGTTAAGCACTAACAGTCTGACATCTTTGAAACTCATTCAAGTCACTCATTTTCCTTTACTACGTCACCCTGTACTAAGTTTTACAAATCGCAAATGAAATTTGTAGTTATGCTTACTTTTAAGAATTATTGCGCAATCGATGGAAACAAAATTAACTTTTTTGAGTTAGGAGCTGTGTCGTAAATATTCTTCTAATGCTGTTCGCCTTGTACTGTGTGTGTCGGAAATGGGTTCTGTAGATGTATGTGTTAAAAGGTCAGTAGTCACCCTTCTGGTCAATAGTTTTCCTTTTTGACAAAACAGTTGTCTTTAATGTTCTTCTGGCTCGTTCAGTAAGTTTTGCTGCACTTTCAGTACCTATCAGTATTGACAATTTTACAGCTAAGCTTATAGAGACATCAATGAGCCGGACACCAAGAATTCTCCGTCTTCGGAACTCAGTCAAGTAGCACATTTTTCTTCGCTATAGACTACGTTTTAAATAACTTAGAATATATGTACAATAATCATACAGAAAAGTAATGCTATGTTTCCAGCTTACTGCATAACTGATAGATAGAAACAAAATTCACTTTTTTTAGGTTTCACATAGTATTTCTTTTATTTTGGGAAAGCACTGCATGTAATGATAAATGAAAAGGTAGCTACAGGCCTCATTTCTTTAAATAATTATCCTAGATGCGTATTTCCAAATAAAAATATCTCAAGGTAAGATAAAATTCTTGTTATAAAGACAGTTTCAGCATCTGGAACTGCATATCTATAAAAAGTATCTAATTTAAATAGTATCTAATTTTAAGTAATCCTCTTAGAGCAAAAGGTCCAATTAGTAAAATGTTCATTATGCTTTAAGAAGTTCTATAAGAATTCCCATATCCTTAGTTGCAAACTATCAGTCATTAATTATTCCATGGGACCAGCTATGAAATTAATAATGAGCTGTATTATACCCAGTATAAAATTAATTATTCCCAAACAAGCAATTTTTGTTTTGTAGTTTTCTTTTTACCGTTTACTATTAGGCTCTGAGAAGTATTGTTATTCGTTTCTAATAGCTAACCAAATTCTGCAAGCATGCATCTTTTCAGTATTCGACTTATTAAAGCATGGCGAGCAATTTAAATTGGATTTCTTGCTCGAATTTAAAATATTCACTTTTTTTTATAGGATTAAAGGGCCAGCTTTTATATTTATAGAACTCGCATCCCCCTCCCCATTATCAATGCAAAGTAATGCAAATTTTTTAGTAAAATTTAATCGGCTACCGAGAGGCAGATCTTATGTTTACAGAACCCTCTCACTCCAGTGCTGAAACACTTTTCATGAAACTCTCCATCTTAGTATTTTAAGAAACTTCGGAACTCTAATTACATTTCTAGGTTCGAAATCTAAGGAAATAAAAGTCTATTACACTTTTAAAACTCGATATATAATGCAATCAAGCTCTGAATCCCTATTTTTCGCTTAATCCTGCTGCTACGCTAGTAGTTCGTATAAATTCTATGTCATGTAAATTCACACATATGCCCTCGGCTAAGACTCTAAATATATGGCTTTAAGCCGCGTGTACTTTTACTTTTTTTCTAATAGCTTGGCTCAGTGCCCATTCTTACGTAAAATAACATAAGTAAATAACTATATAATTGCATCGGCAGCTTCCATTGTTTTTCCAATGTGGTCAACATTTCTTAACCAAAATTTTTACTTTATGTGTCAAGTCTCTAAATATCAACAAATCATGAAACTAAATTCTGTTTCACAATATACATTGCTTGCATTTTCTCTTTTTTTCTGCGTGTAATGCAGATCTAGTCTATAGTATGATGCAGTTTGTAAGGTATTTTCTCCCTCCTTGCAGCATTCCTTCGTGGTGTAACGGTAGCGTATTCGAGAGGTCCAGGTTCGAGTCTCGGCTAGGGCATTGCTCATTTTTCACATCTCCTGCTTCAAAAATTCCTAATTACTCTATAAGTTATATTGTTAAATATGTAATTATTATAGGTATATTAACATAAACTATGTGCAGGACTTCTTAACTGAAAAAATAAGCAAATAAATCAACTTTACCTTAGATGTATTTAAAATTATGGAGAAGATTTCTTATAGTTAATGAAGAAATTTTTGTGCTCAAATATCTTGCCTATAAACATTATATGTCATTCACTTCTATCCTCCTATATATTTTAAATCTGTTGGTGCCCACAATGAAACCGGACAAAGTCGAGCTGAATATTTTAACTACTAGCATATGCTTTAGTCAGCTGTCATCTCTTCTTAGCTGTGAATTTTTCTCTTGAATGATCATTATAGCATACCTCATCATTTTTATTATACCAATTCCCTGAGTTCTGAATTGTCTTTTTATCCGTTCTCCAATAATCGTGTTTGAGGATCGAACTTAGGCCTTCCCTTATCGAGTCTCTATTTAGTAGATCATGCTGTGTTCAGATTTCTCTTTAATACCTTCACTATTTCTATAAGCCATATAACCCACCAGTGGCTGAGTGGTAAAATCGCTGAACACTGGTAGTTCGGTCTGGGGTTCGAATCCTGGCGAACGGGCTGGCTGCAAAGGCGTTTTCGTGGTTTTCCCCATGTGTAACGTGTAAACGTTATGGCTATGCTGAACCAATTGCCACATAACTCTCCTAAACTACAAATTCGCTCGTTATTTATACTGAACCTAATCTGCATTTGCGTGTTGGCTAATGGAAGAAATATAAGGTACAGAAAATTAGCGTTAAAATAAACATTAAGGTTTCAGCTTAGCCATTTCACTCGAAAATTACAATTCCTTTTTAGGGAAAATTTCAAGGATTACGGATAGCATAAACAGCAGTCGCTTATAATACCATCAACGTACTGAGTTTCAAGATATATGTTTATTTATCTAGAGGTGAGAAAATAAGATATTTCCAAGCACATCGCTTAATCTTTCCCTTTGGCCTTTGAAAAGAATGCGTTTCTTCACGTGAAATAAAGTATTCAACACAATGTCTAAGTCACTTTCTTTTTCACTCTACTGAACATCGTGTTTCAGGCAAATAATTTGATTCGGTAAAACAGGAGTTAATTTTCTTCCATAGCAGTATACTATTCAACACAGGACTGAAAGCAGATTACGTAAGCATAATGCAATATTAGTTTTATTTTCGCTAGGATTAACTAGTAAGGTTGTGTCTTTACATAAATGATGCAAAAGCACATTTTCGCTGCCGCACTTTTGTTACATATTTAATAGATTGTCTGTTAATAATATTTCAGTAGTTTAAAAAATAATTTACACATTCCCTTAGGAATTCTTATTTTTATTGGGAACTGAAGACCATTGTATGTAAAATGTATTCTCAGTCCTGCTTTCAATTTAGTGCTTATTTATTTATCCTAATAAAATCAAGGCATATAAATTTTTCTTTCATAAAAGAGATATCCTTTCGAGAAAAACTTTCAAAAGCTCATAATTCGGTTCTGGATTTTGTTACTTTTCTGTGAACCAATCTGAGAATGTCTTTACAATTTTACGTTATATATATAATTATGTATTTATTCATTTAATTTTTATTTTTATTGCTTTTACTTTGAAAGGTTAATTTTAATTTAAAGATTATTCTTTAGCAATTCATATCTTGCTTTATATTAGATCAAATTTTAAAAATTTGCAGGCAATTTTTAAACTTGAGAATTGTTAAAGTTTAGAAAACAGCAAAGAAATGAAAAAGCAGTTTTAATGAAATCTCTGACAAAAACCACTTATGCCTCTTCAACACAGATTGTTACTGACAGTCAACAGAATTTATTTTCTTCATCGACATTTACTTTTGGTTGATTTTAGACAGATATAAAACTAAATCTAATGGCAATTACTTCATTGATCCTAATAATCCAATAAGATTATTTAGTAGGTTCATTGACTCTTTGATTCTCGCCATCCAGCTCTGTCGTTGAAGGCATTTGTTACGCAACTTTGAGAAACTTGTGGCTAAAGGACACAAAATCTGACTCATGTATTTAGACTTCTAATTTAGTGTATTTAGGCTGAAATGGTGTTTTATCTATCTCTTCATTTCTTTAAACTCATTCTATTTCGCAATTATCTACCAAGAAGATAGTTCTTTGTTTACTCTTAGAAAATAGTTTCTTAGACTTTAGTCTTCTCTTTTAATTAGAAAATTGTTATTTTCTACAGAGAAGATAATTTCTTCTCCAGTTTCTTGCTAGAACACTCCTGGATAGTGACTATTTAATTTCCTTAACTCGCCATACTCAATATGCATACTGATTTGGATTTTAAAAGACGGACTGATTTGACTTTTAGAGATTCTTGTAATGAAGGCTTCTGAAAATCCTAATACCTTTTACTGTTAACTTGCTCACTAGCTCTTGTTTCATGGCATCTGCTAAAGCCCGAAAGGATACTTCTGTTGAATGCTGGCAAATTTATTTAAAGTATATTCAACGTCAAAAGGAACTGACCACTTCCTTTCCCTGTCAGCATTCTACGAAACCTTATTCTCTTCCTCAACCCGGAAGTTCTAATACGCTGTTATGAGAACAAACTGCACATGTGTTTTGCTCTGGATATTTTTACTCGGAAAGGTAATATGGTTTCAAAACTTAAAAAACAAGTGAGCAAATGAATGTGAAAAATCAAAGCGGCAAGAAGTTTATAAATCACATTAGTATGAATACAAAGGGAATTTATAAATCGATTTAGCATTACATCCCTCAATCACAATCCGTTCAACTGATATCACTTTCCGAAATCCTTTGTAGTAATTATTATTCACTTAGTACTACACGTAATACACGAGAAAAAGTTTGAGAGTCGGCAGTGACCGACTTATTGGAACAGAGAAAAGTCGGTAAAGGTCGAGTGTACTTTTTTTTTTTTTCCAAACATGCATAGGTTATTATCACCGCGAAGTTGCTTTTCCTCTTGCCGAGCGGTATCTCTCGCCAAACAACTATCTCCCTATATCTCTAATAGCACACTGACATCATTCTCGGTAATTTTACTTTTGATGCGATGTGACGTCAGAGAAAATAGGTCGAACTAGGCCCATTGTTTTGGATTTCAAAAAATATTTTCTGTTTCTCTTCTCCTCTTTTTATTTTATTCTTTTCATTCTTTTAATGGAGGTTGGTCATTGGCATCAGGAGCACGAACATTCGGCGGACACTGTAACGGGATGTATGTCTTTGTTTTGCTTAAAGAGCGCTGGTTCCGTTTGTTTGGAGTTGATGCCGACGTTCTACAAGTTTTTTGTTGAATTGAAATAAAGGTGTCATTTACCTTCGCTAGTGAACTTTTAAGACAACTAAAAGGCGTTCGATTTTTAAAACGGTTCTTTTTGATGTACATTACCTAACATTCGCTTGGGAAAAATACAAAATCACTGATAGAATGAGACAGAAGTTTTTTAACTAGGCAGTTAATTTGTCACAGCTGTCAAGTATTTAAATAAAAAAACAAAGATGGTCTCTATTTGATTCTGATACTGAAATTAGAGAGCTATGCCTAGACTAGAACTCAGAATTCTACAATATAGACGGAACAAGCTTTTTTTTTATCATATAGTTAATAAAATTCATTCTAATACATACAGCGGTGTCATGCAGATGCAGCAAAAATAGTTTACTCAAAGCTAAAGCTAAATTAAATACTTAAATGTCTTTCTTGAGAAAATACACTAAGCTTTAAGTTGGATACGTAAGTAAAAATAAAGAAAGCATAAATTTACGTGCTTTAAGTATAAATGAAATTCTCGGCTGTTGGTCTGCTTTTAATAATTCTTCGACAATAATAACACAATTTCACTGCATTTGTATTATTGTCGGAAGAATTTTTCGGTAAATAAAATAAGCAAATCTATATAATTTACATAATCTATGTAATATTTCATTCTGAATTTATTCATGAATAGGTCAGACAACTAAATCAGTCAGAGATAGTTGCCTAAACAAATATTAATGCCTAAAATTAATATACTTGTTCATCACAATCTGTGCTTGACAGATTAGCATTAAATGTAGATGTTATTTTTAGGTTATTTTTAGTATGTTCTTCATATAGATTCTTAACTTTCACAATTAAAAATTGGAATCACCATTATTATTACTTTTTTTTAATATGTGAATAATTTAAAAATGAGCATATCTTTAGAATTTCCAATACACAGTCTCGCGTGCTGGATGTAATTTTTTTTCCCTGTACAGTTCCATTGCTCGCTTTGAAATCATTGACTCTGTTAATCAAAAATTCGTTAAAGTTTTAAAAAATATGAAATAGGTAATAAAACAAATTTCAAATTCCATATTTGAGCTTCCAGATGACCATATTCGAGTGGAAATGTACGTTATTCAAGATTTGATGGCACTAGATACCGTCGTTTTATCACAATGCGAGAAACATACATACATTTATGCAGATTTTTCCATTATTTAATTTCTTTAAGTATAATACAGGGCTGTAATATTTGGTGGCAACAATTTGAAAAGTGAACAGACATTTATAGCTTACCAACGCAAAATGCCAAAAACGAAATTAATAGCCCTTCTGGGCTAACTCACTTTGGGCTTAAAAAAAAGAAAAGAAAGAAAACACGAAATTTATTTGGGAAGTAATGGGAAAAGAACAAAGGAAAAAATGTAATAAAAATGAAAGCTTTTTCCCATTTAACCATGTGTTTGCATCGTTCGATTTCCATACCTGGTTTGGCTGTGGTCAATTATATGCTAACAAAGCAAAGAAATCATCAGTTGTACCTCTCCCCACGTCTTTAAATATTTTCGTGATATGTAATAGAAGTTCCTTGGAGACTTTTGCATTTTAAACAAATTCAAAATTCTCCAAAAATTAGTGTCATATATTAATTTATTTTGAAACAATATCATATATTTCATTTTTTCCTGCCGTTTGGGATTGCTATTTTGATTAACTGGTTTTGAATGTCGAATTTCTAAAGATTAATTCTTAAACTAGTAGGCCTCTCGTAACTGCTTAGCTCAAAACTGTTTCAGAGCTTAAAAAATAGAATCTAAATACTTAGGCCAGACCGCAATTTTAAGTAATATTTATGATTTGTTATCCTCCTTAGCTGTTTTGACACTTACGTGTTATCACAACCACCTTCGTGTAAATTGCCAAATTTTCAGAATGACCCAAATTCTGGCAACTGCGCCCGTAAACATCCCTCATGAAACAGTGTTGATAAAATCCTTCAGTCAAGCGCCATTTTCATATGTGTTCTTTTTGCTGTATTCCAACGATTTTTATAGATAAATCCTGATAGCTTTTTCCGTCATCTCAAAATATCACTTGCAGATTTTGTCAGCAATGGAAGAAACTGCGGTACAAGTTCTGCAGGAATGCAGTAATTTGCTGTAAAATGGCTAAAGGAAACAACGCTAAGATGAGTTTGGTAGATAGCCGGTGCGCAATGCCTAGCTTGTGCAGATTTTTTTTAAGCGAAAACAGATCGGTGTGTGCACTGGGAGAAGAACAGAGCTAAAAATCAGAGAAAGATTTCGCAAAAATAGTATTTTATTTTTTAATTAGTTATACAATCCCTATTTAATATTTAAAATTTATATTTAAAATTTATATTTACAAATTTTTTTTAATGTTTTTATCATTTGTTACGTTGATAATGCTTGCCTACTTAACGATAAATATCGACAATTTGGGAATGTTTTTAAAAAAAGTCTCGAAAATTGTAAACTTGGCTCCAAACAGACCATTTTTACTTTTTCATCTGTAAAGACAGCCAAATTGCGCCAAGGTGTTGCATTAATACGTTAAGAATCCGTTTCTTAATATTTTTAGCCCGGAAATGCTCTTAATTTCGTTTTGGCATTTTGCGTTGGTTCACTATAAATGTCGTTTCAATTTTCAAATTGTTGCCACCAAATATTAGAGCTCTGTATTATACTTTAAGAAATTAAATAATGAAGAATCTGCATAAATGTATGTATGTTTCTCGCATTGTGATAAAACAACGGTATCTAGAGCCATCAAATTTTGAATAACATACGTTTCCACTCGAAGATGGGCATCTGGAAGCCCGAATTTGGAATTTGTTTTATTATCTATTTCATATTTTTAAAAACTTTAACGAATTTTTGATTAACAAAGTCAACGATTTCAAAGCGAGCAATGGCAACACTGTACGGGGGGAAAAAAAATTATCACCCGCACGCGAGACTGTGTATCGGAAATTCTAAAGCTTTGCTCATTATAAAATTATTTCGCGATATTGCTGTTGAATTGAATTTTATGGTTTAAGTGAAAAGAACATGATATTTAATAAATAAAGGTAACACACAAAAGGTTAAAGAAACGCTTTAACGTTTCAGTCAGAAATCAGAAAGCAGTTCAGTTTAAACCAGAAAACTTTCAGATTTTATTTTTTATTTTAAAGTTTTTAAATTTTAAGTGTTTTTTAAGGTGTTTGATTGTAATTTGAAGTGTTCAGAAGGTTTCTTTCTTTGTCTAGTTTAATTTAATTTTCGTTTTGAAAAGCTGACTAGGTAAAAAGAGTTCATGAATTGAGACATGACAGCATGCTTATGTTTCGGATGAATAGGCTTCACACATAAAGCTACTGTATTCTACGAATCAGAGTATTCAACAAATAATACGCTTCTTATATTCTTTCAAATATATGAGTGAATAATTTATTTAAAGCCATGGGATGGATATTAGCCTTGTTGAGTCAATTGATGCATTAAAAGTATTATTCTCCAGAAATGATTTATTATCTGGTCAGAGAGAGATGTGATTGTTTATATAACGAAAATTTTAACAGTATTAACATTAATTCTGTCATAGCTGCCGAAGTGAAGAACTACAAGCTAATGGATTCAGATTTCGAGTATTAACCAGAAGACTATTTAGCGGGTCCCCTCGATGTTTGCTTAGTTTTTAAGTAATTTTTATCTACATAAAACAGAGCATTTTTAGCTTATGTTGTTTTACGGCTCATTAATCTATCTAAAGAATAAATACGCACCCAGATGAAGCTCAAAGAGTAGATTATTTATTACGTGAGTAACAATATTATTTTTACAAAAATGAATGCCTGCCATCACTCTTCTAAGAATTACGTTTGTGAAATGTATCGTTTTTCCTAAATCCTCCTTTCAAGTTCATTGAGACACAAGCGAACTTGATGCAACCATGGAGAAAATATCAATACTGGAATTGGACTTGTGCCGCCATCTAGTGAAATCATATAAAAGCTTCCATAGGATTGAAAATAAGTTTTGTAGGAATTTCTTATCCTCTTCCTACTTCAATTAAATATTGTTTAATTCCCCCTCTTATCTATTACATGTTTGCTGATTTTATGTGCTACATTATTCTGAATAACTATCTCAAAATTCTGAAAATTAACATCGGTTTTTTAAATTTTAGTTCAGTTATTTTCTCTTATACTGCTAACACACGCAATAAATATAATATTACAGTTGTCACTGTTAGGAGGGTATATTTTGTTTCTAACGTTTTAACTAAAACACAATACAATGTTATAGGATTTTTTACTTTTTAAGTGCGTTATCAGTTCTGAAATTTCTTGATGCAAAATAATTTATAACTTAGACTCTAGTTTTTTAAACTTTAATAAACAATTAATTTTTCTAATAATTTAACTGTCCGGAAATAAGTCACTTTTTCTACGTGGTCGTATTTACAGTTAAGTAGGATAAGAAATTAAACAATTCATTCATTTGGACAACGTAATTTTTAAATTAATGCCCATCTTGAATTAGTACGCATGACCGTTTTTTATTCAAAGCTGTAAAAGCAAATAATATTGAAATAAAAAGGAACAATTTTATACAGCTGATTAATTTTTTAACATTTGGCAACAAATGCTGAAAAGATCGTCCGGAAGTTAATTAGTTTATTTAATATTAGAGTTTTTGTTTCAAAATGTTTATCGTCCTTGAAACATGTTACAGTAGTACACTGCTCTGTTTGCTTCTTTTACCTTGATTACGTAACATGTTATCATAGGTTACATTTACAAAAACCAAATTTGAAACTACTGCCAGTTGGTGGCGCCATCTGTTGGAGTTTTCTAAAACTAAACTGAAAAATTACTTGCTTTTTTAAAATTATATCTAATATGCAATTCAGTTTTGCTATTTTGTATTCCACTTGCTTGTAAATGCTTCCGTAAATACTTTAAATTATATTTTTATTCATATATTTATTTTATTCATAAAATGTATCTTTCTTAGGTTACATTTACAAAGAGGAAATTCGGATTGATGAAAAAAGCTTATGAACTGAGCGTTTTGTGTGACTGTGAAATAGCACTTATCATCTTCAATAGTACCAATAAATTGTTCCAGTATGCTTCCACAGATATGGATAAAGTACTTCTGAAGTACACGGAGTACAATGAGCCTCATGAAAGCAGGACTAATAGTGATATTGTAGAGGTTAGTAATGTTGCAGAAAGTAAAATCCACATTGATTAATTGGATTATTTGAATTAAAAAATTTTTTACTCAAATATGTATTTTTATATGAAGTTTTAATCTTAATTTATTACTTATATTCTAAAAGAAAAGGGTAAATTTAAGCAAATACGCAAAATATATGAATGAATTTCGAATGTTAAATACTTTTATCCATTCGATACATAGGATTTTCGATTCTGTTTTTTTTTTTTTTATGAGTAATTTATGTTCTGAATATTTATCAATAATTACACATAGTCCTGTACGTCATTATTAGTAATGAAAAATATTTATTTTATATATATATATGTTTACTTAATGTTTATGACCAGATGCTATGAAAATATTAGATGCATTTATTTGAAATTTTTTGCAGCCGTTGTTTATTCCTACTTAATTAAATAAATTGTTACTTAATTTTTTTTGTTTTCAATTGTCTACAACTCATCTAATCTACTACTTGTAATAAATCCTTTTAGTAATTAGGGTCGAATAAGGTTAACGAATAAATTTATATTTCATACAGTTTATGGTTTTCTCAGAATTGCTCCCAGTTTATTTCAGTTGTAGGCGATACTCTCATTCTCGAGGAGTATTACGTCTGGTTAGTTATTAACGGTAATAAAGGTTTGATTTACTTTATTATATATTTTACATACCATCCGGTAAACAGAAGTGTGGACTTTCCTATTTAGAGCAAGTGTTAACATTCAGTAAGTATATTTTTATTATTTATTAGTCAGCACAATATTTCCATACATTGGACATTTACAGGTAAGTAGAAAACTATTTTAAAAGAGGTAATTTTTTTTTTTTTTTTTTTTCTTCTTGTTGCTATAAATTTTGTCACTGAATATTTTTTTTATTTGTTCTGATCATTTTTGCATATTTTGTATGTGATATTTTGCTTACTTGCATGTGTTCAGATTTTATATTCTTACTTCATTCTGATAATTATTTTTCAGCACAAAATTTGACAGATGATTTAATTCTCATATTCTTTACATGCATAAATATGCCCATTTTGAACTATGTTTAATGTATATCTTAGCGAAAGCTAAGTTTCACTTTACGAATTAAATATCCACGAAAACTAAAACCTACAGTATTTTATATTGTTTATATTTTTTCGTTTGTATATTAGTTCGATGTAATACTTATGCATGTTATTAGAAAATACCTACAGCTTTGAATGTTAAGATTTTGTTCAACATTAACAAAAAAATTATATTATATAAATTAAAGCATTTGTAGTTTCTTTTGAATATCTAAATAAGTATTATCACATCAGCGTATCCCTTTAAGACAAACATAAACATTTGACTGATGTCTGCAGTAAATCTTTGTTAATGTTGTGAGTAATCTCACTTTTTTGACCTAATCATAGTAAACCCACGAAATTTTATCGTGACAAGAAGTATAAGATTACGGCTGTCTTTGACAAGAGCCTTGAGTACTATACAAGAGACAGGTATGATTTCGCCCCAATTTTGAAGGAGAGCACTCCGGAGGTTGGGTCCGAGAGTCGCCCCATTTCTCTTTCACTATCACCAACCTCTCGAGAGGACTTTCAGCTAATCGTATATTTTTAATGCTTCCATGGTGCTAAGACACTATGCATTTACAAACATCCATGCTTTCTTCGGGATTCGATACAGCAGCCAGCATCGCAAACCACTTTCCGGGCTGGGTAGCCAGTAAATCTTTAAAAATAGCTTATAAATTTGAGTATTTAAGTTTAGTTTATCATTTAATTGCTGACTTATTATATACTTTTAAATAAAAGTACCTAGTAATAGCCTTAAAAATGAGTGGTGGTACGTAGAAATAGCTTTTAAAAACGGTTGTGGTGCGTAGCACAAAAGTTAAAAAATATTTTAATGGAAGATTTCTTTCTATATCACTAAGTACTTGTCTGTTGAAATGTTTACCTTCGTGCTTTAACTTACTGATGCAAGTGAAATTTAAACAGATGATAATTTAGTATTAATGAGGACAAATTCATGTCTGTGATTTTGAAAATTTATACTTTTGTTATCTGTAAATGAATTTCGAGAAAATGAAGTGCTATTTTAATAATATTAGTCTGAGAAATATTAATTAAACTTTTGAACAAAATTTTTAATATGGAAGTTTCAATACTATTAATACAATTAAAAAAGTTCATTAATTTATATATGCTTGTAATAGGAATGAGATGAAATACATAGTACACATCTGTTTATCTTACTCTGATTGCGAAATTTCTTGATATTTATGCGTTTGTTGTTTTAACATGAAATCTTGTTTCATTAATTTTTTATTTTCAGGCTATCTGTTTATACTATGAACCTCATTTTTACTATTATACATGTATGTATAAAGATTATGTCTAAATTTAAGTATGGAAAATGTTCTGTCTCTTTACTGCATTCATTTTTTTCAGGCGATAATACTGTTACGAAACTTATTCTTCTTGTCTCCACATAACATCATCACCTTTTCGATATACTAGAAATTATGATGCATACTAATGCGATGTTTTAATTTTTTTACTGAAAAGCCCTATAAGATATAAATCTAAGGAACACCAAAAAATAACCCTTCCCCCCCCCAAAAAAAACCTGAAATATAAAAACCATGCGTGAAATAATTCTACAAAATGAACCAATAAATAAAATGAACTTGGACTCGTAGCCTTTATACTGAAGTATAAACAACAATAATTTTTAAATTACCGAAAAGCAGTTTTTAAAGAGATTTGTGCGGAAAGATGCGGCGCGAAATCTTTTATGCCTTTCTTTATGAATGTTTTGGAAAAAGGATGTATTTATTGAAAAGAGATATTGTTAGTGCTTCTTCTTGTATTTTGATTTTGAGTAATTATCAAATTATTATTGTATTCTGAATGTTTTATAAGGTTACATATGACAGCGATTAGGATCTCGAGTTATAGTATTTTATTTTGACAAAAATTTGAGATCATTATGCTCCTTTTTTGAGAAGGGGGAGATCGCGAGAAGATTTAATAAATATCCCTATTTAAAATCATGTTTTATTTAGCTTTTAATAATTTAGTAACATAGATTTTTATATTTTATTGTAAATGGAACTATATTTGATACTAATTCAGGTACTTACGTATTAACGCAACCAGGCCAAAATTCGCATAAATCTCCAAATTTGGCGACCCTACTTACGGCAGCCCTACGTGTTATACGTAGTTTTGTAAAAAGAAAAAATAACACTGGGCGTGTACTACCACAGCAATGGGTTTTCGGCGGAATTTGCCGCGAAAAGAAAGAGACTTTTTTGGTTACTGTACCTAACAGAAGCGCCGTTACCTTCATGGAAAAAATTTGCGAAAATATCAAGGAAGGAAGCATCATTTATTCGGATTGCTGGAAAGGATACAATACAAGTGAGTTCGAAAATGCTGGATTTCTGCATGGAACTGTTAATCACAAATATAAGTTTGTGGATCCCAACACGGGCGTTCACACACAACATGTAGAGCGCATGTGGCGCTCAGCCAAATGGCGCAAAAAAAAACAGAGAGGAACAGCCCGTCATCATCTTGACTCATACCTTATCGAATTTATATGGCGTCAAGCTCAAGCTGTTAATGGCGAAGACGGTTTTCAATCAGTGCTAAAAGCAATACCCAAAAGATTTCCGCCGAAAAAAAAAAATTCTGCAACTTATTCAAATTCGAAACCGGAAGGGTTTAATTGCTATTTTATATTTTAAAACAAAATAATATAAAAACTGTATTAAAAATTATCTGTAATTAATAAATGTACATTTTCTTTCTATTCATACTTTTTTACTCAAACTTACAAATCGCGCCAACCTGGTTGCGATAATACGTAAGTACCCTAATGCACAAGTTAAACAACAAAAATCAGCGTTATATTTACAAAATTTTCACAGGACTAGTTTCGATGGTTTTACCGAACCACCATCCTCAGCTGCAAAACCGCAAATGGAACTATATTTGGTTTAAAATGATCAACGGAACTAAAATTAGTTATTTTAGTAATGATTTCAGGTGTGCTAGTTACTTACAACTGGGTCTGTGCTCTTTTGGAGAGTATTATTCAGACCATTTCTTCATTCTATAGTAATACTAAAAAATTTTCAGAAGCCCATGTTATAAGTGAAAAAATTTAATGAATTCATCATATTTTCCTGGATATAAAAATTTATCCTTCTCGTATTGTGTTTCTGTAAACCCGTCTTATATGCGAAGTTTATCGCTTAAAAAAATACATTAATCTGTTATAATTTCATAAAAAAAAAGATTTTCAAGCATTTCCCTTCTTGATTTTACCTCAAATTACAGTATTTAGATAATTTAAATAATTTCCTAATAGGACTCTTTCAATACTATGATGTTCATGCATGTCGGGCCATAGTAAGTGCATGGCAGTTTCCTTTCTTATAAAAGACTTCAAAACAGGTCATCATATATTTGGTCTAATTTGAAAACTGAAATAATTTCTATTAAGAGAATTTGACCACAGAGGAGTACGACGATAGGCATATATTTTTAGCCAAGCCTTTAATTATTTATCATAAGCTATAGCAGTCATTTACTTCAATTAATTAAGAGTATAAATAATTATTTATAAATATTTATTTATAAATAATTATTTACCAAAAGTTATTGGAATAATTTACTTATATTAAACAATAAAATGAATAGCCATGAATACAATACGATACACACTTGATGTAATGAGAATGGTTAAGCAGCATAGTATTTTGTTATGTTTCCGTATGATGCCCGGTGAATAGCAAAATTCCTACAGTATGGTAATTTTTAGATTTACTTAGGATTGGAATCGGTGATTCTAAATTTTTTAAGTAACCCATTCTGCTAGTTTTTCTTTTACTATTATCAAAATACTGGTTCAGAAATTCGTGGGAAGCTTTGTTTAAATATTAACTCCATTTGAAACATTTTTGTCAGCAATTTCAGTATCAGCATATTAAAGAGTGCACGTTTACGTGCATCATTTTTACATTATTTACATTAACTTTCTCTTTTTGCCTATTTTAAAGAATGAATTCATAGAAAATGTTTATATCATAGTTTTTATTTTTATATTATATTTACCTATTTTTAAATAAATTATGTTGGAAATCTTCGACATCCATGATCAGTTATGGTCATGTTGCAAAATTAAATAATGATAATAATAATAATAATCACAACTTTATAACGTTATGTTTAAGACTAGATAACACGTACATATATTAATTATATTAATGTACGTACGTAACATGTAACAGAGAAATAATTTCAATTATATGTAATATGTCCATTCATATGGGAAGCTTGTTTCATTTTATTCATTTTTGAAAATATTTCCCTACTTTTTATTTAGTCTAAAGCAAAATGCCTTTATTTAGTCTCTGTGATTTTATTTAGTCTTTATGATTTCTTTTTCTGACAGTTTATTTTCTTCCTGCAGAATCAGTTATTAAATATAATAAATTCAGAGATACCTCCCAGTCAAATGTAGTAAAGTATTCTTTGTTAGAGCCTTTAATTTAAAAAAAAAGTTTTATTTTTGTCAGTTTCGGGTTGCGCGTTTTAAAACGAGTTTTTAATTATTCATTTCACACTTCTGGTTTTTTTAGTAGAGGCTGGAATCAAAAATTTTCCTGTAATGTATTATTCGGTTTTATCATATGCCAACATGTTTGCATTCATATTGGTTTATTGTATGAGTAATACTGTTTTTGGCAAAAATAAAAATTAATCTTTTTGCACTAATAATTTTTTTCAGATTGCGATTAAGTTTGGAAATAACTATAGTAAAGTTTATAACTATAGTAAGGTTTATAACTATAGTAAGATTTATAACTATAGTAAGGTTTATAACTATAGTAAGGTTTATAACTATAGTAAGGTTTATAACTATAGTAAGGTTTATAATTATAGTAAGGTTTATAATTATAGTAAGGTTTATAACTATAGTAAGGTTTATAACTATAAACTATAGTAGTTTTTTAAATTACTAAAACGCATATCAGTGCCTCACTAATAAAGAAATATGAATGTTTTATAATTAAGTTGTATTTACTGATGTAATTGTGGAAAATTTTTACAACATTTTTTAATGAAATTAGTTATGAAAATTTTCCAAAATTGCAATCTTAAATCACTTTCTTAACTTTCTTCTTCTTTTCTTTCTTTTCTTAACTGAATATTTCGAAAGACTAATTTCTGTCTGCCATTCCTTCTTTCAACGTTTAACAAATTGAACATATTTTCTTTTCATTTTTGTCTAACGAAAATATACCTTATTGAATTAATCAAAGAAATTAATTCACACCTAAAAATTATAAGATTTAGCTGTCTTAAGTATGTTATGTTACGATCAATGTAATGTTAAAATTTATGCATATATTTTGAAAGCTATAAAATAGTTTATTGTTAAATACATTTATTTCAAGGCTATCTGCTGACAACTTTTGTAGAAACGTAATAAAATTTGTTAAAAATGCAATCTATTTATGAAAATTTTTAGGAAGCTTTTACTTACTATGTATGTCTCAATTTATATTCTGTCCCTTTATATTTCATTTCAGAGCTGTGCTGAATGGAAAATTATAAAGATTGTTTTTCTTCTGTTTAATTTTAGTTTTTCTCTCATGAAGTTTATTTTATGTATTGTTTGATTATAGGCTTTAAGTAAAAAAGAACACAAAAATTCAACCAATGGTTGTGATAGTCCTGAGCCTGATCAAGAATATGCTTTAACACCAAGGACTGAGTCCAAGTACAATAAGATAAATGAAGAATTTGAAATGATGATGCAAAGAAATGTTCAACTGAACGGAAATCGAGTTAGTTTATACTTCTGTATTACGCGTGACTCATTTTGAAGTGACGAATTCAAACTTTATGTTTATAAATTATTTATTCATTCATATTTCCTCTATAAAATTTCATTGTTGTGATTTATGTAGTTTGAAAGAAATACAACTGCTGTATTGGCAAATTTTTTGTTACTTTCTATTTTAACTCACTTTTTCTCTGCTCATTAAGAGGAAAACTATAAGATTTCGTAACCTTTAAAAATAAAGAGATTGTTCTATTTGAACGCGTATGCATGATCATTAAAAAGAACAGGTAAATAAAAGATGAGAAGAATTATAGTCTAAGAGGTAATCGGGAGAATTAAAAGTTCTTAATGGTGAGATAAACGAAAACGAATTAAAAAATCTGTGTTCAAAAGACGTTTTTTTTTTTTTTTTTTTTTTTTTTTTTTTTTTTTTTTTTTTAGTATGTGTATGTTTTTGTGTGTGCTCGTTTCTGTTTTTTCATTGTTAATTACTAGCAGTCAAATAAAAAGTAATATAGTAAAGTGTGTAACATTATTTTTGCACAAGGTAATTAACATTATTTTTTAACTACAATAATAGAATCCAAAGTTATCTTTATAACATAAGAGTGTATTTTATTTTAGTTTTATGCAACGCAAAGCGTAATAAATTTTAAAACTTGAAAATTTTTATTTGACACTACATGATTCGAATTAGAATATTGGAAGAAAAATCCTTACTGAAAATTTTCAGCATTTTGAAATAAAGATTCTTAATGATTTTTACGATCTTTGCAAAAAACATTAGTAATGGTACTAATGTTTTCTGCAATGGTAGTAATGTTAATTAGTACCCCTACAAAAATTAGTACTATTAATTAATTAATTATTTATGTTAGTAGTGTTAATTAGTTAATTTTGCAATGTACTATTGCAAGAAACATTAGTAATATAAAAATAATTTTTATTTTCTTTTATCTATTAGTTACGTATATAGCCTGCTCTAGAAATCACCCTAAGTAATGAGATATCCTCTTACAAGCAATTTGAATTTGTGTAGCATACGCACTACTGAAAGCGTTTATTCCCAGCAATCGTATAGCCTTTTCTCAATAATTCTTTTCGGTCAAACACATTTTTAATACATAGTTATAATTAAGACAATTTTTTTCATTTGGGGACTTTAAACTGCGTACGGACAGTAATTCGCTAATAATCCTATGATCGTCGATTTGCAGTAATACACATTTAACAAGGTTAGAAGTTAAAACCTTGTTAAACCATTATGTTTAAATAGGCTTCGATGAAACAGAGAAAAATAAACAGTTTCCTTTGTTGCGTGTTTTCCAGTGAAAGCGCTGTGTATTTAGATGAATTATTGCGTTTGTTTAATTCTCGAAACATTTAACAAGGAAAAATTTAAGACACTGAAAGACACACTTTTTCTCTTGTAGTGATTTTTCAATCACACTGGTAAGTTTAGGAGTCGATAGCACGTTTTTCCCATTCAGAGATATTTTCTCATACAATTTTTAAAATATTCCATCCTATTACTTTAATTCTGCATTCTTTACCTTAAATATTACTGACTGAATTAAGTAATCCCACCTCATTGCTTTCACTGAAAAAATATTACTCCACATTTTGGTTTATATTTAACCCTTTGGACTCCACTGATGGTGCCATGACGATATACGAAACAACTTAGGCCGCCATTGAAAATCAAACCCCGGAAGAATCGACAAATGTTCTGTTATGTTTTGCTACAAATATTCTCTTTCGCAGCTGATGAACGGTATGATATTGTAGAGACATTAGGAATTTTTTGAAAGCAGCAGAAGAGAGAAATGTGCAATGCCCTTCCCGGGACTCGAATCTCGGACCTCTCGAATACGTGCCGAGTGTGCTGACCATTACACCACGAAGGCATATTAAGAAGGAGGGAGAACTACCTTATATACTCCCCCCTTTTAAAGGGCGATTGGGTATTAGGGGACCCAATCGCCAAACCATCCACCAACTTTTTCAGTTCGTGTGCCACCGCAGAGATACTAGATCACTTCGAAGCAGGAGAGATGAAAAGTGAGCAGTGCCCTCGCCGGGACTCGAACCGTGAACCTCTCGAATACCCGCCGAGTGTGCCGACCGTTGCACCACGAAGGCATGCTAAGAAGGCAGGAGAAATACCTCATAATATTACGGAAAATGAAGATATTTCAATCATTGTAAGGATCATTTCTCGCTGTAAGTGTTAAGTCTATTTCAGTTCTGCATCACATTTATTCTATGAAACATCATTTTAGTGAGTAGGGAATTATAAATCGTTGAAAAAACATCGTTTATGTACCAACACTATTATAAAATGTGTTTAACGTATACTTTCAGTGTACAATTTATTTCGTGAGTTAATACCGTTTCAGATTTTAATTTACTTTATTCAGATTTTGGATAATAATTTATGATAAATACAATCCGTATTTAATTTTGTATTTTAATATAAAAACTTGAAATGCTCGCAAAGGCAGCGCGAGTAATTAAACTATTATATTATTAAAGTACCACCCAGGAATTAATATAAATTCAAGCATTTTATATACATACTTTAAATGCTTATATATATTAAATTAAATTAGAATCCTACGTCTGAAAGAAATTATTATTGTTAGAAACAGAAGATAAAAATTATTCTTCAAGCTCTGAATAAGAAACCGTGTTATTTATTTTGGAGAATAATTGATAATCTTAATATTATAGATAACTGTCTAAAATGATTTCTCGATAATAGCTTCTGTGTGAAATTACTTACCTAACCAAAGGGACAAGAGAAACTCTATTTATAATCGTTTAAAAAATAGTTTGTTGAAGAAAACTGAATGATCTGTTCATCTGGCTCGTGAAAGCTAGTCTGTGGGAAATTTAAAATGTTGCGCTTATGTCTTAACTTACAGTATGAATAACAATATACATTGTGATTAATTTTGGGGATAAACAAACCAATTAAGCATTCAATAAAATAACGTTTAATATCTTTCGATGATATCAGTAATTCTTAATAATAATCCGATAACAATGCTAAATATCGGCATACCTAATAAAAATTAATAATATTAAAATAAGCGTTAAACCTTGTTTGTCAATTTAGAAAACATTGTTTTTCTTCAATAAAGTAAATGTTTGAATTATTTATTACAAATAATGAATGCTGATATTTCAATAAGAATAGATTTTTCTTCGCTGAAGTAAAATTTATTTTAAATAGAAAAGTATAGTCAGATTTCTCAGAATCCACTATATCTTGAAACCTATAAAAACTTCACATTTAAGCAAAATTTGAATTTTCCTTGAACTAACAAGCACTTATCTAACATCATTAGATGCATGGTTTTATTTTAGGAATTGCTGTCTTAAATGAAAAAGTAGGAAGTGTATAATATTCTTTTATATAGGGACAGCCATCTCTAAGTCAGACATTAGGCCCAATGTCAGTAACACCACTGAATAGCAGCTTTTTAAACCCAAGTGCAGAAAGTCTAATGGGATCTTCTCAAATTCCTCCTCACAGCAACATAAGTCCTAGACCTGGATCTTCAGGTAAATGTTTTGTTTTTCGTGTAATTTTAAAATTAATTTTGTTAATCATTTCAAACATCTATTAAACGCTGAGCATTTCGCAAAGTATCCTATTCATATCTTTATAATTTGCAAATCATAAAAGCAACGTTTCTTCCGGAAAGAAGGTTTGTTTTAAATACTTTAAATGTGAAACTAAAGTTCTCTAAATCGTAATAGTATTGGGGGATTTATAATTCGTTCTTGACTCTTCAGAAGTCAAAAGAATATATTATGCGGCGCAAGTAGTACAACTAAATGTATAATTAAAAAAATCTTTCGCTTTCTCCAGTTGTATTTGAAACATTCAAGATAAATTAACTTTCTGTTAAGACATTGGCATAGCATCTGTAGCAAATGTAGCTTTTTTTATTGCGCAAAATATTTTGTAAATGGAAAAACTGATGTGTTATTACGTTGATGAAGCATTTTCATTCGAAAAATTCTATCAGATTCAGAAATAGTTACTTGCAATCCCAAATGACCCACAGCATATCCTTGAAACATGTTCTTTCAGAAACAACTCGAAAGACTAAATCTTAGGCGCTAAATTTTATTCGCAGATCCAAAATATTGAAGCTAATGAGATGTTGTTGGTAGCTTAAGTTATTAGAACGAAAAATAAGATGGCCAGAACTCTCCTTCATCAGTTCAGTCTATTACGGATTTCTTCTTGAAATCCAATACAATCATCATTGTCAACCATTTGAAGACGGTAATCAAGGTATGTTAGCGAAGTTGAGTGAGTGGGAGTTGTTGCAAGCGTTTTTGAATCTGATAGGCCTATAAGATGTTATGCAATGCCAAAGTCGCCAGATGAGATAAAAATTTCCATTCAGTTACCTCTCATCATTGTTGACATTCTCTAGCCTAAATCATGACTTCCAGGGAACTGAAATTTTGTCTTTAAACTATCATTTCATTTTATACTAGATAAAAAAATGTTTGTCTTGTAAGTCTATTTACCAACACATAATATAAATAACCAAATATCGCACACAAAATGCGCACTTATGACTTGGTATAAGTTATTAAAATCTCCATAAAACATTGAAACAACTTATTTGTATTATTTAGAACTTTTTATAAAAATATAAGGTCTAATAAAACGCATTATAAGTCAGCAAATATTTTCAAATAAGCTTAATTTTGTATCTTAGTTCTTAGGTATCTGTATTGCTTGTTGCAAAAAAAAAAAAAAAACATGTTTAAATCAATGTTGCTTGAAAAAGCATGTTTCGATCACATTATGACCGTATATATTATTTTTTAAAGGTCTTCTTGACATTAATGGCGTCACTGCTAATGGTTATCATCGTTCAATTTCACCATCACTTCCCGGAAACAGCTCTCCAATAATGATGAATAAACAAGTAAACAAACAGCATTCACCACCAGGAAACAGATCCAATTTACGTGTTGTTATTCCTAATTCTCATGCCAATTCTACAATGGTATGTGTTCTTTTATTTTCATTTGCATAGTTTTATGGTTATTTTAATGTACAGATAATGTAAGCATGCGCACAAAGGATTACTTCACATGCTGATCGCCATGTCACTCTATTATGGCGAATGGGTAGTTAACGCAGGTGCTGACAGTTTTATTCATTAAGTTTCATTCATTAAATAAGGTATGATGTTGCAATTAATTTGCGATAGTTTTCAACACAGCAAAAGTATTTAATAGCAAAAAACACAAAAACAGTATACAAGTGTTTCTGACTCTAAAAAAATTACAGTCATCATTAATGATATTCTTCCAGATAATTTAAACAAAATTATGTCGTTTCGGAGAAATAAAAAGCAATATGTTTAATTCTTTTGATGTTCATTTATAGCTTTATGTCGATCTATAGCCTGCTTTTTAGTAATGAAAAATATATACACGTCCGGCCGTTTTCCCTTCCAAATCTTTTCTTAACATTAGATTTGCTACATTCTGATGCATGTTACCAACGCTGTTATTTCGAAGATACAATTACTCGACTTCTAGCCCCTCGATGACTGTAACCACAGCATTAGGTTCTAAAAAATGCGCACTCATAATGCTGAACACGTAAGTTTAACAGATTTTGCAACTTTTATATTTAAACTATCTAAATTCAATAATTTCAATTTATAATATTTGTTAATTAGTATATATATTTACATCCCTGGCAGTTTTCAGGTAATAATTACACAATATCAATAATAAATGACGTTAATAACGCTGTAAAATGTCCCTTACATATTTTTTCTTAATTTAAAGTTGCACCTTTCTGCAATCGGTGCACATAACAAACCTGAACTCTGCCCTTTTCGTGTGTTGCCGAAAAAGCAAATATTCTCTTCGATTTTTTTTAGGGGTAAGGGGGTAGTGATAACTTAAATCGTAAATCAGCTCTTTCCTAAAATCGAAGTAACGTAAAGTGGCCTTTCATAAAACTGGGGATACGTTTAGTAGAGATTGAGAACCAGAGAATGGATATACAAAACTAACTCAGCTCATGACGAAAGTAAAGCAGACATGGGTGAACAGCAGAGCTATGACAGGCAGAACGCTAGCCATCAACGTTGATGACAAGATTGAATTATTTTAATTGGATTAAATTTAAATTATTTTAATCTAATGTCAATTAAGAAAAATGGCTTTTTATACTAAGCGATTGTGACTTATCTCACTTGTCTGATAGTAACATCAGAACAAGCCCACGAAATTCATCGTAGCAAGGAGTGCAAGTTTGCGTCTTTCGTTGCCAAAAGCCTTGAGCACTATACAGTTGACAGTACAACTTTGCTCAGTTCCGCTCCCAATTTTGATGGAGAGTACGCCGGGAGGATGGGTCCGAGGGTTTCCCACCCCCTCTTTCCCTCCTACTAACCTCTTGAGAGGACTTTCGGCTCGCTGCATATTTAGAGTACCCCCATGCCACACAGACACTATACATTTACAAACATCCATGCCTTCTCCAGGACTCAAAACCGGGCCCTTCGGTACGGCAGTCAAACACCATCGCTGTTGGCAACTAAGAGATATTTAAGAGCATTATAATTGTAATTTTTCTTTCACAAGCAGCTTTCTTTCATAATCTGCTTTATTATTTTCTGTGTGTTTTTTCATTTTACATAATTGATAAATTATGTAAAATGAAAAAACGCATGCGCATTCATATTAAAAAATTAAAATTTGAAAAGTTAATAATTTTTCTATTATTATTATACATAAATTTGTTAATGGATGATAAATTTATATAATATTATACATACTTGAAAACTGAAAATGATGAACTTTGCATTTTACGCCTCATATAATTATAAATATATATTCATGTAGTTACAAATTTTTATTAGAAGTCTATTATATTTGTCATTATTTGTTATCTTTAAAAGCTGTAATAACATGATGCCGTATTTATCACTATATTCCATCATGAACCAATAAAAGTGGTTTAAATTCTTAAAAATATATAAAGTAGATTTTAATGTTTATTATTTAAGTTTCTCAAAGGCAAGAATGCAATTAGTGCAGATTTCGTAGCATTTAGAAAAAAATCGCATTTAGAGAAGAAGTTTCTTATGTTACTGAACAGCTTTGTTATTCACTTCTTCCGTTTGGAAAGCGCTAAGAATCGGAATATTTAAAAAATTATAGGGAAAAAAAAGGATCCTTTCTTTCTTATCGGATGAATTGATCTAAAATCATAAATTCTCCTATGTTAGATATTATCACATCGTTTACTGTTTTTGGAATATTCTACAACATTTGCTTAGAAAAATAGTAGAAATATATAGCAAAATAGTAATAGAAACAGTAGAATTTATTCATTCTCTTCAAGACGGAATCTGACTGTTCAAATATTATGTCTGATATATTAAAATTACTTTATACACACACCATTAATAATAATAATAATAAATTATGTTACTCCGTAATATAAATATAAAGAATATTCTTCATTACAGTCTTTCAAGTGTACCGAATTTTCTCTTGTATAAAATCCCGTATTGTTATGTATCATATAAAATCATGTGAACTGAATATTATTGCTTAAAAATTATGCAAGTACTTTTTCTTATCCATATTTTCTCACAATTTTATTACTAAAATGTTTCAATCGGCATTTTGCATGAATTCACAAAAATAACATAAGTAAGTCATAACTTTTTTTACATTTGGTATATCGAAAGCATTTTCAAACAAATAGTTCATAAGTTTCCAGATGCAAAAAATACGTCAGTAATATTCGCATGCAGTTTCATTATTTTAGTATCATCATTTAATAGTCATACAAAAAATCATTTGACTAGGAATACATTTCATTTTTATTTTATGCAAATAATGTTATCAGTTGGCTAGTACACGAAGCTTGACACTATTTTCTAGAACATGAATTCTGTAAGAATCTGTGAATAAATATATCTTCTGAAACAATTTGTATCGATCAAAACTTTTTTGAACAGTCTGCATATCAACGCTCATCAGTGAAGCCTTTATTAACGGAATGCTTTCTATTAAACTGATGCTTCATTTTTAAAAACATACAAATTTCTGTATTTTGTTCTTCAATTTGTGAATGATCCCTGAATTTTCAGCTATTATGATCTGCTATTTTAAAATTAAAGATCTTAGCCAATTTTTGTCGTTTGTTTGCTTGCTTTGTTTTTTAAAATGAGTATATACGTCTACTAAGTCTAATTTTTGGGACCGAGGTACCGCATAAAAAGTTAGATTTTGTAATTTTGATAAAACTTATTTATTAAATATAAAAATTCCAAAAAGTTAATATTTGTGGCACTAATACTTTTTATACTGGAAATATATGTCTACAGCTAACAATTACGAAATTATAGACCGTATAAGGGCTGCTTTACACATTATAATTTTATTATTACTTACCTTCGCCACTATACGCCGCTTCCTTGTTCTCACGTTCATAAACGTTCACTCGCTTTTTCATCCTAGATGCTTTTCCGCCAGAAAATGCACATATAACTGCCAGAAACTGGGCTAGTTCCATAGCTCATTATCTCAAATTATGTTTATTAAGCTAAAGAAACCATAAGTCGGATTTTCTTATTTTGAACATACACTGCCTTAGCAATCAATTGGAATCGAAGCTAAGAAATTTTCTGTAAAAAGAGTAAAACCTCTCTCATAGCGATTATGATGTGATAAAATGTGTCCGTTAAAATCTGCATAATGGTACAGAAATGTGACCGACATTAAAAGCACCTAAGAACATAGAAACCACATTGACGACCCAATTCTAGGCCACTGGAAGGGTTGTCATATTCTGTGATACCTAATACTATTTTAATAGTTTAGTGATTTTGCATCAATATTTGCCGCATGAAAGAAATTTGTAATTTTTTTAAAATTTATGATCAAGAAAAATAGATATTTGTTCTAGAATTTAAGTGATCAAAATGCATTTTGATCTAGAATTTAAGTGTTTTAAGTGTAGTTCTAGAATTTAAGTGATCAAAATTATGGTTAATTAAATACAAATTTTCTTGCAAACACACAGCTACTTTTCGAACTTGAATATTTCCGCAGGCTTCGTCAAGAAGTGGGTCTTAACGACGTCGGAACAAGAATGCTGCTCATAGGATTTTTGTCAGTTCTGTTTTGTAGCCTGTATCATTTACGAACACATTACCAAGAAGAGTGTTATCAAACTGCCGTTTCAGTGAGTGCTAGGAAAGCTGGCTATACGGGATTTAGAACGGTAAAATAGAAATACGGGTTATCCGTGCTTAATTTTCTAAAAAATATAATAAATCTTATGTTAAAATTTATTTTAACATAAGGTACATGGTACAGGCTGAAGCAAGATCGGTACTTATGCATCCAAATAGGCATATTAGGTTGCTTATTAACCGCGGAATGACGAAAGTGAACACAGCGGGCTGTGGTCCGGCGGTCTCCTGCCCCGCTTTCCCTAACACCAACCTTTCGAGAGGTTTTCGACTCGTCGTGTATCGGCCCCTTGCCGCACAGGCACGATACACTTACACAGGGCACAGACACGTGTTTTGGCCTCTTGTCGCATAGACACCATACACTTACAAACATCCATGCTTTTTCCGGGATTCAAAACCGGGCCCTTAGGCACAGCTGTCAGCGTCATGAACCAGTATCCCGTTGGGCGGCTATTTTAGCATACAGGAGCTATCAGAAAAACAATAACTGTTTTTTGATCTCAAAAATCCAGAATGCCTTGAAATTCCGTATTTTGTTTCCTTTCGCCGCTTCTGAAAAGAAATGCAACTTTTATTGAAGTTAATTCTTAGTTCGTAGTTTTTGGTGCTACCATTTTGAAATGGAAACATCTCGCATCTAATTTATCATTAACAGTTTGTGAAATATAGATTAGCATAAGGTTCAGTTACGGCAATAGAAATGTTTTGCAATGTAAATCTTCTCCAGTGGTAAATAAAGCATTAGATTCGTCAGGATAAAATATCACAATCATTGTACATCAAAAGCACATTTCTAATGAAAGTTGTTTTTACGTACATTTCTGAGACGCGTAGCGTTTTCTTTTTTAATTAAATATATTTAAAATTATCATTATTTAAAATTACAATATTATTTAAAATTACATAAATAGATAAATTATTAAAATGAAGTACAACTGAAGATGACAATCAAGGGAGTCGGTGACCGGTGACCTGATACTTGTGGTCATATGTGTGGCGATGTAGTAGATTTAAATAACTTACTATTGAATCAGATAGTTAAGATAAAATTAAACCAAAGTCCACTAATAACTATAAAATCCATTGGTTATCAGTGATCTACAACTTGACTTTCACCTGGCTACTGATCCATCGGTCACCGGTGCGGGGTTGCGCAGTAAATTTAGATAGATTTAGGTAGATTAATCCATTTAAACTAAATTGAGTAATATAATTGCTCGTAAAAGCTGTTGGTCACCGGTTTCTTGAGAAAACTAGGAAGTCAAATAGAATAATTTTAATAAAAAAATTTCAGGTGACAATTACAAATATATAAGTTTATGTAGTAATTAAATAAATTATTTAAAAGAAAATTCTAAAGTTAATTAAAGTAGCAGCTTTGCAGTTACGAGGCCCGGCGATACTTAATAAGCATGCACGGATGCACAGGTGTCAGCCTCTGCATGTAGCTTTGTAACACAAGCATAATGTAACGCAGTGGGCCGACAATTTTGGAACGGCTTCATTAAGGAAGTTTCTAACGTCATAAAATATAATTTGCAGGCTGCAGTGTTTGAAACTCGATCTGTTCATGCTGCACGCTCATTCACATAATGCCTTCTTTAGTGAGCTTTCCATAAAGTAAATTAACTAGTAAATTAACTAGATTAACTAGAAGTAATTAACTAGAAACAAGTAACTAATTAACTAGCCAAGTAAATTAACCAGAAACAATGTTTGAAGGATGGATGAATTCTGAACCTATTAAGATCCTGCGGACAGGAATTATTGAAATAAGATTTAAAAACAATGTGACGCACTGGTTTCCTGATCGTGATTTTCACAATATATTCTTTTGCAATGGAACTGGACATTATAGATTTTAAAAACAGTTTAAAACAATACTGTAAATCCTCATTGCGTGGGAAAGTCCGTTTAACTTCATGTATGAAATTTAAACATTAGGTTACTTTTCTAACTTTACTTGAAAGTTTAACTATTTAACGCGTTTCAACGTAATTATTGCCAGTTTTGACGCATATTTTTTTTAACTGGTAAATCCGAAACATTTACGAAAAGCATTTACCATCAGCAAGATCCGTATTTTGATAGCTAAAAATTTCAAGGAAAATGTCCTTAAAAGTCGCAGGAAAGTGCCATTTTATTACCACAAAAAGTACTCTTAGGAAAAAACACAGACACACATGCAGAAATCCCCCCCTCTCCAAAATAAAAAAAATAATTATATAAAATGTGACGCAATTGAAAAACAGTGACAAATGGATTAAAACCCAACCAATTACACATATCCGTCACTTGAATTTTATTTTTTTTCTCTGAATTTTCAACCTCATACAATCACACTGAGATTTTCAAAAGTGAAAGATCTTCTGTTACTTATATATAAGTTTTTATATATCTTGAAAAGCTTCTCTCAACATCTGCTGCCGTTATTCGAGTATACTTAGAAAAGGAAAAAAAAAAAAAAAACTGTATCATTTGTTGTTAACTCGTCTTCACTTTCCAAAGAGTCTGCTTCTGCTGTCAGGATAATTTCCGGAAACCAGAATTTTTAGTCAAAACAGAGCTGAATTTAAGGTATGTAGTATTTGATACTTTGCCCTTTTTTTAAAAACATCGCCTAATTTATTAATGTAATGTATTGCATCGACAAGCTATATTTTTCTCTTGTGAGGATTTAATAGTTGAAATCTGGTTCCTGAAATCCGATCTGATGTACGCAAGAGTTTCTTTAATTTTGTGTCAGGAGGTAACATTCTGTGCAATTTGAATCGAAACAGCATCATTCGCATCAACAATACTGTAATCATACAATACTGTAATCAACAATACTGTAATCACCCACAACTAACTTCGAAGTTTGAAAATTTCTGCTGCAGTGCATGCACACATATAAATAATAGAAATAAAAATAAGAAGAATTTTATCAAAAATTCAGATTTAGTCCGTTTCGCATATTCAGGTGTGTTTACACGAGTTTAGAAAAGCAGAATATTCGAAATCTGAATATAAAAAGCTTTCGTTTCTAAAAATTATACTGAATTAGAAAAAGAATTTAGCGGAAAACTTTACATGTCCCACCCAACCGGTATAGTGTTTAGCGACGTTGACTGCCATGCCGAAGGGCCCGGGTTTGAATCCCGGAGAAGGCATAGATGATTGTAAATGTATAGTGTCCGTGCGGCATGGGGGCACTCTAAATATACGGCGAGCCGAATTTCTCTCGAGAGGTTAGTGGTAGGGAAAGAGGGGTGGAAGACCATCTGACCCGTCCGCCCCCCCTCGGGGATTTCTCCATCGAAACTGAAGGCGGAACCTGTAAGGTGCTCAAGGCTGTTGCGAACGACAGGCGTAAACTTGCGCCCTTTGCCCATGAGAAATTTCGTGGACTAGGTCAGACAAGTGAGCATTAGCAACAACAACAATAATAAATTGGATTTTGTCGAGGTAGAAAATGTATTACATACAGCTGTGTATGGGTAATTTCAAGACTGTATCTGTGGAATAGCTTTTTGCCCTGTGCATGTAATCCTGTGGAAATGAACATGCACAAAAAGCCTTAAAGAGCTAAGAAATGCCGCTGCGGAAAAATTCTTATAAGTGGTCCTCATCCCTTGTGGGCAAAGCCTGTCGTGATACATAGGACTAAGAGATTACATAATCAGGTTTCTGTGGCTAGGACAATTCTGCGTAGTAAAATGAGTCCATAGACGTTGAAGCAATGTTTTGTTTTAAAAGGTAACTAATTTTACTAATACTATTTTAAAAAGTAGCTATATTTTTCAGTTTGATTACTAAAATATGTTTCAAAATGCTCTGAAGGTGCCCAAAAGATGTCGCAAAAGGTACCCAAAATGCTCTAAAATCTTGCAAAATTGCTTTAAAAGAGGAAAATACTCAAGAATTGAAAAAAAAAAAAAAAAAAGTGCACAGGTCATCAAAATCCGGCCTTTAGTCCTCAGCTATCCAGATACTCCTGTGATTGATTCTGATAGCTTAGATTCCGATCTTATTCCTACGCGTAGTAACTTTGATTTTCAAGAAGAACCAGAAATTAGCTAGTGCATGGTCAAGACAAAGAAGCAGAGCTTTAACCACATTGATTCTTCATCACCAATGGACAAAATCATCTTGATTGCGACCTCTACGAACAGTAGTTCAAAATTCTGAACGAAGAGTATCGACTGTCGCGACAATCGTGTTAAAACATTACGAATAACCAAACTTCGATGGGGAAAATTTAATGAGTACGGAAACTTTTTTTACGAGTTAGACCTTGGCATGCAGTTCGGAGATAGATGAGCTCCCGAGATCTGTTCTTAAATACCAAAGTTCGAATTCTAACAAATTCTTTTTAATTTTTATTCCTAATTTAATACATAATATTATTATTATCTGAAATGATGAATCATACGAAATGTATTACATCAAAAAAAATATGAAAAGGACTTTGCATTAGAAATGTAAATCGTGACTTTATGACAGGCTAGTTAGTATTACCATAATAACGAAGTTAGCAGTGTAAAATTATTTTATTCGTTAATTATGTAACTCTTAATATCATTACGTATTTTAATATTAAAAACTTTCTCAAGATATTGCTCAAGTTGTGAAAGAGATAAAACTTTTCGACTGTAACATTTTGCTAATTTCAGTGCATCATTGAAATCGCATATCTGGCATTCGTTTTTGTAGAAAAAGGAGCTGGCCTTAAGTCTTTATTCCGTGACTCTGAGCCCCATTCTTACACGTTTCACAGAATTTTTATGACTGTTGACACTTTTATACGTTTTTAATACGTCTCGACATTAATAATACTTCAAAAACATACATGGCATTCTTGGTAAACCTTTCGATTTTTAAACGGATTTCTTTTTAAACACACAGAAGAATTTTAAACTTTCTCTTAAAAAGGAAACAATAGTTTATGAAACATACAGTTAACGAACTTCTTACAATTTGAAGTAGTAAAACAACCTGGTTAACTCTCATAAATTTTAATCATTTTACGAGTCTTGCTCACCGCTAATGAAGTTATCTATGAAGTTAAAACAGATTGAAGTATTCTTGATACATTAAGACAGTCGAGTAAAAGTCTTGGTAACAAAAATTTTATTATTAATTATTATTCAAAATGTTCAAGGTTTATTCTTAAGCCGAAATGTGAAGGTGCGGAATTCGGGTTACCCTGTTTTAGTAAAGAAACTTCCACGGTTTGTAATTTCTGTATCTTTTTTTAATGAATATGATAAGATTAATGTAATTTTGTAATTCAAATTAAACTGAGTGTAAAGAGCAGGTATAATAAGATCTGATACTATGTTTTCTTGCAAGCATAAATATAGTCTATCTACCACAAGAAAAGATTTGACCATGTCTACAACACGTGTTGTCGTGTGATTCACTCATCTACAACTTGGATGGGTTCTCCTTATCTCTTTCCGCGATGAAATGAACTCTCCTTCTTAACAGGCGAAGTCAAGTCTCTTTTCATAATGGACGGGCTTTAAAAGAATTATTTAATACGTTAAATGGGTTCACTGTTTTAACAAATAACACATACTTCTATTCCTGCAAATAATAAGAAAAACAAATTAATCTGCATGGAGGTGTGTAATATATAGCATTATAAAATTTGTTTATGAATTGTAATGCTAAAAATACTCATAACATTAATTATCTGGTATATTAAAAATTATATCAATTAAATGCTTTTAACTCTATCAGTTATACATATTATATTCTATAACAGTTTGATGTAGTTAACGGAGAAAGGATGTAAAATTATTAAGAGCTGCAATAATTGCTTGTAAAGTACTCTCTGCCAAATAATACAATTGTAATTTCATCGTTAAATTAAAGATCTTATGCCATGTTGAATGGCAAAACTTTAGGAAATGTCATTTTATCAGGCCACGTGAAAGTTAAATTGAAGAAGATATGTCTAGATTAAAGTCACTTGTCAGTTCGTGTAGATTATAAATTATGTGGTAGCGTAGCGTGACATAACTTGGTGTGTTATAGCGGCCCGAAATACGGGAAACCTTCGCTATTATTATTTAAAACAAACACGGACTAATATATTTTCAAAATTCAGTTTTAATACATTTTTGGTTGGCTCTTTTAGAGGGCTCTGCTTTAATGGTTTTTTTTTTTTTTTTTTTTTTTTTTTTTTTTTTTTGACTGAGTGTTATGAGCACCTCCTTCAAGATAAAAATCTTTAGATCTAATTCAGCAATGAAATACGTCGACTATTGGGATATATAGATTTCCTTGGATTTATTGGGCCCACCAGCGGCCGAGCGGTAAAGTCGCTAAACACTGATATTTCGGTCCGAGGTTCGAATCCCGCGAACGGGCTGGCTGCATGGGTGTTTCGTGGTTTTCCCCATGTGTAACGTGTTATACGAGTCAGTTTCCCTTAGAAAGTCCTCCACGAAAGGCATCCCTCCTCTTAGGCAGATAGCCCTAGTGTGCTTTGCCATAATTAAATACACCACACCTTGGATTTATTACTTCCAGTATGGTAATCTTGTGTCCGCCGGAATGATTTAAAAGTTATTTCACTATTTAATAACTATCGAAGAATGTTTAATCCCATAGAAAAACTGCTGATTTTCTAATGAAATATCTGAATTTCTAATAATAGCTACGCAGCTTAAGAAATTGCATCAACAGTCTTGTGTACTGTGGCGATCAATGGTTGTTTTGAAAAGAGCAATTTAAAATATTTTTCTTCCTGTTTTAACTTTCTTAAGGCTTGTCACGCATTTCAGAACGTCAGCGCATTACATTAGGATAACTTAAAAGTCAGTTCATCTTGAACGATGTGAATCACAAAAAAATTTAATGCAATGATTTTCAATTTAATCTAATGGTTTTAAAATAAGGATCTAATTTAATAAAAATTATGTATTTTAAGCAGCGTCATTGGATCAAAAGAAGATATGAAACGAGAAAAGAAATCTGAATATGAAAAATAAGTAATTTTTAGCTTGAAAAATTAGATTGCTGTATTTTAACATAAAAGTGGTAAAGAGAGAAGATACTTTAAATCTATATGGAGCTGTAATTACTTTTTTTAAAATTCTTTTTTTAAATTTGTTTTATCTGCTTTTAAAAAATCTTCTCCGACCCTCGCCAAGTTGTTGAAACCACTAACAATTTCTATATTTAATCTAATCTATCTTCTATTATAATGAAAAGTAAGAAGCCATTGTATTGTTGATTTGCTTAAATTGTTCTTCTAGAAGTTTTTATGCAATAATTTTCTGGTAAATAAAGTTAAACAGAAGAGTTGTTTTTTGCCTAGGATAAATTAATTCATAACGAAAGTCAAAATATGAAAACGAACATTCTTTCAGTCGCTAAGAGTTGGGAAAAGATAAATTGGGAGAATTAAAAAACGGACGCAAAAATAAACATGATCTTGTAGGATTAGCAAGGACATATACGCAAAAATAAAAAAAAAAGCAAAACGTACGGTCATCAGTTCAAAACACCGTATAAGGTTAAAAAAAGAGTAGGAAACTGGTTAGTTTTCGGTTAGGTTTTTCCATTTTTCGTGATACATTTTAGAATTTCGGTGATTTTAATTTCTTTGAGACATTTTGTTGTATATTTTCTTGCTCACATATTCTTGACTGACCCCGTACTAGAAATGCAGTTTTTGCATTTACCTTATTTTACATTATGTGTATATGTCCATATGTAGTATATATACCGTACGTATGTAATATATATTTGCACTTTGGCAGCTGTGGAAGATGGTTCGGTAGTTAAACCGTCGAAACTAGTCCTGGAAAATTTGCAAATATAACGCTTATTTTTATTGTTTGACTTCTAAAATAATTATATATACCGTGTCCTCAAATCCCTTATCCGGCCTTTATCTTCGTAACCATTGGTTTTACTTCCATTTGCAGAAACGTTTTAATTGACGCAAAGATTCATGTCCTTGTATTTTTTCATTTTTAAAAAATTATATAAAATACAAAAATCTAACTTATTTTACGCTCCTCTTGACTCCTGTCGGTCAAAAATTGACAGAGATATTTAATTTCAAAATTTGCGATATTTGATATCATTTGGACTTTACATTGAGGGATCAGTTAATAAATGAATTAGAATATTTTTTTTTCGCCTTTAAATGCCATTCAAGGATATTCTTTTGTGTTTTTATTTATGATTCTGTTACATTTGGTATGTCAAAGAATTTTTCATACTAGTAATTTATAGTTTTCGAAGGCTTTAAATACGTTATTAATATTCTGATAAAGTTTTGTGACTTTAGAATCATAATCTAGTAATCGTAAAAATTTCATTAAACTGCAAATATATTTTCATTTTTAATTAAGGCAAATAATAATACTAATTGACTACGTTCCAATACCAGTGATTTTGGTGCTTGCCAGTAATTTCTTTGATACATTTTTTGTACATACAATAGAAATGCTCGCCACGTAATATCTTAATATCATAAATCTTTTTCTAAACGATATTTTATTTTTAGTTGTGTGCAAATGCACACATTTTGCTCTTCAGATTACGTACGGACCCTGAATAAGATTCCCTATTAATATAAAATATCTCTGTTAATTTTTGTCGTATGGTCGTTAAAGTTTTCGTGCTTTATTTTTTTATATTAAGTATAACATTTTTTTAAGTATAAGGGTTCTAGAAATGTGTAAAAAAGTGGAGTTCGTAATTTTTACAAAATTGATTTATTTACGTTTAAACATGGGAAAACATGAATCTTCGCCTGATTTAAAATATTTTTGTAATTGGAAGTATATATCTAGGCCCAGCGATTGCATAAATAAAGGCCTGGTAAGTACTCTTGTGGACACAGTTTATGTATACATACACACAAACATATATATGCGTATACATGTATAGTTAAGTTGTTTCAGGAAGATTGTATGATTAATTATTTCTCCAATGATGGTCGTACACCACGGTTTTATAATTTCATTTTAAGAAATGTGTTTAACAAGGCAGATATTCAGACAGATAGAATGCTAATCATATTTATGAAAATTAAACAGAATACAAATTTTTATACGAGCTCAATAGGAACAAATATAAATCAGGAAATTGTTTCGCATAATCGAATAAGAAAATTGAGTTAATTAAATCAGAGGAAAAAAATCTCAAGCGATAAAAATTACCTGAGTTATCATTCATTATCAATTCAGATTGAAGACAGTATGCAAATATTGCTAAAAACAGCGGGACATATTTAGTTCTCAAATTTCTATTTATTTTTAAAAAGTTTAAAATCGTTAATTTAAAACTATCGTTCACAGATCTTCTAAAATGGAACATGCTTTATTAGACTAAATTCAGTTTTACATGATCTCTATAGAGATCTCTCTTTCACCGAGTAAATGTGGCTTAAATTAGCTTAAAATGGCTTAGTTTGATAATTTTTTTCGAGGCCGATTTTGCATGTTACAGAGGGATATTTTCCCCGCGCCGTTCAGTAGGCCACAGAACAATTTACCAATTGGCTATTTTTTCGTTTAAGGATTAAACAAAATTTTTAATTTAGTATACTTTTACAAAGTGTGCCCCGTGGGAAATTCTTATTCGTATTCTGAGAGGCCTACTCGTATTTGATTTCTTTCTTCCCCTGGAACTATGGTTCTGCACGGCGTAAGCTAATTACCGCCCAAAGCAATCTCTGCGGTTCCTAAATTGTGCCGCTCTAAATTTAGCAGCGCGGTGCGGCCGCATCAGATGCACTCTCTCTGACCCAACTGGTGCAGTCGCATCGGCGGCATCTTTTATGACCAAACGACAGATATATATGTTCAAACAATCTTTCTGAAACACATTCTATGCAGAGTCCGCCAAAAAATTACACGTATTTTGGAAAAGGAATATATATATATTAATACTAAATTTATTCATATCTTACAAGACGAATAAAATTTACCTTTAAATTAGAAAGGGCGTTCAGTGTAGTAGCCGTTAACGTGTGAACAAGAAACAAGGGCCAAAATGCTCGTCAAGATTGCTGCACAAGTCGTATTAAATTTTCAGGAAGGTCCGCCAGTGTAGCTCGTTTTGTGCAATACACTGCATTCCTTACTCTCCCCCCCCCCACAAATAAGTGTAATGGTGTTAATTAGGTGAATGCGGTGGGAACTTAGCATCTTTCTATCCAGTGTTCTTGGAAATTCTCATCCAGCTAAGCTGCACCTGTACCTCATCTCACGTTCACATTGCATTGCAGATTTCTGTAGATTGCACGTAAACTTTTCCGTCTTGACAGCTGATGCTCTTCAAGGTCAACTGGATCTTCACATGATCACATGAGCGCATCACGCAGGGTAAACGTTACCATGTATCTCAAACTCTTTAGAAAGATGTGCAAGTTTCAATTGCGACTCAATTGTATTGCAAACTTAAGTCTCTATTTACACTGTATTTCAGCAGAGTTTGATTCACTACCTTACTCCGCTTATTCACTTTAATAGTTATAGAAGTAATAACATCTGTTGATAGGAAAACATTCAATATATTGCTACCATCATTCGATCAGCCTTCTAAAAAAGGCGACAGATATCGTCTATGAAAGTGTTAACGTGTTTTTAACGGTATTTATATATATATACTTTTATAAAAGCAAGTGAGAGATAACTTCTGTATATTCTGTATCTCGAGAAGTTTTTAAAATTTTGAACGGCAAATTGTTATGTCCGGTTTCATATTTATAAAGTTTTATGAAACTAGCAATTACATTTTGAAGTATGTTCAGGTCGGTGCTAGGCTATTTTGCCACCTGGTGTAATATTTTTACTCATAAATTCCAACGCCAACATAAATTTTAAAATACGTTCTGCCGCTCTGTGCGGCTGCACCGGTTCAGGCGCCATCCCTGGCCATGTTTTTAAATGTTTAAGCTTTGTGGTTATTTAGAAAAATTTATAACTTGCCCACAGTTTTATTTGGAATGTTTGTTTGCAATCCTGTTCTTGTACCGAAGAAGCTTAGAAGTAAAAATTACTTTACCTTTTGTTGTATCCTATTTTTATGCAGTTATTTTCTATTTATAAAATTGCTCTTTTTCGTGAAAATAATTGCATGTTAATTCATCGTAAAAATTAAGATTCTAAATTTACTTTACGCAGCAGAATGCACGGCCGACAAATAACTCTATGGGGAATCAAGTTGGAAACGTAAGCACACCATCTATACCAAGCATGGCTTATCCGTCCAATCTTACATCGTCTTTCCCTCCAAGTAAGTATACAGAAATTAATGTTAATCCATATTTCTGTTTACCTATCACTGTATGCTTAAATCTCATATTATGATAAAAAAAATCCCTAAATTTTTTCATGTGTTTATCACAGATAATTATTGGAAAGGAAGTGCCTCGCTACACAACCTTTAAGTGATTTATTCGCGACTGTCATGTCCCTGTATTCATATTCACGAAGCTGATAACTATTATCTTGATGAAAGCAACTGCAAATCAATTTTGCTTTCTAAGCCAGTTAAACAGCGTAAACTGAGTGTTGTCATAAACAGTATAAATAACTGCAAAATTTTCAAACTAAATTTAAGTTGGTGAGAAATATGTTTATAATTTTATGAGGAATATGTATATATTATTAAATATTTCAAATATGCATTTTATTCAAAAATATGTTAATATTCCAGTGCTTATCACTTTAATATTCGCGAAGTTGAAAACTATTAATTTGATGAAAGTGATTGTAATTGAGTTTTATATTAAGTGAATTAAAGTTTAAACTAAAACACTTATATAGTTAAAATTTTATATTTCATCTTCATTCCCATTACGTTTCTTACAAAGCATCTGCAATTACCTTTTTTCATCAGCATTTCCTGCAAGAAGGTAACTAGAAAGAACTATGTTCTCTCAAAAACTTTTTTTTGAAATAATTAATTGAATCTATATGAATATAATTTTTGGAGCCTGGTATTTTATCAAAGCAAACAAAAAATTTGCATGCTATTAAGTTAAAAAGAAGCAAGGTAAGTTTTAGCAATTTCCATTGAACCTATCAATGATGTATGACATAATCATACAGTAGGATAGGGTAAATTAAAAAAATAAATGATTTTCTTATAAAAAAAATCTGATTCATAAATTTTAATAGAAGGTATGTAGATAAATACGTAAATAAATTCTATTATTGCTATAAATCTGTAGTTCAAAACTTTAAGTAATATTGTTATTGTTAATAGTAGTAATAGTAATGATAATAATAATAATAATACAGAGATGGCTAGTTGTAACAGTAGTAATGATAATAATAATTATACAGTGTAATGTTCCTCGCCTTTTGTCTATGCTAAAAAGGCGAGAAACCTATTGAACTATGTAGTGACTTATCGTTGAGTTCAAAACAACTAAGACGTAGACTCGAGAAGGGTTAAAATACCCTTTTATTCACTCAAATAAAAATAACAGAAGGCCCTTCCTCGGACTTACAGGAAAGACTCTACTCGGGCTGACTTAGCCAGAAGGCAAACACGCGTCACTAAGGACTCCTAGCACACTGGCTCGAAATTAGTTGAAACTTCCTTAAATACTTCTTCTAACTCATTTGCATCCAACGCGATTCTAAAAACTCATTCCGATAGGGAGTTGTAAGTGGAAACAAGAATTGAAAGTTGTTTCAAAATTAAAATAACTGTTATAAAATTAAAATATACCTTACAACAGAGATGGATTTAAATAAGATAAATAATAATAATTTATCTTATTTTAGAGCCCCACCACTGGCCAAGTAGTTAAGACAGCTGAATACCGGTATTTTGAGTATTGGGCGAGCAGGCTGGCTCCGTGGTTCGTGATTTTCCCCACGTGTAATGCGAATATGATTCAGTTCCCTCAGAAAGTCCTCCTCTTCGACAGATAGCCTGACAGGCTTTGCCATTCAAAATAACCTAACCTAACTTTATCTTATTTAAAAATTCCCTTTCTCCTTCAGCTTCTTTCTTGGAAAAACATTTTTCCCCTCTCTGGAAAAAATCATCCGCTCTCTAACTGTATTTTTAATTCTGAAATGTATCTCCATAAATTTGTATATTCAAAGCAGATTCTGCTGACATTTCACCTTCTTACTCTAACAATAATCCATACACAAAAAGGCATCTTGTAATAATCCCGCGAAATAATAATAATCTCGTAATAATTCTCATCTTTATCACAAAACCGTTTAAGTCACATGATACTTTTTCAGTAAATATACGAATTTACTGAAACGCAAATTTTTATACGATCCTGTAGAAGAAAAGTGTATGTAATCAACGTTGTTTGAAGCCTCAAAACACTTTTCCTTTCACAAGCTCTGTTTGAAGCTCCTAATAAAAGAGATTAACCTGCATTTTTGATACTCCTAGGTTGCCATTTTATGTATTTAGCATTTTCAGTTCTTAAATTTATTGTTCACGTTTTTGTTTATGACTAAATATTTTTTTTTTTTTGCCATGTATTTAGAAAACAGAATTAGGTAGAGTCCAAATAGTCTTATGCCTTCATTAGATTTTGATTTCGACTAAGTATATAACTTCTATTTATGAAAATAATTTATTAAAACTTTTATTGCGTTATTGGCCATTCATAACGCAGATAAACAAACAGCAGTTATATGCTAAGAAATACATTTTATTTAGAAAACTATCTGCCCTCGGTAGCAGATACCCAATGTATTTGCAGCGCAGAAGTGCTACGTTGGAAGAAAGAAATGGTCAAAGAAATTGCCAACAACATGAATGACAGAATTCTGGTAAATGAACTGTCTACCTTTCAAGAAGCGGCCCAAATGACGGAAAATGCAAAAGTCTAATGCAGTGGTTCTGAACCTTTTTTGTCTTATACACCCGTTTTACCATTGCTACCCCCTCTTCTTTCCAATACTCGAAAAATATATGTACATTTATTTAAATTTAGATTGTTTTTTAATGTGTTGTATAAATAAAACGAGAAAAAGTATAGAAAGTGTTGATAAATGCCAAAGCTTGAAAAAACGTAGTTTTTTATAATCATATATTAAAACGAAAGGCTTAATAGGTAAATAGAAGGCTGACCGCATTCCCCCCTGAAACTATGAAATTTTTCCCTAGAGAGGAATTACCCTCTGGTTGAGAACTCCTGGTCTAAAGCAAATAAGTCTAATGAATGAATACAGTGAGGGGAATCTTCGTATTTTAAACTTCTATTTTTCGTGATTGCAATAGACACATGTGGCCTCATGCCACCTTGCAGGAGTATGAGACCAAAATGTCTATTGCATAATTTGTGGTGATGGTAGTACACGTTACTTGTGATTATTTAGCCGTGCAGGAAAAATTCATAGTGCAGTACGTCTTGCACCACGCAGAGATAAGAATTTTCTGCAGACTGGGTTCTTCACGGAGTAGCTATGGGAAAGATTGAAAGTTGTTGATATTTCGAATATCAAAACTATTTTTTTTTCAGAAATATTAATGCTCCACACAATATTCGCGGCTAAATTGCCGTGTTCAGCTAAAATGCTGTTATTCTCTTTCTCAATTTGTCATGATCTGTATATACATGAGGACAACGACAGAGATCACCCGTTTTCCTTTTTATTTAGAGCACATCATTTCTTGATTCTATGCGTTGCAAATGATGACGTGTGTAGGGAACTGGAAGGTGTCTTCGAGAGCCTAAATGCTTAATATTGGAAGATTTTTGTGAAGAAAAGTTCCTTCGGTTTTAGTACGCCTAAAATTTTGTTCCATTCATTTTGAAACACTCTGTCTATATATCCATAAGATGTAATTTAGATGTTAGCATCTACATGGAGCTACTGCAGCTACTTCGGTATGCATCTTGAAGTAGCTGCAGCCGTTCTGACCAGTTTAACATATATATATATATACATATTTTATTATTCTTGAGACTATACTTTTAATTTGAATTGTATAGCGTAATGGGGGCAGTCTGCATGCCCATTCCTGGTGAGCTTTCTGCATTTTATAACAGTGCATTTCGATGGTGGAAATAGTAGCAAGCAGATTGACTGCACAGAAGTGAAAGAGAGAATGCGACGTGTCCAAGGTGAAAGTTTGGTGCAGAATTCAGCTTTATCCTTAGTACTTAATTTCAAATTTCGGTCATCAAATTTAAAATTATAATTGCCTGAAGCGCTATGAAAGTATGCGCGTCATTAGAGTTATGCAAGAATCATACGAATTAATTTAAATTAATTTTGGAATGACGTAGCGTAGAGAGATTTATTACAAGTAGTTACTATTTTTAGGACAGAAAGGGAAAATAATGAAATTAAAATAAAAAGTTACGGAACCACTATAACTTGAAAAAAAAAAAAAAAAAAAAAAAAAAAAAAAAAAAAAAAGATCAAGCGACTTGGATTGAAGAATTAAACTTTGAATAAAAATTAATAATTACGAGAAGTAAAATGACGCAATTAAGAGAATAAAAATGTATTACTTCCAGTTAGCAGAGGAGTAAACATTAAGTAAATAAGAACAGATAATATCGATAGAACATATATATATATATCTTTCTTAAATTCATTTGCTTATTTTCCTTAAATTTATTATCATTAATTCTTCCATGGTTTTCATTTTTTAGTTGTTTTCCCTATTACTCGGCTGTTTCAAGAGATTTTAAGAATATGTTTAATAAACGATGTCTTGAAAGAAATTCATGTCCTTCCGACAACGTTTCAAAAAAGGAATATTGCATTAATTAGGCTTACAGATTATTAATATGAATGAAAAATCTAATTGAATATTTGAAATCAGTTAACGGAAAACTCTAGAAAGAAACAGAAAATAATATTAAAACCGAAAATACTGTGTGTAATGTTAACAGAAATAAAATATACTTTGTATTTTTGAGAGAGAAAGTTTGTGATTGTTTATGAGAGTGTTTGTTTTTGCGACGGTAAAAATGAAATACGTGATGATCTTTCAGATTGTTTCAAATTATTAAAAGCTGAAAATAGGCCAGATGATAGTTGCCAAGAACGATGAATGGAGCGAAACACAATAATTATATCAAATCATAAAATGCGTCGTTTCAGTAAACGAATTTCAAGATTTTGTTGGTGACAGGGATTTAGGGCATAAAATGGTTTCTGATAATAGTTTGAGAACTAAAAGTGCTTTAATTTCTTTGAATTTGAAAGAAAATTGAGTACAATGGAAAACTTCACTGAAGAACATTTACAAAGAAGCATTTCACAGCAGTTATTGTAATGGGAGAATGCATGAAAAAAATAGTTGCTTTTGCACATATTAATTTTGATTGAGATAAAAAATATCGTCTGGCAAATGATAAATTAGTAAAGGAAAAAATTCCGCATTCAGCCTTGCCAAAAAATAAAGTATAATGGGGTAATTGTTACATCAGATGTTTAGTGTTTTTCTAATACCCGATACGTATCTTATTTTTAATGTATACGATGTAATATTGCTATTAAATATGTACAATACTACTTTACCTTATTGAATATATCGAGTATCACCTCTGCGTATGTGTAAAATCTTTTAAACCAAGTCTCTTATAGTGAATAAAAATAAACCTGTTTCACATGTTAAGTTAAAAACTGAATTATTTCTTCTAATTCTTACAACTGAGTATCTTTTATTTCAGTTGTTCTCCAATGTATAGTTTTTGTGGCTCTAAACAATGTTAATGCAATAGATTTATAATTTGATGTTTTTAAAAATTTCATTGCAGTAATTTACTCCTTTTAAATTAACAAACCCATTCCATAGCAGTTAAGTGAAGAATAAGAATAACTGAATTAGGTCGTTGTTATTTTCCAGATGACTTTCAGCTTGGTTCAGATTTGGGATTATCAGGGTTCAACTCTCCCAGTTTATTGCAAAATTGGTCTCAAGGCCCTTTATCTGGAGTTCAAGGGCTCTCACATTCAAGGTGAATGTTTCTAAATATTATGTAAATTTACTGTGTTTTGTTTTAATCATTTTATATAAAATTTACATGAAGTTAATTGCTAAAGATATTCCCTAACCATGCAAATTAAAAATGCCAAGAAAATACTTCATTTTATTTCTTATTCTTAGGTGTGAAGTTATTTTATATAAGATAACATAGATTTTTAAGTTTATGACAAGAGTTTTAATTATTATAGTTTTCATATTTCTCCTGTTAATTCAGAGAATTTTAAGCAAATTGCAGAATTTTAACCTCATAATGAGTCCAAAAAGACAAATTTTTGTGTTAATGTATTGTAATGTGCCTCCGGTTAATTTATCTTGACAGTTAGCCCTTTTTTTTTAGAAGCTTGAGAAGAGGTGGCTCATTATGTTCGTTGCACAAGGCCGCTAAATGAAGTTTAAATTCATAAGAAGTTGTTTTTTGGTGGGCAGTCTTACTACATAGGGTTTTCACCACATCTATCGTATAGTTTATCCCTTGAAAGTCCTTCACAAAGGCATTCCTTTGAAAGTACATAGTCCTCGCTTGCTTTGCCGAATCTGTTGGCCACCCCGCCTACGGAAAACTGACATATGCGCTCGTTACAGACAGATCGGTAGGAAGATGTAAAGCCTGCCACTGGTCCAGAAGATAAGACTGCTGAATATCGATAGATAGATCCAGGTTCAAATTTCTTGAAGGGTTTGGCTTTCATGATTTCTCCCTTGCATAAAATGAATACGAGTCAGTTTTCCTTATCCCTTTCATAAAGGTATAAATTTTCTTAGGAAGATCGCCTTCGTGTGCTTTACTGTAATCAGTTAATAACCAGCCGACTAACTTGAAGATGAAGTGCAGAATCATTGTAAAACGCTCATTCATAGCTTAAAGATGTAGCAAATTAGTTCAGAAATGTTCATTGCTAATTCGAATTTGAAACCGGCAATTATATGAGACTTCTTATTTTAAATTAGGTACATCGAAACATTTTTCCAAAAGAAAGATATGTCAAGTGAATACCTACAGTATTCATAAAAGTATATTCAAACATTCTTATCTGTACGGTTTTTTTAAAATTTAATCGGTAATGAAATCATACAGCATTGTATTTTTAAAAGAAACTGGAATAAATTTCTCTTTTCCTGTTGCAGCAAATGACTAAATAATATCAAAATGTAGCCTGAGACTTTGCGCTTTGTGTTTGCATGCTATTTCATGTGAATTCGAGTTTAACAAAATCTATTTTTATTACAGTTACTTATTTTTAAGAGCTTAAAAATTATTAAAAATGGGATGAATGCAAACACGCATTATTTTTTATTTTTAACTAAAAACGGGGAAAAAATGCGATTAAATTATACTGGAGAACGAAGTAAAAAACTCTTAAAACAGAATTAAAAGCAACACAAAGTTCGCATTGTGTGTAAAGTGATTCAATCTGGTTCTCTCTGATCTTTACAAGATGAAGCACATTAAAATAAATTCATTATTAAAATTATAATTCATTATTAAGACTCGTATGATTTTCCCCCCTCCATTCACCTTCGTCTTTTCGAAAGCACTGCAGAAAAATTTGATAGTTTAATATTTCTTATTTATCATGCCTTTTACTAACAATATTAATCATTCTGTATACTAAGTAGTTTTGCCCAAACAAGCCCCTATTTTATAAAATTAAAAATTTTAAATAAATAAATCTGAAATTGATAGGTGTAAAAATTTGTATCTTTCAAATAGTTACAAACGTAAGTTATTATTTTGTTTATATTTTATTTTTATCTTTGAATAATGCGTGCTGAATTTCATTTTTTACGTGTTTGTAATTGTGCGAGTTTTAGTAGTTAGGTTCTGGCAACAGACAAATATTGCTAAGTCTGTTCCATTCTTTTTAATTTAAAGAGTAATTTATTCTATGTTTTTGAGTTATAAGAAGAGAAGGCATCTTTTTTGTGATATTTAAAGATGCACATATTGAGTTTCGATGTGCTTACGTGTAATAAATGTGTTTTATGAAACAACTTGGAGTCTTAATGAATCGTTATTGACTTTGGAATATTTTTGAGAGTCAATTATTTGTCAATAGGAATGTGCACATACTTTTCATAAAGGAATGAATTCAGATTTCTGTTTGATGTAAAAAACTAGAGCAACTCATTACTAAACTTTAGCAGAAATGTTTTTTGCGGGGAGAGGGCAATAGAGGTAATGAAGATAAGAAAATGGAAAAAAAATTCTCTGTTTATTTTATTGAAGAACTGGAAGGGCATTTTTTAAAGTTATTCCAAATTAATATTTTCGATTTTCAGATTTCAGAAATACTATGCCATAGTTCGACCGTCTCAAACGCAACCTTGGCTGGCATTCAGTCAAAGCACATAGACTCGTCCAAAAGGGGCGACGTGAAAGATCACGTGAAGACCTCAAAAAGAGAATTTATATGTTCGAGGGAAAGAAAGTCCTCATCCTTCCACGCTATTTTGAGAATAATTCAGTCCAAGTGGCGCATGCGTGTTTACGCTCATGGTCGTGGACGAGGCGGTCGAATTATAATAATTAATGTTATAGATGTTGAAATAGTTAATTGTATTGTATGAAATTTAGTCAAATGTTTTAACAACAGTTACTTTTTCTTTATCCTTTACAGCCCTAGCTCTACTATTAGCAGCTTACCTCATCTTTCAGTTAGTAGTGCAACACCGCCCCCATCATCATCTCCTCTTCCAATCAAAATCAAAAGTGAACCAATATCTCCTCCTCGTGATAATTCAACTCTTAGTCTTCACCGGCCACCTTCAGTTCAAGGTCATTTGTCACCAGGCCATTCACTTGCTCCTTCAACATCTTCTTCACCAGATCCTAATATGGACTATGATCCTCACATCAGCAAGAGGCCACGACTCACTGCAGATGGATGGGCGACGTAGTACAGGACGCAAATAAATGTGAATAATCATTCTGTGTATTTTGGTGATAAACTGCGAAGGCATTTGGTGCAAGCATGAGCATCATCTTCATAAACTTATATATTATAAATATTTTTAAGAGAAAAAGACTCTGGTGCATTAAGTGTTTGCATTGATAGTAAATGTAAATGAAGAAATATATACATTTAGTTATAAAACATTTTTTGGTCACGAAGAGATCCATCATCAAATCAAAATAACATCAAATACTGAAGTGGTATAGATATTTTACCCATGAATGCTTCTTTAAAGCTACATTGTTTATGATAGAGATGTGAGATTCCTGGACTAAAGATATGATATCCTGGTTCAGCAAATAGTTCCTCTATTCTCCAGATCATATCATGGAAAAGTGTGGAAGAAATGGAACTAAGAATTCTATCTGGCCTATTCTTTGTAATTACGATCTTGTGCACAGCAGATTCATTGTTAACTGTTTCATAGTGATATTGCCATCAACATAATGTAGAATAACATTCATATCATAAAATTGACAATGTGAAGTGATCTTAATGATTGTTGTTGGCAACCCAAATGTTTTATATGTTGTTAGTTTGCAATGACATCTGATTGTTTTACTAGACTTGACTCAGATATATGGAGAGAATCTATTTTCATTAGCGACATTCCCCTGTGGTTGCCTTTGGTGAGTATGTATAAAACAAATTTATCATGAAAAGTATTTGTAATAGTAGAAGCTAGTGTGGAAACATGTCAAAAGCTTTTGTTTCTAGTACTTAAGCATTTTTTAGCATTTTCGTCGTAATGATGTAGTGCCTAACAGTGATCTGGTCTAGTGTTACTGTGGAGAGAGAGATCTCAATGAAGATTGCTTTCACTTTTCTGACAGCACTCCATATTTTGTGTACCAAGGCTGCTTGTATTAGTCAAAATTTTTCGTATGATATATGTGCTATTTAAAACGTGAAGTGCTCTGGTAGTATTTAATCATTGAATCATTCCCCTAATATGCTTGCTATTGAGAATTTTGTGAAAACCTATTGTAATTTCCTTTTGTGGAATGTTGCTTGTTTTGTGGCCAGTAGAGGTTTATATATCTAGTTTCTTTAAAGAAAGCAGTTGAATAATATTGTGTTTTTGTATTAGAGGCATTATTCTCAAATACTAAAAAATACATGGAGGAGCCAGCTTCTTAGCCTATGAAGTAAAGCATCACTTATTTAGACATATTTATATTTCATAACCTCATAGAATTAATAATTGCTAGTTATAGCATAGAAAAACTAGAATTTAATACGTATAGTTGTTCTAAGAAAAGGTTTTAGGCTACAGACAGGAAAGACATTTAGGGGTCGAATGTATACTTTTATTTTATCCTGAGAGCGAATCCAGATTTGACGACTGTCCAAGTTTCTTGCTATAGATGTGACAATCATGACTGTTGACTACTGTGAATCTGAAACACTTTGCCTTCCTTGCCTGCTCACTGGCCCAACAGTGTTAGATATTCATGCACTAAGCCTTGATACATGAAAGGAGATATCTGATAAATCAGTGCCTATGTCTTTTGCACAAGTAGTTAATATATACATAGAGATTTTTCGATTGGTTCAGATGTATTATATATATACAAACTTTGGTGGAAACAATACTGGTTTTAAGCCATTAGAAATAAACTAATGATTACTCTATAAATATATTAAACATATTTAGTCAATGACATGCAGCTTATGGTATGTTAAACAATACATTGGGAAGTATAGAAAATTTTCAAATGATAAATTTCCTTGATCATAACTGAAAAATATTAGAATCACAGTGTTTTAATTTGTTTGTGAAATAATTTTTCCTACATGTGATATAGTGATGAAAAAATCGAAAAACGCCTGCATATAAATTCAAAAGATGGAAAAAATTTTATAGATTTGGAGCATTTTTTAGCATTGTAAAACAAGGTCTATTCCTTTCGAAATAAATGTTTTAAATATTTTAGATGAGAATGAAATATTCTTCTAAAAATATCAAAAGTTTAATAAAATACTATTTCAAAATACTAAAAAAAATTAATTTAATAAGAGTGAAATCAATCTTCGATTTTTGCACTGAATGGTCCGAGATAGGCTTAGAGCATTAAATTACAAGTACTAAAAATGCGCCAAGTAACCATGTAATTTGATGCTAAAATAAATACTACCATTATTACCATACCTAAACTAGAGAAAAAATAAGTAATTGGATTAATACAATGATAAAAACAATGGCTTGCAAACCGAAAATTATTTTAAGTTGTACCTAATAAGTTTTAAAAATCAAATTGTATGTAATAAATTACAAAGAAAAGAAAACACAACATAAGTAGTAAAACCAGAGATCAGAGGCGTTTATTACCAAGTTCTGAAACATAACTTTCGTAAAATGTATAAAACTTGTGGTATAAAATGCAGATTTTAAGCATGTGGACGACTGCTGGAACTTCAAAATTGTTATAAAAGTCTGTGAAAAAAGCAATAGTTAAGAAGTGGTCTGAGAAATAAATAAAAAGGCAAGTGTGAAGTTTCAAAAATGATAATATGCTATGTAGAAACTAAATAAATGCTTTTTATCAATAAATAATTATAAGATATCAATAAATGTGCTATTAGCTGAAGTAAAGTAAAATTATTGGTACAATTCAAAATGAAAAACATGAAGTTATATATTGCTGGATCAATGTGTAGTACATAAGAGAACTATATACGGCTTATATACTCATAAGTCTATGAAAATATCTATATTAAATGGAACCAACAGTTGAAATATATATATGTGGATGTATACACCTACGTATATATAGTGCATAAATACTTTCAAAACTTCTGTTTTTATGTGTTTGTCGCATATGAATCTCATCACACATTGATTTTGTAATATATAATTTCTTGTTTCATTTTTGTCTCTTTTTAATTATTACAATGAGGTGTATGCGTATAAATTCCTTTATTTTCTAATAAGAAGATGTAATTTTATTTACAAAGTGCTAATAGCAGAGCCATATAAAAAACTGCAGAACTTGTAGGAATCTATCATTCTTTTTAGTTCAGATAAAAGATATTTCTAAAACAATATTTTATTAGAATTTCTTTTTGTTTTCATATAAAATGAAATTTAGATAGTCATACCTTTTCTAAAATATTATTGCATAGAAATGCATCCAGTTTAATAAGCATTTTTTTTTTAAAGAGGGTTATAATTTGTGTCTATTTTTCTTTTATTTTAAACCAGAGCATATAAGATGTATCAAGTTGCTAAATTGTCAAGCAACTGAAAACCCTGAATTTTTCATGCTTTCTTGAAATATATAATATATTTTATATAAGAATTCAACTCTAAAATTTTAAAAACCACCATTTTATGATTTTCACTTGAAATTTTTTAAGAAGAAGCCAGCTCTTATTTTTTCCCTTTCTAACATTCATTTATAGGAACATATAGCTTGAACGTTGTTAAATACAGCATGCCTTAAAGAACTCTGAAAAATATTATTTTGCTTAAAGAATTTTAACTACATGTGTGGTAGATTTTTAGGACTTAATGTAACTTTCTGAATATGATTTTGATTTTGAAACTATTATATTTCCTTCCCCATTTCACTGAATTTTATTTGTTAATAAATGCATTTCATAGCTTTTAAGTTGCAATGCAATATAATTAATGAAGCATAAGAAATGTAATTTTTTATTGTCGTTTTCTTTAATATATATTAGTCAAACACATACACTTTACTAACAGATATTATTAAACAGTTTCCTCGAATGTTTACATTAAGTTACTTTAAAAAATAATTTGAAGAGATTTATTTAAGAATAAACCAGATGTTTGGCTAAAATGGAAAACAAGCTTAATTAATTCATTAAATCAATGAATGTCCTTATATGTGTTTAAAATTTATTATGCTGCTCTTCCATGTGTACATCTTTCAGAATTACATTATATAATCTTTAGCATATAGAATAAGATTAGTAATTTTATAAAAATTCTAGGAATATCTTTCTCAGAATCATTAAAAATGCATATCTGACTGTCTTTAGTACAATTCTATTTCAAATGACATATCAAAAATCGATAACTTTTATAAGGGTCAATATTTTTTCACTTTTGAAAAAACAGTACAAAATATAAGAAATATTTTTTTATAAAAGTCATTTAAATGCTAATTTATCTTTTTCATTCAAATTGTATCATTAAAGCAATATAAAAAATTAATATGGAATGCATTGTAAATGAACATTTTTAGTTTCTTCATTATCTAAGAAATTATTTCTCATCCTTTTAAGAAGTATAATTTCAGAAATATATGAATAGCAATTTATGTGCCATATCCCAAGTTACAGTTTATAAAATATGAACAGAAACATAGTGCAATATTTGTTTCTAAAACACAGCAAATTAAAGACTTAAATTATGAATGTAAGTAAATTATGCATTGTACATAAAATTTTTAAATCTGTACTGCCTGCATTTAAGAAGTGTTGTAATATACAGATTTCCCTAAAATTATTTAAAATGAAAAATTTAATAAATATTTATTGTTGAAAATTTTTTATTTTTACAGCAATGTTGAAAATTATGTGAAATTACTAAAATACTCTTCCTGCCTTAGAGTATTAGATGTATAGTTTTTGTTGCTAATGAAAATAATATGTGGCTACTTGAACTTTTGTTTAAAGAATTTCTTTGAAAAAAAGTGTGTATTTATGTATTTGTCTTTGTGTATTTTTCTTAGGCCCAATCTTGTTATATTTCTGTGCAGTCAAGGAAATAAATAAATAGTAAGAAATTCAAAACCTTTGTTCATTCTCATTGTAATGGCAGTTATGTAACTGACTATTTCACTTTTATATTTTTTATTTTCACTTTATTCTATTCTGTTACCAATTATTGGAACTGAGCATGGTTACATCAAGTAATTTAATTACCTGTCTTTAAATTATTTACAGTCTTATCATATGTAGCTAGTCTAAAAAGTTTACTGAAAATGAATCTGATTTCGTCATTGAGGTTCTTTACTTATTGGACAAGTCAAACAACAAGAATCAGTGTAATACTTGTAAATTTTGCAGGACTAATTTCCATAGTTTAACTACAGAACCAGCTTTCTCAGCTGCCTAAGTGCAAATGAACAAGAAAAGATAAGGTTAACAATGGCAGAAGTTAATCTACTGGCGCCATCTATTGATGAAACAAGAAAACTAAAACATAATTTCGGCGTATTCTTTACTTAGTTTGAGATAAAGGAGTACAAAATTCGTAATGCATTTGATCAAAAGTTTAGAATTTCAAAATTATTTGACATACTGTTTCCTCTTTGTATGTATTCGTAGCCTTGGGAAAGAAATCAAACTTTAAAAATGCTTATTCAACAAAGCTGAGACACCTGCCTGAAATGGAGAGTTTAAAAGGCCATCCGAGTAGTGGAAGGCATGTGGAACACGTATACATATCATTATTGCATCGAATATGTAATTAAGACTTCTGTTAGTTATGAAGTTTATGAAACTAAATTTATCATTGGAAGATTTCATCCAAGCATATGTGATAAAGATTAAATCTGTACTAATTACTCGAATTATAACATGATATCATAAATGAAACATGTTTGCGGCATATTTTTCACACACATTGTAAAAATTTCTTCTTCAGTTAAATCAGATTTTTTACGAAAGTTATGCACCTGTTTACTTTTACCAGTTTCCCTGAAAACATTTTTCAAAATAAGAAAATATCATTTCGACAATTTAAAAAAAAATTAGTCTGTGTATGTTAACTACTTTAAATGAGATTTAAAAGCATATCGAAGGCAACCGATTAATCTGAGATCCTGAATGCTTTATTTGTTTAATTGATATAAAGAAATTAGCAAATGCATTAGTAGAATTTACATAAAAATATAGTCTGTTATACTTTTTACCTCAGTTTTAATGAATACTATACAAAGTCCAAAATTCTGACATCCAGTATCGGAAATTGTCTTACATGCGGACCTTCGGACAACTAAGCAATAAATAAATTTGTAAAATAACAAAGAAATGTCTTCCTCCCTTACAAAGTCTGAGAATAGAGAATATAATACTTAACGCAAAGAAGATCTGTGCCGTAAATGTGATTTTTCTTCTAAGATTCCTACACCTACATGTCACTTTCAAACACCTGCCGGCTAGGGAGTCGCCGCACCGTAATTAATAGCAATGCACTGACTGGCGTTGTATTGATGTTGGTCAGAATCACGCCTTCGCCCCTTGAGTGGTTTTGGGGGGCTGGGCCGGAGTTACGCGTTTGCCGCCCCATGTAATTTGCGGGTTCTAAATTCTGCTGCCCTTAACCTCGCTTAACTCCAAAAATTTTGCCGCGCCCGAATTCCATTGTCCAGTGTCTCTCCTAAAGTCTCCTAAATGCTTAAAGTTTGTCAATCCCTAATTTTTGCTGCTCGGTACTCCGTTAAATTCGAAAATTTTTGACGCCCGTTACGGCCGCACCTGTGCTGGCGCTGGTTCTGTTGGAGGGATAGCATTCTTCCTCTCTGACATAAACAATAAGCAAAGCTGCAATGTTGGCATGTCTACATGTCATCTTACTGGATTTAAAGTGATGATCTAAAATTCGAATATTTACGAAATCCGGAATCGCCAAAGTCTCGACGGTTCCGTATCTTGATTTCATTTATAGTTTCCTAATCTAAATGTGAAACTGAATTACTCTTGATTTTTAAAATATTTCTGTAATTTGTTTGGCAATTTTCCCATAAATATGTAAATGGACTTAATACGCGTTTCCTCGAGTATCGTGTTGTTCCTAATAAACTAGCGTGATCTTGATAGTTGTCGTTGAGTAATATTTTGGATTCTTTGAGGTTCACATTAGAAGTGCATACAGATCCGAAGAGAGGACAAGCGTATATGATAACTGGTAGCAACATGATCTTATAGATAAGTGACTTATTATCTAAGATAAACATGGAGTTCTGGCGTATTAGAGGTATAGCCAAACTTTGCACTTCAGGAAATCAGAAATTACTTGTTTAACGTTGTGCTTCCATGTGAAACAGCATCATGTAAAACAACAGCGAGATGTTTTACCTGCTTGACCAACACCATCTCAAAGGATAAGACCTGAGCACTGGCGGCTAACTAGCATGGACCTTATAAGAAACAGACCAATCCAAACGGGTTTTCTCCCTCTTCCTGAAGCATTGCCGGCTGTTCGCTTGACCACATCCGGAGGAGTAGGGACAACTTGCAAAAACTTAACAGTGGTTGGCTATTGCAGCCTGTATAATTGTCAAGAAAAAGTTGGTGATAGCACATTTCACAAATTAGAATTTTCAGATATTTTTATGTTTTAAACTGATATTCATTTTTAAAAATTTAGCATATTTATCGAGCATAATTAACGCTCCAAATAATTATGAAGCTAACATATGATTTTTATTTGCATTTACATGTATGCTTACTTCTTGTTGCATACTTTCAGGCCTGGATTTTTTTAAGGTTTTCGTATGCTGTAAGGAAATTTGTAATTACTTCTTTTAGAAAATAATATTTTAAATCTGAACTAATAGAAAATTTCAAACAAACAAAGCATAAAAATTGTAAGAGAAAGTTACAATTTTTATGCTTTGTTTGTTTGAAATTTTCTATTAGCATAAAATTGTAACTTGCATAAAAATTGTATCAAAACTGTAACTTTCTCTTACAATTTTTATGCTTTTCATTGGTGCAAATAAGTAAAAAATACTAAAATACCTAAAAATGAATTTTTGAAAGTTTTTGTTATAATTCTAAATTGTGCTGCTTTTTTAAAATTATAGGTGAATATTACAGCATAATTTTTATATAGGAGTTTTATTTCAATTATATTTCATAGTACATCATAGTGGTAAAGCATTTTAACACGTTAATAGTATTTATACACTTATTATAATGTTAAAATTGTATTTAACTGTAATAATTAATTATGCTAGTATTTTATAGTGATTATTTTTTTTAATTTATTTCTAGTTCTGCATAAGATACTTTTTTACTTATTGTGTATTTAATTTATTAGTACAAAAGGGCGGTAACCCAGAAAGGCTATTAGTTTCGAAACTGAAACTGCAGTTTGCGCCGTTTCACTATAAATGTCCGTTTCACTTTGCAAATTGTTGCCACGAAATATTATCGCCCTGTATTATATTTAAAGGAATTAAATAATGAAGAATCTGCATGAATGCATGAATGTTTCTTGCACTGTGAAGGAACGATGGTATCTAGAGCCATCAAATTTTGATTAACGTAATCCTCCACCCGAACATGGGCACCAATAATGAAGAATCTGCATGAATGCATGCATGTTTCTTGCACTGTGAAGGAACGATGGTATCTAGAGCCATCAAATTTTGATTAACGTAATCCTCCATCCGAACATGGGCACCAAGACGGCCGAATTTTCAATTTGCTTTAATCAATTTCATATTTTGTAAAACTTTAACGAATTTTTGATTAACAAACTCAGCTAGTTCAACGCGAGCAATGGCAACACTGTACGGAAAATAACATTTTTATCTCCAGCTCGGAAATTCTAAAGATATGCTGTTTTCAAATATTTTATGATATTGCTGTTGAATTGAATTTTTTTGTGGTTTACATTCGAAGAACATTATATTCATTTAATAAAGGTAACACACAGAACGTAAAAAAAAAGTCCCGTAATATAAAATCTGAGTGCTTCCAGATTTTATTTTATCTTTTTTTATCACTCAGTAAAGTTTATGCTCTGAATTTTATGAATTATTAAAATAAATAAACATCTTATAAGCATCTTGTAATGTTAATAATTAATGATCATATAATCAAATAAATGATCGTCTTGCAATGTTATAAAAATTTTAAAAAACACTGCCTGAAAATGCTCATAAAATTTTTTAAAAAATATATCAGATCTTGTTTAACTTTACTTTATTTGTTTCAAAGCATCATGTACTATCAATCTTTTATTTTTACCCTAAAGTAAGTTCATAACGGACATGTGGGTGACACGCTCTCGGCCAAAACCTTCTTAAACAGATACCCAACTGTGAGATCGTGACGTCACAAACTGGCGGCTAACAATCGCCGTTGTTAACCTACCTGCCTTAAAAGTATATATGTTTTTAAAGCTTTATTAACAGTATGGTATTTTCTAATGATGAAGATACATATTATTTTTTTTACTTTATATATATATATATGTTACAGTAAAAATGATAAATCGCTGATTATATAAAATTACCGATGATTATACATAATCACCACTGAATTTGGTAAATATGATAAATTATTTCATATTTATCAAATTTACCGGTTAGTTTATAAAATTCCCAACTCGTAATGGGGAAGGTAATAAATTCGGATTATTTTGTGGAAACAAACCAAACCCATATTCTATGGGGGGAAAAATCATTTATTTGCATTTACATGTATGCTTACTTCTTTAGATGTATTAGACTGTTTTAGAATTACAAAGCTTGCCAGATTTTTTTGCATTTGCACTTATCATCCTAATCACCACTAAATTTTGGAAATATCCAACTCGTAATGGCAAATGTGATAAATGTCATGAATAATTGGGCTAGTAGAATAGAGTGCAGGTTTTTTTTTAGTAGTTACTACTCAAAAAGATATTTTTTGGTTGAACAATATGGCGTAAGAGACCACAAATTACAGTATTTTATATTTTAAATAAAAAATGTCAATAAATGGTTATTTTAGGTCAAATACATTTACTTAGCCTGAACGAAATTTGAATAAGGGCCTGACAGGTATTGTGAAATGAAAAAAATGCAATTTACATGAGCTTGTACAAAACAGTTGCACATAAAAAATAAAAAAAATAAAAATAAAAAAAAAACCTGCAGTTACATATAAAAAAACAAACTAAGCCCGTATTCTAGAGGAAAAGAAAAACATTTTTTCAAATAACGTTAAATGCTATTACTACGTATTACTAAATATTTTAAGTTTACTTATTTAAGCATATTAGACTATTATGACATTTAGAATTACAAAGTTCGCCAGATTTTTTACATTTGCACTTATCAGACTCGCATTGTCCCTTACAAACACATCGCTGATATCCCTGACCTCCAGAAAGAGATGTCTTTCTAACGCATTCTCGAAGTGATATTGTTAGATATGAAACATTGTCAAGCAAAGTAAATTTTTCTTCACAAATTGTGAATTGATTTCTGGTATACAATTGTGAAAGTCTTCCTTGTGTCGTTCCTAACTGATAAAACTCTTCATTTTGAACTTCTAATATCACCGCTAATAAATTTCGGGGATCACTTCTTGCTCTGTCAACGTCTGGTATTCGTCGTTTCACTGTGTCACCAACTTAACCAGCAGGAAATTTAAGATTTGAAACCTTCATCATTTTCTTTGCTTGTAATTCTAGACATTCTTTAGCACTCATTCTATGTTTTCTTACTTGCTCTTGCCTGCATAAAATATCTGTCTGGATTAGAGCGACCGCTGCTTCATTCTCTTTCTGAGTCTTAAAATTAACTTCAGATGGAGGGTCATGTTGAGATAGATCGTTATTGTCCATATTAGAAACATTTTCTATTTCGCTATTGGTGCTTTCAGAAGCATTATTAACTGTCTCGATTAATGCCTGAAGCTCTTCTTCAGTTCTAAGATGTCCGATAGAGTCATTCGGGAACGAAAACGTTTTCAAGCCAAATTTTACAGGCGTCCCAAACATTGCTTCATTAGGAGAACTCTTGATGCCTTAATGAAATTCTCTATTTTTCATAAGTTGCACAAAACGTAACCCTTCGGACTATTTACTGGTGTGATTGCTTTCCAACCAAGAACTTAGCATATTTTCAATATCCTGGTTTGCACGTTCAATCGAACTTTGAGTCTGGCTGTGCATAGGTTTTCCGTGCATAATTTTCAGATCCGGCCACATTGCACAAGCTTCTTTTACGATTTTGTTACTAAGCTTACGACCGTTGATTACCGAATGTACGAACTTCGACCGTTGTACGAACTTCATCAAGTGGTCTTGGTAGAGAAATATAAACTTAAAGTCATTATCTGGTTGCGACTGCATGTCAGTTAGGTCCACCTGGCATCTTGAGTTCATCTCTTGAAAGACCACTGGCCTAACAACAAGTTCTTTCTTAGGTACCTTGTTTTTTTTTTTTTTTTTTTTTTTTTTTTGGACAACTTTCACACAAATTTAAGTAAATCATGACTTCTTCGGTAGTAATATTTTTAACATCCTGTTTCTACCACCATGGCCTACTGATAAGTGTACCTCAGGAATTATGGTAAAAATTTCTTCAAAGTACGTGTAATGGAGCTGTCTTCACTTACGGGAAAGATAAGTTTTTCAACATTACCTACTTTTATTACATTATATCATTATAGTCTCTGATAAACTTCCGGTTTTTCCCACTACTTTTGTTTTTACTATTATTCACTTTTGTTAACAAATCATATCTTTCGTCAGAAAACTGCTGTTTGTTTCCTTAGTATACATAATATTAACTAATTTGGAATTAAAACGCTCAAGCATACCAGCCATTATTCAATGTTTTATTTTTACAAGAGGGTAGCGAAAAAACGTCTACATGCAATGAAATGAGAACTACTTCTGAAATCACGTGTTGATAGAAGACAAGCAGCTGCGCAAACTGAACGAATTTTCTTAAAGTTAGGGACTTTTATCACATTCCCCATCATGAGTTGGGGATTTTATAAACTAACCGGTAAATTTGATAAATATGAAAAAAATTATCATATTTACCAAATTTAGTGATGATTATGTATAATCACCGGTAATGTTATATAATCACCGAATTTATTACTTTTACCGTAACATATGTTTATATAATTAAACTCCCGCTATTTTTAGTTACTCTGCCTAAGAAACCCAAATCCAAAGATATACACAACGAAACTCACTTATGTGACCTAGGAATTAAAGTCGAAAATTATAAAGGTAGATTGGGCACACTCCAATGCTATAGGTGCCAAGGATTTCATCATACGCAAACTGGCAGTAACTATGCACCCAAGTGCGTGAGATGCGGAGAGGGACATTTGTCCTTTGAATGCCCTAATAAAAACTCTGACTTGCCACCACGTTGTGCGAACTGTAAACAATCTCACACCTCGAACTTTAGGGGGTGTGAGATGTTCCCTAAAATGAAACATGATAAGCCAAAAGTCTATACTAGTAGGGTTATAGAAAATAAGTCATTTGCACAAGCCCTGTCTACTGGTTTGTATGCAGACACAATCAAGGAAGCAAAAACTGTTTTTACAAACCTGACCGAGTTTGTATCGGTCATAAAGAGCTCCAGCTTTCTTTTAACACAGCAAATAGGACAAAATGTACCTACTCATAATGACAAAACTACCATAAATCAAGATCTTAATGGATAGGTACACCACACAAGGAGATCCTATAAAATTAGCATTCTGGAATGCTCATGCCATTCAGAACAAGTTGACGGTGTTTTTGTCAGAGAGACTTTTGCCACGCCACGTGCGTGTATAAATTTGCCTAATTACCGCACATATAGGTGCGATCGTTTGAGTCACCGGGGGGGGGCGCAATTTATGTGCACAACTCGCTCTAGTCCTGTTTGATTAGCCAAGATAGAAACGACGGACATGAGATGGTCACAGTCTCAGTGTACTTACCGCAATATGGTTATTTGAATTTCATTTCATTTTATAATCCGCCCAGGAAACTACTGACGGAAAGTGTTCTTTCCAAACTTCTCTCTGACACTAATAAGTTTATCCTAACGGGTGATCTCAACGCAAAGCACACCTAGTGGGGGTGCCGTAAAACTAACCAAACTGGTAAGGTCCTCTATGAATTTATAAATAATCACCCAGTTGCCCTGCATGTTACTGAGGAGTATACGTACAGACCACAGAACCCAAGAAATGCAGACCTTCTTGATATTCTTCTGACAAATACTTCAATCCCTATTTATACTGAAGTAAAGCACGAATTGAGCTCTGACCATATACCGGTCATTGCTTACCTAGGCACTACTAAAGAGGCCGAAAATGAAATGATCCGCACGACTGACTGGAATAAGTTCCAGAAGTTTCTCAGTAAGAATCCGCCCATCTTTGATACTCTGAACTCGAGAAAAGATAGATGAGCATAAGAGAGATGTATGGGAGCAAATATTCAGAATCTTAGTCCGAATGATGGCAATCTCTGGACGTTCATGCGTAACTTGAGAAGGCAGCGTACATGCAATAAGCCGATTTATACTGAAAACTCTGATGCTCTCAATAATAAAGACAAATCGACGGTCCTTGAAGATCATTTAGAAGAGCAGTTCAGACCTAACATGACGCCCATGGACATTAATTTTGTCAATGAGGCATGCTACTTTCTTAGGGAATGGCTTAATGCCCACTCTGCTAAGAGATACATGGACAGTGAGATCAAAGAAATCACAAAGAAGCTTAAAGTCAAAAAAGCCCCTGGCATAGACGGTATTAATAATCACGCACTTAGAAATCTGCCCTGCAATGTTGTGACAAAATTCACGTGTATTATCAATGCGTGTCTTAGTCAATGCTATTTTCCCACAAAATGGAAAATCGCAAAAGTTATTTTATTGCCTAAGCCCGGCAAGGATATCACTAAGCCAGATGGGAACAGGCCCATTAGCTTGCTTCCGGAACTAGGAAAGGTCTTTGAGAGAATAATCTACAGCAGATTGAAAAACTATATTGAATTACTGCCTCCGGAATAATTTGGTTTCCGGAGAAAGCTTTCAACTACGAAACAGCTGGTTCGGCTCGTCGAGTTTTGTGGGGATGCGCTCCACAAGAAACAAAATGTCACCTTACTCCTGCTAGACGTGGCGAAGGCATTCGACCGCGTCTGGCATGAGAGGCTTATTTATAAACTTATAAATCTCCCTGTGGATAGAGAGCTGATTCAGCTAATTATGTCTTTCATCACTAATAGGAAATTCACTGTGGCTATTGGAAAGGACATCTCCAGTTTACGCACCATGAATGCAGGCGTCCCACAGGGGTCCATTTTAGGGCCCGTCCTGTATTTATTTTATGTTCATGACTTCCCTAGGGCTCACATTGGCAGAAATCACTTTCCCGGGTGCTATGCGGACGATACGGCATTAGCCGTAAAGTCCGCAAACGCACACCGTGCAATCAAGAAGTTACAGGAGCTTCTACCAGAGGTAGAAACGTGGTGTACGACTTGGAGGATTGCTATTAATGCCAGAAAGTCGCAATTATTAATGATAAGGAGGAAAAATACACAGTTGACTATTAATAGCAAGCTCTTCTTATTCTCTGAAGAGATTCCTAGAGTTAGTAAGGCGAAATATTTAAGAGTAATCCTAAATGAAATATTAAAATGGGGAGATCATATAACAGAAGTCAGAAGAAAGATTTTCACTGTTGTAAATAGTCTCATCCCTATATTGGGTAATTATTCTAGCTTAGACCTCAGGAAAAAGAGGCTAGTTTATATCACGGAAATTAGGCCATTGATGACTTATGTGTCGCCGGCCTGGTGCACGGCTAGCAAGGAGGATATAAAAAGACTTCAAATCATGCAAAACAAAGTCTTCAGGCTTATCACCCATGCTCACATTTTTGTGAGCAATGCTACACTGTACTGTGAATTAAAACTGGACACTCTAGAAGAGCACATGAATAAGATCAACAGGAAATTCTTCACGAAAGCTCTGAACTGTGACCATATGAGAAATTTTGATATCTTTACCTACGAAATATTGAATGAGGACGCCAAACTGCGCCCACTTGTGGCCCACCTTATCAGGGACCCGAACTTTCCCTCCTTAAATTTACTAGTTTTATTCACATTCTACACTCATTTTATGACTCCTACTTAGTCACACCTTTACCGGGCCGGTTACTTGCTAGTGAGCTCTTGCTTTGCTGGTCTTCCTATTATTTATCCGTCTTAGCTCTTCCTTACGGCGGACATTATGTGAAGATAGTTCTATGTTATTGTGCCCATCTGGCATAAATTTGATTGAGCCAGATAAACTGCTGATCTCAGTGGTATTCTGGCTATAAGTTATCAGTCAGCCAGTCATGTTTTTATATATACTAGCTGGCAAGCCCGCTTATCATTGTTCTTTTTTAAAAGAATTCCTATGTTAAATTTGGCCTGTATTTAAAAAGTTGAACCGAACAACCAGTTTTTAGCGGCATTCCGCGGGCTTACCCCGCTTTTTTCACCTATGCATCCAGAAGTTACCGCATACACGATACACATGCGGAGAATCACGAAAACACCCATGCTGCCAGCCATTTCGCGGGTATTCGAAAGTTGGACCGAAATACCAGTGTTCAGCGCTTTCGGGGGGGCTGAGCCCGCGCAAAACAGTGTTCACGTGTGCATGCAAAAGATACTGCATACACCGTACACATGCGTAAAATCACGAAAACACCCCTCCAGCCAGCCCGCTGTCCGGGATTCGAAAGTTGGACCGAAATACAATTTTTCAGCGATTTTGCGCGTGCTGTGCCCGCTTTATTCACGTATACATGCAGAAGTTAGTGCGTAAACGATACACATGTGTAAAATCAAGGAAACACCCATGGAGTCAGCCCGTTCGCCGGGATCGAAAGTTGGACCGAACTACCAGTGTTCATCGGTTTTGCGCGGACTGCCCCCGCTTAATTCACATATGCGTCCAGAAGTCACTGCATACACGATACACATGCAGAAAATCACGAAAACACCAATGTAGGCAGCCCGCTCGCCGAGATTCGAAAGTTGGACCCAACTACCAGTGTTCAGCGGTTTTGCGGGGGCTGCGCCCGCTTTATTCAGTTATGCATCCAGACGATACTGCATACATTATGCACATGTGGGAAATCACGAAAACACCCATGCAGCCAGCCCGCTCACGGGGATTTTAAATTTGGTACGAACCACCAGTGTTCAGCGCCTTTGCCGCTATTCATTGTTCGTGTGTATAAGAGTTCCTAATATAATTTCGCCGGTATTCGAAAGTTGGAACGAACTACCAGTGTCCAGCGGTTTTGTGCGGGCTGCGCCCGCTTTATTAAAGTTTGCATCCAGAATATACTGCATACACGACACACATGCGTAAAATCACGAAAACACCAATGCAGCCAGCCCGCAAATTTTCGGGATTCGAAAATTGGAACGAACTAACAATGTCCAGCTGTTTTGCCCGGGCAGCGCCCGCTTTATTAAATTATGCATCCAAAATATACTGCATACACAATACACATGCGGAAAATCACGAAAAGACCCATACAGCCAGGCCGTTGGCCTTTATTCGAAAGTTGGACCGAATTATCAGTGTTCAGCGATTTTATCCGCTTTATTCGCGTATGCATCTAAAAGATACTGCATACACGTTACACATGCGACTTGCGTAAAATCACGAAAACACCCATGCAGCCATAGCGCTCGCCGGGATTCGAAAGTTGTACCAGGGCGGGTTTTGCGCGGGCTGCGCCCGCTTTATTTTTATACGCATCCAGAAGATACTGCATGCACAATACATATGCGGAAAATCACGCAAACACCCGTGCAGCTGGCCCTCTCGCCGGGTTTCGAAAGTTGGACCAAACTACCAGTGTTCATTGGTTTTGCGCTGGCTGCGCCCGCTTTATTCACATATGCATCCAGAAGACACTGTATACACGATACACATGCGGAAAATCACGAAAATACCCATGCAGCCAGCCCGCTCGCCGGACTCGTAAGTTGGAGCGAACTACCAGTGTTCAGCTCTCTTGAGCGGGCTGCGCACGCTTAGCGGGCTGAAGCCCGCTTTCCTGATTGGTGTGTATAAGAGGTCCCATGTTAAATTTCGCCGGTATTGAAAAGTTGGACAGGACTCCCAGTGTTCAGCGGTTTTGCGCTGGCTCCTCCTGCTTTATTCAAGTATGCATTCAGAAAATACTGCATACACTGTTCAATGTTCATGAGTTCCCATTGTAATTTCGCTGGTATTCGAAAGTTGGACCGAACTACCAGTGTTCAGCGGTTTTGCGCGGGCTGCGGCCGCTTTCTTCGTATATGCATGGAGAAGATACTGCATAAACGATACACATACGTAAAAACAAGAAAACACCCATGCCAGCCTGCTCGCTGGATTCGAAAGTTGGTCTGAACTACCAGTGTTCAGCGATTTTACTGCTCAGGCTTTTTGCCAAGTGTAACCGCAAAACTTTTCGGGTATAATATTCAAACAGTAGATTCGTTATTAAAACTCCTTTTGATAAACTTCAACATAATCACACACGAAAGTGCATCAATATATATATATTAATGTAATTAATCAACCATAATTATTTATATTAAGAAAACTTTCCATATACCATGTTCAAGCAACAGAAATTCAATTTAAAAACCCTGAACGAAAAAATAATTAGTCAGAATTTAAATAAATAGTTTATTTATATTTATATTTATTTTTTTGCAATTAAAATTTCTTAATTAAAATTATATTTAATATTAGCTTTATGCGAACAGAAACATTTGTTACCAAAAATACGACAGTATATATATTAATGAATTTATATATAATAACAAAAGCAGTGAATGATTACATAGCTGAGTAACACAAATGAGCACGCGGATTTAAGCTATTAGAAATATTAATTTGTATTATTCAAAGTTGCTTTTCTTATTCAGATCCAAAAATCAAGAATTGTTCGAAAAATGCACAAAAAATACATATCTCGGCAACTAACAGGCCGATCGGCTCGAAATTTACAATCTTATAATTGCCAGATTTTGAAAAGAGGTTTTGTGTTTGTTCCAAACAGATTGGCAAATTAGGAGATTAATTAGCATAATGAATAAAAATCCTCCACTACTTTAATTTCATCCATGACGAATGGCCTTGACGATTCCAAAAGTCCTGCGGAAACCATCTCCTCTTCAGCGACACCATGGAGGTAAGAAAAGGAGGAGGGGCCATTCCGCGCTAGAAGTGAAGCACTGCTTTGAAGCTTGGGTCACCAGACGGGGCGTTCTTTGTTTACATTCAGAAGCTCGCTTGACAAGATTCTGATAGTATTTCGACACACGACAGTTCCATAGAAATCGAAAAAGGGACACTCTCGCATGAAAGAAACATTCATAGTGTAATGGATAATAGCAATTTGTATAGTTTACTGACATTTACGCAAAAATCACATCTTGGTTATTTTTCGATAACTAAAAACAGCGATTTTGATTATGAATTTGTTTTATAAAATTCTAAGCTGTTGCACTACAAAAATTATGGATTTTAAGAAAATTGCTAAAAGAGATCTGCCAAAATTTATTTTCTAGAAGATTTGAAAAGTTTGAAACTTGATGGCTAAATGTAAATATAAAATTATGTATGTTAAAATATTTGTAATTATGCACATAGGTCAGATTAAGTTTTTATTAAATAGAGTAACGCATGCAAGCGCTATCTGCCTAAAGAGAGAGATGCCATCGTGGAGGAATTTTGAAGAAAAACTGACCTTTGAGTGGGTATTAAAAATAATACTTATAATTTTCATTCAAATTATATTCATATATATTTTTTATGTAAAACTTTCGGGTGTATGCTAAATTAGTGTAAATTACTTTACACGAAAAATATAGTGAATGCACAGAAATTAAAGATTTGCACATGCCGGAAATGATAAATAGGAAATATGTATGGGTATTTATGCATGTGCTTGCAAAAAGCATGTATCTGCCTTTGACAAAATACTTAAATATTCATTAAATTATTTATAAATGTATTTGAAATGAAGAATTTATTCACTTATAAACAACTGTGAAAGTACTGTGAAGAAATCTAATGAATAAATGTATCTAATTTATAATGATTATAAATGTTATCTAAATATATAATAACCTTATTATTGAATTGTAAACATAAATTGAAATCCTGTTGATAAATACGTTATAAAACTATTTAAGCAAGAATTGTTCGTATTGGAAAGCAATCTGTTAAAAGGTATTGTAAAGCAAATGCTATGAGATGCGCACTTAAGAACGTAATAAAGAGTTTTGGAAAAAAAAAATCTGATAAGTAATTAAAAGAATTATTCCCTTTACATTTTATAATAACTCAGTTACAAGTTTTAAATAATACTTAAAAAAAAAACTTATTTTATTCCCTTTCAGAAATGTTCAGAGAAAGTCAAATACTATTTAATTCCTAATAATTCTCTAATTTAAAATGAACCGTATAGAGCATTAATTATAAATTGACTTATATTTTTCGATTTAAAAGAAGCCAAAAAATCATGTCATATTTAAGAAAGTATTTTAGGAAGAAGCTCTATAAATAGAAAAGAAATAATGCATAATTTTAATATTAATAATACAATAAACTTTGATCTTAATTTTTGTACCTTAACCGAATAAAACCGAATTACCTTAATTTTTTTTTCCTAATGTAATTAACGAAAACTTGTGAAAATATTTCATTCAAATTAAACCATTCTGAGAAAACTGTCCTGTGAAAAGTATAGCATTTAATTCCGTTCAGAACGAAATGTTGTTTAAAAATATGTTGTTTTCGCATACTTAGGACTCTGAAGTGTTGTAGAAAAAGAAAATATATACATTTATATGTATATTTGCGACGTAATTACAAAATATTTACACCCGAACGCGTCAAATCCCATAGAACTCAATGGTAAATGACCCAATGTTTTGGTCACCACGTAAGGATCGCCGGTGCTTCAGAGCAGGGTACGGAGAAACTTGTTTAGGGCGACTCCTTCTTACTTCCTACCTCCATGAGCGACACCCGTCGCTTTCGAGTCGAAGGCCCTCAACCAAGAGTTAGGAAGGGGAGATAAGGTAGTAGCGCTTTTTTAATGAACCTTCTAATTAGGCTCCTAATTAGCAAAACAGTTTACAATGAACGCTAACCTTTATTTGATCATCCGGGAAGTGCAAAATTCAAAATTTGAACGAAATCGGTTATTTCTTTCAAAAGTTACGTATTTTTGTGCATTTTTCCGGCTCAATTTCTCTAATTAAGAAAAATGCACTAAATATTCGTATCTCCGGAACGAATCATGCGATCGGCTCCAAATTTAGAAATTTACAACCGATGGATGGTCAGATGAAGGATGCTCTTTGTTCTAGATGGATTGGCAAATTAGATGATTAATTAGCATAATGAATAAAAAAGCGCCAGTACGCTAATTTCATCCCCAGCGAATGGCCTTGACGATTCCAACAGTCGAGCGGATAACATCTTCCCCCCCCGACACCCGTCGCTTTCCGAGTGGAAGGCCCTCAACCACGAGTTAGGAAGGGGATATAAAGGTAGTAGCGCTTTTTTAATGAACCTGCTAATTAGGCTCCTAATTAGCAAAACAGTTTACAATCAACGCTAACGTTCATTTGAGCATCCGGGAAGTACAAAATTCAAAATTTGAACGAAATCGGTCTGTTAGATCGGGAGATACGTATTTTTGGTGCATTTTTCCGACTCGTTTAGTTTAATTAAGGAAAATTCGTAATTTGGGAACCAATCATCCAATTTTCTTGAAATTTCGAAATTTTTAATTCGCGTATCTTCAAATGAAGGATGCTGTTTATCCCAAGTCGATCGGCCAATTAGACGCTTAATTAGCGACATGACTAAAAATGCTCCAGTACCTTAATTTCGCCCCTTGCCGCGGAGAAATATCCCTTTAATAGGGAAAAACCCAACAAAGAAAGCGAAAGAAATACCAAAAACGTAGGGGAAAATTAGTTTTTAATTAATATCTCGGCTAATTAAATTCGCACGAAGATGCCAATGGTCAATATGGCGAGATACGGGAATTCTGAATCCAACGGTACCTTCCACTAAGCTCTACACCAAGCCGTTCTTGAGAAGATGATGTTACAAACAAACAGACGCGCACAGATTTTAATAGTATAGAAAAAATGGAATTCCTTAATATTAACGTATACATTCTTTTAAATACAGAAGCAAATACCTTAATAAATTTACAAGTAAATTTCAAGTTAGGCTTAACGTACCTGAGAATACTTCAAAATGGTAAAATTTTCTAGCGGTATCGATTTTAACCATCTGTATCATACATCTTGTTGTTTAGGAAATCTATATACTGACACTTTAGGACCATCATTATAATTTCCTCGGCATAACGACACACAGCACTTTAAAGGAATAATGAAAACCGAAAAAAAAGATATTAAGATTAAATTAAGCAGATATTCAACCTACCAAAACAACGCTTTGGTTCACTAACGCGCCTTCTCACGACCAAGGACGAAATTCCCCTAATTTGCTAATGCCATCTAGATGGCCTTGGTTTGACCAAAGGGGCTATCTTTTGTACCCTATCGAGATAGCTGACAGTTTGTGACGTCACTAATCTACGAGCCTTCAGTAGGGAGGCTTGTTTTTAAGAGGGTGTTGCTTGTAACTATCTAGAATGTGTTGGCTTAACCCATGGCACGAGAGAATTGTACATGAAGATTTCAACAAAAATATTTCTGTGGCAAAAGAACATTGTTGCAACTATTTTGTTTACGTTGTTAGTTTTCTTGGAATGAAGCCAGGGCTCTCGCGCATGCCCATGATTTTGTAGTGAATGGGTTAATGAACTCAGAGATGCATTTTGGTAAAAGATTGCACTATCGTCTACGTGCATTGCTAGTGTAGTATTAGGCAAGTAAGTAATGTGGTTCACATAAAGTATGAATAATATAGGCCCCGGAATAGACTCTTGTGAAATCGGTATCTACGATGTCAAATTTAGAATTTTTTGGAATAATTGACCCTATTCTTGTTAGTAAGTCTTATCATAGATATTTCTCTCAATTTTATAAATATAGTCTTAATAACCGATTTCAAGTCTTTGTACAATAGCTCATTTCATATAAACCAGGAAGTACCTATAATCATCCTCAGCATTTTTTTTTTTTTTTTTTTTTTTTTTTTTTTTAAACTTTTGAATTGTTTGAAGTCTGGTCAGTTGCTGAGCTCCAAGTAGGAAAGGCGTAATTTAATAATTGGTCTTATAATAAAAATATATAATCAGATAGAGGATGAGATGATTTTTCGAACAAGCATTTGAAACCAATAGAAATTCCTATCGAATTTTTAAAATAATTTTTCCAGGTTAAAACGAGTGTTTAGAGTCTCTCAATGGCATACTTGGGATAAATCTGAAAGTTCTGTGAAAAACGCCGTTACACCCACAGTCCTATTTTCATTTTGGTGTTCCTTATCTTAATAACAGATATGATAATTATAAGGATTAAAAATTGCTTTAGTATCTTAATATTCTGAATACTATGCAGAGAAGATATCCGAAAATTTAAAAAAATTAACTGAAAAGATTAAATACAAGATTAGGTAGAAAATATTGCTTTTCTATTGTTGCCCATTTTCTCTTAGTTTCATTAAAATTTTTCTTGCCACTTCAAAACATAATCTGCGAAGAATATTTATTTATTCAAACGCGTACTAAGTTTTGAAATCAATTATGTCAAAAGGTTTAAGATATGAAACATTTAAAATACAATTATCACGTAATATATTTAAGAGAAGCTTGCTGTAGTATTTTTCATAAAAAATTTTGTCAAATAATGCATCGGCTTTTAATTTAATTCTGAAAATAAAAACATCAAATTATAGAATTTTTAAAAAACGTTACTGACTCTTTCAACTGGTCAAGTAAAAACTCACAAACGTATGCAGTATCTGAAACCAGTTTGAAATGTTTTGATAAAAACGTGCTCAAAGTGTTTAGTTTACATGGTTAATTCGCCTCATCTTCCTTCCTAAAGAAACCCCCACTTTTTGCATGTTTTCCTGTTTAAAAGGTTTTTATTGTAGTCGTAACTTAACGGGGAGAGAGAATGCAAATTGCAGGCCACTCTGATTTGAGCAGTCGCACGTAAGGTTCTCTTAGCACGGCTGTCGGTTTTACCAAGTCGATTTGATTTTTCTTCTACGATCAGTTGCTAGCACATAAAAGGTTGCTCACCTGTCTTAAGTGACCAAAGAGTAGTAAAAAGGCCCTAGTGCGATTTTACTGAGTCTTGCATCCGTTTTTCCATGAGACTGAACTGATTTAAGGACTTGATGATCATGTCTCTAGTCAAACTAATCTTCGCTCGATATACGGAATTAACTTCTAAAGAGAAGGATTTATCGTTGACTGAGGATGAAAGAATTGATCTGGATTTTCTACTAAAACTTCTCCCTAACCTATCGGATAAGGTACGAGCAAGTCTGAACTCTGCACGTGGCTCTGGACTAGGCTTAGCGCAAGTCGGTTCTAACCGGTTAGCGGTTAGCATCTAATGAAATTGATACCCATCATGCTGATGTCTCCCAACACGATATGCATTGTACTGCTGTTACCAAAAGCACGAAACGTACTCTGAGCGATACCGAATCGGACCCTCCTGAGGTGCAAAACAAATTTGATGTTCTTGCGAACATAACTGATGATGACTCCGGACTCGCTCCTGAACAGCACACGCACAGTACCAGACATGAAGGTGATGTTAAATTTAAACGAAATCCCAAACTGAAGGCTCCCAAAAGTTTAAAAATCTCACCTAGTCAGAACTTAACTAGCAAAATTACACATACACTGAATTCTGAGTTTGCGATCAGCAGCCACAATAATGTGGCGCCATCTAGTGAAGGAACTGAGAAACAGGCTGCAGCGAGTAGGTCTCAGACCGAAAACGCAACGCGCCCAATCAGTTATCCAGATGAAGTCACGGGGCTAACTGACGCTCATATTGTTCAGGTTGGCGCAACTCAAACGAACACCATGGAGGAGGGACTTTGTGAAAATGCCGCTAATGGTAACAATATTATGGACACGGACGCTAGTCTAAACAAAATACAAGCTCAGATGAAAACATAGAAGCGGAATTTGTGAAAAAGACACGTATACCACCCATAACTGTTAAAGTAGATTACCCTATATGGAAAAACATAGCTAGGGCACTTAAACAGAGAAACATTGAGTTTAACAATAATAAGAATAATAAAGGGATTAAATTTTTCCTCAGAAACCCTGAACATTACAGACAGACTATTACTTATTTAAAAGACGCAAAAGTGGAACACCACTCTTTCACACTTCCTGAGGACAAAGACATAAAAGTAGCGATAAGAGGTCTGTTAAGAGATACAGATACGGTAGAAATACAAGAGGAATTTGAGGATTTAGGATACAGAGTTGAATCAGTTAAGCAACTTACGCGCAGAAGAAAAAGGGGAGTTTATTAAACTTCCGCTATTTTTAATTACTCTGCCTAAGAAACCCAAATCCAAAGATATACACAACGAAACTCACTTATGTAACCTAGGAATTCGAAAGTCGAAAATTATAAAGGTAGATCGGGCACGCTACAATGCTATAGGTGCCAAGGATTTCATCATACGCAAACTGGCAGTAACTATCCACCCAAGTGCGTGAGATGCGGAGAGGGATATTTGTCCTTTGAATGCCCTAATAAAAACTCTGACTTGCCACCACGTTGTGCGAACTGTAAACAATCTCACACCTCGAACTTTAGGGGGTGTGAGATGTTCCCTAAAAAGAAACAGGATAAGCCAAAAGTCTGTACTAGTAGGCTTATAGAAAATAAATCATTTGCACAAGCCCTGTCTACTGGTTTGTATGCAGACACGATCAAAGAAGCAAAAACTGTTTTTACACACCTGGCCGCTGTGTGTGTATTTAATTATGGCAAAGCACACTAGGGCTATCTGCCTAAGGGGAGGGATAGCCTTCGTGGAGGACTTTCTAAGGGAAACTGGCTCGTATACACGTTACACATGGGGAAAACCACGAAAACACCCATGCAGCCAGCCCGTTCGCGGGATTTGAACCTCGGACCGAACTACCAGTGTTCAGCGACTTTACCGCTCGGCCGCTGGTGGGCCTTAACACACCTGGCCGAGCTTGCATCGGTCATAAAGAGCTCCGGCTTTCTTTTAACACAGCAAATAGGACTAAATGTACCTACTCATAATGACAAAACTACCATAAATCAAGATCTTAATGGATAGGTACACCACACAAGGAGATCCTATAAAATTAGCATTCTGGAATGCTCATGCCATTCAGAACAAGTTGACGGATTTTTTAAACTTCCTTAACAATCACAATATTGATATTGTTTTTGTCGGAGAGACTTTTGCCACGCCCCGTGCGTGTATAAATTTGCCTAATTACCGCACATATAGGTGCGATCGTTTGAGTACCCGTGGTGGGGGTGCCGCAATTTATGTGCGCAACTCGCTCCAGTCCTGTTTGATTAGCCAGGATAGAAACAACGGACATGAGATGGTCACAGTCTCAGTGCACTTACCGCATTATGGTAAATTTGAATTTCATTTCATTTTATAATGAAATGAAATTCAAATTCCAGGAAGCTACTGACGAAAAATAGTCTTTTCAAAGTTCTCTCTGATACAAATAAGTATATCCTAATGGGTGATCTTAACGCAAAGCACTAAACCCGTAAAACTAACCAAAATCGCAAGGTGCTGTATGACTTTATAAGCAATCACCCAGTTGCCCTGCATGCATGCCCTGCATGAGGAGTATACGTACAGACCTCAGAACCCAAGAAATGCAGACCTTCTTGATATTCTTCTGACAAATACTTCAATCCCTATTTATACTGAAGTAAAGCACGAATTGAGCTCTGACCACACACCGGTCATTGTTTACCTAGGCACTACTAAAGAGGCCGAAAATGAAATGATCCGCACGACTGACTGGAATAAGTTCCAGAAGTTTCTCAGTCAGAATCCGCCCATCTTTGATACTCTGAACTCGTAGAAAGATATAGATGATGCGGTTGATACCCTCACTTATTCAATCAATAATGCCATTGAAAATGCATCTAGACACATGAGAAGAAATAATAATAACACTGGCACTCTGCCACAGGAAATTAGACAGATGATTAAGGATCGGAATAAGATGAGGAAAGAGTAGTACCTCACATGGAGCTCTCACGTTAAAAGAGATATGAACAAATTAAATAAATTAATTAAAAAGAAAATAGATGAGCACAAGAGAGATGTATGGGAGGAAAAAATTTAGAATCTTAGTCCGAATGATGGCAATCTCTGGACGTTCATGCGTAACTTGAGAAGGCAGCGTACATGCAATAAGCCGATTTATACTGAAACCTCTGTTGCTCTCAATAATAAAGACAAATCGACGGTCCTTGCGGACCATTTAGAAGAGCAGTTCAGACCTAACATGACTCCCAGGGACAAGAATTATGTCTATGAGTCGTGCTACTTTGTTAAGGATTGACTTAATGCCCACACTGCTAAGAGATACGTGGCCACTGCTACTCCCAGTGAGATCAAAGAAATCACAAGGAAGCTTAAAGTCAAAAAGGACCCTGGTATAGACGGTATTAATAATCATGGACTTAGAAATCTGCCCTGCAATGTTGTGACAAAATTCACGAGCATTATCAATGTGTTGTCTTAGTCAATGCAATTTTCTCACAAAGTGGAAAATCGCAAAAGTTATTTTATTGCCTAAGCCCTGCAAGGATAACACTAAGCCAGATGGGTACGGACACATTAGCTTGCTTCGGGGCTAGGAAAGATCTTTGAGAGCATAATCTACAGCAGATTGAAGAACTATATGGAATTACTGCCTCCGAAACAATTTGATTTCCGGAGAAAGCTTTCAACTACGAAGCAGCTGGTGCGGCTCGTCGAGTTTTGTGAGGATGCCATGTCGCCGTACTCATGCTAGACGTGGCGAAGGCATTCGACCGCGTCTGGCATGAGGAGCTGATTTGGTAAAAGCGCAGAATAGGCTGCATCAACAAAGTTCAGTAGGAGGAGCTGCGTGACGTCATTAAATGGGTGGGACTAAGCTTATGACGTCACATTGTAGTCTCGCATTTACACTAGGTGTACTTTCTATTTTCTCTTAAAAATAAGAATAATAAATTGTTTATTATTGTAAATTAATATCAAATTCTTTACTTTTAATTTACATTTATAACATTTAAGCTTAGGCGATACTGATAATAAGTATAATAAATTGTTTATATTTAAAATTACCATGATACAGTGAGCGAATTCTACCAATTATTAAAACGATAAACAACGTCGCAGTCTCTAATAGTTGTAGAGCTTCAATGTTTTCAAAAATTTTTATTAAATTATTATTATTTTTTATTATTTTTTTTATTTATACAAATAAACTATTTTTTTTAATTTAAATTCATATTGTGGAACATTTCAATTTTATCATTTTTACAAATTACCTTCTTGCTACGTAACGACATAATTCCTTACATACCAATAATTAGACAATTTTCATTATTTCTAAAAATTTTAAACTTTACATTAATAAAAAAAGAATATTTTTTATTGCACATGAACATCATTACACAGCTTTCATATCAGTTTCTAAAATTCCTAAATCACGCCATATTCTGTGTAGGCATGCTAGAATTCTACGCATTAATAAATAAAAAAATCTAATTTCTCAGAATGAAAGAAAATAATATAATAAAATAAATACTACAAACTTGGAACACTAAGCAATGCTTCACATACGCACACACACACATATTATCAATGAACTCATATTATCAAGTGCAATTACGATACCAAACACTACGTATTAAAATATGAGGTAAACGTTACTTCAAAGGTTAAAGTTTACAGTTTTGCTACTGTTGAGTCGATAGTCGGACTATCCATATATATCGTAAGTCGGAAAGCGTTATAAACATATCAAAAAACGAAAAATTAAAAATACAATTTAAAGGAAAAATTATGTCTTCAATATAATTCACAATTAAAACAACAATACAAATATAAAATACACAAACAATATGTTAAACACTGCACATAAATAAAGTTACATTACTTCTCGACATCACGCACAACCTCGTTTTCCCTTTTACACAACAATCAGTATTCGCTCGAAAAACATCAAAGTATTCCACAAACTCGGTGTCCATGTGCTCATTTATCTATTTTCACTTAAAGAAAAATCAGAGAATTGCTCAAACTCGGCATTGCGCACCACATTGGCTTCGCCCATGTGCACATCGACCTATTTTCACTTAAAAAAAATCCCAGAATTGCACAAACTCGGCATTGCGCCCCACATTGGCTTTGCCCATGTGCACATCGATCTATTTTCACTTAAAAAACATTCCAGAATTGCACAAACTCGGCATTGCGCACCACATTGGCTTTGCCCATGTGCACATCGATCTATTTTCACTTAAAAAACATCCCAAAATTGCACAAACTCGGCATTGCGCACCACACTGGCTTTGCCCATGTGCACATCGATCTATTTTCACTTAAAAAAATCCCAGAGTTGCACAAACTCGGCATCGTGCACAAACTCGGGATTGCGCACCACATTGGCTTCGCCCATGTGCACATCGACCTATTTTCACTTAAAAAAAATCTCAGAATTGCACAAACTCGGCATTGCGCCCCACATTGGCTTTGCCCATGTGCACATCGATCTATTTTCACTTAAAAAACATTCCAGAATTGCACAAACTCGGCATTGCGCACCACATTGGCTTTGCCCATGTGCACATCGATCTATTTCCAGTTAAAAAAATATCCCAGAATTGCACAAACTCGGCAATGCGCACCACATTGGCTTTGCCCATGTGCACATCGACCTATTTTCACTTAAAAAAACATCCCAGAATTGCACAAACTCGGCATTGCGCCCCACATTGGCTTTGCCCATGTGCACATCGATATATTTTCACTTAAAAAACATTCCAGAATTGCACAAACTCGGCATTGCGCACCACATTGGCTTTGCCCATGTGCACATCGATCTATTTTCACTTAAAAAAACATCCCAGAGTTGCACAAACTCGGCATTGCGCACCACATTGGCTTTGCCCATTTGCACATCGACCTATTTTCACTTAAAAAAATATCCCAAAATTGCACAAACTCGGCATCGCGCACAAACTCGGCATTGCGCACCACACTGGCTTTGCCCATGTGCACATCGATCTATTTTCACTTAAAAAAATCCCAGAGTTGCACAACCTGGGCACTGCGCACCACATTGGCTTTGCCCATGTGAACATCGATCTATTTTACTTAAAAAAATCAGACATTAAATAAATTCTCCATTGCTTATATACTCAGAAATTTGCTTTCACTTAAAGAAATCAGAGAATTGCAGAAACTCGCGCGGAACCAACTCCATTGATTCGAGTTGCAAAAAATGTGTCCAGAAAAATGATACAAGACAAAAATAAAGCTGCCAGAATAAAGCAACTACCAAACATCCAAACTGCCATATTAGAAAAGCACCCAATATTTTACTTAAGTCAATAATAATAAATGAAACTTACCTTCAGTCCTCTTCTTTTGCAGAATATATGGCTGTGATCTCACTGAGAAATGTACGCATCAGTTGGCTGGCGTCGGATTTCTTGTGTTTCCTTCTCCAAATATATTCCGCAAGATAGGAATCAAACTGTCCTTTTGCCTTACTAGAGTCACGGAAACTTCTTTTGATTGCCGCCCAAGTTCCTTCAATACTATTGGTATGCGCACCTGTTTCTGGATCTTTAAAACTCAAGCTATGATTGACTTTCAAGTGCGCATACCCTTCGAACTCGAGACAGTCGTACGCTTTCCAACAATCGGATATAATAATCGATCCTGGTAGAACATTCTCTTTAATGATTTCTAGCAATGTTTCGGCACCTCTGTTTTCAACAACTCTAAAGACGCATTTATCTGTTCCTCTCTCAACCAAATCAAAAACCCATTTTCCTTCGACTCTTTTCCCCTCTATGATACTTTTGCTTGCCAAACTTGCTTTCGTCGATTTCGACAATGACACCTTCCCCACCCAACTTAACATTCTCCTTCAGACATAACTCCATGCATACTTCTCTACAAAAACTTTTCCAATCTGTCACCGTATTTTTAGCAATACGTAATTCCGTTCGTATAAAATCATTCCCGCACTTGCCCAACCACATATAGGTAACTCGCAAAACATCATACATGCTCCATTTACTCTTCGCAAACCAGTAGTTCTTTCGGTTCAACTGACAGCCAGTAGTTCAACTGACTTTGAAATTCGATGCCTACATTCGCCTCCAGTAACTCTGCACATCCACTCAAAACCGTCTATCCGTTTTTTTCGCTCTACTAGTTTCATATTTGTTCCACAAATCCGGCACTTATACGGTATTGCAATCAAACCTTTCTCCATACACCACTCAATAACGCATTTTTTATCTCTTCGCTCCAACTGATGAAAGAAATCCAGATTCAGATACTCATCCATTCTGCAGTAAGCACTGAATTAGACTCACTCATGAATAATCAAAACATTCTTTAAGCAAAAGAATTCTTTTCTGTATTTTCAGAAGTTACGGTTATAATTTTTAATTCATGCATTCAATATTTTCAATCGTTTGCTAATGATCGTTTTCAATCGTTTGGTATCTTAATAATACATTTGTGAGAGATAATTCGTTGCGTTAAATGCTAACAATACCACACAACACACAAAAGTAGATTTATAATTTAAAAAATCTCGCACAGAACATTATAAACCTACCATTTCAACTCAGTTAAAATATAATTTAAGTTTTCTTTAAATACGAAGCTATAGCATACTTATAACTTGTTTTGAAGAAGAGGAGTAACCAATATTACGTCATAAAAAGGCGTGTCCAAGCATAAGAGAAGTAAACACAGCATCGACTGATGCAGCCTATTCTGCGATTTAGCCGCTGATTTATTAACTTATAAATTTCCCTATGGATAGAGAGCTGATTCAGCTAATTATGTCTTTCATCACTAATAGGAAATTCATTGTGGCTATTGGAAAGGACTTCTCCAGTTTACACACCATGAATGCAGGTGTCCCACAGGGGTTCATTTTAGGACCCGTCCTGTATTTATTTTATGTTCATGACCTCCCTAGAGCTCACATTGACAGAAATCACTTTCTTGGGTGCTATGCGGCGTTCGTAAACGCATACCATGCAATCAAGAAGTTACAGGGAGGGTCTGCCAGAGGTAGAAAAGTGATGTACGACGTGGAGGATTGCTATTAATGCCAGAAAGTCGCAATTATTCATGATAAGGAGGAAAAATACAATTGAATATTAATAGCAAGCTCTTCTTATTCTTTGAAGAGATTCTTAGAGTCAGTAAGGCGAAATATTTAGGAGTAATGCTAAATGAAAGATTAAAATAAGGATATCATATTACAGAGGTCAGAAGATGTTGTTGTTGTTGTATTTAATTATGGCAAAGCACACGAGGGCTATCTGCCTAAGAGGAGGTATGCTTTCGTGGAGGACTTTCTAAGGAAAACTGGCTCGTATACACATTACACATGGCGAAAACCACGAAAACGCCCATGCCGCCAGCCCGTTCGCGGGATTCGAACCTCGGACCGAACTACCAGTGTTCAGCGACTTTACCGCTCGGCCGCTGGTGGGCTCAGAGGTCAGAAGAAACGTTTTCATTGTTGTAAATAGTCTCACCCCTATATTGGGTAATTATTCTAGCTTAGACCTCAGGAAAAAGAGGCTAGTATATATCACGGCAACTAGGCCATTGATGACTTATACGTCGCCGGCTTGGTGCACGGCTACCAAGGAGGATACAAAAAGACTTTAAATTATGCAAAACCAAGTCTTAAGGCTTATCACCCATGCTCACGTTTTTGTGCGCAATGCTACATTTCACTGAGACTTAAAACTGGACACTCTAGAAGAGCACCTGAATAAGATTAACAGGAAATTCTTCACTAAAGCTCTGAACTGTGACCATATGAGTAATTTTGATATCTTTACAACGAATCCAATCGAATACAATGGAATACAACGAATACAATCGAATGAATGAGGACTCCAAACTGCGCCCATTTGCGGCCCACCTTATCAGGGACCCAAACTTTCCCCACCTAGTGCTCACTTGTAAATAATGTATATAGTGTGTTTATTAGCATTCTTAATTTTGTATCTTACTCACTTACTGTACTGTGTATTTCTTAATTTCACTAGATTTTTTCACATCTTTTACTCTCATTTCATGATTCCCACTTAGTCACGCCTTTACTGGGCCTGTTACTTGTTAGTGAGCTCTTGCGTTGCAGGTCTTCTTATCCTTTATCCGTCTTTGCTCCTCCTTAGGGCGGGCATTATGTGAAGATAGTTCTATGTTATTGCGCCCATCTGGCATAAATTAAGCCAGATAAGCTACTGATCTCAGTGGTATTCTGGCTATAAGTTATCAGTCAGTCAGGCAGTAACTTAACATTTCCTGTCTGAAAGATGGTGGTGGTGGTGGTGTTATTCTGGCGCAAAACTTTAGAGGTTATACGCTCCGAACCACATGTCAGACACTTAAAACACAGTTGATAGATAAAACAGACATGTATACAAATAGACAGACAGAGTTAAAATCACACGAAAAGTATAAAATCCAAAACTGATGAAATGATCAATGATCGGATGAAGTTAGGTGTAAAATTCTAAAACATGAAATAATTTAAAATACATTCCATTAAAATACTAAGGCGCAACAGCAAGACAAAAATCAAATTAAATTATAAAGACCTGTCTCTTTCAGGTAGTCAAATTTCTATTGGCCACTTTGCCGATTACAAGGTCCAGAGACAAGTCAGAGTCATTTAAATATTTCAATCGAAGTCTGTTAAAATGTCGACATTGAATTAAAAAGTGACGAAAAGTTAAAACATCATTACAGTTTGAACATAGAGGCTGAATCTCGGCCTTCAAATGATAACCGTGCGTAGCTCGATTGTGACCGATACGAAGGCGGGTTAAAATTATCTCCTCCCTCCGGTTTCTGTTTGTCTCCCAGTACTCTAATTTAGGTTTGACACTTCTCAATTTATTCAAAACCTGATCATCCCAGAATAACTGCCATTTATTTGAGATTCTCTGCTTGATGACCATTTTGATGTCACTAAAAGGAACAAGCGGATTTAACAAAGCAGTTGCAGACTTTGCAGCTGTGTCTGCCAGCTCGTTACCTTTTATGCCTACGTGTCCAGGGACCCAGCAGTAAAGAATAGCATACCCTTGGCTCTTTAGTCTTTTATGTATTATTAGAATGTCTACTATTAGAGTCTCAGAAAAATTACTTAAAGCTTTTAGAGTCTGTGTAAATTATAAACTTTTTGTAGATTTGTTTAGAGATGAATGTAAGAGCGATATACACAGCAGTTAATTCAGCAGTAAATACAGAACATGCATTTTGCAATCGTTTGCTGTCAATGTGGTTTTGAGTTACAAAGGACGCTTCTACACGACCGGGAGATTTTGAACCGTCTGTATTGATGGGAGTAAAAGTATTGTATTCAACTCTATGCTTAAGAAAAACTTGCCTGTATATTACCTCATTAGTGTCACTTTTATGAGGAAAAACACCCAGAAGCTCAATTTTAGGATTATACCAAGGTGGGAATTCTTGATACTTCACTGCCTGGGCCTTGATATCAGACAAGTAAAATTTTTCTATCAGCATTTCTGTTCTTTCTAAGAAAGGAATTACGTTAAGAGATCATGCAGAAAATAAAAATTTGTGACAGTCATCAAGCCTGCAGACATGGAGGGGATGATCAGATTGTGACATAATTTTGAAATACTGGTAAAGAGGTAATTGCTCACGCCGTGGTTGAAGCGCCGGTTCTTAACAATCAACATATAGGCTCTGGACAGGAGACATTCTGAAAGCTTCCGAACTAATCCCCTGAGCCTGATGTTACGTAGAAAACAAATTAATTATTACCTTTCTTCATTTAACTAACTTTTAAACTGACTTCTTAATGCCGCGACAAAACAAAAACCCTACCTCACTTAAAACTAAAACTAAACTACTACTTAATTCCTTACTACTCTCATCAAATCAAAATAAATTCAGTAAACCGATCGTAGAGTCACCAACTCTTAAAACTGATTTTTTTTTCTACTACCGCAATATAAATACCCAGGTTCGAATAAAATAACCATGTTTCCGTAAGGATCACATGGGTGACCTAGAGTAGACCACAATTAATACACAAAAGAAACATACAATAATAAAAATAATAAACACATTTATTGAATATTCCCACACATTATAATTTAAAATAGCTGGCCAGACTACCCCTACAAAAATCTTTTAAAAGTTACTCATAGTTTTTTTTCATATCAATCTCATATTAAACATTATTCCATTAATACAAAAATCATAGTGAAACGCCTCATATTAATCATTTAAATATGTACTCAATTTAAACTCATGACTATTAAACATATACAAAACATAACTATCACCTTCTCAACTATTAATTATTCATCAAACTTTCTCAACTAATAATTAATTTATTAGTAGTAGAATCCTAATTTTAATCTATACAAAAGGTCAGCTAAGGCGTTAGAATTTAATTCTTCCAAAATCCTAACGATTACATAATAAAAGAAAAGCAATAATGGAAATAAAAATGTACATTCCCGAATTCAGCGTAAAACAAGACTGAGCGACTCGAGGAGCAGCGATCCAGTCATAAAACGCCGAAAAAATTACTGCTGTTATGGAAAATTGTTATGTATTATTTGGTACAATTATTATGTATTATTTTACTGTGCAAGTGGTATTTTTGACTAATTATATTATTTTACTCTTTTAATGAATTTGTATTGTTATTAATTAATAATTACTGTATAATATTTAATATTGTTAAACTTTACGGCAAAGCTCTTTTAAGTTTGGCAGAATATGTGTTACAGTTAAAAGGGCACGGATGTATTTCCGTTTCTCACGAGTCGGCTTCTTTTGGAGGTTAGGGGTCAGAGTGCCCAGCTGCATTTTCCTCTTTTCGCGGGGTTGAAAACACGTGTTTTGCTCGTTCAGAGGCGAATAGTTCGAAGGGGCGGCGATTTTTTGACAGAGTTAAGAGTTATAGGTTGGAAACATTTTTCTGTTGCGTGGGACAGAAAAGGTCTGTCATCTTGTAGAAAGTTCTGAATTTCTGAGAATTTTAGAGGCTATTTATTACCTTTTTCTAGTTGGGCAGAGGGAGTCCAAGTTTCTTTAAGATCGGTTAAATTTTTAATTTTAGCGTTGCTTGAGCCAATAGTGATTTTGAGGCGTTTCTTGGTGAGTGTAAACCAAGTTTTCTTAAGCCGTTGCAAGGGAGAAGAAGGAGAGATTTATTTTGCGAGGTTTTTGTGAGATTTGGTCCAGTTTGATCAACTTTGAGAGGAGCGTTACCAGGCGACCCCTTGGGGGCGACCGCGGTTACGGTTAAAATTGATGATCTCCGAGGCACTGGTTACGGCGACCGGTCCCAGCTCGTCGCGGGCTCCTTTCGGTTAAATTTCGGCAGAAATGGCGAAAGATCTGGAGCTAGGTCCAGCGTCTGAATCATGTCTCTGACGTTCTCCATGTGTGGAAGAGCTGTCTGAATTGCTCGCACTGAAGTTCCAGTTTGCTTCGGAAAATATGGAAAAGAGGGAAATCGTCATCTCCTGTTGTCAATCTTTTTCCGTTATCTTCAGAGGGTCTTCAAAAAAAGGGAAGGCTTATTATTATTATTTTTTGGAGTTAAATGCTGCTGGACCGAGTAGTGCGGGTGCTATTAGAGGATTCCTGTTATGCTATGAACACACATCAGTATCGGTTTTCCGGACAATGATGCTTGGCTGTTATGTTTCCGACGTTTTGTGACTGGATCCGGGCAGCTCCCTGAGTCCCTCAGATGTGTGTACCCAGAATTCGGGAGTGACTTTATATTTTCATCGGTGCTTTTCTTTTGTTAATTAATTTTTATAAAATTTGGAAATGTTTAATACTAAAGCAAGAGCTGTCATGTTTAAGTAGATGAAAATTGAATATTTATTGTTACTAAATTTGTAGCTGAGAAGGAAATATTTTTTATTAATGTTTAATAGTCAGGAGTTAATTGAACTAATTAGAGGAAGTGAATCTTTGTTTTAATGTTCAAGTGCTATGTTCATGCAATTTCATTTGAACGAGAATGAGCATGCTGATGTGTCACAGTTGAAGAAATATGATTTATTCTAAATTAGCTTTTATAAATGAGTTTAAACTTCTTGAGTTCCTTTTTAAAATGATTAAGAACTGTGACGTGTTTCACTATGATTTTTGTATAAATGGAATAATGTTTAATATGAGATTGATATGGAAAAAAAAACTATGAGTAACTTTTAAAAGATTTTGTAGGGGTAGTCTGGCCAGCTATCTTAAGTATTAATGTGTGGAAATATTCAATAAATGTGTTTATTATTTTTATTATTGTATGTTTCTTTTGTGTATTAATTGTGGTCTACTGTAGGGCACCCATGTGATCCTTACGGAAACATGGTTATTTTATTCGAACCTGGGTATTTACATTGCGGTAGTAGAAAAAAAATCAGTTTTAAGAGTTGGTGACTATACGATCGGTTTACTGAATTTATTTTTATTTTGATGAACAGACTTCTTAATTGTGAAATTTATCTTTTCCTGGTGTTTTGGAGAGATCTGTGTGGTATTTTAAATGTTAAGGGTTTAAGGCTATCCCTAGATTTTGTATTGAAATTTATGTGTTTTCAGGTTAGGGATCTGAATTATTTATATTTTAGTGAGCGTTAGCAGATTAATGATTTTGTTGTGGAAATGCATTTTCGCATTTTGGTTTTTATAAATAATCGTTATTTTAACAAAACACCAGGGAGGATATTTTCCTTATTTCTTTGATTTCTTCATCTTTAAAGGTGTTAAGATTACGATTACTGAGTTTAGTTTGAGTATGTTTTTCTTGTCACTGCACCAAAAAGAAGAAGTCAGTTTTTTAAAAGTTCAATTTGTATTGCTTTTTTTTACGTAACACTGCCAAAACTTCGTTGTTGTCAGGAAAACCGACACTGAAGTCAGTTAAACGGGAAGTACAATGGGAAATTTTCTTCAGTTCAATATAGTTCAAATAGTTCCAGCACTACTCTGTCCGATACCATTTTAACTCTAAAATCATCCTGTGAAATGTTCGTGCTGACGCTGTGGATAAAAACAGACAAACAGACAAGAGGAGTGGACGATAGTCAATAATCTCTGGAATAATCTGCATCTTCAGCGTGAAACCTTCAGAAAAATACTGGAAAAGGAAGCCACTCCCTTTATTCAATATTATCATCACAAAATCTGTATCTTCGGAGCGAGTAATTCGGGATTAACGGGAAAAGAAGGCGCGCCCTTACTCCATATTTCATTCCATCAGAAAATCTGTCTCTTTCTACTAAAAAAACCACCATGATGAAATCAATACCATTGTGCCGCAGGACAGGAAAAACACTTCGCCGTCGTCTATCGCGATGAGAGTCCGCACGAGTTCGGACAGGCCTCCTCAGCAACAACCAAGGGGACGCGGTAATATCCCTTAATTGCAACCCACGGTCGAACCCCGAAGGGTCGTCGTGTTTCACTTTTTTTTCCTAAAATCTCTTTTTCCAGTCCAAAAATCTGCTCTTGCCTCTCGTGCAACGGCTTAAGAAAACTCGGTTGACACTCACCAAGAAACGCCTCAAAATCACTATTGGCTCAAACCACACTAAAATTAAAAATTTAACCAATCTTAAGGAAACTTGGACACCCTCTGGCCAACTACAAACTGGTGATAAACCATTACGAATTTTCCAAGAATTTCAGAACTCTCAGCAAGATGACAGACCCTTTCTTTCCCACGCAAAGAGGAATGTTTCCAACCTATAACTCTGTCAAATAATCGCCGCCCCTTAGAACTATTCGCCTCTGAACGAGCAAAATACGTGTGTTCAATCCCCGCGAAAAGGAAACTGCAGCTGGCCGCAACTGACTGCTTCGTGGGAAACGGAAGTAACGAACCTCGCCCTTTTTTCTGAATCACATCTTCAGCTAAACTTAAAAGAGCTTTGCCGTAATTGAGTTAAAGTGTAAACAATACTAAATATTACACAGTAATTCATAAATAATAACAATACGAGTTCATTATAAACAGTAAAATAATATAATTACCTTATGTACAGTCAAGAACATAAGGTTTATTATAAAACCTTATGCACAGTCAAATAATACATAATAATTGTACACAAAAAATACATAACCATTTTCCATAACACTGATGATGTACGGGATCAAGTTTCTTTAAAGCAGAAGGCCGTGCAGATCCATACACAATTGAGCCTTAGTCTAATATGGCGCGTACAAGCGATCTGTAAATACGTTAACAATCTGTAAATACGTTAACGATCTGTAAATACGTTAGCAATCCATAAATACGTTACGTAAGTAAAGAGCCACGTTCCGCACCCCAGGAGGTGTTCGCCAGTACTTTTAGTAGATTTATTATTTTGAAACACTTCTTCCTAAAACATAACACATGGATTGGACTGGGTTATTCAATTATGGCAAAGCACACGAGGGCTATCTGCCTAAAGGTAGGGATGCCTTCGTGGAGGACTTTCTAAGGGAAACTGGATCGTATACACATTACACATGGGGAAAACCACGAAAACGCCCATGCAGCCAGCCTGTTCGGGGGATTCGAACCTTGGACCGAACTACCAGTGTTCAGTGTGTGTACCGCCCGGCCGTTGGTGGGCCTTACAACACATGAGGAAGAAAGGTAAGCTTACGGCCAAATACCATTCCTAAAAATTTTACTTCAGAGAGAACTGTAATCAAAGAGCCGTCAAGGTAAAGCTCAGGCTCAGGATGAAGATTCCGCGAAAATATAAAGACCTCACCATCTGACCACTTTTGAATCCTATTCAGAGCGATCTGCAACTGTCTCTCCACGTATCTCATATCTGCACCTTGACGACTTACCTGCAGGTCATCAACATATAGTGAACCTGAAATGGAAGGAGGAAGTTCTTTTAAAACAGAGTTTATTCTTAAGCTAAAAAGAGTAACACTAAGAGCGCAGCCTTGAGGCACACCCTCTTCTTGACAAAACGCATCTGATAACACTGAGCCAATTTTTACTTGAAAAAACCTAGCCTTCAAGAAATTCTTTATGAAAATTGGCAGGTAGCCACGTAAGCCACTGTTGTAAAGATCACATAAATATGCTATATCTCCATGCCTTGTCATAAGCTTTTTGAATATAAAAAAATATTGACACTAAATGGTTCCTTTGACAAAGTATTTACGGATGGAGGTTTTTAAAATGAGCATATTATCCATAGTTGTTCTACCTTTGTAAGGATCTTAAGTTTTACTAACGTTTATTTTATTTTAAATCTTTACTATCACTTCTTATTTTCTACTTCCGGCCAGAATTAAAAGCTTTAACTTATTTATGCAAATTTGTCTTGCGAACGCTAAGTACTTAAGTTGTGGCTTTTTGCCAAGCGAGAGAAGAGGAAGGAGTTAGTAGAAGCAGGCCGCTTGCCTTAGCAGTTTTACTCGGTTGCTGGTTGCCTTCCAGGCCAACGGTTTAATCCTCTTAATAATTTCAAACGTATTGTAGTGTTAACAGTTCTCTGTACTACATACGGCTTCCTGTTAATATACGGCCAATCTTCAACGTAGGCCCTTGTTTATTATTCCAAAGTTAAGTTAGAGTTTAGTTAATATTTTTATATTCTTACGTTCAGACCACAAGTGGTTGGTCTCTTTATTCCGAAGTCCGGAAATTATTGTAAAGAGTGAAAAATAAAGGGTTTCGTATACCCTTCCTGTGTATCTTGTCTACTTCCCACATTTATTGAACATAGCTTTAGTAAGCTCCCTGTTCCGAGTCAGGTTCTTGAATGTTCCCCAAGCAAGTAAGGCGGAACATTGAACCTGATACCTTTACGAAAACCACTCTGATATGGTGAGATTACTTTGTATTTTACTAAATAATGGACTAGCCGGCCGTTTACCATTTTTTCAAATAATGTGCACTACCGACCAATCTCTCTTACAATTACGCAACTTATAAGAGCGATTGGTCGGTAGTTGGAGGGATTTTTCGGGTTTTTCCCAGGTTTAGCTATGGGGATGACAACATCTGTCTACCATGCACTGGGAACGGAATTCTCCTTCCACACTCCATTGAAAAGGGTGAGAAGGGCAACCAATGACTTATAGGACAGATGTTTCAGCATATCATAACTGATACTATCTGCACCCGGGCTTCATCTGTGTGTCTGCATCAATTCTCTACTTAGATCAAACATGGAAAATTCCCTATTATATGGCTCGCAGATAGGAGAGTTAAAACGAATGGGAGCTTTTTCATAGCGTTGCTTAACAGAAAGAAATGCAGGTGCGTAGTTGCTGCCACTAGAAACGGCAGCAAAATTCCCACCAATCGCGTTCGCAATTTCTTCTGCTGTGCTGATCATTGGCCCATCTTTTTCCAGAAAGGAAAGTGAGTGGTTTTTGTACAATCTGAATACTTTTCTAACTCTTTCCCATACTCGTTTACTAGACGTACAGGTTGTTATTGCAAACACATAAGACATCCACGAATCCCTCTGGCTTTTACGCCTCACTCTTCTTGCGTTTGCTTTAGCTTTTTTGAAGGAGATAAGGTTTGACAAATTGAGGTGTTTATGAAAAAGTCGCCAAGTTTTTTTCTGTTGTTTCAGTGTATCTTGATATTCGCGGTTCCACCATGGTTTTGTGTACTTAGAAAGCTTTGTTAATGTTTTTTTTTGGAATAGAGACAGTAGCTGCTTGAATAATGACATCCTTGACTGCTTTCACAACTTCGTCGATTGGCACATCTTCTACCATCTCTTCTGTAATCTCTGCGGGAGACGAGAAGAGTTTCCAGTCTGCCTCAGTTAGTATAAAATGGGGATATCTTGATATGGGATCTACTCCATCTTGTATTATTGATACCAAAATGGGAAAATGATCACTCTCATAAAGCGTGAAATGTCCTTGTAGACTCATGGAAGTAGGTGTTCAGTCCGTTATTGAGGATACAAAGGCAAAAGTCTTCAATCATTTGCTCAATTTATCTGTCTCGGGGATTTCTATCTCTACTTCCCCAGAGTGGACTATGTCCATTTAAGTCCCCTATGATGATAAAGGGTTTAGGCAGCTGTTCTATTAGGTCATCTAATTCTCGTTGAGTGATATGATGATTTGGGGGCAACTAAACAGAACAGAGTGAAAGTAAGCTCCATATATTTACTTGGATGGCAACAGCTTGGAGGCCTATGCTTTAAGATATCGGACTAGAAGGATAGTCAATTGAAGTCAGGAGGTCAGGAGGCCGACACCCCCGCTCACATGCTTGCCTGCAAGATTATCTTTCCTCGTGAAACAGTACCTCCGAAGCTTAGCTTGTTGAACGGGTTTTAGTAAAGTAACTTGAACTGCCAAGCACACAGAGATGATGTAAATCTATCAAAATTTTAACATTTTCAAGATTTTGGTGAAAGCCAATTCCATGAAGAGAGGGTGGCCATTATGCTTGCTGTTTTTTAGATTTTCGCGGAAGCAGGTGTTTTGGGGCATGCATCCTCTCTTCTATATCCAACTCAGAATCTACACTGAAGTGACAAAAGTCATGGGATACCTCCTAATATTTGTCGGTTCTCCTTTTGCCCGGCGAAGTGCAGCAACTCGAAGTGGCATGGACTCAACAAGTCATTGGAAGTCCCCTGCAGGAATATTGAGCCATGCTGCCTCTATAGACGTCCATAATTGTGAAAGTGTTGACGGTGCAGGGTTTTGGGCACGAACTGACCTCTCGATGATGTCCTATAAATGTTCGATGGGATTCATGTCGGGCGATCTAGGTGGCCAGATCATTCGCTGGAATTGTCTAGAATGTTCTTCTAACCAATCGCGAACAATTGTGGCCCGGTGACATGGCGCATTGTCATCCATAAAAATCCCATCGTTGTTTGAGTACGTGAAGTCCATGAACGGCTATAAGTGATCTCCAAGTAGCTGAAGGTATCCATTTCCAGTCAATGATCGGTTCAGTTGCACCAGAGGACCGAGTCCATGCCATGTAAAAACAGCCCAGACCATTATGGAACCACCACCAGCTTGAACAGTGCCTTGTTGACAACTTGGGTCCATGGCTTCGTGGGGTCTGCGCCACACTCGAACCCTACCATCAGCTCTTACCAACTGAAATCGTGACTCATCTGACCAAGCCACGGTTTTCCATTCGTTTAGGGACCAACCGATATGCTCACGAGCCCACGAGAGTCGCTGCAGGCGATGTCGTGCTGTCAGTAAAGGCACTCGAGTCGGTCTTCTGCTGGCATAGCACAAGGAAGACAAATTTCGCCGCACTGTCCTATCGGACACGTCCCTCGTACGTCCCGCATTGATTTCTGCGGTTATTTGACGCAGTGTTGCTCGTCTGTTAACACTGACAACTCTACGAGCGCGTCGCTGGTCTCGGTCGTTAAGTGCAGGTGCTCGACCACTGCGCTGTCCATGGTGGGATGTTATGCCTGAAATTAGATACTCTCGGCACACTCTTGACACTGTGGATCTCGGAATGTTGAATTCCCTAATGATATCCGAAATGGAATGATCCATGCGTCTAGCTCCAACTACCATTCCGCTTTCAAAGCGTGTTAATTCTCGTCGTGCGGCCATAATCACGTCAAAGCCTCTTCACATGAATAACTTGAACACAAATGAAAGCCCTGCCAAAGCACTTCGCATTTATACATTTTCTACGCGATACTACTGCCATCTGTATATTCGCATATTGCTATCCCATGACTTTTGTCACTTTAGTGTAAATTGTTTGAGCTGATGCTCCCAGAGAAGCTCAAACTGGGATCTCTGAGAGGTTTTAAAGTTTTCTTTGTTTCTTTATTATTTTCACTTCGGTTATCCTTTGTGTCTGTTTTGTTGATGGTACTGATTTATGTGATTTGTTTTTTGTATGTTCTGGATTGGCTGTTTATTTGGGAAGCCTATTGCTGTTTGCGTGCTTACTGATTTAAAATATTTTAATGCACCGGCATAGGACAAATATTTTCGGTGTTGCGTATCTGTTACTAATTTTCTTGCTTCTGCATAAGATATGTTTTTCGTTACTTTTATTGTCTGCAACTCCTTTTCTGATTTCCACTTCGGGCATTGTCGTGAGAATGCTGTGTGGTTTCCTTTGCAATTTGCGCATAGTGACTCAGCATTGCAATTTTCGCTGTCATGGGCTTCCACAGAGCAGCGTGCACATGTGATTTTGCCACGACAGGACATTTTCGAATAGCCGAAGCGCTGGCACTGGAAAAATCGCAAAGGGTTTGGTATGTAAGGTCCTACGGGGCAGTGTAAGTACCCGGCCTTAATACTTTTTGGCAGATCAGACGACTTGAAGGTCAGGATTATATGCTTTGTATCAATCAACTGACCTTCTTTGCGCATCTCGATCCGTCTGGCAGCAGAGACATTCTGGTCAGATAACTCAGAGGCAATTTCCTCTTCTGAAACATAGAGGAGGGTCGATCTCTGAGATAACACCACGAGAAAAATTGAGTGTTTTATATGCTGACACTTTAACATCGATTTTTCCAAGTTTATTCAATCGAAGGAGTGTTGCAGACTGAGTAGCTAATAATGTTTTAACAAGATCTCCGGAGTGCAACTGTTTGATATTCTTCGGTTGCCCAATTGAAGATTGGGTGTACTTTTGAATTAAGAATGATGACAGCTTTTTGATATTGTCTGTGATATTGTTTATGACAAGAAATTGCGGTTGACTTGCTGGATTTATATCTGGATTTGCATTTACATTTGTTTTTACGCGTTTTGATGCATAATTATGCTCATTTGTATTTATTAAATTTGTTTGAGCCATATTGAATGAAAAATTAAGATTCGGACCCGGCAGCCCCTTCCACCACTGAGACCAAAAATGGGACGCAAAAACCTGCGTCAGGGTTAACCGGTTCTATACGCAATCTGAAGCCCCAAAGTCAGCTTTCCAGAAAGCAGGAACTCCCGAAAGCTTATCCTCAAGCCACTGACCCTAAGGACGAGTGACCAGCCTATTGACACTAGTGGGGACAACTAAGTGCTTCCCGTTTCAATCTGAAGCAAAGGCCAAAGCAGGGTGTTGGAGACAGTACCTCGCCACTCAACTTCCAGTACCCTCCTTTCCAGCCTTACGGATCACAAACATCATCGCACGGCAAACGCGTAGGCGGTTTTCTTTTTGTGAGAAACTAGAAACAAACATCTAAAATTAATATCTCACTGTCAGCCTAAGCCTTCGAAAAGGAAAACCACAAGGGCAGAAGAAAATAAATTAGCACACATAAGGAGAGATGAAAAAGAAAGGAGGAAAGATAACTATGGCTCCAGGATCGTGACCCCCGTCTCACGAAGAAGATGATCCCCTGAAGGGCTAGGGTACCTCGGGATTGCCATACCCGTACTCACAAAAGTGAGCCCCCGATGGACCTGTCTGAAAGGTGTTTGTTCAAATAATATATTTGAATGCCTTTTGTAAATTCTTGCTTCCTGAAACGAGATTCGAGGTTAAGACTTGGTACGTGAAGGTGTAGTTGCCCTTCGCTCCCTATTTTTTTACTTCGCTGATTTTTTTTGCAAATTTCGATCTTAAATTCGACAGCCACACAACACTGACTTCGTTTACGATATCTGACCCAGTCCCGTAAGCGGTCACAGATAGTTATTTTATTTCTCAGTTTCAACGTGCCTGGCTCAGTAAAAGTAGGTGGCCAGTGAGTTTGTAAGATTCTTACTAGTGTATTTCTCAGTTACTGAAGAAAGTGACGAAACTTAAGAACTAGTCAGCGAATAATCGCTTAAGTTCGTGTGACAAGAAACAACAAGAAGGAAGGGTAACTAACCCTTTATTATTCCAATAAAATTTAACAAAACTCCATATTGGAGTGTACAATAAAAGCCGACACTTGGGCTTGAACTTGAGAGACTAAGAAATAAACTAAAGCTAAGATTAACTAAAGTTAACTCTTTTCGTAATCAAATAGAGTTAACTGGCCTCTTAACTCTATTTGATTACGAAACTTATCAACGCCTGAGTACGGCCAAGCGTAATAACAGCTTTGAGAGAGAGAGCAGCCAAAAGGCAGAAGCGCGCAAATCAGAAACTCTGATTCTCTCTAACTCAGCAAGTAGACTTCGCGGTTTAAATATCGCTCCTCTTCATTAAATATTCAGAGTGATTCCAAAACTACGTTCTGGCCGGAAGTAGTAAGTTGAAGTTAAGAATTTGACAGGAAAGAAGTTTAACTCAAAATTTAATTGTTAATAAAATTAACATAATCGTTACAAGTTTGCTCTTGATTTTTCCCGCTAAGCCTAATCGCGATATACGAGGTGACCACGTGCTTCAGCAGTTATTCTTATTATTTCACATTTTTGTGAAATTTTAAGATATATGCTCTGCATCGGCTTTGCTATTACGCCTGATTGTTGAATTAAATTTGTAACATATTTTGCAGTTGCGAATTTTAATTTTTGCGAATTGATTAATTAATTTCAAATTATTTTTGAAATTATCTTGAGGTTTTTGGATTTTGTCGGCGCTTATAGTTACCCCCAAGCTCTCGCTTCAGGGGATTGTCAGGGACCTTAAGTGCTATCCGCCTAGGCGTCCGACTGCAGAGAAGCCCGTCGAGCCAGTGCTCTGTTCCAGGGCGTAGGACTCCGTTTTTTTGGTGCCGGATTGCTTACCTTTTCATGCGCGACCATGAAGAGGCTTGTTGAACACTATCATACCCAGATTTCAGAACTAGAATGCACCAGGGATAGGAATGGTTCACTCACTGATGTGGAAGTAAAATTCTACAATTTTTTAATAAGCTCACTAGAAATGATACCGGCTTTACAAAAGCAATCTGAAAACATTGATGCTAAACAGGATGATGTTAAAAAGGATCAAGTCACTCCTATTGCTAGTACAAGCTAAAGTTATGCTGAAAATAAAAAAGCTAGAAATCCGATTAATTTACACTCAGATACCACAGCTAGTGCTCATGAGGAACTCACGCTAGATAAGGACCTTAGCTCAGACGATGATATTCCCAAACGTAGACGTGGTGATCAGACAGTGCGAACTGAAATTCTCCGCCAGACGGCTAAGAAAGTTAAGCTTACTTTGTAAACACAAATTATTTCACCAATAATAACGACAAATAGTAACACTAGTAATACTATCAGTGAAACTACTAGTAATACACAGGAAAATGCCGCAGTTGCTGATAATGTAATCATGGACACAACTCAATTTGAGGATGTACAATCAGACATAGGTAACACTGCTCCTGTAGTTAATACTGAAATTACCAAACCCACCAGATTACCTCCAATTATTCTTAAAGAAAATAGATATACATATAATAAACTTAAACAAATGTTTCATCAACACAAATTTGACTTTATCGGGATAAATATTAGGGATGGTGTGAAAGTAACTGCGAATAACTCTGACAGTTGCAGAGGGATTGTGAAATTATTAAAAGAATTAGGTGTTGAGCACCACTCATACACTCTTCCAGAAGACAAAATTCTAAAAGTAGTGTTGAAAAGACTGCTTCTCAGCACTAAAATAGAGGAAATAAAAAGCGAACTTGAGGACTTAAAATATAAAGTACTAGAGATTAAACAGATGTTAAGAAGGAGAGAAGGCGAAGTTATTAAACTTTCCTTATACTTAGTTGCGTTACCAAAGAATGAGGCCTCTAAGGCAATTTATTGTGAAAAATATCTTTGCGATCTCAGAATAAATGTTGTCGAGTATAAAGGCAGACAGGGACCTATCCAATGTTTCCGCTGTCAGGGTTTTAATCACACCCAGTCAGGCTGTCACTATAAACCAAGATGTGTAAGATGCGGAGAAGAACATTTTATTAAAGATTGCCCTGACAGAGGAAATAAGAAGAAACCACCAGTGTGCGCGAACTGTGGCCAATCTCACACCTCAAGTTATAAGGGGTGTGAGAAATTTCCAAAGAAAAAAGCTGAGAAGCAGCAAACTTATTCCAGCAGAATTTTGGAAGGTAAATCTTTCTCGCAAGCCCTTTCCACAGATATTTATTCTGACACTATTAATGAGGCCCGCAAAATTTTCAGTGACTTAGCTGAGTTAGTCTCAGTGATAAAAAGCACAGGCTTTTTACAATTTACACAATAAATCAAAGAATGAATCAAACCAGTCAGGAGAGCAACACAAATAATAGTTCAAATAATGGGCCAACACAACCTTAAAAGATCTCCAATTCAGCTCATGATTTGGAATGCGTACAGCGTATTAAATAAAATTCACGAGCTTCAAAACTTTCTTCTAACCTTCGATATCGACATCGCTCTGATTACTGAAACCCATGCCTGTCCCAGTAATAATTTAAACATTCCAAATTATAAATGTTTTTGGTGTGATAGATTGAGTCACAGAGGTGGGGGTGTCACAATTTTTGTAAAGAGATCCCTTCAAGCTTGTCTAATCAGCGAAGATAGAAGGAACGGCTGCTAAATAGTCAGAGTCTCTGTGCTACTCCCTCTCTTTGAAGTAGTTTATTTTAGTTCCATGTATAACCCGCCAAATAACCCATTTGATGAGAACTTACTTGCTGAAATTCTACCTACTGATAAACAAACTATAGTAGGAGGAGATTTAAATGCAAAAAATGTCGAATGGGGTTGTCGAGGATCGAACAAAAATGGACTGCAGCTTTATGATTTTATTAATAATTATTCAATCTATTTTTTCGCTCCTGAAGAATACACTAACTTGCCAGATAACTCTAGACGAGAAGATATTTTAGATATCATATTAACCACCGCATCAATACCCATGTATCTGAAAGTTAAAGTGGAGCTTACGTCTGACCATGTCCCTATTATTGTCACGCTAGGAACGAATCAGTGCAATGACACCAAATACAGAAAAGTTACGGATTGGGAGATTTATTATGATTAACCTTCTTTATAACCCCCGAACTTCGGGAGTCTGAGAAATATCAGTGATATCGATTTAGCCATCGAGACGTTTACGAATAATATTCTCATAGCTTACAATAGAGCTACGAAAAACTTCCCTGTTGATCAGAATGCGGAAAGGCTCCCTTGGTTTATTCGCAACCAGATTTAGGAGCGAAATAAGATCAGGAAAAGATGGTGCATCTATTGAAACCCTAATATCAAAAGAGAGTTGAATAAACTTAATAGTACAATCAAGGAGAAATTTATAACTATAGCAACGAGAGATGGAGTGATAAAATTGCCAGCTTCAACGAGCCAAATAATGCCTTTTGGTCGTTTACTAAGAATCTAAAGAATAGGCCCACTGTAAATAAGCCACTTTATGGTGATGATGCAATTGCTGTGACTAATAAAGACAAAGTAAAAATTATGACAGACCATCTGGAAAAGCAGTTCATGCCAAACATGGAGCCTTGCGACATTACGTTTTCCTATGACATAAGGTATTTTATACATGACTGGGTCAATCAATAGTCGGAGTCCGAGAAGCAAACCTGATCTGACTACTCTAAATGAAGTTAAAGATGTTATTAGAAAATTAAAGAACAGGAAAGCGCCAGGTTACGACGAAATAACGAATATTGCCATCAAAAACCTGCCCTTAAATACAGTCGCAAAATACACAAGTATCGTAAATGTGAATAACTATTTCCCATTTGTGAATAACTATTTTCCTAAGTTGGAAAGTCGCTAAAGTCATTCTCCTATCTAAGCCAGGTAAAGATATCACTAAACCTGATGGTTTTCGCCCTATTAGTCTTTTGCTGGTTTAGGCAAAATCTACGAAAGAATTATTTTAAGAAAAATGGATCCTTATCTGGTCAAATTACCGCCCGAACAGTTCGGGTTTAAAAAATCACTCTCCACGACAAAGCACCTTGTCCGCCTCAATGAATTTATTGGATCAGCTCTTCACAAGCATCGGAAAGGAGCCTTACTCATGCTAGACGTGGCGAAAGCCTTCGACCGAGTCTGGCCTGAGGGGCTGATATTCAAATTAATCTGCTTAGATTTTAACAGAGATCTTATACTACTCATTTATTCTTTTATCAAAAATCAGAAGTTCTTTGTAAATATAGGACCGGACCGGACCACCACTATAAGAGCTCCCGAACAAAGGAATAAACCAAGCAGGATAAAGCTCTCATAGCGGATTGTCATCCACCACTAGCTACCGCCACAACCAGGTCTGACACGGCAGATCAGCGGCATTTATTGATCACAAAAATTTAGATATTTACAGAGAGTAGTTATACAGAGAGTACATAGCAATTGTAGCAAGGCTTGCTGCGAATATAATTTGTAGTCCAGAGTTCATAATCATAAGTCATTGTCATAGTAGTAGTAGTTCATTATCATAATAGTAGTACATCAATATCATAGTTACATACATTTGCAAGAATATGCATGATAGGATGACCAGACATCAATTCGGAACATTGGTTACCATAAAACATGTAAACAGTGGCAACAAATGAGCATATAATGAGAAACACAAATGTACAGGCATAAGTACAAAAACAGGAATATAACGTATACAAAACAATACAGGAATACTAAAATATATAATATAATATAATGCTTTGAATATACAATATAATAAATATACTATATACAATATAATATACAATACAATATACAATACAATATAATAGAATAATAAATAACTCTATATACAATATATACAAAAAACATTACACAGCTTACAATGCAATATAGTCAGTACACAATCAGATAATAGATGTATATCAAACGTAGAGTATGGAGACTATACATACAAAAATACTAAAGTACACAATACAATATAATAGAGTAATAAACAACAATAAATATTTTTATATACAAATATATACAATAACATTGCACAACACGCAATGCAACACATTCATTATACAATAGATAATTATCAAACATAGAATGTGGAGACTATATAGAAAGAATATACTGTTAATTGGAAAAGATATGTGTAAATGGTGTTAACATATGTAATGTGAAGAATATGAAGGAGACACTTAGCTTGTAAATGTAAATGTGTACAGGCTATTACAGATGTCAATAATGTGCTGAAGTTTATTGATGGACAATGGATTATTTAAGAGATATTGAGCCCACTGCTGCCAGTACTGCGTAAGAGGTCTCTTGAAATGAAATTGATTGGTGTGCACACAGTCAAAGGCGAAATAATCCGGAGATTTGAGAATGCCACAGTTGCAGATGTCTGCCGTTCGAATGTTAAATCTATGTAAGTACGTTGAAAATGGTCCATGTCCTGTGAAAAAGGCAGCTTGGGAGACGTTTGAAAGAATCATCTTTGCTAAGAAAGAAAAGATAGGTACGTCGTCCAGTGCTAGCAGAGGACCAGCTCTGCTGCCAACGTTCCATAAGTTTAGCTATAGCAATTGACTTCAAATAAGAGGCTGGATAGGCTATTGGATATTCCACTAAATGAACTCCTTGAGCAGCTTCTTTAGCTATAGAGTCTGCATGTTCATTGCCCAAAACCCCGCAGTGTCCAGGGACCCATTGGAGAATGGGACGGTCATTAGAGGGCAGTTGAAGAAGAAGTTGATGAATAATATGGACCAGCGAGCTAGTAGGATGCATGTTTTGTAAGGCTTCAAGACTGGATTTAGAGTCCGTATAAATGATGGTGCGAGCAGTAAATTTAGAAGCTAGGTCTATTGCTTTTTTAATGGCAACAAGTTCTGCTTGACAGACGGAGTTTTTAGTGTTCAGTCTTCTTCTCCAAGTGCATGTTAGTGTGCCATTCACATAGAGACAGAGGCCGCAACCTGTACCTGTCAGAGAACGAGATCCATCAGTATAAATCTCAATGTTGAAGTTAGGCAGAAGCTGTTGAGAGGATGTGAAGATAGAATCAGGCACATCAAATTCGGCAGGATGGCAGAGTGGATTGGAGGGCCGATGTTCAAAGTCTATTGTAGAAAAGTGGCAGGGCCATAACTCGGCATCACGTTGAAGGCGTAGTATTCTTTAAAGAAAGGCCTCTTTCTCTGCAGTGAGATCAAGGGCGGAACACCAGCTAGAACCATTAAGGCCTGATTTGAAGTAGCACGATAGGATCTTGTAATTTTCAATAGGAAGAGAGACGTTGCATTGATATAACACTCTACGCTCATGCTTAGTGAGGTGACAGGCCCAGATACCTGAGCAATATAATATGATCTTTTCAATCACTGCATGGTACCATTGTTTGAGCATGCTTGATCTGATACCCCACGTTTTGGCAGTTGTCCTTAACATGTGCTGATGTATAATCTTGATCTTTAAGTTGATCTGTCGGATGTGTTGTAACCAAGGGAGTCTGTTATTGATTGTGACACCTAGATATTTCAGATCTTGAACGTAGCGAATAGAAGCACCTCGAATACGTAATGGTGGATTTCGGCGCAAGATACCACGTGCTGCAATCAGGAGTGCTTGTGATTTAGCTGTGGACATTGTGATTTTATTTTGGCGGGCCCAGTCTGCAACGACATCCAGAGCGGCCTGTGCAGAATGTCCAATACGCGAGCGTCCTTCAACAATTAGAAGAAAGTCATCAGCATAAGCTATTGAGGTTCTGAAGAGAATTAAACAGAGAATTAGCAACAATGGTCATATAATTGGACCAAGGCAAGATCCTTGAGGACATCCCTTGGAAAGTGAATGATGTACTATGCTACCATCGAGCGTAATTCTAATCCTGCGATCTTGCAGGTTGCTGTAAATTAGATCAGTTAAGATAGAAGGACAGCCCATGGTGACCAGAGCATCAAGGATGTCTGGCCACCAGAGAGAGTCAAATGCGCCTTGTATATCGATGTTAATAACTAAAGTGTGGTGGAGGCTCGCTCTATTATCTTGAATTGTTAAGAGCAGTCGTTCTATGGACATCTCAGCCGATCTACCCTTTCGAAATCCGTACTGAAGATCATTCAGGATATTATGCTGTGAGAGGTAGTCATTAAGTCTGCCAAGAATGATGCGCTCTAAAATTTTGCTGAGAGATGGAATGAGACACATAGGCCTATAAGACCTTGGCTGAAATGCATCCTTGCCGTTCTTCAAAAATAATACCACCTCTGCTAACTTAGAATTGAACGGAAAATGACGAAACTTCCAGCAGGCATGTATGATGTTGAGTAAGAATTGGGGGTCTATTTTGAGGAGCATTCGCAGTATAGAATTGTCAAGGCCATCAAGCCCAAAAGCTTTTTTGATATTGAGATGCCGTATGATATTGGTGATTTCCTGTAGAGTCGGAAGTTGACAAGTGGGCTCTTGACCAGGTGTATAATTATTATAAAGATAACGTAATGAAGACTGGTGTGTAGTGTCCTCTGTCGCATCATCGTCTTGAAATAAGGAGGATAGTATGAACTTGGCTATGTCAGCAGTAGAAGAGGCACCCGGAGACAGACCAGCTGGAAGGGCAGTAGGATGAAAAATTTTATTGGTTGCTATTTTGAAGGCAGAACCAAAGGTATCATGGGACTGTGTGCAGAAATTACTCCACGAAATTTTCTTTGCCTCTTTTATGTGTCTTTTATAGATTGCCTGACTGCGCTTATAGGTAATAAAGGCAGATATTCTTTGATCAGCATCCAAGATTCTCTGTGCCTGTCGTCTTAATCGTCGCAGTTTGCGACGTTCAATCGAAAGCTCATTCGTCCACCAAGAAACCTTACGTGGAAGCTTGAATTTGCGTAAAGGGAATGCCGTTAGACAAGCTTTCTGTAGTGCAAGAACAAGAGACTCATACGCTTTATCAAGATCTTCCTGAGAATTGCAGTTGACAAAAGATTGCTTTAGTTGAGGTAAGCAAGGAAAAAGAGCTGTTTTGAAACTATTTAGGCCGCCATAAATTGTTTTAAAACGTAGTCTTCCTATTGCAGAGAAAGGAGTGGACAGGCTAAAGGAGATCGCTCTGTGATCACTGACCGTCTCGATAGAATCTACTCTCCAGTCATTAATGAGAGTAGAAATTGAAATGCTAGCCAAGGTAATGTCAGGCCATCCTTTCGCTGAGACGGTGTCAAAAGTCGGCGGAGAGTGTGGAGAGTTTAGGACTATTAGATTAAGGCTATGGATGAAATCCAACAGTATGGTCGAACGAGCATTATCGAATGTGCACCCCATAATCTATTGCTGGCATTCAAGTCACCTCCAAGTACAATATTGGGAGTTGCACCGGAATATAGGAAACTTAATTCATGTAGAAGAGCATCCAGATTCTTGCTGGGTGGAAAGTAAACGTTGACAACAAGGAGCTGGGCATCCAGAGTGTCTAGTAGAATAGAGACTGTATGATGTGTAGTAAGCCAGAAAGTGGGTGATAAAGGTCCGTTATATACTATTGCAGCCAAAGAGTTGTGTGAGCAGAAAATCTTATTTCGCGCTGTGAAACCAGTGAGTGTGCCAAAATTATTAATGTGAGGTTCTTGAATTAGTCCTACCGAGACTTGCTGTTCATATTGCGTTTGAATGAAGAGGCTGGTGGTAGCTATTGAACGCTGTAAATTGCATTGAAGAAATGGCAATGAATCGATACGGAATTGAGTGGAATTTAAATTGAGGTCTGTATCAAAAGCTGGAGCGCCTTCTTGCATGTGGGACATAATTTTGAGTTAGAACGATGCGCACAGTCTATTGAAATATTTTCTCTGTTACAACTAATTGAGCAATTAACACAAACTGGAGTGTCTTGACAGTCTGAAATTGGGTGTTCGTGTACAGCAGAACACTGAACGCAGGCCGGTGGAAAAGTGCACTGTTTGCTCTGATGTCCAATACATTGGCAGTTGAAGCAACGCTGTAGCCGAACGTACCTCTGAAACTGGCACAAGTAGAAGTCAATATAAACCCTGCCTTTGGATCCTAAGCATGAAGAATAGGCCCTGTCCAGGCGAACAATCCAATTGTTTTTATTATCTGAGCGATGGAGAGGTGTTCTGGGCTGTATGTCACTACTATTAACAGGAGGTATGATTGAAGCAAGAGCCTCTTTAATGTCTTCTGCTTTCGCCTCAGCAGGCACTCCAAACAAAATTATATGATCAGAAATGGGCTTAGCTGTGCGTAAGTGAAGCAAATCTGAAAGCTCCGACTGAGAGGTGATTGAATTTTTAATGGAACAAAGATGCTCCTCAGTAGCACAGCGAATTAGGAGCTCGTTTGCACGGGTAGGCCGGATTTGCTGAATTTCAGTACCAACTTTCTTGGGCACTAAAGTGGTGGCCAATTTTTCTTGTAAGGCCCTCGGAGAGACACTGCGATCCTCAGATGAGACCAAACGTTCGAGGTCAGAAAGCTTCAGCAGTCTCTTAGGTGGGGAATCCTTCTTCTTTCGTCGCTGAACAACAGTAGATTAACGCTCTGCAGGACAGGGAGGCTGTTCAGCAAGAGGCGGAGAATCCTTGAAGGTTGAAGGCTCCAATAAAGAAATGATCTTATTAAGAGAATCGTTTTGTCCCTTGAGATTAGCAATAATTTGATCTCGCTCTGCTAATTCTAGCTCCAACTCTACTATGGAGCGTTGTCCAATAATGATTGTATCAGAAATTTGTTTTTGAGCTGTCTTATTCAGTTTATGCTTCGCGTTGGAAGCTCAGAGCAGCTGAAGCAATGCAGTACTATGTTCTAAATAATTTTGGAATCTGGTAGAGTTTGGAGCAGCAGTAGGCACAGGAAGAAGTGTAGCAGAAGGCGCTTCAGATAATACAGAAGGTGTGGCTGACACAGAGTCAGTTACTGAAGTAGCCATTCAATATTATGTGAAAATAGTCAAATAGATCAAACACAAGCTGAAAATAATACTATTTGCTATGTAAATGAAAATGTGGTGTAAGTCAAACAAAAGTCAATGGAAATCCTATGGAAATTAAATTTTTATGCTAGGCATATGAGAATTAGTAGATATGTGGCAAAGTGGTGAGAAATAACAATGTCACAATTATTTTTCTAAAATTCTAAAATGCAAGGAGGATATAGACTGATAAAGTTATAAAAATCAGTTATACAGATTCAAGAAACCTTTATGAATAATAAGATAAAAGTTAAATGTTTAACACTATTTGCAGTATAGATGAAATAGTGGTGTAAGTCAAGCAAAAGTCAATGTAAATCCTAAGGAAATTAAATTTTTATGCTGGGGATATGAAAGTTGGCAAATATGCGTCAAAGTGGTGAGAAATAACAATGTCACAATTATTTTCTTAAAAATCTAAAATGCACAGAGGTTATACGCTGACAAAGTTACAAAAACCAGTTATACAGGAAAGGATTATCGTAACACTATAAAACTATTGTTTATGATACCTTTATACATAATAAAATATAAATAAGCTTTAATGCATAAAATAATAACTAATATCACTGAATTGGCTATTCAATAGCTAGAAAATTTCTTAAAATTATTAGTTTATAGTGTTGCGAGGCCCCCAACTTGTCAGCAACAGTGGTAGTGACTGCTATGAACTGTAAATTACACAAACTCGTAAGAAGGGTTTAAATCCCTTTTTATTCCACTTTAGAAATAACAGCTGCGTTCACTTGAAGCTCACAAACTACGCCGACCCGGCGGTTTAACAAAACAGAAATGTGAAACTAAAAATAAATGACAGGATGAATAAATAACGAGATCACTACCTACGAGGCTCTAAAATCGTAACTAACTTAACCGCGTTCTAAGATATAGCTGAGATTCAGCAAGCTTACTGATTAAGCAGTTGAAGATTCAACGAACTGCCGAAATAGGCACACAGGCCGAAACGTGTGGTTCTTAAATTTCTACCTAGCAACCTTCACGCTCGGGATTCAAGAAGAACACATACAAACTCGTTTCCCTTCTATTTAAACTCAACTTACTTCTGCTAAAATTTGAATAGACTGAGCGTTCTACTACAATTTACATACTCTGGCATTGGCAATTCTAGGGGAAAGTAAAGGCTTGACAGGAAAGATAGCTTAAACTTAAAATAAATGTTCGTTAAAATAAATATAAATCCTACATTTGCCGCTGCCAGAATTTGATAAACTTGGAAGCAGGTCCTAGAAACGACCTGTTGAAAAAGTTTCCATATTCTGACCGAAGAGTCAAGAGCCCCGTTTACAAAAACAAACTTTTGTCTAAAACAATTAGAATGGTTTCTGTAGATGCTTAAAATACCATATCTTCTTACAGGATCCTTTCTGGTAATTGGTATTCATCAATCAATCTTTTTCTCTTCCTTCCAGCATCTGGAAGGAATAAGTATCAGTATATTATAAATACATTATGATTTACACTTTCTTAACACTGGATAACGTTTTCGTTTTCGATCCTTTTCTTTTCCTTAATTAACTGCTTACATTCGCATTCATTCAAATATTCAAACATGAATTTAACTTTACCCTGGTTCTCCACCATGTGTGGTGTCAAACGGGAATCTTCGTGTTTTTGTATTACAACACTTTCCCTAACCACAATGATTTGTTAGAATTCAAACGACCAAATATGACACACCTTAATCCAACGTACTGAAACTGAGCTATGTTTAACATTCTTAAAATTCAAAAGTAGGTGGAGAACCCTACAAAACACATTCATTCTAAATTCCCTCTCATTCATCTTTAGACATGCAGGCTTTCGCTCTAAAGCATGATTTTATCTACTGTTTAATACTTAGATTTGAACTCGTTTCTTTTGAGCATTTACTTTTAGCATCTAAAATTTTATGCTTCTAGACTAAATTCTACTTTTGCGTAACTTTCAAGTATTTACCTATATTTACCAAATTCTAATACATATGATTTTTACAATTTACAATAACATGAATAAGATAAAAATAAAATTTTACTTCACGCTTTATTCGCCAAGCTGGCGGCACTGAAACTAAATTTTACATTAATACAAGAATACGAAGTTATTTTACTTTCAGCCAAATTTTGGCTTTAACATAACAGAACTAGTCTTTCGACCAACAGGAACTGCTTGCTGTTAGATTTTACACTTAAAGAAAATAATGCTTTTGCCTTAGCTAAATACAGTAAACAAAACTAAGTCTCAACCGAGACAAATTGACTTCCGTCAACACATAGAACTTCGCATTTACACATAACATTTCAGAACAAAAGAAAAATTTATGGAAGATTTTAACTTATCTTTGAGTTTTCGATGCTTGGAACTCCGACATCCTCTTCTGGCAAAATTGATCCCAAGTTATGGACGTCAATCTCCGCTTTTGGGTTCTTCTAGTTTCCTCTATGGGGACTTTTCTTTTTCGCCGTCTGTATGCCGGCCTCTTGGGGTGGTAGTCTTCGGGTTCCTGTCTTTTCCGTTTGGCCCCTGGACGGCTGGTCTTGGCGGCCTCTGGTCTGGATTCTTGCTTGAATTTTTTCTGTTGGTGTCAATCTTTTCGTTCCTCTTTCTGTCTTTTTCTTCTCATGCACGGCTGCCTTGTTTGCTCCTGACTATCTGGCCGTGGAAGTGGTTTCCTTGACGCAGATTTTCTACTGTGGAAAGTTGTACCTGGTCTTTTCCTGTTTACCAAAGATTCTTTACGAGGCGGTGTTGATTTCTTGCATTTCTTGAATGCTGGTGTCTGACCATTTTCCTTCCTTCTTTTCGGGACCCTAGAATGAAGGGCTAGGTTCCTCTTCTGTTCTCTGCTTCTTGGGTGGTGGAGCGGGCGGCGTTAATTCTGGAATTTCCACTTTTGCGCTTGAGTCCTGCAAGAAACTTTTAAGGATTTCAAAATCATTTTGATTATAATATTTTTTCACCTGGTCGAGACTTGCTTTACAGGTTTCCCCTCTCTCGTTCTTAAGGTACAATACGACTCCTTTGATATCCTGTATTACATAGGGGCCTTCAAACTTTGGAGCCAATTTTGCAGTGAAATTATCTGGGGCACTTGATAAAGAAAATTTCCGCTTTAACACTTTATCCCCAACTTTAAAATCTGCTTCACGGCGTTTTCTATCATAGTAAAGTTTCTATTTCTTGCCGTATCCGAACTTTTAACAGCCTGATCAATAAGTTTCTGCATATCTTTTTGTTTGAATTCTTCCTCTCTTTGTTCCACAAAGAATAATTTATCTAGTGGCGTAATTAACTTACGTCCTAAAAATAATTCTGCTGGAGTTTTTCCCGTAGTATCATGATTTGCTGTTCTTAAAGCATAGGCTAACTCATTTATGCAGCCATCCCAGCGCTTGTGATGTGTGCTAACATAACTTCGAATTATTTTTACAATATTTTTATTAACTCTTTCTGCGATGTTTGCCTGTGGTCTATACGAAACCATTTTGATATGGCGTATGCCAAGTCCAGAGCAAATGTTTTCAAAAATTTGGCTAACGAATTGTTTACCGTAATCGCTAATGACTTTTATCGGTGCACCGTATTTTAAAATGTACCTGTGTAAGAATGCATCTGCAACTGCTTTGGCTGACGCGCGTTTAAGTGCAACAATTTCTGTCCACTTTGAAAAATGATCTACAATTACTAAAAGAAAACAATTTTTATTTAACTCACTCTGGGGAAAAGGACCAAGAAGATCTATGCCTAAAATTTCATTCGAAAATGTAGCGCGAATGCTATTTAAGTACCCGGCCGGGCTGTAATTAATATCATTTATTAACTGACATTGATTGCAGGACCTGACATACGCAGTTACTATTTTGTATAATTGCGGGAAATATACCGCCTCGCGGACCCTTTTTAAAGTCTTTCTGACCCCTAAATGACCCACTATTTTCGCGTCGTGTAATTCCTTCAAAATGCTCAATCGAAGAGAGGCTCGGATGACTGGTGTATACTCAAAATTTTCGTTGGTTGATTTCGTATAAAACAATAAATTATCTATTATTTCATAGTTTTCTGCTCTACTTCTTATTGCGGCGACATCTGTATGTTCAAAGATTTCAGGGTCTTTTAAATAAGCATAAATACTTCCAAATTCAGGATCAGCTTTCAATTCAGCAATAATTGTTTCTCTAGAATCTAAAATTTTAGAAGTCAACACAGCGCATTTTAGTTCATTCTCATCATTGTCCAATTTTATTCGGGATAGTGCGTCAGCTACATTATTTTCTTTTCCTGATTTATATTTAATTATTAGACTATATTCTTGAAGTTATAAAGCCCATCTTATTAACCTGGGCGTTAGGTTTTTCCCCGAGTAAAGTCTACCAACAGCCGCATGATCCGAAAAGACTGTTACTGGCGCTTTGCCGAAATAAACTCGAAATTTGTGTACAGCCATTAATACGGCTGTTTCTCTCTCTGTAGCTGTATAATTCCTTTGCGCAGAGTTTAAAGTTTTACTAGAAAATGCCAAAGGATGGCCACTCTGCATGAGAACCGCACCTACGGCATAGTCCGACGCATCTGCTGCAATTTCCAGGTTTTCGTCCCCTTCCGGGAATTTCAAAACAGGGGCATTGATGAGTGCTTCTTTTAACCTTTCAAATGCTGTATTTGCTTCTGCTGTCCACGTAAACTTACTTTTTTTTCTTTTAATTGCTAACAACGGTTCAACAATGTTCGCGAAATCTTTTATGAAAAACCGATAATAAGAACATAACCCAAGGAAAGAAGAAAGTTTCTTGGCAGTGTTGGGAGGTGGGAAATTCTTGATGGCTTTTATTTTTGAATCCTGAGTTTCTATACCCTTTTTCGAAATTTTATAACCCAGATATTTAAGTTCTTTAGTCGCGAACTTGCATTTTGATGCGTTAATTGTAAGACCGGCCTCTTTTAATAATTAAAACCTCTTCCGAGTCTTTAATGTGTTGTTCCAATGTACTACTCGTTATAATTATTTCATCTAGATAGATTAAAGTCGATTTTCCTAGGACAGGCTTTAGAACAATGTCCATAGCTCTCTGGAATGTTGACGAGGCCCCACACAACCCAAAGGGCATGCGTAAAAATGCATAAGTGCCCGATTTTGTTATAAACGCGGTTTTATGTATGTCTTCGGGTCTCATAGCTATTTGATAGTAGCCAGACGTTAAGTCCAACGTAGTCATGTATCTTGTCGACTTAATCTTTCTAATAATTTCCTCTATTACCGGCAAAGGGTAAACCGGGAACTTAGTAATACTATTAAGCTTTCTGTAATCGATAGCAAACCTCCAAGCCCTTTTATCCGAAGGAGGGAAATCGTTCTTTTTCCTACATAGTACGACTGGACTCGCGTACTCACTATTTATGACCGTTATTATCTGGTTCTGAAGCATTTCCTGAATGTGTTCCTCAATAAATTGCTCTTTCTGATTATCATACCGGTAGGGTTTAATCTTACAGGGTTTATCGGCAGTTAGTTGTATATCATGTGTTACAATTTGAGAGTTACCGGGCCGTTCTGAAAACAAGTTTGAAAAAGTACTCACCACTTGCTGAATTGCTTGGCTTTCATTGTCACTCAAATGGTGCAAGTCTACCTGCGGTTGTTTCACTGGCTTCACCACCCTCCGATCCATTTCGAGCATGATCGAATTGTCCTGAAAATTTAGCTTGGCTTTCGCGGCCTTTAAAAACTCCATGCCTAAGATGACTGGACTCTGGAAACTTTTCACCACAAAAATTAATACTTTAAGGCTTTCATCTTTTATCTGTATTTTTAATGATAATTTCCCGATACATTGACAGGTTTTTCCTTGGGCCGCTATAATTTCTGTGTTTTTATTTTTAAATAATCGTAACCTATTAAAATTCTTCTTGAGAAATGTATCACTCATGAAATTACCTTCTGCCCCTGTATCAATGAGGGCTACTACTGGTACATCGCCAAACAGGACTTGTATAATTGGCAATTGGGAATTCTTTACCACGACCGTGTTTTTTAAGTATCTTCCTGAGGGTTTTTTCGAAACTTCCGGGGTCTGGACCCTCGCTTTTACAGGCCCCTCTACTCGTTTGAAGCTTTCCTTTCAACTTCAGTCTTTTTGAAGCTTTCCTTTCAACTTCAGTCAGGTACGCGGACGGTTGTTTTCAAATTTCCTTTTTGCGCCTTGACCTTTGAGCTTCGATGAGTTGACTTGATAGCTCTTTCCCCCATAAGAGCGATTTGTGTTTCCGGTCTGTTGATTTGAGAATTGCCTTCGGAGACCTTGAGAATACGATGCCCCTCTAGAATTTTCCGCTATTCTTCGGTTTTGGAACTTAACCGCCAACTCGAGTTCCTGCAAGGTGCTTGGATTTCGGATTTCGAAGTAATCTTGGACAGCAGGTAGCAATCTTGGTAAGATTATTTCAATTATCTCCGTGTCAGGTTTCTTTCCATACAGCATATCCGTCAGCTTAACTTTTCGCAGAATAAAGTCCGTCAACTCTTCCATATTACGTTGATAAAAACTATACAGGTGACAGGTGACAGCAGGGCCGGACCACCCGGACGGCTTACAATGACTACTCGGGTTCTGTCCAGACCCTGCAACTATCTGTAGCTGAAACTTTAAATAGAAACTTTAAATAGTAGTTTACAAATAGCCCTGATCGTGTAATCGCACAATGCGTCAATGTACATAATGCAACACACTAAGATACTGTAAACTCAAAGAAAGACACAATACACCAATACACATAATTGTGACACACTAATACGCTATACACCAGTATTCTATACACTAATATACTATACACCAGTATACTATACAATAATTCACTATTATACTATACACTAAAAGATAGACACAATACACCAGTGCGCATAAATGCGACACACTAGTATACATTGACACTACATAAGTACCATATACACAAAAATACACATAGATAAGATAATACAATTATTCTATTATACTACTGTAACATACACGTGGATACAATACACTGAGATAGGTAGAAACTTACGCTAAGTTACAATATATAAAAAGTTAAGTATTGATACACATAGATACTGCGTAAATTCTATATATTTTAAAATACACTTTTGTGTAAATATTAATAATACACAGTACTACTACAGGTGTTACTCTGTATGTTCTTAGATCTTGAAACATGACAACATGATGCTAGAATATATTTATAGACACAATAAACCAATGACACGATGCGTCAATATGCATAAATGTTTCATACTAATATACTATACACTAAAAGATAGATACAATACACCAATGCGCATAGAAGCGACACACTAATATACTATACACGTATATACTAAACACTAATACACGATACACTAAAATATAGGCACAATACACCAATGCACATTAATGCGGCACACTAATATACTTGACACTGATATACATTGACACTGATACGTAAGTACCATGCTCGGCTTCTAGCTTTGCTCGGTCTTTCACTATGGGGAAGGCCTTTAATAATCATATTTTGAAATTTTCAAAGGTATATGTTTGGCCTCCGAATTCTCCTAATAAAAATTTCCCTATACTCTTCCACCATAGTGAGGCCTGTCCTCTTAGTGCAGACGTGGCAATGGCAACTTTTTGTCTTTCAGGCACAGGGTATAACTGGAAATGATTTTCGAGGCCTTTTAAAAATATCGCCACCAGTTTTTTTCCATCGAAATTGACGTTTGGCTTGATAGATGCTCTCATCGTTTGGACCAGGTATCCAAATCCTTCTAACTGGTTCGCCATTTCTTGCTGTTGGAGTTGTACAGGAGCTTCCATCCAGTTATCGGCCATCTAAGTTCGTAAGATGTTCGGGCGCCAATATAGTGTTGCGAGGCCCCCAACTTGTCAGCAACAGTGGTAGTGACTGCTATGAACTGTAAATTACACAAACTCGTAAGAAGGGTTTAAATCCCTTTTTATTCCACTTTAGAAATAACAGCTGCGTTCACTTGAAGCTCACAAACTACGCCGACCCGGCGGTTTAACAAAACAGAAATGTGAAACTAAAAATAAATGACAGGATGAATAAATAACGAGATCACTACCTACGAGGCTCTAAAATCGTAACTAACTTAACCGCGTTCTAAGATATAGCTGAGATTCAGCAAGCTTACTGATTAAGCAGTTGAAGATTCAACGAACTGCCGAAATAGGCACACAGGCCGAAACGCGTGGTTCTTAAATTTCTACCTAGCAACCTTCACGCTCGGGATTCAAGAAGCACACATACAAACTCGTTTCCCTTCTATTTAAACTCAACTTACTTCTGCTAAAATTTGAATAGACTGAGTGTTCTACTACAATTTACATACTCTGGCATTGGCAATTCTAGGGGAAAGTAAAGGCTTGACAGGAAAGATAGCTTAAAATAAATGTTAGTTAAAATAAATATAAACCCTTCAAATTATAAGATGTGATAAGGCAGATCATCAACATAAATTAATGTAATCTAACAATAACTATTTCAAATAAGCAAAAATAAATCAACAGTTACTTTTAAAGTACAAAGTTTATAAATTGGCAACTATTATTTGAAATTCAAAGAATTATGAATTCAATGATTTAAATTGCTTCGTAGGTTGCTATGCTGATGATACGGCACGGGCCGTAAAGTCACTTTGCGTAGAAAATGTCGTAAATAAATTGCAGTGCATTACTCCACAGATAGAACACTGGTGCACACAGTGTGGAGAATCTCTATTAATGCACATAAGTCACAGCTTCTAATCATTCAGAAAAAGGCCAAAAGAACCCCCGCCGCTGCCAGACTTAAACTTTTCGATGTTGATGTTCCCATAGCGCAAAAAGCAAACTACTTGGGTGTCACTCTTAACAGTAAATTCCCATGGAGCGACCACATTAATAAGGTTTGAGGCAGAACTACAGGGTAATCAGCGAATAAGCCCTGATTTCAAAATTAAATATCTCTACAACAAAGATCGATGGAATTATGCGGTAAACCGTATGTTTATAAGCAAAACTGTACAAATGGTGTACAAAAGTTTATAAAATTTAATTCTGAAAATCGTTAACAGATGGCGCTCTAATCGCAGTGACCTATCAATAGCCTTTAAAATGTGCTTCGAAGTCGAAAGTGATCAGTACAACTGTTGGCTAGTGAAAAGAGGCTAGCGTAGAAAGTGAAATAATGTATTCTATTGAACAACGTGTATTTTGGTTCTGGAATTTCACCGATTAGAACACAGTCCTACGGCAAACCGTTGCAGTTTTCAAAACCGATTCAATGCTCCTGTTGGACCCGAAGCGAAAACCATTCGCATGCTTTTCGCGAAATTCGAATGGACTGGCAGCGTGGCTGATGATCGAAAGGGAAATGTTGGGCATAAACAAACTATAGTCACTCCTGAAAATTCAGCCAAAGTTTCTCGATTTGTTCAGCAAAATCCTAGGAAAAGCATCCGACGGATTGCATCAGAAACAGGTTGAAAGTACACGAGCACACAAAAAATATTTAAAAATAGCCTACGGCTGTTTCCATACAAAATCCAAAGTCATCAGGCCATACCCATGAAAGCTGTGCAACAAAGGGTTCACTTTGCGAATCAGATTCTCACAATGATCGACAACGACAGATTTCATGTGAGCTGCATCTGGTTCACAGATGAGGCACATTTTCATTTGAATGGAATTGTTAATAAACAAAACTGGAGATTTTGGGGTACCGAAAATCCTCATTTGTGTGAAGAAAAAGCACTGCATTCGCCTAAAATTATGGCATGGGCTGCGGTATGCGCCAGAAGCATTATCGGACCCTTTTTCGTACGAGAAACGATAACTACTGAACGTTACGTTACAATTTTGGAACAATTTGTCAGCACTCAACTAACGTTGAAGGATCAACCAGGTATCGACTGGTTCCTGCAAGATGGGGGCTCGACCACATCGAAAAAATAAAGCTTTACACTTTCTTCATGAATACTTTGGGAATAGAGTAATTGCGTTAGATTATCCTCAATTTACTGACACAGGAATAGGTTGGCCTCCATATTCTCCCGATTTGAGTCCTTGTGACTTCTTTCTGTGGGGCGCATTGAAAGCCGCTGTCTATCGAAACAATCCTGCTACTCTAGATGAGCTTGAATCGTTTATTGGTGTTGCATGTGATTCCATTTCCGTCAAGGCATTGCAAGACGTGATGTCAAATTTCATTGTTCGTTTACGCCACCTCATTGTTTCGAACGGTGAACATTTTGAAAAAATTGTATTTTTATTGCAAAGGCTGCTTCACTTTATATTTATAATTAATTTTTTTTACTCCTTTCAGAGAAAGAGTTTTCAGCGCAAAGCGCCATCTGTTAGCGATTTTCGTAACTAAATTTTCTAAATTTTTGTACACCATTTTTACAGTTTTTCTAATAAATGTGCAGTTTACCTCATAATTCTATCGATTTTTATTGTAGAGATATTTAATTTTGAAATCAGGGCTTATTCGCTGATCACCCTGTATCTTCACAATGAAAAATCTATTTCCGTTGATAGGGAAATACTCCAGACTGGATCTCCTGAGGAAGAGACATATATGCACTGCTATTATTAGACCCATCTTTACGTATGCTTCGCCGGCATGGGCGGCGGTCAACAAAAAGGATTTAAATAAATTGCAAGTTGTTCAAAATAAATACTTAAGGCTCCTCACCCAAGCGCACTTTAACATGCCGAATGATACTCTACACAACGACCTTAAAATTGAGTGGGTAGAAGAATTTATCAATCGAATGAATAGAAATTTCTTTAATAAGGCCACGAATTGCTCACACTTACGAGAATTCAACACCTTCGAATAAGTTATACTACCTGAGGATCTTAATATCAGACCTTACGCGGCCCACCTCACTCGTGACTCGAATTTCCCGACTTAATTGCACCTTATGTGTACATAGTTATGTATATATTTCGTATTTCACATTTATTCTTTTATTCTCATTTTACCGTACTCACTTATTTTTAGTATATAAAACTTTGTATTTTATAGATTTTCTTATGTGTGTTATGTTAACATCAGTCAGATACCCACACTCTTATCAAGCCTCTCCTGGTTTTTGTTCTTGTTTGGTTTTCTAAAACTTTGAGTTGTATGGTCACGCCCCCTCTCTTCACTTCAGACCTCCTTTTACTCCGTCCGACTGTTACGTCATGCGCCGCTTGGGCAGACTTGTCACTGAGCCGGCAACATCGCCCATATTAGCGATAGCCCGGCAATGCATGTATTGATTGATTGATTGATTCCTGAAACGACATGTTTCCTGTATCCACTTCAGATATATACAAAATGATACATTCAAGTATTTCTTTTAGTATTCAAAACCAGTATACTGTAGTGCTTAAAAACAATTAAGTCCTGTTTAAGAAATGAATTTTAAATTTCATTTTATTTCTTAAATTAAAAAGAAAATTACTGTTGACTTTAAAGGGCAGGTCTAAGGCCTTTCGCAAATAATTAATTTTAGAGTTTCAGTTTGGGCTAGAAAAAAAATTTAATACGTGCTCGGAGATACGAAATGCAAAAACAGAGGCATCAAGAAATGTAGAAAACGAAACAAAATTTTTGGAGCTGGAAATTTCAGTGCTACTTGCCGAAATAACTACGCCGGCTGTCTAAAAGGTTTCCGACGTCGATATGTAAATGGCAGCTCAAATCAACCGAAGTGGGGAAATTTTGTTTTGGCATCACTTGATAACTATAGTACAAAATTTCATCTATTTTGAATTCGAAATTTGTGATTGACAATTACTTTTGTTAGTTGATGTGACCGTTTTTGCAAAAATGGTAAATATCGAGTATTATGCTGTCATTAGATACTTATTTTTGAAGGGTAATTAAAGAGGATTAACTCAGATTAAAGAGGAGTTGGACATAGTGTGCGGGCAGAGCTTAATTTCTAAAATTAGAAGCGCCGGAACCCTATGGATAACTGTGAGGAACGAAGTAAAAATCAATTAATAAAGTAACTAAAAATAAAATAAATAAATAATTAAATTTTAATTAAAAGAAATATAAAGAGATAAACAGAAATATAAAAAATTATTAGATTCATTTTAAATAGTTATATAAAAAGTATTATCGGACCTTGTCTTATTGGGGCTGCGGCTGGAATTAAAATTTCACTCCAAAGCACAGAAACAGCTCAGCCGATCTCCATCTGAATTTAAGCCCTGATTATATGATTAATGTATTATTTCAAGGGATAACAAATACAAAAAACCTTTCCTTTGCTTTTTTTTGCAACACACTAATAAAAAAAGATGAAACGATTAAAACGTCACTAAGGAGAATAGTGAGAATTCTAAAAACATGATAGATATGGAAGGAAATTTTAATGGAAAAGTGTAGCTTTGAAAATAAAGAGGAAAGAGTCTAAAATTTTCAGATCGAGATGCCTTGCCCTTATAATTCTAGCCGTCAAGCAGAAATTTTCCCTGAATACGATTCGATATCGGCTTGAGAATAAACTAAAGACTTCTCTGTACAAATGACAAGAGCGGTCTACGTGTTTGGTTGCGTCGTTAAAAAAGTCTACAGGAGCTCTGCAGTAAGCAGGGCCGGCAGAAGCGGGCCTGCAAGGCTTTGCAGGCGGGCGCCGATCACGAGAGGGGCGCTGATAAGCCGACGACCCAGAGCTTTTTTTTAATGCAAAAGAATGTGCACTTACCGAGAAGGAAAACAAATTTACATTGAATGCTACACAGAACAGGGACCACGGACGTTTGTGTCCTCCTTGCCTCTAAAGACCATCCATTAATGCCTTGCCACCAATCCATCAATCGTTAGGTACAGTGTCACACAAAGAAGTTCGAGTTCCAAAAGCTGTGGGAATTCACACTCTGAGCAAGTTTAATCTAGGTAATACCGTACTTACACCGAGTACACATGCAGACGTTGTGCACTACTCAAAATAACTCTTCTGCGCACCTAGCGCTCCTACATGTAAGAGGTACTGACCTAGTACCATATAATGGTCATTTTCCATGTGTCTAAAAAGCCGCGTGTTATGTATCATCTGCACATTCTGTCTTAATATTTATTAAGAATTTGGCCAAGAAAATTTTCGATGCATTATAACCTTACTACTACTGGTAAAGAAAAATCCATTTGATGAAGTACGTACTTATTTTATTTTACTTAATATACTTTCTATTTATCCTCATTTAATCCATTTAATTATTATTTTTATTTATTTATGCCTAATACTTTGGCACGATTTGCTTAACAGAATTAATCCTATCAGCAAACAGTTGCAAGAAAAGGGTTAGAGTGTTACATTAGCCTTAACCCTTTGCGGCACAGTGTGTCCGGTCTGAACACATCTAAAAATTTCCTTCTGTACGCACAGAAAAATTGAATGAAAAAGTATTTATAGGTTACTATAGGTTACTCTGAACCTTCTTTATTTATAGTAGATGGCAGCTCAACCCAAACCAGTCCACATATTTTAGCCATGTTTAATTTTTTAACACCCTTATTTTTCAAAGAAATCTTCCAGATTTTTTTTAGGGTATAAAAGGAATTATTTGAAAAGAAATTTCCATGTTACTTTTTTTGGCTGTATGCTAATCTCCTTATTCTATATTAGTTTTAAATTTTTACCTTGAAATCTTGCTTAAAATCAAACGGCGAACCCTAGGTGTGCCCAGGCGTGACCTTCGAGAGGGAGAAGGCCATGACACTCGTCGAACAAGTCAGAGATGAGTCATGCTTTCCGTCCATCGAGTTTCCACCATTAGTTTTGTAACTACCACGAGGTGTGTGTACGTTCTTGCAAAGCTGTAAATTTGTCAATATAGTTTGTTGTCAATATAGTTTGTTGTCAATATAGTTTGCTGACTTTGTTAATATTGTAGCAATGCCTGGCCATTGTTGTGCACCTAAGTGAAATTCTAATTATGCTGGAACTGAAAATTACGTGAGTGTGTACAAATTTCCAACGGATTAAGCAAAAAACCAGCTTTGGTGCCGTAAGATTCCTCGCGCGAATTGCATACCATCTAAACGAAGTGTTGTTTGTGAAAAAAATTTTCACGAAGATATGGTTGTGCGTGAAGATGTATTCTGGGATAAAAATGGGGCGATTTTAAGAATTCCAAGAAAACAACCAATACTGTTACGGATTTGGTATTTAATTAGCTAATGTTAGTTGAATTATAAATTAAATTGTTTTATTCCCCGCGCAATCCAACGCGTGACGAATATTAAAGGAAAATTGAATATACAAGACCGCGTGCATTTAACATTAAATAAATATCTCTTTTTGATTTCGAGAAAGTACTAGAAAATTCTCGCGCGCGATTTTTAAATCTTATGAAAGGAGGAAAATCTCTCAATTCAGCCAGTCAGTTATTTTAGTTAGCTTGTTGTTTTAAGAGTTTGTTTAGAAAACTGCTCTTTTTGATTGTAGCAAATTCGCGGATTAGCTTTCTTTAGCTGATTTGAATTAAGTTCTCTTGAACGTTTGAGTTGCTAAAAGATAACTACTGTGGGATATTGTAATATTGCACGAATATCTGAGAAAATTGAAGTATTGTGTTTTATTTATTTGTGATAATAATAAATCTTATTCATTTTTCATCGGACTTGTGCATTCAATTCCAAACGAACTCGTACGCATGCAACAATTTTTGGTGTCAGGAGTGGGGTTTTGAATGCCAATTACAAGAGCGATGGAAGAACAATTCAGGCAAATGATGAATGCATTTGCTGCTTTCCAAGAAAAGATAGAAGGGGCCGTCAAATCCGTTAAGGAAGAAATGAAATTGGGTCAAGATGCAGTCAAAGAAAAGATTGAAGCAGGTTAAGAGAAGATTGAAGCAGGACAGGAAGAGATGAAAAGGGAAATTACCTGCATAATAGAAAATAAATTTGAGGTTATGGAAGGCAGAATGGACGCAGTTGAAAACAAAGTTGGGAAAATTGAAGAAAACGTTTCTTCTGTCAAACAACAAATAAAACACAGAGTTTCGGCCATAGAACAACGCATCGATTATAGAGTTTCTTCTGTGAAACAGCAAATAGAAGACAGAGTTTCGGCCGTGGAACAACAAATAGGTTACAGAGTTGATTCGTTCAAAGAAGAAATAAAAGGAAGAGTTTGTTCCGTTAAACAACAAATTGATGAGAGAGTTTCTGCAGCTTTCAAAGAAATGGATACTTTAAAGAAGATCGTAGCGACGGCAGGAAGCAATTCTGATAGTTTTAAATTTTTAACGATGCCTGCTCGTGCCATTTTGAAACTATCTACATATGACGGGAAGACCTCCTGGCAGGTGTATAAGACACAATTTTCTATCGTTGCGGATGCGAATGGATGGGATTCCCAAAATAAGGCCTGTCATCTCGCCGCTTCTCCGAGAGCAGACGCAGCAGATATCCTGCAGACGCTTCCCGAAAACCAAAGACTTGACTTCGAAGCTCTATCCGCTGCATTGGAGCTGCGCTTTGGCGAGAAATGTTTAAAAGACTGCAGTAGGCTTCAATTAAAATCCCGCCAACAGAAGCCTACCGAAACACTCCAGGAGCTCGCCACAGATGTTGAAAGGCTATCCCATCTCGCCTTTTCGGAGTGCCCGACAGAAGCAAGAGAAATCCTGTCCCTGCAGTACTTCATCGACGGCATCCGGGATCCTGAAATACAAAAAGCTCTTTGAATGGCAGATGTGAGGGACATGAAAAGCGCTCTGTTGTACGCCATGAAGTTCGAGGCAGCCCAGCAAGCAACTAGTATAGATCGCTACCCAGTCAGAGCTGTGTGAGTCCACGAGCCAGTGGATCAACTGAATGCTCGTTTAGATGATTTAGCCAGAGAAGTCAATGCTGTGATACGGAGTAGGAGTGAGAACAAAATGGCTCTAAGGTGTTGGAAATGTGGTATTGAAAGGCACATACGACGGCATTGCAGAACACCCCAGGGAACGGATAATAAAATGGATGATTTGACAAGACCAGTGAATGCCTTGAGACGAAATATTGGTGAGAAGAAACCAACCATAAAGTGCTGGAGCTGCGGTGTTGAAGGCCACATACGAAGGAACTGCAGAACACCCCAAGGTACGAAAATTGAGACCATTTCTGAGCAACGACGCAGGAAACAAATTAATGACCATATCAAGGAACGGAGGTTGCCAGATAATGAAAAACCTTGTATTAAAGCACTCAAGATTTCTACGGTGAGTGGCAACAGTAACGGACTGTCCATCAATGGGCATATCGACGGAGTTCCTTGCAATATGATCATTGACACAGGAGCTAATGTTACCATCATTAGGAAAGATTTAGCTGAACAGTTTAAAGATAAACTTATTTGGACGCCATCCTGTGTTACCTTTCAGACTGCGTCTGGTGACAAGATCGACATAGCTGGGAAGTTAAACCTGAATATCAGGTTTGGAAGTGCCGCCTACCATCACACGGCATATGTGGCGGATATTACAGATCCATGCATACTCGGACTTTTTAAGGAAATACAATTTTTCCTTAGACTTCAAAAACAATAAATTGCTTTCAGGGTCTGAAGACATGACTATCCATCCTAAGAAGGGATCCTCACCTGGAAATGCCGACGCTTTGTCCGAAAGAACCAGCTCGAGAAGCTGCGGAAATCATGCTAGGGTCGAAAAGAAACGCAAGACTACCAGCTATTCTCCATCCCAGATGCTCTTCGGTCGAGACCTTCGTCTGCCTTGTGACCGCCTGTTTGGTCACCCTACGGATGCGCATTCATCGCCTGAGGAACACATCCAAGATCTCCAGGCCCGGTTTTAAGTGATGCACCGTTCTGCACGAAAGCGAGTCAACTTGGCGACGGAGAAAGTGAAGACCAGATACAACACGAGAGTTACTGGACATAGATTCAATGAAGGAGACAAGGTGTAGTTGTGGAATCCGACTCGACTGAAAGGACTTTGTCCGAAATTACAGTCACCTTGGGATGGTCCATACACGGTCTTAAACAGGCTGAATGACGTCGTGGTTCGGATCCGTAAGTCTTTGAACTCTAAGCCTAAAGTCGTTCATTGCGACAGGTTAGCTCATTACTATGGCCATAGTACGTAGTGTAAATAATTGTAAATAGTGTAAGACCATGGTTCTTTTTGTTTCTAAATGTGTAGTTGATTTGTATTTGGTATTTCATTTGATTTGGATTTAGTATTTGATTTGTATTTTGTATTTGATAGCATTTGATTTGTTTTGTTTATTCCATTTATTGTTCATGTTGTTTGTTATTGTAATGTAATGCTTATTATTGCATTTATGCCACAGTTGTAAGTTTGGCTTCCTGTCCAAGGATTGTACTGCCCGGGACGTGCAGTCCTTGGATTTAAATAGCTAATGGATTTGGTATTTAAATAGCTAATGTTAGTTGAAATATAAATTAAATTGTTTTATTCCACGTGTAATCCAGCGCGTGACGAATATTAAAGGAAAGCTAAGCCGAAGAATTGAAAATACAAGAGCGCGTGCATTTAACATTAATATCTCTTTTTGATATCGAGAAAGTACTAGAAAATTCTCGCGCGCGATTTTTAAATCTTATAAAAGGAGGAAAACCTCTCAATTCAGTCAGTCAGTTATTTTAGTTAGCTTGTTGTTGTTTTAAGAGTTTGTTTAAAAAACTGTTCTTGTTGATTGTAGCGAATTCGCGGATTAGCTTTCTTTAGCTGATTTGAATTAAGTTCTCTTGAACGTTTGAGTAGTTAAAAGATAACTACTGTGAGATATTGTAATATTGCACGAATATCTGAGAAAATTGAAGTATTGTGCTTTATTTATTTGTGATAATAATAAATCTTATTCATTTTTCATCGGCCTTGTGCATTCAATTCCAAACGAACCCGTACTCACGCAACAATATTAAAAGACGATGGATATCCATGCATATTTCACGGCTGTGATGTAAAGTTAAATGTACCAATGAATGAACAGCAAGCTTTAATATAGTATATAGCTGCTTATTGTGTACATTCTTTGAAACTGCAGTGTGTAATCTGCAAAGAAAAGTTATTAAGTTTGGATAATTTATTGATTGAAGGGGGAAATTATGATAATCTTCCATTATCTCAAACAACAGAAACCAAAGATAAGTGCACATATTTAGATATGGTAAGTAGAGGTGTCTTAAGAAACCGTCCATACTAGTTTTTAATATTATAATCCATAGTTGTTGCATATTTAGAAAACATATCAAAGAAATATGAAACACATTTTCAAAAAATGCCAAAATCAGCATTCAGTCATTATTTCACTTTTTAAAATATTTATAAGTAATAGTGGGCTACTTGGTAATGAAATATGTCAGTCTTACAACTGTGATTTCTTCGATATTGTCATTAAAATGCTAAATACATTTGCAAACATTTGTTTAAACAATTATATAGAAGTATTAGAAGATAGTACGTTTTCTGTTTCAAATGAACGAAAACTAAAGAAATTTAAAAAGAATTAAAAGAAATGCAGTTTTATTAATTTTCTTATAGTATTTGTAGCTCCAAGCACTGCATAGTTTATGTCATTTAAAAGATACGTTATATGTATTTGCTAAGATATGACCATAGTATAAATATGAATGTTTGAATTTAGAGTTTTTATTCTTAAAGTACTATATTGTTTCCATTGCTTAATTTTTGTATATATTTGTGATAGCAGGAAAATTCATGATAAATGGGATAAAAAAAGGTTTCACTGTATGCTATTTTGTGAAGAGAGTCTTTAATGCATGTGGTATGCTACTGTGCATATTTAAAGATTTTCTGGGCAGTTTATGCGAAAACGTTTACTGATCTTAGAAAATGTATTTTTTGAATGAAATTATCATGATTGTTTCAAAGAATAGAATATGTTAAGGTATGATAGAAAAAGCAGATGTTAAGAAACCACTATAAATAACAATAAATATGAATGTTTGCTTATATGATTTTTGTTATTATATTTAAGTACAAATTTAGCTTTAATGCTTAATTTATTATATGTGATAATAAGGAAGCAATAAATTTTAAAAAAAGATTTTGACATGCTGTTTAATGAAGAGCAGATTTTAATGCACTTAGTAAGTTATTGTGTATATTATTGAAAGCTCTTTTATGTAATATGCAAAGAAAGGTTAATGATTTTAAAAAGCATATAAATGATAATCGTAATTCCCATTATCCTAAAATTTAGAGGCTAAAATATGTATATGCACCTGCATATGATTGAAAAAAATGGTGTTAAGAAACATCAGCATTTCTACTAAATATTATAATCGGCAGTTTTAGGATAACCGGCTCTTGGTGATTTGTTGATATATCGAAAGAGAGTGCAAATTGCAGTTCTGTTATTTTTCTTTTGGAATTTGTAATATAGATCTTGGTATGAATACGAATGTTGCAAGTTATGTTTTTGAATTATTACATTTGAATACATTCCATTTTCATTGTTAATTTTTGTACATGCTTGTGATAGCAATAAAATTCATGATAAATAGGAAAAACATTTTGTTGTGTGCTATTTAATGAAGTACAGATTTAAATGTGCAGTTCTTACTATTGTGTATATTATTCAAATCATTTCTGCGCAGTATCCAAGGGAACGTATTCAAAGGAATGTTATTGATTTGAAAAAAAAATGAATAAAATGGCCGTGAGAATCTGTCATTGTCTAAAACAAGTATATATATATTTACATATGATCAAAAGAAATTATGTTAAAAATCATCAGCATTGCTACTAATTATTGTACTTTTAACAGCTTGATATTTAAAAAGCACTAAATGATTTTTTGTTTAATTGAAAAAAGTAGTTCTGTTACTTTTTTCTGGTAACTTGCAAACACTGCATAGATTATGTGTTTTTTTAAATATTGCCAGCTGTGTATGCTGTTTGTTAGGTTATCTCATTTCAAATATGAACGTTGGAAGGCTCTTTTTTGTTATAAGATTTAGGTATGTTTCTTGTACGAAATATTTTTTATCACATTTATTAGCTAATTTATATAGTATTTCATTTACATACGTTGGAGCTATAGAAGTTGATGGTTATATATTTTGCTCCGAAACGCGAATAAATTAATACTTGAGCCTAGGTAAAATATTAATTATTATCTTAAGAACCCCTTCCCAATTTATCATGACAGTGGCAATTTTCAATCAGCGTTTAAATTTTTGTAAAATGTTCTTTTGTTCTTCGGTTCCTTCAATTATATTTATGCACAAAGTTAATTAAAATATCTGTAAAAAGCCTAAAAAGTTAAAATAATGTATATAAAGCCTCCTTTCTTTCAGCTATTTTAATTAACTAAGCAACACGATAAAATTATATTTCCGACGAAAATTTAAAAATCCAGATGTCTTTCCGACGATAACATCAGACGGAAAGCTCCGCCATGTTTATAAAGTGTCATGGCCTTCTCCTTCTCGAAGGTCACGGCCGGGCTCACCGATAATCTAGGACAACTGAGTAGAGCTGGAGCAAACCGCATATATTCGTTACTGAGTAACGGGTACATCGGTTGACTCGAAGTACCGATTCGGTACTCACAAATTCATTTCGTTACTCGCATCTGTCGTACGATACGGTTTATTCGAGTACGAATGATGCGGTTGCTATACGAATACGAATGATGCGGTTTCTATGCGAATACGAATGATGCGGTTGCTGTTTGAATACGAATGATACGGTTGCGTTACAATGCGCTTATATTTTTCATAAATAATTTTGAATTTTTTTGGTCATCGGGCAAATTCTTGTTTACATTATGTGTTTTAGTTGAAATACTATTTAGTTGTTGATATTTAAGCAGATGAACAATTTTGACAGCGTTGAAGCGTTATTTTGTATTTGCTTTTTACTATTGCTAGTTATGTTAGTAATTTGAAAATTTAGATGATTTTTTTTCCCTTGAACGTGCCATAGTAAGATTTTATTGATTTTAAATATTTATATACTGCACTTAGGTATTGTTTATATAAGAATATGTAGGTTAATATAGGTTCTTTACTTCCTTGTATCAAATAAAATGGTAGTAAGTATTGTAATCGAGAAAACTTTTGGGTACCATATTTTAACGGAAATATCCATTTTGGACGATTACGGAATCCATGTGAATTATTTTTTGAGGTGACGTCTGTACGTACGAACACAATAAAGGACTCTCTGACTCTCTCTCTTTTTTTTTTTTTTTTTTCAAAAAAACTGATTGTTAAATGTAATCCCATTTACTCTAAGCTGATACTTATGACTAATAATTATTAATGTCCTTATAATTAAATGTAAAGTACACACACACACACACACATATATATATATATAAAATAAAAGCCAAGTAAGGAGAAAATAAAAGCTTTGGCTTTTATTTTATATATATATATATATATATATATATATATATAATAAAAGCCAAGTAAGGCAAAAATAAAAGCTTTGGCTTTTATTTTATTGAATTATCACTAATTATACTAGTTACTTGACTTTTATTTTCGCAATCATTGGTTGTAGTCAGAACTTAATTTTTAAAATTAGAAGTGCTGGAGCTGTATGAAAGGCCATCAGGAAAGATAAATAAATAAATAAATAAAATAACTATTACAATAATAAAATAATTAGCAACTAGAATATTAAATGATTATTATTATAATTCAATAAAAATTTAAAGACAAATGAAAATTTAATTAAATCTTAAATTAATGATGAATAACTAAGTAATGAATAAAATACCAGACATCGTCTTGTTTGGGGGCTGTGGCTGAAATTGCAATTTAAGAACTAAGCCGAGCATTAGCTAAATTTAGGCTTTTTGATGAGAAAATAATGTACTGTTTACCAGAGTACGGATAGAAATTTGGTTATGTAGCCCATTCTTCTAAAACGACGTTTCGTCGCTGCCTTCCACCACCAATTCCCCCCTTTTTTTTTCGGTTTCGGTTTATTCGGTTACGGCAAAGCACACTAGTGCTATTGCCTACGGGGATGGAGGCCTTCGTGGAGGAATTTTTTAAAGGGAACTGACTCATATGCAAGTTACACACGGGGAAAAACACGAAAACGCCCGTGCAGCTAGCCGTTAGCCGGGAACTGAATCCCGGACTGAACTATTATTAGTGTTCAGCGACTTTACCGCTCGAGCTCTGGTGCGCTCTTTTTCCTTTTCATTCGCTGTTTGAAAAACAGGTGCTCACTTCACGATAAAGTAAGCACCTGTTTACTTCAATTAAAATGGGTTAGACGATATGACTATTCCTATTTTAATCTCACTTAGCTTTTGATTTCTAATATTGATTCAATGTTTTCTGTAGACAAAGTATTCCGATTAGAATAATGGATTTAAAACATGTTCAAAAGGTGTGTATCTCAATATAATTATGTTTTTATAACATAGGGCCCATTTTAATAGTTTCACCTAGTTCTAAAGCAATTGAACCACAGTATCGCTGTTTTGAAAGAAAATAAAAATGTGAGAAATGTATAATGAACATTAATATACAAGCTTTATTAAAAGTAGTCAGCCTTTTTTAAACGTGATCGTCTATGCTTTTAGAGGATTTTTGGAGCTCTGTGCATTTGCTCTGGCATCTTAAAAAAGTTTAAAAAAAAGTTCATCTTAAAAAAGTTGTGTAATATCAACGTATGTTTATGTTCTCAAAAATACAGGTTTCTTTCAGAAAGCGATCTCTAAGAAGTCGTCAATAAATGATTCAGTATAGTTATTTTCTACTAGACCATAGAAAAAAATTATTTTAACATCAATTTAAAAATGGCTGCTTGTACTAAGAGTTAAGAGCAATAAGACTCTAATTTTTCTTTCGCAATTAGCTGTCATGCCAGCTGAATTGTTTTCTGCATAATCTTTTTTGTGTATAATTGAAATATTTAGCTATGCATTCAACAAATATACAACAAATGTAAGACAAATCATTAAAAAAATTAAAATTTGGAACATTAATAATAATTTTTCTGTTATATATAAAATATAAATCAAAATTTAAACTCCTATTCCTTTATAATAAATTGAAGAAAAGCTATAAAGTGAATTAATTTTTAAAAACAAAACTAAAAAAAAAATTTTTTTTTGTCATATAATAGAATCTAAAAATGACGATTACTGAGTTTTACGACGCATATGTGTATTCAATTATGGCAAAGCACACTAGGGCTATCTGCCTAAGGGGGGATGCCTTCGTTGAGGACTTTCTAAGGGAAACTGGCTCGTATACACGTTACACATGGGGAAAATCACGAAAACACCGATGTAGCCAGCCCGTTCGCGGGATTCGAACCTCGGACCGAACTACCAGCGCTCCGCGGCTTTACCGCTCGGCCGCTGGTGGGCCCTTTTACGACTCATGTAATAATAAATGCATATTCATACTGTAACAGAAATTTTGCTAGAAGTCTAGCATATGTATAGTTATTTGTGATCTTTTAAAACTGTCGTAACATGATGCATATTTATCATTATCGTGAACCGAAACAGTATGCTTTATATCCTTACAAATATACGTGATAGATTTTAATATTTATTTCTGCATATATTTACGTTTCCCAAAGACACGAAAGCAAGTCAAGCAGACTTAAGTTCTCTGTTAGCTAGTATAACATAATTTCAGATTCTATGAGCCTTCCAGAATTATTAGCAAAATAGTGGAAATGTCTTTACAAAGTGTTTTTATAAGCAAACAGCAGATGTACACTGAGCAGTGATCAACTGATATATTTCTTAAATGATTTGGTTTAGTTGATTATGACAAAACACACTGGGGCTATGTGCCTAAGAGGAAAAACGCCTTCGTAGAGCACTTTCTTATGAAAGCTGCTCGTATGGTACGTGGTAAGCTGGCTTGTAAGCTGGTACGGGAAAAAAACCACGAAACGCCTATGAAGCCAGCCCGTTCGCCTGAGATCGAACTCAGGTCGGAACTACCAGTGTTCAGTGATTTTACCGCTCGACCGCTGGTGAGCCATTTCTTAAATGAATAAAGCTATACTCATAGCATTATGAAATAACACTGATTGAAATATTTAGTGCTTCACTATTATCTCTAATAAAGTAACATAAAAATTTCCTTACCTTTTATAGATTTCTAAATTTCTTTAATTTCTTTCTCAATTCGTACTTAACCTATACATCTGCGAATGTTTTTATCGATCATATTGTTAAGTGTAAAAAGCAAGTTGACTTTTATAATATAGCATTCCTTGTCTCAACAAATAACAGTCTCAATAAGGAGTTTTTTGGAAAGGAGATGAATCGGGGAAAATTCACCCTTTCGTCATTAGCGGTTCTGATGAAGGGAATGGGGGAAGCAGCAATCGAAATAACGAAAGCTAACCTTTAATGCTGTCTTCCAGTTTCTGTATTTGTATTTGGAAAAGTTTTATGGTCATTATGAAAAAGTGAAAATTTGATATGGATTCCGCATGACTTCCTTCTATGACTATTTAAATTATGCTTATTTTTGCTGCACTTCATTTAAACTTATTTCCTCGAATTATTCTAACTCAATTAAGCGACACCCGAAGGCAAGTTACAAATGGCGTCAAACATTGCAAATTTTGAAACTAAATTTCCCGGTCAATCTTTGTCCTACGGGACTCAAACTTTCTTGTATTTTTATTTTTTCATAACGAGTATAAAATTTTGCCAAATATAAATATAGAAACCAGAAGACGACATTAAAAGTTAGATTTCATAATTTGTCCAAAATTAATTCTTTTTAAAATTTGACATTGAGAAAATATGAATATTTTCGTCATTTAAAATACTTCTGTATATTTGTTGCACCGTATTTAAACTTGCTTCCTCGAGTTATTGACATTAAATTACACTAATTCCATTATCTATTGGAAAATAATTATAGCAAATCATCTATTTACGACATCTCTAAGAGGTCACCTTTTAAGAGATCTCTATTTTTGGGAACATAAACAAACATTGGTAGTGAACATCATCTTTTTAAGACCACCACATGTAAAATCCTCTAAAAGCACGAATGGCTGCATTTAAAGAGGACCCATTACTTTTAATAAGGAATGTAACATTAATCTTAATTATACATGTTTTTGATGTGTGTGCCAAAATAGTGATACCGTACTTCTGTTGCTTTAGAAATGTGTGAAATTAAAAAAATGGATACTATATAACAAAAATGTTATTATATTCAGATACACACCTTTTGACCACGTCTGAAATTCATTATTCTGCTCAACATAATTTGTCTGCATAAAATATTAAATATTATTAAAAAATCAAAAGCTAAGTCGAAGTAGAAACAGTCATCTCTTCTAAACCATTTTAATTGAAGTAAACAGACGTTCGCCTTATCGTAAAGTAAACACCTATTTTTCAAACAGCGGATGAAACGGGAAAGAGGGAATTGGTGGGGGAAGGCAGCGAAGGAAATAATACTTTTTCGAGCTGGGGATGAAATGAGAAAGGGCGAAACGATACTAAGCTAATAAGACAAGATCTGGTATTTTACTTTATTATTTAATTAGTCATCATAAATTTTAAAATTATTTTAATTTTTATTTGTTTTTACATTTTTATTAAATTTTACTTATAAGTATTTTATATTTCAGTTGCTAATTATTATGTTACTTTAATTATTCATTATTTTAATCACTATTTTTTATTATTTTAATTACTAATTAATGTTATTATTGTAATATTTCTTTCCTTTCTTTCTTTATTTTTTATTTTATTTTTCCTATTTTCCTGACGGCCTTTTGCAGGCGCTTCTGACTTTAGAAACTAAGCCCTGACAGCAATAGAAAATTTAATAATGAATCATATCCAGTGCACCAAAAAATAATAGCTAAAAATAAAGTGAATTATTTCTACCCAAAAATGCGACGCAAAACTCCCTATCGCAGCACTACTCAGTTCCCGCGGGGTAGAATAGCTCACGTGATTCAATGCGATGCGACGTTTCAAGGCCCTTTTTAGGGCCGTAGACCGATAAAATAGGCTCAGGATACGGATACCGATCGATTTTACCGAAAGTAACGAGTAACAATACGATAGTAACGAGTACTGGTTCACCGAGTAACGAATACATACGGGTACACAATTTCTCGTTACTTCTACAGCACTACAACTGAGTCTGTATTATTTGTTTCTCCGCATCTCATCGGTCAGTTCATTGACAACAATGCTCGTTTCAGCACTCTTTTCGAAGCTCTATTCAATCAGTGTGCCACTTTGGGCATACCCACAGCATTAAAACGATAAGTGCTACCTTCACAAAATTTTACGTTTGTACTCCTCTTGGCCTAATTAGACTGCCTACTTTTTTTACATAAAAACTCCGACTTTAAAAAGTGGCGTGCCGGAAAGGGTTAAAGGCAAATATTAATTTAAAAACATTCATTGGAGAATATAGAAGGGACATCAATTACAAAAGTATTCTTGAGAAAGCCAAACAACTGAGTTAAGCAGTGTATGGTGAGCCGCAGTTTAAAACTGTTGAAGAAGTCCGACGAAGGAAAACGAAATGTCACTTCGATTACGAACGTGCTGATGAATCCCCTCAATCTCCAGAACAGAAGTTTAGGATAAATGTCTTTTTTAAGAATTATGGATACTGCATGGGCATTATTAAATGAAAAATTTGATGCAATGAAAAATCACTGCGATAATTTTAGTTTCCTAGGTAATTTATCGAAATCGGTAATGCAAATTTGAAAATGAAATGCAGTAAATTACAAAAATTGTTACAGTGTGGTGGCAATAAAGATATTAACGCAGAAGAACTTTATGACGAAATACTAGCTTCGAAGGACATTTTTACAGCCGGTATGAATGATCCATTCAATATTCTGAGCTTAACTGTGTCAAATAATTGGTGCTTCTCTGAACTTGAAGATCATATTGAGAATACTACTTAGCATTCCTGACATTCCTGTTAGTGTTTCTAGTAACTAAAGATCATTCTCCAAATTAAAATTAATCAAGACATATTTACGGTCAAGTATATCGCAGGAAAGACTCAGCTTTGATTGTCATTGAAAATGAAATATGTCAAGAGATAGATGCAAAAGGAATTATAGAAAAATTTGTAAATACGAGAAGCAGAAAAATAAATTATTCTCGATAAATTGTTACAAAAAATTTCAACACATGACTTCTTTCTCCTATGCAAAAATTAAGAAAAGGGGGGTGACTTTAGCTACTTTGCTGGCGGGCGCTGGCAGTAAAGGGACGTTCCCACTGAGGTTTATCTGAGCTAACAGACACACCTAACATAGCCGACCCATCTCCAAAACCAGTTTTTTTCCCATAGGGCAGCAAGTTGAAAATCTGAACTGCAGGCATAGCGGAGCTGGTTGACACACGAAACTGACTCCGTTAGATAAAACTCAGTAAGAACGGCCTTTAAGAGTCATTAGAGTGGCACTTACAGGACACGGGTGATCACTTTTGGTACTTTCAGGAACCAGAAATTTACCCACTGTCATATATTCATTGCACGTCCTGGAGAATAAGACTTTGACATGTGGGAAGACGCCTTTCGTTCCTTAAATTAAAAAAAAAAGTCTCAACTTCTGTCCATGGTTTGAATCCAAGGGAAAGACAAGCCAACATTCAGAAGTTAGAATCAAATTTTAGGCCTATATTTACAGTTTTCGTACACATTTCTGCACATGGAAATTAAGTACTTTTAAGGACCATTAATGCAAAAAATTAAGGATCCATCAACAAATGGGAACTGAATAAATTCAATTTTAGCTATGCCTGAACTTCACTTTTGTTATACTATCCTAAGAATAAAATCGATCCACAAGTAGAATGCATTATTATTAAACATAACCATAAAACAAATTTGAGAATAAAATCAACTTTATAAATTTATCAGGTAGCATTAAATATTTTACCCTTATAATAGTTGGGCGTAGTTGATAGAAGATTACTGACATTTTATTTATCTTTTACTAACAGTTAGCTTTATGTTGATATTTCCTTTTATGTCTCATTTTGTCACGTACTTGCTCAGTTTAAAGGTTTAGTAAATAGCAGGTAGATTTTTATGTCAAATGGCATAAGTTAAAATGGGAAGTAAAATCATAATCAGCGTGATTCGTTACAGAAGACTGGCTGTTGCCACTACTGCTGCTTGCCTTGCCTACAGAGAGAGGCCTGCTGAATCAGAACAAACCTGAAAGCCTTATGTAGGCACGGTTGGCAAGTTTTGAAAGTTAGTTGTGCTCTGTCTGAAACAGTTAGTTTCACAACTTCGTGTAGAATTCCTGGAGTTGTAAACCCAGATAATATATTAATAGTAATACCCCCCACTATAAGAAGTGACGTCAGAGAAAAGGGGCGTGGCCTCCGCCATTTTTGATCACGTGACTATCGTCCGCCATGTTGGGTCAAGTGACTGGTTAGCGCTAAATCCCCGAACGCGCAGGGAGGTCACGTGATCGTCGCTTCATGCGTAAGCCGACGTCACAACGAAGCTCCGCCCAGCATCAACAACTTCCTTCGATGTAAACATGGTTCGCAACTTTGATTTGGAAATCTGAAATAAGTCTTTGTGGATAGCTGTGAATATGTATATTTAAACGATTTCGAGCATTATACAACTGAATGGCTTGGTTATGTTTCTCCGTATAAGAAAGCGAAAGAATAAACAGTGATCATTTTTTAGATTAGTCTTATATAGAAAATGTAGTGCACGTAAAAAAAATCTTCAGTAAGATATTTTAGTATCAGATATTTTTAATCTTATTTTTATATGATACGATTGCTTTGTCAAGTTCACTGATTAAGCTAAACTTAGCAAAACTAGGCAAATTTAGTCTATAAATTTCTCTTTCAAAGAATATTCAGAATAAAACTGGGATTATGGTAACCTCACAGTAAGATTAATAATTTAATTCACAATGGAACTGTGGTTTAATTAAAAATATATATATATAAACAGTTATCTGTTATTTTGTAACCAGACCTTAAAAATAGATTTTAAGTTTTTAAAATGCCAATTCACTGCATTTCCATATATTTGCTATTTTTTTCTCATGTCACATCATTCATCATCATGGGCAAACTTGTGAATAAAATTTATGTAGTTGCTACTAAAACATGTGCGTGTTTTATTGGATTTATGATGCTTGCATAATAACAGATATTTGTCATGCCACCATTCATACTTGTGGATAAATATCCAACTCTCATATAACAGTTTATAATGATATCAGCACAACTAGAAACTGAATTTCTTTGCTCCAGGCAAACTGGGATTTGTGTTTCCTCGCTTTCAAAATCAATTTAGTTTTATCCAAAATCTAGACTCCAATTTTTTTTTTGCCTAATTTTAAATAATTTCCTTGCCAATTCAATAAAGTAAAAAAAAAAAAAAAAAAAAGTAGACAGTTTCAATTCTCTGACTTCGCAAATCCAACAGATACATAAATCAGAAATTACAAAAAAAAAAAAAAAAAAAAAAAAAAAAAAGACAGTTTTTTATTTCAAGCTAAAATTAGGTGCATTTGAGTAAAAATTTTACATGATGCAATTAAAATATAAAATGAGCAAAATTTCAGGCACATATCTTGTAATACTATTTCTATCATTATCATATTTTTCAAACAAGAAGCTCACATGTGTTAAAAAAAATTCTGCACAATGTTCCTATCAAAACGTTTATGCTCATTTTTTCTCTAATAAGTATGTTTTTAAAATGTTTGTGTACTTTTATCATGCATTACAAGTGAAACTGAAAAAAATTAATAAATATCAGATTTTATATGTGGCACTCGACACACTTTTGTTCTGCAATGTTGTCTCTGCTATAATTTTATGAAACACTGCATTTCTGAATATTCAAAAAATGAATATCAATTGTATAGGCTGCTTCTTTACGAAAGACAAACTAAATGCAGATTCTGCCAAATTGGGAAATAATAGGTAGCAGTGCTAGGAATGCATTTTTTTTCTACATATATCAACTATTCAACGTTCTTTGTTTTCAGAATTCATCTTTACTACCTATATTTCTGTCACTGAACTTGATTTAGTATTAAACTATTCTTTTAATTCTCAGGTATGCGTGCATGGAATTAGTTTCATTAGTTAAAAAGATTATTAGTAAGTAAGATACTTGCAATGGTATATTACTAAAAATGTATAAGAATGCAGGAAAAGAATTGTTTTAAAGGACATAAATTATATCTTAATAGACAAATCAACAAACCAAAATCAATAATATAATTTGCTATTTCAGAATTTTCAGCAACAATACATTTTCTTATCTTTCTTTTTAATTTTTCAAAGCTACAAAACAGAAAATAAATCCATGACTGTTTGAAAATTTAAATACTCAATAAATAAAAGTGTGGAGAACAAAATATGATTTTAATAATGAATATTTATAAGGAATAATATTTAACATTTATAAGAACTGTTCAAATAAACTATCGCCAACAGCAACACATGCATCGCAACCACAATGAGGTAACTGGCATATACTTTGAAAGATGGCCGGCATGTACTTCTACAGCAATGATGCTAATTTGGTGCCAAGGTCGGACTAGGGTTTTAAAAATTTATAGTCAACTATCACAAATTCTGCAAAAATGTGCCTTGTGGTATTTAAAAATTTCTTCAAATTTTGTACATGCCAAACAGATCTCATTTTGTGATCTAGTTTTGGCTAGCCTGTATCAAATAATATAACAAAACAGTTTGCATCATACAGGCAATCAGTCTCTTCAAAATTTGTTGCACTATGCATGAACTATCTTCTCTGTAAATACTTCTGTTTGATAGTTCATAACGTAAACTTGGAAAAATTTGTTATGTACTGCTAAGTAACTTTTGCTGTATTTAATATTACTATTACATTAGTGTTTACAGAGTATAAAACTCTGAAAGGAAATATGATACCTCGTGTTTTAAAGAAATTATTCTGTACTATTAACGCAATTAGTACAGTCTATAAACAAGCTATTCTTTTTTCTAAAATTACAATTTTAAGTTTTTAAATTATTGAATATAGTTCTGTTTAGATCATAATTATACTTACAAATTAACACTGCATTATTTAGATTATAACAAAGGACTGAACAGCTATTTGCCTAAGAGGAAGAATGCCTTTGTGGAATACTTTTTATAAGATAAATTCCTCGCTTCCATGTTACACATGGAAAAAACCACAAAACTCTCATACAATCAATCCATTTACTGGGATTTGAAACTGGGTTGAACTAACAACACTCCTCAGTTTTACCAATTGCCTATTGTGAACCATTTCCATTGCAGGAAAATATTGCTAATACACATTAAATATGGATCCCACCAGTCACTGAGAAGTTATGACCACTGAACACTGGTAGTTCACCCAGGTTTGAATACACTCAAATGATCTAGCTGCATGGTTGTTTTTCTCCATGTGTAACATGAATATGAGCTAGTTTCCCTTAGAAAGTTCTCCACAAAGGTATACCTGTCCTTACGCATGTAGCCCTTGTGTACTTGTACCATATTAAAATATCCTAACCTTAAATTTGAATGCAGTTTTCACAGTTATGGTAAATCACACATTTTAAGGTATTTTTTAAAAATTTCTTGAACTATAGAGAAAATTACTCATTATCTGTAATATGTGTTATTGATCGTTTCGTATTCCTAGAAATCCATACCCTGTAAGGTCATTAGGCCTTTAACTGTAATAACTCATTTGTATCATTGGAGAGAAACATTATATCTATTGCAACAATTCATCCACTACCACTTGTCTTTCTATATTCTCCTTTTTCTATATCACACATATACTTCTAAGTTTTTGTGCTTTTGTTCTCACCATATACACAGTCATCTGTTTTCAGGTAAGGAAACATCTGAGAATATTATAAACTTGCAATTAAAATTCTAAAAACAAAAAGAAGAAAGAGGTGCATGATGTCTTTAAAGCAAGCCACATTACAGTCTATGCATGCAGAAGGCTAAATATGAGATTTTGCCGAAAACAAACAAAATTGCACTATGCTGTCCACCACTAGGCTAAAACATTAAAATTCCCATTGGAGGGATCATAATCTGCAGTCATGCTACTGAAAAACCATATGGGAGAATGCTATACATATGCCTGGGTTGAACAATAAATATTTTTGGTAACATCATGGGTTGCCACGTAAATGCTTCTTGACGACATGGTGCGTTGCTTCATCAATATATTTTCATGGCTTATGGGTGGAGATGTACGAAAAAAAATCAACTGGTAAAATATTAGGTACTGTTCTATTATCGGGACCGGATTAACAAATGTATGCATGTACACATATATGCGTAAGAGTGTATACACATACATTCGTACTTACATATATGAACACAAACATCCATATATACATGCATACATATCTACATTTCTGAATTAGGTCCTGATAAAGGAACAGTGCCAAATATTATACAGAAATAGATAAATTATGTGTTTAATAGACAATACAGTGGCTGTTAAAATAACGCCCTTATCAACCAGTTAAATATCCTTTACCTACTTCAACACAGCCTCTTTCTGCTCAAACATTTATAGATTTAGAAATTTCCTGTGAGGAGACATCAGTAAATTTTTAAGTCCAAGCGTAATGTAGAGTTTTATGAAATTAACTAAAACATACGTAATACAGAGTAATGACACATTTCTATATTTTAAAAGGAAATTAAAAGACATTCATAATTGGAGGACATCAAAATCAAAACATACTGATATGGCAACGAAATGAACTGAAATATAAACAGAACCTTAGTTTTAAAAATGTTATGATACTTTAGTATTGCAGCTTCCATTTTTTTAAACATCAAGCTGGCATCAGAATTATTGCCAACTTCATGTCTCATGTACACTTTGTTACTGCCCTGCTTCCTCAATTGCTTTTAATATGGCATAAGAAGCATCCCAAGGTCTCAAAATTTTTGCTATATTAACTCTGCAAAGTAAGATTCTTGATGATAGTGAAACGTGCCTCTTCGATTTTTATTCCACCACTTAGCGAAGCTTCACTGTCTTTCTATATTTTATATATGAGCAGCTGTTGTTAGGTCAAGAAAATGAAATTTATTGTCCACAGAAAAATATCTGTAAGCTGGTATTTACTAGTTCTTGTCTTTTATATTCTCACCAGAAGTTTGAATAAATTGTCACTCCCTCTTGTAGATGGTCGACAACTTTTGGCATGAGTGTGGATGGCTCTCTATTTAGAAACTGAGCGAGAAAGAATTTTTCAGTTTATTGGCATAACTTGTCATTTATACAGACAGCATTATGGAAGAATTATGCCAGTTTTTGGTTTTTTGCTGTATGAACAGATTTTCTGCTATGTTCAAAATTTTTTCAGGGCCACCTATTCACATATTTGGTTGGCGGATCATATGCAGAGAATACATCTATCTCGTAAAAATGTTTCAGTGAATAGTCACATTTTTGTAGTATTTCTTTCACTTTATGCTGTTACAAACAGTATTCTGAAACCACTAAATCAGCTGTTAAAACATATACTTTTGAAATTTTCAAGCTGCACCTCTAAATGCTTTCACTGATGTGAAATTTTATTGAATGTCCATTTTTGCATATTCGAATGTGATGTAAAATATGTGCATTTCTTGAAAGAAAGATATAGCAAGCATCTTCCTCACTTTTCAGTAAATTAAGAATTTTAAGATTAAAATATAAATAAAATTCACTAACATATAGAATACTGAGAGCTCTTCTTGTGATGAGAGAATTCTGAGTGATTATGAATTATTAACATTTGCATGGGAAGAAATATGATCACATGGTCTCCTCGAAGCTCTTCTCATTATAAGCAAACTGTAAATCATCATTGTTGGGGCTGCCAGATGTTTCAGAATAGTTTACATTGTCGATTCATCAAAAATCTTGACAACTTTAAAAAACAGGATCCATAATAATAAGGAAGAAAGAATATCACATCCTTACGAAAGCTTGGTTTAATTTACACTCATGTCCATAAATTAAGGATAACACAAAATCAGGCAAAGGAAGAGTTAGAAGCAAAACAAATTTGACTTATTTGTAAAGCTTATTTATTAAACAAAAGGTAAAGAGCAAAAAAAGATGCTATATATTTGATATTATTAAAAAAATTAGCGATTTTTTCTCCCTGGAGCAAATTAAAAAAAAAAAAAAAAAAACCTATTTACAAAAAAACCAATATTACATGGTTGGTATGATTGTTAATACAGTGTATGTCTCCCGGACGATGCAATACAGTCCGTACAACGCCTAGGAACGCTGAGTATCAAATTATCGATCTGATCTTGGGGGATAGTACACCACTCAAAAAGCAATGCTCTCCGAAGTTCCGGTAGACATGTAGGAGGAGGTTGAAGGGCTGCAACTCGTCGGCCAAGCATATCCCACACGTGCTCTATTGGATTCAAGTCCTGTGAGAATGCTGGCCAGTCCTTACGGGTGATATCCTCCGATTGAAGGCATTCGCTTACGATGTTTGCACGGTGAGGACGGGCGTTGTCATCCATAAACACAAATTGTGCGCCCATGGCGTCCCGAAACAATAGTATATTGGAAAGCTATACATGTTAAAATGTTAATATTTGGTATGAATTTAGTTAGCATGTGTAGTATTTTCAGAAAAATATTCTCTGCTTCTGAAATTCATATTGCATAAGCATGTTTCAATTTATGCGCAGAAATTTACTGAGCGTAAGGGGCGTATCTTTGATGTGACATCAGCTGACAGGTAGTTCGAATGTCATGTGACCTCCCTGCGCGTTTGGGGATTTAGCGCTGACCCAAGTGACTAACGTCCGCCATTTTGAATCGCGTGACCGTCGTCCGCCATTTTTACCACGTGGTGTCCCTTTGGAATGACTCATCCTTTTTCCGCCATGCTTTCCGTCTTGAATCGCCGGGGTATTCATTAATTTTATTCTGTAATGATTTATGAATCATTTCATTAATTACTAATTAACTTAACTAATTAAATTCTGAATCACGTGGTCCTTGGAGAACATTAGCCATTTTTTTTTTTTTTTTGGTCTTGTACGGTGATTCATGCTGCCCTTCACGGCGAGAACGCAGTTTCAAAAAGTACCTGGGGCCGAACCCACGATATTGAGATCTCCAGCTACGCGCTTTACCACCGAGCCACGCTCTTGTTGGACTGAAAAGACTAAAAATTTGTACTTATAAAAAAAGGCAAAGCGTTCAACGAATTTTTTGTACCGTTAGAAAAGTTTCTTGTAAACGACGAATGGGTCAGAAGATATATATATAATTCTTTTTAATTTTTTCGAACATTTGATGACCTTCTTTCGGAAAAAATAAAAGACTAAATGTGCTTAATTTTTTTTTTAAATTTATCAAATGATTTTTTGGTTGATCTTTACATTATGGTAACTTGGCGTTTTTTTGGCGAAAATTTGGCGACCAACTCTGCTACAGCAACCCTCTGTTTTTTTTTCCCGCCGCCATTTTGTCTTCACGAAGTAAAGACATGTTTCTTTTCTTTTTATCTACTGAACACTTCTTCCAACAATCTACTAGCCGAATTACACTTATGCTAGAAATTTTATCTAACAAAACTGCTTAATCATGACAAATATTCACTGCAAAATTGGGAAAAAGTGCACAATACCATACTCCTTACGCGTTTTTCAAAATAACACATACACATAAACCATGTACACGCCGACTTATTTTTACTTAAAAAAACATCCCAGAATTGCACAAAAATGGCATTGCGCACACTCTTCACTATATCCATGTACACTGCTTTTTTCTCATAAATTAGAAAAATTTCACAAAAATACATGACAATTTTCTCAATCTTTAAACCCGGTAAAAAGAACATATATGAAATAACCTGATCGCGAAAAAGTATTTACCCTTTGCAAATATGAACATTTCCACATATAAAATAAATAAAATATCCAAAAACTTTTACCTCTAAATCATCTATTACATTATACACGTCACCAACGAATTCATACCGCAAGCATTACAAATACTTAGTATCAAATATTTAAATTATTTCCATGCACGTTTACTTCAACTAAAACGTATACCAAATTCCTACAAACATAAAATTCACAAAATAACGATCATTTCATTAAAATATAATTAAATTCAAAAACACTACTTAAAATATAAATGAGCACATACATTAAATTAATAAAAATTACCTTACAATCCTAATTACTTTAAACTAAATCATTGCTAATAACAATTTTCCCAATAATACCAAATTCCTTTCCACCTTACATTTAGAACAATGCATAAAAATAATATCCTCAAATAATTAAAAATACTAACTTACCTAATCTTCTTCAGAATCTTGATTACGTGTCCGATAAACTTTTCTTTAGTTACGGCCATGGGACCCAAAAATTCACGAACACTATTTCACACAACACAGAATAAACCAAATACAAAATTTCCAGATTTTTTCCCGATTTCCCCCCTTTTCCGATTAAAGAACCGTAATTCGTCCATTAATATCACATGACATATCAAATGATCTCTCATTTCCCTCACACAAAATAATGCGTAATCGGAACTGAGTACTGCTCACATTATTACCAAAGTCCCAGGTAGTAACCTTTATCGCCTCCAAAATGTCGCCAAACTACCAGTTACCATATTGTAAAGATCAACCGTTTTTTTTTTTCTCTAAATGAGTGATTTCATTTTCTAATGGGAAGAATTTTTTCAAAATTATTTTATGATTTGCAGCGAATGAGATGAATTATATTTTTGAAACTGTATTGGTTTTTCTTAAATATGTTGCTGCTGGCTCCATCTAGTGTCCATAACATCTACTAAAATTAACTGGATGATTAAAAAAATATATATGAAGAAGAAATATATATTTTCTTTCCAGGGGAATCGACCCCGCTGTCCCCCCGCAAAATTTAATAAAAAAAAGGAATTGAGGGTCACCGCATACAAGTCTTTAAGCGATACCCCACAATTCCTTAGTTGAAATTGTTCTTAATTATGTATATAAGGTTCTTTTTTTCGTGAATCGCCATCTTGGATTTTTTCCTGTAGCCGCCATTTTGAAGGATTTGCTTTGTGGGTAAATGACATCACCAATATCATGTTTGTGCATGATTTGGTTGGGAAATCGCGTGTGCCTTTTCACTCCTTTTTTGGGTAGACATCCGCATAGGTGAACGAATACATTTCTGTGGACCAATCAAAAAGCAGAAAAATGATGTCATGGTTTCTTAGCCTATCAGAATTTTCAGACAAAGTAAAAAGTTCGAAGCCGAGTTTCAACTGCTTTATTGCCTCAGAAATTCATTACTTGCTAAATTTTGGAAGGTGTTACCACGCGGTGCTTATTTAGTTTTGTGTTTGCTTTGTTGTACTGTTGTGCATAATGAAACGTCAAGCTGCAAATTCATGTTTATCATCGAAGAAGTTTTGCTGTGCTTCATATGACGAAACTTTGCTGAAGCTTGATTCTTTGTCAAAGAATATGTTTCACCTCGGAGGGGATATTTTTGTGACTGTATCCTGTTTTTTAGGTTTGACTCGTGTTCACGTTCGGAAATATGTGACTGATGACAACGATTTGCTACATCCTACCAAAGATGGAGTTTCGCTTTCTCCTATAGTATATAAAGAATTGTGCGATCATACCAATATATTTGGTTCCTTTGAAGGTTTCGATAGTGTTTCTATTGTGAAGAAAGATGTGTGTGTTTCAAAACAAAATGTCAACGATGAAATAATTATGTCACTGCAAAGATTGTTCCAAAGAAAAGATTTACGATTTGAATTCGGACCGGAACGTGTTCTGTTGAGGAAAGAACATTTACGCAAACTGGACTCCATATATAGCGAAATATGTGGTGTCGCGAAGGAAACACCCCCACCCCTTTATTTCTAAAACTCTTAACTATTTTGTGAAAAAGCAGGTGGTTGGTGATACGCATTTTGAATTAAATGAATATGCTGGTGATCCAGACCGTCCAAATGGATTTCATGAGCTGCAGGACTCTTTGTGTAAGTGTATTGAAAAAGTTATTTCTAAAAAAATTTCAGAACTTTTTGTGTGTTTTGGTTGCAAACAAGGGTTTAATAATCAGCTCGGACATGAATGCTTATCAACAAGCCGTGCTGAAAAATGTGAAACTTATTTTGATCAGGCTTTGTTTACAGTTAATTGGCCTGATATAGCAAATGACTTCATTCGTCAAAATGAATGTAATATAAATTTTAGTAAACTAATTGTTACTGATGACTTTTTTGATGTTATTAATGTAAATGATGTACTGAATATTATTCAAAATTTTTCTGTATGTGAAGAAACTAATTTGTTTAAAGATTTTCTGAATAGTTCTTTTTGAAAAATAAAATAAAATATTAGTTTTTATTCACTCTTTTTTTGCTTTCTTTTTGATTAAAAAAATTGTATACTTTTTGAGTGACTCGGCATGAATTTTAATTTTCTAACTGTATATTTTTACTAATAGATATTAATTAATATTTTGAAAGAGTATTGCAAAAAAAATATTTTATAAGTAGGAGGCACTATATAAATGAATATCAGTGTGGTGTCAGTCGATCATAACATAGTTGCTATAATGAACGCAGCTCTTATTCAGACGTATCGAGATCCTCAAGTCCCCGGGAGTTTCGGTGGTGTTACTGCTTTGTATCGTGCTTTAAAAGGTCGCGTGAAAACAAAAGACATCCAGAAATGGTTGCAAACCAAAGATTCTTATTCTTTGCACATGCCTTTAAGGCACACATTTCCCAGGAACAAAGTAATCGTAGGATGTTTACATGAGCAATTTCAGTCTGATTTAGTGGATATGCAATCCTTGGCATCTTTTAATAATGGGTACAAATATTTACTGACATGTATAGATATTCTTTCCAAATACGCCTGGGCTATCCCTCTCAAAGATAAAACAGCCATGTCCATCAAATCTTCTTTCGAAAGGATATTTTCGGAACGTACACCCGAATCTTTACAGACAGATGCAGGGAAAGAATTTACCAATAAGCAAGTTCAAGATTTTTTTAAAAAGAAAAACGTTCACTTTTTAAAGACACACAACGCTACCAAAGCTTCTGTCGTGGAACGGTTTAATAGGACACTTAAAACTAAAATGTGGAAATAATTTACCGAAATGAATACACGAAAGTATATTGATGTTATAGATAAACTGATATACAGTTATAACAACACGTGCCATCGAAGTATTAAAACAGAACCCGCATCTGTTACGTTACGAAATCAAGAAAAAATTTGGAGAACGTTGTACGATCAGCAATCAACACAAAAGCCTGTTACTTCAGATTTAAAAATTGGAGACACGGTACGCATCAGCCGAGAAAAAATGCTCTTCGAAAAAGGATACGAACAAAACTGGACAAGTGAAAAATTTTTACAATACATAAAATAATTAACCGAAATCCTATTGTCTACAAATTAAAAGATTTAGTGGGAGAAGATATAAAAGGGACCTTCTACAAACAAGAGTTACAAAAAATAGCGAACTGTGGATACTATCCTGTCGAAAAGGTACTCAAGACAAGGAAACATGGGGGGAAATCAGAATACTTCGTTAAATTTCAGGGTTACCCTGAAAAATTTAATACTTGGGTGTCAAATTTAAAAGTGATATAAAAAAACGTGTGCATTGTATTTACTTTTCATTTGAACGGAAATGTCCTTCTACGTAATACTCATAAGCGATAGCTCTAGAAAATTTGTTCCAGATAATAAAATATCTCGATTTATTACCCAACTACCATCTCCTTTTGATCTCAGCAATGGGGATTGGGAACTTGCGCTCCTAAATATTATTTATCCACATTCTTGGTTTAACGTCGGAAAAGATAACAATTTATTTGGTTTTGCTGTACACAATGGAGAACTAGAAGGAAGGCGTTTTCCGCCTGGTTATTATGAAACGATACCGGACATATTAAAAGCCATGACTTTAGCTTCACAAAAAAGTACAATTGAATTTTCTTATCATGACATTACGAAAAGAGTGACGATAAAGACGGATGAACAATCAAAAGTGGTTCTTCAGGAAGGATTAGCTGAGCTCTTAGGATTTGAAAAGGGTGTTTACGAAGGAAATGTCCAAAGTCCTTCCGTAGCGAATCCGAACGTTTTTTTCGCCGTTATGTACATATACTGTGATTTAGTTGAACCACAAATCGTAGGAGATGTATAAGCTCCCCTTTTGAAAATTGTAACAATGGAAGGGAAGGACGGAGAGATAATTGACAAACATTATTCTCGACCTTTTTATTTACCAGTGACAGTTATTTACCAGTGACAACATTTTCAAACAATTGAAATCGAAATAAGGTCTCATTCGGGGAGTCTTGTACCATTTGAAAGAGGTGAAGTTTTCATAGTGCTCCACTTTCGTTTGAGACAGATTCTATAAAAAGCTTTACCAAAGGGAAAAAATATTCATTTATAGCGTAAACGTTCTAGAAGCTGTATCAAAATTCTCATTCCATATGCTTGTTGCACAAAAGTCTTTGAGGATTATTATGTGGGACAAACTGGAAAAGGTCTGCCGTATTATCAGGAAATGGTTTTACAGAAAGGATACGGAATAGATGGATTTTTTTGAGAAACTTTTCCGTAGGGCCATGCCTTTTTTAATTAAGGGGGCAAAAACTGTTGGAAAAGAAGCTCTACGTACAGGAACGCCAATTGCAAACGAAGTGTTATCGGGGGAAAACTTAAAAACATCCCTCAAAACCAGATCTAAAGAAACTGGGAAAAAATTAACAAAGAAAGCAGATGAGATGATTGGTCACGGAAAGTTTAAAAGGAAGCGCAAATCTCCCAAATGCTTCATTTCATCTAAAGCCAGGAAAGTGCAACGACGTGATATTTTCAACTCATAATGGCATTCCTCTTAAAAGATTCGCCAGAATGCGCTAAATCTGAACTTAGTTTATTTACATTTCCTCCAACCCAAACAGTTATAGAAAGAGGACAATGGATAGAATTTCATCCCCTTGCGAATGTGACAGATGGAATTCCTGTAGAATTCAATGTCGCGGGTAGTGGTGACGACTATTTGGATTTATCTCAAACTCAGTTATATGTCAAAGTTAAAATTTTAAAAAGCAATGGCGCCTCTCTCGGAAAAGATGATAAGGTAGGACCCGTGAATTTGTTTTTGCATTCCCTCTTTTCTCAAGTGGATATCAGCTTAAATGAAAGACTTATTTCCTCTAGCAATAACACATACCCTTACAGAGCTATAATAGATAAACTACTTAATCGTGGTTTTGATACGAAAACTTCTCAACTATCATCAGAATTATATTTTAAAGATACTGCGGGTCGTATGAATGTATTTGATACCACTGATAAGGAACCTAACGAGGGATTCAATAAACGCGCAGAAATATTTAAACTTAGTGCTACAGTGGATATGATTGGACGGCTACACCTAGACATGTTTTATCAAGAAAGACTTGAACATGGTCGACATGAAAATTAAACTTATCCGCAGCAAACCGGAATTTTGCTTATTGGGAGAAGAGAATTTTAAAGTGTCGTTGGAACATGTCTCACTATTTGTACGCAAAGTGCGAGTCAGTCCAGGTGTAATTTTAGGACATGCAAAAAGTTTAGAAAAAGCGACAGCAAAATATCCTATCAACCGAGCGCTTTGCAAAGTGTATTCTATTCCATCAGGAAATATGAGTTTTCTTCAAGATAGTATTTTTACTGGTCAGATGCCTAAACGCTTAATTATTGCTTGCGTTGATAACGATGCTTTCAATGAAAACTATAAAAAGTCTCCCTTTGAATTTAAGCACAATCATATCAATTTTATTGGCACTTACGTAGATGGGCAACCTATGCCTCATAATCCTCTTCAACCTGATTTTATGAATAAAACCTTCATTCGTACCTATCAGAATTTATTTACCAATGCTGAAAACCGGGGATTGTATCTTTCGAGATCAGAATATCCAAAAGATATTATTTATTTCTTTTCGATCTATCACCTGATTTATGTGATGGGTCTCATTTGAATTTAGTGCGTCATAGTAATTTGAGTCTGGAGGTAAAATTTGGTTTCCTTCTGCCAATAACAACATCGTTAATAGTCTATGCAGAATTTGAAAATTTAATAGAAATCAATAAATCTAGAAATATCATCTATGATTTTGGCAACTAATGAATTCTTCAGAAATTCATAGGATACTCTCTCGCGATAAATGTACTACAGTGGAGTTTTCCCTTCGGATAAAATCCCAGATATTCATCGTTTTCCAGCAGCTATTGTAGTCAACACTGATAAACACAACGAGGAAGGGACTCACTGGCTGGCTTTCTTCATTGAAGATAAACAGACTTTAGAATTTTTCGATTTTTATGGACTTCCTCCTATGACCTACAGTGATGACATAGAAATATTTACTAACAAGTTTAACTGTGTGACATGGAATCAGGTTTCTCTTCAAAGTATAACATCAAATGTTTGTGGACAATATTGTACTTATTATTTGCTGAAACGATCTCAAGGATTATGTTTGGAAACAATTGTATCGAATCTTTCTGTAAGAAATAGTGATTTTCATGTATTTCATTTTGTGAAGAAAAGATACGGTGTAAACATGATTTAAAAAAAATAAAATATCATTGATCTACTTGGAATTTTTTGTTCTTTGTTTAAGTATAATTTACAGATTTTTTTAAACAAGTTTTTTTTTTCACTTTCCATAATACATTTTAAGTTACAGAATAAATTAATTTTTTTTCATTTAAACTTAAGAATTATTTTTCCTTATAAATTACTGCAAAATTAACTTTTTTCCCACTGGAATTTTATTTTACTCGTTACATACGCAAAATTTTTAAGGGGTAGGGGATAACTTACCTTTAAAAAAATCCGGATCATTTTTTTTCTCTACCTGAAATTGAAAAATATCTTTCACACAAATAAAAATACACCAAATTTAATTGATATCCTTTCTTTTATTTAATATTTTATCCAAGAAGTTGAATACATTTTTCTTTTCTTTTTAACATGTTTAGGTTTAGCATACATTGTAAACAGATATTTGTGTTTTACAAATTCCTTGGGAAAATCTACAACAGCTAAAAAATTTTTAAACTCTGCATAACCTATCGGTTTGGTTTGTTGATTTCTTAACAAATAATTCACTAAGTCTTGAATATTAGATTTATTAATTGTAAGTTGGTTGATGATTAATTCTTTAGATGGAGTCTATGTGATAATATCATTGTGAAGTTTTAAAAAGTATATAATTCTTTTGGCAAGACTCTTGAATTTCTGGAGCGGAATTCACAATTTCTTCGTCCAAAGTAATCTTTTTCTCTTCTTCTTTAGTATTCTGGACGCTTTCTGATTTCATTTGGGGAAACGTTACATACTTTTGAAGTATTTGAAGGTATTTCTTGGCCTTTTCATCTTCGGAAAATTTCTCTTTTAAAATGGTACTCATTTGCTGATCTAAATCTGATAGATGGTTTTCAGCAAATTCTAATTCTCGATCCGAGGGTACAAGGACAAATTTACGAGCGAACTCCATTAACTAAAGTGCTCAGTACAGAAACTGCTGCAGGAATGAGCAACGAAAGAAAACCATCGCCTTTTTGTATCAAAAGTCTCCTTTTTTTAAATAATGGTACCTTTTTATCGCCTAACTTTCGCAAAGTCCGTTTATAGACAGCAAGTTTCCGTTTCTGTCTTTTAGACAAAGGAACGTTACCCTGTAATACATTTAAAGCACATTCACATACACTTTTAATAACACTATTAGGGCATTTTCTTAGAAGAGTTTTTTTAACTTTACGTTTCCTAGGAGTCTAAGATGTTCCAGGCTCGACATCTGGACCGCAAAAGATTAGTAGTTTTACAACGCCTTCTCTTTTATAAAGGTCGCATGAGCAGTCGCTTTTGTGCAAATATTTTATTTTAGGGCAAAAGTTTTTTAAGTAACCTAATTTTCTAAAAAAGAAAGTTTCGATCTTACAAATGTATTCTTTTTACAATGTAAATGAGAGCTTTCAATTGAAAAAAACTTCAAACTCGATGACTAAAGGAGAAAAAAAAAAAAAAACTTATTTGCACTAACAACTAACGGAGTTCATAAACAAAATGCTTATCTGAAGGGAAAATGCCTGTACGTTACCTCAACCTTTCCTGGGTTTCAGGTCTTAAATCTATTAATAAATAACTGTAAGGGTTTGAAGTTGCCTCTTGGAAGACTTCTTGAAAAGCCTGTGTTTTTCCGGGGAACATCTGCCTTGCCAAATGCACGATTTGACTTTTATCTCTAGGATTTTTATACAACACCATGTAATGACAATTTAAATGAATTGTTCGCATTTCTTTACCCTGCTGAAATAAATTTTGAACAATAAATATTACAGAAAGATTTCGGTGATGGCTTCCTTTCGTAAAAAGTTTGCTTAAACGAGTATCGCTCGCTAATTCAGACATTAAATCGTCGATGATAATGAGTGCATTTTGCAGGGAATTGAGGTTTGATGGCAAACCTTCTTCAAAATGCACATTTTTCATTTTACTAAAAATAGGCTGATATGCTCCATAGCAATAAATTATACGCTGAGGCATAAGTGAAAGCATACCTTCTTCGATGACTCGTTTCACAAAATAGGTCTTTCCTGATCCTGTTGGGCCGCTGATGAGAGATGTGGAAGGGTGCTTCAACAGGGGTAACTCCATTCTGCATACTGATGATTTTCAAAAATGTGTGAAGTTTTATATGCTCATTTTGTTAAGGAAAAGGCTAATTAAAATTTAAAAAATTGTAGATCGTACATTTTAAAAATTCACGACAAAAAAATTTTAATTTTTTAAAAATATGAATCCAATAATAACCATGCAATAAAAAAAATTAGATCCATACCATTTAAAATCCGTAGGGAACAGTAGATAAATCTTCTTTTAGCACCATTTTGTTGTAAACAATCTTGTACAATTTTGTTTCTGCCTTAGTTAAAACTTTCCTCCTTTTGGCATCTCTCGTGATTTTATGTTCATCGTACATGGCAATTGTTGTTTTTCAATCCATCGAGCACACTAAATTCTTAATCTCCGAAAAATTTACAATCTGTTGATTTTTGAAGTTGAGGGAGAAACCTCGAACTTTACAGCAAGTCTTTCCTCGTGCTGTTACATAAGCGTAATTTTTAGGTCCTCCTGAATGGGGAAAAAATTATGCTACAGAAACTACAAGAAAAAAATAAAAGATCAACCTAATAAAAAATAAAAATAAAATGAAGTTCATCAGAGACAAATGTAGTAATGGTATCTTCATTGAGTTCATCTGTAAACTCCCCCAAAAAATTACCAAGAGGCGGATCGTTGGTAGAATCGCTTGCGTATATAATTGAATCCGTGTCATGATACAACACAGCACGGCCCAACTTCTCCATTTCACTATAAAGCTTTAATCTTGCCCAAGCAGTAGTAAAAGCTGCCAAGAATAGGTTTGTAGATGTGTCCTGTGGAACAAAATAATGTTTATAGTCCCACTGCACAGCAGCTACTTCAGGAGTCGGAAAATATAAGTCTTTGATTTGGAGGAAAAGATGCAGCAGGATGCAAGATTAATCATTTAAAAATATACATCTTAATTTACATTAGAAAATAAAATTACAAAACTTACATTTTTTGTTGGATCTACTAATATTTTATTGAAATCAGGTAAAGTATGAACATTAAGTCAAACGTATCTTGTTTAGGTTCATTCCCCATCTTTAAAGGAAAAAAAAAAATATGAAAAGAATGAGTATTTGTTTTTTAAGAAATAATAAAATGATATAAAGATGTGAGACAACTTTTTCTATTAAAAACATAATAATTATTTACCGTCCCCAGAAGCTGTTTAAAGCCAATTTGGCTACTTGCCGTCTTCCAGGATTCTTCTTAATATTAGATTCATCAAGCTGTACACCCTCTCGCACAAAATAGGCTTCAAGGTAGCGCTTTCGTTCGTTCAAGCTTACACAATCGGCCGGCCATCCGCTGCTTTCTTGTTTTATTTTTAAAAACAAGTTGATATATGATTGAAATAAAGCATCCGTAAATTGAGAAAAATGGTACACTTCATAAATCTGAAAAAAAGATAGTGGGAATATGAATATAATAATATTCAATACAAATACATGGTGTGACATTTAGTATAACACATTCAATAATACTAATAATAACTCAAAATACTTACTTTTGTTATAGAGTAACCTTTTTTCACTGCTAATTTGACTTCTTCGGTCACCCATGTGCCAATGATCTCCCACTAAATCTTTTAATTTGTAGACGATAGGATTTCGGTTAATTATTTTATGTATTGTAAAAATTTTTCACTTGTCCAGTTTTGTTCGTATCCTTTTTCGAAGAGCATTTTTTCTCGGCTGATGCGTACCGTGTCTCCAATTTTTAAATCTGAAGTAACAGGCTTTTGTGTTGATTGCTGATCGTACAACGTTCTCCAAATTTTTTCTTGATTTCGTAACGTAACAGATGCGGGTTCTGTTTTAATACTTCGATGGCACGTGTTGTTATAACTGTATATCAGTTTATCTATAACATCAATATACTTTCGTGTATTCATTTCGGTAAAGTATTTCCACATTTTAGTTTTAAGTGTCCTATTAAACCGTTCCACGACAGAAGCTTTGGTAGCGTTGTGTGTCTTGAAAAAGTGAACGTTTTTCTTTTTAAAAAAATCTTGAACTTGCTTATTGGTAAATTCTTTCCCTGCATCTGTCTGTAAAGATTCGGGTGTACGTTCCGAAAATATCCTTTCGAAAGCAGATTTGATGGACATGGCTGTTTTATCTTTGAGAGGGATAGCCCAGGCGTATTTGGAAAGAATATCTATACATGTCAGTAAATATTTGTACCCATTATTAAAAGATGCCAGACTGAAATTGCTTATTTAAACATCCTACGATTACTCTGTTCCTGAGAAATGCGTGCCTTAAAGGCTTGCTCAAAGTATAAGAATCTTTGGTTTGCAACCATTTCTGGATGTCTTTTGTTTTCATGCAACCTTTTAAAGCACGATGCAAAGCAGTAACACCACCGAAACTCCCGGGGACTTGAGGATCTCGATACGTCTGAATAAGAGCTGCGTTCATTATAGCAACTATGTTATGATCGACTGACACCACACTGATATTCATTTATATAGTGCCTCCTACTTATAAAATATTTTTTTTTGCAATACTCTTTCAAAATATTAATTAATATCTATTAGTAAAAATATACAGTTAGAAAATTAAAATTCATGCCGAGTCACTCAAAGAGTACACAATTTTTTGAAACAAAAAGAAAGCAAAAAAAAAAAAAAAAAAAGTGAATAAAAACTAATATTTTATTTTATTTTTCAAAAAGAACTATTCAGTAAATCTTTAAACAAATTAGTTTCTTCACATACATAAAAATTTTGAATAATATTCAGTACAGCATTTACATTAATAACATCAAAAAAGTCATCAGTAACAATTAGTTTACTAAAATTTATATTACATTCATTTTGACGAATGAAGTCTTTTGCTATCTCAGGCCAATTAACTGTAAACAAAGCCTGGTCAAAATAAGTTTCACATTTTTCAGCACGGCTTGTTGATAAGCATTCCTGTCCGAGCTGATTATTTAACCCTTGTTTGCAACCAAAACACACAAAAAGTTCTGAATTTTTTTTAGAAATAACGGTACTATTCGGTTTCGAGGGCCGTAAAAAATCGTCAAACTATTGTTGATGCCAATGCTGCCAAAAAAAATTGCGGCAAGAAAGGAAGTATAATAGTAAATATCTATCTAAGATTGATGTTTTAATTTAGATGAAAGGTTAATTTCATATAATACTATTTTATTATTATTATTTATATGAAAAAGGCTAAACATGACTTAAAGGAAGCATAAGAGTGAATAACTATTTCAGATTATTATTATAATTTATATAAAAATTGCTAAACATAACTGAATGGATGCCTGCATCGCTATTTCGCTACCGACTTATTGCTAAAGCATATTTTCATCTCGTTGGTTGTTCAAACGTAATTTTCTATAATGAATGATGCCTTTTTTTTTTTTTTTTTTTTTTTTTTTTTTTTTTTTGAAAATATTCTCGGTAAAGGGTAGATTCGCTCACGTATTTGTTTACCGCTTTTTACAAGGGTAAAAACAATTGAATTTTTGTCAATTTTCTTTTACTTTTTAAGTGAAAATAGGTCGATGTGTACATAGATAAAGTCAAGGGTGGGCGCAATGCCATTTTTGTGCAATTCTAGGATTTTTTTTTTTTTTTTTAAGTGAAAATAGGTCGATGTGCACATGGATACCGAGTATGTGCAATTCTTAAAAACGCGTTAAGCAGTGGGTGATTCTACACTTTACCCAAAATTCTATTGCCGAATTTTCGTCATGGGCAATTCCCAAATTGTTAAATCCATAGGATATCAAAAAAGGATTTAAAATCAAAAAAGGATTTAAAAATTAATCTAGTGTGTCAATGGCGTCTTAAGAAATATAGAACTATATAAACTTACGCAATCAGAAATCAACGCGTACGCTAGATTTGGCGCGCTGTTAAATAGGCGCGTTTTCTAGATTTGGCGCTTTTGCGCATACATATTCGCTGCAATTTTTTACGGCCCTCAAAACCGAATAGTACCAAAATAACTTTTTCAATACACTTACACAAAGAGTCCTGCAGCTCATGAAATCCATTTGGACGGTCTGGATCACCAGCATATTCATTCAATTTAAAATGCGTATCACCAACCACCTGCTTTTTCACAAAATAGTTAAGAGTTTTAGAAATAAGGGGGGGGGGCGTGTTTCCTTCGCGACACCCCATATTTCACTATATATGGAGTCCAGTTTGCGTAAATGTTCTTTCCTCAACAGAACACGTTCCGGTACGAATTCAAATCGTAAATCTTTTCTTTGGAACAATCTTTGCAGTGATATAATTATTTCATCGTTGACATTTTGTTTTGAAACACACACATCTCTCTTCACAATAAAAACACTATCGAAACCTTCAAAGGAACCAAATGTATTGGTATGATCGCACAATTCTTTATATACTAGAGGAGAAAGCGAAACTCCATCTTTGATAGGATGTAGCAAATCGTTGTCATCAGTCACATATTTCCGAACGTGAACACGAGTCAAACCTAAAAAACAGTCACAAAAATATCCCTTCCGAGGTGAAACATATTCTTTGACAAAGAATCAAGCTTCAGCAAAGTTTCGTCATATGAAGCACAGCAAAACTTCTTCGATGATAAACATGAATTTGCAGCTCGACGTTTCATTATGCACAACAGTACAACAAAGCAAACACAAAACTAAATAAGCAACGCGTGGTAACAACTTCCAAAATTTAGCAAGTAATGAATTTCGGAGGTAATCCAGTAGTTGAGAATCGGCTTCGAACTTTTTACTTTGTCTGAAAATTCTGACATCATTTTTCTGCTTTCTGATTGGTCCACAGAAATTTAATCATCCAGTTAACTTTAGTAGATGTTATGGACTCTAGATGGAGCCAGCAGCAACATATATTTAAGAAAAATCAATACAGTTTCAAAATCATAATTCATCTCATTCGCTGCAAATCATAAAATGATTTTGAAAAAATTCTTCCCATTAGAAAATGAAATCGCCCATTTAGAAAAAAAAAACATTCGATAAATGAAAAAAAAAATTAAGCACAATTAGTCTTTTATTTTTTCCGAAAGAAGGTCATCAATGTTCGAAAAAATTAAAAAGAAATATATCTTCTGCCCCATTCGTCGTTTAAAAGAAAATTTTCTATCGGTAAAAAAAAAAAAAAAAAGAAAAGAAAAATTCGTTGAACGCTTTGCGTTTTTTTTATAAGTACGAATTTTTAGTTATCTCAGTGCAGTAAGAACGTGGCTCAGTGGTAAAGCGCGTAGCTGGAGATTTCGACATCCAGGTACTTTTTGAAACTGCGTGTTCACCGTGAAAGGCAGCATGAATCACCGTACAAGACCAAAAAAAAAATGGCTAATGTTCTCCAAGGACCACGTGATTCAGAATTTAATTAGTTAAGTTAAATAATAATTAATCCCTTCGCGCCGACTGTCACGTATTTGTGCCAGTGTCCTGGAACGTTTTAAAAACTATAATTTCTGCCACAAGATGCACTGTATGTCCATATGGTTTCAGATACATATACATTAGACCTTCTACTCGAAATGAGAGAAGCATGACTCACATACACGTGTTTGTGATTATATAAACAAAAGGGGAAATAAATCTTTCCGAATGGCGTGCTTTATGCCGTCTCTTTAAATTCGCACGTGGTAGTTGTTTATTGTAAGTAGAGAAGTTTTATTTTTGCTAAAGCGTTGGGTATTTCGGTTTGCAGTTCAGGTATTTAGAAAATGATTAGATCTTGTTAGACGTGAATTCTTTCTGTTTTTACCGTTGCAATGTCGAAGCGTCGAAAATGTTCACCAGAGCATGAAATAGCAGAAATGATGCAAAATATTTCAGATATTGATTCTGATAGTAGTGATAGTCATACTATGTAATGTAGTATCACTAGGATACTACGTTACATAGTATCACTATCACATTTTCCAAAGCTTTATTCAGAAGAGACTGATAAGAAAATGAGACGACGATGCTTCGTTTGTTCACATTCCCGGAAAAGTCCTCCAAAACGGCAAATGAGTTATTACGAGTGCAAGGAATGTAGATCCCTGGTTTCAAATTTTTCATACGAAAAGAGAATTTTAAGTAATATATTTAGTTTTCAGATGTATAATGTTAAAAGTCATAAAATGGTGAGTAATGAAAATAAAATGTGTAAAATATGCATTTAAACAAGAAATAAGGTAATTAAAGTATATATATAAAAATATTTATAAAGCATAAGCCGTTTAAATACTCTATAGAGCATTATTAAACAATGCGTTGATACTTCGTAAATTTCATGGATTTTGGCTTAATAGCAAAAAAGCCCCCGGCCCTTGACAGACACTGCCGTAAGACACTGCCGGCCTCCGCGATAAGCGCGCGTTTGCGTTACCCGGCGTGAAGGGGTTAATGAAATTATTCATAAATCATTACAGAATAAAATTACTGAATACCCCGGCGATTCAGGACGGAAAGCATGGCGGGAAAAGGATGAGTCATTCCAAAGGGACACCACGTGGGGAAAATGGCGGACGACGGTCACGCGATTCAAAATGGCGGACGTCATTCACGTGATCCAAAATGGCGGAGGCCACGCCCCTTTTTCTCTGGCGTCACTTCCGCCTCTTATAGTGGGGGGGGGGGATACTACTTATATTTTAAGATTCCAATGAGCCACTAAAGCACCAAAGGTGATACGTTGGTTTAAGTCTCACTAGATGAAAAGAATTAAGTTTTATATTAATTTTTACATTCATGTGCAGTATCTTGTGACGATGGTAAAAATTAGTGAAAGACAATAACTCACTTTAATACGCAGAGATAACTTTTAAGGGTGACCAGTTAGTTACAAATAATTAAATTAGCTAGTTAGATACCCTTATTCGTTATAGATTTGCATGACTACTATTAAATGTATTTTTTAAAAATATTTGTTAAAAAAGCACTACTAAAATCACAATGTATGAACATGTCACAGTTTAAAATACATGCAATTTATAACCTTGATTCTTAAAAGATATTAAGATAATTGCACATTAAAAGCTACAAAACATTTAATACTCAACAAAATATTTGTGCATCTTTTTAATTTGAAGCCTTTCCATACATTCTGGCTAATTTATACCGATTTCCTTGCCTTTAAGCACCTTTTCTAACAATTAAAAATTTATTTCAATATGCAAACCAATATTCCCACTAGTTTCTGCATGTTTTATCTTCTAACTTGTCAATCTCTCGAATGTGTATCTATGAGGTTTTACTTGATCTGATAAAAGTTAAAAAATAGTCCAAAACCACTAACAGTGAAGCAAATTATCGCTTTGTCTGAAAGTAACTTATAAAGTCAGATAAAGGTTTAAATAAACCTCGTATTTAAAAAGACCTTAGAACATAAAAGCATGTTCTTACTCTAGCAAAATCAACTAAAACTTCTGTGATCCAATTAAACAGGAACAATCAAATTCAAACTAAAAATGTGGACTAGTAGTCAAAGACTATACAGTTTAATTTTAATCTAAGCTGGCTCAGTAACACTTCGTAACAAACTCGTAACTCGTCGTGACGTAGTTATTGCATAGCAAATTCAAATATTGGCACCGATAACGCAAATAAGAATAATTGCAAATTACCAGGGCTGGTAGGAACTAATGCAGCGAGCAGGCGGAGGCCAGAAACAAATTCTGTCTTAGAACCCCAACAACCTTAGTTTAAAAACTAACTAAGTGATTTTCATTCTGGTGAGGAAATGGAAAGTGAAAATTATAGCAAAGGTTGAAATCATTACCAACTACTTAATTTACATAATAATAACTGTACATACCTTAGACGAATAATTTTCTTGCGCTTTACGTATTCGGTACGTTTCCTTTTTATTTTAGAATTTTTAGATTTAAAGATTTCTGTTATTCTAAAAAATCTAAATTCATTTAGAATGTGTGCATTTAAAAATGCATTTAGAAAAGGTGCTAATTTTATTTCTTTAGTAATATGAACACTCAGAATAAGTATGAAATGATATATGGAAAGGGCCGGTTACAGAGCGGGTGTAACAGAATTTTTAAAACTTAGTGACACACCGAGCAACAAAATCTAGAAATGGCAAACTTTTAGAATTTAGGAAGCCACTAGGCAGCAGAATTTAGGATCCACAGAGAGTGCAATCAGGTGGGAAAATGCCTAGTGCCAGCCCTGTGCATGATAATGCATTAAAACATATTAGATGAATCTTTTAAATTGTCAGTTTTCAATTTCTTTATTAATAAAGAAAGTCCTTTCTATAATGCTTGACCATGTGATATGTTTAGAAGCATTTTTGATATTTTCCATGCTTGTGTCTAGTGTAAAGCAGAGAAAACAAAGGGAAGAATAACCTGTTGCGAAAAAGATTTCTAATATCAGAAGTAAAACACTCAAATATTATGTTCTCGTTCTTCTGAAAATTCCTCAAAAACTAAAAGTTCATCACAAACTTACTATGAAATAAATTCATTACGTGTTAATACCATGAAGACATTTTTCTGGAATCTTCTAGATTCGTGGATCTTTAAATCTTGCCTTCAAATCCTTCTGAACCTTTTCAGTTGCAATGTCTAAAATCCTAAAGCAAAATTACCCCTACCAATTCGGTAATAGCATAAAGCCAGAAATATGTTGAAAAATATCAGAGGGGGGGGAAGTGTCAAATTAATTTTATAAAGAAAACTGATGCATATTGAGACAATTGCATGGGGAAAATTCTTACCATGAAAAATTTAAACAAAGTTATTTTTAATTAATCAAATAATTATTTTGCTTTTGCTATAAATTGCTTCATAAATTGTGTTAAAACGCAATTTAAGCATTTATTACCTTGTTTATGTTTCAGATTCAAAATATTGTATAATAAGTCGCCAAAATGGAAAGTAGTGTCACTTTATAATATGATAAGGAAAAATGACATTTTTTTCATTTTAATTTTATTTCTTGAATACAATTTCAATATATTAGCATTATTTTAATAAGCTTGATCAATTTTACAACGTTTTAAAAAATATCGTCGAAAAATTCCCAGATTTCCGAATTAAAAATTTTCTGTCGCCAAATTTGAAAACTTTTAATAAAGAATTTACATTTCCAAAAGCGAAAAGTTGTTTAAGAGCTCTTCATTATAAAAAAATGAAATAATTTCGAAATGCTTGCTTCACTTCTTGCTCAATCGCTCAGACGGTATAGTGGTTAGGGGAGCCTACTACGGTACCAAAGGGCCCGGGTTCGAATTCCGGAGAAGACATGTATTAAGAAGACATTCATCATTAAATGCATAGTGTTGGTGTGGCATGGCAGCACTCTAAATATACGGCGAGCCGAAAAATCGCTCGTGTGGACTGCTAGAAGGGGAAAGGGGTGGGTCAAAGTCTGAAATGGAAAATAGAAGTCCAACCTTTCTTCGGAGTACGCTCTGGTAGCCATTGTTCTATGTAACATGGACAAGACAAGAACAACTTCTTGCTCAGAAACTTGAGTGTTTTACCGTTTATATTAGAAAGAGGAAGAGAAATTATAATTCATGAACCTGTAGAGTTCCTCACTTTGGAATTCTAAGTTAATGTTGGAAGTGAAGAATCTAAGAACTGATAAGCAAATAATCGCTTGAGTTCGGTGACAAGAAACAACAAGATAGAAGGGTAACTAACCCTTTATTATTCCAATAAGATTTAACAAAACTCCGCCTGGGAGTGTACAAGCAAAGCCCGCACTTGGACTTGAACTTAAAAGACTAAGAATTAAACTAAAACTAAGATTAACTAAAAGAAGTATAGCCGAAGCTATCAAGGTTCAAATCGAGTTGGCCCCTTAACTTATTTGACTACGAAGCTTAGCAAGGGCCTGAGTACGGCCGAGCGTAATAACAGCTTTGAGAGAGAGAGTGGCCAAAAAGGCAGACGCGCGTAAATCAGAAACTCTGATTCTCTCTGACTCAGTAAGTAACTTCGTGGTTTAAATACCGCTCCTCCTCATTAAATATTCAGCAAGATTCCAAAACTACATTCTGGCCGGAAGTAGTAAGTTAATAATTTGACAGGAAAGCAACTCTAACTTAAAAATTTAACTGTTAATAAAATTAACATAATCCTTACAAACCTATTCAACCATTCAAAAGATAACCATAATTTATCAATGAATCGCCAAAAATATTTGTCCAAAATGCTAATTCATATTCAAAATGGAAGTCGTAAAAACGGATAGAAATTTCAGATAATTAAAATTAAGGACCTCCTGCCGAATTTGTCGAAATTAAGGACTTTTAAGGAAAACAAATCGATTCCATAAAACATAAGGACTTTTAAGGACTCTTAATGACCGTACGAACCCTCATCTATTGTTAAAATAAAATTTGACTTTTGAAATTGTAGTTCACTTACATAAAGGAAGTGCTAGAGCCCTTTTATTTAGGTCTGCAGTGCGCTTCAATTAAAGTTATGATTTATCTCAAAAATTCAAATTTTAAAATCGCAATTTAAGCTCTGTGTACGGGAACTCTGCACCACCATTTACTGCTGTGAAATATGGGGCAGCTAAATTTATACCAGCTTTGGTGATGATGAACGTTCAGGACGGCCAAAAACAATAACTACTTACGAAAACATCGTTAAAATCCAATAAATGGTGCTGGACGACCCTCCAATCAAGGTTAGAGAGATAGGCTATGAGCATGTCTAAAGAACGTGTTTGCCACATATTGAACCAAGATTTAGATATCGGTAAGCTGACTGCACGTTGGGTGCTGCGTTTGCTCGCTTTGTACTAAATGTCCGAATGAACATTTGCACCGTTCTGTTGGCGCAGTTCAGGTTCAATTAATCGGAGTTTTCTCGACTAGTAATCACTGTAGATGAAACCTGGATTCATCATTACAGTTTAGAAGCCAAAACATTGGAGTGCAAAGGGAGATTCGGCTCCAAAAAAGGCAAAAACTGCTCCTTCTGCTGGGAAAGACATAGCAACAATTTTCTGGGACAGCCATGGTTTTGTCTTAATAGGTTAACTTGAAGAGGAAAAAAAAACTATTACCGGAGTATACTATGCAACGTTACTTCATAAGATGAAGGCAGAAATTGCAGGCAAACGGCCACATTTACAAAAGAAAAAAAAAAAGTGTTTCACTAAGACAATGCTCCACCTCACACCTCAATGCTTGCAATGGCGAAAATCTATGAATTACGATTTAAACTACTTGACCACCCACCCTATTCGCCAGACCTGGCATCAAGTGACTTTTTTTTTTTGTTCCCTAAGCTAAAGCACTTGGAGGACAAAGATTTTCGTCAAATTAGGAGATTATGAACTTTGTTAATAACTACTTCGCAGAGAAAGATTACACATATTATTTGGGCGGGTTAAAGGGATTGGAGCATCGCTGGAAGAAATGTACAGACTTACAAGAAGACTATGTTGAAAAAAAAGGTAATTTTGGAGAAAAAATATATTTTTTCTTTGTTAGGTCAGAAACTTTCCAGACAGGCCTCGTATGTGCAATAAAACCGGAAAATATTATAAATTCTGAATAACTTTCAGAAACTATAAAACACGGCTAAAAATAATACTAATCGCACCGACGGTCCGAATCAAGGAGGTTGGAAGAGACCTCCTTGATCCGAATCCTATTCTAACCTCCTTAGTCCGAATAGCCTATGAGACTATTCGCACCCAGGACTTAGAAGAGAAGGGCTAGTTCATAGAGCTTTTCCCCCTGAAGCAGAAAGTGAGAAGTGATGACGTAGAAATGATGACGCTGAGCGCGCCAATATAATTCACAGCTTGGAAATTAGCGTTTTTGAACCAGCGTTTAAAATGAGCTGTGTGTGAAAGATAGCTATAATTTGGAAGAGGTAATGTTACTGCTTTATGAATTTTAGACTGAACCATTAAAAAATTTAATAATGCTTACTCAATTTTAAAATAATAGATAAAATGTGCTACTCTTTTAACATAAAGTTCCGTGGTTTTTTTTATTTTTATTTGCAGGTTTTTTTATTTAATGCACGTTTATTTCTAATCATTTCTTTATTTGCATGCTAACTGAGAGAATTTTTATGCTGCTTCTAAGATAACTATAATAGCAGCTATTTAAATTTACTCAAAAAACAACTTTACATTGACATAGGTTTAAACATATATGACATATATGGCAACATTTCTGCTAACCTACGTTTGATTTTTTGCCTAATTGTAAATTTGACATTGTTATAATTCTCTTCCGATTCAATATAATAGATATTTTTTAAATAATTTTGTAATTTATACTTATATCTATATTACAATTAAATAAATGTATATAAGATTGTTACCTTAATTTTGACAAAATAGCTTTATTCAGAGTACCTAAAATAGTTATTTAATTTTTCAAAAGTGTGAGTAAAGGAAGCAGGTCTTTTTATGCCAATTACTTTGATGTTTTATACTATTATATTTTATCTAGAATGCTAATCTAGCACAAAATCTAATCAATAATTAGTTACAAAGGATACAATAAGAATAACTTTAACAAGTACTTTACAAAATTAGTTTGTTAAATACTTGTTATTCTTCTTGGTACTATTCATAATACCGAGGAGGCCTACCAGCGGCCGAGCGGTAAAGTCGCTGAACACTGGTAGTTCGGTCCGAGGTTCGAATCCCGCAAACGGGCTGGCTGCATGGGTGTTTTCGTGGTTTTCCCCATGTGTAACGTGTATACGAGCCAGTTTCCCTTAGAAAGTCCTCCCTCCCCTTAGGCAGATAGCCCTAGTGTGCTTTGCCTTAGGTCAAACACATCGATTCGAATGGTGTCTCTCAGGCACCGCTCGAGTTATCGCATCACATGCAGTGGTGCCTCAGAGGCATCGCTCGAGTGCAAAGAGTTAATAAATTTTTAGTTATTGTTACTGAAATTTACGTGTTATTTGTTTGACATAACTTGAGGACGATGAATGTGACAAAAACAAATTTCTTGCCTTTTGTGTGGAAACAAGTTTTCCACATATTTTTAATATGAAAGGGCAAAAAAACTGTATGAAAATGAAAATTTTGCTGTTTTGATTAAAACGAGATCGCAAAATTTCACGAGGGTCTTAAACATCGTGAAACGGTATTGTGCAAATATGTTACCTTTGAATGTAAGAAAGTACATATTCATAAACAGTCATCATAAAAGTTATATTCATATTCATAAAGAGTTAAATTCTTTTATTTAACATAGGCACTTTTATGCAAACTTAGACCCTCGTCTTATAGCATAGAACTGCGAGAATTTATTATTCAATAATAAAACTTATTGAAAATTATAATATTCTTATATATGCATCACGTTTTCAGTGTCCACATATGTTTATCAGTTCAAATGCCATATTTCAAAATCAAAGTTATCCATGAAATAAATACAAAATTGTTAATAATTAGTATTATATGATTAATTGTTAATTTAATAGTTTATTTTATTGTTTTTAACTTATTTCATGTCTAAATTTTCTACACAGATATACTCTGTCTAATTCTTATTACCTTTTCTCAAACGAAAAATTTCAAAGAGGAATGAGCAAAAATCTCGATTGTGCAAAACACATTATTTGAATATAAATGTATTCTAAGAAGTACAAAAAATGTAAACGAGGTTTTAGTCCCCCCCCCTTTTCCAAAATCAGTCATTTAAGCTATTCCAACCGTTCGGGAGAAAACAGACTTAGCAGTTCGCGTATTTAGGATTTCTTCTTTTCGATTCGGTTCAAATGAAGGATCCGACAACTCAAAGCGCATGCATGGTTAATGTTGGTGCGAATAGCTGAAGCGGCTAATCGCACCGCTGGTGCCAATAGGTGGGAGATTTCAGTTGGATAAAACCAGGGCTTAATTTCTAGAATTAGAAGTGCCGGAGCCCTATGGAAGACCGTCATCAAAGAGGAACAAGAGTAACTAGATAAATAAAAGCATTAGCATGCCTATTGAACTCATTAATAATTTTAAAATTAAATAATTAATTATTATCAAATTAATTAATAGTTATTTAATTAGTTTTCATTAATTGTTATTTAATCAATATTTAATATCTCAGTATCACCTTAGCTGTGTCACTTAACGCACACTTATTGTATTCGCTGTCACTTAACGCACATTGAAGAACACACATTTTACGCTCATATTGTACTCGCTGTCACTTAACGCATATTTAAGAACACAAATTTTCCTTCCTGCGAGGATAACTAACTGCATCGATAACAATAGACTAGATACAATGGCATGGCGAGAAATTTTCGCGTTCCTAAACAAATTTCTCCAAATTTATTTATTCCCTTCTTAAAGGGAAAGGTTTCCGCATGTGAGCACTTTACTTGAACGTCTCATGTTCTCATGAATTCGTATTTCTAGGAAAACAGAGTATTGCAAGGTCTGCGCTTATTGCTAAACTAAAAGGTTAGGAATTCTATTTTTTTTTTTCCCTCCCCACTTGAAATTGTGTTTCAGTTTTATAAAAGGAAGTACCGGAGCTTATCTTATTTAGGGCTTCGGTGTAATTTATCTTAAAAATTGAGAAGCACCGGAGCCAGGTACTTCTCCCATCTTGTTTAGCTCCAAGAATAGAATTGTGTATGAATCTTTTAACAAAATGTAAATATGGAGGATTCGTCGAATCTTCACAGAAAAATATTACAGTGAAAAAGATTGAAATATTATAGCGAAATAGATTATTTCCAGCTTTGATATGCCTATTTCTTAGTTTGCTACCAGATTAAAATTTCCATCCAAAAAGGAAGAGTGTTATATAGATAAGCACAAAGAAGAATAAATGCAACTGCTTAAATCGCTATTATTACAGGTGAAACCTGAAAGCTTCTTATACGTTTAGCAGGAAAATATTTCCCCTCTCAGTATTTCAGAAACCCCAGATTTCTTTTAAAGTAACAACAATTCTACCTGATATGAAAGAACGTTTAGCAGCTTTAATAACTTGATCACTGCTGAGCAGGTTGGTTTAACTGATTGCGGGAAAACATGTGATGTGTTTTAACAGGAAACTTCCTGGAAGGCTTTCTCATTTTGTATTCTTCTTCTCGGAAAACTGGCTAGTGCTCATACTCTACACAGGGAAAATCCCATGCCATCAACTTCTTCGACGGGAACCGAAGACGCGAATTACCAGTGTTCAATGGTCTTGTCCATTTTGAAGAGCAAGAACATAAATTATAAGGCATTTCTCCCGCCTGCCTTCGTAGTAATAGTGGTCAGCAAGCTCGACGCGAATTCGAGTCCCGGCGAGGGCAATGCTCATTTTTCATCTCTTCCGCTTCAAAAATACCTAATGTGTCTACAGTGGCGCCCAAACTAAAAAAGGTAGTGGATGATGATGCTCCACCACCAGGATTTGGCGATTGGGTCCCCTAAACCCCAGTCGCCCTTTAAAAGGGGGAGTATATAAGGTATTTCTCCTGCCTTCTTAGCATGCCTTAGAAGTGTAGTGGTCAACACGCTCGGCGCGTATTCGAGAGGCTCGTAGTTCGAGTCCCAGTGAAGGCGTTGCTCATTTTTCATTTACCCTGCTTCGAAATAACATAATGACACTACAAAATAACTAATATAATGAGGAAGACTTGAAGATATTTCTTTGGAATATGATTCGCACATAGTTTTATTGCAAAAACTACTTGTGTTCATTACAAGGAATTATAATTTGATTTCTACCCACAAAAACAAATTGCTAATGTTTTACATTTTATTTTTATTGCTGCATCATAAAAATAATTGGCATCTATCTTTTAAATATTAATTCAAAAAATATTTACATCTTGTATGTACTTACTTCTCTAGTTAAAAATATTAAATGATGTATGTTTAGAAACTACATTTCATAAAGGTTGATGTAATTCTTTATAGATATGTTTATATATAAAGAAATAGTTTCTTTTCTTCAGTAATAGGAGTGGCATCAGCGTATCAAAAGCAGAACAACTGGTACACTTAAATAAAGTTCTACCTACTGTCAATTCATGTAAATTATGAATTTGACATAATTTAAAATCAAAACCGAAAAATTGCTTTAAAAATATAGTTAAATTAAATAAATATAGAAAATATTTTCATGAATCTCTACGAAAGCCTTTTTAAAATTACAGTCTGTAATCGTTTGTTAAATCCTCGTTGAATTATTTCAGCTATTAGGAAGGGCCTTAGTAAAGGTTAAGAATTAAACTATCTTAACTGAAAATCCAATACCAATTAATATCCTTCCTTTCTAACTGAACAACGTTTCAAATTCTTGTTTCTTTCTTTGATGACCAGCTTGTCTTTTGGCATTGAAAATTCATCATAATTTATTAGTTGTTAATTTGCATCACCAAGAATAAAATATATGTTTAGATATTATTATTATTTCGTTATTGTAGTTTCTAATCCTTCTGATCTGAACTTATAGCCAGATCAGATCTGTGGCTTTTATCGCGGCCAAGAAGCAAGGACTGTAACTGTCGTTGGCTTAGGCCAACAGTACGAGTTTGTCCAGCTCCACCAGATTTTCATGGAGAATGCCCTGAGGAATCTGTTCTCATCATTTCCTACCTTTCTCCCTTACCACCAGTCTCTTGAAAGGAATTTTTGTATGATAGTGTTTTCCATACCACAAAGACACTATATATTTACAAACACCCATGCCTTCTCCTGGATTCGATCCCGCACTCAAGGGATAGGGCAGAACAGGGCGCTGTCATTGTTTTACTAATCTTTTGAACTATGAAAGTGGACTTAAGAACTCTTACGAAAGCTACTATGTTTTATTTTAAAAAATGTGAAAACTGTTTCGTATGTTTAATAAGCAGAAAAAATAAATATGCAATAATAAACACACTTGTAAGTGGACAACATTCCTGAACTTGTAAGACTAAATTGGATACATTATTAACTGCTGTGGATTAAGACATCATTTTCAAACCGCCATTTTGTTTTCTAACTCTTCCTATTTGCCTTTTTTTTTTTTTTTTTTTTTTTTGTGAGTGTGCTGTTTACATTTATTCTTTTGTTGGACTAAGTTGTTTCTGATATTTTTATGTGTTATTAAGTTCAATTTTGTATAACGACTTGTCTGAATGCCAGCATGGTTTAAATCAGGACGTGGAAAGTACATATTGGCCATTTTGCTAGCGCTATATAATTATACCACTTAAGAGAGCTGACTTACAATGAAAAACATTATTTTAGCATTCGTTAAATATTTATTGTATTTTTACTACCAACAGTTTCTCATTTTGTGCTACTCATTACATTTTTCAGAAATTTGGCTATTGGTCTTATTTGCTGTAGTCTTGTTTCTTTCAGCACTGGAAAGTAATCACAATTTTTATTCCCACATTTATATTTTTTATGGACTGATTTGATGATTTATTTATTTTTTTCCTACTTCCCCAGTGATATTTACTTTGATTGCTATACATCTAAAGGAACTTTCAATTTAGCTAGAACATTATAATATATCTAAAGGATATATTATAATGTTCTAGCTAAATTGAAAGTTCTTAGCAGCTAGAATACCTATGAATTGTGTAGCGAATTATCACCAAGTTCAAGTGGCACAGACAAATCCAAAGAAGGGTTAAATTACCCTTTTATTCAACTCTGTAATGATTCACACATGGCCCTTCTTGGGCTTATAGGAAGACTCTACTTGGGCTTTAACGTAAGATAAAAATAAGAAACTGATCTAATGCTACCTAAACTAAAACTAGCCGAAGCTGTTCAGAAATAATTAACAGAGTTGATCCTTATTCAAGCTCACTGGCAAATACAAGTAGGCACGTAACAATACGGCCGAATGTAGTAGAATTTGGCTTAAAACAAAGACTTGGCTAGAAGACAGAACATGCTCTAACTTTTAAGCTCTTCTCCTGAAGTGGATCGTCATTCATATTAGAGGTCCTCTATCAATCCATTTCACATTTCTCTTTGGGTTTAAAAGTCGAAACAATTTAATTCGACAGAGTGGAAAGACTTATGCACCTTTGCACAGTAGGCTCTTTAGAGTAGTAAACATGTAAAAATTTTGTCATGAAAAATCCTATCACACATTTTAAGCAATTATAAGCATTTCATTCTATCTTGGAAAATAATACACTAATAATTCTTGAAGATGCAATAGATGAAAAAAAATATAAATAATATTTAGAAGTCCTTGCTATATTTTATGTTCGGCTGGGATTGAACCTGTACAAAAAATTCACCTGAACCTTAACTAACACCACATGGCTACTGAGCATGCTGCAAAAATAAGTAAACATCCGAAGTTGAAAACTTCACCATTCACTGTTGTGATTGGATGGTTCTCGGTTTTTTTGCGAGGCTGTAGGATGGTATAATCATAGTTCCCAGTTTGCTTTATGTCTTGAGTGCGTTTATCAGTTATTGTAAAATTCATGAGTAAATCGCAGAAATTCGGAGTCAGTGGGTTTCATATTCAAACCATTATGAATAAGTGTTTCTTGTAAAACAAGGAGCACTGGTGATGATATGGAGTGCTTTGTTTTGGAATTTTTTTGAGTGTTAATCTATTGTTTCTTGCATCATCAGCGTATAATAGAATAGGTCCAACTGATTGTAAGTATGGAATTTTCTTTGTATTAAGATTAAACTGGGCAATTTCTTCCAATTAATGGATAAATACTCAATAAAGCTTTATCTCTGGCTTCAAATTACGTGAGATTTAAAGGTGAGTTTTTCATCCAAGATTACTCCTCAGATACTTTATCCTGGTGTCACATGATATTACTGCTTCATCTAGTGTGATGTCTTGATAGTGTTGTCTTGTGAAATATCTTTTAAAATAGATGGCAGATGATTTTGTTGTGTTGATCTTCCATCCCTTAAACCATGGGAAGATTATATTAAAGGTATCTTGAAGTTTCTTCTCAACAATTTGTGGATTGAGTGAATTACAAAAGATGGCAGTATTGTCGGCATAGCAAGAGATTAAGGCATTGGGTATATCATTAATGAAAATATTGAAGAGCAGAAGTGCCAAGATTCACCCCTGGGACACTTCAGCTTTAATTTGTCTGATTAATTATCACGTGCGGTTTTGTCTTTAATTCAGAGTGGAAGGTTTTTTGATTTAGATAATTTGAGATGAGGTCTATTAAGCTTGGTGGCAGATAGTGAGAGTAAGTAGGATAAGGAGGTCATAATGCCAAATCTTATCAAACGCTTTAACTACATCCAAAAAGAGACCTGCAGCTATTTCTTATTAAAGCATTCTCCTATGAACTCGACTATCCTAGAGATTTGTTGGGTTGTGGAGAATCAGCTTCTGAAACCAATTTGGTGGTCACATATGGTATTTTCCTGAGATGAAACTGTTAAATCTAATTACAATTACACTTCCAAATAATTCAGTAAAGCAGGCAGGAGGCTGATAGAGCAATACTCATGTACGTTGAGTTGTTTTGGGTTCATATTTATTAATTTTGTGTGCATTTTTCGACATGGCGTCAAACAAAAGTTTTAAGAGCGGTTATAAATAAGATATTTCAAACCGTTATACTGATTATACTCATGCTGAACCGCATCAAATTCTGATAGATTTATTGAATAAGGAATATTATGATCAAGTTGATTTTATTAATGTGCTAAACTTTCAGTGGAATTTGCAGAACTCTATCAATTATATTCGAAAAATGTGTGATGACTTCCTAAAAAAGAAGCTTCCCCAAGAGAATGCAAGTCAGTATAAGAGCTGTACTGGACTTGTTATTGCCACATTATTATTGTACTGGAAGTTATTGCCATGCAAGACGAGATTAAAATATTGGAAAGAAGTGTGAATTTTTCAGGCATGTAATAAGTCTAATGTAAATTCATGTGCTAATATTCTTAAGGACGGTGTTAATTGTGGTGAACATTCTAGTATGGTAGGTTCTATGAAAAATTATGATGTTGGTGTTGAAGAAATTTCCAATGTTGCATGCTGTAGTAAAAATTATGATGTTGATAATAGAAGTAAAATTTTAAATGTTCCTAGTTCTAGTAAAAATTCAGATGTAGCTGTTAAGTGCTCAAAATTCTAATGATACTGACTTTTAAAAACTATAAAATTTATGCAAATGCTGTGAAAGAAGGTTTGCCTAAAAATTTTAATACTGTGTGCAATTCACTCCCTGCCCCCCCCAACAACATGGCCTTGTATACTACATTGAATGAAGGTGATGGTTTTGTTTGCCCACAGAAAACTTGATGCCTTGAGAAAAATCTTAAAAAACAACAGTAATAAAAATTCTAGAAATAAATTTATATTTTGGAAAATGATAATGTAAACAATCCTGAAAATGTTACTGGTGAGAAAATTGTAAATAATGATGTAGAAATTATTGCTATGGATATTCCAAAGGCACCCAGAATTAACCTATTTGTGTTGATACCACAGCTAAATTTTAGGGAATTTGTTAAGAAACTTAAAAGATAAGGTTAATGCTATTGTTACAGCCAGAAACAGAGGTGAATTTCTAAAATTTTTCCCAAATGATACCAGCTGATGATCACATAGAAACTATACAGTACTTAGAAGTGAATGGTATTCAACATTATGTTATGCATGCTGCAAAAACTAAACCAGTTATGGCATTTTGAGAGTATTACCTTGTAACACTCCTGTTGGTGATATCAAAACCTAATTCAGGAAAGTTTTAACGTAATCTAAATTTCTAATATGATTAAATTCACAGCACATTTCTCAGGCCACTGTTCCAGGTTCAGTTGGTTAACAAAGACAGAGCAGAAAGAATTTTTTATGTTCAAAATCTGTTCTTGTAACCTGGCCAGAAACTAAGTTCATGCATGACAAACCAAGACATAGCCAAAGCAATGTTCAGACAGCTAATCATGGCATAGCATATTGATGATACGGATGCAAGACAAGTAATGCACTTTCTGGAGTAATTCTTTATTACATTATTGCTAACTTTATTTAGTTCATGAAAAACACAGCATATCACTCTGGTTCCCCTTAGAAGCTAAGGTTGGTTGCACAGCTAGAGCTGTACTATCAAGTTTCTATTCTGAAGGAAGCATTTGATACATTGAATGAAAATCAATTACAAGATGCTTTGACTTTAATGAGGACTTCAATACACACTGATAATGAGGTATCGGCTGAAAAACAAGGTTAAATAACATAATTAGTAAGATGAACCTAGTTCATTTTAAATGTAATGAGCCTAACAATGTATTATGTTTAGAAGACAAAATTGTGTTTTAATCAACTGAATATCCATACAGAAAGAAAAAATTCTAAATAATGTACTGAAATTCAAGCTAAGATGGTTAAATGAATGACAGAAAAATCACATTCTGAAACTTCTGTGGAGCTTACAGAACCTGAAGTTTACATAGGAAGAAGTGATGCCAAATCTATTTTAGTTGTTATCATGAAAATAATGAAGTTTTTTTTTTTTTTTTTTTTTTTTTTTTTCCCAAATGTGAACAGCCACCAGATGAAATAGCAATATTCTCCATCTCAATTCAGTGTCTGTGAACAAAAATTAATGAAGATAAGAAATGCAGGGTATAAAGAAATTGCTCTGGTTCATTGTTACAACCCAAGTTTAGATACCAATCAGGAATTTAAAAAATGTGTTTGTTTTAGAAATAATGTTTAAGTGCCACTTTAGTAATTCCTGTAGTAGCAAATGCTTTTATCATAGCTTTGTATAAATTATTTTATTTTGTAGGCTGTATTATTCAGTTAACTATTTAAGTGTGGAATTATTGATTATCTGATCAGTTACTTCATGAAATAACTGAATTACTCCCAACAAAATACATATACAGTCCAAAGTCTGTAATCCGAAATGATCTATTATCCTGACCTCAAAGCCAAAACTTTCTTTTGTATGTGTTTATGCATGCACATAATGCATTTATGCATTCACATTTAATGTATAACAGCCCGTACAAGCTAGGCTAAAATTATCGTTACCGATAAGGCATTTCAGTTAATGTTGCAGACTACTGTGCCTTAATCTTCTAAATGGATCTGGCTTATTATTTTTTACAGACTGTTAGAGCAGTTTTAAAAAAACTTAGCTTGAACTTTCGATTATGTCAAAAAGAGTTTCCAATTCTGGAGCTGCCAAAGGATCTACAAAGCGAAAGAATGTTTCGATGTACCACTTCCGATAGTGAAGAAAGTGACAGAGAGGTTATTGAAAATGAAAAAATTTCGATTGACAAGTTAGTCAGTATTCTCGACACAGCAATTACAGGACTTGAACACTGGAACTTTGTAACTGAAGAAGAAATTATGTCTGTTTATGGAATTACAGAGAAAGTATTAGCACAAAAAACGAAGCAACTTAAACAACTTATATTGAAAGAAATGTTTAATAAAGTAAAGAAATAAATATTAAGCTTTTTTGTAAATTTTGATACCCTTTACATCATAATTGCTCTTTATTTCATAAATTACAGTTTCATATTTTTAATGGTATAATCTCTGCATGCCATCTTACCAGATTTAAATTGATGATCTATAATCCGGAAAAATCCCTAATCCGGAATCGCCGAAGTCCCGACGAGTCCAGATTACGGACTTTGTACTGTATTTAAAATTTCATATCACTATCTTTCATAAATAACTAGCTTATGTAGAAACAACATTTGCTATTATTAAATTCTGCCATGTCACACAATGGATGTCAAATAATTTTACCATTTATATGTAAAACTGTCATTATTTTTAATGTTTCTATTAATAAGAGCTGAAAACCTTAATTTGCAAACTTCTTTCCAGTTTTGAAACTATAGCAGAGAGATCAAACAGTGATAATGTAGGTAATATACTTAATAACTGTACTGCATATCTAGTACCTATATTCATAATATATTCTGCCTTTACTGCAGTCAATTAGTTTTGCATTTTTAATATTTGTTCCGTAAATTTTCACAATAGATGATGTAAAGTTTATCCTAAGTTTTTAACAGCTATTTTTAGTTAATGATACTTCCCTATCCCTTCTAATTTCAGCTTACAATTTCCTACCAGAATGTGTTTCTAATATTGCGTTTAATGCAAATAAGTAAGAGTGGTATTTAAATGAAAGTTCTACTGACTTCATTAGAGAGCCAGAGTTTCTGACTAGCGTGCATTCGCCTTTTGGCTACACTCTCTCTAAGCTATTACTATGTTCGGCCATAATTGAGGCCCTTGATAGCTTCGCCAGCTTAGTAGATATTTAGGGGCCAACTACTTAGAAATCTTGATAGCTTCGGCTATATCTTTTTAGTTAAGCATTAGTTAAGTTTGATTTCTTATTTCACGTGGATCTCGGAGCTATATGTTAAGTTCTTATTTTGAGAAATAAAGGGTAATTAACCCTTCTTGAGTTTTATGTTTCTGAACTAAAGCGATTATTCCTTTACCTGTTCATGAGGATCCAACACAATTAGCTGTTAGATAAAAGGTTGGAACACCAGAATGTTAATGAATTAATCTTACAAAATATGGATATGTTATAACATTTTATTATCAAATCTTAAGGATGCACAAAATTTGACTTTTAATTCAATTTTCTCACATCTACTACAGCATACCATTTTTTTTAGTTTTAAGAAATATTTAAAAAACACTTTTACACACCATTTACAGCAGAAGCTTCACCTAAAAATACCTTCTCAGAAATACTCAGGATAAAATATACTGCTTTATACAAAATTACGATCACAATATAAATTAAACATCTCTTTTAGGCAAAATGCAAGCTACACTACACAACTCCATAAGATGAGCAAAAAGTATAAAAATGAAAACTGATGTGAAAATAATATATTATAATTATAAAAATAACTGACAGAAAAATGTCCATGCACAGGATGGTCCAAAAATTATCAAGCACATTTCACATTTGAATTGTGCAGCACGTATAGACCTTGTGTGAAAGTTACTTGATGTTTAAAATTTTGTTTTGTAAAACTGTTTTAAATCGTCTTTCCAAATAACAATAGACATATACATACATCATCATAGATTACCCACACGAAACTTGAATACTTTACATACAGCAGTGTATGCTTCTGATACAATATATGGGGGGTAATATTGAATAATAATGGTATGATCTTATTTCATCATCGGTTATCAGTCTGTTGTGCTGTAACAGGTAATGCAGAAACAATTTCTAACTGATTTGTCTTGCATTTGTGGCAGAGTTTGCCAGTTGTTCCTTTTTCAGATTCAAAATCAGTTCTTTAATTTCATTTCTTTTTTCTCTTATCCTATTTTTGTCGTACCAGTTTGATAAGTCTGGCATAGGATTTTTAAAGTTGAAAGGATTCTGAAAAAGTAAAATTATTTACAAAATAATAAGAATATATTTTTAGCATGACATTTTTTTAAAATATTTTATTAGTATATATATCTTTTTAAGTTTCATTTCATATGAAAAGTGAAGCTCTAATATCATGGTGACAATATGAAGTCATAAACATCACCAAAAATATTTTATATAATTATATAAGCATAACCTTAGTGTACAATGCTTTGTTTTGTAGACTTTTTAATAAAAAATTTGTGGTAATCTTAAGCCAATCAATTAGCATCATTTTGCTTATTTTCACTCATATTTGGGTACAGAATCTAAACAAATACATTTCAAACAATAAATGCAAGGTAAATAAAATGGATGAAATGGTAATATAAATTGAATGTGCTGAATAAAAATATACCGACAAGCTAACCCCCACAGGTGAAAACTAGCTTATACAATAGAGGAAAAGAAAATTTATGCAAATATTTCTTAATTTTCAGAATTCGGAACCTAGTGCTATAGACTGGGGGTAAGATACAAGGAAATCTGATTTATAAATTAACCAAAAATCAGCTAATCTTCATGCAATAAAGCATACAGTAAAAGACCTTTTCTGGCTTGCTATCAAAAGTTATATAGCAAAACAAAGCTCAACTTTCAACAGTTGATGCAAAATATCATTCAAATGACTTAAAAAAATTTGCATTCAAAGATATTCTGTGTTTAAAATAAACATTTTGAAAAACAAATACACACCTGAAAGAACTTTTCAAAATTCTCCAATAAATATACTCCACAGTCATGCATATTTGTCTGCTGAGGACATCTCATTATATACTCATTCATAGTATGGCGGTCAAAAATTTTTCTACTTCCTTTCTTTGAAGTCCATTCTACATTTAAATAGCTGTACAAATGAAACAGTTACAAAATCAACAATTACAGATGATATTCATTAGGAAAAGGAAGTACTGACATATAATCATACACTAAAACACAGTTAAACAGTGTTTAAAAAGAGGTTTTAAAATATGAATTTCTTGTGTATGGATTTTCTTATTTTCTTGAAAAATAATATCTGGAAAACTGAATAAGGTAACTTTTGATGAATATATATTTATCTAAATGTATGTAGTAAAAAAAAAATTGATTTAGTTTTCCAAATTTAAAGAAAGAAAGTACTTAAGTTTCAAGACCTCAAAAGAAGTTTTGATGAATGATTTAGATTTTCAGGATTCTTATACATAAAAAAAGTTCAAGCAAAACAGAAACGGGGTGTAATGTTACCAGCTAAATGACCTGAATTCATTTCTAGGCTAATACAGCTTTAACCATATACAGAACAAAATATACAATAGTTACATTAAGGCTAATTTCAAAAAAAAAAAAAAAAAAAAAAAAAAAAAAAAAACTTTTCTTACAACAGAGCAAGCAAAGACCCCCATCCATTTCTTTCACTTTTTAATGCCCTCTCAACTGTCCGACACCTACAACAGGGAAATACAAGAGCTGAAATCAACTCATAGTATTAAAAATAACTAGGTTTTGATTCATGTATTTCAGAATGAAACCGCATCGTTTCAATCATAGAGTTTTCAGTAAGTGTTACTCCATAATATATTAGATGGATTATCTAAAGCAGTGCAGCAAAATTCCACTGCAAAAAGCTGAGATAAGACACGATTTTTTTGGCTAACTTTACTTGTAAGTTAGAAAAGCTATGAAAAATATTAAAATTTCATACATTTTACAAAATATTATGTTAATAGAAATGAAACATATAATTCTATATTCTTATATTAATAAAATTTGCATTAATTTTAGAAATCCTGAGCAAATGCTGAAAGTTGGTAAATAAATGACTAATGAATTTGTTAACCAATTTGAAGGATATTAAAACAATTTTTATAAATTAATGAAATTATTTTGCAATGAATTTAATACTGTTTCGAAATTTCCACCCGTGGTAAGATAGCTTCCCAGTAAAGCAGATTTAGGGTTGCCAGAAAATGGCAAGGAAAGGCAAGGTCGCCACATTTGGCGACAAAACTGCTGATATGCCATAGATGGATGAAGAACCTGCTGGAACGAATTCTTACTGGTTTGGCCCAGAATGTTCTCAAACACAAGCTAAAAGCTATATAAATCCTGCTGCTACATGGAGAGGCAGTTGTCATTCAGTCAGTGAGTGCAGAGCAGAGTCGGGAGCTGTACTCTGGTGCTTTGCCATGAAGCTATCTTGACCATTATAGCCTGTCGCCGATTGTTTCAGGATGTTTATAGCAGTTCTTTGATGACTGTAAACATGTTATTGAAGCTGTCTTGAATAATACTGGCTAATAAATTGTGTTTCGATACTTCATCAAGTGTCATTGTTATTCACTCCAAATCTGCGAACCCTTAACGTGTAAAGAAAAACGTAACAACTGGTGTTAGGAGTGGGATTTGAGGATGAATGCCAGTAACAAGGGTGATGGAAGAACAATTAAGAAAGCTTGTGATTGCCTTTGCTGCATTTCAAGAGGAAAGCCAGATATAATGACATGAAAGCTGGATATGAAGAGATGAAAGCCCAGATAAAAGAGATGAAAGCAGGAGAAGAAAAACAGATGGAAGTGGAGCAAAATAAGATTAAAAGCGTGCTCATGGAGCTTAGAAAGGATACTGGAGCAAAAATAGCAGCTATGGAAGACAATTTGAAGAAAAATTGAGAAAATTCTGGAAAGAAGTCGATATTTCGAAAGAAAACCAGACTGAGCCCAAGAATGAAACTGAAGATTTGAAGTTTCCCCCAGTTTCTTCTCATATGGTGATCAAACCAAGCACATACGATGGAAAATCATAAGACCCAGTTTTCGATCATGGTCAAAACTAACAAGTGGGACTCCCACATGAAGGCTTCACAGTTGGCTGCATCACTCTGAGCAGATGCTGCAGACATCTTATGAGTCCTCTCCGAAGACCACATTTCAAACTTCAATACCCTCTCAAATGTGCTGGAACTGAGATTCGGGAAAATGTGTGCAAAGGACTGTAGCTGTCTGCAGTTTAAAACTTGCCAGGAGAAAATGATGGAAAGCCTTCAAGAACTGGCGACTGACATCGAGAGTTTGGCGCATCAAGCAAATCCACTGTCCACCTGATGTCTGCCAAAATCTGGCCCTGATGCATTTCATTGATGCAGTCAAGGATGCAGAAATTCAGAAGGCTCTCAGATTGGCAGATCTGAAAGCCCTAAAATCTGCCTTGGTCTACACCATGAAGTTCGAGTCAGCTCAACAAGCGAGTCGAAGAGATTGCCATCCTATTAAAGTGGCTCAAATAGAAGATCGAAATTTTGATGTCGCAAAACTGAGAGAAGAAATAAGAGATTTTGGGAGGTGTTAAAAAGGCCGAATGAAAGCAATACTGAAAAGAAAATCATCAAGTACTGAAACTGCAGATTGGAAGGGCATCTCAGCAGGAACTGTCACGTGAATCAAGACTGGGAGGAAGCTCCCACAAAACAAAACCAAAGAAACTAAAATGTGGCAATCTCATGGGGCGGAGGTTGCCAGGCAGAGGTGCAGCCCCTCTGAAAGTTCTTCAAATCTCTTCAATGAGTGGCAGAGATAAGACTTCGTCAAAGGATACGTGAATAAGTATGCTTGTAATATGATCATAGATACGGGAACAAATGTAACAATCGTGTGAACAGATGTAGCTTAGGAATTAAACAAAAAGTTGTGCTGGACTCCACCTTGTGTGAACTTACAAACAGTGACAGGTGATAAGATTCCAGTTGAAGGTAAAATTAACATCACCAATGCCTTTGGAAATGAGACCTACCAGCACTTGGCTTTTGTCGCCAACATCGCTGATGGATTAATACTCAGAACGGACTTTTTGTGAAAATAACAAATAACAACAGAGGGAGTAACAACCTATTGGAGTAAGTGGAAAGGAATTACTCCATCACCTATAATGAACTGCTGGCTATCGTAATGGCCATAGAACATTTCCATCATTATCTCTATGGCAGAAAATTCTTATTACGAATCGATCATGCTTCCCTAACCTGGCTATTGAATTAAAAAAATCCTGAAGGACAAATGGCCAGATGGATTCAGACTCCAGGAATATGACTTTGAGATAAAACACCATAAAGGCTCCTCCCATAGAAATGCGGATGCTTTATCCAGGAAGCCTTGTCCTGCAGACATTGTTCAAGAGCCAAGGGTAAGTATGGGTTGGTAAATCCATCAAATAACATTTTCAGCATCCGCTGATCCAGATTCTTGGAGTGATGAAAAATTTAGAGAAGACCAATTAGTGGATTTTGACATTAAGCGAATAACAGAACTGAAGGAATCATCCAGTACAAAACCCAAGTGGCAGGACATTTCCATCTTCAGTCCAACAACTAAAAGGCACTGGGCTCCCTGGGATTCACTCCACTTCCAAAATGGAGTCTTATAATGACTATGGGAAAGAAACGATGGAACTAATAAAAAGATGGCAGCTGCTGCTTCCTCAAAACTGAATATCTGATGTTCTGAAGGAAATACACAGCAACTCAACAGAAGGGCATTTTGGCTATATGAAGACACTAAACAAGGTTCAAGAGTTTGTCTTCTGGAGTTCAGCAAGAATTGATGTTGAGAAGTGGTGCCGATCTTGTGGTGCTTGTGCAGCCAAGAAAGGGCCGAAGGGATGTAGCCGAGGAAGGCTGCAGTGCTACAATGTAGGAGTGCCTTTCGAGTGAATTGCTCTCGACATGCTTGGACCTTTTCCATGGATGACAATATATGCATCCTCATTGTCAAACTCTACGAAGTGATCTGGAGCTTAACCAGTTTCAGACCAAGAGGATGTCATGACAGCTAAAGTTTTACAGAATTGGGTGTCCAGATTTGGGACCCCCCACTCCACATTCATTCCGACCAAGGCAAGAACTTTATGTCGTCTGTATTCGAGGGACTCTGCAACTTATTGGAAATCAAGAAAATGCAGACGACCCTGTTACATCTGCAGTCCGATGGCATGGTGGAGAGGTTTAACCATACAATCCTAAACCACTTCTCGCTCGTGGTTTCCAAGAACCAAGATGACTGGGATCGCAATCTGCCCCTGTTCCTGCTTGCTTACTGTAGCGCTGTCCACGAAAGCACCGGCTATTCTCCATCACAGATGCTCCTCGGTCGTGATCTCCATCTGCCAAGTGACCTACTCTTCAGCCACCCCCCGGATGTACATTCCTCGTCTGAGGAGTGAGTATGTGCAGGACCTCCAGGCCCAGCTGGAAACAGTACACAGGTTTGCTCGAGAGCAGATCAACATCTCGACGGACAAGATGAAGAAGAGATACGATGCAAGAGCCACTGAATATCAATTCCAGGAAAACGACAATGTGTGGCTTTGGAATCTGAGTTGCCGTAAGGGTGTTTCTCCAAAACTGGAGTCGCACTGGGAGAGTCCCTATACAGTCCTCAACAGGCTGAACGATGTTGTGATACGGATCTGTAAATCTGTCAATTCCAAACCTAAGGTATTCAATATGACAGATTAGCCCCATACTATGGCCACAGTACCTAGTGCTTCTCATTCTTAAAAGTACCCATAATTCTTATGCATTAATTTTCTTACCTAATTTCTATGTAATGTTTGTACGTAGTTACTTGTAAATTGTGTAAATATTTGTTTGTTTATTACATTTTGGTTGTATCGAATCTGGCTTCTGACCAATGATTGTACTGCCCAAGACATGCAGTACTTGGGAGGGGGCAGTGTTATGAAATGCCCAGCCGTGATAAGATAGCCACAGAGCAGGTTTGGGGTTGCCAGGAAATGGTGAGAAATTGTCCATTTGGCGATATGCCATAGACGGATGGAGAAAGCCCAGAATGTTCTCGAATGCAAGCCAAAAGCTATATAAACCCTACTGGTTTGTGGAGAGTCAATTGCCATTCAGTCAGTGAGTGCCTACTCAAGTCAGTTAAGAGTCAGTGAGCGAGTGTTTTGTAATCTAGTGCCGAGTTGGTCATCAAATGCAATGAGAGTCTCTTAAGGGGTCATAATTCCTTTAAACCAAGAAAATTTTTGATTTTTTGAAAAAAATATATGTTATAAACCCGATTCTTTCTGCGCAGTTTAAAAAAAAAACCCCAAGCAAAAATTCGTACAATTTCATGAGCTATGAAGGAAAATGTATCAGCTGAACTAATGTAAACAAAGTTTAAAGGTCCAAGCGAAAAGCGTCAGCAGTTTCTACTCGAAGTGTTATGTGGCAAGCCTAATGATTTATTTTTTAATGATCTATTTATGGAGTAGCAATGTTATTTCTCAACTCTTCGGTAGTTTGTTTACATTCTTAACCGTTCTTGCGTTTTATTTTTATTTCTCTTTTTTCCTTTCATTTCATTATATTTTAGTAGCGTTTCATATCACTCCACTTGTTATTTCCGTCACTCCGATCATTCAGTTGTGATTTTAGAACAGTTTGTGGGTGAATTTAAATATAATTGTAAGTTTTTAAAGCATTTTATTATCTTACTGTGCACTGCTCCGTAAAATGGCTGATAATGCTTATAAAGGTGCTTCTGGAAAGCATTAAAAAAATGCGCCGATTTCATGGAAACTAGTTCACGAGAACTGGTAAATCGACAGTTTCAAATGAAATAAATAATGGATTTTCTATTTCTTCCCCAAACCAAGCTGTTATTTGTGAAACTACAGCTGCACATAGTTTCCCTGGAAATTTAGATGAACTAAATATAAGTGCTTCTTGTAAAAAGTTAAATGTAACAGGCATTGATTTTGAAAGCAATCAATTTGATGGCAACATGATTGTTGATAAAAATATTCTGTGTTCTTTTTTGGAAGAAAACACTCTGTGTAAGGTATGCCATGGTAAATTAAAATTTACTGCAAAAAGATCTGCAGGTCTGTGTTCCAGAATGATCTTGACATGTCAAGGATCCAAAAATGTTGTGATGACAAGCAACACTAAACTTGCTGGGGAGAAAAGGAACATTGCAGAAATTAATCGTCGTATTATTTATGTAATGCGTTGTATTGGTCAAGGTCTTGAACCATTGAAAACATTTTGTGGAATAATGGATTTAGATCCTCCTGTGATGCAAAAAACTTATGACAGAATCTATAAGTTAATCAATAATGCAACAAAAATGACTGCAATTGAAAGCATGAAAAATGCAGCAGAAGAAGAAGTATCACTCAGTAATTCTACAGACATAAGTGTAAGTGGTGATGGCACCTGGAAAACAAGAGGCCATACATCTCAGATTGGTGTATGTACGGTTATTGGTGCTGAGAGTGGAAAAGTTATTGACGTAGAGGTTTTATCTGTAGCATGTAAAGGATGTGAATTGTGGAAGGGTCCTCGATCGGGTGAAACCTTTGATGAGTGGCAGAAAACCCATTCTCGCACTTGCAGGAGAAATCATTTTGGTTCATCTGCCAAAATGGAAGCTGACGAATGGTTAAAATTTTTCAGAGGTCTCAAAGCGCAAGGGGTGTGAGATACATCAATTATATTGGTGATGGTGATTCAAAAACATTTCTTTCCATAACAGAAAGCAAACCATATGAAGGTGTGACTGTGTCAAAACTAGAGTGTGTAGGGTACATCCCGAAGGGGATGGGCACTCGCTTACGTAAACTTAAAGCTGATTATAAGGGACGAAAGCTTTCAGATGGCAAAAATCTATCTGGAAAAGGTCGACTTACAGATAGTGCAATCAGCCGACTGTCATTGTATTATGGAAATGCAATTCGCCAACATGCAGATTCACAAAAAGATATGCGAAATGCTATCTGGGCTTTGCATTTTCATACTCGATCTACAGACAGTGACCCATTACATACTTTTTGTCCAACTGGTGAGTCCTCATGGTGCAAGTACCAAACTGCTTCGGCAAAAGGGGTTGTGAATGATTTTCATCAAGAAACCTTACCACTGGCAGTCATGGATGTGATCAAACCAGTTTTCAACTCACTGTCACATCCAGACCTCCTAAAACGCTGTCTTGGAGCTCATACTCAAAATCCAAATGAGTCACTGAACTCCTTGATTTGGCAAATATGTCCAAAGACATCTGGTAGTGGCAGAATCATCTCAGAAATAGCAGTTCATGAAGCAGTTACTCTTTTTAATGATGGTAGAAAGGGTAGATTATGTACTCTGAGATACCTGAATACCCTGGAATTAATTGCATTACTGCACAATTCAGGAGTGACTATAAACGTGTAACTTCTTCGAAAAAATGAGTAATAGCTCGTACGATTGATGCTCATCGCGCCAAGCGTCATGCAAAACTGCATGAAATTAAAAAGACTCATAAAGCTGAAAGAGTATCATACCTTTCAGGAGCATTTTAATGCTAATAGTGTGTGTATAATTATTATGCGATGAATCTGTATTGATATATTTTGTGCATTTTTGCTATTCGGTGTAATTTCACATCACGACATGAATTGTCGTGTTAGTGTGAATGTTGTGTAAACAGTTGAAATTTCTATCAAATACAAAATAAGTATAGAAAACGATATAAGTTTTTCATTTTATATAAAATTAAGGTGCAATAATAATGGTTATTAGGTAATATGTGGTGAAAGAAACTTTAAAGTCATTTTTCTCAAAACCTGATTTTTCATTATTGCGTGCATCATAACAACTGAAAGATTCAATATATTCTAATGAAAGTTGTATCACAGATACAATATGTAATTTGCTACAACCTGAATCTAAAATTTGCAATTTCCATTTATATTTTGTTATTTTTCTGGGTTTTCAAAGTAATAAAAAGTATGCTATTTTCAGTAACATAAAACCACTGTTTTTAAAAAAGATAAAATTTATATATATTTAAAATTTTAAAAGTTCAAAATTATAATAAGACTATAATAAATATATTACAGGTGAAAATATTTTGAAAAAGCATATAATTTAAGAGTAATCTTGCGCGCAAGCTGATACAGTCAAAAGTCGTTAATCCGGACTCGTCGTTAATTCGGCGATACCGGATTATAGATCATCATTTTAAATCTGGTAAGATGGCATGCAGAAATTACAAAATTAAAAATATGAAACTGTAATTATGAAATAAGGAACAATTATGATCTAAAGGGTATCAAAATTTACAAAAAGAAAAAGCTTAATATTTGTTTACTTTATTAAACATTTCTTTCAATTTAAAAAACATTTCTTTCAATGTAAGTTGTTTTGTTTCATGTGATAATACTTTCTCTTTAATTCTATTAAACAGACATAATTTCTTGTTTAGTTACAAAGTTCCGCTGTTCAAGTCCTATAATTGCTGTGTCGAAAATACCGATTAATTTCACAATCAAGATGTTTTCGTTTTCAATAACCTCTGTCACTTTCTTGACTATCGAAAGCGAATTATAATGACGAGGAACTTGTCTTAAATCATATCAACGACAGAGTACATGGAGATGAAATACTACATTTAGTAAGGAATTATAAGCCAAATAAAATAAAAACATCTGCCTTGAAGATAAGGATAGTGCTGACAGATCAACTTCCAATTCATTGCGCGGCGTTCTCCCCGCCGAGCAGCGTGAAATTGATAAACAGATTTCAGATTTCAAAACATACTTTCGCTTTAGATCCTTTACATATTAGCAAATATATATCGGAAATTCTATTTGATATAATCGAAAGTTCAAGCTTACTTTTATAAAATTGCTCTAACAGTCTGCAAAAAATAATAAGCCGGATCCAATTCGAAGATTAAGGAACAACGCTATTTGAAACATTAACTGAATTAGATAATTTTAGCTTAGCTTATACCGTCCGTTATACATTAAACGCGCACGTGCATATTCGCAGCCGTAAAGGTCTTATGTGCACACGTAGACGCCTATGCGCGTGCGTCAATGCGACGCAGGCGCAGAAAGTTTGTAGCTTTGAGGTCCGGATTATGGGTGTCCGAATTAACGACTTTTGACTGTATTACATTTCCAAATTACATAAAGTGCCATATAGTGTTCAGCATTATTATTTTTTTTTTTTATAAGCTTAGTCACATTTTCAGACAGAGTAGTAGTTTAAGGGTCTTTTGTAAAAAATTTATTTGTTTCCTGTTTATATATTATGAGATACAGTAGTTTGAAATGGTCCAATTTACTCGACGTTTTAGCCTTTTAAGAGAGGTACGCCCCCTTAAAGGCCGTTTCCACTTGGGTTTATCTGAGCTAATGAACACAACTAACGTAGTCGACCCATCTCCAAAACCAGTTTTTTCCCATAGGGCAGCAAGTTGAAAAATTTGAACTGCAGGCACAGCGGAGCTAGTTGACTCATGGAACTGGGGAACAACGCTTTAGTGTATCATGAGTCAGTGCATCATCGAGTTTTATCTGAAAGTGTGCTGAGCTCCAAGAACGAGCACACCCAGTCAGAAGCTGTACTTTAGTGCATCACGAGTTGTAGCGTGGAGAATTTCGAGAGTACGTACAGTTAGTTCTGAGAACAACCAAGCAGTCGGGAGCTGTACCCTGGTGTTTTGCTGTAAAGCTGTCTTCACCGTTATAGCCTGAAGGCTGTGTCACTGATTGTTTCAGGGTGTTTATAGCAGTTCTTCGACGACTGTAAGTATGTTATTGGAGCTGTCTTGAATAATACTGGCTAATCAATTGTGCTTCAATACCTCATCAAGTGTCATAGTTATTCACTCCAAATCTATGAACACTTAACGTGTAAAGAATAATGTAACAATATTTAATAAAAAGAATTTTGTGATCTTTCTTTAAATAAAGATTTAAAATTTTGAATTAGGTCATCAAAATGTTTGAAAAGTATATCTTTTCCCACCTTATAAATATCTCCAAGATGATATATTGTGTTTGCGGAATAATATGTAATTATAACCCCACCCAACACATGGTATCCAACACTGTTTTTTGACACTTTTTTCTCATTAACCTTTATATGGAACAACTGCATCTTCTAATTAAAGTTTCAAACCATAAATTAGACCAACTTATTAAGCTAAATTTCTTGAAATTTTTACTTACTTTCAATTAAAATTAAAAAAAAACAACAAGGTATTATTTCTTGAAAATTGAGTTCTAAATCTAGAGTCTGAATTAATAAAATATACACTCCTAAAAATGTATCTGTAAACCTACCTAAATTTCAGCTTATAAATTCTACAAAAGTTAGATTTCACTGCCTTTCAGTATGCACATGAAAAATGGTGAGATAATTAGTCTAGTATTTATTCACAATAAAACTAAGTTGACAGAAAAGGAACATAACAGTTTAATCTACCATATCTTTTTATTTTTTCAGAAATTACACAGAAAAAAGGGGAGATAAAGAAAAGAAAAAAGGGAATTAAAGCAAATTTTACTAATATGCACCAAACAAAATAATAAAAGAACTAAAGATAATATATCCATCAAATACTTTTTCGATAAATTAAATATGCTGAACAACCAGTTCGGAAAATTATTTGAATGGCATCTATCAAGTTGTTATTGAAAACTCAGACAAATGTCTCATTTATCTAACAGAAGAATTTTTGTGCTCAGAATTAAAATTTTTTCATTCATTATTTTCACTTTTTCGGTCTAAAATACACGTACACAAAAGTTACTCTTTTTGACATATTAATTTATAATTAATTTGAATATAAGTAACATCTAAGTACATAAAGAGGAATTTTCATACTCCTTTCTAGTAAACAGTTCAATGTAACCATGACTCAGTGGATAAACACATACATGTTTGAACTTGTCAACAATAATGCTAATTTATCTTTCTATTAATCACTAGCTGCAATCAAAATGTTGGAGCAGAAATTTAGAACAGTGCTGTGCAAATAGTCACTATTACACTTTTGACTTACAAAAAGGTCTCAATTTATTCCAAATTAAAACTCAGTTGGCAAATCAGTGTCTTTCTCCACACAGTTTGCTTGATCCAAGTTTTTTAAACAACATGTGAGAGTTGAAAATGAATCACATGCTCGTGAACCTCAACCAAGGAAGACAAGGTTGATGCACTAATTTGGATTGATAAGAAAAACCGCTTAAGGTAAAAATAAGTATTGACAGCATGGAAACATTTGTAAACGATCATCTTAACAATGTGAGTGCTAAGAGGGGTCCTGTTTTTTTTTTTCCATGCCTGAAGGCAAAGAAATTTGCAAACTGTTCATGACAGCATTTTTCAAACTGTCGTTTGCAGACAAGTGGTCCTTCTAAATGAAAATTACATTCTTGCTAATTTCATGTGCCTAAGTACACTGGCATACCTTTCAGATGTATTCTAAAAAATAAATGAGCTACTCTGTCTACAAAGTAATTCTTTGGGTTTCACTGTTTCTAAATTTAGAACCTTTTTCAGTAGAAAATTAAACTGTTACTGGGGAAAAAAATTATAAATTGGCATATGTTTGCATCTCAAATCTTTGAGACAATTTGAAACTTAATTTCCAAGGGCTAATTACACTAGTTATCATAAATTAAGGAAAAATCGCAAAAATAGTGATAACTCCCTCAAAAATAAGCCAAACCATGTAAAATTTGAATATGTTGCGAAGTAAGAGTAGCTGAGTAAAACTGCGATATGCAAATTAGTGGCGCTGCTTTCTGAATACGTCATCTGCGAGGAGCATAAAAGGTCCATGTTTGACAGGAAGCCCACATATTGCACTGTGACAGCGACGTCAGAAATATGAGATAGCCGATTCGCAACAATGACCTCCAGGCATCATTTGCCTGCAGAACTGTAATGGAGAGCCATTGGGAGACTAGAGGCAGGACAAAGTCAAACAGAAGTGGCCAGATGGCTAAATGGGAGTCTTTCTATGGTTCATAGACTTTGGAGGCAATTTCAAACCACAGATTCGGCATCTAGGAGGTTCAGCCAAGGACGGCCAACTGCTACGACGAGCGCCGATGATCGACATTTGACATTATGTGCACGCAGGAATAGAACGGCTACTCCAACTCTTCTTAGATCCTCGCTTGCTGCAGCCACCGGAAGGTTCGTGTCAACGTCAACTGTGCGTAGTCATGAAGGCAGTCTGTATGCGAGGCGGCCAGCCATTTGTGTGCCGCTCACGTCACGCCATAGGAGGGACCGTTTTCAGTGGGCATGACAACATGTCCACTGGACGCCTGATCAATGGAGGGCAGTTCTCTTTATGTATGAGTCCAGGTTTAGTCTAGAAAACGATAGTAGACATTATTTGATATGGAGAGAACCTAGAACCCGCTATCAACCATCAAACATCTGTGAAAGAGATGCATACGGAAGGGGCAGTGTCTGTGTTTGGGGTGGCATCTCTTTGGGTGGACACACAGACCTCCATGTCTTTCCAAAGGGAACCGTGAATGCTCAGATTTATAGATGACATCCTTGATGTTCATGTGCGCCCATATGTTGGGGCAATAGGTGATGCTTTCCTGTTACAGGACGATAATGCAAGACCACACAGGGCTCGCATCGTAGATGATTATCTTCAACAGGAAACAATTATGTGCATGGAGTGGCCAGCTTGATCCCCCGACTTGAATCCTATCAAGCACGTTTGGGATGCTTAAGGGAGACGTCTAGCTACTCTCAATCCATCCTCTCAAACCCTTGTTGCGCTTGCAACTGCTTTGCAAGAGCAATGGCTCTCGCTTCCTATGACTGATAGACCACATAATTGAAAGCATCACACATCGCTGTATTGTTTCTAGAGGCAATCATATTCCATATTAAAGGATATAGCAAACTGACACCTTCGATTTGTTCATTTTATACATGTGCTAATTTCTATACTACCACCTTTGTCTGGTAATTTCTTTTTATGTTATTTGATATCTTACTATGTGTTGTATATTGTGGGTAAGTTTCATTAAATTCTACATGTAACTTTTCAATAATCGTGATTTTCCCTTAATTTTTGATAACCAGTGTACAATGAATTTTCCTGGGTTCTTGATCCTTTATACTGCAATCTGAAAATGACAAACTGTCACTGAATGACCATTGTTTTGTTAACAAAACTTTAAACTCTCTGATGACACTAAACCTAAATTACAAGCAAAAAGGTATAGTTAATTTCTGCAGCTCAATACCAATGAAAACCAAAAATAATGAATGGTAAGAATTGTACAATGGTACTTTAAAATTATCATTCAATTTACTTCTATGTATCCGTGTAAGAAAGTATTTTCATCACCAACCGAAATAAAAGCAAAAGATTAAAATCAGTTGATGTATGTGCCAATCTCTGACTTAAGCATATCAGCATACATCGAAATACAGAATAACTGTGCAAGAATCATCAGGCTCAACCATGCCAATGGAAGTGCTAACATTTAATTTTTAGTTAATAAGCTAAAGATTACCCAAACTCTAACAGCCTAGTTCAGTTCTAGAATTATTAAAAAAATGAATATAACTTTTCTTGTATTAATTTAATTGGTTAACAAAACTATAAAATTAAATTGACTTTAACTGTGTTTTAAAATACAAGTACATTGGTAGTAATGTATGATAAAAATGCAGATAATTCTAATTTGTAAAAGTGGTCCTCACTAGAAAATGCTTGATAAAAGCTAATCTATGATTGACTAAAAGTCATACTCTAATTTTGCTTGTGACATTATGTTGGGTGTATTTTATGCAATAAACAATTTATGCAATTTTATGCTTGACTCTCCCTTTCTTTTTTAAGCAAATACTAATGGATAAAATTAATATGTGCTAAATAAGAACAAATAATATTATGCTTCACTCAAACTTACTCTCTCAATATAGCAGCAATTTTCCATCTATTTGGTATATTTAATGAGTCAAAAATGCATATACAAGGCCTGAAAAATATTAAATTTTCATAGTCAGCACTGTCTTTCACTATAAAAGCATTCAGCACTGTTTTACAAAAAGCAATTTTATGCATATAAAGGAGTATTATCAGCAAGATATAAAGCTTAATAATGCTGTTCATATACTACAAAAGGATCTGAAATTGTTTAAATTTATTATTGTTGATTTTGGCTATAGTATTTACAAAGGTTATATAAACAAACTTAACAATAAGAACTATTTCTAATATAAATGCTAATATTATAACATACAATTATTAAAAATACTATGAGCATGACAATAGAAATCAACACAATTTATTACATTATTGAATAATTTCAAAAAATATTGATATAATAGTATGTGACCAAAATTTTCATAATTTAATTTGATAAACCAAATACATAAATAAAACTTAACTTTCTCTATGAAAAACTATAATTCAAGACAATTTACTTCAATTATTCTGTGGGGCAATTTTCTTTTGTAAATCCTTTCCTTTCAAGAAAATACAGAATTCTATTTTCAAAAGACAGAATATTCTCTTATAGTTTATAGTGAAACTTTTCCAGAAATATTTTTATTTGGACTAAAAAACAACTTTTCAAGGGGATATTTGAAAAAGAAAATGCATATGTTTGCATCTCGAATCAACAAGAAGTAGACATTAAGTCTAAATATAGGACTGTAAAGTAACTGGTTTACAAGAGTATTTGTTAGAAGTATTAACCCAAAAAAAAAAAAAAAAAAAAATATTACTATTCAAATAGATATTATTTTTCTAAAACAACAAACATAAGAAACATAAAAGTTTTTCTTTTAAACTCATAAAGAAAATATAAATTTTAGCAGCACAGATACAAACTTTTTTCATCTTTATAAATTGGCACGCATGATGAGTGATTTGTACATTTTATTTATTATGTTTTATTACTTTAAGTAATTATACAATAGCAACTGCAGGAAATTCACCACTTTAAATAATAATAAGCAATATCATTATGAAGATTATCTGCCTATAAGGAATACTTGTGAAAAAATTAATGTTTATCTCTAATAACGAAATCAAAAATTACCTCAAACTAAATAAATGAAAGAACATTAAACCCCAAAATAAATTACCATTTGTGAAATTATTAAAAAGCAAGTGGTAGTTACATTTTCAAGCATAGCATTGCATATTAACCCCTTAACTGCCGCAGAATATGTGAAAGATTCCCTCCCCAGTGCCACCGTTTTTCACACAGGCGTGCGTAGTTATGCAATGTATTTGGGCTAGCGCAAGTTTTACTTTCTAAAATCTGTTTACTTTCGCTACATAAAGAATAAAAGAAAAAATGAAAGCACAAAATTTAATGTTTAGAGTAAAAGTATAATAAAAAAATGTAAGTATAATAAAAATGATGTTTGCATAATAAAAAAGATGAATTTTTTTAGACCAGTAAAATGTTATCAGGTTTCAATGTTGTATCTTTTGAAATCAGTATACCTAAAAACCATATACACTACAAAGTCAGAGATCCGGACTTCTCGGGACTTCCACGATTCCAAATTTGGGATTTTTCTGGATATTAGATCATCAGTTTAAATCTTTTAAGATGGCATGTAGAAATAATAAAATTAAAAATATGAAATCGTGATTTATGAAATAATGAAGCATTTATGATTTACAAGGATATCAAATTTTAAAAAAAAAGCTAAATATTTATTTGTTTACATCCTTAACCATTTCTTTCAAGTTATTTAAGTTGCTTCATTTTTTGTGCTAATACTTTCTCTCAAATTCTCAGTTAGAAAGTTCCATTGTTGAAATCCTGTAATTGTTGTGTCTAGAATTCCGACGAACTTGTCAATCCAAATTTTTTCATTTTCAGTAACCTCTCGTCACTTTCTTCACTATCGGTAGCAGTATATCCTGGATCTATAAACATACTACAGATTTTGCCATCCGTTAATTGATTGATGATCGAGGAGCATTGTCATTACCTTCATTATTACCGCTTCGCCACATTTTTAAAAAAGCCGTTAATTAGAAAATTTGCGATATCCGAAAACCTTCATATTCGCTGCTGTCATCATAAAATTTAGCTATCGTTCATATATATATGTGGCTATATATGATGAGATTGGCAACTGAAGACAAGTTCTTCCGCTAAATTTTATCATGTTTCTATCGTGCACTTAGACAATTTAAGCCTGAATTGTGTAGTTATTTATTATACTTATGCCTATTCCTTGCACATGCTTAAGGCTTATCTGAGTCCTGAATAAATAAATTCCCACATATACTTAAAGCTTATTGAGGGCCGGAGGTAGAAATCGTACCACCTGATGCAGTCTCTGCGAGTCCTAAATTCTGCTACCAAGCACCTTCGTCTTCTCTAAAGTCAGACCCTCGGCGCGGCCATATGAGCTGTGACGCTGGTTCGGGGTTTATGTGAATAACAAATCAGTAATTCTTATTTTCAAATAGCACTAACTGTAATATCTTTGCCTAAGAGTATCATTGACAAAATTTATTTTTAGCATGCGGAAATAAATTTTTGTTAAATTTTTACTGTCAACATTTCCTAGCACATCTAACTTAAATCTGTTATCATCGCCATGTGTAATGTCAACAGAAAAGGCTACCATACTCTGTTATTCAATTACTAATATAAAAACATTGTTTAGGCATCCCTACACGAGTCATTACTGAAGTTGTTATGTGTTGATAAACATGCAGTGATGAAACAAAAACATAATAATGATTCGCCTGGTTGTCGTCAGGGATATAAAATATTGGTAGGTGTAGAGTCAATGATGTATCTATGTAGAATGCTTTGGTTTGAAATGTATGCCAAGCAGATACACAAATACAGAGCCAAATTATTCATCAAACTTATGCTAAAATGACCGATTCTTCAATAATGAGGTATTTTGTTTAGAGCCGAAGTGAAATTAAGAATTGGAACTCTCCACATGTGGGGGAGGGGGCGAGTGAAATGTGAATGCGTAAATAAAAAAAAAAAAAAGTAAATCATAAAATAAAAAAAAAAGTTGGTGACGGCTTTGAGGTTTGGATTTTAGATCATTCTGAAAACTGGATGTCTAGATCTCAAACTTCATACTGTATTTCTTCTGAACTGGTTGAATGCCATGATTTTGTTCTTGATTTTTCTTTTGCAGGGTGTTCGTTCATATACTTGTCTACAAAACGGTTAGTTTCAATAACATGATGAAGCATTAGCAGGTTATCAAAAAATAATTCAAAAAAGATATGTGGGTTTGAAACATCCATTTTATCTTTCTTTACTCCTGGCACCTAATACAAACAGGAAACGAAAACGGAAGACACAGAGTAAAAAAAAATTTTTTACTCAAACAGAAACACCAGCAAATACTGAGCAGTCACTACTTTCACAATTTCAGAAGCATCCGTCCCCCTCTTCCCTGAAATAGTATCCTCCTTCGCATACACCGTCAAGGTCATTGTGGTGTTGCATTCCAAAGCTTTGCGAATAATTTTATTGGTAGCAACACAAAGCAAATGATAGTATTTTGGAAGGGTGTATATATATATATATGTCTGGGGCAGTTAACGCATCGGCTGAGCAAGGCGTATATACACGCCCACGACAGTTAGGGGATTAATAAATAAATACCTAATATTCCTAAACTATTTCTTAGGAGAAAATATGAATACACTACATAGTTTGAATAGCAGTACAAATTATATTTTTACAAACATCAATTGGAAGAAATAGGGAAAACTACACATGCATAACAGACTTTTAGCACTTCAAAAACACAGAACAGAATAGCTTGTTTTCCATGAAATGAAATAATTAATAAAACTATCTTGTAATAAATATAATGATAACCTATTTTGGTAGCAATATTTTAAAATCAAATAACATCAAAATGCATAGAATTTTTTATTCTTTGATTATATAAATTACTATTTAATATAAAATATAATTTATTTTGTAATATTATTTTTTATACAAAATTGTCAGAATTTAAATTAGGCATTTTTCTGTATAATTAATACATTAAATTATAGTATGCACGTACATTTTCAGGCGTTGGCCACCATGATTTCCATCTGGACGAGTACTGCTATCTGAGGCCTCAGGAATAGGTTCTGAATCAAGAGGTTCTTTCCCTTCATAAAGGGTACTACTATTTGTTGAATTTCTACCTTGTGTTTGAGAATTTCCTACAAATACAGAATAAATAAGAAAAAACACAATATTCAGGCATCTTTCACGAAAGATTAAAAAAAAAAACTGACAGCCCACTTTAATAGATGCACTCATCTAATATTGTCTATAAAAGGGAGATTTTTACATTGCATAGGAAATAATATTTAAGCAATAATATTGAGTTTACTGACTGATTGAGTTTACTTATTGAGTAAACTCAATATTTTTGCTTAACCCCTTCGTGCTGGGTAGCGCAAACGCGCGCTTATCGCGGAGGCCGGCAGTGTCTTACGCGAGCATCATTCCAGAGCCGGGGGCTTTTTTGCTATTAAGCCTAAATCCATGAAATTTCCAAAGTATCAAAGCATTGTTTAATAATGCTCTATAGAGTATTTAAACGGCTTATGCTTTAAAGATATTTTTATATATACTTTAATTACCTTATTTCTTGTTTAAATGCATATTTTACACATTTTATTTTCATTACTCACCATTTTATGACTTTTAACATTACATATCTGAAAACTAAATATATTACTTAAAATTCTCTTTTCGTATGAAAAATGTGAAAACAGAGATCTACACACAGTCCTACGTTACATTGCATACATTACACAGTCCTACGTTACATTCCTTGCACTCGTAATAACTCATTTGCCGTTTTGGAGGATTTTTCTGGGAATGTGAACAAACGAAGCATCGTTGTCTCATTTTCTTATCAGTCTCTTCTGAACAAAGTTTTGGAAAATGTCTTTCAGTTAATCTGAGTGGATTTAATGATTCTGCTGAGCTTGGTGTGATTGCAACTGTAAAAACAGAAAGAATTCATGTCTAACAAATCTGCAATTAAAAAATATTTATTCGGTCTGTTTCTATTAAAAACAGAAAGAATTCACGTCTAACAAGATCTAATTTAAACCGAAATACCCAACGCTTTAGCGAAAATAAAACTTCTCTACTTACAATAAACAACTACCACATGCAAATTTAGAGACGTCATAAACCACGCCATTCGGAAACATTTATTTCCCCTTTTGTTTATATAATCAAAAACACGTGTATGTGAGTCATGCTTCTCTCATTTCGAGTAGAAGGTCTAATTTACATGTATCTGAAACCATATGGACATGCAGTGCCATCTTGTGGCAGAAATTATAGTTTTTAAAACGTTCCAGGACACTGGCACAAATACGTGACAGTTGGGGCTGAACGGGAAAACGCTCTGACACGACTGGGACGAAGTAAGTGTGTTCGTTGCTGGCACGTAGACCTGACAGTCGACGCAAAGGGTTAAATATTCAGTTGTCAAGCTATAGTGGTTGGCGATGCCGACTGCCATACAGGCATGGGTGTTTACAAGTCTATAGTGTCTGTGTGGCAAGGGAGAATCAAAATATACAGGGAGCCAAAAGTCTTCTCGAGAGGTTGTTGGTAAGGGAAAAGGGGTGGGAGCCTGTCGAAATTGGAGTGAAGCTTAACAGTTAGTATGGCCCTGTGATACCTTATATATACCTACAGGAATGCATAGGTGCCAGTCTTGTTTTAACCTGTACCTGCCTTAATAATCATCACAAATTTGTTAACAATCTAGGGATAGATATTAGCCCATGAAGCTACAATACTGCATGAAATTTCTACTTGCTGGAGATCAGTTCTATTCAAACATGAACACACTTTATGCTTCCATTCTAAGATACTTCTTGTTTAAATATGTACTTTAAGTACTAGTAGTTAAGTGAATAAGATGGCTTATACTTTGGCCTGGATTAGAGTTCTGATAAGCAGGGTAGTTACATGGGATTTTCATAGTCTTTCTTATACATGCGAATGCAAGTCATTCTTCTTAAAAGACCTGGTTCTCTTTTTTTTTAAAGCAATTAACCCTTACATCCTTTGCCATAATAAATTTTTTTAAAAACATTTCGTCCAGTACTATCGACAAAGAATATGAGTAAAAAGTTTCTTCATGGAAAATGTATACAACCTTTCACCAAGTAAAATGCTTTTCAAGATTCTGCTCTCTTTGAACATACAAATAAAGAGTCTACAAGTTATGCTTGCAACAGATTTCAATATTTTATTTTGCACTTCTAAAAGACTAAGGATTTGTGAAATGTCATCACAATTCCACAACCACAAATGATAGCAAATTATGACAGATACACGGACACTATTGGTAACGGCTGCTGTTTCAACATTTTATTCATGTAAAAAACTGTTTGCCTCAGAATAATATGGAATTTTAGATATAAATTATTACACTGCTTCTGAAATCATATTTATTAAAAGCTATTCCAAACAAGTAAAATTCACACTGCAGAATGAGAATGGGTGATTTTCTACCACACAAATGTAAACTTCAAATACTATGACCAAAATCAAATAAGGCAAGTAAAACAGTAATGATAAAAAATGGGAAAGTGTACATATTTCAGTAGTCAGATTATTACTAAACAGAATAAACATATTGTTTGAGAAGTTTTTCACAGATCTATTATAAACACTATAAGCTATTACAAACACTACCGGCTATATACTAATGGTGTGTTTATTCATTTTAAAACTTAAAAAATTACCATTGTAGTTTTATGTAACAAGATGAAAGGTTTTATTTGAACATAGAATGAAGTACAAAATAAGCTTCATATTGAATTTTCAAATATCTTTCTTTTAGTACAGAATGGGATAAGTTAAAATATTTAATTATAGTATTTTGAAACACAAAAATATATTATATACTCATATTTGGATCGCACAGAAATGATTGACACAGCGGGTCTCACGACGAAACTATTACGCTATGCGAAGGGAAAACAACTGAAATAAGACACAAGGGAATGTGAGCTACTCAGAATGCATAGATGGAGCTGCCCGCAAGCCGAACGGTGTAAGTCAGTGCCTGTCCCTTTCGTCATCATCATTCAGAGCATGGACAGCAATGATGGAAGGTGATTATCACAGTCAGCATTGGACAGTGTGGTTCCTATGGAAGCAAGGGATACAGGGTAGTGAAATCCATCATTGCATGGTATTGGTGCACAGGAACAAAGCATCCTCAAAGCGTACCATATACTGTTGGCTGGGCAAGTTCCCAGTGGTGTGAATATCGCAGCCAAAGTTGTCAGCACGGGATGATCAGCAACATCCCATACAGCAGCAAATATGGCAGCCGTGTCAGATTTATCATGCTGAACAGGTACATAACATTCAACAGGATGCAGGAAGAGACAGGGCTTGTGCAAGGAACATTACAGGAAATTGTGCATGGTGATTTTGTGATGACTAATGTGCGTGCAAAGTGGGTGGACCTCGGACTACGCCTTTCTTGACAACATGAAGGAAGAAGTCAGTGGCCAACATATTGAATCTTTTGACGAACTGCATGCAATTGTCCATAGGTGGTGCAACTACACCCCCACAGACTGGTTTACCAAAGCCCTTCGGGATGTCCCAGATTGATGACAGAAGTGTGCTGACTTGGGCGGGGATTATTTCTAACTGATGTACTATCAGTTTTTTGTTAATAAATTGTACAGTCAGTCTTTAATCCAGACTCGTCGGGACTTTGGCTATTCCGGATTATCGGTTTTTCCAGATTATATTTAAATCTGGTAAGATAGCATGCAGAAATTATAAAATTAAAAATATGAAACCGCAATTTATGAAATAAAGAGCAATTATGATCTAAAGGGTATCAAAATTTACCAAAAAAAAAAGCTTAATATTCATTTGTTTACTTTATTAAACATTCTTTCAACGCGCGCATGCGTAAAGCATACATTACGCATAGTCAAAATTAGAAAACTGCAACCAGAAAACTATTTGATGCGTGTTCATGATATTTATAATGACAAGGAAGTTAATTTAAATCATATCAAAGACGGAGTACATCGAAATGAAATACTACATTTAGTAAGGAATTATAAGCCAAGTAAAATAAAAACATCTGCCCTGAAGATAAGGATAGTGCTGACAGATCAACTTCTAATTCATTGTGCACTGCGGCGTTTCCCCCCTTCCTGCCACAGAGCAGCTTGAAATTTTAAGCAGATTTCAGAATAGTTAGAGAAACAAAGAATATGCCTTTATCCATTTTTTGCAGCAATTCCACTTTTTGTTTGATGGACATCGAAACATGCTTTCGCTTTGTAGATCCTTTGGCAGCTCCAGAATCGGAAATTCTTTTTGACATAATCGAAAGTTCAAGCTTACTTTTATAAAATTGCTCTAACCGTCTGCAAAAAATAATAAGCCAGATCCAATTCGAAGATTAAGGAAAAACGCAATCTGCAACATTAACTGAAACAGATAATTTTAGCTTAGCTTATACAGTCCATTATACATTAAACGCGCATGCGTAAACGTATTATGCAGATGCGTAAATGCATATGTGCATGCGTAAACACATTATAAGTTTACAAATGCGCAGAAAGTTTGTAGCTTTGAGGTCCAGATTATAGATCATTCTGGATTATGGATGTCCGGATTAAAGACTTTTGACTGTATTACACTCTGTGGCAGCATTTGTGTAATTCATTTCTGTACAATCTAAATATTTTAACATATAAAGTATATGCTTAAAAGTTAAAAAGAAAATCAGCATAGAAAATAGCAGTATTATATTTTTATCAGTTTTCAGATTATTTAAAAAAATATAATTATATATGTGCCTTCATCATCTTTAGTAGCTGTCCTAACAGAATCATCTTGGTCATCAGTAGATGTAACATTACCTGCAGACTTGGAAAGTTTGGCATCACTCTTAGCAGGCACATTTGGAGTAGCATCAGGAACTTGCCCAGGAAAACAAATGACAGCCAAAAACCAATGGAAATTCAGATAAACTGGAATAATTATATAGTCTTTGGAAAATATATCAACACGCCTGGTCCATGTTTTTACTTGGCTGTGGCGTTTAAGCTGAATCCTATAAAATTTTAAGAGCATTTTATCATTAACAATTACATTGCAAAAATGTAAAATTTATCACATGTTTAAGAAGTTTTATGTTAAATGTAACGTTAATATCAATAGCATGGTTAAGTATTCTTAAAAAATAATATCACTAAATAGTGTGATTATGATTTGTTATTAATTCCATGAACCTTAAATTTTACAGTAAAATTTCATATAAAAAATATTCACCAAATTTTCTTCTTATATATGTGATTTTACTCAAGAAAAGTTGTTTGTACGAGAATTAGCACTAAGAACTTGACAGATTTTCAACAAAATTTAGAGGATGAAATGATATTATAAAATACAGTTCAGCTAAATTATCAAGCTGGAGGGATCCTTTAACGTTGAATTAAAAGTTTGCAACTTAATACGAACCGTGATAAAATGTGCAGTTATTATACAGTACAAAGTCCAAGATCCTGATGTCCAGCATTTGGAATGATCTAAAATCTAGACCTCAAAGCCACCAACCTTTTTTTTAAAAAAAATTTTTTTACATGTGCTTTATGCATGTGCATTTGATTTTGTTCCCCATAATAAAACATGTTGAGAGTCCCGATTCTTAATTTCGTTTTGGTACAAAATAAAATACCTCGATATTAAAGAAATGATAATTTAAGCAAAAATTTTCATGGTCAATAAATTGATTCCGTAGCTGCGCATTTGTTTGGCAGACATCTCAAACCAAAGCTTTTTACACAGAAATATCATTGATTTTTACACCTTCTAATATTTTATATACCTGATGCCCAATCTGGTGAATCATTACTTATTACATTTTGCTTTTATCACTGCATGTTTATCCAAGACATGACAACTTGATTATCGACTCATGCAGCGATGCCATTACAGATTTTAATTAAATGTGCCAAGATGTGTTGATGAGGTAAAATTTAACAAATATTTCTCCTAAAAATCGATTTTGTTAATGATACTCATAGGCCAAACAATTAAATTTAGTGCCATTTGAATTAAGAATAACTGATTTGTTATTCACATAAACCCAGAACTGGCGGCAGAACTTGTATGGCCACACCGGGTAGCAGAATTTAGGAAACACAAAATTTTAGGAATTTAGGAAAAGCACTGGGGCACAAAATTAAGCGGCGGCAAAAATTTAGAAGTTAAGGAGGCAGTTGGTAGTAGAATTTAGGACCCACAGAGACTGCATCAGGTAGTTAAGATAGCTAGCCCTGGCCTTTGATAAGCCTTAAGCACATGCAATTCAGACTTAATTGTCTTAGTGTGTAATAGAAACAAGACAAAATTAAGTGAAACAATTTGTCTTTCATTGCAAATCTCATGATAACATAGCCAATAATGTACAGTGGATGCTATTAATCTAGACTAAAATTATACATTACTGATTCCAACAGAATTTCAGTTAATATTGCAGATTGTGCTTTTCCTTAACTTTCTGATTTGAATTTAGCTTATTATTTTTTGCAGGTTATTATTACAGGAATTTTATGAAAATTAAAGTTTGAACTTTCGATTATGTCGAAAAGAGTTTCTAATTCTCGAGCTGCAACAGGATCTACAAAGTGAAAGCATGTTTTGATGCCTATTAAACAAAACGTGGAATTGCTGAACAAAATGGATAAAGGTATATATAACATAAGAAAACAGAAAAAGGAACTTTTTGAGGATTCCAACACGGCTCAAGCTATAAGGTATTTCTCCTGCGTTCTTAGTGTGCCTTCATGGTGCAGTGATAAGCACATTGGGCGCATATTTCAGAGGTCCATGGTTCGATTCCCGGTGAAGGCGTTGCTCATTTTTCATTTCTCCTGCTTCCAATTAACCTAATGTCTCTATAGTGATGCCCGAACTAAAAAAGGTGGTGGATGATGATTCTCCACACCCAGAATTTGGCGATTGGGTGCCCTAAAAACCCTAGTCGCCCTTTAAAAGGGGAAATATATAAGGTATTTCTCCTGTCTTCTTGGTTTGTGTGGGGGGGGGTCTACATGCTGGGCACATATTCCAGAGGTCAGTGGTTCAATTCCCGGAGAAGTCGTTCCTCTTTCATCTTTACGGCTTCCAAAAATTCCTAATGTCTCTACAGTGGCACCTGAACTTAAAAGGTGGGGGATGATGATTCTCCACACCCAGGATTTGGCATTGAGTTATTTCTATTACCTTCTCAGTGTGCCTTCGTGCTGGGCGCATATTCCAGAGGTCCGTGGTTCCATTCCCGGCAAAGGCATTTCTTATTTTTCATCTCTCTTGCTTCCAGTTTAACCTAATGTTTCTACAAAGCTAAAATATTTCATGAAGAAATGAACTTAAAAACTGACTGCACATATTAGACAGGTTGGTTAACCAAATTAAAAAATCGCCATGATATAAGGCAATTCAAAATTCCAAGTTAAGTAGCTTCAGCTGATACTGAAGCTGCTGAACTATTTGCATGTGAATTCATTGAACTCAATTAATGAAAAGTTATCTCCAGAACAAATTTACAGTGCTGATGAGACTGGTATTTTCTGGCAATATGTACAATGAAATACCTTGGCATTATCTACAGAAATGGCTCCAACTGGTGTCAAAGATTCCAAAGAGAGACTAACAAGTTTAACATGCGCAAATGGGGAAGAAATGCACAAGTGTAAACTTTCTGTAATTGGAAATAATACACGATTTCGAGCATTTACAAGAGTAAAAGACTTTCCCCATTATATCGTGCAAATAAAACAGCATTGATGACACAAGCGTTAATGAATGACTGGTTCAAAAATGATTTCATTCTGAGGCTCGGCAACATTTGAATACTGTTGGTTTACCTGATAATGCAAAAATTGTCCTGATTGTAGAAAACAGCACAGCTCATACTTCACTTAAAGTTTGTGGATTTCTCCATAGGGAGTACAAATGTGAAGTAGGTTTCCTTACAGAATCCTTCACGAAAGCATTACGCTCTTTAGGCAGATAACCTTAGTATTTTTCATCGCTTACAGTTAAATCAAATGAGCTTCCGATAAAGTGCGATGTAAAAGTAGGATCGAGGAAGTACGACAGTCCTCTATATACATATATTGTTCTGAGGAAGTACAATATACATACACAGAGAAAGTATGACATAAAAAAAAGCAGTAAATACATTTGAAGTGTTGAAACTTTTTTCGAAGGAGAATAAAATGCAAACAATATTTTGCTTCTAGACACACTTTCAAAACTGGGATAAATCAGAGTGCAGAATGCACTTAAAACAAATTATCTTGAATAATTTTATCAAAAAACTTATTCATGAATGAGAAATCATAAACACAATTTTTGTTATTTTTTACGTTGTAGAGACATTAGGTATTTTGAAAGCAGAAAAAATGAAAAATAAGCAATGCCGGGAAAGCGAACCATGGACCTTTCAATTATGCGCTGAGCGTGCAGACTACCACACCACGAAGGCATACCAAGAACGTGGGATTTGGTAACTGGGTTTTTAGGTCGCCAAATCCAGGGGGAGGAGAATCATCATCCAACACCCTTTTAGTTCGGGCGCCACTGTAGAGAAATTAGGTAATTTTTGGAAAGCAGGAGTGATGAAAAATATGCAACGCCTTTGCCGGGAATCGAACCCCGGACCTCTCAATTACACGCTGAGCGTGCAGACCACCACACCACGAAGGCGGGAGAAATACCTTATTATATTAATAAATTTATAAGTATTAAAAATTTTAATACAGCTAAATTAAAACTGTATATAAAATTAACTGCGATAATTCGATTCTTCTGTTATCGCCGTTTCAATTATGCAATTTTAATGTAATAACATAATTACAAAATATTTTTGCCGGTTTTTCAGCCGCCTTCTAAAAAAGGAGCATATGATATGACGTGATTTTCTTCACTGCTTAGTTGTTCGATATTAGCAGTTTATTTATCTGATGTCTCACTATATATGTTATTAAATTAAGCAAAACTTTATGTATAATGCTACTTAATATTTGCTTATAGCAGTTCTGTTACAGATCGGACATACGTACATATTATTTGTCTCATCGGTATATCATATACCTGGGAGTCTAAATTCCCTTTTCTCATTATTTAAAATCTGATAAAATTATTACCTTTAAGCTGAGGTAATCTGGAATACCTTGTCACGCAAGGAAATTTCCCTTAAATTGTGCATTTTGCATCCATTCGGTCGTTTTTTTTTTTTTTTTTAAGTCCAAAAGTGCAGGTTGGCTCTGAAGCCAATTAATTTCGTTTTGGCATTTTGCTAAGAGGCTGAATCACTTTTGAAATCGTTGCCACCATGTATTATCGCCCTGTCTTATATTTAAAGAAATTAAATAATGAAGAATCTCAATAAATGTACGTATGTTTCTCGCATTGTGATAAAACAACGGTACCTAGAGCCACCCAAATTTGAATAGCATAATTTTCCATAGAATATGGGCACGTGGAAGCCCTAATTTGAATTTGAAATTTATTTTATTATCGATTTCAGATTTTGTAACCCTTCAACGAATTTTTGATTAAAAAAACGAAACGATTTCAAAGCGAGCAATAGCAACACTGTACGGGGGGGAAAAAAAAAATTATCTCCAGCGCAGGGCTCTGTATCGGAAATTCTAAAGATATGTAATTTGAGATATTGCTGTTGAACTGAATTTTATAGTTTGAGTACGTACAACATAATATTTAATAAATAAAGGTGAACACAAAACGTTAACAAAGGTAAATAAATAAAAGTAAACACAAAACGTTTAAAAAAAAAAAAAAAAAGGAGAAAAGCCCTTTTGGACGCAATTTAAAATGTGAAACCTTTCAGATTTTTTTTTTTTTTTTTTCCTGCGCATTGTTTTCTTTTAATTGTAAATAATATGTAAAAATTTTTAAAAATTAAATAAAAATATGTTAAAATTGTCATTTATTTTTTATCGATTAAAGGAAGGCCCTAAAGAATTATCATTTTGTAATAATCATATATATATTAAACGTTAAGGCTTACGCAGAGGAAATATTTCGAGTGTTATTTCGAATTTCATCTGTGACAACAAAGTTTAATCATTTTCAAAGCAACATTGTTTTTGTTTTTTGCTCTTTCTTTCACGTACACATAGGTTCAGTATTTACCATTTATTTTTTCAGTTACCTTCATATATATTATGTAGTAAAATCGTGTTTTTAATCTTACCCACAAAACAAAATCTGATATAGTAGTGAGAAAATTAAAAGACTTCTACTATAATTTATATTACATTACATCTGTCTTTATTTTAAATACTGAAGGACTGAGTATTAAGTATGGTTATGCAGAAAACTAAAAGATTATGGAAATTATGGCACTAGCGTCTGAAATTTTGAACACACATGACCTCTATCAACTGATTTGGCTTTGCTGATAAACAGATGTGCAAGAATACATCTCTTTAAAAGCCGTCTTCTACAATAAATTAGAGGTATTTGAATTAATTTGTAAAGTTTATATGAAACATATTATTAGGATAGCAAAGCATTTGGCTTCCGAATTGTAGAGTTGTAACGAAAAACAGTAGTATCATACATTTCAAAGCCTTGTTTTTGAAACAAAATAAAAAGGTTCGTCGAATTAGGTCGCATAGCAGTTTATTTCAATGATTAAATATTACAGCTGAGCGTAGCGCAGGACTAAAGAACACAGTATAATAACTGAACAAGTATAATAACTGAACTAAATATTTCTTTTTTTCTTCGTTTACCAACATTATGTTAGGTATGTAATTCACTTGTAATGCATGCTATGCAATGGGGTTAAGAAGAATTTCAGGGCTCTGATTTTTTCATTTTCTTATTTTTATTGAAGAATTCGATGACGCGGATATTGTAATTTCACACTGTTGTTCAACATGCTAAAAGGAGGGATTAACAATGACATTGTCCTGGTGGTGAATGGAGAAATTTCTATCCTTTTGATTTAATTACATTAATTCGAAGGTGAGCATATTTTAGTATACTAATCGTATGTGAAAAAAACCTAACAATTTTTATACAAGAACCTGGGAAGCTGATTTAAACTATTTTTGGTAACTCATTTGCAACTTTTACGCACACTGCACTGTCCATCTCACCTTTGGGCCCACCAGCGGCCGAGCGGTAAAGTTGCTGAACACTGGTAGTTCGGTCCGAGGTTCGAATCCCGCGAACGGGCTGGCTGCATGGGCGTTTTCGTGGTTTTCCCCATGTGTAACGTGTATACGAGCCAGTTTCCCTCAGAAAGTCCTCCACGAAGGCATCCCTCCTTTTAGGCAGATAGCCCTAGTGTGCTTTGCCATAATTAAATACACACACACCATCTCACCTTTGTTTATAATTTTTCCTGAAAAGTGCACAAAAGTAAAGAGCGTCGATTCTACTTCTTTCATTTGTACATCCTTTTACCTTCGAATTAAAAACTTTTACATTACAGACAATTATGTCTTTTTTAAAAGATCAAGTTACTCCTTTAAAATTCAACTCATTCATTCAACTCCAATAAACAGAAAAAAATTGGAAATCGTAACAAAATGCCTCCCATTTGTTTCCAAAAAAGTGTTTTTAATATAGCAGAGAAAAATCTAATAATTACATAGCGTAGAAAAATATTTACCTTAACACAGAAAAAATTCAAGGGTCATTTATTTGTATGTGAATATTTATGTTAAAATAACAACAATGATTTAAAACTATTAAATCCTTGTTAGTTCATTTGAAATATTTCTTCTGTTCACAAGTCCTTTTACGTTTTCAGAAATGATATAAATTATGGTCTGATCTAAAGACAGTTTAAAACGTCATACCCGATTTTATTCAAATGAACTTAATCACAACGAAGAATGCTACAAACGTTAATACGTAAATGTTTAAGAAACTATCGATGGATTTGTGAATATACGGCTTGTTTTTTAAAGAAAAAAAGAATTCGTTTCTAAAAAATACACTAGCACTGTGTATTGCTTGCTGCCTTGGATTCGTGATTAATTTATTTTCAATTTTCGGTTTTATCTATATCGATAATTTAGAAAATTGTTTCGCTTCCTTACTAATCAATAAATGTAATCTAATTATCTAAAATACTAATTTATTTTAATATGTTATATTTAACATACTGATTATGGATATTCACAAAATATATTTTGCAACATATAAGATTGTGTAAATACATGCTTAAAAATTTAGTATATATTTATGCTACTTTACACATAAAAACATGTCAAAGATTGAATCTTTAACTTGGTTAGCCCCTTAAACAAAATCTGACACTTCGCTCTGAATTAATCAAAGGTTAATTAGAAAATATATGTCTTTTTTAATATACTTTTATGTTGATTCGTTTTTCTATTCCTTGTTGACTGAATAGTTGACTAAATGGCTTCAGTATTTAAAAAAAAATAAAATCTAGAGCCCATATGAAAAGGTTATGATTATTTTCTCATAAGTAACCTAAGTAAGTTCTCTTTAGAATGCCCTCTTTGAAAGAAGTCCCTCTCATAATCTTAATGTGTTATTCCGTAATTTACGGATCTAATCCAACCCAACTGATTTGGGAACTTACCTCAAAATTTTACAGCATCCTTCATTAATTTATCCTTTTAGTTTACCTCGAGATTTGAGCAACTTTCTGCATCTAACATATATATAAGTAATGCTTCTAGCCCTAATTGCTATTTATATGAGCCTCCTCTTCAGTTCAAGGTTTGTTACGATATCAAACTTGTTAATAAAGAATAACATTAAAGCTTTAAAAAAAACTCAGCTTATTAATTTAGTTGCCTTTTTTCATTGATTTAGAAATGTATTTTCAAGGAAATGCAAGCGAAGAATTAATACGCTAATATTTGTTATTTAACAAAACCTCAAAATCATAATTCAAAGAATGTTTACGAATGTGCAAAACAATTGTTACTTAGGCTGCTACCTTTCCTTTTAAGTTCCAACAAATGAAAAAAAAATTCTGAAGCATTTTAGTAGCAGTCAAATATAGTAGTTCTGGCTTCTAATTAGTATAAAATTCCCTTCATGCAGATTTTTCGGATTACAATTCATTAAATACGTGTTAAATGTAAAAAATACCGCGAAATACTTAGTGTAGACATTCCGCTTTACCAGGAATAGAGCTCTAACACGATACAGTTATTATTTAAGTATTATATCTCTGAGTCACTAAAAATATTAAGTATCATACATAGGCAGATTTTGCTTAATATAATGAAAAGTTTTCTTATGTTTCATTAGATTAGTATTTACAATTGTAAATATGGTGAAATGACTTTCAATTAAAATGAAAATGCAAAGCATTTCTAAAATATAATGCAAAAATTAATTTAATATTTTATAACGTAAATATCAAAGACAAAGAATGAAATATTTTTAATGATGACACTAAAAATAAATTTAAAATGAAGTAAAAAATTATACAGGGAACAAAAGTACATTTCAGCAAAATCTAAGGCAAACTAAGTACATTCAATGAGTACAATGATATGAAATATATTGTGAATTAAAAATAAAATGGGAAAATAAATAGTTATTCTTTAACTAGCAAAAGCATAAGTTCTTACTGTTGTACGTAGCTTTGACTCATATTTCTTGAAAATTTAACGCTTGACAATATTCTACAATAATCTTTAAATTTACGATATAATTAATACATACATTCAAAATTAAAATATTTTACACTCAGATTTGATACTTAATGACAGGGTTTCACCACCAATTAAAAGTTCTTCTTTTCACTGAATTCGCATACATCTAACCAAAATTTTTTTAAAGATTTTCTAAAAAGACAAAGTTCTTTATCTAAATATCTGAGTTATGGTAATGAAAATGATAAGATGAATTTAAAATATAATAGCATTTTCACTTTAAAAGTAAAAGTAATGAAGAAACATGCCATAATTTAGAAGTCCTGAACAGTGTGATATGTTTTAAAACATGGGTGAACACATAGTCCTACATTACATTCTTTGCACCAGTATCTGGTTTCGCATCTAATTCTTTTTCCTTTATCATTTCTTTGTTTATTGCACACAACACATCTACGCGAAGGATTGTTCCGAGCAGCACCAGCATGAGGAATAATAGAAGGAAAATGTCTTCCAGTTAAACGTACGATGCTACCCATATAGTGATGTGTCATTTGGGTGTGTTAAATGCTCTTCAATTAATCGCTCTATCAGTCTCAATATAAATTCAAGATGCCTGTTAAGGCCTCCACACTTCGTATAAATGACGAAAGCATTCCATACGGCTTGATCTAATAGATGCCGAAAAATCTTTTTATAATACTTTCGTTGTTGGTTTCTTATGACTGGATAATATGCTAGACACTGGTCAGCTTTATCCACTCCTCCCATTTTTTTATTGTAGTCAATTATTGCAGTAGGTTTTCGTATGAGTTTATCATTTTTCGAAAGAGTTTTGAAATCTGTACCATTTCAAAAACGCATTCAAAAACAAATTCAAGGGATATATGTGTTTTTGAATTTTTGTCGCAGCCTTTCAGAAAAGGTATAAATTTTTTTCAGTTTAGGCTGAGGATGTACACTTTTGTCGAAAGTTTCGTTATTTTCAAAATGTAAGAACTTCATAAGGAGACTGTATCGCCTCTCTGTCATTATTTTGCCTATAGATGGAGTGCTTATTATTGGTCTTTGAGTCCAAAACCATTTCTCCACTGGCTTCTGCATAATTCCTTGCAATAACAGCAATGCAAAAAACACTTTTATTTCACTTGGATTTGTTTCAGTCCATGCACGTGTTCTTGCTCGTGGACTTAATATACTTGCGGCCAAATACTGGGAGACATATCTATTAGTTTTTTCAACTACAATGTTTACAACTTCGTCATCGATAAAGAGAAGGAGCAATTGTAAAGGATCATTCGCATCCTTTATGATCATTTTTAAACCTGGGCAAGCGCTGAATGGAAATTTAGGAACAGGTTGAGTTTTAGAAGTGTCTATCTTGCACCAATCCCGCACTTTGCTTAATTGTTCTTCATCTGAATCACTTTCAGTTTCAGATGAAGATAAAAACTCGCTTTCTGAGCTAGATAATAAACTTTCTTTTTCAGATTCACTAGCCATATATGCTTCTTTTCAAAACAGCACGAAATAGCAGCAGCAGATAACACAATAGCAGAATAGATGAAGTGGCTGATGAATGAGATCAGGCAGTTCGGCTTTTATAGAGTAAAATCCCTTTGGGGGTAGAAAACAAGTAAATAGCTTGGTCAAAGGAGCTTCTTGAAAAAATAAATGTATTTTCGAGTTACAATGCAATTTCCTTGTAATTAACTATATAAGAGTTACAATGCAAGTATTTATATACTACGTGCATTATCGAGATGTTAATAGAAACAAAACAAAACAAAACAAAAAATTCTTTGTAGCAAAATTGTTAACGATATTATTTCTCCAGGACATTTACGCAGGTGTGTATTCTTTTCATGAATGATGAAAAATAAGTTAACAGTTTTCCGAGCAGATGCTCCAAATTATACAGCTTTGAAGATTAAGTAATGAAAACATAAACTCTTATTTCCGGTTATGTGCTGAAAAAGATATTACCCTTTTCAAAGAAAACACCTAATAGCGGAATCTCCAAGTTGACTTCAACGTAACTATACCTCCAGTGGGTACTGAACTAAAAGCTTACCACCTTTGTACATTTTCTACTTTGTATGGGAGACCATTACCTTTGTGCAAGGACAAAAAAGCATCCGCTATCTATAACTCTGATCTTTCTCAGTTTGTTCCTTTTGTTAACTATGACGAGAAATGGAGCTGCCGTAAATTCTAAATTTATTGCTTCTTCCAAAGACTCTGATTTCAAGTTGTGTATTTGCCGTCTGTTAGTAATTTAAGCTACCCTGGCTTTAAATTCAGAAACATCCTTTCATCAGTAATTACAGTACATATAAACACAATATCATTATTTAAATTCAGACTTTAAAATCTTCATCTATGTTAAACTATAGAAAGCGCAAGCAGTTTATTTCATGAAAATTTATTGCATTTTTCGTAGGAATTATTAAAACGGTTTTGTATGTAAACTATATATATATGTAAACACACATACAAAAACACTGTGTATACATATGGTGATGTATGTTTGTGAGCATGAGTGCGTGTGTATGTTATATTTCCCTATTATATATCAGTGTATTTTATTGAAAGTAGTTGTAGACGACATTTAATAAAAAAAACTGAAAAGTATAGTAAATCTCAAAATGCCATTATGAAACTGAATATTACATGAAATCGAAAATTTATGCGAAGCAACTATGGAATGAAAATAAATTCTAGTTAGGGTTCACAGCATACAAAATAACACTTTAATCTAACCACTTGAGTAAAACGAAAGAAAATATCCTGAAAATGTATATCGGTGAAAAAAATCTCCAGAAAATATGCATCTGGTTAAAAATATCGCTAGAATAATAAACAATGTAAATCTTTTTATCAGGTACATATACACATGCACCTTGAAAAATATTTGTAATTTTTATACTTTGTAGAGATATATAGAAGATTCTTTAGTATTAAATATATTTTTCATTTATTTATTACAAAATATTCTTTCTTACTAAAAATATGCTTAATGATTACATCGTTTATATATCCTAATTAATTATGAATATTTTTTAGTTTCTTGTTATTTGTGTTTAGTTTCTCAGAATTGTTAAAAATTCAGACAATCTGAATTTTACACAAAAATAAATTCTTTCCTTAGTAACAAGTATAACTTTTGCATTAGAAATTATTCACGATAAATGCAATCTTGCTTTTTCGCCAACAGAATGCTTTGGCTTATTTGACTACATCAAAGCATACTAGAGCTGTCTGCCTAAGAGGAGGGTCTCTTCGTGGAGGACTTTTTAAAGGTTAGGTTATTTAATTACGGCAAAGCCTCGAGGGCTATCTGCCTAAGGGGAGGGATGGCTTCGTGGAGGACTTTCTAAGGGAAACTGGCTCGTATACACGTTACACACGGTGAAAACCACGAAAACAGCCATGCAGCCAGCCCATTCGCGGGATTCGAACCTCGGACCGAACTACCAGTGTTGTTCAACGACTTTACCGCTCGGCCGCTGGTGGGTCCCAAGACTTAAAAAAAAAAACTGTTTGTATATATGTTATATATGCGGAAAACTATGAAAACGCCCATGCAGCCAGCCCACTCTCCTAGAATCGAACTTAAGTCAGAACTCGGTATTCTGCGACTTTACTGCTCGGCTGACAGTGACAGAATGTCTGCTACCTATACATTAATCTACTACAGAGGTAGATTTGTTTCCGAGAAAGAGATGCGAAACAGAAAAGAGATGCGAATGTGCCAATTGGTAGTGCTCTATTTAAATGGTCAACGTGTAAGTTAAGTGGGTGGCCAAATCAAATAAATGTTTTAATTATATATCTAGCATCTAGATATGATTCGAAAGTTTTTTTAATTGGAAAGGCAACGATCAGTTTACAAACAAACTTAAAAATAATTGAACATAATATTCATTTTCAAATACTATTCTATCTAATTTTCGAAGTTAAAATGCCCAACAATTCATATAATTAATGCTGTCGTGCTAGTACATTTATAAAAACTTACTGGTTTATCTTGCGTCCTGTGGTGGTGCAAGTAGTAGCAGATCCAGCTAGTAAAATTGGAAGATCTGTGGTTCGAATCCCGGTCCTTAAGGGAGGAGAATATAAGGAATGATTTTTTTTTTTTTTTTTTTTTTTTTTTTGTGCCCTTGTAAGGTAAATTGACAGCACGTCTAGATGAATAAGTCTGAAGATTCATGATTGTGATCCAAGCCTCATCAGTGGTTAAGATACACCTCTGAATACTGGCAGTTCGACCTGTTTTGGGTTCGATCACAAGCGAACTGACCGGCTGCATGGTTGGTTCTTGTAGTTTTCTCCCTGTATAATATGCTAGTTTCTCTCAGAATGTCCTCCACGAAGGCATCCTTCCTCATAGGCAGGTATCCCTCGCAGCTTTGCGTTATTTAAATAACTGAATCGATCATGATTTTGATCCTTCCAAGGACGTTTTGAGTTTACCTGTTTCATGGCTTTATTATTATTAATGAATTCCTCTCAGGATGTTATCCAAAAATATATTAACAACTCAGATTATTCGAGAATTTTTTTTCTATCCGAATACCCAGTAAAACACCTTTGTTATGCATGAAAACTATTATTCATCAGTTTCCACTGAGGGGTGGTAATTGAAAGAAATATGATTATTTTCTAAAGCTTAAATGTGAGCTTTAGTATGGAAGAAGAAAGATACTAGGATGCTGAAACAATGAAATTTTTATTAATTACGTAAGAATAAACTGGCGGTTCTAGCTTCATTAATCGTTCACATTATGGCTATTTGTAATTATTCAACTTAGAGTGGATCACTTAGTTTTAAAAAACAAGTGATTTATGCCTTTACAATTAATTGCCAGACAAGGCATTTTTTAAAGCATAGAGATAATTAAATGTATTTTAAAAATTGAGTTTGCAATCAAGCTTCGCTATCTAGAAATAAGATATAGCGCTGCAGTTATGTTATATTCTTTCTTAAAAAAATATTTCTTTTGTTCACCTATTAAAAATAACAATCAGCAGCGTGTGTTTGTGAAAATATCCCTAAATGCAACATAAATACAAGGCAGATTTCTTTAGGGAATCCTTTACGAAGACATTTTACCACTTAGGTGGAAAACGTTTTGCTAAATTAAACTCTAAATTTACAAAGGCAATTTTATGAGAAAACAGAAGGAGGACTCTACATTGGACTAATAATTAGCAAGTTGCTCAACAGCGAAAAATAATGGCAATCTTGGATAAAATAAAAATCAGAACGATATTATTGCAAATTCTTCAATAAAGCATCTAACATATTGCAAATTAAAAATTTAAAAAAGCGTTCTTTATCTTGCGAGTTTATTTGTGAAACTATGTGAGAAATAACCTCATTTTATCTTGTAACATTGGAAAATGTTTTCAGCTGTCATTATCTATCACAAATTAAATACTTTGAAATTGGATTCATTTTTAAGCTGTTTAAAATATTATTTGTGTTCGTGCTTAGGGTGAAGAAATATTTGTGTGCTGTGTTCATTCATAAGTATGTGTATTTCGCCAGGATTTTGATTTTGCACTTCCCAGTTTTTATCAAATAACATAAAATTAGCATTTCATTATATAACAGCCCCAATTAAAATTGCTAACTAACTAAAAACAACGAACGTGGAGACATTTCTATTATGTAGTAAAGTAAGTTTTAAAATATTTTGGAAGAAGTGGTCATAAATTATGTGAAAGAAAGTGAATCCAATTTTCATTTATAAAAATTTTCTTATAATGTGTCACCTTATTTTAAGCCATTTTATCTAGTAATAACAACAAGATATTGTTTCAGATTAAAATTAATGAATGCAATATCATCCATATTTCGAAATGGGCTTATTTAGTTATGCTGTTATAACTACTAATAACTGTTGATGAAACATTTCCACAGCAACATAATTTTGATCTGCTATGCAAGTTTATTTTTGTGTTTATTTTTTTAATAAATATTGAATCGCCGAATGTAAAAGAAAGCATTAATAAAATCTTCAAACGCCTGTCTTTGAGTCTGAGTTCAAACACAGCATATTTAAAACGAGAAACTATTATAAGACTTTGCTAGGATCCTGCTAGCCGCGCAAGACGCTTTGTTAGAAGGAAACAACTGATTGAAAGCATGTGTTCAAATTATCACATCTGTCATTTATCTGTTGAAGAAGTGGTAGGACTTTCGTATGAGTATGTTTCAAAGCTTGTTTTTCCGTTCCCTAAGTACGCCAATCCCCAGGGGTGTAATTAGTCTTTTACGACAAATCTGAACTACTGCAGTTCTTCCAAAACGTGAAGAGAATATACTTATGATGACATTACTGAATGATCTGAAAGCCATCTGTTATTCTGAACTATTTTGTACTTTCTTTAAAAATACAGAAGGTTATAAGTACAGGTTTTTTTTGCACATCTACAGTTATTGTTTTCTAATTACTGTCATGTAACATAAATGCAAAAGCATTTAATATTTATTTAGTCTTTCACATAATATGTGAAAACAAATTTCTCTTAAGTCATCTGTTTATGGCTGAAGTTGCTATGTGTATTTCTTTAATTTATGCTATGGAAGTTAAAAATACAGAGATCAATAAAAAATATAAAAATTCTGCACATGTGAAAATAAAATTATGGTAAAATGCTTGAACACCATCTCCAAAACAAGAGACTAAATTTTAAAAAAATCATGTTTGAGCTAAAATATTAATGTCTTGCAAAATCTTTTCTAACATACATGACAATTTTCTATAGAGGGACAAGCCTTTTTTTACTGCTTAGACCTAGAGTACTATATTTTTACTTCTTACTAAACAATCATAGATCCTTTCCCAGATTTTACTAATCAAGTCTTGCTGGCCTAAGATGTAATACTTTGATAAAGAAATTCTAAAAAGGTTAGCTTTTTTTTATTTCAGTAATTCTAAATACTTTTAAAAATTCGGACTACTACAAATTTTATTAAAACTCATACTATGATTCAAAAAGGTGCTTCAGACCGAAGTTTTTAAATTAAAAAGAAACTGTATTTGATATGGTAATGAAGTTAAAATATCATTGCACCTGCTTAGACAATATTCAATCTAAGAATGCTACTATTTTAGAGAATTCTATGCATTTCAAATAAAAAAATAGCACAAATAATTATTATATATTCAGATTGTACACGACTACTGCGTCATTCGCCAACAACATATATTCAAAAAACAATAAAAATTTAAAAAAAAAAAATACGTCCAAAAGGACATTTCTTTAACGTTTTGTGTGCTACCTTTATTTATTAAATATCATGTTCTTTGCCCTTACACCATAAAATTCAGTTCAATAGCAATGTCGATAATTAATTTTAAAATGAGCATATATTTAGAATTTCCGGTACACAATTCCGCGCGCTAGAGATAAAAGGTTTCCACCCCTGTAGAGTGTTGCTATTGCTTGCTTTGAAATCTTTGAGTTTGTTATTCAAAAATTCATTAAAGTTTCACGAAATATGAAATAGATAATAAAACAAATTCCAAATTTGGTCTTCCACATGCCCATATTCGTAGGAGGATTACATCATTCAAACTTGGATGGCCTTTTTTCAAACCTTTTTTTTTATCATAATGCGAGAAATATACATACATTTACACAGATTTTCATTATTTAATTACTTCAAATGTAATGCGGGACTAATAACATTTGGTGGCAACAGTCTGAAAAGTGATTCGCCGTTTCTAGTGATTCAACACAAAATCGCAAAAACGAAAACTGTATTAGTATTTAAAACAATAGTCTCTCACGGACAATTGTTTTAAATACTAATACATCCCTTTGGACTAATAAATAAAAATATGAAAGGTTTCAGATTTTAAACTACGTCCAAAGGAGCGTTTTTAACGTTTTGTGTGTTACCTCATTAAATATCATGTTCTACGTACTCAAACCATAAAGTTCAGTTCAACAGCAATATCTCAAAATTATTTTAAAATGACCGTATCTTAGATTCTCTCGCGCTGGAGATAAAAATAGGATTTTTTTCGTACGGTGTTGACATTACTCGCTTTGAAATCGTATAGTTTTTTAATCAAAAATTCGTTGAAGTGTTATAAAATATGAAATCGATAATAAAACAAATTTCAAATTTAAATTAGGGCTTCCACATGCCCATATTGTATGGAAGATTATGTTATTTAAATTTTGATAGCTCTAGGTACCGTTGTTTTATGACAATGCGAGAAACATGCATACATTCTTGCAGATTCTTCAATATTTAATTTCTTTAAGTATAATACAAAGAGATAATATTTAGTGGCAACAATTTGAAAAGTGATTCGCCGTTTATAGTTTTCAATGAAAAATGCCAAAGTGAAATTAAAAGTCCTTCAGGGCAAATTGCCCCTTTGAACTAAAAATAAAGTAAGTAAATATAAAAAAATTAATTTTCATGCTTCTTTTCTTAATAGTATTTCATTTTATTTATTTACTGCGTTTTTTTTTTAACTGAAATTTGTTACTTTTAGAAAAGTTGCGGGTTATATTTCGGACATTTAGTTGTTAGGCTTAGGTTGGTTATTTTAATAATTTATATAGCAAAATACAGAAATTTTAACACACCTTTGCCTTTCTGCTTGTAATTATTTTGCATTAAACAATGTAATTACAATTATGTAAGAAAATCAAACTCATTGAATTTTTTTCTAATAAAAATCGCATTGAAATCAATGTACATAAAAAGATTTGGAATATTTGAAATGAATTTGAACAGAACTTCATCAAACCAGTATAAGCCACGAATATTGTTCCAAAATGAATAAATAATTCGCCATTATTATTTTTACTATCAAATTAGATTATGCTTCATAAACCCGTTCAAAATACGCTTATTATAAATTACTGTTGATGGCTAATTTTTATTTGAATTATTGCTTAATTATGTTATTCTTTACATGTAATTATATATAATCCATATTAAATGCAGTAATTAAATGCGCTATTCATTTGGCTTGAATAATTAAAACTTATAACTTGTCGGTTTTAATTATGTATCTATATATCCATAAGTAAATTTGTTTAAATATTTCCTAATGTATTTTATTTCCTAATATTTAATTGAATTCATGAGCATTTCGCATATTTCTGAACACTCAATTTAAAAACTAAAGGATATTTTATGAAAATGTTATCTGTACAAAGAGAGTATTGAAAAAACATGCTTACATGCTACTTTTTTATTTCGCGAAGAATGTCCATGTTTGCTTGTTGTTTATAAACCACTACATGCTCAAGCGTTTTCTTGGCGATTAAACATATCGGTCTAAAACGAAAAAGAGCAACCCTCTTTGCCTCCTACTGAGAACTGTCATTTAGAGATCTCCAGGGTTCCAGAAATAAGGGGGGGCAGGAGACATCTGCACGGCCGCTTTAAGGCGGTCATAACGCTTTCGAGGTCTTCACCACTGACCGCCTAGAACCGTCAGTAACGCTTTCGAACACTTTTCCAGTGACCGCCTAGAAGTGTCCGCAGGGTTGCCACTCAAACAGGAGAATGAAATTCCCTGACTTTTCCAGGTGTGTTTCAAGAAAATTACAATCTATCCGCGTAATGTACGTTGGGTGTGCTAAGAGGTAAATTAATTATGGTATTACTTGTATTGTGTAGCAAATTCACTTAATTATTCAATAAATCCCAGAGGACATTTATTCTTAATTATTCTTGGTATACTTTGTTTGATAATTTTGTTTAGTTTTCCACTTAAGAAACTTAATAAAATTTAAGATATATATATATTGGATAACAAATGTATGTTTTATTTAATTATTACTCATGATCATCACCAGTTCAACACGAGGCTAATCCGGTCCTTATAAATCACAATGCAATGCTAAATAGTTAGGTTAGATTTTAGGTAAATTTAATTTGCGTGAGATATGTTCTTAAAAGGCACCTTAACACATGAAAACACAAATATAATTATAATAGTTATTTTCTCCACTGAAGATTGAGATTAGAATCCTCCCAATCTGGAATAAAGTAAGGCTTTTTTTTGCAGACACTCTGCAGCTAAACGAAAGAAAGAAATCTATTTTAATAAACTGAGGTGTTTTATATTTATTTCGCAGCATACATAAGGAAAAAATATGTGCATTAAATTTCGTGATGGTATGTCATCATACTGCTATAATTAATTTCAGGATTATGCCAGAGAAAATTTCCTGAAATTTGGAAATATTACTTACTAATAATAAATAAATTTAGAGGGAAGAAGCAACATTAAATTATATGAATAACATAAAAATAATTACTTAAAAATTGAATTAGAATAATCAACGATATTTTAGCGAATATAGTTATATTACATGGCTAGCCTAGATGACTGATTACTATTTTTTTTATTTTACTGCAAAATGGCAAGGCATTTATTTAAAAAAAAAAAAAAAAAAGGTTTAAAAAGATTTTGCGGTAAAATTCTAGTATACGGTAAGGCTTTGGCACGATTTTGAAAATTGTCGCCAGGACCAAAATGACCCGTTTACTGCACATCAAGATGTCGCCAAATCCCATTATTATTCTAACCAAAGAACGTCTACGTAAAGAAGAAAAGGTTCCACGCCGCTAGAATGCGGAGGGAAAATTTGCCAGGGGATTTGGCGACGGAACCTGGCGGCCAGAATTTCCCTCTCCGCGATGTGTACAGGAAATTGAGAAACGCGTGTTAAGAAGAAACGCTCTTTGACAAAAAGAAAAGTACGAAAATCCGTTTTTAAATTATTGCGAAAAATCCAAGAAGAAACGTTTTATCAAAGGACGTTTCTTCTTGGATTTTTCGCAATAATTTAAAAAACGGATTTTCGTAGTTTTTTTTTCCCTGCAAATAACTAATCCATGAATTAATTTACTTGCGCCAAAAAATATTTTCTTTTCCTTTAGAGTTTAAACACTTGCGCTAAGACTAAACTTCACGGTTGCGGTGCCGTGCGCTACAATATAACAAGCGGTAAAGTGTCTCATTTTACGCCGCTCCGCATCTGAGAGTGCAATCCAGAACTGTAACTCGAGAAATAAACAATCCTGTTGTTAGGCGACGTGTGCACCACGTTATTTTCATTTTTGCGGTAAATGCTTATCGACGTGCACGTCGCTCGCGGTTTGAGACAAAAGCAGCTTGACGTGCGTGGCACGTCTTTTTAGCGCAAGTCGTTAAAGAAATTTTAAACGATATTCATTTTATGAACTCTTGATAACGTGACCTTCGAACTTCGACACCGGTTTCGAGCTTTGGCAACAGATATATCAGACATGCACAGCTGTTTTCCTCTATGATGGAACGGAGCCACAGCCACGTCTGTTGCAGAGAGGTTTTCCTTCTTTACAATACATATTCTTTGATTCTAACCTCCATGGTACCGTATACTAGGATTAAACCCATTGTGTTTTATACGAGAAAGGGTACATTCTATAGTTCATGCACTGCACATGCGATTCTCGAGAATATTGGAAACCAAAAGTTGCGGGAAAGTTGCTTTGCCTTTCTAAAAGACAATCAAATTGGAGCTGCGAAAATTGGCTCTATGCCAGCTACCCGAATGACACTCACGTGATACATAATTCGCCAAAAAAGTTACCTCTTCCGACGTCGGCGCAAAAATCGCTTTTCTTGGCGGGATCGTTGTATGAACTTCCCTGACTTTTCCAGATTTTGACAAAAATACTTAAATTCCCTGACTTTTCCCTGAATATTTTGGTCAATTTTCGAATTCCCTGACTTTTCCCGGTTTTCCAGGTAGCGTGGCAACCCCGTGTCCGTAACGCTTTCGAGGTAGGCCGTCTTGACCGCCTAAACCCGGTCATAACGCTCAGAGGGTTAATTAGTTTAAGTTTTGATTTTCACAATTGCCTTTTGTTTACTGTTTTGATTACTGTTATGCTTTGTGATGATAAATTGTGTTTAATTAAGGTTACACAAATTATTTTGTTGTTATACTTTTATATTGTTTATCAGTTTAATTTTCACAATGCCTGTAATTCATAAATTGGTAAAGAAGAATACCAGAGCACCTACCAGAATGGCAGTGACTAACAATTCTACTGGGAATCAGACTACACAGCCTACTACCGTCACCATCGAGATAGATAAGGCCTGCGCACTGAGTTACTACGTCACTGCTAGGGGACCGGTCTTCGCGCAGTTTAGCTTCCTTGCTAAACACCCGTTTTTCTAAACCTATTCTATGAAATTGGTATCTCATACTATAAAATCAGTCTAAAACAAAATTACAAGCGGCAATATAATGTTTTACAAAGCTTATACGAATATGAAATATTTTCATTTTCTTTTGTTATTATTTATTTTCAAAACAAAATTATTTGAGAATGGTGTGGTGCTTTTAAAAGCAAATCATTTCTTTGAAGAAAAATTGGTTTTAAAATTCAAGTAGCTAAAATTTTTACTTTGATTTTTCTGCATTGTCTTTGTGTCTCTCGTTGATTCTCATCACCGCATCAAATTTTTTTGTTTCACCCACTACTTTAACAAAATGTTTGCCAGTGGGAACACTTGTTATCTCTCATTCTATAATTATTGCATATTTTTATATCTATCATATTAATGTAGCAGGATTATAAAACATCAAACGAATGCAAGAGACTACTTAATATTTAGACTAACATTTAAATGCCTTATATCAGTCAGAAAATTTTTCTGAATGTAATAAATTACTAAATAGTCTAGTCTTAAAATTATTTCTTACTTACATATTGTATGTTAATCTGTATTACAGTTAATGTTTTCCTCTTAATGATACATAATTATTCGACAAGAATCTGTAGTTAAATTGAGATAATGTTTATTACATAGCTCTGAAGACTATCAATATTAAAATTCCAAATAAGACAGGAAAAAAGTTTTTTAAATAAAGTTATACACAATTTTTTTGAAAATATTTTAAAAATATACGAAATACTTAAAAAACTTTTAGAAACTGAAATTTCTTGCAAATATTTACATCATACCTATTTAACTATAAGCATTACCTCTGTTCTGAAAATATTTTTTTTACTACTGCTTCTTCAATAACTGTACATTTTTAAAATTTCATTTTGCAGTTTCGCAATTTAATTACCTTAATATGAATCTTACATACATTACTTTAGAAACTTTTCTATCATTCTCAGAAAGATTTATATTGCATAACAAATTTTAAACAAACTGATTGCATGATAATAACATACATAAAAGTGAACAGAAGCTATATTAGCTAAACATATGCATTTAAGTTTCATCATGATAAAATGATATTTAATGATTTGCAAAAAACATTGATATTTAAATTTAAGAACACAGTACTCTGGCAAGAATCAAATTTACTCTGCATTTGATATTCTACATATTATGTAATGAAATAAGTGTTATGCTTTTAACCCCTTAGGACAGTTATTTCATATAAAATTAGTTTCCAATTAAAATAAATAATCATAAATTTTGCTGACAATTTTTATATTACTAGTGTTAGTAATTATTACAAGGGATGATGCTTCAGATGTCAAAAGTAAACATAAATTCAATTCTTAAAACATAATGAATAAAAAATTACAACTTATAAAAGCCAACAAAAAGTTTGCTGAGGGTCCCTTAACCGTGACGTCACAAGCCAGTTTCGTTTCAGAGCGCAGGCCTTATCTATCTCGATGGTGACGCTACTACTAGTAGGATCTCTGTTTTGGGGGGCTGATCCCCTTATGTCTATTCCCACTTTTAGTGGAGCTGAAGGTTCTATACAGCTAAGTGATTTTATTGACAGAGTTAATTTAGTTGCAGCACATGTTGGCTGGACTGATTCTGATAAGTTGACTGCCATTAAAGTAAAATTGGTGGGTGAGGCGGCTGCGTTTATTCGCAGTAATCCTCATCTCAAAAATGAGAGCAGCTTGGTTGCTGTAGTGGATGCCTTACAGGACAGATTTTCGACAGTGCACAAATTGCATGCTCATATTAGAGCATTAATTCAGGCTTTTCAGAAGCCAAGTTTGGCAGTTTGCTGCTAGAATAGAGGCACTCTCGTGTAAAACTGCGTCACTGGATAAGATGGAAGATCCAACTGTGGAGAGTCAGAGACTCGATTTACTTCTGTCAATTTTTCTAAAAGGTCTCCATTTACATTTGAGGCGATTGTTGTTACCTCAAAACCACCAAACATATGCAGCAGCTAAAAGACATGCTATAGCTGAGGAAGAGGTTTGAGTTAAGATTCATGCAGATGAGCTTAGGAATGTACACACTGTTGAAGTTAATGTAGTTTCCACTCCTTGTGTCACAGTTAAGGCTGCACAGGTTAATAGTTTGAACTGCAGCTATCAAAGCACAGCAAGAGAACATTGTTACTTTGACTAACATGTTAGGAAATTTACAAGTACAGTCGTTGATGTCTAGGTCAGCTAATAGTAGACAAGTAGGTCCTCGTTGTTACAGATGTAATAAGTTAGGTCGCATAGCTAGAAATTGTATGGTGAATTTATCTCAGGTTCCTAACAACAATGTCAGAGTGAGAGTTTTCACGTAACACTACTAGCCAGCAAGGTAATGCTAGAGTGACACCTAACACACAACGGGTTCCAGGACAGGCTAATACAAGCAACACGACTCAGTTAAATCCTCAGGCTCCTGTTTTTTAGCCAGAATTTAAACTAGTTAAGGATAGGGAGAACAACGCCTTTAGTTCATCCCAGGAAGCCCTTATGAAGGTACCTTCAGTGTATTCAGTTTCTTTAGGTGAAGCACCTCTTCCAATAGTGAATGGCTCAATTTTGGGTAATAATCTCAAATTTCTTTTAGATTCAGGAGCTACAGTTAACTTGTTAAATGCTAAATACTGTCAGTGTTTTGGGAATAAACTAAAAGTTCAACCTTGTGAAGTTTATTTAAAAGGTATTTCAAGCAACAAGGTGTTAGTTAACAAGAAAGCCACTTTACCTGTTAAAATTCAAGATCAGATCTTTGAAATTGAATTTCTCATTACTGGTAGTTTGTCTGATCAGTATGCTGCACTGTTAGGTCATAAGACTGCACTACATTTTTAAGTTTAAACAAACTGTGCATTGATTTTAATACATCTTAATTGCTAGGTCAACACATTTTAGTGCCTTTGCACCTTCACAAGTCTACATCAAATGCTGATGTTTCTAATAATTGTACTTCATCTCCTAGTTACCCTACTAATGATATCTTTTGCTGTTCTGTGACAAAACATAAACTTCCTCCTTTCTCTGAGAATATTCTCAAAGTTTCATCTCCTCTTTTACCTTCACTTTACTTTTCACAGTCTTCTGTACTTACTGAACCTCTCACTCACCATCAGCACTTTAAATTTTGTGTAGCACATTCAGTCAATAGTAAACATGATAGTAATGAATTTTTCATTAAAGTTGCAAATTTTTCTCTTGACTTCATACACATCAACAAAGGTATGAAATTAGCCACTTTGGCTTCTGTTAATGCCAGTACACCTGATATTCAGCCAGTATTCTCAACGAGTCTTGAGACTGGTGATCAGCTTGACTTAAGTCATTTACCTGAACAACAGAAACATGAACTTATGAGTCTTTTAGACAAGTATAAGCATATTTTTGCTTCTTCAGTTACTGAACTTACTGGTTTACTATTTTGCATAATATCAATTTAAAGGACAATATTCCTGTCAGACAGAAACCTTACAGAGTTCCTTATCATTCAAGACAAGAGTTAGATAAACAGATTGCTGAGTTGTTGGAGGCAAAAATAATAGAGGAAAGTCATAGTGCTTATTCTGCACCTGTTATTTTGGTTAGGAAGCAAGATGGTAGTTATCGTTTGGTTACAGATTTTAGAAAATTGAAAGAAAAGACCGTTGAAGATTCATTTTCTCTGCCAAACATGTTTGAGCTTATTGAGGGTTTAGGGAATGCTACTTATTTTTCTACGTTGGATTTAACTTCAGGTTTCTTTCAAATGAAAATACACCCCGAAGATACCTACAAAAGTGGCTTTACTACACCTTCTGGTCATTATCATTGGACACGTGTTCCATTTGGATTGTGAAATGCTCCCAGTTCCTTTCAGAGACTCATGTCAATAGTGTTGGCAAATCTTTCGCCTTTACAGATAGGTATTTACATTGACGACATAGTTATAGCTTCTAATACATTTGAGGAATACTTAAACAAATTAAAAATTCTCTTTGATAGACTTGATGCATATAATCTCAAATTAAAACCTTCTAAATGCAATTTTCTGAGAAATGAGATCACTTATTTAGGCTTTAGTTTCTGAAGGTAAAGTTAAGCCTGATGATAAAAACCTTAAGGTTATCAATAGTTTTCAAGTGCCTAACAATAGGAAGTGAGAAGATTTTTAGGTCTGGTAGGATTCTATCGTAGATTTATTCAAAATTTTGCACACAAAGCATTACCACTAACTGAATTAACTAAAGATAAAGTAACTTTTAGTTGGACTGATGAAACTCAACAGGCTTCTGACACTTTAAAGACTGAACTTTTAACTCGGCCTATTTTTGGCTTTACTTGACTTCAAGAAACCTTTTGCTTTGTGTACAGATGCCTTGAATTTTGCTCTAGGAGCCATTTTAAGAGGATGAGAATGGATTTTTACACCCTATTTGTTTTGCTAGCAGAAAGCTGGAAGGTCCTGAAATTAATTACAGCACAGATGAGAAAGAGGCTTTAACTGTAGTTTGGGCACCTGCCTATTTTAGACAATATCTCTTAGGCAAAAGTTTTACTGTTTATTGTGATCAGGCTTCACTTTCCCATGTGTTAAAACTAAAAGATCCAACATCTAAGATTGCCAGGTGGATAATGGGGTTGTCTCAGTATGATTATAAAATTGTTCATAAACCAAGAAAATTTAGTTTGACTGCTGATTATTTAACCAGATCTGTAAATGTAGCTGAACAAACTTCTACTACACCTGAGCTTATACATACCATTAAAGAACAACAAGGTCTAGATCCTTATTGTAAACAAATGAAAGAAGAATTACTAAACAATAAAACTCCAAAACCTCTTTCACAAATTTTTTCGATTGAAAATGATATCTTGTACTGTAAATTTAAGAATCCTAAAGCACATTGGCAAAAACAAAATAGAATTGTTGTACCACAAACATTAGTTCCACAAATTTTGCAACAGAATCATGATTCACCTGTAGCTGCTCATTCTGGTTTTCATAGAACACTTCATAGAATTCAGAAAGCTTTCTTTTGGAAGAACATGCATAAACAAATTCTAAATTACATAAAGTCTTGTCATTCATGTATACAGAAGTGTGGTTTTAAAGCTTCACACAAAGCATCTTTAATGAGAGTTCCAATAGCTAATAGACCAATTAAACATATTGCCATGGATATTGTAGGCCCTCTGCCTTTGACAGTTTCTGGACATAAATATATTTTGGTTATTACTGATTATTTCACTAGATGGCCAGAGGCTTATGCTTTACAAAATTGCTCGTCTGAAAGTATAATTGAAAAACTGGAATTGTTTATTGCTTCTCTCATGGAGTGCCACAGCATATAATTACAGACAGAGGTACTAATTTTACTTCACAAGCTATAACTGATGTCTATAAAAAAAACTTGGAATTTGTAAACACACCACTACAAGTTATCACCCACAATCAGATGGTGTTGTGGATAGGTTAAATGGTACACTCATCAATTCTTTAAGTCATTTGGTGTCTGAAACACAAGAAGATTGGGACAGGCATTTACCATTTGCTTTGTTAGCACATAGAACTGGGAAGCATCAGGCTTTGGATGATTATCCTGCTTTTCTTTTGTATGGCCGAGATTTAACATTACCTGTTAACATTTTGACACGGTCAAACTTTAAGACATATGATGATATTAAGACATATTCAAAGGATTTGCTCATAAGACTGCAAAAATCATTTCAAGTAGTAAAGAAAAATTTAACTACTGCAGCTGAGAAACAAGAAAATACGAGACAGTCTAAAGCTTATCAGAAGAACGTAGAAAGGTGATATAGTGTACTTATATACTCCTGTGGTACAGCCATGAACGGCTAAGAAGTTATGTAAATTTAACAAGGGACCTTATCGAGTAGTAGAGAAGTTATCAAAGGTTAACTTCAGGATAGAGTTGGTTTCTAAACCACATACACATCAGGTAGTACTTGTTGATCATTTAACGAAGGTGCCAGATAGAATTATATTTCCTACTTTAGAGATCTCTGATCAAGATCGTTGTTCTGCTGGTCAATCTAGTGACACTACAACACAAGTGCCTTACAATTTAAGGTCTAGCCTTTTCGTGACGGCGCACCTTTGTTTAAGACACTCGTGGAGGACGCTCCACGAGGAAGAGAATCGAAGGCAGTCAGACTGGCACATGGCCTTGCGATTGTTTTCACAAGCTTTAAGCCATTCAGAATATTCTTGCCTAGAAAGCCAATCTGTGCTAAAACAGACTTACCAATTTTTGAAGTTTATCTATACTTAAGCATTTACTGCAAGTATATTTATATTATAAATATTCATATACATGCTTATACCATAAGCATGCAAATAAATAAACAAATGTGAATACGAATTGATCAAGCGGAATGCAGATTATTAAAATCTTGATAGAAGTTCAACTGGAGGCAGAGGCATGTCGAAAGTTTGTGGGTACAGGCAATAGGAGAAAAAGGCATGTGGAATGTTCTGGAATTTTCTACCCCATTCACAATTCTTTGACCAACAGAACGATGTGCACCAGTCTGTAGTCATACAAATCAAAGGTTACGTTATTGCAGAGAAAAGGGAAAAAAGCTATTTCCTGGAGTATGATTCATAATCTGACATTCTAAATAAGGAAGAAAAGTTGCTTATTTATTTTCGGTTTTGATATGAAAGAAAATGAAAGTTGATTTAAAAAGAAAAAGCACTAAAAACAAACAAACAAAAAAAAAAGGTAAGTACTTTAGAGAAAAAGTAAGCAAGCAGTAGTGGCCAAAATTGTGGACACTTTTGGAAATTATGTTTTTGAACTTTGTATGCTTATAGAAAACGTTATGTTTCACAAAATGCAAACTTGTATATATCATTTTAAAGAGAATTTATTACTGAATTCAATACAAAACACAAAATTAAATTATTTGCAATAAAAAAGTTAAACGATAATAGTTATCAATATACATTAGATAGTGATAATTGCAGTGAGTTATCAGTACTTAATAGGGTACCCTTTATTTTTGATTACAGCTTCACATCGATGTTACATTGAGCTGACAAGAGTTTTAAGCTCTTCTTTCGTTATTACATGACGCCTGGAAGCAATTATAGCCTCAATTCGTTCCCTTTTATTTGATGGGCACCTCATTCGAACAAGAGTTTTCAAACGGTGCCACAAATTTTCGACAGGATTGAGAACAGGACTTTTTCCTGGCCATGACAACAATTTAATGCTCTTTGTACGAAACCATTCTTTCGATATTTTGGCCGTGTGGCAAGGAGCAGAAAACTGCTGAAAAATAAACGAAACATTGTTGGGAAAGAGATCTCTGATGGAAGGTAGAAGTTTTGGTTCTAGAATAGTGTCAATGTATTTTCTGGCATTGTATCCCATCGATGACATGAAGGCGACCAATACCATCTGCTGACATGCATGACCAAATCATAACACTAACTAGGTTCTTCACAGTTGCTTGAATGTAGTCAGGATGTAGCTCTTCTCCTACTCTACATCTTACATATTTTCGCCCATCACTACCGAATAACGATATCTTAGTTTCATCACTCCATATAACTTGTGACCACTGATCATGTCCAATTAATGTGTTCCTTTGCCCACTGTAGTCTCTTTTTCGTTGCTCAAAATTAAGATAAGGCTTTTTTTGTGGAATTCTACCTCTCAGTCCAACATCTGTTAATCTTCTCCTGATTGTTCTTGAACTGACAGAAACACCAGCATGATTCAGATCACTTCTGATGGTCGCTGATGACATTTTTCTCTCTTGGAGACATAGTCTTTTTACTCTTCTGTCATCAATAGATGTGGTGCACCTTTTTTCAGCCTTTTCCTTCTTTGTTTTTTATTGAATTTGTCTCCTGATATTGTAAACAAAACTTTCGGACTCCAGATATAGTCACTGAACCACCCACCTGTCTTGCAATTTCAGCATAGGAAATACCACTTTCTCGTAACATTATAATATTACATCTCTTTATAGGTGTCCAATCTACTCTTTTATTTGATGTCATTGCTTCTTGACTAAATATTAAAAATTTTTACAAAAATTCCTACTTGTAATTGCAGTGTATAAGAAACAAGTCCTCCTTCTACAGAACAAAGCAAAATAATGAATTGTTTCAAGTGTAAACATGATGTCAGCTTCTACTGGCAGTTACTAACATTTGATTGGTTCTCAGAACAAGAACAGTGATTGGCCAGGAAAGCAAGACATTACAAACCACTTCATAATTTTGTTTTTTATTTATATTAAAGTACATATCACTTTTCTTGTATTGCAAGTAATTGAATTTTGTGTTTTGTATTGAATTCAGTAATAAATTCTCTTTAAAATGATATATACAAGTTTGCATTTTGCGAAACGTAACATTTTCTATAAGCATACAAAGTTCAAAAACAAAAATTTCCAAAAGTGTCCACAATTTTGGCCACCACTATATAAGGGCCTTTGTAATTTGTTTCAAATATAAAGACTTACAAGCACTTGTAAGGACCAATATGCACCACGCAAGAACCGATTTGGAGAAGCAAACCTGAAGTGCACCGAAAATGAAGGAATAAAATGAAGTTAAATTCTGTTTAGTCGAATGACATCATTTGAAGCATGGTAGAAAGCAAATAGACGAAGGTTTATAGTAAACAGTAGTACTCAAACTGGATATGTGTTGCACGTGACTAAGATGTATAGAAATGAAAGAGAATTAGATATCCTAAGTTCAAAAGTAAACTGCATAAAATAAATAGGTTAGGATAAATGGAATTAATTACTGAAAGAACTTTACTTAAATCATCTTTATTGCCTTCACACAGAGCAAAATGTTTTGTTAATGTAGCAAAACTACACAGGGAAGTTTATAATTTCAAATAAATTTTATTCATAATAATAAATGTAGATATCAACAAGGCTAGGACTAAGATGGCTTCCCATGGCTAATCCCAAAGTTTGCCTGTAATACTTATTTTGAAAAACAAAATGTGTTTGTTTCAGACAGAGTTGAGTAAGGGAAATTAATTCCTCAACTTCAATAAACAAGAAATGAAGTTCTCAAAGTCTTGTTTCTAGCCATTAAGTATACCTTCTACTGAAACACTAATGAATAATATTTTAAATCAAAAGAAACCATGATGAAATTTCTAAGGCAAATACTTTTACTTTTTTATAAACTCTATTGAATTTTTATGGTGTAAAAGTTATTAATTAACAAAGTTGAAAATCTAAAAAATAAATTACTTAGCTAATGGGTATGAGGCACTGCAATACAATACAATTCGTTTATAGGATGATTCTTTACCCTCAGCAATTAAGGAAATTATTTCAGAAGTTGTTTGCATTTTTTGTCATAAAAGGGGTACCACTGATTGACTTCCTCCTCTCATTTTTATTGCCTTATGATAATACCATCACCTTATGATAATCATTGGCTTTCATCATTTGCAGTTCTGCAGCTGAAGAAGCAGATTCTATAGTTAAACCTTCAAAACTAATCCTCCAAATTTATAAATAATATGCAGATTCTTGCTTTAGTTCCTCGAATAAATGTTACATCTTTTCTAATATTTGTTTCATTAAATTCTTAACCCATTGCATCTGGCTCACATATATAGAACATATGTAAGAGTAGTGATTTTGTTAGACTTGTGCATCTTGTGGGCTCAGCTGTTCATTAAATGAAGCGCCAAAAACTATTGGACTTTCATTTATACTGCTCTGTATAAATGAAACTATTTTAAATACAGAACTAATTAATAGAAAATAAGCATAAATCTTAAAAATTTGATTTCACAGTCACAATTATTTGTTCTAGATATTTGTACAAGACAAAATACATATTTTTAGCAAGTTTTTTAGCTTTGCTATCTAATTTTTTTGTTTTCGTTTCAGATTCTTGGCATAAATTGTGTGTTATAAATGTGGTTTTTGCACATGCGAAAACTGCATTTTTGCAGACATTTTAAGCTTAAAGTTCAAAATGTAATAAACAAATTTAGATAGTAATATGGCGCCATGGAGTTTTTCGCCAAAAATGTTCAGCGAGAACTTCGTCACCAACCAAGGGTACGTGTGTGTGTGAATAGTTCCTATTGTATAATGCCTACCTTGTTGAATTTTAAAAATGAAATTATTCATGAGAAAATATGCAATTTTATGTATATAAAATTACTGTCTTTTAAATTTGCAGTACAAATTATTTACATTAAATATGCAGTTTTATAATGCACTGAATTTTGGATGATTTTATAACGCATAAAAAATTCAATTTTGCAGAAAATATGCTGTTATTGATACCAATAGTTTAAAAATTTTGGGAATACTAAAATGAGGCAATAAAAAACAAATGATTACGAAAAGTATTTTAGGAACATGATGTTTAAGGGGAAATGCCTAACTCGGTAAATTTTATGAATGGAGTGTTTACAGAAATTATGAAAAGAATTTTATGAATGTGATGTTTAAGGAAGGGGTTTAGATTTCATTTAAATTTAAATAATGTTACTCAAACCTCAGATGCATTTATGTAACAAAGTCTATTTAAACTTTTGGCAAATAAAATCCAGAGGCAATTTTGAAAAAGAATGGATCAATTGTAACAATTTAAAACTTCTTGATAATACTTTAGCCTCAAAAGCAGCTTTGCTTACAGGCACAACAAATAAAATTACTGTATTTCCAAGAATAAATCCTTCCCCTCTTCTATCTTTTTTTTTTTTTTTTTTTTTTTTTTTTAGTTCATATACAAGAAAAGCACCCGTATCTGGAAAGTAATTTTCACCGTTAGAAAAGCCAAATAAATGGAAGAAAAATGTCTAGCCTATATTCTAGATAGTCTTATCAACTTGGATATCAGAAGCCTCATCTAAAATTTATAATTTACCATATATCCAGGGTGGTTCAAAATTATATGTAAAAAATGTAAAGGCGAGGGGACCTGAATAAGCAGATTTCATATAGTAATATACGTGTGGTAATGCCGCATTAAAGCGGACAATGAATCACAGGACAAGTAAAGACAAAATTTTTAAAAAATTAACAGTTTACAATAGGTGCTTGAAAGAGCAACCGCCAACAGCAATACAAGATTCACAGTAGTGGCACATGGATTGTCATGCTTTAGATGTCAGGCATGTTGAGTACATGTCCAGGAAGAACAGACAAGCAGAAAACAAGATCTTCTGCAGATGTGACGGGACTTCCGTACATGAAGGCTTTAATATGACCCCAAAAAGAAAAAATCCAAGCAGGTTACACCAGGAGAGTGCAGTGGCTAGGTAACTGGCCCTTCCCGTCCTATCCAATGCTAGCCGTAGACAGTGTCCAGGTGATTCCTGACGTTCCCACTTAAGTGAGCTTGTGCTAGAACCACATTCGTCTGTGAACAGCTGGTTTAGGTAAGATTTCCCTGCAAAATCGCTCCTTATACAATCTTTCAGCAAATTCATTTCCTTATGCAGCTCCATACATGAAATGCATGTCGGCAAGTTCCACATTGGTGTAACAATGCATGTTGCTCGAGATCCGTGCAGAAAATGAAGAATCCAGCTTGTACAGTGCTTTTATAGCGTCGTACTCATCAGCACTCTCTACTAAGATCAACGCGGCATTACCGCATACACTTTCCTATACAAAACCTGCTTATTTAGGTCCCCTCTACCTGGCTTTACATTTTTGACATATAGTTTTGAACCAACCTGTATAATGTACCATAAATTGGAAATACTGTGCAATTTCAGTATATGATGTATACAGCATTAAAGCATTTTAAATAAATTTTTTGCAGATTTTACATCAAGATCCTCCATTTACTTTGCTTTTATATATCAAACCCCTTATAATAAGTTGTAATTGTGATATACTAAAAAAGAACAAAAACAACGAGATATTAATAAACAAACAAAATAAACTATTTGAAATTTAGCAGTTTGATTTCATTCTTAGTCTTTGTTATAAATTTATCAACTTGTAGCCTGATGTTTTAATCAATTTTAAATTTCCTACAAAGTTTCTGTACAATTCAGTGCATGTCTATTAGCAGGCGGGTTTAAGCATAGCTAGATTTTGATATCTTAGTCTCCTTGAGAATGTGCTTAGTTTTTGCAAAAATTAAATTGTACTCTCTCTTCGAGGCCTGGACATTCGTCTCTCTGTTTTGCATGTAGTATTCTCACCTTCCTCGATACACCGGGTATTTGACTGTTGCCCTGGCCTGCACAGTCTCCAGATCTGTCTCCCATTGAAAACATCTGGTCATGATTGCTAAGAGACTGGGATGCCACCCTCTCCAGCTAATACGGTTGATGAAGAGTGGCATAGACTTAAACAGCATGGAATGAATTGCCCGTTTCTGTCATCCAAGCCTAGTCCAACACCATGCCTAACTGGGTAAGGGCCTGCCAGGAGCGACAGCTGTTTCTACTAATTTTGCACTCCTATAACCCCCCCCCAAGCTGCTTACAAGTTTAAACATTTTGTCCATGCCATACGATTCATGTACAATAAATATCTTTTTTATATTTGCTTTCCTTCACAGTGTCATAATTTTAATGGCCAGCAGTGTATATATATCAGAAATGCATAAATAAAAATAAAATAAAACCTAGCATTATTAGCAAATTAACCTTCAAAATTAACATACCTTAAGCATTTGGTCAGAAATATATATTTCAGGCATGAAAGTGCAAGTTGGCAAAAAAAGCTGAACAACGCGCGGACACAAAATTATGCAAAAATTACTTGCGCAAGCGCAACCTCAAAACAACACATTTTAATATAAAAAGTATTAAACATATATATGTAATTAAACTAAAATAATACTTGTGCTTATTATTTTGCTATTAATTTTATCTTCCACTTGTTAAAAAAAATCAATAAATCACCAAGAGATTGTAATGAATTAACCTTCTTTAAGATGCTCTTTATATAACTTAATACCAGCGCCAGGGCTCCTATGGACGGTGCGGGCAACAGCATTTAGGGAAGATAAAGTGAGATACTTAGTAGCAGAATTTAGGACCCACAAGAGACTGCATCAGGTGATAAGGTATCTAGCATGGGCCCTCAGTAAGCCTTAAATATATGTGGGGATTTATTTATTCAGGACTCAGATAAGCCTTAAGCATGTGCAAGAAATTGACATAAATAGTAACCAGTATAATAAATAACTAAAATATAATTCAGGCTTGATTGTCTCAGAGCATGATAGAAGCAAGATAAAATTGAGTGCAGCAACTTGTCTTTAGTCACCAATCTCATGACACACAGCCAAATATGTATAGTGAAGGATACCTAAATTTTATAATCATAGCCGAGATTTTTAAAGTTTTTCGGATATGGTAAACCAAAGATGAAATTTTCGAATTAAAGGATTTTGTAAAGAAATGTGGAGAAACAGTAATAAATGAAGATGATATAAAAGAAGTTTTTCATTGTGATGACAATGTTCCACAATCATCTTCAATCAATAATTAGATGGCAAAATTTATAGTATGGTTCTAAATCCAGAAAATACCACTATAGATAGTGAAGAAAGTGACAGAGATTTTATTGAAAACGAAAAAATTTCAGTAGAAAATTTAGTTAGAATTCTCGACAGCATTTACAGGACTTCAGCAATGTAACTGAACAAGAAATTAGGTCTGTCTGCAGAATTAAAGAGAAAGTATTAGCACAAAAAATGAAGCAACTTAAAGAACTTGCATTCAATGAAATGTTTAATAAAGTAAACAAATAAATATTAAGCTTTTTTTGTTGTTGTTAATTTGGATACCCTTTTTTTTGTAATTTTGAAGCATTTATGATTTCGATCACAAATGCTTCATTATTTCATAAATCACGATCTCATATTTTTAATTTTATAATTTCTACATACAGCAAGACCCCGCTTAACGCAGGGGATACGTTCCATCAAAGTAGAGCGTAATGCGAAACAGCGCTAAACGAGGCTATCTTTACATATAAATATTGGGGTTAGGGGAAGATGGCTAGGAAATTGGTTAGGTATTAAATTTAAAAAGTATGCTTTTTTAATAAAAATAAAACCAAACATTTATTTCTTAAAGCCCAAATTAATACCACATTATTATTTCTTGCAAAAATAAAAACAAAATATAAATAACAAAACGAATATTCTTAAAAAAAACAAATAAAATTCTCAGTCAGTCATATTTAGTTAGCCTTCCGCGTTTTCAGTGTTCTGCCTTTTTGTGACAAAAGCATCTAATGTTGTTTGCCTTTTTCTTTTGTGTTGTTCTCTTAAAAGTTCTTCATAAACGGATAGAGCATCTCTAACACCACGCCTTACTTTTGAGCTCCTGTCAAAATTCGGATCATTTTCAATGAATTGATCCGTTATTTCAGTTATGGTAGACAAACTCCTTTTTACAAATGCCATCAAAAGTTCTTTTTGCTCTTCTTCTGAATCACTGCTGTCAACATTTTTGTTTACTTCTTGTTCAGTTAATTCCTTGAGCTCATCATTAGAAAGACTAGCCGCTGCTTCTTGAATTATTTCTTCGACATCTTCCACATTTACCCCTTCAAAATATGTCTGTTCAATACCGCACCAAACAAGAAATACAATTACACTCTTTCGGATATGTATTTGAAACCTATCGCTGCATAATATTTTGGGGAATCCCCGTATGCTGCGAGCGATTTCGTGGAATCCCCGGGTTGAAATAAAAGAGCGCTAAACCAAAACAGCGCTAAACGAAACAGCGTTAAGCGGGGTCTTACTGTACCATCTTACTAGATTTAAATTGAAGATCTAATATCTGGAAAAATTCCAAATCCAGAATCGCAAATCTCGGACTTTGTATTGTATACTATTTTAAGGGGGGGCAGAATAAAAGTGATAATACATACGTAGTCTCGTCATCATCAGAGTTTCCTGGAAATCGTTCTTTGTGTGTAAGACGGGGATAAAAATAGGAGCTAAATATGTGTGTTTTTTCACGTTCATAATCAGACAGCTTTTCATAGAAAACATACCTGAAAACATATGAACAAACACAAAATGTAAAAATTCCACTGCAATTAAAATTTGTAGCACAAAAGGAATTTTTAATAGATTTTTCATGGCTGCTAAAGCCTTTTATTAAAAAGAAAATTCATAAAATTTCTGATCCATTTTGTCATTTTTAGAGGCACATATTTATAACAACATAAAAGACACAATTTCAAGTTCACTAAAGTTAACTGAAGCAGAAGAATTAAACATATAATACATGTAATATTTGAAGGTTGTAAGATTTGTGTTAACTACCTTATTATTTTATTTCTACTAACACATCTACTTTCAGCAGCTCTTGCCAAGATGCAAATTAGGTACATGTATTTAACAGCAGATCTCTTGAAAATTAGGAAAGAGCTTTGGCAGCAACGCTGACTATTGTGTTATTTTCTTCCAGTACCGAAAGTCATTTAGATCAGTGTTAACTTTTTGCTAGATTAGTTTGTTCATGAAATTAGATTACCTTTTATTTCTGGGATTAAATTAACAAGATTTCAAATTACATTTAATATTAGCTTAAATCCTGTAAGCAGTAGAGTAAGTGTTCTTTGTATTGAGAGCATTGTTTTGTAAGCACAAGACCTGCATTTGTTAAGAATTTTTTAATAAAAAGATTTAAGTTTTAATTAAACATTCTTCTGGACTGTAGTTACTATATTAGACTGGGCAATCAGTTGCCTGACACTCTCACTAGGAATCAAGTTTAGTTAATGATAATTCCCCATAAAGACACCCAACGCTTCTTCAGAATTGCAATATGCAGTCAGCATCCTACTTTCATGCAGAATCATTATCATGTAATTTTCTAGCTTACTCCTGATACTTTATTTTGCAACTACATATCTTATAACTAATTTTTCTGGCTCATGCTTTGTTCAGTATATTAAAAAATAGTGATGCTTTACACTCATGTAGATTCATCTTGCTTACATTAAAATTACTTACTACTCACATCAGTTAGGTATGTGTTGAATTTGAATACAAAGAGATATATCATTGCTACTGCTCTATGAGGAGAATGAATTTGGTTTTAGCAAATAAGCTTTATGAAGGTAAAAAATAAGAAAAAATTGTCATTAGTAATTGAGAGTAAAGAAAGAGAAAAGAATGATGCTACACGTTTACATGGGGGGGGATGATTAGTTAAGCTAACATAATGCCTTAGCTGTGTACAAAATAGTTTTCAAGAATTTCCATATTTTTCCCAGATTAAATAAAATTACACTTTCATGTGCACTATTATTGTGGTAGCTAACATATAGTATAAAACGTGATAAGTTTTGTCTTAATAAAAATTTAATCTAATCAATAAAACTGCACTTAATTTTTTGCACATTACACCTACATGATTTTGCTTAATTCATTTATATTTATCAGAAAACCCATACAAACACGAATGCCTGCATTGTATAACTTATAAGCCTTAAAAATACTGAATAAGCAAAATACATATTGAAAGCAAATTAATTTCCATAAATTTCTTACAAAATAAAATTCTTACTTCAAATAAAAGTCGATGATTGAATCATTCAGATATTCTCCTTCATTTAAGCATGCTAAATCTTTAGTAGTAATTTCTATTTCTCCTCGCATCGGTGGTTGAGGATATATTAGAATCCTGCAAATAAAATACATTAAAAATGTATGGTAAATATAAAGGGGGAGAGAGTATAACATACATGTAATTTTATATAAATAATACTGAATAAAAAGAACACCTACTGTGTAATAGTGTCTTCAGGGTGACCCACGATTACCGATACCTGTTGTGCATTCTGTTAAATAAATAAAAATTATGTTTAAAAAAGCAATATGAATTTGTATATGTAGCAAATTCTGCAATAAATTTTTATAATTCCCCCATCCCAAATTAAAATATAAGTATCTCATCTGATTTATTTTTCATTTAATAATAAAATTCATATAATTCATTTAATAATAACACCTTGATAAAACAGTAGCTATAACACATGCATTTTCAGTGACAATGCCATGTCTCACTTAAGAAACATTTTAAAACACAGGAAACAACAAATCATAGTTCAAAAATTCATATTTAGCAGCATTATTCAACATGCGAGAAAAACAACTAAGGAAATGTGCATTCTTTTTAAATTACGCCCGGCTACACTCTTTCAAGCATGTGGCACCTTGCAGTCCAATAAATAAAGGAAACTGCTCCTGTCGTTGGGAGAGTCATAAAGAAGTCTGATGAAAGAACATCTTGCAAAGAAGTAAAAGAAAAAAGATGATGTCCAATAATTAGAGCAGAGGCACAGAGCACACAGTTTGGAGAGTCAGCAAGTCCAGATCTAAAAAGATGAGGCTGTAAGTAATCATGCTGTGTCATGAATCTAAAGCAAGCCACACCAACAGCTCTTGGCAGAGAAACACATATCTATTTGTCCAATAAGGTACCAATTATTTGCAGTTGTAACATCCCTGTAGTGACAGAGTCTGGCCTCATAAATGCATTCTCTTTTTGTCCATTTGATGCTTCTAAGAGTGACATGTAATTCAATTTGGTTAAAACCACAACTCTCCTTAGCAAGTGCATCTGCCTGCTCATTGCCAGGAACATCGCTATGACTGGAAATCCATTGCAAGACAACATTCCTGCAGGGTTAGTAGCCACATTTTAGTTAAAAATATGTGCACCTATAAGTATTTTTCAAGCACACTTTAAGAAAAAAAATAAGCATCTGTTTAATTACATATATATACAACTGCATGATCTTAAAAGAAAAATGAGACTTGTAATTTAAAACATGAGAAATTCAGTATTTATTACAAGAAAATTAGCATTACTCAACCAAGGAACGCAATTACAATTATCTTTTAATTTTAAATAACAGTTCAATTTACAGAACAAGTTTACAATGAGAGGGGGGAAAAAAACCTATGCAAAACTATATTGCACGAGTTAATGACGAAATTTCAGTTAAAAATACAGAAAATAAATAATAATAAACAATATTTATTATATTCATACAAAGTACTTTATAGCATAAAAAAGAAACAAGAAAAAAATTATGCTTCTTAATGAATGCTAACATTTTGATTTTTGATTTGTCTCTTTTGATTAATGTCTGAATCCAATTCCCTTAACAGGGTTTGTTTTTCACAAGAAACTTTTAACTTTTCATTAGATTTATTTAAAAGATTAAAGTGTTTTGCAACTTCGGGCTTTTCAGATTTGCTTTTCAAGCACTTCTCTTTCTAAGAGAGTATTCTTTCCATCAAGAGAAATCAATTCTTTTGCTGATTCTGCTTTTCTTTTTTTATCTTGAAAAATATTTTCCCCCCTGCTCTTCCAAATATAACCGATACTGTGAATGACTTAAAAAAAGCTGATGCTCACATCTCTTTCATAACTGATACATTGTGGATCCCACCAGCATGTTTCACATAACCACAAACTATGCACTGGGCGATGTATGAATTTTCCTTGAAATTTTCTGTTGCTACATGTTTACTGATACTAAGTCCTTGTTCAACAGAGGCTTGCCCATGGGAAAGAATAAAGATCATTTTAAACGTTTCCCATAACTTTCTTTCATTAATAAATGTAATTATTTCATTAATGAATGAATTTAATCTCATTTTTTTTTACATCATAGGTCTTAAAATTCTGTAAGGTACGACTAGACAATATGTTTAATGCAATGGGAATATTCCAAAACAATGTTACTGCATTCTTTTTCTGCAATGTGACCTTTTTTGGGAAAATGGATCAATATACTTTTCATTTTCTCGTACGCTTTAGTGTTGTTTCACGTTTATATACATTGGATTCGCAGAAACAGAATTGTGACTTGGTGAATAATTAACTGGACATTTCTCTCCATCAGTTTTTCAAGTAGTTGTAATATAAAAGTTTGTGAGTCACGTTTAACAGAAAGGTAATTATTATTCATGATTTTTTTTTTTAGTATATAGTTAGTTCTTAAAAGAGCTTATCAGCACTAAATCTAAAGAGTATGATTCCCAATCTAACGCTTTAAATAAGGAAGAAAAATTGTTTATTTACTTTCGGCTTTGATGATGATAAAAAAAAAAAAAAAAAAAAAAAAAAAAAAAAAAAAAAAAAAGAGCATAGTCATAGAAAAAAAAAGCTAAAAAAAAGCACTAAAAGCAGAAAAATAAGTGTTTTAGAGAAAAAGTAAGTACCTATAAGGGCCTTTATAATTTTTTTTTTCAATTATAAGGACTAATAAGCACTTGTAAGGACCACTACGCACCCTGTTCCAACTCAATTAGACAGCTAATCAGTAATTTGCATTCCAATTCAGTGGATGTAAGGTCAATATCATAACCTATAATAGTTTGAATGGTAGTCCAAGCATTCACAAATTTAATTTAATTCTTGAGAATCCTAAAATGCATTCGTTCATCAAAATCAAAACTTTTCTAAAGATAAAAAAGGAAACATAATTTTTCATGAAGCACAGATTTATTTTGAATGACTGCAATAAAAATAAAATAAAATAAAATAAAAACATCCTGCTTTACTATCACAAAAGTGGAGAAAAGCAGCTGCAAATTAGTTTAAATAAGGTTGCCACTCAAACAGAAGAATGAAATTCCCCAACTTTTCCAGGTGTGTTTTAAGAAAATTCCAGTCTATCCGCGTAATGCATGTTGGGTGTGCTAAGAAGTAAATTAATTATGGTATTACTTAAAAACACAAAAATTTCCCAAATTATTACTATTATAACTAGGTGCTGTTTTCTTCACTAATGATTGAGATTAGAATCTGCCCAATCTGGATTAAAACTGTCTTTTCTTGCAGACATTTTGCAGCTAAACGAAAGAAAGAAATTTATTTAATGATATTTATAAATAAAATCAGGTATTTTATATTTATTTAGCAGCATACATAATCAAAAAATATGTGCACTAAATTTTGTGATGGTATGTCATCATACCGCTAGAATTAATTTCAGGATTTATGAAAACGTCGTACTACAAAACATCGCAGTACAAAATATTGTCGTTGAAAATAAAGCGGTTAAAAAACTTCGCAGTTTAAAAACATCATTGTCGAAAATATCGTGGTAAAAAATAAAGTATCTACAAATCATCGCATGACGATAACATCGCAGACATGCTTTTCCCAGGCTTTAATAATTGTAAATGGATATTCACATAATGATTTGTGAGCGCAAGTTGGAAAAAAGGATAATTTTTACTTTCATATTTTTTATTAACTAATAAATTTTTGCTGATAAAGTAAGAAGGAAACTTAAGCATTGAAAATTAATGCAACTTATAGCACTTAACAGAATTTTAAACAGACATAGTTAACTAGCAAAGGTCATTAATAAATTATTTTTTATAGTTTTTACTGGTAAGTTTTCATGAAAAGTATAATCTAAAAAAGATTAGAAAAAGGAAGGTAAGTAACTGCATGACCTTATCTATTTCTATCTTATTTCGCTACAGATTTCCCGAGCGCATAAATTAAGATATTTTGAAAATTAAGAAACACTGAAGAAAAACATTAAAATTGTCTTAGGAAGTTTGTCGTCGTAAATTCAGTAAATAACTACAAAATTTTTGTATAAAATGTATATGAAAAATTAAATAATACTTTTAAAGTGCTAATAAGAAATGCCTAAATCTAAAAGTAAATTTAAGCAATCCAAATTAAAGCGACCACTAAAAATTCTGTATTATTTTAATCTTGTGTGGATGCGGTGAACTTGCGTAATAATCAAAACCTATTTTTATTGATCTCAAAAACACTGTTCATCTCAGGGAGATAGTTACCAAGAAGGTTCACTGCAAGTATACATTATTTCCAAGGAACAAAAAAACAAACAAACAAAAAGCTGCATGAAGATTTTTGTAATTTTTCTAAATGTGCATATGAACCAGTTCCTGAGGGATGTACTCCACAAAGGAATTCCATCCCTTAAGCAGATAGCCGTAGAGTGCATTGGCATAATCTAATAAATCCAAACCCTACTAAAATATTATGTAGCTGACTTTCGTCATAACTAACAAATCGACATTCAATAACTGACTGTACTCTGCATGAAACTTTTAATAACACTTTAAGAATAAACTGAAGCAAAACATGAAATAATTTTCACTATAAGAGTATTAGATTAACAAAAATGAAGAAAATAATCTCACAATTAAGTTAGCAATTTTTTTATAGATAAGGTCATGCAGTTACTTACATTCCTTTTTCTAATCTTTTTTACATTATACTTTTCATGAAAACTTACCAGTAAAAACTATAAAAAATAATTTATTAATGACCTTTGCTAGTTAACTATGTCGGTTTAAAATTCTGTTAAAAGCTATATGTCGCATTAAGTTTCTATGCTTAAGTTTCCTTCTTACTTTATCAGCAAAAATTTATTAGTTAATAAAAAATATGAAAGTAAAAATTATCCTTTTTTCCATCTTGTGCTCACAAATTATTATGTGAATATCCATTTACAATTATTAAAGCCTGAAAAAAGCATGTCTGCGAGGTTATCGTCATGCAATGATTTGTAGATACTTTATTTTTTACCACGATATTTTCGACGACGATGTTTTTAAACTGCGAAGTTTTTTAACAGCTTCATTTTCGACGACGATATTTTGTACCGCAATGTTTTCTCCCACGATGTTTTGGCCTTGCGTTGTTTTCTCCGCAACGGTTTCGCCCGCGATGTTATCGGCGGACACCGTTTCCTTCTACGTTGGAACGGAGCCACTCTTGTTCTGGCATTTCCCTTCTTAACAATATATATTCTTTGATTCTAACCTTCATAGTACCATATACTAGGATTTAACCGATTTTGTTTTATACGACAATAAGTATTTTGTTTATTTCCACATGCACTGCACATGCGATTCTCAAGTTTACTGGAAACCAAAGTTGCTGGAAACTTGCTTTGCCTTTTTAAAAGACAATCTAATTAGAGCTTCAAAAACTGGCTCTATGCCAGCTGCCCATATGCCGCTCACGTGATACACAATTTGACAAGAAAGTGATCACTTTCAACGTCAGCACAAAACTCGCTTTTTTGGGGGGATAGCCATATGAACTTCCAATTTTTCCCTGAATTTTTTGGTCAAATTTTGAATTCACTGATTTTTTCCAGTTTTCCAGGTTTTCCTGGGAAATGCGCAGTAGACAGTCTACTGCGCATTTCCCAGTGGACTAAATGGCCTGGGAATGCATATCCAGCAAAAGGCTTGAATGCCTGAAATTTTTTACTGAAACTGTGGAAGTATCAGTTTATACCCGCATCTTGGAGGGAGTGTTTAAAGCTAGTTATTTGGGATCATTTATATTCCTCTAAATTGTATTTTTCATTAAAACTCTGCACCCTAATATACAATGAAACTTATTTGTGCAGGATTTTGTACCCTCATTTACAAGTTTTCATCTCAACAACATAATGGATGTTACAAAAATAATTTTGCTCCTGTTTTTCCCCTATAGGTGGAGGCATGGAGGTAGGAAATAAAAGGAGAGGCTTTTCCAAGCATTACTTTGGAGCAGTGGCGCATCCTTCTTGGAGACTAAGTGGCTTGCCATTAAGATTAATAGGTTTTAACATGATCAGAGGTAAATGGTTTGCAATTATGTCATGAATATATGTATAAATATAAAAGTAGAAAGTAGTACAAAAAGAAAGAGAAAGACCTATTTGGTCAAAAAATTTGCGCATTGAGCTGCAAATTTTAAAATATTAGTCAGAAGAGAAAAGTAAAAATTTTTTGCTGATGCTTTAACATAAATATGATACTGCAGTTCCAGAGTACACTAGTAACATCAAGTAAAAACAACTAATGTATTCTGGAAGTGCAGTATCATATTTAGGTTAAAGCATTACCAAAAAAATTTTTACTTTCCTCTTCTGTGTATAAATACATTCAAAAGTCGTTAATCCGGACACCCATAATCTGGAGTGATCTAAACTCCATTTATGGAGTTTTAAAAATAAAGGATGCTCTAAAAATAAAAGGATGCTCCATAAATGGAGGCCTATCTGACAAAATCTGCTATTAAAAGTTCATGACTCGCCTGAGAAGAGTCCTCATCTGAATCACACTCAAAGCTATTGGCATATAATAGGTAAAATTGCTCCTGAAAAGTCTGTTACTAAGATTAAACTGCAAGATTGGATTGGATTATTAAATTATGGCAAAGCACACAAGGGCTATCTGCCTAAAGGAAGGGATGCCTTCGTGGAGGACTTTCTAGATTAAACTGCAAGAAAGCATTATTAGGGTTTGGAGACATGAAATTGCCCAGGATTACATTAAGAAGTTGATGTCTTCTTTGCCAGACTGCTGCAAACCTGTCACTGCAGCTCGTGGAGGATTCCTTAAATACTGAAGTGATCCTTATGACTGCATTATGTAGAATTTACATTACTTAAAAAATTTGTGCATCAATTACTTTGCTTCATGTTTTGTTAAATACTGCATTTTTCATGCTTTTTCATTTTGTGAGTTATTAAGTGTAAACTATTTATTTATCCAAATAAAACTTGATTAATACTAATCCTAAAACTTTATTTTATTGTAACAATATGATCTTTATGTAAAACACATTATTTGCACACTTTTCCACAGGTGATGCACCTTTTTTGGCACCACTGTATTCTACTGCAACTCAGAAATATCTTACCACAATAAGTCCCAACTTTTTTCCCTACTGTGTTAGAACTGTGATCTATTTCACACATTCCTGCAAGCTCATTTTGCTTGATCTTTATTGGCTGCTTGGTATAAAATGTCTTATGTTTCAACGATGATTATTGTGTTTCAGGGAAATCATTTATTTCTTACTGGCACACAAAACTTACTTTGTAAGAACTTATATATAAAACCACTTAAACCATTATGAAGATTACATTTTGCAATTTTATTGACCATTTTCAACTTTCTAGATACAACATGTGCAAATTGTAAAAGACGTCATGGATAAAAAAGTTCAAATAATTAAATGCTTTTTTATTGCTTTTGTACATTTTCTGTTTCAGACTCGTATTTATGATAAATTCTTCAATTTTTAATGTCTTTCCCACTGAAACAGTATAGCTAATCCTATATAACATTATCAGGAAACTCATATGCATAAACTTGTTACTCCCAACTAAACATCAATGGATTCCTATTTTAAAGTATCAAAGAAAACAAAAACTTCATTTGGCACCATAAGGAACTAGCTTCTTCTTGCTTACTTAACTGAGTAGCCACAGAAAGGAAAATGTCAGATGGACTGATACTTAATGACAACAACAGCTAGTTAACCAAAAATTCCCAGTTTGGGCATGCATTTAACATACTGTTACGCTATCTTCTGACACCAGTTGTTACGTTATTTTCTTCCTTCACGTTCGTACAGAGTTTGTGTGGATTGGGAGTGAATAACAATGACAGCACTTGATGGAATATCGAAACACACTTTATTTACCAATATTAATCAGGACAGCTCCAAAACACTTTTACAGTCATCGAAGATTTACTATAAACACGCTGGAACAATCAGTGACACAACCTTCATGTTATCAGGCTATAACGGTGGAGACAGCTTCACTGCAAAGCACAAGAGTACAGCTTTTGATTCTGCTTAGTCGTTCTCGGAACTTGAGTGCTCTTGAGACTCTCCACGCTACAACTCTCGACAACACACAGAGCACAGCTCCCAACTCTTTGATTCAGTCATTCCTGGAGCTTAACACACGTTCTCAACGATGCACTAATCTCGATACACTAGACTCTTTGATGCACTCGACGACTCGCTTGGCACTCACTGCCCGACTGTCAACTCAATCGACTCCTCACGGATTAACTCGAAACTATCTTGCACTCTAAATGAGGCACACTCTGACTGCGGACCAGCAGGGTTTATATAGCTTTTGGCTTGTGTTCGAGAACATTCTGGGCTAAACTGACAAGAATTTGTTCCAAAAAGTTCTCCATTCGTCCCTAGCATATCGCCAATCTTGTTGCCAAATGGGCAATTTCTCGTTAAATGTGGCAACCCCGGCTTCCCTTGGAATTTTATGGCAACCCTAAACCTGCTTTGCAAGCAAGTTATCTTACCAGCCCTGGACATTTCGTAACAACATGAATGCAAATGAACCAATAACAAGAAAATTTATTAATGATTTAGTATTGATGCAGGGCAGTCTCAAACAAGAAGGAGTTGAAATGAAAATGAATGTTAAATTAAAAGCTGAAACAAAATTTCTATATTTGAACATTTCAAACTAGCTCTAGCTCCACATTACCTATCATATTTTAGCTCTAACAGCCCATTACCGTTTCCCTTTTGGCAAAAAAAAAAAAAAATTCATATTTTCTTAAACTATAAATGCAATAGAAAATTTTAATAGATAACACAATTTTCTATTTGCTTCATTTTTTAACACAGTGAATAAAATAATATATATATATATATCAGTAAAGACAAAATAAGAAATTCAGAATTAATAAATTTTAAATAAACCCATAAATGCAAAAAAGAATTTAAAAAATGTAAGAAACCGAAACTCTTCAAACAAGCAATACCGCAATTCAAAAAAACCAATGAAATTTAAAGAAAAACAAACAAAATAAAAGAGGAATGCAATCAGCTTCAGTGACATTTCATCAGGAAAAGAAACACTGAAGTCAAATGGAATCTCTCTTCCACAAATATCCTTGCTTTTCTGCATCCAAAATTAGCCGATTAACAATTTCAATGTATTTTAATTATAATAGTTCCCCCGAAAATTCTAGCCCCCCGCCAAAGCACGGAAAAAACAAAGTAAACTCTAATTAGAATTTTATGATTTGAAGTTATCACTGAAGTATTTTATCGTTTCACTTATGTTTTTAATTCTTTAAATAGAATTCTCTTTATTTAAGGTACAAGATTCTAATTAGAATTTACTTTCCTTGTTTTTTTCCTTGCTTTGGGAAGGGGCCAGAAATTTTGAATAAACTATTATAATTAAAATATATTGAATGGTTCATCAGCTAATTTAGAATACAGAACAGCAAGGATTTTTGTGGAAGAGACATTTCAATTGATTTCAATGTTCCTCCTCCTGACAAAGAGGCATTGAAGTTGATTGAATTCCTCTTCTATTATGTTTGTTTTTTTAATTCCATTTTTTTTAATTGGGGTATTGCTTGTTTGAAGAGTTTTGGTTTTAACATTTTTTAAAATTTATTTCAATATTTGGTCTTGGTGAAAAATTAGTTGTAAACTACTTACTATATGCCTTTACTGATAATTTTTCAGCAGCTTAATGTGTAAAAATACTAGGCATGATTAGATTTTGTTTTTTTAAAAATTAATTTGTAATTATATATATACATATCCCTAGAACAAATCAGACAATTCCTATTAAATAAATCAAGAAATCTTACAGGTGAAACAAGAGCATAAACAGTATTCCTCAACATTAAAAAAAAAAATCCTGATAAGAATATTATGAGGCTATAAAGGTATTTTAAAAAAGTTACCTCTCCATGAATTGACTTGGCTAACATTTCACTGGCTTTTTCCTGACTAATCTCTTTAATTTTTTCCTTTTGAACAAAATTGTGCATCAAATATTTAATATGTTCTTGAGTAATCGAGTCAATCAAAAACGTTATTCTCTTCTCTCTTTCATCTAAATTCAGAAAATGATGAATAATAATTATACAGCTCATTAAGAATTAACTAATAAATATATTTTTAAACAATTAGTACATATAGAGAGCCATACAATCATTTAAATAAGCTAGTTGAAAAATTTAACACTTGGGCATGATTAACCTAGATTATTTCCCAGGTATAGTTTAATAATTAAATCTGAATGTCCTTTTCATAAATGCTAATTTAGGAAATAAGCACCAAGTTGCTAGATCCGAATTCCTAGTCAGCATTCAATGAAAACCAAGAGCTATTGTATCTGAGAAATGAATTTCCTGACACAATCAAACTTGTTTCTCAAAACTAAACATTAATAAGTGCAAAAGAACAAGTTAATTACATTGAAATTTGAAAACGTGCCCTTACAGTCTAGCACCATAAAAGTGTTTAGCATAAAAAATTTCAAAAGACTAAAAAAATCATAGAAATTAAAAACTACAATTTGATCTTCAGATTCAAATTTAATATCTGAAACAATTTTAAGCTAGACAGGTCTATTATTTAAGAATTTACTTTTGAAAATTCAGAAACAAATATTCCCTATGAGTGAAGTGCCAATGACTTCTATTTCGGCAGGATACGAAATGCAAGAACAGTAGCGTATTTGACGGCATATAAGACGCACTTTTTTTCCTAAATTTGGTCTCAAAAAAGTTACCCACGTCTTATACGTGAAGGACATAGGTTAACTTTCAATACTGAATGCTATTTTTAGCCCGGATAAAGATCTAGACACACATAACTGTCTACATCTACATGTGTGTGGCCTTCTAAATAAGGGTGCGTCTTATATGCTGTCAAACACGGTAACTAATATATAGCTTGTATTTTCTTACTAATACTATTTGAAAGGTGTTAGTAAGAAAACATAACATCCATGCAATATGTGATAACATGTGAACAAATTAAGCAATTAAAGAAATTATGTTTGCTTTGCAATCAATTAAAACTATACATGGATTAAAATTGAGTTCCACATGTACACTTCAAGCAAAACAAATGTTTACATATGATAAAAAGTATTTCAAACTACTGAAATACTACCTGAAAGCTTTGTGCTTCTAATACTTTTACTTCTTACAATAATTTTTCTAAATTAATATCACAAACACATACTGAAACATTTCTCTTTTTTCACATACTGTTTTCAATTTAAAATATTATTTACATTTCAAGCACCATTTTTTTCTAAAATATCACATAAATTATCTGAAACTTAACTTTCCATATGAACATTCTGCTAAAATCATCAATTACTACACACTTTAAGTCACTTGACACTTCATCTCAGCATTTCAATTTCAAATAAGTTGTGCCTACCATTCCTGTTTTAATTCCTCCCTTCAATGAAAGGCACTTCCCTATAATGGCACTGGCCACTACTAAGGCCAGATGCGGTGGCCATTTTATTGTGGAGGCACCTAATAGGTGGCCACAGTTACCTCATATGAAAAGACAGAGAATTTTACATTCATGCCTTCTCCGGGATTTGAATCTGGGCCTTTGGTATGGCAGTCAGGCTCCACTAACCACTATACCATCTGAGCAGCCCATTCCTATTTAATTCTTTGAATGAAACTTCCACAAATAAGACTTACAAATAAAAAGACTCTTTTATTCTATGCCTACTTGCTTGTTTAATACCTTTTTGTTCATCTTTGTTATTTTTTATTGAAACGAATGTATATATATTTAAAATCTACTAATTTTACATTATCGTTACTGTTTACAAATACGTAACTGTCATCTCAAAATAGACTTATATCATATTTCATTTATATTAACAAGTTAGCTTACCCCTTCCCCTTTTTTTTAAAGTGAAAAGTAAAACAGTTTTCTTTTAATTTTCAACTCAGCCTAAATATATATATATATATATATATATATATATATATATATATAATTTATTTCCTAAACCGTATTGATTAATTGATTATATTATCTCCTAAGTTTAATTAAAGTAGAATTATTTTAAAAGTGTGCATCCATACTGGTAAGTTATATTTTGAAAGATGTTTTGAAATAATTTGAAAGCAAAATGTTAATAATGTTTTAACGGGGACTGGAGTTAAATCATCACGAAGAATAATATTACAATTGTAAAAGTAAAAATTAAAACATGTAATTATTGTCATTGATCGGAAATTAGTTGACTTTTCAAGGGGAACAAACCAACTCCCGTTCAATGATCAATAATTGATAGAAATACGTAAATATGAAAGTGTTTCGTCTTTACTCGAGTTATAAATTAAAGCCAAACCGGCAATTCTAGTCAGGCCAAATATTTCCGCGAATAGTTGTTACTCAAAGAACTGATTCTCATGAAGCATTTTAGTCAATTCAATTTGGAGTAAAAATCAATTACTGTAGAGAAATCTTGTAAAACTCGAGTAATCGTCCCCGACACTATCATCTTTATGTATTTGAGTACTATATTATTTGTAGAAATTAAACATTGGAAATTGTCATTATGAAATCGAAATCAAAGTAAAGTTGAAATAAACATAGAAGATTAGAAAAAAGATAAATAATGCAAACTTTGCAAAAACAAATCAAAGAGAACATAAAAATAATATAAAAATAATATAAAAATAAAATAGAAAATAATATAAATAAGATCAGTGAATGTACATGAAGATATAAAGGCCAGAAAGGTATTAAGTAACTTACATTCTTTCTAGTGGGGAAGTTGGCAGTGTGTTCTCTTCGTGTCCGACTCAGAAGTGTAGGGTGTCCGAAAATTCTTAGCGGCAGTAGGGGCTTTGAATTATATCAGTCGGCAAGACTTGGGTGAAGAAATTTATGGTAGTGGGTGGGACTTGGAATTCTTGAGGGATGTATTTTGTGGAGTTCTTATCTGAGAGAGACCGTCTGTTAAGATTTTTTTAAAAATACTAGTGAATGGAAATTAATTAATTTCTGGCTAATTGTCGTGTCGCAATGATTACGAATTTAAGAAAGGAAAAAGGCATTTTCGCTATCCAAGAGCTAGTAGACAGTCTAAAGGCAGGAAATAGGCCCATTTTTTTAGTAACAGTATAGTAACAGTATATGTCTGAAGACAATTAGCTTTTTACAATATATACAATTGAGTAATTACACTATATACAAATCTTTCAACTGACAGTCATCCAACTTATACCGCCTTCTCAGGTTTAGGAATAAATTATCATATCCCTATCTCAGTTAAATGATTTAGAGTGAGTATTTAACGCCTGCTCTTTTAAGGCAATGGTTGATAAATTGAAAGGGAATTAGATTATTTTTGAGAATTTTGATAAGGATCAAAATTTCGCGTTGTAAATCTATTGTATCTGTGCATATAGTTTTAATTCGTTGTATTTGATTAATTATAGTATTGTTAATTACTTTTTTGGATATGTTGAAGTTCCAATTTATTAATTTGTTAGTATTGAAATTGAAGTTTCTTGTTTTGTCAAAAAGTAAAATTTTTTTGTAGTTAATGATTTGAAGATCTAGAAAGTCTATGCTATTTTGTGAATTATTAGTTTTATTAAGTTTAAGACAATTCGGATAAATGTCGGAGTTTTCAATTTTACCAAAATTATTAATTGTAATAAGGTCATCAATAAATCTGTAGGTGTGTTTGTAGTAATTTAACTCTTGTGGTTGTAGATTATTTTGGAAGTTAAATTCTTTGACAAATAAAAAGATATTACAGATCGAGGTGCTGGAATGTAAGCCCACTGGCAATCCTCTGACTTGTTTAAAAAGTTGATTTTGAAACTTGATGTAGTTATGAAAAAGTGTGCATTTTAGGTAGGTTTTCCATTTGTCAAGAGTCATGATATTGAGTATATTAGGGAAAAGTTTTGGTAGATCAAGTAGACTGGTATAGATTTCTTCTAGAGGAAGTGAGGTATATAAGTTTTCAAAATCATAGCAGTTAATGTTTTGGATGTTAATGGTATGAATGGTATTAATGACAGGAGTGTTATTATGAATGATCCAGCAATAGTTATGATTAGTGTTACAATCATTGAAAATAAATTTACAGATTTTATTAAGTTGAATTGAAAAATAATAGTCTATATTTTTCTTGTAATTATTAGTTCCATTAGCTATAAATCTAAATTTTAATGGTGTTTTATGGAATTTGGGAATCGCATAAAGATTAGTAAATCTGTTGTAGTTTGCATTGAAAGTAATATTGAGTTTCTTATGAAAAGTTTTAATCCTGTTTATTATAGATGTTTCTGTAAGGTTGGCTGATTGATAAGTAGTTGCGTTGAGAAGTTCTTTATGAATAATCTCAGTGTAGAATTGTTTTCATATAATGCTAAAGTTATTAGTTGCTTTATCTATTTTTGTAATAGTAAAAAGCTGTTTTAATTTACTAATATCAGATGTAAGTTGCGACCAGTTCAGTGTACTTTTAAATTTGAGGTGACTGATTTCTGTGGATATGCGTTGAAGAATTTTAGCTTTCCATTTTAAGAAGGTATCTATGGGAAAATTCAGTTGATAGCTTGCTTTAACTATAAATTCGTTGATGTTGTTTTCGAAAGTCTTGTAACAGTAATTTGTAGTCATGTTTCTGATTGGTCTAAATTTTGTACCATAACTCATTAGTGTTTTTAGTTGATGGTTTTGTATGATATTCAGGTTGCCAGTAATTATGTGCTGGTGATGAGAATCTACGTAATTGCTGTAAATTGGTGTCTTACAATGTCATTCTGCAGTTTCATCTATTTCATGGTGGTTAGTAAGCAAGTTGCTTAAGGTCCTTTGATATTTAAATGCAATCATTGGTATAGTGTCAACTGCGGGGAAGTAATCTTTACAATCTCTGATGATTCTTGAGAAATGAATATTGTCAAACTGCGGATGCAGAAAATTGACTTTAAAATAAATTTTGCGTTGAGTGAGACTATTAGAGAGTCTGAAAAGACTAAAATCAAGAATCATGTCTTTAATGATTTGTATGTTGTCGTAGCTTTCTTGAATGAATTATTTAGTTTGATAAGGAATTTATTAGTACAGGAGTGTAACCAGTTGAGAAGTTTCTTGGGAAAACAGTCTGAGTCAAAAAAACATTTCAATTGTTTTTTCAATGCAAGTGTATCCAAAGTGGATAAAAATCTCGCATTATTTTTTATTTTGCTTCCTCTTTTTCCTCTCTGCATTTTGATGCTGTAGAGTTTAAATTGGCTGAAAATAGACTTCTTAGAAGTATCTCTATGACTATGTATATAAGTGTTAAGTCCATATGGATAAAGTGAACGTTGTTTTAGTATATAGAGAGATTCCTGAAAAATTCGTGTTTTGTGATTGGGTATTATATCTAGTATCTGAAGTTGAATAGAGTTGAAGTCATGGTGTTTAAAGTGTTCTAATTCTGCTGTATTAAGTTGTGATGGTGTACTTATTTTAATGTTATTTTTTTGTGCGTTGAATTTTTTGAGCTCTATGGTTATTGATTCGAAAGTTAAGATTGTTTTTAGTCTGTCCTATATATTTAATATGTCAAGTACCGCATGTAATCATGTAAATACAGTTAAATGTTTTTCATAGAAATTGTTTTTTGGGTTTACCTGTAGCAGGCATGGCGTTAAATTTTCAAGTTTGTCATCTAGTGGAATGACATTTAGTGATTTCAATATGAGTTAAACTAGCAAGATATAAAAGTAAGGAGGCTGCTAACCTTCAATACAGTAAAGTTTTTGTATAAGAACTTTAAAACTTAAAAAGGTTGGAGATAATATATAAAGTGGGTACATTAGGTAAGAGATAAATAGCGCTAATAGCTGCTATTTAGCATATCAAATGTTGTATGAACTTAAATCCATTTAGTGCGAATACAAGTTATTATTACTTGCGCAATTGCTGCAAAGTTAGTTAATAATAATTTATTTCCTAAACCGTATTGATTAATTGATTATATTATCTCCTAAGTTTAATTAAAGTAGAATTATTTTAAAAGTGTGCATCCATACTGGTAAGTTATATTTTGAAAGATGTTTTGAAGTAATTTGAAAGCAAAATGTTAATAATGTTTTAACGGGGACTGGAGTTAAATCATCACGAAGAATAATATTACAATTGTAAAAGTAAAAATTAAAACATGTAATTATTGTCATTGATCGGAAATTAGTTGACTTTTCAAGGGGAACAAACCAACTCCCGTTCAATGATCAATAATTGATAGAAATACGTAAATATGAAAGTGTTTCGTCTTTACTCGAGTTATAAATTAAAGCCAAACCGGCAATTCTAGTCAGGCCAAATATTTCCGCGAATAGTTGTTACTCAAAGAACTGATTCTCATGAAGCATTTTAGTCAATTCAATTTGGAGTAAAAATCAATTACTGTAGAGAAATCTTGTAAAACTCGAGTAATCGTCCCCGACACTATCATCTTTATGTATTTGAGTACTATATTATTTGTAGAAATTAAACATTGGAAATTGTCATTATGAAATCGAAATCAAAGTAAAGTTGAAATAAACATAGAAGATTATAAAAAAGATAAATAATGCAAACTTTGCAAAAACAAATCAAAGAGAACATAAAAATAATATAAAAATAATATAAAAATAAAATAGAAAATAATATAAATAAGATCAGTGAATGTACATGAAGATATAAAGGCCAGAAAGGTATTAAGTAACTTACATTCTTTCTAGTGGGGGAGTTGGCAGTGTGTTCTCTTCGTGTCTGACTCAGAAGTGTAGGGTGTCCGAAAATTCTTAGCGGCAGTAGGGGCTTTGAATTATATCAGTCGGCAAAACTTGGGTGAAGAAATTTATGGTAGTGGGTGGGACTTGGAATTCTTGAGGGATGTATTTTGTGGAGTTCTTATCTGAGAGAGACCGTCTGTTAAGATTTTTTTAAAAATACTAGTGAATGGAAATTAATTAATTTCTGGCTAATTGTCGTGTCGCAATGATTAAGAATTTAAGAAAGGAAAAAGGCATTTTCGCTATCCAAGAGCTAGTAGACAGTCTAAAGGCAGGAATTAGGCCCATTTTTTTAGTAACAGTATAGTAACAGCATATGTCTGAAGACAATTAGCTTTTTACAATATATACAATTGAGTAATTACACTATATACAAATCTTTCAACTGACAGTCATCCAACTTATACCGCCTTCTCAGGTTTAGGAATAAATTATCATATCCCTATCAGTTAAATGATTTAGAGTGAGTATTTAACGCCTGCTCTTTTAAGGCAATGGTTGATAAATTGAAAGGGAATTAGATTATTTTTGAGAATTTTGATAAGGATCAAAATTTCGCGTTGTAAATCTATTGTATCTGTGCATATAGTTTTAATTCGTTGTATTTGATTAATTATAGTATTGTTAATTACTTTTTTGGATATGTTGAAGTTCCAATTTATTAATTTGTTAGTATTGAAATTGAAGTTTCTTGTTTTGTCAAAAAGTAAAATTTTTTTGTAGTTAATGATTTGAAGATCTAGAAAGTCTATGCTATTTTGTGAATTATTAGTTTTATTAAGTTTAAGACAATTCGGATAAATGTCGGAGTTTTCAATTTTACCAAAATTATTAATTGTAATAAGGTCATCAATAAATCTGTAGGTGTGTTTCTAGTAATTTAACTCTTGTGGTTGTAGATTTTTTTGGAAGTTAAATTCTTTGACAAATAAAAAGATATTACAGATCGAGGTGCTGGAATGTAAGCCCACTGGCAATCCTCTGACTTGTTTAAAAAGATGATTTTGAAACTTGATGTAGTTATGAAAAAGTGTGCATTTTAGGTAGGTTTTCCATTTGTCAAGAGTCATGATATTGAGTATATTAGGGAAAAGTTTTGGTAGATCAAGTAGACTGGTATAGATTTCTTCTAGAGGAAGTGAGGTATATAAGTTTTCAAAATCATAGCAGTTAATGTTTTGGATGTTAATGGTATGAATGGTATTAATGACAGGAGTGTTATTATGAATGATCCAGCAATAGTTATGATTAGTGTTACAATCATTGAAAATAAATTTACAGATTTTGTTAAGTTGAATATATATATATATATATGATTAAATGAATATAACAAAGTAAAACGGTTTTCTTTTAATTTTCAACTCAGCCTAAATACATATATATATATATATATAATACATATATATATATATAATACATATATATATATATATAATTTATCAAGCAAAGCAGTAAAAACAATTTTGGTCAAGAAAACATCTTGCTTTTGGAGCGGCAGCTCTTGGTAACTTTTATGCGAGCTTTCTACAATTTTTATATATATATATATATATATATATGATTAAATGAATATAACAAGTTCATTCAAACTGTACTAAATAAATAAAGACCATTACAAGATAATAAATATCATGTTCAACATGTTAGACAACACATTCACTTAACATAAAGAGCAGACAGAATGAGCAACTTTACCATATGAAGTGGGATCAAAACAATAATACGGATGTTCTGTTATTTGAAGTCCTCTTCTCATAGCTGAAGCAAAACCTTCGGTTGTTGTTAGAAATATAACTGGTAAACATTTTCCAAAATGAACTAGTATGGAGACTACAGTTTGTGGTCCTATGGCTGCACCGGTGCGCTTTCCAGCTGAAAAGAAAATAAGTATATTCAAAAATACAATTCGTCATTTTTGACCAAATACATTTTTTCTGAGAAAAGGGTAAACCGTTTGGTGGCCATGAGATTAAGCAATTCTTTCTTCTCAAATATGCATGTCATAAATTTGCATCCACTGTGGTGCATAACAGGGATGAGATCTAAGCTTGTTCATGACCACCAAAGGGTTAATACATTCTCAATGCATAATGCAAATGTATTTCAAGGAAAAGAATAATTGCATTTAAAGTTACATATATGCAATACTCGTACTTTTCGGCAGAAGATGAGAAACAATTCACGTTTAGTTATGGTCGGAAAACTGCAGCGTAGATGACTGGACATTACGGTGTAGTGCATGATAGCATAGAATTTGTAGAAGCATGACCAGCTTGATAGTTAAACATCATTTATTCTTAAATGGCAATTTTCTTAACACATAACTTCCGAAGACTAGGGATGCTAAACGCACCCCATAATTTTAGCTATGCAATTACATTTTACATAATGACGAATAGCTAGCAGAGGCTGAGCGATAAGCTGCCAGCACGCAAGCAAAGAAGCGTGAAAGAGAGAGAAACGACGCAGTTATTAACTATTTATAAAAGTGCACAAAGTACAGCTAAACTGTGATTGGTTAAATTTTGAGTTTCAGTTCCATTTACATCAGGGATGTCAAACTCATAGGTACACTTGGGCCAAACAAACAAGGTTTAACTTTAGGCGGGCCGCAAAAAAAAATCAATATTCATAGTAACGTAGATTTATTTTGAATAATACAATAATAAACACATATATATATTTATATAGAAAAGAACAAGAAAAATTTAATGTTTACGTCCTGATACTTGACATCTCTTCTCTGCTATTATCTTTCCTATTTTGGGAGAAATTTTGTTTCCAGTGATAACTTTCAACGCTGACCCAAGGTGAGCATCATTAATACGGTTTCTAATAGGAGACTACCTTTCATTACTGAAAATAAGTGCTACCAAACAGGGAAATAATTTCATATGCGGATTTTCGAGTATTTTCAAACCTGGCTGGTAAATATTTGTAAAATTCAGTCACGCCCATTTCAATGAATTTTGCTTTCAAATTTGAGATGCATTGAATCTCGATCACCTGCATTTGCATATAGCTGGGTACTGAGTCAATACTTATTGAGAAAATCGAAGAAAACAAAAAAACAAAACAAAAAAAAAAAAATGTCTTCGAGGGAACTAAAATCATTAAACCTCGTTTCAAATTCAGTTGTTAAATTTGCAATTTTTTCTGCGTATTTTTGATACGAACAAGTATCATCTAAACTTGATTTGTTCATGCTGCATGTCAGGAAATGCGTCAAATCTTCATTTTTAAGTTGTTTTTCCCAAAGAACTAGTTGACATTTGAATGCTTTAATTATGTCAAACATGTTCGTAATGATATGATCTTTTCCTTGTAACGATAAATTTAAATCGGTTAAGTGTTTGGTTATATCAACGAAGAAAGATAAATCTTGTATCCATATTGGATCGTAAAACAAACTTACGTCTTGATTTTTCGTTTTTAAAAACTGACATATTTCTTCTTTCAAATCCCAGAATTGTTTGAGAATCTTGGAGCAAGATAACCAACGTACCTCGGTATAGTAGTACAAACCCGAATATTCACTAACTAACTCACTTAAGAAAGCAGTGAATTGACGCTGATTTAAACCTCGAGATCTTATAAAATTTATAACTTTTTTTATATATGACAAAACATTCTCCATATTCATTACTTTCGTGCATAGAACTTCTTGATGTATAATACAATGCATATGATGAATGTTTGAACTGTGAATTTCACTAAGTATTTTTCTTAGTAATGCTACCAAGCCCTTGTTTTTCCCGGTCATTGATGGAGTGCCATCTGTAGCTACAGAATTTAATTTTGCCAAAGGTAGATTGTATTTCTGCAGAAGTCCAAAAACACAAGTAAATATATCTTCTCCTGTGGTAGTACCAGGCATCGGTATTAGTTCCAGTAATTCCTCAAAAATGTTAAAATTCTTGTCACAAGAACGAAGAAAAACTGCTAATTGAGCTTTGCCACTAATGCCCGTGCTCTCGTCACAGGCAATGGAGAAACTTTCGAAACTAGATGATTTTGCTTTGATCTGATCACTTAAATTCGCAGCTAAATCAGTAACTCTTTCCGCAAATGTATTTCGAGACAATTGATTGAAATTGATTGAAAAGCCTTCACATTTCCAGGACAAACAATTTCTCCAGCTTTCATTAGGCATTCCTTGATGAAATCACCGTCAGTAAAAGGCTTCGAATGTTTAGCTATGAACTCGGACAAGACGTAGCTTGCATGTACCGCCGCTTCACTTTCTTGCAATACTTTACTAAACATGGACTGTTGCTTTTTCACTCCTAACTTGAGCTCTTTCAACTTTTCTTTTCTCATTAATCCTTTGTAATTGTTATATTTTGATTTGTGTTGTTCGTAATGACATTTAATATTATATAACTTTGGTACATCAATAGTATTATTACATATCAAGCAGATTATTTTATCTTTTATTTCACAGCAAAAATATTCTAATTCCCATTTTACTTGGAATATTCTATGTTCGTCAGCGATTTTTCGTTTAATTTTACTACCACTTGGTTTTGATATAGACGTACTGAATACAAAGGGCTGGAATAAACACGGTTAACGTTAAAAAGTTAACAAAAATTTATTCTTTCCACAAGAGATAAATCAAAATGCTGAAATATTTCTTCAAAAATATTCTAACAATATCACAAAATGTCAAACGTTTAGCCAAAATCAATTCAAAACAGAGAAACTAATTCTATCTCACAGCGAAATCGCTACAAATCAATCACAGCATTAAGTAAACAAACAGTTCGCTAGAACTACAACTGAGATGAGTTCTTTGTTCTCGGCTTTTATAAAGCTTTATAATTAATTTCTCGAATATACTGGAAACATCTATAAATATCTGGATTTTTGTGGATGGCAACAGCAATTACGAGATATTTATTTATTAGGTATTAAATGCACGCGCTGTTCTATTTTTAACCTTCCAACGCAGCTGTCTTTCAAAAATCATCTGCGTTGCTAAGGCAACATGAAGCAAATCTAATTACAATTCTAAATAAAAAAAACTAACTAAATAAATAACTATGAAATCTGTAACAATATGAATTAAGTAATAATTAATAATAAAGCAAAGTGCATGCACATGCATGCACCAATATATCGTACAAAACTATGATTGGGAAACTGAGACCATGAGTTCGGCCACATTCGGCTATCGGGGGATGCGTAGAAGTTCTGAGTGCACGTGTCCCCCAAAAGCCGAAGGTAGCTGAACGTAAGCTACTCACACGCATTTGTAATTTAAGTAGTGTGTGTGTCAGCTCGCTGTGAGTAATCTAACAACACTGAATAAATTATCGTTAATTACTTAGCAGTAAACATATAATTTTTTTCTTCGTCGATATGTTAATTTATTATTATATATTATTATTTGCTGATATATTGGCCGGGCTGCAAAAATATTTGTTGCGGGCCGCGAGTTTGACATCCTTGATTTACATCATCAGAATTAGACTTTTCTGGAAATGATGCAGTGCAAAGGGAGGTTACTATTTTTAGAATTGAGAAAGGAAATTTACGTTGCTAATTTAATCTTTTCCATATTCTTTATTTTTATCACATATCCCCCCTTCAAAAGAAAGGTTGGGAAAGAAGGGTGGAAGAAAAAGCATTAAAGAGAAAGTGGCAAAGCATTAGCGCATAAAGAGAAATAATTTGAAAAAGTATAAATCCTGAATTTTGAGCAAAATTATTATTTCCATAATTGCAAAATATACACATTGATATGTTTTTAGTCCTTTAAAAAATTTTCAGTCCTAAAGTCTGTGTTTTAGAGTCCACATGATTACATTTTTTTCCCTTCAAGGGAAGGCTTTGCAAAGCTTTGAACGCAATATCACAGTTGTAAAAATTCTACACACATTACTTATTTTGAATAATCACAAAAAATTTCAAAATTTTCAAAACATAACTAATTTTCATTATAACTTATAGTTTAACATCATAAATTTTATAAAGTATTACTAAAATTATAGTTTTTACTGTTGTTACATCGCTAATTTTCCAATTTTACACAAAAATAGAAGATCCCACAGCTTTCCTTTACACACACATCCAGCTATTTGGACATCACCACTTTAACAAACTCATGTACTGAATTTTCATGAGTAGTTAAGAGTTGCTTCAGGCAGTTGCTTATAAAGGCCTCCGTTCCTTGTTTAAAGGCAATTGGCATTTTGAACTGCACTATACATTCCATTTATTAAAAAAAAATTAACCACACTCCATTTATTTAAAAAACATATTTCTATGAAAAAATCAAAAGGTGGACACCTTCAAAGTTTATATTTTCTGATGTGAGGAGGGTAAAAGAACAAATAACAGAGGTAAAAGCAGGGCCTCTGTTTTGATCCAGCACTCCCTCATACTCTTTCCTTGCAGGCATTTATTCTCTTTTTAGTATTTTTATATTCATTATAACCATACCCGGTATTTTAAACAGTACATATTTTCTAAATTATATTCAAAACATTTCTGTATCTTTTCAAAATTAACTCGATCATTTCTCAAATAATTCAAAATTTTTAAACTTAAAATTTTTAAACAGCAATGTCATTTCTAATTATTACTACAGTAATTTTAATAACCTTCCCTAAATAAAATAATTATAAATCTCTAAATTTGTTACTTAATAATGTAAAACAATTAGAAAAAAACTATATTTTTTAGTATCATAAAAACTTGAATCAATAAAAATGGTACTAAAATTTAATATGAACAACATCAGATACCTGAATTTCAAAGCAGTACTTAATTAAAAATCATTTACCTCATAGTAATGAAAAGGTTTAGATACATTATTTACAAAATAACATTAAATAAACTCACAAAATTTATAAATCGAAAATACTGAATCATTTTTTAAAGAATATGTTTTGCTTTGGCAAATCAATGACATTAAATTTCAGCAATGTGTCACTAAATTTAGATGCAAAATTTAAACTCCGTTTAAACTCCGATTCTCATTTTTTGAAACGATGAAAAGAACCTCAGTTAATTTAGCTTATAAAATAACCGAAGAATAAAAATTAATAAGAAGATGGATCGCACACGCTAAAAACGGTTGTAGACGAAACATCAGCCTAAGAACGTTGAACCATTTGTTAATATATGAAGATGGATATTTTCTTTTTACTTCTAACTGATGATCATTAGTTATAAAGCAGAGGTAGATTACAAATTCAGTAAGTTGAAAGGCAGGGCAAAACGATATATTTTCCCTCCCTTTCTTGATACTTTCAATGAAAACGAAAATAAATTGCTCACATGTACACACTTGAAGCACGTAGTATAAACAGACCAACGATCTTGGAATTGCTGCAACGCTGAAATAATTTGAAACATTGATACACTGTATCATTGTGAACACTCATCAGAGACGCGCGGTGGTCGCACCTTGAAACCACCAATTTTTGAATTTTTTTCTCTTTTTCTTTCCGAAATTTTTGAGTGAAAATCGATTGATTACTGATCTTTTACCTCTAAATAACACAAAATTACTGCAGAATCGTACATGTTTTAGGTCTTAGTACTTCAATTCGGATGCCTTTTAAAATTCGTTTTCAATGAGACAAAATAACTTCCTTTTATTAATATAAAAAACTTTAAACTTCAAAAGTTATTCATCGCACATCATGATTTCTATTATAAACAATAAAAAATAGCAATAATTAAACTGCATATATAAAAAAACCCTCTATATGTATAGCATTTGCTTTATGGTTTCACTGCCCCACTACAGCATTGTGTGGCTTGGTGGTCGCGCCTTGAAACCACTGCTCTTAACAATGGCGTTTGCTTGCTTCTCAAATAGAAATGTTTATTTTTACCCTAATATAGATAAGAGGTTTTGAAACCACAGAGTTATTTTATTATTAAACAATACATGCACCTGCCCAGTAAAAAAGTCTTTCTTTTCCAGAGACTTTTCTCTGACTTCAACACACTTGCTCCCCAAGCTAGTACTGTGATTTTATAAATTATTTCCTGTGGTTGAAATTTAATGTAAATATACTTTGCTATAATTAAAAATAGAAAAAGATTTTCTGAATATTTTGGGACGAAATAGGAATAAAATAAGTATGAATGGTAAACGAATGATCCGTACCAAAGCCACAAAGACCAAGCCTCCCTCATTAACATAAAAAACACAAATTTCATGTGCCAGATAAAAAGAAACTAAATAATGCTGGACATATACCAGTAAAATTCAGATCCAGGCAGAGTACATTTTGTAGCACAAGGAAGAAATCTCACAGAAGATACATGTGTGAAACGTGCAGTATGGGTCTATGCATGTACCAAAAAGACAAAACATGCTTTGAACAGTGTCACAAAAAAAAATTTGTTCTTTGAAATTTAAAAAACAGTCTTTTTTCAATCCTTATTTTACCAAGTATTTTTAACCATTTAGCCAAACGTCCTTCTTATGTAGGTACTTATATTTCCATTTTTATAGAAAAATGACATAAATGTTTATTTTTAAATTTTTTCTGACAATTTACTTCATAAAATAATGTAAAAAATTATATATAATGCAATTCGTACATACATTTTTTAAAATTCATAAATTTCGTCATTTATTGGAAACTCGCACGGAGAAAGCTAAGTTTTTTTCCCCTACTACCTCACTAAGTTTCAAAGTGCGACTACCACCCACAGAACAAAGGGCAAGAGTACATTTTTTTAAATTCATATAGTATTTGTATCTAGGATCATAATATTCAATTTCTAAAGTTTTTAGTTAAAAAAGTTTCTTAAATAATATCGCGTGCATCAAAGGATTAATATAAACACTTTGCTGGGTTAATTTTCGAAGCACTGCGGATGATCAGAATTTTTTTTTTTTTTTTTTTAATTTCTAGCCCGATGATTTATATGATGGAGAATAAAATAAAATTCAATATCATAGCAAAGCTTCAATTCTTATCGTTAACATAATTCCACAGATGAATTTGCATTAGTGAACCCGCACTCGAGATGTCAATCCTGTCAGACTAAAACGGTAATAATCGTACTTTTTGGCGGAAGATGAGAAACAATTCACATTTAGTCATGGCCGTAAAACTGCTGCATAGATGACTGGACATTACGGCGTAGTGGAAGATCGCATCAAATTTGTAGAAGTACGACTAGCTTGATAGTTAAACATTATTTATTCTTGAATGACAAATTTCTTAACACATAACTGTAGAACACTAAGATTATATTTTACATAATGACGAATAGCTAGTGCCCCCATAATTTTAGATATGCAATTACATTTTACATAATGACGAATAGCTAGTGCCCCAATAATTTTAGATATGCAATTACATTTTACATAATGACGAATAGCTAGCAGAGGCTGAGCGACAAGCTGTCAGCACGCAGGCGAAGAGACGAAAGAGAGAGAAACTGACGCAGTTATTAACTACTTATACAAGATCGGTGCACAAAGTACAGCTAAACTGTGATTGATTAAATTTTGAGTTTCAGTTCCATTTACATCATCAAAATTAGATTTTTCTGGGAATGATGCAATGCAAAGGGAGAGTATTTTTAGAATTGAGAAAGGAAATTTATGTTGCTAATTTAATCTTTTACATATTCTTTTTCTTACATATATATGTTTTAGAAATGTTCAATTAATGTTTTTGTGGTGGAACACTGCTTTAGTAGATAAAAATAAATAGGCGAGACTTCTTTTTTTATCATGCATTTATCCTAAAGTATTACAATACAGCATTATAAAATTCCTTCCAAAATCCCTAACAATTCTCTTTTGTCAGTTTTATATATATAGGAGAAAATTATAAGTGCTGATCATAACTGAACCGTTATAGGTTCTCCTTTCTCAGTGCATGCCTTCATTATGCAAATGGTATTATGCCCAGCTAGCATCAGAAGGTCTGGGTTTTGAGTTCCAGTATGGGCATTACTGATTTTCCATATTTCCCATCACCAGAACAATATTATAGTTCTATAGTGGCACCCGACTAATATGAGGTGGCCAATAATTTTATATCACTTTGATTTGTTGATCAGGCTTCTCCTCTTCCCAATCTTCCTTTTAGCGAGGTAGAATCTATGGAATTTTCTCCTTCATCACTGTATGCTTTATTTTTATAGACATGCAATAATCTAATTTCTCCAGTCCTTACTCGGAATACTTAATGGCCATATGAAGAACATTAAGTAAGTATATAGGTGCTTAAATCTATCCAAACTGCATGTAACAGTGATGATATTTTATCTATGTCTGGGTGCAAGGGATAAATCACCAAATATTGCGTACTCATGGAGAATCATTTCCCATGATTCTCCGTGAAGATTTTGAATAACTGATGTTTGATTATTTCACAAGGATTCTAATTCACTTAATTATGATGAAAATTTGGAAATTATCTGCAATAGAGGAAGAAGCTGTACTATTTCTTCAAGAAAAAGGTATTTTGCCAATTGATGCAACTTGTGTAAAATTGACAAGAAGTTGTGTTTTCAAGATGGCTTTCAATGGCAATGCAACATTTGTACCTTCACAGTATAAACAGCATTTGTAAATGAACATGATTCGAATCATCAAGAATGAATTTAAAATCTGACTCATTTATGGTTCCAGCAATGAAAAGGCATTAGTGAAATAGTATAAAAACTCCAAGTAAAACAGGAAAAGCAGTTTTTTTTTTTCAGGGTTCATACACATTTCTGCACACGGAAATTAAATACTTTTAAGGACTATTAATGAAAAAATTAAGGACCTATGAGCAAATGAGAAGTGAATAAATTCAATTAAAAATATTATCTATGTCTCAACTTCACTTTTGTAATACTATCCTAAAACTAAACTATATCTGTAAGTAGGATACATTATTAAACATAAATTCATTAACATAATTATTAAAAAGTTTGAGAATAAAATAAACTTTATCAAATTTATCAAGTAGCTCATAATAGTTGGACAGTTTTCAAAGAAAGTGACATTTTATTAACGTTTTACTAACGGTTAGGTTCACGTTGATGCTGTTTACGCTTCATTTTGTCACATACTTGCTCAGTCTAGAAATTTAATAAATAGCGGGTAGATTTTATGTCAAGTGGCATAGGTTAAAATGACAAGTAAAGTCATAATCAGTATGATTCATAACAAAAGACTGGCTGTTGTCACCGCTGCTGCTTGCCCAGAGAGAGACCTACTGAGCACAGCAAACTTGAAAGGCCTGATGTAGGCATGGTTGGCAGGTTTTGAAAGTTAGTTGGGCTCTGTCTGATGCAGTTAGCATCGTAGCTTACTGTAGAATTTCAGGGGTTATAACAGAGTTAATATTCTTTAAGGTTTCAGTAAACCACTAAAGCACCAGAGGTGATAAGCTGTTTTGTATTATTTCAAATCTCACTAGCTGCACAGAATAAGTTTTACATGAATTTTTACACTTTTGTGTTTTATCTTGTGACCACTGTAAGGATTAATGAAAGGCAACAATTCGTTTTAACGTGCAGAGATTATTTTTAAAGGTAAGCATTAGTTATAAGTAATTAAACTAGATAGTTAGCTAACCTTAGTCATTATGAATTTACATGGAAATGATTAAATTTTTATTTAAAAATACATGTAATTTACGACATTTATTCTTAAATGATATTAGGATAATTACACATTAAAAGTAGTTATTGCTAGTTTTGTAGCAACAACACTCAACAAAATATTTATGCATCTTTTTAATTTCAAGCCTTCCCAGACATTTTGGCTAATTTATATTGATTTCCTTTGCTTTAAGCATCTTTTCTAACAATCAGAAATTTGTCTCAATACACAAAATAATGTTCTCACTAGTTTCTGCACGTGTTATCTCCTAACATGTCACCTCTCCGCAATGTACCTATGAGCGTTTACTTGATCTGGTAAAAGTTAAATAGTCCAACCCCCCCCCGACAGACGTGAAACAAATTATCACTATGTCTGAAAGTAACTACAAAGTCAGACAAAGGTTTAAGTATGCTCTTATTTAAAAAGAACATAGAATATAATGGCATGTTCTTATGCTAACAAAATCAGTTACAGCTCGTGGTGATGTAATTACACAAAAAGAGTCAAATTCAAACTAAAAATGTGGACTAGTGGTCAAAGACTATGCAACTGAATTTTAATTTAAGCTGGATCAGTAACTCTAGCATCATAACAAATTCAAATGGTGGCAGCAATAATACAAAGATGAATAATTATAAATTATCAGAGCTGGCAGGAACTAATGCAGGGAGCAAGTGGAGGTCAGAAACACACTCTGTATTACACTCCAAAAACCTCAGTTTAAAAACCGTCTAAGCGATTTATATTCTGATGAGGATATATAAATGGAAAATTAAAAGTAAAGGCTGAAATTATAAGCAACTGGGTAATTTACATAACAATAACTGTACATAATCTTTGAAGAATAATTTTCTTTCTCTTTATGTATTCAGTTTTTTTCTTCAACACGTTTCCTTTTCCTTTTAGAATTTTTGGATTTAATTAAAGATTTCTGTTATTCTAAAAAAACTAAATGCATTTAGAATTTGCAGAAAAAGCTTCTAATTTTGCTTCTAGTTTTATTTCTTTAGGAATATGAACATTCAGAAGAAATATTAAATGATATATGATAAGTGCCGGTTACAGAACTGGTGCGGCAGAATTTAGTGACACACCGAGCAACAAAATACAGATATGGCAAACCTTTTAGAATTTAGAACATGTATTGGAAGCAGAATTTAAAAAGGCACTAGGCACCAGAATTTAAGATCCACAGAGATTGCATCAGGTGGGAATTTTTAATTTGAAGGCCTACCCAGACATTTTGGCTAATTTATATCGATTTCCTTCTCCTTAAGCATATTTTCTAACAATTAGAAATTTGTTTCAATATGCAAAACAATGTTTTCATTAGCTTCTGCGTGTTTTATCTTCTAACTGCCAACCTCTCACAATGTACTACCTATGAGGGTTTACTTGATCTGGTTAAAGTTAAATAGACCGAACCCCCCCCCCTCGACAGACGTGATCAAATTATCACTATGTCTGAAAGTAACTATAAATCAAATAATAAATTGAAATAAAGGTTTAAATAAGCTTCTTATTCAAAAAGAACTTGGAACATATAGGCCTGATCTTATGCTAACAAAATCAATTACAGTTTGTGGTGATATAATTAAACAAGAGTCAAATTCAAACTAAAAATATGGATTAGTGGTCAAAGACGATACAATTTAATTTCAATTTAATCTGGTTCAGTAACTCTATTATCATAATAAACTCAAATGTCAGCAGCAGTAATGGAAAGACTAATAATTACAAATTATCAGAGCTGACAGAACTAATGCAGGGAGCAAGTGGAGGACAGAAACACACTCGTCTTACACTCCAAAAACCTCAGTTTAAAAACTGTCTTGTGAACAGTGATTTGCATTCTGATGAGGAAATAGAAATGGGAAATTATAATAAGGCTGAAACTGTAAATAACTGGGTAATTTACATAATAATAACTGTACATATCTTTGAAGAATAATTTTCTTTCTCTTTACATATTTAGTTTCTTTTTTCAACACATTTCCTTTTCACTTTAAATTTTTGGCATTTAATTAAAGACTTCTGTTATTCTAAAAGACTAAATGCATTTAGAGTGTATGGAAAAAGCTGCTAATTTTATTTCTTTAGTAATATGAACATTCAGAAGAAATATGAAATACATTTGGTAAAGTCTGGTCACAGAGCTGGTGTGGCATAATTTTTAGAATTTAGGGAACTGAGCAACAAAATATAGAAATGGCAAAACTTTTAGAATTTAGAACAGAGAAAGGCACAAAGCAGCAGAATTTAGGATCCACAGAGACTGTGTCAGGTGGCAAAATGCCTAGCGCCAGATCTATGCATGATGCATTAAGACATATTAGATAAATCTTTTGAATTGTCAGTTTTCTTTATTAATAAAAAAATTCCTTTTCCATATGATATGATTAGAAGTACTTTTGATATTTTCCATGCTTGTATCTAGTAAAAAGTAGAGAAAATAAGGGGAAGATAAAAATGTTAAGAAAGTGGTTTTAGAATCAGAAGTAAAACATTAAACTATTATGTTTTCATTGTTCTTCCAGATGTTCTCCAAAATGTAAGAAACTGTGTGTTACTACCATGGAGACATTTTAAATTTTATCACATTTTTCTGTAATCTTTTAGAATCGTGGGTCTATAAATTTGCCTGTTTTGTAAACTGTGCTTTATAGCATTATTCATTGCTTATTTTTCAGATACAAAAAATTTTATAATATATGGCGAAAATGGAACTTTATAATATGACAGTGAAAAATAAAAATGCTTTATTTTAATGTTATTTCTTAAATATAATTCCAATATTTACCATTATTTTAATAAAATTTATCAATGTTAGAATGTTCTAAAAAAATCGTCAAAAATCCCCAGATCTCGGAATTAAAAATTTTCTATAGAAACTGATCTTAAAATTGCCAAAATATTGATAATCGCCAAATTTAGAACAGTTTAATAAAAGAATTCACATCCCCAAAAGCGGAAAGTTGTTTGAGAGTTCTTCATTACAAAAAATGAAATAATTTTGAAATGCTTATGTTTCACTTCTTGCTCAGAAACTCGAGTATCCCACCATTATTTATATTACAAATAGGAACAAATTATAACTAATGAACCCATTCAAAAAATAGCCATATTTGTCTGTGAATCGCTAAAAATATTCCTGCAAAACGCTAATTCACACTCAAAATAGCAGTCGTAAAAACAAACAGATATTTCAGATGATTAAAATTAAGGACCTTCTGCCAATTTTGGCCAAAATTAAGGACTTTTAAGGACCAAAAATTGATTCCAAAAAACTTGAGGACTTTTAAGGACTCTTAAGAACCGTACGAACCCTGCATAACAACCAACATGCCACTATATTTAAGGCATTTCCCCCCTTTTGTAATACTTTTATGCATATTTTTTACTGCAAAAGGGATGTATGCATAGGATACATTCTGTTGCTCAGATTTTTTACTGTTTGGAGAATTTAAAATTTTACACATTATCTTTTTCACTGTATTGCAAAATTGCACAAAGTTCAGAAAGCTGTGCTTGCTTTAGTCAAAAATCTGCAAGTCTTTTTCATACAGCTTTGTTCAAATATTGACTTATATGCAAAGTCAAAAAGGAAAATGTGACAGAAGAATGAAGATGCCACTAAGAATAAAAAGAAATTCCGTGAAATGTGCTTTAAATGCAAAAGCCAATTCGATAAATTAAAAAAATTATTTAAATATTTATGGGTTTGGAATTATCAGCTGGGGCTGTGAGAATATTATTTAACAAAGGATTAAAAAATTCGGGGTGCGAATGAAGGAAGGCTACAATTAATTTCTATGGCTAAAATAATATAATTACGCTGGAAAGCTTAAAGAATAAAATATTACAAAACAGATTAAAATACAGTACAAAGTCCGAAATCCGGATGTCCGTTATCCGAAATGATCTAAAATAAGGACCTCAAAGGCAGTAAAAACATTTTTCTTTGGTATGCTTTACACATGAACATTTGATTTTTCATTCCATAATAAAACGTGTGGAGATTTTCACTTAAAAATTCAGATTCTTAATTTCACTTAGGCACTAAATAAAATACCTCGTTATGGAAAAACAATCACGTAAGCATAAATTTGTGAAATTAATAATTTGGCTCTGTAGCTGAGTATCTGCTTGGCATACATCTCAAATGTTCCGTTCACCACTGCTCACCACACTTACCGAAAAATTCATCTATTTTATATCCCTGATGCCGACGTGGCGAGTCATTATTTATTATATTTTGCTTTCATTACCACATGGTTATCAATACATAACAGCTTCAATAATAACTCATGCAGTGATGTCTAAACTTTTTTTATATTAGTAATTGAATACCAAGACTATGACAACCTTTTAAGCTAACATTATGCTTGGTGATGATTATAGATTTTTAAATGCTTTAAGAAATGTTGAACGAGGAAAAATTCAACAAAAATTTCTCTTCATATGCTAAAAATAGATTCTGTTAATGAAACTCATAGATTACATTTAGTGCTATTTTAATTAAGAATAACTGATATGTTATTCACCATAAACCCAGAAGTGGTGGCAGAATATGTCGGCACCAGACGGCAGAATTTAGGGAAGATGAAATTTTTGGAACTTGGGGAAGCACAGAGCAGCAAATTTTATGATTTAAGGAAAGCACTGAGATGCAAAGTTTAGGTGCGGTGAAAATTTAGAACTTCGTAAGGCGCTTTGTAGCAGAATTTAGAACCTGTAGAGACTGCACCATGTGGTATTAGCCTAGACAAAGCATTAAGTCTATGTGGGAATTTATTTATTCAGGACTCAGATTAGTTTCAAGCATTTACAAGAAATAAACATAGGTATAGTAAATAACTAAACTAATACCTTAATTCAGTATGCAGTAGGAGCAAGACAAAATTTAGCAAAACAACTTAGCTTTCGTCGCCAATCTTGTGATACACAGCCAATAATGTGTCACGGACGCTATTAAGCTAGGCTAAAATTATCTTTGCTGATTCTAAGGCATACCAGTTAATGTAGCGGACTGTGCTGCTCCCTATTCTTTTAGTTTGATACAGCTTTTTTTTTTTTTTTTTCAGACTGTTATTATTAAGGCAATTTTATAAAAACTAAGCTTGAACTTTCGATTATGTATGTCAGAAATAGTTTCCAATTCTGGAGCTGCCAAAGGATCTACAAAGTGAAACCATGTTTCGATGTCCATTAAACAAAAAGTGAAATTCTTGCAAAAAATGGATAAAGGCATATCCGTCTCAAAATTATGCAAGGAGTATGGCACTGGAAAGACAACTGTATATGACATAAGTAAAAAGAAAACGGAACTTTTTGAATTTTTTGTGGAAGCAACTTAAACAACTAACAGTGAAAGAAATGTTTAATGTAAACAAATAAATATTAAGCTTTTTTTGTAATTTTTGATACCCTTTGGATCATAATTGTTCTTTATTTCCCAAATTAAGATTTCATATTTTTAATTGTATAATTTCTGCATGCCATCTTACCAGATTTAAATTGATGACCTAATATCCGGAAAAATCCCAAATCCGAAATCGCCGAAGTCTCGATGAGTCCGGATTTTGGATAAATATATATGTATATAAAATCTAATTGTAAAATTAATATTTTGCTATATATGAATAAACATTATGCAATTTCATTTTGTAGGTTTTAGTTTTAAACTTCCAAATGGTCCAGGATTTTGCTTAAAAACCTTCATTTTCCCAAAACTGCCATTAGAAAGAGATATTTTCTTGATTTTAATGCCAAAATGTCCATTACTTTACACCTGAATTTATGTACTTTAAATATATTGCCTTAGATTCTTTTATGTACTTTAAAGATATTGCCTTAGTTTCTTGGATGTATTTCAAGATGCATGTATAAGGGTGGATCAAATGAAAAGGAACAGTAGCCACAAAATGAAAAGCTATTATTATTTTCAAATGTACTCACCAAAATTACAAAAGCACTTATCTCACTGCTGCATCAAGTGGCAAATACCTCAGTCATAGAAAAAGTTTGGCCGAGATCATAGCTGGAACCTTCTCTGTAGAGGTTGCCAAGGTATTTTGCAGTACGTGTTACCAAAAAAGACCAGTTTCATCAGTGTTGTAAAACATCCACAATGCCTTTTTTAATGGATCAAAGATGTGAAAGTCACACGGGGAAAGGTTGTGGCTGTAAGGCGGGTGTTGCAATATACTGCATCAAAACCATGCAAACATGTTCAGTGTACAAATGGGTATGCATTGTCATAGAGCAAAAGCATTACAGAGGACATGCCTGGCCACTTAGCTTTGATTGCTGCATGCAAACATTAAATGGTATTGCAGCACTGAGCAGTGTTGATCGTTTCACCTGGAGCCAGAAAATTAATGCGAAGCGGATCTTTCACATAAAAAGAAAAAAGCATGATTTTGCCCTTACTCTACATCATCCTGGACTTCTGTGGTGGAGAGCAGGCATGTTTCCACAGCTAGCTTTGTCATTTGCTTTCTGGTTGGTAGTGATGGCGTGATAGTGAGTCCCGATTTTATGTGCAGTATTCTGATGGCCGTGATAGTGTTGATATGAGCTCCGGCATCTGAATCCTTATCGTAATTTACTGAGAGGTGAGCGAAGACATTATTAGAAAGACAATCATACGACTTTAAGCAATCAGGTATGATCATTGTTCCAGGTAAGATATTTTGTTGAATTACAATTAAACCTTCATTTACACACCAGTCAACCAATGCTTTCTTTCCCATTCATTCCAAATCATACAGAAACTTCAGGTTAATCTTATCACAGGCAGCCATTTTTACGGTGTAAAGCACAAAATAAGCATTGTACTTCCTAACCAACATCCGACGCAGGAATAAGCCTTGAGAACTATTTTACCAATAATGAAATTCAGTGCAATCATGCACTGTAACCAATCATGTCATGATAGGGTTTCCAAAACATACATCTTAAAAAATACTCAGATTACCTTAACTGAAACAACAGCATGGCGATAATCCAAGGGGTACCCCAAAATATAGACTACCCATTTCTTCAGTAAGGAGGCATTTTGTTTACTGCCGAAGTAAAATTAAGAATCAGGACTCTCCATGTGTTTTATTACGGGGTAAAAAATCAAATGCGCATGTGTAAAGCATACTAAAATAAACAAATGACAAAAAGGTTGTTGGTGGCCTTGAGGTTCGGATCTGGACATCCTTGGGCTTTGTACTGTGTATATATATATATATTGCTATGGATTTTGTATTTAAATAGATAATTTAAGTAGAATTATAATTAAAACTGTTGCATTTTCCCCGTACAACGTAGCGCGAGACAAATTTTGAGAGAAAGCTATATCCGAAAAGTAAAAATACAGGAGTATATGCATTTAACATTTAATAAATAGGTATCTATTTAAATTGTATTGAAATTAAATAAATGTAATTGACCAGTATGTTAGCTGTAACCATAATTCCATACTCTTATTGCTTTCCAGAAATCTTGAGAAGCAGAATTTACTAAACAGATCTGCGTGGCCAGTTAAAAACTATTTTAAGGCCAAAGAAAGAGTTTCTTGGTTCATTTGTTTAGTTAGTTGCTTAGTTACTGTTATTGTGATTTGTTTAGTTCTGCATGAATTGAAAAATCCAAGTTAGCTTTCTCTTTAGATATGCTTTGCATCGAGTTATATTTAACATTTAAAGTAGTTTGAAGTATAACTACTGATTATATTGTGTGATACTGTGAACACTTGTACGAATATTGCTGAGGAAAATTCAAGCATTCTGATAAAATTCTTTTGATAAGAATAGATTTTTATTAACCTATTATCGGACTTAAGCATTCAATCCATTACAACCCCCCTATGCACCCAACATTTTTGGTGCTAGAAGTAGGATTGAATGCCAGTAACAAGAGCGATGGAGGAGCAGTTAAGACAGCTGGTAGCAGCTTTTGCTGCATTTAAAGAAGAAACGAACATGGGCCAAGAAGAGATGAAAGCTGGCAAAGATTCCATTAAAGCAGAGATGAAAGCGGGCCAAGATTCCATTTAAGTAGAGATGAAAGCTGGCCAAGCATTTGTTAAACAGGAGACGAGAGTCATTCAAGAAAGCTGGAAGAATCTGACAAAGAGATGAAAGCATTCACCAAAGCAGAGATGAAAACCGTTCAAAAAGTATTGAAGAAGGTCAAGAGGAAATAAAAAAAAAATTACTGCATAATAGAAGAAAAATTTTAGGTTATAGAAAGCAGAATACACGCTGTTGAAAATAAAGTTGGAAACTTTGAAGAAAGAGTTTCTTCTGCGAAAAAACAAATAGAACAGAGAGTTTCTGCTGTGGAGCAACGAATCGATGGAAGAGTTTTGGCCGTCCAACAACAAATTGAAGAAAGAGTTTCTGCCATCCAAGGGCATATCGAACAACAAATTGAAGACAAGGCTTCTGCTGTTATTGTCAGAGAAATTGACAGATTAAAGAAATGCATAGTGACAGCAGGAAGCAATCCTGAGGGTTTTAAAATTTATATAAGACGCAATTTTCTATAGTGGCAGAAGCAAATAGATGGGATCCCTAAGCTGAGGCCTGTCATCTCGCCACCTCTCTATGAGCAGATGCAATGGATATCCTTCAGACTCTTCCTGAAAACAAAAGGTAAGATTTCGAAGCTCTGTCCTGTGTTGGAGCTGCACATTGGGGAGAAATGTTTAAAAGATTAGAGCAGGCTTCAATTAAAATATCATCAACCAGAAGCCCATGGAAACACTCCAGGATCTTGCCACAGATGTTGAAAGTTTCTGTCAGGCACTCCAAAAAGGTGTCTCATCTCACCTTTTTGGAGTGCCTGACAGAAACAAGAGAAATCCTGTTCCTACAGTACTTTATTGACGGCATCCATTATCCTGAAATACAGAAAACTCTACGAATGGTGATGTCAAGGATTTAAAAAGCCCTCTGATGTACACCATGAAATTCGAGGCAGCCCAGCAAGCAAATTGTAGAGACCGCAAACTAATCAGAGGTGCTCAAGTCCACGATCAAGTGAAACAAATGATTGCTTGTTTAGATGATTTAACCAGATCATCTAAACAAGCAATCATCAAGATTTTAAGTCAATGATTTGATATGGAATAGGAATGAGAAGAAACTGACTCTAAATTGTTGGGGTACTAAAGGCCATGTAAGAAAGGACTGCAGAACACTCCAGGGCACACAAAATAAGATGATTTAAACAGACAAGTCAATGAATGATTTGAGACGGAATAGCAGTGCAAGAAACCATCCCTAAAGTGCTGGAACTGCGGTGGTAAAGGCCATGTACGAAGGAACTGCAGGCACGAAAAATAAGACCTTTTCCCAGCAATGATGTAGAAAACAAATTATTGACTATCCCACACAGTGGAGTTTGAATGATAATGAAAAACTCCAGTTTAAAGTGCTCAAGATTTCTGAAGCGAGTGGCAACAGTAATGGACTATTCATCAATGGGCATATCAATGGAGTTCCTTGCAATATGATTATTGATACAGGAGACAATGTTACCATCATTCGAAAAGATTTAGCTCAACAACTTACAAGATAACCTCATTTGGACACCATCTTGCATTACACTTCAAACTGCGCCTGGTGATAAAACTGCAATTGATGGAAAGTTAAACATCACATCTGGTTATGCCGCCTACTATCACATGGCATGTGTGGCAAATAGCACAGATCCTTGCATACTCGGATTGGAATTTCTAAGGAAATAGAATTTTTCCTTGGACTTCAAAAATAACAAACTGAGGACATAACTATCCACCATCTGAAGGGATCATCACCTGGAAACACTGAAAAGCCCTGTCTAGAAGACCTGGTCCAGAAAGCTGCTGATATTGTTCCAGGGTTGAAGTGAAATACAAGCTGCTTAATTCAATAGCATGACAAACACCAACATTGGCTGATTAAGATCGATGGATTGACAAAACAGTCAGGAAAATCCAACTGGAAGATGGTGACATTAAACCTATAATTGACTTAATGGAGTCTTCAAACAGAAAACCTACCAGGCAGGACATTTCGATCTATAGTCCTACAACCAGAGCTGTGGAGTCGGTAGGGAAAATGACCGACTCCAACTCCTGGAATTTTTAAAGACTCCGACTCCAACTCCTGGAATTTTTAAAGACTCCAACTCCAACCTCCCTCATATATAGTGTTTAAAGTGCTCTAATTCTGCTGCATTGATTTGTGATGATGTACTTATTTTAGTCCTACTTTTTTGTGCATTGAATTTCTTAATGTGAGCTCTATGGTTATTGATTCGAAAGTTAAGATTGTTTTTAGTCTGTCCTATAGATTGAACATGTCAGGTGCCGCAGATAATCATGTAAATACAGTTAAATGTTTTTCATAGAAATTGTTTTTTCGTGTTGCCCGTAGTAGGCATGGCGTTAAATTTGCAAGTTTGTTATCTAGTGGAATGACATTTAAAGATTTCAATTTGAGAGATACGAGCAAGATTTAAAAGTAAGGAGGCTGCTAACCTTCAATACAGTAAAATTTTTGTAGAAAAACTTTTAAACTTAAAAGTAAAAATAATAATAAAAGGTGGAGATAACATTAATAGTGAGTTCATTAAGTAAGAGATAAATAGCGCTAATAGCTGCTATTTAGCATATCAAATGTTGTATGATCTTAAATTCACTTAGTGCGTAATCAAGTTATTCTACTACTTGTGCAATTTACTAAAGAAATATTGATTATATTATCTCCTAATATTAATTTTAATAGAATTATCTAAACAGAGTGAATCCCTAGTTAGTAAGATTAATTCCGAAAGTTGTTTTAAAGTAACTTGAATGTAAATTGTTAAAAATGTTTAACGGGGACTTGAATAACAAAATTTCAATTGTAAAAAGAAATTAAATTAAAAGCAAGTAATTAAATTAAAAGTAAGTAATCATTGCCATTGATCAGAAATTAGACTTTTCAAGGGGAACAAACCAACTCATATATATATATGTAAACATATACGCATGGGTTATAGCTTATTTTTTTAATATAAAGGAAGTAATAAATGCTACAGAAAAAAAAAATTGATGGCATAGCAAATTATTTACATTAATTAGCATTTATTATGAAATGGAAAAACTGGCATTAGTTATTTCTAAGAAACAGTATAGCTTCGGCAAGATCTTCTTTGTTGGAGGGCCATAAATCCGATTTGATAAACTTCAGAACTGAAAAGAGCCTTTCCACACTAACTAGGAGAAAGAGCTGTTACAGTTAGGGCTACTTCTTTTAACTTTTCATGACAGATTTTTATAAGTTCTAAAAGAGGTGTCTTGCAAGCGCAATCATATTTCTCTATTTCTTCAAAGGCTGTGTAGAAATCTTGTTTGCATTTTTATATCTAAAGGCTCTTGGTTCTTTTTTTTTTTTTTTTTTCATTCTCTTTGCCTTAGCCTTTTCAATATCATCCAAAGATATTTTTCAAAATCTAATTCATCACTGGAATAGGATGATAGAGACTCTTAATTGCAATGTCTGTAATTTGAGTGCTCTGATTAGAATTCTCCAATTGTTCCGAGAATAATTTCATTCTTAATGAAAGTTCATAGATGGCTTTCTTTGCCTTTTTAATTTGTTCATCATCCAAGAAAATCCGGTGTTTCGTATCTACATGTATTGAACACAGCAAGATCTCATTGTCTAGCAAACTAGTTTCTCTTTTCTTCATTGAAGAAAGAATTCCTTCTGCAATAAGTCCTCCATTTCAGAAAGAACAAACATCACATTCTTCCATTCTCAATTCCTGTCAGTTCTTCAGATTGTAGCTTTCTTGTGGCTATATGTGGTGTAGAAAGAAGAATTTCCAATTCTGCAAGATCAATCCACAGTCTTTCTATTAGTGAAACATTAGGGTTATCTATATCTTCTAAAAATGTTCTTAATTCTAACAACCTCTTTATCATCAAATATGTACTTCCTTATCGCGTTGGTTGATCAATAATTGCTCCTTTTCCTGCTCACTTCCTAAGAATGGTATCAATTTTGGGAGTTTTTGCTGCTATTGCTGCTTACCTAAATTTACCAGTGAGATTTGTAACTAAATTAATCAGTTTAATCACTAATGGCAAATATCACATCCATCCTCCTCCCTTATGCTTATTAATACATCAATACAATAAAAAATAACTATTTATTAAAGTATATAGTCCATAAACAAAAATAATAACTCAGCTTTTCATAATTTTTTTTTCAATTCATTTTAATTTCAAACTGTCCAAAAAAACTGGAGTCGGAGATGGCTTGTTTTTAGCGACTCTAGCTCCGACTCCTTTTACTCCAAAATCCACCCGATTCCGACTTCACGGCCCTGCCTACAACAAAACAATATTGGGCATTCTGGGACTCACTCCATATCTTGCACCGGAAATTCGAATCGGATGATGGGAGGACTTTTCCGATGGCAGCTGATACTTCCAAGATCCTGGACGTCCTTAAAGAACTACATAGCAGGACTACAGGAGCCCACTTCGGAATAATAAAGACTTTGCAGAGAGTTCAAGAGCGCTTTTACAGGAGTAATTCAAAGGATGACGTGCAAAAGTGGTGCCGATCTTGCAATGCTTGTTGGAGTCGTAAAAGCCGAAGAAACGCAACTGAGGCAAGCTGCAATGTTACAATGAAGGAATGCCTTTTGAACATATCACCTTTAACATCTTGGGACCTCTGCCATGAACAAATACATCCTCATTCTCACCAATTACTTTACCAAGTGGCTTGAAGCATATCCTATTCCTGATCAAGAGGCTGTCACAGTAGCAGAAGTAATGATACAACACTGGATTTCCAGGTTCGGAGTTACCTCTATTTTTACTGGCTTATTGCAATGCTGTTCATGAGACTACCGGCTATTCCCTATCTCAGATGCTCTTCGGTAGTGATCTTCGTCTGCCTTGTGATCTTTTGTTTGGAGCCTTCATTTCCTGAGGAATATATCCAAGATCACCAGGCCTGGTCTGAAGTGATGCACAATTTTGCACGAGAGCGAGTCAACTTGAGGACAGAGAAGACGAAGACCCGATACGACAAGAGAGAGCTACAGGACATCTATTCAACAAAGGAGACATGGAATCTGATTCGACGGAAAGGACTCTGTCCTAAACTACAGTCACTTTGGGATGGCCCTTACAGAGTCCTAAATAGGCTGAATGACGACGTAGTTTGGATCCGTATGTCATCGAATTCTAAGCCTAAAGTCATTCATTATGACAGGCTAGCTCCTTACTATGGCATTGTACATAGTGTATATAATGTAAATAGTATAAGACCATAATTATTTTTGTTTCTAAACTTGTAAATTTGTGCACTCATTTACTGATTTAGTATTCGATTTGTTTTATGTTACTCATCACAATTATTGTTTACAGGGTTCATACACATTTCTGCATATGGAAATTAAGTACTTTTAAGGATGTTTAAGGACCAGTAAGGTCCTCCTAAAGAAATGGGATCTGAGCAAATTCAATTAAAGTTATTAGCTATGCCTGAACGTCACTTTTGTGATACCATCCTAAGAATAAAATAGATCCATAAGCAGAATGCATTATTATTAAACATAACTATAAAACAAATTTAAGAATAAAATAACCTTTATAAAATTTATCAAGTAACATTAAATATTTTACCCTTATAACAGCTGAACACATTTGAAAGAAGATTAGTGACGTTTTATTTACATTTTACCATCAGTTAGCTTAATGTTGATTTTTTTTTTTTTTTTTTTTTTTTTTTTTTAAATGTCTCATAGTCATGTTCTTGCTCAGTTTAGGTTTAGTAGATAGCAGGTAGATTTTATGTCAAACGGCATAGGTAAAAATGAGAAGTAAAATCATAATCAGCTTGATTCGTTACAGAAGACTGGCTGTTGCCACCGCTGCTGCTTACCTAGAGAGGGGCCTGCTGATCAGAACAAACCTGAAAGCCTGATGTAGGCACTGTTCGCAAGTTTTGAAAGATAGTTGCACTCTTCGTCTGATGCAGTTAGTGTCAGAACTTTGTATAGAGTTCCTAGGATTGTAACCCAATTAATATATTTTAAGGTTCCAATTAGCCACTAATGCATCCGAGGTGATAAGTTGTTTTGTATTATTTTTAGTCCCACTAGATCTAAAGAATCAAGTTTTACATTTTTGGGCTGTATTCTGTGACCACGGTAAACATTAATGAAAGGCAATTACTCACTTTAATATGCAGAGATAAATTTTAAGGGTGATCAGTTCATTACAGATAATTAGCTAGTTAGATACACTTAGTCATAACAAATTTACATGGCCACTATTAAATTTATTTTTTAAAAATATTTGTTTAAAAACACTATTAAAATCACATTTCTGTTAACATGTCACGGTTGAAAATACATGTAACTTATGACATTGATTCTTAAACAATATTAAGATTACACATTAACCCTTTGCGGCACAGTGTGTCCGATCTGGGCACACCTAAAAATTTGCTTCTGTAAGCACAGAAAAATTGAATGAAAAAGGATTTATAGGTTACTCTGAACCTTCTTTATTTATAGTAGACGGCAGCTCAACACAAACCAGTCCATATATTTTAGCCATGTTTAGTTTTTTAAGACCCTCATTTTTCAAATAAATCTTCCAGATTTTTTTAAGGGTATAAAAGGAATTATTTGAAAAGAAATTTCCATGTTACTTTTTTTGGCTGTATACTAATCTCCTTATCCTATATTAAATTTTTACATTGAAATCTTGCCTAAAATCAAACGGTGAACCCTAGGTGTGCCCAGACCGGGCTCAACGATAATCTAGGACAACTGAGATTCTGTATTCTTTGTTTCTCCACATATCATTGGTCAGTTCATTGACAACAATGCATGTTTCAGCACTCTTTTCAAAGCTCTATTCAATCAGTATGCCCACTTTGGGCACACCCACAGAATTAAAACAATAAGTGCTATCTTCACAAAATTTTACTTGTGTACCCCTCTAGGCCTAATTAGACTGACTACCTTTTTTTTTTTAATCAAAACTCCAACTTTAAAAGTTAGCATGCCAGAAAAGGTTAAAAGGTACCTTTTGTAGCAAAAATACTCAACAAAATATTTCTGCATCTTTTTTAATTTGAAGCCTTTCCAGACATTCTAATTTATATCAATTTCTTTCTCTTTAAGCATCTTTTCCAACAATTAGAAATTTGCTTCAATACGCAATCAATATTCCTACTAGTTTCTGCGCGTTTTATCTGCTAACTTGTCAATCTCCCAACTATGCACACTGTGCTAAATAAAAATTTAAAAAGAAATAGGACAGTTCTATATCTCCCATTCTACCGGGCCGATTGACGAAATTCAAATTGCGTTTTTCATGCCTCGAAAGTCCGACTTAAGATATATACAGTCAAAAGTCGTTAATCCGGACTTGTCGGGACTTCGGCGATTCCGGATTATCGATTTTTCCGGATTACAGATCATCAGTTTAAATCTGGTAAGATGGCATGCAGAAATTATAAAATTAAAAATATGAAACCGTAATTTATGAAATAAAGAGCAATTATGATCTAAAGGGTATCAAAATTTACAAAAAAAAAGCTTAATATTTATTTGTTTACTTTATTAAACATTTCTTTCAATGTAAGTTGTTTAAGTTGCTTCGTTTTATGTGATAATACTTTCTCTTTAATTCTATAAACAGACATAATTTCTTGTTCAGTTACAAAGTTCCGCTGTTAAAGTCCCGTAATTGCTGTCCCGAGAATACCGACTAACTTATCAATCAAAATTTTTTCGCTTTCACTAACCTCTCCGTCACCTTCTTCATGTCTTTATCCATTTTTTGCAGCAATTTCACTTTTTGTTTGATGGACATCAAAACATACTTTCGTTTTGTAGATCCTTTGGGAGCTCCAGCATCGGAAATTCTATTTGACATAATCGAAAGTTCAAGTTTACTTTTATAAAATTGCTCTTACAGTCTGCAAAAAATAATAAACCGGATCCAATTCGAAGATTAAAGAACAATGCATTCATCAACATTAACTGAAATAGACAATTAGATAATTTTAGCTTATACCGTCCGTTATACATAAAACGAGCACGCGTAAACGTATTCTGCACTTGCACACACGCATATGCGCAGTTGTATATGTGCAGTAAAGTACGCGCACGCGTAAATGCCTATGCGCATGTGTCAATGCAGCGCATGCGCAGAAAGCTTTTAGCTTTGAGGTCCGGATTATGGGTGTCCGAATTAACGACTTTTGACTGTATTAGATTTCTATGTAGCATTATTCTAATATAGGTATTTTGACACGAAATCTCTATTTTTCTGAATTGATATGCCAATGTTTTTCCATATTTCGATTCTATGAATCAAATTATGCCTAAATACTAAATTTTGTAAAATTTGGTGCGAAATTTAAGGAGAAATTAAAAAATTAAACTTGCAGCATTTTTCCCAGTTTGCACCAAGAATAATTCACTCGATGAACTTCTTAATTTACAGCAATCTATTTTCCTTTTCTTTTTTTCATTGCAGACGAGCGAGAAAAAAATCATTGTTCATACTTTCAAATAATTTTAAGAAGCTGTGTAAACCATACTTTGTGTTATTACCCCTTATAACAAATATGCTAAATCTTAAAATGTGCCAATATGTAAATTCATTTATATCTTAGAAAATTTTGAATAAAAACCTCTATTTTTTTAATTAGTTAATTAATTATTTAATTAATGTCCTTAGAAATACACCTACTTCAAGATGATGTTAAAAAATTTTTAGGTTATACTTGCAAATTTTTTTCAAAGAATTTATAAAAATTATTTAAAAATACAAATTTTAAAAATAAATCGTAAAAAATGGATGCATTATATTTAGAATGAACCTAAATTTTGAACTCTGGAAGAAGGAATTAAGAAAATTTATTTTAAAAAAAAAAGAGATATTAATAAATATATATCAAATTTAATAAGCATTGAGGAGCTAAACTTTTGAGAGCTAATTTTTTAAAAACTACTTTTTACAAAACTTGGCAGTTTGGCATAATTTGAGTTGTAGAATTGAAATATGAAAAAAAAAAAAATTGGCACATAATTTTAAAAAAAGTCTGATTGTGTGTCAAAATACCTATACAGTCAAAAGTTGTTAATTCGGACATCCATAATCCGGAATGATATATAATCCGGACCTCAAAGCTACAAACTTTCTGCGCAAGACCTTTATGACTGCACATATGCGTGTGCGCATGCACATAATACATTTACGCATGCGCGTTTAATGTATAACGGACGGTATAAGCTAAGCTAAAATTATCTAATTATCTATTTCAGTTAATGTTGCAGATTGCGTTGTTCCTTAATCTTCTATATGGATCCGGTTTATTATTTTTTGTGGACTGTTAGAGCAATTTTATAAAAGTAAGCTTGAACTTTCGATTATGTCAAATAGAATTTCCGATGCTGGAGCTCCCAAAGGATCTACAAAGCGAAAGTATGTTTCGATGTCCATCAAACAAAAAGTGGAATTGCTGCAAAAAATGCATAAAGGCATATCCTTTGTTTCTCTAACCATTCTGAAATCTGTTTATCAATTTCACGCTGCTCTGCGGCAGGAACGGGGGGAAACGCCGCGGTGCGCAATGAATTAGAAGTTGATCTGTCAGCACTATCCTTATCTTCAGGGCAGATGTTTTTATTTTACTTGGCTTATAATTCCTTACTAAATGTAGTATTTCATCTCGATGTACTCCGTCTTTGATATGATTTAAATCAAATTCCTCATCATTATAATTCGCTTCCGATAGTGAAGAAAGTGACACAGAGGTTATTGAAAATGAAAAAATTTCGATTGACAAATTAGTCGGTATTCTCGACACAGCAATTATAGTATTTGAACAGCGAAACTTTGTAACTGAACAAGAAATTATGTCTGTTTATAGAATTAAAGAGAAAGTATTATCACATAAAACGAAGCAACTTAAACAACTTACATTGAAAGAAATGTTTAATAAAGAAAACAAATAAATATTAAGCCCTTTTTTTTTTGTAAATTTTGATACCCTTTAGATCATAATTGTTCTTTACTTCATAAATTACGGTTTCATTATTTTAATTTTATAATTTCTGCATGCAATCTTACCAGATTTAAACTGATGATCTATAATCCGGAAAAATCGATAATCCAGAATCGCTGAAGGTATTAGAATAATGCTATATATAAATCTAATACATATCCTAAGTCGTGCTTTTGAGACATGAAAAACACAGTTTGAATTTCATCAATCTGACCAGTAAAATGGGAGAAATAGAACTGTCTCACCCTGTTTTTGTGCAGTGTACCTCTTAGGTTTTACTTGATCTAATAAAAGTTAAATAGTTCAAAAACCTCTGACAGAAGTGAAGCAAATTATCGTCATGTTTGAAAGTAACTTTACAAAGTCAGATAAAGGTTTAAATATACCTCTTATTTGAAAAGACCCTTATATAGTACAAAGTCTTTAATCTGGCCCTCAAAGCTACAAACTTTCTGCGCATGCATAGCGTTTACGCATGCGCATAATACGTTTTACACATGTGCATAATACGTTTTATGTATGTGCATTTAATGTATAATGGATGCTATAAGCTAGGCTAAAATTATCTATTTCAGTTAATGTTGCAGATTGTGTTGTTCCTTAATCTTCTAATTGTATCTGGCTTATTATTTTTTGCAGACTGTTAGAGCAATTTTATAAAAAGTAAGCTTGAACTTTCAATTACAGTCAAAAGTCGTTAATCCGGACTCGTCGGGACTTCGGCGATTCCGGATTATAGATCATCAGTTTAAATCTCGTAATATGGCATGCAGAAATTCTAAAATTAAAAATATGAAACCGTAATTTATGATCTAAAGGGTATCAAAATTTACAAAAAAAAAGCTTAATATTTATTTGTTTAATTTATTAAACATTTCTTTCAATGTACGTTGTTTAAGTTGCTTCGTTTTATGTGATCATACTTTCTCTTTAATTCTATAACAAGACATAATTTCTTGTTCAGTTACAAAGTTTCGCTGTTCAAGTCCCGTTAATTGCTGTGCCGAGAATACCGACTAACTTGTCAATCGAAATTTTTTCATTTTCACTAACCTCTCTGTCACATTCTTCATGTCTTTATCCATTTTTTTGAAGCAATTCCACTTTTTGTTTGTTGGACATCGAAACATACTTTCGTTTTGTAGATCCTTTGGAATTTCCAGCATCGGAAATTCTATTTGACATAATCGAAAGTTCAAGTTTACTTTTATAAAATTGCTCTTACAGTCTGCAAAAAATAATAAGCGGGATCCAATTTGAAGATTAAGGAACAATGCAATCATTAACATTAACTGAAATAGATAATTAGATAATTTTAGCTTACACCGCCCGTTATACATTAAACATGCAGGCGAAAACGTATTCTGCACTTGCGCACACGCATATACGCAGTAGTCAAGGTCTTACGCGCACGCGTAAAACGTCTGTGCGCATGTGCCAACGCGGCGCATGCGCAGAAAGTTCTTAGCTTTGAGGTCCGGATTATAGATCATTCCGGATTATGGGTGTCCGAATTAACGACTTTTTACTGTATTTCAAAAAGAGTTTCCGATTCTGGAGCTGCCAAAGGATCTTACAAAGTGAAAGAATGTTTCGATGTCCATCAAACAAAAAGTGGAATTGCTGCAAAAAATGGATAAAGGCACAAATAAAGTGACAGAGAGGTTAGTGAAAACAATAAATTTCGATTGAAAAGTTAGTCGGTATTCTTGGCATGGCAATTACAGGACTTGAACAGTGGAACTTTGTAACTGAACAAGAAATTATGTCTGTTTATAGAATTAAAGAGAAAGTATTAACACAAAAAATGAAGGCGCCAAAATGGAAAGTAATGATAAAATGGAAAGTATAATATGATAGCAAAAAATAAAAATGTTTCATTTAAATGTTATTTCTTGAATATAATTTCAATATACAGTCAAATACCAAAAATCCACCAAACTGAAATCCGCATTGCTTCAAAAAATATAAACATTCAATTTATAGGTTCCAAAAACTGCAATATGGAGAATGAATTATTGAAGAAAAAATACTTACTGAATAATAATGACACATGAGGGGAATACCAGATCAAGAAATACCAAATTATTGACATCATGATAAAAGTTTTTCCCCCCTCTAATCTGTATCGATGCCAATAATAAATCAGAATTTCTGAAAAAAATTCTTTCAGGTGACCATTCTATTTCATTTTGTGATTATATATATAAAAAAATAAATAAATAAATAAATCACCATCATAGACTGCATTTATTTGTTAAGCTGTTATCACATTAGCTGTTTGTTGCCGGGACAAAACGTTTGTAGCAACAGTTCTGAGAAACGGCCTTTGGCGAAATAGGGTTACCATCTTCACTTGGCAAACAGGCTGAAAGCCAAACAAGAATCAGTTATCGCTCAGATTGGCGAAAGTGACGTTTCCTTTCAAGTGACATTCGCTTCTTCGTGCTGTTTTGTATCGCTCACACGCTTTTCGTTTTAAACTTTATTATTAGTAATGGAAGATAATAGAAAGGTGATTGCTATCAAGTTAATCACTTTGATCTCCACTCTGGCACTTCATGTAACAGATAAACACACTTCTGGTTATAGCAATCAATTACATCAGTAATAGCCAAATTCTGTATACACCTAAGAATAGTTTAAAAACATGTGCTGGATAAGTCTATTTATCACACATCGCTTACATGTATTTTCTGTTGTCTGCATTTCAATGAAAATTTGATGGCTCACTGGAAAATTTGTGACCTGGTGAAAGCATTTTCTGACTAACTTTATGGCTCATAATTACTGTTCTGTCCATTCACATGACAAAAATCTATATAGCTGATATTTACCTCCTCACAGCCAGCAGATACTATTCAGCAAAATGAAGATCAAATAAAGCATATGAATACATGAGCAATCAAACATGTGCGAGTTGTTTACTGTCCCATAGAACACTCGGTAATATACCTAAAACACATTAATTATACCAACTCTAGAAATTAGGTGTTCACATCATGAGTTTGTTTTATGGTTTGGTTTATTGAGATTTCAGCAAAACACACTAGGGCTATCTGCCTAAGGGAAGGGATGCCTTCGGGGACTTTCTAAGCAAAACTGGCTCGTATACACGTTACACATGGGGAAAACCACGAAAGCGTCCATGCAGCCAGCCCGTTCGCGGGATTCGAACCTCGGACCGAACTACCAGTGTTCAGCCACTTTACCGCTCGGCCGCTGGTGGGCTCAGTTGGTTTTATGTGATTACCGCAAAGCCTCGAGGGATAACAACAGGAGGGATCCCTTTGTAGAAGATTTTTTAAAACTGGCTCGTATACCAGTTACAAATGGGGCAAACCAAGGAAACGTCATGTAGCCAGCCCGTTCGCGGCATTCTAACCTGAGACAGAACTACCAGTGTTCAACGACGCTTCGGCCACTGGTAGGCCCGTGCACTTAATTGGAAAGTGCAATTCATTATGTAAACAGACATGAAGGTGATAATCAGTTGTGCGCTGTTTTAAGTAATCAAATGTTATAAATGCACAGCTGTTACATTTCTTATTATTTATTAGTCATGTTTTTATTACGTAGATCATAGGTATGATATAATTATGAATTAACCGAATAACAAAATGTGTACACTCTTTAGTACTCAAATACTCATCAATTATTTTTCAACTGATTATTACATACCCATAATAATTTGCAAAGAACTGATAACTATAGTTGCTGCCAATTACATAATCGTTATCTGAATTAAAAGTAACTTCAAATAAACGTCTTGGCAATGTTCATTTTTGTATTCATACATACATCTATATATACACATCTAATAAATCATATATTTACATACAGATAGAGAGATGCGATGTTTTAGAAGTTGTTAATATATATTTATTAGTATTAATGTAATGAATAAGATTTATATTAATGAATGTATATACAAATGTTTTTCATCATGCATAATAATAAATCCAAAAATTTTCAATGTTTCAATATGTAGCATTTACAATAAAAGTATAGTTTCTAATGTATTTATAATCCAAAAAGTATTTCATTAATAACATGAAAATAATAGACAAATTTAATGAGTATTCTCATTATTACATAAGCTATGCTTTTCTTTTTTATGCATCTTTTATGCTGTTTAAAATGTGTCACTGATTATGCAGTTAACAATTTAAAAGATAAGTAATTAGGAGAAAAGCCGCGCATATACAAACGGATTTTAAAAAAATTATTCAACTTAAATTTAAGAAATAAAATTCTATTATATAACAGTGTTATAATACACGATCAGCACGAAATACGACAAATTTGGCGAACTTTTGGCTACGAACAATTTGTAAACAAATCCGAAATGCAAGAACGTCATAAAATACTGTCAACTCTCAAATTTCCACGATTATATATTTAATGAATATATACACATTTAAAAAATGACTCAGGCAGTTGTATTACAACAAAACAGCAATAATTAAATCGGCCTCTATTTCCACCGTCCATGACTTCACTGTGAGAGCCATCGCCATATTGAAAGTTACCCGTGATCCTTCAGAAGCTGACCTTTCGTCTGATTGGTTGAACGTTCGAGGAACACGTCTCCAGCCGGAACATTTTGGGAAAAGTTTTAAAATGTTGCTCGTAGCCGGGACACGTTCCTCCTAGCTAGACGAAACATTTCTCGGAAGCCTGCCGCTTAAAGCTGTGCTACTAGAATCTCGTTTCTCGGAATTGTCCCGGGTAAGCGCGCGCGTCTATAGATGTGATAACAGCATTAGCAGAATCATGGAATTCTGTTTCCCAAACATCATCACTAAATGAATAGTATAATGCATGTCCATTTTCTCCATTTATTGAAACTAAGAGTGATGACGGTGAATTTTGTAGTTTTAGGTAAGTGCAGTAAGGGTTAAAGCAAGAGAATTGCTTTTATATTCGAAAGAAAGAATAAAGGAGGAGGAAGCTTTGCAAGAAAAATATATCGTTGAATGTATGATGTGTTCAGATGAGCCAATACTGGCTCATCAGAGGACTAACGATGAAATCATTGGCTCTGTTTTGAACTCGTCACAGCAAGAAAACAAATCCGACACTGACACAGATTGTGAATTTGATAGGAGTGAGAAAATATCTTTTAATGAGGGCTTCGAACATGGTAAAAAATAGCAAAAATTTTTAAAACAGAGCAAGATATTATGACTCTTAGGGAAGGAAAAAAAAAACTTACTCTGAAGCACCCTAAAGTTCTAAAACAAACCTCTAACAGAAAAATATAAATGTAACGTGTAAAAAAAAAAGAAAAGAAAAAGAAAAATTTTATGCTTTATTAATATACTTTTATGTCTTTATTGTATATGTCCTTAATGCTTGTAAATATCCCTGTAATATAAATAATACAATTAATACATATATATACATTGTTCGACATTGAAAATGCAACATCAAGGAGTGATCAGAAATTTATGCAAATTTTAGAGTAGGCGCACGTCACTGAGTTAAACCCTTATCACATACGATGTTTGTTGCCGGAACAAAACGCTTTCAGCAACAGTTCTGAGAAACGCCCTTTAGCGAAATAGGGTTACCATCTTCACTTGGTAAACAGGCTGAAAGTCAAACAAGAATCAGTTATCGCTCAGATTGGCGAAAGTGACATTCGATTCTTCGTGTTGTTTTTTATCGTTCACACGCTTTTCGTTTTAAACTTTATTGTTAGTAATGGAAGATAATAGAAAGATGATTGCTATCAAGTTAATCACTTTGATCTTCACTCTGGCCCTTCAAGTAACAGATAAACACACTTCTGGTTATAGTAATCAATTACATCAGTAACAGCCAAATTCTGTATACACTAAAAATAGTTTAAAACGTGTGCTGAATAAGTCTATCAGACATTATTTATCTGTATTTTCTGTCGTCTGCATTGCAATGAAAATTTGATGGCTCACTGGAAAATTTTGTGACCTGGTGACCACCCTCTGATCTTGACTAACTTTATGGCTCATAATTACTGTTGTGTCCATTCAAACAAACAAAACAAACAAAAAAAAAAAAAAAAAAAACCATCAAATGTTATAAATGCACAGCTGTTACATTTCTTATTAGTCATGTTTTTATTACGTAAATCACACGTGATATAATTATGAATTAACACAATAACAAAATGTGTACACTCTTTAGTACTCAAATACTCATAAATTATTTTTCAACTGATTATTACATACCCATAATAATTTGCAAAGAACTGATAACTATACTTGCTGCCAATTACATAATCGTTATCTGAATTAAAAGTAACTTCAAATAAACTTCTTGCAAATGTTCATTTTTGTATTCATACATACATATACAGTGGATGGACAAAAATATGGAAACACCTTGTGAAATGTATGTTTGAAAAGAAAGATTGATTTTAATGAAATATGTAGGTGGCGCGCACGTTTTTACTACTGACGCCACATTGTTGGAAAATATATCTTATTTTTAAACCTTTTACTGCATCATCTCTCCTCCTTGAAATGTTTATTTAGTTTAGTCCTTATTTTAATGTAATATTGTAGTTACTTCTACTTCTTTTTTTTGCTGCCTCTGTTTGCATTGAGAACGGACTGTTTCAACCTAATTGAGATACAAAAACGAAACATGATGTTACGTCATCTGAAAAGCCGATTCGTGCCGATAAGCTGATTGGTTGCCGTGAGATGACGTCATTCCTACTTCTGCTATAAGTATCTCGCGTCGCTCTGGCTCAGCCCTTTCATTCTTCCCCACACTTTCGATTTGGTAGTGCTGGCATGAGGTGTTGCTGTTGATTAAAGAAATTGTTCTTTCTGTCTACGGCGTTGCTTTTCTTGCAATTTTGTGAAGTAAGGGAAAACGACATTGCTCTCACTACTGAAGCTGATCCTGAGTTGCTGTCGTCTCTTCTTGATGTTCACGATAAGTATGTTTATTCTTTTCGCCATTAGGTTAAAAAGTTAGGATTCATGCATATCATGGACAAGGAGGCGATTGAAAACCGTATCAAATCTGTGTGTGATCACAGAAATCTGGAAGTTACCTGCGATAACTTAGAAAAACTTAAGCAACTTATGCTTTCTGAGTTTCATGCTTATCAAAATTCATTTAATCCAAATAATGCGACTGAAGTTCACTTAGCCCACGTCAATGCTATGGAAAAGGATATACAAATCTTAGAATTATACATTAATGAAATGAAACAAAAAGAAACCCTAAATAATCCAACAGAGGAAACAAATCAATCTGATATTACTGCTAGTCAAAAATCTAGAATCAAAAAGAAAACCACAATAGATAAAGAAGGATACATAACCCCTAGAAAAACTCATAAAAGAACTCCGAAAATTCAAATTCCGAAATTGAAGAACCAGCTCAAAAAAATAAATTCGAGGAACTAAACCCTGAAGACAATATGGAAGCAGAGGAAGGTGAATTTATTACACCCAACAAAAAAGCAGGACACATTCCCCCTATAGTCTTAGCAGACTTCACGGGGGATTGGGATAAGATGAAAGAAGATTTTGAAGAGCAATTAAATATAAAAAAATATCGTGGAAACCTAAGGGGAGGTACACTGACCATAAGAGTTTATGACTCAGACCACTACCGCACAGTTACTAAATACCTAACTAAACTACTTATTCCTTTTCATACTTATAAACTCAACAGTGAAAAGCCTATCAAGGCAATAATTAAAAAACTTCCAAAAACAGCTAATATGGAACTAATCAAAAACGAAATTGCCCAAGAAGGTATCCCAATTCAAAAAATTCGACAAGTAATTCACACTATTGAAGGAAAGAAAGTTCATCTTCCTGTTTTTATAGCAGAATGTACTAGAAATAAAGAAGGTAAAAGAATATATGATCTAAAGAAACTCAGAGGTCTGGATGTCTTCATCGAGCCTTTTAAAGCTCGCCCTGGACCCGTGCAGTGCCATAAGTGCCAAAGGTACGGGCACACACGGGACAAATGTCACTATAAACCTCGCTGTTTAAAATGTGCAGAGCCTCATGAAACATTCACTTGTAAACAAACAAAAAATGACAACAAACTCCCTGTCTGTGCCCTCTGTGGGCAAAATCACGTTTCTTCCTTCAAAGGTTGCAGTAAACATCCTTATAATGTTCAGAAGCAAATCGAAGAATCTAAAGCTTTCAAAGAAGAAAAGAAAAAAGAACAATTTAAATTTAACAAAAAGGATTTTCCTTCACTCCCTGAGAACAAACCAAAAAATGCATGGAATACTTCCAAGGAAAATGAAAACACTAGTAAAACAGAAGACACAAACTCAAACCCACTTAGCTTTTTTGACTGGATAAAAATCCAATTCACTCAAGTTAAAGAATTCTTTCAGAAATTTAAAACAGCAAAAACAATATTAGACAAACTAGAGGTCGGTATGGCGGCCTTCGAATATTTCTCAAATCTAAACTATGAATTTTAATCAAACTCATAGTCAAATAAATTTTATCTCAGCTACAAATAGCTTCTTAAAGATTTGTTACTATAATGCAAACGGCATCAGATACCAACAAGTGGAAATTTCAAATTTTCTTACTAGACATAACATTGATGTTATGCTAGTAAATGAAACCCATCTCCGCTCTTGCGACAAATTTAAAATACAAGGCTACCGCATCTACAGAAAAGACAGAAGACATAATAGAGGGGGAGGAAACGCAATTCTCATTAAAAACCATATCAAAACAGCCAAATATGATTTAAATCCCGCTTGTACTATAGAAAATGCTGCAGTACTTATCTATAGTGGTTTTAGAGAACCTTTTCTTTTTATCTCCGTATACAATCCCCCCTCCAGCACTCTTGATCTCAATAATCTGAAACTACTTACTGAAAATAACTACCCCACCTTAATAGCAGGTGATTTAAATGCTAAACATTCCTCTTGGAACTGTAGAGTCACAAATAGAAATGGAGAAAATTTAAGCAACTTCATCCACAATAGTAACATCAATCTCATTGCTCCCAATCACCCAACGCACTATACGCACAACGGACTAGGGGATATTTTAGATATAGTTTTGATGAAAAACCTTCCTAATATTCCTAATCTTGATGTTCTCCCAGAACTTTCGTCTGACCATCTCCCTATAGTCTTCAATTTCTATGGATTTTATCCCCCTCTCCCTAAAGCTCATACAAAAGTTAATTGGTATATGGTTACCGAACAGCTAAATTCTGTTGACAGCAGAGCCACACTTCGTTACGACTGCGATATTGAGCTGGAAATCACCAGATTAAACTCCAAAATTCAAAACGCTATCAATAATGCTATCTATACAGCCAAGAATAAAAATCCCTATGACATCCCAGAAGAAATTAAATCCCTTATACAAGAAAGAAATAGACTTAGAAAAAGATGGCATATTACTCACAATCCTACTGAAAAACGTCATATTAATCATCTAAACAGAAAAATAAAAGAAGACATCGCCACCCAACGATCAAATTCGTGGGATAATTTCCTAGAAAACATGGATCTTTATCCAAACTCTGTTTGGAAAGTAGCTAAATCACTCAGAAATCTTTCACCCAATCCAATTCACCCCCTGTATCACATGGGCAAAATTCACCACTCCGAAGACTCCATAGCTGAAATTCATGCAAAAGAATTAGAAAACATTTTTAAACAACATGAAAATAAAAATTCTGATCACGAAAAAGATATTAATTACTCTGTCAATAGCATCCTCAACAGTCCCAGCATTAATTTTTTTATGCCTGCATCTCCAAACGAAGTTCAGCAAATTATTAAAAAATTAAAGAAGCGCAAAGCTAAAGGATATGACATGATTTCTAATGAAGCGTTGCAAGCTTTACCTAGAAGATGCATAGTCTTAATTACAAATATTTTTAATGCTTGTATTAGACTCAGCTACTTTCCATCGCAGTGGAAACATTCGATCATTGTTACAATCCCGAAACCAGGAAAAGATCCAAAGCTAGCAAATAATTACAGACCCATCAGTCTTCTGCCAGCGCTTGGAAAAGTTTTCGAACGAGTACTTAGTGCTCGGCTCACCAATCATCTAGAACGCCTTAATCTAATAGACAAGCATCAATTTGGATTCCGCAAAGGCCACAATACCACACATCAAATATTAAATTTAGTTGAATTTATTGCCCAAGAATTTACAAAAAAGAACGGAGTAGCGGCATGCTTCCTCGATTTCGAAAAAGCTTTCGATCGAGTGTGGCATGCTGGCTTACTTCATAAGCTATCTAACTTCCTTTTACCAAACAGCTTTATTAAGCTTATGCATTCTTATTTTAAACATCGTACTTTTCAAGTGCGCTGTGGTGAAGCAATCTCTTCAAAAAAAGTGATTTACAGTGGAGTAGCTCAAGGCAGTGTTTTAGGACCGAAGCTTTTTACAATATTCATAAATGATATGCCTCTACCTTTTCATTCTAATATACTCAAATATGCCGACGACACAGTCATCCTCACCAGTTCACGAAGTCCAAATAATGCTTTAGAGAAACTTCAGCTCCAAGTCAACATTATTAACAAATTTTGTCAAGACTGGAAAATCAAACTAAATACTGATAAATGCTGCGTAGTTCTCTTTCGCAGATACAGAAAAAATATCCCAGTGAATATAAATATCCGACTCAATAACCAAGATATTCCTGTTGCCAACTCCTATAAATATTTAGGTGTCTATATTGACAAAACCCTAAATTTCAAAGATCATATTCAATATGTTACAAATAAGGCTAACGCTGCTTTCATTGCTCTCTACTCATTAATTGGAAGAAACTCTAAGTTAAGCCTCCGTACCAAGAAAAATATCTACATCTCACTTATTCGACCAATAATCCTCTATGCAGTTCCAGCCTGGGCTACTGCCCGAAAAATAGACAGACAAAAATTAAATGTACTCCAAAACAAAATCTTACGTAGCATAGTGAACGCACCCTGGTTCGTGCGAAATTCTCAAATTCACAAAGACCTGGATATCAATCCAATTCACGACCAAATCCTAATTTCTGCACAACTTCTTTGAAGATATGAGAAATTCTCCCTATGAAGCTATTAAATCGCTTACAGACTATGACCCTACTATTGAGAACGTAGTGAAAAGACCTCGAACGATCCACCACAATTCTAAGTGGTGGTAGTGTATATAATGTATAAAAAAAATAATAATAATAATAATAATAATTACTATTCCTTTGCAGTTACTATTCAAGAAAGATGAACTTTACAAAATTAGGACTTTATTTTTCATCGATGAATTCTTCGTTTTACTAATTATTTAACCAAGATGTTTACTTTTTATTTTTAATATTTCGTATCGTGTGTTTTAAAACCTTTTACAGTTTCCTATTCATTTAATGATTATATCGCAAGTTTAGAAGATTTTCAAGTGTCTCAAAAGACATAAGACTCTTAAATTCACAAATAGATGTTGCTTTTATAATGTTCAAACTTTATTTATTTCCAAAAACTATAAAAACTTCAATTTTCGAACTCTGACTCCTCGACCAATCTAAATGCCGGACGCTGATCACGTGCTCCTGCTCTTCTTGACTCACGCAGAAGCTTAGAATTTCATTTCGCTTCTCGCCACCATTTACGTATATAATCACCCATGCTATGCCATGATATGCAACTTAGCAAAACTTATTTTATGAGTTCTCTCATTTATTGATCTCGCCTTCGGGCGCGGTGTATTTTAAATACACCTCTTAAATTTTTAACTTTATGGCCTATGGTAAAATGATAATATACTGGTAAGAGTTCCTAGTAGCTAAAGCCAGCAGTAAAGATATGATCCAAGATCCAAGCTCAGCCCTTCTTTTTAGTTCCTGCTTTCCCGGCAGTTGAGTGAGCGGTTTCAAGCCCCTTCAGACGGATGCATGCAGTCCGGTGATTAAAGTGCCCTGGTTCCGGTTTGCGAGATGATGGTTCCAGAATAAAGTTCTTCGGTTCCAGAGGTCCGTGGGCGGCATCCATGTTCTTCAATAAAGGCGGCATTTAAAAATACGTGAGCGGCGAATCCTTGTGCAAACGGGGTTAGGCCGGTTTTAAGTGCTTTCAAGAACTTCATTTAAATTTTCAGGTGTTTTTCTTGACCATTGATTATGGACTGATTAAATGTGTAGCCAGCTTTATTTTTAGGCCGCATAATTACTGTTTAGAGCATTTCTTGTTTGTATAGAATGCTAGTGTTTTGGAGACCAGGTAAAAATATTTGATGAATGATGATTATATTATATTTTTCCTAAGACTCTAATATTATTGACATTTATTTTCTGTGTTTTTATTCTTTATTATATTGTTAATAAATTGGTTAAGTTCAAAATCTTTTATTGTCTTCAATGTCTGCACAACATGATATCTCAGGGAGCTTTTGCTACTACTGCTAAATGTTTAATTTCTTTAAACTTTAAACCTTGCTTTAGCATCATTTTGGTTATGGGCCACCAGCTCCTGAGTTATTTTTAGTGCAGACTTTTGAAGTTTAAAGTTAATTTAGGACTTAAGAGATTGGGGGGCGGTTTTTGTTAAAATTCAAATATGGCTACTGTTAGTGTCATGCACGGTATTGCTAAACTTGAGGCATGTAATTACTTTACATGGTCCAAAGATATGAAGTTTGTCTTGAATGAAAAAAATGCATGGCTTTTGGTCAAGGGTATTGAAAAATGTGCTGATTTAGATGATGTTAAGGGTATTGCAAAAGAAATTATTGCCGACTTTCAAAATAGAAGTCGATTGGCATTATCGTTAATTTATATGAATGTAAGCCCTGGATATAGAAACTTGATATGTGAAATTGATCACCAGGTAGTGGCATGGAATACGCTTGCCAAATACTTCCAGCCAGATTATCGGTCAAGACATATGTCCCTGTTTTCAGAGTTCTTAAATTGCAAAATTAAGCCAAATGGAAGTATTAGTTTCTTTTCTTCTAGATTAAAACGCGTAACTGAACAGTTAGCTGATATTAATCAGGCTGTAAGAGATGTTTCCAGTTTCTTAGGTTCCTTCCAGATAAATTTGATCAAGTAGTTCAGAATATTTTGAGGTGGCCAGATGAAAAGTTCATTTTTAAAAATGTTGAAATTCTAGCAGAGGAAACGCGTCTTAATTTAAGAGAGATAGATAGGGAAAACTCCAATAAGACTATAGAAGTTCAAAGTACTCACTGTGAACCCAAATTTAAGCAGATTAAAGGGCTCAAGTGTTATAAATGTGACCGTCCAGGTCATATTCAAAAATACTGTAGAATGAGAGGTAATTTTTCCAGATCACCCTCACCTGCTTCTTCTGTTTCCTCAGCTGTATCTAGTAGTAATAAAACATCTTCTAAGTGTAAGAATAAACCCAAGTTGAGTAAGAGTAAAAATAATTCCCATGCACAGTCCCATTTTATAGCTCAAGCCAATGTTAACAATTTGGAAGAAAATGATGATAGTTGGATTTTTGATACGGCTGCATCTCATCATTTTTGTAAAAATCGTGAATTGTTTGATACTTTTTCTCCTGTGAAAAATGAGAATATGCTAGTAGCTATTGATGGGGTAACTTTTCCAATTCATGGGAAGGGTACTGTTAAAATGAAATTTGGGGATATGGTTATTTTGCTTAAAGATGTGTTATATTCACCTGAACTGAGACGAAATTTAATATCTGGACCTAGGGTGGATATCAATGGAGCAAGATTTTATGGTAAAAATGGGCAAATTAAAGTTACTGATGATGAGAATTCAACTTTGTACAAGGCTAAATTGATAGGAAGTAACTATCATGTGTTCCCGAAAATAATAAAAAAAGGGGGCAAATCTGTAAAATTTGAGGCATCCACAGTTCAGCATAATAATAGTGAATTATGGCATGGTCGGTTTGGTCATATAAATTATGATACTATTGTCAGGACTAGTAAGAGACATTCAGTTTGAGGTCTTCCTGTGTTAAAGCACTCACCTAATTTGTTTTGTGAACATTGCCAAATCAATAAGCAAAGACGAATCTCCTATAGACCTTTAGAAGGTATTCAAGTAAAGAGACCGCTTGAAAGGGTTTTTTCTGATGTATGGGGACCTATTAACATTCCAGGTAGGAATGGTGAACGTTATTTCGTTTCCTTTATTGACGAATATTCTCGTTATGTGGTAGTATACCCCATTGTGGAGAAAAGTCAGGTGTTTGAAGTATTTGAAAGGCATATAGCACGTGCGGAAAGATCTTTGAACCTTAGATTGAAATACTTTAGGACTGACAATGGGCGAGAACATGATAATGATCAATTCAGGTCATATTGTAATAAAAATGGTGTAAAGCACGAATTTACAGATGTATATACTCCAGAACAGAATGGAGTTTGTGAGAGATTTAATCAGACAGCTCTCAATAATATACGTGCAATCTTACACGATAGTGAAATGAGTTCCGAATTTTGGTCAGATGCAGTAATATATTTTGCATATTCATTTAATAGAATTTGTCATAAGGGCCAAGATAGAACCCCATTTGAATTATACACTAAGCGGAAACCATCAGTACGTCATCTTAAGGCATTTGGAACGATTGCCTATGTGGGAATTCCAAAGGCTAAAAGAAATTCTAAACTTGATCCAAAGGCAACAAAGAACCGATTGATTGGGTACAGTGTACGAACAAAAGGGTACAAGATTTGGTTGGAAAATGAGCAAAAGGTAGTAGAAACCCTAAATGCTACTTTTAAAGAGTCGATTGGAATGCAGAAAAGTGGCAGTGGAGCTGCACTGGGCACCCTTCCTGATTTGGAATCTGAAGAAAGGGTAGAGTTCCAATCTACTGACACTCCAGTTGGCTATTTTCCTGAAATAGAGGAAAGAACCGATACCAATATACCTTCTTCTACAATTGGCACTGACACTCAATCTACATTGAGACAAGTAACTTGGCTTCGTAAACCTGTTCCAAGGCCAGACGGCACTCGTACGGGTGTGTATTATTTTGAGAGGGGGTCTAATCAAAGACTACGATCACCAAATGATGTAGAAAGGTATTGCACTGAACATAATATTCAGTATGATCCTACCTTGTTTGATTTCAAGGGAAGCAATACTTATAGTGGTGAAATTGACCCAACTGGTACTCCTTCAACGTCGTATACCCGAGATAGCTGACTAGATGTTTCAATTCCAAACACTTATAACCAGGCAATGAAATCTGCAGAAAAGCTTAAATGGATAGAGGCAATGGAAGAGGAAATGGCCAACATGCGAAAGCATAAGGTATGGCATCTTGTTCCACTTCCTAAAGACAAGACTCCACTAGGTTGCAGATGGATTTTCAACATTAAACGTGACGAATTTGGAAACATTGTTCGTTTTAAAGCTCGTTTAGTGGCTCAGGGTTATCGGCAAATTAAATACGATACCTATGATGAAACCTACTCTCCTGTAGTCAACTTTTCAGTAATAAGGCTCTTTTTCTCCCTTTTAGTTGCACACCTTGGATGGGCAAATATACAATGTGACGTGAAAAGTGCCTATCTCTATGCTCCTTTATCAGAGGAAATTTACATGTCCCAACCTCAGGGTTTTGTGGAGCGAGATAAAGAAACTTTTGTGTGTCGCTTAGATAGAGCCTTGTATGGTTTGCATCAGAGTGGCCGATTATGGTACTACGAGTTGGATAGAACACTATGTAACCTAGGGTTTATCAAGTTTGAGTGGTGTAATTGTGTCTATCGTTTTAAAGATTTTGTCATTCTGTTGGTTTATGTTGATGATATAGTTGTGTTTGAGAAAAGTGAAGTTCAGGCCAAAAGGATATTAAAAGTCCTGAGTTCACATTTTGATTTGAAAATTTTAGGTAAAACAAGAAAGCTTCTGGGTGTGGAGTTTGAATATGAGAAAAATAGTGTTTTAATTCATCAGCAATTATATATAGAAGACATAGTTGATCGATTTAAGTCTTTTAAAATACAAATTACTTCCCTTCCAATAGTTTGTGAAATACTCAAAGTCTCAAAGTCCCAGTACACAAGAAGAAACGACTGAAATGATGAATTATCCTTATAGAAATGTTTTGGGGTGTCTTTCGTTTCTTTGCAATCGTACTCGTCCGGATATAGCTTATGCTGTTAATATATTTTCTCAGTTCCAAAGCAATCCTGGTAAGTTTCACTGGGAAGGATTACTTAAACTGTTAGGGTACGTTTCCAATACCAGACAGCACAAACTCAAACTGGTATGCAAGGAACTGAAGCTCAATATATATTCAGATTCGGATTTTGCTTCAAGCAGGGATGATATGGTGTCTATTGGTGGACAAATAGCTTTGTTGGGAGAATCACCTGTATCTTGGCGTACATTTAAAGAAAGGGGAGTGAGTTTATCTACTATGGAGGCTGAATTTATCTCCATGACTGAATCAGCAAAAGAATTAGTTTGGTTTAGAAACATTTTGGATTGCAAGTAACTATGTTTTGAGGCCAATATTGTTTGCTGATAACATGGCTGCTATATGTTTTACAAAATCACCCATTGAAAACTCGAGGACAAAACATATAGATGTGAAACTATTTTTCATTCGTGATCTATTGAACAGGGAAATTTTTGATTTAAAATATGTCCCAAGTAAAGATAATCTGGCTGATCCCATGACAAAACCGCTGACTAAGCATAACCCGATAAGATTTTGTGGAACAATTTTCTTATGAAATTTGTTTTTGTGTGTATTTAAATTAAGAGTTTTGTTAATTTGAAAATATGTTATAAGTCATATATGATGGATATTAGGTAAATGTAAAATTGTATAGTGTAGAATGTTGTATGAGTGACCAGGGCCCTGGGTAAAAGTATTGAGCGTGTGATCATATATATGTCTTTGTATTGTTCTGTAACATGTTGGACTTTCTTGCTAAGGTAAAATTTTTGAATAATGGGATAAGATTTTCCCAAAGAAAAATTTTCTTAAAAATTTCTGAATGAAATTGTGATATTTATTTATTCTTGTTTTGAATTTTGTAAAGATACTGGCATTCGGTTTTTATTCCAGGTTGGAGATGATGATGTGGGGGGCATTTGTTGGAAAATATAGCTTATTTTTAAACCATTTACTGCATCATCTCTCCTCCTTGAAATGTTTATTTAGTTTAGTCCTTATTTTAGTGTAATATAGTAGTTACTTCTACTTCTTTTTTTTGCTGCCACTGTTTGCATTGAGAACGGACTGTTTCAACCTAATTGAGATACAAAAACGAAACATGATGTTACGTCATCTGAAAAGCCGATTCGTGCCGATAAGCTGATTGGTTGCCGTGAGATGACATCATTCCTACTTCTGCTATAAGTATCTCGCGTCGCTCTGGCTCAGCCCTTCTTTTTAGTTCCTGCTTTCCCGGCAGTTGAGTGAGCGGTTTCCAGCCCCTTCAGACGGATGCATGCAGTCCGGTGATTAAAGTGCCCTGGTTCCGGTTTGCGAGATGATGGTTCCAGAATAAAGTTCTTCGGTTCCAGAGGTCCGTGGGCGGCATCCATGTTCTTCAATAAAGGCGGCATTTAAAAATACGTGAGCGGCGAATCCTTGTGCAAACGGGGTTAGGCCGGTTTTAAGTGCTTTCAAGAACTTCATTTAAATTTTCAGGTGTTTTTCTTGACCATTGATTATGGACTGATTAAATGTGTAGCCAGCTTTATTTTTAGGCCGCATAATTACTGTTTAGGGCATTTTTTGTTTGTATAGAATGCTAGTGTTTTGGACACCAGGTAAAAATATTTGATGAATGATGATTATATTATATTTTTCCTAAGACTCTAATATTATTGACATTTATTTTCTGTGTTTTTATTCTTTATTATATTGTTAATAAATTGGTTAAGTTCAAAATCTTTTATTGTCTTCAATGTCTGCACAACATGATATCTCAGGGAGCTTTTATTGCTACTACTACGAACCTTTGTGGTCTACATTGGAACGGAAAGTGCGTTCTCGTTATCCACCGCCAACATCGTTATCTGAATTTGCAACCGTTTTGCAGGAAGAATGGTATAATATTCCCTTGGCAAGCATACAGGAACTGTATTTCCGAGAACATTCCGAGAAGACTGCAAGCTGTTTTGGATGCCAACGGGTTTCCTACACCATATTAAGCAAAGAAACATGTTTTTTTAAAGGTGTTTCCATATTTTTGTCCAACTCCTGTATATACACATCTAAGAAGTCATATATTTACATACAGATAGAGAGATGGGATGGTTTAGAAGTTGTTAATACATATTTATTAGTATTAATGTAATGAATAAGATTTATATTAATGAATGTATATACAAATGTTTTTCATCATGCATAATAATAAATCCAAAAATTTTCAATGTTTCAATATGTAGCATTTACAATAAAAGTATAGTTTCTAATGTATTTATAATCCAAAAAGTATTTCATTAATAACATGAAAATAATAGACAAATTTAATGAGTATTCTCATTATTACATAAGCTATGCTTTTCTTTTTTATGCATCTTTTATGCTGTTTAAAATGTGTCACTGATTATGCAATTAACAATTTAAAAGATAAGTAATTAGGAGAAAAGCCACACATATACAAACGGATTTTAAAAAATTATTCAACTTAAATTTAAGAAATAAAATTCTATTATATAACAGTGATAATACACGATCAGCATGAAATACGACAAATTTGGCGAACTTTTGGCGACGAACAATTTGTAAACAAATCCAAACTGCAAGAACGTCAGAACGTCAAAAATGACTCAGGCAGTTGTATTACAACAAAACAGCAATAATTAAATCGGCCTCTATTTCCACTGTCCATGACTTCACTGTGAGAGCCATCGCCATATTGAAAGTTACCCGTGATCCTTCAGAAGCTGACCTTTCGTCTGATTGGTTGAATGTTCGAGGAACACGTCTCCAGCCGGAACATTTTGGGAAAAGTTTTAAAATGTTGCTCGTAGCCGGGACACGTTCCTCCTAGCTAGACGTAACATTTCTCAGTAGCCTGACGCTTAAAGCCGTGCTACTAGAATCTCGTTTCTCGAAATTGTCCCGGGTAAGCGCGCGCGTCCATAGAAGTGATAGGGCCATTATGTGAATGAGTGAAATGCACGTGAAGTAAGATATAAGGCAAGGAACGTGCAGAATGGGCAATATTCGTGTTGTTATTTCTGCCAGACGAATTATCGAAGAAAGTGGGCTTTTGTCTCAGAGGATACGTGTAATAGGAGAGAATGCCAGGCCGTCGCCAACGAAGGCACTTCCAGCAGATAGACGATTTTACGAGGGTTATGGTGGTCGGACTGAAAAAGGAGGGTTGGTCCTTACGTCAAATCGCAGCTGATACCCACATGGATGCGAGCATGGTTGCAACAAGGAAATGTGGGAAGAAAGACAGGTGCAGGTGCAGCCAAAGTGACGTCAGCACGCGTGGATCGACGCATCTGCCAACAAGCTGTGGCGGTCCTGCTAGTCACTTGTACCACGATTCTGCAGCATGTGCAAGATATCCTGGATGTTCCCGTGTCGACCAGAACCATTTCCCGTCGATTGGTTGAATGTGGCTTCCACTCACGGCGTCCGTTAAGAAGACTTCCATTGACCCCACAGCATAGACGGCAACGTTTAGAATGGTGCCAGACTGGAGCGATGTGGATGACAGAATAGCGAAACGTCGTGTTCTCAGATGAGTCACGCTTCTTTTTATTCAGTGACAGTCAATGCATAAGTGTATGGCATCGACGTGGAGACAGATCTAATCTGGCAGTAACTGTGGAATGCCCCACCGCGTGACAATGTGGCATAATGGTTTGGGGCGCTATTGCCTATGGTTTCAGGTCACCTCTAGTTCATATTCAGGGCACTATGACGGTCCAACGATACTTGGATAATGTACTGCGGCCGGTGGCAATCCCCTACTTTCAGGAGCTTCCTAATGCAATTTTTTAGCAGGATAAAATGCAATTTTTCAGCAGGATAACGCCCGACTACACACTGCTCGCACCCGCAACATGCTCTGCAAGGTATACAGATGCTTCCCTGGCCACTATACTCTCCTGACCTGTCACCAATCGAACATGTGTGGAACGTGATCAGACACCGTTTGCAGGCTCTGCCGCTGCCTCGTTCAGAAGACGAACTGTGTCAAATGGTTGAAAGGGAACGGAGAGCCATCCCTCAGGACACCATCCGCACTCTTATTGACTCAATGCCTAGACGTGTTTCTTCGTGCATCGCTGTCCGCGGTGGTCCTACATCCTACTGAGCTGAAGCCATTCTCGCTCTGTATACTGACTATCATTCTGAAATAAAGATCATTTATTGCTGCTTGCTGTCTCTGACTTTTTTCCAAATTTCATCACTTTCTGACCACTCCTTCTTGGTGTTGCATTTTCAATGTCGAGCAGTGTATATAATTTAATGCATATAATAAATTCATGGGTTAGAGTAGACTTTAAAATACCCCTTGTGTTATGGCAAAGTTGTTGTTTCATTTATGGAAGCCTGAGTAGTTGAATGTTATGGAAACCCTATTGCGACGTAATCGGGTGCATAATTTTGTTAAATTTTGAATCATGGGATGTTTTATAAGCACTTTTGTAGTGTGTGTTGGTTTAGACGGTAGAATGGCTGAATGTAGCAAGATTAATTTGAAGTTCCTGTACGATTTGGAACGAAAGGGAAAAACAGAGTTAATTGACTGGTATGTAAATGAAGGTTTACTTAGAAGCCATTATAAGTGTCCTGTATGTAAGAAGGACATGCGTCTAGTCGAATGTAAAAACCGTTTAGATGGATTTGAATGGGTTTGTAGGAGGAAAGGTTCAGATGTGGTGACGCCGATATATGGATTCGAGTTCAGATAATTTTAGGAGGTTTTGAGATGCTGTTAAGAAATTTTATGTGCCACAGACTACAGACGAAATGAACTTCTAAATAGGGTAAGTGGATATTTGCTTTTTGTAGTACTTAAATGTATAACATGTTTTATGTTTTTCCTTCTTAATGTTATTTTCTTGTTTGGTTTAAAATACAGTTTATTGAGATTATGTATGTTTTGTCTGCCTGTATTGTAGAATTGGGTGTTCCTTTGACTTTTTAAGTGAAACTATATCGATGTGTACATGGACAAAGTGAAGGGAGTGTGCAACGCAAGTTTGTGCAATTCTTGGATTTTTTTTTAAAGTGAAAATAGGTCGACGTGTACATGGATAAAGTCAAGGGAGTGCACAATGCTATTTTTGTGCAATTCAGGGATTTTTTTTTAAGTGAAAATAAGTCGATGTGTACATGGATAGAGTTTGTGTAATTCTTTGTCTTGTTATTTTGGCTTTGTGTAGCAGCAATTTTTAGCGCAAAAGTCGCCGTGATTAATCTTTGGATTATGGTAACTTGGCGATGTTTTGGCGAAAATTTGGCAACCAACCCCGCTACAGCAACCTGCTAATTTTTGTTTGGATGCCATTTTGTTTTCACGAAGTAAAGGCATGTTTTTTTTTTTTTTACTCAACATTTTTTTCCAACAATCTGCTAGCCGAATTACGCTTATGCTAGAACGTTTATGGAACGAAAGTGCTTAATCATGACAAAGATTAGGTGCGAAATTGGGAGAAAGTGCAGAATCGCAAACTGCTTGCCACATTTTTAAGAATTGCACATACATGGTATCCATGTACACCTCGAGCTATTTTCACTTTAAAAAAATAATCCCAGAATTGCACAAAAATGGCATTGCACACACTCTTGACTTTATCCATGTACACTGCTAAAGTCCTAGCTAGTAACCTTTATCGCCTTACCAAAATGTCGCCAAACTACCTGTTACCATATTCCAAAGATTAGCCGTCGCCGTTATACAAGCCAAAATAATAAGTCAAAGAATTGCACAAACTCGGTATCCATGTACCGCCAAAAATCGCCAAGGGGTACCCTAAAATATACTTTTACCAATTAATGCAATAATGTATATGTATATTATTGTAATAATGCACATAATAATTTAATTAAATGTATTCAATATGCCTTATTTATTATGAATATTACGATCTATCTTTTCTGTTCTGAAATTGGCAAAAACCTAAAATCCGTACAACCTCCAGTCCCAAGCATTGCAGATATCTGGACTTCTACTGTATTAGCATTATTTTAATGAAATTGATGAATGTTATAATGTTTTTAAAAAAAAATAGAAACTGATCTTAAAATTGCCAAAATGTTGATAAGTTCCCAAATTTAGAATTGTTTAACACTAGAAGTGCCAGAGCAGTCATTTTGACTGTTTTCCTCATTTCACTGTGGATTCCTAAAAAACCTTTTAACTTAAGAAGTCACAAATTCTTGTATTTTCCTAAAAAACGTTGAAAATTATTGGTACCAAATATGAATCAAATAAAATTAAAATTTACAAAGATATTATTAGTGATACCTAAAAGCCAGTATTACTAGCAATCAGTATGACTGCTAGTAATACTGGGTAAATTTATCTTATCGTGCTCATAAAACAATTTTTCTTCAAAAAACATCTGGTGTACACATTCTTTTCATTCACTGATTATTTACAGCATGATATACTTCCGCTCAGAAAACACCTTTTCTTGGTAAAACATCTGACTTACATATTCTTTTTTATTCTCTATTTATTTACACAGAAAATACTTCCCATCTTCTCCGCATCCCTGTCAACAGTCCATCCCTCTTTGGCGATATGTTATAGTCATTAGTTCACAGTAGTTGAGTCAGTTTATGTTTTATAGCATTTTGAATGCTGTAATCCTCCTGCAAATATGGGCATTTGGGAGCCCAAATTTGAAATTTGTTTTATTATCGATTTCATATTTTGTAAAACTTTAACGAATTTCTGATTAACAAACTCAAGGAATTGAAAATGAGCAATGGCACCATTGTACAGAAAAAAACATTTTTATCTCCAGTGCACAAACTTTCCGAAAATCTAAAGATATGCTCATTTTAAAATTATTTTGCGATATCACTCTTGAACTGAATTTTATGGTTTAAGTACAAAGAACATGATATTTAATAAATAAAGGTAACGCACAAAATGCCCCTTTGGGCATAATTTAAAAAACCTGAAATCTTTCAAGTTTTTTGGTCCAAAGTGGCTTTGTCCCTGAAGGAATACCATTTTCGTTTTGCAATTTTGCGTTGAATCACTCTGAACGTCTGTTTCACTTTTCAAATTGTTGCCACCAAATATTATCGCCCTATCATATTTGACGAAATTAAATAATAAAGAATCTGCATAAATGTATGTATATTTCTTGCATAGTGATAAAACAACGGTACCTAGAGCCATCAAATTTTGAATGACGTAATCCTACTGCGAATATAGGCACCTGGAAGACCAAATTTGAAATTTGTTTTATTATCGGTTTCATCCTTTGTAAAATTAATTACAAAATTAATGAAATGAAAATAACGTATAACATTAACGAATAGCATAAAATTAACAAATAAACAAATAACATAAGATTAACGAATTTTTTATTAACAAACTTAACAATTTAAAAACTTGCAATGGCAACACTCTACAGGAGGAGGAAAAAACCGTTTATATCTCCAGCGTGCAGAACTGTGTATGAGAAATTCTAAAGATATGCTCATTTTAAAATTATTTTGCAACATTGCTGTTGAACTGAATTTTATGGTTTAAGTGCAAAGAGCATGATAATAAATAAATAAAAGTAATACCAAAAATTTTTTAAAAAAACGCCTCTTTAGATGTAATTTAAAATCTGAAACCTTTCAGATTTAAAAAAAAAAAAAAAAAAAAATTTGTCTTTAGTCAAACAAATTTCCTTAACAGCATCCAAAAACTTCCTAAAATTATCTGAACTAAAATTTGTATACTGGCGTCACCACATAAGCTCATAAAGATAAGAGTAAAAAATATTCTTAGTAGTGTCGGTATTCTCTGACCGTTCGACCATACGCATTTCCTTCCTACAAACAGGACACTTATCATGGCTACTATGTAAACCTTCATTTATACACCTGTCAATTACGGCTCTTTTCCCCTTTTGTTCCAAATTGTACAGAAACTTCAAATTAATCTCACCACATTCAGGCATTTTACCATCTAAACCACAAAACAAGCAACGAATTTCCTAACCAACACAGATAAAAGTATATTTTAGGGTACCCTTTCGCACAACTTGGCAAATTCACAAAAATAAGAGTCAAAAACATCCTATGTATTCCGGACTGTCCAGAAGATGGCTACTATGCAAACCTTCATTTACACAACTGTCAATCAACGCACTTTTCCTCCTTCGTTCCAAATTGTACAAAAACTTTAAATTAATATTACTACATTCAGCCATTCTACCATCTAAACAATGAAACAAGCAATGTAATTCCTAATCACACACACCACAAAAGCCCTTACAAAATATCCCATGATTCAAAATTTCCCGGAATAATGCAAACAATTACGTTCCATAACATTCAACTACTCAGGTTACCATAAATGAAACAACATCACGATAATAGAGGGTACCCTAAAGTCAAAAAATATTCTTAGTAGTCAATTCTAACCCCAACACGCACCACAAGCCCTTATAAATATTTCCCGCTTCATTCAAATTTACCGCAATCACGCAACCAATTACGTCATAATAGGGTTTCCATAACATTCAACTACTCAGATTACCGTAAATGAAATAACAATGATAAATGAAACAACTTTGTGATAATACAAGGGGCACCCTTAAATCTACTCTGATCAAAATTTACAAAATATTCTCACATTGCAGATAAAGTGCAGGTTAAGAATTCTTTAAAATTCCTAAACGAGATTTAAATCTGAACGCATAGAACTCGTAAATTGATTTGCTTTAGGAAATAGAATAGCTGTGGTGTTTCTTAGCCTGTAAATCTGTAAATTACTCAGCTACCAAAAATTCACACTAATCTGTAAAAGATAATTCTGAAGATATTAAATTTGTTTTGAAAGAAATATTTTAATTTCCCTTCATTTGAAAAAATATAATACATTACAATTCATTTTAACAACATGAAACATTAGAATTCTGGCTCGTATACACATTACACATGGGGAAAACCATGAAAACGCCCATGCAGCCAGTCCATTTGCGGAATTCGAACCTCGGACCGAACTACCAGTGTTCAACAACTTTACCACTCGGCCGCTAGTGGGCCGTTATTTGAAATGAAACTTTAAAATTCACACTTTTGCTTTTAATTTATTTTAATTTTTATTCTACTTTTACTTTGCACAGAGCATTCAGTACGTGAAATCATCAATAATAATATAATAATGATAATAAAAATGACATTATACAACTAAAAGTATATACTACTTCGTAAATTTCGATAAATTAATTACTGAAAATATTAAGCATATCAATGGCAGCGTTGGGCCTAATAGTTTTAAGTTGCATTTCAACATCTGAAAGAACATGAATTACAATAAAATTTTCACTACACAGACGAATGGAAAAGAATTCTCCCACTTTTATTGCAATATTTCAATAATTGTCGCAATTAAAAAAAAAATTAGTTAAAACGTTTTAGTGGAAAATGATGCGATTTTCACTCATAAAATCCTTTTTCGCATCATTCTCTTTCATTTTGGCACCACTGCGTAGCTTTTCTAAGACATAAATAGGTTCTGTTAATATATGTTCCCATGCATTATATGTATTCTTCATATTTTTGTCATTAATAAATTAATGTTTAAAATAAAAATGATACGGTTTAATTTATAAGCAATGTAAAAACTGGAAATCTGAGGTAATTAATTTCTGAGCCAGAAATAGTTGTTTTAAGACGTAAATAAAAAAGGTAACAATAATCAAAAATATTAATGCTCCTTAAATATATCGCGATTTTTGCTTTTTGATCCACCTGGGGTTTAAAAAAAAAAATCTATTTTCATTAAATGATGTTTTTCGCGTTTCTCTAAGTAGTGCGCAAAACTTGTTTCATACAACTTTATTTTTAGTAATTATGAAGAAATTTTATACTTGTTTCCTAAACAAGTATTTATTTATGCTAATTTTAGAATCTATGTGACAGAGTAGTCATCTTCAAATATACGTTAGTGTCAATAAGTTTAACTACAAATTATTAAATATTTCTGGGAACTTGAAACTTGGAAGGTTTAATTTTAAAATTTCCATTTCACATATTACACAGTCATCTTCAAAGCTCTTTGGATACAGTTCAATAAAATTTGTTTATTATTTCATCCTAAACTTGTGGAAGAATTTCCTAAAATTATTTGAATATCCATAATTTTTACTGTTAAATATTTAACAATTATACATTAACTGAAATACATTTATAGTACAGAGGAAACGCTAAAAGATATTGCAGGTCATGTATTATGTGTCATTGGAATATGACAATAATAATAGAAGAATTTGACTAAAAAAAAAAAACAGACATTTCAGTTTTTTAGAAAGGAAAGTGGACATCTTTACAGTAAAATCTTAGATGAAAGTTTTACTGTGACTCAACTTGGGAAGACACTGGAAATTTATGGTGGAGGCGGGGTCCCTTTCTTTGCTAAACAGCTGCGTTGAAGTGTGAAATGTTATCTTCAGTATACTTGTAATTGGCTGATGACTCAGAACAGTAAACTGAACTTGCTCGTATTCTAATGACATTTCTGTAGTCTACATCACTACATCGAGAGCATAAAGAAGTTTTTCTTTAAAATTAAATTTGAAAGGGATCTCAAACATAATTCTTCATTATAAAGGTAAGTTATTGATTTGTAATATTACATAAACTAAATTCTTATAATTAACTTACTAAAAATTCAATTTAACTAAACTTTTAATCCATTTACCTAAAAATCCAAACTTATCACCATTAACAATGCAAATGTCTTCCAATATTAATAACGTATTGTTATATTAACATGAAATATTTTTATGATAAATTTTAAATATATGTTTCCATACATTAAGAAACATAATGACAGGCCAACAATAAAAAACAAATTTTTTTAAACTTGTCCTGCGCTATAGCTGCAGGATTGAAATAAAATAAACTTAAAGCATCTACAAAGGAAGGCAATTCCTTGACGCTATAAATAACTACAACCGTGTATAAAAGGTTTAACACAACATCTAAACAAATTTAAAATAAGAATTCATAGTAGCACAAACTCAAAAAATAAAGGGGAAACATACAAAATTATAAAAATTATTCTCCTTTTACTGAAACTCTAATTCAGAACTCATCAGGAGAAAATGAATTAAAGCTTCATAATAGTCGATTAATACGTTTTGAAAACATATTTCGTTGTCCTGCTTCATTTGAGATCTAAAACCATAAAATGAATCAATTAAATTTTCATTTAAGACATTAAAATTCATATAAAACTGAAAATTCGAATCTGAAATGTACGAGAATTTTCTCCACACGCTTTCGAAACACTTGGAAAAAAGAATAAAACATAACATTGTGCCAAATTGACTACTCAAAAAAATCAAAACTTTTCATTATGCAAATTGACCTTTCAAAAAAAAAAACAAATTGGTTTAAAGCCATTATATGCAAATCCGAAATTCAAAATCAATTACAAATAAAGAGCAAAGCAAATGTACTTTAAACCAAATTGTCATTTAAACAACACTCAAAAATTGGGTGATCCCCAAATATGCTAAACTTCTAATATCAAGAAAGCGAAAAACTTTTCATAGAGATTTCTATTTTATTTTTCATATTTTTGTCATTAATAAATTAATTATGAAGATAAAAAGAAAATTAATAGGGTTTAATTTATAATCAATGTAAAAACAGGAAATCTGAGGTCTTTCATGATAATTCATAGAAACTAAATAGTGTTAAAGTAGATCCATTATGTCGATTGATATGCATTAATATCATTTATTGTCCTGTGGCTTAATTTTAGAAAAGATCTGTTAAACGAATTACTTTTGGCTTGAATAATGTATTCTGATAAGGATATGTATGAATTCGAAACAGAAGTTGTTTTTCAGGAGAAAAGATTGCAGATGAAATAGTTCACATATTCTGTGTATATTGTCTAAGAGATGATCCAAACATGATTTTTTTTTTTAAGTTCTTGATATGTATTTCTAATGTCTTCGAACTGCAAATTCATCAGCAAATCTGAACTCCAATAATTCAAAACATAAACAATTCGTTTAACAAACGAAATAAGTGTCCAAAATTATTGAAAACTTTATTTATATTAATAGCTTTTTGTGTTTTATTGCATACATTTAAAATATTTTTGAAACATTCTTGAGAATTTAATTATACGGCTTAGAAACAATGAAAACTATACTGCAGCTTAAATTGTAATTGACAGGAAAGTGATGCAATACATTAATATTAAGATTATTATTAACTGTCAATTTTTGTGCTTATGTATGTTTAAATATCTGTAATTCCATTATCTTCGGTTTTTATAACTGTAATTCTGCCTAAAATACAAATATTTCTTATGTCATTTCATTCTTTTATTGCTCACCAATGGCCGAGCGGTAAAGACGCTGAACACTAGTAGTTCGGTCCGAGGTGTTCGAATCCCGCAAATGGGCTGGCTGCATGGGCGTTTTCGTGGTTTTCCCCATACGTAATGTGTATACGAGCCAGTTTCCCTTAAAACGTCCTCCACGAAGGCATCCCTCCCTTTAGGCAGATAGCCCTCGTGTGCCTTGCCATAATTAAATAATTCAATCCAATCTATTCTTTTATCATTAAATTAAAGTGTTTATTTTTGTATACTCTAAATTTGCCTTATCCTTGAATTTTACAATGATTTGAAAAACTAAACTCTAAATATTAAGCAATATTAAATTCGATAACAGGCGTAAAAGTCAACAAAATATAAATTCCAAATTGCCCGAGATATGTTTTTGCTTGTATATGTGTGTATATTATGTAAATGTGTGTATTTGCATGTATATGTGTGTATTCAATATCTTCCTTTCTTTTGTCTTTCACATCCTATCTTACTAATTTTCTTACTTTTCATTTGTTTCAATATTCATATAAGTTTTACGATTTGCTTATTATTTCTTTATATACCATTAGTTTTAAAATTAAAACATACTTTTTAATTTTACATTTTATTTCATTTTAATTATTCCTTGTTTTATTTGTTTAATTTATAATCATTTTTCATTGACTGTTCTTGATGGCTTACAGTAGGACTCTGACACCTTTAGTTCCTAAATTAAGCCCAGGTTTAATAAATATCAATGTGCATAATTTTAACCTCTAAATACTTGTATGTTTTTTCGGATTATCCCGGCAAAGATTAATCACACAGAAACTACATACATTACAGAAGCTAGTTAATCAGAAACTTATTGTGATGAATTTTTACATTAATCCTTCCAGATTTTAGTTCAGGAAATTATATAATAAAAACGTTTAAAAATAAAATGAGTTAAAAAATTAACATAGCATTAATTCAGAAAAAAATCTGAAAGGTTTCAGATTAAATTAAGTTTAAAGGGGCGTTTTTTTAACGTTTTGTGTGTTACCTTTATTAATTAAATATCATGTTTTTTACACTTAAACCATAAAATTCAGTTTAACAGCAATGTCACAAAATAATTTTAAAATCAGCATATCTTTAGAATTTACGATACACAGTTCCATGCGATTTTTTTTCCTCGTAGAGTGTTGTCACTGCTCACTTTTAAATCGGTGAGTTTGTTAATCAAAAATTCGTTAAAGTTTTACATAATATGAAATAGATAATAAAACAAATTCCAAATTTGGGCTTCCAGATGCCCGTATTCGGGTGGAAATGTACGTTATTCAAAATTGAATGGCTCTAGGTATCATTGTTTTATCCCAATGCAAGAAATATAGATACGTTTAGGCAGATTCTTCCTTATTTAATTTCATCAAATATAACACAGGGCGATAATATTGGGTGGCAACAATTTGAAAAGTGAATCGGACATTTATAGTGAACCAACGCAAAATGCCGAAATGAAAATAATAGTCCGACAGAGCAAATTGCACCTTTTTTGGACTAAAAAATTAATCTATTTTGCTTAATTTTTATTTGTTAAATATTTATACTGGTTACAATAATCTTTTTCACAAGCATATTACTCTCCCCTGATAGTATAAACAATAAATTGTAAAAATTTTAATTTGATCAATCTTAGCTACATTTGCGCTAGATTTTTCACACTAAAAGTTCTAAATTTTTAGCCCAAAAAGGCTATTAATTTTGTTTTGGCATTTTGCATTGGTTCACTATAAATATTGTTTCACTTTTCAAATTGTTGCCACTAAATATTACAGCCCTGTGTTATATTTAAAGAAATTAAATAATGAAAAATCTGCATAAACGTATCTATATTTCTCGCAATGAGGTAAAACAATGGTACCTAGACCCATCTAATTTTGAATCGTGTAATCTTGACCAAATATGGGCATGTGGAAGCCCGAATTTGGAATTTGAAATTTGTTTTATTATCGATTTCATATTTTATAACTCTTTAACGTGGTTTTGATTAAGAAACTCGACGATTTCAAAGCGAGCAATGAAAATTTTGTACGGAAAAAAAAATTATCACTAGTGTGCGAGACTGTGTATCAGAAATTCTAAAGATATGCTCGTGCGATATTGCTGTTGAATTTAATTTAATGGTTTAAGTGGGAAGAACATGATATTTAATAAATAAAAGTAGCACACGAAACTTTAAAAAAATGCTCCTTTGGGCGTAAGGTAAAACCTGAAAGCTTTCAGATTTTTTTTGTAAATTTCGTATGAACTAATTTTGCCCCTCTAGCCGTTTACTTGCAGTAAGTTTATCACTGGCTTTACCCTTGTCTCGTTTCTGGCTTGATTATTCATTTTCTTTTCATTATTTATTTATTCCATGGATAACTTATATGGTGCTCCTTCCCCCAAATCATAGCACAGAAGCAGAATATTTTGTCTGTTTGGTTATTTAAGTCGAAATTTTTTAAGTTAATTCCTCTTATGGCTGATCTTTAGAATATGGTAACTGGTAGTTTGGCGACATTTTGGAGGCGATAAAGGTTACTACCTAGGACTTTGGTAATAATGTGAGCAGTACTCAGTTCCGATTACGCATTATTTTGTGTGAGGGAAATGAGAGATCATGGGATATGTCATGTGATATTAATGGACGAATTATGGTTCTTTAATCGGAAAAGGGGGGAAATCGGGGAAAAATCTGGAAATTTTGTATTTGGCTTTATTGTGTGTTGTGTGAAACAGTGTTCGTTAATTTTTGGATCCCATGGCCCTAACTAAAGTGAATTCGAAATGGGTATTTAGTGGGATTGAAAGGGGTAGTAATAAGTGTTTCTTTAAGGTTGTGTGAGATAGAAGTAAAGATGTTTTATTAAGTTATTTATTTTACCTGGTACCTTGCTGTGAACTATAAGTATGATTTTAAAGATCCTGAAACAGAAATTAGAAAAGTTTATCGGACACGTAATCAAGATTCTGAAGAAGATTAGGTAAGTTAGTATTTTTAATTATTTGAGGATATTATTTTTATGCATTGTTCTAAACGTAAGGTGGAAGTAAAGTAATTTGGTATTATTGGGAAAATTGTTATTAGCAATGATTTAGTTTAAAGTAATTAGGATTGTAAGCTAATTTTTATTAATTTAATGTATGTGCTTATTTATATTTTAAGTAGTGTTTTTGAATTTAATTATATTTTAATTATGATAGTTATTTTGTCAATTTTATGTTTGTAGGAATTTGGTATACGTTTTAGTTGAAGTAAACGTGCATGGAAATAATTTAAATATTTGACACTAAGTATTTGTAATGTTTGCGGTATGAATTCGTTGATGACGTTTATAATATAATAGATGATTTAGAGGTAAAAGTTTTTGGATATTTTATTTATTTTATATGTGGAAATGTTCATATTTGGAAAGGGTATATACTTTTTCGTTATTAGGTAATTTCATATATGTTCTTTTTAACAGGTTTAAAGATTCAGAAAATTGTCATGCATTTTCGTGAAATTTTTCTAATTTATGAGAAAAAAGGAGTGTACATGGATATGGTGAAGGGTGTGCCAATGCCATTTTCGTGCAATTCTGGGATTTTTTTTTTTTAAGTAAAAATAAGTCGACGTGTACATGGTTTAGTGATATTTTAATTAAATGATAGTTATTTTGTGAATTTTATGTTTGTAGGAATTTGGTATACGTTTTAGTTGAAGTAAACGTGCATGGAAATAATTTAAATATTTGACACTAAGTATTTGTAATGTTTGCGGTATGAATTCGTTGGTGACGTTTATAATATAATAGATGATTTAGAGGTAAAAGTTTTCGGATATTTTATTTATTTTATATGTGGAAATGTTCATATTTGCAAAGGGTATATACTTTTTCGCGATCAGGTAATTTCATATATGTTCTTTTCACTGGGTTTAAAGATTCAGAAAATTGTCATGTATTTTCGTGAAATTTTTCTAATTTATGAGAAAAAAGCAGCGTACATGGTTATAGTGAAGAGTGTGTGCAATGCCGTTTTTGTGCAATTCTGGGATGTTTTTTTAAGTAAAAATAAGTCGACGTGACATGGTTTATGTGTATGTGTTATTTTGAAAACGCGTAAGGAGTATGATATTGTGCACTTTTTTCCCAATTTTGCAGTGAATATTTGTCATGATTAAGCACAGTTTTGTTAGATAAAATTTCTAACATAAGTGTAATTCGACTAGTAGATTGTTGGAAGAAGTGTTCAGTAGATAAAAAGAAAAGAAACATGTCTTCACGAAGTAAAGACAAAATGGCGGCAGGAAAAAAAAAATAGAGGGTTGCTGTAGGAGAGTTGGTCGCCAAATTTTCGCCAAAAAATCGCCAAGTTACCATAATGTAAAGATCAACCGCTCTTATTCTTTTATTTTCATCTTATTCAGTGTTTTATTGCCAATAAAATAATGTTACAAAAAGAGCTATTTTTTTACACATTCTGCAAAATTTTTTAAAGGTTTAAACAAAAAGTAAATAAAAATTAACACAAATCATTGTTTACATTTTTTTTATTTGTGGAGGAAATTTATTCTGTACTATTGTAGCTTGCTAAAAATATTTATTCTAGTTTCTTATGGCATTCGGCGTCATCCTTGGCAGACAAAATTTAAAATTTCTCGTCTCATTTGCTATTTGGAATTATATTCATGTAAGCCACGCGAGTAAATTCTTCAAAGTATAAAGACGAATTTGCAGTCAGCTGTCGGAGCTCTGCAGAATGAGAAAACATTTTTAGAAAGTTGTAGAAGTGATAATAATAATTTAATAATTTAAATAGTAATTTAATAGATTTCATCTCCGAAGAAAAGTAAATGGCAGAAATGTTAGAAATCTACCCTTCCTTTAGCCAGTCCATCATGCCCTAAGGCGACGTAGATTGTTTGGGTACGAGGCTTCATATGAAAACATACGAAGTGTTAGGAGAGGAATTTAAAGTAGAACTGTATTTCTACACGTGAGACATTGCTATTCGTTCTGTAGAAGAAAGATTTGAACTTACTCGGAAATACGGAGCATACTACGGTACAGTTTCCTATACGACGTAGGAACCCTCAGACATCTTTCACAACTTTTGAATAGATGCAAAGACTAGAAATTGAAACTTACAAATAAACATTTGAATAATCTGAATGCTTCGGAACTTTGTGATGAACTGGAAGATCTGTCAAAATACATCGTTCCTGGAGCGGAGCCCCTTGTCATTTTAGAATATGTATAAAATCTTGAATGTTTTCCAAATATACTGGAGTCGAGTTTTGCTGTCCTTTCCTATAACAGTTGCAAGTGGAGAGAGATATTTTTCAAAATTAAAATACATACAAACTTGTTTAAGATCTTCTATGACAAAGACTAGGCTGACAAATCTTGCTCTAATTTCTATAGAGCAAGATACACCTAAAGAAATTGATCTTCCTGACTATGTTCGAGAGTTTTTGAAAATGAAGGCAAGGAGCTTTTATAAAATTATAGCTAATATTATAAAATAAAAGTTGTTACCCTGGTTAAAAAAAAAAATCATTAAAAAATAAATATTTACACATATTTTGGCGCAATTGAAAAATATGACTATTCTTCAGTCTCTTAGATTTCTTTACTTCTGACGAAGAGGGACCTAAACCTGCTTGCCCTAGAAATTGTTTGAGATCTTAACATAAATTTACACCAAACTTAAGGTTATTGTGTTACTAATTTTGTTTCACTCGGCGTGTTTCTCTTCTATTTTCACAGAATATATTGTTTTCAATGTTTTATAATATAACCAGTTATTTAATTTTTCTAAATTAAGCGAAAAAATCTTAGATTGGTGCAGATTTTATATATAAATTCAAAACATATTTGTATGTAAAACCTCTTGGATTTTATATAAAAATCTCCGTAAAACTAAGCTTTCTTACTTTTCTTAATGCTATACTTTATGTGACATGTTCCTTTTTTTATGACTTATTCATTTATTATCAGTATGTATCTCAGTGAAAGGAGAGAAAAGTCTGTCTCTCGCACGCACACAAAAAGTCTTAAATAACTGATTAAAATCATCTGATATCAAATACCCATATTAAAACAAATTTCACAGTTGATCAAGGGAGAATATTTTCCTTTTTATTCTTTCTTCATGTTACGTACCTTTCAACTGGTTCCCTAAGGATGTGCTTTTATTTTTTAACAAATAATCCAGATGTAAAAAAATTCATCATAAAAACACTGGCTCCTAAAATCCTTGATTTTTTTAAACTTTTTAAAAATTTTTATTTTTATTTTTATTTTTAAGCACATTAAATTTATTGAGGGGGGGGCCTGGAAAAATTTTTGCGCAGGGATCCAAGAGTTCTAGTTACGCCACTGCCTTTAGGTGAAAGTTTAACTTTTCCCCAGCTCTGTCCCAATTTTGTTGACTAGCTTCTCTCCCAAACTGATTCGAAGGTCTCCTACCCTCTTCTACAACCACCAATCTCTTCAGAATATTTTCAGCTCAACAGTGCTTTAAGCGGCCTCATGAGGAAAAGACGCTGTATACTTACAAACATTTGAAATATACATATTAAACTGCTTGTTTAAATAAAACCTTAAAAATTAAAACCCTTTTAAAAGATTTCATTTCATTATTTTGCTACTTTATTTTAAATACTGATGTCTTTGTTCTACATTTTTTAATGTATTCCTTGAGATACAATACACAAAATACAGCATGGAATATTGGATGCTTCAGTTATTAGATTTAATTTTAAAAAACTCTGCCATCATGCTTAGTTAAACTTAAAAAATGACTACAAATGTTAATTTCATGCACAATGTTATCAAAAGTATAATAATAAACATGCAAAATTTGAAACCTCTTACCTTAATTATGGAAAAAAAAAACTTTAATGTTTTTAAAACACGAATGTGAAAAAAATTAAACATTGAGAAAAGTAATTTAGCTTTCAGTTATGGAAATCCTCAACTTCACAGCAAACCTCTCTGTATTTAATTTATGAGCCAGTTTCCCTTAGAAAGTCCTCCACGAAGGCATCCCTCCCTTTAGGCAGATAGCCCTCGTGTGCTTTGCCATAATTAAATACACCTACACCTACACCTACACCTGTATTTAATTTCTTTTATTTATCACTTCACTTCATTCATGAGTTTCAGCAGAAGGAAATTTTTTTAAAAAATCTAATATCGCGTTAAGCTGTAACATTAGTAAATGACGGGCCTACCAGCGGCCGAGCGGTAAAGTCGCTGAACACTGGTAGTTCGGTCCGAGGTTCGAATCCCACGAACGGGCTGGCTGCATGGGTGTTTTCGTGGTTTTCCCCATGTGTAACGTGTATACGAGCCAGTTTCCCTTAGAAAGTCCTCCACGAAAGGCATCCCTCCCCTTTGGCAGATAGCCCTAGTGTGCTTTGCCGTAATTAAATACACCACACCAATACACACCATTAGCAAATGACATCCATTTAAAAAGACTGTCTCTTTTAATTGTTGCCATTGAGCATGAAAGAATATATAATTATAACTTTTGAACTACTGAAGACACAGCTTCTATATTTTCCTTATATATTTCAAAAACACTGAAGCAAAAATTTAAGCAACTTAAAAAAAAAAAAAAAAAAAAAAAAAAAAAATTGATATCTTGATGATTTTTTTGGTACTGCATTCCCTTAAGAAATAATATATTTGTTCATAGGTGAACAAAAGATTCTTCATGGCAAAATGTTATTATCAATTCCACAAACTATTCAATATCAGTAAGGATCTGGAGTACGAAAATTTTAAAGGATACTGAAGAAGATTACATATTGCAGAAGAAACTCTGTGACAAGAATAATACATCAATGTTTTAAAAACATGACTATAGCCAAAATAAAATCCAAGACAATATTCAGACAACATATTCTGGGTGGGAAGGGGGAAACTGGGACTATGCATGAAATGGCTTATTTGTATAACATTTCTTGATTATTATAAAGTAATAAAATAATTACAGGAGAAAATACTACTTTCTGCTTTGATATAAAAGTAAATAAACAAATAAAACTACTTACATATATTATATTCATCATCAGCTGGAATTATGAATGAAAGACCATATCTTGACAAATGTACTGGCACATACGAGAGAGAATCATTTGGTCTAATTTCAATTGTCCCAAGTCTTACACTGTGGCATTTGATGGGAATTTCTTCACAAGGTAAACAGGGTAGTTTCTCACAAGACCACATACTCTCAGCAGGCATACTGATTTGCAGTGCCGCTTTATGACCTGTTTCCTCTTCCTTCTCCTGTATATCCATACCATCCATTTCTTTGTCCTGCTCCTCTTCATATTTAACATCATCTTCATTCAGGCTCATATTAGTATTTGTAACGCTGAGAAATTGTGGTTCATCAGATTCCATGTTTTCCTTAAAAAAAGGGGGGGAAGGATTTAAGAAATTATTCAATATAATTCCATTTATTTTTAAATAATCCTGATACTGATTAACTAAAAACACATATACATAATATCAAAATTGCTTATAAAAATGTTCAAAGTGGAACTGGAATACATTTCAGCCAAAGATGAAATATTTGTACACCAGCAGGAAAAATTAATTATATAAAGATGCTTTATGTTACTTCTATTAAATAAAGTCCAATGAAAGATGGACTGGTTAGATCAATTTTATCATCTAAAGACAGTTTTATCACCTTCACTACAGAGAAATATTCAAATATTTCTGCCTACTACTTGAGTATATGTGAAATGGAGTGCAAGCAGGCATTTTAAACTCTTATTTCAAGAATTTTACGAGTTGGGTAAAATTTTCATGTGTGAAAGATGGAGCATGTCACTGATAAGGCATTTTATGGATTGAAACAATGGCATGCGATTGAGACAATGGGAGCAGGACAAATACTGACAGAAGCCTTAAAGATCCGAAAGTAATTAAAGTGTCACGTCTTGCATCTGAAAATAATTCAGACACTGGTTATATATGTAGACAGCCAGGTCAAGTCAAAAACATGCCACAACACTCTCAGGATCATTACTGGGCAAAGATTACTAAAAGAAACAGACAAATGACATTAGCCCAGATTGTAAGAGAGTTCACTACAGCTATAAGAGCTCAACTATCCAAACATACAGGAAGTGATCGGTTGCATTAACCTTTTGAGGCCGGGGCTTTAGTAGCAGTAAAAGCTACCAAAAGACGGGAAATCTTGAACCGAATGCTTTCCCCCCATTAAGAAATCACCTCCTATTTGCAACAAAGATTCTTGTGTAGTTTAATGGATTCTCAGAGGGGTGCATCTATGTCGCAAAAGGGAGATCTTTGAAAGAGATAAGTGGTTGAAAACCCAGGGATGTCAAATTTGACATTTCACCCCACTTTTCAGCCTGTAAAATGGGGGAAAAAGACATGGCCAATAAAGTGGACAACCCCGTCCATTCAAACAGGGAATACAACTGCCAATATATTGGCCATCCGTCTACAAAAGATTAAAAGAGGGCTGCATGCAAGTAAATCCATGTTTAGTGATTCATGAACTCAGGCTGAGAAATGTAGTTGCAGTGGTAGAGATAATCATGACTGGAGCCATGTTCTTTTTACTTTCGGAGTTTTCGTTTGGAGAATGATCCAAACTTGTTACAATACAAACACACTGTATCCTATGAAAACATACACAGAATTATCCAGTAAACATCAATGAAATTTGTCAGTTCAACAATAGTGCCGATACGGCCAAGTATCATATTTAAGGGCTACACTACTTTCACATTTTTACCAGCGCAATTATAAATGCTGAAATATACAGAAATGATGTTCTGGTTGATCTTTGGATTATGGTAACTTGGCGAAAATTTGGCGACCAACTCTGCTACAGCAACCCTCTATTTTTTTTCGCCGCCATTTTGTCTTCACGAAGTAAAGACATGTTTCTTTCCTTTTTATTTACTCAATACTTTTTCCACCAATCTACTAGCCGAATTACACTGATGCTAGAAAATTTATGTAACAAAACTGCTTAATCATGACAAATATTAACTGCAAAATTGGGGAAAAGTGCAGAATCGCAAACTTCTTGCGCGTTTTTCAGAATAGCACATACACATAAACCATTTACACGTAGACTCATTTTTACTTAAAAAAACATCCCAGAATTGCACAAAAATGGCATTGCACACACTCTTAACTTTATCCATCTACACTGCTATTTTCTCATAAATTACAAAAATTTGCACGAAAATGCAGGAAAATTTTCTTAATCTTTAAACTCGATAAAAAGCACATATATGAAATTACCTGATCGCAAAAAAGTACATACCCTTTCCAAGGATGAACATTTCCACATATAAAATAAAGGTACAACTCTGATAAACGCCCTAATTTCACCAAATGTGGCAATATGTGTTTTGCGCTGGTTTTTGGCGCGATTGCGTGTTGTATGGCAACCATGTCGACGTTGAAAAATCTTTTGGTGGAGTAGTTTAAAATTCCTAGTTGGTTCGTGTCGCGGGTGTTTTTGAAATGGCCTATGTTGCGATGAAAGACGTGGTGGGAAGGTTTCAGCCGCGTATTTTAGATTGTGTGCAGAGTAAATTTAGTATGAAAAGGTACGATGTTGGAGTTGTTAACGAGTCTATTGTTCACGGATGTATTTATGGGGATCGTAGCGTATTTTTGGAATTTCTGTGGGAGTCGGGACTTTTAAAACGGAGTTTGACGTGTCCGAAATGCGGAGCTAATATGAGAACTCGGACAAAAAATGGTGTTTCTGATAGACTTGTGTGGGTTTGCAGTAAAATTGTTGCTAATAAAGTATGTGGGTGTCAGCGCAGTTTAAGGTTTGGATCTTGGTTTTCGTGTAGCAAGTTAACGTTTGAGGAAGTTTTTATTGTTACTTTCGAAATTTTGAATCGTAGGAAGGTATGTGATATGGCAAAATCGTGGAAGTTTTCTTCACAGACGTTGTGTGACTGGCGAAATTTTATTAACGAATGTATTTTGGACTTTGTATGCTCTGTATTTGAGAAGATAGGGAGGAAAGATAAAGTGGTGAAAGTGGACGAATCGAAATTCGGCAAAAGGAAATATCATCGTGGCCATCCTGTTGAGGGGCAGTGGGTATTTGGAGGTGTGGAAAGAGGGTCTGGGAGATTATTTTTAGTAGCTGTGCATGATAGAAGTAAGGAAATGCTGATGCAGTGTATTAAAGAGTCTGGAGATTATTTTTAGTAGCTGTGCATGATAGAAGTAAGGAAAAGCTGATGCAGTGTATTAAAGAGTGGATTGAGCCTGGTACAACTATTTTTTCCGATGGCTGGAAATCCTACAAGGATTTAAGAAAAGAAGGTTTTGAACATTTATTTGTGAACCATAGTTTAAATTTTGTGGATAGCGAGTCTGGCTGTCATATAAATAGTATAGAAAGTACGTGGCGCCATGTGAAAGCTTCGTTACCTGCTTATAACAGAAAATGTGATTTTGAATTTTATTTGGCTGTGTATATGTTTTTCTGTTACTGTCATGAAATTAAAGAAGATGCTTTTAATAAATTTCTAGAAATTGTAAGATGTGTTGAATGGGAAAAATTAAAAATTTCTTTGTAGTTTATTTGCAAAAAGTGTTTGTGTTTTTTGTTTTTGTGAAGTTTGAAAGTGATATTTCTGCTTTTAAAAGAAGCTTTCATTATGGTAAGTGCATTTCATTTTATTGTTTCTATTTTGTAGAATGTTATATTCATTGTTTTTTTGTATGAATTTCCGTTTCTGTTGTTTTTTGAATTGTCTGAAATTTATTTTAGTTTATTTTCTTGATTTGTTTTTAGTGTAGATAGTGCAATTCTTAGATTTTTTTTTTAAAGTTTAAACATGATACTGTGTACATGGTATTCTTTGAAATTTATTGTTGTTATGTTAATTTCTTAAAGCAAGGTTTGCGTAGTTCGTAAATTCGTTTATTGCCTACAGTGTGCAATTCGTTGATTTTTTTTAAAGTTTAAACAGGATACTGTGTACATGGTATTTTTTAAATTTATTGTTGTTATGTTAATTTCTTAAAGCGAGGTGTGCGTAGTTCGTAAATTCGTTTATTGCCTACAGTGTCCAATTCGTAGAATTTTTTTAAAGTTTAAACAGGATACTGTGTACATGGTATTCTATGTAATTTATTAAAGGGAGGTGTGCGTAGTGCATAGTTTGTAGATTCGTTCGTTGCCTATGTTGTGCCATTGGTAGATGTTTTTTTAAGTTAAAATATGTCGCTGTGTACATGGATTCTCGTCAAATATTTTTAGTTAGAAACTTCACGTTTTTGCTGTCTAAATTTTTTGTTTTTGTTTCGGATTTTTAGCTTAAATCGTGTTTTCAAAACGTAGTTTTTGCATGTGCGAAAACCGCGTTTTTGGAGGCATTTTAGGCTTAAAGTTCGAAATGTAGACAAAAAATTTAGATAGTAATATGGCCGCGTGAAGTTTCTCGTGAAAAATATTTGGCGACAAATTTGGCGACTTAAGGGTGCATATCAGAGTAGTTCCAAAATAAATAAAATATCCAAAAGCTTTTACCTCTAAATTATCTATTATATTATAAATGTCACTAAAAAATTTATATGCAAACATTAAAAATAGTTACAAATACTTAGTGTCAAATATTTAAATTACTTCCACACACGTTTACTTCAACTGAAACGTATACCAAATTCCTACAAACATAAAATTCACAAAATAACTATCATTTAATTAAAATATCACTAAACCATGTACACGTCGACTTATTTTTACTTAAAAAAAACACCCCAGAATTGCACAAAAATGGCATTGCGCACACTCTTAACTATATCCATGTACACTGCTTTTTTCTCATAAATTAGAAAAATTTCACGAAAATGCATGAAAATACTCAACGTATACTACTCAAATGTATTCCAAAATACTACAAATATATAACTCACAAAATCATGATCATTAAATTAAATTATAATTAAATTAAAAACACTACTTAAAATATAAATAAGCACATACATTAAATTAATAAAAATTAGATTACAATCCTAATTACTTGAAACTAAATCATTGCTAATAACAATTTTCCAATAATACCACATTAATTTATTTACTCCTTACATTTAGAACAATGCATAAAAATAATATCCTCAAATGCATAAAAATACTAACTTACCTAATCTTCTTCAGAATCTTCAAAATTCTGCAGTACTACTGCTAATTTCTAAATCCTAAATCGAGTAGTCAACTGGAAGTCTATTCACCAAGTAATAAGAAATTAATAAAATTTCACCTATACTCAAACTACTTTCAGCAAACCACGTACCCTTCCTTACACTCCTTTTCACAAAATGTCCATTTTCACCATATTTCTTGCACCGCCATTTAAACTTAACTGTAATATCCTTCCTTTCACACAATCTCAACTTATTATTATTATCAGATAAATGCATTAAAAATTTAGAATTCACTTTACATAGTGCCATGCAATCCGAAAATTAATCAACACTATTTCACACAACACACAATGAAGCTTTTCCAAATTAACCCCCTTTTCCGATTGAAAAACTGTAATTCGTCCATTAATGTCCATTAATGTCACGTTTCACACAACACAGAATATAGCTAAATACGAAATTTCCAGATTTCCCCCCTTTTCCGATTAAACAACTGTAATTTGTTCATTAATGTCACATGACATATCTCATGATCTCTCATTTCCCTCACACAAAATAATGCGTAATCGGAACTGAGTGCTTCTCACATTATTACCAAAGTCCTAGGTAGTAACCTTTATCGCCTCCAAAATGTCGCCAAACTACCAGTTACCATATTCCAAAGATCAACCCAATTTTCCAATAATATCATATTAATTTATTTACTCCTTACATTTAGAACAATGCATAAAAATAATATTCTCAAATGATTAAAAATACTAACTTACCTAATCTTCAGAATCTTCATTACGTGGCACGCACACTTCCACTATTTCACACAACACACAATGAAGCTTAATACAAAATAATATAGTACTACAGTTTTCCAAATTCCCCCCCCTTTTCCGATTAAAGAACTGTAATTCGTCCATTAATGTCACATGACATATCTCATGATCTCTCATTTCCCTCACACAAAATAATGCGTAATTGGAACTGAGTACTTCTCACATTATTACCAAAGTCCTAGGTAGTAAGTAACCTTTATCGCCTCCAAAACGTCGCCAAACTACCAGTTACCATATTTCAAAGATCAGCCGATGTTCTTAACCCTTATGTGTAAGTTGCCTAGAGGTGCAATTGAAAATAATTTACTTCTAATAGAATGTTAATGCTCATCCTAACTGCATTGCACAAGCGACTGATTATTTTTTAGAAAACAAAGTAGGCACAGTGGCAAGAATATTCTCCAGATTTAAATACAACAGCATATCAATAAGATACACTAAAATGCAATTTGCATGACTGCAGCTCCCTTGTATTCTCCACGACCCTCAAAGTGCTATTCATTGTGAATATCCTTCCTTACCACAGGAGCTCCCAGAATAAAATCCAGCATGGAAAATTGTCATAAAGCTCGCATTTCAGTCAGGAAAGAAAACATACCTTGTTGATTTTTTCTATTTCTCTTAAAAGTTACACCACCAACCCTTCCCTAGCATACTTTATATAATATATCGAAATGTTTAGACCTTTTTTTCTTTCAAAAATAGACAATTTTTTTTATTTTGTAGATATGTCTGTCATTACAAAATAAAAATCTCATGTTCCATCTTATTAGTTTGCAAAATCATTCAAGTTATATGAGTTTTTGCACTTGTTCCTTTGATTTTTCCCACTAGTATATAACTTACGTATAAATTAATACAGCTAGATGTGGGTAATAAGTTTCAGAATAAATAAAATCTTATACAATGCATTTTTTTAAATATTATAAGTAGATATGCACTAAAGTTATTTTTTATATAGAAGGCAGCTATTTATCCTATATTGATGATGCTCTAATTTAATTACAGCACTTCTCATAATATTTGAAATATATATAATTTTACCAATTTATATTTATAGAACTAACATTATTTTAAAAATTTATATTAAACTGTAAACATATTTAAAGATATTTACGGCAAACTTGATTAAACCAAAGATTTTTCACACTGAACCACACACCTGATTCTGCATACAAATAAAATTTTTATGAATATTCCAAAAAAAAAAAAAAAAACTAGAAAATAAAACGAATGGAAATTACTAGCTGGATTACCGACTGAACCTGAGCATAGAACTCAAAACAGTAAATAATAAGTCTGCTGAAATTTCTACTAATTAGAGTCAAAATTTAGATATATTTTGCGATTTTTTTTTCCTTATCTTCCACTCTAGAAATACTTTAAAAATTAGTGAAATTTTTGGGTTTCATCCGCAGAAAACCCGTTGGCGCTTCGGGAAAGAACCCGTTGGCAGAGGTTTTTCATTTCAATTTGCTGAGTGGGTTGCTTCTTATTACGAAAAACAAATTATGACAAGTCGTTAAATTACAAAAGTAGGATTGCAGTCTTTACATCTTAGATCTTTGTGGGGATAAGCCATCAGGAATAACAGGTACATAAAATTTTATTTTTATCAACATACTAAATTTACTAAGTACTAAACTTTTATCTACAGGAGAAAAATGCTAAAATGTAAAGAAATAAGCTTAAAGTATTTATTAAAAATTTACCATCAAGGTTGCACACTATAAGATGTTACGTTCTCCTCGATTACACTACGTGCCGACATATGCATCTAGAATCATTTATTATTTAGACAGACTACGGAGTATAAAGAAGGAGAGGAAACTGGTATTACAACTTTTCTCAAAAATGGTCCCCTTTTGTCGCATTATTTATAGAGAACGCTGCAATCGTTAGCTTTTCTACTTTTCGTAGGATTTGACATAGGCAGCAATACAGAAAATATTGATTTGATATCAATTTCCATCATGAGTAATTCTTGTAATGCAACCTGCTTCGTCCCTGGATGCAACAGTGGTTATACATCTGTTAGGCAGAAGAATAAAAGCTTGGGAATCAAGAATCCAAGTATATTTAGAGCTCCAAAGATAAGCAACATTTATATCATGCCTGATCACAGTCAGACGAATTTATATAACTTTACAGAACGTCTGGATTGCTAGTAAATAAGAGAGTATTTAAAAACTAATAGATTGGAAATTAGTTAAATATTTCACAGAACTTTAAATTGGAAATTAGTTAAATATTTCACATAACTTATGTGCATTTGCATTTCGTGCATGAAAGCAGGCAATCCTGAGATTTTAAGGTTAAATAAATTTCTGGAATTACTCAAGAATGATGGAATATTTGCCTCTTTATTTCATTTACAGAAAAGAAGATTAACTCATTTCCCCTTTTTTTCCGTTTGAAGTAGGTTTTTATAATAAATGGAAATGAACACTGTGCTGCTTAAAATTAACTTTACTTGCATGGTTAAGTGAAAACAAAACAGCAGATAAGTGTAATGAAAAATTGATTTTCCATGAGATAAATTCAGCATATTAAATAAGTTATGAATATTATAAAATCATGCCACCTAATCACATAATTGAATGGCTGACCATGCAGCCAACCTGTAGGCGGGATTCGAACCCAGGACCAAACTAGCAGTATTTGGTGACTTCTGACTTCTGCTGTTCAACTTCTGGTGGGAAAGAACAGTGTTGCATAATCGAGAAAATATTGTTAAGAATTTTATTATTACTATTTTTATTATTATTGTCTATTTTTAAAAAGCGTGTTTTTGTTTTATTATTGTGTGAAGTTGTAACTATATGTCTTTTCTTGTGTGGCAACAACGCTTCTGTAATTCTTCAATTTGAACTTTTGGATGTGTGCCAAGTTTGATGGCGTAATGCTCTGGTGAGAGCGTCGATTGATTTTGTAGATGAAACATGTTGTTTCAGAACGTTATTTCTTTAAAATATGTAAAATAAATGTTTTGTTTTCTGAACTCGGATTATGCAAACGTTATTTAGTTTCAACATAAAAGTTTGGCGTCCGTTTGACAGGACGTTTGTGTCATTTCGAGTAGTTTTGATTTAGGCGTTTTGTTAAAATGGAGTTGTTAAAGGCAAAACGTAAAAGTGAACGTACTTCGTTTACGTTAACTACGAAGATTGTGGAAGAAGAATTGCCTACTTGTACGGATCCTGAGAGATTGCAAGTGTTGTTGGGGCAACTAATTGACAAATTTGAACGCTTGGAAAGTACTCAAAGCAGTGTTTTAGAACAAACCAAGGAAGCGGATTTCGAGAATGAATTTAATACGGCTGAAGGATACAGAGATTCCTTTATAGCTTTAAAGGTGAAACTTCAGAATAAAATTGGACAATTGAATTCGATGAATGTTACTACAGATATTGCTTCAGTTTCGATTTCGGATATTAAAGAAAATAAAAACAGGAAGTTCAAACTTCCTAAACTTGAACTGAAAAAATTTTCTGGAGATGCAAGAGAATTTTTAGGCTTTTGGAGCCAATTCTCCAAAATTCATGAAGATGCGGATATTGTGCCGGAAGATAAATTTTTGTACTTAGTGCAAAGTGCAGTACCTGGCTCAAAGGCAGCTCAACTTTTGAACAGTTTTCCTGTTACCGCCGCGAATTATCCTAAAGCTATCGAGCAGCTGAAAGAAAGATTTGGTAGAGAAGACCTTCTGGTGCAGATCTATGTAAGAGATTTGCTTGGGCTTGTTACAAAGAATGCTACAACAGGCAGAACGGCGTCGGACTTAGGAGTACTTTATGATAGTATAGAAAGTAAATTACGAGCGCTGGAAAGCTTAGGACGCACCAAGGAAAAGTTTGCTGATTTCTTGGGACCTTTAGTGGAGTCGTGCCTACCTGAGAATATTCTACGTGCCTGGGAGCGGAGTCGAACTTCTGAACAGGGACAGGAAAAGAGTTCTGAAAGAACGCTTGAAAAACTAATGTGTTTTTTAAGGCATGAAGTAGAATCGGAAGAAATGATTAGATTAGCACAATCAGGATTTACTCATTCTGTTAAGCGTCTTAATAAAAATGTTATTTCAGGTAATTCAGATTTAGCAACATCTGCCGCGCTGGTAAGTACAAATGAAACCAGTAAAGGTAAGCAAATTGTTTGTATATTTTGTGGTAAGCCTCATATGAGTGCTAAGTGTTTTAAAGCTGAAAATATGAGCTTAAATGGAAAGAGGCAACTTGTACAAAAGAAAGGTGTTTGTTTTTCATGTTTAAGAATTGGCCATTTAAAAAACCAATGTAAAGCCAATATTAAATGCCCCATTTGCAGTTGTGATCATATAAAATTTATGTGTCCTCAGAATGTTAGTTCTGTAAAACAAAATGACTCTAAGTTGGATATTTTCCTTTCTAATAATAGTAAGAGCGAGAAAGTTTATTTGCAAACTTTATGTGTTCTAATTAAAGTTAAAGATCGAGAGAGAAAAATTAGGATTCTCTTGGATTCGGGATCCCAACGATCATACGTTGGGGAGAAAATTATGAAGCGAATGAAGGCTGATCCTATTCGACAGGAGAAAGTAATTCATGGTTTGTTTGGGGGGAGGGAAACTGCGCCTGTAACCCATTATGTTTTTGCTATTGACATAAGCAGTTTAGATAACACTTTTAGGTGTTGTTTTGAAGCTTTTTCTGAAAAAAAGATATGTGGATTTGTTCCAACAATCAAAAATGCTGAGATTATAGAGGAATTGAAAAGCAGGAAAATTGAGGTCAGTGACACATTTTGCGAGGAAAGTGAAATTGATTTATTGATAGGTGCAGATGTCATTGGTAAACTGTTAACTGACGAATACCTAGAATTACCCTCTGGTTTAACTGCAGTCAAAACAAAACTGGGTTGGACGGTTATGGGTAAAGAAAATGATACTGTCAGGGATAATGCCCTAATAAGTCTTTCCTTACATGTAAATAATGCTTCTTTGAAATCTTTATGGGAGCTTGAAGTTTTGGGTATTTCCGACCCGACGGAAAATAGTAAAACGAAAAATCTTCATTGCGACTACGAGATTGATTTTCAGAATAAATTATCTATTCGGCCCGATGGTAGATATGAATTAGAATTACCCTGGAAATGCGAATCTACCAATTTATCAGATAATAAAAGCATTGCTTTGACACGTCATCAAAAAATGATAAAGAGGGCAAAAGAAAATAATTCTTTGAAGGAATATCAAGAAGTGTTTAGAGAGTGGGAAAATTTAAATATTATAGAAAAGGTTCCGGAAAAGGAATTAAACAATAAATGCCACTTTTTACCACACAGACCGGTTATTAAGATGAATAGTGAAAGCACTAAGGTAAGACCCGTTTTTGATGCTTCATCTTGTGAAAAGGGAAAACCATCTTTGAATCAGTGTTTATTGAAAGGACCTAATTTAATAGAATTAGTCCCTGATATTTTAGACAGAATGAGATTTTTTCCTATTGGTCTGAGTGCAGACATAGAGAAAGCATTCTTGCAGTTAGGAATTTCTCCGAAGGATAGAGATTACTTGCGATTTTTCTATCCAAGTGATGAGGGAGAAATAGTGTATAGGCACTGCAGAGTAGTTTTTGGGGTTTCCTGCAGCCCTTATCTACTAGGTGCGTCTATTAAATATCTCTTGAATAATTGTCCATCTGACTTTTTAGATGTGGCTGACAAATTAAAAAATTCGTTCTATGTAGATAATTGTATTACGGGTGTTTACAATATTGAGAAACAAGAGGATTTAATTCAAAAGGCCAAAAGTCTTATGTCGAGAGGCAGATTTAATTTAAGGGGATGGGAGAGCAATGTTGCTTCCAAATATATTACAAAACATTCTGGGGACACACCTCTTTTAGGAATATTGTGGAATTTAGACAATGATACTTTAAGGTGTAATATAAATGTAAATATGATAACTTGTGATACTAAGGTAACTAAGAGACTGATTCTGTCTATTGTACAATCAATTTTTGATCCAATTGGAATACTTGCACCAATAACTTTGCTTCCAAAACTTTTGTTACAAGAAACATGGAAGTTGAAATTTTCTTGGGACGAGGTATTGCCTCATGATTTTGTAAGTAAATTTTTTGTGTGGTTATCTGATATACTTTTGTTGAAAAATGTGGCAATACCCCGATTCATTGGAACCTTTGCAACAGTTGAATTGCATGTATTTGTCGATGCCTGCAAATATGCTTATGCAGGATGTATTTTCGCGAGAAGTGTTGATTTATGCAGTGTAAAAATTACTCTCTTAAGAGCAAAATCTAGAGTAGCTCCTATTAAGAATTTGACGATTCCTAGATTGGAATTAATGTCCTGTTGCATTGGATCCCGATTATTATATTGTGTTTGTAAAGCTCTTAATGATTTTGATATAAATGTAATTTTATGGTGTGATTCCACAGTCGCATTATGGTGGATCAGAAATCCTGGTAATTGGTCAAACTTTGTAAGCATTCGTGTTAAAGAAATTACTAAGTTGACAAAACCTGAATCATGGAGGCATGTGCCTGGTAATATGAACCCAGCAGATGTGTTATCTCGAGGTTGCTCTGCTAAACAAATGATTAACTCGGAGTGGTTTAAGGGACCTCTCTGGCTAAGAGAAAGCCCTGAATTTTGGCCTACCAATATTGTTTGTCAGCCGAGCGAAGCTGACTTGGAAAAGAGGAAGGTAAAACTTATTAATGTTAATTTTTCAGAGGATACCACTCCTTGGTATGCAAAAAGAGTTTCTGATTATGAAAAAATGATTCGTGTAACCGGTTGGGTGTTACGTTTTATTTCTAACTGTAGGAAGAAGTCAAATTTGTGTAAAGAATCTAAACTAACTGTTGCTGAAATCATAAATTCCGAAAAAGTTTTGATTCGGTTGGTTCAAAGCTCAAATTTCCCTGACATTGGAGCTCTTAATCCACTTGATGTATTCATTGATATTGAAAAAATTATAAGAGTTAAAACTAGAATATTGGAACGCAAAGACAATTCTGAATTTTTAACACCAATTTTGTTACCGAGTAAATGTATCTTTACTACATTGTTAATTGAGTCAGTTCATAAGAAACATTGTCATGCTGGAACTCAAATGCTTCAATCTATTTTAAGAGAAAGATTCTGGATACTAAAACAACGTAAAACTGTGCGTAATGTGTTAAAAGGGTGTGTAATATGTCAACGATATAAAGCGAAACCGATGTCTTGCGAAGTGACTCCTCTTCCTGAAGATCGCGTAGGAGATTATAGGGCTTTTGAAATTTTGGGAGTAGATTTAGCTGGCCCATTGTTTTTGAAAAACGGTAAGAAGGTTTGGATGGCACTCTTCACATGCGCTGTGTACAGGGCAATCCATCTAGAACTGTTGACTTCGTTATCAACAGAATCTTTTCTTTTGGCTTTAAGACGATTCATAGCCAGACGTGGCAGACCACGAACCATTTATTCTGACAATGGGACTAACTTCCGAGGAACGTATAACTAATGTCTAAACTTAACTGGGACATAATAGAGAATGAGGCAAAAATAAAGAGAATAGTATGGAAATTCAATCCACCAACAGCCTCCTGGTGGGGAGGTTGGTGGGAACGGCTAGTTCGCATGGTTAAAGAACTTTTAAGACGTTCTTTGGGAAAATCGGTTTTATCTTATGAAGAACTGGAAACCTTAATTTGCGATTGTGAGTCGGTAATTAATTCTCGACCTTTAACATATATTTCGGAGAACTCTGAAGATGCTATCCCTTTAACTCCGTCAATGTTTTTAACTGAAAATTGTACTTCGAATGTAGCAGATATAGATAAAATTGACTCTCAGCATTTTTTGAGAAGAATTAAATACCGCACAAAACTTCTTAAAGATTTAAGGAACCGTTTCCGAAAAGAATATTTGGGGCAATTAATAATGAAACAACCACAAAATAAAGTAACCCGGTTGCCTAAAATTGGGGAGATAGTCTTAATAGGCGATGATTTCAAAAAACGCTTGTATTGGCCTTTGGGTAAAATTATAGAGAAAATTCCTGGTCGGGTTGGCAAAGTTCGAACAGTTAAACTAAAAACTCAGAATGGGATTTTCATAAGGCCCGTTCAGCGTATTTATCCACTAGAGATACAACTAAGTGAAAATTATTTAGTTGAAGAGCCTAACGTTAACGACGATAAGAAAAACGATCAGACTGACGTACAGCATATAAAACAGAAATTTACGTCGTCAGGACGGCTTGTTAAGAAGCCTAATGCACTAGACCTTTTTAATAGGATAACATATGTTTTTGAGTCGTTTGCCACTGACTCAAAAAGGGGGGAGGATGTTGCATAATCGAGAAAATATTGTTAAGAATTTTATTATTACTATTTTTATTATTATTGTCTATTTTTAAAAAGCGTGTTTTTGTTTTATTATTGTGTGAAGTTGTAACTATATGTCTTTTCTTGTGTGGCAACAACGCTTCTGTAATTCTTCAATTTGAACTTTTGGATGTGTGCCAAGTTTGATGGCGTAATGCTCTGGTGAGAGCGTCGATTGATTTTGTAGATGAAACATGTTGTTTCAGAACGTTATTTCTTTAAAATATGTAAAATAAATGTTTTGTTTTCTGAACTCGGATTATGCAAACGTTATTTAGTTTCAACAAACAGGGTGCTTGTAAATTGACCACAAACTTAACGAAATCACTCTAGCCTCCTATAGCTCACCCTTGTGTAACAATATAAAACAATACTGCTAAAATTGTTTCGGGATTATATAATTACTGTTACATTTTTATTAAATTTTTGTTATTTAATTGAACTTGTTTCTTTCACTGCGAGTCTTTAATCGTTGAAAAAGAGATATTAAATTGAGAATAAAAAAAGTAAACAATTACTGCAAGAGAAAACAGACTTTAGTTTTATATAGTTAATGATATTTTTTAAATACCGCAGCAAGCATACATTAGGTATTCTGGTATTAAACTGGTAGTTTTGCAACAAATGTAATTAGTCTATTAGTAAATGATCAGTTCAATAAATGAAAATAAAAAATAGGGGATCTTTTCCAGTAAAACATAACACATGCAAAGCATTTTTTTTTTTTTTTTTTTTTTTTTTTTCAAAAAAGCTACATGTACCAATTTGAAACTTAACAACGAGAAAATATTATAACATTATAACTGTGATAAAATTTTTCTGAACATAAGAAACTCATCTTTTAGGCTATTTGAATGGGATAGAGTTTTCCTCCTTTGGAAAGAAAAGAGGACATGTACTTTTAAAATAAAAAAGATCTGCATTATATTTTTAGTTAAAATACTGCATTTATTGGTTAGAAGTTAGTTCAAGCAGGACAAAATTAAAGATAGATTGAATTAGTCAATATTTTTTACTCTTTATATTTAATTATGAATAATATAGTTCAGCATAACCAAGCGTTCAGATTACTTAACTGAATTCAAATTCTATTTTAAAATCTTTTGAAATCAATTTGAAACATACTTCTCAAATAACCGAGATATGGAAATTTTTAACAGAAAACGATAAAAATATCAAAATCAAAACTGACATCTGATTCATAAAAAAGAATAACTTATTATGATAGTAAAGAACATTTACTGACTGAAGCAAAAAATTCTATAAGCTTCATTAAAATTTCGCCTTAGTTTATATCAAGCTGTGTATCTAAGAATTTTACAAAATGAGAGACGCGAATTAAATTTAACATATATACAGCAAGTATTATTACTAGTAATATGATTATTTTTCTAAGGGGAAGGGACTGAAAAATAATCATTAAATTAATCATTCATAAATCTTCAAATTAATCATTCATAAAAAGTACTACAAGCCTTACAGCATGAAAGCTGTAAATTAATTTTATAATTTGAGGAATAAAATACAATCATTAGTGAGCAGAATATATAACGTTGATAATAACGTAGTCCATGACATTAAAAACATAAACATTTTCTCATTCGGTAGTAAGCTTCGCCGCCTGGCTACTCAATAAATGTTTACATTTGGAACTGTAAGATGGAACAACAGCGCCATCTAGTGAACGCGACATTTTAGGACCGTTTTTCTACTAGGCAGTTTCACCTCCTTCATTATACTCCGTGGTCGCCGCTTTTTCGGATGGCCCAGACTGTCCTTTCCCCATCGATGAGGAATAGCTGATAACTTTGGGAAGTGTCTACCCGGGGGCTGTGTCTACCCGTACGACGTCGGACGTTTAGCTGAAACATGGTAAAAATGCTAAACGTACGACTAGTTGCGCAGAGACACTTTCGTGATTTCTGCGCATTCCAACCAGTCGTAAAGAGATGTTTGTTTACATTTGTGTTGATTATCGGAAGGGTGGATTGCTTTTCCGTGTAGTGCTAGAATATCAAGAAAAAGTTATTTTTTATTTCGTTTGATGACTAATTACTATCATTCTTGATAGATATCTAAAACATTAATTAAAATAAAGAACTTTGAATATATCTGAATATTATTCTTGTTTTAAATTGCTAATGTTTGATCATTTTATACTGATGAGGAGTTTACACAAATAATCAAAATTTCTTGAAATTCTTATCAACAGATTTAAATAAATCACGCATGCAAACAGTAAAATCACATTCTTACGAAAGGAAATTGAAAAATCGTCTTAAAACCTTGTGTAATTTTTCTGTCATGCGTAGCTAAATATTTCTATAAAATTGCATACAGAAGCATTTATATACATAAAGAGTGTGTTCAGGAGATGAATTAGAAATGTATGTGCATATGCTTGTATGTACCGATGTAGGTGTTCATGTAGCATATGTATATGTGTGTACATACGTTTGTGTGTGTGTGCACAGATATACATGCATACATACATTTTTTAGTCTGGTCTCGAAAAATGTCTTGCTGAAAAAGAATGTAAACAAACCACCCAGCTCCTTAAAAGAAAAGTTTAGAAATTTTTTATCATAATTTTGGTTTCTACAGCAAACTTTTGTGTGTGAGTTTGTTTTAAACTCTTAGAAGAACTCAAATTTTAATATAAAGACGTGAAAATTTTTTACCTTTTGATAGTGTACTTGATGATTTATTAAAAACACAATTGACTCTCTTATATTTAATATTGAAAAGAAGGAGGGTGATATGTACAAAATTATAATAAAGATAATTCTAAGGCATTTTTTATAAATATATGTGACTTCTGAATATAGAAAATAATCGCTTACAAGTGACTTATGCAGTATTTGTTTTATTATCATATCCTGTCCTCATAAGCTCAAAAATAAAACTTTATACAGGAAAGTCATTTTATCTCCAAATATATTTTATGGTATTGAAGTATGATAACAGATGATTATTTTTGTTAGAAAAATTATTATGTTATGAATATTTTCCTGAAGATAATTATACATCATATTCAAGGATATTTATATGTTAATATATATACATTATATTCAAGTAATAGATGACATATTTATATATTCTATTTAAAAATAAATGGCAGCACTATGTCTTATCATTAACTTTACCAAAAGAACTTATAGGTTTAAAGCACCGAATTTCTAGTATAAGAACTGTACTTCAAATGTCCTTTTCTTTTCCCGATAATGTAATAAAAATATTCAGTTTAATGCAAATATGTGAATCAATTTATACATATAAATTTTAAGTGTATGACTTCTGTTGGATGTTTTAAGTAAACAATCAAAAAAATTAACCTTTTTATCAACTTATCTTGCACATATATACATTATTACTTTTTTTTCCTATAAGAATAAACTTAATCTAATATAATAATCTAAAAATAAATGATACACAACATCTATTAAGGCAGACCATTTTTAGTACAGTAATAAATAATACAAGCAATATAATTTAATACTTTCAGTTGTCAGAGAATGAAGTGAGTTTTGTGAAGCTATTTAATGAAAAAATCTGAAAACAATTTTTGGTGGTTCTAAAATACAAGTTCTAAAAGAATTAAAATATGTACATGAGATAAATGCCGCTCTTTTTGTTTTAACCCCTTTGAATAAATTTTAACCAATTTGATACTTTTTTTACTTCTTTTCAAAACCTTGAAATACATGAGAAAATTATTTCAGGGCCAACACATTTCAAGAAATATTGCTAACTGCAATGAATCAGCACACATGTATGACTTCATCAGAACCATCAGAATGTCTTGTATTACCTTTATTTATTTATTTAAAGTTACTAATGGATTTATATGTAGAAGAGCTGAGATTTCTAATACAGTTACCACACTAGCATTTTTAATGATCTTTTCACTAATGATTTAAAATCTCTCTATATTTTTTTTATTATTTTTCAAATGAAAAGTTTTTGTTCATTTGTTTCCAAAATAACAGCTACTTCCTTAGTTCAATTATTATTTTTCTTAACTGGTTTGTCTGGTGAACTCCTGTGATTTTTTTTTTTTTTTTTTTTTTTTTTTTTGTGAATACATTTATTCTGTAATTTGTTGTTTTCAGTAGTTTTTTAATTTCTCTTTTGAAAAGTTTTCTGCATTTTAACTTAATAGCCTTGAAACTTATGATCAACATTCAAAATCTAACTTCCATTTTAAATTTCAATGTTTACCTGGATTCATAACAAGTGTATTATTTTTAAATTATTCAGACAACTTAAGAGCTCTGTGTCTTACATCTTCATAATGGTAGAAAATTTCATTGTACAGCCTATGTACATTTTAGTTTTGTCATGTCATGCCATTTGTGAAATATTCCTTCTCTCTGCTTAATTTTATTCCATATATAGAGATATTCAGTAAGTTTAAGCATAATAAATTTGTAGAAGATAAATGTCTAAAATTCCATTTTCAGTTTCCTATGTAGACTTTTACATTTGCATTTAGTACAGCAATCAATTACGCATTGAATTCCAATATAAAAATATTTTTTATCACAGCTTTCAGATCATTCCTGAACATCATTCAAATCATCATCAGACTGCAGTATGAATTATACAAATACTTCTTCTGTTTTTGAAACAAAAAAGAATGATGACAAGGTCTAGTGAACATTGTGCATAGGGTATAAGCTGAAATTATTATTCCTGGAACAGCAATCTGGCAAATTTTAGTCTTGTGTGCTGCAGCGTTTTTATGCATAGCGGAATTTTACTGCTGAGTTTGCTACACAGTTTTATAGTTAATAGGAATTGTATTGGATTATTACGTCAAAAAAATGTGAGAACTATCTGTCTAAGAGAAGATATGCCTTTTCAAAGGAACAATATAAGGAAAACTGGCTCTGATTCACTTTATACATGAAAAAAACAGCAAAATCTCCTCTGGAGCCAGCCTATTCGTTAAGATAAAACTCTGAGCGAATTACTAGCATTCAGCGGATTTACCTCTCGGCCGCTGGTGGGCCTAGTACAAGTTGAGTCAACAGGTTAGCGTAATAAACACCTTTTATCATGATATTATGTGACCTATAATCTATAAGCAATGCTCTTCATAAAAAATGTTAATTCCGTTTGCTTTCTGTATTCTGAACTTAGCTCTTGTTTATCTATTCTCTTGTTTTGAGATCTGCTCATCAAAACAGAGCAGCAGGTCAATTAAAGAAGGATATGCATGCAGTGCAATCATCTTCAGTACGATCTCAAGTCATAGTCACGTCTTTAATCCACCTAAAATCCAGTCCCAGTACTTCTCACTATTTGAGCAAAAGTATAATTCCTGTTGGAGTCTAAATTAAGATGAGCTCCGGTATTTCAATTTTCTACTGAACTATTTTCATTAATTAAATTGAATTATCTAATTTTATTTATTAATTTACATTTTATTTTTATTTTTATCTTTGTTGACGACCTTTCATAGTCCTTCTTCTTTTAGAAATTAAGTACTGACCACAATGCATTGAGGCATAAAATTGAACAGGCACTCGTATAATCCTATGACAAACATTCCACACTTGCTAGATAATGTGTTTCATATTGAGGACATCGAAGCACTGAGCCTACGCAGGCCAGATAGAGCTTAAGACACATTATTTTGATCACTGCAAAGCACGCAAGGGCTTTCTGCCTAAGAACAGGGATGCTTTTGCGGAGCACTTTTTAAAGGTTCGATTTGGTTTGTTTGATTTTAGAAAAGCACTTGAGGGCTATTTGTCTAAAGAAGAGCAAAGATTCTTGATGGCTTCATGATGGACTTTTCGAAGAAAACTAGCTGGCATTCACATTGCGCAAGAGAAAACATCAAAAACTCCCATGCGACCAGTCCGTTCGCTGGAATTTCAAACCAGTCGAACTAACAGTATTCACCAAATTTACTGGTAGGTTTATACTCAACAAGGGACATATTTTTGGAGCAGGTAGGTAGTGTAGGTGTCAGTAAATGACGTAGCCAGTCTTGGGCAATAAGCTATGAGTGGCGTTCTTTATCCTACTGAAATATCGTGCTTGGATTCTTTGTCAGGTATTGGTGTATATTGGTTGAGACAGATAGATTTTCGCATGTTATGTCTCATGTGCAAGCAGTAATTAGAATGGTGCAAAGCATAGTATAACATCGTCAACGTATTAGACAGTGAGAAATGTGACAACACTGACTAAGAAAGGAATGCAAAAGATACAAAAGCAGATTCGAAATGCATCTGTATTCTACTCAAATCAGAAGGTGAATGCCCATATGATAAGGGTAACACAAACGCAATTATCACTAGGGGATATAATCCTACTTAATTGTGATGCAGTCTCTCTACTGTATATTCATGCTCTGTACGAGATCGTCCACGAATTTCTGAGAAATTATGTTCAATTCTTGTTGCAGGGCTGATTACAGCTATGAAAGCATTGAAAGGCACTAGCGACGGGCTGTCAAAAGTCCCCAGACCATACACCATATATTAAGTTGGAGCATACGACAGCCTTCAGAATGCCTACGCTAAGACAGGTGCTATATCTTCACTCCTTAACAAGCTAGCGACAGTTGGTATACCCTGAAGTGTAGCATTATTGTTCGCGAAGAATCTTGGAAAAGATGCACGTGAGGAGAAGAACATTAGCACAACTGCAGTCAGTAGTGAATTAATCTTCTTCAGATGTATGGAGCTTCATATAGCGACCAAGCATTTCACTTCCACAAACGAAAATTTGAGCACTTGCAAACTGTTTCCTTTCGATGATCTCAGAGGGACGACTGCGTAATCTCTCCTGTATCTAGATATTTAGACTTCCAGAATGGCTAGATAATCTAAATATCGGAAGATTAAAGCTGTTATCTTATTCTTGAACCGGGATGCTAACGCCTCATATAATATTGCAGCGGCTGATCTATTGTCCTAGAAAACTGGATGACACCCCCTTTCCCTGTTTAGTCTTGCCAGCGACTGCTGCTATCCTTAAAGCTCAACTCCATTGCTGAGCTACTCAGTGGCGTAAAGGGGGTGTATGATGCGCCGTCGCAGAGGGGCGCCAAATGGTCTCCAAACAAGATTTTCATCATATCACTGTGTTTTTTTCGGGAAGGGGGGCGCCAAAAAGGTATTTTGCCCCGGGCGCCAGTTATGCTCGCTACTCCACTGGAGCTACTCAGATCTTTTGTTTGCAACACTACAGAAGACACTGCCTCCGACGAGAAGGCATGAAAGTCCGCAAAGCGATCAAAACACCATGAGATTGTTTCGTAGTGATATCAGTGTTATAGCTAGAGACGGGCGAGGGTGGACAACTGTCCCTGGGCGTAGTGTCACGGAAATGCCAAACTGACGAAGTTTTAGAATGAAACGGTTTCCATACTTAGAAAACAGAAGGGTGTATGAAATCTGCAGCTGTCTTTAGGCGCTGAAAACTATAGCCAAGTCTTTAGCCATATTGGATGTCCAGTAATAGATTGCATGCATCTTAGGATGTCACCCACTGTCACCACCACCAGATGATGGGAGTCATTAGCATAGATATCGCATCATCTAAAGACGGCTCTCCAGTGGCCGAGCGGTAAAGCCGATAAACTCGGGCCGGGCCTCGAATCCCGGCGAGCAGATTGGCTGCTAACTAAGCGTTTTTATGGTTTCCATATGTGTAACCTATATACAGTCCAATTTCCCTTAGAAAGTCTTTCACAAAGCCATCCCTTCCCTTAGACAGGTAGCCCTCGAATGTTTCACCATAACTAAATAAACTGAACCCAACTCATCATCTGTAAGAGAAGATATCAGTTCTTCATATCCTGGCGTGGTTGTTTGTGGAAAACCACTACCAGAGTTGGATTAGCCATTAAGGAAAGTAAGCACGTGCTTAGGGCATCAGGTAAAGGCGGCGTTACTAAAAGGTGCTTAAAGATTCAAACAAAGAGTGCAAAGGGTCCACAAAAATAAAATTCTCACTGCAGATTTTAGAAGATACCTAGTGCACTTAATCCAAGCCCGAGAAAGAGGGAATGATGAGAAAGAGGCGTTATACTATAGATGTATGTGGAGGCAGCAAAATCTTTGAAGTGCTACGGGCATATAAAAGTCTAATTTGGCAATGAGCATTACTAAACATTCTGATAGCTGCTCCCTTTGTTCGAAATGTAATCCAGACTACTGACATGATGTGTATAGTCGCACTTTGGCCTTCTTTCAAACTTCCAGACAAAGTCGTCCAGATATTGTCTATAGAACTGTCACGCTGAGACTACAAATCGATGTTGTTAAAACCGAGTGTACCGTACAGTAGCTTCCGTTCATGTTTTGAGCATACACCATGCTTTATACCCTCTCCTACACCCCATAGATGTCATGCTACGTATATGTGCATGCTGTACAATACCGGACCCTAAGTGATCTCCTAATTGATCTTTTTGTTGCATCTTCTTGTTTGTACTAACGTTACATTAATTTCTCCATTTCATTCTTAATTTTTATTATTTATATAATTGCAGAACTGATCAGCTATCGTGGATGACTTCTTAAATCGCAATATTTTACAGGAGCGGAAGCACGCTGTCCACTAGGAAGGTTGGGATTTATGCTACTGACCTGGAAATTCGCTTAGCTACATATAGGAACTGTGTGCAGCCAAAATAAAATAAGATACTAAGTCACTAATTTTCTCTTTCCTTACCGCTTGGCTTCGTGTTCTAATTAGAAGCACGTTCGGCTGGCAATAGGGAAGTCCAGAATGCAAATCCTGGGGCGGTCATTCGCTGATATTTTCTATTTCAAATAAATACCTAAAGGCTCAACCAACTAACCAAGTGGTTCCCAAACTAAAATGTGGTAGACGATAATTCTTCACCACCAGCAGGTGGCGATTAGGTTACCACCTCCCCAACTGCCTTTTAAATGGGGAAGAATGTACGGAATTTTCTTTTTTCTCAACGCATGCTTTCATGATGTAATTAGAAGCACTTCTGGATGGCAGTCTTTAAGCCCAGATTTCGAATCCAGGATAGGTCATTTCTGATTTTTTTTTTTTTTTGGCTCCTAAATAAACCTAATATTATACATCACCGTTCTATGGTGCTCTACACTCATCTACAATAGCACAATCTCAAATAGAGCTACCAGTGCTTTAATATCGAGATTAGTGTACATAGTGACTCTGAAATTGCAGTTTCGATGGTAATGGTTCAGAGGCACATGTTCTACTGTAGTGTGGATTAGGTTAACATGTCTTTCTGGAGCTGTTTCCAAAGCAGAAGGGTGCTGATCATTCTACAGATTTAAGGCGAATGATAAGGCCTTTACCGAAGCTTATAAGTTGGGTAAATCAATGTCTACATGATCTTTTTTCTGATTACATACTTTTGTTTTGTGTCATATGGGGACAAACTGTATACTAGTTTTTATGCCTGCTTTGAATCAGACACTAATTTTTGTTTGCAGCACCACTATAGGGTTTGCAGTCATACCCTGCTACACGACACTTGAACCATTAGCATCTATGTTCACATATTGCTCAATTGATTTATTAGTTATAGCTTATGTGCATACATTTCTTTGTCATATGTGTATGTATTTTAATATGAATCTTTTGTAAAAAATAAATTAGACTTGCATATATGCATAGGCAAGCTAGTTTGCTATACGAAAATAAAATAAAATTAAAAACCCTGTTCCTTAGACCATATCAACTGGCTGTTTACCCAAGTCTCGTATATTGCTGTAGCACCAGATGTTAAATTTAAATCGACCACTTCATTTGAAAGTTATAAAATGGACATTTGTATACTATGTTATCTTTTAGTACATGCTCAGCTGTTGAATTTTTATGGCAAAGGTCCTGAGGGGTATCTGCTTAAAAGAAGAGATGCCCTTCTTTGAGCACTTTTTGAATGAAACTGACTTGTATTCGTATTAAACACAGTTAAAACTGTAAAAACAGAGATGTAGCTAACCCATTTGATAGAATTCAAACCTAAATTGTATCACCAGTATTCTGTGTCTTATCTATTCGAGAACCGACACCGGTGGGTATTCTTCTAAAGCAAGATTTTGGTTTATGTTTGCATATAGATATTACTTATGCAGTAGATCATTATCAGACATATAAAAATAGTGATATCATTGAATGAAATTTAAAAAAATAATAATTCCATTTTGCTACAAACTTCATACACAGGAAACAAGAGAAATAATGCTTTGAATTTTGCTCATCAGAAGAAGCATTAAATAATACAGCACTTTTGATGAGCACAGTTAATTGGTGTGTATATGTATTTTAATCAGTGAGCTGTTCTAAAAGATGTTTCATGGAATGGTCAGACTTTCTTAATTTCTCAACCAGACTAGCAGCATTGTTCATCTGACATGAGACAAACTTAAATTAAGATATACATAATTTTTAAAACAGGGCACATAAATTTCTATATAATGGCTAACATAAATTATATTTTATGTTAGCCATTATATAGAAAACTGGCTAAATAAACAGAAAATCTAAAAAATACAGCCGCCTATTCCACAAACAAAAAAAGGACAAATAATCTTAAAATGAACTCAATGATTGCAGACTATAGTAATAACAATTTATTCAAAATGAATGTAGATACAATATTTTACTTTTAAACATGTCAAGAAACTTGTAGTGATCATCCAGCTAATTCAGTTTGCTTTTAAAAAAGTGTGTTTTGAAATTAAAAAAAAAAAAAAAAAAAAAAAAAACAAGAATTTAAAGAAAAAAGAACAAGAGCTTTCCATTATTAAAAACTGTTATGACCTAGAAGAAATCTAATCATATCCTTTCACATTACCATCCATGCACACCAATCACATAATCATCCAGCTAGTTGGAGAAAAATGGTTTTAGGTAATGAATTATTTTGCTTTTTTAATTCCCCTGATATGAAACTCAGCCAGATCAGGTTCATGAATTTAATTGTAAAATACGGGTATTGAGAAGCAACTGTCATTGGCGAAGGGCTTGGACATAATGTAGATGACAGTAGGAATCTGCCCCATAGTTATCCCTATGGGACGGACGGATAGAGGACTAATGTCAATTTCAAAAATATGTCTCTGCAATAATATTTTATTAAATTAATTATGTGAGGTTTGTTTGGTGCATTATGAAAAATGAGCACTATTTATGAACAACTTAAGATACTTAACAGTAAATTATCATCACATACATCACAAAAAAGAAATGTATCTCTTTGAGTGTGCATATAGTGAGCTTGGATATATATATATATATAAAAGTATATTTTATTTAGTATTATAATATATTATTCTTTTTCATATTTTTATGTTAAATGATAATTCTTAAATAGATAAGAATGAATGAATTTATAAAAACAATCATCTCAACCTTTATAATAAATGACACCTAAAGGTTTTCTCAAAATTTAATACAGTTATTCCCATACATGTTGATTTGGCATCCATAGTTGTTATGGCCAAACTATTATAATGCAAATAACAGAAGAAAAAAAAAAAATACAAAATGCATTTTAAATGAGAACAGGCCACATCATGCCAAAATAATTTGTACTAAAATTCCAATCATAAGCAAAAATATACAAGTATAAAATAAAAAAATTTAAAAAATATTGTTCTGACATCAAATACAAAACTGCTTACTTTGCTTATAGTACTTAACATTTTATTCAGGGTTAAATTAAAACATCAAAATTCTCAACATTAGAGATACAGAAAATATATTAAAAAAATGTATATGATACAGTATACAATCTCAGCATGCACAATTTATCAATTAAATTTGACTTCCTTTATACGTATTTTTCAAATCATGAGAAACAGTTTTTGGCTGATTTTTGTGATGAAACATTAGAAGATATTTTCCAAGAAGGGATGCTTTAAGGCAAACTGGCTTGCATTCATATTACACGTGGAAAAATCATGACGACGCTTATGCAGGCAGTCCATTCACCAGGATTCAAGCTATTAGTGTTCAGCTTCTCACCAGCTTGTCCACTGGCACACAACAGCCTCTTGTAATACATTATCTGCAGACATGAAATCCTGTATTTATATGAAAAGAAAAAGTTATACATTCAATATTAATTACAAAACCCATTTTCATACATGCCTACTGACAAATTATAAGTAATCCTCAACTCATGATGAGTATTGGTCCAATAGTTCCATCATAAGTTCATACTGATGTAACTCAGGGTCTTAATAAAATTATACCTTGGTATGTTTGATTATATTGTTATGAATAAGGCTTCTGTTTTACATGAAAATGGTTTAAGAAGGTATAAACTTATGTGACATTTATAAACAATTTTTTGTATACATTCACATGAATTTTATAAAATTAATACATATACATCCCTTTCATTAGTTGATAAGAACAAAAATATATACAAAATTCTTTTAATTAAAATAATGGATAAGTAACTGTTACTTATTTGAAAGAATTATTGTAAAATACAACTTAGTGAAAAATTATTATTCAGGTATGATCAGAATCCTATAAAAACAATGCATGTATGCATAAGCTGTTTATATTTTTCTGTAAAATAAACATTTGATCTGGACAACTGCATACTTTTATTTCAAGATGCTTTTTTAGTTAGGACTACCTAATATACACTGATGTTTGTGAAAATCACAACCATGAAGGAATTATGCACTTTGAACCAAACTTACATGAAATGTAAAGTGAATTAAGACATACAAATGATTAGAATTACAAAGGGATTATGCATGCATGAAACGAGAACTGGCAGTTGTAAAGGACTGTAAAGTTGTGCTGAAATCTGTTTATCATCCTCCGTCTGCAGTGAACATTTAATTTGTGCTCAGTATGCCTCGTCAACAGCAGAGGATGCCATACCAACAAGTTTGAACGAGGCCACATCGTCTGTATGCAAGAGGGTGGACTTTCATATCAAACAATCACAGCCCGCACGCAGCACAATGCCACAACAGTGATGCATGTTTGGAAGAAATGGACAGCGAGAACCAAACAAGGTGAAATCCTGGCAATGGGGCACACAACAGCACAGGACGACAAACACCTCATCTGCATGGCTGTGATGGATTGTAGAGCATCCTCTCGTATGTTAGTACAATATTGGAGCACGGTTACAAGTGTTCGTCGCTGTCTTCTGCAACATGAACTGCATGTAAGGGTTCCTCTACGCAGGATTGCCCTGTCGCTGAGTAACATATGCCTCCGACTTCAGTGAGCACTGCAACTCAGAGCTTGGCGTGCTCTGTGGCAACAAGTTGCTTTCTCCAACAAATCTTGCTACAATCTGGAGTATAATGATGACAGAGTATGCATTATTTGATGCATTCCAGGCACTATATTTTAGGGGAAAAAAATGCCTGTGCACAAGCCTTCTTTAAGGTACAACAGGTTTTGCATCTTCCCCAGATATGTTGCTCAATCAGCATGCCTAGGATTTCATCGGTCAGCGACTCGCACGTACAGCTAGTGGGCCACACACTGAAACTGAACTTTCACATCAATTCAAAGCCATTCCCCAGGATTACATTCAGAACCTATACGATTCAATGCCACGATGTGTACAGGCTCTCGCTCAGCATGACAGAAACCCAAAGTACTGATTTTCCAACTTTCGTTTTTTTTTTTTTTTTTTGCTTGTAAATGTGATCGTTTACTTGTATCACTATTGGTAATATGCGGAATAAATTTCATTCATTTCCGACAATTCCTTCATGGTGTTGCATTTTTCACAAACATTAGTGTGTCTACAGCATCCAGTGCCTGCTCAGCATCCTCTCGTATGTTACTGAAGATAAATGACTAACTGAAGACAATTTTTAATCTCTATTGAAATGCCCGTAATGATTCATTGCTAAGCACAGAAACTTAAATAACACTTGTCACTCCTAGCAATGCCTCATTCTGCCTCTAGTCCATCATCAGAAAACTCCATCAACCTGCTGTGGAGGAAGCTCCACGTTTATAAAATCATTGCCATCATCTTCAAAGGCAGAATTACAGAGGTTCTGGGAATCCCATATTATCTTTAAATTCTTTCAAAGCTTTTCTCAAGCCTTTTCTTGTACAATGCAATCATAAAATGCTTGTTAAAATTCTACTCAGTATCAACTGTAATCTCCAAATGCGGCTTTATGAATTTGTGTCCATCATCTATACAAATTACACTGACCAAAAAAAAAAAAAAAAAAAGCATTATCTAATTTTTAAAATTACATTATCTTTCGGCTATGCCGAACTGGATGACGAAAGGGGCAATTCTCAGAACCCACACATTTCCAGGAAACCCGTTATCGCTCAGATTGGGACCACGTGATCCTTCAGAAGCAGAACTTTCATCTGATTGGTTCATTTCTACCCCGGACAGAGTTTCAGCTGAAACATTTTTGGCGAGGTTTGAAGAAATATCACATAGCCGCTACATTGTTTCTGTAGCTAGGTGGGATTCTTTTTTTTCTAAGAATCCTCCCATTTAACCAGTGATACCAAAAACTTGTTTCTCAGGAAAGTCCCGTCTAGCAGGGACTGTTGATAGAAGTAAATAACCGCTTTAATCAACACTCACTAATAATATAGTAAAATCACAATGACCAAAATTAGCCTCAATCCACTATGTCTAATCCGTTTTCAAAACACATGTTTCACTTTTGTGATAAGAGGAGAGTGGAATGTGGAAATGAACATGAGCTCAGCATAAGAGCGTATAGGTAGTGATCACTTTAGGTTTTCTACAAATGACATTCAGTGGATGAGTTGAATGTTGCCTTTTTTTCCCTCCGAGATAGCTAGATGGTGTTACTAGGTGGCTTAAAGTACAGTCAAAAGTCTTTAATCTGGAATGATCTATAATCCGGACCTCAAAGCTACAAACTTTCTGCACATGCTTAAACGCATGCGCATATGCGTTTAATGTATAATAGACGGTATAAGCTAAGCTAAAATTATCTATTTCAGTTAATGTTGCAGATCGCGTTGTTCCTTATTCTTCTAATTGGATCCGGCTTATTATTTTTTGCAGACTGTTAGAGCAATTTTATAAAAAGTAAGCTTGAACTTTCGATTATGTCAAAAACAGTTTCCGATTCTGGAGATATCAAAGGATTTACAAGCGAAAGCATGTTTTGATGTCCATCAAACAAAAAGTGGAATTGCTGCAAAAAATGGTTAAAGGCATGAAGAAAGTGACAGAGAAGTGATTTGTTTCTCTAACCATTCCGAAATCTGTTTATCAATTTCGCGCTGCTCTGCGGGAGAGGGGGGGGGGTACGTTGCAGCGCACAATGAACTGGAAGTTGATCTGTCAGCACTATCCTCATCTTCAGGGCAGATGTTTTTATTTTATTCGGCTTATAATTCCTCACTAAATGCAGTATTTCATCTCGATGTCCTCCGTCTTTGATATGATTTAAATCAAATTCATCATTATAAATATCACGAATACACATGAAATAGTTTTCTGCTTACAATTTTCTAATTTCAACTATGCGTAATATATGCTTTACACATGCGCACGTTGAAAGAAAAGTTTAATAAAGTAAACAAATAAATATTAAACTTTTTTTTGTAAATTTTGATACCCTTTAGATCATAATTGCTCTTTATTTCATATTTTTAATTTTATAATTTCTGCATGCCACCTTAAAAGATTTAAACTGATGAGCTATAATACAAAAAAAAAAAAAAAAAAAAAAAAAACGATAATCCGAAATCGCCGAAGAGTCCAAATTAAAGACTTTTGACTGTTTATGATAACCAAATGAGCACCACAGCATTTAATGGGTTAATATACGACATAATTACACAGATTGGAATTTGCTAGCAAGTTTGCCCTTGAAACAGAAAAGAAAATTAAAAATCCTGCTCCAGAGGACATTCCAGCTGGCAACTTTATGAAATTTATAATTACTGTTACGAAATAATTTGATCCAGTTTTGTGAAATTAACAAAATATATGGCATTAATGAACTATACAATCATCTGATGCATATTTTAACTTTGAATGTCAAAACAGAATAGGGATTTTTTTTTGCACTGTGGCTGATTCTTACCTTTAGTCATAAAGATTATTATTATGATGCATGTTGCTTTATCGAAGATCTGCCAATGATGGATTACTATATCCCCCCCACTTTACAGTGCTCAAATTAATAAAAACATTTCCCTCATTTTCCACTTTTTCAATACATTATTAGAACGAGCTTTCCTATAGTTTAAAATGTATTTGTTGATGTGGTAATCGTTGTCTTACAAAGACAAAATCCCATAAATACATACAAAGGTTACATTGAACCTTTCTTCTTGTAATTTTTTACCTTAATGCCAACTTAACACAAGAACTGTTGAAACACAGTGAAGCAAACACAAACTGACATTCATTCTATGATTTCAGCTGCATACTCAACTTCTCGCCTACGACTCTGCAGTTGTGCAATTCTAAGATGTTTCTTCAAGTAAAAAATTGGTCGATGTGTGCATGGATACCGAGGATGCGTAATTCTTAAAAATGCACCAAGCAGTGGGTGATTCTTCATTGTTTTTCTTGAAGTCGTGTTATAGATATTTTTGCATGTTTACAGAATTAATTCAAATTTGCAACCAGCGATATGATGAGTTAGCGATTTTCTAAAACACACGAAAACAATCGATTTGGCGACTTGGCAGTTTTTTTAAAATTCGCCAATCTAGACCATAATATGTAGTTTTACCATATTGCTGTTGTGAAAAGACATGTTTGAAGATGAGTACAAGTTTAACAATTTAAAAATACTGTAATCCTAAAAACAAATCATATGGACCATGGCAGACAAAAAAATAAGAAAGGCACTGCAAAAGCATATGGTTAGACATGGCCAGAATCTCATAAAAAATAGCACACATTAGCTTCTTGGCAAAACATACTTTGGCTCAACTTCGATGTTAATGTTTCTGGTTAAGTAGAAGCAACATTAAAACTGATTTGCAGTAAATGCTGCCAAATGAACACATAACTGAAATATTTGCTGATATTAAGAAAAATATTAATTTGTTCAGCTAGACATTTAGCACCAATGCTCATCCAATAACAACAACAAAATTATAAATTTGTTCACAGAATGTAATAAAAAATTTGTGTAAATAAGTACATAAGCAGCAGCAACAAAAAAAAAAAAAAAAAAAAAAAAAAAAAGGCACATCAATATCACTGCCACACCATACAATTACGTTTGAATAAGAAAATAGAGTTATGCGCACAGCATTGAAAGAATACCTTTGAAGTACACCATATTCATTTCTAGCCCTGAATCGAGCAGAACCATGTAATTATTTAATCTGCAACTACATTCTGAAATTTAATAATACATACAAATTATATACATTTAATACACATTTTGTACCGAAATTAAATAATTACAATTATAGTTTTTACTAACCTATACATGCAGAAATTCAGGGAAAAAAGATCGCAATCACCAGTTTGCTTTAAAAAAAATGAATTAACATAAATAATTACAATTGAAAGCTATTCATTTAAGCAAATAATGAATTATAAATTTTACCTTACAATCAAGAATGAGAATAGCCATATCATACCCACACCACACTGCATACAGGCAAGAGAACATTAACTGGGCTTAATAACAAAACAACCATCACGGCGAAAGCTACTGCTTCTTGCCGCTGCAATTTTTAATTTCGCTACAAATAACAGAATAATACTAGAATTGCTTACAATAAGTGTACATAGAATGTTAGGCTTTTGGTATTAATATTACACGCTCTAGCTCGGCTGAAGTTAATATGTTAATGTTTCTGGCTAAGCATGTTCAACTAGATGCATTATTAAAGCTGATTTCCAATAACGTCTGGAAAGTTGAGCGCAGATAACCAAAATATTTGCTCAGCCAGATATTTAACATTACTATTAATACGATATCAAAGAGAACATGAAAAAATGAGTATATTTCTTCAAAAGAACACAGAAATACAAGAATATATTACATATCGCAGTATTTAATAAGAAAAATGGGTGAATAAGTACATAAATGACACGAATTTTTTTTCTTCCTTTTAACTGCACACACAAACCAATAAACTAATACAATTCATAAATAATTTTGTATTCAAAGTTAATTAAATATTTACAAAATCAAAAATAATTCTTACCTATACATTCAGCAGAAAACGAATTATGCCTATAATTGCGGTCTGTGCAAGAAAAAATATAATGATTAAAATTCAAGAAAAAATATAATGATTAAAATTAATCAAAAAGACAATTAAATTAAAAAAAGACTATTCATTTAAGTGGAAAAAGCACTAGAATTTTAATTTATTTGAATTTCAACTTAAAATTTGGAACAATAGATATCACTCGCATACTTAAGACTACACCACCCCACCACGTTCGAGAACAAAATGGCGCTCGATTCGCATGGCACATTGGAGGCATGTTCATGCGCAGATGGTATCTGCGCAACCAGTCGTACGTTTAGCATTTTTACCATGTTTCAGCTAAACGTCCGACGTCGTACGGGTAGACACTTCCATCACTTTGTAATCGATTACGAAGTCTCGATACTTTGTTTACGTTTTAGGCGGAATTGTGGAAAATTTTGCGGAACGGAAAAGGGCTTTCACCTTCATATTTTATTTTATTTATTTATTTTTTTGCTGTATACGAGACTGGACGCAATGCGAATAAATCTCTATGATACACAGAAACTTGCTCATATTGCTGATACAATGATCAAGAGTATTGATATGTTTAGTTAATTTCTGTTGTTAAAATAAAAACCGCAATTGTGCATGTAATGAGTGTAAACAATAATGAAAATTTAGATATGTCTGTATTGTTGACTAAGTAGTAATAATGCCTGATTGTAAAATATATATTAGACTACTGATTGTATATGTACGATTTAAAGTAATAATTACGTAGGGAACACAGCAAAAGAATCACTGAATTTTTATTTATTTGAATGACCTATAATTTTTGTTTTGTTCATAGGGATATATCTTTTTTAGGTGATATATCTATTTTAATATATTGTGTTCTTAATTAATTGTGTGTGCATATATATACAAATAAACGGGCCTTAAAACTTGGGTTGATTTAGTAAAAAAATTAAATATAGTATAATGTGTTATTATAAACATTATAATACTATACCACACAAGCACTTTCTTATATATGTAATATAATCTTAGAGAAATACCAACTGAATCCTTCTTTGAATATCTATAATATTCTCTGACTGTGTTGTTTCATATACAATGATCAAGCAAAGAGAGCGTTAAAATTTTGCTCCAAACGGCTGAGATGCGTGTCTTAAATTTTGTACTAAACAGCACAAACTTATGTCTGGAGGAAAGAAATTTATAAATTTTGTTTTGTCTACGATTTTCATTTCTCTACATCGAAAAATTATACTGGGGTGGGGGCACCACTTCACTTAACATTTGATTTCAAGTGGCATCTGATGTTTTATATCAATAAAAATATGACAGTTCATCCTAATTTTAATCTCTTCTTTATTGTTAGTTTTAAGAAATTTGCTTCTTATTTGCATTTTGTTCTCTTTCTGTCAGTAGATGATGTTAAGCATTTGGCTTTTATTATTTAACCATACTCTCCAATTTCTTTCTGTTGCTTCTCATGTAGGCACATGTTTCTTTTTCATTCTTGCAGCAGATATTAAGATGTGTAGTGCTTCAAGTGAACTAATATTTTGTGGACTTTTGTTTGCTATTGATTTCTTTTTAAATTATAATCCTGCTTAGTGTTAAGATTTATGCGCTGTTTATATCAGGTAATTAATAATTAAAAAACTATGTATTTTCATCATTTTGTGTACATTTTAACCATACAATTATTTTGTATGTGAATAAATTTGTATTTATTGACTTTTCTTTACACCCAATTATCCCTAAAGTATATATGCCATGCTGAATGCATTATTTCAGATTCAAAATGTATACACAGAGAGATGCATATCATATTATGATGATAACAAAAGTGGTAATTTAATAACATTGACATCAAATATCACCTATCTAAGACAACCACTTCCATAGAAAATTTTTTGTAGCAGCTGTGTCTGACTGTCTTACAGAAGGTTCACTGTATTTTGTGATTTAGAATTAACTCGTTGTAATACTGATGCAATTTAAGGTTACTAATATGTGCATTCAGCTGTTTTTCTTTATTAGTTCAAACAACCCATGTTATTGATCAAAAAGCAATACCTTATCGTTAGTTATATTATAAAAATTAAAAAATGGCTTTTGGAAATTTTCCTCCTTATGCAATGATTTCCAGTTTGGTAAAAAAGCTTTCATAAGTTGATCTTACTATGGGCACGTATTGAATTTTATTTAGTGTTAAAAATCATTTCTATGGTATATGTACATATTTTTACAGTTTTTAAAATACTTCAGAAATTCATTATCTCATGCCACAAGGCATGCATAAAATAAGCTTATTTCCTTGTACTATTATTAAGCTGTCCAGAGGAAGCCTTTTTTTGACAATGGATCACTGAAAGTTATGCTGTATCTTTCTGTTAATTAGAAAATAATTTTGGATAATAAAATAAATGTATTAGAAAAATATTATATTAAAATGAAATTTTTAAAAAACATAATTAAATTAATGTATTAGAAATCTGTAATTTAAAGCAAACCTTCGTTCTTCAACTACATATTCATTTCCGATACCCAAAGGCTAATTCCATCATAATAACTTGTATTTTAATTCGTCATTATTCAGCAAAACTTTTTGATTAAAAAATTCTGTATTCGTCCTTTGTGATAAAAGCCCAAGATACGAACCTCCACCATCTGCAAAATGCATTGCTCTCTTTGTACAGGATCTCTGTGGCTGTTACTGGAAGCCTAGAGTATGTTCAAGCAGTAGTAAATAGGCTTCCTTATTCTCTGTTTATTTAGTGTGTGATATATTTGTTTGTGTGTGTTTATTTGATAGTGTGTCTGTATATATACTTTTGTCTGCCATTGGAAATAAAAATATATGCATTACAAATCCGAGTTATTAAGTATATTAAGGCTGTTTACATTTTTCATTCCAAAACATATATTCAATTAAAATACATTATGCAATTTGTGTTCATCTACATTTGTTAATGTTTAATTAATGCCAACAGAAACATGTTCGCATAAATTCCTCTAAGTAATTTAAACATGAGGTTGTTTAAGAAGGCCATTTTTTATCCATTCATTTATTGAAATATTTGCATTACTTCTTATATATTAAAATTTACATATATTATGTACTTTTTTCAGTAGACAATCCAAGAATATTCTATATGTTACAATGTATGGTATATGCAATAATTCCCCCCCCCAAAAAAAAGAAAAAAAATCTTATCCTCTATTTGTGATCTTATTATCTGATTGTGTCTTCTTCAAAATACACAAATAATCTGATGGAATGAAAATATTTTGGTCATTAAAACTTTTTAATCACTGCTCTTTACATCTACATTTCTTTTTTCACATAATCTGAAGTTTTCGAGTAGTCTGAAGGTTTTCAAACTGTGTTTCACAGAAATTTTAGATACCATGCAACTCCTCTAGGGCATCTGCAAGTCAAAATTTAAAACAATTTTTAATATCACTGGACATCAAAATGAAATACTTGAAATAATCTTTGAAATTCTCTTATTATTGTTAAAAAATATTAAGCAGATTTTTGTTTATGATTAAATTTATAATGAAATAATGAATTTCTTTTTACTTTCTGCATAAAATGCACAAATTTTATATTTCAATTCTTTAACATTTATTTTTCTGAGGATAGGATTTATTTTTCTGAGAATTCTTCTATAGAAAAAATTACGATTTTAGAAGTTTTTCTGAATTTAAAGATTTGAAGACAACCCTGTTATAAGGGTTTACGATTATAATGTGAATGACCCAAATAATTGTAAATGGCCTATGGCCATACTTAATACACATATTATTTAAATTGACATGCTTTACCTGTAATGTACGTTTGTGACTTATGTTATAATTTAAGTGCACCAGTTTACTCACACTTATCTGTATTGTATGTATGTATTATACGCATCTCTAGACTCAGGTTAAAGCTAGCTCGTTTTCCCTTTCTCAGCTTTCCCAGATGACATTTTTGGGTCTTTACTGGAACTCGACGCACACTTTATTTCGGCTAGAATAACCACTTATCTCACTCTTCTTTTATTCAAAAATTATAACATACTAATTTGGGGAAAAAATTATATTTTATGTTAGTTACTCATGACAACATTCGAAACAACCTACATGTTCGACAACGGGTAGGGTCTAGGAAAGCCACAACTTTTTCAATGAACTGGATGAATAAATGCAGCCCTGCCTTTTGTTGTGTTTTATGCATTTATAAATTTCTACCTGACTGTTTATTCTTTAATTCTATATAACACAATTAATCGATGATTGTTTCTTGTATGGAATTTTAACATTAATTCTACATAATAACATGAGTAATATTTTTTTTTAAAATTGTATTTTAGCATTATTAAAAAACACTTTGGCACTATGAACTGAGAATATCTGTCAATCTGTCTTCTACGTTAATTTACAAAAATATAAATGTGAATATCTGAATGGAGTTATATTGAAAGATCTACTGGATGCTATGATTCCATGATGGTCAATCCACCACACTGGAAATATTAAATCAAACAATAAGTACAGGAAAAGATTCAGCAAGACAATATATCCTCTTTTGAATGAATACATTTAACTGTAGTTATTCCATATGATGTATTATACAACACCCCAAAATCATGGAAAATAACTTTCTAAACCGAGTTTACAGTGTAAAAAAAGTAGTGGAAAAATGTTGTAGTTATGTAACTGGGCTATCTAACATAAAAATTACAGCATATTACATCAGTATTCTTACCTTTACTGCATATTACAACCAAATAACTACAATTAGATATGAGAAAGAACAGGCAGTGTCAGTACAACCAGAGTAAAACTTTTACAGAGTTGCTAATTTGAAAACAAGTGAACCTGTAAAACTAACCCTGCATACTGGTTTGCTTTAGATGCATTTGGTAACCAATATGCCGTAAGTCTGTACCAGATTCAGTTTTGAGTGCATTAAATACTATATTGCTCATATGTCTTGATCGTGACAATCAATGCAGCTGCAGCATTATTGAATAGAAATAAGTTATATGACTCTCAAATAAGTGTTTGTAAAGTTGTTCAGGAAATAAATATTACTAAATAATAACATGTATTATGTTTATTGAATTTTACAAAACTTATATGTTATCCTTTGAATTATCGTCAATTTTAATTGTCTGAAATCTGGTATTTGAGAGTATATAGTTGTAGCAGTTTTTTCACTATAAATTCTGAAGAATCCAAAAATAAATGCACATACTAAAGTATTTCAAGTATGATAATATTCAGAATTTAAGATTATCCTAAAAGTACGAAATTTATTATTTTATTTGAAAACAAGTATTAGTGTATCCATGGCATGCAGGTCCCCGAGATTACTCTATTATCCACTCATAGGTGGGGGTGTCACCTTTGCCAAAGGCTCTTTGTAGCCTGCTTTAGGTTTTATACTAATTTTAATTACTGGCCATCTACTGAAATGGTTTCTTTATGTATATCCACCTTTATTCCAACTCTGGTATTTCTACGGCGATGGAGGTTTAGTTGACCATACTTCTTGACAATTCTTTTACTTTTTTTTAGTTTAATTTTTTTTTTTTCAATTTGAAGCGGTAGACCAGTATTTTCATCTCGGATAACTGTTTTTGAAGCAGACTCGAAAATCTGCTTCAAAGAATTGGCTACATTGTGTAAATTTTCGCTATCTAAATTCCAAAGGAGTGACCGAATTGATCTGTAGTTTCCATCGCACTCATTGATCAAATTTCTTTTTTTACTCAACGTTGCTTCTTCAGATATGGTGGGTAAATTATCTGATGTTCCACCTGAAGGAGTTTCAGTTGATGAATATTTTCGTTTTCTGGTGCCTGAAATACTTCTTTAGACTAAATCTTCATCAACTTTGAAAATAGCCATTCTGCAGTACATTCCAAACTCCAGGTTGGAAACTTCATGCCAGCAAACACAATATGCTTGCACAGCAGTCAGTTTCTTCTGAAATCTAAGCATGTGCATTGACACAGTTGTTTCTGTTCATCAAACGTGACAGAATAAACTGCATCATGCTTAGTTTCAGAAGAAACTTTAAAGAAGCCATGTGAAATTTTTTTTTTATGCTACCCACATAAACTTCAGCAGCTCTTAATTTTGTTTTTATGTGATCAATTAACCATTTTGGCTTATTGATTAAATAATTTGGTACATGTCCATTGTATAATCTGGCCTGCGACAGCATACTCAGATTTTTTCTGACGTAAATTCTATATCTTTCTGGCAGAAATTTCTCAAACAAGATCTTAATTATTTCAGACAGCATACAGTTTTTATATCCCTGAAGATATCTATATTTTAGTTCCTCATTTAAGCGTTCAACACCATTGTTCGAGTTTATGAATAAGTCATTTGGTTTGTAAGCCAAAGCCCATCTCTCAATTTCCTTGAACCATGTTAATTCAAAATAATCTTTCACAGCTTCATATTGGTTCCATGATTTTAATACCTCCATTGCTGCAACCATTTCATCTTGAGTTGGAGCATTTGCTATGGCATGTAATTTACACAAAAGCTCTTCTTTGGGAACCACTGCATTCTTTTTCTTAGAAGCCCATCTTGACCATGCCTGCTCTCGATTGAAATTACATATAAAAACCTTAATTCCTGTAAAGACATTTTCCAAACTTGTAATTTCTTCCATTGCAAAATCAACCATCCCATATTTTGGTCTAACGAGAGGCGACCAATTTTTAATAATTATAAGAGCTTCTTCTAATGCTTTGGCTGTTTCATTTTGTGTAATTATTATGCTCACTATTTGATAGTTCACATTTGTTTTGACAACTAAAAAATAAAGTGGGAGAGCATACTTACAGGTTCGATAGGTCACGTCGAGAAGAACAAGATTAGAACCATATAAGACATATAAATTTTTCATTTCTTCGCTTTGATATACAAATAGCAGATTTAGTTTTGAATCTGTAAAGTCATTTGGCTCAGTACCATCATATGTATTTTCAGTACATGGTCTAAAAAAAACAGAACACTTGGAAGTATCCCAGCTATTTATTAACATTTCTGTATTTTCCTGGTCAATTTTACTAGTTCTAATATCGGATTTTGCTTGGCTTATTATTTTCCTTATTGCCTCCATTTCTGGATAAAATCGTCTGCGCGTTTTATCAGTTTCTCCCAATTCAGTTGAAACGTATACTTCTAATAGCTCTGCAATTACAGTGGCATTGCATTTTCCATTCTTAACTTTAGAAGCTATGAAATGCCGCACTCTAGCATCTATAGGTTCTATTACTGCAGCCATGTTACCCATTAGATGATTTTGATGATCTTGGCTATTAAGTAAATTAAACATGAAAACTTCTTCACCAGCAATACTATCTTTATTGGCTAGTTTTTCCTTAATTTTCCGAGATATGATAATCTTTCTTTTTGGGGTTGGCACTACCTGTAATTTAAACATATTTATCACAGTAAAATTTAGAAATTCCAGCACAGTCATCTAAAACTAATTATTGATAAAGATTCAATTTTAAAAACTTTCTGTTCATAACAAATTATTCAAAAAAAAAAAAAAAAAAAGAGGAGTCATTTCTTTCCTTTAAAAAAAGCTGTAAAAAGGATCTTCCATTTTTATAACAATAGATCAAATTACTTCTTCAAAGAAACATAACCAATAAAACTTCACTTTGAACAACTTATTTCTATTTGTAGCAAATTGGTTAGAATATAATTAGCATAAAAAGCCTTTATTTGTGGCCTGAAAACATCATTTTATTTGCATGTCAATTACTGAATTATTTATTTAGGAAAATATTACTGTTAAAAACCCTCTTTTAGGAAAAAAAAAAAAAAAAAACTATTTAGAAAAATATGTTGAATAAAGAGACACAAAAAATCATTTCTCTTTTTTACATTGTGACTCTAAAAATACCTTTTGTTTTTATGTCAAAAAGTATGTATACTTTATCATAGAATACCTTCAATAAATCTTGCTCATACGTGACAGAATTATATTTTTTCCTTAAAAAAAAATTCTCTAAAATTACTAAGACCATCTTAGAACAAAAAGTTAAATAAACTTCTACCTTGAACTGAGGCATCCTGTACATTCGGGTAACATTAATTACAGCTGGACAATTAACTTTTTTAGTTGTCTGGTTCTTGGAATATGCTTTACCAAAAGCATGATCAGTTTGACACTAAAAGAAAAAAACACACATACACACATATATATATATATAATCCAAGAGGTGATATTTTTGTATAAATTTTTAAATATAACAATGTTATTTTACCTTTTCATTTTTTAGTTTAGCATAATTTTCCTTTTGACGTTTATTCAGATCTTTTCCTTGATGGCAAACATAGGTTTTTCACCCAAAGTGGAAATAGGGAATATCATCTAACCAGTTTAATCGTAAATCTGGAGTTAGTTCAACTGGAAAGAAAATTTTGATTTAGATCACAATCTGATAAGCTTTGATTTTTAAAAGAAAGAAATTACAGATCTCTATAAACATATTATACATTTAACTGTCTCTATATATACTACATACTGTAGACACTGCTTAATGTATTGCAGCTGATGTCGTGTATATTGCTATTGAATTTCTAAGTTCTGCTCTTTCATATATGGAAATAAAAAATGCATCATTTGCTGTAATTTTATTTGCTCAATTTGGTTAATATAATCAAAATATTATACAATAAATTTCTTAAACTGAAGAACGAAAATTATTTTTGATTTTAATCAAGCATTTAGAAAAAAGCGCAAAACAATAAAATAAAAAAAACTTAATTTCATACGAATTTTCAATAGCTATTGATTTAGAAGGGCTTCAGCACAGTTCCTTCTTCTTCAAAAGGGAGGTAAAAATTCCTGAAAACATCTGTGCCAAAATACACTTGCGTTTTTGCCCAATTTCAGATTTTACATTGGCAAAATCTCTTTAAACAAGGATGCCCTCCAAGTATTAAGATTATAGGTATAGAATTGGTCCAATAAATTTCAGAAACATTATGGACTACTCAAATGAACTTTTGCAATGAAGACTGTAAACAACTGAAAAACAAACTTTTATTTTTCCTAATTAAAATGTTAAGAAAGTGGCTAGTTATATTTATAGTTAATTCAATTCCTATTTTAAAGGATACTTTTCTCATCATCTTATATTACCAAAAATGGGCAAATGTAATCACATTAAGCAGCACCTACTGCAAACATAGAGAGATATTAAAAGCATTAAACTATTATGTAAAAAAAATTATGTCATTTTGTCTCATATTAAAATTATATATGCTAGGTAAAGTATAGAATGAGCTAGCTGCCTTAGGCAAAAGGGATGCCTTTAAGAAGGTCTAATGGGAAACTGGCTTGTATTCACTTATATATAAGGAGAACAGGAAAATTCCCATGCAGCTAATCCATTCAACAGTATTTTTACCTTGATCAAACATCCAGTATTCAGCTATCTTATCTGCTAGTCCATTGGTGCTAAGAGTCAAAATAGACAGTAATGTGATTTTACACACAAGATAAGTAGCATTCATTGATTAAAGAAATATATATATCACATCACTAAAGAAACATATATACATTTCAGAAAACTTTCCTGTTTTCTTTAGAAAACATTATTCAGTATCTTTATTATAACTTCCTGATATTTCAGTGCATTATAATTTTATGGTGAACTATTACCTGAAAATAAAACAGAATATTTTTTGAATTGGTAGTGTTTATTATAAGGTTATTTTGAAACATGTTGTTAATGATAAAACTAAAGAATGGATTTTCTTTATAGACTATTAAATGATTATATTTCAAATCAACAGACTGCATTCATACACTAAAATAGGATGAAAAATATAGTAGTCATCGAGACAATTGTCGAGTTTCTCAAGAAACAATAAAAATTTTCATATCTAACACGGTATATCTTGTTTAATGTTTAATAATGTTTTCGTGAAGCATCAGCTATTTAAAAAAAAAAAAAAAAAGACATGCAATACCTGACAATGAAACCAAATAAAAATCAAACATAACGCTATTACACGTTATGCAACAAAATTATATGAACGATTATTATGAATATGAACGTCTATAAACCCTTTTTTCAACTTGGACCAAATCTCGCAACTCCCCACTAGGGGGGATGTTTCCATAACCGGCACTTGGCGAAATTGCGGATTTGTTTACATCGGAAGTGAGCGTACGTACGCCAGAATATGGTAACCCTGATAATTGTTGCAACCCACACAGGGAATTTTCCTGAAGGAGGAAAAGGGAAATTTTCTGTTTACTTTTCGAACATTACGGCAAGAGAAAATAAAGTTTGAAAGTCGCAAATCATTATTAGTTCATATTTTCGCAAAACGTTTATGGGGTTTATTTTTCGAACATTACGGTAAAAGAAAATAAAGTTTTTTATATTTTCGCAAAACGTTTATGGGGTTTGGGGAGTTAAAAAATGCAGCAAATTATTATTATTAACATAACAAAATGTTCCTTTTTTACGTATTATATATGTTATAAATATTGCTATTGCCATGAAGACAAACTGGGCAAAGTTAAAATGATACCAACAACAACAGCATTTAATTTATTATAGCTTTTTTCTTACTTTTACTAGAATTCTAATGATAAAATGATTAGTGCATTTAAATACATATTAAATGAAAATATTAAAATAGATATGGAGATGCATTAAATATGATTTGGACTAATTTAATTATGTATTCTTACATATATAGCTATGCACATTTAATTTTTCTCAATAAAAATAATTAAGCTATCCTTATTATTTTTATATGTCTATACATTTTTTAACTCTGCACATAGTAACTCAGAAAGAAAGATATATGGGTAGGATATGGGAAGATAAAAATTATTAATCTTCCCTTTAAAGTCAAATGGATATAGCTGTAGTATATGATTTCAAAAAAAGTAAATCATTAGAATATTAAGCTGAAAATATAAGTCTGAAGGAAAGAGATTTTTCTTAAATTCAAACTGTGCACAAAACATTTCAGATGCATTCAAACTCTGAACTGGAACATGTTAATTTACTGTTGTGGAACTAATATGAAAACAATATTGTTGACAGTATAGTAGTGTACCACCAAAGAATTTATGCTGGGAGAAGAAGCAAAGCTTCGATGACACCACAAAGCCAAATGATAACTGGCTTAATTTTTACTCTTTTTATGCATAAAATGTCATAGTTGTTAGTATCTCATTAAAATGTATTTTCTAATAATATAATGATTTGCAAATGATGGAAATTTACTTGTCATTAAAACATTTTGTTCTAAACATGCTTCAGCTTATCAAAGAAGTTAAAGCTATTCCAACCTATCCCCCATATTAAAGTTTTTTTGATTAAATCAGGTTCATGTCTAATGCATCAAAAATATAAATAAACTTTCTTTAGTATTTGTCAAACATCAGTTCTCATGGCCTTAAATTGGATGCAAGATTTATTTCACAAAGTTATGTTTTCACTTATGGGGCAAAACTTTTAAATTTGTTATTTGAATCTGTTACATTAGTCTTTATTTTAAAGAATATATTGTATGTCATATGGCCATGAAGGCAACCTGGTTAAAGTAGAAATGAAATCAAACTTTCTAATTAATGTGATTTGAAGTCATTGTGTTATACTTCGAGGAATATGTTATATGGTAAATATGTGTACTCATGTTTTTCCTGGAAAGGGCATAACATTTTTTTACAGAAATAAGTTACCAACCTAAATCTATTGTCATGGCAATTAAATTTTTCTGAAAGAGCAGGATTATTTATAAGCCAAGTGCTAAACCTTTGTATTGTTACCCTGATCATGAAATTTTAAATGGTGATTTAATTTCTTTTTTCAGGTTGAACTGCCCTTCAATGAAAGCTTTTGCTCGATGTGTGGCCTGTAATAGCAATAAATGGGACTTTTGTGAACTGAAATCTGTTAGGCTTTCCAAAATCCAGAAAGGTAAAGTTTAACTTTTTATTTAAGCCTAATGTTCTTAAAATATATTAGAATATCCATAGGTGACATTTGATTATTGTTTAATAAAGATACCATAACAAAATAAGCTGATTGAATCACCAAATTTGTAACTTGTAACTTTTAAATATATCCAGACTGTCTGCTTTAATAAGGAAGTAACATACAGTGCATATATAGTAGTGTTTTGATTTTCATTTATCATTTTATTCTGTTTTAAGTATGAGTTCAGCAATGCTCCAACATAAGGTATTCCAATTTATATGAGCTTTAAGTTGTACAGCTCCTTATTTTATTTTGCATATTTATACTTGTTGTTTTGAAATTGTCAATAATTCATAAAATGCTGATGAACAAAACATTACTATGCCTATATATAAGAATTAGCTTTAATGAAATGAGAAGCATCAAAGTATATGCTAATTGCCATAAAACTCCATACCCTTCTTCAAAACAGTACTTCAGTTATAACTGTAACAGACGATGCAGTTGTTCAACATTTTTATACACTGTGCTGTTACTTTCATACTTTGGTTCAGGAAAGTAAATGGGATTTGATATTCTATTTTTCTTCCTTTTTCCCCACATTATAATTATGAATCGAGTTATCAGAAAAGAATAATTAATTTTATGAAACCATTAGCATCAGAATAACTCCATTTCTTGCACATGTACTTTTTGTTTCCAATGGTGGATGCTTGCCTATGCCGGCATTGGCCACTCCTAAAATCAGATATGGTGATCTATTATGGAGGCACCTAATAGGCAGGCCACCTTTGCCTCCTATGAAGGGACAGATAATTTACATCCATGCCTTGTTCGTTATTCGAACCCGGGTCCCTCAGTATTGTACTCAGGCTTCCCTAATCACTATACCATCCGGGCAGCTACGACTTTATTTTAATATGCTATTTTGTATTGATATGTAATATGAAAAATACATTTTTATTATGTATTTTTTAAAACAAGTGCTTTTTAGTCATTGGTTCTATTTAATTAGAATTCACATGTATTGTTTTATATGCAAAATAAATACGACCCAGACTGATTGGAATCTGACTTCAGAGCTTTCGCTCGTCACATCTGTCACATAGCTTCAGAGCTATAACTGTGTTATATTTAATTTTTAGTACTTAAATATTAATTTGTTAAAGTTAAAAAGTAATAAAGCTGAAGAATGTCAATGTGATATATTTCTTAACAATAATGTGCAGTAGTCCCTCTTTAAAAATGGTTTTGATTATCTGCAGACAATAAAAATTGAGAAAGTTATGAAAATTAGATTATTTTGTTGAATTCAAATTGGCCAAATGATAAAGATATACAGTCAAAAGTCGTTAATTCGGACACCCATAATCCGGAATGATCTATAATCCGGACCTCAAAGCTACAAACTTTCTGCGCATGCGTTGCGTTCACGCATGCGCACAGGCGTTTAAGAGTGCGCGTAAGACCTTTACGGCTGCGAATATGTTTGTGCACATGCGCGTTTAATGCGTAACGGAGGTATAAGCTAAGCTAAAATTATCTGATTCAGTTAATGTTGCACATTGCGTTGCTCCTTAATCTTCGAATTGGATCCGGCTTATTATTTTTTGCAGACTTTTAGAACAATTTCATAAAAGTAAGCTTGAACTTTCGATTATGTCAAATAGAATTTCCGATATATATTTACTAATATGTAATTTATATCTACAAAGCGAAAGTATGTTCTGAAATCCGAAATCTGTTTATCAATTTCACGCCGCGGATTGGAAGTTGATCTGTCAGCACTATCCTTATCTTCAGGGCAGATGTTTTTATTTTATTTGGCTTATAATTCCTTACTAAGTATAGTATTTCATGTCTATGTACTCCGTCTTTGATATGATTTAAATCAAGTTCCTCGTCATTATAATTCGCTTCCGATAGTGAAGAAAGTGACCCAGAGGTTATTGAAAACGAAAACATTTCCATTGACAAATTAGTCGGTATTCTCAACACAGCAATTATAGGACTTGAACAGCGGAACTTTGTAACTAAACGAGAAATTATGTCTGTTTAATAGAATTAAAGAGAAAGTATTATCACATGAAACGAAGCAACTTACATTGAAATAAATGTTTAATAAAGTAAACAAATAAATATTAAGCTTTTTCTTTTTGTAAATTTTGATACCCTTTAGATCATAATTGTTCTTTATTTCATAAATTACGGTTTCATATTTTTAATTTTGTAATTTCTGCATGCCATCTTACCAGATTTAAACTGATGATCTATAATCCGGAAAAATCGATAATCCGGAATCGCCGAAGTCCCGACGAGTCCGGATTAACGACTTTTGACTGTACTTGCATATAAATCACTTCTGCATATGATTGAAGCTTTACAATATGTGCTTGTTAACTTCAGTTGTCTATAGTATTATTATTATGACAGTTTAACACTTGATATTTGCAGCACATTACCTCAGATTAGAACTATAGGATAAAATGTAGTTGAAAACTTTGGGAGGTTATAAATGAAATAAACGCAGAAGAAATTAACTCAAGCCATTACTATTGTGAATGAATAACAGAGCAGTTAGAAAATTTATTATAATTCAGAATTAATGTTTAGTACTGGCAAAGAGAAAGTGAATAGTGTATTAAGTTAGATAGTTTTCACAATAGAAATATTAACTTAAATAAAAAGAACAAAACTATAAATTTTCCCTCATTAATTATTAATATTTTTATTATGTTTCATTATTAAACATGTTTATTACTTGTGTATCCTGCCAAATAGACTGGCTGCATGGAAGTTTTCATAATTTTCTCTATGTGTGACATGAATTTATGCATCCAAAATGCTAACCTTTGTATGCAACACTCACTCATTTCTAACGCTTTAAAGTCCCAATACTCGTTTAATTTAGCATTTGCAGTATCAGCGTTGTTACACTATGAGTATTACTAATATTTTAATTCAGTGCTGCTTTTTAATTACTTTCACATTTATTTTATTCAATAAATAAATTAACTAAAATATAAAATTTATTGTGAATCGATTTTGTAATTATTTATGTTTATAATTTTTATCCCTTCCAGCTGATTAGGTGTGCAGAAGCAGCAGACTTGTAAATGTGAAGGAGCTATTTGCTTAGTTATGCAGTAGAATTCACCACCCTGCGGCAAGCTTCATTAAAGCTGTGAACAGCCAAGCTAACCATCTTCAGGGCAAGTGGCTGCATCAAGCAAACCCAGTGACATTCCAAAGAGGAATGTCAGTCAAACTAAAAACTTAATACCTAAATCTCGGAAAATCAGACAATTAAGCCACAAATCTTGTGACCAATTTTTCAGTTGCTGTGCTTAGTGCGATAAAGTTATATGGCAATAAACTGAAAAGCTATGGCAGGTATTCTATTGTACCCTTTAATGAAATCAATTTAAAGCAAGCTTATCATATGATAAGCAAAATGATTGTATCATTGGATGGTAATGATTGCATTGCTGGGTATGCAGGCTATTGTTCTACAATGAGCCAAATGTAATATCTCAGTATGCTGTGACTATTAAAATTATAAATTATGTATTATTACTTCATATTGGTCATTATGTTCCAAAATAGATGCTCTTTTTATATAGAACTATATAAATGTAGAAAATCTGAGAAGTTAATTTTATATGGAAAGCCTTCGTGCAAAATTAATAGCATCTTGTTAATTTCATATATGTTTTGTGAAAGTAATTGCTGCTGAATCTAGAATTAATGCATTATCTGAGATTTGAGACAAAATTTGTCAAATTAGAAGATAGTGAAATAGATAAATAGGAAATGAAACATGAAATTTATATATTTAATATTGAAATAAATATCTCAGTAAAGTGGCTGTATGTAAAGTATAATGATGCAATTTTTATAATTTTTTACTAAAATGCTAAAATTATGTGCTATGAAAATTATATTTTCATTAATATTTATAATTTTTTCCTCGCAAATTTTTATCCAATGTGTATATGTTTTAGCTATTTTAGATTTTTCTCTTTTAATGTTAAAAATATCTTCTTTATCAGCATTACATTAAAATCCATCTCATAATCATTTGAAAACGAAGGAAATTTCATTCTTTTCAATAGTTTAAGAATATTTTCATAAAACATAATTATAGAAAAAATGAACTGATACATTTTTAGTTATATATATGTAAAGAAAATTTTTTAGAAGGATCCTTTTTTCCATACCAGAAACATTTCATGAGCTGTAATATGTAACATTAGTTGGCCTAATATGTAAAAGGAATGTTTAATCAAATTACTTTTATTATGCTTTTATAAATATCACTATAATTTTAAGAGTTATTGAATTTAAAAGTGAAAGAAAAAGCTACAGTTATTTCAAGACTCTTTAATAAAACAATTCTTTATTCTTGTATTCTCGTATGAAAATTTTCTGTATATTTAACATAAAATTGTATGCATGTAAATAAATTTTTTAATTTATTATTATCATTCTGTTAGCTTCAATTTTTATTCTCAATAAATTTGATACATATATTTAATATTCAGCTAAGTTTTATTAACCATGACTGATAAGCATTTTAAATTTCATCCTGTCAAAAAATTTAAAATTCCCTTTTTTTCTTGTAATTTTTTCATACACCTCTCATTTTCTGTTTAATTGTAAATATTGCATACTTATAATTTTATAAAGCATAACTTCCCTTCCCTGAAAAAGCACACAGATTCATTCTTAATTTAAAATTCAATTACAAGTCCAATGTGAAAATGAATTAGCCAATGGAACAAAATAACACATATGTCTTTAATAGAGGACAACATATCAATAATTCCCTTAGTTTCATTTATCCCATTAGCTTCTTTACCTATTAAAAAAATTCTGATTCCCCCCCCTCATGGGGGGAATCAGAATTTCAGTGTAAAGTCATAAATACCACTAATGCACACATTTACCTATACACATTTGCTGCCCCTTAATGTAGTATAAGTGATGTTACTCTTCATTGATAATTTTTATTTTTATTTTAACTTTGCCTGTATTATTCACTTTTAAAATAAGCACAAATTTCTATTCTTTTTTTTTGGTTATCAGTATTTATTTCAAGATTCACACATCTGCAATTTCCAGCTTCATTTATTAAAATATAGTATGCATTTTACTCATTATTTACATTATTTATACATTATTACTGGTATTAATCTTACTATCTTTTATGGATTGTAAACTGACTCTGGATGAAGGAAATTTCCATTATTAAATATTTTCTATTAGCTTAAATAAAACATAAATACACACACGCAGAATGTTTGAAATAGGTTTTATGCTTAGCATATTGACTGATCTAAGGATGGAAAAGTTGTACAAATAGAACATGTAATTTTGTAAAATCATTACATTTGTCAAAGTAAGAAATAGGGCAAATATGCAAAATTCTATCTGCAGTGCCAGACTTAATTATCGATGCTCAGGATGGAAATCTCACTTGGTCACCCTATATCAGAATGATCACCATACAAAATGTCAACACAAATATAAAATTAACATTTATTTAATTAAAATTAAATATTTGAATTGATTTGAAAAGCAAGTCTTAAGATTAAGGGGAAAAATTACATTTAGAAAACAAATTTATATTTAAAAATGCTTATTAATCAGCTATTTTTGATGATTTAAAAAATATTGTTAACTTTTCTAAAAATAAAAAAGCTATAACTGTTTTTAGTGAATTTTGACTTACGAAAGTTTGTTTATACACTCACGTTTGTGAAAATTGCAACACCAAGAAGGAATCGTCATAATTGAATGCAATTTAATACACAGTTGAGTGGTAGTGGTACAAATAAATGATTAAATGTTCAAAGCAAACAAACAAGAACAAGAGATCAGAATCAGTATTTTGTGTGGCCACCACGCGCCGCAATAAGTGCTGCTACACGACGTGGCATGGAGTCAAACAAAGTTTGAATGTCTGACTGAGGAAGAGCATTCCATATCGTTTGTACGCGTACCCAAAGTTCGTCTGCAGACGCAACAGGACGAGGTTCACGAGCAAGACGCCGACCAATGACATCCCACACATGTTCATTTGGCGACATATCCGGGGAACATGCAGGCCAAGGAAGAAGCTGTACCTGCTGCGCTGCAAAGAAGGATTTAACAATCCGAGCAGTATGAGGGCGGGCATTGTCCTGTTGAAATACAGCGCCTGGCAAGCTTTGAAGGAAGGGAACAGCTTCGGGCTGTAGAACTTCACGGATATACCGGTTGCTGTTCAGATTGCCCACAATTCATAGCAATTGAGATCGTCTATGATATGCTATGGCGCCCCAGACCATAACTCCGGGTGTTCGTCCACTGTGGCGTTCGATAATGCACTCCGGAAGGTGGCGTTCACCGGCATAGCGTCTGACACGAATGCGGCCATCATGGTACCACAAATTAAAGCGGGATTCGTCAGAAAACACGACATGCTGCCAATCAGCACGCCAGTCTCTATGCTGATTGGCCCATTGTAGCCGCAGGCGGCGATGGTCGTGCGTTAGGGGGATCCTGTATAAAGGAGTCCGTGCGCGCAGTCCACACTGCAGCAGACGTCTACGAATTGATGAAGCACACAATGAAACACCTGTAGCTATTGACCCCAGTGCTGCCAATTGTCTAGAGGAAGCTGTACGGTCCGTCCGCGCCATGCGGACCAGGTGTCTATCATCGCGAGCTGACGTCACATTTCGGGGTCCACTCCCGGATTTCCGAGTTGTCCGACACTCGTCCGTCCACTGCTTCCAAACGCGCATCACTGTGCTGCTGTTACGCTGCACACGAGAGGCTACTGCACGATACGACAATCCAGCTTCACGAAGGCCGATGATTCTCCCTCGTTCAAACTCTGTAAGTTGTTCAAATCTCGCTCTCTTTCGTCGACGAGGCATAAGTACAGATTGAGTTAACGTTTACCACTAGCAGATAACCACCGATAACCATACACGCCTCGCTACAGCCGTCTATTTATTCGGATCCATCAGCCGTTCAGAGGGCGCTGCTCAGCATACGCATGCGCTACGGATTTGCAATTCTAATCATTTGCATATCATGCGCTACTTTGCATTTCCTGAAAATTTCAGCTCACTCGCGTAAGTCCTTCATGGTGTTGCAATTTTCACAAACGTGAGTGTAGTTTTGTCAAAAATTCATTAACATGTTTAGCTCCCGTATGTTCAATGCAAAAAGACTGACAAGCCATTAAATCTTGGCACCTTGTTGATCGAAGATAGCTTTTAATCCACTTCAACTTCAAAAAGCTTCTCTAGCATGGAGCAACTGAAACATACACCGTCCCAAAAATATCTTTAGTGCCAATTATGAGTTAGGGATTGATTCTCCCAATACAGACCACATTTTAGCTTCATTTCTTTTAATATATACTTAAAAACTTAAGGTTCTTCGGAGGCCTCTCCTCTTAATCAGTGGCCTGGCTGTTCTGCTCCCCCTGGTACTCTTCTGCCTAGCCAGAATATGAAAAAGGTGCAATACCCTAGCCAAATTTTCCATTGCGGTAATAAAGGAGAAAATTCCTTGCATTCTCCCCCACTTCTAGTGGGACAAGGAAGGTAAGGATCAGTTGCTAAATCCTAATAGTGACATATTATAGGCTACCACATTTTACTTCAGGCGCCAATAGGCAGGGAAATATACGTTGCCCTCGCCGAGTTTCGAACTCCTAACCTCATGATTTCTAGGCGGGCGGGCGGGCTTCCGATTATACCATTAAAGACCGCTTTAAAGAGGAAAAAATACCTATAACTCTTCCTATTAATAATGATTAGTTTTTCTCAGACTTCGTTTGGCTTATTAAATTACGGCAAAGCACTCGAGGGCTATCTGCATTAAGGGAGGAATGCCTTCGTGGAGGACTTTTTAAGGGAAACTGGCTCGTATACACGTTACACATGGAGAAAACCACGAAAACACCCATGCAGCCAGCCCGTTCGCGGGATTCGAACCTCGGACCGAACTACCAGTGTTCAGCGACGTTACCGCTCGGCCGCTGGTGGGCCCCTTGTTTTCCAGTTAATTAATTTAATGTGGCGTCATGTTTTATAGTTTTACTAGCTTTTACCCACGGCTTCGCTCGCGTTAATGTCCTTAAATAAGTTTCAACTTCGCGTGAATTTTAAAAATACACTCTGCGTAAAATTTCAGTAAATACTGCCTTTTTCTATACCTATAGACCGCGGATATTTTGTATTTACGTGGAGTGTATCGCCATGAAATCTAGTAAAACTGCTACGTATATTTTCTTAATGATTGAAAAATTTTTGTGAAAGATGACCCGAAACCCGTAAATCCTGAAGGATTTCAAATAATAAAATTAAACAAGTAAAAATTAATAAATGTTACGCTTTCAAGCCTTAATTACTTAACGGATCATCATAAAATTTTCAAGAAATATTTTTGATATATTAGCAGTGGCGTAGCTAGGGTGAGGCTATCTGTCTCTGGGCCCAGCATCCAAGGGGCGCCTTATTGATGCTACGAAATTTTTGAATGAAATGTTTTCCATTTTTGGCACATAGAATGGGGCGCAAATGCTTCAGTTGTCCCCAGGCGCTGGAAACTCTAGCTATGCCCCTGTATATTAGAAAAGGTTATAAATAAAATGTTTATTAAATATTTATTGTCTATAAAATGTTTGCGTGGCTTAAACCACGCAAACATTTTATAGACAAGCCAAGCACCTGTGCGCGCAGACAAACTTTTATATCGTTTAACATTTAATGTTTATACAACGGCAATCATTTTAACTATAAAACTTATTGTATAGTTTAAGTTTCAACTGATAAGTTACATTATATAGCCTATAACCTTTTCTCATCTTTCTTGAAAATTTCATGGTGATCGGTTAAGTAATTAAAAAGTGAAAGGGTAATAAACAAACGAACAAACAAACTCGCATTCGCATTTATAATATTAGTTAGGATTATATAATATTAAAAACAATTTTTTTTCGTTATGACATAATTACGAATAACCTTGCTTTGTTAAGTTCCCCCACTTTAAAGGTAACCTCTCATATGCATCGCAAAATACAATTCATCTTTCTGTTATATATACAGGTTGACTCATCTTTAATAAAAATCAAACGAAATAAACCGTATTTATATGGAGCAACAAGGCCAGAAATGGAAAAACAGATAAATCTGTATTTAGTACCAGTGCTCCTGGTAGGCACTTGGAGAGCTTTCTGATTCCAACCAGAGTATATACCGTTTTACGAATTCAGAGTTTGCAGACATTCACTTCGTGTATCAAACAGCTGACGGCAATGGAGGAGCCACTGTAAAAATATATGGGAAAAGGTGCCCAACCACATGTGTATCATAATATTAATGTTTGCACTTTTGCATCAGAACCTGTTTCAATGAACATGGTCTCTTCAGGGTAAGAATATAGAATGTCAAATGGCAAAGATCAACCGAAACACCTGGTATATAGGAGGATGGGTCGCATGTTATGGAAGCTGCATATATGCTTATACCAAAATTAAAATGCACAAACATATATGCAATTGTGGCTCCAACAGGAGTATCTAGAATCAATGGATATTATGCAGCTCACCTTGCCTTTCTTTAATTTTATCTGCACTGTGCCCAGTTATTACGATGATAATCTGCGATGTATGGTATTTTTTTGCGGTGGTTCTTAGAGACACCTTCATAATAGCACCCAGATATAATGGTGAATACACCTTTATAAAGATCGATCGCTGTTCGAAAAAATAAAATTCTTTGTAAGGGTGCCTTGGCATAAAGGCATGTGAACCTTACAAAAATCAATCTGTAATTTTGAAAAATGCAACCTCTGTAAGGATACGGACAATTTAAGGCAGGTCTCTTTATGCGAATGGGGTTTTCATTTGCATTGTAGATTAATTAATTAATGATGCAGTGGATGGAATTAATTTTTGGCACTTTTGTGAAAATCAAGATCTTTCTACGGAAACGCTCGTCACACATTTCTCAAAGGGTACATTTATACAAAGTCCAGTGAAGTGAATTTGCATAAAGGTGCCGAAGATTTATTTGATCCTTCGCTTAATTAATTAGTCAGAAGAGGCGTAGCTAGGGTTTTCGGTGCCCGGGGACAACCGAAGATTTTGCGCCCCTTTCTCTGTGTCAAGAACGGAAAACATTTCATTCTAAAATTTCGTAACATCAATTTCGCGCCCCCTGAATTCTGCGCCCGGGGATAGATGTCCTCCCTTGCCCCACCCTAGCTACTCCACTGCTAGTCAGTAATGAAAACAAAAATTGAACTTACATAAGTATGCACTTTTATGAAGAGTGCTTTTCTGAAGTTAGAAAATGATACTCATCAGGGACGCTCGTCTTCAAGGCAGGCGCATTTCTAACAATTTCTTTAGGTAACAAGGATTATCAAACAACAACGATTTGCACAGGTGTGCAAGTATCTTTATGATGCAGGGCCGTTCCTAGTGAAGGTGGAGAGCGTAAAAGTAAGCGGTCTTCGAAAATCAGGGGCGGCTGGACTTCCGCGATACCTAAATATTTCAAATTCATTGTAAATACTTGTCATATTATGTCAGTACTTGTTATACAATGTGTCATATGTAAGTACTTAGTGAGTATGAAATATAAATTTTATTAATCATTGAGCATTTTGTTTTAAATTTGGGGGCGGCAATCTCGAATGTACTCGGGCATCTAATGGCCTAGGAACGGCCCAGTTATGATGTACTCCTTATCAAACCATCTTGATTCAAGGCAAACTAGATATCTAGTTGGCTTGCTTGATTCTTTTAACAGAGCCCTTGTGATCTAGAATTTCGAAGCTGTATTTATAGATGATAAAGTCCAGTAAAATGAATTTTCATAAAGGTGCCGAAGATTTATTTGATCCTTTGCTTAATTAATTAGTCAGTAATGAAAACAAAAATTGAACTTACATAAGGATGCACTTATGTAAGTTCAATTTTCCTCCTTTCTTATAAAGAGGTCTTCTAGATCTCAGCGCAGACTGTGGATTCAGATGAACTCACTGCTACTCAGTCCCATGTTGCGTGACACCGCTTCGCCATTTTTAATATGTAGGTGGATGACTGTTTACTGAGCCTATACCTACTACTACCCAAGATGGGAGAATAAGATTTTTGTAGGCGAGATTTCACATGATTTCTCAAGATAATCCCATGACTCTGAGCCACTGTTTATGATTCCAACCCGAGTGGCTCCAGCCCATTACGTCATTCATGCATGTGAGTATTAAGTGAAATTTTGTAAAGCAATGGGTTGGGGCATGATTAACCTCTGTCGAAGCTCCCATATTCACATGAATTATTTAGCACGAATTCCTTTCTGAGGAAGACACAAAGCTCGATTTAGACTTGATAAGGCTCTAGGCTGTTTGAAATATAGGGCCCTTTATAAGTCTGTTATACTATATTTTAATTTTAGGGGGGGAGGCGAAGAAAGTGGGGGCCCTAAGCTATATATAATAGTAGCTTATATGTGTAGCTTATACGTAAATCCTGCACTGGAAAGACACTTGAGACCAATGTGCATTAAATGGCTGTTGTTTCTGATGTAGGGCTTGCTGGAATAACTGCAAAAGTAGCTACTATTAAGCTACGAAATTGAAGGTGCCTTTGTAAATATTTGGCAATCCATGTGGAGTTAATGACGGGGATGCATTACAGAAATTAGCTGAAATTTCAAACATCGTTTTTAAAACCCTATTATGCGACTACAAGTTTTGTTAGCTGGTCTTCTTACGTTTATTCAATCGGGCCAAAGCTCTATTTATACTGTTATTAATGTTTGATAAGCCAGTAATAATATTTGATTCACTGTGATAATACAGATAAGTAAACTGGAACCATTCTAGCTAATAAATGAAGCTTTTAAAAAAGTTACATTTTCATTAAAAAAAAGTTTTTTTAATCTTGAATTTAATTTTTCTTTCCAAAAATGTAATTTAGAATTGTAAATAGGCAGACAGAAGAGCATCATGGATGATTAATAACTGCTCGGCGCTAAATTCTCAAATGTACATAAATAAGTATATTTAGTATAATTGTTTGCAGCGAAATAACCTATACCATTCTGTTTGAAATAATTTACTGTATTTTATTTTAATCAAATTAGAAAGCAGTATTATTAATTATACATTCTGAACTGTAAAAACAAGACCTTAAATATAATCAAATGTAGATTGTGAATAAACATAAGAGTAGGAATATAAGAAAAATTATACTATATAACAATTTTATATTTGTTTATTGGCAATAAATAGCAGTTCTAATTTCAATAATTCTATTTACAGGAACTTGCAGAACTTCTTAATAAATTTTGCCAAAATTATTAACTTAACGATCCGAGTTCATCGTTCACTGCAACCGTAACTAGTAACCGTAACTTTGGGCGCCAAATCGAGCGCGGAAAGGATGTCTCGTATACAAAGTAAGTGCTAATTTGTTATTAATGCAATTTAATATTATTATTTATATATATTATGATATAAATTAAATTTAATTTCATATATTGTCAGAGGATGCTAACGAGAATAAAGTAAATTCGTAGTTTAAAACGATTACTTAACTTATCCCTTACTTAAAATACTGAGAATTTTTTTTTTTTTTTTTTTTTTTTGCTTTTACTGTATGTTTTAAGCGTTTTTAAGTATTTCTAGATTTATAAAAATAGTTTATGTATTTATAAAAGAGTAGGTTTCTTGATTGATTTTATGATAGATATTTCTTTTAGTTTTAAAGCATGAAACTATTTTGTAAAGCTGATTTCTGCAAATCGTATATTTAAAAACATTAAGTAGTTGTATTTAATGTAATTTAAGCAATTTCGTTTATTATTTCTTAAACTTTTGCCCAGCAAAAAAATATTATATATATATATTTTTTTTATAATCGCATATTTGAAAATATTAAGCAGTTGTATTTAATGTAATTTAAGCAATTTCGTTTATTATTTCTTAAACTTTTGCCCAGCAAAAAAAATATTATATGTATATATTTTTTATAATTTGCTTTTCTGCTAAGCAGTTGTATTTAATGTAATTTAAACAATTTCATTTAATATTTCTTAAACTTGTGCTCAGCAAAAAAATATTATATTTTGTTTTTCTTATTATTTGCAGGTATCCTGATAGATATCTGAAGGAACAGCGATGAGTAGCCTTCAGGATGGCACCATAAATTCGGTAAGTTCGTTTTTTCTTGTTCTTTCCAGGTTTGGTAGGTCAGAGTTGTTTTCCCTGTCCGAGGGAAATCGGACAGGGAAAACAATTTTGGCCGCCATCTTGGATTTCAAAAACGCGCCAAGAGGCGCGTTTTTGAAATCCAAGATGGCGGCCAAAAAATAGCCAAGGGCCGGTTACGGTAGATTCAACTAGATCTTACGCAATAAAATTAATACAAATTAGTGCTGATAAGTTCTTTGGAACAAAATGGCCAAATATCAACTAAACAACCAAAGAAAGCATTTACATTCTAGAGGATTTTTATTTACTCATTACATCTTCAAAAATTACTTACTCTCTTTATCGAATGACTTTCCATAGTAGTAAACATATTTTGTTACAGTTTCTACTTCGTGTCTGCGAAGTATTTCTTTAAATTCGCTCCAAGATTTCGCAAAATTCATTTTGCCTCTAAGCACAAAGGTTCATACACGAGACGGACTTTGAAACTCGTAATCGATAAACCGGACATTCCCCTATCGTTGACGCAAGTCTTTCTATCGATGGGAAAAGGACAGTCTGGGCCATCCGAAAAAGCGGCGACCGAGACCAAGGAGGTTAGAATAGAAGGAGGGAAGGTTCAACTCAAAAGGTGAAGCTTGGCGGCCATGTTACTGTTATCGCTGTGACTTGTGCAAGGAAGTCCGTAATTACAATATTTTTTCTTCTTTTCTTTTTGAAGCATGTCAGCTTGTGATGTATATGAATTCACAAACAGATTTTCGAAAAAGATTCCTGAGATTACTTTTCCCGCGTAAGTATTGATTTTCTTTTTTTTAAGTAATAAGTTAGGTAAAAAATATTACAATGTCATGTTGTTTTCTTTCCAGATGTGAAAAAAAGGACTTAATCAAAATATGTTAAATACATTTTAATGTTTCTGTTTATAGCTGGCATCTTTGTTCCTTAACATACAATGATGTATGCTAGAATTTAAACTGTATAATTTGAACGTTTTAGGTAATTCGTTTGATAATTTTCATGAAAAGTAAGACACCAATTGTTACTATTTTATGAATTGTAAAGGTGTTAAACAAAGTAATGCTTTTCTTTATGTATTAATTATTATTAATTTTTAAGTTTTGTGAACTGTTAGGAATATAATTTGTGCATTTGATTAAGATAAACTAACTTTTCTGTTGTTAAAAAAATTTTTTTTGCATAAATTTACAAATTTGTGGGAAGTATAGCGATAAAAGTAAGTAAAATATTTACACAACTGAACATGTGGGAAAGATGTATCCAAAAATATAGGTATAGGTATATTTCTGTAATTCAGCTTAATTAAAGGCAATTTCTTTCAGATTCTTAAATATGAAACGCGCATAAACTGAAATCACTGAATTCACATAAATCTGTTTTATTTTATTAATATTTATTTTCTTGTTGTTATAAGGTTGTTGGTTGTGAAAAGAATCTATTTAAACTTTCATTTAAAAAAATGCAACTTGTGACTATTTTTTTAGAAAATTATCTGCTATTAATTTCAGGTTAAAATTATTTTAAATGATTCTTTAATAAATTACAATATTGTGAATAAATCAGAAATATCACTTCTTAAAGGGAAAATTGGAAAGTACACCCAACAGGTTGCTAATAAAACCTAAACAAACTCTTGAAATATGCAGAAACATTATTTTTAAAGGCTTTAATGTTATGCACATGCATTTAGATTTCGAAGTATTTCTTAATGATGTTCTGTACGTAGTAAATTACGGATATCATATTTATAACTTTTAAACAAAAAACTAACAATAGCGAAGCATTTCATTATAAATTTTACATATTTTTAGTGGAAAATACATGCACGGAACAGCTTAAAAACACGTACGTTTCACTGCCGTAATGCAATATTTTGAAGTTACAAATATGGACGCCGCTTGTTCGATGAAGTTTCATTCCCTGATAGTGGAGGAAACTGCGAACCCTCCCTCCTTCTATTCTAACCTCCTTGACCGAGACAGACAGACAAAGTAGACAAATGTCTTGTTTTGCACCCGCTAAATCTTTCTGCACCGATGGGCGAAAAATCAAGACAAGCGTCTAGCCCCTCAGACGCTAGTTTCCTCCCGGTTCCTCCCTGAACATCTGCGCAGATTACTGCGCATGTCGTCATTTCCCTGAAGGCGCGTCGTATTTACTGTTATTTACTCTTACTGTTTGCACTGCTGTGGTAAAGTGTGATTGATGATACAGTTCTCTTTTTTTATTTTGCTTCAATTATTATATCTTCCGCATAAAATCAAGAAAAACTGCCCATTTCATGGCCAAGTACTTCTGTTTCCCCAGAAGGTATTTTTGATTCTGAATCGAATCAAAATCAGGAAGGTGTAATGTGTGATAATTCTGATTGTGTTGTGAGTGATAAGGTTCATTGTGCAAATGATTTTAGTACAGCTGAGAGTGATTTTGTTTGCCGTGATTGTTTAAAACTTTCAACTGTAGATACAATTTGAAACGCCATGCATATGTACAATAATACTACATTAATTAAGTCTCTGAAAACTAAGTTTTAATAGTATGGTTGATTGTGCAAATAATTTTAGTGTGGCTGAGAGTAATTTTGTATGTTCTGATTGCTTAAAAACGTACCATAATAAATGCAGTTTGAAACGCCATACCAACACATTACACTCTAATAATACTACATTAATGATTCTTTAAAAAGTGGTCAATCACCAAACTACAAATGTGAGGACTGCCATCTGAAATTTAGTGACCAAAAAAATTGGAAATATCATCAAAATAAAATTCATACTTCTAACAGGTAATTATGTGTGTCCTGTATGTTATGCTAATTTTTAAAAGCGAGAAATAATATTTCATTTCAATAATGTTCATGATGTTGATTTGAATCATACTGAACTAGAATTTAATTCATTTAATGATTTTTTGGCATGGAAGGCAGAAATTGAAAATAGTACGAAGTCAAAATTTCTTATGGAGTAAGCATATTTAATATACATGGTGTAATGCCACTGTTCAGGAAATTTTATATCAGAAAGTAAAGCTTTGTGTCACTTAAAAACCCTTGGTAGCAATAAAATAAATACATATTGTGCAGCTGCATTAAAAGTAACAGAACATACAGATGGCAAATGTGTAGTGTCATATCAGAAAATACGTACTGGGCATCGGAGTGATTTAGGTCACTTATTTTTAACAACAGATGAAATAAAAAATATTGCATCAAAGATAGCAGCAAAAATTTCTCTGGATAATATTTTAGATGAAATTAGAAATTCTCTATGAGATGCCCGGCTTGAGAGGTTTCCTTTTCTTACAAAACAAGATTTACATAACATCAAAAAATCTTTCAATTTGTCTTCTAATTCTGTTAAACATGAAAATGATTGGGTTTGTGTAGATACACGGGTACCTGAAATGCAAAATTCTGAACATCAATGCATTTCATTTTATAAAACCCAGGGATCAACATAGCATGAATGAATATTGTACACAATATTAATTTCTAAAAGGAAATGATTTTGTTTTGATAATGATGACAGAAGCACAAAGAGAGATAGTGAAAAAATTTAGTTCTGACTTGTATATGTATTGATGGTACACATGGGGTTAATGCATACAGATTTGAACTCATAACTTAACTTACAATAAATGATTTGCACCAAGGATTCCTGTGTGCATTTTTAATTTCTAATCGATGTGACCAACCTGTGCTATCAATTTTTTTTTTCATGCATTAAAGAAAAAGTTGGGCAAATACAACCCCAAATATTTATGTCTGATATGGCTGAATCTTTTTTTAATGCTTGGAAGTCTGAAATGGGTTTACTATAGAAACATCTTTTTTGTGCATGGCATATTGATAGAACCCGGAGAAACAATTTTTTAAAAAAAATCAATGGTGTTGAAAAACAGGCAAAAACATATAAAATTATTACTGTATTTGATGGCATATAAGACGCACCCTTATTTACATGGCCACACACAAGGATAAAAATTTCAATAGCATGGTTTCTTTTAGTTCTCACGTTTCATAAAAGCCAAATAAACAATTATTGAATGCAATTACCTTCACGTATAAGACGCAGGTAACTTTTTAGAGACCAAATTTAGGAAAAAAAGTGCGTTTTATATGCCGTCAAATACGGTAGGTCTCACTTAGAAGAACAAGACATTCATACTTTTCATACACTGAAAGAAGCAGCAATAAAATTACTTGAAGAAGATCCGGACATTATTGAATTTGCAAATTACTTTGAAACATATTATTTACAAAATAGATCTAGCTGGGCATACTGTTTTAGACTTCACAGTGGTGTTAACACAAACATGCACATCGAACGAATGCACCGAACATTAAAATATATTTACCTTCATGGAAAAAATGTTAAGAGATTGGATGACACTATACATGGTATTATGAGATTTGCAAGAGATAAAATGATTCATCGCTTAATTACAGCAAATAAAGGTAAATTAACAAGTAAGATTTGGAATTTAAGAATCAAACATAAAACAAATGAAACACTGTTTATATGTAGTTGAGAATGGGTGGTCTGTTTCATCAACACATAATACAGAAATATACACTATACATGAAAGTAACAAAACTTGTACATGTCACATACAGTGCACTGATATGCATTCATTGATATATATGCAGCTGTATTGATTCATCAGTTTGTAGAGGCATTAGGTATTTTTTGGAAGCAGGTAAGATGAAAAATATGCAATGCCTTTGCCAGGAATCAAACCACGGACCTCTGGATACACATCACACCATGAAGACATGCCGAGAAGGTGGGAGAAATACTTTATATACTCCTCCTTTTAAAGGGCGACTGAGGTTTTTAGGGGACTTAATTGCCAAATCCTGGGTGTGGAGAACAATCATCTAACACCCTTTTAGTTCGGGCGCCACTGTACAGACATTAGAATTTTACATTGGAAGCAAGAGAGAATGAAAAATTAGCAATGCCTTCGCCGGGAATCGAACTGCGGACCTCTGGAATATGCGCCTAGTGTGCAGATCACCACTCCAAGAAGGCGGGAGAAATACCTTATAAGTTATGTAGAGTATGTGCAAGCACACTAGAAATACTGCTACTTGTTAAATACATTACTGACATCAGCACACTAGAAATACTGCTACTTATACTACAACTACAATACATAATGAATTATCCACTTATTATAGATGATAAAAATGAATTTTGAATTAAGTAGCCAAAAAAAAATCACAGACCCTCTCACTGGAACACAAAGAACGAACTAAATCAAACATGTTTAGAATAAGTAGATTCATTAAAATCTGACAAACAATGTGACGTGTTAGACAGGATTCTAAAATCAGCACCACTACAACTAGATAATATATGATATGTTAAATGCACAAGAAATACAGGTAAAAGTATATTTTAGGGGGCCCCTCGGCGATTTTTGCTGGTACATGGATACCGATTTTGTGCAATTCTTTGACTCGTTAATTTTGGCTTGCGAAGCGGCGATTTTTGCCGAAAATAACAAGACAAACAATTGCAGAAACTCGGTATCCATGTACACATCGACTTATTTTCACTTAAAAAAAAATCCTTGAATTGCATAAAAATGGCATTGCGCACTCCACTCCTTTGACTTTATCCATATACACGTCGACCTATTTTCACTTAAAAATAATTCCTCGAATTGCTCAAAAATTGAGTACATGGATAAAGTTAAAAGAGTGGCATTGCGCACTCTTTTAACTTTATCCATGTACACATCGACCTATTTTCACTTGATTAAAAAATCCCAGAATTGCACAAACTTGCATTGCGCTCTCCCTTTACTTTGTCCACGTACACATCGATATATTTTCACTTAAAAAGTCAAAGGAGTACCAAATTCTACAATATAGGCAAACAAAAAAGACATAATCTCAATAAAATACATTTTAAACCAAACAATAAAATAACATAAAAAAGGAAAAACATGTTATACATTTAAGCACTACCAAAAGCAAATATTCGCTTACCATGATTTTCGAATTCGCTTCGTACACCCAGAGCCACGTAAAAATCAAAATATCGATCATACTCAAATGACTTTTTTCAAACCAAGTACTCTTTCTGATCGAACGCTTCACATAGTGACCATCTGAACCTTTCTTCCTACAAACTCATTCACATCCATCTAAGCGGTGTTTACGTTAGACTAGACGCATATCCTTCCTACAGGGTGATCAGCGAATAAGCCCTGATTTCAAAATTAAATAACTCTACAACAAAAATCGATAGAATTATGCGGTAAACTGTACGTTTATTAGAAAAACTATAAAAATGGTGTACAAAAGTTTATAAAATTTAGTTATGAAAATCGCTAACAGATGGCGCTGTAATCGCAATGACCTAACAATAGCCTTTAAAATGTGCTTCGAAGTCGAAAGTGATCAGTACAACTGTTGGCTAGTGAAAAGAGGCTAGCGTAGAAAGTGAAATAATGTATTTCATTGAACAATGTGTATTTTGGTTCTGGAATTTCGCCCATTAGAACACAGTCCTATGGCAACACGTTGCAGATTTCAAAACCGATTCAATGTTCCAGTTGGACCCTATGCGAAAAACATTCTCATGCTCTTCACGAAATTTGAATGGACTGGCAGCATGGCTGATGATCGAAAGGGAAACGTTGGGCCTAAGCAAACTATAGTCACTCCTGAAAATGCAACCAAAGCTTCTGGATTTGTTCAGCAAAATCCTAGGAAAAGCATCAGAGACAGGTTTGAACGGGCACACAAAAAAATATTTAAAAATAGCCTACGGCTGTTTCCATACAAAATCCAAAGTCATCAGGCCATACCCATGAAAGCTGTGCAACAAAGGATTGACTTTGCGAATCAGATTCTAACAATGATCAACAATGACAGATTTGATGGGAGCTGCATCTGGTTCACAGATGAAGCACATTTTCATTTGAATGGAATCGTTAATAAACAAAACTGGAGCTTTTGGTGTACTGAAAATCCTCATTGTGTGAAGAAAAAGCACTGCATTCGCCTAAAGTTATAACATGGGCTGTGGTATGCACCAGAGGCATTATCGGACCCTTTTTCATATGAGAAACGATAACTACTGAACGTTACGTTACAATTTTAGAACAATTTGTCAGCACTCAACTAGTGTTGGAGGGTCGACCAGGTATCGACTGGTTCCTGCAAGATGGGGCTCGACCACATCGAACAAATAAAGCTCTTCACTTTCTTCATGAATACTTTGAGAATAGAGTAATTGCGTTAGATTATCCTCAATTTACTGACACAGGAATAGCTTGGCCTCCATATTCTCCCGATCTGAGTCCGCGTGACTTCTTTCTGTGGGGCGCATTGAAAGACGCTGTCTATCGAAACAATCCTGCTACTCCAGATGAGCTTGAATCGTTCATTAGTGTTGCATGTTATTCCATTTCCGTGGAGACATTGCAAGACGTGATGTCAAATTTCATTGTTCATTTACGCCACCTCATTGTTTCGAATGGTGAACATTTTGAAAAAATTGTATTTTGATTGCAAGGGCTGCTTTATTTTTTTAATTATTTTTTTGACTCCTTTCAGAAATAATTTTCAATGCAGAGCGCCATCTGTTAACGATTTTCGTAACTAAATTTTCTAAACTTTTGTACACTATTTTTACAGTTTTGCTAATAAATGTACAGTTTACTGCATAATTCTATCGATTTTTGTTGTAGAGATATTTAATTTTGAAATCAGGGCTTATTCGCTGATCACCCTGTACATACAGGACACTTATAATGGCTACTAAGTAAACCTTCATTTACACACCAGTCAATTAAAGCTCTTTTCTTCTTTTGCTCCAAATCGTACAGAAACTTCAAATTAATCTTACTACATTTGGCCATTCTACCGTCTAAACACACACCACAAAATCGCTTACAAAACATCCCATGATTAAAAATTTCCCAGAATCATGCATGCACCCGATTACGTCACAATAGGGTTTCCATAACATTCAACTATTCAGGCTACCATAAATGAAACAACAACTTGGCGATAAATCAAACAACAACTTCGCCAAAATACAAGGGGTACCTTAAAGTCTACTCTACCCGAAATACATTTCCCAACTGCTAATAAAGATATTCCATCTAATAAAAATATAATACCCAAAAGATTCTCAAATACAAAACGAAAAGGAAACTGACAAAAACTTCTACAATAACTTCACAGAATGAAGACAATAATACAATTCTAAAAATTATTTTGGATCACAAAAATTTTACACATAATTCCACTGAAGAAACTTAATACATCTATTGAAAAATATATATTTTAACAATAGTCATTAGTACCTATTCACAATTCCTTTTGTTCATTTTTATCATCTAAAACATCTTTCAACTGCCTGTAAGTGTTTTATATGTGTCAGATGATATTTTTTTCTTATTTATATAATACTATCTCTTTCTTTAGAACTTCTCTTTAATAATAAGATAATTCCAACTTTAATCCTTAAAATGAGCAGGAACAGATGTAGAAGGTCAGAACAGGGTTTTGAACCTTTATCTCAGGTCCTCGTGATAGGCTGATATATTCTGTGATTAATGAGTAAGTCTACTTTTGTTCATCCTCCTTGTATTACTGTCTTTCTTCCCCCCCCCAAGTGCAACAATACCAAATATTGTCCATACAATCAATCATTCATTGACTTTTAAAGTGTTCAGTCAATAGATTATTACCAAACATTTTTAATGTAGATAAATATATTTTGGTGAAAATGATTCAATCACAAATTTGAACGGTAAGCAATATTTTCTACTATTCAATACTTGCTATTTAATATTTGTCAAGTTTTTTATTTTCTAATTATTCAACCCCATGTACATTCACATGTTGTGCACTGGCCATTTTATTATGTGTAGAATTGTTTAAAACTAATTGAACATGGTAACAAACTCATAACAGTTTTGTGAATTGCCACATGCTGCTACATTTTTATTTTGGGGTTTTAATTATTAATAACATTAAATAATAGAAACCTTAAGTTTTTTTTAATACTAACTAGCTTTACATATCTGGTTTGCACCTTTAATAAGGCTTACTTGTACATTATGTAAACTTGTATTTTATGCCAATCAGTCCCCCTCCCCACACATGTTGATGTCAGCATTTATTTGTATTCCTTACATTTTACAGCAATAATTCATAAGTGTGTCTTATGGATATCTGAGGTATGAAGGAATATGTGAAGAACACGTTCTCCCCCCCCCTTCGTTGCCGAAGTTTGAAAACGTTTGAAATTGGTTTTTATGTATTCATATTGCATACATTTTAAAGCAAGAATCTTATGTACATCTGTTTCTTCCTTATATGAAACAACATAAAAACATTTTTTGCACGCCAAATCTTAAAAAATCGCTTCTTAAATAACATCTTCGATACAAAAGTAATAAGCTCCTAAGTTTTGATATCTGTATCTCTAATAGCTTCGGGCGATGATCTGTACGTGAATAAATGAATAAATCAGGAATTCTTCCTTTATGTATAGATTTATAATAAAACATCTGAACAAATAAATATATATACCAATTAAAAAGAAAACTATTTCAGAAAAACTAATAAAATTAATTAATTTACATTCAGTAATGCGCACCAAGTTCGTAACGTTTTCAACGCGTGGCGTTTTAAAAAAATCGGCTTTGACCACGCCCAGTTCCTTGGGGTAAACACGCTGCGCGTGAATCTGCGCAAACGATCAAGGAGGAATCAGGAGGAAACTAGCATCTGAGGGGCTAGACGCTTGTGAAAAAGTGTTGCCGCGTCGTCAATCAGGGTTGTGCAGTTGACGTACTAAGTAGACAATGGCTTTATATGAGTTTTCGCCGCTGATTTTTTTATATTTAAACGAAGAATACGGTTGTAGATCTCTGAATCGGTGGCGAATTTATAGAAAATATGTTGATGCTTTTGCTCTGCCAAAAGATGTTTTCATTGCGCATTTCAGATTGCCAAAATTTATAGTTATTTTAATTTGCGATGAACTGAGAGAGTATTTGGAGCCACATTCAGAAAACAAGAATGCAATTTCTACTGAAAGAAAGGTTATACTATTCCTGAAATTATAGATATAAATTGTAATTGTACGTTTTAAAAATGTAGAAAATAATAAGTTTATCAAGCACATAAACTTTCTTCATTTAATACAAATATAGACATCCAATAAGCTTCTACTCGATTTATGTACAGCAAGAATTACGTTTACTTTAAAATCTAACAGTTGAATGCCTTACGAATAATACTGTGAACACAAAAATGTCGTTCATTATTATGCGAAATTCACATTACTGTAAAATAAAAATTAAATAATAATAATAATAATAAAACTATAAAATAGCTCTATAATTTTTTTTTCAGTAGCTGTACTACTACTATGATACTTTTAAAAATAAGTTTTAGCTCAGAGGGGCTATTAATTTCGTTTTGCCATTTTGTGGCGTTTTACGATAAATGGCGTTTCACATTTCAAATCGTTGCCACCAAGTATTATCGCACTCTATTATATTTAAAGAAATTAAATAATGAGGAATCTGCAGAATGTATGAATGTTTCTCGCACTGTGATAAAACAACGGTACCTAGAGCCATGAAATTCTGAATAACGTAATCCTCCATCCTAATATAGGCATCTGGAGGCCCACATTTGGAACTGGGAATTTGTATTATTATCCATTTCATATATCATATTTTGTAAAGCATTTATGAGTTTTTGATTAAGAAACCCAACGATTTCAAAGCGAGCAATGGCAACATTGTACGGGAAAAAAAAAAAAAACATTTTCATCTCTAGCGCGCGAGACTATGCATTAAATGATATGATATTGCTGTTGAATTGAATTTTATGGTTTAAGTGGGAAAAACATGATATTTAATAAATAAAGGTAACACGCAAAACGTTAAAAAGTGGCCCTTTGGGAGTAATATAAAATCTGAAGGCCTTCAGTTTTTTTTTTTTTTTTTTTTTTTGTGTGTGTGTAATTTTAATACGTTTTAAAACTGGTTTCTAAGTGAGGACTTTTTAAGGGAAACTGCTTGTATACACGTTACACATGGGGAAAAGTCACGAAAACACCGGCCAGCTCGTTCGCGGGATTCGAACCTCGGACCAAACTACCTGCGTTCAGCGACTCTACCGCTCGGCGGCTGGTGGGCTTGTTATCAGAATTATACTATATTATTATTGTATTATGATATAAAGTAACAATGCTATAAGACTGAGTGTTAGTTCATGAAATAGTACTTTTGTAACCTATTATAGTATTGAAAAATCATTGTTTCTTTGCAAACTTAAAAAAAAAAAAAAAAAAAAAAAAAAAAAAAAACTGTTCTCATTTTTATATTGTAAAAGAGATATTGATTATTATTAGTTTTCTATTTAAAATGTGTCGAAACGCTGGTTTGACAGGGACTTCAACTGCAGGAGCCCTACACTGATTATTTTTACTTTAGTACTTCCATTGTGAAAATATTACTATCTTTTATTTATTCTCACAGAACAAAATCTTTTGAGAAGGAAGAATATTTAAACTGAGCAGTTCTTATATATATACAAAATTAAGATAACAGCAATGTAATGTTGAAAAAAAGGTATTAGTAATTGTCTGACAAAAATTTCAAAACGAATTAAATCACCCATACAGGATAGATTAGTTTAATTTTGGTTATATATTTTATATTGAAAAATATTTTCTTTCATGTTAATTATAGAATAAATTATTTAAAATAAAGCATTTTTATGCGTGTGTGATAATTGAAAGCAGCAGCAATCGGCCATACTGTAATAGCGAATGAATTTTATTTCTTTTCCTGAAAGAAATAATTTTCATAGAAAAAGAAAATTAAAAAAAAAAAAAAAAAAGGAAGAAATATTAAGAAAGAAATATTTTCTTTCTAATTTCTTATTTAAAGAAATATTTTTCCAATAGTAACTGTAAAATAAATTGCGAGAAAACAGTTTTAATGTAAGCATGGGAAAACAAAACAAAAAAAAAAAACTTAGTTTACTATTAGATTGTAATGCAAATTAATCATATTATAAATTTAAATGATTAAAATTGCTTATTTCTAAAAGGATTTGAAGCTTAATTCATTTACTCTTATCTATTTACCATTGCTTTCGTGGTATCCCATATCACTCTTTATTTCTTAGCTCTAAATTGCTGCGTTAACTTTCCCATTAAAAAACGGGATTTTCTTTCACATAACACAGCAGCATATTCTACTACGTGTTGGTCATAATACTGTTTTGTGCAATTTTTTTTTTTCGAACTACAAATGCAGCGTGTGAGTTAGTGAAATAATGGGAGAATATTCCTAGAACTTCAGCCAGCGCGCGCTATAAGTTTCGTTACTCGCCTGTACTGCGATTGGTCTAAAGCTCCTTGAAGACTTATTCCCTTTCAGTAAAGTTAAATGGACCCACCCGCCCACCAACTGAGGACCACAGAATGGCTTTCTCCAATAAGTTGTGATGGCTGTTCATACCGGCTTTTTTCAGTCAATATTGTTCGCTCAAGTTGTAGACAGATCCAGTGATCATAGAATAGGCGTCCTCAGATACGATGTTCCTGAAGGGTTTCAAGAAGACTCTTCGCCAGGGTTCGCGTGACAGCTTTGACAACGGGTCGCGAACTAAACAGAATGGAGACCCCTTATTCGCCCATAGAAAAAGTATAGAGAAAATGAATATTACTACCCGTATGGGTGAACAATGGGTTGCCATTGTGTTCATTTGGCGACCCGTTGTTCTACCGTAAGACACATATAGAGAGAATGAATATCGCTACCCAATGTTTTGTCTATGGGCGAACAACGAGTCACGAACGGAACAGAATGAAAACCCGTTGTTCGCCTATAAAGTATAGAGAGAAAGAATATCACTACCCGTATGGGCGAACAATGGGTTGCCATTGTGTTCATTTGGCGACCCGTTGTTCTACCATAGGAAAAGTATAGAGAGAATGAATATTGCTACCCATGTTTTGTCTATGGGTGAACAACGGGTCGCAAACTGAACAGAATGACAACCCGTTGTTCGCCCATAGGAAAAGCATAGAACGAAGATCGCTACCCGTGTTTTGTCTATTAGACATTATAAAAATTAACTGTACCCTCCTTTTTGTTCGAATGATGTCTCAGTCTGTTGTCTTATGTTTCTAAAAATAGATTTTCAAGAAAGGAATGTTCTATTTTTTAGAAACAGGACGAGACATGTTGAAACATGTTTCAAACAAAAAGGAGGGTATAGTTAATTTTTATAATGTCTGAAGACGTTATAAAAATTAACAAAACAAACAAAAAGTTTTAATATTATATAATATATATATATTATATAATTGTATAATATATATATTCTTAGATTTTTTTTTTTTTTTTTTTTTTCAAATCTCTCAGAAAATAGTTTTCCAGCCCATCTCAAGATGACCCTCCTTACTCATCTTCGAAAGAAGACACGTGTGTCTTACTACTGTATATTTTTTCAAATTTCTAAGAAAAATATTTTCCAGCCCCATCTGTCAACATGAGCCCGCTTCATCCTTTCCGAAAGACGACACGTTTGTATCTTCTTCATAGATATTTCAAATTTTCTCTGAGATGCATTAGAAATGGGTCACTCAACGTGATCTATATCGAAGCATTCCGCTTCAGATTGGGCCTGCCCAGTTTCCTCGTAGCTAATACGTGACAGGTTTTAAGAAGAGCTTTGAAATTTGGATTCGCGGCGCTCAGCGGGGAAAATCTCGATCTGCCAAACAGAAATAACTTGAGTCAAAAACTAACCATTTCGCTTGAGCGACCACGAGATGGTGGAAAAGATATCAAAACACATCACGTGGAGAGGATCAAGATTATTTCGTAAGAGAGAAAGCTAATCATCCCACACATACACACACACGCACATGTTTTAAAAGGATCATACCTTTGGGAAAACCATTTCAACTCTTTATAGGAAACTCATATTTAAGAGAGGGTCTCATCTAAAACGTATAGTGAAACATGAATCATGTCTGGTATGGTAATAAGACTAGAAATTGAAATTTTTTTATAGGTTCATGACAAACAGAAAATCTTACAATGCTTTACTCGAAAGTGTTTAAAAGAATACTTTGAACAAATACTTGAAAAAGAAATGGAAAAGATGACATACCTTTCGTGAAAACCGTTTCTGTCTAGACGAAAGCAGGAATAGATCTCGAAAAACATTCTCTTCCTAGAACGATGTCAGCTCTCGGGGCGTTCCGGTATCGACTCAAAGGATATATTTTCCCCAATATCTTCAATCGGCGACATGTTCAAAAATCTATAAACCCTTTCATTAGAATCTCCTTCTTTGACAAATGGCTTCGAAAATACGAAAAAGGAATTATCCAGCTCGTCTAAGGTTCAGGAGTTGTAAGAGATTCTCAAAGAATATTCAGCTTAAGAACATCATGGGATTGGGTAGAGAGAGGGAGAGACGTGTTGCATCTTCAACAGCCCGCACTGATTTGAACTGAAACGCGGAATGCTTTTATAGATAAGAGAGGAATTGAAAGCGAAAGTAAAAACCAAATTTTATAGACTGGAAAAATTTTTCAACACCATGTTTCTAAAAATGGAACATGACTCACCATTTCTAAAAATAGAATTCCAAGAAAAGAATGAGTCATGGTCTATTTTTAGAAAAGGTGAGACATCTTTCAAGACAAAAAGGATGGGATAGTTAATTTTTATAATGTCTAAAAACATTATAAAAATTAACAAAAAGTTTTTTCATATTAACTCAGAGAGTTCTGAGAATTTTTTCCAGTCGACTCGATCAACAAAACCAGACGTATCAAAAGTGTTTCTAGAAGGGACTCTCACTTATCTATTTAACCGACTCGAATTTTAGCTTCAGATTACTCTGTGTTGTGCATTCGACCTAGATACACGCTTCTCCATCCTGGAAAGAGCTTCTGTGAAAGTATGTGAACATTTTTCTCAGCTCTCAGAAATTTTTTCCAGCCAACTCGATCGACTAGACATCACCCTATTTTTAAGAATGAACTTTTTGTTATCTATTGAAGCATTTCTCGTTTCGCTTCCGTTCAGTCCGTGCTGTGGACTCACCTGGATTTCACCCTTCTGGAAATTCTCGTAGCTCTTTCAGATCCTTGTAGCTTTTTTGCGTTTCATTGGATACCTGTAACGATTTGTTTACTCTATTCCTTTCAAATTATACCATTGAGGTTGGAGAGTCATCATCGGGACCCACGCCTGATGGACAACCTCTTGAAAGCAGAACTAAGAAATTTTTTTTTTTTCAGAATGGAGCATTATGAGTTTCGCTTTAGCCATACCATGGTGGTTTGAGAAAAATAGAACAGGATCTCTAAATACGACCTTTCTGAAGTGTTCAAAGATTGGTTGACTTCCACGCAGAGCCTCCAAATTGGATAATAATTTCCTCGTAACAAATACGAGTGAGAGCTTTGAAATTTGGAAACTTCGCAGTGTTGACGGAAAGGAGAGGGGGGCAGAAACCTGGAGAATGGAAATGACTTTAGTCCATCATTACAGCCGTTTTGCTTGAGAGAGAATTTTTCCCCTCTGATCAACCCATTTCAGGAAAAAGAGTTCCGCGAAACGTTGGAGAAGATATTCAAAAAATAACGTGCGTGAGAAGACACAAAAAAAGACACACTGTATGTTTTCATATAAGAAGATATTAAGGTATTAAGTTAAGGTATATATTATATAATATATAATATATTGTTACTTTTTTCCTATTCTTCTGACACCAGTTGTTACGTTATTTTCTTCCTTCACGTTCGTATGGGGTTTGTAGATTTTGAGTGAATAACGACGACACTTGATGAAGTATCGAAACACACTTTATTTTGCCAATATTAATCAGGACAGCTCCTAAGCCACTTTTTACAGTCGTCGAAGATCTACTATAAACACGCTGGAATGATCAGCGACACAGCCATCACACTGTCAGGCAATAACGGTGGGGACAGCTTCCTGCAAAGCACCCGACTCTGCGTTCTGGAGTACAGCTCCCGACTCTGCGTTCTGGAGTACAGCTCCCGACTCTGCTTGGTCGTTCTCGGAACTCCACGTACTCTCGAGACTCTCCACTCTATAACTCGCGATGCACTCAACGACACACGAACACAGCTCCCGACTTCTTCAGTTCAGTCGTTCCCGGAGCTCAACACGCTCTCTCGACGATGCACTAACCGCGATACACTACGAGACTCCTTCGGTGAACTCGACGACCTACTCGGCACTCCCTGCCCGGCTGTCAACTCGATCGAATCCGCAGGGATTGACTCGCTAGACGAGACACACTCTCGATACTACTATCTCGCACTCTAATGCGAGGTACACACTCTCGCTCTCTCGAAGAAACACACTCACTGACTGCGGACCAGCAAGGTTTATATAGCTTTCGGCTTTCTGTTCGAGAACATTCTGGGCTAAGCCGGTAAGAATTCGTTCCAGAAGGTTCTCCATCCGTCCATGGTATATCGCCTATTTTGCCGCCAAATGTCGCCAAATGGGCGATTTTTCGCCAAATGTGGCAACCATGCCTTCCCTTGCTATTTTATAGCAACCCTAAAACTGCTTTGCGGGGAAGCCATCTTACCGCGCCTTGACATTTCGTAACAATATATATTATATATGCTTAGATTTTTTTTCAAATCCCTCAGAAAATAGTTTCCAACCCATCCCAAAATGACCCTCGTTACTCATTTCTGAAAGAAGACACTTTGTGTCTTACGCGTTTCTGGCCGATGCTATTCGCACCGGCGGTGTGATTAACCGCTTGAGCTATTCGCACCAACATTAACCACGCATGCGCATTGAGTTGCTGGATCCGTCATTTGAACCTAGTCGTAAAGAACGAATTTTACGTACGAGAACTGCCAAAGGCCCCTGAAGATAAGCGACTATTTTGTACATCTATTTCAGGCGGCTTTGGAACTGCCTAAGTGTTATTCTAGTGAATCATTTTTTTAAAGGCGGGTCACTACCTTGGCGTAGTTTATCATTTTTTAAGCTTTGGCGACTTTCAAAAGTTTAGAAAAGAAAACAGGTTCCTTTTCCTATATATATGAAAAGGAACATATTTCCTTTTATTAAAATACATATAAAAAAGGGCAGATTTTTATGTTCACAACGTTTATCGTTTCCTGAATGGTTGGAATAGTTTAAATGACTGATTTGGGGGGGGGGACAAAATCTTGTTTACACTTTTTGTACTTCTTAGAATACATTTAGCGTTAAAGATGTGGTTTGCACAATCAAGACTTTAATTCATTCCTCTTTGAAAATTGTCTGAGAAAAGATAATAAAAATTAGACAGAGCATTTCTGTGTAGAAAATGTAGACATGAAATAAGCTAAAAGCGATTAAATCAACTATTAAATGAATAATTAATCATATAATACTGGTTATTAATAATTTTGCATGCCTGTTTATTTATTTTTTTTTTATGGAAATACTTGGCATTTTCAGGACACAAAGTATTTCAAAGAAGTTCGAAATATTAGTACAAACACATTAATAAATTAAATTGAAATAAATAATGGGATGTAATTTAAAGTAAGAGATTTAGATTTAAAAATTTGGACACACAAATGATTTATCAGATTTTATAGGGTTTTATTTCATAAATAACTTTGATTTTGAAATATGGCATTTGAACCTATAAACATGGGTAGATACTGAAAAAGTGATGAATAATATAAGAATATTATAATGTTCAGTAAGTTTTCTTATTGAATAATAAATTCTGACAGTCCTATGCTATAAGACTAGTCCTATGCTATTGCAAAGCTGTTTCACATCCAAGAAAAGACCTTGCTACTGGCCATAAGACCACTGAAAACAATCGACTTTAAGATCTTTTAAATCTCAGCGAAATAACTGATTGCATGAGACATCGTGTTTTTCATATGTAAATACAAGCCAGTTTCTCTTAGAAAGCTCACTTAGAAAGCCTCATTACTCCATTAAGGAAGATAAGCTTTGAATACTTTACTTTGTACAGTTAGCCTACCATCCATGAAATAGTTGCAATTTCGTTTTCCTAACCCCTGTGAATTAAATTTAAATATAATGACTTTCAACCCCCAATAATGTATATTATTGTTTTCAAAACTATTATTAAAGATATAAAATTTAGACTTTCTTTGCATACTTTTCTTTCATTTATTTTAGTTGTAATCATCAGTTTTATTTTATATAATGAAAAAAAAAATTTAATTAATATCTGAAGATATTTATGCACCTAATTCAGTAAAATAATTTTGTTGTTTACATTACATTCAATCGTTCATCAGATGCAGCTTGGGACTGCTTTAGTTTTTATTTTTAAAAACTCTTAAAAAAAAGACATTTTGCATTTTCAACATAAGGTTTTTACAAAATGCATTTCATCATAATGGAATTTCAGACAATATCAATAAATTGTGCTGTAATGCCAGTTTAATTAAATGCTTTTATTAAAAATAAAATTTTGTAAATGTAAATGGCTATTTAGAAATATGAATGTGTTGTAAAAGCATGATCCTAGCACACCCAATACCTATAAATTGAATTTATGGGAATATAATTTTTTAATATTTTAACACAATTGTATGGTAAAACCATAATTAATTACATTTGACAGAAAATTAGCAAAGCAACAGCCTTGTGTTTAGCGTACATTCAGTGAAGAATTAAATAGAAGACAAACAGATACAGGTCCTTCTTCATCAGAAGCAAAAAAAATTGTCAGTGCAGTGGGACGGGTACCTGTTTGCTTTCAAATTCGACCGAGTTCTTGACCATATCTAAGCCAAACAGAAGGTTGTTGCTTTGCTAATTTTATGTTTCGCTTCGGCGTGTTTCTCTTCTATTCATGTTCGAAATAATGCTGCCTCAGGATTCTTGAAGCTTAATAAGTAGCATTTATTCTATTCTGTGATTTTGAATAAAGCATAACAATTTTTTAACAGCAGTCATTTGATAAAAAATGGTAAGAGTAAAATATATACACTCATAATTATGATTTATGAAGTATGTTCACCAACTTACAGGGAATGTTAGAAAAGTAGTTTTAATGTCTTGAGTATAGAGATTTTGGGGCAGATTTTCAAATATCGAAGAATTGCTCACAGAATACAGAGAAAAAGTGTTGAAGTTGTTATCAATATGCGGCTAATTTATTTGACACATGAAGGAAAAGTACAGAGATACATCTTAAAACTAACAGGCATGCATACCACAAACAGTAAAATCTTTTAATTATTATAATCAAATGTCATAGTTAATATGTATAATTAATTAGACTCTTTATTTATCTACCTTTTTAAATTGTTATGCTTTGAGTGGACACTCTTCTTTTAATGGATAAATACACCCTCAAGTGGACATCCAAAACTCTAAAACGAATGAGGTAAAAATCTAAAAATATGACATTTTACGAATGATTGATATTTTATTGCAAATTACTGTTCAGTGATTTAAGAAAATATCATTTTTAATATCATTAACTTTGAACATAGGATTTACATTTTCGGTATTGCGCACTTTTAGACAATAGATTGAAAATTACACAATAACAGAATTTTTCTTTGTGCAAAGCTCACAAAATTTCTCAAAAGAAGAAAAATGTCAAAAGCTAAAATTCTTGCAACCTCATTCAAAGAAAGTGACAACTTCCCCGGGTGTGACGGGAAATTTTTTTTACCCTGAGTCAAAATAAAAAAGAATGGGAAAAAGGGAAAAAAAAGAAACCTGACTTTGCCTGGTATTACAGAACAAACACTAAGAGTATCAAAAAGGAAAAATGCAGAAGAAATCGTCTTTAATTTTCCGAATACTGTATGAAAGTGAAACTCTTACGTTATTCTTTAAATTCTTTCAAAAATTAATTTAACGAATAATGCGTAACAATTTAAAGAATAATGTCTAAGTCTTTTCTCTATTATTCTTTTTCTTCTTTTATTCTGTAAATGTAAATAACATGGATAAATAAAATAATCATTTTGTGTAGCTTCTTTTTCAGTAACTTCATCAATTTTGAAATTCTAAATCCCATCACCGACAAAATAATTCAAGCTTATGGTGTTATTCTTCTACAAAATCACTACTATGCGCTTTTTAATTGCAGTTCCACCCCCATATAATTAGATATCGCTTTGAAGTCACTAATGAAGAAAGTGATTGCAAAAGTCTTTTAATCTTGCAATCAAATCCGTGAATTCCATTATATAAGCAAGTCATTCATCTTTGATGTTTGTTAGAGAATGTGTGCAGTGACTGCAGGCATCCTGAAGTGAGTTCTAATTTGTTCATTATTTCTGTGTATGAAAGATAAATCATATTTCTTTTCCTTAATACGTTGATCTCAGTAAACACTGGGTTTTTATTTTCATAGAAGGAAAAAAATTCTTTAGAATAATTTTATTTTCAAATGCACAAAATAAAAAACTGTAATTCCAAAATCGATTACAACCAAAGGACATAATAATTCAGTAGTTTATTTTACTTTACTACGGGAATAAGCATAACAACGGAACAACATTTATCACAATGGAGATGCTTCCAATGTCAGTATTAAAAATGTGAAAAACACTTCGAACACTGTCAAAATTTCCACAGATAAAGAAAGTTTTGTTGCTTTTAATTATTTCCCTTCCTTTCATTTGAAGAGTTCAAAATTTGACTACCCATTCCATCATCAAATAGAAACAGTAAATATTTTTGCAATTCATTTAGAAGAATTCAACCTTCCTACGAATAAAAACTTCTTCGATGCTTTCCTCAGAATAGTATAGCACAGTTTGGACACTATAATAGTTAGACTAAGTTAATTTTTAATACGGTATATTTTCTCTTCCTCTCCCCATGCCTTCGTGGTGTAACTGGAAGCATTCGCGTATTTGAGAGGTCCAACGTATGATACCCGGCAAGGGCAATGAATATTTTTCACTTCTGAGCATGAATAACCCTAAAGAGACTGAAAGTGACTCAAAGACTTTTTTAAGAGAAAATATCTCGTGTTTACGTTACACAAGAGGAAACCATTAAAACTCCCATGCAGCCCACCCGTTCACGGGAATTTAAATCCAGGTCCAACTACTAATGTCACTGGTGTATTACCGCTCGGTCGATACTATGAAACTGGAGGAATTTTTACAGCATATCATCATCCCAACCGCATTTTCCTACTTCTTTACAATGAAACTGTAAAAACGAAATATTTTCTTTATTTGATCTTGTTTTTGTTATAAATATCTTTTTTTAATTAAAGATTTATGTATATCATTTTGACATGAATGATATCTAACTTCAAATTTCCATTTTTTTTTCTTTAATGCATACCCAATAGATTACAATTTTCTTATAAAAAATTCAGTTCCAGTAACACTTACAAGGCACTAGTAGTACGTTTCTTTTAGTCTGAATAATTTCTGAAACAGCCATAAGCACTGTGATTAGGTTTGATTGTTTATTTAATTGAACATGATGAAGAACATAATTATTCGTGAGTTTTCGGTGACATAGCATACGAGGGCTATTTAGCCTAAAAGAAAGGACGCCTACGAGGAGGATTTTCTAAGGGCAATTATCTCATGTTCGCGGCGTTGCTCATAAGAAAAAGTACGAAAACGACAAGATAGCCCCCCTCGTTATTTAATCTAGTAATACGGAGAAGATACAATTGAATGCATATTCGTCAAATATCACATCTGTCTTCTTAATGAGCATTGCAAATCATTCGATAAGAGTGCTGCAGAAGAAAGTGATTATCATAGATTCGCGCATATTTGTATGGATCTCTTAAACTGCGCAAACAAGAAATAGAGCTGATACCATTAATTTCTTTCGACATTATTTCGTCCTCCGTCAAACGTCAGCACGAAAACGAAATAATGATCCTGTTAACAACTGTAAGGAAAATTAGAACCTCTTCTTTTTTACTTTGGTGCTTAATGACACTGTATAAGCAACACGTTTTACAATATATTGTAATAAAGTACAATATTGTTTTTAGGCATAAGTACTAAAGGACTACATTTTTAATAGTGATTTAATAATCACTAGACGCCTGTGTTTATATACTGGTTAGATAATGTTAAATGGCAATGCACGGAAAGGCTATTTACCTTGAGGTAGACAACTTTATAGAAAGCCTTTTGAGGATAAATGGCTGCATTCATGTCACAGCTGCAGTTTTAAATGAGAAGAAAAAAAGAAGATAATTGAAAAAATTACTTCAGAGTTCTGGCGCTATGCTAAACAAAACGTAAATATGAACCAATCCTACAAACTTACTATATGAGCTTCAAAATTATTTTAATTAAGCTAGTGGTTGTAATTAAATGTAATTCTTAAGTAAAGTATGCTATATTTTACAGTGGGAGATGAATTTATCTATCGCCTTTAAAAGATGTAGTGAAAGATCTATAAGTATCAGCTATAGGTAAAATAATAATAATAATAAATGAAGTTAAGTAAAAATTGTATAAAAAATGAAAAAAAATATTTTGTTACTCGCTCTTTTTTATATTTAATAAAAGTCACTTCGCTAATTATTATGCTTACTTAATAAAGTTCAGAACCTCTAACATATGATAGCATACATAGAGGCGTTGCAACAATGCCTGGCGCTAGGCATTTTGTCGACCGGCGTAACTTCTGAAGGTTTTAAATTTTGCTGCCCGGTGCATTACTAAATTTTAAAACATTTTCCGCTTCTAAATGCCTCTGCCTTGTGTATTAACTTAATTAAAAAAATTTTCCCATCCCTAAATTTTGCTGCTCAGTGTTTTCCTAAAATCTAAAAATTCCCCCCGCCTTTTAATTCTGTCGCTCAGTGCAGCCGCTCCTGCTGTGACGTCAGCTCTGGTTTCAACGAGTATCAGTTTAAAGCTTACGATTATAAAAAATTCTTGTAACATGTTTTTTTATTCTAGTATTTTCGCTAGTAAAGATATTTCTATGTTTATAACGTTAATATCAATTTTATGTTGTTAAAAGTCTGTCATTAAAACATTTATTGCATATATAACTTTCAATACAATACTGATATACTTCAGTTAAAACAAATCTCCATTAAATGTTAAAGTGTATTAAATCATGAAAATTCTGAAATTTATTTTGATGAGTCTGTTCAATTTGCTGTGTTGCGGATATTCGATTCTAAAATAAAAAAAAGGGAACGGAACTAATCTGATATGCGCCCTCAAGTCGCCAAATTTACAAAATTACAAGTACCTTTGCAAATAAATGCAATTACCTCCACAACTTCGTTAAGAAAACTGAATTAATTAAGAGAATAGCAATGGCTAAAGAAAATGAGCAAAACCATTAAGGATTTAAAGATAACAGAAATGAATAAGAAGTCCACACAAAGGGACGAAAACTCCTTTCAGCTTTCAACTTCACTTAGGTAGGGGTCAGAGACCTCCCGCCGCTGCGAACTTGAAAGAGAGAGAGATGATTGTTAAGGCGAATTCCTGGCACACGCTGGGTGAATGGAATCGAAACAGGTTAAAAGAGTCACGGACGGAAGACATATTTCTCTAGGTCCCGAGTAAGGTCGTCACCTGCTATATGCCTCCGAGACAAGGACCTGTCTTTATCTCCGATCTCAGAAAACTCAGTGGAATTTCTAATAACCTGATTATTGCAGGAGATCTTAATGCTCGTCATAGAAGTTGGGATTGTGTCACTGCCAACAACTATGGCGATAAACTAAAAAACTGGGCTCAGGACGCCCATATCCAAATTATTGCGCCAAATGCACCTACACATTTTCAGTTTCCTGGGGGTATTGGTGCTCCCTCCATTATTGATTTGACTCTCTTCAAAAACATACCTTTAGCTTATTCGATTGAAGTGATTCCGGAATTGTCTTCGGACCACTACCCGGTTCACCTCACCCTTAATAGCAACAAAATCAATAAAAAAAAATGAAGTAGTGTTTTTTACGTCTATTGTTATAATGTTACCTATAATATTAAGCAGATAAGTTTTTATGAGTAACATTATAATGAAATAATATATTTCGAATGATATTTTTTTAATATTTACCTTTCAGAAGATGTTATGTGTTACACCCAATAAATGATTTCAGTAAAATAAAGATTGTTATCATTTTATTGGCTCTGTGAGATGACTAAGAAGTTTTATGCACTCCCAGAGTCACCAAAATTAACAAACTGGTGTGGTGTAATCTAAATTCAAATGAATTCAAACTGCATGAAAATAACAAAATGTATAATTTTTCTATTTATTTATAATGATGTTCTAAGGAATTTAAATGCTATTGAAAATCTGTGGTATTGTTAAGTATGTTATGAATAAGGACAGGCAGTTGTGTCAAACTTAAATGCTGAAAGCGGTAGGTAAATAGATAAAGGAAAATGTCTTTAAAATATAGTTTGGGAAAAATGAATATGTTAACTGTGTTAAGTTGTGAATTCATTAACCCACTTCATGTACTATAACTAGCACTGATTAATTAGATAAAGTTTTCTTAATATCGATAAACAAAGTACATAAAACCGTATTCCTACATATCATTAAAATATTAGTATTTTCCATGAATTCCAGAGAAAATATGCTAATAAATAATAAATACCATGGTCAAGAATTACCTAAACAAACAGGAAAAAAAGGATTCCCTACCTTGACACATAAGAAAGGAATATTGCCATGTAACACATTGTTCACTTCTGTCAATATCACAGGCATTTTCTTCAGATTCTTCACTGACAAGTTGTATCTCTTAAAATGCCCCTGAGACAGGAAAACAATCATCTGCTGATGGGACAGGTGCATATTTAAAACATAAGAGATTCACAGGATTCGTAACAATATCAAACATGTTTTCACAATGCTTGAACCTACACCTTTTTTCAACGTAAATATTGAGACATATTTTTCATCACATCAAATGCATACAAAGAGGCCACTAAATTTAGATTCTGTTTCTCCAGGGAAGCTTGTATCTGAGAGAAATATGAAGCTATAAATGTGAGACTCTTATTTAGAGATGCCTTTTTGAATAACACCTAAGCATTTTAATCGAAGAACATAAAAAACAGAGTCGTAGCTAGGGTTTTCAGCGCCCAGGGACAACTGAAGATTTCGCGCCCCCATTGCTTGCCAAGGATGGAAAACGTTTAATTCTAAAATGCCGTAACATCAGTTTGGCGCCCCTTGGATTCTGCGCCCGGGGACAGATGCCTCCCTTGCCCCCCTCTAGCTATGGCCCTGATAAAAAATATTGACAGCGTCTGTGACTTTGACAAAATGCTAGTCATTAGGGCCAACCTTACCAGTGGCGTAGCGAGGGGGGGCAAGGGGGGTTATTATGTCTCGAGCGCCGCTCTCAGAGGGGCGCCAAATGGTCTCCAAACAAGATTTTCCTGCAGTTTTTATTTTGATCGATTTCTGGAAAATATATTTAAAATTAATAATTATCTATTTTCTTGGTTTGTCTGATAAAATGTTTGCAGTACATCAAACAAATATCTCCGCATACAAAACGTTCTTTCTGACCACCCTACCTCTCTAAAATAGAGATATATTTTTAGTTTTTTTTAAACGAAATGCGTATATAGCTCCTGCTTTTTATTTTAAAACGATAACACGATCTTGTCCCGAATTTCTCAAACATATCTAGTTTCCAAAAACGGTTCCATAGTCTGGAAATGACATTTTTGGAAACTCCTAAACACACCCGCTACAATGGGTTTCGTTTGACTCTCCTGTAAACGACTGATGGCCTTCCTGACTACCGATTCAACTTAAGTCATCTTGCTGAGACATCGTATATTCACTGCTACAAAGCATTCAACGCTTGTCAATTGTTTTTAATCTCCTACTACAAGCGAATGCTGCAGGTCGCTCCTTACTCCTTATCTAATACGCATAGTTTTCGACGTAACAGACTAAATTTGCATATTTTGTAAAGGTTATAATTTCCTTTATAATTTGTTAAAATGGTTGTCGATTATATGGTTATTTCATACCGAACTCACAATATTCCCTAATTGTTTTGAGTAGTGAATGTGACTGCAAGATGTCACTCTACAGTAGAAAAGAAATTGAACCAAACACTTCATTACAGATCTATGGAGAAAATGTTTTTCTAAACCTAAGAGTCGCACTTCAAATACTCCTTACTATTTCATTATCAAATGTATGTACGTTCGTTCAGCAGATTAAAATAAATTTTGACTATTTACAATATCACCGGTGGGACAAGATCCCCTAAGTCATCTAGCATTTTTAAATGTGAAAAGAGAAAAATTTGCAACGATCGACTTTGATGAAGTAATTGATAAATTTCCTTCATATAAGGCAAGAAAAATGTATACATAGTAATTGATTATATTAATGTATTGCAATATTATATTATTATTAATAAATATATCTACTTATCTGTAATATATATTAAACTTTTAATTGTTTAAAAATTGTACTTTTTCGAAAACGATTATATAAATATGTAAAATAAATAATACCTTTTTAACTAATTCCAGATCACCGTATGTTTGATTTTTCAGCCGACACAGATACATTTCCAAATCCAGTCTAGTGTAGTTAGGTAGTGACTATTCTTAACATGTTTTAGAGTATTTTTATGGCAGATTCAGCATTTTATTATTATTTGAATTATTTTACTATTACGAATATATTCTATGCATTATAAGTAGGGGAAAAAAGAGAGTGTTCTGAGCCAGGGAGCTAAGGGAGCGGGAGTTGAGGGAGCTCCCGAGAAGGAAGGCTGAGTCGTGGAAGGGAGGCTTATCTGAAAATGGAGACAGGAAGCCTTATCAGGAAGTGGATGGGAGATAAGGGTAATTGCTACGTCACAGAAAAAGGACGTGTGCTTAGATTATTTTCTTTTTTAATTTGGTGATTTAGGCATTTAGTAGTTACATGATAATTTGTAAACTTGCTTATTTATATTGAGTTCTTAAAAACGTATATCAAGTAGGTGTTTTAAGTGACTGATACAGTTATTTTCTAGAAACAGATATAAAATAAAATGTTTCCTTCACAGTCTTTGGAAAATAATTATTTCCTTACTTGTATTTATCCTATGACTGAATATCTGCAAAATTGCTACATGTCATCACAATTTAATAAGAGATTATATTTTACTGATTTTTCGGAGGTGATTTCCCTTCGTTAATAAATTTTTAGCCTTTGTGTTTTTCATCGTATTCCAACTGTTTTACTACGTATATGATGATTATCTCCTAGTTACCCTGAACGAGGATTATTTTCGAATTTAATGATTGAATGATCCTATACACTCAGAATTTTACCTTATTCCTTAAATCTTCTGTTCATATTATCACATATACTTTCCGTAATCTTCATTACATTACTCATTTTTATTCTTAAATTCATTTTACCCAGAGATTTTTCAGACTTGTTAGGCAATACTTTTAACTTATTTGTTATATTTTACGAGTGTAATTACTAAAACACGCGTTTTTATGTGTTATATTATTTAATGTTAGATGTAATTTTTAACTTTTTTCGTTCTTTCCAACGTTAGCGATCTTCAACATATTCTGTATTTTAACTTATTTCATACATTTTCTAATCATATAGATGACTTGTATTTAATTTTAGATGTAACATTTCTAGCTAGTTTTGTACATTTTAACCTTCACACTGTTTCATATACTCTAATTTTTAACCAGTTTATATTTTCACACTATATACATGACTTTTGCTTGATTTCTCTCATTCATTTTAACCTTCAAAATTTCCAATATAGTCCTAATTTTAACATAATTCCTACATTTTCACATCATATACTTGACTTTTATTTAATTTTAGGTGTAAATTTTAATTTCTTTTCTATTATTTTAACGTTTTTAGTTTCCAGCATACTCCGAGTTTTAACTAATTTGCTATATTTTCACACTACGTACATGACTTTTACTTGATTTCTCTTACACATTTTAACCTTCATAATTTCCAATATAGTCCTAATTTTAACATAATTGCTATATTTTCACATCATATAACTGACTTATTTAATTTTAGGTGTAAATTTTAACTCCTTGTCTATATTTTAACGTTTTTAGTTTTCAACATACTCTGAATTTTAACTCATTTGTTATATTTTCACATGACTTTCATTTAATTTGTAACGACTTTCATACGTTTCAACCTTCCTAATTTTAAACAGGCTCTTAATTTTAACTTAATTCCTCTATTTTCTTACCATGTATATGAGCTTTATTTAATTTTAGATGTTATTTTTAACTTGTTTTGTACATTTTATACCTTCGAAATTTTTAAAGTACTCTAATTTTGAACTTGTTTATTACATTTTCCTACCATACGCATGAACTTTAGTTAATTTTAGATGTCATTTTTATACTTTTCTGACAATGGGTTTCTTTCTAGTTTCCAACATACTCTAAAGTTTAACTGTTTTATAATTTTTGATTGTAATTGCGATTTTACTATTTCAGCTAAATTAACACGCTTAAATTTCTTAAACATAGAGATAGATTTCAATTAAACATTTAATTTTACAACCTTTAACTGTTCTTCATATCCCGTTCGTTGAATAGCCCTTACTTAGTCCATAGTTTATAGTACTATTTTAATTCAGTAATTCTACAATTTATCATTCTGTAGTACGTTTACCATTACTTATTCTACTATTTTATTTCATTGTTAACTTCATTCGCACTTTCAAACTTTAACATTTCCTACGTATTCTGGTATTTCCTTTTAATTCTTAATACTCTCTATATCTGAATATATGTTTTTAAGCTCTTCAGTGTTACCAATGTTCAGTTTTGAATCTTGATTCTCATTAAGCTAGTTTGATGGATTCCGAATTTTTAGAATGAAATCTCAACTTTCATCCATAATTTTAGACCTATATTCATTCTTTCATGTACTCATACAAAATTCTTTCTTATTATTTTGAACGCTCAGTACCTTTTAATTCAGTAATTTGTACTAATTGAATGCATTCTACATCACTTTAAATGTCTCGACTATGTAAATTTTCACTTTATTACCTTTCCCTACACTAAGTACGGATATTTCTACCTTCACGAACGAATTTCATGTGAAATGGACGAACTTTGACGTTACATGTATAAAAGAAATTTCTAAGATAAACATTTACAGTATTGAATAAGAGATGAATGACCATTGATTTTACCCATTGGTTACCATTTCATATCTTGAAAGTTTGTTTTATTTATATGCATTAATTTCTAACGCATAATGTTAACACATTTTCTTAACTTAGTCCAGTTCCAATTTAATTCACTAGACAATTTCATACATACTCTATTTTTTAATTTCTTAGAATAAAATATTCTTTTCGCAAATGTCAGTTTGCATTAATTTATTTACCAATTTATTTTCTTATGAACGAAATCTTGTGAGGTACTTTACACAACATATATCACTACCAATATACCTATATTTACAGAAGGAACCACAGAGAGAAAGAGTAAGAGATATTTTACCCAAATCTCCACTATAATTTCGAATATTTTAACCTTCTTCATCACAAATACAGGAATTTCTTCGTACAATACTCATCATATCAGTTAAATATTCCTTACTAATACACATTTAATGAGGAATATCCCCTTTTCAATACAAAATTACACTCAAATAAGTGTTACGTTTTCTTATAATTGTAGATATATGTTTGCATTATAGGAAATTTCTATACATTTTTTAGAACTGTAATTTGCTAAATATTACCTTTTTCTGAGCGAAAAACTCCAAAGACCATCTAAATCATTCACCTTTTCCTGCAGTATTCCCACAGTACACAATAACTATCTTAGAACTATTTTCTTAATATTAAGAACTAAATATGAAATAAACATTTTTCACTGTAGAATATTTAAGGTTTTACCCAAATCAAGATATAATCTTTACTGAATTTAAGTTATTTACCCAGAATTCCCAACAAATGTTTAGAAAATGTGCGATAGAAAGCAATATATTTACCTAAAAATGAGTCTTAATACATTTTTATTGGTTCCAGATTTACTATCAGTGGGAAAAACCTGAAGTTCATTTTATATACCCTCGTCAGTATACACAGAAAAGTCATGAACCTTTCTGTAGTACAATTAGCTCATTACATACATTTAATATTAATCTAAATAATTTTAATTAACTTTCAACTAGGATTTTTAAAAGAAAAGAATATTTATGCGATACATTATTAAATTACCCCCAAGCGTTGTTAAGGAAAATGCAATTAAATATTCACGTACGCACTAAGAAAATTCCACTCGGTAGGAACAGTAAAACCTTACCAATACTTAAACGAAATGTAAAATCGTGTAATGCATTACTCTAAAACCTGAGTAACAAATCATTTCTTATAAGCAGTATACGGTTAAAAAGAATTTTCTTATAACTTATCAACTTTTAAGAAGTAAGAGTAAGGTAATGAACCAACTTTTTAGAAATGCTCTTCTATTTTCTAAATCTACCCTTTTGTAGTAATAAGAAAATTCAGTGATACCCCTATTTTATTTTTATGTAGCATGTGCATTTCTCCTAACAGATGAAAATCCAGATATCTCACTTTTCCAAAGATTTAGCTTTAGACTTACTTTCATAGGAAAAGGAAAATAATTTTACTTAAAAAACAGAATATCTTCTACTAAAAGACCTTGAAAAAATCGCGATCACATCTGTATGTAGCACTCAGTGATTTAGTTTCAAACCAAATTTTGATATTGTTTAATCCTGCAAGCAACAATTTTCACCTTCGAGTTAAATTTTATACGACTGCAACAGATTTTTCAATGACTTTCATACTCACAGTGTGTAAAAAGACTTCTAGTTTTGACTATTTATAATTTATAATACTGAGAAATACACTGATTATTTTCAGAAAACGCCACTTCAGAATCATATTTTACCACTCTGAAACTTTTGAATAACACTTTCCACCATAATGACAACCAGATACTTCATTATTTTTTACAAAAACAGGAAATTTTTTTTCTATTTCCTCTTCTAGAGATACTAATAAATTCTGCTATAGAAAGAAGATTCAATTCCTATTGTAACTCTATACACTATTTGCAAAGAGAAAATACACTCTAGATGATAACATAGCATCATATCACCCATGTATTTTTAAAAATTTAGAACAATTTCAGTAAGGCAAATTATCTACAGAGTTTTCAAACACGAATATATTTCTGAAACTACCTAACATACCGCTCACTCACCTCTAAACCATTTAAATAAAACCAAACAATTAATAAAATATTTGAATTTTCGATAAAGTTTAGTACATCTATACAGTTATTTAATTTATGAAGTACCAAATTTTGAAAATAATAGGAGTAAAAACATCACTATTTTAGAATTAGGAAGAGATCTTCAATAATGAGAGTGAACATATACCAAACTTCATGCAAGATTTTTATCGTTTCATACCAAACATTTACCTATTTCGTAGATTCTAAGAACATAGCCCAATCTTTTTCAAAGAATATATATCATTTCACATTAATTAGTTTGTTTATTAAAGAGTGCCATACGAGTTTAACTGCAGGTGCTTACTGAATGACGCTAAACCTTTCAAGGAAAAAATCAAATATTTTTCATCTTTCATGAAAATTTGTGAATAACAATGATATTTCATAAGAGCTAGAAGACTTAGTGCAATGAAACTGTATCAAAAATAGAAAACTATTTTCCGAAATATGAATTCCCATTGGAAATTTTAGATATTCTTATGTAGAGTTATATCCGAAGTTATATCTCTTCAGTCGAACTTGAAGACCAACCAGATTTATTACATGATTTGATACATTTCTCGTATTTTTTCCGAAAATAGAAGTTTATATTTTTCATACGCAAACTATTACAACGAATTACTAACATTTTATTCCCATATTACTTACCATTTTTTAATGCACAAAACTATTGTAAGTTCCATGTTCGAAGCTCAGCATCCATAAATTTCACATAATACTACAGTTACACAGTGCAAATTATAAGAAAAGCTGGATACTCTATATTACATACAGAACATAGACTACAATACTCAAGGACTTAATTAAAGAATACATTAAACCGTTAAAAACATTAATCACATTTTATATAATTCTATGCATATTTCATATTAATATTAAGCACATTTCACGTTTTTAGAAATGTTGCATTACGTTTTCCAAGACAATAGCCAATACATCCAAACTTAAGAAAATGAATCATCTAAAATAAGAAGGGGTAGTTTTATTATCTTAAATCGGTAAACAAGCGATTAGGGAAGTGAGGCCTTGTTAAACAAGGATATGTACATATCCTGGTAGTGGTAAGTTTAACAGGCTGTCACTTTCCTAATCACTTGTTTACCGATTTAAGATAATAAAAGTACCCCTTCTTATTTTAGATGATTCATTTTCTTAAGGTTGGATGTATTGGCCATTGTCTTGGAAAACGTAATGCAACATTTCTAAAAACGTGAAATGTGCTTAATATTAATATGAAATATGCATAGAATTATATAAAATGTGATTAATGTTTTTAACGGTTTAATGTATTCTTTAATTAAGTCCTTGAGTATTGTAGTCTATGTTCTGTATGTAATATAGAGTATCCAGCTTTTCTTATAATTTGCACTGTGTAACTGTAGTATTATGTGAAATTTATGGATGCTGAGCTTCGAACATGGAACTTACAATAGTTTTGTGCAGTAAAAAATGGTAAGTAATATGGGAATAAAATGTTATTAATTCGTTGTAATAGTTTGCGTATGAAAAATATAAACTTCTATTTTCGGAAAAAATCCGAGAAATGTATCAAATCATGTAATAAATCTGATTGGTCTTCAAGTTCCACTGAAGTGATATAACTTCGGATATAACTTTACATAAGAATATCTAAAATTTCCAATGGGAATTCATATTTCGGAAAATTTAACTTTTTATTTTAAAATTTAACTTTATTTTAAATTTTAATTTTTAAAATTTGAATAATTTTGATACAGTTTCATTGCACTAAGTCTTCTAGCTCTTATGAAATATCATTGTTATTCACAAATTTTCATGAAAGATGAAAAATATTTGATTTTTTCCTTGAAAGGTTTAGCGTCATTCAGTAAGCACCTGCAATTAAACTCGTATGGCACTCTTTAATAAACAAACTAATTAATGTGAAATGATATATATTTTTTGAAAAAGATTGGGCTATGTTCTTAGAATCTACGAAATAGGTAAATGTTTGGTATGAAACGATAAAAATCTTGCATGAAGTTTGGTATATGTTCACTCTCATTATTGAAGATCTCTTCCTAAATTCTAAAATAGTGATGTTTTTACTCCTATTATTTTCAAAATTTGGTACTTCATGAATTAAATAACTGTATAGATGTACTAAACTTTATCGAAAATTCAAATATTTTATTAATTGTTTGGTTTTATTTAAATGGTTTAGAGGTGAGTGAGCGGTATGTTAGGTTATCAGGATCAATGTTCCGTCTCACCTTCTTCGGGAACATGCAAGGACCTGACTCGGAACAGAGCATAGACCTGTTAAGCGCCGTTCCCACTGGGGTTTATCTGAGCTAACGGAGTCAGTTCCCTGTGTCGACTAGCTCCGCTGTGCCTGCAGTTCAGATTTTTCAACTTGCTGCTCTATGGGGAAAAACTGGTTTTGGGGATGGGTCGACTACGTTAGTTGTGTTCGTTAGCTCAGATAAACCCCAGTGGGAACGGGCCTTTATATACTAGACGGAGTATCGCCATTCAAAACCGGGTGAAAAAGCGGCACAGGAATGAGCTGCAGGAGTTTGGGCATGAAATGGAACTGAACCCAGACTTTGGCGTACTATCGCCATGGCTGGCGATTTTTTCCTCTCTTTTCTCTTAGTTCGAAATGCGAACTTGGAAAGATGTCATTTCGCAGAAGCTGCCGTTGAATTTGCAGAAGAGGTTAGATCGATAAACACCAGCCAAAATTATTAATTTCCCTAAAATTGGACACTTTATTTTAAAATTTAACTTTATTTTAAATTTTAATTTTTAAAATTTGAATAATTTTCATGCTGTAGAATATTTTGTAATATGTTCCTCGGCGTCTACAAAATTTAAAATAAAATAAAAAAAAACTGGAGAGAACAAACTAAATAATAAACTAATAACTAAATAATAAACTAAATAATAAATAATAAACTAATAACAAACTAAAACAAGTAAAATAAATAAATAAAAAAGAAGGTTTTTTAGTACTTAGGACAATAAAAAAAATTATATATATATATATATAACATAAGAAAAATGAGTGAAAACAGAAAATAGTACAAAAAGGAAATTTAATATTAATAGGAAAAGGAAATTTAATGTTAATACGGTGTATTACAGAGAACTACGGAGTAGGCGAATCAAGGTGAGAAAGATATTAAATTAATTGAACTAAAAATGAATGTCAATATAGTAGATATAAGTTAAAAGGAAGAGAGAGAGTGGTAAATAATTAAATTATGAAACTAAAAGGTGGTAAATTAAGACTTCCTTTTACTAGCAAAAAATATATATATATATATATATTATGCACATTGCACAATGTAGTCGCACTTATTTTAAATAATTTTAGAAGGTAAAATTTAAATAATGTTCATTATTTTTAAAAAGAAACTTAAAACTATTAAAGTTTTGAAATTTAACTGCTATATAATTTCTATTTTCTTAATACTTAACAAATTCTTAATATTGGAATAAATGCCAGAAACATGATATAAAAAAGAAATTACGTGATTGAAAGTAAACATATTTGTTATATTTGGATGCAAGAAAAGGGGATAAAATAAAGTCATTCATATCCCCCCCCAAAAAAACATAATTTTATGCAGTTCTTATACAGTGTTACATCAACATTACCAAGTATAAATACATACATTACTACTTCGCACATGTCCGCATAAGCAAACGCATACAAAGAATATATAAACAAACGCATTTAAAGCAGTCTGTTGGCGTATGAAAAATGTCGCCAAAGCAGAATACTAGACTAATTAAAATTATATTGTATTACTAAGATTTTAACATTTTTTTTCGGAACACAGTTATTAGAAACATACATATATATTAAGATACTTTTATTTAAATGTTATTTCAAGTATGCATATATTATATAAAATTAGAAAATCTATTTTTTGTTAGAAAACGGCAAGTAGAGTGGATAAAAAAACCTCTACATTTTATATAATCACGTTTTAAAACATTAGAAAAAGCTCAGTTGTGAAATGTTACTCCTCCACCTTTCACGTATCTGGAATTTCATCTATATGCGGAGCACGAAAGTACCATTTTTGAAGTCCGAAACAATGCGCGTACACGCAAAACATTTGATTCTCACAAATTCTCCATAGAACTGTAATGGGAAGGAAGATACGCGGGAAATCCGATCTGGGAAATGTTCCAAATGTCACGTGGTTCGCATTCCTGTTCCCCTTCAGGGTTGCCGTTTCTCTCTCTAGTACATTACAGCTCTATGGAACAGAGAGCTTACTAAAGCTATGTTCAATAATGTGGGAAGTAGACAGGATACACAAGAAGGGTATACAAAACCCTTTATTTTTCTCTATTTACAATAACTTCCGTACTTCGGAATACACAGACCTGCTACTTCGGGTCTAACGTAAAAATATAAAAATAGAACTAAACTCTAATTTAACTTTAAATAATAAACGTGGAAGATTGGCCTTATATTAACAGGAAGCCGTATGTAGTACAGAGAACTGTGAACACTACAATACGTTTAAAATTTATCAAGAGGATTAAAACCTCTGGCCTGGAAGGCAACCAGCAACTGCGTAAAACTTCTAAGGTAAGCGGTCTGCTTCGAATCACTGCTTCCTCTCTCTCGCTTGGCAAAATGCCACAACTTAAATACTTGGCGTTCGCCAGACAAACTTTGCATAAATACTTTAACGCTTATAATTCTGGCCGGAAGTAGAAAATAAGAAGTGATAGTAAAGATTTAAAATAAAATAAACGTTAGTAAAACTTAAGATCCTTACATACTTCCCGCCAGAGTTAATTAGTTTGAAACTGAGGTCTAAAACGACCTTGTTGAAAACTTTTAGCTCTAGAATCTAACGCGAGGCCAATCTTTTACAAACATTTTTCGCTAGAAACTAGAAATTTAAAAGAAAGAAATTTGTTTTTACAATAGCAGCTCCCAGAACACACAATTTTTTTTCATCTGTACTGCATCTAAACAGGAGCTTTTATTCAAATCTGGTTCCTTCCAGAGATCTGGAAGGAAAACTAGTTTAATGAAATGTTACAAAATGAAATGGCAAGTAACATGTATAATTATATTTCTCTTAACATTCTTATTTCATTCATGACTATTTTAATTATCTCTCCCCGTGCTCCCTGACATGTGTTGTAAAAGAACACCAAACACGAATGTGTTTCTGTCTACGTGTTCAACACTTCCTCCTACAATCAAAACACTAACGTGTTAAAATTCAACGTACCAAGACCTCGTAACACACCCTAATTTCAACTCTAAACCCTGAGGTACTATTCTGAAAGTGGCTAACTCTGAAGTGTAGCGTCAGAGAGCCTAACTACATCATTCAACCTTTAACACATATTCACCATGATTTAGTCTTTTTACAGTCACACGAATAAAAAAAAAAATTTTAACATTCACTTTAACCATATCACGGTATTTCTTAACATTTAAAATAACAGTTCACATTGTATATAAGAACATATTAACATGCCGTTAATTTTACACATTTGAAAACATACATTAGTAGTACATTGTTAACTTGTATTCTTTTCAAAGCAAGTGCCAATTCTTTCTACATTGAAATAATACATTTCAAAAAGTCTTTCAGACTAAAACTTCTTTCTTGCCAGAATGTTTTAAATAATATTTATACAATAACTTTTTACAATAATAAAGTCTTTACACAACGCTATTATACATCAACTTTAGTTTTACGCGCGAGTAATTGAAAAACATAATACCAAAATCGGTAACAACTCATTTCTCGCCCTTTTGGCGATAAAGGTAGACCTCGCATGAGGTAAAACTTCTTGAAATCTGCCACTTGCAGTAAGAATGAAAGATTAACTTAAGTTTGCAAAGTAACATAAAATTTTACTTATCTTTGTGATATTCGGACATTCTTTTCTGGGCCCAGTCCTTAAAGGTAGTGCAGATAGTTGTTTGATTTATCCTCCTTCTTGTACGGGCTCGCCCTTCAGTGCCTGCCTCTAGAAGCTTCCTTTTTTCACCAGTTCGGTCACCCTTGAATACCTTCTTTTTCGCTTCTGCCTGTGGTCTTGGTCGTTTGATAGCAGCTGGTCTTGGCGGAACCAGGAAACTTCTTTCGTGTTCCTGCTTGGACCTCGTTGCTGGCCGTTCAAATTTTCCTTGTAACTTTTCCTCCGCCGCTGATGGCCCTTCCGCAGTTCGGCGACATTTGCTGCGGAGAGTCCTGTCGGATGAAGAGATCTTCCGTTTTAGAGCCGGGTTGCGTAATGGCAGACCGCACATTGAGTTGAACAGTGTTAAACGAATGTCGCATACTGCGCATGCCCAGAAACAAATTTGGCGTAATTATTATGTTGGCGCGATTTGAAAAGAGGATAAATACGGTATGTGGTAGATGTACCGCCATCTGATTGTAAACAAATCCGGTGTTTAAGTCTTCGTAGAGTATATGTGCAATGTAAAGTAATTATTGTGTAAAATTAGATTTTTTTCCTGTACTGCTCCAACAACTGGAAAGTTGAACGATACGATCAAGTTTAAGAAGTAGCATTAAGAAAGATGTTTTAAGAAATAATTTGTTTCCTTACTGTTTTAATTTTTTCGAAAAGAAACATCATTTTCGAGAAACTTCAAGAAGAAAGTTATTAGTATGTACAGCGTAATTTTATTACAGCTAAAATTGATGCAAGGTACTTGAGTCTTTTATCTCCAAATGTGTTGAAATGTTTTGGTTGAAGTTAATATGATCTAAAATAATGTAATGAACTCGTAATGTAATGAATTGTGGTATAACTGTAAAGAATTGGTAAAAATAAAATATAATTAGTTCAAATTTACTTAACTCCTTATATTATCAAATATCCATTGAATAGAAAAAACCTGTTGAAATATTAAATGTAACATGTTCTATTTTTAAAAGGCAGATGATTGTACAGCATGTAGGAATTGATGATGATTTTTAATAATCCTAAAGTAATTTTGATGTATGTAATTTAAGTCAACAATAAAGTATATTTTGATGTATGTAATTTTCATCAATGGTTACATAACATTGCACTTTAATGTAAAGTATGCTTGGCTTGTTTTCATGTGTGCTATATATTATTGCAAATTAGTTCTTCATAAAATTGTATATTTCTGCGGTGAAAAAGTATGTATGCGATCATGCAAGTTGTAGGAAAACATGTACGTGTACTGCACATGTACCAGGAAGACAAGATAACAATTATGGCTGTCAATCATCATTTGCTGACTGTATCTGTCAAGCTGACTACACAGACTATAGTAGTCAAAGATAAATTGTAGAAAGTGTGTTTCAGAGTTCAATATATGAATTAAAGTTAGTAGGATAATTATTCTTAACTAAGTAGTAAAATTTAAATAAAATAAAAATAAAACCCCTTATTTAATTTTTTATAAATTCTCTTATTATTATGATGTGATTTCACAACCATTGACCCTCTCCTATTGTTAAATAATTCATTCAGCACTGAACAACATATTATTTTATTGGTATAAAAATAATATATTTTGTGTGTATGACCAAGTTATGATCTAAGATTTTTCAATACTTGAATCAACCTTTTAAAGATTTTTATAAAATGATTTTTTTTTTTTTTTTTTTTTTTAATTTCAGGCATTGGCACAGTGAATGGCAGCTGAAAAATTTTGACCCTTGTTTCTGGAAGTGAAATATTAGATGTAAGTAATGATGTCTGAGACCCTTATCACACGGCATTTGTTTCACATGAACAACTTGTTTCGGACAATTTTTCTGCCTGGTTTACTATTGAAAGAAAGACATGCGACTTTTTCCTTCCTTTCTAAAAAAATTGCAAATTGTTCGATTTCAATCAATCAGCTATCAGCTTGTTTGTAATGGGGAACCAGTTTCCCATGTTAACCCCAAAGTGATCTATGATAATTGGCTGTTGTGACAAAGCAGAAAAATTGTTCCAAACAGTTGTTCTTCCAAAACAAACCGACGTGTGATAGCATCCTTACTGTTAATAATACTGTGAAGTACTTAATTGTATGCTTTGCTAATGAATATGTACTAGGCAATGGTGGTTATTATGAAAGAGGTGAAATTTCAAATACAGTTGTTTCAGTTACAATTATTACAGATATTATTTAATTTTGTAATAATGCTAATTAAAAATATGAATTAAGAAAATGCAAAAATTAGTGTATAAGCATACTAAGTAGTTCAGAGTAAGACTCGTACTTAATTTATAGTAAGCACTCATTCACACATATGATGACTCGTACACTGATATAAATTTGGTATGCTTTTATACTGTTTACATGTCTTCTATATTCAGATTTGAATCATCATCTGCCAACAAATTCAGTTAATCAGGCATTGTTGACCTTATTAGTTTCTTGCAGATGTGTGAACTTTGGAAACATTTTTAGAATTAGTGTAGTTTTATTTTGCTTTTCATATCAAACAGTAATTTATGAAATAAAGAACAATTATGATCTAAAAGGTATCAAAACTTACAGAAAAAAACCTTAATATTTATTTGTTTACTTTATTAAACATTTCTTTCAACGCGCGCATGCGTAAAATATACATTACGCATAGTCGAAATTAGAAATTACGACCAGAAAACTATTTGATGTGTATTCGTGATATTTATAATGACGATGAATTTGGTTTAAATCATATCAAAGACGGAGTACATCGAGATGAAATACTACATTTAGTACGGAATTATAAGCCAAATAAAATAAAAACATCTGCCCTGAAGATAAGGATAGTGCTGACAGGTCAACTTCCAGTTCATCGCGCGCCGCGACGTTCCTCCCTCCCCCCCGCAGAGCAGCGTGAAATTGATAAAAAGATTTCGGAACGGTTAGAGAAACAAAGGATATGCCTTTATCCATTTTTTGCAGCAATTCCACTTTTTGTTTGATGGACATCAAAACATGCTTTCGCTTTGTAGATCCTTTGGCGGCTCCAGAATCGGAAATTCTTTTTGACATAATCGAAAGTTCAAGCTTACTTTTATAAAATTGCTCTAACAGTCTTCACAAAATAATAAGCCGGGTCCAATTTGAAGATTAAGGAACAACGCAATCTGCAACATTAACTGAAATAGATAATTAGATAATTTTAGCTTAGCTTATACCGTCTGTTATACATTAAACGCGCATGCATAAACGTATTATGCGCGCGAGTAAACGCATATGCGCATTTGTAAAGGTATGCGTTTATGCATGCGCAGAAAGTTTGTAGCTTTGAGGTCCGGATTATTGATCATTCCGGATTATGGACGTCCAAATTAAAGACTTTTGAGTGTAAATTTCATACGTGTATATGTAATATTTTGGCAGGCACAGGAATGACCAAAGCTTGACAATATAACTACATCATAGGCCGGGCATTGTTATGGCTGAATAGAAGGTTGCAAAATGACGACAAAGAAGGATTTAGCTTTTTAGATCCCACATCTTTATTCAATTCTCTCAGCAGATCATTTTGCCTTTAGATGAAATTCTCAAAATTATATATTCAATATTGATTTAAACTAAGTAAGATTAAATTTAGACTTTACATCATATCTGCTTTAACAAAAGAAAAACAAGATGGGAGGAGCAGCTGCAAGGTCTTGTAGCAGCGGTAGAAGAAAGCAGTCTGACGAAAAATGGCACGTATTCAGTATGTGTACTAGCGGTTATATAAAATGCCAGAATGTTCTCGAAAGTACTGGTCTAGGATAAGATCCTGAAACTGCAGTAAGTTAATTATAGGTTGCATGCTCGCACTGAGCAAAGCCACTGTATTTTCTATATTTTACATGTATGTAATACATATTCTTTGTGTCTTGGTGAATACATTCTACCTCGCTGGCAGGTAACAGAAATTGACGAAAAGATTGATGAACATTTAATAATTTTAATGAGATTATCTAGGAAAGTAAAATAGTTTAAAACATATTAAATGTGGTTTTCCAGAATGTTTCCTACCATAGTTTTTAATCTCAGACTAAATGATACACATTGTCTGGAAGTTCATATTCTTGTGTCATAAAGTATGCTTTATTGTAATTAGTCTTAGATTGTAAAGTTAAATTTATGAAAATATGATGAGTTAAAAATATATTGCAGATATTAAACTAGATTTTAATTATATGCAATTTTGAAATTTTAGAGATCTTGCTTCATGTAATTATTTTTAATGTTTTTATTAAATTCTTAATTAATGCTATTATGCATGCATTAGAAAGTGAAATGAAATAATACTTAGGGATATCATTTGGCTGCATTCTGTTGTTTCTCAGTTAAACTATTCTGCATTCAAAAAATTACTCAAGGATTCTCACGAATACCAGCTCAAACAGTTCCGAAGTATTTCTCCAAAATATACGTAATTACTTAAGAATTGTATCTTTTTGATAATATTTTTTTAGCCTTTACAAGTTACTGCCAAAATTATTTTGTAAATCAGAAATCTTCAAGGGGATTAGTGTGTCTCGCATAGTTACCCTGGTGCTACACTATAACACTGAAATTGATAGATGCATAATTGAATGTTTAATCAAAAATGTCTAATTCCTCTGTTATGATATTTCAAGAATTGATACTACTGAAACAAGAAATATTGGTACATTAACATTTTCTTAATATTCATTGTGTATTTGTTATGATGCATGTATTAATGTCATTACAAGTTAGCATTTGGTAATGTTTGTTTCAACAATTTAGGGTTTGATGAAGTGCCACAGAGATTATCGCTTAAAGAATGCGTGCAGGCCAACCACCAACACAAGATATTAAAAGAGCAATGAAAATGAAGATTTAACTATAAGGAAAAATCTGACTAATATTATTACTCATAACACTTAATTGTTTCATATTATTGTAAATTTATGTGAGTTTTCTTGTATTCTGTTTATTTTGCAGCTTATGTTATTGTAAATTCATGTATGTTTTCATTCTTGCTCTGTCATGCATTTCATACAATAATTGTTTGTTGTGCATATTAATTATATGTGTATATATTACATCATTGAATCACTGTATTTTAATTTTAATAAATCTTTTTACCATTCAGTAGTACTTTTTCATAAAACCCTGAACATTCTAAACATTGCATATTACTAATCCTCGATTCTAAATAATACTTGAGTTTACTTAATTCATGTATTAATAACGAATTTGAAAAATAAAACAATAGTGACATATTTTGAGGTAAAACAAATACTGCTCAATTGGACATTTTAAAACGTTTTTCCTTTTAATAGAGGAAAATTTTTTAAGGATTTAATTAGTATATGAATATATTGTGTGTAATGAATAAGTAAGGCAGTGAATAAATTTTGAACAATAATTTCATATGAGGAAATATGATCTGCCTGGTTTAAAAAATTAATCTTTAAATGCTATTTATGAGATTATATGGCTGAAATCTGTAGCCCAAAAGCAGTTAAAGGAACCCATTCCCAAAAAAGAAGACATTTTAAATAGTTTCTTCCAAAACTTGAAATATTTAAACATTACACGACCCTAAATTTCTAGTGAATTTAAAATACTCATTTCGTTCACTTCAGCTACTGGCCATATTATTAAAATGTTCCTAATGATTTTGCAAGGTGAAGACCACAAATATTCTGCCCTCATAACTAATGATGATATAATAAGCATGAAGTACACTTCAGTGTAAAGAATATGGAACTATATATTTTGCTCTTTGTTTATTAATTAGCTCACTTTAAAAAAATTCATATCATATAGTAAGTAGTATTCATAATTTTTCTCATTCTCTTAATATTTCATTGAAATATTTAAATGTTAATTTAATTAGCAACACCTAATAGAGTCACATGCATATATTATTATACAGAATGGGATTCTGACCATAACACTTGGGCAAAGTGATATACATGTTAATTTTTCAACAAGTTTCTGCATTATGCTTTTTACTCTCTACACAGTGTTTAATTTTTAATTATTATTTTTTATTATTTGTAGGACCTAAGGCTCTACAAATAATAAAAAATAGTAATACCAGAAAGTGTGACTTTCTTATATTATCCAACAGGAGACCTATGTTTACATCCTGTATTTTGAATTTACAGTTTTCTTTTGCAGATTACAGATACTATATATTCAAAAGAAATTAACATGCTGCTGGATATATGCATGTGTTTTTCATATTTACAACTGTCGCATGTGATGTTATGTAATCCGGTAAAAAATGAAAGAATTAAGTTTATTGAGACCAAAACAAATGCATACTTCGATATAAAGGCTGCATAAAAATGAAAATGGCTAAATTAAAATAGTAAATTGAGGTTGTAGAGTTCTCATTTATTTTTATTAACCAGCTATTTTATGATAATTAGCTTTTCTTTCTTCCTTTCCATTTTCCTGCCAGAATGCTAATTTTGAGTGTTTTCGAATGAGGTAGAAAGCAGTAGTATTGAAAGGAAGAGGTTTTAGATGGGAGAATCTATTTGAATATCATACTACAATATTAGGTCTGAGATAATTTGTGCAGTTTCTTTCTGTGTAGCCTTCAGACTAACTAAAATTTACTTAGTTGAATTCATTTCGTTACTTTTGATTTACGCCATAAATGCTGGCTGATTTTGTATGAACACGCTGTGCACTCTGTTAATTTGTCAGAGTCTATAAAAGGTTTTTTTTTTATACATATTCCAAACCTCTGTTGTAATTTCCAAAACATAACGAGAAGTCGCTTAAGTTTTTCAGAGTTCTCACACAGTATACATTACCAAAGTGGGTGAAACTCGTATAAGGTGTAAGAAAGACTAAACGGAGATTTATTAAATCAAGAAAAGTAATCGGTGAAAAAAGCATTTAATCTTAATAATGAAAATTCGAATTTTACACCAAATATTCAAACTTTTGTAAATGCTTTATATTTAATTAACGAGAGTTAAAAATAAAAATTACCTTTATATTCATAACATAGTTTACATTCTGTTAATTTCCCATAAATAAACATAACGAATACATTGACAAAATCATTGTACTAAGCTATTTAGGTAAAATAAAATCTACTATTTTCATTGTACTTCCAATTTAGGTTGTTTTCATGAAATTCTTTTATCAAACATTAACTTATACTTGATAATCAATCAAGTTCGAAAATAAGTTAACTGTAATTACATTTGTTTTATGATCAAATATTTTAATTTGGCATTTGAGCATTTCTTTTTCTGTTTGACATCTGCTCTGTTAAGGTTATAACCAGTTAAATTGTTACTGTGTCTCTGAAAAATCAACAGCATTTTTAAACTCCATTTTAAAAATATTTCTGTGTGTAGTATTTTATCAGTAGAATTTTTTCTAAATAAATTTTCTTCATAGCTGAGCGGTCACCCCTCACTACTTCGCTACTCATAGCATTCAGAGTTCGATCCTCAGCAGAACCTTAAACCGCAAAGGACTTGTATATATCGCATCACGTGACCTGCAAAAAATTTTAATTTCACCTCCAGTGACCATATGGATAATATTACTCTCCTCACCACTTCGCTACGTTCACCACACTTGATATACTCATTTTCTCTTATGCAACAATTTCACTTTCATCCGTACAATTGTGGTAACCTCTACTACGTTCGTCCTGCTTATTAAACTCCAAGACGCTTATTACTTCCACCGTCAATAGATGGTGACACGCTCGCCTTCCTCCTGTTCTTGATGTTAACATGCTCCTTTTTTAAGGAAAATTTATGCGTACCAAGACTGCCCCAGTAGGGGAAATAATGTAGGAGTAAAGACCCTCGGGTTGAAGACTCGTCAAGACCGAAATTCATGGCAATTCTAAATAAATACAGAAGTTGTTATGAAAACATTTGAAAGTACATGTCTTGAAAGAGAAACAGTATTCGTAATGTCTAGTCAATTATGATATATTAACAGCTATCATAACTTTGCATGTATGTTGTATGCATTATATATATATGCATAAAGATCCAATTTTGGCAATAAGTAGAGCTGTTACAAAATAATAACGAAGTCTAATGGAACGTACTCGTCACACATACTGGGGGGGGGGAATCAAATTTATGTACGTATTTGCCAGTCTTAAAGAATTTTTTGGGGGAATTACAAATGTACCAATTTCTTATTAATATAAAATCATTTGTTAATATTAAAGAAAAATTTATTTCTTAACTTACGAAGCCAGCTAAATCATAGACCGAAATATGTGTTTCTGCAAATATTCAGAACTTCCGGAACTACGAATACATTCACAGTTACAAAATATGTAAAACATTGTGAAATATATTTCTTTTAAATGCTTGGAATATTCGGAAAAATATCTAAATTCAAAGAAATGGTAAAATACGTTAACCTTGCAGATTCTTTGTTATTTATTTGATTATATCACCATTAATAACAATGTTCAACCCCCAGAATAAAAAATATATTGTTTATGTACTGAAGACTTGGTTTGTTTCCCTTGACAAGTCAATTAATCTATCATCAATGACAATAGCTACCTTTTAAATACTTTTAATTTTGGTACTTAAAATGTTTACATTTCAAAATAATATTTCTATGCAGCTTTTAAATAATTTTTAATGCAACAGAAATCTAAATAACATATTTTCCACTGCAGTGGAATTCTAAATAACTTCAAATGCTGACTCAAATTCATTCCAATAATTCATCGCTTTAAATTTCTGTTCCTTGCAGATGATACAGGAAAAACCTTTTCTAATAATATATTTCTAATTCTACCAGGATATATTGACAAATAACCCGATGAAAAAATTGATACGGGCATAGATGGAGGAGATGTAAATAATTATTACGAAATAATGTGAAGCAGTGTTTGCATTCAAAATGTAATATGTTATACTTATGAAATTCTGCACTTTACTTTGGAACTGTACGAATTTTCGCTCAAAAGACTGAAATTTAGGATATATTAGTTGAAAATTTATTCATTACACTCTTAAGGAATAAAAACAACTCAGAATTTGCCATACGTTCCATTCGTACATACGTAAAGAAACACGGACATACGTAAAAAATACAGCAAGTGTTTGCAAGTAACATTGAAGAAATTTTACAATTCAAAAATGCTGTTTATTTAATTCTTTTAAATAAGAAATAAAAGCGCGAATATACGTTAACAAACTAAGCGGGAAAATCCAGTTTACATTACTGAGAATTATAACATGTAAACAAATTACATCTAAATAACGAATTATTGAGCACAATATATGGTAGCAATTATTAAATGCACTGTTACACAAATTAAAATGAAACATATATTAGAAAAATAAGCAAGTGCAATCGGTATGAACGTTAAAATAACTAATAAACAACGTTCCACAACATTGCAGTTGTACACATCATTCGCCCACACTCGACAGCCATGGAGATCACGAATAAGCTAGCGTAGGGTTGCTTTTAGTCGCCAATATTTCTTCCCGCCCCAAAGGTACACCATCAAGCATGCGCAGTAAGCAAAATTCGCTTAATACTGTTCAACTCAATGTGCGGTTTGCCATTACGCAGGCGGGTTATAGTTGCCGTCATTTCTCCTGGTTCTCTTTGCATACGTCGTCCTTCTCCCTTCTTCATTCTGGGGGTGATCGTGAGGTCTCTTTTCTGGACGGTGGAACGGCTTCTTTTTCTTGCTACCTTCAATTTTTCCGCGGGGAAACTTTCTTTTCACTTGCTCCTGCCTCTTAATGGCTTGCCCTTCTACTTGTCGTTTTTCCACCTCTGGAGCTTGTGCCTGCGGTGTCTGCCGTGTCGGATCCTGCAAAAGATCTGAAAATATTTGCATTTTATTACGATCATAGTAGGGTTTGATTTGATCAATGTTTGCGGAGCAGGTTTCACCATTTCTGGCTTTTAACACTACTACAGCGTGAGTTATTTTTTCTATAACATATGGTCCTTCAAATCGTGGAAAAAATTTGGCAGTTTTATCTTCTGGTGCTGAAGAAAGTGAATGCTTAATTTTTAAAACTTCATCCCCTACTTTATAAGTTACTCCCCGTCGTTTCAAGTCATAATAGAGTTTTTGTTTTCTCTGTGCTACTTCAGTATTCTTCTTTGCTTCCTTAATTAGTTTTTCTATGTCACCCATTTTAAATTCCGGGGCTCTTTGTTGCACATAAAATAATTTATCTAACGGCGTTATAACCTTTCTGCCTAAAAATAACTCAGCAGGAGTTTTGCCCGTTGTATCATGTTTTGCGGTCCTAAGGGCGAAAGCAAATTCATTGACATAGTTATCCCAGCTTTTATGAAAATTTTTAACATAACTACGGATAATTTTCACTATATTTCTATTGACCCGTTCCGCTATATTTGATTGCGGCCGATACGGAACCATTTTTAAATGACGTATGCCCAGTTTTTTGGCACATGTCTTCAAATACATTACTTACAAATTGAGGACCATTATCCGATATAACTTTTAGGGGCGCCCCGTATTTTAAAATATATTTATTTAAAATAGAATCAGTAACTAATTTCGCGGAGGCTCGTTTTAAGGGAACAATTTCGGTCCATTTACTAAAATGATCAACCATAACAAGGAGATAGCGACTTTTATTTAACTGACTTTTTGGGAAAGGGCCCAATAAATCGATGCCAATTATTTCATTTGGAAATTCGGATTTAATACTATTTAGAAACCCGGCCGGACGGAAATTAATATAATTAACTGCTTGACATGTTGGGCAGGACTGGACATACGCCCTTGTTAACTTTTGCAGTTCATGAAAATAGACTGCCTCGCGTACGCATTGGATAGTTTTCCGAATACCAGCATGAGAAGCTAAAGGGCTGTCATGGAGCTCCTGCAGGATATTTAATCTAAGACTAGCTGGGATAACAGGTCGAAATTCGTTGTTGGAATTCGTAGTTTTTGTATAGAATAATAGACCATCTATTAGTTCGTAATGGGCCGCCCTATTTCTTATCGCCACAATATCTTGGTGGCTAAAATTTTCAGGATCCTTTAAATTCTCATAAATGCTTCCAAACTCAGGATCCTTACCCAGTTCGGTTATTACAGTTTCTCGGGAATTTACTGTACATGCTGTGAGCATTGCCACCTTTACAGTATTACCTTGTTCATCTATTTTAATTCTTGATAGGGCATCTGCTACGATATTTTGCTTTCCGGGGGTATGTTTGATTACCAGATTATATTCTTGTAGCTTGAGTGCCCATCTTATTAACCTTGGGGATAAGTTTTTCCCTGAGTACAATCTAGTTACCGCCGCATGATCAGAGTACACTGTTATTGGCGCCTTTCCAAAATAGACTCGGAACTTTTGCACTGCTAACAGAACTGCAAGTGCCTCTCTCTCGTCGCGGAATAGTTTCTTTGTGTTTGATTTAAAGTTCGGCTAAAAAATGCCACGGGCTTCTGATTTTGCGAAAGTACCGCTCCTACCGCATAATCCGAAGCATCCGCTGAAATTTCTAAATTTTCATCCTTTTCAGGAAATTTCAACACAGGGGCTTGCGTTAATGCTTGTTTTAATTTTTCGAAAGCACTATTGGCTTCGGCCGTCCACGAGAATCTTGCCTTTTTCCTTTTTAATTTTAACAATGGCTCAGCGATAGCTGCAAAATCTTTTATAAAGGACCTATAATATGAACAAAGTCCTAGAAAAGAAGAGAGCTTCTTTGCCGTGTTTGGAGTCGGATACTTTTGTACAGCAATTATTTTTAATTCGTCTGTCTCTATTCCTTTCTGAGATATCTTGTAACCTAAATATTTTAATTCAGGGGCTGCAAATTTGCACTTTTCGACATTAACTCTTAGACCGGCCTCATTTAATAAAGAAAACACCTGTCTTAAATCCTGTACATGTTGGTCGAGATTATCACTAGTAATAATGATATCGTCTAAATAGATAAATGTGGACTTTCCAAGAACAGGTCTTAACACAATGTCCATACATCGCTGAAATGTTGCCGGGGCCCCTGAAAGGCCAAACGGCATACGCAAAAATGCATAAGTGCCAGACTTGGTTATAAAAGCAGTCTTAGGCACGTCCTCAGGCCTAACCCCTATTTGAAAATAACCAGTCGTTAAGGCTAAAGTTGTCATATATTTGGTGGATGTTATGTTCCTTAGAATTTCTTCAATAATAGGTAACGGATATACCGGATATTTAGTTATGGAGTTTAATTTGCGGTAATCAATCGCGAATCTCCACCTTTTTGGATGTGTCAAAGGATAGTCATTATTTTTCTTACATAAAACCACCGGGCTAGCATAACTACTTGAGATGGGCGTTATGATCTTTTTACGTAGCATATCGGTGATATGCCATTCTATAATTTTTTCCTTATTCTTATCATACTTGTATGCTTTGTGGCGAACTGGCATTGAATCTCCGGTGTCAATACTATGGTTAGTAACCTGAGTAAATCCTGGAATATCACTAAATAACGAAGCAAATTCACTTACCACTAGTCGGATTCTTCCTTGCTCGTCATTAGGCAGGTGGTCAAGATTTAACATCGGCGGTTCAGCCTTTTCTGCACGAACTGGTTTCATTGTCAGCTTAATGGACGCTTCATTAAAATCCAGCGTTGCTTGTGCTTCTGAAAGAAAATCTATTCCTAAGATTATATGTGCTTGCAGATTCTTTACTATAAAAAACATCACCTTTACTTGTTCGTCCTTGATACGGATATACAGTGGTACTTTACCTATACACTTACATTTTTCTCCTTGCGCCGCTAACACTGTCGTATTATCCGAATTATATATGCGGTATTTGCGAAAATACTTCCTAAAAAATTCTTCTGCCACACAGGAACACTGCGCGCCTGTATCCAGGAGTGCGGTGGCTGGGATATTATTCACCAACACTTCAATCTTCGGAAGAGTCAAATTTCTCACCATTACCGTATTTAACTTGAAGGAAGAGGGGTTTTCGTGGCCTTCGGATTTCCGCACCCTCTCGTCAGCAGAAATCCGTTTTAGTTTAAATTATTTTTCTTTTCCGTGCTTTCCTTCTTTTTCCACTGGCCTTGAGACTTTTTTTCCTGGATTGCTATTGAACTGTCGACGTTCGCCGGCTGTTTTTGAATGCTCGGGTTTCCTTGCCCACTGATTCGCTTTGTTTCCGCAGCCGTGTGCTTGAGTTTGCTGTAGTCTTGGCGCACCAAATTGGTTTCGCTGTTGATATTGGCGTCTTCTTTCAACGTCCGCCGTTCTTCTACTTTCAAACTGGATTGCTAGCTCAAATAACTTTTCCAGTGTAGTCGGATTTCTTAATTCAATAAAGTCTTGCACTTGGGGCAGTAACCTCGGCAAAATCACTTGAATTATCTCAGAATCCGGACGGTTTCCATACAAGAGTTTGAAGACGTGAATTTTTCTTAAAATAAAGCTTGAGAGGTTTTCGATTCTTTGTTGATATATGCTGAAAAGTTCCGTTTCTAATTTCGCACGATCCCTTACGACAGGGAAGGCTTTTACTAGGGCAGTCTTGAAATTCTCGTAAGTATAGGTGGGACTTCCTGCTTGACCCAAGAGACTTCTGCCTATACATTTGAACCAGTTAAGCGCTTGGCCCCTCAAAGCGCTGGTAGCTAAGGTAACTTTTTGAAATTCGTGCACGGGGTAGAGCATGAAGTGGTCATCCAATTTTTCCAAAAAACTGGTTACCGGTGAGTTTCCATTAAATGTTGCTTCTGGTTTCATCGAAGCGCGCATGGTCTGGACGATGTAACCAAATCCTTCCAGGGCGGCAGCTGGCATTTCTGGATTCTGAGCCGCTTCTGCAGGCAGCACAGGTTCTTCTTGAAACTCGGCCATGGTTATTCTTCTTCGTTGGGTGCCACTATCAGGATCAATGTTCCGCCTTACCTTCTTCGGGAACATGCAAGGACCTGACTCGGAACAGAGAGCTTACTAAAGCTATGTTCAATAATGTGGGAAGTAGACAGGATACACAAGAAGGGCATACAAAACCCTTTATTTTTCTCTATTTACAATAACTTCCGTACTTCGGAATACACAGACCCTCTACTTGGGGTCTAACGTAAAAATATAAAAATAGAACTAAACTCTAATTTAACTTTAAAATAATAAACGTGGAAGATTGGCCTTATATTAACAGGAAGACGTATGTAGTACAGAGAACTGTGAACACTACAATACGTTTAAAATTTATCAAGAGGATTAAAACCTCTGGCCTGGAAGGCAACCAGCAACTGCGTAAAACTTCTAAGGTAAGCGGCCTGCTTCGACTCACTGCTTCCTCTCTCTCGCTTGGCAAAATGCCACAACTTAAATACTTGGCGTTCGCCAGACAAATTTTGCATAAATACTTTAACGCTTATAATTCTGGCCGGAAGTAGAAAATCAGAAGTGATAGTAAAGATTTAAAATAAAAATAACGTTAGTAAAACTTGAGATCCTTACAAGGTAGTTTCTTTCAGAAATATATTCGTGTTTGAAAACTCTGTAGATAATTTGCCTTACTGAAATTGTTCTAAATTTTTAAAAATATATGGGTGATATGATGCTATGTTATCATCTAGAGTGTATTTTCTCTTTGCAAATAGTGTATAGAGTTACAATAGGAATTGAATCTTCTTTCTATAGCAGAATTTATTAGTATCTCTAGAAGAGGAATTAGAAAAAAAATTTCCTGTTTTTGTAAAAAATAATGAAGTATCTGGTTGTCATTATGGTGGAAAGTGTTATTCAAAAGTTTCAGAGTGGTAAAATATGATTCTGAAAGGGCGTTTTCTGAAAATAATAAGTGTATTTCTGAGTATTATAAATTAAAATAGTCAAAACTAGAAGTCTTTTTACACACTGTGAGTATGAAAGTCATTGAAAAATCTGTTGCAGTCGTATAAAATTTAACTCGAAGGTGAAAATTGTTGCTTGCAGGATTAAACAATATCAAAATTTGGTTTGAAACTAAATCACTGAGTGCTACATACAGATGTGATCGCGATTTTTTCAAGGTCTTTTAGTAGAAGATATCCTGTTTTTTAAGTAAAATTATTTTCCTTTTCCTATGAAAGTAAGTCTAAAGCTAAATCTTTGGAAAAGTGAGATATCTGGATTTTCATCTGTTAGGAGAAATGCACATGCTACATAAAAATAAAATAGGGGTATCACTGAATTTTCTTATTACTACAAAAGGGTAGATTTAGAAAATAAAGGAGCATTTCTAAAAAGTTGGTTCATTACCTTACTCTTACTTCTTAAAAGTTGATAAGTTATAAGAAAATTCTTTTTAACCGTATACTGCTTATAAGAAATGATTTGTTACTCAGGTTTTATAGTAATGCATTACACGATTTTACATTTCATTTAAGTATTGGTAAGGTTTTACTGTTCCTAACGAGTGGAATTTTCTTAGTGCGTACGTGAATATTTAATTGCATTTTCCTTAACAACGCTTGGGAGTAATTTAATAATGTATCGCATAAATATTCTTTTCTTTTAAAAATCCTAGTTGAAAGTTAATTAAAATTATTTAGATTAATATTAAATGTATGTAATGAGCTAATTGTACTACAGAAAGGTTCATGACTTTTCTGTGTATACTGACGAGGGTATATAAAATGAACTTCAGGTTTTTCCCACTGATAGTAAATCTGGAACCAATAAAAATGTATTAAGACTCATTTTTAGGTAAATATATTGCTTTCTATCGCACATTTTCTAAACATTTGTTGGGAATTCTGGGTAAATAACTTAAATTCAGTAAAGATTATATCTTGATTTGGGTAAAACCTTAAATATTCTACAGTGAAAAATGTTTATTTCATATTTAGTTCTTAATATTAAGAAAATAGTTCTAAGATAGTTATTGTGTACTGTGGGAATACTGCAGGAAAAGGTGAATGATTTAGATGGTCTTTGGAGTTTTTCGCTCAGAAAAAGGTAATATTTAGCAAATTACAGTTCTAAAAAATGTATAGAAATTTCCTATAATGCAAACATATATCTACAATTATAAGAAAACGTAACACTTATTTGAGTGTAATTTTGTATTGAAAAGGGGATATTCCTCATTAAATGTGTATTAGTAAGGAATATTTAACTGATATGATGAGTATTGTACGAAGAAATTCCTGTATTTGTGATGAAGAAGGTTAAAATATTCGAAATTATAGTGGAGATTTGGGTAAAATATCTCTTACTCTTTCTCTCTGTGGTTCCTTCTGTAAATATAGGTATATTGGTAGTGATATATGTTGTGTAAAGTACCTCACAAGATTTCGTTCATAAGAAAATAAATTGGTAAATAAATTAATGCAAACTGACATTTGCGAAAAGAATATTTTATTCTAAGAAATTAAAAAATAGAGTATGTATGAAATTGTCTAGTGAATTAAATTGGAACTGGACTAAGTTAAGAAAATGTGTTAACATTATGCGTTAGAAATTAATGCATATAAATAAAACAAACTTTCAAGATATGAAATGGTAACCAATGGGTAAAATCAATGGTCATTCATCTCTTATTCAATACTGTAAATGTTTATCTTAGAAATTTCTTTTATACATGTAACGTCAAAGTTCGTCCATTTCACATGAAATTCGTTCGTGAAGGTAGAAATATCCGTACTTAGTGTAGGGAAAGGTAATAAAGTGAAAATTTACATAGTCGAGACATTTAAAGTGATGTAGAATGCATTCAATTAGTACAAATTACTGAATTAAAAGGTACTGAGCGTTCAAAATAATAAGAAAGAATTTTGTATGAGTACATGAAAGAATGAATATAGGTCTAAAATTATGGATGAAAGTTGAGATTTTATTCTAAAAATTCGGAATCCATCAAACTAGCTTAATGAGAATCAAGATTCTAAACTGAACATTGGTAACACTGAAGAGCTTAAAAACACATATTCAGATATAGAGAGTATTAAGAATTAAAAGGAAATACCAGAATACGTAGGAAATGTTAAATTTTGAAAATGCGAATGAAGTTAACAATGAAATAAAATAGTAGGATAAGTAATGGCAAACGTACTACAGAATGATAAATTGTAGAATTGCTGAATTAAAATAGTACTATAAACTATGTACTAAGTAAGGGCTATTCAACGAACGGGATATGAAGAACAGTTAAAGGTTGTAAAATTAAATGTTTAATTGAAATCTATCTCTATGTTTAAGAAATTTAAGCGTGTTAATTTAGCTGAAATAGTAAAATCACAAGCGCAATTACAATCAAAAATTATAAAACAGTTAAACTTTAGAGTATGTTGGAAACTAGAAAGAAACCCATTGTCAGAAAAGTATAAAAATGACATCTAAAATTAACTAAAGTTCATGCGTATGGTAGGAAAATGTAATAAACAAGTTCAAAATTAGAGTACTTTAAAAATTACGAAGGTATAAAATGTACAAATCAAGTTAAAAATAATATCTAAAATGAAATAAAGCTCATATACATGGTAAGAAAATAGAGGAATTAAGCTAAATTTAAGAGCCTGTTTGAAATTAGGAAGGTTAAAACGTACGAAAGTCGTTACAAATTAAATGAAAGTCATGTGAAAATATAAAAAATTAGTTAAAATTCTTAGCATGCTGGAAACTAAAAACGATAAAAAATAGAAAAGGAGTTAAATTTTACATCTAAAATTAAATAAGTCAGGTATATAGTAGAAAAATGTGATAAACAAGTTTAAAATTAAAGTAAAATGTTTAAAATTAAAGTTTAAAATTCAAAATTACGAAGGTTCAGAATGTACGAAACAAGTTAAAAATAACATCTAAAATTAAATAAAGCTCATATACATGGTAAGGAAATAGAGGAATTAAGTTAAAATTAAGAGCCTGTTTAAAATTAGGAAGATTGAAACGTATGAAAGTCGTTACAAATTAAATGAAAGTCATGTGAAAATATAACAAATTAGTTAAAATTCAGAGTATGTTGAAAACTAAAAACGTTAAAATATAGACAAGGAGTTAAAATTTACACCTAAAATTAAATAAGTCAGGTATATGATGTGAAAATATAGCAATTATGTTAAAATTAGGACTATATTGGAAATTATGAAGGTTAAAATGCATAAGAGAAATCAAGTAAAAGTCATGTACGTAGTGTGAAAATATAGCAAATTAGTTAAAACTCAGAGTATGCTGGAAACTAAAAACGTTAAAAAAATAGAAAAGAAATTAAAATTTACACCTAAAATTAAATAAAAGTCAAGTATATGATGTGAAAATGTAGGAATTATGTTAAAATTAGGACTATATTGGAAATTTTGAAGGTTAAAATGAATGAGAGAAATCAAGCAAAAGTCATGTATATAGTGTGAAAATATAAACTGGTTAAAAATTAGAGTATATGAAACAGTGTGAAGGTTAAAATGTACAAAACTAGCTAGAAATGTTACATCTAAAATTAAATACAAGTCATCTATATGATTAGAAAATGTATGAAATAAGTTAAAATACAGAATATGTTGAAGATCGCTAACGTTGGAAAGAACAAAAAAAGTTAAAAATTACATCTAACATGAAATAATATAACATATAAAAATGCGTGTTTTAGTAATTACACTCGTAAAATATAACAAATAGTTTAAAAGTATTGCCTAACAAGTCTGAAAAATCTCTGGGTAAAATGAATTTAAGAATAAAAATGAGTAATGTAATGAAGCTTACGGAAAGTATATGTGATAATATGAACAGAAGATTTAAGGAATAAGGTAAAATTCTGAGTGTATAGGATCATTCAATCATTAAATTCGAAAATAATCCTCGTTCAGGGTAACTAGGAGATAATCATCATATACGTAGTAAAACAGTTGGAATACGATGAAAAACACAAAGGCTAAAAATTTATTAACGAAGGGAAATCACCTCCGAAAAATCAGTAAAATATAATCTCTTATTAAATTGTGATGACATGTAGCAATTTTGCAGATATTCAGTCATAGGATAAATACAAGTAAGGAAATAATTATTTTCCAAAGACTGTGAAGGAAACATTTAATTTTAATATCTGTTTCTAGAAAATAACTGTATCAGTCACTTAAAACACCTACTTGATATACGTTTTTAAGAACTCAATATAAATAAGCAAGTTTACAAATTATCATGTAACTACTAAATGCCTAAATCACCAAATTAAAAAAGAAAATAATCTAAGCACACATCCTTTTTCTGTGACGTAGCAATTATCCTTATCTCCCATCCACTTCCTGATAAGGCTCCCTGTCTCCATTTTCAGATAAGCCTCCCTTCCACGATTCAGCCTTCCTTCTCGGGAGCTCCCTCAACTCCCGCTCCCTGGCTCAGAACTCTCCTTTTCCCCTACTATTATATTACTGTAAGTGTTTTAGGGGGTGCCAAAAAGGTATTTTGCCCCGGGCGCCAGTTATGCTCACTACGCCACTGTACCTTACTGTATTTTCTGCCCACGAAAACATATAGAAAGTAAAAATCTGTTAATCACCCTTCACTGAAACCAGAAATAACTGAATAAAGATAGAACATTTTGCAAAAAATTTCACAAAGAAATGTAAAAACAAAAACTTCAGTATTTGGAATTCTGTGCAATCACCCTACCTCCACCTCATAAAACCGCTACTGATCGGCAAAATAGCAAGCTCCCTCTACCATATTCCTCACTTTTTCAAAACTGGATTTAAAGGCAATAATATATCAACTGCAATCTCTCTAAAGACTTTCGCTCTAGTAGGTAATTCTAAAAACATCCTTTTTACATTAGAAATAAGTTTGCAATTGTCTGTGAACAATTCGTGAACCTTTTCGGCAAGGTGTACAGGAAGGATTTTAGATGCATTATTTTGAGAAACAACTCTGTAAATGCCTCACCTTTTTCATATATCTGCATCATTCAGGAAAAGAATGGCATAGTCATGTTTACTTCTATTAAGACGAAATAAATTCTATTGATGAAACTTGAGATATACTGAAACTGTTGGTTTCTTTCTACATCTGCTATCAGGAGGAATATATTCGATATCCTAGGGTGTAAGGTTTTAGTTGCAATGTTACATATGAATTTTACCGCAGCATTCATTCATGAAAATGAATTGCTGTCCAAAATCACACCTTGGATATCTTAAACTGCACCAATGTAAGCAGTATGTAAATATGTCCTTCTTAAAATAGATTTATAGGGAATTTATCACTTTTAAAATATCTTTTCGCAGATGGACTTTTAACTTTCCAAAATGTCATTCAATTCAAATCATTCATGAACTACTTATGACATGACATGCAGCTGTAAACACTAGTAAATGTTTTGTTGTTTCATTGGCATTACACTTCCTCTTAATTGTATGTTTGTGCTATGCTACAAAATAAAATTTTTGAGCACTAAGTGGTTTTTCTGGTGCTTATGTATCGATAAAAGTGTCCATTCCAAATTTGTTGGCAAAATTGTTCATTTTCCCTATCATTGAAAGCTTTTTCTTAAGCATGGCAGTATAGCACATAAGGCAAAGCAAAGGAACAAATGAAACTGAGAGAAGAAATTTTGACAGAACTAATTTTTTTAGATCATCACTAGTCCTAGTCATCACTCTTAGATCATCACTAGTCCTAGTCATACTCCTAATCATCACTCTGGCATTCATGCTACTAAGTTGATCAACAATAACCTTCCTGAAAAGGAGCATTTCATCTCTTTACTTTTTTAAGTAATTTCTAATTATCACACCCCACCACCATCAAAAATTATAAATTTGTTGCCAACTTTGGAGAGAGATGTTTATTTGAGTACTTTTGTGTCTAGCGCCACCTATTTCTTTTTATATTTTTCTTTTTTTCTACAAGACACACATACTGCTTTTTTTTTTTTTTTTTTTGCTACTGTTTGATTTTTTTTGGACACAGCATTGGAATCAAAATTTTAAAATAAGAAGATAAAAAAAAAGAGATTCATAAAGCCTTTAACCCCTTGATGGGTGGCGGGACGCCTTTTTTATCAATTTTTATCTCCAAGATCAGAGCTGCAAAATTCTGTTTAAAATACATACAATACCTTTCAGTTTCCTAAATATATAACAGATGGTGGCACTAGTAATTCATAGAAATCATGTAAGAAAAAATTCTTTGCAGGTCTAATTTTGAAGCATTTTTTGTTTTAATTTCTTATGCAATTTAAATCATTTGGACAACTTTTGGTATTAGAATGAATATTTTTTATCTTGCAGATAAAAAGTATTATTTGAATTCATATATATATTAATTAAAAATGGTAGAAATGAAAAGGTGGGACAAATTTGTCCCACCACGCATGTAGGAAATACTGCTACTAGGTGACAGGACTATTGAAAATGTTTTCCGAACATTGTTTCAACTGTGATTTTAATACTTTCGGTTTAATTTTCTGAATTTTTTTTGGTAGGTTTACTTTATGGTTATTTCTAAGGTATCACAAACTATAATAATCATATGAGATATGTTGATTAATTTGACCACTTAAAAAGTCTATATCAGACTGCCAGAAAAAGTGTCAAATGGTGGCACAGAATTTTTTTCCATTTCCTTAATGTTTGTGTAGTTAATTCATTCATATCGTGTAAACAGTTACCCACAGAGTGAGAACACTTAAAATCTCTAAAATTGTTTAAAATGTATATAACTGGAAATTTACTGAATACAAGTTCTACAAAGAGGAAAAAATACCAGAGTCCTGTACATGTAAAGTAATAGTAAAATTAATATAAATTAATTATACTCAGACTTAGGTCATCAAAGGAATTTTCAATATAAAGTAATTTTTAAGCAATGAAAATTTTAAGAAGAATTTTGCCCCTGAATATTTGTCTTGTTATTTATCATAACTTTAAGAGGAAAATTTTGTACTGATGTCTGAATTGAATTTTTCATTATTTTTCTTCTTTTTGTTTGTTTAAAAGATCTTTGCTGTACAATTTTTTTATTAGCTGGTATGTTTACATTTGTAGGTTCAAAGTGTGGTATGCTCGTATTTATTGCAGATTCAGCAGATTTTTAAATTTTCTCCATTTTAGTTACTTCATTAGGTGTTGTTATTGAGTTTATTAAGCTTATAAATTTCAGTTGTGCCATTTTTCTTTCTGCTAATGTCAAAGTTTGTGATGTACTTTGCATTAATTCATTTACTATTATATCATTTGTGTCGTCTATTTTCAGTGAAGGATCATTACAGGAATCATGAACTGTATCTGCTGGACCGTTTTTCTGCATCTGGCATAAATAATGAATATGCTTACACATATTCCACTTAAATGAAGAATCTATACATGTGCACATATATGTGTGTATACATACATTACATTCAGTACACTTCAATTCATAGTTAACACTCACCAATTCATAGTTACACTCACTGCTCACTTTTTGTATGGTATACAAATCTAAATTGTTTTCTGATGAAATAATCCAGCCATTTTCATTTTGGGTACTTTTCCGTTTTACCGACGCAAACGATAAAGGTACAATTGATGTACCAATAATGGTACAATTGATGTCAAACGGAATATCTTCGCTGGTAACCTTTTACGCCTCATTTTCAAAACAAATCGCAGCCATTTTTTACCAGATTCATTGTTTCTTTCAATACTAGCACACAATTACATAAATCCATTTATAAAATATATTTATAGAATATTTACAAAGATAATTAAATTTTATGCCCTAAGACCATTCGCGGTAATTAAGTTAATTAGGATGCAATCACACCGCTCACCGGAAGGCGAAAATATAGGAAAGGCAAAATCAAGAGCTAAATTCACCAATTCTAATGAGAATACACTAGCGAAGTAAAGCACTGTGGTTTTACATAATTTCTCAGTAACCTATTCGTACGAATTGAAATAATTCTTGCATTTAAACTTGTACTCCAAATTAAGATTTAACTTGAAATTAATGTGGATAATAACTGAGAGAATTATATTTTTGTAACGTAGTTTACGTGAGATGAGATCACTTGGGGGTCACGTGATACGAACCGGCGAATCAGGATGTTGAACCATGATAGCATAGTAAATTCTTAAATTAATGTCTTTTTACAAATTTATTGTCTTTCTTTATTGGCTTTTTACAAAATTTTAAACCATATTAAAATGTTTATGCCTTCAAAATAAAAAATTCTTAGAACTAACATTTGTTAACATTTTTTATGTTTATACTGTATGTTGTCGCTAACAAAGTCTGCTTGGAGAGATTTGCGCCGGCGAAACGGAAAAGTACCTCATTTTGTATAATTTGTGATGACAGTGTTAAGCTGGTTTTATGTCTGTTTCTCAACTCTAATTTTACTTGCCAATTGTCCTTTATATTTGATGTAATGATTCTATCAAACATTTTATCCCTAATAAATCTCATTTCACTTTGTGTATCTGTTATTATGATGAAAATAAAATCTTCATCGTTAAGGAATGTATGTGTTGGGATACTACATCATGTGCCTTATAATATAACATGCATGGATTCTGTGAACTAAGCATTTCATTTACCCACTTGTCAACACTCACATGTCAACACAGTAAAGCATAGTCATTACTATGCTTTACTGCACTGGAAGCTAAATCAAAACTTCGTTCAATGTTTTCCAGATCTTTTTTTGTTATTAAATGCAATCGTTCGAGGCCAGAATCAGATATGGAATCGCGTATTTCATCCAAAATTGCATCAAATGGTACTTTAGCTGCTATTTTTGATGCAATAAAGGTTCTATCCGTACTTGAAAGGAAAAGATGACCCATATCATTTTCATGGCCTACATGTATTCCCTGGAAATATGCATAGTATTCCTCTTGTTTTGATTTGACCAATTTTATTTTTGCAGGACAATAGGCATTAATTTTTTTTACTGTCCAGTAGCTTTATGTATCGCTTTCCAGAACTCTGTGAATGAAAATGCCCTGAACAGTGACATCTAAAATATGTAACTGTACCAGTGGCATTTGGTTTTTCAGATACATGTGTTATAAATTTCGACCTTGTTTTATGTTCTAAATCATCTTCCCATTCAAGAAAACTTAGAATTCAAATTTTAATTCTGATGTTTCAAGTTTTACATCATGAACTTGTAAAAAGTGTTCATTTATCAACTCATTTTCAAAATCTCCTTTACACAAAGGACATTTATATTGTCTCTTAGTTGAAATGGGATCACCATTACAACTAGAGTCACATATTTTGAGCTTGGATGTTTCACATACTTTTAAATTTAGAGACTGCAATATGTGTTCATCCGTTGGATGGCATTTTATTACATGCCTCTTCAAATTAAATTTGGAAAAAAAAAGATTTCCCATATCCGCATGGAAACTTGTTTGATGTAATCATATCCGTAGAAATATCCGAATTAATTTGATTTTTTTCATCAGATTGAACACTTGGTCCTCAAAAGGGCTTATTATTAAAGTGATCGTTTGAGGACCGTTTTGTTTTAAAATGATCAGACATGTTTGATCAAATTAGCTTGTACACACTCGACTACGAAAATTGCAATACGAGGATTTCCGTTCACTAGCTATTCTATCATTTGAGATCTCTCCCCACAACCGGAAATGATATACTGCGAGCGAAGAGAGTGTGGAACTCTGGGATAGATGAGAACCCAATATCTAGGCGCTTGTCTTTCTCTTTCTAACCACAACTGATAACTGTTTAAAAGTATGCTCTTGTAAAGGTACATTTATGCTATGGGCATGAACTAAATGTTTATTACATTGAGTAATAAATCTAAAAGACATCTGACAATCAGGAAAGATACATAGAACATATTTACCTTAAATATTTTCGGCATTACAAATTTTTATATAATTAAAAAACTTACCACATCTCGCAATTTTTGTTACATTCATTACAAATGAAATTTAGGATTTCATACACAGTTGACATGTTCTCGGATATTTTACTTCAGAACTACCAATAACTCTGCCAGAAAGTTCAACCTCATCACCATTAACACATTTATTAACTGTTCCAACATCAAACTGTTTAGTACCCGATATTTCTGCTGAACCAGATGAAGCTTTACATTTACTCTTATGATTACAAAAAGATTGCTTTGAAGTATAACACATCTTACAAACCTCACAAATTTTTAAATGCTTACTTTTAATATCTTTCATACAACTATTAGTTCCTTCAAGAGTATGTTTCATACAGATGTATGAAACATACTTACTATAAGTGAAAAGAAATAAACATTTGGATTAGAACTTTCAGTTACATCTGCCGAACCACCAAACATAATAATTGCAGATGCCGTAAAATTTCCATGATTAACAACAGAGCTTATTTGCATTTTGCAGCTGAAATCTGATGATGAAATTGTTCATTTGAGAGGTTGAATGAATTACACTACCCCATCACTCCCTCGGCCCAAGGCCCAAAGCGATGGCTTCTGGAGTATCTTGCAAATAAATGCAATTACCTCCACAACTTCGTTAAGAAAAACTGAATAATTAAGAGACGAGCATAGCTAAAGTAAAGGAATCAAAGTAAGTTCATAAAGTGATGTTCAAACGTTCATGGATGATATAACAGCTGATGATAGTGACATACACGAGATAAAATTGGATATACCTATTTTAACATATATAGCTGGATATTGCTGTTACAGTATCCTAAAAAAGTTAAAATGTGATGCATGTAAATTCAGTATTGCTATTGATAAGGAGTTAGCTTTGGAAAATGATGAAAATATTCACTCATGGATTAAGGTTTTTGATAGAGGACTAATGTATCCCCATCCTGATATTTTACATGCTGTTATATGTAATTTTATTGTTGTGAAGAAACTCATTTCAGACGAATATGAGCAAAAATTTTTATTTTCGGCTAATCCACGAGATACAGTGTGTAAAATTACTTTAAATTTGCTTCATGAAAAACGTTTTTTGGAACTAAATGACTGTGCAAAACTTCATAACCCTCAGATTATTTTGAAAAATATCATACAATCATCAACAAATATTTTTCTAAATAATTACTGCAAAAAGTTAAATGATAATCTTTTAAGCAATAATTTAACTAAGCAACGGAAATTGAAAACATTAAAAAAATCGTTTATGTATGTAGCAGAAATGAAATATGTTATGTGTTTAAGGTACAAAATAAGAGAGTGAAACTAACCTATTTTTTCTTAATATTTTCAGACTTGTAATTCACTTTTTTAAATGAATATTTTCTGCAGAATGTGTAGTATGTTGAATAAAAAAGTGCTTTTTCTATTTGTGTTGTGAAATCTTTGCCACCTATTCCAAAATGCATGCACGCATACACACAAAAAAAGGGAAATATTTGCAATTATCATAGAAAAGTAAGTGCTAAAGCTCTAAGGTCTGTTGTATAATATACTAAGCTTTTTCATCATAAACTAAAGAAATATTCATTTTTGAAGATAAAATACTTTGTCAATTAATATTACTTTCGTTTATATTTTAAAATCAATATCTTGAAATTTTCTAATCTTATTTTAATTGAAACAGACGTGTTTGTTACATTAATTTTAAACTGTAAGAAGGAAGTATGTACAATTTGTAGTCAAATACAATTCCAGATGACTAATTTTTATAGATATTTACTAATATATTATTTTCATTTTATTCTATGTTTAATTCTGTCAAAGAAATAAAATTTCTAGAAATATAGTTGTACGTATACAAGGGAAAATGCATCTGATACCTCTATAAAAAATAAACTAGAATAAAAAAGTACTTTCATTTCTTCCCAGCTGTAAGGCCTCATACATTTGTACTAATTTATTTTTTCTCAAAGGGATTTACTGTAATATAAAGTAAGTAGCATGAAGTTGCCTAAATAAACATTTACTCCCCTTTTTCTCAGTATAGATGTTGTCATTTCCTATTATTTCTAGTTATAATTGTACTGGTAGAAAAATTAAAGTAAGTCTTTTTTTTAATGCGTTTTGCACCCTAGCTGTGCTACTTTCTTAATAAAGATCTAAAATTATTCTGAAAATTTTAAATCTTACCTTAACACTAAACTCCTTATTCCTTACAATTCTAAAAATTCAGGGCATTTGATCTATTTAGATGTTTTAAAAGTTTCTGCTGATTATCCTGATAAAAAAAATTCCAGTAAGTGCATATCAATTATACAACTTCATATTTATCATTTGCTAAAAAATTCTTAGATAAGTTACAATTAAATTATTTTTAGGAACAAAAATTTACTAGTTTCAAGAAAATTATATATGTACATATTAAACAAAAGGGATGTTACAGACATTAAATGATAAGAATGAAACTTGAGAATTTTGAATTCCAAGCAAGTGTAAAGTTTGTTGAATTTTTGCAATTTTCCTTTTTTGTTATTGAGAAAGATGCAATTACATATTCGTCAAAAATAGGAATCTAATTGAAAAAGCTTAAATGTATGGAACTTTTTGCGCCTATATTGAAAATTAGCACTGAATAAATACCAATATATGCTCAAAAATAGTACTTTTCATATTGCTCAAAAATAGTATTCAAATCATACTCCAGGTTTATTATATGTTACGAAATTCAATCCTACAGTGAACAAGATCAAAACCGGAAAATTACTAAACAAATATGTGTAAATAGCAAATGTTGTTAAAAACTGATATCGCAAAAATAAAACATAATTAATAAATTTAGGATTAGGGATTTTTAGTTTTAATCAACATTATGCATTATTGTTGCCTTTTTATTAAGGCATCAATATTTAGCAAGGGGATAACAATATTTAGTACAATATTAGTTTAACAATATTTAGTAGAGGATATTTAGTGAAATATATATTCAAAAAACAAACCAGCAACAGCCAGATCTTAAACATTTATTTTATTACCACCATCTGAAGTATGTTAAATCAATTTCTGTTCTATTGTTTTAAGTGTAAAATTATTTAAGAAAAGGTAAGATACGTATTTGAAATTAGGAAATGCAGTCGATGAAGGGCAAATTGGATATACATATTTATTTATTTAAAACCAAATGATATAAGCCTTCTGCAAGGGGGGGACTACTTTTCATTTTCTCTCGTCTTAAGGGAATAACAGCGATAAGTGGCTTCATGTGGCAACCATGCTGTCTGTAGATAAGGGCGACTCATGGACGCGCGATGCGCTCGCCACTCATTGGCCTTGCGACTCACGGTCGCCCCCTGTAACCACCTTTGACCTCTCAAAATTGTCATGAAAGATCAACGTCATGCGTCCTTCGGGCTCATCTTCAAGAGCAGGATAAGTTGCGCAGCTGCGCGACATTTCGGCAATAGCCGTACAGACTAGACTAGACTAGGGGCGACTTTAGTGATGTAGTGTCAGCCGTACTGGCCTTGGAGGAATTGTTCTCCCGTCCCATGCTCTTTCGACCTATTTCGATTCCATTCACTCAGAGCGTGTAGGAATTCGCCTTAACTGATACCGTTCTCTTTCAAAATCGGTGCGGCGGGAGGTCTTTGACCCGTACCTTAAGTGAAGTTGAAAGCTGAAGGAAGTTTTCGTCCCTTGCGTGGACTTCTTATTCATCTCTGGTATTTAAACTCCTAACGATTCTCGTTCCTTTACTTTAGCTATGCTCGTCTCTTAATTATTCAGTTTTTCTTAACGAAGTTGTAGAGGTAATTGCATTTATTTGCAAAGGTTTTCCAGAAGCCATCTCCTTGGGCCTTGGGCCGAGAAATGGTATCGTTATGAGAAGAGATTTGGAGAGTGTATTAATACAGAATTGTTAATTTTGTGAGCTAATGAAAGTTATTTTGGTATCGATAATCTGGTTTTTAATTTAACTGAAGGACTTTAACTGAGTTCTTAAATATCAGAAAACAAAACTGATAGGATTTCATAGCATATTAAAATTGAGCTTTCGTAAAAGTATATCGTGAAACTTGTGTTAGCCAAATAATGGAATTATTTAAATCCTTTCACTTGTTTAGGTCGTTTAATATCATCAGAAAACATTAATGATGACTCAAGGTAATGTAACAGGAAAGTTACCTACATCTGATGTTGGCTATTGCCCGATTTTTTTCTTGTAATTCTAGTGATACGTTAACATATTATTATTACTATTATTGATAGAATTGTATTAAATTGAAGTAGCTGTAAGAAAAGAATTCTACTGTTTTGGCATAAATTTAGATTATTCACAAAGTAATTTTTGTGTATGTATTTGCAGTATATGATTTTTTTGCAATTATACTATAAATGTAAAATGTTACCTATGTTATTAGTATACGTTTGTAATCAACCAACGTTATACGATACTAGAGCAATTTAGCAGACACAGCTTTGATGTCTTTGTCAATTTGGCAAATCAATTTTAAAAATTAAAAACATATTATTAGTTTATAAAAATTATACATTTCTTTATAAAAATTTAGGAGTGATATTATTTTAATATTGTGATTCTTAACACTTGAATTACACAAGACATCAAGAAGAATGTTAACTCATAATACAAGAAATTGGTTTTCAAGAAATGTTTAAAAATGCATTTAAAATGTTTTCAAATTTGCATATGATTTTGCTGAAAATTATAAGCATTATTAAAATAGGCAATAGTTTTAAGAACTTTATTTTTATTTATCAAATGCCAGCCTTTTGGCCACTAGGTCATCAGGCTGTATGCTCTCCACTATTTTTCAACAATGCAACGAAAATGAGTGTGGGGCATTTGTCAGTATCAGCAGTGGTCATATCTTGAAGCGATATTAAAACAAAGTAAATGGGCACAGATACAGCTATGCAATGCATACCATGTGAAATTTGTATTCACAATGTAAGTTGCAATTGCTTAGATTTTGTAATTAGGAATGTCATATGCAAACACATGCCTTGTCGTGCAAAAAATAAAAGTTGGGCAGAGTAGTTGGGCTAAATTTGATACCAAATTAAAAATTTCAAGTAGAGAATGTCAGTTAGAAGCACCACTATTGTACACACTGTTTCAAATATTTATTCACCTAGCAGTTCAAAAATCCATACTCTTATTCAAAGCACACCTAGTTCTCAGATTAATAAATCTGTTGAATTAATTCAGAAGATTAGCAGTCAAATAAGACAACTAGATCCTGTGACCCAAAATAATGCTATAGTCAAAACAAAAAGAATATTAAATGATTTAAGCACTTTTTTAAACTCTCAGCTAGATGTGTCAGTTCACAAACTGCCTTCACCAACATGTCAATATCTGAGCATAAAAACCCAAACATCTTTTTTTCCCCTACAAAACGGAAACCCAAAACTAGAAGAAATAAAATTTCTAAATCATTGGCGAATGAAATGGATCATATTAAGGGTGAAATTTTAAATGTTGCAAGTGAAGTTGCTGATTATGTTGTTTCTTCTGAAGACCACACATATTCAAAAAAATAAAGAAGCCAATTTTTAATGAATAAAAGTAAAGAAATTATTAAGATATAATTGGAAAATTGAAAAAAAAAAAAATGTTTTAGTTTGTGTATTTTTGAATTGATATTTCATTTAATACTGAATATATTTAATAAAATTTGCAAACTTGGGAGGAAAACAAATGCTGTACTTGTGTGCACTTTTGTGTGAAAATTTTAATTTAGTGTTCAAACAGATTTTTAAAGTTTTTTTTTAATAAAATCATCAATAATTATATGACTTTTTTATGTAACAATAAATCTAATTGTGTAAATATTATTTCTATATCTTAAGTTTCTTGTAATTGTGTGCTTATAATAAAAATACTGGATAAAAGCGTTTGATAAAATGTCTTTTCTATTGGAGCATTTTTTCAGACTTATAAAAATCAGCAAAAGCAATTAAATATGAAGTTCATGTTGATTCTTTCATTTTAATATTTTCCCTATACTTTCTTTATATATGTAACGATAAATTTCAAAATTTTGTGCGATTGTATTAAACAGTATTTGTTTTATAAATCTAAAAATATTTCTTAGGTATGTTTTGTAATCCTTCTAAATTTGAAATTGTTATGTTATTAATATACATGTAATACTTATACTCATCTTAAGAAGCAACTGAATTGCACAAAGACTGTAATTTGTATTGTAGATTGTAAAAATAAAAGATGATATTCCTGCATGGTGTGCTAATGCTACTGAATATAAAGATACTTTACCAAATGACTGCATAAATTTTCAGTCAAATGCTTCCTCTATCATGTTAACTTGTTTTGGTTCTAGTGGAAGTTAAAGTGGTTCAAAAGGAGATTAACTGAAATACAAATTATTCTTTTGCAGAAGTCTGTTAAAGTACTCAGTGCTCTTTCAGTGCCAGCGTAATTAAAGTCATTGAACACTGGTTGTTTCATTAACATTAAAAAAATAACATTTTTGCATAACCATATTCATGTTATTAACATTCATAGAATTGTTATGATAACAATAAACAAAATATTTCCAGTTATTATACAGGCTGGTTACATAAGATTTTTGTGGTTTCTCTCCCCTTATGTCATATAAACATGGACCAGTTTTCCTTAGAAAGTTTTCTATAAAAGCAGTTTGTATTGCTTCCCATTAATAGACTTAATAGTGCTTTGTCATAATCAAATATTTCAATCCTAGAAGGAATGGATACATAGAACTTAAACATAACCAAACAATATTAGTGTAGCAGATATTCCAGTGTGCTTCTGCGTACTTATTATATGTATGCCAGATTTCTCTTCCTTTTTTTTCTTAATAAAGTAACCTTATACATCAGTCTAATTTAGACACGAGTTGATTTCAATTCACATTTCAGTAGAATTTTGTTTTAGTAAAATAACCTGGTAAAATTCTTATCTGCTGTCTAGGAAGATGTTATTTTTTTCTCTTAATAGTTGTAAGCTATCTCAAATGAAAACATACTAATAAAACATAGTCTTGAATACGCTACTGAATTCTAAAAACTTTGCTACCTGGTATGGCTGCACTAGCCTTAGTATGGTCTACCTGAGATCACATGCCTGTTGTCATATATTGAATGGAAAGTATTTTCATTCTCAGCAATATGGAGTTTCACACACACACATCTCCTACAAAAGGAGATCTGGTGCTTAATCAGTTTTGTAGTAGGAAGAAGGAAAGACTCGTGTGTTAAGATTGATGTAGAACAATTGTATTTTGAGTGATGATCTGGTGTACTTTAGTGTCTGATGTACTCTGGTAATTTGGAGTTTTATCTGCATTTCAAAAATTATAATATGAGGGTTGAATTTTAATTACTTTTAAAATCTCTGTTCTTCTCTTACATTTGTTTTAAATTATCTTGATTCTGAACTCTATCATTAATATGTTGCAGCAAATTCATGCCTTGCTGTTACACTATTTCATTTTTTTCTGGAAAAGGCATGTGTAGATATTAATTAGAAATAAGTGAGAGCAGCCTAGTGGCCTTTTCTGAATCATAAATATAAATGAGGCTTACTTGTGCCGCTATTTGTCTTATGTGTGGATAAATGGACTTTGGTAGTAATATATATTAACCTGTCAGTATATAATATGCATAGCACTAGCCGATAAAGAATGATTTGAAACAATAAATAATTATTTAACATAATTAATTTTTGTCCCTTCTAGGTGCTCAAAGTTTTTCTGTGACTGTTTCTTAGCCGAATGAATAAATAATTCAGTAATAAATAATATGAATGAAAAATTGAGTAACAAATGTAATATTGCTACTGTGAACATAAAGAACCACTACATCATATTATTTTGCCTAATTTCCATATAATAAAGATGAAATAAAGTTTGAAATTTTGTAACAAGAACTACAATGTGACACAGTAGCACAAATAATAAATATGTTTAATAAAAAAAGTGAACTTTCTGTATGTTTACAACATATTTATTTAACACAGATTTGGTGTTTGTAATGAAATGCAATATGCTTGAAACACACAAATCAAAGCAAAATAAAAATGACATACGCTCGTATCATAAATACGGTTCTGTACAAATTAACGACATGTTTTTGAATTAAACAAGGAACAAAAGAAAAAGTAATATTAATAAATTTCAGCAACTAAGAAACGAAATACTAAGCTTGCACTATTGTTACAGTAATTTTAAAACATTTTGAATATGAATTTAAATCAGTAATATCATAAATATAGGTATATTATTTACGGTATAGAAACAAAGATTTATGAACGTTTCAGTCAATGTACATAATAAGCGCAAACATAAAGTAATATTATATGCGCATATAAAAAAATAAATTCAGGATTCTACCAAAAATATAATTAATCAAGTACACTTCAGTTTCAATTACAATCGGCAAACTAAGGCACAATATACAAAAAGATTTAAAAGCTGCAAAACAAGACGTCTTTAATTTTTCCCATTGGTGATATTGTCGCCAAATATAGTTTCCATATACCTGATTTTAAACCAGTCACAGCTTAGAAATACGTTGGAGCTTCCTACATTTAATGATGTGTCGTCAACTCCTCTGCCCATCAATATGTAGGAGTAAAAACGTATTAAGAATTCTAAAAATATATAAGTATTAATAATTTTACCTAACAGTAATATTAAAAACAATAAATTAAAATTTACGCTCGTTTAAAAAATAGTTTTTGAAATTTAACTAAACGAAAATATCATTACCCCAATTTTAATTTCAAACGATTGCTATGGTGAAAGTTTTCCTAAAAAAAAAGAACAGCAACATTGTTTTTTAGAATGTAAGTTGATGGATGGATTTAAAATATGTTAAAGTCCTCGGAAAGAGAAAATAATTGTAAATATTTATTGTAATAAAACTGTTCCATTAGTAATCAAAATTGTTTTATTTTTTGTGTCATCATTAAATTGGTGACCCAGTGAACACAAAAGATGCCGAAAACAGATGAAATGAAGGTTTAGCAAATGTATCGCCTGAACTAAACAAGTTAAGCAGTAATATTCCTCGTTTCTGAATCGATAAACATGCTGAAATCTTTTTTTTAATTGAAGCACAATTTCGGATATAAAATCTGAAGAAACTAATCACAATTAGAACCTAAATTTGCAGAAAACATATGGGACATTGTCAATAGCGATAGCAACAAAAAATTTACAGATGTTAAAAGTAAACTTTTAAATCTATTTAAAAAAGTGAAAACGTTCGAATAAAGTGTTCTAATTTATTCTATTTGGAAAAGCATCCTATCAATTTAATCCCAGAACAGCCGAGAGATGGCAGCACGTGATTACAGCGTACAAATTTCTTCTAAGATTCTCATAAAGCAAGGGCAGTCAGTTGCCGAACGTTCGAGGGATACGCAATTGTGTGGTTTGGAAATGCAGGTGAAATAAATATTGTTAAGTTTGAATCTTTGCATCTAATTTAATCTTCATAATTAACTATCATCGATTCTTAAAAAGAGAAATTAATTACCGGCACTAAGTTGTGAAACTTGAAACCAAGCCAACTGTTTAAGATCCTTTGCTACAACTGATATATCAGAAAATCTGATTAAAACTTTGTGGCTTGAAACATTACCAGAAACAGTGAAAATCATACTGCTAGTGAGCGAAGAAGATACTTCAAAACTTGCTATAATGGGCAAATAAAATCAACGATATCAATCCACGTACAAAAATATTTGATGTGCATAAAGCCACAGAGGAAACTGTCCAAATCAGTAAAGCAACACATAATAAACTGTTGAACAAAATTCAATTTTTGGAAACAACAAAGGGCAAAATTAAGTGTTGAAAACAATGTCAAATCAAGAACTAAATATAATACCCCTCGCTCAAGCTCACGTAGGCAATCTAGAACACCTTACAACGCAAATGGAAAATATTGTTATTTTCGTTTTAAATTTGGAAATCAATGCAAACCAGAAAAATGTCAAGCACCATGTCGATGGAAAAAAAAAAAACAAATAAATGAACATCAGGAAAACTAGATGTTGCAGTAGATTTGGCAACAAGTTTTCCTGCAAACATACAGGATTGTTGCAAGTTTTATTTATTTATAAAAGATAAAAAGTCGATTTTGCCATTCCTCGTTCATAGTGGGGCCGATGCTGCAAAATGGCTCAGAAATTGAAACATACGGAATTGAAATTCTTAATCTAGACTAAGGATTACGAAGAGATTTCCAGTTTCCCTTTATAAAAGCAAACGTAAGCAAAGGAATATTAGGAGCCGATTTTTTAAACAAGTTCAATTCACTTATTGATCTAAAACAGTGATTCCCAATCGGGGGTTCGCGAAAATGATATTGTAATGGCGGATTTTTTAAAACGCTACTAAAATCAAAAGAAAAAAAAATTAAAGAACACACCCACTGTAAAACAGATTGTTCGCTGCCTGTTTGTAAAGAAATCTATAATAAATTTAAATATTTTCATTTCTTTTTGCCTTATTTGTTTTTCAAAATTACTTCATCAATATCAAATTATATCAACAATTTTGTACATTATTTACAACAATTTTATACATATTTATTCCTCTTATTCAAGTAATCAAATACTATTTCCTTTTTATTACAAATATTTATTTATATTTAAAACATTTTATCATTGTGATTAGTATCATGTTCTGCTTTATATTTAAAATCACTGCAGCAGTTTTCCCTTTTATGTAATATTTTTTTTACAATACAATTGGAAATAAATATCAAATTAACGCAGTTTACTACAGATTTTAGAATTAGATACTTGTTCACAACCGGAAACTGGGAGAGCAGTGTTGTATTAACTGTCTATTTTGTCTGTCTGTCTGTCGACGTTCATACATAGGCTTAGCACTTGTAAAGCTTGAGTTGTTTTAGCTGAGAAATGCTTGGCGCCAAAGCGGAATCTTGGCTAATGCCGCATGCGCCGCCGGAATCGGCAATGAAATGTATTCTGTGAGAAACTTGATTTTTGTGGTACATTCGAAGTTGCGATTTATATGTTACGCTGTAAGGTGAAACCTAGCGCCTGAGTGTCGCGATGGAAAATAAATGTATTGAAACTGTGTAATGTGTGTGGAGTTATTTTATTATGATATACAGCTATCGACAGGAAATAGAATAAGCCAATTCAAGTTTGTGGTCCGTCGAGCCGGAGCAGCTAATGAAGTTTTTGAGACTGTGATATTACTTTTGGTTTGTGAAATGAAGAATTACATAGGATACTTTCGAGATTGAAGTTCTGTAGAAACAAAAGGGTAAGTACCCTCCTCCTTTTCGAAGCTCATTGTACCTTTTTGAAGCTCTGTATTTGTTTATTGACTTTTGCTAATTAAAATGTCACTAAAGGAGGTTTTAGCGAAAAAACGTACATTGAAAACGCAGTTAACACAAAGTTAAGTTAAAACAAAAAATTGCGGACGAAAATGTCCAAGGAAGTGACTTGGAAGTACTAAAGAATAAATTTAAAGTGTTTGTGAGAGAAATAATTTCTAATTTCGATTCTTTGTTCGGGTTATGCACGGAAGAAAGTATTGATGCTTATGTAAAAGAGAAAGAAGAGATTGACGATATTCTCTTAGATGTAGAAGTCGAATTAAATCGTAAATTAGCTAAACTTTCCGAAGAAATTAAATCGGAGCCTTCGGTTTGCACGAATACTGAGAGCAATGTTAAATTACCCAAAATTAATTTGCCAACGTTTTCGGGTAACTTACATGAGTGGCTTTCATTTAAAGATATCTTTTTAGCCAGTGTTGATTCAAATCCTAATTTAACAGATGCAGTCAAATTACAGTACTTAAAATCTGCGCTAAGAGGAGATGCTTATCGTATTGTGCAGTCAATATCCATAATTGACTCTAATTATAAATTAGCCTTTTCATTATTAGAAGAAAGGTTCTCTAATCACCGTGAACAAGTGTATGCTCATCTGAGACGATTTATGAATATGCATTCTATGCAAAATGAGTCTGCGTCAGCAATATTAAACTTAATTGACATTACAAATGAATGCGTGAGATCATTAGAAGTTTTAAATCAGAGTGTTAACGGTTTTTCTTCCAATGCATTTGCATACATTTTAGGGCAAAAATTAGATGCTAACACCAAAATATGGTGGGAAAGAAAATTAGAGAAAGAGAATTTGCCTAATTTAACAAATCTTATAGAATTTCTTAAAGATCATGCAAGAACTCTCAACGCTTCAAATAGTGTGACTAACACAAGAAAAGTTACACATAGAGTTACCGCTGTCGTTTCTAATGCAAATGAAAAGCATATGCAGAATTCGTGTAGGTTATGTAATTTGAGCAATCACAAGCTTTTTAATTGTCCTAAATTTCAGAAATTAAGTGTAAAAGAAAGGGTAGAATTTGTGAAAAAACAGAATTTATGTTTTTGTTGTTTTAATTGCACAGTGTGAGAAATTGCCGTTCTAATTACTTGTGCAAGAAGTGTAAGAAAAAACATAACTTTCTCTTGTATTATCAAAACGAAAACAATTCCGTTGGCACCACAGTAGAAAGAGCAGACACTTTAGATCAGGAGTTGGGTGATCAAAACAGAAATGCGTTAAATGTACACGCACCTGCATTTCAAGCTAAAACTCAAAACGAAACCTTTACAGCCGCTACGGGTACTAACAGTGGGAAAAACGTGATTTTATCTACCGCCTTTGTATTTATTGAGACTAATGATGGAACTTTATTTAACGCTAGAAGCGCCAAGCTTTCTCCCTAACTAGAAGCGCCAACGGCAGTCAAATTGACTGCTCAACGAATTTTTGTATATATTCAAATGTAAATGCTTTATAATGCTTTTAAGAATATTAATTACAGTTGTTGAAGAACTTTAAAGAATAACAGACTATTTTTTAATAAAAAATAGAGGATATTTTATTATAAATTTCAGCCTACCCTTAATAAAACACATTTTACAGCTTTTCGCAATTTTTACAAAAAACTACTTTTTCAATATTGGAAGTGCATTTTCCACACACATAATATGAACACTTTTTACCATGGGCGTAGCTAGGGCTTCCAGCGCCCGGGGACAATTGAAGAATTTGCGCCCCTTTCTGTATGCCAAGAATGGAAAAAATTTCATTAGAAAATTTCGTAGCATCAATTTGGCGCCCCTTGGATGCTGCGCCCGGGTCCCCTTGCTCCACCCTAGCTACGCCACTGCTTTTTACACACATCACTTGTTTTGTTGTTGTTACAAAGTCCAATCTGGCATTGATGTCTTTTCTTCGAAAGTCTATTGCTAGATTTGGAAATTTCCTGGGGCAATTTTGCGGTTTTTCTTCTGTTTAAATAAAGCTCTCTTAATTCCTCTGCTAATTGAAATAGGAAGTCGTGCCTTGTAATATTTTTATCACTCAATTTATGGTAGATAATGTAGGCATTCGTCCCTGCTAAATCCAGCATATTATAGAAAACATGCACAGGCCATCTACGTGAAGCACCGCGAACAGAATATTTACGTGTCATCTTGTCAACGATATCAACTCCACATTTGGTTTTGTTGTAGAACTCTACTGTTTTTGGAAGCTTTTTCTTATTTTGTGAGTCTATATTTACACTTTTTGGATGTAAGGTACTTAGTAGTAAGACATTTTTATTCCTTTTTCCCTGATAGACAGTGAGCGAAGTTTCACCATTCTTTAGCAAAACTGTTTCAAATAGCCGGGTTTTTGATTTCCTTACTTCATGCGGAATTTCTTGTCAATGTCTTTTTACTGTGCCGACAAAACTTGTGTTTTTCATTTTAAGTATTCTAGCTAATGATAGTGAGGAAAAATAATTGTCCGTTGTCAAATTTCGACATGAATTCAGATAATGGCTTAGAAGACGCATTACTACATTTTCAGGAAGATTTTCAGTTTCACTTCTCGATGTATTTTTTTCAAGATATGGAAAAGCATTGCACATATACTTCGAGTCTACATCGACTAACATCCAAAATTTGATACGAATTTATCCGGTTTATTCGGCATATACTGTATAAACTTACACCTCCCTGCTAAAAATGCCCCGTAGAAACCCATAAAATTTTTTTACGGGGAATTGGCCTACGGGTACCCGTACAGCTCTGTGGGTACCCGTAGGCCAAATCCCCGTAAAAACCCACAGACAGAAACCCGTACAACTGTACGGGTACCCGTAGGCCAAATCCCCGTAAAAACCCATAGAAAGAAACCCGTACGGTTGTACGGGTACCTGTAGGCCAAATCCCCGTAAAAACCCATTGAAAGAAACCCGTACGGTTGTACGGGTACCCGTAGGCCAAATCCCCGTAAAAACCCATAGAAAGAAACCTGTACGGTTGTACGGGTAGCCATAGGCCGAATACCCGTAAAAACCCATAGAAAGAAACCTGCACGGCTGTATACCTGTAGGTGAAATACCTGTAAACAGAAACCCGTACGACTGTACGGTTACGAGTAGGCCAAATCTCTGTAGAACTGTAGGCACTATAAACAAAATCCCAGTAAAAACCCATAGCCAAAAATCAAAACTTTATATGCATATCCATCCATTGGCCAAATTTCAATTAAAAAAATGGATATTCCGTAGGTCTATGCCTTGTAAAAACCAGTAAACAAAAGCATGTACACCTATACAGGCACCCATACGCCAAATCCTGTAAAAACCACTACACAAAAATCCACAGACCAATAAAGGTACCTCTTGGAAAAATCGCTGCACAAAACCCATAAATAGAACCAATAGCATTATACCATAGTGGAGTATCCATACATAGAATCGTACATAGAAGAGGGTATCCATATACAGAATCCCTATAAAAACAATACACAAAAATAGAACTGTAAATCAAATTTCCATAAAAACATAAACCAGCAGAAGTACATAATTAGCACTGATGAAATGTACAGAACTAAATTGCGGAGAAAGCATGTAAAGTAATTTTAAATAAAACTCAATGCGAATAAATAAAAATTTTAAAATATCTAGAAGCCTACGAGCCCGTCTTTCTTAATGCACGTCAATATCTATAAACATATTACAAAATATTTGTATAAATTCTCTTTACAAAATTTTAAACTACCTTTATATAATTCTGAAAATAAAATGAATAGAAAGATAATAACCAAAGTCATGATTCACAACCATCAAATGATATATGTATATATATATATATGTAAGAAAAATAAGGAATATGCAAAAGATTAAATTAGCAGCGTAAAATTAATTTTCCTTCTCTATTCTAAAAACAGTAATCTTTCTGCACTGCATCATTTGGAGATTAATTCATGTCATATGACTCTTACATAATTTGATGTTGTAAAAGAAACTAAAACTCAAACAGCCAATAGTAATTTTACAACAGTATTAACTATCAAAGACGAGTAAAAATGCATCGAGAACCAAAATTAACTCGGTCTGAATTAAGATTTCACCCTTAATGTAACGCATTTGCTTTTTACGCTTTGTATTAGCTGGATTGCAGTCTGTCTGCTCCTTGTTTCTTACTACACATTTATCAAAAATGTTAATTTTTGGAATAGGCATAAATAATGTGCCAACTTGTTTGTGGCTGCAACATATTTGCTGAAAGAAAAGTTGAATTAAATCTACCTCGACTGCCAAATTTCTTATTCATTGTGGATTGGAGTTTCAACATCTCTAAGCCATCAAAATTCTTGCTGTTCATTACAGATTCAGCTGCTTGTATTCGACTACAGAATCTATTACATATATATATATAATATAATTTCATTTGATGGTTGCGAATCATTACTTTGACCGTATATATATTATTGATTTCATTATAAATATATACATATAGTACTGTAACTCACTGCATATATTTGTATTTCAGTTCTTTAATTGGGAAATTAAACAATTGTATTTAATCACATCAGCTTGTTTAACAATTTGATACCTAATGAGAAATGTATTGCCAAAGGATGGTACTTTCTAGCATCTGCTTAAATTTTAAGTTACCTACAATGCACTAAACCAAATTAAAAAACAAAACTAGAAGAAACCCAAATTTTCAGGAAGAGAAACATTATTAACAAGCAAGCAAAAAGAATACGGGACTTGCAAATTAGAAACTTAACATAGAGTTCAAATTTAGCATACTTGCTATCCCCTTAAAGCTCGCTTACCAATGATAGTAATACCCTGCAGCTTATTATGACATGCATACACATAGATGTTTTGCGTGGAGGAAAGGATGAATCCAAGAATATAATGTAGTGAAGAAATAATAATATACAAACACTGTGTTACACACCCTTATTACGATACTTTGAATGTTACCTGTATCTTTCAAAAGATAAATGAAACATGAAGATAACATATAATAAACTTAATAGTACCCAAAATACAATAAATTATATTGTAACAAAATGAATTTAAAAAAATTTACAAGTTTCAACAAATACCAATTCTCAACGCACAGTTCGGGAATTAAGAAAATATCTCATAGCGTATAATGTTTTATTCTGTATCTCACTTTTAGTGCTATATAATCTTCCACAGATTTTATATAAATAAAATCTATAACATAATGGGTATTTATAGTATATGTAGTTCTTGATGTAAAAAAGATAAACTTTCCTACTGTAAAAATTCCATCTATGTGAATAAGTATGAATATACTCATATACACATAATTATACTAAATAACTAATTTAATGAAACTAAATTTCTATAGAAAAATGGGGAAAGTGTAGAATCGCCCACTGCTTGCCGTGTTTTTAAGAATTGCACATACTCGGTATCCATGTACACATCGACCTATTTTCACTTAAAAAAACATCTCAGAATTGCACAAAAATGCCATTGTGCACTCTTTTGACTTTATTCATGTACACATCAACCTATTTTCACTTTAAAAGTCAAAAGAAAATTGACAAAAATCCAATTCCTTTTACTTTTGTACAAAGTGCCAAATAAATAAGTGGGCGATTCTGCACTTTATCCGAAAAAATATATAAAAATACTATTTACCTATATATATTAATAATTTATTATTACACAAGGTTTTTCATATATCATCTCAAGGGAACATAAATTTAATTAAAGCGATGCATTATTGGAATAAATTTGAGTCAGTGTTTTAGGTGCAAATTATTTAGATTTATTTCTATTGTAGAAAGAATACTTGAAATAATGTATAGAAATATTATTTTGAACCATAAAAATTCTCAATAGTAAAATTTAAAGTACTGAAAAGGTAGCTATTGTTTTTGACAGTAGATTATATAATATAAAAATACCTCATGCTGAGCATTTTCTGAAATTACAATGCTAAATGAAATTGATATAGTGCAGTATTTAGCAATAACTTTTTGTAAACAAATGTGGCTATATTCGCTTAATTGTAATAACAGTAATTTTAACTGCATTTGTATAAGGCTGTACAGAAGATTTATTTATATGAGTTTTCATCCGCAGAGAACAACCGGATTCCCTGTGGAAGTGATTCCGAAAATAATGTTTAAATATTACTCTAACTATATTTGAAAGCAATGCTATAACAGTGCCCTTATAAGACTCATGATCCGAAAAGCTTTGGTTTTAAATGTGTCGTAAAAACTTTCCATTACTTCTGCAAAATTCATACCCACGTAAAAATTACTACACCGAAGTCAATTGATTATACAGCAAAACGTTCCTAAAACAATCAACTCCACAATTCGAGATAATGCGAGTTTCCTGTAGCCTGACAAAACTATGAACGATTTTTAAGTCCTGTTATTTAATTATTGTCCTGACAAAGGTGCCATTATCAGAGGTGGTCATTTAAGAAAATAACCACTATATGAGGTTTCAACTAAATGTAATTTTTTTCAAATAAATAATTCACTTTTTATACTCCCAAGACTAGTACATTTAATATTACATAAATCTTATTCACAAATCTATTTCTATTTCAAAAGCAATTTATGAAAAACACATTTGAAATTTTCTTCATCAAACTAATAATAATGAAAATTAAAGTATGCTTAAAAATGATTATATGTGTTTTAAGAAAATAGCACAAAATATTTAATGTAAAAATGTGGTTCTAGTCTCATACTTGTAAAGAAAAATAGACCAAAAAGAAAAAACAATGTAAGCTACTATGATCATCTAAATTTTCACATAATTTTAGTAGTGGAAAAAAGATTCCTTAAGCTTGTATGTCTTGTCTACCCCATTCAATAAGTAATAAACACATTAAATACTTCAATGTTTATTTCATTAATAAAACTTACCTTTTTTGCTCGCGAAATATAATTAGTACATTTTTTAAAACATAAAAAAACATTCTTTTTGCTCAGCCACATCACATTAGTCGAAAAATTCAAAATTGAATCATGCAAGATCATTTTTAAGTAAGGTATGCTCAAATTTATTAGTACATAATATTCAAATGATAAAGCATCTACATGAACAAGCTTTAAAAAAGTATTTCTAAACTGTAATCAAAAAAATAAATTTTCCAAAATACAGTTTCAGAAGAATGCAAAAACTACATTTCTGCATCTGCACACTGAAACAAATTATCAAGCCTGAAATTATCACTTTTCAGTCTTTAAGCACATTGTTTTTCAGGATAAAAGTAAAGATGGAAAATCAATTTCACGCTCAGAAACTCCATTTCACAACTAGTCAGTTATCAGCAACGTTCTCTCAAACATTAGACACGATTACACGTGCATGGCTTTAGTGGTATATTCATGGTCAGTGCTGGTATTTTATTATTTATTACTAACTTCTAAACAGTAAAACATAGTAAAATTTGTAATACAGTAAATCCTAGTAAATAATATATTGCATTACTACAACCACGAAGAAAATAACACCACCATCACACAACAATAACTAGAGCGGCGCCATATTGCTTGTTTGGGAAACTTCTGAGAGTGGAGGAGGGAGGGGGAATTTTTTTTCCTCACGTCAGCGTTAACAGGGAGAAAAGTTTTGCGATTGTGAATGAACTTGTTCGCGTTAAAGAGATGTTGGTTGATACCGGTGTTTATTTGTAATATCAGAAATGTTAGTGCTTATGTGTGTGTATTCAGAGAACCAACTCGTAGCAAAAACCACCTCCCTAAGACGACCGCCTCTGAAAGAGACCAGTATTTCTGAAAACAAAAGTATACTTTGGTATTGAATATTCCCTTTGTAAGGCGACCATTCAAAAAGAAAATTCTGCAAGTGTGTCTGGTCGCCTTAGAGAGATTCATTCCGTAGATGCAGTCTCCCTAAGACGACCACCTCTAAAAGATAAACGTATCTCTGAGAACGTGAGTATCTATTGGTATTGAGCATCACCTCTCTAAGGCGACCACTTGCAAAGATGAATTTTTATTTGCGGCTGGTCGCCTTGGAGAGACCTCGTTGTGTGTGGTGTATATGATTACTGTTATTGTTTCCGAAAAAAATTAAATAAAAAATAGCATATTTAGTAAAAACCCTCTCTAAAACGACCACCTGCGTTTACAGCTTACTCTGGTGGTCTTAAAGAGATCATATTTTCATTCTGTTAATTTTATTGTTTACAAGAAGTATATTAACGTCAGATAAAAAAATAGCACAAACCCATATAAACCAACAGAAGATTTATTATTATATTAATACCAGTAAGAAAACCACCAAAAGTCAATATAAACCTATACAAACCAGTACAAAGTTCTGCCATTGAATGTTGGTTGTATGGGTGTCAATTGATACCAGTAAGAAGAACCCACAGAGATCAATAGAAACCAGTCATATATCAACAAGTCAATAGAGACCATCAAAAATTCTATAGGTACCAGTAGAAAGTTTTACTGGTTTCTATGGGTCATTTTGAAACCAGTAAAAAAAACCCACAGAGACCAACAGAAACCAGTAAAAGTCAATAAAAACCCATAAAATCTTATGGGTACCCATAAAAAGTTTTACTGGTTTCTATGGGGCATTTTTAGTAGGGCTGGCTTTGGATGGAAATAACTGCTCATCCACAACTAGATTTTCTCCTGGTTTATAGAAATCGCACAGTTCTGCATAAATTTATTCCAAATATCGGAGAAACGTGCAAACTTATCACTTTCTAAACGCTGAGTCCTAGTTGACTTCAAGTAAAATCTTAGATATTTCATAATGTCTCGAAAACGATTGCGAGACATTGTTTCTCGGAAAATAATGTAATTCCTTCTATAAATAATCAGTGAATGAAAGGAATGTATGTGTACGCCAGATGTTTTTCCAAGAAAAATATTTTCTGAGCGAGAATACCATATAAATCTACCCAGTATTACTAGCAGTCATTATGACTGTTCGTGGCGCTTTTAGGTATAACTAATAATATCTCCGTTAATTTTAATTTCATTCGATTTATATTTGGTACCAATAATTTTCGAGATATTTTAGGAAAATACCAAAATTTGTGACTTCTTAAGATAAAGGGTTTTTAAGGAATCCAAGGTCAAATGACGAAAGCAGTCAAAATGACTGCTCTGGCGCTTCTAGTGTTAAGGTGAAAGCGTTATGTGATAGTGGAAGTGTTTCTTGTTTTTGTACCACTGAATTAGCGGATATACTTAATTTAAAAAGGGAAAAGACAAATATTTCGGTTTGCAGTATATCAGGTATTTCAACTACGATAAAAAGAAAAGCAATTGCCCTTATCTGTAATCAGGAACAAACGTATAAAAGGAAACTAGAGGTTTTGGTAATTCCAAAAATAGCAGGTTTAACTCCCGCAAAGTTTATCGATATTAGTAACCTTGTGATTCCTGAGAAGGTCAATTTAGCGGATCCGGAATTTTATAAACCAGAGAAAGTAAACCTATTGCTCGGCGCAGAAGTTTTTTATGATATGTTACGAGCTGGTAAAATCTATGTTCCTAACACAGGCTTGATATTACAAAATAGTATGTTTGGATATATAGTTAGTGGAAATATAAATGATTCTCGGAGAAATAATTTATCGTATTGTGGATTAATAAATGATAATTCAGAGAGTGAATTGAAAATGTTTTTCGAACTAGAATCATTAGGAATTAAAGATGATCCTTATTGTCATGAGGAACACAAAGCATTGGAAATATCTAATAAGACAGTTTGTTTTAAAGCTGGTTTCTAAGAGGTTACTTTACCTTGAAAAAGGGACTGGAGGGAATTAGCTAGCTGATAATTACCGAGTAGCGGAAAATAGATTAAAAACTCTTGCAAAGCGAATGAATTATGACAAAACACTGTTTTCTACATATAGTAAAATATTAGATGATTATCTCAAGCAAGGTATCATTGAAAGAGTGTCAGATGGAAGTATACCTATCGGTAAACCAGTATTTTACCTACCACACCGACCGGTATTTAGAGAAACCAGTGCTTCAACGAAGACTAGAATAGTGTTTGATGGCAGCTCAAATGAGTTCGGGCAGCTATCACTGAACGGTTGTCTATGGACAGGGACAAATTTAAATACTAATATGTCCCATCTGCTAATTAATTTCCGATTAAATAAAGTTGCAATTTCAGCGGATGTAGAAAAAGCATTTTTGCAGATTGCTTTGTCAGAAAAGAATCAAGACGCAGTGCGATTCCTGTTTTTGGAAAACACACAATTAAATGATCTAAAACTAGCGACATATAGATTTAAGCGCGTAAATTTTGGGATTAAGTCAAGTCCGTTTTTGTTGGCTGCAACAATTAAAGAACACATTAGAAAATATCGAGATGAGCAGCAAGATGTATTTGAAATATTGAATTCTTGTGTTTATGTTGATGATTTTATTACTGGACAGGACAGTATAGATGAGGCTCTAAGCTTATCGCGTAAAGCTAAACAAATTATGAGTGCAGCAAATATGAACTTGCGCAAATGGGTATCCAATGATCCTGAGCTGATGAGAAAATGGGAAAAAGAAGAGTTCGAGATCCATCCACATAAAATCAATGACTCAAACGAGACACTTAAGATCTTGGGAATATCTTGGGATACTAATGAAGACAGTCCGAGTATAGACACAGACAGTTTGATGGAATTCCTTAAGAATAAGCGTAATACGAAACGGTTCATCTTGAAAACTGCCGGGAAGATTTTTGATCCCTTTGGGTTAATAACTTCATTTACTGTTAGACTTAAATTCTTGCTACAAGAACTTTGGGTTTCAAAATTGACATGGGATGATGAACAACCTACAGATATCTGTCAAGAGTGGGCAAAGTGGTGCTGTGAGTGTCATCATCTAAGTAAAATTGCAGTTCCAAGATTCATTTTGAATCCCGAAGCCGATTCCATAGAGATCCATTGCTTTTCAGATGCTAGTCAGAGAGCGTACGGTACTGTTGTCTACGTAAAAGTGCGTAAACAAGAAGAAATTTCTGTGAGTTTCGTCGCATCAAAATGTCGTGTTGCACCTGTGAAAAGAATTACGTTACCTCGTCTTGAATTACTTGGTGCATTACTAGCAGCGCGTTTAGGTTCTGGAGTGAAAAAATTGCTCGATCAAAAGAAATCCTCGAGAATATTTTATTGGACTGATGCCAAAATAGTGCTATGCTGGATTAAAGGTACCAGTATCAAAAGGAAATCTTTCATCGCCAACAGAGTTAACGAGATTAGGAAGTTAACACAGCCGACAGAGTGGTTCTATTGTTCAACAAAAGAGAGCCCAGCAGATGTTATGACGCGTGGTGTTCAAATTGACTTTCTTGTGAACTGTTCCAAATGGCGGTCATGCTGTGACTTTCTAACATGCTCAGAGATTCCTCATCAGGACTTATCAATTGAGGTAGTTGAAGAAGTGTGTCCAAATGAACTTAAAAGGGACAATGAACTGCATAATGATTCTAACTTAGTTTTAATTGCATGTAATGAACCAAACCTCTTTAATGATATTCTTAATTTGTCTTCTAATTATACTAAACTTATTCGTATTGTAAGTTTCATTTTCAGGTTTATCCATAATCTTAAGAACCCTCAGGTAAGGAAGTATGGAGTACTTACTTTAGAAGAAATAAAGGATGCTGAGGTGTATATTTTATTAGAGGCTAAAAAAAGTGAGTTTATAGACGAAATAAATCAATTAAAAAGAGGTAAGTGTGTAAATCTCAAAAGTAAATTAGCATCACTGAATGTGTTTCTTGATAACATGGGGCTAATTAGAGTGGACGGACGATTGTCCTATTCGGACCTACCCGCTAATAGTAAACACCCTATAGTTTTACCTAGTAAACATCGCTTAACTACTATTATTTTAGAGCATTTTCATTTGAAGTACTTTCATTTAGGATCACAATCACTGTTACGTCAGGTAAGACAAAGGTTCTGGCCACTAAATGGCAGAAATAATTGTAGAAAGATCATCTACAGATGTGTGACACGTTTTAAGAACAAACCCATCACAGTTCAACAAATAATGGCCGAGTTGCCCAAAGAGCGTCTCACACCATCATACCCATTTAACATAACTGGTGTTGATTTCTGCGGCCCATTTGCAATAACGTTTAAAAATCAACGTAAGGGAGTTTTGAAAAAAATTTATGTCGTAGTATATGTATGTATGAGTACAAAAGCCATACACTTAGACTTTGTGACAGACCAAACTAGCCAATCTTTTATTTCGAGCTTAAAACGTTTTTTTCTCTAGAAGGGGAAAATGTACTGGAATAATGAGTGATAATTCTAAAGCCTTTATTGGTACTAGTATAGAACTAAAAAAATTGCAAAAATTGGTTGAGTGTCCAGATGAGAATTTAGCGAGTTTTTATACCACTGAACGCATAGAGTGGAAATTTATTCCTCCAAAGTCGCCAAATTTAGGGGGAATTTGGGAGGCCGGGGTTAAATCATTTAAGAGTCATTTGAAGAGAGTTATTGGTAATCAGTGTTTAACTTTAGAAGAATTTTTAACTGTTTTAACTGAAATTGAAGGAGTATTGAACTCAAGACCTCTTACTCCAATTTCAGCTGATTACAATAATTTTGAAACTTTGACCCCAGGTCACTTTTTGGTTGGTAGACCTATCACAACTCTAGCTGAGCCAGATTTACCCAACATAAATGAAAACAGACTTTTTAAATGGCAAAGAATCAATAAGTATACACAAAAGATTTGGAAATTATGGAAACGTGATTATCTTAATAATTTACAAGAACGTCACAAGTGGAAAATTTTAAAGGATGACGTTCAGTTGGGAACTCTTGTATTAATAAAAGATGAAAATTTTTTCAACCAAATGGTTAGTGGGGAGAATAGCTGAGGTTTTTCATGGTAGGGATAACAAAATAAGAGTAGTAACAGGTAAGATTGCCTAATCAACATTTGCTGAAACGAAATGTTCGAGATATATGTATACTTCCTGTAGAATGATGGTTTATTTCTATTATAAACTGGTATTTGTTGTAATAATTTGAATGTATATTTTTCAATATTGTGATTTATTATTGTGAAGTAATTTATTGTAGTGCCTTTATATTTACATTTATTGAAATAATAGTTTGAAATTGTTAATTTCAACGCCGGGACTGTTTTGTATTAGTTGAGAAATGCTTGGCGCCAAAGCGGAATCTTGGCTAATGGCGCATGCGCCGCCGGAATTGGCAATGAAATGTATTCTGTGAGAAACTTGTGGTACATTCGAAGTTGCGATTTATATGTTACGCTGTAAGGTGAAACCTAGCGCCTGAGTGTCGCTATGGAAAATAAATGTATTGAAACTGTGTAATGTGTGTGTAGTTATTTTATTATGATATACAGCTATCGACAGGAAATAGAATAAGTCAATTCATGAGTGATAGTGATACTGTGACTGTCAAGTTCTCGTGTAAATGATTTAATAATTATTAATTTAATAATTATTAATTTAATTATTATTATAGCTTATTTTTATTATGGATCGATGGTTAAAAACGGGTCGTTTAGAAACGAGACAAGATAATCGAGATGATAGTACTGAAAGCTGTAGTGAGGTACCGTTTCACCAGACGAAAAAAAAAGGGAAATGATGATAGAAAAGGGAAAAGGCGAAAATATGACAGCGACCATCTACAATTGGGTTTTTATTTTACTGGGGATGAGTCGGAACCTAAATCGCTTTCTGTTATATGTAACGAAGCTCTTGCCAACAGCAGTTTAAAACCATCACTTCTTCGTAGACCTATTGAAACAAAACATCCGACACACAAAGATAAACCTCTTGAATATTTCAAAAGAAAATTAAAAGATATCAAAAAGTGTAGCCTTTCTTCTTTCTTGACTTCAAACTAAGATAGTAAAATGGCCCTTAAAACATCATTTCGAGTAAGTTATAGAACTGCAAGATCTGGACAAGCGCATACAATAGCAGACAATTTAATTGGACCATGTGCGAAAGATATCGCCAAATGTATGGTTGGGGAAAAGGCAGCAAAGAAAATTGAGTTAGTTCCCTTATCAAACAACACGGTGTAGCGTAGAATTAATGACTTGGCTAATGTGGAGAACGAACTTCTAAAAAGAATAAAATTGAATTATTTTGCAATTCAACTTGACGAATCGACGGATGTAACAAATGCCGCAGTCTTGCTTGTCTACGTTAGATATTTTTTACGAATATTGTTCAAGATGTACTATTTGCAAAACCTTTGAAAACCTACACAACTGGAGAAGCGATTTTCCATATGATCAATGGGTATTTTGAAAAGAATGGAATAAGCTGGTCTTATTGTGTGGATGTGTGTACAGATGGTGCAAAACCAATGACAGGAAAATTTTCTGGTTTTGTGGCACGGGTGAAGAAGATCAACGAGAAAATTCAATGGACTCATTGTTGTATTCATAGACAACAATGTGCTTTAGTATGTAAGCGTATTCCTGCAGAGTTATCGACTACTTTAAGTAATGCTGTGAAAATTGTGAACTTTACAAAATCGTGTGCTACAAATTGCTGTCTATTCCGTACGCTTTGTGAGGATTTTGGAAGTTCTTCACACAGAAGTTAGATGGCTTTCCCGTGGTAAAGTTTTGACGCGTTTGTTTGAATTGAAGTCTGAAGTTCAAGCATTTTTTATTCATCATCCGTTTCATTTGTCTTCTTGTATATCCGATGTTCTTTGGCTGCAAAAGCTTGCGTATTTAGCTGACATTTTTTTCAAACTGAATGAATTAAATACGTCTTTACAAGGACGTATTTTCAGTGTATATGTGAACATCTGAACTATCTTCGATTAACTTTCGATGACCATTTTCCCAACAGATGCAATTTATAGATCTCAAACAACTGGATACGTAATCCTTTTCAAGGAAATGCAAGTTCAGAAACATCTCTAAATATACTAGAAAAAGAAACTCATAGAGTTATCTTGTGACAGTTCTCTATAAGCAATTTTTAAAGATCAATCTTTAATTGACTTCTGGCTCAGTATACAAAATGAATATCCTGTTCTGTCAAAAAAAAGCCATTGAAGTTCTATTACCATTTTGCACAACATATCTATAAAGGATTTTCAACATATACTTATCTGAAAGATAAATACAGAAACAGGTTAAATGCAGAACCTGATCTAAGATCGAAATTGTCAGATATTGAGCCTAGCTTTGAATTACCGTAATTTCCGGAAGAAAGGCCGCATCAGCGTAAACGCCGCACTCGAAAAAATGGCGGGAAAAAAATTAAAATTACACAGAAACGCCGCAATAGATTAAATTGCGCGTGACATCGTCGTGGGCCGTATAGATGCAAAAACTCAACCTAAGTCCTGATATATGACATACCAGTTAAGAAAAATGCATGAAATGAAACCATAACTCAAAAATAAATTAAAGGTAAGAAATGTATAGCTTCTGTGCCATTTAGAGACATTTTCAAAAATTTTCCGCTCCCTTCTTACTTAAAAACTATCCAACAAGTACTTGTACCCAAACTGATGGGATCTGTATTTGGCAGAATGCCAAGAAAAAATCCATTCATGCTGAAGGGGAAATACGTCAGAGTTCGTTATTGCGAGGCAGGTGGAGTCATGTTCGCCTTTGAAAAAAATTGCAGAAAAGGCAGGGGTGGGGAGAGGATGGGTTCTGGAAGATTCATCGAATGGCAGAGGAGAGAGACTATTCAAACTGATGAGAATGTTGATTTGAAAGGGGGAAGAATGTTATTGTTCTGAGATCTCGTTTAGGGTGAATAAGGCATGTAGGTCCGTTCAAGGGAAAGAATGTAAACAAAATAAAGCTCGCAAAAATGAACTGAGTGGTCTTTTGTGTGGGAACAGCACCAGTCTACGCACAATGACAAGGCCATCCAAACTATGTACAATGACCATCATAGGAAATATTTTATTTTCAGTGCACCTAAACGCCGCATGGGTAGAAACGCCGCACCCGCTGAAAATTTAAGTTTTAAACATATAAACGCCCCGGCGTTTCTCTCGGAAATTACGGTACTTTGTTCTATCAAACAGCCACAAATATCCCATTAAGTTTTTCCAAATGTAAAACATAAGAACCAGTTTGTTGAATTTATCTTGTTTTCAACTTTTATTGCCATCATTTTAGTCTTATAAATGTTTTATTTAAATGTTTCATGATTAATATAATCAATTATTCTGCAATATGAAAAATATATATTCTATCAAATTTTATTGCTTTTTTTTCTACCTGTCATTAACGACTACAGAGGGGGTTCGTCAAATTTTTTCGGACCTTTCTTTTGGTTCGCGAGGAAAAAAAGGTTGGGAAACACTGATCTAAAAGAACAACAACTGATTGACGAAGAAACTAATTTTTGCATTAAAGGAGACATTTCTTCAATATCTTTAAGTAATGGTATAAACACATTAAACAAGTCAAATAAATATTCAAATCTATTTTTGAAATATCCTGACATACTTAAGACAAATTTACTAATTTCAAATACAAAGCATGACGTCAAACACTATACAGTAACTGAAAGTCAACCTGTACATTTCAAAACTCGCCAACTTGATCAGAGACGGCTAGAAAATGAAATAATTCGTCCTTCTAACTCACAATGGCCAAGTTCATTACACATGGTGATAAAAAAAAGTGGGCTCATTTCGTCCGTGCACATATTATAGAAAGTTAAATCCCCAAACAGTGCCTGATAGATACCTAATACCAAGAATTGAAGATTTTCACCCCATTTTAAAAGACAGCAAATTGTTTTTCAAAAACTGATCTCTTTAAAGCATATTATCAAATACCAATAGCAGAAGAGAATAAAAAAAAACTGCGATAATAACCCCATTCGGCTTGTATGAATTTAACGTTATGAGTTTTGGTTTGAAAAATGCTTCTTCAACATTTCAAAGATTCATCCATGAAGTTTTTAGAGATTTAAATTTCACTTTTGCTTATTTAGATGAGGTACTGATCGCATCACCTAACGAAGAACAGCATAAGAATCATCCAATCTAGTTTTTGAACGACTAAACAAATATGGCTTAAGAATAAATTTATAAAATTCAACCTTTAGGAAACAAAATGTAGAATTTTTAGGATGATTTTTGATTACATCTGAAGGTTCTCATCCATTAGCTCAAAACGTAGCAGCTGTATTGAATTACAAAACACCCCAAACCATCCATGAACTAAGAACATTTCTTGGCATGATCAACTTTCATCGTCGTTACTTAAAAGACGCTACAAAAAAATCAAGCTATTTTACATGAGTATCTGAAAGCTTCAAAGAAAAAAGACAAAAGAAAAATTTAATGGACAGAAGAGGCATTAAAGCAATTAGGAAAATGTAAACAAGATCTTGCTAATGCTGTATTGCTATCCGACCCGAATTACCTCTAGCAGTGTTTACTATTGGATCAGTTTTACAAAATTACAACAAAAATGGATGGAAGCATCGGCATAGGGGTCCTGCACCTGGAGTGATGGTTTGGACAGCCATTGGGTACACGACACGCAATCTCTAGTTCAAACTGACGATAATTTGTACGCAGGTCGGTACATTTCTGACATCTTACGTCCAGTGGTTGTGCCCTATCTTCGAGGCCTGCCAAACGCCATCCTTCCAACAAGATAATGCAAGACCACATGTTGCACATCGTGCTCTGACATTCATCGATGCACAGAGTATTCGATTGCTACCTTGGCCTGCACTGTCTCCAGATCTGTCACGCATTGAAAATATCAGGTCAGGGGTTGCTGAAAGACTGGCCCGCCACCCCTCTCCAGCTAATACGGTTAATGAAGTGTGGTATAGACTTGAAGCAGCATGGAATGAGTTGCCAGTTTCTGTCATCCAAGCCCAGTTCGACTCTCCCCCAGGGGTTGACTCAGGTAAACCTGGCAGCACTGGCTAGGATCTGTACTTAGGCAGTCTCAACCACGGGGGTAAATAATTTGTCTTCACAGGACTAGAATCCGAGTTCATTCTCAGGTTGGTTCAGGCTTGACAGGGACCCTACTAGTACTGTCGTGTTTGTTCCTCTGGCTGTGGTGGAGTTATATCGTACGATTTACGGGTGGTCCTGAGAGGAGTGCCTCGGACGGCTCGGTTTGTGCGTTGCTGTCGGGCCTGGCGATTTCTTGAGGCTGATATTCGGTTGTCCATATCCTTCCTCGAGACGCTGCCAGGTGGACGCCTGGAAGGACTGAGTTCTGTTCATGGCCGATTAAGAGCAATGTGCCTGAACCTTTTGCATAGCACTTATATTGACATAGTTTTTCCCGACAAAGAACTTCCTCTTCCCCTCCTGGAGGGGTCGTGGAATGTGAGTTTCTGGTAGCGCCGTCGCTTGGACTGTGGGGGCGGGCCAGGTCGGTCGCCGCGCGACTCGGTTGGAGCGCCTCTGGGGTCTGAGACTAATCTATGTGAGGTGGTCTTAATTGTCCGCCAGGTAATAGCGACTCTTTCTCTTGGTTCTTATGTCCTATCTTATGCTAAGTTCGATTCCATGTCTAACCGGGTAAGGGCCGTTTTAGCTGCCAGGGCTGGCAGCTGTTTCTACTAATTTTCAGCCCTGTAAACCCTCAGACTGCTTAGAAATTTGACCATTTTGTTTTCATGCCATACTGTTTACGCACAAAAAATATCTTTTTTTGTATTTGCTTTCCTTCATGGTGTTGCAATTTTAATGGCCAGCACTGTATTTCACAGTTGACTATAGTGTTGTGTAATTTGAAGAAAAAGGCTAAAGGGCGCTGTTGCTCGCATAGTTGAAAGAAAAGTTCATGTTGAAGGCGGCGGCCTAAGAATACGCTCTGTATATAGTAATTAAAATATTATTAAAAATGTAAAAGTGTTAAAATTAGTGAACTCACTGAACCACCATCATCTGATTTAGAAATGCACAAATTATTACTAGATGGTGCATCGGCCGGGAAGTAAGGCTTTGTGAAGATTTTAGGTGTTCGATCTAAGTGTTTCGATTTAGGATATTTCATATTCAAGGGACAATGGAATTCCAAATAAAGGTAGGGAAATCTTAAATTAATTATTTAGTGATTATTTGTAGTAAATTAGTAAGTATTCATTATTGCTGTCGTGGGCGTATTTAAATTAAATAAAATGGAAGATAAGTTAGATAGGTTGAAACGTAAACGTTCAACATTGAGATCGTCCGTTACTAGGTTAATTAAAGTGATTGAAGATAAATTAAAAATTGAAGGGGAAGAAAATTTGATTAAAGAATTACGGGAATTGTTTGAATTATTAACCGAAAAGAAAAATAATTTGAGAACGCTTGATGATGAAATACAAGAGTTAATTGATGTTAACTTAATTGAAGAAGATTATAGTATAAGCGAAGAATACAATGACAAATATATAATTGCTTGTAGTCAAATTAAGCAGTTTCTAGGTGCGGTTACCGCAGTACCGCCAGCGAGGAATCTCCAAAGTTCTGATTTGAACCAGTCTAGTGGTAATGGAATTTTGCATGTAAGTTCCAGTTCTAGTGAGAGTAGTACGCTGAAATTACCAAAATTAATGATTGATAAATTTTGGGGAGACCTTAAACAATGGAATGAATTTTGGAATAGTTTCGAAAATTCGATACATAAAAACGAAACACTTTCAAAAATACAAAAATTTGCATACTTAAAAACATTCTTAACGGGACAAGTTTCGAATGTTGCGTCAGGCTTTGAGTTAACAGAAAGTAATTATGATAGTTGTGTACCATCACTAAAGGACAGATATGGTCGAAAAGACCTGATCATTAATTCATTCATGAATAAAATTCTCAATTTAGAAGCCGTTAAAAATTCTGCTAACGTAAAGGCTTTATGTAAATTGTATGACGAATTAGAAGTTTCGATTCGTAATTTGGAAACTTTAGAAGTAACTTTTTTCTCATATGGACATTTACTAATTCCAATATTATTAAAATTAATTCCGGACGATTTAGTTTTGGAATTTAATCGGCAAAGAGGATCGAAAGATAAAGTTGAAGTTTCAGAATTAACACAATTTATTAAAACGGAAATAGAATGCAGGGAAGTTTCAAATCTAGTATTAAATGAAAGGAAAAATCCTGTGCCTCCGCGAGTCGATGAATCAAAATATGAAACTAGAAAATATGTAAAAAATACACCCACGGCTGCATTTCATACTGCAGTTAACCGAAAATGCATCTTTTGTGATAATTTGCACGAGTCATTTAAATGCGAAGTGAATGTTTCTGATAAATTAAAGAAACTAAGATCCGAAAACCGCTGCTGTTCTTGATTTAAAAAATTTCATACATCAAAAAAGTGTAGAAATAAAACTAAATGTAATAAATGTGGCGGTATGTATCACAATGAATCTATTTGTACTAATAAATGCCCTGTAATCAAAAAGTCGGAACAAGGTTATTCCGAAAATGAAGCTGAAAATCTGACTTTGAATTCTGAGGAAAGAAATAAAGTTCAAAACTTAAAATTGATTGCTTCTGTTCCTCAAGGTGATAATAATAATAATGACTGTAATGCCAGGGAAATATTATTACAAACTTGTACAGTTTATTCTTGTTCTAAGTATAAATCAAAATTAACTAGATTAATTCTTGATCAAGGCAGTCACAGATCCTTTATAACGAAAAAATTGGCCGACTATTTAAAACATTCCAATCCGCTATGAAAACCTTTCTGTTTATTCATTTGGTGCGACGAAGGCAATGAATCATTCCTATCCGGTCGTTGAAATCGAAATTCAGGATTGGAAACAAAATAATAAAATAAAAATTGAATGTTTGATCTCCAATGTTATTTCCTCGGCGCAAATCAGTGTGCATAGTAAACAAATTGCAGACTTCATGGAGCATCTGGGGTTGCAGATCGCCGATTGCTCAAGAAAAAATAACACAGATGTTCACATATTAATTGGCGGGGATGAATTCTGGAATGTAGTTTATTCAGAAAGAATTAAAATATCTGAACGGTTGTACGCAGTCAGTTCTGTGTTTGGTTGGGTTGCTGCAGGAATCGAGAAAAATAAAACAAATAAAAATTGTTCTGAAAATTTAGCGGTAATGACAAACACTGCAGTGTTCAAAGATTTAAGAGGTTTTGGGGAATAAGAGCATATGGGAATAAATGACTTTGATGATTATTCCGATATTGACTGCAAAATAGTAGACCAGTTTGAAAGAAATTTGCAGTTTAAAAACGGAAGATATGAGGCAAATTCAATCTGGAAATACAGTCCGAATAATCTAGGAAATAATTTAAAGGTAGCTAAGAAACGATTCGCAAACCTTCACAATAAACTAAGTAAAACTCCGGAGATTTTTCAGGAATATAAAAATATAATTGAGAACCAGATATTGTGGAGGAATGTCCGAATAATGATATAAATTTGGGTTATTTTATGCCGCACTGAGCAGTGATACGACCTAGTGAAACTACTAAGGTAAGAATTGTGTACGATGCTAGCTCAAGGACAGAGGATACGAATTCGTTAAATGACTGCCTTGGATCGGGACCTAATCTAAATCCAAATATACTAGACATTATGTTAAATTTTCTTAAGTTTAAGATAGCGTTTTGTGGAGACGTTGAAAAAGCCTTTTTGATGATAGGAATTGCTGAAGGTGATAGACAATTTCTAAAATTTCTTTGGTTTAACGAAAAGATCGACTCCTTTAAGATTATGCAAATGTGTCGCGTAGCTTTCGGTTTGACTATATCTCCTTTCATTTTGGCCGCCACTGTAAAATATCACATTCGAAAATATAAAGATAAAATGCCGGACAGTTTCCAAATGTTAAATTCTTCTGTCTATGTCGATGACCTATATTTTGAAGCAGGAACGGTTGAAGATGCATATCGGTTATCTGTAGATGCGGTTAACATATTTAAAGATGCTGGGATGAATTTCAGAAAATTAAGAACTAATTCTAAAGCATTAAACGATTTATGGGTCTCAAATGGTATTAAGGAATCAGATAACAAATTAACCAGTGAATCGAATTTCTTAGGCATGATTTGGAATTCCATTGAGGACAATATAAAGTTAAATTTAAAAAATTTAATTGACTTTTCTATTGGAAATGATTTTGCTATTAAAAGGAAACTTTTGCAAAGTACCGCCCAAATATACGATCCATTTGGATTTATTGCACCCTTTGTTATTCGGGCAAAAATTATTATGCAAGAAATCTGGTGTTCCGGTTCTGACTGGGATGAGGTTCTTCCTGCAGAGATTAAGGACAAATTCAACAATTGGCGGGAGGATCTAAATGATTTAACTGAAATATCGATATAGCGAAATTTCTTTGATGACGATCCAATGAATATAAGCCTTCACCTATTTTCGGACGCTAGTCCTAAAGCATATGGGGCTATCGCATATTTCAGATATTGTACGAGTGATTCTGAAATTAAAACTTCCTTTATCATGTCGAAATGCAGAGTTGCATCTTTAAGATCAATCACGCTTCTTCGTTTATAGTTAATGGGAGCACTCGTGGCTGCTCGAATGTATAAATATTTAAAAAAATTGTTTGGTGATTTAATTGAGGATGTTTATTTTTGGAGTGATTCCGAAATCGCCATTACTTGGATTAAAGGTTCGCCAAATAATTGGAATCTATTTATCGCCAATCGTGTTACAGAAATACAGGGTATATGGAAAAAAAAAAAAAAAAAAAAAAAGTGGAACCACTGCGAAGGAAAACAAAATCCTTCCGATTTACTGACTCGAGGAATTAGTGCTCAGTCACTAATTAAGAATGATATGTGGTGGCATGGGCCACACTGGTTACGTTTTCTTACTGAAAACTTTCTGAAACAAAAGAAATTACAACCAAATTCAGAATCGTTAGAGTTAAGAAAAAGTATTATTTTGACTGTACCTGTAATTAACAATGAATCCCCGATTTTGCATATAGAAAAATTCAGTTCTTGAGGAAAATTACTTCGAATTACTGCCTATGTATTAAGATTTATTGGGAGGCTTCGGAAAAGGTCTACAGAGAATGGACCTTTAAGTGCTTTTGAAATTGAAGCAGCTGAACATTATTGGGATAAAATTACGCAACGAGAATCGTATCAAGTGGAAATAATTAAGTTATCAAATAAAAAATCAATTCTCGATTCTTCCATCTACTCCCTTAATCCAAGGCTTGATGTGGAGGGAATTCTTCGCTTGAAAGGTCACATTCAATTTTCAGACTGTCACGAGAATTTAAAACATCCTATTCTATCATCCTCAAAATGCAAGTTTACCGAGTTGATCATCATGGACTCGCATGAAAGGGTATTCCATGCTGGAGTTAATTCGACACTAACTCATCAGAGACAAATATTGGATCATTAAGGGAAGACAGCATGTTAAGACTATCATCAGCAAATGTGTGATATGCAAACGATATAGTGCTCGTCCTGGGGTGCAGGATATCGCTCCACTTCCTCCAGACAGAATCCAAGAGTCGCCTCCATTTGCTGTGACCGGGTTGGACTTTGCCGGTACATTTTTTACGAAAGACAGGCAAGGTAAAGTTTATATGTTGCTGTTAACGTGTGCGGTCACTCGTGCCTTACATATAAAGATAGTAACTGATCTCAGGACTGAAAGTTTTTTGCTAGCTTTCCGAAGATTTTTAGCTCGCCGAGGACTGTGTACTCCGATAATGCCAAGACTTTTAAAGAGCTGACAAAGAACTAAAACATATTTTCAAAGCTTTGAGTGACTCATCTGTGAAAGAATTATTCTCTGCTAGAGGCATAAATTGGAAATTTATTATTGAGAGGGGTCCATGGTGGGGAGGGTTTTGGGAGCGTATGGTACGAACCATAAAATCCAGCTTACGCAAAATTATTGGTCGATCATCCCTTACTGTGAAAGAGCTTGAAACAGTCCTCATTGAAATCGAGGCAATGATTAATTGTAGACCAATTACCTACGTGTTTACCGATCCCAATGAACCTTCTCCACTAACACCTTCTCATTTTCTGGTTGGTAGACGATTACTATCTCTTCCTGCTACTAAAATAACATCAAATAATTTGATTGGATCAAGAAATTCAATTATTAAACGATATAAATACCATCAAGATATTTTAAATCATTTTTGGAAGCGTTGGAGAACAGATTATCTTTTTAATCTGAGATCTGCCAATATTTGTCCTCCACACTCTAACGCATCTCAGTTTAAAATCAACGATATTGTCTTGATTCATGACGATAAAAATCCCAGAAATCTCTGGACAATAGGTAAAACTTTGGAATTAATGCCAGGCAGAGATGGTAAAACAAGATCTTTCATAATTAAAACACCTACTGGTACCTTAAAAAGGTCTATACAATTGTTATATAATATGGAACTTAACTAATGTTTGTATTTTGTATTTTTAGGTTTGATTCTCCTGACCTTGCTGATAGGTATCATTTAACGTTTCGTAAAATTTATATGCTTATAATTATGTATGCATGTTTGTTATATTTAACCATTTCTCTAGTATTGATAGTCGAAATATTAATTGAAAATTCTAGAATATATTATTGAAAGATGAACTCTCCACCGAGTTTAGGTGGGGAGTGTTGTGTAATTTGAAGAAAAAGGCTAGAGGGCGCTGTTGCTCGCATAGTTGAAAGAAAAGTTCATGTTGAAGGCGGCGGCCTAAGAATAAGAATACGCTCTGTATATAGTAATTAAAATATTGTTAAAAATGTAAAAGTGTTAAAATTAGTGAACTCACTGAGCCACCATCATCTGATTTAGAAATGCACAAATTATTATTATATAGAAAAATCAAACATACTAAAGGTGAAAATAATATAATAGCCAACACATCATCAAGAATAGAAAAAGTAACAGAAATTAATTATTATGAAATAGCGGAAGGCCAAACTGTTAGCAAAGAATTAAAAAAATTACAAAAACTTCATTTAAAATTTACACACTATGCGTTACCTTCAGGAAAAAAATTTATGGTGACACATCAACCACTATAATTAGTACCATTCATACCGAATGAAAATATTTATTCACTTTTACATCCATAATAAAATCATCCGTAAAGCTTGTAACTCCAAAATTCATTTGGCCAAACATTTAAAAAAAAAAAAAAAAAAAAAAAAAAAAAAAAAAAAGACGCACAACAAATGGGCTCGAGCATGTATTCCCTGCCATAAAAACAAAATTTCTCGCCACACAAAATCAATTTTCAGAAAACATCAAAAATATACTGAAAGATTTAAAAAAATTCATATCAACATATTAGAGCCATTAACCCCATCAAATGGAAATGTTTATTGACTCGTATAGATAGATTTACAAACTGGGTTGAAGTAATTTTGTTAAATAATATATCGGCAGTAACCATTGCCAAAGCTTCCTGCAACAATTGGATTACAAGATTTAGAACACCCTATAAAATAGTAACAGACTGTGTAGCACAATTTTCGTCCGAAATACTTAAGAACTTGTCAAGAATTTGTGGTATTAAGCTTAATCATACAAAAGCCTGCCATCCACAATGCAATGGCAAAATAAAACAAGCCCATAACAACGTAGCCTGGAATGAAAGTTTACCAACTGTTCTCTTAGGAGGATTAGGATCTGCAATACAAGAAGATACTAATCATACACTAGCAGAAATGGTTTTATAGACACCCTAATAAACCTACCTAGTGAATTTTTCACAGAAAGTTCCATTCATACAACACCAGAAGCATTCGTAAATAATCTTAAAAAGCAGACGGAATTCATCGGACCAAGATCATCACATCACAAAACAAACGTTTTCGTTCATAAGGACTTAAAAACATGCTCTCATGTATTTCTGAGAGTAGACAGAATAAGGAAGTCACTCGAACCTCCTTATGAAAGACCATTTATGGTAACTGAACTAACACCAAAATATTTCACTACTGAAATAAACGGAAAAAAGTCAATATAACGATTGATAGATTGAAACCAGCTTTTATCCTGGCAAACAAAAATTATGACTTTCTCTATATCAAAAGAGGTACATTGAAAGTAAATGAAGAAAATGTGTCTGATAAACAGTCCCGAAGTGGCAGAATAATAAAGATTCCAGTAAGATTTAAAGACTGAACTAACTCCTACCAGTTAAAAATGTTGAACTTAACTTAGTTACTGGTGGGGGAGTAATGTAGGAGTACAAACATAATAAGAATTCTACAAATATTTTAATAGTAATAATTTTATCTAACAGGTATATGAGAAACAGTAAATTAAAATTTACACTTATTTAAAAAATTGTTTTTAAAATTTAACTAAATTCAACAAAAATATCATTATTGTAATTTTAATTTCAAATGGTTGTTATGATGACAATTTTCCTAAAAAAAAAAAGAGAACATTATTTTTAAGTAATGTAAGTTGATGGATAGATTTACAATACATTAAAGGTCCTCGGAAAGAGTAAATAATTGTAAATATTTATTGTAATAAAATTATTCCGTTAGTATCAACATTGTGTTATTTTTTGTGTGTCATCATTATTTGATGACCACAAATACATAAATCAGAAATGACGAACGCTAACCTAGAATCACTGAAAGAATTTCCAACATTGCAGGCTTTGTCTTGCTTTTTTTGCAATTTTTAACATTGTATCTCCAAATGGTTTCATCATTAACATAAAAGTTTCATTTTGTGGCCATTTTCGCATACTTGTTTGTTAGCTAAAAGACTTCTTTCCTGAAAATATTATATGGCATTCGCCTCATTACCTGGTAAATTAAAGACCGTTAACACCATATTCGCAAAAAAAAAAAAAAAAAAAAAAAAAAAAAAAAAAAAAAAGCTATGAACAATATGAACTCGAAAAACCCCATAAAATGAATAATATAAGAACATGCGGTAAAAGCAAAAATGCAACACGATACTACTATACGATTATGTGGCGAAGTATAAGAACATGCAGATGGTGCTAATACATGATCACATGGATGAAGTATAAGAAAACACAGCCAGATTTTGGCGAAATATTTTGGTTGCTTGGCGATTCAATCTTGGGGGCCTCTATAAGAAAGACCCAAATAAAGAAGTAAAAAAGAAGTTCCCAAATATACTTTGGCAAAATTGAAGTATGACAAGAAAGACATTACAGCAGACTTTTAAAATTATTATATATAAATCACATTAATAAATTATTATTAATGAGTAAATGTCTACATCTCCTATTTTCTGAACAACAGAATGTTGCTGAATATTTCAAACATTACTTCTGATGCAGAGTAATCTGTTTCACACTGCAAAATCTCTCAATCAAAAAATTAATCAGAACATATTACACTTGATTAAATATCATTATTAAACGTAATAAATACATTTAATTTTTTATGCCAACTAAGTAAAAAACAACATTTATTTAATTTCTTTAGAGCAATACATTTAACTATGATTACACAAAAATATCACATGCTTAAAATAAAAATGCACATTAAGTTTACATATAAAGAAATAATTTGGACATTACAGCCACTCTTGGATAACAAAATTTAACTTTCCTTAGCATCATTTAACTTAGCGCTTAGCTCTTCTCGTTTACGTTCTGGGAGAAATCTAAGTGGAACAGTGACCATGATAGGTTGCTGAGATGGGGAACATGGCATAACTCGGTTCGATGAGAGTGTACCATGAGCAGATGATGACGATTTAATTTTTTTTCTCAAATGTTTTGAAGACTGAGAATGCCTGTCTTCCTCAGATATAGATGAAGCAGCACTTTTCTTTTCCTTTTTACTTTTCTCAGGATAATATGAATCTCTTCCTCCAGTAGAAACTGAACTCTTCTTGCTTTCTTTCTTTTTCTTGGAACCATCTGTTTTTTTGCCAGAAGAAAAATGATCTCTAGACTTTACTTTCTTCACAGTAACAGAGCCAGATACTTTTTGGAATGATGTTCCATCATTAGTCCTTTCTTCGATGAGATTCAAACTTTTCTGGCTTGAAACATCTGCTCCCAAGGACAAAAAATTATGCTTAGATTTTTTCTTCTTGTGAATATCTGAGCCAGATGCACTTCTAGAAGTTTTTTGTGGCGACTTTCCATCATTAGTCTCTTCTTGAATCAGATTCGAACTTTTCTGCCTTGAAACATCTGCTTCCAAAGAAGAAACATTATGCTTAGATTTTTTCTTCTCATGAATCACTGAGCCATACACAGTTTTAGAAACCTTTTGTAGTGGTGTTCCATTATTAGTCCCTTCCTCAATCAAAGTCCAATTTTTCTGGTTTGAAACAACTGTTTCTAAGGATGAAAAAGAATGCCTTGACTTTTCTTTCTCCTGAACTGAGCGAGAAGCATTTTTAGAAGCCTTTTTATGTGGCAACGTATCATTATTAGTAGCTTCTTTCAACAGACTCAAATTTTTGTGTCTTAGAACAGGTGTTTCTAAGGAAGAGAAGCAATGTTCAGACTTTTTTTCCTTCCGAATGACCGAGCCAGATGCACTTTCGGAGGCCGGTTGTAGCAATGTTTCATCATTACAGCCTTTCCGAATCAGATCCAAATTTTTCTTACTTGAAACATCAGTTTTTAAGGAAGAAAAATGATGCTTAGACATTTTCTTCTCCAAAAGAACTGAGCCAGATTCACTTCTGGGAGCCTTTTTCAGCGATCCTCCAGTATTATTCCCTTCTTGAAACAGATCCAAATTTTTTTGGCTTGAAACATCACTTTTTAAGCAAGAAAAATTTTCAGACTTTTTCTTCTCCAGAATATCTGAGCCAGATGCACTTTTGGAAGACTTTTGTACTGATCTTCCATCATTAGGACCTTCCTGAATCAGATACAAATTTTGATTTCTTGAAACATCACTTTTTAATGAAGAAAAACGATATTCAGACTTTTTCTTATCCAGAATATCTGAGCTAGATCCACTTATGGAAGCCTTTTGTAATGATCTTCCCTCATTACTCCTTTCCTGAAACAGATCTAATTTTTTTCGGCTTGAAACATTAGTTTTTAAGGATGATAAATGTTGTCTAGACTTTTTCTTCTCATGAATAATTGAGACAGATGCACTTAGTGATGTCAATTCTTTCTCTAGATTCAAACTTTTCTGCCTTGAAACATCTGTTTTTAATGTAGAATAATGACATTTAGAATTTCTGTTCTCCGGAATAACTGACTCAGATGCAATTTTAGAACTCTTTCCTAATGATGTTCCAGCAATAGTCTCTTCTTGAATCAAATTCAAATTTTTCTGGCTTGAAGGATGTGTTTCTAAGGAAGGAAAGCCAAGCTTAGACATTTTCTTCTCCAGGAAAACTGAGCCAGATGCACTTTTAGACGCCTTTTGTACTGATGTTCCATCTTTAGTCCATTCTTGAATCAGATTCAGATTTGTCTGACTTGAAACATCCATTTCTAAGGAAGAATAATGATGTCTAGATTTCTTCCTGCCCAAAACTGAGCCAGATGAAGTTTTAGAAGTTTTGCCTTGTGATGTTCCATCATTAGTCCTTTCTTGCATCAGAGTCAAATTTTCCTGTCTTAAAACATTAATTTCTAAAGAAGTAAGATCATTTTTAGAATTTTTTTTCTCTTGAATAACTGAGCCAGATGAAGTATGAAAAGCCTTTCTTAGTGATATTGGATTATCAGTCACTTCTTGCATCAATTTCAATTTTTTGTGTCTTGAAACATGTGTTTCTACTGAAGGAAGACAATGTTTAAACTTTTTCTTCTCCTGAAAAACTGAGGCTCCTGAATAACTCTTCTTGTTAACTTTCGTTTCCCTAGAACCATCTGTTTTTTTATCAGAAGAAAAATGATCCACAGTCTTTCCCTTCTTCTCAGTAATGCAGCCAGACACATTTTCAAAAGTCTTTTGTAGTGATGATGAATCATTAGTCTCTTCTTGTATCAGATCCAAATTTTGCTTTCTTGAAACACCTGTTTGTAAAGAAGAAAAGCCATGTTTAGCTTTTTCCTTTTCCACAGTTGCTGAGCCAGATGCAATTTCAGAAGCCTTTGGTAGTGATGTTAAATCAGTAGTCACTTCCTGAACCAAAGTGAAACTTCTTGGCCTTGAAACATCAGTTTCAAATGTAGAAAGACGATGTTTAGATGTTTTCTTCTCCAGAATAACAGAGACAGAATCACTATCAGAAGCATTTTGTGGTGATTTTGTATCATTTGTCCCTCCTTGCCGCACACTAAAATTTTCCTGACTTGAAACATCTGTTTCTAAATAATGTTTAGCATCTTTTTTCTTCAGAATAACTGAGCCAAATTCACTTTGAGAAGCCTTCTGTAGCGATGTTACATCACCAGTCACATCTTGAATTAGCTTCAAACTTTTCTTCCTTGAAGTATCTGTTTCTAAGGAAGAATAATTACATTTAGACTTTTTCTTCTCCAGAATAATGGAAGCAAATGTATTTTCAGAAGCCTTTGGTAGTGATGTTGCATCATTAGTCACTTCGTGAACGAGACTTGGAGTTTGCTGCCTTCTTGGAACACCTGCTTGAGGGGATGAAATATGTTGCTTAGACTTTTCCCCCTTAAGAATAACTGAGTGGGGTGCAATTTCAGAAGCCTTTTGTGACGATGTTCCACCACCAGTCACTTGAACCAGATTCAAATTTTTCTGCAGTGAAACATCTGATTCTAGGGAAGCTAGCTGCTGTTTAGACATTTTCTTTTCCAAAGTGACTGAGCCAGATGCATTTTCAGAAGCCTTTTGTAGTGATGCAGCAGCATCAGTCACTTCTTGCACCAAACTGAAAAGTTTTTGTTTTGAACCACCTACTTCTAAGGATGAAGATTGATGTTTAGTCTTTTTCTTCTGCAGAATATCTGAGCCAGATCTCCTTTCAGAAGCCTTTTGTAGCGTTGTTACATCATTAGTAACTTTCTGAAGTAGATTCAAATTTTGTTGCTTTGAAATACCTGTTTCCAAGGAAGATAAACGATGTTGACACTTTTTCCTCTCCTGATTAACTGAGCTAGATGCAAATTCAGAGGCCTTTTGCTGGGATGTTTCATCAATAGCAACTTCTTGAATCAAATTCAAGTTTTTCTGCCAAACACCTGATTTTAAGGAGGAACCACCATGTTTAGACATTTTCTTTTGCAGATTACTTGAGCCAGATGCTCTTTTAGAACCTTTTTGGAGCAATGTTCCATCATTAGCGCCTTCCTGAATCAAATTTTTTGGATTTGAAGGATCTGTTTCCAAAGAAGATTCATACTTAGATTTTTTTTCCCCAAGAATAACTAAACCAGATGCATTTTTACATGCTTTTTGTACCAATGTTCCAGCATTAGTACCCTCTTGAATTGGATTCAAATTTTTTTCACTTGAAACACGTGTTTCTGAGGCAGAAAAATGATGTCTATATTTGTTTTGTGTAACTGAGCTCGATACATTTTCAGAAACATTTTGCAGCAATGTTGCATTATTAGTGACTTCTTGAATGAGATTCAATTTTTTTTCCTTTGAAATTTCTTTCTCTAAAGAGGAACGGTGATGTTTAGACTTTTTCCCCCCTACAGTAAGTGAGCCAGGTGCACCTTCAGAATTCTTTTGTAATAATGTTACATCATTAGATACTGCTTGAATCAGATTCAAATTTTTCTTCCCTGAAGGAATAACTGAGCCAAATTCACTTTGAGAAGCCTTCTGTAGTGATGTTACATCACCAGTCACATCTTGAATTAACTTCAAACTTTTCTTCCTTGAAGTATCTGTTTCTAAGGAAGAAGAATTACATTTAGACTTTTTCTTCTCCAGAATAATGGAAGCAAATGTATTTTCAGAAGCCTTTGGTAGTGATGTTACATCATTAGTCACTTCGTGAACGAGACTTGGAGTTTGCTGCCTTCTTGGAACACCTGCTTGAGGGGATGAAATATGTTGCTTAGACTTTTCCCCCTTAAGAATAACTGAGTGGGGTGCAATTTCAGAAGCCTTTTGTGACGATGTTCCACCACCAGTCACTTGAACCAGATTCAAATTTTTCTGCAGTGAAACATCTGATTCTAGGGAAGCTAGCTGCTGTTTAGACATTTTCTTTTCCAAAGTGACTGAGCCAGATGCATTTTCAGAAGCCTTTTGTAGTGATGCAGCAGCATCAGTCACCTGAAGGGAAACATCTTTTTCTAAGGAACGGAAAGGATGCTTAGACTTCTTGCTCTCTAAACGAACTGAGCCAGATGCAATCTCAGAGGAGCCTTTTAGAGATGTTCCAACATTATTCCCTTCTTGAATCAGATTCAGGTTTTGTTGGCTTGAAGCATCTGTTTCTAAGGAGGAGGTACAACGTCTCGACTTTTTCTCCTTTGGAATATTTAAGCGAGATATTTCTTTAGAAGCCTTTTCTAGGGATGTTACATCATCTATCTCTTCTCCTTGAATCAGACTCAAATTTTTATGTGTTGAATAATTTTTTTCTGGGGAAGAAAAATGACATTCAGACTTTTTCTTTTTCAGAATAACTGAGCCAGATGGACTTTCTGAAGTCTTCACTAGTGATATTAGATTATTAGCCCCTTTTTGTTGAATCGGATTCAAATTTTGCTGGTTTGAAACATTTGTTTCTGAAGAGGAGAAATTATGTCTAGGCTTTTTCTTTTTCAGAATATCTGAGCCATATACTCTTTTAGAAGTTTTTTGCAGCGACGTTAGGTCATTAGTCCTTTCTCCTTGAATTAGATTCAAATTTTTCTGTGTTGAAGTGTTTGTGTTTAAGAAAGAAACGTGATGTTTAATCTTCTTTGTCGTCATAATAACTAAGCCAGATCCACTTTCGATAGTCTTTTGCAGCGATGTTACATCATTAGTCCCTTTTTCTTTAATGAGATTCAAATTTTCCTGTCTTGAAGCATCTGCCTCTAAGGAAGAGAAACTGGGTCTAGATTTCTTCAGACTAGGAGAGCCAGAAGCTGTTTTAGAATTCTTTTTTAGCGATGTTACATCAGTTATTTTTTGTCCTTGAATTAGATTCAAATTTTTCTGTGTTGAATCATTTGTTCCTAAAGAGGGTACAGGGTGTTTAGACTTTTTCTTTTTTCGAGTAAGTGAGCGAGATGCACGTTCAGAAGTCATTTGTTGCGACGTTACATCATTACACAGTTCTTTAATCAAATTCTTCTGCACTGACACATCTGTTTCTGAGGATGAAATATTTCTTTGACAAGGTGTGGGGGCTACTTCAGTAGACATTAGTCGCTGATATAACGAAGGAGCATGGAAAGACCCTATTGCTTCAGTAAATTCAGTACAACTATTTATAGATGCCTTCTGTTCAGCAGCAAGAAGTGCAGAAGCAATATAATCCTCCATTGTTTTTTTCCGTGGTTTCGTATTCTTATTTAGCTCATTATTTTCTCTTACTGAAGACTGTTTTGCAGACTGGGTATCTGTATTTTGGTTTTTATCATAGCACTTGCTCTCTGCATGTGCTCTCCTACGAGAAAGCATGGCTTGTGATGCCTGTTTTGGAGAAGCAGACAAATTATTATTTAACTCATTTTGAGTTTGCTGCTGCCTAATGTGCTTCTTTGTTTTCTTAATTCTCTTTCCTTCTTTGTATAATGTAAGTGCTCGATTGAGATAAAAATCTTCAAGTACTGCTGCCTTTATTCTTTTGATTGCTTCAGTTTCAGGAACAACAATGACAGTTCTCTTTGAATCACGGGGTGAAGAAAAAGACACTGACAAGGCTTTACGTGAATCACAAGGAGGCACAGGTTTTGATGAAGCAGATGGAGCTGAAGCTGATGCAGCCGAATCATATGGGGTTGCAGTAGATGGAGCTCCAGCAGATGGGGCTGCAACAGATGGAGCTGAATCACATGGGTCTGCAGCAGATGGAGCTGAATCAGATGGAGCTGCAGCAGGAGCTGAATCAGATGGAGCTGCAGCAGGAGCTGAATCAGATGGAGCTGCAGCAGGAGTTGAATCAGATGGAGTTCCAGCAGGAGCTGAATCAGATGGAGCTGCAGCAGGAGTTGAATCAGATGGAGCTGCAGCAGGAGTTGAATCAGATGGAGCTGCAGCAGGAGTTGAATCAGATGGAGGAGCTGCAGCAGGAGTTGAATCAGATGGAGCTGCAGCAGGAGTTGAATCAGATGGAGCTGCAGCAGGAGTTGGATCAGATGGAGCTGCAGGAGATGGAGCTGAAGCAGATACAGCTGATGCTAATGACTTTTTTTTCTTTTGAAGACGCATTCGCTGTTTTGAAGCGGCATAACTAGAAACAACAGGAAATAACTGTTTCATGAATAGAGGGAAAATCTTATTATATATGTCAGGAGATACTTTACTAGAAGAAACAGAGCTTTCAGGTCCTATTACATTCATAGTGGTTTCATAAAGTGATTTATCAGCTTTTGTCTTATAATATTCTGCAACCTTCAACTCCTTATAAAGAACAGCATTTGCAGCTTTTTGGTAGGAAGCTGCTGCAGAAACATTCCTACACAGTAAAGCCAAGGCTGATTTCTTATAAAGGGATGGAGCTGCTATTTTTTTCTTTACAAAATCATGCGATGGTACCTTGAAAAGACATTCCTGAACAGCTTTTTTTGAAATAACTGTCTCAGGATTTTGGTTTCCAGTTGATGCCAAGACCATCCATTTTTCACGGTTGTTGAAAACTGGCATGAGTTCTTTTGGGATATTACATACGCTGTTTGCCATTTGTGCATTACAATTGCGTAGCCTATTTATTTGTTTGTTTTGAAATATTTTAGGTAATTTTACTGTCTTGTCTGGTTTGAAAGCTTTTACTTCCTCATAACTTTTAGGTCTCATACTATCTCTTTTAAAATTCAATTGCCTCTTGCATAAGACAGCATATGTACACATATTTTCGCCTTCTGGATCAATGTATGTATAAATCTCTTGAGATTCACCAGTTACAAGCTCCTCAAGAAAATCATCCCTAAGAACAGAAATATCTGAAACATCTTTCCTAAATGTTGAAAAATTTCTCTCTAACATTTTCATACGCTTAACAAAACCAAATACAGAATTAGTTTGAAGATTTTCATTTATGTATGCATTTCTACACACAGGTGATGAACATAAAGGGCGTTTTGCGACATTCCTATTTTCAACACAACCCTTATTGGCATAAAATGAAGAAACGTGCAATAAATTATTCATTACAGCCATCACTTCCTCTTCACTACCTATATTATATGATTTTTTTGACATTGAACTACAAACTGCACGAAACTGACAATTAATATTATTTTCTTTGTTTCTTACTCCAGAATTCTCTTTTTGCTTAGTGATACCACAAACAAATTTATTTTTGGAATATTCATCCATATTTTTACCTTTTTTCAAATAGTTTTCTGATGTCTTAGAATTTGCAGCTTGTTTTTTTGAAACAGGAGTTTTATGAGACTTTCTTTTAAATTTAGTGTTTTTCTTCTGGCGAACTTTTTTAGGCTTTGATGAAACCTTTTTTTTATGCTTGCACTTTGAAACAGATGGCAGCACTGCATCTTTTGAAGAAACAGAATGGGATGATGAATTGGCTACATGAGCAGCATATTTCTTATGTGCATGTTTTGTATTGGCTTCTGCTTTAAATGAAACATGTTTTGAAACACACCTTTTTTTAGATTTTCTTGGACAACAGTTCTCCTTTGAATGTGTGGGAAATGGTGAAACAGATAAACGTCTTTTCTGCTTGGAAGACAATGGTGGTAGAGTTGTTGGTTTTAAGAAAATTCTCTCATCATCAGCATTTGATATTATTTCATATTCAGAAATAGGTTTCAAATATGTTTCACCAGGGCTTTTTGATTTGAAGCACACTGAATTTATTCCCTTTTTCTTTTTTGCAAAACCTGACACTGAAGATGAACTAGGTATTAAGTTTCCACTTATATTTTTATCCTTTTTAGAAGGAAGAGAATTTCCCTTTAAATTAATATTTTTGTCAGTGACTTTAAGAAACCTCATCTTTGTAGATTTAGATTTCTTTGCCCGAGACACACTACACTTTTTAGTTCCTGTTTGACTCACTGAAACAGATTCAAGTTCACTAAGTGAAGCCTCCTTTGTTGATTTGGCAGAAGGGCAGTCTAACTGTACTAGACTATGTGATCTTTTTTCTCTTGGCATGATGTTAAACTGAAAATAAATAAATATATTAAATAATTAATTGTGTACAAAACTGTTAATTAAAAAAAAAAACACTTTTCAAAATATTTTTTACATTAAATGCATCCACACACAGGAAACTACAATAAAACTACTACAATTTATTACTTCTTCTTGTAAATACACTCTCTTGTAGTTTTCTATTAATTTTAAAGTTTATTAATGTATTCTGTCAATTGAAACTTCGGAATAATTTAAATATCGCTTCCGAAAATTATCTCTCCAAATAAGTAAATTTTTCTATATATTTTGATGTAAAGGAAAAAGATTATTACATGCTAATTATAATGTATATGATAGATTAAGTAATAATCTAAAATGGTACCGAAAAGTATGATGTTAGGAGGTAAACTTTGTGATTTTTCCCCCTAAAGTTAGGCTTAGCAATGCAAAACTCCTGTCCTGTGGGACAATTCCTTTTGACTTTCATCCAACCCTAGGGAACATCTCAAACTTCATCTTGAAAGAGTTAATAAGAAAATCGATGTAATATCTTAAATTTTGTTAAGACAACTGCATTTTGGTTAAAAGTAAGGCAACTACAAATTCATAATATATGTCATTTATCTTCAAAATGAAGATAAAATTTTCCATGGAAAGAAAGTTTGCAACTAAAAAATATTTCTGTTGTGTCAAAAGCCCTCTCGAGGGACTGATGGTAGGGAACAAGAGGTGGAAGTTATTTAGATCCATTAGCCATAGTGTTCTCCATCAAAACTGGGATAGAGCTTCCTGTTCTTATGGTAATAATACTTTAAGAATAGAAGTTAAACTTGGCAATATTCTTGGCGATAAAATGGTTAAACAACCAATGGGCACTGGCCATTCCCAACAGATGTAATAAGTTACAATTTCCTGGCCATTTGAAAAAACAAAAAATCTGAACCCAGGAATATCAACTTCCAGCAGAAAAGCATTTAGTACCAAAAATAAGCATTGCATTTTGCAAGCCATAAACAGCACACATGCAGCATTACTGTTTATGAACTTAACTGTGTGTTGGCACAACATGGCATGTGAAAACTTGCTGAGGTGGTACTCTTCCTAAAAGTAAACAAAGACCTTACTGTAGCAGCATCATTTTGGCCCTTTTGCACCCTGCCTGCTGCCCACCAGCAGCCAACTGGTAAAGATGCTGAACACTGGTACCTTGGTCCAAGGTTCAAATCCTGCAAACAGGCTGGCTGCATGGGAATTTTCCTTGAGTGCTTTGCCATAATCGAATAAACAAAACCAAGCCTTCTGCCTGACCAATTGTAAGTGAAAAGCAATATGGTTGCATTCCTGGCAGATCAATGGATCACATACTGCAACACACTGAAAAACACTAGTAAATAACAGGAGAAATAATCAGCACTGTCCTTTTACATCAGCATACCTGCCAACCTCTAAAGGTAAAAATTCAGAAGATTTCTCCCCCAAATTCAGAAGAACACGAAGAATTAATATCATGCTTTGATATTAAAAAAATAACAATTTATACAAATAGGATTTGGATTATTTAATAATGGCAAAGCACACGAGGGCTATCTGCCTAAAGGGAGGGATGCCTTCGTGGAGGACTTTTTAAGGTAAACTGGCTCGTATACACGTTCGCATGGGGAAAACCATGAAAACGCCCATGCAGCCAGCACGTTCGCGGGATTCGAACCTCGTACCGAACTACCATTGTTCAGCGTCTTTACCGCTCGGCCGCTGGTGGGCCATTTATACAAATAGAAAAAAGAAAATTTAACTTACATTAGTAAATCTCAATTAAGTAGTAACTAAAAAATTTGTTAGGAAACATAAAACAAGAACTTAATGTTACACAAAAAAATTATTGCAATGAATTTAGAGTGCATTTTTTGGCTTTAGCCAAAAATTCTTTGGAAAATTTCCTGTCAAAACAATTAGTTTCCTCATAACATTTAGCAATTAAAATGTTTTCTAGAGTTTTTGGTTAAATTGAAGAACGAAACATAGTTTTGTTTTCATTGCATTAGAAACATCACAGAAATATGTGACAACGATGGGGTACAGCTTCCAATCGCTGTCGTTGCTGCCATCGATTGACACCAAAAATGCTGAATTCTGGAGTGCAGCTATTGTTTTACTTTGTGCATCGCAAGCAATTTCATTCACAATAGAAGATGTTTTCGTGTGAGTACAAGCATATTTGAGCAATCTTGGAGTCGGGAAACATCCGTCTGAAAAGTTGACTGGCGTGACCGGCAGCGCTTAGCGGCACGTTGTGTTCGATGCAGTGGCGTAGCTAGGATTCCAGCGCCCGGGGGCAAATGAAGAATTTGCGCCCCTTTAATTGTGCCAAGAATGGAAAACATTTCATTGAAAAATGAAAAAAAAAAAAAAAATTCGTAGCATCAATTTGGCGCCGTCTGGATGCTGCGCCCGGGGACAGATGTCCCTCCTTGCCCCACCCTAGCTACGCCACTGGTTCGATGAGGAATGCAGTAAACAAACACTCTGCCAAAATGACATCGGCATCCGAATTCGTAGCCGAACTTGGACTTCATGCTTTTTAGACTTAACATGCTTCACAATGTCGCTTCTTCCACCGTGACTTATTATGAAGTCACACACGTTGCAAAATGCATAGTTATTTCCTTTGAAGGATTCTTTAATTGTTGGAAATTCGGCTTTGTAGGCAGGCCGAAAATATTGAGAATACGGTTTTTTTGAACTCATTTCGTAACAATGACGTATTAAGAAAATTTGTAGCACATGCAAACAAACAAAACAACAACAACAACAACAACAACAACAACAACAAAAAAAAAAAAAAAAAAAAAAACAGCATGCGACAATCCACGCTTGCTGAGTAATTGCCTTACTGCTGAAGCAAACACGAAAAAATTAATCTGGTACCCACAAAGAAAAGAGTGGGAGAAACAAGTTCAGTGCATTGGATTGGCTGGTTAAGCGGCGAGTTGGGAGAAACCGCAGGTTCCTAGATTCGAAGTAGTCGATAGTTGGTGGTAAAACACGATGCAATTGGCGAAAATCGCTGAATTGGCAAAAAATTCTAAAATTTCGACAAAAATCACTAAAAACACTTGAAAAAGGAAAAAAAAATCGTAAAAAATGGATTACGATCATAAAATCGTAAAGACAAACGCATTTTCGTAAAAATTACGAAAAATTCGTAAAAGTTGGCAGGTATGCATCAGTAGACATACAGGGTACCTTTGACCTGTTGTGGTCGCCTGACATATCCAAGAGATTGCATGACATGGATTGCCCCAAAATCCTCTTTAACCTAGTAGTAATTACTTATCTTAATGATTGCTGCAAAGAAGCTATAATGAATGCAAGTGTTCATTCACAATCTATCAATAGAGGCTGTCTTCAAGGACCTTTTTGTGACCGTGGCTAAGGAATCTAAAAGCAGATGATAAAAGAAGGCGCTCTTTAATGCAGATGATCACACAGAAATATGAGCTTATGCAGATGATTTTGTTAGTTATTAAACAGTACAGCTGCAAAGTATACGAGACTAGAGTGCAAGAAGCAATGTACAAGAAGGTCAGATGACCCAACAGCCATAAACTAATTACTGCCAACTCAAAAAAAGAAAAAAATGCTTATGTGTTTAGGTAAGTGACATCTACGAACACCATGCATCAGCCTTCATGGCAAAAACAGTAGAAGTATGAGATATCTTGGGGTAATAACTGATGACACACTCACTTGTATTCTATATTTTAAGGCCAATGGAGCACTAATAATTCAAAAATAGGTAACATACAGGTATGATGTTACAAACAATAAAAAATGCTTTTTCATACCAATGCATGATTAGCTCATAAAGAGTACAGAATGAGACAATGTTGTACTTTCTAAACACTGCAGGACTTCAAGGTTATTTCACTCCATGCTTCGGACGGCAGCCCCAACAAGGAAAGTTTCTTTGAGGATACTTAGGATGTAGTACACAATAGTCGCAGAGTTAATCACACTTTATGAGGCCTCTAAATGGAGCATAACTGTTACTATTAAAATGAAGAATAAGTTACACTCAGCACAAAGACCATTCCTCCTAAGCATTTGTCGAAGTTACAGAACCTCGCCTACCAATTTATTAAATATGATTTCAGGACTGTTGTTTCTGCATCTGTTAGTTAAGCATAAGAGTGCAATAATGCATGTGCTTTGACTCAAACTGACAATAAGCACCCATTTACATTTAATACTTTAACCTTAACAGGGTTGCCACTCAAACAGGACAATGAAATTCCCTGACTTTTCCAGGTGTTTCAAGAAAATTCCAGTCTATCCATGTAATGTACGTTGGCTGTGCTAAGAGGTAAATTAATTATGGTATTACTTGTATTGTATAGCAAATTCACTTAATTATTCAATAAATCCCAGAGGACATTTATTCTTAATTATTCTTGGTATAATTTGTTTGATAATTTTGTTTAGTTTTCCACTTAATAAAATTTAAGATATATACATTGGATAACAAATGTATGTTTTATTTAATTATTACTCATGATCATCAGCAGTTCAACACGAGGCTAATCTGGTCCTTATAAATCACAACGCAATGCTAAATAGTTAGGTTAGATTTTAGGTAAATTTAATTTGCGTGAGGTATGTTCTTAAAAGGCACCTTAACACTTGAAAACACAAATATAATTATAATAGTTGTTGTTTTCTCCACTGAAGATTGAGATTAGAATCTTCTCAATCTGGAACAAAATAAGGCTTTTTTTTTTTTTTTTTTGCAGACATTCTGCAGCTAAACGGAAGAAAGAAATCTATTTTAATAAATTGAGGTATTTTATATTTATTTCGCAGCATACATAATGAAAAAATATGTGCATTAAATTTCGTGATGGTATGTCATCATACTGCTATAATTAATTTTTGGATTATGCCAGAGAAAATTTCCTGAAATTTGGAAATATTATTTACTAATAATAAATAAATTTAGAGGGAAGAAGCAACATTAAATTATATTAATAACATAAAAATAATTACTTAAAAATTAAATTAGAATAATCAACGATATTTTAGCGAATATAGTTATATTACATGGCTAGCCTAGATGACTGATTACTATTTTTTTATTTTACTGCAAAATGGCAAGGTATTTATTAAAAAGAAAAAAAAAAAAAAAAAAAAAAAAAAAGATTTTGCGGTAAAATTCTAGTATACGGTAAGGCTTTGGCACGATTTTGAAAATTGTCGCCAAGACCAAAATGACCCGTTTACTGCGCATCATGATGTCGCCAAATCTCATTATTATTCTAACCAAAGAACGTCTATGTAAAGAAGAAAAGGTTCCATACAAGTAAAATGCTATTACGCCGTTAGAATGCGGAGGAAAAATTTGCCAAGGGATTTGGCGACGGAACCTGGCGGCCAGAATTTCCCTCTCCGCGATGTGTACAGGAAATTGAGAAACACGTGTTAAGAAGAAACGCTCTTTGACAAAAAGAAAACTACGAAAATCCGTTTTTAAAATTATTGAGAAAAATCCACGCAATAATTTTAAAAACGAATTTTCGTAGTTTTTTTCCCCCTGAAAATAACTAATCCATGAATTAATTTACTTGCGCCAAAAAATATTTTCTTTTCCTTTAGAGTTTAACCACTTGCGCTAAGACTAAACTTCACGGTTGCGGTGCCGTGCGCTACAATATAACAAGCGGTAAAGTGTCTCATTTACGCCGCTCCGCATCTGCGAGTGCAATCCAGAGCTGTAACTCGAGAAATAAATAATTTCGTTGTTAGGCGACGTGTGCACCACGTTATTTTCATTTTTGCGATAAATGCTTATCGACGTGGTTGTTCACATCGCTCACGGTTTGAGAGACAAAAGCATCTCGACGTGCGTGGCATGTCTTTTTAGCGCAAGTCGTTAAAGAAATTTTAAACGATATTCATTTTATGAACTCTTGATAACGTGACCTTCGAACTTCGACACCGGTTTCGAGCTTTGGCAACAGATATATCAGACATGCACAGCTGTTTCCCTCTATGATGGAACGGAGCCACGTCTGTTGCAGAGAGGTTTTCCTTCTTTACAATACATATTCTTTGATTCTAACGTCCATGGTACCGTATACTAGGATTAAACCCATTTTGTTTTATACGAGAACAGGTACTTTCTTTAGTTCATGCACTGCACATGCGATTCTCAAGAATACTGGAAACCAAAAGTTGCAGGAAAGTTGCTTTGCCTTTCTAAAAGACAATCAAATTGGAGCTGCGATAATTGGCTCTATGCCAGCTACCCGAATGACGCTCACGTGATACATAATTCGCCAAAAAAGTTATCTCTTCCGACGTCGGCGCAAAAATCGCTTTTTTTTGGCGGGATCGTTGTATGAACTTCCCTGACTTTTCCCTGAATATTTTGGACAATTTTCGAATTCCCTGACTTTTCCCGGTTCTCCCGGTTTTCCAGGTAGCGTGGCAACCCTGCCTTAAGTCCACGGCATGGTTCAAATCCACCGCAGTTCACACTAATGAGTCAAAATGAAAATGTGTCACTAGCTGTTAATACTGAATACCACATGGAAGCCAGATCATGAAGACATGGGAAAAAAGCTCAGGCAGCACCACTCAGTTTTCCAAACTAAGTTGGTTGAATTAAAAGCTCTACACTGTCTGTGCAATGGCTAATCCTTATTTCAATAAATATACAGACTCAGCCCCTAGCCCTCAAGCAATCCATGGCACATACTGAAAAAAATGCACTCGTAAGGGCCAAACAAAAACTCTTAAATATACCAGACAGCCATAGGGTCTAACTCCTGCCCATGCCGCAGTAGTGCATAATGGGAATGCAGATACTACAGCCAAAAAAGCAGCAACTGAGCCCCATGTATGCACACTTGATATACCTCTTGCAGGCTCATTCTTAAAACCTGAGCTCAAAAGAGAATTACTGAAACTTTGGAAACATCTGTGGGAAAGAGATTACTGGCAGAAAAGTCTACTAGAGATTTTTCCCAAAAGTAGGTCAGCTTTTAAGAAGTGGCTTGCCTTACCTCATGCAGTTTCTAACAGGGCATGAGGCCTTCATTACTTATCTATATTGCTTTAGGTGGCATGAATATGGTCAGTGCTCACATGTGATGGCAGAAAGTCTGGATCACAGTGTACCTGACTGCAGAAGGACACGTTTGACAGCCAGCAGCCCTGTTAGAAACTGTGATATGCCCATCCACAGAAGCATATTTGTAAATGGGCTGAAGTTACTTAATAACTATGCTTTGAAATGCATACGCAACAGCACAATACCCTAGATAATATTTTGACAGATGGAGTAACTTTCAGCTGCTATCAATATCACTAGTGCAGTAGTTGTATTTGTTCTGTACTTGTGATTTAAGGTAACCTTTTCATTTCCACTTTATTATTATTATTTTTTATTTAAAGTGTGTATACATTTTTTTACCTACCTTTAAATTAATGTTGTATATTCTAATTTAGTCTTAAATAAATGTGTTTATTGCTTTACTTAATTTTTTAAAATTTTTGTATGCGTAATTCTGTTAATTGTTTATCACACTCAATATATTAAATAGATGTTTATGCCAAAAATATTTACGTAGCTCTGTCAAATCTTACAAATATTGTAATGATCACAGGGAGCAAGAGACCTCGGTGACTTCGAGTGAGTAGTTACTTGCTCGTGTCGCCATCTATTAGCACCAGTGCGAAGTGCATGAATTTTGCATGCCCTTGAAGATGGTAATGACCTTGGGATTCAATCCTGCGTCTGTTTAATGCGAGTCGAATTCTCTATCACTAATGCAAAAGAGCTCTCATGTGCTAGGTTAAAAAATTCCAACTCTTCCAAATTTGCGAGCATCGAGTTGCTCTAGATATCACTACACACTCCCCAAGAATTTCTGATGCAATATGAGGAGAAGCCCGGTTTGTGGCTGTGGTTGCAAGACGAGTGTGCTGATGCAACTGATCGTGATGCGGGTGGAGGCTGCAGCTCAAGTGAGTTGGTGTGTTCAGTTGGATCCAGTCATGAATGGTTTAGAAGGCCCAGTCTGTTGGCATTGGGATTGCCATTAGGTTGAGGTGGAATCATATAATTTATCATTTGTTCTGAGTAGAGGGAAGCGTTTGTAGCTCTCCAGGTTGCCAGTGTTGAGAACTTTGATGCAGATGAAGTGCTATGAGATGAACGTTAATCCATTTTTATATACAGTACTTTATACAAAGCACAGAATAAGGCATTCTTAATAGCAGAAGATCATGCACATGTGCGCTGGGAGCTTGTCCACTGATGTAACAGTGGGAGAAGTTGACACTTGAAGGGTAACTGCAGCACCATTTCTCCTGAACTAAAATGCATTAACTAAAAAGTCCTCCCCCCAATGATGAAGGGAACAACACAGATACATATATACTAAATAAATACTTAGATAGATAATACAAAATATATCCTACAAATGACAAAGCATGCATGCAAAATTTAAAACGGGTTGTCAAATAGTTAATATCTACAAAACTCACTAGTCATTCATGTTGTACCAACAATATTTAAGTTGTAACTCTCTAGCTTTAGCTCTGTACATGAGAAAACTGAATTTGTTCTAACTCGCACTGCACCCTCCTTCTTCCATTCTAGAAAGCATTCCCTCATCCAGAATTCGGCATGTTCCCCACTGGACTAACTTTTGAAAACACATTAGTTACTTTCCCTTTTGCCAAGCATAGCCCTGGAAAACTGGTAATCTATGAAATTTTGTAGCAATGTTAATTCCATCAGCGAGGAGACCTGACTGATATGTTACCTGCTTCATTGGATCAGCTGACTTCTGCTGGTTGACAGAAAGAAAGCACATTTTGCTAGAAGGATCTGTTAGAGCAACATTCACTTTACTATCTCACCACCAGATGGTTGCACTATGCAGGAAGCAATCTATTCACAGTTTTGAATATGGCTTGCCTGCTAGCATGAAATTGTGGGAAATAATAATAATAAATTATAAAATAATGATTAATTAGAAAGGAAAAATACTGGTTGATCGTAGATATTGCAAACTGATTTTTTAAAGTGTTTTTTGTAATTTTTGTTATTGTTTATTTGATTGCCTAAGTTCCTAATTTTTCTCTTGTGTTTTTTTTTAACTGCAATTCAACTGTAACCTGATGTACTGATAACCATGTGCTCGACCGGCAGTGGAAATAAAAGTGTGTGTTTTGTTCACGTGCTGTCTTTGATGAAATTATTATTATCCAAACGGGCTAAGTAATATCTTATTTTTTTTTATTGTCAATCCGTGGACATGTGAGCAAACGACGTGATATGCCCAAACATATTATTTTGCATAGCACTTGTGCGAAAAGCTGATACTTTCCAGATTGAGCTGAACACGTGTAACTATATGTGGTGACCCTTAGGACTCTCTTCTGGAACATTTCGTTCATCATGCCTGACATACAGCCTTCCATGGTCGAGGATAAGGCCGAGGCTAACAGAGTTAGCGTAAAGATACCTCCTTTCTGGGTTGACAAACCAGAAATCTGGTTCTACCAAGTTGAAGCCCAGTTTGCCATTAGCGGAATAACCAGCGAGGAGACAAAGTTCAATTACCTCGTGGCCCAGCTCGAACCACGATTTATTGAAAATATTTGGGACATAATAAAGGATGCCGGAACCAATAAATATTCTGCTGCTAAAGCGCGTTTGATGCAGACGTTTAAAGAAAGTGAAAATCTCAAAATCAAACGTCTCCTTACGGGGTTAGAGCTGGGTGATACGAAACCCAGCCAACTACTGCGCAGAATGAGATCGCTCGGTGACACGGATGATATTTCCGACAAAGTGCTACGAACTCTTTGGCTTGAAAAAATGCCTGATGCCGTGAAACATGTGCTGATTGTAAGTGATGACAACTTGGAAAAATTAGCTACGATGGCAGACAAAATATTAGAAATGCAACCACGAGCGGAACTTGCCAGTGTTAACAAAAATACCGTTCCTGTGGACGAGCTGTTAAATAAGATTTCTGCTTTAGAACTTCAAATAGCGAATATGACTGCCCGTAACTCCCGATCACGATATCGGAGTCCCAGTGGAAATCGCAGTACGAGTCGCAACACATCTAGGAAAAGGTTCAACCCAAATGGTAAATACTGGTATTACCACTTCAAGTTTGGCGAGAATTGCTTCCCAGAAAAGTGCAAAGAACCTTGCAGCTGGAAACAATCGGAAAACATGAACCAGCAGTAGAATTGGCGGCAAGTCCTGCTGCAATGAGTCCCCGATTGCTGCAAATTCCGATTATTTGTGAAGGACAGAAAAACGGGTTTACGGTTTTTAGTAGATAGCGGTGCTGACGTATCTCTCATTCCAGCAAATTTAAAAGCTGAAAAACCTTGCTCCTACACATTGTACGCAGCTAATGGAACTGAAATTACAACTTTTGGATTAAAAACTTTAACTCTCGATCTAGGACTACGACGGCAGTTCCAGTGGCCTTTTGTGGTAGACAAGGTAAGTAAAGGGATTATTGGTGCTGACTTTTTAAATAGATTTCACCTTCTGATTGATATTCACAAAAGAAAATTGATTGATGGTATTACCCAGTTATATGTCAACAGTGATATTTTGTCTATAACTGATGAGCACTGCATTAGCACTTTTGATCAGTCTTCAGAATTTTCTGATTTACTTCAATTATATCCAGATATCACAAAACCTAATATTTTGAGTACCTCTGTTAAGCATGGTGTCCAGCATTACATTACTACCAAAGGACCACCTGTTCACTCTTGTGCACGACAACTAGATCCTGCAAAATTGGCATTAGCCAAGCAGGAATTCCAATTTATGTTGGGCAATAATATAATTCGACCATCAAAATCTCAGTGGGCTAGTCCACTGCACCTAGTTAACAAGAAAGATGGCACACTACGTCCCTGTGGTGATTATCGGCGATTAAACGAGCAAACTATTCCTGATCGATATCCCATCCCTCGAATAGAGGATTTCAACCTGATCTTGCAAAATAAAGTTATCTTTTCTAAAATTGATCTTGTCAAGGCTTATTATCAAATACCTATTGCAGAAGAAGATAAGCCCAAAACTGCCATTATTACGCCATTTGGTTTATATGAATTCAATGTTATGAGTTTTGGCCTACGAAATGCCCCATCTACATTTCAACGTTTTATAAATGAGGTTTTTCATGGCCTGAACTTTTTATTTCCATATTTAGATGATGTGCTAGTGGCTTCCTCATCAAAAGAAGAACACAAAGAGCACCTTAAGTTAGTTTTTGAGAGGCTGAATACTTATGGTCTTCGTATTAACGTAGCAAAATCCATAATGGGTGTTGACCAAATAGAATTCTTGGGATACCTCATCACAGCCAAAGGATCACAACCTCTCCCTGCGAAAGTTCAAGTGATCTTGGATTACAAGTTACCAAAAACCTTGCACGACCTACGTACATTTCTAGGCATGTTGAATTTTTATGGCAGGTATTTGAAAGATGCTGCAAAAACACAAGCACTGCTACATGAAATGCTAAAAGGTGCCAGAAAGAAAGACAGGAGGCCAGTACCTTGGACAGATGATGCTATTAAACAATTTGAACAATGCAAAAGAGATCTAGTTGATGCTGCACTTCTGAGTTTCCCAACACCTGGACTTCCATTATCTTTGTACACAGATGCTTCAGATTGGGCTGTGGGCTCAGTATTATAGCAATATGAAGCTGGAAGTTGGAAGCCAATAGCCTTCTATTTCAAAAAATTAAAGGAAACTCAAAAAGCGTACAGCACATATGATCGTGAGCTGTTAGGTGTGTACCTGTCCGTGAAACATTTTAAGTATATGTTGGAAGGCAGAGAATTTGTTATCCTGACAGATCACAAACCTTTAACATTTGCATTCAAACAGAAGAATGAAAAAGCTTCTCCAAGACAGCTACGTCAGCTTCAATACATATCTCAATTCACCACAGACATCAAGAATGTTAGTGGGAAGGATAACACTGTCGCTGATGCTTTATCAAGAATCGAAGTAGTTTCTGCCATTGATTATGAGCAAATAGCTCAGGAACAGTGTACGGATAATGAATTTAAAGAATTGTGTACCAATAATACCTCATTACATTTTAAGCCATATATCCTTTCGTCTGGAAAAACTTTATGGTGTGATGTGTCACAAAATAAAATTCGACCATACATCCCGCATAAGTTTTGAAGGATGATTTTCAATCAAATCCACAACTTGTCACATCCTGGCATAAAATCTACCGTCAAACAGGTAGCTGCCAGGTTTACGTGGCCAGGAATAAACAAACAAGTTAAGGAATGGGCTCAAGCATGTATAAATTTCCAAAAGGCTAAAGTGATTAGACACACTAAATCCAAATTTGCACAGTTTGAGGAACCAGATGTTAGATTTAGCGTCATACACATTGACATCGTTGGACAACTTCCACCATCAAATGGTCAAATGTATTGCTTAACCTGCACTGATAGGTTTACTTGTTGGATGGAAGCCATCCCTCTGCCAGACATTACTGCAGAAACAGTGAGCAAGGCCTTTTATGCAAACTGGATCTGTAGATTTTGTGTACCAAGCAAAATAATCACAGACCAAGGGAGGCAGTTTGAATCCGAATTATTTCAGAATCTGGCCATAATATGTGGAGCCAAAGTTTGTCATACAACTCCTTACCACCCCCAGAGCAATGGAAAAGTCGAATGTTTCCACAGAACACTAAAAGCAGCTATTAAAGCTCATAACAGTGTAATATGGACTGATGTCATACCAACGGTGCTTTTGGGATTGAGATCAGCGATAAGGGAGGATACAAACCACTCCATAGCACAAATGGTTTATGGGACAAACATTCGACTTCCTGGCGAGTTCTTTCATGTACCTACTTTCAAAATTGAACCTGATACCTTTGCAAGCAGGCTTCAGGGATACATGGACAGGTTGAAACCAATGAAAGTTCAGCAGACAACAAAGCAGGCTATCTTTGTTCATAAAGACCTCAGCTCCTGCTCTCATGTGTTTGTACGAATAGACAGAGTTAAAAAACCCCTGGAACCACCATACGATGGACCTTTTCTTGTAGTGCAGAGACACGAAAAATACTTTGGTGTGTCAATTAAGGGAAAGCAAGTCAACATCTCAATTGACAGGCTTAAGCCTGCCTACTTGTTGAGTACAAATATTAACTATGATAATACACCTGCAATGTCAGTGGGCGACAAAAATACTGAAAGCTCAAAGTCACAAATCCCTTAGGTCATAACTAATGATAATAAACAAACAATGACTAGTCGCTGTGGTAGAAAAATAAAGCTACCTGTACGGTTCCAAGATTAAGATATGTATATATATCATTGAAAAGTAATCACTTTATTTTTTAAATCTAGAATAATGCCTTGAAAATTATTTTCATGAATAGGTAAACATGTTCTCAAAGCTTAAAGTATTTTTATTACTGTACCTTATTGATATTGCATTTTATACTAGTAATATGTAAACATCTCAATGGTTAAAGTATTTTCTATTGTATGTCATTGATATTGAATTCTTTACTAGGAGATTTTTAGAAACAAAGTTATTCTGATAATTTTTATTAATTTTAGTGATTTGTCATGTTTGCAAAAGTTAAATCATATAGTATTGACTTCAGAATACACTTGACAGTTGTTTTACTGGTAGCAAACAACATGTCAAATGTCGTTCTAGTTAATGCATTTTTTTCAGTTTCTATTAAATACTTATTGTGTGAAAAAGGGCAAGACTTTAGTTTCCCTTCATAATTTATGGTTTAATAAGTTATTGGCATATGTTCAATGTATTACAAATGAAAATTGAGCAATTTTTTTTTAAATAATTGAGAAATTCTATATTTATCTGTTCCTATATTATATCAAAATAATAGTTTTCATCACATTATATATTAGATAATTACCATATGATAGATAAAATAGTGATGTGTATTTATCATTTCCTATATGACTGTAATTGTTATATTCTATGCCTTATGAAGTATCGTAACTTAGTTACTGGTGAGGGAGTGATGTTAGAGCAACATTCACTTTACTATCTCACCACCAGATGGCTGCACTATGCAGGAAGCAGTGTATTCACAGTTTTGAATATGGCTTGCCTGCTAGCATGAAATTGTGGGGAAATAATAATAATAAATTATAAAATGATTAATTAGAAAGGAAAAATACTGGTTGATCGTAGATATTGCAAACTGATTTTTTAAAGTGTTTTTTGTAATTTTTGTTATTGTTTATTTGATTGCCTAAGTTCCTAATTTTTCTCGTGTTTTTTTTTTAACTGCAATTCAACTGTAACCTGATGTACTGATAACCATGTGCTCGACCGGCAGTGGAAATAAAGTGTGTGTTTTGTTCACATGCTGTCTTTGATGAAATTATTATTATCCAAACGGGCTAAGTAATATCTTATTTTTTTCTATTGTCAATCCGTGGATATGTGAGCAAACGACGTGATATGCCCAAACATATTATTTTGCATAGCACTTGTGCGAAAAGCTGATACTTTCCAGATTGAGCTGAACGTGTGTAACTATAGATCCATAAGCAAGTTAATTTATCATGCAAAATTAGAAATTTGTTTAGAACAGAAAATACTCAATGCTTTCAAATATAAGCTGATCCACATATAAGAGAAAACGTAAGATTTTGCTACAAAAATTTAACCAAAAATGAAAATCCATATATAAGCTGAATTAAATACTATTTTATCCAACTATACTAGCTACCTTTAATTAAAGAAAAATCACAAAAATGACAATCACAAAAAAGTTACATGTAGAATTTGATGAAACTGACCCACAGTAAGGTATAAAATATGACAAGAAGTTAGCAGGCAATTATGGTGCTATAGAAATTAGCATAAGTATAAAATGAACAAATCAGATTTGTCAGTTTGGTATGGGAAAATTACCTTCAGTATGGAGTACGATCTCTTCTTGAAGCAATACAACATGTACAGCAATGTGCGATGCTGTCAATAATGCAGCTTATCATTTTCTTAGGAAGTGAGTCATTGCTCTTGCAAAGCAGTTGCAAGTATGGCAAAGGTCTGAGAGGACTGAAAGCAGCTGCATGTCTTCTTAAAGCATCCCAAACATCCTCAACAGGATTCAGGTCCAGGATTGAGATCAAAGTGGCCACTCAATGCGTTGAATTGTTTACTGCTGAAGATAATCATTCACGATGCGAGCCCTGTGCAGTTTAGCATTGTCACCCAATTATCACCCATTGCCCAGGCATAAGAGCATACATAAGCATCAAGGATGTCATCTCCTTACAGTTCTGAAAATTCATGGTTCCATGTGTAAAGACATGGAGGTCTATGTGTCCACCCAAAGAGATACAACACCAAACAGACACTGCCTACTCCATATGCATCTCTTTCATGGATGTTTGATGGATGATAATAGGTTCCAGATTCTCTACAAATCAAATAACCCCTACCAGTGTTTTGCAGGCTGAATTTGGACTCATCTGCAAAGAAAACAACCCTCCACTGATCAACTCTCCAGTGCACATGTTAACAAGACCACCTTAAACGATCTCTTCTATAACTGATGCAAGTGGCTGGTTGCCTTACGTACAGACCTTCTTTGTGAAGCCCTCTACTGATGGCTGACGTTGACCTTCGAATGGCTGCAGCAGTTACGAAGGATGACTTCAGTCAGAGTTGAGGTTCTAGTCCTTCGTGCACATAACAACAAATATCAGTCATCAGCACTCATCGTAGTGGATGGCCATCCTTGGCTGAAGCTCCTAGATGCCAAAACTGAGGTTAGAAATTGTTGCCAAAGTATGAAAGCCACAGAAGGAATCACATTTAGCCACTTCTATCTGACTTTGTCTTGCCTCTAGTGTTTGAATAACTCTCCATCGCAGTTCTTCGAGCAAATACCTGGTGGTCATGTAACCTCTACAAACGATATGTAATCTTTTTGTTTCTACAACTTTATGTAAACTGGAATGGCAATGGTAAAAATATGTTTTAAAAGATCGATATCTTAAAAGCAGTAAATAATTTTCATTAAAATATAGTACTGAAAAGTTATTCTTAAACACATAAATAATGTTTTTGCTCTGTGGCAACCACTAAATTCATTGGTGACCTGAGTTAGTAATGGTAAATACAGGGTGATTATAATTAAAGTTTAAGTTTCAAAACGCTATAAAAAAAGAACCACTGATGAAAATGATGTGAAATTTGAAAGGAATGTTATTGAAGAAGGCGGAAAGCGTATGGCAGAAGAAAAAATTTAGTTTCAAAAGTTAGCAACAGATGGCGCTGTAAGCGGGAGAATCACGACGAGAAATGATTCCTAAAACAACGGCTAAGGTGGAAGTTACACATTAAAACGCATTGACAAATTAGAATTGTTGAATAATTAATTTTATTTGCATGACTGTACATATCACATCGAAAGGAACAAATCGGTTTCAAGAGTTTTGCGGCGACATACCGCATAAGAACCATTCATCAAAGCAGTTCGGAACTGTCGCGAGACTGGCGCAAAACATGTTCAATATGGTGTCCACCGTTGTGTGCAACAAGTTGAAAGCGACAAACAGCATAATCCACAACGGATCGCAGTGTCTCCGGGGTGATGTTCAGAATGTGTTGCGAAATGCATGCCTTAATTCCGCTAAATTTGCAGTTGGAGCACGGAACACAACATCCTTCAGATATCCCCTCAGCCAGAAATCACACGGAGTAAGATCAGGCGATCGGGACGGCCAGGCTGTAGGGAAATGACGGCTGATAATTCGAGCATTTCCGAAATGGCGCCTCAGCAGCTGCTTCACGGGATGTGCAATGTGCGGAGGAGAGCCATCTTGCATAAAAATGATTTCATCCACACATCTACGCCGTTGCAGAGCTGGAATCACGTTGTTGCGCAAAATCGATGCATACCTCTGACCAGTGACGGTTGCGATAACAGGACCGGAAGCACCCGTCTGCTCGAAAAAATATGGTTGTAGGATGAATGATGCCGTAAAGCCACACCATAACGTGACCTTTTCAGGATGAAGTGGTACGGGGTGCGTTGCCAGTGGATTTTCTGTTGCCCATATTCGACAATTCTGGGTATTCACGTATCCTATCAGATGGAAATGGGCTTCATCTGTCCACACAATTTTCCACGGCCATTCATTATCCACTTCCATGCGAGCCAGGAATTCTAACGCAAAAGTCTCCCTAGCTGTCAAGTCAGACGGAAGCAACTCCTGCACATGGGCAATTTTGTACGGATAGCATTGCAGGATGTTCGTACAATTTTCAGCACAGCGCTCGTAGGCCTGTCCAATGTTCAGGCGATTTCTCGTGCACTGCACGGTTGCACGCCACAGGCCGACCCCTCTTGTAATGCTGTGGCCACTTCTTCAACTACCGTCGAATGCACTCGTTTTCTCCCTCTACCAGATTGCACATCAAACGAACCTGTCGTTTCGAATTTTTGCATCATTTTCTTTAGACCTAGGACACTCATTGGACTAACGCCTTCTTTTATACCCTTCAGTGTCCTGAATTTTTGCAGAGCTACTCTTGCACAATAATCATTCTTGTAATACAGCTTTACTAGCAGACGCGATCCTGCAGTGAAACACCCATGGCGAACGTCTGAGACGCGAAATGAGGAACAACCTGGTACCTGGCGGCTTTATAACACTGAAATTTAACTAAAATTTTAATTTACGTCTTCTTCCGCTTGCAGTGCCATCTGTTGCTAACTTTTGAAACTAAATTTTTTCTTCTGCCATACGCTTTCCGCCTTCTTCAATAACATTCCTTTCAAATTTGACGTCATTTCCATGAGTGGTTCTTTTTTTATAGCGTTTTGAAACTTAAACTTTAATTATAATCACCCTGTATAATAGCAAATAGTGAGAAGAGAGAAAACTCTTTAGAAGTGCTCACCCTTTAGAAGCTATGAAGCTATGTGTAAAAATTCCTTCTAATTGGATAGATAAGCCAGAAATTTGTTTTTATCAAATAGAAGCACAATTTAAAATTAACGGTATAACTAATGAAGCTAACAAATTTAACTACATTGTCTCATAAATAGAACCTAAGTATATAGAAACTATTTGGGACATAATCACTGATAAACATGAAATAGTCAATGGCAAAAGAGCATTTATTAAATGTATTGAAAGAAAGTGAAAAAAACGAATCAAATGCCTTTTTACAGGCACTGAAATGAGTCACATGAAACCAACACATCTATTACAAAAAATAAAATCCTTGGCAACCAATGATGTTACCAACATGATAATAAAAACCCTATGAATTGAAAAATTGCTGTACAACATTAAACATACACTGGTGGGTTAGTCATGAAGGTATTGATAAATTGGCGATTATGGCTGATAAGATTTTTGACATGCATTTACAAACTGAAGTATATATGAGGCTCATTCAACTGAAGTTAAGAATTCGGGTGCATTGCAGATTACTATTTCATAGTTACAGGAGAAGATATCTTCATTGGGATAGTGAATTGAAGAGCTCAATTTCCATAACCAGCCAAATGAAAGAAGTCGTAATACAGAAAGACATAGCAAATCATTGTGTAGAGGCAGAAGTCGGATACATTACAACCTGGATAGTAAATTGTGTTATTAACACTTTACTTTCAAGATGCTTTTGGGGAAAATGTAAGCCACCATGTAACTGAAAAAACCAGGAAAACTTGCCTGTGCAGCATAATCAGAGTTAGTAGCCAGTTCTGATGGTGAAGATTTAAATAATTGTCATGTATTCAACCCCAGACATTTTGTAATTGACCCCCCCAAAAGTTTCAGATTTTAAATTACGTCCAAAAGTTTTTTTTTTAAACATTTTGTGCATTACTTTATTTAATAAATACCATGTTTTTCTCATTTAAACAATAAAATTCAGTTTAAGAGCAATATAATTTTAAATTGAGCATATTTTTGATTTTCCGATACACAGTCTCAAGTGATGGAGATAAAAATGTTTTCTTCTGTACAACATTACCATTACTCGCTTTGAAATCCTTGAGTATGTTAATCAAAAATTCGTTAAAGTTTTACAAAATATGAAATCGATAATTAAACAAATTCCAAATTTCAAATTTGGGCTTCAAGATGCCCATATTTGCAGCAAGATTATGTTATTCAAAATTTAATGGCTTTAGGTACTGTTGGTTTATCACAATGCGAGAAACATACATACATTTATGCAGATTCTTCATTATTTAATTTCTTCAAATATAATACAGGGCGATAATATTTGGTGGCAATAGTTTGAAAAGTGATACAGCACACTTCATTCAGCCACAAAATCAGATGGCACTCTGAGACCAGGTGGAGATTACCACCTCTTAAATGATATTTACAGTACCAGATTCTTTACACAGAATTTAAAACTTCCATCACATTTTAAAAGGCAAGAAGATATTCTCTAAACCTTATTTACTTACAGCCTATTATTAGATTCCAACAGCAAAAGAAGATAAACAAAAAACAGCGATAACAACACTATTTGGGCTTTTTGAATTTAATGTAATGAATTTTGGCTTAAGAAATGGCCCCTCCACTTTTCAAAAATTCATTAAAAGTTTTCAGTGAACTAGACTTTATTTTCCCGTATTTGGATGCCATCCTAATAGCGTAGGAAACTGAGAAACAGTATAAAAACATCTTATGGAAGTATTCAATAGAATTCCACAGTATGGTCTATGCATAAACCAATCAAAATCAATCATGGGAGTGAATAAATTATAATTTTTAGGATATCTGATAAAGCAAAATGGCTCAAAACCTCTTCCAGAAAAAGTACTAGACAAATTACAAACTTCCTAAAACTATTCATGAACTTCAATATTTTTTAGGAATGATTAACTTTTATAGAAGATACTTAAAAGATGCCACCAATACACAAGCTTCCTTAAATTAATTTTTAAAAGGTTCAACAAAAAAAGATCCAAGGGAAACCCCATGGACAGAAGAAGCAAAGAAGTCCTTTGTAAAATGCAAAGATTTAGCCAATGCTGCTTTATTAATCTTTCCTAATTCAGATCTAACATTCGCTTTATGTACAGACACCTTTAATTTCACAACTGGATCTGTTCTACACCAATATGAAAATGGAGATTGGAAACCAATAACATTCTATTTCAAAAATTTCAGTGACTCTCAAAAAGCTTAGTTAAAGAAGTAGAAAAATTTATGGTATTCACAGATCACAAGCCACTTATACTTGCTTTTGACTAGAAAAATGACAAAGTATCACCAAGGCAGTTAAGACAGCTCCAGCACATTTTCAATTTTCAACAAATATTAAATATATAACTAGAAAAGATAATATTGCTGCCGATTCGATGTCTAGAATTGAATCCGTTTTAGACACTGATTATGACAAAATTGTGGATAAACAAATAATTATTGAAGAACTCAAAAGAATTACTAAATAGCAAACATTAAAATTTTAAACAATATCCACTACCCTCTGGAAAAATAATCTGGTGTGACGTTTCAATGCCAAATATTTGACAGTTCATACCACAACCATTTTGAATGAATGGATTTCCATAAAATAAATGACTTGAACCATTCTGGCATCAAAACATCAAGGTTCATTTGGAAGAATATTAAAAAAGGTGTTAGAGAATGGGCTTAGTACCCAGGAAAATAAAATTATTCGGCATACACCATTCAGATTTAACTCATTTGAAGAACCTAATGAAAGATTTACCATTGTCCATATCGCTATAATTGGACCCTGCCCTCCATCCAATGGGAATAACTATTGCTTAACACACATCGGTCATTTTACTTTCTGGATGGAAGTTATACCAACAGAAAATATCCCCACAGAAACAATCACAAAAGCATTTCATGCAAATTGGATTTGTCACTCTGGTGTTCCATACAGCATAATCACAGACAGAGGAAGTCAGTTCAGATTAGAGCTTTTCAGAAGTTTAGGCATTATTTGCAGCATTAAAATAGAAACAACTTCCTACCATATGCAATGCAATGGAAAAATTGAAAGACAACAGAGAACATTAAAAGCGGCCATCAGGGGTCACAATTCAGTCAAATGGAGTGAAACTTTACTAACTATACTCCTTGGTATAAGTGCATCTCTACATGATGAAGCCAACTGCTCCACTGCAGAAATGGTTCATGGTAAATCAGAAGAATTCTTTCTAGAAACAAAAATAAAACTAGAACCAGGTAGCTTGACTAACACGCTGTAAAAACAAATAGAAAAATTAAAACCAGTTAAAAGCCAATGTAAAAGAAAACAAATTATTTGTGCATAAAGATTTGGATTCATGTTCACATATATTTGTCAGAGTGGACTGTGTCAAGAAAACATTAAATTCCCTTATAGGACCTTTGCCTGCAATAGCCAGAAATGACAAATATTATACGGTAAGAATTAAGGGAAAGCACATTAATACTTCCACTGATTGATTAAAACAAGCCTATTTTTGGAAACCAGTGTATATATTACCGGAAGTTCGAATAACTAATCATCTGACTTTACCTGTTGATTGAAGATGAATGCCAAGTCCTCATCTGTTCAGAAGGAAAAACAAATGTTAAAACAACAATTCAAGAGAGAGTTGAAGATATTACTTATTAGATGGAAAACAATGTTAATTGTGAAACGGATGATAAGATTTGACTATAGCAAAGAGATTTCTGAGAACTGAGAAAAAATTCTGAGTTCATCCCGATTTTCAAAATTTTGACTGCATATTAGGATTAAATAAAATAATGATTTCAATTGTACCAGTTATGAATAGTTTTCAACTATTCAATTCTGAAATCGAATTTTTTGTGAATTATTTTGAACACATAAAAGTTGATCACAAAAATTTCAGTAGCAAAATTTTGTTAAAAATTTTTGGCTTATAAATGGAAACCTTACACTGTAATCAAATTTGTAATCGAATCTTGGTAACTAAAATTTATTAAAAAAATATCAACTTACGTGTTCAACATATGGATATCTACTTAGGCTACTAACATTTGCAACAAAATGGCTTAAATCAATGTCACAGTGATTTCCTAAAAGGGAAGAAAATTCCTTGTCAATGAAATGCTTAAACATAAATATATATTTACATATAAAGAAATTAAGTATAATACATAAACTACACATATTACTGCATACAGTAATTTCTATAACAAAATTTAGCTTTCACATGGATTATAATGTTTTAACAGCCATATGCAACATATTTAACTAAATATTCATATAATTAACACTCACAATTACACTAAAGATCTGTTGAAAGTATTAGATACACCTTTAAAATAATGTGTTAAGCTAACAAGAATGACAACTAGCAAACTCCAAAGCATAACTAGAGGAACTGCAAACTGAATCTGTGTGCTGCAATAATGCTTGCGATTCCAACTTTACAAATTGTTCAGATTCAGTTTCCTCAGAAAGAGGAGGGTGTGCTTTTCTGAACATCCGGACAAGAAGTGTAGGTAGTGCAAAGTGCAGGAAGCAATGGTTAAATTACTGAATTCATTTGGTAAGTGTATCTCGGAAAGATTTTCTATGCAGGCTGTGAATGGGAGTTACAATGAGAATATAGCTGTTATCTTGCTTGACCTTTTTTGTCTGGAATAGGAAAGTTTGTGTTCGCAAAATAAATTTCACTTTTGAAGTGACAACCTGTGGAGGGCTTTGCTAGTGACTAGCTTTTGTTAAGCAGAAATCAAGAGTAGGTTTGACTTTTCCCACTTTGTGTATTATATCCTTATTTTCAGAAGATAACAGGGGTCAAATTTTCTTTTGCATAGGTGTTTGGTGAATCATTGCTGCAGGTGATCTGTGAGGGAACAGAAAACGGAAAAGAAAATGAAAACTTCATCTAACTGGTAGAGAATAATTTAAATTTTTATCTTCCAGCCTATGACATTTTGATGAGCATGGAAGCTGAGATTTCCTCGAAGCATTCCACAGCAGTAGATGGCATATTTCATTTCGATTCCAAAGTATTAGAAAAAGAAAAGATAAGAGAGGCTTCTGCTTTCCCGAGGAACCTAAAACTCTGGCCATAGTTGTTTGTGATAACCTTTCGGCGAATTTTAGAGACCAAAGACATGAACAAAGAAATTCTGTATTGCAAGTACACCTTTGACCCCATGTTTAGCACAGAGAAGTGACTATGAATGCCATACTCTGCTTGATGAAGCTAAGAGTAATGAGATCATTAACTTCTCCCTGCATCTTCATATTTATCCCTTCCTTCGGAAATACTCTATGGAAGTTCATCAGTTCAATTGAATGTCATTCAGGGCTAGATATCATGAATTAGTAGTCAGCATGGAACACAATTTGTCCTGCCTAGGAGCAATGAAGGTCAGAACTATCCATGATCCTTTCTCCAAGTGAATTAGAGTAGCTGAGGTTCTGAAAAGCCCTAACAAGATACTTCAAAAACCTTGTGCCACTTTGGTCTGAATGTTGAATATTCCTTGAGTCTGGCTTTTCTGAGTTATTCTTAACTTGCCCTCAGATCATGAGCTTCTGGTGGTAAAGTGCACAGGCATTCTCTTAACTGTGAGTTGATTTTGTACTTTTTTTATACTACTGTATATGTTTTTAGGGAGAATAGTTTTCTTTTATTTTCATTGAATTAGTACAGAATTTGAAATATTAGAATTAATGGAAACTTTGACAGTGCTTAAATGATTTGAAATAATAAAATATTTTATTTTTAATAAAAATTTTAACATTTATACTGCCTAAGTTTATGAAAACTAGAATATGTTAAAATGATAAAATTTTAGTAAGTAGTAATAAGGTAGTAATTTTAGTAATAAGGCTTTAATTTAATAAATTGTTAAATGTTTGAAGACCCATAAGCTTTTGTATTACTTGAAAGGGGTAATTGTATGGCTCGCCATTTAAAACATGAGTACTTTAAGAGATCGCAGGGATTGACTAGTTATGCCAATTACCTGAATGCTATTTAACCTAGAAATTAATAAATGAGTTTAATTGTTAACTGTTGAATGCATTAATTTTGTTTTAATTTGGTGGTCTAACTAGTCACAGCATTGTTTGACCAGAAGATTCTGAAAAGTTGGAGTCTTACGAAAATTTGGGTTTACTTATAAGCAACACAATGCAAGAATGCAATGAGGTCACTGCACAAACCACTTATTATTTAGATGATTTATTGAGATATTTGGTTATTTGAGGTTGCCAAGGAATTAGTTAAACTAATTGAATTCTATTGTTTTACTATTAAGGGGAATTGTTTGATTGATATGTTTGAATATTTCTTACCTGGTGTTTGTGAAGTTGTGCATTAACCGTTTGACTGCTACATTGCGCAAAAGCACTGCGTTCATTTGTCTTGAAAACCGCGATGGCGCTGCGAGTTTCAGCGTGCCTTTGTTGCTCTGTGGTTGTGAACGTACGTAGTCTGACCTCACGCGTACTTTGTAACACGAGTGCATTCTAAAATAACTAACTGCGTCGCGGTTTTCGAGACAAATGAACACAGCACTTTTGCACGGAGTAGCAGTCAAACGGTTAATGCACTGAACTTGCTGCAATATTTAGAGAAAGTTAAGAAAATAATTGTGCATTTTGTTTTGGCAATTTTATATTTTTAAGAATTCCATTAAAGAATGTAATGGTTTAGATAATTATGGAAGATATGATATTTATACAATTTGGGTAGTGAAAGTGAATTTTCATTCTTACTGAAGTACATGTTTTTATTTTCATACAAAGGCCAAGACTCATTCCGCTTACTTTCGGGTTTTAGATTTAATAACTTCGATTTTGAATTAATTTACCTGCTTTTAAAGTTATGTAGTTATTGATTTAATTTGGTTTTAGACCAATCAGCTATTTCTCCTCAGAGTATACGAATTTTAGCTTCTAAGTCTTATTTTCTTTTTACTTTCATCCACCACTAGTAAGAGAGAAAGTAAGTTAGCTTAAAGTTAAAATAAAATTTATTACAAAATTTTCTCCAAACATAACACTGGTGATGTGACCTTGGGACTGGTAGACCACTAGAAATATGTGTACTTTGGAATTATATAATTATTGTTTTGTTTATGCATTTGATGTGAATATTGATTGTGCTTTAAGAAGTGATTTGTGTGCTCATCTAGCTCTTTGACAAGTTTTATTCGTTGATTTAAAGTAGTTTGTGTTAACTACATTATTAATAATTTTTTTAAATGTTACAGCAGTTTTGCATGTTAAATAAAAGAATGAATGAATATTTAACTTTTTAAACGGTTATCAGAATTTAGGTAATTTGTATATAATTGAAAGGAGTGACTTTTTTTTTAATAACTGAATTCTCAATATTTGTTAAAGTTAATATTGATTAGAACTGTAAAGTGACAGTTTGTTTAGAGTTTGACTGAATTTTTTTTTCGGGGGGTGTGTGTTAACAGCATTAGCTTGAGTGAAGTTCTTGTTTAGTTGTAATAAGTTGAAATAATTGAGTTCCTACCTATTTTTCTGAGTTTTGTAAATTTTGTGAGAAGTAGTTATTGGCAGAGAAAACGGTTAACCAGTAAGAAGTTTCGAGTTTAGTATTTTACAGGAATTGAAAATTTTTTAACTTAAGTAGATAGTGCATTTTATTGTGATTTATGAATTGTGATTGAAAGATAACTACTCTTATTCTATACTCATTTTGTATGCTTTTCAAATTGTTAAAACACAGATTTATTGTTAATTAGTGGGTTGTATGGTATGATTAATAATGAACTAAAATTATTATTTGACTTTTAACAGTTTTCTTCTACTTGTTAGGGGAAGTCAGTTCTTGATTGAACTTGCTGGGGAGTTAAGGTTAATTCTAATTCAGAATTGAGTTTTTTACTGGAATATAATATTCAGTACATGTGAAATTTAAGGATGCATGCTTATGACAAATTCCCATTTCTGTGGTAGGCATTGTGAAGAAATTTCATTTAATTGTTTTGAGTTTTAGAATTAACTCTACGATAAGTCATCCACTGCCTTCCTATTATGAAAAGATTTGATAATAGAGATTTTTGACGGATCTGAGTTTTAGAATTAGCTCTTCTATAAGTTGCACATTGCCTTCCTATTTTCAGAGTTTTTGACTTTCAAATCTTTGCTTGGTTTTTGTTCATTTATAGACACAGCCAGATCTCAGTGTAGACTTTCCCTAGGAGCTTAGCGTATTGATTTGTGGATATGTTGGAAGTGAATACCGATTTTTTTTGGGGGGGGGCATTTTGAGGTTTTAAAACACTTCCTTGTTGAATGAGATTTTCACATTTATTCTTTGCGGCACATATAATGTGTAATTATTGTGTTTATGCTAAAAACTGCTTTTTGAAACTGCAGCTGTTGATACTAATTGTTTTCCATACATTCGAAATTTTTTGGTATTTTTGAACACTTTCTTGTTTTATTTCGAGAATCTATAAATGTGCTTTTTTTTGTTGCTCCTGTCCAGTTTTGGCTCATTCCTTTGCAAATCTGAGAATTTTTTTAATTGGTTTACCTGTGAATTTTGAAGTGTTTGGGAATTATTAATTTAGAAAAATATTTCATTTTTAGCATTTTATTTAACTAGTTTTGTGCTAGTGATTGGGTGCGCTCCCGAGAGTTTTCTTAGATTTGCTTCCTTGGCTTCATAGTTAGTATATGTTTAGAGAATTATTCAGCTGTTCCAAACATTCATTTTGTGGTTTTAAGTTAAACTTGTTAAAAATTTTCCCCTTTGTGTCTAGGTTGCTTTACATTCTTTTGGTATATTTTTGGTCAAGTAGTTGAATTCGTATTCTTGAGTTTTTCTGTGCGCTCCAATTTTCTACTTCAGTTTACTGTTTACTTCATATTTTTTTTCTGGTTCATATTACTGCTGGTTTTTTATGGTGCTAAAGCAGATATTATTTACTCACTGGTGTTTACATTTTCTGTTCTGTAAACATTTTATTACCAAATTAGGAAATAAGCATAATAGTGACACTTCACTTTGTTGCTTGATTTTTTGGTATAATTTGAGCTGTACTTTAATTTTGGTTTAATTTTTTAAAATACTTAACAGTAATTTTGGGCAAATTTGAACTGTTGTAAATAGGTTTACCACTGATCTCTGTGGAGAGAAGTGGCTATAAATGCTGTAAACTACTCGAGAAGCCACGAGTAATGAGAACATTCTTTTTTTCTGCATGTCTGTCCTTATCCCTTCCTTTGTAAATCTATGGAAGTTTGTCAGTTGGACTAGATGTCATTCACTGCTAGATGTCATGAATCAGTAGTCAGCTTGGAATGCATTGGTCCTGCCTAGGAGCAATGAACGTCAGAACTATCCAGATCCTTCCTCCAAGTGGATTAGAGTAACAGGTTTAGGAAAGCTGTAAAAAGCCCTAATAAGATACTTTGAAAATTTTGTGTGCCTTTGGAATGGCTGAGATGCTAAATATTCCTTCAGACTGGCTTTTCTAGGCTGTACTTAACTTGCTATAAGGTAATCAGCTTCTGATGGTAAAGTGCACTGGTAGTCTCCTAGCTTTAAGTTGATTTTGCATTTTTTATATTATTGTATTTGTTTTAGAGGAGGACAGTTTTCTTTTATTTTAAAGAACTTTTATCGAATAATTTAAAATTTTGTAATAAATGGAAAATTTAGGAGTGGTTATATGAATTTATGTAGAAATAAACAGATCACAAAAAGGCCTTTCCATCAATTTCATGTTTGTATGTTAAAAAATGAATTTGTTGCTAAGTTTTGCAGACTAATGTACTATATCTTTCCCAAAACCTAAGAAGCCAACCAATACTTCCATGAATTTGCAAAACCAAGTGAACATGTAAAGGTTTACTCACAAAACAGCAGTTAATTTATAGGAATATTTTTGGCTCATATTTCAACAAACTGCTTGGTTCATCTCATCACAGTCCGCTGTACTCATCTTTTGGTGAATGCTAAGGGCACTGGGATCACCGTTCTACCCTATCTTACTTTTCTGTTTTAAAAAAGCACGTAGATAATGAATGGCTAATGCCACACTTTTTTTACCATCTCTCCTTTCTCCACTTAGGAAGATTACATTTTTCTTTGAAACAAAGATGCTTTCACTTCTTTTTATCCATAATATTATTACAAAGTTAACAGGCACATAAATAAAACACGGCTTTATAGACAAAAAAGTAAGGATGAAGGCAAGATGCAATTTGAATAAACAAAATGGTCAGGCAGAGATATGAAATCGTAACAATCAGTAGTTGATTTTAAACTTTGCATTACTACTTAGCCAATAATGTTATTGGTCAATAGCGTGAGGATAAACAAATTGATTTTTTGACATATATAATGGCATAGTGCTCATTGGTTATTTTCAAATGACCACTCTGCTTGAGTGATTGCAGATAAGTATGAAAAATGGCTACCATATCATCAAAATAATAATATAATGTAATAAAAAATATTTATCTTACAAAATGAATTTTAATTATATTTCGAAAAAAGTTAAATAGAAGTAAAAAGATGAAACTTTCATTCATGGGGCTGAAAGTCTGAAATATGTTAAAAATGAAACGTTTTTCATCAAATAGGAAGAGACCTAAATGTATTTTTACAATTCTGAAAATAAATGTTAAAATGGCATCAGTTACTGTTACATTTTCCTGTGCTAAATAATTTTTAAGAGAAATATTTATAATGGAAATGGATGATTCTGTATATATAACTCTAATAAAGCTAAAACAAAGGCATAAGAACATTTTACACTTTATTAGTGACACTGATGTCAATAAGCTAAAACACTTTTATACTTAAACTGAGTAAAGATGCCATAATTATGTTAAATAATATCTTTTTAAGGAGAAATTAATAATTTAATATTCAGGAATATTGCTATGACTGAAACACAGCTTATAACTTTCAATGAATTTAAACAGCATTTTATTATATTTTCTAAAAAGTCCTTTTAATAAAATTAATTTTCCTTAACCTTTTAAAAATATAAATGATTACTGAATTAGACTATTAATATTTATTCTTAATCTCTTTTCCAAGATTTGTGATTTATTTTTCACTTTACAGGTAAGTTCTATGCTTAGAAATATAGTATACATCTGCTTCATAACAGTGACAAAGTTAATACAGGAATAATAATGTTTCCTTATTCTTTTATAAGCATTTAGATGAAATCAAGTTACAAAATGAACTTACTTAAGATCAGCATTAAATCCACACATCGTAAAACTTTTGACTCGCCAAGAAGCCCGAAAGTTATGTCAAGAACTGCTTGAAGGAAATCATCTACCATTTCCAAAAGCAGCTAAAAAATAATAATATATAAATGTTATGAAACTTATAATGAAAAAATACTCTCATACAAATTATTCAATGAAGTTAGTTTTACTCCCTTTTCCAGTCTAAGAGCACTCAAACATTTTGCTCAACGAGCAATACAAACAGAACATGCATAAATATTTATTAATTTTTAATGATATTTTCTTCAAACAAACAAAGCATTTAAAAAAAATTTCATATTTCATGCCTCATTGCTTACACAGATTGAATTCATTTTCGAAAGTAACCTCACAAAATCTTTCTGATTTTATCTGCATTTAAGGATGTCATAAGAAAGTGGTGGATTAAACTTAATATTCTGTTGCATTAAGCTTAGTGTGAATACTTTACAATCTATCTCCTTAGTAGTGTCAGGGAAAAGGAATATCATGCAATTTATTAAACATGCCAGGGATGGCAAAAAAACTGGATCTAGAACACGTAAACTACAAATGCAAGCAGCATATTCATTCAAACTTCGAAATACTTTTATCATGCTTTAATTTTCAACTACCAATAGTACAAAAATCCCAGTTAAAAAAATACAATATTTACTTAAAGTGCAAGATAAATCAATATGAGCAGATAACTTAAATAACTTTATATTCTGCATACTACTGAGAATTCTGAATGTGTTTGGCAGTCAAATTTTTGGCACAGTTTACCGGTGTATCTAGAATATTTGCAGGCCAACATGAAATTCTTCTTACAGCAAATTTCACTTATTTATATAACCTATATACACTGTGCTAATGTTTTCCCACCACTCAAGCTCTATAATTTAGTAATGAATTTTTTTTATGAGTCAAATATGATGAAATATGACAATGTGACATAGACAAACTGTGCCACACATATAAAGTATAAAAGATTATAGATACCACAGACACACTAAACAGATTAAAGGGTACAGTAGTACATAAATTGGTCAGAAAAGCAGTATACAGTGACAAAAAAGCTTTTAAAATTCCAGTATCATCGTAAAAGTTAAGTGTTAAAAGGAAAATATTCAATTTTTCAGAACTAAATCAAATTATGAAATTTAACATCATTTAAAAACCTAAAGATATTATAAATTCTTCTCTTAAACTTAAAAATTCATAAAGATAAATAACTGTTAAATTGATATACACTTAAGGAATTTAAATACAGACCTTCAATAAAAATATGTCAAAGAAATAAATGTGTACTACAATTTGTACACAAAGGTTCTCTCTCTCTCATTTCAGCAAATGTTGATGTGCAAGTTGAAAGTGACTAATTTTTGAGTTAAAACAAACTTTCCGCTAGTTTCTGACTGACTGCCAGTATTTAAAGTCTAGGTTTTATGTGCATCAATTTCATTATTAATACAAATATTGCAACACTGCTGCTATTCTGATAAGCCTTTTTGCTTGAAGACAGACATAAGACAAAGAATGGGTTACACTTTTCAAGATCAACTTTCCCTGCAGTGTCTGCCAGCTTCTTGTTTCTTATCAGAATATATCTGGAAAATGCAGCAATAGCGAAACATACTTTCACACCTTACAGGCTCAGATTTTGCCTCACAATATCAGTAATCAAAGAGTTAATATAGTTGAATTATTTTTAACGATTTGAAGGCATAGCACTAAGGGAATCTGTACTACACTGTGATATTTTCAGACGAGGCACATTTTCAAATTTCAAGCCCATTTAGCTAACAAAATTAAAAACAAACCTTTTACTATACAAATCGCTTTCTCAACTGATATTTCATTTTAGTTATGCACAGATGCAAACATTTCACTTTTCAAACACAAACATTCTTTGTGTATGACTCATGATGGCTGCGATAATATGATCTCAAACTTTAAAATTAAATATCTCAATCAATTTAACACAGGGGTCAAAATTTCTTTGATTTATTTATTCTTTAACTATGCATAAACTTTTACACTAATTTTACTTCTTGGTTGTTACAGATATATTTATCTAAAAGCTTCACATTTTTTACTTAAATATATAACTAAGGATCAGGCAGTCGTATAAAAAGTTCAGAGCTTTAATACTTACAAAATTGACTTTTTAAAGTTAGAAATGCTGCCATGTATATTTTCTTTACTTTTACTAAATGTATATGTCCACAACAAACAGTTACAAAAATGAAGGACGCATAAAACTTTTATGGACATGGTGTACAAAATAAATGAAACTTAAAAAATACAGGTACTTACAGTGTACATAAAATTAAAAAATAGTAACAATTAATGCAATTTCAGTGCAAATTACCATTCTAAGTTCAACACACGACTGAATAAGAAAATGATTTTATGAATTTGAACGTACGAAAAATTATCTAAAATATTGCTGTATTCTGCACATCATCATCTGATTATAAATTCTCCCTGAGTATATGAAGGAAAGATTAAATATTACAGAATTTTTCCGATTTAAAAAAAAAAAAAAAAAAAAAAAAAAAAGAGAGAGAGAGAGAGAGAGACAGAGTAGCACCACAAAAGCCATCTGAAATTCTCACTAAAAATAACAAAAAACTGACAGATAGTTTTGTTTTCACTTCATCAAAGCTAAAGCTACAAGCTAAGCACTTGATCCTTAAAAGAACGGTCATGACATAGTCACTGTCAATTAACAGAACTGGTATGACTGCAGATACTCCAGAACACAATGTAAAAAATCATCCATACAAATTATTAAGTAAAAGAAAAAACAAACCATAGTAATACATTCTGTTAAGTTTCATACATTATTCACATGTGCATAAACTACAACAAGCACAGTAACTGATTGATTATGACAAAGCATATGAGGGAAGTCTTAATGGAAAGGTTCTTCTAATGGATTAATAGGTCTTAATTGAAGGGTTACTTTAATGGACAATTTTCTGGGGAAAATTGGTTCATATTAAAGTTGAACAAGAGGAAGGTATTATAGATAGATATCCATGGAGCCAGTTTGTAAGCCAGAAATCAAACCTAAGACAAAATAACAAACAAAGGTTCAACAGTGTTATCTACATGGTCACTGGTAGGCACATGAGCACAGTGCTACAGAACATCCAGTAACCAAATACTGGTATGAAAACAGATAAAAATAACAGGAAATCATGAATTTGCTACCAACAGAACTAATTTGAAGTGCATAATATAACATATTTAATTGAATTGATCCAGAAGATATTTAATAAAGTATACAGAATTATTGATTTCAAATGATCTTTCAGTATAAAAAATCCTTACAATATTACATATATTTTTCAAAACTTTTACTCAGCAGCTTGCTTACCAAACTGAAACTCATATTTTGATGCAAAAATTAAGGTAATGCAACCCACAGAACTGCATAAATGTTTGTTTTGAAGCTTAAAAGCAGACAGCAAAGCATTATTTCATATGGCAATTATGTTGGCCTTTTCAGGCAATCACCTTTTCAGGATGCAATATTTCCTTGCTGTTTTCATCCGAGATAATTATGCATTAAAGAATAGCCCAATGTCTTTATAAACGACCTTATATTTTTTGGTATTTATGTGTTATCGCAACCACTTTAGTAGAACTCGCCAAATTTTTAGAATATGCCAAACTCTGGCAAACAGGCACATAACAATTTATCAGGCAAACATGCTCATAACAATCCTTCAATCAAGGAATGTTGGAATTTTTGCATTTTTTTTTTTTTTAAAATTCTACAGGCCTTTTATAAAAAAAAAAATATTTTTTGCCTTTAACTTAATTTTAAAATAAGCATTAGTAAAATTTTTTCAGGAACAATGAATTTTGATGCAAAATCCCTAAAGGGAACAATGAGATGTGTTTTGTAGATCGACGATGTTAAGAGTTTGCATGATGCCGTATCTCTGCAATTCTCTGATTTGTTTTTAAGCTTAAACAGATTGCTGTGTACTTGGGGAGAAGAATAGCAGAAAAAAATTACTAAAAGATATAGAGAAAACTGCGTTTTATATTTTTAATGATTAACATTTAGTATTTTAAATTACTACTGTTTCATTTTCATATGTTGATAATGTTTGCCAACTTAGTATAAAATATCAATAGTTCGGGAATCTTTTTAAAAACAATTCATGGAAACCACTAACTTGCACCCAATAACAAACGTTTACCCTTACATGTGTAAAAAAATCCCCAAACTGCACCAAGGTAGCTGGATTAAGTACCAAGTTTTTCTAGCTAGGAGAGTTATTTAGTAGAATTTTTGTAATCACTTGTGTTCGCAGTTGACGCATTAGAGCTGACAGAGAAAATTTGACAACTGCTGCAAATACCCAAGCAATATCTTAAATGCATTAGAACTGAAGCTAGTTCTAAATCATTAAGCCTTTATGCAAGATTGAGTCAACCTGGTCCAATTTGTGCTATTCCATGTACTCAAATAACAATCCACCATTTTTTTTTTTTTTTTGAAAATCTGTACATTAGTAACTACTCTAGTTTCATCATTACACAATAATGACCAATGCATTTTATTAGGGATTAATTCATTTTAATGATCTATGATTTTGATATGCAATTTATGTGAATAAATATGCCGAGACAAATTTATGGCAGTTTAACCCTTTGCGGCACGCTACCTTTTAAAGTCAGAGTTTTTATTTAAAAAAAAGGTAGGCAGTCTAATTAGGCCTAGAGGAGTACACAAGTAAAATTTTGTGAAGATAGCACTTATCGTTTTAATTCTGTGATTGTGCTCAAAGTGGCACACTGATTGAATAGAGCTTCGGAAAGAGTGCTGAAATGACCATTGTTGTCAATGAACCAATGAGATGCGGAGAAACAAAGAATACAGACTCTCAGTTGTCCTAGATTATCGGTGAGCCTGATCTGGGCACACCTAGGGTTCGCCGTTTGATTTTAAGCAAGATTTCAAGGTACAAATTTAAAATTAATATAGAATAATGAGATTAGCATACAGCCAAAAAAATAACATAGGAATTTTTCACACAATTCCTTTTATACCCTTAAAAGAATCTGGAAGATTTCTTTGAAAAATGAGGGTCTTAAAAAACTAAACATGGCTAAAATATATGGACTGGTTTGTGTTGAGCTGCCATCTACTATAAATAAAGGAGGTTCAGAGTAATCTATAGTAACCTATAAATCCTTTTTCATTCAATTTTTCTGTGCGTACAGAAGGAAATTTTTAGGTGTGTCCACACCAGACACACTGTGCCGCAAAGGGCTATTAAAAAGTATTTTCCTTGACCTTTAATATCCTACGTTTAAATTGATTTGCTGAGCTTAAAACTGAAGAAATCTCGGTACTCTTCTGTTATCGGGACTGGATTCAGAAATGTGTGTATGTAGGTATTATAGGTATATGTGTATGCTCACACACGCATATAGGTATATATCTATACATATACACATGCATACATGAACACATTCAATGATTTACACATCCAACACATTTTTTATTCTGGTCCCGATAACAGAAGAGTACTGAAATTTTTGCAAAGAGCTCAAAATAAAAGCATTACATTAGGGGGGAGGAAGGAACAAAATTCCAAACTGATATTTATTTGAAAGCTTTTGCTTTTAAAAAAAAGTTGAAATTTAATCTAATAAAAAGTGCACTTGCCCATAATCAGTGACCAAAGAACAATTATTGCATTTTAAATATACTGCTGGGTATTACAATTGCCACACCAGGAAAAAAAACAAACAGCAGAATCTTGTCTATTGTACACATGAGAGGAAGATATGATTAAATTTGCAGGCAGTGTGACGTATACAGCATGCAGAATTCAGTACAAAAAGCTGCCATTTCTGGTGGTAACAATGGCTAAAATCCTGCGGGGCAGAGTAAAACTGAGCAAGGATGACAGATAAGGGTATTTCATTACATGCAGCTGCAATTCTTATGCCAGAATTCATCAATCATAGTAATGTGCCAATCTCTCAGCAACCTAAACGACCAGATGTTCTCACAGGGTGAGAGATCTGGAGAATGTGCTGGCAGGGCAACAATCAAACACTCTATTGAGGAAGATCAGGTCAGCATGGGTGAAAATGCAGCCATGCATTATTTTTTTAAATGAGTCATACAGGCCTTGAAGGCAAGGCTCAGCATGGGCCTTAACACATTAGAAATACAGTGGCAATTGTACTCATTAATGGTTATGTGAATAAGAGATGACTGGGATGTGTATCCAATGGCACCCCAAGTGCTAGGTCTGAATGACAATAACAAATGCAACTAGTGATGTTCAATCCCTTCAGAACACATGGATATGTTCATGCTTTATGATGCTTTATGTGGAACATGGATTCATCTCAAAAGAAAGCACAGTGCCACTTGAGCATCCAGTGCCATTGTTCATCACACTACTTTAACAAGCATGTCTGCTGCAGTTTCAAGGGAAGCTGTGCTGATGGCCTATAGGCTGTAAATATTAGTCGCACTGTTCATGCACACACGCCAAGTTCCTGACTGACAGTACGTGACATAACTATTCAGTCTACCAGAAAGTTCTGTCCATTTTTGGAATAAAACAAAATAAAAAAAATTCTTACAGTCAATACACTTTATTAAATAATATAATTGCCGTTATTATAAATGACTTTTTGCCAGCGTGAGAGCAATTTGCATATCCCATTTTTGAAAAATGCTATATCTTTTGATGGAAAAAACTGAACCAGGGCTTGTTTGATATCTTCTCCATTTGAAAATTTTTTGCCCTTCAAAAAAATTTTGTAAGGATATAAACAAAGCAAGTTAGTGGTTTCCATGATAGTTGGAGGGTGTTAAATCCAGAGAATATGGTGGATGCAACAGAATTTCCCAGCCTAGTTCTGAAATGTTTTGACAAGTCCCCAAAGCAGCATTTGGCTGGCATTATCATGATGCAGAATGATGTCCTTTCTAGTGAACATCACCGGTCTCTTTCCTTGAACTGCCATCTATAAATTATCCAGTTGCTGACAATACTCCTCCGAACAGAGTCTTTTGTTCGGTTTTAAAAGTTCATAATATATTGGTCCTCGAATGTCCCACCATATACATAACATTCTCTTATTCAGAGTCAAATTTGGTTTAGAAGAGGAAGGGCTAGGTTTCCTGGGTTTGCAATATGCCATTTTCCTTATGATGTTTTCATTGGTAATCTACTTTTCATCCCCAGTTATCATCCGGTTCAAGAAGGGCTCGATTTTGTTCGAGCAAGCACAGACGAGCATATGACAACTCAATTATCCACATTCTTCTGACTTAATTCATGTGGCACACATCTTGAATATTTCCACACCAATCCTATCTTCCGAATATGGTTCAAAATGGTTTTCTGAGCTGAATTAAGCCTTTCTGCAATCTCCGATATTGTCAGAAAAGGATCTTGCTCCAAATATGGTCATAAGAACATTGTTGTCGATCAAAGATGATCACCCAGAACACGGCTTATCAGAAAGATCAAATTCACATGTTTCAAATTTTTCGAACCATCTTCTGCATGTCTTATCAGAAACTGTACCTTCACCAAACACTTTTAATAAATTTCTACATGCTTCTGTAGCATTTCCGCCTTGTTGGAAATTCGTATATAATACAATGGCGCAAATGAGCTTTATCACTAGCCAAGGGTACACTACCACTTCACACTTAAGACTAACGTGAATCAATTATGTTTTGGTTAATGTGCTACATCAGTTTGTATACATTAAGCAATTAAAATAAAAAGATGAATATGCGCCAAATAAACATATGCTTATGTGTTGAAAATTGTTGTCATAGAAATGGCCAGAACTTTCCGTTAGACGAAATATATAATACTGCAAAGCTAGAAGGTCAACATCAGTGGCTCACGGCCACCGAGATCCTACATGGCATTCAGTACGTTCTTCCTGGACCCATTGAGTCTATATTCTCCTGGTAGTCATGGGATTGCAGCCAACATGAGCAGCTATGTCGTGGAGCCATAAACCAGAGCCCCAGTAGGCCACAATCCTGCCGCAGCTGAATTCCAACATGTACTAGTAGAAATTTATCTTTCTTACATGAGGCATGATATTTCCACAAGCAACCAATGCTCCAATGTGATTTGCATATGAAAGACTCCTGTGTACTCTTTCCAGTTTCATGTGCATGCAGTAGAATGCTAATCATTTGCATATCCGAACACGTAGTGCCTTTCATACAAAAATTACATCTGTTGCATGCTGCCTTCATGATGCAGTAATTTTAATGGCCAGCAGTATAGTGAAGAAACAATTATATTTACTGGATATTTAAAAGATAAGAATTTCAGGTAAAGGAAATTAATTAAAATGCAGTGTAACAATAACATATTCATATGCCAACAAATAATGTATGCTCAGTTTGTCAAACAATACTAAGTATTTTTGTGTTAACAAGTGCCTGTCACCAAATATATTAGAATATGTATATCAGATCATGAACAGATATGTAATGATTTATTTATAAATTTTGATGTGTGAAATGCCAAACTTGTTGAATTACCTCGCTTTTTCAAGTGAAAACATATCACATGGAGAAAACAACAGTTTCATTTCTCCCATGTACACAGAGATTTGTTTTCTTTAAAAAAAATCTCCAAAAATTGCAGGTATTGGCATGCATAGCACTGGCATTATGCACATGAAACATTATACAACGGTACATCAGTATACATTATTACTCCGTTCAAGATCCTTTGACTGAAACCAAACTGGGCAGACACCAAATAAGCACTTCCAATAAGAAATAGAGAAAATAATTAATCCATTCTTACAAGAAAATTCTGCTGTTATTATTAGAACACTGCTTAACACTAAAATACAAATGCAGTGGGCAAAATATATACTGTACATGAATGAAGTATTGTACATAATACTGTACATAAATACTTTTCTCTTCTAGATCAAAAGAGATCTATTCTTTCAGTCACACATGAAGTGTTCGACTCCTTTGACTTCATGAATCCTGTTTTACTTATACCCAAACTGTTGTTGCAGAAAATGTTGAAATCTGATATTGCATGGGATGTTGAAATCATAGATGAAACTATCGGAGCTTCCATCAGCTAAAATAGGTATCTATCAACATTGTCTTTCAGCAGACTTTTCAGAAGCTGTATCAGTGGCATTAGTATTCATACTTTATGCGATGCCAGTAACAAAGCTTATGTTGCAGCCGTATTTAATCGAGTAGAGAGCTCCGATGGTGTCCACATCGAACTTCTGGTTGCAAAATCAAGGGCGGCTCCAGTGAAGCCTCTCACCATTCCTCACTTAGAATTATTGGATGCAACAGTACGAATTCAATCATGTAAGGTAGTAACAGAAAATCTTAAATGACACATTAAAGAATACTTCTCGATCGACTCAACCACAGTATTAAGGCAGATTTGGAAGAATGACCCTTGGACAATCTTCATGAGGAATATGTTCAAGAAATAAAGAAAATGGCAAATTTGGAGGCATATTCCTAGAGTTTTGAATTCGGGAGACCTTACCTCAAGAGGTTGCTCAGCAAGTCATCTGTTACAGTAAATGGTGGGAGGGAACCACTCGACTCAAACAGACTGAAAATGATTGGCTTGTTGTCCAACAAACATCGAATGGAGATGCAATATCACAAGAAAGTAGGACCATTTCGAACCTGATAAGTCAATCAGTTGCTGGCTCTTTGAATCAATCAGCTATTTGTGAAGTATGAAATACAATTTCTGCAGAATGTATACAAATTGAATCGAAATTGTATTATCATTATATTTTTAACTATCATATAATATTTTTAACTATCATATAATGATATGCATGGTTGTCTGGCCCTGATGATTTATTTTTAATTATCAGAATGCTAAATCTTTACAAAACACTGGGAAACTATCATATCAAGAATTTAAACCAGAGAAGGAAGTTGTGAAATTTATTCAACATGAAGCTTGTACAGAAGACACTTCTAAGAAATTGAGCACTTTAATAACATATATTGATAATGAGGGTCTTCCCAGACTGAGGGCAAAGATCACTTTCATGAAAGATTCCTCAGATTTTTGAAAAACTGCAATTTTGTCTCCCAACTACAAAATTGTTAAATGACTGATAATAGCTGAACATTATTAAAACTGTCATGCTGGCTCCCAGATTTTGCTCAATATATTAAGTTAACAATACTGAATTCCAAACACAAGAAAAATTATAAGCTCAGCACCTAATGCATTATGTGCATAAGACATGCCATATGGAACCCGACTGCTCCAAGTCCTTCGTTACCAGAAAACAGAGTAAAGGATTCAGCTGTTTTTGAAATAGTCAGGACTGACACATGGGTCCTTTATATTTAAAGGCAGGAAATGGATTTGTATTTATAAATGTGCCATTTATCATGCAGCAGATTTTGAGCTCTTGTAATCTGAATACAGAGACATTTCTCTAGAGTTCCCGTCAATTTGTTGCATGGAGAGGCATACATGGGTTGCATGGAGATGCCTGATTTGTGTATTGTGTCAATGGTACTAATTTTGTGGAAGAATTTAATAATTTAAAATTCATGAACTGGAATGAAATTTCCCAGTTTAGCACACCAAAAGGATTCAGTGGTTTTTCAATTCCCCAGCTGCCCATGGCAGGGAGGTTTTTGGGAATGGTTATAAAGCACATTCTCAAGGAAGTACTAGAAAAGGCTTTGCTTTGTTACAAAGAGATGTCAACCATTTTATGTGATGGAGAATCTATTGTTAACTCACAACCTCTCACCTACACTTCGGAGAAAAAAAGTGAATATATTGCATTATCCTTGAGCTCCTTCTTAACTTATTCAAACTGTTGTTTCAGATTTTAATCAAATTGATGAAAATTCTTTTAACAAAAGGCTAAAGCATTGGCAAAATTAATCAAGAATGCTAAGAAAAGATTAAGGTCCGAATATTTAGAACTTACAATTCAAAGAAATAAGCATGAGAAATATAGTCAATAAATTAGACTTGGTGACACTGTAATGATTGGAAATGATGTACAAAGTTTGTTGAATGGCCATTCGGTATTGTAATGGAATTGCCTTCTGGAAGAGATAACGAGATTAGTTCCCATTATGACAAACAGAGGCCTACTCTAAAGGCCAATACAGGGAATACTTACTTTTGAAGTCGGTTCAGCAGCACTTGATGTTGATAATAACAGCAACTTTATTTGCTGTCTTGTATATGATCTGTGGTATCTGTGCCATTTTATTTTTTGTCTGAACGATTAGCAGGAAGAGAAATTCCTACATGACTAATTTCAAATTACACATGATTACGTCTTATGAAAATTCTAGCAACAGTATGGTTGCCTAGGATTTCTCATTAAATAAAAAAAAAAAAAATTCAAGAGTAAAGAAAGCCGAATGGAAATTTCACCAACATGGCTTTCATTTCAGTGACAATCCAACAAACGAGCATTTATTTAAAAAATAAAATATTTCCATAAAATAGACAACTCATTTAATTTAAAATTAACCTTTTTCTAAACTTCAGAAATGTAATCTAAAGAAATAAAAAAGTTACATATTTAGTGATTTATACCTTGCGGCCAGCTAAGAGGAAAATAGCAACATTTTCTGCAAGTTTAGCTGATGCATATACAGTCAAAAGTCTTTAATCCAGACCTCAAAGCTACAAACTTTCTGCACATGCGTAAATGCATAATACATTTACGCAAAAATGTATTATGCATTTACGCATGCGCAGAAAGTTTATATTATGCGTAAATGCATGCACAGAAAGTTTATATTATGCGTAAATGCATAATACATTTACGCAACCGCATATGCGTTTACGCATGCGCATTTAATGTATAACGGATGGTATAAGCTAAGCTAAAATTATCTAATTATCTATTTCAGTTAATGTTGCATAATACGTTGTTCCTTTATCTTCTAATTGGATCTGGCTTATTACATTTTGCAGACAGTTAGAGCAATTTTATAAAAGTAAGCTTGAACTTTTGATTATGTCAAAAAGAATTTCCGATTCTGGAGCTGCTAAAGGATCCCTTAAACAAAAAGTAGAATTGCTGCAAAAAATGGATAAAGGAATGAAGAAAGTGACAGAAAGGTGATTTGTTTCTCTAACCGTTCCGAAATCTGTTTATCAATTTCACGCTGCTCTGCAGGGGGGGACGTCGCGGCACGCAATGAACTCGAAGTTGATCTGCCAGCACTATCCTCATCTTCAGGGCAGATGTTTTTATTTTATTCAGCTTATAATTCCTTACTAAATGTAGTATTTCATCTCAATGTACTCCGTCTTTGATAAGATTTAAATCAAATTCCTCGTCATTATAAATATCACGAATACACATCAAATAGTTTTTTCGTCGCAATTTTCTAATTTCAACTATGCATAATGTATGCTTTACGCATGCGCACGTTGAAAGAAATGTTTAATAAAGTAAGCAAATAAAGATTAAGCTTTTTTTTTTTTTTTTTTTTTTTGTAAATTTTCATACCCTTTAGATTATAATTGCTCTTTATTTCATAAATTAGAGTTTCATATTTTTAATTTTATAATTTCTGCATGCCATCTTACCAGATTTAAATTGATGATCTATAATCCGGAAAAAACGATAATACGGAATCACCGAAGTCCCGACGAGTCAGGATTAAAGACTTTTCACTGTACTAGCCAAACCCCACAATTTACTTCAGAAAAAGTCCCAAAAATTCTTAGCACAAATATTCAATATACCAAAGTACCACTGCATTTATTAAATTCATTACACATAAAATAGTTATTACTTTCATGAGCACTTTATGAATTTTTTGGTCTGCCGGTATATAATCCGATTTCGGTCAACATTTATATGTCTGGAACACAGTTGCAACCCTGTTAATAGAAAAGTACCCAGTGATAAATAATTTTTGTGACTAATCTATCACTGACTGCCAACTATGAAATAATTTATTTAAGAAAACACTCGTAAAATTTAACTGTAAACATCTTAAAATGAATACAGTTAGAAGAATGTTGTGAAATTTTAAAAAGCAAGACTAAGTATATTTTGAAAATCAATGATACATCAATAAATGTAAATTAATAATATAATCTACACAAATAAAACATATATTAACATCTTACATCAATAACATCCCCATCTACAGCAACTGAGTCACTCAGCTCTCGAAATATCTGAGGCACTGACACAGCAGCCTATAAATGAAAAATAAATTATATTCAATTATCAAATAATAAAGTTAACCTGAAAATGTGAGTAACACACTTAACTCTAATAGTATCAAAGGTTGCAACTTAAAATGCGGATTAAAAAACCAAATGTAAATATTAAATGTGATGATCGTCAAAAGGAGTTTAAACTTTGAACAAAATTGCAGTTTTTTTCAAAAAATGAAAATTGTTTGCATTTCTTCATATTTTGAAAACATGTACAAAAGCCACACACTGGGGGGGGGGCTCTTCAAATGTAAAGGGAGTTAACATTCTTTAAAAAAAATTAAAAAAGAACCTAACATAAAAATAAAGACAGAAATGTTACAAAAAGTCATTAACACAAGCTGTCACAAACATTTTTTCAGGTTAACACAGATTTATAATTTTATGCTATTTTTAGACACTTCATAAAAAGCTCAAGCTATTAAAAAAGCATTTCATTACAGGCTAATATAAGGATTTAAACTCTTAAAATTTTACATTCTTAGGAGTATTTCAAATAAATTTGCTCAATGATAGATTTGAAATTCTCTTAAATAACTGACTGGGATAATGCAAATACCGATTAGGTACTTTTCCGTTTTGACGGCGCAAACGTTACTGAAACGTTATAATCGTTATTAAAGTCGCCAATAATGATACAACTGATGCCAAAAGGAATACCTTCGCTGGTAACCTTTTACGCTTCATTTTCAAAACAAGTCGCAGCCATTTCCTATCAGATTGATTGTTTCTTTCAATACTGGCATACAATTGCATAGAATTTTTACCTAGATAGTTAAATTTTATGCCCTAAGACCATTCGCGGTAATTACATCAATTAGGATGCAATCACACCGCTCACCCGAAGGCAAAAATATAGAAAAGTCAAAGTAGAGGGTTAAATTTATCAATTGTAATGAGAATGCACTAGCAAAGTAAAGCAATGCAGTTTTACATAATTTCTGAGTAAGCTATTTGTACGAATTGAAATAATTCTTGCATTTAAACTTGTATTCCAAATTAAAATTTAACTTGAAATTAATGTAGATAATTACTGAGAGAATTAGGTTTTTGTAGCATAGTTTACACGAAATGATATCACTTGGGGTCACATGATATGAACTGGTCAATCAGGATGTTGTACCATAAAAGCATAGTAAATTCTTGAATTTATTGTTTTTTTACAAAGTTTTAAATGAAATTAAAATGTTTACGCCTTCAAAATAAAAAATTCTTAGAACTACCATTTTTTAACATTCTTTATGTATTTTCGCATTTAAACTTGTATTTAAAATTAATATTTAACTTGAAAATAATGTAGATAATTACTGAGAGAATTAGTTTTTTGAGCGTAGTTTACATGAGATGAGATCACTTGGGGTCCCGTGATACGAACCGGCGAATCAGGATGTCTTTATTTACTGGCTTTTTACAAAATTTTAAACCATATTAAAATGTTTATGCCTTCAAAAATAAAAAATTCTTAGAACTAACATTTGTTAACATTTTTTATGTGTATACTGTATGCTGTCACCAACAAAAAGTCTGCTTGGAGAGATTTGCGCCGGCGAAATGGAAAAGTACCATATATTATTTTTAATTTAAGAAAAAATGAGAAGATTTTCATGGAAAGTTAATGTTAGTTACTGCTAATTGTACACAAGAAACATAAGAGCACAATAAACATAAAATTAAGTAAAATTCGACCTTGAGTTGCTTTGTTTTGTAGGTATCTATTGATTCTGAAAGTGATTTTGAAAAAAAAGTAGCATTTTCTCCATCTTCTTCTTTGTGCGCATATTTTACATTTGCGAATGTGTAAAGGGATTATCACATCTAGTGACGAGCATGGCTAGGCGGGACATTTCTGAGAAACGAGATTCTGGTAGCATTGGTTTAAATGGGAGGGTTCTGAGAAAAACCAGCACAACTGCAGGAAATGTTCCATCTAGCCAAGGAAACGATATCTCAGCTACGCAGGACATTTTGAAACATTGCCGAAAATCTTTCATTTGCAGCTGTGTCATGTATAGATAGATCAACCAATCACACAAAAATTTTGCTTCTGAGAAAGAAAACCCCCACATGGTGCATGCAAAACTCTTGCATAATACGAAAGTGACCATATTTTATTTAGATTAGTCTTAGCTTTATTTAAGGGAAGCGAAATATGCTTTGCCTTTATCACCACTGCCAACAGGGTTATGGGCCCAGCGCCAACAGCTAATCAGTCATCCAGTTCAACTCAGCATTGAAGGAATGTAGGTGAAGAGGGCCGTTATCCACGAAAAGAAGCTGACCTGTCTTAGAAGTTTGTTCAAGTCATTGTGCTCACACTTCATTGAAGATGTCATTATTACCTGAAGGTTTTGAGCTGTTAAACCATGACAACTCGGATCAATGGAAAGTCGACATGAAAATGCTGTTACTGGATGGAAATTGTTGGAGCTTCATAGAAGACAAAGAAGAAGAATTAGATAAAAGTGCAACAAGGCGTGAAAAGCAGGAGTTCACACTGAGAGAGAACAGAGCCTTCACTACATTATATTATGGAATTAAAACTGAGTTCAGGCCGCTAGAATGCTCAAGTGGTAAAGAAGTATGGGAAGTTCTACAGAAGCAATTTGAACCCAAAACAAGAGCAAGGATAATTCAGTTACTGGATGAATTTTTTAGCATTACATATAGAATGAAGAAATAGGGTTATTCATTGCGAGGATAAGAATGACAGCAAAGAAGTTGGTTGAAGCTGGACACAACTTGGCAGATTTTTTTAAAGAATTTCAGGTAATAAGGAGACTACACCCCACAGGAATACTCCGGCATTGTACAGTTGATCTATAGGTGGAAGGATGAAGATTTTACGCTGGATAAAATTGCTGAAGAAGTGGTAAGGGAAGAAAGCCAACTTTGCCAGGTAAATGCCGATTTAGAAGACAGTAAGGTAAGCGTGTTTAATACTATTAGTTCAAATCAGGGAAAGATAGAGTTGAAAATAAAAACAAATCTAAGAAAAAAATGGGGAATATGAGAATAGGACCTTGTTTCAGATGTCATAAATTTGGACACGTAATCGCTCAATGAAGAGAAAATGTAAGTAAAAATCAGAAGTTTAAAATAGATGATAAAAACGGACAGCTTAAAGATAAAGAATTAATGTTAGTAGAAAATTACGTAATAACTACAGATAAAGGAGGTAATGCAGATAAATTTAATTGGGTCGTAGATACTGCAGCTACAACTCATTTCTGTAATAACAGAAATTTAATGATAAATTTTGAAGAAATAAACGATATATGTATGATTTAGCTGTAGGAAATAGTGAATTCCTGACGGAAAGGGTACCATCAAATTTGCAGTAAAAGTAGGCAATCGAATAAATTAGATTTAGCAAGGTTAGAAAAGGTAGGTGCTCATTTTGTGATTTCAAAGGGGAAGATGTGGATATACTTTAATAATTGGGATAGATTATGCTAAGCTAAACGATATGACGGACTTTATCACGTAAAACCATTTAGATATGGAACAGATAAAAAGGAAGCTGGTTACGGTACAGAAATGGGAAAGTTAAATAAAGTAGATGATGCGACGCTATGGCATCGGAGATTTTGCCACGTAAATTTTGATTATATTAAGAATACTAGTAAGAATAAAAGAGTGAAAGTGTTACCAGAAATTGAAAAACCAATGGAGAAGTGTGAACCATGTATTATTGCTAAATATAGTAGAAAAACTTTTAAAGCTGTTCCGAAGAGATTGAATAAACCATTGCAGTTGGTTTATTTAGATGTTTGTAGCCCACTTCCAGTTCCATCTAAGGGTGGGAGTAAATATTTCTTTGCTATTGTGGATGACTATAGTAGATTAGTAACGGTGTATTGTATGAAAAATAAAAATGAATCGTTCTACAACTTTAACCCTCTCAGCGTTATGGCTGGAAAATTTCGTACAGAAGTCTGGCTTCTTTATTTATTACACATGAAAATTTCTGCTAGCTTTTAACGTATCTGATTTTGGTTTGGATGTATACTGAAAGAGAAGGTATCAGGGTACAACATGAGAGAGTAGTCTTTTAATTAAAATCAAGAAAATACCACTTATTCATGACATTTTGAGGAACTTTGAAATTTCAGCGCTAAACCCGTAACACTCGGAGGGTTAAGAATTATCATAGGCAAATGGAAAGACTGATGAATAGAAAATTAATAAGTATACGCACCGTTAACGGTGGGGAATTTTGTAACAGGCAATTCGAAGGGTACTTAGCCAAAAATGGAATTAATGTTGAATGCACAAACGCATACACCCCAGAAGATAACGGTGTGTGTGAACGTTTTAACCGAACGGCATTTGATGCAGTTAAAGCTATGCTTAATTATGGTAAAATGGGAAAAAAATGGTGGGCAGAAGCTCTTGGCTGTTTTGTACATACGTGGAACAGAGTATGTCATAAAAGCAACCGAACCCCTTATGAAATATTCCTAAATAGAAAACCCGGTGCTGTTTATTTTAAAGTATTTGGTTGTAAAGCCTATGTTGGCATGCCAAAATAGATTAGAAATAAATTACAAATGAGGTGCAAAGAAGGAATCATGGTAGGATATGCGAAGGAAACTAGGGGTTATAGGATATGACTACCAGAAGAATGCTGATTAATAGAAACCTGTAATGTGAAGTTTGATGAAAAACTGAATGCAGCAAATGGCATCCTGGACCAGAAATCAAAAACTAAGTTTAAAAGACTAGAGGAATCTGAGCTATTAGCAGAATCAGATGAAGAACAGGAAACTTGTAGAGAAGAAATAAAGTTGTCAGATGACAAATCTACCCCGGAAGAAGTATCAGACTTAAATTGGCAAAGAAAAGCAGTTAAAAGACCATACGGAACACGTACAGACATATATTATTATGTAGAGGGAACAGACACTCGTTTTAGATCCTATAGTGATATTGAAAAGTATTTGAGGCAAGAATTATTAAATTTGAAAAAGATAAGTTTGATTTTAGTGGAAAAAAACAAATCCTCGGGCAAAGTTCATTTTGTAGAACAGGAGACTAGCTCCGTGTCTGAAGAGGCAAATTCCGTAGAAATTGTTATCCCACAAAATTTTGAAGAAGCACAAAAATCAGTAAATTCCAAAGAATGGAATAAGGCAATGAAAGAAGAAATTGACACAATGAAGTAAAGAAAGGTTTGGGAAGTAGTCGAAAAGACAGAAAATAAAACTAAGCAAAGGAAACAAATGGGTCTATATGCTAAAAAGAAATGAAAAGAATGAAGTGGTTAGATACAAAGCATGTTAAGTAGCACATGGATTCAGGCAGAAAAGAGGTGAAGATTTTGATCACGTTTAACAGTCCTGTAGTAACTTTTTCAATTATAAGAATATTTTTCACTATACTGGTATGTTTATATGGATGGACAAATTGTCAGTTAGATGTAAAGAATGTATATTTATAATGCAAACCTAAATGAGAAAATATATATGACCCAACCAGAGAGATTTATTGAAGAGGAAAATAAAGTGTGTTTATTACACAAGGCCATTTACGGTCTACATCAAAACGGCCGTGAATGGTTTTGTGAATTTGAAAGTACTTTAGAAAATCTACATTTTAAGAAAATACAATGGTGTAATTGTGTTTATGAGTTCAAATGTAATTCTCTTGTTATATGTAGATATTGTGATTTTTAGTAAAGATCAATATAGATAAAGAAATTTCACAGCTGAGTAAGTTTTTTGATCTTAAAGTATCAGGCAAAACTAAAACGTTAGTTGGAATTGAATTCTTAGAGAATGAGAATGGGGTTTTTATAAGTCAGCAAAAAAATATCGAAGAAATTTTTAAAAAATGTAAACATTTCCAGATACCAATAACTTCACTTCTCATAGCTAAAAACACTATTCTTACAAAATTAGATTGTCGATATACAAGTGCGGAAATGCGTACATTACCATACTTACCAACCTATGACACTCAAAAATCAGGAGATTTTTTTAAGAAATTGGGAGATTTTTCACAATGTTAAAAAGACTTTTTAAATGAGGAAAATATAGTTTTTAATAATGAATTAACTTTAAATAGTAACTAATTCTTAAATGCAAGCAATACAAAAATACCTTACACATAAAAAACATTTTTATTACTTGCATCGTTTAAGAAAACAAAACAAACCAAAAAAAAAAAAAAAAAAAAAAAAAAAAAACTTTAATCAGTTTTTTTACAAATGGTATAAACAGTGGCAGATTTTGCTTTCTTTAAGAAAGAAACTTCATAATTTTGTTCATAGCAATTGCCACGTAGGCCTGATTTCACTAATAAAAGTTTTCTAATGTGTCATCACTAATATTAGATCTAAATTTAGTCCTCGTTTTTGCAACAACACTGAAAATCCTCTCACAGTCTGCATTACTATGGGGAACTGTCAAGATGGCCAACATAATTCTAGACAGTTCACTATATTTTAAAATTCCATCAGCATCTTTCAGTTTTCCAATTAAACTCCACTGGGTGTCAATCCTAGCTGATTTTATAACTTCATCCAAGTTTTCTAATTGTAAACTGCTGTTGTGCAGCTGTTGGACCTGTTTCAATTTTTCTTCCTTCTTAGAACTCCTTTCAAGATAATAATAAATATCAACAATGTGTTCATCCACATTTATTGGTAAAGAAGCTACTCCTTTTCAGCTGCTAAATTTAAGAGGTGAAAGGTGCACCTCATAATCTGCAAATCTGAATTTTCCTTTCTGAAGATGCCTGCAACACCAGTTTTCAAGCCTACCAATACTGGTGCATTATCAGCACCAAGTGCTAAGCAATTATCCAGAGGGACTGCATTTTCTTTTAAAGTTTTAATAATTAGCTGTGCCATATTAAAGCCTGTCAAATGTCCTTCTAAAGTGGGGACAGAAAGTAAACTGCACTCAATTTCTGAAGACTCTGGATTAAAAAAAGAAACAATTGGATACAGTTTTGAATCGGTATTATTGCTTCCATCCGTAGAGAGGCAGAACGGAGCTGTTTTAATGCAATAAATAACTGAAGATTTATTTTTCAAATCCATTTCTTCAACAATTGCACCTCTTTTGGTTCTTGCACTTAAGTATTTCTTAGCGATTTCACTATCGGGAAACATTTTTCTAAATAAAGCTGCAGCGTGATCCGATGCATTCAGTGGCAGGTTGTGCTCCAGTAAAAAGGCACAGAACAGTCATTCTGCATTAATAACTTTCTGGTCCTTTGTTTCCGAAGAAAAATTTAATTTTTCATTTTTTTTCAAAACAACTCATGTCGCCCTTGTGTTTTTGTGTACACACATGTTTGAGAACATCCGCCCTTCCACCATGCGAAATCGAAAAATCACAACGACAGGCGGTACACACCGCAAATTTATTACATTTCCTTGAGGAAATAATGGAAGGAAAGTCAACTGTGTACGATTTTTGAAACGTACACAAGTATATCACCTTTCTCGCAGCCGTAACAAAAGATGATAATTTCTAAAACTATTTCCCGAAGGCACGTGTACTCACACAACTCAGGACAAAATGACCGAAATAACTAAAGAACATCCAAATAACAGCTTGTTTTGTCCTCATTGGCTAATATATGCCAGATGACACGCAGATGACAAAATTATCTTTACTGATTCTAAGGCATTTCATTTAATGTTGCAGATTGCACTGTTTCTTAATCTTCTAATTGGATCTGGCTTATTATTTTTTGCAGACTGTTAGAGAAATTTTATAAAAATTAAGCTTGAACTTTCGATTATGTCAAAAAAAGTTTCCAATTCTGGAGCTGCCAAAAGATCTACAAAGCGAAAGCATGTTTCGATGTCCATCAAACAAAAAGTGGAATTGCTGCAAAAAATGGATAAAGGCATATCCGTCTCAAAATTATGCATGGAGTATGACATTGGAAAGTAACTGTATATGCCATAAGCAAAAAAAAAAAAAAAAAAAAAAAAAAAAAAAAAAAAAAAAAAAAGAAACTTTGAATTTTTTGTGGATTCCGACACCCCACTTGCAATGAATAACAGAAAAAGTGTTCATTATGCTAAAAGTGACGATCATGACAAAGTGATGATTGAATGGGCTAGACAGCGTCACAGCGAGGGCGTGCCATTGACGGGTCCAATGCTAATGGCTCAAGCCAAAATATTTCATGAAGAAATGAACTTAAACACTGAGTGCACATATTCGACAGGTTGGTTAACCAAATTTAAAAATCACCATGGTATAAGACAATTACAAATTTCAGGTGAAAAAGCTTCATCTGATACTGAAGCTGCTGAACAATTTGCAGATGAATTTATTGAACTCATTACTAGTGAACAATTATCTCCAGAACAAATTTACAACACTGATGAAACTGGTCTTTTCTGGCAATATGTACTGTGAAATACCTTGGCAACCTCTACAGAAAAGGCTGGTGTGGTCCAACTGGTGTCAAAGATTCCAAAGTGAGACTAACAATTTTAGCGTGCGTAAATGCTGCAGGAACACACAAATGCAAACTTTTTGTAATCGGAAAACATGCACGACCTCGAGCATTTGAAAGAGTAACGATTTTCCCCGTTATATTTCGCACAAATAAAAAGAGCATGGCTGACACAAGTGTTGATAAATGATTGGTTTGAAAATCATTTTATACCCGAGGCTCGGCGACATTTGAATTCAGTCGGTTTACCTGATAACTCAAAAATAGTCTGATTGTTGACAACTGTTCAGCGCATACTTCACTTAAAGTTTCAGTGAAAGATAACGTATCCGTATTATTCTTCTCTCCAAATTGTACATCTATCCTTCAGCCTATGGATATGGGAATAGTGCATGCACTGAAATGCAAATATAAAGTAGCATTTTTAAAAATCTGTGATGAAATTAAATTTCTTGAAAAATGGCAAGACTATTCAAGACTTTTTGAAATTTTTCAGCATAAAATCTGCTGTGTGGAGCACCGCAAGATCGTGGGAGGATGTGTCTCCAGATACGTTAAAAAATGCTTGGCATAATTTATAGCCAGCTATCATATTCCATGGTGAGGACGATGAAGATGATAGCCGCGAATTTTAAAGTTTTCGGACATCACAAACTACAGGTAAAATTTTCCAGTTATTGGATTTTGTAAAAAAATGTGGATAAGCGGTAATAAATGAAGATTATATAACAGAAGTTTTTCATTGTGACGATAATGCCCCAATCATCAATCAATGGACGGCAAAATCTGTAGTATGGTTCTAAATCCGGAAAATACCGCTTCCGATAGTGAGGAAAGTGACAGAGAGGTTATTGAAAACAAAAAAAAATTTGACTGACAAGTTAGTCGGTATTATAGAATTAAATGTCTGTCTATAGAATGTATGTCTGTTTATAGAATTAAAGAGAAAGTATTAGCACAAAAAATGAAGCAACTTAAACAACTTACATTGAAAGAAATGTTTAATAAAGTAAACAAATAAATATTAAGCTTTTTTTTTTTGTAAATTTTGATACCCTTTAGATCATAATTGCTCTTTATTTGATAAATTACGGGGCAATGGGTTTATACTGTTTTCGTGTGCAAAACAACTCATATACATGTTTTTGATCATTTCATTTCTATTCGTTTTTTGGTTCATCATTTAGCAATGAGCAGAAGAAAATGTGTGTTCAATGTTAACCTGTAATAAGAATATAAATTTTTAAAATTGTATATTGACAGTAACAATGAATATGTTTATTGCATACTATGTACTTTAGAAATTTCTGCCGCACCTAAAAGAAAGGATGATATTGAAGACCACATGAAAACAGCTAAACATAGGAGTGCTATTAATGCCACTGCTTTAGCAAACATAACAGATGTTTTTTAAAGCCAATGATGGGAACAACAATAACATACTGATACCGCTTAAAAGGCTGCATTTTCTTACCACGCTGCTAGACATAAACTCAGTTTCAAAACAAAGACTGCACATCTAATTTTTATCTGCTGGCACCAAAATCAAGGCAATTATTGATAATGTTATTTTGCTATTTATATTTGATAATGCGTATCATTCTTTGGAAAACATAACTATGTAACTGTAATGATGAATAGCTCACACAGAAGTAAAATAAAACTGACTCTGATTGTTGTAAGATATTTCAGTCTGGAGGAGGAAATTGAAGTTAAACCTTAAAATTTCCATGAAGTGCGAGGTGAAACTGCTCAAATTTTGACTCAGTATTTTTTGCAATGCATGTAAAAAAAATACAAATTTGAAGAAAAGTTGGTTTGTTATATTACTGATAACACTAACAGTAATTTTGATGGTACAAAGAGAAAGGAGCATAAAAATGTGTTTAGAAAACCTCAAAGTGATTTTGATAGACCTATTTTAGGAATTCACTGTTCAGCCTGCATTTTACACAATTCAGTACAGACAGCATGCGATTCTCTATCCCTGGCCACAGAAGTTATTGTTATAAAAATTTATAAATATCTTCACATATATAGTGTGTTAAATACACTAAGAGTGCTATGAATTTGTGGAACTTAAAAAATTCTGTGAATTTGTGGAAAGAGGTTACAAAAAAGAATTATCTCATAGCAGCAAAAGGTTCCTTAGTTTTTTACCTGCAATGGAATATAGTTTTTTTTATTTTTGATGGCCTAAGATCATACTTCTTTTCATGTGACAAATGCCCAAAAATATTATTCAATTTTTTTAAAAATATAGAGTTTTTGAAATTTTTATATGGCACTCTACAGATATTTAACAATGTAATTCTGAAATTGGAAGTTAATTTGGTACTTTTCCGCTTTGCTGGCATAAATCTCGCCAAGCAAACTTTATTGGCGACAACACACAGTAGACACATAAAGAATGTTAAAAAATGGTAGTCCTAAGAATTTTTTATTTTGAAGGCGTAAACATTTTAATTTCATTTAAAACTTTGTAAAAAAACAATAAATTCAAGAATTTACTATGCTTTTATGGTACAACATCCTGATTGACTGGTTCATATCATGTGACCCCAAGTGATATCATTTCGTGTAAACTACGCTACAAAAATCTAATTCTCTCAGTAATTATCTACATTAATTTCAAGTTAAATCTTAATATGGAATACAAGTTTAAATGCAAGAATTATTTCAATTCGTACGAATGGCTTACTCAGAAATTATGTAAAACTGCAGTGCTTTACCTTGCTAGTGCATTCTCATTAGAATTGATGAATTTAATCCTTGAATTTGCCTTTTCTATATTTTCGCCTTCGGGTGAGCAGTGTGATTGCATCCTAATTGACTTAATTACCGCAAATGGCCCTAGAGCATAAAATTGAAGTATCTGGTAATTTCTGCATCTTAATTTTCTGGTAAAAGTTCTATGTAATTGTATGCCAGTATTGAAAGAAACAATCAATCTGATAAGAAATGGCTGCGACTTGTTTTGAAAATAAGGCATAAAATGTTACCAGTGAGGATATTCCGTTTAGCAATGGTTGTACCATTTTTGGCAATTTTATTGTCTGCACCAGCAAAATGGAAAAGTACCGTTAAATCTATCACAGCAACAGAAGCATTTTAGACATATTCTGAACTAATTCATCAACTTCAGGAAAGATAAACTCACAAATTTATACCATCTCCTGACGAAGAATTGCTATACAATCTAAAAGAAAATAATGATGTTCAGAAATAAAAAAATAATGTTTATAATTCTAATATCTAATGCTTACAGTAGTGGAGAACCAGTTTTTCTAAGGTCAGTTAAGTTTCAGTGGATAAATTTATAAACTGAAATTGGCTGGTCTCATTTAGAAGAAAGTGCACAAATTGCTACTGAACTTATAAAACACTCCATAAATACTGATGACCTATTTGATGAAAATACATTGTTGAACCAGGTAGCTTGAAACCAAAGGGTAAGTTGTAGTTCAGGTTATGAAAAAGTGCCAGATACTACTGAAGAGATGTAGAAAGCAATTTTCAAGGTGTTTCAAAAGACTAATACAGTCAAAAGTCATTAATTCGGACACCCATAATCCGGACCTCAAAGCAACAAACTTTCTGCACATGTGTCGCGTTGAAGCATGCGCATATCCGTTTACGCGTGCGCGTAAGACCTTTACGGCTGCGAATATGCTTGTGCGCAAGCACATAATACGTTTACGCATGCGCGTTTAATGTATAACAAACAGTATAAGCTAAGCTAAAATTATCTAATTCAGTTAATGTTGCAGATTGCGTTGTTCCTTAATCTTCGAAATGGATCCGGCTTATTATTTTTTGCAGACTGTTAGAGCAATTTTATAAAAGTAAGCTTGAACTTTCGATTACGTCAAATAGAATTTCCTATATATATTTACTAATATGTAAAAGATCTACAAAGCGAAAATATGTTTTGAAATCGGAAATCTGTTTATCAATTTCACGCTTCTCTGCGGCAGGAGGGGGGGGAAGAGCGGCGCGCAATGAATTGGAAGTTGATCTGTCAGCACTATTATCTTCAGGGCAGATGTTTTTATTTTATTTGGCTTATAATTCCTTACTAGATGTAGTATTTCATCTCGATGTACTCCGTCTTTGATATGATTTAAATCAAGTTCCTCGTCATTATAATTCACTTCCGATAGTGAAAAAAGTGACAGAGAGGTTATTGAAAACGAAAACATTTCGATTGACAAATTAAGCGATATTCTCGACACAGCAATTATATGACTTGAACAGAGAAACTTTGTAACTAAACAAGAAATTATGTCTGCTTAATAGAATTAAAGAGAAAGTATTATCACATGAAACGAAACAATTTAAACAACTTACATTGAAAGAAATGTTTAGTAAACAAATAAATATTAAGCTTTTTCTTTTTGTAAATTTTGATACCCTTTAGATCATAATTGTTCTTTATTTCATAAATTACGGTTTCATATTTTTAATTTTGTAATTTCTGCATGCCATCTTACCAGATTATAACTGATGATCTATAATCCAGAATCGCCGAAGTCCCGACGAGTTCACAGTCGAAAGTCGTTAATCCGGACTCGTCGGAACTTCGGCGATTCTGGATTATCGATCATCAGTTTAAATCTGGTAAGATGGCATGCAGAAATTACAAAATTAAAAATATAAAACCGTAATTTATGAAATAAAGAGCAATTATGATCTAAAGGATATCAAAATTTACAAAAAAAGCTTAATATTTATTTGTTTACTTTATTAAACATTTCTTTCAACGTGCGCATGCGTAAAGCATACATTACGCATAGTCGAAATTAGAAAATTGCGACCAGAAAACTATTTGATGTGTATTCATGATATTTATAATGACGAGAAATTTGATTTAAATCATATCAAAGATGGAGTACATCGAGATGAAATACTACATTTAGTAAGGAATTATAAGCCGAATAAAATAAAAACATCTGCCCTGAAGATGAGGATAGTGCTGGCAGATCAACTTCCAGTTCATTGCGTGCCGCGACGTTTCCCCTCCCCCCGCAGAGCAGCGTGAAATTGATAAACAGATTTCGGAATGGTTAGAGAAAACAAAGGATATGCCTTTATCCATTTTTTGTTTGATGGACATCGAAACATGCTTTCGCTTTAGATCCTTTGGCAGCTAAAGAATCGGAAATTCTTTTTGACATAATCGAAAGTTCAAGCTTACTTTTATAAAATTGCTCTAACAGTCTGCAAAAAATAATAAGCCGGATCCAATTAGAAGATTAAGGAACAACGCAATCTGCAACATTAACTGAAATAGATAATTAGATAATTTTAGCTTAGCTTATACCGTCCATTATACATTAAATGCGCATGCGTAAAGGTATTATGTGTATGCGTAAATGCATATGTGCATGCGTAAACGCATTATGTGTAGACCTTATAAACAATATAAGATCTGGGAAAAAAAAAAAAGAGTATCTTAATATATAAAAAATATTGCATCTCACTTATTAGTATTAGTCACAAAAATGGAAAAATGGTTTTTCTTTCATATAAATAATGAGCAAGCATTTTACCTGCCATATACACATACAGAGTACAAAATAAATCCAAAGAATTTATGCAACAAAAAACAGAAGTAAATGCACTGCTCTACTTGTACAAATAAGTTAATATAAAGTAACAGATAATCCTGGAATTTGCAAATGAACTTTCATGCTTGAAACTTTATCATGACTTCTTTCAAAATAAAACAATAATAATAAACTGTGCATATCAGATCCAAAGGCTAAAGGAAAGTAGTCAATTACAGGATTAAACAAATTATAAAAAACGAACACAAAGATAAAAACATACTTACAGGCTTGTAAACAATTTCACATTCAGAAGAGTCTTTTACACGAATCGGTTGAATAACTTTACACACAGCAGAGTCTACATTTAATGGGTCAGTACTTTCATGCACAGAAGAATCTACATTTACTGTTTCAGGGTCTACATTTATTGGTTCAGTACTTTCATTTAATGGAAAGTCTACATTCATTTGTTCAAAATTCGAGGAAGATGAGGTGGCTTCATTAGCTCCTGGCCATGATTCGAAACTAGAACAAGATGGGATGGCTTCATTAGCCCCTGGCTCATAACTGGAACAAGATGGCACAGCTTCATTAGCCTCTGGCCATGGTTCAAAACTTGAGCAAGATGGAATGGCTTCATTAGGTCCTGGCCATGGTTCAAAATTGGAGTAGGCTGAGATGGCTTCATTAGTCTCTGCCTCAGGTTCAAAACTTGAGCAAGATGGGATTGCTTCATTAACCCCTGACCATAGTTGAAAACTGGAGCAAGATGGGATAGATTCATTGGCCTCTGGCCCTGATTCAAAAGAGCATGATGGGGTGGCTTCATTAGCTCCCGGCCCTCCTTTATCATTCTCCATCTCTAAATCCATCAGGATTAATATGGCAGTCGGTAGATTAACTATAAAAAATACAGAACACAAGATGACACACAAAAAGTATAGGCTTATCTTTGGAATATGGTAACAGGCAGTTTGGCGACATTTTGGTAAACGATAAAACCTAGGATTTTGGCAATAATGTGCGAAGTACCCAGTTCCAATTACGGATTATTCTGTCTGAGAGAAATGAGAGATCATGAGATATGTCATGTGACATATATGGACGAATCACAGTTCTTTAATCGGAAAAGGGGGAAAATCTGGAAAAATATCTGCAGTACTTTATAGCATTTTGTATTTAGCTTTATTCTGTGTTGTGTGTAACAGTCTTGCTTAATTTTTGGATCCCATGGCCCTATCTAAAGTGAATTCGAAACGGGTATTTAGTGGGATTGAAAGGGGTAGTAATAAGTGTTTTTTTAAGGTTGTGCGAGATAGAAGTAAAGATTGCTTATTAAGTTTTATTAAGCAGCATATTCTACCTGGTACAATAATAATATCTGATTGCTGGAAGTCATATGCCTGTTTGGAGGATGATGGTTTTCAACATCTTGCTGTTAACCATAAGTATCATTTTAAAGATCCTGAAACAGGCATGCATACGAATACGATTGAGATTCTGAAGAAAATTAGGTAAGTTAGTATTTTTAATCATTTGAGCATATTATTTTTATGCATTGTTTTAAATATAAGGAATAAATAAATTAATATGCTATTATTGGAAAATTGTTATTAGCAATGAATTAGTTTAAAGTAATTAAGATTTTAAGCTAATTTGTATTAATTTAATGTATGTGTTAATTTATATTTTAAGTCGTGTTTTTTAATTTAATTATATTTTAATTAAATTATAGTGATTTTGTGAATTATATGTTTGTAGCATTTTGGAATACGTTTCAGTAGAAGTAAACGTGCATGGCAATAATTTAAATATTCGACACTAAGTATTTGCAACCATTTTTAATGTTTGCGTTATAAATTCGCAGGTGACGTTTATAATAGATAATTTAGAAGGAAAAGTTTTTGGATATTTTATACGTGCAAATGTTCATCCTTGGAAAGGGTATATACTTTTTCGCGACCAGGTAATTTCATATATGTCCTTTTTACCGACTTTAAAGATTCACAAAATTTTCTAATTTATGAGAAAAAAGTAGTGTACATGGATAAAGTCAAGAGTGTGCGCAATGCCATTTTTATGCAATTCTGGAATGTTTTTTTTTAAGTGAAAATAGGTCGACGTATACATGGTTACCATGTATGTGCCATTCTTAAAAATGCGGCAAGGAGTTTATGATTTTGCACTTTCTTTTAATTTAATTATATTTTAATTAAATGATAGTTATTTTGTGAATTATATGTTTGTAGCATTTTGGAATACGTTTCAGTAGAAGTAAACGTGCATGGAAATAATTTAAATATTTGACACTAAGTATTCGCAACCATTTTTAATGTTTGCGTTATAAATTCGCAGGTGACGTTTATAATAGATAATTTAGAGAGGAAAGTTTTTGGATATTTTATTTATTTTATACGTGCAAATGTTCATCCTTGGAAAGGGTGTATACTTTTTCGCGATCAGGTAATTTCATATACGTCCTTTTTACCGACTTTAAAGATTCACAAAATTTTCCTGCATTTTCGTGGAAATTTTTCTAATTTATGAGAAAAAAGCAGTGTACATGGATAAAGTCAAGAGGCTGCGCAATGCCATTTTTGTGCAATTCCGGGATTTTTTTTAAGTAAAAATAGGTCGACGTGTACATGGTTACCGTGTATGTGCCATTCTTAAAACGCGGCAAGGAGTTTGCGATTCTGCACTTTCTCCCAATTTTGCAGTTAATATTCGTCATGATTAAGCACTTTTGTTCCATAAAATTTCTAGCATAAGCGTAATTCGGCTAGCAGATTGTTGGAAAAAATGTTGAGTAAATAAAAAAAAAGAAACCTGTCTTTACTTCGTGAAGACAAAATGGCGCCGAAAAAAAATAGAAGGTTGCTGTAGCAGGGTTGGTTGCCAAATTTTCGCCAAAAATCGCCAAGTTACCATAATCCAAAGATTAACCAAAGTGGCATATTAATTATAATATACTTATTTTATACGAGGATAAAATTTTATCATTTAATCATGTAACAATTATGCCACAGACCAGGCACATGCAACTTTAAATGATTCTGGGGCCAAATTATGACCCTTTTGTCGCAACAAAGCTAAATTATACAGAAATATAATTCAACATATGGTATATGAAAAATATTATTAAAAACATATATTAAAATTTAGAAGCTTGCAAAAGAAATGAATAAAACAGCAACGGCAACTAACTCCAAGAGTAAAGTTCTAAAAACAATGAATAAGCATCAATACTAGACAAACTTTCCAAGACTGCAACTTCCATAAAAGCCAAAATTGTCTCGAACTAGGACTGGACATCTTAGAGAGATTTCCTATTACTAATGCTCAGAATATATCCATCATACAACTCATATATTTGCATTAAAATTTTACAGATGACTGACCTTGTAACTGAGTAGCAAGACTCGGTACTGGGGATGACTGACATGATTTGAGATGTATATCAAAAACATTTCTATGTTTCTTATATGTATGTAACTTCATGATTCCAAGAAAGAGTGCATGAAAAAAATCATTTTATGAGGTTAACACTAGAAAATATTTTGATTTTCAAAACTACCAGAACAAGGAAGAATAACTATAAATTACTTACAAAACAATATGCAATGTATTTACAATCCAACTTGGCCACAGCATATTTTTTAAACTAATACACAGAAATATCTCTCCTGAAATTCTTCAGTGTATTATTTTTTAAACTAGTTTCAACAACACATGGTTTATAAAATTATATGAACACCTGTGAAATAACAGAAAATCTTTATTAACATGGGATCAGACATAGTTTGGCTTAGGACACAAAGCATGGAATGGATGCAGAGATGTCTTGCATAACATTTAAGGGAATATGAAGCTATTCTTGATGCACAGCAGTTAACTGGAAGTGTCCATTCTGAAAGTAAAACTGAAGGCAAAATGAGATGCCTAGCTTTATCATCATGATCCTTAAAAAACCTGGCAGTGTAGATAAGAACACTGATGTCTTAGAAAATCAGTCGCTCTTCAGGAAATAAAGCATGGATGAAAGGTTCAATATAATCCACCAAGATGCTCTGATAGTGAGTGGCTTTATCATTCTATGCAGAATAATATGGGAACCAAGCCATGCCAAGTTATCAAAACCCATATCATCAGAAGGCCATCTCCATACAAATCATATATAGCTATCATTATCTCTTTGCGAGTTAAATTATTCCCAGATTAAACTTAATGCACTTAAAAGTATCCTGGTCAGATTCAAAAATTAATGTTCTTGAAAATAAACATTCAAGAATAACTGTACATAATTTATTGTACTTTTCCACTGCAGAGACATCAGCATGTGTGTATCTGTGTGCGTGTGAGATACACACGTGCCAATTACCGTCTCTTTAATGACAGCTGCTAATTTAAAAAAACTAAATGAATACCACAAGAAATATTAAACAACCAACTCATAGACAAAAATGACTTTTAATCTCACATTGAAAATACGCAAGATAGCTAAAGCAATTTTTCTGACAATTTAACATCATTACCATGAAAAAGAAAATGAAAGCTTATGGCAAAAAAAAAAAAAAAAAAAAATTCAATAGCACACATCTTCTTGGAACAGCAAAATAATTTTTCTGAAAATTGTCAAATATTGAATCTACGATAAGAGGGTATTTTCTGACGCATATACAAAATAAACCTATAATTTTTAGTTTTCCACTCATTCTTCTACTGTTACTATTGCAAGTATACTGAGAAATCTTTCAGTATTTCACTAATAAAACCTCATTTTCTACAACATAAAGTTTGAATGACGTGCCGACTCACAACAATAAAACATTTAAACACTGGCAAATTGCAGCCCCCTGGATATTGTTCGCCACATATCTAGAGAAGCGTAATTCGTCCATTCTATATAAATAATAAAGAATAAATAAAAGATTATTTATTATTTACATACCAATTAATATATTAAGTTTTTGTAACAAAAATAAATCTCTGAATTAAAAAAAATCCTACATATACTACTCAGTTAACGAATCAATTAAATATGAAAAAACATTCCGTATTATTTACCCCAACTATATATACAAAGAAGTTCCTGTCAATACAAACAATAAATTACATTAATAGTTTCAACCGCAGTAGAAATTCCAACTCCCTCCATATTTCCTCAGTCCGTCATAACTCAAGAGAACAGGTTAGCTCACTTGTGTAAACAAACGAAAATGCGTTCCCGCACTCTATTGGCTATGACGTCACTTCGAGTTCGGTTTTCCCCCAACAGAATAACATATACTTCTCACTGATACTTTTTATGCATTTGCGAAAATTAATTTGTCTTTTTCCTGTCGCAAATATTGTTGAATTTAATATGGTATAATAGTGGAACTCATCGGGCGATAGTATTCTGCATTAATAGCGTAGACTGGTGTATTATCATTGGGTATTATCAAGGAGGTTAGAATATAAGGAGGGAGGGTTCGCAGTTTCCTCCACTATCGGGGAATGAAACTCCACCGAGCAAGCGGCGTCCATGTTTGTAACTTCAAAAAATTGCATTACGGCAGTGAAACGTACGTGTTTTTAAGCTGTTCTGTGCATGTATTTTCCACTAAAAATATGTAAAATTTGTTATGAAATGCTTTGCTATTGTTAGTTTTTTGTTTCAATGTTATAAAGATGATATCCGTAATTTACTACGTACAGAAAATCATTAAGAAATAGTTCGAAATCTAAATTCATGTGCATAACATTAAAGCCTTTAAAAATAGAATTTGTTTAGGTTTTATTAGCAACCTGTTGGGTGTACTTTCCAGATTTTCCTTTAAGAAGTGATATTTCTGATTTATTCACAATATTGTAATTTATTAAAGAATCATTTAAAATATATTTAACCTGAAATTAATAGCACATAATTATCTAAAAAAATAATCACAGGTTGCATTTTTTTAAATGAAAGTTTTAGATTCTTTTCACAACTAACATAAAATTAATATTAGTAAAATAAATATTAATAAAATAAAACAGATTTATGTGAATTCAGTGATTTCAGTTTATGCGCGTTTCATATTTATGAATCTCAAAGAAATTGCCTTGAATTAAGCTAAATTAGAGAAATATATCTATATTTTTGGATACATCTTTCCACATGTTCAGTTGTGTAAATACTTTACTTACTTTTATCACTATACTGCCCAAAAATTTGTAAATTTATGCAAAAACATTTTAACAACAGAAAAGTTAGTTTATCTTCATCAAATGCACAAATTATATTCTTAACAGTTCAAAAAACTTTAAAATGAATAATAATTAATACATAAAGAAAAGCATTATTTTACTTAACACCTTTAAAATTCATAAAAATAGTAACAAGTGGTGTTTTACTTTTCATGAAAATTATCAAATGAATACCTAAAACGTTCAAATTATACAGTTTAAATCCTAGCATACATCATTGTATGTTAAGGAACAAAGATACCAGCTATAAACAGAAACATCAAAATGTATTTAACATATTTTGATTATTATTAAGTCTTTTTTTTTTACATCTGGAAAGAAAACAACATGACATTGGGATATTTTTTACCATAGTTATCAAATTACATAAAAAGAAGAAAATCAATACTTACGCGTGAAAAGTAATCCCAGGAATCTTTTTCGAAAATCTGTTTGTGCATCCATATACAACACAAGCTGACATGCTTCCAAAAGAAAAGAAAGAAAAGAAAAAAAATATTGCAGTTACAGACTTCCTTGCACAAGTCCAACGATAACAGGAACATGGCCGCCAAGCTTCACCGTTTGAGTTGAACCTTCCCTCCTTGTATTCTAACCTCCTTGGGTATTATTACTGGCAGCGCCAAAATTATACTACATGGACTGACAACAATTATTCTTTATTGAAATGACAGACAGACAAACCTACCTTATGCATACTAAAGCAAGGAGGTTAGAATAGAAGGAGGGAAGGTTCAACTTAAACGGTGAAGCGTGGCGGCCATCTTCCTATTATCACCGTGACTTGTGCAAGGAAGTCTGTCATTGCAACATTTTTTTCTTTTCTTTTTGAAGCATGTCAGCTTGTGTTGCGTATGAATGCACAAATAGATTCTCGAAAAAAATTCCGGGCATAACTTTTCACACGTAAGTATTGATTTTCTTTTTTATGTAATATGACAACTATGTTAAAAAATATCACAATGTCATGTTGTTTTCTTTCCAGATGTGAAAAAAAGGACTTAAATAATCAAAACATGTTATGTAATATAACTATAATCAAAAAATGTTAAATACATTTTAATGTTTCTGTTTATAGCTGGTATCTTCCTTCCTTAAGATACAATGATATATGGTAGGATTTAAATTGTATAATTTGAACGTTTTAGGTAATTCTTTTATAACTTTCATGAAAAGTAAGAAATCATTTATTACTATTTTTATTAATTGTAAAGATGTTAAATAAAGCAATGCTTTTCTTTATATATTAATTATTATTCATTTTTTTTAAAGTTCAGATAAACTGTTCTGTTGTTAAAAATTTTGTGCATAAACTTACAAATTTCTGGCCAGTATAGTGATAAAATTATGTAAAATATTTACACAATTGAACATGTGAAAAGATATATCCAAAAACTTATATAGGTGTATTTCTGTAATTCAGCTTAATTAAAGGCAGTTTCTTTGAGATTAATAAATATGAAATGCGCATAAACTGAAATAATTGAATTCACATAAATCTGTTTTATTTTATTATGATTTATTTTCTTCTTGTTATAAGGTTGTTGGTTTTGAAAAGGATCTTCTATTTAAAACTTTCATTTAAAAAAATGCAACCTGTGACTATTTTTTTAGATAATTATTTGCTATTAATTTCAGGTTTCCTAAAAATGCAGAACGAAGAGCAGCTCCTATACCTTAAACTTTGTATATGAAATGATTCTTTCATAAATTATGATAATATTGTGAATAAATCAGATTTATCACTTTTTAAAGGAAAAATTGGGAAGTACACCCAACAGGTTGCTAATGAAACCTAAGCAAATCCGCGAAATATGCAGAAACATCATTTTTTAAAGGCTTTAATGTTATGCGCATGCATTTAGATTTCGAACTATTTCTTAATAATTTGCTGTACATAGTAAATTATGGATATCATCTTTATTACTTTAAAACAAAAATTCAACAATAGCGAAGCATTTCATTATAAATTTAACATATTTTTACTGGAAAATACATGCACGGAACAGCTTAGAAACACGTACATGTCACTAACGTAATGCAGTGTTTTGAAGTCACAAACATGGATGCCGCTTGTTCGGCGGAGGTTCAATCCCCGATAGTGGAGGAAACGGCGAACCCTCCCTCCTTCTATTCTAACCTCCTTGTACTAAAGGTACCTGATAGATTTAACTGACAACAGTTACTTTTAAAAGAAGAATAATATTAAGAGCGATTCAAAGGTTATATTTAATTTAAGGGACAGTACGCAATGTAGGCATATATATTTTGCTGTAAATTGACTGGCAAATGTTATTCAGTAAAGGAAAAGATCCCACGAGTGCTTCCTCTATATCACTACTTTAATCTAGTCCATCATTACCAATATTTTTCCTGGGATTCCATCTCAGTGTGAAAACTGAGATAAATTTAGGTGTAAAATTGTAAGCTTTGTAATCATGTTCTTAAAATGTAGTTGTATCACGATAAATCATTAATAAACTATGTTAAATATTGTTTTTCCAACATTCCATTAGCAAAATAGAATAAGGATATTTTCCTTCCTTTGTAATGATCCGGTATTTCTCAAGGTGTATTGCATAAAGTAAAAATATATATTAACATATGAATTAATATTCAGTTGTACATAAAATCACCTCTGACTTCTTAACTGATTTTTCTAAAGGAATAAAACATAACCGTTGTACGCCATAAAAGGATTTTTATTACACGAGCTCGAGAAGCTTTACCACGTGACAAAACAAATGACGCCGAAAGCTCTATGTTACGTCTGTATTCTTAAAACCAATAGCAGCTAACACAGCAGGAAGTACAGCGAGTACGTTTTAGGAACATGCGGCCCTATTCACGACAAGGAGCGTAAATAGCGATCTTCTCTTAACGGACGACCGCTAAATTTCACGGCTCCAGTAACCGTAAGGACTGTTGGTTAAATTGGCATTCGTGACAACGACCGTCGGAGGAATCCTTACGGTAAGCAAACCTTCGTTCGAGAGTTGGAAAACTTCGTTAAAATAAGCCAATCATATTACAGCTACTAGAGACACAGGGTGACTCATCAGCCATGTTCAAGCGTGGGCCTCGTATTGTAGCCACGCTTTAGGGTTGTATTTCAGGTTTGGGGTGCCATTTTTGGCTCTTTAGCGGTGTTCGCTAAAACGTTATTATTTAACATTCTAGGGTATCCAAACTTCCGATTTTTTGCATTCATATAAAGATGTGTGGCTTTTGTCCCCCTTCTTTTCTCTGCAGTTCAGCTTCTTTCTTGTATTTTTTTTTTAAACTGCCAAATTTCTCATATGATTTAAGTTATTTTGAAAGTTTCTAAAACATTTTCATATAGTATATTTCACATTTGTATATTAGTTAAAAATACTTTCTTTATTGAATTTTCAATTTTTACTTTTAAATACATGCATAATGTTAAGCATCTCAAAATCTATTTTTTGACAATAAATTCCTCGCAGCTGGACGTTTAAATTTTTATGAGGTTGTACTGGATTTATAATCATACTTTCATAGTTATTTAACTTTTTTCTTTTAGAATTCAAGGTAATTTCATGTGTCATACAAAAATTATACGTCTCTCACTGCTCTATTTGTATGATAATTCTTAATTTCTCAGCTATGGCATTTCAGTACTGATGGAGTTAAGCATATTACTTTTATTTACATTACATGTTAAACTATTTAGAGGTCATTAAAGCTGTGGGTACAAATTGGTATGAATGCAACTTCAGTAATTTTTAAGTTTCTAAAGCTTTCCTGAATCAATAGATAATTTTCTAAAATTGTCAATAAATTTTTACATGATGAATACATAAGTGCATGCTGGCGCTTTAATATATCCAGCAAGTTCACAGTTTAAACTTCTGAAAAAATTAATAGCATGTCTGCATATAAAGCATGTTTTTTATTTTAAATCTGCTATTTGAAGTTTGCTTACATGGAATCTAACATCTATTATTGTAGCAAACTGGTTAAAAATTTTATTTTGCATGTGTTTCCAGAAAAGGCTTTATGATTTTAAATACTGGTTCAAGACATGCACCTTTAAATTATAATGCTCAGATTGAAGTGCAAAATGCTGTAAAAAATACTTCAGTTCTCTGATGGCAAAAAAAAAAATAAATTTTTGTATAGATTTAGTAGAGTAAAAATTCCACATCAAAAACATTTTTTCACCCTTATTTAGGTAAAACGAAATTAAAAAATAATACGTACATAAAATAATACGTTAAAAATAATACGTACATACGTAATAATAAAAATAATACTTTTACATACGGAATTTGCAGATATTATTTACTAATCAATTATTTGTTATTGATAGCTACTTCTTATAACACATAGAAAAAATACTGATAAATTTGTAAGAATTTACATGGATTAAATGATGAAAAAACATACATATGCTGTTAATATTACACTTATCTGAATATTTAATGATAATTTCATAACCTATATAAGATTCAATCTATACCACTGCAAAAGCAATGCTTTAATCACAGTTCTTCTTATTAGTTAATTTCCATATGTAAAAACATAAAAATATCATTTAGCTACAGATCTATAGATTATGGCCTCTTGTAACAAGCATATGCAAAACACAGATAGTGAAAATAATGCAAAAACAGATTTTTTTTTCACTTTTTTGTTTTTCTTAATGTAGTGCAATTCATTCCATTATATTGAAATCTTATTAGAATACAGCAGTAATTTGATATAGAATGATTTTACTTTACTGGATTCTTATTTAAATGAATGTATATGGAAATATGAAAATAAATAAAAAAAAAAGGTCTGAATAAATCTTAGCCAACACTAGTAGTATTACATCGATGGACTCTGGATAGAATTTTACTCTCTTTAGTGGCGATGGTGGTTTTACTCTCTTTAGTGGCGATCGCCTCTTTAGTGGCTATGGTGGCGATGGTGGTTTTACTCTCTTTAGTGGCTATGGTGGCGATGGTGGCTATGGAGTCGATGGTGTGTAAGGAAACTTGATATCGGATGCTGTGGAGTTGTTGTCGAAGCTGAGTTAAAATATGTAATAATTTCAGATTATTATGATTTTGAAATGTTTAGTCATGTCATATATTTTTTTTTCTGTGATTCCTACTTTTATGAAACGAAAGATATGCTTTTTATGATGGGAGAAGTAAAAAAAAATTTTTAAGTATGTAAAACGGTTGTATTGTTAGTACATATGAGTTTTGAACGGAAACAAACATCAGGGGGGGTGAGGATGTCGAAGGTGTGTTAGGAATCGGAGGATATGTGGATGTGTGTTGGGGAGTTGTTGTCGGAGATGAGTTAAAATATGTAATAAATTTCAGATTATTATGATTTTGAAATGTTTAGTCATGTCATATATATATATATTTTTTCTGTGATTCCTACTTTTCTGAAACGAAAGATATGCTTTTATGATGTTTTGGTGTATATACATTGTTTTAATTCGGTATCGAGTTGACACTTTTATATATATAATGATGAGACGCTATGTGATAATAATTATTCGCTTCCCTTGGAAAAAGGAAGGAGGAAAAATCCATTTTAGAACTAGAGGAAAAAAAATGAGAACACACGTTCGAACGAATTTAGATTACAGGATGTTTTTTTGTTAAAAGGATGACAACTAGATTGGTGTGGTTCTTTATTAAGTCTATATGAGTATAATGACAGAATGATATGTGGTATTTTTTTACTTTCGGAAAAGAACAGAAAACGTTTTAAAAGGAGGAAGGAAAAAGATTTAAAAAAGAATGAGGAAAAAAAAACTCGAGAGAATTTAGATTACAGGAAGGAACAGTTCTTAATTTGTGATTGACATATGACATGATTTATTTTACTTATGGAAAAAGAGTAAAAAAAAAACTTTAAAAATAATAAAAAAGGAGGACGCACGTTTTTTCCTAGAGAAATTAAAGATTGCAGGGGAGCGCACACATTATCAAAACAGATGAGTATTCCGAGGACGGGAACATAAAAAGATGTGGAAACGAGGGTTGTTTTTTTCCCTACTTCCTTCTTTGAATGTACCATCGAAGCTGCATAGAGGAAACGCGTATGGAGGTCGCAAAGAGGGAGAGGGGAAAACCTCAAGTATGGAAAACGAAAGCAGTTAGTTTTAGCGCGGAGGTCAATCTATTGGATCGAATGCGGAAAAAAAATTTGGGTCACTGAATAAAGTTTAGCAACTCCTTTTTCTTGGTAATAGAAATAATATTGAGGGGAGAAAAAAGTAAGCATATAAATGTACTGGAGAGGCGATGAGGGAAATTAGGACACGAATAGCGTATTTAAAGAGAAAAATTCGCAACGAAAAACATATTCCTGCATTCGTTTGATTTGCAGTTCCTCACAGAATGGAAAGTTCAGCTTCGACGAGCAATGGTAAGACATTTTTTATTTTATGCTTTGCGCTATGTTTTTCAAAAAAAACTATTTTTTTTTCTACTCCCTAGAATTTCGTTCATAGTATGTGTAGTTTTAAATTATTTTTTTAGACTGCAAAGTGAAAAGACACATTAACTTGCTTGACGACGAAGATGTGGAATTTAATAATCCCCACCGTAAAAAAGCAAAGAGCTTCGATTTAGATTTAGCAAGCGAAGAGAAAAAAACCCTCTTCCCATCGTACTCAATACATCTTGGTCGTAATCTTGTCATGGAACTCAAGGAGTTCCGTGGATCTCATTACATCGGCTTATCCAGACAGACCTCCAATAACGACATCAAAAATCGGTTTAACATCCCCCTTGAAATGCTGGATACCTTGAAACAGGCCTGCGAGCACATGATCAATCACATTAAACGCAATCGAGTGGTTTAAAAAAAAACGCTTGTTTTTTAAATTTAATTGTATTGTTTTTTTATTTTTTTTTCATTTTTCTTTTTTTGAAATCAGTGTGTTATTATGTATAAATGAATGTGTTATATATTTAACATTGACTACTTTTTTTAATTGTGTAGCATTTGTAAAGTACGTGTTGTTTAAAATTATTCAAAAAAATGAATATATCAATTTGAAGTAATTTAAGAAAATCATATGAGGTTGTTTTGTTCAGCACAACCTTTTTTTTGTAACAATCCAAAATAATAGTTTCTAAAATCAGTATGCTAAATTTGAATGTGCACAGAAATGCCCATCGCGGCTTTGTGCGTTCGTATAGAGCTATTTGCAACAATTACAGAGATCCTCATCTACTATATCAGGACAGTCGACAAATAATTTTTTCATTATTAAGTAGTAGTAATATTCTTAGGTTAAGAATACTTATATGGTTAAGCATATTATTTAAGAAAGGCGATGGAGACAAAGAAACAGAAAAAAGTTTCTATTTTTGCTCCAAATGTGAACGAATCCTAACACGAGGACAGATATTGATAGCGATTGACAATGCATTTCGAAAAATATTTCTAGGCATTGATAACTTTATTAGAAACGGTAGTGGATGGACAATAAAGCGTCTGAACTATATCGACATTCAAGTAGGCAATTTAAGAGAAATAAGAGGCGGATGTAAACACATAGAATTGCCAGCAAAAATTAGAAACAAAAAAGCGGTTTTAAACATTAATTGTTATGATAATAAATGCTTTTTGTATTCTGTTATCGCAAAACTATATCCAAGGAAACAGAATAAAAACACGTTAAATTATTATAAAAAATATTTGAGATGTCTTAAAATTAGCGGGATAAAATTTCCGATTTCCTTAAGTGGAATTCAAAAATTTGAAAAGTTAATGATTTAAAAATTAATGTATTTGCGTTTGAAGAAAATGAAATCTTTCCTTTAAGTATAAGCAAACAAAAAATATCGACTTAATGAAAGAAATTGATTTACTTTTTTTTGAAAATCATTTTTTTTAATCACAAACTTAAATAGATTATTAAATGTCCGTAAAGGTATTCATCACTATTATAAAAACTGTTTGTTAGGGTTTCAGCGAAAATGCAGTTTAGAAACCCACATAAAATTGTGCGAAGGCAAAGAACCTCAGAAAGTAAGCATCCCTCAAAATTTAGTAGTTAAATTCATTGACTTGTCTAAACAATTATATCATCCTTTTTGCATTTTTGCGGATTTCGAGTCTCTCACTAGAAAAGTTTCTTCAGCTTTTTCGTCTGAGTTTCAGAGTTTTTCAGTAGCAGTAGAACACCACGAACCTATCAGCTATGCAATTATTGTCACAAACATTAACGATGAAATAATATTTACGGAATACTACTCCGGAAATAATGTCATTAATAACTTTCTAAAAACTTTGAAATACCTATCACATAAATTGTTACAGAAAATGAAAAGGATTCTACCGATGGTGGAAAGCTCTGAAACTTATGACAGAAACTGTTGTCACATATGTCAAAAGCAATTTTTACCAAACGAGATACGTGTTCGAGATCACTGCCACTGGAGCGATGGACATATACGCGGATTAGCACACCAGACATGCAATCTAAATTATAGATGTACATATTTTATTCCAGTGGTAATACATAATGCGCGTAATTACGATTCCCATTTAATTTTATGAAATATGCCGAAAGATGTTTTCAAATGCATTAATATCACACCAGTAAATTTGGAAAAATTTACTATGTTTACTCTAGACGAAATCAAATTTTCGGATTCTTATCAATTTTTAGACGCTTCGCTAGATACATTAGTCGAGAACTTAAAAAAGTCCGAACACCAATTCGAGATTTTTAATAGTTTTTTCAAAGATGAAACAAACAGATTTTTACTGCTGAGGAAAGGAGTATTCCCATACAGTTATCTGGATTCAGAAGCGGTTTTAAAGGAAACCTGCTTACCAGATAAAAGTGCTTTTTTTTTAATATTTTAACAAATAACCATTTAACAGATGATGAATATGAACATGCACAACTCGTGTATAAAACATTTCACTGTGAAACAATAGGAGATTATTTAGAGCTTTATCAAAATGTTGATACTTTTCTACTAGCCGAAATATTTTCGGCCTTTCGCCGAATGTCCATGACGTACTATAATTTGGATCCCCTCCATTTCGTGACAGGAGCGGATCTCACATGGAATGCGGGATTGAAATATACAAAAGTAGAATTACAGTTATTCAGCAATGCCAACGATTACATGTGGATAGAATCACAAATGCGTGGGGGGATTTGTTTATTAGGCAAGCGACATGTAGTGGCTAATAATCCGTATACTTCAGATTATGACCCATACAAACCCCATAATTATATTTTAGCACTTGATGCTAACAATTTGTATGGATATGTCATGAGTCAGTCGCTACCATATGGACATTTCACATGGTTGACGACTGACGAAGTACGACATTTCGATATTTTGAACATCGATCCTAATTCAAGCGTTGGATATATTTTAGAGGTAGATCTCCTATATCCACCTGAATTGCATGATATCCACAATGATTTTCCGTTGGCCCCAGAACATTTAACAATAACATATGACATGTCTCCATATGCGAAAAAGATGTGCGACAAATTAAACATGAAAAGTGTTTTACCCTGCAAAAAATTGACACCAAATTTTTTCGAAAAGAAAAATTATATATGTCATTATTTAAACTTAAAATTTTATCTTGAACAAGGACTTGTTCTACAAAAGATACATAAGCTTTTGGCTTTTTCCCAATGCAAATGGTTAGAAAGCTATATAGCTTTTAATAACGATAAAAGAACGGCATCCGAAAATGATTTTGAAAAATCTTTCTTTAAAAAAATGAATAATAGTTTTTATGGCAAAACATGTCAAAACGTAAGAAAGCGTGTTAATGTTAAAGCGGCCTTAAATGAAATTCAGAGCAAAAAATACTTGCAAAGTCCCTTACTGGATTATTTTGAAGTGATAAATGAAAATTTATCATTATATAAAATGAAAAAACAAAATTTGTATTTAGATAAACCAATTTATGTGGGTTTCACTGTGTTAGAATTGTCGAAATTGCATATGTATAATTTATATTATAAGTATTTTAAGAGCGTGTACAATGATAAATGCGAATTGATTTATACTGATACTGACTCATTACATATGAATATTGAAACTCACGATATTTTTAATGACATGAAAAAGTATTTCAATGAAATTTTAGATTGTAGTAATTTCGAAAAACATCATTTAATGTACAGTATAAATAATAAAGGCAAATTAGGGTTTTTGAAAAATGAAAACAATTTACCCATCAAAGAATTTGTGGGGTTAAAGTGCAAAATGTATGCATTCTCTTTCGGAAATACATGTAAAAAAAGTTAAAAGGAATTAAAAAAGCTAGTGTCGCAGATCTGACCACTGAGTCATATAAAAAGATTTTGTATGATGAAACATTAATGAGACAGTATCAATATACAATTACTTCCAAAAAGCATGATATATGCACTGTTCTTCAAAACAAAGTAGGATTGTCGCCATTTTACGACAAGAAGTTCTTAAAAGCAGACGGCATAAATGCCAATTGCTATGGTCATCATAAAAATCTGCTTTTAGAAGATGAATGTATAGAAAACACATTTTAATATGTAATTATTTTTATATAAACAGCAGTCATTTCAAGAAAATTGAAAAAACTGTTTCATGTATTTTTTCCCCCCTCTACTTAGAATATAAAAAACAACGAAATGTTGTTCCACGTCGATTATTCGACCCTGAATTTCTTACATCATGTAAAAGAAAGAATCTCACTACGAAAGAACTAATCAATATATTTGCCAATGGATTTTATCCACTCCAGTGAAAAACAGGCTACACACAATGTTTTTTTTAATAATTTTTTTGTATGTATATTTTTGAATGCTATGTTTTTTCATGTTATTTTATGTTATTCATATTCTGTTATTATGTATTTTGATTTGTATAGTTACTTTTTTCATGTAAACTAGTTTTTACGATAAAAGTGTAAAAAAAAAAAAGGCAAGCCCCTCAAGGCTTGCATATTCACGATGAAGAGCAATCTGTCGAAATATATATCAGATGCTTTTTAACGTGAGTATGCCAGACAGAGGGAAAAGATATGGTATGAAAACTTATAGTATAATTTGTATATTTTTAAAAAATATCTAGTCTGTGTGATTATAAAATAAGAGTGAGTAAAAAACATGTTTTGTTAAATATACTTTTTTTATTTATTGCAGAAAAAAAAGAGATTACATAGTTTTTTTTAACATAATAATTGTTTACAAATGAAGTTCCCGAATAACTTCGTCGTCGGGAAGGATGATGAAGTATCCAATCTTCTTTTTAGTGCAAGGAACTGTATCTGGAACATCTTCACCGCCGCGTATATTTTGTTTCTCCCTCATCACACAGTCAAATAAATTGTTAAACAAATTTAGTGATGAGTCATGCAATAACATTTTATCGCAGGAGAGTTGTAGTAGTAAATATCCATATTCATTTGCTTTCGAATGAGCATGAATGTGATTCATCACTTCCGAATTGTTCAAAATTTTAAAATAGCATCGTTTTCCAATCATTTCATTTTCAATTGAATTACTGATACAGCTAGTAATATCTTTAAATAAAACATTATGCACATAATAATATTCTGTGCCACTGGAATCAAACAACAGATATCCGTAACGTTCCATGTTTCGTCGATGAACTAATGTTTGGTGGCTTTGCTCATATATATAAGCGCAGTACAACGTTGATTTCCCCAATGAAATGTGTGGTGGCAACATCTATTCAGTTTAAAATTTTTCTTCACGAATAGTTTGATAAATTTTTCATTTCTTCTTGTATTTCTTTTGTTAAGATCCTTTAATGTCAAATTTCTTGAATACTGATATAAAAAATAAAGCGTAAAGTAACCGCACGAGGAAGAAAAATTATTCTGAAAGCAAAACTTGTTATAAAATACTTTTTGAGAATTTTGATTCAAAAATCGCAGGATGTTTTTATTTGATGGAGGTAATCCATAGCTGTCGAAATAATACGCTTCATCGTTTCTAAAATAAATAGCAACCCAGTGACTGCCCGGTAGATTTTGAGGATCTAAATTCACTATAAAGCTTCTAAATTGATTTTTTACTTTAGGTAAAATATCCGATGCATATACTCCGCCAAAATGTTCCTTGATTTTTAAATCACTACAAGCTAATCTACACAAACTTATCGTATTCATTTCTCCTTTCACCACAAGATATTTTTTTTTTTTTTAAGTAATCCGTAAATACACTTCGAGATTTATCAATCTCTATGACATTACGATATTCTGCAAATGCCAAAAAAGTGACTGTCTCTGGTAAACTATGGGAAAACTTTATATCGATTTCGATATTTCCATTTTTATTCACGCTTGTATGTAATTCACTTGCCGCATAATCAGGAGTCAAATCAAAAACATAAAGCGTATATCCATTTTTATATTCCTCATAATTAATGTTAATATTCTGAAAATTATGGTAACGGTTTAAATCAGTAAAAAGATTCATATAACATTTTGCATAACAATCCTGTTGAAAATCAGGTTGGAGAGGCTTAGAAGGAATCATTTGACTCCCATTTAATATACAGAGATAATTTAAATTATAATGAGAAAATTGAAAAGGATTTTTTGAAACATTCCCGTTATATGCTTCATTTGATAAAAAACCTAAAATGATGCGCGTTGGTAGCTGCCCAATAAATGCATTCGCTATTGTTGTCGATTTTATTCCATATGATAGAGCAAAGGTCTTAACTTCTATTCGACGTATTGGCATTTTAATCACGCCACTTTCTAACGCTTTTTCATGCGCCAGAAAAACGGAAGGTGAGACGTTTACCTTACGAACGTATAATTTTGCAGAATGAATCACAGTTTTAAATTCGTCGTCTTTGGACATCAAAGAAAAAATGTCTTTGTTTTGTTCTAATTTGATGCGCACATTAACACCATTAATCAGTAGCTTCGGTTGAGTAGCTAAATCAAAATGAAGAGGTCCTATTAAATCCATTAAATTGCTTTTAGCACAAATTTCGTGTCGCTTCTTGTATCCTGAGTTGGTTGAATTTTTTCCAAATACATTATGTTGTGATGCCGTATCTTTATAAAACAATGAGGATGTTAACATATTCTCTTGGCTAGATTTAGAAGAAAATAAGACTTTCGAGGATTGAACGATATGCGTAATTTCCCTGTGAAGAAATTTGTCTGTCATTGAGGTAAACACTGCACTCGGAAAACATAGTGTTTAGGAAATAATTGATCGGAGCAACATCATCTGTTTCTGTTAAATCGTGTCCGTTTTTTTTCACAATCTTTGCCTGTATATGTATAAGAGTATGTGCCAAATCTAGATAATGCTCTCCATTTCCACTTATATAAAACTCTATCGGAGTTTTATCATTCAGAGAGGCCACAGGATGAATTTCTAAAAATGAGGATTCTTCAATGGCAAGTTGTGTTGGTGAAGATGTAAAAAGATCCAGTTCACTTTTTAAGCAAATGGATTCCATCGTGAAAAATATCTTTATGCTGTGTTTTTCGACGTTTTGTTTTAGTAGACTGAGTAGATTTTTTGTTTCGCTTTCTTTTTATACCCTTTCCATGTTGTAATTTGTTAAAAATATCATCTTTTATTTTTTTGTTGTCTCACGTAATCTAGAGCGCGCCGAGTCTTTTAGAGAAGCACCAGATGCGACGTCTGAAAGGACATTTTTCCAGTTTGTAGCAAATGCCTGCCTAAATAGCGTGAAGCTTTTAATGCCAATGGAGTAATATATCGCCTCAAATCTCCAAAAATTCCATAACCTCGTTGATGTGCTATACCTTGAAAGTAGGGACCTCCTCCGCCAACCTGGGAACAGTAATAAAATTTGCACTCTTTTGCGCTCAAATGCATGTTGTTTTGTTTCGGAAACAAAGAATGACAAAATTGTGCTCAAACTATTTAATTTATAGAGTGTTTCGTTTTTTAAAGGACAACACTACAAATGTTTTTCCACCAGTAAATATTATATTATTACCACTACTTGTTTTTAATTCAATTTCAATTGTGTCAACAAAATTCTTTCTGATCGGGAAATAAAGCGGTTTATGATAGTGTTTTACTACTAGTTCTTCCTTTTCATTCATACATGGTATAACTCGAAGAAGAGGTGAGTAAGAATCTCCAACATGATGTGGATGTATTAAATCTGTGTAAACAAATATTTCAGTTATTCCAGCATCCAACTCTAGTGGATAATTACTGATATAATTTCCAGCCTTAAAATGCAAGACATTAAATCCTAACATGTCTGCCAGACCTTTTCCGAAATTTCCTTCATGTTCGGAAGGAACGTTTAAAGCAACCTTTTGGTTCGGTAGCTGTTGCAATCGAATGTATTTAAATTCTTCGAATAATTTTAATGCATTTTTATACATTCCCACATTCACTGATAGATGTTCAGTTTGCATTTCTGTCCTTTTTGTTTGATGATATTCTTTTATAATTAACTCCATTTGTTCTCTCTCTGCTATTAAAATCAACGGGTTGCAAGCGAATCGTTGAGTTCCTTTTATGACTGTATCATGATTCAAATTTAGGTTTTGCATTAGTGAATTAGCGTTGCTTTTTTTCAATACCAATTCGACATAATCTGAAAGTTTAATTTCCACTTCTTTTTTTATTGGTTCATATGAAAACTTAACATAATTCTGAAGCCCTAATAATTCGATATTTACATTTATGATGCTGTAAGCGTCTTTTTCATTATTTACACCACGCTTGATATGTGTTGCTGGTATTATATGCGAAATTATATTTTTAGGATTTTTATTTATGATTGTAAATGTTTGTTGCATTTGTCTCTGAACTGTCGGTCTAAACCTGAAAGTCTGATTCTTTTTTATAATTATAACTTTAAACGGCAAATTCAACATATAAAGTATTATGGGAGCTTGTTTTGTTGTAATATGGACTTCAAATCCTTCTTTGACTTCGATTGTAATCCGATTTTTTCTGTCTCCATCGGAAGCAAATCTTACATTCGAGTTCACACTATGTGTCTTTTCAGTTTCTCCATTCACTTTTAACAAAAAATTCTCAAGACTATCTTTTGATTCACACATTAAAGATATGTCATATTGTATATTTTCCATTACTATGCTTTCCTCTTTTCTAAAAGAAACAGAATATTTGTTGTTATGATCACCAATGTTAAACCAATTTCGCGGAATGAATATCTCAGAAAGTCCTACAACATAATTATTATCATTAAAAATAAGAGGTTTGCAGAGTTTGGTACGATATGAAGATTGAGTGTTTTGTGGGAAATATTTTATGCTGGAATTGCTTGGTAAGGTAACATAAAAATCAGTTATTGCTTCATCCATGATGCTTTTACCCAAGAATTAAAACGATGATCAAATCCTTTCCATTTCACATAGAATTCTTTGTTTTCTCCTGTTCCTTTCGTTTTTAGAATCTTTTCTATTCGCCAAAAATCACTTGATCGCTTGTTCACTTTCTGAAGCTCTTCCTCATAGAACCTTCCTTTTAAAATTTCTTCTTTCAAATCTTTCAACACATATGTAGGAGGATTCGAAGGATATCGTTTAACTATGGTAAATATTTCATCAGTCCAATTAGGTAAATATCCACGACGAAATGTCTTCTTTGCTTTCGAAATTCTCACTTGATCACCAATATTGAACTTATATTCTGACTCTATTTGAAAATTGTATAATTTTTTTAAAATTTCAGGTTCCAGTTCAGACGTGACTGCAGCAGGAGCAAAGCCGGTACTGCGGTGCACACTTTCATTATAACTTTTTAAAACAGATTTTAAGATGTCTAAATATTTATAGGAATTTCGATGTGTAAATATGCGATATAATTTAGATTTTAGAGTGCGATTAAATCTTTCTACAACACTAGCTTTATGCTCACTATATGAGGAATAATGGTGTATCTTATTCTTTTTGAGTAGTGCTTGTACTTTTTTATTATAGAATTATTTCCCTTCGTCAGTTTGCAAGTTTACTATTGTCTTTAATTTCTTAAATAATTTTTTAAAAGCTTCAACGAGTGCATCAGCATTTTTAGATTTTATTGGTATCGCATAGCCATATTTTGAGAAAACATCTATCGCAGTTAAACGATATTTTACACCTTTATTGTATCTAGATACTTTTAAAATGTCGACTAAATCACATTGGATCAGTTCACCAATTCCAAAAGATAAAACTTTTCTTCTCTTAAACTTGTATCTTATCGGTTTATGGAGTGTATAAGTGTCTTGTGTCATTAACCATTCTTTAGTCTTTTTTATGGGAATGCCACTCGTTTTTGAAAGACGTAATACACCCCCAAATGCTGCTGGATTATTTACATCATAATATATTTTTTCTAGAATTCTAGCCACTTTTCCGTTTTTAGATCGTGAGCTTTCCATGTTCTTGAATAGGGTCCAACAAGCGAAGGATGACTTCGAGTCTTCTTTCCTTTTAATATTCTACTTTCCGATTCTTGTAAAATTTCTTCACTTCTGCTTTTATCTCGTGTTAGTTCGCTTTTTGTTTCGCGCAACTTCGATACTAATTTCTTATTTCCTATCCAAGACAGAGGAATATTTATTTCTTTAATAGCTTTTAAAAATTCACTAAAATGATCGGGTTCAATTTGAGATTTTGTATTTCGAAACATGTAGGAGAAGAAATCGGCTACTCTGCTGCCTCTGACAGGAATACCATCATGGGTGAATTCTCCCTTTTCATTCCAGTAATATTGTCTTGTTTTAAGTTTTTCAACAATCAGCGGTACATATTTGGAATACTGATGAGGTGATGAAACCACAATATCTCTCACCTTGGGATCGTTGTCGTAATCCTCTTTCAAATGTCTCTTTTTGTCTTCCTTCTCATCATCTAGTAGTTGTTCATTAGTAATGCTTACCCGCACTGGATCTGCGGGCGTATGAATAGTTTTTTGATAGCGAGTGATAAGTTGACTTAATAATTTTACTTTCATATCATCTGGTAATTTGTTTCTCTCTAACAAAGTTTCAATATCATCCTCAATGCGAATTTCTGGATTGTGCAAATGATACGATGAAACCAACTCTTCAGGAATAAGTGCTACCTTTCTCGCCATGATATCCTTTTTCTTTTTTCAAACTGTAATAATGTATATCATGAAAAAAAAATTTTTTTTTGCTTATAGTGTTTGTTCAATATGTTAATAATTTTTCTTTATATTCTTTTACCAATAGCACTCCCAGCAATACCAGCTAAAGCAGAAATGATAGCAGGAGCTATCAGCGGCAAAAAACCACCAGTCTGATTTATTAAAAGTCTTTTTTTACTTTGAATCGAAGACGTTCGTTTGGCCAATCTTCTCACGATATTTTTATATTTTTGAAGTTTTTTTACGTTTACAGGAAGATGTCCAGCTAAAATGTTTAAACAAATTTCTCACAAAGAAGCGATTTGTGAGTTATTTGCAATTCTCAGTAAGGCTCGTTTTTGATTAGGAGATGATTTGGCTAACACTTGTAGAAAATGATAGTTCTTTTTCAAATTCTTTTTCATTTTGGACGGTAAATCCAAAAAACTCCTTCATTAGTAGGAAATAAATTCCCTCGCAGACGATACTCTTCCTCCGTCTCGGGATGTAAATCAATAACTAAATATTTATATGGTTCAGCAGTAGCTTTTATATAAGCATCCAATAAAAATTGTGAATTACGTGGATATATTTGTCTTCCTAGACAATTAATTTGACTCATATCTCTTGCATTTTTAAATAAAATAATGTAATGAGAATTAAGACTAATGTCTCTCATAACTTTTAAACGAGGAAATAAATTTTGTAGTATTAGTATTACACTGATATTGCAATGATGAGATGCGGCTGTGAATAAATCTGCAATTTTTTCATTTAATCGATGCATTAAATCATCTATGATTATCAAATCTCCATTTTCATATACTTCTGGCAACCCGTGTATAAATTCAATATTTGGTTCTTCTAGAAACCATGGTGCACTATATGAATAACACCACTTAATGTTTTATTTCGGAATATCGAAGATATTATTTTTTATCATTTGTCGAACTAGTGATGTTTTTCCAGATTGACTCGGACCAACAATCAAACACGAACTTGGATGTTTTAACTTTAACATCTTCTCAACAGTGTTTTTTTTATAAGTTTTATTTTTAATAAATTGTTTTAATACCGTTTAACAACAACGGAAGGTAGTGTATCTCATCTCCGCATAATGTTCCTCGAATAAATAAATCTTTTGTTGTTATATCTGTGTTTTTATCGCTGTGGATTTCCCTCTTTAAAAAAATGTTTCAAATCCTCATTCCTTATTGACTATTTGATTGTATATGGTTTTTCGAATTTTTTTTAGGAAAAAAAAATAATTTAATTAATTTAAAAAAAATGTTACTGTAGAATGAAAAGTGTGCTTTTTCAAAATAAATAAAGATAGAAGAAAGTAAAGAGAAACAACACAAGAGTTTTTGCAATTTATCCATATCTTTTTTATTATTTTTTCTTTAGATTACATGTTTACATTGATAACAAACTTTCTTAAATTCATTTTGGTTTAACTGTACTCCAATAATTTCGGGTTTCAAATAATCAGTTTCATTTCTCCAAAAGTAACGTAAATCATATATCCTTTTTCCATCCTTAATACAAATATGTAGAAATATTCTTCTGCCAACATGTTCAGAATATATGCAAGATGTTTTGTTCAAATCTACTTTTGGTTCCTCTTCTTTCTGTCTTTCCACACAGTTTAAACATATGTATATTAGAATTTATATGATACAAACACTGAGACAAATTAAGATTATTTTTTTTCGATCTTGTAACGTCCTCTTCATTTTTATAGTCTTTCTGTTACGACAGCAACAACTCAAATGAACCTTCTCCAAACATTTCAGGAAAATTATATTAAAAAAACACAAGAAAAATCATTTTTTCCCCTTACAATTTCTTGCAAATATGTGCTAAATATTTTAAAACCAATCGCTTGTATAACGTATTTATTACATTTTCAGAAAAATGCTTGTTTAGTATTACATCGCATTCAGATATTTTATGCATATTTCTTGAGATAAACTCTTCTGATATTTCTTGATGAATTAGCACTTGATTCCAGTCAATGACATGATCCGAAAATCTCACGCATTTGCTCATTTTTTAATATATTTCTATGATATGTACAAAATTTTAAAAAAAAATTTATTCAATATGCATCAGTCAAATTTTGTTTTCCCTTCCCATTTTTTAAACATCAAAATAAATGTTTCTTTTGCAGAGCGAATACGGAAAGATTTCATGAAGATGGAAAAGGAAAAATACAGAAGGAAAAAAGCGATATTTTGTTTTCCCAAACGAATGTCTACAATTAATATGCGTTTCTTTTCGTGTCAGTACACACATAAATTTGATATTTGAAATAGTTTATGTGCGTACTGGCACGCCAAGCAATGCACACATCAACACTCCATCCAAGACGAAGATATCTCCATATCGAAAAAATCTTAAAATATTCAGAGAAGAAGAAGAATATTCACAGTTAATATACATTTTCTTTTCGTGTCAGTATGCACATAAATTTGATATTTGAAATAGTTTATGTGCATACTGGCACGCCAAGCAATGCACACACCAACACTCTATCCAAGACGAAGATATCTCCATATCGAAAAAATCTTAAAATATTCAGAGAAGAAGAAGAATATTCACAGTTAATATGCATTTTCTTTTCGTGTCAGTATGCACATAAATTTGATATTTGAAATAGTTTATGTACATATTGGCACGCCAAGCAATGAACATATCAACAATTTGTCCAAAACATTCCCAAGAATCGAAAATATAAGTATGTCTTATTATGCCAATATGCTCACAAAAAAGCTGTAAACAATGTATATACACCAAAACATCATAAAAAGCATATCTTTCGTTTCATAAAAGTAGGAATCACAGAAAAAAAATATATGACATGACTAAACATTTCAAAATCATAATAATCTGAAATTATTACATATTTTAACTCAGCTCCGACGACAACTCCACAGCATCAAGTTTCCTTACACACCATCGACTCCATAGCCACCATCGCCACCATAGCCACTAAAGAGAGTAAAACCACCATCGCCACCATAGCCACTAAAGAGGCGATCGCCACCATCGCCACTAAAGAGAGTAAAACCACCATCGCCACTAAAGAGAGTAAAATTCTATCCAGAGTCCATCGATGTAATACTACTAACACTGCTAAGATATTCTTATTTTCAATAAAATGTTTCAAGGTATATCATTTTAGTTTAGTTCTTTTTCTATTAAAGCAGCTAACCTAAAACATACAGTTAGTCAATAAAGTCTGCGTATATCAAGAAAAGTAATATCAAGTCCAAATTTTAAGGTGCGAAAAGAGTAGTTTCTTAAAGTTTTATTTTTTAAATATTTAGTTTCAATAAGGGACTTTGAAATAATTTAACTGTAATATTTTCATATCTAATAATTTATGCACACTAATTTTTAAAAGACAAGTGGCCAGAAATCAAAGCCAATAAAGTTTGCGTGCAACGCGAAGGAGGCGGGAGATTTCTTATCTAACTTTTAAACTTCAAATTTGAGGATGCAAAGAAGGTTACACTTTCAAGGTCCATTGACTTCCGAAGCAAATTTCACGTTGATTGGAAGTTGTTATTTCTATTTTCTTTGACGAAAATCACAACCAATAAAGAAATTCCTTTAGTTACGAGACAACTAATTATCAAATTGAGAGATGAAGGTAAAACTCTTTGCTATATTGGTAAAACCATTGGAAAACCATTTTCTAGTGTGCAAAGAGTTATTCAAAACTATCTTGACACTGGTAGTCTTGCTGTAAAACCAAGATGTGGGAGACCGAAGAAGCTAACGCAGAGAGAAGAAAGAAAAATTCTTTTACGAATTAAACAAAATCCTAAAATTTCTGCTGCAATTATTGCAAAAGTCATTTTTTTTAACTAGCAACAAGGAAATTTCTCCTGAAACTGTGCGAAAAGTGTTGCGAAAGTCCGATTATCAGGACGCAAACCTAGGTCTAAGCCATACATTTCCGAGACAAATAGAAAGAAAAGAATTGCTTTTGCCAAAACATATTTAAACTCTTCGCAGGACTTCTGGAACAATGCAATTTGGTCAGATGAAAGTAAATTTACAATATTTAAAGTTAATGGCCACCCTATTGTATGGAGAAAACCAGGAACAGAACTGAATCTGAGAAATTTAAATCCAACTGTCAAACATGGAGTTGGCGGTGTGATGGTATGGGGGTGTATGTCGTCGAAAGGAGTTGGAAATTTTCACATTATTGATAAAGTCATGGATAAGTATGTTTATCTGGATATTCTGAAGAAAAATCTACGAGACAGTGCCCGAAATTTAAACCCATCTAATACCTTTATTTTCCAACAAGACAATGACCCGAAACATACAGCTAAAATTGTGAAGGAATATCACCTCTATCACACTCCAAGACAGTTGCGTACTCCTCCACAGTCACCAGACCTCAATCCAATCAAACATTTGTGGGCAAAATTGGAGAAACGAATTCGAAAACACAATATTACGTCGCGAAATAAGCTAATTAGTAAATTGCAGGAAGAATGGGCGAAATTTACGTCGGATGACACCGAAAAACTAGTTCAGTCAATGCCCAGACGTCTGCAAGCTGTTTTGAAGAATAAAGGATATCCTACAAAGTATTGAAGTAACGTAAAAAACTTATATTTTGCCTTTTTTTTGAAAGTGTACGCAGACTTATTGGAGGGAATTTCTGAGTTTTTTTGACAAAATATATTTTTGAAAAAATGTAAAATGATTATTTACTTGATATTATTTACTTTTTATTTAAGCTTACAATTTTAGCTAATAGAAAAAAATACAATGATTAAAATACATTTTTTCTCTGCTTTAAGTGTTTTTTTTAATTTAAAGTTTAGTCTGTACGCAGACTTTTGTGACTAACTGTATATCTCATTAATTTGTTAAAAATATAGCTTAAGTAAGTTTTATGTGCATACTGAGTAGGCAGAAAAAAATAGCCTTGATTTAAAACCTGTTTTAAAGCAACAAGTAAATAAAATACACTGGTTCTATTAGCATGTCAAAAAAAATACTGTTATGTACTCTAAAAAAATTCCCAAGTATCACATTATGATATATTACACTCTTACAAAAGAAGAAATATCAGATTAGGAATATATTCTTTTATGTATTTGATAACAAAGAAAAGTAAAACGTATGCAACATCATATTGTGAAAAATCCTGCAAGTCATTATAATAATAAGGTAAAAATCACTTGATCATTCTTTTACAGTAGCACTAAGTTTTCCAATCAAAATTATGAATATGCCAAAACAAATTCACTATCGGTGCCCAAATTTAAGGTCACACAAAAGTAAATTTGATCTAGCTGAACATGAGATCTTCCATGACAAATTTATGAACAAATTGATTTTCTTTAAAATGTACTTGCAAATTTAACAAAAGCATGCATGAAATTTAACATTAAAATCTAAAGCACTAGTATTTAATAACAGTTCCATGTATTAAATGAATTTAATCACACTTTTAAGAATGCAATTTTCTGATAAATTTTAATTTTTATAAGAAAATAGAATTAATTTTGTAAAGTTACTTAAAACATATTTCCTGTTCACACATTTAAACAAATTTAAAGTAAGTATACTTAAAAATGCAACATGAAGATCTACTACTAGATGCATTATAATGGGCTCAAAACAATTTGTCGAATATTTAAATTAATACTTAACGTCTTCAAAATTCCTAAAAAATACCTAATATATCTTACTATAAAGAAAAAACAAAATTATTTATAATTTAGATCACACTAAATAATGCGTAATCGGAACTGAGTACTGCTCACATTATTACCAAAGTCCCAGGTAGTAACCTTTATCGCCTCCAAAATGTCGCCAAACTACCAGTTACCATATTGTAAAGATCAACCACTATTTGCGATAATAAAAGAAACATCACAAACAGTATTGACGATAATTTTACTGCACAAACACATGCACATTCCGCAATTCATTTTGTATTTATACAATCAGTTGATCGTCAATAAGTGACAGTGAAATAAAAATACACATTCTGAAGAAATACGAAGAGTAATTTTTCTAACATTCTATGAAAAAATACGAAGCTGAACTTACCTCACCAACGACACTCTCCTGGGCCCGGAATTCATTAATCTTGACAATAATTAATTATCCATTGTCTATGTTGTATGTAAATCGAACGCATTGCTTCGATCACGGAAAATTCGCTGCCGACGCAGAGAAATTCGACTAATTTTATCCAAATACGCTTCAGCTAAAACTGACGCAAAACCTTCCGCCATGTTTATTGCCGGAAATATAATCATCTGTTTATTTAACACGAAGGGTCAGACCTGTCCTTTCTTTAACACCCGTCTCGTCAATTTAACGGTCAAATTTAATGCTAGCTTTGATGAGAATACCAATACTTGCGGTTTAACTACTTGTGACGTCAGAGTACTACGTGATTCCGTAAAAATCACTTAACGCTGTGGTTAAAAATGTCATGAATCGGGCCCTTTGTCAGAAGGAAAATTAATATCGCGAAACCTTGCAATTTAAAGGAATACTTTGCAGACACGAAGTAGAAACTCTTAAAAAAATGTGCTTACTACTATAGAAAATCATAATCATTCGATGATAAGAGTATGTTATGAAGTATGTTATGTATGATGCGAGTTATGAAAGTAAATGCAAAGATAATGTATGTATGTATGTGAAGTAAATAAAATCCTATGTGAAGTAAATAAAATCCTCTAGAATGCAAATGCTTTATTTGGTTATCTAATTGAAAGTTTGGCCATTTTGTTCTATTTGTTCTTAAGTACTTATCAACATAAATTTTTAATCTAGTTGATGTTTCGAGATCCGGTCCAAGTTAAAAAAAAAATTATAGACGTTCATATTCATTAATTTTGTTGCATAACCTGTAATAGAGTTCTGTTTGATTTTTATTTGGTTTCATTGTCAGCTATTGCATGGTTTTTTTTTAAATAGCTGATGCTTTACAAAACCTTCCATACTATATTAAACATTAAACAGGGTATACTGTGTTAGATTTGAAAATTTTTATTGTTTCTTCAGAAACTCAACAATTGCCTCAATGACTACTGTATTTTTCGTCTTGTCTTATTGTATAATTGCAATCTGTTGATTTGAAATATAATAATTTAACAGTCAGTGTGTAAAGAAAATTCATTCTTTAGTTTTATCACGAACAATGTTTTTCAAAATAATCTTATAATTAAACACAACTAATTCAAAAAGATATTCTATTTTAAGTTAATAGTTCACCATAAAATTACATGCCTTGAAATATCAGGAAGTTATAATAATGAAGATATTGACAGTTTTGGAAAACAGGAAGGTTTTCTGAAGTGTATTTATTTCTTTAGTGATGTTTCAATGCTACTTAGCTTGTATAATATTACATCACTGTCTATTTTGACTGGCACCAATAGACAAGCAGATAAGATAGCTGAACACTGGATGTTTGATCCAGGTACAAATACTGGTGAATGGGATAGCTGCATGGGAATTTTCCTGTTTCTCCTCATGTATTATGTGAATACAAGTCAATTTCTCATAGAAATACCTTCTCAAAGGCATCCCTTTACCTAAGGTACATAGCTCTTACTGTACGTTAACTTGCTTTGTGTAACTTAGCATAGCCATCAACACCTTAATAATTTTAATACAAAATGACAAAAAAAATTTTGTTTTTGCTACCATATTACCACAACAAATTTCGCATTATGCACCAAACTGTGTCAACCATGTGTATGTGCATATAACAATTCTTCTGTTTAATAAGCAGCATCACCATTTTTGTATGTTTCTTTCTTTTTTTGTGTGTATTTGTCCAAGTTACAATGATTTTTTATAACTCATTTTTATTTTAATAACAAATCATACTTTTTTAAATGTGAAATTAATTTTAAAATATGCACTTGTGGAATTTGTCTGCAATGGATGAAATAGTAGTATGAAAAAAAATTCTGAAAAAATAAAGCTGTATCAAATTATAAAGTTACAGAAGAGTGGAATTTGCCATGTTAGTTGAATTTAAATTACCCAGAATCTTTCTCCCTTCGTTGTCGCTATACCACCATAAGAAAACCAATTATGAACAGCATCCTGACAACAAAACTTGCTTGTAACAAGATTTATTGATTGATTGGTACAGACTTTAACGGCATATTTGTTACCAAATGAATCTAAAGCAAACCAGTATGAAGGGTAGTTTGACAGGTTAACTTGTTTTCAAATTAGCAACTCTGTAAAAGGGATCATCTAGCTGTACTGACACTGCATGTTCTTTCTCATATCTAGTTATTTGGTTGTAACAGGCAATTAAGATAAAAACACTTTTAACACTGCTTAATTTTTATGTATGGTAGCCCAGTTATATGATTACAACATTTTTCCACTACTTTTTTTACACTGTAAACTTGGTTTACAAAGTTATTTACCAAGATTTTGGGATGTTGTATAGAAATATCATATGGAACAACTACAGTCAAATGTATTGTTTGAGAAGAGAGTATATCCTCTTACTGAATCTTTTCCTGCACTTATTGTTTGATTTAATATTTCCAGTATAGTGGAATTACCATCATGAAAACATAGCATCCTGTAGCTCTTTCCATATAATTCCATTCAGATAGTCACACTTTTATTTTTGTAAGTTAATGCAGAAGACAATACATATTTACATCTATTTCTGATACTTCCAATTTTAAGGAATAATCATGGGAGTCTATGCTGTTACATAGAAGATGCTAAACAAATACTTAACAGGGAGTTTAACATTATTCATGGAACAAAGGAGCTAAGGTTTCTTGCACTTTTAACAATATGTTAAAACTCGTACAAGCATTTATTTCTTTTATTATTGATGTAAATCAATGACCAATTCCTAAAGTATTGAAAGATAAAAGTCAAGGAAAAAATTCTCAGTTCATAGTGCCCAAAGTATTTTTTTAATAATGATAAAATTCAATTAAAAAAGATTACTCATGTTATTATGTAGAATTGATGCTAAAATTCTATATTAGAAACAAGTATCAATTGGTTGTGTTAGATAAAATTAAAGAATAAACAGTGGGGCGGAAATTTATTAAATGCATAAAACATTTGTGGCTTTTCTTTCCAACTGTCTTCAAATATGTGAAATCAGAAAAAACTTTAAAATTGTAATTTTTTCCAGAGAAGCATTTCCATCCTCAGAAAAATAAATGTTAAAAAAGAATTGAAATACAAAATTTGTGGATTTTAATGCAGAAAGTGAAAAGAAAATCATTATTTCATTATAATTTTAATCATAAAAACAGATCTGCTTAATATTAATTTTTGTAACAATAACAATAGAATAAAAAATATTTCTTTAAGTATGTACAGTGATATCAAAAATAGTTTTAAATTTTGATTTTGACTTGCAGATGCCCCGAGGAGCGGCATGAGATCTAAAATTTCTTTGAAACATAGTTTGAAAACCTTCAAACTACTTGCAAACTTCAAATTATGTGAAAAAAAGAAATGTAGATGTAAACAGCAGTGATTAAAAAGTTTTAATCACCAAAATATTTTCATTCCATCAGATTGTTTATTTTGAAGAAGACACTGTAGAGACATTAGGATTTTTTTTTTGGAAGTTGAGAGACATGAAAAACGAGCAATGCCCTCCCCGCGACTCGACCCATGGACCTCTCGAATATGTGCCGAGTGTGCTGCTCATGTAGATATGCTACGAAGGCAAGAGAAGTACCTTATAACACAATCCGATAACAAGATCACAAATAGAAGATAAAAATTTTTTTCTTCTGAAAAATTAAAAAAAAATATTCATATTGCATATATACATGCTTATACCATAAATTTTACCATATATAAAATTCTTGGATTATCTAATGAAAAAAAAAGTAATAAATGTAAATATTTCAATAAATGAATGGATAATAAATGGCCTTAAACAACTAATAGAGAAAATAATGCCAACAAAAACATTATTATTGAAACAAATGTAAATAAACACAAATTGCCTAATGTATTTAATTTGAATATCTGTTTTGGAACGAAAGGTGTAAACAGCCTTAATGTGCTTAATAACTCAGATTTGTAATGCATATATTTTTATTTCCAATGGTAAACAAATATATGTATATATGTAAACATTATCAAGTACACATACACAAAAATATATCACACACTTAATAACAAACAGAGAATAAGGAAGCCTATTTAATGCCTTTTAGTAACAGCCACAGAGATTCTGTACAAAGAGAGCTATGCATTTTGCAGGTGGTGGAGGTTGCGTCTTGGGCCTTTATTACAAAGGATGATCACAGAATTTTCAAATAGAAAGGTTTCGCTGAATAATGACCGGGTAAAAGATAAGTTATTACAGTCAAAAGTCGTTAATTCGGACACCCATAATCCGGAATGATCTATAATCCGGACCTCAAAGCTAAAATCTTTCTGCGCGTGCGCCGCGTTGACGCATGCGTATAGGCGTTTACGCATGCGCGCAAGACCTTTACGACTGCGCATATGCGTCTGCGCAAGCGCAGCATACGTTTTCGCTTGCGCGTTTAATGTATAACGGACGGTATAAGCTAAAATTATCCAACTATCTATTTCAGTTAATCTTGATGATTGCGTTGTTCCTTAATCTTCGAATTGGATCCGGTTTATTATTTTTTGCAGACTGTAAGAGCAATTTTATAAAAGTAAGCTTGAACTTTCGATTATGTCAGATAGAATTTCCGATGCTGGAGCTCCCAAAGGATCTACAAAACGAAAGTATGTTTCGATGTCCATCAAACAAAAAGTGGAATTGCTACAAAAAATGGATAAAGGCATATCCTTTGTTTATCTAACCGTTCCGAAATCTGTTTATCAATTTCACGCTGCTCTGCGCGGGAGGGGGGAGAAACGTCGCGGTGCGCAATGAACTGGAAGTTGATGTGTCAGCACTATCGCTATCTTCAGAGCAGATGTTTTTATTTTATTCGGCTTATAATTCCTTACTAAATGTAGTATTTCATCTCGATGTACTCCGTCTTTGTTATGATTTAAATCAAATTCCTCGTCATTATAAATATCACGATTACAAATCAAATAGTTTTCTGGTTGCAATTTTCTAATTTCGGCTATGCGTAATGTATGCTTTACGCATGCTGAAAGAAATGTTTAATAAAGTAAACAAATAAATATTAAGCTTCTTTTTTGTAAATTTTGATACCCTTTAGATCATAATTGCTCATTATCTTATGAATTAAGGTTTCATATTTTTAATTTTATAATTTCTGCATGCCATCTTACCAGATTTAAACTGATGATCTATAATCCGGAAAAATCGATAATCCGGAATCGCCGAAGTCCCGACGAGTCCGGATTAAAGTCTTTTGACTGTATAATGGAATTAGCCTTTGGGTATCGGAAATAGACATGTAGTTGAAGACTAAAAGCTTGCTTTAAATTACAGAGATTTCTAATATATTAATTTATTATATATTTTAAAAAATATTTTAATAATATAATACTTTTCTAACATATTTATTTTATTATCCAAAATTATTTTCGAATTAACAGAAAGGTACGGCATAAGTTTCAGTGATGAATTGTCAGAAAGGCTTTTTCTAGATGGCTTAATAATAATACAAGGAAATAAGCTTATTTTACACATGCCTTATGGCATAAGAAAAGGACCTTCTGAAGTACATTAAGAACTAAAAAGATGTACATATACCATAGAAATGATTTTTAACTCTAAACAAAATTACTGGTTATCATTTCGGAAACAAAATTCAATACTTGCCCATAGTAAGACCAACTTGTGAAAGATTTTTTGCCAAACTGCAAATCATTGTGTAAGGAGGTAAATTTCCAAAAGCCATTTTGAAATTTTTAATAATATGACTAATAATCATAAGATACTACTTTTTGATCAGTAACATGGGTTGTTTGAACTAAGAAAAAAACTTTAAATTGCATCAGTATTAAAACGAGCTAATTAATTTTAAATCATAAAATACAGTGACAACAAGGGACAGCTGCTATAAATTTTTTTCTGCGGAAGTGATTGTCTTAGGGTAATTGATAATTGATGCTAATGTTATTTATGTTGTTAAATTACCACTTTTGTCATCCTGGTACTGTTCTCTGTCTAATACATTTTGAATCTGAAATAAGGCGTTCAGCATGGCATGCACACTGGGTGTAAGGAAAGAGAAACAACAGAAGAAACTGGAGAGTTTGGTTAAATGATAAAAACCTAGCAATCGTAGGCAATGCAGAATTTATGAATTTCTTTTCTTTGAACATAATTTTGTGTTTTTAAGTACAAAATTTAGGACACGCATCTCTGCTGTTCGGAGGAAACTGAAAATAGAACTCTGTGAACATAATTAAAAAAAAATACAGATCACTAAAATAAATAAAAATTTAGATTCTTTTCTTGTGTTCTAACATATGTAATTATGGTTATTACTTCAGTAGATTCTAATATTTATTTTATAATCATGCATTATTACTACTTAGACAAGAATACAGACATATAAATAAATTTTCACTGTTTTTGGGTTTTCTTCCGGAGAGGATCCGTTGGCGGCGAAACGTATTTACTCGTCAACGGCTAATCGGCCATGAGTTTAGCGGTGTACAGTTACGTTACAAGATATTTAAAAAGGTTAACCGTAATACAAATTAAAGAAACATATAAAACGCATCTAAATTTGAGTTAGCCGCAGAAAAAAATTATCAAATTATCATGCACAATTGCTGTTTTTTATTAACAAGAGAACTGAACAAAGCATATCAATACTTTTGTATCAGCAATACGAGTAAGTTTTTGTTTATTAAGACTTTTAAAGTTCTCACGATGAATTAATTCGAATAATGGAAATAATTGACTGTAGCATAGTGATTTATTCGTATTGCGTCCACTCTCGTATACAGCAAGAAAAAAAATTAAATATGAAGAGCGGCCCTTATCAATTCCGCAAGATTTTCCACATACAACCTTACCACAATTCCGCATAAAACGTAAACAAAGTATGGCTGTGTCTACCCGTACGACGTCGGACGTTTATCTGAAACATGGTAAAAATGCTAAACGTACGACTAGTTGCGCAGAGACACTTTCGTGATTTCTGCGCATTCCGACCAGTCGTAAAGAGATCTTTGTTTACATTTGTGTTGATTGTCGGAAGGGTGAATTGCTTTTCCGTGTAGTGCTAGAATGTCAAGAAAAAGTTATTTTTTATTTCGTTTGATGACTAATTACTATCATTCTTTGATAGATATCTAAAACATTATATAAAATAAAGAACTTTGAATATATCTGAATATTATTCTTGTTTTAAATTGCTAATGTTTGATCATTTTATACGATGCGGAGTTTACACAAATAATCAAAATTTCTTGAAATTCTTATCAACAGATTTAAATAAATCATGCATGCAAGCAGTAAAATCACATTCTTACGAAACGAAATCGAAAAATCGTCTTAAAACCTTGTGTAATTTTTCTGTCATGCGTAGCTAAATATTTCTATAAAATTGCATACAGAAGCATTTATATACATAAAGAGTGTGTTCAGGAGATTAATTCAGAAATGTATGTGCACATGCTTGTATGTACCGATGTAGGTGTTCATGTAGCATATGTATATGTGTGTACATACGTGTGGAAATTATTTTGATTAATTGATAGATGGCGCTAGCGTTGCGTGTTAACGCGACGCGATGTGCCTTCTGAATTTCCATAGACTCTCCACCGGCAGTTCGATAGATGGATGTCTGATGGTTCGCACACTATTTGATTAGGAACTCTTCGGTTCCTATTTGATTTCGATTTTCCATTATGAAAGCACATACATTTATTTGTCAACTGAACCACCATGTTTGATCTATGATCTGTAAATATTGTACATATTAAAAGTTACATTTAAAAAGTGATTGATGTCGATTTATAGATCTTAGAATATTTTGAAACAGCTGGTGCATCGGCCGGGAAGAATTGGATTTAGCACGTTGCAAGTGCGCGAAGTCGGCAAAAAAGGTAAGGCTAAACTTTCTAATTTGTAGAGTAACTATGGCGGAAGAGTCTGTTGTTAAATTAAAATCGAAACGCAAAGTTATCAGGACCACCGTGTCCAAGATTCTAAAAAAAATCGAATCGGAGTTGAATAAAGAAGAAATTGATACAAGTACATTAGAAGAAAATTTAGATCAATTAATCACGAAATCAAAAGCTCTGAGTGAGTTAGATGCTCAGATAGAGCGTGACTTGAAATCAGAGGCAGAAGAGTTTGAAACAGAAATTCTATCTTGTATCGAATACGAAGAGAAAATTCAGTTATGGCAATTCAGAGCAAATAAAAAATTGAAAGAATTGAATAAAGTAACAAATTCGGATAATGAAAACTCTCTTAACGAAACTAATTCTAAAATCGAAAGCAATAAATGTACGCGTCTGCCAAAATTAACCATCGCTAAATTCTATGGAGATTACACCCAGTGGACAAGTTTTTGGAACTCTTTCAAGGTAGCAATCCATGATAATGAATCTTTAACAAAGATCGAAAAATTTAATTATTTAAAATCGTACTTATGCGGCAACGCCGCAAACGCGATAGAAGGCTTTTGCATTTCGGAACCAAATTACGATGAAGTTGCCGAAATACTTAAAAACAGGTTTGGCAGAAAAGATATAATTATAAACTCACACATGCAAAAACTCCTGAATCTTACCCCAGTAACCAAATCCAGTGACACTGTAAAACTTCGCAAACTTTGTGACACTATCGAAACTCAAATACGCAGCTTGAAATCATTAGAAGTTACACCGGATAAATACAGTTATATGTTGATTCCAGCCATAATGAAAACTCTGCCGTCTGATATAACCTTAGAATTCAATCGTAAAACGGATTCGTCATCCTTTTTTAATGTTGACGAATTATTGCAGTTTGTTCGTTTAGAATTGGAAAGTCGCGAGAGAAGCCATCTTTTGCTCTGCACTCATAAATCAGAAAGCACTTCCTGTGTTTATAAAGAGAAGGGTGGGAAGGGGAGTATCGTTCATTCCACTTACCAGCTCTTGGCGCCGGTTAAAGAAAACAAAACTACTAATTGCTGTCTGTTTTGTAATACATCCAAACATGTTACTGAAGACTGTGAATCACTGACAGTTGATGAGAAGAGAAATTTATTACGTAAACATTCCCGATGTTACCTTTGCCTGAAATTAAACCACCGCCTAAAGCAGTGCCGAAGCGATCTCGTCTGCTCCAAGTGCAAAGGTCGACATAACCGTTCAATATGCTTTCGCGCTGAGAAAGAACGAAATGAAAAAAATAAAAGTATAGAAGATTCGCATGTTCTTTCAGCATTCTCACGCAGCAAAATTAAAACTATTTCACTTCAAACTTGTTGCGTAACACTTCAAACAACTACGCAGTCGGTTTTAATTAGAGCTCTACTGGATTCAGGTAGTATGCGTTCCTTCCTAAGAAAAGAAATCGCGGATAAATTGAAGCTTCCTGTTATTCGAACAGAGACTCTTTCGGTGTTTACGTTTGGAAATAAAACACCCATTAGAAAAACATTTGACGTTGTTAAGATAAAATTACAGAACAAGGAAACACCGAATTTGAGAATCGAAATTGAAGCTCTCGTGACTGAACAAATTTCAAGTTCTGATTTACCACCTCCTAATCTGGATAGACACATTTTAGGCAAACAGTTAGAAGGTTTACAACTCGCAGATTCTTGGGATTGCAAAGAAAAAATTACTCTTTTGATAGGAGCTGATCATTATTATGATGTAATAACTGGGAAACTTAAGCGTTTAGGCAAACATTTAGTAGCTGCTGAAACGTTATTCGGTTGGTCTCTGCTAGGTTACACTAAAGGTACAACACACACGTCCACAGCCTTTAATATCATAGTTAAGGAAGATATAATATCTGATCAGATAAAGAAATTTTGGGAGCTTGAAAGTTTAGGAATTAAACCTGAAAATGAATTATCCGACCCATTAGACAATACCATAATGGAAAAATTCGAATTGGAAATTTTATACAGAAATTCTCGTTACAAGGTTAGGCTGCCATGGAAGTCTGATAGAAAATATGAGTTACATGACAATAAAGCGATTGCGCTGAAACGATTTGAGAAACTTGTAAAGCGATTTCAGAATAACCCTGAACTCTTTTATTCGTATCAAACAGTTCTACAAGATTATTTACAACAAAACATCATTGAACCAGTTCCAGACACTGTTGATAGTGGATCTCAAATCACGTTTTATTTGCCTCACAGAGAAGTCGTTCGTAGTGATCGAACTACTAGTAAACTACGTATCGTATTCGACGCGTCTTCACATGGACCTGGTGCAATCTCGTTAAATGACTGCTTGCATATTGGTCCAAATTTGTATCCTGACATTCTTGAACTTCTGTTGGCCTTCAGGCTTCATCCTGTAGCATTTACAAGTGACATAAAGCAGGCTTTTCTTCAGATAGAAGTAGATGAGAAGGACAGAGATGTAACGCGTTTTCTGTTTACTAAAATCCCATTCGATGATCCACAAAATTTTATAACTTATCGGTTCACACGTGTGTTATTTGGCGTAAATAGCAGTCCATTTTTACTGGCTGCAACCATTAAACACCATTTGAAACAATATGAGAAAACCTACCCTGCCACTTGCGAATTTCTAAATGATCACATTTATGTAGATGACATCATTGGAGGACACCAAAACGTTGAACTTGCTTTCAATACCAGTTTAAAATGCGTTAGCATTTTTAGAGATGCTAGTATGATTCTACATAAATGGCACACCAATTCTCAAGAACTGCGCGAATTATGGATTAAAGAAGGTATTGAATCCAAGGAATCTAGTCATGTTTCGGAAGCTGGAAATCCTCCATTGAAAGTGTTAGGAGTCGCTTGGGACAACCAAAGTGACATAATTTACTTTGATGTAAAAAATTTGATAACATTTATCTCAAAACAAGTTAATACTAAACGTTTCGTCCTACAAGCAATAGGACGAATTTTTGATCCTATAGGTCTATTATCACCGTTTGTACTTAGAGTCAAAATCTTATTGCAGCAAATTTGGACACTTGCTTTAGATTGGGATGATGAACTACCAGAAAATTTATGTTCTGTATGGAAAACATGGTGCAAAGAAGTTTCCAATTTGTGCGAAATCAGTATTCCACGATATTATTTTTCTGCAATCGGTAATAGTGATGTGGAACGGATTGAACTGCATTGTTTTTCTGACGCTAGTAAAAAGGCGTATGGTACAGTAGCGTATCTGCGTATAATTTCTAGCAATGAACAAATATTTACGGTTTTTGTTGCTTCAAAGACTAGAGTAGCGCCGTTAAAACCACTCACCTTACCTAGGTTGGAACTAATGGGAGCTCTTTTATCAGCCAAATTAGGCACTAGCATCACTAAAATTTTGAAGTTACAACTTTTTTGTTTTTTCTGGACTGATTCGAAAATCACACTTTTCTGGATAAAAGACTGTGTAAAGAAATTTAAGCTTTTCGTTAAAAATCGTATTCAGGAAATACAAAATTTAACATCCCCAGAAAATTGGCATTATTGCCCCGGTAAATGTAATCCCGCTGATTTGGCTTCGAGAGGAGCTAAACTTCCAGATTTGAAAAACAATCCTATCTGGTTTCAAGGACCAGAATGGCTTAGAATGTCGTCTGAGTTGTGGCCTCGACAGAATGAAGAGAAACCTTTCACTGAAGAAGAATTAGAATACCGCAAAAATATTAATGATATTTATGAATTTGTATGCACGGCAGTTGAAGAAAGGGTAACAGACATCTCAAAATATAGTAATTTAAGAAAATTGTTGAGAATAACTGGTTGGATGAAACGATTCATCGGTAAAATTAGGAAAACAAACCATTTGACAGGTCCATTAACGACTGAAGAAATAGTAGATGCCGAAAATTATTGGATTCGATCTGAACAAGAACGTTTTTATCCCGAAGAAGTTGAGTCTCTGAAGAAAGCGAATAAAGTCGAAAAGAAATCAGCTTTATATCTTTTTAACCCATTTTTAGACCAGAACGGGATACTGAGAGCAAGTGGAAGATTAGAACATTCTAGTTTGTCACATGATGAAAAACATCCGGCAATTCTTTCAAGAGACTCCTGGCTAACAAATTTGATAGTAGAAAGTGCACATGTTAAAATGATGCATGGAGGAGTAGCAACGACCTTAGCTGAAATTCGAAGTCGCTTTTGGATCCCAAAAGGACGTCAATTTATCAAGAAAATAATAAACAAGTGTCTTATTTGTAAAAGATATTCATTGAAGTCTGCTGACTAAACCACTTCTCAATTTCCAGAAGACAGAATCAATGAGACACCACCATTCTACGTATCTGGCATAGATTTTGCTGGACCGATTTACGTAAAAAACATCGAAGGAAGTCAAAAAGCCTATGTAACATTATTTACATGCGCTATCACTAGAGCCATACATCTAGAACTTGTACCGAATCTCTCTACAGATTCTTTTTTGATGGCATTCAAAAGATTCACATCTAGGAGAGGCAATTGTCGAGTAATTTATTCGGACAACGCGAAAACTTTTAAAAAGGGAAAAAAAGAACTCGAACATTTCTCTAAACTGTTGTCGAATGAGAAATTCCAAGATTTTCTGTCGAATGAAAGAATCAGTTGGAAGTTTATAATAGAACGAGGGGCTTGGTGGGGAGGCTTCTACGAGAGATTAGTAAAATCAGTGAAAGAGTGCTTACGAAAAATTCTCGGTAAAGCTTTACTAACGTTTGAAGAATTGTCAACAGTTTTAGCACAAGTGGAAGCTGTTTTGAATTCTCGTCCTTTGACATATGTGTACAATGACCGCAAGGAACCGTTGCCACTGAAGCCAGTCAATTTTTTGATTTTTGGAAACAAAGATTCTACATTACCTATCAACTTTAATTCCATTGTTAAAGATGGCTCTACGAAGTTCTCTCTGACTAAAAGAAAGATTTATCAAGATTTATTGGTTAGGCAATTGTGGACTAAATGGAAAAAACAATATTTGATGGATCTTCGGACAGCTCATCAATTAAAAAATCCTAACGTTTATGATGATCTAAAAGTTGATGATCTTGTATTAATTGAAGGCAACAATAAGTGCAAACTTTTGTGGAATTGTGGTAGAGTGATAAACGTTTTTCGTGGTCGTGACAACAAAGTTCGTTCTTGTGAACTAAAAACTGCTGATGGAACAATAATAAAACGACCAGTTCAATTATTATATCCTTTGGAACTTTAAAAACATTTTTTTATCGTTTAATAATATGAATATGTTTGAATATGTTTTTATGCAATTGTTTATTTTACTAGTTTAATTTCATATGCTTAGATTAAGAATCGTTTAAATTTACTGAGTGTCAAATTATATTTGATGATAACATACCTTTTTTAGAATTTAGTATAGTGATTATAGTTTGAATATATTTTCTATTAATTTAATATACTTATTAATTGTTTTATAATTATATGTTAAAATACTTATTGCTATAAATTTGATTCTTGTTAGATTGATGTGAACTCTTAACAGAGTTCAGGTGGGGAGTGTGTGGAAATTATTTTGATTAATTGATAGATGGCGCTAGCGTTGCGTGTTAACGCGACGCGATGTGCCTTATGAATTTCCATAGACTCTCCACCGGCAGTTCGATAGATGGATGTCTGATGGTTCGCACACTATTTGATTAGGAACTCTTCGGTTCCTATTTGATTTCGATTTTCGATTATGAAAGCATATACATTTATTTGTCAACTGAACCACCATGTTTGATCTATGATCTGTAAATATTGTACATATTAAAAGTTACATTTAAAAAGTGATTGATGTCGATTTATAGATCTTAGAATATTTTGAAACACATACGTTTGTGTGTGTGTGCACAGATATAAATGCATACATACATTTTTTAGTCTGGTCTCGAAAAATGTCTTGCTGAAAAAGAATGTAAACAAACCACCCAGCTCCTTAAAAGAAAAGTTTAGAAATTTTTTATCATAATTTTGGTTTCTACAGCAAACTTTTGTGTGTGAGTTTGTTTTAAACTCTTAGAAGAACTCAAATTTTAATATAAAGACGTGAAAATTTTTTACCTTTTGATAGTGTACTTGATGATTTATTAAAAACACAATTGACTCTCTTATATTTAATATTGAAAAGAAGGAGGGTGATATGTACAAAATTATAATAAAGATAATTCTAAGGCATTTTTTATAAATATATGTGACTTCTGAATATAGAAAATAATCGCTTACAAGTGACTTATGCAGTATTTGTTTTATTATCATATCCTGTCCTCATAAGCTCAAAAATAAAACTTTATACAGGAAAGTCATTTTATCTCCAAATATATTTTATGGTATTGAAGTATGATAACAGATGATTATTTTTGTTAGAAAAATTATTATGTTATGAATATTTTCCTGAAGATAATTATACATCATATTCAAGGATATTTATATGTTAATATATATACATTATATTCAAGTAATAGATGACATATTTATATATTCTATTTAAAAATAAATGGCAGCACTATGTCTTATCATTAACTTTACCAAAAGAACTTATAGGTTTAAAGCACCGAATTTCTAGTATAAGAACTGTACTTCAAATGTCCTTTTCTTTTCCCGATAATGTAATAAAAATATTCAGTTTAATGCAAATATGTGAATCAATTTATACATATAAATTTTAAGTGTATGACTTCTGTTGGATGTTTTAAGTAAACAATCAAAAAAATTAACCTTTTTATCAACTTATCTTGCACATATATACATTATTACTTTTTTTTCCTATAAGAATAAACTTAATCTAATATAATAATCTAAAAATAAATGATACACAACATCTATTAAGGCAGACCATTTTTAGTACAGTAATAAATAATACAAGCAATATAATTTAATACTTTCAGTTGTCAGAGAATGAAGTGAGTTTTGTGAAGCTATTTAATGAAAAAATCTGAAAACAATTTTTGGTGGTTCTAAAATACAAGTTCTAAAAGAATTAAAATATGTACATGAGATAAATGCCGCTCTTTTTGTTTTAACCCCTTTGAATAAATTTTAACCAATTTGATACTTTTTTTACTTCTTTTCAAAACCTTGAAATACATGAGAAAATTATTTCAGGGCCAACACATTTCAAGAAATATTGCTAACTGCAATGAATCAGCACACATGTATGACTTCATCAGAACCATCAGAATGTCTTGTATTACCTTTATTTATTTATTTAAAGTTACTAATGGATTTATATGTAGAAGAGCTGAGATTTCTATACAGTTACCATCTGACATTTTTAATGATCTTTTCACTAATGATTTAAAATATCTCTATATTTTTTTATTATTATTCAAATGAAAAGTTTTTGTTCATTTGTTTCCAAAATAACAGCTACTTCCTTAGTTTAATTATTATTTTTCTTAACTGGTTTGTCTGGTGAGCTCCTGTGATTTTTTTTTTTTGTGAATACATTAATTCTGTAATTTGTTGTTTTCAGTTTTTAATTTCTCTTTTGAAAAGTTTTCTGCATTTTAACTTAATAGCCTTGAAACTTATGATCAATATTCAAAATCTAACTTCCATTTTAAATTTCAATGTTTACCTGGATTCATAACAAGTGTATTATTTTTAAATTATCCAGACAACTTAAGAGCTCTGTGTCTTACATCTTCATAATGGTAGAAAATTTCATTGTACAGCCTATGTACATTTTAGTTTTGTCATGTCATGCCATTTGTGAAATATTCCTTCTCTCTGCTTAATTTTATTCCATATATAGAGATATTCAGTAAGTTTAAGCATAATAAATTTGTAGAAGATAAATGTCTAAAATTCCATTTTCAGTTTCCTATGTAGACTTAAATGCATTTAGTACAGCAATCAATTACGCATTGAGTTCCAATATAAAAATATTTTTTATCACAGCCTTCAGATCATTCCTGAACATCATTCAAATCATCATCAGACTGCAGTATGAAATATACAAATACTTCTTCTGTTTTAGAAGCAAAAAAGAAATCATTTGATGACAAGGTCTAGTGAACATTGTGCATAGGGTATAAGCTGAAATTATCATTCCTGGAACAGCAATCTAGCAAATTTTAGTCTTGTGTGCTGCAGCGTTTTTATGCATAGCGGAATTTTACTGCCGAGTTTGCTACACAGTTTTATAGTTAATAGGAATTGTATTCGATTATTACGTCAAAAAAATGTGAGAACTATCTGTATAAGAGAAGATATGCCTTTTCAAAGGAACAATATAAGGAAAACTGGCTCTGATTCACTTTATACATGAGGAAAACAGCAAAATCTCCTCTGGAGCCAGCCTATTCGTCAACATAAAACTCTGAGCGAATTACTAGCATTCAGCGGATTTACCTCTCGGCCGCTGGTGGGCCTAGTACAAGTTGAGTCAACCAGGTTAGCGTAATAAACACCTTTTATCATGATATTATGTGACCTATAATCTATAAGCAATGCTCTTCGTAAAAAATGTTAATTCTGTTTGCTTTCTGTATTCTGAACTTAGCTCTTGTTTATCTATTCTCTTGTTTTGAGATTTGCTCATCAAAACAGAGCAGCAGGTCAATTAAAGAAGGATATGCATGCAGTGCAATCATCTTCAGTACGATCTCAAGTCATAGTCACGTCTTTAATCCACCTAAAATCCAGTTCCAGTACTTTTCACTCTTTGAGCAAAAGTATAATTCCTGTTGGAGTCTAAATTAAGATGAGCTTCGGTATTTCAATTTTCTACTGAACTATTTTCATTAATTAAATTGAATTATCTAATTTTATTTATTAATTTACATTTTATTTTTATTTTTTTCTTTATTTTTATCTTTGTTGACGACCTTTCATAGTCCTTCTTCTTTTAGAAATTAAGTACTGACCACAATGCATTGAGGCATAAAATTGAACAGGCACTCGTATAATCCTATGGCAAACATTCCACACTTGCTAGATAATGTGTTTGACATTGAGGACATCGAAACACTGAGCCTACACAGGCCAGATAGAGCTTAAGTCACATTATTTTGATCACTGCAAAACACGCAAGGGCTTTCTGCCTAAGAACAGGGATGCTTTTGTGGAGCACTTTTTAAAGGTTCGATTTGGTTTGTTTAATTTTAGAAAAGCACTTGAGGGCTATTTGTCTAAAGAAGAGCAAAGATTCTTGATGGCTTCATGATGGACCTTTCGAAGAAAACTAGCTGACATTCACATTGCGCAAGAGAAAACATCAAAAACTCCCATGCGACCAGTCCGTTCGCTGGAATTTCAAACCAGTCGAACTAACAGTATTCACCAAATTTACTGGTAGGTTTATACTCAACAAGGGACATATTCAAGGGACAAATATATTGGTGACATATTTTTGGAGCAGGTAGGTTGTGTAAGTGTCGGTAAATGACGTAGCCAGTCTTGGGCAATAAGCTATGAGTGGCGTTCATTATCCTACTGAAATATCGTGCTTGGATTCTTTGTCAGGTATTGGTGTATATTGGTTGAGACAGATAGATTTTCGCATGTTATGTATCATGTGCAAGCAGTAATTAGAATGGTGCAAAGCATAATATAACATCATCAACGTATTAGACAGTGAGAAATGTGACAACACTGACTAAGAAAGAAATGCAAATGATACAAAAGCAGATTCGAAATACATCTGTATTCTACTCAAATCAGAAGGTGAATGCCCATATGATAAGGGTAACACAAACGCAATTATCACTAGGGGATATAATCCTACTTAATTGTGATGCAGTCTCTCTACTGTATATTCATGCTCTGTACGAGATCGTCCACGAATTTCTGAGAAATTATGTTCAATTCTTGTTGCAGGGCTGATTACAGCTATGAAAGCATTGAAAGGCACTAGCGACGGGCTGTCAAAAGTCCCCAGACCATACACCATATATTAAGTTGGAGCATGCGACAGCCTTCAGAATGCCTAAGACAGGTGCTATATCTTCACTCCTTAACAAGCTAGCGACAGTTGGTATACCGTGAAAATGTAGCACTATTGTTCGCGAAGAATCTTGGAAAAGATGCACGTGAGGAGAAGAACATTAGCACAACTGAAGTCAGTAGTGAATTAATCTTCTTCAGAAGTATGGAGCTTCATATAGCGACCAAGCATTTCACTTCCACAAACGAAAATTTGAGCAGTTGCAAACTGTTTTCTTTCGATAATCTTAGAGGGACGACTGCGTAATTTCTGCTTTATCTAGATATTTAGACTTCCAGAATGGCTAGATAATCTAAATATTGGAAGATTAAAGCTGTTATCTTATTCTTGAACCGGGATGATAACTCCTCATATAATATAGCAGCGGCTGCTCTATTGTGCTAGAAAACTGGATGACACCCCCCTTTCCCTGTTTAGTCTTGCCAGCGACTGCTGCTATCCTTAAAGCTCAACTCCATTGCTGAGCTACTCAGTGGCGTAAACGGGGTGTATGATGCGCCGGTCACAGAGGGGCGCCAAATGGTCTCCAAACAAGATTTTCATCATATCACTGTGTTTTTTTCGGGAAGGGGAGGCGCCAAAAAGGTATTTTGCCCCGGGCGCCAGTTATGCTCGCCACTCCACTGGAGCTACTCAGATCTTTTGTTTGCAACACTACAGAAGACACTGCCTCCGACGAGAAGGCATGAAAGTCCGCAAAGCGATCAAAACACCATGAGATTGTTTCGTAGTGATATCAGTGTTATAGCTAGAGACGGGCGAGGGTGGACAACTGTCCCTGGGCGTAGTGTCACGGAAATGCCAAACTGACGAAGTTTCAGAATGAAACAGTTTCCATAATTAAGACACAATAACACGCCGAATAAATACTAATTCAGAAGACAAACAACAAAAATCCGCGTTATATTTACAAAATTTCCACAGGACTAGTTTCGATGGTTTTACCGAACCACCATCCTCAGCTGCAAAACCGCAAATGAACAAGATAGAAAAAAATGATTAGATAAGATAAGAGAGCCTGGACAAGAATAAGCAAGTGGCGCCATCTGTTGGTGAAACCAGAACTAAAACATAATTTCTTTAAAGGCCGAATGCAAATTTGGATTGGAATTAGGATCGTTAACTAGAACAGAAAGATTTTTATGAATGTGAAATGCCTCTAGAAAATCCAGTTCTCCAATGGAAGATGTTTTTTTAATAATTTTGGCAGCAGAAACATTGAAAGTGTGATTTTCGGACCAACAATGTTGCGCAACAGAAGACTTCTGTGTTTCCTTTTCTCTAATATATGCCTCATGTTCCTTGACGCGAAATTTTAAGGCTCTCTTAGTTTGGCCAATGTAAATTAAACCACACTGGCAAGGAATCCTATAAATACCCCAGGAATTCATATCCGGAATAGGGTCCTTAAGTATGGAACTCGGAATTTTATTGATGGGAGAATAAACAACCCGAAAGTTAAATTTCTGCAAAATATGTGCAACTTTATAGCTAATTGATGGAAAGAAGGGAATAACAACAGAATTTTTATAATCTCCTAAAACAAGAGTGTGCCTACAGTTTCCATACTTAGAAAACAGAAGGGTGTACGAAATCTGCAGTTGTCTTTAGGCGCTGAAAACTATAGCCAAGTCTTTAGCCATATTGGATGTCCAATAATAGATTGCATGCATCTTAGGATGTCACCCACTGTCACCACCACCAGATGATGGGAGTCATTAGCATAGCTATCGCATCATCTAAAGACGGCTCTCCAGTGGCCGAGCGGTAAAGCCGATAAACTCGGGCCGGGGCTCGAATCCCGGCGAGCAGATTGGCTGCTAACTAAGCGTTTTTATGGTTTCCATATGTGTAACCTATATACAGTCCAATTTCCCTTAGAAAGTCTTTCACGAAGCCATCCCTTCCCTTAGACAGGTAGCCCTCGAATGTTTCACCATAACTAAATAAACTGAACCCAACTCATCATCTATAAGAGAAGATATCAGTTCTTCATATCCTGGCGTGGTTGTTTGTGGAAAACCACTACCAGAGTTGGATTAGCCATTAAGGAAAGTAAGCACGTGCTTAGGGCATCAGGTAAAGGCGGCGTTACAAAAAGGTGCTTAAAGATTCGAAGAAAGAGTGCAAAGGCTCCACAAAAATAAAATTCTCACTGCAGATTTTAGAAGGGAATACCTAGTGCAGTTAATCCAAGCCCGAGAAAGAGGGAATGATGAGAAAGAGGCGTTATACTATAGATGTATGTGGAGGCAGCAAAATCTTTGAAGTGCTACTGGCATATAAAAGTCTAATTTGGCAATGAGCATTACTAAACATTCAGATAGCTGCTCCCTTTGTTCGAAATGTAATCCAAACTACTGACATGATGTGTATAGTCGCACTTTGGCCTTCTTTCAAACTTCCAGACAAAGTCGTCCAAATACTGTCTATAGAACTGTCACGCTGAGACTACAAATCGATGTTGTTAAAACCAAATGTACCTTGCAGTAGCTTCCGTTCATGTTTTGAGCATACACCATGCTTTATACTCTCTCCTAGACCCCATAGATGTCATGCTACGTATATGTGCATGCTGTACAATACCGGACCCTAAGTGATCTCCTAATTTTGATCTTTTTGTTGCATCTTCTTGTTTGTACTAACGTTACATTAATTTCTCCATTTCATTCTTAATTTTTATTATTTATATAATTGCAGAACTGATCAGCTATCGTGGATGACTTCTTAAATCGCAATATTTTACAGGAGCAGAAGCACGCTGTCCACCAGGAAGGTTGGGATTTATGCTACTGACCGGGAAATTCGCTTAGCTACATATAGGAACTGTGTGCAGCCAAAATAAATTAAGATACTAAGTCACAAATTTTCTCTTTCCTTACCGCTTGGCTTCGTGTTCTAATTAGAAGCACGTTCGGCTGGCAATAGGGAAGTCCAGAATGCAAATCCTGGGGCGGTTATTCGCTGATAATAATTCAAATAAATTTCTAATTCAAATAAATACCTAAAGGCTCAACCAACTAACCAAGTGGTTCCCAAACTAAAATGTGGTAGACAATAATTCTTCACCACCAACAGGTGGCGATTGGGTTACCTGCTCCCCAACTGCCTTTTAAATGGGGAAGAATGTACGGAATTTTCTTTTTTCTCAACGCATGCTTTCATGATGTAATACTACATGACACTTGAATCATTAGCATCTATGTTCACATATTGCTCAATTGATTTATTAGTTATAGCTTATGTGCATACATTTCTTTGGCATATGTGTATGTATTTTAATATGAATCTTTTGTAAAAAATAAATTAGACTTGCATATATGCATAGGCAAGCTAGTTTGCTATACGAAAAGAAAATAAAATTAAAAACCCTGTTCCTGGCTATTTACCCAAGTCACATATATTGCTATAGCACCAGATGTTAAATTTAAATCGACCACTTCATTTGAAAGTTATAAAATGGACATTTGTATACTGTGTTATCTTTTAGTACATGCTCAGCTGTTGAATTTTTATGGCAAAGGTCCTGAGGGCTATCTGCTTAAAAGAAGAGATGCCCTTCTTTGAGCACTTTTTGAATGAAACTGACTTGTATTCGTATTAAACACAGTTAAAACTGTAAAAACAGAGATGTAGCTAACCCATTTGATAGAATTCAAACCTAAATTGTATCACCAGTATTCTGTGGTCTTACCTATTCGAGAACGAAACCGGTGGAATTCTTCTAAAGCAAGATTTTGGTTTATGTTTGCATATAGATATTACTTATGCAGTAGATCATTATCAGACATATAAAAATAGTGATATCAGTGAATGAAATTAAAAAATAATAATTCCATTTTGCTACAAACTTCATACACAGAAAACAAGAGAAATAATGTTTTGAATTTTGCTCATCAGAAGAAGCATTAAATAATACAGCACTTTTGATGAGTACAGTTAATTGGTGAGTATATGTATTTTAATCAGTGAGCTGTTCTAAAAGATTTTTCATGGAATGGTCAGACTTTCTTAATTTCTCAACCAGACTAGCAGCATTGTTCATCTGACATGAGACAAACTTAAATTAAGATACACATAATTTTTAAAACAGGGCACATAAATTTCTATATAATGGCTAACATAAATTATATTTTATGTTAGCCATTATATAGAACCCTGGCTAAATAAACAGAAAATCTAAAAAATACAGCCTCCTATTCCACAAACAAAAAAAGGACAAATAATCTTAAAATGAACTCAATGATTGCAGACTATAGTAATAACAATTTATTCAAAATGAATGTAAATGCAATATTTAACTTTTAAATATGTCAAGAAACTTGTAGTGATCATCCAGCTAATTCAGTTTGCTTTTAAAAAAGTGTGCATTGAAAAAAAAAAAAAAAAAAAAAACAAGAATTTAAAGAAAAAAGAACAAGAGCTTTTCATTATTAAAAACTGTTATGACCTAGAAGAAATATAATCATATCCTTTCACATTACCATCCATGCACACCAATCACATAATCATCCAGCTAGTTGGAGAAAAATGGTTTTAAGTAATGAATGTATTTTGCTGTTTTAATTCCCCTGATATGAAACTCAGCCAGATTAGATTCATGAATTTAATTGTAAAATACGGGTATTGAGAAGCAACTGTCATTGGCGAAGGGCTTGGGCATATTGTAGATGACAGTAGGAATCTGCCCCATAGTTATCCCTATGGGACCGACGGATAGAGGACTAATGTCAATTTCAAAAATATGTCTCTGCAATAATATTTTATTAAATTAATTATGTGAGGTTTGTTTGGTGCATTATGAAAAATGAGCACTATTTATGAACAACTTAAGATACTTAACAGTAAATTATCATCACATACATCACAAAAAAGAAATGTATCTCTTTGAGTGCGCATATAGTGAGCTTGGATATATATATATATATATAAGTATATTTTATTTAGTATTATAATATATTATTCTTTTTCATATTTTTATGTTAAATGATAATTCTTAAATAGATAAGAATGAATGAATTTATAAAAACATCTCAACCTTTATAATCATCTCAACCTTTATAATAAATGACACCTAAAGGTTTTCTCAAAATTTAATACAGTTATTCTCATACATGTTGATTTGGCATCCATAGTTGTTATGGCCAAACTATTATAATGCAAATAACAGAAGAAAAAAATACAAAATGCATTTTAAATGAGAACAGGCCACATCATGCCAAAATAATTTGTACTAAAATTCCAATCATAAGCAAAAATATACAAGTATAAAATAAAAAAATAAAAAAAAATATTGTTCTGACATCAAATACAATACAGCTTACTTTGCTTATAGTACTTAACATTTTATTCAGGGTTAAATTAAAACATCAAAATTCTCAACATTAGAGATACAGAAAATATATTAAAAATGTATATGATATAGTATACAATCCCAGCATGCACAATTTATCAATTAAATTTGACTTCCTTTATACGTATTTTTCAAATCATGAGAAACAGTTTTTGACTGATTTTTGTGATGAAACATTAGAAGATATTTTCCAAGAAGGGATGCTTTAAGGCAAACTGGCTTGCATTCATATTACACGTGGAAAAATCATGACGGCGCTTATGCAGGCAGTCCATTCACCAGGATTCAAGCTATTAGTGTTCAGCTTCTCACCAGCTTGTCCACTGGCACACAACAGCCTCTTGTAATACATTATCTGCAGACATAAAATCCTTCTGTATTTATATGAAAAGAAAAAGTTATACATTCAATATTAATTACAAAACCCATTTTCATACATGCCTACTGACAAATTATAAGTAATCCTCAACTCATGATGAGTATTGTTCCAATAGTTCCATCATAAGTTCATACTGATGTAACTCAGGGTCTTAATAAAATTATACCTTGGTATGTTTGATTATATTGTTATGAATAAGGCTTCTGTTTCACATGAAAATGGTTTAAGGAGGTATAAACTTATGTGACATTTATAAACAATTTATTTGCATACATTCACATGAATTTTATAAAATTAATACATATACATCCCTTTCAGTAGTTGATAAGAACAAAAATATATACAAAATTCTTTTAATGAAAATAATGGATAAGTAACTGTTACTTATTTGAAAGAATTATTGTAAAATACAACTTAGTGAAAAATTATTATTCAGGTATGATCAGAATCCTATAAAAACAATGCATGTATGCATAAGCTGTTTATATTTTTCTGTAAAATAAACATTTGATCTGGACAACTGCATACCTTTATTTCAAGATGCTTTTTTAGTTAGGACTACCTAATATACACTAATGTTTGTGAAAATCACAACCATGAAGGAATTATGCACCTTGAACCAAACTTACATGAAATGTAAAGTGAGTTAAGACATACAAATGATTAGAATTACAAAGGGATTATGCATGCATGAAATGAGAACTGGCAGTTGTAAAGGACTGTAAAGTTGTGCTGAAATCTGTTTAACATCCTCCGTCTGCAGTGAACATTTAATTTGTGCTCAGTATTCCTCGTCAATAGTGGAGGATGCCATACCAACAAGTTTGAACGAGGCCACATCGTCTGTATGCAAGAGGGTGGACTTTCATATCAAACAATCACAGCCCGCACACAGCACAGTGATGCATGTTTGGAAGAAATGGACAGCGAGAACCAAACAAGGTGAAATCCTGGCAATGGGGCACACAACACCACAGGACGACAAACACCTCATCTGTGATGGATTGTAGAGCATCCTCTCGTATGTTAGTACAATATTGGAGCACGGTTACAAGTGTTCGTCGCTGTCTGCTGCAACATGAACTGCATGCAAGGGTTCCTCTATGCAGGATTGCCCTGTCGCTGAATAACATATGCCTCCGACTTCACTGAGCACTGCAACTCAGTGCGTGGCGTGCCCTGTGGCAACAAGTTGCTTTCTCCAACAATTCTTGCTACAATCTGGAGTATAATGATGACAGAGTAGGCATTATTTGATGCATTCCAGGCACTATATTTTAGGGGGAAAAATGCCTGTGCACAAGCCTTCTTTAAGGTACAACAGGTTTTACATCTTCCCCAGATATGTTGCTCAATCAGCATGCCTAGGATTTCATCGATCAGCGACTCCCACGTACAGCTAGTGGGGCACACACTGAAACTGAACTTTCCCATCAAGTCAAAGCCATTTCCCAGGATTACATTCAGAATCTATACGATTCAATGCCACGATGTGTACAGGCTCTCGCTCAGCATGAAAGAAACCCAAAGTACTGATTTTCCAACTTTCGTTTTTTTTTGTTTGTAAATGTGATCATTTACTTGTATCACTATCGGTAATATGCGGAATAAATTTCATTCATTTCCGATAATTCCTTCATGGTGTAGCAGTTTTCACAAACATTAGTGTGTCTACAGCTTCCAGTGCCTGCTCAGCATCCTCTCGTATGTTACTGAAGATAAATGACTAACTGAAGACAATTTTTAATCTCTATTGAAATGCCCGTAATGATTCATTGCTAAGCACAGAATCTTAAATAACACTTGTCATTCCTAGCAATGCCTCATTCTGCCTCTAGTCCATCATCAGAAAACTCCATCAACCTGCTGTGGAGGAAGCTCCACGTATATAAAACCATTGCCATCATCTTCAAAGGCAGAATTACAGAGGTTCTGGGAATCCCATATTATCTTTAAATTCTTTCAAAGCTTTTCTCAAACCTTTTCTTGTACAATGCAATCATAAAATGCTTGTTGAAATTCTACTCAGTATCAACTGTAATCTCCAAATGCGGCTTTATGAATTTGTGTCCATCATCTATAAAAATTACACTGACCCCCCCCCAAAAAAAACATTATCTAATTTTCCAACCAAATTATCTTTCGGCTATGCCGAACTGGATGACGAAAGGGGCAATTCTCAAAACCCGCACATTTCCAGGAAACCCATGTAGCTAGGTTACCATTTTTACTTACTACAAAGACAACGGCAAACAATAATCGATTATCGCTCAGATTGGGACCACGTGATCCTTCAGAAGCAGAACTTTCATCTGATTGGTTCATTTCTACCCGGGACAGAGTTTCAGCTGAGACATTTTTGGCGAGTTTTGAAGAAATATCACATAGCCGCTACATTGTTTCTGTAGCTAGGTGGGATTCTTTTTTTTTCTAAGAATCTTCCCATTTAAACCACTGCTACCAAAAATTTGTTTCTCAGGAAAGTTCCGTCTAGCAGGGACTGTTGCTAGAAGTAAATAACCGCTTTAATGAACACTCACTAATAATAAATTAAAATCACAATGACCAAAATTAGCCTCAATCCACTATGTCTAATCCGTTTTCAAAACAAATGTTTCGCTTTTGTGATAAGAGGAGAGTGGAATGTGGAAATGAACATGAGCTCAGCATAAGAGCGTATAGGTAGCGATCACTTTAGGTTTTCTACAAATGACATTCAATGGATGAGTTGAATGTTGCCTTTTTTTCCCTCCGAGATAGCTAGATTGTGTTACTAGGTGGCTTAAAGTACAGTCAAAAGTCTTTAATCCGGACCTCAAAGCTACAAACTTTCTGCACATGTTTAAACGCATGCGCATATGCATTTAATGTATAATGGACGGTATAAGCTAAGCTAAAATTATCTATTTCAGTTAATGTTGCAGATCGCGTTGTTCCTTATTCTTCTAATTGGATCCGACTCGTATTTTTTGCAGACTGTTAGAGCAATTTTATAAAAAGTAAGCTTGAACTTTCGATTATGTCAAAAACAGTTTCCGATTCTGGAGATATCAAAGGATTTACAAGCGAAAGCATGTTTTGATGTCCATCAAACAAAAAGTGGAATTGCTGCAAAAAATGGTTAAAGGCATGAAGAAAGTGACAGAGAGGTGATTTGTTTCTCTAACCATTCCGAAATCTGTTTATCAATTTCGCGCTGCTCTGCGGGAGAGGGGGGGGGTACGTTGCAGCGCACAATGAACTGGAAGTTGATCTGTCAGCACTATCCTCATCTTCAGGGCAGATGTTTTTATTTTATTCGGCTTATAATTCCTCACTAAATGCAGTGTTTCATCTCGATGTACTCCGTCTTTGATATGATTTAAATCAAATTCATCATTATAAATATCACGAATACACATGAAATAGTTTTCTGGTTGCAATTTTCTAATTTCAACTATGCATAATGTATGCTTTACACATGTGCACGTTGAAAGAAAAGTTTAATAAAGTAAACAAATAAATATTAAACTTTTTTTTGTAAATTTTGATACCCTTTAGATCATAATTGCTCTTTATTTCATATTTTTAATTTTATAATTTCTGCATGCCATCTTAAAAGATTTAAACTGATGAGCTATAATACAAAAAAACGATAATCCGAAATCGCCGAAGAGTCCAAATTAAAGACTTTTGACTGTTTATGATAACCAAATGAGCACCACAGCATTTAATGGGTTAATATATGACATAATTACACAGATTGGAATTTGCTAGCAAGTTTGCCCTTGAAACAGAAAAGAAAATTAAAAATCCTGCTCCAGAGGACATTCCAGCTGGCAACTTTATGAAATTTATATACTACTGTTACGAAATAATTTGATCCAGTTTTGTGAAATTAACAAAATATATGGCATTAATGAACTATACAATCATCTGATGCATATTTTAACTTTGAATGTCAAAACAGAATAGGGATTTTTTTTTTTTGCACTGTGGCTGACTCTTACCTTTAGTCATAAAGATTATTATTATGATGCATGTTGCTTTATCGAAGACCTGCCAATGATAGATTACTATATTCCCCCCACTTTACAGTGCTGAAATTAATAAAAATATTTCCCTCATTTTTTACTTTTTCAATACATTATTAGAACGAGCTTTCCTATAGTTTAAAATGTATTTGTTGATGTGGTAATCATTGTCTTACTTACAAAGACAAAATCCCATAAATACATACAAATGTTACATTGAACCTTTCTTCTTGTAATTTTTTACCTTAATGCCAACTTAACACAAGAACTGTTGAAACACAGTGAAGCAAACACAAACTGACATTCATTCTATGATTTCAGCTGCATACTCCACTTCTCGCCTACGACTCTGCAGTTGTGCAATTCTAAGATGTTTCTTCAAGTAAAAAATTGGTCGATGTGTACATGGATACCGAGGATGTGCAATTCTTAAAAACGCGCCAAGCAGTGGGTGATTCTTCATTGTTTTTCTTGAAGTCCTGTTTTAGATATTTTTGCATGTTTACAGAATTAATTCAAATTTGTAACCAGCGATATGATGAGTTAGCGATTTTCTAAAACACACGAAAACAATCGATTTGGCGACTTGGCAATTTTTTTAAAACTCGCCAATCTGGACCGTAATATGTAGTTTTACCATATTGCTGTTGTGAAAAGACATGTTTGAAGATGAGTACAAGATTAACAATTTCAAAATACTGTAATCCTAAAAACAAATCATATGGACCATGGCAGACAAAAAAATAAGAAAGGCACTGCAAAAGCATATGGTTAGACATGGCCAGAATCTCATAAAAAATAGCACACATTAGCTTCTTGGCAAAACATACTTTGGCTCAACTTCGATGTTAACGTTTCTGGTTAAGTAGAAGCAACATTAAAACTGGTTTGCAGTAAATGCTGCCAAATAAACACATAACTGAAATATTTGCTGATATTAAGAAAAATATTAATTTGTTCAGCTAGACATTTAGCACCAATGCTCATCCAATAACAACAACAAAATTATAAATTTGTTCACAGAATGTAATAAGAAATTTTTGTAAATAAGTACATAAGCAACAACCAAAAAAAAAAAAAAAAAAAAAAAAAAAAAAAGGCACATCAATATCACTGCCACACCATACAATTACGTTTGAATAAGAAAATAGAGTTATGCGCACAGCATTGCAAGAATACCTTTGAAGTACACCATATTCATTTCTTACCTTGAATCGAGCAGAACCATGTAATTATTTAATCTGCAACTACATTCTGAAATTTAATAAGACACACAAATTATATACATTTAATACACATTTTGTACCGAAATTAAATAATTACAAATATAGTTTTATATTACCTATACATGCAGAAATTCAGGCAAAAAAGATCGCCAGATCGCAATCACCAGTTTGCTTTAAAAAATGAATTAGCATAAATAATTACAATTGAAAACCTATTCATTTAAGCAAATAATGAATTATAAATTTTACCTTACAATCAAGAATGAGAATAGCCATATCACACCCACACCACGCTGCATACAGGAAAGAGAACATTAACTGGGCTTAATAACAAAACAACCATCACAGCAAAAGCTACTGCTTCTTGCTGCAATTTTTAATTTCGCTACAAATAACAGAATAATACTAGAATTGCTTACAATAAGTGTACATAGAATGTTAGGCTTTTGGTATTAATATTACACGCTCTAGCTCGGCTGAAGTTAATATGTTAATGTTTCTGGCTAAGCATGTTCAACTAGATGCATTATTAAAGCTGATTTCCAATAACGTCTGGAAAGTTGAGCGCAGATAACCAAAATATTTGCTCAGCCAGATATTTAACATTACTATTAATACGATATCAAAGAGAACATGAAAAAAAGGAGTATATTTGTTCAAAAGAACACAGAAATACAAGAATATATTACATTTCGCAGTATTTAATAAGACAAATGGGTGAATAAGTACATAAATGACACGAATTATTTTTCTTCCTTTTAATTGCATACACAAACCAATAAACTATATACAATTCATAAATAATTTTGTATTCAAAGTTAATTAAATATTTACAAAATCAAAAATAATTCTTACCTATACATTCAGCAGAAAACGAATTATGCCTATAATTGCGGTCTGTGCAAGAAAGAAAATAATGATTAAAATTAATCAAAAAGACAATTAAATTAAAAAAAGACTATTCATTTAAGTGGAAAAAGCATTAGAATTTTAATTTATTTGAATTTCAACTTAAAATTTGGAAGAATAGATATCACTCTTATACTCACCACTACACAATCCCACCACGTTCGAGAACAAAATGGCGCTTGATTCGCATGGCACATTGGAGGCATGTTCATGCGCAGATGGTCTCTGCGCAACCAGTCGTACGTTTAGCATTTTTACCATGTTTCAGCTAGCCGTTCGACGTCGTACGGGTAGACACTTCCACAAAGTATCGAGACTTCGTAATCGATTACAAAGTGCAAAGCTATCAGCTATTCGCCATCGATGGGGAAAGGATCTGGGCCATCTGAAAAAGCGGCGACCACAGATGTCTTGTTTTTGCACCCGCTAAGTCTTTCTGCACCGATGGGCGATAAATGGATTGATGAATTTGAAGATGTTATAAATTCTTTGAAATTAAGTGATTTGCATAAATTAGTTTTTGCTAAAAGATCATTAAAAGGTAAAGTGAAACTATTTATTCAGAGTGAACCTAAAGTTAATGACTGGTGTAAGTTAAAAAAGCTTTTGAAATCTGAATATGGTAAAGCTTTTAATTCTGCTGAATTGCATGAAATGTTATGTAAGCGTAAATTAATGCCTAATGAATCCTTAGATGAGTATTTTTTGAAAATGAAAGAAATGTGTTCGCGAGGTAACATTGAAGATGCTTCATTAATTAAATAGGTTATTGATGGTATTCCCGATTCGGTGGTTAGGAAAACGATACTATATGGTTGCGAAACAATAACTGAATTTAAACAAAGGCTTAAAATTTATGATAAAATGAGATCGGACAATGATAAGTTTAAAAATCCGAAAACGAAAGTAGACACTCAAGTTAAAGATAGAAGTAAGCTTTCGTCATCAAACCGAAATCAATCTAACGTTAATAAGGTCAAATGTTTTAATTGCCAGGAATTTGGGCATTATTCAAAGCATTGTGTAAACAAATCAAAGGGTGTAAAATGTATAAAATGTGAGAAGTTCGGGCATTATTCAACGAACTGTCCAGAGCAGACCCCCGAGACACAACAAGCAGCTTTAATTCAACGAATTTTTGACAAGGATAGAATTATGAAGACTGTAGAAATAAATAATCATTTAGTTGATAGTCTAGTTGACACTGGTTCAGATGTAACGATATGCAGCGTAGAGTTACACAAGCAGATTGGTTCTCCTAATTTAAATTGTGGCGATATCATATTAAACGGAATTGAATCAAAGCAAACATACCCCATCGGCCTTTTTCATTTCTAATATTTTAATTGATGGTTTTTTACTTCGTAGGAAAATTTATGTTGTTAAGTCATTATGTAATCAAATTGTATTAGGTTTAGACGTATTGAGTCAGTTTAACTTCTCTTTTACCGAGAATGGCCTTCAAATAATTTCTCATCGGAATAAAAGTAATGTAAACTTGATAACTGCTGAGTCATGTCGAAATTCTAACGTTCGTTGCGTTATGGGAAATTTGAATATTGCTATCTCATTGAAGAATGCTTATGATCCTTCGCGATCGTCTGGCGTCTCTGTTAATGTAAACAAAAGTCCCGAAAGCGGAAGTAGCGCGACGTTTAATTACCTTTCACATCTGGTGAATGCTATTTCTGTCAACGAGATTGATTTATCGCATATTTCGAATGCAGAACATAAAGAAAGACTGTGTAATTTAATTAATTCGTACCAACCACGGAAAAATAGACAATCTGACTTCAAGATGCAAATAAATTTATGCGATGATATTCCTGTCTGTCAAAATAGAAGATACATGTCTTTCGCGGAACAAAAAATTGTTGACGATCAAATTAAGGAATGGTTGAAAGAGGGCATAATAAAGCCTAGCAATTCTAATTATTCGGCGCCTATTGTTTTGTGTAACAAGCGTAATAATTCGAAACGTTTATGTATAGATTATAGGAAATTAAATAAGAAGATTATTAAAGACAAATTTCCACTGCCTTTAATTCCGGAAGTACTTGATCGCTTAGAACAGTCAAAGGTCTTCACGACACTAGATTTGAAAAATGGCTTTTTCCTTGTAGACATAGATGAAAATTGCACCAAGTATACCGCATTTGTAACACATAATGGTATCTACGAATTTCTTAAAGCTCCTTTTGGTTTATGTATTAGTCCAAATGTTTTTCAAAGGTATATTTATTCAGTATTTCGTGACTTGCTAAATGAAGGTGTACTAATTATTTATATGGATGATATAGTCATACCGGCTAATGATGAAACTGAATGTTTAGACAAATTAGAAAGAGTACTCAAAACTGCTTCGGAGTATGGATTACAAATAAATTTCAAAAAGTGCCAATTCTTAAAACGTAAAATTGAATTTTTGGGACATGTAATTGAAAACGGAACTATTCGACCATCGCCTTCCAAAACTGTTGCCGTTCGAAACTTTCCACAACCGCGTAACTGTAAACAACTACAAAGCTTTTTAGGACTAACGGGATATTTTCGTAAATTCATTCCTCAGTATGCTAAAATAGCTAAACCTCTTAGTGACTTACTTAGAAAAGGTATTGGTTTGAAGTTCGATTCCGAACAACAGGAACCTTTTTGCAGATTAAAAGAAATTCTCTCTCAGGCACCTGTTCTACACATATTTAGGCAAGGATATCCATTAGAACTTCATACTGATGCTAGTAGTCAAGGCTTTGGTGCGGTATTACTCCAATTGTCTGATGATGGTAATTATCACCCAATCCAGTATATGAGTAAGAAGACTTCACTGCAGCAAGAGAAACTCTGTAGTTACGAATTAGAAGCCCTTGCAGTAATAGAAGCTCTGAAGAAATTTCGAAACTATTTGTTAGGGACTAAATTCAAAATTGTAACTGATTGTAGTGCTTTTCAGAAAACTTTAGATAAGAAAGATTTAATTCCTAAAATTGCGAGATGGGCAATGTTTATTGAAGAATTCGATTACGAAATTGTACATCGTTCAGGAAGCCAAATGAAACATGCTGATGCTTTAAGTAGAAATGCTTTAATTTTAACATCATACACATCCGATGTAACTGAGAAGATTCGGTTAGCACAACAACAGAATGAAGATGAACATGTGACGTTAATCAAGAATTTAGTTGAGAAGGGAGAAGAAAATGGATTCTTCGTGAGAAATGATATTTTGTACAAATTTGAAAATGGTAAAGATCTTCTAGTAGTGCCAGAATCCTTACAGAACGAAATCATACAGAAGGTACATACAAAAGGTCACTTTGCTGTAGATAAAACTGTGAATGCTGTAGAGCAAGAATTCTATATTCCCAGACTGAAATGCAAAGTTGAAAAAGTAATTGCTAACTGTATAGAATGTATACTGTACAACAAGAAGCAAGGAAAAGCAGAAGGATTTCTTCATCCTGTACCGAAAGAAAATGTTCCCTTGAGTACGTATCATATCGACTTTATTGGACCTCTTCCATCGACGAACAAGAGATACCAACACATTGTAACTGTTGTCGACGCTTTTACGAAATTTACTTGGTTCTATCCAGTGAAATCACCAACTACACAAGAAGTTATTTCAAAATTGAAGCAACAACAGACTGTATTTGGGAATCCAGCCAGAATCATTTCAGATCGAGGTAGTGCCTTTACATCGAAAGAATTTTTAGCTTATTGTACTGAAGAAGGAATAGAACATGTCAAAATTACTACCGGTATTCCAAGAGGTAACGGACAAATTGAGCGAATTCATAGAATTTTGATTCCTGTTTTGTCAAAATTATCACATGAAGATTCAACGAAATGGTTTAAGTATGTTCCAGATGTTCAGAGAATAATCAACAGTACGACTACGAGAAGTACGAAATATTCACCGTTTGAGCTTCTCATAGGCACGAAAATGAAGAACAAAGAAGATTTGAGAATTAGTGAGATATTGAATGAAGAATATCTAAAACAATTGATGCAAGAACGTGATGAGATGAGAGAAGATGCTAAAAACAACATTTTGAGGATTCAAGAAGAGAATCGTAAACAATTCAACAAGAAACGTAAGAAACCGAAACTATACAAGATTGGCGACTTGGTAGCCATTCAGAGAACTCAATATGGGACTGGTTTGAAACTACGACCTAAATTTCATGGACCGTATAAAATCATAGCTGTTCGATCAAATGACAGATATGAAGTCGAGAAAGTAGGATGCCATGAAGGACCAAATTTGACATCTACTGCGGCTGACCATATGAAGCCATGGTCAAATTGATTTAATGCCTGTATCAGCTCAAAACCTAAGGACCTGATACTCTCTCTTTTTCTTTTTTTTATTATCTTTGCAGGTACATGATAGTGATGTCCATTCAACAGACATCGAGGACGATGCCTCTTCAGGCTGGCCAAAGTTGTGGGAGTCATCAACGTCCAATGCTGAATTAGAATACCAGGATTATAACGTCATCAGTATACCATCACAGCCCAGCGCAGTAAGAATCATCCCAGACAGCGCTGAGACCTGGTCGAGAGTGGAGGGCAGACGTGAGCAGACGGCTCACACGTCTTCAAGAGTTTATGAACTTTAATTGTGCTTTCGATGTTATGCCTTTACATCATTATGTTAATCCTGCATACCGTTAACTTCATCTTTATATACTTTTCTTAATTACTTTTATTTCTTTATATTAAATAAACCATTTAAATATTACTTCGTACTCTCATGCTGTGAATTAAGTCAAATTCTACATAAATGTACTGGAGAGGCGATGAGGGAAATTAGGACACGAATAGCGTATTTAAAGAGAAAAATTCGCAACGAAAAACATATTCCTTCACTCGTTTGATTTGCAGTTCCTGACAGAATGGAAAGTTCAGCTTCGACGAGCAATGGTAAGACATTTTTTATTTTATGCTTTGCGCTATGTTTTCAAAAAACTATTTTTTTTTTCTGCTCCCTAGAATTTCGTTCATAGTATGTGTAGTTTTAAATTATTTTTTTAGACTGCAAAGTGAAAAGACACATTAACTTGCTTGACGACGAAGATGTGGAATTGAATAATCCCCACCGTAAAAAAGCAAAGAGCTCCGATTTAGATTTAGCAAGCGAAGAGAAAAAAACCCTCTTCCCATCGTACTCAATACATCTTGGTCGTAATCTTGTCATGGAACTCAAGGAGTTCCGTGGATCTCATTACATCGGCTTATCCAGACAGACCTCCAATAACGACATCAAAAATCGGTTTAAGATCCCGTTTGAAATGCTGGATACCTTGAAACAGGCCTGCGAGCACATGATCAATCACATTAAACGCAATCGAGTGGTTTAAAAAAACGCTTGTTTTTTAAATTTAATTGTATTATTTTTTTATTATTTTTTTCATTTTCTTTTTTTGAAATCAATGTGTTATTATGTATAAATGAATGTGTTATATATTTAACATTGACTACTTTTTTTTTTAATTGTGTAGCATTTGTAAAGTACGTGTTGTTTAAAATTATTCAAAAAAAATGAATATATCAATTTGAAGTAATTTAAGAAAACCATATGAGGTTGTTATGTTCAGCACAACCTTTTTTTTTTGTAACAATCCAAAATAATAGTTTCTAAAATCAGTATGCTAAATTTGAATGTGCACAGAAATGCCCATCGCGGCTTTGTGCGTTCGTATAGAGCTATTTGCAACAATTACAGAGATCCTCATCTACTATATCAGGACAGTCGACAAATAATGTTTTCATTATTAAGTAGTAGTAATATTCTTAGGTTAAGAATACTTATATGGTTAAGCATATTATTTAAGAAAGGCGATGGAGACAAAGAAACAGAAAAAAAGTTTCTATTTTTGCTCCAAATGTGAACGAATCCTAACACGAGGACAGATATTGATAGCGATTGACAATGCATTTCGAAAAATATTTCTAGGCATTGATAACTTTATTAGAAACGGTAGTGGATGGACAATAAAGCGTCTGAACTACATCGAAATTCAAGTAGGCAATTTAAGAGAAATAAGAGGAATATTTGAAAAGTTAAATGATTTAAAAATTAATGTATTTGCGTTTGAAGAAAATGAAATCTTTCCTTTAAGTATAAGCAAACAAAAAATATCGACTTAATGAAAGAAATTGATTTACTTTTTTTTGAAAATCATTTTTTTTAATCACAAACTTAAATAGATTATTAAATGTCCGTAAAGGTATTCATCACTATTGTAAAAACTGTTTGTTAGGGTTTCAGCGAAAATGCAGTTTAGAAACCCACATAAAATTGTGCGAAGGCAAAGAACCTCAGAAAGTAAGCATCCCTCAAAATTTAGTAGTTAAATTCACTGACTTGTCTAAACAAATATATCATCCTTTTTGCATTTTTGCGGATTTAGAGTCTCTCACTAGAAAAGTTTCTTCAGCTTTTTCGTCTGAGTTTCAGAGTTTTTCAGTAGCAGTAGAACACCACGAACCTATCAGCTATGCAATTCTTGTCACAAACATTAACGATGAAATAATATTTACGGAATACTACTCCGGAAATAATGTCATTAATAACTTTCTAAAAACTTTGAAATACCTATCACATAAATTGTTACAGAAAATGAAAAGGATTCTACCGATGGTGGAAAGCTCTGAAACTTATGACAGAAACTGTTGTCACATATGTCAAAAGCAATTTTTACCAAACGAGATACGTGTTCGAGATCACTGCCACTGGAGCGATGGACATATACGCGGATTAGCACACCAGACATGCAATCTAAATTATAGATGTACATATTTTATTCCAGTGGTAATACATAATGCGCGTAATTACGATTCCCATTTAATTTTACGAAATATGCCGAAAGATGTTTTCAAATGCATTAATATCACACCAGTAAATTTGGAAAAATTTACTATGTTTACTCTAGACGAAATCAAATTTTTGGATTCTTATCAATTTTTAGACGCTTCGCTAGATACATTAGTTGAGAACTTAAAAAAGTCCGAACACCAATTCGAGATTTTTAATAGTTTTTTCAAAGATGAAACAAACAGATTTTTACTGCTGAGGAAAGGAGTATTCCCATACAGTTATCTGGATTCAGAAGCGGTTTTAAAGGAAACCTGCTTACCAGATAAAAGTGCTTTTTTTTTAATATTTTAACAAATAACCATATAACAGATGATGAATATGAACATGCACAACTCGTGTACAAAACATTTCACTGTGAAACAATAGGAGATTATTTAGAGCTTTATCAAAATGTTGATACTTTACTACTAGCCGAAATATTTTCGGCCTTTCGCCGAATGTCCATGACGTACTATAATTTGGATTCCCTCCATTTCGTGACAGGAGCGGATCTCACACGGAATGCGGGATTGAAATATACAAAAGTAGAATTACATCTATTCAGCAATGCCAATGATTTCATGTGGATAGAATCACAAATGCGTGGGGGGATTTGTTTATTAGGCAAGCGACATGTAGTGGCTAATAATCCGTATACTTCAGATTATGACCCATACAAACCTCATAATTATATTTTAGCACTTGATGCTAACAATTTGTATGGATATGTCATGAGTCAGTCGCTACCATATGGACATTTCACATGGTTGACGACTGACGAAGTACGACATTTCGATATTTTGAACATCGATCCTAATTCAAGCGTTGGATATATTTTAAGCGCCGTTCACACTGGGACATATCGGAGCTAACGAACACATCCGACGCAAACAACACAGCCGGTCAGCTAGAAAAAACCAGTTTTTTGTCACTACGGGCCCAGTTGAAAAATCTGAACTTCACGCAAAACGGAGCTAGTCGACACATGGAACCGACCAATCAGGAGAGTATTTCAAATCATCATCAGCAGCTTGTGCGCTAAGTTCAATAAACAACATGGCTGAAGATATGAGCGACGATTGCAGTCTAATTGCTGAAATCCAGCGACATCCCGTTATATGGGATAACAGACTTAAGGAATATAAAAATAAAATAAAAAAAGAATGCGCGTGGATGATGATTGCGGATCGTCTCCATCGGAATGGTAAGTAATTTTCTTTTTTCTTCATTTTTGTGTTTAGATTTTGAATCCGGAGTATTAACTGAATTACTGATATCAATGATCTCAGATAATATATCTATTTGTATTATAAAGTTAGCAATGAAATTAAAAGTAGTGAAAGCAAAACATGAACAAAAGCGTTAATGTAATTTTTGTCTTCCTTCTTAACTTTTCTCTTCATAAAAAGAAAGGTACTGTTTATTGCCTCATATAATAAAATAAATCGCACAAACTTTATAAATTCGCGCACTCTCTAATCAATTGGAATAAAAATACTATTAATAACAATAAAACATGTTTTTATTTTTCTAAATAATTTTTGATGATTTGGAACCTGTATACTTAATGACCAATTTTGAACAAAAGGAAAGAATAACCCCTTGCCATACTTAATTAGTCAACCCAGAAAAGAATAATGGTTATTATATAATACTGATATTTAGCATTCCCATTTTTCTCAAGTAATGATAATTATCTTAATATTTTAACTTTTACTGCTTTGAACTAAGTTCTAAAAACTTTACCTAATTGTCTTCCAGTTAATGCAATATCTCACTTAAAACATTTCCTAATTTTGCCTTGTAAACAGTTTAGGACAATGCTTTTAAACTTTTAATATTCATTTATTACAGTTGATGAGATTATGTACAGGTGGCAGAATTTAAGAAAATTGTATTCGAGAAAAAAAAGAACAGCCAAGAGTGGAGATGGGGCTAACTCTGTTCAAAAACCTTGGCCTCTTGCTGCCCAGATGTCTTTTCTGGCTCCTGTTGTGATTTCAAGAAAGTAAGCTATACTTCCATGTCTTCTAAAACACTGTATATGTTTTTTTTAAGGAACCTTCTTCTTGACAGATCATATAATTTTTTGAAAATGGATTTATTTACGATGAATTATATATCAGATTGCCAAAATAACATTTTTTATAACTGGTTGTTTACTGTGTTATTAAAAGTATAATGTCGATGATTAAGCCCTTATTTCAAGTTTGTGTTCAAATGTAAATAAACTGGCAGGACAGATAAGATCATCACTAGTATACAGTAGTGTGCTTAAATTCATAAAAATTCAGGTTTTCATACAAATGTAAAAAGCATGAGTTTCATTGTCTTTACACTAAGAATGACTTGTTTTCACCTGTTCCCAAAGCAGTTGTGTTGTAGACATGCTATTAATTACTGCTTGTAGGTGATAAGAAATTTACTTGTCTACCATTTATTTTGGAACGATACATTTTCACAAAAAATAGTACACTCATTGTTCAAAAGCGGATTATTATATAACTTTTAAATGATTAATGATACACAAACTTAGATACAATGTCTTTTACTAACCTCATGCTGTTTTTGAGATAAAATGGTTTTAACTAATTATTTATTATGTTGTAGGGTTTATATTTATTTTAACTAACATTTATTTTAAGTTTAAACTATCTTTCCTGTCAAGCCTTACTTTCCCCTGGAACTGCCAATGCCAGAATATGTAAATTTGAGTAGAACGCGCAAGCATTCAAATTATCAGCGGAAGTATTCTGATTTAAATAGAAGGAAACGAGTTAGGTGTGATATTCTTCTGCACGAGCGCGGAGGTAGTTAGCGAGAATTGAAGAACCCCGCGTTGCGGCCTATGTGTTTGGCGGGAAGTAGTGGTAATCGTTCCAGTGAGCTTCAAGTCTGCTGAATTAGCAGCGGTATTGTAAAACGCGGTGAGTTAGTTATTTTAGAGAGCCTCGTAGTTAGAATCTTGTCTTTAGTTTCTTTTCAGGTTATTATTTTTATTTTGACTGCCGAGTTGGCACAGTTTGTAAGCGTCAAGAGGACGCAATTGTAATTTAGTACATTGAATAAAAAGGGACTTAAACCCTTTATAAGACTCTGTGGTTTATACAAGCTTTCACAGTCACCTCTTGGTTGCGTGCTAGTTAGAGGCGCGCAACGTTATATTGGCGCCCGAACACTTATCGAACTGAAATGGCCGAAAACTGGATGGAAGCCGCTGGACAACACCAAGAAATGACAACTCAGTTAGAAGGATTTGGATACCTGGTCCAGACTTTGAGGGCATCAATCAAGCCAAACGTCTATTTCGACGGAAAAAATTCGGTGGCGGTATTTCTCGAAGGTATAGAAAACCACTTTCAGCTCTATCCTGTGCCTGAAAGACAAAAAGTTGCTATCGCCACATCAGCACTAAGAGGACAGGCCGCGCTATGGTGGAAGAACATAGGAAAATTTCTACTAGGTGAATTTGGAAGCCCGACGTATACATTTGAAAATTTCAAAAAATCGTTAGTAAAGGCCTTCCCCATAGTGAAAGATCGCGCAAGGCTGGAAGCCGAGCTATATAGTTTCTATCAACGGGATACAGCACAATTGACGGACTTTATTTTACGAAAAATCAAGCTAACGGATATGCTGTACGGCAAGAAACCCGATGCGGAGATAATTGAAATAATATTACCAAGATTGTTACCCGCTGTTCAAGACTACTTTGAAATTAGAAACCCAACCACATTGCAGGAACTTTTCGAATTGGCGGTGAAGTTTCAAAATCGCAGAATCGCGGAAAGAGCGAGAGGGGAAACATATTCTCAAAGTACCAGAAGGAAGGTTGGTGTTGGTGTATTTAATTATGGCAAAGCACACGAGGGCTATCTGCCTAAAGGGAGGGATGCCTATCGTGGAGGACTTTCTAAGGGAAACTGGCTCGTATACACGTTACACATGGGGAAAACCACGAAAACGCCCATGCAGCCAGCCCGTTCGCGGGATTCGAACCTCAGACCGAACTACCAGTGTTCAGCGTCTTTACCGCTCGGCCGCTGGTGGGCACCAGAAGGAAGGAGGAAACAAGAAATGGAAATCGCTCATATGGGGGAAAGAAATATCAAGCTAACGCATCGAAACTTGAAGGGCAAGGCCCAAAAAGAAAATTTGAAAATAAGCATCCGCGTACCCAGAAGACACAGATTGAAAGGAAAGCTTTAAACGACTAGAGGGGCCTGTGAAAGGGAGGGTCCAGACCCCGGAAGTTTTAGAAAAACCCTCAAATAGACATCTAAATACAGTCATCGTAAAAAACTCACAGCTACCAATTATACAAGTCCTGGTTGGCGATGTACCAGTAGAAGCCCTCATCGATACAGGAGCAGAAGGAAATTTTATGAGTGAAAATTTCTTCAAAAAGAATTTTTATAGGATACGATTATTTAAAACCAGAAATACGGAAATTATAGCGGCGCAAGGAAAAACATGTCACTGCATCGGGAAATTATCATTAAACTTACAGGTAAAAGAGGAAAGTCTCAAAGTATTAATTTTTGTCGTGAAAGATCTGCAACACTCTCTTATTTTAGGTATGGAATTTTTAAGGGCCGCGAGGGCCAAATTAAATTTTCAAGATAGTTCCGTGGTGTTGGAGATGGACCAGAGGGTGGTGGAACCTGTGGAGACACCTCAATTGGACCTTAGCCATCTGAATGAACATGAAAGGAAAGCAATACAGCAAGTGGTGAGTAATTTTTCTCATTTATTTTCAGAAAAACCAGGAAACTGCCAAATCGTGACGCACAAGATTCAATTAAATGCCGAAAAACCTTGTAGGACTAAACCTTACCGCTATGACAAACAAAAAGACGTAATCATCGAGGAACATATTCAGGAGATGTTAAAGAATAAAATAATAACGCCCATAAATAGTGAGTACGCGAGTCCAGTCGTACTATGTAGGAAAAAGAACGAGTTTCCTCCTTCGGATAAAAGGGCTTGGAGGTTTGCTATCGATTACAGAAAACTAAATAGTATTACTAAATTTCCAGTTTACCCTTTGCCGGTTATAGACGAGATCATTAGACAGATCAAATCGACAAGATATATGTCTACTTTGGACTTAACGTCTGGCTACTATCAAATAGCTATGAGACCCGAAGATATACATAAAACCGCGTTTATAACAAAATCGGGCACTTATGCATTTTTACGCATGCCCTTTGGGTTGTGTGGGGCCCCATCAACATTCCAGAGAGCTATGGACATTGTTCTAAAGCCTGTCCTAGGAAAATCAACTTTTATCTAGATGATACAAACAATCAAACAATTTATCTAGATGATATAATTATAACGAGTAGTACGTTGGAACAACACATTAATGACCTCGAACAAGTTTTTAAATTATTAAAAGAGGCCGGTCTTACAATTAACGCCTCAAAATGCAAGTTCGCAACTAAAGAACTTAAATATCTCGGTTATAAAATTTCGCAAAAGGGTATAGAAACGCAAGATTCAAAAATAAAAGCTATTAAGAATTTCCCACCGCCCAACACTGCCAAGAAACTTTCTTCTTTCCTTGGAATATGTTCTTACTATCGATCTTTCATAAAAGATTTCGCTAATATTGTTGAACCACTCTTAGTAATCAAAAGAAAAAGGGCTAAATTTACGTGGACAGCGGAAGCTAACACAGCTTTTGAAAGATTAAAAGAAGCGCTTATTAATGCCCCTGTTTTAAAATTCCCTGAGGGGGAGGAAAACCTGGAAATTGCAGCAGATGCGTCAGACTATGCGGTGGGTGCGGTTCTTATGCAAAATAACCATCCGCTGGCATTTTTTAGTAAAACATTGAATCAGACACAAAGGAATTATACAGCTACAGAAAGAGAAACATTAGCCGTATTAATGGCTGTACACAAATTTCGAGTTTATTTCGGCAAATCGCCAGTAACAGTCTTTTCGGATCATGCGGCTGTTGGTAGACTTTACTCGGGGAAAAACCTAACGCCCAGGTTAATAAGATGGGCTTTAAAACTCCAAGAATATAATATCACAATAAAATATAAACCGGGTAAGGAAAACAATGTAGCTGACGCACTTTCTCGTATAAAACTGGACGATGAAGGAAATGATCTTAAATGCGCTGTGTTGACTTCAAAAATTTTAGATTCTAGAGATACGGTTATTACTGAACTGAAAGCTGATCCTGAATTTGGAAATATCTATGCTTATTTGAAAGACCCCGAAAGCTTTGAGCATACAGATATCGATGCGATAAGAAATAGAGCAAAAAACTATGAAATAATAGATAATTTATTATTCTATACGAAAACAACAAACGAAAATCTTGAGTATAAGCCAGTCATCCCAGCCTCGCTTCGATTAAGCATTTTGAAGGAGTTGCACGAAGCAAAAACAGCCGGCCACCTCGGGGTCAGAAAGACTATAAAAAGGGTACGCGAGGCGGTATATTTCCCGCAATTATACAAAATAGTAACGGCGTATGTCAGGTCCTGCAATCAATGTCAGTTAATAAATGATATTAATTACAGCCCGGCCGGGTACTTAAATAGCATTCGCGCTACATTTCCGAATGAAATTTTAGGCATAGATCTCCTTGGTCCCTTCCCCCAGAGCGAGTTAAATAAAAATCGTTTTCTTTTAGTAATAGTAGATCATTTTTCAAAATGGACAGAAATTGTTCCACTTAAACGCGCGTCAGCCAAAACAGTCGCAGATGCATTCTTACACAGATACATTTTAAAATACGGTGCACCGATAAAAGTCATTAGCGATAACGGAAAACAATTCATTAGTCAAATATTTGAAAACATATGCAATGGACTTGGCATACGCCATATCAAAATGGTTCCGTATAGACCACAGGCTAACATAGCAGAAAGAGTTAATAAAAACATAGTAAAAATAATTCGCAGTTACGTGAGCACACATCACAAGCGCTGGGATGGCTACATAAATGAATTAGCTTATGCTTTAAGAACGGCACATCATGATACTACGGGAAAAACTCCAGCAGAATTATTTTTAGGCAGAAAGTTAATTACGCCTTTAGATAAATTATTCTTTGTGCAACAAAGAGAGCAGGAGTTTAAACAAAAAGATGTGCAAAAGTTGATTGATCAGGCGCTTAAAACCTCGGATACGGCAAGAAATAGGCAGAAACTATATTACGATAGAAAACGCCGGGAAGCAGATTTTAAAGTTGGGGATAAAGTATTGAAGCGGAAATTTTCTTTATCAAGTGCCCCAGACAATTTTATGGCAAAGCTAGCTCCAAAGTTTGAAGGCCCCTATGTAATTCAGGAAATCAAAGGAGTAGTCTTATATCTTAAGAACGAGAGAGGGGAAATCTGTAAAGCAAGTCCCGACCAGGTGAAAAAATACTATAATCCAAATGATTTTGAAATCCTTAAAAGTTTCTTGCAGGACTCAAGTCTAAACGAGGTAGAAGGTCCAGAGACTACAACAACTATTCCACCACCCAAGAAACAGAGAACTGAAGAGAGACCTAGCACTTCTACAACCCGGACGTCGGTATCAAAAAGAAAAAATAATTTTCAAACTCCAGCGTTTAAGAAAAACAAAAATACAGATGCACCGGGTAAAGAAACCGTGGTAAAGAGAAAAACACCACCTACAAAGAATAGCAGGAGAAATTACACATCAAGGAGAACGCGCACACGGCCACAGAGTCAGGTGCCAGCAAGGCCGCCGTTCCGGAAACTGAAACGCCAACAGGAGGCACAAAAATACGAGGAACAGAAGAAATTCAAGAAGGACTCCAGACCGGAGGACGTCAAGACCAGCCGTCCCAGGGAGAAACGGAAAGGCCAACAACCAGACGATTACTTCGTCAAGAGGCCAGCATGTAGAGGACGCAAAAGAAAAAGTCAGGTGGACGACACTCGGAGGGCAGTAAGGAGAAGATTAACATCCATGAAACCTCTAACTTGGGACCAGTTCTGCCAAAAACGAATGACGGAGTTTCAAGCATCGAAAACTCAAAGATAAGTTAAAACCTTCTATAAATTTTTTTTTTCTCTTTTGTTCCGAAATGTTATGCATAAGTACGAAGTTCTATGTTTTGACGAAAGTCAATATGTCTCGGTTGAGACTTAGTTTTGTTTTACTTTATTTAGCTAAGGCAAAAGTATTATTTTCTTTAAGTGTAAAAGCTAAAAACAAGCATTTTCTGTTGGTCGAAAGACTAATTCTGTTATGTTAAAGCCAAAATTTAGCCGAAGATAAAAATAACTTCGTATTCTTGTATTAATAAGAATTTTACTTTCAGTGCCGCCAGCTTGGCGAAGAATGAGTAAAGTAAAAATTTATTTTCTCTTCTTCATTTTATGGTAAATTGTAAAAAGCATATGTATTAAAATTTTGTAAATGTATGTAAATACTTGAATGTTATGTAAAAGTAGAATTTAGTCTAGAAGCATAAAATTGTAGATGCTAAAAGTGAATGCTTAAAAGCAATGAAGTCAAAATTTAAGTAGTAAATTGTAGATAAAGTCATGCTTTTGAGCGAAAGCCTGCATGTTTAAAGATGAATGAGGGGGAAGTTAGAATGAATGTGTTTTGTAGGGTTCTCCACCTACATTTGAATTTTTAAGACTATTAAAGTAGCTCATTGAGTTGTAGAATGTCGAGTAAGGTGTGTCTATTTGGTCGTTGAATTCTAACAAATCATGGTGGTTAGGGGAAGTGTTGTAAGACTAAAACACGAATATTCCCGTTTGACACCACACACGGTGGAGAGCCAGGGTAAAGTTAAATTAATGCTTGAAAAATTGAATGAATGTGAAGTAAGCAATAACTAAGAAAAACGAATCGTTAAAAACAAAAATTTATTGTGTCAAGAAAGTGTAAATTATAATGTATGTAGAAAGATACTGATACTTATTCCTTCCAGATGCTGGAAGGAAAGACCAAGATTGATTGATGAAGTCCAGGAAAAGTTGCTGTAAGAAGAGAGCTTTATAACGATCAACAAAATTTTAGATACAATTTGTTACATAAGATTTTTTTTTTTTTTTTGTAAACGAGGTTCTCGCCAGTTAGTTCAGAATTAGAGAAACTTACAACAGGTCGTTTGTAGGACCTGCTTCCAAGTTTCCCAAATTCTGGAAGCGGCAAATGTAGGGTTTATATTTATTTTAACTAACATTTATTTTAAGTTTAAACTATCTTTCCTGTAAAGCCTTACTTTTCCCTGGAACTGCCAATGCCCGAATATGTAAATTTTAGTAGAACGCGCAAGGATTCAAATTATCAGCGGAAGTATTATGATTTAAATAGAAGGAAACGAGTTCGGGGTGAGATTCTTACTTCACGAGCGCGGAGGTAGTTAGCGAGAAATTGAAGAACCCCGCGTTTCGGCCTATGTGCTTGGCGGGAAATAGTGGTAATCGTTCCAGTGAGCTTCAAGTCTGCTGAATTAGCAGCGGTATTGTAAAAAGCGGTGAGTTAGTTATTTTAGGAGCCTCGTAGTTAGAATCTTGTCTTTAGTTTCTTTTCAGCTTATTATTTTTATTTGACCGCCAAGTAGGCGCAGTCTGTGAGCGTCAAGAGCACGCAATTGTAATTTATTACGTTGAATAAAAAGGGACTTAAACCCTTCACAAGATTCTGTATTTTATCCAGTTGTCACAGTCACCTCTTGGTTGCGTGCAAGTTGGAGGCGCGCAACGTTATAGATGTATCGCAACGCCACAATGTTCTCCTGTGCATATCTAGTTCTTCAGTGTCGTGATGATGCCATGGTGGACATTCTTCGCTCTATGACTCTCTTACCACAAAAACATTGAACCTTGACTGCATAGACTGCATTATTGACAAACTTTGAAAACTATACATTCATAAATTACTTTTTATTCTCTATAGCGCCGTGCACTGAACTATCTCTTGTCTATTTCTGTTTTTATTTCTGTAAGTTGTAGTTTCCAATATAATGTACACTACTTATTCCCATGTAATTTTTTACTAGATCTTAATAAATGCCGTTGTACTGTCATCCCTTCCTTTGGTTGTGGGTGGCAGATGTAGATAGGTTTACTGTGGGGTTGGATTACTCCGTTAGGCTACTGTTCCAAGGTCGGGGCCAACCCTAATCAGTTGAGTCATGTCTTATTAGCGGTTCAGAAGTTTCGTGTCTACTTCGGAAGTTCACCGATAACAGTCTACTCAGATCATGCGGCAGTGGGTCGCTAGCATTCAGGAAAAAAGTTATCGCCTCACCTGGTACGGTGGACTTTAAAGTTACAGGAATTCAATTTAATTATAAAACACACGCCCGGAAAAGAAAATATAGTTGCCGATGCCCTTTCACGAATAAAAATTGACGAAGAAGGAAACACAATTAAGTATGCTATGCTCACCTCAAGAGTGATATAATAGTTGAAGAATTGAGAAAGGACCCAGAATTTAAAGATATTTACGCATACCTGGAAGACCCTGAAAAGTTTGAGCATATAGATTTAACGGCTATTCGCAATAGGGCGCAGCATTACGAAATAATCGACAAACTGTTATTTTATACAAAGGTGGGTGGGTGGGTAACGGAAGACGGGGACGCCTGGTGGCTACCAGAGATAAACAGGCATGTGTCCCTCGCCTTCCACTATCTAATGGCAACAATTCCCTGTGGTTTCAAGAGACCACACCGGGAGCTTATTAAGAGCGCAGGAGTTTACATGGTCAAACAGGGGCGACTTATTGACATTGCTTGACTAATTACATAATTACAGGTATGAGACTTGTCTGACGGATTTACAGATGAGGGGCTCAGAGCTAAGTACTAAATATATGAAAATACAAAACATAAAAATATACAGAAAACACATACACACACAGAAAAAAAAAGAGAAAGATGCACTTGATTAACTCTGAAAACATATGACAAATAAAACACACTTAAAAAATAATAATACACATATACCACATGTCAAATACATATTTGGCCTCATTTGATCACATATATTGTACATTGTGGGGTGTGTTTACAGACGAGAGGGCCAATAATATAGGATTAACATGTGATTGCTGGGCATTGATATAAGGGACATGGAGAGGTCCTGACGAATATATATACTATGTGGATTGCATAGATTGCTGAGTGTGTGAGCATGCCGAGCACGGTGACATGTTAGCAGCACAAGGTGATGTGCATGTTGACTTCTGTTAGTGGCGGACGTTGTGGGATTATGCAGCGTCGCATATATTTTGGCGAGCTGGTCAATGACCTTAGAGATTTTATTGATTGCATGTTTGTTTTTAATAATGAACCGTTGAAAGGCGTCGATAGGAGGAGTGGGATGCTTAATGTGGTTGTCTGCTGTGAGTGGGTGTGGTGTTACGGGCGTGATCGCCAAAAGTGTCGATAATAAGAATATCAAGTACAAATTAATTTTGCGTAAATACTTAAACTAAAATTTGGTGTTTAGTACATTGCATAATCATTACTAAATAGATTAACAAGACTTACCCACTGATGCATGCATGAGCCGAATATTTTCTTTTTCCAATCTCATATTTATTTTATTACACATACTTTCTGGATTAAATAAGACACATTTATCACACACATATATAAATACTCAAATATCATAACTTAGATACACGCAATGCGATAACTCAAATGGAATGTCCGTGGAGTGCCGAAGCGTGACTATTCGCGCAATCCTGTCCCATCGAATAATTTTGCGGTTGAAACGTGGTCATATTTGTCTTCGTATTATCGCGCTGTCTGGTTACACACTTAAAAGCTCTTCTTTATCACGTGGTGACACATTGTTGGTCAAGCACATCTTGAAGTCGAACAGTTACTTATATTCTGCGTGCGCGTTTATTTTATGTTATTCACGTCAGCCGGACTTAGTGAGTCTCAAATCAAACACTCTACTTTAAGTACTGGATTTCTTCATTCTGCTTCTTTCTCTGCAAAATTAGACAGGAACAAAATGGCGACTGCTGAGTGTGTGTGGCCCGAAGGCCCACACCTTCGTTAACACGACGTCCGGCAGCAAGAGGGGAAAAAGGAAAAAAAAGAGAGACAAACCAGTCCTTCCAGTTTTTATACCTTTCGACGCACGTGCTCGCGCGTGATAACGATACAAGAATCGATGTAGCCACAATGTTCTCACATTCCCTCCGGCCGAAGAAAAAAAAATTGTCCCATCACTGGACAAATGAAATCCCTCTCTGCTGGACACACTTGAACTTTCGTCTGCATTAGATACACATTTCACACCAATCTTTACATCATTTGCAAAGGCACTGCACTTTATCATTTCGTTGGCACTCCATACATTCCTCATTCTATGAACACAGTTGAGCTTTCGTATGCACTATCACACATATTTCACGTTAATATTTCACATTGCTTGAAAAAAAAACACAGCATTTTAAACATTTTGTGATATATATTTTTTACATTAGTATTATTCTTTTACGTACTCATGCATGTCTACTCTTTCCTAAAATATCACCACAGATGCGATTCCAGGCAATGAAAATTTGGCACTTAAGACACATAATTTACAATTCACATATGATTAAATATCCAATCAATCACTTAAACTAAGAACATTTGCATTATCAATTTTGATGGAACTCCTCTTAACCATTGTTTACCTTATTTCATTCTTTACATTTTAGAATCACATTCACTATTTCATTACATAGCTACTTTTAACATTTGATCATATTCATTTTACATATACATTTCATATACCAATATGTCATGACATTGTTACAAGCTACATTTGTATTAGATCCACTACTAAATTACATACCTTCAATTTGATTCAGCAGTAAGACCAGGAGATTAGCACCACACTCTTCCTTTTTTTTTTTTTTTTGCTACCTAGTAATCAATGAGACCCTGCATAGTACAATTCAATTCTTCTGGTATATGGACCAGCCAACTCTACCAAAATCGTGCAATTAGCGCTTTATTACACTAAATTGACCCATACCACACATGATCATCATTCATTATCTAGCTTGTACCCATACTACATTCTTATCATAATCACAACTTCTTTACACTTTTTTTTTTTTTTTTGATTTGCTGATCGACAATTTACAATTGTGTTACACTCCTAATCCTCATTTTGTGTTGAATCTACTCTTGAAGGCTTTTGTAAAAACAATTTACTTACGTGAACTTTAGTGGTTTTATTCTCTAATTGTATTATATAATTATCATTTCGTAGCTTTTTAATGATCTCATATGGCCCCTTGTATTTTGGATGTAGCACCCTTCGATCAGTAAATTCCTGCATAAAAACTTTATCCCCTGATTTCAATTCTGGAATTTTTCTCCCTTTCAAATATTTTTTTGTACAATTAAAGTATTCATCCTCATTTAATTTTACTTGTTGCTTATCTCTACTCAATTGTTCCTTTATTCTTTTGGAATATTCCTGGAAATCTTCTGCTAATTTAAGAGGATCATTGCTATCTATGGGAGTATTTAATGTTCTACCGAAAAATAGTTCTGCTGGTGAAAATTGAGTTACAGAATGTTTAGCATTATTATAATACAGTTTAAACATCAGTACTTTTTGTGGCCATTCAAATATTTTGTTTGATATTGCTGCAACTGATTCTTTCATTACCCTGTGAACTCTTTCAATCAACCCATTGGACTGTGGATAATAAATTGAACTTTTTCTGTGTTCTATTTTAAGCGATTTTAAAAACTGAGTAAATTCTGTGGAACAAAAATAGGAACCGTTGTCTGATAACAAAATTTTTGGAATGCCAAATCTGGCAAAATAATCATTTAAAGATTTTATGATGGATTGAGAAGTGCAGTTGTTTAACGGAACTGTTTCCAAATATCTGCAATAATGATCAATGATAGTGAGTACATAAAACTTATTATCTATGGATCTTGGCAGTTTACCAACTATGTCTATAGCTATCATCTCTCCAGGAGCAAGATCTTTCTTAGGAATTAGACGTGGCAGAGTGTTGTAAGGTCTAGACTTGTTTTGTAAGCAATCTGAACAATTTTCTACAAAACTTTTCGTATCGCTGTACATACCTTTCCAATAATACTTTGCCTTTACAAACTCATATGTCTTTTGAATACCAAAGTGAGGCGCATGAACTGTCTGTAATACATCTTTAATTAATGTCTTAGGAATTAGAATTTTATTCTGGATACTTCTGTCTTTCTTTCTCATATTTACAGGTTTTAATTTTATCATTACTACATCTGTATGACTATCAATAAAATATTGTTCTACACTTTCTTTGTGGTTATCCTGTAATTTTTTTATAATTGATTTTATGTCCGGATCACTTTGCTGTTTACTAATTATGTTTTGAATAGACAAATTATTATTGGTCTTAAATATATTTACATTGTTTACCACTACATCCTCTGAAACTCTTGACAAGTAGTCTGCTGGGTTTTTTAAACCAGGAATATGCTCCATCGTGTATTGAAATTCCTGTAAATATAACAACCAACGTGCTACAATATCTGGCTGTTTGTCAAGACTAATATGGAAAGTCAGAGGTTTAGCATCCGTTAATATTATAAATTTTTTCCCATACAGATGTTCGTGAAATTGCTTTACTGATCTGAAGATTGCATAAAGTTCTCTCCTAATTGAAGGATATCTAGCCTCAGCATATATTTTCTTTTTCCAATCTCATATTTATTGTTGCGCCTGCGCGCGCATTTCATTACTAGCGTCGGCGCATGCGCCTTGAGCTCTTGGAGTTTGTGACATGAGATTGTGAGCTAAGAGCGTGTGAGAGGTAGCGTGGCTTCGAGTGGCCATGAACTATGTAAATTAATGAGAATTAAAGTGAGATATAATACAGTCCATTGTTCCTGAGTTTATTGAATTATAGTGTAGTGCCTGTGCAAAACATCGTGGTCCGTCATGGGCCAGAGATCTATGGATTATGAGTTATATACAAGTAACAAGTAAGTCAGCAGTTTCGATTTAAGAATAAAGTGCCATTTTGTTATTTTGAGATACTGTGTAAGAGTTTTGAGAAAATTTATATACTGTGTTACTGTGTTTAAGTAATTGAGAAGAATTACTTATTATCTTGTGTTATTTCATTAAGAGTATAATGTTGATAAAAGGTGCACTTAAAGAGGATTTAAAGCTATTGGCTTTAGAACTGAATATAGAGTTAAGTGAAAAGATAACTGTTACAGATTTAAATTTAGCGATTAAAAGTAGTGAAGCTTTTAAATCCGATCCAAATTCGGTAATAGAGTTGGGTAATTCCATAGTAGAGCATCGTAAATCTGAAGAAGCTAAAGTATTACAGTTAGAACAAATTAAATTAGAGAGATCTAAAACAGAACTGGAAATTGCTCGATTGCGAGCTGAAACAAAAAGTGTTAATAATGATCAAACCGAAAGTAAAGGAGAAAGTTCCGATTCCTTAGAATCTCTTATTAAAAGTATAAGAACACTAACATTGAAGGTTCCGAGTAAACCTGAAAACTGGAGTTATTTTTTCTCGTCTTTAGAAAGAGCTTTCGCGACAAAAAATGTGCCTGAGAAATCTAAAGCGGAAATATTGTTAAACTTGTTAGGGGAACGGGCTTTGAACATTATCGTGTATATTAGAGATGAGGAGCTAAGTGACTATGAAAAAGTAAAAGCTATTATTCTAAAAGAATTCGAACCTACACCACAAATTGTTTTAGAAAATTTTAAAAAGGCTCAACGCCTAAATGAGTCCCATGTGCAGTTCGTGTCGCGATTAACCACAAATTTCGAATATTACTTAAAATTGAGGAAAGTGTCTGATTTTGAAACTCTGAAGCAGTTAATAATATCAGACAAATTGTTTGAAACATTAGATCGAGAAACGTCAGCCCATATTTCTATAAGGCAAGCTGAAAGTGGTTTCCGCCTCAGCAAATGGCTAAGGAAGCAGATTTATTTTTCACATCTCGCGGAAAGTCCCTTGCCGCAAGTGTGGACAGTTTTCAAAAATCCCGCAACAATTACAAAACGTCGAAAAATGTTTCAAAGGTATTCCTTGCCGATGTAAAAGGCTTAAAGTGTGTTCTTTGTGAGGAGAATCATTTTTTGGCAAAATGCCCAAATTTCTTGAAACAACCGGTGAATGATCGGGTTGAAATCATCAAAAGTCATAAATTATGCTTTAATTGCCTAGCATTAAACCATTCCGTCAAAAACTGCAAATCAAAGTTTTCGTGTTCCGTTTGTGGGAAAAGACACCACATGACATTGCATTTTCCAGTAGAAAATAAATCATCGAAAGAGAAGGAAAAAAATAAAAACGAAACAGCGAGTAGTTCCAGTGTGCTTTCCCCCCTAGCGCCAGACTTTCTGCCTAACAGCGGTAATACTCTACTTACAGCGACTAGTGTAAACAGATGCAAAAAAAAGTGTTCTTCTGAGCACGGCTATTTGCTTTATTAGTGATAGTGTGAATAAGCTACATCCAGTCAAAACATTACTTGATGGCGGCAGTACTTCATCGTTTATAAGCAGAGACTGTGCGAATAAATTTGATTATGAGAAGGTAAACATTGCGATTCCCGGATTAAATGATTCCTTGTTTACAATTCGGAAAAGAGTTTCGGCATGCATTAGCAATAAAGATAAAAGTTACGTGAGACATTTAGACTTATTAGTTGTACCAAAAATCACGCAAGATTTGATTCCTTCAAGGAAAATTGATATTAAAATGCAGGATTTTTGTAACATAAAATTAGCCGATAAAAATTTTAATGTTCCAGAACGTATAGAGATGCTTTTAGGAGCTGAGGTTTTCTTTGAGATATTAAAATCTGAACAAATTCGCTATGAAAACACGGGTCTTATTTTACAAAACAGCGTGTTCGGGTTTATAGTGTCGGGAAGCGTTACATCAGAAGAACAGAGCCGCGTACATTGTGGGTTAATGAAAACGTCTAATGACTTAGAACAAACAATGAGAAAATTTTGGGAAATAGAGAATGTTGAAATAGCCATTCCAAAAAATAAAGAAACAGCAATATGTGAAGAACATTATGTGCAAACTCATAAGCGGGATGAAGAAGGGAGATACATTGTAACAATGCCACTAAAGGAAGATCCTATTTGCTTAGGAAATTCAAAGGATGTTGCCCTTGAGAGATTAAATTCCCTATGGAAAAGGTTAGTTAAAGACCCTGAATATTTGAGTCTGTATCAGGATTTTTTAAAGGAGTATGAAGAGCTTGGGCATATGACTGAGGTTAAAGAGAAAAATGAGCCTAAGGTAGTGTACTATATGCCACATAATGGGATATACCGACCTCAAAAAACAACAACTAAATTGAGAACAGTGTTTAATGCATCATGTTTAACATCAAATGGAATTTCGCTAAATTCTTTACAACGTAATGGAGGGGTTATTCAAGATGATCTCTTTTCAATCATGCTTAGATTTAGAAAGTACCCATTCGCATTTACGGCGGATATTAGAAGAATGTATAGAATGATTAAAATTAACCCTGAACAGAGATGCTTGCAGCGAATCCTGTGGAAAAAGGAAAATGATGCACCTGTGAAAATCTACGAGCTTAATACTGTGACTTACGGTACAGTTAGTGCGCCATACTTAGCTATGAGAACTCTTAAACAATTGTCGATTGATGAAGGTCCAAAATTTCCATTAGCTGCGCCAGTCTTACTTAAAAACTTTTATATGGATGATGTGCTTAGTGGAGCGGAATCTTTGAGTACAGCTAAGGAACTTAAATCTCAGTTAACTGCAATACTGAAGAGTGCAGGAATGACACTGCACAAGTGGTGCAGTAATCATGCTGAACTTGCGGAAGAAGATCACTCCTATTCCTTTCCTAATGAAGCAGAATCTACAACACTTGGAGTGTCTTGGAGGTCTAGAAGAGACTGTTTCTGTTTTAGAGTGAAACTCGATAATGACATAGTTGTTACCAAACGACAGATATTGTCCACAATTGCAAGATTGTTTGACCCGATTGGTTTACTAGGGCCAATCATAAGTAAAGCGAAAATATTCCTGCAACGGTTGTGGTTGTTAAAGCTGAATTGGGATGAATCACTACCAAAAAATGAAGCTGATGAATGGAAGAAGTTCTCTACTGAACTGGAAGTTTTAAGTAAAATAGAAATTGAAAGGTTTATTCTTATTGCAGAAGTAGACTATGTGGAACTTCATGGATTTGCAGATGCCTCTGAGGTAGCATACGGAGCAACCATATATTGCAAGTGCCGTTCGAGAAATGGAGAAGTGAAGACAAGGCTAGTGACGAGTAAATCCAGAGTCTCGCCTATTAAACGAGTTACTATTCCGAGACTGGAGCTTTGTGCGGCAGTCCTACTTGCAAAGTTGATGGTTAGAGTAATATCTGCATTAGAGATTTCTGTGAACAACGTTTATCTGTGGAGTGACTCCATGATCGTGCTTTCATGGATACAAAAGGAGCCTTACCAGTTGAAGACATTTGTTGCAAATCGAGTGGCAACAATTCAAGAGTTGACTAATGGTCATCAATGGCGTCATGTGTCATCAAAGGAGAATCCGAGTGACCTTATATCCCGAGGTTTGGATCCCAGTAAACTTCTACAAAATGATATGTGGTGGAAAGGCCCTCTGTTCCTGAGATACGACGACTACCCAAATAGAGAGATTCCGGTGGAAGTCATTGTGAAGGACTTTCCAGACGAACTTAAAATCCTTAGTGACTCTAATATTTTTCTTAATGTGAAAGCTAACCCTTTCATTGAGGATTTCTTAAATTTAAGTAACAATTACACTAAAATTATTCGTGTTTTAAGTTTTATTTTTAGGTTTGTAAACAACTGCAAGGGGAAGGATAAAGTTTCAGGTCCTCTTCAGAGCTCCGAATTAAAATTAGCTGAACTCAAACTGATTAAGTTAATTCAAGATAGTGAATTTAAAAAAGAAATCTCAAGCCTTGAAAAGGAGGGTAAGGTACCTCCAGATAGCAAGGTAAGAAGTGTTTTTCCATTTTTAGATCAATATGGAATTTTAAGAGTTGGAGGCAGATTAGCTAATTGTAAGTTGAATTTTGATAGAAAATTTCCTATAATCTTACCAAAGAATCATAAGTTGACTAATCTAATTATTGTGATGTTTCATAAGAAATACATGCATATTGGTCCACAAGGCTTACTGTCTATTGTTAGACAAGGGTTTTGGCCCTTAAACGGGCGCAACACTTGTAGAAAAATAGTACATGAGTGTGTCGTATGTTTCAAAGCAAAACCAGTGCCCTGTCAACAACTTATGGGTCAACTCCCTCAAGAAAGAGTCAGCCCGAATTTTCCATTCAATTGTGTTGGAGTTGATTTTTTTGGTCCTTATTTTATAAAATACCCACATCAGAGAAAAGGTCGCCTTAACAAGGTGTATGTGTGCATTTTCGTTTGTTTTGTTACCAAAGCTTGTCATCTTGAGTTGGTAACAGACCTGTCTAGTCAAGCATTTATTGCAACCTTAAAGCGTTTTTTCAGCAGGAGAGGCAAGTGTGCTCGCATATTTTCAGATAACGCAACCAATTTTGTTGGTAGTAACGCAGAATTAAAGAAATTGAATAGGCTAGTCAGCAAACCAGATGATGAATTAGGTAATTATTTATCGAGTGAGAGTATTGATTGGTCGTTCATTCCCCCTAGAGCTCCCAATCATGGAGGTCTTTGGGAGGCAGGTGTCAAATCTGTTAAGTTTCATTTGAAACGCGTAGTAGGCAATTTGAAACTAACCTATGAGGAGTTTCTTACAGTAATTGCTCAAATTGAAGGCATTTTGAATTCTAGGCCCTTGCAACCTTTATCATCCGAACCAGAGGATTTTGATATCTTGACACCAGGCCACTTCCTGATAGGCAGACCTATCACGGCTATTGCAGAACCTAATATTTTAAACGTTAACGATAATAGATTAAAGAGCTGGCAAAAATTGACTAAAATAGTGCAAACAATTTGGAAGTATTGGAGAAATAACTATTTGAGTGCAATGCAAGAAAGAACTAAATGGTTCTTTGAAAAAGACAATGTCAAGGTTGGAACTATGGTAATTTTAAAGACTGATAATGTTCCTGTATGTAACTGCCCTCTTGGCAGAATCGTAGAGATATTCTTAGGTAAAGACAATAAGGTTAGAGTAGTTTCAGTGAAAACGAAAGGAGGTATTTTTAAGAGATCAATTAATAAAATTTGTCTTTTACCTATGCCAAATTAAACAAAAAGTATGTTTGTAATTAATTATCGTATTTTCTTATTATAGTAGTTTGATTTGTTGATGTTATTATTTGATGTTTACAATTATTTACCTGTATTTCGTATTGTCACTCTGTGTAATTTTTTATTGTAAGATTTAATTTTGAATGATTACATCATGTCAAGGCGGGCGGTATGTTGCGCCTGCGCGCGCATTTCATTACTAGCGTCGGCGCATGCGCCTTGAGCTCTTGGAGTTTGTGACATGAGATTGTGAGCTAAGAGCGTGTGAGAGGTAGCGTGGCTTCGAGTGGCCATGAACTATGTAAATTAATGAGAATTAAAGTGAGATATAATACAGTCCATTGTTCCTGAGTTTATTGAATTATAGTGTAGTGCCTGTGCAAAACATTTATTTTATTACACATACTTTCTGGATTAAATAAGACACATTTATCACACACATATATAAATACTCAAATATCATAACTTAGATACACGCAATGCGATAACTCAAATGGAGTGTCCGTGGAGTGCCGAAGCGTGACTATTCGCGCAATCCTGTCCCATCGAATAATTTTGCGGTTGAAACGTGGTCATATTTGTCTTCGTATTATCGCGCTGTCTGGTTACACACTTAAAAGCTCTTCTTTATCACGTGGTGACACATTGTTGGTCAAGCACATCTTGAAGTCGAACAGTTACTTATATTCTGCTTGCGCGTTTATTTTATGTTATTCACGTCAGCCGGACTTAGTGAGTCTCAAATCAAACACTCTACTTTAAGTACTGGATTTCTTCATTCTGCTTCTTTCTCTGCAAAATTAGACAGGAACAAAATGGCGACTGCTGAGTGTGTGTGGCCCGAAGGCCCACACCTTCGTTAACACGACGTCCGGCAGCAAGAGGGGAAAAAGGAAAAAAAAAGAGACAAACCAGTCCTTCCAGTTTTTATACCTTTCGACGCACGTGCTCGCGCGTGATAACGATACAAGAATCGATGTAGCCACAATGTTCTCACAGTGGGCAAGAATAGATGTAGTGTTCTGGTGATCCAAGTTGGCCGCACACGCAAACATCTGTAGTGGAGATGTGCATATAATAATACGCTGGATAGGGGCCATGTCCCGTTATGAACCGGGTGAGTTGGGCTATAGCTATGAGGCGTGATAGAGAGACTTTTGGTAGGAGATTGTAGGTCCGCCGTGCGGTGTAACACGCGTTCCATTCTTCTTGCTATTTTTTGAGTAGGTCTTCTTTGAGAAGCCTCTTTAGATGCGATGGTGGTGCACGGACGCGGATTTGCTGAACTTGAGAACTGGTCGCGGCTTCTTTGGCTAGGGTGTCTGCTGCCTCTTTTCCATCGAGACTAGCATGCGCCTTGACCCAGGGGAGGTGGATGCGTTGCTGGTGGTTGACGGAGAGTAGCTTTTGGATTTCGGAGATAATTGAGGAGTTGTGGCTTAAGTTTTGAATTGCCAGGAGTGAAGATTGGCTGTCTGTACAGATGCATGCTTGGTGGTAGCCGTTATTTAGTATGTCGCTGGTGGCGTGGAGGATGGGCAAGGCTTCTGCCTGGAATACACTATTGAAGTGCCGCAGTGCTGCCTTCCAGCTGGTATGTTCATCATTTTGGTGGTAGCAAATGTAGGCACTTCCAACGCCGTCTTCAATCTTGGATCCATTGGTGTAGTAGACATAAGTAGCGTTGGGAATACTAGAAGTGCTATTGTTGTCTATGGTGATGGGGAAGTTTCTACCTTGAATGCCTCGGTGTGGGCGTTGAGTGGGGCGAGGGTTTTCATATAAGGTCGGACTGTGGGTTGTATCGTGGAAAGTGGCGTGTTTGCGTAGTTGCAGTACTCTGGTTATTGTAGCTTCTTGCTTGGCTCTAAGGTATAGTGGTGGTATACCTTCCAAGGATGATAGCCGCAGAGGTAGCTGTGGTTCGAAAACCTTTGCACATCATTAGTGCGAATGGTCTTTGGATGGTCTGTAGTTGTTTAAGTTTCCGGCATTGCATCGGCGTCGTCCTTATTGCGGCAGCGTAGAGGACTATGGGTTCAATCACAGTCGCGTATAAAATCTTGTTAATATATGGGTTTCGTCCCCAATTTATACCTTGAAATTAACGGGCCTTGCGTGCAATGGCTTGTGTCTTAATTTTGAGTTGTTGGAGATGTGGGATCGATGTAAGGCTTTTGTCCCATGTTAAGCCTAAATACTTGAGCTCTGACGATTTTTAGATTTTTCTGTTGGAGTTACATACATGGATTTCTGCTTGGGTTGCCTGGCTTGGGAATGATTAGAGCGGTTGATTTGGCAGTGGAGATGGTTAGTTTGAGTTCTTGGCAGAGGAAACTGAACTTTTTATAATATTTGAGTGCTTCTGTGTTCCAAATCGTTTCTGATGCGACCCTGGATTAGGAACGCAACGTCGTCTGCATAGGCAACTAGTTGTGTATGCTGTGGGCAGTTGGTGGAGATAATGCTGTTGAAAGTTAGATTCCATCCTCTCTCATCCGGACATCCTCTCTCCTGCTGTTTGATGGTTGTCCCGTTGTTGTGTAGAACTAGGAGGAAATGATTCTGGAGGTAACTGTCAAATATGTCATAGATGTTACGGGGGCATTGAGATGAGTGGAGAGTTTGTTTAATGGCACGCCACCAGAGGGTGTCAAAGGCACTCTGAAGGTCAATTGAGACAAAGGCCGTGTGAAGCTGTTCTTTGTTGTGGTGGATTATCCGTCGAACTTCTTCCAGAGCATGCAGTGTGGAGAGGCCAGAGCGGAAGCTGAACTGCCTGCTGCTTAGGATGCGGTTGTCTTGCAGATGAAGGATGAGTCTTTGTACTATTAGTTTTTCGTATACTTTCCCTAAAGCCGGCTGCGTATTTTTACTTCCTCCCTAGGAAACGCAACCCGCGACTAAATTTGGCGATTTACGAGGTCTTGGCGAAATTGTGTGGCTAGCACATGCGCAGAGATGGACGAACTATCTTTATGATATGTCGTATTTTGTAGCGTGATACTTGATGGCCGATATTTCGTAATGGCGGGTTATATGGAATTGTGCATGTGTCAAACATAATTACTGAAGCAGCAAATTTCATATGTGATTAGTGGGGGGTATTAAATAAAGAAAACTGGCAGTTCATTTTTCAACAGAGTGTACTTATGGTGCCTTTTCTTATGGCTTGACTACGTGTGGCTTATGGCTTGACACGTGGCAGTTACTAGCACTGATTGGGTTAGCGTGGTCGCATTACAGTAAAGATAAATATTAGGTATACACGAAAAAAAAAACGCCTTCAGCTGAGCATGAGCTCATATGATATGATAGCGATGTAGGTAGAAGTGCTTTTTTTCGGCTTATGGAATGCTGGAGTTGTACGTACCATGTCCCAGCTCCTATGTTATTACATCTTTCCTGTAAATTTGTGGGATTTAGTAAACCATGATATTTAATAATGATTATATTTGGTTGAAAGGGAACAATTAAATAATAATAATTCTTTCTAATTAATAATGACTGTTCTATATAGTTCAGTGTTAATAACTCTCTAACTATAACATGTATTGTATATATTTACCTATTAAATAATTCTGTTAAGATATGTATTGTTTCTTATAAAATATCAAATGGATGTATAAATGTTAATAATTTACTCATTTTAACAGTTTTCTATTTAACTCATTTCATCTTCTTTTGCTTCCGTTGTCTAGTTTGTAACATATACAAACACTTACCAAGTGTAATGCATTTTCCTTTATATATATATATAATACATATGGGGACATATCATGAGTGGCATTATATTCAAAATATGTATTTAAGTTTTAAAGGAAAATTTGATCTGAGAAATATTTTATCATGTAAGAAATGTCAATCAGAAGTAACATAGTTAGGTTAATGTATTTTGAAAGATAATTTTAAGTAATTATTACATTTATAAGTGTGAGGTTTATTTTAGATTTTAACATATACTTGAGTAATTGATTATTACTATCCCTTTAATAACACATTTAAATAAATTATAAATATATTTTTTCTGTCTTAATTATATCTTTTCTTACTTAGACATAAGTAATTATCATTTCTGTAACTTTTTCTTCATTAAGAGACTGTTAGTTTTCACACTTTAAAAAATTCTATAATGTATAATTTAATAACTTGCCCTAATAAGACATAAAAAGTATATTTTATAACTCATAATGATAGTGTTCCATTTAAAAACTGTTATTAGAAATGTAGGTACTTTTTCTGTTATATGGGCACTGCAAAAAAACCGTGTTAAAATATGTGATAACTTGCTGAAGACAGCAACAATGAGATCAGCTAAGTCATCTTGGTTTTATGAGTGAACTGAGCCAAATATTGATCTGTTATTATTTGTTTATTACACTTTCTTATTCTCATTAAAAAAATATAATTTACACGCCTTACAGTTTGGGTTGTGCATTTTTCCAATACTAACTGTAGTCTTTGTGCACTGGACTGCAATATATAAAGCATTTGTAATGAAATCTAGAAAATGTTCCTTTTGATGCCATTTCAAAACAGAAGATGTATTTTATTTCCCAGTCCTCTATGAAAGTATGCAGAATCGGGCCCTGTTTGACATTCTCATCTGAGCATATGCCACAGAAATTAAAAAAATTCAATTTAAAATGTTGCTCAGACCATGAACATCCTTGAAAAAGAAACTGTCACTGCAATTTTTTATATCCTGTATAGCATGGCTTTATACTGACTGCTGTTAGAGATATAGTACAAAGTCAAAGATCTAGAATATTCATGGCATTAGCAATTTCATTCCATTCGTGACATTGGCAGATTTGGGATTTTCTGCATATTAGATCTTAATTTTAAATCCAGTAAGATGTTAATTATAAAATTAAAAATAGGAAATGGTGATTTATGAAATAACAAAGTATGTATGACCTAAAGAGAATCAAAATGCACAAAAAAGAAAAGCTCAATATTTATTTGTTTGCTTTATTGAGCATTTATTTCAATGTAACTTGTGTAATTTTTTGTGCTAACGCTTTGTCTTTAATTCTATGGATAGAAATTCTTGTTCAATAGCAAAGTTACCTGGGATTTATAAAAAAAATGAGGAGGAAGCAGTGAAATTACTACAGAATAAAGGGATTACTCATAGCTGAAAATTTTGTAAAAATAATTCTGAAATGATGTGTTTTACCAATTATGATACACCAAAATAACGTTTCAATCTTGCCCAGAAAAAAGTGTCAGATCTCGCACTTGGTTTGAAGGATCTCATCTGAATTTCCTTAGAGCTGTAAAATTTATGTACCATTGGACTGACCTCAGTTGAGTTTTGTAATATGCAATACAGTTGCTGATTGGAACAATTATATGCGGAATTTTTTTAACCATTTTATATCTAGTTATGTCTCATGCTTGTTTCTGAAGTCTGTTAATAAATGTTATTTTATCAAATCCTAATTTATTTCTCATTTAAACTACAACAGTGCACAATCCTAAACGTTGGAAATTATTTCTTACAAATTTTAATTTTTATGAACATTGTTAAAAAATATATACAAGCATTTATCATGCCCGCAAATTGGAGTTAACGGCAATCATATGGACATTGAACAGGTTAAGAGAATTCTTAATCGACATAAGATTTACAATATAGAAGCATTTACTGCAAGAGAAAAATTATTTCTAATGTGTCAGCTAAGTAATTTGACAATTGTAGCGTTTCAATATTAATAACATGGGCAAAATGACAATTTTATGTGCCACCTCTCTTGCAAGAAATATATCTCATTTTAAAAGCATGAAAATATTTTAAGACTTGTTTTTAATATTTTTTTTCCCTCTTATTATATAGAGAGGATTATATACACCATACGTTTGGCATATTGTTGCTATTTTAGGTTATGTGCCATTAATATGTACTACGCACTTACAAGAAATAACTATCTTCTTGAAATTTAAAGTTTGAAAATTATGGCATATATTTTAATTAATAGTGTCAAGCTGATATAATTACAGAAGAATTTTCAAATTTTAATTAAAATCAGATTTTTTAATACGTAATGAAAGCAATCTTTCAATGAACATTTTTATAAACAGAATGGGATAAATCAAAGAACTGTTTACCATTAGTTTAAATGGAAAAAAGTTCTCGGATTTGAAAAAAAAAAAAAAAAAAAAAAAAAACTTTCAAATTATATTTAAACAAATTAAAATTACTAAAATATAAAATGATGTAATAAATATATAAGGTATTTCTCCCACTTTCCTAGCGTGCCTTCGTGGTGTAGTGGTTCTGCACGCTGGGCCGGTATTCCAGAGGTCCGTGGTTCGATTCCCGGCGAAGGCTTGCTAGTCTTTCATCTCTTTGGCATCGAAAAAAGAATCCTAATGTCTCTACAGTGGCACCCAAACTAAAAAGGGTTGTGGATAATGATTCTCCACACCCAGAATTTGGCAATTGGGTTCCCTGAAAACGCCAGTCGCCCTTTAAAAAGGGGAGTATATACGGTATTTCTCCCACTTTCCTAGCGTGCCTTAGTGGTGCAGTGGTTCTACACACTGGGCCGGTATTCCAGAGGTCCGTGGTTCGATTCCAGGCGAAGGCTTGCTAGTTTTTCATCTCTGTGGCATCGGAAAAAAATCCTAATGTCTCTACAAATATATAGTCAAATTAATAATATATATATTATTAATTAGTTTTTAAAAGGCCAGCAAGTGCATTATAATTATAGGTGTTTGAGTAATGATTATGTTTGGTATCCTGAGTTGTCAAAGATCTGATAGTAAGAGATGCAATTTTTTTACGCAGAAAGAAGAACGAGTATCATTTAGTAGTATCTTAACCATTGCTTGAGTGTGTACTGTCTCTATGATTTTATTTCTAATCCTGTTTGTTCACAGCACTGGCAATTCAGGTTTATATTGTGTTATGGTTAGCGTATAATATTAAAATTAATATATTCAATAAACAAAAATTTGTTTTCATACATGATCAAAGCATTTTGAAAAACTGTATTAGATCAGTATAATTTCTTAAAATTAAGGCGTACATTTTTGCAGTCGTTATATTAAATAAAAATATTAAATAATAATTTCACTTTTTCATTCTAGAAAAATGAAAATCAATGCTTTTTTTTATAACCCTTAGTTCTTTCTGAGAGTAAATTTAAGACCTTTGTAAAAGAGAAGTGGCATAAAGGATTTAGTTATTATAGTCATATAATTTGGAAATAATAAATTTCCAAATATTAAAAATAGTTATTAATCCTAAACATTTATTTTTAATATTTAAGGATTGAGTGGGCTTTCTACTAAAAATACATAACTTGTCATTGTTCAGATATAATTTGATTTTTTCGATCAAATTATTGAGGTCACATAAGAGATTTTTGAAGAATGAACAAAACAAAAAAAAAAAAAAAAAAAAAAAAAAAAAAAAATCAGTACCACATATATTTTTGTTCTGATGCACTGTATTCATATGATAAATCTGTATTTATTTTGAAAAGTTTATAATGAGAATTAAAGGGGTGCAGGTTGGTGGCATTTGTGTATACAGCAGAGCTTAAATTGCACCGGAGCCCGGCTCCTGTACTTCTGAGTTTTCGAGATAAATTATAAACAGAAATTTGGTTTTAATAGTAAACATGTCTTAATCCGATTCTAACTTCTGAATGCAAGCCTGTCTTTACATCGCCCTCAAGCTTTGAACAGAGGTTGAGACTTTTGAGGAAAGAAAAGGCCTCAATTATATGTCAAAGGTTTATTCTCCAGGATATGCAATGAATTTATGAGAGCGGGTAAATTTTGTATTCCTGAAAGAATTAAAAGTGACACCCTGGTCGTGCACGTTCCATGCTAGTGACTTCCTTCTGCAGAGCTGTAGACTTTATGAATGATGTAACCAAACGGGGGGAAAACTGCTGCCATTTCTACCGAGAAGTCTTATATTTATTCTCATGTTGTATTCAGGAAAAGTAATCAGGGAAAATTTCTGCTTGACGGCTAGAATTATATCGACAGGGCATCGCGATCAGGTAGTCTTGAAGTCTTCTCTCTTTATCTTCAAAGCTACACTTTTCAGTTAAATTTCTTTCCATACCCTCATACTGTTTCTAGAATTCTCACTATTCTCCTTCGTGGAGCTTTAATCGTTTTATCTTTTTTTCCTTGGTGTGCTGCGAAAAAAGACTGATACTTGTCATCCCTTGGAATAGTACATTTTATGTATAATCAGGGCTTAAACTCAGACGGAGATTGGCTGAGCTGCTTCTTAGCATGTAAGTGGAATTGTAATTCCGGACGATGCCTCAAATAAGACGAGGTCCGATACTTTTTTTTTTCTATTTAACTATTCAAAATTAATTTAATAATTTATTAAATTTCTCTTTATCTCTACATTTTTCTTAATTTAATTAATTAAATTAGTTAATTTAATCAAATTAATTAATATTAATTTAAATTTATTATTTAATTATTAGCTATTTTAATTATTTATTTATTTTTTCTTTCCTTCCTCAGTCTTCCATAGGGCTCCAGCACTTCTAATTTTAGAAATTAAGTCCTGGTATATAGCATGGAACAATAAGTGTTCAAGACTTAATGGGAACGGAAGAGGGGTAGATGATCTTTGGATCTATCTCCTGGTCATTGTTTCAAAATGAGATAGACCTGGGCAAATTCATATCGTCACCTATAATGTGTCCAAGGTTTAAACACTAATGACAAACATAACTAAGTGCACTCTTGGTCAATGATTTCGTAGACGTTTTTGATGTTACTATCGGAAAAGCCTGTGATTCTGTTTAGAATTTAACTAAATGAAAAGTTACTATGTGTTAGTAATTGTTTAAACATTCAATTAACTTATTATTAAATGATTAATTAAATGATTTTCCTTCTATCATGTGTGAATAATTTTACATTCTGAAGTTGTCATTTCAATATACATATAAAAACTATAAATTTATTCATTAGTCCATAATGTAATGGATGAATTAATATGCTTAACAATTGTAATCTAATGTGCTTTCACCTGTTGCAAAAAATGCCTTCAAAACTTCTTAACTAGGCAATTAAAATAATGCCGATATCTTAAGTAAAATTCATTATACAAAATATGAGGTACTGAATATCACGAAAAGTAATAAAACATATTGCCCATTAGGTAGACCAATTCTATGTTCAGATACATGTTTATGAGACTGCCTTTAGCGTCACCATTTTGACGGTATTTACTTACAGTGAACTCTATGGATGTATAGCAGAATAAAAATATTATATTCTTAATTGTTATTTTACCGGCACGAAAGTAGTTGATGAACACTTCTTTCACCGAATCAATTGGCGTAAGCAATTCCACGCTTCAGCAACATCACATGGATGTGTATGCCGAAATGAAACTTTAATCAAAATGCACAGATTCTTTTTTGCATACTCATCACGACATCTTATTATTTTTTTAAATTCTGACATGCAAAGCAGCTAAACATTCTTTATTTCTGAAACTAGCCTCTTTCTTCTTTAGTCTTGCCTGTCGATACTCATAATCTTTCTTAAAAATAAACTTTGCTCTTTCCGATTTGCATTGTTTTGCTTTGGAAGATACAATCCAATGCACGTGGGAAACAGCTTCAAAATGTATTTTCCAATTCTTCCATCTATTTTCACTATTGAGATCACATCTGATCTCAAAGTCGAAATCGTCTTTTCCTCCGAACTTAGAAGACACTTCTTCGTAGCAATATCCATCAAATAAAATTTTATAAAAATCATTTTCCACTTCGTTTGACATACTCGCAGCCAACACAAATTTGAAACATAAACCGACAGCGTTATTTCCTTTTGCGCATGCGCTTGGTCACAATTTCGCCAAGACCTGATAAATCGCCAAATTTAGTCGCGGGTTGCGTTTCCTAGGGAGGAAGTAAAAAGACGCGAGCCGGCAGCAGGCATATCGGTCGGAGAGAGCTTGGACTTTGGGGATCTTTGTTCTTTTTAGTGAAGAAGATTACATGACCAATTTTCAAGGCGCTTGGGAAGAGCTCATGTTTCAGGAGGGTGTTGAAGAAGTGTAGAAAGAAGATGGGATGTGATTTGTAGGCGACCTTGAGGATGCTATAGTCTAGGCCGTCAGGGCCTGGGGCTTTCTTCTTGGGGAGGGTGCGATAGATTTTAGGCCGTCAGGGCCTGGGGCTTTCTTCTTGGGCAGGGTACGATAGATTTGTGTGATTTCAGATAATTGCTCAAGATAATTGCAGCAGTGTTTGAGGTAAGGCTGGTGTTCGAGTTGGCTGTTTGTTGCTGGAAGTAGATTTGGTGGGGTCGAAAAACTTTGCTTGTTTAGATTTTGTGGAGAATTCCGAAGGGATCAGAGTTGTCGCTGCAGAATTTCTTCCATGTGGTAGTTTTTTCAGTCAGTATGCTTCGTTTGTATGTAGCTCTCTCTTTTCTGAACTGTGTTAGGCAGCAAGCGCGTTCTTCTGGGGTGTCTGCTTTGGTAAGGCGGCGTCTTAGTGCCGGCATTTTTGGCGTTGCTGGCGAAGGTCCTTCTACCACCATGAAAGACCTTGAATTTTCTTGGCTGTGTGGATGGGGAGAATACTGTCACAGCATTTTTGTAGCTCCTGCGTTAGATGGTTTGTGTACTGTTCGAGATCTGCGATCACTTGACAGAAGTGTAGGAGTTACAAATTGGAGCAAATACTCTGAAATTCTGAATAACTCCATACAAGGTAACCCATGCATCCACAACAAAGAAGATTTAGAACACGAAGTCTCAAAATTTACCAACTGCATCAATTCTGCTTTAAAGGAAGCCACCAATACTTTTATTGTGTACAAGCCTTTCCTCCCCCGGCCTGCCGATATAAGAAATAGTATTAAAAAGAAAAACCGGATCCGTAAAAGATGGCAAACCACCAGGAATCCACAACTCAAACAACTAAACTCTACGCAAAAAGAAATCAACAGAAGAATCAAGAACTTCAAAAACCAAAAATGGACCAATTTCCTAAATAACCTAGCTATAGAGGACAATTCCCTATTTGACATTTCCCGCAAATTCAAGAAACCTTATAAACCCATCCCACCTATTCATGGACCTAGTGGAATTTCATATACAGAAGAAGATAAAACTAAATCTTTTGCGGACTATATGGAAGATACATTCACTCTTAATCCCACTCCGTACGACAATAACCACATTGAACGGGTCAACCAGGTGGTCAAAAACTTCCTTAATACCCCTGCTCCGTACAGCTTCACTTTCCTGACTACCCCAACAATCGTTGCCAACACCATCAGCGCCTTACAAACGAAGAAAACCCCAGGGCACGATGACATCTCTACCAAAGCACTGAAGCATCTTCCGATCAACGATCTTACCTGCCTAACTAAGATAATCAACAACATTATCAAATTCGCTCATTTTCCTAACTCATGGAAGCAAGCTATAATAATTGTTTTTGCTAAACCGCAACAAAATCCAACCTTCTCACAGAACTATCGCCCTATCAGTTTACTTAGCCATCTGCCTAAAGTTACTGAGAAAATCCTACTTTTCCACATCCAAAAAATTCACCCTTCCATGAATTTTCTCCCAGAAGAACAATTCGGTTTTCGTAATCATCATAGCACTTGCCACAAACTTCTTAGAGTTATCAACATTATCACTGAAGGCTGCAACTGCAAGCTTCCGACCGGTGCTATATTCCTCGATATCGCGAAAGCTTTTGACAGGGTATGGCATCGAGGCCTTATTTACAAAGTAATCACTCTCAAATTTCCAGAACATTTTATTCGCTTAATAGCCTCTTTTCTCAGCAACAGAACATTCAGAATCAAAATCGGTACTGCTTACTCTACCACCAGAGTAATCAATGCTGGTGTCCCACAGGGGTCGGCACATTCGCAGTACCTTTTTAATATTTATACACAAGACATCCCTAAAGACCCTTCTGTTCATCTTGCACTCTTTGCCGATGACACCGCCATACTTACTAAAGCCTGCACATTTATCGCCGCAAGAAACCAACTCCAAAACTATCTCATAAAACTGGAAAAATGGCTCAACCTTTGGAGGATTAAAATTAACACTGATAAAACTAAGGCAATAATTTTCCGTAAAGGAAACATGAAATACTATCCTCCACCCCCTGAAATATTTGACGAAGAAATAGACTGGATTAATGAAACCAAATACCTTGGAGTCACCCTTGACCAGAAACTTACGTTCAGAACCCACTTCCGGTCCTTAGTACAAAAATTTAAAATCACCACAGCTACTATGCGACCTCTTCTTGGTAGAAAAAGCAACTTATCTACTACAAACAAATTAATTCTATATAGCTCCATACTTCGCCCAGCCCTCCTTTATGCAGCACCGATCTGGGGACATGCAGCTAAAACCAATATTAAACAATTACAAATTCTACAAAATAAAATTCTACGAGAAATTATCAATGCTCCTTGGTATATTCCCAACATCTATATTCACAGAGACCTTCGAATCGAACTTATTCAAGAGTATATTAAACGATTAGCGGTCAACTTCTTTTATTCAGTACAAACCCACAGTAATAGCCTTATTAGCACTCTCAGACAATCCCCGCATCGCAGAGAAAAACATCGGTACCTATGTGACATCCTACCCACATAAGAATTACAACCTTATTGACTCATTCACGCTAAACTGACTTTGCGGTTTACCACCCGCGGCTACATCTTATAACGACACTGGACTTACCACCCCCCTTTTTTCGCCGCTGCTAGTGCGGACCTCACTCTCTTTTTTCCACCTCCCACACTTCCATCCACTCTACTCTTTCTCCTCCTACCCGATCCTTATCAGATGTCGAGTAAAAAGATGTTTCTACATCTTGACACTCGAGAATAAAATACGATCTCTGTGTGTGTGTGAGAGATCTGGGGCTTTGTGGCAGCTTTGCAGTGATGGAAGTTCTCTGGTTAGTAGGTCATGAAGTTGCCTTTTCAGTGTCTTGATTTTTGCTTTCGGTAGTCTGTAGCGTTTAAGTATTGGGATGGTGGTGCTCGTGCTGATACTGAAGTGGATGTATTTGTGATCCGATAGGCTACAATCGTCTGACACCTCCCAGTTTTGCGATAAGTGGCTGGCGTTGTTGCTGGTAAGGGTCAGGTCTGGCCATCCTTTGTTGTAGGTGTTGTCAAACGCAGGGGGGCATCTATGGAATTGTGAAGGTGGAGATTGTTGGCTGCTTTGTAGTCTTCTAATTCTTGACCTTTCCTATTGATGTCGGCATAGCCCCAGATTGTGTGATGGGCATTAAAGTCGCCGCTGAAGATGGTGGGAGCGGAAGGGCATTTGAGACGAATTCTGTCCATTGCGGCAGTTGCTTTTATGATGGTGTCTGCGGGGGGAGGAGTAGATGGAGCTGAGGAGGAAAGTAATGTCTGAAGTTTCGAGGAGGAGAGCGACACAGTCTCTTTCCGTTGTTACTATTACGAGAGTCCAAATCGGGTTGCATATTATGATGGCTGCTCGTGGGGCTTGGGGGTTTTCGTTCACTTGGATTGTTCTCCGGGAAAGCGGGAACGAAGCTATTTGGCCGTTCTTGCAGTAAGGCTCCTGAATGAGAAGGATGTCGGTATCGTTTTGGATGGCATGTGCTGTGGCTTGTATGGTTGCCGCCTTTGCTCGTTGCAAATTTATTTGAATGCACTTGAGGAGGCTGTATGAAATTGGGACTGTTAAGTTGCGTAGAACTGGTGGGGAGTGAGTTGGCGGTAGGTTGTGACAGGCTCTGCAGCTCTGAAGTGGGAGATTGTAAGCTTGTGCAGAATTCAGGTAAGACTGACTTGGTTGGGGTGTGGTATGATTAGTACTAGCTGCTGCTGCGTCGAATCCTCTCGATGTACTTCTGGTAGGTGGGACAGGTGGGGTGGTGCGCTGGGTGTCCACAAGAACTGTGCCTTTTTTCTTATGATTGAAATCTGCGCAATTGATGCATGTTGGATGGATCGCGGCGCAGTCTTTGACGTTATGTGCGCCGGAGCAGAAGGCGCAGTATTCCTTGTTGTGGCAGTCTTGTTGTAGGTGGCCAAACTCTTGGCATCTGTAACAACGTTTGGTACTGAAACATTCTGTGATCTTGTGCGCATGCCACCCGATGTAGATGCGGCAAGTTTGCATAATTTGTCTGAAGGCAGGTGGTTGGCATTCGGCGATCCACTTGACATTATTATTCTTGTCTTTAAGCCGGTGTAATAGTTTGATCGCTGTTTTGTTGAGGCTGAATTCCAATTCGATGATGTTCGCGAGTTCTTCCTTCTGCAGGGAGGTTGGGATATTGTGTATGGCTATGCGCGGGAATCTTGTGACAGGAGACTTTGTTGAGACGAGCTGTTTGCCTTGGTCGCTATGAAGCGCGGTGGAGAGTTTGGAGAGGTCTGCTTGGGTGGCACACTCAACAGCGATACATCCGTTCTGTATATGCCGGATCTTGCGCACCTTGATGCCAATCAGCGAAAGGGGAAATTTCTTCTGCGAGTTTCTGTCGTAGTGAATTGCTCATGGCTTGTTCTTGTGGGTAGATGAGCAGCGTAGGAGGGGGTTGAAATGCGTGAGTCAGAGCCTGAGCATAGGTTGGGTGACAGGCTGGTGGGTGCCTGCTGTTTTGGTTGGTGCTGGCCGATTCAAAGTCCGTAGTAATCCTTGGTGGAGAAGGGACGTGGTCTGTGTTAGTCGCGCAATCTTTTGTTGTCTTTGGATTGGGGCCGCTTAGGGCTAAGGTCTTGAGGGCTTGCAGGAACCGCAGTAAAGGTTCCCTTAAATCGGTTGGCAGTAAGTGCCTGCCGCTTTGTTTAGATGTACCGATTTCGAGGCACTCCTCGTGCAGGGCAGAAACTTTATCTTCGTGAGAGAGAGAGGTGGAGTCTAGAATTGCGTCCAAATTGAGTTACTGACGTAGTATGAGGTGTTAGTGACTAGTTGAACGTCATTAAAGATTTACAGATGATTGATATTGTATTTGGCATTTTGTGAAGATGCCCCGTTGCGCTGTGCGCTGCGAGGACCAAGCTTAGAGTCCCTATATGTGGTAAGCACACTAGGAACTTGCTTGAGAGGCCGAGTCACTAGAGTTGCGCACGCACTATAGCACGCGCAGTTGTTGAGGTGTCACAGTTGAGGTGCTATATAGTTGGTAGTCACTACTTCGCAAAGTCACAGAGACGCTGAATAACTGAATGGCAGTCACTGAGGAGTTGCTATATAGTTGGAAGTCACTAAGTCACAGAGTCACTAGTTGACAGTCACTAAAGATTTACAGATGATAGATGTGTGTGGTAAGTTGTGTGCTCATTAATTGCGGGTGTTTGAATGGTGTGAAACAGGAATACAGGGAAGAACAATAAATTACGGGCAATTAATTAAATGCAGGTAATCAGTTAACTGCATGTGTACAGATTAAATCAATCATATAACGATAAGAACAATCAATAATAAACTGGATACGGTTTAAATCAAATATGAAGGACAGGGAATGGATTAATTCATATATAAGAATCAGATATGGTGAAATTAACCAAAATACAGTCAATTAGGAAGTATTGTTTACTATATAATTGCTAGTGGGTTCAGAAATCTTGGCCTTTGATATTGAGGACACACATAATCGTACAATTAGTTAGCCAATTAGTGCAAAGGTTTAGACATTACATTTGTATGCATAATCCATGAAAATGGCGTTTGTACCAGTAATCCGATCAAAATAAACACTATTTATGTAGAAGCAGGTAGGCTACACAAAACGGTAAATTGCAAAACTTAACGCTAATTACACGAGGACCAGTCAGATCATAATTTCAACTATGCAAGAACCAGCTTATGGGAATTCAATTTGCTAATTTGAAAAGTTGCAAAGCTAATTATTAAATAATACTAAATAAATGACTTGTGTCCTAATTAATCAGTTAAAGTTGTCAGCAAAAGAACTATATTGTCAAAAGTACTTAGGTGTAATATAAACACATAGATTTAATATTTGAATGAAAGTAAGCATAATCACTATTAAAGCAATTTGAGAAGAAATTCCGAGATTATGAGTAAAATTGAGATAATTAAAACTAGCTGACAGCGTAATTAAATATATGTAAATAATGGCATACCTTGGCCACAATACTTCACCTGTTTTTTGTGCTTGTAAGTATAATGGTAATACAGTTTGGAAACACACAAGCAAGCTGAAGAAACACACTGTGTATTGGAATCCAATCAGCGCTGTTGTTGATCGCACAAAGCTGAAACACTGGCACAGCACAAGCACAGCACTAAAGCACGAAGAAAACTCCAGGTACTAATTAATGATGCACTTAGTTGAAGTTCACAAATTCGTTAGAGATAGTTTAAAAAAAAAAAAAAAAAAAAAAAAAAAAACTGAACTGTAGAAATTTAACTAACTGACCGATTTTCTTGATTTTTTTTAAACTTGTGTCGCGCAAGCGATGAGATCGACTTTAGACATGGCTCTGTAAAGGTACGATGCTAATTAGTTGAGTAATTGAATTGATTAAATTCTTCAAGTACCTTGCATTGCCGGGGGAGGCAACTTTCTTTGGTTAACGGTCGCTAAGTCCGAAAATTAGGCAAAAAAGTGTAAAAATTCAACTAATTGTCCGATTAACTTGAAATTTGGAATCTTGTGTCGTTCAGGAGATGAAAATCACTTGCGTTCTGGTACTATTAAGATACGATGTAATTAGCAGGGTTATGAAGATACTTAAAAACTCTCAGTTCCTTTTGTTGCTGTGGGGAAGGGGAGCTTCCTTGTGTTAACCGTCGTCAACGGTCGCTGAGGTATGCGATGACTCGCTTCAGTGTGCTTGCAACGTTCGAAAACAATACGCTTTCTCTTAATTAATTAACTAATTGACCGATTCACTTGCAACTTGCACCAAATTATTCCTCAGGATGTCGTGCGTATATTGATGTAAGACACTTATACGTCGAGAAAGTGAGGGCTTCTCCAGGGGCTCTTAAGCTCTGATGAAAGTCCGCGGTGAATGGAAGTTATTACGAATTTTTGAAAAAATTAATTAAACAGGAAGTAATGATCACAGCATCAAAAATTTGGTATCGTTGTGTTCCTTACGTATAGCACTTTCCGTTGATGTTACTTTTGGCAGTGTGGACTGAAGTAATCCGCTGAAAAGAACTTGGAAGACGGAGCGACAGAATGTCGACCTACCGCGTTGCAAACTGGTATACTGGTTTTTTATACAAAGGTAACAAATGATAATCAGGAATACCAACCAGTGATCCCAGCGAGTCTACGTTTAAGTATCTTAGAGGAATTGCATGATCTACCATCCGCTGGACATTTCGGAATTCGAAAAACACTAAAGAGGGTACGCAAAGCGGTTAATTTTCTGCAGTTACAAAGAGTTGTTACGGCGTATGTTAAGTCGTGTCATATGTGCCAGTTAATAAACGATGTTAATTACAGCCCGGCCGGGTATTTAAGAAACATAAAGACCACTTTCTCAAAGGAAATAGTTGGCATAGATTAGCTTGGACCCTACCCTGAGACAAAAATAAATAAAAATAGATATTTATTAACAATTGTTGACCGTTTTTCAAAATGGGTAGAAATAGTCCCTCTTAAACGAGCTTCAGCTCAAATAGCCACAGATTCGTTTTTAAATAAATATATTTTAAAATACGGGGCCCCACTAAAAGTAATATCGGATAACGGAAAACAGTTTGTTAGCAGTATATTTAAAAATTTGTGCACAGGACTTGGCATACGCCATCTAAAAATGGTATCATATAGGCCGCAATCGAATATAGCGGAACGCGTAAATAAGAATATTGTAAAAATTATCAGGGTTTAGGTGAAAAATTTTCATGACCGCTGGGACAGCTGTGTCAATGAGTTAGGTTTTGCCTTGAGAACAGCAAAGCATGATACTACGCAGAAGACCCCCGCGAAGTTATTTTTAGGAAGAAAAATCATAACGCCTTTGGATAAGCTGTTCCTTGTACAGCAGAGACAAGAAGAATTCAAGTTAAAAGAACTTCAGAGAATTATAGATGAAGCAATTCATAAGTCGGATGTAGCAAGGGAAAAACAAAAATTATACTACGATAGAAATAGAAGGCAGTTTGAGTATAAAGTAGGACAGAAAGTCTTAAAATTAAAACATTGTTTATCATCTGCACCCGAAAACAGAGTTGCGAAGTTTGAGCCCAGGTTTGAAGGACCTTACATGGTCGAAACAATAAGGAAAGCTACGTTTTATTTAAAGGCCGAAAATGGTCAACAACTGGTTGCAAATATCGATCAGTTAAAACCTTATTACAGCCGCACTGACTGTAAAATATTGCAGGATTTATTACAGGATCTTGGAAGGGAGGATAGAAGCCCGCCAGTTGAAAAGCACAGCTGGTGTTCCCCAACACAAAAAAGGAGCAGATCGAGCAATCTTCGACCAGACGGATCCAACCCGGTAACGCTGCAGGCGCACGAAAACGGAGAAGGTTAGCACCGACGGATAAACGAGCCAGAACCGAGGATTCTGCGAAAACACCAGTACCAACGGCTACGAGAGTGAGGCCTGCTGACAAGGTTCCAGTCAAGGAAAAATTTCAACGACGGGTGGAAGCTACGAGACGTAAACCACAGTTTACAGTGGCAACAACTACAAGGGAGGCCCAAGGAGGTCCATGATGGAGAACAAAAAGCGAAAAAAGACCTGTGGAGACAGCTGTGCCTGACCAAGAAGTTAGAAGGTCCAAGCGAAGATTCAAAAGCCCTGAAGGACGGATAGTCCTACCGGAGCTAAAAAGGAGATTGACCTTCCAAAACCCGCAGGCCTCCCGCAAGAGTCCCAGATGCCTAGACAAGGGACGGAAGAGGAAAAGGAATGACTTGAACGGCACAGAGCGGTGTTACGAAATGTAAAGGCGCAGTGAGATGGCTTCCCCGCAAAGCAGTTTTAGGGTGGCCATAAAATAGCAAGGAGGACAAGGTTGCCACAATTGGCGAGAAATAGCCCATTTGGCGACATTTGGCGACAAAATTCGCGATATACCATGGACGTTTGGAGAACCTTCTGGAACGAATTCTTACCGGTTTAGTCCAGAATGTTCCCGAACACAAGCCGAAAGCTATATAAACCGTGCTGGTCTGCAGTCAGTAAGTGTGTCTCTCATCGAGAGTGTGTGTGCCTCGTCTAGCGAGTCAATCCCTGCGGAGTCGATCGAGTTGACAGCCGAGCAGCGAGTGCCGAGTGAGTCGTCGAGTCCACTGAAGGAGTCTGTTAGTGTATCGCGGTTAGTGCATCTTCGAGAGATCGTGTTGAGCTCCGCGAAAGACTGAACCGAAGAGTCAGGAGCTGTAACAACTGGTGTCAGAAGAAATAACGCAACAATTGGTGTCAGAAGTGGGATTTGAGGGTGAATGCCAGTGACAAGACCAATGAAAGATCTAGTAAGACAGCTCGTGACTGCCTTTGCTGAATTCCAAGAAAAGATGGAAGCTGGATATGCTGAGATAAAAGCTGGATATAAAGAGATGACAGCTGAGATAAAAGCTGGATATAAAGAGACGACAGCTGAGATCAAAGCCGGACTGAAAGAGATGAAAGCCGGACTGAAAGAGATGAAAGCCGGACTCCAACCGCTGAAAGTGGAGCTTGCAGAAGAAACTGGAGCCATAAAAGGAGATGTGAAAATGACAGTCGTGGCATCTGGAGAATCCAAGGATGAAGAAATGAAAGAAGTAGCTAACGAACTGCCTGAGAAAGATCCAGAAATGAACGATGAAATATCTAACGGGATTAAAGAAAAAGAACGAAAACATGAAGAAATAAAAGACAATTTTGATTCTCAAGTGCATGAAGTTGAAGAACGTGTGTTGTGTAATTTGAAGGTGGTGGTGTGGTGTATTTAATTATGGCAAAGCACACTAGGGCTATCTGCCTAAGAGGAGGGATGCCTTCGTGGAGGACTTTCTAAGGGAAACTGGCTCGTACGCACGTTACACATGGGGAAAAACACGAAAACACCCATGCAGCCAGCCCGTTCGTGGGATTCGAACCTCGGACCGAACTACCAGTGTTCAGCGACTTTACCGCTCGGCCGCTGTAATTTGAAGGAAAAAGGCTAGAGGGCGTTGTTGCTCGCATAGTTAGAAGAATAAAGTTTGTTCATGTTGAAGGCGGTGGCTTAAGATTACGCTCTGTATATAGCGAACATAAAATAGTGTTTAAAATGTAAAAGTGTTAAGATTAATGAGCTCACTGAACCACCATTATCTGATTTGGAAATGCACAAATTATTAAATGGTGCATCGGGGTAAATTAAGGCTTTGTGAAGATTTTAGGTGTTCGATCTAAGTGTTTCGATTTGAATTTAACAATGGATATTTCATATTCAAGGGACAATGGAATTCCAAATAAAGGTAGGGAAATCTTAAATTAATTATTTAGTGATTATTTATAGTAAATTAGTAAATATTTATTATTCCTGTCGTGGGTGTATTTAAATTAAATAAAATGGATGAGAAGTTAGATAGGTTGAAACGTAAACGTTCCACACTAAGATCGTCTGTTACTAGGTTAATTAAAGTGATTGAAGATAAATTAAAAGTTGACGGAGAGGAAAATTTGATTAAAGAATTACGAGAATTGTTTGAATTATTAACCGAAAAGAAAAATAATTTGAGAACGCTTGATGATGAAATACAAGAGTTAATTGATGTTAACTTAATTGAAGAAGATTATGGTATAAGCGAAGAATACAATGACAAATGTATAATTGCTTGTAGTCAAATTAAGCAGTTTCTAGGTGCGGTTACCGCAGTACCGCCAGCGAGGAATCCCCAAAGTTCTGATTTAAACCAGTCTAGTGGTAATGAAATTTTGCACGTAAGTTCCAGTTCTAGTGGGAATAGTACGCTGAAATTACCAAAATTAATAATTGATAAATTTTGGGGAGACCCTAAACAATGAAATGAATTTTGGAATAGTTTCGAAAATTCGATAGATAAAAACGAAACGCTTTCAAAAATACAAAAATTTGCATACTTAAAAACATTCTTAACGGGACAAGCTTTGAATGTTGTTTCAGGCTTTGATTTAACAGAAAGTAATTAACATAGTTGTGTACCATCACTAAAGGACAGATATGGTCGAAAAGACCTGATCATTAAATTCATTCATGAATAAAATTCTCAATTTAGAAGCCGTTAAAAATTCTGCTAACGTAAAGGCTTTACGTAAATTGAATGACGAATTAGAAGTTTCGATTCGTAATTTGGAAACTTTAGAAGTAACTTCTTTCTCATATGGACATTTACTAATTACAATATTATTAAAATTAATTCCGAACGATTTAGTTTTGGAATTTAATCGGCAAAGAGGATCGAAACATAAAGTTGAAGTTTCAGAATTAACACAATTTATTAAAACGGAAATAGAATGCAGGGAAGTTTCAAATCTAGTATTAAATGAAAGGAAAAATCCTGTGCCTCCGCGAGTCGATGAATCAAAATATGAAACTAGAAAATATGTAAAAAATACACCCACGGCTGCATTTCATACTGCAGTTAACCGAAAATGCATCTTTTGTGATAATTTGCACGAGTCATTTAAATGCGAAGTGAATGTTTCTGATAAATTAAAGAAACTAAGATCCGGAAACCGCTGCTATTCTTGTTTTAAAAAATTTCCGACATAAAAAAAGTGTAGAAATAAAACTAAATGTAATAAATGTGGCGGTATGTATCACAATGAATCGATTTGTACTAATAAATCCCCTGTAAACAAAAAGTCGGAACAAGGTTATTCCGAAAATGAAACTGAATCTCTGACTTTGAATTCTGAGGAAAGAAATAAAGTTCAAAACTTAAAATTGATTGCTTTTGTTTATCAAGGTGATAATAATAATGACTGTAATACCAGGGAAATATTATTACAAACTTGTACAGTTTATGCTTGTTCTAAGTATAAATCAAAATTAACTAGATTAATTCTTGATCAAGGCAGTCACAGATCCTTTATAACGAAAAAATTGGCCGACTATTTAAAACTTACTCCAATCTGTTATGAAAGACTTTCCGTTTATTCATTTGGTGCGAGGAAGGCAATGAATCATTCTTTTGCGGTCGTTGAAATCGAAATTCAGAATTGGAAACAAAATAATAAAATAAAAATTGAATGTTTGATCTTGGATGTTATTTCCTCGGCGCCCATCAGTGTGCCTAGTAAACAAATTGCAGACTTCATGGAGCATCTGGGGTTGCAGATCGCCGATTGCTCAAGAAAAAATAACATAGATGTTGAGATATTAATTGGCGGGGATGAATTCTGGAATTAGTTTATTCAGAAAGAATTAAAATATCTGAAGGGTTGTACGCAGTCAGTTCTGTGTTTGGTTGGGTTGCTGCAGGAATCGAGAAAAATAAAACAAATAAAAATTGTTCTGAAAATTTAGCGGTAATGCCAAACACTGTTGTGTTGAAAGATTTAAGAGGTTTTTGGGAATTAAAACATATGGGAATTAATGATTCTGGTGATTATTCCGATATTGGCTGCGAAATAATAGACCAGTTTGAAAGAAATTTGCAGTTTAAAAACGGAAGATATGAGGCAAATTTAATCTGGAAATACAGTCCGAATAATCTAGGAAACAATTTTAAGGTAGCTAAGAAACGATTCGCAAACCTTCACAATAAACTAACTATAACTCCGGAGATTTTTCAGGAATATAAAAATATAATTGAGAACCAGATATTAGAAGGAATTGTGGAGGAATGTCCGAATAATGATGCAAATCTGGGTTATTTTATGCCGCACCGAGCTGTGATACGACCTAGTGAAACTACTAAGGTAAGAATTGTGTATGATGCTAGCTCAAGGACAGAGGACACGAATTCGTTAAATGACTGCCTTGAATCGGGACCTAATCTAAATCCAAATATACTAGACATTATGCTAAATTTTCGTAAGTTTAGGTAGCGTTTTGTGGAGACGTTGAAAAAGCCTTTTTGATGATAGGAATTGCTGAAGGTGATAGACAATTTGTAAAATTTCTTTGGTTTAATGAAAATAATGACTCCTTTAAGATTATGCAAATGTGTCGCAGAGCTTTCGGTTTGACTATATCTCCTTTCATTTTGGCCACCACTATAAAATATCACATTCGAAAATATAAAGATAAAATGCAGGACAGTTTCCAAATGTTAAATTCTTCTGTCTATGTCGATGACCTATATTTTGAAGCAGGAACGGTTGAAGATGCATATCGGTTATCTGTAGATGCGGTTAACATATTTAAAGATGCTGGGATGAATTTCAGAAAATTAAGAACTAATTCTAAAGCATTAAACGATTTATGGGTCTCAAATGGTATTAAGGAATCAGATAACAAATTAACCAGTGAATCGAATTTCTTAGGCATGATTTGGAATTCCATTGAGGACAATATGAAGCTAAATTAAAAAAATTAGTTGACTTTTCTACAGGAAAAGATTTTGCTACAAAGAGAAAACTTTTGCAAAGTATCGCCCAAATATACGATCCATTTGGATTTATTGCACCCTTTTATTCGGGCGAAAAGTAAAATGCAAGAAATCTGGTGTTCCGGTTCTGACCGGGATGAGGTCCTTCCTGCAGAGATTAAGGACAAATTTAACATTTGGCGGGAAGAACATAATGATTTAACTGAAATATCGATACAGCGAAATTTCTTTGATGACAATCCAATGAATATAAGCCTTCACCTGTTTTCGAACGCTAGTCTTAACGCATATGGGGCCATCGCATATTTCAGATACCGTACGAGTGATTTAGTAATTAAAACTTCCTTTATCATGTCGAAATGCAGGGTTGCACCTTTAAGAGCAATCACGCTTCCTCGTTTAGAGATAATGGAAGCACTCGTGGCTGCTCGAATGTATAAATATTTAAAAAAAATTGTTTGGTGATTTAATTGAGGATGTTTATTTTTGGAGTGATTCCGAAATCGCCATTACTTGGATTAAAGGTTCGCCAAATAATTGGAATCTATTTATCGCCAATCGTGTTACAGAAATACAGGGTATATGAAAAAAAAAATGTGGAACCACTGCGAAGGAAAACAAAATCCTTCCGATTTACTGACTCGAGGAATTAGTGCTCAGTCACTAGTTAAGAATGATCTGTGGTGGCATGGGCCACACTGGTTACGTTTTCTTACTGAAAACTTTCTGAAACAAAAGAAATTACAACCAAATTCAGAATCGTTAGAGTTAAGAAAAAGTATTATTTTGACTGTACCTGTAATTAACAATGAATCCCCAATTTTGCATATAGAAAAATTCAGTTCTTTAGGAAAATTACTTCGAATTACTGCCCATGTATTAAGATTTATTGGGAGACTTCGGAAAAGGTCTACAGAAAATGGACCTTTAAGTGTTTTTGAGATTGAAGCAGCTGAACATTATTGGGTAAAAATTACGCAACGAGAATCGTATCAAGTGGAAATAATTAAGTTATCAAATAAAAAATCAATTCTCGATTCTTCCACCTACTCCCTTAATCCAAGGCTTGATGAGGAGGGAATTCTTCGGTTGAAGGGTCGCATTCAATTTGCAGACTGTCACGAGAATTTAAAACATCCTATTCTATTACCCTCTAAGTGCAAGTTTACCGAGTTGATCATCATGGACTCGCATGAAAAGGTATTCCATTCTGGAGTTAATTCGACACTTACTCAGATCAGAGACAAATATTGGATCATTAAGGGAAGACAGCGTGTTAAGACTATCATCAGCAAATGCGTGATATGCAGACGATATAGTGCTCGTCCTGGGGTACAGGATATCGCTCCAATTCCTCCAGACAGAATCCAAGAGTCGCCTCCATTTGCTGTGACCGAGTTGGACTTCGCCGGTCCATTTTTTACGAAAGACAGGCAAGGTAAAGTTTACCCGCTGTTGTTAACGTGTGCGGTCACTCGTGCCTTACATATAGAGATAGTAACTGATCTCAGCATTGAAAGGTTTTTGCTAGCTTTCCGAAGATTTTTAGCTCGCCGAGGACTGTGTACCACCGTGTACTCCGATAATGCCAAGACTTTTAAAAGAGCTGACAAAGAACTAAAACATATTTTTAAAACTTTGAGTGACTCATCTGTGAAAGAATTATTTTCTGCTAGAGGCATAAATTGGAAATTTATTATTGAGAGGGGCCTATGGTGGGGAGGGTTTTGGGAGCGTATGGTACAAACCATAAAATCCAGCTTACGAAAAATTATTGGTCGATCATCCCTTACTGTGAAAGAACTTGAAACAGTGCTCATTGAAATCGAGGCAATGATTAATTGTAGACCAATTACCTACGTGTTTACCGATCCCAGTGAACCTTCTCCACTAACACCCTCTCATTTTTTGGTTGGTAGACGATTACTATCTCTGCCTGCTAATAAAATAACATCAAATAATTTGATGGGATCAAGAAATTCAATTATTAAACGATATAAATACCATCAAGATATTTTAAATCATTTTTGGAAGCGTTGGAGATCAGAGTATCTTTTTAGTCTGAGATCTACCAATATTTGTCCTCCGCACTCTAACGCATCTCAGTTTAAAATCAACGATATGGTCTTGATTCATGACGATAAACATCCCAGAAATCTCTGGACAATAGGGAAAATTTTGGAATTAATGCCAGGCAGATATGGTAAAATAAGATCTTGCATAATTAAAACACCTACTGGTACCTTAAAAAGGCCTATAGAATTGTTATATAATATGGAGCTTAACTAATGTTTGTATTTTGTATTTTTAGGTTTGATTCTCCTGACCTTGCTGATAGGTATCATTAATTGTTTTGTAAAATTTATGTGTATGCATGTTTGTTATATTTAACCATTTCTCTAGGATTGATTGTCGAAATATTAATTGAATATTCTAGAATATATTATTGAAAGATGAACTATCCACCTAGTTCAGGTGGGGAGTGTTGTGTAATTTGAAGGAAAAGGCTAGAGGGCGCTGTTGCTAGCATAGTTAGAAGAATAAAGTTTGTTCATATTGAAGGCGGCGGCCTAAGAATACGCTCTGTATATAGTGAACATAAAATATTGTTTAAAATGTAAAAGTGTTAAGATTGATGAACTCACTGAACTACCATTATCTGATTTGGAAATGCACAAATTATTAGAGCGTGAAAATGCGATTGTTAAGCTCGTCGAAACTGATAGTGAAGTTACGAAGTCGCAGGCAGCAAGTGTTGAAACATCTGAAAGTGCATGTGATGCAGAGATGGGAGAAGCCTATGTGCAGCTTAAGCAGTGCGCTCCAGTACTGCAAGAAAATTCACCCACTTTGCAAACTATGTGTGCGTATCATAGTGCACGTTTCGAAGACAAGGACTTGATTCTAAACCCGGATACTTCTGCTTGTAAAGGATCGGATTCTATTCATGACTCTGGAGCAAACATCGGAACTGGTTTTCAGGAAATAGAGGTAAATAAGCATGTACCATCTGTTAAAGATACCGAGGTAAACTATACACATGCTGCGTATGATCTACAGAGTGGTGTACGAATTGTTTTAGATTTTCCTGTGGATGAAAAGCCTGAAATAACTGAATCTCCAGACTGCGATATGCAAAACAGAAATACATCTGAGAACTGCAGCGGAGACCGAGAGTTCCGATCGTGGAGTTCCGAGAAAGACCAAACAGAGTCAGGAACTGTACTCCGGAAAGCAGAGTCGGCTGCTTTGCAGGAAGCTGTCACCACCGTGATAGCCTGATAACCTGAAGGCTGTGTCGCTGATAGTGTCAGCGTGTTTGTAGTAGATTTTCAACGACTGTAAAACGTGTTTTGGAGCTGTCCTGACAGTACTGGCAAATAAATGAGTTTCGATATTTCATAAAGTGTCGTCGTTTTTCACTCCAAATCTACGAACCCCGTACGAACGTGAAGTAAGAAAATAACGCAACAACTGGTGTCAGAAGAACAAGAAAAATCGTAACAGCGTCAAACGGCGAGAAGAAGGCTGGAGATGATGAAGTACTCGACGTTTGAACAGTTCTGCGACATCAGAATGCAGGAATACAGAAAAGATAAGTGAAAATTTCCTTGCTTATTTTACTTTAAAAACACATTTCAATTTATATCCTTTTGTTCTAAGTTGTTAAAGATGTTTAGAAAAGTTAAATCGCAGATAGCGAGAACTTGATTGTAAATATTTGTAATCATAGATTTTTATGTTAGCAATTTGGCGAGAAGCTACTAGCGTTAAATACTTTTGTTAAGAACTCGCAAGTTGCGAGAATTAAAATGTCAATAAGTTTAGTCGGAAGACTCTTAGAATACTAAAATCTGTTAACGTAAAGTTAAGATTTCATGGAAAAATGGCAAATTGTAATTAAGCAACTATGACTGTTCATATAAAGTGCATTCAAAAGTGATGTGTAAATATTTAAATGTTCATGTTCATGTAGAAATGTTTAATCTTTGCGTTGAAATATCGTAAGTTAAAAATTGTACAAAAGATAAAAAATTTTGGCATCAGTGTATTTGAATTGTGAAAGAATTGAATGTTTAGTATATATGTATGTTAAATGTTAGGCTCTCCAGTTAACCATTTTAAAAGTAAATATAAGCTTTCGCTTACTACATTAGGGAAGAGTTTCCGTGTAGGGAATCTTGTAAGGTCTTGAGAGTCTAGTTTAACAAAGTTAGATGTTGTGTAGCTGTAGTTTTATTCGCGGTAACACAACATAAAAGACCCTAAGTACATTTCAGTACATTTTCTGGAGAGCATGGGGGAAATAAAACTGTAGTATGAATGAATGAAAGTGCATGAGGGCCCAATGAGAAAATAAAAGCGTAATTTTAGGATTTATAGAAAAGCCTTGTAAAATCCACGACTAATGATATTTCCTTTCCAGATATGGAAGGATAAAGACTTGACTTAAAAGTAGCTGAATAAAGTTTCCATTCAAAGAAGATGATGTGTGTCCAGAACAGAAGAATTTTTTGTAAAATTCTATGAAATTTTTTCTAGCTTTAGTCTAGCTTTAGAATTGTTGTAAAGTTATCCCTAAAAACAAAACTTTAAATTGTTTTAGTTAATTCAAAAGTTAGAAGTGCGCAGTTAATGTAAGAAGTTCTTCAAACTTTAAAGTCTTAAACAAGGCTGTTTTGAGACCTTATTTTTGATGTATTTAAAGTCTGGTCGGAAGCTATGTAAGAATTATGTTAATTTTATTAACAGTTAAATTTTAAGTTCCTTTCATGTCAAATTCTTAACTTCAACTCACTACTTCCGGCCAGAACGTAGTTTTGGAATCACTCTGAATGCTTAATGAGGAGGAGAGGTATTTAAACCGCGAAGTCTACTTGCTGAGTTAGAGAGAATCTGAGTTTCTGATTTGCGCGCGTTCTCAAAGTTGTTATTATGCTCGGCCGTACTCAGGCTCTTGATAAGCTTCGTAGTCAAATAGAGCTAAGGGGCCAACTCGATTAGAATCTTGATAGCTTCGGCTATATCTCTTTAGTTAATCTTAGTTTTAGTTTATTTCTTAGTCTCTTAAGTTCAAGCCCAAGTGTTGGCTTTGATTGTACACTCCAAGACGGAGTTTTGTTAAATCTTATTGGAATAATAAAGGGTTATTTGCCCTTCCATCTTGTTGTTTCTTGGTACACGAACTTATTATTCGCCAAATAGTTCTTAAAGTTACACACGTTTGACTGCAATTACATAGTAGTAAAACTTACAACGTCATTAGAAACAACAACAGGAAGTTCGTTCTCTCATGGACCAAGGGTCATAACGACTGCAAGGGAAACGAGAGAGCAGACGCCCTTGCAAAAGATGCAGCAACAAAGCAAGAAGGCGACAGCATTCAAATTCCATGGCCACAATCGGACCTCAAATACAAGATCAAACAACTGGCACTAGAAAAATGGCAGGGCCTATGGCGAGACGGTCCGCAAGGACGAAGAACCTATAGCTTCATTCAAAAAGTAGACGAAGCATGCACCATCACTTCCTACTTCCTGACTGGATACATCACATACTTCTACGAGAGAAATCTGTCAACAACAGACATGTGTGTCTGTGGTGAAAGAGGTGGTGCATATCATTACCTGTTTCAGTGTCCGATGACTTACAGCACTCATTAAGCATCACAACATCCATAGCAATATAAAGGCAATTATCGACAAGCTCTGTCAGTACGGACTTGACTTATGCCAACCATAAAAGTGAAGCTACTACCTTCAAGACCCCAGAGACATCGGCAGCCAGTAAAAAGAAAGTCATTCATCCAAGGGAGTGCCTTCAGGTTTTGCAATACACACCTAAAATACGAATGAACCGACTGTGAACCCATAAATCAAACCACAAAACAAAAGTGTACATGTGCCAACGAACTGGACTTGACCTTTGAACTACTAGTGCACACAATTTAATGAACTGAACTTCGAACCCTAGACTACATATGCATAAACATGCACAATACCAAAGCACCAACCTAATAAATATGTAATTCTCTAAATGCACACTGCATTTTGTACTTTTGTATTCTCCTGCTGTATTTCGTACTCTGTTAGGATTTCAAATTATGGATTTAATTTAATTACTATGCTTATTTACATAACCAATTCCCAGTACCCTGTCAAATTATCTTTCTGTGCACAAGTACCATGAGCCCACAAATGAAATGTAACCTTATGTAACTATTGTCCTATTCTGCAAAATGCAGGCTTTTAATAGTATCCAACGTAGACCCAAAGCTTGGCTCTGATGTGGTCATGGAGGTGCAGTTCTTTAGTTAGTTAGTATATGCGGGCTATACCATTTTTGTCAAAGACGATGTCCGTGGTGTCCCATATACTTGTTACTGTAACTTCATTTGTGTTTTGTAATTGAGGATTTTTCAGTGTGGGTGTTAGAAACATCAATAATTTCCTTGTTGGAGTCTGTCGATTCCGAGTCTTTTTGTGTAAGAATTTTTGCTTTTTCAGCAACATTCTTAAGTTGCCTTGTGCACTCAGTTTTATCACCATATTTGTGAGGTGTAATATCATCATCAGAACTGGTGTCATGATATAAAGGTTTGCCTATTTCAGACTACTATGCAGTTTAATAGGACTACATGATCTAACATTTGCAGTGGCTGCTTACATGGCTCTGCCCAAACAACTTCCTGATGTGTGCTAGTCGTAGATTGATTTTTCATCTGTGTCATCAGTGATGGCCTTGATAACTTCTAACATAGTAAAAAAACATGTATAACATGCATTCTCAGTAACCGTTAATTCACCATTGCTTTCCTTAAAACGCGCTCCAAATTATTAATTTGACGAGCCTTCAGTAGGGAGGCTTGTATTTAAGAGAGTGTTGAACTACTCCCTTCCCCTGAGTCTCGAGCAAAGTTGAGGTGAGACAGACTGATTGCTATACAATAAACGTAACTTCCGCACGGAATTTCCACTTCATTTTCCGCCGACGGAATTTGAAGGGGTCAGACTCGCTCTCCCGTCTACTGTCGAGTGAAAAAGGAATCCCGACTTGTTTTCCGACATCGATCTCGAACGGTGTTTAGGCTAGACCCCTATGATCACTGACAGGCTCTAAATAGACTACTTCCGTTACTTAGCACACAAAACACACGAACTTATATTTTCAGTGGCCTAACACCTCTACCACGTCGAGAGCTGATCTAAAATGGTCCGGCAAAATCAGTACCAAACCTATGAAATGTTCTTCCTGAATTCACTTCCATAGAAGCTAATTAGTTAGGTTTTACCGTGCTCCGCCACTACATGAATAGGGCACTGCAAATCCTGCTCCTCTACTTAAGTCCTCCATATTAGTCAGGAGGCGGGAGGCAAGCAAAAATATTATCTACGTTTACTTCAATATATAACGTCTAACATCTCCATTTACTGCCCCTGTCCCACCCTTGCAGGGAACAGATTCTTAAATAACGACGTTACCCAAACAGTCTGACCGGTCACCATTCCCGGTTCTCGGTCTCTTGGAAAGGTGTGGACCTGAAATTTTTGCCTGACGCTTTGACTCGTCGTCAAATTGCGCGTCACTGAAAGACATTACCTACTAACTTCGTGCCGGCCCACACCGAGGTACGGAACCAACAGCTCACGACGGCTTATCACCGACCCACCCTGGCAAGCCAAGGAAGTTAGTCTCGAGGTATCTCCTCAAGGGCAAGTGGAACCGCCAAGCTCAATCATATTGTGCCTCCGTGGCCGAGACTGACTACGTACAGGTCTAGTCAGTACTTCATAGAGTTCTCTGTGTCGACTCCGGGGTGGTGGTTCATAGAAGGTTCATAGAAGGTAAGTCTGCCATAATTTGTTTCGAAAACTCAGAGCAAAATCTTGCGTAGTTAACGCATTTTCTCACTTCTCTACAGGACTTAAAAGAGAAGGGCTAGCTCATAGAGCTTTTCGCCCTGAAACAGGCAATGGGGAGTAATGACGTAGCCATGATGACACTGAGCGCGGAGATGCAACTGACAACATAGAAATTAACGTTTTAAATTTGAAGAACCAGCGTTTAAAATGATAGTGTGGAAGTTAGCTATAATTTAGAAGAGACAATGTTACTGCAATATGCATTTTACAATGAACATTAAAAAATTTTATAGTACTTACTCAATTTCAAAATAACAGATAAAATGCGCTACTCTTAGCATAAAGTTCCTTTTTTTTAATTTGCAGGGATTTTTTTTCTTTAAATGCCTGTTTATTTCTAATCATTTCTTTATCTGCATGGTAACTAAGAGAACTCTAATACTGCTTCTAAGATAACTGTAATAACAGCTATTTAAAATTAATCAATAAACAACCTTAAATTGGCATAGTTTTAAACATGTATGGTTATATATGGCAAACCTTCTGCTAATACAAGTTGAGTTTCAGCCTAACTGTAAATTTAACATTGGCATATTTTTCTCCCGATTCAATATAATAGCATATATTTTTTTTAAATAATTTTGTAACTTAGGATTACATCAATATTACATTTAAATAAAGACATGTACGATTGTTATCTTAATTTAGACAAAACAACCTTACTCACAGTACCTAAAAAAATTCTTTAATTTTTCAAAAGTGCGGCTTAAGGAGACAGGTCTTCTTATGCCAATTACTTTAATGTTATACTATTATATTTTATCTAGAATGCTAAGCTAGCACAAAATTGAATAAAAAATAACACAGGATACAATAAAATTAACTTTAACAATATCTTAAACAAAATTAGTTCTCATTTGAAATATGCTTTACGCTATTAATTTCTAAACTGTCATCTAGAAATATTTCAAATCAAAACATATTATATATGCTTACTTGTACAGTCACAAAGTTGTTAAAATATTATTTATTGGCTGCCACATTCGAAGCAATCCACTTTTTTGCCTTTTGGGTTGCTTTTCTTTGGGAAAAAACATATGCATTTCTATTTAAGAAATGTATTCTAATAAAAGTTTGCACTCTGCAAAATAAACGAATTGCTTCTTTGTTAACTTCAGGATAATGTTTCTCCAGTTTATTAATTAAAGACCCAATTACAGCCAATTACATGCTTCTCTTTATAGTAAGTTGTATCATGAACTGCACAAAACTTTTCGAACTCGTAAACTGTATTCATCCATGAATGGGAAGGTGTAGTCAAACCTCCTAAGGACAATAATTTAATCTATTCTGAATTAAAATATTGGTTCATCAGCACTATTTTTAGATATTGTTCCTAATGATGGGTCTTTGTCTCGCACACGATAGGCAATATAACCTGCAACATATATTAATGCTTCTTTTTCGCCTGCTTTTAATATGCTAGTGCTAGGTAAAGGAAATTCCATTTTTTCTTTCCAAAAATTGTAGCCTTTAGATGATAGAGCTCTTATGACAATGCAACGTGAAATGTCTTCACTAGTCCACCTGATTTTTTTCCTTCTTTTCTAGCAATGCGTTAATCTGCGTCTTTGTAAAAATATGCTTTAGACGTCTTTCTAAATTCTGTTTTTTTTTCCTAAATTTCGCTGTTTGGGATTTTAATTTCTGAATTTCCGATACAAATTTCTTTCTAAATGTCGTCCACTTTCTTTGTCGCTGAGCAAACGTTCTAAAATTTTTCTTTTCTCTATTTTTCAATATTTTATTACAATTTAAGGATATCATTTTGTTCTTCAAATTATCAATACATTCTTGTTTATCTTTACACTTAAGGCATTCAGAGATATTTTCACTTAGGGCATAGTCACTTGTGAGTTTTATTTCAAAATCATTCACATTTGATTTATTATTGTCAGCTTCCATTTCGTTTTCGGCCTCAAAATAAATTTATTTGGGCTTAATTCGTGTATTCTTTCTAAAGCACTCTGCATTAGTTTTCTTTTCAAATGTCTACGATTTTTTGGTGTTATTTCGTTTACTGCACACGATAAATTTACTTTCGGCACAGTATTGCATTTCAACAGTTTCTTTTGCAGTAATCCAAGCAAGCGATTTCTCATGTCATCTTCATAATCACTGCACAGAAAATGTTCACTGCAAATTCTTCCGTTTTTCACATTAATAGAATCCTGTCTTCGACGTTTATGTATCTATTCTTTCGTCAAAAGCAGTCCTTTGGAAAAGCATGAAATACAATATCTCTTCCTTTCGTATTTCTATAAGTGTTGCGGCACGTTGCTACAGCACAAGAAGCCATATTACATAAAGAATACTTTAAATATAGCATTTAAAAGGAAAACTGACTAAAACTATATATATATATACAAATTATTTAAAATATTTGCATTATTAGAAAACAAATATGTATGATTAAAACTAATTTGGGATATGCGACTCCAGAAAATCGTATCACAACTGAATAAAACTACAGTTTTAAACGTGCGAAATCAAAACAGGTGCAACACAGACACGTCAGATTACTTCCAGTTAACCCCCTCCATGAGGCTCGCGTCGGCGAGGAGTCGAACAAAGGAATGACCTGGCCCTTCTATTTATCCCTGACTTCTCTACGCATTGCAGGTTTTGTCGAGAATATTTTGTTTTCCAATATTTTGTTTCATCGCACAGTTTACTAATAGTGCTCTCTATACAATTAATTAAGATGATAAAATTTCACTAATTATTTTGTAACGGTATTATTCTGAGGCAATATTATCTGTTGCTTCACAAACTCTAGTACGCTGGAATTTCTCAAAAGTTCTCCCCACAAGTAGTAACTCTTGGATTTAACCAACCGCGTACGGCGCCCGCGATTTCCATGGAATACGAAATCCGTCTCGCAATACGGGTCGCGTGAAAATAGCATGCGTAAGTTTATTTCTCTCATTTTCAATATGGATCCCTTTTTTTCCTAATTGTCGGCTAAGAATATTGTAATATTCATATTTTACGTTTCGTTTAGCACCTAATTGGCACTACAGGTTTATAGGATTGTAAAGGAGTACTATTGTTTACATTTTTATATCTTTATTCCATGCACGCTAAAATCGCGTGAGCCGTATTGTATATTTTTAAAATTAAAAAAACTACTAAAATTTCTTCATTATACAAATTTTGTTTGTAAATATGTGAATAATAATATATGAAGATAGAGAATAATAATAAGAAGAAGAAGAAGAAGAAAAAAAAAAAAAAAAAAAAAAAAAAAAAGGAAAAAAAAAAAAAAAAAAAACGCCCCGTATTTCAGAACAAAATGTATCCAAATCGCGCCGTACACGGAAGGTTAAAGAAATTAAATGGCTCTTTAACATTCTGGCTTTCTCTAAAGTAAGGATTTCCTTTTTATACGCAATTTTTTTTATTAGTTTTGTTAATATGATATCATGCGCTTCTTTTAGCTCACTTGTTTCTAAGAAAGGAGTCAAAATCCTATCCCCATGACATTAATGATAAACCTTAGGCACCGCGCGACGATTTTTTGCAACTTGCTCCAAGCTAGAAATTTGTTCCAAAGCTACTCAAGTAACTCCAATCGAACTAGGAAACTTTTAATTGAAACCTTCCTTTTGCTTAGCATTTCCGAAATGTCTTCATCAGATAAAACTTTAATTGATTGCTTAGGCCAACTCTCACAACTTTTCCGAAGCGAATTAGGGCCTGCCCACTCCTTTCATTAAGTACCAACTTCTCAGCCAAGATTCTTCTAGTAAGTAAATCTGCGGGATTATCTTCAGGCTAACAATAGAACCAATCTCTTGGACTAGATATTTCTTGAATTTCTTGTGAAAATTACTTTACACATTTACAGATGGCGCAATCAAATCAATGGGATCAAAGATTATTGCCTCTGTCTGTAAAATACATGTCTTACTGTTCCACAATGTATTTCAAGCCCTTCATCTTCAACGACAACTCATCTTTATCAAGCTTCTAATTCAACTCTAGGACTTTCAGCTGCTGAACTCCCACTATCTCATTATCGCTAAGTCTATTTTCTGTGCACAGTTTTTTTTAATTCTCTATTTTTCGACTTAATTTCCTCAAACTAGACCCACCACTCATTAATGCTGATACAACATCCGACAACTCAAATGACTCACTCACATTATTTCCACCTTAATATGAAACGTCTCTGTAAAGTGCTGAATTCAGCATTTCAAATGACTTAGGTTAACTTCTCTCAAATTATTTTATATGGGGCTTGATGGTGGCATTCAAAATGAAAGGGAAACTTTTACAGCCAAGTGTTAGTCTTTTCATTCTCATAAATTTATATTCTTCACAAGCGTTACCTGAATACCAAAGAAATTTTAAGAACTTTCTATTTCTTCCAGAAATTCTTATCATTTCAGAAACTTCTCTATATAACATAAGAACGTTATTTTGTAATTACAAAAATTTAGAATTACTCCAAGAATAATTGAATTTAAATTTGGTTCAATGTCCAGAGAATCATTCAGAGAATTATTGATTACCTTTAGATTATGAGCTACATTTAAAGACTATACAAACATCGGTTGTTTCTTTATCTTTCCTGTCATCTGCTGTATAAGACATAAAATACCCATGCCCATCTCTCTCACATTTCTCAACAGTTCCATTTTGCTTTTGGTCATTTATTATTTCCCTATACTCATTAGCAACCCAGTCATTTTTAGAAAAACCCTTAACTAACTCATCAGCCTACTTTTTGGCAAAAAATAATTGTTTACTAAATCATCGTATCTAAACTTCTATAATAAATCTGTTTCACAGGTCTTATTCACGAATTTTAAATTTGTCTCAAATTCATCTATCAACGCTTTATCAACTATACTTAACTTTTCCTTTTCTTTAATTCATAATGCATCGAGCTTCCACATTACTTGAACATCTGAAGCAGGTATACAAAAATTCGCTGACATTAGGCCCTTAACATTATGCTTGTAAATGTTGTGTAGCAAAATTCATTTAATTATTTTAATTACTCCTTATCAAAATTTAATTATTAGCTATTCTAAATTTATGCTACACAACGTGTATTTCAATTAAGTATTTGTACTGTTTGATTTAATTTTAATTGGGATTTTTTTTGTACGAAAGATTGGTAACTTCTTTTTACTCGTTTTGCAAACGCGCTGAAACACACAATGGAATTGGGTAAATTTTCACGTAATAAACCAGGATTTTTTGACTTAATTTAAGTTTAACTTTTAATATTTAGTATCATTAGATGCAGAAAAATTAGCTCTTTAATTTGAGACCACGTTCTTAATTCTAGCTTTAACCAATTTTAAGTTATAGCCATTTAATTCACGAAAACTTCCTAAGTATTTCTCTAACAAAAAGAAGAAGCGTTACAAAAGTTCACTTTTTTAACATAATTTCTGGCTTTTTGCCTACTAGGGAAGTGATTTCCGGCCGTGGGAATTTAAGGGGTGTCACACTGGCCTTTGCACCTGCACGGGCGCGGCTTTGGTTTGGCGCAAATTTGGCGTGATAATTAAGTTTGTTTTTAGTTCATTAAAAAAAAAAAAAAAAAAAAAAAAAAAAAAAAAAATAGAATTTTGCATGGCTTAAGGCGGTGGTTTTTGGGACTGGTTTTGTCGCGTCGGCGGTAACCTTGTTTAACAAAAAATGGGATTGATTTCGGGGTGAAGGTCAGATTTTCGTCACTTTAGACTTGCTCCTAGACTTTGTTGCGTGCTCTCGCACGCTATGGGTTTTCAACTTCGAAATGGCGGAGATTCTTCTCGCCGAATCTACGGGGCCGACTTCACGGATATTAAATATTAATCTGCTTGACCACTCAAATCATGGCCGAGTTTTGGTTCCTGATGAGTAAAATTCTTCTACAGGTTGCAGATATTATTTTTTGATCAACATACATCTACAGACGGCCCGTAACATTGAAAATCTTTTGACTCACAGTTAAATAAATTACACGCATGAGTTCCGTACGAATTTTCTTCAATACCCGAGGTCCCAGAAGAGGTCTGGAGAAGGTTTCTAGGAGCGTCTTCAGTAGCAGGATGAGTTATTGAGACGTACTTGCGGTATGGTCATCGAAGCTGTCTTTAGAGCGGCATGTCATCGAAGTGGTCCTTAAGGCTGGCGGTCATCGAATCTACCCCAAGGCTGCATGTCATCAAAGCGGTACCCAAGAACCTTTCTCCGGCTTCTATCCGGTTCCAGATCCTGCTCCTAGCTTAAGGTTGTTCCGGCTTCCGGCTGATCCAGGTTTTTAATCAGATAAGTATTATGAAAATTCTAGTTTGTTAAATCCTTCATCCTTACGTCTTCTGGAAACAAAACCTGATTTCCATAGAATTAATCACCTTAACTTTGTTCGTAATTCTTTGTATTCGTACTATAAAATTTTGTAGGAAGTCTTAAAGTAAATTTCTCTTTTGAAAAGGTTTATAAGCCAGATAGTTTGCTGCTATTATAGAGCTGTAGGTGGATCCTAAAATGAATAATTTCTTAATTCCAAATCCTAATAATTACCAAATTTGCCTTAATGCTCTAGAGTTAGGAAATGTTAGGGAGAATTTTTGTGTGCTTTTTTTTTTTGTTGGTTTCTTATAACTTATTGAACTAAAATTATTTTGTTAAAATTGAATATTAGTAAAATTTTCCTAGCTAGGAATTTCGTTAAAGTTTTTTTTTTACTGATGTTTAAGTGCAGTATGTTGGAAAATAATTTGTTTTACAAAAGTTATCAAATACCTGTATGATGATAATTCGATTATACTATTAAGAAGGTGAAATAGGAATAGATTTCGGTGAAAAAAATGTTAAACTTAATAGGTATTAAATGTGCAATATATATCCTATGATGTTTTTTTTTATTATTTTCCCCGAGTACAAATCAATATGTTTTTCTTTATTTTATTATTGAAGATTTTCTCAGTATCATTTTAATGATTTTAAAATTTACATGATTTTTTTCTTTAAAAATAAATGTCATATTTCTTTGAATTATTGAAGTGTATGTTTTTTTTTTATTTAACTTGCACATGAACATCACCAGTTGCCAAAAGGCAACTGGTGTTGCCTTTCTTATTAGAAAAAATACACTTCCCATTTTTACCTTCAAAATGTCCTAGCTCGGGTTTTTATTAGCTACTTATAGGAAGTTCAGTACATCATCAATTTCAATGATTGATTGTCGAAAACATTTTCTCATAGAATACCAAAATTCACTTCTACTTATAATGTTGCACAAAATAATTTTAAAATATAGTTAGTACCTTGGATTTTTAATATTTAGTAGCTTAGCAATTTCTAGCTTATTTAATAAAACGCAAATTCGAGTTGATACAATCCGTACAAATTTATGCTCCGAAAAGATTTATTCCACAGCTTTCTGTTTATGCATAGAGCCAAGGTTTCCGGAAAACAGAAATGTTGGACGCGATTGTCAGTCAGTACTATCCCCCTTATCTTTCTCCTGGTAAGATGAATTTCGATTAAGGAGAGTTTCATTGCAATTTCCGGCGAATGGCGAGTTTTAGTACCTAAATATAATGAGTTGTTAAGTGAACTACTCAAACTCTTTATGAAGGTATTTATTTATAAATATTATGCATAATAATATAAAATCTAATCGTTAATTTTAGCTTAGACTGTTTGATTAAATGTATGACTTTTGTTTAAAATCTTTGAAAATCGGATACTCACTCTTTTAAACCGGCAGTTGTTAGTCTATTCGAGAAACCGGACTGTTCAAGTAAAAATCCATCTAGGTGGTAACATTATTAATAACTTCAGTTGTAAATCAATCAATAAAAAATTCAGTTCTAATCTTAAAAGTGAATTTTAAAAGTTCCTTGTATAACATTTACTGTGATTATTATCATTGCTAAAGTTGATAGTTGTTGAGTCACTGTGAACAAAATGTTTGCACTGATGGAATTGCATGATTTGTAACAGAAAGCTCATAGTATTTTTAAAGCCGCTGTCAAATTCACTAATATTCTTCCAAAATTCATTGAAAAAGCCTCTAATTTCACTTATGTGTGTGTGCTGGGTTTTAATCCTTTCGTAAATTTCACAAAGCTTGCATTTTATTTCTCTCTGCTGTTCTCAGTTTAGGAATTTTTCATTCATATCTCCAAACAAATATTCATTCCTCGCTTTCTCAACAAAGAGTTGAGCAATTCTTTTAATCCAGCTTAACGCTGAAGCAGCCATCAGACATGTAGTGGAAAAGCAAATTCGAAGCAAATCGACTTCTGCTATATCAGCGGCAAGAAATTTGCTACGAATTTTGTGAAATAATGTCATTTTTTCTATGATAATTTGGCACAATATTCTTAAAAGAATATCCTGTCTTGTCAGCAAACAGCTTCAAGACAAAACTTTGAATATTAAACTTTCTTTAGACTCCATAGAAGGGAAATAGAAATTATCAGCAGACAATAGATCAGATTCGAATCACATGTTTAAATGCCAAAACATTTAGTGAAGATTTAAATGGAAAATTTGATTTCAAAGCTGCAGTTAAAATCCAGGGAAGTCAAAACACTCATCAGTTTCAAAAGGAACATAAAGACGAATCACGGCAAACGCTTGAGAAATAAAAAAATTAACTTTTTTAATGCGCTTTTAGATATTTAGATATTGCGCGGACATTCTTAAATTAACGTTTTGAACTAGCAAAATTTCACAGTGATAATTTTAGTTGCTTATACGAATTATCAGAAATGAGTAATGAAGATTTATATATATATATATATATATAAAAAAAAAAAAAAAAAAAAAAAAAACCAACATTTTGAAAAAAGTAGAAAGATGCGTCCTTTTAAAGATATTTACAAAAATAAATTTAAAACTCCAAATCACTTTGACATTCTGCAGTTAATTACGTCTAGCGATTTGTCTCTTTTAACTTGTCTATTTAAGAATATTACTGGCTTTGTCTGTTGTTGCTGAAAACCGTGAAAGATAATTTTTGAAACTAAAATTAATTCAGACTTATTTACGTATGGGTATGTCAAAAAAAATATTTGTGAACCTTATACTGATAGTTTGGCTGTGACTCCAAATTAATCTTTATTTTTAGAACTCCGTTTCATCAAATAACGTTAATCCACATTTTAAATCAAAAATAATCTTTATTTTGGTTTTAGCAAATGTAAACAACTCTTTAGAACAACATCATCAATAATCTTTTGTTGCCATTCCAAGAACAACAAAAATTGAATAATCTTTTTATTGCCATTCTCAAAACAACAAAAATTGAGTAATCTTTTTTGTTGCCATTCTGAAAACAACAAAAAACAAATAAAACAATATTAATCAGTATTTAAAGTTTGTGTACAAGTTGAAGCCACAACAGTACTCGCTTCCCAGTAACTAAGTTACGGTATAGAGCATAATATTACCTGTAAAACACACTATTTACACACACACACACACACACAAAAAAAAAAAAAAAAAAAAACTATTATTCATACATATAAATAGTAATCCCAAACTCGCATAGGGGGTTTTATTGTTCTCCCTACACGCGACTATTTTGCAGGAAACTTGTTAATTTTGGGGGGTAAATCTGTTGGAGGTTTGACAGGTTGGCTTATTGGCGTTGTTGGTTGCTTCGTAGGAATGTTTGCAAGAAATATGCAGGCTTTACTCTAGTAATAGACATTGTAACATCTTTGTGATTAATTTTTACTGTAAAATAGTTTTCTTCTCTGTCAAGCACTTGAAAAGGACCATCGTAAGGAGGTTCTAATTGCTTTTTAACTATGTCTCTGCGGATAAGCACATGTGATGTTGTTTTCAAGTCTTTAGGAACGAATATTTTTTGGACATATTTATCGGATACTGTTCTTGGTCCAATTTGTTCCATAGCTTTTTTAACTGCTTGACAAAAATATCGAGTGGTGTAGGAAATGTGCTATCGTGGAAAAATTCTCCAGGTAATCGTATATTTTGTCCCTAAACCATTTGAGCAATGGTATATGCAAAGTCTTCCTGCATAGCTGTGCGTAAGCCAAGAAGAACAGTTGGAAGTATTTCAGTCAGGGTCAGGCTATTGTGTGCCATAAGTGCAGTCTTGAGAGATCTATGGAGGAGTTCTACCTTCCCATTTGCTTGGGGGGATAAGCCGTTTTAAGTTGCAATTTTATTCCACACATTTTTGATAGGTTGTTGAACAACTCTGAACTAAACTGCGGTCCACTGCCAGTGACTAGGCGACATGGCGTCCCAAATCTTTAAATCCAATTAGAATAAAATGCTTTAGCAACTGTGTCTGCTGAAATGTTGTTAAGTGGAATCACATTCATCCAGTTAAAATAGCGGTCAATGCAAGTGAGACAGTAAATATTTCCATTTGATGGCGGTAGGTGTGCAATGAGGTCAACATGCAAATCACAAAATCGTTTTGAAGGCAGTTGAAACTCACCGAAACTTGATTTTGTGTGTCGATTAATTTTACTTTTTGGCAAGCCATGCAAGATCGAGTCCAAAGCTGTACATCTTTACGGATACTTGGCCAAATTAATTTAGACGATAAGAGTTTTACAGGTGACTTAATGCCAGGATGGGCTACATTATGCATTTAATGAAATATTTTCTTGCGATAACTGTCAGGAATATATGGTCTGATATTATTCGTTGAAGTTTCACACCACAAAGACTTCCCAGAAGGTAGTGGATACTGCTTGAAGTTCAGGGAAATTGCTGATTTCTTCAAATTTTGCAATTTTTTATTCATAATTTGTTCAATTGCAATTTTGTCACAGTCAATCAAAGAAATTTCTTCAATTCTTGTTAAAGTATCTGCAATGGTGTAGTCTCGACCTTCTACGTGCTGTATATCAATTGAAAATTGAGAGATGTATTGTAAATGTCTAAGTTGACAAGGTGATGCTTTTTCTGGCTTTTGTTTAAATGCAAAGATTATGGGTTTATGGTCTATGAATATTGTAAATGTTCTTCTTTCCAGTAAAAATTTGAAGTGCTTGACGGAGCGGTTAATTCCTAGTAACTCTCTATCGTAAGTACTGTAATGCTTTTATGATTCTTTTTGTTTTTTTGGAATAAAATACAACAGGTTTCCATCCGTTATCTTCAAATTATTGAAGTACCGTTCCAATCGCCGAGTCTGAAGCGTCTGTATATAATGACAGAGATAGTTCATGATTCGGGAATGATAAGAGTGTTGTATTGACTAAATCCTCTTTGCATCGTTCAAATTGTTCCTTAGCTTCATCTGTCCACTGAATTTTCCGTTTATCTTTTTTTTTGGGCTCCTTTTAAGGTAGTCGTGTAGGAGAGATTGGTTTTTTGATGCATTTTTTAAATATCACCGATAAAAATTAATAAGGCCTATGAATGTTCTGAGTTCGTGAATGGTTGTTGGAAGTTTGTAGTTAACAATAGTTTGGGCTTTCTCAGGTAAAGCTCGTGATCCTTGAGGAGTAATTAAATAAATCAAGAATGCTATGTCTTGTGTGCCAAAGATGGATTTGGAAACATTAATGCGGAGTCCATAGGCATTTAATTTTTCAAACACAAGCTTCAAATGGATTCTATGTTGTTCTTCACTAGTAGATGCTATCAGAATGTCATCTAAGTATGGAAAAGCGAAATTTAGACCAGAAAGAACTATATTTATAAATCTTTGAAACGTTGCTGGTGCATTCTTCAAACCAAAACTCATTAAACTCATATAATCCAAAAGGAGTAATAATAGCAGTTTTGCATCTGTCTTCTTCGGCAATGGGCACTTGGTAGTAGGCTTTAAATAAATATATTTTGGAATAAATATTCGTACCTTTTAAAATATGATGGAAGTCCTCTAACCTAGGAATAGGATATTTATCAGGAACTGTTCTATCGTTTAGCTGTCTATAATCTCCACATGGGCGAAGAGTACCATCTTGTTTTAGCACCACATTCAGATGACTTGCCTATTGAGAACTCGAGGGTCTTATTGTGTTATTGTCCAACATGAACTGGACCTCTTGCTTAACTACTGCAAGCTTTCGAGGATCCAACTGTCTATCTTTAGAATGCACAGGTTGACCATGTGTTATGATATGATGTTGAACATTATGTTTTAAACCTGATAAGAATAAATTTGGTTTGCATAAGTCTGGGTATTGTTTTAGAAGAGTATTAAATTTTGTTGAATGGGTTACTGTAACGATATCACTATTTTCACTGATGAAAGCAATTTCACTAGTTAACTTTAGTTGAGTTACTCCATCAACCAGTTTTTTGCCATGTAAATCAATTATTAATTAAAATTTTTTAAGGAAATCAGCTCCTAAAATTCCTTTATTAATTTTGGCCACTATAAACGGAAATTGGAATTCACCCCTAAGTCCTAAATCAAGTATTAACATTTTTATACCATAAGTTTCGATTTCGGTACTATTCGCTGCATACAACTTTGAAATCCGCGGATTGTTTGTCTTGTGCTGATGCAGGTAAAATGCTAACATCTGCACAGCTATCCACTAAGAAAAGCACTTTCGATTTTTTATCTCTTATAAATAGGCCAAATTGGCAACATTCTTTAACATTAATCGGCAGTAGAGCTTGCCGCCCCTTCTACTGCGCATTGTCGTTTCCCTGATTAGATGATCTATCAGTTAGCCAACTGCATGGCTGAGTACATTTATCCTGATGACATTTGTTACCGAAACGGAAATGATAAAAATAATATTTTCCTTTAGGATTAAATATTTTCCTAGAAGTACTGCGAGACTGTCTGCGAAACGGAGAGTTGTTTCTAAATCGTGGTCTCGATATATGATGAACAGTCATTTCGGCAATTCGCTAAATTTCGCTGTTCAACGGATTGAATTTTCATTAACAGTTCTGTATTCGAGTAATTACCAGCTGTTGATATACCACAAATCTCTTTAGAAGGTGTCATATCTGAAATTTTATCAGCCATGATCGCCAACTTGGGTAATTCTTCGTCACTAACAAGTATTATATTAGGCATAGAATCCGGCAATTTCTCTAACCATAACGTTTTAATTAAATTTTCGGACACATCCGATGTTGCAACAGATTTTAATTTTTGTCATAATTGACTGGATTTCAAGTTGCCTAAATGAATTCTTGTAAGAAGTTTTCTAATTCTAGTACTTTCGCTTTCTTTAAATAAATCCAGAAGCCTTGTTTTTGGATTCTTAATATTTAGTAGCGGAATTACTTGTTGCGATATCTCAGATGTTCTCTATATATTTGGGTTCTAACTGTGATACTATATAGTTAAATTTCCTTTTTCCGAAACAATTCCATTTATCTTAAACTGAGCCTCAACTTGAAAAAACCAGATTTCAGGGCGATCCAACCAAAATGGAGGAATTTTGACACTTACCTTACACAGTTCGTGTGCAGGATCCGTGAACGTTTTATCGTCTTCAGACATATTCACTGTAAAATCGAAACGCCAAGTCACCAGTTATTGGCTCTGACTCCATATTAATCTTTATAAGTAAAACTCCGTTTCATCAAATAACGTTAATCCACATTTTAAATCAAAATGAATCATTTCGTTTTTAGCAAATGTAAACAACTCTTTAGAAGAACATCATCAGTAATCTTTTGTTGCCATTCCAAGAACAACAAAAATTGAATAATCTTTTCGTTGCCATTCTCAAAACAACAAAAATTGAATAATCTTTTTGTTGCCATCCTGAAAATAATAAAAAACGAATAAAACAATATTAATCAGTATTTAAAGTTTCTGTATAAGTTCAAGTCACAACAATAGCATTTGAAACTTATATATGTGCCAAATCAGACGGTTACAACCGTAAACATCGCGGCAAAAACATCGCGGAAGAAAACGTCGCGGAGAAAACAACGCAAGGCGAAAATGTCGTGCTACAAAACATCGTGGGAGAAAACAACGCAAAGAGAAAACATCGCAGGTCTAAAACATCGTGGTACAAAATATTGTCGTCGAAAGTAAAGCGGTTCAAAAACTTCGCAGTTTAAAAACATCGTCGTCGAAAATATCGTGGTAAAAAATAAAGTATTTACAAATCATCGCATGACGATAACATCGCAGACATGCTTTTTTCAGGCTTTTTTTTAGATTATACGTTTCATCAAAAATTACCAGTAAAAACTTTAAAAAATAATTTATTAATGACCTTTGTTAGTTAACTATGTCGGTTTAAAATTCTGTTAAGTGCTATAAGTTGCATTAATTTTCTATTCTTAAGTTTCCTTCTTACTGTATCAGCAAAAATGTATTAGTTATTAAAAAATATGAAAGTAAAAATTAACCTTATTTCCATCTTGCGCTCACAAATCATTATAGAAATATTCATTTATTATTATTAAGGCCTGATAAAAGCATGTCTGCGATGTTATCGTCATGCGATGATTTATAGATACTTTATTTTTTACCCCGATATTTTCGACGACGATGTTTTTAAACTGCGAAGTTTTTGAACCGCTTTATTTTCGACGACGATATTTTGCACCACGTTGTTTTAGAACTGCGATGTTTTCTCTTTGCGATGTTTTCTCCCACGATGTTTTGTAGCACGACGTTTTCGCTTTGCGTTGTTTTCCCCGCGAAGTTTTCATCCCCGATGTTTTTGCCGCGATGTTATCGGCGGACACCAAATCAGACATAAAAGAAATAATTTTTACTTTTCCCGTTGATTTAAAATTTAGAAAAATAAGAATTAAGATGTATATGAAAAGTTTCATTAATTGCATTTTCATACGTAAATTTTTAATTAATTATTAAATTTCCTGATTTATATCTAATATCAAAAATAATTAATTAAATTATTTTTATTAAAATATAAATACATAATTTATTAAACATCCATTAATTGAAAAAGTGTAGTTCTGTTGCTTTATTTTTTTCTTCTAAACTTTTTTGTCAATGACAGAAAATGAATATTAAAAAATTGATCTAACGAGGCGCCTTTTTTGCCTTCGCAGGTTTACTCCGAACATTCTAGCGCCGGTTATACTAATTGCTTAAAGTTAAATGTTGCATTTATTTAGTTGAAGTTTCAGATTAGGAATCCGATCTAGTACCGCAGTCTATCTTATTTGGAGTTCGGGCTAAACGATTTCATTCTAAAACCGAAAAGTAAAAGAACCGGGCACCGGCCGAATATAAATCCTGATTCCGAGTCCAAATAAAACAGAAAAATTTTTTATGCACATTTAATTAAATGTTAGGGCATCGCGAAAGCACAGAAACACTTTATTTGAAAGAAGGACGCGATAAATTTTTAAAACAAAACATTTAATATACAGTTAAAACAAAACATTTAACGTATAGTTTAATAACTCATATAACATATAACATATGACATATGAGTATAACATATGAGTAACTCATATAACATATGAGTATTATTTGACATATGAGTATTTATTGACGTGCCGATTTATGGTTGATCAAAACAGGCTCAGTTCTCTTTTTGAAAATCCGTTACTGCAGTACAAATGCTGTAAGATCCAATGAGTAAATCCTCGCTTTTAAAATATTTCCAGCAGTTAAGTGTACTTCATCGTGCTGCCATCTAGTGGACAGAACTGAAAACATTCATAAATGACTTAAAAGCTTTTTTATGACATTTAATGTTGTCAGATCTTTTCAAATAACTTCTCAGCATAATACAGGTATTAAAGCACATTTTTAGGGAAAAATTGGAAAATCGGTATTTCTATCGTGCTCATACTTACAATATATCGGTTTTCGCCGTTCATAGGGTAGCAAGCAAAGCCGAGTAAAGGGTACCTCAGGTGAACGGCTAGCAAGGGCTCCTAATTAACTATGCAAAATTAGAAATGCATTTAAAAAAAAAGAAATTGCCTTAACTCTCAATTTTGTAATCAACCAGACAAAACATTTTAGAAGGCCATAATTAATAGCAATAAAAAACGCGCTTCGTCTTGACTGCATTGCATTCTCAGTGGCTATAAGGTCAACTGTTTTATTTTCTTTAATCATATTTCGTAATCAATTAACCATATTACCCATGAGTAAATCAGTCAGGCTGTTGTCTTCTCAGTATATGGCTGACTCATCGTAGCATCATAACAATAAACAGCAAAGTTATTTAAGTAGGACTGAATTAATTTTGATTAATACCTTCTCTTATAAGAACTAAAAATAAGCCTTAAAGCAAAACGTACTATATATCAACTTATTACTACATATTTGGAAAAGAGTTTGCTATAGAAAGAGATATGAGGTTACAGACTTTAGAAAGAGAAAGCCTAACGCTACGGTAAAATTTGTAATTTTTTTCTATAAACCTATAACTGTTTCTCAAGATTGGCATCAATTTTTGTGAGCGAAGCTCACACTTATATTTATATAAGATTGAATTTTTTTCTGTATCTCATTTTTGGATCAACTAAATCTAATATAAAGAAATCATACGGTTTTTGTACACATTTATCACAGATTATTTTTAATTCTTCAGACGTCAAAATGCCATCTATTTGTCTTATAATCTGATGAATTTCTCTTGGATAAATTAAAAAAAATAATTACAGTTATTTTATATACTTATAGGTGTTAAATAATAATTTTGTGTATTACATATAATGGATACATTTTTCTTTCGGCCCATCGTAAAAAAAGTCTGCAATTTTTTTTTTTTTTTGATTTTCTTGAGTTACACAGTCATCAATAACAATTAAATTTCTAAGTGACGGATCTAATTCGTCTAGAATAATAAAATAGTTTAAAGCAGAAGTAAACATTATTTCTTTCTTTTTAAATTTATTAAATAATTTTAACAATTTTTTCTTATCTTTTGAAGGCAAAGGATCTGAAGGATAATTTATAATATCTTCTTTTCCCATTCCTTCAAATATAGTATAATTGTTGAGCAATTTACTGTACCTCGAATCATATAAGTGTCTTGTACACATCATACCGAATTTTAATAAATCATATATGTTATATTCATTGTTAGATTAGTTTTTCCTTTGATCGATGGGCCTACAATTAAAGGTCTAAAAGGCCATTTTGGTAATAAAGGTTGATAATTTGAATCAGCAGATTCTTTTGGTTCAGTATAATCTTTAATTTTTATTTTTTTCATTTATATAAATATAATTTACAAATGTAAAAATACAATTTAATACGGTAAAATTATATTTAGTTACTGTGAAATTAGACAGCAAAACTGAAGTATCAATTTAGCTATGGTAAGAAATTACTTATGTATAAATGAATGAGATAGAAAAGAAAGGAAGTTAAGAGAAAAAAGTAACTAGAAAATACTACACTTATGCTTGTGAAAAATGCAGCACCATGAGGGAATTGTCGGAAATGAATGAAATTTATTAACCATATTTTACTGGTTAGTGGTACAAATAAACGATCAGATTTACAAGACAAAAAATTAAAACGAACGTCTGAAATCAGTTATGTGTTCGTCAGGCTGAGCAGTGACAGTATGTACACATTGTGAAATTGAGTCATACAGGTTCTGAATGAAAAAAAACCCTGGGGAATGTTATTCCATATGTCTTCAACTTGACGCCAAAGTTTAGTCCCAGTGACCAGCTGTAGGTGGCATATCCGGGGAATAAGCAAGTTATTGCGAAACCTGTTGTGCCCTAGAGAATGCTTGTGCAGTCTGAGAAACATGTGCTTGGCCATTATCCTTCTGAAATACAGCCCCTGGAATGCGTCGAAGAATGGGGAGGACCTCTGGCTCCACAACTTTCCTTATGTAGCGATCACTGTGGAGATTGCCCGCAATCTGCACTAGATGGGATTGACAATTATACCCAATAGCACCCAACACCATGATATCAGGCGTTTGTGCAGTATGACGCTGGATATTACAATATGGGAGCAAATCTGCCCCACTATAAAAGTCTGAAGCGTACTCTTCTATGATTCTACTCCACATTATAGCGAGATTAATTGAAGAAAACAACTTGTTGCCACCAGGGCACTCAATGCACTGTGTAACCATACCCATTGAAGTCGGAGGCATCTGTGATTCAGCGACGCAGGACCCTTGTACGCAGTTCATGCTGCGGCAGAAGGCAACAAACAACACACATCTGTAGACAACACAAATCTGTAGCCTTGCTCCAACGTTGCGCTAACACAGGAGAGGACGCTGTACGATCCGTTACAGTGCGGATGAGGTGTCTGTCGTCCCGTGCCGTTGCGGTATTGCATGCCGCACTGCCAGAATTTCGACTTATTTGGTTCTCATCTGCCCGTCTTTTCCAAACACGTATCACTGTTGTCGTTTTACGCTGCGTGCGGGCTGCGATTGCTCGATACGAATGTCCATCCTGTCGCATAATGACGACGTGGCCTCGTTTGAACTCCGTTAGTTGTTGGAACTCTCCGCTGTTGAGGAGGTATACTGACCATTAATTAAACCTTCATTGCAGACAGAGGATGATAAACAGATTTCAACGCAACTTTCGGGTCCTTTATATACATGGAAGAAGCAGCCTGTTCTCATTCCACGTATGCGCAATCGTTTTGTAATTCAATCATTTGCATGTCTTACCTCACTTTACGTTTTCTGTAAGTTTGGTTCCATTTGCATAATTCCTTTATGGTGTTGCAATTTTCACAGACAATAGTGTATTACTCTTATCAAATTAAAAGCCGAAATTAGGAGAAAAATTCATTATCGAATAAAAGAAAATAAAGGGATTCAAAAAAAACTTTAGAGGAATTTTATAAACCTGTTACTAAAGAAATGGAAAAATATGAAATTTCAGATAAAGATGTCGTAAAAAGTATTCAAGATGTTATACAAACTATAGCATTTCTCACGTTAGAAGCTTCGCCATTTAAAGCGTCAGTTTCGCTGTCTGAGTCTTCAAAACCTGAGCTTGAAAATGAATTAGAAAAATCTACGGTAAGTACTCAAACTGTGCATAAAGGAAGTGATATATTAGATCCTTTTATTGATGAAGGGATAGATAAAATTCTTATTAAGAATAAAGGATTTAAATAACGAAGTGAATTTTCGAATAAAAATTTGGAAACATTGAAAGATATAATAAAAAAGCAGAAACGACGAAATAGGAAATTATACCACAGTTATGGGCATCTGTGTTAGGATAAATTATTGTCACTTTTGCATAATAAAACTCGGTAATGTCCAAAAGAAACGAGTGCCAAACCATAAATTGGCTAGAGAGGATTCTGCTTTGGTTCAGATGAAGAAGTCTTAAAAAGATTTTGTGCTAACATTGTGCTTGTGTTCAATCTTTTCAGCATGTTACCTTCTTTTATGGAACATACTCTTGATAATATTGCCTAATAGGTAAGCCTGAAGCTATTTAAAACTTATAAATAAATCTCTTGTAAGTACTTTTTCAACACTTCAATTTAAATGTTTGTAAAGACTGTTAGCTTTGATTTGTATTCTATTTGTGTTCTATTTGAGGTAATAAAACCCTCTAACTTGTTAAATAAAGATTTCATAGTTACTCTGACTTATGATACTTTATAATAAAACAGCCTCAAATAGGGGATAGTGTACTCAAACTCGTTAACTGTGTTAAATATATACGATATATCAATCTAGATTTACTGTTAAAAGAGCAAAAGATAAAGATATAAAAGAAGACTAGAAGAGTGGAAAAATGACTAATCAAAATATTTTTGACCATTTGAAATTATACATAAAACAATCAAAAAGTAAAGAAGCTCAACATAAAAAAAAAAAAAAATATTGTTAAGGGCCTACATAATATGGATGTTTTATTAGATTTAACAGATAAAATATGCGAAGGAAATAATTCTAAGAAATTGTTTAATGAAATAGTTTTATTGTTAAATATGTCATTGAAAAATGGAAATACGACAAAGGCAGATGTGACACAATATTGAAATCAATTTCTCATCTTTTACTAAATGAGTAATTATATAAAAAGGAAAGTTTATTTGAGCGATGGCGAGAGTAGTAAATTAAGATCTACTTATAATAAAAAAGAGGAAGTAACATTAAAGATTAATAAATTTAAAACCCCAAATTATAACTTAAATTTAATAAAAACATAAATTACTCACATAAATAATAGGGAAAGTTATATTTACAAAATCTTGCAAAATTTTACAAAATTTTATAAATATAACGCTGATTTTTGTTGTTTTGACTTCTGAATTAGTATTTATTCGGCGTGTTATTGTGTCTTAATTAGTGAGTTTTTAGTTAAAGCAACTCTCCTTTCAGTCTCATTTTCACCCACGCTTTCTGCCGCAATGTTAATAAGCCAGCGCGCGTTTATTCAAATCAGGTAGAAAGAAGTGCTGTTTAAGGAAGGTTTTGGAAAGTGACTTTTAGAGCCTGTTATGCTTACTTGAAGGCCGCGCTGCTATTTTGAATTACTAGCGATTACAGTGCTGTGGCGTTGAGTGCTTCTAGCCACTAGGGTTAGGGTTGTTTTCCCACGATCATATTTCACAAGTGCACATCTGTGTAGCCACCGAGGGAGTGGCTTCTAGGATGGACCAATGAGCATCCAGTAATATTTCTGTCATGTCACATGACCTTTCGCGTGCTTTAAGATTTAAGCAAGATGGTTGAAAATATTCTGCCACGCAATTTTCTGTACAAAATAACTAAAGTAGAGTTGATTACTTCTGAAACTTTTCATTGCGAAGTTAGATCAAATATAGGAAATTATGAAGATTTCACTACATGGTTGAAATAAATAGTAATACATGTTTGATACTTCGCAAAAATATCGGTGTGAACTATTACTTAATAAGTGGTAAATAAGATGAAGAAAGAAATATGTGATAAATATCTGACCTCAAATGCAATCTTTACATAAAACTATGCGTATGAGAAAAATATTTACACCAATTATAAATGTAAATAGAAGTCAGCACTTTTTTATTGCAGTCTATATGGAAAAGATGTTCTATAATAATAACCAATGCAGAATTTTATTCAAAGTGAACTTTATTAATTTGCATTCGTGTACATTTAATGCGTTAAATTTCACATTTAATAAATGCTCATTCTTAAATGTACTGTCTACACAAGAAATGCTCATCAAACAGAGTGAATATATCGTATTCACAACGAATATATTCAATTTATTCACATATAATTTTTAATGTTAACAATGGATATAATCAGATCATATATATTCTGAACCTTACACTTTAAAAATCAAAGGAATGCAAGCACTGAAATAAGAAAACACTAGATTCATTGTAAAGCTTTCAGTCATTCTCAGCTCAATTAAAAAAAATATACACTTGAATTCTCTTAATCCACATAATATGCCGTGAACATCAATCCTAATATTAGGCGTGATAAAAATCGCGAAAGTGGAATGTCAGCGATTAATCAAACTCAGAAAATGAAAGCACTACGAGATTTTCTACTATTACGCCATATATTTATAACTGCGAAACAAATGCAAATTAAAACGTAAACAATATACGCTCACATGCACGAGGATTTAGCGTCACAAGAGCAATAGTAGCTTATTGGTCCATTTTCGAAACTCCTCCCTCAGTAGCTACGCTGATGTGCACTTGTGAAATATGCTTCCCGCGACGAGTCAGAGCCTGCGCGTCAAATTATCCTGTGAACCTTTAGGCTAAATTTATTACATTCTATTTTAAGTTCATTGTTATCTAGTTTTGAGTTAAGCCAGAAGTGTTGGCTTTGTGTAAGTCCAAGTGAGGCCAAATGTGCAAATTCTATTGAATGAATAAAGGGTTCTTTACACACTTCTTCTGACTTCTTGCCGTCAATAAGACTTAAGGATAATTCTTCATACAGTCTTTTTAGAGCTCGTTAGTTTATGCTTCCAAAGAAAACGAAGCTCCATAATTACAATAAGTAAAACTTAGATATCTAAGAGCAAATTTATCGCTTTTAAACTAAGACAAGGTAGTGTATTATTTAAAGGTATTTTAAATCAAATTAAAGCAGAAATTTTTAACCAACTTATAATATATTTAAAACAAAAAATACCTCATATACTTCAAACATCCTATTTCAAAGGAAATTCAGGATTTTTCAAAACTTTAGAGCAGGGGTTCTCAACCGGTGGTACGCGGACCACTGGTGGCACGCAAAGAAGCAAAGCATTTCTGACTATTAAATTCAAAAATTGAAACCTCAACATCCTGATTGAGTTTTTATCTAAACTCGTAAATTTATGCAATATGAGCTTTGTTCAAGAGTGGTGGTGGTAGTAGTACTTTGTAGTGGTGGTACTAAAGGTTTTCAATTTTTGTTTAGGTGGTACGCGTTAATCAAAAGGTTGAGAACCGCTGCTTTAGAGCAATCAGATGTATTTGAAGATTTTCTGCCTTTTATAATGCCTATTTTAGCATCATTAAGCTTAGGTGCAGCCAAACTGTAGGGTGTGTGTGTGATTATGGCAAAGCCTCGAGGGCTATCTGCCTAAAAGGGAAGGGATGCCTTCGTGGAGGGCTTTCCAAGGGAAACTGGATCGTATACACGTTACACATGGGAAAAACCACGAAAACACCCATGCAGCCAGCCCGTTCGCGGGATTCGAACCTCGAACCGAACTACTACTTTACCGCTCAGCCGCTGGTGGGCCCACCCAAGCTGTAGGTTCTTATGGGGAACAAAAATCAGGATCAGGGGAAAAAAAGGGTGGATAGGGAGTATAACAGCCATGAGAATTTCAGGACAAATGATTGAAGAAAATATGAAAAATGAAAAAGGATTTAGAGGCTATTTTACGTCAGATTTATTACCTAAAAAGATTACAGCATTTGAAAATGGTATTATTAATTTAGATGTAGCTAAAGGTCCTGGAAGTCATTGGTTATGTTATTATAATGATCCTAAATATAAATATCTAGAATATTTTGATCATTTTAAGGAATACAAATTAGGTAAAATTAGGTTAAAAAAGTTTATATCTGATAATATTTTTAATTTCTTCAATTATTTGTTAAATATATACATATAGCCTATAATGATGCTTTTTTTACAACACCTTATTTCTGTAAAATGGGGTTTATATTGTATTAAATATATTCCTCAAAGAAATAAAGGTAACTCACCAAAGAAATTGCTTAAATATTTTATAGAATTTCCCAGAGAACGTAACGATAATTTAATTCTGAGCAGTTAAACTTCAATTTAATAATTAATATATATAATAAATGAACACAGATTTTTTTTCTCAAAGATGATGAGTATGTGCGAGGAAGACTAGAAAGTGGTGGTAACAGTGAAGCTTCTGAACAAGATCTCCAGAAATATTTAATCAAGTTAAGAAAATAATATTATCGGCTAGGAAAAAAAAAAAAAATTAATAGTTTTGACAATGAACGTTTTTGTTATATATTAATTGCTATTATTTTCAAGCTCAAGTTTTGCTTACTTAATTCAGTTTGATCAGTAATTGAAGTTATTAATTTACTTTTTGCTTTAGTTGTTTAAAGTTGGTTGTAAGTTTAAACTGTAACTTTTGTAAACTTTAAATTTAGGTTTGGTTGCTTTAAAAGTTTTATTGAGTTAAAGTGGTTTAATTTTTAATTTGAGTTTAGGGACTTAAGTTTACAAAAAGTACATTTTTGTTTTTGACCCTTAAGGTCGTTTAACTTTCAACTTTATTTTAAAGTTTTGTTTGTTGCACTTTTGGTGTGTTAATTTTTTTTTAACTTAAGGTAACTTAATTTTTATCCCTCTTTCTATTGAAGTTGTCGAATACATATTTTCTGACTGGTGGTAAGGTAAATCAATAGTAATTGAAACTCAATCTGGTTAATGAGTGTGTATACTTAAAATGCTGCTGAAGAAAAAATTTATATGGTGCTGACATTTGTTAATGAATTTAATTGTTATGTAATAGTTTAAACTTTAATGTCCCAAATTCGTTTGTGTTGAATAACTATTCACTGGTTTTGAAAATTTTCTCATCACAACCGTCGGCTTGGCATTCATTTTCAGAATCCCTTATCGGAGGATTACTGCTCCCCGAAATTCTTTCGCTCAAGCGATAGAAGACATGTACTGTTATCAGCGCCTCGTCAGTTTTGCATAACCGGGACGTCGGTTTCGGTGACATCTCTAGCAGGGAAAGGTTATACAGCGATTTATTTAGGAGAGGGGAAAAGTCGTTGGATAGGAAGCTCTACATGCTGGATTTGCGCCTCGAGCGAGGCTAGTTCACCCCTCTTTTTGTTCATCTGCAGAGAGTTGTTGAACCAGCGGTGTGGCTTTAGAGGCCGAATGTTTGAACTGCGCTTGCTGGCTCTTTCTGCTAGCAGGGCTTAATTTCTAAAATTAGAAGTGTCGGAGCCTCATGCAAGACCGTCAGGAAAGAGGAACTAGAGTAAATAAATAAAATGGACATTAAAATCCTGATTAATTTAAGAATTAAATACTTAATTATTTCCGGATTAATTAATAGTTATTAAATTAAAATTAATAATTAATATTTGTATTGTTATTTAATTAATAATTATTTTTCAATTAATTAATTGTATTTAAAATAATTGAAGATTAACCCTTTCCGGCACGCTACCTTTTAAAGTTGGAGTTTTGATAAAAAAAAAAAAAAAAAAAAAAAGGTAGGCAGTTTAATTTGGCCTAGAAGAGAACACAAGTAAAATTTTGTAAAGATAGCACTTATCGTTTTAATTCTGTGGGTGCGCCCAAAGTGGGCACTCTGATTGAATAGAGCTTCGAAAATAGTGCTGAAACGAGCATTGTTGTCAATGAACTAACCGATGAGATGCGGAGAAACAAAGAATACAGACTCTAAGTTGTTCTAGATTATTGATGAGCCCGGTCTGGGCGCACCTAGGGTTCGCCGTTTGATATTAGGCAAGATTTCAAGGTAAAAATTTAAAACTAATATAGAATAAGGAGATTAGCATACAACCAAAAAAATAACATAGAAATTTCTTTTCAAACAATTCCTTTTATACCCTAAAAAATCTGAAAGATTTCTTAAAAAAATGAGGGCTTAAAAAACTAAACATGGCTAAACTATATGGACTGGTTTGTGTTGAGCTGCTATAGCCATTTACTATAAATAAAGAAGGTTCAGAGTAACCTATAAATCCTTTTTCATTCAATTTTTCTGTGCGTACAGAAGTAAATTTTTAGGTGTGTCCAGACCGGACACACTGTGCCGCAAAGGGTTAAAGTAATTAAATTAAATGTACAGACATAACTTAAAAATTTAATAAGCTATTTTTAATATAATTTTGCTGCTAAAAATAAAATTTTCGAGATCAGATTTTTACTGAAATTGTTATTCAGTTACATAGAAATGCCGAAGCCTTCTTATTTAGGGCTCCAGTGCACTCCGTCTAGAATTATGATTTACCCCCAAAACTAAGAAGGTCCGGAGCCGGGCTCCGGCGCAATTTAAGCTTTGTCTGGTAATCGGGAAACCCCTTCCCGTGAAGATTTCCCTGTTTGGGTTGCTGTGCTTGGCTTCTTGCTGATCATCTTCTTCGCCAAATTTTTCAAAAACGCGCCAGCTATTAAAGTGATTGCGCAGTGGATTGACGACGGCAAAGACGGAGAAAAGATTTTCTATTACACCTTTTTTTTTTGACGGAGCTGCAGCGACAAAATGATACCTACTTCTATCTTCTGCATGGCGGAACCCCGAGAGCTTGAGGGTAAACGGAAGGACACATAATTGAAGTCGAGCTAAAATCAGGACTTAGAAGAGAAGGGCTAGCTCATAGAGCTTTTCCCCCTGAGGCAGAAAGTGAGAAGTGATGACGTAGAAATGATGACGCTGAGCGCGCCAATATAATTCACAGCTTGGAAATTAGCGTTTTTGAACCAGCGTTTAAAATGAGCTGTGTGTGAAAGATAGCTATAATTTGGAAGAGGCAATGTTACTGCTTTATGAATTTTAGACTGAACCATTAAAAAATTTAATAATGCTTACTCAATTTTAAAATAATAGATAAAATGTGCTACTCTTTTAACATAAAGTTCCGTGGTTTTTTTTAATTTTTATTTGCAGGTTTTTTTATTTAATGCACGTTTATTTCTAATCATTTCTTTATTTGCATGCTAACTGAGAGAATTTTTATGCTGCTTCTAAGATAACTATAATAGCAACTATTTAAATTTACTCAAAAAACAACTTTACATTGACATAGGTTTAAACATATATGACATATATGGCAACATTTCTGCTAACCTACGTTTGATTTTTTGCCTAATTGTAAATTTGACATTGTTATAATTCTCTTCCGATTCAATATAATAGATATTTTTTAAATAATTTTGTAATTTATACTTATATCTATATTACAATTAAATAAATGTATATAAGATTGTTACCTTAATTTTGACAAAATAGCTTTATTCAGAGTACCTAAAATAGTTATTTAATTTTTCAAAAGTGTGAGTAAAGGAAGCAGGTCTTTTTATGCCAATTACTTTGATGTTTTATACTATTATATTTTATCTAGAATGCTAATCTAGCACAAAATCTAATCAATAATTAGTTACAAAGGATACAATAAGAATAACTTTAACAAGTACTTTACAAAATTAGTTTGTTAAATACTTGTTATTCTTCTTGGTACCATTCATAATACCGAGGAGGCCCACCAGCGGCCGAGCGGTAAAGTCGCTGAACACTGGTAGTTCGGTCCGAGGTTCGAATCCCGCAAACGGGCTGGCTGCATGGGTGTTTTCGTGGTTTTCCCCATGTGTAACGTGTATACGAGCCAGTTTCCCTTAGAAAGTCCTCCACAAAGGCATCCCTCCCCTTAGGCAGATAGCCCTAGTGTGCTTTGCCATAATTAAATACACACATACACATAATACCGAAGATATTATCGATTAACTCATAGAAGTCAGGTGCTTTCTGATTTCCTGTGGGGTAGAGTATACCTTTTGCGGTACTTTTTGAAAATAATGTTTTCTCTGGAGAGACTTTTTGTCTCTCGTTTCCCTTGACCATTAAATAATTTGAGTTTTTGACACAATTTGATTTCTTCTCAATCTCTATTTAAAACCTCTTTAATAATATCAAAATTTAAAACAGATCCATCTTCTAAAACAAATCCTCTATCTAAAACGCGGTTTCTCAGTAATTTGAGGCAGAGCGCGAAATGAGACCTCTGATTAAAACAAACTGCACATTTTGAAAAGAACCAACTTAGTCCAGTTTAGAGTCATAGCAGAGTTTTCAATCTATATGCATTTCGTCGAAACTGAGAACGCATATTTTTTCTACAGAATAGAAATATTCGCCTCCTTCCTTCTTTAGAGTAAGAACATTACTTTGAATTCTTGGACTACACTAAAATTTAGAAAACACTAGAAAATAAAATAAACACCATTTCTTTAATTTGATAATGGTGTATTTAATTATGGCAAAGCACACGAGGGCTATCTGCCTAAAGGGAGGGATGCCTTTCGTGGAGGACTTTCTAAGGGAAACTGGCTCGTATACACGTTACACATGGGGAAAACCACGAAAACGCCCATGCAGCCAGCCCGTTCGCGGGATTCGAACCTCAGACCGAACTACCAGTGTTCAGCGTTTTTACCGCTCGGCCGCTGGTGGGCTTAATTTGATAATACTAGGTATTTATATTCCAATTTTTTTTCTTTCCAAAAATCATAGCTTTAAGATGACAGAGCTCTTATAACGATGCTACGTGAAATATTTTCGCTAGTCCACCTGATTTTTTTCTTCTTTTTCAGTAATGCATTAATCTGCGTCTTTATAAAAATAAGCTTTAGACATTTTTCAAAATTCTCCGATTTGTGCTCCCCCCCCCCAAATTTCGCTATTTGAGATTTTAATTTCTGATACCAATTTCTGTCTAGATGTCGTCCACCTTCTTTGTCGCTGAACAAACATTCTAAAATTGTTCTTTTCTCTATTTTTCAATACTTTAATACAATTTTCTAAGGATATTATTTTGTTCTTCAAATTATCAATGCATTCTTGTTTATCCTTAAACATTCAGGATGATCTACATTTTCATTTGTGAGTTTTATTTCAAAATCATTAAAATTTGATTTATTATTGTCATCATCAATTTCGATTTATTATTGTCATCATAATTTACTTTCGGCACAGCATTCCATTCCAACAGTTTCTTTTTGTGGCTATCCAAACAAGCGATTTTTCATATCATCTTCATAAACACTGCATAGAAAATGTTCGCTGCAAATTTTTCCGCTCTTCACATTAATAGAATCTTCTCTTTGACATTTGTGTATCCATACTTTCTTCAAAAGCAAACTCTCATTTGGATCCTTTGGTCCCATGAAATAAAATATCTCATCCTTTCATACTTCTGTAAGTGCTACGGCACGTTACTGCAGCGCAAAAAGCCATATTACGTAAACGATACTTTACAATATAGAATTTAAAATAAAAACTGACTAAAATTACATATATATAAATTATTTTAAATATATACATTATTAGAAAACAGATATATATATTGTTAAAATTAATTTGGGATATGTAACCGCTAGAAAATCGTCTCGCAGCTCAATGAAATTACTGTTTTAAACGCGGGAAATCAGGACAGGTGGCATCACAGTGACGTCAGATTATTGCCTGTTACGTCCCCCCATTAGGCTCGCCCATGGAGGTAGGAAGTAAGATGGAGTCGCCCTAAACAAGTTTCTCCGTACCCTGCTCTGAAGCACCGGCGATCCCTACGTGGTGACCAAAACATTGGGTCATTTACCATTGAGTTCTATGGGATTTGACGCGTTCGGGTGTAAATATTTTGTAATTACGTCGCAAATATACATATAAATGTCTATATTTTCTTTTTCTACAACACTTCAGAGTCCTAAGTATGTGAAAACAACATATTTTTAAACAACATTTCATTCTGAACGGAATTAAATGCTATACTTTTCACAGGACAGTTTTCTCAGAATGGTTTAATTTGAATGAAATATTTTCACATGTTTTCGTTAATTACATTAGAAAAAAAAATTAAGGTAATTCGATTTTATTCGGTTAAGGTACAAAAATTAAGATCAAAGTTTATTGTATTATTAATATTAAAATTATGCATTATTTCTTTTCTATTTATAGAGCTTCTTCCTAAAATACTTTCTTAAATATGACATGATTTTTTGGCTTCTTTTAAATCGAAAAATGTAAGTCAATTTATAATTAATGCTCTATTCGGTTAATTTTAAATTAGAGAATTATTAGGAATTAGCGAAATACTTTAAATAAGTATTTCGCTAATTCCTAATAATTAAATAGGTATTAAATAGTATTTGACTTTCTCTGAACATTTCTGAAAGGGAATAAAATAAGTTTTTTTTTTTTTTTAAGTATTATTTAAAACTTGTAACTGAGTTATTATAAAATGTAAAGGGAATAATTCTTTAAATTATACTTATCAGATTTTTTTTTTTTACCCTTCATTTCAACAATACATATTCCAAAACTCTTTATTACGTTCTTAAGTGCGCATCTCATAGCATTTGCTTTACAATACCTTTTAACAGAGTGCTTTTCAATACGAACAATTCTTGCTTAAATAGTTTTATAACGTATTTGTCAACAGGATTTCAATTTATGTTTACAATTCAATATTAAGGTTATTATATATTTAGATAACATTTATAATCATTATAAATTAAATACATTTAATCATTAGATTTCTTCACAGTACTTTCACAGTTGTTTATAAGTGAATAAATGCTTCATTTCAAATACATTTATAAATAATTTAATGAATATTTAAGTATTTTGTCAAAGACAGATACATGCTTTTTGCAAGCACATGCATAAATACTCATACATATTTCCTATTTATCATTTCCGGCATGTGCAAATCTTTAATTTCTGTGCATTCACTATATTTTTCGTGTAAAGTAATTTACACTAATTTAGCATACACCCGAAAGTTTTACATAAAAAATATATATGAATATAATTTGAATGAAAATTATAAGTATTATTTTTAATACCCACTCAAAGGTCAGTTTTTCTTCAAAATTCCTCCACGATGGCATCTCTCTCTTTAGGCAGATAGCCCTTGCATGCGTTACTCTATTTAATAAAAGCTTAATCTGACCTATGTGCCTAATTACAAATATTTTAACATACACAATTTTATATTTACATTTAGCCATCAAGTTTCAAACTTTTCAAATCTTCTAGAAAATAAATTTTGGCAGATCTCTTTTAGCAATTTTCTTAAAAATCTATATTTTTGTAGTGCAACAGCTTAGAATTTTATAAAACAAATTCACAATCAAAATCGCTGTTGTTAGTTATCGAAAAATAACCAAGATGTGATTTTTGCGTAAATGTCAGTAAACTATACAAATTGCTATTATCCATCACACTATGAATGTTTCATGCGAGAGTGTCCCTTTTTCGATTTCTATGGAACTGTCGTGTGTCGAAATACTATCAGAATCTTGTCAAGTGAGCTTCTGAATGTAAACAAAGAACACCCTGTCTGGTGACCCAAGCTTCAAAGCAGTGCTTCACTTCTAGCACGGAATGGCCCCTCCTCCCTTTCCTACCTCCATGGGCTCGCGTCGGCGAGGAGTCGAACAAAGAAATGAGCTAGCCCTTCTATTTATCCCTGGCTAAAATAGAAGTCCGGATCAAAGAAAGTCTATTCTTTGTCCGGATCCTTGTTCCACGCTGGAGATGGCCTCCGGAGGGTTAGATGTACAGACCATCCTGTCGGAAGGGCTACCTTGGACGGAAAATTGGAGCCTGACCTCGTCGTTGATGTTATCTTTTGTTGATTTTATTTATTTCGCTTACCTCTTTCTTTTCTTTTCAACAGATATGCTGAAAACCAGCGTAAGGATGTCTATAGAACTAAGTGTGTTCTATAGTCTATAGTTTAGTGTCCGCAATGCAGCGCGGAGGATGAAAGTTCAGACGCCTATCATGACGCCAACTCACGTGATTTTCACGGACCCAGAAGAGGATTTAAAATAGACCTTTTTATTAGTTCTTCAGTATAAAAATTTAGGCAGCTAATTGTACAGCAGAAGAAGTCAACTATTTAGAGGTAAACTTGGAAGGCTAAAGACTTGGAAGGCTAAAGCCGATCCAAGTCAATTTAGAAGCTGCTCAAAATTAGTACTGAGACGAAAAGAGGAAATTAAAAACTTTCTCATCACTCATAATATTGACATAATGCTTCTCAACGAAACCCATCTATGGAAATCACATCGAATCAACTTCCCCGGGTATCGGAAAATCCGCGACGACAGAATTCACAACAGAGGTGGCGGTACTGCTATCATTATTAAAAATTACCTCCGTTTCGCTAAATATGGATCGTTTCGATATTACCTAACACAGGCAATATCGAAAAAACAGCTGCAATAATTTATAGTGGACTGAATGAAGCGTATTTATTCATCTCAGTTTACAATCCCCCTGGCAATAGACTTAACGATACCGATCTAAACAATCTCACTTCTGCCAATTTTCCAACTTTAATTGCGGGTGATCTCAACGCTAAAAATCAAGCATGGAATTCAAGATTTAACAATACTAATGGAAATTTCCTGAATAACTACCTCCTTAATCAAGACCTTAAAATTGTCGCGCCATTCACCCCCACAAGAATTCATCATGATGGCACCGGGGACATCCTAGATGTATTACTTCTTAAAAATATTAATCAAACTCCACATTTGGAAGTCACTTATGACCTAAATTCGGATCACCTGCCAGTCACTTTTGACTTCTATGGATTTTATCACCCATTAAAAAAACAACTCATCAAAACCAACTGGAATCTTGTCAACAATTTACTTCAAAATTATACCTGCAATAGTCATTATCCTCATAGCTATGCAATTGAAAAAGAAATTCATAAATTTACTACAACTATCCAAAATGCTATTTCCAACGCTACGTACTCAGTTAAAGAAAATAAATCTCAAACCCTTCCTACTCAGATCAAAAACACAATCAAGCTCAGAAACGAAGCTATTAAGACCTGGCATCAGTCAAGAAATCCAAATGACAAAAGACATCTTAACTATCTAAATCGTAAAATCAAGTCTGATATTCAAGAGTACAGGACTCAAAAATGGGACCACCTTCTCGAAAATTTAGAACCGAATCACGAAAATGTCTGGAAAATCGCACGCTCACTCAAAAACAATACCAGCTATACCCAGCATGCAATAGAACATTCAGGAACCAACTATTACTCGGATCAAGACATTGCTGACCTCATGGCCGAAGAACAGGAAAAAATCTATAAACCCCTCCCTGCTATCAATTCGGAAACAGAAGATGAAGCTAACGAGGCAATCAACTTCATACGCAATTTCACTCCTCAAAGGCACATCCAGTTTACTTCTCCTAAGGAGATTAAAAACATAATCAAAAATCTTAAGCCAAAAAAAGCGAAAGGTTATGATCAAATTAATAACGAAACACTTAAAGCTCTGCCTAATAAATGTATAACTAATCTATGTAATATTATTAATGGATGTATCAGACTGTCTTACTTCCCTCAACAATGGAAGCATTCAATAGTTATTTTCATTCTCAAACCGGGCAAAAACCCAAAGGATGTCAACAGCTACCGACCCATCAGCCTTCTGCCTGCTATGGGAAAAATATATGAAAAAATTCTTAACAACAGACTTACTGACTTCCTTGAAAACAATGACATAATAGATCATCTGCAATTTGGATTTAGGAAAGGCCATTCAACCACACACCAAGTCCTTAATCTTGTTGAAACCATAGCTCTTGCTTTTCAGAAAAAAAGTGCAGTTGCCGCATGCTACCTCGATTTTGAGAAAGCTTTTGATCGAGTGTGGCATGCTGGGCTAATTCTAAAGCTCATTGATCTAGAAATACCCAAAAATTTAGTCAAAATCATCTTCTCTTTTATACGAAACAGAACTTTCCAAGTCCGAATCGGTAGTACCCTCTCAAAAAAGAAAAGGATGTTTTGCGGCGTCGCTCAAGGTAGTGTTTTGAGCCCAAAACTTTTCAATATCTATATTAATGATCTTCCACAACCACCTAATTCCAAAGTGCTCAAATATGCCGATGATGCAGTAGTCCTCTCAGAATCAATAAAACCCCAACTTGCCATAAATAATCTTCAAATGTACGTTAATAATATTGCACACTGGTGTTCTATCTGGAAAATTAATCTCAACGCTCATAAATGTAATACTGTTCTCTACAGAAGATATAAGAAACTGCAAAATGTCAACACTGAACTTAAAATCAATAACATTCCTATCCCACATAGTGACGCATATAAATATCTGGGTGTATATATTGATAAACAACTAAACTTCAAAAACCACCTTCAGTACATTGCAAATAAGGGGAATTCTGCATACATGGCTATTTATCCACTTATTGGGCGAAACTCCAAACTTAATTTGCACACTAAAAAGGTATTATATACTTCTCTCATCCGAGCGATCCTAACATATGCCGCCCCTGCTTGGGCTATCGGCAATAAGAATGAAAGAAAAAAGATCGGGATTTTGCAAAACAAAATATTACGATCAATTACAAACGCGCCCTGGTTTGTCAGGAATAAAGATATTCAAAAAGATCTTAAAATCCCTGATCTTATGGGTCACATTCTCACTATATCCCACAATTTCTTTGAAAAAGTTAGGAATAGTGAATACCAGGCTATTCAGAACATCATTGATTATGACCCTACTATTGAATACACGGTCAAACGACCGCGTACTATCCATCACAATCCAAGATGGTAATTTTAAACTTGTAAATAGTGTATATATTTTTTCCATTTATCCAAGAATTCATTTATTCAAGTTTACTTTTTGTTATTTAAAATTTCAGTTAATTGTACATATCATGTGACCACTCTGGTCAAATTAGAATTTTGTAAAAAAGAACTTCTATGATTTGCTGATCCACATCACGTGGTTCTCCACTTGCTGCTAACAATTCTGAGTGCTCCTCCCTCATTCAGGGAGTGTATGCCGAGGTAGTAGGACTGCTTTTTCTGACCTGACCATTATGCCGCCTGACTACACGAGATCCGAGATCATTGCCGTTTTAAATTGCTTCTAATGCCAATTGCTTATCTCCTTTTCATCTAAAATTGCAGGATTAAATCCTGTAAATTTTCGCCTCTGTGCGGGTGTTCATACACCACTATTTCTTCTACTAACCGGCTGTATAGCATGACGCAAACTGAATGGATTAAGGCTCTTAGTAGCCAAGGCCATTTTTGTGAAAGGAATAGATTAGATTAGATTAGTACTGAGACGATTGCCAGGCGCTGCCAAAAGCTCACTTCTATAACAAATATAAACAGTACGCCTTTATGGATCTTCAGTTGGTACAATATAATACAATGCAAATAAATTCTTACTATAAAATAAAAAGATTACCATATCAACATCAAATATAATTTATTTATTCACTAGCTCAGTAGTCAAAAATCTCATCTTCTATATTTTAATAAACAAATCGAATTCCAAAGATAAAAACTGTTGCCAAAAACGATAATACAATAATATGCAAAGTAAACATCTATAATTATTAAAGCATTATGTGTATTAAAATATTGTGAGTTACTTTCAAACTAATTATTTATATTTTATGCCGTTACATTCACTCCCCTTCTAGTAACGAACGTTACGTTAGAAAGATTGGAAGAAGTAATAGTGCATCATCAAAATAATAACAAAATTCATGTATAAATAAAATATCAGTTTTTGAATCGCAATGGTGTCTTAAGAATTCTACCAGTTCGAGATTGTCTTAAAGCTGATTTGATTTTAGGTTGAGCCACAGTTAATGTGGTTTGAATTTCAATCGGCGTAGATGCATTGTTTACACAATTTGAAGTTGTAGGTTTCTCTTGTTCAGGGGTTTGTTGTGGTATAATATATGCTGGCTTCAATCTGTCTATCGATACATTTACTTCTTTATTCTTTATCCTGAGAGTAAAATATTTGGGTGAACGATTGATAACCAAATACGGACCTTCATATGGGGGTTCGAGTTGCTTCCGAACTCTGTTAATGCGAAGAAAAACATGGGATGTTGATTCTAAATCTTTGTGTACAAATAATTTAGGGATACCTTTCTGTTGTATTTCCTTCGGCCGAATCAATTCCATATGCTTTTGTAACTTATGTATAAAAGTTCCAGGTGGTGTATGACTTATTTTTTCTTCAAAGAATTCTCCAAGAAGTTTAATATTCTCTCCATATACCATTTCCGCTATAGTATAGTTAGTATCATTGCGGATTGCTGTTCGTAGGCCTAAAAGAACCGTAGGTAATGTTTCACTCCAAATTTTATTATTATGGGCTTTTAAAGCAGCCTTTATTGATCTATGGAGTCGTTCTACCTTGCCGTTGCACTGCGAGTGATAGGCTGTAGTGTGTGAAAGCTTAATGCCGCAGATTCCTGACAGGGTTTGAAATACTTCAGATGAAAATTGACTTCCTCGATCAGTTATTAGATGCAAAGGTATTCCAAATCTTGCTATCTAATTGCTATAGAAAGCGTTCGCTACAGTTTCTGCTGAGATGTTTTCGAGCGGAATAGCTTCCATCGAATTTGTGTGTCTATCTATACATGTTAGACAGTAGGTGTTACCATTTGATGGTGGTAATGGACCAATAAGATCAAAGTGTATTTCTCGAAATATTTCTGATGGCTTTAGATATTCGCCGATTATTGATTTCGTATGCCGGAATATTTTAGGTTTTTGACATGGAATACATGATTTCGTCCAATGCTGAACATCGTTTTTGATATTTAGCCAAATAAATTTTGAAGAGATTAATTTTACTGTTGATTTGATTCCAGGATGGGATAATCCGTGAAACTGATGAAATATTTTCATACGATAACTCTTGGGTATATAAGGTCTAACATGCTGTGTTGAAGTATCACACCATAATCTTTTTCCAGATGGAAGGGAAAACTGTTTAAAAGTCAAATTTGTAGATTTCCGCAATGCTTTAAATTTGTCATCTCGCTCTTGTTCTTCGGCAATTTCGTCATAATTTATTAAGGCGATTTCTTCTATTCTGGATAATGTAGCCGCTACTACGTTATTCTCTCCTGTTGTTAAGTTAGAATACAGCGCCACCTATTGGATAAGCAGAGAAACTCTCACTTGGCCATCTGGATTCGGCTAAGCAACATGCCAGAGCATGTATTAGATCTGAATAGTTAATTACTGTAAATAAATTAGTTCTTTTGCTATACAGTCTACTAATTAGTTTAGAATCATAGTACACCTGTAATGTACCTAATGTCTGTTGTAAATTGTGAAATGTATTGGAGTTGCCTAATTTGTCTTGGAGATGCTTTACCTGGTTTTTGTGAAAATGCATATATTAAGGGTTTGTGGTCAGTATACACTATGAATTTTCGTCCTTCTAATAAATGTTTGAAATATTTAATGGAAAGATAAATTGCGAGAAGTTCACGATCATATGTACTGTAATTTTGCTGTGTAGCGTTTAGTTTCTTGGAAAAAAAATCCGATTCGTTTCCAACTACCATTTTCAAATTGTTGTAAAACTGAACCGACTGCGGAATCCGAAGCATCTGTGCACAACGAAAAAGGTAAGTCTGGATCGGGGTGACAGAGAAGAGCAACATTTGCTATAGCTTGTTTACATTCTTCAAACTTCTCAATTGCCTCCTCCGTTCAAGTTATTTTCCGATTATCTCTTTTCTTTGCGCCTTTTAGGTAGTCGTGTAAAATAGCTTGAGTACTAGCGGCGTTTTTCAAGAAACGACGGTAGAAATTAATAATTCCGAGAAAGGTTCGTAGTTGATGAACAGTGTCAGGCAATTTAACATTCAGAATAGCTTTTACTTTGTGAGGAAGAGGTTTTGATCCCTCAGGTGTAATTAGAAAGCCTAAAAATTCCAATTCACTGACTCCAAAAACAGATTTAGAAATATTAAGTCTCAATCCATATTTTGTAATCTATCAAAAACCAATCTTAAATGCTTTTTGTGTTCCTGTTCATTATTTGACGCAATTAAAACACCATCCAAATATGGAAAAACAAAATTTAGTCCTCTAAATACTTCATTAATAAATCTCTGAAAGGTAGAAGGGGCGTTACGTAACCCAAAACTCATGACGTTAAATTCATATAGTCCGAAAGGAGTTACAATGGCAGTTTTTGGCTTATCATTTTCATGAATAGGAATTTGAAAATATGCTTTATGCAAATCAATTTTAGAAAATATTCGAGTATTTTTTAAGATGTGGTTGAAATCTTCTAATCGGGGTATAGGATAACGATCTGGTATTGTTTGTGCATTCAAACGTCGATAATCCCCGCAAGGTCGAAAAGAACCATCTTTTTTTGGAACCATATGAAGAGGACTGGCCCATTGTGATTTAGAGGGACGAATATATCATTTTCTAACATATATTGGAATTCCTGTTTTGCTATTTGAATCGTTTGGGATCCAGTTGTCTAGCTCTGGTATAAACAGGTTGTCCTCTAGTTGTAATATAATGCTCAACACCATGCTTAAATGTTGATACTGATAAATTCGGTTTTGTTAAATATGGATATTGTTGTAACACATTAGCGTATTTAGAATTTTTATCTAGAGTACTAATAGCATGATCGGAAAACACTGTTGTTACATTACTTCGAACAGATAGGTTAGTTATTCCATCAAATTAATTTCTTATTGTGAATGTCAACTAAAAGTTTAAATTTATTTAGAAAATCAGCTCCTATAATAGCTTTATCAACTTTAGCTAATATAAACGGAAGTTGAAATTCTCTTCTAAGTCCTAAATTTAAAGTTAAAATTTTAATTCCATAAGTAGGAATTTCCGTTCCATTAGCTGCGTATAATTTAAAATCATCTACTTTTGTAGTACATTTAGTCGCAGGAATGAGACTAACATCAGCACCTGAATCTACTAAGAACCGCAGTCCTGTGTTTTTGTCTTTCACAAGTAAACGAAACTTGCGGCTGTCGTTGATACCAGCAACAGTAGTAGCCGCTAATCCTGTTGCCGTATGGGGTTTTCCGACTTCTCTGGCCAAGCATATGGCGAATAACATTTCTCAGGTCGACAACGGTCACCAAACTTAAAATGAAAAAAGCAATATTTACCTTTCGGATTAAATCTCCTTTTCAAACGGCTACGACTCCGAGATGTATTCCGGTGATGATATCTAAATCTTGGTCTAGAACGATTACTTATTTGCATTGAGTCAATTTTTTGTTCTAAGGCAGCTATTCTTGCAAATAGAACATCATTAACGTTTAGCGAAACAGCATAAATTCCTTTTCCAGACTTCATATCATGAATTTTGTCAGCCACCATGGACAATTTTTCTAAATTTTCGTCACTGAGGAGAAGAATATTCTTTATAAAATCAGGCATTTATCCAACCATAAAGATTTTAGAACTTTTTCAGGAAAATCATCTGCGGCTAGACTTTTCATTTGCAGCAAAAGTTGACTTGGTTTATAATCTCCGAGATCTAATCCAGTTATCAAACGCTGAATTCTCTTATTTTCACCTTCTTTGAAAACATTTAAAAGTCTTTCTTTCGCCATAGAATATATATTAGGCTTAGCGTCTTTAATAACGTCCCATATATTTTCAACATACTTCGGTTCAACCTGGGATATCAAATAGTTGAATTTAGTCTCTTCAGTCGTGATTTTATTTATTTCAAACTGGGCTGTCACTTGGAAAAACCAAATGTCGGGTTTTTCACGCCAAAACGGTGGAATTTTAATGCTTACTTTATTCGCTTCGGCATCCATTAACGCAGTTGCTTCTGTTACTTTTTCTGTAACCATGTTAAATAAACAATTCGAACGCTTCTGAGTCACCAAATATAACAAATATAAACAGTACGCCTTTATGGATCTTCAGTTGGTACAATATAATACAATGCAAATAAATTCTTACTATAAAATAAAAAGATTACCATATCAACATCAAATATAATTTATTTATTCACCAGCTCAGTAGTCAAAAATCTCATCTTCTGTATTTTAATAAACAAATCAAATTCTAAAGATAAAATCTGTTGCCAAAAACGATAATACAATAATATGCAAAGTAAACATTTATAGTTATTAAAGTATTATGAGTATTAAAATATTGTGAGTTACTTTCAAACTAATTATTTATATTTTATGCCGTTACACTTCTATATTCAAGAAATCTGTTCTTATATAAAAATAAAAATTGAAATTCTCGTTCCTAATGTTCTTAAAATTCTATTAACTTAATTTTTCAATTTCCTTTACTATTTCTGCTGACAGATGGCGCTACCTTCTCGTTCGCTTTACATCTTCTGAGTAGAAACATAACCATGACTTTCCCCTACTTTTCCATCTAGATTTCTTTGTGTGAAAGGATTTTCGACAATCGTGTTTCAGATTTCTAGGTTGATTTGAATCTTTGCATTTTATTTTGAAATAAATTAGCATCATATCCTCAGTAAATAATTAACTTAATTACTAGAATATTTCTCTCTTTTATCTGAGTTACTTAAATTGAAGGAAGATGTGCAACTTTACTGGATCAGAAATTCTAAGGTAAACTCTGGGCAAACATGGAGTTTTACAATAATGTTCTGAATATTCAGAAATATGTTGTAGAAGAGCGTTTCATATTATCTTGATGAAACTGGAGTATGTTTCTACCTGAAATGAAGGGAAAAATAAAAGCCATTGGGATGCTTTAAGAAGGAAAATTTATAGTCCAAATTGTTAAATGATTAAAACACTTGTGATTCGATTGCAGACTATGGTAAACAATACGTAGCTTCTGATTATCAATAAAATATTTTTTCACGTTTTCAGTAACTCAGTAGTTCATAACGGAAAATTCAAAAGCAAAATGTCAAAAATGTTTAACAAGCCTTTTAATGTTTAGTAATGGAATTTCTATCATAAATAAAATAACACAGTTTACATAATTTACTTTGGATTTATTCCCATGATCACCACTGCGTTAATTCAATTCGAATGTTTAATTTAACAGAAGAGATAACGGGAAAGCATAGTTTGTATGCAATTGAAATCGGCGGACTAGATGTACATAATTTAGCATGCGTAATTCTACCACAAAATTAATTTCCGATTACTCTGTCGAGCTCATTGCAGTACGGTCTAAATATGTGGATAGTCTGTTGCTTTGTAACATATTTATTGAATATTTTGAGTATGTACTTCAGAGGTTTGGTAAGTGTATCGGCAGTTCAAAACTTCAAAGCTAGATTAATTCAGTAGTTTTCGAACGGTGGGGTTTCTTGTACTCAATAAAAGCATAATAAGTTAATGCTTTATAAAATTAGAAGTTAAAAGAATGGTTTCTATACTTTTGAAATAAAAATTTCTTAAATCTTACCAGTGTATATATACATATTTTAAACTGCAGTTAGAATCGCGCATTATTAAAAATATACATTTTACTCTGTTATAAATATTTCATTACGATTAAAATATTGCTACTAACATTAGTTCAAAATATTACTTCTGGGTGAAAAAAACTGAACATGAAATAGTAATGCATAACCCATCAAAACCATTTTCACAGTTGAAATATTTATTAAATACGTGAAAATGACATTTCTATTTCATAGAAAACAATTAACATTTGATGACATTACTTTTAACAATGCTGATCATAACCTGCTTGTGATATTCTACATATACTGTTAATCTGTTTTCAACAGATATTAGTCTAGAAACGGTTGCATTAAATGAAGCAATCGACTGTTTTCTACCTTCTAAGTTCTTTTAAAATTCACAAATACTTTTTTTTTTTTAAAGACACTAAGAAATCTTATTACAGTGCCACTTATCTAAATGTCTACGCTTCAGAATAAGATAGAATCGTTTAATCTATTTGCATTTCAAACTAAATTAGCAGTTTAAAAAGAACACATGATCTGATTCAATTTAAAGTGTCTCTTGAAATTATGTTACAATTCTTTAGTAGTAATTTTTTTCCTCTTTCGCATTTGTAGATAGCAAATTAAGGCTTTAAGAAATTCAAGAAAATCTTCCCGCACAACTGAATTAATATCTGAATGTGTGATTATGCACGAAACGCAGAAAGCTGGGATGCAACCGTTCAGTTCGATTTTGGGAGGGGTTCCGAAGAAAAAACATAGTTGATTGATTTAGCTTAAACTTTAACTATAGTTAACATAGTAAGCTTCTTATTTTATTGCTGATCAATGAGAATTTAAATTATAAATAAACAAGAGTGATATTGACGCAATAAAGGTTTGGTTTGTTTGAAGTTAACGAACTTTAGTTGCAAGGTAACAGAATCTACTGGATGTACTGGTTTTACAGTACTGGTTTTCGATGGCATCTTTTGGAGCCAGCTAACAGCATCTTTCGAGCTATTTTAAGTTAAGTTTTTCTCATTGCCATTATTTTCGTAAATGTGCTTATTTGGGAAGTCAGATAGAAGGATGGAGTATTATATGTTACTACTTAATTTTGTAAAACATCGGATATTAAAATAAAATATTTTTTAAGCTTTATATGATTATTTACACTTAACCTGTTTGATTAAAGCTTAATTTTTAAAAATATTTATGTGACTATTTACACTTAACCTTGTAGAGACATTAGGTATTTGGAAGTAGGTGAGATGAAAAATGAGCAATGCCCTCGCCAGGATTTGAACCACGTACTTCTCGAACACGCGTCGAGAGTGCTGCCTATTACACCACGAAGGCATGCTAAGAAGGTGGGAGAAATACCTTATATACTCTCCCTCTTAAAGGGCGACTTGGGTTTAGGGGACCCAATCGCCAAATCCTGATGGTGAAGACTCATCATTCACCACCATTTAGTTGGGCGCCTCTGTAGAGAGATTAGGTTATTTCAAAGCAAGAGAAACGTGAAAAAATGAGCAATGCCCTCGCCGGGACTCGAACCACGGACCTCTCGAATACGCGTGAAGCGTGCTGGACGCACTACGCTTCCTTGGGCGGTAACTGAAATCACAGAACTAAATTAAAAATTCGAAGATGTTCACAAGTAGTAGAAATTAAGCTAACAGGGTTCAGATATTTCTGTCTCTTAATCCCTCGTTGAAGCTAGTGGCAGCAAGGTAAATGCTGTTAAGCGATGTAAACCAGCAATAATTCCGGGAGTAGAAGCCCACGCAACAGCGATGACGGCAGTAGCCTAACTTTCTTTAACTTTCCTTCTGGAAAATCGGTATTTAAACTTTTTCTCCTCCAAGTAGAATTTGCATTCCTTCACGCGCGCTACCAAATTTAAATATTCTGGAATTAACAATTAGGGAATGAAGGCTTATAGGAAAGTTTAAAATTAAACTTTCCTATAAGCCTATAGGAACGTTAGTTATATATATAACTAACTTGTTAGTTAAAATAAATATAAATCCCTACAACCTATTTGACTAAAGCTATAACTAACCAAAAGACTATTTAAAGTTAAAGAAATACACTAAATTGCCAGGCCTGAAGTTAATTTTGTGATGATAACTGTTACATATCGTCTATATTTATGAAGATAAGCAATTTCTATATTTAACCGAGATATATTTAACATATTGTTGCGTGCGTAAGGGGTTCGTAACAGATTGAATGCACAAGTCCAATAAAAAGTTAACAAAATTTATTCTTATCAAAAGAAATATAACAGACACTGGAATTTTTCTCAAAAATATTTATTCAAGTGTTCACAATATCCCGCAGTAATAATCAGTAGTTATACTTTAAACTACTAAAAACATTAAACAAAACGCAAAGCCCAGCACAGAGAAAGCTAATCCGATAAACAATAACAGCAGCAGCTAACTAAACAACTGAGCTGAGATGTCTCTCTCCGGCTTTTTAAAGCTTTCAATCGGTCACGAGAGAGTTCTAGTAATTTCTTTGCTTCTCGAGATTTCTGGAACCCAACAAGAGGATAGAATTACGGTTACAGCTAACACAATAGTAAATGGCATTTATTCAATTTCGATACAAATAAAAGAGATATTCATTTATTCAATGTTAAATGCACGCGATCCTGTATTTTTAGTTTTCCATCACAGCTTTCTCTAAAAATTTGTCACGCGCTGCATTGCACGGGAAAATAAAATATTTTGAATTATAATTTTACTGAAAATATCTAACTAAATACAAAATTCGTAACACTGCCCTCTATCCAAGGACAGCACGTTCCGGGCAGTACAATCTTGGACAGGAAGCCATACTTATAACTAAGGCATCAATGCAATAATAAACATTACAATTGAATAATAAACAACATAAACAATAATTGCAGTATATAACTTAAAAGAAATCAAGTACTAAATTAATAAATGTGCTCACAAATTTACAAATTTAGAAACAGATATGTGTGTATTTAATTATGGCAAAGCACACGAGGGCTATCTGCCTAAGGGGAGGGATGCCTTTCGTGGAGGACTTTCTAAGGGAAACTGGCTCGTATACACGTTACACATGGGGAAAACCACGAAAACGCCCATGCAGCCAGCCCGTTCGCGGGATTCGAACCTTTAGAAACAGATAGAGCCATGGTTTTATATTATTAACATTATATACACTACGTACTATGGCCGTAGTAAGGAGATAACCTTGTAGAGTCATTAGGTTTTTTGGAAGCTGGAGATATGAAAAATTAGCAACCGCCTTCGCCGGGAATCGAACCACGGACTTCTGGAATACCGGCTCAGCGTGCTACCGTTACACCACGAAGGCACGCTAGGGAAGTGGGAGAAATACCTTATATACTCCCCTTTTTAAAGGGCGACTAGGGTTTTAGGGGACCTAGTCGTCAAATTCTGGGTGCGGAGAATCATCATCCACAACTCTTTTAGTTCGGGCGCCACTTGTAGAGTCATTAGGTTAATTGGAAGCAGAAAAGATGAAAAATATGCAACCGCCTTCGCCGGGAATCGAACCACGGACCTCTGGAGTACCGGCCTAGAGTGCTACCGTTACACCACGAAGGCACGCTAGGGAAGTGGGAGAAATACCTTATAACCTGTCGTAATAAATGACTTCGTAATAATTCGTCGTAATAAATGACAGATAGGTTTAGAATTACAGATCCGAACCACGACGTCGTTCAGCCTGTTAGGACTGTAGTGTAAGGACCATCCCAAAGTAACTATAGTTTAGGGCAAATTCCTTTCAGTCGAATCGGATTCCACAACCCCACTTTGTCTCCTTCGTTGAATCGATATGCTGTAGCTCTCCTATCGTATCGGGTCTTCATCTTTTCCGTCGCCGAGTTGATTCGCTCTCGTGCAAACTTGCATCACTTCAAACCGTGCCTGGAGATCATGGATGTACTCCTCAGGCGATGAAGGCGCATCCGGAGGGCGACTAAGTAAGAGACTGCAAGGCAGACGAAGGTTGAAACCAAAGAGCATCTGGGATGGAGAACAGACGGTAGTTTCGTGGACAGCACTGCGATAAGCCAGTAACAACCGTGGTAACTTCTTGTCCCAGTTGGAGGTTTCTGGAAGCCTCCAACGATAGGTTACTAAGGTTATTCGATTAAACCTCTGTACCATGCCGTCTGATTAGGGATAAAAAAGTGTCGTTTGAGTGTTGTCAATGCCGAGTAGCTTGAAGACTTCTTTAATTACAGCCAATGTAAAATTTCTTCCTTGAATGTAACTGAAGAGGCACTCTGAACCTGGAAATCCAATGCTGTATCATTACCTCTGCTACCATGATAATATCGTGATCAGGAATATGATACGCTTCAGCCCAATTCGTGAAGTAATCAATGGCAACGAGGATGTATTTATTGTCATCAGCAGTTCGTGGTAGAGGTCCAAGGATGTCAAGGGCGATACGTTCAAAAGGCGCTCCTACATTATAACTTTGCAGCTTCCTTTGGCTACGTTTCTTCAGTCCTTTCCGACCCGTACAGGCATCGCAAGATTGGCACAATTTTGCACGTCATCCCTTGTATTGATAGAGTAGAAGTGCTCTCGAACTTTATGAAACTTCTTCACTATTCTGAAGTGGCTTCCTGTTGGACTGTTGAGTGATTTTTTATGGATGTCCAAGATCTTGGAATTATCAACTGCCATCGAAATGCCTTTCCATCATGAGATTCAAACTTCCGGTACAAGACACCATTTCGAATACGGAGTGAGTCCCAGAGAGCTCAATATTGTTTAGTTGTAGGACTATAGATCGAAATGCCCTGCCAGATAGGTTTTCTGTTTGAGGATTCCATTAAATGTTATGGGTTTAATGTTATCGTCTTCCAGCTGGGCTTTCCGGACTTCTTTCTCACTCCATAGGCCTCGATCAGACGATATTGATGCTGTAATTTGTCGTGCGACCGGATTAAGCAGCTCGTATTTTGCTTCGACCCTAGAACAATATCGGCAGCTTTCTGGACAAGTCATTTAGACAGGGCGGCGGCGTTTCAGTGTGATGATCCCTTCCTATGACGGATAGTGATGTCATATTCTTGGAGTGTCTGTATCCACCTGGCTATTTGGCCTTCAGGATTCTTGAAATTTAAAAGTCAGGTTAACGATGCTTGATCCGTGGGAAGCAGGAATTTTCTGCCGTAGAGATAATGACGGAAATGTTCTACGGCTTTAACTGTGGCGAGCAACTCTTTCCTGGTGACACAGTAATTCCTCTCCTGTTTAGACAAGCACTTGCTCCAATAGGCCACAACACGTTTTTCGCCTCGCCGTTTTTTTCTTAGGACAAAACAGCTCCGACACTTTCATTGCTCGCACCCGTGTCGAGAATAAACGGTCTGTTGTGCTGATGATACGTCAGGATTGGAGAGCTTCCTTCAGGTTGTTAAATGCATCCTCACATTTCTTTGTCCACAAGAACTTTTGTTTGCTTTCTATCAGTTTGTGAAGAGGTCTTGCGACGGAAGAAAAGTACTTCACAAATCCCCTGTACTAGGTGTAAAACCTTAGGAAATTTCTCAGCTGACGGACATTTTCGGGGCGTCTCCAGTCTTTAACTGCTGACACTTTTTCAGGATCCGTACACACACATCTTCAACAGAGATTTGGTGGGACTTAACGTTAGATTGCTTCTTTCAGTTTCTGAAGCACCTTTCTAAAATTTTCTAGTTGTTCTTCAAAGCTTTCTCCGAAGATGATTACGTCATCCGGTATATCAGAGAAGCTTGGTAGAAAAGACCTTTCAAAACGTCTCCATGAGGCGTTCGAATATTGCCGGATCATTACAGATTCCAAATGGTATCACATTGAACTGTCAAAATCCTTGTCCCGTATTGCCGTATTTTTCTCGGTTGTTAGGATGTATCTTTATTTGCCTATATCCACTCTTTAGATTAAGCGACGAAAACCACTTGCTTCCAGAAAGAGTGTCCAGAATGCCGTCAGTTCTAGGAATAAGGCAACTTTCTTCGTAACCTCCTTCAACGGGCTATACTCAACGCAAAATCTGGCTGAACCCTCTTTCTGTCTGCCCAGGACGATGGGTGATGCCCATGGACTTGATGAAGGCTCGACGACATCGCTTTCTTCCATGTGCTCTAAACGTTTTCCTACTTCTTTCTATTTAGCAATTGTAAACGTCTTGGATGTTGCATAATTGGTGGATGAACCTTGGTGTCGATTTTATTCTGTGTCAAACAGGTTTGACCGACGTCAAAAGATGAGCGGAAGAAAAAATCTTGATGATATTTAATGACCTGTTTGGCAGCATTCCTCTCTTTATCGTTTAACTGTGCATTCTGCAATAACTCCGATGTCATGCTCTCTGAAGGCATAGATTATGAGGTGTTACTATTTCGTGTAACGCTGGTTACTGGAGTACTTTGTACAACTAAATTTTTGGTGAATTTTTCTGGAGATAAATGCTTGTAACATGATCATATCATTTGTCTTCATTTCTATATCCAGGTATGATCCAGCTCACGTGGATAGAAACATAATAACATTTTAATATCTTGAACTTCATAAGATTTGAACTATCTCCTTTACGTTACTTGAAATATGATACATCTCACTTAAATATCAGGAAGTTAGTAATAAAAAGGAGAAAAGCAAATCTGAAATCTTACATATTTAATGAATAGTCCTAAACGTTCTCTGTAACAAATTTCTATATATATCAAGACTGCGACAGGTAACTTAAAACATAATACCTACTCGAGAAAACTGAAACATTGATAAAGAATTAATATAGTTTTCAGTCTAAACTATTTAATTAATTAGCGTTTTAGTTGCAAAATATCGAAATAATTAAATATTTCTGAAATAGTTTTTCTCGTTGAATTAAGTTTCATCTCTACATTCAGTCAATTACTTTAAGCATAGATTACTAGAATAAATTTCAAAGAATTCGCTTAGAAGACTACAGAATTAGAGATGCCAATGGGCGCTTCTTCAACTCATGTGTCATGATGCCTTCGGCGCAGTCTAGAAACATTCTTCAATAATGTGTGTGTATTTAATTATGGCAAAGCACACGAGGGCTATCTGCCTAAGGGGAGGGATGCCTTTCGTGGAGGACTTTCTAAGGGAAACTGGCTCGTATACACGTTACACATGGGGAAAACCACGAAAACGCCCATGCAGCCAGCCCGTTCGCGGGATTCGAACCTCGGACCGAACTACCAGTGTTCAGCGACTTTACCGCTCGGCCGCTGGTGGGCCCATTCTTCAATAAATCATGACTTATTGAGACCGATACCATGAGGAATGACAGCTGTTTCTGTTTCGGACAGAATGTGCAGAAATCTTTCTTTTCTAAATCCATTTTAAATTTCCGAATTATTATTTACTAGATTATGCAATTTTTCTAATAAACCTAAATTCCGATATAATTAATTTTGAATTACATCTAATATTTCAATAAATTCAAGAAAATTCTGAATTGAGCATTGAGTGCAAAATACATTGCATTAATTAATTTAATATCTTAATATCTTAATTAATTTAATATCTACACTCAATATCTTCTGCATTCACAAAGCGTAAGATTTTTCTGACTGGAAAGTTCAGTTGAAAAACATTAAATGCAGATTTAAATATGGAAAAACACAGAAGAATAAGACTAATGATAGTTCCCACTGGAATTCCAATCAAAGTCTGTCTTCCTCATCCACACACAAATTTCTTTAATAAAATAAATGATTTGATTCATCTAAGCGCTGGAGGCAGTCTTGAAAGAGGGCATCGCACAACAATTCCGTAATCCGTAATATTCCTCCTTTGCATTGCTGTTAGTATTTATTCTAACTTTGAAGAATTATTTTAGCACGTTCAAAAGAAAATGCTATCTCTGCAGTGATATTTTCCAGCAATCGTTTTCTTTCAATTGTAATATATTCCCTTGGGAAATTATGTACTTATTAATCGGACATATAGTTGCTTGATTGCAGTTTGCTACTTCAATTATACATAATTAAGACAAGAACGTTTGCTTCCCTGATACGTGATTATTTTTATTGGAGGTTATTCACAAAATTTTTAAATGTGTGATTATAAGTGAACTTAAGATTACACTTATAATGAGTACGTTGAGAATATAGAGGAAATTATAAGTTCACTCATTATAAGTGAACTTCATTATTTATTATTTCACTTAATAATTACTATTAATTTCACTTATAATGAGAACGCTGAGAATAGAGAGGAAAACTAAACATATTGTGATACAGAAACTGGGTACACTGAAGCAAAAATAAAGCAATTAAAAATGATAATATTGATTAATTTTAACTACTAAATGTATGAAAAAAAGCAAGGTATTTGTAAGCTTTTGAATTAGAAGCTGAAAGTTTTCTAGGAAAATTGAATTTTATTGGTTTAGAAACATACAACTGCTTCAGAATCGAAATTTTCATGTAGTTAATTATGGATTAATTTAGTTTTAGTACATGTTCTTATATTTTTAGGAAGAAAAATCAACTGAAATATTTATATCTATTCTATCGAGCTTTTGCATGTACTATAATTGTTCAGAAGGTGCTTGTTACAAATTTCACATTTTTATAAAATTTAATCATACCTTGTGAATACAAGTTTCTGTAAAATTTTCAATGTGTTGTAAATGAACTCTGGTTTTTATATTATTTATTTTGGCCAAAAAGACCTGTTCTTATATTCTATTATATATCTGTTTTAAAAGGAGACAGAAAGAGATGTTCCAAATAGTCAATAAACATTTTTTTTAAATAAACAGAGTTAAGACTACAATATTTAATTCTATATGTAAATTACTTGAAGCCTTATTTTATGTAAATCTCTTTTTTTACAAGTAAAATTTTTAAATTAAAATAGCTTATGAAAATGCTTAATTAATGAAAGGATAATTTTATTTAACTTTCTATTCAAGACATTATCGAAATGCCATTTTCACTTTGGAAATTTTTAAAAGAAAGAAAAACAATTAACGATACATCTAATTCATGCTTTATGCAGTTTAATGTCGGATTTCGGGTCTTCGTATTCAAGTATAAATTTGTGCAATCTCCATGGAAAATAACTTAAAAATTATTAATAAGCAAATGTATTAATGAGCTAGTAACTTTCATATATGTATTCGTATGAGCTCAAAACTAAATTCACACTAAAACTAATCAGATAAGTAGGCTTTCTTCGAGAAAAAATAGCTGTTAGTTCTAATCAAGGACTTCCCAAATACGTTTTTTGTAACCACTACTTTTAAAAAGAATGGCCTTTTTCACGATCTCCTTATAGTTTTGTCTGTAATATACAGTGTATAACAAATCATAATAAAAACAATTGCACATAAATAAGTTAAAGATAACAATTAGAGTAAGGATAGGAAGAAAAGTTTTAAAAAATGGTTTATTAGATTTACGTTTAACTATTTTTTCGTTATTATTATTATCATTAATTTTACAAATGTGAAACAAGTTTTCAGGGAAAAAAATCACAAATTACAAGCGCAAAATGTTCGATTTTAATTAATATGACGGCTGCATTCAGCATAAAACTGCTTAACTCAAATCATAAAAATCTTCGTTAAAAATATTTAATGTGTTTCTTGTTTTCCGCAGTAAATGACTGACTTGATTATAGCCTGCTTCTACTCATACTAGGTAAAAAGAGGAATTATGCTTTTCGGTAAGAACTTTTATTTTGGGATATTTCTCTCGGATGACTTTGTAATAATTCCAAAACTCAATGTACACTGCTCAAAAAAAAAAAAAAAAAAAAAAAAAAAAAAAAAGAAAAAAAAAAAAAAAAAAGGGAGGGGCAGTTCTGTAGCTCCCGTTCTACTGTACCGATTGACGAAATTCAACTTGCGTTTTTCATTTCTCGAAAGCGCGACTTAGGATATGTATTAGATTAATATATAGCATTCTTCTAATATAGGTATTTTTACAAAAAATCGGACTTTTTCTGAAATGACATGCCAATGTTTTTCCATATTTTCGATTCTACGACTCAAATTATGCCAACGTGCTAGTTTTGTAAAAATCATATGAGCAGTTTTTAAAAAATTACCTCTCGAAACTTTAGCTTCTCAATGTTAATAGAATTTTAAATACAAATATAATTCGCACATGTTTTATGATTTATTTTTAAAATTTGTATTTTTAAATATGTTTTATGAATTTTTCGAAAAAATGTTTGAATTAAAACATAAAATTTTTACCATCATCTTAAAGTAGATGCGTCTCTAAGCATACCTGCAAAAAATTAGTGTTTTTTATTCAAAATTTTCTGAGATATATGGGAATTTATATATTGGCGACTTTTGAAATTTGGCATATTTGTTATAAGCAATAATAATGCTTAATTTGGTTTATGCACTTTGTTAAAATTATTTGAAAGTATGAAAGATGACCTTTTTTCCGTTCGTGTGCAATGTAAAAAAAGGGAAAGGAAAATAGATTGCTATAAATTAAGAAGTTCGCCATTTTTGGCGGAATCTGAAAAAAATGCGCCAAGATAAATTTTAAATTTCTCCATAAGTTTCGCACCAAATTTTGCAAAATTTAATGATAGGCATAATGTGAGCCGTAGAATCAAAATATGAAAACAAAATGTCATGTCATTTCAGAAAAAGTCCGATTTTGTGTTAAAATACCTATATTAGAGCAATTCTATATATAAATCTAATATATATCATAAGTCGCGCTTTCGAGACCTTGAAAAACGCAATTTGAGTTTCGCAAATCGGCCCAGTACAACGGGAAATATAGAACTGTCCCATTTTTTTCCCTTGGCGCTGTGTACACATTATGTTTTGAATGAGACTTGTGCTTCAACATATTCCGTCAGTGCAATGAAATATTTTCCCATCATGATATCAACATCAAATATATCGCAGTTTAACGTTTCTACGAACCATGCTGAAACATTCAAATTTTCAATGACTTAAAAGCGAATATTAAAATATTCTTTAAAATTTTGAAAATGGCTTGCATATAACAATCTATCACTCGAAGAAATTTTGTGCTCATTGTATTTTCTTGTGTTCCTGCTTTTACTTTTGTATTTTCGCATATTGTATTTTTAGCATAAAATATTTACACATTTTGAAAAAGTATTACAGATTTTTTAAATATATTAAACAGATTTTGAGTACTTTCCCCTTATATTTATTCTATATTATTCCTATTTTAACATATCGCTTTATATGACTAAACAATTAATTATCAGTTTTGCAATTTTAATATTTTTTTGGTAATCATTGGAATAATCATTATACCGATATTCGGCTATCTGTACATATTCTGCTATCGAAACCCAGTCGACCCCTTGATCATCATTGGCCCCGTTAAAATTTCATCGATCTCCGAGGGGTCTATACCAAACCTGCTGAGAAACCCTGTTCTAAATACAAAAGATGTGGTAATATATATAGTGTAAATGTTGTTCGTCCTAGTGACAAAAGTAATAATCGAGATGAGGAGCATGTTCTTAAAAAAGACATCACTTATCACTTCGTAGCAATAAAGCACTAAAATATTCAGGAGCTAAGGAAGAAGAGGAATGTTTCTTTACGGAGTACAGAAAAAGGAGAAAGATATGGGTATATATTAGGAAAATTTCTCGCTTTAAAGCTTGTTTTGAGAGAGTCCAGTAAGTACGACGGAAGTTTTAAATAAATCAGAAATATTTTAAGCTAATTTTTAAAGCCTTAAATTGTTTGAGACATAAATTTTCTGCAGTGTGGTATCAACTGTGAAACTTTTAACATGCAAAAGCAAAACTGAAAGAAAGAGCATTGGTTATTAAAAAACAAATATGACCTTTTTAAAGACGGCTAATTAAAAATATTGTTTTCATTAAGATGGTTATAAACAAATATTGACACTGTCAAAAAGAGACTTTTATTAGCAGATTAATTATAAATTAAAACTTTAAGGAATTAAAAGAAAAGCTAATTATTGCTTAATAAACTAATGCTAACTAAATTACATAGGGGGTCTTACTATTCCAATTATTGTAAATTCAGTTTCACAGAACAAACATTGCGATATTTATACGTTTATTAAAATGATTTTTGTTGTTAGGAATGTAATATGTTACATCAATTACTTCAGAATAAGACATTATCATATATTCAGAAATATGAATAATTTTGGGAAAAGTATCATGTTGGCAGTAAACTATGAAATAAACTCATAATTTATCTTTACATTATAATGGAATTATTCATGTTTGCATAATGAGCCAGAAGAATTTAATTTGTCGATTTCTTCTGTCGTTACAATTACAGACGGAGAGAATTTACCCAGAAACTTCAGTTACACAATTTGTGTCTAAGGATGTTTTTATGAATGTTTTTAAGAATCTAATTAGTAGTTTTACATGCCTTAATGTACCTTCAGTTAAAATTAAAAAAAAATGTTTGTTGTTAAACATGTTGCAGCTTTCGAGAGAAAAATTTTGCAATGAACAAGTTTCTGTATTTTTTGGTGAAAGAAGTTTACAAAGTAAAAATCGTTTTGCGCGTAGTAATGATGTTAATTATACTGAAGGAAATTTTTAAAGAAATTTTTCCCGTACAAAAAGAAACTACGGTAGTCTGACAATAGTTCATATTGCCAATGAAATAAGGAAAACCTTGCAAAAGTAAATGCAATAATTAACGTAAGAGTAAAACATACATTTCTTTGACTATACATGCTTTGCAAGAATTAATATATATATATAACAATTAACTCAGGAAAAAGCACGAGTTCTTGTGAACATAAATGTTTAGTATGATCATTTTGGAAGTAGGAAGGCTATTTAATAATTAACGTTTGACATATTTTGCTAATATGTAATTCTGCTGGGTTAGCTCAAAAGTTTCGCTTTATTTTAAAATATCATACTAAATTGCATTTACTTTTACAATAATGAATTAGATAGAATTCAAATTTCTAGATAGGATTTAAACTTCACTCTTTTGTTCAAATTTTATTCTCCGGTTTATCTATATTCATGTCGTAATTTGCTAAATAAATTCTTCAGTTGCGTTGTATTCTTTTTTTTTAGCGCAATAAGCAGTTAAGAAATCTTTTACAAATTAAGCACTGTATTTTATTCATGTATTTCTCTAAACTCTATATAGAAGAATATTTATAAGAATTTGAAAGAATAGTTTAAATCACACTTCTGGAAAAATATAATGCTACTTTAAGTAGTTTCATAAATAATTCGTTTATTAAATTTTACACCTGGTCTTACTTCGTAATATCAATACATACAAAAATATTTCGAAGTATTTCATCTAAAAACTTCAACTTCAATATGGCGGCAAGTAAATTATGCAAATTTTCTTAGTGAAGTACGTAAACTATTATGGTGCTGTATTTATCATGAATTCTTTATTGATGAGCAAATACATTAAGAATCAGTCTAACGAAATGGAGGGAAAGACAGTTTTTGGGGTGAAATAGAGAAAATAATAATTTTTTGATGAAACGCTTAAAATTTTGCGAAAGAACTGATTAATTTTAATAGTAGATCCTATTGACCCTTTACGACAATTTTAAGAAATCTGAAGGAAGACTTAATATTACTATGAAGAAAAATTTCATCTTGAATTTATTTAATAGCATTTTGTGTTCATTATGTATTAAATTCCGATCTAGTTTTGATAAAATTTGATTTCCTTCTTGCAAGCAAACGAATAATATTTATTTGACTTGATTCTTTTGCATAATGGGAACAAGATTCCATTTTGCTTTCTAAATTAATAAATTGACAATAATGAGCTTCGTCTTTTTTCAACTAGTTATGAAATTTTTAGTGTTCAAAAGTAACTCATAGAAATTTACATAGACATTTTTCTTCTCATATGAATAAATTATTGCTAAATTTCGATTTCATCTCAATTGAATTTCCAGTGAGAATAAAATACACTCAAACTGAAGCTGATTAAACCTGCAATTGTAGATAAAACTTTTAAACTAATCTACTAATTTTCTATAAAAATGGTATTTTACTGATTAAATGTAAGCTCTTTAGTCTCATTGCAGCATATCTCAATATATATGTCACAGATTTTAGAAGTGAGAGTTATTTTATATATTCTGATGTGTTTTAAAAACCTACGTAATAACATTAAGCTTAAGTTACCAATGTTCCCATTGTTAGTTTTCCCATTGTTTTCTCCCTTCTTTTAGCACGCCTTCGTGGTGTAATTTTTAGCACACGCGGAGCGTATCAAGAAGTCCACGTTCGAGTCCCGGTGAGGGTACTGCACATTTTTCACACCTTCTGCTTAAAAAAAATCCTTATGTCTCTACAGTGGGGCCCGAACAGGCGCGGTGGTAAATGATGATGCTTCACCGTATTTGGAGATTGGGTCACTTAATCCCCAGTCGCCCTTTAAAAGGGGAGAGTGTATAAGGTATTTTCTCCCTCCTTTTTGCGTGCCTTCGTGGTGTAATGGTTAGAACACTCGGTGCGTATCGAGAAGGCCAGGTTCGAGTCCCGGCGAGAGCATTGCACATTTTTCACATCTCCTGCATAAAAAAATCATAATGTATGTATAAGTTGATTATCTCCTAAATTGTTAAAAATAATGATACAGGTTTAAATAAATGCTGATATATTTTATATGATATTGTTAGAAATAAATTCAGAACATAACAAGCCTAACAATATGCATTGAATAATAACTCATATTAAATTATCTCTTTATTATTTATAAGGTGTTTTAGAAATTCTGGCATGAAACAATATCATTTTCCGTATTTCGTTAGGCAACATATTTCATAGCAAAATATATTATTTCCATTATATGTTCATTATATCATAGCATACGTGGAATTATCTGTGTCTTGGAGCAAGCCTGTTGACTACTATTCGCGTATATGTTCGTAGCTCTGAAAATCATGAACCTTTTAAATGCAGGGCTACGTGTTTGTCATAAGATTTTATCAACTATTTATTCGAGAAATTAAAGCTTTATATCGCTTGTAAACAACTTTATGGATTAATTCTCAAACCGTTTTTATTTTCTAAACATAATTGTTACACCATATTTTTAAATCGAGTATCAGAGGGAAATATACGGTAGAAAATGCTGCTAAAAGCATTCGAAATTTGTTTATGCTTATGGTATTTTTCAGCTTTCTTGATTGTGCACCTGATTTGCAAAGGAATAATGTTTCTTAAAAACAGTTTTACTGATATTTATTTTAATTAATGAAAGATGAACTGTGTTTAAAAATCAAAATTGCCCTTACTATTTACCAAACATGAAAATAGGCTCCGGCTGGAATTTGAATCAAGAACATCTCTGCTCTGCTTATAAGGTATTTCTCCCAACTTCTTCGCATACCTTCGTGGTGTGGTGGTCTGCCCGCTGGGCGCGTATTCCAGAGGTCCGAGGTTCGATTCCAGGCGAAGGCGTTACTATTTTTCATCTCTCCTGCTTCCAAAAAATTTTTAATGTTTCTACATGCTAAAAGATTGCTCATGCAGACACAGCTATTTGAATTCGGCAATCAACACGAATTATTTTTATTTAAGGATAGAACTCCGGAATTACGACCTTCATGAAGGGAGCCTGTTGATGTTTTAATCCTGTAAGACGTTCGGGTCCTTCACGTAATAACTTTTTATTATTTGATCAAAGTCTGCTTATCTAATTTGGTATTGAAGTCTGTCTAATCTTACACAGGATTTTAATTATTTTGAACAAAGCTATAAATTCGTAAGTGAATTTTATAATCAATCGGAAGATGCTTCTTACTGAATTCACTAAATCAGCAGTTAATTTATTTAAAAAGTGAAAGCAAATGAACTCAATAATATTATTTGAATGTGTAATACGTTGAATTATGAAGACGTGTTATTGCTTTCGTTTCTTAAAGAAAAAATTTTCTTTGACACATTTTCTCAAGCTTTCATTATTCCTTTAATCAGCAAAGAAACAGATTAACTTGAATTTACAATAATATTTCATAAATATTACTATACTATTTGCAACAGAAAGTCAGTTATTGAATTCGATTTAAATATAGGGAAATTGTTTTAAGAGTTTATTTGGAAGTGCTTTCATTTTTAATGACTGGAACTGAAATATTTGTTATAATTGTATTATTATTATAATGTTCTAACAATTCAAATACCTCTGACACAAAAAATAATTTTTTAAATCCTATCCTTTATCCTTAGACTAATTATTTACATATAAAAGATATAAAGAAAAATATTCTCAAAAAGGATTTGAGACTGAAACTGAAAATTAACTCATTTCACTATATTACTTACTAGGACAGATTAGGTTATCTTAATAGGTCAAAATAGATGACAAATATCTGCATAAGAGGGATGATGCTTCGTGGATGAATTTGCAAGAAAAATTGGCTCGTATTAAGTTACATTTGGGAAGAACCGTAGAAAAGACCCATATAAATAAATAGTCCGTTCGTCTGGGTTTTTAGCCGTGGTCGAGCTATCAACAGTCAGTGATTTTAAACCACTTTGTCGCTGTTAAGGCTTTCTGAAACAGAATTTTTACTGAAACACGAAATGGAATACTATAGGTATGCAATTTTTTCCCTAGATAGTTCAAAGACCTTTTTTTACAGAACCCCGATCTTTCCATAGAATGAGAATAAGTCTTAGGTTAAATTAAAATAAGGTTAGTATTCTCGGAACCACTTACTGTTTCGAGCAGAAAATTATCTTTAAACCAAATGGGAAATCACATCTTCACTTTAAATGTATTTCATCAGATTAATGAAAGTTAGTGAAAACTTAATTCATAAACATAATTGTTATGCGAAATGAAGCTTTTTTTCGTCTTATCAAATGTACGTAATGCATCATTCATCCACAAATTTTCCTGTAATATTCGGCGTGGGAATTATTTTTAGCTTTGATTAATTAAGCCGTTGTAAGTAAAATATAATGATAATATATAATATATAATAATCATTGAAATGTTCAACTTTGTATAAAAGTTCAGTTTTGTTGTCTTGTCCATGAATTTCACGGAAGAATGGTTGCCAGAATCTCAAGGAGGTTGGATTTCTACTTCCCACCCAATTTTGAGGGGAGAGCATCCCAGGGGATGGTGATCTGAGGATCTCCCACTCCTCTTCCCTTTCACCAAACCACACGAGAGGACTTTCGGCTCGCCATATATTTACGGTGCCCTCATGCCGCAAAGACAACACACATTTACAAACATCCATGCCGTCTCCGGGATTCGAATCCGGTCCCTCCGGTACCGCAGTAGGCTCCTCTAACCACTATTCCGTGTGGGCGGCGCATAAAAGTTCTAATTGTATATTTTATTTTAAAATGAGGAAATGCTTTTCCGCCTATGAAGTCAATGTATTGGAAGAAAAATTTAATAATATTTTTAAGCAGATTCTAATAAATATTCATCAAAATAAAACACACTTTTGTGTTAAAATAAGAATTCTTACATTTAAATTTTGACAAGCTGAAATTAGTTTTTGTATTATGTATATATTCAAAAGTTCTTGGAATAATTTAGTTAACTCATGAACTCAATTGCTTAGCTTTTCTATGTATTGGACTGTAATCACTCAGATTTTGTGGGCAAACTCAAGCCTCACTTATTTCTAAGATTTTCATTTCTTGATTCGATGTTATTTGTACCATTTTTATAGGGTAAGGGAATTATGAATGTTAGGGATCTGACTATTAAGTTGCTTTAATTTTCTGAGAATTCACATTTTAAAAATTCGTACCGCAAAGAATAAACCTGTTCATCAGGAGAACTAAAATTCTCAATGCGATAAGAAAGCAATGTGTGATGAATACTTAGAAAATAATAGAAGAATATAGTTTGAAAGCCGCAGAAAAAAGATTTGTTTGCTAAAATGGCAATAACAGAATTTTTGTCGCTCTTTTAACCTTTCTCTTAAAGGGGTTAAAGTAAAAGAATTACTGAAAGTAAGCGATGCATAATTCTTTCACGTGAAAGGAAAGAAAATGATGTATTCAGGAAGAGAAAGTGCAGCAAAAGCTATTTAATTCGAAAGATTATCATTTCGCTTAACTCCTCAGAAATAATGCGAAAGAGAAAAAGTGAAAGAGCTATTAAAATGCGTCACACACAGGAGGCGAAGAGAAATTGAATTAAATCGCTTTGAGGAAATAAAAGAAGAAAATGAAAGAAGGAAGATTTTCAGTTATCTCTTTGCATCATTTCCGAACCATATTGACCACATCGAAATAAATTTGTCTAATTATCCAACAATGATTTTCCTTCCCTAGAGTAAGTACCTCTCCACGTAATTCGACAAATTCTCCAATATTTTATCAACGTTGTCACTTTTCTCTCATTCTTACAACAAAGTGATTATCGCCATAAAACTCGAGATAATCACTTTAGGGGGCCGGTAGATGGCGCGCGTGCCCAACTGCAGCAGTGTTGCCATAGACGGCGCATGGCCGATATCGCAGATGCGGAGGCAGGAAGAGCGAGTCTCTCATTTAATATTGATGAAGCAGATACGGAGTGCATTATTGATGACGAGTCAGAAGGAGCTTGCGGCGTTTAATCAACATTTTCGGCAAGCAAAAAGACGAGCAAGCCGACGTGCGTCTGCTGCCGAAGCTCGAGGAAATAAGAGACCCTCGTGTTTACGATAGAAGAGGATTAAGGTTCTGATTTTGTGCTTTGATTGGTGGGCTCTTTTCTGGGGTCAAGCCAAGAACGGCGAAGCTAAACAAAGAAAATGCAACCGATCAGCTTTCAGGCTGCTTCTTGTACATCTCGTATGACAAACACGGTTAAGTAATAGTAGTTATGTGCTGCGACGCGCTCTCTCAGTAGGTACACTCCCCTAGGATTTCAGGAACGGAACAAAAATTTTTTCATATACTTCGGATTCTTATTGGATTTGCTCTTTCCAGAAAGCATTAGGCTTTCTTTTCGAGGATCCTGAGTTGCTGCTATTCCAGTTTAAAAAAACCTCATCAATCCGGTACACTCAACTGCATTAAAACTACTCTTGTCTGAACAGAATACTTCAAAGTAGGCCTGGAATCGGCATATAAAAATTTGAGGAAAAAAACTTAAGTCAAAACAAATCACCGAAGATCTTCGTATACTCTTAAATAACTTTGTAATGCATGATTTGCTTGAAAAATAAATGTTTTGTCTTATCGACTAAGATGCTAGCTCTTTTAGATGCTAGAAGGAAAGGCTTCTGGAAGCTGTCAATTTCCTATCAAAACATGTTATAGATGTGACAAGAACAGCCTGCTTAGTTCATCATGTATTTATTCAGCAGCTTTTGAAAATATCAAGAATTCTACATTTAAACGAATTTTTAGACGATATGTTTGAATACCCCTTTCTTCAATTTAGTAACCACATTATTTACCTCACCATTTATTTAAAACAAAGATCATAGTTAACTTGCTGTACATTCTGAAAATGTTAAATTTAATTAAATTGTGAAGCTGAGTTTTGGAGAAATTGTATGGAGCAGAACGTTTTAGGAGACGCATATTTTTCACGTAATGAAAAATTAGACAAAATTTGAAATTTTAAAATTAGAAATTACCTTAATTCGGTCAAATTAAATTGCTCAAATAAACAGGAATATCATTTTTATTTTATGGCGAAATTCGAGAAACTTTTGTGAAAATACTAGTCATATTAGTTCGTCTTCTATGCATTGAGATAAAATAGCATTACGACATCTAATACATATTGAAATAAATGATGCATTTACTAGAATTCTTATTTTTTCCTAAAATAAGCAATTAAAATGTCTACGTGACAAAAACGCTATTTAAACTGCTCATCCCATGAATGAAATAAAAACCGTTTCACATGATTAAAGGAAAAATTCAAGGAAGTGTGTACTTTTTTTGGGGGGGGAGGGGTGGAATATTGGCTAAATTTTAAAATACAGATAAGAGTTTTATTTCCATTAAATATGAACATAGTTAATTTAATTTGCATTATCAATTTAAAATGACACGTAAAATATAGTTCATTGAAAGCACTATGACACGTAAAAAATCAACTAGATACTGAATGATACATTAAAAATGTTGGATCATGACTGATGCTAAAGCTGGCCAATGCCCCTTAATGTCAGCTATTCGGCTTGTAGAGTTGTTACCGTGAAAGATCGAAATTGGAGAATGTCGACTTTTACCGGAGAATATCAACATTAACCAAATACTTCGGTGAAAGACCGAATATTTCACTACATTCTTGTATATTCGGACCCTCACCGGTTATGTCGACAATCACAGATATGCTCTGGTGAAAGTCGAAAAGAGAGGTCATAAAGGGCCATAATAGTTTAAGTTGTTGCAATAAATAAGATTTGAATCACATAATTTAGTAAGTTTTTTTATTACTATTATTTTATTTTCTCGTTTAGAACGTACTGTATAACTAAGTAAGTTTTTAACTTCTATTATTTTCCTTTCTCATTTTGAATGTATTGTGTGTTTTAGGTTCTCATGTTCTTAAGTTCTTATTTCAAGTTTCAAGTGCGTTTATTCGCGACTGAATTACGGAGAAGAAAATATAATATTGTTATATGTTCAACATTCACCATTAGTAACACGGTGAATGTCGACATTGACCGGTTAAGTCAGAAATAAGAGTATTTGGAAAATATTTCGGACATACACCACCGGCGAAAGTCGAAATTCTCCAGATTTCGGTGTTTCACCGTAACAGAGTCATTAGGATTTTTTTGGAAGCCAGAGAGATGAAAAACATGCAACCGCCTTCGCCGGGAACCGAACCACGGACCTCTGAAATACCGGTTCACTGGGCAGAACCACTACACTACGAAGGCACGCTAGGAAAGTGGGAGAAATACCTTATAGGCTAATCAATTGTAATTAACAGAAATTTGAAATTGGATAATAATGCTAAACAAAAAGTCTAAAATTTAAGACTTTCTTAAACATGGCTGAATTAGAACTATTGATATAATAAGAATATTCCCTACGAAATAATTTTATGCTTACACAAGAGCTTAAGTTTCAGGTAAAATTTTAAATGAAATAGATATTTATGTAGCTTTATATTCGAATAATGAATAAAAAATAGAAATTTGCATTTACTGTTTACCTTTTCAACGTAACACATTTAATCTCTTTATTCGTACTGCTCAAGATCCAAAACTGTAAAAAAAAAAAAAAAAAAAAAAAAAAAAAAAAACCTGCGTTAGTTCATGTTTCTGACACTGGCTTTGATCGAAGGGTACGGAACAAAACACAAAACCTCTTGTCTAAGATCTAGCTCTGCGAATGATATTAATATTATATTCACACTGACTAAGAATTCTTTATTTCTATCACATTGAATGATAAAAGATTCTCATTAGCTTCGATTCCTTTTTTTCATAAAATTTCAAAAGTGAAGGCAGTTAAAAGTGACTTCTGCTTTTTTTATGATTAGAAGTAATTATTAGTTTCTTTCCCCGTTTTCGTTTCACAGATGGTTTTCTTGAATCTGTAGGGGCTTCTAAACAAATATAATATCTAATTCTGGTCCTTAAGGGTTAATTAGACATTACCTTAGAACTCTATTAATTAGATATTACCTTAGAATTAAAAAATTATTAGATAATTTTAATTTAATATCTAATTCTGGGACAACACATACTGTTATAGAAATGCATTGATGAGGAGTCGGGGGGGGGTAAATTTTGATTTTCTTAAGCAGGAAGAGATTTGAACTTGTTTCTGCATTACAGAAACTTATTTAGAATGACTTAACTACGGTGAAATCAACTTAGTTCTTTTCAGCATGAAGATTAATTGCAGGATGTAAAATCTTTTTTTATGAAGCCGTGTACCCCCCCCCCCGCAATTTGCTCTAATACTCCTACACGGAACTACTTGTTTTTTAGAGCTTCGTTTTATGCAGCATCTTTTAGTTACAAATTTAAAGGGAGTTTAAATGATTATCATCTGTTGGGAATAAGATCAAAAATTAATTCCGATTTCTAATTCAGATTTCAGTTCATAAAATTTAAATACTCCTTCGCTATCATATTCAACGAATCATTCTAACCTCTTACGACAAATATATTTGTGTACGAACTTAATTTTTTGTATTCTGCTAACACGACAACGAATATCTATGCACCTTGAAATAGCTTTTCAGTCTACCTCCAGAAAATTAATTTTGTCAGATTTTAACTTTTTGCATTTTTATGAATGTACAATGTGCCCACATTAGGACATAGATAAGATTGCTATAGAATTGTTGTAATTTATTGTTACATTGATACGTAACATTTTTATTGATGCAAAACATAAGGAATATTTCAATATTCAAGTGCGATTTTAAGTTTTTAAGTAAACCGATTTGAAGTTTTTAAGTAAACGACAACATTTATTCTACGTTTCGTAAAGCTTAAGTACCAAATGAGCGTGGTTTACTACCTGGTTCTTTATAGTTCTAAAAACAACGTACGAAATTACTAAGAGAAGAACTTTTGGTCTTTATTTTCATTTTTCTTCTTTTTCTCATTTCCCTAAAAATTACTTTACTCTGATTACAAAATTAGGCCTCGTAAATAAGGGGGCATTTAAAAATGTTGTAGAGACATTAGGATTTTGGAAAAGCCGGAGAGATGAAAAATTAGCAACTGCCTTCGCCGGGGATCCAACCACGGACATCTGGAATACCGGCCCAGCGTGCAGAACCACTACACCACGAAGGCACGCTAGGCAGGCGCGAGAAAAACCGTATATACTCCCCCTTTTAAAGGGCGACTGGGGTTTCAGGGGACTCAATCGCCAAATCCTGGGGGTGGAGAGTCAACATTCATCTCCCTTTTAGTTCGGGTGCCATTGTAGAGACATTAGGTTAATTGAAAAGCCGGAGAGATGAAAAATGAGCAATCACTTTCGCCGGGAATCGAACCACGGATCTCTGGAATACAGGCAAACAGCGTGCAGAACCACTACTCCCCGAAGGCACGCTAGGAAGGCGGGAGAAATACCTTATAATGTAATATGCTGTTATGTTGTTCCCATTGCTATACGTGTCTTAAATACCAAAACTGAAAAGCTTTGCATTACATTTTAATATAGTTTTTCATTAAAAACTGTTATGTGCTTCAAGTAATGTATCACCTCCGGTTGTCCAATTTTTTATCCAAAATGTATTCAATTATTTATATGAAACCAAAATGTTTAAAATGGAACTTTTTGGAAGCTTGATGAAAGAGTTACCATGGAAGTGACAAAACCGTCACACATATACAAAGGCACAGATTCTATTGTAAAAATAGTAAACATGTGTTATGAAGAGCCTACTTCGAGCTTATTCACTACCAAATTTCTGGCAGAAAACATTAACTCCTTTGCCTATGTATAAAGGCAGAAAAATGTATAAAGGCTATGTATAAAGGCAGTTAAAGTCAGGAAGTAAAATTAGTGAGAGCCCTTTTTTCCGTTTAGCAGAGCCATCAAGTTCATGCGCGTTTCTTGAGCTCAGAGTGTCGCTAGTATGAATAGGCTTTTATGGGCGTCAAGTAAAGTGCCACTTTCGGCTGCTCTGTTTTACCTAAAATCTAATCAATTCTTCATACAAATGTAGAAAGCTTAATTACGGTAAATGGAAATTTCTAGAGGTTACGTATAAGAGTTATCGTGGACGAAAAAGTCGTCTTACGCGTACATACAGACAGACCCACAGATATCATTCTAAAAATAATAAAAATATGTTGTGCGAACCCTAATTTGTGTTTATTCTTTGGAAACTTATTCTGAATTTTTATATACCCAAAACATTACCTTCTTTACTTTTGTATATAGGTTGGTTATCTTTGTATATATGGCTTTAGAAATCCAGAATTTTCCGTAATTTGTTTGACTCTACCCAAATTTTTACATAAAAATTCTGTTTTCATGAAAATTACATAATTATTCTGGTATACTCTTTCCTCAATGAAAAAAAAATGCTAATTTTAATGACTGCTCTGCATCTCCGAACAAAGAAATTTCTAGAACACTTTGATATAAATAAAACATTTTGCATATTAAACAGCCAACTAGAACTTATTCGATTCTCCTTAGCGATTTGTTTACAAAGCTGAAAGAACCGGCATTCGCTACTGTATTATAATCTTCAGTTATTCGTGCTAATTCTGCTCATGCCAATAAAAAAAGTAAAAGCATCTAAGATACATGTGAAATATACCTTCATTAGGGTAATGAAAGGGATGTGATGGAAGAATAACCTCGTAACGGGGTAGTGATTTTGCTGAAACGTAAGCAAAGCATCGTAAGCTTTAAACTAATTAATTACCTGACGTTACAGAGAGTGATGAATTCTAATATCATTATTCTTTCTAGTATTATATATATATATATATATATATATATAAGAGTTGAGAAACTTCATATTAAAATGATGATACAGTACCCAACGCTTATTAAAATCACTTCCGTTCCAAACATATTTGGGTTTATTAAGATGCTGAGTTTAATAAACGGCTATTTATGTATTGGAAATCGTGATATCACTTAAAAATTTTTAAAGTAAACTAATAACTGTCAATTAATTTATTAATTAATCATAAAATAATACTAAAATTAAACTATTTACGCAATTTTTATATTTATTGAAAAAATTAATAAAAATATTTTTATAATTAAGTTTTTGATAAAATTTTATCTCTTAAAAACAACTATTCTATTTGTGTTGCATACTGTTCAACAACAGTTTTTTAATTACATTCTCAGTTTCGTAAAACTGCTGATAGCCTTTTTGATCAACGCAGTTCAGTTCAAAAAATTTCAGAGTATTTACAGGGCTTTTTAGGATTCAGTTGCTGATAATATGTCATGACGTTTTCCTGCATCACTTTTGCTGTCAGTTTTTGCAATTAGTTAAACATTTTCATCGACGAAGTAAAGGAAGTATTGTAATCACAAAAAAATTCCGGGGATCATATTTCAACGAAAATATAGTTTTTGACGGTTATCAAATGCAATTTAACGCTGTTTTTCATTGAAATCTGTACGTAAGTACAGAATAAAGGACTCATTTTCCCCAAACGAAATATAAAACTGATTTAAAATGGATTCAGAAGAGATTTTTCCAAGTGTCGTCTCTACGTACGTACGTATGTACGTGCGTGCGTATGTATGTATGTATCTCGCATAACTAAAAAGCGAGTAGAACTCAAAACGTTGAAATTTATATAGGACTGCTATAAGATGTAGTTATACACCTATCTTTTTGGTTGCAATCGGCCGCACAAAAACTATATAAATATACACACATATACAGTGGTGGCCAAAATTGTGGACATTTTTGGAAATTTTTATGTTTTTGAACTTTGTATACTTATAGAAAACGTTACGTTTCACAAAACGCAAACTTGTATATATCATTTTAAAGAGAATTTATTACTGAATTCAATACAAAACACAAAATTCAATTATTTGCAATACAAAAAAAGTTAAACGATAATAGTTATCGATATACATTAGATAGTGATGATTGCAGTGAGTTATCAGTACTTACTAGGGTACCCTTTATTTTTGATTACAGCTTCACATCGACGTTTCATTGAGCTGATAAGAGTTTTAAGCTCTTCTTTCGTTATTACATGATGCCAGGAAACAATTGTAGCCTCAATTAGTTTCCTTTTATTTGATGGGCGCCTCATTCGGACAAGAGGTTTCAAACGGTGCCACAAATTTTCGATGGGATTGAGGTCAGGACTGTTTCCTGGCAATGACAACAATTTAATGCTCTTTGTACGAAACCACTCTTTCGATATTTTGGCCGTGTGGCAAGGAGCAGAATCCTGCTGAAAAATAAACGAAGCATTGTTGGGAGAGATCTCTGATGGAAGGTAGAAGTTTTGGTTCTAGAATAGTGTCAATGTATTTTCTGGCATTCAGTGTCCCATCGATGACATGAAGGTGACCAATACCATCTGCTGACATGCATGACCAAATCATAACACTAACTGATTTCTTCACAGTTGCTTGAATGCAGTCAGGATGTAGCTCTTCTCCTATTCTACGTCTTACATATTTTCGCCCATCACTACCGAATAACGATATCTTAGTTTCATCAGTCCATATAACTTGTGACCACTGATCATCTATCCAAGTAATGTGTTCCTTTGCCCACTGTAGTCTTTTTTTTTCCTTGCTGAAAATTAAGATAAGGCTTTTTTCGTGGAATTCTACCTCTCAGTCCAACATCTTTTAATCTTCTCATGATTGTTCTTGAACTGACAGAAACACCAGCATCATTCAGATCACTTCTGATGGCCGCTGATGACATTTTTTTTAGCAGAAATATCGGGTTATGTACTTATCTCCTTCGAAGTCCTTCCATCTTTATAATATTCATTTCTGGTTATCATTATATGGACATCATGTAATGATATTTAAAAGCTTTTATAACATCCTGGTCTCAAGACTGAATGTTAGAAGATGTATTTGCGTGAAGAGACAAAACTATTTTCCAGAAAGAGATCAGAGGTCCAACATCTGTTAATCTTCTCATGATTGTTCTTGAACTGACAGAAACACCAGCATCATTCAGATCACTTCTGATGGCCGCTGATGACATTTTTTTAGCAGAAATATCGGGTTATGTACTTATCTCCTTCGAAGTCCTTCCATCTTTATAATATTCATTTCTGGTTATCATTATATGGACATCATGTAATGATATTTAAAAGCTTTTATAACATCCTGGTCTCAAGACTGAATGTTAGAAGATGTATTTGCGTGAAGAGACAAAACTATTTTCCAGAAAGAGATCAGAGGTCCAACATCTGTTAATCTTCTCATGATTGTTCTTGAACTGACAGAAACACCAGCATCATTCAGATCACTTCTGATGGCCGCTGATGACATTTTTTTAGCAGAAATATCGGGTTATGTACTTATCTCCTTCGAAGTCCTTCCATCTTTATAATATTCATTTCTGGTTATCATTATATGGACATCATGTTATGATATTTAAAAGCTTTTATAACATCCTGGTCTCAAGACTGAATGTTAGAAGATGTATTTGCGTGAAGAGACAAAACTATTTTCCAGAAAGAGATCAGAGGTGCGTGCGCTGCACAATTCTCTAATTAGTAAAATTAATTTTACGTTTTTCAGCTGTCTCATTTGAAAACAATATCATTAAAATATTATTTGTCATCCACGAGTTCTTGTTGCTATGGTAAATTAGAAGTAAATTCTTGACTTCTTTCAAACATCTAGATTTTCTGCTTTTGTTGACAATCGGTGCTATTTTCTTCATTGTCAACTCCATACTTTACATTGGCAACAGAGAAACTTATACTTTTAGTTTCTTAAGCCTACTTCGTAAGCCAATTTGATATTTCAAATTAAAATTTTAATGTGTGTTCTGGTGATGTTCTGTAAAGCAGTCCAGTTGCGTCTTTATTATAAATTTTGTGTGGCTTGCATTTATTTAAAAAGTAAAACGTCTTTTATCCAGCTATCAGCTTCATGATGATCTGATTCTTTCTTCTTACCATGCTAATTCTGATGAACAATGTTAATTTCTCTTTCTCCAACTAGTTGATATAAAATTTTATCCTAGCATTTAGTGAATGAGTGAAAACAATTGCAGAAATAGAAACATCTTTTAGTTTTGTAGCCGGAAACTCTTCCAGAAAAGTAGTTTCAACCCATCTCTCGATTTTATGTTTTTTTCCCGCTTCCTTGAGGCATTTGAATTTTTTATTAGTTCCTCATTAATTATATTTTCTTGTTTCAGTGAATTCAGCAATGATGTTTGTCGTAAATGATTTCTTTGCTTGGTTTGATATGAAACAGGAAGTAAAGAATTTTCTTGGTAATATTAAAATCCAGATCAAATATCAGATAAACTGAGTTTATAACAATGTTAAGTTTTTAAGCTTTAGTAAAATTTAAGCAGGGAAATATTGTTTAATGTAATGATTTTACATCTTGTAATGGCTTCTACCACAGAAATTAGCAGGAAATATAGATCCGGCTATATATTTTGTAAAAAATATGTGGGTACAATAATCAGTGTATAAATGTTAGAAAAAAATGGACGACGTGATAGCTACCAGGCACAGTTTTCATTTTCTAATTCATCATCCAAAATCGTATTCTGAAACTAAAGCATCATTATCATTTAATAACAAGAAAGCACTAAACTTTTCGCTCCATGTGTTGTATTAAAGTTATTATGATTTTCAATTAATAATTAAATTAAAAATTAAGGCTGAATTAATTATCTTAAGCTATGGAATTTTTGTAAAAATTTATGTTTGTAAATTGAAAAGAAGATAACCAAAAGTAAGTGCAACTATGGAGCGAAACTTTTATTAAAAATATATAAACTAGTGTAGACGAATTAAAAATGATATAACATTTCTAGGTTTCGGTAGGAAAATAATACTCTCAGGAAGCTGAAAAATAAATAAATAAAATTTAATTTAATAAAAATAAGCTATGAAAATGTACCTCTCTAAGATGAAGAAACTTCGTAGAAAAAGTTCCCTTACAAAAAATTTATTTTCCAGTAAAATAAATAAATTAAAAATTGAACTTTACAAAGCACCAACTATTTTCCTTGGTTCATGGAAATGTATATTTTATGAATACATAAATATCTTTATACTCGCTTGCATTTCTTATTTACGACTGTAACTTCCTTCATACATTTTTAGTAAGTTGTAAGTTTATAAGTGTAAAAAAAACCCGCATAGAAGGAATGGGAAAAATAGTTCATATTTATTTTAACCATAAGGGTATTCATAAATTATTATCATTGAAAAATTAATTCTGCTATAACGTCTTGTATTCTTTGGTATCAGAAACTGGCTAGACGTTAGAAGACTGTAGGGAATTATAGCTAAGTATGATAGAGTCACGAGAAGGGTGTAACGAACCCTTTATTAACTCAAATTAAAGTTCACAGATGGCGCTGACTAGTGTTTGCAAAAACCAATACTTTTGGCTTAACTTGAAAAGTACCGATTAACTTAATATTAACTGGAGTAAGTTTAGCCTAACGGCTGACAGATTAATTAACGCGCAGGCTGTCTCTGACTCGTAAAATTCGGCGTAAACTAGCTTAATGGTATGAAGCACTCAACGCCACAGAAATCTAATCGCTAATAAATCAAAGATGGCAACGTGGCCAGGCAGAGCACGCTCTCAATTCTCCTTTCAAAACCTCCTCTTAAATGCTAATTTCTTTCTACTTCATTTGAATACACGCAATCTAGATCATTTACATTCTCGAAAGAAAGTATGAATTGAAAGCAAGAGCGACTGGAAAGGTTGCTTCAAAATAAATTAACTGTTAAGTACTCGTAAATTAAAGAAATCCCCACACAGCATTTGCATAAATCTAGAACTAGCGGCATCAATTTTAAACTTTATATTACGTTATTAATTTGACATTTAATTATCAAGCAAACGAGCGGATAATTTTATGAAACGATGCCGATTTTCATAAATTAAGAAATGACTCGTGTTTTTGTATTACTACTAAATGGGATGAAATTTTATATAAACAGTTAGATAAAAAACGAAAGCTTGAAACACAAGATATTGACTTTGAATATCATTCAGGGTGGCTCATACTGTATCCACCAACTTTAAATAACAGCAAATGTTCTTGTAGTAATTTTATTTGGCTGTAAAATAAAAGTATACACCCCACAGGTATTTAAAATAATACCAGAGAGACCAAATGTTAGTAATGACCAATGAGTGTACCAGAGAGACCAAACGTTAGTGAATCTTGAAAATAATGCCCTTTAAAAGTCCTTTTTAGAGCTTGCATGCACTGCTCAAGACGATGTGCGGTGACTTCCTTGACGTGTCTTAACATATCTTGTAAAACAGCAAGTATTCTATGGCTGACGGCAATTTACACCCACAAACGTTGAGAAAAACTATCTCCTTCAGGTAACCTCGAAGGAAGTAGTGCAGATTTGTCAAGTCAAGGAATAGGAATACCCGAGCCAAACCGCTCAAGGCCTTCCGTTTTGGCAGTGATTTGGGAATGCCAGTCGGAGAGCAGCCGTACTAGTGTTCGTCATAGCGTAAACACGTTGGAACCAAATTGTAACTTTTAGCTGTCTTGTCCACGATTCGGACGGCTTTCATTGCTCCCGCAATACCCGATGAGCATTTGTGTCGCAACCTGTTTAAATTAAGGCTTCCACCGCTGCAATACGCAACTTTCTTTGGACAACTAACAGTTTCTATCTCTCCATGGATACAGGTACGCCCCACATACCCATGTGCATTCTGGTAGGATTGCCAGGTCATTCTGATAATATACAATATGCTTTATCCTATATTTTACAAGGGAGAAACACTGCAGTCACTTTATAAAAGTGAAAGATTTTAGAAACTGGGTAGACTTTTTTTTAACATTATATAGTAACTATCATAATCAACTAATTTATTCTTTACTTGGGTCAGTATGGAGATGCTAAATGCACACGTGGCCTATAAAATTTTTTAAGCGGCCTTCATCTCGAAAATGTTGGTCGTAGGTATATTTTACAGTTTATTTTTAAAAATACTTTAAGTGAAAATTGTGTCCATGCTTTGACATTTTTGAATTACAAAATTCTGGTGTGTACACCACATGACTTCCTTGTATGGAACATTAAATTATACGCATTTTTTTTCCTGCATTTCGTTTAAAACTATTTCCTCGAATTTCATTAGAGATATATTTCTCATTCAATTAACTCGGTACTCGCGTCAAGGTAAAAGTACATGAAACCTCAAAATAACTTAAAAATTGAAAAATATAGAAAAATATAAAACATAAATACAGTTAAGACAATTTAAAGAATAAATTTATAATTAAAATTAGAACTTCTACGAAATGGAAAAAAAAAAAAAAAAAAAAAGAGAGAGAGAGCAATTAGGCCAGCGGGAAAGAAGACAGATTTTTCGGTGCATAAAACTGAAAGTTTACTTTTGGTCTAACTCGGCAAAAAGACACTGAAGGCGCAGAAACTGACTTAATTTGTTATGGACGCTATGCTGAGTCAATATGTGAGATGATTTAATAACTTAAATGATAATTACAGAATGGATTAAGCATGATTTAATTCGCAATAATAAAAGAAGATGTTATCTTTGTGAATGCTTAGTTTCTCTAAATTGGCGACAAATTCACTATTCTGCTAAGTTTCAATGTAAACACATATGGCAAAAAAATTAGGCTTAGCCGCACTAAACAATTTTTAAATTGTTGATAATTCTACAACTATTGCACGCAGATTAACTAAAGGCATAAAAACCTTAACCGGAAGATAACAACAACATAATTCAATCATTTTTAAAGCAAAAATACGCAATTTACGAACAAATAAGAAATTAAATTAAATAAAATAAAAGAGCTCACTGAGCCGAGTAACAGAGTGGGTATATATATATATATATATATTTAACAAACATTCTCTATTCGTAAAAAGCAAATTAAAGTTTGTAGGGTTTATATTTATTTTAAGTAACATTTATTTTAAGTTTAAACTATCTTTCCTGTCAAGCCTTACTTTTCCCTGGAATTCCCAATGCCAGAGTATGTAAATGTTAGTAGAACGCGCAAGGATTCAAATTATCAGCGGAAGTATTATGAGTTAAATAGAAAGGAAACGAGTTCGAAGTGTGCTTTTCTTACTTCACGAGCGCGGAGGTAGTTAGTCAGAAATTGAAGAACCACGCGTTTCGGCCTGTGTGCTTGCCTCGGCAAATTGTTAATCTTTCAACGTAATACTCAGAGTTTGCTGAATTATCAGCGGTATTGTAGAACACGGTAAGGTCAGTTACGTTTAAAGAGCCTCGTAGTTAGTCTCTTGTTATTATCTCTTTCCAGTTTATTATTTTTATTTTACCGCCGGGTCAACGTAGTTTGTGAGCGTCAAGAACACGCATTTGTAATTTCTAAAGTTGAATAAAAAGGGACTTAAACCCTTCTCAAGACTGTCTAATTTCCAGTTTCAGCAGTCACCACTTTGTTGCGTGCAGGTTGAAGGCGCGCAACTTTACATTGGCGCCCGAACACTTGTCGAACTGAAATGGCCGAAAATCGGATGGAAGCCGCGGGACAACAACAAGAAATGGCAAGCCGATTGGAAGGATTTGGATACCTGGTCCAGACGTTGAGAGCGTCAATCAAGCCAAACGTCAATTTCGACGGAAAAAATTCGGTGGCGATATTTCTAGAAAACATCGACAATCACTTTCAGCTCTACCCTGTGCCTGAAAGACAAAAAGTTGCCATCGCCACATCTGCACTAAGAGGACAGGCCGCGCTATGGTGGAAGAATATAGACAAATCTTTATTAGGGGAATTTGGAGGCCAGACATATACATTTGAAAATTTCAAAAAATCGTTATTAAAGGCCTTCCCCATAGTGAAAGATCGAGCAAGGCTAGAAGCCGAACTATATAGTTTCTATCAACGGAATATAGAAGAGTTAACGGACTTTATTCTGCGAAAAATTAAACTGACAGATATGCTGTATGGGAAGAAACCCGACGCGGAGATTATTGAAATAATCTTACCAAGATTGTTACCTGCTGTTCAAGACTACTTTGAAATTAGAAACCCAAGCACATTGCAGGAGCTCTTCGAATTGGCGGTGAAGTTTCAAAATCGCAGAATAGCGGAAAAAGCTAGAGGGGCATCGTATTCTCAAAGTATCCGAAAGCAATCTTCAAATGAGCAGACCAGAAATGCAAACCGCTCTTATGGGGAAAGAGCTATCAAACTAACTCATCGAACCTCGAGGGTCAAGGCCCAAAAAGGAAATTTGGAAACAAACGTCCGCGTACCCAGAAGGCAGAAGTTGAAAGGAAAGCTTTAAACAAGTAGAGGGGCCTGTGAAAGCGAGGGTCCAGACCCCGGAAGTTTTAAAAAAACCCTCAAAAAGACACTTAAATACGGTCATCGTAAAGAACTCACATCTACCAATTATACAAGTCCTGGTGGGCGATGTACCAGTAGAAGCCCTCATCGATACAGGAGCAGAAGGTAATTTTATGAGCGAAACATTCTTCAAAAAGAATTTTTATAGGTTACGATTATTTAAAAACAACAACACAGAAATTATAGCGGCGCAAGGAAAAACCTGTCACTGCATCGGGAAATTATCATTAAACATACAGGTAAAAGAGGAAAGCCTCAAAGTATTAATTTTTGTAGTGAAGAATCTGCAAAATCCACTTATTTTAGGTATGGAGGTTTTAAGGGCCGCGAGGGCCAAATTGAATTTTCAGGACAGTTCTATTGTGCTGGAGATGGACCAGAGGGTGGTGGAACCAGTGGAACTACCGCAAGTTGACCTTAGCCATTTGAATGACCATGAAAGTCAAGCCATCCAGCAAGTGGTGAGTAATTTTTCAAACTTGTTTTCAGAAAGGCTTGGTAGCTGTCAAATAGTTACGCATCAGATACAGTTAACTGCCGAAAAACCTTGACTAAACCGTATCGTTATGATAAACAAAAAGACCTAATCATCGAAGAACATATTCAGGAAATGTTAAAGAACAAAATAATAACGCCCATAAATAGTGAGTACGCGAGTCCAGTCGTACTATGTAGGAAAAAGAACGAGTTTCCTCCTTCGGATAAAAGGGCTTGGAGGTTTGCTATCGATTACAAAAAACTGAATAGTATTACTAAATTCCCAGTTTACCCTTTGCCGGTTATAGAGGAAATTATTAGAAAGATTAAATCTACTAGATACATGACTACCTTGGAGTTAACGTCTGGCTACTATCAAATAGCTATGAGACCCGAAGACATACATAAAAGCGCGTTTATAACAAAATCGGACACTTATGCATTTTTACGCATGCCCTTTGGGTTGTGTGGGGCCCCATCAACATTCCAGAGAGCTATGGACATTGTTCTAAAGCCTGTCCTAGGAAAATCGACTTTAATCTATCTAGATGATATAATTATAACGAGTAGTACGTTGGAACAACATATTAAAGATCTAGAAGAAGTGTTTAAATTATTAAAAAAGGCCGGTCTTACAATTAACGCCTCAAAATGTAAGTTCGCAACTAAAGAACTTAAATATCTCGGTTATAAAATTTCGCAAAAGGGTATAGAAACGCAAGATTCAAAAATAAAAGCCATCAAGAATTTCCCACCTCCCAACACCGCCAAGAAACTTTCTTCTTTGCTTGGGTTATGTTCTTACTATCGGTCATTCATAAAAGATTTCACCAATATTGTTGAACACCTGTTAGTAATTAAAAGAAAGAGAAGTAAATTCACGTGGACAGCGGAAGCAAATACCGCATTTGAAAGATTAAAAGAAGCGCTCATCAATGCCCCTGTTTTGAAATTCCCGGAGGGGGACGAAAACCTGGAAATTGCAGCAGATGCGTCAGACTATGCTGTGGGTGCGGTTCTTATGCAAAATAGCCATCCTCTGGCAATTTTTAGTAAAACGTTGAATCAAACACAAAGGAATTATACAGCTACAGAGAGAGAAACATTAGCCGTATTAATGGCTGTACACAAATTTCGAGTTTATTTCGGCAAAGCGCCAGTAACAGTCTTTTCGGATCATGCGGCTGTTGGTAGACTTTACTCGGGGAAAAACCTAACGCCCAGGTTAGTAAGATGGGCTTTAAAACTCCAAGAATATAATCTAATAATAAAATATATACCGGGTAAGGAAAACAATGTAGCTGACGCACTTTCTCGTATAAAACAGGACGATGAAGGTAATGAACTTAAATGCGCTGTGTTGACTTCAAAAATTTTAGATTCTAGAGATACAATTATGGCTGAACTGAAAGCTGATTCTGAATTTGGAAGTATCTATGCATATTTGAAAGACCCCGAAAGCTTTGAGCACACAGATATCGATGCGATAAGAAATAGAGCAGAAAACTATGAAATAATAGATAATTTATTATTTTATACGAAAACAACAAACGAAAATCTCGAGTACAAACCAGTCATCCCAGCCTCGCTTCGATTAAGCATTTTGAAGGAATTACACGACGCGAAAACAGCGGGTCATTTAGGGGTCAGAAAGACTTTAAAAACGGTACGCGAGCCGGTATATTTCCCGCAATTATACAAAATAGTAACTGCGTATGTCAGGTCCTGCAATCAATGTCAGTTAATAAATGATATTAATTACAGCCCGGCCGGGTACTTAAATAGCATTCGCGCTACATTTCCGAATGAAATTTTAGGCATAGATCTTCTTGGTCCTTTCCCCCAGAGCGAGTTAAATAAAAATCGTTTTCTTTTAGTAATTGTAGATCATTTTTCAAAATGGACAGAAATTGTTCCACTTAAACGCGCGTCAGCCAAAACAGTCGCAGATGCATTCTTACACAGATACATTTTAAAATACGGTGCACCGATAAAAGTCATTAGCGATAACGGTAAACAATTCATTAGTCAAATATTTGAAAACATATGCACTGGACTTGGCTTACGCCATATCAAAATGGTTCCGTATAGACCACAGGCAAACATAGCAGAAAGAGTTAATAAAAACATTGTAAAAATAATACGCAGTTACGTTAGCACACATCAGAAGCGCTGGGATGGCTACATAAATGAGTTAGCTTATGCTTTAAGAACGGAAAATCACGATACTACGGGAAAAACCCCAGCAGAATTATTTTTAGGCCGAAAGTTAATTACGCCTTTAGATAAATTATTCTTTGTGCAACAAAGAGAGCAAGAATTTAAACAGAAAGATGTGCAAAAACTTATTGACCAGGCGCTTAAAAGCTCGGATACGGCAAGAAATAGGAAAAAAATATATTACGATAGAAAACGCCGTGGAGCAGATTTTAAAGTTGGGGATAAAGTATTGAAGCGGAAATTTTCTTTATCAAGTGCCCCAGACAATTTGACAGCAAAGTTAGCTCCAAAATTTGAAGGCCCCTATGTAATTCAGGAAATCAAAGGAGTCGTATTGTACCTTAAGAATGAGAGGGGGGAAATATGTAAAGCAAGTCCAGACCAGGTGAAAAAATACTATAATCAAAATGATTTTGAAATCTTTAAAAGTTTCTTGCAGGACTCAAGCGTAAAACAGGTAGAAGGTCCATAAATAACGTCACCCGTTCCACCACCCAAGAAGCAGAGAACTGAAGAGAGACCTAGCCCTTCTACAACGACGGTACCGAAAAGAAAAAACGAAAACTTTCAGACTCCAGCATTTAAGAAAAACACGAACGCAAAGCCGCCGCGTAAAGAAACCTTGGTAAAGAGGAAAACACCACTTACAACGTATCGCAGTAGAAATTATACATCAAGGAGAACGCTCCCAGGGCCAGAGAGTCAGGTGCAAACAAGGCCGCCGTTCCGGAAAATAAAAAGACAGCAGGAGGAACGAAAAGACCAGCAACAACAGAAGAAGTTCAAGAATGACTCCAGACCGGAGGACGCCAAGACCAGCCGTCCAGGGGAAAAACGAAAAAGACAGCAACCCGACGACTACTACTCCAAGAGGCCAGCATGCAGAGGACGAAAATGAAAAACTAATGTGGACGACACTCGGAGGTCAGTAAGGAGAAGACTGACGTCCATGAAACCATAACGTGGGAACAGTTCTGCCAGAAAAGAATGACGGAGTTCCAATCATCGAAAACTCAAAGATAAGTTAAATCTTCTATAAAATTTTTTTCTTTTGTTCCGAAATGTTATACGTAAATACAAAGTTCTATGTTTTGACGAAAGTCAATGTGTCTCGGCTGAGACTTAGTTTTGTTTTACTTATTTAGCTAAGGCAAAAGTATTATTTTATTTCAGTATAAAATCTAAGAACAAGCAGTTTCTGTTGGTCGAAAGACTAATTCTGTTATGTTAAAGCCAAAATTTGGCCGAAGATAAAAATAACTTCGTATTCTTGTATTAATAAGAATTTTAGTTTCAGTGCCGAGTAAAAATTTATTTTTCTCTTATTCATTTTATGGTAAATTGTAAAAATCATATGTATTAGAATTTTGTAAATATACGTAAATACTTGAAAGTTATGTAAAAGTAGAATTTAGTCTAGAAGCATAAAATTTTAGATGCTAAAAGTAAATGCTCAAAAGCAATGAATTCAAATTTAAGTATTAAACTGTAGATAAAATCATGCTTTAGAGCGAAAGCCTGCATGTCTAAAGATGAATGAGGGGGAAGTTAGAATGACTGTGTTTTGTAGGATTCTCCACCTACACTTGAATTTTAAGAATGTTAAAGTAGCTCATCGAGTTGTAGAATGTCGAGTAAGGTGTGTCTATTTGGTCGTTGAATTCTAACAAATCATGGTGGTTAGGGGAAGTGTTGTAATACTAAAACACGAATATTCCCGTTTGACACCACGCATGGTGGAGAGCCAGGGTAAAGTTAAATTAATGTTTGAATACTTGAATGAATGTGAAGTAAGCAGTAACTAAGGAAAATAAATCGTTTAAAAACAAAAATTTATTCAGTATCAAGAAAGTGTAAATTATAATGTATTTAGAAAGATACTGATACTTATTCCTTCCAGATGCTGGAAGGAAAAGAACAAGATTGATTGCTGAAGTCCAGGAAAAGTTGCTGTAAGAAGAGAGATTTAAATAAGTATCTACAGAAATTTAGTATACCTTTTGTGACTTAAGATTTTTTTGTGTAAACGAGGCTCTTAAAAGTTAGTTCAGAATTGTAGAAACTTTACAACAGGTCGTTTGTAGGACCTGCTTCCAAGTTTTCCAAATTCTGGCAGCGGCAAATGTAGGGTTTATATTTATTTTAACTAACATTTATTTTAAGTTTAAACTATCTTTCCTGCCAAGCCTTACTTTGCCCTGAAATTGCCAATGCCAGAGTATGTAAATTTTAGTAGAATGCGCAAGGATTCAAATTATCAGCGCAAGTATTCTGAGTTAAATAGAAAGGAAACGAGTTCGAAGTGTACTTTTCTTACTTCACGAGCGCGGAGGTAGTTAGTCAGAAATTGAAGAATCACGCGTTTCGGCCTGTGTGCTTGCCTCGGCAAATTGTTAATCTTTCAACGTAATATTCAGAGTTTGCTGAATTATCAGCGGTATTGTAGAACGCGGTGAGGTCAGTTACGTTTAGAGAGCCTCGTAGTTAGTCTCTTGTTATTATCTCTTTTCAGTTTATTATTTTTATTTTACCGCCGGGTCGGCGTAGTTTGTGAGCGTCAAGAGCACGCATTTGTAATTTCTAAAGCTGAATAAAAAGGGACTTAAACCCTTCTCAAGACTCTGTCTAATTTCCAGTTTCAGCAGTCACCACTTTGTTGCGTGCAGGTTGGAGGCGCGCAACTTTACAAGTTAATAAATTTAAATGAAATGTAATGCAAAAAAATAAATGGATTTGGATACTTGCACTTGATTTACATATGCTCTCAGAATTTAAATGATATTGTACGTAATTCGCAACAACAATTAATCATTTATTTATTTGCATTAAATTTCATTTAAATTAACTTTAATTTGCTTTTTACGAATAGAGAATGTTTGTTAAATTCAAATTTCGTTCCTTGCAGTAATGACGCAAGAGAATTATTTAAAATTAAATTCAACTTTACTTTATTCTTTTGAAGCAATTATGTATATATTTATATAGTTTTGGTATTAATTGCAAGGCCGATTGTAACCAAAAAAAAAAAAAGGAAATGCGCAACTACATGTTATAGCAGTTTTGTATACAAAATTTCAACGTTCTGAGGCTACTCGTTTTTGAGTTATGCGAGATACATACATACGTACGCACGTACGTACAGACGCCGCGAAAAAGTCTCTTGAATCCATTTAAAATTAGTTTTATAATTTTTGGGAAAAGAGTTCTTTATTCTGTCCTTACGTACAGACGTCACGCAAAAACATCGTTAAATTGCATTCGATATCGCTCGAAATGGATATTTTCGTTGAAATATGGTACCCGGAATTTTTCCTGATTACAATACTTCTTTTTGTACAAGGAAATAGAAAAGTCCTATTTGTAAGAATTGAGAAATCTATCTTTTTATATAGCCTTCCGGTCTCTTATATTTAGTAAAAGTTTATACTCATTCTAAAATATGATAAAATGCAGAATGTTTAATTGCTGTAAGATAAAAAGTGACCGATGTATTTAATAATTCTAAACATCATAGTCAGGGATCGTACATAAATGGAAGAGCGAATTGCATCTGCACGTAAATAAAATATTGGTTTGGAGAAAGGTTTCTGATGTTAATAAATTAAGTGATGAATATTGCTATGCCGAAGTATTGAAAAAATTATTTACCTTTATAAATTTTAAAGAAACTTGTAGAAATTATGCTCTAGGAAACATTAACAGGCTTCATTATTGGGGCACAGGAGACAGAAAACTATTTCTAGTCTAATATCAACTACAAGTACTTTTCTCAAATATACCTTTTACATAAATATCGTTCCTTAGATAAACAGCAATCGAGTGCTTTGCAGCAGTAAATATCCAACATAAGCTATCCTCATCCTGTCCTCTCTGGATAGTTATCACTGCTTTTCCAAAACTCGATAAAAGGTCTTCAAGATATCTAGGTTTTTTATGAAGACTAATTTTCCCAAACATTGCTTCATTACCATACCATAAATGAAATAATCTTTTCATAGATCACATGTAGAAAACGCTGAAAAAAATTAAACTTTAAAACCAACGAGGCATCAAATTGTAGCGTATTTTATGATATTTGACCAATTTTTATGGTTTAAAACTTTTGCTATAAATTATTGTTTCCGTAGTTCTCACCAGGATGCAAATTAGATGGTAAAGCATTTTAGTCTGGGGTTTTGAATGTTTTATATATAGAAATTTAGGCAGCATGGCTTCCAGTTTACTTTCTATCGCCTAGCTCTACCAGGGAATATTCTAGCTATTTTTCTAACCGACGTTTGAAACGCGTCATTGAAATATTGAGGCAGTTTAAGTAGGCCACTTTCAACTAAGAATTCTTTTAATTTGAGATTTCAACTTTGTTATTTTAAATACTCTGGCGGAGTCTATTATACGCACTAGTTGTGATTTCGGTTAATTTGCAGATTAAGTAAAATATTATTTACGAAATTCTTAAGACTTAGTCATAATATTTCGGAGGGAGCGATAACACGCTAAAGTCTTACATGGTCTGAACGACTCTGAGTTAAGTCTACACAACTAGGAACCTAAAATAAGTCTTAATTTTCTCCGAATTTTCTCTTAACTACTGATGAAAGAATTTCTTGGCAATAGCTGAGACTTTTTTCCCCTGTATTCCGTTTCGATGTAGCCATCATAGTTTATTATGGATGATGTACCCGAACAGAATATAACTTAATTGATAGAAATGTGTTCTTATTTTTATCCATTTAATATGATCCAACAAATTGCTGTTGGAAGGAGCTCTACGAAATACCTCCGAGAAAGCAGTTCAAAGTCGGAAAATCCAGAGATCGCCACTGTTAATGTAATAATTTATAACGTCCATTGAACTAGGGAAACATAGCTGCCTGCCTTCGAAGAACTTACGAAGTCGACAACAAGCTGTTGTATTTCATACTATTTTTCATTTCCTCCCATTGCAACTGGCTAAGATTTAAAATCTTAAATTTTGTCTGTTTAAAACTTTAAACTAAATTATTAATATCTAGACTGCTGCTAATATAAGCCCCACTGTTCACGAACAGAAGCTATATAGCATAGATTATGCTACTGTAATTAATTTGTCGGGAGATTTGTTTTAGCCGCGCATATTTGTGAAGCAGAATGATCAGTTGTAATACTACTTCTATGTTCTGCGATACTCCAATACATAAAGTGCAACACTGAAATACATATATTTGTTGTCTTTAAGTGTTAGTGAATTTTACTAATAGGAAGGAAAAATAATTTATGAGATTATGTCAGGGAGAAGTTGAACAATTTTGTAAACAACATTAGCGAAAAAAGAGATAGATTATAGTAATTGGTTTCAATAGGAGAATATTTTTCATAATGGTAAAAAATTTTTTAAAGTTTTAATAACAGGAACAAAACCGAGCTAGTAACAACAGCTGCCAGAAAATTTAGGTTTTCAGTAATATAAGTTATTTAAAAAGGAACCTGAAATACGTGAGAAACAATAGAATAATTATTCAGTTTTATTAGGACTTTATGTTCAAAGAACCTCGAAAATTAAATGATGTTCTTTCCAGCAACTGAACCTAAGATCTTCCCCTGTCAGCTAGGCATGTTAAACTCTACATCACAGGACACATGAGAGAAATGGCTTAAATTCCTTATTTTAAAATAAGTGAACTTGCTGAAAATTCAGTATGTCTTGGAAGCTACTTGATTTGTGTAACTTCAGATGCATTTCGAATTGTAGTTAGTCTTTCCTTAAAAATGCACTCAAAGGTGTATTTCAAAACTAGAATGTTGTAATACGCTACTTAAAAAAATACCTATTTTCTGTTGTTAACCCTTTGTTGCATACAAATAATCTAGAGAAGTTAAACGAAAATGTTTGTATTATTTAAATAATAATAATAAAATAAATAATAAAAAAATTAATTTTATTCAAATTACGTTTTAAATAATTTCTACAGTTTGTTCACTACAGTAGACAGCATGCATATACGTACATGCATTCAACTCTCTTCCCGCCCACCAGCGGCCGAGTGGTAACGTCGCTGAACACTGGAAGTTCGGTCCGAGGTTCGAATCCCGCGAACAGGCTGGCTGCATGGGCGTTTACGTGATTTTCCCCATATGTGTAACGTGTATACGAGCCAGTTCCCTTAGAAAGTCCTCTACGAAGGCATCCCTCCCCTTAGGCAGATAGCCCTAGTGTGATTCGCCATAATCTAATAAATCAAACCAAACCAAACAAATCTCTTCCCAACAATTTACAGTCATTGCATTTGAAATAATTTCCTGCCTTGTTTTCAGTTATCATTACCATCTTCTAAATGTAAATTTACAACTGACATGTACATACAGATCCCCTAAAATACCTTCATTTCCTCGATTGTGATTGAATTCATTTTGCTACGATTTTGTAACTTGTACCTATTGGATTCAAATGTCAAATGTTCTAGAAATTCCTTTCCAAACATAAACATTTCCAGTAGTGTTTTGGCTTGATAAGCAGTTCATTTGGGTTTCAACTTCACTCTTTTCGGTACATCTTTATCTACCCACTCCACAATTTTCTCAAACTGAAATTTAAAATAAAATGTCTAAAATTATTAATTATGATTAAAAAATGGCAGTATAAGAAAATGTAAGCAATATTATATAATGTTTAATATGAGAAATTGTACTAACTTGGAAACAAAAGTAGCCGCCATTTTCCAAATAGCAATGCTTTACTTAGTGATGCTATACAGTCATCTATGATCCACAGTTGAAAGTTCTAATAATATAGAATGAATAAACACAGGAATGGAATCTGTTAAGGCATTTACAGAAGAATAAACAAATTTAAACTTTTGTCTACTAGAGTGGACATGATGCAACAAAGGGTTAAATAAAAAAAATTAACTAATTTGTGTTGTTTAATTGTATCATTTTAACTTGGATAACTATCTGTTCATATATGCTGATATGCAATAACATACAAGTATTAACCAACAGAAGCAATTAACAAGCTAAGACATAAAAGTACTGGGAAGCATTTTGCAACTCGTATCGCGCAGTGTCGTGTATTCTTTACATATTAAAGCCTGTTTCCCGCTTAGCTGACGCGTTTGAGTGGATATTCATTTCTTAGGTACAAATGAAACTATCGAATAAAGATCTACGAGTATGTAATTTAAAACACCAAGAGACAGATATTAAATTAAAATAAATGTATATCTTAAAATAAAAGAATATTAGTAGTATAAAAATTAAAATGAAAGTAATAGAGAAACTTGAAATAAAGTTGAAGCTATATGGGGCGATTTGAAATAGGTGTCTCTTTAATTCACACCAAAAGCCCAATTAATTCATTTGCCAAGTGCTTAAGTGACATTTAAAATAAATGCTAGCACAAGTATGACAATTCTTCCACTCCTGCCGTTTACGTTAATAGCGAAGACAACTGGAAAAACAATACTCTAGGCATTTATCTGGCAAGTAGCTTCCGTCATTGAACATGTCATCGGCTAACCCACGCAATGGCCATTTCCAGGTAGAGTGCGGAGTAGCCACTGTTAACCATGCGTGAATAGTAGATAGGGTAGGTCATATTATGATGATGAACTCAAGGGACTACAGTCCCTCGCTGTCCGGCATCGTAATTGGTTTTCAAAAACTACATTGCAGTAATTAATTTCACCGTGTTTCTATCATATCTTTTACTTTCGATGGACTCTCTGCGGGCTTTTCTCTTGATTATAACGCACAAAAAGGCTGTATGATTAACACGCTTACTACTTTTACTGGAGCGGGACGACTCTGGTCGAATGAGCGCGTGTTGCCATGACACTCGGGACGTGACAGCCCCTGAAATGGCAGCCACGGCTCTCGTAGGCTTTTGATGGGAAAAGAAGAGCGATCGTTAAACGCGGGAAACTTACTTTTTATGCCTCTCACATACAGACGCGTTTTTAAGATCAGTCCTTGGAGGTGGGGATGTTAAGATCGGAATTTTGTAATCAATTCGCTGGACTACTTTTGTAAATTGGATGTTATAGCTTGCGTGCACTTCAGGACTCAGTCTACCGTTTTAAAGCGTTTTCTTATTTCTCTCTGCGTCCATAGAAAAATAAATTAAAAAATAAATAAAAGCTTCAGCTACAGTAAACGTGCAGATAAGCTCCTATAATACTATGGATACAGGCACACATAAATTCATTTATGAAGTATGCTTTACGTGAACCTATTTACATCTATGAGTAGACAGTCATGGATATGGATGTAGATAAAAACAGATGAACAGGAAAAGCGATTATGTGATAAATGGACGGTGAAACAATTAAAAAAAGGTAACAATAGTATTAATAAATAGTAACAGAAAGTGTAGTCAAGCAATTGCATTGAAGCAAATATAGCTAAACATGTAAACGAAACAGGTTAAAATTTTTCAGGGGTGTACATATTCATTTCAATAAGTAAGTACAATTTCCACATTATATGCAATTATATTAAGAAGAGTATCACGTAAATCATCGAGAAACTTAAAAACACTGTGTTGTAATTAACTTTGTTTTGTTGACACCCTTTGGGGGGGGGAGATATCCTACTGCATCGTTTTTTATACCTTCTCAGAGATATTTTGAAATTAAATGGAAAGGTATTGCCTCTCTTTTCGTTTTTCACGAGAAGAAAATGTTAAATGGAAAAATTTAAGTTGATATCTTAATCATTTTTACTAATATACTAATCATTCTTTTATGTTCCTTCCACATTATCAAGTTTGTGTTTAATTGTGTGTATTGTTACTTTTATTTGAGTTTTGAATAAGTATATTTTGTACAGGTAAACATACTGTAATAAAAATGCTTTCAGAAACATCATAACTGAACAAAGTTTCAAACATGATTAAAAATTCTTTAATAGTTGAATGATAAAAGTTCTGACTAATTGAATCAAATATCTTTTACCAGTTGAATCAAATTGTTGTAAGGTTTCTTTAACTTATTTAACTAGTTATTTTATGTTTGGAAACTTTACTGTCACTTCTCTCTTTCCTGTTTTCCACCAGAATGCAATTAGTTCGCGCAAATTAAGTGAGTAGTTGAGATTGTTTATACAGAGCGTTAAGGCTCTTGAAGGCCATGTTACTAGATCTGCTATTCTAAGATAGGAGTTCCTGTCTTCGACCTTGCATTATACTCATCGATAGTTAAACTGACTCCGGTGAAGTCGAGCCAGCTTTGGTGTGTGTACTTTCTGCAGCCTTTGGCTACTGGTATTTAAACTTAGTTTTAAGTTTGAATTTTTACTTAATTTCTACTTGAATAGTTTTAAGTTTGAATTCTCGATATAAATACTGGCTGATTTGTAAGCACAAGGTGTGGCTTCTGTTCATTTATTTTAGTTTAAAATAAAAGGTCTTATACATTTAAGTCTCTGTTGTATTTTCAGACATTGCGATAAGTCGCTTCATGTCTATCAACGGTTTGGTCACACTTTACAATACTGAAAGTCATCAAACCTTACATAGTATATATAAGTTCCGCATTTTCGGCAAATAAAAATGCAGTCTATTTTTTTTTCTTTTTTAATCTTTTAAGGATTAAAAGGTCGGTTTCGAGGTAGTTTTAAAAACATTGCTGCCTCTTTTCTTACCTAATGCCGAGAGTAGTTTTAAATGAAAGAAATAATTTACACTTATAGCTTTGTTTATTTACTAAAGTGAAAAGTTACTTTGCACAAAATTTAACAATTGGCAGGAAAACTTAAACGAAATAAAAGTAAAAGGATTTAATGATGATTCCTTTAAAATCCTTAGAAATCGCCGAAAGTTTTCGAAAAAATTTTAAAAGTATAATTTAAGCTAGATTTAACAAAACTAGACCTGGCTTGCTGAAAAAGTCATAATTTTTGTGCTAACTTGGTTGATGGTAAATATTCTTTTCTTGCAATCTACGGCGAACTAAACTTATTGCTCATCTTTCTTAACTCTGAATAACTTATAAAATCCTAAATTAAAAAAAAAGTATTCTAACAGCATATTTATATTAATGCACTAGTTTAAAATAAATTATAATTAATATGAACGGCAATTCAGCTATCCTTTCTATTGTAGTAATACTGTAAGGATCTTAAGTTTTACTAACGTTTATTTTATTTTAAATCTTTACTATCACTTCTTATTTTCTACTTCCGGCCAGAATTATAAGCGTTAACGTATTTATGCAAAGTTTGTCTGGCGAACGCCAAGTATTTAAGTTGTGGCTTTTTGCCAAGCGAGAGAGAGGAAGCAGTTAGTCGAAGCAGGCCGCTTACCTTAGAAGTTTTACTCAGTTGCTGGTTGCCTTCCAGGCCAGAGGTTTAATCCTCTTGATAATTTTAAACGTATTGTAGTGTTAACAGTTCTCTGTACTACATACGGCTTCCTGTTAATATAAGGCCAATCTTCCACGTTTATTATTTCAAAGTTAAGAGTTTAGTTTTATTTTTATATTTTTACGTTTAGACCACAAGTAGTGGATCTTTGTATTCCGAAGTACGGAAGTTATTGTAAATAGAGAAAAATAAAGGGTTTTGTATACCCTTCTTGTGTATCCTGTCTACTTCGCACAGTTATTGAACATAGCTTTAGTAAGCTCTCTGTTCCGAGTCAGGTCCTCGCATGTTCCCGAAGAAAGTAAGACGGAACATTGAATCTGATAGTGGCGCCCAACGAAGAAGAATAACCATGGCCGAGTTTCAAGAAGAACCTGTGCTGCCTGCAGAAGCGGCTCAGAATCCAGAAATGCCAGCTCCGCCCTGGAAGGATTTGGTTACATCGTCCAGACCATGCGCGCTTCGATGAAACCAGAAGCAACATTTAATGGAAACTCACCGGTAACCAGTTTTTTGGAAAAATTGGATGACCACTTCATGCTCTACCCCGTGCACGAATTTCAAAAAGTTACCTTAGCTACCAGCGCTTTGAGGGGCCAAGCGCTTAACTGGTTCAAGTGTATAGGCAGAAGTCTCTTGGGTCAAGCAGGAAGTCCCACTATACTTACGAGAATTTCAAGACTGCCCTAGTAAAAGCCTTCCCTGTTGTAAGGGATCGTGCGAAATTAGAAACGGAACTTTTTAGTATATATCAGCAAAGAATCGAAAATCTCTCAAGCTTTATTTTAAGAAAAATTCACGTCTTCAAACTCTTGTATGGAAACCGTCCGGATCCTGAGATAATTCAAGTGATTTTGCCGAGGTTACTGCCCCAAGTGCAAGACTTTATTGAATTAAGAAATCCGACTACACTGGAAAAGTTATTTGAGCTAGCAATCCAGTTTGAAAGTAGAAGAACGGCGGACATTGAAAGAAGACGCCAATATCAACAGCGAAACCAATTTGGTGCGCCAAGACTACAGCAAATTCAAGCACACGGCTACGGAAGCAAAGCGAATCAGTGGGCAAGGAAACCCGAGTATTCAAAAACAGCCGGCGAACGTCGACAGTTCAATAGCAATCCAGGAAAAAAGTCTCAAGGCCAGTGGAAAAAGAAGGAAAGCACGGAAATGAAAAATAATTTAAACTAAAACGGATTTCTGCTGACGGGAGGGTGCGCAAATCCGAAGGCCAAGAAAACCCCTCTTCCTTCAAGTTAAATACAGTAATCGTGAAAAATTTGACTCTTCCGAAGATTGAAGTGTTGGTGAATAATATCCCAGCCACCGCACTCCTGGATACAGGCGCGCAGTGTTCCTGTGTGGCAGAAGATTTTTTTAGGAAGTATTTTCGGAAATACCGCATATATAATTCGGATAATACGACAGTGTTAGCGGCGCAAGGAGAATAATGTAAGTGTATAGGTAAATTACCGCTGTATGTCCGCATCAAGGACGAACAAGTAAAGGTTACGTTTTTCATAGTAAAGAATCTGCAAGCACATATTATTTTAGGAATAGATTTTCTTTCAGAGGCACAAGCAACGCTGGATTTTAATGAAGCGTCCCTTAAGCTGACGATGAAACCAGTTCGTGGAGAAAAGGCTGAACCGACGATGTTAAATCTTGACCACCTGCCTAATGACGAGCAACGAAGAATCCGACAAGTGGTAAGTGAATTAGCTTCGTTATTTAGTGATATTCCAGGATTTACTCAGGTTACTAACCATAGTATTGACACCGGAGATTCAATGCCAGTTCGCCACAAAGCATACCGGTATGATAAGAATAAGGAAAAAATTATAGAATGGCATATCACCGATATGCTACGTAAAAAGATCATAACGCCCATCTCAAGTAGTTATGCTAGCCCGGTGGTTTTATGTAAGAAAAATAATGACTATCCTTTGGAGCATCCAAAAAGGTGGAGATTCGCAATTGACTACCGTAAATTAAAGTCCATAACTAAATATCCGGTATATCCGTTACCTATTATTGAAGAAATTCTAAGGAACATAACATCCACCAAATATATGACGACTTTAGACTTAACGACTGGTTATTTTCAAATAGGGGTTAGGCCTGAGGACGTGCCTAAGACTGCTTTTATAACCAAGTCTGGCACTTACGCATTCCTGCGTATGCCGTTTGGCCTTTCAGGGGCACCGGCAACATTTCAGCGATGTATGGATATTGTGTTAAGGCCTGTTCTTGGAAAGTCAACATTTATCTATTTAGACGATATCATTATTACTAGTGATAATCTGGACCAACATGTACAGGATTTAAGACAGGTGTTTTCTTTATTAAATGAGGCCGGTCTAAAAGTTAATGTCGAAAAGTGCAAATTTGCAGCCCCTGAATTAAAATACTTAGGTTACAAAATATCTCAGAAAGGAATCGAGACAGACGAATCAAAAATAATCGCTGTGCAAAAGTATCCGCCGCCAAATACGGCGAAGAAGCTCTCTTCTTTTCTAGGACTTTGTTCATATTATAGGTCCTTTATAAAAGATTTTGCAGCTACTGCTGAACCATTGTTAAAATTAAAAAGGAAAAAGGCAAGATTCTCGTGGACGGCCGAAGCCAATAGTGCTTTCGAAAAATTAAAACAAGCATTAACGCAAGCCCCTGTGTTGAAATTTCCTGAAAAGGATGAGAATTTAGAAATTTCAGCGGATGCTTCGGATTATGCGGTAGGAGCGGTACTTTCGCAAAATCAACAGTCCGTGGCATTTTTTAGCAGAACTTTAAATCAAACACAAAGAAACTATTCCGCGACCGAGAGAGAGGCACTTGCACTTCTGTTAGCAGTGCAAAAGTTCCGAGTCTATTTTGGAAAGGCGCCAATAACAGTGTACTCTGATCATGCGGCGGTAACTAGATTGTACTCAGGGAAAAACTTATCCCCAAGGTTAATAAGATGGGCACTCAAGTTACAAGAATATAATCTGGTAATCAAGCATACCCCCGGAAAGGAAAATATCGTAGCAGATGCCCTATCCAGAATTAAAATAGATGAATAAGGTAATACTGTAAAGGTGACAATGCTCACAGCATGTACAATAAATTCCCGAGAAACTGTAATAACCGAACTGGGTAAGGATCCTGAGTTTGGAAGCATTTATGAGTATTTGAAGGATCCTGAAAATTTTAGCCACCAAGATATTGTGGCAATAAGAAATAGGGCGGCCCATTACGAACTAATAGATGGTCTATTATTTTATACAAAAACTACGAATTCCAACAACGAATTTCGACCTGTTATCCCAGCTAGTCTTAGATTAAATATCCTGCAGGAGCTCCACGACAGCTCTTTAGCTTCTCATGCTGGTATTCGAAAAACTATCCAACGCGTACGCGAGGCAGTCTATTTTCCTGAACTGCAAAAGTTAACAAGGGCGTATGTCCAGTCCTGCCCAACATGTCAAGCAGTTAATTATATTAATTTCCGCCCGGCCGGGTTTCTAAATAGTATTAAATCCGAATTTCCAAATGAAATAATTGGCATCGATTTATTGAGCCCTTTCCCAAAAAGTCAGTTAAATAAAAGTCGCTATCTCCTTGTTATGGTTGATCATTTTAGTAAGTGGACCGAAATTGTTCCCTTAAAACGAGCCTCCGCGAAATTAGTTACTGATTCTATTTTAAATAAATATATTTTAAAATACGGGGCGCCCCTAAAAGTTATATCGGATAACGGTCCTCAATTTGTAAGTAATATATTTGAAGACATGTGTCAAAAACTGGGCATACGTCATTTAAAAATGGTCCCGTATCGGCCGCAATCAAATATAGCGGAACGGGTCAACAGAAATATAGTGAAAATTATCCGTAGTTATGTTAAAAATTTTCATAAAAGCTGGGATAACTATGTCAATGAATTTGCTTTCGCCCTTAGGACCGCAAAACATGATACAACGGGCAAAACTCCTGCTGAGTTATTTTTAGGCAGAAAGATTATAACGCCGTTAGATAAATTATTTTATGTGCAACAAAGAGCCCCAGAATTTAAAATGAATGGGTGATATAGAAAAACTAATTAAAGAAGCAAAAAAGAATACGGAAGTAGCACAGAGAAAACAAAAGCTGTATTACGACTTGAAACGACGGAAAGTAACTTATAAAGTAGGGGATTAAGTATTAAAAATTAAGCATTCACTTTCTTCAGCACCAGAAGATAAAACTGCCAAATTTTTTCCACGATTTTAAGGACCATATGTCATAGAAAAAATAACTCACGCTGTAGTAGTGTTAAAAGCCAGGAATGGTGAAACCTGTTCCGCAAATATTGATCAAATGAAACCCTACTATGATCGTAATAAAATGCAAATTTTCAAAGATCTTTTGCAGGATCCGGCACGGCAGACACCGCAGGCACAAGCTCCAGAGGTGGAACAACCACAAGTACAAGGGCAAGCCATTAAGAGGCAGGAGCAAGTGAAAAGAAAGTTTCCCCGCGGGAAAATTGAAGGTAGCAAGAAAATGAAGCCGTTCCACCGTCCAGAAAAGAGAGCTCACGAACACCCCCAGAATGAAGAAGGGAGAAGCACGACGTATGCAAAGAGAGCCAGGAGAAATGACGGAACTATAACCCGGCTCTAAAACGGAAGATCTACTCATCCGACAGGACTCTCCGCAGCAAATGTCGCCGAACTGCGGAAGGGCCACCAGCGGCGGAGGAAAAGTTACAAGGAAAATTTGAACGGCCAGCAACGAGGTCCAAGCAGGAACACGAAAGAAGTTTCCCGGTTCCGCCAAGACCAGCTGCCATCAAACGGCCAAGACCACAGGCAGAGGCGAAAAAGAAGGTATTCAAGGGTGACCGAACTGGAAAAAAAAGAAAGCTTCTAGAGTAAGACACTGAAGGGCGAGCCCGCACACGAAGGAGGATAAATCAAACAAGAATCTACGCTACTTTCCAGGAATGGGCTCAGAAAAGAATGTCCGAATATCACAAAGATAAGTAAAATTTTATGTTACTTTGCAAACTTAAGTTAATCTTTCATTCTTACTGCAAGTGGCAGATTTCAAGAAGTTTTACCTGATGCGAGGTCTACTTTTATCGCCAAAAGGGCGAGAAATGAGTTGTTACCGATTTTGGTATTATGTTTTTCAATTACTCGCGCGTAAAACTAAAGTTGATGTATAATAGGAATATGTAAAGACTTAAATATTGTAAAAGTTATTGTATAAATTTTATTTAAAACATTCTGGCAAGAAAGAAGTTTTAGTCTGAAAGACTTTTTGAAATGTAGTATTTCAATGTAGAAAAATTGGCACTTGCTTTGAAAAGAATAGAAGTTAACAATGTACTACTAATGTATGTTGTCAAATGCGTAAAATTAACGGCATGTTAATATGTTCTTATATACAATGTGAACTGTTATTTCAAATGTTAAGAAATACCGTGATATGGTAAAAGTGAAAGTAATGTTAAACATTTGTTATTCGTGTGACTGTAAAAAGACCAAATCATGGTGAATATGTGTTAAATGTTGAATGAATGTAGTTAGGCTCTCTGACGCTACACTTCAGAGTTAGCCACTTTCAGAATATCTACCTCAAGGTTTAGAGTTGAAGTTAGGGTGTGTTACGAGGTCTTGGTATGTTGAATTTTTAACACGTTAGTGCTTTGATTGTAGGAGGAAGTGTTGAACACGTAGACATAAACACATTCGTGTTTGGTGTTCTTTTACAACACATGTCAGAGAGCACTGGGAGAGATAATTAAAATAGTCATGAATGAAATAAGAATGTTAAGAGAAATATAATTATACATGTTACTTGCCATTTCATTGTGTAACATTTCATTAAACTAGTTTCCCTTCCAGATCTCTGGAAGGAACCAGATTTGAATAAATCTCCTGTTTAGATGCAGTACAAATGAAAAAATTGCGTGTCCTGGGAGCTGCTATTGTATAAACAAATTTCTTTCTTTTAAATTTCTAGTTTCTAGCGAAAAATGTTTGTAAAAGATTGGCCTCGCGTTGGATTCTAGAGCTAATTAATAGAATTTAATGCACTTAACATTAGGAACAGTTTCAACAAGGTCGTTTTAGACCTCAGTTTCAAACTAATTAACTCTGGCGGGAAGTATGTAAGGATCTTAAGTTTTACTAACGTTTATTTTATTTTAAATCTTTACTATCACTTCTTATTTTCTACTTCCGGCCAGAATTATAAGCGTTAACGTATTTATGCAAAGTTTGTCTGGCGAACGCCAAGTATTTAAGTTGTGGCTTTTTGCCAAGCGAGAGAGAGGAAGCAGTTAGTCGAAGCAGGCCGCTTACCTTAGAAGTTTTACTCAGTTGCTGGTTGCCTTCCAGGCCAGAGGTTTAATCCTCTTGATAATTTTAAACGTATTGTAGTGTTAACAGTTCTCTGTACTACATACGGCTTCCTGTTAATATAAGGCCAATCTTCCACGTTTATTATTTCAAAGTTAAGAGTTTAGTTTTATTTTTATATTTTTACGTTTAGACCACAAGTAGTGGATCTTTGTATTCCGAAGTACGGAAGTTATTGTAAATAGAGAAAAATAAAGGGTTTTGTATACCCTTCTTGTGTATCCTGTCTACTTCGCACAGTTATTGAACATAGCTTTAGTAAGCTCTCTGTTCCGAGTCAGGTCCTTGCATGTTCCCGAAGAAAGTAAGACGGAACATTGAACCTGATAATACTTTATTAAAATTCTAGCTTACAATTGCAAACGACTTTTGTTCCCCCTTATGTAGAGCTAGCCAGATTATAGGATATGGCTGTTGGTGATACTTATATCGTTATTTGATTATGTTTTCGGAAATAGTGGTCACCTGTCGAAAGTAATATTCTTAGAGAGGTGATCCATGATAGAATTTAATGCACTTAACATTAGGAACAGTTTACTTCTAATAAAACTGTACATTTAAAGCGCTTTAAATGCAAAACTCTAATTATTCCTCTGTAATGAACGTAAAAATATCAATTAATAACAATCACAACTTCAGTTAGGCTTAATTTTACCATGAATTTTAAATATGGAGTTTCAGATTTTACATTATCATTTATTGTAAACCTCCTTGAAACACTTAGCTTTTTTAAAGTTTGTTTGCTGCTGTTTTTTAATGATTGATGTTTTCTCTGCATTCGGTGTATATTCAGCTTGAAAACTCTTGGCAGTGAAACATGACAGCCAACTCATATTTCATTTATCACATAGTATATGATTTCACGTTTGTGAAGTCACAAAAATTTGAAAAATATATACATACATAAAATAAATCTAATATTTTAATATATAAAAAAATATAATATTGGACTCTGATATAAAAGCGAGTAATTGAGTGAAAATTCCTCAACATCAAAATCATCTAGGGTTTCTCATAGAGCTGAAATTTCTTCATATCGGAACACATCGCAATAAAGTTCGATGATTGCGTGAGCATAAAATGAGAAAATAAATAATACATTTCAGATTTATAGTCCATTAAAACAGCAAAGTAGAAAAAAAAACGGACAAAGCAGTGATCACAGCCGCTGCATAATACAAGTTTAACATACACTGCATACTGCTGTGTATGAGCTAACCAATGCAAAATTTAGTAAAGCCACAAATTTTAATAAAGCACCTAGAAAAATTTAGAAAACTTATATTAAACTGTACAATAGCTGCCCAATTCCGACAGGCTATGAGTCGGAAAAACGACAGCATTTGGCTTTTTTCTTTCTTTTCTCCTCCGGTAGGACAACCCGTCCGCTTAGGAAAGGTGCTTGTCTTCCTGTTTAAATCCCATCGACGACTAAAATTATTTCTTAGTGCTTTAGATCAAGTTCCTCAAAGTCTATCTCTCAAGACATAGGAAAACATGTACGAGATGAGAAGATATGTGAATACAGCTCTATGAAAGTGCCGAAAATTTGAAAGGCAGAATGACATGCAACCACTGCACTGCAGCGTGTATTATATCATGGCTCCGAAATTTTGGAAATCAGAAGTGAAATATTAGTGCATTTGTTAACACGCTTAATGGTATGTAGATTATAAAAAGTGTTTTTATCCCAAGCGTAGCCGCGTTCATTAGCTGGTTTCCGAAGGTAAAATCTGGCTGTTTCCGGGCAATTGAAGATGTAATATTTTGAATCTCCAGCAGCCTCGCAAATGCCCTGATAACTGTCACGAAGTCCCAAGCGATTTAATTAATTCAAATAAGGGCCATGACCAGTGAGGAATTGAGTTCACTCCTCTATTCCTCTCTTGAGTTTCCGCTGAGGGATGTATTTGAACACTCTTCTTCCTTTGGAGTCCTCATTCCAACAATTCTGTCACTGTTCCATGAGTTGACAATTTGTTGCGGCCTTCATATGCGAGCTTGGAGCTTGCATGTAGAGGGTTCTAGTGTTTGGGTTTATGGCTGCTTATTTGGCTATTTCATTGGCTCTGTCATTACCGAAAAACCCAGTATGTGCACATATCCATTTGAATTTCGTTTTCATGTTCTCCGCCAAGGAGAATAGTAGTCTCTGAATCTCTTTTACTGTTTCGATTTTGCATCGTTGACCCCGGATGGCCTGAAGACTGGAGGCTGAGTAGCTATATATCGTTAAGGACTGTTCTGTCTGGATGCAGAATTGTATAGTTGCTCTAAGAGCAACTAACTCGACTTGAAAGACTGAATTGTTGGGACTTAGCATTCGTGAACAGGTCTGGATTACATTGTACCCTAGTATTTCACAGAAACCGCTGCCTGTACCTTGCTCTCTTTGGAGCTATCTGTATACAAAGCAGGATTTTCCAGTGTTGCTGAAGGTTTCAGTTCATCTTGAATGTTAAATTCCGCTAGGTGCCAGGGTGCTGACGTAATATTCGACTCTTTGTGAAAAGTCTCACAGTATCTGAGAAAGTAAGGATAGTTCCACAGTGCTCATTTAATACAGTTGTGTTGCATTTTAATCTCTGAGCCCGAAACTTGTACACATTCTCTTTGTATCACGAGATGAAGACGGGGCAGTCCAGCTAGCATATTCAGAGCTTTAGTGGGAAAAGTACGGTATCTCCGACAGATGCTTAGTAAAAATGGTCGTTGAGTTAATTTATCATAATTGTTGAATATGATGGTATAAGTTGTTATAAGTTGATTTATCATATTTGTGTTCACATGTGAGCCCCACATGGATGCTCCGTACAATGCTACTCTTTCTACTACTACGGAATACCGCATCTTATGCATTTGCGAGGATACACCCCTTGGGCTATTGTTCTGAGTATTGAATTTGATAACTTAAGTATTCTTTGTTTAATGTAGGAAATGTACTAATGCCAGGTGACTCTGTCGTCTATAATGACACCTAGGTATCTAAGGTGTTGCATGATTTTAATGTTAATCCCGCCTATATTAGTTCCTGCGATGCGATTATATCGTCTTCCGTAATTTGTTATCAGTCCCTGAGCTATAGCCTTTGAAATTACGAGTTTGTGAGCTCCTGCCCATTTGACAAATTAATCCAGCGCATATTGGGCACTCGTTTCATATTCTCGTCTGCTGTGACCTTTGGTTGTCAACAGGAAATAATCCACGTAGGCAAGTATTTCAATGTCGTTAAAGAGCTCGAGAGCAGAATCAGCTATGAGGTACCAAAGAAATGGCCGAAGACATAACCCATGTGGACAGCCTCTATTAATGCTTGAAGTATAGACGCCTTCGTCAGTTGTGGCCTGAACATACCTGGCTCTTAGGTAGCTATAAACTAAATCGTAAAGCGCTTTTGGACATTCCACGTTCTTCAATCTGTTTAGAACATCATGCCACCACAACAAGTAGAAGGCACCCTGATTGTCAATTGAAATAGCCAGTGAGTGAACTTTTTCTCTTTTAGTGAGCACGATTGTGCTAAGAAAGGGATTTAAAGCACAGTCCAGGGACTTTCTTGCAATGAAACCATATTGTCGGTTGTTCAGTGTTCTTCGGGTCTTCGTCTTGTTATGTCATCTTGTAGCTTCTGAAATATAATTCTTTCCAGCGCCTTACCGAGGGCGGGTAACAAACAGATTGGCCTGTATGATGATACTACATTTGAATCCTTCTACCCTTTTAAAAATAGGACTAAATTGCTTTCTTTTCACTGGAGGAAAATTTCTCACCCTGCAGCATGCCCTAATATAAGCGAACAAAAGTTCAGGATGAGTGTTAAATGTTGACTGAATGATACCATTATCCATGCCATCTGGACCTGGCGCCTTGTCAGAGCTTTGATAACACTGCTGAACTCCTTGCTTTGATGGAAATGGCTCTGAATCTGGTAAACTGGACTGAAAACATTAGGAGACATGAAGTCTAATTTCTCTTTGTGCCGGAGTGTCGTCAATTGCGGTTTCTTGTTTGAAAATGCTACTAAGGATATGGGCAATTTGTATGGTGGAGTTTGTACGATGCTGAATTGTAGCGGCGAGGCTGGTTGACTTGAACACTTTGTCATGAGCAACTTTAAAGGCCGCACCATATGTTTTAAGAGTTGTCGTACAGAAGTTTTGCCATGAGGCAAGTTTGGCTTTGTTAATGTGGCCTATGCTTTTTAAAAGTCATGGCCAGGATATCTCTTTCCTCAGGAATATAGCATTTTTCAATAGAGATTCATTAAAACAAGATCACTACTTCATGGCTTTATGGAACAAAGCTTTTGAAATAAAAAATGCTGGTGGAGGATAAATATCTCTTAATTCAATGGCAAGACTGGAGTGCTCTTTCCTCTTTCATTAGTAACAACTAACTTCCAGCAGTGACAATAAATGACAATAACGTAAGAAATCACCTACAAATTCACTTGATGAATGGGTTCCTCCTGGCAACACAAAAATTAAAATAACCGTTAGCTGGAGATTTTACTGTTTCTGAACTGTTAATTAACTTAGCAAAATGCGTTAAAATAATCAATAAATACGAGCACTTCCAGTGCTTTTTTTGTAAGTTGAACACCTGTGTATATGCAAACAGCGTATTAAACAACTGGAAACTTAACGTTACATTATTTGCAATGATAAAATGAGAGTAAAATAACGTGATAATTAATGAACATTTTAAGTGGGAGAGATACAGCTGGAATGTCGATTATGATGATTGGCAGTTTTAGATTATGGTCTCAAAGGTGTATATGAGGAGAGTTTTAACTTTTACTATCCATAATTATTTTACATAGATTAATTTAGGGGTTTTTCATGCAATTAGTCATTTACTATCTTAGTCGTATCATAAAATGCTCTAGAATGAAGCAAAAACAAACAAACAAACAAACAAAAAAACTTTACTACCTTCTTCTCCTTTACTACATTTTCTTGCATAATTTAATACAAAATATTTTTGTCTTGTAGTCACCGTTATGGCATCTCTTAGAGATACACCGCATTCTTAAGAATTTAATGAATTTGCAATTAATTTGCGTTCTGATAGATCCTCAAAGCGTTAAATGTTTTTATTACTTGACACATCTTCAAAGGTGAAACTTCCAGGAATATTGATGCGTTTGCCGTTTTTTCAAAACGATCTATATTTTATACCCGTATCCGTAGATATTTCTTATGTTTCATAGATGTCAAGAAGTTATTGAGCAGAATTTTCATAGACAAGTCATGCATGTTGAGATTTATTGCGAATGTTCTTGCCACTTATTGATATTTAAAAGAAAATTCGAAATCATAATATTTCCAATTAAGAACTAAAGAAATTAATTTAAAATCCGCTAAATTCGGGAGGTGAATAATAAAAATTTAACTCAAATCTTAACAATTTAATTGCTTGGAATTGCTTGGGATAAAATTTTATCCCAAGCAATCCCAAAAACTATTATATGTATTGCACAAGTCGTATGTAGTTCCTAATCGAATTAAAGTTTTATTCGTCACTAGTTTTCAGTAACGAATATGAAGTTCTAGATTAATCTTTGATCCATAGATGGTAAAACCAAGATAACGTTTTAGAGAAAAAAATTAAAGATTTGCTAATTTAAACTTATTTTTACCTTTTAAGGATTACGATGCAGTTACCAAAAAAATGTAAATAAATGTAGATAAAACAATTTCTTAGGTGTTATTTTTGGGAGTCCCATTCTTGAAAGGTACCATATGTTATTCAAGCTGTAAGGATTTTGCTAATTTTATTAACAGTTAAATTTTGAGTTAAACTTCCTTTCCTATCGATTCTTAGCTTCAGCTTACCACTTCCGGTCAGAACGTAGTTTTAGTATCACGCCTGAATACTAATGAGGAAGAGCGGTATTTAACCACAAAGTTCTTCGGTCTTAGAGAGAGAGATACCAGGTATTCTGGCTGCACGCTTCCGCCTCTTTCGGCTAATCTCTCGTAAGCTATTATCACGCTCGGCCGTACTTTAGGCCCTTAATAGCTTCGCAGTCTATTAACGTTCAGGGACCACCTCTGTTAGAATTTTGATAGCTTCGGCTATACTTCTTCAGTTTAGATTAGTTTAGTTTAATACCTGGCCTCTTAAGTTCAAGTCCAAGTGTCGGCTTATTGTACAACTCCAAGACGGAGTTCTGTCAAATCTTATTTTGAATAATAAAGGGTTATTTTACCCTTTCATCTTGTTGTTTCCTGTCACACGAACTCAAGCGATTATTCGCTTATTAGTTCTTAAGATCCTTCTTCACTTTCAACAGAAACTTAGAATTACCCAGTGAGGAACTCTACAAAGCTTTTGTATTTACTTTACAGAATCTAAGCAAAGTTTTAACAAATTTAAAGCAGTACAATTTCTGAGATGTTTCTATCGGAAGGAGAGGAAATTTTTCCATTCTGGAGCGTTCCTGTTTCCTCTTCTGTTGAAAAGCTGCTGAGCATAACCACATTTAAATATTCATATTTATGATTACAAAAGAAATGAATTATCTTCTTCTTAGATAAAGGGTCACACTTCGATTTATTCTTGTAACATGTATTCATGAAATAATTCTTGTAATGTTTCGTCATACATTAGGCTTATAGAAGATGGATTGGGACATAGGTTTGTTCATTCCATCGGCTAGAGCTGCTATATCGAGTATCGCATTAATGTTAATTCTTTAACTATTCTTTATTTTTTACTGAGTCTACCATAACCAGTATAGTTTGCAGGCTTAGAAAAACAGGGAGCAATACATATAGTCACATGGCTTTATAATCAACCCGGCCTACACTCTAGCCCACGCTTTCTATAATACGAGAGACAATAATGTAACATGCGGCCTTTCATCTGATCGTGTATGACAAATTTTGTATCAATTGCCTTGTGTAGTGCAACGCTATTTCAAAGTGTGCAGTCGAGAGGTTATCGGAGATGGTACGACTGGTGCAACTCCATGATGAGCGCTCCGGGTGCACAGTTGAATATTTTGGTTAAATAATCCCGAAGTCTGCATGTGTACTTCATGTGTCCACATAATGTGTGAATATGTGGACACACGAGGCAAAATCCTATCGAAACGGATGTTCTACGATTAAAAATTGAAATGAAAGTAAATCTTTGAAAAATGACATCATTTAGGATATTACATGAATCTGAGCGAGTAATTAGCGGTATTTTAATGTTTTGCTCTCTGTATAAGTAAGTAAAATGTTTTTCAAATATACGAAAAAACATTTAATTTTGGCAAGATTTTATTCACAGAATTCACATCAATCTATTTTAGATTTAAAAGTGAAAATATCAAATACATAAATAATAAATAAATGTATAGTTTCATAAATCTGCGCCTCGATATCAGAAATACATCAAAAACTACAAATTTTTTATTTTCGTTTCACAAGTTTCAAGTGCTCAGACTTCAGATTAGGGTATTGTAAATAATTTTATGACAGAATTTTATAATATTAAATTTATATTTTTGTGCAATAAGCTTATATTAAATTTTCTTATTTATTTTTTTCCGCAAAACTTTGTTATTTCGTTTGAGAAAGAGAAAGAAATATAAGATATTCTGAAGACTGTTCGATGCACTGGGAATTCTTTACAAAAGAACAGTGGAGTTAGCTCCAGGCTAAAAGAGAACTTTTATAAAAAATAGCAACACTTGAGTAAATACAGAGCACTAAGAATCGGAAATTGAATTTCCGAGCTGTAGCCTTTTTTTCTAACAGTGTTATTAGTATACTTGAAACAATTTTTTCGTTTTAAAAACAGCATATTATTCCAGATCCTTTTTGCATCTATATAAAATTAAAGACTTATATAAAAGTAGAAAGATAAAGTCCTCAAAATGTAATAAATTGTCTCATCTATAGGTAAAAGATATATGGGCTTTATTCTACTTGAATATTTATTGCTAATACTCACAGATTATTATTTATTTGTCACAAGCACTAGGAAGCCTTTTTAATCTGAGGCTATAAAAACATTTCTAGCACTCTAATGAAAGAAACAAAAAATAAGATTTCGAAATTACTCCTCTTAATGAAATAAAATTATAATATTGTTACGGAATTTGTATTTAGTTTGCTATTTTTAGTAGAATTGATTAAAATTGTTTTATATCCCCGTGCAATACAGCACGAGACTTATTTGAAAAGAAAGCTACGCGGAAAAGTTAAAATACAGGAGCACGCACATTTAACATTTAATAAATAGATAACTCGTAATTGTACTCTTTTACTTTCCGAAACCTCGAAAAAATACCAGAAAGTTCTCGTGCATGATTAAAAAGCTTATAAAAGCCCGAGGGAAACATCTCAATTCAGTTGTTTACTAAGTTTTTGTTGTTGATTGTAACGAATTTGCGGTGAGATCGGATTAACTTTCTCTGCTTTCAATTGTGTTCTGTATAACGTTTTAGTAGTTTAAAATATAACTACTGTGAGATATTGCGATATTGTACGAATATCTCTGAGAAAGTTTCAGCATTTTGCATTATTTATTGCGATAAGTATGAATTTTATTAACTTTTTATCAGACATGTGCATTAAATCTATTACAAACTCGTACGCACGCAACAATAATATTGAAGCAAAACCGTTCATAATAACACTAAACAGAATCATATTTTACATTGAACACATAAGTATTATGAAATATGGAACCTAAAATTGCTCATTAGTGTATTTGTATTTGGAAGAGTACTGGATTTAGATAATAAAGGACGAGATTGCTGAACACTAGTAGTTCGAGGAAGGAGCTGGCTGCATAAGCACTTTCATAGCCTTCTCAAGTGTGGCATGAATATGAAAGAATTGCTCTTAGAAAGCCTTGCACGAAGGACTCCCTGTTTTTAAATAAATAGTCCTCGTGTGCTTTGCCATTATTTATCAAATCTAATAATTCTTTGGGAAAAACTTAATTTTATGAAAAAGCACTCGTGCAGTTATGATACAGACGTTATCTAAAATAATAAAAATAGTTAAAAACTGTGAAAAATTTAGACCTAATATGGTATAGGAGCAACTTGGCATCCAGAATTTCTTTCAGATTTTTTTACAATGACAACATACAAGTTCTGAATGGGAATAATAAGTATTTTATACCATTCTTTAATCAAAAACTGCTTCATACCTTTTAGAGATGCTGGAAAAAAAAGAAGCATCCCACTGTATTTTACAGGACAGTGAACAATGGCTAATATTATTTAAGTCTCATGATTGTGCGGGCAAGGGAAGATGTGTCATTTCATATTCATACTTTTCAAACAACGTGTGAAGTAATTGACTTCGGTGAATGGGGCATTACTGTCTTGAAAAATGCAGTTACTCATAGGAACCAGTGTCTGCGTCATTGAATGGACATGATCGCTCTAGTAATATTATAATCTCATTATCACTAAAGAAGAAATACATTTGTTACAGTTAATAAAACCATTGTTGTTGCACTGGATAAAATCTAAAAGGATGATTATTTAATGGCAGATTTTTATGAAATGTGCTTGGTTCTAGTGGCTGATGATAATCTGATGGAAACTTCTGAAAAGCACTTTAAAAATAGCTTCAACAAGGCGATAATTTTATGTTATTATTTAGCATGAGTATGCTAGGACGTCGTTTTATAATCTAAACCGGTATTTTATGCCTTATGTCATACAACTATAAGACCCCCTAAAAGATCAGTTCATACGAGAGTATCTTAATAGATTCCTGATACATTTTTCTTCAAGGAATGTTTTTGGTTTACTTTGATTAAGTCAAAGCACTCGAGAGATATCTGCTTGAGAGGAATACTTTTGTAGAGGACTTCCTAAGGAAAACTAGGTCTTATACACGTGTTGAAAGTGTTCGAGCCTCGGACCTCGGATCTACCAGCATTCAATAATTTTACCTCTCAGCATATGGGAACATTTTACTTTTGAAGCTATCTTACCAAATGTTTGAGATTTTCCATGATCTAGTTTAAAAAGAAAAAAATAATTCCAAACGAATATTTCATAATTCTTGTTTGCACGGTCGTGATATTGTCTGCAGGTATTCTATGCTTGAAAGAATATTCTCCATCATTTTGTTTACTCATAATAAATAGAGAAATTTTTCGGTCTTTGTAATAGCGGCTAAGCTGGACTTTTGCTATAAACTACTTCTAGGAAACTGTCAAGCTCAGTTTGAACACTGATATGTTACTTAAACTACTGTTATAAAACTTTTGAATAAATATTGCAAATAGTTTAGCTGAACTTATTTTACTTTAGAAGATATTCTTTTCTACTACTTACGGTACTTTAATCCTTTTAAAATTATTTCATGAGTATTTTACAAGTTGTTGGTATCTCAATGGCATTAACTAGTTTTTTGCCTTGGCGAGTTTAATCTGTAGTTTTAACCACTTTGGTTGAAATTTACCAGTCCTGCTTTAAATATATATTTTTATAAATATCATTTGTCGCGATGTTCAAATTTAAACCTATCTGTTCGTATAAAACGGTATTTTAGCCATTAGGATACATCAGCATTATCTTTACATACTCATATTTTATATATTCGCTAAAGCTGGGAGATACTTATATTTATTTCAAAATGGAAGGGCACTAAATGACCAACAAATTATTTCCGAACCATATGTTTCTGAAAGAAAATTATCATATTTAGTCTGAAGCAAATTTGAACGGAGATCATATAGATGCCAACGTCAGTCTATTTTGAGATTCTGCTATTCGTTGCATGATTTATTTCTTCAAGAGGCCTTCAATATTAACGTGCATGGATGACATACCCAATAAGACAGAAGACGTTCATTTAAATGATTCGAGGAAAAGCTAAATTATAAAATATTACGAATTTCCATGTACTTTATTGTGAAAGTTTTTTCATTATGTTCAAACTCTGCTTGGAAGAGGGTTTCCTAACCCTGTTTCATAAGATAATTTTTTTTAAATTTAAATGAAACGTAAGGTACCTGAAAGGGGTAAACATGACGCCAAATAGAACAAATCCTAAAGCAAGCAGTTTTTTCAAGGTATATTAGCTTACATTCAGATATAAAGATATCTTTCTATGTTGTTGTTGTTGTCGAGTCCATAGTTCATGGAATATTGATACCAGAGGCTCAAGGAGGTTGGACTTCTACTTGAGGTATCCCAGTTTTGAGGGAGAGCATCCTGGGTGGTGGTGGAGTCCTGTCCCTTACCATCAAACCACAAGAGAGGACTTTCGGATCACCATATATTTAGAGTGCCCAATGCCGCAAAGACACTATATATTTATAATCATCCATACCTTTTCCAGGATTCGAACCCGGGCCCTTCGGTACCGCAGTAGGCTCTCGTCCAGAAGCACTAGTTTGCATTTTACTGATACGAAATGCAGAATACATCTTTGAATTCTTTTGCTTGTAGTAAGAAAAAGCGTTTAAAACATTGTATAAATTCGAATTCAAATATACTACTACATTTCTCTTCAAGCATTTGATTTCTTTTAATCCTTTTATGCTGGTAAGAAATCAGTTAACTGTGAGAAAAGAGTAATAATTATAAAAATCTGAAATTTAAATTTTAAGAAAAGAGTATAAACCAGAAACATTTCGTATATCTAGATAGCAGAATTGATTTATAACGGTTTGGCAGTTTCTGTTATATATATATAAAAAAAAGGTATTTCTACTCCCGGATCTATCTATCAGATTACTAAGGACTTACAAATTAGAGTTATTTTTGTCAGAATAATTTAGATGATGGTTTAACTTGTTTTATGTTACCTGACGCACATTCGGTTTAACTGAAGCTACATCTTACATAATGTAGCTTTTTAGGTGCTGATGGCCATTGATCTTAATTTAATACCACTGAGGGGCAAGATAACTAATAGATTTTTAATTGAAAAATTAAATTCGAAAAATACATTTGCTCTCATAATATTTGTGTAGTTAACACTTTGGAACATAAGAAAGCAAATATTTTAGATCCCACAGTGTGATTTACTTCTCTATGTGCAAACAGAAATTTCCGTTCTTGCGATGATTGCGTGGGAGCTCCTAGTCGAAGCTGTTGCAAAGTGACTTTTGAATTTATTTACAGTCCTTTTATTTTGACTCAGTTTGTTTCTTTCATGTGGGTAATTTATTCTTACTGAGACAGTTTAGTCGTTTTTCGCTAGTTTTTAAGTCAAGTAAGTATGTTTTTGGACATATTTAATTACAGAAGACTCCCTCTTAACTGGCTTCCGTTTAACCCTTTTAACCGGATTTACGTTTTAACCGGTTGTAATTAATGTAAGCACGAAAATCAAAAAATAAGTAAAAACAGAAAATCCATAATTATGTATTTGAAATACGAAATACATAAACTTTATAAGAAGAAACACTTTGTCCATTAACGGTATCGCACACTCGTCTTAGCGAGCTCCATCTATCTCATACAGACGGAGCAAATGCATTGAAAACAGCTTTATGCTATGTGAAAGAGTAGGAACCCAGGGATAAATCTCTTCTAAGTCCTGGTAGGAACCGGCTTCTTTCACTATGTGATGCTTTAAAAAAAATGCCGGAATTATGCAGCGCGTCTCCAGACTTCAGCAAAAAAAAAAAAAAAAAAAAAAAAAAAAAAAAAAAGACTGATTTTTTTTTTTTAAATACTCCTACAAATGTTATGCACAACTTTTGTAATAAATTGACAAGTTTATAATAAATGTTCACTATAAAAAACTTCATTATCATCAATTAATTATTTTTTTCTTTCTTCGTTTTAACCGAAATTACGCTTAACCGGCTTAACACCAGTCCCATTTAGGCCGGTTAAGAGAGAGTCTGCTGTATTAGTAATACGTAACAGAACTTTTGAACTCTTAAATCTTACAGTTATAAAATGTGCTTTCTAAATAGAGAGAATAAAGAAATGCGAAATCTTTTAGTTTAGTTCATGTAAAATCGGACATTTTTGTTTATATGGTCATAATCTATGTTTATTCCAAAAATATGACGTTTTAATATTATGGGAGTTTCTGCGATTTTGGCCAAAAAATAAAGTTTTTTCTCAAAAAATATAATGTTAAAGAAACAAACGGACACATAACACAATACGTGTTTTAATTTTTATTTAATTAGCAGCTAATTCGGACAGGATATACATTAAAGGAAATAATTTTTTAATGCTGTAAGAGATTCTGATCACTCCAAACTAAAATAAAAATTATAGCCTTTAAGAAAAAAAAAAAATGTTTTAAAAATTAACTGGTTGCTTTAATGTGCAATTTAAGAAACAAACCCATAAAATTTTCGGTTTTTTTTTAAATTCACATTTAGATAATTAAATATAAAAACATCAAAATATAGAAATTTGGAGAAATATCGCAGTTGGACGAAGACTTTAATTTAACTTAAACGGTATTTATCTTTAATGGGGAACAACGTGGATGTAAATTGTAATTTCTCAAGAGAGTATCAAGAAACCAAAATATAAAAAAGAATAGGGAGCACAATAGCACAGCAATAACACAGAAGCACGTTAAGCTATTCCTCTTGAATGATTGACTTATGTTACTTATATAGATTTAAAAGCACTTACATTTAAAATACCGAGGCTTTAATGTTTCTTCAAGAAATCAAACATGATCTTCAATACGGAGCAAGCAAACATAGAAACGCAGTCTCAGTATTTCGAGTGAAAACGGCATAGCTCTGGTAATAATGCTGATTTACCTATGCACTGAATATAATAATATTAGAAGGAGCTATCCTGACAGGTTTAAGTTTTGCATTTATTAAAAAAAAGAAAAATTTTACTTTAGTAAACAGCAAATGGAAACAGTTGAAGTGCTAAGGTTGTGGTGAGTGTAAAATGACCTGAACTTTGGTTAGAATTTATACCTAGGACCTTTGTCGTCACCAGGAAGTATGTCCTTAATTATTCAGCTATATGAAGAACAGTAACTATCTCTACTTTCAGATAGAAGTCGATCACAGACAGTCCGCAGATAGTCTATTGCTTTTCATTATTAAGCTTCGGAAAATTTCTTGTCGAGACTCGGATAGTTGAACCTGAATAACTGATATGACATTAAAACCTGGAAATTAATAAAAGAATATTCATATAATCTAAACATTGAATTTTGCTTCGGTTCAGTTATGATTCAATTTAAAGTTTATTTCTTCATTAAAAACTAAAAATAAAACTTTTTTTTTAACAGAGTCGAGAAAAAAAGAGATGCGTGGTTTCTAATGTATTTTCGATTCTAATATTTTGACTATGAGAAACAAAATGCTGAGGATTAAAATTACGCATTTAATGTAAAAATTTATGTATGAGACCCATTTTTTTAACCTTTTCATTGTCCTCAGTAATACACCTTAAAAAGTATAAAATATTTAAAGCATCTGAATTTACAAAATATGCATATTTATTGAAATAAATTAATGAAGATTATACCTACATGTTCAGAAAATATTCTTACTGTTTAAAAGATTTGTGCATTATGTGAATTTATTCAAGGACAGATTGACGCCCCCCCCCCGAAAAAAAAAAAAAAAAAAAAAGGTTTATTTTACGTTTGTTTACACATGCAAGACGAAATACGGGAATTATTTCCCTATTTGCCAGAAAGCACATTCATCTAAGGGAAAAGCTATGTTATTAATCTAAGTCATCGATAGATGGCGCCATATGAGATTTTTCCTCCTAACAACGGCAAGACCTTTTTCGAACACAAAAGTATTGTTTAAAACCTCAACTTAAAGGATTATGGATCCAGATTTGTATGGTGAATTTTTAAACAATGTGGAGGTTATTTTATATGATAGAAATTGAAATAAAATAGAATTTCAAAGTTTTTAACTTAGTTCTGCTTTAACGCTACTGAATTTAGAAAATAATGGGGTAATGGGGCTAAAAGCAGAAGTGTTTTGAAAGTTGAAGAAGGTTGATACACATTCGGTAATAGGCGAAGAGAATATTAAATTTTAATAATGGCATGAAGGAGTCTAACTTAAATCAACTGAATTTATAGATTACTAAAAAGTACTTTAAAAAATGAACTAAGGATACTTCTGAGATTAAAAGGAATTTAGTAAACAAAATCGAGTATTTAGGCATTGAGTGCCTTTCTGTAAGCATGGTCATTAACAATTCTTAAAATAAGTTATTACATTCACCAGAGCCGTTCTTAGGTAATTTTTTATCCGAGGCAAGAGAAAAAAATTCGTGTCGTTACATAAAGCGTAAAGAATATATACTTTATATATTTATAAAGGTTTTAATAAATCCAGTCAGTCTGTATAATTTTACAGGTCCAGCTAGTAATTTATAACAGAGATAAGGCACTGCATTCAGTGCTTTTAAATCGCTTTGTTTGTTAATGAGTAACAAATTAAAATTTAAAAATATGAAATATTTTATGCTTCACCAAATGGCAGCAAACGGGAAGAAAACGCGTGGAAGATTAAAATATTTTATATGGGGCAGTGGCAACACATTTCTTTTATCAAATTAAAAGACAATTATCTTATATTTTTCCCAGTGATAACACTTTCAAAAACGTTATACTGTCGAAAACGTGAGGTTGGAAACAATTAACAAAAACAAGAAATTAAAAGATAAAATCTGAAAGGTTTCAGATGTCAACGGTCTCTCAAAAAGGTTTGTCAAATTTTTACCCATTCGCATGATATCCAGTCCGCTTACACCAGTCTACCAGTCTGCTTTTGCAATCACTCCTGCTAACTCAATATTTTTTTTTGTCATTTTAGCTTTATTATTTTCGCACATACACCACATACAACTCAACGAAAAAATGTAAAAATTTTAAAGTTTCACAGCATGTATTAAGGATACCGAATGCAGTGGCGTAAATTTTTTTTTATTTATTTCAGTCTTTTCTCAGTTCATCATATGAATATTCAGTTTCCTTAGTAAGATGGGCCCACCAGCGGCCGAGCGGTAAAGTCACTGAACACTGGTAGTGCGGTCCCAAGGTTCAAATCCTGCGAACGGGCTGGCTGCATGGGCTCCCCCGCGGCCTCCCCCCCATGTGCAACGCGCATACGAACTAGTTTCCCTTAGAAAGTCCTCAACGAAGGCATCCCTTCCCTTAGGCGAGATAGCCCTCGAGGCTTTGCCGTAATTAAATAACCTAACCTTAGTAAGATGGCTAACAAAATTTTTCTGTTCTTCTCGTTATTTACTTTTTATGTGTTCACTTCATTTATTAACTATCATGTTCTTCGAATTTACGCCACAAAAAATTCAATTCAATAGCAAAATCATAAAATATTTCAAAATATTATATCTTTAGAAATTCCCGATAAATTGTTAGGGATTGCCATACATATTTTTATATTCGCTATATTCTTTCTTTAAAAACTAGCCTTTCGCGCGGTCAGCAGCATAAAATAGTTATAAAAAAGATAAAATATATAATGATTTTAATGAGTAACGTGATTTCATAAAAATATTGAATATTTCTAGTTAGACATCTCATGATTTTGACACATGTTTATTTAAATCAATCACATTAAAAAGTAGAAAAGAGTATTCTTAAGAACTACGTTTATTTCTTTTAAAACGCTTAGTTTATTTCTCAATAACCTTCCAGATTAAATTCGAAAGTATCTTAGGCTTTACTGAATGGCAATACTCAGGCGTGTGGAAAGTAAAAGTATTTTATTTTCGGCTACGGAAGAACATTACTTTCATTGGGCCGAGTTTGTTAATTAAATCTATATCTTACATTTTTTCGAAAGAAAACAATCTTGCGTGTTCGAGATAAAAGTGATTTACTTCGAACAGCCACTGCACACTTTCAAATCTTTTAGTTTCTTAATCAAAAATTCAAGTTTTACAAATAACAAATAAATCAATAAAGTTTTACAAAATATGAAATAAATAATAAAGCAAATTCGAAATTCAAAAATGAGCTTGCAGGTGCACATGTTCGGGTGAAAGACCAGGTTATTCAAAATCTGATGGCTCTAGGCGCCGTCGCATTTTCAAAATGAGAACATACATATGTACATCCAGATTCTTCATTATTTAATTTCTTTAAAAATAACACAGCGCGATAATATTTGGTGGCAAAAATTGGAAAAGTGATACGCCGTTCATAGTTAAGAGTCACAAAATCCCATTTCAAGACTAACTGCCTCTTTTAGTCTAAAAATGGGGGAAAAAGTCACCTCTTGATTTATAATAATTATTTACCTTGCTGCGTCTAGCCAGAATTATGTATAGTGCTTGGCACTATAAATATTATCTACGACTTAGCATTTAATGTTCTGCAATCCGAACTATGAGCAGAATTTCCTTTTGGAATATATTTATTAACCTTTTGAAGACGGGATGGCCATATTAGTGGCCATAGAGTCCTCTCTTTGAAAAGACGATGTTGTCTACTTTAGTGGCCATGTCTTTTTCCCCCATTTTCCAGGCTGAAAAGTGGGGTGAAATGTCAAATTTGACGTCCCTGGGGTTTTAACCACTTACCTCTTTCAAAGGTCTTCCTTTTGCGACATAGATGCACCCCTCTGAGAATCCATTAAACTACACACAAGAATTTTTGTTGCAAATAGGAGGTGATTTCTTAAAGGGGGGAAAGCATTCGGTTCAAGATTCCCCGTCCTTTGGTAGCTTTTATTGCTACCAAAGCCCTAGCCTCAAAAGGTTAATGGATTTATTTTCATATTCAAAAAGTATTATAACGCATTTCTCCCGCCTTCATGGCATGCCTTCCTGGTGTGGTGGTTTGCACGCTGAGCGCATATTCCAGTGGTCCACGGTTCGATTCCCGGCGAAGGCGTTGCTAATTTTTCAATCTCTTTTGCTTCCAAAAAAATCCTAATGACTCTACAGTATCATTTAAAATGGTACTCATATTATAGTATGAGATGAGAAAAAATAAGTTTTTCTCCTCGCGTATTATGACTTGCCTTTACGTTATATGAGGTTAGAATAATTTGCAACAAAATTAAATAGTTTATCTCAAAATCCATAATTTTTCTTAATTTACATTATGTAGCTCGTAATAGTAAAGCACGTAGAATACCTTTTGTAATGCTGAAAATGTTTGGATTTTCTAAAATTATTATTATTACTTCTTTCATTGGTTTGAATTCTGTCTTTGAATTAGGTTTTAGTTTCATAATTTTCTTTTATGATGGTTATTAATATAAGGTTAAGGTGATCAGCATAATTAAAAGGATGATTTATTTTTATCTTTACGCTAAGTTTTGCCCACTAGTAACCGAGTAGGAAGGACGTTCGTTTGCAGAGAGACTAGAGGATTTTGGCTTCCCTGCTCCGGGAACTTAAGCCCACTACAGGTCTACTCTCCCTTTGGGCACATCGTGGAGGTTCAACCTCCACTATTACCCTCCAGGAGAGCAGCGCACCACCTGGAGATAAACACCAGGCAGCACCGGTCGTCTAATGCTCCTACCAGTCGCTTGGGCGAGCCCGTCGCAGCGGGACATTACCCAGCGACCCCGGGGGAGACCCCCGGGTTACTAGAAACACGCCGCGCTAGGACGTGCCAGACTCCGGGGCCGGCCAATAAGTGACCTTTCCCAGAGCCTTCAGAACCACCAAGTTCATAAATTTTATACCCCCGTGGCCGAGACTGCCTAGGTACAGATCCTAGCTAGTAGCTTCGCAGAGTTCTTTACGTCGACCCCCGGGGGGGTTGCAGAGAGACTGCCGAACATCATCTTAGGCAGCCAATAGCGGACTACATCCACGCATTTGCCGAAGCTATTTCGAAAAATCGCTGTGCATTGAAACGCATACGCGATTGCGTTAATATTGCACTCAAAATCTCAGACAGGCTGGAGTAACTCTCAGCTGCCATCCTCGTCACCAGCACAGCCCCCTATGTTCTGCACTTGTAGTTAATTCATTTTATCTTAAGTTAGCTTTTTCTGTTCGTACTTATTTCCTTGAACTGTAAACCCTAAATTGTGAACCTTGAATTATGTATTTTGCCTTATTTTATGTATTATTTTCACTGTTTTGCTTTATTTTATTTATGTATTATTTTGCTTTTTAGTATTTTACTTTTTAGTATTTTTAGTATTGCTATTTAGTATTTTGCCCTATTTTAGATATTATTTTTACTGTTTTATCAGTCACTCTGTTGATTGCTCATACATTGTACTGTACTCATTTATTGTTCACGTTGTGGATGCCTATTGTAACCACCTATCCATAGCTCTGTAAATGTGTTTTAGAGTCATTAGGTTTATTTTGGAAGCAAGAAAGATGAAAAATATGCAACGCCTTCGCCGGGAATCGAACCACGGACCGCTGGAATACGCGCCCAGCGTGCAGATCACCACACGACGAAGGCATGCAAAAAAGGAGGGAGAAATACCTTATAGTGTAACTGAAATTGTTCTTCTCACCCGCAATGCACCCTTCTTCCATCACTGCACTATCTCTCCCAGCATTATGCACCAAAGTGTGTTATGTGGACCAACTCCGTCAGCGGGGCTATCTGGCCGATATGCTAACTGCCCCAGTGGATCAGCTGTCTAGCTCTCGGTGAAAAGAAAGAAAGGTTGGACATGGGTTCATGGGACAATGGACATGGGTTTGAATCAGACGACACACAGGGAGATAAATAAAAGCTATAAATTTATTTTGGACAATGGACATGGGTTCGAATCAGACGACACACAGGGAGATAAATAAAAGCTATATACTTATTTTTAATTAAAAATTTCTTTTAACCTTCCAGCACGGGAGCTTGGCAATTTTACATGAGCATTTTTTACGACATCCGTTATTTTACCGTTTTTGGCACGAAAAACGACAGAAATGAGTGAATATTGATAATAAATTTGTTAAGAAATAAAATATTAATGTTATTATTGCAAAATACAAATGATATCACATTCAAATATAAGTAAATTATTTTTAAGTTCTTATGTTAGTGAGATGGAAATGCAATGATGTATTTCATTATAGAAAATTTTAAATTTATTGTTTAATACTTATATTTTAAAATAGAAGCTAATTTTAATATTCATCGAAAGCAAGTATAGACAATAAAAAAGGAAAACACTTTAATAGGAAAAAACGTAAGTTTAGCATTGCTTACTTCTTCAAGTTTAGCATTACTTACTTCTTACTGGTTACAAAAACGTACTTTAAACTAACTTTAATAGTTTTATTTATTTCTAAAAATATAAAAATAAAAGAAAATAAGGAATGGAAAGAGAATAAGGAATGGAAATAGCTATTTTTCTCCCATCCAAAGGTTTCCTTGTCTTCCTTTTCTTCATCAGATAATTCTTGAAAAATGCGAGCGAAATCAGATGGTTGCACATAGTTTTTTTACCATGAAAACTGATATAAAATTTACAGAGCCAAATGTATTCAAATTAAAATAATACACGCCAATTAATAACACAAAATTGCAAAATATTTGAGAAAAAATATTTTCCGAATTTTTCTGCACGACCAAGCGCGTTTCGTATTTTTTATGAAAAAGCTGCCACGTAGCACAAAAGCCCAGTTAAAAAAAAGTCAAATGACTTCCTGTTGGCACATTCCATGATGTGGGGAAGGGTAGAAAGGAGGAATAGAAATGACCTTTAGACGTCTCAGCTTCGATATGCGAAAAATGAGCATTAAAAACTGAATTTGTCGTAAATTTTGTGCATACGCGTGTGCTGGAAGGTTAAAATGTTATTTTTTATTTCTTCTTTACTGAACAATACCGTCGATGTCTTCTTTCTTTACTTCAGTTGTTTTTCTATGTTTTTAGTTGTTTCTTTGGTCGCGAACCTTTTGGGGGGCCCACGTGACAAAAACCCTTTTTTTTTTTTTTTTTTTTTTTTTTTTTTTTTTTGAGGGGGCCGCTTGCCCAAAACCTCTTTGATTAAATCCCCATTGGAGAGCGGTTTACCATGTTTTGCCAGGTACAGTGAAATTTGAAAGCTGGGCATTGTTAGATGGTTCGTTTTAGAATAATAATTGCAAAAACCAACTTTCTCGTAGTTATAATTCCTCAATTTCCCTTCAATAACCTCCTTCCGTTCAGCTTCATCAAGCTCGGCAAACAATTTTGTGGTTGGTGTTAAAGTGCCGTCTGACACTAGATGTGCGACACACAACACGTTCCCCGCACAGAATGCGTAATGCTTTCCCATTGTGTTCCATAGCTCCAAATGATTCTGTCCAGGTCTTTTGAAATGATTTTTTACTATCATTGTTGAATTTTGCCTTTTTTGCTGAAGTCATTTGTGAGGGTTCAAGACATGGAGTATAGAAAAGCACAAAATTTAAAAATAAAGCATTAAATATAAATCGATCATATACTAAAACGAGGTAACATTATTAGCCAATAGTAAGGAACTGGATTTTCACTAATCAACAATCTATGGCTGCAGATTCAGATATGAACAGGGGACAGCAGTAAACCTTAACCCAGACATCTCTTTGCTCAACTTCTAACTTTAGATTTGATATGCTCCTTTTAGGCTTTATTGGGCTTATTTTGGCTGAGTCCATGTGAATAAGCTTAGTTTCCTTACTAAGCTTTCGTGTTTTGCTATATTACCAAATTGCATGTTTTTACATTATATTTGTACATTCCGTTTAAGATGTTAAATTAGAATTATTAATAAATTACCTCAAAATGCTTAGATAAGAAAACTAGAATCTATTTAACAATGAAAGTATTAAAACTCACCGGCAGCCTGCAATGAATTTGAATTCGTTTAACAAACATTAGCTGCTTCAACTTTGGCATATTCTTTGCCATGTAACAAGTAATATGATTGGCCCAAACAATTGAAACGTCATAAATTGGGTCAATAAATATGTATATCATTTCTGTGGGGCTATATGAAAATCGTGTACCTAGGCTTAGGCCCTATGCCAGTGGCATATGCAATAAGTAAGTAAGTGAAGCATTCCAGAACAGACTAAATACTTACTTAAATTATATAGTATAATTTTATTGTGATTATTTATTAAGGAAGTAATATTTTAGTCGCATGCCGCCTAATGAGGCTCTACGTGCCGACTGTGGTTCGCGTGCCATAGGTTCGCCATCACTCATATAAGGTATTTTCTTCCTCCTTTCTGCATGCCTTCGTGATGTAACGGTAGCACACTCGACGAGTATTCGAGAGGTCCCGGCGACAGCATTGCTCATTTTTTGTGTCTCCTGCTTTAAAACAACCTAATGACTCTACCGTGATATTAAGAAACTCGTTTTGAGGTTTCAAATGCTTCTTAATTTATTTGTATATTTATAAAAAATGTCTCTCATAGCGAGTTACAGTTGCATCATTTGTGAGGATGTAGAGACATTAGGTATTTTGGAAGCAGGAAAGATGAAAAATGAGCAATCGCCTTTGCCGGAAATCGAACCAAGGACCTCTGGAATACCGGCCCAGTGTGCAGAACCACTACACCACGAAGGCACGCTAAAACAGCGGGAGAAATACCTTATATACGCCCCCTTTTTTAATTTAGCTCCGAAGATCCATATGAGTAACCACTATTATATGTTTCACATAAAAATTAGCACCTCCAAAAATGTGCTACCCTGAGCAAACAGCTCCATCCGCCTCCCTGGCTATGCCATTATTTCTAACTCTCATAAATTGGCTTGCTGCAAGAGTGTTTTCGTGATTTTACTCATGCATTATGTAAACACAAGCCAGGTTTTTTCCTATGCAGTTCTCCATGATGCCATCCTGAATATTGTCATATTCAAATAAATGATAACCCTATTCTAGATATTTCTGATTATAAACGCTATTCTTCGGAACTAAACATTAAGTTCTACGCTTCTCACTTTCCGTTAAGGTTTGTGATTTCCTGTGACACAGAAATTAATGATGCTGAATGCTTGTAGCTTGTCTACTTTAGAGTTTCTATAATCGGGATGGTTGCACGAATGTTTTTCCCATGTGTAAGATATATATGAGTCAGTATATTTTAGATAGTAGCCGCAAGGAGTTTATATTATGTGATAGATAGCGAAACACTTTTTGATCAATCGATAATGGCAGATAATGTTTTTAAGCACGGATTTATTACTAATACGATTTAATAAAACACTGAAAATTTCTTCAGCAAAATCTGTTTCCTTTTAAATGTAATCTTTTATAACAGTTTACCTTAAAATCAGTGGATGAAACTTTATACTATATTATTTTATGTTAATTATGTTAGAATTAGCAGAACAGTGCTTTTTAAAATAAGATCTTTTATCACCAGCTACCTGCCGCCTAGTCAGTATACTGGTTAGTGACCCTGACTACCGTAGCATTAGGGCCCGGGTTCAAATCCCAGCAGAAGGCATGGGTGTAACTGTCCGTTCTTTCATAGGAGGCAACGGTAGTCACCTGTTATGTGCTTCCGTAATGAAATGGCCAACACTTCCGGCCCCTGTAGTGGCGCAAGGCTAATGGCTATTAAATGAAGCGCCCGGCCATTAAAAAAAATATCAGTTATCTTAGAATGAGCAAGGACATTTATCTTAAATTTTCCACGACTGCTTTCAAAATTTACCTTTTTTCATTCATTCTAAATTTTTTATTTTCCTAATTCATATAAGCAGCTGAGCAATTCAGAAAAGGAGAAGTCATGTTTTAATTTGTCTTTTCGCATGTGAGAGTCAGTTTCTTCCAGTTACTCCAGTTATGCAACTTCCAGTTACTTATACGGTTCTTCAAATAAAATTTATAGTAGTTCTTCGAATGAAAATACCATTTCTGACAACCTTAACATAACTTTATTCTAAATTTATACAAACATAATGTAACTGTTCATAAAATTCTATAATAAAATTTAAGTGGTTACATTCAATAAAATATAAGTAGAACTTCTTCTGTAGCCATTCTGGCGACGCACAGTTAATTTCTTTTACACTCGTGAATTTGAGATTTTTAGCCTGCAATTTAAAATCCGTAACCCAGCCCGTTAACCCAGGAAAAACCATCAGTGTTAACGATCTTACAGCTGGACCGCTAGTGGCCGCAAATAAGTCAGAAAAATGATTAATCGAAACCAAGTTGTTGGCTGTATGACACATAATGAAGAACAGTGTACAGAATATGACACGCTTTATATTGTTTAAATCTGAAAATTCAAAACGGTGCTCCTTGCTCTACTTCTAAATTGAAAGTTAACAATCATAGGTTTTTTAAAAAGGCATTTATAAATTTCCGAAGCTAGTTTGGCGACCCTCTTATGCGATCACCTGAGGCAAGCGCATCACCTCATCACCTACGTCCAGGCTGTGGCATGCACACAAACTTGGAGAACTTTCCTTTGGAGCAAAGGTATTACGTTTTATCATAACCACCTTAGTAGAAGCCGCCAAATTTTTAGAATGTGCTAAACTCTGGCAGCCATGAGCGTAACCATTCTTCAGGCAACTATTCTTATAACAGTCCTTTAGTCAAGCAACGTCGCCATTTTCGTATGCGCTCTTTATGCTTTACTTAAAAATCCAAATGTTTTTAAAATATATATATTATTTACTTTAAATTTAATATAAAATATGCATTTTTTGGAATTTGCCGGCAGTGAAATTAACTTCTGTAAAATTTCCGCAGAGATATGGAATTTTATCCCACCATCTCTAAAGAAAACAGCGAAGAGATGCGTTTAGTATACGATCGGTATAGCCCAGATCGTACTTGGAGAAAAGAATAGCGCAAAAAAATACAGAAAAAGTTAGAGACGAATATGCTTTATTTTTTAATATATCACGTATTCCTTATGTAACAATTAAAATTTGTATTTTAAATTGCTAAAGTATGCTGGCTTTTCATTTTTTGATAATGTTTCTAATGATAACTTACAATAAATATAGTCACGTCAGTTCTTTTTTAAAAAAATGCGAAAACCAGAAACTTGCACCCGATAAGTAACTTTTACCTTTTCATCGGTAATAAGTCACCCAATTGTGTCAAGGTTGATACGTAAGCAAATATATTAAAAAAATGTCGGTGCAAACAAAAATAGAAGGTGTAGTGAATAAAAGGTATCTCTGTAAAAAATGTAATGTCTCTGTGTCGTTTTAATAATTTTAAAAAAAGTGTTGTATTTATGAACTTTTGCAGAGTATGCTCTTGAAACAAATATATGTATAAAATATTGGGAATAAAGAACGTTTACCATGTCTTATATATGACTAATGGTGCATAAAAGAATTTAAAAAGAGTTTCTAGACTTTCAAAAGAAGATACTAACTCTGTACGCAGTTTAGAAAAAACTACGTAATTATCATCAGCAACTTATTCAAAATACAATTTAAAAAATTGGTTAGCACACAAATTTAACACAAAATAAAACTGAGTTTTAATTCATTTTATTATAAGATTCAAACCAACAGCAGTACTTGATTTGAAATTCAGAAACGTTAGCATGAGCTAAAAATTTAAATACAATATCAATGCGAACTGAAAGAGATGAAATTAATATCTTCTTTCGAGCCTTTTCGGTGCTTCCCTCCTCTACGAAACGGTGAGCTAACTAATCATTTGAATACTCTTAAAATCAAGCATTTTATTTCGAAATTCCTTTACGGATAATTTTGCCTGCCATTAAATTTGACAAAAAAAAGCATATGAGGCTTTCAAGTTGATTAACTCCAAACAAACAAAAAAATTAATTGTGTTTCTCATCTTTGCATATTTAATGAATATGCATTTGCGGATATAAATTTGTCGACCTTTGTCTCATGTGAAATTGTATAATTCGATGAACAGGTAGGAACTTATCAAAAGCCTATTTATATATACTCACTGATTAAACGATAAAAAATTCGTATAGTTTTTTTGCTTCTCAAGTCAAACACTATTCCAGCTTGAGCTGAATCAGCAGTTTTACATGACATGAAAGTTCACATGCTAGCTGATTGATTTAACAAGTGAAATGGAAATCCTACCTCTAGCTTTCAAGAATCAGATTAACTGTAAAATTAGATTACATATTTTAACGCTTCTCCGTTGGTTCGATTTATAAACAATTGGAAATGTTAGTTACTCTGTAGAGTCGTACTTTATTTTTCTAATAGTTATTTTTCTTTTAGAAATAGCTTTCCTTTAAATCTTCATTTTCCTAACTGCGCTTTTTTGCCAGAATGAGTTTTCAGATTTTCGTAGAGTAGAAACTAATATTTAAGCTGAAGTCTGAGCTACTTCGGCTAGACAGAGAACGTGTGGTCGGCCTTTCGGCCATGTTGTTGTTACGAGTTAAAACATGCAAACAACTCTGTGCTGCTTAGGCTGATTATTCTACTTAGTTTTAGTTATACATTGTCTATTTTTAAGTTCAAGCCAAAAGTTTTGGCTTCCTGTAAGCCAAAGACGATAAACCTGTCAACATTTTGAAAACGATTAACAGGAACCAAAAATGCAATATCTTAAAAACTTCTGTGAACACTTTTTATAACAATTAGAAGAATGTAGTCACCATCAAAATTTTGATGTATTTGTCTCTGATAATTATATTTAAAGTCAAACATATTTTAAACGAAGCGCTTCCCTTTCTTGTCTTAACATGCATGCATATCCTGCAGCTAATTCTGTAGTAGATTTTGAGTCGCTTTTTCATAATTTCTATGTGGTATTTTCTCTTTTGACTAATTGGAAGTAGTTAATTAAGTTACAAAACTGTCTCAAGCATCCTTCGTTTTGGAGGCAATTTCTTGAGAAATTCTTCACACTTCGTGTTCTTTTTTTCGCACTTTGTTTTATCTTCGTGTTCTTCGCACTTCGTGTTTTCTATTCTTGGGGGAATCTCTCGCACTTTGTGTTCGTTCCTTTGTTTTCTTGGAGAATTCTTCTTAGTATCTATAAAGTCGGAAAATGACTCACTTTGTATAGATGTTTTTAGGGAAGACGTTTTGAAAGAATTCGAAGGTAGACGGTTTTGTATTTAGATCTTTGATGAACTGTTTCACTGATTCTAATCTGAAATGCAGCAAAAACACACGCACTCTTTAAGATTTAACACCGACTTCTATTTTCCCCTATGAATCCCCAGAGAATCCCTTAGAATACTTAAGTTTACTGTGAATAGTCTCACAGATTAAGTTGTGTAGATGTGAGACACCTTGATCAGCCTGTTGTTCCAAAGGCCGATGAAGGAAAGACATTTCTTGAAACGCAATTTAAGACCCATCAAAAACGGCACCTTTTTGAAATCTCCAGTGAGCCCTCAGTCATGGTCATCACACTGCAAAATGTGCGGTAAGATCTTGACATTATTGAATCCTTCTTGAGAGGCACTGAGTGAGCCAAGAGTAGATATTGTTACATGCATTTGCTATAAAAAAGCATAAGTTTGAAATTCCTAGAAGAGCAATCAATAAAAAAGCGCCACTCCTTTGTATTACAAGTAATTGAAAAGTGCCCCGGTTACTTGAAGAGAAAAGAAACTGGAAAAAAAGTGACGTTGATTCCCTTGAAAATCAACATGCTACACTCTCAATCAACAAATTAATCTGTTTGAGCCTAAGTGACCTCGGAGAGTTCAAAATCCTGTATCAAGTCAAAAATCTTGTTGACTGAGATAGGAAACAGAAATTATAAATATCGTGGTTTTGAGAAAAATAAAATATAAAGGTGGAAAGGAGTTTTTTACGTCTTTTCCTAGCTTACATAGGGTAGTGTTAAAAAGGAAATAATGCATGAAAACAAAATTTTGTTTCATTAGAGTGGGAAAAAAGTGGACAGTTTCTACAAAGAAAGCATCTGCCTGCTATAGGCAAACTAAGGTTTCTTTTTTTTATTAGTTTAATATTTTACATTAGCGTGTTCAGTTAGATAAAGCAGTCATATTTCTCTTTCCAAATGATTTGAATTTTATTCCAATGAAAAAAAGTGAATTTAAATTTAGAAAAATATTACTGTGTTTGGTAACTGACTTCATTTGAAAACCAGATTTGACATGAATGACAACAATAATCAAGAACTTTAAATTGTATGCTTCTTTTCCTACGTTAATATGCCCATTAAAATAACAGAGTGAATAAAATCGTTGAACACTGGAAGTTGAATAACGGGTTCCAATTTGGAGAACTGGATAGCTGAGAAAGCGGTTTCTGATTTTCCTGATGTGTAACGTAAACACGGATAATTTCCGTCAGAAAGTCTCCCAAGGAGGCAAGCGTTCTCCTAAGCAAACAGCCCTCCTGTGCTTTTATGTATTCAGTTTAACAAAAAAAAATCAATAATACAGTTATGTATGCATTTTTTTATAAGTGAAAGCACTTAACCTCTACTAATTTGGGGGTTTCGGATCTCAAAAATGACATTAAATATGCTTGACTGGCCCTCGTTTCGATATAATAGACAAACACGTGGGCGGTTATGTTATTTATTATTATATGTGGGGCGAAACTAATGAGCGTTTTAAAACAACAATAACATAGAAACATTTATGCAAATATGCGAAAAATAGCCACTCAATAAATACCGAAGATACCCAAAGGGCACAAAAATGTTACCCTTTGTTTAGACGCACTCCAGCCTAGTTACATAATTGATTTTGAATGAAGTTAAAAATACATGGATTATAAAGCTGAAGTCATCGGACTTAAATAGAAAATTCATCTGCTATGCTGCATCAAAACAGAAATACTAAAACGGTTCGGAAGTTCAGAAATATTTCACCTTTCATGCAGCGTCAAAACAAACTTGAGAAAAAGAACGTTTATTTTGTTACATCAACATTGGTAGTTGTTTAGCAGTCTAACATTCTATACCACTCAGCTATGTCCTTCCTTATACTTGGGAAAAACATCTAGTCAGCCGTCATGCAGGTTTACGTGTTATGCGTGTTTACGCATGTGGTAAGTAAGGAGAAAATAATCTTGCAACGTTATAGTCTTTAAATGTGAAAATTCAAATTTTACCCCTGGAATGACCCGTATTACATGTTCCAACCACTACATAACATTAAAAGTTGCGTAAACTATAAAAGCTTGTCAGTCTCAGGATGGTAATAAGCTAGAAGTTTCCAGCACTCTTTTACACAATGGCAGTCACAACCGTGAGTCTATAGCATTATCATGCACTCTGCATGGGTATTTGTAACATTTGTAACTTTGTTTGACACTTCACGGCACAGCCAGAACAAGGTTGAAGCAATTGAGGCATATGCCTCAAGTGAATAACTAGAAGGGTCGTCAAATTAGCTATGGATAATCAGAAATTTCTCATAAAGAAAATTTTGATTTTCAACTTACTCTCAACTTCATACATCAAGATATATTAAACATTCATTAATATTACACAAACATATATTAAAACACATGAAGACATATTAAAAATATATCGTAGTGCTGTTTTTATTTTCTGCGCTATAGCCGACTGTTTGATTTTTGAGGATGGCGGCTCTCAGTTTACGTTTGAAGCTTGTTTCGAAATCACACTCTGCCGACATTAGTAATTCTCTATTATCTTCCTTTAGTTCCAGCTAAAACTCTTATTTCCTTTTAACAAGCTTCCCAAAATCTACGAAATGAGTACGGACGGCGACGCAATTGCTATAGTTTGTTACAGCAGATCTACAGCATAAAGACCTATTGGAATAGCATCAAGAGACTAACAAGGATGCTTAAAAGTAAAATGTACCGTATTATTGGTCGTTTTCTGGATTTTTGTGTAAAATTTACTATTGAATGAGACACATGGTTCGAGATATTGTCTTTTTTTTCCATGTATTAGTTACACTGTAACTGTACAGTTAATCCTATTAATGTTATTTCCAGCGAAAATTTTAACAAAGGGAAAATTTAACACTTTATCTTATAACAACAAAATAACAAATTATGATTGAAAGTTTTACTTTTTACAAAAGCGGAAAATTGTATATAAAAAAGAAAATATTAAAAAATAATTTTAAAAAATAAAAAATTTCGAAAATTGCAGAAATTACATAAGATAACTAATAAGTTGAATTATATAGACCACTTTGTATTAGAAGCTGCCAAATATTACCTTCATTTTTAGCAGTTCATCTTCTAGAAATTTCTAAGACCGAATCATGAGTTTTCCAAAAGTTTTGTGGGTGATTTAAGACTAACTGCTGTGACTAATTCTAATATAGCTGATATAACTATAAAAAAACTCGTTTTAAAAAGTTTAATAGCGTTCCGTTCAATCTAAGGTAGCCGATGTAAAATATATAGTTAAGAAAGCTATGTTTCTTGTTAAACAAAGTTTAAAAAATACAGTTCGGAAAGACTGAGACGAGAAGAAAGAAATACATGTCATCGATATAAAGCACTTGATTTAATGATTTAATAAGCTAAAATTAAAATATTATTAATATCAATTAAATTAGAAAAGGCAAACTTGTTTATTGGCGGGCAGAAACAATATCTGAAAACACTTATCATATTCGCAAAATTTAACACATTGGGAAGCCCCTTCAGTTACTTGATGAGACAAGGCAAAAATAAAGATAAGACATGAATAATCATTAAATATTATTAATTTTAAAACTGTACTTGTACTGTAGAAATAGGATAAGAACGATAACTTATAAAATATTATTAGTTAGTAAGCTATAGTTAAATCACAGTTAGCTGGAATAAAAAGACTGTAATAAGCTCAGGTTATTAAAGTACGACTATTAAAGATTACTTTATTGATTAATCGATCGTAGTAAAGCACGTGAGACGTTCTGCTTTAGGAAGGATTGTTTCATGGAGGATATTCTGTAGGAATTGTCTGGTATTCAAGTTACAGATGGAGTTACTACATTTGCCATCCGCAGCCGAATCGTCCGCCATGAACTAAGCTTCCAGTGCTACCCATTCGGCTACTTGTAAAAGCAAATATTAATAGGAAAACTAGGTGCACGAAACTTATTATTTAAAAGTTGCAAAAAGAATTTCCACAATCAGGAATATCGCTTTAAATGTTTAAGTTCTACGTTTTGTTTAACACACTGAAAGCGATTATTTATTAATCTGTGTTAAAGGGGAAGACAAGAAGAATGAAGAAGTTATACAATTTATTGCACCTAATAAAATTCGAATTAGAGATGGTCATTTTAAGATAATTTAAGGAAAGCCAGGCAGTTTCAACATGAAAATCATGTTCGCTTTACATCAGTTTTATGTTCTGCTTAGGGTTACTTTCGTAAATTCACTTTTAATTACTAATTGTAGCGACAGATTAGTGCACATTCTATATTACGGAGCCTTAGCTCACATTAAAATGGACAATATGCACCGAACAATTTTCTACAGTTTTCTACGTGTGCCAACGTTGCCTATTGACCACCGTTAAATTAAATTATTATTATTATTCTTAGATTTAATAACAGCTATTACCTAATAACTATTACCGTTATTCTTAGATTTAATAACAGCGTTTTTATTTCCAAGATAAGTAACGGATACGTAATGGACATCAAGATAAAGTGCTACTAATGAATTGTACCTGCAAATCGGTTATTACTACAACATCGGTTATTAAAAGATATGCCATCAAATGATGATTCATTGTATTGGATTGAAAATAATAAATTTTGAAGCACATCAATGACAAGACGATCTCGATACAACTATATAGTGATTACATGAGCATTTAATATACATGATTATATTTCATGCAATTTAATTTATTGAATAGAAGCTAAAAATAAATTAATTTTTACTGCTATTACATTTAATTTTTAATTATTAAACAATACCATGCTTTTATGTAATATAACTGACACTTTGTCAATGACGAATGAAAGTATTTTTCTCATGGTACCAGTTTTATTGGTTTTGTTGCGTAAATAAGAAGATAAAATTGTTTTATTGAAATATAAATATGATGATATATGATTCCGAAGGAATGAAATTGCATAAAACAATAAGATTTCAAAATTTTTTATTTATAAGTTTAATAAAGCAGTCACTACAATATTAAGTAAAACAGGAATAACATTTGCAATATTGATTACTTGCATCTTCTTAAACAGAAAGATCTAACTAGACATTAACGCATGCTCTAAATTTCGCAAGTTAAATACTATTAACTATTCACTTTTATGGTACTCTAAGTTATGTTCTGCCTCCTTCTGGCATGCTTTCGTGGTGCAACGGCAGCACACCCGGCTCATATTAGAGTCCCGCCAACGGCATTGCTCATTTTTCACCTCTCTAGGAAAAAACAAAAAAAAAAAAAAAAAAAAAAAAAAAAAACAAAAAACAAAAACCACTAATGTTTTACAGTGGCGCCTGAACTAAAAGGTGATCGACGATAATTCGTCACCACCAGAATTTGCCGATTGCGTCTCTTAATCCCCAGTTGCCCTTTAAAGCGGAGAGTATATAAGATATTTTCTCTCTCTTTCTGTTATTCTATCATGAAGTAACGGTAGCATACTCAGTGCGTACTCGAAAGGTCCAAGTTCGAGTCCCATTGAGGGAATTGCATATTTTTTCCATCTTCTTCTTCAAAATAACCTAATGACTCTACAGTACTTTCCGACTATCTACTCCCATCTTTATGAAAAGTCGACAACTCATTTGTGATTTTGTGAAAAACATTTTGCCTGACTATTTTCGCGGGTCATAGGTACACTTTTGTTCATAAATAATGAAAGGAAGCATTCTATAGAAAGTAGGAAGTTTAATGAGAAAAAAATAAAACTTATAATGGCCGATATTTACATTTTTAATAACCAGTGGATACTTTATGATGGCTAATATATCACACCTTCTGTAATGATAGGTAAATATGCAGTGTGTACTGAAATACGTAAATTGATATACTTGCGTGGGCTGACCATTGTTGTGGATATACTCCAAAATATGCCAAAAACGGGAAAAGTCTACATGTTTAAACCAAGGTGTGGATAATCAGAAAGTGACGCTTCTGATTATGAACCGCTCCTTTAGCATAATTTTTATCGTAGTTCTTCAATATAATAATAAAGTGAAAAGCCATGCAACTCACCTTGGTATGGATGCTACAAGTTCTTGGTGGATGACTGGAGACAGGTTGTACCATATGTCTAAGCAGTGGTCACGCAAAATCGAGATATTCCGACATGTTGGTGTTGAACTCTGAGCTGTTATGTCGCGAATTTTAATTATTAATATGTGCTTTAAGTTATCGTTATTCTTGTATTTTTATTTGTGCTCATGTGCATTTTAATCTGGAAAAAAGTATTCTTAAATTGTTAAAACCTTATTTAAATGGTAGTTCTTAAAAGTGTAGTGTCACAAAGACAACGCTGTTGGAATGAGAAGGCTCCCGACCTAATGCAACCTCGAGTGTGCCAAACAGGATTAAAACCGCTCCGCCCTTGAAGCAGTCTCCATATTGCGACCCCACAGAGCAAGGGCAGACAAGGCAGTACCAGTACGGTTCCTGTCGAGCCTTACTGTGTCCTGAGAACCCTCAGGCCTTCTGTGAAGTCTCTTATTATACCCGCGTGGTTGAGACTGCCTAGGTACAGATCCTAACCAGTACTTCCCAGGCATTCTCCTGAGTCAACCCAAGGGAAGGGGGAAAGTGTAACAAAGTCAGGAAACGGTTGCAAGAGCCACTTGGTTTATTGGTTTATGGCCTTTTTCTAATAGTGAGAGCAGTTACGTTGTTGTCGCTTACTTCACTGGTGGACTTTTTTACTAATGGCGTCGTAACAAAGAATCGTCTTTCTTTCGCTTTGTTGTATTTGCAATGTTTCTTTCAGTAAGCTTAGGTAATTGGATTCTCGTATAGCTTAGGTTTCGCTTGTTAGTTGGGGGGGGCCCACTTTACTTCCCACGTGGTGTGTACAAATGTTTTTTTGGATTCCATTGTCAGGTTTTTTCTTGTTTTGGATTCGTGTGGCTGTGTAATTTTCTCAGTTTAGATAAAGTAAAGTTCTGGCATTGGTACGAATTTTAATTTTATGATGTTTTGTAAGCCAATGAAATTTTCGGGAGGCGGAGAAGAGAGTTTACCTCGGTGCTTATACCTTGTTAGAATTCATTCCGATTCTAATTTTCGAACTAAAAGGAAAAGGAGAAAAGAGTGGGGGGGCTTGACCACTTTTGGGGCTTACTCTCGCGAGCGCCGGCTATTGAGTCGGATTTCAGGACAGATTTGAGTTGCGAAGATGTAAAGCAGTAAAAGAGAAAGTTCGATGGGGCTTGCGCCTGCTGTCTGAGGCGAGGTTTCTCCTGGCTTTCCCGCTGATGAGAATTTGTTCGAACGGAGAAAGTGCTCTACGCAAAATTTAATTTCACCGTTTCATTGTGTATTTTGAGATCTTTGAATAGTCATGTTATAGGCTTTCCAGTTAGAATTGTTCGTCATAGATAGAAGAGATTTGTTACAGCTAGAAGTTTGTGACGAAAGTGCTCTACGCAAAATTTACTTCCGCCGTTTCATCGTGTATTTTGGAGAACTCCTTGAATAGTCATGTTTGAGACATTCCAGTTGAAGGAATTTGCCAGAAGGAGGTATCATGCTCCCCTTGTTCCTGAAATCAATGGACGCTTCCGAAAATGTTTTGACAGAAAAAAAATGGTGTTTGTTCATTTCCCAAGGGATTAGATTGGACACTAAAGATCTTACTGTTCGGGAAATTGTCTCTCACTTAATGGACATATTTAAAGCGGCTCCTAGCTGGTTGAAGAATTTGTATTTAATATCCTACACCCGTGATTCCTGAAATCAATGGACGCTTCTGAAAGTGTTTTGACAAAAAAAAAATTTGTCTTTGCTCATTTCCCAGTGGATTGGACACTAAAGTTCCTTCAATCCGGAAAAACTGTCTTCCATCTGTGAGTTATTTTTTAAGATTATTTTCTCTCTTTTTCTCTGTCTTCCCAAATGCCATGGTGGACTAGTTAATAACCATTTATCCACATATAAAATTTTTTATTACTTATATAAATAAATATTGCTAGCTGGTACTATTAAGAAGTGATTAGAAATTTTAAAGGAATGACCAGTTATTTTGGAGGATTAAAATTTGTTACACCTGCTTTAAATGCGAGTTAGAAAAATGTTCACTTTTAATTAAAGAGAGCTGTAATTTTGTGAGACATATGTGTTATTTTACACAGTAAAATTATGTGGTGGAATACTGAACGGTTTATCCTATATTTGGTATTATTATATTCAAGAAATTAATAAATGTGTTTAATTTAGAATTTTAATTGCACTTGTTTATTTTCTGTGTTAACTTACTTTGGTCTGTCATGTCACTCCATTTGTTTGAGCCGGTAGGCTTTTAAGAAACATGGAGCTTTAATTGAATTTGGATTATTGATTTTCTTTTGCATAGGTTACTCACAACGCGAACCTAAAATTTAATTTGTACTACCACTATACGATTGTTCGATATGATATATGTTTTTATGATGATTATATTTTTTGAGTTTTTGTCCGGCACCATGAGTCAGTTTGAGTTAAGGTTAAATGTTTAAAAAACCCCTAATTTTCAGTTATCTAACAGAGCTGACGCTCCATGGCATCCGAAATGCACTCTATTGGGTTAAGATCCGGCGAGTTATGTGGCCAGGACATTAATTTAAATTCATATTTACGCTCCTCAAACTACCCCAACACAATTCCAGCCTTTTGACATGGGACACTGTCCTGCTGGGAGATTCCATTTCCAGTTGGGAAGACAGACGTCATGTAAGGGTGTAACTGATCCGCAGTTATGTTCATATAGTTCTCAGCTTTCATAGCATGAGAACTAGCGGTTCCACAACCGCCCATGAAAACGTCCCACAGAGCAACCTGCTGTACAGGAGGAGCAACTGTTGGCCTTAAAGACAGAGTACCCTGATACGGCCATCTACATGATGAATGAGAAATCCTGATTCATCCAATCAGGCAATTGTCTTCCAATTACCATGGTCTAGTCTCGATATTTCTGGGTTCACTGTAGGCCTACCTGCCAATGACGCTTGTTCAACAGAGGCACACGAGTGAGACGACTGATTCACAGTTCCATATCCAACAGTATCCACCGAGCTGTGTGTTCCGAAACACTGCATTGTATTGGAATGTCAGCTGAGCCACTTTCTCGTGCCAATTTTGCTGTTCCAAGCGTCAAAATCTCCGACGTCCTTTTTCTTTGCTAACACGTGGATGTTCAACGTCTTGGCATCTACTACTGGTTTCACTGTCATATTTCCACTTTGCATAAATACTAGCAACGGCAGATCGTGAACAACCCACCAGTCGTGCAGTTTCAGAGATGCTCGTTCCGAGTCTTCGGGCATGACAATCTGCCCTCTATCAGATTCGATGCCCTCTATCAGATTCTGCCCTCTATCAGATTCTTATCAGAATCAATAATCTATTAGATCAGTAGCTTTTCACATGACTCGCAAGAGTAAGTGCAAGAAGGATTTCTTTCCAAGTTCCTCTTTTGCCGTGATTATCAAGGAAAATGCTTGATTTATTCCGGCTGTCATCAGGTGATTGCACAAAGGGCGCAGAAGGTAGACCGAGTCCGAACCGTAGATCCAAGAGGACAGAAGCTGATGGTGAAAGGGGCGTGACTGCTTGTCACGTGAGCAGGAAGCAGACATGGCATTGTTTGCGAGATTCCCAGGGAAATTCTGCTAAAATAACATATTTACAAAATTCGAAGCAAGTAATAACAAATAATAATTAAAATAGGTGCAATTGACAACAATCTTGAGTGATATTTACAACCATACAAATGCCAAAGTTAATCACAAAGATTAACAAGATGTAATGATAGAATGTTCGTGGGTCACGTGGGTGGTTACCCACCCAAGTGAACCCTCAGACGTATGCTGCTTAAGTTTTGTAACTTCGCAAGAAAGTTACAGCAGTAGATCAGGAAAAAAGTAAACTATAGGAAATAAAGTAAACTAAGTGGGAAGTCATGATTTTCCCTTTTAATAAATGTGCAGCGTAGGGACGTAGAGATCTATCCTCATCTAAAATCTTGCAATGGAACAGTTCAAAGTTCTTGAGATGATTGCAGTTCACTGCTCCGTTAAAAAAGTTGGAATTGATTTTTTCGATGAATTTACCTAGAGGATCAATTTTCAAATCGTTATGCAACACTTGATTCCGAACAAACTAGTGTGCATTCGCGATGATTCTGAGGAATTTATTTTGCACTGTCAGAGGCTTTTTGTATGTCCTTTGCTGTTGCAGCAGCCCAAGCAGGTGCAGCGTATGTGATCGGTCTTACTGTTGAAAAATATAGCAATATCTTTTTCTGAAGTTTCAGTTTGTAGTACTTCCCAATGATTGGATAGAGACACTTCATAATTCTCAATGCTTAGTTTCGGACATTTTGGATAGGAGTATTCCAAGTTAGTCGGCTGTTAATTGTGACACCAATGTAGTATTTAGCTTTACTGACGATCGGCACAGGTTCGTTAAAAGAGTCCAAGTCCTTCTTCAGGTGACATTTCACTTTTTCTTTTTCACAATGAGGAACTGCGATTCTTGTGCGTTAATTCGCCCTTTCCAGCGCTTGAAACAATCTTCAATGAAAGGAACATTGTCTTGCAGTTTCTTGATTGCATGATTAATGTTTGCTGACTTCACTGCAGCAACAGTATCGTCAGCATAATATACTAAAATTGCACTATTATTGTAGTGGATTTTTGGGAAGTCAGCAACATAATATAATTACAGAATCGGCCCAAAGACCGAACCCTATGGAATACCGCTTTGCATGTATCTCACGGTGGAGTGCGTGTCCCGTCTAAAAGTACTGCTGGAAATAAATGAAAGATGCACAAGGAGGATTCCTTTCCTTCTCCGGCAGCAGTTAAGTACCACTCCTACTTAATCACGTGTCCTGCACGTCATCTAGACGAGTTCATTGAGAAACGTGGGGATGGTCATAATGTTTTGGCTCGTCAGTGTGCATTATAAAAAGCGAGAGAAGATTAATGTAAGCTTTTAGAATAATGCGATTAAAATATGCTAATCTCAGAAAATTAATCTATATTGCATATTAAATTACTACAAACAAACAGGGAAACGGAGCTGTTGACCATATTTTATTGTTATTTTGCAAAGAAATTGTGCAGGAAAAAAATTCAACATAGAGATATTGACAGAAAAGTTGTTTGCTTATTGATTGCAGAATTTTTAAAACAACATCAACAAATATTAAAATATTTTAAAATAAATTCATAATTCTTTCATATTTCAATATTCTCTTATTTTCAACGAAAGAAAAAAGTGTATTCATATCATCATAACAATGTTTGAGTTTTGCACTGCACAGAATTGATATATAATGAAATAATAATGACTTCACTTTTAACATGAAATATTTTGTATCCTCAAGAATTTATTTATTGGAAACCTCTGCACCCAAATTCAACTGTTAAAAAAAGTCGCAAATTTTATATTAAATTCATGACACAACTCTGTCTTAAGAAACGTAAACTCATGATAACACAAATATAGCGCACTTCACTAACAATAATAGTCTTTCATAGAGAAATTCAGTCCTAAGCATAGCGGAAATGATGTCAACAGAAGGCATGTCCAACCATGAGGACGGACTGGCCTGGTACGGTACGCTTATGTACGACCCAAACTCTGTTCCCAGTTGGAAACTTTCAAGCCATAAAAGGCAAATAAATTATGTAATAAAACGGATGATTAACTCTCTTGAATCACAAAAAAGAAAATGAAAAACATATAACGCAAGAGCCGAAGTTTTGCCAACAATCGAATGACTAAAGCTTAGTAGCTTTCTAAGAGTACTAGTAGTTCTCCCAGAAATTTATTCCCGCTAGCTTAAAAGCTAATTGCAAGAAGCAGTTTTTTTTGGGGGGGGGAGAGGAGGAAGTTGTACCGTATAACTTAAATATGAGATCTATCTCGTTAAATAGTTATTTTTCGCCTGCTATTGCATAATTGACGAAAAAAGGTGAACACAGGTAACAGCACAACGATGAAAAGAGTGGTAGGAAACACTTATGAAATACGAAAGTGAAAACAAAAATCGTTTTCACAAATGGCTGTTTTAATGTAATATTTAGTAAGTTTTGTGAGAATCCAGGATGTCTTCTTCTCTTTGATAGATACTGTACTGTTGAGTCATCGTTATTTGCAGATAAGATTGTTTCTCCTTGAAGATATAGCTGACAACCAACCAATTTTGCTTCATCAGCGTTACTTTCTTTCTTTTCACCGACAGCGAGGCAGCCGATTCACTGGAGCAGTTAGCATATCGGCTAGATAGTACCGCTGACAGAATTAACTTGGTCCAAATAATACACTTTTGTGCATATTGTGCTGAAGACGAGTGCTGGGGGCGGTGCAAACAAATGCTAAGTGAGTCAATGGTGCAGTGATGGCTGCATTGAGTATGAGGAGAACAATTTCAATTTCACATTTACAGAGCTATAGATAGATGGTTTCAATGACGAGTGATTTTGGATTTCAGCGTTATCGGTGAATTTATCTGATATTTCAAACTTCTTAGAATTTTATTTGAGATTATTGTCCCACCACTATGATTTTGCCTCATCATGCTGTAAATCAATGAGCGTTTTCATTATTTTTGCCTAAACACTATTACATAAATTGAGCCTGTTTTTTTAATTGCAAATCGAGTTTGTATGAGCTTATCTTGATTTTATTTGGGAAACTTTACGGAATGCCAGTAAATAGCTTCGTAATGCCCTAAAAATTAAAAAAAAAATTAAAAATCGAAAAACAGAGAAATGATTGAGCTTTGTACTGGTTTCAAATTCAAATGATTAACTTTGTGAGATGCTAATGTCATTCAGATAATGTGGTCTGTTTTATAAAATAGAAGCTCTCTTTCAGTTGGTAACTGGATTGCAGATCTTCCAGCTGAATCACAGATCTTCCAGATTTCGAACCGCAGATTTGTAGCTGCAAGCTATGTAGAAAAAAATGCTATCTATTTGATTACATACTACATAAACTGGTGAAGCTTTGCTGGACCAATTTTAATCTGCGCAGCAACGTGGCATCTGTGAGTTGTAGAAACTACTAAATTTCTCGGAGTAGGGAATAAAGGAACATGAAAAATCAGTTATACCTTGTCTGGATTTCAAACCACAGATCTTCCGTCTGCTAGCTGGATGTGATTACGACTTTTACCGTAAATTCCCATGCGGGGAATGTGGCAATTATTACAGAGTTATAATAAAGAAGATGAATGCTGTTAAGCATCAGTAAATTCCCAGGCTGAAATCTAGAGTCAAAAACAGGCAGAACACTGGAACAATTTCAAACTTAGCTTCATATAAAGAAAGCTTAATTAGGTCTCTGATTTCTGATCAAGAATGAGTTGTGGGAAAAGCATCTGTTCTTTAAACTTGAAAAGTAAATTTAAATGGAAAATGAAGCAATCATATTTTATTTGAGATAATTATGATTAAAATAAATTATTTTACCCGATTAAATTTTTCATCCTGAAAAGCCTATGAATTGGGGCGCTTACAAAAATTTAACATGCAGATGGTAAAATGATGATTATTTTAATTATAAACCAACAGTAAAACATAACTTTGCAAATTAATAGCGTTTGTAATGTAATTATAGCCTTTAATTATTTTAAACTTTGATTTCACCTAACTATAACAAATGCGGATGTCAAACACAGTCTCATTAACCTTCAGATATGCTGATGTAATATATGATGTAATATATGATGATGATGATGTAATAAGTAAAATCTGATGCTAAAGGTTTAAAGAATACAGCTTGTTTATTTCACGCACATGGTAAGTTTTAAGAACGTAGTGTGTTTCTAAAGAACCGCATTACTGTTTCGTAGACATGATAGGTAAAATATTTCTAAATCGTGTTAGTATACGAGCAGATCCAGAGATTGCTAAAAACCTGGAAGGAAAAGCGCTTTTTCTACTTTCCCTAAAATGAAATACTCTTTTCTTGAGAAACTGAAACTCGAGCAGCTTTAAGCACTTCAATTTTTTTAAAGGATGAAAGTGCTTCCAGCGGCTTATACGTAAGAGAGGCATACATAGCGAAATTTTCCTTTTCTAGTAAGAGAATTATTACGTAAGGAGCTTAGGCTCAGATTATCGACCTCCCGAGCGCTGCATCTACGCTATGTAGTTGAGTCAGGAACTCAAATAGGATTACTCTAATCTGCTCAATTAGCTCCAAACGCGGTGGCTCTGTTTTAATGAAATTTTGAACATGCATGTTTCGGGACAGCGTCGATTACCCTGGCATTCTCCTCTTGGTATGTTGATCGGAAGATGCGGAGATATCTACCCCTACGGGCAGCTACTTGCAAGGGAATGAGAGAGATTACAGCGGCGGCAGAGAGATCGTAAAGGAAAACGCGTAATGTTAGATTTTAGCATGAGTAATAAGGACTGTATGTTGCCCTAATGTGAAAAATAAAAGCTGTTAATCGTTCCGGAATGAGAACTGCATGTTTGTAAATGAAAAATAAGGTTGCAATTGATTACTTGGTGAAAGCTTCGGTTATTATGAATACGTTGCTAATAAACATATAAAGTGTTGTCGATGGCCTTCTGTTAAAAGCTATCATGAGATTCACGCCTTTACTATAAAGTACGGGTACTACACGGCTTTTAGGAGTTAACAGACAATCCATTTTTGATGCCGTAATATAAGAAATATGTCTTTTCTTAGTTTGGTTTAACATGTTATTATCAGATGTGGTCCAAATCGTTAGTGATTTTTTGTAAGAATGTTTCAAGTTTGTTATTTGTATTTAGGTACATTAAAGAGCAGACAAACGCCGAACAAGTGATATGGAAGAGAGGAAAGTGTAAGCAGACTGACATATAAGCAGACGCCTACTTGATTACAGGAAATCAAAGAAAATAGCCGAAACGGGTCTTCAGCTGAGAAGCTGAGGTCTATTTCATTTACCTTAGACCTCCAAGATATAAATAAAGTACTGAAGTCAGCAGCGTTTCTAATGCTGCTAACATAAATTGTATGATGAGCGGAAGATAAACTTTTAACTTGATTAGCCTTAAGTAAAAGAGAGGAAATTGCGGTTAAGAAGGCTGGCGGAATCCTAGTAATCAAACTATAAGTATAAAAATCTTCTTTCTTATAAAGGAGTTATCATTGTTAATATAACACGAAAACAGAAATTACATTTGATATGAGGTGTTAATTCCTTTCCGTTTGCGTGTTTTAAAGAAAAAAAATCAATTTCAGTGCTTAAAGAACTGAGGAGAGAAAAGAGAAATTTCTCTGTCACTCTGCCAACCGAAATCCATACCCAATACGTATTACGGTTTTTATTCAAAGCATATTTTTTACCAATCATTCAAAGGTTATGATTTCAAATTGCAAATAGTATCTACATTCATAAATTAAATTTTTTTTTCACTGGAACAACTTTCATCTTCTTAGAAAATTTCAAACGAATATCAATGAAAGAATTCTATCATAAAAAAATAATTAACTCTAATGCCGTTCGGACGATATAGTGGTTAGGGGAGCCGACTCCGGTACCGAATGGTCAGGGTTCGAATCCCAGAGAAGATATGGCTATATTTGTCAGTCCCTTCATAGGAGGTAACGGTGGCTCACCTGTTAGGCGTTTCCACATTGAAGTAGCCACGCTTAAGTCGGATAAGTTCCCGTCAGTGAAAAAATAACAATAATTTAATTATCAGAAGTATTTGTATCAAATATATTACTATACATCCACACAAACAACACTCTCTAATATATATATTTTCATATCATGAGGTACAGCTGAAAGTTAAGCAGTTTGACTGCTGGCATTGAGACATAAGGAACAATTATGCATTTTAATACTTGAGACTGTTAATATGGCTTATACTAACATTTAACTAGTCTGATAGACCTTCTCATATTATACAACTGCTATGTTTCTTCTTTTCCTTATTTATAAGTGTTGGTGTTGGTGTATTTAATTATGGCAAAGCACACGAGGGCTATCTGCCTAAAGGGAGGGATGCCTTTCGTGGAGGACTTTCTAAGGGAAACTGGCTCGTATACACGTTACACATGGGGAAAACCACGAAAACGCCCATGCAGCCAGCCCGTTCGCGGGATTCGAACCTCAGACCGAACTACCAGTGTTCAGCGTCTTTACCGCTCGGCCGCTGGTGGGCCCTTTTCTTATTTATAAAATATTTTATTTCCTTAATAAAAGCTCAACGTTTTGTTTAATGTTTCCTGCAAAAAAAAAAAGTTCCGTTCTCTATTACTTACGCATTTGATTTTAATAAGGATCATTGCTGATTAACTTAAATATGTTTGAATTTTTTAATTCACATATTACTGTAATGAAGGAAATAATTAAAAACGCCTCCTCAGCAGCATTTGGAAGAACAGAAAATTTTGTAGTTATAACATGTTTCTTATTTTCAAATAAAAGAAAGAGTTCATTTATGTTTGTAAATCAGTTAAAGTCATCAACAGAAGAAACTAATTGTGTCTAACAGAATACCAGTCGCAATCTTTGAAGTTTGTACTGAGATTTACTGCTTTTGGCTTCCTGTTCTGTCACAGGTAAGAGAATTCATACTTGAATTAATAAATAAGTAAAATAAATTAACAAGTTATTTTGTCATATACATTTGAAATTAACGAAATAATTATGCTTCTTTCAATGAGAGGAATATGAACAGATTTTTGAACTGGATGTACGATAAAATGTATGAAGTAAGTGAGAACAGTAGGAATGTATCATTAATTAATTTCCTAAACTGGAGCTGTGAATACACTACTGCAGTACAAGGTATATTTAGTTATGAAACCATTTTGAAACATTCTATATAATGTATACGTTATGCATCTATAAACTTGGGCAGAAATGGGTGAATAGTTTTGAAACAAATTCTTTTCACTACATTTCCTTTCACTTCGTGATGAGGGAAGTATTTAAGCATTTTAATTTTTTTACAGGAATAACTTATTGTTATTTCTTATATCTTTTTAACACTTGATAGCAATCTTATGCAAAACACTTTAAAACTGCGCTAAATAAAAAGAGAATTTTGCCGCCTTATTATTTTATTTTAAGCTATTAAATAAATACAATTGTTCACAAAAAATGAATTTAACGACAATATCAATGGGCATGAGCATTCTTCTGTCTAGAGAAATTAATTTAAGTTTCATTCTGAGAGATTTTTAGATCGAATAACGTAAATCATAAACAGAAGATAAACACGCCAAAGTGAAACACAAAATTAAAAAAGCAGTAGGGTTGTGTTTGGCATCGATTTAGTCGATAATCTTGAGACATATTGGTCAAAGAGCATTAAAATTCCGTATCAAGGAACACGAGTCTTATGTCCGAAAAGGAGAAATTAAGAAGTTTTCAATAGCTAATCATAGTTGGAAATTTAATAAATTTTTACTTTTGAGCTGCAGAAATGATTCAAAAATCTTCTTCAATCGATGAATTAGATTTTCTCGAAGCTTTTCACATTCAAAAAGACTTATCTTGTTTAGTTAATGATTTTTAAATCCAATTCAGTCTTTTCCGAGTTTTTAAAATACTATTAACTTTTCAGTTTTGTTACTATTTTCGCTTACAGATGTCGTTACTTTATCCTTCGCTTTACTGCCCTAGGGTAAACTCTTCTGCCCGCTGCTTTCCATTCTCGCAGATTTCTTTTCTCCTGATGAAGAGGGTCCTGTACTATTTGCCCTTGAAATCGATTGAGTTATTGACTAAATCTATGCCAAATACAATGCTGTTGCTTTGCTAATTTAATGTACTTCATACTTTATTTTGTATCTCAGTTTAAGACGTTTAAATTTAGCACATACATTCTTTGATTAGATTGTAGAATCATTAGGTTATTTTGAAGCAGAAGATGCTAAAAATGTGCAATTCCCTCCCGAGGACTCAAACCCTGGATCTTCCGAATACGCGTCGAGTGTGCTACCGTTACAGGACGAAGGCTTCCTGGAAGGAGAGCGAAAATACCTTATAAGATATATAAGAGTTTGAAATAATTGTTTTATTCGTGCAATTAACTAAATATATTGAAAAAGGACTGAGAAATATTGCATTTTCCTTAATTTGGTGGAGGGCCTTCTAAGGGAAACAGGTTCGTACGCACGCTACAGACAGAGAAAATCACAAAAACGCCTATGCAGCCAGCCCGTTCGTCAGGATTCGAGTTCGCTCTGAACTACCAGTTTCAGCGACTCTGCCGCTTCGCTGCTGGTGGGCCCTATCAAAGGTCAAATTTAGTGAATGGCAACAAACATTTTACGTATTCTCTGACTTTAATAGAAAAAAAAAAACCTTTTAAAAATTTAATATTGTGACAGCCGTTTAAAAAGTTATATAACAAATTCCTTCTGTTTCAAAAATAATATTTCTTAACAAATAAAGGTTGGAATAACGAAATCATCCCATTTACCAAATTAAATTTAATTTATCGATTATCAAAATATTAGCCTTCGAAGTGCAAATGTCTTCACATATCTCAGATTTCCTAAATCTTTTGTGTCATTCTCAATTCGTGCAAAACTACAAATTTTCTGTAATTGTTTTCAAATTTTTCTAACCTTTAACTCATAAACATATCAGTTTATTTACTTAAGTTACATGCTATCAAAATGTAATATTGACTATGAAAGTTTTGCTGTAGTTAATTCTATTGTAACTTTACTCTGTGTAATATTAACTGAATGAAAACTTAAATTAATTTCTGGAATTTTCTTGAAATATTATAGCAGTATATTCGGCCTTCGTGGAGCTGATAGTTGTATACTTTAATTTATAAATCACAGTTCAAAATTCAAACGGTATATTTACTTCGTACTTCAGAGTAATGTTTTAGCAATTGTTCAATTATAACGGACGACTGAAGTTCAAAACGTCATTTGGGTAGCTAAAATTACTCTAATAACTTATAAAAAAAGAAGTTAACTATCAGAGTATTATCAACAGAAATACGAATTTCAGAGCTTAGTAAAAAATGCAAGACCTTGACATTAAAAAAGTTTTGGTCTGCAAATCGAAACTAATTAAAACTCTTTTTCGAAAAACGTCCTCGAAGAGACTTCGAGACTACGACGATATTTTTTATCAGCTGTCATTGTGATTTTTTTATTGCCGTTCCTCTTTGAAGGGCCGAAGACAACTTCTCTAACCAATGTTGATAAAAAAAACTTGATATCGAAGATGTATGTGTATTATTGATCTCTGAGATAAACATTTCTTCCGACAGGGGTTAGAAATCTTTCATAATGATGTTCCAAGTGCGTTTTACAATCACATCGATATGTCTGCTTCTTTCGTTTTCCAGATTCAATACTGTAAATCATGGCTTAGGAACTTTTTTCATATTCTTCGAATTCGCGAATATTTTACTGCTGTTATTAATTGAATTGTCGATTCTTATTAATATTAAAATTATGATAAATAGAATTAATTGTCGGAAATATATAAGTGTACTGAAGGATAAATCATTGCAAAAAATTATGTGTTTTAATCCAGTGCTACGAAGGCTTTAAATTTCAGTTCAATATGTATAAAATGTATTTTATATCATGAAGATGATCCCACAAAATTTAGTAAAATTAAGATTTTAAAATGCTCAGAGATATAAGAATAAAACCTCTCTTCATATTTTTATACATATAAAAATCTCTGGTAGATGTCTTGTCCGGAAAAATTGCAGTTGTCCTACTAGAAATTGAAAATGTCCTACTAGAAATTGATGTTAGCAAATTATGCAGCAGTTGAAAACAAATTCATTTAATTGATTTCAAAACACGTGATTCTAACAGCCTTTTCACAATGATTGAGAAATTTCGCCAGATGACGGACACATGCAAATAGGTTAACAGATAAAATACGAAAACAAGAATGATTATACGAGCATTATTAGTTACTATTAATAAAAAATCTGCAGATTTTAATTTGAGTAATAGTACATTACAATATAAATTGTAAGAATATTAACGTTCAAAGAATTAGGATAAAAAAAATCTGATGTTTACAATTCAGATTCAAGAGTTCTTTATTCTTATATCAGGCATTCAAATAAACAACAGCTATATTTATCTTTAAAATCATTTAAAAATTTTCCTCGACATTTAAAACATCATAAAGAAAAGAATATTGAAGAATGTTCGGCATTTTTGCAGGTGAGATGTTTCACATCCTACAAAGTAAGTACCTCATTGCTACTATGTGTTACAATCATTTGGATTCCCAAAGAAGCGATCCTGAAATTAATGAGCAAGTTTTATTTTGTCCAGCATTTGACGGATCTTGAAGTAGGTTTTCGGGCAAAGTAGACAAAAAGCGGAATGAAAGAAGGGGGTGTGAATGCATATGCTCCGTCCTCCAGGGAGCCAATAATCTCGTGACTGAGTCCTCAGCACGCTTTTCTCTCGTCTGGCCATTAACGCAACACGATCCAATTTGCTATGATTAAAAGCCACCCCGTGGGCCACCCAATGCATTTAATAGAGAATCTCTCTTCAGGTACAGAGCTAAAGAAGAGCAGGTGCATGGTATTATTGGGTGGAGTGACGGGGTGTACCAGAGTGCGTGCTCACTGTCGGGGGAAAGCCACTTCACTGATACATCTCGTTTTCTCGCTTTTCACGAGCTTCCTTCGTAAGCGGCATGGGTGTGGTCGCTGCTTACGAGTGGACCGCTCTCCGCTTCATCAGCAGGGGCCGGAGTATAGGCGAGGCTTCAAAAAAAAAAAAAGGACTTCTAATAGGGATTTTTTTGATAGAGGAAATGTTAGACTGTCCAGGCACAGTTTCCAATTTTTTTTCCTTTCACCTCCTTTATCCGAAGCAGAGGAAATCACGAAAAATTTTAAAGATGGTAAAGACGGAGTTTAGATCTTCCTTGAATCTGATCTTAGGAAGTTTACATAATCTTTCTTTCTAGATCGAAGTATAGTAATTGAAGAAAGAATGGATATTTTAAGATTTAGAGCTTTTCAAAGCTTGATTTAAAATATAAATAATTTTAATGTTATATTTCTTTATATGTGCGTTTATAAGTAACTCTTAATAATATTTGCTCTGGTGAGCATGGAATTGAAAGTCGGTTGATTATCTATCCTTTATTCATAAATTATAAATTAGAAGATATGAAAAGTTTTATGCTTAGATTTGTAATAATTTTACCTCAGTATATTTTAAATCACCTGCTTTCTCAATTTGAAGGTGACCGATATCTGACTTGTTAAATTACGAAAGTAATCCATAACGTTTCTTAATTCCTTTATCTGTGTGAGGGATCAAGATATCTTTGTATTGTGGCACAATAAATATACAGACGTTTTGTGGTTTAAGTACTGTATCAAAATTCCAGGACAAACATCGATGTTAACTCCATTTGTTGATGAGATTAGAAACTGGTATTTGCAAACGATAACGCATTTGATAATTTTGTAATTAACAGAAGCAATCATTTTAGAAAGGTAAGGTAAATTTAGGTAAGATTGCGGCTGTAAACGAAACTTTTCTAAAGCCAGAGTATAAATCAATTTTCATATTTTGGCAATTAGGATCTGTGCGACACTTTTGCTTAAGAAGAAATATACTAAATTAGAATTTTAAGAAATTTTATTCCGAATTATCGAAAGTCACATTAATTGTCAGGAAAGCAAAAAGGAGATTCAACATCTTAAAGAAAATTTCTGACACAGAATTTGGATTCCGATGGCGGTACGCTTCTGCTTCCATGCTTTGCCTTGAAACCTCTTGCAGGAATATATGCATCATCTGTATTGATTTCATCATTCAAGATCTCAAAAGGATTCATAGAAATTAGGCCAGTATATATCCTGAATCATTTGTGGTATCCGCAACTCCTTGCTAACAAATATTTAAATACAAAGCCAATTTACTACCACATCATCACACAAAAAACAATTTCTTATGAAGATCATTCTTATGAATATCTCAGCTTCCATGAGATATAAAAGATATGAATATATCTAGCGTTTGAAAGCTTTTACTAGACTAAAATGTGCAACTGATTCTTATTTTCCCATATCTAAATCTCTAAGTCACTAATATATCAAGAACCCTTCATACGATTCTATATAATCATTGATATAACATTACTTTTAAAACAAAACTAAATTTTACACGCTCCAGAAAAAATAATATACCAGAATTCTTAAAATCTCCGGGTTTGGAAACGACAAAGGATACAGAACCAGGTTTAATAAAATGTTTACAGAAGGCAATCACCTACCAGTGACATCCTCATAACTAATGAGTGTTCTAAAAAACTAATTAAAAAAGAATTATTCATACCTCTTTTTACCCAGACCTACTAAGAAGCACTTAGATATCGTTCTAAAAAACTTTTAGAAGTAAATAATTTTTATATAGAATTTTCAGGCAGCATCTCTTGCTCTCAAAAGACATTTCTTCATTTGTGATTCCATCTTTAATAACATAGACTTTGATTCTATCCACAAACATTCCAACACTGTTTACTGATATATTTGGCAACACAAAATTCAAGTTGGAGAAATCTTATACAAGAACCTGCTTTGTGCTAGAAGAGCCACTGCGTTTTCAGAGAATGAGCAGCTTTCTACTTTAAGGGAATGTTCCGCCACCATGACATATATATATCACCCAGCTGAAGGTTTTGATCTAAATCTTTCAAGAAACAAATCTACTATGTTGGCCAGATTATGCATTCTATGTACTTGACATAGCTTTGATAGATGGTCTGAAATTCTTCCCAAAAGGCATTATAAACGATAGCACATCAGTTTATCCTCACCGTATTTTTTAGTACATTGATGTCAATACTTAAAGCGCATTTTATAACATGTTTCCAACCATAGTAAGACTAACTTTATACGGATTTCATAGTTGGTTCATACTCTACCTATACTGGGAGATATGTAGCGCTACTGAAATTATTTCGTTTGGAAATAACGATATGAAAGGATAACATATCGTACATAAATATTATTCACGATCATTTCATAATATAATGATATTATTAGACACATCTCTTCTTTTAAATTAAATGTCACGAATATCATTACGAAAATTCTCTTCATATTATTTTGCTTTACGAAAAACCATCTTTTCCGGGTAGTGAAAGAAAGCTGAAAAGGATTTCCTCTTTTATCCTCCCAGCCTCCATTTAGTAAAAAGTTACGATTTGCCTTGTGTAATATCTGAAGAAAAATGTGGTTCTTATTGTGAAAGATCGCGAAAATGTGGAGAAGCTTTCAAAGGTGTTTTGATTCCACTACCATTATTCAGTGTCAGATTCCTAAAATCGACAGCGAAACATGACTAAAATAACATTAAAGAAATGCCAAGGTTGAAAGGGAAAATGCAGAAGTAGGTAGAAGGCTTTTCTACTCCTTTAAAATTCCCACCCATGATCCAATCTCGTACAACTTCTTTATTAAGATCTTTTTATCCGGCCATGGTCCATTCCCCACATATTATTCGCGAAATATGAGCAATTCAGACAGGCGCATATTAAGGGAAAAGGGGAGACACAAAGCATTCTGTTTTTAAATGTCAGCTCCTGAAAGAGCTACATTGAAAGAAAGGACACAAATTACACCTGAGTACATTAAATTTCTATAAAAAATTCCTCAATTACGACAAAAAATTTCCGTTATTATAACTAAATGTTTCTCATAAAACAGACAAGAGAAATATCAAGGCACTATCGTTTCTCACATAATAAAGAAGAGATATGTCAAGGCACTATCGTGTCCGTGTAAACCTCATATATTTCACAACTTAACATTAACAATGTAAGATTAAAACTGTCAGAAATATGACAGAAAGGAAAGGAAGAGTTCTAACAAGATAGTTTGCTTCAGATAATTTCCAGCAAGTAGTAACGAAATAATTTGCTTAAGAATATGGTGGTACGTTAGGAAAATCACAAAATATTTAATAATCAGAAAATGCTTAGGTACTTGATATACCTATTAGTACATTTTTAATAAGATATGTATGAGGACCATCGTACTCAGTTTATTAGTTACTGTTATCAAATAAGCATAATTTATAAACTAATGTTATCGGCATATCATTATCAAAAGCATGCAAAAGCTAAAAACTACTAACGGTACATATAAATGTATCAGACGACTGGTAAATTTAGCTTAATTACAAGTATAGTTTTTATGGAATTATTTTATTTCTTTAATACAGCCAAGACCACGATAAAAAGCGTAAAATACTTAATATGTATAGTTAAAAGTGAGGTTAAGATGCTATAATATTAAGTGTGCTCAGTTACATTGCATTCTGTTCTATATATATCACCGGGAATTTTATCTAGAAAGAATTAAGTAGGCCTATATATCTTGTTGTCAACAACAGTGCCATTGTTGCCATTAACAGTAACTTAAAACTATACGGAATTGTAGCATTGGTATGTTATCTGTAAACTTTGTAATTTGTTTAATTAGGAAAGTAGCATGCTTAATTAATGGCAATCAATATGAAAATGTAGTTTCTGTGTAATATTAGAATTATGAATAGTTTTAAAAGAACATGCATATGTTTGTACACCAACTTGCTACAATTAACATGTAAAATATGAATATTAATATTGATCAATATAAAAATAATTGGAAAACTAGTTATGGACAACAACTGTGTAGGAAGGTTAAGAAGGCGGGAGAAATACTTTATATGGTTACATATAAATATAATTCTTATTTATTTATTATTGTTTTCCTTATTTTTATGTTACTTATTGTTCTGTTGTATATGTAGGAAAATATGTTCCTACAGTATTCAGATTTGAAGCTATTGTAAAATGGAAAAAAATAAAGGATATTGTTTTTTCAGTTAAAAGCATTTCCGTTTATTTTTTCCCTATCTCTTCCCTCCGTCTTTTTATAATTATGGTCTGGTTTTAGCAGAAATAAACTAAAACTGAAAGAAAACGGAAAGACTACGTTTAGTACCAAAATGTAAAATTCTTTATTCAATAAAAGAATAACATGCTAATTTGAAAAATCGATCCAGAAAGTTTCATTAACTCATGCATTTTCCTGTGAAAGTATTATATAGAATAAATGATTAAAGAAACTCGCATTGGCAAAACAATTGTTATTTAAGAAAGGCACATAATTTCAAAATACGTTTCTAAGTAATTATTGTATCGCCTTGTGAGCGCTGTCGCAGTGTAAATGTCCAGCTTGCAGCTGACGATCCGCGGTTTGAATTTACGCGATTACATCGCTCAGCTTTCGGTTTCTTGCTCCGAAAAACCTATGGTTTCTACAAGGATGCTTGACCAAAGAGTATGTTGGAAAGTAACGTGTCGTCGCACTCATCCATTTTGCCTACTGGGTGTCATGCCTTTTTCCGGGCGTCCAGTAACTGGGAAAGAATGTAAGGAATTATAGCAAACTACTATGCAAATGGATAGTACATCCAGTTAGGAAACTGGCACATCCAATTAGCAACCTGTGACTCGAATCCCAGAAAGAACGTAGTTTAATTTTTATCCTTCCTGCTCTGAGAAACAAAACGAAATATAATGGGTTCTACAAGCTGATGGTTTTTCAGATATACAGATTAAAAAATATAACATTCTCTCTACAATTAAACACAAGAGTCAATATACACATCCGCTAAAAAATAAGCAGCAAAGGCAATACATGGAATAAAACAAAACCTATTTAGAGGATATTCTGAGAGGTTAGTGTGGTCTTACTAAATCAAATAGCAAACAGTAAAGCAAAGACATATTAAAACACATGTATTACGAGCCCCAAATTGCGAAAAACGAAATAGGTCGGTAAAACGTGCAATGGAAACGTCACGCTAATAAAGGGTATGATACACTCTAGCGTAAATGCATGCTTGACAACAGCTACACAAGCTGTCAATAGTGTCGTTGATCGCTTGTTGTAGTAGTATAACCCATTCCTGTAGTTATCCATGTAGGAGCTTGTGGAGGGTGCCTGGCAGAATACTGCCGCTTGCTATCCGTCATCCCAACATGTCCCACACATGTTGTGTCGGATTCAGGACTGGTGATCTAGCATGTCAGGGCAGATAAAAAATGGTTTCACACTCCAGATAACTCCGCATCACTGGAGCTTTAAGCGGACAGGCGTTATCGATCAAAGTATAGCGTCGGTATTCATTGCAGTGATGAAAGGATGCACAAGAGGGTGTAGAATGTTTTCGGGATATCGGACGACTGTGATGGAACCACCAGCAAACCCGTGGAGATCGGCGCGGCCGTTCATTGCTATCCCAGCCTATACAAGTCATCCTCTTTTTCTGTAATGGTCGCTTTCGACAACGTTTGGCTCCCGATAGCGTATCACTGGCTCTCGCCGTATAATTGTCCTTCGGGAATCGTTCTAGATATTAAATCGAGATTCATCCGTAAAGAGTACGTGAACCCACTGCTCTGGTGTCCACCTGCTATGCTGTTAGGACCCAATTCAACTGCGCTCTGGTATCTGATGGGGACAAAGAAAAATAAACCACAGATCGTCGGACGTACAGTCCACCTCCATGCAGTCTACGCGACACAGTTTATCGGGATATGGGCCGTCATGCAGCAGAAAAAAGACACGATGCCAGCTGTCGTGCTATTAGTGATCTACGGCGCCTTGCACATAGCAACAGGAACCGATCGTCTGCTGTTGTGATAATCATTTGGCGCCCAGATCCCCGTCTTCCAACAGGGGTTTTGATCTCTTTGGTAACGATTCCACAACCTACTCATGACATGACGATGGACATTCACTTCTCTCGCAACTGCGGATTGTCTTGGACCAGCATGCAGCATTCGAACAGCCATTTGACGCATTTTATCGTGTAACTGGTGCCTTCGGCTCATGTTTTCCACTCTGGGTATCTCGGATTACACAGAACTATCGCTGCTTGCGAATTGACGCATAGGTCCGGCATGCTCCTTTTTAAGGCGTTGTGGTCTGACTGCGGGATTGCGTTTTTTGCTAATTTCTGTTCCCTATTTGAATTCATCGATGCAACCTCTACCTCATATATAATTTTTTCTATTACCCTTTTCACATTTATATCTTTTCTTTTAGGATTTGTTGCTTTTTTTTAGCACAAGTGTAGTAAGATCAAATCTAGCCTTTTAAATAATTGAATTAATGTATTAAAAGCAAACTGAATTGTGCTTATATATATATATATAAGAACAATTCATTTTGCTTTTAATGCATTAATTTAATACTTTTAATGCATTGACTTAATAAATTATATTGACTTATATGACCTGAATCATTATATCTTATGAATCTTCAAAAAGATTTTTGTTCCAAATTCGTATCGTAGCGCTTTTCTCATTATCCGAATCTTCCGAATCCTAGCCCAGAAATCGTTAAAATACTCAAAAATGGGAAAAAATTAGTTTACTGACGCCTAATAGAAATGTTCATTAAGAAGGGTAAAATAGTGCGACCTGTGAAATTTAATGATATGAGAATCACCAGTACCACCTTTTGAATACTCTGAGTGCCATATTGTTTCAGCATGAAGATTAGCGAAATCTCCTGAAAATTTCAAGTAACTGCTGCGCTGCTTTTTCTCGAAAATTCTTTGTACTAAGTCTCACATAGTCTTGATGATTCTGTACATAGATAATTTACTGCTAATGCGTACTGAATGTTTCTAACAACTGACATCATGGTATAGAAACGATGCGTCACATACATGATTAGTTATCTGCTAGCTGAATAAATAGCTGTTGATGTTTGAACTGTTACTCAAATATTTTTATGGAATTAATATTGAGAAAATACAACTTTTGAATAAATATAGGTTTATTTTTTAAGATCTTTGTTTTAAAATTCTGTGTTTCGATAAACGCAGAAATTGCTATATATCAAAATTTGATTTAGTGAAAAACTTTTAAGATTAAGTAAAAGTTTTTTTCCTTTCCTCGTGTTCTTAATATTCTTACATGAGCGATTGAAGAGATCTGAGATTCGAGAAACGTTCCCAATTTGGATTCGAGGCAATCTGCATTTGACCTACCTCTAGGTTTTCTCTATATATTTTCTTAAATGGAAAGTTTACAGCTATCTCACGTAAATAATAAATATGAGCAATAAAGACCAACACAGGAGAGAAGGATGTTTACAAGTAAGGGGAAATAGCTTTTGCTATACTGGAGTTTGACTCTAACTTAGAGAAGACAAATGACAATGCTAATTTCGAAAGAAAACCTCACAGAGTATACTTGACGAACCTCGCTCTCTGATCATAAATTTATTTATTTCGCAATAGAAGATAATATTATTTACGCTTCCGGCAAAACATGTAATCAACAACGCAGCAAGAAATTCATCAACGGTGTTAATCATAAAGAGGGGTTAATCATCAAAGGTATTAATCATTGGCGCAAACTAGAGAAAAATAAACTAGATTTTGGGTGCTTAAAAATAGAATAAATAAAAAAATGCAAGACATTCCAAAGGCATATGAGCATTTTATAATCAAAGCAGCTAACAGAACAAGAAACGTTGTTGGTAGACTAAATCACTTCCCCCCTACAGAGATAAGATTAAGCTCTCGTTCGGAAACTGAAACACGTGAGCACAGAAGATAATAAACTTCAAGCATACAATAAGAATGTTAATCAAAGAGTTCACTACAAACGACATATCATAGAGGCCAGATTTGGCAGCTGGAGGAAATATGCTCAGAAAATTTAAAAAAAACCGTACGAGGCACTTAATAAAATCACCATTAGTAAGATTTTTAACCTACTACAAACAATCCTTCCCAGCATCCCTAATATTCAATTAAAACCAGGACAAGACGCAACTAAAATCTTTAAAAATAACATTCTGTGCAAGTGTTTCCTCATAGACAGTGCTTCCCAAGATATGTATGCTCAAAACATAATCAGGAACGGTAATACTCCTCTCAGCTCAATAAATGATATCGCATTTCCCGTTTCGGAAATCAATTAAACCATAAAGAAAATGCCAGGCAACAAAGACCCAGAGAGACGAAATGGCAATAAAACTAAAGGTTACTACTAAACCATCACCTGACATTATTTATTTGAGTTTTCAACAAATGCATGGAATTTGAATCTTCCCCAGCGAATTCAAACTTAGACAAATAATCTTTGTCTCAAAAATAATTCAAGACTCTACGCGTTCTGGATCATACCGTCTTAAAAACCTTTTTTCCAGGAACAGGAAATGTGCTCAAAAGAGCTGCTGCCCAAAGACTAAAGCACTGTTTTCACAGAAATAGTTGCATCCATAATAACCAAGTTAGATTTCCACTATAAGCGCTGTCGTCTTTGGAATCTACAGTTTGCAGCTGATTAAAGCCCAGGGACTCCATTCAGGTCTTCTATGGCTTGATCTATCTAAAGCATTCAATTCCCTTTGGCAGCCATCTGCGCCAAAAGCCTTAAAGAGTATTTGGTGTGGAAGAAAAATCTTTCTATTATTATTAAAAGTCTTTCTGAACAACAGGAAATCTGTGATACTTTATAATAAAAGCATCATTGAAAGAACACAGACAAGAAGGTGCTTCTATGGATCGTTACTTTGGAAGCTTATGGTTAATGACGTAGGGGCTAGTGGTATTTGCAGATGACGCCGCTTTTGTCGTCAGTGGCAGCTCCAGAAGCATTCTCGAATCCAGTAATAATGAAACGCTCATAAAGTTTTATTCACTCTGCCGCAATATAATACTAAAGATTTCCACTAAAAAATCCAAAGAAATGGCTGTCCATCAAACATCAAGAGAAATAGCAAAACGTTAAACAGAAATAACAAGTCTTTAAAAAAAATAACAAGGCATTAGAGATTATAATTACCAGCAAACATACCAAAATTGTTCCTGATGTCAAATTTTGGGAATCACTATAGATAAGAAATTCAGCTTTTACAACGCCTAAATAGCATCAGAGGCACGATCTCAAAAATTGCAAACAACCTTAGAAGAATAAAAAGCATAGACGGGGGAATAAATTCCTATATTCAAAAGACATTTTTGATCTGTTCTTTCTGGAAAGTCTGCAAGAAAACAAGTCTTTTCCTTTTTACTTTCTCATCGTACCTTTCTTTTTCATACTATAAAGGCATATCTGACTTCTTCAAATGCAGCTTATGGACATTTTCAGGCATCATGTCTCTTCACATTGTTTCAGAAAGTGACTGCACAGAAACTGAAATCCTCTTAGAAAGACCTCAAACATGAGCGAAAGTACATTTAGTCAGCAGTATGGAGCGATGTAACTATCAATCACAGAGAACACAAATTTAATTAAATTCCCACCAGCCTATGCACGGTTAGAAACAAGAGTCTGGTATAAAGAGTGTTTTTTTACTGATGCTTTCTCCATATAACAGCATTGACTGGAAAGGTCACCTTTCTAACGGAAACAGTGCCTTTCAGGCCGCAATAGTAATCATTCTAAACATCACTGACCGTTCTGTTTAATAAAAACCAGCCTCTACATTCGTTAACATAAGTAACATTCGTTTGGATTGTCTCTCTGTTTTGTGTCCAAAAGTAGAGAATTATGAATAATGGTATCTCATACAGCAGGCAGCATTAGAAGGGCTTCAAGCGCACAAAAAGATGGAAGATTTTATCTGAACTGGCAAAAGTATATTTTGGTTATGTTCCTAATGAAAGGGCAGATCATAGCAGAAGAAGCCACGGAAAGTATAAATGACCAAAAAAACTAAAGTGTCATGGCCAAAATGTTATCTTAAATCATGCCTGAAAAAATTAAACCATGACAAATTACAAACATTTTAATTCGATGCAGTTCAAGGCAGCCATGCTTTTGAAATTCTTCTTCCATAAAATTGGTTTCAACCACTCCTCAATCATTTTTTTGACAGGGCATGGCCTTCTCCTCACATATGTATTTGGAAGTAACGTCTCTCATTCAGATATATGCGTATATGGGGAAAGAGGCGATTGCTTTCATTCTATAATCCCTGATTCTTGATCCCTGATTTATATTTTAAATTTTCCGAGGCGAACAGCAACGGATATATGAAATATATTCTAAAACTGAGGCAACTTTATGGAAAAATAATTAACATCATGAGATGTTCCTTCTTCTCTCAGAAGAGAGGAACTTCGCAATGCTCGCTAACAGGTTTTACTGCTTATTAACTGCATGCGTAAATGATTTCTAGAGGCATTTGTGCTCATTGACATGGACTGAAGGATAAATTCTAAGACAAAGACTGAGTTACAGAGTCAAGTAGTTTTCTAAGATATGATTAAGGCTTGTACGTATTTTATATGCGGTATGCAGTTGATTGCATGATCATAATGTAAATGCAAAGAAGTTGTTTTTATGTTCAGTGCTCGTATTATTATTTAGTTTATTTAATATGGGTATTTTGTATAGTCGCAATGCTTATAGTTGAGAATAAGTCCCATATCACTGATGAGTTCAATCTTTACGATAGAGTTAACCATGAAGTTGATCTTAGATGTTGTTTCAATACTGGTAGCATGAAAAGGCTACATACATACCTGATAATAAATACCTGGTGTTTCCATGCCTTGTCCTTCTCTTTCCTGTCTCTCACCGCGATGCTGCCAGAATCGATTGCAAGTACCTTGGCGTTGTAGGCAGAATCGCGATTTCTCTGTAACTATCATGCTGTGCTATTCGTTTGTTTCCTTCGGTTGCATATAGAACGAGGTTGATACTATTAGTCCTATTTGTCAAGACATCTGCTTTGCACCCACTGATTCCATATGCGTATTACCGAGGCTTGATTTCTTCGAGCACGAGCACCGATTTCTCGGAAGGAGAAGTTTCTGTAACCCTCAAAGTTTCTTTTGTCGAACTCAGAACTTTGTTAGAATGACTGGGTGTTTTTCGATAATGCATACTGAATCTTCCTAACCAAGGAAATAGCGGGAAAATGCAAAATTCCAATACTTAAAACAGCCTTAAGTTTTAAGTATTGGAAAAAACCTAACATTATGTTGTTTCTGGGTGGCATTACAAGCGCGTATATTTTGCTTCTGATCTTCAATGGTAATTATTTGTATGTCTTATTGAAGGTTACGTATGGCGTAAATTTCAAGCCTATTGAAAGCTCCCTTCCTTTATGTTACAGAATATTGAGTAGTCAGTATTTATTTTCCGAAATCATATGAGTCCCAAAGTTCGTATAGTTGTGGTCTTAACAAATTACACAAGGCAAATACGATATTAAAAATAAACCAACATCAAGTTATAAGGTATTTCTCCCACTTTCCTAACGAGCCTTCGTGGTGTAGTGGTTCTGCACGCTGGGTCGGTATTCCAGAGGTCCGTGGTTCGATTTCCGGCGAAGGCGGTTGCTAATTTTTCACTTCTCTGGCCTCCAAGAAAAACTCAATGTCTCTACAGTGGCGTCCGAACTAAAAGGGTTGTGGATGATGACTTTCCACACCCAGGAATTAGCGATTGGGTTCCCTAAAAACTCCAGTCGCCCTTTAAAAGGGGGAGTACATAAGGTATTTCTCCCACCATCTTGGCGTGCCTTCGTGGTGTAGCGGTTCTGCACGCTGGACCGGTATTTCATAGGTCCGTGGTTTGATTCTAGGCGAAGGCGTTGCTAAGTTTTCATTTGTACGGCCTCCAAAAAAATCCTAATGACTCTACAGTGACGCCCGAACTAAAAGGATGTTAGATGAGGTTTCTCCACACCCAGGATTTGGCGACTGGGTCCCCTAAACCCCCCGTCGCCTTTTAAAAAGGGAAGTAATCGCTTTCCTAGCGTGCCTTCGTGTTGTAGTGGTTCTGCACGCTGGGACGGTACTCCAGAGGTCCGTTGTTCGATTTCTGGCAAAGGCGTTTGCTATTTTTCGATTCTCCTGCTTCCAAAAAATACCTAATGTCTCTACAGTGGCGCCCAAACTAAAAAGGGTTGTGGATGATGACTCTCCACATCCAGGATTTGGCGATTGGGCTCTCTAAAAACCCCAAACCCCAGTGGCCCTTTAAAAGGGGGAATTATATAAGGTATTTCTCCCACCTTCCTGGCGTGCCTTCGTGGTGTAGTGGTTCTGCACGCTGGGCCGGTGTTTCAGAGGTCAGAAAGTTAGTAAATACTTATCGGAATGAAGTGAACATAATGCAGTTATCTTAAGAAGACATTATCTGACAAAAGGAGCAAGAATTTTATCTCGATCTGTTGAGCCATCGCAATGTCTCCTGTGCAGATGTACAGGTACAGACAGCTATAAGAAATTTTGGCCTGTACAGATAGCTATACAAAATTTCAGCCACACCATTAAGCTGCCAGTAGTGAAGGCGAAGTGTTCAATAATATGACCGGATTTCTTCTTTTCTCCAGATACAAACATGCTTATTATTAGATTCTAGGCATATCTGATTTATCTGTGAAAGACCATATACCTCGCATAAAACAACTCCTCTGTAAACCTGCTCCTTTGGCTTTGAATTTTAAAATGACAGGACGTCGTGCTAGTCGTCGCGGCACAGTGGTTGCACACATTGATCTTTGCTTACTCTTACAGTTAACCTGACCGCTCGCCAACTGCATTTACCTGATAAAGCCATATATCATACTTCATAGGATATTGTAATCTTTGGATAACCAGGAACAGGCCTCGAGACAACTGACCCACAGGTCTGAAACAATTCTCAAAGGTTAAAAATTACAGGATGGTAAACAAAAAGCAAATAGAGACATCTCTATAGACTGTCCTACTTAAAGTCGGTTGAGAAGCGCTGTTGCAACATGCTAAGATCTGTGCAAGCAATAAGAAAAAAATATTTATACTTATTTCAGACTAGTTTTACTAAATGCCTTCAGATTTTTTTGAATGAAGGAATAGTTTTTTAATTGGAAATTTAATCACTAAAGATCGGAAAATGAGTAAAATGTTACATCTACTTATTGTCAAATTATAAAATCATTTAATATGTTGTTAGTTTGGTACACATTAAGAAAGAATGGCATTTTGCTTTGCTTAAATTTATTCATCGTATTAATGTATAATTTCGTTAACATTTCCTATTATTAATCGTTCGGCTATTAATTGATCATGGCAAAACATATTAGCACAGTTTTACAGCATTCCAATCAGAAAATCTCGAGAAAAAAGGGTTAATGTTTACATCATATATGTAATGTTTGAATATGTATGAAAGTTTGAAATTTAAAATTATTTCCAGAATTTTAAATGTAAAAGTTTCCCAGAAATAAAGTTATTCAGTTTTTCACATTCATATATTTTTATTTAAGCTCTACTGCGATGATTTACGAAATACTTTTTAATTTCGATGGAAATATTTTATTCGAAATAATTTTTTAAATATTTATAGCTCTTTTTACAATCTATTTTCTTAGACTCCTTAAGTACCCACATGCTTAAATATATGCATACAAGCACATACACGTCTACCCCTTCACATGTATATGGAGTGGTACCTCGATATACGAGTGCCCTAATATACGAGTGTTTTGAGATACGAGCCGCCTAGCGAGCTATATTTTGCTTTGAGATACGAGGAATCGCACATTACACCGCTGCACACGACCGCAACATGCGCGCGCATGTTGGTGAAGTGTGCAGCATCTAACAGTTTCTCCCACCTCAGACTAGACCTCAATCTGTGTTGCTTGTTTCCCTCGTTTTCGAAGCATTTTTGATACGTTGTGTTCGCGTTTTTTGCTTTTTGTACATTTACAAAACATTATCACATTTATTTTTATAACCGAAGAAGAAGATGATGTTTATTGAATTAAAGCGTGAAATCATAGAAAAACATGGGCAAGGTGTGCGAGTAATTGACTTGGCGAGGATGTACGGGCGTAGCACATCAATGATATGTACTGGTCTTAAACAGAAGGAGTTGATAAAGGGTATAAAACCAGCAAAGGGCGTTACAATAATTTCTAAGCTCCGGACCTTTCTCTATGAAAAGATGGAGAAACTGCTGACGGTGTGGGTGACAGAGAAGCAGTTTCAAGGAGGAACCTCAACACAAAGCATCATATGTGAGAAGGCACGAGCGATTTACGGTGAATTGCTGAAGCAGATCCCACACACTTCCACCAACGAGGAATCGGAAAACTCGTTTAAAGCCAGTCGGGGATGGTTTGACAACTTTAGGAAAATGACAGGCATTTACTCCGTTGTTAGGCATGGTGAGGCAGCAAGTTCGGATGTGAAGGCAGCTGAAGTTTACGTCAAAAGGTTTCCCGAACTGATAGGATACATCCCCCAGCAAGTCTTCAGCTTGTAAGGATCTTAAGTTTTACTAACGTTTATTTTTATTTTAAATCTTTACTATCACTTCTTATTTTCTACTTCCGGCCAGAATTAAAAGCTTTAACTTATTTATACAAAATTTGTCTGGCGAACGCCAAGTACTTAAGTTGTGGCGTTTTGCCAAGCGAGAGAGAGGAAGGAGTTAGTCGAAGCAGGCCGCTTACCTTAGCAGTTTTACTCGGTTGCTGGTTGCCTTCCAGGCAAGAGGTTTAATCCTCGTGATAATTTTAAACGTATTGTAGTGTTAACAGTTCTCTGTACTACATACGGCTTCCTGTTAATATACGGCCAATCTTCCACGTAGGCCCTTGTTTATTATTCCAAAGTTAAGTTAGAGTTTAGTTAAATATTTTTATATTCTTACGTTCAGACCACAAGTAATTGGTCTCTGTATTCCGAAGTACGGAAATTATTGTAAATAGTGAAATATAAAGGGTTTCATATACCCTTCCTGTGTATCTTGTCTACTTCCCTCATTTATTGAACATAGCTTTAGTAAGCTCCCTGTTCCGAGTCGGGGTCTTTGCATGTTCCCAAAGAAAGTAAGGCGGAACATAGAACCTGATAGTGGCGCCCAACGAAGAAGAATAACCATGGCCGAGTTTCAAGAAGAACCTGTGCTGCCTGCAGAAGCGGCTCAGAATCCAGAAATGCCAGCTCCGCCCTGGAAGGATTTGGTTACATCGTCCAGACCATGCGCGCTTCGATGAAACCAGAAGCAACATTTAATGGAAACTCACCGGTAAACAGTTTTTTGGAAAAATTGGATGACCACTTCATGCTCTACCCCGTGCACGAATTTCAAAAAGTTACCTTAGCTACCAGCGCTTTGAGGGGCCAAGCGCTTAACTGGTTCAAGTGTATACGCATAAGTCTCTTGGGTCAAGCAGGAAGTCCCACCTATACTTACGAGAATTTCAAGACTGCCCTAGTAAAAGCCTTCCCTGTTGGAAGGGATCGTGCGAAATTAGAAACGGAACTTTTTAGTATATATCAGCAAAGAATCGAAAATCTCTCAAGCTTTATTTTAAGAAAAATTCACGTCTTCAAACTCTTGTATGGAAACCGTCCGGATCCTGAGATAATTCAAGTGATTTTGCCGAGGTTACTTCCCAAAGTACAAGAATTTATTGAATTAAGGAATCCGACTACACTGGAAAAGTTATTTGAGCTAGCAATCTAGTTTGAAAGTAGAAGAACGGCGGACATTGAAAGAAGACGCCAATATCAACAACGAAACCAATTTGGTGCGCCAAGACCACAGCAAAGTCAAGCACACGGCTACGGAAGCAAAGCGAATCAGTGGGCAAGGAAACCCGAGCATCCAAAAACAGCCGGCGAACGTCGACAGTTCAATAGCAATCCAGGAAAAAAGTCTTAAGGCCAGTGGAAAAAGAAGGAAAGCATGGAAATGAAAAATGATTTAAACTGAAACGGATTTCTGCTGACGGGAGGGTGCGGAAATCCGAAGGCCAAGAAAACCCCTCTTCCTTCAAGTTAAATACAGTAATGGTGAAAAATTTGACTCTTCCGAAGATTGAAGTGTTGGTGAATAATATCCCAGCCACCGCACTCCTGGATACAGGCGCGCAGTGTTCCTGTGTGGCAGAAGATTTTTTTAGGATGTATATTCGCAAATATCGTATATATAATTCGGATAATACGACAGTGTTAGCTGCGCAAGGAGAAAGATGTAAGTGCATAGGTAAATTACCACTATACGTCCGTATCAAGGACGAACAAGTAAAGGTTATGTTTTTTATAGTAAAGAATCTGCAAGCACATATTATCTTAGGAATAGATTTTCTTTCAGAGGCACAAGCAACGCTGGATTTTAATGAAGCGTCCCTTAAGCTGACGATAAAACCAGTTCGAGAAGAAAAATCGGAGCCGCCGATGTTAAACCTTGACCACCTGCCTAATGAAGAGCAACAAAGAATCCGACAAGTGGTAAGTGAATTTGCTTCGTTATTTAGTGATATTCCAGGATTTACTCAAGTTACTAACCATAGTATTGACACCGGAGATTCAATGCCAGTTCGCCACAAAGCATACCGGTATGATAAGAATAAAGAAAAAATTATAGAATGGCACATCAGATCATAACGCTACGTAAAAAGATCATAACGCCCATCTCAAGTAGTTATGCTAGCCCGGTGGTTTTATGTAAGAAAAATAATGACTATCCATTAACACATCCAAAAAGGTGGCGTTTCGCGATCGACTATCGTAAATTAAACTCCATAACTAAATATCCGGTATATCCGTTACCTATTATTGAAGAAATTCTAAGGAACATAACGTCTACCAAATATATGACGACTTTAGACTTAACGACTGGTTATTTTCAAATAGGGTTTAGACCTGAGGACGTGCCTAAGACTGCTTTTATAACCAAGTCTGGCACGTATGCATTCCTGCGTATGCCGTTTGGCCTTTCAGGGGCACCGGCAACATTTCAGCGATGTATGGACATTGTGTTAAGGCATGTTCTTGGAAAATCCACATTTATCTATTTAGACGATATCATTATTACTAGTGATCATCTGGACCAACATGTACAGGATTTAAGACAGGTATTTTCTTTATTAAATGAGGCGGGTCTAAAAGTTAATGTCGAAAAGTGCAAATTTGCAGCCCCTGAATTAAAATATTTAGGTTACAAAATATCTCAGAAAGAAATCGAGACAGACGAATCAAAAATAATCGCTGTACAAAAGTATCCGCCTCCAAACACGGCGAAGAAGCTCTATTCTTTTCTAGGACTTTGTTCATATTATAGGTCCTTTATAAAAGATTTTTCAGCTATTGCTGAACCATTGTTAAAATTAAAAAGAAAAAAGGCAAGATTCTCGTGGACGGCCGAAGCCAATAGTGCTTTCGAAAAATTAAAACAAGCATTAACGCAAGCCCCTGTGTTGAAATTTCCTGAAAAGGATGAGAATTTAGAAATTTCAGCGGATGCTTCGGATTATGCAGTAGGAGCGGTACTTTCGCAAAATCAGCAGCCCGTGGCATTTTTTAGCCGAACTTTAAATCAAACACAAAGAAATTATTCCGCGACTGAGAGAGAGGCACATGCAGTTCTGTTAGCAGTGCAAAAGTTCCGAGTCTATTTTGGAAAGGCGCCAATAACAGTGTATTCTGATCATGCGGCGGTAACTAGATTGTACTCAGGGAAAAACTTATCCCCAAGGTTAATAAGATGGGCACTCAAGCTACAAGAATATAGTCTGGTAATCAAGCATACCCCCGGAAAGGAAAATATCGTAGCAGATGCCTTATCCAGAATAAAAATAGATGAAGAAGGTAATACTGTAAAGGTGGCAATGCTCACAGCATGTACAATAAATTCCCGAGAAACTGTAATAACCGAACTGGGTAAGGATCCTGAGTTTGGAAGCATTTATGAGTATTTAAAGGATCATGAAAATTTTAGCCACCAAGATATTATGGCGATAAGAAATAGGGCGGCCCATTACGAACTAATAGATGGTCTATTATTTTATACAAAAACTACAAATTCCAACAACGAATTTCGACCTGTTATCCCAGCTAGTCTTAGATTAAATATCCTGCAGGAGTTGCATGACAGCCCTTTAGCTTCTCATGCTGGTATTCGAAAAACTATCCAACGCGTACGCGAGGCAGTCTATTTTCCTGAACTGCAAAAGTTAACAAGGGCGTATGTCCAGTCCTGCCCAACATGTCAAGCAGTTAATTATATTAATTTCCGCCCGGCCGGGTTTCTAAATAGTATTAAATCCGAATTTCCAAATGAAATAATTGGCATCGATTTATTGGGCCCTTTCCCAAAAAGTCAGTTAAATAAAAGTCGCTATCTCCTTGTTATGGTTGATCATTTTAGTAAGTGGACCGAAATTGTTCCCTTAAAACGAGCCTCCGCGAAATTACGAGTAGTTACTGATTCTATTTTAAATATATATATTTTAAAATACGGGGCGCCCCTAAATGGTATATCGGATAATGGTCCTCAATTTGTAAGTAATATATTTGAAGACATGTGCCAAAAACTGGGCATACGTCATTTAAAAATGGTCCCGTATCGGCCGCAATCAAATATAGCGGAACGGGTTAATAGAAATATAGTGAAAATTATCCGTAGTTATGTTAAAAATTTTCATAAAAGCTGGGATAACTATGTCAATGAATTTGCTTTCGCCCTTAGGACCGCAAAACATGATACAACGGGCAAAACTCCTGCTGAGTTATTTTTAGGCAGAAAGATTATAACGACGTTAGATAAATTATTTTATGTGCAACAAAGAGCCCCAGAATTTAAAATGGGTGATATAGAAACATTAATTAAAGAAGCAAAAAAGAATACTGATGTAGCACAGAGAAAACAAAATCTTTATTATGATTTGAAACGACGGGGAGTAACTTATAAAGTAGGAGATGAAGTATTAAGAATTAAGCATTCACTTTCTTCAGCACCAGAAGATAAAACCGCCAAATTTTTTCCACGATTTGAAGGACCATATGTCATAGAAAAAATAACTCACGCTGTAGTGGTGTTAAAAGCCAGGAATGGTGAAACATGCTCCGCAAACATTGATCAAATAAAACCATATTATGATCGTAATAAAATGCAAATATTCAAAGATCTTTTGCAGGATCCGGCACGGCAGGCACAAGCTCCAGAGGTGGAAAAACGACAAGTACAAGGGCAAGCCATTAGGAGGCAGGAGCAATTGAAAAGAAAGTTTCCCCGCTGGAAAATTGAAGGTAACAAGAAAAAGAAGCCGTTCCACCATCCAGAAAAGAGAGCTCACGACCACCCCCAGAATGAAGAAGGGAGAAGTACGACGAATGCAAAGAGAGCCAGGAGAAATAACGGCCACTATAACCCGGCTCTAAAACGGAAGATGTACTCAACCGACAGGACTCTCCGCAGCAAATGTCGCCGAACTGCGGAAGGGCCATCAGCGGCGGAGGAAAAGTTACAAGGAAAATTTGAACGGCCAGCAACGAGGTCCAAGCAGGAACACGACAGAAGTTTCCCGGTTCCGCCAAGACCAGCTGCCATCAAACGGCCAAGACCACAAGCAGAGGAGAAGAAGGTATTCAAGGGTGACCGAACTGGTGAAAAAAGGAAGCTTCCAGAGGAAGGCACTGAAGGGCGAGCCCGTACAAGAAGGAGGATAAATCAAACAACTATCTGCAATACCTTTAAGGACTGGGCCCAGAAAAGGATGTCCGAATATCACAAAGATAAGTAAAATTTTATGTTACTTTGCAAACTTAAGTTAATCTTTCATTCTTACTGCAAGGGACAGATTTCAAGAAGTTTTACCTCATGCAAGGTCTACCTTTATCGCCAAAAGGGCGAGAAATGAGTTGTTACCGATTTTGGTATTATGTTTTTCAATTACTCGCGCGTAAAACTAAAGTTGATGTATAATAGCGTTGTGTAAAGACTTAAATATTGTAAAAGTTATTGTATAAATTTTATTTAAAACATTCTGGCAAGAAAGAAGTTTTAGTCTGAAAGACTTTTGAAATGTAGTATTTCAATGTAGAAGAATTGGCACTTGCTTGGAAAAGAATAGAAGTTAACAATGTACTACTAATGTATGTTTTAAAATGCGTAAAATTAACGGCATGTTAATATGTTCTTATATACAATGTGAACTGTTATTTTAAATGTTAAGAAATACTGTGATATGGTAAAAGTGAAAGTAATGCAAAAAAAATTTTTAAACTTATTCGTGTGACTGTAAAAAGACCAAATTATGGTGAATATGTGTTAAAGGTTGAATGAATGTAGTTAGGCTCTCTGACGCTACACTTCAGAGTTAGCCACTTTCAGAATAGTACCTCGGGTTTAGAGTTGAAGATAGGGTGTGTTACGAGGTCTTGTTATGTTGAATTTTAACACGTTAGTGTTTTGATTGTAGGCGGCAGTGTTGAACACGTATACATAAACACATTCGTGCTTGGTGTTTCCTTTTACAACACATGTCAGAGAGCACAGGAAGAGACAATTAAAATAAAGTCATGAATGAAATAAGAATGTTAAGAGAAATATAAATATTCATGTTACTTGCCATTTCATTGTGTAACATTTCATTAAACTAGTTTTCCTTCCAGATCTCTGGAAGGAACCAGATTTGAATAAAAGCTCCTGTTTAGATGCAGTACAGATGAAAAATTGGTTGTCCATGGAGCTGATATTGTAAATACAAATTTTTTTTAAATTTCTAGTTTCTAGTGAGAAATGTTTGTAAAAGATTGGCCTCGCGTTAGATTCTAGAGCTAAAAGTTTTCAACAAGGTCGTTTTAGACCTCAGTTTCAAACTAATTAACTCTGGCGGGAAGTATGTAAGGATCTTAAGTTTTACTAACGTTTATTTTTATTTTAAATCTTTACTATCACTTCTTATTTTCTACTTCCGGCCAGAATTAAAAGCTTTAACTTATTTATGCAAAATTTGTCTGGCGAACGCCAAGTACTTAAGTTGTGGCTTTTTGCCAAGCGAGAGAGAGGAAGGAGTTAGTCGAAGCAGGCCGCTTACCTTAGCAGTTTTACTCGGTTGCTGGTTGCCTTCCAGGCCAGAGGTTTAATCCTCGTGATAATTTTAAACGTATTGTAGTGTTAACAGTTCTCTGTACTACATACGACTTCCTGTTAATATACGGCCAATCTTCCACGTAGGCCCTTGTTTATTATTCCAAAGTTAAGTTAGAGTTTAGTTAAATATTTTTATATTCTTACGTTCAGACCACAAGTAGTTGGTCTCTGTATTCCGAAGTACGGAAATTATTGTAAGGAGTGAAAAATAAAGGGTTTCGTATACCCTTCCTGTGTATCTTGTCTACTTCCCACATTTATTGAACATAGCTTTAGTAAGCTCCCTGTTCCGAGTCGGGGTCTTTGCATGTTCCCAAAGAAAGTAAGGCGGAACATAGAACCTGATTAGCTGTGACGAGATAGAGCTTTTCTGGAAAAGGATGCCGAATAAGATTTACATAACGGCAGAGGAGAAGACGATGACAGGTCACAAACCCATGAAGGATAGATTAACTCTAGCACTTTGCGCCAATGCGAGTGGCGACTGCAAAATCAGGCCTCTGCTATTATACCATTCGGAAAATCCCATAGCCTTTAAGTCACATAAGATTTTAAAAGAAAAACTGCCAGTTATGTGGAGGGCAAATCCGAAGGCGCAGGTCACCATGAAATTCTTTGTGGAGTGGATAAACCTGGTGTTTGGCCCTTCTGTTAAAAACTATCTACAGGAAAACAACCTACCCATGCAAGCCCTTCTCGTCCTCGACAATGCCCCTGCTCACCCACCAAATCTCGAAGATAATTTACTCGAAGAATTCAAGTTTATAAAAGTTCTCTACCTACCACCCAATACCACTCTTATTATGCAGCCCATGGATCAGCAGGTGATTTCTAATTTTAAGAAGTTGTACACCAAGCACATTTTTCGGCGCTGCTTTGAGGTGACGGAGAACACAAACCTTACCCTTCGAGAGTTCTGTAAGGACCACTTTAACATCGTGATATGCCTGAGAATTATTGATCAGGCCTGGTTGGGTGTTACAACGAGGACCTTAACCTCTGCATGGAAGAAGCTGTGGCCTGAGGCTGTAGCTGAAAGGGCCTTCGAAGGATTGGAACCCGAAGTGTCAGTGGTAGAGGAGTTTGTTTCTCTGGAAATATCTAAGGGTCTGGAGGTGGATGAGAGAGATGTGAACCAACTCGTCGAGGAACAGTCTCAGGAGCTGACAACCGAGGAATTACACGATCTACATTCACAGCAACATACGGTGGTTCAATGAAAAATTAGTTTTGAAGAGGAGCCAGAGCTGGAGGAGGTTATTCCTACAAGAAATATAAAGGAGATCTTGGGAATGTGGGAGAAAGTTGTAGAGTTCGTGGATAAAAATCACCCGGAAAAAGTTGCAGCTGGTCGTGCATCGGAGTTGTTCAACGAAACTTGCCTAACTCATTTCGGCATACCCTTGACAGGAAGGAAGAAACAAACCTCCTTGGACAGTTTTTAAACGATATGCAGGTGAAAATGAGCAAAGCGTGACGAAAAAAGTGAAGACCAGTGACGAAAATTAAGTGTTTCCGTAAGCAATTCACTTTTTCTTTTATGTTTTTATAGAATATGTATTTGTTATTTATAAATAAATGTTTCTTCTTGTAAATACATTTTTCTTATTTAAAAACACTTAACAAAAACAACTGAGGTGGTGTTTTGGGAGCTGAAACGGATTAATAGCATTTCAATTAATTTATATGGGGAAAATTGCTTTGAGATACGAGCAATTTGACATGCGAGCAAGGTTACCGAACGAATTAAACTCATATGTCGAGGTATTACTGTATGTATTATTAAGCCTTGAAGCTATAGTAATTCACACCCAGGAACTAAAACAGGTAGCTGCATGTGTACTTTTTCTCGTATAAAATAAACACAAGCTTATATTTTATGATATTTCCCACTGTATTATTTCATGAAAAACTACAAATACGTATTTAGGACAGGAATTAATTAAATAATAGCTGTTAATAAGTAGCTACGTAAGTTCTACTTATTGTTGCTGTACTCAACTGTTATTTATTCTCATTTTCGAATTTTGAATGCTCGAGCTTCTTCTTTAACATTTTAGTTAGCTCAAAAGGTCTAGAATAATAAAAATAAAAGTAGTTCTCATTCTTTCTTGTGCACATAAATTATTACATACTGTATCAGTTAACATACACTTGAGACTTATAAAATCTGAAAGCGAGTGTCTGCGATATTGTTTACCACATTATTTTGAATGAAGATATCTTAAAACTGAAAAAGTTATGCCGTTGCTTTGTTTTCTATTACACTGTTTCTCAACTGTTATATTTTCTCTGTCCCTTCTCGAAGTCTTATACTACGAGTTTTACCCCCATGAGTTTCTGTATCCGTTATATTTTTGCATATTTTTACCGGTAATTCTGTTATAGAATAGTTTCAAAATGGAATTTAGTTTTAATATTCCAAATACAAGTCTAACACATAATTTTTTAAGCCGGTTTTAAATTTCTGATTATTTACCTATTGTTCATGGCTCTAATAAAGTAAGTTATCTAAAGAGGTAAAGAAATATTAAGTTTCAGATGGTACATTCTGAAAATGGTAGAGATGTCAGGAGCACTAGCCCAAAATTTCACATTTTAGAAAGTGAAATGTAAAAACGTCAGTGCCTCTATTATTTAATATATTATATTGCTGTTGTATAATAGGAAGTATAAGAGAATGCGAATTAAGTCAGAGAAAATTTATGTGATAAAATCATTATAATTAATAATCTGGAAATATGTCATTGAAATATCCTTCAGCTTTTGACAGTGCAAGAAGATAAAATGTGCAAAAGAACTTAAATGATTTTTATCAATTCCTCCAAAATAATGAAACATTTTATTGCTATGAAACAGACTTTTGAGGCTCCAGGGAGTCGATGCTTCTAGCTAAGGGGAGTGCGCGGGACAAATACCTGTTTATTTCTGTTAGCCACCAAGTGTCCTAGTCCTCCACTACTTGTCACACGGTATTGTATTATTTTTTAACATGAACCGTTTTCTGTCTTTTATTTATCTGTTCATAGATAAGAACTGTTTTTGCTAGCTGACTTTATAATTCATTACTATAAATTCACGTATTTCCGGAAGGAATCGTGCAGTAAACTTTGAAAATTGTTTTAAGATTAATGAATGTTTGAAAAATATTCGAAAATTCCCAAAAGGGAAAAGTTGCTGTCTGTGTCTAAGAATGTACTTTAGCTCCTTGTATTTATTTATTTATTTATTTTGCTTTCTTGGTCACTGAAAGAAATGAGAACTTTCTTATAAATGCCTTGACAGAGTAATGCATTAAACTATAATACTCTAATTTGATAAATTTCAATATATAATTTTGTTTCTTAGAAGATGATAATAAATGCCCAATAGGGAAAATGTGTAACCTAAAGCGAGGACAGTGACTTAATGTAATTAGACAAATTAGTAAATTCAGGCTTTTTTTGTTATCATGCTTAGTTTTAAAATTAGATTATAAAAGACGAAAATCTTCTATTTTCCAAGCGCTTCCGCTTTGAAAGTTTATGAAATTTGTCATTAATAAAAATGTTTATTCCTTTAGCATTGCTTAAAATTAAGGATGACTGCCTTAGGTTAAAATATTGTTTCCTAGACTGTTCCTTAAGTTAAAATTCATGTAACTCTACACATAGAATCTGCAGTTCAACATGACGTTTCGATGTATCTAGGTTCCAAGAAACTGATCTCTAAATAGCAATAAATTCCAAAAATTAGATCTTTAACTAATAATAAGTAGCGTTATTTGATGAAAATTTTTCCAAAATAGAAAAAAAAAGGCAAACTGCAAATATACATTACAGCGTTTACTATAATTTTTTTTGATTAAACTGAATTTTTCAGGAGTTTTCTTAATATTTCTTAAAATTAATATTAATTAATCTTAATAATTAAGTTTTCTTAATATCAATTATCTTCTTAAAGTAAGATAAAGTTTTCTTAAAAGCGTGTCTTCCTGAAAAGTAAAACTTCACTTGAATATAAAAAGTGCCTCATTTGCAATTTGGAATTTTACTTGAGCATAAAAGATGCATTCTTAATCTTTTACACTTTTAATTCTTACATTAGAAAGTGCATTCAGTCATAAAAATATCAGCTGCGTCTTACTGATGTTTTAATAAAATTTTCTTTTTATCATAAATCACATTTAGTCACTTATATGACACCTTTCCACTATATCATTTCTCTACAAATAGTTAAATAACTTTATTTGCAGCTGTAATGAAGGGGCTGGATAATAGTGTTATTTGAATTTTTTTAAGTTCTTAAGGTTGTTAAACAAATATCAATTCTATATAAAAGTATGTATCACTTACATACATATAAAGTGCTAAAAAAGAATAACATTTAATTGCTGTTTAAAATTTGCCTTTTTTATGTTATGAATATGTAAGTTCGATGAATTATTTAGTTTAGAAAAATGAGAAATTTTTACTTGCATATCTGGCTGTTAACTTACTTTCTTAATCACTTAAAAATGTACTCTTATATAAAGAAATCCGTGCGTGTACTCAAACGTTTTAAGATTTTGTGTAATCAATTATCGTACAGTGGGATGATTCTTTCGAAATGAGCGACGTATTGGTTGAAAACTTTTCAGATTTGTTGGATTGCCTATCACTGTGCATTCATGTGCACCAAGATGGTTTAAGTGAGGGTACTACACACTATATTTATAAGAGATAGATTTGAGAATAAATATGTAGTTCTTGATGTCACGCATGGGTACACCTGCGCAATCTGCTCTTGGTAGTTCCACTCGGGTGCACGGCAGGTAGACGCAGCTGGCAGCACGCGTTGCCATAGGAACACATAGTGTGTGTGAAGATTCATTGTATTCGACCATGGCCATCTCAATACCTAGCGCCACCTGTTATCTCGACCCAATGTCTGACTAATAACTTTGTGATAACTGTAATCATGTGTTGTATGCGACATTCGGGTTGGAGAGTATGACGTATATTTGGTTCTTCCCCCATGTTTCGTAGCAAAAGTCTCACTCGCAGTGACCCGGGGGAGGAACAAATTTAAATCGATGCCACGTGCAGGGCGATAGTTGATAACTAACGAAGTTGACTCCAGTGAAAACTTACTCGTTTTCCCCAACGATGAAGATATTAACTTACAAGTATGCTCCATAAAATCAAAGAAAAACTGTACTGAGTGCTTTTGGTCTTTAAATGAATTGTTTAAAGATATTTCAGACACTAGGTTCTTTTAGATAGAGATGCATCTTGAAATATTTCCAAGGTGAAACATCTTCATTGACAATCTCTTCTTACTCTTAGTCTAATTAATTATAACTTCATAAAAATATTCTATGAAACCTTTTTTTATAAATATAAACCTAACAAAAGTATGAAATTTCATATAACCTTAAATCGTAATGAAGCTATCCTGACCAGGAAGTAATTTAGATGAACAATTACTGAGACAGTTATTAACTTTCTTCACGTGATTTACAAAATGTTGTATGAAACTTTTCGTATAAATATAAACCTGATAGAACTAGAAATTTCATATAACCTTAAACTGCAAAGAAATTATCTTGACCGAGCGGAAGTAATTTGTCTAAACAATTTACTGAGACTGTTATTTATTTGCTTTATGTGACTTACAAAAGTATTCTTTTCTTGAAAATTTGGTATTTAACCGATTTTACTGTAGTTCAGATTTTGAGAAAAGTACTAGAATCTTTTGGAAATTAAATAGAAGGTAAGCGGAACTGCAGTACGGATGTTTCAGGGAGCTTCTTTTGACGGCTGAAGAATTTTACCTCGCTAAGGGATTCTTTCCGAATTTAATTTAGCTATCCTTCGCTTTGCAAAATTACTTTTGATAACAGTCGCTTTGTGAAATTTCTTTCCATAGACGTTGCTTGTCATTATCAAGGAGAAGGTGCCGTAAATCTCCTGGTTTCCATGGAAGAAATATTACAGCTGAGGTTATGAAAAGCAAAGAAAATTTATTGACTGGGAACTCCTCACTGAGTACCCTCACTTTATTCAATATCTAGTTTTATCCTCTATTCACCGATCGATTTATTTTAAAGCATTCCAATCCAGCTCAAATGAAGTGAGTTGCTGGGCATTATCGTCTACGGGAAGAAAAAAAAACCTAATATAATGTAATAAATATATAAAGAATTATTAGATTAGGATTCAAGACAATTTCTTGCTCTTTAAAATTTTCAAGCTGATTAATTCTCCAAAACTTTTGCAGTCATTTGAATCTGTTATATATTATCGAGTTAGATCGCTTTTTGATATAACACAGTAATGAGGGTGTAACGGCATAAAATGTAAATAATTAGATTGAAAGTAGCTTACAAATATTTAATAATTATAAATATTTACTTTGCATATTATTGTATTATCGTTTTGGCGACAGTTTTTATCTTTGGAATCCAATATGTTTTAAAAATAGATAGATGAGTTCTGACTAGTTCTGAGTTGGTGAATAAAATTATATTTGTTGTTTATATGGTGATCCTTTTATTTTTTGTAGTTCAGTCAAACGTCCTTAGAGTTTTGTCTGATTCTTATTACGTTGTATCAACTGAGGATTCATAAGAGGTGTACTTATAAAGGGAAAAAGATGGTAAAACATTAATTTGCGTTGCATCAATTTCTTTCTGAAACTTCAACTCATCATCTTAACAGTTTTTTGACATTTTTAGACCTGTATTTCCTTGTTTAGGAATTTAATGTTCAATAATTTTCAAGAAATTTTATATTTTCTGCTAGATGTTCGAAACTAGTTTACAACTCTTGTTAACAAAGTTATGTTACAATAAGTAAAGTTTGCTTTATATACATCCGCGTTTGTTGATTTTTAAAGGTATGCTTAGATTTTTGCTATAGCCCACATGTTTTAAGATATATCGCTTGTTCTCTTCCTGTAAATGCTGCTAATATTTGCACCGTAAAACATTGTTTTGAGAACGTCGATAAACTTACGGATATTTTTCCCGACCCTCAGTCAGGGTTTCTTTTGATGTTAAATCATAGTTTAATAACATTCTAATTAAGACAGCATTGAAATGTCTTATAACCAGACTTCGAGAATTCCATTTCACTTATCCTGAAACCAATGAATTAATTTTTCGCACTAAAGTTTCTTTGAGTCAGACTCACTCCACTTTCCAAAATAAATATTATCGCCAAGGAACGATTGGGTATTTATCGAAGCAGGGAGCAGGAAAAATCACCAATGCCTTTGTCGAGATTCAAACTCCGGAACTCCGATTGACAGTTGGGCATAGTTTCAATTACGTCCCAAAGGCATACAGTGAGGAAAGTTAATTTTTTTTATGTTATCTCTCTACATAAATGGCGACTGTGGAGGAAGGTGGCCCATTCTTCATTATCGTCATTATCGTCCTCTACATTTTAGTCGGGCCCCAACTTTAAAGCGATTAGGTAGTTATTGGAGCAGGAATTATGAAAAATCGATAATGCCCTCGCCAGGATTCAAACTTTTGGCCTTACGATTGCGAGTCGGGTATGTCTCCGATTACATAACGAAGGCATGTAGGAAGAAGGAACTCCTTACACGATAAATCTTTTCCTTACAGTAAATAAATACTTCTTTCAGTGTCTTTTCGGTTCTGAATTGACTATACTGATGATACTTTTACACGTTTTGACAATAATAAAGAAGATTTTACAAAAAATTTTATGTGCTATGAATTTGATTGATTCAGCCATCCAGTTGACGTTTGAAGCTGAATTTGATCTTTCATTCCTTGTCATTCTAACTATCCACAAAGACTTTAATTTCAGTATTTTTGTACTTTTATTCACAGTAAACCTTTCCTGTTTGTCTTCGAGAATTTCGAGAACCGTGCAGCAGGATAACCAGCGCAGTTAATAGAAACACCTAGATTATTCGAATTCAAAACTTTTAGAAAGCAGAAAATTATCGCTGGTTTAAGCCATGAGGTCTTAAGAAGATAAATCTTTTATCAGTTTCACATTATTTTCTATGCCAATAACTTCTGAAATTAACACCTTTGGTGTACAATGCAGTGAATGTAGTGGGAATTAGGGCATTAAGAAGATTTATTTATCTCTCTGTGTAGGCGTGCTATAAACCCACTATTTATTTCCACTCATTGAATAGGCTTCATTCATGGCTATGTAAGATAGCTTGGACGGAGATAGAGCATAGTTTTCCAAGAGTTCGCAAACAGTTCTTAATACATCCTTGCCAGTCGCAGTGTCATGCAGTGGTACGATGTTAAATATTTCTTTGAAAACGTGAAATTCCACATCACATGCTCGAAACAAAATGGCGAGTTGAGCTATGTTGACAATATGTGTATTCTTATCACATGCGGCGCAATATGCAAATACAGCTTGAACTTTATTAATACATTTTAGTTGCTTGGTTTTGTTATTTTCTCAGGATGAACAGAGCGGTTTATAAAAATGTGTGACGGGCCGGGAGTTTGGCGTCTTTGATCTAGAAGATAGTAGCATAAGAAGAGTTAAAAATTTTGCATTCGATGTATAACTTTACTGTCTATCTAAATCTTTTTGCAATCGATATGAAATTTTCCAAAAGATCTAATAAGATGATAGAAACCTGGTATACTCACAGAGTAAAATAACACCCGATGCCAAGTGTTGCTAAGAATTCCAGATAAAATGACTTTATTATTGACTAATTTTATTTCGTTGATAAACAAAGCGCTTATATTATCAAAAATAAATAAAACAAAGTATACGAAATCGACTGACAAAGATGTCTACAATAAATAAAGGACAATACCAACTATAAAGGACAGAATTTTATCGCTAACTGAAACCAGTAACATCACTTCAAAACTTTGAAAATTTTTTATTCTACAAAATTATTTGTGAACAGTTTAAGTTGCAAACAATACTTTAAATTCTTATGAAAAAATATGAAGCTACTTTGTACATTGAAGTTCTGGTTGAGCGCAATATTGCCATATCTTATTTTTTTTCGTTGTTATGAAGTATGCTAAAAAATAAGCAACAGACGCTAAATGAAGAGATACGAATGAAAAAGCTGAATTAAAACATACAATTAAATATGAGGTAGATGTTATATCTCCAAATGCAAATAGCAACCAAAATTGGCATAAAGCTCGATCCCGCAGTCATACCACAACGCCTTAAAAGAAGCATGCAGGAAATATGCATCAGTTCGCAAGCAGCTATAGTTCCCTAGAAACGGAGATAGCCAAAGCGAAAAGCATGAGCCGAAGACGTCATTATCTGGATGAAATGTGTTGAAGGGCTGCCAGGATGCTGGAAGCTGGTGCAAGACAATCGACTGTTACGAGAGAGCAGAATACGTATAGTAGTGTCATCAACAGGCTGTGGAATCATTACAAAAGGGATCAAAACCCCCTATAGTAGACGTGAGTCTGTACGCAGGAGGATTACCACAACGGCAGACCATTGCTTCCTCTTGCTTTGTGCAAGACGCCATAGATCACTAATAGCACGAACGATGACGTCGTATTTCTCTGCTGTTGCAGGAAGGCCTGTATCCCGTCAAACTGTGTCACCTCGACTACATGAAGGTGGACTGTACCCCAACGATATGTCGTTTGCGTTTCTTTATACCAATCACCTGTCACAGCGTGGTTGAATTAAACCCGTGAATATCGCAGTTGGATACCAGAGCAGTGAGGTCACGTACTCTTTACGGATGAGTCTCGATTTTACATTCAGTACGATTCCCGAAGGACAATGGTATGACGTGAGCTAGGGACACACTACCGGGCGCCAAACATTGTCGAAAGGGACCATTAACAGAGAAGAGGATTACTCGTATAGGCTGAGATAGCAATGAACGGCCGCACCAACCTCTACGTGTTTGCTGGTAGTTCCGTCACAGCTGACCGACGCAAAGAAATTCTACACCTTCTTGTGCGTTCTTTCTTAGCTGCAGTGAATACTGACGCTATATTTATAAACGATACCGCCAGTCTTCATAGAGCTCGAGTGATGCGGAGTTATCTGGAGAGTGAAACCATTCTACATTTGCACTGGTATGCTAGATCACCAACCCTGAATACGAAACAGCATGTGTGGGACATGCTGGGACGACAGATAGCAGATGGTAGTGTTCCGCCAGGCACCCTCCACAAGCTCCGATATGCATTACTACAGGAATGGACGATATTGCAACAACAAGCGATCAACGGCAGAATTCCTAGCATCGCCGTTGTCAAGCATGTATTTCAGCTAGAGGGTTACATCACGTTAAAAGCACATTACTATCCTGATGTTTCCACTGCACCTTCTTGCGATCCATTTGGTCCTTCGCGATGTGATGGTCGTAAAATATGTGTTTCTGTATATCTTTGCTTTATTGTTTGTTATGTGATCTAGTAATGCCATACCAACCTCTTGGATCAGTTTCACGCATATCCATTAATATAGGTTTCATTTTATTTCGCGTTTTGCCTTTGTTGCTTATTTTTTGAGCAGGAGTGTATTAGAGTCTCTTAAATATTAAGCTATAGAAATAACCCTGAGTTCTTAGAAAATGAAATTATATTATTATTCAAGGAATGCCAAGGATTTTAATTGTTTGCAAATATTGGTATTGGTTGAAATCACTTACTTCTATCTGCATTGGAACAAATACCTTCAGTTCTATTGTGAAATGATGAACAGCAAATAGTTATTGTATAACACTGAAGAAAGCATAGTGTATAGCAATATAGTCTTTAAAACTTAGCAACTTGTTATGCTCAAAAATCTGTATCGAGAAAAATTATTGCCCTCTGTAACTTATAAAGTTTAAATTTGTAATCCATTTAATTTCTTTTTTTCTGTGAGATATATTTCCGTGATTACAGTCCTCTTTTGTTATGTAACTGGAAGCAAGGCCGGCTAGGGAACGGGAACTCCAGAGTTCGAATCTCAGCGAGGCAGTTGCACATTTTTCATGTTTCTTCCTTCGATAAACCTAATGACTCTACATCACTTTCTTTAGAGCCATAAGAAAATATGTGATTCTTCCCATTTTTTGTTTTACAGTGAAATTATGTTTTTAAGTCTGAGCAGTGTTATACTAGACATAGATTTTCATTCAAAATTTTGCAGGATGCATTGGAGTTTAAAACTATAAGTGATCAAGCAATTTGTTTACTAAACCGCTGATGCGTTAGCTTTATTTATACAGCAAAGTCTAAAACAGAAGGAGGTTTACTACAGCTGTTCATAAGATTTCATTTTGATTTTACATTACAGAAATGTTCCATAAACTATATATTGAAGATTAAATTATAGATGAAAATTTTTAGTCTCTTTAACTGAGTTTTTATGTATTTCAAATAATTTACACTGTATGGTGATACACAGCTTGTGCTTCAAGTACACCTTTTGCATGGTAATAGGTTTTGCTATAGTTTGAGCTATTTTGTGTGATCAAAGGCAATACAAATGGGACTCAAATTAATTACGAAGTTAGGCATTGCATTTTTAACCTATTTGACATCGCATTATTTACTCCTCTGGGATATGAAGCTCATATATTAGATTAATTGTACTTCCTATCTCTCAGATCACGTGAGAATCAACACTTTTTTTTTGACATGCACTTTCAGCCTGAAGGCCACAGAATATCTTAATTTAGAATTAATGAAGTAAATATTCTTCCACATCTATGTTATCAGATAATCTGACCAACTTATAAAGGATAATAAACTAGAGAATATCCCAAGAAACAGTTATTATTTTTAAACTGAAAAATGCTTACAGTATCATTACTAAACAAATTAACACTGTTTCAGAATTTTTATACTTATTTTGAATATGGGCAGTAAATTTAATAAAGGATAAGTAAAATAAAGAAAAGTGAATAAATCTGTATTAATTTTTCTGTACACTTGCATTTTATTAAACCAACATAAGGCTCATCTAAAAGTGTAGCCAATGAAGGAAATCTAACAAGCTGTAGGAAAACTTACCTCTAAATCACTCAAGGAGTTGACAGTTTGGCTCACCTGAATTCGGGATTAACAATCTTTCTGTGGGTAAATATGAGGTTAGCTTTCACATTATATAGGATGAGATTAATAGTTAGTAGATTACGTAATGGCTTCTTCTATCTTTTAATAACATAAAAGTAACTGAAAGTTCAGCTTAACGATTTTTAAAGTTTATTTTAAGAAACGGTCACAAAAAGCATTTTCTGTTCATTGTTTTGGTTCGCATTTAATACGATCTAGTACAGAAGGGAATAGTTCTAAATATTCTCAAATAATCAAGAATATTTTACATAAGAATAACAATAAAAAGGAAACATACCTTTTATATAATATTAAAATTTCAGAAGACAGTTTTTAAAAGTATACATATATTTATTAAAACGATTCAAATAAAATTTATGAAATTAAATATATAATTAATATTTTGAAATCTTGAGATGAATTTTATGTATGTAGTTTGATGAAAAAATGCTTGAGTAACTATTCGGATTTTTTACATATGTCCAGAATTTTATGTATCAACATGAAGGGTAAAAGGAAAGTATTATATCAAGATTTCATGCAAATAAAAGTGAAACGCTAAACTCACTGCAGAAAATCAAAAGCTTGGTACTCAGGGTAACCAAGAGGTGATACGAATGATTCAAGTCCGTCAAGCGCAATAATTGCCTTCTTTTTTTTAATGAACCTTTCAAATTAATGTCAATAAAATTTATTTTTCCAAAGTTTTGAGCTAAAATAATTAAGAGCTTTTTTGATTAGAATTCAAAATATTTGGATGATAAAAAATCTCAAAGATTCGAGTTTTCGAATCTCGGGTATTTTCTAGGTTCTTTTTAAATCAATGTTCATTAGATGAATTCTTTGGATTCAATGGATGAATGTTCCATACCTCCTACTGGTTAGTAACATATGAATAAAAGACAAACGTTTGATTTACCCGAAGCAAATCTATCACTGAAGGATTCAAAAGAAAAATTTAAATATTGATAAAAATTATCCTGTTATCGAGGAAGCAGGAACACTTTTTAAATCAAAAATTAATTGCAGTAATTATGATTGCGCAAAGGCTTAGTCAGGATCTCAATTGGGAGTGCCTACAGAAATCCACTCAGAAATAACAATTTGACATTTCGTTTTCATGACCTTGTTATAATTTTAATATAAAAAATACTGAACTGACTAAACTGACTTTACTCTTCCAATTCTTAGGAAACCTAATATTATTTAAATCATTCAATGAAACTGTTTAGCCTAATATAAAAAATACATAAAAATATGCAAAATTTTCTATGCTTCTTTAAGAAGATCACCGTATTTGTTGTTTCTTTAGTTTAATTCATTAACAAGACAACTTAATGAGAAAGCTGTGTATTCGCTATAATGCTGCATTTTTGTCTGAATTTTGAAAGCATACTAGACCAGGTAATATTTTATTTGTTAGAAGACAAATAGTATTTATAATAAGGTACTTGCCATTTTTAAGGACTTCTGAATCTTTCAAATGGAATTCAAAGTTTTAATAATTTAGAAGAATTATTAATAAGACTGATTTTACATTTATTAAATGTTTTGTCCATCTCGAGGATTTAACTTGTCCATCTCAAGGATTTAATTATTGCAAAATCCTTAATGTACTTGAAATATATCATATTTTATGATTTACCTGCATTACAAAATTGCTTAAAATTTATTACAAGTGCATTGGAAACGTTTTTAGATGAAACAGTAGCCTTCGATATTATTACTGTCTTGGTATTATTCACGAGTATTCTGTTCATTAGGCAAAGATTTCAAAACTTTCGAAAATTTTTATTTCTAGAAAAATTTGATTTTTAAGGTATTTTTAAGGACAAGAAACATTGTCACTTTTCCCTTAAATTATTATATTACGGATTTGCATTAAAGACTATTTCAGTTACCAATGCATGGTTAAAATTTTAAGCTATGTCCTCTTTATGGCAAATTCCAGAACAGAATATTTGTAGGCTACTAGGAAATAAAAGCTAGAAATTAAATTGCATATAAACAAGACTCTACTGTGTATTAAGAAGTGATTAGGCTTATGTATCCTGAAAATGGAAACCAAACTAAGAATTGCAACATTGTACTGATCCGTTTGGACACTAGAAAATGTCAGGATATTATTTAAAACGCATTTGTTGAACGGAGGAGAGGCACTAAGAAATAAATAGAAAATAAGAAAATAAGATAAAATAGAAAATAAGGTTCTTATTTGTTGCACTTTTTTATAACTCTTCTACTATAATTCTTATTTAATTTATATAAAACCACGCTTTGTTCAGGCTTTTAAAACTGACATGCGAATTACTTGGGGAAGACAAAGGGGACCGTAGACGTTTTCAACACTGTAATACATTTAGTGCAGTAATCAAACTGAAACAAAATAACAGTGAAAACTGTGGGGCTACTATTAGTGTGCTTTTTAAGCTTTGAGGGCACAAGGATTATATTTAAGTAATTATATATATATAATGTACTAAGCCTATTTACTTGTACTTAAAATGCATACAGATTTCTCTTATGCTAAGCAATTAATTAATGCATTGCTTCTCAACTTTAGCTAAAGTTTCGTTATGCAATTATTGCCCATTTATTTTAATCTTCGCAAGTTTTTATTACTTTAGCTCATATATATTTGTTAATAACAAGGGAAAAATGGGTTACATTTTATTATTATTAATGTATTAATGAAACATCCGTTTTTAAACTTCATTTCAATGCTCAACAACCTTACATCAGTTTTCATAAAGAAGTGTTTTACTCCAAACAACTGCTCACGAGTTTTGAAAATTATTTTCATTATTGTTAATTTCTAACTACATAATCATTTTTTTTTAATCTTATCTAAATCTCTGATTAGGCTTATCAAGGAAAGGTTCTATTGCATGTCTCTTAAGCTTACACTGAGCCCAGTTCTGCTAGCTCTGGATTGATAATGAAATACCACAGAAAACACTTTATAGGGGAATGTTTTAGCTAGCAGATGTTTCTTGAAAACTTGATAAACCGCCTTAAAACTAAGTGCTCGGTTTTACTTCAAAAGCGTATGTAGTGAGAAAGAAATAATCATCTCCAAAAAATCATATTTAAAGGTAAAATACCATTTGACTGAAATTAATCAGGCAAGAGGGATCAATCTGAAGCGAAACGGTTACAATCGGTTTGGAATGATGACCAATATTTAATTAAAATTAGCCATCACTCAAAATCAAGTTGCAATTAGTTCTAAATCTTTAGATTTAGATTATTATCATATATGCTGAAAAGGCTAAAATGCTTTTGTTAATTTTCTTGTGTTTTTGCCTTATTGTTAGGAAAATGTACGTACAAGTTAAACATTAATAATAAGGCTTCAAAATTATCTTAAACATCGTGTTCTAAAGTATATACCATTTTCTTTCTTGTGAAAACTTGAGTTCGATATGCATGAACTTTGCTGCATTCTGCCTATTAAATAGTAACTTAGAAGATAACATCTAAGAGGAAAATTTTCAAACTTTGCTGTTATTAAAGCGACACTTTTTCGGTCCCCCCTGCAAGAAGATTAAAGAAAGTTTAAGCAAATTTTGCCATCAAATGTCAACCATTTCTCAACATTGTAGACCATTAGTGGAAGAGTCATGGCCGAAGTGGTCTCTGTTTACATGTAATAAGTATCGCTGTAGGACTCTCTTGGGTTCTATTAATGAATACGTGGTTTTGTTGGCGAGAGACGGGTAGTTCATCATTCCTTCTCGAGAGTATACGCCCTACTTCCACATTTTAGGGCCTAAAGGACAAATATTCATTGATCGCAGCCTTTACATTGAAGATGAGAAAGCAAAGAATAATGCCGAAAATTGTTCACATTTTTCAGGAGCATAGCAAGGAAGAAATAAATTATTGAAGTAGAGTCTGATAAAACAATAATCTTAATATTCAGTGATACGTAAAAGAATTTTAATATTCAGTAATTACAAAGAAATACGATTAAAATCTAATCGAATTAAATTACGTCTAGACCTTTCTAAAAGCATCAAACAAAGCTTTACATGCATCAAAAAGCTAAAATTTAATTATTAGAACAATTTTATGAATATTTTTTTCTTAGAAGCGATCTTTCTAGTTTAATATAATTTGACATATAAAACCTTTCTCTTGCGATCTGAAAAGGAATTCCAGACATGTACTTAAATTCTTAAACGTTATATACTCTTTACTCTTTTTTGACTGTGGCTCAGAATTTCAAGATACCAGAAATTAATTTAATGTTTTCGACACTCATGCAAATATTTCAATAAATGCATTGTTTTTATGATTAAATATACATATACATAAATGTAAACGTACGAAATGTAAACATGCATTTTATTTTGTAATTCAAAAAGTTTCTTTTAGCTCCTTTCAGGGCAGTTGTAATCAAGAACCACAAATTTTTGAACAGACACACACACACACACACACACACACACACACATACACAAAAAAAAAAAAAAAAAAAAAAAAAAAAAAAATGCTGCCACGATTTAATTACCCAAAGTTTGTGACGATATTTTACAATACTAGATTCTTAGCACAATAAAATACGTACGTGTATTAGAAGTATTCTAGCAGCTTTAGTTCCAAAGCGGGATGAAAGTAATGAAGACAATACCACGTTTTAGAAATTTTCTCACATTAAAATCAATATATTTCGATTACATCAGCTAATAAATACTGTGAAACAAACAATGAATGTGTACGTAAAGCTATGAAAACGGCAATTTTTAATAAAATTCTTTTAGGAAGAAGATTAATGAGTAGATGCGGAGAAAGCCCATATCTCAATATGTTATTTTTAATACAAAGGCCAGCTATATAAAATCTGAAACTAACCTACATAAAGCACGAAGTGTTATAAAAGTGTTGCCTCCATGATGAGGCTATAAAGGACTAAAACTGAAAAAATCTAAGTTCTGCAGTTATAAATATATAGAAAGCTTAATAAATGAGTGAAAACTCACCATTTATTTTTATTCCTTAATTCTAACGGCACAGATTGGTTACATGCATTGCTACCCTAAACACTGTTTTATTCAGTGGCAGGGAATGAACACGAAACAAAAAGTTACAAATTTAGAAAAAACGAGAAGCTGCAACAAGTTCTTCCTGACACTATAGTATGTAAATAAGCTCTAAGGACAGTTATCGAGCTGAAAACCTAAATTTAAAAGACACGTAGATTACTTACGCAGATCAATTGATCAAATTTTCTACAAGCAGAGAGAAAAATGGACATCTCGCAAGATGGGAATATCTTTACAACAAACGAACTTCTCCAATGTTTAAAATTCTTCATATGAAAATGTTAAGATTATTTTAAACAAGTCTTCATGTTTTTTATGGATAATAACACTGCAATCACTGTATTATGATAAGGTTATTCATCTTTTGGAATACTGAGCAAAGGCAGTTTTATACAGGAACTGGTAAGCAATTGTATGTAAACTGGTAAATAATTGCAGTTTTGTATCGATTTGTGTCCCTATTCAGTCGGAGAAACTTCAATTAAAGTTGAAGAATTTAACCTAATTATCAAAAATACTGCGGAGAAGTAAAATACTGTAATACTGTTGTAGAGTCATTAGGTTTGTTTTGATAGTCGAGACGTAAAAAATTAGCAATGCTCTCTCCGGGACTTGAACCTAGACCTTTCGTATACGCCCCGAGTGTGCTAACCGTTACACCACGAAGGCAAAAGAAAGGAAGGAGAAAATACCTTACACTGTGGCCGATGCACTGCCATGAATAAAATTGGATGAGGAAGGCAATATCGTAGAGCGCACTATGCTCACTGTGGAAATACTCGACTCACGGTAGACAATTATAGAAGAACTGAAAAGTGATACAGAATTTTAAAAAAATGTATTCGTACCCGGTTCCGGATCATGTTAAACACTCGTACATTACGGCAATAAAAAATAGAGCCAAGAACAACAAACTTATTCATAATCTTTCATTTTATTTGAAAACCACGAATCAAAATTACAAGCTTAGACCGGTTATCCTAGCGAATTTAAGGCTAGACATTCTGAATGAATAACACGATAAGCCTATTTCCGGCCATCTAAGAATTAGAAAAACAATATAACGAGTTTGTGAGGCAACGTATTTTCCGCAATTGCTACAGTTCATAAGTGCGTATGTCAGGTAGTGCCATACTTGTCAGTTAAACAGCGACGTTAATTATAGCCCTTCCGGGTACTTAAATAAAATAAAGGCAACATTTTCAAATGAATTGTTCTGAATAGATTTATTAGGCCTATACCCTCGCAGAGGAGTTAATAAAAACAGATATTTATTTGCTATTGTAGATCATTTCTCTAAATGGGTAGAAATAGTCCCCCTAAGAAGAGCCTCGGCAAAAATTCTTGCAGATTCTTTCTTAAATAAATATATTTTAAAACATGTAGCTGTGTTAAAATTAATTTCCGATAACAGGAAACAGTTTGTTAGCCAAATATTTGAAGGGTTATGCTCAGAATTTGGCATACGCCACCTACAAATGGTACGTTCTTGGCCGCAGTCAAACATAGTGGAGCGGCTTACCAACAACATAGTTAAAAGTATGCGTTGTTATGTGAAAAACTATCATAAGCGCTGAGATAGAGAGGTAAATCAGTTAGCTTATGCATTATGAACAGATAGGCCGAAAGCTAATTATGCCGTTGAAAATTTTTTCTTTAAGCTGAAGAGAGCCCCGGAATTTCAAATGAAGTCTATACAAAAGATAATAAATGAAGCAGTCAAAAATTTGGATATAACGAGGGAAAAACAAAAATTATGCTATGATAGAAAAATACGGGATATAAATTACAAAGCAGGAGACTAAGTTTTAAAGGCCAAGCACTCTTTATCATCAGTGGGGGAGACATAGTAGCTAAATTTTGTCCTGGATTTCAAGGCCCATACGTGATTGCAATTATTATAGAATCAGTAGTTTATTTAAAAGATACAACTAGGGAACAGACAGTGGCAAATATGGATCAAATAAAGCCCTATTATGACCTGACTTAAATGGTAATTTTTAAGGATCGCTTTCAGGAAGCTCAATCAGAAAATTCGAATTCAACTAGGAGCAGCGGTACGGAACAAGCAGTACAGGTGCAATCAGAAAGAGAAGGCAGCAACAAATGCAGAGGAAAACCAAAGAACTTAAGAACGCAACCAGAATCAAGAGGGCCCAAGAGGCCAAGAAAGAAGCCAAGACGAGAGGTAATCCAGGGAAAGAGGAGAACAACAAAGGGAGGGTCAATGCACGCGAAATCTCCAAAGGAAAGTTTCAGCAACAGAACAATAGTACAGAGAGGAACTGACTTCCGGACGGTTGAAGAACAAGCGGCCAGCGAAACAAATCTTCGAAACCATGGAAATTTCAGTTTCCGACTGCCTGAAGTATGGAAAGAAGGACCACCGGGGAATTCTACGTCCACCAAGCAATCAGAGGAGCCAGGGAAAAGTTTTCAACACTGAAGAAAGCTGCCAAGGCAACAGGAAGGCCCGAAAAGGCGGAAGGCAATGCAGAAGGATGAGAACCAGCGCCGTCAAAAGTTCCGGATACGCCAGACTAACTCCTACACCACATGGAGCGACTTCGTGACAAAACGAATGGAAGAATTCGAAAGAACAAAAAGGTAAGTGCAATTTTAATTTCGCCTTAATAAGATTCAGTTTCATTTTATATCTAGAAGTACTAGCTACTTGACTATTTTGAAGTTTGCCTCAAGTGAGGTTATTTCTTTAAAAAGCAAGAACTTCGGAAATTAAATTGTAATCACTTATGTTTCTTTTAAAATCAGTTCAGAAACAAGAATTAGATTTTAGTCTGAGAGGCTGATATGAGGAAACATGAATGAAAATGCTAAAAACGTTTAAGCAACTTGTGTATTTTGATGTAATGTGCAAGATAAATTTTCTAGTTTAATGTATTGTAAATATTTTGTTTAATATAGTACGTCTTATGTTTTGGGTTGTAAAATGTTAAAAGTACTCTCAAATATATATGCGTTAAAGTAAATCAAAATTTGCATAGTTACAATTAAATTTGTATTGTATGAATGAAACGTTTATATGCAAGCTAGCAGAACTAAGAAATATTTGTATTAAAAATAAAAAGCTAGCTATGTGCATGAGTTAAAGCTAGATTGCCCAGGCAACACTCAAATTTAAAACACGCTCTAGTTCCCACATTAAGTACAGTTTTGAAAATAGGGTGTCTTTGAGGTCTAGTGGCTCTGAATTATCAACATGTAAGTTGGGGGTTAGATGGTAGAGTTGTGCCACTTATAAAAAATGCACTATATCGATCTGTACAATACATTTCTATTGAAGAGCGGCCCACCAGCGGTTGAGCGGTAAAGTCGCTGAACACTGGTAGTTCGGTCTGAGGTTCGAATCCCGCGAACGGGCTGGCTGCATGGGTGTTTTCGTGATTTCCCCATGTGTAACGTGAATACGAGCCAGTTTCTTTTAGAAAGTCCTCCACGAAGGCATCCCTACCCTTAGGCAGATAGCCCTAGTGTGCTTTGCCATAATTAAATACACCACCACTACTACTGAAGAGCACTGGTGGGAGAGATTTAATTTCGTGGAATGCATGAGTTGAATGAAAGTGCAGCTGAAATGTTTAAATAAGAAAGACATAATGTAAACTGAAACAATGTGTAATATTTTGAATTTTTCTAATAAATCCTTTACTTCCAGATTTCTGAAAGGACCTGAGCTGCTGAAATATTGCCTTTGATGTAAAATTAGCATCGTAATGTAAATTAGAATAAATTAAGGTCACATAAGGTTTCATGTTATTGTAAGAAGTTGACTCTGAATTGTTATAAGCTAGAATTTAAGTTCTTAACAAGATTGTTAAGGACCTCCTTTTCGTATACTTAAACTATGGTGGGGAAAACTGTATAATTATCATTTAAGTTCCTTAACCAGTCATTTTATATTAATATTCTTTCCTATTGCTCTCGTTTCTACTTCCCCCCCCCCGGAATGTAAATTTCTAGCTCGCGTAATATTTAAAAGAGGTAGAAAGTACAGACTATTTAAAGGTTGGTTTTTAGAGGGAAAAATCAGAGCTGTTAACTTTGATTCGCTAACGACCAGTATTATGCGGCGTTGAGTTATTCCTGCTATTAGGCTTTTTTACGATGACTTCAGTCGCAGCCAGCTTGAGCGCTAATTATACTGTGAAGACGCTAGGCTATACTTAAAATTTCATTAGTTGTATTTCATCCATTATAGCCAAAGCTATTGGATTCTCTAAGCAAGAGTTGGTGCAGTCTGTTAAAAGCTATCTGGATTAATAAAAGGTCCTTTACATCCTTTCCCTGTCTCTGTGGTATTTACAAGACGTAGTGAAAACTCACCAGTTGTCCTTTTGATTTTTGGTCTATTTGTATGCTACATGAGACGGTTAAATCTTACACAGCTATAATCCTCCTTTCAAAACAAAAATTACTCATCTGTCAGATATTAACGATCATAACCTTAAATATTAAACAGAAGACAGATCTCATGAGGATGCACAGAACTCTGAGGGTAAATCTTGTTACTCAGATTTATTTAAAGGCAATCTTGTTGCATATGAAATTACACTGGTGTGCAAAAATTAAGGACGAGACGGTTTTTTCAATATAACTTTGTACAAAAGCTTTCCAAATCAACACATTTAATACCGTAAGATCCCCAATACGTAAGGACATGAGTAATGTAAGCAACACTTAATAAAAGAGAAATCAAAGGGATAAAAAGAAGCTTTATTGAAAAAGTAGCATGGAGCGCAATGCGACTGAAGGCCGAAACATCCATGTCATGGGTGTCCAGCAAGAAACATCCGGTCTTTAATAGGGGATATGATCTCCCCTGACTGCTAGGCAGGTTTCACAGCGTCTGCCCATGCTGAGAATGAGGGTGTCAATGAGTTGCTGAGGCATTGCTGCCCATTCGTCTTGCAGCGCCAATCGAAGCTCCGGAATCGTTACTGGTGGTAAGGTACGAGCTGCCAAGCGTCTGCCTAGAAGATCCCATACATGCTCGATGGGATTGAGATCCGGAGATCGTGCCGGCCAATCCATACGTTCAACAACCTCACTCTCTAAGAGCTGTTCGGCAGTTACTGTGCGATGACATGGTGCATTGTCGTCCATGAAAAGGAACTGCGGACCCATAGCGCCTCTAAAAAGACGCACATATGGAAGAAGAATCTCGTTACAATAACGGGTCCCGTTGACTGAACCTGCGTCGAAGATGTGAAGGTCTGTACGAGTACCAAGCATGATGTCTCCCCAAACGAGAACACCGCCACCTCCATACCTGTCCCTTTCAATGATGTTCGAGGGATGATTGCGGCTTTCCCGCTCTCTCCAGATGAGTATGCGATGAGAATCGCTACTTAGACTGAATCTGCTCTCATCTGTAAAGAGTACTCGTCCCCATTCATTGTATTTCCAATTCCGGTGTTCCCGGCACCACAGAGAACGCCTTCTCCGATGGCCAGGCGTTAGAGGTACACACCGTACAGGGCGTCGTGCAAACAGACCACCACCGTGCAGTCTTCTGGCCACGGTAAAACGCGATATCGGTCGTCCAGTCACCTGTGTCGTGTGTCTAGCGATTTCCCCCGCTGTCTGCCGCCTGTTTCTTTTGGCCTGTAAGGCAATATACCGGTCATCTGCGGGTGTGGTTCCTCGTGGACGACCACTACTAAACCCCGGATAGCTGTTCCTGTAGTTTGAAATTGTCTCCAAAGTCGTGAAACGATGCTGTGAGCAATTCCGAACTCTGCAGCCACACTTATCACACTGCAGCCTTCCTCCAACTTCCCAATGATTCGACCTCGGGTAAAAGCATCCAGATGTCGTCTAACAGATTGATTATTCGCCATTTCTCGCTGAGGCAGCAACTCGGTGTGATTTTAACTGCTATACGGCGTGCAATCTCTTTGCCAGAAATACTGATCTTACACCGACAACATGCTTTATACTACTCAGACACTCCCCCATTACGTCTACCTGCATATCTGCGCATGTGCTACCGTACATCCCCTTACTTAATCTCCTGATTGGTCTTTCTGTCCGCTCTGCCTCTTCGTTCAGCTGATATGCTAATTTTTCGACTTCGTCCTTAATTTTTGCACACCAGTGTATTATTAGGTATCACAGTTTACGAAAACGAATTTTGGGAAAAAATAGGGAGAGAGAATAGGAAAAATATACCTTCCCCCCAAAAAAATCTTATACTTTTGTGAAGAAATATAAAGACGTTTTGAGAACTTGTAAGGATTTATACTAATTTTAAATAACTAATTTAATTTAATTTTACGTTCTTTCCTATAATCCTTCATTCCCCTAATTGACAATGCCAGAATTCGGTAGCACGCGTGAAAAAATGCAAATTCTACCTTGAGGAGAAAAATATTAAATACCGAGTTCTAGAAGGAAAGTGAGAGAGTTTGGGCATTCGCCGTCACCTTTGTAGCGTGAGCTTCTAATTCTGCAGTTACTTCTGGGTTTACGTTGTAACACCTTTTACTTTGCTGCCACTAATTTTCGATTCAGATTTAAGTAACAGGAGTTTTCTGAGCCTTGGTAGAGAATGTCTACTATTTGTTAGATCTTCGACCTTTTAATTTAGTTCTTGTTATTTCAGTTACCGCCCGAGTGTTGCGTAGTGCGTTAGCGTCAAGTTGACGTATTGTGAATTTTAAAGAATTTAATAAAGGGTACTTTTAACCCTTCTCCTTTGTAGTTCCTTCAAACACTTACTATACGTACAGTTGTCACTTAGAAGATAAGCAAGTGGATCTTACAAATTCTTCTAATAGGGAAGAAGTTTTATCAATAGTGTGAAATCTGAAAGCTTTTTTGTTTCAAGAGAAAGGGAGTGAACAGTGTATTTTAAAGGTAAGTTGGCGGCATAAGCAGCAGCAGTCTTCTTAAATGGCATGCTGAAGCCATTACATAGTTAGAAAGAGAGAGAAGGAATGAAATGAACTTGTGCAGAGTCCTGCAGTACTGTTTTGACCTTAGTCGTCTATTTTTAGTACTCTTCATGGTGTATTAGTTCCTGTTTTGTGCATTAAGACTCAACAGAACAAGGAGAAAAAAAAGTTGTTCTGTATTATAAAAGTAGTGATAGTATGCTACAGGATGTGAAGATTATATATGATGTTCATTTTAAATCGTGTTTTCTTTGCATATCAAGAAACCAGTACTGAAAAGCACAGAAATAAATCATAAAATTTTTGTTTTCATTTATATTTTGTCCGAAAACATCATTGAATAGTGCAATGAAATCTTTGAAATGCCTACAGTAGCTTGGATGGTTTATTTGAGGAAAAGCAAAAGCATCATTTGTAGAGTTCCTCACTTTGGAATTTTAAGTTAATGCTGGAAGTGAAGAATCTACGAACTGATAACAGAATAATCGCTTTAGTTCGGTGACAAGAAACAACAAGATAGAAGGGTAACTAACCTTTTATTATTCCTATTCCAATAAGATTTAACAAAACTCCGCCTGGGAGTGTACAAGCAAAGCCCGCACTTGGACGTGAACTTAAAAGACTAAGAATTAAACTAAAACTAAGATTAACTAAAGAAGTATAGCCGAAGCTATCAAGGTTCAAAACGAGTTGGCCCCCTTAACTTATTTGACTACGAAGTTTAGCAAGGGCCTGAGTACGGCCGAGCGTAATAACAGCTTTGAGATAGAGAGTGGCCAAAAAGGCAGACGCGCGTAAATCAGAAACTGTTTCTCTCTGCCTCTGTAAGTAACTTCGTGGTTTAAATACCGCTCCTTCTCATTAAATATTCAGCAAGATTCCAAAACTACGTTCTGGCCGGAAGTAGTAAGTTGAAGTTAAGAATTTGACAGGAAAGAAACTTTAACTTAAAATTTAACTGTTAAATAAAATTAACATAATCCTTACACATTCTTCGTAGCTGTATCACCTTTATTTCGGATAAATGAAATACTTTCATACTCCTGTATTTATACAACTTTAGCAAATAAATTTAGACTTTGTAGATGTATTCCTTTGTTCTCATAATAGCTATTTATTGTAACCTGGAATGTAAGCCATATACATATATTAATTTGATGGCCTCTCGGAATGGATAAAATCAGTGAACTACCGTAGTTTCGTACTGCTTTGGAGTTTTTGAGTTCTTTATATCTATTATATATACATGATTATACTTGATTTGTTCTTAGTTTTCCTCCCATACACAGTATTTTAATGAGTTCGTATGACCGAATGCCACTTAAAGTATTAAGATCATAGTTGATGCCTCTTCAAAAATTGAATTAAATAATAGATTAAGATGCTTTCGGTTATCTAACATCGTTTAGTAAAAATATATTAAAGTTTTATATAGTCCCTCTTTAAAGGAAGCTGTAATTAGAAATTGTTCTTTGAGCTACTAAAGGCTTATATATATAAAGAAAACAGAAACATATTCGGTAGCATGAGAAACTGTTTTTGAGAAAACATATGACTTCGTCATTCAAAGAGCAAAATGGTAAAAAATTGGATTTTAGGAGTCGTATATAATTTAATTTCGCGAAATAAAAAATTTCGAAATATAACTTTTCTGCGAGTAGGAATCACAAAGCCACTTCAGTGTTAATATTGTTGACATAAAGATATCTTTAAAATTACCTATTAACATTATTTATATTTATTATATATATATATATATATATATATATATATATATATATATGTATGTATGTATATTATATATTATCAATGCAATCCTTAGCAGGACGTACAATTTCCCAAAATTTTAGCTGATAATATCTCAGGAAATTTTGATCCAAATAAGATCGAATAACATTTGTTTCACCGACTCAGTTATGAAAAACATTTTTCTTACTGACATATATTTGCTGCATAGACAGTATAAAAATTTAAATTTTATGTAAACCTTTTAAAAGGTATCGTGCGAATAAAATCGTCGCAGTTCAAATGCCTATTTTATTCGATTCGTTCCTTAAATCTGGAGCTATAAATTTACGATAAACTGCTTCATAGGTACAATCTTTTAAAGTGTCCTGTATAAAGTAAACACAAGGCAGTTTTTCTCGAGGCATTTTCCACAAATACAACCAGTTCCAAAATATATTGCTTTTCAGTAATTCTACCTAATCTTTGTAGTTTATTCAGGGTAACATTGTAAAACTTCAGAAAATAAAAATGTAAAACAATTGAATTTTTCCTAAAATATTAAACTACATAGCTAAGCTTTAACTCTGATGCTTTTTAAACATTCGTAGATGTTGGGTTGAAACATAAGTAATGGCCGTTTATGTTGTATTTAAAATTACGCGGTAAAAATTTAATGTATTGGCATAATGTTTTGTGGTATGTAAAAGAGAATCTTTTCCACTACAATATGGCGTATTTGAAATTTTTGTCTGAGCTAATGTTTGTTATTTTGCAGATCATTAAAATGGAGTTTTACGCCGACAAAAATAAGCATTTTCGACACCTTCCTCTTTTTGCGTTTAATGGAGGCGCCAATGCTGCAGAAGCTTCCCGATAGATTTGTGAAATGTATGGAGAAGGTGCAATGAACAACTGCAAAAAATTGGTTTGCCAAATTCAAAAATGGACATTTCGACCTCGAAAGCACTGTTCGTTCCGGACGACCAAATAAGTTTGATAAAGAGCGTTTGAATCAACTTCTGCACGAAGACGCGCGTCAAAACACTCGAGAATTAGTCGAACGAATGGGTTTTAGTCAAATGACTATAGTTGAAAATCTTGGGTCTATGGGAAAAATTCAAAAACTCGGATATTATTGACTAATTTATTGTTTTCGTTTTGTTAAAATAAAAATTTCTAAATTAAAAAACGGCTATTGCATATATTTCAACCTAATAGTTTTTACCTTTTGTATAAATGCTGTAAAAACATATTGTGTAATAAGGTTTTCCTAAATTTAATTTAAATAATGAGAAAATTTTTGACCTACATAAAAAACATTGATGTATTGATACTACTTAAGCTTTTTAAAATGTACAATGAATCAGTATTTTAAAACCTTTTTACTCAACGAGTGTAGAGACATTAGGATTTTTGGAAGTCGGAGAGATAAAAAATTAGCAAACGCCTTCGCAGAAAATCGAACCACGAACCTCTGGAATACCGGCCCAGCGTGCAAAACCACTACCCCACGGAGGAACGCTAGGAAGGCAGAAGAAATACCTTATATACTCCCCTTTTAAAGGGTGCCTGGGGTTTTTAGGGGACCCAATCGCCAAATCCTGGGTGAGGAGAATCATCATCCAACACCCTTTTAGTTCGGGCGCCACTGTAGAGACATTAGGGTTTTTGGAAGTCGGAGAGATGAAAAATTAGCAATCGCCTTCTCCAGAAATCGAACCACGGAACTCTGGAATACCGGCCCAGCGTACAGAACCACTATATTACGAAGGCATTCTAGGAAGGCGGGAGAAATACCTTATACGAGAAGGAACATTTCAGTCAGTTTGAAAATGTGAAAGAAATGGTCTTCACATATTTCTCATACTCCCATTTACGTTGAACTTCTGAAGAACTTTTCTGGGTATTATATGATATATAGCGATATATAGCGTACTTCCCTTTGAAAATATATTACAAAAATAAAGTGCAAATTAATGTTAATGATGCATGACGCGTAAGCACTTTTTTCTCTAATTGGTGGGTGAAGGAGGGAAAAAACAGTAAACGAGAAAATAAATTTGAAACTTTAGTCTTAAAACACATGTTAATTAATATAGCATTCTTCTTTAACATATGAAATTTTTTGCCTGTTATTCTATAGGTAGTTTAATGAAGAAACCATTGGAGAAAGTATAAAATCTTAATCACCTTTGAAAAGGTTTCCAGCTTATTATACTTAAATACTGAAAAAGTTTTCAAACATAATTTAGCTTCAATTAATTTTGATATTAATATATTTATTACTGCAACTGAATTCTTTTAAGAAATTCCTGAACTTTGTTCAGACATTTGTTTAGAGAAGTACTTCTACGAAAAATAATTCCGAAACCCAAATAAGAATAATTACGAATATGTATAAATATCTTAGTGAAAAATGATGAACTAAAATAAATTTAGCATTAGATTTCAGATAAAATCCTTTGAAAACTTTGCAGCTGTGTTTCAAATTTTGTCGATAACAAGTTTAACACGAATAACAAAGCAAAGTACATTAGTACAAAGTAAACGCGGTTAGGAAATTAAACTCTTCTAATCCTTTGTTCAAGGTTACCTTTCTCGCCCTATCTTACTTTAATTGTTGTCAAATTAGTTTCTGACAAAATGTACTCCCGTTTAAGTTATGATATAAATTCCTCATCTGAAGTTTGTCTGACCAGTGCTTCGTGAGAGTCATCGCATTTCATAGATCTCCAGCATAATTATGGTTTCAGAAATTACGCAATAAGTTTAGAGTTAAAACCTTTCCCTCTTGCGTATACCTCTCTTGCGTGTGATATATAAATTCTAAATCAACTAATCGACTATTTAGTCGACATGTCTATTCCGAGATAAAGCTTCCCCGCCTCCCATGGGAGAGATATACGGAGGGCTCCGCAAATATATCGCGCATTCAGATACAAATTAGAAAACGATGCGCTCCAACGTGTTAATGTAATTAATAAGGGAAACTTGGCAGAGAATCTTGTTGAGACGACCATCGTAGCTACCAAAAGGTAGCTTCATAACTACTTTATAGTCAATTACGGGATACTTCAAACGGGGAAATGTGGTTCCGAATCATCTATCCCTTGACAACAGTTTGCGAAAGCGAGCCTCTGCTTGTCCAAGTTAACCTGACCTGCCAGCTAAATGAGCACCAAACATCAACTGTTGCAATATTCACAAACCAGTTTACCGAAGGCACATAATGCATTGTTAACGCAGTCTCTGTGTGCATTCTCATGGGCAATGCTTTGGTCGGCGGAACTGCTGCTCTTGTAACAACTGCCGGTGGGCTTTCTTTGCAGCTATGTCGCAAGTTCCTCTACTGATATACTAACTGAGTGAATATTTGATGATCGCGACTCAAAAGTACACGCTGCGGTTCATTTCCGTTAAGTTTACTAAACTCAAACCTCCCTGAACTATTAAGTAGAATTGATTAGAAGAGTAGGTTAAGCCTGATGGTCCATCTTTGCAATACACTTCACAGAAATCTTACACGTCTTCGGAGTGGAAGCCAGAATCGGAAGTTTTAACATTTATGTCAGAATTTAACACAGCGATCACGAACATCAGTTATTTTTAAACTCGTAATATGCTATGCGCGCAATATTTTTAGTACGTTTATAAAAGCATGTCTTTATTTATATATCGTTTTATTAAGGACAATTTTTTTTAAATTTTGTAAAACTCTCAAATTTTAGTTTTACTTATAGAAAATTAAAAAGATTTGATTACTGGCGTACAGATTAAACAGAATAAATGGAGGAATTAATGAAAAATTAAACATTATATCTAAGATCAGTTTTTTAAAAACAAGCGCCAAACAGTCGACATAATTAGTCAATAAATTACTTTAGTTAATAGGAAACGGTTAAAGCCATTCAAACAATTCATAAATCTGTCTTTATTTACATGAACCCGTTTTCATTTACAAGTGTAAAGGAAAAATTGTTTCTCAAAGCTCTTGACTAGCGCTTTTACTTTGGCACACTGCTGTGCAGCTTCATAACCCATTCTATAAGAACAAAGAAGTGAAATGCTGCATTTATTAATAAATTATTTCATTAACGTTTAAATGTGTTTTGATGATTATAAATACTAAATTAATAAATGTCAAATCTTTGGAGTTTGAAAAAAAGAAGAGGCTGCGCAGTCTGTAAAAACAACAAAATGAATTTTGCATTCCTTAAACGAATTAACTAATTTTCAATTCAAAACATAGTTTATTATTTAAATTTAAATCTGATTCTCTAGATCTGCTTTAACAACTAAACTACATTTGTTAGGTTTGCATGGTTTTCTAATATTTTAATGAAGCTCTATATTTGCAGACTGATAAGTTTTCATAGAAGAAAATAAGAAGTTGCAGTGAATTTAAACTACTAGTTCTTATTTAACTTACGCACTTCGACTAAAATAAAAAAACTGCCAAAAAAGTATTTATTTATTTGTAATAGTTGAAGTATAAAAAATAATCCAGTTTCTCATATGCATATATATTTGAATCTTAATTTCTTTCATTACGACACAATTAGGAGACATGCAAAGAGTACCGAAGCTTTCGATTCCAGGTGGATTATTTAAAGCATTGAGCGGAAACGTTATTTGCCTAAGGAAAGGAGAGGAGAATTTTCTGTGGGAAATTGTTCCATTTTTGAGTTACAAAATTGAATTGCTCTGAATGTTCTTAGACTTTTAGTACATAGAAAAGCTCAATAAAACACTTTTAACCTCATGACATCCCTAGTTTTAACATTAAATCTTATTAAAAATAACTGCAAGTTTAAAGAAGGTAATATGTAAATGTTAATAATACAATAAATAGTATATTATTAAAATTTCTGGATGTAGCATGACTTCACAAATTTTTTCCATGTAAGTTAATCAAGTATTTTAGTTAAAAAAATCAATTAAGTAATCAATTAAAATTTTATGTTTATAAAATAACAGTATAAATGTTACGTTTATATCAGGGTTAAAATTCTTAAAGTAAATTTAGTAGAAGGAACATAGAGTTTTATATTTTATGCAGCCGTACATTATTGGTTTGGTTTAGTTTGGTTTATTGGATTACGGCAAAGCACTAGAGGGCTATCTGCCTAAGGGAAGGGATGCCTTCGTCGAGGACTTTCTAAGAGAAACTGGCTCGTGTACACTTTACACATGGGAAAAACCACAAAAACGCACATGCCCTCAGCCCATTCGAACGTCGGACTGAACTACCGGTGTTCAGCAACTTTACCGCTCGGCCTCTGCTGGGTCATGGAACATTATTATTCACTTTTTACTTTCGTATATTATTTAAATTGTTTGCAAATACTGTGCAAAGTACTAGCAAAAACAATTTGAATAATAAGTGTTTCTCCCTTTTACAGTATTTCATCCGGTAGGTTTTTCTTTTAATTTCATGGATAATCTGTTCTGCTTGAAAATTAATTTTTAAATGCAATTTTTGAATATAATCATCGGGAGATATGAACTACATTCAAAATATAAAAAATCGTCAAAGAAGCAAAAAAGCAGATTTTTTGGTTCAAGTACAATACAATAAAATGAAGCCTAAACTAGAAGTTCTGTGCAGTGATTTTCAAAATGATAATTAATTTGCTGCTGGTTTCTTGAAGGGGTGCGTCATTTAAAATATACGAAAATACGTTTAAAATGGGAAACTTGGATTCTTAATTCCGAAGTTTCACTATATGAGTAATTCATAGTATTTTTATTGATTGTAACCCCCTTGAATCTGAAAATAAATTCTCGCTCCCCTTGAAAAACGCGTTTATACTTTTTACTTAAAAATTACATTTATTGTTTTGTATTGTGTAGTTATCGTAAAATAAATAAAAGCATTCTTTTGTATTTACATACAAAAAAATATATCCAATTTTTATGGCTACATTGTTGTTGTTTATTCATAGCAATATTTTTGAAGTAAGGCTCCTTTTTTGTATGCGTATGATATTACCTACATTTAAGCGATTTGTGGTATTAGGCTGTGACATTTAAGCGATGAGCCGTGGAAAATTGTAAAAGTGCCAGTAATGCTGCTTTTGTTAGCTGTAAATAAAATTTTAACTATGTACATCACAATTCCTTAAAGTCCTAGCATTATAAAATCCGTTTAAAAAAGGTTATATTTTAGCAAGATGGACTTTTATTCAATCGCTGCCAGCCATTGAATTTCTGCCAAATACTAGAAATAGACCCAGCGTCCTTCTCTGACTGTTGCTGATATTTACTGTGGTAAAGTATGTATGAAATAATTCATTAACTTGTAGGAGGTGTATCCGAAATTAAGGTATAATTACCATTTTCCTTCCGTTACACACAATTTAGGTTTAGAGTGACACATTTTGTTTTTCATTCTTATGACTATTTCACCTGTTTTTCTTTTTAGAGTTTGTGCACTTCTTCCTCCTTTATCCTTAGGATACTAGTTAAATAACCCAAGAAAAAAAATATGCTAACTTTTATGAATTTGTCCCAAACTCCGTAACGTTCGCTATTTACTCTCTTGTACGAAGTAATGGAAGTATTGTAATCGCGAAAAGTTTTCGGTCTAATTTTTCAATAGAAATAGCCATTTTCATCACTCCCGAATCCATTTGGACGCCTTTTTGCACGACGTCTGTACATGCAGACAGTATAAAAGACTGCTTTTTCAAAAACATATAAGGTATTTCTCCCGCTTTCCTAGCGTGCCTTCTTGGTGTAGTGGTTCTGCACGCTAGGCCGATATTTCAGAGGTCCGTGGTTCGATTCCTGGCGAAGGCAGCTGCTACCTTTTCATCTTGCCTGCTTCCAAAAATATATCTAATGTCTCTACAAACGGATTGTAAAATGGAGTTAAAGTGAATAAAAAGGTGGCCTTTTCGGGACGTCCGTACCCTCCATACGTGCGTATATATGTATGTGTGTATATCTCATAACTCAAACACAATCAGCCGTGGAACGTTGAAATTTTGAATATGTGACTACTATAACATTTTTTTTTGCACTTTTTTAAAATTAAAATTGGACGGACCAAGCGCATGTTGGTCGTAGTCAAAGTTCCAGTTACGAAAGTATTTTAAATGACATAAATATTCATGTATTGGCAATGTAAAATTTTTAAAAAATTTTTAATTTTCGACAAATAACGAAATTTAACTTTTTAATTCATTCTCATGGTATTTATATTTACGTTAAGTTTTATACTCGTTACAAAAAAATAAAATTAGAAGAAGTTTGATTCTCATATTACAAAAATTGACCTTGGTATTTAATTTCAGAATTTTCAGTTTTTGATGTCATTTTCAACTTGCCTTGAGAGGTCGGTTAATCAAGTTAGACTAATTCGAAGAAATAAGTTAATCGAAGTGCAGAGAAAAATGTGTATAATTTAATAGACCGAACAACGAAGTCATGTGGTATCCGCATAAGATTTATTTTCAAAGGTGATCAGAAGTAGTTTCCATTTAAAATTTAGAATTTTCTCTCGTTTCCCTGTAAATGCTTTATCGCATCTCTACGGATGCACGCACTTCAAGTTAAAACCCATTGCTCCATACAAACTAAAATACTTTTGCAAGCTTAATATAAATTTCTGGGTCCAAAGAAGCTTTGCAATCTGTTTATAATGACAGTTTTAATGCGATTATATTATATTGTAATTGCACACATGCAGTATTTTAACATACATTTTAATTTCTTTATTTGCGTCCCTCTTGTCTTTCATAGTCTTACCTTATCATTGTCGTTTTTTTGTTTTCCACAGTTATGTGAAGTTTTTAATCGCAAGTTTATTTTGCTGAAATGTGATGTATTCTGTGGTGATTACTTCATTTTGACATACTCTGTTTTTTGTTTGTCGCTGTATACATCATTTTACTATTTGGGTCACTGGATTGTTGGTAATTGTCGATGTCAATTGTACACGCTTTAACTGTTGGTTCGGACAGGTAACCTTGTTTGAAACTGCAATCTAACCATCTAACCAAAGAAGCAAAATATAAATTCCTGGGTTTATTTTTGAAGAAAGGAATTTAGGTCTTGGCCTCATGAATTAAAATAAAATAATGCCATTATACAAAGTTATTTGATTTAACTTTGCGTTAGTTTGGCAGATTAATATTATCAGAAAGTTTTATTTAATTTTCATTTGAATACTGATAGTACAAAGTAAGTATAATTTACAGCTGGCCATTAGCTGCTTCAAAGGTGTTATTTCGTGTAGTTAAGGTTTCGGTTTAGCTTTATTTGATTATGGCAAAGCATTCAAGGGCCATCTGCTTAAGAGAAGGGATACCTTCGTGGATGACTTTCTAAGGGAAACTTGTTTGTATACACGTTTCACATGGTGAAAACCATGAAAACAACCATGCAGCCAGCCCTTTCGCGAGATTCGAACCTCAGAACGACCAGTGTTCAGAGATTTTACCGCTCGGCCGCTGTTAGGCTTGTACAGTTAAAGCTCCTGCTTATAATGCTATATTTTACTGGATTTCTGAAACTTCTAAGTGCCTAAAATTTACAAGGACAGAAAAATACTGAATATTCATTTTTAATTTTTAATAAGTTTAATTTTTAAAAGTTTTTTAATAAATAAATAAATAAAAATTAAAATAAAAAATAAAAAAGCACTTTACTGTATCCTGTAGTATCCAAATCAAAATAAAGGCTGAAACTATGTTAAAAATATGCTACAGCACTATTGAAATCGTAAAAGCATCCAAATGAGTTCTAAATGAAAGTTTCCTTGATTCGAAATTAGAACAGCATGAAATGAATTGTTTGATCTTTGGCCTAGAAATTTATATTAGTCCTCCTAAACGCATAGGAACATAATAGTTAATCATAATAAATTTAAAATAATTGTCATGTTAATTGCATTTGCTTTCAAAGGATGTATTAAACCAAGGTCTAATTCATTCGGCCGACATTACGGGGAACCGACATTACGGAACTAGCAGCCGGTATGTTGTTTACACAGCAAGTATACAGCATGCAATGAGAAAACCGTTTTACAGGCACGATGATATCAAATCGGATTTTACCTACTGCTTTGTTTCTCTGATTCTGGTTATTTGTCTAATACACAAAAGTTTCTTTTTTCAACACTTGCGGATGAAAATAGGTTTGATCTTTTCTCGTGAAGTCAGATTTTGTATGACTCATTTTAAGACAGGATTCAATCCATAGATTACTGAGTGTATGGTATGAAAAAAAGATGAATTCATCAGAAAATTCAAGATTGATTAATATATTATTGCATATATGCAAAAGGATTGCAATTTAAACTCATGTAAAACAGCTTTAAGCAGTTAAAGTTATTTTATATTTAGGTAGAGGGACATAAATGTGCCCTTTTTGAAGGAATAGCTACTGAAATATATAGGAATAACATTCTCATGAATTTCTTTTTCTTATAGCTTTTAGGTATTTTCTCCCTCCTTTTCGCCTGCCTTCATGGTGTTACCGATATCACACTCGACGCGTATTCGAGAGGTCTAGGTTCGAGTCCCAGTGAGGGCACCGCAAATTTTTCATGTCTTCTGCTTCAAAATAATCTGATGACACTAAAGTGGTGCCCGAACTAAAAGGTGGTGGATGATAATACGCCACCACCAGGAGTTGGCAATTGGGTCCCCTAATGTCTAGTCGCCCTGTAAAAGGCGGAGTACATAAGGTATTTTCTCCCTCCTTTCCTCATGAATTCGTGGTGTAACAGTAATACATTCGGCGCGTATTCGTGAGGTCTAGGTTTAAGTCTCGGCAACGGAATTGCTCATTTTTCTTGTCTCTTGCTTGAAAATAGCCTATTGACTCTACAAGCTTTTAATACTTCCTAAATTATCACTTAGTAATATAAGTATAAATATTTCATAAACAAAGGTATTCTAAGGAATTTTTAAATAATTAAAAATTATAACAAGTTATGAACTCTATAAGCATGTTTTAGATTGGAAAATTTAATAATCTCTCATAATACTTCCTTATTCTTTGTGATAAAAATTAACATTACAAAGCTCTTCATTCATCAGACTTTGATTGAAAGGGCTAATATAAAATTTTCGTGTGGACAGAGGGGGTACAATGTTATAAATAAATTCGACAAGAACTAATTTCATTGTTACTACAAAATTATTAAAAATATGTTTATAACTTTTGATAATGGACCTAGGCGCTTGGCATTTATCATATCTTTAAATCTGATAACGTAATCTCGAAATGATTAATGAAAATTTTAAAAATTAAATTATTATATGTTTGCGTACAATGCATTTACTTCAAGGTTGCAGTTAAAAGACAGGATATATAAGCGAATTTTCAATACTTATTTCGATATCTTAACTCAGATTTTGCAGTCTGCAATGAAAGGACGTTTACGCTATAAGGTATTTCTCCCGCCTTCTTAGCAAGCCTTCGTGGTGTAAGGCCAGCACACTCGACGCGTATTCTAAAGGTTCGAGTCCTGGCGAGGGCACTGCTCATTTTTCAAGTCTTCTGCTTCAAAATAATCCTAATGTCTCTGTAACGCAATTAACATTTATATTTCTGTTTTAATTATATTTCCTAATTTAATTAAAATAGAAATAATACCAAATTTTCAGATTCATCTTTCCAAAATTTAACGACATCATTAAAAATTTGTGAGGTATCAAGAGATGTTTATACGCAAGTTTTCTATTAATGTTTGCGAATACTTCACATCTGTTTTCTTATTAAACATTGTAAAAAGGAAAATAAATGACTTTTGATAAAACAGATTCACCTATTCACTACACAATGGGAAAGGTAACAAGTGTTACGTATCTTCCATCTCTTAATAATGTAAGTTCTAAATCACAAAATCCCGAAAAAACAAATTAGAATCTATTCTTTCAGTAAAATATAAAATTTTATATAGTTACGTTTAAATTTTGAAGCAGTAATAGTTTAACAAAAGCGAACAATATCATGTTCCCTTTCATACTGCGCATATTTTGTTCCCCGAGTGCTTTTAAGGAAATATAAAACTTTATATGACAATTTCCTCCCTAAAAAGATATTTAAATTCCATGCGGAATTTTTGCATCTAATCCCATTTCATACAACGAGAATTTAAATTCTCTACTTTAAGATAGCATTTGTAGCTTTGCAACATGGAGAGAAAGGAAAAAAAAAACCCTTTTCATCTAATCGTCAAAATCCAAACGCTTATTAATTTTCATCCCGAAACAAAACATTAAAAAACCACACTTTAAGCAGCATGAGCACTGTACATAAATATGTAATCCACTGTTACCCTTGATCGCGACATCCGCACATAAAGACAGCGAGCGAGACGAAAGGAGCATCGGGAGAGGATGACAGCGCGCAGGCGCGTACATAAATAAGCTGACGTCATAGGAGAATACCGAACTCGGTTGAGTTTGCTGCCGAACCACATCAGTCTCCGGAATCCGCCCACTAAACCTCCCCTCTTTTCGGCATTCTCCGTTTTAGGCTTAGCAGTGGCTGGAACGAACCTGGCTTTCCCAAAGCGGGAAGTGTGTTGTGAGGAAGATTGGCTGAGTGTATCTACGGCCATGAACGTCAAGCAACATGTTCCTTTACCGCCCCCCATAAACACGGGGACAGGGACATGTTTCCCTGGTCGCTACTCCCCCACCTACAGAAGTGCGGACCCGATGAGAAGGCATTGCATGGGAAATCCTGGGGTAAGTGGAGAAGATCATTCCATACCTGTTTACACACCTGGAGAGAGGGAAAAATAAAAGTTATTGATATTTAAAGGGTTTCCCCAACAGTCTTAATTAATAATCAATCTAAAACAGTGCCCCAAGCCTCTATATCTTTTTTACCAAAACAATCACATAGCATTATATATAATTAATATAAAATATTTTCAGCTTTGGAATAAATTACAATATGTGATTTCCCGTTGTTATAATATTTATTGTTTACGAAATAAAACTATTTGTGTGATATGAGAGTGTTTAGAGAAAACATTATTTAATTGCAGTAGAACTGCGTTTTGGAACTCGCTGGAAGTTGAAAAATGTGTTGTTGACAATGAAAATATTTATTATTACCGTTCTAGTGTTATAGTGTTTTGTTTCAGTACAGTATGTACATTTTGAATCGTTTATGTTCCCATTAGTTTGAATCGGAATTAAAATGAAATGTTTGTAACACGTATAAACGATACAAATTTTTTAATAGTCATATCATTAGCAAATCACCTGTAATTTTAATACTCAGTCTTAATTTAATGAGTAAAATAGCTGGATATTCTTGATTTACAATGAAAAGCCACAAATAATAATTTAAATACGTTGTTGTAAATTATTTATAAATTGTGTATTAATAAATGAAAATGAAAACGGGTATCTGATGCTACCGAAAGGAAAACCCCGGCTAATGAAAAGACCTTCGCATTGATTCATCAGGAAGCTCTTTAAAGCCTTGAAACCTGAGAACTTACTGCTCAGTCTTTCTCAAATAATAGTTTTGATATATAGTTAAATATTTATAGGCTGCATTAAGTATTTACACTGCTGGTAGAGTATTTTTAGAATGTGACGAAATGGGAGAGACAATGGAATTTGTCTTATCTTTTCGCAAGATTTACGTGACGGCAGTTGTAAGCCTTAATGAGTAGGAGTTTAAAATTTAATAAAGGCTAATAATAAGATAAAAAAATATTTATGGTTGACATTTGATATGAAAGCATCATTTCCATTTCTTTGAAAATAAAGTATGACTGTAATGAAATAAGAATAATCTTTTTAATATTTAGCTAAGTTTAGATGCATTTTTTAAAAAACTCCTTTTATTTATATATCTTACGTAATTAAGGTACTAAGGTTGGGAAATGTCTTTTGAAGCTATTCTTTTAGATAATTTACTGCGAAGCAGAAACAAACAAAATTCATGATCTATCTAATATGGAATATAATTTATATGTTGTTGTAATATAACATACGTTCTACATTTTAATACCGTAAAATTGCATAAAAAACCTTTTTATAAACATATTTCTAATTAAAAATAACATCAAGTGAGCCATTATGCCGTTATAATCGTTTACAATTCAACATATTCATAAAATTTTAAAACAAAAAATTCTGGTTCTCTGTGTATCTTTTTAAAATTCATATTTTAAAAAGTTTTTTAGTTTTTATCCTAGTACATTAAATTTGTCTTATTACTGTTTCTTTATTTTAACAACTAACTGAAAATTCCATATCAAAATTATTTGGAACGGGTTAAGCATAAAATTTATCATTATAACAGTTTAGCAGCTTATATTCAAGTAAAATTAAAAGTAATAATTTTTGCGCATTTTAAAACAGCACACAGTTTGAAACCTTTAATATACTATGTGAAAAACAGATAATATGTAGAGAAATAGTGTAGATTTTTAAATAATTAATTTTATCATTGTTATATATAATAACTCAGAATTTTAAATATGGTATTTTAATATGAAAATATTACAGAAATCTATCTATAATAAGAAACATACTTTGGCGGGGATTAAATTTGTACATTTATTTAACTTTCCGCGATACGCTACATACATTGCCAGAAGGTAGATTCAGCTATAGGAGCCTGTATAAATAGTGTTGAGAATTCGTAAATGTGCAATGAGTATAACAAAGGCTATTTAACGAAAAAGACATTATCATGTAAATCTTTCGTTTGCTTCGGAAATTTATGTTTCACATTTTCGCTACTTTTAAAATCTTAGATGGGCCTACAATATAATAGCTATGCATTTTACTGTATTATACTTAAGAGTTCTTGCATATAGTTTAAATACTTTATTTTATTGAATTTTACATTTAGTTCAGCAGTTACTTCTTAAAAGAAGGTGGAAAATACTTAAAAGTGCTCCTACTGTTGTAATATAATTCCTGATAGGCTGGTGGTTTTTGAATGATATGGTGAAGAGATCATCAACACTAGACGTATTGAACAATTCAGTAAATTCGGTATAGTACTCTCATCTTCCCTACCTACTTAAAAAAATGGAAATATTTGACTAAGGAAAAGATTATATGCTTTATTTTGATTTCATGAGATTTGTAATTTTGCTGAACACAGAATGTGTTTCCAGTAGTTGGACTCGAATAATTGGAATGCGGAAAAAGTCTTTCGTGGATCTGTTAGTAAATCGTACACTAAATTATTAATTATTAAATTCTATGTTAATATTACTGGTAAGTTAAAATATTTCTCAGAGTTTTGTGCGAATAAACTGCTTTTTATTATGGCATTTTCTGAAAAGCAAATGTAAATAGTAATTAAGAGTTTCCTCAGTATAATTTGATTTTTAATAATTAACTTAAACTATGTTATGAAATTGGAAAATAGGTATTATGCACTCTCCTAATGTCTTCAAAAAGCAGCTTTTTACTTTTTTACATCCATTTCTCACGTTTTGTTAGAAACATTTTTATGAAAGACAAGCTGTCATTAAAAATGCACATGGAAGATATTTAAAGATTCATCTAATGACAGCTGGTCATACGGCTGAAGTGCCTCCGAAACGAAGCGCTTACTAATCTTATTTTTTGAAAGAACTTCTCCTTAAGAATGAATACCCATTAACCGTAGATTTCTGAAACTTACGAACTTAGAAATAATTACAGTTGCGGTTTTGCTCTTAATTTAGGCATGTGAAAGGATTTAATTCATGTGATTTGTCAAAGAAAGTGAAATAAAAATATAACTTTTATTTTTATTTTTACACAATAATTAATAACTACTTTAAGAATTTGTTACAAATTAATAAATGATTGCAGTGAAATTGAAATTACTTTATAACAGGGTAAGGGAAGGATTTCATATTGATTACACAATATTTATTATGTTTAATGATGTAAAGAAATTATTAGATTTCTCCAGTCACCCTTACCAAATAACACCTTTAAATTCTAGTAAAGCAGCTTGTGAATAAGGATTGTTAAGTAATATTTTAAATGAAAAATATTTGCGCGTTTATACCAAATTTCATTTTGAATGAATGTGAAGGTATTGTAGAAGGAGGAGAATTAGATTCAATTGCACAATTTTGTTAGGCACATGATAAGCTTTGTACACAATTTTTGTACTTAGTTATTAAAGTTTTACTGGAAAATGAGAAGAGAATGATGAAAAGTGGAGGAACTCTATAACAGAAGTCCTGAAGTTGTTAGATCATCATAAGGTGAATAATATATCAGCCTATAATAAAGAATTATTAAAAATTAATCGTGGGACAACCAGCAATCGCACAGCGCTTTCGCACGTAAATTATTAACATATTGTTATTTGTCTAATTTATACATTAAAAATTAAAACTTCATGTAGTCTAGTTTAGAGGCAGAGTTCAAGCTGCACTTATTCACAGAAACTGTGTTTATAATCAAAGTTAACAGAAAACATAACTGATTTGAAAATTTCTTAATTTGTTTATTGCACAATGAACTGAAAAACATTCTACCGGTAGAGTACTAAATATTACAACAGGAGCATGGGGACTCCAGAAAACTCATTTACCTAAAAGACTTAAAGTACAAGGTCTGTAAATCTAAAGTAGTTTTTATAATTAATCATTATATAAATCGCATTGATTTAATAAACTATTTTTAACTTAATTCAATTTCTGAGTTTTCTAGTAGGAATTTAGTGATCGAACTTTATATAGTAAGGTATTATTCAGATAATTCTAAAACTTTAAAGAACACGCTAAGAGTTTTTTTTTTTTTTCAAAAATATATACTTTTCAGGATCTTTATAAAAAGACCAAGATCAATAAATGTTATCTGACAATTTCTATGAATGTAAAATTCAATATCCTGAGTATCTCAAATTCTATTTCTTTACAAAGGATAAAATCTAAAATTTATTCTATGTATCTATTACTTTCATTTTTTTACACAAAAGGGTAAAGCCTCAAATTTAATTCTAAATCTAGATAACAAATGCGTAATTCCAAGAATATATATATGCCCTTACACACAGAAACTAAGAATATTTAAATGGCGTTTGACTTAACCACTTTGCCACTTATTGACCACTGCACATATGCGAAAGGTACAGTTTCGTTCTGATGCTTGTTATTTATGTCAATTAAATGTTACTTTGTGTAATATAATTTATTAAAATGGTATAATATTACATCATAGAATTGAATAGCATAAAATATATGAATTATTCATCTTAGGTACACATTACGATTCGTGCCAGTAAGTATATCGTGGCGAATATGATTAAAGAAAAATTAAATATCATTTAAAATTTTGATTTAAAATCTAAATTATGAAAATTAACATTATTTCTAAATGGAAATTATATTTTTATAATAGCTAATTAATATTTCTCATTTAGTTTAATTATCGCACATCTTGCACAAATTACCCATTACGGCAATCTGTGCAGGATGTCAAGCTCATCGGCCATTTCGACGGTCTGTTCTCCGAAACCGCTGGCCTGGGTTGTTTTGAATTCTTTGGGATTTACACTACGGTGTAGTAGCTAACCTTTGTTAATCACTTTACTAAAGGGGGCATTGGTAGTTAATTAAATGGAATCCGAACATCAAATATCAGTCTACTTATTTACCATTGGCCACTTTCTATGCGTAATTTTGATAAAATAGAAGTATATGCACATATATGAATATATATGTATTTGATTCATATACCGTTTAAAAATTACACACACACATATAATATATGAATACGCACATAATTTTTAAACAATGTATTATTTAAATACTTTGCTACTTATTGTTGGTGCTTAAATTCAAAATAAATTCAAATAGAAATAAATCATTACAAATGAATGAAATTATTTTTAGATTACATTTACGCAAACGTGCATACATACGGAAGTGAGCGAATATATATGAGTTATGCAGATGTATTTGGAAATTTAGACTTTACTAAAGGTAACTCTGAAGTTTCTTTTGCAAAATGTAGTTAATTGATAAGTTGATTTCAAAATAAGTACCCTTTAAATACGTATCTGTAATTTTCCTGCATAATTTGTGTTCAGATTCATATCTGACGGACCATTTCATATGAATCCTGTGTCTAATATAAACCTACAATTTAATGGCAAATCAAACGTTACGCATGTGAGGTAAACTTACGAGTACGTAAACTAGTGATACCACCAAATGATTGTCTTGTTTTAGATTGTTTTCAGAACGAATCATTGTATGTTGATTTAAATATTTAAGCCTGCATGCAAACAGCTGTTTTCATGTATTAGAAAGTAACCAAACATGAAACTACTCCACAAATCTATGTATACAATATAAATTATGACAACATTTTTTATAAATGATAGATCACATTGGAATTAGGTTCTGAATTTCTGGTGCACTTTTAAAAGTCACTGATCATTAAATAAGTCAGAATCAGAGAAAATATTTATCCTTATCTGCTTGAGAGCTGCTAAGAAAGCTGCTCTAGAGGACGAGTTTGTACTTTGACATTAGTTTTATGTTATAAACTAAACTAAACTGAACAAACTGAGCTGTATTTTAAACAGTTAAAAATTCCATTTGAAAAACAAACGTTTTCATGTAACTTTACTACTAACTAGAAAATCTTGTTGTAACTGTTAAAAATTGCAATGATTCTGTTATACATAATGTTAATTTTAATTTGTGTAATTGAAAGTTATGACGGCATATATTTACTGATTTTTAATCTTGAAGTAGTAAATTATATTTTTGTAAATGCAAGAAGTTTCTTTGGATTGCAATGTAGAGTAACATTGAAATACAATATTTTTTAGTGCGGATTAGGTTTGGTTTGTTTATTGTTAATCATCGCAAAGAACACTAGGTTTGTCTGCCTAAGGGGAGAGATGCCTTTGTGAAAGAGTGCGGATCAGGAATTGTGTGCTTCTGTACTCAGTGAAATAATTACATTTTTCTTCAGTGTATGTTTGGATGTGTTATCATATACTGAGCTATGTAACTACTTACGTTTAACGAAAGTTCGTATTTACCACACAGATATATGTTTACTAAAGCATGAGTGGAACTTGACAAAACACTAAAATATATTTCGCGACATTTTCAAAAATGTAACTGGTAAAACTAATTTTACAGCACATCATGTCAAGGAACTTTTAAGAAATGTAATTAAAAGAATTTCGCCAGAAAAAAAATAAATGAAATCAAAAAGAATGGCAGCTCTTGTTCATATTAAAATAAGTAGAAAATCTGACAAAATTCTGTGATAAGTATTGATAATTTGAATTTAACCTGAATTTACGAAAATGAATTTGTATTTTTCTTTAATTAAATTTTCTTCTCGGATAAGATGTTTAATAAGCTAGTGTTTCTAGCAACTTAATCATTATGATAAAAACGAGCCTCTATTTGAATGAAATCTTTCTTATTACATATATATAAATATATATTTATAAACTAAACTTTTGTAAAAATTCGAAACGAAAATAGAAGTTTTAAAAAAGCATATTTCAAATAATAATCACTTCTTATTTATTACAGTTTATAAAAGTGCACGATATTTTTTAAGTAACCTTTGATAAAAACTTCATAAAGCAGTAAAATGTATGTAATTATAATATAATATAATAAAATATAATAAAATAATGCAAATAAAAGTTATTCAATTTCTCTGCTTTTTAAAACTTATCGTCTTTTTACAGCATGTATTCCTTGTTCTGCTATTAAGATTCGGCTATAAAATTACACAGCAAATTATTACTGTACCGTTTAGGTGATTAATGCCGTACGCAAGTATTCATTTCTTAGTTATATTTTAAGGAAAGTTGACATTATTTATCAGTGTTGTTGTTGTTGTTCAATAATGATCACTTGTCGGATCTATTAGTCAGCCCAAGCCATCGAAATTCCTCATGGCAAGGAGAGCAAGATTACGCCTGTTGTTGGCAAAAGTCTTGAGCACCTTACAGGTGACAGTTCGACTTAGTTCAGTTCCGCCCTCACGATTTTGATTGAGAGCAATCCGGGGGGGACTGGTCTGAGGGTTTCCCACCCCTCTTCCCCTACCAATAACCTCTCCAAAGGACTTTCTGCTCTCCGCATATTTAGAGTGCTCCCATGCCGCAAGGACACTACACATCCATGTCTTTTCCCGGGATTCGAAGTCCCCCCCCGGTTTGCTCTCAATAAAAATCGTGGGGGAGATCGCACTGTCACCTGTAAGGTGCTCAAGACTTTTGCCAACGACAGGCGTAATCGTGCTCTCCTTGCCATGAGGAATTTCGAGGGCTTGGTGACTAATAGATCCGACAAGTGATCATTATTGAACAATAACAACAACACTTAAATAACAACACATAAATAATGTCAACTTTCCTTAAAATATAACTAAGAAATGAATACTTGCGTACGGCATTAATCACCTAAACGGTACAGTAATAATTTGCTGTGTAATTTTATTTGGCATCGAAGGCAGCGATGCTAATCACTATACCGGTTTGGCGGTTTATTTGTCATATGAATAGGTTTTTCATTTAGATCAGTTATAGCTGGCCTATTTCACAAAATTAGTTATTAAACCCATGTTAAGCAAATAGCAATTTTTATACATATTCAGATAAAATTTGCTTTCAGATTGAGGTTAACGTTGTGAAATATAGAGCTGGGATATTTTCGTTAACATTAAAAACGATATAAGTTTGGGGTTGATACTTCTTTATTTGAAAGATCAAGTGAAGCTATTGAAACAAAATTTTTCGTATGATGGTCTATGAAATATATGATGATGTTTCCATTATTGTGGAAAACATACGTTGTCATCCCGCAGGAAAAGTTAAGTGCCAATTTTAAATTTCATAACTTTCAATGATAATACCGCATTGACAGTTAGTAACAAAAGATGAATATGCAGTGGACTGGCGTTTTTACAAAACTTTAATAAACGAATGGCTCGTATTTAGGAACTATACCATTGGCAAGAAAATGCAAATATCCGACGCGTTTAAAGAGTTAATTATTTTTCTTTTTTTATGATCTCACACTGTCTGTTTATTTTCACCGTTCCAGTCGAAAGCGCCGAAAATTTGAACAGAAAAAGACAAAATTTCCCGGAACTGATTGAACGATGATTTTTTTCCGAAACTTTGATTGGGAAATTTGAATTGATAAAGAAAGTAGACCATAGTTCAAGTTCAGGACATTTTTACGGGCACCGTAGGAGCTGTAACAAAGTAACTGTCTTTGTTCTCAGGAAAAATTATATTAACAAGTTATCCTGTAGCCACAAGAACGTATTGACATCTGTTCAGTTAACTCTTCGGGTGTTTCGAAATTAAGCAATTCATTTTTCCTAAATGCATGCGATATCCGTCTGTCGTGAATTTGTAATGAGAGCTATGTGCATTTGCGCCCACTGCGGTGCGTAAATGGAATGGGTGGTGTATGTAATTATGGCAAAGCGCACTAGGGCTATCTGCCTAAGGGGAGGGATGCCTTCGTGGAGGACTTTCTAAGGGAAACTGGCTCGTATACACGCTAACTGGAATGGGAGCTGAGCTCATTGATGATTATCAAAATGTTAAAGTTGTTTAGAATTTAACATTTTCATTTGTGAAATAGCCTCTGAAATATATCTTGATCATCTCTTACTTTACAGATTTTAATTCATTAGTTGTGTTATATAAAAGAAAAGAATAAGTTTTCTGAATGACAGGGTAAGAAATGAACAAGCGAATGTTCGTGTCTTGACTAAGACTAATATAACTAAAATAGCACTAGATCAACACATTAGAAACATTTTACAGTGTAGTAGCGAAACAAGTAAAAATTAGTAATTTTTTAAATCTTTAATAAATAATATAGAAACAAACTTTAATTTTTGAATTTCATTATAATTTACTAAGCGTCAGCTGTACAAAGTATTTAGTTGTACATATGTGTTCGTTAAATGTGTGTTCGTTAAATGGAAAGTCCGCTGTGTATAATCCGTAATTTACACAATAAAAGCTATTAATTAATGCGTGGTAGTAAATATCTTTTGTACAAGATATCTTTAGCAAAAGGAGGTGACAAATTAAGTGAAACTAAAAGGATTACAGATTTTCTCCTTCTTTTATCTATTACAGGTAACATTTGCAGAGAAAAAAAAACATGGGATTTCGAAACAAATGTCATAAGTAAAGTGAATTTTCAAAAATATGAATATAAATTTAAGGTAAAATAATTTGCATGGAATTGTGCTTCCTTATATATGCTGTGTTATCATTGTCAAAATTAATTTTCTAAAAGTTTAGTTTGTTATAGAAATCAATGACAGATACAATAAAGTCTTAATTTTAAATTTTACGTAACAGCTGTACTTTTTAATTTGATAAAGGGTGAAAATAAAAAATTAAATTAAAATTTATATTTTCAAATTCTAATTCCCATTATACATAATTAAGAAAAGGAAGACAACTTTTAATTGGAGCTTATGTTCATACTTTTTCCTGTATTTGATTGAAATATTAAGATATATCCCATAATATTTAAATATGTTCAGAGGTTTTCAGATACTTTTCTTTTTTTAATTTTCAATAGGTTAAGAATTTCGCATGAAATATAAAAAGAAAATTTAAAACCTATAGAAATAAATTTTGTCAAAAGAAGTTAATATAATAAGGGAAATTCTTTATTTATTAACGATACAGTTAACTATATAGCCATATAATGCATGCATCCAGAAAAGGTTTAGTTTTTGTTTAGTCGAAAGTCACAAAGTATTCAAAATCTGCTTGTCTAACTTAGAGGAGGCATCTTCGGAGGACATTGCAAAGGAAAGTGGATTATATTCACGTTAGAAATGAGCAAAAATCTTGAAAATATCCCTTCAGCCAGCTCACATAGAGAAATTTATAATCTGTAATTTAAAATATTATGTGCATCTACTGCGGTTTACTTTACTTTTCCAAAGATAAGATAGAGCGAATAACACGAGATGTTATAAGAAAAATAAATAAATAAAAGCTTTGTATGAAAATTTATGGGCACAATATCGGGTTAATAGCGGAGAAAATTTTAATTAATAGTGCATGCATGGAGAACTTTTCATGAAATTAGAAAGTGCAAAGGAGACAAAGTAAGTTAGAAATAAAGATGAAAAATATTGTTCAAAAGTTCTAAATCTATCTACTGAATATATTGAGCTATGGAAAAAATGCATTGCAGATAACTATAAAATAATACCGAAACGTTGGCAAGCACATTATTGAGTTGTAAAATTAGAGCAATATTTATTTGGAACAAAACATTGCGTAAAAGATGCTTTTTGGTCGTGTATGAAACACAGATTTCAAAAATATAATTACAGTTTATTAATGCAGCACGAATATATGTATCTTGGAAGAAATTTGCATAATTTTGGTTACGTAAATGAAGTATTTTCGTGATATGTAGTGATAACTACTGATCGAGTAGAAAAGACTTCTGAAAACTGGTAGTTTAACCTGGGCTCAAAATCAAGTGGACAGGATGGCTGCAAGCATGCATTCGTGTTTTTCTCCCCGTGTGATATAAATATGAGTCAGTTTCTCTTAGGAAGTGGCTTAGTAGATAAGATTACAGAACACTGGTATATCGTCAGGGTTCAAATCTCGGTAAACGAACTGGCTGCACCGTTATTTTTTGAAGCTTTCCTTAGGTATAACGAGAATTCGAACAAGTTTACTTTAGGAAGTCCTTCACGAAGGCAGTTCTGCCCTCGGCAAGAAATATCATTATGCTTTTTCATTTAAAAGTTTCTGTACGATGTTTTCTGTCAGATAGACTTTGAAAACTTTTAACCTTCCCGATTAAATAAAGGTGATAATTGCCAGAAATCTGAGATTTAAAAAGGGTCAAACTAACAACGTTTAGCAGTCTTATGACTAGGCCACTGGCGGGTTTCGGAATTATGACAATGAATTGAAATATGTTTTAAACAAGTAATTGCGATGACTAGTCTTGTTTTTTAACATCATGTGATGTTCAATCAAAATCGTAAAAACGATCATCATTTGAAGTTCAGATTTTGAGCGTGAAGGTGCATTTGCCCCTCGCTCCCTATTTTAACTTCGCTAATTTTTTTTGTCCTTTATGCTTGATCAGATAGCCTGGCTCAGTAAAAGTAGGCGGCCAGTGCAACTCTGATTAAAAATCCAGTTATAACCACGTGCAGTGCTGATAAGGACCACGTTTTTCTGAGACTCCTTCTCCTTTATTTTCTTCTTTCTAGGTATTTCTTTCTCCTGATGAGGAGGGACCTTTAGCTGCCCTCGAAATCGATTGAGTGTTTCATTATACCTACGCTAAATACAAGGTTGTTTTTACGATTTTGATTGTCACATTAGCGTGTTTCTCTTCTAGTCTAATCATGTGATGTTTCTTATACTAACTAAGCTAATTAAAGGAATAATAACCTGGGGATTCCCAAACCTTGTCCAGTCAAATTTGCAGCGCAATATAGCTGATTATTTGCACATAAATGTTTGGCATCCAAGATAGTGATTATTTAGCAGTTTAATATTGTTTATTTTAGCTGATTATAGCAAAACCACACCAGAATTATCTGCCGAAAGGAAAGAAGACTTCTCACAGCGGACGTCTAAAGGAAACTGACTGGCATTTACGTTACAAATGGACAAAATATGAAAACGTTCATACCGCCAGTCCTTTTACCAGGATTCAAACTTGAGTCTTTCAGTCACATAAACGTTTGAGAGGTAATTTTACTCCGTCCTACGAAACAAAAACTTACAGAGGTAGTAAAGAACTAGAACCTGCGTGAGACTCTTTCTACGAAAAGCAGAATAGAAAGGTAAAAGCAGCATGACCTCCTTTTTATGAAGAAACGCTGTTACCAACCGAGCTATTTGCAGGGAGGTAGAGAATGCTGGATACATTTTGCTTAATCATAAGATTCATATATCTCAGCTTCAAATTAGGTAAAATATCAACTTTTTTTTAATGAAGATTTTGAATATATCTCTATCGATTTTGAGGACGATCAGACTCAGGTCCCTCTTCTACAAGAGCAAAAACATTTTTTTTTCCAAAAGATAATAATCGTAATTATATATGAAGTAGTCATTAATTTATGACGCAGAAAAGAAAATATGCGTATCGGCATTTGAAACAGTTACTATTTTAAAAATAATAAAAGTAACTCTGAGCATGCGACAGAGACTGATTGTATTACAATTCGGTATAACTTTAGTTGCATGTAGAATAGCAACGAAGGACTATACAATTTATCAAATAGTTATGAGCATCACATTTGTGGCATTTCAACGGGGCAGAAATCCCATATTACCATGCATGTCTGTATCCACTAAACAAGTATAATGAAGTAGAGCGAGATTATAAGCCCACCTTTCTTTGATTTTTTCTCTATATGTCATAAATGTTAGTAACAGCGCGGATCAGAAATTTTCACATTTTTAGCGACAAATTTCCTTCCCATTTTGGGCCCAATACATTTAAGAAGCTAAAGTACAAAAGTTCACTCGCTGTGAATTCATGAATTATAGGAATGCTCGAAAAATTTTCAACATTATTATCCTTGAAGTTACTGAGTACATCATCTAGTCACACCAAGTTATAACTTAATACAAACAATCAGTGAGCGCTATTTGATTTAACCAATTATGGTAATGTATTGTGAGAGCAATTTACCTGAGAGTAAGGATATTTTGATGGGAGACTTCCTGAAATGAACTGGCCATTTTACGTTATACATGAAAAAAAACTGCTAAAAGCGAGCATATAGCAGCCCGATGAGATTCGAACCCGCGTCGATCTATCACTATTCCGGGGTCTATTCTCACGATCACTGGTGAATATCAGTGCCACGCTGCACGCATTTAAGTAGCATCCAGTTTTCCAAAAGACAAATGTGCGAACAATGACTCATGATACTGCCGGATACTATAAAAGCGTCTCTCCTTTTGTAATGCCTTTTATGAAATATAAATTGAGTACACGTGACATCAACACTGCATGAAACGTAGTTATATAGATATCAGCTATGCATTCACCGTTTGGTTTCATTGAGTCTTATTTTCATCTTCATTAGAATAGCTTAATGCCATGTTTTTCCACTAAATTGTTATTTAAACCCTCGGATTACATCCATTCTTTTCTTGCATATACAATTACAAATGCAACTAATTTGATTAGAAGTAATCATACCTCTAGGCTTTGCAATTTCAACAAAGTTCTGTACATGAAAATAAACTTAAGTACATATTTTACGGCCTTTATAATTAAAATAAAGATTAATTGTTGCATAATTAATTTCCTTCTGGATAGTATAATTTAACTGCTTCTTTTGTATGAATATTGGGTAAAGAAGCTAAAATACAAAAGCGGTGGATTAATTAAATATTCTATTGTTTTAATACACAAATGCTTGAAAGGCATTTTCGTTTTTAAGTAAGCCATGTGAAAATCATTTTAATTAATTGCGATAACATGTATTACATAACTGTCGTCATAAATTTCCAGTCTTCGGAAACGAATAATGTTTATATAAGTTACAATAATGTAAACATTAATAGAAATTACCAGAGTAAAAATTGAATTCTACGTTTGCATAATAAGTTTCTATGTGTTAGATTCTATCCCTCATGGAAGCTTATTCCGCTGATTTATAATTAATTATTGAAGATGCAAATGCAATCCGACGAATATCATTAATTGTTAATTATTATTTTGAAAGGGTAATGAAATTTAGATGATTTACGGAATCTTTTGACCCCATAAAGTGAGTCCTTCTAAAAAAATTATTATGAAATAGCTATATTATTTTAGAGATGGAAAAACAGTTCTTCCAGTGATATTATCTTTATGTTTTATGCATAAATGCATAAAGGATTCTGTTATTTTCGTGATTTTTCTATGTAGCAATGTATTACATATCCATGAATGTAAATTTAGGCTAGGAAGACTACCATATGCATGGGAAGATGTTGAAGTGCAGTAGATTCACCATTTTCAGCTCATTACATCTATATAATCAGCTAAATATTGTTTATGAATGCATTAAAATATTATCAAATTGTATGCAACTTCCATAAATGGAATAATGCTGATGTGCAAGTAATTAAGAGTCACAATATTAAATGTGTTCGTTATCTCTTTTATTTTTAATAAATGAAACGAGAACATTAAAACTTTAAAGTTAATTTTTAAGATGTTTTACGCTGTACATGAATTGCATTGATTTAAGCATAATAAGAGATTTATGTTTGCATGCAGCTTATATATAAACCTCAAATATAGACATTAATTTGAAGGTAATTAATTGAAAATAATATTTAACAGAAATACACAATATTTAATAAATTGTCGTGATTCCAAACAATACCACCTGTCATATACGCTAATCTTAAGTAAAGTAATGCGTTTTAAAATCTATACTGTACTAAGCCATAACCCACTGAAGAAAAATCTTTTAGTTTCTAATTAACTTCTATATCACAGAAGAGAGTGCCTTCCTCGGCAGCTCATCAGCGATCGCAAAATTCTCTTCTCAGCCGAAGATGCGACGGAACCATCCGGGGTAACTCATGCTCGAGTGCTACGGTTGTGCCTCCGCTCACCTGGCGGTGATTTTCTGGGGTGTTTTGCCAGGTCTCCGACGGTGGCGCGAGTTTGCCCTGAATGTACACGAAAGACAGTCTCATGTCTGGCTATTTAAACAGGGTCATCAAATACATTAATTAAATAAACTGAATCCTTATAGTATGATATAACGAGATAGCTATATTATTTTATAATAACTTTCATATTTTCGGACAGCACTAGTTTCGGATTCTTTTAAAAATATCAGTTCCACTAGATGTTTTAAACTTTTTATAAGCATTTAAGTTGTTTACTGATTATCGTGTTACTTTGTGAATCATTATTAGATGCTACGGCATAATGAACTCCTATTTTGAATAAATTAAAATTATCCGATATTTCATCAGCAGAAAACAAAAATCCTCTCACTGTTACAAGTATTCTCGAATAAACTTCGGAGTAATATGATCTAAATAAAAAATTTAAATATCTTAAGAAAAGATACTCATGCTCTAAAGTGAATAAGAATAAATAATTTTTTATTAATAAGTTAAAATTTTCTCTTCGGTGATTAATTCATTTTATCACAAGTGTAATTTAACCTCAAGAAAAATGGCTATAGGGTTATAACAGTGTAAAAATTGTTTGGTTTTCTTACATCGCTGCTTTATTGATATAATTAAAAACAATCATTTTCACAGAAGATCAAGAGGGCATTTTTACGGCACGTAAGTCAATGTTTAGCTTAGTAATGCTTTTGCGATACTTTTCCAAATACAGAAGATTTTATGCTCGATCGAAATTTCAAATGACAACATAAGCTATACGTCAGTATTACAATAAAAAGATATTTAATTCCATACATTGTTGTAGGTATATAATATTCCATTCCATTTTCAAATGAAAATAAAAATTTATTGTTAATTGAAAACATTGAAAATATTAATGCTATTAATCTAGATCGACAATAATCAGCAGTCACTGACAACATTTCCTCGTAAGCTAGAAGATACTTTAGATTAGCAAGAAAATTATTCAGCTATCTTTTAAATTTTATCATAAGTTCTTGATAATAATAAAATAGGCTAAGTTTAAAACAGTAAAAACGAATAAAATAAAAACGAAACTGCAAATGTTATAGACTAATCAGTGGTCGAGTGGATAACATAGCAGTTAGACCCAGACTCAAATCCTGATAAACAGGCTGGCTGCATAGATATTTTCATGATTTTTCTCATGCGTAACTTGAGTACCTGCTAAGTTTCTCTTAGAAAGTCCACTGTGAATGCGTTTATCAATGTTTTTGGTTTGGTTTATTTGTTTAAGGCAAAACACTTGAGGGCTCCCTGCTTAAAGGTATAAATGCCTTCGTGGAGGACTTTCTAAGGGAAGCTGACTTGCATACATGTTACAAATGGGGAAAAGCACGAAAACGCCCGTACCACCAGCCCGTTCGCGGGCTTGGAACCTCGTACCGAACTACCAGTCTTCAACGACTTTACCGTTCTGCCGCTGGTGGCCTCAGCATTCATCAACGAGGCAAATTCTTGTCGTGTATTTTTCAAATAATTAACTAAACAAGAAGCTGCAAATTTTATTTGTATAATGCTCAAATATTTAATGTCATTTAAAAATTTCAATCGGAAATATTTATTAATGTATTAATATAATACTTATTTATATTTTTACAAATTTATAACATGCAAATTTTATCGAGTTGAAGTCGCAAATTTATTGGTTACTATTGTTTTCTTAAATCAAATTTTTATATCGCTGATACTAAATTGAATTCTTTATTATTTTGTTTTGCAGCTTGTTTGTAAAATAAATACACAAAATACACTAGTATCATTTGTAAACTCAGCTGTTTGCATTAGTAAACTGCTGCTTCAGTTTTCTTTTTGTTTCATTCCATAGAGATTTGGTTTAGTTTATTATAAAAAAACACACGAGGGCAATCTGCCTAAGAGGAGAGATATCTTGTAGAAGACTTTCTAAGAGGAATTGGCTTGGATATACGTTATGCACAGAGAAAATCACGAAAATGCCAATGTAGCTCATCCGTTCGCCTGCAATCGAATCATTATTTATTGTTCAGAGACTTTATTACTCGATCGCTGGTGGGCCTCACAGCATGAAAATTATAGATGGATAATGCACCTTTCCTATTATTTTAGGAAGATTATCACAGTTACCAACTTTACCTACTTGAAGATTGCACTCATAATCATAGGTAATCCTCTGCATCAGGGTTGGTCAAACTTCATGTCAGTAAGAGCCGCACGTTTGAATTCAGGAATGTTCGAGAGCCGCATTTAGATTTCCTAAAAGCCACAAGTTCATATTTACATCATTATAGAAGTAGTGGAGGAGGTTTTAAATAGAAAGAAATCCCTGATAACTTTGTAAAAAGAGTCTAAACTAATTAATGACTTCTTTTTGGAAACTTCTTTTTGGAATTAGTTTTAGTTTACCATATTTCATACATATATTTTATATGCACGAGCCGCACAAATTGCCTGCGAGAGCAATATCAGGCTCGCGAGCCGCACTTTGGCCACTCCTGCTCTTATATAGTCAACCTATACACAACGCAAAACGTACAGCTATCTATTATAGTCAACCTATACACAACTGAAAACGTACAGCTATCTATTATAGTCAACCTATACACAACTGAAAACGTACAGCTATCTATTATAGTCAACCTATACACAACTCAAAACGTACAGCTATCTATTATAGTCAACCTATACACAACTCAAAACGTACAGCTATATATTGTAGTCAACCAATACATAACTCAAAACGTACAGCTATAATTCCATTATATATTTTTTTCACGCTTTTTAGAAAGCTATTTATAAAGTTTTAATTTGTTTGAATTAAGGACCTGACAGAAGTCTTTTAAATAACGGTAAATTTAATGACAATCAGCCAAGTTATCGACTATCAGCAATCATTGATAAGTAGTAAAATTTTCAATATTCCGTTTAAGAAAATTTTCATCATAGTTGAAGATTATAAGTTTTTTAAAAACAATTTTATGAATTTTTTAATGAATTTATTAAAACATAATTTCTCTTTTTGTTTCCTTTGTTCCCACCAGTCGGTGACTGGTGGGAACTGTTGAACGCTAGTACTTCATCTAGGGTTCAAATTCAGTGAACGGCTGGCTACATGCGAATTTTTGGCATTTTCTCCATGTATAAAGTGAACTCAAGCCAATTTCTCTTCTTGAAAAATCCTCCAGGAAGGCATCCTTTCTTTTAGGAGGTAGTCCTCATTTGCTTTACCATAGTTACTTTACTATAATTTAATATAACTTTCTGTACTTATTATAAATATTGTAATAATAATGAAAATCTTTTGAATTGAAATAGAACAGAAATCAACGATTTCACCATTGCTACAAAATGCATTAAGTACTTACATATTAGAGCAACCATCTTAGTAGAAATCGCCAAATTTTTAGAAGATGTCAAAATGCGCATAACCATTCTTCAGGCAGTCATACTCACAGCAGTCCTTCATTCAACGTAACGGCGACATTTTGGTAGGCGTTCTTTTTGTTGTATTCCAAGTTCTATCAGTTTTTACAGTAAAGTAGAGATATATTATGTCTTAAACAAAATTTTAAAATATGAGCCTCTTGAATCTGGCAGAGAATGAAAGAAATTGCGGTAAAATTGCTGCAAGGATACAGTTTTTTGACACAAAATTGCTAAAGGAATACAATAAGGAGATACATTCGGTGGACAGCCGGTACACAGTGTTGTGCAGGTCTCTGATTTTTTAGACGAAAACAGATCTCTGTATATATGGAAAGAATAACAGTGCAAAAAAAATTACAGAAATATTTTGTGTTAAATTAAAATGTGTTTTGTTTTTTAATGTATACCTATAGTCTTCATTTCGTAATTCAAATTTGTATTTCAAATTGCTAAAGTGTATTTTCCTTTGATGTGTTGATAATGTCTGCCAACGTACGATAAATATTAATAGTTTGGGAACCCTTTTTAAAAAAGTCTCGAAAATCTGGAACGAGCACTCGAAAAGTAATTTTTAGTTTTTTATTGGTAAAAACTACCAACTTGCTTTAAGGTTGTTACGTTAATTCGTAAGTACCATGCGTTATTCCTTTCCATTTCTACTCGTATTTTGTTAGTTCGTTTTAATCGATTATGGAAAAGTAGATGACAGATATCTGCTTAGCAAAGATATGTCATCATAAAGAGCTTTCTAAGGAAAATTGGCTCATATTTATTTTGCACAAGGGGAAAAGCGGCGTAACAGTCAGTACATTCAACCTGTTCACAGCAGTGTGACTGTGGAATATGACTGTATAATCAATGCTCAGAGATCTTCCCATTCAACTAATAATGGTAGCGTTTACATTTTGAATTTCAGGTAAAAGTACATTTTTTCCTTGTAGATGTTGGACATTACATGCAGCGCTGTCCAGAATGGAAAAAGCCAAGAAATTTGCCTTATACACTTTTTTCCGTGTGAATAATCTGTTAATTAACTGAAAGCATGTATTAATAATTAATTATTTCAAACTAAAATACGTGAAAAATTAGTATCTTTAAAACCCTAATAATAAATAATTTGATCGTTTTTATTATAAAATGTACATATATAATCTGTTCTACTTTGTCAGTATATCTCTGTTCTATATGCGATGCAGAGAAAGAAATTTATGGATCAAGGAATCCCGAACTTTCAAAATCCATTTCAAATTTTTATGTAAAATATTTAGTTTAGTGTTGAACCGGATTACGCAAACCATACCAAAGTACTCGAGATCTATATAATTTGGATTAAAATTTACGAATAGAAAGTGGAAGTTTTTAAAAAGTAAAATTTAGACTGTTTAGTAGGATTATTTTGCGTGAAATTTCTCAAGAGAATCAAAATGCATTCGTTCATATATATTTTCTGTTAGTGATGTTATTACTTTCAGTTTCCGTATTTCATCACTGACAATGCCTAGTTCTAAAATCTAAATTTCACTTCTTGATTATAAGAAGATTTTGAATAATTAATGTTTTTAATTTATTTATTGACAAACAAATGCTTCAAGCTTGATTTCGTTAATGATAAACGGGTGGTATTTTTCTGTCACATGCGTGAACCCTCCAGCAGCATAGCGGTGAGATTGCTGAACGCTAATCGTTCAACTCGGGTTCAAATCTCGGCAAACAGGCTACTAATATGTACGTTTTGGAGACTTATCCCACGTGAAACACCATTATAATCTACTTTCCCTTAGGTAGTCCTCCCTCTCCTTTAAATAGATAGACCTTGTGAGCTTTACCTTAATCTAAATATTACCTAATATCAGCTTATATTGTTGTGTTGTTGTGATTTATCTCACTTGTCTGTAAGTAATATCAGAACAAGCCCATGAAATTCATCGTGGCAAGCAAAGCAAGATTGCTCCAGTTGTTTTCAAGGGCCTTGAGAACTATACACGTATACCAATTTCCCGAGGGTTTTCCACCCCTCTTCCTCTACGACCAATCTACGGAGACGACTTTCGGCTCGCCGTGTAGTTAGAGTGCCCCCATGCCGCAAAACACTACACATTCATAGAAATCCATGCTTTCTCCGGGATCCGAACCCAGGCCCATCGGTATCGCAGTAGGCTCTTCTAACCCCTATACCGTCTGCTTATCATGAGCGAAACAAAGTTTTGAGACAGGTGGTATTGTAAGGATCCTAAGTTTTACTAACGTTTATTTTATTTTAAATCTTTACTATCACTTCTTATTTTCTACTTCCGGCCAGAATTAAAAGCTTTAACTTATTTATGCAAATTTGTCTTGCTAACGCCAAGTACTTAAGTTGTGGCTTTTTGCCAAGCAAGAGAGAGGAAGGAGTTATTAGAAGCAGGCCGCTGGCCATAGTAGTTTTACTCGGTTGCTGGTTGCCTTCAAGGCCAGAGGTTTAGTCCTCTTGATAATTTCAAACGTATCGTAGTTTTAGCAGCTCTCTGTACTACATACGGATTTTGTTAAATAACGGCCAATCTTAAAGTTAGGCACTTGTATATTAATCCAAAGTTAGTTTTAGTTAGTATTTTTATATTCTTACTTTCAGACCAAAAGTGGTTGGTCTCTGTATTCCGAAGTTCCGGAAATCCCTGTAAAGATAGAAAAATAAAGGGTTTCGTATACCCTTCCTGTGTGTATTGTCTACTTCACAATTTATTGAACATAGCTTGAGTAAGCTCCCTGTTCCGAGTCAGGACAGTTCATGTTTCCAAAGCAAGTAAAGAGGAACACAAGTCCTGATAGTATAAGTAAAGAAATCTAATATTATTGATGCAAGTCCTTTTGTAGCGAGGTTGAAATATCTGCTAGAACACCTTTTATTAAAATCTCTTCTGTTACCCGAATTTATTATTTGTTAAAAATTACAAAACCTGTTTCCATCCGAGTCACCTCGTAAAGTGAAAATATTAATATAATAATTTAGGATAGTAAATTTACTTTTCTATAGATTTCGGATGTATATGTTCGTATCCTGTAACTAAACGTAAAGAAATTTTACTTACATACTTTTTTTCTGCTAATATAACCTGTCTTCTTGTTCTTAATGCATAACTAGTCACGTCCACCTAGACATGACTATTGCGTGCGGGATTTTCTTAAGCCATCATTCAGAATAATCTGTGAATGCTTTTAAGAGTACCTGTAACAACAGCATCACATTGATGTTGCTAAATACATTTTAGGCCTTAATGCCCTTTTCTAACGTGAGGAAATCTTACATAGAAGATATTACTTGTTTACCTACATTTTAGAATTGTACTTTTAACTACATACATTGCAAGCAAAACGAAGGAAAAGGAAGACCAATGAAATATTAAACGTCATGTTTCCGGTGATGGATTTGCTGAGCATTAATATTGCATTATAAAGAACCTTTTCCGTATAATACAGCCGCTCACACGCGACAAGATAATAAATTTTTAACTACACTATTGTCACACGTATAATTTGGAAATATAAGAATTATTGACGTTTAGATAAAGCGTAAATTTGCTAAGAATGCTGCACCCAATAGTTGATGGCATAACGAGACAAGATATGCCATATTATTCAACTGAAGAATCAATGAATATATTCCAAGTTACTTATGGTATTGTTTGCATCGCGATAAATATTTCACCCAATAATGCATTTTCCCCGTTCATTTTGATAATATGGAAAATACCAGTTTTTTTTATAAAAGAAATTTGTTGAAATGCTGGCACATATGCATACGAAAAATGACGAATTATAGCAGCTCAAAAATATTAAGAAAATAATATGTATGTAACTGGTTTAGCTATGGAATGTTTCATTTTTTTCATTAGATTAATTAAGGTTCTTTTCATTAATTACTCACAGATACTCTTCTGTCAGTAGACGGTATTGCATGATGCTCCCTTCAGTTTCCATGTGTATTGATTATTGCATACTTGGTTAGCAGCTGGGGATGGCAGAACTGATCGATGAGCTAATAAATCCGCTATAGTAACTTTTTTAGCAGGAATATATTAGTTCGTTTACCTATAGTTTTAAAATGGAAACAAAATTGAATTTTATTATACGATTCTCTTCCAACTTTGAAATAAGGCGATACGCAGCTGAATGTAAATTTATATAATAAATTATATTACACAATAAACATCTATAGTTTCGTATTTGCTGCACTGGCATTACATTTATGCTTTTTATAAATACCCACACATGTTGCCTTACAGTGAATTTTGTGATATATCCTGTCTTATAATTTTGTAAATGTTTCGTCGTCAGGGGTTAAGGTATTTTTATATCTGCTTGCTTCGCATGGTAAGTGGAAGCTAATTTTCAGTATCTTCGACATTAAAGAGAATCTAAAGTATTCCTTCTGAGCTTTTAGGTTTGTTTATAACCATATTTAAAATGATAAACCAAACTTTTACAAATTTTATGTGCTTTGGAAAATTTTTTCTAAGTTGTTCGAGTCTATTTTATGAAGGTTTTAAACTATAATAAACACATATTTCCTTTTTAAGAAGCTATAATTTATACTTAAGTAGCTTTCCCTGTAAAATACCCAGTTAGATTTTTAACATTTCAGGTAATAGAAAATCATTCATCTCATAAGGTATTTCTATCGCCTTCTTAGCATGCCTTTGTGGTGTGGTGGTCTGAACGCTGGGAAGTTCCATAGGTCAGTGGTTCGATTCCCGGCGAAGGCGTTGCTCATTTTTGATCTTTCCTGTTTCCAAAAATACCTAATGTCTCTACAGTGGCGCCCGAACTAAAGGGATGGTGGATGATGTTTCTCTACACCTAGGATTTGGCAATTGGGTTTCCTAAAAACCCCAGTCGCCATTTAAAGGGGTAGTATATAAGGTATTTCTCCCGCCTTTTTAGCATGCCTTTGTGGTGTGGTGGTCTGCACGCCGGGCACGTATTCCAGAGGTCCGCGGTTCTATTCCCGGCGAAGGCATTGCTCCTTTTTCATGACTCCTGCTTCCAAAAAATTACCTAATGTATCTACAATCTCTAATGTCTTATTGATCCTTACGAGCTGATCGCCGACTACACACTGCTATTTTAGATTGTATTATGAAGCGTTTATTAAAAACGGATTATGAACTCAGCGCTAAGGATTGAAACATTACCGTAAGCAAGTTTTACAAAAGTATCTCAGCAATTTAAGCATCCCAATACTAAATTATTTGCTTATAAGATTGAAGAATGATACCGCTCCAACCCCATTTTTTTGGGGGGGGGCAGGAGCAAAATTTACTTATGCTATTTCCATACACTACATACTAATAATCGAAGAAGAGAAATCAACAAAGAAAAAAAAGCTGTGAGTAAAATGCGACCAAAATTCACCAACACAGAATATTATTAGCACTTGTCAGAGCTTTAATCACTTTCCGTTTTAACAATGCTAGGAACTCTGCAAGCAATCTTCTATCGTACTTTACTTTAAACTATAATTTTTGCACGCTGATTTTCAGTAAACTCTGTAACTACGGTCGGCTTTGTAATGCCATGTGCTTCATTTACTCGAACTTACCTAATTAAATAACAACCGATGAAAGTTGATTGTAATATGTAAACCTCTGCATATGCAAGTTATCCTTTCAAAAAATATATTGAATCTTTGTAGAGATCTCAAAGAATGATCCTCTGCATATGCAAGTTATCCTTTCAAAGAATATATTGAATCTTTCTAGAGTTACTTTTGTTGCTTAAATTATTATGCTTCCCCGTTTCACGTGAAAATAGAACTTACCAATGCGGAATTGCCGCAGAATACTGATATAATTCTGGCAAGGTAATGTCTCCAATAACTGAACTGATTAGCTACACGGGAGTTTCGTTATCATTTCCACATGTAACGTCACTACCGGTCAATTTCCTCTGCAATGTTGTCCACGAAGGCATTCCAATTTAAGCAAATAAACGATGAGTACTTTGCTAGTTAATCAACTTGCATGCTGCAAACGTAGCGTGCAAGCAGCAAAGGCAACCGCACGTTAATTATGTTAAGGTATTTATATATGAAAGATGTCGAGGCATTGCATACTTAGTATCACATAACTGCGAAATAATATCCTAAATGTCTTGTATATTGTAATGCTGCTTTTATTAAAAGCGTAAGGATTTTCAGTAAGGAGTTTCATCAAAGAAGAAATTGTTTGCCCGTCGGTTGTAAATGAGCAGTATTATGTATATTTTTAACTCCCATCACCGTATTTCCGTTACATTACACCTCTAAGTTTCCGTCTATCGATGATTCTAAATGACAAAAGTGGGGTTATTGATTTACGTTTTAATAACGTTTCAATTTACACCTAATCCTACTATTAAGTATTTTAATCCAGAAACTGTGTTCAAGGTATAGCGGAGGCTACTTAGAGAGACTAAAGTATTTTATTTATGTTAATTTAATTCATGTTAAAAGTATTTATAGCTTAGTCTTTCCCACTTCTTTCAAGATCACGTTTTCACACATTTATCAACCCTGCAAACGTCCATGCGTTCTATATCCAATAATATCTTTGACTTATTGCTAAAGTTAAAACAGTACATTGTTTAACTATTTAAGAGATTAAAAAATGTACGTAAATCTTGATAATTTATTTTTGATAATATTTCTAACTGATGTGACTTTAATATTACTAATTGTGATTCGCCGTCTATTACGTGTTTTGGTACGTAGAAAAATCCTTTATGGGCTGTTTAGCAATAAGTTAACATTATTGTTTTTATATCGTTTTATAAGATTAAACATCCTTTAATGTGGATATGATGAAATATAGAGATTTTCATAGCTTATAGAAACCACTGGCCAAGGATTTATGACTTTGGAATATTGGGAATTCGATCCCAAATAAACGGGCTGGCTGCATGGCTGCTTGTCGTGGTTTTCCCCGTGTTAACACGAATAGAAGCCAGTTTTCCCATAAAACGTTATCTACGAAAGCATCTCTTCCCTATGGCAGATAGCCTTAGCATCCCTTCCCTATGGCAGATAGCCTTAGCATCCCTTCCCTATGGCAGATAGGCAGTGTGCTTTGCCATATTCAAATATGCTAACCTAACAGCCCGAAAACGAAAGTTTCTATAAAATAATAAAAAGTCGGAGGAAGGTGTAATGTATTTTGCAGTAATTTACAAAACAGAAAATCTTCTTAGTAGAACATAAATTTTATTTCTAATTCTCGGTGATAGACAAATTTTATACAATTCTTAAGTGGCAAAATTTTAATACTACTCCTAGCTGGAAAAATCTTCAGAATACTAAATTTTTAAAACAATTTCTCACGTTGCTGAGCAACGGTTTAATACAAATATGGCGTTGCCACTTCAACAATAATTATACTTATTTATTAAATAACAAGATATTACAACCGATAGAAGTCAAGCCGTTTGGGTATTTCATGTTTACAAATCATGGCGTAACATAACATATTTTGACTACTATTCGATTCAGAAGAAAAATGGAGATTTGTAATTTGTAAAAATTGTTTAAAGTCTAAAACTCAAGAGACCATTTTCTGCAAACTTTTAGACCATTTTCTGTGTTTTATTATTACAATAGGAAATAAATATTTATTTTTCCGTATCACGTAAGACACGAATTTACGTATATTTCTAGACCTGCGTGAATTTAATTTATTTTGGATACAAGTAATTAATGAAAAAACGTTAGAAGTCAGCTTGAGTAGCGAGTATGTTTTCGAGAGTTGCCCTTTGTACTTTCTTTTGGTAATTTGAAATAATTCAATTTTATAACATGATTTGATGCAATTCTGCATTCAAAATATTCTTACTACACATACTTGATGTTAGACTTTCTATGATATGCACTGAGAACAATCTATCATATTTGTTTTCTAGCTTTTCAAAAGAGGTATTATTCATCTACATTTACCTAAACAATTCAAGTTTTGAATCCGTCGTTAAGAATAAAGCTGCATAAGAAAGTACTGAATATTAAGGGCCATTGTTTATATATTTTGTTTTATATAAAGATAAGTGATAAGCTAAAACAGCTAGGTTTTATATAGTTTACGAAACATTCAGAGATGAATGCAAGACTACTTTTATCTTAAACTATAAAAATGGATTTTCTTTTAAAACAATATAAGATTTATCAGAATACATACTTATTCCAAACTTGAAGAGAAAAATTTAAATTTCTTTTCGTGGACTGGTGACTGTAACTCAGTGTAGATATCTAGTTTAAGAAATAAACACTGTGTTTTGAGAAAGAACTCGCATCTGTGCTGCAAAAGGTATTCAAATTTGTAACATTCTTTGCAACCATTTATATTTTATGAAGCAGTTTCACTTTCAAGCATTTTAGGTATTTGGCTTTATGAAAGATATGATTTCAATTTGAAAACAAATGGTTTCAGTTTGAAACACAAAGGAGCTTAGATCGCAATACATATATTTTTGCCGATATTCATTCATTTTGCGTAGCTGAAAAATACTTAATAGGACAAAGGATTGAATTTTATTCTTTTTCTTTACTTATGTATTGTGCTCATAACGTGCGTTGCGTTATCGTTAGAACTACGACATGTACTTTTTTTCTTTGCATAGCTAAAAATTACAACGAGAACCATTCCGAAAAGAAAACACGTGTCTCCGAGCTTAAATATGCGATTTATGTTCGAAATAACATATCAGACTTAAGCGTGCAAACGTTTGATTTGCTAAAACTCACATGACGATACGGAGACATAAACGCCATTTTGAATATTTCATCGCGTTAAAGCTCTCTGGAGTAATTCGCAAGCACAACGTCGAAAATAAATTTATCATACTTTTAAATCCAAGGCAGACCGGAGAAAAAGCCAATTTTGAACTTCTTAATTTTTAATGAATCAAAATAAACGCGAGAAGCCTTTAAACAGGGCCAAAGGTTGGACGGCAATATTTTGTTCTTACTTTTCTTTTTAATGCAACCCTTGTCGAGGGTATCTTCTGCGTTTTCAAACTAAAATTAAGTTTTCGGTGGTTAAATCAACAAAGGGAGCTAAAAAAATTCTACCGCTTTTATTAAGGGAAATCAAAGAAAAGAGTAGTAACAAGTGGTTAATGCAAGAGAAAACGGCGATAATGTAAGTGTTTTGAGACACACGGGAGCTTGTGAATTATTTGGTTAAATCACGTAATTTATAATTGTCTAGCTCTCAAAGCAAGTGATATATTATTCTTATAAAGTTGACTTTTTTGTCAGATGGCGTTCGTTCATTCTTGTTGCAAATTATTTCTATGAAATTCGACGGAGAAAGCGTTTGACTTTAAGCAAAATTTTAAAACAGAATGACATGTTCCGTTACATTAATATTCTATGTGTTACCTCATTTTCTCCATGAGCATTAGATAAATTTAATCATACTTGTTGATAAAACTGATTACATATTAAATCCACAAGCAAAGTTTTAAATTATTCGCTTTAACGAAGTTTAATAAACTAAATAGGAATTTTATTGTGCATTTCTTCTACACGAAATTTGTTGTACTGCAGACAGATTAACGGCAGACGACCGAAAAAGACTTTTGTTAAAATAAAATTTCGCGATCCGCAAATGTGGGAAGCGTACGAAAACACATGTGTCAATTTTTGGTTTTAGAAAATTTAAAGTGTTAAAGAATGTTCCGATACGAAGCTTAATTTTTTTGCATTTAAAGGTGTTTCAATTCAAATGTTTTTCTCATTGCAGAATTAGAAAACTTCATCGCTCCATACTACAGCACGCAGAATTATTTATTAGTTTTCTAAAACATTGTTTCATTAGTTTTGATGATTTATTTAGCTAAGTATTCTTTAAAAATTATGATAGTTACTAGAATAAAATATCTTCTCTGCAATTTTAATTTGTAAAAAAAGGAACAAATGCACTTAACACGTAATTTAAATAGTTTTGCAACTGAACTGAATCAAGAAAGCCCGCATTGTTTAATTTCCTCATAATATATGAAGTTATATACGTAATTTTTCATTATATGTGTTTTTGAAATTTTTCAAAATCATTAGCTGCGTTAATAAATGAAAAATATGAAATCATAAAATTATATGCTATATTTTTTCTTTATTTCAAACTAATTTATACTCCTTAAATTTAGGCATAAAAATAGTTGAATATCTCTGTCGGTTTCGACGGCACTGAAACACGAGTCCCTCTTCTTTAGGTGCAAAAAAACTTTTGCAGAAATATGAGGACTGACAAACATTTTATATCGAAACTAGAGGGAGTCAAGCGGAAACAAATGTAGCTCTAGCTGTCCAGGAAAGCAGAAATGGAACTTTAAAAGCTACGGTATGAACTATGAACGGAATTAAAAAGAATTGTGTCCTTATTTAAGAAGACAATTTTTCTTGTGAATATAAAAGTCATCAAATAACTCCAATTAGTCAACTGAAGAAGCTTTATATATAGTTTTCGCAAGAAATAAAGCTTCTTTTGTGATCCATAAATCTTCTTCAACTGATGAGCTGGATTCCCTTCAAGATTTTATCTTTCACGATCTGCTATAATTAATGAGATTAATTTCCATTCAGTTCTTCCTAGCGCTTTCTGATTTCTAATATCTACTGTTACTTTTCTCAACAAATGGCATTACTTTCATTTTCGCCTTGATTCATCCACTGCTTTCGATGCAAAATCTGTGTCACATCTCTCATTCTTGCAAACATTTTTCTTTTGCTCCTGAGGAAGAGGGCTGTGTGAATGATTGCTCTCGAAATGGATAATTTTATTCAAAATCTACGACAAACTAAGCTTTTTGCATTTTTTGCAAGCTAAACTGCTTTTTTGCATAATTTTAAATGTTATACTTTTATCTTTTCCATTTTGATATATGCTGTTTGTCATATACTATTCGAAGGAAACTATTATTATGCAATGTGCTTTGGAAATGAACTTGCGTTGATTTAAAACTTAATGCAACAAGAATGCATTTAGCAATTAAAATTTTAATGAATTTACTCATTTAGAAATAAAAAGTTAATATTGCGCTAAAATATGCAATTATTTATAATTATTATATTATGAAGACCTAATCCTAAATGAAAATGGGAAAAATTTAATATTTTGGTGGTGGTGTGTGCATGTATGTGTGTGGGGGGGGTAATTTTGAATTCATACATCACAAATATAAAGCAATGCACTTATGTACTCTTTTTCCCTTCCTCTAGAAACACAGCGGCTACATTATGAAGCATCTGATATCTTATTGCGATAAATATCTATTATAAATCGTTGCTATAGCTCTAACGCTACATGTTGAAGTACAGAGATTTTAATCTTTTTAATTGCTTCTTAAATGAAACGCCGAGGGTTATGAGATTGATGTCTATTCATGGCATAATGACGATGATGAATATTTAAAATTTTAACCATTAAACGAAGTTTTCTACGGGGATTTATCAGACAGTATCACAAGGTTTAAAATCTCCTAAAACATTCTGATCTTTATATAAATTTTCCATTTATCTACTTTGAAAATTACGCAGTAATAGTGGAAATTTAATGCCGTGGTAAAGGTAAATGAATGATACGTTAATGATACTGTATAAATTTGGGGAAAGAGAGTAAATTAGATTGACTTTTATTTAACATCTTTGCAATCTGTGGTTGTTCCTTCATCGCCTAATTTTATACAAATAAATGAGTTTCAAATAATGAGCTGAAAACCAGCGTTCTTCCTAAAATAAAAAAACCTAATGTAAGTTTCAACAAATTATTTGTTTTTTCTGTAATTTGTTGAAGATTTATTACAGAACGTTAGGTAAGGAAAGCATAAATTCATAAAATGTCTTGGAACTCCATAAATTAATTTCTTCTGGTCATTTAAAACCAAACTGTTGATTTTTTGACAAATAAATTTTGGAATGAAGATTATGCTTACTCCATTTGCACTGAAATAATATGCAGTTTCTGTAAAACGTTTGATATGCACGATCTCTTCCTGTATACAAGGAACAAATCTAAGTTTCAGAAGTGCGAACTTTCCAGAAATTTTGTAATTAATATCTCTCCTCAACATGCCAGCGAAGTCCTTACCGATTTCTCATTTGTCGGACATCTGGTAAAGCAACGGCTTATTTCTCCATAAGCAACGGCTTATTTCTCCATCATCTCCTAAATAGCAACGGCTTATTTCTTCATCATGTCCTAAATAGCAAGGTCTTATTTCTCCATCATCTCCTAAATAGCAACGGCTTATTTCTCCATCATCTCCTAAAATACTGTGTAAGATGCACCAGGCCTTGCGGCACACCCAATATTATACCTACGAAGATAAGAGATTTTATGAAAATTAAAGCATAATCCAGTATTCGCTTCGCGCATTTTGGGATGGTAGCCAGTTTCCGATATCCACCAGACACATTGGCATGAATTTTTACTATCGCACAAGTACATGTTTTCACCTTTGACTGCCTTTGTGTAATGCTTATTGTCAGTTAAAAGCAAAATATAAAATTATGGCTAAAACTGAATGAAAAGTAGGAATATTCCAACTTAATTTGAGATAAAATTAATAGTACTATTTGGGGTAAGTATTTAGATAATATAAACGTTTTTCCATTTTCTAATGTAATGACATTAAATTAAATATCCTAGCGTGTTGGGCCAAAGAAAAGATCTGTATTCTCAGCATCAACAAATAAATCGTTGACTGAGAAGGCTAAAATGAGGGAGTCTGAAAAAAAAATCGGTAACAATTTAGAGTAACCTCTTCGTCGTCCGTAACGCGTCTAGCGCGTTCAAGTGAAACTTCCGCAGGGCGGCGGTAACACGCCTCAAGCGTTCTTCTGCATTTTAAAACTTTTAAACGTTTAAAACGCTTTTTAAATGTTTACTTGTTTGAGTTTTTATTTTTGTTTGTTCTAATACCTCCTAGAGGGTAGCACTAATCAGGCATTCTATTTCTAATTGAATTTGCCCCGGGTTTTATGAATATTCGCGCCATTTTACATAAGATACTAGACAGTGAGAGATGGCTTCAACGTCTACTCAGCAGAAAAAGAGAAAAAAAAAAGAGGTTGTGAATTGGAAAGACAAGAAGGATATACGTTTGATGAGTACAGTCCATAATAATTCGATGATTGATGTTTGAAGACGGAAAAGAACTGTATAAAAACCCAATAATTGTAAAAGATTACAACAAAATGGGAGGAGTGGATCGCCTGGATCAGACTTTATCAAATTATCCTGCTGTTAGAAAAAAGCAGAGGTATTATTATTTTTCCATTATGCTTTATATCCTTATAATTTTACTTAATATTCATTGACATTCATCCAATAAGAAAGCTATGTATGGAAAGTTATGATGTACAGAGAAAACAACATTACACGCTACGAAAAACAGACGGCCGCTGGGGGGGGGATTTTCGCGGACAGGAGAGGACGGCGACGGCGAAAGGGTTAAGCATGTGTAACACTTTAACGATGATTTTAGCTTTCTCAATCAACATCATAATAGTTTGCCTATTAGACATTTATGTGCGGTGGTAGAAAATCTGCTTCGACATAAGGATCTTACAAGAAACTACTCTTTGCTATATAATTAAATTTAATTTCCATAACAATTGAAATCAACGCCCCTGAAAATATATTATCTACCTTTATTCCTACCTAAAATGTGCTGATGAAATATTTTATAAATTATTTTTGAGAGCTTTTGGGTATGGCAAATTACTCAATAAAGTATTTACAAAAACTTTGTTGAGAAATTTACAATTGCATGTACATACCAAAAAAATAAGCCAGTTTAAAAAATATCATCGTAAAGATCGGATATTGCATGATTTTCTTCTACGTGGAGAGGAAAGATCTGTATAATTTTCAAATAATAGGAAAGCATTCTCTTCATCCTGGATATTGCTGCATATATAATGCTCAAAATAAATCAAATCTTCTAAAAAAATTATAATTAGATTTATATTTAGTCTAATTTTACGCAAATCTTTTATTCTGTAGAGAAGTCAGAACTGTAATATTTAGGGTTACCTGAGTTTGTCTGGAGTACAAGCTCGCAGTAATAAAAGCAGCAGATTAGACCAAACAGCTTAAAAAGCGGACGTGCATTGACGACATAACCTTACAAATTATACAACATTCTAGAAATTTCATTAAGGGTGATGTGATTCAAGAAACTAATTCATTTACTGCTTTTATATTTTTTATAAAATTCAGTTATTTTCTCCTAAAAATATTATCTACAATAAGAGATTTTATTTTAAAAATTCCCATATATTAATGTAAATATTTTTAATTATAAATTTGATGTTTATGATTAATAGACTGATTTGAAAAAGATTGCTTCTTAAGTGATAACAGGTAGAAATATGAAATTCTAGTTTCTAATAGGTAAATAAAAATAAAAAATGAATGTTTTATTTCTTCTAATATTAAATTTTAATTTTTATAAATTTTGGAACTATTTTCTGGAATTTTTTACATCGTTTAAAATAAAATATTTGATAGGTGATATATTATTTTTTAATTTAACACAAATGAATATCATATTTTATAAATACCAACTTTCATTTGTAACGTATAGTGGTCAGTAAATTTTTTACACTAAAAAGGGGGAATAATTTAATTATTTTGTACATAAACATATATCAATATATTGTGCAATACGAAATATTGAATACTGAATCGTTTGAATGGAAATTAGACATTCCTATGAACTCAAACGGTCAAAAATTTGTGTTGAAGGCTGTTATTTGCAAAAATAATGAAAAATGAGAACATAAGTTTCCTTTAATTAAAATGACGAATTTAAAAAACACGTGAAACTGAAAGAACAAATACCAAACACATCTCTAGCTCTCATACTCTTTACTAAGTGATGATGAGGTTTCGTCGACATTCTTGCACGAGAGTATTTTAATTCTAGAAGCAGTCGTAGTTCTCCACTTCGCCTCATTAAAGTGTCACACATGCTCAATTGGATTCCGTCGTAGAAAACTGGCTTCGTTCCAACAAGATGATATATTCTGATGGAAATCATTGACTGGCTAAACTTTCGAGCTCGAAAATTTTCATACGTGAGGATCAATTCCTGCCACAACTTCTTCGAAAACTCTAGCATAGTTCGGGAAGTATTTGAATTCATTTGTCATTCATTTCGTAGCTTAAATATCATACTATCTATCAGAAAAGCCAAAGCTCCTCTTTTGTTTCGGGAAACAATATTAAATTATTGCCACTAAAATAGCTTATTTATTGGAGATTGAAGAACTCGTAACTTTATTTTAGTAGAATGTTACGTGTAAAAATTTTAAACTACGCTACTGACTATTAAAATTGTGGGACCCGCAAAGACAAAAAAATAATAGTTCACCTTTTAAAGATTAAAAGAAGATGTTATTATTAAAATTTTAGTTACGTTGCACAAATAAAATGAGCTATGAACAGTACTTATTGTGGTCTCCAAGAACAACAGTAAATACTGCTGAGGTATATATAGTCATAGAGACTACGGATGGCATTTTGGGATTTTGCAGTCCAGGCAACTGTAATACGTCGCGAGAGTTTATCTGTTGTGGCGGTTGTGATCTATGTGGTATCTGTGTACTCGCGTCATAAATCAGACTAGAGAGATCTATGTATATGATAAAAATACCTATCCAGATAGAATCATAACCTGCTATGTGTTTAAAAAATATCAGACGCTGATTTGAGAGCTGTAGTCGCGCATTTTGTCTTTTCGAAAGGTGACACAAGACTGCTCACAAAGATATAGAACAATAAATCATCTGCAATACTTTCTCAAAGGATAACAGATGCTAGCGAAACTCGTACTCAGTCGCACCCCAGATCACACTTCTGGTGTTTGACCAATATGTCAACGCAACAGAGAAATCAACCAGAACTCTCTACAAGGGCGACATACTCGCAAGGTTAAGCATTGCACTAAATGCAAAAGCCGAATTTATCTCAAACGATGTTACATCATTCATATATCCTTGTATGTTGTTTGCTGCACCACTCTAACAACAGACGCCTGTGTTATAATATTAAGGGTAGACAAAGGAATGGTTGCCATGCAACAGCTCGTAAACCTCAAGAAAATATTTCACCTTATGTACAGACACTTGTTACCATTCCATAGACTATATTTCCTATGATAAGGTGAGTTATGTGGCTCTATGATCCGTACGTAACATTCGCATTTGTTATCTGCCTTTTTGGACACTGTAACGTCGAGGGCGTTGTGAGCTTGCAAGTCGCTCCGTCCGTTTTTTGCTGATCTCATCTATTCTATATTCGTATTTCTGTGGTTTCATTTCAACCAGTACGAGCAATTGCAGGTTGGTATGATAATTCTCACTCAAATACTCTGTTATTCTTCTGTAATAAAAATTCAGATCCCTACCGCTGTGAGTTCTGCTTTCTTTCTCGAGGTATACTGCATGCTTTTAGTCAAACAAAAAAGAGGATGCATGATTTCTATGCGGAAACTTGATTTCTCTTTTCTTTTTGCATTGGTTCTAATTATCATTACAGTTGCACATTACTTTCATATACACTGCAGCGATGTATTATTATTCACTTTCATGTCCTATTGTACTCTATTGATTATGCAAATTTGAAGTCTATCAGCTGCTTCTTTTATGGTGTTGTAATCTTAATAGTCAGTGTGTATTTTAAATTGAATCTTGTAATTGAACAGTGCGAGTCTCTTCAGTAGTCAACTGAATATTGATGAAAAAAGACTGAAAGGGTCCGGAAATGTTAATGTTCTATACACCTCAAACTGATGATTAGGTTTTATGATTGTTAACAAACCTATCTACCAAGCCTTTGAGCTAGCTCAACTTATGTCCTGGATAAGCCACTAATGTTTATCATTTTATAGTGTCTTTGGAGAATCAGTTATACTCGGAGTGCAAGTCTTTCTGTTACCATAGGTGTCTAAGCTCTTGGCCGTCGACAGGCCCACACCGACCGCACCCATGATTATTCATGAAGCTGCTCGCACTCGTTTATGCACCTGACATGGAGATTAGCAACAACACCATATTAAACAAGAATTCTCCTTTCTAGGAAAAAAAAGTGAGATGTATTTGTCTTTGCATTTATAAAAGCTTTATTATTAATTTTGCGAAGAATGTATCTTAAATGTGTCCGCTCTAATCTTAGGATTTTAGAAAGACCTTCTCCGCTGCTGTGCCCCAGAAACGATTTGAAACAATAAAACCTACTGTTAATACTTTCATTTCTCCGTTAATGAGAATTCGTTTTTCCCCATAAGCATCACATTTCCTTCATTGGACTTTTCCAAACTATTTAACAGAAAGAAACATATTATTTTTATATAAATTTTGTTAAAACATAGTCAATAGATTATGACTATTTGAGAGATTTGTACCGGAAATAATATTTAGAATAACATGAAGTTCTCAAAACTCTTTTGAAATATCTGAAATAAAGCTATTTTGCAAGAACCACTCTCCTCACTCAAAATTTTGTTTTACAACGCATATTCATCCTCTGCATGTACGAATATTTTTATGCCCTTAACGCAAAGTTTTAATTTAAGATATTTGCATTTATCACTTAATTTTCTTTAGTGTTATATATGTTACCGTTAAAGTACGAAAGTAGGTAATGTGCACATTATATAGCTAATCTGCAGATTAACTGATTTTCCACTTTAAAGTGCGGAATCAAGAGTTTTCCACATTTTACCTAAGTAATGTGCACATTAACCGCTTCCGTATCGTTAAATTTCAAGAGCTTGTTTCTCTCATTTCCTTTCCCTCTCCCTCCACTTTACACGTCACATACTAGGCACTCGCTAATCTGCACAATGCCTACTAGGCGCTCATTAAACTGAAAATCAGATCTTTGCTGGAACAACAGCAACGTTTTTGTACGCTAAAGTTAACATAATGTTATTCATTTATTTTTCGATATTTAAAAATCAAGTTAATATAATCCAACAGTCAACAATTTAGTTGATGGAATCAATCATAAATCAATTAAATAACTATAATACAAATAATAAAACAATTAAAATATTATTACAATTAAGGAAATGAATTTGCAAAACATGATGAAATTACGTTCACTTTATTAGGGCAATCTAAAGACTGATGACACTTTGAATTACATAGCAACTGGATTTTGGCGACAAGCACACCTATTTTGGGTACAATTAGATTTTGGGTACAATTTTTTGAAACTCTGCCCGATCAGCAATTCAAAAGTGTAAGTGGCTGCTGTTTTAGGCGTACAGAAACGTTGCTGTTATTCCAGCAAAGACCTTATTTTCATTTTAACGAGTGCCTAGTAGGTAATGTGCAGACTGTCTGGATAATTTGAGGAATGAAATAATTTTCCTCACTTTAACGAATCATCCTAGTTAATCTGCAGATTAGCTAGATAATCTGCAGAATAATTGATTTCCGCTTTCTAGTGGGAACATATATACAGTACGCAATGCATAGGTATAAATTTCCCTCAAGTTCTAAGAATAAATGGAATTAATGTTTTGCTGTTTGTTATGTAACTATTGCCTAATGCAAATACCGTATCATCATGATTTAGTATTTTTTTTTTTTATCAAGAACGATATTTTCAAATTATATATATCTAGTATTTTATCTTATATTTTGCGACTTACAGTTTGACAATTTCGAAGCTGTTATCTTTGGAAATCTGCATTAGTCTTACTTCCTGTTTGCGATATAAGATTAAATAAATTAAACAGTTCTGCTTCATGATATGATTTTTTTAATTAAGGTAGAAGGAACTTATATCTTTTCTCATGATTTGTGTAATGGGGGAATGAAATTGAATAAAATAATTTAAAATACTACAGGTTGCATTTATTAACAGACAAAGATTAAGTGTTATGTTTTAGTTTTCACAATTAAAATTTATTTGAAGAAATTTTAATATATCTTTTTCACTGATTGGGCAGATTAAAATGTAATAAGAGCTTAATGTTATGAAAACCGAAAATTTTCTGTGAAGTTAATAATAGAAAAGTTAGATAATGGAAAACATCAGCTCCCGTCACCAAGCTTTTTTAGTGTTAAACATTCTAGTGTTACAAATGTTTTGCATATAATTCGCATTCAGAATTAAAGAATACACTGCGTTAAGTACGTAAAATCTTATTATAATGATTTAATATACCAGAACTCTAAGCTATAACTATTTCTTGCTAACTTATTAAATGCCCTTGTAAGTTTTGCAACAGTATTACACAAACTTACTTACATTTTTAGATTATTATTATAAAAATTGAGTATATCACAATAATGTAATGCAACTAATTAAATGCAAAATTTCTTCCATCGTGCTTGAACTGATGATTTATGATTTAGACCTTACAGTTTGAGTTAAGAATTATCCTGTCTTGCAAAGTAGAGCCTGAATTAAAAAGGAAATTCTTAATCCCAAAAGATCTGAAAGTATTTAATAGAAAATAACATCATATACTAATACCTAAAAGAAATTGAGAAATAAAAGACTTCTTCTATATGTGACACGATTCTGTAAACTAGTTTAGCAACAAAATGTAATTGTTCCTGTAGGTATACGCATCATAGTAAACATTGTCGTTCATTAAACTAATATAATATGAAATTCTAAATACATTTAATTATTGCGGTTTATTATATTTTGCCCTTAAAGTGTAATTTAAGATTAAGCAAGTAGCAAAAGGATAATTCTGCTATGCTAAATGCTATAGGTTACGTTACGTGGTATGAAGATATAAATTTGATCTTCTAATTTATATACATGATACTGTGGATAAAGTGAATTTAAATTCATTATTATCCTTGACAAATTAATTAAAGGATATGTGATAATTTGTTGAATTATGACAAACCGCGCTAAAATTATCTGCTTAAGGAAAGGTATCACTTTGGGAAGAATTTTTCTGACATGCATTCATGTTGAGCACAGTAAAACCACTCAAAATCGCCCATACAGCTAGCCCAGATTAATAAAAACCTACACAGTTACATAGGATTATTATTAATGGTTTCCATTCTATGTACCTAGAGCATTTTCCAGTATTTTGAAAGAAGTTTAAATTACTGTTTAAGATAAAGTAAAATTTTTATGGTCAGAAGTTTTCCTTAATTACATCCTACTTATAGTGAAAACATGGGGTTTTTGTTTAAACTTATAGTATAGAACTCACAAAAAGTATAATAGCGGCAAATATTTAAGCATCATTTTATCGTGTATAAAATTGACAATATTATTGAAGATGTTTATTTGAAATGACTAGAAATTTTAAGAATGAATAATTTTGAAAGAAGTTTCTTGTGCGGAGAAAGGCCATATTTAAAATTAAGGAAGTTACAAAATTATAAACTTAGGCATGATATAAACACATAATTTAATTATTTTTCTTTTATATAAGTTATCCGATTGACAGCACGTGAGAGATCAGTTTAAAAATCCTGGAAAGATCATTTCTAACTGAATCTAAATACAAGTATTTCATGGATCTATAAAAAATGTAGTGCAGTTTTCCCTTTCATTGATTAGTGTTAAGGAATATTTATTTCTACTTAATGTGCCATTTAGTGAATAACAAGTTAGAGGCTGTATCATGAAATTTCAAAAAGTTTTGCAGGCAAGCGATTATCAATATAATTTTATAGTTTTAGTATTAACTTAAGTAACATTTCTTTCGTAACAGGAATAACGAGTATTTTCCAGCATTGTTACACTACTGTAGATGCATTTTTATAAAAAGAATATTTATGCAAGGCTTAAACTAATAGCATTGTCTTCCACAGAGACAGAATGGTGCAAAATTCATGGATTTTAGTTATAGCCAATTTTCTACACTACACACTTTGTTTTCTACACTAGATTAGTGCTATCTGACTTCAGATTTTTAGATCGTCCCCATCTGCGCCAAAATTCTCAACCGTCACGTTTATTCCAGATTTCGAAGGCCGTTCGGGATGGAAGGGTGTAGATGTACATGTCCTGCCTCTACCTTGCGATTCATACTTCATAGTTGGAATGGAAAACATAAGCAGTGACACAAGTTCTGGGATTTTTATAGAAATTACAAAGGAATTTATGTAATGCTTTTAAATACATAAATACGGATTCATAAAAAATAACGCGAAAAAATAACTCGAAGAATTTTTTTAGATTTGTACATTAAAATATAATCACCTGAATTTGCTCCAACAGTTTTTTTTTTTTTACAATAGTATCCTTTGCTTTTGTTTGAATTTTTTCTTTCGCCTTCTGAATATATTAATACGCTGAAAACATATATCTGCTTGCACGTTGTTTTATCTACAAATACTCCTAATTCTTTATATACATAAAATGAAAATAATACAGTTTACTGACTTTTTTTGGGGGGGGGGAGCGCTATTCCACAAAAACCAAGTGAAACTCCAAGCATATCATGACCTTGGTATTTAATTCAAAAGTCACAAATGGAGAATCTTCAAAATCTTATACACCGTGTATTAGTTTATGAAACTGCGAGAAGCTGGACATTGACGGAAATAATAGCATAAGAGGAGAGCGCTACATAAAATTAATTCCTTCTTCCATTTAGTTTCCAGTTTTGTTTCCCAGAAAGCAAAAATCTTACATGAGAGTGTGTTTTCTTGCCATCTTGCATGTTTACTTATGTTCATTTTCCACTGCATTATTTACTATCAATGATAAATTTGAAATATTATTTAAACTATTTGTTTAAAATTTATTACTTAATTTCTAGGATTATTATTTAATATTTATAGTAGATAGCAGTAATCTTTATTTATTCATAATAACAGCCACTATCCCAAGATTTTAAAGCTGCCTGATAGATGATATACTTGTTATGCGTAAAAATAGAACGTAAGTCATACGTATCATAGCTCTGTGCATATTTAACTCAGCTATGCTTTGATTCTCTGTACTTTAAAACTTCGAAACTCATAATTGAACGAAATGCCATCAGACATTTGAATCTCAGTCATACAAAATTATACTACTTACTCAATGCTTTGTTATAAGAAATCGAAAATGATTCAGAAAACGACCTCTTCTCCGACGCGTACATATTTCTTGAGAATAAATATCTAAATGTATCAAAATGTTGATACTCATTGATACAGCAGACATTTTCTCTCTGCCAGAAACTTCTCGAAAATAACATTGCAGCACAGATAATAACATAGGATGTCCATAATTTATTTACCGGATAAAAAAATGTTTTAAGTAATCCAGAAAGAGAGACAGAGAAAAAATACTGACTGAATTTTATTTAGCACTTCAAAGAATTTTTTATTAGTACACTTCAACCATAAGAGTCATTAGTTGCTCGGAGAATATAAAGTTTGTTCTCGATTTCCCTCTAGATGTTATAAAGCATTTGTGGAGTCACAGTAGGTGTTTCCATTTTCCAGTCATTCAAGGTTTCAATTTTTCGATGTTTAAAATCTCTGCGGCATAAACTAGGTTCTTCAAGGTATACCAGAAAAAAAAATCGAGTGGCATGACGCCCGGAGAGCGACGGCCAATCCAACTACCTAGGAATGTTTCATCAAGGAACAGGAATACATGTGTAGCCAAATAACAGGGGGCCTAATCCTATTGGAAAATGGCTGCAATTCATTGATCGAATTAATTGATGACTCTGAGAAAAGAAGGAGCCAATCACTTTGTTATGAGTTAGTGCACATCAGACGTTAACTTAAGGCCTACCTAGCTCTATTTCCTTGAAAAAAGCGGATTTTCTGACACCCAAATCCTGCAGTATGTCTATTAACCTCTTCTCAAACATAAAATGTAGGTTCAGTCACTGAATACGATTTTCTGAAGGAATTGATCATCATTACTGATACGGTTAAAAATGTCTAAAGGAATTCCTTACGAAAGACTTGATCATTAAGTTTGAATTTCTGATAAATCTGTAATTTACACACAATCAGATTCAACCGTTCATGGACAACTTTATGAGTGGTCAAGCAGGGAATTTCTGTTTATTGGCTGGGACGGTGAATGGATTAATTGGAACTGGGCAAAAACGCATCTCGAATGGGGGAAACATTTTCTTCATTAATGCTAGGCCTACGTGCACTTCCTTTATAGAAAACATGTCTAGTTTCTCGAAACTGTTTTAAACATTTTTTAATTGATTGTTCCGCTGGTGTAGGTTTATTAAATTCATGTCGCAGTCGCCTCTAAACTGTTTTTGGAAATTTCGTTTCCCATAACTACATAATGCATACTGCTTTTTCAATGCATGACGCCATTTTGTCTGCAAACAAATAAGTTCCCTATTGGCATTCGCAAAAATCAGAATAAACGACGTTCCTTGAATTAAAGATTATATCGATATAAATTGTTGCCTTTTTCTTTGTAAAATTAGCTTTAATTCAATTTTGTTGTCCGTTGATTACATTATTAACACTTTACATAAAGATGGTGTTCCTCCCTTTCTAGAAGCAGAGAATTTCAATGAAACCTTTTGTAAGATGGGAAGCTTAAAGCAAAGAAGTGATCACTATTATCTTGTAAGGAAACATTTTTTAGCATTTTCTAATTCAAAATATATCCTATTAAAGTATCTTCTATAAAGCATAAAAGTTTAAATAAAAGTAACATTGCGATACAGGGAGAAACAGCATGATAGGCATATAATTTGTTTAAAGTAGGAGTAATGCATGTTTCAATAGAATTTCTCTCTATTAGTATTAGGAGTACAGTTAGCACATTGAAAACTTAGCAATGGGGGTGATAATGCGATTCAGGCAAAGTCGTCGAGAGTTGAGCTGGTAGGAAGTATGAAAGACTGGGGGTGTAAAAAACGATGCAGTGGATTCACTTTTTATTTCTTTCTAATCTGGAGACAGTCACTAAATTTTATACCTTCTAAGTTCGTCTAGCTTGAAATGGAAATCGATATTTATGGCTTGTTTGAAGGTGATATGGAACGCTCTAACTACTACATACGGAGTGCTTCGAAACTCATAGGCAAAAATGTAGGAGATGATAAAGATGCGTATTAGAAATGCCTTCACAAGTTAGGTGCATTCATCCGTGAATAATACATGCGCACTGAAATCAGGTTGCGCTGCTAGCTGTTGCAAAAACCGAAGTGCAAACTCGACACGGGGTCTATAATCTGCAGGTAACAAGATTTGCACTTTCTGTACATGGTAAGGGTGTAATCCTTCGTCCAGTAAAACTCGTCAAACAATTTAGTGGGGCACATATACGGCACGGGAAACCTTTCGTTTGCTAACATCCGGCCGAACTTCCACTCTTTGTAGAATGTCATCAACAACTTGTGGCGTCCACACACTTCTACCAGTCCCGTATCATGCACGCCGGTAACAAAGGATCCCGTTTCACACAGGCAACGATGCAATCGCTCAAAACATTTTTCGGTCTGGCCCATGTCTTCTCGGGAAATTCTGCCTGTACAGTCTTTCGGCTTCCAGAGCATTCCCATTCACAAGACCGCCATGTCATTCATAAAACGCATGTCCGACTTTTCCTGATTACTGTATATCCACATTGCCTTCTGAAATCCCCTTAGAAATGACGATGTGTAAGAAACCTCACGCTTTATGCTCAAGTCATTAAGGCTCCCTTTAGCGGTTCAACTCTTGCTATCCGCCCATACATTGTAGGGTGAAAATATTTTATTTAGATGTTTTCTACCATCCCTTAAATTTTCATCGTGTGTTTCGAAATACCCTGTATATAAATGAACGCTTTACATCATGCATGTTTATGTCATCCATTTCTTTGTGGGCTAAAACTTTCTCGACAAATTTGCTCTAAACACACCTTCCCATGAAAAAAATAAACACTGAATGGGATGTCAATTTTGAGCTTTCTTTGTAAAAGCGAAATTCTTTTTTTGGGAGTTAGCACTAATAGGCAGTAATGTAAATCCTTCGTAAATGAAAAGTAAGAGGCAAAACAAGAGCTTTCGTGAAGCCAAGGGGGCAGGATAAGCTGCATCTAAATTTCAGTAATGATATGATTTGAATAATAATCTGGATGTTTTAAAATATATAATTCCAATATTTTATCTTCTGTTTCCAATTATTATTTTCAATTATTATATTTATTTCAAAGGCAATATTTAATTGCATTTTATTATAAATTTAGTTTCAAAATAAAAATAAACTTTAAGGGAATAATACTTTAATGAAACCTGAACGTCAAACATTTAACCAAGTAAGCTCCTTTGTTTAGCAGATTTTTCTGTGGGGCATTTATGACGTATTCAACATTTATTTTGAATTGAATCTGTAACTTATATTTTTTCCTTTATAGACCATAATTGCAAAGAAAAAATATACTGTGTTGTTTAATTGCGCGCAGAGAAACCAACAGACTTGCATTACTAAATTTATATCTCAAGGTCATAAAAGAAAAATGTAAAATGACTATCTCAGCATATTACTAGGAAATATATTCTGCCGTAGGCAGGGAAACATGAAACTAAATTTAGATTGAACGTTTGTAGAGCCATTAAATTATTTTGGAGCTGGAGACGTGAAAAATGTACAATGACGTCGCCGTAACTCGGACCTCTCGAATACGCGTCGAGTATGCTTGCAATTATACCACGAAGGCATGCAGAAAGGAGGTAGAAGATATCTTATACTTTATAATACCATTAAGTTATTTGAATATAGCAAAGCCACGATGGCTATTTGTCTAAGAAGTGGGATCCCTTCGTTAAGGACTTTGTGAAGGAACTGGCAGCTATTTACTTACATAAGGAAGAGCCAACCCCGCAACCATCTCGTTCGTCTGGAATCTAACCCAAAGCAAATCGATCGATCCACCAGCGGCCGACTGGTAAAAGCCGCTGAAAACTGGTAATTCGCTCCGGGGTTTGAGTCCCCAAAAACGGGCTGGCTGCATGGACGTTTTCGTTATTTTCCCGCATGTGTGAACGTGGATACGAGCCAGATTCCCTTAAAAAGAACTTTACAGGTATCCCTCTCTTTCCGTATTGTGCCTATCTTTGGTAAATTGGTATCTTGATTTCTGGTGATACAGAGGAAACATTTTATTGGGAATACATACTAGTTATTTAAAATAAATTTGTTCACTTGAAATAAATACGTAATCTTCGATTGGGTAAATAAAGCTTTTCTTGAAAAATATGATCTAGAGCTCTAATGACAAAGATCAAAGTACGCTATCATTTACTGTACTACTCTAAAGAAAGTAAAGACTGAAAAGTCTACCTGATACTTTACTTTTATAATTTTCTTTAATTGTTAATGACTAGTGTACCTGAAAATTATAACACCATATAACGATATGCGTCTGCATTTAAGGAAAGTGTTATATGCCGTTACTTTGATCATTCATCGAATACATCTAATGAAAATTCGATATTCTAACGAAACATATTTAAGGTGTTCACAGATGATCACTAACTTCTTGGTAAGAACAAATAACGCAACAACCCCACATCCTCCATAGAGCCCGAATTTAACTCTATGTGATTCGTTTCCTTTTTTCTTCAAATTTCAAAATATGGTTGCTTGAGCGTAAATACAAACTGATACAGGCGGTAATCAGAACCACTGATATAGTTCTGAGCATAAAGAAAGATACCTTCCCACACATCCTTTCACGTGAGAGGTATGATAGAACTATTTCCTTTAAAGGGAGATCATTTTGAGAAGCAACATAACATTTCTTACTTTAGATTAATACATTATTTGTAGAAACAATAATCAGTTATCTGCTACTAGGGTACGTAATATATGATGTCAGGAGCATTTTTCATTAATTACAGTAATGGGGAAATAATCATAAAACTTATCAATGGAATATATTATAAATTATACCAATTAAAAGGATTACAAAATGTGTCATTTACACATATTATTAAAAATGTATATTTATAAAATAAAATGAGGGTTTAAATTACTAATAAGTACATTTATTGCATTTAAATCATTCAGTCTGTTCAGCAAACGCAGTCATAATTCGAAAGATATATTCAAAATCTTACATCACATTGAATGGCAGCCCTCTGAGTGTTGGCTATTAAATAAGCTGCGTGATAAGGTTAAGATCTGTACAAATGGAAACAATTTTCAAACCTCATGAAACATTAATATCACGGTAGCGCAACGTAATGGTGCCAGAAAAGGAAAGACTCCGTTACAGATATTTCTATCATAAAACAAATTGCTTGTGTATTTCTTGAACAACGTACGTAGATTTGCATGTGTTATCACAGTAGTTATTATCTTCAGTATGCTTGATTATATATAAAATTAGAAAAGCAACAATCTTATGTCTGATATATATTTTAGTCAAACCTCTGTGGATTTCAAAGGCAAACGGGTACAGGTCTCTCTTCATCAGCAGCAAAGAAACTTGATTTCTTTGCTCCTGTTGAAGAGAGACCTGTACCTATTTGCTTTTTAAGTCAATAGAGTCTTGACTAAAAATCTACGCCAAACACAAAATTTTTTCTTTGCTAATATTATGTTTTACTTTAACATCTTTCTTTTCTGTCTTGATGCTTGATTACTTTAGTAAATCAAACGCTTTTTAGGAATATTCTTACAAATTTAGATTGTGTTTCCATTTAATTTTGCTCACAAATTTTAACTTTGGATTTGTAGAAATTTTATTTTTCTCTTCTTGTAAGAAACTTATTTTCTTTCGCTTTTGTGGGCGTATGAAAGACCTTAAATATCCTAAAATCTAAACTAAACTAGCGAAATTCTTGTGCAGAAGATAGAAACCAGTTTTAAAATTTCTTTCTGGTGGATTTCAAATTTTGCTTGAAATAGAAAGGTTCAATCTAGGTTAAGTGACAAAAAGCAAGATTTCCGATTTTCAGAAGCGAAGAAGTAGCTTTTGAAGAAGATAAATGGTACCATACTTCTTATCAAATTTTTATTGGACTTATGTCGTAGAAATCATATTCGTGATAAATAGGTAGAATAAAATATGTATGCGAAAGTCAGTCAATATTGAAATAATTAATAGCGTCCTTTCCTTTAAAGAATGAAGGCATTAATTAAGTGAGAGTAAACTAAGTCTAATAAATATCTCACATTATACATTATTTCGCATTTGAGAATAAAACTTTCTTTAAAACGGCCTTCCTGAATGTATTATATCCGACATTAATGTCGCTTTTTGCATAATCTGTGACAGTTTGACTAATTAACATAATTTACACATGTTAGTAATGGCATAATGCAAAGAAACTTTCATAATTTAAAGTTTAATTAGAAAATCTCTACGCCATAAAACGCGCAAACCTCTCTCTTCAGCACAAGAGATGTAATTTATTGTACTCAAACTCTACTTCTTCTGTTCCTGTCACTTTTCAAATGTTGCCACTAATGTTATCGCAGTGTATTATTTTTAGGGAAATAATTTAGCAAATATAAAAAAGTATGGCAAAAAGGAAAAGGATGTTGCCACCGAATGCATAATTTTTAAAGAAATAATATAGCGAATACAAAAAAATGTATGGCAACATTTAATACTTTATTTGTAATTCTAAAGATATCCGATATAAAATATTTTAAATTTCTATGCGCCAATTTTTTGCCATTTGACTTCTTCAATTTGTTGCCATAAAATATTTATTTTTTATTTTAAATTCAATCTGCCTGTTTTTGGTTAACAAACTAAGCGATTTAACGTTGTTCTTTAACACTTTTATTGATTACCAGCTGAAGCCATGAAATTACATTGGCTGGATTTATTAAATGGATTACATATTTTTTATATTTTTCAGTAACTATTTTAAGCCGCTACTTGTGCTTACTTGAAAAGTGAAATGGACAACAAAAGTTATTCGTCACAAAAGTGTGGTTTAAAAATCATAGTTCCTTTTAGCTAAAAAATGTATAGCAACACTTAACACTGTATCGGGAATTTTAAAGATAATGATGTTTTTAAAAATTTCGGATTTTGCTCTTGAGTTTTATGTTGTATGATCGTGAAGAAAGTAATGTTTAATAATAATAATAATAATAATAATAATAATAATAATAATAATAATAATAATAATAATTAAAAAAACAACCTTTTGTTAGCAGATTGATTCCAAAAGGAGGTAAATAAACTGCGCACTGAACGAGAGCACGGTTAATAAATCTTAACAAACCCTCTTTTACGACGTTAAAATCTGAATCTTTTCATATTTCCTTTTTTTTTAATTTTAAAGAAAATAGATGCATTTAAAAATATTAAAACAAACAGGGCGCAGCTACTACTTTCACATGTGTAACGTGTATACGAGCCAGTTTCCCTTAGAAAGTCCTCCACGAAGGCATCCCTCCCCTTAGGCAGATAGCCCTAGTGTGCTTTGCCATAATTAAATACACATCCACTACTTTCACATATGCCATGAAAGTTTGTTGTTGTTACTGTTACTTATGCTCACTTGTCAGTAACATTAGCCCAAGCCCCCGAAGTTCTTCGTGGCCAGATACGCCTATCGTTGGTAACAGCCCTGAACACCATACAGGTGACAGTGCGATTTAGCTCAGCTCCGCATCTACTTTCGATGGAGAGCACCCTAGGCGGGGGGAGACAAGTCCGAGGATCCCCCCCCTCCTCTTCCACCAAACCACGCGAGAGGACTTCCGGCTCGCCGCATATTTAGAGTGCCGCCATGCCGTACCGAAATTATGAATTTACAAACATCCATGTCTTCTATGGGGTTCGAACCCGGGCCCTTCGGCACGACAGTCAGCGACGCTAATATGACGAATGTGTTTTGTTGCTAAGAATACGCAAATAATAAGGTATAAACGTGAAATACCTGCATTCCGTTTTTGGATGTTTAAAGTAGATACAACAAACATCTTTTGAATTTTGCACCATTCTTTATCAATTTCTTTATATATTTTCAATTCAGTTACAAATCGTGTTTCTTGGGATAGTGCGCCTAAGAAAAACTGAATGTCTGCATTCTCAATGACAAAAGCTTTGACTTACTCTTTGCAAAACAGCATTTAGATGCATTCGTTGGTCCACATCCATGCAATCAACCCGTTAGCAGGAATTCAAACTCCGTCCAACGGGTTTACCGAATAGGCGTTTTTATGGTTTTCTAAAATTAAGAATTACGAGTTTTAATTGCAGGCTTTCTTAATTTATTCATGTGTTAATTTACTTTTAATGGTAAGCCGGATCTCAAGGTTCTTGCCTAAGCCGAAAGTGCATAAAATTATATAAGTGGATAGACCATTTAAAATGTGTTTTCGACTTCCCATGTAATATAAACATGAGACATTTTCTGTCAGAAGTTTTTAGAAATAGGTAAGAAGAAAGGTTTTAGAAATAGGTTTAAATAGTATTTTTTTTTCTATTTTTAGTACTCAACAAAGAGGAAAAACACAAGACACAAGAGGGTAAAACACAAGAGGGTAATAAAATGTTTTAAAGCGTATGCTGCGTAAATGACTTAACTTTTGTCTTGCATACTTTTTTCTCTTAGGCTTTTGGATTTTTTCAAAACAACCACTTGTCTTCAACCACTGCATATCTTCGTAGCGCATGTTAGCAAGCTTTCATTTCCTTCATCATTCATTTGAAAATAATTTATAAAAATACCTTTAATTCATTTAGATTATTTTACCTTTTTTATTATTTTCTGGATTTTTACATATGATATTACATATATTCCTTCATACAGACATATAGATACTTATAGTTCGATTAAATATATTTCATTATAAATCTCTCTTGTATTACTTTCCTTCTAATTATCTAGTATAAAAATACATAAAGTTCAAGTTTCGAACTCGTTTTATGCTTTTTCTGCTATTTGTAGTAAGCAGAACAACCCTTTTACTTATCATCAGTAGTTTACTATGCATATGCCTTTTTGAAATAAAGTGTTTTTCCTACTATAGTTGCATCACTATAAATATGATGTTACAAATCGAATTCCTTCTGCAAATTAACTGAATAAAAATTCATAAGCTACTTAACTGGTTGCTTGCACATTGCGTAGGTTGAGTATTTACTTCAAAACTCAATTTCTTTTTAACTATAGTTACATTACTATAAATAAGATGTTACAAAGCGTATTAGTCTCGATCGAAAATAGTCTTAGGTCGAAGTCCTTTTGCACAGTAATTGAATAAAATATAACAATAGTAACGATAATAATGATTTAATAATTCATAAGCTACACAACTGGTCTCTCGCAACATTGCGCAGGTTCTGTATTTATTTTAATACTCACTTTTCATCTTTTAATTCATAAATTTGAGAACATTTTCATCAATTTTTATATCAGTCATTGAAATCTCAAGTGGGTGTTAATATTGGAACTTTATTTGTTGCTACTAATTTTTAGTACCTCAAGTTCGTTCAATGTTAGTAGCTATTAATATTGCAGTTTCATATATGGTGAGAAGAAAATTACAATTATTTGGTGTCTAAATCTACTATTTTACTTTTAAGCACTTTTCAAACAATTCTCTTTCTATTTTTTTATCTTCAAAATAGCAGATTCTAAGGTTTAACTTCCATTTGTTTTATATAAGTAACCATACCGATCTCCATTTATTTCGTTCAGTGCATAAGTGTTATTGAAAACTTCTTAGAATGAAGGAGGATAATGGACAAAAAAAATTTCCGAAGATCAGTTTTCTATTACCTAGTGCATAACTTCTTGAAATTTCATGGAATAAATGAAAATTACAGAGAAATTTCTTTCTGCCTTTCCCAACGTACAAAATTATACATTTCTTAAAACTCTTTTGTGGGCAAACTACCAACTGACTTTCAAATATATTACTGTTCATTTCTACAAAAGAATTAAATCTTTGTGAATATAAAATGAAGAATTATAATTCAATAACCATCATACAATTACGGCACTCCTGTCTCAACTACTATATCCTACGGATTTTAAGCGTCCAGTATAGATATACTGCTCATTCCTGACATTTTTTTAACAAAAATAAATCCTCGTGCACCACAAAGTATCACACGAAATCAAACACAAAGAAGAAAAAACACAAAAAATATACATATAAATTCATTTACAATGTTTAAAATAAAAGTCAACAAAGTCGTCAAAAGCTTGGTAGGCTGAAGGTGAAGATACAAAATCATACCATTTCGGCTGCCAATGAATTCCAATTAATTTTAATCTGCATTTCAATAGATTTCTTGCATTATCAAGCAATGGACAATCAGAAAACAGGCGGAAACACGTGATGGTATATAATTCCGTTTGGTTCATGTCCGTGGTCGGAAGCCATCATAGTGGTGCACTCACTCACTCACTCACTTTGTCGAAAGCCAAAATTGCAATAACACAATTTGGAAGACGCCAGCTTAAACTCTTCGAGGTAAACTTTAAACTTACAATGTCCAGGCAAAAATTGTTTAATGTTATTGTTGAGAAATAAGTCCTTAATTTTCAGTCTTTTAAAAGTAGTTGGGAAGAATTTTTTTGTAACAGTTCCCTTATCAGAAGAGATATAACCACAAGTCCATTGTTCAATCATTTTAGTTTTGAATGTTTCTTTTAAAGTACGCTTTTGGAATAGTCACATCAACATTAATATCGTTTTTAGTTGCATTTTTAGCAAGCCAATCAGCTCTCTCAACCTTTGTCTGACCTTTGTTTTCCTGATCTTTGTCCTCGGGAAAAGAAATTATCATTCTATATATATGTAAGTTTTTGTTACTTATAGGGTGGCCAAGAATAAAGTCACTAAAGTATTCTACAAACAAAAAGCGGGAAACTTTTGTTTTACAATTAGAAAGGTACTGAAAATCAGTAAAAAAAAAAGAGAAAGGAGACTAACTTTCTTTGTATCGCCTTGCCACTGAGTTTTCCTGTGATGAACAATGGCATCTTTTAAACAAGCAGATCCTTTTTTCTCCACGATTTCAGACAGAATATTGAGGCCGTTATCCAACAGATCTATAAGGCTCACCAGCAGCCAAAGGATAAAGTTGCTAAACACTGGTACACAAAATAGTAACTGTCTAAATCTACTATTTTACTTTTAAGCACCTTTTAAACAATTCTGTTTTTATTTTTTTATATTCAAAATAGCAGATTCTAAGGTTTAACTTAGCTCAAATCCCGAAATCCCGACTGTATGGGCGTTCATGGTTTTCTCCGTGTGTAACGTAGATACGAGCCAGTTTCCCTCACAAAGGCTTCTACAATGCCACCCCTTTCCATAGGCAGATAACCTACGAGTTGCTTCGCCTTAATCCATTAATCTGATCCTACAGATCCACAAAAATCAAAGCATCATGATACACTCCTGTCTCTCCGAAACAGGGGCTTATTCATTACTTATTGAAAGCATTCTGAGACTTTACAGTAGTGTCTTCATTCTCGTAAAGCCTTTTCATATTATCTTTGTAATTCAATTCGTGACAGATGTTTTTCATATTGCCAATTAAAGTTTGACAACTTATCACATTAACAATGTAGAATTAATAAACTGGGAGAATATGTGCACGTCATTTTTAAAATCAAGACAGCATGGAATCTTATTGGTAGAGCATTCATTTCCCAAACTTCATGTTTCTATCTTCCCCACCGTCAGCAGACAATATTTACATCCATTCAGGATTATGTTCAATGTCTCGTTACTCATACGATAATCACCGGCTACAGAATGATGTTGGTTCTGAAAGACTATGGGACATCCTGTATCTAGACTATGGGACATCCTGTATCTAGACTAAGTATCTGTATCTAGACTATGGGACATCCTGTATCTAGACTAAGTATCTGTATCTAGACTATGGGACATCCTGTATCTAGGTAAGATTATAAATAGAGACATATTAATTATAAGCGTTTAACTACTGAACTTCATCATTGAAAAATGGTGATGAGTTTCGCACGGAAAATCGTAAAAGCGTTATGCATAAAAGAAGTGCTTGACTGAATGTAGAAAAGCTCTTGAACACTGAAGTTGAATAGATATTCCTTTCCCCTTTTAATTCACTACAAAGATCAGTTTTGTTTCTGCACTAACTTGAAAAAATAAATGAAGAATATTATGTAAATGATATATTAAAAGTAAGGAAATGCACATAGTATTGGATTTTCGATAATAATTACATTATCATTTTGGGATTAATGATTATCTTGCGTAGCAGCAAGAGATGCAAGGAAATATAAGTGGAAAATAAATCAAATCCTAGAAAACCTTATTCAAATATTACTGAAAAATCGCTTTATTATAAATATTCCTTAATAAAATTACATTTATGATAAAATTAAAAATGGTATTATTTTCTTTTGTGATTTAGGTTTACATTATTTGAATGATATTGTACACCATTAAGTTTAAAGGCCATTTTTTTGCATTGTAAATGCTGAAATAAACAAACGAAATATTGAATATAATGTTTGCAGCAGATGTATTCTGTATTATTTGTGACCAACAGCAAGGCATGCTTTTGTTTTTACTTTTGGAAACTGAGGTATACCTTTTGGGACGACAGATTACACTATCCAATATGCCGCACTGAGACAGTATTGAACCATTTCGTAAGTCGATTTTTCAGTTTTTGCTATCTTTATGCTTATTTTATAGATAAAAAACGTTTTCAAAACATATTTTTTGTCTAGATATTTTCTATTCGTGTCAACAAAAAAATATTGACTTTAAGGAAACCATGGAAAATCGTTGAGAAGACTTTTTCCCCTTACAAAATGTGCTAGTTTTCTTTTTAGTTCTTTTGAAGTTTACAGTTTGAATCTAAGCAATATATATCACTTTTAATGTATTAAGAACAGAATCAGGCCGAGATATTTTTTCATCAGAGACAAGCGATATAACAGTTCCCTATATAAGGATCAAGTTAACCAAACATTTACACTTTATATTTATTAAACGCAAATTATTTAAGTCAATACGCTTTAAATCTTATATTTCTAATCGTAGTTTTATATATTCAGAAAAATTGATTCAAGGAACAATTCCGAGTTTTTAAATGAAAGGCATTAAAATTGCTTTTTAATAAGTAGCCCAAAACGCTGAAAAATTATTAAATATTGTATTATATAGTATGCTGCGCTGAAATATTATCTTATTAATGCAAAGTGCCCTAATGTTCAAGCTTTTTTTTAAATTTAATTTTTCTTGTTTCTAACGATGTAAAATTATCAGTGAGGTTTTCGAAATGTGTCTGATTACTAAATCCATTTCCTATACACAGAATGGCTCTATTTGAAATGTTCCTTGACAATAAAGATCCTACATAACGTTATTTTGTTGAAGCTTCTCTCGCCACTAACAAAAGTAACGAGCAATGTTCTTAACTCAGCTTCCAAATTCCAGCCCGACTGAATTGAACTATATATTTGTTAACTGTATTTAAGGGATTTAAACTTGTAGCTGGTTCAATGTCTAGAAATAACGGGGTTTTTAAAACTGAGTATTTTGATGATATTTCTGCGGTATTTATAGCCTTTGGATATTTAAGAACAAAGTTATAAGCTGCTTTTTATAAGTTACCTAAATCTCATGATATTAATTTTTCAGAAATTTGTAATAAATCTCATTTAATTTTCATATCTTCATTCTCTTCGTGAGATTAAAATGTCTATCACTTCTTTCATTTTTACGGTCGAAAAATGTTTTTCAGAAAAATTAGTTCTATCCTAAATTGAGTCTTGACAGTCTGATTTATTAACCTTTCATATTCGTCTCTCTTCAAATTATGTTGTTATATTCATATTAAAGGCTAAATTTTTACATTTCTCAAGAATATTCCAGAAGTATTTTGTCTCTTGAGAAGAAAACTATAACCGCTCTATTGTGCTTTTTCTTTAATTCAGTACCTCAAAGAATTCGAGTGCTTTTCCCTCAAGAAAGGGATACATTCGTAGGGGACCTTTTAAGAGCCCTATTTATGTTATTTTGGAACTCCGATCAGGATTCAAACATAGGTTTATCACTGTATTAACAACACAGCTTTATGCAGGTTAACAGATAGTAGAAGATGGTTAGTAGAAATTAGGCAATCAGGCTTATAGCACAGAGGCTGAGGGAACTAAAATGCTATACTTTTAAATTATTGCAGACAATGTTAAGAATGTTTTGTTTCTTTAATATATGACGTTTCTAAGCACTGCTTTTTGGAATGTGTCAGAGTTGAAAGTCAATAACTCAATTTCTTTTTTAAAATAAATTTTTAATTTTTCATAGTTAATTTAGCGCTTTTTTAGATATTCTCCTAAGTCAAATTACGCACATGTCCTGACTTTGATTAAGGACATAGATTTGTCGAAGTTACGTCGCCGAAATGCAGAACACCCTCTGTCTTAAGTAACTCAGACACCAGCTTAAATGGAAGCTTTCTACTCTATTTTGCATAACGCGCGAAACTGAAATCTCATTCAGGCAAAAAAGCGTGGGTTGAAAACAAGAGTTATAGGAAAGGTTGCTTACAAAATAAATTTAACTGTTAGTTAAATTATATAAAACTCTACAGAGTATAGTATTGTTCCCACGAGATTTCAGAATATTTTCATCAACAAAATGTTTGGTACAATTTCATTCATTAAATTAAGCAAAGAATTGAATTTTTTAAAATTTATTCTGTCTATTGGAAACAATTTATGTTTCATTGTTTAAAACCATTTATTACGAAACCTGAAGAAAAAATTATATGCATAGAGACATATTTCATACTTTCATTTTAAAAGATTGGCCCACCAGCGGCCGAGGGGTAAAGTCGCTGAACACTGGTAGTTCGGTTCGAGGTTCGAATTCCACGAACGGGCTGACTGCATGGGAGTTTTCGTGGTTTTTCCCCATGTGTAACGTGTATCCTAGCCAGTTTCTTTTAGAAAGTCCTCCACGAAGATATCCTTCCCCTTAGGCAGATAGCCCTAATGTGATTTGCCATAATTAAATACACCACACACCACACCAACACAATTTTAAAAAGCGATGTCTCTTTTATAACGAAGAATCTCAAAAGTTTTTGCCTCAGTTCTCCCGTCTAATTATGCATCATTATAACATAATTCCTTTTATTCAACAATATTTTTTATTCTAGTGGTGCATTAAAAACAATATGTAAACTCGAAAAATTGGAAGTATTTTATTTTTGTATAAAAATATATAGATCAACAAAAGATTTATCATATTAATAAATATATTTACATATTTACTAAGGTGTAAATTGCTATCCTGTTCAATAAATACAAGCATAGACCCTTTTTCGCTGATATCGCACTTCTTGCATGACACGTTTAATTTTTGAAGCCTTTCTGCTTGAGCTAATTTCAACCGAGCCAGTATCAAGCTTTAATATGAACCCTTTTTATTTAAGTCCTACCAGTATAAAGTCAAACAATTAGCCCTTGAAACTCTAAAATTATCCTTTTGAGAAGCATTTCTGCGTTTTAGAACCTCTGATCTAAAAGGATAAAAACAGCTATTCTGTTATATATTTATTTTACTGAAAAACCACGATTTCTACAAAGATTTAATTCAGAAATCGTGGAATTTTAATTCAATAAATGTTTTTCAGTTATTTCTTCTTCATAATCTAATTTATCTATGTAGATTGGATTGGATTATTTAATTATGGCAAAGCACACTAGGGCTATCTGCCTAAAGGGAAGGATGACTTCGTGGAGGACTTTCTAAGGGAAACTGGCTCGTATACACGTTACACATGGGGAAAACCACGAAAACGTCCATGCAGCCAGCCCGTTCGCAGAATTCGAACCTCGGACCGAGCTACCACTGTTCAGCGCCTTTACCGCTCGGCCGCTGGTGGGCCTTTATCTCTCTAGAATCCATATTCGTGTTTTCATTCACCTTTAATCCGTTGAAAGCTGGACATAATGAAAAACAAAAACACTTGAGGAAATCTAATTATGAACTTGCTATACATTTTTCTTGTTCACAGAGAAAGAATTTCATGAGATTTTTTTAAAATTATTTTTCAAAGTAAACAGTTCAACTGAAATTCGAAATTTGAAAGCAGCCGAAATAATCGAATTTAAGTTAAAAATACACTTTTGGAATGATTAGTTGCTAAGTTAATATTTAAAAAAAATTATCTTTAAAGCACCTGAATAAGAAGAAATTGAAGTACATAGCAAATGATTCATTTTTAAATATTGCGTATGTATCTATATTTATAACAATAATTATTTGAGAATGAATAGTATAAATGAAATATTATATTTCTAATTAAATCAAGAGTCTTCTTTTAATGATCTAGCTATCTAATATATAACCTTCTAAAAATAGATTACCTAAAATATGTTAAAAATGTCATACACTTCTTAATGTGCATTGTGAAATGTATTTTGGTAATATATATATATAAGTTTCGCAATTTAAGCTTATTTTCCTAACTGAGAAAAGGATAACACTCAACGAAGATTAGTGTGTTTCTAGCTGCTATTTATAAACATCCTCTCCTCTTATAACCAATTAAAAATAAAAACCTTTGAGATTCTACGTTATGTTTTTTTAACTACTCTTTACAATTACGCTTAAATTAATATATTTCATTATGATTTTTCATTTATACTTTTAGCATGATATATCTTAAATTCTTATTCCAATGTCCTCATAAAATCATACATCTAAACATATATTTTAGTCTGCACTATGCTGAATTTTAAAATGAACATCTTAAACTTTTCTAGCTAATTAAAATTTTTGTAATAATAATTAGTTGGATATATAAATAAAATGCATTTATTTAACCTCAGAATGATATGTAAAACCCATGTACATCATTCCATGTGTATCGGTGTGCATTTAATCCTGCACAATACGTGCAGAATATAAAAGATCACAATATTTGCCTTTAAAATGAATTCTATCTGATATTTCTCGGGTCATTTATATAAAAAAAAATATGAGTGGTGTATTAAAGGAAGGGAATCACTAGTATAAAAGTGAAAAACTGTATATACAATAATCTATTTATCCGTCTATTATGAACGAATAACAAACCTGTATTTAATTGGTAAGAAAATTTCACTTTCTACTTCTCTTGACATCAAATGCAAATAGTGCTTTAAAAAATGAAAGAATGATGATTGAAAAATTGATATTTTAAGCAATAATTAGGAATTTACTTAAAAACTTTACTCTCATCGACAATAACATATTGGCATTTCCTTTGCGTAAAACCTGAGGTAATTATGGTTTAATTATGGTTTTGCGTAAAACCTGAGGTAATTATGTTGCCCTTTTTTGTTAGAGCTGTAGTGACTAGCTTTAAATAACTAGCCAGGTTATACTAGTTGAGCCCTACGGTACGTATTCTGAGAGATTAAAACCAAAGTAATTGAAGAAATATATTGAGCCAACCTGTGGCTGTAAAGCTTGTAATGACTATGACTCTTAAATATATAAAGGAGTTTTCCGTATGCTAATTTCCTAGTTTAAAAAGAAAGGTATTTCTAGCGTAAAATTTAACGACGACATATATTTAAATAAATAAATTTTATTTACAAGTTCATTTGGACAATAGTTGCAATTCTAGTGCGCCCACCAGAAGAATGAATTTTAGTTATTGCACTTTTTCATCTGAATATCATTGTAGATATTCGCTTATCACATCATTGTCTGTAAAAGGCATTACCTTCATCATTAAGCTGCTAGGCGTTGTTATCTTTTGTGCTACAGTGTTGTAAAAAATTTGCCTAAAGTGGAACAACCTCATGAATAACACAATGTATGTGTTTAAAAATTTACTGCTGACAGAGGCGCTCGTCGATGTGACCTTTACCTGTAATGGGTTGAACTAAAAGGCGAACAAAACAGTTCTCTCAGCTTGCACTCTAGAGTTAGTAGCTTTTAGAGAATCCCTGTAGCACCCAATTGTGATACTTCCCTCATCTCTGTTATTGCTTGATTGTTGCTTTATTATTGCCCTTCTGTAAACGTTTTTCCTTGCGCGACTTAAATTAGATATTCTTTTCCATATTCCACTGAGGAAATTTGTCAAATCTGTCATAGATAAAATGTATTATCCTATGAAATTATGCATTATTATAGTATAATAAAAAGATTTTCTCAGCTACTTTAGGTCTCTTTATACAGTTCAAAGTTTTGCACAAACAAAAATAAGTTATTTCCCATTTTAATCATTATTTTAAAATTGTACCTAATAGAGTTACTAATTTTACTTAATTAAGTTACTAAGTTTAAAGCAATTTTCCTCTTCTTCTGCTTAATTAATAATTACTATTATTTTCACTCAGTTTTTACCGTAAATTCAATTTCCCTTTTCACTTGTACCTGAAACGTACTTTTGTAAATGATACCATTTTTAATCCATTGAATGGAAAGCGTCGGTATTGCTTTGCCGAGATTATATTTAGAAAAATTCAAAATATCATGTTCAGGTAATTAAACTGCAATTCAAAAGACAATCCTTTCGCTTAGAAATTTCCATTATGGTCTTTTAATAAATGTTGATACCATTAGGAAACACATGCGAAAGCATTATATTACTGTTAAAGGTTTAGAAGCTTAATGAGTAATTGCCTTGTACTGACAGCATATTAAAGGTAACTTAATAGCATTAATGTCAATATTTTTTTAGCCATTAAACAAAAGGGCAACTTAGGTTTTAAATCATTAAATTTTACCTATATTTTAAAACTATTTTGAAATCAAGTATTACCATGGAAACAAATGCCTTATTCCAATCTTTTTCCAAAGTGGCCTGTTTGATGATTTCATAGCAAAATGATTGAAAATTTACTTTATTTTACTCGTGATACATTTCCGAAAAAGCTTTTACTCGTGATACATTTCCGACATTAGTTCCGATAGTAGCAGAAGTCACTAATAACTATAAAATTTAATGCGCTTAAAAGAAATGCTAATATAAATTTTATTCCTTCCATTGGCTCGTCTGAGGCAATACATATAGAACATATAGAACTTAGCAAAACAGAACATACAGAACAGAAATTAGCATATAGAACTGTTTACTTGTAGATCATGTGTTAGGCTCTGAAGTATACAAGAGTCGTCTTTTTGCTTTTTAATGGCTAATCCTGTTTGCAATATAAGCCCTATATTTCTTATTATGCTTGTATGCCTTTCCATTGATAAATGGTCCAAGATTTATAAAAGAATGTGTAAGAGCCAATGTATAAGCATAAGAAAGGGAAACAGATGCGGATTTCATTGAATTATATAGCTGTTTGTTTTACAGCTGTTCACAACACAGAGGAAAGAAATTTGAATAAAAAATCTTAAGTCTAAATGGAATTATAAAGGATATTTGATTATAAATCTTGTGTGACTTAGTGAGTTGCTGCTCTGACTTATCTCACTTGTCTATCAGATGTAAATCTTAAATTTATAAATGCCAAAAGCTTTACAACATCAATAAAATAAATATGAGAACAACAGCTTCTGTTATCATAATAACATAGAGTTCAAACCATATATTCAGCTTCATTATATTTAAGCACAAGAGGAAGTTAAAGGGATAGTCACCTGAGGGTGTCATCAGGTTGTACTTATACATTTCATAATAATTTAAGAGTCCTGCTTCCGTTTTAACACAAGAAAGAATTAAGTTATAAAATTCTATGAGGTTAAAGCTTTATTGATTCAATTAGCACACAGGCATCTGAAAACGAAAATGCAAAAATATTTTAAGAAAATTGATTCCGAAGATATTCCTGCTTTAGATCCATGGTATGCCGTGCAATACATTTCCCGATGGAAAAAAAAGGAACAACCTTCATGGAGATCTGAGTTTTCTTTTGAAAAAGTTACTTAGCAATCTTACGATAGGAATTTGAATCCGTAGAACTGGGGGAGGGGGGAGGGAGTCTGCGCTTGATGCTACTTGGAGTCCAATTTACCCATGGTTGGAAGACGGGAATCCTAAAAGCTTCGCCGGAATGCATCGTAAATTGGAAGAGGGGATACAAAGAGAGACGTCAGAGAAGGAAAAAAAACTCCACAGAAATCACCGTTCTTAGGTTATACGGACTTCAGTTTTATGAGGGCAGCATACTAACATTTCGAAGCTTGAAGGCAGGTTCCTAGAAAGCAATTACGTTGCTTATACGAAAATGGCTTCCTCAGTGTTCGGTAAAAGTTGAACCGACGTCGGCACTGCACTTTGTGCATATATTGGTTATATGTTGATGTAACAAAAAAGTGGCCTGTTTGATGCTTTCATGGCAAAATGATTGAAATATGCCGATGCTAGTACAGTAAAGTCTACATATGAGACACTTGTCACTGTTGGTTTCTATTGTACATACATTTTAGCTGAACTCGAAGATATTTTTGCAGTGCTTATAAATCAAAAGTGTCTTCTTCGTATAATGCAGACACTTTCAGATAGTAGGGAAATCTTGAAATGAAAATGCAGCAGTATGCTGTCATGTAAAATTCTAAACATTACAAATGGGATGTATGTTCTAAATTTTAGCAGAATACTGTGCGGAGTGCATCAATGTGAGTTGTTTCTCTCCTTCACACCGCGATTTAATCATTTTCTAGTTTAATGGTTTTAATCAGCAAATCTAAGATAAAAATCTAAGGAAATCTAAGATAAAATAAATTAATTACGTTAAATGTTTGAAATCTTGTTTAAATAAATCTTTATAAAAGTAACAGCGTAAATCATAAATGCGTTGGTATTCTTCTTCCGAAACTTTTAGTGGTGTATTTCGTACAAGATTTGTTTTGCTTTCGATATCTCTCGCAAAGAAATCATAAGCTATCCACTTCCAAAGTCTTTTATATGAATTAAATCTGAAATGAATTTTATGGTGATTTTTTTTTCTTATAGAAGTCTTAGAAATCTTGCTGAACCCGAATTCAATCGCCGTCCATAGATATGCCATTAAACATTAAAAATATAATACATTTTTCGAATGAGACATAAAAGCTTTTTATTAAAAAAAATTAGCTTAAGAATAGTTTCAGAAGAGTGAATTGTAGAACGTGCAGTGTGATAATAGCTCTTCCGGACAAGTTAAACCTAATTCTCTGAATTCTACAGCAGTTTAAATTGGTTTCTTTAATAAATATTTAATAAGCAGATCAATTAAACCACAGATTTATGACAAAAATTAAACATCGGCCTTTTTCCTCTTATCTTGTATCCATATTGATTTTTCAGATATTTTGCTTGCTTGTCTTCTTCCTTTCATTCTACTAATCGGGCTGCTACTTTAAGGTTGATAAGTCTGATCCAGAGCTACTTATCTAATTTTTATGGCGTAATCCTCAGTTGACATGACAACCGCGTCATTTCCGCTATCAGAAGAGAGAAGGAAATTCGTGTTTTTTCCCACTTAGATGCATTATCGGATCTAGAGTTTTCGGAGACTGTAGAATTGTTTCATTAAAAGAAAAAGTCAACTCTGCCTTAATGTAATCTCATTTCTATACGCTAATGTATTTAACAGCAAAGTGAAACTAAAATTAAATTTGGATTTACCACAGCATTATCAAAGACGTACAATATTACCACTTATGATGTCTTTATATATCGCAATACTTCTCTAATACTAGACATACTTATAAAAATGGGAAAGATTACTTTTTTCAATGTCAGTGAAATGCATACAAGTGAATCAATTATATTTGAGGCAATGAAGGAAGGAAAATAACATGTCACATCATATAAAGCTTGAATATACTTATGGGAAAGTAGAGTAATACTGGGTAGCTAAGACAGGAAGGCCTCCTGGATATATCCTATATCGAATAGCTTAATAAGCTGTTCGACACAGATTTTGTCAAATTTAGTTAAAATATTCCTTTTTTTAACTTAGTACGACATATCATTCCTGAAAAGTCATAATTTCACTCCTTTGTTTAATTAGTGATTTTTCTCTGAAAAAATTATAATCTGTTCTTACTCCCCAAAAGTGGGATACGACTGGCTGCGCATGACTTCACGAGAAAATAGAAAAATTTAATTTTCAATAGAAAAGAAGCAGGTTTAAAACTATTATTTATAAAATTCACAAAAAAAAAAAGCAATTGTCTTCTTTCTTCACTCCACTGCACTTTTCGTGAGCTAAGCTAAGACTTTCCGCAGTGGATCCATCCTCGTCCGTTTTCAAAGTTAGAAAATACATGATTACAATATAAACAATCAGCGTCTTACCTATTTTTATTGTCTTCATCGTAATCAAAGATTTAGGATTTTTACATAAGATTTTTTTTGTTATATTGGTTCGTCATACTCTTTAGTTTTAATTACAAAAGAATTTTGTCTTCCTTATTAGCACTTTTGTTTCGTGTTTTTTTACTTTCCTCATATTCTAACTCAATTTTATACGATGAGAAGGTTAGAATGATAGTTTTCCTTTTTTTTATCATTTACTTCAGTTTCCTTGCTTTCAGCTTGAGGTTGTCTCATTATATCTTTGGGTCGGCTACAGCAAACGCTTAAGACATTGCTGATGTGTTACTCCCAAACGTTTCTGCTTCCAAACTAGTACAATAGTAGAGCTTATTTGGAAACTGAGGCTTAGCTACATCTTCAGGCTTTCTCTTTTTCTAGAACAGGGTTTGCTTCTGTATCTGGATCCTTTTCTGGAACGAGACTTATTCCTGGAGGTAAGTTTTTTTTTTTGGAACAGAGTTTGCTTCTAGAATAAGTTTTGTTCTGGAATGGTGGTTGCGTTCGGTGAAAGAGGTCTATTTGTAGTTATCGAAGGTGCACACAAGTGATCGAGAAATTTTTTCTCTTGAGCAGATAAATTCATGCTTCCCTGAACCCATTTACTGCAGTCTGCATATTTGCTGCTCTAACGACAGCCGTAGCGAGCAGTATGGGAACTATTCCAGGCTGTGTTGCAAGGCCTTGAAGTACCTCTTATTGGTAACTAGTGCTCAATTGAGTCATAATAGCCGCATCTAGGTGCTGCATCCTGTGCGAACAATATGGCGGCAAGTACAACAAAATACCTTTGTTTTCTTGGGCCATGTTTGTAATATCCAGGCTTTTGGCATGGGCGGCATGGTCGTCCAAAATAAAAAGAGCTGGTGTTTCGGCAGATGGCTGGAGAAATCTTTAAACTTTCTAAAGTAATGCACAAAAATCTTTGCCAGCATTCATCCGGTAGATGATGGGCAAGATGCCTCGCTCAGAGTGTCTTGTCTTACCCAGAGTGCAAGGCAATAAAAACGAAACAGAACCGCACTATTATTAGACTAAATCCTTATTATTAGTTAGAGTAAAAACTTATCAAACACATAATAAGCTATACTATTTCTTATAACTGTAATGGCTATTAAACAAGGTGGCTTAAAAACAAAAAGTCATTAAAGAGATTAAATATCACGTGAACTCAGACGCCGCGAATTCAGCAACAACGACACGCCAATATGTCCGTTCTTTTTCTTCGATAGTAGACTATACTTCAGAATCTGTCCGCTAGAAAGCCGAACTAATGACGCCAAAATCAAGGTATCCTGTTTCACCCATGAAGGCAAGAAGGAGGATTTTTACCTCCATAGTTTCACTCCACTAAACAATCTTACTTCACGCTTCCCTATAACAGGTTATATATAGAACGAGAAAAACTTATAAAACAGGGGAATATTAAAATAAATCATTATGATCTCCAACATATCGTTTTAAAAACTAATCAAATCTGTGTTGCGGAAGGAAGATAAGGATCTTGTTTCATCAATATTAACTCAATGAAATGAAAGGTGTGCGTTATATGCCAGTTTTTCGGGTAAGAAAGGCGATACGAAAGAATTCTGTCTGAAATATCTACGGCGATAATATTTGATATTTGACTTCAGACCATAATTTAGAAAATGCATTATATTGATGTGAAGCAAATTTAGGACACTCCAAAGTGTATGTGAGAGTGTTTGTAATTAATGAATGGAATTTAAAAAGTTCTGATAAATCAGAAAATTCGTCAAGGAGGAATCCAATAATTCTTTCTTCGCCATTTAATAGTCCATTGAGGAAAGGCATACGACCCAGTCGACGAAGTCTGGGGCATGAAGTATTGTCGTCCATCACAACCTTGTTAGTGCGGATCTGTAGAGGCTATTAAATGTTTTGGAAACATTAAATAGGAAAAATGAGCTCTGCTGTCGCCGGGATTCGAACCACAAACCTTTCGACTGCTAGCTGGACATGCTAACCATTAGAACAAGCTCAGAAAAATGAGATAACAACTTACAACTTGAATTTAACTGTCGATTCTTGGGAAGATTTTGCACATTATCTACTATCTTTACTCAGAAACTATATGTTGTTATAAAAGAAATTTAAATGCAGGTCTGATTACAGCATAAAAGAATAAACGTCAATCAGGATTCATTACTTAATGTGCTGCAAAATCTTTGTTGACAGTACACTGGCAGTGTGACTGACAACATTCAGCAGACTATTATTAACAATGATTATAAAATAAACTACTTATACTATTATTAATAATGATAGAAATTATACTAAAACAAACATGTTATGTAAAATGATAAACACGCTTGCTTATAATTGCGCAGAATTTTGTTTCGCATAATTGTGTTTTCTAATGCTTTTGTCATTATTTGCTACAATGCAATAAAATGAAATTAGAGAATCAGAAGTAATTAGAAAGTAATAAAATGAAATTATGGTGTCCAACATTCCCTTTAGATTCATATCAATACTGATTTTTCAAAAACTGACCAATAAAACTGAATAGATTAATATGGGTTGTTGAAATAAATGACCACTAACTGCAATATATCCATCACAATGACGACGAAGTGACTGGCGTGAGTTTTAGAAAAGGCTGCTATGTCACGTGCTTCTATATCAGTGAAATTAATTCTGGTGACAATATCTTCAAGAAAGTTAATCTGTGTCTTGTCGAGATTAATACAAAATCCCCCGTTCTTTGTAATGTATATGTGTTGCAGCTGGTAGTCATTCATTTGAATAATTCTTATAAACGCCAAAAGTTGTTTTCTTGTGAATTATCTGTGCCGAAATTGACTTTTCCTTTTCCCTGTTCTTTTGACTCACTGTGTTCCCGCGTTTGCATTTCGTCGTCCGTCTACACTGTATATCGCTAATTTTACCACGTTCTGCTATCGTGTATTATCGTGCTTTATAGTTGTCACCATCAACTCTCCTACTCTCTGTATATAAATACATGTACTACTGTTATTATATATATATATATATAAATGTAAGGTTTTTGCGAGTATCAGTTCGCATTAGCATATCATACTCATATACATTACGCGGGCTTCTATATGTGATATGAAAATTTGCTCCAAAATCGATTGTGAGTTTGGCTCTATCTTTCCATTTCCACAGAATATGTGAAAAAATTCGTAGCTCATCAGCGCTCATTTTAAATGTACTAATAGGCAATTACATGGATTAATTGTCCAAATACTGCAGTTTTTATCATGGAAAACATAAAGGTCAAGTAAACGATAGTTATGTTTCCCTTGAGACATCCATCCCAGAGACGCAACTACTTGACACTACTTATCATTTGTAAATTCTAGAGCGAAAAACGCCCATTTGTATATTTTTACGACTTTTAAATTTAGCCATATACTAAGTAATTGAAGAAACTAGGAAATGTAATCGCTCGGAAAAATATTTTTCCAAATAATAAGTTACTGCACTTTTTTATACACTGTAAGGATCTGGTTCTCGAATTAAAGATATTCTCTTCTCTCGAGCTGACGGAACGTTTTCTGATTAAAAATATAAGCCAAACATGATACAGTTATTTAGAAGAAATGAAAAATGCGTATTGCACCTGTCCAAATGCGTCATGTCATACTTTATGTAAACAAAACAGACGGAGCTTAGAAAACTACACTTCTTTGGCTCATCATCTGACAGCTTTAAAAGTAAGGTTAGACTAATTAATTATGGCAAGACACCAGAAGGTTTTCTGCCTGAGGGAAGGGAAACCTTCTTGGAGGACATTCTGAAAAACACTTACTAATACTCAAGCTGCGCACGAAGAAATCACGAAAATTCCTGTACAGCTAATTCATTCGCCAGGATAAGAGCCTGTGTCGAATTACCAGTGTTCAATCGTTTTATCCATTTGGTCATTAGTGAATTTTAAAGTGGCCAAAAGCTTGCCCACGTATCCATCTGGATATTTTGCCGTAATCATCATCATCTGCGTACTACTAAAAGAAAAGATAGCACGATGTTTTCGGGTAAACAAACTTTCTCACATGGAGCATTATGGAATAGTCTTAAATTTTATAAGTCATGATAAGCCTTCAAATAGTTGACTTAGTCTTTAATAGGGATAAATGCGAAATTTGATATCGATGTTAGTGATATTCCGTTGGCGGACATTTAATGTTTAAGGCACATGGAATAATCGGCCCCTAACTGTATGTGGAAATATTAACAATTTTTAATTACGTCAAGTTAGGTTAATAAACATAATGATGTTAAAAATAATCTGAAGAAAGGTTATGTGAAGTTGGCAAAATTTACATGGGGATGATACGACTTGCCCAGTCTCCTTGATATCACACTGAGAACAAGTTGCGATATCGATTCCTATTTCTCGTTCCTGTGACACTGTAGGACTGAAATGGATCAGATAGAAAATTAGGAAAAATACCTTTACATAACAGCTTAGGATAATGCTGATACGATAAAGTGATAGTTAAAAAGCAGAGGTATATACCGGGATTCCATGACACAACACCGCTTAATGGCTACAAACATAACTTACACAATTCTTGAACAAATTAAAATGCAAAGTTTTATGCATTCCTAACTAAATATTATCATACGTTGTAAATTCATAAATGATTTGAATAGTTCAGGATGTTTACCCGATTTATCACCCAGTTTTGTTTCTCATATTTAATGTTGGTAAACCGCGCATCCATTCTATTTCCTTGCCGGAGCAGAAAATGGAATAAATAAAGAGTACTTTGAAGCTTTGAACAACTCGTTTACTTGCATACATGTTGCCCAGCCAAAACACTAAAGAAATTATATACTATATAGTACAACTGCAACTTATTATCGAGACCATATAATTTTCTGGTATTTTAGCTTTCATTAATAAAATCAATAACAACATAAGCATGGGTGTACGTTTGTAGAGTAGATTGATTGATTATTGACAAAATGTCAGCAAAGGTTAGATATTTGTTTGAGGCATACATGCGTGTTTTTTAAATTATAATCAGACGTTTGTTCTTTATTCTCTTTGTGCCTGCTATAGCTGGGTTATACAAGCTTTTTGGTGTCGTTGTTATGGTATTAGTGATTAGCAGTGATATTGAATTTTTGATATCGCAAACGATGAATCTGATGATAACTGTAATGGAACCGTACTGATAGTGAGATCCGATTTTCCTTGTTGTAACCGTAGGTTAAGTCTCATTATGTTACATAGTACAGGATGTGGGAGGTTGAGAAATTTGAAAAACAAATAATAGTTAGTGATAGAGATAAACGTTACGTAGTACATGATGCAGAAGCTGGAGAAACCTGTAAATCAATTAAAAGTGATAGAAATGAGCTTTCTTTTTATATTGATTTATACATTAAAAATCTATTACTGAAGCCTGAAATCCTTATATATTTACTATTCAGTACAATTTCATATATTCCTATATCAGCTTAGTTTTTCTTTTAAAAGTAGAAATGATTGCTTAATTGGTTATTTTAATATCGAAAAACACACAAGGATTAGCTGCTTAAGTAGAGGGATGCACTTGTGGAGGACATGTTAACAGTAGGTGGCTCTTATTTGTGCTACGTATGTGGAAAACCAACCATTTAGCCAACCCATTCTCCTGGAATGAGCTCAGATTGAAATACCAGTATTCAGCTCTCTTAATATTCAGTCACTGGTGAGGCTGGAAAAGGATTGATCATTGTATTCTGAAGATTATCAATTGTTTAATTTTCTTAATAGAAACAACTTTTGAATGTTTTTCGTGAATATTAAATGACCCTTAGGATTAATTTTGATTTGTGCCCACTAACACCTAATGACTAATTTTGATTTGTGCTTGGGTATAGGTCAATTACGAGAGAGTTATCTGATCTGCAAAAAATAAATATTTTAATGGAGTAAAAGTTTCAGACAGGCTTCAAATCTCTTTTTTTTTCTGTACGTATATTTGTATGTGAGCAACCCTGTGTTACTTCCTTATTCTCTCAACCTTTTTGAATAAAACAATACGAAAATGGTTGAAAACCCGGAGACATTAACTTTAGTCGTCCTTTTTTCTAAAAATAGGAAATTTATTTTACTTGCTTCAAGTCTACAAATTTTTTTCTAAGTAATAAGCCGTAAACTGTGGAGAATTAATGGCCAAAATGCGATAAAATGTACATGTTAAATTCAGAATAAAAACTTGTTCCTTGTCATAATTCATTTAAAATAACGATGCAATCTTATTATATCAAACACGGGTAATATTTTATATTTCATTTACATCTGTATATATAATTTTACTTATTTTTTATCTTTAAAGGAACAAAATTACTTAAACTTCATCTTTAAAAAGGAAAGTTTATAAAACAACCCTTTAAGAGCTGTAAAGAAGGGAAAGTAATTTTAGAAGTAAGCAGTATGATTCTTCATAAAACTGTAATTTGTGACGGAAGAAAATGCTTCTTCAACAGAATGGGTTATACAAATAAAGGGGTTATATATAAAAATAAATACTATTACTAACACACACTATTTTAAATTTAATTCTTCAGTTGCGCAATACAGTTTCACTTATACAGAAAGGTTTCTACAAAAACCAAAGTTCTTAGCAAAATTTTAATTTTAATTTTTAAATTAATTAATTAAATATTCTTGCCTCCCAGTAAGTATAGTGGTCAAGGAAGCTGACTGCGATGCCGAAGGGCCTGGGTTCGAATCCCGGAGAAGGCATGGCTGTAATTGTCCGTCCCTTCATAGGAAAGGCGATGGTGGCCCACCTATTAGGTGCCTCCATAATAAAGAGACCACCACATCTGGCCTTGTATAGACTAATGGACTGGGTTACATTGGTAATTGTTCACAATCTGCCATTGGAAAAAATAAATAAATAGATATTCTTTCCTTTAGATAAATAGCCCTTGCTTGCTTTGCTAAAACAAACAGCAAACAAACAACTGTAACTTTTTCAAAAACAACTGTAAGCAACATTATAAGAAAACCTATTTCATAAAATCGCCAGTTTAAAGAAAAAGTGGTACAAAAAGAAAAAGTGGTAGATTTTCTAACAGTTCTTCATCGAGTTCCCATTCATCGAGAAACACCTTTTTCAGTTGTTTGATGTTCTTCGGAGGGTACGATCGTGACACCAAGCATCTTCCTAAAGTATTTCGCGCATGTTCAATGGGATTCAAATTAGGAAAGCACGCTAGCCATTCCATTCTGTGGATATCTTCACTTTCCATGAGCTCCTCAACAGCAAGAAACCCGTGTGGCCGTGTATTATCATCCGGAAAAATAAAGTCGGAACCAATGGCACCCCGGAAAAGACGGGAAGGATAATGTCTCTCCATAAAAGCACGCCAGGACCGCCTCAACAGTCTCTTGAGGAGTAGTCCAGTAGAATGTTTCTGTAGCGTGGAGTTGACCGAACTTTTGTGCTGACCGATGCCGACTAAATATACTATGATAATTAAGGATTGTTTGAAACTAAACTGATAATAACGTGTTTAGGTGTTAAACCGATAGTGTTCAAATGTAGAAAGCATTTTTATTTTCAGTTAATTTTTTTAGTGTGTAATTTCAGTTCGGAGTGGGCTAAAAAGGTCTTGCTAATTATCCTAATTGTTGATGATCGTTTGCTCTGTTATATCTATTCAGCCTTAATTCTAGTTTATAAACCTTTTATTTTATAGAAAGACGCAGAAGAGTATATACTTAATTTGGGGAAAAGAAGGTTAGCTTAAAATAAGCTTAGGTCCTCTATTTTAAAACTCATATTGTTTCTATTTAGTTCTGAAAAATAATTCACTGTTAGGGTATAGTTATTGAATATTAAAGGGGCATAAAATACACAACTTTTAATAAACGTTATACTACAGGGTGACCCAAAAGTCCGTTAACATTTGAAAATTGAATAATTTGTGGAGAGCTGAAAGTTGCCACACATGCTTGAAATGACATGAGTTTTTATTGAAAGCAAAAACCAAATGTAAGAAAAGGCCAACATGGCTCTGAGCAGCAAAATGGCAGTGACGTCGCATGAGAATCGTGCATGAAATGAGCTGTAGTGAGAGAGGGAATCAGTTCATTTATGACTTTATCATTTTTCTATCCTCACCTCCGGTTGTTGGTCACAGTGTGATGTGGATTTATCACATCAATCGGGATCGAACTCTTTTTCTTCGAGGAAATGCGTGGTTCTGCTATTCAAACTGTCAGTGTGACGGGTGCAAGGTGGCCTGACATGTTACGGAATCCCATCTTCCCTAGTCTGGCTGATAAACACCTGTTGGAAGGTATGACTTTTATGTAGGATGACGCTCCACCCCCATATTTGCTACACGTACGAAAGATCTCTTGCACACATAGTTTGGAGAGGATCGCGTGCTGAGCCGCCACTTGCGTCATGCTTGGTCTCTCAGCTCCTCAGATCTCGATCCGGGTGTTACTGGTTGTTGGGTTACCAGAAATCGCAAGTCTACCGCGATCGTCTAACCTCACTGGGGATGCTAATAGACAACATCCCCGACGGCAATTTCTCACCATTCCTACAGATGTGCTGTACAGTGTTGTTCACAACATTGTCCCTCGACTACAGGTATTGTTGATGAATGATGGCCGGCATGCTGAACATTTGTTGTAAAAAACATAGTCTTTGCTAAAAATAAATGTTTATGCTAATTATTGCTTTGTTATCAAATGAGGCGCCATCTGCTGGCCGTTTTAAGTACTTTTCTGCTTTCAATAAATCCCTATGACGTTTCAAGCATATGTGTTAATTTTTACATATATGCATACATTATTCAGTGAATTATTGAATTTTCAAGTGTTAACAGGCTTTTGGATAACGCTATACTTAATTTAATAAAAATTGAAATTTTAACCAACTTTCATAGCCTTAAAAAATAAGTGAAATCGTGATATAAGTTTTCTAAGCCTTGGTTTACACTTTTCCTGGAATACGAGTCTGATACATTTCTTATCAGAACTTTTACTTCGGAATTTAAAAACTGACAATATCAGTCATAACGCAGGCAAGGAAAGTTTTTCTAACGACTCAGATAGTTTACATAGATATATTCAATTTCACATCACTAATAAGATAATCGTACTTCAACAAAAATGCGTTGTGCAGCATAATATTTCTCGTTGTACAGCATAAAAATATAGGATTTTGCATCATTCCTGGAACAGCTTAATAACCGTAAAATACGAAAATCAAGAGCTTCGTATATTTCAGATTCTTTTGATGCAGCCAAAAACGAAAATTTTTCCCTTCATGAATAATAAAAATATCTAACAATTCAAGAAGCAAAATTAAATCATTTATTCAGAATACAATGCCTTGTTGCTAAGAAAGATATGGAGTTAACAGGGGTAGTTTATCCTATTTTCATACTAAAGACATTGTTCGTTTAATAACAGCTGTCTAAACTTCAAAGTGAGGACAATGGAAAATATGATAGCGAAAAAATCCCAAACATCAAAGATTAATATATCTACAGGGGTTATTATAAATAAAAATAATTATAATATTAATAAGGACATCAAAATATTCTAACAAAGTAATTTTCTCTTTTTTTTCCGCGGTTGAATATTTAAGACCACATAAAAAGTTTTAACAAAATACTTTTCTGCTGTTATTATGTGTTAGAAAGTTTAAGATAATAAGTTTTGTTAAATGCATTTAAAAAAAAGTCAGGGTTTCAAAGTAATGAATTTTTTTGTGATACAGAATGTCAAAATATACTTTTTAAATGTAAAAAACGTTTATCTATCTAAATATTAAAAATTCTTGAAATAAGCAAAATATAACCTATAATAAACTAAAAATCTAATATGAGGAGATATCATTACTATGTTCACGAAGGTGGGAATGGAAACAAAATGACATTAAAAGACGTCTGAGTTTTGTTTTGGGGGAATTGAAAATATTTAAGAGATATTTTGAATAGCGGCACAGAGCAAACTACCTGCGAAGGAAACGTTAACACTTTGATTTTATAATGCTTAAGAGAATGTCAAATTATACTCATAACTAAAATGTTAAAATCCTTAGTGCGTAGTCTTATGTCCAATACTTACAATTATAACAAAGGAATAAAATAGACAAAAAAAAAAAATCTGAAAGCCCAAAGGGCCGTTTTTTTAACGTTTTGTATGCTACTTTTATTTATTAAATATCATGTTCTTCGCACTTGAAGCATAAAATTCAATTCAACAACAATATCGCCAAATAATTTTAAAATGAACATAACTTTAGGATTTTCAATACATAGTCTCGAGCGTTGGAGATAAAAATGTTTCTTTTTCCGTACAGTGTTGCCATTGCTCGCATTGAAATCATTGAGTTTCTTAATCAAAAATTCGTTAAAGTGTTACAAAATATGAAATCGATAACAAAAAATATTCCAAATTAGGGCTTCCAGATGCCCATATTCGGTGGACGATTACGTTATTCAAAATTGGAATGGCTCTAGGTGCCGTTGTTTTATCACAATACGAGAAACATTTATGCAGATTCTTCATTATTTAATTTCTTTAAATATAATACAGGGCTCTAATATTTGGTGGCAATAATTTAAAAAGTGATTCGCTGTTTATAGTGAATCGACGCAAAATGCCAAAACGAAATTAATAGTCCTTGTGGATAAATTTCCCTTTTGGACTAATTATCAGAAATAGCATCTCGTTGTACACATTGCTACGACTTTTCGAGGCCCACCAGCAGCCGAGACTGGTCTCTGGTAGTTCGACTTGGCTTCGAATCCACGAGTACGTGTTAACTGCATAGGCATTTTCGTGGCTTTCCCCATATGTAACGTGTATACGAGCCAGTTTCGATTAGATAATCCTCCACAAAGGCAGACAGCCCTAGGGTGCTTTGCCAATAATAAACTAAACCGAACGAAACCTACGGCTGTTCAAAACTATGTTCATGTTCGACTCGTAGCTTCTGTACTCCAAATCAAGTAATGCGGCTGAAAGTCAGAAAATACTCGACAGTTTCGCATTTGAAATATATGAAATTCTTATTCGTCTTATTTTGCAAAACGTTTAAAAGTCTCATAATTGGAGCAGTCCTCGTTAAAGACAGAATAAATGTTTGCTGGCAAAGGGAACATATGACCTCGGTCTTCCTGATTTCATACGTATTCTGTATAATTACAGAAGACTCTAATGTGAATATTTATATATATATATTACCATAAATAGTGAACCTCAGAATTAAGCTGAGAGATTGAAGCTGAAGTCCTATATAAATTTGCTCTTTTGCAGCAAGCGCCGATAGCCTGGATATTAATCTACAGAGCTATTGTCCTGAAGTTCTCAGTATAAATATCGCAGCTTCCACTCCTCCGTCTTATAATTCCAAGTTTTAAAATTTTATATTATTTAATTTTGAAAGAAAAGTTATTTATGAAAAGTATTTTTAATCTATACTCAAAAAGAAATTTTTCATTCATTTTCACATTTTCTTGCCGATAACGTTTTTAGCATCAAAACTATTTTTCGCCACAAAACATATTAAGTGATATTTTGGTAACCCTTTATATGTTTTTAAATATATTTTGCCTCTAAAAGGCACATTTAAGGTGAAAATAATTTGTATGTATTATCATGATCTTCCAGTAATTAAATTTCGTTGGCTACTTTTTCTTCATTTTAATAGCTAAGCATTTAATTAATAGTTACAAACAAGTACTGTTTATAGTACTTAACACAAACGAAGACAGAAGATACGGCTGTGTTTCAAAGAGCTTTATATTTTTTCATGATACAAAAACCTACACAACCCACTTTTTTCCCTTGCACAGCATGTAATTATTTCGATGTAAATTCGGATTTGATGGGTATTTTGTTATTTATTTTCCTCTTTAATGCATACTTTTTATGTTTTATTTCTTATCGAGAAAAGTGTTGTCAATAAAATGTGATCCTGGATAACAGGATAACCAATTAAAAAGTATAACCAATTAATATAAACGTATAAAATCCCTGATATTATCAAAATAAGTTTGGAAATAATTTTAATTAGTTAAAAGAGGTATAGAGTCTTTCTCTTTTTCCCACATACACTAGAATAGAGCCTATAATGACCTGGGGTGAATAAAACTACTGACTCAGATAAAAGGTAAAAATAACTCTTTATTAATTCAAAATAGTTAAAGGGCAACGGTCTTCGTGTGTTACAAAAACACCGTCAACTTGCGGTGAAAACTAAACATAGAATATAATGTACGTCAAATCTAAAATAAATAGTGCAAGATAACATTTAAGTTACGCCTCAGAGGTGGACTCACAGGAACTTAACCGTGTGATACTAAATCTGATAAGGCCAAGAGGCTTACTAGCGTAACAGCGAAATAACAACGAAACGTGCGCTTGGCTAGCGAAATACGCTCTTAAAAGCTCAGATATTCACTGGTTTAAATATGCACTTCACATAACTTTAAATTTACATCCTGGCGAGAGAATCTGAGGGGAAGTTGAGAAGTCTAGAATAGGTAGCAAACTTAAAATAAATTTTTTATGCTAAATAATGCAAACCCTACAGAGGAACATATGAATCAAATGTTAACACTGCTCCCAGAAACTTCATTTTCCCCCCTCTAAATCAAATACTAAATGATTAACCGGAAATACATCAAAGTATAGGAATTTTAAACAAGAAATCTAAAACTTAATCCTGTGTAAAACCTCTGTGCTACCTCAGATTTCTAAATTTATGCAATTGCAAAGTACTGCAGTAATTTTTTTATATTGAAAACAAAAATTTTAGATTAAGAGAATCAAATATTTTTTGACGTGTTACAATATGCAGGGGGTCAATGAGAAGAGTAACATACTGCTTGATAACTGTTAGAGAATAACTGATTTATCTAAATTTTCGTTTGCAACTTCCCCGCAGTTACAGAAAAAGTAAATGTAGAGGGCGTTGTAAAGCAAATCATTTTTTTCTACATAAAAGGCACTGTACTAGCGTTGTTTCCTTATTCGTAATTGCAACATATGAGAAAAATTCACGTTGTCAGTTTCTGAAAATATTACGATAAATTTTCATTTTGGACGGCAAGTATTGATTTCAAAAAGGTCTGTGATACATCAATCACTTGAGGGCGGATGATCGTGATCAAGCAGATGGGAGTTTTGAGCCAGAGAAGACTGTCCCTCAAAGTTGCCACAGCTACAGGCGTGTCGAAGAGTGCTATCTCGCGGTTAAAAAAAGCTGCCGAAGGTGGAAGCGCTATGCGAAAGCATGGTAGATGGTGCAGGAAAAATACCACATTATCAAGAGGATAGATATATCTCCCCAGTGGTGAAAAGGAATACAAATGCTAGATAACCCCAAATCCAGCTAACGCTACTGGCATTCACTTAATTGTAAGAATCATTTTTCAACCCATTTAAATAATGTTGATTTATATGCATGAAGACCTGCTGCATGCATTCAGCTACGAGTACACCACAGTCGCAAAATATTACATTGGTATAAGAACCATACTTGCTGGGATTAGCAAAAATGGTCTAGTATAATGTACTCTGAACCTTTTCACCATCAACAGTAATTCTGGGCACCAGCTAGTGTTGAGAGAGGGGAAATCTTTAGCCTCATCAAAATGTCCAAGAAACTCATCCTTATGGTCGAGGAGTAATTGTGTGGACGGGTATCGTGAGAAATGGCAAAACTCGTCTTTGTAGCTTTGAGAGGATTTACAGCCACATCACCGTAATTTTCCTGGATTACATTTCCTGGTATTGCACCGTAATTTTCCTGGATTACATTCGTCTTTTCCTCGAGGTGCAATTGTCCTGACTTTATGTTCATGGATGACAATGTCTGTCCTTATAGAACAACTGAAGTGTCTGACACATTAATAGGGAAATATACTGAGAGCATGCCATAGTCTGCATATCCTCTGAACTTCAATCTATTGGAGCACTCCTGGGATGTATAAGAACTAGGAATATCTATGTATCTCCTAGGAAGATGTATGATTCAAAAGTTGAACTCTCCTTGAAATAGTATAGGAACTCAAAATCGCCCAGAGAGGAGAATAGGGCAGAATTTTCCAAGCGTTTAGTGGACTCGAAGAGTAACAATTGCAAAATATGTATCAGCGCCCGTGAATGTCGAATTTCATCCCGACTTCATCCTCATATCTGTCTTTATTTCCAGCAAAAGGAATATTTTCATTAAATTTGATAAGAGCTGCAAGTAGATTCTTTTTTTCATTTGCTTATATAGTTTTACCATATGGTGATATCGGTACCATTTTGCATACTAATGATACTTCATGACCTCTGTCAAATATGTGCCAGTTTTTTTTCTTTAAACGATGACGTAAAATTATTCTGTTTCTCAGCAGCTGTCAAGCAATGTAGATCAGGTACGAAAATTTCTATTACAAATCTTTCAGATGGGAATAGTGTATAAGGTATTTCTCCCACCTTCTTGACGTGACTTCGTGGTGTGGTGGTCTGCACGCTGGGCCGGTATTCCAGAGGTCCGCGGTTCGATTTTCGGTGAAGGCTTTGCTAATTTTTCATCTTTCCTGCTTCCAAAAATTACTTAATGTCTCTAGAAGTGTCAAATTTATACCATGGTCTTTTTACTTTCAGTTGTACAACGTAATAGCTTTTTATTGAAACTAAACAGTTCGAGTTCACATTCTGCAGAACGGAATGGTGGCTTTAAAGGGTTTCATTAGTTTCACTATGTGCAGTGTAAATATGAACTGGTTTTTCTTAGAAAATCTTTCACGAAAGCATCCTTCTTCTTAGGCGGATAGCTGACCCGTGCTTTGCTGCTATTAACTTACTAAAACATTATCAAAAAACATTTGTCACTTAAATTATGTGGTTTGACGTAAATATACTTTAACAGTTTGGATATTTTATGAAAACAATTTTTTTCCTTATGTTTGTGTGCATTCTCTCTACCATTTTCTATGTGACAAATATGCTTGGACTAAAGTTCTCATAAAATTGTATTAGAATATATTGTTGAGACAGTTAGTTACTTTTTTCCCTGAGTCTTACAATCAATATAATCAGCTGCCCCACCCAGTAACGATGTAGGGACAGGTAACTTTTAGCACATGAAGCTTATTATTTGGTAAGGCAATACATACATAGGACATAAAATAGGTATTGCACTATATGTATGTAAATAGATACCAATAATTATAATAAATACATATCCTGTATTTCCTAGCTATTTTGCACCCTAGCATTTTAACACCAAGTCCTGAGATTTAAAAAAAATATTCGCGTAATTTTCCCCTTCACCAGTGCATTCAAAGAAGGAGCCGCACTAAATGTTAAATAGATTCGCCCACGTAGTGATCATTTTGGTATTACTAACAAAGACACACCTACGGGAAAACTACCTGGGAAGTTCAAGCCGGACCTTTTCCTTTATCTGTTGAACTTTATGCCAGCCTAATACAAAAACCGACTAATCACAACGAAGTAAACACGGATCGACATTCAGTCTACGATTTCTCTGAGTCAGCTAGGCAGTCAACTTCTCTAATTATTTATGGATGATTTGAGGCCTAAGAAGTAGTAGAGACAACAATTAGAAATGCTGGGATCCAAGTTACAGGAAAGTAGAAATGAAAATATCTTATTAGATATTGTTAATATTAATGCATTGTTATTGGAGGGAAGGTTTTTTTTAAAATAAATAATATTGTGATAGTTACCTGTAGTTTTAATTATTCATATTTTTTTCATAAATTAAATTATTCTCATAATGTTCTTCTCTCCAATTTTCGGCGATAAAATTATGAGGAAGTACTGTTATATCAATTTTGAAGTTGTTTATTATTTCCGTTAGAACATAAGAAATATTTTAACTCTACAGCAGGCTTTGCCTTCAAAATGCTATCTTGTACTCGCTATTAGGAAATTAAAAACTGCGAGGAAAGTTTATTTAGTATTGATTATATCATAAAATTATGGAACATTAAAATTGTACTCGAAAGTTTAAATGACTTCTTGTTTTCCGGTTTTTAACGCAAAGTGTATAAAAGGTTCTATTGGAAAGCCTCTGAAAGTTCACAAAACTGGCTTTCATATAAAACGAAATGATGGAACTTATGCAATAAAGGGGAAACATAAAATCTTTCCTAATTGTAGTTAATGAAGAATAGTTTTCTCGAAGTATATTACATTTTACAAATAAATAACCGTTAATAAGTTCTCTCTTAATTTTTTTAAAATTTCTGTAAACTATAATATATGCTTTCAATCATATAATAACATTCAATAATTTAAAAATTTTTATACAATGTTGGAAAAAAGAGACCTGTCTTGTTCAAAATTATTTTTATTAATTAACATGAAAATATTTAAATGCAAAATTAAACATGGATATACTTGTATTTATGAGATTGAGCTTCCTATAGCAAAAGGCCCGAAAGAAGATTATTTTGTTAAAATTTGCAAAAACTTCTTTAAATAAAACAGTTTTAAGATAGATTCATAAAATTTTAGAGATATAACTATCTGTATCAACCTAATGCAAGATTCATACTGTTCTTACATAAGTTAAAAGACAAATAACATTTTAGGATACAAGGTTTTTAAAGATAAGGTAAAAATAGGAAATTCAGTGCAACTGTAAATAATGCAACGAGTTATCGTTTTAAACTGATTATCAGTCATACCGTTCCAATAATAAAGTAACATATTTACTTTTATAAAATTACGATGTTGAAAAGTAAGGTGAAGACATCGTTCCTTCATATACGGAATTACACTACCAGATATAGAAATTAAAATTTAAAACAACACCAGCCGCATTTCTTGTTCTATTTCCTCTGAGAAGGGACACTATCCTGCTGCAAAGGCTCTAGATCATCTATTTCAGTTAGACTATCCGTATTCTAGCTTTATTTTCGCGAAAACTAGCGACTTCTTAAAAATGAAATAAGATCAACTATGCTGCTATATAATATAATACATTCATTTATAGCTTCAATCTGCCATGTTGTAGAAGCATTTTTCAACTAAGTCTAGCCCAAATTATTAGCCCAAAAGGCGTTAGCCCAGAAGGGCTATTAATTTAGTTTCGGCATTTTGTGTTGAAAACTTTAAATGTCGGTTCTTTTTCAAATTGTTGCTACTAAATATTAGAGCCCTGTATATACCAAATATTACAGCATAAATATATATATGTTTCTCGCATCGTAATAAAGAGACGGCACCTAGAGCCATCAAATTATGAATAACGTACGTTTCCACCCGAATATGGGCATTTGGAAGCCCAAAATTTGGAATTTGTTTTATTAGCTATTTCATATTTTCTAAAACTTTAACGAATTTTTTACTTACAAACTCAACGATTTCAAAGCGAGCAATGGCAACACTGTATAAAAAAAAAAAAAAAAAAAAAAAAAAAAAAAAAAAAACATTTTATCTCCAGCGCGCGAAACTATGTATCGAAAATCCTAAAGATATGATCATTTAAAAATTATTTTGGGATATTTCTATTGAATTGAATTTTATGGTTTAAATGGGAGAATATGATATTAAATAAATAAAGGTACACAAAACGTTAAAAAAAAACTCCCCTTTGAGAGTAATGTAAAATATGAAAGCTTTCAGATTTTTTTAATAGAAAATCAAGTGAGCGTCAGCCAAGCAACAGGTCTCCTTTCATGAAACCTTGTGTGAAATAAATTATCTTCTTACGGTAACAGCAGATGTAGTTACCTTTTTTTTTTTTTTAATTTATTTTTTTTTATTTTTTTTTATTATTTTATTTATTTATTTTTTTTAGGGGAATTAGTGTTAGATTTTTTTTACGTATTCAATTTTCTAAAGTATGTTGTTATTGTATTCCGTAACTGAAACTGACATTTTTTTCTTTGCAAAGGTAAAAAAAAATGCTTTTTCCTAAACTTTGCGCAGCATCCAGGGGGCATCAAATTGATGTTAAAAAATTTTAGAATGAAATGTTTTCCATTCTTGGCAAACAGGAGGGGGTCTCGAAAACTTCAGTTCTTCCCGGGGGGAATGAAAATCCTAGCTACGTCTCTGATGACGATTGTCTCATTCTCCGTCCTCACTCGACTTACAACAACTGCCATAACTAGGTACTTAGCTGGGCACTTTAGTTTTTGGTAGAAATAAAAATGCTTCTATCATTTTGATTTGTTTCCTATATTACTGTTTCCTATATTCTTATATTTCTGTTTTTAATAATACAAAACACATAGCAAAGATATAGTGGATGGACAAAAATATGGAAACACCTTGTGAAATGCATATTTGAAAAGAAAGATTGATTTTAATGAAATATGTAGGTGGCGCTGGCGTTTTTGACTACTGACGCCACCTATACAACTTCGTAAATGTGCTAAACAGTTCAGTTGTTGTCGGAGTACTGTTATGTGAGGTTGTCATTGCATTATGTCAGAGTTAACAGACTTCGAACGTGGGCAAATTGTTGGAGCACGTATGGTAGGTGCTTCCGTAAGCAAGGTAGCCGAGGTGTTTAGTGTTTCAAGAGGTACTGTATCGAAGATTTATTCCGCATATTTGAAAAGCGGAAAGACATCATCTGCTAAATCACAGCGCGGACGAAAGTGTGTCCTGAGTGATCGTGACAGACGATCATTCAGGGCAATTGTGACGAAAAATAAGAAGACCACAGCTGCAAAAGTTACTGCTGAAATGAATGTTGTGTTACCGAACCCTGTGAGTACCAAAACAATTAGAAGGGAGCTTCATAAACAGGGAATTGCTGGCCGTGCTGCAATTGAAAGCCACTCATCAGTGATGCTAATGCCCGTAACAGGAAAAGGTGGTGTTTAAGTCATAAAGCCTGGACTATAGAGCAGTGGAAGCGAGTAATATGGTCTGACGAGTCTTCTTTCACATTGTTTTCCACTTCTGGCCGAGTTTACGTCTGGAGAACGCCATCTCAAGCCTATAATACAGACTGCTTGTTGCCAAGAGTGAAACATGGCGGGGGTTCTGTTATGGTTTGGGCAGCCATATCGTGGTTCTCTGCTAGCCCCATGATAACTGTGTCAGGGCACATGACTGCCAAGACTTATGTGAACATTTTGGCCGATCAAGTTCATCCCATGGTACAAACTTTGTTCCGGTCTACATTGGAACGGAAAGTGCGTTCTCGTTATCCACCGCCAACATCGTTATCTGAACTTGCCACCGTTTTGCAGGAAGAATGGTATAATATTCCCTTGGCAAACATACAGGAACTGTATTTATCCATTCCGAGAAGACTGCAAGCTGTTTCGGATGCCAACGGGTTTCCTACACCATATTAAGCAAAGAAACATGTTTTTTTAAAGGTGTTTCCATATTTTTGTCCAACCCCTGTATTTGCTTAGTCATTAACATAACAATTAACATGAAAATGAAGTGAATTTATAAGTAATTTGAATACATAGTCAAATACACATATTAAATTCTTGCTTTGATTCACAGAATATCGTCATATATGCAGATCTTGAAAGTGAATTTCAAACTCTAATTTACTAGGCTTGTTAATAATCAGAATCCAAAGAGTAAATTTCCTGTTTTCAAATACTACAGCGGTTAACCGTACTTTGAGTTAGTTATACAGAAATAACTCAATATCAGTCCATATTTTTATCAGTTTGCAATGGACGCCAAATAGATCTTAAAAGGAACCATAAGGTTTGGTGGTGAATGCAATAAATAAAGAAATACGTTCCGTTTCATTATAAAAGTGAAGCGAGAATCATTTCGCAGAAGTCAAGAGAAAGTATTTTTGTCGCTCGCATAAATCGTCTAACACCCAACGCAGATGGTTCAAAAACTCGAAACTGGCTTAATAAGAATTATCGATCCTTCATAAACTGCCGCTGGTAAAAATATGTTCCCATTAGCTTTTGACATACTTACTCAAGAAGCAGCCAGCGATTTTTGGTGGGAAAGGAAGAAACTGTGATCCCCTTCCCACTCAAAAAAACTAATATTAAGCAAATAAACTTGAGTTAATGGAGATATAGCGCACTACGTACCTTAACATTACTGTCATGTATGTGAACCTCTTTCAGTGTGCAATTACTGATTTAATAGTGCGTCGGTAGTAAAAAGTAAAATACATTGCGGATGTGTATATGTATGTATTAATTGCTGTAAACTTACATCTATCTATTTGTCCAGCTATTTTATGATGCATAATGTGAAGCCTACAATTAACAGAAGTGGCTTCAAAAAAATTTTTTGAGCTAAAATAACAGACCAAAATAGCTGCTTGATTAAGGATACGGAAGACACTTGAAAGCATGTGCAATGAATCTATTCAATGAAAATGAAAAAGAAATAGTCAACTTTTTTTTAATTTCAGCTCCCTTTTTGAGCTTTTACTCAGGCTTTTAGCTTTGTGTTTTTTTTTTTTTTTTTTTTTTGTTTTTATCTAGAAGCAACGTTTAATAGTTTGTGTGAAGTTTATTTTCAACTTAAAAGTTATTTTTATTTTATTATATGCTCAGGAGACTCTCAGTACCTCAAAGTTCAAGGAGGTGGCTAAAAGTTTTCGAAGTATTCGAAATCCGAATGATTGATAAAAGTCATAAGCACTTTTTTCTTACCTCAATTCTTTTTCATTTAGGCATAGAATAGGCACAATATTACTAATTACCTAGACATATGAAAAATAGATATGATGGAATTAATATAATGATTTTCTAAGTTTGACCAATCAGTTAACCATAACAAAATGAATTAAATTGGCATAAGCATTCTTATAAAAGGTGAATTTAAAAGATTGTTATGGAGATGGAGTGCATATTGCGTCCATAATATTGATGTGAATAAGATTATGCACCTAAAGAATTGTATCCAGTTGTAGAGACATTAGGTATTTTTTGGAAGCCAGAGAGATGAAAAATTAGCAACGCCTTCGCCGGGAATCGAACCACGGACCTCTGGAATACCGGCCCAGCGTGCAGAACCACTACACCACAAAGGCATGCTAGAAAGGCGGGAGAAATACCTTATACAGTAATAAAATTGTTAAATTTACCGCTACGTCTGTCTACAAGTGTGATTATGCTCTCTACGAAATAAACTACCTCCATACCGTTACAGATACTTATTATGTATATATATAATAAGTTACAAAAAATAAACCACCTCCGTTACAGATACTTGTTATGTATATATATAATAAGTTACAAAAAATTGTTAAAGTGAGCATTCAAAACTAAGATCTAGCGCTAACGCAGCTGAGATTCTTATATAAAGTAAATAATAATATAAATTAAATTAAAACTTCCAGGATAAAAATGTTATTAAATCTATATAACTATTACGAGGGACAAAAACGAAGACAACTTCTTAAAGCCTATGGCTAAAATTAGAAGTTATAAGGAAGCTTATGAAAATTAAAAATAAAATAAACAAGTAATGATGCTGCCATTTGAATAAATTTAGATTGACTCATCAGGGGATATAATTTAAAGTTATCTCATCAGTCAAGGTTAGGTTAGGTTACTTGATTAAGGCAAAGCAATTCGAGGGCTATCTGTTTATAGGGAAGGATGCCTTCGTAGTGGACTTCATAAGGGAAACTGACTCATACTCATGTTACACACGGGGAAAAGCACAAAAACTGACCATACAGCCAGCTCGTTCCCCAGGATTCGATCGCAGGTCGAACTACCAGTGTTCAGCGACTTAAACACTCTGCCACTATGGGGGGGGCTAACTATTAAGGAATTCTATAACAAGCGTTTATGTTCTTCTTGATAACTCAAAAATACTCTTTTTTCATTTTAATAACGAGTGTAAAATTAAAACTATCTTCATAATTAAGTCACATTTATGATGCAGATTAAATTAAGGAATAGGCGCTTCGTTAAGGATATTAAAACATTTATCTATTCTTTACCAGTACTTGCAATAGAACATCGTTTATCTAAGCTGAAGAAGGTTGAGTCATTTCGGCAAACAGATTGGAGTTATTTGATATAGTTAAAGCATTACTGCACAAATTCATGAACCCGATCGTCTTTAACAGGGTAAGTATATAAAGTATTTTCTCCCCGCTTCCAATATTCCTTCGTGGTGTAACGATAGCGCACTCGCCCCGTATTCGAGAGTTTTGGGATCGAGCCCTGGCAAGGGCATTGCACGCTTTTCGCGTCTCCTGCTTCAAAATAACCTAATGACTCTACAGCACATATGCGAACACATACACCATGCCCACAAACGTTCTTGCCTAGCCTTTATTTTGGCAACCGTTATCAACAGGCATGCTCTTCAAATTACAAAATGGTTTTAGCTGATGCAAATGCTCCTTTCTCGGTATTTTTAATTGAGAAATGACATTTGTTTAAAAAAATTAGCATTTTATTGGGTTAATATTCCTATATCTGGGAGCATTTTGTACGCATTGTAAAAATTATAAACAAAATGTTTCTTTTTCGAAAAACTGACCGAAATACTTAATATCAAAATACTTGAAGTTGATCTGCTTTTAAAGGCCGATATGTAAATAAATTAGAATAACTGAAAAATCGATCTTTTTTCTAAATACCCATCAATGATATTCTTTTTTTTAGTTGATAATATTTAACATTCTATAATATATAATTTAGTTACTCACGGTATGCCAAAAGAATTTTTACAGGTTTCAAACCCTAAAAACATTCTATGCTTCTATGCTGTTTCCCTCAAATGCTATGCTATGTCCCTAAAAACATTCTATTAGTTTAGAATAATTGCCTAATAAACACAAAAAAAATCCTCAAATTGGAAATATTTTTAATTTACGAAAATTACAAGTTAGGGTACGTGACAATACTAAAGCAAGAATATTTGCATTGTTTCTGTAAGTGGAAGTACGATCAACGATTACGAAAATAAACGCCGGTTAGGACTTTTGTGGATACGGTGTGTAAATAAATAAATTAATTAATGTATATAAAACGGGTTCATGTGTGTGTGTATAAGTATAAAAAGTGCTGTTTGTTATATATTAGTCAAAAATTATGTTTAAAACTCAAAGGGAAATAAAATGAAGTTTCTGTATGTGTGAATAAGATTTTGCGAATCTTATTGTGGAAATGGATAATTAAAATTAAACTATAAATTAAATTTTAATCAAAACTAATGAACGTAGCTGTGAAATTACATTGTAGCGCTATTAGGTTATTTCGAAGCAGGAGAGATGAAAAATGAGCAACGCCTTCGCCGGGACTCGAACGATGGGTCTCTCGAATACCCACCGAGCGTGCTGACCACTACACTACGAAAGAAAGCTAAGAAGGTGGGAGAAATACCTTTTATACTTCCCCTTTTAAAGGGCGACTGGGGTTTTAGGAGACCCAGTCGCCAAATCCTGGTTGTGAAGAATTATCATTCACCACCTTTTAGTTCGGGCTTCACTGTAGAGCTGTTAGATTATTTGAAGCAGAAGAGATGAAAAATTAGGAACGCCTTCGCCGAGACTCGAACCACGGACCTATCGAATACGCGCAGAGTGTGCTAAGCACTACACTACGAAGACATGCTAAGAAGGCGGGAGAAATACCTTATAACATTAGCTTTTAGTTATTTGCATTATATTTTAAGATTTATTTTATTAAATTTAGCATAATTTATTTTTCCACAAATACTGTAATGCGTACCTTAGATCGGATTATCTAGATTACGTCAAAGCAAACGCAGGGAAGAAATGCCTAAAGAAAGAAATGCCTTTAAGGACGATATTTTGAAGAGGAATTGACTCGTATTTCTGTTACACATGTGGCCTCACATGTGTAACTCACATCTCACATCTATCACATCTAGCCGGCCCCTTTGCATCGATTAGAAGCTGGGACGAACACCAAGTGTTCAGGGATTTTATCCCTGGGCTGCTTGTGGGTTTGGTTTATATAATTACAGCAAAGCCTCGACGGCTTTCTGCTTAAGGGGAGGGATGACTTCGTGGAGGACTTTCTAAAGAAAACACATTACACATGCTGAAAATCACGAAAACGCACATGCAACCACCCCATTTGCGAGATTCGAAGCTCAGACAGACCAGTGTTCAGCGAATTTACCGCTCAGCCGCTCGCTGGTCCATTGGGCTGCTTGTGAGCAATGCTACGGATTGTTTCTTTAAACTGCGGTCCGTTTTCTAGCTAATCGATGAAAAAGAATATCTCGTTTGACTAATCAAACATAATTTTAAACAATTTTTAATTCAGCGTAATTATTTAACTAAGACTAAAATTATCTTCAGAATGAAAAAAAAAAAAAAAAAAAAAAAAAAAAAAAAAAAAAAAAAAAAATGCGCATTTTTACACGTTTGTATATTAAGGTATTTTCTTTTTTAAAACAAAAAAAAAAAAGTCAGAAAAAAGATAAGAACAAGGCTAGGATTTCGACCGAATATCATGCAAATCTCGTGTGTATATATTTAAGAAAGATTCAGAAGGAAAAATTAAACTTACACATGCAAATTTTAAATGAAGTATTTTAGAAGAAAGTAATTTATTGAAGTTTTAAAGCGATGGTAAAATATACCTTCAATATCTTATGTGTAGAAATTCGGAAGTTCGTACATTCTTTTCGCTTTTTGAAGAGGAAAATATTAAAAAATCGACGGCGCTCAAGTACGGTCGAACTGGAGATCATCCAGTTTGCTAGACGGCTATTACACCGCAACGACACATGAAAGGAACGCCTGCAATTTTTTGTATACCCCCTATTTAAAGGCTGAGTGGAGAGTCGAAATCCAAGTCGAGGCGTTGATCGGCTTATCGTCCACGGCATTTTATTCTAGGGGCACTGTGCAGCGGTTTATACTATTGAATTAGGTTTCGAAAGCAGTAACTATTGAAAGATCAACTATGTCTCTCCAGGATTCCAATCCTAGGGCTACTAATTTTCCGGTTGGAGGTATTCGCCACTACAACCACAAGGCCGCATGTGAAGAATACCTTTTTAATGTCTTACAGTTTAGGAAACCTAACTCTACATTAAAGAAGTTTAAATAACATATGTGTGTAAAACATTTAAAGCCATCTTGTTATCAGTAAAAATTTTCGTTTTTACTTCCTTATACGAAGTAAAAAGGAAGTATTGTATCCGCGAAAAGCTTCAGGCAGCATATTTCAACGAAAATATCCACTTTGACCGCTTTCGAATGCAATTTAACTATGTTTTTGCGTGATATCTGTACGTAAGGACAGAATAAAAGACTCTTTTCCTCCAAAAACTAAAAAACTGCTTTAAAATGAATTCTGAAGAGAATTTTTCTGTACGAAGCGTCTGTACGAACGTATGTACGTACGTGCGTACGTACGTATCTCGCATAACTCAAAAACGAGTAGCCTCAGAACGTTGAAATTTTGTATATAAGACTACTATAACATGTAGATGTGCACCTCGTATTTTGGTTTCAATCGGCCGCGCCAAACGTATATAAATATATTTATAAATATATCCACTCTGTTACCCGTCTCAGTGATCTCAGTTTCTTTACTCTTATATGTTTGTAAATTGTACATTTTTTGCTTTAAAAATGATTGAATTATGTTGTTTTTGTCTTCCGGTTAAGGGTATTATGCCTTTAGTAAATCTGTATGCAATATTTTTAGAATTATCAACAATTTTAAAATTGTTTAAGTGCAGCTAAGCCTAATTTGATGGCGGCCATTGCTCTTGTTTACATTTGAAATAGCTGAGTAGCGGATCTGTTGCCAATCTAAAGAAACTTAGCTTCGCAACAACAAAGATAACGCCTTCATTTATTATTTAAACCATGCTTAATCCTTTCTGGAATTTTTTCGAGGAAATAAGCGTTTAAGATTTACTTCGTAATTTTTAATGCAGATATTTTGAGTTTTTATGTATTTTTGCTTTGTCGCGAAGTGAAAACTGAATTAATTGAATGAGAAATACTCAATCCTCTGTGAAAAACTGTTCCTTTTTTGTTTGTTAAGTTTGTTTGCTTAATTTCTTTTATACATAGTTCTAGCTTTATTATAGTATTTGAATAGAACATGTGGCAACGATAAGATAATTCTTTAAATGATATAAATTTTGTGCATTCTGAGTTGTAATATGAACGAAAAAATGCGTATAATTTAATATTCTGTGCACAGTACGGAACATACCGTTTTTTACATAAGTAATACGATATTTTAGCATATTGCATCAATATGAAAAATCATCATTCGGACCTCAAGTGGTTAAGGATAGCAAAGTGAATGGAGTGAAAGTAATGATTTAAAATGATTTTTAAAGTGATTAGTGTCTAAAGGGATTTTTTGAAGCATTTATAGTGTAATGTTTGAATATTAAAACGTGCCTAGCGAAGCTGTTTCATAAGATAATAATAAGATGATTTCAGTGTAAGGCAAATACTTCCTGTTTGGAAAACTGTGCTAATGTAGATTTTATACACTGCTGTATGCTGTACGCAATAACTTTTTTTCAGTATCTTCACTCAGTAAAAGAGTTAAAAATCGAGACTGGCTGCAAAATTATTCGTGCAAACTTCATTAAACTAGTCCGATAGGAAATATTCTGCATCCTGTAGACGTTCTGATCTTCCGCCATCATTAGTTAAAATAGAAAAGGTATGTAGCTTTGTTAAAAAATCCTTCCAATGTATCTAACACCACATGTATCTTCCTAATTTCGTAATGTAATTAACAACTCGAAGTACACTCTTATAGTCACTAAAAATCTATCCATTATATGCAGCATTGTAATTTTAATTCGGTCTCTTTAATGCTGCAATCCCACTTTTCCAAACAGCAGACTTCGGTAACATATTTGGAAAGCCTCGAACACTAAAACTTTGTATAAAAAGGTCGTCATGACATTAACCACAATATATGGATCGTAAAATCTATCAGCTTTAGTTAATTTAATAAATAGTCTTCCACGCATTCACTGTCTTATTTGGTAATCGGAATCCATAAAAATTATTAATACGTTTTCACTTTCTTAGTTTATAGCATGCATCTTAACCCCAGTTTTACTTGTAAATTAAATTAAAATTTTCTCGGAATACTTTACCTTATCCACTCTGTGAATAAAGGCTACTGAGAAAGACTTGCGCAACTAAATATCTCTTTAGTGAGTGATAGTATGTCCATAGATTCTCTTAAATACATGATATAAATTGGTTGGTTTCAAATTACTACAATTTCGGTTATCAAACATCTTTTAAGGAAATTACACAGAATTCCAATTTTTATGCGTGTCTTCTAAAAATGTGCTCGTTAATTAAATATTCCTTATCATATTAAAGACAATTCACAAGTGTAACCGGTTCTGTGATGTAAAAAAAATCAACCGGAAAAAAATTTCAACATTATTTGCACTTTCACAGACCAAATTCACCACCACAAATTTAGCCTGTGCAAAGCAGTCATTTATAAGAGTCTATACAAAATGTCGGTAAATAAAAGTATTCATAGCATTACACATATATAGAAAACCAACTGAAATCCATACTTCTGTCTTTCACTGCATTACCATTTTTTTTTTCGCGCAAACTACCTTTTAGAATTTTTTTTATAAATTTTGTTAGGCTCTTTAGCTGTATCTGAACAGAGCCCTTCAAAAATTTTTATTAATTATATCTTGGGCAATTTCTATCGCATGAAGATACACTTTTTTATTTGTCTGTCTAACTGGCCCAAGGGAATCATTTTTCTCGCTCACATTTTTCTCTATGGAGACTATGTAAAAATATGTTTCATTCATTTTTGTTATAAGTTCTCATATGATCCAAACTGTCGCAGTACCAATGTCTACCATATTTGATCACTTATTAATCTGAGACTGTGAGTCTATAAATAGTCATTCAAAAAATACGAAGTCGTGAAATCTTTTAGAAATGTCTTTTATGACACGTGTGACAGAAAAATTGTCAGAAATTCTAAGTAATAATAAAACCTTTAATTTAAGTTATGTGAATGCCTAACTCTCAATTCAAAAACAAACTGCTCAAATATTTATGCATCATTTATCCCCCGTATATCTCGTTATGCATAATCAAATGTCAGTAATATTTGTTTCAAAATATTAGAATTATCTTCATGAATGCCTCTGTAATTTTCTTCTTCAATTTGAAGTGTTTGTTGTCAGGGGAATGTAAATATCACATTCTCAATAAAACCTTATTTAAAAAGATAGGAAAACGACATTGGGATTAAGCTTGTATTGAACGTCTGCAATCTTCCTGAATCTGGAATCGTGTTTCTATACATTATTCTGTAATCCGCGTTTTCATATTAGGATCATTTGCCTACACTAAACTAAGTATCTCTTAGGTTTAGCAGCTTCAAAAGTTCTATTCGGTTAAGAATTGTTAACTTTTTGTAATATCCTGTACCTTACAGATCACCCAGCTACTTCAAGTTCCTGCCCAGTGTATGGAGCCCATTTCGAGAGAAGGACCACTGCAAAGAACTAAACCAAGATGACACTAAACAAACATATAGCAGGTCTTCGATTTTTACAGTATAACTTGCAGAAGTGCTATGCAGCAACCATAAATACGCTGCAAGTAATGACACATACTGCTACCAATGTCGGAATCTTCCAAGAGCCATACGTTCACAACGGAGCGATTCCTGGTGTTCCAACACACAGCAGAATGTTTCTCTCAAAGAATCAGCTAGCTGCGATTATTTACAGTGGCCCTCTCTCCCCTCTCCTAATGAAAATCACAGAGCATACATTCTCCATCAGACTAGACACTAGTAATTGCAGCATTGATATTATTGCTGTGTATCTACCCCCGAGCGAAGATATTACCTCTCTATTAGAGGAACTTAATTCTAACCTTCTAACTGGGGCATCACACTGTATCATAGCAGGAGACTTTAACGCCACCAGTCAACTATGGGGTGCTGACTCGGAGAACCGAAGGGGAATTGCGGTACTCGAATTCTTGGACAGTAAGCATGTCATTGTCATCAACGCTCAGGACTCACCGCCTACCTTTGAAACATCTAGAGCTCGAGGGTGGCCAGATCTAACAATATCAACTCCCAATACAACTCCGTACATACAAGATTGGACAGTGAGTGACCTGCCGTCACTCAGTGATCACAAAATTATTACTTACAGGTTAGATACTCCTATAAACTACATAATAAAGAAAAGATTCAAAACGGCATTTGGAGGACATTCCGTTTTACGGGAACACATTCGAGCGCACATAGAGAAATTTATCAAAGATTTCAACAACTGCCAGGACAGAAACTCCTTAGATAATCTCTACGACTTACTAGTTACAAAAATAGTGCAAGCCGCCCACAAAGCGTATCGTTTGAAATCTGTAAAGGCAAAACACTCGATATCCTGGTGGTCACCAGAGCTTAACACAGAGAGGAGCTGAGTTCGAGCACTTCGCAGAAAAGCACAATCCACGGTAGATCCATATCTACGGCAACTCAAAATGATAACATACAATAAAGCCAGAGCTTTATATAAAAGAAAAATTAAAGAGGCCAAGTTAATCTCATGGAGAACTTACTGTAGTAATGTCACTAAAGCCTTTGGACCTACTCAAAAGATAACATGTAACAAGGTGTTTCGTCCTACGACCCTTTCGCCTATGGTGAATAGCACTGCCTCATCCAACATCGAAGTAATCAGTGAGATCATAAATGCAGTTTTTCCTGATGATGATGAAGAGGATTTCTTAGAGGAGCAAGAGGAAGCGAGAAAAACCTACAGTATGAAATTTCGCCAAGTTACCAGAAGAGACGAACTCCCTCCTACGCAAATGGAAGTGGATAACATCATACGTACTCTGGCACCCAAAAAAGCTCCAAGTCCGGATGGAATTGATAATATCATCATTAGAGAGATACACCGGAAATTCCCAAAACTATTCCTTGCGGTCATTTCAGCTTGCTGGAAACATCAGTACTTTCCTAAAAATATGAAATTGGCAGAAGTGGCGTTATTCCTAAAATCAGGCAAAACTCCGGCAGAACCTACATCTTACAGGCCAGTCTGTCTACTGCCAGCGCTCGGTAAGGTATTGGAAAGAGTAATTCTTTACAGATTGGACTTCTTCCTGCAAAGGAACAACCCCCTGCATCCCAACCAATATGGATTCCGAATGGGCAACTCAACTGAACATGCCATAAAAGACTTAATGGCCACTATCAAACAGAACAAGGATAACAATTTGCACTCACTGGCAATAGCCATTGACATCAAGGGAGCCTTTGACTCCCTTTGGTGGCCAGACGTAATAAATTTGCTGCACAACATGGCGTGCCCAACAGCCATTATTACCATCCTTCGCTCGTACCTTCAAGATCGAAGTGTACAAGTAACATCAGACAGCGGCATTTATGTCAAAAATGTCTTTAGAGGATGCCCACAGGGGTCATGCCTTGGACCAATACTGTGGAATATAGTGGCAAACTCGGCATTTCGTCAGTTTGAGAGCGTAGAATACGCTCGAATCATAGCCTATGCGGACGATTTTATGCTAGTTGTGGCAGGAAGGAGTAACCTCGAAATAAGATCTCAATACTGTCTTGATCTGTTCTCCCAATGGGCCAGAGCACATAAGCTTCAGATTTCGGCAGAGAAAACTAAAGCTTTGCTCATAGGACGCAGCAGGCAGCTAAGACGCAACCCAAGCATTAAACTCCATGGGATACCGGTAAAATGTTTCCCCCAATTGAAATATCTTGGGCTATTACTTGACAACAGACTTTCTTGGATGCCACATGTCAGGAATCTCAAGACTCGAATTAGCATCCTAAGCAACAACATGAGACGCATGACTTCACATAAATGTGGTATCTCATCTAAGCTACTAAAAATTTGGCATAGAACCATTACAGAAAGAGTAATAACTTATGGAGCAGCAATCTGGGGTGGTGAACTTACCTCTCATATGAAAAGATCCCTGCTCTCTATTCAGAGACAGCAGCTACTTCAAGTATGCAGGGCCTACCGTACCACGTCAACACTAGCCCTACAACAACTAGCAGGAATTCCTCCCTTAGATTTGATAGTAGAAAGGGAGGCAGCTATCGTAAGGGTCAACAGGCTGGGTCAAACTTCAACACTCTGGGGTCATAGTTATCACCACTCGGACTACGAGGAGCAAAACAACTGCAATAACTTTCATCCAGCAGCTTTTAATCTCTCTGACGGTATCAGTATAAACGACCAACCAATTCAGAGGTACAGTAATAACCTTTTCACAGATGGCTCCAAAACTGAGAACGGCACGGGCAGCGCCTTCTGTAGACTAGAAAATGGAGTTGTAACATTCGAGTGGAAAAGGAAATTAGGCTTGAACAACTCGGTATACCAAGCAGAGCTTCTAGCTATCAGTGCTGCAATTAGATATGCGAACACATGTCAACAGGAGAAATTCTCCATACTCAGTGATTCGGCATCAAGTCTGACGGCTATCGCAAGTCAAAACAGCCGGAGTCCATTGGTATACAGAATTCAGAAACAGCTTCTGACAATGCCTATTTCGCAAAGACCCACTTTAAAATGGGTTCCCGCTCACACAGGGATTCAAGGCAATGAAGCCGCTGACCTACTGGCCAAGCAGGCAGCCAACTGTACGGATATATGAGAAAGACCAACTAAACTTCCTTGGTCTCATATTAAGCGAACAACTTTGACAAGTCTGCTACAAAATTGGCAAAGTAGATGGACAGAGGCAGAGGTAGGACGAAGGACATTTCGCTTACTGCCAAAAGTTAACATGGAAATAAAGACCCACTGTGCTAGCCTAACACAGTTCTTGACAGGTCATGGACCATTCCCAGTATACCTGAACAGATTCAGACTTAGGGATACTCCTTTCTGCGAATGCGGAGAGGAAGGCGACACGGACCATTATTACTTCCATTGTGTACATACAAGAACCTGGCACTTGAAGAAACCAGCGGACTGTGCCTGGCCAATGTGGACGACTAACACACTCAAAAACAGAATAGCCCTTGATAAAATAGAGAAAATCTCAGAACACTGCCTAAGCAGAAACAACCGTGGATAATATTATAATGTTTCAAAAGTTCAGAACTTAAAGCAGATAACCAGAATAACGCTTAGTGCCTTGCAGTTAACAATATGTAAAAACTATTATTAGTTTATAATATTCAACCTTGTTACTCTGGAGTCTTCCCCGCCGTGATGGTATATAATTCCGTTTGGTTCATGTCCGTGGTCGGAAGCCATCATAGCGGTGCACTCACTCACTCACTCACTCACCTTGGTAAGGTATGGGGGATTTTAAATCACGGTGTAAAATATAAACAATATTTACAATTTCCTGCTTATTGAATCCTTGCTTAATCCTATATAAATTACATGATTTAAAATTTATTTTCAGTTATCTGTTTACAGAATTAGAGGCTTTATTTTTCAGATTTTATTAGCATCGATATGGTTCTCATCCGACTGAAGGAGTTGTGTTCGGTAGCTAAAATTAACTGTTAAAGTTCTTATTTCTTTTTGTAACACCTGAATCACTTTCCATTCCATATGAATGACGTGGTTTAAATTGAATTATGAGATGATATTTCAAGGAAGATACTTTATATGGGGCTTAAAAGAGTAGCGTCACCATAAGAAAGATTTTAATGAGTTAATTTAGCGAAGCCCTTTGGAAGGAGAAAATGTATTAAGTTTCCTTTTATAGTTCTTTGAAAGATGGTAGTATTGAGTTATATAATTAATCATAAAATTCGAAAATAATGACTATAAATATTATTTACCCAATTTGTTTAGAAAATCTCCAAACAGCAGATTAAATTACGTGAAATCAATATAAAAGTTTAAATTCTATGTTCACTAGCTTTGCAACAAAAATTTTCCTCCTCTATTTTAGTTAAAAATTCAAGATTATAAACTTGATATATTCAGCATGCAATTATGTAACCTAACTTACACGTTAAACCGAGAGCTTTTTCAATCTGTATTTGCACAAGTTATATAACCTCATTTACATGCATTTATCGAATAAAGGGTTGTATAACCTTTCCATAAGTTATATAATTTAATTTACATGTATTTATCGAATAAAGGGTTGTAGTTTTGTAGAACCGTGCTGTGTGATCTCACTGTTTTACGTAAGTTGAATATTGTCCTGCACATTTGTGATCTTGATTACATTAACTATGATAAGTAACATCTAAAATTACTCTATCTAATTATTACAGATTATTCAACATTATTAATTTTCAATGGTAATTCTAGATATATAAATTTGTAGATACTATATTAATTGCTTCCATTTATTTGTATATGTATGCTCCGTGGACCGTGTTAAAAGTTCTTTTGCTCATCGAATAAAGATTAAAATTAATTATACTTTCAGTATTTTTTGGATCTTGTTTTCATACTGAACTTATTTTTGAGTAATTTTGTAAAACAAGAAACTGTTTCCCATAAAAGAACTTTCTTAAAAAAATAATAATCTTTGATATTTCTCTTTAAGGTATATTTTCCCTACCCGATTTGAAAACAAGTTTTATATCAGTTTTTAAACTTACACAACGCCCTATGCATAATAGACAAGTTTGAGATATGTCAATTTTTTTATTGATCGTTTTATTCTGAGTTTATGTTCTGTATAATCGATTCTTGTTTTTCTATATTATAACGTACATTTTTTCTACCTGATTTGTAAAACAAATTATATATCAGTTTTCACGTGCGTTTTAAACATTACATAGCGCCCTATGTCTAATAAACAAGTTTAAGATATATATATTTTTTTATCGATTGTTTTATTCTGAGTTTATGTTCTATATAATTGATTCTTGTTTTTCTATATTATAACGAACATTTTTCTACCTGATTAGTAAAACAAATTATATAACAGTTTTCACGTGCGTTTTAAACATTACACAGCGCCCTATGTCTAATAAACAAGTTTAAGATATGTTAGTTTTTTTTTTACCCATTGTTTTATTCTGAGTTTAAGTTCAATATAATTGATTCTTATTTCTCTATATTATAACGTATATTTTTCCTACCTGATTTGTAAAACAAATTATACATCAGTTATATATCAGTTTCCACGTACTTTTTTGAACGTATACAACGCCTTATGTCTTATAAACAAGTTTGAGATATGTCAATTTTTTAATCGATCGTTTTATTCTGAGTTTAAGTTATAATGAGTATATAATTGATTCTTGTTTCTCTATATTATAACGTATCTTAGTAAAATTTTCTTTTGGAAACGGTCTCTATTTACTCAACGGCCGGAAAAACACAAAGGTAAGGCATGAGGCAGTATTTCTAAATTGTAGAAAGGCATATTGCTAAGAATAAGAAAATAATATTGAAATTGAATCAATAATCCTTTTCTGATTATTGGTTTTGATAAAACAATAATCAGAAAACACTTCTGAATAACAGACTGATATACGAAAAGTAAGAAAAATTTATTTTAAAAAAATGCTGCCACTCACTTTTGTTTCAGTTAAGAATGTTTCTTTTTGGACTGTACTATAATTTCCGAACGGTGAGTTATAATAGGGACTGTTGCCAGTAATTATGGAGATATCTTTCAGAAATTGCAGCTAAAAATTTGATAATCGGGAATTCGGATATATGATACAAAATACACTAAACTGCACTGCAATATTTTAACCTGAAAAGAATACAGAGTCTTACCAAATATTTCGCAATGTATCCTTAACATCGGGAATTCTTATCTTCCTTTCCTTGTAACTTAAGCTAGTATTCTCACAAATATACTCATTTTCATTGAATTCATTCATTTAAAAAAGGCGAAATCTTAAAGCATAATTTCAAATAAATTTTATCGTACTTAAATTTCAGACACTTTTTGAGAGCATTTGAAGTTTTTAATGGAAAACTATGCTAATAATTCAGGCGCAAATATTTCAGCGAAAAATCCTTTTCTCTTCAAGTTACACACTTTTATTTCTTTAAGCAAGACTTTATTTATTACTTCTCATTTTATGCTGACAGAAAATATTTCCCACTTTAGAAATTTATTTTAAAATAATGTTTCTTTAATTGTTTGTTAGCTTTAAAATTTTTTAAACGTTATGATAATGGATAATTTAGAAATTATCTATGGACTACTTTAAATACCAAGGTAAGTCGTCTGATTGAAATTTCTTTTTTTAAGTTCTAAAATTCGCAGATGCGTTACCACGACGAAAGCTTATTGAACAACTCACAAGATGGATACCTGTTCAAGTTTTTATTGAAGGTAAGTGAACCTTTTTCCAAGTCCTACAAATTATTCAATGTTAGGCATATTTTAAAACGGTAGTTAAGTGTTTGCTGCATTCAATACTTTTCTAAAAGACTTCATTTTGTTTCCAGATGCAGAAGTTACCATATAATGGGAGAAGATTTATCTCCACAAATCGGTGGATGCAACTAGAAATGGATTTTAGAATACCGTGGAATGAATGAGCCATCAACATTTAGAAGATAATATTGGTTAAATGGAGAAATACCTTCAGTTGCGCTTCCAGGAATTTGTTCAAGAAATTTCATACATATATGATGATGATTGGATAATTTTTCAGCAGATCATTGGTTATATGGCTTTTATATGCAAAGTAACTTTTTAATAAAAGGTAAAATATACTAGAATAGTTATGAAATCATTTGAATTCTTTTTATTACTGACTTTAAACACGAATTTACTAGTATTTGAAAAAGGAAATAGGAATCTAATGTTTCCCAGAAGACGGCAACTGAACGGTTCTTGGGTAATGTGTGAATTATTTCTTATTTTAAAAATACATATCCACTGCCAAATTTGCTTCCACACAACGAAATTATTATTATAACTAATTTACCGTTTTCATGATTAAAGAATAAATAAATATAAATTAAAATTTAAAAATATAATAAAAAATAATATTACGCTAAATTTTCTCCTGAAAATGTATTACAATACCCACACAAAGTATAAATTAAAGGTCTGTTATTGACTAAAGTTTAATAAAAAATTAGTTACGTAAGAATATTTAATAATCAGGACACACTTTCATAGGAAAATTTTGGTGTTTCCATCCAATAGTAAAATATTCAGTTTGAAAATATTTAAGTATAACAACAACAAAAAAAAAAAAAAAAAAAAAAAAAAAAAACGAAAAAACTATTTAAACTCAAAAAAATTATTCTTTGTTATCCCAACAATTTATATTTACTAAAAGGAAAAACTAACTTTAAATGTTTCGCCTATTACAATCGTTTTAACATACTCTGCGATTTAAAATAAAATAAAATTAATAAGACTTATTTGTTGAATATACAGCTTAATCAAGGATTGTAAAAAGTTTTTTAGTTTCTTTACGGAAAGTTTAACTGCCTTCTAACTAAAAGTAATTCACCATTATCAAGGAAGATCTCCCATCTTCGACTTCTCAATTGTTTTTGAAAAAGCAAAATTGCATGTGAATTCATTCATTTAGGAGAACATTTTAGTTAAACAATTAGCTACTTATTCCTATAGATTAGGTTAAAACAACACGCCAAATGACGATTATTGGAGAATTTAAAGACAGAATTCAGCGTAATGTTTGTAAATTTTTCAGGACTAGTTTCGACAATTTAAATACATAACCAGCTTCTTCAGCTGCCAAAGTGCAAAGAATTTACAAACATTGCGCTGATTTTTGCTTAACTTCTTCAATAATCCTATAGATACTCAATAAAAATATAAATATAACGATATTTAGCTGAGCAGCGCTTTTCTACCGTTTTTCATAATAAGGGCTACTTTCGAAATCCTTTTTTCTACTACTCTGAAGGGTAATAAAAGGGCTACTTTCAAATCCTGATTTATAGATTCTCTGGAAATAATTATTAGCAATAGTTGCACGAGGAATCTTTAAATGCTTTTATCAATTCATTTACAAGCTTCATTCATCATATTTATTATTATTTTGGTCTTAGCACGTTTGTCTTTGATCAGTGTTTGCTTAGACTTTTATTATCAAATTTCTATGCGAAAATATACATAGCAACGCTTAAAAGTTATAAGGTATTTCTCCCGCTTTCCTAGCGTGCCTTCATGGTGTAGTGGTTCTGCACGCTGGGCCGGTATTCCAGAGGTCCGTGGTTCGATTCCCGGCGAAGGCGTTTACTATTTTTCATCTTTCCTGCTTCCAAAAATATATATCTAATATTTAACGGAAATAAAGCGGATTGACACATAAATTTCTCGTTACTTTATTACAAAATGAAGTTTGGCTGCTTCATAAAACCGTTAAAATATAACAAAGTTCTTGGAACATTTTCTTTGTCATAATATATATATGTATGTTATAAACATACATATATATATTATGTATGTATATATCTATATATCTATATCTATCTATATATTATGTATATCATATATATTGTATGTTATAAACAAATAAATAAAAAGGCTTTAATCGTCGGTTAAAAGGTCTTTGGACACTTCGACATAATAAAAATGTGCATGAAAAAATATCTTAACGGATTTTAATATAATAGACCATTTCAATATTTGTTAGTACTCCCTCTTACTTTCAGACCATTGCTCATTGAAGAATTCCAGCTTCTAGTTCTTCTATGAAACTTTCATAAATCTTCTGACACTGTAACATTTCAGGCAGGTACCAAGACCACAATAAAACTTCCGATTTTCTACAGGAGTAGGACTGATAGGAATTCAGTAGCTAATTCTAACTGATATCGTTCATTTTGAATGTGTAAAATCAGCCGATTTTTTATCAAGATATTTTACGTTTTAAACTGGAAGACTTTTCATATTAAATTCAACAGCAAAATAACTTAACTTCTCGAACTAATGGAACATGAAAATAGATACATTCTATTTTCTAGATATAGACTCGCTCTTTTTCTTTTCTGAAAAAGTATGCAGCAAAAGTCACGGAGAATCATCCTTTACAAATCCGTGCAACAAATAATTTAACCGTTTTGACTATATTTAACTACGATACATCAAATTTAACTTTATGTGCTCATATTTTTTATCACTCATTGCAGATATTCTATGTAAGATTTTTGTCACGGCACACATATTCATTCAACGGTCCATTTCAGCCTATATACATTAAAGCATATCCGATGCGATTGACATATTTTAAGTGATATTTTAAGTATTTAAGTTATTATTACGATATTTTAAGTGGTTCAATAGAATCTGTAAATAGAAATTATAGCATTCGGAATATTAAGAGAAAAAATTAGCCGCAGAGTAACAGCTATAGAACTTTTCCCTTGTCCTTAATTTATCTAAATTCTGTCTTGTGCGGACTTTTGAGAGCTATGAAAATACATTTTCGTTTTGCGATTTTATAGCTTTTTCCAATCAGCAATATCATTAACAACAGTTTTAAAGAAACAAGAAACAGATATAATCGTTAACTATCTCGAATCTGAGAGCAGTAATAAAGAATGATGCGCAAAGTAAAATCATTATGATCGAAGAAAAAAAGAAAAAAAAAAACTTTTTCTCTATTATCCTTCATTGTCATTGTGGGTGACAGAAGGTTGTCGTAGGCTCTATCTCATTCTGCTTCTGGTGCCCTCTCTCCTTATAGTCATAGTCGAAGAAGGTAACACAGTTAAACTACTGAAACCGTATTCCTTTCGTTAACCTCTATACCAGTCTCTTAGTTTTCTTAAAAAGTGGAAAAGTGCTACAGTGACTGAATATGTTAGCAGTTTTAAGTGCATGCAGCTCAGAAATATTAACAACAGTGATGATCATATAACTTTATTCGCTACTGGTGAGTAAGCTAACGCACTGTCATCAAAAGAAACTGCATTGCTATATAAATATGGTAAAGCAGAAATTATTTAATGTATGCGAGATGGTAGGAATAGCTGATGTAGTACATGCAGAAGATTAAGTGTCTCTAACATACACAGTTTTTTTAAATAACGCATGGTGCTGTCTAATGAGGCCTCTTTGCATTAGTCAGTTATTACGGTAATTATAACTGTCTGTCAGAGCAATAAAATCAGTCAATGTGGTAATTTTCTCGGTATAACTGAGAATATAAGATTCAGTATTTCTATGCGAAGCTGCGTTAGTCTAGAAAAATAAAGTAGACTATTGCAACATAAATTATCAATTACTGGAATAGAATATTTTCTAGAAAATTATTCAAGAAGATATTAAAATAAAAGATACTCTTTAATTGGTATTCCTTGAATGAAACGTTCTGGGAAAATGTGGTGTTTGAAATCTGTAGCCTAAAGGCCACTGTTAATTTTAGCAGCATAAAATTCTTCCTAATTATAATAATTCGATCTTAGTCACATACTGTTTCACAACTATTTTACCCTTAAAGTACCTTACCAAACTATCAAGACAAATATTACTATATAATTATAAACCAGAAGTCAAATTCTAACCAAGCTCAGAATAAAAAACATTATCTCAATATGCGATGCCTCCGGTTTTATTTTAATCCATGCTTAAAAATCTGTATTTATTTCGCCCGCAGAGGTTTTTCTGAATGCAGTTATAGCGTATTATATATCGATTGTCGACCTCATGTGAGCATAACAGGTGGGAAAATGTTTTGATTGAAAACTAATATCTGATAAAGCCTGCTAGAGAGATCTTGTAGGATTGTGGGCTGCCAATAAGATGAAATGAAAATGTCTTCACTCATAACGAATTGAAAATTTAACAATAGAACCTATCCCGACAAATCATGTAAGAACAATAACTCAAAGATTATGCTATGACACTGTCATGTATATTTCATGTGCACTGGAGAAGAAGATTTAAGTGGTAAAATCGAATTTGTTTCTTTGTTATTGTTTGCTGGATTTTAATGAAACTATGCAATGTATACTCTTCGAAAAGGGTGTTTTTATTTCGTCAAATATTGGTGTTCTTCCAGATATAAAAATTTCAAAATAAGAATGAGAATTTTCTGAAAGCACTTTGAATATTGCGATGATTTCTGTGCAGAAAGTTCCGGATCTTTGCATTATGAAATTCATTGGTAAATATGCAGTGAGTATTTTTATACAATCAGTCACACAAATTTAACGATAATGCTTTTTAACCAATAAAAATAATACCTAAATTCCAAAACAAACAGAATTATTTTTTTATATATTTCTATCTAAATCTGGCCAAGAAAACCAACATATTCCTCTTGGAATTTCATTCCGCATGTAAACATGCAGAATTTTTCGTATTAATTTACTAGTACTTAATGTCATGCGTATTTAATTTATTAACATTTATTCGTATTTAATTCATTCGTCATTAACTGGAATTCCTTTTCTACGGGGATCATGTAAAATGTTAAGTGATACAGTTTTAAAATTCTCCTATGCGCAGCGTTGAAACTACTTCAAAAACTTTTCTGTACTATTAGAAGCCTTTTTCATGGAAATTACATATTTAGAATGAATATTTAAAAGAAAATAAAGCATGAAGTCATCTTTTTCAAAAACCTTGTGCACTAATGTAGTTTAAAAAGAAAATTGTAAAGCTCATGGAATTGAATGAAAAATGGTTCCAGAAAATTAAAAATTCTTGAAAATAATAACGAAAAATGATTTATTTTTATTCGCATTAGTTTTATAAATGATAAATATGTAAATAAATTATGTTTACTTAAAATTTATTTATATAATTATATTTACATATATCACGTTTATACATTTATATTATTATTATAATTACACTTGCACCATGCTATTGTAAAATAAATTATATTTACAGTTTGATACTTTCTGTTGCAAAATGATATCTGTTATGTTCCTTGATTTGCTAGTTTTACAAGGAAATTATTGGAGTCTTAGTCATAGGAATTCTGATAATAAGCATTTTCCCATTAATTTGATGACGAACATATTCCTATTTTTAATTGGAGTAAGGAAGATAAAGAAGTAATTTTAAAAGTAAAAGAGTCTGAAACCAAAAGGTCGTTTTAGAGGATTCATTTTTTTGCAGATGTAGAGCTTCAAAACGGGAATCCAAGTCAAAGCAAATATTTAAGAAACTGAAACTTTCCGCAACATCATAAGATAAATCTAAACTAAACTGTAATATCAAGAAAGTAAAACAAAAGATAAATTTTAACTTTTCATGTGCTTTAAATGTATACATTGTGAGCGTAGTATGCTTATTTTAGATCACATCTTTTTACATGCAGCGATATCATATCTTCTTGCACATAACAGTAAATGCAGCAAATATTTGCAAAGTGTAATTCAACAAATTATTTTGTCATATATAAATATTTTAGTTTTAAATTTTGAAATGATTTTAACATTGATCGTATTACAAACTCTGCAACCATATGAGAGTTTTAAAATTTCCTTTTGGAAGCATATCATTAAATTTAAACTTCAATATCCAGTGGCACTGGATACAGTATCGAAAAAATAAATATGTACTGTAGAACAAATTAAAATTATTTAATTATATGATTATATATCCTTTTAAGATAAAATTATTTCTCTTTATTTACGCAATTAATGTTTTGTTAGTTAAAACTCATTTCCAAAATTAGTTACAAAATATTAGGATCTCTATTAAAACTTTAAAAATTTCCTTTTTGGAAGCATATCATTAAATTTAAATTTCAATATACAGTGGCACTGGACACAGTATCGAAAACGTAAATATGTACTGTAGAACAAATTAAAATTATTTAATTATATGATTATATATCTTTTTAAGATAAAATTATTTCCCTTTATTTACGCATTTAATGTTTTGTTAGTTAAAGCTGATTTCCAAAATTAGTTACAAAATATTAGGATCTCTATTAAAACTTTAAAAATTAAAAGAGTTAAAAATTTCCTTCTGGAAGCATATCATTAAATTTAAATTTCAATATCCAGTGGCACTGGATACAGTATCGAAAAAATAAATATGTACTGTAGAACAAATTAAAATTATTTAATTATATGATTATATATCTTTTTAAAATAAAATTATTTACCTTTATTTACGCGTTTAATGTTTTGTTAGTTAAAGCTGATTTTCAAAATTAGTTACAAAATATTAGGATCTCTATTAAAACTTTAAAAATTAAAAGAGTTTTTTAGGTGGAATAAATGTAAAATTTTCTGAGTGAATTAAAATATCTTTATGTAACGCCGAGAAAACTTTACGAAATGATAGTACACCCTGATTCTTTTGACAAATTTTATTAATAATAAAGAAAAATATTCGGAAGAAAAGATATAAATCTAGAAACATAAAATGCTCTTTCTCTTGAAAAAACTCTCAGAATTAATTCTTATATAGACATTAAATTTCATGGACATCGAAATGAATTGGTATTAAGGTATGTTTTTAAATAATCATGGTATTTTAATATTAGTTAATTGTCACAATTTGTAAAACAATCCTTTATATATGTACATATATATAAGTATTTTATCAATTTTACTACATAAATTGCTTTTCACTCAAAATTTGTATTAGCGAAAATGCTTAATTCAGTGTGTGTGTGTGATTATGGCAAAGCCTCGAGGGCTATCTGCCTAAGAGGAGGGATGCCTTCGTGGAGGACTTTCTAAGGGAAACTGGCTCGTATACACGTTACACATGGGGAAAACCACGAAAACGCCCATGAAGCCAGCCCGTTCGCGGGATTCGAGCCTCGGACCGAACTACCAGTGTTCAGCGACTTTACCGCTCGGCCGCTGGTGGGCCAGCTTAATTCAGAATGAGTTCTTTGGGACTCTACTTTGGTTCTAAATACCTTCACTTCACGGAAATATTTGGCCTAACTTAATTTGCCAGTTTGACATCACCATAATTACTTGAGTAAAAGACGAAACACCTTCGTATTTATTTATTAATTATTGTTCATTGAACGGGAGTTGGTTTGTTCCCCTTGAAAAGTCAACTAATTTCCGATCAATAGCAATAATTACTTGCTTTTAATTTAATTTCCTTTTCACAGTTTGAAATTTTGTTATTCATGTTTTACTTCAAGTCCCCGTAAAACAAGTCCCCGTAAGTTACTTTAAAACATTTTTCGGAATTAAACTTTCTACCTATGGGTTCAATCTTTTTAGATACTTCTACTATAATTAATATTAGGAGATAATATAATCAATATTTCTTTAGTATATATATATATAAAACTACAAACCATGTTCAAACTATCGGTTGGGTGACGTTAATTGCGTTAAATTCAATATCTTCTCCTGATTTATATTACATTTCTCCTCCATTACAAAAGGATGTATTGCATTATACAAAATCCTCCCTTTTATTTCGTGTATAACAACTATAAAAGATAATCGTTATCTTGAATCTCTGGTTATTTGAAACACGTCAAGTTTCCCAGACCGAGAGAAAAAAAATAAAACAGATGTGCAAACAGCATACAAAAATTCATCTTTCAAGTGTTAGAACCACGTGATATTGGCACAAGTCTTTAGCGCCCAAAATGTTTCCTCGATCCTTTCCTTGGGACACGAAACTAGAATATTCTTATTCTTTATGGCTGGTTAAAATGACTTCCCCTTCTTTCATAGTTTATTCATCGTCTCAATCAATATTCTAAGACAAAGAAAGCCACCTGCAATCATGTATTTTAACAAATCAAAAATTTATAACTTTAAATTGATGAGAGGGTTTGTTTTTGAGATTTTCTTTTCTAGGATGCTGTCTGGAAGGCGCAATTTTGTCATTTTTACAGCTGACGGGATGCAACTCCCCACCAACAAACGGGGATGCCATAGACACGTGGTTCTGCCCAAGCACGTGCGCGTTAAGTGCGACACGTGCGCTAATGGGGATAGTTATGTAGGATATCCGGAATAGGGAGAGTGAATCGCACGCTTTTGAATGGAATAGGCGTTTAGATACAGGCGTTCACAAATTGGTGGTTGCAGTTCGTATTAGAAATGGGTTTTGAAAACTTATCTTGCGAGAGAGCATCACAGTGCTCGGCAACTTCGCTGCCTGCGTTCGCAACCTTCGATAATATCACGCACGATTATGCATTAGATGCTATCATAGAACGTACTTTTCCTTTTTATTTTGTGCATTAAATCGTCGAGTTCTGTGTGTAATAGTTCAAAATTTTCAAATTTATGGTTGTTTTTTTAAATCAAAATGAGCATCGATTTGATTTTGTAGGTAAAATCCTTAGTTTAAAACCAATGAGAAAAATATTTAAACGGCATATGTATATTACGTATCTGATATTCTGCTGATGGTCAATGTTTTCTTTTTGATGATATAGCAATAATTTTAAAGATTAGTTTTGAAAAAGTGTGCTTAACATTTTATAATTATTTAACTTTTATTTTATTTTAGTTTTACCTAAACACTTTTTTTACATGTTTATTTTTTCCTCAAAACATTTCAGTTTTTTTTTTTTTTAATTCTTTCCCCTTTTCAAATCTAAAACTTATTACAGCAGTTATCTGCATGTAAGCGGATGCGTTTTGTCATTGCGTCGGTTTTTACTCTTAGATGTGACTTCTGCAGAAAGAGAGGAAGTGCATATGGAAATTGAATAAACTGTTCAATTTCCACATTTCTAACTGCTAACGCATAAGCAAGTAATGTTGATACAGATGCCAAACTGCATGCAAAGCTACAATTTATAATACTTTATAAGATTCTATTGAAGAATAAGACTTTATAAGCTTTTGTTCTGATTTACAAGATTTTGGTAAAGAATGCAGCAAATATGAGTTAGAATATTTATATTGTCAGTTAGGTATGATGTAATTCTAATCAGTATTTCTACTATTCGTAAGTTTTCTATAACATAAAATGTTCCAAAAAATTTACAACTGTATTTTATTTTTACAATAAAATACAATAATGAATTTTAATTCAGAATATTTAGAATTATCTTGTTAGCTTTTTCTGTAAGGCATACAAAAAAATCTCATTTAAACGTCGTTACTGTAAAATTTCTTAATTTGTAAATGTCTGTTTATACGATCTAAAGGCAGATTCTCGAGATTGTGGGAAACTGTAAAGTTTTCCTTTTTTTTTATTTTTTAATTCTTCATGTACTACCTTTGGGTACGACTTTCAAAATCGAGGTAAAAACTGGTTAGGACCTGCATGCGATACGGATTGTAAACTTGCATTTTAGCTAAGATCATTTGCTCTTCTTTTTAAAAAATTGCATTTTTTTTTTTCGAGACTGCAGCAATTTGCGAAGATCGTCTATTGTTTTCAACTTTGAATTTGAAATTTTCTTTGGACTTAAGACTTTTTAGTATATAATTTATGTATAACGGCTTCCTTTAACTTTTACAAATAAGATGCATCATTGACTTTTGAAAACAATTACTTTATTGACTTTGATAAGCTAATTTAAGGATTTCACCTTTGTTACCATAACTATCTTGTCTGATAATTATGGTAACAAAGGTGTAAGTATTTGAGATAATTAGGTATTTTCACATTGTATTATGCATTTTATTGTACATTTCAAAAATGTTTTATAAACATATAGAATTTATATAACATTACTTATAGATAATATAGTAAAATCAGATAATATATTACGTTTCTGAAATAGTTAATATTTACTAACGAATAATTCAGATCTGTTATTTCAATTTCAACCAAGTATCCGAGGTTGCGAAACTTTTAAGAAAAATATTCTCATTTATTATTCGAATTTAATGCTCAGAATTACTATCTGCTTCAAAAGCTGCGTTAAATAGTACACTTTAATTGTAAAACTAATAAAAAATGGAATAAGATTCAAATTTGCGTGAAGCCGATCTTGTCAGGTTGATCCTTTAAATATATCAAAAATGAAATTAAAAAATTAAGATGTTATAAGATATGGCCTTCTTATCTAGCCTGCAGTTAGACCAGAACTCTGAAAGAAAACTGGTGAGTATTCGCTGCGTCTTATTAATGCCACACACATAGGAAAAGAGTAAAAATGACCCTTTATTACTTTAAATGAGTTTAACAAATGGCACCAACTCATGCTTACAAAAGCCAAAAGCTTTGGCTATAATGGATGAACTAAAACAAATGAAACTTAAGTAGAGCCTAACGGCTTCACAGTTTAACTAGTGCGCAAGGCAAGTCAACGTAAACAAGCCTAATGGCGAGAATAATTCAACGCCGAAAATACTGATCGCTAGAGAATCAAAGTTAGCAACGTGGCCTTCAAGCAAGCAGAACACGCTCTGATTTCACTCTCCAAAACCTTCATTTAAATACTTCCTTCTTTCTACCTAATTTGAATATCACGCGCGCTGGAAATTTACATTCTGGCAGGGAAATGAAAACGAGGCTTGACAGAAAAGCAAATTAGCATAAAATAACTGGTTAGAAACTTAAATGATACTCTATAATGTTTTAAATTAATTACTCAGGTGCGTTTTCGCTATAAATTTTACAGATTTAGGGAAGTTCCTTAGTTTATTTAACGAATAAAATACTTTTCCTAATAAGAGGCGACTCACAATATAAGATTATAGAAAAAGAAATACATAATTGATTATCCATATTTACTGAGAAACATTCTGATGATAAAAGGTGAAAATAGAAGTACGAAATATACAACACTCCCATACAGTCAAAAAAATTTACCAGCCAATGAATGAAAACACAATAAAATTCAAAAATAGTTGAAAACCTTATACGCTAAGATTTTACTGTGAATCGCAGGAAAAAGTGTGTAAAATTCAATGTGTTATAATTATATCAACTCTTTTAGTTTCATCTCATACTTTTTACCTGCATATTTATTTCCTGTTTTTTTTTTTCAGCAACTTCAAGCGACTTTTCAAGAAAGAAATTAATCACTATATATATTTTTTGTTCCTTTCCCTGATGTACTGTTTAGATATTTTTATACAAGTTGCGAAAAGATTGCTCTTATTTTAAATACCTGAATCTATGCTTTTAAGCATTTTGCGAAGTTCTCCTTATGTTGTAAATTTAAATATGAAATGCTTTAAGAGGAAAAGATGAAAATAAATGTCTAAAATATAAGCTAAAGATCTCAGATTCAAAATTATATAAATAAAGGAAATCCGTGTTTTTAGACGAACCGTATCTCGAGGGAAGAAAGAATTTTCAACCGTAAAGTGCCCGCTTTGCTTATGATATTCGTGACTAAACTAATATTGCTAGAATTGTGTAAAATTTGTTTTGTTACATAAGGCTATTTGTAATGAAATAGTACATTCAGAAAGATAGGAAATACGAAGTGGAAAATAAAAGTTTCGGCTATATTGGTTATTTTGGGACTTGGAAAAATAGGCTTCCTTTAAGAGCAATGTTTGTAAAATAAACTCTATATGGTATGAACATATAACAAAATATTAAATCACTTTAAAAATTTTAACTCCTTTTTTTTCATATTTGTGCATGATTATAGTGATGCAGAAAATATATTTTTACATTATAATGGTGTAAGAGCTTCAGTATGGCGGTTAACAAAGACAACTTTCTCACTAATGGACCTGGTTTCCAGCTGTGAGCAAGATATAGCTGTTGACATAGCAATCTCCACCTCTCTTTTCGATATACTATCAGTCTATCTTTTATTAAATCTGATTAACTATTATATTATTTATTGGCTTCTTATATTATTTATTGGCTTGCAGGTACATGAATCAAGTTACAGCTTCAAATTAGAAAAGAACAATGATATTTTCCTCCTTTGTGGAAATAATAATTTGCACTTAAAACGTATTTTTTAAAAAATATGTTTTAAAAATGTAAAAAAAAAGGAGAGAGATTTTTGTTTCTAAAATCATCTGAAATGGTATATTACACAACAATTTGGGTTTGAAATCTGTTGCTACTTTTTTGTCAGCTGAATGTAAAATTTGATTAAATTGTGAGCAGAATTATGGTAACGTGTTTAAAAGATTTAAACAGGTTATTAATAATAACCTGTTTAAATTTGATATCGATCTTTTTCAATTTGATACCGACCTGTTAAATCTAACAGGTCGGTATCAAATTGAAAAAGAAATATAGTACATTTCAGACTTTTATAAAATTATGAAGAAATAAACCAGTTATATATAGTTAAGTTATTTATAACCAATTATATAAAGTTTTCGAGCTTTTTCTAAAATGCGCAGGAAAATCTAATAACTTATAAAATCTACGGAACTTATAATGGTAAATTTATGCTTTAAAGATAGGAAAGGATAGTTGGTTGGTTGACTATTTTATAATGGTAAAGGCTACCTTAGAAGGTACCATACAAAGGCTACCTTAAAATAAATGATTTCTGGGAGACGTTTTAGGAGAAATCAGCCTAACTGTGTAGGATTCAATAAGCGTCATTCTTGGCTTATTTCTATACAAATCCTTTGCTGGATAAAATTCACAAACGACTTTTCTTCGTTGTTTCTTTAAAAGTGGTAATTGATGGGAATTATTTTAGTGCTAAATTTTTAGGGTTTTTTCTAACTGCAGCTTGTTACTGCTTTGAGATATGATTTACTTTTGCTTTCCTATGCATCTGAGTGAAGTATTTCGCACTACCTAAGTTGAATTATCTTTCTGTAAAAAAAAAAAAAGAAAAAAAAGAAAAAAAAAAATGATATAAGGTAAGTATTCTGGAAAATTCAGAAATCATGCATACTTTTCATTTTTGAGTACTCAGAACACTCAGACGTTGTAAACTGTGTAAACATTCGTTAACAAGAGTAAATGGAAACTCTCCTAAAAATATTATGCAGTCTGACAAGATTTTTTTTTAAAAATGGCCATTTTATACGCAGATGGTGGAGTAAAATAAGACTGAATAGTCGTCGATTATTTCTGAAAATAATCGTATCATTTTTTTAAAAATCAGCAATCTTTTATTGTCTCATTTTTTTTAAAAGAAAATACTTATTTTATTATCAAAACAAGTGATCTCAATATATCGTACACAAAAACATCAAACTATCAAATCGCTGCCCAGTAGATAAATTTCATATATTATGTCGCAACGATGGTGCGATCCAGCTGTTCGTAAGCGCTGTAAAGGAAAACTCAAAATGTGTGTGTGTGATTATGGCAAAGCCTCGAGGGCTATCTGCCTAAGAGGAGGGATGCCTTCGTGGAGGACTTTCTAAGGGAAACTGACTCGCATATACGTTACACATGGGGAAAACCACGAAAACGTCCATGCAGCCAGACCGTTCGCGGGATTCGAACCTCGGACCGAACTACAAGTGTTCAGCGACTTTACCGCTCGGCCGCTGGTGGGCCCGAAAACTCAAAATGAGATCGTCCATTATTTTAAATAATTATTTCCCATGGACTATCCAAAACGAAAGGGCCAACAGCGGCCCGGCGGAGCGGTACAGTTGCTGAACACTGGAAGTTCAGTCTGGACTCGAATCCTGGCGAATGGGTTCTCTGCATGTGCGTTTTTGTGGTTTTCCCCACGTGGTAACTTGTATACGAGCTAGTTTCGTTTAGAAAATTCTACGAAGGCATCACTTCTCTTAAACAGATTACCCTCGTGTGCTTTGCCATTATCGAATAAACTAAACTAACCAAAAAGAGGGTTTTCAGAAATTCTCTTCCCGGATTCGTATAAAGGAATTCTGCTGTGTTGATGTGCATAGTGTTCCTGCTGAAACAATTTTGCGACAATTTCAGAACTATCTGAGTTATGCAATAATATTTAAGCGGGACGTTAAGAGGGGTAACTGTTTACACGAAGAAAATTAATTAAGTTTATAAAAAATCGATTTAATAAATATTTAACTGCATTTTATATTTGTAAATATCTATTGTATTCAGTTATATTAGTCTAAGCAACATAGATCTCTAGCGAAGTACTAAATACCAGAAAAGTTAAAATACATTTTAATAAATAGTTAAGCATACTTTTAATTCAATCCTTTAATAATTTCAGAATGAATGTAAATGATGTTTTAAAAATTTCGTATAGTATTTATTCATCATATTTTAAAGCACCAAATTTTCCACTTTTCATTCAGATCTATAGAAATTTTTTAGCAGCTGTTTTTCTTTTATTTTATTCAGAAGAGCAGTGTTGTAAAAATTTTATGAAAATAGTACCAACAGTTTGCTCGTAATCTTGAATTAAATTTGTATAAATGAACAATACCAGCCTTTCAACTAAAACAAGAATAAGTATTATCCAGAGACAAATGAATTTTTAATGAAATCATTGCTAAAATATTAAAAAGGAAATGTCAATAATTAAGAGGTTATCATCGAAATCTCATAAATGAGATAGTGAGTCTTCTTTCATTTTCGTTCGAAGAGACTTGAGAAATTTTATTCGAAGATGTGCTTTATTGACAGTTTATTCTTACTTCAATGGTAAGTGATTACAACTAATTCACGGAAATATTTCAATACGACAAATGGGTATGAAGAAATTCTTGCGTAAGGTAGATACTGTTATGTTTCCTACAAGTTTATAAGTAATAAAAGTTCTTAACTATAATGGAAATGGTTATATTTATAATTAGAAACAAAATCTGCTGTACTGTTGCTATAGCAGAAAGAAAAATTGATAATTTGTGTGCAATGAAGCATTTTATACTGCACATGTAGATCAAACTATTTCTAAAATCTGAAATATTGCATCTATATTAAAAGGATTTCTTACTCTCATGATTTTCGCAAATTTTACAACGTAGGAGCAGATTTGTAGGAACATTCAAACTACATTCTCTTTTCTGAATTTTTCCTACACTTCTCCCAAAATTTTACAACCAAGGAAATAAAGGCTCAAATGTAACAAGGTCATTTTTAATGATACATGTAAATCTCTAATTAAATAACAGAGAAGTTCTGTATATAGCTTCAACAAATACTTAAGATATCTTGTAAGTAATGAAAATGTTCAATTGAACATTTAGCGTTTAAGGTGGTGGATATCATTTTGAGCTCTTAGAAAGTCCTCCACGAAGGCATCCCTCCCTTTAGGCAGATAGCCCTCGTGTGCTTTGCCATGATTGAATAATTCTAATCCTAATCATTTAGAGCTTTGGTTCATTTACAAACTTTGACATAGCCTTTAAAAGTATGGCTTATGTTATATGGAATTTCATAAAATTACAATCATTCTCTGATATTATTAACCAGAACTATAGTTAATTAATTATAGTTAGGCATAAATAGTTTGGGGTGGAGATTATATAGCAAAGCGTAGCTGTTTTTAAAGCTGTTCTATATTTCATTTTGATTTAAAATATCTTAATTTTCAAAAAAAGTATGACCTGAATTTTAGTTCATTGTATATAAAGGATTTTCATCTTCTATTTCGTCACATTCAAAAAAACTGAATGACTCTTGAGGTTTATTTTTGCCATTTTAGAACCAGCCATTCCGAGTTTCATGTATACTTTATTACTATTATCATTATTATTTTCCTTTCCCCTTTATTTTAAAGCTACCAACCTGTCAAAATTAGTGCTTTCTTTTCTTGGTAAGAGTAGGTGCATATTAATCGTCCATAGTTATGAAGCTAATTCAAGAAAACAGAACAAAATTAAGATAAAACTTGAAAAAGACACTAAAATATTTTCTTCGATTAATGTTAAGTTGTTTCATTAGGCTCGAGTTTTAGAAGAAGTTATTACTGCTTTTCAAAATTAGTAATTTTTAGCTTCTAATTAAGTGCTAATTAAAGAAAATTGTATTTTAGATGTAGAAAAAAGAAACTATTGACTATAGTCATCCAAAATGCTCTTCTTTAGATAAGGAAATCTAAATGCATCTTATTGTATTTGATAATTGTTTCTAGATTCTTTCAGAAGCTAGTTCAGTAATTTATTGCGCTTATGATAATATAATTGAACAATATCTAGGTGAAAGAAGAAATAACAAAGAGGTCAATGAGTTTCATCTTGAGAGTTCAATTCAATTATTCATCTCAAAAGCAATAGATTTTTTATTTAGATTTTGCATTAAAATCAATGAAACGATTATATTTAAGTCAACAAATGATATTTCATTTAGGAAAAGCTTATTTTCCTGACATTCATTTAATTGACTGTTATTATTTAAAAAAACATTCAGTAGTTCACATTCCGTTATTTCAAGAGTTCATCATTGTACTTTGCCCATCGGTTTTAAAAATCTTGCCACAAAATAATAGAAAAATACGATCGATACCCCTAAAGCGCTTGGTACTACTCGTAACCGGGAAAAATTTTGCACGTCATCGGAGCCCACGCAAGTGATGTAGTAAAGTGTTTCCTATAAAATGGCACTGATATTAGCATAACCTCTTCTAAGGTTGTGGCCTGTGGTCACAGTTCTAACCACTAATGCGTTTCGATTTATTATGAGTAATGCAGATGAATGTATATATTATTGCACTGCACTTTTATTTTTACTCATTTTTAGGTTATAGCTTCCTGATTTCAGGAAATATATATATATATATATATATATATATATATATATATAACTAGTAAATAATTCAGTAAGTGTTCTGCTATATTGAGTAATGCAATGATCCAAATGCTTGATTTTTATTTTGAAGAGAGATGTTATACGTTTAGTACCTGTTGCGTGGTAAGCGTTCAAATTCTTTTGTACGTTTTATTTATTGAGCAAATCCTTTTTAATACTAAATTGCTCAAAAATAATCAAATAAAATTTATAACCTACCAATTTTTCGCCAATTATTATAAGTTATTATTATTATTCAATTATACATACCAAAGAAGTTTGGTTTGAAAGTTAAACTTATGGGGGTAATAAAATTTATAACCTACCAATTTTTCGCCAATTATTATAATTTATTATTATTATTCAATTACACATACCAAAGAAGTTTGGTTTGAAAGTCAAACTTATGGGATTAATTTTAACTGGAATAAAAAGGGAAAGACTGAATATTAACTAATTGAAATAAAAAATAGTTAATAAATAATTAGAACTGAGTTTTGCAGTGGCAATATCACGAAATCATTCTGCAAGGACTTAACACTTTCCTTCGTCAGCTTCGCCTCACCAGTAGCGAAGTGGTTAAGACGGTTAATACTGCTAATCCGGCCTACTTTGGTTTCGAACCCAGGCCAACGGGCTGGATGTATGATTGGTTTTCTCCATTTGTAGCGTGAGTGCGAGCTAGTTTTTCTCGTAAAGTCCTCTACGAAGGCATGTTTTCTTCTTAGGCAGATAGCTATCGTGGCTCTGCCATATTCAAGTAACCTAACTTCCATGCTCACATCAAATGGCGAAGAAAAGTGCTTCCTGTGAAATAGCACTGGTGTTAGCATAACCACCTTAAAGGTTGTGCTCTGTGATTATAATTCTAGGCATTAATGCATGTTAATTTACCTATGGGTATTGCAGATAACTGTTTTAATTACTGCATTTTGTTTTAATTTAAAGCTACAGTTTCTAGCTTCCTTATTTCAAAATCATGGTTCTGTCCGGGCTTGAATTTCTGAAAACGGGCTATCTGCATGGACGTTTTTGCGGCTTTCCCTATTAGTACGAGGCGATTTCCCTTAGAAAAGACCTCCATGAAGACCTCCCTTCTCTTAGCCAGACAGCCCCGAGGCCTTTGCTATAATCAAATAAACCAAACCGAATCTTATTTGAAGAATTATTAACTAATGAGTAATTTAGCAAGAATTATTCTAATGTTGAGGGATAGAGAAGTCCATTAAAATATTTATATATATATAGTATTGCTGCGTGATAAAAATTGAAATATAGTATTGTTGGGTGATAAAAGCTGAAATTCATTTGTTCCTCGTTCTTGTACACATAGTGTTGTTGCGTGATAAAAATTGAAATTCATTTATTCCTCGTTTACTGAACACGTAAATTTTAATTCTAAATTATTCGAAAAATTACTCAGTAAAATTTATACTATGCATTTACTTTTCCCAAAATTATTTCTCCCAGCTTTATGCATAACAAAGAGATTTTCATTAAAAGCCAAAATTCTGTAGCCAGTTTTAATTGAAAATGCAAGTTTGAATATGAATTGATTGAGATAAAAAAATGAGTAATTAAAATTGAATTTTGCAACGACCATGTCATGAAGCCAGTTGCATAACGAATTATCACGTTCCCACGTGCATGCCTTGGTGATCTAAGAGAGTTGCCAGCATGGAGAACAGGCCAGCGAGTCCAACAACAACAACAAAAAAAAAAAAAAAAAAAAACTCGTGGTTCGAAATTCCAAGAGAGCCTATTTCCTTTTACACCGGAAACCAAATAATCCCTACAGGCCGTGCCGAAAACCAGATAGTCATTAGACAAGCATCAGATAGATTTAAAATAAAATGCCACATTTTAAAGTGTGAGAAAATATACCTAAAGAAAATTTTTAAATTCTAATATTCTTCGTTAATGATACGTATTGTTTTAAACATTAGCATTTGTGGTATATATAAAGTGAAAAATTATTTCTGAGTAACCAGGACACGGTTGAAGAATATTTTAGAGTAAATAATTTGAATGGCAAAATATGTAGAGACATTAGGTCAATTGAAAAGCCGGAGAGATGAAAAATGAGCAATCGCCTTCGCCGGGAATCGAACCACGGACCTCTGGAATATCGGCCCAGCGTGCAGAATCACTACACCACGAAGTCACGCTAAGAAGGCGGGATAAATACCTCATAAAAGCTTTCTAAGTAGCACGTTACCGTTTACTTTTCAATAAGTTTAATTGCCTTTCTCTTATATGTGTGTTTGTATGTACAAACACATATAGACATAAGTATAAATATAAAAGTCCTGTTTATAAAGCAAGATGCTTAACAAATGTTGTCCTCTAGATTCTTCTTCAGAGAATTATCTTACATCCTGTTAAGCTGCATTAGTGATGGCAAAAGCTTATGAAAAATTATTCCATATATTAACTGCAATCTTACAATATTTCAAAAATTTGTATACTTTCCTAAAACAACGAGCACTTTAAAAACACAAATGAATAAGAACGGAATAAGAATTCTAACAGCCTAAATACTAATAATTAAAAGATAAAACGCAAGTACCAAAATGGTAAGTTAGAATAAATATGTAAAAAACTTACTAGATAATAATATAGATCTTAGAACAAAATGTATTTATTTTTGTTCGTTTTCAAAGGGATGGCTAAAAACCAGAAAACCTAATTCCGCTCCAATAAAGTGAATCTAAAAACATGTTTCTGAAATTTATGAGTTGTCTAAATAAACAATAAAAGTCCCAGGCAACCCAAAATTCCACCCCCAATACACATACTTACATATATATATATGCATGTATACTACTTTAGATCCCACTTTAGATAGGACTATCCAGATGATACACTAATGGCACACCCTGGCACTACATCCGGAACAGTTTGTCATTTTGTTTTTTAAAGTGCAGAGTATAGTGTAAAAATTAAAATTAGTGCAACCTAGGGTAAAAGGGCTGTTTGGGAATTAAATTATTTTTTTCTGTTATATTCACTGCTGACAATCTAAATACTATTTTGCGTCTAGATCTAAATACTTTTAATGCTGTCTGGATGTTTTCCCCAAAATTACAGCATGTGGCCGAATGAATTTAGGTGTTTTATTTTTCATCCAGATATTTTTTACAGAATTAATAATAGCATGTAGCCTATGAGATCCAGATGTTTGTATTTAATTTTTTACGCATTTTGTTTCAATTAGATTTAGCAGCACTGGCCACGTCATTGTTGCACATGGTTATATCTCAGTTAAGTTCAGATTACGAGTCAGCATTTGCGATTATTTTGTATTGTGGGTTAAATTAATTTAACCTCCAAAAATTGTGTGTTTACTACTGAATTATAAAAGGATTATCCGTTTGTGAAAAAGTTTGTGATCGTACTAACAAAGTGAAATATCAACTATGCTTTTCAGAATTAGCAGTAGCTCATGATGGGCGTTCGAACATTGCAAATCATTTGAAATGGGCGCAACATAAGGGAAGCCTAATAGGTAGCGACAGGAACTTCCTCAAATACAATATTATCACATTTCAAAGATACCGATTTAAAAGACAAAGAATTAATAATAGCAACTAAAGAAGCATTTCATGTTGCCATACACAACCTCATCTTGAAGTCAGTCAATTATTCATCTAAACTGATCAGTATTAATGTCATTCAGCCATTGTTGTTTCAGCAATTTTCCTAAGATTTAAATAACACAAATTTCGTGAAGGTAGGAATTAAATTAAACTGTGCAGATTGTTGTGCGGTGTTTTGTGTCAGATTGCGGCGTGAAAGTTAAACTTTTAAGACTTTCAATCAGTTCTCGATGAAACTGCATAAACACTGATAAACCATTTAATGAGAGTTATATAAAAACTCAAAATACAGAAAAAAGTGGATTTTTGTGGTGATAATTTCAATATTAATTTTGGGGGTGATAAATGTAGAGGAGGAAACAATATTTACGTACAATAGATTGAGGAATGAACGCGGAAGAAGTATTATTGACGTTGATCACAGTTCTTGAATCGTACACAGCTGCCTCTGAGCGACGCAGGATTTTAGATCTGTCATGAAGACCGGTATTCAAACAGCATTTATTAATTGAATTTGTATAAATTTTCACAATTTTGAATTTGTTTAAGTACTTATTTTAATTTCTATTTTCATAAACTTACATTCATTAAAATGATATTTACGTTATTAAAGAAAGTAAGAAAGTTAACCGCTTCCCTTACACATTTTTTTGAAAAAAATTGCAAAAAAATCATCACATTTTGTTATTTTATTATTAAATACTAGAAAACGAAACAAAACGAAATATATAGGTTTTAAGTTGAATTTTTAATTTTTTTATACAGGTGTAAAAGCATTTAGTTTTTATATTAGTTTACTATCCCGAGTTATCTCGAGCAAATAAAAAAAAAATAAATATTAGTCGTTGTATGAGAGTTTTTGAAACAAGGGACAACACAAAGTGATATCTAACATTCTATACACTGGTATCTGGTATCTTTTCTTACTAGCTTACCTCTGGAATCTCTTTTGCGGGAGCACAGAGGACACTGTCTCATTGGATTTGATTTTTTTTCAGTAGCAGGAATAACATCGGGAAAATGCCTTGAGGTTATAATCACTATCTGAAAAATCATCGCTTTCGCTATCTTGCATCATCGCAATTATTTTACTTTTTTCAACGCAACTATCATTCTTTATACATTTACTAATCCACAAGCCGACGTATACTAGACAATAGGGGAAAACACGTGACCAGTCCCGCCAAAAGAACCGCGAAACCATCAAAACTTGGCGAATTGCCAATAAAAGCTGAATATTTCCTTTCATTTCCTCCAAGCCGAGTGAAACCGTGATAAAACAAATCGTACTGACAAATTCTGCTTTGCCCGAGTTTTCTCGGGATAATAATTAACTGCAATATATACGAACCCGGGATAATCAGGCAAGCGGTTAAATATCTTAAATCATAAGCTATTGTATACCAAGTAACAAAACTTCTCATGACCGGATAAAGCCGATCATTCCGCTCAGAGGGTTAAACTGCAGTTGATGTTCTACCCGTTGAAATAGAAGCTTAAGTAGTCAAAATTTATACATCTTTCTTTATTTATAAGATTCGAGTCACTGAACTGAATTCCGCGAATTTTAGATATAGAGTACAAAAGAGCATAAAAAGTTTCTTCCGCAGGGCAATACTCGTTATGTTTCGCTACTTCCAACTAATTGAGAGAATACTTGAAATCTACGCAGGGTTGAAATCTACGCAGGGTTGAAATCTACGCAGGGTTGAAATCTTGTTTTATTTCATAAGAACACTAACCAGTAATGACCAAAAAAATAGATTTTTTTGATAATGATTGTGGTGAAATGTACTTGCGATCTCTACGAAGGCAGCTCAAATTATTTAACAAAGCTGTTATGATTGTGGAAAGTACAAAAGCGAGTGCAACTGATATTGTTAGCGAAACAGGAAAACTAAAAACAAACTTTCTGAAAGGAGTAATTGCACCTCAAGAAGCCAAAATAAAATTTTTAGAACCCTAAAAAATAATGAAACTCTTAATATCAATATAATCTTAGACGAATTTCTTTCATTTTATGATAGATGTCTGTCTTACGTTGAGCTATAGGAAAATAGTTTCGGTGAAGCAGAATCTTTCATTTGGATAAATAACGCTGACTTAATATGTCTGAAATCGAAGCTTTATAGGGAAAAAGTTAATGAAAGTGTCGCATATAATGAATAAAATAAATATGGATTAATGTTTGGATGAAATAGTGATTGTAAAAGCTTTTTGGTAAACTAATTATGAAATAAAAGTTGTCAAGAAAAATGGATTCAGCATTTCAGTCATTTCAAATAAAAAAAAATGCCCAATCTTGTTAAAACAATAGAATGCATTTTCAGCGTGCCAGGCACATCAGCACTCGTCGAAAATGTTTTCTCAGTTATGAATATCATATGGTCTGAAGAAACAGATACAATGGTTGAATCGACCGTAAAAGCTTTACTGTGATTCAAAATCAATAGTGAACTAAGTAAATTTTTCATTGCCATTTAAAATCGCAAGCACCTTTCAAGAAAAATTCCCATTAGCGATAAATCTAACAACGTCTTAATAATATTGTGTATGCTTGATATAGTTATTAAATTTTTAATTCATTATTTTTTTATTAATATCTTCTTTATTTAGCTTTTTCAATGATAATTACTGATGCTATAGCGTATTCAAGCCAGACGTCATTCGTGAAGCAAAAACATGGTAAACGGAAATATAATGGAGGGAAAAGAATTAAGCAAAAGAGACTCGATTTTTTTTCGATTTCTTGTGAAATGATTAAGTGTCAAATTGGAAGGCAGGAAATAACTTTGAAGCTTCATGATTTAAGGTGATAGACTATAGTAGATCTTATTTTCGGTTGAGAGTGTTTTCTCAAAATTGTCCCAGTTTGAGCAAAAATATTAAAGAAAGAGGGAGAGATAGATAGATACACTGACAGACGGATAGTCACAATTCTCAAACGTTGTAATCATTGTGAATTAGTGGAACATTTCAAGCAGAAAATTTAATAATCTCATTTGCCGATAATGCATTTGATCTGTAAATTTAATAGGCATGAATGAAATCTGAATTTTGATGCTTGGTTATCAACACATGGACTGTTTAAACCATAAAATGATAGTATTAGTCAACGTGCATATTTTAGTCTCAGAAATTTGTTTAACAATTTGAATAAGGTTGTCCAATCAAACTTAATAAATTTTAACATTTAATAAAGAACTTATATTGTATCACATTCCAGAAATATTTTTGAACGTATAATGCTTCTGGAGTAAATCCACAAGAACACTTCCAGAAAGTGAAATTCTTTTAGAAAGACTTTGGTGAAATAGTTCACGATTACTTGCATAGTTATACTCATACATGAATTTAAATTTCCATGTAGCCGTTCATATTTAAATGTACTAATTTTACATCATGCCCACTATTTTTCCCTGTGGAAAGCAGGCATAGAAATGCAGTATTTTCTCTCTCAGCGCAGGTATAGGTAGAAGTGGGCGAGACACTAGAAATCACCATTTCTCATACAGGTATAGTCCTGCCATATTAACTGTGCAGTTCCGTCCCATTTTGAGAGAAAAACACCCAGAGGGCTGACCGAGGTCCTCTTTCCCTATCATCAACCTCTCGAAAGGACCTTCAGTTTATCGCGTATTTTGATGTCTTCCTGCCACATAGGTATTGTACAAACATTCATCTCTTTTCCAGAATTCGAAGCCGCGCCCTTGGTCGGGAAGTCAGGGTCACTAATCACTATACCATTTGGGCGGCTCTGTCTCAATGTAGTAAACTAATATGAGCAGATTTTTTAAAAATCTGCAACAAATTCATATTTTGAGAACAACATAACATACTTCCTCATTTCTTGGGCGGTTTGCTTGTTCTTAATATTAAGACGCAAAAAGTGCTGTAGTTTTCTAAACAAAAGGCTTTTCGCAAAATTCTAACTAGTATTCTACGATTCGAATAATTTGTTATGACCATAGATTTACTAATTTCTATTCTGTGCTGTAATTAACAAATTATGAATATGAAATTTAAGATATTATGATTAAATCTTAGTTTCTTTTCAGGGAAATCTCTTCCCCACTTTCGACGATGGCCTCGTCGGTCGACCCGATGGCTTGACAATGGACATCGGGAAGCACGGCCCCACGGGTGGTCCAAGCCTGCACATCAAACACGACATGATGTACGCTCATCATCCGGGTATGGGACCCGGACACGCGGCAGCTAACACACGACCTCACCACAGCCAGATGGTACATTCCGGTATGGACGCGATGGACTTGCTAGACCCTATTTGTCCTTCTTCTCTCCCTCCGTTATCCATGCCGACAGAGAGCAGTGCCGTCAGTTCCCATCCTCAACTTCACGGACCCATTTACTCTCATGGTATGAACACTATGATGGCGACGCACCACCATCCCCTTGCCCCTCATCCTTCCATGGGCATGCACGATGCGGACACCGATCCTCGAGAACTCGAGGCTTTTGCCGAAAGATTCAAACAGCGACGCATCAAATTGGGTGTCACACAAGCGGACGTCGGTAAAGCTCTGGCCAACCTTAAGTTACCGGGGGTTGGTTCACTTTCTCAGAGCACCATCTGTAGGTTTGAATCTCTTACTTTGTCCCATAACAACATGGTCGCCCTGAAACCCATCCTCCAAGCTTGGTTAGAAGCGGCCGAAGCTCAGGCTAAAAACAAAAGAAGAGAGCCAGATGGTCCAAGTGTTTTGCCTAGTGGGGAAAAGAAAAGAAAGAGAACGTCCATAGCAGCTCCAGAAAAGCGATCCCTCGAAGCTTATTTCGCTGTGCAGCCACGACCATCAGGAGAGAAGATAGCAGCGATAGCAGAGAAATTAGACCTCAAGAAAAATGTAGTTAGAGTTTGGTTCTGTAATCAAAGGCAGAAACAGAAACGAATGAAGTACTCTGCTCAGCAGCATTAGCATCAATGTAAACATACAAAACGCAAGGACAATTTACAGACCTATAAAATACTTGAATTATTGCGTTGCTTCGCCTAGACCTGTGGATCTTAACTCATATATGGAGAGGGGGGAAGTTAAGTTTCACTTTTCGTGTTCTTCGCGAACTTCCACGTGGTTTTCACATGTTTTCATATATAATAATCGATTGTCACAGTTCATGTCCAAGGTAGATACATCGTTGTAAATTTAATATAAGCTTAGTACAACTTTAAAAACTTTATAGTTTTTTTAGGGCATGTCTTTTTTAAAACTTATTTTCTTTCAGCCATCCATAACATGCTAAGCTTATACATGTAATATATTAAATGAACAGAAAAACACGAAAATGATATGACTTATAACGTGAGACGTGCCCATTAAAATGCAACAAAACCAAAAGCTTGAATAAAAGCTATGTATTACTATAACAAAAAATGACTACATTTTTGTAGATTACGAGTAGCTGATATCATCTTTGTAATATAGCTACACCATTTTCTTGCTCATGAACATTAAAAAAGTCGAAGGACTGAAGATGCGATTTTCCATTTTATACAAAGTTATCGTTATAAAACATGAAAATTACTTGCATACCTAACCAAAATGTATCTCCCCAATGAAAGGGAGACTGTTCTCTTGCGTTTCTCTTCCTTTTCTCTAGCATGTTAATAATAGGTGCTTGATTTATAAAATTTTGTTTCTTTTTGAATTATTAAATAGTATGTGAATGCAGACCACATACTGAGAATTTTTGCCAGTGCTCTTACTATTAATATCATAGTATTATCTTAGCTTCAGAATTCATGAACTCGATAAATAAATATGCTAATCAAGTTTAATAAATCCGTATCTTTCTAATGCTAAATTAAAGACCTTAAAATTGGACAGATACATAAAAAATACGAAAATCATTTTTAAGATTCACATAGAAGTAAAAAAAGTATCTTAATACAATGAGCATTAAAACATACAAACTGCCGCCACATGTAGTTATTATGTTCAGGTACCGTTTAATTAGATGTATAAGGATGTATTGCCAGGAAACATATTAGTGCTACTTAACTGGAGTCACACATGAGACATTGCGCACAAAAGTTGCCTTGTAATTTCAATCATATTGCCCCAAAGTAGGGTCTTTATCTTCGGTATATACCTGCAAGCATTTCTACCGCCGGAAGAAATTTCTTGTCTAAAAAAATCTGCAGAGCAGATTACCGTCCTATACCTGCATTCTTAAAATGTACGCATTCTATCTTGTAGAACTTCGCATCACGCATCACACGTGACTTACTTAAGATTACAACAACTTTAAACTCTAAATGGCTGATATTTGGCTAATCGTCATCCATAAAAAACTAATACTTACGCAATAAATTTGTCTAAATAAAAGACGGCAAAATTATCTCACAAGTCCTAAGTATTATTTATGTTAGTCAATTAATTAGGATTTCCATTAATAAATCAACAGTCTACCTGTACGAGATTTAAACTGAAGAAAACGTATTTCATAAGCGTACACTGTCTCTTTTTAAATCTAAAAGAATCACCAGTTTCGTAAAGGGTTTTTGAAATAAAATTTGACAAGTATGTACTCGCGTTACTTTTGAATTACGAAATGAAACGGATTCACTTAGACATTCACACCTTTTTATACTGTGGTTTGCATTCATGTATTATTTTTCCAATTGTCATAACTGAAGTATAAATGATCTTGAGGTAGTAGCTCCTTACATTTTATTATTTAATTAATTAATTTGAATATATTTGAAAAGAATAGGAAAAATGAATGAAAACACTGTAAATATCGCGGAATATTATATCTCTCATGTATGTGCGAATTGATTTTTCTCATTAAATTTTTGATGTATATAATAATAAGAATGTATATATCCGGGTCCAATACAATAATAAGATAAATACTAATTCAGTACTGTGTATTTTGATGTTACTTTACGCAGCGACTTTACTTTTTTCCATTTAACTTAGTTTTGAATGATTCTCGCACACAACTATATCTTAATATTAAGGACTATTTCTTTCTTTCTTACGAACATGCACACATAAACTCTACACATATATTTATTTGCTTCCCATGCAAGGTATAAGAATAATTACATTTCTCCAAATATAAAAGAAACCAATACAAATATGAACCTATTTTACATGTTAAAAAGACTACACCTTACGCAGTGGATTACAGAAAATGTCATAGTTCTGACCATGACGAACCGCATGAATATTTAATTAATGGAAGCCTAATACCATATAAACCAATTTTAACTAACATAATTACATAAAATATATCTTATCTGAAATAAATAACCCTAAAAAGCGCAATGGAAGCTTTCAGTTTGAAAAGGCAGAGCTATTTTGCTCTATTCTTGTATTTTCTACGAAAAATGAAATTATTGTACACATTGGAACATATGATTAAGGAATGTAGAATTATATGCAATGTAGTATATGAAATGCAAAAACCAGGTCATTATTGATATGTATGATCAAATGTATTTTAGTGAAATAAACACGAAACATTGACTTCTAACACGCAAATTAAAAAAAAAAAAAAAATTGTGAAATAAAACTGCAAAACATTTTATCAGGAAAATGAATTAAATGATTGCTATCTTATGAAATTTTAGTCAAACAGAAACAAATTAGAAACACTCTGATTTATGATTACACCTTTTTTAACTGAAATTACAAGAGTTAAAAAGTTACCAGCTCAATAATTTCTAAACTATAGTATGAACCTTGATAACTATTGAATTACACTTTTCGACGAGAAGTGATGGGAGATGACTCTGTAAGTAAAACATACCTGTAGTCAATATAAATTTATCCTACAAAATAATTTTCTGTTTTATTTTGCATGTTAATGGAATAATACTGTTAAGGAAATCCTATGTGATCAAGCACTTCGAAATAATAATAATTCCAGCCATCTCAAGAAAAAGTTTAGTAGATTAATGGATATATATCAGACATCAGTTTCCACACGTCATTAATTTTTCGTACTTGACAAGAGGTATCTCTTCTACAATAATTCAAACTTTTGTATAATTTTAGATAACAGTAATGCGATTTCTATTGTGATTATTTTAGTCTTTATCAGTGAACATTATTGGATAAGAAAGACGATAAATGTTCACTTACTGAACATAAAATTAAGAATTAAAATATGTTATAATATATCATAAAAAATGAAACAACAGCTAAAATGTTACACACGTCACGCTTGCTTTGTAAAAGTCGCGTACAAAAGAAGGGAAGAAATATTTTTTTTTGGAGGGGAGGGGGTTCGGATTGACTTTGAACCCAGGCTGATATTTTCATCATTAGTTCTATGTTCGTCATTTAAAAAAATAAAAGATTAGTGAAATGTAATTTTTGCTAAAAACTATAGTTAATTTTGAGAGCGATTTCTCTCAGAACATATATATAAACAACTCAAAAAGGAATAAATAAAAAATAATATTTTTAGAGACATTTTTATTTTTATAGTTGACAATGGCTACTGTAATAAACTTTTTAGCTCTATTTAATAAAATATTTCGGCAAATATTTCTCATTTTACCTAAAGCCATAAAAGCGTTATTAAATTACCCTTTGGTCTCTTGTAATTAATAATATTTTCTTGTTTTAATCTATGTAATGAAAAAAGCGAAACAATCTTGCTTTGTTTTTCCTAGTCAGTAATAAAAGATAAGCAAATAAATATAAATTGCAAGGTTATTATTATGCTGAAATTATACGTTAATACATATTTATTATAAATATTATTTAAAAAAGATTAACGTATTCAAAATTGATATGTAATAAAAATCTGTCATCTAATAAATGACGTATAACGTGAGACCTTAAATTAAGGTCAAATAGAAGCCTGTTTAAAATTAAGAATTTAACTGTTTCGATATGCAAGGACATTGTATTTGACGTTTCAGATAATTACATTGATCAAATATCTTTAAAAAATATTCCAACGCTGTTATTTGTGTAGGTTCTTGTATTTGAATCCCAAACTTCAATATTTTTCTTCTATCTTCTTACATCGAAATTATAATTTAATTAGCAGTTCTTCAGTCGCTAATGAGAATTTATGCTACTCGAAGGATTTGTGTTCGTAAGAAATACAATTTTTCACGATGGCGTTCTGATTAATACTTTTTTTTGATAGGCGTTTGCTCTGAAAACGCAATTAAAAAAAAGGAGCGAAAATTCTCTGAAGCAGCAGAAGCGAGCTCATCTTTCTTCGTCTCTTTTTCCGCTTCTGCCTGGAGCAAGTTTTGGGAGCTAATTAGGCAGAATTCCCAGGTAATCTCGTCCTTACTCGATTACAAATCCAATAACGAGACACTTCCTAAATCAGTTGTTCCTTACCAGCATAACGATCTCCCTCGAACACGCTACAGCGTTACTCCACCCACCCCCGCCATGCTTCTTCCCCCCCCCCTCGCAGACGCACACACCAACGACGCTGCATTAACGAATGATATCTCTACATTATGTATTTAGTACAAGCCTTCTTCGTTAATTATGAATGTGAAGCTTGAATTATAAATGCGCCTTTTCACGGTGTTTCCAGTTTAAAGGTTTCTGCCTTTTGCTTGGTTTGTATCTCCGCCGCCCTTCCCCTTCGCCCCGAGTGGAGGAGGCGAGCCTAATTACGACCAGCATGTTTGTGCGCTGGATGAGAAGAAGGGGGGCTGCAACCTCAGTCTCAGCACTAATCACTAGACTAGCCTGCTTTCGAAAGTCTCTTTACCGTTTCGAATTCTGATGCAGCGTATTGTAGGCGAAATCCCCTGAAGTAAGGAGAGGGAGTTAGTTGCCTTTTCGTTCCCGTGTAAATACTGTGCTAGGTCCTGCACGACTTCGCAACACACTCTTCGAGGACAATTGCGGTTACTACAAGCGCTTTCAACAAAGCAACAGAAAGGCTGATAAAAGAAAAAGTACATAACGTGACTGGGGATTGGATTTCGTTAGGCATTACCATTATTTGAGTCGTAACTTATTGAAGGAGCAAGCTCAACTGTATTGTGATCTTCGCAGCTCGGGACACTTCTCAATTCATTGCAATAAATGAATATGAAAGAAAAAGAAAATATTGCTATAACAAGGTTCTAGAAAACGTAACACATACGCTTCCAAATTGTTTATTCGTACCTGCAAATATAATAAAGAGAGTTTGATTTTCTTATTTCTTTCAATCGAACGAAGTGAATATCGCACTTAATTACAAATAATTACTAATTTGAAAAATTAAGTGTAGTCTTAAAATAATTTGAGGTTACATTTATGCGTTTTAGTTGTTAAAAAATTCTTGAAAGAGACAGCTGATCGTAAATTTTGCGATCACGCAACTGCTTATTTGATTTGTAAATCAAATCAAATAAGCAGTTTACTTGATTTGTAAATTAAATCAAATAAGCAGTTGCGTGAGCGAATTCCAGCAGTAGGTACAGTGAAGAATATTTAACACGAAAAATAATTAGAATAGATTTACAAAGTTCTATTTATCCACTATATCTTAAACAATGTTTTCACTTCATTATAATCGCAAAGTGTATCAAAATATATGACGGGAAAAATTAACCGAAACATTAAGTCATATATCATGCATTCTAGACTCAAATTTCAAACATACATTTTCAATACATTACAATTTCATACGTAGACAAAGGCATTTTCTTTTCAGTAGAATTAACGTGCGATTTGCATTCTGGGTTGAAATTAGATAACATGAATTATTCTACATATAGACAACTATAAAGATAACATATAAATAAAAAAGACAACACCCGAAACTTCTCTTTAAGAGGAAATAAAATGTTAAAAATTTATTCGTAAAAAAGTCTATTCTTAAGTTATACTTTGAAAAAAGGACCTATATATAACAATGCAAGAAAATATCTACGCATTTTGAATTAATGTTATGCATCTGAATTTTTACGTCTACCGATTCAAAGTTTTCTAGGATAACAACACGATTAAATAAGTCATATGCGAGCAGGGGGAGTGAAGCCTACCTTTTCGAAATTAGTTCAAGGGCGAATTAACTTGAATGGTTATTCTATCGACAAGATTTAAGAAGCACTATTGGTTTGAAACGATGTGAAAAATACACGTAAGAAGCCAAAATTACTAAAAACGAAATAGGCTTTAAATGAATTAGCTTTGAACTCACAACAATTATATTGACTTATTGTGCCGCATCCACATTTGAGGAAAAAAGTACTATATAAAGCAATTACTTTTCACGTTGACGTTAAGTTTTTAATTAAGAAAATCAAATATGACCAACAAGATTTTATTTCCTTAAGATTTCTAATAAAAGATAATTATCGCTTATTGAATGCAAGTAAAATATTTCAATATTTATGGAGGGAAGTTTATAATACAAATTCATGTTAACTGAAAGAAAGAAAGCCAGGATTTGGATCTATTTTCAGCTATCGAATAGGAAACGGAATTTCAGTTTTATTTATAAGCCTTAAAGACAGCGATGCATGGTACGCCTTAAACTCTCTTAGGTTAGTTTTCTTTTTTTTTTTTTTTTTTTCAGAGTGACAGGCACAAGTCGTCATAGATGTTTGCCACTACTAATGTCAAAAGAGGTGGTCACTTCGTTATGGAGGCACCTAATAGGTGGGCCACTGTTACCTCTTATAAAGGGACAGATAAATTTGCATCCATGCCTTCTCTGGGATTCGAACCCGGGCTCTTCGGAACGCCAGTCAGAGTCACTAACCACTTTCCCGTCTGGGCGGCTCTCAAGTTACTTCATCCTTTAAAAACTTTAAAAATTTAATCCCTCATGTTAAAAATTAATTGATAAATTGCTATGCAAATTGCTATGTACGTCATTAAATAGCTTGTTAATGTTAATGTTTAAAAGAAAGCGGTAAATATGGTTTAGGGAGCTCAGAACTTAATATTGCTTGATTCTTGAATTAGAAGTATTTTTGCAATTATTATATATGTTGCTAGAATTTAGGAAAAACTAATAAAATCCTCGAAAACGAATAAGAACATGTTGACAGTGCGTAACATACTTAAGTTTCAGCGAAGTTGTTATTGCTAACGCTCACTCATAATGAATCTATAGTCAGCCCAAGCCAACAAAATTCTTCGTGGCAAGGAGGACAAGTTTCCGCCTGTCGTTGGCAACAACCATGAGCACTTTACAGGTGACAGTGCGAATTAGCTCAGTTCCGCCCCTTCCAACTTTGATGGTTGGCATCCCGGGGGGGGAGGTCCAAGAGTCTCCCACCCCCTTCCACTACCACCAACCTCTCGAAAAGTCTTTCATCTCGCCTCATATTTAGTGTGCCCCCATGTCGCACGGATACTATACATTTACAAACATTCATGCCTTCTCCGGTATTCGAACCCAGTCCCTTCAGCATGGTAGTCAGCAACGCTAAACACTATAACGATTTCAGGAATTATCACAGCAGTTTTGCTGTTTTCTTTAATTTTAACCTTTTCTTTTGGTCTTAAAACATACATTTGTTCATGTGTTAAAAAAAAATATCTTTAACAGTTTTAAGATTAGGCTTTTCCCCAAAACCCTTAAATTTTTACATGTGCTTTAATCATAGCCGAAGACAAAGCAATAATTCAGTTAACAATTTCTGGCAACAATTTTAGCACTGCACATTTCATTTGTGAAATGCTACTTTTCAGTTGACCACAAGCCAGGTGAATATGCCGCTCATTCGCTGACCAATAATTCATTGGAAGAGCTAAATTAGTAAAACCAAAATCAACCTTAACATTATCAACTACTGTTTAATATAAATTTCGTGTTTAGACTAAGGAGATCTAGAAATCAATGAAATTGGGATGAATTATAGCATTCCCACCTGCGTGCTCTCGTGGTGTAAGTGGTTAGCATGTCCAGCTAATACAGCTAATAATGTACAGCACTTCTTAAATTCTGACGAGGACATGATTTATTTAATAAATAATTTAAAAATAAATAAATAAAAATTACTAATAATTATAAATAATAAAAAATAAATAATTTAAATGAATAATTTAAAAGAACTACTAATCAGAACAAAGCTTACAATAGCGAATTTCTTTTATTCTGATATTTCTCCTTATTTTCATGTGACATAATGGAAGCAAAGTAACAAAAATATTTTTATGAGGACAATAAAAGTGAATGGTAAAAGGAAAAAAAAAAAAAAAAAAAAGTAAATAGCCGAACCGATCTTTACTCAAGTCCCATTCAATTTTCCTCCACAATGTCTTGATATTAAAGCTATTCCCCGAATAATTTGCATCTTTAGAAAATGTTTCAGGACAAAATTCATTAGAAACATAGTAAATTCTGTCAACAGTCAAAAATAAAATACAAGAATTGTAATACTGTCAACATCTAGAAACCTGGGAATAGGTTTGGTGTAACAAATGAAGGCACAATTACCCCCCCAGCACATTCTGTGTTTGCCAGTTTACAATTAAGGGCAACTAATAATAAGATCAAATGAAAGTCGCATATTGTGGTAGAGGAATGACAGTTAGTTCCATAGTTAAGATACAAAAGAAAGTTTTTTTTTTTCTTTGCTAGTTTAACCTTCAATCCACTTGAACTGCTATTGTTATTTTCGTTAAAAAATATCGCAACAGATATGCAAAAATTGGTATTTTCAAGTTTTATCTTTGGCATGTTTGTTTCAATTATTTGTGCTAAAAGCATTTTCTTTAGCTATTAGTATTACAATAAAAATGTTATCTTCAAATTGTTACAACGCAGCGGAGATTTCTTTAAAAAAACGAAGTGCGGGTGCTTTTTATTTTACAACTTAGAAAATGTCAGAATAGCCAACACCTGTTTTGCCATGATTGATTAAACAAACAAATTTAGAAAATGTCAGCTGGAAATTTCATCGGATTTTCTTACTTAAAAAGGAAAACGTCTTAAGACTGCCAAAATGCAAAGCTTACATATTTCAACATTAACATTTTTTAGTTATGCCTGAACTATTTCGACAATTAGCCTTACCCATTCCCATATTGGTCACGATATTCTTTTGTTGAATTTTTAAATCTTTAAAAAAATTTCTGCTCTTGTCATCCTACCAAGCGAGAGAGAGAGATGGTTCGATGAAGTGCTCTATTTAAATCATGAAATAATGCGAATGCAGAAAAGAAAATTGCATTTGACTAAAATCAAATGGCACGCGTTGATTTAATTAAAATAAACATACGTAGAATACTTTGCTAAAAAGAAGATATAAGAGCTACTTCTTTTAACTAAGCAATGCAAAATTCAGATTAAAATACAACATGCAAGCCTACATATATGCTCGTTAAAGATCAGTTGAGAATATAGAGTATACGATAGTACACGATAGGTGTGCTATGAATTTTGAGAACTAAAATTATTAAAATAGCTCACTTGTAGACAGCAATTAATATAACTATAACTATATTATATATAATTAACACTAGTAGACAAGAATTGCTTCTGTCGCAAATTTTAAAGCTTATTATACCAAATAAAAAGCATATATTTGATATTATTATTTGTAGACATAGGTAAAGCCCGTGAACTTTTAGTGAATGGCATTCGTAAGTTAAGAATTGAGATTTATTAAAGGATTGCTTTTCAGAGTATCTGCGAAATTTGATTGATTAATGCTCGTTTATAAACACTAGGATTGGAAACAACTGGCGTTTAGCAAAAGCTTAAAAATGAATAAATAAGTTAAAATAAAAAGACAGTGCTAGTTTAAATACAGGGCGTTCATGATTAAAACTGGCCTATTCACAGCAATCTGTAAATATAAACGGTAAGGAGATGTTAATTATATACATTAAATTGAGCAAAAAAACTATTTTTTTTATTATTTTTCTACCGCTATACCCAGGAAAACGTATCTGTCTAGCCATGCGAAACGAAAAAAAGAAAAAATTGACGGCTCTAGGTATCGTTGTATTATTACAATGCGAGAAACATACATACATTTATGCAGATTCGTCACTACTTAATTTCTTTAAATAAAAAAGAAATCTGAAAGCTTTCAGATTTTCACATTACGCCCAAAGGGATTTTTTTTTTTTAACTTTTGTGTGTTAGCTTTATTTATTAAATGTTCTTTGCACTTAAACTAAAATTCAATTCAACAGAAATATCGCGAAATAATTTTAAAATGAGCATATCTTTAGAATTTCCGATACAGTCTCGCGGGTACAGTTCCGATACAGTCTTAACATAATTCCTTTTTTTTTTTTTTTTTTTTTTTTTTTTTTCCATCCTTCCCGTACACTTTTGCCATTGCTCGCTTTGAAACCGTTGAATTTGTTAATCAAAAATTCGTTGAAGTGTTACAAAATGTGAAATCGACAATGAAACAAATTTCAAATTCCAAATTAGGGCTTCCGGATGCCCATATTCCCATATTCGGTGGAAAATTTCGCTATTCAAAATTTGAGAGCTCTAGGTACCGTTGTTTTACCACAATGCGAGAAACATACATACATTAATACATATTCTTCATTACTTAATTTCTTTTAAATATAACACAGAGCTATAATATTTGGTGGCAACAACTTGAAAAGTGAACCGACATTTAAAGTTTTCAACGCAAAATGCCAAAACGAAATTAATAGCTCTTCTGGGCTAAAGCCCTTTGGGCTAATAAATAAATAAATAAAAAGTTCAAATAAAATTATATATTCCTTCAGCACATTGCACTCATTATTTTGAAAAATGGTGAAATTTTAATGTTTTTTGTCAATTTTTTATTGTTACTAAACTCACTACTATCAAAACACTAAAGCTCCGAATTTGAGCATGGCAGCATGAGGTACATGAAAAAAAATTTAAAACTTCTGATTTCGAATCATTAATTGTTTGCACAAAATGCTCAAAAATCCCATTTTTTTGTGCAAAAAATAACAATATTTCGTAATATTTCAGACAGACGTTTTTAAATGGTGACTATAATTATCATATATTATGTAACTATGTAGTGAAATTGTTAATATCGTATGCATTGCAAATATCATGTAAATAAGGAATGTGATAACTGATTAAGACAATTCTCCCAATGTTGACAAACACATAATATGAAGAGGGAAAAATCGTAATAAAAAAAGGATAATTTGCAAAATAGATCTATTAAGGAAACACTACGTGGTCTCTACTGGTGACGTTTCTTTCTCTACGGGTCTTGCTAAAGATACAGCTTCTATCATAATTTCTCATTCGATTACACGTAAGATTTCCCTTGAAGAACTTGATCTCATAGAAAGCGATGGAACTGTAATTAACACTGGTTTGAAAAATGTGAAAAATGCTGTTATCCACCGGATTGAGCTGCACATTGGAAGACCACCCCACCACAGTGGGCTGTATGTTAACTACATTTAAATTGAACTGAAGTTCCGTCACCTATTTCAGCACTTGGATGTGGTAACCACAGGGCCAAATCTTTCAATGGAGCAATCGGGAAAAAACTTGCTGGCTGTGAAAAACTCCACGGCCTAGGAAAACATACTGACGAATTTAAGTAGTTGATGTATTTCATTTTGATTTGTTACAAGCATCTCTAATTCAAAATAGAAGCCAGCAAAAATTTTTCAGACGGCCTAAAGTAAATTTTTGAAACCATCAGAACATCAAGATATCTAACTTTAAGCTTACTGCAAATCATCAACCCGGTAATTCAGCGGAATGCTTTCTTTGCTAATTTTTTTTCCTTGCAATGATTGAAGATATATCAGAAAACTATCCCTGAGCCGATTGTTGAAACCTGGTCACTTTCTATGGGAAAAATTATTCGAAACTTCACCAAGCCAAAACTCAACAGACTACTTCAATATGATTTTGTGTTGCAAAAGCTCTCCTCTTCCACTATTAAGGAAAATTACGAATGAGGGCATCAAAAATCTGTTAAAGACTGGCACATCACTGCAAACAAATTTCGAAAGCTTCCTCTGTCACATCCAGGAAGTAGAACAGTGTATCAAACGTGTGACTAAAGCATCTAAAAGTATGCGAGAAGCTGACGCAAGAGACGGCTTGATAAGGATGATACTCCTATCGAGATGTATTATGTAAAACTTTTACCTCCAAAAAACTATCTTAAAGGTGCTCTCATTTGAATAAAGAATTAAAAAACGATAAATATGTCCACCGTTTATTTAATAAACATGAAAAATGAAAATTATCAAGAAATAACAAAATATTGCTCTTTTCACAACAGATTGTGTGTTTTTGAGCTTTTTGAGCAAATAGTAAATAATTTGGAATTACGGGGCTTAAACATGTTGCTCATGTTCCAAAACTCACATTAGGAACAATTGCATTTCGATAGTTGTGAGTTTAGTAATTATATATATATATATATAAATAACGGAAAACAGCAAAATTTCGCTATTTTTCAAAAATTTAAGTGCGATGCGGGAACAGAAAGTACGTTTTTATATGAAAACTTTTTTTCTATCTTGTACAACTGGATGATATGGAACTTTTCTGAAATATAGCGCCGATAGAAAAATTATTTCATAATAGGTGCTCTTTTCTAACCACCTCAACATACACACATTATTTAAATGATACAGAAAAGTATTCTTGCACGGTGGGGAGTTAAATAAATTTTTATTACTAGGCACTTTAGGGTACCGTAAAAAAAAATATGTTAAATACATAAAACAAATCACGAAGACGTCTTAACTATTTGTTATAATATTTCCAAGCATAGCGAATGATTTCAGTGAAAAAGTGTCACTGCGAGCACTGGGAAACATTAGATATTAGCCATTCATTTCCTACTACCGGGCCATCAGATTCATCTGATTTCAATCCTGTTATTTCGCGTTAGGGCCATTTGAAAATGCTCTTTACCTGTTGAAATACCTGAAAATGCTTTTTACCTCTTTAATGCTTGAAAATGCTCTTTTATAAATGTTTTATGCTGCAACTTTGACATAACAGAAGGTGAAGACAGAGGGCAGAGGAAACATTGAGCATATTCTTTAGATAAGGGGTTCTACACCGGTGGTATATGCTTGCGTACCTCTGGTAGTACGCAAGAGAAGAATAAGTGGTACGCAAAGAAGTAAAATATTTTTAACTATTAAATTCAAAAACTAAAACCCCAACATCCTAATTCAGGTTTTTCTCTAACACTCGTAAATTTATGCGATCTTAGCTTTATTAAGAGTGGTGGTGGTAGTAGTACTTTATAGTGGTGGTACAAAAGGCTTTCAGTTTTTGTTTAGATGATACGCGTTAGTCAAAAGGTTGGGAAAAGCTGCTTTAGACCATTCTACACAGGTATGAGTGGCATATGAATACGCAAAATACCCATGGTATGCTGTAATCCAGGCATATTTCTTTTCTTATTTTATGCTTGTAAATAGTATTGTAAATGTTTATTTCTTTTTTGTAGTTCGTTTCGTTTATTTAATAGGCTACATTTACTGTATTTTACCATGAAGGGTAGCCTTTAGAGGATATTTTTTTAACTAGCTACCTCTTTGCACTGCATAATCCTTTCCGGAATGCTTGGAACAATATACATATAAATTTGGTGTCACTCCACTCAACGATTACAGTTACACAAATGCTCTTAAAAGACTAACTTTAATTGAGATCATAGCATCCAGTAACATACATAAGTTGTTATTGGGTTTCATCAACATTACCTTGAACCTATTCTAGTTTTAAACTTTTTACATATTGTATTTTAAGGCATTTTTTTTTTTTTTTTTTAATGTTTCAAGGTGTATATGGACTTCCTTGAAGGACTACGCTGAGCATATTCCTCAAAAATCTAGTTTTAATGGCTTAAGATAGAGGTTATGAGATTACTGGTAAGTAGTATTTTACACGTCACAGTTTTTCAAGCTAGAGACCCTTCGAAGACCCTAGGAGGCTTTAAATGTCTCGTGAAATTTTTGGGCTACATTAGCATATGAAAAAAAAACTTTGAAATACATATTTAGGTACCTAAAGGTTGTAGTGACATTAGATTTTTGGGAAGCAAATCAGATTAAAAAATTAGCAACGCCTTCGCCGGGAATCGACCCACAGACCTCTGACATACCGGCTCAGTGTGCTGACCAGTACACCACGAAGGCACGCTAGGAAGGCGGGAGAAAATACCTTATAAGGTTTTATTTGCACAAAAATAGTCTATTCTACTTCTGATTCTTGAACATTTACGCACAAAACGTTTTTGCATTTTTAATAAATATAGTTTTTGTCAAGTGTATGTAATTTAGTATCCATAAGGAATTTATTTATTTTGAAATCCTGATAATTTTAATTGACATAGTATCTTTTCACTTATATGAAAATCACAAAAAGTTTCTTCTGATCATGAAGGGAGCGGGAAACCAATTTTGAAGGGAAAATTACAGGGATAACAAATGTGAGTATCGTAATATACTCAATCACAGGGTTACTGCTTTTTAATTGCAGGAACTTTGCAAATTTCTCCTCCTTGCTTTAGAAAAATGCAATTTTTGTAATTCTTGCTCTGTTAGCTTTTTGTGCGCACAATACTTAATTGAATTATTTTTCAGCAAGTTCTGCAAACAAAACTCTACACCTGATTATGTTATTAGCTGTTTCTCCCCTCCTCTACTTTTTTTGGTGTGCTGCAAAGTGTCTGGCTATCTGAAGACCTTCCCCCAGACACAAACAGGTATGACAAGAAAACTAAAGAAAAGAAAGAAAATGTTTGTTCGAGTTATTTTGGTATAAAGTATAAGCAAATTGTAAATTTTACTGTAAAATAAATGGTTGATTCCTAAAATGATTTCACTCGCGAAGAATGTGAGGAAATTTATCGAAACTAAGATGATGAGTTTGTCAGGACTTGTGTTTCTCTTGATTTGCTTTGGAAATATGGTATGCCCTGAATAAGAACAGGGAGCTTACTCAAGCTGTGTTCAAGTTTTGTGTATAACAGACGACACAAGCAGGAAGGGTATACGAAACCCTTTATTTTCAATACGTTACAGGCACTTCCGAACTTCGGAATACAGAGACCAACCACTTGTGGTCTGAATGTAAGAATATAAAAACTACTAACTAAAACTCTAACTAAAAGCTAACTTTTAATTAGTATACAAATGTCTAGCACTAAGACTGGCCTTTATTTAAAAAGGGTACGTATGTAGTACGCCGAGCTGCTGAAACTACAATACGTTTGCAAATATCAAGAGGGCTAAACCTCTGGCCTTAAAGGCAACCAGCAACCGAGTGAAAACGCATAAAACTGCAGTGTCAAGCGGCTTGCTTCCTGAAACTCCTTCTCTCTCCCGCTTGGCAAAAAGCCACAACTAAAATACTTGGGCGTTAGCAAGACAATTTGCATAAACAAGTTAAAGCATTTAATTCTGACCGGAAGTAGAAAATAAGAAGTGATAGTACAGTCTTAAAATAAAATCAACGTTAGTAAAACTTAGGATCCTTACAAGTTTATTACGTAGCTAACTGTTCTTAAACTACAATGGGCTAGAAACTGCAGCCTGAGAAAAGAAACATTCTCTATGAAATAAACTGTACGTAGGTCGATTCTCAAATTAGGGCATGATGAAACCTGATCCCTTATATAATAATGCCAATGAAGATTGAAAAATAAGGAGTTTTATAACATGCGCAATCGGAAAGCTATTCCCGCTACCAATAAATTTTGGAAAATAAGATAAAATAGATAAATTCCACAAATTTTCAGCATGGTAAAACATTTAAAACTAAGTGAAGTATCTTTTCTGAACGTAGTCATAGAATGCTCTCAAACAGGAAGAAAATCAACAACTTGAGAATATATATATATATATATATATATATAATTGCAGATCCTGAACTTTTCAGAATGCTTAATTTGGGTGTAATTATATAAAGTTCTTTAATAGTGCTTTCATTTAAAATAATTTTTAATCTAGGAAATGTTAATGAATGCGAAATGAATATTTTTTGAAATGGCAGTCTGAAAAATATATCAGTGGTACCCAGGAATTAACAGCGTCGAAGAAAAAAAAAGCACTCCAGTAAAAGTACTTTTTTTAGCTTGCAACATATTTCAAAAACGGGAGACACGGGTCTGAATATCTTATATTTCGGAATAATATTTCGGAATAAATATTTATCTTTGAATTATACCTGTCCTTCTTCTAACCGTAAGCAGAAAATAAGCAGGAAAACGCTTAGATTTTGATAACTTTGATGCTAATATATTAAGGTGAAAAGGGCAAAGTTTGCATCCCTTGCACCTCAGTTCCAAAGCTAAACTTCACATATAACAAAACACGTCCCAAAATAAAATGCGAAGATACGCATCACAAACCAAAACACTTCCTCACTTCTTTTAGTAAAAGAACTCTTATTTTACTATCTTTAAAACTCTTATTTCCTGCTTCGGAAGTTTACTTGATTAAATATTTGATTTGTGTCTAACTTACTTCTAAGATGCTATGAATCTTGCTAGCATGACATTAAGAAAACACATTTCTGATTATCAAGAAAAGTAATAGATTTTAATTACTTAAAAATTTGAAGTGCATACACTAAGAATGTATTTGCGAAGTGGCGGAAATATTGTCTGATGCAGAAGCACTCGCAGAAAGTATGTCATCCCTTTTATTCTTTTACCATTGTCAAAGAGAAAAATGTAAAGGGAGCAGAAAGCAACTGCGGCGGCACGACTCTGAAGCAGCGCCGATCACTTTTTTTTTTTTTTGCGAGTAGAAGAGAATGTAGGTAATGAATGGAAACACTACAAAGTCGGCATATGTTGTCGTATCAGTGATACCTATCTACTTGATCACGGTTAGTTGAACAAGGGCTAGTTTAGATACAGAGCAGAATCGCCATTGTTGTTACATGGAGAAAGCAGTGAAAAGACTGGAACCACCATTAAATAATGATCGACTCAAGGGACCATAAGCTTTAATAAAATCACCACTACCTCAGCGGGTGGGGGCTTGATAGGATATAGTGAATGTTTGCGCAACCGCCCCGTTGTAATCGTAGAGGTTTGGCGGAGATTCTACCCCTAAAGCCCCCGTTGTACCCTGTTGACGTTCTCCCTCGTGACTTTTACCCAGGGGGACGTGGGTAATCCCCTCGTTGAGGACGAGTTATTGACCTGAATGATCCAACAAAAAGAGATTAGCTACACTTCTCCGCCTCTACTTGAAACGCGCGTTAATTCGATTGAGCTTTGTTAACAAGAGTGCTCGGTTGTCGCTCTGTGACAGCAGGCCCCATGCGGATGATATTAAGATTTGCACGGTCTTTGTATACCTTCACGCTGCTGGTATTAAGTACGAGGATTTTCTTTTGCATTATAAATATATTTTAGAGTAAGACATAAATATATTTATTCATTGCTTTAATCTTATTTTGTAGATATTAATTAAAATAATACGTAAAGAAATTTTACGAAAGTATATTCCTGGCGATTCAAAATTCTGAATTGAGAAAAATACAACAGCATGTAATTTGCGTTACACTAATTAAATTCATAGCATACTACACTGGCTAATTATACTTTCCACAATTCACATTTAATAAAATAAAAAAATAATTATCCTAAATTATACGTAGAATCCTGACAATTAGAATTTAAAAACTTTTAATACACACTGAGAGGGGATGCATACAATTAATTTAACCTGCTTATGCAAATTAAGAACATTAATTTCCTTTACCTTGAAGTGTTCTCTCCTCCCCATGCTAACTTCCATGTTTGAAAGCGCACCTTGTTATGAATATTTTGGTAAGAATTTATGGCGAATGGTGTTCCATGCTTAACTATGATAATTTATTTCTTAACAATTACAGCATTTAATAATTTCTTAACAATTATTGCAATAGAAAACGTGGACGTTTCCGTGTTTTTTCCCATGTGTAACGTGTATACGAGCCAGTTTCCCTTAGAAAGTCCTCCACGGAGGCATCCCTCCCCTTAGGCAGATAGCCCTCGAGGCTTTACCATAATCACACACACACAATAGAAAACGTTGAATATCCTCTTAACCTCGAAAGCGATCGACATTCCAAACTAGCTTAGAGCAAACACAAATTACTGCTGAAACAAAATATTAAATTAAATGAAAAATTTAAATTAAATTCTACTTCCATTCTTTTCTGGGCCAAGTTTATGGTAGGTATTTTTTAATATTTTTTTCCCTTATATTTAGCTTAAAATTATACAATTCATTTTATTTCGCATACATACAATCTACGTATCTTACGTTTTAAATCAGCGATAATAATTTTTATGAAGGTCCTTCCTCTCCAGTGTTTCAAAAAGCAATAATTGTGCATTAGTTACAGATAAATACTGCTTTAGTCTTGACATTTTAGTCAATAAAGAAGCTTTATTAGGAAGTGCTTCTAATCGTCTACAGGAATAAAACTTCACCTTTCCTTGCTTATTTAATTTTCAGACCATTAGTTTCCTCAGTCCTCCCCCCCTTTTTTTCTTTTGCAAAGATTACGTGCGTATAATGACACAAACATAAAATGTTCTGTAAAAATCGTAAATGATATATTACGTTTTATTATATATGCACATACACTGTATATTCAAGTAAGAATACAATGGTACAGTGCTTATTCAAGCGTGTATGTACACAACTGAAATGTACAGTACATGTACACTACTTTATACTGAAATTAGCGCTCTCAGAAGAATTGAGGATACAGGAGTAAATCGGGAATGCAAGTAAAAAAACGCAAGTGTTTCCCTTGAGCTTATTTTTAAATTTACGCTCATAATCTCGAGGCAATGAACTGCAGTTATTGTTAATTTACTGCCATGATTCACTGAGATCTTGCAGTGACCAATTCAAGCGCAGAAAATGTTCTGGGGAGGGGCAAAAAATGGTAGAATTGTATCACTGGACTTAGATTGCGGATAATTATGGCACTTTTGCTGGCCATGGGAGTACTTTAACTAATGCGAGTTTTGTCTGGAGAATATAAGGCTATGTAAAATAGACATTAGTCAAGAAACTTAGAATCTGGTCTAAACTCCTTCATCTCGTGTTGCTTGAAAATGTTCTAGGCAGGAACAATATCAAACCTTCCAATGTAGAACCTTGCTAAAATATCACGCATCTTACGATGACCCCCAAGTAGACAAGAGATGCTCGATAATATTTCATGCCAGAATACCTGCTTGATTAAAGCTGTGGCGGTCATAAAAACAGGAATGAAAGATTTCGAATCTGTTTTCTCATCAGCGTAGCAAATCCTTTTATCATCAGCATTCATACAGAAATGCTTTTCATGAATTCGCATAACAATGGCCCATTCTAGAACCTAGTGCTCATAAAGCCAGATGAGTTTTGCAACAGCTTGCATTAAGAACAATAGAAGTAATGTCTACCTTCAGCTTCGTCTTGTCTCCTGTAGCCTTCGATTTACAATTCGAGGGGTTATGGTAACGTTCATGGCCGATGACACAGAATGTTGAGTATCACTTACAGTACCTTCTAGGTGAACATCAAGTATGTCGAACAATCCTCCTGTTAATATGTATATGCTGGCGTCTTTCAGCCTGCTTCACTATATATGGCTCACGTAAAAGTCTTCAAAAACTTCCTAGTGCCAACAATGCGCCAAAGTTCTTATATTTAGCTTCATATAGATATACGCCAAAGTTCTACTCTTTGAAGATTTGAATAGTGCTAAACATTGACAGCTTATTTCCAGCTCTTTTGGCTTTCACTGAATTCCAAGCCCACACAACGAATCCGAAACATAAACAAGACCGATGTTGTTCAATTGCACGATAAAGGGAAAAAAAACATGCCAATTTACACGAGAGGATTTTATCACCATCTAAAGCAATCTGTACGAAAAATGTTTTCCTTCCAGCTCAGACCATCATGTTAATCTTCCCATCTTCTGAAGAAGACATCCAACAAAATTCCTCTTTACAAGAAATTGAGAGTGCAATACTAAATTCTATTTTTCGATGCCAAATTTTAGTCAAACGGCGTAAACGAAGAAGTTTCAATTTTCATAACATTCGTGCATTAGATTTTACTCACAAGAAATACTGCTTTAAAAGGTTTAAAATTTTATACCTAAATAAATATAGAAATTTAAAGCGAATTTTGCACACGAAACATTCATTTTAAGGAATCTGAATTATTTCCTTGTATTTTTCAGCATTTAAGTAATATTTATAAACATCGAGAAGATGAATAAACATAAAATATTCCAATAAGGGCAATATTTGAATAGTTTGCTTTTCAATATGTTCATGAAAATTTATTATATGTAGCTAGTATTCAATTTTAGACTAATTTTATTAAACTTTATTTAATCAAAACCCTTCCATCCTTACAGTTTAGTACATTATTCGATTTTTCTGGTTCATATGTTCAAGTAAGATTTAGGATGTCTTCGAGTCATTCAATTCAGGCTGATAGCATACTGATTACTTCTTTCTTCTAAATGCTCCAGAAAGTTCTAAACTATCTAGTAAGTAGAGATTTAAAGCAATAGAAATAAGTAGCAATGCATAATCAAAGAGTATGTACTAATAATTAGATCATACAGTCTATTGAACTGAAATGCCAGAAACACTTTTTCGCTTACCATATCTTTTAGCAAAGATTATGCTGTTTAAATTATTTCCATTTCTATAAAATCAATAAAAACACAAAGAATATTCTATTAGATAAATCTAAACAATTTAGTTTTGTCCTATATATCTAAACACACAACCCATTTCTGTTTCAATTAAAGTAAAGTACTGAAATTAAAATTAAAAATATATGAATAAATTAACAAGCATAATTTTATTTGATTTAAACAAGCAAAATTTTTCCTTTGTTCATCTCAGCACTTTTTTTTTCTTTCTTTTTTTTTTTTTTTTCATTCTTTTTATAACCCGTCCCATTGTTCTAAATGATTTACTATTCTGACTGATGATAAAAAACTGATGATTTTTTTTAGTTGCAAGTGAAGTATATTATAAAATCATATGAGCTAGTTGAACTTCAAATTGAATCAGTTAGAGATATTATTAATATGATTTAGCTAATGATATCACTGAAGTTTGAAATTAGATTGGACAACTCATATTTTTAAGCGTCATAATAAAGATTATTCTCTACCAAGTTACGCAATATAAAGCGTTAGAAATATATTCTGCTAATTAGATTTATGATACAAAGTTTATAGAATTATCATATATATATTAATTTCATGACTTCAGTACATCAATATTCTAAAATGCAAAAAATGGATGCATGAAATGGATAAACAGGAAACGAAATATACCTAAGTCCATAATAAATTAACAATTATATTATACTTTAAATTAAATGTATTTCATATTATATCAGTTAGAGAAGTTGTAAGGATTATGTTAATTTTCTTAACAGTTAAATTTCCTTTCCTATCGATTCTTAACTTCAACTTACCACTTCCGGCTAGAACGTAGTTTTAGAATCACGTCTGAATACATAATGAGGAAGAGCGTCATTTAACCGCGAAGTTCTTAGGTCTCATTGAGAGAGATACCAGGTATTCTGACTGCACGTGTCCGCCTTTTTAAGCTACTCTCTCGTAAGCTATTATTACGCTCGGCCGTACTTTAGGCCCTTGATAGCTTCGCAGTCTACTAACGTTAAGGGGCCAACTCTGTTAGAATTTTGATAGCTTCGGCTCTTTAGTTAAGATTAGTTTAGTTTAATTCTTAGTCTCTTAAGTTGAAACCCAAGTGTTGGCTTTATTACACTCTAAAACGGAGTTCTGTCAAATCTTATTTTGAATAATAAAGGGTTACTTTACACTTCTACCTTGTTATTTCCTGTCACACGAACTCAAGCGATTATTCGCTTATCAGTTCTTAAAATTCTTCACTTCCAACAGTATCTTAGAATTACACAATGAGGAACTTTACAAAGTAGTAACTGATAAAGCAAATATATATTAAAAATTTTTAAACGCGAGTTTATTCTTTTCAAATCGCTCAGTTTATTAAACAGTAAATAATTTAACCCCGGAGACAATATGTAGAGGTTCGTGGATAAAAAAGACTTTACATTTACAGTAATGGCTGTACTTGCCAAGCTGTATGAATGATAAACGCATTGTAACGTAGCACAGAAACCGAAATATTTTGAGTTACTAAAAAACGATTCTAATATCAAAATATGGAGTCTGTAACAAGTTAAATGAATTTAAAGGAAAATCTGTGAGAAGATGAAAACTTGGAATAAAAATCGTAGATTCTATATATAGGAAAGCTGTAGTTAAGAATCGAAATTCTTATTGAGAATCAAATTTATTCGAAATTTACACGGTTCTGAAACTGATGCTTTTCCCCCCTTTTCCTTGGGTTGCAGGAAAACCTTTGGAAATTAATGACAATTGTAGCAAAGTTAGAAGGAAGGGGAAAAAACTGCAATCCAATCTTTCTCTTCAAAGATCATTGTAATACCTGAAACAGTTTTAAGCTCAACAATTACATTATGCTTACTAATTTAGGAATTAATCATTATATTCTCAAGATAGAGAACATAAATTTGTATGTTTAAAACAAGCTGTTCAAAATTGCAGTACGGAACAGTAGGAAGAAGAAATTGCTGTGATATTATTCCATCATCAATTAACGTCACATGTGGTATACTTTTATAATGATTTTATAAAGGAAAGACTTAATTATTCAAGTAGCTGAGAAATTTGTTTATTGTACATGAAACTTGCTGCATATATTTGAGTGAAGTGGCAATAATTTCTGATTAACCTTGAGCAATAAATTTGCAAAGTAAAAGCAGTAATACCTGATTTCATATATATATTAAAAACAAGTGGGATTCTTAATTGTTAGAAACCGAATTTATGAGAATACATTGTTTCAAATAATACAAAAAACTACTTGTTTAATCTTCTCAAGGGAAATCGTCTAAAAATACGACTAAAACTTTAAAATTATATAAGAAAACACAGTTTGTAGAAGTAGAACTGAATTTCACGATAAAATAACAAAGAACTGCATATACATGAATCTAGGTCAGCTAAATATCTCTGACGATCATTAACCACCTCCTTGATGTTTACAAGGTGTACTCATTGTTAATTTGTTAGAAATCCCTCTCTTCCAATAAGAACACCACAAATGTCACTATTTGTCCTTGTTAGGCTTCCGCCAAATTACCTGCAAAGTTCCTTATATCGCATTAGCAGTGATTCTGCAGAATGGGAGGAGGTTGTAAGAAACCAATGCAAAGGAATGACCAAAGGCTGCTAAAGGAAGGTTGATTACAAAAATAGAAAGCAGTAGTGTAACTTCTTGTATGATCATTTACCCGATAAGTGTAATGGTAGCTCCGTTATTGTGGGTTTTCTTTTCTTTTCTAATTAGTTTGTTTTAAGATCCTCGTATTTAGTCTATATTAAAGCATTCTATGCAAATCTTTTATCATGAAATAACGTATCTCGTTGTATCTTATATATGTATGTGTTTTGCCTTTTATGTGCTTTTTGAAAATCAATTCACTGTTAACTAAGAACACACTAATTAATAAACTAAATGATGATTAACATAATTTTTTTAAACTAGCGATGAATTACAATTTAAGTTGTCCAATTTCTTTTCTGATTTGGTATTCTGGATTTCCTTCCTGACTTTTTCTTTCCCAATTTCCTGATTTAAATAAATTGGGCGGCTTCGCCGATATAATAAATAAAGATGCAACTTGCAGGTATTGTAAATATAAAAATATAAACTTTGGTATTAACCACAGAAAAAAGGACGTAATGCATAGTTCCGTAAATGATTCATTATTTCCTTGATGAATGCAATGTTTTGACCTGCATCGAAATTAAAAGGAAGTTAAGTGCAATTACAGTTGTAAAAAGTGGCAATGAACACTACAGCTATGGAGGTATCATTCTCTGCTTTATTAGTTTAGTTATTCTTAATTCGCTGAATCGGAAATGCATTTTTGCAATTAATATTTTCCCCAGAATTGCTTGATTTTTTAATTTATATTTCGTAGCTATAGCAGTTTTCTAGATAACGGATCTCTAAGGAAAACTCTTTTCGAAATCACTGATATGAAAGCAAAAAGGACACCTTCTTGCTAAACCGAGCATCGGCTTACACGTATTCTGAAATTAGTTTAAGTCAAGAATTTCCTCGCTTCTATTCGTTCTTGAAAACATAAAAAATTGGTAAGCATATCTCAAACCCCAACTTAGTCGTGATTTTGGGTTAACAGAAATTACGGTGAAATGTACTTTTGTCCATTAAAGTTCGAGAAAGATATCCTTCAAACAGCCCACCAGCGGCCGAGCGGTAAAGTCACTGAACACTGGTAGTTCGGTCTGAGGTTGCATGGGTGTTTTCGTGGTTTTCCCCATGTGTAACGTGTATACGAGCCAGTTTCCCTTAGAAAGTCCTCCAAGAAGGCATCCCTCCCCTTAGGCAGATAGCCCTCGAGGCTTTGCCATAATCACATACACACACACACACACACATATCCTTCAAAAAAATACGCTTGAAGTCAAAAGCCTGCAAAAACGCGACGATATTTGGAAAAGGATTTTTGAATTGGAAAGGTAAATTGTTAATTAAAAAAGAAAGAAAAAAAAAGTGAAATCAATCTCTCTAGATTTAAAAAGTCAAATAAGTAAAATGATAAGCAATGACAAATTGAATATTACAAATTGCTGCCTTTTCTCTTTCTTTCTTCCCCCTCATTTATTTATTTATTTATTTATTGTTGTTGTTTTGTATTTGTCTGTGTGCTTGTGTGCATGTATACGGTTTTAGAAGCAAATAAATAAAATTAAAAGAGTTTAGTAGAAATTCCAGTGCCGTAATCGTAAACCATTTCATTTATTCCTTGTATAGTAATTTGCTTTCTATTTAGGAAGGGTCTAAATATAAGGTGGAACCGAATTAGTTCTAACTAAGCAAGATGACTGCTTTCCTAGAAAACTTGAGAAAGATTACAATTAACACTAAAGTTGACCTTGAATACAATAAATATTTTACTAATTCCTAAAATAATTTCGTACTTATTATTAAACATCTTAAGTGTCCATTTCTTTATGCTTCTTCTTATTTTCTTCCGTTTTACTGGTTTCGAAAAACGTTCGCTGTCAAATTACTATTAAATGTAACTATCCATAATTTGCACAATAAGAAGTCTTTCTTAAAGTACGCACTGAAAGAGGAAATCTCATATTAGTTCTTTATCTTGTATTGTACAAGGTACGAGTTAGAAGCCCAATTTAAAGTGGTCAGAACAGTGTGATATTCTTTCTCTGCCGGTATACGAATTTTAGTTTTCTCATCTTTAGCCAGCAAGATCACTATAATCCGGTTCCCAAAATCACAATATATTCATCCCGATCTTGAAATATAAGTTCTTTTAGATACTCTTACAAAACAGAATATAAAATGGAAAAATATTAAACTTGATTCTACTTAATTTAGAAGTCAAACAACAAAAATCAGCGTTATATTTTCAAATTTTCACAGGACTAGTTTCGATGTTTTTACCGAACCATCATCCTCAGCTGCAAGAGCGCAAATGAAAAAAAAAATTAACCGTCGAAACTAGTCCTGTGAAATAAAAGCATCGAAACTAGTCCTGTGAAATAAAACCATCGAAACTAGTCCTGTGAAAATTTGAAAATATAACGCTGATTTTTGTTGTTTGACTTTTAAATTAATATTTGTTCGGCGTGTTATTGTATCTTAATTATGTTTATACTTATTAAATCACAAAAATTAAGTTGTATAGGGGTTATATATGAAAATAAGTGTCATGCCTCAGCAAATTTTTTTCAGGGTTCAGTCTACACTGCTAAAGGATTTCAAACTCTTTTTTTGCCTAACGTTTCGAGTGCTAACCTCTATATCTTCTTTGCCTATCCATTCCTTATTTTGAATCAGTTAATTACAGAGGCAGTTAAAGTTCCAAAGCGCTAACTGCAAGAGGGTGTGAAACTTCCTATTCTTCTTTTCACCAAAACTGAGAAATACTTATTAAGAATTCTTTATAACCGCAACTAATTAAAAAATCACTGTAATTATCAGCATTTAATTAAAGTATTTTAACTAACCTTGATGCCCATTCAGTTAGCGTGGATTTTGGTTTCTATATAATTTAATACTAGATTTAATCTAGTATTAAATTATTTAATACTAGATTAGTATTATTTAATACTAGATGCAATCTAATATTAAATTATCTAAGATCTAGATTTTATATCTAGATCTATTAAATTATTTAAGTTCTAGATATTAGATCTAGATCTATTAAATTATTTAAGTTCTAGATATTAGATCTAGATCTATTAAATTATCTAAGATCTAGATATTAGATCTAGATATTGGATCTATTAAATTATCTAAGATCTAGATGTTAGATCTAGATCTATTAAATTATCTAAGATCTATATAATTTAATACCAGATTGTCTATATTGAAGATTTAATGGAAATATATTAAGGTGTAAACGATTGGCTGACAGCATACAGTATTTTGTCTGTTCATAAAAGATGTAACATTAAATCTACGTTTTTGTACCCTAAATTTGAGAAATACCATTTAAATTACCTTTCTTTACGTAAACTTACCCTCTTATTTAAAGCTCTCCTTAATTAATTGACAGTACGCATAAATTTTTAACTTCAAAGTTACTTCTTATTTAGAGAAGTGCAATCTGCTTTAAAGTAACTACCTAAACGCTTGACAACAACTTGAGTTTTATGAGTTTTGATAGATTTCAGATCCAACTACCCGCATAAAGGCTTGATAAGAGTCACCTAGGCAAGGGGTAGGGACCGGACACTTAGAGAAATGCATTTGTGTTTCCCTACCCCCTTTTTGTTCAGAGCAGATGAGAAAACAACTCGACGAAGGCACTCTGAAATTAAAAATCGATTTTTCTCCTTTCTGTACCAGTGGAACAGGCTCTCTCGACGCCTTGCATTAAACTAGCTGCGATGTTGGTGACAAGATTAGGGATACAAGCCGATTGCGATAAGCCTTTGCCCATCGGCAAAAGGTTCGCACTCACCCTTTTGCCAGAGAAAAAAAGAAGAAAAAAATGAATTTTGCATCTAGATGTTGACAGGATTTTTTTTCCCCTTTGAAAAATATGGTGAGTTAATTCTCCTATTTTAACACTTTCGGTCCATGCGCGGCGAATAAAATAGCAACAGAAGGATAAAATGGAATAAAATTTTCTAAGAGGTACTTAGTGGAAGGGTTCCGAGATTTTAAGTAATAAATCCTAGAAGTTAGCTCCCTAGAGAATTATGACTAGGCACAAGAAGTATTATGGTACATTTGGATCACAAAACATCAAATTGCGTAAAATTGATTTTTCTCTGCTTTTTTCTTTCCCCCTTTTATTTGTTTGTTAAATAATTTTAAACTCATTATTTTTTCTTGCAATAATAATATTTCGTTTAGTTACTTTACGTCAATTATTTCTTTTCTCATTCGCTGCGCTAATCAGTAGTAGGTTTTAGAGAGGTAAAAACCACACTTCATATTCAAAGAACTGGGGATGAGAAGAAAAGGAAAACGACTGGGAAATGTTTATTAAGAAGCGAAATTCAACAGCGCTCTATAATCTGATCTTTAAAAGAAATCTTTTATACAAGAGGGGTTAAAAAGTATGGGTAATACTAAATAAATAAATGAAGTATTTTTTAACTCTGATATGCCTAAATAGCAAATTCAAAAAATTTAATCAGTTAAATTATTTGATATAAAATAATGCTGATTGGAAATGAATCCAAAGCTCATACTATTTGCCATTATCCATGCCGGTAAAGGTGGATTATAAAATTGCATATAGATAAAAAAAGCTTTTCTTTTTCCCGAAAATTGCATATAGATAAAGAAGCTTTTCTTTTTCCCGAAAATTGCATATAGATAAAGAAGCTGTTCTTTTTCCCGAACGGGGACACTATTTTGTCTTTTTTCGACATTGTCCACTTCTAAGTTAAAGACCACTAAGTCCGGTCTTAGTGGACCATTGTCCACTAAACTGGAAGTGGTGGTCATGTTATTGTAGAGGCACTTAATAGGCGACCACAGTTACCTTCTATAAAGGGACAGACCGTTAGAAACATGCCTTCTCCGGGATTCGAACCTGAGTCCTGCGGTAGCGTAGTCGGCTTCCCTAACCACTATACCATCTGGGCGGCACTAAAGAAACTGTGTTGTTGTTTCTTTTCCAAATGTTGTTGTTGTTGCTTATGCTCACTTGTGTGACGTAGTCAGCCCAAGCCCACGAAATTCCTCGTGGCAAGCAGCATTACGTTACGCTTGTCGTTAGCAACTGTTTGAGCACCTTTATCCTTCCACCAAATCACACGAGAGGTCTTTCGGCTCGCCGCATATTTAGAATGCCGCCATGCCACATCGACTCTATACATTTACAAACATCCATGCCTTCTCCAAGATTCGAACCCGTGTCCTTCGGCACGGATGTGAGTGACGCTAACCACTATACCAGTTGGGCGGGCTTCTTTCCCAAATGCTGAGATGCAGTCCTTAATAAGAGCAAAGATCTTAATCTCATCATGCATTTTACAGTCGGAAAAAATTTTCTGACTATGTTTTCTACGGAATATTGGAATATTAACTGACTTATTCCTTGCTTTCCTCCAATTTATATTTACTGTTTATTCCTATTAATTTCAAACTACTTTTACTTTCTGAACTGGTCGTTTGATGCTAGAACATAATACGGTGTCTAGATTAAGATGTACTAAATAGTGTCGAAATGATGCTTCCAGTTGCAGTTTATCAGTGATGTTACTGAAACAAACAATGCTACTAATCGTGTACTTTATTTTTTTTTTTAAAGAGTGGTTGTTTAAAACGGCCGAAGAATGGAAAGCCATGGATATCACATTCAAAGTTTTCTGATAACAGAGCACTTTTTTCCTAGGCCTTTAAAGCTTTATGAAAGGTTTTAACAAGCATATAACTCCATTGGGCTTTATGTATTTGTGTACAAATTTTTGCCGTTTCGGCTATGTGCGAGTGGTAGGTCTTCAAATAGGTTTCTTCGAGGAACTTCTTTCCTGAAACAGCCTTACCTATTTATGAAGTTTCAGTAAGAATCATTTAGTGCCTGGAATAAATATGAACTGAAATTCTAAAACAAAATTAATTAACCAATATGATTAGAAAATGAAACATTATATTTGTTTAATGATTTGTAAATAGAAGAAGAAATGTTTCTAGCTATTTTAAGACTTAGTCGCCTAATGGTCTTAACTCAGAAAAGCGTAACTTAATTTCATTACATGATTCTAAAATAATCAGTTCTTCTAAATTTTTGCCGAAAACCAGTAAACGTGAAATTACAGTGATATAATAAAAAATAATTTAAAACCTGAAGTTGAACATAAAATATAAAGTGGTGATTAAGGTGAACAGAACAGACATGAAGTATTTACAAAAAAGGTAATCGCATGATAAGGAGACAAATACTAGAAGATGTATCCACCTACTGAAAAGCAATATCACTTTAATTAGTAAAATTGCTTATTATTACGCAAGAACATTAAGAATACTACTCGAAACAGGAAAATTAGTATAAGCATAAGTAGCATGCTGAAAACTATTGAACAGCACGGTTTCTTTGATTCATAAATACGATGAATGATTATACTTATGGATCTTCTGGTATTTGTCTCCTTGTCATGTAATTAACGTTTTTGTAAATGCTTCATTTCTATTCTGCTCACCTTAATCACCACTTCATATTTTACGTGCAACTTCACTTTTTAAACTAGTTTTCTTACACACTGGAACACTGCAATTTTATGTTTACTGGTTTTCTGCAAAAATTTCGAACTGATTATTTTAGAATCATATAATGAAATTCCATGTGAAAAATATGAAATCTATGTGAAAAATATAAATGAAGAAATAAAACAAGTAATGTAACAAGAATTACTCTCAACAAATGTAAACGCTGTATTTTGGTAAATGCTACAGTCCCATGTCCCTTCGATCTCTATCATTAAAATTAATCCATTTTAGAAAAGAAATAAAAGTGATGAAATTAAGAACGTCTTCAGACACATAAAAATCATTATAGCTTTAATTAATCAAGTACAACTGGAATTTTACTGTCATCGTGAGCCAAATAATACAGTTTCAGTGATACAGCGGCTCGATTCATTTGACTTTCACTGCATTGTTTGCACTTTCTTCGCTCCATCGGTAATCACATACCGGCTATTTATTCCAAAAAAGTATTTCTTTTTCGGGAAAACATTTCAGGTGACGTTGCCATTTCATTTCCAGAGATATATACGGATATAGCTGGGAACTAGCAGAAGTGTCCAGCCGATATTGCGTGCCCTCTACGATTGTTTATCGACCCTACGCACCTGCGCCTATTCAGTAAGTCAGCTCGGGGATATCGGACAGGTGCAGGCCTATGAGGTCATTCTCTGACCCTATGTGTTGTAAAACTGGTTGTAGAAACGAAATTCAAAGCTAGTATTACAGACTTAATAGCTTATTCAGATCGAGTTTCATCAGCAGGAGTGAATAATATCCACGATAACTTTAAGCACGTTTTCTAAATATTTTGCTAAACGACTTTGTGAGTAAGTTTCTTATAGCATGATTTGGAGTTTAAGTTTATAAACTTCACGTTCTGAACCATATCTGTCAATAACATCATTTCTCTGTACTTAGTATTATATCTCATTGCTTATAAGCTTATTTGTTTAGAAAACAGGAAATTAAAACAATCCTGCACCTAAACCTTGCTCATGGCTTTCTCATCTATAGTTGTCAAACTATTGGAAAATAATTTACAAGACTTACGGTGTTATCAGTACAAACAAGAATTAATTGAATTAACTTTTATTCGACTGTTTTCGGAAAACTCTTTCAGATCATAAGCAGAAAATTTGTTATTGCTTGTTGTGTTCCGCATGTTTTCTAAAATATTTTCTTTAACTCCTTTTTCCACCTTCTTCTTATCTTTTGCTAGCTTGACTGTTGGATACTGGTACTTATTAATGTTTAAATTTACTTCCATATTACTTTATTTTCATTCGAAATGTAAAATGTACTGTATGCAATTATAATGCGCATTCTTTCATAAATGTGTTGCTTTATGCTCTACTAAATGCAAAAAGTACTACTTTATTCGATAGTATGAGAAGTATTTTAGATTTCTTATATAATAAAAAATTTTCATTTGGAATAATGACGTGAAACTATTATTGTTTAAGAAACTTCGCACAATATTACAAGCAAAAATGTTGGTTGTAATTTTTAAACCGGACCCTTATGAGATGCAAAAACAAAATATGATTTATAAAAAATGTAAGATTATGAAAATACTTTTCGCAAAAAAATCACTGAATGTACTCTGTTGATATTTTATAAGGTTACATATGTGTTATTAATGGAAGATAGAATTTTTTTGCATTGTTATTTCTATTTTATACGTTGGGTTAGTTTTTTGAGTTCTAAAAGAAGTGTTTTGGAACTTTGCTTCCTCTTTTTGAACAGTTAATAAATAGTAGCTGTTCGAATGTGTTTGCTACTGAACAAACTCTCCAACAATATCAGAAATGTTCTTTGGGATTAAGGTCGAACTTCAGTCCTGCCATTTTAATTTGTCCGCTTGCCTATCTTCAGATCATGAAACTAGAGATACTGTTCTATGAATATATACTTTAATAAGGAACAACAAAAGGCTTTGAGCAAACTTTCGCTACAGAAGTAAGGAGCACGCTATTGTTCAAAGTGTCTTTCTATAAGTTAGAATTCAAACAGTCAGAGACTACGTTTAAGGACAAAGAGGAAAATAAGGAAAACAACCCCAAACCTTTATGCTACTGCTTTTTTTTTCCCCAGATTTTATTACCAACATATTACCATTCCGAAAATGCTGGTATAGCAAGCCGCAAGTATAACTGTACCAGGAAGATCCAGATATCAGAATTAGGGATCGTGTAACGTGACACGTTGCTTCACAGGATTCCTTTCCATTGTCGCACACTGCGCAAAAAAAAGTGGGGGGGGGGGCAGTTACATCCATCTCCCGTTCTACTGGGGGATCGACAAAATTCAAATTGCGTTTTTCATGTCTCGAAAGCGCGACTTAGGATATATATTAGAGTTATATATAGCATTGTCCTAACATAGGTATTTTGATACAAAAATCGGACTTTTTCTGAAATAACATACCATTTTTTTTTTTTTTTTTTTTTTTTTTTACATATTTCAATTCTAGGATTCAAATTATGCCTAGATATTAAATTTTGTAAAATTTGGTGCGAAATTTACGGAGAAAGTCAAAAATTTATCTTGGCATAATTTTATCAGTTTGCGCCACTAATAATTCACTTGGCGAACTTCTTTATTATATGGCAATCAATTTTCCTTTCCCTTCCATTATGCCGGAGCTGAAAAAAGGCACCTCGTTCCTATCTTTTTACATTGTGCACCAGCGGAAAAAAGTTAACATCGTTTCTACTTCCGAATAATTTTAGCAAAGTGTCTAAACTACATTTGATGTTTTATCGCTTTCAACAAATATGTCAAATTTCAAAACGCGACAATATATAAATTCACGTATATCTTCAGAAATTTTGAATAAAAAACTGCAATTTTTTGCAGGTATGCTTAGAAATAAGTCTACTTTAAAATGACAGTAAAAATTTTATAGATTATAAGTCAAATTTGTTTTTGAAAAATTTATAAAAATTATTTAAAAATACAAATTTTAAAAATAAATCATAAAAAATGGGTGAATTTTATGTAGAATGAACCTGAATTTCGAAATGTGAAAGGAAGAATGAAATAAGTTTAATAATAAAAAAAGACAGATTAATAAATATATACCTAACTCAATTAACATTGAGGAGCTAAAGTTTTGAGAGCTAATTTTTTAAAAACTACTCATGCGATTTTTACAAAACTTGGTAGTTTGGCGTAATTTGAGTCGTATAATTGAAATATAGAAAACAAATTGCCTATGTTATTTCAGAAAAAGTCCGATTTTGGGTCAAAATACCTATAGTAGAACAACTCTATATATAAATCTAATACAAATCCTAAGTCGCGCTTTCGAGACACGAAAAACGCAAGTTGAATTTCGTCAAACGGCCCAGTAGAACGGGAGATATGAAACGTTTTTAACACTATAAATGCGTTGAAACACTATAAATGGCTGTATCATTTTTTAAACTGTTGCCACCAAATATTATAGCCCTGTATTATATTTGCAGAAATCAAATAAATCCCCATCAACTCAGTGTTTTTAAACCAGAAAAAATTTCGAAAATAACAAAATTGCAGAAAAATATATTAAAAAAGAAGAAAAGGAATACAATCAAAATATGATTCGACGTGATCAAGAAGAGGTAGATCAGATTTCAACTGAATTTCACTCCTTAGGAAAACCACTCTGTTTCTGTTCCTTCCAAATTAGCTGATGAAACTCATCCTAAAATTCTGAATGCCTCCTCAACATAGTTACTTTCTTTTCATATAATTGCAAATAATTAAAAATAAAAATAAGTATTATTGCATGATACATGAGTATTATTGATAATTTACAATATCATTTAAGAGCATATGTAAATTATATATATTTACATAGCATATGTAAATTATATATATATATTAACACCTTTTTCTACTTTATATATATATATATAATAAAAACTTTTGATATATATATATATATGTATATATAGTATCATAAATTTTTATTTTAAAACAAAATTATTCCAGCATTATTTCCGCGCAATATGCTGATGAAGAAAGGTTCAAAATTTAGACCAGTGAACTAACTACATTCCTAAATTCAATTGTATAGAAAGTATTTCTGCAGATATTGATAACTTCATATTGAAAGCAAGTTCATTACTAAGTTATCTACGCATCTTTTCAAGGAATGGATAAATGAAATTTTAGAATAAAGCAAAAACAAATATTGATAAAAATTAAAGGATTTGATGAAATTAAAAATTGGAAGGCTTTACGTCAGAAATTTTTGCAAATGAAAAAACACTTTACTATTACCAAAATTGGTAAAGCAAGCAACAATTTTAGTATTTTATGAAAAAAGTTCTGCAATTCTCTTATTGAAAAAGAGCTGCATAATTCAACAGTCTATAGTATTTCCAAAAATAAAGAAATGTTAATAATCAACAAAATTTATGCTTTTCACCAAAAATGTTAAATTTCTCTTTATACTACAAACAATAGATTTGCAAATTTATATGCAATTCCGAAATTTCATTAAAAATCCTGTCAAATTTAGACTTATTGCAAATATTACAAGAAACTACAAGAATTATGCTTATATTTTTACAAATCTACTTAAATTAATATGTAATTTAATTTTTGATAAAGTTAATACTGATAAAACCTACCCCTGGATTGTTAACAAAAACTCGCAAATAGCTGAAAAATTAATAAATAAAAAGTTTACAATAACATCTGCTATGTCTTTGACATCTGTTTAACCTCTAGTTGTTTTCTAAAGAATAAAAGCTTTTTAAAAATATTTCAGAAAATGATTTTAATAAATCTGAGCACACGTTCAGATATATTGATGATAGTATTACATTGAATAATAATAATAACCTGATTGAAATTAGCAACATCTACCCCAACTATTTAAAACATAACAAGATCAATAAGAATCAATTAATTAGAGATTACCTGGATCTTAGCATTTATAATCGTACGGTAGTAAGACTATTTGATAAAAGAAGAGAATTCAGTTTTTCAACAATTAAACTTATAAATTGGAATACGAAAATCTCTGAACAAGTTATAGCAAATACAATTTTTAATCAAATTACCATAATTATAAGCAGAAATTGAAAAATAACTAAAAATTCTTCTTGTTACTAAAATTTTACAATAAAATGCAATTCCAGTTAACGTCTTTAACAGTCTACTTAAACATCTGGAGTTATCTACGCCCTATAAAATATTTTAAAGTGATGTATTTTTGTCTGAAAGTTCAAATAAAGAATGAAAAGATGGAGGGTGTTTTAAAGGATTTTATAATATAATTTGTGTATGTTAGCCTTACTGTATAATTTTTCTTCACTATACTTTTATTAATAGACGGACTACCCTATTCAAAGTCGTCCTGATAACCCCATGACGCGAGGAATTTATTCTTTTCTATCATTTGCTTCTTTTTTCCCTTCTTTTCCTTCTTGCATTACTATGATGGTTTCCAAATCTAAGAAATTGTAAATTACTTGCTTTTAATTCATCCTTTAGGAGATTTCAACCTTGCCATTGCCATTTTGTTTCGCCAGTGACACCAAACTGGCACCCATTGGCTTCTGCTTTTAAATTTCTGTCTTTTATTTCTTTATTCGCTCAATGGTAAGTTCTGAAACCATAGATTTCTGTCAATTTTTATGTATATTTCGTATTATTAAATTTTAATTTCAGTAAAATGTGTCTAATTATTTTTTTACTTTATTAGACACTAAATTTATGTCACATGGATCTTTTTTTTTTTTAATATTTTTATATAATTTCCAGAATTCCTCTGCGTAGCGGAGACATTCATAATTTTCGGGTGAAGTGTTATAATAAAATAATTTAGAAGGGTTCATCAGCTAATTTTGGATGAACAGAAAAACAGTAGTTTTCCTGGGAGGAGGAATTCAATTGAATGTGATCTACCTCCTCTTAATAACGTAGAATCTCTCTTTTTTTTTTTTTTTTTTTTTTTTCATTCCTTATTCCTATATATTTTGTACTTTTTTTATTTTACATATCTGTAGTTTTAGGGAATTATTCAGGTTTGCTGACTATTGATTGATATTTTTTAGACATTTACTGGAAATTTTGGATTTTACTGTCATTGAATTTCATGTTTTTCGTGTCTCTGTGAATTTGGTTCTAAATTTCTTACTTTTTGTTTATATATAGAGATAAATAGATACTATAACTCTATACATACTATAATTAATATATATATATCTGTGTGTGTGTGTGTGTAAATACATAAGAGTAAGATATGGCTAAAAAATTGTTTTAATACCACGTAATCGAAACCAAACGCAAAGAAACTTTCAAAGAAGCAAAATTCATAAATCAAAAACAAAAAGAAAAAAATCAAAAACACGATTTCTATGGTTTTAACACGTAAGTTGAACTGGAATAATAACGAAAAATTATCCGTTTGAATAGATCAAGATGGATACTGGCTTGTTGAGAAGGTAGCATTGATTAGCTTTTTACGGCCATTTTTCTGAAGCTGTCACTGGATTAATTTAAACAAAACAAACCGTTTAAATTAGTTAAGCATCTTAAATTAATTATATTAATGCAAAGTCCTCAAGTTAATGCATCCGGAGGCAGCTCTAGATTGCCTCTGAGAGGATTTGAATTATTTTTGTCCTCACCTTGCGTACCTTTTTTTAAACAATTAATAACTGCCCAGAAAATAGAGCAACGAATAATGGATTATCGCCTAAAGACTAAATTCAATTCCATAGAAAACTGAATTTGCGTAGATCTCCTGCAGTATCGTTGTGCTATATATATTCTTCATCATGTTACATGATTTTTACCCTTCCACTCAGAAAAGAAGTCTTAAAGAAACATTTTTAATTTCTTATGTTTATATTCTCTGTTGCTTAGCATACATACGTAAAAGCGATTACAAAATGCATGCTTAAAAAAAGGATATTTAAAATTTCTGACCCAAAAGCAAACAAAATCAGTGGATCGTAAGAATTTTTTTCCCTAGTAATTTTATTTCCTGAAAGGGCATTTCATTTTCACTTTTATGTAAAAATTCAGCAGCTTTTAATTTTATTACATTATTTCATATGTCTTGTGCATATTTTGCATTTTGCCCTTAATAATAAAAATTGTACAAACAAAATGTCACACCATGGTAAGTTTAAACGAGGCCGATGTCAATAAACAGAAACTGAGCTGATTTTCATATAACTATGCAAGCCATTTTTTTTTCAATTTGTCGCATCTTTACTAATACTTAATTCATATAAGAAATACGCTCTTACAGAAATCAAATACGTGCTTTATGTATTTATACTTAACGGCTATATTTTTACTTCGTGTAAAGTGACACAAATTTGTGTTTATAGAACTAAGTTTCCAATTTATGCAATGTACGAAATTTTGACCTAAAATTTTAAGTGGATCGGATTCTATCTTATAGATGGTACAATGAAGGTTTAATCTTTTTCATGATTTATTACACTATCCCTTTTGGCAAGAACAATTCTTTTTTTGGGGGAGGCTTCATATATTTGTTTATAATTTAATCTTTTTTATACTATCGTTCCCTGTCCCACCAGCGGCCGAGCAGTAACGTCGCGGAACACCGGTAGTTCGGTCCGAGGCTCGAATTCCGCGAACGGGCTGGCTGCATGGGCGTTTTCGTGGTTTTCCCCATGTGTAACGTATATGCGAGCCAGTTTCCCTTAGAAAATCCTCCACGAAGGCATCCCTCCCTTAAGGCAGATAGCCCTCGAGTGCTTTGCCGTAATCTAATAAAACAAACAAAAAAAAATAATAACTATCGCTCTCTTCTTTATATTTAAATCAATTGCAAACGCTGTTTGATTCATTTAGGTATATATGTTGCGTGTTTTTGAGCTTAACATTTTAATACAATTTGATTTTACTAATCTTCTTAAGCTCCGTGGTAATTACCTCAATTCTCATTCAACATAAAGTCATAAAATTAATTGCTCTTTACATATGACATGAATTATGCACTGCTGTGTTAAAAAATACGTGCGTATGTTGTAAGTTACTTCTTCGTTGATGTAATTGTTTTACAAAGTGTGTCAGAGTTGAATCAAGACCTCGACCTTAGATCGTCATGCCAAGATTCAGAAGAAAGCTGACGTAAATGAAATGATTTTATTTTATTTATTAAACGGGACCTTTTGATTCTTTCCGCCTTATGTATAGATAAAAAGAATAGGAGTACGGAGAACAATATTAGCTTGAACATAAAAACAAACGAGATAAAATCCGTCACGAGACGGAAGAAAACAGGTAATGAGGATTTCCAAAACTCTTACCAAATGAATATTATACGACGATGCGAAATTCAACTCTCTTTCCCCCAGGTTTCCATCAAAGAGGGGGGGAAGGGGAAATGGCTGCTCTTCGCTTTGGTCCGCTCCGTTTTCTCCTGGCGATCTATATATAATGCAGAACCGGCATCTTATATTTAAAACCAGTTATAAATTATTACGCATTGTTAAATAATAGAAGAATGCCTTTCGCATTAGCTGTCTAAAGATCCTTATGAATTATTTAGCGGGAAATGGCGTGGTCTATCACCTGAAGTGCTGGGCGTGCCTTCATTTCAGAACAGCCAGGCTCGCCGGCAACGTCTTTGCCGGCTCCTCCGTCGACGAAGCCGTGAATGTTTGCATCGTCCTCCGCAGCAGTAAGGGATAGTGGTAAGCTCTTTTTTCCCCTTCTCTTTCAGTTAGGGCGCAGATTTAGTTGTTGTGGCTCTTTGCGGTCACAAACGGCAAAATGCTTTCCTAGTGATATTTCAAATAGGTTCAAAGCGGATTCTTCAAATGGTTTCAGATCTCGTCCGCCTGCCTCAGGTGCTTTAGCGGAATGCAAAAGCGCAGAAGAGATCGGAAAGAAATTTTATCCGAATTTCTTCGTTTCCTTCATCAGTATGTTACAATGTATCTGAGTCTTTGAACTAAATATATACGCTTCACTAAGAAATTTATATAGCTTCAAAGATAATATATGTGTGCACGGACAAATATAAAAATATATATATATATATACATAACCTATGAGAACGAAATCATGGACGTACGCAGTCAGAAAAAAAAAGTATGTATATAGTCGTAAAACATCTATATACAGTGTATTATACATGTTTCATATATTGAATGCATTTACATCTATACGAATTTATGTGTTTATATAAGTAAAGTACGAGTTATGAATTCAAGCATGATAATCCAATAACGAGGAAAGAAAATATAACGAAATGCCAAATTCATTTAAGAGGCTGTTACTTGATGCGCATCCATTCAGCTATAGGAATAAATTACTCACTTCTAAATTCTTTGCCTCATAAATTTCTTTTTAAATACCTGAATAGTGCTGTAGGATAAGAATTCGCATGCAAATTAATTAAATGAGCCAAATCTCCTCGTTACGTTGATTTTCACCTTTAGCAACTTTAACAAGTTTTTAACGTTAAGCAACAACTCTTTTTTTACCCTTTCTCTGGTTTTCTTCCAGATGGAAGCCCTACACTTTTTTTAACCTCTTGTTTCAGTTTTTCTGCATACATATGTTTCTTACTTTCTGCACATATTCCTGTTATTAATGAGTGATTTTCTGGTATGTGTCCGTCGTTTTTCTTCCAGATGGTAGCCCTACACTTTTTTTAACCTCTTGTTTCAGTTTTTCTGCATACATATGTTTCTTACTTTCTGCACATATTCCTGTTATTAATGAGTGATTTTCTGGTATGTGTCCGTTTTTCTTCCTTTTTAATTTAACGTTACATTTTTTTGCTTGTTTCAAAACCGGTATCATCCATTTTAATTGCGGAAAATTCTTGTTTGACGGGATTATTGCATAGGAATGCATAGCATAGTTCAGTAGTACTGGTTGGAATACTTAGCTGTTACTATTATGTTAGCTGTGAATACACTTTATTTATTATATTTGCACAGTTTTGATTCCTGAAATTTTTTCTAGCGAACTCTCGCCGAATATCAGTAAACTAGCATTCTGGGAATGTCTTCCTGTAGTTCTATTGCTTTGAAGGAAAAAAGTTATAGATTATTCAGTATTCTTCTTCATAAATTCTTGGACTTATTCTTCTTCTATTTTGTTGTTTACCAGAGTTTTACTAATATAAGTTACTTTTCCTTTATATTTTGAAACTCTGATGAATCTATGAGTCAGTTTAATTTCGATTCATATATGCATATGTCGGCAATTTATTATGTTATTAATTTCCTTATTGAATTATCATGAATAATCAACTAATGCAATGCCTTTAAGTGCATTTGCAGCCAGAATCCGAGTCGGGAGGGGGCAAAGGACATTAGATTCAGAAATTAAATTGGTAAATACGCCCGCTAGTGGTCGAGTCGAAAGACAGCTGAGCAATAGTAATCTGGCCTAAGAATGAATCGCATTGAAATGGGATTTTCGTGATTTTTCGCAAATACCATGTAAAATGAATACGAGATAATTTCTATAAAAACTCCTCCACGAAGCCATCCCTTTCCTTAATCTGCTGTAATCAAATAATCGCGTAATCGAATAATCGAGGAAATGAGTTAAGGACTTAAATACATGAGTAAGCAGATTGTTGAAGATTGGGGAATGGGAACATTGAGATTCTTGAAACAAATTTTTTCTTCTGTTAACTTTTACAATAATAATTTTAGTCCTGTCTGAGATTAACGTCTCTAGAATTTCTTACATATTTGAATTTTTCTTTTTTTGTAGTCATCCAAACGATCATCAGTCACTGTTGAGCGCAGCCAAATTTTTATTCTTTCAGTGCACTTAATACCCGTGGTACACGGTTCAAACAAAGAAATAGGAATGTTTGAGGAAGAAAAAATCGTTGTCACTTCTTTTATGAAATCTTCCAGTGTCAGCTCTTCATATTCTGAGTCTTTACTTAGTATACAAAAGTTATGTTTTACTCTCAAAATTTTCTGAGGGAAAAAAAAAAAAAAAAAAAAATCTCAATACGCTTTACCTTTTTGCTAAATATTTTATCTGGCTTCTTTAACACAGATCACAGATAACAGAAAAAATGCTAATCTGGAAAATCATTTCTCCTCTAGTGATGTTATAATAAACCCAGATCCATATAGTTATTAGAGATCTTTCCTAAAATTCCTTAATTTTAGATTTTGGAGAATTTGAAAGATGTTGTCGCACTTACAATCCTCGGTATATGCAGTTCAATGGTAGTGTTTTGAACTGGCGGAGGACAGAATAGCCTGACATAAAACATCCGTTGCTTTACAATGCTATTTTACGACAGTTAAAAATCTGTTAATGCAGTCCACGCAAAGTAGCATTTTCACATTTATTGATAGCAAAATATTAGCAGAAGGTAACATAAATATGATACAAGTAACATTTATAACAGAGGCATGGTTGAAGAATTCGAAATGCAGAAAATCGATGATGCATGTATTATAACTTTCAGCGATTATTCAAATTGAAATGATTGTCAATGATCTCAACAACTAGAAAATTTAATTAACAGCAGATTACTTTTTCTGTTTTAGAGGAACTTAGATTGAAGTAAAGAAGTGAAAATTAATATAATATGATAGTATAATTTTTCATAAGAATAAATTAATGGCAGATTCGGTTTTGGTTTGCTTTACGTGTTATGGCAAAAGCCTCCAGGGCTATCTGCCTAAGGGAAAGAATGTTTTCTTGGAGGACTTTCTAAAGCAAACTGACTCGTATACACGTTACACAAGAGAAAAACCACGGGGAAAACATCCCTGCAGCCAACTCGTTCGTGGGATTCGAACCTGGGACCGAACTCCCCGTGTTTAACGACTTTACCGCTCGCCCGCTGTGAGCTAAATTGCAGATTCGGATCACCAGTTAGTACTCTTACGCAAAAGGAAGAACTAGTGAATTAAATTTAGCGCAGAAATAATGTTGATATGTCGGCTATTATTATTAGCCATATTATTGCAAGAAACCGATATTCCCCCAAGCTTAGGATGCTTATTAACTGCTATATAAACATAAACAAAAAGAGATATTGGATCACTGCAAAATATTGAACCTTTGAAATTAAAATATAAACGTACCAAATTTTAATTTTTCGTGGCAGAATGGTTCTTGGGAAAAATCGCGCAAAAATCATTCGCACAAAAAATTATAACGAAGCATACAAGGGACTGTATTTTTATATTTATCTGGTGATAGTAAAGCACGCAAAGGCTATCTGCCTACTGGAAGGGATGCCTGGATGTCTTTCTAAAGGAAGCTGACTCCTATTCACGTTAGGCCCACCAGCGGCCGAGCGGTAAAGTCGCTGAACACTGGTAGTTCGGTCCGAGGTTCAAATCCCGCGAACGGGCTGGCTGCATGGCCGTTTTCGTGGTTTTCCCCATGTGTGACGTGTATACGAGCCAGTTTCCCTTAGAAAGTCCTCCACGAAGGCATCCCTCCTCTTACACCAACACCACAACACCTATTCACGTTATGCATAAAGAGAACCATAAGAGCACGCGTGCTTGAGAACGGGGTCAAATTACCTAAAATTTTGTCTTATCTACTCGATCACTGGGGGATCTAAACATATTAAAGTTGAGAGAAAACTCCATGCAAATAGTTAAAAAATCATATCAAAATGATATTCATTTTTATGAATTACTGTTTTTTAAACGAAATTATACTTATTTGGTTTATCCGTTTATTTGTATCAAATCTTGAAACTAATTTTTGATTCTTTAACCAACCAGACTTTCTTGAAATTTTTTACGTACCTGCTACGACAGTACACTACTCAAAGAAATGTTTTAAAATTTGAAGCAGGTTTCTCATTACTTAGTGCTGATATTTTCTCTCATATCCTTGTTTTAATCGTCACAAAATTTCGTTTCTTGTACCATTAAACAGACTGGAAAATAATATTTCAAATTAAGAGTTATTGGAACTTCAAATTTTGGAGGTTTTTTTTTTAAATTTTTCAACTTTTTTATTACTTTTATTATTATTATTATTGGTAACAGTAATGGATTTTCGGTTCGAAATATTTGATCCTTCCATTTTAACAGAGTACGAGTATAATTTTAAGTGATGGACATTTAAATTACACAAAAATTTACATTTAAGCGAGCATTTAAAGTGGCTGTTAATTATGTAAACAGATCTGGAGCTGGAAGTGTTTTCTGAGTTTTAAAATATTATCAAGTTTTCTTCACATTTTTCCATTGAGTAAAGTGCAGCAGGTTATAGAGATGTATATTGCAATATTTGACATTTTTAATTGACAAAACATTTTCTCTAACAGGTGAGCAGTTAACGTTTACACATTTAAATTTTAGTTGAATTAAAGCAGAGCTTGGTAATACAGTTTGAAAAGGAAGAGTTTCAAAATAAAATTAAAGAGTCTGAAATTAAAATTAAATGTTTATCTTATACACGTAATACAAAGTGATTCAAAAATACCAAGATATAAGAAGGGTAGATAGAGGGAACCGAAATAAGCAAATCTTGTGATGGAATGTGTGCGCTGAAACAGGGTTTGAAAAGATACAGGCCGTTGTTGAGCGACTAAATAAAAGCGTTTTGCTGGCGAAAATTACCATTCCCGATGCGAATTTTGACAGATAAGCATTCCTACAGGAACAGGAAATTCGGTGATATACATTTTATCTACACAGCTGCTGCTAAAACGGAGAAGCTAGAATTCAGAGAAATATTTCCCCGAGTACCTCCTCGGAGTACTTGCTTCGCTTCCGTCCGCAGCTCCGTAGATAAAATATATATTTTCAAACTCCACATTCGTGAAGCCATGAATACTACAAGAAATCCATACTGGGAGTAACAATTTAAGCCAGCAATGCTTTTATCTCCTGCTCAATAGCGTTCTGTACCACCTCAACGCACCATTTCGGCACACATATCCCATTACAAAATCTGCTCATTTCAGTCCGTCTGCTTACCTCTACATTTTTGCCAGACACTTTTAAATCATTCTGAACATACTGTGATGTATAGTACGAAGTTTTGTGTATGATTAATTTCAATCGTTGTTTGACAGCATTGCCCACAGCTGCGGAGCGGCAAAAGCCGCTGAACACAGGTAGTTCTGTCGGGGTTCAAAACCCGGCGAACCGATTGGCTGCGTGGGGGTTTTCGTGTTTTTTTTCATGTGCTAGTTTCCCTAAAAAAGTCATCCACGGGGCATTCCTCCCTTTCCGTGTAGTGCCTAGCTTCGGAGCACGAAATAAATGTCTTCCTTTCACATTCCCCTTGTTTTTTATGACAATTAAAAAGTCGCAAGATATTTACACCTGATATTTAATCAACTGCTTATTTGGAATATCAATTGTTTATTGCAGTTTATGAGGTATTTCTCCCACCTACTTGTCGGGCCTTCGTGGTGTAGTGGTTCTGCATGCTGGGCCGGTATTCCAGAGGTCCGTGGTTCGATTCCCGGCGAAGGCGTTTGCGCATTTTTCATCTTGCCTGCTTCCAAAAATCCTCATGTCTCTACAGTGGCGCCCGAACTAAAAAGGGTTGTGGATGATGACCCTCCACACCCAGGATTTGGCAATTGGGTCCCCTAAAAACTCCAGTCGCCCATTAAAAGGGGGAGTATATGAGGTATTTATTCCACCTTCTTGTCGTGCCTTCGTGGTGTAGTGGTTCTGCACGCTCGGCCGGTATTCCAGAGGTCCGTGGTTTCATTCCCGGCGAAGGCGTTTGCTCGTTTTTCATCTTGCCTGCTTCCAAAAATCCTAATGTCTTTACAAGTTTAACCTATTACACGCGTTTTCTAGTTTGTATCTAAAATTTTTTTTGGAAACTTGAAAGAAAAAAATTTTCAAAACATGCATATATTTGCCGATGACGATAATAACAATATACGCTTTTAAAAAGTTATACAACTGCTGCAATACACGGAGGAGATAAGAAAAAGGTGCGGAATTACGTTCTTACATTTGGTTTCATTTCTTACGTACTGTTAACTTCAAAAAGTGGTGTGAGTGTGGCTTAAGTCCAGGGGCGGCGCTGGACGTTTTGCTACATGGTACGATCTCTGCGTGTAAAGTTCATGTCCTAAATTGAAAAAATGTAGCCATTTATAAATTTTGTTGCTCGATGCTTCACTTAAGTCTACATTTTTTGCTGCTTCTAAATTCTTCAGCACCGGTTGCAGTGGCCCTGGTTAAATCCAGCAATCGCCTGTACGCTCCATTGTTTTCCCCTATACACAGGGTGATACTAAAAAAAATCTTCCCCTATATATGAACCCTCAGTGACTTATCCCCTCGACCAATCGAAATAAAATTTCAATTTTTGTTATTTGAAGATATGTACTCGAGATTTTGATGAATTAAAAGAGTAGCGCTCTCACGGTTACGGTTATAGTGAAAGCATTTCGAAGTTTTCTAATGGCTACACACATTCTTTTCCCGTGCAAACTGATCAGCACATTCAAAATCCATAAATGGCTTTGGAAAGATGCCGTATGACGAAAATTGGCGGCGTATAACATTTGCAAAGAAGACCATTGTATAGGACCAATGAAAACATAAGAAAAGAAAGAGAAAGAAACATTTTATTGAAACTATAAGATTTCAACGTGCCCACCTTCGCATACGATAATGATTGTTGACAACAATGATGAACGTAAGATCGCAGGAGAATGTATAACTTTACATACATTTACAAATACCTATGCCTTCTCCGGGATTCGAACTCAGGCCCAGGTACGGCAGTCTGCGTCGGAAACCACTATCCCAGTTGGGCGGCAGATTATGGTAACGAATAAAGATTGCAACAATTTCCTCTCCCCTTCTCATTAACCCAACAAAGACATCTGAGATTCTTAAATGGAATAGTCCCTTATTTTTCCCAAACAAGAGTTTATTTTGAACCCCCTATTAAGGAAAGACTCATTTATCAACTATTAAGACAAAGAAAGAATACTGTCTGTAAAAAAACCCTGAAGCGACAATTTACCCACTACTCATTTGTATCTTTTAAGGAGAGCGTAGATAAAAGGCAGTCCTGATATCAACTGATAGGCCGACTACTGGTTATCCACATGACAAACTGAAAGGTCAGGAAAAGATCGTTGGTCCATGGCCCTTTGAATTTCTGCGCAGAATATTTTGCTGGTTAATATCTAAGCAGAAAAAAAAATCAAATAAAAAAAATCTGAAAGGTTTCAGATTTTAAATTACGTCCAAAGGGTGTTTTTTAACGTTTTATGTGTTACCTTTATTTATTAAATATCATGTTCTTTGCACTTAAACCATAAAATTCAGTTCAATAGCAATGTCGGAAAATAATTTTAAAATGAGCATTTTTTAGAATTTCCGATACACAGTTCCGCGCGCTGGAGATGAAAAGGTTTTTTTTTTTTTTTTTTTTTTTTTTTTTTTTTTTGTCTTCCCGTAGAGTGTTGCCATTGCTCGCTTTGAAATCCTTGAGTTTGTTAATCAAGAATTCGTTAAAGTTTTACAAAATATGAAATCCACAATAAAGCAAATTCCAAATTTGGGTTTCCATATGCCCATATTCGCAGAAGGATTACGTCATTCAAAATTCGAAGGCTCAATGTACCGTTGCTTTATCACAATGCGAGAAATATACATACATTTATGCAGATTTTTCATTATTGTATTTCTTCAAATATAATGCAGGACTCTAACATTTGGTGGCAACAGTTTGAAAAGTAAAACGGACATTTATAGTGATTCAATGCAAAATCGCAAAACGAAAACAATAGTCCGTCAGGGACAAAGCCCTTTTGGACTAAAAATTGCATTTGCTTAGCACGGTGCAAGTGCACATCTCTGCACCCCACTGGCTACGCCCATGCGTTTAAGAAAATTGTCATTATCGTCAATAGCTACCTAATTTAAGCTAAGTATATAGCAGCTCTTTTAAAGGCTGGATGTGAGGACAAATACATATTTTTTTGGACAGAAGCAGATATTCGTTTATGCTGTGGAATTAGTAAATAAGAAAAGAAAAAGAAACAGTATTAAGAAATATAATTAAAACAAAATGAAAATATTATTTTTTTGAAATTGTTATTTTTATAAAATATTTAAATTATAATACTCCACTCCAGATATATACAGTGGTAGCCAAAATTGTGGACACTTTTGGAAATTTTTATGTTTTTGAACTTTGTATGCTTATAGAAAACGTTACGTTTCACAAAATGCAAACTTGTATATATCATTTTAAAGAGAATTTATTACTGAATTCAATACAAAACACAAAATTCAATACAAAAAAGTTAAACGATAATAGTTATCGATATACATTAGATAGTGATGATTGCAGTGAATTATCAGTACTTAGTAGGGTACCCTTTATTTTTGATTACAGCTTCACATCGACAATTCATTGAGCTGACAAGAGTTTTAAGCTCTTCTTTCGTTATTACATGATGCCAGGAAACAATTATAGCCTCAATTAGTTCCCTTTTATTTGATGAGCGCCTCATTCGGACAAGAGTTTTCAAACGGTGCCAAAAACTTTCGATAGGATTGAGGTCAGGACTGTTTCCTGGCCATGACAACAATTTAATGCTCTTTGTACGAAACCGCTCTTTCGATATTTTGGCCGTGTGGCAAGGAGCAGAATCCCGCTGAAAAATAAACGAAGCATTGTTGGAAAAGAGATCTCTGATGGAAGGTAGAAGTTTTGGTTCTAGAATAGTGTCAATGTATTTTATGGCATTCAGTGTCCCATCGATGACATGGAGGCGACCAATACCATCTGCTGACATGCATGACCAAATCATAACGCTAACTAGGTTCTTCATAGTTGCTTGAATGCAGTCAGGATGTAGCTCTTCTCCTATTTTACATATTTTCGCCCATCACTACCGAATAACGATATCTTAGTTTCATCACTCCTTATAACTTGTGACCACTGATCATCTGTCCAATTAATGTGTTCCTTTGCCCACTGTAGTCTTTTTTTTTTTTTTTTTTTCGTTGCTGAAAATTAAGATAAGGCTTTTTTCGTGGAATTCTACCTCTCATTCCAACATCCGTTAATCTTCTCCTGATTGTTCTTGAACTGACAGAAACATCAGCATCATTCAGATCACTTCTGATGGCCGCTGATGACATTTTTCTATCTTGGAGACATAGTCTTTTTATTCTTCTGTCATGAATAGATGTGGTGCACCTTTTTCGGCCATTTTCTTCTTTGTTTTTATTGAATTTGTCTCCTGATATCGTAAACAAAACTTTCGGACTCCAGATGTAGTCACTGAACCACCCACCTGTCTTGCAATTTCAACATAGGAAATACCACTTTCTCGTAACACAATAATATTACATCTCTTTCTATGTGTCCAATCTACTCTTTTATTTGATGTCATTGCTTCTTGACTAAATATTAAAAATTTTTACAAAAATTCCTACTTGTAATTGCAGTGTATCAGAAACAGTTCCTCCTTCTACAGAACAAAGCAAAATAATGAATTGTTTCAAGTGTAAACAATGATGTCAGCTTCTACTGGCAGTTACTAACATTTGATTGGTTCTCAGAACAAGAACAGTGATTGGCCAGGAAAGCTAGACATTACAAACCACTTCATAACTGTGTTTTTTATTTATATCAAAGTACATATAACTTTTTTGTATTGCAAATAATTGAATTTTGTGTTTTGTATTGAATTCAGTAATAAATTCTCTTTAAAATGATATATACAAGTTTGCATTTTGCGAAACGTAACATTTTCTATAAGCATGCAAAGCTCAAAAACATAAAAATTTCCAAAAGTGTCCACAATTTTGGCCACCACTGTATGTCTTAAATTGAGAAAAAGAGAAATCTCGATAGAAATACAAGATAAGATGTAGATTAATTACGGGTGAACGTTACAAGGTATTTCTTCCGCCTGCTTAGCGTACCTTCGTAGTGTAGTGGTCTGCACGCCGGGCGCGTATTCCAGAGGTCCGCGGTTCGATTCGCAGCGAAGGCGTTGCTCATTTTTCCTTTTTCTTGGTTCCAAAAATATTCCTAATGTCTCCACAACGTAATTAAAGGAAGGCTTTCATGTATAATGATGCAACAGCGGTTATACATTATATACTGTTATTAAAATAAAAAATTTCTTTATATTAGACTGCCTAGCAACAGCAACTAAAATTACAATGCACAATTTAATTTTATGTCTAACAAACATCAGTTCATAGCTTCATTAAGCTCTACTCACATTCTCCGATAAGTGATTAAAAATCCATTCATAATTATCATGCTCATGATTTTCTATACCAAAGAATATATTAAAAGTTAGATCTACGAGTATTTCTTATATATTACTAGGCTTAAATACTTTCATATATATTGTTAACGCATCTCCGTCATTTAATATATAAAGAGCTACCTGAAAGTTCTGTCTGATAATATTATTACAAGTTTTAATACACTTGCAGGTATTCATTTGAGACATATATGCCTGTCTCTCTTTACTACTACATTTATAAATACCTGCTCTTCTAATTTAACTAAAACAAAGGTGTCTCATGTCATTATTAAATGAGACGACATCATGTAAACATGGCTACTGATAAGTTCCTTGACGACAAGGCATTTTGTACGAATTCCAGCAAGGAAGAAATGCTACAGAATTCTGTCGAAATTTGGTGACAGCTTTTGGTGAAGGTGCAGTTTCGGATAGAACATGCAGGAGATGGTTCGAAAAATATGAAGCAGTTGATTTGGATCTTAATGATATACCACTCAATATCGTTAATCAAAAATGACCTTGGGAAGTCATTTTTGATTAACGATACTGATTAACGATGATTGATTAACGATATTGTCAATACAATGATACTATAGAGACATTAGGTTATTTTTGTGCGGGAGACTTGAAAAATGAGCAATGCCTTCTCCGGGACTGGAACCTCGGCGATCTCGAAGAGGGCCTCTGTCCTCTCACGCGCCGAGTGTGCTGACCATTACACCACGAAGGCATGCTAAGAAGGCGGGGGGGGGGAAATACCTTATAATCCTTTTTTTTTTTTTTTTTTTTGGAAACATCAGAGTTTGCAGTAAAAACTTAATTCATCTCAACAAACCATTTTGGACTACATTCGGAAACTGTTATTGGTCTACGAATATTTCAGATGAGTGCCTCACGAGTTAAACGAGAAAAATATACACGATCAGGTAGTCATACGCACATCTCTGCTCGCTCCGAACAAAAACGAAACCGAAGAAAAGTGGGTTAACTACGGAAATAGGGTTAAGAAAAGAGCATTCTGTGAGTCCGGGCAAACTCTAAGCCGAGTATGAGCCTGAAGAACAAAATATTGTGTATATGGTGGGATGTACAAAGACCAGTACTTTACGAACCTTCGAAATCTTTAAGCCGAGTATGAGCCTGAAGAACAAAATATTGTGTATATAGTGGAATGTACAAAGACCAGTACTTTACGAGCCTTCGAAATCTCTAAGCCGAGTATGAGCCCGAAGAACAAAATATTGTGCATATGTTGGGATGTACAAGGACCAGTACTTTACGAGCCTTCGAAATCTCTAAGCCGAGTATGAGCCCGAAGAACAAAATATTGTGCATATGTTGGGATTTACAAGGACCAGTACTTTACGAGCCTTCGAAACCTTAAAAAAAAAAAAAATTAAATAAATAAAAATAAAAATAAAAAAACCTCTCATTTCGGAGAATTTCTATCAGCAAAGGGACGATTTAAACAAAGCAGACAAAGAAAAGATGTTCAAAAGGAAGCACATTTTACTGCATCATGATAATACTAGACTACAAACTGCTTTGGTAACTCGTCAGAAAATTGCAGGGTTAGGCTGAGACATTCTGCCGCATCCACCATACTTCTTAGGCCTAGCATTCTCCGATTATCGACTTGGTATTCTACTTGCAAGTTTTTTTAAATGGAAAAAAATTGAAAACTGCAGCAAATGTCAGCAAAGCACTACTTGTATTCTTCGCCTCTAGGGAAAAGGCATTTTTCAAAAATGGTATCTACAAACTACCATCAGGCTACTGACAAGAGCTCATAAGTAACGTCGGAAATTATATTGCACAATAAATATTATTAAAGATATGAAAAATATATTATTTTCTTTCACTTCTCAAACTGGCAGGATTTTCCGGTAGACGTTATATTTAATATATTATCTAATTTTAATATAAATTCGATAATGTGTTAAACAAGAGGTTTAAATTGATAAATGCTGTATAAAGTAATACACAACATTTATCTAATTTTATGTCTAAGTCACTATAATGCCATCTATGGCTCAAGGCGCGAGACCATGAAATATCTCCTCCAATAAAGCACATTAAAATACAATAATCACATTTTTTCGGAAATAAATATTGCTTGTTTTAATTAAATTAAATGAAATCATGAATCATATTATTACGTTATATCCTTCCTTTACGTTCGTACGGGGTTTGTAGATTTGGAGTGAATAACGACGACACTTGATGAAGTATCGAAACACACTTTATTTGCCAGTATTGTCAGGACAGCTCCAAAACACGTTTTTACAGTCATTGAGGATCTACTATAAATACGCTGGAACAATCAGCGACACAGCCTTCACACTGTCAGGTAATAACGGTGGAGACAGCTTTCTGCAAAGCACCAGTGTACAGCTCCCGACTCTGCTTGGTCGTTCTCGGACTGGATCGTAATCAAATATTCTATGTTTCTATAATTGCTTTCAAAAATTTATCCAGTGGATCTTTACCTGGGAAAATATCTCAAACATCAAGCTCTAAAATGCTCAAGGCTCATATGCAGGAGAAAAAGCATAATATTGTGATTTACTAAATTGAATTTAAATGGTATGTACACTCGTATGCTAAATTTAAAAAAATCAAATTATGTCTATTTTTACGAAAAGTATTGATCAAAAGGTACAAATTATGCTGCCAAAGAATTATGCAAATATTCCGAGTCGAATATATAAATGTGTGAGTGTGCGCGGAGCTGCGTTTATGGAGCGCACGAGGGGTTTACGGTTATTTGTACGCTCAAATACTCCTTCACGACTTTGGCCGTGTTTTTCTCAAGAGTTAAGTAAATTTTATAAGGTATCAAGTAAAGTGAGGAACACGAATGTATGGATGACAGAATGAGATGGAGAACTGTGGACATATTGGAGGCAGGGTGATCAAAAGCGCAAGTGGCTACAGAGCCCATTGCCGCCTGCAATCTGTGGAAACTGTCTCCGACACTGAAATCATGATATCCGCTGAGCTGGCTTCCGTCTCAGAGTATTACGTAATCCATACAGAACTGGTTACCAACTCAATAGTTTAAGGCCCTTGAAGATAATGTTTCTTGGGAAGCCGAAGCTCTTACTCATCGTGCATAATACATGGATCTATATCGAGAAGACCTGAAAAATGTCGATCAAAATACACGATGACAAATCAGGATCGTTATTTGTGATTTTCAGCGCTGCAGCACAGGACTGCTACAGCTTCACAGCTCTCACGTGAGCCGTAAGCTGCTACTTGAACCCGAGTTTCTCAGACTAAAGTTGACAGAAGGCTTCAAAGATAGGGCCGTATGCAGAAGACCATTGTTTGCGTCCCGCAACACAATACAGCCCGTTTAGCATGGTGAACACAACATGACCCTTGGACCAGACTTAAGTGGAGTACCGTGCTTTTTACAGATGAGTGGAGATTCAGCCTGGACATTGAATCTCTGTGTGCATATATCTGGGAAGAGACTGGACCGCGATATCATCTCTCTCATAAGTTAAAAATATCGCTTTTGTGGTGGAGATGTAATTGTATGCATTAATGTTGGACGGCCGCACACCCCTAAATGATTTTGTCAAAGGCTCTCTGATGTTATGAGGCATAGAGAAGAGATCTTAGATCCCTGTGTTCGACTCTTCAGGGGCGCAGATGATCATGGATTCCTATTAATGGATGACAACGCTCGTCCATATAGGGCCCAGTTAGTTGACGATTACCTAGAAGGTGAGGATCTTCTCTGCATGAATTGGTCATCCAAATCTCCTGACCTTACCCTATAGATCATGTTTGGGACGCTCTTGGCAACACAACTTCATCTCAACATCCCCCTACGAGAACCATCACGGAGATGAAGACTGCCGGAGATAAAGAAGTGGAATCAACTGCCGCAAGAACTACTTAACTGCCACCTGTTCATTACGCTGTCACGCTGCACGACCTATTTGGCTGTGAAAGGGGACATCATATCAGATTCATTTTCAGTTCGATATCATGACGTGGATTTTGGACATCCCTGCGTTATGAGTTTTATTGATAATTATCTGTACCAAAAATGATTTTTGAATGATACGCCTCTTTCATTATGTTTATACCAAGTTTCAAAAATTCGACATAATACGCAAATTCTATTAATTTTGTTCACACGTATATCACCATATCTTATACAATTGAGTGATTCATGCTGTAAATTAAACTGCGACTAATCTTCAAAGAAACATTTCATTTTCTTTGCTGTTCTGATGTGTTAACGTATGCAAGATCAGTTTTCCTTACAAAGTCTTCCAAGAAAGTATCCTATTCAAATACCCAGTACAAAACAAACCAGTATCTATCATTCACATATCGCATAATTAAAATAATCTGATCTCATCTAAGAAAAGACTATTGGCCCATGCTAAATCGATGTGGTAGCTAATGCAGTTACTTTAAGCACAGTAAGATTGACTGTAGTTCACACAAGTAATCACAGATCTAATGCATATTTCCTTGAATTTCATTTATTTCTGAAGCATTTTAATAAGCGTTCTAAACTATATGTCATATCTGTTGGATGGGGGAATTACTATGCATTCCGGGCAATCTTATGGGATGAAAGAGTTCCTTGCATTAAGCATTTTTAGAGCATGAGATGTGAGATAATCAACGATGCCCTCGTCTGGATTCGAAATCCGGAGCTTCCGAATGCTAACCGGGCGTGCTTTCCACCACGATGATTCATTTTACACCACGAACCCACGCTGTAAGGCTTTAGAAATACATTACAATTTTATAAAATGCTGATCTCTTTAGGTAACTCATGTTATCAAAGACGTATTTAAATTTAGAAAAATGAGCATGTAAACCTGTTGATCAGAATATAACTTGCATATTTAAATAACATTTAGATAGAGTTTTATATTCACATTACATATGCGACTAAACCTGATACTTAGCTATCGTTTTTTGAAGGCATCTTATAAAAATTGATTATAGATAACTCGGGCGCCAGTTCAAAGTTCTCAGTAGCACTAAATATCTACTTTCTCTTCCATATATTACATATACATGTGAGGTTCGGTAGAGAAACGGGTATATTTACAAAATGTGTATTTAAGAAATGAAATTTTACAATCCATTAACTTTTAATTGTTACTCGGATTAATAGATAATAAATAAAAATAAAGTGTTCTGAAAGTTCTGAAAGAAAGTATAACAGTAATGAAATAGAGTGTAGCACTAATGTTATGAAAAAATTACAGAAAGTTGAAATTCAGTTGTTATTCGATTATGGTAAAGTACACTAGGGTAATTTGCTTAACAGAAAAGATACCTTCATGGAGGATTCATGGAGGAAAATTTGTTCACATTCATTTTACACTTAGGGAAACCCACAAAAAGCCGATCCATTCATCGGGATTCGAATCTAATATTACCATGAAAAATTACATATTATTTATTTAAGTATATGCAGCAAATATCATTAAATGATATAGACTTGGCGTAATTGTCAAACTTGCAACAACCAAGGAAAATATCGGAGAACGTTGATTCAAAATGAATCGGCAAGAGAAATTAAATGAAATGAAAATATAATGGCGCATAGATGAAGAATTTAAAGACTTTTTTAGATTAATGTTATTCCGCCTCCTCCCTTTCATCTTGCTTTCAAAAAAGAAAAATTCTAGAAAAGTTAAAAAAGAAAAAGTTAAGAAAGTTATTAGAATATCACCAAATGGTCTTAAAAACTCATATATTCTGGTGGTACATCCGTAAATCAACTAAATCATAAAAGCTCATATATTCTGGTGGTACATCCGTAAATCAATTAAATCTTAAAAACTCATATATTCTGGTGGTACATCCGTAAATCAATTAAACTGTTTTCAATTAAAGAATTACTACATTGCCTTGATATAGAAGAAAAAATAAAAGTATATCTCTGAAAAGAAAACTGAATACTTATTTATCTAGCTCCTCAAAGCTCAAGAAAAGGATGTGGCAGCTAAAGGGCTCCAAAAATTGAGGTTTAACTATTACCAAGTGAAAGCTATTTTAAGCCATTATAAAATAATCCCGAACTCATATAGCTTTCCTGCAATATTGTGTTGAAGTAAGTTCAAGATCTACGATTCCTCACCTTATAAGACAGCCGATGCTGCGAATTTCGACCCTTCCAGTTACGCTAAGTTTCGCAAATAATTCTATTTAAAAGCAGAAATCATCGCACTTGTTTCTTTTGAAGTGAAAGGAAAATACGTCGAAGTTATTAGCACAGTTGGAAAAGGTTGGGTGTAAATGTAAGGTGAAATAATACCCTTACGTGAAAATACCTGGAGTGGAGGAATTGTTTAACCAGGCGAATTTATTAACGAACTAAATTCGTTTGTTCATTTTGTTAATAGTTCAAAGCATTTTACAGATGTGAGGAAGGGAGGATTCAAAGAGTATCTGATTTGAGGAGAAATTGTCACCATCGAATAGTTTCATCCGCTCCCATGCTGATGGATTCGATATTCAGCAAAATAAATAATAAAATATATTGTTTCAAAAATCTATTTTGAACGATGCTTTTTGAGAATTTCAGTCAGACAATGCCCACAGTTGCTATCCTATAGGTTTAGTCAGCGTGATGACATTACATCGAGATATTGAATGTTAGAAAAGCTAAGAGAGGCTTACTTGAAACGCCCAAACATTATTTGATCCTCCTTGACAGATTTCTTCTCAGAAATGGGAAAAACAAAATGTATGTTACGTTGAAAATAAACTTTGATTGGCCAAACAGGTGAAGTTAAAAGAAGATATATCAGTTGAGACTTATTGAGATAATGAAGAAAGGTTTAGAGTTTTCAGCATGAAGGATATGTGTAACAAATGGAAATGACACATGTTTAAAAGCAGCAGACTCACACAAAGAAATAAAATAATGGCTCTAGATATATCATAAACGTATATATTATACATAATTAAAAAAAGATAAATTATACCGAATTAATATCTTTATGTAATGATAAACTTACTAACAAGAAAGCACAAAATAATATAATAAATCCCCTAAACTTGAAAAACAAAACTGAAATAAAAATAAATGATCACAAAATAAACAAAATTCACACAATATAAAATAACGGTAGCAAGTTCTTTGGTCTTCAGCATGGAACGTCAGAAAGAATTTTGTAAATTTCAAAAAAAAAAAAAAAAAAAAAAAAAAAAAAAAAAAAAAAAAAAGACGTAGAAATCAGTACCACATAAAAAGCAGTGGCTTAAGTTCGCAGATGTGGAGTAACATATAAAATTCCCAAAAGCACTTTTTTAACGAGATAAAGGAAAATAAAACAGGGGAATAAATCTTACTAAACTAGTATAGTTACTAGATTTAGTAAGTAAATTCTGTAAGACAAAAGTAAATGGTAAAATGCAATTTTTTCTAGTAGAATAGGTACTTACGTATTAACGCAACCAGGCCAAAATTCGCATTAATCGCCAAATTTGGCGACCCTACTTACGGCAACCCTACGTGTGTGGAAATAGACGAAAGTTTATTTGTAAACACAAAAAATAACACTGGGCGTGTACTACCACAGCAATGGGTTTTCGGCGGAATTTGCCGAGAAAAGAAAGAGACTTTTTTGGTTACTGTACCTAACAGAAGCGCCGTTACCCTCATGGAAAAAATTTGCGAAAATATCAAGGAAGGTTAGGCTATTTAAGGCAAAGCAATTCGTGGGCTATCTGCTTATGGGGAGGGATGCCGTTATGGAAGACTTTTTAAAGGAAACCGCTCGGCTGCTGGTGGGCCCAAAATACTCATGAAGAAAAACTCGTGTAAGGCTAAATTTCCTTAAAACGCTAAAAATATCACAGATGAAAAAAATCGCTCCCAAGGCAAAATCTAAACCAGTAATTAGTAAGCAGGCAGGAGTTTAACATAGCTTCACAACCCTAAACTGAATAACTGAATTGACTCACGGCTCCAAAGCATCCATTTTTATAGGGGTGCATAATATTCCCGGAAGCTTCATAACAAAATACGATTAAGTAAGCACGAATAATTTTGTAAATTTAGAACAAAATTATTTCCTCATAAAATATTGCTACGTGGAGACTCATACGCTAATTTAAAAAAAAAATATGGTTTTAATTGCTCAAGACTTAGCTGTGATTTATTTTTCAGGATCGTTCGTACAAGAGACTTGCAGTAAATTCTTCCCTGAAGTGGGAACAGATTTTTTTTGGGTGGGGATGTCAAGACAGGAAAGGGGCGAAATGAAAACAAGAACCACTTATGAGAGATGTCCATCAAGGTACTAATAGCGAGCTAAATTTTAGTATTTTCACTGATCCCAAGGGGTCCGCGAGCTATGAATTATTTTAATCCAGTTGCAATTAGAGAAATAAATTGAATTATAAGCTCCAGTGTGCCAAGTCTGACGGCGGCTGAGCGGTAAAACTGGAGACCAAAAATAGATTGAATCGATTCAAATCAGGGTGAAAGAAAATTTTTGCCATGGGTAAAGTGAATACAAGAACTGCTTTGGAAGTTCTTTTTAGGGTAATTATTTACTTTCAACTTTTTGAGAGTTCTTCCTCTCAATAATAAAAATGCTGCAAATTTTTCACACACCTAAAGAGCTATATACAACATATTTTTTATAATATACATAACATATGTTTCACACACCTAAATTTATTTAGGACTTGCATATATATATACGTATGTATATATATGTGTGTATATATATGCACTCTGTTATGTTATAAGCCGAATTCTGCACTTTTTCTCTTATAATCCCTTTATATATGATTAAGGCTTTGGTTTACACATCCTAGATTCACTATTTGGTGAATCATCTGTGAGTTTATTTTCAGATATATTATCTAATTCATTTTCAGAGCTAATAAGATGAGGAGGTTTCTCTGTTACGCCGTCATTTTGAATTTTGCTCGGACTTGTAATTTTCAGAAATTGGGATTTTCAGTTAAATATCTTTTTGCGTAAAGTCTGTTAACTTAAAATTTCTGTCTGTATATTTGAAACACTATCCAAATTACTGCTTATACTTTCAAAGTGCATTGAATGAAATATGCGCTGATAGAAAATGAAATCTCATTACCAAGAAGAAATTAATTTTGTCGAGATAACATGTTTGTTTGATTAATGTTTCTGTGTCGCAGGTTAAAGTATGCGAGGTTAAAATATGTGCGGTCGCAAGTTAAAAGATGCAGTATTAATGTACCACCATAATGTGAAATGGTGGTACAATAACAATCTTCATTGTCATCACGATCTTGAATGCAAGCATGCATTGTGTCATATAGCTGCTGTATATCATTTTGTGAGATGGAGTTCCATGCCTGTTGTACTTGGTAAGCCAAATCACCAATTATCCGTGCTAGTTGTGGATGACGTTGCACTTATCGTTCTATCGTGTCCCCTACGTGCTTAATGGGAGAAAGATCGGGCCATTCCACAGGACAAGGCAGCATGCCAACCCTTTTAGAGCACTTTGAGCAGTGGAATAGAGAAGAGCTTTACACTATTGGAAAACGTCTCCTGGAATATTGCTGAAAGAATATCAGAACTGGTGTAGTTACCAGTCTGACGTACAGGTCTGCTATTAAGATTTCGGCATAACAACTACAGTGCTTCTGCGGTCATAAGAAATTGTTCCCCAGATCATAACGCCAGGTGTAGGTCCAATGCGGCAACGTCGCAGACAGGTCGTTTCCAGACGTTCACCTGGTCTTCTTCTAACGAACATGCGGCCATCACAGGCACAAAGACAGAAACGGCTCTCATCTGAGAACACAACACCTGTATTCTGTCCACCAATGAGCTCTAGCTAGACAACATCGAAGACGCAATTGATTTGGAGTTAGTGGTATGGTTGCTACCAGGCGTCTAGCTCGGAGCATTCCCCAAAGTAATTGATTTGTTACAATTCGCTGCGTCCCTTTGGGGCCAACAAAAGCTTGAATGTCTAGTGCAGATGCAGTGCAATGCTCCACAGACATGCGGCGAATACTGCGGTCTTCCCTATGAGGAGTGGCACGTGTGCGGCCAGACCCCGGTCTCCTCATTAGGTGACGAAGTCACGAAGCAGGCTCCTGGGCATCGTCCTATCCTGTGTGTAACATGTAGAAATTTGTCCATATCTTTCGATAAGTATAGCGTAATTCTTTGGTATTGTAGCTGAAAATTCTAAATTTTGTACTAAATAGCAATTATAGGCATCGTAGAAATTTATGAAGAGAAGTTATTACCCCGCTTTGCTTGAGACAGTACCTTCCCGTGACCATTGCTGCCAACACGCATGCTCAGTGCATCATTACCATGTTGGGGGGGGCAATCAGGAACACCTCATATGGTAGCCTAACACCTTCTATTCATTTGATTTTTTAAACAACTACAGACCTTTCAGTACTTTTTTAATATAAAACATTGATTTTTTTCAGAGCACACTTCTTAAAATTCTAAAAAAGAAAATCAATTTTTAAAACCTTTAATATAAAACATTGCTTTACTTCTTATAATCCCAGAAGTGAGACTAAATATTTAAAAACGTTACTCCAAATGCGAAGAAAAGAGCACCCCGTTAGACCATTTTTTTAACATAAAACATTGATTCACTTCTTAGAATTTCTAAAATGAGACTAAAAAATTACTGTAAAACCTTTAGTAAAAGCTTCAAAAAAAGGCGTCCCAAAAACGAGTGACCTTTATTATAAACGTTCCTTTATTAAACGCTGTTCTTTATTAAGAAATAAGAATAAGAAAATTAGTTTTCTGAATTTTTGAAAAATTTTAGATAAATGCTTTAAAATCATTTTCTTGAAAATTATATTTGCTTCAGACTAATCTCTATTAAATACATTCCACTTTTTTTTAAATCAGTATATTTAATTATGTAATATTTTGAAAGGATATGACATATGAAAAACTTAATTCCGGTCAATACCATCTTTCAGGTGTTCTTAAAATACATTTTGATAATTTTAATATCTAGGAACTTATAAGGTGTTTCTCCCGCCTTCTTAGCATACCTTCGTGGTGTAGTGGTCAGCACGCTCGAAGCGTAATTGAGAGGTCCGAGGTTCGAGTTCCGAATGCGTTGCTCATTTTTCATCTTTCCTGCTTCCAAAAAAACCTGTCTCTACAGTGGCGCCCAAACTAAAAGGGTGGTTGATGATGATTCTCCACCACCAGGATTTGGCGATTGGGTCCCCTAATCCCCAGTCGTCTTTTAAAAGGGAGAGTATATAAGGTATTTCTCCCGCCATCTTGGCATGCCTTCAGGGTGTAGTGGTCAGCACGCTCGACGCGTAATCGAGAGGTCCGAGGTTCGAGTCACGGTGGTTGCATTGCTTGTTTTTCACACCTCCTGCTTTCGAAAAATACCTAATGTCTCTACAAACTATGTCATATTTAAGAAAGATACGCTCCATTCTAGCTATTCAACTTGTAGGGTTTATATTTATTTTAACTAACATTTATTTTAAGTTTAAACTATCTTTCCTGTCAAGCCTTACTTTGCCCTGGAACTGCCAATGCCAGAGTATGTAAATTTTAGTAGAACGCGCAAGGATTCAAATTATCAGCGGAAGTATTCTGAGTTAAATAGAAAGGAAACGAGTTCGAAGTGTGCTGTTCTTACTTCACGAGCGCGGAGGTAGTTAGCCAGAAATTGAAGAACCCCGCGTTTCGGCCTGTGTGCTTGCCTTGGAGAATCGTTCAACGTGATATTCAAAGTTTGCTGAATTAGCAGCGGTATTGTAAAACGCGGTGAGGTCAGTTACTTTAGAGAGCCTCGTAGTTAGAGTCTTGTTATTATTTCTTTTCAGGTTCTTATTTTTATTTTACCGCCGGGTCGGCGTAGTTTGTGAGCGTCAAGAGCAATTGTAACTTCTTAAGTTGAATAAAAAGGGACTTAAACCCTTAGCAAGACTCTGTCTATTGTCCAGTTTCAACAGTCACCTCTTGGTTGCGTGCAAGTTGGAGGCGCGCAACTCTACAAACTTTTGAATGAGGTTGAATGGTTACTTCTTTATATGCCTTCGATTTCATTTAAAAACGACCACCAACTAGTTGTTGAAACAAAAGTTTCCCTTGAAAATTTTATATACAAAAGAAAAGAAGCATTATTATTCATTATTCTAATAATATCTGCAGCACTTGGTTCATGAGATTCTATAAATAATGAAATTTTAACATTTTCTTCATTAAGAATTTTTCAAGCTTTGCTTAAAACTTTTGTATTTGAATATTTTGTATCTATAGAAACGTTAGTTTTATTGAATAAACAAGTTTTATTAAGTAAGTTAAAAGTAATAAATTGCATAAAATGGAAGAGCAGTCTTCTTTAAATGAAACATCTTGATCATTTCTAGGATCTGTATGATTGGTAAAATTCTATTGTCGATGTCAAAATTTCCATTACCTGTTAATTTTACGGCGGGAGGCACATAAAAATCTTTTTGAGTGTACTGCAAAACATTATCATTCTTTTCAACGTGTACTTTAATATTTTTCCCAAATACCTTTTATTGAAAATATTTTTTGGTTAATTTGTCTGTTTTAACGTTTCCAGTTCTTTTATCTCTTGCATCTACAACATCCTTAATTTTTAAACGATTAATTTTTAAACAATTTTCTTCTATATATTCTGAAACAAATTTAGTTGTGACGTCTTTTTCATTTTTCGGATTTACCAATTGGTTAAAATTTTATTTTCCATATCATCGTTTCCATCGCATGTTAATTTGAAATTTCATTTTTCTCTGTTTCTTGTACTAAAGGGATAATGCGCCGTCATTTGTTAAAGAGTAAAATTTTTTCGTTTTCTCAAAGAGAGTATCATAGAAATTTGTTTAGAGACCATATTCATTTTACATATTCTTTTCTGTTCAAAAATGAATTAAAATCTAACACATAGATGGAGTATTTCTCAGTTTATAGTGGAAAATTAATGTCAAACTATTTAAATCTAAATGGGGTTCGTAACGTGAGATTAAAACAAAACGTAGGACATAGATTAGCGAACTCTTTATAACTTATCAGATATCCTGCTTCCGTGTTGATCCTGCCTCTAAAAGACTCGAATACGGTTGGTTATATTTCTTATTATTAAAATCAATTTTATATGGGTCACTCGGAACTGTTGTTCATGCTAACCAACCTAAATTAGATATTTCATAATTTAGATTAGCGACATAAATTATCAAATATCATATTACTAATTTTTACGTTATTTTTTCTTTTAATGTACTATGGAATCACATAGACAACATTTCATCTGATGACTTCACACATATCGTCTTTGTTTTTCTTTGGGATTGATCATTCAGTTCAGTCCAATTTACTTCAAAATATTTACTTAAATTTTTACTTATTCTAAGTTTTTATTTCAAAAAAGTGAAGTGAAAGTTACAAGCAGAACATTCAAACTCACTTCTTCTGTAACAAATTCACAGTCGTTGTTTTCACTTGTGTATGATATATTCCCATCGTTGCTTTTTCAAATTCCATTTCAACTTTAAAACCTGTAATACCTTACCAACCAACTTAATAACTTTTCGGTATTCGTTGAAGAAGTCAAGTATATATTTAAGGGGTCATAAACATTTGCAGTTTGACTGTGTTTCGTAAATTCGAGTCTTTCTGGAACTGTCGTTGTATTTTTAGTCCAAAGGGGCTTTGTCCCTGAAGGACTATTGTTTTCGTTTTGCGATTTTGCGTTGAATTGCTATAAATGTCCGTTTTACTTTTCAAACTGTTGCCACCAAATGTTAGAGTCCTGCATCATATTTGAAGAAATTAAATAATGAAAAATCTGCATAAATGTATGTATGTTTCTCGCATTATGATAAAGCAACGGCACATCGAATTTCGAATGACGTAATCCTCCTGCGAATATGGGCATATGGAAGCGCAAATTTGAAATTTGGAATTTGTTTTATTATCGATTTTATATTTCGTAAAACTTTAACGAATTTTTGATTAACAAGCTCAAAGCTTTCAAAGCAAGCAATAGCAACGTTGTACAGAAAAAAACATTTTTGTCTCCAGCGCGCGAGACTCTGTATCGGAAATTCTAAAGATGGTTCATTTTAAAATTATTTTGCGATATTGCTGTTGAACTGAATTTTATGCTTTAAGTGCGAAGAACATGATATTTAATAAATAAAGGTAACAAACAAAATATTTAAAAACGCTCATTTGGAAGTAAATTAAAATCTGAAAACTTTCAGATTTTTATTTATTACTGGATTGAAAATACTTTTTTTAATTCAATTTTATTTTTTAGTAACATTTGATATCATTTTTACATCCTCATTAGTTCCAGAGTAACTTAAATGAGCGTCTGCAATTGATCGGATGGTGTATTTAATTATTTAATTATGGCAAAGCACACTAGGGCTATCTGCCTAAGGGGAGGGATGCCTTCGTGGAGGACTTTCTAAGGAAAACTGACTCGTACAATTGATCGGATGAATCTTTATAGAAAAACACATTGGTAGACTCAGAATTTGAGAATTTGAGTAATAATAAGTCTTTCAAGCTCAATGCTTTTCCAACTCAGTGCTTGCTTTTGATGATTTTTCTCAACTGTAGTGCCTCCTATTATTAAACACTATTCGCTAATCAAACCCAATTAGTTAACAGATGTTACAGTGTCATACGTGATAGCAGAACCGTCTGAATTTACAATTTTAAGTCTTTGGTAAAGAACAGTCTGAAAATTGAAAATAATCATCCGAATCCTTGCTTGAAAATTCTGTTTTTGCTTTTTCGACCTTGAGATCCACATTTTATCGTTTTTCAATATTAAAAGCTCTTTATATCTAGATAATAATAATAATCATTTTTACTCAGATCATAAATTTCTTCCATTTATTTAGAGATAAAATATATTTTATATATTTTTAAACCTTTGCGCTTCATAGAGAATATATCTTTCAGAGTATCACAGACTCCAGATTTTGTTTCTTCTAACACTACAACTTTAATCTCAGCTAAAATGCCTTTAAAAATAGCCCTCTTCCTTGGATTTTTTTACTCTTTCTACAGCATCTATGATGATGCATTAATATAATAAAAACTTAAACAATAAATTGTAAATTTTTTTCTAACTATTTTCCTTCTTCATCTTTAGATTCAAACATTAAACTATATTACAGTTCTTGCTTGCTCAGGTTTAATAGATTGATTTTCTTTTGATTCATTCTTTTGATTTGTAATCTTCACGATAATGCTCTTAACATCTTCGTGTTTCACATTAAAAAATTAACACTTATCAAGCGTTTCTACATTTGACTACTTGGTGGAAAGCATTTGTTTGTTTACGAAATAATAACATTCGATGTCTTATTATTGACTAAGGCTTCTTTTGCAATATCACTGTAAACGTTGCTGTTGTTGTTGACTAATACCCACTTGTCTGACGTATAGTCAGCTCAAGCCCATGAAATTCCTAATGGCAAAGAGAGCAAGATTACGTCTGTCATTGGCAGCAGCCTTGAGGTCCTTACAGGTGACAGTGCGATTTAGATCAGTTTCGCCCCCAATTTTGATGGAGAGCACCACGGGAAAATGAGCCTGACGGTCTCCCAGCTATCTTCTCCTACCACCAACCTCTCGAGAGAACTTTTATCTTGCCGCATAATTTAAGTGCCACCATACCACACGGACACTTTACATTTAGAAACATCCATGCCTTCTCTGGCATTTGAACTCGGGCCCTTCGGTATGTCAGGCTCACGTGAATGTAGATATTGCAATTTCCGTCCGTTTCACCACTGATTTATTTCCCATCTTTTTAGCGTTTTCGTAAATTTTGCTTTCAGATGCTACAATGTAATGCAATTTGCTTACTATCTATTTTATATCCGTTCAGTAGTTTGATAGTATATCTTTTTCGAGCTTTCAGGATACCAAACTGGATAGGTAGTTCAAATTTTTCTATTTTTTCTTCCAGGTTATTAAAGAAATAACCTTCCAAATAATCGTTCAACTCTGTAATAGTGTAATTTTGATCTGAAATAATGAAATAGAGTCAATTAAATCCAACAAGTTATTCAAACATGTTATTTCCGCAAATTTTACTTATATTGTACCAAGAAACGTACATGATAAATCCACTGAGTGATGCTGCATTTTAAATTTTAAGCAGACGAGCAAATTCAACCTTGAATTCCCTCCCCCCGTTTATCTCTTGAATTTGAAACCAAATGCTTCATTTATACAGAATAAATTTTTCGTTGAAATCACTCGGGTTATGTGTAAAAGAATTTAAAATTTCTAGAGGAGACTGACCTTTATTTCTTTCGGTTATATATTTTATGTTGCAAAAGCCAAAGTTAACAAATAACGGATTTTTCAAAAAAACTATCATTATAAATATTATTTTTTCTCCTAATATTTTGAGATATTTTACTATGCTTTCAGGAATAGTCGCCAAAATGATCAAAATGTTTAACAAATTGAAATTGAAATTGAAAAAAATAAAATTGAAAACACCGTTTTCAATTTTTTTTCATTCTTTTAGCAGTAAATCTGAAGTAAGAACTTCTAAAAATGTTTCATTTTTTAAACTTATTTTCAACCATTTACTGGAAATTCCTAGTTTTTGTGCACTCTCCTTCGACGATTTTGTTTTTCGTTCGTTATAATTTATAAAGCCAATATAAAATCGGGATTAAGTATTTTCGTGACAGATCCAGAACCAAGAAGTTTTTTTAACTCAAATACGAGCGCTTGCGCCTGTATGGAGTGACCGCTTTTGCAGTATTTTGCCGCTATTAAAGCAAAAATTAGAAAACGAAGATATCCTTCCTTTTAGTTATGATTTAAATGAGATCTACTCAGAGTTATTATTTCTTTGTTTTATTTTAATTATTTATTTATTATTATTATTTTGTTTTGAGATTTTGTTAAAAGCATATTGAAATTGGGTACTTCATTCGTTATGATTTTTAAAGCAATACGTTTTTTGTTTTTGAATACTTTTCTTATTTTCTCTCCGTGGCAATCAGAAGCATAAACACTTGTTTTAAAATAATATCTCATTCATATGGAAAGAAATTTGTTATAATATTCCCTCACGAAATCATTATCTAGTTCCCCATTTATTAGTAAGCTCCCAAACAACATCATTATTTGACCTACTTTACACTTAGAACTGTTGCAAATGTTTTGAGTTAGCTCTTTAAAAAGATTTAATTTATTTTCCGAGACTTTTATCATTTTGGTCTAGTTCTAATTATTTTTAATTTGTATTTTTCTTAACAGGTGGTATCTTTCTGAATTTTGTTTCATGAACATTATTTTAAGATTTATTATAAGTTTTAAACAATTATAACTTTCGTTTGGTCTTCAAAAGAATGTTGCTATCATTTTATAAGCTAATTTTTTTTTTTTTTTTTTTGGTTAGTGTTTGATTGAATTCTAAACACATTACCGATTCTTCTTGTTTATTATTTATAGTTATCTTGTTTATTTTATAATAAAAACTTTTTTTTTTTTTGAAGTTTTGTTTGTTGTTCTGACTACTTTCCCTTTTAAATATTTAGCAAATTTATAGTTGGTATTGCTTCTTTTAAGATTTCGGGTACAGGTATTTCCAAAATTTAAATTTTAAAATGCAATGAGCAAATAGACGAAATTTCAATTTTAATTCCATTTCCTTGTTTGCAAGTAGCTTCCCAATTGCGCACTATTTTTTAAGGAAACCTAAGACGATTTATTACTTTTTCTTTAGCTATTCCGCAATAATTATTATATGTAGTTAATAATTCGTTAACTTATCTTTTATTTAAATTAATAATAAATGAAGTTGTTACTTATGGTTATTCACATGGTCAACTTGAGGAATTAACTATACCCGTGACTTTGTTTCTTTCACTCTAATGAGTCTAGTGACGCCACTGAGTGGTCACCGATGCGTCATTAGTTTGAAGGTCATTATAATACATAACCTGAAACATAAGCTTGTTAATCTATTGAACTTAATTCTTAATTCAAAGGTAAAAAACCAGCATGACCGTTCTGCAGCTGGTCGGTCGTATTTTAATATATCCTAGTTTATACCTTATCCTATTAAATGATAAATGAACTCGTTACTTGATTAAGAACAAAACCTAAAACAACTTAATTACTCAGAGAAGTTACTTTGTTATAATCCCTTTATCTCATTAAAAGATACTACTGTCTTTAAATGCAAGCGGTTTTATTTAATTCTTAAATAATTGCATCCAGTTATAAATTAACAAGATTCAGATGTGATTGTAATTGATACTCTGATAAAGAATTTTACGTTATTTGTTTGAATGATATTGGCAGTTACTTATCAAAATTTCTTCTGCTAACTTAGGAAGCAATCTAGATTAATAAAGAATCTCTAAATATAAAATTAATATATATTAAGGAATTTTTATGTGTTACATTTAATGCTTTATTATAATAGTATATATATATGTTTTCAAACCATAAAACTCCGATAAACAATAAGACTTTTTGTTCTAAATATTTGCATGAAGGAAACATTTTCCTTGTTTTCTGTTATTATCTTAGAAATAAAATCCATTTCAAACATTGGAGTTAAACTAAAGAAAGATTAGCTTTTTTCAAAGACTGAGTGTAAGATGGAGTTGAACATACTGAAGTGCGTTTCAGTAATTAATAGTTCCTCTCTCCACTCAGCTTTCTCCTATTTTTTTATATTGCTACTTCCTTGCTAGTATTTGTTTTACTCTAGAAATGTATGCTTTAAAATGTGAATTCTAAAAGTCACATCAATCCAAATAATCTGCATTTCTCTAAGCATTCTGCCGTAATTGGATCGGATAGAAAGAGATATTACTCGAAGTAGAATCCTCTCTCTTACATGAGGAATTATAGATAATAATAATTCTGAAGAATTATAGCAATTATTTATGTTGCTCGGAATCAACTAATGAGGTGTACCCTAGTTATTGTTGTTTCTTCCTTTTCGCTTTTGGTCCTAAGGTGTGACTTGGCATAGTCCAAACCTAGAGCAATGTGCTTTTTGTGTACTTCGTATGATTTGGGGATGTAGGTGGCGTTAAGATGTCACCAGTCTTTTGAATTTTATGTCAAGATTGGTGGATTTCTGTAGGTGCAGGTCACTTGTAAGAGAGAACAATAGTAAGGTAATGGTCTACATCTCCTTTGACTCCGCAGACGCAATTGCAACTTTTAGAGAGATTCCTTTTAAGAAAATAATTTGGATGCTGGCCATGACCAATGAGGTAATGTGTAAGGAAGGACTTGGAGCTTCTCACTTTTAGCTGATTCTTTCGAAGATCTGGTGGGTGCTCTGCGGTGCCGTGGAGTTGATCCATTCTTCTTCCCACTTACGGCTTAGATGTTTGTTTAGGTGTTGTCTTAATTCCGATTTTGAAAGTTTGATGTTGAGGAACTTGCCTTCTTGGGAAAGAACTGATTCTTCTGCAAAATTATCGGCATCTTTGAGACAGATATATCGAATCCAACTGACCCTAATGCTATTGAAAAACGACGTGATTATGATTAGAAGGTAGCAAAACTGCTTTCTGTGTCATACCGATTACCTGCTTTCTTTGAGAGTGGTACGTAGAACTACTACAAATCGTAATGAATTAGATGTGGGGGACGTATGACACTCCACAATAAAGGCACACTCGACATGCTGCGACCTATATTCAGGCATGCATGAGTTGAAGTTTTGCATGATATGCTCATTATTGAATATCACATGAGTAGCTGGTAATTATCGCCAACTGATCTAGGTAATCTTTGCAAGCTGTGCCGCTATGCTTCTTGTTCACAGGCAGGTGACCGAATGCTCTCCTTGAAAACTGTACATTTCTCTAAATCATTCAATAAAGTTTTGGAAACAATTACCATACTTGCAGGCTGCGATGTATCGCCATGGACGACGCAGAACAAAAGGCAAGACTGATGTTGCTCGTATAATTTTCAGAAATTCTCTATCATTACGCACTATAGTCGCATTGACTGTCCAGCGCTCAAATGCTTCTGAATTAGGCCAATCAGTTCTTAATAATGCAAACGTCGTTGGATTAAGCCTTGTATCAACAGAGCTCCTACCAATATTACTAGTGGATAAACCGGCCTCTTTTAATCCATCGAACGGCCAACCTTTCCCCACTCATCTTCTCTTATTATACACGATTTGGTTTATGTGATTATAGCAAATTATCGAGGGCTATCTGCCTAGGGGGAGGAATGCGTTCGTGAAGGACTGTCTCAGGGAAATTGACTCCTATCCACGTTACACATAGGAAAAAAAACACGAAAACGCTCATGCAGCCAGCCCGTTCGCGGGATTCGAATCTCGAATCGAACTATCAGTGCTCTGTGACTTTACCGCTCGGCCGCTGGTGGGCTATTATACTCGGAAATCGAAGTCAAAATCAAGGCATTTTTACCATCTGTAAGATTTTCTACAGCCCCAATCTGTCGTTACGAACTGCCTTTGCGGTTCATAACAGTCTGCTTCGCTCATTCCCCATGCTCTGTGCTGGGCCAGTGTTTCATCTCCTATTCGTGTTGTCGGGCTATGAAGTTAACTATAATTAGATATCGATATTATGAAAGGAAATGTGGATAAGCAATAAAATGCTGGGCAGAGACTGCTTTGTTAAAAGTTGCTAAGAAATATTGTGATTATAATAGTAACAAAACTCGTCTCAGCATGTCGTCGGTATGCTGTACTGCTAGGAGGATTGTACGAAAGACCGCATAAGATATCTAGCTATCATAAGAAACGTATCTCCTAAATGTTTAGTACCCGTGTGGTAGAAATGTGATGGTCTGCAATAAAAACCAGATTCTGTGTGCTGGTTGATACATGGACACATATGCCGCATGGGTCACTAACGTCCACAGGGAAAGATAACTAACGATCACATGGCTATTGAGACATTATCCTACTTTGATTAGGGCAAGACAAGACAAGACAAGAGTTTAGGCTTCCCTGCTCCGAGAACTCAATCTCACTTCAGGTCCACTCCCCCTTTGGGCACATCGTGGAAGTTCAACTTCCACTATTACCCTCCAGGAGAACAGCGCCCCACCTGGATACGACACCAGGCAGCACCGGTCGTCTAATGCTCCTACCAGTCGCTTGGGCGAGCCCGTCGCAGCGGGACATTACCCAGCGACCCCGGGGGAGACCCCCGGGTTACTAGAACCACGCCGCGCTAGGACGTGCCAGACTCCGAGGCCGGCCAATAAGTGACCTTTCCCAGAGCCTTCAGAACCACCAAGTTCATAAATTTTATACCCCCGTGACCGAGACTGCCTAGGTACAGATCCTAGCCAGTAGCTTCGCAGAGTTCTCTACGTCGACCTCCGGGGGGGGGGTTGATTAGGGCAAATAGCACTGCTTTCTGTACTCGTTAGTCACTGTTAGACAGTAGCATGACCTCTTGGAATGCAATATCTGACCACAAATATTTTCACAATGGAACACATCGGTACTTACAGACGATGTCATATGGCCAAAGATAGAGGAAGCCAACGCATATAAGCTACTCGGGCGTTTTCCACAAACATTCTCTTATGACGTCTTACCATTCCTCTGATCACTTTGTGTGCACTTGTTAGATTTTGTTTTCCACGAGGCATTAACATCAGTATCGCTGGCCTGCCATGCCACTCCAACCCATGTGCTGCATGTCTAAACCAAGCAATTCTTTCAACTTATGCCTTCCCTCAACTTACAACTTCTCTTTATGTCGTTCATCTATCTATACAAGCAAATATGACATCAAGACGTCATTAACGTCTTCAGTGATTCACAAAGCCAAAATCTATTATCATAACTGCGCTTATGCTTGAACTTTGCTGTTTATACACCTTGTTGCATGCCTTATTTCCACGCAATTTCGACAGTTCATTATCAATCAGTGGTCTTTATCTGTTAATCATTTTGATGTGTTAGTGTAGCAGCATGCGAAATCTCACCCACAAGCTCTAAATGTACTCGCAAGAGGGATGTTATGTTTTAAATATTAAAAACATAGATATATAACCATGAAAGCTCAAAATGTCTTTCAGGAAACACTTTTAGAAATAGATGAATATTTATTGGTACATAAGAACAAACACAACAATAATTTCTGCCGTGTAGCTAATGGACATCTAAGGACGTTTCAGAGTGCTTAATATTCTCAGAAATAGGTTTTAAAAACACAACAATTTTGAAATCAAATAAATTGCATTACCTTGAATACAAATTTATTATACTAGAAAACATATAGTACCTGAAGTTGATCTAAAAGTAAGCATAAAATGTCACTTACGAAAACTAGTAGAATGGATAGTAACAGACACGATTCTGATTCACATGTTGACTAGTAATTAATAATCCATAAGATGTACCATTAATGTAGAAACTAGCTGTCTATAAATACGATTAATAGAAAGTTCTTAAACACTATGAATTATTTCATTTAGTGCTTTTGTTGCTAATTTTATAAGGTATTTTTCCCGCCTTTTTAGCATGCCTTTGTAGTGTAGTCGTCAGCACGCTGAGCGTGTATTCCGGAAGTCAGTGGTTCGATTCTCGGCGAAGGCATTGCTCATTTTCAAGTCTCCTGCTTCCAAAATAACCTAATGACTCTACAACTTTGAATAGAAATATATTCGGCTAATCTTTGGAATATGGTAACAGGTAGTTTGGCGACATTTTGGTAAGGCGATAAAGGTTACTAGCTAGGACTTAAGCAGTGTATATGGATAGTCAAGAGTGTGCGCAATGCCATTTTTGCGCAATTCTGGGATGTTTTTTAAGTGAAAATAGGTCGACGTGTACGTGGATGATACCGTGTATGTGCAGTTCTTAAAAACGCGGCAAGCAGTGGGCGATTCTGCACTTTCTCCCAATTTCGCACCTAATCTTCGTCATGATTAAGCACTTTTGTTCCATAAAAGTTCTAGCATAAGTGTAATTCGGCTAGCAGATTGTTGGAAAAAAATGTTGAGTAAAAATTTAAAAAAAAAAAAAAAAAAAAAAAACGCCTTTACTTCGTGAAAACAAAATGGCTCCCAAAAAAAAAAAAAAAAAAAAAAAAAACTAGCAGTTTGCTGTAGCAGGGTTGGTCGCCAAATTTTCGCCAAAAAATCGCCAAGTTACCATAATCCGAAGATTAACCATATATTCACAGTTTTGACCTGTCTTTCGTAGAATTTCAAACTTCATCTACAATTTATCGAACCATATATACTTCGTGTACTATTAAATTTCACTCATTTATTCTAACCATGATTTACAACTAATTTAACATAAAATTAATTCAGTATTTGCATAACCTAAATTATTATTATTCATGTCCAGGTTAAAAAGCATAAATAAACTGAAAAACCTTTCTGGATTCTTTCTGAACTTTTTAAGCGTTTTTATCAATATTTAAATTGATTCACTGCATTTTAACTGCATTCACTGTCGTGTTCGCTACATTTGAAAGCTGTCTGTCTGCCTGAGCCACAGGTCATTTTTCATGCAGAGTATAATGGTAGTTTTTCAGTCCACACCCAAAACGTGACGACACGCGTTGTTAACAAAGCTGTAACAATTTCAAAATAAGTGTAAAATGACATATGAAAGTTAATTCGTTGTAAACAATGTTATTTATTTTTTTATTCTTTTTCCCCAATTCAGAGCAAAGATCCTTTAAATTTGTTCAGAGAAGCATTTGAATAAGAAATTGTGATTGAAAATTGTATTTCTTTACAGAAGCCGGAAGAGAAAGCATTTCAGCGCATCTGAATGTGTACTTTCTTTCTTACTCTGAGGGCGGAATTTTTCAAAATATCCTTGGAGCTTAAAAGTATTGATGTAATTTCATTTAAAGTGGAATCAGTGTAGTGCTGAAATTAGAGTATGTCCAGGAAAAAGAACGTGAACTTTTTTCCTTCATTTAATACCTACTTTTGCTCGAGGTAAATTATATCCAGGAAAGTTAAAAATAAGAAATCTTAAGTACGTTTTACAGAAGCAAGTTAAAGAAAGAAAGATGGGAAAAAAAGATATATAATGGGGAAAGCTGTTTACCCAAGCCGAATTTGGAGAGAATATATTAGAAACCTAATGGAAGCAAATTCAAAATCTAACCTGAAATTATATGAAGACAACATTCTCTTTTTTAATGTTTCTTTTCTGTCCTCGTGCTGCTTCACGACTAGAAAGCAATTTAACTTTTAAAGCTGAAATTTAAGATCTTCTCGTAATGGATTTGTGGATCCTTTCCCCCCCCCTTAGAGTGCTTGAAACTCTTATATAAAAAGCTTATATGAATGTCCTCTCACGGAGGGAATGCACATTCCGTTCCCGCAGACGAACAGGAAGGCATTCAACAGATTTATGGTCAAGCAGCGACACCAGACCAACAAAATTACTCATATACTTGATAAGCTAATGGACATGGGTCCAGACTTATGCCATGTGTAAATATAACTGGTCAGTATGTCAGCAAATTTCAATGTAAATCAGTATCATTCAAGCATAGGTAATCTAGGTATGTCTGCGATGTGTGTATATAGTGTGGGCAAGCGTGTCCTAATGTATGTTATTATTATTATTATTGTTATTATTATTATTATTATTATTATTATTATTGTGCTAAGTGTATATACTAGTTCTGTCTTATTATTCCAAAGCAAATTAAGGTAATGTCATGTAGGTATTTAGAAAGTATATGTATGTAACAGAGCTGGATTGCATGTCAGCAAATATGTATTAACAGAAGCATGTAAATAACTACTAATGTATATCTGCCCTTGTTTAGCCATGTACAATGCTATTCTTGAAGATTCAAAATCACTGGACCCGGGCACTTTGGACGGGTGTCTACCCGGTGGCATTTGGTTCGCGGAACTGCCAACCGGATGGTCCAGGCGTTGGGTTTGGGCGCCTTATGCAAGCCTCCCATGTGGCCTCTCTGGCTTTACTCTGTATAAGGGCGGACGTGGCCCTATATGCTAATTAACTTAATAGTAAAGGGGTGGTGGCCACGTTCTCCGTCACTATCACTATCACTATATAAAAAGCTTATAACATTTCTTATATAAACGCACTACAACACTTTCACACTAATTTTCACATATGTTCTCGAATATTCAATCTTAGAAGCTTATGATCCGTACAAACATACAGGAAGGTTTTACTAAAGGGAATCGAAGCTGTGAACTAGAATTTTGTAATTTGTATAAGCTGAGGCGTCAGAAAAATAAACATAGCAGATAAATGAGATTTTCTCATCTGCAGCAAAACGGAAAGGACATAATGAACAGAAATATCTAAGTACAACTGTACATTAACTTATAACGAAGAAAAGTTATTTTTCCCTCTAATGAAATACATTTTCTTCTTTGTAAAAGAAGATAATATCTTTCAGTACTTCCTATACAACATTTATTTCATTTTTATGTCATAATGGAATTTATACAAACTCACAGAACACTTGCGCTTGAAATATGTAAAAAGAAAAATTTACATCTGCACTTAACGAATTAAAACTCTTAAATTGAGTACATATTAAATACATAGAAGGGTAATTCATAATAAACTTAGTAAACACTTAAATACATAATTCTAAAGGAATTAAAAAAGTAACAGTTCTTTTCTAAGCCGTACAAAACACCATAGATTCAAAATCAAAAAGTGTTTAAATGTACACCTTAATACCAGATTTAGATTAAAAATTATCAGGTTAAATGAGAAATAACCTAACGTTTGATGGTAATGTATGTTTCGATTCGAATCGGAGATGAGTCGAAATATAAAATTTATATCTCGTTAAAATTATACTTTATGTACGTATGTTATGATCAAAATCTGATATTTCAAGTAAGACACTATATTTCAGAATCTGCATTATGAAAATTAATGCTTTCAGTTATTATTATAAAAACTACAGTTCAGTAATTGCTCTCGCAAATTTACTACAGTTCAGTAATTGCTCTCGCAAATTTACTAACATTAACATAACTAACAGCTAACTACAGTTCAGTAATTGCTCTCGAAAATTTACTAACATTAACTAACAGCTAACTACAGTTCAGTAATTGCTCTCGCAAATTTACTAACATTAATATTGTTCTCCACGCGGGAGGAATGCGCTTTCATTATTTCCTTCAGAGAAGGAAGAAAATGTGATTTCAAGAAGCAGTGACACTAATTTAAATTAGCGAATATTGTACTATCTTTTTTCAAGCATAAACAAGCTGTAAGCTGCGTTTATTGTGTAAGTTGCAGTAGTTCAGTATTGAATTTAGTGAATACGTTAGGTACCGAAATCTGTATCAACATAAACAAGTATTGAATTTAGTGAATACGTTAGGTACCGAAATCTGTATCAACATAAACAAATATGTATCACTACAATCTGCAATCATTTTAATAAAGAAATAAAACTCGTCAATTATTAGTTATATTCATCATTGTTAATAATTTGAATTCGTAACTCGTGCTCCAGATATTTGACATTTGATTTTTTTTTTAACAGTGGGTATGAAACTTTGCATTTCAGCCCTGAAATTTCCCAAATCGTAAAAGTAAAATCATTACGCAATAACTAAAGTAATTTTTATATCATATTTAAAAAACTGTTAATTTTCATTTCTGTATTAACTAAGACTTTGTTAATACAGACCTTTCTGTATTAACTAAGACTTTATTGTTGAATTTCTTTTATTGAAGCACATAAAAATAAATCAGCCAACATTTTTTTAAATTGCGCTTTTTTGGGGGTCGACAAGGGAAGACGTGTTAAAAACATAAAAACTATACAGGCAATCTTACATATAACACTTAGGAATCTTATAAAATTTTGCAAATTATTTATACTATAAAGATCATTATTATCGTGCTTTGTAATGCGCAACTATCAAATTTGTGATGCGGAATGAGACTGATAAATTCAATAGCTCTTTTGTGTTTCTTTAAAGGTAAATCAGAAAAATTGTATACGAAAAGCTATTTAACATTAATAAAATATTCTTTCATATTACATATTTAAATATTCTTTTTATACTTAATTGATTTTGCATACTTTTAAACATGTAAATAACAAGTTCTACCCTTACATTTTTCATGAAATAAAGGCAACATAATTTAATTTCCGTACAAACAGAAGACAGACTAATATATAAGTTTGACTGCGACTGTAAGGAATTTTATTATCTTTGATTAATTCCTTGAACTGACAACCTTATTAATCAATGCAGCTTCGCTCAAACGCTACAGTACAAATCGAATGCGAGCCGCAGCTTGAAATGAGAAGATTCAACAGAGTTTCACACTGAGAATTTTATCAATGCATATGATATATACTCCCTCCCCCCCGCTCATGTCAATATTACCTTCCAACATAAATTAGATTTTGGAAACGAGGTTGTAGAGACATTAGGTATTTTTTTGGAAGCAGGAATAAGGAAAAATGAGCCGGGAATCGAACCGCGGACTTCTGGAATAGGCTCCCAGCATGCAGACCACCACACCACGAAGGCATGCTAGGAAAACCAGGAGAAATACCTTATATACTCCCCCTTTTAAAGGGCGACTGGGATTTAGGGGACCCAAACGCCAAATCCTGGTTATGGAAAATCATCATCCATCACCCTTGTTTAGTTCGGGCGCCACTGTAGAGACATTAGGTATTTTTTGGAGGCAGGAAAGCTGAAAAATGAGCAACGCCTTAGCCGGGAATCGAACCGCGGACCTTTGGAATACGCGCCCAGCATGCAGACTACCACACCACGAAGGCATGCTAAGAAGGCGGGAGAAATACCTTCTAAGATTATTAATCTTAAGTCTCTTCTTCTGTGTTTTCAGCATTTCTATACTATCGTCTTTTATAGATGATAAATAGTATACGTAAATTTTTTGTCTTTCTACTTAGCAGTCAAAAAATATTATTTCATGATGTGGGAAAATTACAGATCATTTCAGTTTTACTGCTACATGTTCTTTCGACGTTTATTCCTATTAGATCTATGTCCTATATGGGCTATGTGCTTAGATCATTGAACACTGGCAGCTCGACCCGGGCTGAAATCACCACGAATGGTTTATTTGCATGACTTTTCGTGTCTTTTTCGCTATGTAAAGTAATTACGAACCTAGTTTCACTTAAAAAGATACCCAGGAAAACATACCTTCCCTTAGGCAGATAGCCTTCGATGCTTTATAGCCCAAGTAATCCAGTCCAATTGAATCTAACTGTTCTTAAGGTATTTACTTTGATGGACTGCAACTTTCGATAGAGGCTTGGTGAACAGTACCAGATATTCATAAGCTTACAATGTGTGTCTATGACTAACTACTGGGGCGCTCCATAGATACGACAACAATTTCAGTTGCACTAGCGTCTGGATTTTTTACTGTATCTCGGCCTCTGAAAAGTACTTTAAATTTGATACGACATCCGGAACTATTAATGGAATGAGCTGCTTATGCGACACGCAGACTTTATACCTCATAAAATATTCATCTAATAATCTATATTTCTCAAGAGTGAAAAGCTCTCAAATATTCTATTTCGAAAGTGAATTATTTTTCGAAATTTATTTATATATTTTTTTCTCTTACGATTTCGTCATGCCGAATTCGTGAAAAATAGGTCATATAATAAATAGTCAAAAATGGTATTTCTCCCCCTCTCCCCACGAAATATAGAAATTCGGGAGGTTTCTAACTGTTGGTGATGGCTGATAATCGATGTGGGCAACACGTGTTTAGATGTTCTGGGACAAAAATATCTAAACGTGAGAGACATATCTTCTCAGCGCAAGTGGATAAAATTACTGTTGGTTTTCAGCCGTAATGCAAGCACTGATTCACGTGTTACGGAATGCTCAGGCTCTTTCAAAAATCCCTGGAGTACTTCGGATGGTGTTAACCCTTTGTGGCTCAGTGTTCCACTACATGGAACACCCAAATTGAATCGCTTCTGAAACCTTTAAATTCAACCGTAAATAGATAAAAATGCCTTTATAATATACTTTGAACTTTTCGTTTTAAACAGTAGATAGCAGCATATCACAAGGAGACACAGAATTTTCATTTATTGTGTGTTATTAAAATCCACTTTTTTTCAAGTAATTTTTCTCTATTTTTTTAATGATATAAAAAAATTTATTTGGAAAAAAATTTAGGCATAATTTTGCTGGCTGTACTCCAAATTATTTATTCTATATTTTTTTAATCTTTCATACTTCTTTCAAAATCTTTCATACAAAAAGCATACACAGATTCATTGAATCAACACGGGTGTTCCATTAGCGGGAACATTGCGCCTTTAGCGATCTCATGCTGTTACGTATCAGAACATCTGTGCTTAGGAGAGAACATCCGTTGTTTACTTTTTCTGTTTCCGTTGTTTTGGAGGAGATGAATTCAAACAAAGCAGTATTGAGGGGTGTTATGAAAGCCCTAATATTGGCATCTCGAATTTTTTGGAAGTAGTTTTTAGGCGGGAATTTTATTAGTAGCTTGACTCATCGTCGCTTTTTAGTCTCACTCCCGTTTATTTTCAATAATTGTGTAGATATTTTTCGTGTATGTATATATTATAGGCTTATTTTCCTTTATTGTTAATATTAATCGTAGTTAATTATTATTTTAACCGTAGTTGGTTTGTGCTTCCATCAAAAAGGTGTGACTTGCTTTGAACAATTTTATGAAGCTAAGAAATAGGAAAATTTGTAAATATTTTTGTATATAGGACTTGTGTATATAGATATTTATCTCATTTATCCGTATATATTCAAGAATATTGTGTATATCCAGGAAACCATGTATACAGCCATAATACACAGTTTTTTCATTCTTATACAAACGCTTCTACTCATTTTCGTGCTTCACTGCAATGCTCGCTTAGTCGCACTTTTAAAAGCTCTGGCGGCGAAGTGTTCCACCTCATGAAACACCCACAGAATTAAAACGGTAAGTGCAATTTTTACAAAATTGTACCTGTATACTCCTTTAGGACTAAACAGACTGCATACAACTTTTTTAATACATATGTATATATTTTTAATACATATTTTTAATACAACTGCATACGTTAACGTATAGTGCGCCGCAAAGGGTTAAATGTCACTGAAATTCTATCCAGCGTTACATGTAATAGCTGCATTGTTTGTCGGCATTGTTGGTTTGCACAACAATAAAATACAGTCTTGAATACCTAGTATTTCTTTCAGCTCCCTAATTTCGCCTAAGAGATCCTTTATCACGCAAGCTGTGATCAGTTCTTTGAAACGTAGAATCAATAAACTATCATCTGTTCGAAGTAGTTCTACAGGTAACAGAGTAACTTTGGTAAGTAAATGAAGTACGAATCCGGAAATTCAGCATTAAAGTAAACTTCCATACTGCAGCTGCGTTGCTGAACTTCACAGAAAAATTGTTGACGCAAACTTTAAAATTTGTATAGGTGACGATAAAAACATTTTGCGTAATTTATTTGGTAATCACTTTGGAACTGAATATAAATTAGCTCTGAAAGGTACTTGTTTTTGTAACTGATCCTTCCACTATTTCCTGAAATGATTTTGTACACAAATACATACCTATAGAATCCTTTTCTTTTCTTATATTATTTGGTAATTTTTTTCCCCAAGCGAAACTTGCGAAAATAAATAGATATTATTCATTTCTGTAACAATAACACTCGATATCAGTTGGTTTCTATCTCAGAGATAAGGAAATATTTCTGACAATTTCTTCAAATCAATATTCATCATTTATTACTTCTTGGAGATAAATATTTTCACTGCGTATAAACTGAAAGATATTTACAACATTTATATAAAAATGCATGAAGGTATTGCAGATAGGAACAATATCGCCAAACAGCAGTACGTTTTAATCATATATAAAACATGAACAGGCCTTAAAACAATTTGCGCATTTAATTACGGTTTTATGCCGAGACACTTTTTAAAAGATCATTACTTTACAGAAACTGCTACTGAATTCTGACCATTAAAATATTTCACCGCTTGTTAAAATTTGCTGAATCTTTTGGATCACGTTATGTTAAAGAAGAATTTCGCTAAAATGCAATTAATACAAAAACAAATAATTTTAAAAGTAAATTAATTTTAATAAAAACCTTTAAACGAAAGTTCTCCAAATGTCTATGCACCACTGAAAATTCCGTTCAGTGAAGCATCCATGAAGCATCTACTTTGACATCCATGAAGCATCTACTTTGACTGTGTCAGTTCGGAATTTTTAATCAAAACAAAGTACACAATCTCTAATTGTTTAGGTCTAATTTGGATTGAGAATAGTCTGAGGATAAATTCCGAAGAAGGCATAACCCTTTCTTTTTTCTGCCACAAACCTCAAAAGAATTTTTGAATTGATAGATTTTAACACTCTTCTTTAAACCCTCTTTCTCCCCCCATCCCGCAGAGACGCCATACAGTCATAAAAGTCCATTCTTTATGTGAGATTCGAACCTAAGCTCAACAGCGTTGTAATGAGTCAGTCGCCACTAATCACCACATCGGCCGCAAAGGCCAGCTGTTGAGAAATGATTGTCGTTATGAAAGACAGAAGACAAAATTAAACTGATTAAGAGCATCAAGTTGAAGCTTAAGAATAAAGTTTAATAAACTGCCTCTTAGAATCAAGGAAGCAATAAAGCTTTATTAAAGGAATGTAAAATGAACAATAGAGGGCAAGAGTTTGTCCCTTTTACTAACTGTAACAGTTTACTAGTTATTTCTCTGTAACATTAAAAAAATGCTGCTTATGTTACGTAACAATTGACTCAACTACAGCACTGAATAGGAATTTCGTATGAGTATTTACTAAACGCAAGAAGAAATATGAAGCCAAGAAATGCAGAAATTCCTTTAATTTTAGCAACACTGAATAAGCTAAAATTTTACTAAATGCTGCTTCGTTATTTACAAAACTCAGTTGTTCTTGGGTTTACGAAAAGTTTAGTAACGTAAATCTCATGCTATAGCAAGATAAATTTGAGATCGTAAACCAATATGACCATTCAATATCAATTCACTCTACTATATCTATCTTTTTCTTATCCTCAGAGCTCATGATATAAAATTCTGGTAAAGAGGACAGATTTAAGCCGGAAGAGATGGAATTTAAAACTTCTATACAAATTTAGATGACAGATGCATAGAAATATGTTTGGATCATCTCAAATATATTTGTGAATCGTTTTATTGCCTCCCATTTAAAAATCATTGCTTTTAAATAGATTTTCTGTTTGTGTTTCCCAACAAAATTTTTATGGGCACATAGCACTTTTAAAAGGAACATTTTTATTTCCTTGTGAATTTTTTTCCCTTAAAAGTTTTTGCTTTGTCATTTTTATTTTTCTTGTTTTAATGTTTAAATAGGGAAAAGTTTTTTTAAAAAAATATTTTTCCCTTTGCTATTTATACGCCACTTTTTCCATTAGTATTTTTTTCTCCACAGGGAAGTTTTCTTCATATTTTAAATTACTTTATTTGCTCTAAAATTTCTTTTCATTTATTGCTTCACATTCGTTTAACGTTAAATGTTACCATCGGCACAATTTTTCGCTTCTTAGCATTTCTTAGTTCTTAGAATTTGTTTTTTAAAGCGTCGTACGAAATGATTCTTTTAAAGTTTACGTTTCGCTTGAATTGTGTTTATACCTTTATTTTAAAAACATTGTGTAGGAAATGCAAGCTTCAGAAACACTGTTTTGGAGTGCTTTGCTTATAACCTTAGCGTCATTTCAGCAAAATTCTTCGGGTACAAATTTCTTTGTTTCATAACCAGTATAATTATGATGACATTGCAAGACTATTGACAAATTCTGATGCTTCAGACGTCTGCTAGGTGGATGTGAAAATGTTTTAAATTTCTTAAGCAACATTAAAAATTTAAACTCTAATAGCTGATAAGCTATCGCGAAACAGCAGTACGTTTGGCGATATCATATCAGTTATCATATTGTTACTTGTATGGCATTTCGTTCATGATGCATTTCCACTTCCGTTATTCAAATCCCCTCGACAGCATTCAAAAGGCGGATAGAGAGGCCGTTTAAAACTAAAATCTACTTCCTTAAAATAACAATTTTTTTGCTTGGGAAAGCAACATGTTTGACCCTGTGTTGGAACTGGCTTGAAATCAATGCTTTCATTGTTGTCCGGAACAGCCTTCGATTCGTATTGATTTACATCTGCTATGCGAAAGATAAACTTGGCATTTTGTTCGATAATAAATCTATTCATTCATACAATTCATTTGTGCTATATTTTTTCTTTATACAGTCGAATTACAGTATTCTCTTTTAACATTATTATATTCAGTCTTTGTACTGAGTGGAATTTTACAATTTGTTAAATGTGTTCCATTTGTTGCCAAATTATTAACTATTCTCTTCCGATCAAACTGTTGTTCATTTAAATACCACATAGTTAAGAAAAAAGCACATTTCAAATCGAAACGTTTCGTAATTATTTCATGCATCAGCTTTGCTCATGTCAACTATAAATCGTACAGAAACGTAGTATTAAGTGAAAGGCATAGTTCTGGGTTTAATACCATTTTAGAAAGTCATGAGCGCGCAGAGACTCTCTTAGATGATTAATTCTGCATGGGAGAACAATTGTTAATGTGTTTAATTATTTATTTGACAGAACGATAGTTACAATAATCATAAAATTGTCTGAAATAAATTAGCATTTATGTACTTAAGCCATTGCCATGAATGCTTGAAAATTCTTATAAAAGTTCGCGTGTATACCAGGATTATGAGAGCATTTTATATCAATAAATAAATTTGAATTAAATATTTGAATTTGAATAAAAAATTACTTGAAATCGTTACAGAAATGCACATTATTAACTAGTATTGGACCAAACAGCTAGACACATATTCAATTATTTTGAAAATACTGGAGAAAATTTTTATAGTAAACGTGCTTTATATTTAACAAGGGATTAAGTAATTTTTAAAATTATTTATTAATTTAATAGCCGAGCGTTTTATTTAATAGCCATTAGCCTTGCGCCACTATAAGTTCACTATAAGGGCCGGAAGTGGTGGCCATTTCATTATGGAAACACCTAACAGGTGGCCACCGTTGCCGCTATGAAGGGATGGACAGTTGCAACCATGTCTTCTCGGGGATTCGAACCCGGGATCATCGCTGCATCGCATCACTAACAACTGCACCGGTTGGGCAGTACGGGTTAAGTACTAATGCTTGACAATTTCTAAGGACATTGAAATCTAAGGATCTGTACTTAAACATTTATCCAAAAATAATTTATGTCATAAATTCTTCAAACTATTCTGCATTCTATAATGCTCAGGAAAGAGAAGAGATCATTTTAGCCTTAGTATACTTTAAAGCAGTTACTTTACAAGGGTGAAACTATCGAATATTCTGAAGAGAGGTCTCAAGAAATGATGGAATCCAAAAAGAGAAGAAAAATGTTTTTACTCTGATGCTGCTGAATCACATAAATTGTCTCTTTCTGAAATTGGAAAGAGAAGTGCAATAAATACTAAGGCAAAAAATTAAATGAAAACTCGCAGAGCATCAGAGTGGTTTAATGAAATCACAATTCGCCCTCGAGGAAGTTTCTTTTTGGATGCCGAGAAGTTCTGAGTCTTAATTTATAGCAGAATGGAAGCTGAGTGCGAAATCGCGAATAAAAAAGGAGCATATGCAAAATTTTTGCTGCGCATGAATAAAAAATTGGGTTTCTTCTGTATTTATCATATTTTGCAATTTAAGAAATAAAAACTAAAATACCAGACATCTGTTTAGTGTTTCAGTAATCTCGCTTTCCTTTTCTGCGCTAAATAATCTTCGAAGTACATTACGACTCCAATTAATCCGAACTCCGACTATCCGAGTCGCCGATTATCCGAATCATTTTCAGAATTTAAGCAAAGAATTAAGACTGAAAAAAATTAAGTGTGTCGCCACATGCAACTTTACATTGTCAAGCGGATGCGCGACTTGGCTGTCCAAACACGGACAAAGACAGTCAGACAGCTTACTTTGACCGAGATTTTTAGCAAGCAATGACTTTCAGCACTTGTAAGTACTCTACAGTATACTATATAACTTGTACGTAAAAGTGTTGCCTTTTCATTAATTAAAACCACTTTTTCTTTAAAAAAAGTTTTTTCTCCCATTTTCAACATACAGTAATTAGTTAAAGTCTATCTAGACCCTTTCTTCGAAAAAAATCCAATTATCTGAATGGGATCCGGTCCCAATTGATTCGAATAATTCGAGTTCTACTGTATTATGACAGAAAACGAAATTTTTATATGTAAAAAGGAATCCTTATTTTCAGCTCTGTTCCAATATTTTTTTTTTAAATAGAATAAGCTGAAATTAACAGGCTTTTCTTCCATTACATAATTTATCTAGACTATACTTCAAGTTAATTTTGACAAGTAGTCTTTTAAAACTTTTATTGTGGTAATTGCTTAGTTTAAGTAGTGACGTTCGTAGAAATGAAATCTTTTGAGAAATGACTGTTATGAGTATTTATGAGGAAAACGACAGATTGTTACCTAGCTAGTCAAATTCATCAGTCTTTTTCCATTGCTTCCAAATAGCAAAGTCTTGCTTTTTGATGACAGTTGAGAAAGGCAGTAATTTGACTAAAACTTTTATCCTCAAACTAAAAGTTGAGAAAAACTAAATTTTATAACACAAGGGAATTTTTGAAACTTAAAAAATATTTTTAAACCCTTGTGTAGAATTTATTTTACATCCATGTGTATATTCACATATACGTACAATAATGCACAGTAGAATTTATGTATTGAGTGTATAGACATTCATACACTTGCAATATCGAATGAAATGAGTAAAAATATTTAAAAAAAAACATAAGGAAAGTTATTATTTTGAAGGATAAACAAATGTCAAGTTTACAAACACGTTTTTATTCGAAATTTCACTCTTTAATCTTGTAGATTTTAAGATCCGAAATATTAATACAAAATTAATTGTTATTTTTAACGGTTTAGAGCACATGAATTTCTCTCTCATTCAAGTAAATTACATTAAGCTTCTTTTCTTTCTATAATAAAGAAAACTTTATTAGTAATCCTTTAAGGGGATTAACTTTTTCTTTTCATATGCTTTCACATTTTTGACAGTTGTATTACTAATGAGATTTTTGAATACCATACTAGAAACATACATGTGCATCATTTTTTAACACCTGAAATTAATACATTTTAGAGCTTGAAGCATGCTTTTGTTTAGCTGATTGATAATTTAATGATAAAGCACTCTAAGAGTGTATAAACTTTAAGATTTCTGCGAATACGACTGTAGTCTTGCAGAGATTCGAAATCTTCAATTCCTTGCTTGCTAACGGTTTATATAATCAGAGCCTCAATAATTTCCTGCATTCTTCTCCACTTAAAGGACGACAAGGTAGAAGCACGGACCCCTGTAGACCAAATCTAGATGGTGAGAGCTATCGTCTACTACTTTTTAGCTCGGACGCCGCTGTGTAGACTGTAGGTTTTTCGGACCAGGAAACATGAAAAATTAACTTAGCCCTCAGCGGGACTTTTAGGTTCATGTAGTGGAAAGGTATCCGTGCAAAGAACACTTTCCGTTTTCGAGAATTGAGCCCAAAATTCAGCTTCCACGAATTGAGCCACTGGGTTAGTCTAAGCCTATTTTTGATGACATAGTTATTGTCATGAGCTTTAAAGAATTTCACTTCATAATTATGACTAACAAATAACTCACTACTGGCATTTCAGTTCGACTAACCGAAATTCAAGTAACTGAAGTTCCGCTGTATGTAGAGTAAGGTTGCTATCGATAGGCCGACTCCTTCGTTGAGCCACATCCATTATTTTCTAATTATTGACAGTAGGCGCTACTTGTTTGTTTAGTGTACTACGTGGGAGTTGATCCACGCTCAAACAAAGTTGTTTCATAAGAAAATAAGATTTTTGTACTTTTCTTCTAATTTATCAATGTAAAGAAAATATAGATACCAGTGAGACGTTAATAGTGTTTTAGTTGTCACTGACAACATTTAAAACTGTGTTCAATCAGCGTTATTTGACAGTTAACAATGGTTGTTTGCTTCGTTATAACCGAAATCACAGACGTATTACATACGACTGGTAGTTGCCTTCAATGAGCTAATCTGCGTTGTTAGAATGGGTTGGTGGCCCAACCGTGGAAAATACATCGAGGCTAATATTTTGTAACTTTTTCAAGATGAAGAATAAAATGTCTCTTTATCTGATTTAGTAAAAAGTTATCAAGAGTAGTTAAATCTATAGTTAGATAATGATCTCATTTTCTTTGTTATAAAAATAATTAAAATCCATTAATCTAATTTTAACCTAAACCGGAGTACCCATAATTCGTGTGTAAAATGAATATTTTATTGAAATTATCGTAATGATTTTCATTACTTCTTGCGTAATTCATGCTTATTTGTTGTTTTAAAATTGTATCAGCTCAATAAATAGAGTAAGGAACATACGTAGTGTAGAAATTGACTCAGAAAATTAGCAAGTTCAGTGGTAGGGAAGCGTAATTCTTATTGTTGTTTTCCGGAAGAACTTTCAAAAATGGACACTTTAGAGACTTTAAAACATTTAGCGAACAGAAGCCAGACATAGAATTTATGATATACGCTACATATTTTTGCGGTCTGATAGTAGCTTTGCCATTTTTTGTCGTACATCTCTGATTTTGATGTTATAAAATAGGGTTACAGCTGTAAAATGATGATTCCAAACATCTAGAAAGAAGGACAGTAAAGGCTAAACTTTCACTGCTTTCGGTAAATAGGCTTATACAAGTCCAACGAGCATTTATGGTTCTGTGTTGTTTCTTCTAATAGCTTCAAGGATGTGTAAAGTGCGAGTTCATGAGAAGTGTGCTGGTGTTGAAGGGGGATCAAAATGTATTATAGCAAAAAATGCAACTGAACTCATCAAGGACGAATAATTGATGCAGTAATTTGTGTCAGATTTATAGCCTAATATTAATAGTAGGCTTAATAATTATTGTATGCTATTTGGAAGTTTTCAAGTCATGGTTATTGTTCTTTTATACTCGCCTAACTACAAATTACATTCTAATTATCATTTTCATGAAAATGTTTCTAATAAAAGAAATTAAATTTTATTTCTTAGATTCTCTCATTATGCTTATTTTATGATTACAAAGACTAAACTAAAACCCAACTCCTGCTTCCTTGTGAATAATGCGAAGCTATCAGTATATTCCAATATATTTTCAGTGGCCTGTGTTAGTTTGTAACGAGTATTTTATATTTACGAATCATGCTTAAAATAGTTTTAAACATTTTATTGACTTGTATTAAGATGATACTGTATTAAAAAGAAAATAACTACTGTTCCATTCATAGAAACTCTCTGGCTCAATGAAGGCGACCGGTTTCCTTCATTGGGCCAGTGGCACCTATTTTTATTTTTCTAATATTTACTGAACGTATCATAATTATAACGTCTAATCCTAGATATGTCTAGTATGGAAAGTAATAGTTACATCAACAAGTACAGAACTCTAAAATTGCTAAATTTGACGATTTTAAGGATCATTTTGTAAAAGTGGCTCATTGATAGCAGCCTTCGCCTATATACACACCTTATTTATATTTAATAGACATAAACCTAAATATAAACAGACGTTTTATGAAAATATACACCGCACTAAGGAAAATTTTCCCTTCCTTTTCCTTTTTACGAGCAAAAGTATTTTTCAGCCCAAAATATAGAATTAATTAGAGAATAGCTAAAGAAATTAAGCGAGATGCCAGTACATTACTACTTCCTATTAACATAAACCGAAATATTAAATTGGTCGTAAATCTGTCTAAGATTACTATAAAAATACAGCTCGTAAGTAATGAATCCTAGCTCCAGATAAAAATCCTTAATTCCGCACTAACAATGCCGCTCGCAGAGCGATTAATCCTCGAGTTCGTGGAGAGCTGAATGCGAATGAACCTTGGACGATGACGCTTTCTGCTTTTAGCATTCATTTAACGAATGAAATATTGTGATGAAGGGTCTTTCTTGCTTGCGTTGGCCCACGTGATCTTCACGTGTATTTCATTCGCAGCGATAGACGATTTGAGATTCGATCCAATGTGCCTCGTGTGGGCGGGGCAAAAGATCAAGTGTATTTTGGCGGCGATCGGTATTTCCATGCCGTATCCATTGGCAACACAGGCACGTGGTCGGCCTTCTCAGAGGCGTGGCAGAGATGGGCGGTCAGTCTCTCCAGGATGTTGCGGTTTGGACGAGTCGCCAAATAGTTTCCACGTGGTAGATTTAGGCAATAACAAAACTCCTTTGTTAGCAAGTTAACCAAAATCGCTAAAATAGCCACAACATTAAATTCTCTGAATAGAACAGTCCCTTCACAGTCTTTATTTTATTAAATAGATAAATTTATATTATTCTCCAAAAATTATTTGCCCTCTTAACTGATAACTTAAAATCGATATATGCAGTAGTAAAATAGCTTTATAGGGCTGGTTGCAATATTCACATTGTTCCACAAAAGTCCTTAACTTTCCTTTTTATTACGCGTACAAAATTTTCCTTGATTTTAGTATAGAGACTAGAAAACAGAATAAAAAAATTAGATTTCCTCATTTTTTTATAAAATTTTATAAAGCTGAGCTTTAAATTTTATTGAACTTTAAATTGAGCTGAGCTTTAATTTTTTTAAATTTCAATTGAGCTTTAAATTTTATTGAACTTTAAACTGAGCTGAGCTTTAATTTTTTTAATTTCAATTGAGCTTTAAATTTTATTGAACTTTAAATTGAGCTGAGCTTTAATTTTTTTTTAATTTCAATTCAGCTTTAAATTTTAAAAGACCAAATCCTGAGTATTTGTGCCATTTAAATGATTTTCGTAACTGGAAGTATATGTCTACTACCAATGGTTGGAAATATAAGGGTTGGGTACGGAATTTTATGGTCAATGTGTATGTTCAAGATTATTCGAGTTTTCAAAACATCGTAATCCTTTGCTAAATCATATTGACTGGATCAATATTTAAAATTTATTTAGAAATTTTTATGAGAGCAGGAGCATTTTAGAAGAAAATTAGGGATTTTCTCGTACAAAATGTTTTGATATAAAATGAAATTTGATATCGAATGTTTTTATACAAGTCTGAATGTTTGTTAGAATAAAGACACTCTCCCGAAGTTCGAAGTTTAAAGCAGATATGAAATTGAAAGAAGAGTGAAAATTGATAATTTTTTTTTTTTTGACTGAAAGAAACAAAATGCAGTGAACAACATTGAGAAATCAAATTGAGTAATACTTTTACAGCCTGTTTAAAAAAACGGTGTATTAGTTGTTTAGTGTATTAGTGTTTTGTAACTTTGTTTAGGAAAAATTTTTCCATCACATTTCTGTAAGCATAAATAGGAAGTGTTTGACCGAAATATTTTGATGAAATAGGAGCATAAATATTTCCTTACCCTTTTTGTCATTCGAAAGAATTTTACAGGCAAGATTTTCGAGGTACTTTTGAGACGCATAATTCAGGATAATGAAAGGAAAAGAAAGATATATGGATATGAGTTATTATTATTATTGTTCTTAATGTGGTCCTAGGTTGGAAGATTTAACAAATAAGTGTTAGATTAATATGAATCGATCAGTGCTAGTCAGTTAATTGAAAGTATGAAGTTTTAAAACTATTAATGGATGTGTAATAGTTAATTTTTGTGAATTTTTTGTGTTTTGCAAATAGATGAAGATTTTAAGAATAATAACTACATTTTTGCATTTGAAAAAGCTAAAACTCTAGTTCATAATTTAGTCTGTCAAATATACATAGTTAGGGAAAAGCATTTCAATGTTATTTATTAGCCCAATGGAGCGTTAGCTAAGAAGGGCTATTAATTTCGTTTTGGCATTTTGCATCGATTCACTTTCTGTGTTGATTCACTTTTCAAACTGTTGCCACAAAATATTAAAGCAGTGTATTATATTTATAAAGATTAAATAATGAAGAATCTGCATAAATGTATGTTATGTTTCTCGCATTGTGATAAAACAACGGTACCTAGAGCCATCACATTTTGGATAACGTAATCCTCCTCCGAATATGGGTATCTGGAAACCCAAATTTGGAATTCGTTTTATTATCGATTTCATATTTTGTAACACGTCATATTTCGTAAGGAATTTTTGATTAAGAACCTCAACGATTTCAAAGCAAGCAATGGCAACATTGTACAGAAAAAACATTTTTATCTCTAGCTCACGAATTGTGTATTGGAAATTCTAAAGATATGCTCATTTTAAAATTATTTTGCGATATTCCTGTTGAATTGAATTTTATAGTTTAAGTGCGAAGAACACATGATATTTAATAAGTAAAGGTAACACAGAAACCGTTAAAAAATGCCCCTTTGGGCGTAATGTAAAATCTGAAAGCTTTGAGATTATTTTTAGGCTATTTTTGCTATGTCACAGTTTTCAACGTATTTTGTAAGCACCGATATTGGCTCAAATATCGACTTTTGTTTTGATGTTTTGTGCCAGTTTTAATGCTGGTGTATCTTGAGATTTCCTAACTGAAATTTTATAAATTTTGAACGTTCCTTAGCCTATTATTCACAAGCACTGAGATGAATGTTCTAAGGGAAATTTCCATAATTTGAACGTCTAAAATATTTTCATTTTTCAGGTATGGATTTCATGTTTCATAAAAGTGTATGCAACAAAATAATTTCATATGTCATGTGTGATTTTATAAGGTGATTGGAAAAGGCCGCTATAGACTTTTTATTTCCTTAAATATTGATCACAGAAATTTATTATCAGTTACAAAGTTTCTTAAAGATACTTTCTTAGAAGGATGATGATTTCCAAATGACTGCCACATAACATAATGTCAGTAATGTGGAAACACGCGTTATCTTGCAATTAGTAAACGCGCAGGTTATAAAACTGAAAGAGTAAAAAGAAGTAATTTTTTGCTAAGCTGTGTGACAAGATGATGAGGGAAAAAAAAAGACTTCTTTTTATTCGCTCAAATATATTCCGCTTTCAAGGTTTTGTTCTTCAGAACTTTTACTTTCTCAGAAATTTAATAATTCGAAATCGGTTGCTACTGACAGTAGATTTTTCTCCTATGGTTGTTGATAAAAACCTTTTAAAAGTGTTTCTCTAACCAACATGGAAGACACATTCTGCTGTTGAAAATAATAACTTCATTTTATTTTATCCTTTTATTAATTAAAATCAGTTTTTTTCAGTTAATAATGCCAAATTCATTTCGTCCCAACGCTTTCAAAATTCTAATAACTGAGCTCTTTCCCATTTTATTGCTGTTTTTTTTTTTTTTTTTTTTTTTTTTCCGATATGGAGCGTTAAGTTTATTTTGCCCATTGATTTTCTTGTAAATTTGTTTGTTTGCTCCTCCCTCTTTTGTAAAACATTTTGCCACTAAAGAAAACCGGCGGATGTCAGATCACCTTCGTAATAGACAAAGTCTTATTCACAATTTGCACCAATCTAAGGTTGCTTTCTAATTTTAATATTTCTCTTGAAAAAGCATTTAAAAAAACCAACTAGAAGAGTTAGCCAGCTTCTTAACCTGTTTCCTGTGTTAAAGAAAATACTATGAAGAGGAGGAGAAAAAAGCTAAACTAGTAAACTGAATAGTTAGCGAACTTCTGTCAAACAGGTAAACAATTCTTTGTGAGTTATATTATTAAATGTTTAGAATGCACATAGGAATTAAAGAAATAAACACTCCACAATTATAAGGATATTTAAACCTGTTGACTTCAGTTATAAAATAAAGACATTAAGATATTAAAAGTAGCTCAACCTTCCACTTTTAATTAACTGGATTTACTATAGTTGGTTTATACAAATGGTACATATAAAAAATGGTTCATATATTTCACAATACGTGTCAAAAGTAATATTAACAAACACAACATTTCCTTAACATAACATATATCACATCTGACATCATCGTGACAAATCCTCGTTAAGTGTGTCAAACACAGGTGTATCATCTAAAACTTTCTCGCAGAAATAAGGATGTTAATCTACTAGAAAAGTTATTTCTCAAAGGTAATAAGAGAGAAAGCGAAATCGGTAAAAATAATAGAGAAAATCTAAATTTATTCTACGAGCTATCAGATCTCGAGCTTGAACAGTAGTATTATTAATGACCATGACAACGCAGTTATAACGATGCTTTCAGTTGAGTGAATGGCTAAAAATGTTTCAGACAAAGTTTTAATGATCAAAAAGAAGAGAAATCGCAAGCACAATCTCAGTAATAAAGAAGTCACTACATCTAATTTTAATGTGGATGAGTAAGTTCAGCTTTTGGCAAACATGCAACTTCATTGTGGTACCTGACAAAAATAATCCATTCTGTAAATATAATATCTGTCACGTAAAGTAACAAAAAATAATAAATTTATTCGCTTTAACAAGCAACTGTAGCGTCATTATTCAGCGACACGTGAAAAGTACAACTTACTCACATTTTTGCTATGAGAAAATTAAGCTGTGTACAAATTATGCAGCTTGGTGCAAAAAATCTTGTAGGGCCACATGTAAATACGTATCTTGAGAATTTGAGCCTATTTTAAAATGCAACATCATTTCGAAACGTAAAGAACAATATACAGTAAGACCCCGCTTAACGCGGGGGATACGTTCCATCAAAGTAGAGCGTAATGCGAAACAGCGCTAAACGAGGCTATCTTTACATGTAAATATTGGGGTTAGGGGAAGATGGCTAGGAAATTGGTTAGGTATTAAATTTAAAAAGTATGTTTTTTTAATAAAAATAAAACCAAACATTTATTTCTTAAAGCCCAAATTAATACCACATTATTATTTCTTGCAAAAATAAAAACAAAATATAAATAACAAAACGAATATTCTTAAAAAAAACAAATAAAATTCTAAGTCAGTCATATTTAGTTAGCCTTCCGCGTTTTCAGTGTTCTGCCTTTTTGTGACAAAAGCATCTAATGTTGTTTGCCTTTTTCTTTTGCGTTGTTCTCTTAAAAGTTCTTCATAAACGGATAGAGCATCTCTAACACCACGCCTTACTTTTGAGCTCCTGTCAAAATTCGGATCATTTTCAATGAATTGATCCATTATTTCAGTTATGGTAGACAAACTCCTTTTTACAAACGCCATCGAAAGTTCTTTTTGCTCTTCTTCTGAATCACTGCTGTCAACATTTTTGTTTTCTTCTTGTTCAGTTAATTCCTTGAGCTCATCATTAGAAAGACTAGCCGCTGCTTCTTGAATTATTTCTTCGACATCTTCCACATTTACCCCTTCAAAATATGTCTGTACAATACCGCACCAAACAAGAAATACAAGTACACTCTTTCGGATATGTATTTGAAACCTATCGCTGCATAATATTTCGGGGAATCCCCGTATGCTGCGAGCGATTTCGTGGAATCCCCGGGTTGAAATAAAAGAGCGTTAAACCGAAACAGCGCTAAACGAAACAGCGTTAAGCGGGGTCTTACTGTATCTGTTTAAGAACAGTTTTCTAAGAAATTCCAAACTTTACATAATTCTAAAATATTAGGATTTTAGGTTAACATAAGTAATTTTTTATTTATTTTTTGTAAACTGACACTTTATTTCAGAAGAAGAGGGAATAGAAAAATTTAAAGAAAAGTAACATATATTAAAGCTTCTGCATATAGCCGCTGTATATTAAGTATGTTGGAAGGTATGAAAAAAAATAACGTTGAATTGGGACACGTTTGATATCAATTACTAAAGCATTTTAGGCTTACTACGCACAAGCTTTCAAAACCATCACTGAGCATCAAACGATATTAGTAAGAAACTCTATTTTCAGTTACGTACAGTTTATTTGTTGACTTCCTGTCACTCACCTTCTCTTTCAGTTTCATTCAATGTTTTCAATCAAGTCCAACAATTATGAAGTTCAGTAAAGTGTCCTCTCTAATTTAAACATAAGCCACTTGTTTATGGTTTGCTCTGTACTGCATGTCCAGAAACGTTCGATCAGTATTTCGCAGCATGCCAATAGTTCATCAATATGTTCCTGTCTGAAAAACGTACATAACCTAATAGCAATTTTTGAATGCTATGCAATCTACATTTGTCTCAGTTAATATGTATTCTCGCATCAGAATGGTAGTAGAATGCTTTGAATCACTTAGCTTGCAAATGTTTTTCGCTTTGTTGAGTGCCAATGAAATTTTTCTTTTCTAAATTACAGTTAATCATAACCATTGTCCCCCATATTTTTATTTATGATCGCGAGCCCAATTTAAACACCTCATCCTTTGTTTTTCTATTATATAAAGACTTCTACGAGGGCTTTGGGACGTCTAAGTCATTTTCTTCCAATCCTGCAATTTGCGATTTAAAATTCACTTGGACAATAGCTACTAAATGCTCAATTTCTCACAGCTTTGAAAACAGTCTTTAAGTTCAACAGAATAAGGTTGCCTGAGGATAACAGGCACAATAATTATTCTTTATTCTTCATTTTCTGGGCCGATTTTCTAACTGTTTGTCATGCTGAAATGAATAATTCGCTTGCTAACCATCGAGTAATGACAGCCACGTTTCACTTATTGTTACGGCAGGAAATTCTTTCTTTAAACAGCACAACAATCGCAGCTTCTGAATGCACTTTGTGTTCAGGCAGCGTATTCTGCCGATGATTAAAAGAGTAATACTTTAAAAGACGAGAGTTATCTTTCGTTCGATAACTCGGTTATGGAAAATGTCACGAGGACTATCTTTTTCTTTGTGGAGGCGTTTTGAAGGAAATTAGATTTCATTCCCGTTATCCACGATGAACTTGAAACTAGTATAGTAAACACTAGTGAATCTAAGAGTTAACAACTTCACATTTATTGTGCAGATTATAAAGATTTAATGGTATTCTTCTAATATGCTCTTGTGCTCGATTCAACTCAATTTCCTGAAACGCTAAAGTTGCTTATGAAGATTTTTCTGCTCACAGAAAACCTAGTTATTGTATAGGATAAGGTACAAAAGAATGAAACGATTGAAATTATGTTCTATTCGACTTATGAAAGGTAAGAATCAGCCATGTAGCGATGACTGTTTAAAATACCGTGAATACGTGCTAGGGAAGAGCAGAATTGAAATTCACTTACCCCTCCTCCCTAACAAAACGCCAGGACCTGAGATGGTATTTCAATCAAACATATTACACATAGACTAAAACGCAAGAAAATCAGCCGAGCAGCAACTGCACCTTCAACGCATCAAGTCTGAACCTAATTATTCTTGGTGGTTCAGACTTGGTGCGTGAAGGTGCAGTTGCCCCTCGATCCCTACTTTTTGACTTCGCTCATTTTCTTGCGTTTTAGTCTATGTGTCATATGTTTGATCAGATAGCCTGGCTAAGTAAAAGTAGGCGGCCTGGGTAACTCTGATTCAAAATCCTGTTACAACCACGTGCAGTGCTGATAAGGACCACGTGTTTCTGAGACTCCTTTGCCAATGCTTTATTTTTCTTCTTTTTTCCCCTTTCTTGGAATTTCGTTCTCCTGATGAGGAGGGACCTTTAGCTGCCCTCGAAATCGATTGAGTGTTTTAATATACTTACGCCAAATACAAGGTTGTTATTTTTTAACATGGTGCTTTTTTTAACCCTCCAGCCGGTAAGGCTATATATATATATATATATATATATATATATATATGCTTACCGGCTGGAGGGTTAAAAAAAGCATCAGTTTTTCTTCCATTTATATTACTTCCAGGGACCGCTACTGCGCGTAGGGGATTTGCACATATACTGCGGTGCTAATCAATTGCATGTTCTATTCTGATCTGAGCGCCATGCAGATTTTGGATAAACTGGACACGTCCTTACCTAGATTGCAACTTTAATTGATAATAGTGATTTCTTGTTTTAAAAAACATTTCCAAACTGCAACTGGTATAATTTATATACTGTTAGCAACAAAATAATTATCACATGTGACATGCATCCGTTATATTAGCTAAAATTACACATTAGAAAGAATTATAGTGGACTGGTCTCATAAGATATCGTATTTGTTAGCCACCTATGCATCGCGAGAGTCATTCTTATTGGCATAACTTTAAAATTAATACCAGTCAGTTTAATGCTTTAAATATTTTGATTTCTCTACAAAACTGTCATCAAATGAGTATATTATTTATTACAATATTTGCAATTGTCACTGCATTTGAAATGAGTTCAGAATTTGAAATGCAAATTTACATGAAATTTTGCAGAACTTTAGCACCAAACTTAAATGTTCACAAAGGATATGACCCAAATTGTTTGCTTCTCAGAGGAAAAAAAATCTTAATTTAAATTGCAAAGTGAATTTATATAATGAAAATCTTCAGCATAAAATGTAAAAAAAAAAAAAAATGTGCATAAAAAATACTTAGATAGTAAACTAATTTGTAATTAATTATCGTATTATTTAATAAATTAATATCAAATGTAATCTAAAATGCACGTATAACGCTTCGTCCAATTTTATTGAATTAGCATGTAGTTAAATGCATGATATTTAGTTTTTGATGTACTAAATACACAACTGGCCATTTAAATTGCTACACTATGACGCGGCATTCAACAGACATCAAATTTGTATGAAAGGTATTATATACTGGTATAAGCAAACCATTAGTGTAAGAAGAATATACCCATACCAGCACATGTTGGAGTTCTATCACAGCAGGATCGTGGCCTAGGTAAATTGCGGTTTATCGTCCCGCGATATTGAAAAAATGATTTCATGGATTGGAATCCCATTACTGCCAGAGTAATATGGAATCGATGGGTACAACAGGGCCCTACTGAAAGCCATGCAGGATCTCAGCTGCCCAGGGCCAATAACTCCCGAGTGGACAGACATGTTGTCTTCTCGACCTTGCAGGATCGTACAGCCACGTCACGAACCCTGTCTCCGAAATTTGTCTCGTGTGCAACAAGTTCCCGCTCGGAAAGTGCAACTTCTGCAGCATCATGGACTGTCAGCGCAGTGGACATTGTTGCGCCTTCTTTGATGCTTCAGCAGCCACAGTAGCGTTACAGTGGAGCAAAGAACGATGACACTGGGCACAGAAGTGGGACTTCGTCGTTTTTTCAGACGAATTCTGGTTCTACGAACAACATCAAGATGGGCGTATCCGTGTGTGGAGGCCCAAGGAGAACAAACATTGCCAGTTTGCACTCGTCAGCGTCATACAGGCAAAAAACCTGGCATGCTGCTAAGGGAGTGACACTGGGTACCCATCACAGTCATCTCTTATTCGGGCAGCCGGTAATGTGGCCATCCACCTTAGCACTTCTGATGTGCTAAGAGCGGCTGCTGTGTGTTATCTTCGAGGTCTGTGTGACGCCATTTTTCAACAAGCTAATGGACGACCGCATGTTGCAAGTACTGTTCGTACCTTTCTCGATACAGGAGGTGTTCGATTTTTTTCACTAGCCAGCTTGTTCTCTAGATCTCTCACCCACTGAGAACATCTGGTCATAGGCTGTCGAGAGACTGACACACCACCACTCGCTAGCCGCTGCGACTGATGAATTCTGAAATATAACTGAAGGGCCATGGAATGAAATGCCCCTACCTAAATCACCCAAGCTCAGTTCGACTCGATGCCCAGCCATCTAAGCTAATTTTGACTCTGGCAGCGCAAGCCGTGACGTTGTTGCTGTCACAGGTGGCAGTTCTGTGTATTGAATTTTGTCCGCTGTGCATCCCAAGCCATTTGCAAATTTAATTATACCTTCTTGTCATTATAAGATATATGCACAATAGATGATTCTGCTATTTTCTTTCCTTCTTGGTGTGTACACAAAGCTGCTATAATAGTTTTAATGGCCAACAGTGTATTTACTTTTTGAAAAGAGAGAAACTTGAACATAGATTCTCGAAACGCACAGACTTTTCTTTCATAAACTTAGACCACTTAATTTTAAAGTCGGAGTGTTTCTTATCCTCATATCAGCTCGAATATATCCAAGATAACTGACGTGCTAACTTCAGTCCCTGTACACAAAAGACTAATAAGCATTAAAAAACGGCCCATGATTGATTGCTAATTAATTTATTGGTTTAAAGACTTCAGAAAGGGAAGTTTAAAAAGTTTTGTTTTATTAAAAAAAAATGAGTTGTGCTATGTAGGAAAAAATTCTTAAGCGGCTGAAGTAATTTTAATATATATAACTTTAGTGTAAATATAAATTGAGAAATATCTTCAATTTATTACAATTTGATGAATTTTACATAATGTTTCGAAAGTTTTCATTTACAAATATTCATTAAATAAGAGTCTTATTTTTTAAATATTTGGAAGCGATCTAGCCAAAGACTATGAAACTATATATATATATATAGATTGAAGTACTTCTACATGCTTAAACTAAAACGAATGTGTATTAATAACTGTCTTTACCATTTTCAACAATGAAATTAATTAGTGCAATCATATATCCTTTATATGTAAATTATCTATAAAGTTTTCAGAAGTCTTCACCTTTAAAGCAATAAATACTCAGCAAAAAAGCAGAAACTATGCGGGGGAAAAACAAAGCAATAGCTATGCAGTACTAATTAATAACACGATTTTAATCTATTACAGTTTCTTGAGTCACTGTTAAATAGATCATAATCAGGGGCGTCATCTTAGGGTATGCTATGCATACGACGCATATAATTAGTGGCTACTTTAAATACGTTAAATCAAAAATTTCGTAGAGAAAGTGGCCCTGTTATTAAAATAAATTATTACTGGGAGCTTGACCTGGAATGAATACCAGGCGAACCGGCTCGCTGCATGGGACGTTTTTTTGGTTATCCTCGTGTGTAAAGCGGATATGTGCCAAGTTCCTTTAGAAAGTTCTCTACGAAAGCATCTCAGCCCTTAGATAGCACCGCATGTTTTTCCATAAATAACTTAATTTAGCCACAGTTTAGCTGAGCCGTAGAAAAGCAGATTATCAGAATAACGTGAAAAAGAAGATAGATAATATTTTTGATGTCAAAAAAAGAAAAAGATTTTCAGATTATATTTAATAATTAATTCAATATAACTATTGTTTTCGTTAACCCCAAAGTCCCAAATGATTTTCGAGATTCTTTAATAAAGATATGTTTTAGATAAAGCTATTCTTTCAAAACTCATAAATTAGTTTCTGAAGATTATGTTGTCTAATTTCATTCATCTAAATTTATTTCTGACAGAGTTTATCTCTAGTTCGCCATATATACTGTGTAAAATTTTGCAGAGTCCATGTTAATTAACCCATTTTCGTATGGTTTGCATCTATGCTATCGCTTCTTCTTTTCGTAAACCGTCACCCGTATGAAAATGATTTACAATTATTTGAGGCAGAGTTCTTGAAAGTTTTAGAGACAGAGATTTTCGCAGCGACGCTTGCAGTTGTGCTTTTCTCTTGTCCAACTCTGTATATTAGTCAGACAGTTTTAAACAGTTTGCTAGCCGAAGTTAAATTGCGTGTTTAAAAGTGGAGCCAACGCTTAATTAGGCCATTGGTATTGTAATCTCCTGCTGCGAATTGCTTTAAATTGTGAGTTTGACTTGAATTAATACCAGCAAGTGGTGGAGTTTTAATTTGTATGTACAAAATGTGCAATTGCTAAGCTTAAGATTTTATTCAAAAGTTATTTAAAACCTTTTTGTCTCTCTTTTGAAATTTCACAAACGAAGCTATTACTCGTTTGTCGGTCTAAATAGGGTTTAAAGATTAAGTTAAATTTATACAGAGGAGAGCCCTATAGTTTTAGATTAAAATTTTGTGCAGTTTATTTCTGTCTTATCAATGTTTACAATCAATTTTCTTAGCCCACTGCAAATGAAAAACTCAATAGCTCTGTAGCAAACCAATAACGCATCAGCAGTCCATATAAAATTATTACAGAATATCGGCTCTGAACCTTTTTGCCTCTTTCTTTTTTCTTATTATGTATGAGTATATCATTCCCTCCCCTCCCCCAAGTTTTTTATTCAGATAATGCATACCAAATACTACATAACACTAAAACTATTCCGTTTCAGTATAGTGTAAAGTTACTGTATATATATATATAGTTTATTACATTTAATAAATATGTAATGTTTATATATTTTATTTATTATAACTTATTAAAATGTTTAATAAATATAAATAAGAAAATATTTCCATTGTTGTTGCTTCTTTTATTATCAACACAAAGAAGCCTAATTTAGCATATTCAGCCGTTTTAAATTAGGTGATTTAAACGTCTGTTATATGCCTTTACAAAACCTTTTAAATACACTTTGAATATATCAATTTGGGGACGAATACGTCTCTCCTAAAGTGCGAAAGCTGAGAACGGTTGAAACAGTCTCTTGTAGATTCATGTTCAAGTAACCTGTATTAATATTAAGATGTGTATGTAATCCTTTTAAAGGAATTATTTAACTACTCTCCCAGTGCTTTCATGTTGTAAATGGTTAACATGTCCAGCTAGATGATGAAAGAGTCAGGATTCAAATACTGGCGAGGGCGTAGGTGATTTTGTACGTTTCTCGCTCCGAGATTCAAAATAGTCTTGCAACTTAAAAATTAATGCTAAGTGAAAGAGTGCCTTATTTACCTAAAAATGGTGAGTAAATTTGAGTTACATTTTCTGTTTGAAAAAATTCAACTTTTGATGCAAATATTATATGCAGCCAAACACGAAATATTTCAAGCGAGAATTAAAGCTCAGATGCTTAGCTTTTCAGGGTTCGAAATCTGTAACTTTGCACCTGCCTCTAAACAGTAATTTACAGCTCTGAAAATAAATAGATAAACAATAAATAAAATTGATAACATAACAACAAGTTCGTTTGTAGTTACCAACCCCCCCGGGGCTCGACGTAGAGAACTCTACGAAGCTACTGGCTAGGATCTGTACCTAGGCAGTCTCGGCCACGGGGGATAAAATTTATGAACTTGGTGGTTCTGAAGCCCCAGGGAAAGGTCACTTATTGGCCGGCCTCGGGGACTGGCATGTCCCCTCGGTTTGCTGGGTAACGGCCCACTGCGACGGGCTCGCCCATGCGACTGGCAGGAGCAACTTGACGACCGGTGCTGCCTGGTGCCTTATCCAGGTGGTGCGCTGCTCCCTTGGAAGCGAAATAGTGGAGGTTGAACCTCCACGAAGTGCCCAAAGGGGGAGTGGACCCGTAGTGTGATTGGGTTCACGAGGCGGGCAAGCCAAAATCTTGTTGTAGTTACCAACAAAGCTACCTATGTATTACTAGTGAAAACAGAACAGAAAATTCTGCGATTACTATTAAAGATAGCTAAGTATTCTTCCAGGCTATGAAAATTACGTGGTTTAGTCTGCTATAAATAAGGGAGGACATGATTTTCAAAACAAATAAATGAATAATTTCGAAGTGTAAACTGATCTAAAAATACAGACCTTAAAAAATGTCTAAAATACAGACCTTGAAAGAAGCTTTTCTCATAATAGCTTTCCTATGACATTTAATATTGAAGATAGTATTACAATCATATTGAAGATAGTAATTCCATTATATAATCATTCTGTAGCTATTTTTAATTTTATGCGCATGGAAAATGTACATTTCTGCAATACTTTATTCAAACTGTTATTTTTATTATTGCTTTTTTATTACAACAATGTTTCAGATCTGATTGCCTCTTTTCAACCTGTATCAAGAATCTTTGTTCAATAATCTTTATTTGTCGCATTGTTTTGTTCGAGCATTTTCTATGGAACTGTATGAACTTTTGAAGCCTATGCTCTTGTTTCAGGCAAGTAAATTCGATCTGTTTACTTCAAAATTTATGCATTTTATGTGGCAATCATAACATTTCCTCATCGAAGACACAATGGTATATATAACGTCTATACAGCATTAATCAACACTTTCAAAATATGGTTTTGTTTGGTTTTATAACACAAATTTTACTCTTCGTCACATTATCCTCTGCTGTGAATCAATCATAATTTTACATTTTCTCTTTAGTTTATTCTTACTGAACTTTTAATTTAGATTAGTTAATACAGAGCTTACAGAGTTTAAATTGTAACCTGTTAACTACTGCAGCATCTACAACAATGCTTTGAACATGCATGTTAATTCATCATGACCATCACATATTATATGTAAATAAAATACACTGCTGGCCATTAAAACTGCAACACTATGAGGGAAAGCAAACACAAAAAAGATATTTATTGCACGCAAACAGTACGGCATGAAGACAAAATGATTAAATTGTCAGCATTTTGGAGGCTTACACAGGGCGAAATTAGTAGAAACAGCTGCAATCCCTGGCAACTAAAACGGCCCTTACCCACTTAGGCATGGAGTCGAACTGGGCTTGATGGCAGAAATGGACAACTCATTCCATGCTGTTTCAAGTCTGCTGCTATGCCACACTTCATCAACCGTATTAGCTGGAGAAGTGAAGCGGGTCAGTCTCCCAGCAACCCAAGACCAGATGTTTTCAATGGGCGACAGATCTGGAGACTGTGCGGGCCAGGGCAAATACCCTGTGTATCGAGGAAGGTCAGAACACGACGTGCAACATGTGACCTTGAATTATCTTGTTGGGAGATGGCGTTTGGCAGGCCTCGAGCATAGGGCGCAACCACTGGATGTAAGGCGTCAGAAATGTAGCGATCTGCTTTCAAATTACCGTCGATCCGAACTAGTATACCGAATGGCTGCCCAAACTATCACACCAGGTGCAGGGCCCCTATGCCGATATTGAATGCAAGCAGGCGACGTGTGGTCACCTCAAACACTTTAGACACATATACGGCCATCAGAATACAGCACGTAGAGCCGGGACTTGTTTAAAAAGAGGATATTGTGCCACTCCTGTACCCAGCTTTGTCGTTTGGAGCATCAGTGTAGTCGTCTCTTTCTATGCTGCATTGTTAAGACGAAGCCGAAGTAATGGTCACCCTGCTGATAATCCACGCTGCTGCAAACGTCGACGCACCTTACCGAGCGGATACTGGGATTGCTGCAAATATACCCATTTCCTGACTAATGGTCCATTTTGTGGTTGTACGGTTTTGCAGGGCTGACTTCACAATATGTCTGTCCTCTCGGGCGTTATTCATAAGAGGGCGTTGAGATTTTGCATGCCGTTCAGTATAACCCTCAGCAACCCATATTCGCATGACAGTGATTGGATGTCGACCAGTGCGACGGGCGATATCACGGAACTATAATCCACACTCTCGGTAGGCAACGATCCTGCCTCTATCGAATTCCGACAATTTTGCTGGTAAGCATTTCTTCTTATTATTCGAGGCATAACACAATATTTTGAACAAACCCTGACCTTCCAAAGCGCTTTTCGAATGAGAAATCCACTACACAGCTTTTCTTTTCTGCAGTGCTTCAGATGTCATTTCTCTCTCCTACCTCGTTTAAATGCGCTGAAATACTAATCATTTGCATATCCTAACCTCTTCTTCCTTTCACGTGAGTTTGACGTTCTTCAAATTATTCCTTCCTGGTGTTGCAATTTTAATGGTCAGCAGTGTACATTTAATAAAGTATGAAACACATTTTATCTTTTAACGATCTGCATTCGTAAGAAAAAAAATAACAAGAGATACAGTGTAAATTGTTGGAACATTTGGTGCTGGTGTTCCTCATTTCCCATGCATGATCAAACTGCACATTAATTTAGAGTTGGGGGAAAAAGTCAAATATAGGTATACAAAAAGAATACTTCACAAATTAGATGAAAGATAGGAACATAATGAACTTCACTGATAAAAACGGCAAATCATGTAAAGGGCTAATAAAAGATGCCTTCGTGGAGGATATTCTAAGGCAACTTGCTCTTTTCTACACATGGGCTTCTTTAGTGTCTTTGAAGTAATTGTTTGGAAATATGGTTGCTTTGTATTCATCTAACAGCCAATGATCTTGTTTCTCAATTTTTATTACATACCATGCGAATGTCTGGGAGAAGCCATGTTTCTCTCCAGCTAGGGAATTTAAGTGGTATTTTACCAGTAAAAAAATCTTTATTGCATTTTCAATGAAATTTCATTGAGTTTAAAGTCTTATTTCAGTTAGACTAGAAACTAGAATAAGAGTCTAGAATAAGACGTGTTCTTATTTCAGTTCAACGAATTTCGGTTTCTAGTCTAAATAAGGAAATGTTCCACTTTTTTGGTCATTTTCAAGCCATTTTATTTCTATAGAAATTTGATCCTTTACCAATTAGGTAACATTTTGCTTATTTTGGCTTTTGAATACATTTTGTATCTTGCATATCTTCATTATAGTGACACAACAAAATAGAGGGCAAATGTTTTCTGAAAATACCGCATGTTTCATTTTGAAAAGTTTCCGTGACTACCGTCAGGTTTGATGTTCCTTTTCCAGCACCGCAGCTAAGCATAAAATCTTAAAATTTTCATTTCCCCGGAATTTATTTGGAATAACTGCAATATAATTATGTTTTTAATAAAAGAATTTTTTTGGGTGGGTCATTTTTTATCGATAACTTTTTTGGCACTTACAATATGTTATCCCTTTTTTACACTCTTATCGCGGGTAATCATCAAATTTCCACCTATTTTCTTGTGATTTTTTTTAAACCCTTGCCTTCGAAGGACTCCAGTAAAAATTTTACTAAATTGTTGCACTGGTTGATTTAATAATTTTTTTAGGTGTTTGAAAGATTCAACTATAAGGGAAAAAAAATTAGTACACTGCTGTGCTTGATTAAATTTCTCTGACACTTAAGCATTCGTAGATAGGTAAGGAAGATTTTATCCTACTTCATATGGTACTTGAATCTTTTGTCTAAGTTGTTATCAGGATTACTGATTTTCATTATAATATATTTTAAGAAAAATGTTACATTAATTTCATAAGAAACATATCTAGAAAAATATCATTATCTTCATAAGAAACATGAACTTTAATTTAAATTACTATGAAAATAAGAATCATTGCTTTGTAAACTGTTTCTATCTGACACAAAAATTACTTCTTCATCATATTCAAAACGAACAATTGACCACATATAACCACTATATCGTACTGATGGACCAAGTTTATATTTTAATTTATTTTATTACATATCAAGCAAATATTTGAAAAATAGTTATGTTTTCCTCTATCTGGTCAATTTCAAGAGCGATTTTGACTAACAGACTGCACAGTCTTTACTGCAACTTTAGCAAAATTTTAAAAGCTGAATTGAGTGCTTCACTACCAGTTTGGTAGTTTCTGATTACTTTCTTCTAAAAAGAAAACATTATTCATAACTTAGTACAAAAAATAATTTATACATATACTATACTTTTTTTGATTAATTTTCAAAATATTTCCTTTTTTGCGAAATTTTATTCGCAGTCCAACACCAAAATATTACTAATTTTCACTTTTTCAATGCGGTTCGGGCATGACAAATATTCATTATAGAAAATTACATTTGTTTACACCTTGACAGCACAGGTGACCAGGAGTTATGTTCTAATTTTTAATTACATAATTTACAAATATTTTTTTTTTTTTTTAAATTCTTGCTCTTTTTCTTTTGTTTGCTCAGTTTCAGGCAATATTTTGCTACTCAAGAGGCTCCTTTACTGTGTTTTTTTTTTTTTTATGTACGAGTAAAATCTTAAAGGTTGAACTGAATGTTTCATTTTTAATTTGGAAGTTTCCAGCCATTATCTACTCAAAAGGAACTTTTCGTAAATTATTATCAAAATAAAGTAACATGCATTTTGTTGTATTCTTGTTTAATTATCAAACTGCTGTTTAACTATGATATTTTATTCCTAGTCAAATACTGAAGTTATTACTAACTTTTCGCTTTTCAAATGCATTTTGTAGCTCTTTGTTCATCAAATACCCATCAGTGAATTCCCTTTACATATTCTTTTTATTTTCAGCTTGTGATGTCTTAAAAATGCGCAAAAAATATATTTATAGATCGTTTATATTGGTTACTGAAATAGATTTCTTGAGTGATTGGGAGAATAAGTATTTATTTTGTTCACGAGTATGAAACTGATGTTTTCTTCAAATTTAATTATTCAGAGTATTGATCAATTTACGACAAAATGCTGGTTTTGTTATCATTAGTTAACATTCATATGAACTCCAGCATTTTAAATCTTTCACTCGACTGTAATTTTTCCCACCAGTAATTAGAAAACGAGTAGAGCAAATGCAAGATATATAGGATATGAAGTAAAAACTTTGAATTAAAAGGAAGTTATTCCGAACTAAGAAATGAGGTTATTCACATGGATATGTAAATATTTAAATCATTCGGAATAACTTAGCATATAACACATGAATTTAGAAGTGGGAAAATAGTGAAGGAACAGCTACTCTGCTATATCTGGAGAGGAGTAATATAAAATTTATTATATTACAATTCTCCATGAAAAGTGCTCTTCTGAAACTCTAAGTGGGCATTTGATCTTGGCTTTTACGTAGAATTTACAATTCTACTAAGACTTTTATAAGAACTAAGGTCAGGTTCTCACTTAGTTTCAAGGAGTTTAAAAACGTTTATTTACTGATAAATGCAAAATCATAACTCTATAACAGGCCTCAGTAAAGCATTCATGTAAAAACCAAAACGAACTCCGCCAGATCATTCTGCAAAAATACTGTTTAACTAATTAAACGTTAGCATGACATTCTATTTAAATATTCTTCTACAAAATTTCTTGGTCTAACTAGAATTTTATTAAATTGTTGTTACGCAGCTGGCAATGGGGAAAATTTTCAGAGTAGCTAATTTCACACAACTTCTTCCTTTTATGCTTGAGACTCCAATAACTTAGCAAACCTTGTAGAGACATTAGGATTTTTTTGAAGGCAGGCAAGATGAAAAATGAGCAACGCCCCAGCGCGCCCAGCGTGCAGACCACCACACCACGAAGGCATGCCAAGAAGGCGGGAGAAATACCTTATATCCACCCCCTTTTAAGGGCGTTTGAGGTTTTTAGGGCACCCAATCGTCAAATCCTAGGTGGGAAGAATCATCATCCACCATCCTTTTAGTTCGGGTGCCACTGTAGAGACAGGTATTTTTTGGAAGCAAGAGAGATTGAAAAATGAGCAACGCCTTCGCCGGGAGTCGAACCGCGGACCTCTCAAATTCGCGCTGAGCGTACAGACCACTACACCACGAAGGCACGCTAAGAAGGCGGGAGAAATACCTTATAACCTAAGAGAGTAAATACTTCCATTACTGAAAACAAAACATCAATAAGCAAACAAGCTGAAATCTTACATAGGTTATTTAAATTAGCATGCATTCATCGTCGATTAAATGGAAAATGATAGTACTGATAATGATCTGCATGCAACTTTCTTTAGTTTTATCATTCCTTGAAGATACTTAAATAATTTACTCCTTCTGTGCATATATATATATATATATATATATATATACATATATGTACTTTTCCAGAGAAACAATATTTTAATAAAAATATATGTACATGCAGAATTTGCTAATAAATTTTATAAACATTAATTTCTCTTTATTTTTATTTACAGACTGCATAATCTTGGTAACCGAGAGCTCCACAAGATAGGAAGATTTCACTCACGAATCCCATCTCATGCTACTGCATGCAGACCATGATATAACTGTGTTCTAAAAAATAATCGAATGTCTGTAAATATCCATACGCAAGCCTTCCGTTTTAGTGATCACGAATTTCGGTTTGGTTTTCCTCTTTACCAGATCTTTTTTTTTTTTTTTTTTTTTTGCTTCTCCTGCCACTTTTATGGGCGAGTGTACTGGAACGAGAATTAGGAATAACTTACTGGCGTGGTGTTTCCGTCCATTAGCATCTGGAATAGAGGCACGTTTGGTGCACGTGACTCAGCTATTTGTGCACGTGACCGTAAGCCCCACCTGCGTACTCAAGTGAAGTGCGCGGCATATTACGCAGCTGATGATGGCGGAAGCCACATTTATCACCTTTTGAGACCGAGTTGGGACAACTCGAAGCAAAAACTGTTCACTGTAAAGGGCAAAATAGGCCCAAAAGAAATAAAATAGGAAAAAATATGTTATGTAAGAGATTATTTTTGGATTCAATTTTATTACCTCTCACAAGTACGTTATCCATGTAAGTACGTGTTTGGCTCATTACTTTAATTGCATTTTGGCAACAATTCTAGAATTGTCACAAATCATCAAACCAGCTATTATTTCAGTTTCAAAAAGCACAGCCAAAATCATTTGATTGATAGAAAGCTATTAGCTACATTTGTTTGCAGATTTGTTTACGTCTTTGAAATATTTGGAACAGAATGACGTTTCCAAAAAACATGAATAGAAATCATATTTGAAAAAAGAAGGTATACAAGTAGGATATTTGGAAAGAAGGTAAGTTTATGCAACCATTGAACCTAAATGAAAATAAATTGATGCAGAATCAGTAAGATTTTGGAAGATTTGTTGTAAGTGAGACATTATCATTGTAACCAAAGCTTAACATGTAGAGCCTTTATTACGAATAAAAATGTAAAAGGTATCTATAATAGTTTGTTAATTCATTATGCCGTGCAGCGCAGCGACTCTTTGAAGCATAATATTTGCACTTACTATAATATGCTTGTTTCCATACGTCTACCAAATTCCTAACCGATTTTAATACAGATTTCATGCCACAGTAAATCATATTTCGAATTTCATTAAATGGAATTCGTTCTTCGAGTAGAATTAAATACGTCTTTCATGATGGTTTGAAATGTACTATTTGTTTAATGGTTATTTCTACAGATTCGCATTACGTTTCGTTAACGAGTATTGGGACATGAAATTTTATAGTTTTGACTGGTCGCAGTTTTAGTAAAAACTTAACAAATGAAAAGTATTCATGAATAAACTAACGTTAGCTATAACAATGTTATTTATTTAAAAGATTATTAATATTACAATATTTAATAAGACATCTTCATTTTCACTTCACTGTATCGCAGATCTTCCTCGCTGCTATTGCTCACTGCTACAGCCTAGGCTTCAAATCATTTAATGTTGCTGGAACTGCTGTTTGTATTGCTTGCTATAGCTTGCAAGTCACGTCATCGTCTTTATTGTAATCATTTTTGTTACCGCTCAGTCTGTCTTTCTCCTGCAATAATCTTTAAAATCATCAAAAGTATTTGAGATCTCCATTTTCCTGAAGTCCATCGCTATTATAGCTTCATCAATCAGAGCCTGTGCACCCAAAATCCCCGAGTAAATCAAATAGTAAGACGGAAACGGCCACTACGTGGACGAATCCATTTTAAAAGAACTCGCTTTGAGGAAAGGAAAAATTGCATGGATATTAAAAAAATTCAGAGCCTTGAGCTAAAACATTGAGCATTGCCTCACATTGAGGTATAAATGAGCATAAGTGCTATTTCGGAAGAAAAATATTGCATAAAAACTGGGTACATAAAGGGTATTTGTCGAATGGGTATCTTGAATGTTGTTGATAGGAATAACGAACACCCGAGTTGATTGTTCGCGAGATCTTCTCTTTGTAATAAACGCTGATGGGAATTTTTTTTTAACTGCTAATGACTATGTCTGAGACGTGAATTCTTCTTATGACCCAGAAATACAACAGCAGCATATGAATGAGAGAGCTCGCAACAGATTTCCCCGACATTAATAATTCAAAACACAGAAGTCTGCCGCAAAGATTTCGGCCACGACTTTTGAGACGAAAAGGGGCCATTGTTCATTGGCCCGTGATAACACGATAACATATATTTATTTTGCCAATTTACTGACCAGGTTCTGACAAGCCACAAAAGAAAAATGCTGCTTTTGCATTAAGAATTCCCAGACAGCCATACAACACGGCCCATTTCATCTTATTCCCCATCCACTTATTCACCAGCCTTAGCCCCAATAGATTCTTTTCCCGCTTTGTTCACTTCAAAAGTGAGCAGCATTTGTGTGATTCATGTTCTACTGACGACTATAACATTAACAGGAATGTTTTCAAAGCTTCTACGAAACACCTTTTGGCCGAAATCCCACGACTAAATCATAAAAATGCTAGGCGACATAAACTGCTAAACTGCGACATAAACTAAGAAGGTCATTTTAAATTAGGGAGGTATGCTACTTTGACACTTATCTTGTACATACATCTTAAGAGGAGTAAGGCCAAATTAACCTTGTAGAGACTAAAACCTTAAAAAAATCATTTCTCAATTTTTATTTAAAAAATTAACTTGAACAAGATTATAAAAATACATAACATGTTTACGCTATTGTATCAAACGCTAGTAAATTAAGATAAAAGATGTAAATTAAAATGATCAAGCAATTTTTTTTAAAAAGACAATTTTCAAGAGGCAGTTTCTTTTAAATAACTTTTAGTTGAGACTAATACGTATTTTCCCTAATTATTACGCTCTGTTTATGTCAGCGTTATTGTGCATAAAAATTTCTTTTCAGAATTATATCTGTTAGCAGCAAAAATACTTTTCAAAGATCTGAATTCTAAGTAGCTTTTACTGCAGCATAAATGGACAGCCAGGTTTGTTGGTGCAAAATCGTTGAAATTTAGAAAAGGTATATAGTTATGTATGTTAAAGAAGCTATTTTTTATCGAACTGAAGAACTGAAAATTTCAAAGTTTAATATAAACGTATAAAAGTATAGTCATCACAGCATGATTACTCTAATTTAAAATATTAAAAATGTGGTTGAGAGAGCGATTTTTTTCGCGTTTTTTTTTCAATGTTTCAGCACATATTTATAAATTCCTGTTCATCAAACAAATCTTAAACCTTGTTTTATCATGTTACTTACCCAAACGTATCGAGTGAACGCAATTAAATTTTTCATCAGAAAAAGAAATGAATTATTGATTTTGTTTAAAAGAATGGTATACTTTTAAAAATTCGAACTTTTTTAATTAAATTTTTTTTCCAAATTTTTAGGAATTAATTAAACTTTTTCCCAAATTTTTTAGTAATTAATTAAAAAATTTCTAAATTTTTTAGCTCTATATTTTAGAATAAAAATAGGTTCATTTAAATTTCTGAGTAAATTCATAATTCCATTCAATAAAAATTCGATATAATTCTATGAAAACAAAAACAACAACAAAAAAAAAAAAACTGCTATGTCTCCCTGAGCGGGATCATATATTTCAAGTCTATCGTTTCATGGACCTTTCTAGATTTCTTCCCCGAAATAATATAATATTAATAATGTGAGTTTCTTTAAATAAAATAGCAATGAGTTTTACTAAAAAAAAATATTCCAGTTATTAACAACTAAATTTTTAAGTTTTTCTCTGTTGAAAAGGTGTCACTTTGCTTACAACGTGAATGTCTCTTGTATAATCTAGATAATAACACCTCTTTTCTTTTGTTCGATCATTGATAACTCAAAGCATTGTAGTGCTCGTCATAAATCAAATAATTAGGTAATAATAATAATAATAAGAAGAAGAAAAGCGCAATAAAGACTTAAAAAGGAAAGTTTTTTCGTCTTTTTTTTTTTTTTTCTAATAACAAAACACTTAGTTTTTAAATGGCATTTTGAAAATCTCTAGATTATGCATGGATGAAATTCGTGTTCAAAGAGTATTAACTGAAAATCATTTAGATCATGTGCTAAATGCCATTTGTATTAATACAAAATTACAAACACAAAGAGCTAACTATTTCTAAACTTTTAGTTGCTACCAGCAGTAGAACTTGAAAGCTCCCAGATACAAGCGCTGAGTTTTCTATTGCTGGTTACGCACCTGATCTGCTCAAGATTTAACTTTCCTCATTTACTTTCCTCCTTTCTATTCGTGAAATTACTGCCTTTCCCCCTCTTTCTTCTTACCCTCCTCTTTTTTTATGTTAATAAAATTACCAATGTCTGTTTCACTTCAAAGTTTATAAATATGCGGAATTTCGGTTATTACGAACGAAAAGGGAGGAATGGATGTGAAATAACGTTATCACTCTTTGTGTGAGACCGGAACTCTCAATAATAGGGAGAACAGAATTGTTCGGAGTAGGGGAGATGTTATCTAGAAAGGGTAAATTAAACTATCACAACTCTGAGAAGTGATGATTTGATTTCGATTTCCAAATATAATGTATATTTCAACACTAAGCATAAATAATAGATGGTCCTTGGAATGCAGCTTATTTACACCCCTTTGTAACTTTTAAAAGTACCGCCCACACTGTATAGTGGGTTGGGGAACCTGATTGGAGTATCGAATTACGGATATTTTGAGGAAAAAAAAAAACAACTTTTAAAAGTTGTTGATTCTGGACAAGGAGCATAAAAATCTGACTAGTAGATGCATTAAACACAGAGAAAGATTTTTATGAGTTACATCGAAAGAAATTTTCAAGGTTTGCAGCTTACGATATTACGCGGATGGTACTGGAATGAGAATATTCTAATAGTTTCTTTCCAGAAAGTCCTCACTCCGCAAAATATATTTTTCTTTCTTTAGTACTTTTAAATTTATTGAGAAAATACAAGCAACGAAAAAAATTATTGTTGGTTATATTTGTGTTATCTGAGAAATAATGTAAAAAGGAAATGAATTATAAAATTTTGATAGCAGTCACAATTAAAAAATTAAGTTTTGCTCTTATCCCCAGAGATGAAAAAGAATCGATATTTAAAAAAAAAAAAAAAAAAAAAAATAGCGATACATTTTTCACTACATAACAGCGCTCAGACTCCAGTCTCTCTTTGAAGCTGTCATGGAATAAAGAAGTGGCGAATGAATAAAATAACTAAACGTAGGGAGATTTTCTTTTAAACTGACACTACTCAGATCCATCTCTAGCTCGATCTATCAGTTGGAATTCTACCGAATTTGGTAGGGGGACTAATGACGACATGGGAAAACCAATTCCAGGAATAAAAAAAAATTAATTCCAAAAGTTGTCGAAGGGGAAAAACATGGCGATGGCTCTAGTCTACACAACTGAAAATTTACACGAAATGTAGGCAAAATTTTAAAATGCAAATAGCAGTTACGTAAATGATAGCAGCGTCATTAATTCAGTTTCTCACTTTACCTTAGACCACTTTAATTGCCAAATTGTTTTATTTTCATACATCGAACGCAACGGCAAATCTTTGTAAGTTTAGAAATGACAGAAGTCCACGGAAAGACCTTCTATCAATTAATGCATTGAAAGACATTAAAAAATTTGAAGAAACAGTATCTTTAGCAATTCGGTTTGGTACAAGGTGGAAGCCGGTACCAGGACAGACAGTTACTTATGTCGCGACTGCAATCGCTTAAAGCATCCTGCGGGACCACATCTGGTAGTAGCAATGCCAGGGCACCAGTGAGATAACTGAATTTGAATCTTTCTGTATAGCAGATCTTCGGAAAGTTCTTCACTTCTACCCGTACAAGATAAACCGCATTCAGGAATTAAAACACAGAGATTATGGTAAATGAGCTATGTAGGATAGAACAGTGCCACATTTTCCTCTATCGGCAACTTTCAGAACTAATTTTTCCTTATGTCGTCATTAGTCTCCGTACGTAATTTGGTGGCATTATATATAATAGACTGAGCTACAAATGGCTCTAAGTAATGTCAGTTTATAAGCAAACACCGTGTATTTCTCGCTATACTCTCGGTTCCCACTTTTTGAAGATCCACCCAACGGGGTAGAGGATAGCGACTCTGACTGCTGTACTAAAGACCACGTGTTCGAATCCCGGTGAAGACATGAATTTTGTCAACGTATAGTGTCTTTGTGGCATGAGGGCACTCTAAATATCTGGAGAGCTAAAAGTCCTCTCGTGTGGTTTGGTGGTAGGGAAAGAGACCCTTGGGCGCTGTCCTCCAGTGTGTTGTTTCTCAAAATTGGAACGAAAGTCGCACTAGCACCTATATGTTGCTTAAGGCTGTTGCTAACGAAAATCGTAATCATGTACTCCTTGCCACGATAAAATTCGTGGGTTTGTTTTGTTTGGATCAAACAAGTGAGATTAGTTACAACGATATCAACTTTTTGAAGAAGGACTTAGCTATGAGGATTCGTAGCAAACATAATAAAAGCTTCTGAAAAAAAATGTACAAATGTGAGCTGAGCTATATTCACAATTTTGGGCACAGAATGCCAAAAATAACCTTCCGTCTTAATATCATTAAATTGAATAATAATTAGATAATGCATGTCATAAATTAAATAGCTTTCATTAGTATTTTACAAATATCTATCGACACCGCATACTTAGTTTAATACCACAATATCGAAAAAATATAAAGATAGCTTATGTATACGCATGACAGGAAAATTTAAACAGTTTTAAGTAATTTATTTTGGGGAGCATTTACTTTCTGTAAATATGTGCTCAGTTTCACTAAGATTTGTTCTTTTTAATATATCATATTCTATCTTTTTAATATATCATATTCTATCTTTTTAATATATCATATTCTATCTTTTTAATATATCTATTTATATTTATGTGGTCCTAACAATGATGGCAGATAATTTTTAATTCATTTAAAAGTAAAATTCTTTTAAAAAAGTTATGTTTACCCACTACAAGTAGTGTAATTAATTCTTAATTATAATCGTATAGGCGTTATTACAGTGGGGAATGAGTGTTTGATTTTGAACTAAGCTGCTGTTTTTAGACTAGTTTCAGTTTTCGAGAGTCTTTCATCGGTTAATAAATTTGTGTTTTAAAAAAAATATTTTTCAACTAAATCTTTTTCGAAAGCATTTGAACATTCACTAAATAAGACAAGTTTCTCCAAGTTGAACTCGTTCCTCGTGAATCGCAATTATCATGCTTTCTCTGTATTTTTGGTACATTGGCTTTTGACAGCCCTTCTTGCAGGCTCTTTCCTGAACAAAAATATGTCTGCGCAACTAAATACTGACACAGCCGAAAATAAAACTGAGTACTTTGTCAGCAATTTTTTAAATAAATACAAATTCTTTTATTTAGAAAATCGGTCAAGAAATATTTATTATAAAAAATATCATTGAAAATATTTTTGACTCGCTGTTTAGTTAGCTCTACTAAAATACGAATAATACTTTTACTAAATTAAATACTTTTTTATAATTTTGGACGACATTTTAAATTAAATAGAAATTTTTGCATTGTTTTTTAGCTCATTTTCATCAGTGGCGCCGCTGAGCTGCAACCCAATTAATCCAACGAATAAGAAAGATCTCAATGCGACCCGGTTTCCTTGAAAATTTTTTAACAAAACGTAACTCCTGGCAAATAGCCCTTTTAAATTTTTTTAAATCAATTAACAATTTTTAATGAATTGTAAATTCCCATACCCAGCTAATCTGCTAAGTATGATACTAGAGTTGAAAGTTTCGTATAAAAGTAGATTTAGTGAGAAACATTAGTGAAAAAGTTACATATAAAAGTCCTTACCAATAAATAATTCCGCTATCTCCCATTCATTTACGTGAATGCTGATTCATTCAATGCGTTAAGGGACATTTGTGATGTGATCGGTTTTGAGCAACCAAACATTTATGTGAAATTCAGTGGATCCTACTAAACTGAAACCATGTGTTCCTCATTCGTATCATCTGTTGTACGTCAAAGGAGGCGAAGAGCCTCAGCTTTTCAGATGGAAATAGAACAGATGATTTTTCCAGACGGATTTCTATGAAAGAAATTAAATACATATTTGACATAAATATTTTTTCAGAATAATCTTCTTTATTATATAGCTTATTATTGAGCACTGAGTATAGTTCTTTAATGGTAACAATAAAATATACTTATCAATCAATCAGTCAAACAACAATGGGTGCAACTTAAATTTCATAAAATAATTATAAAAATTCATATGTTGATGTCTTAATAAAAATATTCAAATTTTCATCAGAATTATGAGATTTTAGCACAATCGTTTGTGAATATTCAGACTGTCATTATTCGGTGACCTGATTTCACTTGTCAGTAGTCGAAAATACATTAATTTTTTCATAAGCCTGGAGTAGAGTTAAGCAACACCAGCCCACAGTGACCCTTTTGATCCTCGTCATGCGCAGGAAAAATCAATCTTTCATTTATCCTCATCTATCTGAAGGTTCCTGAGGCTATCCCCTTGAGACATCAGACAGAGGGTGGAAGATGACTTTTGCAAGGGAGGAGAACACAAAAGCGAGCTTTAGACAACAGGTCTCTATCCGTCCCTGCTGCTTAATCTGACCCTCGGGTGGTGTGGATCATCCGCATATCCCGCAGAGCAGCTGTTGCCATGGCACGCCCCTCAGCTAGGGCTCGTGGTAAATATGGCTATTACATCAGTAATTGAACATTTTTCAAGCCGCCACGTGCTTGAGTTCTTTTCGGCGCATGCAATATTCACTGACCCTCAGCCCCGGAGTCAAGAACTGGAGGACAATTCTCAAAGGGATTCGGCATCTTGGCCTGCTCCGGAGGAAAGCAAATCCTTTTTTGAAAATTTGATAAGGCTTTTCCTATAAAAACAAAATGAGTTTTCTGTTAAATGCCTGACTGCAGAATATTGACCTACGTATACTCGCTTTCTGTGCTTCGTGGAAAAAACTGCGTGATTCAACCAAAGTTTGTGCAAAATTTTCAATAGCTACTTTTCTTCTAATTGGGGAAACAAAGTGTTTTATTAAACTAGTTGACAATTACCAATTGAAACAAAGCATCACTAGAATATGTCGCTTTATACACACACACACATATATATATGCGAAACATGAAGTATACGTTAAATATATAAATAAAATAAATTTATAAGGTATTTCTTCCTGCTTTCCTAGCGTGGCTTCGTGGTGTTCTGCACGCTGGGCTAGTATTCCAGAGGTCCGTGGTTCGATTCCCGGCGAAGACAATTGCTAATTTTTCATCTTGCCTGCTTCCAAAAATTATAATGTCTCTACACTGGCACCCGAACTAAAAGGGTTGTGGATTATGATTCTCCGCACCCAGGATTTGGCGACTTGGTCCTCTAAAACCCTAGTTGTCCTTTAAAAAGGGGAGTATATAAGGTATTTCTCCCGCTTTCTCAGCGTGCCTTCGTGGTGTAGTGGTTCTGCACGCTGGGCCGGTATTCCAGAGGTTCGTGGTTCGATTCCCGGCGAAGGCGGTTGCTAATTTTGCATCTTGCCTGCTAATGTCTCTACAAATTACATAGTAAATCTACTACTTCCAAACACCAAGGGAACATTTTTGCGATCTTTAAAATACAGGAAAAATAAAATGAAAATAAAATTTAAACGAATAAATTTTCGTTTCCACAAATTACATAGTAAATCTACTACTTCCAAACACCAAGGGAACATTTTTGCAATCTTTAAAATACAGGAAAAATAAAATGAAAATAAAATTTAAACGAATAAATTTTCACATTATATATATGTGTATGTTATGTGGAAATATATATTTGCATATATTATCTAATTTCAATATTTTATAATTTCTTACCTTCCAAACACATGTAAAAAAAGTTAATTCTTCTTCTTCTCTTTTCTCTATATATAATCAAGAGACAATAATTAAATCAAAAATGACGGCCCAACAGTCTGACAGGAAGTGCATACATCAAGAATGAAATAAAAACAAAATAATCCAATAAAATAACAGAACAAAACTAGTATAACAAATAGCTGAACATTATTTGGTCTATCTCAAGGAGCAGCCGAAGAATTTCAGCAGAGTCACGTTTCTGAAGTATATCTGTGTAATTATAAATTCTTGAAGTAACTTAAAAGAAAGTGCCAAATAAAAGTTTATTTAATTAAAATTATTGAATAATTTCCATTAAAAGAATTATTAAATATTTTTTTTTTCAAATTTTTATCAATCATCAAAGTATAATCCGCCCCAAGGTGACCCCAAAACAAATAACAGTATACAAAAAAATTCTCGAAATAAGATGGCAGAAAAACCATTGGGGAAATTAAAAGCAAAGCGCTAAATAAATATTTAAATAAATTTCGAGCAAGAAAAATGCAAAACTGCTAAAAATCTAAAGCGACTATTGCAAAAAATTTCCCAATAATTTAATGAGTTTAACCCTTTAAACGCCATTCAGTGTGATTCGTTTATGAATTATTAGCATCTTTAATTTATAATTTTGTTACATTTGGTATGCGGAAATAATTTTGAAGTAAGTAAAATATAAGCTTTAAAGTCTTAAAATACGTAATTAATATTCTCATGTTTTTTTTTTTTTTTTTTATTTTTTTATTTTAAACTTTAGAATCATAATATAATAATACAACAAAAATTTCATTAAAGTACATATATTTTTCACTTTAATTAGTGTAAATAATATTACGATTCGGCTGCTAAGTCCTTTTAGGAACACAAATTCCATAAGATTCTGTGAATAAGATCCCCATTTTGAAGAAAGATTATATTAATTAATATTTTCCCAATAATCTGCATAGAAATGCTCGTCACTTAATATCAAAAAGCTTTTTTACTTTTTATAGGAAGTAAAGGAAGACTTGCAATCGCGAAAAATTTCATGTATCATATTTCAACGGAAATATCCATTTTGATTGTTCCCAAAGCCATTTGTACGTTTTTTTTTTTTTTTTTTTTTTTTTTTTTTTTTTTTTGCTTGACGTCTATACATGCGGACAGAATGAAGGCCTTTTTTTTCCCAAAATAGATTGTAAAACCCACTCCCTTATCCAGCCTTTATTTTCGCTATCGTTAGTTGTAGTCATATACTTCTAATTACAGAGGTGTTTTAAATGACGAAAATATTCATGTTTTGGCAATGCCAAATTTAAAAATTAATTAATTTTCGACAAATAACGAAATCGAATTTTTAATATAATCTCCCGGTCCCTATACTTATATTTGTGAAAGTTTTATATTCAGTATAAAAATTTAAGAAGTTTGACATCCAAACAAACAGTCAACAAAAAGTGACTGAAACATTTAATTTCAAAATTTCATTTTTGGTATCACTTTCAACGGGACTTGAGGGATCGTTTAATTAAGTTAGAATAATACGAAGGTATAATTTTATGTGGAGTGCAGCAAAAAATGTGTTTAATTTAACAGACTGTACAAGGAAGTCATACGGTGTCCAGATTAAAGTTGATAACCGATAAACCGATTTTTTAAACCGATATGCTATTTTTAATGATACACAAGAGTAAGCATTTCGGTTTTCAATTTGCGTATGGCCAATGAATATGACTTCCGATTTGAATATCAAATATCTCGTTTTTTATTTTTATTTTTATTTATTTATTTATTTATTTTTATTTATTTATTTATTTATTTATTTATTTCCATGGGAGGTCAGACTTTTTGGATTTTATTATTTATAACGAATGCAAATTTTTTTTAAATAAAAGTACAGATACCAAAATAACATATAAAATGTTGATTTCACGATTTTTGTAGAACTGAATTCTTTTAAATTTAAAAATGCCAAACCACGAATTTTTGTTTCTTTCGAAAAACAATTTTTTTTTTAACTACAAGCAACGGTTGTGAAAATAAAGGCCGGGCAAGTTATTTGATTTTTCACTAATGAGAACTTTCTTTAAAAGGTGTTTTTTTTTTTTTATTTTATTTATTTATTTATTTTTTTTATTTTTAATGGCAATGAAAAATTCACTGCAGTTTAGTAAACTTTTGACTTTGAAGCTTAGTAAAGCTTTTACGGTTGATTCAGCCTTTGTATCTTTTCTTCAGATGGTATGACATTCATTATTGATAATACTCTTTCGACTGGTGCCGATGTGCGAGCAAGTTCAAAATGTTCTATTACTTAAACAAGGTTATGCAATGAAATTTTTCTTTGAAATAACTAAAAAGCTGTATCTATTTTTCTTCACAACTTTAATTTTCTAAACTTCAGAATTAGCTTTTTCTATTTCTGCTTCATCAAAATTCATTATTTCACGTTCTGGTTTATGTATTTCGTTGAAACTTGGTGCGTTGTACAGATCATGGGAAAAATAATATTGCGGTAAAATTAATACTTCAAATTTTGACATCTAGATGGTCCTTTTCTTACAGTGTACAAAGAATATCTTACGCAATTTAGGAATTCTTTAAAATGCCAGCAGTCAATGGCTTAAAGTCATTCTTTACCGAGCCTTTAGGGTAGAAGGATCGAGCTTAAGTGGTCAAGTTGTTTTATCAGAACTGGTGTAATAGTTTTAACACGACTGAGAAAATCTCGATGAAATCGACCGCCGGAGTTTAAGGTTTGAGAAAAGGGCTTATGTTGAAGAGTATTTTGGATAGGATGATTACTAAATTTGAAGAAACTGGGCAGCTGGGTGTGTTGCCAGAAAGATTAAATGAAACTGTAAGAGCTGTCGCTGTGGTTGACAGAGCATCAATTTCCCGGTAATATTTTAGAAGTGCTGGAGCAGTGTCACGTGATTTGTCTATTCCTCGATCTACGGTACGGAAGGTTTCCTGTGATCCGTTTTAAAGTGGTATCCACAGAAGATCCGTAGAGTAAAAATACTGCATCCTCAAGACATGCTTCCCACTGATTTTTTTTCGATTTTCGGCGAGAATAGCCATTAAATGCAAGGCCTTAGAAAATTTTGTAGTCAGACGAGGCACATTTTGCCCTAGAAGAACGGCAAATACTCACATGTCGGATACTGTAAGTCCAATATTGTGCAAGAACAGTATTTACATACACTATAAAAATTTTCAAGTTTGCTAAGAGAACTGGGGTGTCATGAGCTATTTGAGTGATTATAACAGGGACACTGTTAATAACTTTACAAGAATTATATCTATAAAGTTGCGGATGCTCGACCTGTAAGGTTACAGGAAATAATTGTGTAAGCAGAATACATTTTTCGTATATAGATCCCCAAAGGATGCGTTTATAAAGGTTACAGACATTTTACATTTTACTTGTAATGTTATTGTGAGTAACTGTGTAAGAAGAATATACATATTGTATGTGAAAAATAAAGTATGTACACATAAAGGTGGCAGACATTTTGCTTAAATTAAGGATATTCCAAGTAATTATCTATGCATAACATATTTGTCTCACTTTAAATACATAAATGATATGTTTGCAAATATTACTATTATTTTGCTCGTAATATTATAGAAAAATTACGCAGGTAGAACATGTCCATTGCATGTGAAATGTCAAAGATTATAAAATGTATGTGTAATGTAAGGCTACTGATCCAAACGAAAAATGCTGAATTAAATATTTTGAGTAATGGAAAGGAATGCAATTTAAGTTATTATTCTGTTGTTTTAGAAGAAGTGCTTATTATGCTCTAAAATATATACGGTGTTTATTTTCGAAACACTATTACCAGTCTTTGGTTAAAAACAAGCTCAAATTGATATGCTTCTGTTTATTTATTTTATTATTACTTTCCTTTACTGAATTTTAAAATACATGTCATCTGGAAATTACATTTGCGTCATAGAAAATCTGAAAAAAATCTGTATGTCATACTTAATGCTTTTACGGCAATAAATGAATACTGCAGAATTCTTCCTCCTTCCCCAATAGTGTAATTTAGTAAATTGAGCGTGCACGTAGATTTGACTGCAATAAAAGATATTTTAATGAAATTGTGTTTCAATAAACAATTCAAAATAAATAGCATTAAATTTTAAAAATGTTATTGCAATAAAATTACAAGCATAGCTCAACAATGAGTTAGTTACTACAAGGGATCTAAAATTAGCTAATCTCATGCTTAATTGAATCATTCAGTTAAATCAAAGTTTATTTTAATTTTATTGTGCAAACGTTTTCTTCGTCTTTTTTGCTAACTGAAATAACAATGACAGCATCGTTTCACATGATTTCAAAAATTAAAATTTTCAAGAAATTGCTTGCAAACCACCAAGTGGAAATCCAAACACTAGTATCTGGACCTGTTTTCAAATAGCAGAGAATGGGCTGCCGGCATAAAAATTTTCCCCATGTGTAACATGAATAAAAGCCAGGTTCTCCACAAAATTCTCAGCAAAGTCTTAGACAGATAGCCGTCTCTAACTCTGCCATGATTTAAAAAAAAATATTAGAACATTTAACACATGTATGCCTTTAACAACTTGTCCCAAAGTTATAACTTTGAAATTTAACGGAATCCGTTGTCGCTGTGTTCAATGAATACATAATGAATGCAGAAGGATCATAAATTTTAAGGGAAAAAATATAATTAAAATTTTGCATAAATTTACTATTATTTATTGAGTGCCTTGATCTTATGTTATATTTTTGTTTATTATGCCTACTAAATTAAGAAAGGCAGGCTTTATTAATGATGTAAAAATTAAACAATAATAATAATTCAATTACCGTTAATTCATGAGAAAACAGTGAAAAAATTTTAAAAAATACGAAAAATTGAAATAATGGCACAATATATAATAATTCCTTAAAATTTAATTATTCCATTCCCCTGCCAATTGCAAATACAATGATTCAATTCCTTCTGCTTGACGATTTGTTGCCGAAAACAGAATAAAAAATTTCTGTGGATAATTTATTTGCTATCAAAATTTTCTGCTTGGATAAAAGACTTTTCATTTATTAAACATTTAAAAATAATGTTCTTATTAAGTATCACGGAAAATTTGCAGAAGCTTTTTAAAGCTTTACTGCTCGGTTTACATCTGTATAGAACAAAATGAAATTTTTGGATAAATTTTATGCAATGTAAATATTTTGTAATAATATTTGTTAAAGTGAAATATTGATTTTTTGCCAGAAAATTTCAATTTTTTAAAATTTTTATTTATTTATTTATTTTTAAACAATACATTAATTTCATGACTGTATTATGTGGTGTTACTGCTGATTTCATTCTTGGCCTTTTTTTCTTTGAGGAAAGTACTTCTCAAGGCAATAAAATGTCCCAGATGCCCGAACTTCTACTGCAGTAAGCCATTCGTGCCTGAAAAATGAGAATATTTAGAGACTGTTATCTTCCTGAAAGATGACATTGGCAGATAAAGTGAAGGAACTGCTTTGGGCTCAATTTCGAGATGATCGGGTAGTTTAGAGAAGTTTCTTGTCCTCCTTCATCGGACTTCCCCTCCGTAACTACTGGTTGTTTCTGAAAAATCTCCAAAAGATGGTATCTATAGCATACAGACTACCAAGTTGCTACAATTCCTCAAGAAACCCTTCGCGCTATTATTAAGTATGTTATAAAGTGCTTTGAACACGTGATTGACGCAAATGGAATGCACATTGAACAATTTCATTGATTAAATAAAGTTTCATACTTCCAATTCGTGTTTGTTTTATTTTTTGCAATCTTTTCATCTCCCGGTAGAAATTTGATTTTTATTTTATTGCAGTTTTCTTTTCCTCGTAATCCGTATAACACATGCACCATGTTCCAATTAAATGTGTCAACCAAAACGGGCTCTATATAGATCTGAGTAGGGTCATTTTAATTGTAACCACAATGTACGAACAGTACTAAATTAAGAAATAGTTTTAAATACTTTAAAAACGGATTATATATGTATAAATTTTGTACACGTTAACATGTAAATTACAACTAATTTAACGTTCGGTAATTAAGAGGTTTCTGTTAGCGACTTCTAATAAGAATTACGTAAGAATAAGTTCTGATAAGAAACATATAAATATATATGATTATTCTATTAAGAACTGGAAAGAATTCGTCTTTGTTTCGAAATATATTGGAAAATAATATCAAATATTACTCAGTTTTCCCGCTTCTTGATAAAATTTGGCTCCTTCTGAAATTTTTTCTTATTAGTATTAATGTTGACTGCAAATGCGCATATGCGTAATAAAATAATTGCAATAAACAAGTACAGTAAGACCCCGCTTAACGCTGTTTCGTTTAGCGCTGTTTCGGTTTAGCGCTCTTTTATTTCAACCTCGGGATTCCCCGAAATTGCTCGCAGCATGAACTACGGGGATTCCTCGAAATTGTGCGCAGCGGTAGGTTTCCAAATAACATATCCGAAACTTTGTAGTTATGTTTCTTGTTTGGTGCGGTGCTGTACGGAAGCATTTTTATCATTTGAAACATTTGTTGACATTATTGTAAGTATAAATTTACATAATACTATAACGATTAATACAGTGACAAATATTATGATCTTTAGTTTTTATCATGGTGATAATAAAAAACAAGAAAAGAAAGCAACCAGAAAAAGCATTTCACTGGAAACTAAAAAGCAAGTGATTAAAGATTAGATTCTGGTGAGAGTCAATCTCAAATTACTGCTGCATTGAATTTGGCAACTTCAACAATAAGGACAATTCTTAAGAATAAAGAAAAAATACTGTCATCGGCAACTGCAACTACGTCAAGTTCTGCAACTAGAATTACCCGTTCTAGAAAAAACATTATAGAGGAAGTGGAAAAACGACTGTCTATATGGATTGACGACGAAATTGAACGCAATATGCCATTAAGCCAATCTATCATAATGCCTTCTTGACAAAAAGGCAGAAAATTGGAAACACAGAATAGACTGAATGATCTGACTGGCTTAGAATTTTATTTGTTTTTATAAATATATTCATTTATATTGTTTTTATTTTTGTAGGAAATAAATGTTTGGTTTTATTTTTATTAAAAAAACATTATTAAATTTAATACCTAACTAATTTTCTATCCATCTTCCCCTAACTCCATTATTTACATGTTAAGATAGCCTCGTTTAGCGCTGTTTCGCATTACGCTCTACTTTGATGGAACGGATCCCCCGCGTTAAGCGGGGTCTTACTGTATTCGCTTAATAGTAAAGTTCATTAAGTACGGATATTTTCTGACCAGACGGAAATGAGTAGTAAATCATATAAAATAATCATAAAAGGACGTTGACAATAGCAAGAAATGAAATGGACTCTTCAGATACATAATAAAGAATAACGTATATATATATATATATATATAACAATAAAATAGTCATCTAAACAACTTCCGAAGTTTCATCCCCAAACGAGACTAACTTCTATAATAAAACTGTCAATGCATTTAAGCTAAAACTCTGATTAAGAGAGAATTATAAGAGTTCGTTTAAAAGTGATCGTCTTTCTAATTATAAAATCATTAAAGGGCAGAAAGGGCAGGTAAGATCTTCAAACATATTATCCCCCCCGATTTCAGTCTAACCCCCCCCCGATTTCACATATGAATGGTCGAAAAAATTAATATAACGAAATTTTTTAGTGTCTTGGCAGTTTTTCATCTTTATTGAAGTAAGAGTATAAGAGAAAGTGTTATTAAATGTTTTAATTCCAAACAAATTTATTGAATACTACTGCAGCAAACGAGAAATTAAAATAATCTAATTGTCTGCCACATGATCTTTTAATGATAGATCACAGGTAAAACTAATCAAAAATGTATTTTGCGGAATTTCTTAGTTTGCTGTCACACTCACAGCTTATGACACATTTTCATTTTATTATAGGGTTTAAAAATAGCTTTAATTCCAAGACTAAAACTACATACTAGCAATTCCATTAAAGGAACTGCATAATTACATAACTATTTAAATTCTAACTAGAAATAGGCGTGAGCCAAATAAGCACTTTTTATCAGTGTTATTTTTACAAATAAGCACATTTTTATCAGCTGCGTTGAGAACATTCAGTTTTCATAAAGCAACATACAAGAGATAATCTTATGAATAAATAAAAGAGCCGTTCAAATGCCAAAATTTTTCAAGGCTGCTTTCGAGGGCAATTTAGAATGTATAAACTTTCTCAGTAGAATTAAACTCTAAAGATACAGTTTTTTATTTAAAAAAAAAATAAAATTATACTTCTTCTTCCTCAAAAATTGTTAAAAAAATAAAAATGAACAAAATAATACACAATTTCACCTTTAAGTGCACATATAAAACTTATACACTTCTCTCTGTGTGATAATGCCACAACTTAAGTAAGGCGACCAAGGCGTAAGTAAACTAACCAGTGGCTGAAAACTAAATATGATTATGAAACAAAAATATCTTAGATTCTAGGATGTATACCGCTCTTGTTCTGCATTTGAGATAGCTCTACGGAAGAAAAAGGTGAGATAATAATAATCGTGAAGCCAGCTGAACCTCTCTTGAAACACACTAAACAAGAAACTAAAATTTCTGATTTCGAATATTAATATTTTTAGGCACATATTCTATGCAAACTACACTTTGTAGTGAACTGAATAAACGAAACATTTTAGAAACTTGAATGCTAAATTGTACACCCTATTCACAAAAGTCCGTAACCAGCCCTTTAATTTCGCAACTGTTGCTCGTACATAATAGTTCCACTTACAAAAGTATTTCAAATGACTCAAATATTCATGTTTAGGAGTTTTTAAGCATTTGCATTATTTAACTTCTACACCTTCCCCCTGTTTACATTTTAAAATATATTTATATGCTTTAAAAAATTTGTGTTCATTAAAAAAATAAAATACAGAACGCATGAAGAAAATTGACTAAGATATTTCATTTTAATGTTGAAGAGCATGTTCAGGGGCCATACCTAAATTAACCAGCAAAAGGTTTTTATTTATACTCACTAACAATAAAATGTCAATTTAGAAAAGGGTTTGTGATTTTAATAGATTAAATGATGAGCATTTCTATGCAAATAATCATAAAAAGTATTGATCAGTGTAAAAGTTTCAAAAAAACCATCTTATTCATATAGGCTTACACAATTCGTGTTCTAGAAAACTCTCGCAAGCTTCAGTATTGGCACATAGCTAACTCGTTATATTATTTGCAGGAATTTAAAATTTAAAATATATTTTAAATGATAAATTTTTTGCATGATTATTATATATTCATTCAAAATAATAAAACTTCATGAGAATATTAATAACGTACGTTTAGGGCTTGCAAATCACTTGGATGAAAACTCTTTCGCATACTATATATAACAGAATTATTAATTAAAGAATCTTACGCATTAATAAACCGCAAAAGAACATGATTGAATGGCATGACTGAAGGAGAAAAAAAATCAATCCTAATTTATTTTTTAACGAGTTCTCGAGATAAGTTGGAAATGGAGTCAAATATCCCAAATTTTGTAATTAAATGTTTCGGTCATTTTTGGTCATAGGGGAACCAAACATTTGTGTTTTATTTTATAATGACCATCAAATTTTTCTAAATGTAAAATTAAAAGCGCATAAAAAGTGTTGCTTCCCCATTCGCGGACATTTAGCAAACTTAGTCTTTGTTTCTACTAAAGCCGGAACTGGTGGCCACTTTATTATGGAAGCACCTAAAAGGTGGGCCCCCGTTACCTCCTGTGAAGGGATGGAGAATTACAGCCATGCCTTCTCCGGGATTCGAGCCCGGGCTCTTCGATACCGCAGAAGATTTCTTTATCCACTATACAGGCTGCGCATTAAAAGTAAGGCTTAGTAATTTTTGTAAACTTTTTTAAATTTAAAATACCAGAACATGAATATTTGATTCATTTGAAACATTTTTGTAACTGTAAGTGTGTGTCTACGACCAAGGTTTTCGAAAACAGAGGCCTGGTAAAGAACTTCGAACACAGTATATAGTTTTATCACACAGCTGGCCGCAAACAAATATTTAAAATACGAAAATCTTTTAAGTAAAATCTTTTTAAATGAAATATTTACCAAATAAGCATCCCCTTTCCAACACTGTAGAAGAAACGTTTCTGTTACTTTTCCTTAACTAACGAATCAAAACACGGAATATTTAAATTCAATCAAGTGTCATCTAGTAAACTGATTCTGTTTTCCATTAACAAGAGGGAAAGTTTAGCCTTAGGGTTTAATTACTTTCAGCTATCAGCTCGAAAGAGAAAAACAGACATTTGATCCTAGAATTTTCTTCTCGCATTAGCGATGTTACGTAAATAAGTAGCTTTTATTCATCAATCATGACACGAAAGGTAGTCACTGTCAGAGAAAATAAACAGTGAAAGCATTTAAAAAGACACAGACGAAGATTTTTTTTTTAATGTATGCTTGTTTTAGTTATTCTTTCATTATTATTTTGTTATCTCGTCGGAAACGCAGGATTATCTATAAATGAATGAGCTTGGGTGAAAAAAGTTCGCATGACATTTTGATTTCGTTTATTTAAAAGAAATTTCTATGTTGATTATTTTTTATTTATTTATTGTGTTTTAAATTGCTTGATGGAATATATGTCTTAATTTTGATAGATACTCTTCAAACTCGGAAAAGTAAAGCAAAATATGGCACATATGGTATACTTTAACTTTGGAACTGTGAACTGAATACTAGGAGCTGTATTTTAATCAAGCACACTAGTGGCCGAGTTGGTTAAGACCGCTAAGTATTGGATATGCTATCTCAGGCTAAAGGGCTGACTACATTGTTAGGTTTTGTGGTTTTCATTATGTGTAAATTGAATATGATCCAGTATCCATTAGAAAGTCCTCCATGAAGGCAATTCTCCTCTTAGACAGATAGCACTTACTTGCTTGGCCATATTCTAAAAATCTATATTTTAATCATATTTAGACTTTCTTGAAAGGGAAACTTTATTACCATCTGCATGTACAGTCACTATGTTTAAACTACACTTCTAAATTTTGTTACCAAATGCACATTGAAATTTACACATATGCAATATTTTGTTTCCTATGGATTAAACAATACAATTCTTTCTAGAAATCGGTAAATTTTTAAACAAGTAATACATTCACATAGCAAGAACGGGCACGTTTGCTCAACTAAGTGTATTTCAAATAGAAGAGCAGAGTATTTGAAAAAAAGTCAACAAACTAAAATATCTCAAGCAAATTACATATGCATGTAAAGTAATTGACAACTATACTGCTCTTAGTTTGAAATGAGGCAAATTTTAACGAAATCGAAAAACTTGATCAGCTATGAAGAGAATGGAATACTGTAAACAGATTAAGATTTTAATCAAACCAACAACTTTAAATCATTTAAAATGACCACTTATTTATATCACCCCTTTGTAAAGTCGTAGCTAACAGTTATCCGACAAAGAATATACTCACTTTTACATGTAAAGAATACTATTTTTGTTTCATACTTTGGCTTCATTCATATAATATAAAAATTACTGAAAAGATTATAATAAAGCATGTTAATATCATTATGAAGAAGCAAGTTCACTCATGTCCATAACACATGGAAATTGAACTCTAAAGTAAAAATTTCACCTATAGAACTATCTCACACATCTTCAAAAATAATATGGAAATTATACAGAAAGCCATCAGATGATGCCGATGGTACATCACAATCACGAGAGTGTATATAAGGAATGGTAACAAAGAAGTAAAATTGTTTACAAGCGTTCTGTAAGCCGCTCATTACAACAAACGAATAGTTATGACACAGAAGACGCATGTGGATGATTTTTTACGTGGTAGAACTATCGGCCATTTGGAATGTGGGCGCACTCAGATAGAAGTATCCGAGGAACTTGGAATAGCCCAAATAATCATCTCTAGGCTTTGGCAACAATTCCAAAATGATCGAAATGTAAGTAGACTTTACAGTACAGGTCGCCCCCCCTCGAGTTACAATGCCGAATGACAGTATTTGGCAGTAAATGCCAGAAGAAGCAGATGGAGCACAACATCAGACCTGTCTCGTCAGCGATTTTCAGCCATTGGTACGACAGTTTCAAGGCAAACCGTGTATAGATGTTTGGGCTAGATTGGACTATATACTCGCAGGCCTGTCAGATGTGTTCCACTCACGGCAACTCACTGTCGCCAGCGGTTAACCTGGAGAAGAGAACATGTAATGTGGACATCGTGAGCTTGTGCGATGTTTTCCGACGAGTCCAGGTTTAGCTAGCAGTCTGACTCACGTCAGACTTTCGTATGGAGAACTCCAGGTACCCGCAACCACTAAGACAACATCACTGAACTACACCGTTACGGTAGTAGTATAAAAATGGGGGTTCTGCATCAGGTGGATCAGTGGATCAGGAGGCGTGGTCAATGACATCACAGAGGGCGGGGCCAAAGGCAACGTCATCACACTAGGAGGCGTGGTTTCGAGTGGAGTTGAGTTGTTCGTAGACTACTGATTGAGTTGTAGACCTCCTGCTTTTCATCAGATCATCGATACATCCACTTCACACTAACACTTGAAGCCAGCATTAATATCCTCCAGAGATTCAAACTACCGGGCGGAAAGATACGACGACTGAAGAATGCCTTTCAGGAGCTGCTCATCAGAGAAGAAGACATACTAGAAGACCTTACCAACCCCCAAGAACTGGATGATTACACAGACCACATTCTGTCATTACTCAGACAAATATGTCAGCAGATCCTCCCTACAAGGACCGCCAAAAAACTCCAAGGCATATCCTGGTGGACGGGAAGACTGAGAGAGATGAAACAGAGGTGCAGAGCTCTGCGCCGCCGCCTCAGATCTGCTACCAAAGAAATTGTAGCTTCCAACATCCTTACGGCCTTTCGGCAAGAAAGGGCCGCCTACAAGAAAGCAATTCTTGAAGCTAAAATTAACAGCTGGAGATCTTTCTGCACCAGTAACAGTAATCCATATGGAATTTTACACAAACTGGCAACGCAGAAGATCTTCCAACCAGCGCAAGTACCAGTTCAAACAACAGCACCACATACTATGGACGTAGCGGCCTCCACCGCCAAGGAACTTTTAAATGCTATCTTTCCCACAGATGATACACAAGCAGATACTTCAGAACAGAGGCAAATTAGAGAAGATACAAGCTCGCCATGCACACCGAACGATATACAGTTTTCTGCACAGGAGATACGTAATATATTCCGGTATCTGCCACTAAAAAAGGCCCCGGGTCCAGACGGACTCGATTACGCAATTATCAAAGTTGCATATCAGGCGCGACCATCCTACTTCCATAAATACTACAACCAGCTTCTGCATTATAAAATATTCCCCACAGCTTTCAAAAAAGGCAATGTGGTATTATTTTTAAAAAAGGATAAAGACCCCCTAGTATCGAGTTCCTTTAGGCCAATTTGCCTTCTGTCAGCGATGGGAAAGATTTACGAGAAGCTCATCGTCAACAGGCTAAAATTTCATCTACATCAATACCAAAGCATTAGCCCAAGACAATTTGGCTTCAAACAAGGCAGTTCTACCATTCATGCCCTGCAGCGAATCCATGAAGTCATAATTCAGAACAAATCGCAGGGCTACCAGACGGCTTTTATATCGATAGATTTTCAAAGTGAGTTCGATACCCTCTGGTGGCCTGCCATCAGGCAGGCCCTCAGAGAGGCAAGATGCCCAAGAAATATCTTTCAAGTTCTGGACAACTATCTGGCAGACCGGCAACTGATAATCTCTAACAACAGTAGTACTGTTTCAATAACACAAGTGAGAGGATGTCCACAGGGGTCCTGTGCAGGGCCTCTGCTATGGAACCTCACCTTTAATAAAGTCTTAGAGGCAAGGTGGCCACAACATACTGTGTTAGTTGCATACGCGGACGACGCGGCATTACTGGTCAGAGGCCGCACACGCGCTGAGCTTGAAGCCCATGGCAGTGAGTCATGCACTATCTTTGCCAACCTCTGCGAAGAGCTAAAACTCAAAATATCCACCACAAAGTCCACTGCTATCATCTTTCCAAGAAAGGGTACAAATCCAACACGTAGCCCATGTATCAAACTACAAGGCCGGAATATTAAAGTCGTAAAAACTTTAAGATACCTTGGGGTAATATGGGACCCAGGTCTGACTTGGCTTCCGCATATCCAGGCACAAAAGATTAAAACATCTGCAATTGCCAGGAGATCACGACAATTCCAAGGCCGGAACTGGGGACGGAATCCCCACATTCAAAAGGTACTTTATAAAACTGTAGCTGAGAAGGTGGCACTCTATGCGGCAGCTATATGGGCACAACCCATGACCGCACGCAAGGTTAAGCAACTCCTATCACTACAGCGCCCATTCGCCATAGGCTTATGCAGAGCCTACCGCACCACTGCAACTTATGCAGCACTCACCTTGGCAGGCATCATACCACTTCATATCCAAACGGAGCTAGAGGCCACATATACTAAAATAATACATCTACAGAAAGACGCAACCTTTGCAGGCACCTTACATAGCCCTGCAAATTACGAACATCCATGTACTCCTCTCCGCACGCACCCAGCACACAAGGGACTTGGCATTCACACTGTCCTCAAACCGTCACGAAGTCAACCAGAAGGAAACCCTAATATGCACGCGTTCTACACAGATGGCTCGAAAACTGCTGAGGGTGTAGGTAGTGCCTTTATATACTACAGGCAATGCCATGCTGCACACCATTGGAAAGGGCACCTCAATCCAAATAATAGCATTTTTCATGCAGAAGTAGTTGCCATAACAGCTGCCATTGAATACGTGGCGCTCAACAACATCACACATGTGCAGCTTTATACAGACAGTATGTCGACACTGCTTGCTCTTGACAAACATAGTCACGCCTCCCCGCTGATCATACGACTGCAGCATATCCTAAAAGATAATCGGCACGCACATGTTGACCTAGTATGGATTAAAGCCCATGCAGGTAACATGGGTAATGAGACAGCGGATGAACTCGCTAAAGAGGCTGCTTCGAACCAAAATGCCAGACCGATATCAGTATCAGCACCACCATCTTTCCTCAAAAGTCAACTGCGAAATGCCGCTATCCAGTGGTGGCAAAGAGAATGGGATCAGGGCGACACGGGAAGGAGAGCGCATAGGTTCTTGCCAAAAGTAACCACGGAGCGCCTTATGGCAATTGCTCCCCTTACCAACTTCATTACTGGTCATGGTCGTTTCCCGGATTACTTCTACCGCCGCACCATCTCAACCACGGATCGCTGTGTTTGCGGGGGTGAGGGGTCACCGGACCATTATATCTTTCAGTGCCCACTCACGGAACAGTTCCACTTCCCGATACCAGCCAATATCTCAGCATTTCACAAGTTCCTAGCCAAAAACAGAGCGGCCATAAATAAAATCTGCAAAATAATAACCACCATTGCAGCATATGGCCAGGACCTCTGTCAACCAGAGTAATATGGCTTACATGCATTACTTGCACTGACATATGCACTCTAATGCTCTACCATCTAATCTCTGACTGCATAGGGAGCAGAAGAAAATTGAACACCATTTTTAGGTGTTTAATTTTCTTCTTTTGTTATAACCTATTAAGTGTTTTTTTTTTTTTTTTTTTTTTTAAACCGTGCCTGTATGTTAATTCAAATGTACTTCAAATGCCAGATGTCAAACAGTTGCCCCTGTATGGCCATGTATCCACACTTATAACTATTAAATAAACTCCAGGGGAGGACGCGGGACATATGCCTGTTAACCTCTGTTAAACTTCAGGCGTCCCCGTCCTCCGTCACCTGTCACCTGCTTTTCATTTAAAGTTAGTTTTTTTTAATTTGGCAACGGAGTCATGGCGTCCTCTAGGGATGAAAAAAGAAAATAATCTATTTAGGAATTGCTTATGGCGTCCTCTAGGGATGAAAAAAGAAAATAATCTATTTTAGAAATTTCTTTTTTTTAAATGTTCTATGATTCAAAATATAGAATTGAACTCTGAAACAAAATATCTCACCAGCTGAGTAGTTTGAAGATTTTAACCACTAAGCTGACGGGATACATTCAGATTTAGGTAAAAAAGCCTATATAAGAAAATGGAATTTGAATCGACTCATCAATTTATTCTGATACTTTTATCCTTTCTAGTTTTTCATGAAACTTATTTCTCAGGTTTTCTGTTCTATAATAACATATTCATTTACTGTCATATTTTTTTAATACTTAACGTTTCTAATTTATTTGTAATATTTTATTTAATTTCCACATACTATTTTTTTCATACCTTTCATAAATTTCAGAATACCTGATTTTTAACTTATACGTTATATTTCACAAACGTTCCCGCACGTGCTGTTTATTTGTTACATTACTTAATTTTAGATGCAATTTCACACTTTTTTTAACGTTATAATGTTCAATATATTCTGAATTTTAACTTCATTTACATTTTTTAAACCATTCTAGTATTCTATACACACTTTAACTTAGTGGTATGAAATTGTATTTAAAAAGAAACGTTTATTTTTCATGATCTTAGTTCTTTTACTAAATTTTCTACAGAATTTCTAATTTCTTTCACGTGTTTAACAATATCTTCCTTACATTACCGAATATTAAAAAAAAAAAAAAAAAAAAAAAAAACTTAAGTCTATAACTGTTAATTGCTTTTCTTACGTTCATGATTTCCCTTCTGTGTTTATATTTCTTAATTCTAGCTTAACTTATTTATTATAATGTTTTTATTTCTGTCTCATCACTCGTAATTCCAACATTTTATCCCTTTTTATTCATTTTAACGATATGGATTGTTTTCATTTACTCCATAATCAAATATTTCCTTACAATTTTTATAATACTTGTTTTATTCCTCGATCATAATAGATCATCTACAGGTTTTACTCAGAAATTTCCATTCACAACTTTACAGTTTAATACCATTTATATCTAAATGTATTTCTTTCTCATATAGTTTTATGATCTTCAAAGTTTCTAACATCATATTTAGTTTTAAATCCCGATTACCTTTAAGTGTGTTGATAATTTTCATTTCTAATTTCACAACCACGTTCAGTGTTTCATCCACACATACCAAAATATTTCTTACATTTTCTGATATTTAGTCTATGTCATATTTCAGTACTTCAAATGAATTTACACTGATCACACTATTATTTTTTCATGTTTTAGAGACACTAACTATACTAATTTTACTATTTTTCCTGCACTAATTGCATCTATGTCAGCACTCATGATAAACTAGCAATTGTTTTGCATCACATGCATAAAGAAATTCTTAAAACCAACTTTTTCAATATCGTACTCAAATTACTGTTTTCCAGATAGGAATTACCAGTATTCTTTGGTTTTACTCTGTTACATCTTTTTAAATTTTAACATCTTACTTTTAATTCTAACATACATCTTTTAAACAGTTTTTTCTTTTAATGATAGCCTTACCTTATTTGTTCAAATTAATTCTTTCATTCACTTTCTTTACTACCTTTCAGTACCTTCATAATTCACTATGCAAACGCAATGTCTTTCACTGACATTCTGTTTAATAATACCACAAGTTTCCTTAATTGACAAAAAGCGAATTATTTCTCATTTCAAAATAGAACTACTATATTTTTGCACAAACATTACCTTTATCCATTCAAGCCACCCCTTAACATGTAACTGATGTAGCGATAGGAAAGGAGATTCTTATCATATGCTCTTTCGACATTTGAGGTTTCTAGAACTTCTTTGACAAGTATATTAATACCATCAGAAAATATACTTAACACTTTTACCCAGTTTGAAGGCAACATACTGTTATAAGAATGGTTTTAGTTAAATTTATAACACAAATAAACGCATTTTGTGCTAAATAGGCATAAACATTTAGATTCAGAGTATTTCTTTTTAATCCGATGTAAGACTTGAATTTCATTCATGATACGGATTGTCTCTTGATTTTCTTTTTGTTTACCTTACACTAATAGAAAATTTTTATTTTACAAGTTCAGCTTTTAATGAAATAGAAATAAAAACTACGATACACCTGCTGATTTTAAGAAAATGAACTTTGATATATTTCTGGAAATGGAAATGCTTTTAGAGTTTTCTTTCAATAACGTTGATTTTCATTATTTTACTAACTTCAATAGTTCTCTTATTACCTAATATGAATGAAAGAAGATTGTCAAAAATGTGACACAGTATAATTCTTACGAACATATGTACCTTTACCAGCATACAGATATTACTGATTGAAATGAAGAAAGATACAGATATTTTACTCCAATCTACATTAAATTTAAAAAAAAAATATTGAAACTTTCATACATTCCAAAGAATAAACGAAACCTCAATAGATATTGTCATGTTTGTATATATGAGATAAAAGTTTTATGAATGGTATTTAAAGTAATGCTTAGAACTTCATAAAAGCGAACATTCACTATGTTAATACACATATCATCAGTTATTTACATTAATCAATGTAATATTAATCATTACATGTACTATATGCATATATATTTAAAGTTTAATTGTCTTACAATTGAATAATTAACTATTGAGAGAAAGAGGTTCGTATCTTACACTATTTAATTCACATGGAACAAATTTTTCCATCAACCACATTGAACCAAGTTTATTAAATTCGCCAAAGCTCTTTTATTTCTGCATTTTCACACTCACGACACATTTTAAATGTAACTATTGATTACCATTTCAAACACCGATATCATAACTCAGTGTAAAACTACATCATAACTCATTTTTTCCCTACTAACTACAATTTTATATATTCAAGAAGTACATCTAAGACATGATCATTTTCTATGTTCTAGCAAATCGATTCAATTGCGAACATACTATTAAGACTTGCGATTTTAGAAGACTTGCATGTATTAACGATGTCAACGTTTCTTCGTTTTTGTAAGATTCGTATCAAACCATGTCGCATTCGAATGTGGTGTAAGAGATCACTTTTTCTTTTAAACACTTGTAAACAATGGATGCAATTTATAAGAAGAGAAGTATCATGCTGTTTCAAAACATCACCATCAGCATATTTCTGTTTCTTTTGACACCAGCAAAATTAAAAAAAAGAAAAAAAAAGGTTCGTGAGATTTTCTTCAAATTCTGTTTTACTTGAAAAAAATGTCCGAACATTCCATACGATGTAAAGATTCATATTGTTTTAAATTCTTATGCTCACTAAATATTTTTTATCACGATTTACTCTTAAAAGTAACTTTATAAGTTTTCATATCCTTTTTACATGAAAAGAACTTGTGATTATTCACTACAAAATTCTAAGACGAGAAGCTTCGCGACTTTTCAAACTACAAATTTAAATTTCTTAGGACATACACTACATCTGATGTTTCTTTCATGAGATTTCAAATATCTCTTCAGATTACTCGTATTCAAGAAACCTTACAAATATATCACATAAGTTCAGCGAATAATCGCTTCATAAACTCTTAAATTTTCAACACGAGTGAATCACTTGAAGCATATACTGCACTGTAAACATGCAATACTTAAAAAAATTGTTATAAAAAATAAAAATACATTCATTTCACCAAGAAGCTTTTCTATTTAAATACATTTATTTATTTCCAAAGAACAAGTTTCTGTATTATACATAAAATATACTTAGAATTTTCTTTCATTAGTTAATATCAAATTAACAACAATATCCATTTACTGATATTTGATATACATGTTTGCTTTAAAATTAAAACTAAAATTTCAATATATTTCTATTAAAAAAAACATAATGAAAAAAAAATACTCATAACATCAACCAAAGACAGAAATTTAAATAGAATAGCTGTACTTATATTAGTGCATTTTTATAATCTTCATAACATTTCGATTCAAAAAACCTATTACAAAATAAATGAAACATTTTTTTCTGCCTTAAAGAATCTCTTATATTTTTAAAATTAATACATAAAAATATATCTTCACCAATATATTTAATTCTGTCCTCAACACTTATTATAATGCAATCATGTCTTGTTTGTGAAGGATGATTTACAATGCAACCTTCGCATTTATATAGCTTTTTTATCACTGAATTTAATTCAGTTTTGATAGAGTTTATGAGTTCTTTAAAACGTTCATCATCATCACTTACCATATCCGAACAATTGTTTTTACATTTGATTTGCAACGGTAAAATAATTTCAAAAATACTTTTATATAAAGTATTAGATACATCAGGAATAATTTCTTTCAATTTTTTTAAAATATCACAGTTTACTTTTAGGTATGTAGGTTTTAGTTTAAAAGAATTTTCATCTTGTTTAAAAACTTGTTGAAAAATACACTCACCTTCTTTGTTGAAAACTACCAACTCATTATTGCAAATGATGCTGGCACTCATATAGACAAGATTAAATTCATATATTTTTGAGGAAAATTCTTGCCATGTTGCAGGAGTTATAACAACACCGCGTGTAGTAGGGTATAATATTTTATTTTGTTCCACACATTCACGTAGATGAATGTTCATTCTGTTTTCAAACTGATTTATGGACACAAAATATCCCCAACCAAGAGTCCACTGTGCAATCAACTTCGAACTTTCTTTTTTCTGTTCTCGATTATTCGGCATGAAGATATTTTCAGGAACAGACTTCATATAGTGGGCAAACCAGTCATCCTCTGGAAGTTCATCCTCATTATCTTCCAAGCGTCGTTTTTTAATTTTCGAAATTTTTATGTTTCGGAATGTGATACTAATTCTAGGATCTTTAACGTCAGGTTGAGAGGGTATTCCGTGCATCCAAAATTGATTCGTTGGGTGTCTCATTACAAGGAGAGTTCCATGAGTTAAGTCCACGCTTCGAGATGTGAAATTTCGCCTGGTAAATACCATTTGACGTTTTGCACCTAAACTGATGATAGGTATATCACTTTCAGGTTCGAGACAAGTTTCATTGTCTTTATGCGTTGAAATTTTCGCCACTCCGTCAGGATAATAGTTCAATAAAGCAAAATTATATTTTTTTCCAGTTATCGTTTCAACATAATCTTTTACATTTAGAAGAGTTTGAGTCCATGGTTCTGCACAAATGCTCGTTCCAGAGAATTCGTAACTAAGTCCTTCATCACCAAAACCGAGTACTTTTCTTCGTGGAACATACTGAGTCCCATTAATTTCAAAACTAATATTTTTAAAATCATAATTTGATAGTTCATCTAGCAAAATATCAGCTTCATTTCGTGAATAAAATTCTTCGTATAATTCCACATTTAACTCTGTATCACATATATTCCTCATATTCGCTTTTGAATCTAACGACAATTCTGAATGATATAGAAATACGTAGCATTCTTAAATAGCAAAAATTATCTAAAACATACATTAACGAAATGATTTCATCAACACTTATCGTAATACATTCTTGTCATGTCTTGTTTGTGAAGCCAGTCTTTCCGGCGTCATATGTGTAAAAATAATCATGATAGGATAGTGGGAAAGAGTTATAGTGTCCTAATGTTGTTATTCTGAACCTCGATATTACATATATGCATAAGGAGAATCTTAAAAGCATCATCCACTTATCATGATAGAGTAATGGAAAATTTCTAAAACTCTGATAATCATACGCGAAAGAATGTATTATCTTAAGGTTGTTGTTGCTATTCCAAATTTGACAGTACATACAGAAGTGAAGGAAGATCCTTGATAAGCGCTGTAGACTTCACGTTATCATGATAACGTGCAGCACTCATCAAGGGTCTTCCTTCACTTCTGTATGTATTGTCAAACTTGGAATAGCAACAACAACCTTAAGATAATACATTGTTTCGCGTATGATTATCAGAGTTTTAGAAATTTTCCATTACTCTATCATGATAAGTGGATGATGCTTTTAAGATTCTCCTTATGCATATATGTAATATCGAGGTTCAGAATAACAACATTAGGACACTATAACTCTTTCCCACTATCCTATCATGATTATTTTTACACATATGACGCCGGAAAGACTGGCTTCACAAACAAGACATGACAAGAATGTATTACGATAAGTGTTGATGAAATCATTTCGTTAATGTATGTTTTAGATAATTTTTGCTATTTAAGAATGCTACGTATTTCTATATCATTCAGAATTGTCGTTAGATTCAAAAGCGAATATGAGGAATATATGTGATACAGAGTTAAATGTGGAATTATACGAAGAATTTTATTCACGAAATGAAGCTGATATTTTGCTAGATGAACTATCAAATTATGATTTTAAAAATATTAGTTTTGAAATTAATGGGACTCAGTATGTTCCACGAAGAAAAGTACTCGGTTTTGGTGATGAAGGACTTAGTTACGAATTCTCTGGAACGAGCATTTGTGCAGAACCATGGACTCAAACTCTTCTAAATGTAAAAGATTATGTTGAAACGATAACTGGAAAAAAATATAATTTTGCTTTATTGAACTATTATCCTGACGGAGTGGCGAAAATTTCAACGCATAAAGACAATGAAACTTGTCTCGAACCTGAAAGTGATATACCTATCATCAGTTTAGGTGCAAAACGTCAAATGGTATTTACCAGGCGAAATTTCACATCTCGAAGCGTGGACTTAACTCATGGAACTCTCCTTGTAATGAGACACCCAACGAATCAATTTTGGATGCACGGAATACCCTCTCAACCTGACGTTAAAGATTAGTATCACATTAGACACTAGAATTAGTATCACATTCCGAAACATAAAAATTTCGAAAATTAAAAAACGACGCTTGGAAGATAATGAGGATGAACTTCCAGAGGATGACTGGTTTGCCCACTATATGAAGTCTGTTCCTGAAAATATCTTCATGCCGAATAATCGAGAACAGAAAAAAGAAAGTTCGAAGTTGATTGCACAGTGGACTCTTGGTTGGGGATATTTTGTGTCCATAAATCAGTTTGAAAACAGAATGAACATTCATCTACGTGAATGTGTGGAACAAAATAAAATATTATACCCTACTACACGCGGTGTTGTTATAACTCCTGCAACATGGCAAGAATTTTCCTCAAAAATATATGAATTTAATCTTGTCTATATGAGTGCCAGCATCATTTGCAATAATGAGTTGGTAGTTTTCAACAAAGAAGGTGAGTGTATTTTTCAACAAGTTTTTAAACAAGATGAAAATTCTTTTAAACTAAAACCTACATACCTAAAAGTAAACTGTGATATTTTAAAAAAATTGAAAGAAATTATTCCTGATGTATCTAATACTTTATATAAAAGTATTTTTGAAATTATTTTACCGTTGCAAATCAAATGTAAAAACAATTGTTCGGATATGGTAAGTGATGATGATGAACGTTTTAAAGAACTCATAAACTCTATCAAAACTGAATTAAATTCAGTGATAAAAAAGCTATATAAATGCGAAGGTTGCATTGTAAATCATCCTTCACAAACAAGACATGATTGCATTATAATAAGTGTTGAGGACAGAATTAAATATATTGGTGAAGATATATTTTTATGTATTAATTTTAAAAATATAAGAGATTCTTTAAGGCAGAAAAAAATGTTTCATTTATTTTGTAATAGGTTTTTTGAATCGAAATGTTATGAAGATTATAAAAATGCACTAATATAAGTACAGCTATTCTATTTAAATTTCTGTCTTTGGTTGATGTTATGAGTATTTTTTTTTCATTATGTTTTTTTTAATAGAAATATATTGAAATTTTAGTTTTAATTTTAAAGCAAACATGTATATTAAATATCAGTAAATGGATATTGTTGTTAATTTGATATTAACTAATGAAAGAAAATTCTAAGTATATTTTATGTATAATACAGAAACTTGTTCTTTGGAAATAAATAAATGTATTTAAATAGAAAAGCTTCTTGGTGAAATGAATGTATTTTTATTTTTTATAACAATTTTTTTAAGTATTGTATGTTTACAGTGCAGTATATGCTTCAAGTGATTCACTCGTGTTGAAAATTTAAGAGTTTATGAAGCGATTATTCGCTGAACTTATGTGATATATTTGTAAGGTTTCTTGAATACGAGTAATCTGAAGAGATATTTGAAATCTCATGAAAGAAACATCAGATGTAGTGTATGTCCTAAGAAATTTAAATTTGTAGTTTGAAAAGTCGCGAAGCTTCTCGTCTTAGAATTTTGTAGTGAATAATCACAAGTTCTTTTCATGTAAAAAGGATATGAAAACTTGTTAAAATTTAATAAATGTTAATTGTTAAATAAGATGTTAAAATTTAAAAAGATGTAACAGAGTAAAACCAAAGAATACTGGTAATTCCTATCTGGAAAACAGTAATTTGAGTACGATATTGAAAAAGTTGGTTTTAAGAATTTCTTTATGCATGTGATGCAAAACAATTGCTAGTTTATCATGAGTGCTGACATAGATGCAATTAGTGCAGGAAAAATAGTAAAATTAGTATAGTTAGTGTCTCTAAAACATGAAAAAATAATAGTGTGATCAGTGTAAATTCATTTGAAGTACTGAAATATGACATAGACTAAATATCAGAAAATGTAAGAAATATTTTGGTATGTGTGGATGAAACACTGAACGTGGTTGTGAAATTAGAAATGAAAATTATCAACACACTTAAAGGTAATCGGGATTTAAAACTAAATATGATGTTAGAAACTTTGAAGATCATAAAACTATATGAGAAAGAAATACATTTAGATATAAATGGTATTAAACTGTAAAGTTGTGAATGGAAATTTCTGAGTAAAACCTGTAGATGATCTATTATGATCGAGGAATAAAACAAGTATTATAAAAATTGTAAGGAAATATTTGATTATGGAGTAAATGAAAACAATCCATATCGTTAAAATGAATAAAAAGGGATAAAATGTTGGAATTACGAGTGATGAGACAGAAATAAAAACATTATAATAAATAAGTTAAGCTAGAATTAAGAAATATAAACACAGAAGGGAAATCATGAACGTAAGAAAAGCAATTAACAGTTATAGACTTAAGTTTTTTTTTTTTTTTTTTTTTTTAATATTCGGTAATGTAAGGAAGATATTGTTAAACACGTGAAAGAAATTAGAAATTCTGTAGAAATTTTAGTAAAAGAACTAAGATCATGAAAAATAAACGTTTCTTTTTAAATACAATTTCATACCACTAAGTTAAAGTGTGTATAGAATACTAGAATGGTTTAAAAAATGTAAATGAAGTTAAAATTCAGAATATATTGAACATTATAACGTTAAAAAAAGTGTGAAATTGCATCTAAAATTAAGTAATGTAACAAATAAACAGCACGTGCGGGAACGTTTGTGAAATATAACGTATAAGTTAAAAATCAGGTATTCTGAAATTTATGAAAGGTATGAAAAAAATAGTATGTGGAAATTAAATAAAATATTACAAATAAATTAGAAACGTTAAGTATTAAAAAAATATGAGAGTAAATGAATATGTTATTATAGAACAGAAAACCTGAGAAATAAGTTTCATGAAAAACTAGAAAGGATAAAAGTATCAGAATAAATTGATGAGTCGATTCAAATTCCATTTTCTTATATAGGCTTTTTTACCTAAATCTGAATGTATCCCGTCAGCTTAGTGGTTAAAATCTTCAAACTACTCAGCTGGTGAGATATTTTGTTTCAGAGTTCAATTCTATATTTTGAATCATAGAACATTTAAAAAAAAGAAATTTCTAAAATAGATTATTTTCTTTTTTCATCCCTAGAGGACGCCATAAGCAATTCCTAAATAGATTATTTTCTTTTTTCATCCCTAGAGGACGCCATGACTCCGTTGCCAAATTAAAAAAAACTAACTTTAAATGATAAGCAGGAGGTCTACAACTCAATCAGTAGTCTACGAACAACTCAACTCCACTCGAAACCACGCCTCCTAGTGTGATGACGTTGCCTTTGGCCCCGCCCTCTGTGATGTCATTCACCACGCCTCCTGATCCACTGATCCACCTGATGCAGAACCCCCATTTTTATACTACTTACGGTGTTGTAGGATTGCTCGTTTGGGGTGGGATAATAATGGGTTCCAGAACATATCTGCATGTTCATATCGAAACCAGAACAGGCAATATTTATTGTGGCATCATTCTCGAAAAAAATGTACATTTATTTATGGGTGCCATGGGCGCAGAATTTGCGTTTATGGGTTACAATGCCGTCCTTACCGTACAAACATCGGTAAGGTGTCGTAAATTTCTTTATTATTTGAAAAATAATTATGCCATTAATTTAGCTGCGAGAATCATCTTTTTGTATTCTGCATTTTCTTTTTTGAAATTAATCCAGAATTAATGCTCTCGTCTTATGCTTCTAAATACGTAATTCTTTAGTTCACCAATTTATATGAAAGAATGGTTTTGCAAATATTTTTGGGAAGGTATTTTCACAGACTTCTTGGAAACACATAATCCTAACTGACAGATTTAACCGACCTTCCCGAAAGACACAAACAACCAGTCCCTTGTCTGGGATCTGAGCCTTGGCCCAGTGGAATACAGTCAACTTATTTTACCGTTAAATGCCATGTCGTTCGGGAAGACACAGTATCAACTGAAAATCATACGACTTTAACATAATGGTCTTATTGCGTAGGGTGCTTACATCTGTAACAACACTTTAGAAATGAATCCTATTTCATATTCTTCGTTTTCGTTTTAACTTGTTTAAAATAAAATTTATTTAAAAAATACCTATGTAATCAAATGAAAGCGAAACAAGCCAAAGCAAAATTTAAAATTAGGCAAAAAAGCAACTTCAGTTTGGCGCAGATTTTGAATAAAACTCGATGGCGATTTCGATGGCGACACAAATCCCACAGGTCCTTTTTCATCCAGACGAAAAAAAAAAAGATAATACCTATGAAATCTGCATTTAATTACCCATGCATCTAAACTTCTATTAAAGACTTTTTATGCATACCTAGAGGGAGAACATTCTAAATTTAGTCATTTTGTTCAAAAGCTTAAAGACAACGCAAAAGAAGCTGGTAAACTTCAGCTAGCTATAACTGTAAGGATAAAAAACTAAATGTTTAAACTAGAATTAAAAACCAACATTAAAGGACAAGATTAAACTCAGTTCAGTAAAACGTGAATAGAAAATACTATCATTGAATATTTCTTTTTCGGCAACTTTCTTTTAGCAGCGCAGATTTCAAGTGGAGCTCTTAGAGAGGTTGTAATAGAAAATTGTATTTTTCATTGTACTCGAAGCAAAAAAATCTACGCACTCAATAAAAGTGTTATGAGAGCAAGATGAAACCAAATATCCTTTTAAAAGTATGCGATGATAATATCATTTAAAACATACAACATTATCGATTCATGGAGGTCTAGATGATAATATTAATACATGTTATGTAACTTTATAAGTGAGCTAAATGTTAAGTTATAAACAACAAATCTTCCTAAGAAAGTAATTTTTATTCGAAATTTTCTAAAAATCAACTTTTCTGAAAAATTCGCGCCATTAATTAAAGGAATTTACGTGCTTGAAAATATCTCTTGCTCATTTTATTTTTAAATATGATATGAAAAATGTTAATTAAAAAAAATCGGAAGACTTTCTCAAAAATAACAAGTCTGTTAAAAAATATGTTTCAGCAATTATTTGAGTAACAGATGCTTTTATAGGGACAAAGGTGTCAGTTCAGTTTCATTCCAAATACTGTTGCAAAAAAAAATTTGGCTTTCGAAATGCATTATTTTATAAAAATTTCTGCTTATCTTGGGTATTTCTTCATTTTTAAAGTATTTATAAAAAAGTAGTAAAAAGCCTTTACATTCACAAACTTTACGCTTCAGTTGCTGTCAAATGTTTACAACGTAACAGTTTCGTAGCCTTACGTATAAACTGTAGTCATTAAGTTTATTTATTTATTTAGTTATTATTTTTTTGTGTAAAAATGTGCAATGTCCTCGCCGGGACTTGAACCTGGATCTCTCGATACGCGACGAGTGTGTTACCGGTACACCACGAAGGGCATGCTGGAAGGAGGGAGAAAATACCTTATATACTCCTCCTTTTAAAGAGCGACTGGGGATTAAGGGGCAAAATCGGCAAATCCTCGTGGTGACGAATTATCGTCCAACAACTGGCGCCAGTGTAGAGTCATTAAGTGTTTTTGAAGCAGCAATTGTGAAAAATGTGTGCAGTACCCTCGAGTCGAACCTGGACCTCTTGGATACGTATTACACCACGTTAATGTACACGTTAATGTTACACCACCGTTACACCACGAAGGTATAATATCGTAGACAGGCCTCTAAATGATTATGCCTTCAAATGATTTAATAAATGTTTAGTATTAAATCCGAAACCTGATGCAGTTTTTCATGTACTGACTACGTTTGGTCGCATACCCTTACGACAGGCAAGCAGCAAATGTCTTGCATAATTTTACAGAGAAGTTTGCGTATGCAGTCTGATAGGAAATGAGACACAGCTTTCATAATCTGACACAATACTGCAAATGTTTATGTAGCTGTTTCCTTAATAAAGTATATTTTTCAGGATCCTTGCATGTTTGTCGTTGCTTTCTTAGTAGGAATTTTCAGACTTATAGTAGAAAGATTATTACTGTCGGAAGTATCTTATTAAAATATTAATAATTATAATGTATAGCACTTATATTAAGAAATATTACGGAGACTTTATGGAAACTTTTGCACCATATTTACAGAGCAACCGAAACTGGAAAAAGAAAAAAAAAAAAAAAAAAATACACGCAAATTATTTTCTTCATACTATCTACAATCAGCGCACCCCGGTATAATTGACTGAATCTCTTCAGCGTATTGAAATGATGAATGGTCTAGACACTATAAGATTTTCACTGTTAAAAACAGGATACAAAAGTGCATTTAAAGCAATCTTCGTATTTAGGTCTTTTCTTTTTCTTCTACTCATTGCACACTCTGAAGTACAACCACATCAAGTCATACAGAACGAGTTACGATTTATGTTTCTTTCTATCTACTTATACTCTGCTACAGCAACTAATTCAATGCAAAACATATTAAGGTATGCCCATGACTTAAAAATTGTTACAACAGCAAGTTATTGTTAATAGTTTATACCAAAGAAAGTTGTACAAACTTCTACCTTAACAAAACTATGAATCATGGCCAATCGTAAAGTGTATCGTCAAAGAGAAGAAGTATAGAAATTGACTAACGGCTCGTTCATCAGCTTGACAAGCGGCCCAGGTGCAATAATACCGTCTGTACACGGTTATTTCATTACAGGTTGTTCTCGTAGCACTTATTGTTCGATTTCCTCTTCCAGCAAACCCCACAGGAGATATATATGACGTGGGATAATGACTGGAGTGAGGGCTTTATTCGATCACAGCACGTGCCGGAGAACAGCAGGGCGATCTAGCACATTAGGAGTAATCTAGAGTACGAGATTTTTTTAAACTAACTTCGTGCCGTGGGCGTTATTCTGTTTCTAGTTTGAAATCGTTGCCCTTTATTGTAGTTTTACAATTGCAATCGATAGCGTACGTGAGCGTAGAGTTTTCAGTACGGAACTCTTTGCGTACCTCTTCATACGTAAAAATACACTGATTCGGTGAATTTGAGCAGTTATACTTTGCAGACATATTTAGTGTTATTAAAACATATTTTAAACAAATCAAATCAACATTTCAATAGCATGCAATTATCATTTTAACCCTCGAATTATTTTAAAACATTCAACTAAAAGAATTTAGCACTAAAAATTACTCGAATTTATGTTCTCAGCAAAAGCGGAAATTACCATTACCATTTCAAAATTCAACTTACTTTATTGGAATTTCTTAGCTAAACATAAGGACATTCCTTCATAACTTTTATATGAAAACTGCAAAATAACGTACTCCAATGAGTTATTATTTAAACTGAAGCAAGTTGAAAAGAAAACAATATTTAATTAAAAAACATTAGTAGTATTTTTTTGACCTAAAACCCATAACATCAGACATCCTCAATGTTTCTAGTTCAAGATAATCACAATAGGTCAAAAAGGGCAATTTTTGTGTATATAGCTTCCTTTAAGACTGCAGTTCGAAACTGTATATTATTATAAGTTTCGCTTTCTTAAATCAGTAAAAAATAAATAAAATGGCATGCTGCTAAAAACCAAATTTTTAAAAGATTATATAAATGAATGGAAGTTAAAATTACGTGTATTCGCAATTTCGCTACGCAATTTGAAGATCCAGAGAGGATGTCCATCGACATGAATTTTGAGAAAAATTATTTTCTGGTTTGTGTAACTTCAAGAATTAAAAAAATATTGTTATAAAATCATGCAAAAAATTCGGAATAAACTTTTAACATTAACGAAATTTTTAACGACTATAAACAAATATATATATGCATGTAAAATAGGAGAGAAACGAATCTTCTTTTTAATAGGCGACTAAAATTTTTTCCCCAGTTCTTCTGTTAATTTGGGGAACAATAATCTTCTTTGCTAATTTTCTCTTCCTCAGATGATAATCTCTTTTCCTCAGTTTATTTTTCAGATCTTGAATCAATTTTGCTTTTATAGGTCCTTCAGCAAGTTCTTTCGATTTCTTGGCATGCATATCAATGCCTGTTTTTAATGTATCTCGAAGACTTGAAGTCTCTTTTCTTGGGTAACTGAATAAGATGTTAACTTTAGATTTAAAAATATCTCTTATTTATCACACTGCAATGGATTCTACGGATTGCTCGTTTTGTATATGTCGCGTAACTTTTAATATTTTACTCTAACGACCGATATATTTTCATACTCTTTTTTTAAGGAATAACGAGAATTCCTTCCCTTGCGGAAGTTGATAAGAGGAAGCTCATATGATTATTTTAGAAATAGTTTCTATAGGAATTGCGAGATTTCGGTCTATATGTTTCCTTCTGTGGTGTACCGGTGTTTTTCCGTCAACGTTAAAAGCTTCTCATATTTTTTTAACCCGATTTTTTGTAATTCAGTGGAATGAAGCAAAGGCGCTTATGCAAACTTGCATACCATTTCATTGCCCAGCTTGGAAAGAACACATTCGATAATAAGACGCATTGTGTGATAATTCCTCATTTCTCAGACGAGGACGTCGGTACATCATGGGAAAATGCGGTATAAGACTAGCGAGATTATGATTTGGGGCATTATAATTTTTTAGTAAACGTTTTGAGAATTTATTGTTTTTCCCTATCGCACATGAAAGGGAAAAACAATGAAAGAGACGGCATTTACAGTGAGATCCTAACTCATGTTATGGTTGCTTTAAAACTTTCATAAAATCTCGCATTTTTTTCCATCTTCTTGCAAAAAATCGAAGCCTGGAGTCAAAGCCTGGAATCTAGTCACTGAATCGAAGCCTGCACAGAAATCTTCTTTTTCCATGTTCACAAACACCACTGAAGAATTGATGAATGAAAACAACAGGTCGTCATTAGAAGAGACAAGAACGAACATGAATAAGCATAATCAAGGAAGCTGGACATAAATACTCTTTCCTTTTGGCGCGTGGATTATAAAAATCTTTTAGAAAGACAAACTAGACAGCCCCAGTATGCAAACTCTTTCCTAGGTTACAGTTACGAACATAATTCTTTTTTCTTGAAACGTTTCATAATGTAGAAGCTATTTTTATTGCCTGATAAATGGCATTGTTACTTCAGTTTTCACAAAAAATGGACATAAATGATTCCCCGCTCCCTAGGTCTTAATTTTTACGAAGATATTCTTATTGCCTGCGTGATGGCATTGTCACTTCAGTTTTCACAAAAAATAGACCTAAATGCTTTCCTGCCCCCATGTGTGAATTTTTGTATTAATATTTTGTAAAATATTTCATACACAAATTTTACATTCCCCAGACTTAAGGTCTGAACTGCAGAAATATAAATTTTCTCAGGTAAGATTTGCAAACAGTATGTAGCCTAGAGTCATAATTCAGTTTTGCTTGATTGATTGATATACCACATTATAATATATCTCTAATCAATAAATAAATTATGCTAATCAATTTTTATTTCCTCCTAACGCCAGATATAAGTTGAAGACTGGTACAGTTAGTGCTGGTATTTAAAAATCAGTCACTCAGTCTTCAAAATTTTCACTTATCATGTTACGAATACTGCTAGTATTTACACGTTATAAATATACGTACAAGTTTCTTCTCAATCTCAATAGAAAAATGAAGAAAATACTATTCAGATATTTTGCATGACTAGTGTCATTACAGGAGACAAGAACGAACATGAATAAGCATGGTAAAGAAAGCTGGATATAAATGCTTCTTAATTTCGGGTAAACTGAAATTAGGAGAAGGAAATTTCTCCGCGTTCAAAGAAAGCTTGTAAATTTGCACTCATTACTAAAATCAAGCTTTTTCACTTATTTTGCTGAACATATTACAGTTTCAGGATACAGGCAACTAACTGATTTCACATATTTCGATAGCCATTCTGTTTGAGGGGAAAAAAAAGAAGGTGCTTCCCTTGTCTATTGGCTTTTTGTGTCTTTTAATTGTGTTTTTGATTGAAATAAACTGCAATATCGCTATTTTCCTTGTATGGTACTCATACGATTTCCAAATGTTATGTTTTCTTTTCAAATTGCGGGACACTTACTCAACGCGTATTTGTCGGGAAAAGCAGACCCGATCAGTCATTTAGTCGTCGCATCATTGAGAACCTTGTACAAAGCACATCACTAGGGGTGGTTTGATATCAAGACTGCGATCAGGCGTAAGGAAACATAAGTAACCAACATGGGATTCAACATTCAGACTAGTAGTCAGCCTTTGCTAACCACCATACAATCCAGCAGGAGGGTAAACAAAAATAAATATCTTTAGTCAGAGAAAAATTAAATTTTTCTTCGGCTGGGATAGATGTGCATTTTTACTTTGGCTTCTGATGTATTTAAAGAAATTTTGACCAAATGAATATAACCCATAATAAGCTGCTTCCCCTCTCATTTTGCTCTTCCTATAGAGTTTGAGTCGTTCATTCTTTACAATAATATATATCAGTTTTACAAACTGTAAAATATGGCATTCATAATTTCAGTTAACAGTATTGTCTGTTAATATTGCAGTTCAGGGAGAGTTTGGCTTTTATCTGAAGCTCAAGCGAACTCTAGCTAAAACACGACGACTTCACTCAAAAAGTTGTGAGAAATATCGGCAATGGACATCGGCTGAATTCAAGTCGTGATCTGAGCGAAATTTTGCATATCTTAAAACACATACTAATAACACAGTAAAATTATTAAATTCATAATTTCCAATTGAACTTGACAATGCAACCTCTCTATATTAATATCATAGAATATTATATAGTTAGTTTTTTCGTATTATGTAGGTTGAGTATGTTCCGAGATATTTTCTTTACATTTACTGCATATGAATGTTAAGTTTTATGATTTTTAAATATTTTTTATCTTACACAGGGCCATCCAAATCTAAATATCCGTTGATTTAAGCCCTTCAAAAGTCTCTCTGTTTCATTTCCAGTCATGCTTCAATTTTTTTTTTAAAGATGCTTCTCTCAATATTATACATTTAACACGTTATTCATTGCACGGAACTTTGAAAGAAGCCCAGAAATAAGAATAAACTTTTTTAAAATAAGCCCGAATTAATAATGACTAAACAATCTGAAACTTTAATGTATAGTACAATGCAAACTTTATTCAAAAAGTCCTCCTTTCTGTAATAACAAATACGAAACAATAATGCTATCAGTGGTAAGCAACCCTCACTCACTTCTTCCAGCTCGAATGCGGTGAGAAGACCGCATGCAGCTAGGAAAGCAATTGGACAACTATCTTACATTGGGGAAGGATTGAAGAGATCAGGTTTTCCTTTTTTACGAAAGAAATACGTTTTTTTTTTTTTTTTTAATGATGCTAATATCTAGATAGCATGCAGAATGCAGAGGCAGAATTGGTGAAGAGATGATAGTACACGGCTCGTTTTATTTTAAATTTCTGATTCTAAATAAAATCAATGATTCAGTGCAATGTTGTATATTTAAAGTAATTAATAAGCATTTTTCTTTATGACTGAAGTAAAAAATAATAATTCGTTTTTCAAAATTTCAAATTTGTAGCTATGCAACGCATGCATTGCATGTCCTAACACGGCATTCCTGATTATAATCAGTGTAATAATGATTCTAGAAATTGAAATAGATTAAAATCATATTATTAGAGACCAATGCAAAATTATTGCTTTGTTTTTTCTTTAAAGTGTACGAATTCTGAAAATTTGACATATGAGTTACGAAATATTACTGAATTTCATTGCTAAAAATGTTAAAAACAGTTATTAATACGCATTCATTTTATTTTAAACATGTAAATGTACCCTTTTCAAGCTGAATCAATGAGCATAAAACGTTCAACACATTTTGGTTCAAACGTTTCCAAATATTTACAAAGTCTCAAAGCATTATGCAAAATTAATCAAACTGTTATTAATAGAAGATGTTTCTATATTTACAGTTACAGTAATGTAATACATATCAAAATTACTTCAACCGCTTAAGAATTTATTTTTTTCTTACACAATAGGATCCGTTTTCTTAAGCAAAACTTTTAAAGCTTTACCTTTTGAAGACTTGAAACCAATATATCACTTAGCAATTAATCACAGGTCATTACTCAGTGCATACTAGTCTTTTGCGCGCAGGGACTGAAGTTAGCACATCAATTGTAAGGCTGATATGAGGATAAGAAACACATAAATTTTAAAATCAAGCGATGTTCCATCTTTAATTAGTATAAGGTTTATAAAGTATAAGCTCTGCAGTATTTCGAGAATCTATGACACAAGTTTCTGTATTTTCAAAGAGAAAATACACAGTTGGCCAGTAAATTGCTACGCCAGAGAGAGAAGTAAATCGCAGAATCTTCTGTTGTAAATATGCAGTATAATGAGAGGAGGGTGGTTTGGATAGAGAGTGCAGAATTCAATACATGGAGCTGATAACAACAACAACTACAAAACAAAAAAACAAAAAAAAAAAAAAAAAAAAGAGCTGAAAAACAACGGCTGTAATCCGGCTAGGCATTGAATCGAACGAATACAGGGTGACAGATATGGATAATTCGTTCCATGCTTCAATTTTGTGCCACACCTTACATCACTCGTAGCAGTTAGAGAATGGTGGCATGCCAGTCTCTCGGAAACCAATGACCAGATGTTCTCAAGGGATAAGTGATCTGGAGAACATGTTGGCCAGGGCAGCAGTCGAATACCCTGGATATCGAAAAGGGCCATTACAGCACGGGCCCATGTGGTCGTGCATTATCTTCTTGAAAGAAGCCATCATGCAACCTTGTAAGATAAAGAGCAGGCATGCGCTTTAACACATCCGAACATCTTTTTGTGTAACGTCGGCTGTTTACATTAGCGGCTGCGAGAACAAGAGGTGACCGGATGGATACCCAGTGGCATTCCATACCATAACTCCAGATGTTGGACCCATAAGATGATGAAGAACGTAAACTGGCAAAATTTGCTTTGCTTGGTACCTCTGTACACACTGATATGTCCATTCTCATGATCTACGATGGGAAAAGAGGCGTCTGAAAAGCCGGCATGGTGTTATTCCTTTTCGACATGGTGTTATTCCATGGTGCTGAAAAGCCGACATGGTGCTATTCCGACATGGTGCGCTGGACGAATAGCCGACATGGTACCATTCGTCCAGCGCCGCCGTTTTCTGCAGAAACGTCAAGGGAAGCTGCAACAGCAGTCGTGATGGCAGTTCGCGGTGCTACAGACGTCGTCGCAATGCCGGTGCGGATACTTGTCGTCCTGTACACGAGCCAGTTTTTTAAATCTGGGTACGTGACGTTGCTGTACGACGACGACAAGGAGGACAGAACAAGAAGGCGCACAAGGATGAGAAAATAACATGAATGCCCTCTTAGATCTTAGTGTCCTGGGGTCACTGAACTCCTGCATGACGTTCAGTGTGACTCTCCTGGACCTATTGATTCCCCATTAGCCTGTCAGTCATAGGATAACGACAATGCCGCGATTCTGATGCATGCTGGAAGGAGTTTCTCTTTTTTATAGGAGGCATAACACGAGCATTACTAAAACAGCCATCGTTTAAATGTGATATCCAAATTAGAAAAGTTTAGTAAATCTAAAGACGAGGAAATTCTAGAAGGACCCAAGAAATTCTGTGTCTAGCAGTGCCAGTAGATAGAAAGCAATAACACAAGAACGAGTCACCTTCAGCCAGGTTGCCTGGGAAAAAGACACAGACAACCGGAGCTGATGGAATGTCACAGTGGATTCAAGAGTTTGAGTGAGCAAAATCTCACATAGATGAGGAGACAAAGCGACCAAGGGAATGGCTTACTACAAAAATCGCGGTTACAAATTTTGCAAGCCAAAGAAAAGTCCAAATCTATTTATTTCTATTAAACTGAAATCTTTTTTTTTTATATTTATACGTGTGTACGAAGTTGCTAGTATATTTTACCTCAAGCGAGTATTTTGGAATTATAGGTATTAGCTGGAATGCCTTTGTTTACGAATTTTAATGTGTTCTGTAAAATTTATTTATGTGTTACCAAAATCTTCAGTTTTCTTACCTTAAAAAGACTGCAGGCAGTTGGAAAACTTTAGAATAATGTAAATAATAACAAGTCAATGTACGTATTTATGCGTATTTGTGAAGTCAAAAATTGATTATATGTAATGAAAAACCTAATGAATATAAAATAGATTAGAAATCTGCTGTGTGTAAATAAAATATATTGTATTGTAGAGGAAAATATATTATTGCTGAAAACGCATTTGCAGTAGAAGTTAGTGTACTGTTAATGAAAAGGTATTATGAAGCCGGTAGTAGGCTGTATAGTAACAATACGTTTTAATAGTAAACTAAATTGAAAAGTACGCATTAGCTAAGATTCTAAAGTAGGTTGTTCTTGAGGTCTACTGTGTTCAGCAAACTAGCCATCTAGATTTTGAGATAGGAGATAGAAGTTGTTTGTACTCAACGTAAAGACACATGCCTCTTCATTCACTAGCAAGCTGGAAAGCGAAGAGTTTAAAAGTGAAGTGCAACAAGTTGTTCACTTCAAATGATTGTAGCAATTTCAAAGATTGAAGTAAATTTTTAAGACATGTGTAGTAAAATATATTTTTTCCCAGGAATAAAGGAACAGTGCTTGGACACAGCATTAATAAGTGCTAAATGTAGCAAAAGCTATTATAAAGTGTAAATCTGTCTACTTGAAATGTTTTGTAAAAATTTTAGCTCATTTTTTATTTTAGAATCGTGAAATTCTCCACTAACGTCGTTAAGACCTTCGTTTTTGAATTATTTAAATTTTGGTGAGAACGAAAGTTTTATGTTTATTAAATCATTATCTTATTATTTTTATCTTTACTGTTCTTTCTACTTTTGTTGGCTCCCACCAGGATGCTGATTAGTTAATATACATAAGAACAGATTTCTTGAAGTCAAAAGAGCTTTCGGCAACGACCGCTGATCTTCGAAGCAATTTCGACCAGATCTTAGATCTTATTTAATCTTTTGCTAGCCTCATATGTTCGTGTGATTAGAGGGCTTGAGCGATTTTGCTTTGTGAATTGCATACTTTAACTACATAAGTTATACTTGGAAGCTTATGTTTTGGTAAATCCTGCAAACAGCGGAAGACTTATAACTTTAACTACATAAGTTATACTTGGAAGCTTATGTTTAGTAAACTACACAGTCACGTCAATTTACCTCAATTTAATATAGTTTATTAAATTGAGGTAAATTGACGTGACTGTGTAGTTTACTAAATTCACGTTCTTATATAAGGTTTATTTTAAACCTTCTTCCGAGCTCGTAGGTTCATGTTTATTTATATGGAAGACTAACTGAGCCAGAAATTAATTTTGAAGTACACTTAGGTTTCATATATAATTATAAGAATAAGAAAGGAACCAACATTGGTTAGTAGCAGAAAAATTAGACTTTTCTTCCTCCTTCTAAAAATAGATTCGCCTTCTTTAATGGTAATTTGGGAGTTGTATATCAAAACACATGACTATATTATATTATAGATTTTTTTAAAATTAACATCCGGTAGTTGAATAAATATTTCTACTGTTAGCTTTTGAGTGAATATCGAATTTTTAATAAGAATATTAACAACTTATGGAGAATCGGAGCAATTTTATAGATAATACAGAATGAGTAAAACAGGATGACAGATTGATTACTGTGACTGTTTTTAAAGGAATAATGCTGCTTAGGTGAAAGACATACTTTAAAGCTTTATAAATTATTATTAGAATGTTAGAAAAGAAGTGTGTTGGGGAAATAATTTTCAAGAGTGAACTGAACAATGGAATAAATGGAATTCATAACTGTTAAAATATTGTTTAATCATACACTCTGCCATCAAATCTGACTATATCATCAATATATTAAGCTCAGAAGCGAAGGCAGAAAAAATTATCCTTAAACAGCGCATGTAAATATTAAGAGGTATTAAAATAAGAATTTTTTTACAACTCACAGTTTATAACCATTACAAAACACCTCCTTCGGAACTTTTTGAGCAAAAAAGCAGTTAACCCTACATTGCACAATCATTATTTTAGCACCAAAAAGTATATGCTGTTAAAAGGATTTTTAGAGGCACGAGAAAATATTTTTAAAAATATATATTTCTTGTTTTATTGTGATTTAAACTTATTGCTTGTTCTATTTGGCAACGTTAAAACGCTTTTCAGAAGCAGGAGAAAATATTTTAAAAAACATATACTTCTTGTTTTACTGTGCTTTAAACTTATTGCTTGTTCTGTCTGACAACTATACACATTTAGTGATAAATCATTCCTCACTACTACTACTTATAGACTGGGAACTACAAACAAGAAAATGGATTTCTAAATCAGTTTTCTACACATAAGATTTTGTCAATGACAGGATGCTTCCTTAATCAGTATCCCATCAGGTAGATCAGTGTTCCCGAGGAAAGGTTGCTTTATATACGAGTACTTCATCTTTTTCTCCCGTAATACATCTTGTGCTTTCTTTGATGCTTTATTTTGTACGAACGGTTGTCGAACATTTCCAACAGTAGTTTTATTTGAGGTTCCGGAACCTGAATTTTTATCTGAGTCAGTTTCTCTTGAAAACTGCTTTTGAATAACAGTATTCACTCCAGAAACAATTAAATTTATTGCATTACCGTTTGGTTTTTATGAATTTATTGCCAGTGTCGTAAATATCGTAATTGTCCACACTTTCATTTTCCCTCAGTTCCACGAACTAACCATCTTTTTTCGCAATAAAATATTCCCTTATACATTATATTACGTTTTATTATATAAAGCTTATAAGAAATGCATAAACCCCCCCAAAACAGCTTGAAATTCATGAGCTTTGAGCAATACGCAATCAGCTTATTTATGTAGGTGCACCACTAGATTGACTGGATCTCGATTGGTGCTTCAATTTAACTTATATGTACTCTTTCACGGATTTGATTGAGATGCATTGCAGAAGAGATTCGTAAAGTAAATGCGAATTAAAGTGAAATCGTTTTAAACGGCAACAAAGTAATAAAAACGCGTAAACTCATTTAATCCTCACCGGGATTTTAAACGCAATAAGCGAAAAAAAAATAAGATTATAGGTTAAATACTTTAACAATAAATTGAAGTTTAGCTTTCTAAAACGTATTGACATAATTCATTTCATTCAGATATTAAAGGTTATAAATTCATTCCGGTTATAAATTCATTCCGCATAAGAAATCCTGACATTAAATTTTATCAGAATAAAAAGCAAAGCGAATGTTACTGGTAAATCAAAATATTCGTCAATGAAACTATTACCGCCTCACCAGACCTGCATCCGCATGGAATGCGCTGGTAACTCATTGATATAACGCAAAGGAAAGTCAGAAAAGTTTCCAATACTAGTTACCCAATTGCGCAAAGGAAATAACAAAATCTACCTATTCAAGTTTCAGTTTGTAAACATATCAAACTGAGTGTTTTACGAATGCATGTATCCCAACAAAACAGAGCCATCTAGTTGTCTGAAGAGGAACTAAAAAAATCGATGTAGACAGCAACAGAGAGCATGCGTGAATACAAAACACTCATCATACTTCCATTTATCTTATCCTTCGGTAACCAATCAAATTTCGCTTCAATTTTGCATGTCGTACTTGTTAATAATTATATCTCCTTTCATTCTTATGTTCTTTATTCGCTGTATTTGAGCATGACATTTCTCTAAACACGATCCCAGATAGAAAGAATTAAAAAACGGAGCATTAATCTTTTTATCCACTTAAGATTTCTGTCGGAAAACTTATGTTAATGCTGTACAGCTTATTTTTGAGCTGTCGAATTTTGGGGCTGTCACTTTTGCTTAATTTATGACGGCTTTCAGTTAACTCGCTAGGATATCTCATAGTGGTTGTTTTTTAGAGGAGAAAAAAAGGTTTTGAAATTTTTATTGAAATATTGAATATGCATCCGGAATAACTTTTTCTCCTTAATTTATTTGTAGCTCTTCCTTTCGTTGTCTTTCATAAGTAATGAAACTGAACGTTATTTGTTTGAAGAGCTACAAGAATTTCAGTGAGCTGAGTAGTTTAGTGAAATACAATTACACTAATTACTTCCTGTAGCCTTAGGGAAAATGTCACTAGACGATGGAAAAAGAAACAAACTTTATGGGCCTTATTTTTAGCGAAGTGTTTCTAATAGCAGCTACGTGCAAGAATGAGCAACTGAATTTGAGCTTCGGTATTAATTATAGGTTGCATCTTTGTTTAGTTTTATACATAGTATTAACTTTCGGTGAAATTTCTGTAACTAACATAATTCTACAATAATTTTAGGTCCATCTTTTTATTATAAGAAGGAAAATGGTAAATACATATCTTGCTAATGTTCTCCTCTATGCTGAACAGTTCTCCTCCTAAATTCCTCTATGCTGAATAGTTGTTTTATGAATTTGCTGATGTATATAGAGACTAGACAAATTTGAATGCACCAAAATACATTCAAATTTTATGAAGCTTTTTGTATTTAATATTACATTTAAGCATTTTCCTTTCTAATATTTATAAAAAACTGTGAATCATAAACAGACATCCGAAATTTCCCCTTTAATCATGTAGAGCTGTTAACATTTACTTGAATGTCAAAGACTTTATCCACAAACAAGTCATAAGTACTTTTGTTGTTGTTGTGACTTATCTCGCTTGTCTGACAGTAACATCAGAACAAGCTAACTAAATTCATCGTGGCAAGGAGTGCATGGTTGCGCCTTTCGTTGTCAAGGAGCCTTGAGCACCATACAGGTGACAGTACGACTTTGCTCAGTTCTGCCCCCAATTTTGATGGAGAGCCCTTTGAGGGGACGTGTCCGGGGGTATCTCCCCTTCTTATCCTACAAACAACCTCTCGATAGGACTTTCGGCTCGCCGCATATTTAGCGTGCCACCATGCTGCACAGACACTGTGCATTTACAAGGATCCATACTTTCTCCAGGCTTCGAGCCCGGCCTTTTCGTTACAGCACTCAGAGTCGCTGACTATCCCAGTTGGGCGGCAGTAATTTTATACCATGTGTCATATATACTAGTTATCATTTATGAAGACTGAGAAATCTGTCTAACTGTACTGTTAAAATATTGGTTATTTATACTTTAGTTATACATTTTAACTTATATACAAAGCCTGTTTAAATAATTTTGAAGTGCTCGTGAGCTGGAACGTGTAGACCTTAACAAGGTTCCCTTTTAAATTGCTTTTCTGTCGCATGTTTAGACTATCACATAATTTATAACCATTAACTATTTATTTCGAAATTGAAAATGACAGTAAGTTATGTTATAGATTTTGTACAGTAATAACTATCCAAATTAGCTATATATTATTTCCACGGCCAAAACACTGTGCGAATACGACACCTTCTTCCTCTAAATTGCGCTCGTCCCTGCCTCAAAAGAAAACTGCTTTTTTTAAAATTCTACATTTGGCATTACTAAATTTTACAACACTTCATAAAGATATAACCCATTCATTTTTTTTTTTTTTAGCTTTTCCAAATTCAGTTACCTGTAATCTCCAGTAACACGTAGCCTTGCATTTATAAGTTTCACTGTGGTATCTAATTGCATGTCTTCCCGTTCAATTACTCTGCTAACTTTAATTATTTGACTATGGACATTATACTAGATCATAAGTTACAAAGAAAATCTAAACGATGCGATTTCCCTTTAACAAACCAGATGTTTCTCTGAAACATATGGAGGCCCTTTCAAAATTTTCTTTGAGCCTTTTTAAGATATATATTATATCCTTATCGTTAAGATATATATTATATCCTTATCGTTAAGATATATATTATATCCTTATCGTTAAGATATAGTATATTATATCCTTATATATCATACTTAACAGACTTAAAACTTTCAGTTTTCAAGGCGCACTTAAAATACCGGTGAGCTGAAAGTCCTGTCAAGAGGTTTGATTGTGAGGGAAGAAGAGTGGGAATCCCTCGAATCCGTATCATGGGGCGTTCTCCATCAAACCTAGGACGAAGATTTCTCTTTATTATTTAATAAATATTAAATAATAAAGAGAAATATTCTCTGCGATGCGACAACTAAATAAATGGTGGATATTCACAGCTATCAACTAATGTATTAACTGGCAAATGCCACGTCATTTGAAACAACCAAAACTTTCAGTTCTCATTTCGGAACTAGCTTTACAGAGCAGTTTCAGCGTCAGTTGCGGATGACTGTCAGAACTTTTTAGCGCTTCATAGATGCTGAAACTAGCGTAAACAATCTTTGCCCCATAAAAAAGGGGAAGAAAAATTAAATTAGTGCAGTTTTTGAGGATTTAGCTTCACCATTCATGTTATGATCAGAACAAGGTATATAACAAACTATAGTGTTTTCTCATAAAAAAATTCCGCGCATTTGTCTTATTCATTTTCCCTTCATGTTTCCATTGTCACAAGACTGTACGTAGCAATCTTCAGGATATCCCAAGGTCAGGTATTATTAAAAATAATATTGAGTATTTTTTCAACAAGTGCAATATTTTCAGTTTCAGCATATCGACTGTCCGATTGCCTTTTTTTATTGTTTAACTGGAAATAATTAGTTTTACCGTAAAAAGAAGTGGTCACTGACAAGTCACTTTGAGTTCCACAATGTCTTGAAAGCTATTTTGAGTACGGACAAAAGCCGCAGGAATCCGAGGACTTTTATATTCGCACAAGTTTAGCCTAATACGAAGAATTTCCTAATATGAGTCATAGTATTTTTTTTTCCAATGGTGAGCACTGAATCTGAAGAGCATCCATTATAGGCGTTCGCCACAATTAAGGCCTGAAGCGGTGGTCACTTTATTATAGAGGTGCCTAATAGGTGGGCCACTGTTGCCTCGCATGAAGGGACATACAATTTACATCCGTGCCTTCTCTGGGATTTCAACCCTCACTCTTCGGTTTGGCAGTAACAGTCAGTAACCACTTTCCCATCTGAGCGGCTGATCACAGTGTTCTGATAAGGGAAAATTTAAAGGAAAAAAATCTGATCACAGAGCTGTGCGAAAAAAACTTTCGGAAAGAAAGAAAAAAAGAAAAGATTAAATGTATATCAGCTTAACAATTCGTTTTTCTTTGGTCTACATTACACTAGTGTTCAAGAACAGAAAAATTTCAAAATATTTTGTTGAGCTTAGTATAGCTAAAAGTTAAGCAATGCAAACAAAATTTGCTTAATAAAAAAGAGTGGGTATTATACTGAATGCAGAAAATACCGGAAACTGATAGATATAGTTTCAGCATAACTACTTAACTGAATGACAGGATTTTCATTCAGAAAATCAAATTCTGAGTTAAACGTTGATATGAATAAAGGATATGAATAAAATTGATATAAGTAATTACATTAATTATTTGGAAAATTTACAAATGAAAACTATCCGTAACATTTTCATTGCAAATACATGTAAATTTCTCGCATGCAGTTAAAAATCTTTGCCAAATTTTAGCTGTATGTGATTGTTATAACATTGATTAAATTATTTAAATTTATAAAACAAACAGAATTAAATTTTCAATTTCGTAGAGATTCTTAAAAATGTGTTTTTAAAGAGAAAACATTTTAAAAAATTATTTAAGCAAGAAATAATTAGAGTATGAAATTAAAATGCTATTGAAAAAATATTTTTTACATACAATTTCCTTTTCATGTTTATGAAACTAACAACTGTAAAATATCGGAAAATCAACAGATATTCTGAATTCGTAATTTTTTTTCAGTGCTACCTAATTTTAAATTCTAAATGTTTCTTTAAAAATATAATAGTTTACATGTGAATCATTTGGTGATCAAACGGAAGGGATTTCATTTGTGGAATATTTGGGGATCTGAATCTTGCAATGGTTCCAATTGCTGTCCAGTTCTTCCAGAGTAATACAATTAAGCGTTAACGTATACTAGACCAAAAGAATGGACAGCAGTTATCAATCACTTGGTGTCTACCAAGCAGGGAACTGCCAACTGCCAAGCTGTCATGTGCCGAGGGATTGAAAATTTTTATTTATTAAATAAAAAAATACTGTCTCAGTACGGAATTTGACCTACATTTATTAATATTTAAATATTATTATTAGATAGTGTTATACTGATGTCATTCACCTTTCATTTCTCTCACGAAGTCACACTATAACTGGTAATCACTACCATGCAAATTTGATGCAAATGTAGGTAATTACGTGGGGCCTTTCAGAAGTTCGACCTCCCCGTGGAAACCGGAACTGGGGTTGTTGCTGGACTCCTAAATAGGTCCTGCATATGTACAAGGGGTTTCAGCCAATCGGTTACAAACTTTCACAAGAGAGAGTGTATACCTAAAAACTAAACTAAACTTGGCGGTACAAACAGCCCATAGAGAGCCATGGCCGGCAGTGCCCTAATATTTGCTTTCTAGACAGTGGACTCGGGGCTTCTTGTGAATCTTAGCCTGGACAAGTGGTCAGCTTGTCGCAAGAGCCCCGGTGTTTAGTCCTCAAGCAAACTTCGTACTCATTTTGTCGAATGCTACTCATTTGGTTACTCATTTTATCCAAGGATCGAGACTCGGATCTGTGGTGCTGCTGCGCGACGCACTAGCCACTACGCCACCGGGCTCGAATGTACACCTAAACGATGGAAAATCATATAGCAATGTATAGTGGAAACGCTTTCCTGGCGTGGAAAGACAAGAACATGAAGAGGGTGAGGAAAAACGTTTATATTGCTTAATAAAGCAGAAATCAAGAAATAAGAACAAAAGTAGACAGCCATCGTCATTAAAGAAGGTGTTCGAAATTACGACAAAGACCGTCATGCAGGCCTCAACTCTTCGTCGCGTGGAAGATCTATACCACGCAGAGAATATCGCATGGTTCCTGCATCACGGTCCGGTGTCGTAATTTCGAACACCTTCTTTGGTGACGATTTTTTATTAATAGTATTTAATATTTTTTATTTTATAATAATTTTTTATTTCAAGATAATTGCCTTTTTTTTCTAATTTTGCATCCAAATATTGTTACTACGTTTCTTGTTTAATTTTTAGTTTGTTTGCTTAAATGAGCTATAAAAGTTTGCATTAAAATAAATCCGTAATATTTCACAAAATAACTAGCCCTTAGATTCATGCTAATTTTTATCGTTCATATGAAACATTCAAGAAAGCTGACAGAGATCTAACAGAATCAAGCATTCTTGATAGAGAACTCGGCATATTTTAACGATATTTATTCAGACCAAAAATTGTATTCGGCAAATAAACGCCGAGTTATATTTTAAGAAATATTGTTTTCATGATATCTTTGAAAAATAAAGATAAAAAATTGGGATAATAAGTTAAAACATCTCCTTTATTGTTTTAACAAGGCTCCACTTGTGATCGAGGGTTTAAGAACACCGAATACTGGTAACTTAATTTCTTTGGGTTCGATCCCAAGCGAGGGTTGTTGGCTGCATGGTTAGTTTTCATGAATTTCCCCATACGAGCCAGCTTCCCTTAGAATGGCCCATGTGAATACGAGCCTGCTTTCATTAGAACGGCCACCAAGAAGGCTTCGCCTTAATCATCACCTCTCTCTCTTTCAATCTTGGATAACAAGTTGAAAGCAGAAAGAATTACTCGTCCCTTACGCGGAGTTCTTATTCATTTCTTTCGCAGTAAACCCTTAACGGTTTTGTTCTTTTTTCCTTTAGCCAATGCTCTTTCTTAATCACTTCAGTTTCCTTATCGAAGTTGTGGAGGTAATTACATTAAGTTGCAAAGGTACTCCGGAAGACAAACGCCTTGGGCCTTGGGCCAAGAAGGCATTCCTCCTCTCTTAAGAAGGCAGATAGCCTTCGTGGCTTTGCCGTAGTCAAATAACCTTATCTATTAACTTAACGAAGGTGATTGAAGCACTTGACAGTGATTCAAAAACGAAGTATGGGTAGAAGACCGGAAAGGGGTGATATTGCATCCAATAACGGAAACTGCGACGGAAATTTCGCCGCTGGAAAGTGAGTAAACAATTTTTAATATGGAAAAATGTATTTCATTCATTATTAGTAATTATTCTCGTCACACGAAATCAGTACATATTACGTTTATTTTCATAGGTGTAAGTATTTCAGAGCGGTTGCTATGCGGAGGGAAGAACTTTCGGAAGAGCAAAGAATTTTGCGAAAATTTTCTGCATCTAATGAAGAGGAATCTGTGTTTGATCACTCGAAATCCACTGAATTTTATTCAAAATCTACATCAAAATAAAACTGATGTTTTGTATAATTTTAAGTTATAGATTTTGTCCAAATATATAACATATTTCGCATAATTACATTTATCAGTTTGTAGACTAAATAATTTCTTAAAATATTAAAAATCCGCATTTTTTGGATAGAAATAAATTCTTTTTTCATTCAAATTATATTTTTTATTGTATTATGAAATGAAAGAAAGTTATGGTATAAATGATGGACACTTCTGATAAAATAATGCAAACCGGAGTAAATTTAGACTTTTTAATTATCATTTAGAAGTCTGTCATTAATTGGTGAAATTTTGGTTAATTTTCAAAAATTGATTAATGGTAATCTGCATAGAGAGAAGATAATTAAAACAGCAGGGAAGACTTCATATAATTTAAATTTAAAACATTTAAAATGAAATGTACAGTGAACTTTGAAATGGTTTAGGTAAAAACTTACAGAAGTTGATAAAATGACAAATATTTTAAATTAAATATGTACGGATAAAGGAATAAATTCAAGTGGAATATAAAAACATATTTTGATGTAAAATGACTAAAGTATACCATATTTTTTCACAAGCCTTTAGGATGCACTTATATCATTATATCATTTGAAATTTTATTTAATTTCAAAATATTACTTAATGAATCTTTGAGAAAAATTACAAAGCTCGTCATTAGATATATGTTTTATGAATATAAGGATTTTCTTATAAAAATAATAATAAGCATCAACGAACTTAGTTCGTTTTTAGTTCGTTTAAAAATTTTTATTTTTCAGTTTTCTGGAATTTGTAAAGGAACTGCTTGCACTGTTTTGATCGAATTTCCTTTTTGTTATGCTTTGCTGTATCTTAATATCTTTTTTGAATTTGCTTTGAATTTGATTTTGAACTTTCTTTTAATTTTAACTTTAAATTATGTGTATCTATTTATATGTATATAAATTTACAGAAGATAGCATATATATTACAGAAGATATTATACATAATTTGAAATTTAAATATATATAAATATATTTATGTAGAAAAGTTTACATGAGTTACGTATTCAACCATAGATAACCTTAACTGAAGAAATTCCAGACCGTTAGCATTAGCTTAAAGAAAAAGTTTTGAAACCTTTGGAATTATTTCTACTTTAAACTATTAGAGTTAAAATTTTCAGAAGGCTGTGGGAATCTCCGAAATGGTGACGGGGGGGGGGAGAAGATATTGCTCGAGTTTTTCACCCAAAGAAAATGAATTAAAAGTTTTTTTTTTTTTTTTATTGATCGTGTGACTGTAGGACGGAATCTTATCATTAGCTTACGTGAGGAGAAGATTGACATAATGCACTAAATGAAAAATGTTTGTATGTTTAAAAGAATGAATAAGGAAAGCTCTGAAAAGGTATTTACCAAACTTCTTCGCTTGCTATAAATGCTACACTCTTCAAGCATTTAGCAGTGCCATTCTGTTATAAAAGTTCTTATACCACTTATTGCCTCTTCGACAAAAGCCAAACAAAAGTATGCCAGCAATGAATCGTTGACGCTACTTTTCCCATGCCAATTCAGCCACTTTTAGTGATGCGACGTGAGGTGCTTGTCATAAAAAGAAGCTGAGAACGGACTACCAGCTGTGTGATAGGCTCGTGGGTGATTGACAGGATGCTTTTCGCGCACTGGTGTGAGCCTCGTTGTCACGTGCGAAGCGTAGAAAGCACGTGCATTATCAAGTTTCTGTTTGCCGATCGATCAGAAAGAGCATTGAGATTTTAGCTACAAGTTCACTCCTTCATAGTAGAATATATGCTTTGTTTGAGGTAATTAAGGTACTCTATCTGCTCAGGCTATGGTGTAAAAAATGTGAAAGTTAAACGCATTGTACTCCTGTCAGATTTGAATCAATAAACAATTGGAAGTTTTCGATTGATCATGGGTAGAATTAGATTCAATTTCCGCTGAAGAAAAATACTTATTAAAAAGTGATGAGTATTCAGACTTAACATATCAGAGATTTCAAATTTTGAACCTGAAAATTTGAAAATTTTGCAAAAAATTTTGGTTTTCTTTGGAGCTTATTCTTTATGCAAATCGGTTGCTTCAAAAAAGCTAGTGGTTTTTGAAAAGAAACAGAACGCAAATCGAGGGTAAAAGCTTGCGTTTTTTCATATATGCTTATTGTACAAATTCTGGATTTGCTACGTGTTGAATATTTATACAGGGCAGGAAACCATCTTATGTTGAATATATTCTGGCAATGGATGAGGACGTCATTGCATGTGGAAGCATTCGTTGAGGAATACTCCACATCCGCTCTTGAGCTTGACCATTTAACTTAATTAGGATAAGAGGACGTTTTTTGAATACTTTTTCTTTGATATAACCATGATGAAAATAGTCACGTATGACTAAATCAAATAAATGAAGTGGCCAGTTAATGGCCCGAAAAGTCGATGTTCAAAAAGGAAAAAGACCTTGGAAACAACGTCTAAAGAGCAGCCATGGAGATTCTAAAGGTGCGGACGATTATTTTAACGTGCTGAACCCATATCTGTCGGTGAGATGAACCTATGGTATCCTGATGAAACGTTTCAAGCATTACCGTGTATCGTTGAGTATTCACAGTCTGCTTCTTCTTTATTTTAAAAGAAGTGTGGAGCATGATGTTAAATTTGATGAAGCTCTTGCAGATACTCTGAAGCCTCTACAGCTTATTTTTTAAGGTCCAGACTTTTATGTCTTGCATATTTTATTTAATATTATGCTGATAATAATATTATTAGGAAGTGGATTATACGATTATTATTATTTTGAATACAAACTATTAAAGTTGCATTTGCCCTTAATGTCTAATTTTTATTAAGTTACATTCACATTTTTTTTCAAACTTATACATATATATATAAGTCTGAAGTAGACCAGAGATAGAGAGATTTATAGTCGAAAATTATTTAATTAAAAACTATTTACTAACTATAAACTAAGTGAAATACAATGAAGAAAGCAAAAATCAAGCAACATGAAGCAAAAAAACTGAAAATTAATCTTGGTACAAAATGGAAATTAAAACAAAACAATTAAATAAACAAAAGCTACTATTTTTATGGTCTGTAAGGAGAAGCTAAAAAATAACAGTAGGATTATGTTTCTGAATTGTATTTAGATGAAATCCAATAAAGTAATGGCAAACAAAAGATTAAATTGAAATTAATTTTAAAAATTAAAAATTCAGTATAAAAGTAAAAGAATTTTTTTTAAGCATTGGACAAGATATAATGTACCTCGACATGACATTAAAATATGCGACACTAAATTTTAAAACATATAGATAAGACGAGCAGCTACGTGGGGGAAAAATAAATTCAATTTCAAATCAAAGTAAAGAGCCGGCCAGCGGCCGAGCGGTAAAGTCGCTCAACACTGGTAGTTCGGTCCGAGGTTCGAATCCCGCGAACGGGCTAGCTGCATGGATGTTTTCGTGGTTTTCCCCATGTGTAAGATGTATACGAGCCAGTTTCCCTTAGAAAGTCCTCCACGAAGGCATCCCCCCTTAGGCAGATAGCCCTCGATGCTTTGCCGCAATTAAATAACTTAACAAAGATTTTCATTTAATGAAAAAATTATAGTAATTTAATTTCTTATTAAATAAAAATTTTTATTTGGTGTATAAATTTTATATATGATTTTGAAAAGATAGTAACACTGGAATACCAAAAAGACAAAATTATATGAAATGGTGCAAATAACTAAGGAGAAAGTCAATTTTAAACACAAATGTTTCAAGAGAATTCAAAAACGTAAAAATGCCGACGCAATGTTTAAATGAAAAAAAAAATTGATAGACCAATGTCAAATTTTACGAGTATTAATAAGTTAGTAGCCTCTAAGTGCTAACACGCGGATACAATGGTAAAAACCAAATTAAAATGCAAAATACTCAAAAAGTAACCAAGTAATTGTCAGATATTAAATTTTTGTAAAATAAGAGCTAAAAAGAAAGCTTATTAGTTAAAAGGAATATACTTATTGCCTCACCTTAATGGCCTGATGGATTAGATTAAAAATAGTTGTAAAGTAAATATATATATTTCAAGTAACATGATCTACGTTTCATGAAATAAACGAAAATAAGCAACAAAATAAATACGGCTATTGACATAATACGGTTACCTGATTTAATTTATTATACAGCTCTTGACTCGAAACATTTGTGACAACACTCAGTTGATTATTGTAATTGCTATTTTGATCGAAATTATATCACACAAACAATCAGTTTTAAAACAGGGAAGTTAAAATAAACAGTTTTAACTTCTGTCGTACCTTGTTTTGTAATTTTATAATTAAGAAAGAGTCAGTTTTTTTGAGGAAAAAATTAGCCACAAATATTAATTTTTTAAAAATTTATTTAACTGTAAAACAAACAAAATAGAACAACACAAGTGAGGAAATTAAGGATAAAACAAAGGAGTCAAATTTTCTGGAAAAATAAGAATTTGTGAAGTTCAATTAACTTCCATTCATGTTTGTATCATCTATTTTCTGGCATATAGATTTGTGCAGAAAAGAAAGACTGTGAATGCGTTGGGAAATCTGCATTGCTTCCTTGCGGCTTCGCAGTTCGGAAGACTCGTAGAGTTCAGCGCTGTGTAGTCCTGCGGTGCCCGTCATCGGCCGAGCGTTGGTCTGAGGTTCGAATCCCGCGAACGGGCTGGCTGCATGGGCGTTTTCGTGGTTTTCCCTATGTGTAACGTGTATACAAGCCAGTTTCCCTTAGCAAATCCTCCATGAAGGCCACCCTCCCCTTGGATAACCCTCGAGGTTTTGCCATAATCACATAAACCAAACCAAATTGTAGTTTCCCTGTAGAAGCTAAGATGGTCTCTTTCTGTGTATGAGAAGACTGTGCGTCCAGCGAATATCTTTGTTATCGACATGGCAAGTAGCCGTAATTTTCTTCAGCTTGTGCGGCGATCTGATGTGTGGAATCCTGACGTGGAAAGGATCTGTAGAAGATTACAATTGAAACAGGTATCTAGCTGTATGTCCCAGGCAGCATTTGTATAACGTACCGTATGGAATTGTTACTGCCAACTACCTGCGAATATACCAATCAAATTAATTGACCATTATCCCTTCTTCCACCTTCTTCATATTATTTATTCCTCATGTGTCATAGGTTGACATATTCTTTTCATCGGTTTTTGTTAAGCTCAAGGAAATCACCCATTAAAGTTTAACTGACAGCCCGTATGCTCTTTTTGGTAAGGAACCAAGTTCCATGGAGATATCCACGTTTAACTCTGATGGCCAGTCCAAGAGCAGTTAAGAAAACACAGAGAAGAGAAAGTACGCATATTACAATTAACAAAAAAAAAAAAAAAATATTAACTCTTAATTTTTAAACAGTTTAATCTTTAGAATAAGCCCATTCGGCTAAATGAATTTAATTCCGTTTATGGAAATTAAGTGTGGTTACATAAATCAAATTCCCCTGTATCTTATTAGAGGTCAGTGTTAAACAGAAAATTAATAGCTGTGCACTAGATTTACTTTTACGAATGAAGCAATATATTTTTAAAGGAGGATTTAGCGATGTTTATATATTCCATATTCCATATTATCGTATATAAAAGTAGCTTCCAAAAATACTATGACATCATCCTGTTAGCCCAAGCAATTCCTTTCTATACATATTACGTAGACAGTTTTGTTTTATGTTGATGGTTTATGGCAGAAATTTACCCAACCTTTCTCAATAAATAAAATTTAAATTTTTAGACAATTCTCGGTTAGTCTACAACCGGTTAATCTGCTCCCGATAAAACGTATATTGACTTTTTCCACTGCAATTAAGTAATCCACAGAATTTTCATCTACTGATATCTCCAGTTTATTTCAATAATTTATGTTAGGTTAGGTTAGGTTATTTGAATATGGCAAAACCCCGAGGACTATCTGCCTAAGGCGAAGAATGACTGCGTGGTGGACTTTCTGAGGGAAACTCACTCTTATTCGCTGGATCACATGGGAAAAATCACGAAAACTAACTCTGAAACCAGCCCATTTGCCTGGATTTTAACCCAAGGCAGGTCGAACTACCATTATTCAGTAGTCTTAACCACTCGCTACAGATGGGCCTTAAATAATTTAGGAGCTAGAACGTTTTCGAAAGTCTTCAAACATCGAATTACAAATACAGGTTTTTTTGTGCTGTTAGTACTTTCATTAAGAAAAAGCTTAGGTATCGTACGATATACTTGCGATTAACTGCGAAAAGCATATACATTATATATGCACATAACGCATGTGTATAGAATGGATGCAAAAGCTCTTGAGATTTTTAACAAAATAATTCCGTATGTTATAAAACACACTTATTGGATATCAAGCTATACTATACTGTAAGTTATTGTCTATAAGATGCTGTTTTTATCGAGTAACTCGACTATGCCTTTTCTGTAGAATTCCCCTTCTCTATTGTGGATGAAATATTGTATCTCACCACGAAGCTCTTTGCAATGTTACACGTTTATCCCTGAAGAATACTGTGTAATTAGTATCGAAAGATATGATATCCTTATGGAGCAATATCCAGTAAATACGGAGAGAGGTATGGTACGAGCTCCCAGCGAAACTCATAATTTCTTCTGAGCCTAAACCAGATATACAAAAACTTGTTTTTCTCTCGAAGCATTGCGAGTACGATCCAGCTTTGGATTATACACCATTTCAATTAAAATTAGTTTAGTGATAAAAATCTCCTAATAGATCACTTCTCTTAAATCTCATTAGAAACTTAACAGAACATTTTGAGGATATAATTCTTGCTTTGCTATGGATCTTGGAGATTTGTTTAGCCAACAAATCACTTAACGTTGTTTGATATTCTTGTACAGAACCACAATTCGGTACCATCTGACTCAGAATTCCGTATTAATTCAACCAGGTAAGCTTTTAATTGTCCTTTCCACATCTCTTTAGGATAAATCTTACAATAACAACTTTTTATATTTACCGTAAACTCTAAGGTGGGAATCGACTTATCCCGTGTCACGTCTGAACCACAAACTTCTCCGCTATTTCTGCCAAACTAATCTTGTCATTGGATTTTAACAGGTCCTAATTTTAAATTACTGAAGTTTTTAAAAATGTTTTGCTCTTCGACATGACTAATATTAATCCGCCGAAACCAGTACTGACATGTGCTTTCTGATTCAGAGTTATTGCCACACATGCCATATAACCTTCTGTGTTCTTCTGTCGCAGTTCTTTGATAATATTAATATAAAAGAAAGATAATGTCTGATATTCTCCTCTTAGAGCTTCAATTTTTCTCTCTCGTATATCATTCGTAAATAATATGTAACGTTCGTACCAGTGCATTTTAGAACTTAAAAAGCCCAAATAATACCATAGGCCAATATCTAATGAATACATGCAAAAAACATCCTCAAGGTCAAAAGAGTCACCATAATTAAAATGCAAAACCTTTTGCACATATCGGATATATGCGTGTAGTGCATTTGTTCGGTATGTATGTTACGTCTAAAACTCGACGTCTAGCTCCTTCAAGAAATAATTGGCCACTTTTAGCTTTTGCAAACTCCCGCGAGCAAAGCTCGAAATAAGACCCATAAGTTCACCAAGGTTAGCCATAGTAACTAGTTACATACACATTAATAAAGATAAGACGCACTTAATTGCTTAAAATACACGGCATTTCGAATGCCTCCAATCCTTATCAATGTTGCTATATCAGCGCTACTGCAAGACCTTTCAGAAGATTTTCTTTTCTGGCTGCTTTCTGTCGTAAGCTGCAGTTTTCACTATTTTCCCAAAATCGATGGCAAAAATGCATCACTAAAATTATGTCTCTTTAATCTCACGACTTAACGATCATGTTGGGCAATGATCAGTTATTAGCCGGATCATCATTCTAGTCTATGATCGGGTGATTTAGGATGGGTGCTTGCAAACGCAAGCACCCATATTGTAACTGTACCTTACTGCTGCGTCTTTAAGCCCTCTTGCCAATAATGTACGCTCGAGAATGTTACTCGTATATGAAATTTAAAAAAAAATGTGAATCTTGAAATTTTAAACACCATTCATGATTTGGCTTGGAAATTTGGTTTTCTGTTTGAAGTAACCGTTAACTTCAAAGAGGAATTTCTTACTCTCCATATAGCTAAACTTTCTTACTTTGCATTTTTATCAATTAAACCGAAATTATTCAAATTCTGCATGAATGAATAATATTGCACAGAACCTGTAATTTTTAATGCCGTCATGTTGACTGACTTACGCGCGAAACGCTACAAGAACATAACCCTGACGATGTAGAGTATTTGTTTATAAAGAAAGATCCTCATGTGACAATACAGAACTTGAATTCGTACTATATGCACATATTCCTTCGTGAATGCATAGAAGCAATCAGGCCAAACTCAATATTACGTCATATAATAGCAAAAAAAAAAAAAAAAGATCATGTGGGGACTATTTTCAAGAAGCTTGAATAGGAATGTTCTCATTATTTTCGCTCTAATGTACGTATGGGAATACGTTTACTAACTTTATAAAGTTACAATTCATTTAAATAAACTTTACCAGTCATACTGAATTTATCTACTTTGGAAGTCATTTAGCCTATAGAGCCTTTGACAATAAGTTTGGTTTGGTTTGGTTTATTTAATTACGGCAAAGCACACTAGGGCTATCTGCCTAAGGGGATGGATGCCTTCGTGGAGGACTTTCTAAGGGAAACTGGCTCGTATATACGTTACACATGGGGAAAACCACGAAAACGCCCACGCAGCCAGCCTGTTCGCGAGATTCGAACCTCTGACCGAACTGCCAGCGTTCAGCGACTTTACCGCTCGGCCACTGGTGGGCCCTCTGACAATAAGAGTCGGAAAGAAAATAAGGAGTTATTTAAAACTTTTCTCACTTTATTAATAAGAACGAGACTAGAAATTATATTTTCCCCTATTCTTTGCGGTGACTGCATGTTGTGATATATCTGATTGTTATTACTGTTTTAAAGTTTAATTACTGGCATTCTTTTCCAAACGCCTTACACGTCTTGACTCAAAATTTATGAAACATTTTAAGTCTTTTATTATGAGCAGAATAAAACAGAATTTCTATTTTTAAAAACAAATAATGAATTATTTTAGTGTACTGTAAAAATGTACGAAGTGTTAAGAAATTATAAACTGAGCTGAGAAATTTAGTCAAAATACACCTTTCGTTTCTACTTAAAGGAAATAAAAAGCTCTAACGTTACATAGCTTTATAAATAATATCAAATACTGCAGGATGTGCATTTTATAAGCATATATCACCAATGAATAAAATAGTTTTTTACATGTAAAATTCTTTGCCTAACTGTGAAATTCAAATTTTATTTTAGTTTTATGATTCGTTTTCTTTCTTTTAACATCACTAAACAAATAATTTTTGTTAGATAAAACATATTGTTTTCATCTGATGTTATATATCATGTGATATGAAAGAAAGTCAATTTAAAAAAAAAACTGACAGAAATAAATAAAACATGCATTCCTTTACAAAGAAACGAATAATCCAGTCTTGCATTTGTTTAATATCGTTTAAAATTTTTCTTTAAAAATTACAGAGAACTGAAATTTACTACTAAGAATGAGAAACTAACACTTCTAATTTACAACTAATATGAGAAAGATTGACGAATCAAAATAATTCTGCGGAAGTACAAAGTACATGAACTTTGAAATACCGTTTATTAATTATAACAAAGACATAAATACTTATAAAAAGTAATCAAATTGGCATAAGACGCTCGAAACATAAAGATAATTCTTAATTCAAAGTAATTATTTTCAACATCTTTATTGCCCTGTAATTCGATCTGTATTCAGCTTTTCTTAATCACGCACTTGCATTTTATATCTGCATTTAATTTACAAATGTTTGGTAGCATTACTTTAAGTTATGCTGTTTTGGAAATAAATCATATATTTTAGAATATATTATTTTTATGTGTTTTAAAACGTAAATGACTCCAACTGGAAGATCAATTTTTCAATTTTTAGAAATTTCGCATTTAAAAGACAGTTTAAAAAAATTAGTTGCATATTCATCCATTTCACTCGAGCTTAAGAAGTCTATTTACCTCCTTTTAGAAATCTGACTCTTAACTATCCAGTAGAAAAACAAAAATTAAGCATGAAAAATAGTGTTATTTATTTATTAGTTTCGTTTAAGTTTAACATAATATCTTCACCTGAATACTTTTAATCGAAAGTGCAAAAACTGCTTTTGGGCGATTACTTTCCCTTTAAATTTTAAGAAACTTTCCCAATTTCAACGATACTTCTTTTGCGGCAGATCATACATCTTCACTAAGACAAATTTTTGAGTTCCAAGAACTCTACGCTAGGGAAAGAAATACCCGGGGGAAGAATGTAATGTATTACGATACAATAGGCACTCTCGGAATTATGGCCACGCCCAGAATGGATTCCCCCCCTCCCCCAGGGCAGCATAATTCATTCTTGTAGACTATATGTATATATAACATAGGAGAAGAAAGAAAATCTATTGGGTTCTAGCTCCCTATCCCCCTCGCGCCCCATTAAATGAATATTTAATGATCGATTCCTGTATTTTTTCTCTATTTGGAGAGTTTAAATTCAAAGGTAAAAGTGTTCTTTTTGAGTGACTAAACAATTTGTTCAATTTCAGTTACGATTGACTAGACACGCAGTATCTCTCGGATTTCGGCAGATAGAGGCATAATAAGTTTTGATTTAATCACTGATTGTGATATTTTTTTCTTTTAGGTTGCTTCACAAAGAAAAGAAAAAAAAAAAATTAATCCAAGAGTTAAATGAAACACATTAAAGCTTTAGCATTGAACATATACAATGTATTTTTGCAGTAATGGAGGTTATTTTGGATTTTTGAATTTCACAACAGAAACCTTTGATGAGAAAACGGAGGAGATACTAATGGTCATTAGACTATTCGTCCAGTTTCCTTTCGCTGGTATTCTCAAAATATTATCAAAGAACGAACTGTGTTTTCCTTAAGCCTCCTATATTTATCAAAGTATGTCGATTTTAGATACCATCTCTAGTAGCAACATCTTTCATACGCATTTACTCTTACACACCTTTTTTCCCAACCTTGTTTTTCCTCTCACCAAAAGACATAGAAGTAGCTCTTTTTCATCTTTCATTAGTGAATACTTGCAAAAAAAAACTTTTGTTACCGAAGAAGATATATCAGATTTTTTTTTCTAAACGTGTCTCTTTTTAATAAAATTAATGGCAATATAAAGATAAATTTTGCTGTTTACGAAAGGCTGAGTTACCTGAAACATGTGATGTAATAATTACGTCTTATAGTATCTTTTAACTTTATAAATCTATTGCACAAATTTTCGTTTACCTCTTTAAGCTAACTACTGTTACTGAAGTTTAGTTTTTATAAAGAATTTTACAGTTCGTTTGTTCGTAAAATTCATTAATAATACAATCATATGTGCAGGACATCCATTCTTCCCGTTTAGTAGTTTTATTTCATTTTAAAATAAGTATGGACATGTAGTTTCTAATCCTAAATTACGTCTTTTTTATTTGATTAGTAAAACAAACCTCTTGATACTTTTAACTGTTGCTTTCGTTGATTTATTTCAATACGACTTTTATTTATGTCTAAAATCAAAGTCGCAGAAAGGACTCAATTGTCATTATTCATATATTTTTATTTTCAACGCATTCATTCTTAATGAATTTCAGAATTAACAGAAGCATCGCAAATGCAGTTTATTTGCAGGTAATTTTTATCCTTTAGGGAAAAATACACTTATAAACACCGTTAACTTAAAATCAGTAATAGGCAGCAAATCTTATCAATCCTTTTAGTGTTATTTTTTTTCTGTTTTCAACTAAAATGTTTCGCTTAATTTTGTAGTTTGCATCGCAAGTAACTTTTACACTGCTTCTCATTTTTCAAAATTATTTAAAAGAAAGGATAAAAAATGCTTTTTCTCAAGATTTTATCAACTTATAAATAATAAAATATAATTAACTCATTTACCGGTTCAAAAGCAAAGACATACATAAATCGTAAATTAGTTTACAGGTATCAGGTTTGGCATGCTAAATCATATTCTGTCAATACTCTAATGACATTTCATGTAGAAATTAGGTGATAAAACTCATGAAAAAACAACTTGTTTCATTTTAATAGAAAATGACAATCAGTAATACATACTCGGTGAAATTGAAGAAGCATTTTTACAAATCTTGAATAACAATGTCAACATTTCAATTACATCGTTTTTCAAAAATTTAATTCTTTTTTAAAAAATGTGCTTTACGCAAAAGTTAAATTATTCAAAACTGTATGTATTGCACAAAAAAGTGAAGTTTGAGATAGAAACGATATAATAATAAGTAAAGAGGAACGTTGAGAAAACTTACTTTAATTTATGCAGATTTTTAGGCTAGAAGAAAACATTTAAAAATCCTTCAGATTGGCTGTCAACAAGATTAAGAGATAGTAATTAAATCAATAAGTAGACAAAATACTGCTGTAAAAGTATTAAATATTTACTTACAATAAAAATTCACACTGAATTTATTCCAAATAATGCGGAAACTTGGTAATTTTAGAAATGGAATACGTGTTTTGATTACTGTTAAACTTGCTATTAACTTGAAATTTTTTGTCAACGCAAGACTAATAATTAAAAGAATTATGCAGATTTTCGATAAATAATATATTAACTACTGACTGTTATAAAAGGATAAATTCGCATTTAATTTCAATATGCTGTTTAAATTGTAAAACTAATTACTTTCTCAATTTTACAGAAAATTACATTCCTTTAGTTTCTTTCCAAATAAAATGTTTCATAAAACATGTTTAAAATTGCTAAACTGAATACATCGTTACTTTCATCTGTTAAAAAAAGCACACTTAGCTTTTTGTTAATTAAGATACAGAAAGCAATTTCTAGTTCAAACAACTCACGAGAAGAGGGGAGGAGCTACTGTAAATCATCACAAATTCAATGTAATGAGGATCTAAGTAAACTAATACCCTTAAGAATAATACCTTCCGTATAATCTCCAGATAATAGGGTAGATTTGCCTTATTTGGACCACATTTGACATTTTTCTTTAATATATAGGAATATAAAAGTATTTTAATGAAAAGGGAGTAGTGACAAATTATTTCTATTTACATCTTCAAAATAATATAATTTATTTGATAAAAATATAATTTAGAATAGAGAAAATTCAGCACATTAAAACTGTGTCATCAGTATGGTTTCTAAAGCTGGACCATCAATTTTCTTGAGCACAGTTGAATAAAATATACTTTTCGATATTTGAACTCACTTCAACGTGCTGTGTATGAACATTTTATGTACTGTGTTAGTTCTTCCATTTTCTCTTCCTCACACATAATGTAAACAGTGTAACATAAGTTTCGTTCTTTGTCGTTTTGTCTAACATTTTATTAACTGGTTGTATCATTTTATTCTCTTTTTTAGCTTGTTACAGTTTATGACGACTGCTTAGTATAATACCTTTACTTTCTGTGATATTCCTCCGTTCTAGATGATGATGAATCGTTTTAAAATTTCATGTTGGTGGAAGTGATATATCTTGAAGAATATCTTTAAGCTTTTTAATTTATTTTCCTCCTCAGTGTATAATTAAAAACAAAATCATTATTATTCTCTTACGGTCATTAGGAGACATACAATTTGATAGTTTATACCTTATTTACAGTATTTATTGCAATTTTATTAGGGAATTAGGATGTTGGAGTATACGGGATACTGCAAGTCGTGTAAAACACTCGAAATATTAAGCAGAAATTAGATTGTCACTTGAATAGGACCGATCCAATTCAATCGATAGCAAGTAGTGCAATCTAAGTAACTTTTATAAGAAATAAAAATATTTTTCATGAACTTATGTTTGAATTAGATTAATAAACTATCATAGTTAATTGCAGATAAGCAATTTTACGTTTTGCACACATAATAATGCATTTTAATCCGTAGCCCATAAGCTTTAAAACTGCTTATGGGCTACATATTTTTTAAAAGTTTTAAATTAATGTGCAGGGATTTATATTTATTTTAAATAACCAAGTTAATTTAATGTTACGTTCTTTCCTATAAGCCTTAATTCCCCTAATTGTCAATGCCAGAATATTTAAATTTGGTAGCGCGCGTGAAGTAATGCAAATTCTACCTTGAGGAGAAAAAGTTTAAATACCGAGTTCTTAGTTAAGTTAGAGAGTTTTGACCATTCGCCATCACCTCTGTAGTATGAGCTTCCATTTCTGCATTTAATTGCTGGTTTGCGTGGCATAACAGCTTTTACTTTGCTGCCACTAGTTTTCGACGCGGTTTTAAATAACAGGAGTTTTCTGAGCCCTGTAGAGAATTTCTTCTACTTGTTAATATCTTCGAATTTTTACTTACTGCCCAAATAAGGCGTATTGTGTTAGCGTGAAGTCGACGCATTGTAAATTTTAAAGAATTTAATAAAGGGTACTTTTAGCCCTTCTCCTGTGTAGTTCCTACACGTACTTACTAAATGTACAGTTGTCACTTAGAAGATAAGCAAGTGGTTCTTACAAATGATTTCTAAATTCTGACCCCTCTTCCAACATCTCTACAGTCATGAGATACCCTCCTATAAAAATTATTGTACCATTCAAGTTAATGTATATACAACTTCAATTTCCTATTTTACAACGCAACTTCTTTATGTAGGCCAAGATACGATATTGATCCAGCTTAGGCAATGGTTCAGTTAAGTCAACTCTCTTCTAATACTTCTAATCCTGTATTCATATGCGAATAGAAATAAAAAAAAATCTTAAATTTTGAACCCGTAATTATACTTTGAATGCTCGGCGCTATTAATGAAGTTTTGCTTATTAATCAACTTCAATAATAACTGCAAACCTCAAAATAAACTGAAGTTATAGTATGTTAAAATAACATTTTTAATTATCTGAATATTGTTGAAGTTATAAATTAGATTTGAAGCCTCTTCAACTAAAGAAAAGGGAATGTTATTTCTAGTATGTAATACTTTGAAAACAACGTGACTAATCCCTTTTCATGGAATGCATTTCAAATGATATGAAAATATATATAATTGTGTTTTCGCTTATTTCATAAATTTTCATTTCCCGAATTACTTTGTTATTTTTAGATTATGGGAAATACCACTAGTTTCAAATGTTACAGTATACTATTCGTTTATGCATGTTACATAAGATACTATAGTAATTGATTAAGTGAGATAGATAGAGATAAAAAAATTAGGTGGCTCAGTAAAATGACAACTATCTTCTAGATGAAACTACGCAGCCGCCAGCAGAGTTGGGAAACTGGCAAAACTATCTATAAAAGTATAAGAACTAGAGGAAAGGCCTAGATCAAAAAGTAAAGATATTAAAAGGAAATTAAATTTTACTCCTAAAACTCTCAAATAACCTTTCATTTTATGATTAAAAATTATAAAATCTCCTTCATATGATTCATTGAAGAAAAAAAATCTAATATACAGTAATATTATTAAAATTACTTTCATAATATTAAAAACACTAAAAATATTTTAATTGCTCAAGAATGACGTACAGGGTGGTTTCAATTACCCCATTTAGACCTACGTAGATACCGTCTTGGTAGACTTATTTCGTTAAAACTTGGTAGATATACTATATAGACCACGGGGAACATGAAGAACAAAAAACGCAAAACTATATTTACTGCATTCCTTTTGCGTCAATCACAAGTTCAATGCATGTTATAGAGTATTCAACAGCAACACGAAGGGTTTTTTGATCAGTTGCAACAACATAATATGTTATACTTGCTTTCAGTTCAAGCACAGTTCATATGCATCTTCCACAGATTCTGTGAGGAGGCCAAACAATCGAAAAACTCCTTGAAGTACCCAATCATCTCCAAAGTGAGCACGAAGCAGTGTCTTTACTTGTCTAGCAATGTGAAGTAATGCACCAGCTCCCATGAAGACAGCAGGCTCTAAACATTCTCTTTCTTGTAAGGCAGGAATGACTTGCTGCTGAAGGATTTCGCAGTAACGGAAGTCCTTGACGGAACATTTTTGAGGGTCTTGGGGAAGGTTCTTCTCAAAGAAACACTGACACAGAATGAACTCATCAGTAAAACTAGTAATGTACCAGTAACTATACAGTACTGTAATCAAGATGCAAAGACCATTCATGCACATCATTAGGACTTGCAGTACCCTATATGCGATAGTTTGGAATATTAACCGCTCCGTCTGAGGTGAAATGCGACTCGTTCGACCACAAAATTTTCGAAGGTCATGCATTGTCAACGGCTATTCTAGCCATAAGAAGGCTAGCAAGATCTTTGCGTTTATCCAGGTCTGCAGGATGCAGTTCTTGCATCTTGGATCTCCTGTGGATACCATTTTACAATGCATTTCGACCAAAGGAGAGACAAATCATGTGACCACTCGAACACTTGTCGAAGGATATTGGGAAACAGACGCTCTTTCGACCACGGTAACAGCGACTTCTTTCATAGCTTCATTTTAAATCCGTTTCCGTCCTCTTCCTCGCAGCACACACAATTCCCCACTCTCTTCAAGTTTAATAATCATCGCTTTCAAAACCTATCTCGTCATAAGACCTTTTCGAAACCTTTCAAGGCTTGATGTTCTCTCAGGGCAGCTGAAAATTATTGCCGTTCTGATAAAACAACCTGATCAGTAAAGTAAAGCTCGAGCTTCTCTCCCTAAAGGAATTGTGAAGAATGATTCTATTGCATTGGTTTTTTAAAGCGCTCCAAATTTTGATAATATCTTTTCTATATTCTATTAAAAGCGCCATCTCGGAATAGAAACTGCTAATTTGAATTGCAGATTTCTTTTTCAATGTATCTATTTTAAGTTTCAACGAAGTAGTTCTAGAAAAAAGGACTCTACGCAAGCTTAAATCGGGTAACTTTAATTATAACCACCTGTATGCACGTATTTGTATATATATAAAAATGAATATATACTGAACGTTAATATACAGGTTGTTCATAAATGAACGGTGCGGTTTTAAAAATTAGTAATAAATCGACGTATTACCTAACCCGTGTAAAACCTACACCCTAAGCATTGGTAATTGTCCAAGTTTTTCATGTGCTACCTGCTGCACGCTTGTCATACTTACTGCGCAGCCACAGCGAGAGTTTCCAAGATGGCGCCGCAACAGGCAAGGCTTTTTGTGGGCTCCGTTTCGAGGTGTCCAGATCTGTGGTTTCAGTGAAACATGACTTTCGTGAATGTTTTCTGTGCGGTGTCCCGCGAGAAAGTGCACAGCCCATTTTTCTTCGAATAAGAAACTGTGATCCGTGACTCATTTGTAGATATATTGGAAACCTGGTTGTTACCCTAGCTGAACACCAATTATGATGATTACCTTTTGCAAATGGATGATGATCCGCTCCATTTTTACAGGAAGGTACGAGAGTTTCTTAATCGTATTCTTCACCAACGATGGATTGAATGTACTGCAGACCGTCACGACGGATATGCTACACCGAGTATGAGAAGAATTACCGTATAGAAGTGTGTAGTGTGACCAAGGTTGCACATATTGAAGGATTGTGATTAATGTTTCAAAATCTTGGACAGCTGCCGTTCTTTATGCTGTAAGGTTTGCCCATATAAAATAATACATTGATTTATTATTAATTTTTAAACCACACCATTCATTTATAAATACCTTGTATATTTGAGACTGTAATTACCCATTACTTTAAATACCCGCTTAAAGCTTTTAAAATGAAAGGCAAATAAATTTGCGAAACACACAGTATCCGAAAGAAATTACTATGCTTTACTAATTTAGTTCAACTACTTTATTACTTCAAAATAATGATTTTTGAAGATTTAAAATACTATCAAGAAGGCTAATTAATATTTAATAAATATTTCTGATTCATTGAGCTTCTGGAGATTAACTGAGAGTTTTGCCGATGCCAGTATGAAAAAACTGAATTCTTGGACACAATATTTTTGTGTTCTGTTTCACTTTAGCTGAAAAATATTCTGTGACGGATGAAAACAATAATTAATGTCATCATCTGAAATAAATGAATTTATGACTTGTTCATCTTCTAATATCCATTTTCTAACAAATTTTGCAACATTTTGAGTTTCCTATACTGTAAGTCCATGAATAACGATACATGACATTTGCACATAATCTTCTGGTTACAGCCGAAAACATCGCGGCAAAAACATCGCGGACGAAAACGTCGCGGAGAGAACAACGCAAGGCGAAAACGTCGTGCTACAAAACATCGCTGGAGAAAACATCGCAAAGAGAAAACATCGCAGTTCTAAAACATCGTGGTACAAAACATCGTCGTCCAAAATAAAGCGGTTCAAAAACTTCGCAGTTTAAAAACATCGTCGTCGAAAATATCGTGGTAAAAAATAAAGTATCTACATATCATCGCATGACGATAACATCGCAGACATGCTTTAATAACTGTAAATGGATATTCCCATAATGATTTGTGAGCGCAAGATGGAAAGAAGGATAATTTTTACTTCCTTATTTTTTATTAATTAATAAATTTTTACTGAGAAAATAAAAAGGAAATTTAACCATAGAAAATTAATGCAACTTATAGCACTTAATAGAATTTTAAACCGACATTGTTAACTAACAAAGGCCATTAATAAATCATTTTTTATAAAGTTTTACTGGTAATTTTTCATAAAAAGTATAATCTATAAGTTGCATTTAATTTTCTATGCTTAAGTTTCCTTCTTACTTATTCAGCAAAAATTTATTAGTTAATAAAAAAATGTGAAATTAAAAATTATCCTTCTTTACACCTTGCGCTCACAAATCATAATGGGAATATCCATTTATAATTATTAAAACCTGAAAAAAGTATATTTGCGATGTTATCGTCACGAGATGATTTGTAGATACTTTATTTTTTACCACGATATTTTCGACGACGATGTTTTTAAACTGCGAAGTTTTTGAACCGCTTTATTTTCGACGGCGATGTTTTGTACCACGATGTTTTAGAACTGCGATGTTTTCTCTTTGCGATGTTTTCTCTTACGATGTTTTGGAGCACGATGTTTTCGCCTTGCGTTTTTTTCTGTGCGACGTTTTCGTCCGCGATGTTTTTGCCGCGATGTTATCGGCGGACACCAATCTTCTTGAGGTGATAATTCAAATATAAAACTTCTAAAATATTATTTCGCAGTTTATGATATGAATATTTATAACTGTAATATAAATTGCTTCCAAGGGACTTTTGAACAGATTGCCGCGCATCTTATGGCTAAGAAGTGCTGAAAACATCTTTATTTTTCAATGCAGATTTCAATACAGAAATACAAATATTATTAAAAGAGTATTCGCATAAATGAATACTAATAACCATATTAAGGGAACTGATTATTTGACATTAAATAACTCATAAACTAGCATAGACCTGCTCATATCTTATTGCTATATCATATATCTTATTACACATATCTTACTGTTATATTTGTTGTATATGTGCTTAACATTCCGGAATGTTAAGCACATGTACACAAATCTTCCCTTGCATGCTAGTGTTCTTAAATCTTATGTGAACTAATATATTTTATGTTGCTTAAAAGGAAAAATAACTTAGTTAAGAAAATCATGCTGTCATTTATTTTTAAAATAATTTAAGGGAAAAAATATGCGAGGTGAAAAAATTCTGTAATTGATTGCAGCCGCTTTTCTAGGTGTAGATATTTACATGCTAGGTGTTTACATATTGCACACCTTAGTAACTTAAGAAAGTATGTAATTTTACCCTCATAGTTGGTACAGTATCAGAGGTACAAGGACACGAAACTTTAAACGGCCAATTTGACCGCTGCCGTGCTCCTATTGTAATGCAGAAGTGGTATTTGCAAGACTTTCGAAGTAGTAATGTAGGAAATAGGAAAAGGATTATAATAGAAACAGACCTGCAGGAAATCGCGAAGTATAATACTGTGCAGTTTCTCTAGCACATTTTGCAGTTTATACGTAATTAATAACCACCTTCTCGAAAAACAGGTTCGAATACCTTGAAATTATCTTTCGATAGTAATCATAAAAAAGATGTATTGATGACGATCGCCTCAATGTTCTGAGGTCTCAGTTTTATCTTTAGAAAGCTGTGTCGCATCTCTTCCATCAGATTTACATCCATGGCTAACAAAACTGGATTTAAAAAATAACTTTTACAGCTTTTTTAAATACACTATTCATCAATGGAAAACGTCATTTTCTACTGATTTAGCGGTAATACATTTTCACCGTACTTCTGATGATTTCTGAGATAATACCGTTAACTTCTAAGTCTTGTCTAGCGGCGACAACGTTACATGACAGAACATGATCATTTTATTACACTCAATACGTAACTTTAATAACTATCAGAGTCATCGTTCAAAGTTATTTGAATTACTCAGGAGTATTGGTTACCTCGTCGCTCCATCACTGATGATGTACACCCATAATCCTTATTGCGATGTGTTACATGACTGGTCAATTAAGGTTTTTTTTCACCAATCCTGGCCTTTAAAAGAAAAAGTGATGTTACTGCAGGTTTAAAATCTACCATGCCTTACTATTTTCTGCAATGCATCCCCAGTAAATGGAAAACAGCATAAATTTGCATTAACACATTCCTCTTTAATAATGAATTTGTGCATACGTAAGGATTTGTGAACGAATAGTTTCCAATCTCAAAATTTAATGAAGTTCAAGGAGGTCTTTCATAAAATGATGCATGCCGTTTTGTACTCCGTAATAACGGAACGCACTTTTAGTTTCGTACAAGGTATAAGACTTTCGAATCATTATTATTAGCATTTCGTGTTCGGATAATTTTTTTAACCACATAATGGTGTCTGAAGTTATTACACATAATGGTGTCTACATTTGAAGCTGGACTTTAAACCAAAGTTATTTACGAATTTTGCTAAACTTGCTTAATGTAGACTTTTTCAAAAGCTTTATATGAGTAAAATAATAACTAAAATGCTTCGTTTAGTTATCAAAGATTATTTTTACACATAGTAGGGCATAATGGGATATGCTGTTGAAAAAGATCAGGAATATTCCCACTGCCTCCGCAAAATGCTAAGTGAATTGCTACATCGCTAATCGCCATGCAAATGGGAAAAGGTTTTATATGCAAATAATAATAATAATGATAACAGGAAACCAAAGTTGTCTGTACGTTAAAAAACTTTTCAATCGCTTTGATTACTCGTATTCATATATTCTTTTTTAGGCCCTAGTTAAAAAATAAATATTAGTAATTAGTCAGAATTTACTTATTAAAAGGTAACTTTCTTTAGTAAACATATTTTGTTTAGAAATGATTAACCACATAAAATGTATTCACAATTCCATTCCAATGTGAAAATAAGCTATGTGTTTCATAAAAATACATCTTGGGTTATAAGGTTTGAAGTGTGGGCTCATGCTTTTCTTACTGTTTTTCAAATTTCTTTTACAGTAAAAAAATTCAAATATATTTTTTATCTTTAATATTGCGATTTTTTGATGTACTAACTAGCACAAGCAAATTTTATTCCTTCGCCAAAATAAACTGTTTTAGCTTTAAGAAAGTGAAGATACTGAAAGACTTCTCCACCCATAAATAATTTAACTTTAAGAGTGTTTCTTTTCTAGTAGAGATAAAAGGAAGCCTCTTCTTTTACTTTCCTTCTCAGGCCCTTTAAAGTATTTCTCAAATCTGTTTGTTGTGTCCAACCTTTATAAAAATAAGATATTCTGTAATGTCTCAAAATCAACTTTCACTTCAGTTGTTAACATAATTTCAGGGTATTTGTTTAGATGAAAGTGAATTTAAATAATTTTATGAAATATTAACTTTTTTAAAAAAATTTAGATGAAAATTAATCTAAAATAATTTCTTTCACTTTCGCATAGAAAGTAGTAACAATAAGAAGCTAAGCAAAATAGCATAATTCAAAGGAGATTTATAAGCGTGCTATGTACATCTTCGATTCAATAGTTCTACTAGTTAATGGATTTTTGTCATAGAATCGGCTCACAAATGTAAATTCTGTATTTGATAATAACCAGTTTTGGAGAAAAAACAACAAAATAATGCATTGTGAATTTTCTAAAAGTTAATGTTTTCATAACTTTTAAAAAAGTGTGAAAACTTCTTGCAGACACACTGAAGGATATATCTGTGTTAAAATCCAAATTTTAACAGAGGATCATGAATACAAGTTAAACTAGCGGAAATCTCAAATAAAACCTTCCTTTTTATTACGAAATAATAAAAATTAAATTACCGTTTTAAAATTAAAAAATTACTTTTTTATGAAAATAAACAAAAACTATATTTATTATTTAAAAAAATCTTTTTTTATTTTCCTAATTTAGCCAGTACAGTTATCTTGAAAAATCTTAAAATTAAATACGGTTGATCAATCAGAAAAGTATTCATAGCAAAAGAGCATAAGAAGTTAGCTTTTTCTTAAATAAGCTAGTTGGTTTGTCAAATAGAAATATATATATATATATATATATATATATGTTGTATGAACTTAAATTATTATATATATATATATATATATATATATTTACAAAAACTGAAACTATTTACAAAAACTGAAAGAAAATTTAAAGAAATCTAAAAGAAAAAATTTAAAAGCACTCACCAAGATATAACCTAGCCTGACGCTACTAGAAAGAAATACATTTAATATACACAAAAATTATAATTTAAAAAAAATTAAAATACTAAGAAAATATATACATATTCTTAGTATTTTAATTTTTATCTTAGTATTTTTAATTTATATATATATTAAACTACTATATATATAAACACGAGTAAGAGTTTTCCTAGAAATTCAAAAATTTTGAAACATATCCTTGATAAAAAGATTAATATTATATCTATCTGAATAAGAATCTATCTGAATTTCTTAATCCTTGCAAAATGCTTTCGGGGTAGTGATGTAGAAAACTTGTTCACATTTGAAATGGGACTGGATTCAAAATAACTCGTATTTTTACCACGAATAAATATGTCAAAACCCGAAATAAACGATTTTCATAAAAGGGAATGTCGGGACCGCATACTGAGTATGGCAGCATCACGCTTCAGTGTGATCTTAAAGTTTCAGATTCGACCATTTCAGTTTAGTATAACGAGGTTTTGTTTTATCCTCTTGTAAGAAATTGGTGTTGACTCGTTTGCCCTCTTTGTTGAATTCCATATAGAATACAGAGCAGATCTGTCGAAAATTGTACCGCAGGTGGAATATAGCTACCACCAATAATACTTCCCAAAAATATCTAACAGTACAACTGAGCATGATCTATGAAATTATAGATGTTAATTAAGAGACTGTTTGATACCATGATTAATACCAGGCGTTATTATTTTTTACAAACAGTGAAATTCTGCTTTTAGTTATCTACATGTCATTATATGTGTGAATGATTCGCTGAATGCTTTCTTTAAAGAAAATTGCCAGACTTTATCATTTTCACTTTTATAGATTCCTAATATATGAATGAAATTAGTGTCCAGCCAAAATCGGTATTGTTTCTCTAATTTACCTTACAGTCGCGTTACTTCTATTCGCCAAGGTTTGAATTCATATCTTGAGATGGGATAACATAAAATTTTCGTCTTTTAGATTCACTTCATACAATCTGATGGCAGTTTGTAATAGACAGTTTCGCAATACATTTTTTATTTTCCGACTTTCTTCTGATTAGACTTTCTCAGAATGCTTAAATGCTCGTTCCATGTCACATATATGGTGTTAGAACTGGTTCCTAAAGTACATATATTGCTAAACCGACAATTTTATCAGCACCATAAAACTTTAGAAAAATGATCCAAAACAGAAAAAACTTGCAAAAAATGTCAAACTTATTGTATTTCTGCTATAAATAGAAATTGTTAAAAAAAATGTTCGATCGGGTTCGGAATTCAATTAAAGCTTTACTGTTTTCCGTGATGTTACTAAGAATGACGGAAGCTTTTCAGTTGTGATTTTTTAAAACTTTTTACGAAACGTTAAATACTTGAAAATGTAATATACATTTGCATTTAATGGCTGAAACTGGAAAGAGATAAATTAAGTCAAAATAAAAGGATTAGAAATGAAGTACAGAGACTCACTTTAAAGAGTTGCTAGTTTCTATTTTCCCTTAAGGTGGGAAAATGTTTCCCATTTCTATTTAATATTGAATTTTAATATATCTTGCTACACCATGCGACTTGGAACTTGAACTGGCTTCAGCACGAGGAACACCTTACGTTATCATCTATAAAAACCTTCTGATATCTGCAGGTGCATAGCAATGGTTAATACAGAAATTAGAAATTCACACTTTTACACTTTTCCTGATAACATGGGAATTTATTTCATCATTACCTTTTTCCCTTCCCTCAGCTTCTTTCAAAATACTTTTAAGCAGCCGCCAAATTTCCAAATCAAACTTTCTCAGACCAGTTAACTCTGTCCAGCCTCTGTCTAGAAATGCATTAATTTTCCAAAAACTGCTTCAGTTAATTTAAATTCCTTTTTTTCTAAGTCATGATGCAACCAAATTATTTCAAATCTGATAACTACATACAATCTGTATTTCAATCTACATACAATCTGTATATCAAATCTGATAACTACATACTACATAAAAGTATCCCTACATAACAAGAATCAGACTCCCAATATATTAGCAAAATCAAATCCCATATGTTTATCCACTTACATAAAAATGCAAAATTATCAGTGCAATGATCTCCAAAATATATTTTCACGTAATCCAATATTTTAATGAATATACTAAGCAGTTTGTGTTATTTATGTAACTTTGTATGTAATTTTATATTATTTTTCTCTTTTGTTTAAATGTAACAACTCCGGTATTACTTAGAAATAGCATATAGTCAGTTCAGGTTTTTCATATTCTAGCTGGCTAGCGTATTGTGACAATACCTGTTCGATTCTGTAGTGAAATGTCTGGTGCCCCACGCACTTTTGCCTGTTTACCTGTTTGCAGTCATCAAATTACAAAGCCAAAAATTTATTTACAGATATTATAAACTTCTTATTATGTACAGAAACATGAGTTGTAATGAAAATTAACCATTTGGTGTTTGTTGATCGTCAGCTAATACCTTCGATGTAGATAGCTCTTTACGATATTGTGCTGACTAAGCTAAACGGAAACTAGAAATTTTCTAGTCATAAATTTGAAGGATAACTTTATAACATTATAAAGGATCCCTGCAAAATGTTTTAAATAAAACGTAAAAAAAAGCAACTACATTTCCAACTGTTTGAGAAAAATTTATAACGCTTAATTTCGAAGATAATTGATTTCAAAAATTATAATGCAGATTGTGGATATTTGATTGCTAAGGATACTTAATGCCTAAATACACAATAATCAATTACTAAAATTTTGAAATACGATGACATATTTAATAGTTTACTTTTCTATACATTTTTGGCAAAAATTAACGAAATATAATCAGTTAAAGCATTTTGGTTTTATATTAGAAATTATTTCTTAAACATGCAAAATTCAACTTTCCTAAACGTAGTATATTAGTAGTAAAATTTTCTATTATTCGCAGCTTAAGAAATTTAGTTATACGTAATTCTAAAATATAGAATTTTTGCAGTATAGGAAGTTAGGTCTGACTGTTTACAATCCAAAAGGAATTTTTACCTAAAACACACAGTAGAGATATTTAATAATTAATTAAAATAAAATATAATTTTGAAAAAATTAAAACGTGTAACTTCCACTTGTTATAAATTGTATGAAAATTTATTTTAAGATGGTTCGCAGCCATTTGCGATTTTCGGCTTTTGTGTCTCGAAGAAGGTGAAAATTTCTAGAAGGTTAGTAGAATTTTAAAGTAAATATTTTTATTTCAAATTCTGTACCACAAAACACCTTAGTACATCAATTCTACTGACTATTAAAATATTTAAGGCTAGAAAAAATGGTTATACATGATTAAAATTGATTTTATTTAATCTTTATTAGCAGAAATTTCATTAATTATTTTAATAGTAGCACATGTTTAAAGCTGAAAGAGATATGCTGAAACTAAGTCTTGTAACCACTGAAGGTAGCTGAAAAATATTTGAGAGGAGAGTGATTTCGACAAATAAAGTAGTAAAAGTACTTTCTAATTACTTCTTTTAATGTTAATATTAATGCGAAGCACGATGATTAGTATTATTCATCACATCAGATCAAGTTTCATTAGTATTTCTAAACGAATGATAACAGCGAGCAGCAAAGACGTGTTTCAGTTTTTTCTAGCTTAGCTCGAGTCACATAGGTATGCTGTTTCATCCTTTCAGTTTTGTCATATAGCAATTCAAGACAATTGTATTATGTCTTTATTTATATTACATTTAAAGAAAAAAAAATTGCAAAAAATTCTGATTAATCTTTTGATAGGCGCATTTCTTGTCAAGCGATTTGCTTCTTTAAGAAGGCGGGGATAAAAAAAGCAGTAGAAAGTCTTTTATTTGAAAAGATATCATTGCAATTTAAACGATTGACGAAGAAAAAACATTTTTACGTGTGATTCACCTCTAGTCCATATATTATGTACCAGCGGAAGGCGAGAAACAATAGCAAAATAGTTAAAAAAGCACGTGATTATGCAATAAATCTCTCCAGCGTGGTAATCTGAGCTCCAAGTAACATGTCGGAGAGATGTCTGCCCGTACCCACGAAGTTTCTTGTGCTGTAGAGGAGACGGATCCGAGTCGAAAGGCAGTTTCTTCTGCGTCTAGTTATTACACCTTAGACTCCAATGCATTACTTTTACTTCCTTCCCCAAGTTCCGTATTTTCTCTTTTTTCCCCTTTTATTTTATCCCGGGAGTGGAGAAGGCGAAAGAGAGGATGGAGCTCGGAAAGTCAAATATAATTTCTCCATTGTGCTCTTCCTCACGAGCGCCGTCCATTACCGAGTGTCTGACAACAGTTTCGCTTTGCAAGGCCTGGGTAATGACTGCAGAAATATCGCTTCGCCCGCCCAGTAACAATCTTATCAAAAATTTAAGCCCTTGGCGTCAGGATCCGCGGGGTCCGCCACGTACCAGCGGCACGCCATCAGCGCTCTAATAGGGTTCGTAGTGCAGCTCTCGCTGTTTCGACATCCTCCTCTCCCCATATCTCGGTTCTATCCTTGGCTTTAACTTCATTATTTCGGATTCTCTACCAATCTCCTCGGGAAAGGAGGCGACACAATTCTCCAGAGTGAAGGTTCCACCACTGCAAATGCCAACAAATTACGATCCCGGGATTCCTACAGGTTTCTCTCGCTTGCCGACCCTAAGCGAAATGGGAACCCCATTTACCTCAACTGGCTGCTCTGCCATGCCTTTCAAGCTACGCTTCGCAGGCTGAATTTTTTGCTACTTCCTTTTTTGCTTTGGTATGATATCTGGACCTAACTTCATTTCGATAAAAACAGAAATCGCTTCTTGAAAATTCTTCCGGCTACCCATGAGGAGCAAAGACTGTAGTAAACCACGTATATAGTACATATAGCGCCGGCCTATGGTTAGGCATGAATCAGCATTGGAGCAAATGTGCTGAATAGCCATAAAGAAACTAAAAGCGTTTTCTGGTGTGGTCACTGACCTAAGCAAGCTTTTCATAAGTAAATAAATATCAAATGATAATTAACAATAATAATTTTTTAATGATAAGTTTGCTCTTAAAAAAATGGTAGTTTTAATTTGTCATTATAAACAATTTTTACAGTTCAAAAACAGGTAGGATTTCTAAAATAACATTTTTAACACATTTAATTACGTATTAGTTGTTGTTTATCAATACTGGAAACGATTAAAGAAAAGATACCTGAAAAACAAATCTTCATAGATTTGGAATTGTTTGGCTATGAATAATTGACCTTGTAGTGTCATTACAATTATTATTATTATTATTATTATTTTAGCATGAGACATGAAAAATGAGCAATGCCCTCGCCGGGACTCGAACCTGACCTCTCGAACACTCATCGAGGGTGCTACCGTTACACCACGAAGGCATGCTAAAAGGAAGGATTGGATTGGATTATTTAAGTATGGCAAAGCACACGAGGGCTATCTGCCTAAAGGGAGTGATGCCTTCGTGGAGTACTTTCTAAGGAAAACCGCCTCGTATACACGTTACACATGGGAAAAACCACGAAAACACCCATGCGGCCAGCCCGTTCGCGGGATTCGAACCTCGGACCGAGCTACCAGTGTTCAGCGTCTTTACCGCTCGGCCGCTGGTGGGCTGCTAAAAGGAAGGAGAAAATACCTTATAACCTTAATATGAAAACTACGATGGATACAACGGGCATTCCTTGAAATACACATTAAACTAAGTGCTAAGAATAATTTATTTTTCGAAATATTTTTTTTCACTACTCTTATCAGCATCGGGTTGAAACCTAGCCTTCGAAAAATCTAAATTGAAGAATTTGAGAGAAATAACTGTTTGAATCGGACATATGCTTTTTTTTTTTCTGATACAACTATTCATTAGATCTGTAATACATACTTGTGATTTTCTACGCAAGATATCTATCGTCATTTCATATGTCCATTAAATTTTGATTCAAACTATAAAAGACTTCATAATGCTTTAAATATCGATATTATGTGGCCTTTGTAAGAATGACGGAGATACGTAGAAAGAAAATTATGCTATTAACCTAGGCGCTTTTATGTTATAATGATCTTAAACATTTATATCTCCTGGATGAGTGTTTTTGTGCTTTTCCTATGTGTAACGATAAAATAAGCCAGCTTCTCTCAAAATGTCCTTTAAATGTCATTCCTTCCCTTCAGCAGATAGCCCTCTTTTACTTTGTCACATTCGATTAAACGAATTTAAGTACCCTTAAAAAATTAGAAAATATCTCAAAATAAAGAATTAGTGTCTATAAGCATATTAATGGCTGATTGGATTTGTTTAGCCGAGAGAAACAGCACCATTATGATATGAAGAGTAAATTCAGGAAGAATTTTTATGATACACAAATCTTTCATAAGTGTAATTTAATTTAACTGATTTTAAACTTACGCTATTTTTCCAATACGTCTGCATTAACTCAGAATAGATTATTAGAGAACACACGTCGGAAATGTTTCTATAGTCAATACCTTGTAACTGGAGATTCAAATGAAATAAATGTGGACTTAAATTGCTTTTGCAAGGTGATGATTTATAAATGTTTTTCATAAATCTCTATTGATATTTCTTTTAAATTTGCAATACTATAGAATGTAAGTAATATCGTTGATTTACTATCGTAGGTTTCTGTAGGTGAGTAATATCGTTGATTTACTCACCTACAGAAACCTACACAAATAACATTTTTCATAGCTGGAAGGATAACTAACCAACTGGCAGAAAACAGACTACATTTTCACAGTTATAATAAGTGTTTCAAATTAAAATAAAATAAGAAATATTTAAGAACTAGTTAACAGTTTGTTACAACTATGCTCATAGTACTTAACAGTCCGTTTGTAAAGGATAAGCAAGCTCAGATTATATACCTCAAAACATATATTAGCTTCTTCTTTTTTCAATAGTGGCAAGTAGGTATCAAAGGTTGACACAATGATAATAATGAGCACTGTTCGCACTTATTCGCATTTGCTGTTATGGTATTTACCATCATCTTAACGTAAATCTTCACTTATACATTACTCGATGTATACACCAGTATTATCTTTTCCTTCCAATTTAGCCCACCAGCGGCCGAGCGGTAAAGTCGCTGAACACTGGTAGTTCGGTCCGAGGTTAGAATCCCGCGAACAGGCTGGCTGCATGGGCGTTTTCGTGGTTTTCCCCATGTGTAACGTGTATACGAGCCAGTTTCCCTTAGAAAGTCCTCCACGAAGGCATCCCTCCCCTTAGGAAGATAGCCCTCGAGGCTTTGCCATAATCACACACACACACACACACCTTCCAATTTATCTTTCATATGTTATCAAAGTTAACTATTCGCTTTTCTTTGGGGAGAAGGGAATAAAATAAAGATAATCAATTTGACTAAAAACTTCAAATACTCCTCTGTTTCCCTAAAACTCCAAATTATTTCAATTTGAAGTAAAGATTGCAAATTGCGGTTCGTGAATTCTAGTTCGAATCTCAGCACACACAACAAAATGCGATTAAGCAGTAAAGGAGAACTAAAGAAGACAATATTTTCTTCTTACTTCGCTCTATAACGTAAGTGAATTAACGAAAAACGTTTAAGGGAAAAATACTTTTTATTAAGACTATTGCTTTTAAAAGACAAGATAAGAGACTGAAACGTAATGTTGAATGAATTAACCTATTATTTCGAATTACGAGTGACTAGTATTCTATGCAATTACCAAAATAAAAAAGAAATTTCATCGAAAGAATTTTAATCGATAACAGCTTGCATGTGGAAGTCTTAGATAACTAATGAATTTTTAAAGTTCGCTTAGAAGTAGAAAATGAAGGTGCATGTTAAGAGATTAGTTGTCTAAAATGCCAAAATTTCAGACAACTTGCTATTTAACACGCACATTCATTATTCTTAAATATGCACATTACTAATATTAAATATTCTACGCAAATCCAACAAAAAAACATTTTTGCGCATTTTCCCGAAATGAATTAGTATCTCCTACCATGAATCATAAAGGAGTGTTTGGAATTTAAACTGCTTGGTTTTCACAACAACAATAATGTAAATTGCTGTTTTGAAAAATGTACTCTTTACATACTTGAATATCTTAAACATAAAATCTGCAAAATTCATTATCCATCTTACAATAGATTTCATAATTTTAACTCTTTATGGTCTTTGGTAATAAACTTTCTATATCTACAGCTTTATCCTTTTAAATATGATAGATGTTACATTAAAATTCTTGAATGTCTATCTCATATTAACGTTCTCCAAAAAGCTTTGGAATTTTAAGGTTTTCTTTACTCTTTCCTAAATAAAGTGATTTCGTGTCAGTTAATGATTTAAAACTTCTATCTAACGATACTTGGTTTTCTTCTGGAAAAGATTTATGTTGTTTCAAATTATTCCTCACCATCAAAGTGAAGTCTATATAATCATATGCTATATATATGGCGAATTTCTTATGCTAATTTTTCATGTACTTAACGAAAAAAAAATACTTTCAAATCTTTTCATCAATCTAAAAGCTGAAGATATTGTTCTGGTTTTCTTCTTTATTTGAATAAAACGTAAATATCTTCGACAAAAATTAACCGGAATGCTTACTGATAAGTTAATATGTTTAAAATACTAAAAATTTTAATTTATCTCTTGCCCAAGACAGGAATTCTTATATCAAATGTGAAGTTAAGCAAGAATCGCAGGTTTTTCTTGGATCAAACTTAAATTGGGAAAATTAAGCTTGGAACTTCTTTGCTTCATGTTTGTGGCCCTTAAAATCAATAGTGTTTTCTTGAAAAGTTAGACCAATCAAAGGCTAATTTTTACTTAATTTTACAAGTTCATATTTAATATAATATTTTTCTATATAATGGCAATACCTACTCCCCAGGTTTCATTATTATGAAGTTCTAATCACTTACTTGATATAGGCCAAAAATTTGTTTAGTTAAATACATTTGTTGCACTTCTTTTCCCTTGAATTGCGATGAATAATAACATTTCACTCTGGGTAAGTTTTTAATTTTTGCATTACTTTATTATTTCAGGCTTTTCTCTCGTTCAATATGAGCTACAGTCGAACCAATAAGTTCTACCGAAAATGCTAATTTGAGTTTACTTGTCGAAAATATACATAGTAGCAACTAAACACATACCATTGATAAATAAGATATATATATATTTTTCTTTCCGTTGTAATTTTGATTGGCCATTTGACACGAGGAATGCTGAAGCTCCTGCGCTGAAGAGAGTGCCTTTTTTTCTTCGTCGTAATTGGTACCTCATAGGCAGTAACGTTGTTAGAACTTATTAAAGCATAATGCGTTGCTTAAATCTCTGCACTGGCATTTACCATGCTTTGCGGAAAATTATCCTTGGTTATTTGTATTAGTAATTTTCGGTAATGTCATAATTATTAGCTCATGCTGACATTCCTTCACTTGCAGAAAGAAGTATTGTGCAGTCCTTCGGATGATGACATCCAGTGATCAAGTTTGAGATAACCATGAATCTGCTGATTCCTAAAAAACCATGGAACATTAAGGATTATACAAGGAAACTTGTTTCGAAAAACCATTGTCTGAACCATTTGTCTGTTATTGCCCAAACAGAGCAGGCGCACATAAATCTGGGACTAATATTAGTAACGGCTGATAGTCTCACTTGCTACAGCAAATTTTAGAATCGCGTTCAAGTAATGAGTAGAGAGACATCACCGCACCATTAGCTTTTTCAGCAGTCCTTAAGAAGCCCTGACTTTGATAAACATAATTAAAGATTATACTTGTCTTCGCTTAATTTCTCCTTTTGATTTCAGTTACTCACTTCAGAGTAAAGCATATGAATATTTAAATAAAATAAATTAAAGCGAGCTTAGAAAGACAAGGTGTTTGCCAATCCCTTGAGTCATCTAAGTTGATGGTCTCAACCCCTATATGACAGTAACCTGAATTTTTGAAAAGTACAAGTCAAGGACGTGATCGCAACAAAACTACACAGAAATGCCTTTACAACTTTTTTGAAGTTCAAACACTAAAACAGCATATAAATAAAAACTTTTTTTTTCCATTTAATTAAGTTAGCATTAAGCCAATGCGAAATTTAATACGTGTAAAAAAAGATATAATTCTGAAGGAATAAAAGTATGGTATTAAAAAAATAATGGCACATGGGAAAATGAATAGATCAAAACTGCCCTTACAGTATTTTGAATTTATTATTTTATTTTATCGAAAAAAGAAAAGGGATTTTGCTTTGGTAAAGATACTTAAAAATCAGCAAATAGTTTCGAATGGTACATCTTAAAGACCTCATGTTTTCCTTTTTATTTAAAGAAATTATCTAGTAAACACTAATTTATATTAGCACATGCTTACCATGTTAAGTAAAATATTACTATTAGAAAAATTTGATCTGATTTCAATACACTTTTGACTAGGTTTTAGTATTTACGCAGAACGAGAAGTGTGATGCATATTAAAAAAACGTTTTCCAAGAACTGTAGTACGTATTTTATTAAAAAAAAAGGAACAAACAAAAAGGAAGAAAGATGTAAGATATTTTCTTCTTTTCAACGAAGCGCGTTTGTGGTGTAATTGGAAGCACGTTCGGCTAGAGATCGGGTGGTTCTTTAATTTAAATCCCAAAGAAGGTGTAAGGATTTCTTATATTATATTTCCTGGCTTTGAAAAATTCCAAAATTACTCTACAATGTCATTTAATGTGGAGCTAAAGGCCGAACTAAAATCTGGAGAATGATAATTCGTGACCATCAGGAGTTTGCAGTTGGGTCTCCGCCTTTCCAGTTACACTTTATGTAAGGGAGAATGTAAGATATATTCTCCCGCTTCGCCGCGTGCCTTTGAGATGTAATTGGAAGTACGCCCGGCTAGCAATCGGGAGGGAAGGAGTTCTAAACCCGGAGAGGGCGCTGCTCATTTTTCATGCTTCGAAAAACTAATGACTCTGCAATGAAATTTCCAACCTAGAAATTATAGTACAGTCTAACGCTTCGTAACGTTTTATACAAACTTTGCTCATGTGCTTCCATATCACTAACATTAGAAGAATTATTCAAGAAAAAGTCTTCTTAAAGTGCTACAATTGGTTTTAACTCATCAAATACTTAAAAAGAGTGAAACATTCTTGTATGTTTATAAAAAAAAAAATTTCGTGCTGTAAAATTTTTTCTGGCAATAATAATAGAAGATTAAATTCGAAGACATTTCATAAATTTTTAGCTTACTTTAAAAAATGTTTCTCTGAATCGACAAGTACTATGATTTCAAGACTGAGAAGTTCTGAAAAGGAGTTTTACTTTCTTTTCGAACGCAACTAGAATAGGTAAAATTTAGACTGTAAACGGGGCTGATATGAATGTAGCTAATTTAATAACACTAATAATAGCTCAAGCCACCACTTTGCTCTTCATATATTTCTTTCAGTTGAAATTATTTAGCACTTGTGTGTTAGCAACCGATACGTCTCCAAAAATAGTACGTGACTGTGATTTCTTGAATGTTTCTTCAACCTTAAATGCTGTTCTGGATTCTTCCAGAAATATGAGATTTTCCCCTTCCCAGAATGGCTTTCAGTTTTATTTCAGCGTTAACTTCAAACCAGTAGCAACAAACATGCACCAATTTATCATTTTTTTTTATAACACTGTACACAGCACACTTATAAGATCTTAGCTTTGTTTTTTATGTAACCCCGATTCTCGATAAGCGAGGAGTTACTTTTTAAAAAGAAGGATATAAGTTAAATGTTATTGCTTAGTTTTCCTCTTTATTTAGGAAAAAATGGGGAGATTTAAACTTGGGTTGCCGTTTCTACAAAAGGGTAAACAGTGGAATATTTTCAAAGTTACGGGCCCTACCCAGTGGCGGAGCAGTAAAACCGCTGAACATTGATGGTTCGACCTGGCTCAACTCCAGACGATCGAGCTGGCTATATGCAAGCTTTCGTGGTTTTCCCTATGAGTGCCGTGAATATGAATCACTTTCCCTTAGAACGTCTTCCACGAAGGCATTCCTTCGCTTAGGCAGATAACCCTCGCGTGCTTTGCCCTAATCAAATAAACCAAAGTTATGAGACTTGTTGCATTGAAGCGAATAATGAAAATGTTTAAAGACTCCGGTATTCGGCAAATGGAGCAGTAAATGGCCCAGCTGTGTTTCGAGACGTTAGTACAGATTTCCTTTTTACCAGATCTGCTTAATAGTATTCGAGAGAATAAGACTATTGAATGCTGTTAGTTCTCTGCCGGCAAATGAGCTACCTGCATGAGATTTTCGTAATTTTCCCGAATCTGTAACTTGTATATAGAAAAGTGCCTCTTAGAAAGTGCCTCTCTTCCTTATCTAAAGTTCTGAACGAAGAAATTCCCCCGTAAGGCGAATAATCCTCAGGTGTTTTACCATAATAACCTAATCAACCAGTCTTTTCTGAATGTTGAAAAATTTCGAAGACTGAAAATTTCCGATCTTTTAATGATTGCATCCGTTTCCAAAAGGGCACGATTTTGTCATGGCACACAGTGCGGTTTTTTATATGGGCATTTGTTTATTTAGGCTTTCTGGACCTAAATTTCTTGACAGATTCATAAATATCACTCCCTTCGAAATATTTTCACTATAAAATACTGATTGGAGAAAAAATATTTGGAAAACTAAAATGGTAAATTCCAAAATTTTTAGGAGCCATCACACTTGCATTTTTACAGCTATTTTTTTGCAACCCTATTAAAAATGCAGGTGTTATGAGATGCTTATGACCACTTTAGATGTCTAGTGACTGCACCACCTTTTACAACGTGCAGTAATTCAGTTTGTTTCTAAAAAATTCTTTAACATTGTTTGATGAGAACAGAGCGGTTTGTCGAAATTTTTTCGAACATTTCTGAAGTTTATTTCCTTATCTAAAGTTATAATCCTGAGAATTCTGCATTAGTTAGTTAATACTTGGATTTTCGATTTGATAAAATTACGGAATATAAAAGTTTAGTTCTAAAAACACTGACGATGTGGTTTTATATGGGTGCACTGGAATTTACCCAACATCTCTAGCTTTAACTAGCTGGGAATCTTCCACTAGCTTCCCAAGGAAATTTCTTCTCTGTGCCCCTATTGAGTAGCAGTCAGCACGTTTGATAAATGGAAGGTCCCAGATTTGATTCCCAGTTAAGGTATCTTCATATTTTGGGATTCCTGCTGACAAGATGGCTTAATAACTCGACATCTTTAACTTTGTCGAAAAGCTTGGATACTAATCAGACTAGGCTTTCCTAGTCTGACAAGAAATAACAGCATTTAAGTATAGGGGCGAAATGAGCTATTCCATCATTTTAAATTGTAAAATTAGCTAAATATATTTACTCAGGCCGTATTAAACAGATTTGTAAGCTGTCCGCGAGATGATATTTTGCTCTTATACAATAGCTTGATATTTTGCTCTATATACAATAGCTCACAAAATGTACTGAAGATGCCAAACATTCACTAAAATTTCAGCTATTATTTCAAAACTAAATATTTTTTCCTGTACCTAGATACATGCTAAATCTATTATGATAATAAAGTTAAATAAATCTGATAAATTAATGATATATTTTAAATAAGAAATTAAACTCAAAGTATTGGGATATTGCGGTAATAAACATGACAAAAAGCATGTTTTATAAAACATGTCGAAGAAGAATTTTTCGCCTGAAAAAGTAAAATTTAGGATTGAGTAGTCACTTTATTAATATGGGTCGAAATAATTCTGAGATTTATTTTATACAAGAAAATTTATAATATTTCGGTACTTTTCCGTTTTGCCGGTGCAAGCGATAAAGTAGCCAAAAAATGGTACAACCGATGCCAAACAGAATATCCTCGCTGGTAATCTTTTACGCTTTATTTTCAAAACAAGTCGCAGCTATTTCTTATGAGATTGTTTCTTTCAATACTGGCATAAAACTGCATAGAATTTTTACCAGATAGTTCAATTTATGTCCTACGGCCATTCGCGGTAGTTAAGTCAACTAGGATGCAATCACACCGCTCATCCGAAGGCAAAAATACAGAAAATATAGGCAAAGTAAATTGTTAAATTCATCAATTCTAAAGCAAATGCACTAGCGAAGTAAAGCACTGCGGTTTTACATAATTTATGAGTAAGCTATTCGTACGAATACAAACGATTCTTGCATTTAAACTTCTATTCCATATTAAGATTTAACTTAAAATTAATGTAAAATGAACTAATAAGTGGATAACTTGAAATTTAATAACTTGAAATTAATGAGAGAATTAAATTTTTGTAGCTTAGTTTACGTGAGATGAGATCACAAGGCGTCACGTGATATGAACCGGCGAATCACGATGCTGTACCATGAAAGCATAGTAAATTCTTAAATTAATTTTGTTTTACAAATTTATTGTCTTTATTTATTGCTTTTTACAAAATTTTAAACGATATTATAATGTTTATGCCTTCAAAATAAAAAATTCTTAGAACTAACATTTGTTAACATGTTTTATGTGTATACCGTGTGTTGTCGCCAATAAAGTCTGCTTGGCGAGATTTGCGCCGGCGAAACGGAAAAGTACGAATTTTTCCTTGTAGTCGAAGAAAATCTGAGAGAAAATAAAAATAAAAGGTGACCTGTATGAAAGAAGCAAATCTAGTGTTCATAATTTATTTGAAATACTTTAAAAACCATATCCGATTGAATACAAGATTCGAATAAGTTGTCCAAGGCGTTTCAATGAATACGAAGAAAGAAGGTGGATCTTTGGAAATATTATTTGTGATCCTAATACCAGTGTAGTTAAATTAACGCAGAAGCCCAATGGATGACATTAATTTTGTTGATGAGAAAACTGTTGGAAATATTTTAAGAAAATTAATTTAAAATAGCTAACAAATCATTTCGCAGTAAAGTGAATGAAAGGATACGTTTTCAATTTGCTAAAACCTATAATAAAAACAACTTCAACAGATTTTTGGAATACATTTGTAGATTTCTATTTGTGGATGAAAATAAATTCAATCTTTTTGGGAGTAATGGAAAGCAAATGATACGGCAATAGCCCAATAAGGAATTTTGAATGAGGTCTTATACCTTCAATAAAACATGGCGGTGGCAGCCATATGGTCTGAGGTTGTATGAATACAAGACGTTTAAGAAATCCTCATTTTATTCAAGCGCTATTTAAATATTCTTAAACAAAACCTGAAATAGATCGCTCAAAACTGAACATATAGTCGCATTAGAAACTTAATCAAGACTATGATCTCAAGGTTAATGCTCCCCCCCCCCATGCTTTGGAATTTATGTAACAGTTTATTCGTAATCAAAAAGCTTGCGCAGAATCCAGAACCTCCACTTCAATCCTTCTGATTATATTTAGGGTTATTTGCAGAATTCAAAAATTTTTAATTTACGACAGATATTAAAAAACTCAGGAAAACTCAGCACAGTAAGGAAAAATAGATGCAAATTTTTGTCATAATCTTAAAACATTCATGCTGCTTTAAAAAAAAAGGGGTCGGAGAGGGAGAGACCATTATTCAATTATTTTTAAGAGTTTAGTCCAAAGGGGCAATTTGCCCAGAAGGACTATTAATTTCGTTTTGGCATTTTGCGTCGATTCATTATAAATATCGGTTCACGTTTGCAAATTGTTGACAGCAAATATTAGATCCCTGTATTATATTTAAAGAAATTAAATAATGGAGAATCTGCATAAATGTATGTATGTTTCTCCATTGTGATAAAACAACGGTACCTAGAGTAATCAAATTTTGAATAACGTACGTTTCCACCCGAATATGGACATCTGAAAGCCCAAATTTGGAATTTGTTTTATTATCTATTTCATATATTGTAAAACTTTAACGAATTTTTAATTAACAAACTCAAAACGATTTCAAAGCAAGCAATGGCAACACTGCACGGAAAAAAAATTATCTTCAACGCGCGAGACTGTGTATCGGAAATTCTAAAGATAAGCTCATTTTAAAATTATTTTGCATATTGCTGTGAATTTTATGGTTTAAGTGCGAAGCACATGATGTTTAATAAATAAAAGTAACACATAAAACGTTAAAACAAAACGCTCTTTTGGGCGTAATGTAAAATCTGAAAGTTTTTAGATTTTTATTTATTTATTTTTTTAATATTTAATATGTTTGTGTTTCCCAATGCATTTTTGACGACTACTTTCTCGTTTGTACATAAAAAGCATAAAATTTAATATTCATCATTAATTTTAAGATTTTTTTGTTTTGTTTAGACTTAAGTTATAGCATGTAATAAATAAATTTCATATAAGTTATATATTTGTTTTTTGAGAAATATTTGAAAACTTGTATTTCAATATATTTTTGACGCAATGTAGGTTGTGTGACAGATAGAAAAATTGTACATTTTTTCCGAAGATTTTCTTCCGACACTGCATTTCACAAGAGAAAACGATAATCAAATTACATTACGCTATCAGTATTACTGTATGCGAGAAGATGTACTTTGTTAGCGTTGCAAAAAGCGTTGTTGTTAATTGCAAAAGTTCGAGCTGAGGTTTTGCCTACTTATTGTTTTAATTCCTGTGGTTGTTTTGAGTTTTGTGCTTAAGATTTAAGTAGTTCTCGAAGGCGATAACTCGCCAAGAAATAGGGAAGTTTACTACGAATTTAAGCCGAAGCTCGATCTTGAAATCTAGTCTTTAGAAGAATCCATCAGTCAAATTCACTTTTAGCTATAATTTAAAAGATTACTAATCATCCACTTATCAATCATTAAAGATTTTCATTTCAATTTCGATGACACTGTGGAGGCATGATGAGCTAAAGGAAATGAAAGTAATTTTAGATCGATTGGTCTCGTACAAAATCTTTTAAAAGTTATTAAAGTAGAGTTGAAATCGTTGTTGCTTAATTTGCTGAAATTTATTTCATCAAAAATTTAAAATTCTCTTTTATGAAATAAATTAAATTTATTCAAGATTATGTAATAATTATTTTTACTTACTTAATTTTAGAGTATTTTGATTAAATCCTGCATATAGTGAGGATTTATGATAACTTGGATGGCCTGATACTTATTCCTTAATATCCCGTTTAAATCCTTTATTCTTGTCAAAATTTACTTAGCATATTATAATTATTTGATGAAATCAAAATGGATATACAGCAAATCACTGTATCTCAGAGTTTTATTTTATATAATTTTCTGTTCTAGATGATAGTATAACGTTGAAGTAAAAAAAAAAAGACCGTCATAATAATGAAAGTATAATATTATGTAATATAAAAGCAGCAAAGAAATAAAAGAATGCAAGGCTGTTTAGTCGAAACAGAAAAAAGTATTTATTGCTTTTGCATAAAAAAATTAATTCTAAAATTGCAAAGATATGGATATTTATGTATATGTCTATAACGTACTTTATTCAATTTATCTCAAGATGTTGATTTTTTTTTTTTTTTTACTTATCACGTGTTCCGCTCTTAGGCATTACCCAGAAAGACAGGGATGCCCCGTGAAGGTCTTTTGAAGGGTAACTGCCTCGTATCCACGTTACACATGGGAAAAACCACGAAAACTCCCCTGCAGATAGCCTGCCACCGGGATCGAACTACCAGTATTCAGTGGCTTTTACCGCTCGGCCGATGGTGGGAAAGATGTTGATAGTGATGTGATTCATTATAGTAAAACAATTAGAACGCTAGCTGCCTTAGGTAGAATACATTCATTAAGAAGTTTCAAAGGGAAACTGGATGTTATTCACGTTACATGTTGAGAAATCACGTAAAATCCTACAGGTAATTCATACAATGAAAAACATTCTTTGATTTTATCTTGCATACATCTTACGAAGTCCCACCAACTGCTCAGTGGTAAAGTCGCTGAACTCTGGTAGTTCGGTTCGGAGTTCGAACGGGCTGGCTGCATAAGCGTTTTCGTGGTTTTGCCCCATATGTAAAGTGTACAAGAACCAGTTTTCCTAAGAAAGTCCTCCACGAAGGCATTCCTTCCCTTAAGCTGATAACTCTAGAATACTTTGCCGTAAACAATTAGACCAAACATCTTATGAAATGAGCTTTCTCCTTGATGTGAATATATATAGTTTTCCATTAGTACTTTTATCATGTTTGAAGCAAAATGACTACAAAACGGTTAAAGAAAACGATTGCGACAAACCTAAGGTACAAAGAAAAGGATTAATGTGCAATTATTAGTGAGTTTCGGAAGGCGCATTTCACAACACACTCATCAAGGAATTTTTCACATCGATGAATCAGAAGACATGACTAGTGGAATGGTAGGCTCACTCGTCTGATCAGACATCAGAGAAGTTCTTCTTTTGGGCTACCTTTGTAGCATACAATGTACACCCATGTATTTCAGAAACTAATTATCTGAAGCGATCAAAAAAATTCAAAATTCCAGTTAAACTGTGCTCTAAATGCATACAAATATGCCACCTATCACCTTCTCAAATATGTCTCGATTTTAAGAGAGGAATAGTAAATCATTGCATTGAAAACATTATATTATTTTACATGTATTTTTAAAATGTATAACTTCTGTTTTTCCTTTTGTTATGAATCATCTTATTCACCAAATCTTTATGCCCAAAGGCTTTAAAATAATTAAAATAATCAGAATAAAATAAAACATTTGGCTTTGAGTCGTACGGCTCGAGCCAATAGGTTAAAATTAAATGTAATAATAATAATTTAAGCGAACTGAAAGCTGCTGTCAATAAATGAATAAAAATGAAATAAAATAAAAATTGTAATGATTATTTTACTTTATTTTATTTTATTAAGAAGACAGAAAAAGCACAATTCAGCTACTGAGCGATGTTTACACTATAGTTCATTCAAGAACAAATGCGTTTAAAAATAATAGCTTATTTTCTCTTCAAAACGTGTGGGGCTCATCCATTCATCAAGATGATTTCGCTTGCTATAGATCTCGAATGCTTTTAATTTGTCTAAAAATTATTTATTTATTAGGTCCTGCTTACTGTATGCAGATCGCTGTCATGTGATTAACTTTAATTAAACGTAGTCAAATGTTTTAAATTTGTTTAAAATATTTTCTAAGTGGTTTCGGTTTTTAATCATGCACAACAGTTTTCAAAAAAGAGTTTTCTACAGTTTGTTTCATAAGTGCTGAATTAAGAGATAGCACATTTGAGCTATAAGACATTCGAGTATTATTAAAATAACTTTTTGTGGAAGCTTATTGTCTCAATACTTATTTAAGACACAAATTTTCCAGGGAATTTTCAAGGTCAAAGGCCAAGCGGTTAGTCCAAGCAGTTGTGAACAGCTTCAGTAATGCATTATATGGATGCTCACATTTGTGAGTTACTGAACTTATATTAATACGTATTCTCACAACACATGTCATCATGCAAAAAGCAGTTCATTTGAAAAATCTATCAAACCAAACTGAATGAAACGAAATTTTTCAGTAATACTTCTTCGTAAGAAAAAGAGATAGAGAGATAAACACTTTTAAAAATACTCTTAATTTTATTAGTATAGCTAAAGTGAAGGAATATTGTGGTGTTTAAGTTTTACTAGCAAAATGTTATTTAATTTAATTTTTTCCTTTCTGCCTCTTTTCTCTAAGAGGCCCACAGATTTTAAGTGGCAACCAGTTTTACTATAAAGTGCATTATTTTACGAATGGGGGGGGTAGAGTGTTTGGCCTGCTTCCGCTGTCTTGCTGATAGAAGAAAAAGACTTGATAGCGAAGCTAAAGGTGGTCTTGCTGGAGATACTTTTCACTGAAGTTAGATATTATTCGGTAAGTGTGTGCGTTCGAACATGGTTTAGATGAGCTTGTAGTCCCTGCCTAGACGAAATTTAAACTATTGAATTTATATCATTTGTGAAAAGAGGCTTTCAGTTTTAAACAGATCCAGGTTGACTGGTAAATCTGTGTTAGTATATTTTAAGTACTCCTAAGTGGTGAGATAGAGTAAACTTAATTCTGTGTCTATTTGTTTGATGATTATCTATTCTAGTGTTAACAACGTACCTTACAGAACAAATGCAACATCTTATTTTTATGGTATTAGGCGTCGTTAAGTTATTTTGGAATACACAGCAGGTGTTGCAATACGTACTTTATTAAATGGAATGTAAAATTCCCTATACAAACAGTTAAAAAAGGATTTAATTAAAATTTTCTCGCCAGAATAAAATAAATCAAGTGCACCTTTTCCTCCCTCCTTCATCTTCCATCTTTTTACATTTGGTTGGAATAGATAGGTTAGAGACACAAGCAAAAGTTCAGTTATTGAAGCATGACTGACTGGCTTAGGAGAAGCGTAGGTTAACAGACTGACGAATGACTGCAGAAAGGTCACTGGCCTCTGAGGTATGTAATGCATTGACATCAGAAAGGCATTGTAATTTGGGGTTATTTGGGTCATAATCTCACGTAATCTTTTTTGTAAATTTAATTCATGCGTATCAATTTATTTTTAGAGCAAGACATTACTTTGCTCAAATACGTAGTTCAGACGAATGAAACTGGGAGTATATTTTGCAAGAGAGTGGAAAATCTATACAAGTAAAGCAGAGAGGTCTTATGAATTTTTATTTGCTTTTATGAAGCTGTGAAAATTATGAAGCTATTACCACTGTCAACTTAATCGGATCTTCAATATTGGAAGTTAGGAAGTAAACGCAATTTGAACATTAAAAATTATTTAATTTTAATTTTTTGGTTAAGAAATTAAATTGAGGCGAATTTTAATTTCTGCTTTTTTGTATTGGACTGTTGCATAAGTTAATTTTATATCAACTGTGTTAAAATGATAAAAAATCATAATGCATGACGAATACTTAAGAGTGTGTTGTATAGTAGTGTATTCTATACAATAGTTTTGAACCTTGTAGAATCAACTCTTGATTTATGTTCGAATCGTATGCTCCTCGTTTTATAATAATTACGTCAACAGATGAAGTAATTTTATACATTCTGATGCTGTAATTACCTTACGATATTGTGAAATAAATCGCTGATGCAATTCCAGAAAATGGAATGAAAAATCAATAAAAAAACTTTAAGAAAGATAACTGAGGAATTGAATATCCAACTGTAAACAAAAGATTTACATTTTAATAGCTGCATAATGCCGATACGTAAATAATCTCAAAGAGAAATAGGCTTAAAGGCTTATGATATTATCACCATTATCATCTTCTTTCTTTTATTTTCATATTATTACTATCATTAATATTATTTGCTGCTTTTGTTACAGAAAAGTGGCAAGTTAACCAGTGGCAAGTAATAAATACTGCTGAATGTTGGCCGTTTGACCCGAGCTTGAACCTAGAATAACGCGCTGGCTGCGTGGCTGGTTTTTTATGATTTTCCCATGTATAATGTATGAGGAACATTTTTCCTTACAAAGTCCTCCATGAAGGCTTTCGCTCCCTTTGCAGATATCCTTTATATTCTTTGCCATATTTAAATAAATTAACTTCCTTACGGAAGTAAATGTAATCCGTTAAAACTATTCATAGCCTCAGAAATGATTATTCGTTGCCAAATTTGTGTAATGTACATCTGACAGACTTTCATTTCTGCTTTAAGACGTATTAAATGCACACTTTAAAAAACGAGAATTGCACCCCAAAGGAACTATGCAACGGAAGAAAAGCTGGTATACACATTGTATTTGAATACTCGGTTAAAAAAAAAAAATTACACAAGTTGGAAAGACGCTGGGTTCTGGATCAGGTAAAAGCACTTACTCGGTGTAGTACTTTCGCCTAACAGTTCACGAGTGGTCAGTATTTCGAGTTGTAACGTGCTACAAAGGAGTTACTCCACTCACGGATACATCAGGAGATGAAGATAATTACGGCAGGTTGTCAATATTATGCAAGGCAACTCTGAAAAAGCTGCATCGAGTGGCGAGGAATTGTCTTGTTGTATAATCAACTCATAATGCTGTAATAACAGCGGGAACAAAAATAGCTCTTATAATATCATTCTCTGCTGTCTTTAAAGGGACCATCTCCCAGAATACCAGTTTGTCAGGAATAAATATAACTATTGCAAGACTGGGCTGTCCAGACGGTAACGGCGCGTGATGGAGAAGTGTGCCATTTGACTATAAAGACTAACCGTATGAATTCGTCGTCATCTAAGCATATACGCGCAAACCATTTTACAACCACAGCCGAGTCGTGTATCGTTAATAAAGACTACATAAATAACTGGTTTGGTCTTGACGAATCAAAATTTGGCTTTTAAAACTATATTTATTCTGAGTCTCCCGTTTACTTAAAAATATATTTTGCTTTGAAAAAAAAGGGGGGGTTCGATGATAATTAGGGCCCTTTCAAACGTAAAACAGCAGTTTGTTTAGTAAATTTATGATGCAGTAAAGATCATCAAATCATTTTTATTTTTTGTCTTTGCTACGCGCGAAAAAGAAGAAAAAATCTTATATTCTAGTAAATTTTTCACATTCCGCACAAAAAAAGAGCGGGAGAGTTCGCTACCTCCTGCTCTATTGGGCCACTTGACGAAATTTAATTTACGTTTTTCATGACATGAAAGCGCGATTCAGGATATAAATTAGATTTATATAGAATGTTCTAACACAGGTATTTTGACACAGAATCGGACTTTTTTCAAAATAACATACAGATTTTTTTTTCAATATTTCGATTCTGATATTCAAATTATGCCTAAATATGAAATTTTGTAAAACTCGGTGAGAAACGTACCGAGAAATTTAAAAATTTATTATGGCATTTCATTTTCAGTTTCACGTCACATTTTCAGTCTGCGCCAAGAATAATTCCCTTAGCGAAATTCTTAATTTTTGGTAACCTATTTTCCTTTCTCTTCTGTTACGGACAAACGGAAATAAAAAGTGCATCGCTCATTCTTTCAAATAACTTCAACTAAGTTTGTAAACCCCATTTGATGTTATAGCTTATGACAAATATGCCGAATTTTAAAATCCTTCTATATATAAATTCACGTGTATCTTAAGAAATTTCGAATAAAAAAACTAATCATTTACTGGTAACTAATCTTTTGCAAATATACCTATAAATACATCTACTTCAAGGTGATGGTAAAAAATTTGTAAGTTATAATTTTAAAATGTTTCCGAAAAATTCATAAAAATTACTAAAAAATACAAATTTAAAAAATAAATCAGAAAATAACCGTGAATTTCATTTGGACTGAACTTAAATTTCGAACTGTGAAAGAAGAAATCAAGTAAGTTTAATAAAAAAGAGGTGTTAATAAATATATACAAATTCAACTAACACCGAGAAGCTAAAATTTTGAGAGCTAATTTTTTAATATCTACTCGTGCAATTTTTACAAAACTTAGCACTTTGGCATAACTTGAATCGTAGAATCGAAATGCGTCAAAAATCGGCCTGTCATTTCAGAAAAAGCCCAATTTGGTATCAGAATACCTATGTTAGAACAATGCTATATATAAATCTAATATGTATCCTAGATCGCTCTTTCGAGATGTGCAAAACGCAAGTTGAATTTCTTCAATAGGCCGAGTAGAAGGGGACATATACTAGAAGTGTCCCCTCTTTTTTTTAATTGAGTGTACATTTATTCATCATTTCTTCCGTAAGCTCCGCAAGAGATCAGAAGAGATTTTAGTTTGCCCTATGAGCTATAAAACAAGGCGATTTAAGATGAGAATCCCTCATTGTCTTCAAAAATATAAAAGGATAGGGAACTGATCACTATTGTAAGGGTCATCTCCAACTCTAAGTGTGCAATACGGGTAACAGAAATGGAGAAAAGATAGCAGCATCAATGATATGAAAGGTTTTTGTAAGCTCGCACAAATAGATACTCTGTCCATTATCCAGGAGACAAAGACAATGATCTTCTATCGTTGGCTTCGATGATTTGTATCCTTACTTTTCCAGAACAGACTATATCCACTTAAGTCGGCGATAATAATAAAGGATTCTGGCAACTGTTCTCCTCTAAGTCTCTCTTGTTGTACTCCATACCTCCGTTTTTTACTTTGAATACTCAAAACTCTTTGCTTTTCCATTGATGACTTTGTAGCATCAGGGAATGAAACATTCAAACATGGCTATGTGTTAGTGCATATGTTTATAAAATTCTTCCAGCATCTGTATATGTAATCTGCAAATGTAATGTTTCTAGAAACTTTTAGCGACTGTACCTTCCTCTCGGCTTTCCATTTAAGACACGAACGAGAATATGCTGTGTGATTGCCCTAAATATTGATGCACAGTGACGAAGCGATACAGTTATCATTACTGCATCCCTCCACAGAGCAACACGCACATGTTACTTACCCAAGGCGCGATATTTTCAAGTTGAAAAGCACTGGCAATGAAAGCATAATATAGGAAGGGGATGTCAGTGAATATACCTAACATTTATCCTTTATGTCAAAGCAGATGTAATGAAAGTTAGGATAACGTGGTTTGTATTAATCAACTCACCTTCTTTATTCCTCTTGATTTGCTTGACAATACAGACATTTTATTTAGAGAGTACAGAGATGAGTTTTTTTTTCACCGAAAATAAGATCGAATATGAGATTACCTCGCTACAATAATTTAGTTTTTTGTACTCTGAGAAGCTTAATTAGCATATCCTAGTTTGTTTAAAGCTAGAACGGTATTAAGAATGTGCCCTTCTAGCTTTAACTTCTCAGAAAAATCTAGCCCCAGGAGAATGAATAGCATAGATACGATACGGAGTATTGTAAGCTCCGTATCAGTTAGTAGTTACCAGGATACGATATTTGTCCTGATTTTTACTCTACAGTTGTAGAAGAATGCGCACAAATCAGCTTGGCTGGGTCAAATTGTCTAATGCAAATTTTCAATATATAAAAGTAAAAATCGAGTTTAATCCTGCCTGTCCTTACAGAAATCTTTTATCCTGTGCATCTCTTTGGTGAATAAACCCAATCATCGTTGTCTTTGCATTCGGTGGTTGCCATTTCGCTTCTTTGAGGCTCATAAACAATGATCTCTCCATCTGGCACTGGGCCATTTTATTTGAGGGTCATATTCGTAGTATTAACTTTTATCTTCGTCAAAGATATTGAATGCGAATATGGGATCATTTCTGATCTTTTCCTATACTTTAGCGGTAAATACACTTTGGTTTTTCTTATTTTTATTTGCCGGCATGCAAAAGATTGCATTTGCATTAAGTTTCCGTTTTCCTAATTCATCCTATGAAATTTGGAGACATACATCCCATGATGGTTCAGTATATCTAATATTATGCGAACAATAACACATTAGTAGTTTTTCAAATAAGATTCTCGCACGTCCTACATTTTTAGCGATATGCTCTGCTGAAGGCAGGACTGACCGTAAATCGTCTTCCACTGAAACCCTGACTTCTCCAAAACCTTTTCTGCCATTCAAATACGCTGCTTTTGATAATGTTTGTTCACCCTAAGCTTGCCTGTGTTTACCAAACTGCATATTTCAATATTACAGTTTGAAGATTAAAAATTAAATCTTGGAATTTGTCTGACAGTTTTTCATTCTGATGTGAGAGACTGTTTTTGAAAAGGTAAACATTAGCAACAATATAGCATCTGATCTAAATATTGTTGCAAACGTATACCGATCATTCAAAAACTTAAGATATAAAATTCGAAAACGTGGAATTGGCTGTCTTTTGTATGCATAGGCTGTGGGGCTAAAGAGTGATTCTCTTTAGCTTAAAATGGGTTTAATATTCGAGTGTGAAGATTGTTTCTGAGAAAGCTTACAATATAGCCAAACTAATACCAAATTTCTAGTCATAATTATCGATATTTTTTCCAAATCAAGATTACATTCATTAATAGTTGAAACCGGAACTAAAATATTTTACAACTTGGAGCTGAAGCATATCTTTATAAAGGTAGTATTTTCAGGAGGCTTCACTCATCAAAATCGCCTCGTAATCATGTTGCATTTAAGAAAAACCTGAAAAGGGACACGTAGGCAACTTCTTCAACTGTGGCGATTCGATAACTGAACGAATTATCCTCTAACTGCAGAAGCAATTCATCTCATTTTTGATCACGTAGCTCAGAATCTGCACCTTTAAATCAAGCTGTATTTAATTAAACCTATAGCTTAAATGCATTTCATTTTCAATATCCCTAGATCCATATATTTGTTAACTAAGTACTAGTTCTAAGTAAAAAATTTTTTTAATTAAATTAATTAAGTAGGTGCAAATCGAACTTAGGTTTCGCAATTTTCTTGGATCATGCTATCTTTGATGACCGCATGTATATGGAGTAGATGATAATTACGTCAGCAAAATACTGTCTGGGCATTCTTTCGGAGCAGGCAAGACAACACAAGTTACAATTATCGTTACTAAAGACCCAAATTTTCCTGATAGGTCTCACAAGGGCATTACTACGTGACCCTAGTATAAAGCTCCTTGGAGCCTCAGGTAAGTGAATCCAAGCGCTTAAATATCTAAGCATAATCCTAGACAATCATCTTTCATGGATACCTTATGTCAAGAATTTTACGTTCCCCATAATTTATCCTACAAGTAACGGACGTAATCCCTCAGAGGAGGATACCCTTACATCTGCTTAAACACTGGTACCGTACACTCACGAAGAGGTCAATGGCGCGGCAATCCGGGTAACGGAAATGTCAAGAAATATGAGGCAATTCAACATAACTTAATTAATGCATTGTAATTTAATAGTGATGTTCATAGTGATGACTCACATCGTGATTCGAATCCAGATAGATCAAGTAGCAGTGGCAAACAATTAACATACAGACCTTCATTCGAGTTTAATTATTTGATTGGTTTACTGATTATAGGTATGGTTAGGCTAGAAATGTCTGCCATAATAAAGTTGGATGGTTAAATGATTACGACAAAGAAATAGAGGGCTATCCGCATTTGCTAAAGATTTACTAAGGAAAATTGGCTCGTGTTTGCGCCACTCATGGGAAAACCCACAAAAATGCCATGCAGCTAACTTGTTCGCAATAAATGATACCGATTCGAACTTCCAGCTTTTAGCTGCCTTAGCCATTCGGCCGTTAACAAGCCTACTTTAAAATGGATATCTCTAGGAATATTTTTTCTAAAGTAAATTAATTCATATTCATTTTAGCCATGGAAAAAATCACTGAAAACTTACACAACTATCAGGCCAGAAGAAGCGAACTTGGGATGAAACAATAGTGTGTTAAGTGTTAATACCGACTCCTCTTGGTTCAGTTTCAGCCAACGGACTGGCTACATGGGAGATTTCGGGTTTTTTTCCATTTGTAAAATAACTTTGATATAGTTTTTCTTAAAACGACCTCCACGAAAGCATCGCTTCACTTGAGCAGACATCCCTCACATGTCATACTATAAGTAAATAACTTAACCAATTCAGACCCAGCCAGTGGTTGGCCAGTCATTAGGAAGAAGACTAACTTTACTGCTACTGATTTTATCATTTCTAATATTAATATTGTTATTAGCTTTTTAATCGATAAGCCATACAATCTTGCCTTTGGATTCTTATTTCTTAGTAATATGTTGCGCAAATTTCCGAAAAAGTAGCATTGATAACAATATTTGTAATCATCGAATTTCTTTCGAAAAATGTTGCATTTCCATCTCTACTGCTCACATTTTCACGTTTTTCAACTTTTACTCACCATTTTATCCTGATATGTTTTCAATATTTTCATCCATTGGAAAACCATACATCAATTCTAAAATATATCAGTAAGGAGAACTAAAGCTACGTGCGCATATGAAAGAAAAATATTGACTCCAGATGTTGCAGAATTAAATGCTAATAAATAACACTAGAATCGTGTTTTCAAAAAGGGTTACAGACGTATCAGGAACGTGCGGCATGTATTACGAACGTTTTCAGAATTTTTTTATGTCTAATTCTATCATTAAAGGAAGTCTCGGATTTTGCGAAATTAAAAAAAATATTGACAATAAATGCGAAATTAAAAAAAATATTGACAATAATAATTTTCAATAAAAAAAATATTGACATGTAAAATATAAAAGTCCCTTTAGTGAACACTGTGGTGAAGAAGCTAAAATATTAATTTCAAGGCTATAAGAGCAAGTTCCACCTAAAGACGTGGATATTTAATAAACCACAGTAATCTAAATTTAATATGATTATATCTTAAAACTTTTGATGTTTTTAACATTTATGTGTTACTACTCGTTTTTCAGATTAACGTTTACCCTTGTTACGTTTGCTGTTATTACTTGTTACGATTTACTTTATGATTTACCTTGTTACGTTTGCTGTTATTACTTGTTACGATTTACTTTATGATTTACCTTGTTACGTTTGCTGTTATTACTTGTTACGATTTATTTTTTAATGAGCGGATTACTACGTTCACCATATTTACAATTTTTTGCCCGCTTGCCATTACGCTTCTTATCTCCGCGGCCTAGAAAACGTTGTAATTCCGAAAGATATGGGTTTTTAATTTAAATTCCAAGCTACCTGACAAAAAGTAAACAGCTCTTAGAGTGTTGCCGTTAAAAGTAATATAAAAATTTTAGTTTCTCTTCCGAAATATAATTGCAAATACTTAAAAAAAAAAAAAAAAAAAAGTTTTAAAAACTTTAAATACAAATCATAGTAATTGATACCTTTATTTTTTGTAATAATAAATTTAATTAATATGATTTATAGCACATTTAATTAATATAATGTATATTCTATTTATATGAAAACTTTCATGAGCATTATACACTTTTATAAGTATAATAAAATTAAATTATAATAAAATATAAAATAATTAATAATCTATAATTATTATTATTAATTATTACTAAATATAAAATATAAAAATAACTAAGCACTTTTATAAGCACAATAAATGAGATTTCTAATGTTATATACTATTACGCACTTCGGTATACAATAATCGTTGATTTAAATGTAATTTTTTTTTTGTATGCTCGAGTTATTAATCAAACATTCTTGATAGCTATCTAATGTTTAAAAAGCTTAAAAACACTTTATTCTGTCATTAGAATATTAAAAAAGACACATGAATTAAACATAGATGAAAGAAAAATGCTTTCTACTGTTGTTAAAGTGTAGTATTAATTTCAGCTTCTTCAAATCAGTTCGTAAATTATTATTTCTTTCATCTAATAACATTTTGTCTTTCTGTAATGATCCGTTACAGAAAGGTCAATTTTCGTAATAGGTTAGGTAATAGGTTCGTAATAGGTTGTTCACTTTTTATTTCGTTAAGAGTTTTAATTTCTATGTAAATATGACACTGCGAATAATCTTTGAAAAGCCAATCTGTTATACAAAAGGCTGGAGTGCAAGGCTGGAGTGCAGCAAATGTAAATCTCAATTAATTTAGTGACGCAGTGAAGCATTTCTAATTACTTCTTCTTAATAGTTAATTTATTTTATTCAGTTAAAATTATACTCGATAACTACAAAAAAAAAAAAAAAAAAAAAATGTCCCTGAGTAAAGACAGCGTATTTAAAAGTGAAAGAAACTTTAAAAACACCTGTTTTTATAAGCTCATATTATTGACATATTTGCCGATAGATGGCGATACCACAAACCCATTGCCACCTGGCACAAATGCTAAGCGTACCAAAAAAGAAACGTCCACGTGCTCATATCCCATTTAAAAGAAATACCCACGTGTAAATCTGCTTTCAAAACTGAGACATTTTTTGGAAATATCTTGCTGACATAAGTTCCATGCAGTATTTAAACTGAGCTTGGCTCTCCAGTCCTTCTTAGTCTTTGGAGAAAAATTATGATTTTAGTCTGAGCTCCTAATGAGAACAAACATATCACTCTAGTAAATAAGGGAATTATACATTTATTAAGCAGTTCTTGATACTAATGTTAGTTATTGAATACAGGATAACGTTCCTAGTAAAATGCACAAGTATCCTTGAGCAACTGTTAAAATCCCCATGTTGAGATGGGAGTATTTATGAAATAATGAGTCAGGAAGTTGAATATTTAGGGTTCTACATCCGACCGAGGGAGAAAGTTATAAAAGAATTGCCCAAATTGATAAATAAATCAATTTTTAATAAACCAGTCCAGAATGCAAACTAGAAAAGCAGTTTTATCTCATCACGAAGAACATTGCTCAAAATTTTATTTTTTCATCTCTGGCCTTGTTTTCATTTTTTAAAATTTCATTCAGTTCTTATGATGCACTTATTTTAAAACATTTTTCATACATTTCATTCCTCTTTTATTAATATTTTAATTTCTTTACATTTGATTTAATTTTGATTTTTTGCTTTACGATCATTATTTTATTTTTTTGTTTCAGCATTCCTATCGGCTTTCCACAGGATTCTAATTCTTTTTCTTTTAGAAATTAAGCCTTGATATTGACAGCAAAATCTGCACTTGAGAATTTCTAGACATGTCAAGCTTATTTAAATGCTATGATAACCTTATAAAGTTAAACCCGAGATAGGCGACATAATAACAATAAATTTTCAATATCTTTTGATGATAACAACAGTAGAGCTTCCAATCTAAGTTAACAGTTACAGTTAATGCAGCTATTTTAAAATTCATTACACATCTTGCACATTTGAATACTGTTTACAGCGAAACTCATGAGGGTTATCTGTCTAATGAGCGGATGTTTTTCTGGAGGATCTTTTAAAGGAAAACGGACTCATATTCATGTTACACATGGGGAAGCCACGATAACCAATCATGCATTCAACCCATTCGACTGAAACGGAACCCGAATCGAACTACCGGTATGCAGCGGTTTTAACCACTCAGCCACCGATGAAGTCCGATTTTCCGTAATGCTATTTCAGTTAAATTTCACTGAACCTTTTCTTAAAAGCCTTTCTGGTATGAAATGAATTGCAGAATAGCAACAAATAATACAAAAGAGAATCAAGAAATATTTTTAGAACAAAAAGATGAATTTTCATTTTTATTTTTCAGTATTGTAGAAAAGATGTTCCATATTTACAAGTGTTTTGAATATTTTTATACCGCCATATGATACACTTCTTCATTTTCTGTAGTTAATTCAGTAGCAACATTTAATAGTAGTTGCTTTCATTTACATCATCTTTATCATCTACGTGAGTACAAATACAGTTTTTGAATAAGAATTACGCTACGATCTCTCTCTACTATAGAATATGAAACGACTCCCCCGCCCCTCCGTTTGCAATTTGACCAAAAGCTTTTTTAATCTTAGAACTGCAATATTTTAATTTCCTGGCAAAGCTTTTTTTTTTTTTTTTTTTTTTCCAGTTATATCCTGTATATTATTCTTTAATCCATGGAAACGAATAAGTGAAGGTTTTAAAATTTGTCATAAGAAGTCCAAGAATTTGAATTGTAATAAGCTGTACACGAGATGTCTTGTATAAAACTAGAAACATTTTGATATAATCAATCATTTTATCCAATTTCATGTAATCGATCCAAAATGTTCATTTATTTTTAATCAGTCTAAAGTAGCATATAGCACATAATTAATTTTGTACGTCTAAAATAAAAGGTTTTATTCATAAGTAATTAAAACTCTCGGAGTTTAAATATTATGATAGGTAATTATATTTTCAAATCAAGTTCAAATTATACATTTTTAAACTCAAATGAAATGTTAAACAATAATAACAAAATTGTAATGCTATACATACTTTTCGCAAATATGTGTGAATTTAAAGCTGAACTGGAATATTCATTACAAGAGTATTCTGATTTGTTTACTTGCAAAATTCTATAAATTTTTTATTGAACGTAAAAGCTTTATATTTAAAGGCAGTGCCAGAAAATATATGTGGGAAAGGATATTATATTTTTCGAAGTCAAGCTGTGTGAGTGACAGCATTTAAGGAAGAATATATCACTACATACCCAATTTCACTCTGTAATAACTAATAACAGATTCAGTCTATTATTTAAAATTTAGATTAAAAGTGCTTATAGGTGTAAACTATAAACGTTCATCATGTAGAACTCAATTTAATTTTAATGCAAAACCCAGTTGCTTTCTAAATGCAAACAATGTCTCAAAAAAGAGAAAAAATCACAATCTCAGAAAAGTTCTCGAATCAAATATAGCTTTAAAAATGTTACTGAAATAAAGTCCATAATCTGCTCGACAAGGTTATCATTTACTGTTTCATATATTCATTAATTTTGTTATTTAATTATATTTTCTAAAAATGCCAAATACTAATGTTTAGTTGCACATAAATTTAGAAAGATAAATTTTATCCTTAAATACCCTGAAGAAAAATTAGTAATTCTGATATAAAATGTAGTTACTTTAAAAGAAAAAATGTGATTTTCAAATATTAAATTTTTTTTCACCAATAATAATAATTTTACAATATCTTAAAAAGCATTTAAAATTATATTATTTAAAATTACATGTGTTTAAAATTGTGTTAAAACATTAAAAAAAGTATCACCCATAATAATATTTTACAATATCTTAAAAAGCATTTAAATTATATTATTTAAAATTACATGTGTTTAAAATTGTGTTAAATCATTTAAAAAAGTATCACCCATAATAATATTTTACCATATTTTAAAAAGTATTATAAAATTAATAATAATATTATAACTTATGTAACATTTTGTTGCAACGCTTTTTTTTTTTCCGCTGATTCAGATTAAAAGTTCATTTTCAAATATTAAGAAGTTTTAAAACCTAGTACCTTATTTTAGATATTTTACTGCATTTTTATTTTTATCATTTATTTATTTTGAATAAATGCTTTTTTGTTTGTTTTCTATTAGGACTTGAGATTTTTTTTTAATTTCAGAAATATAGTTACAAATATATCTGATTTTCATTTAAAAAAAATCTATCCCACATTCTTTTAAAGAAATATGTTCAAACCCGTACACTGTTTTGATCATATTTATTTAGGTGAATGGGACATACTTTTATTTATACGAATGAGACATATTTTATTTTTATATATTTTAGATGAATTGGATATATTTCTTTAGATCGAATGCGGCATGAATGAGTAATGTCTATTTTAATTAAAAAAATTTTTAGGTGTATGAGTAAAGTAATAATGCTTAGTAATATAGTATATTTTATTCTGTTCAATGAAATTTTCATTAGTGAAGCCAGTGGACTTGAAACATTTTAAAAACTGGCTTTCTGCTTAAATAAGTGGCTTATATTTATTTAAAGTAGCTATAAATTTCAGCTAAATATTTTAGAAGCAGTTTTGTGAAAGCTGGATGAACCAGCTGAATTCCACCATTGTAATGTAATGAATTATAGAAACTTTAGCCAGCTATCCAAGTCATAAAAATACGCATATTTATATCAATTATGTAAACATATATACTCTCTCTCTCTCTATATATATACAGCATATTTGATCTGAGCATACATACACATATATAGCATCTGTATATATATGGAAATATATATATATAGATATATGCAAACAAATTAAAAAGTTTATTTTATAGCTTTCAAGATTTTCTACTGCAGTTTCTTTTGTGGGGAAAGGGGAACAATATTTCAAACCTTTCAAATAATTTTTCTCTTCTTCCCTTTTGCACAAAAAAAATGTATTTGAAAGGTATGAAATATTCAAAAAAAAAAAAAAAAAAAAAAAGAGGGGGGCCGGAGAATAAAAGTCAACTCTTACTTCTCAAACAGTAAAAATAGTTTTGTAGTTTAGTAATACAATAATGAAAAGGACACTTTTTTTTCCCTTTCTAGCCAACGGAAGGAAACAGTTTACTTACATATGCTGCCACCTGTAGGCGAAAACTCTAAATAAAAGATTTGAAGTTCAAGAAACAAATAAAAATGTAGCCTCTTACTAGCAGGACTCGACTAGCGCTAAATATTGCTATGTAAATATGTACAGAAATTCCCGCTACATTATTCCTTTCGTTGATAATTATTAGGTAAAGAAAGCAAGTACTGAGTGTACAGATACATGATGCAAAGCTTTTTTGACAGATTTTTAAAGAATCAAGCTCTCAAAATGGTTATTCTTTTAGAACTTTCTAAATTTTGGATTTTAGTTTTTCACTGGCTCTCATTTTTTATCAGATGTTAAAGTCATGCTTAATTAATTACTTCTTCTACGGTATACGTAGGCTTAATTAATTACTTAGTTCAAACATATTGTAATTGAGTATTGAAATCTGAAAAACATTCAGGGCAGTGCGGAAATTCACTTGAATAATATGAATTAAAAAAATCAGTTAGTTCCAAAAATTTTTGCTATGGTAAATAAATGGCTCATCATAACGGATCATTCAAAAATCTAAAAACGTACGCTGTAAATTCTTTATTGTGTGATTAATAGGACGTCAGATAAGAAAACCTCAAAACCTTCGCAAGTATTCTTTCTTGGAACACAGTACCCACTTTCTGTATTTTTGCAAGGAGAAAACATGTTCGTGAGGAATTTGAGTGGGAATTCGAGCTCTCTAAAATCTGCGGTTCTAGCCGCGGGTCTCGTGGACTTCAAAGCAAATCTGGATATGCTTGACGTCGTTACCCGGCAGAAAGACTTCAGTGGAGGTCTTAGGCTCATATTTACAGTACATACTAGAAAAACACGGAAATCTTATGAAACCAGGCCTTTCAACCGCCAGAAAATTTGTAACGAGAACTATGATGTGTGATGTAAAAACGCTGCTATAAATCCAGCAGCTTAAGAACAAAAGTAAAGAAGTTACAAAGTAATGAGATAAGTTTCTGAGCTGGCTTGCAAGGGTGAAATTCTTCTTTCTTAGCTAGGCAAAGATTATCAGTTACAGCTTCAGCTCTCATCAGCTAGAATAGAAAATAGAACGATTTGAACTTTTTATATTTGTCGATAGCTTCACCACATTTTCACATTAGTTGCTCTATAAATTTGCTGCTAATTTGCTTTCATTTCTTTTAGTATACATTTCTAGTAAATCCACAAAGCGGCAATCCATATTAGTGAATAAATATTTAGCTATTTTTATATTATTGTTATTATTTATTTTATTTAGTTACTTATAATTATTAAATTTACATTCTAATATTTATTTTATTTAGTTATTTATAATTATTAAATTTATATTCTATTATTTATTTTATTGAGTTATTTATAATTATTAATACCATATATTATTATTAAGGTTATATTTAGTATTAACATGCGCCCCTTGCCCTTCAGTTGTGATTTTTAAACATGCATCCATCGAAGGTGAAATGACAGTAATACAAAACATGGATATTCTCACAAAAAAGCTACTGTGCTGTCATCCACCGGTTTCCTTTCGCAGCTAAAGCCATTAAAAGGCTGGCCGACAAGTTGTACATTTCATTGTTTACAAGGCTATCGCAACTGAAGAAGCTTCATTTTTGGACTTTCACATATGTCAGGACTATAAGGGGATTCATTCATGAATCTGCAAAGAGCAGGAGCAGGATTTCTGCATCACCCGCTGCATGCCAAAATAAACAACCAAAGTATCATGGGACATTTCAAATATCCTTTTCAGTGAAATACTCTCTTGTGTTTCTAAATTATTTCCACTAACTATAAAAGATACTTTTTGGCATATCTGGAATTTGGTTAACTCTGGCTAATTATTTGCTGCTTCCATCTTTCCAATATTTTGAGATTTTTCATGATAATTTTAAGTCTCTGTTACTCATATTCAAAAGCGAAATAGTTGAAATTATTCTCACTAGCTTAGGAAATAGATATAATAAGTCATCAGGGTTTCAACCCCATTCTTTTGCTATGGAGTTGGCTAATGCTTTCTTAGTTTATATATTCTTCTGTGCATAGGAATCTTACAAATCATGACTGGTTGAAGTGTTTAACACGTAGCCCTTTAATTAAATTTCATACAAAATTGCTGAGCATTTTCCAGATAAACCTTTAAATTTTTATCCTTAGGTGCATTTTGAAGAGACATCTGCAAAGGTAATTTTGTTTCTATGTTGCTCTGAACTACTGAACCAAACAGAGCATTTAAAGCAGATGACGGGAGTTGTAACCAATAGGACACCTCCTCGGTTTCACAATAAACATAATAATTTGCAAAGTTTGCTATGCGTTTATTTTTCAAGTATTAATTTCTAAAATAAGTTGTAATAACATTAATAATAAACAGGAAGTTTAATAGTAAATAGAAAGTAATAGTGATTAAAAATGCGAATAAAAAGGCAAAATGCTAAAATAAAATAAAATAAAATAAAATTAAGTAAATAAAAATTGCAAATTAAAAAATAATAAAGTGCAAAAGGAAAGTAATTAATCATGAAAAACATACTTGTGTGTGTACTATGAGCAGCCTTAACCATAGTTGTTACTCATTTAGCGTCTTCCAGGAGGCACTTGTAAATTAAGGATATCACGGACGCGAGTAGCATTGCCTCCCAGGCTGTGGCAAACTTCAGACTGCGGACGGGCCATAATTGCATGGCACATGATCTTAATAAAATAGGTATTCTTTTATCTAGTATATGCCAAATTTGTAACTCGAGCATCACAAATGCAGAACATCTTCTTATATATCCAGAACTAAATAAAGAGTTTCAGAAACGTGATGAGATAAGCAGACTATACTGGAATGCCAGAACTTTCATGAATTTCTTATAAAAGGCTACATCTCTTATGTTCCCTTTCCTTGTTGTTTAAATTTTAAACTTTTGTTCCCATGTTAATTTGTTCTGGTTATTACTTTAAATGTTTGTTCTTCACTTATAACATAAAATACAGTATGTATTGCTGATAACAAGATTTCGGTAACACATACATTTTAAGTACATAAAAGAGGAGAAAGAGGAAAGACCAATTTTATCACTTTATAAATAATATAAAATCTAATAATTTTATTCATATAATTAATTAATTGATATAAAAATTATAATATTTTATATATAATAACAAAATAATATGTTAGTCGTAAAAATTTTAATAATTTTTATATTAATAGAACTCTATTAATTACAGAAGCATTAAACATCTGTTTTATGTGGAAAAATCAGAAAATAGCTGAGCGGGATTCGAACGCAAACCGTTCACGTAAAACTTAATACTTTGGTAAACGCATCAAGAGATTAAGCTAACTAAACTGAGCTGAAAAGGTGAAAAATTACTAACAGAAAATCGGAAATACAATCAAACGCAGACAGCCGATAAATTAAGCTTTTATTGTCTATCAGATTTCTCAGAACATAAGAATATGGTAATCGACTTAACAGAAAAACATACTATGACAGATTTAGTTAATGTTAACAAAAGAGGTAAAAAAAATAAGTTGTCCGCTATACCTTACAATAACAAATTTCTACAGCTTACAAGCACTCGTATCAAGGGGGAAAAATATTCTATCATTTATAAAGAAAGCCATTGGAAATTATGATCCGAAATAAATGTAGCGTAATAAATTCTGTTTAAATAATTAAAAAAAAAACTCCAAACAGTTCTGGGCATATGTTATATATGTTATTTAGTGCGGAAAACTCTGAAAGCTGTAACTCAGTAGCCGCCAGTGGTTTGCGGACACGGTGATTTCCATATGGAACTTCATCGGCTATAACCAAATAAGTCTCTCGCAACACTGTATCTCGGCATGGTCTGCCTCAGCTGGCTGAAGACGTGTACCTGAAGTGTGCAATATATTTCTCCGAGTAGACATACTGGTACGGTCGTCGCAGACATGAAAAGATACTCGTACGGAGATCTAGTGTAGACGGGCCTTAAGGAAAATTGCCGGCTAACAGAAACGGAGGCAGGCATCCATAACATTAAAAGAAACAACAATAAAGATCTCAGAAAAAAAAAAAAAAAAACAGCATACTCCATTTATTAAATTTTCGAGAAAATATTCTATGCACAGTACAAAGAATTTTCGCATTGTAAGTTGTATAAGAATTTTCAAGACGAATATTTATTTAATTATGTATAAGTGAATCACTAAGAAACGTTTGCCTTGGTGTTGCTTGACTGGACTTGTATTGGCAATTTGTGGTCAGGAACACTTTATTGGCAGCTGAGGTTCACTTTCCTCTGCATGGGGTCCTTCATACTCATAATTAGACTTTGGATAACAAATATATTGCGCTAGGAATTTTTTTCCTTCCTTCCTTGAGGGAATAGCCTGTCATGGTTTAACGAAGTAACTTATAATCTTTCCTGTATTCATGGAATAACGGAATAACTAGGCCTGCTATCTACCCTGTAAAAGCCAAAGATCTGTGTCTTTTAGTTACCCATGTGATTCAAATGCATCATGAGTATTCAGTTCTGTGGTTCAGCAGCTTTTACAAACAAAAAGTAGTTTTCCATACCATAGTTGCGTCTGAAAATAATAAAAAAATTGTATAATAGCACAATGGAACATATGCATCGAAACTTTCGAGATGTTTTCACTTATCAAATGAAAATTTACGCTTAATCAGAAAATTTTTGGATACCAATCTTCAATTAAAAAAATTCCATTACCAGATAAACCCTCATTTTAAATATGAAGTTACTCTGCTCAGTGATTATAGAGTTATAATTTTTCAAAGTGTGAACTTACAGACATCTTACGCTGTGCGAATAAATTTAATGTATTTAATAACGAATACGATACTTTATCTTACTCTAGATATCTAAAAGCAACTGAACCTAGAAGTAGCCATGCGTTATAAAATCTTTAGTAGTTTTGCCCTAAATCTGATTAAAAAATATTGTTAATTGAAAGAGTGTTAAGTTTAAAACTCTCATAACATGGACTGCTATTTTGTAACATTCATTCATAATGCAATCGTGATTTTTTCAGCGTAAAATACAACATAAAAATGCTTTCATTTAAAATTAATTTTCATTTTAAATTTAACTTTCCGCCGGACATTTTTATGTTAAGCAAAACTCTACTACAAATGTCTGAGCTTGTAAAGAAATACTTAAAGGGGGAAGAAGATGAAACAATAACTTTAAAAGTAGATCTTAATGAGGAAAATAATTGCCTCTAATGCACGTTGTCTTTACCTGACTATACTTCACATGATGTTGTTCCAGGGTAACAAGACCATTCTTCTGTCAGTGCTACTAGTTATAAATTTCCATTACTGCTTGATGGAATTACTTACGTGCCACAAAACATCTTCTCAGAGCTCCCCATGCGCATTTTATGGCATTTAGATCATATAAGCTTATACGGTCATTCACTAAATGACCATACGCGTTCACTTCACTTTCCTAGCACCCGAACAGCAGTTACGGTACCACCGAGGGACTTTATTATACATTATCAGGTCTGGTATTCCTCTTTACTTGCTTTGGAAACATTAACTGTCCTGACTCGGAACAGGGAGCTTACTCAAGCTATGTTCGATAAATTGTGAAGTAGACAATACACACAGGAAGGTATACGAAACCCTTTATTTTTCTATCTTTACAGAGCTTTCCGGAACTTCGGAATACAGAGACCAACCACTTGTGGTCTGAACGTAAGAATATAAAAATATTAACTAAAACTCTAACTAAACTAACTTTGGATTAATAAACAAGTGCCTAACTCCAAGATTGGCCGTTAATTAACAAAAAGCCGCATGTAGTACAGAGAGCTGCTAAAACTACGATACGTTTAAAATTATCACGAGGATTAAACCTCTGGCCTTGAAGGCAACCAGCAACCGAGTAAAACTACTATGGCAAGCGGCCTGCTTCTAATAACTCCTTCCTCTCTCTTGCTTGGCAAAAAGCCACAACTTAAGTACTTGGCGTTAGCAAGACAAATTTGCATAAATAAGTTAAAAGCTTTTAATTCTGGCCAGAAGTAGAAAATAAGAAGTGATAGTAAAGATTTAAAATAAAATAAACGTTAGTAAAACTTAGGATCTTTACAACATAAATATGAATTCTGAGCAAATGATTAGCTATAATGAACTATGATAAAACTATAGTCTATTTTCATTGATTACTACAAAGATTGTTTTGTTCTGCTTGTAAGAACAGATTCTTAGTAACGCTGTCATCAAAATTTATGAATAAAAAGTTAGCCAGAAGAGATTCTTCATGAAAATATTTCAACTCAAAATCGAAAATTACCGGTAAAATGATATTGAAAATTTTGGATATTGAGGTTATTTCATGTGTGGCATTAGTCATCGAAGTCAATTCTGAAAGTGTTTTAAAATAGCATTTGACTATTTTCAAATATATCATAAAGTATATCATAATGATATTCTTTCCAGCCCGTAGTAAAATCACTAGCGGAGTCTAAATCATCATACAGTGTAAAATAAAGAAAATAATATTTTAACATTTAGCAATATTTTAATATTTAGCGAACAATCCAGAGGACTGTTCGCTAAAACTGGGAAGTATCTTCCACAAAATACCCCAATGTAGTGAAGATTTTAAATTCCTCCTTAGGAAATATAGCGGCAAACAAGATGACCAACGGTGGGTCCTCGAGATGCATGCGAAACGTGAAGTCCCCTTTCCAGTCCGCGGCTAGTTTACCAGAATTTAGCATTATCGATTGCAGATTTCCAGATGCATAGAGATTTGCATATTTTTAATCATCTTAGCAGGAAAATGCAGTCAGATTTTGACTTCAGAGACAAATCACAAAATTTCTCCCTCTAAACCCTTAAAAACTTTCACTCCAATATTTAATTTATTACATTTGAATCTTGCGCCTTACTGAAGGCAAATGCCTCATTCAGCTCACTCTCGACATGATTCTACATCCTAAGTCCATCTTAAAAACTGAAAACGTCATCTTCGAAAAATAACTTTGGCAAACTTGTTCTTCAATGGGTAAACACAATGCTCTCTTCCAGTTGATTCTTCAGAACATCCCAAGAATTATCTGCCAATAATAGGTGTTCTATTGTATTTAGGACTAGGAATTGTGTGACTCAATCCATGCGATGAATATCTTCATTCACTAAAAGCTCAGCAACAACCATTCCGCAACAAGCTTTATGCCTTTCTGAATATGAAATCCGCCACTGCAAAAACTATGCTTTTCGAGAATGTTAAAGGCAAGTAAAGATGTTCCTCTCTTTCTTCGCGTGTTTCGAGGGCCACCATTAACAGTGAAACAATAATCTTCTCCCATTTTTAGGCAGCTCATGACCCACGGTAGAACTCTTTATCCTAATGTCATATGCACAGGAGGAAAAAAAACTGCCTCCTAAGGAGAAGCATCAGTGGCACTCATCTAGTTAATAAGAGAACAAAAACAACCTTTGCGCCATCTGGTCATAGCAAAGCAAGGCATCGCTTGTTAGGTCATTTCACCGCCTGTTTGCAGTGTATCTCTTTCCGGCCGTAAGATAAGATTAAGAGTCTTCCATTGCCATGGTTGCTTTTGGAGACAACTGATAAAATCTTACGCAGCTGCTTCTTGTTACCAAACAAGTAACATGAAGCCGTATGCGGTCTCGAACTCCTCGGTCACACTAAATTCTTAAAACTTCCGAATGACGCGATCTCGGATTAAATCGTACTGATTTTGGGTAGGACACTCTCTATTGGATATACTACACTGCTACAGGAACTCAGCATCATTACTTTGTGCAATAGGTTCCCCTAAAATGCTGAACATATACAACCCTCTTTGTTTATACATTTCCTACACACTGTAGTACGTCATACATCATACTGAATCCTATGCGATCTCCTGATCTATCGATTGCTCGGTTCTATTTGTTCAGCCCTCTGTTGATTTCCTAACTCCGTTCTTAATTTTTGCATAAAATGTGTATAATAAAAACAAATTTAGAAGTACTGATGTAGGAACACTGAGACGTAGAATCACAGAAATACTAATGGCGCAGTATGTAAATAGCATAGAACGTAGATCAACATTGAAGAGGAAGAATTCTAATTGCGCAGAATGCTAAAATGTTGAATTCGTAATGACTAGGAAAATTGGCAGCCGAGTAAGATTAAATATTCATTTTTATTTCAATTGACATTTGCGACCACAGTTCATTTGGCTATCTAATCATGTCTATTCCAGAATATTTACATTTTTGATACTAATGTGGTAGTAAGAGAGCACAGCGAAATAGCGTCCAAGCAGTTACAGAGGTAGAATCAATTATCCAATATGGAACTCACGAAGAGAAGATTTTGGCTTAGGTTTTAGAGTCATTAGGATTCTCCGAAGTAGGAGACGTGAAAAATGTGCAATGCCCTCGCCGGGACTCGAACCTGGACCTCTCGAATACGCTCCGAGTGTGCTACCGTTACACCACGAAGGCATGTTGGAAGAAGGCAGAAAATACCTTATAAGGTTAGAAAGGTGTCAGTTCTCAAAATTTTGAGTTCAGGTTCCGAATTAGCTACGTCATGAGCGTTACGCAAACCATGTGACATAGATTAATCTAGAAATAGCGCAGCGCAGATTAAACGTATAAGTTATTTATTCTAAACGTAACGAAATACCCAAATTATAAATGAGGAATTAAGAGGCTATTACTAAATTAAATTATTAAGCGGACCTTACACATTTTTTTATCTTATACATATGTATATATATTTAAGGGCATGAAAATTTTACAGAAAAAATGGATTAGAATTTGCATTTAAATTGCTGTCGGAAATTTCATTCTCAAAGTTTATAAACAAAATTAGACAAAAATAGATCTTTTTGCTTTTTCTTAATAAATCGCGATAATCAATCCAGGATATGTTCCTAAATATTTGTTAAATAAAGTACATTGTGCGAACCTGGGGTGCCAAGATTCATCTTTCCCTCTCATGTACAAAAGCAGGCCACCACTTATAGTTTATATATGCCATAAGTTTAGATACATAACTAATAAATAATGGCGATAAATTTCAATTTTACGCAACACATATCATTGAGAAGTGTCTAAAAATATTAATAGCTGGTATTAAAACCTCTTAAGTCCATATAAAACCTGTTTAAGACTATAAATGAACAGATATTTCTCATTTGTTCTCCTTATTTTGAGGTATTGTTCTATACCATTGAAATAATAATTTGCGCTTACGAGGATTATTTTTTACAGAAATTTAAAAGCTGTCGTTCAATTAAAATTTGCTTTTGAGATTAAAATTTTTATTATCTTCCTGTAATAAGATTATGAAAGAATTTAAGTACTAAAAAACGTTAACCGAGTTCACCTTAAGTTAAGTAACTTTTAAAAACAATTAACTAAAATATTAAAGAAATAGCTCTCAGTAGAAAAAAGATGACCTCTGAACTTTTACGTCTCCAGTAAGTTGAGGAGTTTAGCTTTTTTTTTTTTTGTTATTATTATTGTGGAGATTAAACGTTGTTTGCTAAGTTCATATCATCCGGCTGTAATCAGCCGCGCATGATAATTACTACACATTCAAAGCTGAAATATTTGTATTTTGATAACAAGCTGATAATATGAAGCCATTTAGGAAAACTCTTGTCGGAACCTTCTTGCTGAAAGCATTTCTACTTCATATGAATCAAATAAAAGTCATATGAATTGCTTTAAACTGCTTACTTCTGAAATTGAATGATAAAATGTTGCCGATAATTAAACAGTTGCTAATATTGTAACAGATTTACTTGAGATTTACATATATTATTTTCATTAAATTCAGTTTACGAGTATGGCTTGCGTTAAGCCTTTAAATGTTTACTGTTATTTCCATTGTTATAATTCAAAAATGGAAACCAGTTAATGCATCAATAAACTAGAAAATGTACCTTTTCTACTTGAACAAGAAATAGTCGATGTCGTCAACTTCAACGGACTTTAAATTCTGATATTATTAAATGTAAAAACGCTGCATGAAACCTTCTAATATTTATGTTGTGTTATGAACATATTTAAAAATTTAAGTGGCCCAAAGATTTACAGACATATAACTATATCAAGCGGTCTTCGGAAAAAAATTTATAGACATGATGCTAAAATTATACTTATCGAAACCGCAGTGAACCCGAAAAATTGAAAATGTACTTTATTGAGATAAATTTTCATCAAATTCAGTAAAATGAAAACAATAAATATAAATTGAAAAACTTTTATGATTATGTATAAATGTATATATGTTACGGTGAAACACCGAAATCTGGAGAATGTCGACTTTCACCGGTGAATGTTAACAATCACCTAGTCGCTTGGTGTATGTCCGAAATATTTTTGAAATACTCTTATTTCTGACTTAACCGGTCAATGTCGACATTCACCATGTACTAATGGTGAATGTTCAACAGATAAGAATATTATATTTTCTTCTTCGTAATTCAGTCGCGAAAAAACGCACTTGAAACTTGAAATAAGAACTTAAGAACATGAGAACCTAAAACACACGGTACATTCAAAATGAGAAGGGAAAATAATAGAAGTTAAAAACTTACTTAGTTATATAGTACGTTCTAAATGAGAAAATAAAATAATAGTAATAAAATAACCTACTAAATTATGTGATTCAAATCTTATTTATAGCAACAATTTAAACTATTATGATACTTTATGACCTCTCTTTTGGACCTACACCAGAACATATCTGTGTCTGTCGACATACACCGTGAGGGTCCGAATGTACAAGAATGTATTGCAATATTCGATCTTTCACCGACGTATTTGGTAAATGTTGACATTCTCCAATTTCGGTCTTTCACGGTAACATATACATCTGATTGCATTGCTGATTACCAGTACTATACATCGGTGATCTTCAAACTGTGTTCTGCGGAAAGCTGGGGTTTCGCGAGTCAAAATAAAAATTCGACATATGAAAGAAATTGACGTGCAATGCTTTGCAAAACTAAACAGTTTTCTAATGGGGAAAAATAAATTTAGAGAACAATGTTAAAAATTTTATAATGAAGCATTTTAAATCCGTTCGAGTGTTATAATAAATCAGAAGGCTTGTCAATGAAGATTTCCCATTTCTTGAAGATGTGAAATGAAGTGATCTTGAGAGATAAGAATATATTAATACTTGGATATTTTGTAGTAATGGCTTTGAAGAAATTTAACTCAGTTCTTTATCTTAACCATATTCTTTCAACAGTCAAACCAGATGATGATATCGGTTAAGAATTGATTGCAAATACATGCGCAAAATTTGTAGTCATTGACGAGATCAGGGTTCACAGATATTCATTTAGATAGTGCGGGAAATTTTAATAAGAGAACTTAAGTTGGACATACATTTCATTTCCCAAAAAGGTAACACCAGAGGTGCACGGCTTCTAATACAAAGAGAAGGTCTATTTATCAATATAAGTAACACATCCTTACATAGTTTCAGACATCAATCTAACTGAACATATTTGGTCTATAACTAAACGAATTCTCGAAAATTATAAATGAAGGGGAAAAGTTTGAGACATGTTCTGGAAGAAAAAGAAGACAAAATGTTTCCTTACAAAGCTCAGAATTTTGTGAAGTTAAGGCTATGAAGGTTGAAGTTTAGTTAAAATGGTTAAAGGTAGTGCAAATTAAGCTCTTTTCTAAGTTTAAAATAATGGGAATGAGTCGTGTTTACTCAAAGTTTTGAATAAAGTACCTGAAACTGTTTGTGTAAAATGCTTGATTTATTCACAGTTTTAAGCGCTGTAATTTTCGTCTTTCTATTTAACTTTTACAGAGGAAGAAATTTAGGTATTAGAAAGAATTTAGGTATTTAATTTAAATTAAATATTAATTTTAATTAAATAATTTAATAATTTAATATAAGACGAAGAAATTTAGGTATTTAATTTAGGTAACTTTTACAGACGAAAAAATTTAGGTATAAATGCTCAATGAAATTCAAGCTATTTTTTTTTTTTTTTTTTTTTTTTTTCTATTTTTAATCAATGACAGCAAAGTAATCCAGGGCCATTTGCCTAGGAAAGTCATGCTTTCGTAGAGGACTTGCTGTGAGAAATTGACCCGTATTCACGTTACACATGGGTTTGGTTTGGTTTACGGCAAAGCACACTTAGGCTATCTGCCTAAGGGAAGGGATACTTTCGTGGAGGACTTTCTAAGGGAAACTGGCTCGTATACATGTTACACATGGGGAAAACCACGAAAACGCCCATGCAACCAGCCCGTTCGCGGGATTCGAACCTCGGACCGAACTACCAGTGTTCAGCGACTTTACCGCTCGGCCGCTGGTGGACTCGTTACACATGGGAAAAACACGAAAACACCGATGCAGCTGATGAGAGGCGTTTCCTTGTCCCCCCCCTCCCCCGAACTCGTGTTCTCGACGAACAACTAGTGTTCTTCAGTAGTGTATCCACTCGGCCAGTAGTAGGCCTAGTGTCGAAAGTGATTATTCACGTCGAAAGCTTATTTACCCAGAGGATTTTTTTTATACCGTTAATGTGTATATTTAATAAAGATAATTAGAAAACTATTTTACTGAGTTCTTTAGAGAAGTTCTGCGATAAATATATTTCTTTACAGTAGTTAATCAAACTATTTTTATATTTAAGAGTTTTACTCAGAGATATGCGGAAATTGCTGAGAATTATCAGGTTACAATTAGCGTGCGTAATATACAGTACCCGCCGCTTATTGAAATTACTTCCTTTTCTAAGCATATTTGAGTTTATTCAACGGCTGAGTTTAATAAATGGCGATTTCAATATTGCAAATTATGGTATCAGCTTTGAACTTCTATAATAAGATAGTAATTAACATTTAATACCTAAATCATGAATACGAAATTAATCCTAAAATTTAACTGATTGCAAAACTTGTAAAATTATTTTTTTTTTATGTAAAAGCTTTATAATTACATACCTGATAAATTTTAAACTTTCACAAAGAACTGCTCTATGTGCATTTGTTTCGCACTGTTCGCCAACAGTCTTTCAATTGTATTTTCAAGTTCGTAAAACTGTTGGTAGCTCTTTTCAATTAAAGAGTTTTTCTTGGAGTTTGCAGTGCTTTTTCAAATTCACCTCAGGTTGTCATGTAAACACTTTCAGTGACAGTTTCTGCAGTTCTTCTAACGCTTTCTATAATTATCGTTGTCCGTTTTTTCATATGCTGTTTTAATATGATCATCAGTTGAAACATATTCTAAAAACGAATCTTCGTAATGTCTCACACTAATGTTCGAAATATTAGAAATAGTTTGATATGCCTCTGTGCTTCTTCTAATAAAAAAACCGCATTTTCTAAAGAAATTTCTAACTGTGTTGGGAGACTGCTTCCCATGCGTTGACTGTAATAAACATAGCCTCTAACAAAGATATCGACTTACTCGATCTTACTTAACAAAGATATCAACTCCTTCCGTACATTTTTACAAGATTCAGTTTTGCTTATCTTTTTTTGAACTTTTTTTTTTTTTTTTTTTTTTTTTTTTTTTTTTGTAACTACATCTGAAAGCTATTATTATACCTAGGTTTAATGGTTGACTGAAAAAAGTCGTATTTGTAGGAAAAATTTAATGTTTGAAGGAATATTTCACAGCACACTTATCCAACAACAAATTTATTTTTCGTTTTCCAGTTCTCTATCCCATTTCAAAAGGAAATCGGTAAACATCATCAATCAGTAAACTTGTCATGTAAGTTAAAGATAAATTCTTCACCCCTTTTAAACATACAGGATTTTTACTCTTTCCAATAACCATTGGGTCTTTTTTAATTATTGCATTCATATTGCACGTTAATAATACAGAAACTCATTTATATAATTTCTTAAACCCAGCTGTTGTTTCTTATTTAAACATTAATGCATGCTCCGTTAACGCTATGTAAAACAGACTAGTTTCATATGGGTTATAAACTTCGGGCGACTTCTATTCTTTTAGAAGGCCGGGTAAAACAACTTTTATGCATTTCTCAGCCGAATGATGATATGCCTCTAGCTTTTCACCAATTATAAACAATGTTATTTCTCTCTTTCCATATTGTGAACCATCCATCAGTTGGCTCAAAATTTTCTCCTAGCATTTTAGGAAATTCTACAGCTTTCGTACTCTAGAATTTGGAGCATTTTTCAGTCTCATAGCTTGAAACCATTCTAGAAAAGCGGTTTCAACGTCTGTCGATTTTCCATCCCTTTGCGCTTCCTTGTGATGTTTGCATTTTTTACGAATTCTTTATCAGTTTTATCTCTTTGTTGATGTAAAATTCACAGTGCTATTTGGGAAATCTCCGTTTTAGAAGATAATTCTCCTTGGCTGCCTTTACCGAACGTACAATTTATCCTTTTCTTTCAGATTTAAATCATTTCGCTTAGACATTTTCGACATGTTATAAGTCACGCACAAAGCAAATAAAACATGTTTCTTCCAGTGATTTGTTCAAATCCAAAATTCACGTTTCTTGCCAGGAGGAAGACCGCTCCTTTGTCTGTCCAGTCGACCTGTCACTTCATGCTTATTAAAGGCGTAATGAATCCTTTCTTTTCTTTTTTCTTCAGCCTGCAACGACCACTCCTCTTCTCCAATCAAAGACTGATAATGTACTATAATGCAAGGAAACATTTCGTGATGTTTTCTGAGAAAAACCTGAAAATTTAATGTGTGTATGCATGTCCATCCCCTGGCAGCTGGTGTTCAAAAAGGGAACTAGTGTTCACTTATTAAGCACCACCGATTCTTTAAACCTGCGAAACACTCATCCATTGTAATAAAAGAATTCCCAATGCCTCTAGAAAAAGGGATTACTTTTGTTAATCGTAAGATAAAGGCACTCTGTCGCTCTCAACTCTAGTTGGCGTTTACAAACAGTATATGGTAGGAATTAGGGAAGTATGTACCAAACACAGCAGGGAGTTTACGTTCTAGCTACACTGGTCGAAATTTCTGCTAAACCCACTTTCTTGAAGCACAACATAACTGAAAGATAAATGAACAAACAGCTTTTAACAGCCATAAACAGTTTATTCCGTATCTGAATAATAAGACTTTCCCCAATTTGAATTTTATAAGTTGCGGAGAGGATTTTGATAAACGGTGGTTTCTCTATTGATAGTACACACTCGTTTTGGTTCCTGTAAATCTAAGCGCAATAAGCGGCTAAGTTTATTAATTAGTGAGTTCAATAAGCAACGAACACTACCAGTTCTGTTTTTAGGAGATAAATAAACTGCCAAAAATAGCCATAGAAAAATAGGTAACCGTATAAAAGAGGTACGGTGGATATAAAGACTTAAAGTGGTTTCAAGATGTGAAAGCCCAATAAAAAAGTGGTTTTCAAAAGAATTATATCAAAAATTATATTTTAATTTGGTTTTAGAGCACTAAAAAGGTACATTTGACACATGAAGAATGAGAGTGTACCTTGCACATTTCCCTCTTGTAGATGGATGTTCGCCAATAAACCAGTTAGGAAATTTTTTTGAGATTTGCGACGATATAAAAATATTAGCAGAATAACACCATAGACTAAAAATGTTAAATATACTGAAAATTATACATCTCATAAATGTATAAAATGCCTGTATCTAACAGTCCATTTTAACATTTCCTACCCTAAAATAAATACGAAACTGCTGTAAAAAGTTTAAATTCAGGCAGATGTTAGTGCCCAAAACCTTCACACATATCGAGTGCAGACCTAAACCACAGCTGCAACAAATTAATTGCAATACATACCTCGCTTTTTTAATGAATTTCCTGCTACTTTTGCTGAAAATATTGCGAAGATTTCAAATATTCCATTTCCTGCTTTAAAACGCCATATGACACTTATCACCTCTGAGTGAGCATTTTATCAGTCGTGTCAATTTTATAAAAAGGACTAAAATTTTATACTATTATTTATATACGTTTCTACTAATTTACTTTTTGATTCCCCTTTTCATATGAGTACGAATTATCATTCTTTTTTTTTAATTTTCGTTATATGGCATTTCATAACATTGCTTTCCCTTTATTGGAAGATGCCACATAATTTGGTAAAGCTTTGTAAATTTACACTTTCGAAAAATACTGAAATTAGGAAATTTATTTATAAGCAAATTGAATGGGGGGAAAAGGTTACAGTAATTACGTACATAAATGTCAAGGTTACTTTCTCTGTGAGCTGACAGCCTTTTCAAAAAATAATTCGTACATAAACTTTGCACGAGTTGGACCCCACGAAAATGCTCTTCAGACAAACCTTTGACCCTAAGTTAAAAAGGTTTAGGAGTTATTAAGATACATCATAACTTATGTTCTCAAATGAAAATAAAAACTTGACTACAAATTTCGCTTTTGAAATAAAAATAGAAATGCAGTGCTCATGTTTTAGTTTTACTAGATTTGTTTTTGTTTAGATAGATAAATTTTCTCTACATTTTTCCTTAGGAAACGGAATATAGGAAAGAAACGCTGCGTTTTACGTGATACCAAATCTTGATTGTGCTTCTGTGTCACGTAAAATGAAACGTGTAACCATTTTTGCTCACTTTCACAATAAAGAATATTTGAATGAATCAAATTTCTTACTATACCTGTTTTCTAAAAACCAAATAATTCGGTCGTTTCATATCTTAATTCAATTCTGTTCTTTGTTTAAGTTCGGGGAGTTATCTACGAACAGGTTTTGTTGTTAGCGATAACTACACAAAGAGATGGAAAACAGATTCCAACAAACACTCCCTCTAATTAACATTTATCATGTTTTCTTACACATCTGAATAGTGACCTCAAAATTTTCTGGCTTTCTGCGGAAAGAGCCAAACTATGGAGATGAATGTAAAATGAATTTAAGTTCCGCGGTTGTAACAACGTAATAGCTCAGTCGCGCAGTGTGACGGAAATGAGTTTGTTTGAGTCTGCTTTCGTCACGGATTGTCCAAACATCTACTACTTCACAACGCGTAGACAGCATTTGACCAAAGAGCATTTAAAGTTTATATATTACAAGTACTGGAACTGCTGAATGAATAACTGAGCAGTCACGTCATTTTCAAAGGTCAGTTTAGCACAGATTAATTTCACTTCTTATTTAAAAATGCTTACATGGCTGTAACATGATATCGGGCGGAGAACTTTTAAGTTGATGAACACTGATAAAATGAGTATCGCATACCTTTTTTTCGAAACGGTGTAATGTATACAAAGTCAAATTTGGATGAAAATGGAGATACTTAGCCTAGAGACGTAATTTGGAAAAGGGGGCACAGCTTCGCTTGATTAATATATAAAGTGAAGATTATTAGATGAGCCTGTAGTAAATTTTCCTACTCCTGTTGTGTAGAGACATTAGGTATTTTTTTGAAGTAGGAAAGATGAAAATTTGCAACGCCTTCGTCGGGAATCGAACCACGGACCTCTAGAATACGCGCCCAGCGTGCAGATCATCACACCATAAAAGCATGCGAAGGCGGCGGGAGAACTACCTTATATAGTGGCCCCCTTTTAAAGGGCGACTGGGGTTTTTAGGGGACCCAATCGCCAAATCCTGGGTGGGGAGAATCATCTTCCAAACACCCTTTTAGTTCGAGCGCCACTTTAGGAGAGACATTAGGATTTTTTTTGGAAGCAAGAGAGATTGAAAAATTAGCACCGCCTTCGCCGGGAATCGAACCGCGGACCTCTGGAATACGCGCCCAGCCTGCAGATCACCACACCACGAAGGCATGCCAAGAAAGCGGGAGAAATACTTTATACAGTAAGTACAGCTTTATCAAATAATAACTTATTAACAGGCTAAGAAGAATAGTTCATCCAGTGAATGCAAGCTTCTAATTTTAGCCTATTTTCAGAATAGGCATTTTGCTATGCGTAGGACGAATCTGTCTTTGGAATATGTGGCAATTCAAACATCTTGGGCCCTTCTCAATCAGATGAGCAACAGTTTGCGTCCAACATTTGAAGAAATAACATTCATACAAAACCATCTGGTTAGTGCTATAGTTTACTTATGCTTTTAAAAATTATCGATTGCAATTTTCCCTCCCTTATCATAAAACAGGTTATAGAATAGGACATTGATCACTAATTACACGAAAATTAAATTAACATTAGACCAAAAAGGAATCGGATTCAACATATTAGAAAAAAGGCGGAGGGAAAAAGAGATACTTTCGGTTGAAACTAGAACAAAAAATTAGACCTTTGAACTTCAAGAGTTAACTGAAACGTCTATCTACATCTGCCTAATAAATAAACAAAATATAAATGTCAAACAACGTTTAAATGGTTAGGATCCTATTTGTTTAATGACTCATTAGGAAAATGTAGATTTCTCGTTTCGAGTTCATAGATCCAGCATTTTTACTTAAATTTACCAGTGAATGCTTTGAATTGTAAGGCCAAACAGTAACCATGTGGCTAAAGTTGAGAAAAGCCTGAGAGTTTGCCCTTGGTTCCATTCCTAGGGGTTAAAAAAGGGCCAATTGCATGAGAATTTCGTATTTCATCATGTATAAATACAAGCAAACTTCCCTTACAAATTTTAATGAAATTATACTCTTTATTGATAAACAGTCCTAGTGTGTTTTCCCATACACAGTCCTTGATGGATGTTAATTTGAACCTGATTAATGAAGTATCTAACTTCAGAACAAAAATAATCAACAATTTTATTATCAATAATACCATACTTAAAAAATAATCAAACCTGGACACAGGAATATATATGTTTTAAAAGTATTTATACATTTCCCAAACGAATACTTTTTGCTTGCAAATATGTTTTCATTCTTCAGAAATTTCGAATTTTACATATTTTTATTCACATATATGTACACTGAAGACTATCTTTGACAGCCTTTATAATGTATAATTACAGACATGGATATAATTTTCATAGTGAGAAAACAACACAGATGTACGATTCGAAAGGGTGAAAAGTATGGATGTTGAAACAATGTTGAATCGAAGAGAAAATTGGCTTAAAATTATTCCGCTTTATATGGTTAATATATTTTATAGCATTGATTCTGTAATAATAAATTTGTAACTGACCTGAACCAAAATTTCTTTAGTAACAGCGCTTTCTTTGTTTATATGTGCGACTTGTCCACAAAAGCAACATATTTCACAAAAATTGTGGATGATACATCACCTTTAAGGCCAATTTCGCAATAAATGAACACAGATTAGAAATATACTTAGTTTTATTGTGAATATTTTGCTACAGAACTGTTATCCAGCAGTTCCCAAACTGTGCTTCGCAGAGCACAAGGACTTTGCGTCAGCTTCAGAAAAATAAAATAAATGAAAATTGAAAACGTTTAAGAGTATAAAACAAAAAACAAACAAAAAAAAAAAAAAAAAAAAACAGAATTAAAATTAAAAAACAAATATAATTTACATTCTGAGAAGAATTTGCAGAGTTCATTCTCGCATCTCGTCTAGCAGACAATGTAACGTTTGCTTAAGGACACGTGATGTAACAGCGTTTTTTACAATACGAAACATATGAAAACAAATGTTTGGGTTCCTATAACGCGTTAAGGCTCCTCATGCCTTAAGCACTAGAAATGGGCAATTGGGCGACTGTTGCCTTTTGCAACCGTTCTGATCGGATAGAGGCTAGCGATGCTGAGTGCCGTATTATTTGGTCCATGTTCAAATCTCGAAGGAGGATGGACATTTGTAAGTGCATAGTTTCTCTGCGGTATGAGAGCGCTTAAAATAAGAGTGAGCCTAAATTCCTGTCGGATGGTTTGGGGTAGAGAAAGAGGGATGGGAGACCTTCGAAGCCGTTCTGCAAGGGCTCTCCATCAATATTGGGACAAAACTATACCTGTACTGTATACTTAGTGCACTGGAACTATACCTGTACGACCAAAGGTGATGTACTGGTGTCCCATCTACTTCTACCTTTACCTGGCACTCGAGAATTCGAAGTTTTCGTAGAAGGATGTTTGATCTGATTTATGCTTCCTTCATTTTGACTAATTTCACTATTTCTCATGGATCGTACAAGATATGCTTTAATTTATATTTAAGATTTTGTACATAGTTTAAAGACAGCTAATTTTAAGATGTTTTATACGCATGTGGGTCGTTAGGTTTAGACTTTTCACGGTGTTCTAACAGAACCATAAGGCGAAACCCCCCTCCTCCCAGATAAGCTAGCTCCTCCAAAAGCACAGAGAAAAATTGACTTTTTTTATTATTACTTCCTTGTACGAAGTAAAAAGGAAGTATTGTAATCGCGAAAAGCTTCAGACAGCATATTTCAACGAAAATATCCACTTTGACCGTTTTCGAATGCAATTTAACGATGTTTTTGCGTGATATCTATACGTAAGGACAGAATAAAAGACTCTTTTTCTCCAAAAAAACTAAAAAACTGCTTTAAAATGAATTCTGAAGAGAACTTTTCGTGGCATCTATACGAACGTGTGTACGTACGTACGTACGTGCGTGCGTATCTCGCATAACTCAAAAACGAGTCGCCTCAGAACGTTGAAATTTTGTACATAAGACTACTATAACATGTAGATGTGCACCTTGTATTTTGGTTTCAATCGGCCTCGCCAAACGTATATAAATATATTTATAAATATATCCTCTCTGTTACCCGGCTCAGTAATCTCAGTTTCTTTACTCTTATATGTTTGTAAATTGTAAATTTTTTGCTTTAAAAATGATTGAATTATGTTGTTTTTATCTTCTGGTTAAAGTTTTTATGCCTTTCGTAATTCTGGAAGCAATATTTGTACAATTATCAACAATTTAAAAGCTGTTTAAGTGCGGTTAAGTTTTAAATAACATGGCGGACATATTTGTTTACATTTGAAACAGCAAAATTGTAGATTTGTTGCCAATCTAGAGAGACTAAGCTTCGCAACACAAAAATAACGCCTTAATTTATTATGTCGAATTAAATCATGCTTAATCCTTTCTGGAATTTTTTCGAGGAAATAAGTATTTAAGATTTACTTCGTAATTTTTAATACAGATATTTTGGGTTTTTAAGTATTTTTGCGTTGTCGCGAAGGGAAAATTGAATTAATTGAATGAGAAATACTCAATCGTCTGTGAAAAACTGTTTCTTTTTCGTTTTGTTTGCTTAATTTCTTTTATACATAGTTCTAGCTTTGTTATAGTATTTGAATAGAACATGTGGCAACGATTAGATAATTCTTTAAATGATATAAATTTTGTGCATTCTGAGTTAGAATATGAACGAAATATAATACTGTTAAGTAAACCTAGCGCCAGAGTGTCGCTATGGTAAACAAAGTGCATTTCAAAGAATGCATTTATTCTATTGTGGTTTATGCGCTGTCGGCGAAGTAGGTTTAATTCAATCTAATAAGTTAAATGAAATGAAAGAAAAAATGCGTATAATTTAATATTCCGTACAAGGAAGTCATGTGGTGTACACATCAGATTTTTTTTTTTTTTTTTTTTTTTTTTTTTTTTTTTAATAATGTGATGTCACGAACTCAATACCTACGCATTCCATTGTGTTGAGAACATAAAAAAGGCGAGTACAGCGAATAGTAGAGATTTTTCGCTTCTTGAGAGAGCTGTTCCTCTCTTCGGACCAGATCCGTCATAGAAGCGACGAACGGGTAGTGTTGTAATGATGTTTCTTTGATGATTTATTGCAAATAGGTTTCGTTTATATTTTAGTAATAAATAAAAGTTTTCATACCTTTAACTTTGTAATCCTGATTTTCGAAATAGTCTGTGATATTCCAACAGTAATAAAACATTTGAAATATAAATGTTAAAATTTGTAGCTTCGAAACATTCTTCATAAATAATGCGAATAAACGAAAAATTTCAGTTTTTTTACATTAGATCCGGCATATTTGACCGCAGAATTATAACAAATATTTATCACAAAAATGGGATGTTTTATTATTTTGCAAGAAAGTGTTGCAACTTCGATTTAACAAGCACAATTTGAAATACATTTTTTATTACAAAGTGGGGAATCGATGGTTGTTTCGGATATAATTCTTTTAAACAATTGCAGAGTCATTAGGTTATTTGAAGCAGAAGACATGAAAAATGAGCAATGCTCTCTCTGGAACTCAAACTCAGACCTCTCGAATACGCGCCGAGATTGCTACCGTTACACAACGAAGGCATGCAGAAAGGAAGGAAAAATATCGTATATAACTTCCCCTTTTAAAGAACGAAAGGAGATTAGGGGACCCAATCGCCAAATCCTGGTGGGGAAGAATCTTCATACATAACCTTTTTAGTTCGGGCGCCATTTTAGAGTCATTAGATTATTTTGATGCTTAAGACTTGAAGAAGGAAAAATGCCCTCGTCGGACTCGAACCTGGACCTCTCGAATACGAGCCGATTGTGCTACCGTTACACCACGAAGTCATGCAGAAAGGAGGGAGAAAATATCTAATAAGTAATGGATCTCAAGCTAGTGATTCATTTGTGTTTATAACATCTACTGTACGCCTTTGCTGCCTGTGACCTTCACAGCATTAGTTGCAAAATAATCTGATACAAGGTATTTTAGGTCTTTAAAAATACAATTCTGTGAAATTTATACTAAAAAAAAAATAAGAGTAGGCAAAGAAATCAAACATTTGTGTAGCAGTGCTTTACATTATGAAAGATGAGTTTCAATCTGTCATGATTTAATTTGTTTTCAATGATTGATGTTAAATGCATATGCAACTGCATCCCCACTAGTTTACCTATATAATAATGCTATATTTGAGTGGCAAAAATTAAAAACGATAATTCTGTTGACAGCGTGATAAACAGAGGAATAAAAATCAAAGCTTACAATTTGGAATATCAGTATTACATGCATGAATACAATTTTTTTCGAATGTGCTATTATTTAGCCAACAATCGGATGAAAAAAAGGAGAAGGCCAGGTGAGACAATAAAGAGATAATTAAGCGAAGCAAAAACAATTTCCTACAAAACATTCAAAAATTATTTAGAGAAAATTCTGGATTAACTTTAAGCAGACCTAGGCATGGTTTTGGCAATCCAAATGTCACAAATAGAGAAAGATGACCTCCCTCTCATTTTAAAGATATTAATTTGATTTTAAAAATGCACATTTTAGTATTTGTTTGAAGTGGTCACAAAATTAACGTCGTAAAATCCAGAGAATAGACTAATAGTCAGACTAGGTATTTGTATTATATTCTACTCATAGTATCTGCGTTTGTAAACAAACACCATTGCTCGACGAATCAGCGATATGACTGATATGTGAAAGAGACGTCAGTCGCATTACATATACCAAATTCGCGCTGCGACTGGATCAATCGACTGATGTAGGCGAGTTAGTAGTTTTAAGGATTACCTATGCTTATTTAACACGACTTTCAACAGCAGCTTTTTCTTTGGAGATGACTACTAACATTAAGCAAATCAAGTGAAATATTTAATCTTTTGGATTTCTCAACAAATGAGATACAAGACGAAAATTGTGCAGGTATATTCCCTGATGAAATGTAAGGCTAGAGCCATTGCTAAAATTAAAAATAAGGCAAAGAAAGGTAACAGCACTATTCCATTCTTTATAAACCCGCACTAATCTAGACAAAAATGTCTTCTCAGCTTATGATAGTTGCTATATAAAAAAGAAATTGTATGAAATCGGGACCTATTGAGCGCCGCCTGAGATAACCACTGACCTGACTTTGTTGTAAAAGTCTTACAGTGTTAGTAGTCATCCTGGCAGAAGGGAAAATTTCCTCCGTGTAAGAATATACATATAAATATTACATGAGCATACAAGGCCTGTGAATAAGCATAGATATGTTGATTACAATCATTGTCTTGTACAAGTTACATATGACAGATACATAAAATCATGACAGCTATGTGTACATTTAGACATTATATGAATTCATATTTACAATACTTTTACTGAGATAATCAAAATTAAACTTGTAATTCATTTACACATTGACACATTGACTGGATCGGGACCTACTAAAAGCAGACTCTTCAAAATAATGTATGAAGTTTGGGAACATCATCAGCTCATCCTGTTGCATGCTGAGGTAAGGTGGTTCACTCTAGGAAAAGCGTTCGGAAGTTTTATTGAACTGCATGCAGAAGCAGCAGAATTTTTTATTTACCATAACTCTGTACTGGAAGCGGTTGCAAATGATGAAGAGTGAATATACTAAATAACTTACTAGGCCGAAAAACGAACGAAATGAATGTGTCATTGAAAAAAAAACAAAGCTACAGTTATTGATGCAAATATCTAAGTCTTCCTCGTAAGAGGACACTTACGTATTATCTGAGTCTGGTTTATTTGATTATGGCAAAGCATTCGAGGGTTATCTTCCTAAAGAGAAGGATGCCTTCGGGAAGGCCTTTCTAAGGGAAACTGGCTCGTATAACCGTTACACGTGAGTAAATCTACGAAAACGACCATGCACCAAGATGGTTCACGGGATTCAAACCTCGGAGCAACCTAACCAGTGTTCCGTGATTTTACCTCTCTGTCATTGGTAAGTCTTATATATTATTTGGAAGTGTACGGAAAAAGAAGATATCGATTGCCTGCCTCTTAACGAAAAGCTTCTTGAATGAAGATAACATCGGGATTTAAGAAAAATAACTGAAAAGTATTCACGTGCATCTCGAAGCGTTGAAACACTTCTTTGACTACTATTTTCCAACATCTCACGAGAAAGCGCCTGGTGACTATAAATGGGTTCTGAATGTGTTCATCGTGATCAAAAAACCATTCAGCTTAATTTAATCAGAATACGAGGTCTTTATAGACTTGACTATTCACAGCGTTTCAAAATCGCGTTTTAAAACTAAAGTCTACTGGAGTTTTGGGTGCATATACAAAATGAATTCAAATTCCTGTCTCAGAAAGGAAAATCAGCATTACTGCCTTTTTCAACCTCAGAGGAACGGAATTCTCCGTCTATAGAAGTAGCAGAACAAAATACAAAAGTCGCTAAAATGCAGGACTACAATTACTACTAGTTCAATTCAAAATAATAGAACTGTGCCCAACATTACGCTCCAGCGACTAAAATTAAACTAGAATTATTTTCTATAAGAAAATAATAAAAAATCTGAATAACAAGTATTTTTAATTTCGAAATACCTTTTTTTGCATAACAATGTTTTGACAAAACTATATGCGTTAGTTGGCCGTTGAGATTAAATCGAGATATTATTGTGGATTCTAAAGTCTTAAAATAATTTCATTCCATCGATATTGTGCTGTAGTTTAGATAGCACTTTACTTCACATTCCTTTACTATTCTGTCTCCTTCTCCTCTCTCTAACATTGCTCATAAACACGATTAACTTGTAAGACATAAAGTAGGCATAAGGGACTGTGCCGTAGAAAGTGATTGTTAAAAGGGCCCACCGATTCAGAAAGTTTGGGAACCGTTGCTGAAAGGTTAACCTTGCATGGACGAAATAATAATCCTAAATGTCCAGTATCTTCTGATCATATAATTCAAAATAATAATAGTAGAACTTCCAATCGTAAATTAATAGTTATTGTTAATACAGAGATTTTGAAAATCATTAACATTTGAGTACGATTATTCGTAACAGGTTAGGTCAGAGATCTCAAACTCAGATTCCATGAGGACCAAATGCACGACCTAAAAGCAGCTGATTCACCCCTTATTTTCTTTTCTTTTTCCAAAATTAAAAAAAAAAATTAGAAATTTTTTTTAAAACTAAATTTTTAATTTTATTCACCAAATGCTTAATATTTAGCAAACATACATAAACAGTAATCGTAATAACGAGAAAGAAAACACTCCAGCTTTGATTTATTTTCCTTCTAAAATCTAGAGTTTGGTATTTGAGGGAAATTTCAGTTGGTTACGCTTGGTAATTCAAACGTATTGATAATTAAATATTAAATTTCAGACTGATATTTAAATACTTAGGTGAGGCAACTTAAGTCACAGTCACTTTCAAATTGTAAACTAAATCTATAAGGTGTTTCTCCCGCCTTCTTAGCATGCCTTCGTGATGTAGTGGTCAGCCCGTTCAACGCGTATTCGAGAGTCCCGTGGTTCGAGTCCCGGCGAGGGCATTGCTCATTTTTCATCTCTTCTGCTTAGGGGTCTAATATCGGACCCATCTTGTGGAACATAATTGCAGACTCAGCGCTGAACATCAACTTTGGAGACAATGCCAAGATACAAGCTTACGCCGACGATATTATACTCATAATAGACGGAGGCAATAGGACAACAATAGAGCATAAAGCAGACGCAGCACTCAAATTGCTTGCAAAATGGAGTCAAGACAACAAACTGTGTTTCAGTATTGAAAAGACACAGATGATAGTCTTTCCAAAAGGTTCAAAAATAGACGCGAATCCACCACGCATAAAGTGGGAAGGGCATCCATTGCGACGCCAGAATACCATTAAATACCTCGGATTCACGCTTGATAAGAAGCTCACATGGGTATCACATCTTACGGAAGTCCGAGATAAGACGCATCGAATCATCAATAAACTAAACAGGATAATCACAGACAAGTGGAGCCAAAAGGGGCGCCTGTTAAAACATCTATACCTTAATGCAATTGAACGCATGATCCTCTACGGCTGCCCAGTCTGGATGAATGGCACAGCAAGAATATGTCAAAAACTACATCAAATACAGCGAGTAATCCTGTTAAAAATCACCAGTGCGTATAGCACCACATCAACCGCAGCACTTCAGGTCTTAGCTGGCACGCTCCCACTCGACCTAAAAGCAGAATTAGAAAGATCAATCTATCGACTTCTACATTACAAAGAGGACGTTCACACTAAAAAAGATTTACATCTATCATATGCCAGCATAGAAAGCTTCCAAGATTCCCCTAACTTACACCCAGGAGATCTACCCATCCTTTCCTGGTGCAAATCGCCACCCTCAGGACAACAAAGAGAGATTTTTTCTGATGGTTCAAAAATTTCAGGACGAGTAGGGGCAGCGTTCACGGTCTTTTCGAACAATGAAGAAATTTATCAAGCACAATTCCGTCTAAGCGATCATGCTTCAGTCTTCCAAGCCGAGTCCCTAGCACTCAAAGAAGCAGCACTATGGTTAGGTACACAACCAGCAGCTCACACTTCATTCTTCACAGATAGCATGAGCGTTCTGAATGCGCTGAATTTCTTTCCTCCAAAACATCCGCACACGGCAGCACTTAGAGAGATCTTCTTGACGTTAGGCTCTTCCATACCTTTAAAGATCAACTGGATAAAAGAACATACCGGGCAGAAAGGCAACGAACGAGCGGATGAACTAGCTAAGACTGCAGCTCTCAAACCAGAAATTGACAAGGAAGTTCCGCTTTCCGCAGAAGTTGCAAAAAGGCTCCTCAAGACAGCATTTCAAGAGACATGGTCATCACGATGGCAGGAAGAAGAGACAGGAAGATTTACTTACAACATCTTCCCAATACCTTCTCTCAAGAGGCTGAAATGCAACCGACTCTTCCTCCAAGCCTGTACCAACCACGGGAAATTCCCAGCGTATTACAGACGTTTCCTCAGACGGGACGTCAACTGTTCTTGCGGTTTTCGCGGGGAAGACGCGGACGCACTTCATTACCTGCTCTCCTGCCCTCTGACAGAGCACCTTCGACAGCAGTTCTTTCCTTCCGACTACATCACATATCCTGTGAATAGACTGTTCACGGACTATTACTGCAACAAGGGCATCTTAGAGATAATGAAGCAAGTGAATGAAAATAATTATATCCAAGAAACTACAGATTAAAGTAAAATGTAGAAAGGCGGCCTAACCGTCAGATTGCTAGCAATGAATAGGATAACTTCCTAACCCTGTAGTGCCATTAACTCAGTTTGGCGGAACAGGTTAAGTAAAGTGACCATATACCATATATCTCTTCTGCTTCGAAGTAACCTAATATCTCTACAAATCTAGTAGCCAAAGGCTACACAATTGATTTAACGCGAAGTTGGCTCAAAATCTCACCAGCGTAGCAATTTAAATGACGGCAGCAATAACGCAAAGCCACATAATACTATCTTATCTGAGCTAGCAGAAACATAGTAACGTGGCCTCGAGAGACAGAAACATACTCTCTCTTACAGTTCGAAAACCTAACATTAAATACTCTCAACTTGATTTACATTCTGGTAGGGAAACTGTAAGCAGAAGTGACAGTAAAGATCTAAATCACAGATTAACATAACAGAACTTAATCTTTTTTCAAATTCCTGACGTCATAACAATGCTAACTGACTTCATAACAATGCTAACTGAAGGGTTGTACCTTCTCGCGACGCGAGATTGAGACTACTGAATTAGGTTCTCTGGATAGGGTGAAGGGATGCCTTTGTGGATGACTTTCTAAGAGAAACTGGCTTGCATCCATGTAACACATGGAAAAACTACGAAAACCAACCATGCAGCCAGCCCGTTCGTCTGGGATCGAAAGGTTCAATTTCCTAGTATTTAGGGGTCTTAATCACTTGGACACTGGTAGGGCATGTGTGTATACAAGTTTAGTTTCGCTTACGTTATTATGGCAAAGCGCGTGAGAACTATCTCCCTAGAAAACTGGAAACTAGATATAATAAAAACTGACTCGTATCCACTTTGCACATGAGCTAAACTACGAAACGCCCATGCAGCCCATGTCCATGCATATTTGCATACAGAACAAAATATTCTTGAAATTTAAAATAAAGTTGTGAAAAGAATAGTTTTTGCGTGCTTGGTAGGATAAGCCATAAAATGAATTCGTATTGTTTTTAAACTTTTCTAAGGTTCTGGTTGTTATGGCAGAGAGCTAAGCTTATCTCATTTTGCTAAGTTAAACGACAGAAGGAAGACACATGAGGGGTGTCTGCCTGAAGAGTTATTATTGTTCTTGTTGCTAATGCTCACTTCTCTGACCTATAGTCAGACCAAGCCCACAGAATTCCCCGTGGCAAGAAGTCAGTTCCTTCGAAATTCCTCGTAGCAAGGAACGCAAATTTACGCCTGTCGTTGGCAACAGCCTTGAGTACCGTACAGGTGACAGTGGGATTTAGATCAGTTCCGCCCCCACCTTTGATGGAGAGCATCCCGGGTAGACGGGTCCGACGATCTCCCACCCCTCCTCTCCTACCACCAGCCTCTCGAGAGGGCTTTTGGCTAGCCGCGTATTTAGAGTGCCGCCATGCCGCACGAAAACTATACATTTACAAACATCCATGCCTTCTCCTGGATTCGAACCCGGACCATTCGGTACGGCAATCAGCCACGCTAACTACTATACCGGCTGGGCGCTGCTTGAAGAGTGGGAGGATTTTGGAGAGGCCTTCTAAGGGAAACTGTCTCATATTCACGGAACATCTCGTTTGAAAATGGCATCTGGCATTTTAATGGAAGGCAGTCTAAAGAAACTGATTCGTATTTATGCTTTATGTGGCAGAGAAAGTCAACGTGAATTGAAAAGCGGGTGACGAGTTCGTCAATTTTAGCGACTTAAATATTATTAGTCTTTAATATTTTTAGTCTAAAATTTGTTAGTTTAATAATGAAAAAAAAACCCACCAGTTTTAGTTACTCCACTAGAAAAAGTAAGAAAGAAAGTTAGCCATTAATACCTTGCCCCTCTACATGGCATTGTTTAAACATTTGTTAGTATAGCTTTTGACTACTGTACAGCATAACGACACTGTAGAAAGCAGCCCGATCTAAATAATATGTAAGTAATCCGACCTAAATATGTATTCCTATTTTGATAACAATAACCAAGATTTAAAAGCAAAACTAATTGTAATGAAAGTGGGAATCAACCCTACAAGCAGCAGGTCGATATAACTCTTTCATAAACACAAGAAAAAGTTGATTGCAGGCTTAAGCATCAATCAAAAGTTGTTTATAGAGCGATCCTAGCTATTTTTTTAATTTAATTCCTAATTTACTAAGTTCAGGGTTTTAAGTCAATACATTATCTCTCGCAAAGCAAAGTTTAATTACTGCATCACCGAAGCCGATGTGCTAGCTTCACTAATATCTGATTATGTGACTGGACATGTGAAATGTGACTGGATACGCATCAAATGTTTACACATCTGATGCGTATCTAGTCACATTTCCTCGTTTCCCTTGCATTTCAAGAGAACTTACTTTTGTTTTATGAAGGAAAAGAAAAATTTGAAAAAAATTGGAACTGGTTTAATAGATTAAAGCAAAGCACATAAGGACTACCTGCCTTAGGGAAGAGATGCTTTTGGAGGACTATTTAGAGGAAAGTAGTTTGTCAGCACGTTCCAAAGATTTGAATCCTGGTGAAACTAACAGTGTTCAACGGCTTTATTTAGTCGGAAAGTGGTGCGTTTGCTTTTAAAAATGAAATGCGCATATGGAGATTTTATATACTTAAGTTAGAGAATTAATATAGAAATTTAAATTATTTCAGGCAGAAAATGTGTAAAAAGAGGAAAGAAAAAACAATAATTAAAAGACAAAGGAGTGTTAAGAAATTAAAATCAATACGTATTTCTTAAAATTAAAAACAATTGCATAAATTGATCATGAAAAATATATGAGATAGTGTAAGACCTTAAATAAAAACGTGAGAGTAGCATAAATTCGAAAAAATTAATTAAAATTTTATTAGGAAACATAGCAATGTGTTTAAAACTTTTTAAGGCATGCAAAATAAAGGTATTAAATTTTAAGTTATATTTTTAAGTAATTTAAAATGTTTGTAAGGGTATAATCGAAATAAATCTACCGTAAGAAACATGAAAAATACAATGAAGTCATAAATGAACTTCTGGGTATAAAAAGGCGACAAATGCTAAATAGATAATCGGAACTACATAAAATATGAAAAAATTAAGATTTGAGAAATTTAAATAGTTTGTTTTCATATATTGCAAGAAATTATTTTAAAGTTTGGTTAGGGTTTTTTTTCACATAAAATGGACGGAGAAGGCATAATAATATTTTTAAATGAACTCAACAGAGCTCTGAATATCGGATCTCCTCCGACATGCTTCTTATCTAACGGAAAAGGGAAACCTTGTTCATACTGGAAATTTTATTATTATTACCATTGTATTATATATTTTACTCAAGATATACTGTTCGTATTGCTAAAAAAACTAGCTATAATTACGGCAACAAACCTGACGTCTCATACTAGTCTATTCTATGAATCTACGTGTACTAGTTTTACGTCGTCGTTCTTAGTTGTGCGGTGATAGTTAAAAAGATCGTGTTGTAGTCTAAGGTATGTTTTTTTCTACATTTCATTCAAGGAGTGTTCAATGCAATGAGCAAATTTTTTTTTTTTTTTTTTTTTTTACAAATGAGCAGAAACTTGAGGCCTTAAAAACGCAAGACGTAAGTTGATGTAACAACACTGAAAAACAAACATCATTAACTAACGTTCTGCAGAGCAATCTGTTGAAATTTGCAGAGCTGTTGTAAAGATCTTTTTCCGGCTGTGTATTGAACTCTGAATCTTCTATTTTCTCATAGGTATTCTATTAGTTAAGCTTCTAAAGCCGCGAACAAGCTCCGGATAATTACTACTTAACAACATAATTTGGCGTAATTTGATTGATATTAGCTATTGAGTTAATCATGCATGTTATCACTTCCTCGTTAATATACTATACGGTATTTCTCCCATTTTCCTAGCGTGCCTTCGTGGTGTAGTGGTTCTGCACGCTGGGCCCGGTATTCCAGAGGTCCGTGGTTCGATTCCTGGCAAATACGTTGCTAATTTTTTCATCTCTCCGGCTGTTCCATCTAACCTAATAGCTCTACAGTGGCGCCCGGACTAAAAGGGTTTTGGATGAGGATTCTCCACACCCATGATTTGGCGATTGGGTCTCCTAAAAATCCCAGTTGACCTTTAAAAGGGGGAGTATATACGGTATTTCTCCCCCTTCCTAGCGTGCCTTCGTGGTGTAGTGGTCAGCACACTGGGCCGGTATTCCAGAGGTCGATGGTTCGATTCCCAGCGAAGGCGATTGTTCATTTTTCGTCTTGCCTGCCTCCAAAATACCTAATGTTTCTACAATACGTAACAGTATATTTTTCTATTGAGCAATTACAGTACTTTTCATTAATGGTCTATCTTTATTTTCCAACAAAACAATTTTTATATATTACAGACACAAAAATATAAAATTTGTTATTGATTTCATTGCACAATAATTATATTTGATTGTTCTAAATTTGCAATGAAAACGGATCTCAGAGAGTTTTATATTATCTAACATTTCCGGTTACTCGGCAACTTTATTTTTATTTATTTGCGCGCTCATTCCTTAGGCACTACGCGGAAGGTAGGGATACCTTCGTGGAGGACTTTCCAAAGGAAGCCGGCCTGCACACATGACACATGGTGAAAGCCACAAAAACGCCCAAGCAGTCAGCCTCTTCGCGGGATTCGAACCTCAGACCGAACTACCAGTGTTCAGCGATTTTACCGCTCGGCCGCTGGTGGAACCTGCACGTCAATAACCGGTAACCGGGTACTGACGTGCAAGGTAACGTCAGTAACCGGGTCCTTTATATCAATTATAATGAAAAATAAATTTTCGTTTAAAATACTGATATATGTAAATTAGATCTGTTTAATAGGATGGTCATATGGACTGCTTCTTTAATACACAATATTTTGTGTATATTAAAACTTTTATTTTATCTTCATTTTTTGCATTTTTTAAATTCAATTTTGTTTTATACATTAAGGTAATCAGTAGACTTCGAAATTATAAAGTATAAAAGAAATAGTCGGATTACGCACGTTACTGGATTTATGAAATTTAAAATTAAGGATATTTCTTTAAACTTTCGTTTCATTTCATGAAAGAAAAATGTATGCCTGGTTGAACTGTTTTATTTTTAATGCTGGCCAATGTCGACTTTTATTGTTTCCTATAAGTTCAGCGAAAAAGAAATATTTAGAGTACGGTAAGAAAAGAGAAAGTTAAAATGCCGCTAAAGCAGAAGCCTAAAATGAACTATTCATTATTCCTTTTGTAGCGTGCAGCGGATATGCTTCGTGAGGTCGGCAGCCATTCGTTAGATTGAGCGAATCACGCATGAGCAAAAGGAAGCAACGAAAAGAGAAGCGGCGAGTATGTTGTCTAGGCACACGATCCTGTTGTTACTTAGAAACCTTAGACGAAGAAAGTTGATACCATGGATCCCGCGGCTCTTGGAAATGATCTGCCGGCATCCCAGAGATCAAGAATGGTTGATTTTAGATTTACCGATCCCGTTCGATTTCTTTTCGAGCATATGCAAGGGGATACTGCCAAACCAAGTTCACCAAAAGTAAATGATGAATGGGTTAAAGAGCGGAACTCCGCAAAATTACCACAAACTATAGAAACGAATGCTCTTTCTCCTTCATTAAAAGGTTCTTATCAAGATTTATATTCCGGGGACACTGTTTTCACGCGCATGACGCCATCTTCGGGCAAATCGGACCCTCATGATTCAACTAACACACAAAGTGGTGCTAACACAGATTCAACCGAACGTTTAGAAAACAGTTCAGAGCCTCTGCCTCCAGTTCAAAGTCCTAGCATCAAAACATATCCAGCTAGAGGCAATGACGAACAAAATAGACAATCTTCTTCTAGGCTGCAAGATCAGTCAAAATCCTCAAACAATATTCCTTCTAAAAGTAATGATCTTGCATCATTGGTTTACAAAGCTTCTAAATTAGAGGCTGTAGCCAATAACTTAGGTCGACATCGAATTTCAAATAATGCATTGTCTGGAAGAAGGCAAGAGCAGACATCTTCTGCGAAACCTCATGCTTTGAAACCACCTCCTCCTTTGCCCAGACGACTGGCTTCTCGAGCTTTCCGAAGGCCAGGAAGAGCTCCACTACCTTTATCATCATCATCTACTAGCAGAACAAATATTATATCTACGCCTGTTCAAGCTTCTACTTCAGGTACACGGCCGATTCCATTGACGAATCCTACAGATGTACAACATTCTCCTCCTCCACCACCAGATTCGGAACCGGATTCCGAAGCGACGATAAACACGGCGGAAGATTCAGAACAAGAAGATTCCATTCAAACTTTAATACAACTATGCAGAAAGAGTGACTGGACAGGTGTCGAAGCCCTTTTTAAACAATTCAGTAAAACTGGATTACCTCCGAATGTTGTGGATCCGGTAAGATAATATTTTGATATGATTATTAACGATTTAAAATTTTTATGTTTACACTTAAAATGAAGTCTGAAATTTGCACAGAAAGTTGCGCAAGTAAATTACCAAAGTTTTTGTTAAATATAACATTCGGTAAAATAATGGATAAAAGTAGAGTTCATTTTAAAACATAAAACTGAGATTTTCGATTATATTGCACATTCAGTTGTTTAAAAATAGTGTTTTATATTTGTTAATCTTCCACCTTTTGGGGCAATATTTGATAATATTTCATAGTAACTTTATAAAACACAGGAATAATTCCGTTTCGTAACAAATTTCGGTATACCTACCAATAAGCGAAATGATAAAACTACCGCATAATGGCAGTTTTGTCCACGGTTCGCTTCCCGGAAAGATGGTCTGTATGAGTTTGGGTTTCTACAGTTTTTTTAGGTGAATGTGGTATTACTACAGAACAGTTTCCCTTAAAATTTGCTCTGCGGACAGCTTTCTTTCCTGTGTATGCCTGTGTGTTCAGCTATAATCCGTTGCCTTTTACTTTCTCAATTTTTCGTTTTACGCATGATATCATATCTTTGACAAAATCTTTAATTTGAAGTAATTCGAATTCAATTTTCTGAAAACTAAGTTCAGAGGAATTTTGGTTTTTCATAGTAATCTTGAATTTAAATCGTAGGGTCGGATTCACTATATTTAATAATTTTAGGAAAGTGAAATCATATTTTATTTACATTGCTTAAATATTATTCTGTTAGAAATATATAAGTAGGAAAACTTATAGTAACATAAAATGGATAGTTTTTAGTTATAAGGTTAAATTTAAATTTCTATTTGTACAAGGACTAAAAAGTCGTAAGTTTTAATTTTTAGCCTACTGACATGGAATTCAAATATCTGATGATACTGAAATGTATTTACTAATTAATAAAAAGTAGTATTATATTCAAAGAAGGCAAATTTAAATTAAAGAATTCAAAATTATATATAAATCTGACTATGTTTCGTGTTCTATGTAGAAGAAGTTTATCTTCTTTTGTTTACTTTAAATACTTTTATGAATTTCTTTTCTCTACTTCATAACTACGATACAATTGTAATTTTTGCTATCTTAATCATGTAAAAAAATTAATATTTCAATATATATTTTAGCTGTTTATTATACATTCATTCAGGTCCGCAAGCATTTAATTAAATAAAGAATAAATGTAATTAAATTTTTAAGGCAGAATAAATGCATAACTGGTTAAATGAGCCAAACTTCAAACTGGTCTTACCACTTAATCTAAAAAGAATGCGCAGAGTTTAAATCGCCATAATGTTTTCAAGATTTGGAATGCTAGTTTAATAAAAACTTACTTGAAAAAGCTGGTTAAATTGAAAAACCTTTTAGAAAATAAAAAGGCAGTCAATTAAAATTTTATGAAATAACTTTTTAAAGTGATACAATAGAAAATACTTATAAACTAATAACATACATTTTCAAATTCTCTCTCTTTCTCTCCTTATATACTAATAAATTCTTACTAAATTGTTTAGTTATTGGATTATCAACTTTCTTACATATACGGCCATAAGAGCATGTTGTACTTACAGTAGAATGGTGGTGTGGTGTATTTAATTATGGCAAAGGACACTAGGGCTATCTGCCTAAGGTAAGGGATGCCTTCGTGGAGGACTTTCTAAGGGAAACTGGCTCGTATACATGTTATACATGGGGGAAAACCACGAAAACGCCCATGCAGCCAGCCCGTTCGCGGGATTTGAACCTCAGACCGAACTACCAGTGTTCAGCGACTTTACCGCTCGCCCGCTGATGGGCTTACAGTAGAATGAATAACACTCAGAAGTTTAGTAATTCAACCTGAGACAGAGTTCTTAGAATTTTGTAGTTCTCCCATGTTAACATGAATACGAGCTGGTTTCCACGAAGGCATCTTTTCCAAGTCACAAAGCCCCAAGATTACTTTGCTAAAAAATCTATTTGCATATTCACTTACAAATACTGATAATGCAAATCTGCCACACTTATAAGTCTCATAATCTGAAACCATGAAGTTAGTTTTATTTTAGACTTTCAAAATATATGTATGTAATGTATGGAAACATCTCTCAGTTCTTTCATTCATCTCCTTTCTCTCTAGAGTAAAAAAATAGCAACTGCTTTGAGTTTGCCCTCTCATCTAATTGTTCTGAAAAAATTTATCGTCACTGTTCGAGTAAATTTACTACGATATTCTGGAATCAGACTTTTGGGGACATCAGATTTTTGGGGGGAGGCATGTAGAATGGCGAGAACTTCATTAAAATTTAACTGATAAAATTCAAAAAAGGAGATTATTACCTTGGTAAAACAGTACATCTAATGAGGTTTACATACAACATGGCAAAACTTTGATCTATGTAAATATGAATAAAAAATTTCAAATTGTTACCAAGTAAAACTAATAAAATGTTGTGACATATAAAATTTTAATATGATTAAAGGTACACTTAAAAAGAATATAGTTCTTTCAAATCATTGAAATACATATGAAATAATTTGCCAAATATGACGTAGTTAGTACTCTTACTTTTTAAAAATTCTTATTAATAATTCTTATTAATAATAATTTGACGCTCATTATGAGCTAACCTGCAACAGAATTTTCGATTAAGTTACGCAACAATTTGCTATAAAAAACTTCCAAATCATAAAATAATGTTTGTATTAATCTCAGAATTCTTAGCAGTCTCTTTAGTAAGAAGTTACCACATGTATTTTTTTATACATGAAGCAATTAAGCAAGAAACTTATTTTATTCTTCAGAGGAATGTTCCCCTAAAATAACTCCCCAAACATTTTACCAGCGTACAGCGAAAATTAAAAAGGAGTATGTCACCAGGGCCAATTTATATTCAGTATTTAAGGACAAACCTCTGTACACTGTTTGTAGTTCTTCCCTTAATATTTATAGAAATATAAAACGATTTCTTTCTCTTTTTTACTTTGGAAAATCAAAATATAACTAGTCAATATCAGCTCTTATGAGCTTAAAAGACACACAGATGACTATAATTTATTAGCAAGGTTTGTCAAGCAAAGTATTGCTGAGTTATAATGAGCGGTTTGAGAGAGGACACAAAAATATTAAGAATCTGAACAATAATCCAAATACTAGTGTATGGTGAACAATTTTGTAGTAAAATTGTTAAAATTTCAGTACAAAATATATTCTCTCGCTAGAGGTCCCGAACTGTCGTCTATAAAAATTATGTTATTGGAATAATAATTTTAAAATTTGCATGCACTTATCTTTCATATGTCAGAACAACTCTCAATAAGTTCTTGACGCTAAAAAATACTTATTTTTGTACATTTTTACCTTTAATAAGGTCCAAAGAAAGAAATCACACAGGCGTTAGCAGGCAAGATCTGTGCAGTCAAATGTTTTTCAAGATAGCTCCGTCTCAAAATAAAATTTTAGATTTCGCATGCCGGTGTTCAGAATGTGACATTGCTCGCCTAAGTCTCTCGATCTAATACCTGTTAAATTCTTCCTTTAGAGGCCTGTTGAAAGGCAATTACAAAGTACAAAAATAAATTTCTTACAGTGGAACAGCTCAAAACGCTACACTCCAAGAGATTCAGACTAATATCAAAAGATTTAAAATCACATTCTAGAATTTATAGAAATACGTTTAAGTGAACTTAAGATATAGAAGAAGACAATCTTCAGCATCAGTTATAAGCAGGTACTGTTTTGCATTGTTCAAATAAGCGTATTTAAATGCTTAAGTCATTATCTCAATAGCGTGATATTTTATAGCTAAATATTTTATGCCTCTTGTAAGAACATTATCCAGTATTAGTAATCATTTGTTAGAATTCGATCCTTTTTGAAAAACTCTTTTGAACCTTTTTTTTAACCTTCTGGAAAACCGTTTTTCATTTCCCTTTTGGAAAACAGTTATCAAAGTTGTTAAGTTCATCGCTGTAGATTGCTGATCAATCCGTACATTTCACAGAAATGCCCTGATAGATTTAAAATCACCATCGGATGCACAGCAATACAATAACATCAAAATATCGTTTACAGATAAATACAATTTCATCAGAATCTTAAAAATATTTTAAGAGATACAATTACTTCAAAATCTTAAAAATATTTTTTATAAATATACCAAATCAGTTGAGAAATTTTCTAGTTTTTAAATATATCTTACAGTTAGGAGCAAATATTCAGTCTTATTATTTCCTAAGAAAAATAATAATAATAAAAATGAAGCAGACACATATCTTAACAGATAAATTGGGTAAGCTAAATTGACCAACGAGTAAGATATTATTTTCTTTGGTTAACAGACTAATAGCGCTCTGAAGCTTATTCATCAAAATCCCTTCTAAGCATGAGCTCTCATCATTTCTTCTGATTTTCACTCATTTCTGTGAAGTTTCAGAGATACTTTCCGCGCATACAGCCGATTGCAGGCTGTCTGCATACAAAACGTTCTTAATGATATTGTGCATACTTCATCTTGAATGAAAATTTTTACCGAGATTTACTTCCGTATATCGAACAGCGAAAGGGGGGAATAGATCAATACTAATCTTTGCAGGTCATTGCAAAAAAGTACTCCTGTATAACACTGTCAAACAGCGTTAACATCTACACAAACAAAACAACTAGTTACCCTTTGGGGCGATAAAATTTTACTACTTTGCATAGCTAAATAATAGTTTACATTAATTAAGTCTTGTAACCGAAAAGCTTGAAGGGATATAAAATTGTTTCAAAAGGGAATGCCAGTAGCACACGACTGGTGGATGAAGTTGTTTTGAATAAAATTCTATTTTGTAACTATTTTACACTGTAACTCATTTCACACCAGGTAAAAAAGTACTGAAAATATGGATATCATGTTTTCAGTACAAGCCAAATCCTATTAATTTAATTAACTTAAAAAATTTGAGCTCCTTTACTTCAAAACTTAAGACAATCTATAAAAAGTGACTTCTTCATGTCAGTCTACTAAATGTAACTTCAAGAGTTTTGAATATAATCCTAAAATATAATTCTAGTTAAATTCGAGAAAATCGCAAACCAACAAGCGTATTGAAATCTGATCATCTAGAAATTCCGTGTACTCCATTAATTCCAACAGAAAGATATAACTCAAATCAAAACTTAATATCAGTTAGTTGTGATTGTCCTAAAGCAAATCTTCATTAACTAACAGTTCAAGCGAAAAATTAGGATTCAAGTTCTAGCATTATAAATGATCCTCGTGAAAAGGAAAACATGTATCACGTGCCCTTCTTTCTCAGCCTGCCGTGATCCAATTAAGGGATATGAAGTTTTAGAACGACATTCACAATACGTCGTCGTGTTTCTTACATTAGTTCTAACATGCTGCCAAAGAATCTATCGATCAAATGGAGATGCTATGTGACCTTAAAGCGAAGATATTTATGTCTCAAAACTACAAAGGCTCACTATTCGTATTTAATGACAAATGGTATGACACTTGTCATGAAATTCCGGAACATAAAGAGCTTCGCTTTAGAGAATAAGTGGGATATATTTGAATTACGCCCATTACCTTCCTGAATTTTCGGGATGTGTAACCTAAAAGGGAATTTATTTCGGTTTGATACTCTTGTAAACTGAGTTTTACCTGGATATGAAAATATGTTTCTTCGAATATTCTATCTTAAATCAGGATTTTATTTCTAAAATAAAGAGTGCAGGAGACATAGTAAGAGCGATAAAAAGTATGAATCAAGGAAAAACTAACAGTTAATACAAAACATATAAATAAATTTTTTAAAATCTGAAAAATTCAGATTTTAACTTCGCACGAGAGGGATTGTTATGTCTTTTTATGTTATCACTCAGCTCACAAGTTACCAATAATTACCATTTTATGGTGTTGCTGACCTAACAGTTGCTTTTAGGCTCTCTTCTCCTAACACAGCTTTTCTGGTCTTTATCCTTAGACATCGCTTTCTTCGCATTTATGTCACATAATATTTAAATAGTAAAATCTCTAAAAATAAATAGTAAAATCTCCAAACTTTGATAGAGTCATTTTTTTAAATTTCTGATAGAGAGCTAAGTGTTTCCATGCATTTTTATATTTATTTCAGTCTTTCTTCAGCTCATCATACCAACGTTCAATTTTTTAACGAGATGACTTACACAACACTTTTTGTCTTTTTCACTACTTCGTTAAACATGACTTTCTTTTACGCAACATAAAATTCAATAGCAAAATTGATTTTTAAAATAAGCATATGCTTATAATTCCCGCTGCAGTATTAAGCTTTGCTATTAATTTTCTTTTTTCAGCTTTTCCTAATTTATCATATCAATGTTCTGTTTTCTTAGTAAAATGACTTACACAACTTATTTTTCTCTTTTTAACTTTATTTACTAAACATCCCTTTCTTCCTAGTTACGTCACATTAAATTTAACACCAAAATAAATAATAAAATACTTAAAAACAGCATATCTTTAAGATTCCTAAAAGAGTTTGACGGGTGCGGATAAAAAAGTGAGGATCGAGACTAATAACACTTTTGGTGCTAATTAAATAATAAGTTTTTAAATAAAAATTTAGCTACAGTAGAAGAAAGAAATTACATTAATATTAAATCATGATTGCAAGGAAGAAGAAATTGTAAATTTTTGATAGTGTATTATCATTAATTTAACTTAAAATCAATCATATCCAAATTTTATGTAAATATTATAATTTTTTTTGTATTTTGATATGGTTATGTTAAATTTAACATTACATTCGGAATGAAATTGCTAAAAATAATGAAACAGTTGTTGACTGGAAATTTGTTTCATCTGTATTCTGAAAAGCAAATCCGACCTAAAAGACTTTCTATTTGTTTTTGTGAAACTTCAATAAATATTGTTTTTTAGTTTCGAAACGCATTTACATTTACCAACTCTACTGTTCTTCTAAATAGCAACTTTTCCTGTTAAAACTGTTAGTACGTGATAAACTCGAATTTTCTAATCATCTCTGGGAATTCTATGTATCATGCAATTTCGTATGACTCAGGGATTCAGATTTAATTTTCTCAAATAATTAAAAAAAAGGTATTAAAAAGGTGTGAGAATTCATCTCAACAATGGCTATGATGCTCCTTTATTGTAGTTACAATTTTGTCAGAAATGTAGGAACATTGTAGCTTTGGTTACGCATTTCGTCAGCTGAAATTAATGCAAATTTTTTTAAATGCAGCTTTCTCTTAAAGGAGAAATTGTTAATCCGGATGTAAATGCTAATACTCTAATTTAAAATAACTTAAATTTGCAATAAAAAAAATAGAAAACAATATGATATTGCTTCATTTTGTATGAGATTTGTTCTCATAAAAATGCACACGTTAATTTTATTTGTAATGAATGTATGGGACCAGAAAAATTTGAATATGTTCTTTCCGTGTGGGTTTAAATGTACATAGCTAGGCGTGTATAATTTCAGTAGAGAAGTAAATGGGTTTTCACGGATTAGATATAATTTATTTCAACATTGGGATATACTTATTTTATTGATTAGAAATAGGTTTTATTCGAAAGGAAATTGAATTTTATTTATTTCATATTTTGGCAAGTAATTTAGCTTAGTAGTAAAATTCTCTCAGTTATCTCTATTGACAATTTTTTTTTCTGAAATATAATTTGAAATCAATTAAAGTCAAAAATGATTTGCATTTAAAAATCTTTAGGCAATATATAATGTTCGTAATAGTTATAGTTCTACTATTAAGTATTCAAGCAACATACATTCTTAGTGAGCTGCAGATTTCTTAAATTTACAGAAAGTCAGATACTAAGTATCTTCCGAATAAGCAACTGGTGCAGCTAGTTTGAAGTAAATACCCTATAAAGCATAAATTTCCAGAAATATATTAAAAATAATCTTTTATATTATGGATGTAATAAAGCACTTCTAGCTTCCCAAAATCACAAAATATGCAATATTTTCAAACATAAATAAATATTGTTGTCTCTTGTCTTCTAAATGTTATCCTACAGTTCTTATTCAAGGTTTTATAATCAGCCTTGAAAATTACAAAATCGTAATAGTTTACCAAGGTGTCGAACCTAACACCATTGCCTGTGAATTTAAATTATTTCCCAAGCGGCTTAAAATTGCACAAAAAAGTGCAAAGTCTTGTCTCATGTGACGAATGAAAAACGAAATGCTGACCAAAGTGTCTTTTAACAAAACATTCATAAAAATGTATGTTTTCTTATGAATTGCTTTCTTTTGTTATGAAACTACCTAAGTACATTAATTATTTTAGTAAAAATTTGCTTTGGTTTCAGACAACAGAAATATTACATTTGCCTTAATAATAATCAAGAAGCTTTAAAATAAAGCTTCTTGATTATTTTTTCGATGACATTTAGTATGGACGGAAGCAAAATAAAAAAAAAATTAAGTAAAAAATTGCAGTCTGAAAACTTTAGATTACAGTTTAACACCTGGAAGAGTTTACTGCTTAAGTTTCAAAAAGTTAACAAAAGGCTTAAAGATTTTTAAAATATGAAATTTATAATATTTTTTTTAAAATTTTCATTCTAATCTTCATGTCCTGATCACAGTTTAAAGGCTAAAATAGGTTGAGATTAACGAATTATAATACATCTACTAATTTAAAAGTTTAGTACTCTAGAAGTTAAAAATATGGAACATAAAATCTAATCTTCAAAATAAGATGTTAAAAAAGCAAAGTCAAATGGTATTAGAAAGATCTGCCATGTTATGATTTCATTGTACATTAACGTCGTGTAACAACTTGAGCATTTTTCAATAAAGAAAAAAACTTAATTATTTAAATGGCAGCTGTGCATTTATTTCATTGAATCACTTGCGCACGGAACTTGTAACAAATATATTCCTCAAGTGGCAATACATTTCCTTTTACTAGGGAACACAATGCCTATCCTGAAAATATTAAATATTTCTTCGAGGTGAATATAAACAAATACAAATTCAGATCCATCTTAATTAATAAAAGTTTACTTTAATAGACATTAAGCAGCTTCATTAAAATCATTACTGCCTTCTTGCTTACAGCTCTCGTCTTAGATGGTGTATATCTAAGTATTAGCGCAACCCACCTTAGTAAAATTTGCCAAATTTTCAGAATGCGCCAAGCTCTAACTACCACATGCAAAACAATTGTTCAATTTAAAGAAAGAAAAATCACCCTTTTCATGTGAATTCTTTTTACAATATTCTAAATTCCAACTTTTTTTTCCTAGACACAACATGATTTTTATCTTAAACTAAATTTTAAAATAGAATTAAAGAAACTGCAGGACAGTTTCTGCAAAATGTAGTATTTTCCCCCAAATTTCTTAGTGAACGCAGTAATTCCATTGCACCTATTCTTAAAGCTATTGAACCTCAACAAAGTCTGCTTATTGCAGTATATCCCGGGTTCGAACCCAGGTGAACGGGTTGGGTAGACGGCTGGTTTTCGTGTTTTTTCCCCTATGTGTTACATGAATACGATCCATCTCACTTAGACAGTCCTCCACAAAGGCATGTCTCCCCTTATGCAGATAGCTCTTGTATGCTTTGCCTTACTCAGATAACCTATCATAAGGCGAGAGCTACGAAATTTCCATCTGAACAAAAGAAACAAAAGCCCACTTGCATATAGGTTTACTTATAGATGTTGGGTAAATACATAATGGAAATGAAAATATAAATAAAATAGGATCTGGTACCTATCTGGGGCTTAACTAAACTAGCTTACGTACAAATGAAATTAGATGTTATTTAGATTAATATAGGTGAGTTATTAGCGCTAAAATAACTAAAATCAACAGACAAATATAATTTAAGTTTATTCTCCTTTACCTTTTGAGAGGGCTAAATTAAAATAATAAAACATAAAAGTACCGACCGCTAAGATCTGTCTGAGAAGGGCCCACCAGCGGCCGAGCGGTAAAGACGCTGAACACTGGTAGTTCGGTCTGAGGTTCGAATCCCGCGAACGGGTTGGCTGCATGGGCGTTTTCGTGGTTTTCCCCATGTGTAACGTGTATACGAGCCAGTTTCCCTTAGAAAGTCCTCCACGAAAGGCATCCCTCCCTTTAGGCAGATAGCCCTCGTGTGCTTTGCCATAATTAAATACACCACCTGTCTGAGAAGACAAGCTTTTCTAATTATGATATCTAACATTCTAACAGAAGCTACAAGATTCACCTAAGGTTGCTAATACGTAGTGATTTAAAATTCTAACTTACTAAGCCAGTTCTATCTTGTTATTTTCAATCTAACGTGAGCCAGCAGTTCCTCGCTTAGAAGAAAATTCAACGGCAAGTAATGTCGGCTTTAATATCATAACTCACACACTGGCTATGCTGTGCTTTTGTATCTTTGAAGTAGAACTGTTTCCCGCTTAAATCTACATAAATTCTGAAATAAGAGAACTTTGTGGCGAAATGATGCAAAAAGGAAAGATGAAAATTTTCTCACAAAGACATCCCTCTCTTTAGGGATCATCGCAGTTTATTTCGTGGTTTTTCTCATATGCAATATAAATACGAGTTAGATTCGTTTAGAAAGTCTTTCAAGAAGGCTTCACTTGCTTTAATCGGGTAGCTCTCTTGCGCTTTGCTTTAATGAATTAACCATCATTAATTACGAACTTAATAGCGCATCTTAGTTTCCTGTGAAGATACAGCCAACTAGTAGAAAGTGGTACATGAAAACTTGATGATTATATTCATAAACGAGAAATGTTTTCCTAAATCAGAAAATACGCTTTATATTCTTTCGAAGTAATGTCCGTCATCTGCAATGTACTTCTGACAGCTTGAGTTCACGAAAACTGTAGGCAAAATCCTTTTCAGAATTCTGTGGAGAATCCTATTTACATAGCTTCGAACGTCTAAAATATCTAAAACTTATTTTCATTTTGGGGCTTATTTCAAGTTCGGGAATAAGAAGAAATCTGCTGAAGCAAGATAAGGCAATGGATGACCGTGAGCTACAGTTCTATAGGGCATAAATTATTTTATGAACGAAGGTCCAGTGTAGTCAGGTCCTTGGAGAAGGGACCAAGAGGTCGCCTCGGGTTGCTCGTTGAAGTATGGGCGACATTCGTTTTAGTTAGTATGGGTAACCGGGTAACATCCCTACATAATTTTAGCAATCTTAAGCAAACGGCACTCGCCCCGCCTAGCATCATGCAAAGCCATTCATTTGGTCTAATTAAAATCGGCAGGGCCAAATCCCTCTACGGTACACTTGTCAGCGCAGCTATCAGATGGAATGCAAACTGATCACATATTTTACAGTATTTTCTATATTTGGTATAAATTACATAATTTGGTATGTTTGTTTTAAATTTAAACACATAAAATTACATTGGGTAATATGAATCAAATATTAGTCAATATTACATTGCGTAGTATGAATCACATATTATTCACACGTTATTTACACACCGCAATAAAAAAAATGCATGAGGATAGAAAACAGCCTTGAAAAACGCAAATAACAATTCTCATAGAAATTGCAAAAATCATAATATAATAAGTGCGTAAATGTCGCTAAATAATTATATATGATAGTGTTTAAAGTTACATTAGATGGAAAATACGTAATGATGACATATCCACATACCAAACTTTGGTGTACGTTCAAGCTAAGTAAGCTTATGCGGTACAAACTAAAGAAAATATGCAAAAAAAAAAAAAAAATGCAAATAATACTGAACACTAATATATTAAAGAGCCCACTAACGTCGAGCGCTAAAGGGGAGTAGTGCATCTCCCGCTGCATGCCAGAATAACCAACAAAGTATCGAAGAGCGGTAAAGTCGCTGAACACTGGTAGTTCGCTCAGCGGTTCGAAACCTGCGAACGGGCTGCATGGCATTTCCATGGTTTTCTCTATGTATAACAGATTATATTGGAACTAGAGAGTAAGATCAAAATGTGAGCTTTAAACAGAGCATATGTATCTTCTCCCTTTTTAGCTATGAATTTGATGATGTTTCTATTTTTTGCTTTTTAGCTGTCGGTTCGAAATGGCAAGTCTCAGGAAACTGTAGATGTAAAAATGCAATATTCTAGATCTCACTTTCGTCCGCATGCACACAGATTTGTGATTGCGATATTTCCTGCATAAAAATATGCTGGGAAAATGCAATGACCTATAGCATACCGGTTTCTCAGGACATTTGTGCATAACATAAAATCTTGAGTATTCGCTTTTAAATATGATTTGGGCCAGGGTTTATGAAGTGATTGTGCATTATCATCACACGTCGCTTTTTGACAAGGCGATGGGCTTTTTCATTCACTTTATTCCCAACATACATTTTCACCCATTCAATGCATACGTATACACTCCTATTTTTGTTGGCTATTGTGTTTTTTTTTGGACAGCTGAAGAGTTACACTGAATGTTGCTTAAAGCATATAAAGGGATTTTGTTTTAATATTGAATGATTTAATTCGTTTTTGATGCAGTAGTTTATGGTATGCTCTGCTGCGCTTAATTCTGCTTGAAATACAGTATTGCCTGCGGACATAAGGAACTTTTTCTCTGTATACTCATTCCGAGATTTGTACAATACAAGGGCCCACACCACTTTCGTACTTGGACCCATCTATGTATGCTTGTGGGAAAAGATCTGGTACAGGTCAGACTTTAAAATTTAGTTGAAAATTCGTAGTTTTAGCCGGATGGAGCTCATACCTATGTGCCGGAAACTCATAGTTCGTTTCATTTAAGTTCGTAATTTTCGAAATCTCTGTTCCTTCGTAGACTGGTGAGATGATGCGTTCTTTTTTATGCTAGAAAGAGTGGGAGATATCCTGTAAAAAAAAAAGAAAGTGTCGCATTCGGTGTTGTTTTGTAATGTTCAGGAATACATTACAAAATATCCTGTAATGTTCAAGAGAGTGATGTGATGTGATGTATTTAATTACGGCAAAGCACACTAGGGCTATCTGCCTAAGGGGAGGGATGCCTTCGTGGAGGACTTTCTAAGGGAAACTGGCTCGTATACACGTTACACATGGGGAAAACCACGAAAACGCCCATGCAGCCAGCCCGTTCGCGGGATTCGAACCTCGGACCGAACTACCAGTGTTCAGCGACTTTAACCGCTCGGCCGCTGGTGGGCAATGTTCAAGAGGGAGATTTGAAATACGGGGAAAAATCAAGATTGTGAAAATCATTAAATAACTAGGCATAACAACTGACGACAAATTCAGTTTCATTGAGCACTTGAAAAGGATAAAATATAAAATTCACCGAATAGCAAAAAATCTCAGAAAAATACAAGAATATAATTGGAGATTGAACCACCCTATTCAGAAACTAGTCCTAAGAATAGCAATAGAAGAATTATAGCCTATGGAGCAGCGATATGGACAATGCTAATTACTCAAAGAAAAAAAGAAGCAATTTCAAGCCATCCAGAGAGGTCGCCTCAGCATTTTATGTACGTACGCAACAAATCCTATATCTTAATAGTACGTGTTAGAATTCATTGATGCATTTCCCGGGTAACATCTTAACTTTTTCAATGTTTTTGTCACTAAGAGACCGCGTAGACTAGTAGACCTATTTAAGCAGCGTCTTTAAGAAATCTCGTCCATCCCTAAAACGTGTAAACCCTTCATAAACTAACTTTAATAGTAGGGCTTCAACTCCGAAAGCTTGTTTCAGCATGTCGTGACTCCTTTCACAGGTTTACTGAACCTAAAAAAGAACTTTAAATTCGGCCGGTGATCCATTTTATAGTCACTGCTGCTATACTTTTTTTGCATGTTAGAGTATTGCTAGCAGAAGCCATAATTCTTATAATTACGTCACACTCAGACATTTTGAAACATGTCGTGAAGTACCTATTCTGCATTTCATCGGTTGCCCAATAATACGCATATGCTTTCTATGATGTCATTCAGCGAACTTTATTGTTTTACCTTGTCTTTTTTTATCAATTTGAAACATTTAAAAATAACAAATTTTCGAAAAGGATAAATTCCCGCCAGCAGCCGAACAGTCAAATTGCTGAACACAGGTAGTTCCAACCTGCTCCGATTCCAGGCTAACGGGCTGGCTGCACGGAAGTTTTCATGATTTTCCTCCTGTTTAACGCGTTTACGAGCCTGTTTTCCATAGAAAGTCCACAACGAAAGCATTCCTTCCCTCAGGCGGATAGTCCTGGTGTGATTTGCTATAATCAATTAAACCAAAGTAAACACACTGAAAGCTTACTAAGAGCACTAAAAGTTCACTAAGAGCTGAACAGCAAAATATAGCTGAAGTGATTGAAGTAATATTATTAGTCAGCTCATTTAGGAATACACAAGAGTGCAATTGAACTTCCAAACGTTATACCACGAATAAAATTTAGCATCAGAACGCCTGTACATGTTTCTGTCTGCTCCCATAATTAGCTCTGCTGCGCTGCATAACTTCGGTATTAACGCTACAGATTTTATCACGTCTAAATAAATTATTTTACGTATACCTAGTAGATGCTTCAAAATTAAAATTTAAAAAGAACAAAAAGAGTTAAAAAAAAACTAATATTTTTATTTGACATATTACTATTTAAAACATAATTATTTATTTCAAAATTACTCGTTCCAGATTTTGTAGTAGTTAAAATCACTACAGAATCATTAAAAACTATTTTCGCTGTGTAAGTTCCACAATCAAACTCATTCATAACAATATTAGACCAGTGAATAAAGACTGTAACGAAGGCACCTGGTTGCAACTCCGTCAGACGAAAATCGAATAATTAGGAATCTTTAATAACTAATAAAAATTAGCTAAAGGTAGTTGTACAGTGGATGGACAAAAATATGGGAAAACCTTGTGAAATGCATGTTTGAAAAGAAAGATTGATTTTAATGAAATATGTAGGTGGCGCTGGCGTTTATGACTACTGACGCCACCTATACAACTTCGTAAATGTGCTAAACAGTTCAGTTGTTGTCGGAGTACTGTTATGTGAGGTTGTCATTGCATTATGTCAGAGTTAACAGACTTCGAACGTGGGCAAATTGTTGGAGCACGTATGATAGGTGCTTCCGTAAGCAAGGTAGCCGAGGTGTTTAGTGTTTCAAGAGGTACTGTATCGAAGAATTATTCCGCATATTTGAAAAGCGGAAAAACATCATCTGCTAAATCACAGCGCGGACGAAAGTGTGTCCTGAGTGATCGTGACAGACGATCATTAAGGGCAATTGTGACGAAGAATAAGAAGACCACAGCTGCAAAAGTTACTGCTGAAATGAATGTTGTGTTACCGAACCCTGTGAGTACCAAAACAATTAGAAGGGAGCTTCATAAACAGGGAATTGCTGGCCGTGCTGCAATTGAGAAGCCACTCACCAGTGATGCTAATGCCCGTAACAGGAAAAGGTTGTGTTTAAGTCATAAAGCCTGGACTATAGAGCAGTGGAAGCGAGTAATATTGTCTGCCGAGTCTTCTTTCACATCTTTTCCCACTTCTGGCCGAGTTTACGTCTGGAGAACGCCATCTCAAGCCTATAATACAGACTGCTTGTTGCCAAGAGTGAAACATGGCGGGGGTTCTGTTATGGTTTGGGCAGCCATATCGTGGTTCTCTGCTAGCCCCATGATAACTGTGTCAGGGCACATGACTGCCAAGACTTATGTGAACATTTTGGCCGATCAAGTTCATCCCATGGTACAAACTTTGTTCCCCGATGGTGATGGTGTCTTCCGAGACGACAAAGCCCGTGTTCACACAGCTCACATTGTCCAGGACTGGTATTCTGAGCACGAGGATGAGTTATCCCATCTCCCCTGGCCATCACAGTCACCAGACCTGAATATTATCGAACCTTCGTGGTCTACATTGGAACGGAAAGTGCGTTCTCGTTATCCACCGCCAACGTCGTTATCTGAACTTGCCACCGTTTTGCAGGAAGAAGGGTATAATATTCCCTTGGCAAACATACAGGAACTGTATTTATCCATTCCGAGAAGACTGCAAGCTGTTTTGGATGCAAACGGGTTTCCTACACCATATTAAGCAAAGAAACATGTTTTTTAAAGGTGTTTCCATATTTTTGTCCAACCCCTGTAGTTTCACGTAGCTCTGTTTACTGCTTCGTGAAAAGAATAACGAGTTCAGTCGCTTTCCGGGCGCCCAATTTTTAATTCTTTGGAAACTTTATTTGAAAACTTCAAAAAAAAAAAAAAAAAAAAGCTTTTCATTAAATGAATCCGCAAGATATAGTATAGTAATTGATGCAGGCACAAGGAAATTTATGCTTTTGAAACTCTCTGGCAGATTAAAAGTAAACCTTATGTCATTAACAAGTGTTGTAGAGTCATTAGGTTATTTTGAAGCAGGAGATATGAAAAACGAGGAATGCCCTCGTCGGGACTCGAACCTGGACCTCTCGAATGCGCGCAGAGTGTGCTGCCATTACACAACGAAAGCATACTAAAAGAGGGGAGAAACTAATGAAAAGAAACGCATGATTAGTTTGAAGAATAAACGAACCGTAATTGCGACCTCGAAAAGCTTCTCAACTATATAATGATGAGTAACTCAGTATATAAGTTACCATTGTCGTAGAATACTCAAAAACATGCCAAATGATATCCTATGGTAGATGAAACAAAGCAGATTGTAGCTATAGTGTTTGGGTGGAGACGGTGCGTTCTGATGAGGAGACACCATGTGGTAACTGGTGTTGGTTGTGTTTATTTAGGTTCAGTATTATTTGCTGCATATAGACTAAAACACATTTATTAAATATGTGAGGAGCTGTATTAATAATACATAACAACATTTGACAATCAATATTGATTCCATACGTACGATAATTATTTTCCTCATTATGTGAGGATCTTGCTAGCAGCAAAAGTCTAGTCGAAAGTCCAAGAGCATTCATACCTGCTGCTATCTCTGAAACATTTTGGAGAATTAATTAATCACATCCTCTTAATTTTTCGGTTGTGTTTTACTTTCTCTGATTCATTATAATTAAAACGATAACGGAAGAGAAAATAGGAGCATTGGTCCGTCAGCCTTCCTGAAATCGAGAGGACTTGATGACAAACACAGTGCAAATCACTAAAATCTATTGACACTGTTCGTGAAGTTATGACTCTGTATGTCAGAGCTTCTGCAATGTCAGAGAATGTCATCTCACACCTCGTAATAGCTCGGATGCATAAAGTGAATTTACATTCACTAAGGTGGGCCGGATTGCACCCAGATTCTAACCAACTAACAAATTAACTTCGTAGCAGCTCAAAGACTACGAATTGGGAGTGCGACCATACAAAGAAATTTCTTATCTTTCTAATCCCGCCGCAGTGCCTTTGAGGTCTCCTTGATACTTTGATACTTTATTGGTTATTCTGGCATGCAGCAGGAGATGCATGAGGTCTCCTCCGTACTGAGGGAGTGCTAAATACTGCTTTGCTTGTATTTTGTCTTGGGTTCAAACTCAAGTGAATGGGCTAGTTGCATGGGTGGATTTCGTGGTTTTTCTCATGTGTAGAATCAATACAAACTAGTTTCCTTTAGAAAGTGTCTCTCACTCTAGTAGGTAGCCCTCATGTGTTTTATCATGTTCAAAATTTGAGAGCCATTTGGAATTTTTCAAAGCAGGGAAACAATGAAATCAACAACACCCTCGCCCGAACCCAGGACCTTCCGATTGCTAGCCGCATGTGCTTTCCATTACTCAGCGGGGTGGTTACGTAAAGATTTAGAAAATCTTACAAAATAACCTAACCCATATCGAAAGCACTAGACTGTTTCGGGTATTATAAAACGGACTAAGCTCTACTTGCGTGGTACACTAGTCAAATGAATAGCTGGTTTTATAAAGAACTCTAAAAATACTCTATTGCAACAAAACAGGAGAACACAGTTGTTTAACGAAAGATATTTTGTGGAATTCTTATTGAAGCGCAGCAATTTACTGGACTTTGTACAGTTAGAAGATAGAAGGATTGAGGTTATCAAGAAAATTATGCAAAAACTTTTAGGGAGATTTTGACAATAAATTGACAGGTACAGCTTGAAGCAAGACCATTGCATCGAAGTATGCATATTAGGTTATAGTCGGGCCTAGCTAACTGCTAAGCTTCCACCCCGAATGGAACTCCGAGGAAGATCAGCCCTGGTGCGATCCGAGGGTCTTCCACACTTCTTCCTCTACCGCCAACTTTTGAAGATGATTTTGGCTTGCTGTGTATGCTGTTGAGCCACTGTACACTTACAAATATCCATGCTTTCTCCGGAATTCAAAACCGGGCCCTTTGGTACAGCAGGCAGCGTCACTAAGCACAGTCTAGTGTAAGTGGCACAATACATTGACAAAGGTTCCTGTTCTTTATCAACTAACCTTCTTAAATTTAAATACAATCAGCTGCATAAAAATAAAGGTCTACGCAATTTTCGTCCATGAATGAATATAAACGTAAACTGAGCATGAGATGGATAATGCCAACATTTTGCAGTTATACGTACAAGCAATATTATATTTGTCTTAATGTGCATCAGGATATTTAAGTTTTAAAATATTGTTTGTAGATCAAAAGATTTGATAAAATAATTCAACTTATTTAAGACCTAGTAATCTATGCAACAAAGAGTTCGCGTAATCTGATATAACTTTGTCTGTTAGTCTTTTGTAACCATGTTGCAATCCAGTTAAAAAAAAATACATATTACTGAAAATCCAAAAGAATTTTATATTCAAAATAGTTTTTATTCTCATAACTACATATATCACATCGGTTTTATAAATTTTGTGTTGCTTTCTAATATATGCATACTAATTGCATTGGCAGAAACTGAAAAACTCACACCATGAATGCGTAAAGCCTCGGGTATAAAATTAATGTAAGAAAATCATACGTTCAGGAGAAAGAATGACCATGTGGTCAATTGTATTCAATTTAAGTATTGTAGCCTGTTAGAGCAGTACAATTTGTAACTATCTGGGAAAATATCTGTTCTCTAAATTTCTAGACAAAATTCAATTCAAATTTAATACAAAAAGTTAGCTGAGGAAGTAATTGCAGGTCATCTTTCCTAGCTTTACTAGTGTAGAGAAGGAGATGTCTTAGCTGCAGGTCTTACGAAAGTCTTACTGTTGCTGTATTTCAAAGTATCTGGAACGTAATCTGAATCATAATTTATGGCATCCCATGCAAATAAATTTGGCGTAGCTTTTCTGTTTCGTTATTATAAAAGTTGAGACGCCTTATCTGTTCTGAATGAGTATCTAATGTCAAGGCACACTCGAGTCTCATTGCTGAACAGATGGTCTTTGAAAAAATGAATCTCATATTGAAAAACAGTATAATTTAATTCTCCAATGGACATGCTAATGATACTACTGCAACACGTCTTGCCAGAAGAAAGAGAATGTATGATACTCACGTTGATAATAACGCTCGTTATTGTGTCATCTGGTCAGAAAAAAGAGAATGATACTCATCTTGACAATAGCACACGTCCCAGAAGTAATTCTGAGTATTCTGCTATGTGCCAATCAGCATTCCCATCGTCATTCTATGTCTCCAAAGCTTTTCTTTGCATACTACTACATGTACTTTATTTTACTCTAACTAGTTCTATTTTCTTTTGGATAACTGTTCCATGCTGAAAATATCCATAAACTGAAAAAGGCCAGTTACCTTCTCAAGGTTAGGTTTCAGGTTATCTGAATATGGAAACGCATACAAGGCCATCCAACTCGCTCGTACAAAAATTAATAGTTGGAAAAACCACGAAAACTAATCAGGCAGTCAGTCCGTTTCCCTGGATTCGAAACCCGGTCCAAGTGCCATTATTCAGCAGTCTTTACCATTTGACCACTGCAGGGGACTTACTATCATCATCCGATTTCTCTAAATTATATTGAGACTCTTTCAGATTTCTTTGTTTGGAAAAAAGATGCATGTCCCGTGTCCTAGATATTGATTACAGCGTGCTAAGCAGCTAAAAAGAAAGTAAATTAAACTATTTTTGGTGTTCGTAATTGCTGTAAATGATCTAATTTTCACCACATTCTGTGCCTGTTTTTTCCCACAAATATACTTACGACATTTGAAGTTTTAATCGTAACACCTGCTATTGTACATTCTTAAGATAGGAATTTTTTTAAATAAGGATTTTTTTGAAAGAATTATTTTGTTCACTTTATAATTTACGCCCATATACTACTATTAACTTTCCTTCAAAGTTAAAGCTAAAAATGTTTTTTTTTTTTTTTTTTTTTTTTTTTTTTAAGAAGAAAAGTTCTTTTAAGTTATCTTCTAAGCCTATTAGCAGATTATTTACAAACTGTTCTTCAGTCACGCACAAACTTATTTTCAAAAAATACTTAATTAAAGCAATAAACGTTTTAATTTTGAATTATGAATATAGAAATAAATGACAGAATGATAATACTGCTCTAATGTTTTGAATAGTTACTTTAAATTACTTACTCAAAATACAGAGTCATCAAAAGAGATGAACCTGATTTTAAATAGATATATTCTGCTTTATCGTAAATCAATCTTCTTGAACTTGTACCAAAACGATCATGAAGTATTGTAGTTCTGACTGTTTTTAGAATACGAATTAACTTTGTGATATGTAGAAGCTTTGCTCGGCAACAAAGATGCTGCCGCAGTTCACATGAAGATGGCGACCAAGTAACAAAACGTGCAGTGAGTGTTTTGATAAGAGGATTTTATATCTGTTTTAACTGATCAATGTTAATGTTCAGTGAACTTATATACTACTTTTTCACCAGTGCGTCATTTGTTATCGTTGCTACAATCAAGCCAAAACGAGCATATGAGAACGGAAACAAAGCTGATGCTTTGATATCTACAGGGCAATCAACAAAGCTCACATTGAAACTTATAAATTATATGATAAAGCAATAACAACTTGCATTCTTGTTTTGAAACATAAATTGTTAAGTTGTCTCATCCACTTTTTTTTCAAATAATCAATCCCGTCTTTTTCAATGACCTTACATAAGATGAAAACTTAATTTTCAACCAAAGATTAAGATATTTCATAAAGCAAATTATGTTATTTTTGATTATGGCAAAAAGCTAAGGACAATCTGTCCAAGAGAAAAGATGCTCAAGGGGAACTAGATACTCTAAGGGGAACTAGATACTAGTATTCACATTATACAAAAAGCCAATACTACCAGCCCATTCGCTGGGATTTTGAAAAGGATCGAATTAACAATTTTCAATGGCCTAATTCTCTCAGCAACCGCTGGGCATTTCATGCAGCGAATATTTTACGCTTGTGCTATCGAAGTTAAAGAGATTAAATGAATAGAAATGTAAAACAACAATGCATAAAACAACAAAATCTATAAAATAAGTTATTTTGCACTGCAACATTAACATGAAACTAGGAATGCAATGATCCTACTTTCACTCTTAATACTGAATGCTAAATACGCATTAACATTAAATGAGTCAAATTAGTGTAACTTTGCTCTCATTTCTACTAATTTAGATACTCTAATACTAGATTTTTCACAAACCATAAGTGGAGTTCTTTATCAAATACCTAGAAACCTTTTATAAATGAGTAATAATATAATAAAAGCAGTAGTCAGTAGTTTGCTGTTAACTTTCTAGCATTAGACCACTGATCTGAAATTCTACTTCAAGGCTAGTTCAAGGTCGAATGCATAAGACAGCTGAAATTGGTAGTTCGATCAGGGTTCAGTTCTCGACGAATGGACTTGCTATACTGGGATTTCGTGATTTTCCTCTTATTTAATGTGATTACCATACAATTTTTCTTTGAAAGTCCTCCACAAACGAATGAGTTTTTCTTAAACATATAGCCTTCAGATGCTTTGCCATATAATTGTTCAAAACTAAACTGGACCTAAACCAAAGTTGCCGCCGTTCATACTACAATTAAGCTGTATTACATTTTCAGTTCTATAGCATTCTGTTTTTATGCTTACCTTTAAAAAGTGAGCACTTTGTGCTGGCATTTATTTATATGATGTACTTACTTCTAACACAATTGCAATCATAAATTTAGCACTTTGATGGTAGCAAAATTATCAAAAATAACACTGTTATAACACGCAAAAACTTGCTACATAAAAGAAATTCATAATAAATTATAATAATAGTAATTCATATAAATAGACAATAATTGGTAAACTGAAAAAAATGCAAAAATTAAGTCTTAAGGTCAGTCAGAACGATTTCAAATGCAAATAAATATTACTTTAACAGGAAAATTCAAACTAACATAAAAGCTAGGAAAGAATGCATTAAAAAGTGAAAAACTAATTTTTATGATTGTTATCAGGGAATAAGTGCACACCGGTTGTGGTTCAAAAACCAGTAAATAAATGACAGAATTTATATATTCTGTTTAATAATTTAATAATTTAGTTAACTTTTTCCCATTTTGTATAGGTATTTGCCACACAGAACGTAACATGTTTTCAAATATTTCGTCACCTATCGCGTTTAAAATACTATTTATTTCTTTAGGAAGATTCCTTTTACAACATTTCAAACGACAAAGGGAGTTGTAAGGTATATTTTAATTTTATAACAGTTATTTTAATTTTAAAGGCCCTTTCCTATCAATTCTTGTTCTCACTTACAACTCCCTACTAGAATGAGTTTTTAGAATCGCTTTGAATGCAAATGAGTTAGATGAAGTATTTAAGGAAGGTTCGACTTGCTTCGTGAGACGAAGGGAGAGCTAGGAATCCTGAGTAGCGCGTGGTTGCCTTCAAGCTAAGTCTCTGTTGAAGCTATTACGATCGGCTGTATATTATGTGCCTTTTGATATTCGCCGGCTAATTTAAATTAAGGGCCAACTACGTTAAATATTTGTATATTGCTTCGGCTAAGTCTTCTTTAGTTAGCTATAGTTAAGTTTCTTATTCCGAGTTAAAGCCCGAGTGGAGGCTTTGCTGTAAGCCCGAGAAAGGAGCCAACTGTTATTATTTGAGTGAAATAAAGGGTAGTTTAACCCTTCTTCAGTCTATATCTTTAGCTATTTGAACTCGGCGATAAGTCTCGAAACAGTTCACTAGGTTCCTCGACTTTCATCTTAGACAAAAAAAAAAAAAAAAAAAAAAAAAAGTGAGAAAGCCTACAGAGTAATATTATATTGCACTTTAGAAGAATAGTTCTAAGGCAAAAAGCCTGTTCTGTGTAATTTAATGTAAATTTTGAATAAATACGTTTCAGAAATTTCCCATTTTGTATTTTTTCCTTTGCAATCTGCTGCATTAAGTAACAAATTTTTTAAATTACTGTAGTCGGTGTTTTGCAGCTAACTAAACTTTTCTCCAGTACATCCAGTACATAATACGAGTAGTTATTCTTGATTATTCTATTCTAACAAATTGAGTACTGTGGAATTTAATTTAGCCCGATTTGAAAGTTTCCAAAAATAGAATAATAAATCTCAGAATGAAAATGCTACATGTAGATGAATTTGGCACGGATACTTTCATTCCTGACTAACATTATCAACACGACAGCTTTGATGCTGGATTAATGGATCTGTGGCTTGAAACACAATGCGCATTACAAGAATTTCGGATCTGCAAGCCTCCGTGAATTAAGAAAAGCATGTATTTATTTCCATATCATCGGTACATTGGAGTATACAGATGTTATTTTTGAACTAGTATAGGCAATAACATGAAATGAATTTTAATATCTTAATTTACATTATATATACTTTAATATTTTAATTTACTACAGCTTTATATATAAAAATAAATAAACTAGCAAATGTAGAAAAATATGTACATATAATATGCGTGACATCGTAGTTAAGATTTGAGGTGGATTCATAGATTGTCGTCGACAGTTTTACAAGATCTGTTACGCCTTTTTTACTAAACCCTTCATTACAGAAACATTTTCCTCTGTTTTTCTTTTTAAACTTTTAACTCTCTTAGAAATGTTGGTTAAAAATTGACTTTGCCTAACTTTACAGGGATCTTAATTAACATCTTGCGTGATAGGAAAATAAACTCATTGGTCATACAGGACTTAAACGTTATAAACTGTAGTAGTATTTATGAACTTAACTCAATAAATTATTATATTTTCGTTTACATGAATTAATCTATGAATCTGACAGTGTCTGTTGCTGAATTTAAACGGGCAATCAATATTTTCCTGGCATTCAAGAGAGTTCAAATCCCGGTAAAAGGGCTGACTGCGTGGACATATTATAATTTTCCCCTTATGAAAAGCTATATGAGCATGAAAGTATCCCTTCTTTATGCAAGTGCTTATGAAAGTATCCCTTCTTTCATAAGGGGAAAAGCTTATTTCATAAGGTTTTTCCCTTATGAAAAGCTATATGAGCATGAAAGTATCCCTTCTTTATTCACTTTCAGCAGCTGCATGATGAAAGTGAAACACTTAGAGGATACACTGGGCCAGTGTATGCAATTTTACTTGAAAACACGGATTTCGGATTTATAAGCAACGAATGAATGTGAATTTTAATTTTTCATTAAGAAAAGGATAAATCGGAGTTCAGAGGACAAATCTTTGGCTCTCCTCTGGTTGATGTATCTGATACCAGGATAGCATGTCTTTTTTATATATCATTAACCCAACCATAGATATATACCCCGCAGGTGCTTTACCTTAATGTATTAAACAATTACTATTCAAACACTCATTTTGTTTCTATAAAAACAGAATTAGAGACCCGAAATTATTTGAGATTCTGAATTTAAAACAATGATTTGATTTTTAAAAAGCTTCTAATCAAAAATTTGATATATTCATTTCTCCCATGAACTATTTAAATTATTAAGATGAATATATTTTTGCTTACGGATATTTGTATTAAAATTATACAGAATTTCCATCTGTATCCTTATTCGTTTGCATAACCGCGTTAACACACCTTGACAGTCAACAAACAATTAAACATAACTTACGTAGTGTATTATGCTTATATGAGGGGAAGGAAATTGATTTAGCTCAGGGGTCGGCAACGCGAAGCCCACAGCCTTATCAAAATGTATCCGCGCTAATTTTTTTGTTTTGTGTGCAATTTTTAAGTTTTTGGTTTATGTTTATATAATATATATTAAAATTATATATTTTTACATCTATGAGTCAAGCAGCCATTTTATTGCATCGCCACTACTCAAAACTTTTCATTGTAGAGCGGAGACGACTAAAAGTCGGCCCGACCCGGCTGAGTGGCTTGGCGCGACGTAGATGATGCATTTAACCGTAACTTCTCTCGTACAATCGCCACTACATGAGGATAGAAAGACTACATGGGTGCAAAACAAGAGTTTTTTTGCAATTTGTCTGGCTGTGACAAATTTTGATAAATTCGTAAACATACTCCGAATTTCCAACTTTTAGACAGAGAGGAATGCTCTGTCTTGTTTTTTTTTTTTTTTTTTTTTTGTTGGATTCGTTTACGTAGTTTCTAATCATTCAAGTTATTTTCTTACAGAGATTTGCTTACAAACTGATGACTGCAACAACCCATGATGAATAAAAAGCGAACACGCATTTACAAATTTAATGAAAAATGGGAGCACCAGATTTGCTTTATAAATCATAAAGACAAATGTGTATGCTTATTATACAACAAAAATGTAGCAATTACAAAGAAAAGTAAACTGAGACGCATTTTAAAAGGTGCATTCGAAGTTTGACTCAAAGTATCATGAACCTGAAATAAAATTTTATCATTAAAGTTATCGATTTCGAAGCAACAATCTACTTTTACCAAACCGTTGGAAACACAAAGGCAGCAAAAATCACATCGATTAAAATTTCGCGTATTCGCTAAGGAAAAAAGCCATATTTGGATGGAGCAATAATAAAAGAAGCTATGTTGGAATCTGAAGACGTACCTTTTCAGATTTTTAAAAATAAAAGAGAATTTGTGTCGGGCATAAATGACATCCAGTTGCCATCTAGAATTGTTACAAGGAGAGCTGAAACAATCGCAGGCCAGTTAGAAACCCAACTGATAAAACATTCGAACAATTGTGCATTTTTTCCCTTGCAGCTACACGAATCGAAAAATATAACAGATACAGCATAATCAGCAATAAGTGTCAAGATGACCTTTGACGATTTTGTCATAAAAGAAGAGTTTCTAAAAATTCCTACTGCTTAAACACTGCATACGAGGAAAGGATTTACTTTGTGCAGTAAAAATGTTTTTGATTGGAGCTAAAATAACGATGGAGAAAGTATCTTCAATAACAATTGTTGGTGCTTAAGCCATGACAGGGAAGACTATATCAAGATCTTTTTTTTTTCCCAAAGTTTATTGCATATCACTGCATTGTACACCAGCAATCATTATGTGAAAAAATCATTGAATACCAAGATATATTCGCTGTAGTTACAAAAATAATCAGTTCAATAATGGAAACAAGCAGAGTGCAACAGAGACTAGTATTTAAATTGCTTTCCGAAATACCAGCAATCATTGTATGCAAAACCATTTAATTCCTGTTGCTACAAAAATAATCAATTCCAACAACTGATGGTGCTAAGCCATGATAGAGAAGGCTACTAGATTCATTGCTTTATACCAACAAGATGTTTTTTCCCCCAAAGGTTATTGCATATCACTGCATTGTACACTAGCAATCATTGTGTGCAAAATCACTGAATTCCAAGACGTAATTGCTGTTGTTACAAAAAAAAAAAAAAAAAAAAACAATTCAGTAATGAAGACAAGTGGAGTGGAACATAGACTATTTAAGTTACTTTTGGAAAATAACAAAGATACAGAATTTACCGATCTTCTTTTGCACACTGAAGTTCGTTGACTGAGCAAGGGAAACATGCTTGACGATTTATTATTTTCTTACCAGAAATAAAAGTTTTTAACATCCCAAGAAAAAAAAAAAACTATGAACGGCTGGAAGACAAAAACTTGTTAACACATTTGGCCTTTTTGACCGAATTAACTTTGAAATTGAGCTAAATTTGGAATTACAGCGCAGGAATAATCACGCTGCTGATATGATCAGCGCTATCAATAGCTTCAAGTCAATTTTAGAATTGTATAGGTCTCATCTCTTAACAAATCCGTTAACGCATTTCTCCAATACCATAAAAAAGTGGCGAAAGTCTGAAAGAGCATTATGTTAACACATTCTCATGTCTTCAAATTGTATCTACATTGCAAACTATATATCATTCTAGATTTCTGTACTTTGCGAATTTAGAGCCTATTTTAAAACTATTTATAAATCCCTTTAACATTACTGAAAAAGAAAACACGGCTACAGCAATTTTTAACTATTTTCATCTTAACAAATGGAAAACTTGCAAAATATTGTTATTTAAAATCGTATGAAACTAATTAGATGTTTTGGAGCTTGGTAAACAGAAATCAGTATCCTATTTTAAAGTCATGCGCAATAGAGATTAATTCTTATTGCTCAAGTAACCTTAACTATGAGACGTTGATTTCGAATATGAATTATTTGAAGTCAAAATATCATTTAAAATTTACTAATTCGTAATTATATAATTGTTAAGAACATGCACCTCAAATTATATTGTCTATTATAATAAATTAGCAGACGAAATACAAACACAAATTTCACATTGACATTGAAAAAAAATATTTAAAGACTATTAATTATAAATATTTGTTATTTAGTTCAATAAAGATAAACTTTATCTTCAATCTTTTAAGCAAAACTGGTTTGCAATATGACGTTTGATTATGAAACTGGAATGGGTGGCTGCCGCTGAGAATTTAAAATTTATTTTGTGTCCTCGATGATCAAAAGGTTATCGAACCCTGATTTAGCTCATTTAAACCGAATAGCTTTCACGCATTTTGCTATTAAATCCTTATTTGTTCCATCGAAAAGATTAGTTCTGAAATGATAGAATTTAACATTAGATTGCTTATTTGAATACTTAAATCAAACAGAGTATCTATATTTTACCACTTTGTTATTGAATTTTAATGGCTCCAGCATGCATACAGCACGATAAAAAGTCTGTGCTTAAATGTATCTAAACGACAAATCTGTATAAATTTAAGTGTACTCTGAAAGGTCGATTTACTGTATTTTAATATGCTTTAATAGATCAAAAATCAGAAGTTTTATTTATGAAAATTCACTGACTTTAAATAATTTTATGGAGTTAAATAATCAGGTTAAAATAATTTAACTTATTTTAACGTGACTAGAAAAAGCAGTAAATTGCTTTCAATGTACAGTCTTTGAAAAATACTTTTCTGTGTAGAACATATTTCATTTATTAAAATATTTACACTAAAACTTTATGAGTCTATCTTATCAAAAATTTATGTAAGCAAACAAAATCATCACTCATATCTGCCTTTTTTTCTTATTATCGTAAGAAGTACCTAAATAATGTAATGATTGGTAACGTGTAGATCTTTCAAGAGTTTGTTTTTTGCTGCTTATTCTCACAAATACAAAATATTATCACTATCATATTGAGTTCATTTTTAAAAGCAGACACTTAATGTTTGCAAATATTATTTAATAAAACAGTATATCAACTTCTTTAGATTGAAAGTTCTTCAATAAAACCTTAGTCATGATTAGTTTCAGGTAATCATTTTTTCAAAGTCGCAAATATTTTACCCATAAGACTCACGGGTATCTATTTGCGATTTATATAGCCCCCATGCATTAGTTACACCTAGAATAGGAGGTGAATTCCCTGAAGAAAACAGTGCTGTAGTTAAGTTATAAATAAATAAACCTATGTAACTGTTAGCAATTAATTGATAACTAGAAATTACTTCGTAGCTGAAGGCAAATATATATATATACGATAAGGAAATTATTCAGAACTTCTTGCGACTTACCAAAATGTGTCTTGCAGCCTACTTGTGTGTCTCGATCCAAACTTTGCAAACCTATGCTGATTGCTTTGATGTATGCAATGCAAACTTTTAAAATTTTGGCACGATTCACTCATATGCTCCTCACTTTTTCGTACTTTAATAAAATATTTTTTATATAATAAACAGTGTGCTTATAATTTGGAAAGATATTCCTTGATTGGCTCGATAGTTTTAACGGTAACTGTGCGAAAGCTTTTAGAATATACTTTTAGTTAAATATATTTATTTGTATGTTTAAAATTCGAAGTAATGTTTAAGCTAAAACGATGCTTTACTACATTCTAGTTCCTAGACATTTTAGGATTAAGTTCAGCATGAAAATTTCGATTGTTTTATAGCCCTAAGAAATTTCAACGCACACCTGTACAAATATATCTAGTTCAACTAGAAAGAAATAAATATTTGAGTTGATTGTTTTATGACTTTAAGAAAATTCAACTCAAACTTTTTCACATATATATAGTCAACAAGTCATAAATTAAACTAACATTTCTAATTTTATGCAAATTTTTCAATAGTTTTGCAGATGATCTGACATGTCGATTCTGTTTGACATTTTTTTTTTCAATTAAAATGATTTGCCCTATTTTTATACTTGTTTTGGCCATGAGTATCACCCGCCTAAAAGTTCGCTTTATGCTACTTCACTTTTCTGATTGGTCTACATAGTACCTTTATCGGCTTACGAAAGAAATTCGAACAGAATTTTTATATTTTCGGAAAAAGATAAAAAGGCGAAAGTATGTTTATTTGTTTTATGGTGTGGTGTATTTAATTACGGCAAAGTACACTAGGGCTATCTGCCAAAGGGGAGGGATGCCTTTCGTGGAGGACTTTCAAAGGGAAACTGGCTCGTATACACGTTACACATGGGGAAAACCACGAAAACACCCATGCAGCCAGCCCGTTCGCGGGATTCGAACCTCGGACCGAACTACCAGTGTTCAGCGACTTTACCGCTCGGCCGCTGGTGGGCTTTATTTGTTTTATGCAATGAGTGAATAAAAATGCGGGTTTAATTGGGAAAGACTGCCTAGATCCGAGGCAGTTTCGCAGGTTGTTTTTGCCTTCGATGAAATAAGGATGGAAAATATGTGTCATTCTAAGAGCTCAACCACATTTTCATATTTAGAGCTTTTCTCATCACCCGGAGTAATAATCAGCGATCTTGTCTCATTTACAGTATAGTGAAAAAAATGCAGAATCATTGATTTCATCCGCCTTTTTTTGCCACCATGTAAAGTTCCACAGTTTAGTTTAATGCACCATGGTTCTAATTATTATATATGAACGTTCTTCAAATGTGCTGGTTTCCTCTGTGGTTTATTACGTATGGCTCTCCAGTGCTAAAAGGTGAAGTTACTCTACATACTTACTTATATCTATTTACCTGTGCTACATATTTTTGGTGCCATTTTAGACTTCATAAATTATTTTATGGTTTGATAGGGTCTTTTCTACTACTTACCTTTAGCTGATTAACTTCCTATACAAATTAAGTACTTCTTCGCTTTACTCTATTTTGGTTTAACTTTACTTTAAAACTTTACTTTTTAACTTTACTTTTTAACACAGAAAACTTTACTTTATTAAAGCGATGAAAATCTTTCTATTTCATTGACACTGTTTATGAAATGATGTTTTAAGTGTAGCTGTATTATATACACTTTTTGTAAGCACGTGGAACACGTGTAATTCAACACGTGTAAGCAGATAGTAACTGAATTAAGTCAGATTGGTTATGACACCAAAGCACCTAAGGGGTGTCTGTCTCAGTGCAAAAACTAAAATGTACGGCGTTTAGCTCAAACTCTAAATGTTATTTAACTTACAAGTTGTTCTCATACGAAGAGCTGTTATTAATAATCAATAATGGCTGGAAACTGCAGTGCTTGTTGGCGGTTTACGTAGCTTAATCATTAATATTATATATCTTTTCTATGAAATTCCTTTTTTGTTCGCTTTAAATAACGTAAACTATAAAACCAAAATGTACAAGAGTACTCAAGCCAAGAGAATGCAGCAAGAAATTAAAAATTATTTGTCAATAATACAGACAATTTTTTTATACAAACGAAAATTATGTTGACTAGCCTAGAATTGTTTTCTTGAATTTCAGAACTCTTAAAAGAAGCTCAATAAACGGCGTTATAAAATGCGTAATTTTGAATAAATTATTTTAAAAACTGTATTTTTTAAAAATTCCGATGCGTTTTTTATGGAGATAAAGAATTTAGAGGTTAAAACTAAGATAAAACGCCATCTGAAATTCATTTCTATAGCTATGTGTCCAAAATTTTATTTATGGGAACAGTCACTTGTTTAAGATATCGCATCATTACTAGTAGTTTAAACCTGTTACGTTAGCAGTGTGTGATATGAGCTTCCCTCAGCTATCACAAAATGTATCAAACTTTATTAAATACGATTAGTAGTTTGAAAGGATCATAAAGCAATTTTATTTGTAATACTGTTTGGTCTAAAACGTATTTAAAGGGCGTGCGTGCGCTGCCTAAGAGGAGGGATACCTTCGTGGAGGACTTTCTAAGGGAAACTGGCTCGTATACACGTTACACATGGGGAAAACCACGAAAACGCCCATGCAGCCAGCCCGTTCGAGGGATTCGAACCTCGGACCGAACTACCAGTGTTCAGCGACTTTACCGCTCGGCCGCTGGTGGGCCCGCGTATTTAAAGGAATGGTATATTTTGAAAAGAAAATAACAATTAGTTCTTGTAAAAGTATGAGTATTATTTTTGGCAAGTTGATTTAGGCATAATGTTAAAGAATCAAACTGTTATAATCGCCTCTATTATTCTCCGCTTTGAGCTGGAATTTTGATAATTCTTCATTTTATATTTCCGTTTGATGTGTTAGAAATTTCAAAAATCATCTGTTTACTAAATAAATCTTCTATTTTCATGTATAAGTTTCTTTTATTTGATAGAGGTCTTTCATTTCTTAAATATTTATTCTAGACTTCCTTTCAACTGTCACATTTTTTAGATAAGATAAAAAAAAGTTCATTAAGCGGTTTCAACTCTGTGAGGGAAAGTGTAATACAAAAATGAAATCTGCCTTTCTATATTCCTAGAGTAAAAATTCCGGTAAGTAATGATTTCCTTATACTAATTAAAAACAAAACATTTCAGAATTTTACTTGAGAAATTCGAAGGGGTTATTTGAGAAAGAATTTGCTGATTTAATTCATTTCTCATGTCAATTTTGAATTAAATTTAAAGCTTCTGAAAACAACAGAATTTAGGCATAATTACAAAGTGAAAGCTACTCGTTTTGGGGATTAACGGTTTCCTTCTTGAATAAACAGCCTTCCTCAATACAGTTCCCCTAACCTAATAAAAATATTTACTAACGATATCTCTTCGAATTTTGAATGCGAAGTCTAAGAACTGTTCACTGCTGATGAATGAAAGCGCAATGAATACTTTACTAAACACAACGTTTACTCTACGAAGAACGTATAAAATGTTAGATTACATTTACAGAACTTCCCACCGATAAAATTGAAACTGATTCATAAAATTATTTTCCTTGTTTTAAGAAACGTTAAAAAAGGAAGCAGAGTTTTAAAACCAGAATTTAATCTTTCTTAAAGAATGTTTTTTAAAAAGTATAGCAATCACATAATTTTTTGTTGGCAACAAATTTGGACCGCAGAAAGCACCAACCACGACTCTCACTCCTTTATTAAAACCACTTACATCTAATCTTCCATGTCAAAGCAGTCCAATACATGCTCTGAGAATTACATTACTGTCGGCAAAAATTTTAACCCAGCATGATGGTGGCTGCTATCTGGCATTTTAAAATGCAGAAAATTTAAGAACATCCATAAAACCTATAAGGGAGACTTTCCAATTTTGAGCTTTCAATTATTTAAAAAATTTAAATTAATCTATTCGTCTAGTTATACATAACAGTATACCTTTAGCTGTTAATATTCTATAGATAGGCAGTTAAACATTGACAAAAATTACGACATGTTGTGATACAGCGTCATTGGTGGCTGGCAAAAGTTTAAAAATATAGATTTGAAACTGGAAAGTCAGCAAACTGACTTATTCACTCAGCGAATTCGAACTGTCATCTGTATGGTGCTGAAACTGGAAAGTCAGCAAACTGACCTATTCACTCAGCGAAAATGTCAGCGAATTCGAACTGTCATCTGTATGGTGCTTAAGGCTCTAGCCAAGGACAGGTGAAATCTTGATTTCGTTGCCAAGATGAATTTTGTAGGCTTGTTCTGATGTTACTGTCACTAGGCCACTTATCTCTCTTCCCTTTCAGCTGAGATAAGCTCAGTCTGGAAGGCGACAGCAAAATTAAAGAGATGCTACACCAAGATTCCGCCCCTAAACGGCCGACAACAAATTGCCACTACCGAAATTGAGAAAACTGAGTCACCAGCTGATCACTATGCTTCTCAATTTTGCATAAACAACATCTCCCATCCTCCAACGAAAGACATGGTTATCAGCACACTAACACAATACCTCTCAAAGCCATGCACAAACAACATTACTCCTATCAAACCATCAGAGGTCTACGGCTACATCGAGAAACTCCAAGTTAAAAAGAGTCCAGGACTCGATAAAATTTCCAACAAGATGCTCAAAAACATGGGTGTTCTTATGCTGTTAAAACTGGTTGCGATCATCAACGCAATGTTACGTCTGGGCCACTTTCCTTCGCCTTGAAAGACCGCCATCATCACTCCAGTCCCAAAGCTTGGGAAGCCACCCTCGGAGCCATCCTCCTACAGCTTATTATCGTCACTAAGCAAGGTCGCAGAATATATCATCTCTCAGAGGATCCTGGCATTCACCGAACTAAAAAACATCATTATTCCCCAGGAACATGGATTCCGTAAGAAGCATTCAACTGTGCACCAACTGTATAGGGTCACTGAGCTGATCTCCCAAGGCCTTCAAGACCATCAGATTACAGGTGCCATCTTCCTCGATGTAGCTAAAGCCTTTGACCGTGTTTGGCTCGAGGGCCTCATGCACAAAATCATCACTGTGGGTTTCCCGGAGTACATCACAGCTATCACATAGTCCTATCTTAAGAATAGACACTTTATCGTTCCTATAAACAATTCACTCTCTACTCCACGGGCTATCAAGGCTGGCGTCCCGCAAGAGTCTCCTTGAGCCCATCTACTATAATATCTACACAAACGATATCCCGCAATCACCACACACCATCCTGGCTATGTACGCCGATGACACGGCAATTCGCTCAAGAAATGCATCTCCAGGCCCAGTTATACAAGCACTCTAAAGCCATATCGACACACTTGAGGCCTGGCTGAATGCCTGGAAAGTTAAGATCAATGTGGATAAGTCTGAAGCGTTTGGTTCACTAAAAGGAGAAACATCAATATGAAGCATGCATCCACATGTATGACATCCCGATTCAGTGGACTAAGCAAGCCCGATACCTAGGAATTACTTTGGATAGGCGACTCACCTAGACTCCACATACTACACAGATTATAGCCAAGTTTCGTGTCCGTAAACGAGCACTTGCCCCTTTAATTGACCGGAACTCAGTTCTCTTTATTTACAACAAATTACTCATTTACAAGACTCTTTTGCGTCTCATCCTCTCATATATGCCTGTCTTGTTTGGGGATATGCTAGTCTTACTAATGTAATGAAATTGCAAGTTCTTCAGAATATCTTACTTAGACAAGCGGCGAATTGTCGATGGTTCGTCAGAAAATCGGCAGTTCACCAAGAACTTGAAGTACCAACTTTATGTGTTTACGTTGCTAATCTCGTACATAAAATTTTCAAAAAAATACCAGATATTAACAATAGCACCACACCAGTGCTTAATTATGACTATAACTCTGACAGAAATCGAAAACGACCGCTTGCGGCCCTCAGATATCTTAATAATTAACTGTTAAATTTAAAATTCAAATACTCAGTTTGGACACTCTACTTATACCTATGCACAATATCTCACTGTACTGCTTTTCTGGTCAGCTGCTGATGTTTGTATATATGTACATATTTTCTTTTATTTTTTCTATGCATTTATGTAAACTGTCATTTTATGTTACCCACTTCTAAATTGTTAATGCAACGCATGAGTGACTCTCAAATTCTGCGAGCTAAGGCATTTCTTTTTATTCACGACATGTAATTGCTTATCTTGCGCACTTACCTGCGCCTCAAGGCCTGCACCGCAGGTGTGTTTCTGTTGGACTCATATCTACGTGCTCCCCCCTACTGTGAACTGCTCTCCCTGAACTTTCATTTTCTTCGGTGTGTTTCATAAACTGTTAGAACACTCAAAGAATCGGAAATGATTATGCCGGGATAACGTCTAAATGCGGGCACCCTTAACAGCGAACCTTATCGAGTTTGCCTGAGCCGACAAGTGAGATAAATCACAACAACACAACATAATTTAGTCATACACGTTTTCAAAGTTTTTATTGCAGACCATAAATCATCCGAAAGTGATTTATGGTCAAGCATTTTCGCAGAATTGCGATACGAGACGCAGCTTGAAAAAATAAATGTCTTGATTGAAACAAAAATGCAAGCTTTATGAGTAATATGAAATTTTGACACTTCTAGCAGATATCACTAAATCTGCTGCTGAATTCAATATGTAATGAAAAGGAAATCTGATTATCATCAGACTGCACGGGAATGTTCAAGCATTCATGCAGAACTTAAGCTTGTTGCAGACACAAGTGATTTCGAATAAAGTTGTAAATTTCACAACCCTCTCAATAATAATACTTGCGTTAGGAAAGTGCGGCGACTTGATTGAAAACTGGAGGTAACTGAAAGCTCAGTTCCCAATAATAATCTTCAGATTTGAAAGCACATGAAGGCAAAATGTTGTTGCCTTATGATACACTTGAAGTCTATGATATTGATGCCTCTGATACGTTCCAATCGAAATTTAGTGAAATTTATATCCGACATATATATTTAGATCCGTCATATAGTATTTATATCCGACACAATCATTGACATCGCTCAATATGATTTGATAACACTTTATTAGAAGACAATTTTTTCAGATCCTTACAAAAGAGTATCAAAACATGCTCTTTATTTGATAGTTTAGTATTACATGTTCTGGTAACAGTTGTTTTCAAATATGTAAGCTAGATCCTTCTAACAGATGAACATCTTACAGGAATTCTGCACATTGTTGCATCAAGTACTCGACAGTCATTAAACACGTATATAAACAACAAACGTGTCACCATAGGAATTAAACACACGTCTGAACATAATAATGGTCATTTTATTTTAGATTATTTAAATTTGGCTAAGCATACGAAAGGGATGATTTGTGGAGGATTTTGTAAGAGAAACTTGTTCGTATTCACGTTACACATGGAAAAAAGTTTGAACCCCAGCTATATTTAAGTGGATAGCCTGATTATGTTTTACCATGCAGAGCTAAACACCATAATAAAAAAGAAGTTACGAGGTTCTAAAACAAAAATTTAAACATTTCTAATGAAAAGAAACCGTTTTTAAGCAGCTGATAGAGTATGACTAACGAACCAAAGACCGCACTTAGAAATACACCAATTTTATAAAATGTTAAAAATACACCGATTTAACTATTATAAAATGTTTATCTAGAAACCTTTATCAAATATTTACCTCGAAAATTGTTTTTCTTTTACAATGAATTCATATTTATATATTAAATAGAGGAAAAGTAGGTAATATAATAAAAATAAATGCACTAAGTCAATAAATAAATAATGAAATTAAGGCATATCATCTTAGGATAAGAAATAACCGGTGGAAATACATTCCAAATTATAATATATCGAGAACTGTGTAGATGCTGTAAAATAATAACGCCAAGCATTCGTGTGACGAAACTTAATGGGTATCTCTAAAGATTAAGAAAATATAGCCTTCAATCTTTTCATCAAATATTATTCACATATATTTCACTTCAATATTCATTTAGAAGGAAAGATGTACAAAAGCGCCCAAAAGAGTGGAATGCATGCAAACTTCTAAAGATCCCGAGTTCGAATATCGGAGAAGGCATGGATGTAATTTGTCCGTCCCTTCAAAGGAGGCAACGGTGGCCCACCTATTAGATGCCACCATAATACAAACCACCGCTACCGGCCTTAACGGTTATAAAAGCATATAAATGGTTAAAGCTCACAGTTGGATAATTTATTTATATATATACATAGCCGCCCAGACGGTACAGTGGTTAGGGAAGCGTGACTGTGATACCGAAGAAACTGGGTTCGAATCCTGGAGAAGGCATGGTTGTAACTGTCCGTCCCTTCATAAGAGGCGATGGTGGCCCACCTATTAGGTGCCTCCATAATAAGGAGACCACCACATCTGGCCTTGTATAGATTAATGGACTGTGTTGCACTAAAAAAATATACATACATATGTTGCTGGATTGGCCTGTCCCCTCATAACCATATGGCAGGCTTCGCCTGCTAGGTGGGCTGGGGGGGCAGTGTTTAGAACTAATACACACACACGCACGCATATATGTATATATACGTATATATATATATATATATATATATATATATATATATATAAGATTTTTATTGTGTGAGTGTTATTGTGTTTGGACTTCTTTTTCGAACTATCTTATGCATACCAGTCTTATATCAAGTCCATTTTAACACACAACACAATGAATTTGAAACTATTTGCACTTCTCATACGCTATCAGTGCATCAAGCTTACAAAACGCATTTTAAACTGAAACAAAATGTATAACTATTAATTGCTTTTGTTGCTTGAGTATCAATGACATGAATTTTATGACTTTTACCTACTCGTATGAAGAGTGGGTCATTTTAAACAAGACTCTTTAAAGTGATCGATGTGATACTGAGAGGGTCGATTCAGACTTTAAGTAGAAGGAAAAAATAGACTAAAAGTCAATAATAAAACTAACTTAATTTTGAAACTAATTTCGTGTTATTACATATAGTCGTGCGTAAAATTAAGAGAATTTGCACATTATATAGAATTTCTGAAAAAATAATCGACATATTTTAATGAAATTTGGTTTGAATTTACATTTTTAAATGAGAAAAGAGATGTAGCCTTCAAAAGTCATTTTATATACGGATCATTATCAGTAAAGCTCACAGTGCAAAGATGTCCGAAATCCATGCTGTGATATCGAACTGAAAATGTATATGAGTCTAGTATGGGGTATGATTCTCTCTTACAAACAGATATATCGCGCAGCATCACGAAACATAGTTTTCAACTCCAGGATATTTCTCAAAGAGGGATGGTAATATGAAATTGCCGTCCCAAGAGTGTCCAGCCAGTTAAAGTCAAAATTTACCCAACTTTTATGAGACACATGGCGAATGTCATGAAGGAATACGAACACACAAATCGCCAAAAATCCCTCGTGCACTTTTATCCTCTCCACAATCACAGCTCCGTAGATACTCAAATGTACGCTTACGTATTCGACTGTAAATATTTGCATCATAATTCTTGGGGCGGCATAATTAGTTTCTTTGGTTCAATACTTTTCGTCAAAATAGACATGATTTGCAAATTCTCTTAATTTTGCACACTATATAATAACATCAAAAGAGAAGAATGTGTTAAAATATACACTGTAGATACCTACCAAAATTGGCAGTCTGTAACAGGATGATACAAATTAAAATTATCTGGTTCAAAATCTGCGAAATCAAAAATGGAACAAAAACAAATTAATACAAAAACAAACAATAAAAAAACCAATAGTATGTTTCTTATAAAAAATGTAACTAATTGAAATGAAGTCAACCCCGTCGGCGCTCTCAGGTTAAAAACCCCTCACGCTAAAGTAGTTTATTCAAGGCTATACTTTATAATTTAAAAAAAATGGAATTAAATACAAATTTGAAGGGGGCATTACAGATTTCTGCTTGAAGTAAGTTCTTAATCCTTTCAGCATTTGGAAATATACGATTAATTAATGTATTATTTCGACATAATAATATTGGCGCCAAATTTTTAATAGAATCGAGATGTTTTTATTTAACAGAAATGCATTAGGTAATTGTAATTAAAAAATAATATTAATAAATAAACACTTTAAAACATAAATCCTAAAACTCACGCTAGCTTTTTTTATTTTTAGTCATATCGTAGATATGTAAATAATTATGTAATAGATTAAAATATATTAATAAAATGTTATGAAGTTTTTGATAGGTTCGACGGTCAAAAAATTTCCAGGAGCTCTTAAAAAGACTATATACTGTATTTACTTTTAACGGAAATGTTCTTGCGTATGTAGCAAAAAATATAATCTTCCTGTTAAGAGTTAAATTAATTTAATATTAAATGGGGAACAGAAAATACACAATTCCTTTCAAGAAAATGTTCTTGTATTAAAATGTAAAGAACTAATTTATGATATTAGCACACAAAAATAATTTTAAATATTTTTGCATTTTTATTTAATTTCAAGAGCAGTAAACGTTATTTTGTTTTCAAATACTTGAGTGGAAACATTTATAAACTAAATGCAATGAAATTTATCAAGATTTCCTTCTTTTGAAGCTAACTACGCAAACATAACATAAAAGCGAAAAACATAAAAGCGGAAACTGAACACTGATAAAAATCTCATACCAAGAATTATGCAAGAATCCTAAGAATTATCATTATATTAAAAGAAACCAGACCCTCTTATCAGAGAACTAGATCTACTGCAAATAAATTGTCAATGGCATAGAAATCATGGACCTTATAAGAGATAGGCTAACCCAGTGGGCGGGGCGCGCATCACCGACATGTCGACAAGAAAGAGTAGGGACGATCTGGTTTACTTTAACACTGAAACCTATGGCATTTGTATCACATAACTCTTTTTAATTATTAAATATGATACGTTGTATAGTGATGATATTATGAAAGGAACATTTTTTCAAATAGGATTTAATATATCTCATTAAAGCACTTTTTACTGCATTTCGCGCACTTTTTTCACGCGTAATTCGTGTACAAACATCTTTACTTTGGCAAAACGGTAAAAACTGTAAACACAAAATTTATGAACTTAATTTTGCATACAAATAACGTAAAATTAAATAAGATTGATAGTACATGAAGCTTTGAAACAAATAAAGCAAAATTAAACAAGATCTAATATATATATTTTTAAATTTTATGAGCATTTTCAGGCAGTGGTTTATAAAATTATTATAACATTACAAGACGATCGTTTATTTGATCATATGACTATTAATCATTAACATCATATGATGATTATTTATTTTAATAATTCATAAAATTCGGAGCATAAACTTTTCTCAGTGTAATGAAAATAAATAAAGAAATAAAATCTGGAAGCACTCAGATTTTATGTTGCGCTCAAAGGGACGTTTTTTAACACTTTGTGTGTTACCTCTATTTATTGAATATCGTGTTCTTCGCACGTAAACAACACAAAATTCAATTCAATAGCAGTATCACAAAATATTTGAAAACAGCATATCTTTAGAATTTCCGCGCTGGAGAAAAAATGTTATTTTTCGCACAGTGTTGCCATTGCTCGCTTTGAACTCGTTGAGTTTCTTAATCAACAATTCATTAAAGTTTTACAAAATATGAAATGGATTAAAACAAATTTGAAATTCGGCTGTTCGGGTGGAGGATTACGTTGTTCAAAATTCGATGGCTCTAAATACCGTCGTTATTTCACAATGCGAGAAACATATATGTATTCATGCAGATTATTTATTATTAAATTTCTTTAAATATAATACAAGGCGATAATATTTGGTGGCAACAATTTGCAAGATGAAACGGACGTTTATAATGAAACAGAGTAAAATGCCGTTTCGAAACTAATAGCCTTTCTCGACTAACACCCCTTTGTGGTAATAAATTAAATTCACAGTAAATAAAAAAATCTTATACAGAATTAGAATTAAATTAAAAAAAATAATCACTATAAAATGTTGGCACAATCAATTATTACATTTTACAATTCTGACATTAGAATAAATGTATAAAAATTATTAAGGTGTTAAAAGTGTTTATCGCTATGATGTATTTTGAAGCACAATCAATTATTACAGTTTACAATTTTGATATTAGAATATAAAAATTATTAAGGTGTTAAAAGTGTTTATCACTATGATGTATTGTGAAATATAATTGAAATAAAAGTCCTATAATATTCGCCTATAATCTTAAAAAAGCAGCACAACTTAAAATTTTAAGCAAAAAGTTTTAAAAATTCATTTTTAGGTATTTTAGTATTTTTTACTTATTTGCACCAATAAAAAGCACAAAAATTATAAGAGAAATTTTCTTAAATTTTCTATTAGTTCAGATTTAAAATATTATTTTCTAAAAGAAGTAGTTACAAATTTCCTTACAGCATAGGAAAAGCTAAAAAAATAGCCAGGCCTGAAAGCATGCAACAGCTTTATAATTATTTGGAACGTTAATTATGCTTGATAAATATGCTAAATTTTAAAAATCTATCTCAGTTTCAAAAATAAAAATATGTAAAAATTCTAATTTGTGAAATGAGGCACTACAATTATCTTTTTCTTGACAATTATACCTTGTGCAATAGCCAACCATTGTAAGTTTCTGCAAGTCATGCCTACTCCTCCGGATGTGATCAAGGTGACAGCCGGGAATGCGTCAGAAGAGGGAGAAAAACCATTTGGGTTAGTCTATTTCTTATAAGGTCCATGACAGAAATAAAACGACGTTTAAAAATAAATATATTCATATATGTTACGTAGAACCAGGGAGCAAACTAGCAAACTAAATTAACACAAGACTACATTTATTAACAGCCACAACACAGAAAGAACAACATACGCTTACTCAGCTTCGAATCAAGGACGCCAAACAGCGCTGGGTTTGGCGTGAGCTTAATATAAACATAGTTAACAATATCCATTTTGGTAAAACCATATTTTGTTTATTTTTTACGATCGACAGCAGAGAGTTGAAGTGTTAAAAGGTAACACTTCAGAATTAAAAAATCGGAATTTCTGGTTTCAGTGTGCTGCACGGAAAATATCACAACAAATGTTAAATAGTAATAATAATTAATTAATCATAAATTAGTTTTAATGGAAACTGTAATTAGATTAGTTAAAACAATGGAAGATTTTAAAGTAAACAGTATCCTATGAATTTAATATAGAACAGTTTAATGAGATAAATACTTCCTTTTTAAGTATTAACACAGAAAAATCTCTGCTAAAATATTCATAGTTTTATCGATCATGAATTTATTACCTTCATTGAATTTATTCACCTTCATGAATTTATTCTACATTGAAATAAATATTTGTTCCGAAGTCTTTCCTCGTTAAATATCCTTAACTATAGTTTTAGAAAGTAAGACTTTCATGGAGGACTTTCTAAATACGTGTGTGTGATTATGGCAAAGCCTCGAGGGCTATCTGCCTAAGAGGAGGGATGCCTTCGTGGGGACTTTCTAAGGGAAACTGGCTCGTATACACGGTACACATGGGGAAAACCACGAAAACGCCGCTGCAGCCAGCCCGTTTGCGGGATTCGAACCTCGGACCGAACTAAACCGCTTAACAGCGTTCAGCGACTTTACCGCTCGGCCGCTGGTGGGCATGGACTTTCCAAAAGTAAATGATTTGTACTCAGTTTATGCATAGGAAAAATACGAAAACATCCATGCAACAGCTCGTTCATTGGAATTTAAACCAAGGTCTATATAGCATATTTTAATTAAGCAGCCCGAACGAGAAAGTTGTTAGTGACACTGACTGCTATGCCAAAGGGCAAGGTTAGGAATGTCGGAGAAGGCCAGGGGTGTAAATTGTTTGTCCCTTCATACGAGTCAACAGTGGTCGACTATTTGTTGCTTTCATAATGAAATGACCACCGCTTCTGGCCTTAGTAGTGGCCAAATCCTAAAATAAGTAGTGCCCGCCATAAAAAAATAATAAAAAATATCGGAAATGTTTCAGATTTTAATTACATTTGAAGGGGCGTTTTTTAACATTTTGTGTGCTATATTTATTTACTAAATATCCCATTCTTCGCAATTAAACCATAAAATTGAGTTCAACAGCAATATCGCAAAATAGTTTTAGAATTTCAGATACAGAGACTCACGCGCTGAAGATAAAAATGTTTTTTTTTCTGTACAACGTTGCCATCGTTCGCTTTGAAATCCTTGAGTTTGTTAATAAAAAATTCTTTAAAGTTTTACAAAATAGGAAATTCAAATTTGGTCTTCCACATGAGCATATTCGTAGGAGGATTACTTCATTCAAACTTCGATGGCTCTAGGTACCGTTGTTTTATCGCAATGCGAGAAATATACATACATTTATGCAGATTTTTCATAAAAATATAACACAGGGCGATAATATTTTGTGGTAACAGTTCGAAACGTGATTCGCCATTTGTAGTGATTCAACGCAAAATCGCAAATCGAAAACAATAGTCCTACAGGGACAAAGCCCCTTTGGACTAAAAAACAAAAAATTAATTAATGCTTTGTTCCTTTATGCCAAATCTTTCTCGCATCTTTAGTTTGCATTAACTGCACCAGGAATACAAATTAAGTAAGTTTAAATAACCAGCAAGATTCTATGTTAAGTGAGAGAATATTGGCAACTTCTGCAAGAAACCTATAATTCTCAGATTCTGCTTTCCGTTATGTTATGCAAATTGCTGGTGAATTTGGCCCTTGACTCTGTTTACACTAGAATCCAAGAGCTTGAAGTTACACTAGAATGTGTATTAGCATGGGAACCAGATCTTTACTCTCTAAACTGATCTTCATTTTGAAAATAACTGAAACTGTATTGTGAGTTGCTTTGATTCCGCAAGAAGCAAAAATTCAGTTTCTATTAACGTTTTTTGTTTTGTAACTGCTGCCTAGAAGGAAATTGGTTTGCGACGCTGTCTGAAGGTCTACTGAAGGGTCCGAGTTCGAATCTCAGAGGAGAATTAATGGATGTTTGTAAATGTAAAGTATCTGTGCGGCATGGGGGCACGCAGAATACGAGGCGAAAAGTCCTCTTGAGAGGTTGATGATAGGAGAAGATAGCTGGAGACCCTCGGATGCATACCCCGAGGGCTCTCCTTCTAAACTGGAGCGAAACTGAACATAAAGTCGGACTTATACAGCTCTGAAGGCTCTGGCCAACGTCATGCGCAATCTTAAACTCCTTACTGATAATCTTAATTGGCGCTGAGACTCAAGAGTTACATGTCGAAAAACCATTGTTCAGTGGTCTTAGCTACTGCGCTATATGTGGGCCTTTTAATTTTAATATTTTTATAGGTCTTTGGTTTTTAATTTTGTGATAATTTGGTGATATTCTTAATTAATTCTCCGATTCAAAATGTCATTGAATATGGGAGACTGAATAAAAAATACAACCGAAATTCTATGATAAGTTCTATTATACTTTTGAAGAATATGCGCCACATAAAATTCTTTTATTATTTTTTCTTCCATATAACATCTGATTAATCACCATAGTTTAATAGCGAAGTTGGAATAAAATAAAACACAGGAATAAAATAAAAGATTATTTAACTAAAATATTACTGACACTTCAACTGTTGATGCGTCTGATATTTAACAAGCATTATCTTGATGACAGGAATTGATCCAAAAAATCAATATAGGGTGGAACATGATGCTATGAAGAACGCTGGAATTCTAATAAATGGGGACAAATTTCCTCTTAAAGAATGTTAGGATTGATGGCGAAGAAAGTGTGCCATTAGAAGGCTCATAAACTTTAGCTTAAATATATTAAAAGCGACGGGAAGGAAATCTCATATTTCATTAGGGAGGGCACTTCGTTTTCAAAACGCGCACTATGTTCATTAGCTTATCAGAGAGATAATGGTTTTTCAGGCTCTCAGAGTATGGTTAGGAATTTGATAATTATACAGGGGCTCGTATTTTATTAATTTTTTTCTCTCTTTAAGCTACTGTTTTGTAGTTAAACTAGGGTTCATAACCCATGGTCACAAGCGTTTTCAGTAGCGCTTTCTGAGAAAATATTTTAAATCATGCTTCGAATGATTGACATCATGATTTTACAAATTATACTTTTATTATGTCCTAAAGTGCATATGTATCTATAATTTTTTTAAATCTAAACTCAAAGCATAATTAAATAAGCAGGTTAAATAAATGAACCTTTAACACAAGACTTTCAAACGACGTTCCTCGGTATACTGTTATGAAAAAAACACTATAAATGTATGACGCGGGATCTTTGTAAGTGCTGGAAAGAGTTCAGGAATAGGCATTGTCGGGCAATAGGACTACATAAAAAATAAATCGATACCATTTCGTTGAAGCAAACTGTCTTAGTAGGAGTTAATAAATTCATCAGGTCTTTTCTATCATAAGGTAACATGCACCGAACAATTTCCTACCAAAAGATAAATCGTATTTCCTCGAGCATTCCCCCCTTTTATTTACTAACTTTATAGTTCAAAAATCGAGTGGGCAAAATTATGCGAATAATTTAATTTCCGAAAGTCACGGTTTCAGTAAGAACATAACAAATGAAAACTAGTTATAGAGGAACTGTGCAGATAACCATAAGAATATTATTTTTTGAAAGGAACCTACATTAACAATAAAAATACATAGTAATATTAGCATTACAATATCTAATTAGATATTTTTTCTACTTCCCTGTAACTTTAATCTCGTTTGTACTTATTGCTGTCTCTGCTATTATTCAAATTATACTAATTAATTATACATAAACAATTATACATAAAAAATTATTATATAACGATTTATTATACATAAACAATTATACATAAACAATAAGGTGCACGGGCAGTTGAGTCAGCGAGATCGTAGACTGAATGTTAGTTCGTGTTTGCTTCGCTGTGATTAGTTGGTTCTCGTATTAGGCTGGCATAAAATTCAACAGTTACAAGGGAAAGATCTGGTTTGAATTTCGAAGGTAGTTTGCGAGGGTTTATCTTTGTTAAGACAAAAACAATCAATACGTCGACTAATTCATTGAAAATTTAAGGGGGTTCAAGTTCTCTGAACGCATTGAGAAAGAGGAAAGTTATGCGAATGCTTTTGAAATTTTCAAAATCTAGCACTAAGAAGTTAGGAGAAAAATACCTGAGGAAATATGATATGCGCCAGTGTTTCCAAATGGCCAACGTAAAATTAAATACACTTTTCTTTTTTGCTGTACGTGTATACGAGCCAGTTTCCCTTAGAAAGTCCTCCACGAAAGGCATCCCTCCCCTTAGGCAGATAGCCCTCGAGGCTTCGCCGTAATTAAATAACCTAACCTAACCTTTTCTGCTGTAATGGTGATCTTGATTTTAAAGTAAATATTGTCAGTAAATTGTTTTATAGTAGTTCATTTAATTTTTGTTTATTAAAGTAACTAATTCAAGAGGTTAACAGTTATAGAATTAGAAATTTTGATTATAATCGAAATGAACTGGTGACGAAAGTATACGTTCTTGCTGAATATATCAAACTGGCGCATATACCTTTCTAGAGAAAACTGTGTGAAGCGTGTTATCCTATAAAGAAAAATGAAGAAAAAAATTGTTTTATTTTTCTCGATTCTTGATAACATATTCAACAACCATTCCGTATAAAATTAGAGATATCAAGAAATATTCAGCATGCGCAAAAGTGCCTCTGATACTTTTCTATAAGGAAAGATTTTATCATTTTAGTTCACATGAAAACAATTCTAGCGCATTTTATACTTACCATAAACAGAAAATCTATTGTTAAGTATCAGCGTCTGAAGAATTATTTTTTAACGCAGAGCAAATATTTTCTGATGAGATTGGTGTCCACCTTTGGCTGAATCCATACTACAGCTCAATTTTGGTAATTCAACCTGAGCCTCATGTCCCACTTGGTGGGCTTGCTATATGGGCATTATCTTGTTTTCTCTATATGCAACATGAATACCAGCCAAGTTTCACTAGGCCATGGCTTTTTAATGAAACCATTCACACAAAACTATTCCAACCTTTAGGTTGATAGTCTTAGATCTTTGCCTATTTGATCTGGTTAGGTGAATAAGGCAAAGCATATGAGGGCTATCTGCTTAAAAGAAATGATGTCTTCATGAAAGAGTTTCTCAAGGAAGCTGGCTTGTATCTACTATGTTTCACACCGAGAAAACTATTAGGCGCTTATGCAGCCAGCCGGTTCGCCTGGAACTGAATCTAGGTCGAATTACCATCATTTAGTGGCTTTAACCACTTGGTCGCTCGTGAGCCACCTAGCTTCACTATTATTGATTGAAAGAAAGGTTTGATTTCGCATTCTTTCAATGAAAAAAAGGAAACGAAAATGCAGCTAAAGGTGATAGGGAGCTCTTAAAATGAACAAAACATGTCACTTTTTTCATTTAAATATTCTTCTTGATTTTAGTGACATTTTCTTCAGAGGCACATTATTTCATGCCTAACAACAAACATAAGTTTTAAATTTCATCTTTATCCTTAAAAATGTCATTATTTTTAAAGATAAATTAGAGATTTAAAATTACAGTCATTGAACTTTGAAACATAGGCTTTCTATTCGTTTTTTAATTATGTTTTTTGGTAAAAATGTGGTAATGTGTCTCAGCTGTTTTTTCAACTGCGTACTGAAAATTTAAGCTCATTCTTATGAACTGAAAGATTCGAATATAAGAATAGATTTTATTCTGATTTCTCCGATGTTTAAATTACATATCTGTCTACAACGTCAGGGTGCGTATTAATATTTGATGTTTTTATTGATTCAACTGAATTCATGATACGTCAGGTTTATGAAGGTTCACTTAACCTTGCTTAGACATATGTTAACTCAGTAACTGCATACTATTCAGTTCTGCTGTCTTTTCCGAGATCAGAACACTTATGCGGGTAATGGTTACAGCAGAAAACATCGCGGACGAAAACGTGGCGGAGAAAACAACGCAATGCGAAAACGTCGTGCTACGAAACATCGTGGGAGAACGCATTGCAAAGAGAAAACATCACAGTTCTAAAACATCATGGTAGAAAACATCGTCATCGAAAATAAAGCGTTCGCAGTTTAAAAACATCCTCGTCGAAAATATCGTGATAAAAAATAAAGTATCTACAAATCATCGCATAACGATAACATCGCAGACATGCTTTTCTCAGGCCTTTAATAACTGTAAATGGATATTCCCATGATGATTTGTAAGCGCAAATTGGAAAGAAGGATAATTTTTACTTTCATATTTTTTATTAACTAATAAATTTTTGCTGAGAAAATAAGAAAGAAACTTAAACATAGAAAATTAATGCAACTTTATAGCACTTAATAGAATTTTAAACCAACATAGTTAACTAACAAAGCCCATTAATAAATCATTTTTCATAAAGTTTTTACTGGTAATTTTTCATGAAAAGTATAATCTATAAGTTGCATTTAATTTTTTATGCTTAAGTTTACTTCTTATTTTTTCTGCAAAAAATTGATTAGTTAATAAAAAAATTCGAAAGTAAAAATTATCCTTCTTCACATCTTGCGCTCACAAATCATTATGGAAATATCCATTTACAATTATTAAAACCTGAAAAAAGCATGTCTGCGATGTTATCGTCATGCGATGATTTGTAGATACTTTATTTTTTATCAGTATATTTTCGACGACGATGTTTTTAAACTGCGAAGTTTTTGAATCGCTTTATTTTCGACGACGATGTTTTCTATCACGAAGTTTTAGAACTGCGATGTTTTCTCTTTGCGATGTTTTCTCCCGCGACGTTTTGTAGCGCGACGTTTTTGCCTTGCGTTGTTTTCTCCGCGACGTTTTCGTCCGCGATGTTTCTGCGGCGATGTTATCGGCGGACACCGCGGGTAATATAAAGTATCAGATAAGTTTGTCAACATCTGAACGAAATAATGTACCTTGCAGCTAAAAATGTGCCGTAAGAGAATATATCTAAATTAATCAATTAGTTTCAAACAGTTTTTAATAAAAAAACAGTATTATTAAAGGGCCGCACTGTTGCAACAGCAATAAGTAAAAGAAAAATCCTAAAATATATTGCTTGCAAATAAAAAATTATTTTATAACGTCACGTTTTCTTAATTATTGCTTCTAATTTTAAAGCATTTATAACAAAGAAGAAAGAAGAAGCATATAAGAAAAAAACAGCACTCCCTAAAGTATTATTTGTTAGTATTATTTCAAACTTTTTTACGAATTTTCCTATCTTCCCATTGTCTCATATTCTTAACTAACTTGAGCAGCAGCTCCATAAGTCTGTTGCGAAGCTATTTCTTGTTGATCTCAGCTTTCCAGTGATACTTTTCACGGGTGTATCAGTGCAGCGTTGACAAACCTTCAGGAGCGATAGAGTACACCTAGATGAAAGGAAATCACACAGGAATGCATGGTCGGAAACGCTTTCCTGACGCGGTAGTGGCAACACAAAAGTCAAGGAAGAAATGACACGAACGGGGGGAGGTAACATGTTTATTATTCGGAGTACAACAAAAACGAAGAAAAAACAACATAAAGAAACAATGATCGTTATCAAAAAAGGTGTTTGAAATTAAGACTCGGACCGTAACGCAGGAACCGTGCGTCATGCATCTTCCATGCGTCAGAGAAGTGAAGCCTGCATCACGGTCCGGGGTCGTAATTTCGAACACCTTTAATGACAATCGTTTTTTGTTTTTGTTCTTTGTGGAGGTTTCTACTATACTAAACATGATAAAACATGTCTTTCCTCACTATTTGTGCCCTTCCTTTTTTGCGTTTTGAATCGTCACTACCCGTGCCAGGAAAGCGTTTCCGACCTATACATTGTTATGTGATTTCCCATCATCTAGATGTACTCTATCTCTTCCGGCTTCCAACAATTCTGAAAAATCAGCAGTTGGTGAAAGAGACTGATACCTAAAAATGTAATCAAAACCAATCATATATAAACAAAGCATATCGAAGAAGAAAGTGATTAAATGTACATGTGATAAAGTGAAGATATTGCTAATTCTAATGAATAAAATACGAATTCATTAAATTCTGTAATGGTGTACTGATGGCTAGTTCTGCTGTCGCAAAATAGCTAAAAACTTTAATATAGGGAATGTTTCAGTGGTTTTTGTGCATGTCGGCCAGGATCAATGAAAACTGTCATTAAATTTTTATATCGGCAAATCGGAATTGGCAATTTATTACTTTACAACTTGGTTTTTGCTCTGACCGTTTCTTATTCTTAATCTCTTCCTCCCCCCAATGACTATTACCTAGTTGAATATCACAAGTATTTTAAATAATCTACTTGCGTATGTCTATAGAGTACTATAAGGAAAATTAAATTAGTATAATGGCTGGTATTGGTAAAAAATATAGGTGTTATGACTATATACTAGTTATAACTTTGCAAATCAGCAATTCCCCACAAACAAACAGAATGGTCAATATCTGAACTTCATTCATTATACTGCTTTCGCATAAGCCTGTGATTTCCGTACTGAATGATTTTTGTTAAGCGCAATCAAACGAACCAAATGAAGTTATTTGAAAATGGAAAAACACATGAGAGCTATTTTCCTAAGCGTAGAATGCCTTCGTGGATGACTTTCTAAAGAAGATTTGTTTGTATTCAAGATACACACCAAGAAAGCCATTAAAAACAACCACACACCAACCGATTGCTTGATATCGAACTTCCAGTATTCAACAGCTTTAACTACTCGACATTGATGGGGCTATATGAATTTCATAAAAGCTCAATATCTATTCTTAAAGCAGCTTCAAAAGGTAATGAATATCTAGCAAAAAAAAAAAAATAGTACCGTCAGATATGATCGTACTACCCTCTTGAAAGAGATAAGTAAACATAAGTAAATTTAACACTGTTTTACAGTATTCATTCAAATGGTGAGTCCTGATGGACTGCTGGTCCACCAGTAGCCTAGAGGTAAAGCCGCTGAACTCTGGTAGTTCGACCTGGGTTTCATTCTAGGCGAACGAACTGGCTGCGTTGGATTTTCGTAGCCTTCCCCAAAGAACCAGTTTCCCTTCGAAAGTCCTACACGAAGGCATCTTATCCTTAAGCAGATAGCTCTTAGTGTGCTTTGCTAAATATAGTAAAATAAGCCAAATAAAACCAACCTAATTGCATAATCTAAAGTTTCTGTCAATAAAATGTAGAAATTTTGGATTCTCTCTTCAGTGACATCCATGCATTACATACAATACAGATATACAATTATACTGAAGTACAGAATTTAACTTGGCAAATCACACCACTAATTCTGTGACACTGACAGAAGATTTTAATGAAATATCAAATATAGAGACATGTCCAACCTTCAGAATGAGCAGCAATTTTGCTTTTCTGGAGAAAAGTTTATATGAATGGAGTGAAATATGGCATAGCCAGGAGACCTAACGCAAAATAATAAGCAACAACCTGTTTGAAATAAACCACAGCACTGACAATAAGTTTTTTGCAAAAGAGATGGCATAGAAAGTGATGTAGATTGATACAAAAATTGGGCAAAAGGGAAAGATTGATGAAAAGTATTTACCAGTGCTCGAAGATAGTTTGACTTCTTTTGAAGGAATATGTCCACCGCCAGCTTCGATGCGGCATTCACAATATCGTTGTATGTTCAATATCAAGTGTTATAGGAGTTAATGAAGTAGAGTTTTCAGTCCTCCTTTAGACTATTAGGCCCTGCTTGTTGTCTGGCAAATGACTACGACTTTTAACTCGTCTTTGCTTAACATTCCATACTTTATAAATGGGGCCATCTAAATGGGTCTAGAAACTATGCAAGTCATTCCATTCAAATGATAGGCTCATTTTCCATGAATGATATCTTTGATATCTTCCTTTCTCATTGATCTGGTTCGATGGTAAGTGGTATTAAGATCTAAAAAATGTTTAGCTAATGGCCTCACGAAGCAAAAGAACATGGCTTTTTATAATAGAAGCCGCCCGTGATCGTGCCATTTCCCAGCATGTCTAGCCCAGTATTGTCATGAGTCTATGACACTATAAGGATTGCTTTCAAATGCATTAGCAGAAACACCTTAGTTTTCTTACGTCAGATGAGTTTACACCTGTAATTTGAATGCAGACTCAATCGCCTCTAATCGGAGACTAAAACATTGGCCCATCGTTACATCGTTCAGTTTCGATGGATCTGACACCATTTCAAATATTTTTCATATTTCTCTCTGAATTGTGCCACACAGAGCATATAGCCTCAGATAATGCCAACATCGAGCCATTGTTTGGAGGAATAATCTCGTTAGTATGCTGCAATAAAGACGAGTTCCAGTTTCTCTGGCATTTGAGATTAAATGCATTCAGCAGTTACTGCTAAATGTCGATCTTCTTGTACAGATGTCGAGAAATTTCAACATCCTGCAGTGCGTTTGGAACACACTCCAATCGTATGAAACACTGTCTGAAATTTGGAAACAACGTTTTCCTCATTTTCATTGTAACTTTGATGACTGTGACGCTTCCTTCCAAATTTTCGATAATCCTTCCGCATGTAAAAGTATCGAAATAGTGTCTTTGAGAAACAACAAAAATTTCACATTTGTAGATTTTTGTAACAGTGATAATTTTCTTTTTGACCTACTTTCGAGTACTGAAGTAAAAGGAAGAGTCAGAAGTTTTAATATTCATTTTTCTGCTATGCATATTTTAATCAGACAAATCGGTATTCTGTTGGGATCATTTTGTATAATGATGCTTATTCTTAAACTTTGTATGTAACACAAGAGAAGGGGACTGCAGTTCCGGAAAATTAATGTATGCAAACTCAATTCTACAAAATAATGACAATAATGAAATACGTACAACGAAATAATTCAAAGAAAGCTAAAGTGAAATCAATAATGAAAAACGACATTAGTTATAAGAAGATTAACATTTAGCAGTGGTATGCCGATTTATGTTATTTCAGACATATTCCATGTATCAAAATTGTTTTTGTAAATCATTTTAATTTACATTTTACTTGCTCATTGGTTGTAAAAGGCATATTTGACGGTCCTTTAGAAAACTTTAGAATCAATGATAGAAATCAATTAATATATTTTAGTCTTTAGAACTCAGACTGGATGATTTTGTTATGATTCCAGTTATTGCATTCTTCTTTTCCAGACAATAAGTAGCAAACTATTCGAAACATGAACCATTGTTAGCCGTTTAAAAAATATTTAGAGATTTGAAAAATTAAAGTTTCATTGTCAATAAAACTAAACTCAGTGGCGCAACAGCCCTAGTCGGCCAAGACTTGCAGTGCCCCGAAATCTGCTTTCTTGACCGTGGGCCCAGGAGTTCTGAGCATATGTCCTGAACAAGTGGTCAACTTGTCGCAGTACCCCCGGTGTTTTGTCCCCAAGCGAACTTGGTACTCATTTTATCGACACAAGGCATGGAAGGCTGAGTCGACCTTTCCAGTCCGGGGATCCGATCCCGGACCTGTGGAGCTGCTGCGCGATGCGCTAGCCACTGCCCAACCGGGCCCTTCAATGTCAATAGTTTAAAGATATTTCTACTTATCACATTAATGAGCAAAATAATTTTAGTGCACTCAAGATCTCAATTTATTGCCAAAGATAGGTAATTTGAACCCAGTATATTCAAAAGCATTTCAGCAGGAATATACTCATATAAAACAGATATTCCAACTTTCTCCTCTGAGTTCACAACCATAAGAGAAGGATTTAACATCTGTGCATTGTAAGGCCAATTCTGTGCTACACATCTCCAGTCTTAGAGTCAGCCTCGCAGATTTCCGCAAACTTTAGGTAGTAGAGAACAAGATTCTGAGAACTGCAAATGCTCATTACTTGATTAGAAACAAACTGATTCACGATGACCTGAAAATCGGTAATATAATGGATCACCTTACTAAATTTTATAAGCGTTTCTTCAAAACTGAACTGAGCTGCGATGCTACAAATGTTTCAGAAGTTCTTAGTTACAAATCATTCCAGAAGACAATTTGATCGGACCATTTGCTACTCAGATGATTAAAGACTACAACTTCGTAACCTAGCTTGAACTGCTGACATTTACTTGTTTTCTTACGCGTCGTGAGTTAGTTTCCAGGTTCTTGGTACACATGCTGTGCAGGAAAAAAAACAATGATCTTTCCATTTTTATCTTACTTTCTTGACCATTATAGGAATTTCATCTGCTAGCTCGTTAAAGTCATGTGCTCTCAGAGGCTTAATTTTCTTAGCTACCATAATAAGGCCCCCCCACTGGGCCCATATAAGCAACTTAATCCGTTTCTGTATACTTACCTCCTGGGGTTTACGTAATGACAAAGCATCGAAGGAACGTAATATATAGTTTCATTCACTTTTAATCTCGTGTATATTAATGTAACTTTCATTTTACCCTATTTTGACGTAGACAACGGTACTCATGTTTAATAGTATTCGCCTTTCACGACATATCAGGCCCACCAGTGGATGAGCGGAAAGGGTATTTAGTACTGGCAGCTCAACCCAGGCTCAAATCGTGATGAACGTGTTGGCTACATATGCGTTTTCGTGATGTTCCCCAAGTGTTAAGGGATTAATCTCACTGCCCAGAGTTTGCTCTCAGATGCAAAAGCGCCCAAGATATTTATCCGTCATCAGTTCCCCCCACGTGAACCCCAACTAAGGATTTTTCAAAAGTCAGGACCTAGGTGGGACGTTTGCAGGATCTGGTAACAGCGGTTTTGTTTTTCCGCTAAAAACCAGAATAACCCACAAAGCATCATCGACTCTTAGGAAGACAGTCTTCATAAACTCTTAGATACACAACCCTTGTCATAATTCAAATAAAATGAACCGTGACTTTTAAAACCATAGAATGAGTACAGTTTATATCGCTCATTAGTTTTAAGTTATGCCAAACTTTTCTACAATGCTTTATACTTTAGTTGCTTAGAATACAGTTTACTTTTTCTGGAGGTTTTCTGTACTAACTGTTTATATTATATTTTCGACGTTCAGTAGAGTGAAGCAGCTGCAGCGTTTCGTATTTGTTTTCAGTTCATGCTATGTTTGCATGAATTTAATTTGCACCTTTGCTAATTTAGAGAGTATCTTGGGCTTCATAGTACAACTTTCGATTGTTTCTGCAGACATTAAAATATATAAGATACACATAAAAACTTCGAAACATTAATATGTCTGTATTGTGCAGCCATACAGTTAGAAAGACGAATTTGTCTTATTTTCATCTCAGATACATTGCATGTATCAGCTGTATATTTTTTTAGTATGTTATCATTAGATTTAAGGCAAACGAGTAACTAAAATGTGGAAATGCAGTACTGAAAGGAATCTTATGTCCTGAAAATTTATTTTCATTTATTTTTTATCTGTTTACATTTGTGTATTATTATTTATTAATTTATTTATTATATCTTCTCTTTTTTAGAACGTTTTAAGTTAATTTCTTTTTAATTTTGATTAGCTACAATAGACTTTAGTAGCATTTCTAAAAATGCTTATGTATTTCAATTTGTCTTACAGGAAAATGGATACACGCCACTTATGTATGCAATAAAAGATAGCAAGATTTTTATGGCAGACAGATTTCTTGATATGGGTATTAACGTTAATGCGATTGCCAAGGTATGTCCTTTGAAATCTTTTACTCATTACTATAATAATAATACATTACCTTTCTATGATGACAAAAAATGTATAGTTTAAGTATATTTTAGCATTAAATCAAAAGCAGAAAGAAATTATAAATTGTAATGGTAAAATAAGTGAATTTTTTCCGAAGAATATTGTACTTAACGTATCAGTTGAGGAGCAGGTACATAAGTAAATAATTATTCATTCATAAATATGTAACTTTGATAGTAACTGATATATCTCCAATCTGACTTTTATACAAGTACATATATATATATATGTATATATATATATATACTAGTGCTGTTGGAAAATTAGAAATGTATTAGGCAGTACAGATTACTAAGCACTGCGGAGAGAAAACATTAGCAGACTTCCCGTATTTTATAAGAAATCTAAAGAAGACTTCTTGTTCAGAATACTATTTAACTGCATAATTAAATACATTAGGTAAAAATAAAATATTATTGTTGACTCTATGCCATTTTCGTTATTAATTTCCTGACTTATGCATTGTCACTTTCCTAAAGTATGTTTACGAAATTATGCTGCTATAGGGAAAGAATACAGGCTACATTCAATGAAAAAAGAATTTTAGACATCAGGCAGCAAAAACTGAAGAACGCCAATATGATAAATGTTTGCTTACAATTAAAATGGAATTTATCAAAAGACAATTATTTATTTCACATTACACGTAAATGAAACGAAAGCTTGTAACTTACTGCTTCAATATTTTACATTTTAATAAAGCTAAATTTTATCTCTACGAAAGGAATACTCGTATGTTTTAGAAATAAGAGAACAGAAATTTAACGTAGATTAGTAGACATTTTAATATAAAATAATTTTTATACTGTTTTAGGATATAAAATCTAAATTTTCGTTTTGATTCTAAACTCGTGTACCTGAAGGCAAGCGAGACTACAGCGACCCTAAAAAGCTGATATATGACCCGTTTAGAAACAGTCTTTGGATAAGAAAAGTTGCAGATTAATGGTATTTAGTATGATTTCTTGCACTTTAGAATATAATCTATGGGAAATAGAGCAGAATGAACGGCCAAACATTTTTGCTTCATACAAAGTATAACTAATCACTATTAATCCGAAGACAAGCGTTATGAAACTCTGTATAACAGATAAAAGTTGTATCTGTAACTTTTCAAGCTCATAAATGGTAAGAATGCTTTGAAGAAACGCGCGTTTCAAGGCGGCGTTGCTCAAAACGTTAACGTATCGTTAATACGTACTGTTAACAGTACAGGAAGAATTAGCTTCTATAGCTTCAGACAGAAATAAACAAGCATAATCTAGTACTATTTTTCTATCCGAGACCATCCTGCTTAATTAATATGTGAACTGCAACTTCTATTCTATGATATTAACTATGAATTAAAGCTTTATTAAATCTGAAACATGTTTGCAAAGATAATTAAAGTATTGCTGCAAGCGCATTGCTTATACATGAAATATTTTAGTGTGTGTAGGTGTGTGTAGGTGTATTTAATTATGGCAAAGCACACGAGGGCCATCTGCCTAAGGGGAGGGATGCCTTTCGTGGAGGACTTTCTAAGGGAAACTGGCTCGTATACACGTTACACATGGGGAAAACCACGAAAACGCCCATGCAGCCAGCCCGTTCGCGGGATTCGAACCTCGGACCGAACTACCAGTGTTCAGCGACTTTACCGCTCGGCCGCTGGTGGGCCTTGAAATATTTTGGATAAAAATAAATACGTGTGCATTTGTTAAGCAAAGGTATAAAATTTATTGTTTGTTTAACAGAGCACAGCAAAGCATAAAAGAGTATAGATCTACCACTATTTAAATATAACTACTTGGTTACTGCTAAGCCTAAAATTTAAATCTTTTTAATTCTAATTGCCACTATATAATATTATAAAAGCATTCACTACAGTTATAGCTGCATTAATTATAGTTTAATCTAAAAAGGAACTACAATGAATCATCAACTTTGTTCATTCAATAATTCTTAAATTTTAACGAAAATTTATAAAGATCTTACACGTTGTCGAATGACAATATTCTGAGAAACTGTTATATGCGAAGGCATATGAAGGTTTAAGTAAGACCTTATATTTCGTGCACTAATAGCCCTTCCCGAAAGCTGCTTCCAGATTATACACGTTCATTTCATCCAACAATTTCAAAGGCCTAATCGTGTCAGAAAATTTTGTTTTTCCGAGAACAATACTTTATATCGTAAGTAAAAATAATGCGCCTTTCTAAAGGTATAATAAATTCGAGTACTAATTTAGTTGTAATTTCATTGAAATTCAAAATATGTATATATATAGCATAATTATAACTGCGGCTATAATTTTATTCTAATTGCAACTACAAATCGTGCAATTACAATTATACTGCAAATGAATTGAATTTCAGTTACAATGTAATTGAATCAACTGTAACTACAAATTGTAATTGCTATTTGCAGTGTAAATGAATCAAGTGCAATTGCAATTACATTGTAATTGTACGATTTATATTACAATTAAATTGTATTGGAGGATTTCAATTTAAATTACAATTATTAAGTAATTATAAATATACATAATTGCCATTACAATTACATTGTAATTGAATTACTTGTATTTCCAGTTACATTGTAATTCAATTATTAATCAATTACATTGTGATCCAACTATACACAACTCCGGTACATGTACATTATTGCGATTTTCTCGCGTGCAAAGTGAGTAGAGGCAGTTTCCCTTAGTCAGTTCCTAACGAAGGAATACCTGCTGGTCCAGGTTGTTAGATCCCCTTTGTATTTTACCGTAATAAAATAAACGTGTCTTTTTCGTTATAGAACACTTGCTAAACAGCTTTACCAAGAAAGTTATAAGCTCCAACTTAAGACTTCCGGCAAGAAAATACACTTTTGCCATTTCGTCAAACTTAAATTTCGACTTTCGTCAACATTTTCTAAAAGCAAAAAATATTTCGTTTAGATTTATTTCAGTATACCAAGAACGAAATAGCATAATCACTTTAGAACATTTTACTGACAATACTTATTTTCAGAACAAGAATACTGTTGTAAGATGTTAAAAGCAGCAAGTTTGATTTAACAGTGTTCAATAGATTATGTCGATGCATATATCTTTCTGAGGAAAATTATTTAGCTCATGTTGTTCTAAAACAGAAAATGAATTTGATGCCGGATTAATTTTTGCACGAGTATGCATAAAGTTTCTGCCATGATCCTGTGTCTTAAATATGTTCCTTCATCCTTATAGAGGTTTTAACGCCATTACATTCTCATTTCAGTTTTGTATTGCTGTGTTTGCTGCAGTCAAGGAAATTGTTATGCATCATAGGAAACAGCAGCGTTTATTTACTTTTAGTGTGGTAGAGTGTAAGTGAATAGTAGTGTGAGGTGGTGAGTGTAGGTGAACCTTGGAGATCTTGGTATTGCTCAGCGACTTTACCGTTCGGGCTCTGGTGGGCGTCAAATTAGCAATGTTTAACGTCTTTACCGCTCAGCTGCTGGTGGGCGAAAAGTAAACTAGAAATTAATTTTAAAATTGAAATGTGAACTTTCAATTTTGAAACTCATCAAGAAATACAGTTTTAATTTTTCTTATTTAAAGCAGTAACATTTTGTAAACACTGTTTACGAGAATTTAAAAGCACTGCCAGTCTTGGTACTACTTTCATTCTTAGTGTCTTCCATAAATAGTCTTATACAACTATCCTCTCCGTCAAGATGGTGTCTGTAAGATGGTGTTTGACACAATAGTAACAAGCGGCAAAATATTTAAATACGGCGGCAACATAATAACGGTAACAAGCTGCAAAATATTTAAATACGAGTTATTAAATTAATTTATTACCTTACACGAATTATGTTTCTTAAGTACATATTTTTATAGCATAAAAAAACTCATTGGCGCAACAGCCCTATTGGGCCACGGTCTGCAGTACCCCGAAATCTGCTTTCTTGACCTTGGGCCCGGGGTGTGTCAGTATATGCCCTGTACAAGTGGTCAGCTTGTTGCAGGACCCCATGTGTTTGATACCCAAGTGAACTTGGTACTCATTTTATCGACCCTGTCAAGGGATTGAGGGCTGAGTCCACCTTGCCCAGCCCGAGGATCGAGCCCCGGACCTAAGGTGCAACTGCTCGAAGCGCTAGCCATTGCACCACCGGGCCATATTTTTAAAGCATGGTTTCCATTAATTCCAAGAATGGGGTTAAGAAGAATTTAATATTATAAAGGTCTAGCTGAATTAAGAGGAAATTTAATAATATTAATTCATTCTTTAGAATTCTGTATTTAATAATACTGTATCTATAGGTTCTAACATTAAAATTTAATATTGGAACTATTGAATTTGAATTTAATTTACGTTTAGGGTAATAAAAATTGCATAAATTAAAATTGCCTAGAAAACACCATGCTGCTTACATCAGTGATTCTCTAATACTTTTAAAACTCAACCTGATGCATCTCCTCAATAACAAGCTATGGGTTTCGCCATCTAAATTTGGATAGAGCGATGGTTGCTTAAAGTTTATTTCCGCTGATCTAAATGCACAAAAATCTATGGGGATATCAAATAAATATGACCTAAATGAATTGCATCATATTTTCAATTTCTTGCTACAATTCATATGAAATTTGGCATTGAACGAAACGTCTGTTTTTTCTCTATGTATTTATTTTTGAGCTGTACAACCGGTTTCATTTAAGGTTACAACTGATAAATTCATATTTGTTATCGAAGAAGGATCGGAACTTCAGTATCGTATTTTTTCAAGAGAAATGTAAAATTGAGCTAAACACTAACTTCTGCTTTTCTGATTTTCTGTTATTTATTTGAAACAATAAAATTAGAAACTTATTTTAAAAAGTTAAGTTTCATACCGTTGATCTTAAAATAAATAAAATACATTTTAAAATATCTGTTCTTGTTAAAGAAATTTTAAGAATAACGAGACTGCAATAGGAAGAAAGAGAAACAATTGAATGTGACAAAGCTATCGATCTAGGCAAAACTGATATTAAAACCATCAAAATTAGATTAAGCGTGGCTAATTTTTTTACTGCTGCGTTTGGTATTTTATGAAGATATATAATCACAAAAATATATCAGATTTGCCAAATATTACATACCGAAGCCCCGTTATCTGACTGATAAAGCAGAATGGAGAGAAAGAATAATACATAATTAAACCTTTTGAATTTTAAAATTTCTCTTATGTCGTTATGCTTAAAACTTTACCTTTCATGAATATAAAAGCCTACCTATATATTATTAACATTTGTTATAACAATGTTTCACGTCCTAAAGAAAAAAAAAGTTATAATGCGTAACCGGGCATTAGCGATATATGGTAATATATCGCCAACTTAACGACTTCCTGGAAGTTTTGGGAAAATCCATTTTCAAAGTTCTAAGAGTCATTTTTTCCGAAGCTTCCAGAAGACCAGACAATTCTATATAAACTGCTGCGTTTAAGCTGTGGGAGTTTACAGTTACCTGCATCGGGATTTCAGAATTGTGCGATTATATTAAGCTATTGCTCATTGATTAATGAATGCTGTAGAGTTTATTTCGTGAGCGATATTGGTAATCTGTGCTATTTTTCGCGTGATTATGAGAACATGTTTTACCTTTGTGACTCGTCATGAATATATTTGTATCTGCTTACTTTGGGTACTGTTATTTATTTCAATAAAATGTCCATTTCTTCCTGGTCATCTAGAGTAGTTGTTAAAGAGATCTCTTCGAAACGGCACCCAAGAGCAATTATGGATTAAATGTACATCATCAGTAGAGGATTTTCCGCACTGGCCTTTGTAATGGTATATTCACTAGTATAATGAGCAAAGATTATTATGAGCAACTACTATAGTTAACTTGCATTATACGTAGGACAGCGCATATATTTATGTGATTCAGGTGAAAATGTCCAGCCACAGCTCTGTCAGACAATATGCTTTAGCCGGTGTTTCTCCCCTGTAGTATAGTTCTCCGCAGCCAATGAAAACATTTTCAGACACTGCCTTAAAGTCTTATAGTGTATATACTAATTAACTATACTTTTATCCAATCATTGTATGTATTGAATCCTATTTCCTGGTTTCAGAATTCTTCGAAAAAGAGAAAAACCTTTTTGGGTTTCTTTCGTTAAGAAAAAATAAAAGGTTCTGATTTAGATTAAGGTTTTTCGTGAAACCCAAATTCAACTGGGGACTGTAAACTACGCAACTACATTCTGAGCACTTAAGTAATTATACAATTTTTAAAAAAATTCCCGAATGAAGTTCAGTTAAACACCTGAAATTTGGAAGACACGTTTAAGAAGTTTTAAAGCGTTGCCAGTAATTGTTGCTAGTTCTAAACTTAAAATAATGAAAATTTACGTAAGATCTTCAGCTCGTCATAAAAAAATCTGTTAAACACTATTCATAATTTTGCTTCGGTTAAAAAAGAAAAATTATGAAACATATGTTTGAGAATTATTGCCATATGCTTCTATATTAATTTTACTATCATTTGTACTTTCAAAGCTATTTAATTGAATCTTCAAAAGTTTGGACTTTTGCAACGTTCTTGTCTTAAAACTGTAAACATTTATATATATTATTTATCAGGATGTGTTTAAAAATTGCTGCAGAGATTAGGTATTATGGTTTTAAATAGTTACATAAACAGGGTTTAATCCTAGTATAGCCCACCAGCGGCCTAGCGGTAAAGTCGCTGAACACTGGTAGTTCGGTCCGAGGTTCGAATCCCGCGAACGGGCTGGCTGCATGGGCGTTTTCGTGGTTTTCCCCATGTGTAACGTGTATACGAGCCAGTTTCCCTTAGAAAGTCCTCCACGAAGGCATCCCTCCCCTTAGGCAGATAGCCCTCGAGGCTTTGCCATAATCACACACACACACAATCCTAGTATCCGGTGCACACGGGATTTGGCTACTTTTGGCGACTTTATGATGAGCAGTAAAAACGCGACATATACTATGAGTAGTAAACGGGTCATTCAAAGAATATATAAAGTTATACATAGTATATACTATGTATATAGTGTATATACACACATAGTATATAGTGTATAGTATATATATATAGACGTTCTTTGGATCATTTTTGGTGTTGGCGATAATTTTCAAAATCGCGCCAAGGCTGCACCGTGTACTAAGATTTTACCCATAAACAGAATACAAAAATATACAAGTATAATTAATATGTATTCTTGTATACAGGATCGTGAATTTAACGTCTCATGCCTCGCGTGAAGAAATATCTAGATATGGCTCTGTTCCTTGTACGTTAATATTCAGCAACCTAAATAATTGTTTACCGATAACCTATCCGTATATCTCGATTCTTTTGATAGCTTAAAAAAAAAATATATTACATAAGGCCAGAGAGTGAATTCTAAATTTCCGATATATCTTTCCTTTAAAAGGATATCCATTTCATTAAAATGTAATAACTGTAGTTTTTCAGGATTTTCAATTAACATTTGTTTTACCATAAGTCTTTGCTTCATAAAAGAAGGTAAAAATCCTTTGATAGACACTTAGCACTCAAATAAATTAACCGTCTACTAACTCTGTCGTTGATTTTCTCCCCTATCAATTAGCTAATTATGGCAAGACGGTCTAATTGAAGGGAAGAAACGCCTTTGCCACGTTCTTTATCAATAGAAATTGGATAGTACTTGCGTTGTACGCGGCGAAAACCCGTAAACACGTATGCAAACATTCTGTCAGCTGTTGGGAATAGAAATAGGGAAAACAATTTCAGTGTTTCAGGGTATTTGGCCGCCTGAATGTAAGTGATATGTTTACTCATATCCGTAGCTAATAAGTAAATAGAGCTACTTTTACCCTCAGTTCCTGCTATACAAGTGAAACGGAAACTGACAATATCACGCTAAGTGATTTTTTATCATACTGCAATGAGAATAATAAATGATTTAAATGGATGCGTTGTGTAGATCATGATCTGTATGGTGTAGTATCCGCAGATTTCTAAATTAAACTCGAATGACAGAGTTAAACGTCTTGATTAGTTTGCATTGAAAACAAAGTCATCGAAGAAAATGTGCCCTAACTTTTAACATTATAATTAATTCGAGTTCAGTATTTATTGATACACTTCAAGCTCGCCAGATCAAGCTTAGCAGCAGTAAACTAGGAATGGATTTATTTCTACAACGCATTTGGCTTACAAACCTCTTTCAGTCGCGAGACAATAAGCATATTTTTTATTTTTGTGTCATAATGGCTAAGCTACTTTGGAGTTAAGTGGCTGTTCGTGTAGACTTCTTTCGGCTTCTTAAATGTTTCAGTCATAGCCCTTGTAGCATAGTTACAAAAACGTAAAAATATGTTAATTTATTTCTTGTTTCGTTTTCCAGATGAAATGCATTTATTGATTTTTTCAAGAACTCGTACAAGTTTTCTCCTCATTATTGCTACACCACAAAAATCTCAATCACGTAATATAAACCTACTGCGTCATCGAATTCAAGCCTTTGGAATATTTCACTTGAATAAACTCATTACTATTGGATACAGAGCAGCAAATTTAGCCAAAAAAATTCATACTCTCCCTTCCAATTAAAATTGTAAATAAAAGTATTTAAGACTACAATGCTTTCAGAACTGCTTGCATGGTTATTTCGAAGTGACACATTGCATCACTAGAGGAAGTGAAAATCTTAGGCTGGATGTTATCCTATTCTAGTCTTAGAAACAAAAAAAAAAAAAATTAAATCTTTTTAGTTGGTCAGATTCGATTCTAGATCTTCATTACCGAGATAGATTTGACGAAGCACATGACTCAAAACCAAAGATAGATTTAATCTTAAATTAGTCAAACAGAAATCTCGGTTAATGAATCCTAGCTTATTAGGATCTAGCTTATTCGTGTGATTTTAGTTTTGGAGGAAGGTTTATCAAAGACATAATGCTTGTTAAATTTCAGCTTTGAAACCTATTGAAAAGCGTCAATTTAAAATGTAATTTTTAAGGAAATGAAAAAGCGCATTACATTTGAGAATAAAGAAATAAAACGAAGCTTGTAGTATCAAAATTTATAAATAGAAAGGTTATTAAAATATGAGTTAACGAATTTATATTGTATTTACATTATTTTCTTTCTTTATAGATTTCTTACGCAGCTGCAATCAGAAACAATCTGTAACGCTCCGTATATCGATTTCATGCTCCATTTTTCGAATCAAGTTTATCATTAGATGATTCGAACTGTTCGAGTTTTTGTGCTCATTCCACAAATTTAATTTGTCTCGGAACAGTACAATTGTTGTCAAATTTAAACAAATTGGCGACCCCAGTTTCAGTTTCTTTCGTGACTTAATTCTAACTGCATTATAAAGAAATAAGGAGACATTGCTTCTCCTTTTATTATATGTTTTTGTTTATATTAAGCAAAAAAATACAAATTTAAAATGGAAAAATCAAAAGCGTAGCTTTCAGATTTATTGCAGAATAATGAAGATAAATGTTTTCGCTTATTCAAAGATATTAAAAACGTTTATTTAAAAACATTTTGTTCCTCTAGCTCTAAGGTAATAAATACGGAAGAACATCTTTCAAAATTTCGCTCCACTTATTCTGGGGTAACTGATATAAAAGCGTATATTTACAAAAAATTTATTCTGCTAAAATTTTAAGAACTGCAGTTTCACAAAGCAAGTTAACAGAAAAAACGAGAAATAGATGCAGACAGATGCTTGTAGTTGTGGTTAACTGGCTAATCTTTGGAATATGGTAGCAGGTAGTTTGGCGACATTTTGGTAAGGCGATAAAGGTTACTAGCTAGGACCTTAGCAGTGTACATGGATAAAGTCAAGAGTGTACGCAATGCCATTTTTGTGCAATTCTGAGATTTTTTTTTTAAGTGAAAATAGGTCGACGTGTACATGGATGATACCGTGTATGTGCAATTCTTAAAAACGCGGCAAGCAGTTTGCAATTCTGCACTTTCTCTCAATTTCGCACCTAATCTAAGTCATGATTAAGTACTTTTGTTCCATAAAAGTTCTAACATAAGCGTAATTCGGCTAGCAGATTGTTGGGAAAAAAAATGTTGAGTAAAAAAGTAAAAAAAAAAAAAAGCCTTTACTTCGTGAAAACAAAATGGCGTCCAAACATAAACTAGCAGGTTGCTGTAGCAGGGTTGGTCGCCAAATTTTCGCCAAAAAATCGCCAAGTTACCATAATCCAAAGATTAACTGGTTAACTTATTAAGTAAAAACTCAGTTGCGTGCTAGCTCTCAGATTAAAAAATTCAACACTGTTATGTCCCCTGGAATTAATCAGTGATGAGTGGTTGATATAAAGATGATATACAAAACATTATTTTATATATATATAAAAACTATGTTTTAAAAAATACTACCTGACATCTGCATTTCACTACTTAAGAGAGCCGAAGGGCTTTCGATGAAAACTGACTCGCTTTTTATGTTACACTTGCAATCTATCCGTTGCCAGGGAACTGAATTTGGGACAGCTTGTCAGTGTTTAGCAGTCTTACCCCCATCCTGAGATGTGAACGCGCACATTAACCGGAAAGGGTGATTTGAATATGGAAAAACACACCAGGGATACCTGCCTAGGGGAAAGAATGCCTTCGGGGAAGGCTTTTGTAAGAAAACTGTCTCATATTCCCGCTACACTTCAGGAGAACCACGAAAACCAACCACTCAGCCAGCCTCGCTTCCAGCTTGAGTCGAACTGCCAGCATCCAGCGGTTTTAACCACTCGGCCACTTGATAGTAATGAGAATATTTGATTTGTGCAACGGAAATTTGTGCTTGCATTAACAAAATAGTCTTTTAGTTTTGATAGCATTTGAATTTTTTATGCTGAATTTATTGGAAGTAAAGCGTACTTTAAATCGGCTAGATTAAGTTACTAGGTATTGGTTATATCACTTTAAACACCGTATATCAGTTTCAGGCTCCATTTTTCGAATTACGTTTATCATTAAAGAAGACTATTCTAGTTGTTCGAGTTTTTGTCCGCTGTACGCTATTTAATTTGTCTCTGAACAATGCAGTTAATTATATTTATTAACATTTCAAAATATACAGCTATTGCCGGTACTTCTAACTGTTGTCAAATTTTAAAATCTGTCAACAATGCAAATTAGCAACACAATTTCATATCCTGTCGTAATTTAATTCTAACTACATTATAAAGAAATAATCTGAGACATCTCCTTTTCTGAATTGCTTTTTGTTTATATTAAGTAATAAAATGCAAATTTATGAGACTTTCTAAGGAATGCGACAAAGCGCATGAGAGCTGTTTATCCAAGTGAAAGTAATACCTATGTAGATAATTTTCTACACAAGACTAACTACTGCATTTACATTCCGCATGAAGAAAAACTAGAAAATACCCACGCAACAAACCTCTTCGCAGAGATTCGAAACGGTGTCGTACTGTATGTATTCAGCGGACTTATCCATTTCAGGGTAAAAGCCTAGTATACGGTGCAGCCTTGGCGCGATTTTGAAAATTATCGCCAACTCCAAAAATGATCCAAAGAACGTCTATATACTATACACTATATACTATGTGTGTATGTAACATAATATATATACTATATATAACTATATATATTTTTTGAATGACCCGTTTACTACTCATCGTATATGTCCCGTTTTTACTGCTCATCATAAAATCGCCAAAAGTAGCCAAATCCCGTGTGCACCGGATACTAGGATTAAACCCATTTCAGTACTGGGCAGCGGAATTGAAATTGCTTAATATGCTGAGATAAAATGAGTTTATTTTCCGTAATAGGATAACAAGAGTCAAGCAGTTCTCTACAAAGACATATATGCCAACTTGTGAGGTAATTTAGACTGCAATAAACGTTTTCTTAACGTAAAAAATACATCTTTCACGTTGAATTACAGATCAGTTAAGCACATAGTGATCTCTCACGTTAATTATTTCAATAAACAAAGAACGAAATAGGGTACTTAGGTATAAAAGCAACCACCTTGGCGCAATTGGGCGATTTTTTACAAAAGAATCTATAAAAGTTACCTATGAGGTACAAGTTGGTGGTTTTCGCGACTATTTAAAAAAGATTCCCAAATTATTGACATTTATGTATCTTAAGTCGCTAAACCTTATCAACATGTGAAAAGAAGACATACTTTAGCAATTTAAAATACAAATTTAAATTATTAAATAAAGATTACGTGATACATTAAAAAAATAACACTTACATTCTTCTTTATATCTTTCCGTAATTTTGTTGCGCTTTCTCCTCTTGAAGTACACAGCGATCTGCTTTCGCTTAAAAAAACGGCAGACAGTTTTGGAGACTCGATTTTGCGCAATCCTCGGCAACAGCAAATTCCACAAGCTAAGTCTAAGGTAAAAAATATCACGATTTGTTTATAAAAAACCGATGGAACTTGGAATACAACAAAAAAGAATGTATACGATGGCGGTGTTGCTTGGTTAGGTTAGGCTAGGTTATTTAATTACGGCAAAGCCTCGAGGGCTATCTGCCTAAGGGAAGGGATGCCTTTGTGGAGGACTTTCTAAGGGAAACTGGCTCGTATACACGTTACACATGGCGAAAAACCACGAAAACACCCATGCAGCCAGCCCGTTCGCGGGATTCGAACCTTGAACCGAAATACCAGTGTTCAGCGACTGCTCGGCTGCTGTTGGGCTTGCTCATTGGGAGGGGTGTATTATGTTAAATTAAGCCCGTTCGCGGGATTCGAACCTCGCGGTGTTGCTTGACTGAAGGAATGCTGTGAGTTTGGCTGCCGGGAGAATGATCGTGCGCATGGTTGCCAATGTTTGACAAATTCTGAAAACTTGGAGACTTCTACTGAGCTGATTGCGTTAATATGTAAGTACCCGAAATAGAATAACACATCTTAAAAGAGTTTTCGACAATATTTTCTTTGTGAAGTAGAACATTTGGTACTTTTCTGTTTCGCCGGCGCAAATCTCGCCAAGCAGACTTTATTGGCGACAACATACAGTATACACATAAAAAACGTTAACAAATGTTAGTTATAAGAATTTTTTATTTTGAAGGCATAAACGTTTTAATATCGTTTAAAATTTTGTAAAAAGCCAATAAATAAAGGAAAGAATTAATTTAAGATTTTACTATGCTTTCACGGTTCAACATACTGATTTGCCGGTTCATATTACGTGATCCCAAGTGATCTCATGTCATGTAAACTACGCGACAAAAATTTAATTTTCTCAGTAATTATCTACATTAATTTCAAGTTAAATCTTAATTTGGAATACAAGTTTAAATGCAAGAAATATTCCAATTCATACGAATAGCTTACTCAGAAATTATGTAAAACAGCATTGCTTTACTTCGCTAGTGCATTCGCATTAGAAATGATGACCCTTGACATTGCCTTTTCTATACTTTTGCCTTCGGGTGAGATGTGTGATTGCATCCTAATTGATTTAATTACCGCGAATGGCCTTAGGGCACAAAATTGAACTATCTGGTAAAACTTCTATTTAATTGTATGCCAGTATTGAAAGAAACAATCATCAGTCTGATAAGTTATGTCTGCTGCATGTTTTGAAAATGAGGCGTAAAAGGTTACCAGCGAGGATATTCCGTTTGGCAACAGTTGTAATATTATTGTCGACTTTATCGTCTGCGCCGGCAAAACGGAAAAGTACCGAACATTTTTATAAGATGAAAGCAGTACATTTAGTTTAACGATGGCTAAAATTCAAAGTTAGTACATGTATCTCTCTGCAGAAAATTGCTTGGCACGTATTGCCTTGTAATGGAAAAGATCTATAGGGTTTATTATGAAATGATACTGAGACATTTTCGAGCTATTAATTGAGTTATTTGTCATGATTTTTGAATTTAAAGACTTATTTACATGCAATAAACTCTCTTTTATCCGGCCTAGCCTAGATAATAGACAACTGTGTGTTCTTCCCTCTCCCATGAATTACATTTCCATTCCATTTATTGGAAACTGTACAAGCCTACATTGAATTGAGACAACGTAATACTTATTTCAGAAAGCTAAACGTACTTGAACAAGAATACTGCTAAGCGTAATTTTTTAAAGCTCTCGTACTTAAAATACGTTTCTCTCGTACTCGTATCTCTCGTACGCTCTCGTACTCGTTAATGGTTGATATATCTGAGATTTTTAGATTGATAGTAGTCGCTTCAGCTATTTACGTCTTCGTTCTTTTTCAAAATTATTTATTTATTTACTTATGGCCCACCAGCGGCCGAGCGGTAAAGTCGCTGAACACTGGTAATTCGGTCCGAGGTTCGAATTCCGCGTACGGGCTATGCATGGGCGTTTTCGTGGTTTTCCCCATGTGTAACGTGTATACGAGTCAATTTCCCTTAGAAAGTCCTCCACGAAGGCATCCCTCCCCTTAGGCAGATAGCCCTCGAGGCTTTGCCATAATCACACACACACATATATATTTACTTATGTAAATAGTCGCCCAGACGAGAAAGTGGTTAGTGACACTGACTGCCTTACAAAGGCCACGGGTTCGTACTCCGAAGAAGACATGGATATAAATTATCTGTTCCTTCATAGGAGGCAATGGCGGCCCACCTGTTAAGTGCCTCCCTAATAAAATGACCACGGCTTCCGGCCTTAGTAATGGCCAACGCCTATAATGGCTAGTACTCGCCAATGGGTAAGAAAATTACGTAAATTTGAAATGAACTTAAACAAATGGAAGCGGAAGTAATGTGATAACTTTTGAAGCCAAACTTTTGAAGCGGAACCTGAAACTCTTCATAAAAAGGATTTCGTCGATTTTCTGCTATTTTGTTAGGCCTTCCGATTTTATCAGAAGCTCTGTTTAGAGGACTACGGGTACGTACTTCCCATCAGTTATAGCTCCGATCTATCGGGTTGTCAGTAAAATGATGCAGGTTTTTGCAATTGTTTATCTTTCCTGTACAATTTTAGCAACAAACCTATTTTGAATTACACTGGTTTATATATCATTTTGAAGCTCTATTTTCACTCTATATTTCTATAATAATCATTTTGTTTTAAAATTATTTAAAAAAATATTTACTAGATGTTTTTGTTTAGATGTCAAAACGGGATTTTCTGAAAATTTAATTTTATGAAAACAAGCTAGACCACAGCGCAGCACAACCGGCTCGAAATGTCAACCAAGTATGGGGGGGAGAAAAGTGTTAATAAATCTACAGTTCAACGGGGATACGAAAAGTTTCGTCGTGGAGAATTTGACCTGGAAGATCAAGAGCGTCGTGGACGCTCTTTAGCTGTTGATGGCGAGGTTTTTTTGAAGACTTAAGTTGAAGAAAACCTCGTGCACACCTGTTCGAGAGCTTGCGGAGGAGCTTGATGTAAGGAACACAACGATTTCTGATTGCTTGAATCGTATAGGAAAGTCAAAGAAGCTCGATAAGTGGGTGCCTCACGAATTGAAGCAAAAATAAAAAAACTGCCGTTTTGAAGTGTCGTTTGCTCTTCTTCTCCGCAACAAAAACGATCCTTTTCTTGATCGAATTGTTACGTGCGATGAAAAGTGGCTTCTCTCCAACAACTGGCGACATTCGGCTCAGTGGCTGGATCGCGGTCAGACACCACAACACTTTCGAAAGCCAAATTTGCACAAAAGAAAATTATGGTCAATGCTTGGGTGGTCTGCGGCCTGTCTCATCCACCACAGCTTCTTAAATCTGGGTGAAACGATTACGGCAGATACGTACTGTCAGCAAATCAACGAAATGCACCAAAACTTGCAACGCTCGGCACTGGTTAACAGAAAGTGGCCAGTTCTTCTCCATGACGATGCTCGGCCGCAGGTCGTGCAACTTACCCTACAGAACGAATTGGGAATGGAGACTCTTCCTCTTCCCCCATATTCGCCTGACCTCTCGCCGACCGAGTACCAGTTTTTCAAACATCTGGATAAACATTCTGCAGAAGATATACTTCAGAAACCAAGACGAGGTCAAAAACGGTTTTGACAACTTTATCGCGTCCAGAACTCCAGAACTGTATTCTACCGGTATAAATAAACGTATATCTCGTTGGCAAAAAATGCATTGATTCTGCTGGTGCTTATTTTGATTAATAAAATTGTTGTGAGTTGAGTTATGATACTTTAAAAATATAGGTTAAAAAACCTGCATTATTTTCCGGACAACCTAATATAACCGTTTTGTAGGTCACATTCACTTAGAATATCGTTTTCATTAATATACACTTTTCATTTGAGGTAGTATCCCACAATTTTGAACATAATGTTGTTGTGTAGAAGGCAGGTCCTAAATACTGATCAATTTTGTTTTTCCAAAATGCAAGAAAATAAATACGGTACTTACGTATTATCGCAACCAGGTTGGCGCGATTTGTAAGTTTGAGTAAAAAAGTATGAATAGAAAGAAAATGTACATTTATTAATTACAGATCATTTTTAATAAAGTTTTTTATATTATTTTGTTTTAAAATATAAAATAGCAATTAAACCCTTCCGGTTTCGAATTTGAATAAGTTGCAGAATTATTTTTTCGGCGGAAATCTTTTGGCTATTGCTTTTAGCACTGATTAAAAACCGTCTTCGCCATTAACAGCTTGAGCTGGGCGCCATGTTAATTCGATAAGGTATGAGTCAAGATGATGACGGGCTGTTCCTCTCTGTTTTTTGTTGCGCCATTTGGCTGAGCCCCACATGCGCTCTACATGTTGTGTGTGAACGCCCGTGTTGGGATCCACAAAGTTATATTTGTGATTAACAGTTCCATGCAGATATCCAGCATTTTCGAACTCACTTGTATTGTATCCTTTCCAGCAATCCGAATAAATTATGCTTCCTTCCTTGATATTTTCGCAAATTTTTTCCATGAGGGTAACGGCGCTTCTGTTAGGTTCAGTAAACAAAAAAGTCTCTTTCTTTTCTCGGCAAATTCCGCCGAAAACCCATTGCTGTGGTAGTACACGCCAGTGTTATTTTTTCTTTTTACAAATAAACACGTAGGGTTGCCGTAAGTAGGGTCGCCAAATTTGGCGATTTATGCGAATTTTGGCTTGGTTGCGTTAATACGTAAGTACAATAAATACCACAAGAGCGGTTAAATTTTATCTTTGTTTATAAAAAGAAAAGGTGGCTTATCGAGAGTTAATCAGGTTTTCATCAGACGAAAGCACACATGTTATGCGTGAGTTGTTACGCCACATTTATCTGTAAATGGCGCAAAATCATGCTGCTTGGCGACGGTTTCGTGGTCGACGAAAAAATACGGAAGTACCCAAAAGAATACCGTGATTGAAACCGTTACCAACAGAAAATTCTTATTGAATAGTTTTTTTTCATAAAAGAATAAGGTCTTGTGTTATTAGTGTATTTAAGTAAATTTACATAAAGTTAGTTTACATAAATAAAGTAAATTATATTTAAAATACCTTATAGGAAGTGGGGTGCCTTTTAATTTATTAAAATTTTAAATTTAATTCTCAACTTAGTTCAAGTTAATAATATGCACATCTAAGCAGTAATGCTTGATAATTTTCTAATCTATTTATTATAACGTAATCATTTACTTTTTAAATTTATATTATTTCGATTATTCAATGACTCTCATATGCTTTTTGCTATGAAATATATTTTATCAGAATTTCTTATATAATTCATAATTCATATATATATATATATAAATATAAGCATAATAAATATAAGCAACATGTATAGTAGGTGGAGTTACATGGATGGAACTGGTTTATATCTGAAATAAATTGCAATGTTTAACTTAAACATTCATTTCTAATTAAAAATTTTTAAAGTGTGGTAAAAGCATATTTTTCATGTTATATTCACCACATTGCACTATTACTAAACATATTAAAAGATATTTTGAGTAATCTGTACTAATACAAAATGTCTCGCACAGTATAGGACCACACTAAGAATTTTGTTAGATTGCAACTTTCCTTAAATTCTGAAATTTCACCATTCTGAAGATTTGTGTTAAGTATAAAGTTAAAAGGAGTTTTATACCTAAGGGATAACATTTCCTCCTTTAGCATATGCAAGAGTTTATTTTATAAATATTTAAAGTTATATTTATTTGTAGCATTACAGAGGGAACAGAGTCATCTGGATAATCAGAGGCCGATTGGTTAAGTCGCTGAGCACTGGTACTTCGACCTGGGCTCAAATCTCGGTGAATGGACTAATTGTACGGGTATTTTCATCGTTTTTCCCAATTGTAACGTGTATATGAAAGAGGTCTACCTTAAAGCCTTCGCTCACGGTAGGCAGATAACCCTCGCACACAAACCAAAAACAGAGGCATATTTTATATCGTGATAGCCGCTCCGACTGTATAGCGGTTAAGGGAGCCTACTGCGATACCGAAAGTTCTGTGTTCGAATCCCGAAGAAGGAATGGCTGATGCTAGCCACTTCCAGTAATTATCAGCTGATATGTCTATGTTTATAATGGTGCATTTTTTTTTTGTCTTTTAATCATATGCAGATCTAAAAGATAGTGTTGAGACACTCAGGGTTTCATTACTTAAAACTTCTAATTTGTTTTTTTACATCATTGATATTTGTAAAATTGGAAAAAAAATCATGTTAAAATCCGAGTCCAATCAATTTATTTCTACGCCAAGCTGCTATCAATACCTGTTTTCTAACCATTGCAAAACCAGCAACAGCTACAAGTCTTCTAATATGTCATCTGAAAAAAAAAAAAAAAGCAATAATTATCATCAACTTATAATGTTTTAATTATATTGTCCTAATTTAAGTGCTGTTGAGTTTACTTTAGGGAACAATAGGACATAAAAAAAGAAACATTTACTAATTACAGTAAATTTATTCAGTCTATATGATTCATAAACCTGTATAAAAAACCTAAAAATATATTTTCCTATCCTGAAGCTAAGGATTTTTGCTGGCAGATTGATAAGAAGGCCTAATATGATAGTTCTTTATCCATAAGACGGATATTGATATCTCAATAAATGAAACTATTATTTAGTTAGAAATTTCACCGGCTAAATAAGTGGTAGGTAAAAACAATATTAGAAAACTTGAAAATATCTTTATGATTTTGAGAACATGCCACTACTGGGAATATACATTTCTTTATGAACATTTTAATGCGTTGTATTTCGTGATTTACCCCATGTGTAACGTGTATACGAGCCAGTTTCCCTTAGAACGTCCTCCACGAAGGCATCCCTTCCCTTAGGCAGATAGCCCTCGAGGCTATACCATAATCACACACACAGTATGAAGTTTTCTTAATAATTACTATCACCAAATCAATTGTTAAAGATTTTCAGTTCCAAGTGTTCATTTATATCTGTTTCTTTGCACGTTTTTCTCTATTTGTATTTTTTTTTTTTCTTAGAATTTTTCATATTAATCTGCTTCCCCTAATTCATCCTTACAGTATTTGGTACTTTGTGGTATATCCAATATGCTTGACTTTAAGTTAGTTTTTTGGTGAAACTAAAGTTTTCTCACGCAATTCTAGCAGAATTTTCTAATCATATTCGATACTTTGAAAAGGATTTTCTCCTGCATTATGAAGACTAATTCAACGTTATTATTTTGGCATCATATTCCAGAAACGATAAACAAAACGACTGCTTACTGTTATTTGATCCAAAACATTAATAATAGTTATATGTAAAAACGGAAAAAAATATTATGGTATTCCTACCCACGACTTCGTGAAAACATTGCATTTCAAAACATCCATTTAGTATTCTGTTTAAATATATCTCTTTCTCAAAAGCTGTCTTAAATCTTTATTGACTCTCTTCGTGACTATCTCCTTCCATTAACTTATCAACAACAGAATATTTAGCGTTTGAGTGTTTTCTTTGATAAAAATGACTCAATTATCCTTATAGAATCATGAGTTTATTTTCGTTTGCTCAGAAACCCTCAACATTCAATTAGATTTTCCACTTAAACTCCCCAGCAAGAAGAAAATTGCCAGCAAAAAGTTCCCAAAGAGTTGCATTAAGATTCCAGGAAAGTTCGAGGCATACTATTGGAATTTTGTGACGTCAGTTTGCGTGACATAGTTGAAAAAGCTTTTCCCATTAGATCTTCAGGTGAGAAATAGCGTAGGAAAAAAAGCATAGAAAGCGCGTTTTTGATTTCATGGCATGATTTGGAATAGAGCCCACACACTGGATCGATGCCACTGAGATATGCGTGAGAGACTCCATACGCTAGATTTTGCTAGCCTTAAGGATAATTTCTAGCTAAACTCCTTTGGTTTCTTTACCATTGCATAGGACTACGACGATTTTATTTAATTCGGTCACTAGTGCACCTAAACCTTGATTAAATTGGAGGCTGTAGGAGGAGTTGGCTTGGGATTTTTTTCATATCAGAAGATATAAAGCGTCATACATTTTCATTATTTGTAATTTTTGGTCACAGAGTAGTACTTTAGATGAGCAAAGCTATTTAATATTTTATGCCACTCCTATATGTGTGCCCTTCTCCCCTCTCCACGCACTATCAAGAGCCTTATCGCATACTATATATTCATACAATAAGAAAAGCTCGAAATAGTCATGTTGAAGGACAATGTTGAGTTTTACCTCTTAGAAATACTCGTTTTTTTTTGGATAGAAGAATAGTTATGCGATGCATTTTCAAAATAATTCATTCTTTCAGAATAAATATTTTTTGTATTTACTTAAGTACATAATATCTTTTAGAACATTAATTATGGGTGTAATCTGGAGCGATGCTATGTAGATATCAGGATTAAGATTACGGGCTTTTGGGGGGGGAACTGATGATTCTCTAAGTTTTTCGGTATTAAGTTTCCATGTGAACATTTGCCGGGAGGGTAAAATTTCTTTAATTTTATCTTTTAATGGAGCACTAATCTAATAAATATCGCTCTAAGAAAGAGAAATAGGTACGTTAGTAGTGGGTTTACGTTATCCCAACCTGAAGTTGTACGAATGAAACAAAGCATTTGATTTCTTTTCATAACGCTGCAAAACACGACTGGATTGGGTTTATTATATTACGGCAAAGTACACGATGTTTATATGCTTAAGGAAATAGATGTTTTCGTGAATGGGTTTCAAAGGGTAATTGGCTCGTACTTACTTTGCACATGGGGAAACAAAAAAAGGATTCCATATAGAGTGTTAACTAGTGACTTAATTTAACATTTAAATTCGGAAATCTGTATGGATATGGCGGCCGAATGTATACTGTACAACATTAAAGATTATGGGAACATTCAAAAAAGCAAAGCACTATTGTTACAGCGTTAACCTCCAGAAAAACAATCAAAATCAGTAGCTGATGTATTTTGCTAAGGAGAAGAAAAAAAATTGTAGTATAAATTGTAAGTAAAGTTGTCAGTTTCAGTGCATTTTATTTAAAGTGCAATAGAAAAGCGTTATTATATATGATAGGCACTCCTAATAAACATTAATCCTCTGAAATGCTATATATATATAGAGAGAGAGAGAGAGAGAAACCACTCGTTAAAATGCTAGTACAATAGTGAATATTAGAATATATAAATAATAAAACATAACCTAATAAGTTTTTCCATTAACGAAATGTTTCAGTTCTAGAAAAAGAATATAGTAAATTAATGTTTTCATTTCATGCATCTGTTCCTGGAAAGCAATCAAAGTCCTTTCGAAATTGAGGTGAAATGTCAAGAAGAAAACTTCCATAATTAGAAATCCTAATTTATGATGACTATTGTCCAATTTTTAAAATATTCATTAGCATGAGAGAAATTTTCTTACATCAGACGCTAAAATGTAAATTTTCTTTATGACACATGAAAGAGTAAGGTGTGAATTTTATTAACATGTTTTTGGTTAATTTTTTTATATTAATTCCAAAAACAAATTTCTTTTGAAAACGAGGTCCAAAACTAAACTGATTCTGAAAATTACGGATTACCATATTGCCTTCCTAGGACACAAATCAATTTATAGAAAAATATGAAAACTTAGTTAAACAGTTTCTAATATATCTTAAGCGTGGTAATGAAGATCAAATAGAGTTTTCTTATGTTCTTCACTCTACGGCTAAAAATAACTCTAGATGTTTTCTGTTTTTAGATAAGCTTAACAAATCCGCTGCTTTAGTCATATCATCGAGCTCTCAAAACCTTGACTATATTAACTTGTAACAATATTAACTAACTTGTATTTGATACAAAATAATCAGTGAAATGTGTATCAATTTAAATATTAATAATTGTTTATATCACTCTTCCATAATAATTTATAATATTAAAAATTAAGCTATCATTCAAATTGTTGATTACCGTGTTGCTTAGTTAAATGCAGTAAAATTATATGAAAATGAAGACTCTTCGGCTTTATGGTGATCTCTAAGAATACATTGATCATAATAAATGAATAATAGGTTTACCAATTTCACCAGTAAGATACATTACAACAGCTTTTCTGAAACGTTTTTCAAGTGGGAATCACTTCTATAAACTATAATACTCTACGGACCGCCTTACTCTTTTCTTCTTCGAAAGCAATTTCTTAGCGTATATTACCGCCAGTATATTAATTATATTTTTTTAATCAAGTTAATAGAAAATCATTTAATTTTATAATACTATTAAATATGTTAATAGAAGAAAATACGTATTTGTATTTGAAAATTCAAGTCTATCAGAGTTTGGATAATATTTATCTTATTAACTAAAAATTGAATAGATTTTGGTACTGCATTAATGAGATGGAGCCCATCGATTCTTGACAGCTGTTCTGTGTTTGGATATAAGCTGGTGACTGAGATGGGCACATACATCAAGCCGATTTACGTACTTGGTTTTTGTTTTAATTTGTGATGAAAACGCTTTCTCACACAGACACATAGAAGCAAACTAAATTACAATTTTTAAAGCACCATTTTACAGTTGACTATATTCTGTTTTCAGCAGTAATGAGTTTTAGGAATTACTCAAGCCTTTCGCTTGAAATTAATTCCAATGTTAATCTAAAGTTCAATTTCTACTCACTTCCATTCAATGGCAATTTGTTATTTTTAATATAACAATGGAAAGTATCACGAATTGATAAAAATTCGTCATACTTTTCACTTGGAAAATAAGTTTCAAATTATGATCTCAGAGTTTCGATATGCGAACGTGTGTAACTGCATAATTCTTTTTCAATAATAATATCATTTTCTACTAAAAAGTATTCTAAGACTGGAAATAGTGAAACACAATTAATCGACCAAGTTTTCTCTCGAGCCCTTTTATTTTCACTTGAGCTCTGAGAACAATCAATGAAATTACCTTCTAGACAGAGATTTAGTTCATTTAGTTTTGGGAACGCATCTGAAAGGTATGCCAGTATACGCCCCATGTTATAAGAAAGAAATGACGTAAAATCTTTGCTATTTTTTATTTATTTTTATTTATTTATTTTACAATTACCTTGAGAGTATATCACCTTCTACAAGCAATGCTTTGCCAGAGGCTTTCCTTTGATAAAGTTGATTAATTTAATGTTGTCTTCTAACATGGTTTCGAATTTTGAAACATGCCTTTGGCCGCCAAGGTTTCGCTGTGAACAAAAATAACGGGTCCAGGTAACATTTAAGCTGTTGCCAGTTGTAACTTTAGCTGCAACGTCACTATGCCTTCCGAAGAGCGTACGGGCCCCAAATCAGAACAAAAATCTCCACAATTCTTCCAATCATTTTCATGCTCTTTCATGTAATCATTTAGGACTTTAAAAATTTGCTTTGGCAGCGTCTTCGAAAATAACATATGTTCAAGAATACCATTATTAAATTCATAGTTGACGTAACAATTCTGCTGTGCATCATTAGAAATATCTCTTTTCTTGTCTGTCTGAAATGAAGTAGATTTTTTTTATTCAGCTGAGATGTGATGATTTTATGTTATTAGTCATCTCATCGATTCATGACGCAGTTTTATTGTTTGAGAATGGTATTTAATCAATGCCCTTATGTTAGTTTTTCACTAAACATTGGTTAAACTATACTTTTTTATAATTGGAAGTATTGTAGTCTCGCGTATAGAATGGGGTGACTCGCTGTTAGTGATGTAAAGATTTGTAATACAAGAAACGTCTAAGGCATTTTCAGTTGCGGAACCTGTGTTAGAAAAAAATTTGATTACTTTATTTAGCTCATCAACACATAGCTGAAAAAATTCGACAGATCTGCTTTTTACCTTGTGTCTTTCATCTTTAAATGCCGTTCCAATTTCGCGGGTTTCACACACTAATTCACAAGCAGTTCGTAACATATAACGAACTGAAGTTTTGTTTGCTATCCCGCACATGCCAAGTAAATCTAAATTCCAAGTTACCCTTCTCATGCTTGCGAAAGTACTTTTCCTTTGAAAAGCTATGAGTACCAACAGATATTTTTAATGGTCCTAGAATCATTAATATAGTCATATCACACACAGATTCTGCACTATCAGCTTGCTTAAATTAAGGGTAGCATTGCGTTTCTTTCTTTTCAACGATTCGGTTGGAAGCCAGATTTTCATTATGTGCAATGGGCACTTAATAGCAGAGACAACTATTAACGCATACGGTAAAACACATCTATCTGCGTCTATCAAATAGGAAAGATTTCAAATAACTATACAGATACTGGACTAAACAACAAACTACGAATCAGCAATGAATACTATTTTTTTATAAGTAACATGTCATTGACACCCAAACAAAAGGGGGGAAAGAGAGCAGGAGGAAAAAAAAATAATTGGAAATTACACTAATTTAAACTTCTGGATCTTATTCGCCCGAATTTTAAAACAGGCGAAAACTAAAATTTCTCCCATCGTCCTCTGAAAAAATGCAAATAAAAAAAAATAATGCAGAAACATGCCCTGATTTTCAGCAAGTAAAATGAAGCTTCTTGGTGTCTGTGCCATTTCAGTATCCCCGAATCTATTAAGAAAGTCGTAAACACATGAAAAGAAGGCTCAACATTTCGGTGTACTGAGACAAACTCGGGGGAGGGGGAAGAATCTCCGTTAGGGTTACAGGTATGGAGCTAGATGTGCAGCGAAAGGAAGGCGAGGAGTACCACAGTCATAGTGCTTTAAATCGATCTTTTGCTGCTAAAACTAGAGAACTCCGTAGGTCGGGTTAAATGGTAATAAATTCCATAAAATGTCAGTCTTGGGAGAAAATATGATAGACGACTGCCCATGTATAGTTTCTAAACTCTGAGATTTCACCTACAGTATCGCATAAGCAATTAATTTTAATTTAAGTTTTTGCCTTTTTTTTTTTTTTGGAAATCTAGGTAGATCCCTAAGGCAGTTTTTAAGAACCCCTTTTGGTTTGCGGGCCACAGACTGAGAAACTCCGCGTTACACCTAAACTTACTGCTAATATATTTACTTCCCCGCCAACTGGTGAGTGGCTATAGCTACTGAGCTGTGGTAGTTCGTCATGGATTCAAATAGCAGCGAACAAGCTGGCTTCATGGATATTTTTGTGGTCTTCCTTACCCCTCTGAAAATGACACATGAATAAAAGCTCTTGTGTCATAACCCATGGAAAATAACGCGTGAATACGCATTAGTTCCCTTTAGAATTTCCTCCTTAAAGGCATCCGTCCCCTTACGTAGAAAGAACTAATGCGTTTTACCATAATGAATTAATTTAACCTATTTTTTATTTTATCTTTTAACACATTTTTTTAACCAATGCTCAACTGATTTCTCTCTGCCTGTTTCTTGTGTTTGTTTACAACTGATTCTGTTTCTGATATTTATTTATTTATCTATCTATATTAATTTATTTATCTATCTATATTAATTTATTTAGTACTTAATTATGATGTGTTGGTATGTTACATAAAGGCTGGGTAAAATCTGTTCACTGTTAATATTAATTGTCCACTGAAAACAACGCACTCGAAGAAAAAAAATGAGTAAGTAAAACATCATCTTAAAAACATTGTTATAGAAACGAAAGCAATAGCAAAATTTTGCAGTTTTAGTACATCGTCATAAGAACTGTCATGGTGTAAAACAAATCATCTTACATACCGCGTAACAGTAACATCCCAGACATGAGTTTCTAGGTTCTAAAAATTTCCAATCTATATTTGCTGTTACAATATGCAGTCATTTGTCAGCGCATGAAGAAATGTATAATATTTTTAATCACATCATTTCAACTAATACTTATAATTGAAAGTCTAAAGTAATTTTAAGCATTCAAAATCTGAAAATGAAGGGAAATTATAATTATGCACAGCAGAAGTTGATAAATTATAAATTTATGTAATTAGCTATTAAATATCATTAATTTTGATAAGACTCATTAATAGTTTTTATGGTTCTAGTTAGACCAATATTCTTTCAGTAAAAATTACATATTGTTTTGTTTCAGTTTGTTCAACTTCTTTAGGTGTAATTCTGTTATGATTTCGTTGTTGTTATTTATGCTCATCTGCCTGACAGTAACATCAGCCCAAGCTGATGCACGAAATTCCTCGTGGCAAGGAACGCTAGATTACGCCTGCCATTGGCATCAGCCTTGAGCATCATACAGGTGACAGTACGAATTAGCTCAGTTCCCCCCTCAATTTTGATGGAGAGCACCCCCGGGGGGGGTCCGAGGGTCTCCCACACCTCTCACATTCCACGAAATCAGACGAGAGGACTTTTGTCTCGTCGCATATTTAGAGTGCTGCCATGCCGCACCGACAGTATACATTTACAAACATCCATGCCTTCTCCGGGATTCGAACCCGGGCCCTTCGGCACGTCAGCACGTTAACATTTTAGGCTAACCATTTGATTGCACATCGATCGTTATGGCAAATCATGTTCAGAAATCATTAAGAATATGAGTAAGTGCTTATATTATGCATTATGAAGATTGAATTTTCAATTATTTTTAGAAATTTAAACTAAAGTTTTCCAGAAATAAAATAAAATTATTTAACTTTATCTTTTTTTAATTTAAGAAACCATCAATGCCTTGAAATAAATTATTCCAAAAGTTTTGATTTATTTCTTGATCTTTAGTAATTTATTCTAACCTATCCTCTTTAACCTAAGCATTAGTAATTTGGTTTCTTACTTAGCTTAGATTTCTTATTTACATGTGTATGAGAAAAGATTTAAATTATTTTGTAGTCGCTATTTAAAGCCCAAAATACCTAAATACTGTATTTTAAACTGTTAAAAGCATTTGAAGCTTTTACCATCTCAAAATGCACATCTGCGATTTTATCGTCATGTGTGGTTTTAAACGCTTATACGTGCTAAACCTGTTTCTAACCACCTTGTTTTGTACAACGATGTCTTAAAACTGTAAAATTTCCTTACTGTTTTATTTACATCGTGATATTGTTGCGTGCGTACGGGTTCGTTACCAAATGAATGCACATGTCCGATGAAAAATAAACAAAAATTTATTATTATCACAAAAAATATGCTTAAATTTCCTCAAATTATCGTGCAGTATTACAATATCTCACAGTAGTTATCTTTTAACTACTCAAACGTTCAATAGAACTTAATTCCAAAACAGCTAAAGAACGCTAATCCGCGAATTCACTACAATTAACAAGAGCAGTTTTCTAAACAACAACAAACTATGTAGTAACTACTACGAACTGAGATGTTTTCCTCCTTTTATAAGATTTTAAAAATCACACGCGAGAATTTCCTTGTACTTTCTAGAAATCAAAAAGAGATATTTATTAAATGTTTAATGCACGCGCTCTTGTATTTTCAATTTTCCGGCTTAGCTTTCTTTTAATATTCGTCACGCGCTGCACTGCGCGGGAAATAAAACCATTTAATTTATAATTGAACTAACATTAGCTTTTTTAAAATACCAAATTCGTAACACTGCCCCTTTCCCAAGGACTGCACGTCCCGGGCAGTACAATCCCTGGACAGGAAGCTAAACTTACAACTGTGGCATAAATGCAATAATAAGCATTACATTACAATAATAAACAACATGAACAATAAATGCAATAAATAAAACAAATCAAATGCTATCAAATACAAATCAAATACTAAATACAAATCAAATCAAATACACATTTAAAAACAAAAAGGACCATGGTCTTATACTATTTACAATTATTTACATTACTTACTATGGCCATAGTAATGAGCTAACCTGTCGTAATGAACGACTTTAAGTTCAGAGTTCGAAGACTTACGGATCCGAACTACGAGGTCATTCAGCCTGTTTAGGAATGTGTGCGGACCATCCCAAGGTGACTGTAATTTAGGCCTGAGTCCTTTTCGTTGAATCGGGTTCCACAACCACACCTTGTCTCCTTTATTGGATCTATGTCCAGTAGCTCTCGTGTTGTATCTGGTCTTCACTTTCTCCGTCGCCAAGTTCACTCGCTTTCGTACGGAACGGTGCATCACTTCAAAACGGGCCTGGACATCTTGGATGTGTTCCTCAGGCGATGAAGGCGCATCCGTAGGGCGACCGAACAGGCGGTCACAAGGCAGACGAAGGTCTCGACCGAAGAGCTTCTGGGATGGAGAATACCCGGTAGTCTGGTGTTTTTCTCCGACCCTAGTAGGATTTCGGCAGCTTTCTGAATAGGGTCTTTCACATGAGACGTCGGCGTTTCCAGGCGATGATTCCTTTTGAAGATGGATCGTCATGTCTTCAGATGCTGAGAACAGCTTATTGTTTTTGAAGGCTAAGGAAAAATTATATTTCCTTAGAAAGTCCAATCCGAGTATGCATGGATCTGTAATATTCGCCACATAAGCCACATAAGATGGTAGGCGGCACTTCCACACATAATGTTCACGTTTAACTTCCCAGCTATGTCGATCTTATCACCAGACGCAGTCTGAAGGGTAGCACAGGATGGCGTCCAAATAAGTTTATCTTTAAACTGTTCAGCTACATCTTTCTACTGATGGTAACATTAGCTCCTGTGTCAATGATCATATTGCAAGGAACTCCATCGAAATTTCCATTGATGGACAGTCCGTTACTGTTGCCACTCACTCTAGAAATCTTGAGTGCTTTAAAACAAGGTTTTACATTATCTGGCAACCTCCGTTCCTTGATGTGGTCATTAATTTGTTTCCTGCGTCATTGCTGAGAAAGGTCTCAATTTCCGTACCCTGGGGTGTTCTGCAATTCTTTCGTACGTGGCCTTCAGTTCCACAGTTCCAGCACTTTGGTTTGTTGTCAGTCCTTTTCTATCCCATGGCATTTAATTGTCTATTTAAATCGTATGCCTTATTTTCCGTGCTCTGGGATGTTCTGAAGTTCCTTCGTAGGTGGCCTTCAACACCGCAGTTCCAGCACTTTAGGGTCGGTTTCTTTTCACCACTATTCCGTCTCAAGGCATTCACTGGTCTTGTCAACTCATCCGTTTTATTATCCGTGCCCTGGGGTGTTCTGCAATGCCGTCGTAGGTGACCTTCAGAACCACATTTCTAACACCTTCGAGCCACTTTGTTCTCACTGCTACTCCGTATCAAAGCGTCGACTTGTCTGGATAAATCATCTAAACGAGCCATCAGTTGATCCACTGGCTCGTGGACTCGCACAGCTCTGGCTGGGTATCGATCTCTACTAGTTGCTTGCTGGGCTGCATCGAATTTCATGGCGTACACTAAAGCGCTTTTCAAATCTTTAACATCCGCCATTCGCAGTGCTTTCTGTATTTCAGGGTCCCGGATGCACGATGAAATATTGCAGCGACAGGATTTCCCTCGTTTCTCTCGGGCACTACGTAAAGCGAGGTGGGACAGCTTTTCAACATCCGTGGCGAGTTCCCGGAGTGATTCGGTGGGCTTCTGTTGACGGGATTTTAATTGAAGCCTGCTGTAGTCTTTTAAACATTTCTCGCCAAAGCGCAGCTCTAATGCGCCGGATATAGCTTCGAAGTCAAGTCTTTGGTTTTCGGGAAGCTTCTGCAAGATATCCGCTGCGTCTGCTCTCAGCGAAGCGGCGAGATGACAGGCCTTAGTTTGGGAATCCCATCCATTCGCATCCGCCACTATAGAAAATTGTGTTTTATACACTTACCAGGAGGTCTTCCCATCACAAGTGGATAACTTCAGAGAGGGACGAGCAGGCATGGGAAAAAATTTAAAACCATCACTATCGTTCCCTGCCGTCGCTACGAATTTCTTTAAAATATCCACTTCTTTGGCTACTGCAGAAACCCTATCATCAATTTGTTGTTCGATTTGGTGTTGGACGGCACGAACTCTTCCTTCAATTCGTTCCTCCACAGCAGAAACTCTCCCTTCTATATGTTCTTTTACAGAAGAAACTCTTTCTTCTATTTCTCTTTTCACCGAAGAAACTCTTTCTTCAATTTGTCCAACTTTATTTTCAACTGTGTCAATTCTGCCTTCCATAGCTTCAAATTTATTATCTATTATGCAGGTAATTTCTCTTTTCATTTCTTCTTGACCAGCTTGAACGGCTTTCATTTCGTCCTTAACGGATTCCTGGCCCAATTTCATTTCTTCCTTAACGGATTCCTGGCCCAATTTCATTTCTTCCTTGACGGATTCCTGGTCCAATTTCATTCCTGGTCCAATTTCTTCTTTAAACGAGGCAAAGGCTGATATCAACTGCCTTAATTGCTCTTCCATCGCTTTGTTATTGGCATTCAAACCCCACTCCTTACACCAAAAATTGTTGCGTGCGTACGGGTTCGTTACGAAATGAATTCACATGTCCGATGAAAAATAAACAAAAATTTATTATTATCACAAAAAATATGCTTAAATTTCCTCAAATTATCGTGCAGTATTACAATATCTCACAGTAGTTATCTTTTAACTACTCAAACGTTCAATAGAACTTAATTCCAAAACAACTAAAGAACGCTAATCCGCGAATTCACTACAATCAACAAGAGCAGTTTTCTAAACAACAACAAACTATGTAGTAACTACTACAAACTGAGATGTTTTCCTCCTTTTATAAGATTTTAAAAATCACGCGCGAGAATTTTCTAGTACTTTCTAGAAATCAAAAAGAGATATTTATTAAATGTTTAATGCATGCGCTCTTGTATTTTCAATTTTCCGGCTTAGCTTTCTTTTAATATTCGTCACGCGCTTAACTGCGCGGGAAATAAAACCATTTAATTTATAATTGAACTAACATTAGCTTTTTTTAAATACCAAATTCGTAACAATATTTTATATCTCCCAAGTTTAAAGAGCTAAGAAGCTTTCTTTTCTGTCACAACGTTTTTGTACGACAATGCTTTCGGCCTAGCTGTTATCTGCGCAACGTTTTAATCCACTGTTTTCAACGCTTTCCAAATATTTAGCAGAAATAACTTTCAGATTTCACATGTGGATTAACCGAGCAAAGTTTAATTTCAGAATTCTTGACGGTTAATTAGCATTTCATTAAAGAAAAGTTAAACACATCTATATTTTTATCCAGTTTAGAGAACTTGATTCTCTAAAACTCAACTAGGCCAATTTCTAATCTTAGTTTACTCCAACGTATGTGAAAATTTGATGATTTTTAAGTGCATTTTTTTATCTCACATTAATGAAATAACGAACTTAGTTTCTTTCATAACGAACTTGGTTTCTTTCATTAATGAAGAATAATTTTCTTTTACTTAAATTATAAGTACTACAATAATTAATAATATCTTTTTTCCACTTAATTTTCTTTTATGTTAAATAGTTCCATATGCAGCTCATTATTCCATTAAAATTCAACAGATACCTTGGAATGTGGTTTTTAGGATCATGTATCTGAACACGTGTGCCTTACGCTACCTGAAGGCAAATATTTAAGTTGATAACTAAACATTTAATAATTCCTTAATATAATTAGGGAATTGATTTACTTAAGTAACAAGGCAAATGTTTTCCATGTCACGCAAGGTATTAATCCACGAAGAAATCTTTTGAGATTCCTTTTACTTTATTAAAATATTCCTGCGAGTGAAAAGGAAAACTAAATTATTATTTCTTTTCACATTTCAGAACACAAGGTCAGAAAATTTACCATTTGCTTTACTCGCTCTAATCGATAAACACTAAATGTAATGAATATGTAATATCGTTAATCGACAACTACGCTTTTGATATTTCAGGTGTTAAAATAGAATTATATTTTTGTGGTTAGAGAGACTAAATTAAACTAATTTTATCTAAGTTGTTTAGAGATTAGTTCTTTTTACAGTTATTTAGGTAATTTAAATAATAAAATATGAAAGAGGTTAAATGGAAGACAGACAGATTTCTATTATGAGGATCAAGGGAACATTTTAAAAGTGATTTTAAGTATTCTGTAATTAATTAAAATACCAAGATCTTTTAAGTGAACAGGTTTTGAATTACAGACTCACTACTTCTGTATTAACTTTATCTCTTAAAATAAAATTTTAAATTATTGACTTGCGTTATAACGTTACGCGCCTCCAACTGGCACGCAACCAAGAGGTGACTGTGAAAACTGGTATAAAAGATAGAAGCTTGTGAAGGGTTTAAGTCCCTTTTTATTCAACGTAATGAATTACAATTGCGTTCTCTTGACGCTTACAAACGGTGCCCACTCGGCAGTCAAATAAAAATAATAACCTGAAAAGAAAGTAAAGACAAGATTCTAACTACGAGGCTCTCTAAAATAACTAACTCACCGCGTTTTACAATACCGCTGCTAATTCAGCAGACTTGAAGCTCACTGGAACAATTGCCACTACTTCCCGCCAAGCACATAGGCCGCAACGCGGGGTTCTTCAATTCTCGCTAACTACCTCCGCGCTCGCTAAGTAAGAATCTCACTCTCACCGAACTTGTTTCCTTCTATTTAAATCAGAATACTTCCGCTGATAATTTGAATGCTTGCGCGTTCTACTCAAATTTACATATTCTGGCATTGGCAGTTTCAGGGGAAAGTAAGGCTTGACAGGAAAGATAGTTTAAATTTAAAATAAATGTTAGTTAAAATAAATATAAACCCTACATTTGCCGCTGCCAGAATTTGGAAAACTTGGAAGCAGGTCCTACAAACGACCTGTTGTAAGTTTATCTAATTCTGAACTAACTGGCGAAAGCCTCGTTTACACAAAAAAAAAATCTTATGTAACAATTATATACTAAAATTCTTTTGCTCGTTACAAAGCTTTCTTCTTACAGCAACTTTTCCTGGACTTCATCAATCAATCTTGGTCTTTCCTTCCAGCATCTGGAAGAAATAAGTATCAGTATCTTTCTACATACATTATAATTTACACTTTCTTGACACAATAAATTTTTGTTTTTTAACGATTCGTTTTTCTTAGTTATTGCTTACTTCACATTCATTCAATTTTTCAAGCATTAATTTAACTTTACCCTGGCTCTCCACCGTGTGTGGTGTCAAACGGGAATATTCGTGTTTTAGTATTACAACACTTCCCCTAACCACCATGATTTGTTAGAATTCAACAACCAAATAGACACACCTTACTCGACATTCTACAACTCAATGAGCTACTTTAATAGTCTTAAAAATTCAAATGTAGGTGGAGAACCCTACAAAACACATTCATTCTAACTTCTATTTATCATTCATCTTTAAACATGCAGGCTTTCGCTCTAAAGCATGACTTTACAGTTTAATACTTAAATTTTGACTTCATTGCTTTTAAGCATTCACTTTTAGCATCTACAATTTTATGCTTCTAGACTAAATTCTATTTTTACATAACATGCAAGTATTTACATACATTTACAAAAGTTTAATACATATGCTTTTTACAATTTACCATAAAATGAATAAGAGAAAATAAAATTTTACTTTACTCATTCTTCGCCAAGCTGGCGGCACTGAAAGTAAAATTCTTATTAATACAAGAATACGAAGTTATTTTTATCTGCGGCCAAATTTTGGCTTTAACATAACAGAATTAGTCTTTCGACCAACAGAAAATGCTTGTTTTTAGCTTTTACACTTAAAGAAAATAATACTTTTGCCTTAGCTAAATAAAGTAAAACAAAACTAAGTCTCAACCGAGACATATTGACTTTCGTCAAAACATAGAACTTCGTACTTATGCATAACATTTCGGAACAAAAGAGAAAAAAAATTTATAGAAGGTTTTAACTTATCTTTGAGTTTTCGATGCTTGAAACTCCGTCATCCGTTTTTGACAAAATTGATCCCAAGTTAGAGGTGTCATGGATGTCAATCTTCTCCTTATTGATCTCCGAGTGTCGTCCCCGTTGCTCTTTCTTTTGCGTCCTCTACATGCTGGCCTCTTGACGGAGTAATCGTCTGGTTGTTGGCCTTTGCGTTTCTGCCTGGGACGGCTGGTCTTGACGTCCTCCGGTCTGGAGTCCTTGAATTTCTTCTGTTCCTCGTACTTCTGTGCCTCCTGTTGGCGTTTCAGTTTCCGGAACGGCGGCCTTGCTGGCACCTGACTCTGTGGCCGTGTGCGCGTTCTCCTTGATGTGTAATTTCTCCTGCAATCCTTTGTAGGTGGTGTTTTCGTCTTTACCACGGTTTCTTTACCCGGTTCATCTGTATTTTTGTTTTTCTTAAACGCCGGAGTTTGAAAATCATTTTTTCTTTTTGATACCGACGTCCGCGTTGTAGAAGTGCTAGGTCTCTCTTCAGTTCTCCGTTTCTTGGGTGGTGGAATAGTTGTTGCAGTCTCTGGCCCTTCTATTTCGTTTAGACTTGAGTCCTGCAAGAAACTTTTAAGGATTTCAAAATCATTTGGATTATAGTATTTTTTCACCTGGTCGGGACTTGCTTTACAGATTTCCCCTCTGTCGTTCTTAAGATATAATACTACCCCTTTGATTTCCTGAATTACATAGGGGCCTTCAAACTTTGGAGCTAGCTTTGCCATAAAATTGTCCGGGGCACTTGATAAAGAAAATTTCCGCTTCAATACTTTATCCCCAACTTTAAAATCTGCTTCACGGCGTTTTCTATCATAATAAATTTTCTGCCTATTTCTTGCCGTATCCGAGGTTTTAAGCGCCTGATCAATTAGCTTTTGCACGTCCTTTTGTTTAAACTCCTGCTCTCTTTGTTGCACAAAGAATAATTTATCTAAAGGCGTAATTAACTTTCTGCCTAAAAATAATTCTGCTGGAGTTTTTCCCGTAGTATCATGATGTGCCGTTCTTAAAGCATAAGCTAATTCATTTATGTAACCATCCCAGCGCTTGTGATGTGTGCTCACGTAACTGCGAATTATTTTTACTATGTTTTTATTAACTCTTTCTGCTATGTTAGCCTGTGGTCTATACGGAACCATTTTGATATGGCGTATATCAAGTCCATTGCATATGTTTTCAAATATTTGACTAATGAATTGTTTTCCGTTATCGCTAATGACTTTTATCGGTGCACCGTATTTTAAAATGTATCTGTGTAAGAATGCATCTGCGACTGTTTTGGCTGACGCGCGTTTAAGTGGAACAATTTCTATCCATTTTGAAAAATGATCTTCTATTACTAAAAGAAAACGATTTTTATTTAACTCGTTCTGGGGGAAGGGACCAAGGAGATCTATGCCTAAAATTTCAGTCGGAAATGTAGCGCGAATGCTATTTAAGTACCCGGCCGGGCTGTAATTAATATCATTTATTAACTGACATTGATTGCAGGACCTGACATACGCCGTTACTATTTTTTATAATTGCGGGAAATATACCGCCTCGCGTACCCTTTTTATAGTCTTTCTGACCCCGAGGTGGCCCGCTGTTTTTTTTTCGTGCAACTCCCTCAAAATGCTTAATCGAAGCGAGGCTGGGATGACTGGCTTATACTCAAGATTTTCGTTTGTTGTTTTCGTATAGAATAATAAATTATCTATTATTTCATAGTTTTTTGCTCTATTTCTTATCGCATCGATATCTGTATGCTCAAAGCTTTCGGGGTCTTTCAAATAAGCATAGATATTTCCAAATTCAGGATCAGCTTTCAGTTCAGTAATAACCGTATCTCTAGAATCTAAAATTTTTGAAGTCAACACAGCGCATTTAAGATCATTTCCTTCATCGTCCAGTTTTATACGAGAAAGTGCGTCAGCTACATTGTTTTCCTTACCCGGTTTATATTTTATTGTGATATTATATTCTTGGAGTTTTAAAGCCCATCTTATTAACCTGGGCGTTAGGTTTTTCCCCGAGTAAAGTCTACCAACAGCCGCATGATCCGAAAAGACTGTTACTGGCGATTTGCCGAAATAAACTCGAAATTTGTGTACAGCCATTAATACGGCTAATGTTTCTCTTTCTGTAGCTGTATAATTCCTTTGTGTTTGATTCAATGTTTTACTAAAAAATGCCAGCGGATGGTTATTTTGCATAAGAACCGCACCCACCTCATAGTCTGACGCATCTGCCGCAATTTCCAGGTTTTCGTCCCCCTCAGGGAATTTTAAAACAGGGGCATTAATAAGCGCTTCTTTTAATCTTTCAAAAGCTGTGTTAGCTTCCGCTGTCCACGTAAATTTACTCTTTTTTCTTTTGATTACTAAGAGTGGTTCAACAATATTAGCGAAATCTTTTATGAAAGATCGATAGTAAGAACATAATCCAAGGAAAGACGAAAGTTTCTTGGCGGTGTTGGGCGGTGGGAAATTCTTAATAGCTTTTATTTTTGAATCTTGCGTTTCTATACCCTTTTGCGAAATTTTATAACCGAGATATTTAAGTTCTTTAGTTGCGAACTTGCGTTTTGAGGCGTTAATTGTAAGACCGGCCTCTTTTAATAATTTAAAAACTTGTTCGAGGTCATTAATGTGTTGCTACAACGTACTACTCGTTATAATTATATCATCTAGATAAATTAAAGTTGATTTTCCTAGGACAGGCTTTAGAACAATGTCCATAGCTCTCTGGAACGTTGATGGGGCCCCACACAACCCAAAAGGCATGCGTAAAAATGCATAAGTGCCCGATTTTGTTATAAACGCGGTTTTATGTATATCTTCGGGTCTCATAGCTATTTTATAGTAGCCAGACGTTAAGTACAAAGTAGACATATATCTCGTCGATTTGATCTGTCTAATGATCTCGTCTATAACCGGCAAAGGGTAAACTGGAAATTTAGTGATACTATTTAGTTTTCTATAATCGATAGCAAACCTCCAAGCCCTTTTATCTGAAGGAGGAAACTCGTTCTTTTTCCTACATAGTACGACTGGACTCGCGTACTCACTATTTATGGGCGTTATTATTTTATTCTTTAACATCTCCTGAATATGTTCTTCGATGATTAAGTCTTTTTGTTTATCATAGCGATACGGTTTAGTCCTACAAGGGTTTTCGGCATTTAATTGAATCTTGTGAGTCACGATCTGACAGTTTCCTGGTTTTTCTGAAAACAAATGAGAAAAATTACTCACCACTTGCTGTATTGCTTTACTTTCCTGGTCATTCAGATGGCTAAGGTCCAATTCAGGTGTCTCCACAGGTTCCACCACCCTCTGGTCCATCTCCAACACCACGGAACTATCTTGAAAATTTAATTTGGCCCTCGCGGCCCTTAAAATGTCCATACCTAAAATAAGAGAGTGTTGCAGGTGTTTCACCACAAAAATTAATACTTTGAGATTTTCCTCTTTTACCTGTACGTTTAATGATACTTTCCCGATGCAGTGACATGTTTTTCCTTGCGCCGCTATAATTTCCGTATTTCTGGTTTTAAAGAGTCGTATCCTATAAAAATTCTTTTTGAAGAACTTTTCACTCATGAAATTTCCTTCTGCTCCTGTATCGATGAGGGCTTCTACTGGTACATCGCCAACCAGGACTTGTATAATTGGTAGCTGTGAGTTTTTTACGATGACTGTATTTAAATGTCTATTTGAGGGTTTTTTAAAACTTCCGGGGTCTGGACCCTCCCTTTCACAGGCCCCTCTAGTCGTTTAAAGCTTTCCTTTCAATCTGTGTCTTCTGGGTACGCGGACGCTTATTTTCAAATTTTCTTTTTGGGCCTTGACCTTCGAGTTTCGATGCGTTAGCTTGATAGTTCTTTCCCCCATATGAGCGATTTCCATTTCTGGTTTCCTCCTTCCTTCGGGTACTTTGAGAATATGTTTCCCCTCTCGCTCTTTCCGCGATTCTGCGATTTTGAAACTTCACCGCCAATTCGAAGAGTTCCTGCAATGTTCTTGGGTTTCTAATTTCAAAGTAGTCTTGGACAGCGGGTAACAATCTTGGTAATATTATTTCAATTATCTCCGCATCGGGTTTTTTCCCATACAGCATATCCGTTAGCTTGATTTTTCGTAAAATAAAGTCCGTCAATTGTGCTGTATCCCGTTGATAGAAACTATATAGTTCGGCTTCCAGCCGTGCGCGATCTTTCACTATGGGGAAGGCCTTTACTAACGATTTTTTGAAATTTTCAAATGTATACGTCGGGCTTCCAAATTCACCTAGAAGAAATTTGCCTATATTTTTTTCCACCATAGCGCGGCCTGTCCTCTTAGTGCTGATGTGGCGATGGCAACTTTTTGTCTTTCAGGCACAGGGTAGAGCTGAAAGTGGTTTTCTATACCTTCTAAAAATACGGACACCGAATTTTTTCCGTCGAAATAGACGTTTGGCTTGATTGATGCTCTCAAAGTCTGGACCAGGTATCCAAATCCTTCTAACTGAGTTGTCATTTCTTGGTGTTGTCCAGCGGCTTCCATCCAGTTTTCGGCCATTTCAGTTCGATAAGTGTTCGGGCGCCAATATAACGTTGCGCTCCTCCAACTGGCACGCAACCAAGAGGTGACTGTGAAAACTTGTATAAAAGATAGAAGCTTGTGAAGGGTTTAAGTCCCTTTTTATTCAACGTAATGAATTACAATTGCGTTCTCTTGACGCTTACAAACGGTGCCAACTCGGCAGTCAAATAAAAATAATAACCTGAAAAGAAAGTAAAGACAAGATTCTAACTACGAGGCTCTCTAAAATAACTAACTCACCGCGTTTTACAATACCGCTGCTAATTCAGCAGACTTGAAGCTCACTGGAACAATTGCCACTACTTCCCGCCAAGCACATAGGCCGCAACGCGGGGTTCTTCAATTCTCGCTAACTACCTCCGCGCTCGCTAAGTAAGAATCTCACTCTCACCGAACTTGTTTCCTTCTATTTAAATCAGAATACTTCAGCTGATAATTTGAATGCTTGCGCGTTCTACTCAAATTTACATATTCTGGCATTGGCAGTTTCAGGGGAAAGTAAGGCTTGACAGGAAAGATAGTTTAAACTTAAAATAAATGTTAGTTAAAATAAATATAAACCCTACAGCGTATTTAATTCGTCATCTGAAACTAAAACTATAATGTAAAAAGAAAGGTTTTAGTAAACCTTACACAGAGTTTAAATATTTATTCAGTGAATAATTTAAAAACCTCTTTAGTTATCAATATACAATAAAAAGATAAATCACAGTTACGTATAAATAGAACGCATAAGTCTTAAAAGAATTTAACTTAAAACATTTTTAAATTACATATTCAAAAGTCCAAGTCGAATGACTTAAAATCTTACACAATTAAAAATATCGAAGCGGTACTGAAATAATTTTTAATTCGTATTTATTTTATGAAAATAAAAAATATAGATAATTTTTAATAATTAAAAATATTTCCTGAATTAGGTACGTTTTTAATCATTATCAGAGGATAATATATCAGAGGAAATACTTTCCCCTGTGCAAACAACTTCTGGTTTTCAAAGACTCTCTTTCCTATTGCTGCAGTTTTTGAGAGAATAACATGGTTCTCTTAGGTTATTGCAACAAATCATAGGAAAGGATTCGTTACACATATTATTAAGAAAAGCTTTGAATAATCTTGTTCAAGTATACTCTTAATTCCGAGTATTCTCAACACTAAATACCTCAGAACACCCCTAAAAGTTACCAGATGAGAAATTTGCCTTCTTACAATATTTGTTACACTCAACAGCATTTGTAGTCTGAGCATTACTTTGTTTCCGTTTAAGCTGATCTCTTTATTAAACAACTTGATTCAAATATTTTCATATTTTAAATAATTTTAATAATCTTTTATAGCTGTATAAGTTGCGTGTTTTTTAACTCAAAAGCTTAGATTTGTTCATAGTAGTAGTCTCAAAATTACTTCTGTCAAAAACTACACGGCGAATTATCTTTTAATAAATATTTAGACACTTGAATATTCATGTGCAGTATTTGAAAAAAAGCAATTTCCGTTAGATATTCAAGATCTTTTCCATTACAGGAGGACATACACCAGACATGTTTTCTACAGAAAAAATATATACACTTCAGCGTTACATACTAACCACCATTAACTAACTACTAACCGCCATTACTACTAACCACCATTAAATTAAGTACGTTGCTTTTATATCTTATAGCAGTGCTCGGGTTTAAAAAGTAATTATTGTTAATAAAAGTTTTTAAAGAGTATCATTATATTCCTTTCTTTCTGTACTGAAATAACCAAAGAGACATATTTCTTATGTTTAGAGAAATTTTACCACAATCGAAATAAGGTGATAACAAAAGTATCTTTCTCAATGGAAGTATAATGCTAGAGAGAATATACAGAGAAAACTGTTTGAAGTGTGTTATTCTGTAATGAGAAAAGATCCGATATTTGTTTTTAAAATAGTATTATTTTTCTTAATTGTTCTACCAGGGCTGGAATCCAAGGGGAAGTAGGCTAGATGCATGGAAATTTTAGTGGTTTCTCTATGTGTAACATAAAGACGAGCTAGTTTCACTCGGGAAATTTCTAACAAGGCATCCCTTATCCTAGGCAAATAACATTTACTGTTTTGCAATGATCAATCAAACAACTTAAGTTTTAAATACAGTAATAAAACTTGAATTAAAAATGTATTTCGACAAGTTTGGACATAATTCAGTGAAAACACTGTTGTTCGTTTAATAGATTACGGTAAAACAGTTGAAGATTATCCTGCGTAAATCATGCAGTGGAGCACTTTCTAAGGAAATAGATCATTTGATTACTGGAAAGGAGAAGGAGGCCTGTATGTCCTTTGAAGAAGAGAGTAGAAATGCCTTCGTAGGTGATTTTCAAGGGAAACTGGTTAGCGTTATTATTACATATGAAAAATGAAAGCACGAAATCTCCCATACAGCCAGCCTGTTTACCGGAATTTCAAGCCGGATCGAGCTATTCCGTGATCATTTATTTAACCACTTTGTAGGATTTATATTTATTTTAACTAACATTTATTTTAAGCTATCTTTCCTGTTAAGCCTTTACTTTCCCCTAGAATTGCCAATGCCAGAGTATGTAAATTCTTAGTAGAACGCGCAGAGTATTAAAACTTTAGCAGAAATAAATTGAGTTAAGTAGAAGGGAAACGAGATTGTATATGTGCTTCTTGAATCACGAGCGTGAAGGTTGCTAGGTAGAAATTTAAGAACCGCGCGTTTCGGCCGGTGTGCCTATTTCGGCAGTTCGTTGAATCTTTCAAATTCTTAATCAGAAAGTTTGCTGAATCTCAGCTGTATCTTAGAACGCGGTTAAGTTAGTTACGATTATAGAGCCTCGTAGGTAGTGACTTCGTTATTTATTCATCCTGTCATTTATTTTTAGTTGCATTTTTGTCTATTTTGTTCAACCGCCGGGTCGGCGTAGTTTGGGAGCGTCAAGTGAACGCAACTGTGATTTCTAAAGTGAAATAAAAATGGATTTAAACCCTTCTTACGAGTTTGTGTAATTTCCAGTTCATAGCAGTCACTACTACTGTTGCTGACAAGTTGGGGCCTCCCAACATCATAACTTAGCCACTGATGACCCAGATTTTGCAAAAGAGTTGCTCCTATTCACAGGAAAATTCATGAAACGTAGGCAGCCCGTTATTTGGAATTTAGGATAAAAGCTTAAAAATATATTCATTTGCATTTTCATAATCGTGAACGTTATGAGCAGGTAAAACTCGATGCTGTAATCAAACATTTAAAGCAATATTACAAAGATATTTTTCCGAAATTAAAGTCTATATCATCTATAATATTTCCCCTTTGAAATAAATTCTTGAAATAAACTACGAGGAGCGATTTTTACAAACTGTTATATAAATTTTCATAAGATTGAATGAAAAATTGGATATCTATACCTTAATGTTCTTTTTTTAAACTAGCCCACATCTGAATCATATCAATCCAGACTCCAAATGTGATTCATATTAAAGCTCATGCAGTGATATCGCCTCTATATTTGAAGTATAAGTAAACAAAGGAAATTCATAAGGATATGTTTATGGCATTTAAGCCATTAGAAACAGTTCCCCTGTCAGAAGAGTAAAGCGGCTAGAAGAAGAGGTCAGTTTCAGAAGTCAGTCAGAAGTCAGTTTCAGAAGTGTCAAGCGGCTAGAATAAGAGGCTCCTTTGAAGACTATCCATGCACCAGTCATCCGTTCATAACATCCGTTCATAACACAACAAACTATTGCTAAAAGGAAAAATTTTTAAGTGTTCCCTAACTCGAATACATACCAATAGAATCCCATGGCAGTGTAGAATTAGTTTTAAGAAAATATTTTATCAGAAGAAAACTCCCAGCTTGAAATGTCAGCAGACGCACAGAAGATAGATCATGTAAAGATTTCGGAGTCACGTCTAAGAATGTTTTATGAGCTATACTAAAGGTTTTTTATAGATTTGTGACGGATGAAACATGGGTACACACTTCGATACTGAAAGTAAAGACAGCATGCATGCAAGTATAGTTTTTCTCTTGCGAGGGAAAAGTGTGATGTATCAGCCTTATCAGAGACAATGCTAAAGTCTATTAATGAGTACCTTCAACGCGGTAAAACATACACAATAAAGTATTATGCCCAGTTAATAGCAAAAGTGAGCTAAAAAATTAAAACTGAAGGAAAGAAAAACTCGTCGACAGCTACATTTTGCATATGATAGTTCCTCAATGAATGCTGCTTATGAATTGATTTTAGAGCATGATGAAAAGCGTTTTTTCTTCCAGGGAAGACAGAGTACATAAACGGCAGGAAAAATCGCTTTGCCTTAAGTAATGTTAAAAATTCAAAATTATTTGAATATTAACTTTTGTTTAGCATTCAAACACTAAGCTTTGTTTTTTTATACTACATTCTACAAACGTTTTGATCATTTCTTGAAGATAAACTCATTGTCATACAAAATAAATTTTCCTGAGTCAAAAGTCTGGATTTCTTAACTAGCAAATTTGATTCAATGTCGTATATTAGGCTTGTAAATTGCTTTAAATTAAGATATTGTTACTGTTTTTGTATTGATTTAGCTATTTTTAAATAAAATTAATTAAAATTATTTTATATTCCCGTGCAATGCAGCACGAGACTTATTCGAAGAGAAAGCTACGCCGTAAAAATTAAAATACTGGAGCACGCGTATTTAACATTTAATAAATAAATGTCTCGCAATTGTACTCTTTTGGTATCCAGAAGCATCCAGAAAATACGAGAAGTTTCTGGTGCTTGATTTAAAAAGCTTATAAAAGCTGGAAGAGAACTACTCAATTCAGTTGTTTTATGAGTTTGTTTAGAAAACTGTTGTTGTTTACTGTAGCGAATTCGCGGTGAATTCGGATTAGCATTCTCTATGTTTCTCTGTTTTAAATTAAGTTCTGTTGAAAGTTTTAGTAGTTTAAAATATAACTTCTGTGTGATATTGCAATATTGTAATAATATTTGAGGAAATTTAAGCATTTTGTTTTATTTGTTGCGTTAATAATAAATTTTATTCACTTTTCATCGGACTTGTGCATTAAATTTCTTACGAACCCGTACGCACGCAGTAGTGCCTTTTTCGTGAACTGTTTGGGGCCTTTTAAGAATAATAGATAACAGCGTTAAATGTAATTTTTAATAAGAAAAAACTGACAGAGGGTGGTAGTAAATGTCCGTTTGTGGTTTGGTTTATTTGATTACGGCTAAGTACGCGACAGCTATCTGCTTGAAGGGAGGGATGACTTCGTTGAGGACGTTCTAAGGGAAACTGGCTCATATACACGTTTCATATCGGGAAAACCACGAAAGCGCCCATGCTACAGGCCCTTTCCGGGATTCGAACCTCAGACCGAACTACCACTATTCAGCGACTTTACCGCTTGGCTGCTGGTAGGCTGAATGTTCGTTTGAAAATGATGACAGTTTATACTTTTAGAGAGAATTGTAACATAATTATGTATTCTTTTCTTTTTCTTGGCATTAAATACCTGAAGACCTAATCAAGGAAGAAAAGCTCGAGACTTTGTACTTTCCTTCGGTTTCAAACAGAAGCTTTAATCAGGCTGTACTTCTTTACTGCAAAAAAAAAAAAAAAAAAAGGCTCCCCCCCCCTTTTTTTTTTTTTTTTTTTTTTTTTTGACTTTTTCTTAAAAGAACTCTGAAGATGGCTTGTCGCAGATAAAAGAATAAAGTAAGCTTCTGCATAACCTCGCGTGAGCATTAAACAGACAGTTTCTACACTAATATTTAAATTTTTGAGAGTTTTTTATAATGTAACTACATATTATATTTCTTCGTGATTAGCAAAAGCGGACGTTTGAGCAGTAGTGAATTATCTATTATTAGAGTAGCAATTTTATCTCGCTGCGGATTTCCGAGATTATTATTCCTTATTTCAGGGCATTTTTCAGAAGTTTCACACGTTTTTTACTTTTTCTAATATTTATTAAAATTTTTGGAGCATTTTTAAGCATTAAATAATTTAATTCTTTCCTAAATGCTGCATTTAGGAAAGAATTAAATTATTAACTTAAAAACATATTGCAGTAAAACAGATGTTACGTTAAATAAAAACGTATTTGCATACGTTAATAATGAAGTTAATCAAAACACTATCCATTTAAATGAAAAACTTAAACTCCTGCAATAGCTTGACAACATTACAAGAATTTGACTGGTTTCTAAATATTAAATTTTAATTTCAAAATATATGTATATTATTATGATTAATTAGCTAAGCGTTAGTTTAAGTTATTGCTTCTCATCTAACATAAAATTTTGGAAATGTTTATCTAAATCTTCAAATACAAAATTTCTGGGAAATTCTTAGTATAAAACTACTGGGAGTGGTTTATTTAATTATGACAAAGCACTCGAAGGCTGCCTGCCTGAAGAAAGATTTGTCTTCGTGAAGGACTTACTACAGGAAACTGGCTCTATCTGCGTTACGCATAGGAAAAACCACAAAAAAGGCCTATGCAGCAGCCAAATAAAAGCTCGGAATTTTCCAGAATTTTGCGAAATCGTTAATACAAATCATAAGCCATAAATGTTTTCGAAGCCAGCAAACATCCTCAGTTTTACCTTTTACTTCGAGATAAAATTACAGCCATACCTATTATCATACGAAAGTGGAATGCATCCTGCTTTAATCAGTAACTAACGTGATTAAAGTTTAGTACATTTTAAAGTATAGCCACTGAGGAATCGGAGTATGTGTTGTAAGTTGAGGATTAAGACCGGGTCTTTCTGAATTATCACATTGTCATCCAATTTTATCAAAACCTTATTTCCTGTTTGCATTTTATTCGCAACGTTATCGAACTATATGTATCTATGAATGCCTGAAATATGTACAGCATAAATATTTGGTTTGGGGAGCCCAGCTAAACCATACACTGCTGGACATTAACTTTGCTATATCAAGAAGGAAAGCAGTTAGAAGAATTACATTTATTTTACACATATATGATATATTAGGATCGATCTATCTTTGAAATTAGGCAAAGAATGCACGGCCAGTCGGATTAAAAAATTGTGGGTGTAAGACAAAGTCAGCCCACAGACCAAAAGATAGATTGCCTAACTCTCAAAGCATAAAATGGGAACACAAGTCAATACAAAAATTATAAAAATTTGGTTAAAAGGTTTATTCTTCGAAGCCCGATCATTGCTGGGCTAGCTGTACGGCATCCTTGTAAGGAGAAAAAATTACTCTGATCACAACAGGATAAGGAGCTATCCTTGTCCTTTCAAAGGAAAGGGGCAATGAACTTTAGAAATAATTGTAATAAAGCAAACAATTCTGTTTTTATATTTATCCTGATATATATGGTTCTCTGATTAATCTATATTTTGTATATCCAAAGAAAGACTTGATTTATTTGACTACGACAAAGCACTGAGGGCTATCTGCCTATGGGAAAGGATGCATTCGTGGAGGCCATTCCACTAGAAACTTGCTCGTATACACATTACACATGGGGAATACTACAAGACGCCCAAACACCCAGCCCGTTCACCGAGATTCGAACCCAGGGCCAAACTAGCAGTATTCAGCAACTGCCGCTGGTGAGCATATCCGAAGAAAAAATACAAAATGTTGGTGAGGAGAAATAAAAATTAGGATTTTTCCCTCACTGTTTGGCACAAACTGTCAAGCAGCCAACTAAAGTTATAGTGTAAAGTATTATGTCTGGAATAAGACACAGAGAATCTACATTTAGTAGAAGGAATAATGCACAAGCAACAATAGAAAAAAATCTTAAATGAACAACTTGCGCCACAGTTTAAAATCTGGTTTACTGTCGAAGACTCAATTTTTATGCATGTTGGAGCTCCTTGCCACAAAACGAAGTACACTGCCCTCCAAAAGTTAAGGAACAACCAGTTTTTCAAAGCTCGCTATTACAAAAATGTCAGTAACGTTTAAATTCACAGTTCATATGCATGACAGTAACGAAGTTTAAGAAAATATATGCAAAAACAATAGCTACAACTTTTATTTTATAGAAATGAATATTTATATAGGAGTTGGAGGAAAATATGCCAAAATTGTAATTTTTGTTCACGTTGTTATTACAGTTTCGTGGACAATATCCACTAAAGTTTATCAATGTCCAGGAAAAGTCGTTTGTCTGATTCGTTGAGGTGGCGGGCGATCAGATGGATGAAAATGGGGATGTCACAAGCTGATGCTACTAGACATCTCAATCTCTCTGGTAGTGTGGTCTCCCGACTATGGAATCAGTTTTAATCCGAGGATTCTGTGTCTAGAAGACATGTCCCAGGCAGCCCTAGACTTACAATACCTGCGGAAGACTGTTATTTAGCTCTTTCGGCCCGAAGGAGGAGCAACATTACTGTGCCTCAGCTCATGGCAGATCATTTGGTGGCAACAGGAACAAGAATCTCAACTACTGCAGTGCGCAGACGCCTGCACAATACAGGTCTGTATGCAAGACGACCAGTTGTTTGTGTCCCCTTGACGTGAGGACATAGAAGTACCCATTTATGTTGGGCAAGAGAACATATCTCCTGGACCAGTCAACAATGAGCGTCTGTTCTCTTCACAGACCAATCCAGGTTCACATTGGAGCGTGATTCAGATTGTCAGCTGATCTGGAGGGAACACGGCACCAGATATAACCAATTCCACATTGTGGAGAGGCACAGTTACAGAGGTATTAGAATAATGGTTTGGACTGGGAAATCTCTCTCGTGGTCACACTGACCTACGTGTGTTCCATGGAGGAACTTTGAGCAATGTGAGATATTGAGACGAAATCCTTAATCAATATGTCTACCCATCACAGTATGGAGCGGATGGAATGGCCAGCTCAATCCTCAGGCCTGAATTCGATAGAGCATCTTTGGGACTACCTTGGGAGACAAGTTGCTGCTTTAAGTCCTCCTGTAAGTTTGTTAGATGAGCTAACAATAATTGCTCCGTGTCTAGTCGTTGCTTCCTATTTCACTGACCGACAACTTAATTGACAGAATGGAACCTCGCTGCCGCCAATGTATTGCAGCTAGGAGTGGACACATTCCTTATTAGAACCCATTTTTGTAATGTTACCATCCCATTTTTTCTCCGAAGTGTGATTTACGTTTTCTCTAAGATTGAATTTCTCTGCCAAAAGTAGTTTGTTGTAATTCATGTTTGTGTTGAACGTTAGAAACATTTTATGTCGCATTCATTTTAGAACTGTTTAATGAACATGTCCTGTAAATTTCGTGTTTTTATGTTGCTTCATTCTCAAGTTAGACCAAAAAACATGCTGTTCCCTAACTTTTGGAGGGCAGTGTATTTCATTAAATTTTGTTTTCATGAAAACAATGTTAAAGCACTTTTATGGCCACGCAAGAATGCAATTTAAAATTCATGGGGAATGGGGAGCAGAAAACTGAAGAAAATGTATATCGATAAACATACAATTCAATAAATCACTGAAATTTGAATCATGAAACTGAAATACTGAATAAATGTAAAATTCTAATTGAAAATCTGTCAAATTTCCCAACTACTCTTATAAAGAGTGAAGGAGAGAATACAAAATACTAATATTAGTTTGTACAAAAAAAAGTATTTAAAAGCAAAAATAAATGTAAATGATTATTTTTTTCATTTAGTCTAATAATTTTTACAGCTGTATAGAATCATTGGCTTTTAAAGTCAACCATAGTTGCGTAACAAACTGAGTGATTTAAAAGCAACAATTTTATTTTTTAACAATTCATATTTTTATTTATATTTTAACACTATATTTAATTGATATAATTTATAACACATTCATTTGTTAATTTTGTGATCATTTGCACATTAACATAAGGGGCTTTTAAAGTCACATGTTACATACCTGAGTACAAAATATTTGATTTTTATCACAGATTCTGTTAACTCTTTTTACACCTAGAAAAAGGCTGTGAATTCTTGTCTCGGCAAAATAAAATTTTTATACACTCAAAAACTGATGACAGGAAACGCAAGGAAGCATTGATTATACTGTCACGTATGATGGTTGATGCCACTGTATGAAATATAAGACCTTTCCATTTCTCTCCCACGACCTGTCACGAACAGTGGATTCTCACAGTTTTGCCATTCTGTAAGATAGAAGATCTTCAGCTTATTTCTCATTTTTCATCAGTCTGTTACTAATTAATATATTGAACGATTCAAAAGCAATAAACAAACTTCTTAATAAATAAGCATTCATTCTACGTTTTCTAATAATATATCTTACGGAGATAAATTAAAGCACATTTAATTTTTAACACATTGAACTGATAATTTTATGAATATTTAAAGCTTTGTTGTAGTTAATAAAACATGTTATTAACGTATGTCACATAACTGACGCAAAAATTTTCTGGTTCTTGACTCTCGATCAATTTTAGCTGACCGTCTTCGATGAAGGAATAGAAATATGCAATCAATGGTTTTAGTGGAGCTGGTGGAAGAAGTACACTGAAATGGTTTTAAATTCGATTCTCAGCCGAGATAAACTTTCTACTCTTGTCCTAATATCTTTAATGAGGCAGTGGTTTTTTTTAAGTGTTTTATTATAGTGTTCGTGTAATGGTGTGTAACTCGAGAAATTCCTTCGCTACGCATTACCTAATATTGCTTGAAAATTGTAAATAAAAGTGCTAAATTTCGTAACGAGATACCAGTTTTATATGGAGGGGGAAAAGGAAGAATTTAAATTATGTCTGCGTACATTGTAAGAGTAAAACGAATGTTTTAGTTAGGGTAAAAATAACAGGTTCATCTTTCACATCCTGCAATCTTTCTCGCTTAGCGCTTCATTATTCTCACGAAATTCGGCTGCAATTTGAGAACTTGGGCTTAAAGCAGACAAAGAGGTTTTGCAAGGTACTGCCAGTATTTAAAGTATTAAACGTGTTTTACTTATATTGGCCCTTTGCATGTCACTTAAATTAAGCATAGGAACACAGTAGTAGTTGTAAAAATGATTGCTTGTTTTGTACAGCTGTAGTACAGAAATAAATGGAAAACACCTTGATGTACAAAAAATTTATTATATTTTAACAAATTTAAAAGAAATTATCGACTGACAATAATAATAAATTCAAAGATAATATAATTTCAATCTTCTTATTCTTTCAGGACGGTATCACAGCGCTGCACCTTGCTGTTGCTCAAGTTAAGGAAGATGCAATTCGATTGCTCCTCAGTCGCAAAGCAGATCCACTTGTACCTTATGGGGTAAGTATTGCAGATAGTATCCTTAAAAATATTTCCCAATGTTTAAAAGGAATTCTATTAACAACGCCATTTTATTCTTTCGGATCTCTATTAAGCAATTCAAACAGTTTGTAAAATACTCTATTTGCTTTGGAAAAAAATAAACTTGTAACTCATTTTTAAGCCTACAACACTGCTTTCTTGACAAATATGTTGATTATATAGGATATTTTAATAAATAAATAAACAGGTGTTTGTATGTACAAAAAGCTATGCGTAAGTGAAGCGTAATCGGGTTTATAATCCTATGTTTACTTTTATTTGAACGGATATTTATCAAACGGTCATTCCTTTTTTTATTCCTACTTCTTCAGAAAAGAAAGATACGTGTTAGCTTTACTGCCTGTTTTTTGTTTTCATAACACGCAAAAATTACGCAAAATAAGCAAAATTTTTAAAGTATCACATTTTTAAAATTTTGTCTACATTACTTCTTTTTGAACAATTTTCCTTAGCAATATACCCTCTCCCGTTTTACGGAGGGGGATCTTTGCGTTATACCACACGTCCCCAGCGTTGCCAGTTGCCCCTTAAATGTGTTGTTCTTACCTTTTATTAAAGCATTCTTGTTTTTGCAGTTGGTGTTCCCATAAAAAGATTTTAAAGTGCGTCATTCTATTCCCTTTATTATTTACTGAAATAATTAATCTAATAGCTATATCCCTATATCTCTCATGTTAAAAAAATTTTACTACAATCTAAATGAGCTGAAGATAAAAGTTTTCTCACTGGAAACATTAAGTTGGGGCTTGTCTTTCTACAAAAAATCCTTGGTGCCTATTGTCTATAAAGGAAAAGATCAATTTATTTTTTAATTTACGTATAGACAGCTCAGAGAAAGAGAGTCGCATTTGAGTAAAGTGTTATTCAGATAAGAATAGAAACCACCATAATTAAAGCTAACTCAATACACAGCTTGAAAGATATTAATTATAAGCAAGAAAATTACGTAAATTTCTATCATTTTTGTTTATGCTAATTTAACGGGGATGAGAAGATAGTCGATTCAATCGTTCAGTTATTTAAGTTCTAATTCTAGCTGAATTTGTTATGAAGGAATCTGTATGTTGTCTCTTTTCATGAGTCATAAATTCAAAGATCGTTTCGTTTCAGGAGTCAAGGTTGGGAGAGCATTAGAATTTCAAAGCAAAACTTCAAGATTTCTTAGAACATAGAAATAACATTTATTAACGATAAACTTATATTACTTCCGCCTATAGCGGCCATGAAACATAATCAAGCATCGAATAAATATGACATGCGTCATTGTTCATGTTCAAGCGTCAAGTGATATATTTTTCATCGGCGCGCATCAAGAGCGCCACCTATCTACCAAAAAGACGGAACATACTCCGCCCCGATGAACATTGGTTCATTACAACATTATTATAAAGATCTTCAATTTTAGATTTAAACAAGTTTTCCAAAAGTTCAACAGTATATCATATAAAATAAAAATGCATAATGACAAATTTAAATTGAATAACAACATTAAATTTAGCACAAAATTTTACAAATAAAACATACTTACAATCTCTAGAAGGAAAACAATATAATGAAACTGCTAAATTACCATAATCCACAATTGTGGTCCATTCTCTGAATCTGAAACATAATTGAATTAATAATAATAATAAAGACACAAATTATGAATATACAATTAATGTTTTTTTTTTCTTTAGAGTCTTATTCACTCAATGGTAAGCGGGAAAGTTTATGTATAGGACGCTTCATTTCGCCCAATAAAGTTTTTAGTTTCACAACACGAACTTTTCCATCAGCACCAGGATATAGTTCAATTACTCGTCCAAGTCGCCACTTTAATGGAGGCAAATTTTCGTCCTTTATCAAGACTAAGTCATTGAGGGCTAAATTTGGTTTATCACTCAACCATTTGGTACGCCCTTGTAATTGTGAAAGATAATCTCTAGACCAACGTTTCCAAAAGCTCTGGAAAATTTGCTGTGTCAATTTCCATCTTTCAGCAGGGGTTAGCTTATTATTTGTAAGATCAGGTTCAGGAATTGCTGTTAATGTAGTCCCAATTAGGAAATGTCCAGGTGTTAAAGGATTAAAATCTTCAGGGTCAGATGAGATGGAAACTATTGGCCTTGAATTCAAACACGCCTCGATCTGTGTAATTAAGGTGTGAAATTCTTCGTATGTCAGAACCTGGGTCCCAATAGTCCGCTTTAAGTGAATCTTCATTTGTTTCACTCCAGCCTCCCAAAGGCCTTCAAAGTGAGGGGCAGCAGGAGGATTGAAGATCCATTGAATATTTTCACCGCTCAGGTAGTTTTGAAATGCTTCGTCAGAGGAAAGTGTAGCTATGTATCTTCTTAATTCTCGATCAGCCCCAACAAAGTTGGTGCCTCTATCGGAAAAGATTTTCTTGGGTTTTCCTCTGCGTGACACAAATCTTTTCAGAGATGCTAGGAATGCTTCAGTTGTTAGATCACTGACCACTTCTAGGTGAATGGCCTTTGTGGTGAAGCATATGTAAAGGCAAACATAACATTTATATCTCGTTCCTCCTCTTCCTTTCCTAGCTTTAATTAAAAAGGGGCCTGCAAAATCTAGTCCTGTCTTCGAGAATGTTCTATCCGGCAATACGCGAGAAGCAGGTAGGTCGGCCATTATCTGATTGGATGTGCTTGTTCGATTTTTAAAACATTTTATACATTTCCAAATTATTTGTCTTACAATTTCTCGGCCATTAACGATCCAATATTTCTGTCGCAGAGCAGATAATGTTAATGTGGCTCCTCCGTGAAAGTTCACTTCGTGAAAGTGTTTGACTATCAATTCAGTAACTTGGTGACTTTTGGGAAGAATGATTGGATACTTTGTGTTTTCTGAAAGATTCGAGTTACAGAGTCTACCACCGACTCTAAGGATTTCCTCTCTATCAAGAAAAGGATTTAATTTCAGGATTTTACTGCTGAGATTCAATTTCTTCCCTGCTTTCAAAAGTCTAATTTCTTCTCTAAATTCGGGATTTTGTATGATTTTAAAAATCAAATTGCTTGCCTTATCCAATTCTTGAACTGTTAAAAAACCCTTGAGTTTTAAAGATGTAGGTTTAATATTGTGGCAGAATCTTAAACACCATGCAGTTACGCGTTTCAATTTTTTCCAGGATGAAAATCTGGATGTCAATTCAAATTCAGCCTCTTGGCTAATAACAGAACATACAGTAGTTTGACGCTGTTCTACCTGTACCTCTTCCACCATAGGCTCGATCAAAGGATCAAAAGATGATGAAGGCAAATTTTTCTCTTTTAACCACACTGGTCCATTGAACCAAAGTTTATTTCCCACTAGGTCAGAAGCTCTTAATCCACGTGAAACTATGTCAGCCGGATTGTCATTTCCCTTACAGTATTTCCATTGCGAAGGTGATACAACATCTTGTATTTCACGTACACGATTAGCAACAAAGGGTTTCCATTTATCAGCGGTACCCCTGATCCAGTGAAGAACAATTTTAGAGTCACTAAAACAAAATACATTATCTTCTTGGATATTAAATAATTTTCTTAAATATTTAACTATTCTTGCGGCAATAATGGCTCCCATAAGTTCTAAACGAGGCAAAGTTAATTTTTTAAGTGGGGATACACGGCTCTTTGAAAGAACAAAAGACGTACAGCAAGAATCAGGATAACGAAAATATGCAACAGCTCCATATCCCTTGAGGCTGGCGTCACAAAAGACAAAAAGCTCTATTTTATCGAAATTTACACATTCATCATTTAATATGTATTTTCTAGGAATACACAAGTTGAGAATAACTTCAATTTCAAAGTACCAAGTTTTAAATTTTTCACTCAAATAACTGGGCAAAATTGTGTCCCAATCAATACCCAATTCCCATAACTCTTGTAATAAGAATTTTATTCTGATAACAAAGGGTGCAATGAATCCAACTGGGTCATAAATTTTTGCCACAATCTGTAATACCTTTCGCTTTGTAACGTGTTTCCAGTCAACTGGTTGTAAAAGTTCCTGTACATCTAATTTCAATGTATCCTCATCCAAATCCCAAATTATTCTCAGCACCTTTAACGTTTTCTTATCCAAATTATCTTCCTTATTAATTAAACCAATATCTTGCCAATGATTTTTTAAAGATACGGAATTTGATTCGAATTTTCTTAAGTTCATACCAGCATCTTGAAGAATTTTAACTGCATCAGTTGATAATGAGAAAACTTCTTCAACGGAGTCTGCTCCATGGATAAGGTCATCAACATATAAGGACTTATTTAACATGTCAACAGCTTTGCTATATTTCTTTTCATAACCCTTAATATGATGTTTGATAGTGGCGGACAAAATAAACGGACTTGTTGTCATTCCAAACGGCACTCGGCACATTCGGAAAACCTTAAAGCCTAAACTATTGTCACTATTGTCGTAAGAATGATCAAACCATAAGAAACTTAAAAAATTTCGATCTCCACTATCAATTTGAATTTGGTGAAAAGCCTTTTCTATGTCTGCACAAAATGCAACTTTATGTACGCGAAATTTTAAAATTATATCCAACAAGTTAGGATTTAAATTAGGGCCTGATATCAAACATTCATTTAACGATTTAGCTCCTTCAGACTTAGAAGAGGCATCATAAACTATTCTTATTCTTGTTGTTACTTTTTCTTCACGTATAACGGGCCTATGAGGCATATAATAACAGTTAGGTTCATTTTCAACAAACTTACATTGTTCAACAATCCCCTTTTCAACTTGTTCTCTAATTATATTATCATATTCATTATATAGGAAATCATTTCCCTTTAATTTATGCTTAAGTCCTAGAAATCGTTGTTTAGCAACGAAAAAATTATCAGCGAGTTGTGATTTAACTTTATAATTTTTTAACCCTTGTTTAGGATTAACCCCTGTGTATTTATTACCTTTTGAGCTATTAATCAAAATACTTGCTTCTCGGCATTCAGTTTCGATTTTAATGAACTCTATTAATTCACTTACTTCTATATTTTGGTTAGATGTTCTTTTTCTATGGAATTCAAGAGCTAAATCTTCAGGTAACAATTTAAGAATTATTGGGTTCAATAACTGTCCGTATGAACCGCTAGTAACATCTAAACTACTTAAATTTCTAACGCAGATTTGTAACTGATCATAGAGCTTTCTTAACCCAAAAACATTTGAAGAACTTTTAACTGGTTCTAACTGTAACAACATCTGCATGAATTTTGATATAATAACATCTTTACGACCAAACCTCTCTTCTAAACTTTTAATACATAGATCATAATTTTCTTCAGATAAAGCATAACCAGAAACACAATTATATGCTGAACCAGATAATAAACTTTTCAAATATGTAAACTTATCTATTTTAGATAAACTTGGATTAGAATGAATAGCATTATCATACGAATTAAAGAATTCGAGCCATTTACTGGGATCACCAGCAAATTTTTCAATATTTAATTTAGGTAACTTTACTGAAGCACTACTTGTAACAACATTATTACCATTCAGAGTACTACTAATACCATTACTAGTTGCAATTATACTTCTTTCAACAACTTCATTACTGTTAATTTTCTTTACTTTACTAATAATCTTAGCTTTAAACGTTATAATTTTTTCATCATACTCTTCACATACAAGTAGTTCGTTATCATATTCTTTTTCATCAATTATGAGAGCATCGATCTTTGAGTCAAGAGTTTTAAGTTTCTCATGGTATTCAATTAACAATTCATATGATGAATTTAAATCTTCTACATGTTCTTTACTTAATTCTTCCGATAATAATTTCTCAAGTTTATTTAGAAGTGTAGTAGTAACTTTACTACGTACAATAGCACGTTTCTTTTTCTCTTTTGCTAAATCATCCATTATGTTTCGTTTTCAAAGATCGATACCAAGAACAAATAAATCAAATTTCTTACCTTTCAAAAGGTAATTCCCCTTGTCCCGGGTTTCGGCACCAGAAAAATGTATGTTGTCTCTCTTCATGAGTCATAAATTCAAAGATCGTTTCGTTTCAGGAGTCAAGGTTGGGAGAGCATTAGAATTTCAAAGCAAAACTTCAAGATTTCTTAGAACATAGAAATAACATTTATTAACGATAAACTTATATTACTTCCGCCTATAGCGGCCATGAAACATAATCAAGCGTCAAATAAATATGACATGCGTCATTGTTCATGTTCAAGCGTCAAGTGATATATTTTTCATCGGCGCGCATCAAGAGCGCCACCTATCTACCAAAAAGACGGAACAGAATCAAACCTTCATGGTCTCCAATAAATCAGTGAATATTTACTAGTAACTAGAACTTTTGTATTGACAAAAGAATATTATATGAGTTTGTTCCAATCATCTGTATAAATGAGAATTAATTGAGAGAAAGATTTTAAATTTTGACTGTGATTTTCCTCAAGTGTTTAGAAATGAGAAATTAACAGGAGTAATGAAAATTTAAGAATTTGTCCTTGCTGGATATTTAAGCACATCATTATGATACACAACTCACTAAATTTTTACACCACTGGTCTCGCTACTGCGACTTTGCAACATAACTTAGTTTGTATAACGCTAACGCTGGAATGTACTGGGTATTTTTACTCCATGTCCGCTGTGGAAGAAATCTTGAGCGTAAATTTTAATTTTGTTTTATTTTAATAGACGTTTTGAAACCTGATTTTCACTGCAAAAATATTTCATTTATTGTCAGATGTTAGCATTTATATTAGTGTAACATGTTTATATATTTTTATTTTTTATTTTTTATTAAATTACTTTACATTAAAATGAAAGTAATGGCGTCGGTCATAGGCGATATTTTACCTTAAGACTAATGTATATTTTTATGCTGAAATTAATACTAATGTAACTTTCGGCATCGCTGTTTATCGTTTTGAGAAATATCTAAGCAAATTTCACAGCTTTAAACTCATTGCAAGTATGTTTCAGGATTAAGGATCAAAATTTTCATCAGTTATTTATTACTTGTGTTTTGGGCCTGTGCATACTAGCACGTTGATAAATAATTCACATTACGCGTAAATATTGCACAGTTTTTTTCCAGGGGGTTTGAAATATACTCCGTGACTTTTATGAGAGCAAATTATCATAGAATTTTTACTCTCTTCCCCGCTGCGCACGTGACCGAGTTAATTGAGGAAAAATGTCTTTCTAGGGAAAATGTGATATCATTTTTATGATCTGTAACTTTGCATGTGACGGGGGCATCACACAAACTCTGTCACGATGTTCTTTAAGTATTCAGCGGCCACACTTCCAGCTGTTGGTCTGCCTTTCGCTCCCATGAAGGAACAAAGGGCCCTGATTAAAATTCGTACGCGAGGTAGACGCTTGAATGGCCTATTTAACTGGGAAACGCGGGGGTGAATAGGTGACTAGTCTTTGACCAAGTGTAAATGTATTTTAGATATTTCAGAGATTAAAACAATAGTTTCCGTGATGAATCAGGAGGTTAAATCACATGCAGGTCAATGAGAGTTTCCAGGTTTTTCACTGTCCCTTTTGTGCGTATTTTAAAAGTTACGCTTACTTCCGAGATTTCCGCAAGCATTGCTTTTTGTGATTAGGAGTTTCTATTTGCATAATAACTCTAATCAATTAGCTTTTGATTTTCTACATTTTGCTAGTTTTCCAACTATAGATCACGTATTCACCACTTTCGTAGGTAACAGTTCAACGTATTTTACTGCAGTTATAAGGTGTTTTATTCATTTCCCTTAAAACAGTTTTTGCATATCCTTGGAAAATAACAAATAAAATATTCCATCTGAACTATAGAAGTTCTACATTTGTTAGATGTAAAGATAAATTAGTGTTTAGATTCTAAAAACTCAAGTAGTAGCTAAGCTAAAAATTATATTCAAAGTTTGTTGGGAAATATAACCTTTTGCGAACAAAAACTTTATTTTCAAATTATTTTAAATTTTCATATACACATAAATCATGGTGAATATTTATATTCTCTTCTCATACATTTACTGGACGCCCGATTATTGCGCTACTCGACCGGAAAGCTTTTAAAAGATGATATCAATTATAAAATTTCTAATAGAGAAAGAATGTTTGCATTTATTCTTCAATACGGCTTTGACATGAGTTTGTGGAAAAATTGTAATGGTCAGATGTAAATGAATAAAACTTCCTGTAAAATAAGATATTTTTTTTATTTGTATAATTGTAACAATTTATGTGATTTAATTACATAGATGAGGAATGATGTAAAGCATTGTAAAACGAAATTTTAGAATGTACTGCTGAGAAAAGCGGAATTAATTGGTTTTTATAAAAATGTTATGTTTTCTGTGGGCAAAGAAAGAAACTGCAAGAATTTTCTTTATGCTCATAAAGAAATATCAAGAGCCATTTTCCAATTATTGTATTATTGCTAAAGCTTATCATTTTGTATCTAACATTTTAACAAATCTCATATGTAGCAGATCCCGTAATAATGAAATGTTATCAGAATTCATTGACAGAAGGAACATGTAGTAGCTAAATCCACAAATTATTAAGATAATGTGTTTTCAAAAATTAAGATTTTAAACTAGTTGAGAAACCCTTAAGAATCCCCATATATCTTTATATATTTTTTACAATGAAAGATTAACTGCAGCAATAAGCCAAATGTTTCTTTATATTAAACTCAAAAATCTGTCATTAATTTTCCTTTTATGAGTCATAAAATAACTCTGTTAAAGAACATGTTGGAATTACAAGGACTAGCAATAATACAAATAAATGGTAATAAATATGTGCATAATCATATTCTACATATTTATTGCAATTCGTTACAAATAAAGGAATAAATTTGTTTCTTATGTTGATATAAAGCTACTAATGTGATCAATAACCAGGTCCCAAAATCTCCTAAGCTTGGTTTCGATTTTCTGAAGGTGAATGGACTCGTGGACCTCGTCTAGTATATTCCTAGATACGGAGATTAGTTACAACAACAACAACATAACAACAATAACCAAGTCCTTCAATATGCTACATCGTGTCACACAGGATTCAATATAAAATTCCGTGGACACCTATTTTATTTTGAAATGAATGGTTACAGATCATGCACATTTATTTCATCTGTAGAAAAATACGTATGCCAGATCAAATAAACACGACTGCAAGCGTTCCAACAGAAAATTATGGCGTTATCAAATAGATTTTTGCAACGTACAGAGGAAAAAAGAGAAAGGTCAGTTACAAAGTTTTACTGCTCCGTCTAATTTCTTTGGATCGACATGCAGAAATGAACTAACAACCAAGTTATCTGATAGCAGCTGACTTAAAAATGTGTTACTTCGATGCAAATATGCTTATTGGCAAATTTATGCCTTAATTGATGATATTTCTACCATATGTGATGAAAATCAGCCTTATTTTAAGTATCTCACGCCCACTGAAGCGTTAATCTACGCGCATTGCCCATTACCTCCACGTTCAGTCTTGGAATGGCATACTCATATTTTAAGACAGAACCTCGTGAGTCGTTTTTCTTTTCAAATGTCTACCTCTACCAAATCAAAAGTCGCTTTGCTACATGGCTTCTTTCTTTGATATGAAGAAATGTGTTGGTAGTGTTTTCGTGACTTCAGTATAGACCAAATCTAAAACAATAGCATGGAGCCCAAGAAGCATCTTTGTTGTTATCATTACATTCTTCAAAGAAATACTGCCACCTTATAATACTTACCGAAGGTGTAGTCAACCTCCAGAAGCTTTGAAATTGTTTATATACTCAATAAGGTAAGTGTTGCTCTTTAAGACAAAGATGACTGTCCACACACATGACTTACTAAGCTTATAACTTCTCTTATTTAGAATAAATTTGGGAGCTCTGTTTTGGGATGTGGCTTGGCATTCCAGCTTAAGAGTGAAGAGAATGAGGGAAGCGTTTTTATTTCAATTTTAACACATGTCGACTGTTTTTAACTAGCACCTTATTCATATGACAGAAATTTGAATTGACAGAAAATGTATTATAAAAACAAAAAATATGCTTATGTGAGACAATTTAATCTGTGATAAATTACATCCAGTGATTTATAGATTGATAATTATTGCTCGTTCATACATTTTTGGTTAAAATGTTTTCATGAGGGTGCATAAATTAGTCTAATCATTCTCTTCAGTCTCGCTTCATTTCAGAGTCAGATTTCCTAATTCCCGAGCAGTGGCGTAGCAAGTATAACTGGCGCCCGGGGCAAAATACTTTTTTGGCGCCCCCCAAAAAACTTTCAGTAATATAATATATAGAATATATTCTCAATAAGAAAATAATGCAAATAATAATAAAATGCTGAATCTGCCATAAAATACTCAAAAATATATTAAGACTAATCACTACCTAACTACTAGCCTTGGATTAGGAGATGCATCTGTTTCGGCACAAAAATCAGACGTACGTTGATCTAGAATTAGTTAAAAAGGTGTTATTTATTTTACATATTTATATAAGTGTTTTTAAAAAGTACAGTTTTTAAACAATTAAATTAAAATTATTAATTAAAAGTTTAATATACATTATAGATAAATAGATATGTGGCAACTTGCCTACTAAAACTCAATTCTGCCAGTCTGGTAACCCATAGCAACCAAAAACAAAATAATATTTATTCTATTCAATTGTTATAATTATTTAACGATCTGTCTCAAAAAATTGTACTACCATAATTGGTGACACGTATTTATTACGAATAGCAACCTTCAATGTTGCACGAATATGGAGTTTATATGTCAAAATTCTGAGCAGCAGTAAGTTATCCAGTGTGATGAGATGCAAGTAAGACATTTCACCTGTTATTTCAAGCGTTGTGCCGCATTCCGGCGAGTCAACATATTTCTGTCATAATTTCAGCGGATATATGTATCGTCTACTGTATTTGAGCCGCCAATTTCTCTGATTTCAAATACCAAGAAACTGTGTCACTATACACATAGTGATTATTTTTCTATACATATTATTACTGTGCATATTTGATTGATATAAAGTGGATGACAACGATGCTGCTTTACAATTTTCGCGAGTCGCAAGCCACCGGCCTTTTTGTCGCCGAGACCCATCGTTATGGTTCATTCAATTTTACGCGCAGTTGAGTCACATTACTGCCGACGAAACTCAATTTTATACAGCGATCGCCGCGTTAGAATCAGAGGTACTGCAATCAGCTCGTGAAATAATTCTGAATTCACCGGCGACGGACAAATACAAATCTTTAAAAAAAAACTAATTTCTGTTTATGAAGAATCCAAGACAGAATCAAGCAGTTATTGCACGATTTACGGTTGGGTGATATGAGGCCTTCTCAATCGCTGTCTAAAATGTAAAATGTCTAGCCGCCGGTAACCTAACGGATAACATTCTCAAAACAATATGGATGAATAGACTCCCATCTAACATGCAAACCATTTTAGCGGTCAGTACGAAGCCACTTAAAAATCTTCCCGAAAAAATTCACGAGCTGACCATTCCAGCGCAAATAAACTCAGTGCAGGCTCCTGCTATTGTGGCGTTACAGACTCAAATTGATGATTTGTCCAAACAGGTTGCTCAGTTAGTAGCCATCAAGCTGAAAGTTTTCAGCGCAACCGCTCCACATCACGTGGTCGAAATACACGTCGTAGCCCACTGAGGAAACGTTATGAAAGCCGGGTATTCGTAACCCGGGTATTTGTTTTTACCACCACAAATTTGGAAACAAGGCAAACAAATGTCGCCCACCGTGTGTCGTTATAACGACCAGGGAAACGAGAAGGGCCGTTGCTCGAAGTTGTGAACGACAGCGGCCGGAATTTTGCACGCCATTTCGTCATCGAAAAGAATTCGGGCTTGAGGTTTCTTGTAGACACCGGGGCTGATGTTTCTGTCATTCCACCACATTTTCACGAACAAAAGCGCCTTACCAACTTACAACTTTATGTAGCAAATGGAACTCCTATTCAAACTTTTGATGAACGCCTGATATCTGTTGATTTAGAATTGTGCCGCAACATCCAATGGCCATTCATTATTGCTACTGTTTCAAGTCCTATTAGTGGCGCTGAATTTTTTCAAAAATTTTCTGCTTGTCGATCTTAAGAATCACCGTTTGATATATTCCGAGAGTAATTCGCATTAGTCAAGATTTGAGCATTAAACTGATTTCGGGTAACTCCCCATGGCATCAACTCCTCAGAGAATTCCCTACAAACACGCGCCCAGTTATAGGTATTTTCGAACCCAAGCACGATGTACTACATTATATTGAAACTACCGAACCTCCAATTGCAGCTAAACCAAGACGCTTACCTCCGGACAAGCTTAAAGCTGCCAAAGAGGAATTTCAATACATGATGGAGCAGGGAATTTGCCGTCCTTCAAAAAGTTCATGGGCTCTATCTATTTCGGAAACGAAATGGTAACTGACGCCCGTGTGGCCATTATCGGCGGTTAAATGCAGCTACAATTCCTGATCGTTACCCAGTCCCTCACATTCAAGACTGTATGCAAGTTTCAGAGGGAAGAGCTATTTTTACAACCCTTGATCTTGAGCGGGCGTATCACCAATTGCCCGTTAACCCAGCTGATATTCCAAAAACTGTGGTTATTACGACTTTTGGACTATTTGAGTTTCGGGTCATGACTTTCGGCTTATGCAATGTTGCTCAAACGTTCCAACGCTTCATGAATCAGATGTTAATCGGCCTCGACTTTTGTGTACCTTATTTTGATGACGTCTTAATCGCCTCCTCTTCAGAGCAAGAACACCTACCACATTTGAGAACAGTTTTTGAACGTTTTCAAAGGTACGGTGTCGGTCTTAATCCTTCTAAATGCGTTTTTGGCCAACCGAGAGTATCCTTTCTTGGTCATGAAACTTCCGCGTTCGACCGCTTCCAGACAGAGTCACCGCTATCCCCGATATACCCGTACCATCTTCAGTGAAGGACTTAAGAATCTTGCTATGCTTAATTTTTATCAACGTTTCTTACCTTATGCAGCGACCATACAAGCTCCTCTAAATTCTTTTTTGGTTTGAAGCAAGAAAAACGTTAAACGTGTTATTTAACCTGGACCACAGAATCCCGCGAAGTGTTCCAAAAATGCAAAAATAATTTAATTTCGGCAACAAATTTTGCACTATCCTTCCGCATCTAAACTATTATCACTCTACGTTTATAAGGTTTTTTTCCCTCTTTCCTAGCCTGCCTTCGTGGCGTAGTGGTTCTGCACACTGGGCCGTTACTCCACAGGTCCGCGGTTCGATTCCCGGCGAAGGCGTTGCATATTTTTCATATCCTCTGCTTCCCAAAAATAACCTAATGTCTCTCCACGTTGACGTTGCTCAGCGTGGATCAACAACAGCTATAGCAGCAGTTTTACAACAGAAAGATCAAGAATTATGGAGACTACTTTCACATTTTTCTAAAAAAAAACTCTCACCAGCAAAAACCAGATACAGCACTCACGATCGCGAATTGTTAGGAGTTTATGAAGCTGTCAAATATTTTCGACATATACTAGAGGAACGCCTTTTCATGATCGTAACAGATCACAAACCCTTAACCTATGCTTTTCAACAGCGTTAGGATAAAGCTTCTCCTCGTCAAATGAGACACCTAGACTTCATAGGGCAATTTTCAAAAGATATCCGTTATATTGAGGGTTCGCAGAATATTGTTGCAGACACCTTGTCTCGTATTGAACAACTAGCCGTTCCTTCGCGAATAAACTTTGCTGCCCTTGCGGATGAACAACACCTGGATTCAGAACTACAAACTCTCTTGAAAAGCATATCTTCCACCAATTTGTCATTTACTTCATCAAAGTCTTGAAAAGCAAATTTATCATTACTTCATCAAAGTCGATCCTTTCAAATTTTTTTCCTTCCACACTTAAAAATGCTAGATGGCTTAGGGGATCTTGTCCCATTGCTGATTATAAATATGTGAAAATGTATTTTAATTAGCTGAACGAACGTTCGTAGCTAGCATTTGATAATGAAATAGTAAGTAGTATTTGAAGTGCGACTGTTAGGTTTGGAAAAACATTTTCTCTATAGATCTGTAGTGGAGTTTTAGGTTCCGTTTCTTTTCTACTGCGGAGTAACGTCATGCAGTCACATTCACTGCTCAAAACAATTAGGGGATGTTGTGGGTTCGGTATGAAATAACCATATAATCGACAATCTTTTTGAACAAAAGGAAATAGAATAGATTATAAAGGAAAATTGTAATGTTTACAAAGTTGGGAATAGGCAAATTTAGTCTGTGACGTCAAAAACTATGTGTTTAAGATAAGGAGTGACAAGCGACCTGCAGCATTCCTTTTGTAGTAGGAGATTAAAAACAATTGAAAAGTGGTGTGGTGGTGTATTTAATTATGGCAAAGCACACTAGGGCTATCTGCCTAAGAGGAGGGATGCCTTCGTGGAGGACATTCTAAGGGAAACTGGCTCGTATACACATTACACATGGGGAAAACCACGAAATCATCCATGCAGCCAGCCCGTTCGCGGGATTCGAACCTCGGACCGAACTACCAGTGTTCAGCGACTTTACTGCTCGGCCACTGGTAGGCAACAATTGAAAAAGAGTTGACTGTTTGTAGCAGTCAATCCGATGTTTTAGCAAGATGACTTAGTTGAATCGGTAGACTGGAAGGCCATCAGTCGTTTACAGGAGAGTCAAACGCAATCCATTGTAGCGGAAGCGTTAGGATTTTCACAAAATGTCATTTCCAGATTATGGATTCCAGATTCGGATTTTGGAAACTGGATATGTTTGAGAAATTCGGGACAAAGTCGTGTTATCGTTTTAAAATAAAAAGCGGGAGATATACGTGCATTTCGTTTAAAAAAAATAAAAATATATCTCTACTTTGGAGAAATAAAATGGTCAGAAAGAACGTTTTGGTTGATGTACTGCAAACATTTTATTACACATCTTATCAGACAAATCAAGAAAATAAATAATTAATTATATTACAATAGTTATTAATTTTAAATATATTTTCCAGAAATCGATCAAAATAAAAACTGAAATTTTCCGGAAAGTATTGTTTGGAAACCATTTGGCGCCCCTCTAGGAGCAGCGCCCGGGGCATCATGCACCCCCTTGCCCCCCCGTCGCTACGCCACTGTTCCCGAGTGTAAGCTGTACACTAAAAGCGCAGTATCTGAACCATAATTCCAAAATAATAGAGGTCCTTTGGGTCCTAAATATATATTCTTTATGAAATTTTTATAAACAAAGTATGAGCTCGCATGGCAGTAATTTAAAGGTTTTTTTTAACAAAAACATAAATAATAATAAAAATGAATAGTAGTAAAGATGTTTGCAGTTTAACATATATATACATATGTAGGCCCGCAGGGAAAAGACATTAAGCTCCGTGTAATTCCATAATTCTTGTAACCTGTTTTTCTTTCATAAAAGCAAGAACTGTGGTTCCTAAAAGGACCCTGAACGTAGGATCCCGGTTTCTCTTAATCGGGACTTTCAAATATAATATTACATATAATAAAATAGTAAGGAATAAAAACGGCAGAATTGAAACATAATGGCGTAATGTTCAGCTTGCTTTCAGACAGGCTTAATAATTTAAAAGGGCTTTTTGGAAATTTAACCCTTATTCTAACAACTAACCATCATGAGAATAATTTATTATCTCGTAACATATAAATATTAACATATAAATACATATATGCATATATATATATATGTGTGTGTGTGTGTGTGTGTATACACATTCGCACAAATAAACAGATATAAAAGTGAATGCAATATGACGTGTTTAGCAAACGTGATCACGCGATACGATCCCCCTCTCCCATTGGATAGGAAATGTAAATTTTTCAACAGCAAATTTCACCGTGCCGTTAAGATTGCTTTTAGCCAAGATTAGAAATATTTTGTATCTTTCTGTTTCTGCAGCGTATGTAGATCATTGACCTTATTAATTAATTGAGAACACTGTCGCCACATGCTTATAAATCCTTCTTCTCCGTCTTTAAATGAAATGTTTAGTTTTTCTTTTTTTATTTATTTACTATCATGTGATGGGATTTCCAGCAGCAAACTATTCATTATCATCATGACTTCTTCTATTTATCCAAGAGTTAAACAAGACCTTTTTGTTTTTATAATACATGCCGATATATTACTATATGCCTAACGATGTAAATCATGCACGAATTTAAATCTGTACTACCATAGAGGTAATGGGTCTCCTAACGTAAATATGCTTCCTCCTGGAGGAAACCTCTCTGAAATTCTTCCATCGTCAAGTTGTAGAGACATTAGAACTTTTTGGAAGCAAGAGAGATTGAAAACTGAGCAATGCCTTCGCAGGGAATCGAACCATGGACCTCTTGAATACGGTCCAGCGTGCAGACTACCACACCACGAAGGCAGGTTAGGAAGGCGGGAACAATACCTTATATACTCCCGCTTTTAAAGGGAGACTGGGGTTTTTAGGGAACCCAATCTCCAAATCCTGGGTGTGAAGAATTATCATCTACCACCCTTTTAGTTCGGGCGCCACTGTAGAGACATTAGGTTATTTAGAAGCAGGAGATGTGAAAAATGACCAACACCTTCTCTGGAATCGAACCACGGACCTCTGGAATACGCACCCAGCGTGCAGACCACCACAACACGAAGGCATGCTAGGAAGGCGGGAGAAATACCTTATAAAGTAGCCAATACGAAAAAATAGGTTAATGAACAAATAACAGTCCTGCAAAGTTATATTTTTCTAAAAATCTTTAATAAAAGTATAATAAAAGCGTGTTCAGCAAGGGGTAAAGAATTATTGTGTCACAGAAACAATATGAAGGTTATCCTGGATAGCAGTGGTTGAATTTGTAAGGCAGGTGAACACTGGTAGTTAATCATATACCTGTTTTCAGAGAATAAGCTGACTACATTGGTTTTTCATATACGTAAGATGAGTGTAAGTAAATTTCGTTAGAAAGCTTTCCATGAACATATCCATTCTCGAGAGGTTATCCCTCATCAGGTTTCCCATAATTAACTATCAATCAACTGCCTACCTAAAACTATCTCAGTTCTGATCAGGAGCATCCTGGAGAATAGAACCTAATAATCCTCGGCTCCACCAGTAATCGAGTGGTTAAGACCGCGAAAATGCTGGTAGTTCGACACAGGTTTGAATCCAGGAAAATGAGATGGCTGCATTATTGGTCTTTATGATTTTCCCCATGTGTAACAAGAATACCAGCCAGTTTCTCTTAGAAATTTCTCCACGAAAACATTGCCTCCTTGAGCAAATAACATTCGATTGCTTTCAGTATTCAAATAATCTAACCTAATCTAAATGTTCCTCGCACCCCTTTTGTTTCACCGCAAGTGATCGTAATGAAGTATATTTTAGTATACCCATAACCTGAACAAGTTATGTTCGCAAACATTCATTCGAACCATATTTTCATTGGAATGAATTTTTTTAACCGCTGTACTGAAATCAGGCACTCTACATGACAGGGCAATTTCGCGATGGATACCATAGAGCATTCTGTTATCTTTACCGCCCTAGTAGAGGAACTAACATATTTCCATTTAGATGTATGATGTATCGCAGAGTTTCTTTCAGAACTTTCTAGAATTCAGGGGTTCTCAACCGGTGGTACGCAAGAGAAAAATAGGTGGTACGCGAAGAAGCAAAGTATTTTTAACTATTCAATTCAAAAATTAAAATCCCAACATCTTGATTGAGTTTTTCTCTAACACTCGTAAATTTATGCTGTAGAGACATTAGGTATTTTTGGAAGCAGGCAAGATGAAAAATAAGCAATCGCCTTCGCCGGAAATCGAACCACGGACCTGAGTCATCATCCACAACCCTTTTAGTTCAGGCGCCACTGTAGAGACATTAGGATTTTTCGAAGCCGGAGAGATGGAAAAATAGCAACAGCCTTCGCCGGTAATCGAACCACGGACCTCTGGAATACCGGCCCAGCGTGCAGAACCATCACACCACGAAGGTACGCTAGGAAAGCGGGAGAAATACCTTATATACTCCTCCTTTTAAAGGGCGACTGGGGATTTTAGGGGACCCAATCACCAAATCCCGAGTGAGGAGAATCATCATCCATCCCCCTTTTAGTTCGGGCGCTGCTGTAGAGACATTAGGATTTATTGGAATCATGAAGGATGAAAAATAAGCAATCGCCTTCGCCGGGAATCGAACCACGGACCTCTGGAATACCGGCCCAGCGTGCAGAAACACTACACCACGAAGGCACATTAGGAAAGTACCTTATAATGCGATTTGAGCTTTCTTCAAGATTTCAAGATTGGTGGTGGTAATAGTATTTTGTAGAGGTGGTACTAAAGGTTTTCAATTTTTGCTTAGATGGTACGCGTTAGTCGAAAGGTTGAGAACTGCAAATCTAGATCATAATTTATAATAGCTTTTACTTTTCAAGGTTTTCGCAGAAAAAAGTCTCTTTATGTAGTCAAATTGATCTTGGAGAAATTCTAATTTTGTATAATATGTCATTTTACAAACTCTTAATAAAAATCTAGTTTTTAGCATTTCCTTTCTCATCTTCAAGTGAAAATACGAAATCGAAAATTTCTCAAGTTCATAACGCTACAGAAAACACCGCACTGAATCAAATGCCGTGGATCTGTGTACTGACTGCTGAACTGTGTTTCTTAGTGATATGTAACTCAGAAAGCGAGCCAAGGAAAATGTCTTCCTTCCTGATCAATAAATGCATCGTATCTGTAGCAAGTGAACTTAAAAATATCAAACGACTGAGATCCAGCGAAGTTCTCTGTGAGGCAACTAGCATTCTGTGGTCCCAGAATCTGTGAAGATAACACCAGTGGGGCAATTTAAAATTACGTTTAAACGCATAAATATCTAAATTGTTCGGAAAGAATAAACTCAAAGACAGACCTTTTATCCTTATCTAAGAAGAAAACTGTAACAGAGCTTGAACACCAAAATATTTTTGTGATGCTAGGAGGATAAGGTTTAGAAAAGGTCGTCATCTGCTTCCCACCAAGAATATTGTACTAAAATTTACGACGCTTTATCTTCCGAAGAGCGTAATGGCTGGCTATTTGCATTGCCCATATCGCCCATTTGTGCGAAATCTATTCGTTGCTATCAAAGCCATCGGTTTGAGAACATAAAGACAGCTTGTCGGGGTAGGTCCTCATGTGCAAAATGTTCCGTTGATGACCAAGAAAGTGACAACTTCACTGTTGTCTCAATCTGTGTGAGCTGGAAAAGGAAACATCCTGTCTATGCCCGTTCTAGTCCTATTTGGAGAAAAGTGTAAGAGGTTATAAACATCCTATGGTTACCAAGAACATTACATATATACATGTAGAAGCTCATGGAGTAGTTTCGGATAGCAGCCAATTAAAAATGTATTCTATTCCAAAGCAGTAAAATCAATTAAATTCAGTGTCGACTCGGACCAGCTTGTGTGTTAAATTAAACCATGATAGTTTACTTTCAATAAACCCCATGTTGCAGAAAACCATATGCTTTCAGCCTCTAAATAAATAGAAAAGGTTGAATAAATTAGGAATGAAGCACTTAGTTCGAGCCAAATGATAAAAATAAATGCAAAATTAAAATTCCAAATGAAAATTCTAGCTCACATGACAGTATGAAATGTGACTTTTCAGAGTCAGATGAAATGGAGACTGAAGAAGATATGTCCATTTCTGAATGTCTTCTTCCGGGAAAAGCAAAGAAGCAGTACTGGGAAAGTAAAACTGATGATCAGTCGATGTTGGGTGATCTGATAGTTAAGCTGTCTGATCCAATTCTTCTTCTCAGGAAATAAAATAGCCGTAGCACATAGGAAAACCACAAACAAATTTATGTGGGAAATAAATTGTGCAGTTGGTTGAGGATGATTGCATGTTATTCCTAAATGATAAAAAAGAAAATTTCTTTTACCAATCAACCTAAACATTTCATGCGTAGCTATAATTTCTCCATCACTATTACCTTATTTTCCATTTACAATTGGAAATGGCCCCTTCAACAGCGATTTTTTCCCAGTTTTCGTTTCCCGAGTAGCAGGTACACTTCATTTCTCTCTGTGATTTCTCAGTTCTCTTTTATTCTGTGTGATATTTCACCACATTGTTTTTAAGTATAATTAAGAATGTTTAAGAATTGTTTTATCTCGTTTAAAAACTCTTCTCGTTGTCCACTGAACTAATTTCATTCTGTTCATACTGAGTGCTTAATATGCAGTTCATTTTTTCCATTTAAGTTTGTTTAACGCTAATGAACATAATCTTGTTCTAACGAACATAATCTTGTTCTAACATACAATTCTGATCACGTACCCAACAATACAAAATAAGTAAAAAACATGGGAATAAAAATTGATTAAAGATTTTTCTGAACTATGATTCCAAACTATTATATGGTGATAGCTCTTTTAAATGACTCCATCCTCCGAAGATAAGTTTCACTGTAGAGAAAATTACAAATTTCATATTTTTGTACACTTCATAAAATCAAACTAATTTTTCAGGCTGTATGATTGATTACGTGTATAAAAGCAAATATTAAAAACAAATGAATAAAATTTGTTACAAGGCATATAAACCCCATTTGCATTCCAGTGTATGTAATTCTCTCCCAAACTTTCCTTATTTTAAATTTTCAATTAAAATTAACCTACAGCTTTCTCTGCTTATCTCAAGGATTTTTAAAAGCTGCTGAGTTGTTACGCGTCTATAAGCTTTCAACAAAGAACGCATTTTCTCCACATTTTCTTCATTGTTCGAAGTTGAAGGACGCCCTATCTTTAGTTCAAATTCAATGCTTTCGCGCCCACATTTAAAGCGGGCTGTACCACACATGCACTTTTGTTCTTGATAATGACGCATCGTGGCCTCCCAGTCGGTATAGTAGTCAGGGAAGCTCACTGTGATGCCGAAGGGCCTGGGTTCGAATCCCGAAGAAGGCATGGTTGTAACTGCCCGTCCCTTCATAGGAAAGGCGATAGTGACCCACCTATTAGGTGCCTCCATAATAAAGAGACCACCACATCCGGCCATGTATAGATTAATGGACTGGGTTACATTTGTAATTGTTCACAATCTGCCATTGGAAAAAACATGATGCATCGCCATATACTGTTCGAATCATCTCTAATGTTTCGAAAGCAAATTTACCTAATTTGTAAAGAAAAAATTTTTATAACGTAGTAAATGAAAATGATTCCTGCATTTTGATGCGCAAACGACAAAATAACCAATTTAAAACTGAATATAACAAGATTTGAGATATCCCTCTTTCTAAACATACATTTTCTTTCACTTTTTTATTTTATTCTTACGTCTTTTTATTTGTTCGGTTACTTTATGGGCTCACCTTGCATTTAAAACATGCGTTTTAAAACTGCGTGAATTTAATTTTATTTCCAGAACATGAAATAGAATGTTAGATCCCTCATGTAAAATGGCTCCTAAATTAAATGCAGTGAATCTTAGCAGTATTTTTGAGAATATGTACAAACATTGGCACTAAACATCGCTTCTGTAAAAGGTCACCTCAAAATTATCTGGGATTGAGATTGTGAGTGGTCCTCTTGGAGAGTCTTCACTGTATAAAAAATAATGCCATAAACTTCTCAAATGAGTTTTCATGAATAATAATATCTTTTCCAACAAGTGAAATGAAGCAGAAACTTGATTTTAAAAAAAGAAACCGCTATTAACGGTTTCTTTCACAAGGCCTTTCCAGGATCCAGGAAGACAACATCTCCGGAATACGATCCGCAAGTGCTTAACCGCATTAAAATTACCTTAATTAATTAAAGTTAAATGCTGTTTGAATAACATTTTGTAATTAGCTTATCAAACGTACAGTAAGATATTTTCTCCCTGCTTTCAGCATGCCTTCGTGGTGTAACAGTTAGCACACTCGGCGCGTATTCCAGAGGTCCAAATTCGAGTCCCGGTGAGGGCAGTGCACATTTTTCATGTTTCCTACTTCAAAAAAACCTAATGCCTGTACAATTGAATTGCAAGCTAATAAGCAAGCATAGAAAAGGAAGAACTTGATTAACAAGTAATCCACAGAATCACTAAGATTTTTAGCAATATTGATTTATATTTACAGTAAAACCTCTAGTGGCGACTAATTTCAGACACTATTATCTTCGAATGTAAGCAGTATTTCAAAAACATTGGTACTGAGCATCACCTCTCTGATAATTACCACCACCATAGAAGACCAAAATCATCTGTAACTCTAAAGTAGTCTGCCTTGCTTGTTATTATTTAGTTTTATTGTACTCTTGAACTAAAAACAGTATCAAAGCTGACACTTAATAGCTGCAAAGACTTATTTAGTTTTAAACTAGTCGGTTTTTGTTCAGCTCCTTATCTTTTCTATCTTCCCTCATTTCCATATCCTACCAGAATATTTCAATTTCACGCGTTATACAAAGTAGGGTAGAATGACATTATTTAAGCTGATGTCTGAGTTACTTCAGAGAAAGCGTATTCTGCCGTTCGGCCACATGGTTTCTCGGATTTAAGCTTGAAATTTTACGGTAGTGCGTATTAATTGTTGGTTTGTGTACGTCGGTGGTAAAGCTAAGAACCAACTCGCGTTAATGATCGCTGTGAAGCTTCGGCTGATTATTTGACATAGTTTTAATTTTATATTTCTATTCTGAGTTGCAACCAGAAGTATTGACTAAGTTTGTAGACACCAGGAATGCCATCTGTAAATTCTTTGAGTTGAACAAAAGGATCTTTTTACCTTTCTTATGCCTAGTCATTGATACAGTTTTCACTTAGCGAATAGTCGCTTCAAGTTCAAGTAAAGATCTAGTAACAAAGTAAAGTTCATTTAACTAGATTTCTTACACAGTAAAAAATTATAAATTAAACAAACAATTTGACAACTTTGAAGTTATATTTAAAATGTCTTTTAAAATAATAAAGTTTCAAAAATTTCCATAAACAATCAGCAATAATTTTTGAGTGAATAAATGAATAAGTTCTATGATTATTCCCAAATATATTATAGAATTAGTTAAAAGTAGGAAAATAATGATTTAATACTATAGGTGTGCAGTACAAATAAACTAAAAGATTAGAGAATACTAGAAAATAATTTTGAAATTTACATTATATAAAATTTATAATTTACACCGGAAAAATAACTGTATTTTATATGTTTCTCTATCAGTTAAAATGCAGTGAACCCTCTCTTAGCAAGCATCCTGCCGTGAAAGTTACCAGTATTTTTGAAAAGATACGTTAATTTCTTTGTTACAGAGCAACTTCCTAAGATGACCATCTCCACAGAAGACCAAAATCATCTGAAGCCGTGATTGATCATTTCAGAGAAGATTCGTTGTATCGAAAGTAATACTGCATTCTTAAAAATATTTTCACGTAATTCTGAACATTTTACGTACATAAAATGTGCATTTCTGCGATGTTTAGCCAGCTGCTTTACATGTTACCCATGATATTTTGAAACGAGGATGTTTTCAAAACACGAAATGTTTTTCACTGCTTGATATTGTCCCGTGATATTTTATAAACAGCGAAGTTTTCTTCTTGTTATTTTACCCCACCACAATAACGAGGATGATTTCACTTCAAAATCGTTTTCAAATAACTAAAGCTTGATATCTAAGAACTTCGTCTTACGCATTAAAAGTTTCTGTAATTATTTGTACCATAACTGTAAAAATATTCAATCTAAATAACTGAAATATTTAATCTAAAAGATCGAATAACTTATGCAATGAAATGCAAATCCAAAAGCTTCTCTGATCAGTAACTCATATTTAGCTCTTATAAGAATTTTATGAGCAATGAAAGTGCAAAATGGAAAATGACTCTTAAGATTCTTGTGCATAGCCCCCTCCAAAAAAAAATGATAAATGAGCAGTACAATAAAATTTGCATAAGGAAAAAATATTATTGCTCTATAGGATCGTAAGCATATTGCCAAAGTAGTCTTCTAGATATTGTCAAAGGTAAGTTTGGCCATAAAATTGTATTTGAAGATTCTTATGTCTTGGTAAAATGTCTTAGTTCACATTGGGAAAAAAGTAGTAGTCTTCTGTTATCTAAAACATCTGCACTTATTGTCTTTTGTTATCAAACATTTGTCCTCTGTTGCCATTAGAAAATAGCAACAAAGGATGCTATGTTAAGTTAAATTTTCGTTAAAATTTCGAAACTCGTCTAAGAATGTTTATCAAAGTTTGCATCAGTGTATATAACAAAAATTATGCTATGTTAAAAGCTAATTTATTATAAAATGTATCTGTTTTCTAGAGTGAGGTTTCGAAAACATAGGGATCAAATTCTGCAAATAAGCAGTAAGTATTCTGTAAGTAAGCAGAACTCGTGAAGTGTCGTGAAACACAGAAACTGAAATCGAAACCTTTTCCTATGAACCTTTCTTGCAGTCGAAGTTAAGCTTCAGCAGTACAGCTGTAGTAAATGAATTAAATATTAATCTTTAAGTTGCTCGTCATATATGGTATTGCTCCCGCCTTCTTAGCGTGCCTTCGTGGTGTGGTGGTCTCCACGCTAAACGCGTATTTCAGAGGGCCGTAGTTCGATTCTCGGGGAAGGCGTTGCTCATTTTTCATGACTTCTGCTTCCAAAAAATACCTAATGTCTCTACAGTCAAGCCTAAAAACTTTGCGATTCTGAACTCCTGTCTATCAAAAGTTATAGTCATATAGGATGACACACGATTACGTGTATTCATTAATTGTCATCTTCTGCATTATTGCGCCAGTTGCGTCAGTGTTTCATTTCTTTAAATGTAAAGTGTTTATTGCTTGCCTATCTCATTAACCACTTAGACCAATGTACATATGTATCCAATGTACCTATACCCCCAATGTACCTGTGTATGAAACTTTTTATTAATTGTATACTGAAGCAGGTGACGGAGGACGGGGACGCCTGGTGTTTAACGGAGGTAAACAGGCATATGCCCCACGCCCTCCCCTATATAGATACAAGAACTCCCTGGGGTCCCACAAGGGCGCACCGGGAGTTACTGAGCCTTCATGAAAAAGTTTACATGGCCATACAGGGGCTATTCCAGTTTGACATTGGTTCTGTACAGATTCTTATGTTAATGGTTGACCTGGGTGTTCATAGGCCATAATGCATACATGAAACATAACATTACATACATGATATATGACATGACATTAAACTTATACATAATACTTGCATGAATTAGTACATACATACTTTACACTTCACATGACATTAGACTACACATACATAATGCATGACATTAATCTACACTTATTAGAGTTATAACCTGACTGTATACTACGTTATTATTATTAGAGTTATAACCTGACTGTATACTAATTGTATTGCGAACTTGCTAAGTTACTTTAGAACTGGATTACTTATAGTTTACATTATTGCTATTACTTCTTAAATGACATTATGCTATTTAACAAGATAGGCACACATACTGCCTTATAATCATATATGCGTTACTTAAAATAATACACATGGGGCACGCGTTACACGCGTTAATGACTACATTACCGATTACGTTATGTTAAAAGTACACATAGTACGACGTATTACACTCATTGATTAAATTACTTACATTACACTATTACTTACATTACACTATTACTTACATTACTTACATTACACAGTTACTTATACACTTACATATTTACAATTTTAGACATAACACCTGCTAAGTTACAATAGAGACATAGAATTATTGCGCTGTGTATGCTATTATTCCTATGTTGGTTGGCAGACATCCTGCCCTAGGGCGCTCAGCTGCTGTATAATTTTACATATATTTCTTATCGCAGGTGCGTGTTTGATGATGAACCTCTTGTAAGGTACTATATCCGTAGTGGGATATGGTAGGTGATGGCTCGTCGTGAGGCTACAGTTGAACACGTAGTGGTCGGGGGAGCCAATTCCTCCCACATACACACACACACGCTTCTGTCATGGAGATCGCACGCTTATAAAAGAAGGTGGGAAAAGGGCCATGCCCCGTAATATAGTTTACTAAAGGGCGTATGGCCTGTAAGCGTTCTTTACCTACTACAGGGTAGAATTCGAAAGTTTTTCTGCCGGTATCTCCATTCTCCCATTCGTGTTGCCATTGTTTATTTCCTATGTCTCTTAGTTGTCTTTTTAAAAATGACGGCGGGATTAGTGCTGAGACAGCCTGTGCATTATTGTTGATTGCTGCCTCATTGGCCAGTTGATCTGTCATCTCATTGCCTGCGATCCCAGAGTGGCCTCTAACCCATTTTAGCTTGATGTTAGATTGCTGGTTGCTATGCAATGTCTGTTGGATTTGCAGGATTATGGGAGATGTGTGATGATGATTCTTTAATGCCTGCAGCACTGACATGCTGTCTGTGCAGATTTCTGTTCGTGCAAGTTGTATGTCATGTGCGTACTGTATTGCCGCTTCAATTGCTATGGCCTCCGCCTGGAAGATACTATTGTGAGCTGCAAGATGACCTTTCCATTGACTGTGAAGTGTACTGTGAAGTGTAATAAGCATAAGCACAACCCACTCCGTTATCATGTTTGGAGCCATCTGTGTAGAATTGCGAGGCTACTGGTACATCCTCTATTCGCGGCGTAGATCTCTTGCTATTTTGACGTGTATGCTCGAGTTTTTATGTTCTGGGTGCACGTGCTGTGTGCTGCCTGGTGTTTCGTACTGCAGCGTGCTGAAGACTGTGGTGCCGAGTGCAGCATTCTCCTTTAATCTTATTACCCGCTCATATATTGCTTCTAACTTGGCCCTGATGTGAAGGGGTGTGAGCCCGACAAGTGCTGCATTTGTCGCGGTTGTTCTATATGCCTTGCTAATGTTGAGAGCAAAAGGTCTTTGTATTGTTGACAGGGCTTTTATTTTACGGCTGCCCATTGGTAGTGCCCAAATAGCTGAGGCATAGAGTACAATCCTTTCTGCAACCGTCAAGTAGAGCAGTTTTTGAATGTAAGGGTTCTGCCCCCAGTTTTGTCCCCGAAACTGCCTGACGTTTTTTGCAATGTTGGCTGTTCTGACTGTGACTTCTTGTAGATGTGGTAGCCAGGTCAAGCCTTGGTCCCACGTGACTCCAAGGTATTTCAACGTTTATGTGATTTTCAAGTTTCTGCCCATTAGCTTAATACAAGGTCGTCTCGTGGGGTTTGTACCTGGACGCGGTATGACCATGGCCGTAGATTTCTGGGCTGAGATAACGAGTTTCAGCTTTTGGCACGTGTCATAGAATTTGGAGCAAGTGGCGGAGCCGTTCCTCTCCAGTTCGTCTCGCGTACGGCCAGTAACTAGCAGTGCCGCATCATCGGCATACGCCACTACTTTGGTATGGTCAGGCCAATTGAGTTGCAGTAGCGCACTGAACGTAATTATCCAAAGCAGGAGCCCCGCGCAAGAGCCTTGTGGGCAGCCCTTCTCCTGCTTCTTTGTATAGACACCACTATTGTTTGCGATTATGAGACTTCTTGAGTCCAGATAATCGTTGAAGATGTTATATAGATTCCTGGGACACTTTGCCTCCCTGAGGGCCTGCTTGATTGCAGGCCACCAGAGGGAGTCAAAGGCACTCTGAAGATCTATACTGAAGCATATATATGCACACGCCCTTGTTTGGCCACGTCAATACCACATATTCTCCATTAATATATTCCCGATGCAGCCCTCTCAGGAAGTCGCCAGGGTTGAGTTGTTCTAAATAGGTGCGGGTACCGGACGACACCCGATTTGTCATATTAAGCCATCCGGGTGTCCGGGCCCTTCATTCACCTGTCACCTGTCTATCAAAAGTTATTGATATTTATTCAAAACTGGATATTTTTATACTTTGTTTTACCACAAGCAACAGGGTAACCTATCCACTGGACAAGCTATCTAATCAGCTAAAAGTTCCACTGTCGGGACCATTTTTAATTTTGGGAGTCCTAGAGTGCATTACCTACTACACAAGACATCCTGGAGTGCAGACTCCAGGATGTCTTGTGTAGTAGGTAGACCTAATGGCCAAGCCCTACGATTTTTTTAAAATTTGAAACCTAACACTTAGTAAAATGTTAGAGTTCAAAAAGGGTGGGGTCATGCAAAAAGCTATACCTGGGAAAGTGTCTGAAGCACGTCTAAAATTCCATGCATATAAAACTGATGCACGTTACATACGAAATGATGTAAACAATACTTATATTGAAAACTTAAATGGCCGAGTACTAATCCTAACATGTATATCCAATGACAGATGTTTTTATACTTATTGGCAAGGTGCTGAACTTTCGAAATCACTACTAAATGTGTAAAATGCTTAGACGACACAGATGTCACAGATGAGACTTTAAAACAGCTCATAGCTCAACCCGTGGTCAAGTTCTGGTGAACAGATTCGCTGTCCAGTTTTTTTTATGTTTTATCTCATATGTATAATAAATGTAAATATGAGACAGTTTCATTTAAAAAGCATTCCCTTATGTAGACAGCCCCTTATATTGTTCTATAATATAATGTATAGAATTATATAGAATATATAGAATTATGTAATATATAGAATTATATTGTTCTGTGACTCATGCAAGTTAATATTTAATCGAAAGTCTTAGCGAAATATGCTTAAACGTGTAGGCCTCGATGTAATAAAAATATCTACAATAAACCCCTATTATTCACATTGGAATATTCAAATATGGAATATTTTTATTATTCCTCTTTTAACATATGTAAGTTAGTTTGATTTTTTTTTAGAATTGAAAGGTAATAACACACAAATGTTTTAGAAGAAGATATTTCATATTACTTATTATATATATATCATAGTTATATGTTACACTTGAACTTCAAAGGCATAAATTAACATTCCTGATTCATGAAATCAAACTTAGATTATTTAAGATATAAGGTATTTATTTCTCCCGCCTTCTTGGCATGCCTTTGTGGTGTAGTGGTCCTCATGCTCGGCGCGTATTCAAGAGGCCCGTGGTTCGAGTCCTGACGAGGGCATTGCTCATTTCATCAGTTTCCTGATATCGACAAAATTTTAGCGACGCTCGAACTAAAAAAGGGAGTGATTATGATTCTCCACCACCAGGATTTGGAGATTGGGTCCCCTAATCCCAGTTGCCCTTTAAAAGGGGAAGTATATAAGGTATTTCTCCCGCTGCCGTCTTAGCATGCCTTCGTGGTGTAATGGTCAGCACGCTCGGCGAGTATTCGTGGTTCGAGTCCCAGCGAGGGCATTGCTCATTTTTCATGTCTCCTGCTTCGAAATAACCTAATCTCTCTACAAATACTATGGTTAATGAAACTCGTATGTAAACTTAAAACTTTTTTATAATTGACGATTACGTTCCTTTGTGAAATAATGAGCAATAAGTGGACAAACTTTCAGTTATGTTACTGAAAACTAAGTATAGCCTTCACAAGAAATAATCCTCCTATTCTAAGAGCACCTGCATTAAATGAAACTTGTCTCTTCTGCTATTGAAATCATGTTTCAGGTTAAATATCCGTTCTCGTTTAGGTATGACTTTAAGAATCAAACCGCTAATTAATGGATTTTATACCCTAAGTTCTCTGAACGACTCAGCTTTCTCCTTCCTTTCGCTCCTCTCTCCTCTCTAGATTATGAGGCAATTTCATTTTGGTACAGAATTTTTAAAAAATGATTAAAAGTTATGAAACAGTATATTCCTTTTAAAATCTCGCATATCTTTAATCTTACTATGTCAGTCTAGGCATTATAATTTAAAAGTAACTCTCGACTTCAAATTTTCTCAGTAACTCAGTTTCAGAAAGTTAGTGAGTTCTTATGTTTGAATCATCAAGAGAAATAAAATCCAATAGCTAAGCTATAACATTGCTGAACTCAATTTTTAGAAACCTGGAGTGCTGAAGTAATATTCGCTTTTGTGTGTAAAGAGCTGAACTCAATTTTCTGAGCTGAACTTCCCTGCTGAACTCAATTTTTAGAAACCTGGAGTGCTGAAATAATATTCCCTTTTGTAGGTAAAGAGTGCTATACCGCTGCGGTAGCAGAAAATATGACGTTCCGGCTGCCCCTACGACGAAAAAAATTACTGAAAATTTATTACCTATTTAAATAAAGGATTTAGTAAGTTAATTTCTAATCTCTAATGTAATATATATTATGTCTATGTAGAGCAATTAGGATTTACTTTTGGAAGCAAGAGAGATTGAAAAATGAGCAACCGCCTTCGCCGGGAATCGAACCACGGACCTCTGTAATACGCGTCCAGCGTGCAGACCACCACACCACGAAGGCAGGCTATTAAGGCGGAAGAAATACCTTATATACTTCCCCTTTTTAACTTCCGGGACTTTCAAATATAATATTACATATAATAAAAAGTAAGGAATAAAAAGGCAGAATTGAAATTAAACATAATGGCGTAATGTTCAGCGTGCTTTCAGACAGGCTTAATAATTTAAAAGCCTCATGATGTTTGGTTGTTAGAATAAGGGTTAATTTTGGAAATTTAACCCTTATTCTAACAAGCAACTATCATGAGAAAAATGTATTATCTCTTAACATATATTAACATATAAATACATATATGCGTATATATAAATATATATAGAGAGAGACAGAGAGAGAGAAATATATAAATATGTGTGTGTGTGTGTGTACACATACTCGCACAAATAAACAGATATAAAAGTGAGTGCAATATGACGTGTTTAGCAAACGGTGATCACGCGATACGATCCCCCGCTCCCATTGGATAGTAACTGTAAACTTTTCAACAGCAAATTTCACCGTGCCGTTGAGACTGCTTTTAGCCAAGATTAGAAATATTTTGTATCTTTCTATTTCTGCAGCATACGTAGATCATTGACCTTATTAATTCATTGAGAACACTTTCGCCACATGCTTATAAATTCTTCTTCTCCGTCTTTAAATGAAATGTTTAGTTTTTCTTTTTTTATTTATTTACTATCATGTGATGGGATTTACAGCAGCAAACTATTCATTAGTATCATGACTTCTTCTAGTTAACCAAGAATTAACCAAGACCTTTTCGTTTTTATAATACATGCCTATATATTACTATATGCCTACCGATGTAAATCATGCACCAATATAAATCTGTACTACCATCGAGGTAATGGGTCTCCTAACGTAAATATGTTTCCTCCTGGAGGAAACCTCTTTGAAATTCTTCCACCGTCAAGTTGTAGAGACATAAGGATTTTTTGGAAGAAAGAGAGATTGAAAAATAAGCATCCGCCTTCGCCGGGAATCGAACCACGGACCTCTGGAATACGCGTCCAGCGTGCAGACCACCACACCATGAAGGCATGGCAAGAAGGTGGGAGAAATACCTTATATCTATGATGTGTAATAATAATATTATATCTATAATACATTATAATAATCTAGCTGTAATATAATCTATAATAATAATGTATCTATAGTATAATATTTATTAGTAAATATATTTATAATATTTGTTAGTCTTCAGATTCGATCAGATCATAAAACGTATTATGTGCTAGAATTCTCAGCCGGTGATAAAGACATAGATGGATAACTCATAATATGTACCTAGTTACATTTTCATTAATTAAAGTAGCTTATATATGTTACGGTGAAACACCGAAATCTGGAGAATGTCGACTTTCACCGGTGAATGTCAACATTCACATAGTCTCTTGATGTATGTCCGAAATATTTTCCAAATACTCTTATTTCTGACTTACACCGGTCAATGTCGACATTCACCATGCACTAATGGGGAATGTTGAACAGATTACAATATTATCTTTTCTTCTCCGTAATTCAGTCGCGAATAAACGCACTTGAGACTTGAAATAAGAACTTAAGAACATGAGAACCTAAAACACACAATACATTCAAAATGAGAAAGGAAAATAATAGAAGTTAAAAACTTACTTAACTATACAGTACGTTCTAAATGAGAAAATAAAATAACAGTAACAAAAAAACTTATTAAATTATGTGATTCAAATCTTATTTATTGCAACAACTTAAAGTATTATGGTATACTTTATGACCTCTCTTTTCGACTTTCACCAGAGCATATCTGTGATTGTCGACATACACCGGTGAGGGTCCAAATATACAAGAATGTAGTGAAATATTCGGTCTTTCACCGACGTATTTGGTAAATGTTGATATTCTGCGGTGAAAGTCGACATTCTCCAATTTCGGTCTTTCACGGTAACATATACATCATAAATTCAGCTTGTTTTTAAACAAGTCCTCGATGAGATCCACACCCATTTTACCAACGACTTACAGAATTGTTGCTGTCATACACAAAATTACATAACTACAAAAAACATTTTAAGCAAAATATGATTTATAAAATAAATAACTGTTTCATACAAAGGTAAAAAATTTCAGACTGTGAATTCTTTTAAAGCTCAGATATTGTTTAAGGTACTGACATCAACTGTTTAATAATGTTCACTTCTTGGCGTCATCTGTTTTCTTAATGACAGAAGTGAAACGAGGATTTTTGATGCCAAAAATTAGTCAAATCTCGAAGCACAACTAAAGAATACTTCCTTTTTATTATTTCTTATTTTATTTTTATAATTATATATGCTGCATTTTGTTTAGCGCTGTAAGACCTTTCTCCAAAACAGTAAAACAAAGTAGCTTTGTCGAAAAGTTATTAGTTTCCTCACAAGACAAATAACTGGAATTCGACTCAATTACTGTTCAGAATGTTTACACAACCGATTCTGTTACCTCATAACAACAAATCAAGACATGTAAATATACATTGCTTTATATATATGATTTTTTGGGGCAGTGTATAATTCTTCAGTATTTTATGTATCCTTGTAAAGCAGATAAAAATTAGTTATTGTCTTTAAAGACACCTAAAATACCCTTAATTTTACGTATAATTATAATTTATAAATTCAGTAATTTAAAACGATGCATTTACTGTCTAATCTTCATCAACTGAAAAATTTTCACTCTACTAATCTTCACGGTTGTGGGATTGGCCATTGCTCCTATTTAGACTGCATTCATCTTCACTCGCATATTCTGGTGAATGGGTTCGCTACATGGAGGTTTTCCTGATTTTATTCATGCGTAACATAAACACCAATCAATTTTTCTCAGCCTTTGTGTGATGGCATTTTTCCATTAGGCAGATAGGCCTAAAATGCCCTAATCAATTTAATCTAATGGCCCTAATCAATTTAATCTAAACTAACATCATCCACCAGAGGAAGTACTATTCTCTCTATTTTTCTATTTTTGTTTCTCTATTTTTGTTTCAAGCAATCTAGGTACTTAAAAGTGTTTTCAAAAATTATATATTTTTTCTAGGAAAGAAGTTTGAAATAAATTTTGAGCGAAAAAATAGTGAAAAAAAAATATCAAATAAATGCAATAAAAAGGGAAGTGCAGTTTTATTTTTACATTATGCCAAGGGCTACTTTTCATGGTTTCATCATCTAGCTATACAGATACATATTTTTTAATCATTTTTTGTTCTGTTTTCAGAAGGCGTTTTTTAGTTTCTAGGTACCCACTGACCTCATTTTTTTAAAAGTTTTTTAGATCAATCGATTTATATCAATTTCGATCATGGTTGAAACAGAACGCAAGATTAAACACACATATGGCGGTGAAGGTCATAAAAAATTCAATAGACTGGGAGACGGGAAAATGTCATAGGAGGAGAAACTACAAATATAAAACAAATCTTGAATACCACGCAACCACAAATCAAATTTCTTAGCCCCTAGGGACAATCAAAATGTGGTGATCCACCTAGTGCTGAAAACCGGAAACGGAAGTGAGATTGCAATGCTCTGGTGATACTGGTTTACGGTGCACTAAAATAAGAGAAAACAGTGTGACGAACTCCTTATTGCGTGCGTATTAAACTTCATGTCATAAATGTTAGAAATACTCGTATAGTAGCATTATTGCCGAGAAAAAGGTGACTTCGCCAAACACTTCGTTTATCCCTCTTCCAAGACGAAGATACTGGGTCTTCGATGTTCTCTTTGCGTGCAAAGCATCAGCGATGGCTCAAAAGCACGTTCCACGAATGTCACGGGCGGAATTTTAATAAGCTTTTTATGGAAATCTAGCTATATAAATTAGGATATTAAAATTTGCATTGATTTGTTGATGATATTAGTCCCTTTTCACTGCTTGCATCAAAAGCAGCATGAGATACAGAAGAGAGTTGCGATGTTGTAATTTGTTGAGAACAGAAAAGCACGTTTATTTTTTTTACCGGTGGAATTTCTGTGCAGAGTTTGCTCCGGTTAATTCGAAAGTGGGTTAATGTACAAATTTCCGAAAACGTAGAAACGGATATCCTGCCTTCTTATTTTGAAGGGACTAAACACATATTTACGGAATCTCTACACTGACATTAACGTTAATGAGTAGATCAAGATAAAACTTAGAAAACACCCACGACGCCGACTTTTTTACAGATGAAAATTATAGCTTACATGTTTATTGCAATTTGGTAGTCTAAAAACCGTGCAACAAAACGTAGTATTTTTCTAATCATCCGCACCCTTGGTTTAAACGTGCAGTATAACTGCTATTTTTTTAACGCATTTTCGAGTATACACACGATTGTAGCAAACTCAAGCATGTGCGTACCATCGACGGTTTGAATGCACGTGGATTTATATGGGTTTATATTTACGTTGAACAGCATCCACCCGTTATAAGAACGTAAACATCGGCTTTTCCGATTTTGGGTTTCTTCATAAAATTCCTTCTTTCTTTTAAAATACTTCTTTTTACTATTTAATGAATAAAGCAGTATTATTGTTTTATGAATAAAATAGTACGTACATGTGGGCCCTAAAATTAACCAAACAAGCGGTTTTCGCCAGTTCTTAAAGTCGCCGGTAAGTCTGGCAACTCTTCTTGTGTGAGTGGGTAAAGTATACAAAACAGTTGCCATATTACTATCGAGAATTTATTTGGCAGTAGAATGGTGTAAAAACTTCTAAATTTGAAATATTTATCATATTTTTATTCTTGCTTTTGTAGTCAAATGACATTTAAAAAGTTTTTTCCCCTGTTAAATACAGAGAAATAAATAAATAAAATTATTCAATATTTATATATTCTTACCCCAGGGTACGAAAATCATGACCATGACATTTTACCCCAAAATTCTGGTCCTTTGGACTTATGTTTCTCCCCTTTACCTCAAAACTGTTTTCTTTTTTTCTCATCTCATTAACGGCTGAGTGGTAAAGTCGCTAAGTTCTGATAGTTCCAACTCGAGTTTGATTCCAGGTGAACGGGCTGGCTGCATGGGCGTTTTCGTGGTTTTCCTTACGTGTAACGTGTATATGAGCCAGTTTTTCTCAGGAAGTCCTCCGCGAAGGCATCCCTTCCTTTAGGCAGAGAGCTCTCGCATACTTTACCATAATTAAATAAACTAAATCATCCTTCTTTCTCTCATTTTCATCTCTTTCCACTTCTTTTATTTCAAGAATCATCATCTCAAATCGTTCTACGTAATTACTTATAATTTTTAAATCAGTTCACGATTTATAATAGATAGTACGTCTTTGTTTGTAAAATAAAAAGGTTTAAAATGCGTTATTTTCTTTTGTGCTTCATTACACATCATAAAATAAGCCTCTATAATATAAAATTAGAACACTAAATTGTTAGGAAGAATTAAAATGAGTTTCAGAAGGAATTTTAATGCTTTTGACTTTTTTCTAATAAGATCCAGAAAGATTTTCTTTCTTTGTGCATGTCAAGTTTTCAAAATTTTACATTTCTAGATCTACAGAAGTTTATATACAACGTATATTTATAAAATATTTCTCATATACAGGTTAACATCAGATATTTTAAAACCATTGTAAGTTAATCACATTTTATGAAATATTTCCAAAGTCACAAAAGCATATTTAATTCTAAGCTGTTTCATTTTTATATTTTAATAAAATACCATCATTTATTGCAACATATATCTATTAGATATAGTTCCGAATTTTGCATTTAAATAGGTAACTTTAGTAGAATTATAATTAAAATTGTTGTGTTTTTCTGTATAATGTAGCACGAGACAAAGTTTTAAAAAGATCTATGTAAGAAAAGTAGAAATACAGAGGCAAGTGCATTTAACACTGTGTAAATGGGTATCTCGGCAAGCTGACAACGTTTTGGTGACTTATTTTATTGCTAAGTGTGGCGAGAAATCACCCGAAGTCGCTAAATTTGGTGACCATTTGGCGACTTTTTGTTCCGGTCCCTGTATCACCGCAATAAGCATTGAAATGGAATAAATGTAATTGACGACTGTGTTAGCTGTAACCATAATTCCACCCTCGTATTACTTTCCAGTAATTTCGAAAAGCAGAAAGTACTACAAATGTCTAAAACCGGTTAAAAACTATTTAAGGCCGAAGACAGAGCATCTGCCCTCAGTTCCTTAGTTATGGTTTGAGAGTTGTTACTTCAGCATGAAATGTGATATCCCAGTTAGCTTTCTCTTTGGATGCGCTTTCCATTGCATTGCTTTTGACGTTGTTAGTAGTTTGAAGTGAAACTACTAATTATACTGTGTGGTACTGTGAACACTTGTAAGGACATTTCTGTGAAAAATTCCAGAGTTCTGAATTATTTCTTTTGATAAAAATGAATTTTATTAACCAATTATCGGACATGTGCATTCAATCTATTTCGAACCCGTACGCAGGCAATAATATTAATCTAATAATTTCAATTATTCATGAAGTAATTGTGCCGCTAGAAGAAGAGAAAACAAAAATAATCATATGCATGTAAGTATTATTCCTAAACTGCAATATATTAAAAGTTATCGCGTGTGGAATATTTTTCAGTCTAATTGAACAATAATGGGAACACACATTAAACATTATATGAGCTCATGATTAGAGCAAAGCATGAATAAAAAGGTTTAAATTGCGTTATTTTTAAACCTTTTTATTCATGCTTATAAAGTTATCGTAAGCAAAACTCAATGTTATGGTAAAAATAGGAATAATTTTTAAAGATAAACAAAAAGTATGGTTGGGTAACTCATGGATAAGGTGTAAAGTGTTGTACTAAAGCATGAATAATGCTTAGGGTTAAACGAAAAATATCATTCGGTTACTCTCATATAATTAAGACGTCAAAACGCCATAGAGAAAAATAATAGAATCTTAATTTTTTCTAAACCCTGCCCTAATTTTAAATTCAGTCCAACTTATAATGCACTGAAACTAGCTGCAATCAAAAAATCAAATCATCATTGGCTGAAACAATGAAATTCTATTTTGCAAGTTTCAAATATATGCAAATACTAATTTTGTAATGATGATAACACAAATCCCGACCTGAATTAATATTTAATTTAAAATATAATCTTCTTAGGTATTAAAGTTTTAAAATTACCACCTATAAATGTAATTACTTTTCAAGGCATTAACTCAGAGCAGATAAACGTGAGTGAGCTTTACGTACATTTACGGAAACCTTTATAAGATCCCAAATCTGATGTTGCGCTATTATATTTCATGATATAAAATTATTTTAAGCGCAGCTACCTCCAAATACAGTTCTGAGAACGAACACTTTTACAAGTTACTGACCTGTTTCTTTAACTCGTTTTTGATTACTCTAGCCATGAAATGTGAAAGCATCGAAGCTGCTTTCACATTGCTTTAAGTTTGCAAGGTCATTTTTCTCTGAAAATATTATAAAGACTGTCCTAAATTTTTCAAAAAGTAATTGTAAAAGTTCACAGTTCTTGGAATCCTTGCTTGGATATTATAATGTAATTTTTACATTCATTCTCTTGAAAATCTTTTGTAAAACTGTTGTAATGAATTTATTTTTTTTTCTTTTACATATCCATGAAATTACATTAAAATTATTTACTCATTATTAAACAATTCCCATTTCTTTATGTTAAAACAATATAAAATGTACTTCACAAATTAATAACATAGGAAAAGGATAAAATACAATACAGTAACAAAATAACTTTGATAAAAATGGGCAGTTCCTCACAAGCGAATCAGCGAATTACTTGCTGATGACTTTGATATGCTTATAATACAATGGCAAATAAAAACCTTTTCCTTTTACAAGTTAACTGGGTTTTAGCATTGTCTAAATATATCATAATTATTAATTATGATTTATGGCCATAAAATTCTTCAGTATTACATAATTGAAACAAAAGCGTAAACATACGAAAATTCAAATCCAACTTAAGACTAATAACTTGTATATTCAAGTTAAGTCTCACAAATTTGGTGCACAAAATTTTACATTACCCAGCCTCTGCTCTGTTTTAATATTCGCCTTTTTTGAATAAAAGATAAAATAGTCAAGGAATGTGTAAACGCGCTAGAGTGAATTGATACTCCTAAATGTTGTCGTGAAGAAGAACCCAGACCTTAGCTGGCCAGTAGGCGCTTTCACCGCAACATTTGTACAGACGTTTCTTGTTGACATTAGGCCCTCAGGGGCTCACTTTTGTGAGTACGGGTGTGGCAATCCCGAGGTACCCTAGCCCTTCAGGGGATCATCTTCTTGGTGAGACGGGTGTCACGATCCTGGAGCCCCAGTGATCTATCCTCTTTTCCGTCTCCTCTCCTCTTGGCTGGATCTTTTTCCCTTCCCTTCTCCCTTGTGGTTTCTCTCTACGGAGTTTGGGGCTTGTCACGAGAGGCTGGAACAGACCTTGTCTCTAGTTCTCGAGTGGCGAGAAAACTGCCCACGTGTTTGCCGTGCGTGGAGACCCGTGTCGCTGGAAAGGAGGGTCCTGGTAGTTGAGGGGCGAGGTACTGTCCCCAACACACTGCTTTGGCCTCTGCTTCAGCTAAACGGGAGGCACCTTAGTCGTCCTCACGGGTGTCAATCGGCTGGTCACTAGTCCTTGTGACAGTGGCTTGGGGTCAAGCTCTCGGGAGTACCTGCTTTCGGGAAAGCCGACTGTGGGGCTTCAGTTTGCGTATAGGTCCGGCTAGCCCTAACACAGGAATCTGTGTTCCCTTGTTGGGCTCCGTGGTGGGCGGGGCCGTCGGACCCGAATCTTTTCTTATTTCAATATGGCTAATTCTCAAATTTTTCTCATCAAAGACTTCGAAGTCACTCCAGTCTCTCAACCTAGTTCTGAAACGTCCACTACTAAACCAGTCACTCAACCTAGCTCTGAACCACCTACTAATAAACCAATCATTCAACCTAGTTCTGAAAAGTCTACTACTAAACCAGTCACTCAATCTAGTTCTGAAAATTCTGCAAAAAAATTACGGACAGATGCAAATAAAAAAAATCATAACAATAGTCCCCGTTTCCTAGTCATCTCTAGTCCTTCTGGCGAAATGCATAAGATGTCTCCTTTCGTGATTAACAAATACATCCAGTCTTGTATTGGTGAGCCGAGAAATATAAAGCGTCTCCGCTCCGGAGACTTCCTTATTGATACAATCTCAGCCACCCAGTCTGCTTCTTTACTTCAAATAACTAAACTTGGGCAAGCGAATGTCAATGTAACAGCACATAAGACACTGAATTATTGTCGTGGCGTTATATCGGAATTCGACCTTCTGTATGTTCCTGAAGAAGAGATCGCTTCCGAGCTATCCGACCAAAATGTCTGCGGTGCTAGGCGGATCAAGATGCGTAAGGAAGGTAAGTTGATCGATACGAAACACGTGATCCTTACCTTCAACACGCCTGATCTGCCTAAGAATATTAAGGCCGGATATTTAAATTGTCCCGTAAGACCCTATATTCCCAACCCTATGCGATGCTTCCAATGCCAGCGTTTCGGCCATTCTAAGACGTCTTGTCGTGGCAGCCTCACATGCGCCCGATGCTCACAGATTGGCCACGATTCTGAAAATTGTACCGCTGCGCCTCTTTGTATAAATTGCAAGGGTGAGCACCCAGCATTTTCACGCCTCTGTCCAAAATGGAAATTGGAAAAAGAAGTGCAGACTGCAAAGGTTACGAGGAACATCTCATATGCCGAAGCCAGAAGATTAGTCCAAAGCACACAGCTACGACCAAATACATCTTACGCCAATGCTCTTAAAAAATCTCGCTCAGTTGCTACCCAAACATCAGTTAGTATGCAGACGCCACCAAACAAAACTCAACAGACTACAAACAACAAGAAGAAAGAAAACCCAACCCATACAGTACAAAATAAAGAAATAGTAATTCAAAGCAAACCCAAAACTACCACACGAAAAGAAACAAATAAAAATAGAAGTTCCAGCAATAGCTCTCTTGATGGAATGGTTTCTGAATCTGCGGATTCAGACGGTATGGAAGTAGAAGAGGGTCTGGAAGTTCCCAAGCATCTACTTCCACGAAAAACCAAACAAGAGCACAGAAAGAACAAAAACTATTCATAATGGCCACCCTCGTATCATGGAACTGTCGTGGTTTCCACCGAAATCTGCTCGACATCAAAGCTATAATCAATGTTCATCAACCTTTATGCTTCGCAATACAGGAAACAAATCTAAAACCGGAACAACAAGCAAAACTTCGGAGGTTTTCTTTCGTCAGGAAAGACAACATTGCAGGTGAGCGTGCCAGTGGAGGTGTAGGTCTCCTCACCTCACTGGATTATCCCTCAAATGTGCTTTCTTTGACGACATCCCTCCAAGTTGTCGCTACTCAAACAAATTTTGATTTTGTTGCTACAGTCGTTTCTCTGTATTTGCCTCCAAATGAGCATATTGATCAGCAAGATTTAAATGGTCTTTTAGAGCAGCTGCCTGAGCCTTTCATCATAATAGGAGATTTTAACGGCCATAGTCCGCTCTGGGGTAGTAAGGATACTAATTGCCGAGGAAGACAAATTGAGCAGATGATCGAAGATCATAGCCTTTGTCTCCTCAATAATGGGCAAGATACTTACTTCCATGAGCCTTCAAAAACATTCCATGCTCTCGACCTTGCCATCTGTTCACCATCTCTGTTGCCTTTTTGCACTTTTAATGTGGGTAAAGATCTTTACAACAGTGATCATTATCCCATTCTTGTGTCTCTTGCACGAAGAGGAGCAAACCCCATGTCGAGATCCCCTCGATTCATACTGGACAGGGCAGACTGGGAACTCTTCTCTTCCACTGCAGAGCTCACAGATGAAATGGTAGAAGATGCGCATATCGATGACGCTGTTGAAGCTGTTACTAATACTATTATTCAGGCAGCTATGCTCTCCATTCCTAGAACATCAGGAAAACTACTAAAATATTCAAAACCATGGTGGAATCGCGACTGTCATGAAGCACTGAAAAAACAGAAAAAAGCATGGGGTATTTTTCGTAGATATCCTACTCTGCGAAACCTCATAGCCTTTAAAAGAGCCAAAGCAAATGCACGAAAAGTAAGAAGGCAGAGCCAGAGGGATTCCTGGATTTCATATGTGTCGTCAATAACATCCTCCACGCCTAGCAAGCGGGTTTGGGAAAGAGTTCGAAAAGCATGCGGCATATATAAAGACCACTCACTTTCCTTTTTGGAAAAAGATGGCCGAGTGATTAGCTCCATAGAAGAAATTGCGAATACTATCGGTGAGACATTTGCTTCCGTTTCTTCCAGCAGAAACTATACACCTGCATTTCTTTCTATGAAGCAGCACTCTGAAATAAATCCCATCGCATTCAACTCTTCCAAATCTGAGCCTTACAATAGAGACTTTACTATGCTTGAATTAAGGAGTGCTTTATTGCAGAAACATAGGTCTTCTCCGGGTCTTGATGGAGTGAATTATGAAATGCTAAAGCATCTGTCCTGTAAGTCACTGAATGCCCTTCTCACTCTTTACAATAGGGTGTGAAAGGAGCATGCCTTTCCCAGTGCATGGAGGAGAGCTATTGTCATTCCTATTCCTAAGCCAGGGAAAGATCCAAGGAATCCCTCCAACTATCGGCCAATTGCTTTTACGAGTTGCCTCTGCAAACTGTTTGAAAAGATGGTAAACAGCCGCCTAGTCTACTTCTTGGAAAAGAATGATATTATATCGCCTTATCAGAGTGGTTTTCGAAAGGGAAGAACAACTGTAGATAACATGCTCCTCTTAGAGACATCTATTCGAAAAGCATTTGTAAGAAGAAGCCACCTTGTCTCGATATTCTTCGACATTGAAAAAGCTTATGATAAGGCATGGAGATACGGTATACTCCGGGATCTTCACGAGAGTGGCTTGCGCGGCAACCTACCAATTTTCATTCAAAATTTCTTGAACACTAGAACTTTTCAAGTAAGAATTGGCTCTGTTTTTTCGGATGTTTTTAAACAGGAAGAGGGTGTGCCTCAAGGCTGTGTGCTCAGTGTAACCCTGTTTAGTTTAAAAATAAATTCTGTACTAAAAGAACTTCCTCCCACCATCTTGGGATCTCTATATGTTGATGATCTGCAGATTAGCTGTCGAGGAGCAGACATGAGATATGTAGAGAGGCAACTGCAGATGGCTCTGAATAAGATCCAAGAATGGTCAGACAAACAGGGATTTACATTTTCGAAACAGAAAACTGTGTGCGTGCACTTTTGTAGGAAGCGAGGTCTCCATCCTGAACCTGAGTTATATTTGAATGGTACAATTATTCCAGTTGCGCCTGAAGTAAAATTTTTAGGAGTGACTTTCGACCGAAAATTGACTTTCCTTTCTCATGTTTTAAACCTGAGAAAGAAGTGTCTAAAAACACTAAATATTTTAAAAGTGTTGGCGAACACCTCCTGGGGTGCAGAGCGTTGCTCCATGCTTCGCATTTACAGAGCGCTCGTCCGCTCTAAACTGGACTATGGCTCAGTTGTGTATGGATCCGCTCGGTCATCTGTTTTGTTAAAACTGGATCCTGTTCACCATCAAGGTCTGCGGATTTGTTCAGGAGCATTCAGGACTTCTCCTGTGCAGAGCCTATATGTTGACTGTAACGAACCATCACTTTATCTGAGGCGTGAGCAATTGTCCCTTTTACAATATTTTAATATCTTATCCCAACCTGAACATCCCAATAAGCTGTGCTTACTTGATAATGAGTGTAACACTTTATTTGAAACACGTCCATCCTGCGTTCCTACCTTTCCTTTAAGACTTCGCCCTATCATTGAGGAACTTTCCCTCTCTGATATGCGCCCCCAAGCAGTACAGAACTTTGAAATCCCACCTTGGGAAAATTCACGGATTCAGCTTCTTGATGTTTTCAAACATCACGTGAAGGCAAGCACTAACGAGATCGTTTATAGACAACTCTTTGCTGAGCACAGGCACAAATATAGCAGTTATTATCCGATATACACAGATGGATCAAAGACAAATGATCATGTTGGGATGGCTTTTGTATTTGAAAATTACATAGAGGGCAGATGCCTGCACCATGCTTTCTCAGTCCTAACATCTGAACTGGCTGCTATATATTATGGTCTTTTGTATATCTCAAAGCTCTGCCACAAAAAGTTCATAGTTTACACAGACTCGTATAGTGCTCTTAAATCCTTGGAAGCTTTTCCCAACATGCAGAATCCTGTGGTAGTGGATGTTCTCAAAATTCATATAAATTTAACGATTCGAGGTTATGAAGTCCTGTACTGCTGGGTTCCTGGACATGTTGGAATAAAAGGAAATGAGCTTGCAGATATCGCAGCCAAATCTGCTGTTGAACTGTCCAGTCGCCTTATCCCTTTTAGAGATATCTGCAATGTCATCAAGGGAAAGGTCCGAAAAAAATGGCAGCAATTTTGGGATGTTCAGCATTACAACAAGTTGAGAAACGTCAAGCCTAGAATTGAGCATTGGGATATTGTTGGAAATCGTAAGGAGGACGTTCTTTTGACTCGCCTCAGAATTGGTCACACTCGAGTCACACATAACTATCTTCTCAAAGCTGAAAATGAGCCTGTTTGTTTTAATTGTAATGTTTGTTTATCTGTTCGTCATATTTTAATTGAGTGTCCATGTTTTAATAGTCTTCGCCAGAAATATTTTAATAGCTGTGACTTACCTCTCGACCGTTTAATCGGAAGAGAGGTGAATTGTAATTTATTTTATTATTTAAAAGAGATTGGCTTTTATTACCAAATGTAATTTGTTTTGAAGACTGTGTCTTGAATTTTAATATGTGCTTTTTAACTTGTGTTTATATGACTTCATCCTCTGGATTTGGTACATTTATCTACTTGTTTTTATTGATTGAATTTTAATGTCATCAATTGTAATCATCCCATCTTGTGTTTGGCGCGTCATAACCATCTCTGGTTTTTGCGCCATAATCACTCACTCACTCACTCACTCTTGTTGACATTAGCAACCTTTGGAGCTCCCTTGTAATGAAAGATGATCATCCAGTCAGGGGACACCTTCATCGAAACCTCGAGAAATCTATCCAGATATATTTTTCTCTGTCGAAGATGCTGGAGACTTCCCGTGGATGTTTCAAATTTGGATTGAATATCATAATGGAAACACAGCATTCTAACTTCCTCTATTACTTTCTTGCAAAAGCTTAGAATTCTCTTTTTAAATGCGTCGCTAAGTTCACCATCTGCACTTATTTGTTAATGATACTGAATTAAAACACCGTTAGAAAGAGGAAAACGTTTATGTGGAAAGAATGCTTTCGAAACAGATTCCATCAATGTTACGGAGCTGGGAACTAACAAAATATTCAGAAAGTGTTATTAATTTTTACACAAACTTGAAACTTGGTACCTGAAACTTGAAGCACAATATTTGAATGTGACCATGTTTAAGAATATTTTCATATCAAGAAGCTTAGCAATTCAGCATTTATTCAGAAAAAGTTTCAATTCTTTACAACAACTTAATAAAGCATTAAATTTTATCATATTAATCAACTCTCACAAATTTGAATAGCAAAAGAAAAATTATTTAATCGTGCAGAAATCGATAGAAAATCCCTTTCTTTGAATAAAAATCTTTAATTACCATATCCAGGAAAGGTAACGATGAGTTTCACTCTGACTTGGGCTTCCCGAGCGTGCGTAAAATGGCATATTAAAATGTAGATTATAGTTCATAAAAAAGCAGTCATATTTGATTATTAAATCAATAATTTCATTTCCTTTTATCATAAGAAGCGTACAGCTTTTAATTTCTAGTAATTACGCATACTTAAAAGTAAAATTATTCCTCATAATTTTCATTTTTCATCTGCTAACTTAAAATTTAACAGCTTGAGTAAAATTTAATGTTGAAGTTGTTAATGACATATTATTTTTTATATAATTCATCTACATTGAGAATTGTAATATGCTATTTTACTACCAACACATTTAGCATTGTTTATTTGTTTTGACATCAATTACAGATTTCACACAATTTCAACTCTTATTTATTGGCAACTACTAAGATGAATTTATGTTAATACATATCGTACTAAATAGATTTGCTTGTAAACTACTATCAAAGACATTTAATGAAAGCATAGCGTTTAAAAAATGTATTTACTGTCTGAATGTGATTTACGAATATAGTGCCAGAAAAATAAAATTTCTTTCATTTATTATTGAAACTCATTATAAGGTATTTCTCCCACTTCACTAGCGCGCCTTCGTGGTGTAACGGTAGCACGCTGGGCTGGTATTCCAGAGGTCTGTGGTTCGATTCCCGGCGATGGCGGTTGCATATTTTTCATCTTTTCTGCTTCCAATTAACCTAATGACTCTACAACGTAATACAGAAAAATCAGTTTAACAGCCTGTATGAAGTTTGTTGGATGTGTAATATCTGGTCGTTTATTACGGGGAAAATGTTCATTTAGCATGAGAGAGAGAAAGAATTTAGGAAACGTATAGGATTCCAACCTAGAATTTACAGCTATGTGTGTGGAACATTGAAAACTGGTAAGCAAATAATCGCTTTAGCTCATGAATCAGAACCGTAAACTCAAGAAGTGTTAATTACCCTTTATTGCTCAAAACAGGATTAACAGATGACCCTTTTCTCAGGACGTGCAGAAAAGCCTCCGCCTTGCCTTGAACTCAAAATTACTAAGAAAATCAAACTTAACTAATCCTTAACTAAAACGATATAGTTGAAGCTATCAAAATTCTACAGGAGTTGGCCTCTAAATGCTAACTAAACGGCGAAGCTATCAAAGGCCTGAAATACGGCCGAGCGTAGTAACAGCTTAGAGAGAGTGTAGCCAAAAGGCAAACGAGCGCTAGTCAGAATCTCTGGCTCTCTAACTAAGTCAGTGAAACTTCGACTTAAGTACTGCTCTTCCTTCATTTAAATTACTGAGATTCTAAAAACACACTCTGGTAGGAAATTTGTAAGCTGAAATTAAACGGTACAGGAAAGTAGGTTTGACTAAAATAAGTGTTAAAAACTTGGGATAAACCTTACAAACGTATTACGAGAGATTGACACTTACTATTAAACTGCTTACTTGTTGTTTACCAGTGTATAACTACAGCTTTGAAATTCATAATAGCATAAATCACTAGTCTCTATATTAAATTATAGTATTAAAGAAGAATTTTATTGCTAATTATTAACTATATTTCAGTAAAATTTTAAAGATAGTGTCGAAAATATACACTGTATAATATGCAATAACATTTTTCGAAAGCTAAAAGACTATTCTTCATCATTAGAAAAACTAAACACGCTCTGAGATTTTTAATTAATTTTTTTCAGTTAATTTATCCAAAGAATAAAAATATTATGTAATTGCATAAATGATAATATTCTGTTAAGATATAACTTTACCGTATCTTTTTAATATCAGTTTATTTTATTAAGTATGCAGGCAATATTTCTGAAAAAACACCTGAGATTATTTTTTGAATGAAAATATTTACCAGCAGTTATTGGTTTTTGCAGAAATATTTACAAGATATTTTTTACAGAAAACTTTTAATGTAAAGACACTAATAAACTATTTAATATTTGATTTTTACAGCCAAAAAATCAGCTTCCTATTCATATTCTTTGCTCAAAAGGACGAGGATCTGCATCAGCGACTTTAAGTATTCTACTTCGTAGTGGTAGCAAAGATATGAGACTCATTAAGGACAAAGTATGTATTTGATTTACGATCCTCAACTTTTCTTTTCGGTTAAAGCATTACCTTCCTTCTAAAATCAAAATTCTAAAACTCTATCACAGGATGGAAAAATTCCACTCTTTTTGGCTGCCGAAAATGATAACAATAGTTTATGCCGAGAACTGCTTACTGCGCTTGCTAAGGAACAATTGAGGTATAGTTTAGAAGATACTGGAGATACAGTTATGCACATAGCCACGAGACGAAGAAACGGAGAGTTGCTGCGTTTGCTACTTAACAGCGGAGGAAATGTTGATGCTCAAAATGTAAGAAGTACAGAAGTGTATTAGTTTGTATTTTAAAATGATTTTAATTAATTTTTTAAAGTAATTGTAATCCTTTCCATCATTAAACATTAGTGAAAATTATTAAATTGCATCTATTTACAATTTGGTATAGTTTTATTACTGGAATAAAATAGCATTTTAATGGCAAAGAAATTTAAGAATTTTTAATATGCTTTGAACTCATACACTTATATTATATGAAGATTTCATACTTATTTAAATTTGATTAATTTAGGAGAAGAAATTCATTATGGATTTCAAATATTTTCTTTCTAACATATGTGAATGTTGGGAAATGTTTTCAAAAATAATTTAATACTTTACGTTAAAAATATTTTAATATTAATAACTGTTTTTAAGCACGTGTTAGAAGCCATATCTTGCTTGGGTTTATGACTTATAACTGAGCAATTATTTAGCTGGCGCAAAACGACAAGCATTTTTTATACTACGGTTATCATTTGGAATTTAATGTAGGGCATATCCAGGATCTAAATGTTGAAATAAGTACAAAATAAATAGGTTTTAAATAATCTATAATACTGAATAAATTTAGGAAAAATCTATTTTATTTAAAATCTCTCGGATTGTAATGAATCCCGATTTTTTATCAATTAAATTATAATCATTACATTAGATAAAACACTTCCTTTTTTTAATATAAAAATAATTTAAAACAAAGAAAATTTTCATAAAATCAAGCCTTGGTGGTGTATAACAAATATTTATAAAACTTTTGAAATGAACGCTCTTTGTGCTAGCAAATACGATAGTATACATTGCTGCACAGTTGCTAATGGCAGACAACACTATCACCCATAGCAACCACAAAATGAAAGGAAGCAAAATGTGGAAAATGAGAATAAGTGCGAGACACAGTAAGAAGAGGTGTGAGTATGCAAATTTTCCTTTCCTCGCCTGTTCATCACATGATAGTGCTAATAAAAGATTCAAAGGATTTGACGCGTGTGGGCAGGGGTATCAAGTAAAAGTTTTACAAGAAGGATTGAACTGACGACCTTGAAAGTTTCGGTATGTCTTTCCGACATAACTTTAATTTTACGCGCGGCCGTATCATCGGGAAGATCGAAGAAGGGAGAAAAATAACACATGTTGCCTGTTATTTCAACATCGTGCACATTGTAGCTTCACCGGCTGTTTAAGACATTTAAAAAAACAGGAATGTGTAGCCTGCGTCACGAGAGAGGTCGTGTTAGATGTACGATGCCTGCAGAAGATAGGTAAATTGTCTTATCGGCAAAAATAAACAGGATCACCAAATCTCAGCAAGTGGAGAATGAATTTTTGCTGCCGTAGAACAGCGGATCTCCCAAAAACCTAGAGTCAGACGTTTCGGGGATTGAGGACTATACATTCGCATACCTGTTGTGTGTGTCCCATTGTCGACACACCACCGTACCGCCCGTTTGCAATGGTGTCACGAACATCGCAGTTAGACTGAAGGGGATTGGACTTGCGTACTGTTCTTAGGTGAATGTGGGTTTAATTTGTCACCGAACTGTAGAGGCCTAATTGATCTAGCGTGAGAGTGGTACTACTTATCGTTAAAAAATATCCATGAAAGGCGCCGATATCCAAGATGCAGTATCATGTTATGGCCCGACATCAGGAACAATGGCCATACGCCTCAACATGTGGTTGCACTTTGGAACTATGTCAGATCAATGATATATTATTGAAGTTCTTCTGCTTCATTTTCGCCTTTTCAGTGTTGCTTTTAATGATAAATTTCTTTTCATGGACGATAACGCCCAGTGTCATCGAATACTCGCTATTCAGGATTGTCTAGAAAGCGAGAATATTCAACGCCTCGTATAGCTAGCAAGTTCATCAGATCTACATTCCCTTGATATTTGGGATGCTCTGGGAAGGTGATTTGCTGATCAAAAATATCCTTCAAGGAACAAGAAAAACCTCATCCATCCTCTGGCAATGTGGGATCAATTGCTTCAAGAACTGGCGGATAACGTTGTGCAAAGTATGACATGGGGAGTGGAAATTTTCATCGCACTCCACGATGGTTAAATTCCGTATTGGCATGTTACGCAAAGGTGCCTGCTGTCTTTCATATGAATTTTTGCATTTTTCCATACACAGCAACAGAAACATATTCGATGCTTCTGTATTTTCCTCTGTTTTCCCCTCTACATAGTGACAAAAACCTTCTGCATTTTCTAAAAAATAAATATCCTTTATTCTAATGTCCAAAGAGAGTGGCAACAATCTTTTATCGTGTTTAGCCTCCACTTCTGCTTAGTGTTATTCTACACTGCAATTTAGGATCCATCCTCAGCAACTGTCCAGCAATGTATATCATCAAAGAAATGTAAGGCTTAAATTGTTATTATATGTGTTTTCTTTACTCTCACAGCACGAAGGTTTAACGCCGCTGCATGTAGCATGTGAAAATGGTGATGCAGAAATCTTAAAAGTATTTTTTCAGTTTCGTGCAAATGCCAATATAACTGATAGCCAAGATCGTACTCCTCTGCATATAGCTGCTGAAAAAGGCTACAGTACGATTGTGGAAACTTTGGCTGACAAATTTAAAGCCTCAATTTTTAAACGAACAAAGGTAAAACTCTTTTCCATTACTGTGAATTAATGTACATATCACTTTTATTTGTCTGTAATTATTTCTCATAAGACTTAGAAACATTTCATTACACAGTGAGTTAAAATCTCGTAATACTTTCTCATTACTGCATTATTGTATATTTTGCATAGTAAAGAATTGTTTGGGATTTAAATATTAACACAATATTATATTTTGTGCATCTCATGAATTATAAAGCGTATACTTTCCTGTTATCAGTTTATGTATTTTAAAACAATACTTTCAAATTACATTCAAAACTCAGTTTTTGAGTTTCACAAAACTACTGTCAGTTATTTAAAATGTAATAAATCATAGTACGATACACGTCCCTAGCACCTTTTTTTTTCAACAAGAATATTCTTTGATTTCAAATGGCATTTAACATCATAAATTTCCAGTTTCCGTTTTATGGTGCAACGAGCACGTACCCTTTCACATCACGATCTAATTAATGAATCAAAGTCAAATAATTCAGGTTTCAAGATTAAATGGATATATCAATTAAATTTAAGACATGCTTGGAAATTATACGAAGCTTATGTCCAAACAGCTAAGTTTATGGTATTTATTCGCAACAAGCATGTCCTATGTGTTCGAATCTTGCTGTAAATATTGTCATCGAACTCATTTTAAAGACCGGGTCTCAAGTCTTCACATAAGGGCACTATTGAAGTAGAATCCTTCGGAAAGGTAGGTAAATTGGTAAATGCATCGATCTCCGGAGAGTTCTATCTTCAGCAAAAGTGCAGGTCATTACAGCTATAATTAATGATATTTTACCATATTTGAGAAGCCAACTGTAAACTTTCTGTTTACTAATTATAATTAATTATATCGACAACTACTAGCATGCAGTAAGGAAGTGGTTTCAAACAAACTGCATCCGGGCCAAATACACAAGCTAAAAACACATTACAGATTTTTTTTAACTTAACGAAAATTTGTATCAGCAGAATGCAAAGACTATTTTAACTGAATTTTAAATTTATCTTATTAGATATTTTTCAAAACATGCATAAACAATAATAATAACGCGATAACAAAAAGAAAAATGTATATTTATTTTCTACCTAAAATCTAAAATTTTTATCTCCAAGACATTTTTGTTGGTTACACTTTGTAATTCAAATATACTGAGTGCTAAATATTAAATTCATAGACTGACATTTATTTAAATTAATTTTTATTTGTATAATAAATCATTAAATAATTTGCTGAAATTAAACTAAAAATAAACAACTTATAAAAAATTCCTATTCAGAGAAAACGTTCCATATCGAGAAAAAATAACGACAGCCAATCTTGCTTATTAATTTTTTTCGTAACATAAATAAAAATACATAAGTTTGTATGTAAAAAAATAATTCTAAATTTCTTTATTCCTTACTCCCTCTTAAAATTTCCTGGCATTTTGACTCTCGTTAAGTTTCCAGCCTTGCTGAAAAATCACTGAAAATTATGTTCATCATGGATTACGTTCATCGGTCAGTCGCATTCTTTTCTTATTACTTTTTAACTGTGAAAACCGCTGTTCGCATATAAATGTATTCCCAAACAAAGCGAATATTTTAAGTGCAAAAACTCGCAACTGAGAGTATTTAGTTTTTGACAAGCACGGATAAAATTTAAACCAATCTGTAGCTTCAAATCTTTTTTTCAATAATTATCTCACATTGTAAATTACTTAGCGGTATTCATAGATATTCTGCAGCATTAATACGTTCGTGTTTAATGATAATGAAATCACTGTAAACTCGATCTTCAAATGACTAAAATATTAAAATCTTTGCAAAACCGTATTCGCAACAAATACATAGGTAGATCTATCATGCATAGGTACATAGGTAGATATATCATAGGTAGATCATAATCGTAGGTAGATCAGGCAACAAATACATAGGTAGTTCTATCATACATAGGTACATAGGTAGATATATCATAGGTAGATAGGTAATAGAAGCATAGATCCATAGATACATAGGCAAAAACATATTGCTCCCTTTCTTTGTTCTTTGTGTTGATTCAGATCTTTAAAGTGAGCTGTTTTCAATGAGAAACCTAACATGCCTTTATTTGGTTCTTGAAAATTTTACGAGTTACTATACATTAAAGTATTCTATTAAGTCTGAATGTAGTGATTTTGCATTTTCCTATTAGGCAATGCTTACTCAAGCGTCTAATTACATTTTCAGGATGGTAGGACTCTAATGCATATTGCATCAGAATCTGGTCATCAAGAAACCGCATTAGTCTTCCTAAAGAAAGGAGTTCCTCTTCACATGTCTAACAAAGTAAGAAGGAAAAGCAATTTCAGTAAATTTTATTTTAAGCTTGCTTTAACTCATTAAGTCACATATTCTTAAAGCATTATCAAACATTTTACCTGAGGAATTCATAAAGGTGTTAATCAAACAACGTTGACTAAATTGAAATATGATTAATAAAAAAAATGTGTTCTGCCGCATGAAATTTTCTTAACTGTTTTCAGCATGAAACCGTCTTTTGATTTTGTTTTCGATCCTATATTGACGTGTGAATTAGCCGCTAAATTACACACGGCTAACTGCATTTTCTAAGGAACTGTCAAAAGAAGCAGACTGGAGAAATGTAAATTGAGGTAACAAAATAATTTTAGTAGACAAACTATGAAATGATATCTCATATTTCGTTAATAATGTTCCTAACTAATGAATGGATTTTCAGTAGTTGTGTACTCTTGAAAGAGTCTGTGCTGCTTTTCTGTGTGTATAATTTCAACAATATTTGTCTCAATACCTTTAAAGTACTCTCGTACCTTTAAAGTACTTTAAGTACTCTCGTGTTCAAAATTAAAAGAATATGCACATTATATCGAATTTCTGGAAAACTAATTAACAGATTTTAACTAAATTTGATATGAATATACATTTATAACAGCGAAAGAGAATACTATTCAGAAATCATTTTATGCTCGCATGCTTATCAGTAAACCTCATAGTGCAGGGGAGGCATCCTCCACGTTGTGATATTAAACTAAAATAGAGTCTAATATGAGGTGTCACAGACAGATAGGTCGCGCAGTATGACAGCATACCGGATAGGAGGCAGACGAGGAATCCCTGTAGTGGTCACTCTCACTGCTGCAGCAAGGAAATTCTCAACTCCGTGATGGTTCTCGGAGAAGAATGGTGAGATGAAATTGCCCTTCCAAGCGAGTTCCGGACATGCTCTACAGGGTGACGGTCAACAGATCTGGCTGGCAAATCCATGCTGTGAATATCCTCACTTTCCAGGTAATCGCTGACTATCTGAGCCCTATATAGACGAGCGTTATCGTCCATTAAGAGGAACTCGGGGAAAACTGCGCCGCACTTGAAAAGTCAAACTTAAAGCTCTAATATCTTTTATCTGTACCTCATAGCAGTCAGGGAGCCATGTTCAAGTTCATGCAGAGGTGTTTTGTAAGCTCATGCAGGGTGAGCGGCCATCCAACGTAATGCCTGCACAAACCATTACACCTTCCCTCCACCACCGTAATGATCCTTTTCCCTGATGAGGGACGCGGAGAATCAATGTCCAAGCTGAATCTCGACTCATCTGTAAAAAGCGCGGCGCTCCACTCAAGTCTGGTCCAAAGTTTCATGTCATCTGCATCATGCTAAACGCGCCCTCTTGTGTGCTGCAATGAGCGGGATCCAGACAGCGGGTCTTCTGGCATGTAGCCCTGTCTCATGAAGCCTTTGGGAAATACTAGACCGTTAAACTTGGGTTCCAGTGGCAGCAAACAGCTCACGCGAGGGCTATGAAAGTGTTGCTGTACTACATCGTCGCCCTAGTATTGTCAATTATTTAGCAATTAACATTGCCAATGTCTATCCTCATTCGTCGTTGCGGATCTCGGTCGATCTTATCCAGGTCTTCTCGATATAAATACAGTGCCCTGAAACTGTTTGCACAATTTACAGACAACACTGGGCGTTACTCTGTGCTCTGTAGCCACCTGCGCTAGTGATTGGTCTGACTCCAATCTACCGACAATTTTCCATTTCATTCCGTCATCCATACATCCGTCTCTATTCATTTTATCTGATGCCTTATAAAATTTACCCAACTCTTATGAGAAACCTTAAAGTCATGAAGGAGTACGAGCTTACAAATCACCGAATAACCCTCATGCGCTTATATCCCCTCCACAATCACAGCTCTATGTACCCTCGCGTATTTTACTCTGAATGTGTGCATAATTCTTCGGTGTCGTAAGTAGTATCTTTGGCACGATATGCTTCGTAAAAACAGACATAATTTGCAAATTCTCTTAATTTTACACGCGAGTGTACACATACATGTTCCTTGAAGTGTGTCCAAACCAGTGATAACCAGAAAGAACATCTGAAAGAAAAGAGTCCTCTTAACCTTTAGCAGCGGTATTTGAAGATTATACTCACAAATTTGGAAACTGTAATCACGCAAATACTTTCTAATGTCTGCTAATTGGGGGATTAGCAAAATATTGTTGTTCATAACGGAAGAAAACGCTAAGCGGGATTTACGTCTTTTAAATCATAATGGCAGATCCCATATCTGTGAAACGAAGAAAAAATTCTGAAATTAAATTAAATTAATGCGATATTTAAAATGCACAGCTATTCTTTCAGTAAAATTTTAAAATTGAAGAAGTTATTTAAATAAACCTTATGTTTTATTGGTTTTAATGACGGCTTTCTTGTTAATTCTGATTCAAATGTTCTTGGGAATGAAATTATACAGTGCAGTAATTTTATTTAGGATTTGTGATGTCAGAGACCATCTCACCTGATGCTGATGCTAATACACAGGTTTTACTTAGTTTTTGTTCTATATACTAATTTAAGAGCCTCTAAGAACGCGGAGCATTCGTGATTGTAACTTGCGACACCTCATAAATCTGCTTTTGCTAATATATTTTGAACTTCTTTAGCTTGGTGCTATTCTCAAACACAAGAAAAATCACTTTGTCAATATTCTTGAATTTTTTATGCATATATCGTATTATGTACAGATTATAATCGTAAATTAAATGTATGATAGTAAATTAATGCGTTAAATTTCTCCTATGAAATGAATGAACAAAAAACGTTTTAATTAAAGATAATAGTAGATGTGTATTGTAAGAATTCCGGCTTTATTATTTTTCATAGTTTAAAATCTTCCTACCAACAGCTAGAATTAAGTTTCATTTGTTTCCTTAAGTAAAATCTATTCAGAATATAGCTTACTGTTGAAATCTTTTCATTAGTCAAAATGGAATTTAAAAAAGGTTGTACTTAAATCTATTAGCATGGTGGATAAGGCTTGTTTCACATGCTCATCCTAGGCTAAAACCTTGGACAAGGTATGGATATTCGTGTCCTTACAATATGGGATATGTACTATCTTTCGCTATGAAAGTCCACTAGAATGGCTGGTTGTAGGAGAAGAAAGGAGTATTAAACCTTCAGGTTTTTTTAATTGGGGTCAGCTTGGTTGTACGAGACATAGACAGATAGCTATCGCTAGCTTTGCCTAAGTAACATAATCTAGTTCTTAGATAGACAGGCGTAAGTTTCCATGATTCCACTGAGAATCTTCCTCTTGAATCAGTATAGCTTCATTACGAATTCAAATTTATTATTCTGAACGAAAGTCATGTTTATTCATAGCATATAAATGAAAGTTTTGATTTTTATTAGTATACCTTGAATGAACCACTATGATGTTTAATAGCATTCCTTCAAAGAAAATTATAGCTTTATCGCAATAATCAGAAACGAATTAATTATTTTCACTATCCTTCAGTCTTAAAAACAACAGATAGAATCTAAATCTACATAGCAATAATGAGGGCATTTCTTCTGATTTCAACCCTTTAACTGTCAAGTTATTTTGATGATTTGGGTACACAAATTGTCAAATTTTTTTATTGGAAAAACCAAATGTAGCCGAAATAAACATCTCCCGATATATATTCGGGTATGACAATACGATGCACTCAAAAAAAAAATTACCCCGAGAAATACTCGGGCGTGACATTTTCGAACACCAGTGCTGTGCCCGAGATAATCTCGGGCATGACAGTTAAAAGGTTAAAAATGTACATGAAAATAAACGAAGCATGTTTTACAGCTTTCTTCTTTTAGTAGGTATAATAGCACTGGAGCAAATTGAATTAAAAGAAAAAGGTTTTATCAAGCTTTAGTATATTAAAATGGAGTGATAATTTATTAATTAAAACGTCTGTTACATATTTTGCTTCATATATTCTCTAGCAACAATGTAAATTCTAAAACTGTGTTCCTTTAAATTGCATTTCAGACTGGAACAAAAGCTATCCATACAGCTGCTGCCCATGGTTTTGTTGAAGTAATCCGAAATTTGCTAGACAGAGGAGAAAATGTTGATGCGACAACTCCAGTAAGAAATGTTTTCATTAGCGCTCTAGATTCTTTTTTGTAGATGAAAGGAAAATAATTTAACTGCGACTTTAACTGCTCAACAGATAGGTAGTTTCATTACTCTAATTAATTTTTTCTATGAGTTTTTCATATAAGTTAATAGAATCAATACTCATTCACGCTAAGCTAGTTTTTTTCTCCCCTTTACATAGGAAAACTTTACAGCGCTGCATTTGGCTGTGCAAGCTAATCAACCTGAAGTTGTTGAAATCTTATTGGGCCATGGAGCAAATGTCCAAATGAAAGCAGGAAAAGTAAGGAAACAGTTTTTAAAAAATTACTGCCGCGATATGTGTGTTCTTATTAGTGTGTTGCTTTTAAAATAAGTTTGTTCACGAAATAACAAGTTGCCTTTCCAAACAGAATGGAGAAACTGCTTTACATATGGCTGCAGGCGTAATCGATGGTCATAAATGCGCAGAGCTTATTATTAAAAGTGGAGCAGATGTGAATGCAAGAAATGAAGTAAGTACTTATCGCCAATCATTTCGAAATTTTTAATTGCTAAAATAATAAACGTTTTAGGATTACTTTATCTGTATGTTTTCTTCAAACGTTTTTCGGAATCACAGATATAATGTTAAAGAATAAATACATCTCACGCCTATCTGCGAGTCAGAAGAAAAATGTAGTTTTAAGAATAAGTTCCTCTCATAACAATGAGTTTAATTAATACTGCATAAATTATTAGAAATTGTATAAATTTTTTAGAATGAAATGTTCCCTGAATTTAAATTCTGAATAAATGAAACATACACTAAAAATTATGCATTTATAGGATAAGGAAATTTAATACATAAAAACTAAGAACAATGTAAAAATAAAAATAATCTGAGAATTAAGCTAAATCAAATCAAAAATTACATTTTTTTTATTTGAATGCTGCTTAAAGTAATGCATGATTAAATTTTTCAAATCATTTTATGACAATATGAAAAACAAAACGTTTTATTATTTATTATAATTATTAAAGAATTAAACCTAAACTGATCAGTCATCTCGGATTATGAGTGACAGTCCAGAATTTTAGTGTAATGTCCCTTTTCAGAATATCCCGGACTATTTAAACAATGACATGAATTTTGTTAATTCTTCAAAATGTCTTACTGGATCAAAAATAAGTTCAAAAATCGAATGCGAATTGATTGTACATTCTAGATACACGCTTTCTTGGAACTAGCGGTCTACATAACTAACGGTCTGTGAAAAGTATTTTAGGTTCCTAATCCAGGTGAATTCCGCGCTTTAATAATTAAGTTGAATGATATATAAAGATGAATCATAATAAAGTTAAACTTGTGGAGACATTATGTACTTTGGAAGCAGGCAAGATGAAAAATTAGCAACGCCTTCACCGGAAATCGAACCGCGCACCTCTGGAATACCTACGCAGCGTGCACAACCGCTACACCACGAATGCACGCTAGGAAGGCGGGAAAAATACCTTATATACTCCTCCTTCTAAAGGGCGACTGGGGTTTTTAGGGGACCCAATCGCCAAATCCTGGTTGAGGAGAATCATCATCCAACGTCCTTTTATTTCGGGTGCCACTGTAGAGACATTAGGCATTTTGGGAAGCAGGCAAAATGAAAAATTAGCAACGCCTTCGTAGGGAATCGAACCGCGGACCTCTGGAATACCAGCCCAGCGTGCAGAACCACTACACCACGAAGGCACGCAAGGAAGGCGGAGAAATACCTTATAACCTTCTGCAGAATTTGAACACATTACTTTTGGAATATATTACAGATTTAAAAAAAGTAGAGAAAAGCTTAACTTTTCTTAGAAACTGCTTTGATAAAAGAGAGTCAACTGATAACACATTTTTCAATCAAATGTGTAGAAAAATGTGTAACAACTGTCAAATTAGGAAGGCTCAGGAGGTCACAGATTAGGAGGTCCGATAGTGTCTATATAAACCGTCAATGAATGATTCCATGATACTGGATTAAGCTCAAGACAAACAGTAACATGTGTTTCATCGAGCCCAAATTATTATAGTCTTTGAAAGAGATAATTTGGGATCAATTTAGCGACAATTTGAAAATGAATATTTGGCTGCGCATCCATTATAGCATTTGAATCTCGTCGAAGAGACTAGAATAGAATTATCCTTTTTAACCCGATTTTCACTTCTATTTCAAATGATCGGAAATCGGCTTGGTCTCAGAGATAGCTGGAAATTGGTCTAGTTACAAGGTGACTATTGTCATCATTTAGCTTTACCGAGAAAATGTCACACCCGCCCTGCTTCTCAACTCTCATATATGCGTCGGGCTGCATAAGCCGTGATAGGTAATCTAGTGGAAGCCAAGTCCTCTAATCTTCCTTCCTTAATTTAATCTTATAAATTTAATATAAGATTTTGGACTGAATATAGCTTATAGACTATATTCATTCCAAAATCTTATATTAAATTTTGGACTATATTAAGCGATTTCTGCGAGAAGTCCCAGAAGCCGTTTCTCAACACGATAAAGCTATGCCATGTTTCTTGAGCTCGTATGAATAGTCTGCGTGGACTTGCTACCATACCTTGCCGCATCTCCGAAATACTCTCCAGTTCAAACTCATTTAAAACATGACTAATTGGTTATAGTAAAAAAAAAAAAAGAACTAGCTGCCAGTTTTAAGACTTAAAGTGCCCAGATAATTGTAGCGTGGCAAATGATTCCCGAAACAATGGTTATTGACCTCATTGATAGCACACCAACGTTTGTAAATGAGTATTTTTTCTCTCATGGCGAATCATAATAGCTACTAAATAGATGGAAATAATTTATATATCTGGTTTCCAATTTTTGTTTATTTGCATATGATTAACAGGCATATTGATCCTCCGAATTTCAAATTCCTATGTCCTTTCCTTCTCGGTGTCACAGTTCCAGTAATAAGCAGTGTAAATACTGTTCCCATATTCTTAAAAGGAAACTTAAATAGGGAAAACTGAATTAAAAAATGCAGTATACTTGACTGTATAAGCAAATTATCATTAAAATAAACAGCTAGACGTTAACAAGATTAAACCCTTAAAATGCGCGAAGCTTACAAGACATAATTTCTCAAAAATGTGTATCTATTCTTCTCGCTAGGAGGGTGAGACACCTTTACACAATGCTGCTCGTCATGGTCAGTTGAAAACTGTAAATCAGTTGCTAGAAGATGGTGCAGAACTGGATAGTTTATCTAAGGTAATTAGTTATGTTATACATAATTCATAGTGCTTAGAACTTTGTTCTTCCCTCTCCATTAAATTCTAACTTACTTACATTTTTAGCTCATTAATTTTAAGAATAATGCAAGTTGATTCCCTTACTGAATCCGTTCTAAGATACTTATTTATATTTCTTTTTTAGCATGGAGAGAGCGTTTTGCATGTTGCCGTCAAAAACTGTCATTATGAAATAGCGAAAAGTCTTGTTCTTCATAAAAAGTCTAAAGTATCAGAAATCCAGCTAATTAATTATATTAACCAACCCAATAAAGTAAGTAAAAACACACAATTACTTTTGCTATTATTTTAGAAAAATGCAATCTTAACGTAAGAAAATATTTATACCGAACATGGCAAATGTGCATACAAAGCAATTATTTTGTAACAAGTTGATCTTGAGATATGTACTCAGTACAAATCAGTTTTCCAAAAGAACTGCGATAATCAGTTAATTAAAACAGTTAATTAATATGCGCCCCTGAAAATTGATTGTTTATGGAACACTGTGAGACGGTTAATTAACTGATTAAATTTATTGAAACGAAAGTTCTTTTTTTATTTAAAAATGTTTTTTAGTAAATTCTAATAGTCAAATTTATTTTAATATTTTAAAAGTCAGATCTCATAGAAGGCTACATATATACCTATGTCTGCCTTGAATACATTTTAAATGTGACAGTTGGGATATATGTCCTTTTTATCAAATTAATCTTCGTAACAGAATAATTACATGCAATTAAAACTTCATATACATGTTTCGAAATACATGTTTCGTATTTCGATTCGAAACATTTCGTATTCTTCATATACATGTTTCGAAAATATATTTATTATTATTATTGTTTCGAAATTATTGTTTTAATTAATTAATTATTGTTGTTTCGAAATTATGTCTTAATTAATAATTATTGTTTCGTATTATTGTTTATTATTATTATTGTTTCGAAAATATACTTATTATTATTATTATATTTTTATTATTGTTTCGAAATACACATGTATTTCGAAACATTTCGTATTCTTCATATACATGTTTCGAAAATATGAGACCTCGGAAATCGGGTGTAACTCAAGCTTGCATGTTTTCAGTCCATAATCTTCATAATAATAATACAATTATTAAAAGTAACGATTTCGTGTTGCCTTTTCGGCTTGCAAAGTATTTTTAATGCCAGTTAAAAATAGATATAGAATTGTCTCCTTGAAAAGACAGTAGGCATAAAATTTAAAAGCGATTTTTAGAAGATTTCATGAAAAAGCACGTCTGCAAATGCAAAGCTTAGAGAACATTTTTAATCTCCTTTTAAAATTTAACTTTTTTTTTCTCTGCTCCAAAAATCTTTTATTTAAGTCTTATACAATATCGTGAAGTCTACTAACAGAAATCATAAACTGAAGCCATTTACTCTACGATTATTTACAGTAATATCTAAGAGGCTTTCCTATCGTTATCAAGCTTATAAATGCATAATTAAATAGCATATTTATTTCTCTATTCCTTTAGAAGTAAAAATACAGTACTGCAGGTTTGATATTTCTTTTACAAGAAATCATTCTCATTAATCGTAACTAGAGCAAAAATTTTTCAGTTATTTTATAAAAGTATTTAGAAATGAACTTCAGAATGCATTCATGAAATGATTGGAGAAGTTTTCATTTATACCAGTATATAATATGTGCTGTGTATGATCCCTGGAATCTCTTTCAAATATGGGAAAATTTCCGATATGCAATGCTTATAGCACTCACTGACCACGCTGTTGATAGTATTACTGTATTTATGACAGTTAATACTATAAAGCTTAAAATATGTACAATTGCTTCTGCAGTGTTGTTCAACTTTGAAAAAGCTTCAGGGTATTCATTAATTTTCCTTCTATTAAAAATTTTAGCTTCAAAATTAACTTCTTCTAAAATGCTAAACATTTTCAATAATAGGTAACTTGATACTGTTAAACTGGCCATTTTTGGGCACCATGTATAATATTTGCAAGCGGAAACTTATAATAAAAGTGCCTAATTTGTAAAGAAACAGAAGTGTTTTATTCTTTCATATTTCAAAACATACTGAGAATTTGCTTTCTTTCACTAGTGTGGAGAAACGGCAACACATTATGTTTCTTCAATTAATAAAGATCAAGTCCATTATCCAACAGAGGATAAAGATCTTATAGCTTTGATGCTTCAAAATGGAGGTAGCGTAACAACAGAAACGCAAAAAGTAAGTTATGATGAAATTATAAAATAGGTTTTAACAGTACATTAATTTAACTCGTGGAACTTACGAAAATCATATGACTCATGACGTTGAATTTTATCATGATTAATTTTTGTTGAAAATATTTCTGAAAATGCTAAATATTGTAATTAATTTTAATAATTTTAATGCTTTAAAATTATATAAATTAAAATTTTATATGAAGTACAGATAAATAGAGATAGAATTTTATATGAAGTTCTAGATAAGTAGAACTTTATGATCATTTATTAAACTACATTTGCCGTTAAAATGGGTTCCAACTTCGCACGGTGACTCGCATATCGACAAGTCAATTATTTTTATACTGTTTTTGAACAAATTTGTTTCATGGAAGAAAAGTGATAAACAAGTAGGTGGGCAAAGCTGGTACTGAGGGGAAAAAATATGGTCGAATTTAAAACTTATCTGTGCATTTTTAAGGTGGCACGTACACTGCCAACTTCTATGGAATCTGTACCATTACAGTCTAAGATAAAGTTTCCAGATGAAAGAAGATGAACAGTAGTGGTTCAGGAGCCAGTTTTCGGTGGGTCACCAAACGTTGTGAAGACTTTGTTTTTTTGTTTGTTTTGTTACACAAAAGAAATTAAAGTTCATAGAAAAGGGCAAAATATTTGGCTTTAAAACCTCGGCTTTAAGTATTGATAATTACAATGCTATTTATTACAATCATTAATTAATAAGAGCAACTGCATGCACGTTGTTCTCGATAAAATTTTCTGCAAAAAATGAAATTTAAAATTAAGCTTACGATACAAAACGAAATTGGGATACATTGATATAAGGAATCTTTTTTTTCCGAGCGACAAGCACTATTTTGTCTTATCTAAGGAATTATGTGAATACAGTCCTTAAATTCTCAAATTTTACTTTCCTTTACTCACAAAGATGTTTGATTAACCGATATAAATGGTTCAGCAGTTATTAAAATTCAAACGTTAAATAATGAATAAATGTATCTATGAAAATACAAAATGTATGTAAATGGAAAGTACATATTTTTTTACAGAATCAGGAAACACCCATTCATTATTGCTGCAGAGTAGGAAATGAAGATATCTTAAAAGAAATCATCGCACGATTACCCGCTTCAAAACTTCAAATTGCATGCAATAAACAGGCAGCAGTAAGTGACCTTATAAAACATTCCCTTTCTAACCTTTAGTAAATATTTTACTGTAAAAATTACGGTTTTTTTTTTTTTTTTTTTTTTTTTTTTTTTTTTTTTTTTTTAAATCTCATTTTTACTGTAAAAAAAGTATTAACTTTGAAACGGGATATATTTAATTTAGCCCAAATTTATGCATTAGACCACTATAATGGTCTATTTGAACAAAATTAAATGATTGTACTTAATGTTTACAGTAATTGACGCTATTAATTCGAAATTGTATCTTTGTTATCTACAGAATGGCTGGTCACCTTTGTTATATGCTTGTGATTCAGGGCATTTCCTTGTTGTTCAAATGCTGCTGCAAAATAGTGCTAGAGTAGATGTTTTTGATACAGTGAGTATGACCTTAAATTTTACAGGGTAAAAGTTTAATGCATATGTAATTTGTAATTTTAATGTTTACAAACATATGATAATTTGTTCACATAAAATGAAATATTCAGTTTTCTGTTTAATAATTACTTACTTTTATTTTATAAATGAACCACTGGTTTTTCTGTTACTACTTTAAAGTGTAGGTTTCTAGTTTGAAACAAATTTCGCTCTGTAAACGTATGAAATTTCAGTTTATTATTTGTGGAATTTAATTATGCGCGCTGACAAAATTCATTATTTAAAAAGATGATCATATAAATAGTGCGCTAACCCATTCTACCAATATATTTTACCAAGTAATTTTGATTTTAATTGTCCCCCTTGATAAATATGAGTGCTGAAATTCTCATTTTAACGTCTGTTAAATAGAGTTTTTAAGCATGTTTCACTGAACACTAATCTAGACCTCTAAGCTTATTCTAATTTTAAAATATTTATAAGCAGCATTGACTTTGAATGATATTTACTAAGCTGAACAAATTTACAAACATGTGATTACTATACTATATGCATTTTGTTCATACAATAAATTTTAAAAATATTTGTTTCACATTAGGATTACATAAAGTTTGTGTTCAGTTAAAATCAGATAAAGAAAACTGAAAATTTAATCATTCTTAAAAATTTGAAATTTTTAAAATGCACTGGAGAAATTATATTATAGAACATCCGTATAGCTATTATAAAGGAGCTACTAGAAACTGAACATTAAGTTTCTGATATTTGTAGCAATAATAAGCAAGTAAGTAAAAATTTGTAAATGAATGTAATAGTGCGCGTCATGCGTTTGGTAAACGATGCTGATGTGATGTATTTAATTATGGCAAAGCACACGAGGGCTATCTGCCTAGAGGGAGGGATGCCTTCGTGGAGAACTTTCAAAGGGAAACTGGCTCGCATACACGTTACACATGGGGAAAACCACGAAAACACCCATACAGCCAGCCCGTTCGCGGGATTCGAACCTCGGGCCGAACTATCAGTGTTCAGCGACTTTAACCGCTCTTGGTAAACGAAATCTGATGTATTAAATTCGCAAAAAGAGTCAAAGGAATAATATCGCCACCTGATTCTGTAACCATTTGGATACTGCAGTAAAATGACCTACGTGATGAACATGTTCTGTGTTAGTAGAGATTTGATTGCAGGCAACAGTAAAAAATTGAGTACAAGTGATTCCTCTATGTATGCGTTTTTGAACAGCAAAATTTTATCAATAAATCTATTGGTAAAGTTTTTGGGAATTTACAATAATTTCAAAAATTTAATTTACGAACCATAGAGCTTATAAAGATTATAAAAGTTTTAAAAGGTTAGACATATCATGAATGCATGAACTAATATATGTGTGTACTACTTTGTCTCATCATTTGGTGTCATAAAATAAGTAAATCTGTTGTAAAGAATTAAAACTTTCCAATTTTTCAGAAAAATTCACATGATAATGAGACTAATATTACAATAATATAATAATAGCCGAATAACATGATAATCTGCATCATAATCTTTCGTAAATTCAGTAAATTCAGCGTTTGCGTAAAACCTAACCTCCACAGGCCTCTCATTATAGTTACTATAATACTGTTGCAAAGAGAATGAGCTTTAGGTGATATTTCTAATTTTCGAGCCCTTTGTTCGAATTACTAGAATAGCTGTTAGACCTTATCTATTAGAATAGCGTTTCTCAATCTGTGGTCCTTGGACCACAAGTGACCCTCAGAGTCTGACCTTGTACTTCTACTAAGCTTTCTAGAAAAGACAAAAAATGATGTTCAGATAAATTGCGTGTACTTATGTATAGCTGAATACCTTACAGTATGGAAATTACACATGACAATAGTCTATCATTTTTTTTTCTCTGAAAAGTAACATTTTATGAAATCTATTACCTGTTACCCTATTTACGAGCTTCCCACTCTAGTCTTAGCAACAAAAGTCTTAGAAACAAAAGAGGGATTTAAAGCATTACGACTGTAGTGCTTTGTACCAGCATACAGCCAAACATAGAACAGCTACCAGACTCATCTTCCTTATTAATGTGAATGCCAATATTTGTTTTAGTTAATAAAAATAAAGGTTGTCTGAGCTGGAACAGAATTGAATTATTAAAAAGAAAGATAAATTTTCTTCTATAAACTTGATTATCAAAATAAAAATAATAAATTTTAATTAACTGTATTTTAAAAATATAAGTAGTCTGGTAGTAAGTAACAAGTACTAAAAAATTGCTTCCGAATGAGACAAGAGTAAAATGGTCCTCCGAACATTCTAATTTATAAAACTGGTCCCCACTTAAAAAAAAGTTTGAAAAATGCTGTATTAAAATAATTGAACACATTTCAAAGTAAATAAAATTAGAAATACTTTCGAAAATAATAGAAACAAACTCTAACATATCTATAATGGCTAAGGAATCAACGGCATTATCAAAATTAAGTATTTTAGATATTTACCTACAGATCAAACTTTCGAAACCATGCATGATTTTTATAGATCTTCTGGAACTAGAAATTACTGCCGCTGACTGTATATATGTCGTGATAATTATTGCTTTAAATTCGTATGGATTTTCTGAAATTTACTGAAAAAAATTATTTAACTGCATTTTGTTCTAATAAGGTAACGTTCGGAAGAACATCAAGGGTTGCAATCACACGATGTTAGTAAACATGTAGTTGCCGAAATATTAAAACCCCACCGTGTATTTGTACCTCAATGAACTGCATGTAGTTTACAAATAGCACTTGCTGTGTGAGAAACCAAGCAAACATTTTGGAAACATTTTTCAGAGATAAATGTAAGATTTTTTTAAAAACTGACTATTAAATTTGGACTCTTCAAAATACATTGACGATCGATAGCCTACGAAAATTATCATTTCTATCAGAAGCTCTACAAAGGCGCATTACAAAAGCTAACCACGAGAACAATCAATGATATTAATAATTCTAAAACTTCTCTAGTCTGAAATGAATTTAAGATTAAAACCAACCGAATTTGACTTCCGATGTTTTTACAAAATATATTAGCACAGCAAAGTAATCATAATATTAAACTATAATATCCTGAGGAACTCAATGATGAAGACTTAAAAGCGATTTTTATTTGTTATCCTGAAACATAATACCTGTATGGCGTAACATGACCATGGCCAGAAGTAGAAAAATAAGATGTAACTATCAAATTTCATACCAAAGCATTATTTAGAAATAATAATTTTAGAGATTTCATTGGAATGGATTTAACAGGAAAATTGCGTAGCGATATTCCAGGTAGTAGAAAAAAAACTAAAAACTAAACAAACGATATATGTTGATTCGTGTATGTGTAGACAGCATTTCTGAAACTTTTTACCTTTGTGGAACTCTTTAAATAATATTCACGTTTCAGAAAACCTCTACATAAATATTACGTATGATTAATCAAGCATTTTCATAACTACATTTATCACTATTTCCCTGGGAACCAGTAGCTTTTTCTTGATAAATACAAGAGTTAGTAAGATTCCCGTTTAAAAGACACTGACGTATATGGTATACTATTTCGAAACAATTTTGCGGATTGCATTTATCTTTCTAACAAAAAGCAATCAATGCATAGATTTTCGTTACTTACAAATAAAATTTTATTTTTTCTGGTGTCTTTTCATTTTTGATTTCTATTGTTAGTAATACTTATAAAGACATTATTAATGCAGGTGCTAAGACAAAATTTATTCATCTTGTAAATAGATCATTTGTCTCTTTCTTTTAATTTTCTTTCTCAGTTGTCCACCGTAGCTTAGTTTGCAAGAACAAGCGCATACTGTATTTAGCAAAAAATATATATATGTTCAATTATTGCGTTTGTTACCTATAAGGTTTGTGGTCAACAGACTATTTAGTACGTTAAGTTATTAGGAAAGCAAAAACTGCAAGTGGGTTTTTCAACTGCACGTTTTGTTGGCATCCCTAGTTTACGCTTCATTTGGAGCTCAGCAAAGTCGTAGTCACCTATATGGTGCTTAAGTCTATTGCCAACGACAAGCGCAGTCTTGCTCTCGTTGCCACGATGAATTTCGTGGGTTTATTCAGATCTTATTGTCAGACAAGTGAGGTAAGTCACAACAGCAACAAACAAAGCAATAAGACTTAATGTGGTCATTTTTAGTTTGTACTTACGATGAACATTATAGCATCCATAAATATTTTTAAGGACAATACAGATATTTAGTATCCCACGAAACTCTATTTTAATGACATCTATGAACTTATATACTTTTTTGATATAATGCATCTTATTTTGTTTTAAATATTTTAGGAAGGTCGTGCGGGACTTCATTTGGCTGCTGAGCATGGTCATGCAGATGTTATCGAAATTCTTTTAAATCACAAAGCTTTCGTTAACGTGCGAACGAAAAAAGGCATGACGCCTCTACATCATGCTGCAGCACAAGGCCATACAAACGTTGTTAAACTTCTTGTTTCGAAGTATGGAGCAGCGATAGATGGCCTTACGTTGGTAAGCAATTTTTCTCAAATAACTACCTCAAAGAATGAAAGTTTTACCACTTTCATTATTATTGTTCTTAAGGCACTAATGCTTCTTTAAATGTTAAACAGCGCTTAAGGATATCAAATTCTAAAATCAAATTCACTGCATAAAAATTAGAAGAAAGTAAAGTTCCAAAATTCTTTATTTTTATATTAAATAGGCAATAACTAATTTGATTAAATATATAACTCATCCAAATCATAACTTCATCCATATTGAAATATTACTAATTTATTTAGAACAAACAGTCTCATAACTTTCTTAAAAATTATTACTAAGATTCAGAATGACTTAACATCATTGATTTTATTTCAATTTAAATAATCCAAAATATTTTTGAAAATTTATAAATGCATTTTCATGAGCTTTAACGTGTGTTCTAATGTTACCTAAAAAATTATATAAATTCCCAGAAGAATTATGTGTTTCCAATGCTTATTAAGTAATTTACAAATCATGTCTCGAGAGTTTTATGGCTATTTATAAAAGGTGTATTTTGTATTGTATATTCAGTGTTCATTAATCAGAAATTACACTGATACATTTGAAACCATGGTTGAGATTTCTTAATACGTTTCTACGACATGTGGTCTAGTGGTGACACACGGCAAACTTTTTCTTGTGACTTTTTCTACGACAAGTTTACCTTCAAAATGTATCTCACATCTGGGCTGCATATCTTTATACTTTTAAGCATAATTAATGGCTGGTACTCTAAAGATGAATCACATAGTTGAGTAGAAAAACATGCAAAAATTTGGACACACAAGACTGTCTAAAGGCTAGTTGCACAGTAGCTCACTTTTTACAAACTCATCTAATATACGATTTGTAACAAATAACAAACTCTAATTATAGTCAAATTAGCTTAAAGTTGTGAATCATATTTCAGTTCATCATAGCAAACTCTGATTCAGTTAATTTTGAAAATGAAGGCCCATTCCATAAATATTTTATTGCACGTATTACCACGAGAAACTTAATTCCTAATAAGGTACATATTTTTATTCCTGATTTTTAATGTTATTTTTTCTACAAGTGTATATTTACGCACTAAATTTCATACTTCTTGAACTTTGACTAAATTTTCAAAAACAGAGTTTAGACACTTTATTCTCTCTACAAGTAGCAATGTTTCATTTAGTAGTTCCTCAATTAATATTCCTTTATTTATGAAACCCGTTGTACTGTATACATAGCTCGAAACAACTGGGAATTTTTTTACAGAAAGTAATTCAACTTTTAGACGTTTGTAAAAAGTATTTTTGTATTCTCAAAAGTTATATACTGAACAGCATAACCGGTATTATGTACTGCAAAAATACAAAAGAATTCACTAGTAAGTCATTTAAAGGAAATTAGTTCCTAAAAATATTTATATTTTTTATTTTAAAATATAATATTCTACAAAGAAGAGAAACACATATTTATTTCAGAAGTTAGACTGAATGGTGAATCTTTTTGCGTCTACTTTGAATATATGAGCTTAACAATATCTTCAATTTTCTCTTCTTATTGGAAGGAACATTTAAGCTTATTTTGAATGGAAATGCTTAAATACACGTTGAAAATATTGAGAACTTGAATGAATGATGAATTTGGGATTTCGGTTATATTTTAGTTAAAAATTCATTCTTAAGCTAAAAGCTTTTGATTTTGATTTTTTCTTTAACCACTTCGACGTTTTCACCGAGACAGACTTTTCGATTTAAAAGGCGTCATCAGGCGTCAGAACCGAGGCACACTCGTTGTTGTTAAATATGGCTGCATCGTTACCTCCGAGAGAGACACGTTGCTTTGTCTTTCCCTCCTCCATAGGGTGGCGAAAACCAAAAGAATAGATTTATGGCTTTCTTGGTCACGTCATCTTCAGAACGTGGTTGTATCAGGATCATACAAAGCAAAGTTCACTTTGCTACTAAAAGGATACTAAAATTGAAATGCACTTTTATCCCTCTTTCAACAGACTTTTTAATGGGAACTATCGATCGTTTGTAATGTGCCTTTAGAGCATCGTTTTTATTAATTTTCACACAAAACACACAAAAGAATTTTTCTCGTCGGTAGGATACCATTCAACATCTGTACAGGTGATAAGTGGGCGGTTCAAGTTGATTTGGGTCAAATTTCTAAATAGATCTTGACAGCTGTTGAAAGGGGGAAAGAAGTATTTCTAATGTAAACTTAAGCCAGTTTCAGAGGCAAAATGTTATTTTTGGATGAAATAAAATGGTAGAAAATATTTGAATTTCTTAGGAGAGTGAAGTTGTTAAGTATTCTGTCAAAAGAGACTGAATAAGAAAATGAACACAAGAAATAAATCCTTAAAAATTCACATATTTAATCACTTGTTATAATTAAAAATTCCCTTTCATTTCAAAGAAAATAAGAAAATCAATAAAATATATAAATTATTATAAAGATTAATAAGTATAATAATTCATACTGCGTATTCTTTAGTAGTGAAACTGAATATTCATGTACCCAAATCTCTTCTTATTTGTAATAATGTTATTTTTCTTCTTTACTCTTATTGAAGTTTTATTGTTTTAAACTGTATATAATTTAAGGATTTTTTTTTCTAATACAGAGTAAGCAAACTGCTCTTCATTTAGCTGCTCAACAAGGGCGTTATGAAACATGTCGACTGTTACTTGATTTGAAAGCAGATCCCAATGCAACTGACAATGTAAGCTTTGCTGATTATTTTGCTCCATTTTTGCATCAAAGCATATGAGTTCTTAAATCGAATATTAACCAACTTCGAAATTTTAAATTAATCGTTTTTTAAAGTTTTTGTTTTGTTAATATTAAATATGGTATCTGCAGTTATATTCTTAAGTTATATTTGCAGCCATCTTGCAGTTGTATTTGTACTTAAAAAGCACATTATGGGTTTTAATTAATACTTGATTTAATGATAGAAAATTCAAAAGTGATTTATCTGTATCTTAAAACTTTATGTAACAATTATTTTGTGTTCACAGAGAGGCCAGACTCCACTTCTGCTAGCAGCTGAAAACGATCACTCTGAAGTTGTGAAGCTTTTCCTTCAACTCAAACCTGATCTTGTGACGAAAGCTAGTTCGGTAAACTCCCTTTTGACCTTTTTGATTGCATCAGTATCTCTTGCGCTTCATGTTCGTTATAAATTTAATACAATACATGATAATTTGTAAAATTAAGTCCAGTCTTTCTGTCTCAGTGCAACTCTTAAACAAACTGTATGTAGCTATTTAATTTGTTCTCAAAATTATTTTTTAAAAAAGGTGAACGTGCTTAGATAAATGTTGTCTTTCTTTGATGACACCATTTTAGTATTAGTTTTAAGATAATTCTTTTCTTTTTATAATGATATTATTTTGCAGAGTGGAATCACTTGTGGACACATAGCAGCCATGAAAGGGAGTGTTGCGGTTATTAAAGGCCTTATGAAATTTGATCCGAAACTTGTTACAACTGCTAGAAGTAAAGTAAGTACTATGTCAAGATATTCGATACAAAATGAGACTACAATGCATATAATTAAAAAACAAATAAATTTTTTAACTGTTGAGTAAAGCTTTATTTGTTTACAAAATCTCCACACATTTATGAAGAGATCAAGATGATAACGTACAACAGCTAGTATTATATTAAATTAAACATCATTTATCAAGATTTTTATTGACCCATTCAAGTAACTATGTATCACGGTAAGGTTGCTATCGATGGGCCGGCTCCATTATTTTCTAACCATTTTCATAGTAGGCGCTCCCTGTTGACTGTTTAGCATCGTACATTAAGCTTGAAACCCGCCATCTTGATTGAGAGTTGATCCACTCTCAAAGAAGGTTGCTTTACAAGAAGATAAGATTTTTGTACTATTCTTCTAATTTATCAATGTAAAGAAAATGTAGATATCAGTAAGTCGTTAATAGCGTTTTAGTTGTTACTGTGTTCAGTCAGCGCTATTTACTGTATTAAACAATGGTTGTTTCCTTTCTTATGTCCGAAATCACGGACGTGTTACACACCGACTGCTAATTGCCTTCAATGAGCCATTCTGCATTGCTGTGAATGGACTGGTGGTCCAACCATGGAAACCATATCGACTCTAATATTTTGTAACTTTTTCAAGTTGAAGAATAAAACGTCACTACAACTGATTTATTAAAAAGCTTTCAGGAGTAATTAAATCTGTAATTAGATAATGACCTCATTTTTTATAAAAATAATTGTAAGCTATTAGTCCAATTTTAGTGTAAACCGAAGTATCCCTAATTCGAGGGTAAAATGAATATTTTATTGAAATTATCGTAATGATTTTCGTTACTTATTACGTAATTTATACCTATATGTTGTTTTAAAATTGTATCTGCACAATAAATATAGTAAGGAACATGCATAGTGTAGGAATTAAGTGAGGAAATTAATTAATTCAGTGGTAGGGTAGGGCAAATCCTACTGTTGTTCTCAGCAAGAACTTTCAACCATACACACTTGCTGAGACTTTATAACAGGTTACCCAACAGAAACCAAATATGGTACTACAATTTTTGAGACAGATAATTACACGCTGCTTTTAATATAATAATTTAATTTGTATAATAAGCCGTTTTGAATAATAATAAATAAAGCTTAGCTGGACAAGCAGCTATGATAACAAAAACAGATCCTTAATAATATCAGGTTTTTTTAATCTATATTAACAATAAAATAATCAATATTTTGTTTTTGTTTTGAAATATGTAGCGTATATCATAAAATTTATGATATACACTACATATTTTTGCGATGTCATAGCAGCTTTGTGCTTTTCTGTCGTACATCTCTCATTTTTGATGTTAACCGTATAAAATCGGGGCAACCGCTGTGAAAAGACGACTACAAACTTCTGGACCGGAGAAGACAGTTAAAGGATAAACGTTCATTGCTTTCAGTAAATAGGCCTATCAATTCCAAAGAGGTTTCATGGTTCTGTGCTATCTGTTGTGATGACATCAAGAAAGACAAGATTCAGTGTCTATCGTGTATAGTTCATGAGAAGTGTGCTGGCGTTACAAAGGAGACCAAAGTATATTATTGCGAAAAATGCAACTGAGCTCATCAAGAACGAATAATTGATGCAGTAATTTGTGTAAGATTTATAGCCTAATATTAATAGCAGGCTTAATAATTATTTTATGCTATTTGAAAGTTTTCAAGTTAAGGTTATTGTTCTTTTTATACTAGCCTCACTACTACTCTCAAATTCTCATTGTCATTAAACTATTGCTAATAAACGAAATTCAATGTTGTTTCGTATATTCTCGTATTAGGCCTATTTTATGATTATAAAGACTAAACTAAAATCCATCTCCTTATTCCCTGTAAATAATGCAAAGCTATCAGTATGTTTCAATATATTTTCAGTGGCCTGTGCTTGTTTCTAACCAGCGTTTTGTATTTACAAATCATGCTTAAAATAGGTTTAACATTTTATTGACTTGTATTATGATGATACTGTATTAGAAATAATATGGGTTACAGCTGTAAAATGATGATTCCAAACATCTAGAAAGAAGGACAGTAAAGGCTAAACTTTCACTGCTTTCGGTAAATAGGCCTATTCAATTCCAACCAGCATTTATGGTTCTGTGTTGTTACTTCTGATAGCTTCAAGGATGTGTAAGGTGTGAATTCATGAAACGTGTGCTGGTGTAGAAGGGGGATGGGGATCAAAATGTATTATAGCAAAATATGCAACTGAACTCATCAAGGACTAATAATTGATGCAGTAATTTGTGTCAGATTTATAGCCTAATATTAATAGTAGGCTTAATAATTATTTTATGCTATTTGGAAGTTTCCAAGTCATGGTTATTGTTCTTTTATACTAGCCTAACTACAAATTACCTTCTAATTATCATTTTCATGAAAATGTTTCTAATAAACGGAATTCAATTTTATTTCTTAGATTCTCTCATTATGCTTATTTTATGATTATAAAGACTAAACTAAAATCCAACTCCTGATTACTTGTGAATAATGCGAAGCTATCCGTCTGTTTCAATAAATTTTCAGTGGCCTGTGTTAGTTTCTAATCAGCATTTTATATTTACTAATCATGCTGAAAATAGTTTTAAATATTTTATTGACTTGTATTAAGATGATACTGTATTAAAATGAAAATAGTTATTGTTCCATTCATAGAAACTCTCCGGCTCAATGAAGGCGACCTGTTTCCTTCATTGGGCCAGTGGCACCTATTTTTATTTTTCTAATATTTACTGAACATTTCATAATTATAACATCTATTCCAAGATATGTGTAGTATGGAAAGTAATAGTCTAATATTGACATGTAAAACTGTAAAATTGCTAAATTTGACGATTTTAAGGATCATTTTGTAAAAGTGGCCCATCGATAGCATCCTTCCCCTGCAATGGTATACTTAAAATTTTAGGAAAGGTATATCCAAGTAATATTTGTATGGAAAGGGCGAGTGGATATTTCTGAACCTAAAACAGATTATTCTTGAATGTTTAATATATATATATATATATATATATATTGTGCTTTATAACAATAATTGGCATTCTTGTATTATTGATGCTTACTTTTTTAAACATGCGTAAATAAATGTATTTACGGAACACTATGTTTATATGATATAATCTTAAAAATATAACGTAACAACAGACGAGCATTTTTTGACACTGTGTGCAAATATGACGATGTCTATTAGCGAATTGATACATTGAAGCGACAGATCATACTTGCACATCCAAACTTGCTTAGCACGACTGTGAAACTTCTGAATCTGAATCTGTTTGTTTGTAATAGTAAACCCTCGTCGTGGAAAGGAAGCTCCTTGATAAATACAAGCATTTTGGGGAGTATCTTCAAAAACTTCGCTTTTTTTTTTTTTTTTTTTTTTTTTTTTTTTTTTTTTTTTTTTTTGTGTGTGTGTGTGTGTGTGTGTGTGTGTGTGTGAAATACAGCTGAAACAAAGTTTTTACATTTTTGCTACCTCCATAACAATTAAAACTACTCCTCTATTACTTATAATTCTGTTTCTACATCAAGCAAGAATTTTCTGTCGCTCCAGGTAGCGATTATTAAGCACAATGCATCTGCTTCAGCAAAATGTCAATTAAAGTTAAATTCATTTTTATTAATTTGATGGAATGTAAATATTTTTTATTCTTCAAAAATAGAAAGATTCATGAAAAACTATTTTTATTGACAGAATAATTCTACAGCTCTTCATCAAGCTGCATCTGGTGGAAATGCCGAAGTAGTTCAAGTGCTATTAGAGGCTGGTGCTAATCCCACAGATGAGACAGATGTGAGATTACATAAAAATTTCTAAGTTTTATAAACGTACTTATTTAAGTTTTAAATTATTTTTGAAGTATTTCACATGAGGGACGATCAAAAAGCAACGCATATTGGTTTCATTTTCGAAAATTTCCACACATGAGCGAAATAAACAACATTCACACTGCAGCTACATATCTTAGGTATCCTTCAGCTAGCACACAAACTGGAATGCTAAAGAGACACCTCTCAACTTGTTAGCAGTTCCAGTATATATTTTCTTGGGTGCATAACCACATGGCTTTATAGATTTCTTCATCCCAGCCGAAGAGTTGGCACTCAATAAATATTTTAAGGCATTAAACCGGCAGAAATCTATGTATTTATAAATTTCAAATCAAACTTTTCACGTTAGCCCATTAAAAAAGGCTGCAAAATCATTGTTTTTCAATCCGCATGTGAAACTAACAACCATGTTGTTTGTCTTGTAGTGCATGCTTCTTCTGCCTGAACGATAGATGATTAGACAAATTTATTGGTCTACAGTGCAGTAGTCAATGGTCTATATACTGCGATGCAGCCTGGGCAAAGTTTTCAGAGATAAGGCTTAAATGACCAATGGATTCGGTCATCCCTGAACAATGCTAAAGAAGCAAGTGTCCGGCTTTTGGAAAAAAAAGTAGTCTAGTGGTCAGATAATTTTTCTACTAACTTGCAAATTATTACCTGTTACTTAGAAATCTGAATGAGAAAATAATTACTGTAGATTGATCGTCTCTCGTAACTTAGCGCGAACTGTAAACTAAATTTTTCATTTACATTCCGCTTGGCAAGTAAACTCTACAGCTGCTAACTGTGTTAAAACGGTTGCTTTCAGTTATTGACTTCTCATCACAATTAGTCTAAGAATAAGTCTAAAATTTTTTTCTCAGTATCACTATATTTAGGAAAGTTAAAAATGAATCGCAGTTAAAATAACAATGTCGTATGAATGGACAAAGCATCTACTATAAACATAATTCAACTATCAAAATCGTAAAAACAACCTTGTATTTAGCGTAAGCATATTGAAACACTCAATCGATTTCGAGGGCAGCTAAAGGTCCCTCCTCATCAGGAGAAAGAAATACCAAGAAAGAAGAAAAATAAAGGGGAAGGAATCTCAGAAACACGTGGTCCTTATCAGCACTGCACGTGGTTATAACCGGATTTTTAATCAGAGTTACACTGTTTCCTCTGAATCTTTGCTTACCAATGAACTTAATTATTTGAGAGCAGTTGCGATTGACCGTGGATTTTCTCCCGTGATTATTGATAAAGCCGTTAAAAAATTTTCAGATTCCCATCAAAGAAGACATTCCACTGTTAGAAATAATATTAATGACCTTATCGTGCTTCCATTTTATCCTTCTGTTAGCTATAAAATTTCACGGATTCTCCAGAAATTCAATTTTCAAGTTGGTTTCTCCTCTAATAAAACTCACCCTTCGATTCTAAAAGATTGCGTTTCTGTCTTGAATTCTTGGGGAATTTACAGTATATCGTGTCAGTGTGGTTTAAGATATATTGGCCAAACAAAAAGAGCGTTGAAGTTTCGTATCAAGGAACATGAATCTTATGTCAGAAAAGGCGAAATTAACAAGTCTTTAATAGCGTATCATATGCAGTTGCCCCTCGCTCCCTATTTTTAACTTCGCTAATTTTCTTGTTCTTTGTGTTACATGTTTGATCAGATAGCCTGGCTCAGTAAAAGTAGGCGGCCAGTGTAACTCTGATTAAAAATACGGTTATAACTACGTGCAGTGCTGATAAGGAGCACGTGTTTCTGAGACTCCTTCCCCTTTATTTTTCTTCTTTCTTGGTATTTCTTTCTCCTGATGAGGAGGGACCTTTAGCTGCCCTCGAAATCGATTGAGTGTTTCAATATACTTACGCTAAATACAAGGTTGTTTTTACGATTTTGATTGTCACATTAGCGTGTTTCTCTTCTAGTCTAATAATTCAACTATTTTTAGTTCAAAACATAAGACTTTTCACATAGCAGCTAGCTCAAAGAGTCATTCTAATCACCATGATTTTCGTAATACAGAAGTATCTTTCTACTTAATACTTTTAATTTAAAATAAGGTTGCGGTTTTTTGTCCAAAAATTGAAGATAGTGATAATTCTACAAATTTATATAAGTTGGGGCTCGGTTTAAAGAGGAGAAATTCATGGTAATTTACAAGAAGAAAAGTAATTAGTAATTATTTTATGAAATATGGTATAAGTAATGCATTGGATAGTACCAAAGTTAGCTTGCTTTATAAGAAGATTAACAACAAAAGTTTACACCCTCAAGTCTAGACAATACATAAGTTTGTAAGGTTTTACCTGTATAGAAGCTTAAATCGATGTGCTTCAGACTGCACTAGACTTACAAGCGAGTTATCACTCTAGTCTGAATCAAAATGACAAAGTCTTGAGATAATTAAAATAACCCTTTTGTAAACACTTTAAATTTAACAGAAGACACAGCTTGTGTTTATAAACAAAAATTCACAGCTTACGAGTAAAATAGCATAAGTTGAAATTTAGTTTCAAGTAATGCAGTAAAGCTACGCAAAATAATCTGCTTAAGTTGCCTCGAATATTGAACGGTGCGCTTTCAGCGTCGGCTAGCAAAATGGCTAAAGCTGGAATAAGCAGAGTGGCGATAAAGTGTAATTGCATTCGCGCTGCCAAAAGCTCGAACACTAAAGCATTCAAAACTCTCAACTTAAATAATCTTATAACTAATTTATATACTGGTGAAGACTGCGTAAAGAAGAAGTTATGGTAAAGGTTCAGCACATAATAATTGGTTAATTAATATAAAATATACAAGTTATAGTAATAGTTATTCATGCTGCAAAGAAGGAACAGGAATTAAATACTTATGAATGAAGTTAAAAAATAAGAGTTTTTTAAAAGCATTAGCATAATCAAATATTTTTTTCTAAAATAATTGCTAAAAATTTGGGGTGCCATACCTTTTGAAAACTACGGCTATAAAAGTCATTTGCATCGTTTGATCTGTATCGACAATTTTGGCCCTTAAAACGAGTAATGTTTATTATCAAATCAATTCTCAAACGTATCATTATTTCTTGATTACGTGCACGAAGCGTTTTACACGTTATGAGTAATAAAAATGTTTAATTGATAAGTACTAGGCTTTAGAAAAATTTGGTAAATAAAACTTAATTAAATAATTTTGTACCTATGATTTAATCAATTTCTTTTATTAAATGTTCTTATTTAAAGATAATTAACTAATTGCTTTATCTAGGAAGCTCATTCATTCTTTGGTAGATACCGACACTTTTACCTTTTTAAAAATGGAAACGTTCATATACTAAATTTGCTAAATTAATCAAAAACTAGCATAATAAAATTAAATATTATTACTTGTTATTAAGGCCTGTTCTTCCGAAAAATATAGATGCACATTTACATATGTCGGTTCCTTAAATACCTCCTTTATGTCTGGTCAAAGTCTCAAGGTCTAACTAAAACATACTAGTATTGTTATTAATACTTTCATTCACGTTTCTGTATATACTTTACTTTTTTCCAACAATTTCCGTAAAATATCTGAGCTTTTGAAATGTAATTTAAGTATTGAATATATTTTCTAATTCTTATAATACTTTTGTTGTAGACTGCTTTCATTTATATTAAGTTAACATGTATTATTTACAGGAAGGCTACACTGCTCTGCATATAGCAGCTAAATATGGTCATGTAGAAGTACTCCATGCTTTAAAATCTGCTATGTCTTGGAGGTACGCTAGTAAAAAGGTAAGCTATTAACTATTTCTTGACAAAAATATGTTATAACCTCTTATAAATAGCTATGTCGTGTTAAGTTTATGAAAAATACATTCTCAGCCACACATATCGAACACATTCCGTGAAATTTCACTGCTGTAACTTAATTGGTAAATGCAGTTTATTACCTCTTATTTTATTTTCTACCATAAACAGATATTTTTCCAAAGACAAAGACTCAAAGTGTGAAATCAAAGTAAAGGCAATTACCGAATTTTCAGTGCACAAAACTGAAAGTTTACTTTTGGTCCCACTCGACAAAACGACCCTGAAGTTGGTGCAGAAACTGACTTAATTCACTATTCCACTAAGGGTTTCAAATGTAAGCAAATGGCGGCTTCGTTAGGCTTAGTAGCAATTTAACAGCTTTTAAATTGTTCCTAATTCTACAACTATTGCCTGCAGATTAACTAAAAGCATGAACAGCTTACGTAACATAAAAACAACATAATTCAATCACTTTTAAAGCAAAAAATGCTCAATTTACCAACAAATACGAATAAAAATATAGAGCTCACCGAGCCGGTAACAGAGAGTAGATATATATATATATATACACACAATTTTGGGGCGACCGATTGCAATCAAAATGGGAGATGCACAACTGCATGTTATAGCAGTCCCATATTCAAAATTTCAACGGTCTAAGGGTCCTCGTTTTTGAGAGATACTCGCGAGATACATACGTAGGGGAAGGTTGCTATCGATGAGCCACTTTTACAAAATGATCCTTAAAATCGCCAAATTTGGCATACCGACAGGCAGTCTTTATCTACACCATAGCACTCTAACAGACTTTAAAATCATAAATCGCGATATTCTTTGATCTCTAATTCTCTTGATGAGTTTTTGACATCTGCTAAAGCAAGTATTAAAAATCCTTGAGGTCATTAGTATACCCTCTCAATACTCTACTCACCAAGTTTTACAACTGAATTCACAAGAGATAAACAGTTGAGACTGGACTCCTTTGTGTAGATCTACTGTATATATTTCTCAGATTCTGATATATCACTCATTCCTTCGATGTTTAACAAATTCTTAAACGAAATCCAAGAGGGAATAGTTTCTCATACATTCGCGGTTGAAATATGGGCTAATTTTATAATATTGAATTCGTTATTTTCTACATTATCCTAACTTTCTAGAAAGGCGTTACCTTAACTTTTATCTCTGGTATTACTTTGTTTACTTTAATTAAATATTCTTTCTTCATGTTTTACAGACTGGTCTCACAGCTCTGCATATAGCGGCTAGTTACGGTCAAGAAGATTTTGTAAGAGAGATGCTAACTCAAGTTCCAGCTACAATAACTAGTGAAAAGCCATCAGATAATCCAGATGCTGATGTAAGCTGTTATTTGCAGTTCATAGTAATTTCTGAAATCCAAATTTAGCGTAACATTTCTCTCTTAATGAATTAGAAATGGTTAGATAACCATCCCATTAAACGATTCAGTTATTAAAAGTGTGTCGAATAACTAAGGTTGATTCCGTACTCAGGTTTCCGTACAAGAGTTCTGAAACATTTTATGTCAAGCGTGAATTCGAAAATGACTGCTAAAAAGGGATAATTCAAGATTAATTTGAACCAAGAAATTAAGAGTATGCTACAGAAAGAACATTTTTGTAAACTAGAAAAAATGCAGTAAATTATCAGTGTATCACGAACATGTGATAAATGTAGCTTGTAAAGATTCAAACTGCTCTAAGTACCAACTTTTAAATGGCAATCTAAAGACAATAGAAGTAACGTTTATGTAACTACTCAGTAATATCTGAAATTTACTATTTACTTAAAGTTTAATATAATCATAAACATATAGTCCTAAATTTTCTTGTTAAAATGAAAAGTTAAAATAATGTTTTATTTTAATAGTATGGCTTCACACCACTGCATATGGCATCTCGTCATGGTAGAGAAGATGTTGTGAGAATGCTTCTCAACAGCGCAGGAGTTCAAGTAGATGCATCTACAACTGTTGAAGTAATTTCCATATAAGTTTCTTTGAAAATTAAAGTAACAATGAAAGAAGATGAATAATTTTGCTATTTAAATTAAGTTAGCATTGTGGGAACATATGATTGCTAAGTATAATTTGTTTGAAAGTGTATATATTTATCAAATATAGTATGTATGATTGCTTCCAAAGTAGATGGATTTTGAGTAATGAATCAAAATTACAGAATATCTTTTAGAACACATTTAAAAAACTATGCAATAAAACTTACGAACTGATTCGAATTTCTTATTCATTAGGCCACAATGCCTCTTCATTTAGCAGCTAAAGGTGGTCATTTAGCAGTTGCAGGCTTGATTCTAAGCCGAATAACTGATAAATTTCATTCAGGAGATAAAAGAGGACGAACGCCACTTCATATGGCTGCAGCGAATGGTCATGAAGATATTGTTCGCTTACTTCTTGGTCAGGGAGCAGACATCAATGCAGCTGACAATGTAAGTGCCTTTTAGATTTTAGGAATTTAATGTTATGTTGCTTCGTTTTTTCTGTATACGAAGTTTCACTACTTATAGTAACTTTCATTCGTTACTAAATGTTTAATTCATATGAAATGTCAGAAAGATTTGTTTTCTTACAGAATGGTTGGACTGCTCTTCATTATGCAGCCAAACAAGGCTACCTCGATATGATTCAGCTCTTGATTGACAGCGGGGCTTCATCAATAGCATCTGCAACAGTAAGAATTGTGTATTTCTCTACTGTCTTGATTCAACTTCAGAGCTGAATATTACCATATTATTTCTTCAAATTATGTATCATTTCTTTATAAAGTTCTTATTCATTATTTTCCATTAAACTTCCAAATAATATACTGTGCCTAGAAAATTGTATTTAATGTAGACAAATGACAGAAAATTTCTATTTTTGAAGGAATAAGATTTGCTCTCCCGACCACAATTCAGTCAAATAGTTTAATCAAATTTTAAGTACTTCTATAATTCTTTAAATCTAAGGAAGGGTAACAACTTCAAAGATAAAGCCCTTAATTAATTAAATTCAAATGCTAACATCATGTCTAAGGTTAGAGTAAAGTTCAATGCAGGACGTCCACAGTGCATCCTTGTTTGAAACCTTTTAGGAAATGCAGTAAAAAGTTTAAAGTGACAAAAGTAATAAATGAAGAATAGTTTTTAATAGTACGTAATATATAACTAAAAAACTAAAATGGATTCTGAGTTCTTAAAAACCTAAATAAAACTATTTAGTAATGCAATCTGAAATATGATTACTCATGATGGAATAAATGTATCAGATGAAATTCTGCATATTAATAAAGGTCCTATACGTATGCTTATTTCAGTTTGTTTTAAAATTATTGCAGTTCTTGACTATTATTATTTGATTAATTACATAAAAATCTTTGTTGATGTAATTTGTATTATAAGTTTTCATGCTTCCCTTTTTTTTTTCCTGTAAGCGACTCCATAATACCCAAATCTCAATGGCCTGTAATCTGAGATAACAAAAATCAGCTGACTTTAGCATTTACAGCACATACGACTAATAAAAATATTTGTTTCATTTTCGATATGCAACCAACTATGCATACTAAATTGTTAAAAAAAGCGGATCAAATATAAATGCATATTTGTAACGTTTATTTTAGCTAACATATTGTTTTTATATGAGTTCTTTACTGTATCTTCTATTCATTCCGTCCGTGATCACCAACAAGCATATTAGGGTTGAGTTTAAATAGCGAGAGAATTTGTAGTTTAGGGATAGATTCTGTGGTAATCCGCCAGAGAGATCTTTATTTTTAAAGTGTCCACCTGTGTCCCGATCTGCATTTCGGTGAGGATTTCGTATTATTTGTTAACTCGCAAGGCTGGGAGTTGCAATAACAACTGACGTGAAGGTTATCTTCTGTGTTGTATGTATTTGAATATTTGAATTTTCCGAAATCACTGTAACTAATTGTTCTTCGAGCTACCTGCCAGCCTGAAATGAAGCAACAATGCAGCAAAACGAAAATGCAGTGAAGTGCAGCAAAACGAAAATGACATTTACGTTTTCTTAATAATCCCACTTACAGATATGTCAAATTACTTGCAACCCTTTAAAATGCGTCTTCTGTGGCAAGACTTCGATTTAACAAATTTAATTTAATTCCGTTCAATGAGTTTTTATCAACAAGCAATTATCTATATGCAAGGATAATTTTGTTCACTATTGTATGTATATTATATAATTCTATAAGTATTGCCAGCATATTTTTGATCTTTTCTTTTTCTTTTGTTTAATTTTTAGCCATGTATTGACGTAGTTCCTATTCTCACGAGAAATATTTTTTTCATGCAAGTCATAATATACATTCACGAATTTAACTAAAACGCACCTTAGTTAATATATCGTTCCCTTTTGATTTTTACTTTATTCAAATAAACTTTATCACTGAATTCTATTGAACAAGACTGGAAGAAGGGAATATGTAGTAGTTTTGTTTCCTTATTTAAACTAAACTGTCATTTAAGCAAATTTCTTCGAAAGTAGCCCTTAATTAGAGTTAGTATACATTTCTTAGTTTCCTGCTTATCAACTTGAAATGCATTTAAGGCAAATGATAACTTTCTTTAAAAACGCTAGCTTAAGCTGTTCTATACATTAAATTAGCCAAGCTAATTACTTTCAATCAGGCTTTGCCATGTAACTCATAACAGCATCTCGCAAAAAATTAGTTTTGTGAAACCTCAATTAAGAAAACATACAATTCATAAAGAAAAGCAAGAGAATATGAAACGAATTAAAAGAGGTAGAATTTTTAGAAATTTTTCTAGTCATTTCCATTATTCGTGGGTATCAGCCATCGATAACTCATACTTAATACTGTGACACATATTGAAAAAATAAGATCAGTATCTGAAATTTATCGAAATATTACGTAAAAAAACAGCAAATCGTTATCTGTGTGCTGGGCATCGACGCTGTTGTCTAACGATGTCGATGTCCAGCCCAGAGATATCAAATAAAATATTGTTGCTATAATTTCCTTTGAATGAGAGCAAGAAATATGTTTATATTCCGTGACTCTAACATGAAGTTTCTAATCAATTAACGCTTCTACTAAAAGAGTGGCGATCGAAGTTTTTTCAGCACGAGAGAAAAAGAGAAGAATTTCAGTTCAATAAACTGTATTCATTGATAGCCATCATTAAAACTGCTCCTTTTTTTAACAACATGAAGATCAAATTTATATAATTTTATTAATCTCTAATTCTTTAAAAACCTCAGGAGAAAACAATCTTATGAAGCTAATAAAGGAACATAGCAAAGCAAATAATACAGCGATATAATCGAGTTCTGCTGCTTTTTAAACTTTTTTTGTCTTTCCTTTTTAGAAAAAAATACATATGTTATCTCATTTTGTGATCGTGATAATTATTTTAATTTTTTTGCCAAACAATAGAGTTCATGTCTAGTACTTATATTTCATTTTAAAGTTCAATTTTCTGTAGTCTGTTTCTCCTTATAGTATTACTAATAACTAGAATTAACATTTGCGTATGGGAAGCGAAACAAATGCTATTGAGCGTGACTTATTAAAAAAGCTAGTGACTTGGTTTATATTTAGATGGAATTTTGAGAAAAATAAAATTGTTGTCTTGCCGGTCTTTTTTAAGGGAAACTACAAGACATCAGTAAAGGTTTTGCGAAACACGTTCTTTTTCCTTCATATATTACAGCTGATCAGAAATCGAATTGAAAGGAAATGTTGTTCCAGTCAATGACTTCTATCGACAACACAACACACAGTTGGTCATTAAAATTGCTACTTCGTGAAAAGGAAGCTCACAAGAAACCTGAAATTTGCATAAAAAATACAACATGTTGGCACATGTAAATTATTATCATTTCACTGTTTGCATTTATTACAGGCAAGAATCACATCGAAGCAATTTAAAAAGGCAGATTGAAATGCCAATTTTTATTCCGAAATTGCGATTACTGATTGTGTTTCGTATTGGAGGTTGTATTATGTCTAATGCAACAAGAAGAAGCTCACCAAAAACCAGCAGATCTCAGGAATGGATTCCGAGCGAATTTTAGCCTTCCGAGACTATGGATTATCGTACCGTGCAACTATACTGCTCGCGTTGAATGAGACCCAGTCACTTCTATGAAAATTTAAAATAGATGGGTCCAGAAGGACCACGCATAGGCAGATTTCTTGTGTTTTTGGCAGATTTCTTGTGTTGCTAGATCTCAACAGCCCCATTCATCAGTGCCCTGAGACCATAGACATTTTGTTCGAATTCTTGTTTGGAATCGCACAGCCATACCATGCATCTTCCATCAGGAAATTTTGTGTGCTCCAAAGCACTAAGTACCCGCACGTACCATGCGATGACGTCTGCAATGCCACAAATTATAAACAAAGGCAACCATTGATTCGGCTTCTCTTCGGGTTACAGCTCAAAAGTCAACAGTGATGCGTTTAAATCAATGGCGTGATGTGGTCTAACAAATTACACTTTTGCTTACAGCATCAACTTGATCCTATCCATGAGAGGAGGCATCGACGGGAAAGAAAATGAAAGCTTTTATTCCTCATTGTTGTACTACCCCAGCACTTGAAATTCATGGCTCGTTCACCTCTAATTCGCATATCTGGGGCTTTGACCATCCTTGCTGCATTACTGAGGTTTAAGTGCCAGTGTCTATGCCATATTTTCGAGGTCTCTGAGGCTTCATCTTTTTAGAAGATTATTCGAGACTGTGTTTTGCTACATTTCCTTATTTAATAGTTGTGTTCCATTCCTACCCTGATGGACGTTCTTCAGATCACTCACGAATTTAAAAAGGTTCTTCAATCATTGGAGAGAGAATATTCGCATAGTTGTGAAGTCACCTGCATTGCAGTATTTCGAAATGTCATCCAGAGTCTGCTAGACACCATTCCCAGCAACGGCTGTTGTTGCCAGAGGCACATATTTAAAGCTCTGATTTCTGCGTTTCCTGTGCCTCAAAATAACTTGAAATTTTAATCATTTGATCATTCTTTTATAATTTCTAAAATAAATATGATTCTAAGACCTACTTTCTTTCGTGGTGTTGCAATTTTAGCGGCCAGTAGAGTAAATTTTAATAATGAAATAGTCTTTTCAATAACTTTGAAGTAAAACTAAAGTGTTTTCTTTCAAGTATAAAATCTTATGCTTTAACTGGATTCAGTTATTAAATATATTTTAAGCTAAACTGATTTCTTATTGAAATCCAAAACAAAAAATTATGCGAATTTTCTGTAAAGTGAACCAATAACTTACTTCAAAATTTTGCATTTGGTTTTGTCAACTTTGTTTTTATAACGTCTTTAGATCTGTTAGGAATTCATTTAATCAACTGTAAAATGAACGTGATTCTTCTGACCGCTTTCCTCCGTGGTAAAACAACTTTAAAGGCCAGCAGTTTATAAGAATATACAAAATGCCTTGTGAAACGGAGATCCTGTAATTTTGATCAAAGCAATGCTAAAAAGCCTCTTCTGTATTTTTAATATATTAGTTAGGAACTTAACTCACATCTAGTATTTAAAACACCTCATGAGTTTGAATAATGAGTAATTATTCATTTGTTACTTAGATTAATGAAAGGCCTTCAAGATATATTATTTTAAAAATATTAAACATACTTGTCTTTGTTTATTCAAGCATTGATTATCATGCCTATCTATTGCTATACATTAAGGCAGAAATTAAGCAGTTTTATTCTTTTACAAGATAAAAGAAAATATCCAAACCAATTTATATTGCAACATATTCATACATACATCTCGAAACGGTTACACATCAGCCTATTTGCACTAAAGCAGAGATCTCGACTCACATCTTCTGATAATAAGTAGCTCTTTTTAGATACTTTTAATGGAACTGGAAGTATGTTTCTAGGAATCTAATAATGAAACCCTTTCAGATACCTCTTTTCATCCTGTAACCAAAGCCACAGTAAAAACATTACTGCATTCTCAGAACTACAGTAATGTATCTCTTTTTAGTTATTTTATCAGCTTTTAAAATATTAATGATTTATCAAAAGTTTCAATAACTTAAATTCCAAAAAGATATATCTGTCTGCAAATAATATACACAAACGTATTTTAAAGTTTGAGGTCCAGCTTTCTTCCAGCATAAAATTTAGTTCCCTTAAGATTCAGTGAATGCTGTTTATACAAATCAATCTATATTTTCTCCATTAGGAATGATACCTCTTTTGCACGAGTTGTTTTATGTTTTTGTTTCCCCCAATATCTAAGGTTTTTATCTCCTTCATTAATTACTATTTTAAAAGTTGGATATCATGACAAAACCCTCTACCAATTATTTTATCTCTGACCTCTACTTATAGAAAGTTTTTGTATTAAAATATTAAACTAAAATCTAAATAAGCGAGTTTTAATGACAGATTCGTAATCTATTATATCTTAACAAGCAACTGAAAAACTCTGAACAGAATTTACTGCTACTTGAAATCAGGCAAAATAGTCTAAAATTCTGAATAACTAATTTCCAAAATTGACATAATCTTAATTAAACACTTTGATACGTACCTAATTCCCTCTCATTACAACTAATTTCTGTCTAAAGTAACTTAAATAGATTTATCTCAGACGACAACTATTCTGATTTATTAATTTCATATAGCACCTGATGTTTAAAGTCAGACTTCAGAAATTCCCTTTATCCAGCACCACGGTGATATAACACAGATGCACTGCTGGTTATCTAGAATGCTGCACCATAAAGAAAATAATGTAAGGTACAAGGTTGAATTGAATATTAAAATTACAACCAGATTCAACTTGCAGAACGTGAAGAAATCAGGGTTTTGCTAAGCTGCTATAACTGGCAGTGTCCACTGTGACACGACTCGGTATTGAAAGAAAAGATCTGTAGATGTGTGCATAGCGTATGTCAGTCCATTCTGTTTCCAGATGTTGCTAAAGTTCATCTGACACAGCAGCGGTTAGTGTATGCTAGATCACTCATTCGTCAGATGTGCTTGATGGGTAGCATATCGGTGCAATGTGCGGTTGAACATTATCCTGATCTTGTTGAATCTTAAGGATAGCAAGCTTCAAAATTTCATAGATGGCTGTTGGATCTAACAACAAAGGTGCAGGAGTAAACTCCAATGACACCCCAAACCATACCTCCAGGTGATGAACTGGTATGGAGATGCAATGGTTATGATATAATGTCACTGCAATCACTCCAGATTCGGAAGCAGCCACCGCGCAGAAATTCGTAACGTCGTTGTCGTTTACCCATGCCCGATGTTCAAACCTTCACTACAGCAGCATACGCCAGTGTTGTAGAGTAAACAATAATCGCAATAATAAAATCCTTACTAAAATTTTCTTTCTCCGCTGATAACACCGAATGGTACAGACAGACACAGGTCATTCTGCAATAGACCCGAATCTTTTACTAGGATGCATGTTTAATCCAGGCGCACAAGATATCTGTCGTTTAGTTTTGTGATAGACTAGGCTGATCCAATAGTCTCTTTGGTCGATCTGTTTCTCCTACACACCCCCTCCCGATTCCATATTTAGATCACTGTGGCTTGATTTCGTCTAATACGAACACCAATTTCTCGTATGGATAAACGCAGTCTTTATAAGCCCCAAGTCTTGTTCTGTTAAACTCAGAAACTTGCTCGAATGACTGCCTTTTTTCCCGATAAGCTATGCAGACGCTTTCCATGCAAAGAAAGACACTGTAAAAAGTACAATTCTACTTCACTTTATGATTCCTTTAAGTCGAGTTCCTGGCGCACATGATTTGGATATTCTGAGCTTTTCTTAAATGCTAACGTTTGAAAATCCTATTGCTGTCTACGTATAGGGAAAATGTCAAGCCTATTGGAAGTTTCATAGTGCTATATTTTAGATGGCCAACTGTGTAGAAACAAGGTCCTAGTTAATCTCGATTAAGTAACTAGTCTATCTTACTTGCACTTGCACAGTCTGAGCTCGCATTTAACATTTAGTGTATAGATTTCTGGAATGAATGCATAACCAGAAAGAAGGCGGAAGAGAAAAAAAAAACAAAGAGAGAAGAGAATATCTTTGGAGGAAAGAGAAACATTATTTTAACATGTTGCAAGAACTTTGTTAATTTTTCTAACAGTTAAATTTTGAGTTAAAGTTCCTTTCCTATCGCTTCTTAATTTCAACTTACAACTTCCGGCCAGAACGTATTTTTAGAATCACGTTTGAATACAAATTTGAGGAGTAATATTTAACCGCGAAGTTCTGCTGTCTTAGTTAGAGAAAACCAGTGATTCTGGATAGCACGCGTCCACCTTTTTAGGCTACTCTCTCGTAAGCTATTATTACACTCGGCCGTATTTTAGGCCCTTGATAGCTTCGCTGTCAGTTAGCGTTAAGGGGCCAACTCTTTTACAAGTTTGATAGCTTCGGCTATATCTTTTTAGTTAAGATTAGTTTAGTTTAGTTCTTAGTCTCTTAAGTTCAAGTCTGAGTGTTGGCTTTATTGTACAACTCGAAGACGTAGTTCTGTTACAACTTGTTGTAATAATAAAGAGTTATTTCTACCTTCTTGCTTGCTTTCACGAACTCAGGCGATTATTCGCTTACCTGTTCTTAAGATTCTTCAAATTCAACTGTAACTTAAAGTACACAGTACAGAATCTTACAACGTTAATCAGCAGCATCTTTCATAGCTATAAGAGTTCGGTAAATTATGTTTCAGAATGAAGGCTGTTTTTTCCACCTATTCTAAATTAGTAATATATTTCGAAATAAAAGGATTTTTCATTCATTAATAACAAAGATAACAAATAATTCTATTAGATACTCAAGACTCAAAAATTAACAAGTCGTTAAGACCTCTCTGAATACTGGTAGTTCGATTCGGGTTCGATTCCCATACAACGGGCTGACTGCGTGAGATTTTCATGATTTTTCCCCATGTGCAAAGTCAGTATAAGATAGTTTTCCTTGAAAAAAAAATCACTGCGGAGGCTTCAAGCAGATATCCTGCTTGTATTTTCCTGAATTAATTAAGCTATCTCAATTTTGTAAGTTCCATAACGTTACATGTTACAGAAATACAGGATTTTTAGCATACAAAATAAAATTGTAATTATTTTGAGTAATTAAGACATATGTAATGAAAAAAAACTGACTGCACATTTGCAAATAATTTATTATTTTTTCTAAATACTGCAGTTCCATTTTACATTTAACACATTATTAGTTAGGAAAAAAAAGAGAAAAATGTATACTCAATTTGAGTTTATTCAAGAGTTCCTTCACGATCAAAATTTAACTTCTACTCTTGAAGTTTTCAAAGTGCTCTAATGAAACTCATTGTTGACTTTTTCCTTAAATTTAACACCAGACTTTTTTCTTCCTGGTTGCTGTTGTTATAACATAACGTTGGATAGATGTGGACAATTTTTTATTCGAAACAGAATTAAACTAATTAAAAGGAAAATATGAATATTCACCAAATTATCTTTTCCTCCGTCAATTTTGTTTAATCATGTATTAAGAATTAATGAAGAAAGAGGCATATATGTGTAAAAGTTAAAGCGATCGAATAACACATTCATCTACGATGGTTTTAAAAATAAATTGACAAACTCTGCAACTAAGTGAGTAATGTTTTACTTGAATAATTAAAAAAGGATATTGTGGACCATAATTTTATAACTCTCATCCAGTAACAAGAAACTGTTAGATTATAATTTATAGAATATAACATACAATGAAAAAATAATATTTTTTTTTCAAATTAATGAATTAGGTTGATTCTTTTTTGGCACTGCTTAGACAGGAGAGAGAGAAGGAGAAAAAAAAAATATTTTCAGTGATGCGCAACTTTCCCTCATTTCTAAATACTGAACTCCACAATCATTTTTACTTGCAGGTCACGTCCTTGTCACCCCTCGCTTCATAATCGGTTAACTTGTCTGACACGCATGGCTTCACAAATCAAAATTTATGTAGAGCTGGCAAATGCTTTCCTGGCTCTGCCTTTTTTGTGTGCATGTGTGTAACTGTGAATCTTCTGTGTGCAAAACACTTGCAGTTTCCATCGCTTGAATTATAGAAATTTTATCCTGAAAATTTCATATGTAGTTTGTCGAGTTTATAGCTAACAAAACAGAGAAATAATTACTAATTAAACTACAGGAGTTCGTATTAATAAGTAGCGCGATAGAAAATTAAATTTTAGGAAATAATATTTTCTTCTTTTCCAGTACCATGTATTAATCGCATTTAGATACTTCATAATTTAAAATTAAACTAAATTCGCAGGTGTCTTCCTTGTCATTATTCCTTAAACTTAATTGTAAAAGAATTGTGACATTTTTATTTCTACGAAGATTTTGAGCTAGTAACAAATAGATATTCATGAAGCGCATTAACCCTTTTGATACAGAACCTAGAGCAACATAGAAGCACTCTTCACTGACTGAAGCAAAATTCGAACAACTAAGAAAGACCCCGATTCTCAAACGAATCGAGTAAGTAGAAGCGGGAAACTCGATGTTGTATGAATTTGCAGGGGAAATGGGAGAATGAAAAGCAGAGAATAAATCCAACTTTGAAGTTATATATGCATTTTGAGACTTGGCGATCAGATTAAACGAAATTAGATAATAAATAAATGATAATAATCAAGTTTAAGCGATAGTAGATCAATTATTTTATTGTTTTGCTTTGCAATACTATAACTCAAATTTTGCGCAAAAATGGACAATAAACTTGACAAAATAAGTGAACTTATGAACTTATACACTTGACAAAATAAGTCAACTTATGAAATTAATCAAAAAGTTCGCTGTGCATAATGTTTCAGGTAAAAACATTGTTAAACACCAATAAACATTGATCAGCTGCGTATATCCACGCCACACGCATTTTTTTTTCTCTTCCCCTTTTCTAAAGTTAGATAAGAACTGGAGACTGCTGCTGTTTCCAATGTCTAATGGTTGTTAAAGTCAGTGTGTTTATTAAAATGCTCATGCCAAAAAAAACGTGATTTTGACGTGGAAAACTGGAAGCCTTGTCGGCAAAAATTAGCAATCCATCTGAATTCAGTTTTGAAAACGTGTTTTATAACTTTTGGTTTTTGATTTTTCTAAAGAGTCTTCGACAGGAAATTACATTTCTATTCTGATTCTTCTGACTCTCTTGATGAAAAAAAAATAATCCATTGCTCTATCCAGCCTTTCAAAATTATTAAGAAATTCATTTACAGCTGCAACTGTTTTGGTGCATATCTGAAGTTGACTGGCTGTACCGCATTAAGATGCATAGTACTCTGCAATATTTATAAGACTTTCCAGCATGTTAGAGGACATGAAGAAAATTTATTCCCTTATAATTTGTTTTAAGTTCATTAATATGATGTGTGATAATTGCCAAAATACATTTTTCACCTACTGTGTATCTTGCACAAACACGACAAATGAAAGAATACCCACCGGGCTTATAATATTTGTTATTGTTTCCCTCGCACAGATCACTTTCCTCATTGTACTCTTTCGAGAGACTTGATTGCAACGTAAATCTGCTAGTTTCTTACAAAAGCATTCTTTTCATTTTCCGTCCGCATAGACAGTGCACCTATAAAACACATTTTTACTTAAAAAGGACTGTAACAAGCGATGCTAAATGCACGCAGACTATAGCAAAAGAATATTTCCGACGAATACTATATACATTCAAAGAATGATAGAATGTATTTTAAGAAGAGTATAGAAAAGTTTATTTCTATACGTTTATGACTTACTTAAACCCTGAACTCTGGAATATTAACCAGGGTCTGTATCAGTAATGAAAAACCAGCCTTATTGATTCAGATCGCATATTGAATATGGGCTCAAAAATCATTATGCTCAAGTTTTTCCTTCGTGTTTTCTGAATTAATTTCTTTAAAACAAGCATCATTAGAGTAATAGCTTAAATGAGTAACTGTAACCAATAAAATATTCAAAGATGAACATAAATGCTCTGTATTTTCTTCGGGGTCATTTAGAAAAAATTGCAGATCGAAAGCATTTTATAATTAAAATAAAAACTTTGGTCTTTCCACTTGCAGCATTTGTCTAGCTACTTAATCTTCTAGAACTCCTTAGTTTATGTCACCAAAGAATACGAGACTCTATAAATCGTTTTCTAAAATCTTTATCACGCGTGAAGTTTTATTGGATTTATATTTTATTGTATTAGTAATTTAAATTCTTTCCTTTATCAGTGAACAAAAGTTTTATTTTCGTGATAACTGAAGCATTAATTTTTATAAATTGGATTGGTAATGTTAGTCTATCTGAAACAACAATATTTATTCGAATATCTCATTTTTTCCGTTTTATGATGGTTCATGTACATAAACTATATTATAGCTCTTTAATATCTTGAACAATATCGTGACACATTTACATCAAACTCGAATTAAATGGACTATTTTAAACAATTATTCTATGACTATTTAATTCTAAGTCACTGAGATATGCAGTAAGAAACTCATTGTCATTACTCACATTGCATTTAATTATGAACACTGAGTTTCTCTAAGTTTGCTTCAACTAGACTAAAATTTAAGAGAATAAATCCATCTATGATGAACAGATGAATAAATGAAATGTAGCAAACTGTCATTGATAATAAGCAGCTCAGTCGGTATAGTGGTTACTGACGCTGGTTGTCGCGCCGATGGGACCGGCTCAAATTCCCCGAGAAGGCATGTATGCTTGTAAGCGTATAGTAATTATTGTTCGGCAAAGAGGCATTGAAAATACACGGCCAGCTGAAAATCCTCTCGAGAGATTGGTAGGGGAAGAAGGGTGAGTGATTCTCGGACTGCCCCCTGTGGTATCTCCTTCAGTATCTGAGCAGAACAGCACAGTTAGAGCTGCGAGACTATACCTGTACGACCAATGGCGAATTTCTGGTATCCATCCCACTTCTGTCTGTATCCTATATCTGTCAATCATAATTTAATAAAACACACAACAAAATCAAGTTCAAATCGATGCTGTTTTTAAAGAACATATTCGTAGATGAAAATAATATGCTGCAGTTTTAAAAATGCGAAAATGATATTTAAATTTTAACTAGTTTCATGGAGCGATAAGTATGAAAGCAAACAAAATTCTACAGAAATTAAATGAAAGAAGGCCAATAAGATAATTCGTATGCCCCATTGTAACTGTGTTTATCAATACTGTTTTTAGCGATGACCATTAGCGAATACGAACAAACTTCGCAAAGTATTTTAACCTAAATGATCAAATTATAAAGTTATATTTTTATATGCACTTTTTAAGCAAAAATATTTCTCTAATTTTTAGACATTTGAATGTAATTATAATTGAAAGTATATTATATCAGACATTTGAATGTAATGTCATTGAATGTACATTATACCAGACATTTGAACGTAACAAAGCGATTACAATATGTAAAACACTTAAGAAATTGAAATAATTTTAAGCCTTGGAAAAAATTATGTTAATTTATTCCCGCCCTAGACTTCTTTTTAATTCAATTAAATGATTGAATCTAGTTATTTTTTTCCATCATAGGACGGAAAGATACCTTTAAGTATTGCAGCGAATGCCAATCATTTAGATGTTTTGCGATACCTCTTCAAGAGAGAGCACAACACCGTGACACTTATGGAAGATTCTTCGGTAAGTTGATGAAATTGTGTTTTAACTTCATATTCCGATACAGTTTTATGATGAACTTAAAAGACATATAGTTTTAACTACGAATAGAATGAAATATTTCCGGACTCTGCTTAAGTTTCCAGTACAGTTAAACGAGCAGTCAACTATACACTTATTTACATCCCAAAACTAAACTTCAAGCTGTATTCAATAACTTTCCTTTTTCTATCAAATTAGTATGTAATACCTACTTGTTTATCTTCTGATGTGTCAGCTGAAGTACATGTAGGAACCACACAGGAGAAGGGTAAAAAGAACCCTTTATTAACACTCTTTAAAATTCACAATGCATCGACTTGACGCTAACACACTACGCCTCACTTCGGCGGTAACTCAGATAACAAGAACTAGCTAAAAATTAGAAGATGTTAACAAGCAGTAGAATTACTCTAGAAGGCTCAGATAATCCTGCTACCTAAAACCACATTGAAGTCTATTGCAAGCAAAGTAATAGCTGTTACGCCACTTTAACCAGCAATAAATGCAGAACCAGATGCTAAAGCTACAAAGTTACCGTGCTTGCCCACACTCTCTAACTTTCCCTTCTAGAACTCAGTATTTAAACCTTTTCTCCTCAAAGTAGAATTTGCATCCTTCACACGCGCTACCAAATTTAAATATTCTGGCACTGACAATTAGAGGTATGAAGACTTGAACTTAGCTTAGGAAACTTAGAGAAGCTTAACTTTTTTTTAGTTTAAATATCACGCTGAATAACAATCAAAAACAAAGTCCAACATTAAGAATCAGCGTAAATTTTAAAAAATTATTTGCAGTACTAGTTTCGAGAGTTTTTGAACTACCTTCTTCAGCTGCTAAGTGTAAATGAACCAAATAAAGGGTGAAGAAAGATAATGAGCTAAACTTCGTGAATTTCATTTCTCCTGCATCGAAATTGATGAACTAATTTCACTTCCTCACCTCTGTTTGAATCAAACACATTTTGCTTTCCAAAATAAGTATTATAAGCAAACTGAGGGATTAGCCATGGGAAGCCCTCTTAGTCCAATCCTTGCTGATATCCAGATGCATTATTTTGAATCAAAATTATTTTGAAACTTTAAACTTCACAGTTTGGTTCCACTACGTAGACGATACATTTACCCTGTTTGATGGTAAAGAAAATGATTAAAATAATGTTCTTTCAATAATGAATTCCATTGATCCTGCCATTCAGTTCAATTTTGAACTTAGAACTCCAATTATCTTCCATTCCTCGACATTTTGACTTCAGTACTACTGTTTACCGTAAACCTTCATCGGTTTGTCTTCCACCACACTTCAAATCATGTCATCCAACGAAACAGAAGTTAGCTTCATTTTATTTCTTTGTTTTCCGTGCACTTCAAGTTTGCTCCTCCAAATTAGCTCTTGATCAAGAACTAAATTATGTAAAAGCAGTTGCTATTAACAGGGGCTTTTCACCCAACATTATCAACCATGCAGTTAGAAAATTCTCATCGGAACACATCAAAGCAGCAATCCTTTTTTAGGTGATTAAAAGAATTCTTTGTCATTCCTTTCTTTCCGTCAATTAGCTATAAAATTGGACGTATTTTTCAGAAATTTAACTTTCGGGTTGTTTTCTCTCCTATCAATATAATTCCTAGTTCCATGCTTAAGGACTTCATTCCGGATATGAATTCCTGGGGTATTTAAAGGATTCCTTGCCAAAAAGCTTTAATATTTCGTGTTAATGAACATGAGGTATATGTTACGAAAAAGGAAAGACAGAAATCCGCTGTTGCTCAGCATTGTTGGAATGAAAACCACACGTTCCATTTTTCTGCAGCCAAAATTATTCAGAAAACATCCTCTATTGGTGAATTAGATTTATTAGAAACATTTCAGATTCCAAAAATTATTTCTGTTCTAGTTAATGACCCCAATTGCAATCCATCTTTACCTCCAGCCTTTAAAGTTATTTTGTTTTAGCTTTTCTTGTTTTATCAATAGACGGCGCCAATAGCTTAACTTCTGTCCAACTATTTTATCTTATATCTATCCTTATCTTATCTTTCTTCACCCTTTATTTGGTTCATTTGCACTTCAAAGTTCAAAAACTTTCGAAACTAGTACTTCAAATAATTTTTAAAAATTTACGCTGATTCTTAATGTTGGACTTTGTTTTTGATTAAACTTGTTAGTGAAAATAAATATAAATCCCTGCACGTATATAAATATCTCTTATAAATATTACCTACGTTGTGTAAGTCTTACGTTAAGAAATTTTCCCGGCTACGAATTCTGATACATGTCATTTTCGTTTGAGAATTCGATATGATATCTGCTTCGTAATCATAAATTTTTAAACATGAATTGTTCAAAAAGTACTGTCTTCAGATATATGGAGTACAATGGCAGGAACAGAGTTTAAATTAGATCATCAATGAAATATTTGTAAAGCATATTAATTTATAACGTTTATTAAATATCTTTTAAAATTATGAGGTGTGTCTTATATCACTGGTATATTGAAATATTACTAACATTAAGAGCTTTATAAATAACATTTTCTAATCATTTGACAAGAACTTTAAAGCTAATTTGTGAAACTTTTAATAAATATGGTGTTCCAAATAATAGAGCAACAAAGCAACATAGGTAGCTTACCTATGCTGTATTACTATGCTTACCTATGTTAGTATAGCATACTATACGTGGGTAATATTATTGTGAAAGAAAATTGTAAAAACAAATACAAAGAATTTGTTCATAAGTTAAGACTATTTTGAGGTTAGATTTCTATTTATTTAAATAACTATTTATTTAACTGCAGTGTGATTTATTTTTTCCCAATTCAGAATCGTTTCAAATGTTTCTGCATGATAATACATTCATATATAATATATTTTTATATGTGTGTGTTACGCGTCTTTAATACTAGTGATTAACCATCTATTAATATTCTTTCAATGCTTTTAAAATAAATACAGTGCTGTACATATTTACTTGTTTTATTTTAGTTTCTTGTTGACCTTATGGTATGCGGGAAACTTCATGACCATCTTCCCTTACTGGAATTTGTTTTCGTCTCCCCTGCACCAATCGACACTGCCGTCAAGATGTCCCGTCGCTACGAGGATTTAGCCCAAAGGGAAAAAGAAAGAGCAAGAGACTTAGAGACAATTTCAGTATTTTGTGAAACACTAGCTTCTGACCTTTTAGCTATTGCAGCTAGTAATAATACTGCAGGTATACTCCTCCAAGCTGGAGATCATAAAAATACCGTTTTTCTTGATGTGCTCATTGAATTAGAGAGAAAAGACGTTGTTGCACATTCTGCAGTCCAAAAATACCTTTCCGATGTGTGGATGGGAAATTTAAAATGGCCTGCATGGCAAATTATACTTCTATTTTTAGCATTTATATTTTGTCCTATTACGTGGATGGCTTGTTCTTTACCCCTGCATCGCTTAGCCAATATACCTATCATCAAATTCATGTCGTACCTCGTATCTCACATTTTCCTAATATTTTTGCTATGTTTTTCAATTTTAAATCCATATTTTCCTCTGTGGAACTCAACACGATTACTTCCTCATCCCCATGAGTGGTTACTACTGCTATGGTTACTGGGGTTCATGGTTGCTGTCAATGTGAATCCCAAAGAGCGTGGTGGTTTAGGTTGGATCAAACAAGTCATAGTTACTTTCGGCATGGTTGCTATTATTATTCACCTTGCGGGTTTCTTTTTCATCGATGATAACAGACTTGTGATATTATACATAAGAAATCAACTTTTAGCTGTATGTCTTCTTTTAGCATTTTTTGAATTCCTAAACTTTTTAACTTTTCATCATCTGTTTGGACCATGGGCTATTATTATAAGAGATCTCATGAAAGATCTAATGAGGTTTCTTGCTATCCTCGCAATCTTTTTAACGGGGTTTTCGTTACATATTTGTGCAGTTTACCAACCTGTCTTCAATCCAGGAAACACGACCGTAGCTGTGGGAGCAGAAGTTTTCCAGTCACCAATTGGCACATTCGAAATGCTCTTCTATGCTTTATTTGGTCTTGTAGAACCTGATTATATGCCTCCAATGCACCTAAGCCCTCCATTTGCAAAAGTAATCATGAAAGTCGTTTTTGGTGTGTACATGATGGTAACAGTCATAGTGCTTATAAACTTGTTGATTGCTATGATGTCAAATACATATCAAAGAATTCAGTCACAATCGGACAAGGAATGGAAATATGGCCGAGCCAAACTAATAAGAAATATGAATATGACTCTTCCTACTCCACCTCCTCTTAATATTGTGACATTCATCCCCACCTTAATCCAGAGATACAAAGCGAAAAAAGCAGGTATTTATCTTTTTCCCTTTTTGCTGCATAGTTAAGTCAAAAATTTCAGTATATATGATATCATTTAAAAATTTAAATGTTTTAAAATACGTTTTCAAGCGATTCTTTAAGATACTTATAATTTGCATCCTCTGAATTGAGATACCGATTTCACAGAAGTCAGAATACGAGTCACTATATTTAATGATGAAATCTTTCCACGAATACCGATTAAATTTCCAAATTTCGGATTGTTTCTGTAATTTTTTAATTTCTATTATAATTGTTAAATTAGTTTTGTAATTTTATGCTAATCTCTGCAAACATGTAAAGTAATCCTGTTCCAAAACTCAAACTAGAAAAATAAATTTTGAATTAATCTAAGTTTTACCGGGCTATCGGAATACTAGAAAAAGTCATTTCCCGAAGTTATGCGGAGGCGTCTTCCGTAGGCGTCATTGCAGAAAACTAATTTCGGTGCCAAACGATCCTTTTTTAAAAAAATCCAAATAAATGAAAAAAAATTGTAGTGCTGTGTAAGGAAGGAAAACACCATCCAATTAAGTGGTAATCTTGATCTAAAATTAAGGTGTTAAACACGTTTCAATTTTATAGATTTACAAATGTAAACTTCATTTTAAAAGCATATTATCATTTTAGTTATATTCTACTATTCATTATTTATGTTTATTTATCTTATTATACAAGTTGTAGAACACAGCCCCCAAAATGTTAATGTAAGCAGGAGTTTCTAGCAAGGCCGGTATTGACACCCTGGAGATCAATGGAATTTTAAAGGGAGTCAATGATGACCAAGGGGTCAGTTTGGGTCTATAACCAAATGTGCACCTGACATTGTTTGGCATAGTCAAGATCCCACTGATTACAAAAACGCACGGGTACGTTGTTTTGGAATTTAAAATTCATTAAAGAGAAATATCCCAAAATAAAAGATGTTACCGAGCCAACAATACTCAGATTTGTCTCCTCTTACCTGTGACAGCAGACTTTGGTCAAGTCAGTAATTTAGTTTGATATACAAGAAACAGCCTGAATATTTTAAAGCGAATATAAGAATTTAGTTAAGCAATTTTATGTTTAAGAATTTAGTTAAGTAAATTTATATTTAAGAATTTAGTTAAGCAGTTTTATGCGAAATATTAAAAAACATTCTATCAATACATCAAGCGCTGCCATTGCATTAATTAAACTCGAACTTTTGTGCAATTAGAATCTAAGCTTTTGGTTCTGAAAGCCTGTTTATATTTATGAAACCAAAAATAATAACAATATAAAAAATATAGAAAGAGGAATTTAGTAACACATTTTTTTTCCAAAATTTTTGTTCACATTCTTTTTCCAATTGTTATCTTTAAGTTATTTAGGAGCAATTATCTTAATTATGATTATGTTGTATATTATACAGAAAAATATAAAGGGAGGTCGATGAATAAAAGCAATCTTCTAAAAGGAATCTATGCAAGGAAAGGATGGGAATTCGTGATGTAAATCATCGATTGTAAAATTATTCGCGAAATTACTAGAATAAACTCTAAGCTGTAAATGTTTTGTGGGTTTTCATTACTTAATCTGCTAGCTCATCGTGAAATTTACTATCTACTCTTGTAATAAAATTACTGTTTTGAATTCCTGCTTTGTAGAATGATCCAAGATTCCCATTCTTTACTTTTAGACACGGTTTCACTATGATTATACACAATTTCTAGAAGTTCGAAGAATAGTTATTTCCGAAAAGATTAAAATAAAAAAGTATTTATTTTCATACATCTGTGTAGTAAATTTTAAGAACCTGTATTAACAATAGTTTGTAAACTACGCGTTATTACGAAAATCGTTCTAATTCAGCAATTTAGAAACCCACACAAAGTAAAATATAAATTATAAGATCATGTTCTCGGTGAAAACGACAGACATCATGGAATTACCATTTCTATCATGCATTCATTTTGAGGAACTTAATTTTCCCATCCTTTCAAAAAGCTTTAGAACCAATCCTATGAAGGAAAATTTTACGATATCGAAGTGCTTACTCCAATTGCTCTTTAGTGCTTTATTAGAAGTAACCTCGAACACAAGCACGACAGCTCATCCATACTAAGTTCAGTTCAATTCTATAAGAAATTTTTTTTAGTTAAGGATTTTAATATACTTGGATTAGGTATACTTGAAATCACAAGCTCTAAAATAGTGCGAATTTTTCTTTACCCTAAGACTTAAAATACAGAGTTTACGTTTTTAGGAATAAAGAGAATAATTACTGCAAAATATTTAAAATATTCGTCATTTTGTTCAAGCCTTCCTTGAAGCCCATGAATGCAATAAAAAAGATTCTTTCATTTTATATATGAAATTGAAGTGTTCAAAAATTTGAAATACTTACTGGATATTCGACTGAGATTTATAATTTAATTTTCGAAATTTTATGACTTTCCACATTTAAAGATATACCTATAAAGCTTAGCATTTAACTATATTTCTTTCTTAAGAAGTGTCATCGTCCCACAGGGCTCTAGAGATACGTAAACTTTTCTGTTTCTAGTGTAACTATCGCTTTTTATTAATAAGAAGTGCTTTCGGCTAATATTAATTGATCTGCATACCTTCAGTAAAAAATAATATTGACATGTACTAAGTGACTCAAGTAAGTTAAAGTCACTTAAACTGGTGTTTCCTTTTTCATACACCTAAAATACTTACACTTCTACGTGTTACAGCCGTCTATTATTTTTATATTAATTCTAAAATATACCCGCTTTCATTCTAAGATAATACTCATTTTATTTCCTTTCCTCGTGTATCTAAACTTTCGTTTTTTTCTTGTATTTTATCTGCCGGTACTGTAACTTCCTGTTCAAATGATCTTATGTCAGCATATATACTTTTTCAATAAATTTCTCAATGAATATTGATATATTATCAGTATTTAAATTGTACTACAGGAACTAATACTTGAAACATAGTGTTAAGCATTTTATAATAAAAATAGTTTTATAAAATAAAAACCTAAGAAAACAAAAATGTTTTACAAAAATTCCTGAATACAGCTGTTTCAAATCACGGAATTCCTTAACTTCAGAGATAAAATTACAGAGAATTTCTAGACTTATAAAAACGTCGTCCGATACTTGATCAAAATGTAATTTTTAATATATTGTGAACAAGAAGGGGAATTCATGAAACCTGATTCCACGCAAGCATTGCTTTTAAAAATAAAGAAACAGTTATAGTTTCTTGTATTTGTAGCTGACTTAGCTCATTATGTTAAAAAAAAACCTTCCGACTACAAAAACTTCCAATTTCATTTTTAAATAAAACAGCGTGAAGTGTTGAAATATAGTTTAAAGTTCAATTTAAAACGCTTTGAATAAAACTTATATCAGTAGAGCTACTTATGTAATATGTGTTTGGGTTTTGACGGGAAAAAAATAAATACACGGGAAGAAAATAAATAATTTATAATTACGGGAAGAAAATAAATAATTTATAAATTTTATAAAATTTTATAAAACTTGCTGTTGAAACTGAAGAATTATTCTTTACTGTTAAAAATGTTGAAGGTACGACAGTTAAAAAGATAAGGATAATTAAAGAAGAATTACTTAGCTGTTTGTAAAATTGTACTTCCCTAGAGATGTTAGATAACACTGTTGTTAAAGTGCGCAACTTAATTATTTCAACTGCTAAACACTCCATCTACTGAAGAAATCCCGTCTGCATAACAAATATTCCATGATGGTCAATCGAAATAGTTTGTATGTGAAAACAGCTAGAAGAAGAGATGCCAGAGAGCCAAAAACGCAATTTTGAGAGATATTCACAAGAGTATTTATTTGCAAATAAGGTTAAAATAGGTCTAAGTTACAGGGAAGTAAACTTAAGTCTTGAAAAGATAAAATTACGATGCAAAATGTTTGGAAGAAGATTTATTCTTTCGGTGTTAAAACGAATTTTTCTAAAAATACTGAAATTTCAGTATAAAACTTGCTGTTGAAACTGAAGAATTATTCTTTACTGTTAAAAATGTTGAAGGTAAGACAGTTAAAAAGATAAGGATAATTAAAGAAGAATTACTTAGCTGTTTGTAAAATTGTACTTCCCTAGAGATGTTAGATAACACTGTTGTTAAAGTGCGCAACTTAATTATTTCAACTGCTAAACACTCCATCTACTGAAGAAATCCCGTCTGCATAACAAATATTCCATGATGGTCAATCGAAATAGTTTGTATGTGAAAACAGCTAGAAGAAGAGATGCCAGAGAGCCAAAAACGCAATTCTGAGAGATATTCACAAGAGTATTTATTTGCAAATAAGGTTAAAATAGGTCTAAGTTACAGGGAAGTAAACTTAAGTCTTGAAAAGATAAAATTACGATGCAAAATGTTTGGAAGAAGATTTATTCTTTCGGTGTTAAAACGAATTTTTCTAAAAATACTGAAATTTCAGGAATTCAACTGTCGTCAGCGCAAGTTACTTCATCTTTTGAGGCTACGATAGATGCCATTTTGCAACGGTCATTTCCTCTTGAAAGCTGAAATCACGATGAGGAATTTTATAAAACTTTCCGCTTTGAAATGACTTCTTATGATGCAGATGATGAGTTTCCTTTTCCCATAGGGTTGTTGATGGTGTTATAAAGAGTTTAAAATTAGGTAGAACTCCCGAACCAGACAGAATAAAAAATTAAATGATTCGAAATCTGCACGATGTTTGTCCTGTAGAGTCTTCTAGTATGTTTTGCAATCATACACTGAAGACACTAGCTGAAAAGACTAACGAATTCTCGCTGGGTCTTGGAAGAACAGATGACTGCAAAAGTAGGTTTAAATAACCTTTTCATTTCAACTTGACCCAAAATGCAATCGTTTGGTGCTCACAAATCTACCACCATTTGTAGCTAACTTAACACAAAAATAAGATGTAAAATCACAATAAAGTAAGTTTGGCTACACCGGCTAGTTCCTTATTTATCTAAACAGCTAAATCGGCTGCACACAGCAAAGCCGAACTTAGAATATCAATGTGATCTAAAGAAAGTGGCTAAGCACCAACTATTCACGAACAAAGCTACTTCAAACACGTGGCATAAATTCCGAACTAACTCTCCTACTACGAACTCTTAAAACCTCTGCTTAAATACTGATTCCGAACTCATTTAGATTTGCGCATTACGTCATTAAAATTTACATTCTGGCAGGAAACTGAAATCAGAAGGGAAAGGAAAGTTCCTATAATTAAAAATAAATGGCTAGAATAAAATAAGATCTTTAGAAGACCATCTACTTGAAACGTCAATTATAGACCATCCACAATCTACTTGAAAATATAACAGATATAGTTTCCAGCCGTGTGGAAGAAATATAATAGAGCAACTGTTGGAAAACAGTGAAGAAATCTAATAGAGCTTCCCTGTGTGAAAGAAAGTATGTAAATATTCCTGAAAATACTGAAGTTAAGCTGTCTAATATTGTAAATATAAGATTTATCAGTCTTATGCCACGCTTGAGTAAATGCCTCGAAAATTTTGTGTAAACAGACTGAACTGGAACTTAAGAAGAAGAGATAGTTTGGATGAAAATGAATATGGCTTTACGCCTCAGTGTTCAGTTGAAGATGAGTTTCTTCGCTTAAATAACATGTAGAGTCACCAGGTTATTTTTTTAAAAGCAGGAGTCATGAAAAATGAGCAACGCCCGCGCCGGGAATCGAACCACGGTTCTCTGGAATACGCACCCAGCGTGCAGACCACAACACTACGAAGGCATGCTAAGAAGGCGAGATAAATACCTTATAAATAAAGTAAAGCGAGGTAAAGGCGAAAACTATGTCACGATAATGATCTTTCTAGATATAAAAGGGGCTTCTGATAATGCTTGAAGACCAGGAATCATAAATTTATTGAAACCTGCTAATGTACCTAGAAAATCTTCTACCTGATCAAGGATTTTTTGCATACTCATACTGTAGAACTTTCTCTAGATAATATGACGAAAGAATATAAAAAAGTTTGGAAAAGCGCTGTTTTGAAGGATCAGTCTTTGGACCTTCTTTCTTTGTGTTTGGAATCTTATAATTAATAATCTTTCGTGTGAATTAGATGCTTTTCAAAACTGTTTTAAAATTGCTTTTGTAGATGATCCGCTTTTAATTTTTCAATGCAGAAGTTTCGTAGATTTTTTTTTTTTTTTTTTTTTTTTTTTTTTTTCTCAAGATTTTCAGTGGAGTAAACTTTATAAACCGAAATTTTACCAACTCAAAAGCAAAGTTATGATGGTACATAAAACGAAGAATGCTGATTGCAGGATGTGCTTATCACTTGGGAACTTTCCCATAGAAGAAGTTACTCAAATTATTTAAGTTATTTAAGAGTTATCGTTTTTTATTTAGGAGTATCGTATTCCAATTTCGCACGCAAATGCGAAAAGGTATTCATTAGATTTACTTTAAAATTTCTAAAATACTTACGGAGTCAAAGCAGATGTTCTTAAATTGAGCTATAAGCAAGGAATAGTGCGGTTATTTCCTATGCATCAAGGGTTCGGGGCGGATCTTTAATGAAGGAAGTAAACTGCAAGCTTCTAAGAAATATTCAAAGACGGTTTTATTTAAGAATTATTCGCGACTACAGAGCTATTTAGTTGCGAGGCTTTCTTCTATTATCGCTGGTATTGCTCCTATCAATATTAGAATTTTAAATAATATTGCGATGAAAGAGAGCATTTGCAGGCACCCCTCATCAGATTTTCTTGGTTGCAATCTTCCAGGGTTTAAAATTAAGCATTCTTTTGATAAGAATACTTTGTCGCATCCTTTTAATAAGATCTCTATAGCAAATGTTTCCTCTTTCGTTGCTATTCTTGAAGAGTATCAAATTATTTGTTTTAATGACGGAAGTAAGGTGAATGATAAGGTTGACTTTGATTTTGATTTTTATTAGAATAAACAAGAAAGAGACTTCAAACAGAAATAGTACAGAATAAGTGATGAGAGCTTTGTTTGTCGGGTTGAGTTGCTTTGCTTAAACCTTGCTGTGAAACGGATTCAAAATTTTTGTAGTGATTTGAGATAAATGTGCTTTTTAATATATAGTTGTAGAGACATTAGGTATTTTGGAAGCAGGAGAGAGGACAAATGAGCGATGCTCTCGCCGAGACTCGAACCACGACCTCTCGAATACGCGTCGAGAGTACTGACAACTACATCACCAAGGCATGCTCAGAAGGCGGGAGAAATACCTTATATAGTCATTCTCTAGCAAAACCAGCCACAAAACTTAACATTGATTTAAATCTCCGAGTTTTAGATTCTCCCTTGAAGCGCTTTTATAGAAATGATGCTATTTGTATTTGGAACTGAAAATATCTTGAGTCACCGAAAGTACAGGGTGTTTATAATTAAAGTTCCACTTTGAAATGGTCATAAAAGGAAAACTACTGGACCAAATGTTATCAAACTTGGTAATCGGGTAAAGGAGGTCCTGGGAAATTATTTTCCGTGAAAAAAGGAAAACGTTCGAAAACTCATTACCAGGAGGGAAATGGCAATGTATACAATATTGTTAAACGAAATAAGGATCGGAGTCTAACTTAACTTTTTATAAGGCGATAAAAGTCGAATGCACCATCCGCGTAACGGAGAAATCCGTTCGTGAAAAACACAAATTAGCAAATAGAAAATGTGAGATCGTAAATCACTCGCAAAAGTGTGTGCAATCCGGAAATCGTTTTCTTACATATCGCTAATTTGTGATTTCTGAAGCCTGAATTTGGCCCTAAGACATAAAGATATCAGTTTAAAACGTTTTTAATCGTTTGTAAAACGAAGTTGTTTGTGTGGTTATGAAAAACCGCAATGGCTTATTATTGGCTTACGGCAAGAAGAAGCAAATGATTTATGCAAATAAGCTAAACAGTTTGGCGGAATTAAAAGATGTGATACACCGACATGTCCGTAACATTCCTCCTGATATGCGAAAAACTGCTGTTGAGAAAGTAGTACAATAATACGATTTAACTTGTTTTCGGAAAATGGTGGAAGCCACATCGAACATGCTTGTAACACGTTCCAGAAACGATTAAACAAATTTTAAACCAATGTCTTCATGTCTTATTTCGTTTAACAATATTGCATACTGCTTCATTTGCCCCTGGTGGTGAGTTTTTAAACTTTTTTTCCCGCGGAAAATAAATTCCCATGACCTTCTTTACACGATTACCTAGTTTGATAACATTTGGTCCAGTAGTTTTCCTTTTATGACTATTTCAAAGTAGAACTTTAATTGTAACCACTCTGTACAATGGACCAAAAGGATTTTTCCAGCAGTTTTTCACAGAGTAAAAGTCGAACAGTTTTCAACAGATTTTAAATTAACTCATTTTTGTCAAAACATGGCAATTTTCAGAGCAATTTAAAGCGATTTGGACTTAAGTGCATTGTGCAGCTGTGGTAGCAGCGATAAAGATGTTACTCACATTCTTCTTGAGCGTGTTCATAATATCCAGCACAGGATGGTACTTCAGGCCACTTTAAAGCACCTATCTGTATCTTGACCACTAATTTTTTTCTGAACTTTTGCGGACTGAAAAGACAATTTTTGCTTTACAGAATTTCATTTTTTGTCTAGATTGTTGAGTTATTTAATTTCTTGTTTTATTACTTTGTATTTTTTCTTTTATTTAATTTTTTTAACTTCCTCTTCCCCTTTGCAGTGCTATTGTACATTTGTTTGTTTATTTTGTAATGCTGTAACTTACTTGTGTAATCCTCGTGGTATACTTAGTGAAGCACGAGGAGCTGGAATTAAAATTAGCAAAAAAAAAAAAAAAAACAAAACAAAAAAGAGGCAATGGAATTTCCATGCTTTTTAATACAAATATTCGCATAGACCTTCTGAAAATTCCTCTAAAACTGTAGTTATGTGTTAGTGTGAACTTTATGTGCATATTTTTAGTTTTAATTGTACTAATTCCTGTGCTATTTTTAATTGTATTGTCGTTTATCTTTCTCAGCTGCTAACCGAGCCGGTAGAAGTGAACCAAAACTAGAGAAAGGGACAAGTATTCTTTGGTTGTTTGGTCACAGAGCGGCAACAACTTGGTTTAATAGGAAAATGAGAAAAAGACCAATTCAAGTATCTCCAGTTGGTGAGTGAACCAATGACTTTTAGTAAGGGAAGGCCTTTCTAGACACGATGCTTCAAAATTAGGGGATAGATTTTAGATAGATTTTAATTTTTACAGTGCGACTTCCATTTCTCTGAAATAAGAAAAAAAACTCGTTAATAGGCAAAGCAAAAATGAATTATTTTATTTAGAATTCTGAAAATATAGTATTAGAATTTCTTTTATTAATTATAATAAACGTGAAATGTTTGTATAAATGACCAATTAAGTATAATATGAATATTAAGGATTAGGTACACTTATGAATTCTATGTGCTCTATCTATACACATATATATAGCATATATTTCGGATATATATATATATATATATATCCGAAATATTGCTATAAAATAAAATAGATAAGAAATGAGAATATTGCTTTTAATTCGCCTCGTTTAATGAATAATAAGACATTTTAATTTAAAAATTTCCCCGTTGAAGGGCAACACAGCTATTTTGTCTTGTCACCTATTTGGTAAGTTAAAGATCTCATCTCGCACGAAATAGTGAAACTTACCTGGCACGAACGGATGTTAAATGCCGTGTTAGCATAACGTAATATTACGAGCCGCAAAAACAAAGTCTGAGCTAAGCTACTGACGTTTCTAATGTTAGCACAAGTTGTTGCTAAATATCGTATGAGATATCTGAAATTTAAATTTGTCTAATGTTAAAACAATTTTAAATAATTTGACTTAGCTCATATTTATTTTAATCTTAGAATATTAAAAAGGATATAATACAGAGACTTAGAGCAGATTGAGTGCAGTTCGTGTTACTATAGTTAGAGATAAAACTTTAATTGTCTAGATAATCAAAATGCCTAACCCAAATCCCTAAACTATGTTAATGATATTTTAGGGTGAAGTATTTACAGAGCTAATGTAGCTGCCAGCATTCTGAAATATATATTATATTTGTATCCTTGCTTTTATGATAGTTAAGTCTGAAATCTCAGTCTTAAAAAGAACTTTCATTGCCGCTCTAAACTGTTATGATGCAAGATCCAGTTATCCAAATCGCAACTGGTATTCAAAATTAAAGTGTATTTATAAAATTATGCTAATTGTACAAATATAGATTAAAATACAACTGACTGTAATTTTTTATGATAATTATAAGCTACGGAACACAAAAATTTAATTCCGCGTAGGTATCTGCTCACAGAAAGTGAAAATAAAGAAGATGTTAACATATCATAAAGAAAATATGCTGGACGTCGAGCACATATCCTGATCAAACGTTATCTGACAATTTTTTAACTTAGAACTTTAAGTGTGAAAATAGGCAAATACTGTTAATCATATCTAAAGGACATTATTTATATGAAAGCCACAAGTGAGAAGTGGTCGTAGACACGGGCGAGCTAAACACAGCTGCACATGTTCAAAGACTGAAATTTTCGCATGCTACAAAGAAACTGTTACGCAACTATAGATAGTTAGCTTGGCCCCTTTCAGAAGCCATTCATACCGGAATAAGCAGACTTACTGATTATGAAAGGCTTTCCAAATATAATCTTTATATAAGAAAAACTACTATGTTACTTTAGCATGTCCGCGTCTTCCAGAAAAAAGCTCTTAGGTTGGTGTCGTTTTCATTGTCATTGTAGCCAAAATGTCTGGGCCTGAGTGCTCTCAAGAGGTATTAAGTTCTCATCATATTTAATGTTTCTGAACATAATTTAATTTGAAGAGAGCCTAGAATACTAGATCTTCCATTACGTATCCGTGAAAGACATAGTTTTCAAGTTGTAGAAAGCAAACATGAAAAACCACTGCTCCGAACTCCATTATCTCTGACAGAGATTTTATAATCGCGCAAAGCTGCGTAGAAGTTCTCATTACCCTAGTACGGTTTTTAGGTATGCTGTGGGCCTCGATTTCTTGTTCGTATATAGCTCATAACTGGACTTCATCGAGCTCCTATAGTCACCAAGTGACTTCTAATTGAGTATTTTGTTGAAATGGATTGGTTACTATATCTGCTTGACTTCAATCCTGTTGAGGATATCTCGAATGTTCTATGTCGGCGAGATGAGGGGAGACTGCTCTCTTCTTAGACTGTCCAGAAACCTAGAGTTTTCCTATTCGAAGAATGGCGTTTTGATCTCAAAGCTAAAGTGACGCCTTAATTAATGGTACGGAAAGACACTGGACATGTGCATTATCACTAGCGGCGATCACATTTCCTATTAAATAATAATACACTCAGGAAGACTGAAAATAGCGCACCAAAAAGGAAGAAAGGTAGAACAGCAAAACGTTGCAAATAAGTACAGTGAGATCCGATTTGCAAATGATTCAAGTTTAGTGCCAATACGCATGGTTACACAATACCCTTCAGTGGCTCTGCGATCAACAAGTGGATCCTAAATAAACAGGGGCATAGACGAATATTCATAAACTTGAAGATCACATTCCAACTTTAGGAGGACATTAGTAAGAGCAGAATGCCAAGTACACTTGTGAGAAGACATTTCTCACAGTTGCAAGTTTGAGATGGGCTTGATCATGGCATGAAATCAGTAGGCTGGTTGACGGGCCGTGTTTCTCGCCGCGCTGATCGTTCGGAGTGGGCCGTCAGAACATGTTAGGAGCAGTAGACCGAAGTTGATACCCTCGTGTGGAGAATTGGGTCCGGAGCGACCAGGAAGACAACAAAATGAGAGGATCGAAGGATAAAGCGGCAAGGGTTCGTGGATCCCACAGTGACTCGTTTCACGATATAAATAGGTATAGGGGCGCATTTGTTCAATAAATCATTTTCAGACGTTTTGCGGAAGTGAATCTGCAATCTAAACATCCTTTAGAGTACTACTTTTACCACCGAAACATATAGCGGTACCAAGCCAGAGCAACGTGGAAAGCCACAGATTGGCAAAACGTGGTGTTTAGTGGGGAATCGCGGCTCGTGTTAGGGACCACACCGCGTACGGGTGTGGAACCGTCTTGGTGAATACAATTCCGCATAAGCTGTGGCAAGACACTTTGCCCGCACCGCAGCGTAATGGAGGACTGTAGCGGTCCACTCTAATTGTGATACATGGAACTTTATCGGAACAGCCTTATGTTGATGACATTCTTCGACTCCACGTGACCCCTTCCTAAAGGGTCTTCCATGGGCAATTTTCCAGCAAGATAAAGCTCGTGCGTATGCAGCTCGATTTGCTCAATACTTCCTACGTCATGTTCAGATTCTTCCATGGGCGACTTGTTCCCTTCAAAGCTTGAGTAGGACCAACTGAAACGCCATATGCCGCCGTGTTACTCTGTACCTTATTTGGAAGTGGCTGTTCAAGGTTTGTGGGCTATCTGCCTCAGAACAACTTCAGATGTCTAATCAATTCAACGGCAGACCGTGCTGCGGCATGTACTACAGCAGGAGGCCGTCCGACGCATTACTAAAGTTGCAGTACATTTATCTAATTGTACACACTGTATATGTTTAGTTGTCTTGATTTTGAATCAAATTAATTTCTCATCTGTATCACTATGTGTTTTAAATCTCATTTCAATCCGATGCTCCCTTCTTGGTGCGCTATTTTCAACGTTCTTGAGTGTATCTTCGAAATCTGAGGTGACGTACTTTTTGTTTTTAATTCGCGCGTAATTTGGCATTAGCGATTAACAGCAATTCGATAGCATTATTCATTTTGTAAGGAATGTCATAAGTCTTTCTAAATGTTTATGTGCAGTCTTCACATGGTTGTTTACCCTGTAACAAAACTTTAGCAACAAAAATAAGATACTGGTGTGCATATTCGGTCGTATATATTCGCACAAAAAAGACAGTTGTTTAACAGAAGGGTTTATAAATAGTTGAATCGTAATAGCAAAAATGATAAATTAATGGTTGTTTGAAGAAGAAAGAATTTTACATGTATTAATTATTTTCAGATTTTCGGCAGAGCGTAGAAGGAAGTCATGGTGATCTGCGGCCTATTAGTTCAGTTATTAACTGGAAAAGCATGGTGAACAAATATCTTGAAATAAAAGGCATTGATCTAGGAACAACACCTCAGGATGGAAGTCAAGAAGACTGACAATTCCTTTAAGAACAGAGAAAACATTTATTTTTTTGGTCTAAATGAAAGAAAATAAATTTGAGAATTAATCTTTTTATATATATAATCATTTATATTAATAAGGAGCTTACATATGCTTTATTTGTAATAATTTATTAATGTGAACATTCGTGGAATGCCAGAAAGAGAACAAATACCTCAAGTCCCAGACGTGGTCAGATGTCATATTTAGTTATATTTTAGTTTCTCAATGTAGTTTTCATAAGCGTTTTTTAAGGATTGATAATAAATAGATTTCTATACCTGTTTCAGTTATTTATTTCGCAAACAAACACTCTCACGTAATATAAAAATTTTAAACAATTTAAACATATTTCAGTCAACAAGCAATCGGATCTATAAAATACAAAATTTCCGCACAGTTCGAACTCTTATTTTTTCACCCTGAAAATAAATCTTCATACAACCAGACATCGTCCTTTTCTGAACTTTCATATCTGAATTAGAAACCAAGCGGACCATTATAATGGTTCCTTCTAACTGGACTTGAATGTGACATAAATATTTCATTTCCTTTTTAACAGGATTGAATTCAAATATCTCATTTCTAGATTTTTTTTCTCTGCACGTAAAAGAAGCTATCAAAAACATGCATACCATATCCAGAAAGCTATACCCTTTTGAAAATAAAGAAAGCACGAAATAAAGTTATTGAGTATAACTATTTCTATTTTTAAATGTGCATATCTAATGTTATTACTCCTCAGAGGCACTCACGGCCCTGAAGCAGCTATTATACCCATGTGTTGAAAAATCCAGTTTCATTTTCTGGAACTCTTTGTTTTGTTTGTGCAAAGCACCATCTACTCCAAAACGTCTTTTAACTTTGTGAGAAGGTGCTAATAGTTAGAGAGAAATCGGGTCCGTAGGCCGATTACCTCCAAATTTCCCAGTGGAAGTTCGGAAGCAGATATTATATAAAAGCGATGTGATCAGACAGGATGTTTTTGTGGATTTGGGAAAATAATTGGTTGGCAATAAAAATTTCTAGAACATGATAAATGCATTCATTAGTAGTTAACACTCAGGTGAAAGATGAGAATATTAAAAAACTTGTGTCATAAATAAATGCCTCAATAATGTCATACAAGCCTCGTGTCTATGTGGAATAAAAGACCAACGCATGTACTTTCAAAATTAAGACATTTTGTTCAACTAACGTCTTTTGATCTTTGTTATTAACAAATGGTCACTTCTTCCAGGACGTATGATATACGATCAACAATTTTTACTGAAGATATATCAACCGAATTTTCGGCATTTAAAATGACAGCATGCCTTTTCAAATAAAGACAAGGCATTACTAAAATTTTGTATACTATCCTGTGAATACTGAAATGAATTTCTAAAGTAATAGCTTTCGCAATCGTAAAATATTATCAGTATTAACTACATTAAAACTAAATGTGACAAATTTCTTTGGGGAAAAAGGCGAACAGCCCGAGTAAGACAGCCTGGAGCCAACGCATAGCATTCCATCAAAAGATCCCAAAGCCCATTCTTCCAGTTTTCATAGGGAAAAATGTAGGATTTAAATTAATACTCGTACATAGAAATAGTTGGGGGCTCCCTTAAAAATGAGACTATAGATCTCAGCTTCATATGCCCAAGTAATAATCAAGACCTGGCAAGGCATAGCTCTACGGAGATCCATCGTCAGTTGCATGAAGTGTAATAGCGATGAAGCAGTTTCGTCCGATACAATCGCAAAATGATGAGCAGTGTTTAAAAAGGGTCGAACGGATGTTGAAGACGATTACCAACAATGACGTCTGTTAATTTCAGGAATGGAGGACAAATTTAATCGTGGTATTGAATTGATTCTAGAAAGCAGGCGAATCATTATTATTAATCGCGGCTTATATTATCATTATTATTAATCGCGGCTGAACAGGGTACTTGGAATGGGAATGTCTATCATATTGTAGCAGAGTGTCTGTTTTCACCAAATTTGAGCTCGATGGGTGCTTCATCTAATGACAGATCAACGTAAGGAATGATACTCCCGAACTGTTGCATTTTTATATCAGAGTGAAAGAATGAAATGATTAGTTGGACAAAATCCTTACCGGAGACAAGTGTTAGACCCATCACGTTCAGTAGAAAGGAAACGGTAACCGTACGATTTCCACTTGCTTACACGTTCAGACTTATAAAAGAACTTGAGAAGATGAGATACCGCTCCGAGCTCCGAGGAGGCAGTCAAAATTGTGTCGTAAGAAGGGAGAAAAGTAAGCTCGATGAGTAATTTAAACAGTCTTGAACTTGTTTGTGTCTTGTTTATTCCCGTATTTCAGTTTCAAACCTTAACTGTCAAACAATTATACGTTTTAATACAATGTTATTGATTCATCAGTATCCAGTAATAAAATGCATGAAAAACGTTTTGATTTTGTAAAATAAAAAAGTATTTTAATCACATGCAGTTAAGAATATTATGATAACTAAGAAAACTATTTTTTAATTTTTAATGGATTTAACTAAAGCATGCAACATAAAGTTTTTAAGTTTATACATTTTAATTTATACTTTTCAGTCTTTAAAATGCAAAAACGTCAGAAAAAATGAAAATTATGGCCTCTAAAAGTAGGAAACTTGAATTTATAATCAATATAACAACGAAATATATATTCATTAAATCCAGTCTCATATCATGGTTTCATTAATAATCCCCATGATCAATTCCATTTACCTCCATGATTTCATTAACCGTAAAATTATGGGGCTCGCAAAAATGAAAAATTAAACTTTTTTTCTTTAAAAGTCCACCATTTTAGCAACCGAATAATAGCTAGAGAAATCGAATGACTTTTTTTAAATGCTTTAGACATTTAAAAAGATCTTTATTTAGAAGATTATTCTTTTATATATCTGATGGTGCAAATCTCGAAATTCTTCGTTGAAATGTTTGATACCTAGAGAAGGATATATGAGAAAATTTCAACGCTAAATAAAAAATACGCGCATCAAATTTTGAAAATTTTTCGGGAATACCGTATTTTTATCGCAATTACATGTATATGGAAAATTTGAAGAAAACTGAATCGGTAGAAGGAGATCAAAATTACTTTCATGATTTGATGGGAACAAACAGAGACGTCAAGTTAAATAAAACAACATAAAATTACCTTTTTGCAGCTGTTTTTTACACATGAAAATATTTGGGAAGAATTCGTTCGTGAAATTTTTATCGTTTTATTACCTGATGTAAAATAGCCAACCATAGATGACCATTAATATTATCGTGCAAAAGGGAACAATTAACTCATCTGAACAGCAAAAATGAAGTTTTCATATTGATCGTTCATTGACTGAAAGACGAGAGATCTGCAACTTTCTGTGAAAGGGAAAAAAATTGTGTCTTTCTTTTATAGTAAAGCTGGTAGAAAATATTTCGAATCCACGGTTTAGCCCAAAAAGGGTAATGGATGATAAACGCTTTAAATGGTGCCCCTTTTCATGAGATTTTGTTGCATAAAGGGGAAATTGGTTTTACTAGAATACGCGTGATTTTTGCCTGGTAAGAAGCCTCACCAGTTGCCGAGTGGTTAAAGACTGCTGAATATTAGGAGTTGGATCCAGACTCTATCTCGAGCTGTTTAGGTAAAATGGTCCTGGGGATCAGAACATAAGGTGAGCTACCGCTACCGCCGTATTTAAATTAGTGTTTGGTGTGTGTGGGTATAGATATATATACATATATATGTACACACATAAATGTGTGTGTATGTAAAATAACTTGGTTAATATTTCCAAAAATGTTTTCTTTCAACTAGTGGCCACTTTCTTTCTAGAACGAGTAGTTAAACCCTTCTCAAATGAGTTCTAAATAACTGAGTTTTATGAGATTCAGTATGAAAGAAAATGTGACAAGTTTGTGTGAAATATGTATAAATACTGAATGAAGATCACGCAAAAAAAGATGAATGCTTTTATGTCATCCCAGTCGGAAATTTACTCTTGTCAAATATACTTGAATTGAAGATCACGTTTTTCAGCTTGTAACATTCAACTTGAAATTATGATACTCTGTAGTAAACTTTTAAATCTTATATCCGCATTCGAGTTTGAATTCATACCTTGCAGAACACGTAAAATAAAATAGAAGGTTCTTAAGACATCAAATGAAAAATAATTGCACTTAATAACCATCATTTTCAAACATTTTGTTATCAAAAAGAGACTTTTTACTCTACTGCCCAATATTTATGTTTTATTATGTAAAAGTTTCTCCATATTCTCCCCCTTTCCTCCCAGAAATACTTCCCTAAAAGCTTTTCATTGAAGGAATGCAAATTAAGTTCATTTCTTTCCTAAAACAAATTTTATATTATTTTAAATTATATTTTAAAATCTTATTGTTAATTGATAGTACTTACTATACTTGCCTATTCTTCTTTACTTCAATACTTAGAATAATTAAATAACTATTAAACTAAATTTAATTTTCATGTATATTACATATTACTTAAAGTAATACTTTGTTGGTACAAATGGCATTTTTACGATGGTTCCAGCGAATTCTTTTTTATGAATTAAGAAAGTGACTTGGGTTCCAACTTTCGATGATGATGTTTCTATATATCCCATAGAAATATTTTTATTTAAGCAAGGAGATGGGCATCCACTTGTTATTTCTCCTATAGTTTTCCCTTCTTTATTCATTATTGGAGCATGAGCTGTAACATAATATAAAATTTCTTTTAGAATAAATAAAACGTAAATACATACTTTTCTCTGCAACGTATATGCAGCAATATGACATTATTTATCCAGAATTAAAATACAGTTTTTAACATCCTAATGACATTTGATAATTTACTTTGCCCTGAGATTCAATTAGACATATATATCTGTTAAACAATTCTCTGTTTCTGCTTTTTGAATTTTTTGCAGGATAAATTTAGAAATCATATACTTTGCTCTTATCAAAATATTTCTGCTTACCTCTAGGACAGGGTCCAGTAGAAAGGAAACCAACCCTTTTGTGTTTTGGTTTTTCTTTCAGCTGAGGTAAAATTATTTCCGCTCCTGGAAATCCACCTTCAGTTCTACGTCTTTTACCTTCAAAACATACCAGAACACGCTTAATTTTATTAAATTGTAAACCTGTGATCAATAGTTATTAACATATCGTTTATTTGGTTAAAACTTAAGTGCCAAAAATTCTGATCTCAACGTTATATAAATAAACTCCTGCTAAAGTGTATCATATCAGGCAAACTGTATTACTTCTTGTACTTCCAAATATATGACAACAGTATTTCAGTGTTAAATAAAATTGTTTTTTCTATCCAAAAAATGCTATAACCACTTTCTTTTTACACTTTTGTTCAAATGTGTCATAATCAATTATTAATCCATGAAAAGTACGCAAGGGTTATTTGCCTGTATTCGTATCTCTAAATGCAAAACATGATTCCATTTATCTTCCTCTTTTGATAAATTTGGTAACTCAACAAACGGTGCGTTGAATCTAAGCGAATCTAAGCATCTCATGTCCCTTTTCCTTTACCACTAACTTCTGAAAGGCCTTTCGGATCAATAAATTTGAAATGTCCGCATTCTGAACTGGTTTATTAGGTTCATTGACAAAAATGTCAAATATGATTGAAAAATTAAATAAAAAAACCTAAAATTAGAATGAAATCTCCCACCCCCTTCTCGGCTTCGAGGGAGATTCATGTAGGTCCTTCTTCGGAGTAGAGATTAAAATGAGACCGTAATGCTTTCTCAAGCATTTTGGACTAAACCTAATTGCACTTGATGATGATTATTCATACGGGTTATTTTGGACTAAACCTAATTGCACTTGATGATGATTATTCATACGGTTTATTTTGGACTAAACCTAATTGCACTTGATGATGATTATTCATACGGTTTATTTTGGACTAAACCTAATTGCACTTGATGATGATTATTCATACGGTTTATTTTGGACTAAACCTAATTGCACTTGATGATGATTATTCATACGGTTTGCCTCGAACTAGTGTTTTCTTAAGTTCAAAATAAGCAATAATGAAATAAATGAGATGAAACGAATTCTCTAACCCTGAAATAATTCGTAACTGATTTATAAACATTCATTGATTTCAGTATCTTAAGATTATTTGCACTCAAACTGAACATGCAGACCATTATCTACGAACTTTCGTACATCTCTTTTATAAACTATATTATCGTATGAATGGGATTCGAGTGAAATTCTTTTTTTCCTCCACCTCTTTCTTCTTTCCTCCACCTTTTTCTTCCTAACCATGTTCAAAACTGCATAAAAACTCCAAAACGTAACCTGAGAGATATTTAGTAATTACGTTGTTAATTGACAGAAGCGATTTGTTGTGCTCCTTCAACCAATTGCTCGTCCATTTTCTGAAATATTCCAGAGACGTTCTCACAAGAAGATTCCATCACATTCCTTACGCTTTTCTCTACGAAATCTAGTCACTTTTGTTTATCGCTTACTGATATAAAAATTAGAACTCATTACTTCGCTCTTTACTTCATCGTTAAGGTATGGGAAATGCCAGAAATGGACTAGGAACAAGTACAACACGTCTTCGGATACAAACTTTGATTTTCGAGTACGGATTGGGAGTTTTCCAAATGACTTTGATGTTAAAGCCACTAGGATGTAATAATTGTCATGCTAAACTTCATAAATTCTTCAAAATAGTAAATATGCAGACAATGAAAATTTAAAGCCCTGCAAATATCTTAAAAGTTTTAGCGTGCCAATGCTCTATATTTACTATACAAATTAAAAATCACAAACAAGTGACACTTACATTAGAAAAATGCATTACTCTTGTAAGAATTATGTTAATTTTATTAATAGTTAAATTTTAAGTTAAATTTCCTTTCCTGTCAAATTCTTAACTTCAACTTACTACTTCCGGCCAGAACGTAGTTTTGGAATCTTTCTGAATACTTAATGAGGAGGAGCGGTATTTAAACCGCGAAGTTACTTAAAGAGTGAGAGAGAATCAGAAGTTACGCGCGTCTACCTTTTGGCCACTCTCTCTCAAAGCTGTTATTACGCTCGGCCGTACTCAGGCCCTTGTTAAGCTTCGCAGTCAAATAAAGTTAAGGGGCCAACTCGATTAGATCTTGATAGCTTCGGCTATATTTCTTTAGTTAATCTTAGTTTTAGTTTAATTCTTAGTCTCTTAAGTTCAAGCCCAAGTGTCGGCTTTGATTGTACACTCCAAGACGGAGTTTTGTTAAATCTTATTGGAATAATAAAGGGTTAGTTACCCTTCCATCTTGTTGTTTCTTGTCACACGAACTTAAGCGATTATTCGCTAACTAATTCTTAATATTCGTCACTTTCTACAGTAACTCATAATTACACTTTGAAAGTCTTACACTCTTTTGATTTTTTCTTCCTCTCCCTTCTCTTCCAGAGAAAGAATTCTGAAAATGTTTCTTACCAATTGTCCATGATAGACTTGCTTCTACAGGCGTAGTTGTTTCAGATATATCACTTCCATATAAACATAGTCCAGCTTCTAATCGCAATGTATCTCTTGCTCCTAATCCAGCAAGCTTTACATCATCCAAATCAGACTCTAATATCCTTTCTAAAATAAACTGACTCTTCTCTTCTGGTAAGGATATCTATAAAACAGTATGAGATTAAAAAAAGTAAGTAAATACTTCTGATTTCTCGGAAGAGCGCTGATTTATCAAGGGGAATTAACACTTCTCCCAGAATCAGCACTTCCCTTGATAAGTCAGCCTCTTCCGAGAAATGGGCAGTTTAATTTACTTACTTTTGTATATATGTATACTATTTATACTATTGTTTCTCTTTTTATTTTATTTTAAAATGTAAGTTTTTGAGGCATACCAATACAAATTTGAAATTTCTTTTAAGTTTATTACAAGTTTTTTATAGTTTTATCATAGTCCTCTTAAGTTTTAACATTTCCTTATTTCAGTTAGAATTAGATTTACTCTTCATTTCCTAGGAAATTATTATATTCAGAAACTTACTGATTAAATTTCAGTTTAGTCTTAGCAGCGATTTTCACTTACAAAGTCCATTCATGCCTTTAATTTTTCATTCAATATCTACAGAGAGAGAGTGTATGTGTTGCCTGCTATATTTTTCTCAAAATAACAACTGCCAAGTTTACCGAGAAGAAGCAATAAGTGATATCATCATGCTGGCATGAGCATTTCGTTTCTATTTCATAGATGAAAATGTTTGATATCATTAATAAAGACTGCTTAAAGAAGCTCATAAACTTTTCAGATTACCTTTTTTCTCATTTACCTTATTGTACAAACAGAACGCAACGCAGACGCGTTACCTTCAGGAGAGCTTAATCTAGAATATTCTGCTTTCTGTGACGATTTTTAATCTACGAAAAATTTACCGGATCTGTGGGATAAATTTTATCTGGTCGCGTCTGAACTTTGATGTAAACGTCATATCAAAATACTGAAAGCGTTTCGTATTTAGGCTCTCACTGTGTTTTAGACTGTAATCGTCTCTTGCTATGATTAAGTTGTTTTCATTAAATTAATATATTTAAAATTTTAATGTCTTTTTTATCAGTTTTCGTTTAAGCTGACAAAGATGATGGAAGTCCCTGAATTACGGTTCAAAATGCAGGGACTTTCTGCATCATCTTTTTCACACAACTGCATATATCCCTTAATTTTTGAGAGAAGTTTATATGAAATTTTTAAATATTAAATCAGCACTTTGTATTTAGCAGAAACTTACTTAGCAAAAGTCTGTTTAATAACCTTATTATATGATCACATATTTTTTGAACGTGCATACCTCAACTCCATCTTCTCCAGTGTATCCACAACGGGTAATTCTGCAGTCATCAACGCCACAAATTGATGAACAAGTAGATGTCATAAAAGTCAGGTCACTTAGATCACATCCAACTAAAGGGTCCAGCACTTTTGCTGTACCAGGACCTGTAAAGAAATGCTCTTTATTATGCATCAAGGGTAGGAATGAAACGTGTGTTTTTATTTTAGGTTCAAAGGAAAATTACACATCTTCAAAGACAGTTTTATCAACACCTGTTTCTGAAGTGTTAAAAATAAGAAATTTTACTCTATAAATTAAACTGAAATACACTTACCTTTATTAAATACATAAAACATTCCTTAGGTTTAATTTTAAATTTGTTTAACGAAGTTAAAAAACGAATCTGTATAATGTCTTTTTTTTTTTTTTTTTTTTTTTTTTGTTAATATTAAGAGATTTGTTTTAAACTGGGTTTGACTGGATTACTTTATTTTGGAAAATCACGCTTTAACCTCAGCGTGATTTTCAATTATGTGCCTATAGGAAGTAATGACCTAGCAAACGATTTTCTAAGGAAAAATAATTCTCATTTAGTTCATGCATGAGGTTATACTGCTAGCAACCCGGGTATGCTTATAATCCTGGGCATGTGTTCAGCATTTCCGGGTTATAGCCCTTCTACTGCTAATGCATTTTTAAAGTAAGGAGATTTTTTTGATTGAAGTTTTAACTGCAAATTAACGAAGATTTTTTTTAAGTACCATGAAAAACAAAATCTAAATAAAAGCATGTAGGTAACTATCAAATTCAGTTTCTTACTCTTTATGAATGTTCACTGCATCATTAAAACTTATTTCATATTTATTCCAATAATTTTCCTTCAGTTTTCTTTAGCTGTATCTACAATGGAAAAGAAACCTGGTCTATCCATAACATTCAACATTCCTTATTCCTTACCTTGTACTGCCAACAGTACCCTGTCTTCTAGTACTTCGACTTCCACGTCCGCACCTTTCATTTTGAATTCTTCTTTTCTCTTCTACAAAAAAAACCACAATACTCTTATAAAAAAGGTGGTTAAATTAAACATTTTCTTCAATAAATATATCCTGAAAAAATAAAATGTTTTGCTATCTAATTATTCAAGAAAAATTTACTATCAAATTTTTTATTGATTAACACTTTCACACATAATAATAAAAATAATTTTAAGATTTCAGCAATTTAAAGTAAAATATTTTATTAAGCGGGAAGAAATATTATTTAATCTTTATTTTATTAAAGATATTTAACTAAAATTTGTAAACGTTTGTAAAATACCTTATAATAATTAACCAGTTATTAGAACTTAAGTATTTATTACAGGTTCTCTTTTCCGTGTTCTTCACCAGAATACAAATAGTTTTGTATTGTTAGATTAGAGCTTCTAACAACAGCGTCTTGCTGATAGTACTCTCCCCAGCAATGCTTAAAAGTTTTATTTTCCGGCTTTAGCATCTCACTAGTCAATCTTTAAAAATACGTGCCAGGAAAATAACTGAGCCAACTTCCTTTATTCTATCCTATATGTAGTCTGAGACTGAGTTATAAATGTTGTAATATAATTGTCTGTTATGTTAATTTAAATATCCAAAAGTAGTGGAAGTTTCGTCTCTAGCACAAGTTGTTCTCCTTCTATTACTTTAAGACTAAATAAAAAGGTTATTTTATTAAATATTAATAAAGAAATTTCTTAACTAAGTTCACTATTTTTAATTGGAGAGCACCTCTTACTGTGCAATTCTTCCACACTAGGATTATTTTCAAGAGAGCAGTTTTTGTAAAGAGCATGTATATTTAATTCACAGGTCTTCAAATGTTTCCGAAAACTAAAATGCTTTTAAATCATGAAAAGGAAAGTTCTTGTAAAACTTTGTTAATTGATTTTAAATTATACTACACGGGTAAAAGAATTTTCATCTAAATAACAGAAATAACTAATCTCAAAGACAGAAGCATCTGACGCTATGGTGATTTTTTAATGAAATATAAAGTTAAAAATGTTAGTTGTTTTAAAAATAAATTTATCTATTAGAAGAACATGTAAGCTAACATTGCTTTGTTTTTACTAAATTAAAATGCAACTATGTGGTATAAACAGAAGTTAGTAAATCATAAATCAGTTTTAAGACATTATGAAAGTAAGAAACAATGCATTTCCAACAGTTTTGTCAAATTTAGTATGTTTTTTTTTTTTTTTTTTTTTTTTTTTTTTTTTTTTTTTTTTTTTGTATTCACACCTGTTAGTTTCAATTAAACTAATTCTTTACATTTCCCAAACTAATTAATTGCATTAAATAAACATAAATTAGCCTTTATTTTGGGTCTTAATGATTGCTATAACTGTGCTTCTTCTTAATAAATATAGTACAATTTTATTTTCTATGAATTCTCGTATAATTATGAGATGAATGGAAGCAAACCGAGCATCCTCATAATAATATATATTTACAATTAATACATAATTTTTTTACCTCCACATGAGGGGCTTTAATACGCAATACGTGATTCTCAATTTAAAATGCTTATGCTTTCATAATGGACGCCAACTATTGTTGAGATAACATTTGGTATTAATGTCTTCAACTCTTTTCGAGATACTTTAGTTGTAATTTCTTTAATTTTTCATGAGAGTTTTTTTTTATTTTAAAATAAGGGCAAAAAGTTATTTTTTATTTTATAGTGCGCAATCATATCCCGCACTGGAAAAACCACACTAGTTGACAATCGCAGTATCACTAAAATCTGGAAGAAATTAAATTATTATCTAAAAAACTTAAAATTATTATCAATTATTATCTCAAATTTAATATTTCTTTAACCTTCTTTGTGTTACCGTGAGTGCTTATGCATTAAATGTACTTATATTGCAATAAACTTAAGTGAACTGTAGGTTTAAAGGTAAATGAGGTTAAAGTTTATGTACCAAAAGCATTAATAATAGGTGACCATTTATGATTTAATTACAAAACACTTTAAAACTACGTATAGAAAAAGGCTTTAAACTTGTATGCAAAACATTTTTGTTCTACTGATTGCTATGTTTCTGCTTTTCGATCGGGGAAATAGATGTTGCCTTCTACTGTTCACCTACTATTGCAAAACCTTTTTTGGAACTACTCTGATATGCGCCCTCAAGTCGCCAAATATTTTTGGCGAGAAACTTCACGCTGCCATTTTACTATCTAAATTTTTTGTCTACATTTTGAACTTTTAGCCTAAAATGTCTCCAAAAACGCGGTTTTCGCACATGCAAAAACTACGTTTTGAACACACAATTTAGCTAAAAATCCGAAACAAAAACAAACAATTTAGATAGCAAAAACGTAAAGTTTCTAACCAAAAATATTTGACAAGAATCCATGTACACAGCGACATGTTTTAACTTAAAAAAACATCTACGAATTGCACAATGTAGGCAACGAACGAATCTACAAACTACGCACACCTCGCTTTAATAAATTAACATAACAACAATAAATTTCAAAGAATACCATGTACACAGCATCCTGTTTAAACTTAAAAAAAATTCTACGAATTGCACAATTTAGGCAAGGAAGGAATCTACGATCTACGCACTCCTCGCTTTAATAAAATAACATAACAACAATAAATTTCAAATAATACCATGTACACAGCGTTCTGTTTCAACTTTAAAAAACATCTACGAATTGTACAGTCTATACACTAAACAACAAAATAAACTAAAATAAATTTCAAACAATTTAAAAAAACAACAATAACGACAGAAATTCATACTAAAGAACCAATGAACATAACATTCTACAAAATCAGAACAAGGATAAAATAAAATGCACTTACCATGAATTAATGCGTTTTCGAATAGCAGAAATATAAATTTCATTCCGCCTTTAACATGCCGCCACGTAATCACTATCGTATTTACACGACAGCCAGACACACTATCCAGAAAATTTATACTATGGTTCACAAATAAATAAAATCACAAATCCCTACTTCTATTTTGCACTGCCATTAAAAATAATCTCCCAGACCCTCTTTCCACACTTCCAAATACCCACTACCCCTCAACAGGATAGCCACAATCATATTTCCTTTTGCCAAACTTCAATTCAACAACTACCATTTTATCTTTCCCTCCCATCTTCTCAGACACAGAGGCGAACCAACGAGCTCCAGTGAAAGATTTTTCAACATCAACAGGGTTGCCACAGAACACGCAATCGCGCCAAAAACCAGCGCAGAACACATATCGCCACATTTGGTGAAATTAGGGCGTATATTAGAGTTGTACCCCTTTTTTTAGCTTTTTCTGACTTTGAAATCAAATACAGAATGGTCATGAAAGAAATTTCCAATTCAAGGCATTTTGTAATTTTATTTAATTATCCAAACTGAACCGGGCTTTCACTGTGAGCTAACAAAGATATGAATAAAAACTTTTAGCAAAACTAGAAATTAATTCCACAGATACGAAGATATGTTGTGCTGTACAAAAGCGGAAAACATTATATTTCGCTTATACAAGAACAGTATGAAGTTAAAGAAAATCCGCCCAGACGTGTATAGTGGTCAGGGGAGCCTGATTGCGATACCGAAGGGCTCGGGTTCGAATCCCGGAGAAGGCATGGATATAAAATTGTCTGCCCCTTCATAGGAAGGTAGCGATGGCCGCCTATTAGGTGCCTCCATAATGAAATGGCCATCACATCTGGCACTTTGGCCGTTATAGGCAAGTGACCAGTGCCGTTATAGGCAAGTGACTAGTGCTGTTATGGGCAAGTGCCCGCCACTAGGAAAAAAACGTTAAAGAAAAGTAACTGCTGAAAGAAACTAGTTTTCTGTCAGTTAACTAGTATTGCTTGATGCTGTAGTCATCGTCACATATCAGGTGTTTCATTCGATGCTAACTGCGTTCAATGACAAAAAAAAAAAAAGTTATGGTCTCATAAGGTACCTTTGTGAGCAGAAATATTAAAGAAACAGCTTTGCCATCGCTGGCAACTGAACACGAGATTTTCCAGATCTACTGACCATTAAACAGAAAAGACACTTGGAAGGATTACTTTTTAATTCCTAACTACGTATCTTGAAGAATATTTCTCATATAGTTAAACAATTACTTAAAGCTTATATTATAAGGACTAGTGATAAACGTTGCCTATCAAGCAGCCTTACAATTAAATATCACATTGATCTATCGTTAAGAGTAGGAACTTAAAAGTAATCAAGAAACTTAAAAGTAATGCCTATCACAATTTCTTTAAAGAAGGTTTATGGTATTCTGTTGTGCTGGCATTGTAAAATGAGGTCTTTCATCTTGCATACAAATGCTCTGAATCAATAGTAAATAAATTAATAATAAAGATTTAAGTGTAAAACTGTTAAAAAGCATAATATTCGCCGCATTTGCCAAGGGATGCAAATGAAATGGAATGGCGGTACAGAACTTTTTATCAAAATCAATAAGCCACCCATAAACGGATATATTTTGCTACTTTTGATGAAGCCTCAGCTTATCTAAGTAACAGTAAGACAAAAAAAATCAATTTATCATCGAAAAATGGATAGAAACGTGGAGAAATTTCGTTTCAAATATTCAAACAAACTTTCCATAATGAATTTATGATTCAGCTTGTTTATCGTTCAGCCCAAAATTAAAGTTAACAGCTTTTGAAAACGTATGTAAAAACTTAAGCTTTTTTATTATCAAAATAATGCTCCAACTCGTTTTTCAAAGAAATTCAGTCTCTTTGTCCACAATGCCATGAAAAAGTACACCTCCATTACGATAAAGTTACAAGACATAACCACTCAGTCTAAGTCATTTCTTCATATTCCTTCCCTAATATGTCACTAACGGATAATTGAACCTTTAGAGTGACAGAAGGATTGCTCACTAAATGAGAACACTGACTGGTACTGGGTGATCAAGGGGAATCAGTTTAAGAGGGATCGGCAGAATACGTAAATGTGATAATGTAGAAATAAATAAAAACTATGAAATATTGTAAAAATGTTTATCAATCGAATAAACATGAAAATATATATAATTTTGTTGCTTGAATACTTTGTTTTGCATTTTTGTAAAATAAAGCAAGTCACACAGTTCATTTTTAATGGAATGAGCAGAATGTGCTTACCTACTTGTAAATGTGCCAAATCTTTGTCGGCGCAACCGGCGTTTGATACCAAGTACAGATAGTCCTTATCTGTTTTAGTGACAATTAAGTCATCAATAATTCCACCCCGATCATTTGTAAATAATGTTAAGGTGCTCTGATTCTCATTCAAACCTATGAAAATAGTATAAAAAGAATAACTACTAAATTAAAAGTAAATTATCTAAGAATTCAGAATATAACTTAAATTTACTTGCACACTAAAAAATGTTACTCGGTGTCTTTTGGACTTTTAATGGAATTCAGATTGAGAGCATGCACTCAAAGTGATACAGGGTTTGTCCAAAATAATAAAAACACTTAGAGATACGAAGTATCTAACAAGTATCTATATGTGTAACAAGTAGTATCTATACTATACATATATAACTATACGTGTATCTAACAAGACGTAGGATCACCTTTAGCATCCAAAACTGGTTGGAAGCTTCTCAAAATGGAGGCATACAAGCTCTGAATGGTTGTAACATGTATTTTACGTTGTTCGTCTGTCAGAAACTGACAGTCACCGGGAGACAAAAATGAGATCACACTCTATTTCCAGCACACATCACTGTAGTTCAATGATATCAAATTATGGTTATTGTTCAGGCCATGGAAGACGTTATAACTTTATTTTCTTCAAAATACGACTGAACCATTCAACATCGGTGAAAAGGGACATTATCATCCTGAGAGTTGTTTTAGTGTAGGAAGCAGACAATCTATATCATTAGCTGCCAGAACACATGAAAACTACTGACCCTTAAAGTACTTGTAGGTTAAGAACACTCAAATCCCAAGCATGTCTAAATCCACGTATAATTTTTGACTTCGAGGGTTTTGGCAATGTATAGCTTGCTTTTACCTTTACAAATAATAGAAACAGCAGATTAACACTCTGATATATTAATTTAAAAGTCAAACAACCAAAATCAGCGTTATATTTGAAAATTTTCACAGGACTAGTTTCGATGGTTTTACCTAGCCATCAATCTCAGCTGCAAAAGACCAAATGAATGAGATAAGATACAGTGATTAGATAAGATAAGAATGGCTGGACATGAGTTAAGCTACTAGCGTTATCTATTGATGAAACGAGAACTAAAACATAATTTCCTTAAAGGCTGAAGACAAAGAAAGATGTGTTGCAATTAGGATCGTTAACTAGAGCAGAAATATTTTTTTTTTTTTGAATGTGAAACGCCTCCAGAAAATCCAATTCACCAATGGAAGATGCTTTTTGAATAATTTTGGCTGCAGAAAAATGAAAGAAAAAGTGTGATTTTCGGACCAATAATGCTGAGCAACATAAGACTTCTGTGTTTCCTTTTTCCTAACATATGCCTCATGTTCCTTAACGCGAAATTTTAATGCTTTCTTAGTTTGACCAATGTAAATTAAGTCACACTAGTAAGGAATCCTGCAAATACCCTAGGAATTCATATCCGGAATGGAGTCTTTGAGTATGGAACTCGAAATTTTTTTGATAGGAGAATAAACGACCCGAAAGTTAAAGTTCTGTAAAATACGTGCAATTTTATAGCTAAAGCATGGAAAAAAAGGACGTAGCTAGTAGCTTAACGCCAGTAGCTTAACTCCTGTTCAGCCATTCTTATCTTATCTCGTTCATTTGCGCTTTAGCAGCTGATGATGATGGTTCGGTAAAATCGAAACTAGTCCTATGAAAATTTGCAAATATAACGCTGATTTTTGTTGTTTGACTTCGAAATTAATATTTATTCAGCGTGTTATTTTATCTTAACTATGATATATGTTCAAATGTACTGTATGGTGCTCTTCCTCCTTAAAGTAAACAAGAGAAAAACAAATTTTATAAAAGAAAATTATAGGGATGTTAAAATACCCTCATGTTCCGAAATATATTCGCATTCATGAAATCACAGATTTCTCAGAAACTATAAAATATAATTTTATAAATTTGTGTAAAAATTATACATAACACATAATTACAGAGGAACAAAATTAAGAGCACTGCATGCGATGTAAATTTGCAACATAAAACAATAAAATGGTAATAATATGTTACAAGGAGAGTTAAGGAAAAAAAATAAATCAGAAAAAATCTAAGGCTTATAAATTTAATGTGGAATGTGATCTCTGCTGACTTGCGCACACGTAACACAACATGTTTTCATGTTGGCAATAACGTTTTTAACCACAGTTTGGGAAATTAAGTTCCCCTTCTTTAGCAGTGCGGTCTTCAGTACATTGACATCTCGAAGCCTGTATCTGTGATATCAGAAACCGTTCGAACACTTTTGATTGAATAATGCTAATTAGATTTGCCTACATTTCCTGGAGAAAGGTATTGCACAGATTGGATTTGTAATAGAATATCATTATTTTTGGGTATGTAAAGACAAATTTGGATATAAGTATACATATATAGTACCATACTGTTGTTGTAGATGTATGCCTAGTTCGTCTACTTCTAAAATGAATTTCTATTCATCACGACCTACGTTAATGTTATCCTCCAGGTTACGAAACTCTACAGATGTCACATACCATTTACACGAAATATCATAAATGAAAGCCTTTGTAACAAACGTAATAGTTGAAAAATCAAATGCAGATGGAGAAATTAAACTTTTTTATCAATTTGTATGATTTATCTTTGCTTCAAGGGTGCAGTGTTAAATGTACATAGTATAATTTATTGAATTTCTTAAATACATTCAAAATATTCTGTTTGAAGTTTTTTGTGTCAACTGAGGTCTACAGTAACACATCAAATACGAAACTAACTGATAACTTCAGAAGTCCATAATTTATTGGCAATCATCCAGTTTATCGAAAGCGTCCATACGCAAAATTTTAAGCAAATACTCGCAATGCCTAAGCTCTCCCGAATGTTAGCAACAGTAGATAGCTGTGGAATAATTTCAGTAGCTTGAATATATACTTCAGATATTTTTAACGTTATTTCTTTAATATTTCTCTTACCGCCATCAACTCTACGTAAAGTCTGAAAGTGTTTGCAAGTGTCAATGAATTTTAACTTTGTAATACGTTCGTGTCATTGACATGCAATCAGTGGACAGGTGGAACTAGGCTAGTCACCTAAACATTTTTGAAGTGACATTCTCTTGTTAATTTTTACTTAACATTTAAAAACAAATTTTAAAATTATCATTTTATCTGTACTTAGATCACGCGTCGCTCAAATGCAATGGATTTTCACTCACATCGAGGAAATCAGTGAGCCCGTCGGCTGCGCACGAAGATGGTTTGATTTATTTGATTACGGCAAAGCACACGAGAGCTATATGCCTGAAAGGAAGGAGAACATTCTAAAGGAAACAGGCTGGTATACAAGTTACACATGGGGAAACCATGAAAACGTCCATGCAGCCAGCCTTTTTGCCAGAATTCGAGCCCCGGACCGACCCCCCAGTGTTCAGCAACTTTACCACTTGGCCACTGGTGGGCCTCTGCATGAAGATGAATTGCATTATTTAGATGACAGCAAAGCACAAGAGAACTATCTGCCTAAGGGCAGGAGCATTTTAAGGGATATGGAATGGTAAATATAAGGAATCTCATTTAGCCAGTGGCTGAATGGTTCAAGACTGGGAAATACTGAAAAACTGCATGGGTGGTTTTCGTGGTTTCCTTATTTTGTAAAGTAAATACGATCCAGTTCCCTTAGAAAATCCTACAAGAAGGCATCTTCCCTTCTGCTCTTGAGTGCTTTGACATACTCAAATAACCTAACAGCAGGCCGTTTGCTAGGATTTTTAACTCGGGTCAAAAGGTTGGTATTAAGCAATTTTAAAGCAGGCCTTCTGGTGGACCTGCATGAGCTCCGAGTAGCTTGTTTCCTCCTGTTCCTACAGCCGTTGTAAATGTGTTTTCAATAGCGGAGGAAGGTTGCTTGAGATTTTAACTTCTCGTGATTCAGATGAGAATACTGTAACTTTCAAAGCCATATTTCAGCTAGTGTTCTTCAAAATATTCTTGTATAACGTGGAGAAATTTAAAAAAATATATGTTAACGCAGTAAATCCGAGTTTAATGTCGAATATATTTATTAAAACGAAGCCTCCCATCCAACACATCATTATAAAGCATACACAAACAAGTTGTGAAGCTGTTTAAGCCACAGCGGCTATTCAGCTCTCAGTATCACAATGTTGCGGTCTCGATTGCCTGCCCACCACACCTTTTAGAACTAGTCGCAGAATGAGTCTAAAACTGTTGGTAGCCAGGACTCGCATTTACCCTTACAAGAACATGAACTTTTAGCATTTGTCTCAGCCTTTAGCAAATTTTTACTTTAAACAATAAGATAAAGACTAAATAAAATACAGGCTTATTGAATAAATAATTTATATTTGAATTGAACTATATTTAAACTAATATTCGAACTAGAATTTCAAGAGTCTAAAAGTAAACAGAAATTCCGATGACTTCAAGTTAAATAACAAAGTGAAAATTTCCAACTGGGCTAGATTATTTGAATATAACAAAGCAAACTTAAATACGGGATGCCTTCGTGAAGGACGTTCTAACGAAAATTGGCTTGCATTACCGTTTCACATGGGAAAACCTATCATGCAGCCAACCCGTTCGCCAGGAACAGAACCTGGGTCGAACTGCAGTAGTCAAACATTTAGCCACTCAGCCAAAATAAAACAGCTGATTTAAAAACCTAGAGATATATCTCTACTTGGTTTTCATATCAAGCACTATCCAAAGCCTAACTGAACTTAAATAAGTTAGACTTACCCCCGGCAACTAAATTTCTAGGTAATTATTAATCTCACTCAGCAGTTAAATGCAAACCACCAACAACTCATAATATCGAATATCATAAAGAAAAAAATACAACGTTCATAATTAGGTTAAATTAATCATAGCCTCTCCTCTTAATTATCATTATTTTTTTACTTAATCTTTCACATACATATTTATAGAGCAAGTGAATGAAAATGCAAAAGAGATGAGTGGACAAATTGAAAAGCTAACTGAGCTAACTGGTAGGCAAAAGTTAAAATCCCTTACAAGTCTATGTAAATGAATGTTAAAAAATATGTTAGATTCACCTTAAAACAAGTGATAAGGATTTCAAAAATTAAAATGGAATTTAAACACATTTCGGGGATCATAATACAAAATGAAATTAATCTTTTACTGCTCTATGCGACAAGAAATCAACATTTTCGTTAAATAGTTTATGGAGCTTTCCAAATTTAAAATCTCATGTTCACCAGTGCTCTAATTTAATCTCACCTTTAAGAAAAATGTTGAGCCAATGAAGGAGAAAATTAAGTAATACCATTCTTTTTATGCACATATTTCAAAAAAAGAGGCAATAATTTGATTTAAAAAATTTGAGAGAGATACGCTAACATTTCTTCGCTCAGAAGCTTACTAAATATCAAGACTGTTACTAACGCACTTTGTAATTAAGTAGTTATCAATACAAGAGTAGCTGAAATGCTTAAATCTTCTTCTTAATTTGCTGTTTTAGTTTCGCAAACATATTTTCTGAAAACGAAAGCAGAAACTCAAAATTCATAAAGGCCCACCAGCGGCCGAGCGGTAAAGTCGCCGAACACAGGTAGTTCGGTCCGAGGTTCGAATCCCGCAAACGGGCTGGCTGCATGGGCGTTTTCGTGGTTTTCCCCATGTGTAACGTGTATACGAGCCAGTTTCCCTTAGAAAGTCCTCCACGAAGGCATCCCTCCCTTTACGCAGATAGCCCTCGTGTGCTTTGCCATAATTAAATACACCACACCACCACTACACCACACCAAAATTCATAAATTTCTGCCGTTTAGTAAATACCGAAAGAATATAGGAATTTTTATGATGCTTACTTTTTATGTCAGACACCACAAGACTTTCCATGTATTTCACTCTGTCTCTTCCGTATACTTTGGCTTGCAACATATGAGAAACGTCAAATATACTAACATGCTCTCGTGTATGCTTATGAGACGCAATAATATTGAAATCAGAATATTGTAAGGGCATTTCATATCCAGCAAATTCCACAAATTTTGCCTTCTTTTTAAAATGGAAGTCATGAAGAAACACTTTTTTTCTACCCTGCAAAAGAAATAAAATTCAATTTGCTTATCAGAACTAAAAATAATATTATTCATTCTTAAATAAATGTTGGAATTAAACACAAAATACGAGGTCGTTATATACGAAATCATTATCTCCGTATCTCGTTTATCTTCCATCATATTAGACGAACAAGTGGAATTTCATGTTAAATATTGAAGTCAAATCCATAAATATAGCAAACCTCCGCTGTTTCTAAATTTATGCTTTAGGGTCATTACCACTTTGAATTTAAATAGAAGGCAAAGAATGAAAAAAGGCAAAGAAATTCGCTTTACCTTTAGAGGTGTTATTTCTTAAAATAACGAATATTTAATTAGTAATATATATGTATTAAACAGATAGATGCTGTGCATCATAAGATACAGAACACTGTTTCTTAAATTATGAACCAATGCCTAATCATACTTTCTAGAAGAGTCAAATTAATTTACGATATTAATTTAATTGTATCATACGAAATTGCGCCTGCAAATTGCATGAAAATTTGAAAACAAATCATTCACAGATAGAAATTTCAGCTCAAGGCTGAAGATAGAAATTCACAGATAGAAATTTCAGCTTAAGGCTGTGTGTTTTTAAGCAATTACTTACCCCACTTGATAAAAAGCGCACATTTTCCTTGAAAAACTGTAGTACATTCTGGTTAAAATGCCTCCGAACGGCTGCACGAAAATGATTTTGCATAACAGCTTAGCTTAACCTAACGTAAGAGAAATACCTGAATTCTTGTAAAAGCCTAAAGTATAGAATTATAAAATAATACTGTTACCAACTGTAACGAACAGTAAGTGTGCACACAGTCAAAGAAAATTTCTTATCATGAAATTTCACAATTGCCACTTATCTAATCGAATACTGTGATAAGAAATTTCATTAGACTTCTTGAATGCTGTCTCGAAATAAATTATTTACTTAACAGTTGGTTAGCTTTGTGTTTTCTCATACTAACTGCAATCCTCTTTTTTTTTTCGGAACATGAAAAGAAAATAAATGTTCTTTTTTTATTATTAAATTAGCGACTAAGTACTTCATCCATTGCGGCTTCTGCTTCTCTGTTTTACCTGCAAACATTTTGCAACAGATTGCAGTGTTAAAATTAAGTAATCAGTAGCGCATATTAATTCTTATCAATCTATAAAATGCAATTATGGATCAAATAGAACAGTAAGTATCATACTCTTCTTTACATCTTCCAGAGAAGATACAATTGTTTGCATCTTCTCCTCTGTCCTTACGAATACCTCGCCAAAATATATTTCACATAACTTTGCAGCGCCAAGTATAAACTGGAGCCTTCTAACTTCGTGCTATAAAGCAACCAGTGCTATAATTTTTGTTACGTTAAATATCAGTAGTAACAATATATTGATCATACCTTTAATAATAATTAAAACTTTACCTTGAAATTAGCATCCAAATTTTTTTAGTTCAACATTCATGGTAAATAATGTTTTTTTTTCCAGTCTCAGTTGTCTGGCGAAGGTCAGCACAAGTCCACGATATTAAACGTGGCAAGGAGTGCAAGAATGCGTCTGTCGTTGGCACGAGCCTTGAGCACCATATAAGTAGCAGACCGACTTTAGCTCAGTTTCGCCCCAAATTTTGAGAGACAGGAGCCCTGGGGGGCTGGGTCCGGGGTCTCCCACCACTCTTCCCCTACCACCAACATTTCGAAAGTATTTTCGACTAGCCACATATTAAAAGTGCCCCCATGCCACACAGACATTATACATTTATTCATGGCCTTCTCGGGGATTAAAACCCGGAGTATGGCAATCAGAGTCACTAACTTCTATCCCGGTTGGACGACTGGTAAATAATTCACAGTCGTAGACCATGTGCTTTCCTTTTGTCACCCACAGTTTTCAGAATGGCATTACACATACTATCTGCTAGCTAGCAGAATTGTCAAATTACACCTAGGATTGTTTATTGATTGTTACTGCAACTAAATTAAAAGCAATTATCTACTGAACATGTTTGTCCACTACTTTTAAATGAGCAAACGACTTTGCAGAATTTTCTTTTTGGTGTGTGTGTACGTGTTCATGCATGAGTGTGCATATATTTTACTTTATATCCAATAATTTCAATGTTTTATCGAAACTGAGTCCTCAGCTTTTCAATAAAATTGCAATTACATTTGAGCTTTGAACGGATTGGGGGGTGAAGGAGTTAATTCTGTGCTCTCAAAAGGCAGGTTATTCGACTAAAATTAATCGTAAAATTTCCACAACTGGAACAAAGATAAACAAGCAAAACATTTTCAGTCACCAAAAGCAAACTCGCTATCAGAATTCACCACGTTTTAAGAATTCTTTTCTTTCGATAAACTTAATCCAGAAACTTCGTGGTCTGCTTTTGTATTACCAGCTGTTATACAGTTCTTTAAATGCAAACTTTTGCTACGTTATTGTAAATATTTCTATTTTTGAAAACTGCAAATAACTTTATTTAAATATGCTGTCAAATTGATTGCCGAAGTCTAAAACGTAGGAAGACGTTCAATTACACATTTCATTCAAAACTATGCATTTATTTGGAAGTATAAATACATATAATGTGGTCCGAATGCTAGGTTAAGATTATGCAGATACGCGTTTGAACCTTTAAACGGGCTTTACGTAAAAGTATATTAGACTGAAAACTCTGATTGGCAATATTTTTAAAGAATATAGAAGTTCAAAGAAAATTACGGCCGGCAAAGAAACAGAAGAAATTATCTTATAGCAAGTCCAAAAATAAGTCAAATAACACATTTAAAAGTTAATTCAAAGATGTTAATTTAAATAATGAATCCAGAAGAAAAAGCCTAGATCATATAGTACGCGATTATAAGAAAATGGTAACAAAAATCTTGCGCAGTGTAAGACAAAAGAAAATAGGTTGTAATGTGTTCAAAATAAGTTTACCTATGTTCAACGTGTGCAGTAAATGAGAGAAAAGCTCCAAATGACTGGTAATAGGGAAACAAATTGTAAAGAAAAATCCAGATATTTTTTTTTTTCAGGTGCCAGAAAACATAGAACCTATGTGCTTGATTCTGATTAAAACATTGGGCATGCTTTAAATCTGTAGCGTTTCTTGCATCCTAAGTCTCTGAGCAAATATAAACACAAATTTCCCTCTGCGAGCAGAAAAATAATGAGGAATATTTCACACAGTCATATCAAACAAAGCACCTATATTCATCAAACTGCACATCTCCTTAGTACGTATTATGTATTTGTCTGTGTCTGCATTCGTAAATGATGTAGACATTTTTATAAAAGAATTACAACTAACTAATGAACAGATATTTAACGCAGTTTAGTACAACTTTAATATGGAAATTTGTTTAGGATGTATGCATGATAGTCTCAGATTAAAACGAACTAAAAGCATTCTCCGATCTGTCTATTCAATGAAACGTCGATACATAATTATGCTTCCGATCAATACAAATAACATATTATTATCCCATTTGTTAACTGTATTTCTTGAAAAACAGGACTCTTTTGAGCTACTGTATAGATAAAGATGCTTCAAGTAGGTAATGTTTATACAAATGTATGCTGCACTTAAGTTGGTACGTACATGCTCGAATTTCACCCATTAGAAATACTGGCTAGAACTATTATTTGAATCATAGAGCCTGGTGACTCTCTACCTGATTAGTCTATAGGGTATTTCTTCCGCCTTCCTATCATGCCTTCAGTGGTTCTGCACACTGGGCCGGTATTCCTGAGGTCCGTGGTTCCGATTCCCGGCGAAGGCTTTGTTAATTTTTCATCTCTCCGGCTTCCAAAAAAATGCCTAATGTCTCTACAAGTCATACTATTAAAAATTCCGGATATTTTATGCCGCGTTATTATAAACGAAACTTTGCTGATTGCGACAGTAAGTTTCCGGACATCATCTTTGTAAATCTCTTTAATCCTATGAAATTTGATCCATTATAGTTGCTGATCTCATCTATCTGAACTGGAATAGAGAACAGAAAGAATCAGCTAACTGATTAAGCGTAACTAAAAGAGGTATTCCTTGAGGTATCAGTCTATGGATCTCTTACTATCAATCCATTCAAGAGGACTATTGGCTTGCTTGTATTTTAAGTTACACCATGCAGCAAACACACTATACAATTACGAACATCCAAGCATTCTCTGGAATTTTAACAGAGGCTTTACAATACAGTAACTACTATACAGATCGGGACAGTGGCAAATTTATAATCAACAGAGATTGCAATAGTTAGCAAAAAGCCTACAGCCTGCTCAGCATACATATACATCATTACACAGTGTACTAAATACTTCCAATTTAATACATATTATAAACGTATCATAAGTATGCTGCACAAAAATATTCATGTTCAATTACATACACATTTCATACCTTGAAAATACATTGAAAAGTTAGATCTTTCTATCTTTGCTTTTTGAATGCTTTTCATAACTATTGGGTAAAACACTCTAGTTACACATTTGTTGTTTTTAAGAACATGTATCATTAGTATTATATATGTGTTTTTAGCATTATTATAAGTGAATGATTAATGCATTTAAGATTTTAACAGTAATGTTAGTGTCTGAATTCAGTTACTGAATGTAATTTTCGATTGGGTTCTCTGGTTTCAATGATAGTTATAAGAGAATATGTATGTTAATATATAATAATGACAATAGACCAACGGCCTTTTAGAAACAAACATTTGCTTATTATCATCAATAATTAAAACTACAAATTCAGAAATTATATTAAATATAAATAAAATAAATATATCCATTAGGTACACGCATCACAAAGTAAATTGTATAAAAAATATTTTTCCTCTCTTATGGTACTCAATTTCAGAATATCCATAAATATCCACAATTACCTAAAATATTTTTCCCTACTTCACCACATAACTTTACACCTGTTGTACTAATAATATCTTACGAAATTCACAAAAGTTTAGACGACAAAAATGAAAGGGTAAATCACTAAACATAATATATAATGTACAGCGATAATCAAAGACCTTTGTATTTCATAACACTGACGATTTGTTACATAAGACGCATTAATAATAATGACAAATTTTTATGTGTAATCTGATATATTATTAAATGAGGAGTTTTTGTTGAAAATAAAGAGGATGAATTATTCCAACACTACCTGCAATTTAATCATGCACATAATCAAGTTCTAGATATTCCAAGTGTCGCTATAAGCCGCGATTATTGTACAGTTTCGCAAAACGTGTGCCCGGCTGTCATCAATTTGATGCCTAGACTGGCGCTTCAGATAAAGGAATGCATGACTATGGGTTCAGAAGCAGGGAAAGTGTGACCAGTTTTCACGTGAGTAGCAGAGACATCTGCTAAGTCAAGACGTATCCAAAGCAGAAGATTTGGTAAAGTCCATCGAAAGATGGCCTTCTCTTAATCATAAATACAGTTCGTTGATCATGTGATGAGCGTCCACAGAAATGAAAATTTCTCCAATAGTCCCGCATGGAGAAATAATTGCATTTTTAAACACAAGTATAAATAAGTAGGTAAGAAAGAACACAGTGAGATGCAGAATAATTACAAAATAAATAAATATGTACACAATGCTGAAATTTGCAAATTTTTCACATCAGCTCCAAAATGAAAAAGTAGCAAGTCACGTGGGGTGGTCACTCCCACATTCACTGTCGTTTAGAAATGCTGCTTGAATCAATGCAACCGAATGCTGCAAATGTGATTATCAAAAAAATACATTAAGTCGGAAAATTTTAGTTTTTTTTTTTTTTTTTTTTTTTTTTTTTTTTTTTTTTTTTTGTGGATAAAAAAAGGCTGCATAGGGTCTCAGATGTTTATCCTCACTGAGAATCTCATAATGAAATATATTAAAATATTTTAGGTGTTCACAATCGGTGCTAGAATTAAAGAATTCCTCATTTGATCCGTTTAGGAACTTGTCTCATGGATCAATTTTTAGATCATCGTCAATAGCTTCTTCCTCACATTTGTTGTCGTGCGGAGAAATCGATTTTGCACCACCTGTAGTTCCTCCCAAGTAGAACACGACGTTGCAAAGATGTTACAAACTGGTCCGAGAAGTTGCAAAGTGCTCGTGGTCACTTTTATGACGTCTTTACAACGTTGCGACGACGCAAAATATTTGTCGCTCCATCTTGACAATTTGACGACATCGATGAAGCGTCATGATATGGCCGCTTTTAGACCTGGTCGTTTTAGCATTTTTCTCATAATTCATCAGCGTTATTTTTAGAATGAAAAGAGACTAAATCTGCCCTTTCAAAAATATGAAGCCCGCATAAGATTTACTTTGCAATATTTCATTACTTTCTTTCATCTAAATATATTAATCTAAGGTAGATTCATCTAATGAAATATAAATTTGATATAAATACTTTTGAATTATTAATTTTAATTAGTACTAAAAATACGTGCTAAATTATTGTTTAAAATTTTGTTTAATTTTGTTAAAATAATTAATACTTAAAATATTTTTTATAAATATTATAGCAAAATATTTAAAAATGAAACTAATGTATAAAGTAAGTTATTACGTTTTGCATTTTATATATTTTAAAAATTCATGTTTCCAAAATCGATGCAAATCACATGTTAGTAATTACTTTAGTACTGAAATATGACTTTATTTATTATTTTTGAAGTAAGGACGAATTTATTTGAATTAATATGGTGACATAATATGAAATATTTTACCGTGTACAGTGCAAAAAGTACAATTTTCGCGAAGATATGATTGTGCATGAAGATGCATTCACGGATAAAAATGGGCCGATTTTAAGAATACCGAGAAAACGTCCAATGTTAAAAGACGATGCATATCCATGCATATTTAACGGCTGTCCAATATATATGACGGGAAACTCACCGACAGTCAGGAGATGCAGAACGGAAAAATAAAAAGAAATATTAACACTTTTCATGGAAAACAAGAAAATTAATGGATTTGATAAATTACTAATAACTGTTGGCATAAAAATTAGAGAAACTGTACATTGCTTTTCTACCGGTGACATTCCATGTACATTATTTACTTTACTGGATGCTTATATAAACGAACCTCTCGAGGTATTGCGCGCTTTGGCTAGCTGCCATGTTCGAAGCTCGAAGAATTTAACTGCGCAGTTACTTAAAAGCTAGACTTTCTAGAGTGGCGAACAGCGGTAAACGAAACGGAAAGATTCCAGCACTTCTTTCAAGTAATTTGGTAAAGTTGCCATCTGTAAGGCATTTGAAAAGACTGACTTCATGTGTGAAATTGAATCAAGCAATGACTGATATAAATAATATTGCTTATATTAAAAGTAAATGTAATGCACTGTCAATCAAAGAACGCACTGTGAATCTTCTCATTGTTCTGTCCCTGTCTACTTACTTCAACTGTCTTCAGCAAGTGAATTTGCATTGCTGTGACCTCCTGTTTGGAAACCTCTGAATTGAGGAGAAATCATCGTGAGAATGTGGAATATTTGCTTATTTTGTTTGTGAATATGTGCTCTACAAGAAGACACCAAGATTTTGGATACATCATTTAAAAAATATTGAATGCAACGAGCTACAATGCTAATCGGTAATATAGTGTTCGTGAAATAGTGTTCTGTTTTGGTGTTTTATGTGTTTCGGATGATTAAAAAGTTATATGGTGGTTTTTGCCTCGGTTATAACGTCCTAAGTGCTATATCGTATATCATGCAATGGATTATTGTATTCATATTGAAAGGTTGGTTCTCAAAATTAATTCATATGAAACCAAAAATAACATACAACGTAAGGCACTTTCTGGTTTTGCTGAAAATGCAATCAGTGCAGAAACAACAACAATTCTAGCTGTTATGGTATGTTCATTATTTTCAAAATACAAAGAAATTATTGGACTGGTACTAGTACTTAATATGACTGCTGAAGATGAATTAGATATATGTAACAGCAAGAAGCAATACATTAAAATTAATAATAATGCACATTCTATACTATGTTGTCTTTTGTATAGTATGCAGAAAAGGTTAATGCTTTAAACAGTGTATGAAATTTATGATCGAAAAAATAGTGTTAAAGAAACATTAGCATTTCTATAAAATATTGTAATCTATAATTATGTGATATTTTATTGTGTAATATTAAAAAACACTAAATATTTTTCATTGATTGCAAATTGCAGTTTTATTACTTTTCGTTTGGTATCTATTCTTACAAACACTGTGTAATTCGCGTTTTTTTTTTTTTTTTTTTTTAATATTGTTATTGTATGTTTATTAGATTATCTCAATAAATAAATGTTGGAAATTAGGTTTTATTTTTTATTAAATTTAAGTATTTTTATTGCCGTTATGTATGTTTATTAGTTTATCTCAATAAATGAATGGAAGAAATTAGGTTTTATTTATCTCAATAAATGAATGTTGGAAATTAGGTTTTATTTTTTATTAAATTTAAGTATATTCTATTTTCTTCGCTTACTTTTTATATGCTTGTGATAACAAATAAATTCATAATAAATAGTAACAAAAAATTTCATCGTGTGCTATTTAACGTACTTAGCTTATTATCGTATACTATATTATTTAAATTATTTCTGTACAGTAACAAAAGGAAAATTATTGATTATAAAAAGTGCATGAAATAATCATTGTAATCTACCACTATTTTAAAATGTAGAAGCTAAAAATATGTAAATAAATATAATCAAAAGAAATGGTGTTAAGAAACATCATTATAACTAGTAAATACTGCAGTCCATAATTATTGCACTTTTAATTGCTTACTATTTAAAAAACGTAAATACTTTTTTATTAAATGGAAATTTTAGTTCTGTTACCTTCCTTCTGTTATTTATACGTTCAAACACTACTAGTTCCTGTTTTTTCTTAAATAGTGCTGTCATGTATGTTGTTTTTTAGGTTATTATTTCATTTTAGATATGAATATGGGAAGTTTTTTTTTTTATTAGATTTAGGTATATTTTTGTATGAAATATTTTTTATCTTATTTATTAACTGCTTTATACAGTCTTTCATTTGCATATCTTGGAGATATAGAAGTTAATGGGTATATTTTTTGCTATGAAACGCGAATAAATTTATACTTGAGTTCAGGTAAAATACTGATTAAGTTACCTTAAGAACCGCTTCCTAATTTAATTTATCATGACAGAGGCAATTTTCAATGTCTCTGAGATTTAACAGAAATAAATGTGATAATATTGTTATCAGAACGCTCTTTTTCTTTAACCCACATATATATCTTTACTTTTATTTACGTCTGATTGAGTTTTATTTACTTAAAACCTACTATTAATGTTATATATTTATTATAACCACTTTCATAATTACTCTCACTTAAGGGAAAAAAATGTTGATATCTTAAATAATCGTAACTTAGAATTTAAGTTATTTAAAAAATATAGTTTAAAGTATTGAAAATTATTAAAGCTGTTATTAATTATGCATATTTAGTTTAAAGAGAAATTTAAAAACTATAGTTTAAAGTACTGAAAATAATTAAGGTTATTATTAATTATGCGTATTTAGTCTAAAGAGAAAAAATTGTATTATCTTCTGGTTTTTCAGGAAATGATAAAATATTTAAATTTTAGAAAAATACAAGGAACACAAAATTTTTTTAAAAGAGGAAAAATACATTAATTATTAAGCTTATTTTTATGCATAAATCAATATGTAACACAAGGACATAATAACGACATTTTTACAACAGTTGTAAAAAGGTGGAATTTTTCGAACATTTAGACGTCGGGATACGATGCTTTTACAACTAAAACATCACCAGCGAAAGACGCAATAACGACGTCTATACGACAAAAACCTCATCTGCAAAGACGTAATAAAGCCGTCTTTGCAACGGTTGCAAAACAGTGGAGTTTCGCGAACATCTAAGCGTCTGAAAGACGACATATTGCAACGTTTTTGCCACGACATCCACGACGAGTTTGCACAGCACCAAGTACAGCACCGAGTTGCACCAAGTAGCACAGCAACGTCGTTACGACGTTGCTGTGCTACTTGGGCTGAATATCATTTTTGCTGGCGGCAACCCATGCCTATTACGTCATACTAGGACATATCGTGGAGATGCAGATGAGTCTCTTTTTAGAGAGGTCTAATTTTGAATGCTTTCCAATCAGCGGATAGAGGCATTTCATAATTTTAACGCCTTGTCTCGTAGATGTTTTATGTGATGCGACTAGGTCAGTTTTGTCGTTCAGAATCACACCTGGGTAGCGAGCTTCTTTTACAACATTCATTAAACAAAATCAGGCTTTTATTCATTCTCTCATTCCTCTTTTTTTCCCTAATGACAAGCAGCTGGGATTTTTGTGCAGTTGATAGCGATTTTTCAATTTTTGAACCACTCTTCGATTATTGGAAAGTTCTCCTGCCGTTTCTAAATTGTATAGTTTATGTTAGCAGTTTTAACTGCCAGGGCAGTGTCGTCTGCATAATATGCCAGCATTGAACTATGATAGTAATGCTGTGGGAAGTCTATCACATAAAACAGGTAGAGAAAGGGCCAGTTACTGACCCTTGTGGTACCCAGCTTGAAGTTTTCTTTCCGTAAAGTATGAGTCTTTCATACTTTAAAATAGGGGTCTTCAACCCGTGGCCCGCTGAAGCCATTTTAGTGGCCCCACATTTGAATCTGAAGAATTTTAATAAATTTTGATTTCAAGAAAAAGTGCCTTGTGAGCTTTTTGTCGTAATTTTTTCTCTTATTCTTGATATTTAAATTCTTGATATTAAAGATAATTATTGACATAAAATTTGCCGAAAACAGCAAATTTTTCAAAAATTTCATTTTATCTTATGTAATTTTTAAAATAAAAAATTTGACTACATATAAGGTTATTTATTTAATTGCGGCAAAGCAAGAAACACATACTTGTAAATGCAAAATAGAAGCTTCAGGATCTTGAGAAGTGAGTGAGTATAAAACAAATTTAAAATAATATAAAATCTTGAGTAATACTGAAAACTTGGTTAAATAATAAATAAGTAAATAAGCAAAGAGTAATGAATACAAGTCCAAAATAAATTTTGGTATTTATCATATTAAATGTATAACAAGCATGCTTCTTAAATCTCAGTTGCTCAGCAAAGATGACACGGAGATATTTAGCAAAGGTGCAGTTTGCGATAACTTTGAAAATTTCTTTTAAAGACAGCATCAATGTTACTTTGCAAGCGTTTTAAGTTTTCTTTTTTGGACTTATTATCATCATTTTTCCTATTTCAAAGATTCTTTAGCATGATATTTGTTGATATCCAATTATCAGTTTGCTTATACTTTCATTTGTATGACCATTATTACAAATAGTACCCTCAAAGAGATTTCTTTTAATTCTAAAATTTTAAAAATCAAATTTGCTATAATTTTCCTCTGATCTCGTTCCAACAAAAAATCTTCATATTCTTCAGTACAAAACTTATTTACAATTAAGTAATTATACATCACTCTCAAGGCTCTTTATAAGATTATAAGTTCGATACTCATTCATTGTGGAATCTAGCGTAGTACTTTTTTGCAGCTACAGCATTTCACTTTTTTTAAAACTGCATGACAACAGTAAACACCAAATAAGTCAGAATTGGTAGATGGCTACTAATGTCCTTTTACACCACTTTCCATGTAATGATGTGTAATATACTATAGAATACAATTCTAAACTGTCATTAAGATTATCGTCATATTCCAAATGATGTTAAAGGGACAGCAGTATTTTTAACAATCAGTTTTAACCGAATATTTGATTCTATTCCTAATGTTTTCACATTCTAATAATTGTCTCATTGAAATATACTGAGAACTAGACAGTTGTCTGCATTTACCAAACTGGGTTTCAAGAGAATCAGTTTGAATTTTTCTTTTAAATATATATTTCATTCCAAGCTCTTCAACACAATATCTAGTCAACTCCAGTGTACCTCAAGTGATTTGTTTGAGAGCTGAATGAGTTTCTTTTCTAAGCATGCGTGCTGAACATTTCATTGATTCCCATGCATCTAACCAGTTAATAAATGTTTGAGAAAAATAACTTTTGGATCAGAATCCTCCGCTACTCATAAATTAACTCTTCTGATTCTTTAAACGTAATTTTAATATTCATAAAATCCCACTATTTGCATACTATGAATATAAACTCACATGTATCTGAAGTGTGGTATTTCATGCAATGGGCCTAATGAGTCAGACCTTCAACAGTAAATTTATTGAAAATCTTAAGAACTAGTTCAATCTAGAACTGTTTCTCTAAATTAGAGTGGGAAAAACGTTTTACAATTAAACCATTAGAAAATGTAATCAATTGGTCATTTTCAGTTTCATGCAGCTTTCTCAGAGACATGAAAGAACAGTTTTGAAGTACTTCTTTGAAAGATCTTCAATATTTGAAAAATACATGCATGTACCAGGATTTTTTCTGGTTCACACAATTATTCCTTATATTTTTTAATAAATGAACTGCATCTATTACATAGAAAAGAGGCCTATTCCCTTTCATTGGATGTTTGTAAACAAATGAATTATGCGGTGGATTTGAAAACAAACTCATGACTTTTCTATTTATTGCATTGTTGTCTGTAACAACACAAATAACAATAATTCAACTATTTTCTATATCTTTAATTACTTTTTTAATTACATAATGTAATGTTTTAAAATTTATAGTGTTAACAGGCATAATATGCACTACTTTTTTGAATGAAGCAAAGGCGTAGCTAGGGCCTTTCAGCGCCCGGGGACAACTGAAGATTTTGCGCCCCTTTCTCTGTACCAAAAATGAAAAACATTTCATTCTAAAATTTCGTAACATCAATTTGGCACCCCCTGAGAACTGCGGCCGGGGACAAATGTCCCCCCTTGCCCCACCCTAGCTACGCCACTGGCATGAAGATTCCAAATTAGATATCATGAAATCAAATGACTGGAAGAATCAGATGTTTCTGAACTGTAAGTATCAAATGCAGCCCCAACTACAGTCTCCTTTACAATCAAAATATAGCTGAATATAAATTTCATCCACCAAAAGAATCACTTCTCTTTCTCGATTCTCAAGGAAAGTTACACGATTTTTTAACGAAGGATGTCGAAGATGAAGAACGAAGTCGAAGGACGAGGCGTAATAATACTACCACTATCCCTTAAAATTTTATATAAATGTGGCGATATAGTAGTTAAGCATGCTAACACTAACACATCATGATTGTACCTAAAATTATCTTTAAAGCAGAGTAAAGGATTCCTCTGGTTATGCAAAAATTTTATAATGCTCTCATTTAACTATATCAATAATTATGGTAAATTTTGAATTTAACTCTTTGGTTTGAAAATTAGCTACTTTATCTAGAACAGTCCTAATTTCATTAAATTTTGTAATTTTATGTAGGAATGTATGAGACTATAATTGCATAATAGATTTTTTTAGAACTATGGGCATTTCTTGATTGTCATTCACACCTACAGAATAATCAATTGATGACCCAGGACTAAAAACGATATGAATGAAGCAAACAGTTGAAGTATCTGGAACGGTGTGTACATACCAATATTCCATCAATACATGACAAATAATATATCAATATATAAATATCAATACATGACATATACAATCATATATAAATATCATGACATACAGTCATATATAAATGTCACGGCATATATAATCATATATAAAATACAATCATATATAAATGTCCATACAAGACATATACAGCCATATATAAAATATAATTATATATAAATATTAATACATGACAAAACCTCATTGAAACAATTAATTTTCAAATCATTATTACGACTTATTAAGACTCTTTAAGGTTTTCATTCAAAGCTTTCTGCAAATTACGGTATTCACGATCTTTTTTTTTTTTCCTCGGGATCTTCTCGGGCAATGGTGCTACTTTTTGAACTGTACCCAAATGGATAGTCTTTAAATACTGATAGTACTGTATTTTCTCTTAATCTACGCTCCTGAAGTGGAGCAGATATTAAAGTTACATTCTTAGGATTATATGCTGAATCTTCAACTTTAAAATCACTTTCCTTGAAATACAATTCACAAACCTTAAGAGAGATTTTAAAAAGTACTTATGTTAACAGAAGCTTAAAAATCAGACGGTTCATTCTGAGCAGTTTCAGTGAAGAATATTCATTTTTCAAACAGAACCAGAGAATATCTGTAGTGATTAAAGGCATTTTTTTCCTCTTTACTTTATTTTTATATATCCTGGTTTATGTAACAAAATATTATCATTTAAAAATTTCAGTATGAGCTTTTATATATGTAATTAAAATCCACATTGTTAATTAATAACGCAACTTTACATACCTCTGAACTTTGTTTGGGTGAAAATTTTTAAAACATAACTTTACACAAATAAAAGAATGAAGCAATGTATTGTTACCTCTCTAAAATGCATCTAACCTAAAACTATAAAAAGGTCCAAGCATTCTAACTCAGCGTTCCCACAATGCAACAAGCTTCAGCAAAAAAGCTATTTCATCCGTTTGGAAGTTTGTTATGACTAGAAGTTGTGACATCACAGGAATTTTCAAACCCCGCGCTTAGGCTTGAAGTAAGGTTGGTGTTGGTCCAGAGCGTCTCATTTTAAGAACCAGATATGAATGAGTAGTAAAACTGTGATGTGAAAAGGAATACTTCCGGTTGGAATTCAGACACCTGCGCATTCTAAGAGACTTTTGATGACTCTTCCGTTTGCATTATTATTTATGTTAAGTATAGGTACCTCGTATCATCCCGTCGACCGTGAAAGTATTCCCAAGCAGCGCGGTTTAACGCCAATTATGGATAAGCATGATATCATAACACACTCCTAACATCTCCCTTTCTGATGTAACATCGTTTGGTTCTCTGTATGCCAGGTTTTGCTTTTATGAGCAAGGATATAAGTTACCTGTTATTGCTGGATATTGTCTACTGAATATGATCGACAAAAAATGAATAGACTGGAACATTTACCTGAGGGAAGTTTGTACTCCCAGCGTTCCATAAAGAGCTCCCAGTAAAATAGGAGATCCTAACAAAAAAAGTAGACGGATTGTTTATTAAATAAAGAGACATCAATTCTTTCTCAGTTCCGCAGGAATGATTGGAGCAACTAGTTTCACATGGATTGGTGTACACACCAGGGTACCTGGTTCGAAAGCCTTACCTCTATCGAACCAAGTGGAAACTTGTAAGGATCTTAAGTTTTACTAACGTTTATTTTATTTTAAATCTTTACTATCACTTCTTATTTTCTACTTCCGGCCAGAATTATAAGCGTGAAGGAGTTTATGCAAAGTTGTCTGGCGAACGCCAAGTATTTAAGTGTGGCCTTTTTGCCAAGCAGAAGAGAGGAAGCAGTGAGTTCGAAGCAGGCCGCTTACCTTAGAAGTTACGCAGTTGCTATTTGCCTTCCAGGCCAGAGGTTTTAATCCTCTTGATAAATTAAACGTATTTTAGTGTTCACAGTCTCTGTGCTACATACGCTTCCTGTTATTATAAGGCCAATCTTATTCTAAAGTTAAATTAGAGTTTAGTTTTATTTTGATATCTTTTACGTTAGACCCCGAGTGGAGGGTCATTGTATTCCGAAGTACGGAAGTCATTGTATATAAAGAAAAATAAAGGGTTTTGTATACCCTTCGTCTGTATCCTGTCTACTTACTACAATTAGTGAACATAGCTTTAGTAAGCTCTCTGTTCTAGTCAGGTCATTGTATGTTTCCGAAGAAGGTAAGAAGAAACATTGAACCTGATAGTGGCGCCCGACGAAGAATAACCATGGCCGAGTTTCAGGAAGAACCTGTGCTGCCTACAGAAACGGCTCAGAATCCAGAAATGCCAGCTGCCGCCCTGGAAGGATTTGGGTACATCGTCCAGACCATGCGCGCTTCGATGAAACCAGAAGCAACGTTTAATGGAAACTCACAGGTAACCAGTTTTTTGGAAAAATTGGATGACCACTTCATGCTCTACCCCGTGCACGAGTTTCAAAAAGTTACCTTAGCTACCAGCGCTTTGAGGGGCCAAGCGCTTAACTGGTTCAAATGTATCGGCAGAAGTCTCTTGGGTCAAGCAGGAAGTCCCACCTATACTTACGAAAATTTCAAGACTGCCCTACTAAAAGCCTTCCCTGTTGTAAGGGATCGTGCGAAATTAGAAACAGAACTTTTCAGTATATATCAACAAAGAATGGAAAACCTCTCGAGCTTTATTTTAAGAAAAATTCACGTTTTCAAGCTCTTGTATGGAAACCGTCCGGATCCTGAAATAATTCAAGTGATTTTGCCGAGGTTACTACCCTAAGTGCAAGACTTTATTGAATTACGAAATCCGACTACACTGGAAAAGTTATTTGAGCTAGCAATGCAGTTTGAAAGTAGAAGAACGGCGGACGTCGAAAGAAGACGCCAATATCAACAGCGAAACCAATTTGGTACGCCAAGACTACAGCAAACTCAAGCACATGGCTACGGAGAAAAAGCGAATCAGTGGGCAAGGAAACCCGAGCATTCAAAAACAGCCGGCGAACGTCGACAGTTCAATAGCAACCCAGGAAAAAAGTCTCAAGGCCAGTGGAGAAAGAAGGAAAGCACCGAAAGGAAAAATAATTTAAACTAAAACGGATTTCTGCTGACGAGAGGGTGCGGAAATCCGAAGGCCACGAAAACCCCTCTTCCTACAAGTTAAATACAGTAATGGTGAAAATTTAACTCTTCCGAAGATTGAAGTCTTGGTAAATAATATCCCGGCCACCGCACTCCTGGATACCGGCGCGCAGTGTTCCTGTGTGGCAGAAGTCTTTTTTAGAAAGTATTTTCGCAAATACCGCATATATAATGCGGATAATACAACAGTATTAGCGGTGCAAGGAGAACAATGTAAGTGCGTAGGTAAAGTACCTTTGTACATCCGTATCAAGGACGAACAAGTAAAGGTGATGTTTTTTATAGTAAAGAATTTGCAAGCAAATTTAATCCTAGGAATAGACTTTCTTTCAGACGCACAAGCTACACTGGATTTTAATGCAGCGTCCCTTAAGCTGACGATGAAACCAGTGCGTGTAGAAAAGGTTGAACCGCCAAGGTTAAATCTTGACCACCTGCCTAATGACGAGCAAGATAGAATCCGACAAGTGGTAAGTGAATTTGCTTCCTTATTTAGTGATATTCCAGGATTTACTCAGGTTACTAACCATAGTATTGACACCGGAGATGCATTGCCGGTTCGTCAAAAACCATACCGGTATGATAAGAATAAGGAAAAAATTATAGAATGGCATATTACCGATATGCTACGTAAAAGGATCATAACGCCTATCTCAAGTAGTTATGCTAGTCCGGTGGTTTTATGTAAGAAAAATAATGATTATCCTTTGGAGCATCCAAAAAGGTGGAGATTCGCTATTGATTACCGTAAATTAAATTCCATAACGAAATATCCGGTATATCCGTTACCGATCATAGAAGAAATTTTAAGGAACATAAAATCAACCAAATTTATGACGACTTTAGACTTAACGAATGGTTATTTTCAAATAGGGGTCAGGCCTGAGGACGTGCCTAAGACTGCTTTTATAACCAAGTCTGGCACTTATGCATTTTTGCGAATGCCGTTTGGCCTTTCAGGCGCCCCAGCAACATTTCAGCGATGCATGGACATTGTGTTAAGACCTGTTCTTGGAAAGTCCACATTTATCTATTTAGATGATATCATTATTACTAGTGGTAATCTCGACCAACATATACAGGATTTAAGACAGGTGTTTTCTTTATTAAATGAGGCCGGTCTAAAAGTTAATGTCGAAAAGTGCAAATTTGCAGCCCCTGAATTAATTACAAAATATAGCAAAAAGGGATCGAGACAGATGAATCAAAAATAATCGCTGTACAAAAGTATCCGACTCCAAACACGGCAAAGAAGCTCTCTTCTTTTCTAGTACTTTGTTCATATTATACGTCCTTTATAAAAGATTTTGCGGCTATCGCTGAGCCATTGTTAAAATTAAAAAGGAAAAAGGCAAGATTCTCGTGGACTGCCGAAGCCAATAGTGCTTTCGAAAAATTAAAACAAGCATTAACGCAAGCCCCTGTGTTGAAATTTCCCGAAAAGGATGAAAATTTAGAAATTTCAGCGGATGCTTCGGATTATGCGGTAGGAGCGGTACTTTCGCAAAATCAGCAGCCCGTGGCATTTTTTAGCCGAACTTTAAATCAAACACAAAGAAACTATTCCGCGACCGAGAGAGAGGCACTTGCAGTTCTGTTAGCAGTGCAAAAGTTCCGAGTCTATTTTGGAAAGGCGCCGATAACAGTATATTCTGATCATGCGGCGGTAACTAGATTGTACTCAGGGAAAAATTTATCCCCAAGGTTAATAAGATGGGCACTCAAGCTGCAAGAATATAATCTGGTAATCAAGCATACCCCCGGAAAGGAAAATATCGTAGCAGATGCCCTGTCACGAATTAAATTAGACGAACAGGGTAATACCGTAAAAGTTGCAATGCTGACAGCGTGTACAATAAATTCCCGAGAAACTGTAATAACCGAACTTGGTAAGGATCCTGAGTTTGGAAGTATTTATGAGTATTTGAAGGATCCTGAAAATTTTAGCCACCAAGATATTGTGGCGATAAGAAATAGGGCGGCCCATTACGAACTAATAGATGGTCTATTATTCTACACAAAAACTACGAATTCCAACAACGAATTTCGACTTGTTATCCCAGCTAGTCTTAGATTAAATATCCTGCAAGAGCTCCATGACAGCCCTTTAGCTTCTCATGCTGGTATTCGAAAAACTATCCAACGCGTACGCGAGGCAGTCTACTTTCCTGAACTGCAAAAGTTAACAAGGGCGTATGTCCAGTCCTGCCCAACATGTCAAGCCGTTAATTATATTAATTTCCGCCCGGCCGGGTTTCTAAATAGTATTAAATCCGAATTTCCAAATGAAATAATCGGCATCGATTTATTGGGCCCTTTCCCAAAAAGTCAGTTAAATAAAAATCGCTATCTCCTTGTTATGGTTGATCATTTTAGTAAATGGACCGAAATTGTTCCCTTAAAACGAGCCTCCGCGAAATTAGTTACTGATTCTATTTTAAATAAATATATTTTAAAATACGGGGCGCCCCTAAAAGTTATATCGGATAACGGTCCTCAATTTGTAAGTAATATATTTGAAGACATGTGTCAAAAACTGGGCATACGTCATTTAAAAATGGTCCCGTATCGGCCGCAATCAAATATAGCGGAACGGGTCAACAGAAATATAGTGAAAATTATCCGTAGTTATGTTAAAAATTTTCATAAAAGCTGGGATAACTATGTCAATGAATTTGCTTTCGCCCTTAGGACCGCAAAACATGATACAACGGGCAAAACTCCTGCTGAGTTATTTCTAGGCAGAAAGGTTATAACACCGTTAGATAAACTATTTTATGTGCAACAAAGAGCCCCAGAATTTAAAATGGGTGATATAGAAAAACTAATAAAAGAAGCAAAAAAGAATACGGAAGTAGCACAAAGAAAACAGAAGTTATACTATGATCTGAAACGACGGGGAGTAACTTATAAAGTAGGGGATGAAGTTTTAAAAATTAAGCATTCACTTTCTTCAGCACCAGAAGATAAAACTGCCAAATTTTTTCCACGCTTTGAAGGACCATATGTTATAGAAAAAATAACTCACGCTGTTGTAGTGTTAAAGGCAAGAAATGGTGAAACCTGTTCCGCAAATATGGATCAAATTAAACCCTACTTCGATCGTAATAAAATGAAAATCTTTTCAGATCTTTTGCAGGATCCGGTACGGCAGACACCGCAGGTACAAGTTCCAGAGGTGGGAAAACGACAAGTACAAGGGCAAGCCAATGAGAGACAGAAGCAAGTGAAAAGAAAATTGCCCCGCGGAAAAACTGAAGGTAAAAAGAAAAAGAAGCCGTTCCACCGTCCAGAAAACAGAGTTCACGAACATCCCCAGAATGAAGAAGGGAGAAGGACGACGTATGTGGAAAGGACCGGGAGAAAGGACGGCAACTATAACCCGGCTGTGAAACGGAAGATTGACTCATCCGACAGAACTCTCCGCAGCAAAAGTCGCCGAACTGCGGAAGGGCCATCAGCGGCGGAGGAAAAAGTACAAGAAAAATTTGAACGGCCAACAACGAGGTCCAAGCAGGATCACGACAGAAGTTTCCCGGTTCCACCAAGACCAGCTGCCTTCAAACGGCCAAGACCACAAGCAGAGGACAGAAGGAAGATGTTCAAGGGTGGCCGTAGTGGTGAAAAACGGAAGCTTCCAGAGGAAAGCACTGAAGGGCGAGCCCGTACAAGAAGGAGGATCAACCAAGCTACTATCAGCTATACCTTTAAAGACTGGGCCCAGAAAAGGATGTCTGAATATTACAAAGATAAGTAAAATTTTATGTTACTTTACAAACTTAAGTTAATCTTTCATTCTTACTGCAAGTGGCAGATTTCAAGAAGTTTTACCTCATGCGAGGTCTACCTTTATCGCCAAAAGGGCGAGAAATGAGTTGTGACCGATTTTCTTATTATGTTTTTCAATTACTCGCGCGTAAAACTAAAGTTGATGTATAATAGCGTTGTGTAAAGACTTAAATATTGTAAAAAGTTATTGTATAAATTTTATTTAAAACATTCTAGCAAGAAAGAAGTTTTAGTCTGAAAGACTTTTTGAAATGTAGTATTATTTCAATGTAGAAAGAATTGGCACTTGCTTTGAAAAGAATAGAAGTTAACAATGTACTACTAATGTATGTTTTCAAATGTGTAAAATTAACGGCATGTTGATATGTTCTTGTATACATGTGAACTGTTATTTTGAATGTTAAGAAATACCGTGATATGGTAAAAGTGAAAGTAATGTTAAAAATTTGTTATTCGTGTGACTGTAAAGATTAAATCATGACGAATATATGTTAAAGGTTGAATGATGTAGTTAGGCTCTCTGACGCTACACTTTAGAGTTAGCCACTTTCAGAATAGTACCTCAGGGTCTAGAGTTGAAATTAGGGTGTGTTAAGAGGTCTCGTATGTTGAATTTTAACACGTTAGTGTTTTGATTGTAGGAGGAAGTGTGGCACACGTAGACAGAAACACATTCGTGGTTGGTGTTCTTTTACAACACATGTCAGAGAGCACGGGGAGAGATAATTAAAATAGTCATGAATGAAATAAGAATGTTAAGAAAAGTATATTCTATATGTTATTTGCAATGTCATTCTGTAACATTTCATTAAACTAGTTTTCCTTCCAGATCTCTGGAAGGAACCAGAATTGAATAAAGCTCCTGTTTAGATGCAGTACAGATGAAAAAGAAAAAAAAAGATTGTTGTATATCCCGGGAGCTGCTATTGTAACAAATTTCTTTCTTTTAAATTTTCTAGTTTCTAGCTAAGTTATGATTGTAAAAGGTTGGCCTCGCGTTAGTTTTTAGAGTTAAAAGTTTTCAACAAGGTCGTTTTAGACCTCAGTTTCAAACCAATTAACTCTGGTGGGAAGTATGTAAGGATCTTAAGTTTTACTAACGTTTATTTTATTTTAAATCTTTACTATCACTTCTTATTTTCTACTTCCGGCCAGAATTATAAGCGTGAAGGAGTTTATGCAAAGTTGTCTGGCGAACGCCAAGTATTTAAGTGTGGCCTTTTTGCCAAGCAGAAGAGAGGAAGCAGTGAGTTCGAAGCAGGCCGCTTACCTTAGAAGTTACGCAGTTGCTATTTGCCTTCCAGGCCAGAGGTTTTAATCCTCTTGATAAATTAAACGTATTGTAGTGTTCACAGTCTCTGTGCTACATACGCTTCCTGTTATTATAAGGCCAATCTTATTCTAAAGTTAAATTAGAGTTTAGTTTTATTTTGATATCTTTTACGTTAGACCCCGAGTGGAGGGTCATTGTATTCCGAAGTACGGAAGTCATTGTATATAAAGAAAAATAAAGGGTTTTGTATACCCTTCGTCTGTATCCTGTCTACTTACTACAATTAGTGAACATAGCTTTAGTAAGCTCTCTGTTCTAGTCAGGTCATTGTATGTTTCCGAAGAAGGTAAGAAGAAACATTGAACCTGATAAACTTTCCTAATATACATATAAAAAATAATAACTGAAAGTTAGTGCTGAAATTTTGGAATTTTGTCTTAATGCAGTAAAAATACTTTTAGATTAAAATAAAAAGATGAAAGGTGAGTAATTAAGGAATATGCATGAGAAGAGCGCGAGAAATGTTTGAAAATAGTGTAAGCATCTGGGTAGGAAGCCATACAAGCTGATGACTGATATTCCTGAAAATTAAATACATTATAACAAAAATATAGAAATGTAGTATGAGTCTTTCGGTGAAGAGTCTAAGAGAAAAATTAGAATGTACAACAATGACACTGATATTTGAGAATGAAATGCATAATGAAATACAAACCTAAATATGAGTTATAAGGAGAGTATATACAACATAAAACACAGGATATAATACAATTAAGCAGGGAACAACCATCAGAATAATTAATTGCTGCATTATATTAAGAATTCACATGGGTAGTATGCAATTATTAAAAGTATTGAATGTCATGTATAGAGTAATTTTATTATTATTATTACATTCATAAAGATTTTTGGCAAGTTTACAATAAGGAGCTAAGGCAGCTCGTTACGTGACATAAATTATTATTCGTTGTTTACATTATTACTCGTGACTATTTCTTCGAATAGATTAAATAAATAATAGAAATAACTTGTCTATGGCATTTTCTGTAGACTGCATTTCTGACATTTCAGCCAATATTTTCTGTATTACATTTGACAAAGAATATCCTTTGAACATGTTTTAGAAATGTCTACAAAAGCATTTAGTCCTACATCGTTTGTTTTTGTTTTTTTTTTCGAGATCAGTCCTTGAGTTCTGCACATTCTTGTTGGTTACATTTTTATTTTGGGTTACATTGTCATAAGAAAGACCTGATGGATTTGTTAGCATTTACAATTTTTGCATCCGGTTTGCTATTGATATTTTTCCAACATTTGAGTTGTTCTTAAATAATTTAGGGCAACCCCTGTAATTGGCAGTATGCCCTGTTTCAAAATAGTTGCAACACTTAACAACTTCAAATTTTTGCTATACAATCGAGCACAGTGGTGCAGTGGCTTGCTCGTTGCGCAACAGCACCACAGGTTCGGGGTTCGATCCCAGGGCTGCGCAAGGTTGAACTCATCCTTTCGTCCCTTGAGCGGCTCGATAAAATGAGTACCAAGTTCGCTTGGGGACTAAACACCGGGGGTCCTGCGACAAACTGACCTCTTGTTCAGGGCATATGCTCACGCACCCTGGGCCCACGATCAAGAAAGCAGATTTTCGGGCACTGCAGGCCTTGGCCCACTAGGGCTATTGCGCCACTCAGTTTATCAGTTGTTTTGTGCTGTCTTGCACACTTTACAGAATGTGGTTTTAGTTTACGCATATCAGAACTGTGGTGGAAGAGTTGGCAGTTGTGACGCTTCGCAACACCCCACTCACTTTATATTCAACAATTTCTACATAAAACAACATAAAATAATTCACGGGCATAGGTGCCCGCGACTTTAAGCGGTGAATCTGTGAGATTTTTCTGACATGGAATCCAAGGTTACAGAGTTCGTCTTTGATGTCATCAATACAGCAATCATGAATGGCGCAACTTTGGTGGCATCTTCGCCAACTTTCATGGTTCGATGGTAGCCAGCTTTCATGGTTCAGTGTGCCTTCGTGGTGTAGTGGTCAACACAATGGGCCGGTATTCCAGAGGTCCGTTGTTCGATTCCCGGCGAAAGCGTTGCTAATTACCTGGGCTTCCCAGGCTACATCACGAACATAGTTAAATCCCACCTAACCTGTAGACACTTTGTGGTTCGCGTCTCAAACACACTATCAACACGTAGGGCAACGTCTGTTGAGCCCCCCCCAGGGAAGTCTGCTTGGACTTACTTTATTCAATATTTACGTGAAAGACATTCCCACCACACAGAACACAACACTTGCAATGCATGCAGACGACACTGCGATCCTCTCACAAAGTGCATTCATTAGCCCAGCAATACAACGACTACAAGACTACATAAACATACTCGAGACTTGGCTGACAAAATGGAAGATCAAAGTTAATAACCCAACAGCACGGCACGTCACTGCAATATTGCAAACGTTCGTATTGTGACGACCTTAATGTCGTAGTAACGTTGTAGGAATGGCTTAATGTCCGCTTTTTGCGATGTCATATTGGGACGTTGATGTGAAGTCAGACTGGGACTTCGATGTGAAGTCACATCGTGACACTGCTGTGAAGTCATACTGCGACTTTGTTGTGAAGTTACACTGTAATATTGTTGTGAAATCACACTGCGACATTCATGTAACAACTCATTTCGACTTAATATAAAGTCTTAGAGTGACATGAATGTAGCATAATAAAGTGCCATGAATATAATGTCACTAAATATGTAATGGATATCACGCAACACTGGATTACTTTCTAAATGGTTAGAGGGATGAACTCTTATTTTAGAGAACAGGTAACTACAGTAATGTTTTAATGATCCAGTAAGGTATTATACTTTTCAAGTTATTAAAATGCTTCCGTAATATTCGAAATTTTTAAATAATTGAAAACATCCAATATAATCATTTGAAATTTCCTCATCTTACTGAGGTTGCATCACCCTATTAAGGTTATATAACTGTAATCCATTTATATTCATTACATATCTGTGTAAACTAGAGTGCACAGAACATGCAGAACGTGTTACAATATATATGATGCAAAAGTGATCTATGGTCCTTTTCTAACCGTATTAAATTGCTAATACTTTTGAGTATAAGCTGTGCAGAAGCTATACAATTTTGCTTTCATTCTTTAGAATTTAATATTTAAAGACAGTTCATATTTTTCCAAAATTTTTAAATTGTATTAAAAATCTGAGTTCTTATTATAACTTATTAAAAATTTTATTTTATTTCTTAATTCAACACCTTCTTCCCCCCTCTTTCAAAATAGAAATATTTCAAAAAAATATTCTTTGGCTTGCAATGTTTATAATAACTATATTTCTTAATACCTTTTTTCCCTCATTCTAAACAAAAATACTGTAAAAAAAAAAAAAAAAAAAAATCTATTTGGCTTGGAATGTTTTTTTAACAGTTTAGCTTTTAATACTGTTTTTTGTTCTCCATTCCTTTTTTCCTTAATTGCTTTCCTTTCAGAATCAGAGCTGAATTATATTGATAACTGGATAAAAAAAAACCGTTTTAGTACTATATTAAAATATGGGACATTTACCTATTTTATTATCTTGTTATATAACGAAATGTTTCGTTTTGAATTAAAAGCTTTTATAAATCAACACAATCATAGACTCCAAATTAGTTAACTACAATCTTCGTTTCCAAATTAGCGATTTGTTGCTTAATCTATAATACTGAACAAATAGTTATGGGTACAAAAGGTTAGTAGCTGGGAAACGTGGTTATGGAAACTAAATTACAAGAAATAAATATTTATACTAAGTTATATTAGTTATACAAAACGGGCATTCTCTTTCACCATTATTACTCCATTGACAAATTACAATTTTATGAGATTTTTAAGCTATAAATTTAAAATAACTGTCTTACACATAGCTTCAATATATTTAAATAATTGTATTACAGTAAAAATATCGCATAATTTGTTTCATTTGATAGCTAATGTGAATCATTTGTTTCAAATATTTCAGCATTTCCTAAACGCATAACAAATTTGCATGAATTAATTATTCCAGTTCATAAACCCTTACGGAAAATCTGTATTACTCATTTCTGAGAATGTGTACTATACTATGACCTTCACAGCAAAGCTTAAATACTACTCGTAGCTCATACGGTAAACTGAATTTCATTTAGTTCATTGGGCTGCTTATGCGTTAAAGCACAGAAGCTCCTTTATTTAATCAACACATATGGGGAGTAAACACTTATTGCATACTGACTTGAATGATAGCAGTAATAATTAATATATAATAATTGAAAATAAATTTAAAAATTACTGTTAAGAATGAAGCAATTATCAACGAGAAAAATACCAGAGATGCTTGAACTTTATAAAAGCGTGAGAAAAATCAATGAAGATTTTTTGCTATTCACAATCTTTTAACAAACAGACAATGAAATTAGGGCATTTGGAATTATTTTAATACGATTTTTCAGAGAAAATATGAGGATTCGGAAAATTTGTTTTGATGTAAATATGAGGTAACATGAAATATATAGGCATTCTTGCTATCCTTCTCCATTAATATAAACACGATTCGGTTTTTTATTTAATTTAAATAACATGAATACCATGTTTTACAATGCATACTTTCAAACAGTTATTAATGTAATCTAAATGAATCTGTACAACACAGAGCCGTACGTTTTTGGGTGAATCAGGCATCTGAAAATAATGGGGCACATATACTGTATGTATAAGAATTTGGAACGTAATAAAAATGTTTAGGAGAAGTAGTTAAGAGATTAGTTTCAGACATTAAAATCTGATGATAAGACCCTGGTGCTTTACTTTCTTCAGTACTTCAGTTTTCTTTAAACTGCACTTTCTTTAAAGTTTTCATTTGATTTCTTTATTGAAATTAGAAATGATTTCAAACTGTTAAAATGCCAAAAAGGCATCAATTATATGTTTTAGCAATGATGTTATAGTTTTTTTACTAGACGAGAATTAAAGAAACAGTTTCCTCAGTATACGTTTAACTGAAGAGAAATAGATTATTTGATTTTTTTAATATAAAAAAAAATGAAAACACGGTGTGAAATGAAATATGAAAACACGCTTATGCCTTTCATTTTAGAAACTACGCAATTAAAACTAAATTTAAGTTATTTACTTAAGTTCAAATTGAAATTGGCTGTATTTATGAAAATAAAAGTAATTCCACTACTTAATTTTGTAGGAATAACTTTACAACTTTTGTTAAAATTAAAAAATAACGAAAATGTAAAACTCCTCCTCTTACATTAAACGAAATATTTGTTTGTCCCACAGTATAATGGAGAGCAATTATACGGAGTTTTCAGAACCTTCGATAGACTCTCCAGGAATTGGCTTTCTGTTATAAAATTTTCAAATAAATTTATTTGCTTATTTAAATGCGGCAAAGAACTGAGGTCTCTCCCAATAAAAATAATTCCATGAAGTTATATTTTACCTTAAAATCAGTTTTTCTTCCCCTGTTTTTTTAAATTCCTTTGTGAAAGATTCCTTTCTTAATTTCTCTAAGCTTTTTAAATACGATTACAGAAATTAGTATCTTTTCAATGTCTATTTCTGCAAATGATACATTAAAGCAAAAGTAGATGTGATAAACTTAAATAATTAAATTAGACGTAATTAGAGGGTTAGATGTAATTTTTAAGTTTATAACAACAAAATAAAATATCTTGTTTGAAGAAGTGAAATACATTAATTTAAAATAAAATTATTATTTCGAACAAAGTTTATCGGTGAAGCTTAAATATACATTTCGATTTATAGTAATTTTCATTACATTTATAAAATTGTTTGCAATAGGTTAAATTTTCTTAAAATACAATTTGAAATTGGGTTTTTTTTATAACATGAAGTAACTTGTACTTTTAGAGACAAATTACTATTAATTTATACTCTTTTGTCACAAGTGAAATTTTAACTTCTTTCATATATAAGTAAAGATGAAATATAATTTCCTTATTCTTATATTGTTATCATTTAAATAATTTATGTATCTAGTATTCAAAAAATTAATACCATAAATATATTCTCTTAATCTCTCAAGTAACAAATACTTTTTCATAGTTTTTCATGTTTCTCACAGGTTTTCATGTTTACATGTTTCTTTCATGTTTCACGTTTTGCCGTATTCAAATAATTTGACCTAAACTAGGAAATATTTTTCTCAACTAAATCTCTTAATAAGGAAATTGGGTTACTTTGACAATACAAATATATTATACATAAAAGTTTGACATAATTCGTGAAAAGAAAAGATCTGATATAACAAATTTAAAAACCAATCTCAGAAATTTACATGCAGGAAACTTGTAGAAAAATTCAGTGTTTTAAAGTAATACACATTTGTAAAGTTATAATAATTAAAAAACGTGTTCTATATATCTAAAACGTGATTATGGAATTCTTGCATCATCCATAATGTGGCGCTAAGTATCATGCATAGAAGTAAGTAATAATTTTGTGAATAATTTCGAAAAATAGCTGAACACGATGAAAGTACTACATTAAAATGCATAAAATAAATTTTTTTCCATATTATCTTTTAAAATTAAAAACAACAAAGTGCGAATTATATCTACCAAATAAACCTGACTTCCTAATAAAAGTTAGTCTACTGCCAGTATTTCTTTTTGTTCATAGCATTTAAATTACGCTTTTATTATTACATATTAATTATTACTGACATCATTCACTTCAATGTACAATAAACAGTGCTTACCTGAAAATGTAGCACAGACGATGTGCTCGGTGAACAGAACTAAAAAAAATGGTCGCGAAAATCCTTAAGACAAACAAACGCTATGCAGACAACAAACACTTTCGTCAGTCTCTTGCTAACATTAGATACGGTAGAATGTGAATCCATTCACCACAGAATATAGTTCAAGGCTTTCGAAGTACCACATCAATAAAAACACGCTAAAAACTGTTAATATTTTTGATAAAAATAAATAACTAAAATTGCAAGCTATTAGTATAAAAGAATCATTTATTTAGAAAGGTTTACTGAAACACATAGCAATGAATCGGGGGGAGGGAGGTCGCAGGATTACCTCCCATTAAAGAAAAATTATGTGAGCAAGGTCAAGAAAGGTCAGGGCGGGGAAGACTGCGAACTTCTTCACATTAAACGTTTGCTGCGACGTGTATGTTGTGATGTATATTTAAAATAACTTTAACTTTAATGGCGCTCATGCTATGCGATTCCGTTGTTGTGATGCACGTATTACTGTGCTAGCTGAATGTCATGTGAACTGTTTAAAATTGTAATAATAAAATTTTGAATTCTTGAGATATACTCATTAGTTGAGTCTTCTTTTAAAGTACAGAAGTAATTAAATTCAACAAACTACACAAGAAGTTACATGGTGTCAGGAGCAAAATGGATTTCAGACCACCTGCTCCGCTAACATTCTCCGTCGGAAATGTAAAAGTAGAGCACGTAAAATTTTTTACTGGTCAGGTATGACAAATGACATTGAGCAGCTTGTTTCCAAATGTGAAATATGTGAAAAATTCAGAAATAGAAATCAAAAAGAACCTCTAATGCAACATGAAATTCCAACTAAACCATTCGAAAAAATTGCCCTTGATATCTTGCAATTTGGTAATCAAAATTACTTAGTAGTTATCGATTATTACTCTAAATGGATTGAGGTTTCTAGCATAAAAGATAAGACCGCAAATGAAATTATGATAAAGTTAAAATGCATCTTTGCCAGGTATGATATTGCAAATGAAGTCGTTTGCGACAATAATCCCTGTAATAGCTACTTATTTAAGAAATTTGCTGAAGATTGGGATTTCGAACTTAAATTTAGTAGCCCCAGATATCCTCAAAGTAATGGGTTGGCTGAAAAAGCTGTAGGAATAGTGAAAAATATCATGAGGAAAGTGCAAGATATAATGTAGGCTTAATGGAATATCGAAATACCCCAATTAGTGGAATAAATTTGTCTTCTGCACAACTGTTACTTAATAGAAGATTAAGCACAAAATTACCTATCAGTAATAAATTGTTAAATACTAAGATAAACAAACCTTATTCTAAATTTCGTGCACTTCAAGCTAGGCAAAAATATTATTATGATAGAATCGCACAGAAACTGCCTGAGTTAAAAACCTGGAGATAGTATAACCTTGTTCAACTTTAGAACTGGGCAATGGGATAAAGGTGAAATAATTTCAAAACATAAAGCTCCTAGATCCTATATTGTAAGAAATTCAAATGGGAAAATATTGCGAAGAAACAGACGCCATATAAAATTTTCAAAATCACCTTACAAAGTTAATAATAATTATGATGATATAGTATTAGACAAAGAGGAAAATTCAAATGGAAGCCCTGAGAATGTTTCTGTGCTTGTTAATATAGGAAATCAACAGAATAATCTATCCAATAGTACAATAACAAGAAGTGGACGGTTGATTAGACAACCTTCAAGATATAGAGGCTTTGTCACGGAATAAAATAATGTAACGTATTGCATATATCATTTTTATGTAACTTTTTTTGTTATTGTATGTCATATTGTAAATATACTTGTATTGATATTATTTGGTATTTTTATTATTGTTTATAAACTGGAGGAAGGGATGTGATGTATATTTAAAATAACTTTAACTTTAATGGCGCTTATGCTATGCGATTCCGTTGTTGTGATGCACGTGTTACTGTGCTAGCTGAATGTCATGTGAACTGTTTAAAATTGTAATAATGAAATTTTGAATTCTTGAGATATACTCATTAGTTGAGTCTTCTTTTAAAGTACAGAAGTAATTAAATTCAAGAAACTACACAAGAAGTTACAAAGACATCCATACGACATTCACATCCACATCACAATGCGACATTTCTGGGACGTTGTGCCGTGGTCACAAATGTAATGAGAAGAAAATGCAGCATTGAGAGGTCACTGCAACGTCATAGCAACTAAGTGTGCTGTGTGGGTATAGATAAGACTCAAGCAATCATTTTTACCAAGAAGAACAAATTCAATAAAAATCTGCAACTTTACGGAAAAGATATCCTATGGGCCAAGTATCTTGGGGTGATCCTCAGTAACACTTTCTCATTGTACCCACACATAACATCTATCCTTAAAACGTTTAGAATTAGTAAAGCTACACTTCACCCCTTAATTTCTCGAAACAGTGTAATTTCAATAGATAACAAGTTGCTTATTTGTAAAACTGCATTGCGTCTCATACTATGTTATGCCTGCCCGGTTTGGGCATATTCATGCAAATCATATAGGAAAAAGTTACAGCAGGCACAAAATTGTGTCCTAAGACAGATCAGCAACTCGCCCTGGTACGTTCTAAATCAAAAACTTCGTGATGAATTAGGCATTGAAGAACTAAAATATTTTTATAGCCGGCTTGCTCGGAATTTTTATGCTAACCTCGCAAATATCAACAACTTTGTTATAAGGGTCTACGATTATGATGTAAATGACCCAAATAATTGTAAACGGTCTATGGCCATACTTAGTACTCATATTGTTTAATTTGATTTACTTTACCTGTACTGTATTTTATGACTTTTGCTATGATTTAAGTGCACCAGTTTTCTCACACTATCTGTATTGTATGTATTACATGTATCTTTAGGACTCAAGCCAGCTCTTTTCCCCTTTCTCAGCTCTTCGACAAGGAGTAGTGTCCTTGACCCAGGCACCCTGGTGTTACACCGCTTCTGAGTCTTACTATTGATTGTATTTTCATGGTTCGATGGTAGCCAACTTTTACGGTCTACGAGATAATATGTAAGTACTTAACGGTGTTCTTTGAATATGTATGCGATAAATAAATGTTATTTTGCCAATTTTACAGTAGTACTTTTGGATTTTAGACAACGGCAGCACCCCGCCCCAACGTCAAACACCCGAAGGATCAAGTAAACATTTACCTTATTTTTTATTGCTTTGAACTGTATTTGGTTTCGATTTTGATGCGCGCAAAATTTTTGCCTGGTGGAGCTCAATAATTTTGACTAGCCGATTACGTAATTCAACTTCAACTCGCAATGGCTACTAGAAATGAATGTTGCAGGGGTCGTCTGATAAAACTTGGAGAGTGGTGTTGCGGGTAGTAATACGTATTAAGTTGTTATGTCATTTAGTCTTTATTTCAGATTTTGTAGAAAATGCCTCCTACAATTATGAAGAGTATAAGCTCAAAATGTTCCCTTTGTGTTCGTCTGTTTAAGTGGTTTCCAGTTTTGTTTATTGCTACGATCGTTGCGTGGTCGTATTATGCCTATGTGATACAACTTTGCTTCTGTAAGTAATGAGTATATAATTTATATATTACAACTTATTATCCTTTTATGATTAAAGAGTATATGTTTACATCCTGTCATATTGAACCCTGAGAATAAACAGACTCATTTAAATGATTGTCTTGCTTATGTTACCAGTAGAATCGGAATTAAAAGTTCAAGTAAAATCCTACTGAAAGTGAGAAATAGATATCTTAAGTTAAAAATATGTGTTAAGTCAGTATTCATGCGTTATGCAGCTGTCAAATGAAACAACGACTGAAATGCATTGTGGAAGGTACCTTTTTTCGTTTGCTATATATTCTTTTTGTGCGAATTTGAATTTTTTTTTTTTTTAACTTTTTGCCGTATGTGTACAGATTTATCTGAAGTATTTTAGTTCATGTTAACTTAACTAAAATTTTTCTCTGTTCTAAGTATTTTTAATGAATGGATAAATTTAAACAGAACTGCAAATTTAATATCGTACTTATTATATAATTCAGCATGTAAAGAAATTTTTATTTCTCCTTACAGAATTTTATGTGTATAATGTATAATGATTGCATTTTTTTTCTCCTGTGGCTTTCTATTTAGAAATACTACTGTTGCAATATGATTGTGACTTTTTAAAAAATATAAATTTAGCATATTGCAGCGTAAATGCGCATATTTATCCACATTTAGAATAAGTACCTAACTGTATAAGGCACTGAGAGCTTTCCCCCCCCCCCTTGGAGCTAGCCATATAGTATAGATGATGGAGATCTGAAGGCTACATTTAGTTTAGCAGATACATTTGAACTTCATGCAAATGCCAACTATGCTAATAGGAAAAAAATTCTTTTTTTAAATGTCTAAATTTTAAATTTTAAAAGTAAAATAATGTAGAAGACATTTTGATTAGGTTTTTGAAATAAAAGTGGACTTTTCATTTGAAATGAATAAAGCAAAAAGCCAGCAACTTGTACCTAAATAAATTATGTGTAGACTTATATTTTAATATTAGTTATTCAAAACCTTTAAGTTAAATGCTGTTTTTACAGAGTGTGCTTGGTTGTCAAATGAGTTTGACAGTTACTATATTTGTTTTAGTTGGAAACTGGTGTTGTAATAAAATCTGCAGAAGAAAGGTTTATGAATATGACCAGGTTGAAGAAATTACTAATTATCAGGTGTCTTGTCCTGTAATCAGTGGTTCTTAGTGATTTGAAATCGATGAATGTATTTTGTTCATTATCTGCATTCATAGCAAAAATCCTAAAACCTAAATTAATGTAAAACTTGAAGGCAGATAGTTTCTTGTAAGTAACTTGTGAGTTTTTAAAATTAATATTGATTTTGCTCAGCAATAATGTTAGCTAATTGGGATTTGAGAATATCGGTGACAATTTAAATTGACAGTTTCCTATTTTGATGATTCGCCGTTTTGTTTGAATCTAAAAAATGGTGTTTTCATGAAATGAGTCGTAGCTGCTGTTCAGGCACATTTTATTCTCAATGACCTCTGTGAAGCTAATTATTTTTGATGATATATGGAACTCTGATGCAACGGAGACTTGCTTGAAGTCTTGACAGATGTCAACTCCTGACAGCCAGTATGCAACATAGTTATATACTTGCTTACATTACATTTTAGAGAGTATTTTTTAGGAGCTTTGAGGTTTGTGTTCTGCTGTATTAGGTAATATTTATATGATATCAAAAAATTATGCAGTATTTTAGAACTAAATATGAATTAATTTTATTATCATATTCAGATTTTAAAAAAGAAAGTATGCACATAATGACGATCAAATCTGCTGTGGAATATAATGTAATTAAACTTTATGCGTAAATAAATTAATGACTACTATACTTTTTAATCTTTGAACTTTTCAATAATTAATTTAATTTTGAATCTTACTCAAATTAGATGCATGAAATTTTATGTAAAAAAAAAAAAAATAAGCACTACATTTCATAAATTAATTTTAAATAATAAAAGCACCGTTAATAAATTTAATAATCTGCACTTCTACCAACAAATTGCGAACTTGCTGCTGACTTTGGAGAATGTTCGCAAACTTGCTGGCAATTATTTTTTTTAGCAAACTAATGTGTGAAAGATAAAAGCCATTTTGAAATTGTTTCTGCACTAAGAATTCCATACAAAGGGCAATGAATAATTCTGATTTAAAAAACAATATTAATAAAACACTTAACTTTTCTAAGAAATCCTCCTGTTTTGTGTTGTTCTTCGCATATGAACAGTGCTTTGTTGTTGCTTCAAAAGAAAATGAGAGAATTGCACAGATTGAGCATCTGTACAGTTTCAGCATTTCGCATTGATCAAACCGATCATGTGCTACAAGCATCCGTAGGTTGCCACATAAACACTTATTCTGTACTTGCATATTATCGCAACCACCTTGGCCGGTCTGTTGAATTTTACAGAAGGAAAAGAACAGTTTTTTTAATTGTAAAAAAGTATATATTACATGCCTATATTTATTTTAAGTTTCAACTATATTACAAGAAACAATCGGTAAAACTGATTGCGAACTACTTTTATTATTATTATTTTTTTTTTTAATATTATGGTGGAAATTTCATTGCAATCACTTTGAGAAAGGATTTTTTCAAAGTAGAATTCCTGTAGAAGTTTCATCTCTGTTTCTTCTATCGTAGGAAAATCTCACAAGCACAAATTTTTAAATTGAGTTTAAGCTAAAAAAATAGTGATAATTTTTCCATAAAAGCTCATAATGTTTTTGAAAAATTACGGGTTGATATGTAACTATTTTGGTGACATATTGCTGTGCCGCATAAATACTTTTTTTTGGGGGGGGGAGATAATCCGAAAGTACTAAAAAATTTTACTGACAGCTGTCAAGAAAATCTGTTGTTATTACAGTCAAAAGTCGTTAATCCGGACTCATCGGGACTTCGGCGATTCCGGATTATAGATTGACAGTTTAAATCTGGTAAGATGGCATGCAGAAATTATAAAATTAAAAATATCAAAACGTAATTTATGAAATAAAGAGCAATTATGATCTAAAGGGTATCAAAATTTACAAAAAGGAAAAGTTAAATATTTATTTGTTTACTTTATTAAACATTTCTTTCAATGTAAGTTGTTTAATTTGCTCCGTTTCATGTGATAATACTTTCTCTTTAATTCTATTAAACAGACATAATTTCTTGTTTAGTTACAAAGTTCCGCTGTTCAAGTCCTCTAATTGCTGTGTCGAGAGTACCGACTAATTTGTCAATGGAAATTTTTTCGTTTTCAATAACCTCTGAGTCACTTTCTTCACTATCGGAAGCGAATTATAATGACAAGGAACTTGATTTAAATCATATCAAAGACAGAATACATCGAGATGAAGTACTACATTTAGTAAAGAATTATAAGCCAAATAAAATAAAAACATCTGCTCTGAAGATAAGCATAGTGCTGACAGATCAACTTCCAATTCATTGCGCGCCGTGTCGTTTCCCTCCCCCCCCGCAGAGCAGCGTGAAATTGATAAACATATTTCGAAATGTATAGATAATCAAAGGATATATGCCTTTATCCATTTTTTACAGCAATTCCACTTTTTGTTTAATGGATTTCGAAAAATACTTTCGCTTTGTATATCAATATATATCGGAAATTCTATTTGATGTAATCGGAAGTTCAAACTTACTTTTATAAAATTGCTCTAACAGTCTGCAAAAAATAATAAGCCGGATCCAATTCGAAGATTAAGGAACAATGCAATCTGCAACATTAACTGAAATAAATAATTAGATAGTTTTAGCTTATACCGTCCGTTATACATTAAACGCGCATGCGGAAACGTATTATGCGCATGCGCACATGTATATTTGCAGCCGTAAAGGTCTTACGCGCAAACGCCTATGGGCATGCGTGAACGCCACACATGCACAGAAAGTTTTTAGCTTTGAGGTCCGGATTATGGGTGTCCGAATTAACGACTTTTGACTGTATTATTATTATTTATTTATTTATTTATTTTTTATTTTTTTTATTTTGATATACAGTACAAAGTCCGTAATTTGGAATGGTCTATAATCCGGACCTCGCAGCCACAAACTTTATGCATGCGCATGTTGAAAGAAATGTTTAATAAAGTATACAAATATTAAGCTTTTTTTTTGTAAAATTTGATACCCTTTAGATCATAATTTCTCTTTATTTTATAAATTACAGTTTCATATTTTTAATTATATAATTTCTGCATGTCATCTTACCAGATTTAAAATGATGATCTATAATCCGGAAAAACCCCTAATCCGGAATTGCCTAAGTCCTGACAAGTCCTGATTACAGACTTTGTACTGTATACGTGATTTCAAATATAATGCTTGTATACCGCACAAAAGAAAATGCAACAGTTCTGTAGCTCCCGTTCTATTGGGCCGATTGATGAAATTCAAATTGCATTTTTCATGTCTCGAAAGCGTGACTTAAGATATATATTAGATTTATATATAGCATTATTTTAACATAGGTATTTTTACACAAATCGAACTTTTCTTGAAATAACATATCAATTTCCTTATTTCGATTCTATGACTCAGATTATGCTAGATATTAAATTTTGTAATTTTTGGTGAGAAATTTAAAAACTTAGCAGATACTAATCCAGAAGTCGAACAACAAAAATCGGGGTTATATTTTTAAATAATAAATCTTCCATTGGAGAACTGGATTTTCTAGAGGCATTTCACAGTCAAAAAAAAATCTTTCTGTTATAGTTAATGATCCTAATTCCAATCCATCTCTGTCTTCGGCCTTTAAAAAAAATTATGTTTTAGTTCTGGTTTTTATCAACAGATGGCGCCACTAGCTTATTTTCTGTCCAGGCTTTCTTATCTTATCTAATCATTATATCCTATCTCATTCATCTGTGCTTTTGCAGCTGAGGATGGTGATTCGGTAAAACCATCGAAACGAGTCCTGTGAAAATTTTAAAATATAACACTGATTTGTTTTGTTTTCACTTCTGAATTAGTATTTGTTCGCCATGTTATTGGGTCTTAACTTGGCAAATTTTTTTCAGGTTGCGCCAAGAATTCACTTGGCGGAATTCTTTATTTATAGTAACCTACTTAATTTCCTTATTTTTCATTGGTGCGCAAGATGAAAAAAGGTCCATCGTTCATTCTTTCAAAAAATTTTATCAAAGTGCATAAACCACATTATCCTTATTATCACTTATATTAAATATGCCAAATTTCAAAACACGCCAAAATGTGAATTTACGTATACCTTGGGAAATTTTGAATAAAAAACTCTTCATTTTTTGTAGATATGCTTAGAAGCACACTTCTTTAAGATGATGTTAAAAATTTTAAAGGTTATAATACAAAAATTTTTTTAAAAAATTAAAAATGTGCGAATTATATTTAGATTAAACTTAAGTATTGAATTATGGAAGAAGGAATTAAGTAAGTTTAATAAAAAAGAGATATTAATAAATATATATCAAATTCAATTAACATAAAGGAGCTAAAATTTTCAGAGCTAATTTTTTAAAAACTATTTGTGCGACTTTTACAAAACTTGGCAGTTTGGCATAATTTGAGTCGTAGACTCTTAAAATATGGAAAAAAAATTATATGTCATTTCAAAAAAAGTCTGATTTTTGTGTCAAAATACCTATATTCAAACAATGCTGTATATAAATCTAATACATATATGTCACATTTTCCAGACATGAAAAATGAAAGTTGAATTTCGTCAGTCGGCCCAGTAGAACAAGAGATATAGAACTGTCCCCCTCTTTTTTTTTTTTTTTTTTTTTTTTTTTTTTTGTGCAGTGTACTTACATCATCTTTTGTGAAAATTTATTTATTTCAGTATTTTAAATTAAATCGTTATACATTTTGACAAAGATCAATTTTTTTATATCTTTCAATATTGCACATGTTTCCAGCAAGTAAATTTGTCTAGTTTCTTCTCTGCTTACTGTACTTTATTTAAACTGCTAAATCTATCCTTATTTTCAATTTTTTTTTTAGGGGGGGGGGGAATATACTTCAAGTTTCCCTTTGACAATTTTTTGGCACCATTCCTGTTTACATGCGACGCTCTCCCAAGTAAAATGGCATCCAAAACTACTCATATATGCGTCCTCAGGTCGCCAAACATTTTTGGCGAGAAACTCCATGCCACCATATTATTACCTGAATTTTTTGTCTACGTTTCGAATTTTAAGCCTAAAATGTCTCCAAAAAGGCTATTTTCGCACATGCAAAAACCAGGTTTGGAAGACACAATTTAAGCTAAAAATCCGAAACAAAAACAAAAAATTTAGATAGCAAAAACGCGAAGTTTCTAACCAAAAATATTTGACAAAAATCGATGTACACAACGATTTGCTTTAACTTAAAAAAACATCTACAAATTGCACATTCTAGGCAGCGAAGGACTCTATAAACTACATACACCTCGCTTCATTAAATGAACATAACAACAATACATTTCAAAGAATACCATATACACAGCATTCTGTTTAAACTTTAAAAAAATCTACGGATTGCACAATCCAAGCATTGTGCACAAATCAACCAAATAAACTAAACTAAATTACAAACAATTCAAAAAATGACAATAACAACAGAAATTTATAGTAAAAAAACAATGAACATAACATTCTACAAAATAAAAACAGTAAAATAAAATGCACTTACCATAATACATTCCTGAATAAAATTTCACCAGTCACACATCATCTCTGAACAAAAGGGCCACAATTTTTTTATATCGCATGTCTTTCTGAGATTTAAAATTTTGAAAGTAACAATAAAAACTTCCTCCAACGTTAACTTACTACACTAAAACCACAATCCAAATCTTAAACTCCGCTGACAGCCACATACTTTACCAGCAACCATTTGACTGCAAATCCACACAAGAACTATCAGAAACGCCCTTTGTCATCCGAGTTCTCATAGCAGCTCCGCATTTCAGACTCCATTTTAAAAGTCCCACAGAAATTCCAAAAATACGCTTCAATCCTCATAAACACACCCGTGAACAAAAGTCTCATTAACAACTCCAACATTGTACCTTTTAATACTAAATTTATTTTCCACAAAATCTAAAATATATGACTGAAATCTTGCCACCACATCTATCATTGCAACATAGGCCATTTCTAAACACACACGACATGAACCAACAAGCAATTAAACCACTCCAGCAAAAGATTTTTCAAGGTCAACAGGGTTGCCATACAACACACAATCCCGCCAAAAACTGTGTTTATTACTTTTAAGGGACAATTAGTTGTGGTCACTTACATAATTATTTGCATTAATTTATCTGCAACTGCATGTAAAATTAAACTTCTGTGCACATGAAATTTGCAAGTTAAGCGATTGACATGTTGCTCAGTTCATGCATTTTAAAATCCAGGTGTCTAGTGTTGTTCAGAAGTAATATCATTTCTGAGCTGCATCAGTATTCATAAGTTATTATTGAAAAGCGTCATTCAAGCGAAGGGTAATTAGTAGCCTGGGGGAGGGAATAGATGCTGGTCACACAATACCTGATTGTCCTTCGAAGTATTGTATCAGAAAGTTTGAATAACTTTTTTAAACAATTAATCAGTTAGTAGACAGCCTAGCCAAAAGCAAATATCTGCATCCTAAGACTTCATTTCTAGATCATTAAGATACTCCAGTATATTCTGAAGACGTAGCTAAAGTAACATTGCATTAATCTCGCAATGTGTATAGAGTGAACATTTCTATTCTTAATTCTTGGGAATGGGAAGCAAAACAATTGTACTTATGTGCTCTTTCTACATATGTTATCTAACATGGCTTCAAAAAATGGAAAAAATTAACTATTATTTAAATTAATTATAAAATTATAAAAAGTTAATGTAATTCGTGTAATGGAAATTTGAAAAGCTTAGTTATAGAAATTTAGGGCAGAAATTTGGAGTAAGTAAAAATTCAGTTAGTCATATGTTAAAAGATAGACAAGAAATAAAAATATTATGGATTACTAGTTCAGATGAACATTCCAAGGTTGTAAAATTTAGAAAATTTGAAGCATGTAATATTTCTACAATACTTGTTCAATTGGTTGTGTTTTACGAGAGCAAACAATATTCCAAGAAGAGGCAAAAGAAATTTCGAGAAGTCTAGCACTGCAGAACTTTGGAGCATCAAATGTTTGGCTAGAAAAATTTAAGCAAAGACATAACGTTACCTTTAAGACTATTTGTGATGAAGGAAAATCAGTACATATGTAACATATAACAGACTGGATTAAAAAGCTAAATAAAATTTATCGAGGATATGAGGCTAAAAACATCTACAGTGCAGATGAAACTGGATTATTTTGCCAAATGAAACTGTGTTTCAAAGGAGAAAAGTGCAATGGTGTAAAAGCTCCAAGGAATGTCCCACTGTGCTACTTTGTTGTAATATAGAGGGAAAGTTTGTGCAACCACTTGTAATTAGAAAAGCCAGAAAACCAAGATGCTTCAAATAAATCAATCCAAAAGTTGCATCGGTCCATGGGCATCAGAATAAAAAGCCGTGGATGATTCAAAGCATAATGTCAGAATGGTTGATTACTGTTGATGAAACAGTGTTAAAAAAGAAAAAAAAGGAAAGTTCTGCTATTTCTTGATAATTTGCCAGGCCATGCAACAAATGTAAAACTGAACCCACTTAACCTTTTGCCGGGGGCCGGGACATATGTGTCCCGAAGTAAGTATACAGCAACTGGGGTCTCGGGACAGTTTGTCGTTGGTGGCAGGAGTAGGAATTCTAGCACTTGAGGCTTGATGACTATTTTATGACACCCCGTAGAGTGCGTTCTTTAGTGGGATTCTGCTAATGGATTGGGGAAAATTGTCCGTGTTTTGAATTCACATGTGTTGCTGACAAATTTGGTATCTTCTAGGAAATATTTTGTTGAGAGAAGAAAATAAAAAGAATAATTTGTTACTTCGATTCACATGCGTTTGCATTTTCAGGTTTTTTCCTGTGCAAATATGGCTTGGAGGTCAAATATCTAAGAAATTTTATTTATTTTTTTTAAGTTTGACTGCTAAAATTCTTTGGAAATTATTTTAAAAGCTTAAATGTAGTTAAAAATGCATAATTTTTTCAGTTATTTCTGATTAAATTCTTTTTAATTTGGTTTCAATTCGAATTTGAAATTGTCTTTGTTTCATTCTTTTCATAAGTGTTTCTACCACATTATTCCATTTTTTTAATGTGCATGTTAAGGCAGTGTAAATAAATATAAATGTTTCAGGTGATGAAAATTAATTTTAATGTTATTTCTAAATGATATACATTCCACGATTACTGCTCACTTGAGTGAAATTTTGGTTTGTTATATTCTAAATGAAAACTAGCGGCCGAGTGGATAATATTTCTTTAACTCTGATAATTTAACCTGGATTCAAATTCTGATGAACGGATTGACTGCATGAACTTTTCTTGTTCTCTCACATATAATTAGGGTATATCAGCCAATTTTTTTTAAGGCGCTCCACGATAGCCCCTTTCACTAAGGTAGATAACTCTTTCTTTAATCCGACAAATAAAAATAAAATTATATTCAAAATAAGAAAGCTAAACTTATGAGCGTTTCCTTTTATGAATAATTTTGATGACAAAATGAATTTTAATTGTGTGACAAATGAAATATAAATTTTTACTAAAGCAATTATTATAGAACATTTTCTAATTCAAAAAGTTTGAAAACTTATTAATTTATCCGTTATTATATGTTTGCATCTATAATGTCATATCTATATCAATTAGTTCAAAAATTTGACACTGTTTAGGTTAATTGAATATGAAGAAGCACACGAAGGCTGCCTACCTAAAGAAAAAGATGCCTTCGTAGGGATCTTTTAGAGGAAATTGGCTCGAACTCATGTTTCACATGAGGGAAACTATGAAAACCGACCATGCGGCCAGCTCGATCGACTGACGTCGAACTAACAGTATTCAGCGGCCTTGACCACTCATTTGCTAGTAGCGTTCAGAAAGTAATTCATTTTACATGAGAACTGTGTTTTGGAGGGAATCAAATTTAGATATTGAAATACCAAGCATGTATACAGGAATTCAGATGTGTACCACTTTTTAGTTCCCTGAATTTATTCCTCAGTGCGAATCTTCATTAATATTCATCAACTCAGTACGAATCTTCATTCCCAGCTTCATTACTCCCAAAGAAAGCAAGTGTAAATAGCTTGAGATCTGAAAATTTCGTATAACAGTTTGATACCTCAAAGGTGATTTTGAAAATGCATTCTGAAAATGTAGATCATAAAAAACTGAACAAATATTTCGCTATTCAACAAAGATGTTTACTTTCTGAAATAGCGATGCGTTCCTGTATATGCAATTCTGCATTCAAAGAAAAAATGGTGTAGCAATATAAATTATCAAACAGTTATCAAACAAAGTAATATCTTATATCACTAAGTGATAAAACAAAATTTTTGTTACTGAGTACATTAAAACTCAACAAGGATTTTATTTTCTAAAGCTCCAGGGTTTGCATCTGCATTTCTTTCTTGAACCAAAAACTATGAAGCAGTTAAAAAAATTGAACATCTTATATGCCTGATGTAAAGGCAGATCAACTCTGGGATCGCTATTTGCAACGCCACATGGAAGAAAAATAAATAAAAAATTTCTTAGTTCATGCATTGTAAATTTTTAGTGCAGTACAAATGCAGTGACCAATTTCTATTTCTCCAGTAATGAATATTACCAGAGGTGTAAAACTAATAACACTCATTTTGGAATCCGGAAATGCTTTTTAGTAAAGTTTTTAGTTTCTTTGTAGTAAACAAACTCTATTTAATTTGCTCTTCAACATCAGAATAATAATGCTATTAAAAATGAAAATGTATGTATTGTTTGCTGGAAATGTTTGAATATTTTAACTCGCTGAATTCTTGATACGATGACAAGTGAATGTATTTAACTCCGATTGCTTCGCTTATTTTTTTAGTACATAATCTATGTGCAAGTTTAAAAAACTATTTTAATCATAAAATGGAACACTTTTTAGAACAAAATTTTATAGTTGTAGCATACATTTCATCTGAAGAAGATAAAATAATATTTTTCCCCCCTTTGGAAAACTGCATTCATCTACCTGCAATGTGAAAGTGATTAGTGCATCCCGCATTCTAACGCCTAGGACATTGGAACTGGATTGAAAGGAAATCATGACAGTTTCCCTGCCTGCCCGACAAAAGAGCTAGTCGTCAAGACTCTATTCGATAATTTTTCCCCCTTTGCATAACCACTGAGTCAAGAGCCCCCAATGAAGGTACACAACTGATTTTCGAGCCCACGCGAAAAGGTTAATGCAATGTTAGTGTTACAGCCTTTGGACCAAGGTAGAAGCTTTAAAGTTCATTACAGAAAACGGCATGTTTCTTTGTCTAGCTGCTTGTAGAGAGAGCCTGCTGAATGCGTCAGTATATTGAGTGCCATGCAGTGGATAATAAAGGCTGTTAAATCCTTATCACAAAGTTGTGTTAGCATTGTTTTAAGACAGCAGGCTCTGAAATTCCACTTTCAAGTGCCATCTGAAATTATTGAATTGTTTCAACCTGGCAATCTTTGGCAAAGCTCGCATGAAGGAATATTTAGAAATTGATGAAAATTTGTGTATTAAAGACACTAATGATGACTTCAACTCTTTTCTTTCAACTGTACTCGATGATGTAAGCTTTAACAAAAATAGCATGAAAAGCAGCAAGGAAGACAAAAAAGACCCAAACAAAAATTGTGACATAAAACAATACAGATGCTCTAAAATACGCCTCCCAATTAAAAAAAATCATTATAATTGTTAGTGACAGTGAAGATTATCAGTGACATTAACATGTGGGAAAATATATTTACAGTGCACAGATTTTTCAAAAAACTCATTATGGATTACTTTCAATAAATTTTTTATAAGTACAAACTGTATTGTTCATTTCAGACATTTTTGCAATAATTAAACTTTTGAATTAAAAATTTTAATTTTTCATTAAATTCAAATAAATACCTGTGACTATTTTACATACTTATATGTCATTTATTTAAAGCTTGATACAACCAGAATTCTAATTAATTTTTTTTAATATGTACCCTCTGAAGAAAGGACACCTCTATTTAAGAGGCAAAATGTTTAGTCAGGTGGGTGTCCCTAATTGGAAGGTATTACTGTATATATGTGTTGTATGTGTAGATAGCTTGATGTCCTGGATCTTGATACAGATCTTCTTCTTCATTCTTGGTACATCATCTATTTATGGGTGTGATAAGCACCCCCACAATTTTACATAACTTATCACATCTTTAAACAGTAGACGATACAGGAAAGCAAGGAAAAATATGCTAATAGGGTAAAATAGAATAGAAAAGTATGTATTCAGCAACTGGGGGTATTTATACAGTTGGTTCCTCTGCTTAACCTTTGAACTGTAGTTTGTAAAGAGCCGTCACATTGCAGATGACATAATGTAGATTAATTTTCAGGTGACACTATTAGTTTTAAGACAGGAAGGGAACATAGCCAAATTAAAATGAGGAATTATTTTATATCTTGCATATATATACACAAATATGTGTGTAAAAATTGCAACACCTTGAAAAAATTATGCAAATTGAACCAAACTTACTGGAAATGTAAAGTGATGCAATACATGCAAATGATTACAATTACAAAGTGATTGTGCATGCGGGGAATGAGAACCAGCTGCTTGTTCCATGTATATAAAAGTTGCCTTGAAATCTGTTTATCATCCTTTGTCTTTGGTGAATGTTTAAGTAGTGGTCAGTATGCCTCGTCAATAGCAGAGGTGCCATACCAACAACTAACGGAGTTCGATCGAGACTGCATCATCAATATGCGAAAAGATGGACATTTATGTCGAGGAAACGCAACCTGCACACGCCATAATGCCACCCCAGTGCTGCATGTTTCAAGAAATGGGCAGAGGAGAAAGAAACAAAGCAAAATCCTGGCAGTGAGGCACGCAAAAGCTCAATGGAATGGACCACAGACACCTCATCCGCATGGCTTTAATGGATTGTACAGCATCCTCTCATATGTTAGCACAGCATTGGAGCATGGCAATAGGTGTTGTGTTGTCTAGCTTCATGGTTCATCACCGTCTGCTGCAGCATGAACTGCATGCAAGGGTTTCTCTACACTGGATTCTCCTGCAATCAGACACCTCGGACTTCAACTGACGTAGCAGCACAGTGCGTGGCCTGCCCTGTGGCAACAAGTTGTTTTCTACAATGAATCTCTATAATCTGGAGTACAATGATAGAAGAGCACGTGTCAGACATTACAGAGGGGAATATTTGCTTCCACAGTGTGTTATCCAATGTCATAATGCACAGACGCCTGGCATGGTAGCATGGGGAGTTACTGGGTGTAATTGTCAATCTTGTGCGGATTGCAGGCAACCTCAAGAGTGATCTCTATATAAGGGAAGTTGTGGTGCCAGAGGTCCTCCTTATTCTTTGATGAATTCTAAGCACTGTACTATGCAAGCCTTCTTTAGGGCACAACAGGTTTCACTTCTTCCATGGTCAGCTTATTCCCGAGATATGTCTCCCGTTGTGCAAGTCTGGGATTTCATTTTTCAGCGACTCAGTTGTACATTTGGTGGGGCAATACTGAACTTTGGTATCGAGTCAATGCCATGACGTGTGCAGGCTCTCGTCACTGAACATGAGGCACATAATGTACTGATCTCTGACACTTTTTCTTTTTGTTGTTGTTGTTTTTCAAATACGATTTGCATTTTTCACAAACAATAGTGTGTATATATAATTATAATTTTTATTAATTTATATATACATATATATGTATGTAGATTTATTTTTTAATATGATGTGAACGTTGCAATCTGTAACATTTTAACCCTCTTAGCGTTATGAACATAAAATTCTGTATAGAAGGGTGGCTTTCTTATTCATTACACAGGAAAATTTCTGCCATATGTTAATGTATCTCTTTGTCAACTTGGATGTACTGTGGCTCCCAAAACGTGTTCATACACTTAATGAGTTTCAGTGAAATACTGCTTTATTCATTAATAAAAATTAATATTTTATAATGACCGTTATCAAAGAGCGTCAACTAGTGCATTTCGACAGAGGATCTTAATATACAGTGCATGTACCCTTTCTCTCATTTTTTATCTCCTGATAGAAAAGAAGGGAAATATGTAAATATTGGGCTAGTTAATAAATATACAGTGATCCAACTTTTGGATAAACTCATCACAAATGTTGAAATATTAGTTAATAGTTAATCAAAGCCTAATTCTTCATCATGGAAATTACTGTCTTGGCCACTATTACAGAAATTCTAGAAAAATGGCAGCAAAGAAAAGGTGTTGCTGGATTTTTTGCCCTATTCTCATAGTATTGAAGGCAATGCAATGAACAAGGAGCTGTTGTTTAAACATTTTTGTCATTTGTGGGAGTCTTAAAGTTTGATGAAGTGGAAGCATTCATCACACTTCAGACTCCCAGAAATGATACAAGGACAGCATGCCTACATATTGGTCTATGATGCTTATGTGATTCCTCCTGTTAGAAGAGAAACATGCAATATAGAATTTTAAATTAAGGAAAAAAATGGGGAACCTTAGTTTGGGATAGATTTTAAATGAAACTGTCCAAGGGCAATCAGACGTAGATCCCTCTTCTCTAAATATAGATTTTAGCTTCTAAAAAACTGACCTAAGTCTAAACTTTTAAAGAAGTGCGATCTATGTCTAATTGCCCACAAAACCAATTACTTCCCATTGGACAGGTTATGTCTGATCACTTTTGAAATCGGTATCTTTTTTTAACCTTTCTATACCAGTCTAAATCTGCTTTTTTGTCTAATTTAAAGTGCCGACTAGAAACCGAGCATTAAAATTGTTGAATATTTGTAGTTCAACTCAAGTTCAGATCTGTGTAGATAAGCTAGCTGTATGGGATATAGAAACAGCATTAAAAAAAAAGGTGGCCTGAACAGTGACACAAAGCATCAGATGATTCTTCATCATTTATCTTTTTTATATACATATATACAGATTTAACTTTTTTTTTGTTTGTTTGTCTACGTCGGGTGTGCTGCGTTAACCATGAGGCCAATTATTATCGGCCAGGAGGGTTGCAGCATACTCGTAAACTAAACATATATACGGATGTCCTATTATAATGTGGACCAACCTTCTGGGAATCATACCTCCTTAATGAACCAATACATGGTTCATTCCCCTTTTTGTTAACCCTTTGACGTGCGCTATATTATTTTTATAATTTTTTTTTTTTTAACTAAAAACTCTAGAAATTGAATATTATGATCCTAGAAACAAGTAATATATGAATTTAAAAAAATCTACTCTTGCCCATTGTTCTGTGGGTACTGTACTCTTGCCCATTGTTCTGTGGTGATTGCACTGCGAAACCAGCATGCGTCTAGGACTTTGAAACTTGCTAAGGTAGTAGGGAAAAAAGACTTACTTTTCCATGAGCGTTTCCAATAAATGACGAGATTTACGAATTTTTAAAAAAATTATGCAAGAATTGCATTATATATAAATTTTTTGCATTATTTTAGTAATGAAAAAAAAAATGGTCAGAAAAATTTTAAAATAAACATTTATGTAATTTTTCTATAGGAGTGAAAATACAAGTACCTACATAATAAGGACATTCGGATAAATGGATAAAAAACTCAGTAAAGTAAGGATAAAAAAAACTCATTGTTTTCTTTTTAAATTTCAAAGAACACATTTTTTTGTGACAGTGTTCAAAGCATGTTTTGTCTTTTTGGTACATGCATAGATCTACATTGTTTATTTCACATACGTATCTTGTTCTATGAGGTTTCTTCCTTGTGCTACAAAATGTACACTGCCTGGATCTTCTAAATTTCACTGGTATATATGTCCAGCGTTATTTAGTTCCTTTTCATCTGGCACATGATGAAATATGTGGTTTTTTATGTTAATGGGGGGAGGGGCTTGGTCTTTTTGGCTTTGGTAAGGATCATTCCTTTCCCATTCATATTTATTTTATTCGTATTTCGCCCCAAAATATTTAGAAAATATTTTTAATTTAAATAAAACTTTTACACGATTTCTATTTTTGATTATAGCAAATTATATTGACATTAAATTTAAACCACACCAAATAATTTATAAAATCACAATACTAGCTTGAAAGGCAAGTGTGTTGATCAGAGAAAAATCTCTGGAAAAGAAAGACCTTTTCACGGGGTAGGTGCATGTATTGTTTAGTAATAAAATAACTCTATGGTTTCAAAGCCCCTTATCTATATCTGGGAAAAATTAAACATTTCTAGTTGAAAAGCAAGCAAACTCCATTGTGAAGAGCAGTAGTTTCAAGGCGCGACTACCAAGTGTCTAGAAGATTGTGAGCATTGTGACACAATGCTCTAGTAATGCAGTGGTCGTGCCCTGAAACCACAGAGCAAATGCCATAAATATAGATAGGGTTTTTTTATATATGCAGTTTAATAATTATTGCAATTTTTTATTGTTCACGATAGAAACCATGATGTGCAATGAATAACTTTTGAAATTTAAAGTTGTTTATATTAATAAACGGAAGTTGTCTCATTGAAAACGAATTTTAAAAGGCAGCCGATTTGAAGTACTAAGACTTAAAAAATGTATGATTCTACAGTCATTTTGTGTTATTTAGAGGTAAAAGATCAGTAATCAATTGATTTTCACTCAAAAATTTTGGAAAGAAGAGAAAAAAATTCGAAAATTGGTGGTTTCAGGGCACGACCACCACACGTCAAAGGGTTAAGCAGCGTCATCTGCATTCTCGTTTTTCAGCATGGCAGTTTCATGGCTTTCTCCATATGTGATACGAGTGTGAGTCAGTTTTAAAATATGAATCAGTGATTTAAAATTCACTTGTTAACCATAATCTAAATATTCCAGTCCTAATTTTAAACACAAATTTTTCTCTTCATAATAAGTATCAAGATGCTTCCGCATTACTTACTTAACCTGTGATATTTACTTCTTTCCTCGAATGAAACAAAATATTCAGGATAGCCAATTTGCATCAACAAATGATGCCGAAGGAGACAATGGATGTTTACAAAAGGTGGATTACAGTAATTCTTTCAGAAGCTGTGCAACCATTGGCAAAAATGCAAGGGAATTTGAATGTTGAGTGTTGGAATGTAAACTTTTAGTAAGGAATTGTATTATGTCTCAGAATTTTTTAATCTTATCACGCAAGTAATATGGGGATTGTTTAATCAGCGTCTGGTTCTAAAGGCTATATATATATATATGCTGTAATAGATGTAATCTCCCTGTAAAAAATGAAGGTTTTAGTGGTCTGTAACAGGTGTAAAATATGAAATTTTTTTTGTTGCTGTATGCATTTTTATTACTTTTTTTTAAAAAAAAATGTACTTAAATATATTCACTGTCTTTTGAAGCATTGCCAGTGATTTAAGATGTATGTTTTGGAGATATTATTTAATAGAAATTAGTTTAATTATTTAATTGCTCACAAGATGTCACAAGCATCTCAGTGGATGTCACCAGATTTTCAGAATGTGCCAAACTAGCAATCATGCTCGTAATAATCCTTTTAGTCGGGCAATGTTGCCATTTTCACATGCAATCTTTTTGTTGTATTCCAGCGGCTTCTGTAAACAAAATCATGATATTTTTTGCCTTAAGCTTAATTTTAAAAGTTGTGTTTGTGGAATTTGCCAGCAGTGGAAGAAGCTGCGGTAAAATGTTTGCAGCAGTACATAATTCTGATGCAAAGTCTTTAAGGGAACAACAAGGAATGCATCTAGTAAATAGCCGGTATTACTGGGTTTGTATTTTGCCATATCTCTGCAATTCTCTGATTTTTTTTAAGCAAAAACAGACCACTGTGTACTTGAAGAGAAAAATAAAAAAGTGTAAAACAAAATTATAGAAGATTAAGAGGAGAATGTGTTTTATTTTTTAATGTATCACATTATCATTGTTTAGTAATTAGCATTTGTATTTTAAATTGCTGAAGTGTATTTCCTTCTCGTATGTTAATGTTTGTATATATATCAATACTTTGGGATTCTTTTAAAAAATAAGTCATAAAGACCACCAGCTTATACCTGATAAGTAACTTTAAACTATAAAATTTTGCCAGTATTTAATATATAAGTAAAAAAAAATATTTCAGATTTTTGCTATAAATAATAATTTTATGAAGAAATTTTGATAGATCTCTTGTCTGTTATATTACTTACGTGGAACAAAGTCATTAATTTTGTGGGCTAATATTGCTGTAGGTCTGAATAATATTGTACTTAAAACGTGCAGAATTCACTTGTCAAGATATGTTTAATTAATGTTATTTGTTAGTGGTTTTATGTCACAATCAAAAATTATTTCTTGAAATTCATATTTTTAACTGGATATATATATATCTGAGCATGACTCGAATTGACTTGCATAATTATTCCCTTTTTACTGACTAAGTTGACATTTGAAAATGGAGACGGGAATATTATACATTAAAAGCATATATGGCTAAGTGTGTTAGTATTACTAAAAAATTAAACATCTTTAAAAGCTGAGAATGAACACTGTTTCTGCCTTTACACACACATACACATTGTAAGTTGATAATGCATCCCTTGAACTAAGATGGAAGCAAAATTTCTTATTAAACTACATCATTAATCATTAAATTACTTCTGATAAAAACTAGTAACAACAAATTTTGAAAGGAACCAAAAAGGAAGAAAATTATAGTATGCTTGTTCAGTAGTTCAGCTGAAGAAGGAAAATGTAATGATGTTTAACTATTGCAACTATCGTGCATTTCCGAAAAGGGGAGAGATGTCCATACTCAGGGAGTATAAAGACAATTTATCCATCTTTATCACCTCTCGGACATAGTTTTCAGGGGTTGCTGTCTTAATATTTTGTATCCACTTCATTTCTGTTTTCATCTCCATGGGATGGGAGGATGAAGGCATTGTCTAGGATTTTGAAGGGTAAATAATTTGCCTTAAAATGCAGCTGCAAGGAATAATAATCTAAGAAGTTCTAGAAATTATCATTCTTGTGGAAGTTTCACTTCTTGAATTCAGGGATTAAGATGAAAATTATTTGAATAAATGAAGTGTGTCTTAGTTAGTAGGAAAAATGCTAAGGGGAATATGTGAATGCATACATGTTTATTATCCTGTACTGGGTGCTTAAAATACAATTTTCCAGAGCATAGAGTTTGATATACTTAAATCTGAATTTTTTTTCTGTATCATGCTTTTTATTCACAAAATACTCTTATATTAAGCTACCACATTGATGTTTAAGTTTTGCAAATTGCCTATTAAATTCATGCAAATTTAATTTTTCATAGTATAGTAATTCAGTTAGATATACAGAGTGGTTGTGAATTTATTTTCCCCATTTGAAGGCGTCTGCAGCTAAAATTAACAGAATGAAGCCAAAATTCATATACATAATGTGGAAGGCATGGGGAGATGAATTTCCCAAAAAATGATTAAATGATTACCAAAAGTTACTGATGGGAAAGATTTTAAGCTCTGCTTCACATATGCTGTAAAACATTTGCACAATTTAAGTAGATTATGCTAATTCTTAATGTGTACATAACAGCAGGGCCACTCATTCCTTTTAAAAAGAGGCCCACCAGCGGCCAAGGAGTAAAGTCGCTGAATGCTAGTTGCTCTGTCCAAGGCTTGAATCCTGGTGAAACAGCCTGGTTGCATGGGCATTTTCATAGTTTCTCTCCTGTATAACATGTATATGAGCCAGTTTCTCTTAGAAAGTCCTCACGAAGGCATCTTTTCCCTTCGGCAGATATACCTCAAGTGCTTTGGCATAATTAAATAAACCAAAGCAACCTTTCAAAAAGAGGGAGAGCAAACACCGAGTCAGCTGTTGACTTGTGCTTAACATACATCCTACCTTACCTCAACATGCTTTACTCATATAGCTGTTTCACTAAGATCCAATGCTATGGTGGCTATTAGGGTATTTATAAGGCTCCATAACTTTCAATGACACATAGACTAGCAGTCGTCCAAGTGCCCATGCAATACTTGCCAAACTGATATGCCTTATGCTTCTTCCAGAAAAAATCTTTTGCGTTTTTATCTGTATAAGATAGTCATGTGCAAGAACTAAGAATGGTAGATTTTAAGGGCCTGACTTTCGCTCTAACCTTTCATGCCCGAATGGAAATCGACAAGTATTAAGGAAAAATATTGTGGAGAGATGAGGCTTTTTTATTTATTTGAATGGTTCCATCAGTTTTCACAACTGTTGAATTGGGGCATCTGAATGGCCCACGTTAATCCATCAAGTGCCACTGCATTCTGCAAAAGTAACCATGCGATGTGGATTCACAGCCAGTTTCATAATAGCACCTTAGTTTTCTTGAGATTATCACTCCTGCAGGTCCTGTTACCTTCAACATTACTGGTGAGAAATATCGGCAGATACAACAAACTCTTGCCGTTCCTGCATTATATCAAAGTGTGTGGACTTGACAATTTTTATGCTAGATGGAGCATGACCACATATTCATTCAGTACAGAATCTTTTACTCCAATATTTTGGTAATAATGGAGTTACTACTCAATATTTTCCAGTGGAATGTCCGTCTCATTCTTCAGCTGTCACCCCGTGTGACTTTTGTCTGTGGATGTACGTTAAATCCATTGTGTATGCTGGTAGCATTACAAACATGAGTTCATTGAAAGAAAACATTAGATGTGCTGTTGCAAACATTGAAACTGATAGTTTATGAACATTATACGCAGAGTAGGTCAGCATATCAAGAATGCTGCACATGCTCCAAGGAACTCTAATGTCGATTAATAAAATATTGTTTTCGGCCAATGTTAAACTGTATGTGCATATTTTATTAGTGAAACATTAATGAAATTTTTTTATGATCCATTTCACATGCCGCTCTTCAAGTCCAGCTATGCTGCCTCAACGTGGTGGTGGGGGTGTTACTGGGCGGAATGGGTGAAGTACATCGGGAGCATAGCTCCTGGTAGTGCCACTCTAGGCGTGAAGGCTGTTCCAACATGTCCAGCTAAAGCATATGCAGGTGAAGATCCTTCAGGAGATTACCATCTTGGTGACCGGGTGTCACAATCCTGGAGCTATAGTGGTCTCTCCTCTTAACTGCAACTTTTCTCGTTTTCCTTCTCTCTTCTGAGGTTCGGGCTCATCATAAGATATTAGAATAGCCTTGTCCCTAGTTCTTTGAGTGGCAAGAAAACTGCCTACATGTTTGCCATGCGTGGAGACCTGTGTCACTGGAAAGGAGGGTCCTGGTAGTTGAGGGGTGAGGTACTGTCCTCAAAACACTGCTTTGGCCTCTGCTACAGTTAAACGGGAGACACCTTGTCATCCTCACAGGTGTCAATCGGCTGGTCACTAGTCCTTGTGTTAGTGGCTTGGGGACAAGCTCTCGGGAGTACCTGCTTTCGGGAAAGCCGACTGTGGGATTTCAGTTTGCGTATAGTTCCGGCCTAGGAATCCGAGTCCATTTAAATATGAATGCTATGATACCTTCCTGCTCCAACAATGAACCCGATACTCCGATTGTGACCAAAAGACTAAGAAGCGACATAGAAAGCACTGTATCAGATGTATTTTGTCCACGTTCCTTAATTATAACCAGCTCTGAAGAATTGAAAAAATGTCACCCTTTCTAATAAATAAACATCTTTCGTCTTCTGTAGGAGAACTGAAAAATATTAAGAGACTTCGGTCTGGACACCTTTTGATAGAAACTGTGTCCGGAAAGAAGCCTGATAGTCTTTTGAAACTAACTAAATTAGGACAAACAAACATTGAAGTTAAGCTACATAACACTCTGAAATCGTCCGAAAGAGTAATCTCTGAAATAGACTAACTATCAGTAACTGAAGAGGAATTCGTTAAAGAGTTGGCAGATCAAAACGTGTGTGGTGCTTGTATGATCAAAATACGGAAAGACGGTCAACTTATTCCCACTAAATATGTCTGTAGTGGTGTTCACACGTTGTAATGTGACAATCTATCCAAATATCTATCTAGAAATCCTTAATTAATTTACATGTGCCCAATATTTTCTGGCTTGAATTTTTAGTCATCGTACATTGCGAATTAAACCTTAGCATCAAGAATAATTAAATATTTCACTTACCCGATAACCCACATGCATGAGACTTGCGGAGACACATTTCTTTTTCTAATCTCACATTTATTTTATCAAAAACACATTTTCTGGGTTAAATATGGAACACTTATCACACACATATAAAATATCAAAATGTCATAACTTAGAACACAAAACATGGGAACCTAAAATTGGAATAGTAGGAGAATGCAGAACACGTGTTAGTTAGCTAACAATCGCAATCCTCTTACATCACATATTTATGCAGTCGAAATTTTCTCATATTAATTTTGTGCAGTGCACGCAGTATTATTATACACGTACAAGCTCATTTTTTTTCACTTTTACATTCTTTAACACACATAAAATAATCACATGGTCACACATCGCTGGTAATGCACATTCTGGAGTCAAACACCTATTGATAATCTGCTTGAGATGTTTTAGAAGGTTACCGTGGCAGATGTATTTTTAAGCTGAGCATTTTCATCTAAATATATTGTGATCTTATCGTTCTGCTTCCTTTTATGCAAAAATCACGACGACATTCCATGTGCGAATATCAGGAACAATGAAACTCCATCAGCGCGATATGCAGGGGCAGAGCACCGCACATCGTGCGTCTTGCTGATTGCCAAGCGACAGCAGCTAAGAAGGGGAAGAAACCCATCTGACTGGTGCTTATATACACACGTGCAGTTCCGCGATTACGATTAAAATTGTGATGCTGGCAAACTGCATGGTGTGAGAAGTTACTATTCTCACTGTGTCATACTTACTTTCAAGTCTCCTAACCTGCCTAAAAACATCAAAGCTGGATACCTAAATGGTTCATTCAGGCCGTATATACTGAATCCAATGTGTTGCTTCCAATGTCAGCGCTTTGGACATGGAAAGACCTCTTTTCGTGGTAACCGCACGTGTGCTTGATGTTCCATAATAGCCCATATCAGTGAAGGCTGCTCTGCTGCCCCCTTATGTATAAATTGTAAAGGTGAGCACCCAGCTTTTTCAAGATCATGTCCAAAATGGCAGACAGAAAAGCAAATTCAAAACATTAAAGTTGCACAAAAGGTATCATTTGCAGAAGCCAAAAGACTTGTTCTCTCTATTCAGCCAAGACCTAATAAATCTTATGCATCCACAACAAAATCATTGAGATCATTATCAACTCAAACCACAATAACCGCACAGAAAAAAGAACTAGCAATGACAGAAGATTCTATAAACCAAAAATTGGGGGAAAAAACCTGGTGTTGAAAGTTGTACGCCGGTGACTGCGCCCAAAGGCAAACAGGATGTCCAACAAAATAAGCATAGAGATGTTATCAAGGAGAAAAATAAGCAAAACCCCAGGACCCCCAGTCAAAATTCTTTTGCAAGCATGAGTTCAGGACGCTTAGACGACTCAGACGAAATGGATGTTGAACAAGTATTATCCATTCCGAAACACCTTTTGCTTCGAAAGCCAAAAAAACAACACCATCAAAACAAGCATCCGTAATGGCTACATTTATTTCGTGGAATTGCCGGGGTTTCCTCAAAACCTGGATAATATCAAGGATTTAATCAATATCTATCAACCTGCCTGCTTTGCACTTCAGGAAACTGTGTTAAAACTAAGCAGACATGCTAAAAATACGGAGATATATAACAGTAAGAAAGGACAACCCATCTGGGGATCATGCTTGTAGTGTGGGCTTTATCGACTCCCACAATCACCCATTCACTGTTCTCCCTTTGACAACATCTCTTCCAGCTGTGGCAATTCAGATTAATTTACGCTTTTCAATATCAGTATGTACTATTTATTTACCCCCACATGAGCAAGTTGATCAGTGAGAGTTGAACAGAATAATAGAGCAGCTCCCAGAACCTTTTCTGCTTTCAGGTGGCTTCAATGCATATAGTACCATATGGGGAAGTAGAATCACTAATTCAAGGGGCTGGCAGATCGAACAATTAATGGAAGATCATTCTATTTGGCTCCTTAATAATGGAGAATATGCCTGTGTATTCATCAGCCGACTAGAACATTTCATGCAATTGATCTGGTTTTTTGTTCTCCATCTTTACAACCTTTTTCCTCTTTCAGTGTAGGGGAGAATCTCTACGATAGTGACCATTTCCCAGTGATTGTAAATATTACAAGAAAATCAATGATCTCGAGGCAACCACGCTTACTTTACGATAGAGCTGATTGGGATCTTTTTGCATCTTGTGCTGTACTGACTGAAAAAATGGTTAACGATGTAGACATTAATGCAGTAGGAAAAATGATCTCTGATACTATTGTACAAGCTGCTGAACTCTGCATTCCAAAGTCCTCACAAAGTGCCTTAAACCCTGGTGGAACAGGGATTGTCATGATGAAACTTTGATAGAGCAAAAGAAAGCTTGGTGTATCTTTCACAGCTATCCAACACTGGCAAATCTTCTGGGCTTTAAAAAAAGCTAAGGCTAATGCAACAAAAGTAAGACAGCAAAGTCAGAGAAAATCATGGGCAGCCAACGTGTGCATTATTACCTCCTCATTATCTAGCAAACAGATTTGGGAAAGATTCTGCAAAGCCTCTGGACTATGTAATGATTATTCCTTTTCTGTTCTAGAAAAAGGTGGAAAGGTGATAAGTACTAGAGAAGAAATAGTCGATGCTTTAGGGGATATATTTGCTGCTGTAATTACTCAAAAGAGTTTCTGTCCACAAAGATGCGCTTGGAAAGGATTCAAATCGACTTTTTCCATCCTAATGCAGAATCTTATAATAAAGATCTCACCATGTTTGAATTAAGAAGTGTAATATCTCGCACTGATAGGACATGCCCTGATCCTGATGGCATAAGTTATTTGATGATAAAGCATCTGCCCAATGAATCTCTAGTGGTCCTTCTCACTCTGTATAATAAGATATGGAAAGAAGAAACTTTCCCAACTACCTGGTGCAGGGCCTTTGTAATCCCTATAGCAAAACCCGGCAAGGACCCGAAAAATCCTTTAAATTAACGCCCCATCGCGCTCATTAGCTGCCTTTGCAAGATCGTGGGGGAAAATGGTAAATCACCGTCTCACCTATTATCTGGAGAATAATCATTGCCTATCGCCTTACCAAAGTGGTTTCCGTAAGGGAAGATCTTCACTTGACAATGCCTTGTTTTTAGAAACCGCAGTACGCAATGCATTTGTGAAAAGAAATCGTGATTTCAATCTTCTTTGACATGGAAAAGGCATACGATAGAACTTGGCGGCATGGAACTCTTCATGACCTTTACAGCACTGGGTTGCGACATAATTTACCCATCTTCATTCAAAACTTTCTGAAGGAGGACCGCATTTTTCAATTAAGATTGGTTTGTTGCATTCTCAAGTATTTGTACAACAAGAAAATGTACCCCAATATTACGTGCTCAGTGTCACTCTTTTCAGCCTGAAAATTAATTCCATTTTAAGAGAACTTCCTCCCACAGTGCATGGTTCCCTGTATGTTAATGATTTGATGATCTATCGTCACAGTCAAGATATGAGATACATTGAGAGACAACTACAAATTGCTCTAAACAAAATTATAAAGTGGTCCAACAACAATGGTTTTAAATTTTCTAGCCAGAAGTCCATGCGTGCATTTCTGTTGCAAAAGAAATCTATATCCTGATCAAGAGCTGCATCTTGACAGCTCTGAACCGCATTGAGCCAGAAGCAAAATTCTGAGGAGTTATTTATATTTGACAGAAAGCTTACTTTCCTTCCACATATCTTAAATCTAAGAAAAAATGTGCTAAAGCTCTCAACATACTGAAAATTGTGGCTAATACTTCTTGGGGAGCAGAACGTTGCTCTATGCTCCGCATTTATAGAGCTTTAATCTGTTCCAAACTTCACTATGGCTGTGTTATCTATGCAGACTTGCCAACTCTCCCGATTTAGGCGGGAGACTCCCGATTTTCGACCGCTCTCCCGCCAACCCGATTTACAATATATTTCTCCTGACTTTTTCTTATTCTTAAAATTTCTCACGATTTTTATGGAACTTGGCTTAATACTTTGTTATGTGAACAAAAAAAGTGATTTTGGACGTCCGAAGCAAATGAATTTTCTCTAGATTATATCTAAAACAAAACCTTGCGAATTAGATAACTTCTGCTTTGTGAGTGAGAGCATATACGTATCCAGAAACGTCCTTCTCCAGTTCTCCAATGGGCATTGTGCTCCACTGCGTGTCATCTGGCATATATTAGCCAATGAGGACAAAACAAGCTGTTATTTGGATCTTCTTTAGTTATTTCGGTCATTTTGTCCTGAGTTGTGTGAGTACACGTGCCTTTGGGAAACAGTTTTAGAAATTATCATCTTTTGTTATGTCTGCGAGAAACTTGAAATACTCGTTTACGTTTCAAAAATCGTACACAGTTGACTTTCCTTCCATTATTTCCTCAAGGAAATGTAATAAATTTGCGATGTGTACCGCCTGTCGTTGCGATTTTTCGATTTCGCATGGTGGAAGGGCGGATGGTCTCAAACATGTGTGTACACAAAAACACAAGGGCAACATGAGCTGTTTTGAAAAAAAAAAAAAAAAACGAAAAATTAAATTTTTCTTCGGAAACAAAAAATCAAAAAGTTATTAATGCAGAATGTCTGTTCTCTGCCTTTTTACTGGAGCACAACCTGCCACTAAATGCATCGCATCACGCTGCAGCTTTATTTAGAAAAATGTTTCCTGATAGTGAAATCGCTAAGAAATACTTAAGTGCAAGAACCAAAAGAGGTGCAATTGTTAAAGAAATGGATTTGAAAAATAAATCTTCAGTTATTGATCGCATTAAAACAGCTCCGTTCTGCCTCTCTACGGATGGAAGCAATAATACCAATTCAAAACTGTATCCAATTGTTGTTTCTTTTTTTAATCCAGAGTCTTCAGAAATTGAGTGCAGTTTACTTTCTGTCCCCACTTTGGAAGGTCATTTGACAGGCTTTAATATAGCACAGCTAATTATTAAAACTTTAAAAGAAAATGCAGTCCCTCTGGATAATTGCTTAGCACTAGGTGCCGATAATGCACCAGTATTGGTAGGCTTGAAGACTGGTGTTGCAGGTATCTTCAGAACGAAAAATTCAGATTTGCAGATTATGAGGTGCACCTGTCACCTCTTAAATTTAGCAGCTGAAAAAGGAGTAGCTTCTTTACCAATAAATGTGGATGAACACATTGTTGATATTTATTATAATCTTGAAAGGAGTTCTAAAAAGGAGGAAAAATTGAAACAGGTCCAACAGCTGCATAATAGCAGTTTACAATTAGAAAACTTGGATGAAGTTATAAAATCAGCTAGGATTGACACCCAGTGGAGTTTAATTGGAAAACTGAAAGATGCTGATGGAATTTTAAAATATAGAGAACTGTCTAGAATTATGTTGGCCATCTTGACAGTTCCCCATAGTAATGCAGAGTGTGAGAGGATTTTCAGTGTTGTTGCGAAAACGAGGACTAAATTTAGATCTAATATTAGTGATGACACATTAGAAAACTTTTATTAGTGAAAGCAGGCCTACGTGGCAATTGCTATGAACAAAATTATGAAGTTTCTTTCTTAAAGAAAGCAAAATCTGCCACTATTTATACCATTTGTAGAAAAACTGATTAAAGGGTTTTTTTTTTTTTTTTTTTTTTTGTTTTCTTAAACGATGCAAGTAATAAAAATGTTTTTTATGTGTAAGGAATTTTTGTGTTGCTTGCATTTAAGAATTAGATACTATTTAAAGTCAATTCATTATTGAAAACTATATTTTCCTCATTTAAAAAGTCTTTTTAACATTGTGAAAAATCTTCCGATTTCTTAAAAAAATCTTCTGATTTTTGAGTGTCATAGGTTGGCAAGTATGTCTATGGATAAACAAGACCTTCTATGCTATTGAAATTGGATCCAGTCCACCATCAAGCACTACGGATTTGCTGTGGAGCTTTCAGAACATCTCCATTCCAAAGTTTATATGTCATCTCTTTTGAACCATCTCTGGAATTTAGACACAAGCAGTTGTCCATTGATCTTCATTATAAAGTAATGTCACAAGCCAAACATCCTGTCCGACTCATGACATCTGATCAGTACTATTGTATCTACCAAACACGTCCTTCATGTATCCCACCATTTGATCTTCACATTCACTCATTGAAGAATTCAACCTAAAAGATCTGCATCCTAAAAGATCTGCATCCCAAAAGCTTTAACTTTTTTGGTATTGCTCCCTGGCAAGAAGTGACTATTCACCTAACTTCTTTTTTTTTTTTTTTTTTAGAACATTTTTGGGGAACTTAAGAAGAGCAGTACCAATGATGTCCAATATCAACAAATTTTCCTAGAGCATAGAAGCAGTCATTCTAACTGTAAAGTAAAGCTGCATCTGTCTTTACTGCAGAAACTTTTGCCATTTTGAATTCCTTAATCTTTATCTCTAAACAGAATAGCAGAAAGTTTGCCACTGCAGACTGCACATCAGAATTATTACTGCAGACTGACACATCAGAATGTATTGGGAGTTGAGAGGGAATCGAAAGGAAGATGTACTGCTGACTCGCCTACGAAACATTTTCTACTCTGACTCTCTGAGTGCTCTTAAATCAATAAATACAAATACTAGCCACCCTTTGGTCTTAGAAATTTTAAAGGCACACCTCTGTTTGAGAAACACAGGTTATTCTACTGCGTACTGCTGGGTGCCTGGACATGCTGGCCATCAAAGGCAATGAACTCGTCGATGTCACAGCAAAGTCTGCTATTACCTCTGAAAATGATGTCCTTTTTACAGACATACGGAATTACATCAGAACGAAGATCTTGTCCAGGTGGCAAGAACTCTGGGAATGCCAAACTCTGAACAAATTAAGACAAGTAAAACCCAATTTGGAGTATTGGGAGTTGAGAGGGAATCGAAAGGAGGATGTACTCCTCACTCGCCTACGAATTGGTCACTGCAGACTGACACATCAGTATCTCAAGGAAGTAATGAGCCTATTTGTGGCACTTGCAACGTCCCCGTTTCAGTCAATCGCATTTTAACCTGCTGTCCTGCTTTTAGTCAGAAACGTAAATATCATTTTAACTTTATGAATGTTAACAGATCTCATTGGAAGAAACCTTCACATGAACCTCATAAGATTTTTAAAAGACATCTCTTTTTTTACCATATGATTCGAAGTTTTTTTTTCCTTTTATCCTGCTCTACCTGTTGATAGAGCATTTCTCAAAGTCATTTCTCCATGCTTTCATCAGCATTGCAGGTTCATTTCAACAATTCATCTGATACTGTGTGTTTGTGCATTTTAGATTTTATTCACTATTCGTCTGGCCCATAATAACCTTCAAGGTTTTGTGCCATTAAAGTCAACCAACTAACCATTTCCCATGCATTTGTTGTAATTATTGACCCACTTCCGGTTCCAACAATATCGAAATCTCTCATGTCGTCAACTTTTGGGAATATTTTTTTCTTTTTAGCAGAATTAATTTCTCCATGCATTTTTACAGTCTGTCTATGAAATTTGGTTTCATGCCACTTATTAGTTTTTGCTGCAGATACCTTTAAACAAGGAAAGGTATTTTATAACCGCTCTGTACATATGTATTATTTGTGGAAAATATGTATTCCATGTAATATAATGCATTGAAATACATACAATTAACATAAACCTTTTTCATTTCAGATGCTGTAGAGAGTGCTGTTGAGAGAAGTAAGTTACACATAAAATTGTAAATTAATATAATATGCAAAATTATGTAATTTAAATTCATCTAGGTGGCTAAGTTTTTTAAGTTTTTGCTGTCTCAGATTATGCCGTTCCCATTTGACAGAAATTTTTGTGAGCTGAGATATGAAGAGCACGTAATGTTAGAGATCTTGCGATTTTCTGCTATGTTATAGGTGCATTAGACCTCGTATGACCTTTGACATCATCGCAAATTCATTCCCTGTATATTCTCCAAGTTATGGATAGTAATTCAATTCTTCGTCATTTTGTTATATATATTGGTTTTCATAAAAATCTTAAAACCAGATTGCTAATTTTTCATTGTTTTTCCCCTTCTTTTTACTAATTCTTTATTAATTTATATTGTTTAAGTAATTTATGTTATGTTTATGTTAATCTATATTATGTTTTTGTTAGTGTTAATTTATATTATATTTAAGCATGTCCATTGTTAGGGGCTTTATCACATTTATATTTTACTAATTCTTTTGAACTGACTATTTGTTTTTATTAATTTATTGTTTTTGTTTGACTTTAATTATTAATGCTTTTCAATTACTATTTCATTCTGAAGTCTGATTAATAAAAAGCTACCTTTTTTTACTGTTAAATTTGTTTGTGCTGCTATTCAGAATGTTGCTTTGACTGTTAAGTCATTTCTGTTGTTTAGTTCTTAACAGTGTTATAGTCAGAAGAATGAAATTCAAATATATGGTGCTTTGTCTGCAACAACCAACAAGTTATCGCTACTTGTTTGTTTTTGTAGGAAATTTAAGAAGGAATTGAGGAGAGATTGACTTATAACTTGTACAACAATAAAATTGCCATAATGAGCATTAACATGCATAACTTTATTTTACATTCCTTTTTCAATATTTTACCTTTTATTACTGTTTTGTTACGGAGTTGGTCTATGTATCAGTATTATAATACGAGGGCTATCCAGAAAGTAGATTACGTTTTGGAATAAAAAAATAAACAAAGTATAGGAAACAAATTTTATTATATACAGATGAAAGCCACACTCAAATACTACTTTTCTACATAGTCACCATACAAATTAAGGCATTTATCGTAGCGATGTACGAGCTTGGAAATTCCTTCGTCGAAAAATTCGGCCGCCTGCGCCTTCAACCACTTCGTTACCTCTTCTTGCCTTCCATCTTGCACAAAACTTGTGGTAACCAAGCTTTTCGCTGATGATTTCGTGCAACAAACTTCGCAAAATTTGTGGAAAACTCAAAGAAAGTTCCGTTATTGTGAAATTTCGATTTTCACGGACTTTAGCATCGACTTTTTCGAGAAGTTCGGCGGTCACTATGCTGGGTCTCCCACTTCGATCTTCGTCGTGAACATTGGTTCGGCCATTTTGAAATCTTATGACCCACTGACGCACTCCACCTTCAGTGATAATGTTGTCCCCATACACTTCACGAAGCTGCCGACAGATTTCTATCGGTTTACAGTTTTTTGCAGTCAGAAACCTTATTACTGAGCGCAGCTCGCGGGATTTTCAATTAACGCAGACATTTCAAACCGTCACAGTATCTGTACGGAGCACAGCACGAACCTCTCACTAGCACGGCTAGATGCAGACTGAGCTGCGCAACGCTCTGACCCCAAGATGGCCGCGCTAGCCCCGCCCCTAGCGGACACAGACGGAAACGTAATCTACTTCCTGGATGGCCCTCGTATGATCTGTGGTTCATGAGCTCAAAGAAAGGGGGAAAAAAATAAATAATCACTCTTTAGATAAGAGAGGAACCTCGAATGTAAGTTTTGTAGTATTTTTGGTATTCATTTCTGAAATTACTTGTATCTGTCTTTTTTTTTTTTTTTTTATGTGTGTATTATCTTTTTGGAGAGAAATTGTATAGATCACCTAAGCTGAAATTATTAGCATGGAAAAGTGAATGGCATGCATAACTAAAGCAACAAATAAAAATTATCCTTAATGCTTTATTTAAAAAAATGTGTAAAGAATGATGTGTTGGAATTTTGAATATACAAGGAGATAGTTGTTTTGATTATGAACAGACATTCATAACTTAGCCTAAAATTTTGATTGATTTGTTCTGTTTAGACTGTATCAATTATTTTAAACATTTGTCATTAATCATTAGCATTTGAAATAAAGTATATTTTAGAACAGAAACTCTATAAGACAACTATTTTCAAATATAATTTTTTTAAATGTTTTAAAGAGTTACTGCGTTTCATATCATTAATGTAACTCGCAATAAGGTTTTGTCATGTATGTTTTAATTTTTTTGTGCCTAGTTCTCGAACGCTGATATTCTAAACAAAGCAGTTTGAAAGGTGGTGCTGAATTTTTTTCATGTTCCTCATAATTCATACTTTAGTTAACACAGTAGTTGTAATACTTGAGTTCTTATGGTCCTTATGTTTTTTGAAGATAATTTAAAAGCCCCTAATTTTGTCCAGAATCTGCAAAAAGTTCCTTAATTTTACTGATCTGATATTTCTCTTTTCTACGACTGCCATTTTGAGTGTGAATTAACATTTGGAAGGAATATCTTTTGGCTTTTCATGGATAAATATACATTTGACTAATGTAACAGATAAATTCAAATTAAAATCTAGGCTAGTTGTCAAGGACTCCTTAATTATATTTAAATTGAAGTTGGCTGAAAACGCTACCTGGCATAACAATGTAAATCTCAACAGCAAATAATGCAAACCGAATAATTACAAACTTAACAGGGATGGCAGAACTAAAATAGAGTAGCCTCGAGAGGCAAAAATACATTCTGTCTTAACAGTAAAAAAACCTCAGCTTAAATACTCTATGCCATTTACATTTCTCATGAGGAAATGGAAAGGCAAAGTTATAGTAAAGGCTGAAATTAAAAATAACTCATAACTTTCATTAGTAATTTTTACAATGCATTTAACTTCTGATTCTTAAAATTATTTTTCTAGTAGTTTAAAAAGAACAATTTATGTAACCAGAGATAATTCAGAATTATTTCTTATTGTAAAGGATAGGTTTTTGCAGAGTTGGAGTAGTAAACTTTATTTTAAAGCACTTTTTTATCAAAGTGATATATATGCATAGAGAAACAGTATTTTAAATTAGTGGGCTGCTGCTGTTAAATAAGTTTTGCTCTTACAGAATCATAAATTTGAACATAAATTGTCAGTTTTTCATTATATTGTTTAAAATCTGCACTTGTGTATGTATAAATGCATATTATGTATATCCTATATGTTCACAATTTTTATGTTTAAAAATGTTGTAATGTGTTAAAAAAAGTCAATGTTATGAATAATACTGTAAACAAAATTTTGAATTTTAAAAGTTGAAATTTCTGGACATTTTTTTTGTATGTGTTAGCTTAAGAATATTGTATAGCATAATATTCTTTAAAAAATCCTGTAGACTACTAAATTTGGAAAATTTCCCACGCTAATCTTATTTTTGTAATAATTATATATGTATATGTGCAATTCACATGTATGTCATGTTACATTATGTGCATTCAGAATGGTTTCCTACTATTGCTCATTTGTAACATGACATGACTGCCATGTTTCAGGAAATAATTCAAATCCTGAATGGTATTTGTTGAGAACAAAAGAAAACGAAATACAATTCATAGATTCTCATCTACCAGATGCAGGTTGTTTTGTAAAGCCCTTGAAGACTGAACTCATTCTGAAAAGCATGAAAACACTTCTGAAAGATCCGATCTGATCAAAACAAACTTTGAATCAAATTTCTGGCAAAAAACTTCGGAAACATAAAGAGGATGGCCTTGGAGGAGGGAAAATGGGGGCGTTTTCAGAAAGATTTTTTTTAATCGGGCGGGTCCATTGAACCAGGCGTGTGCTCTTGCGGGTTAACATTGCCAACTGGCTATCATTAAGGATTTTAGCCTAGAAACAATCATGCCTCAAGCAGAACAGCAACGTGACAGTAAATCAGCAATATTCTTATTCTCTGGAACTTGCTTGAAGCTTTGTCAACTGATGAATTTCTGTAACTTGGTTCATCGCAAAAATTACCAGGTTTCCCAGCTCTCTTATCTACCAAATGTCTGCACTATTATCAGACCAAAGGTTTATTTTAAGACCTGAGAGACCAAGAACTGTGGTACTAGAATTCACAAGCCTAGCATCTGTACTACAAGTCATCAATTCTAAACATGGCATACTCAGGGATATAAGAGGAACCTTTCTAGACTTCAGCAAGAACTAGCTTCACATCTGATTTAACTATTAGCCGAACAAAGACGCACGCAGAATACACCCCTTTACTAGCATCAACAAAACATGCAGTTCAGGAAATGAATTAAGTGCCATGTAACGAGGCAAAGTTAAGTTTTTAGTTCATGTATATCTTTATACCATTATGAAAATTATTTCAAAATATCTGGTGGTAATTTACAATCCCAGTTTTCTTTTGACTTCCACACATCTTGTAAGAGTAGATTTGGAAGTTGTGTTGTTGGAGTTAAAAAGCCAAGAGAATTGAAAATCTTTTGTAGCATTGCAAAATTAACCTCTTACTTTTCATTTCACATGCCTGGCTGTAAATTAGTAGGAAATTGAAGTACCACATTGTCCCTAAAACAGACATTCCTCCAAAATGCTTATCACCATTTTTACAAGCAACTTTGCTTTTAAAGCCATGTAAATTGAAACAACTTGTAAACATTAATATCAAAAACTTCGGATACACAGTCGTCCACATAGCATGAGTTTAAGCAGTTCCAGCGTATGGTAAAGGGCAGTTTTCAAAAGGATGCATTATAGTTGGCTGGAATGAATGGAAAATTTAGGCTCTTGATACATTCCAACATTGGGATAATTCAAAAAGTCACCCCTGTATTTAACAAAGTCACGGAATCCCACAAAAAACTTATTTGAGATGAGAATTTTTTTTTAAATTTTAAATATAAAATAGTAGTAAAATGAAATATGTTAATATATCAATTCCATCAAAGTTATGTATAAAAATTACACAAAGTCATTTAAAGAAATTATGTTATGCAAGTTTGTTTTGATTGTTGGGAACAATATTTCGTGTTGTAATATAAGTCAACACATCTTTGTAATGCATAAAAAAAAATCTTCTGGTACACTTTCTTCAAACTGAAAACCACATTGTAAAGTATCATGCATTTAATGTATTTTCTGGCAAAGATTTTTGCATTCATTTTCATTACTATTTTCGTCATTTGCTTTCGAGTTGCTATTTTTTACTCTCTCCAATATATCCTCTTCAGTTGGAATTCCTCAGATCTCAACATCATTATCTATAAATAAATAATATTGTAATTTTTCATTATTCTGTAATTGTCCTTGATTTTTCAATTACAACTGCATATTATTCAATTCCTTACCCATCGTCATCATTGATGCTACTGTTATCAGTAGTAGTATCAGTCTTAATAATAAATCCAGCTTTTTTTAAGCAATTTTTTCAGTGATGTCATAATTCCATCTTTTTACAAGTTCAGACTGGCAGTCATATAAGATAAAGACTGATTATATTAAATTCCCATCAAGGACTTCTTCAAAATTCTTTTGCGATAATGCATCTTAACACTTTTTATTAGCTCTTGAACCATGGGCTGCAGTTTCGCAGTGATATTTAGAGGAAATACAAAACCTTAAATCTTTGTTATTTTGTAGGAGAGCACTGCAGTTGTATCTCACTTAGGGCAATTTCCATTTCTATACATCCATATACACTGAAGAGCCAGTACATTAGAACCACCCTCCATCTATTACAATGGCTCGCCTGGGAACAAAACCACTGCGAATCCCCGACTGATGTTGGAGTATATAAAGCGGCTATACATCTTTCCAAACATAGCACAATTAGCAACATAATGGGAAAAGCAGCTGATTTGTCAGACTTCGATAAAGGCCAAATTGTTATGGCTCGGCAACTGGGAACATTAATATCAGAACCTGCACTTTTAGTGGGCAGTTCACATGCAGTTGTTGTGAACACATATCGAAAGTGATGGATGGTGAAATGATAAGTTGCCGGCCAGTGGTGTGTCGTCGACGGTGCATTGAGTCCAGAGGAAAGCTGAGATTGCTCCGCATCGTTCACCGTGACCGAAGAGCTACAACAGTTGCGAGCCAGACAGTGTTTCTCAACACAATGTTCGGCATACATTGCTGTGTATGGGCCTATGCAGTGGGGGCTGATGGTCTAGAAAACATTGGAATTGGACATTAGAATAATGGAAGAAAATTGCATGGTCCGACAAATCACGTTTTTCTGTTCCATCACATCAATGGGCATATGCTAATACACTGATTTTCAAACGAAATCCTGGCTCCCAGATGCACAGTTGGCGTGGGCAACACTTTCATGGATTACATTAGGACCCATAATTCCCATAGAAAGTCCCTGATGTCTGTATGCTATGCAAACATTGTTGCAGGCCAGGTTCACCCATTCATGATAACAATATTTCTAATGGGGGAGGGTGTATACGAGTAGGATAATGCACCATATAGTAAGGGTCGAATCGTCAGGCAGTGGTTCGAGGAACATTCCGGTGAAATTAAAGTCATGCCGTGGCTTCCATATTCACCTGACAGTAATCGATTGGAGCAATTGTGGTCCCACCTGGAAAACCAAATTTGTGCTTCCATGCTACCTCCTCGCAGTGTGCGGGAATTACAGGACTAGTTGGTGAGCGCTTGGTACCAGATACATAAGACTACCTATCAGCACCTTGCGGAGTCAATACCATGTCAGGTGCAGGCAGTTTTGAGGGCTAAAGGTCAACCTACGTGTTATTTATTAACAGGGTGGTCTTAATGTAATGGCCCTTCGGTATATTTATCTAAATTTTTTAGCCGCTTTAAAAAAATACCCAAGGTCTTAAATGAGAGATTATTGAAATCATAATCTGCTTCCAGTGATTTAATACATCTAAAACATCTTAGATTTTTATTTTTTCCTCTAAGTAAAGGATTCAGTTTTCATTTCCTTCCATATATTATATACACATAGCAGTACAGTAACTTAATAGTAGCTTTTACGTCATTTGATTTTTACAACTACTTTGTGTAATTTTTGTATATATGTATATTTCGCCAGCCACCCATTGCTCATATGAAATTTACTTTATCCTAAACCTTAATAGCCCTGATACTGATACTTTTTTTCTCTCACTCTTCACAGCCATTTTAATGTTGTTTCATTGACATCTTTATAATACACGTTTTCTTATGTTTGGCATTTGTATTGGCGGAATCAAAGTTTGATGAAATTTTTCCCTGATTTTACAGGGTTAACCAAAAACTGCTTTGCAAAATATTTATTTTTCTGGCAACATCTTTTTTTTTCATCCACTTCATCAAGAATCAGCTTTTTTTCCTTCAAGTGTTAGACACTTTTGTTCAGTGGCATAGCTAAAGTGGGGCAAGGAAGGGTGCAGCATCTAAGGGGTGCCAAATTGAAGCTACAAAATTTTAGAATGAAATGCTTTCCATTCTTGACACGCAGAAAGGGCCGAAAAATCTCCTGTTATCCCCGATCACTGAAAGTTCTAGCTGCACCTCTGCTTTTGTTTTGACATTTTTATCATTCAATACACAGTTAACTTTAAAAATAATTTGCAGTATGAAAAAGTGAAAAGCAAAGTCAAAATAATGTTCAGCTGTTGTTTAACCTTAAACTGGTTTGTGTAACATTATTGGTTGAAAATTTTTAGTGATAATGTCTCATTTTGCCTTCAGAAGAATTAGTAATGGAAATGAATGTAATCACTTATTCAGTGAAACATCTCGTTACAACACAGTTTATTTGTAAGTCTAATAAGTGACAACTTTAGTTTTAACAACTCAAAACAGCACTCAAAATATAAATGGTGTAAGATAATACTCATTAATTCTCAAAATATATGTAAAATGCAACTCGAAGCCATTTTTCTCCTTTTCTCACAAAAAGAACAAGCTAAAAACATAAATATAAAAAACCTTCATTGTTGCCATATGTAATTTGCTAGATTATATCAAATAAAGATATTAGATAGAGGTTCAACTTGACATCCTCCCACCTAAGTTAACTTTTTTATCTTAAAATTTTAACTTGCAGAAGAAAATTGTAAATAGTTCAGAAGTTACAAAAGAAAATTGTAAATAGTCCAGTCTCTTAGGTACTTTGATTGTATGACCTGCTCTGGGTTTCATCTCCCATCTTCTTGGTTGACATTTTCTCAAAAATGAAATCATCGTTGGATACTTTAAGTGGGTACAATCTTTGAATTGGTCTTAGCAATTGTCCATTAATTATTTTAAGCTTAACAAGTCTTGTAATTCCTTCTTTCCCTGAAGGAGGCGTAGTGTAAATTTCTAGTTTTTTTTTTTTTTTTTTTTTTTTGCAGAAAATCTTCTACACATTGTACATTGATTAATGAGAGATCTCCCAGTTTTATGAGCATTCAGAATCCAAAATCTTTCTCATAGAATCGTAGAATATTTATCAAACTTTGAGTATCAGCTTGTGCATTTTTCATGTGATAATATCGCACTAATCTCTTGACAACCTCATGATGAATGGAAGAACAGCTAGCATTTTAAATTCTTCGATATCCTAATGAAGGGTGAGTTTAGTTTTCAGTCTGAGGATTCCACTTTAATCCTTGAATACACTTAAAGTTTTTAATTTCTCATCTTTTTCATTCACAAAATAGTCTCCTTGAACCATTTTGATCAGTAACTTCTCAGCCTCAAAAATTTCATCAGAATCAAGATTTTCAATTTTTTCTCTCATTTTGTTCAGATCCACAATTGTATCCAGGTAATTAGACTAACTGTCATTTTGTACTTGGAAAAATACCTATAATCTCTCTTGGTAACTAAGCATGTAGAAACTAAACATTTTGTTACCGATGTAACAATGCTCTTTTTCTTTTCTCTATAAATCTCACTCTCATCTAAATTTAAGTTACCTTTTGGCCAACTTGCTACACCAAAAGCTACATGACAGTGCCTGTACTCTTTTAGCTGACCATCACTATCAAGCCATAAGAACCTCAAAAAAACTCTTAGTGGGTGAAAAATTTATTTGTATTTTCACATATCAGCAATAAAACTTATCTCTTTTTTTTTTTTTTTTTTTTTAAATCATGTTAAAATACTTGGAATCTGCTCTGTTAGATTTGGACCTTTTTACTACTGTATTTATATTATAAGTAGCTAACTCCTTCAGACAAAGCCTAATGACAATAGGTGGCACTGACTTACAAATAATTTGTTGACTAAGAACTTTAAAGTTGTAATTCTCATGTACACTTGATAAATGCAAAGTGTATACATAGTGATTGCATACCCCTGAATTTTTCTCTCCAAATAAAGAGTGTTGCAAATATTCACAATTCTGAGGTTCATAGTTCAGTTCTTCAGCTGTACTTCATAATAAATACGATCGCTGTGAAACTATATAAATAATAGCTGTTACGACATGTTTTTTCCCCCATTACCTCTATTTATAACTTTGAATGTTTGCAGCATTATGTCTGGAGTAGAAGATAAGTTGGAAAGACCTTTTTTTTTTCTTTCTGCTTTGGTGATTTTTTATTTTTAGGCACAGTTATTTGGTGCATTTTTCTACATGGAAGAATACTGTGTTTTCTACCACAACAAAAGCAACTAGGTTTCAAGTTACAGTCCTTGACTGAATGCCCAGATTTTAAACATAAAAAAACATTTCTGAGATTGTTGAACAAGTAACTCCTTCGGCCTTAAAAGGTATTTTTCTTGCTTTTAGAGAATCTCCAGAAATATAAATTAGAACAGAATATATGCTGTTTTGACACATGAGATGAAGTTAAAAGGTATGTCACACTAAGCACATTTAAAAACTTTCCACTCTTAAATTTGTTATACTTTCACCTTTTTCTCATTGGGAAAATTATAATATTTTACTTCCGCTTTTGATTTTGAAGTGTTGAAACTTTGAGAGGCTAGACAAAGGCACTCTTCAGTTTCAGCTTTGTCTTGTATTCTAAAATACATTCTAAATCACTTTTCTCAATTATTTCTCAATTATAGTTTTACTTTGATTTGAATTATCTGAACTTGCTTCTCAAACTCTATGATGAGCAGATCTATAGCATTCCCAAACAACTAGAGTTTCTTCAGGTAATGATGTTTCAGTTAGAAGAAATAACCTTGCAGCAGATTTTTCCCTATTAACACCTAATAGTTCAAGTCAGTGGAGTTTACTTTCAAGTTGAACAAACAATTTTCTTAGTGAGTTTTCAGGACAGTTCTCTTTGTGAAGAACTAATGCTAATAAATCTCTTACGTATATTAAATCAAAAATTATTCTCTGCCAAAATGCATTTTTAGCTGTTTTAAAGCTTTTTCATAACTATTACCACCTGGGGGGGGGACTCTCAATTAATTCTTCAGCAGGACTGCATTGCATGATATAAATAAAAAAATTTATTGTGAAAATCAGTATTAATGTTATAGTTTTTTTTTTTTTTTAAACTGCCTCCAAAAGTAGAACCAGTTTTTTACATTACCCTCAAAAGTAGGTAATTTTATTTTTGGATAATACAATAAAGTGTGCGGCTGCGAAATAACATTCGAACTTTCATTCTTAAAAGGTAATTATTTACCCACTAGTGTTTCTAGCTTCTGTTTTAAAGATCTCCAGCGATCAATATATGTTTCTGACTCATCTACCACTTTCTCTATTTCGGTATCAGAAGTATTTTCAGAATACAAGAATTGTTCATATTTCTCTTCACCTGCTATCATTAATAAAGCTTTCTCTTCAATTAGCTTTAATCTACTCCATGAAATTCAGTTTAATTTCTTCCTCATCAAAAGAATTACATGCTCGAGTAAACAACTTAGAAAGTTGTTTTCTGTTTCTCGATACAGTCTCCATAATGAATAAAGAATTACATCATATAAAGAATAAAAACATAAAAATATTTTTCACTCACTCGTAAAATGTAGCTGTGTGATGTCCTCGGTTGCCATATGTCTCCTGTTGCCTTCGAATATCAGAAGAATTAGTAATGAAAATTAGTGTAATCAATTATTCAATGAAACATCTCGTTACAACACAAACACTTTATTTACAAATCTAATAAGTGATAACTCTAGTTTCATCATCTCAAAACAACACTCAAAGTATAAATGGTATAAGATAATACTCATTAATTCTCAAAATATATGTAAAATGCAACTCGAAGCCTTTTTTGCCTCCTTCTCACAAAAAGAACAAGCTCAAAACGTAAATATAAAACCTCCACTATTACCATATGTAATTTGCTAGATTACATCATATAAAGATATTAGATAGAGGTTCAACTTAACAGATAGAGTGCAAATGCATTCTCATTTGAGAATCTCCCTCCCCCACTTCATCGCTCTTATAGAATGGAATGTGACGACATATAACGAGACATCCGTTTTCTTTAGAACCCCAGGTGCACACAGGTATGTGTCGCAGCAAATAATTAAATAATTTTAAAATAGAAAGAAAAATCTTGAAAAAACTTCATTAAATAGATATAAAATACTTCGATATTTTGAGTTTTTTATGCAAGGGAATTCACAACTCGAGCAGAATCCCTTAAAAAAATTCGCTAATTAGAGGTTTAACTGTACTGAAATATTGTAGCAAACAATTTCATTATTGTAGTTGGGGGGGGAAGCTATTACTTTATTAGTACATCAATGCTTAGATGATAGATGATTTCTGTAATTAAATGAACAGCTCATTAGTTTCCCTGTCAGATTAGGCAGCCAGAAGTAACACTTTATTTGCAGCTGTTAATTTTTTTTTTTTTTTTTTATTTATGCTATTGTATATTGGAGAACACATCATTAAGATAAAATAACATGCCGAACAAGTATTAATTTAGAAGTCAAACAACAAAAATCAGCGTTATATTTGCAAATTTTCACAGGACTAGTTTCGATGGTTTTACCGAACCATCATCCTCATCTGCACCATCAAAACTAGTCCTATGAAAATTTGCTGACTTCTAAATGAACACCTCATTCTTAACAAAGTATGTTACATTTATCTTTGTTTTATTTATCTTTGGAATAATGCATATTAGAAGTGATCTGTTCCTACTTGTGTATTCTTAGAAAAAATAAAATTTGTAAGAATATGCAAGTAGGAACAAATCATGCAAACTGCGGATAGGAAACCTTTGATAATAGTTGAAGTTGTTATTTGACCTGCATTTTGTCTCATGTGCCAAATAAGCAATATATTTACATTAAAACTTAAAAACTAGAAGTTTCACAAGTAATTTCTTATTGCAGACCTTTCTGATTATTGAACAACAAAGTAGATTTTGTTTACAAACAATCAATCAGAAGTGAAACGTTATTTAAACCTCATTGTTGTTTAAAGATATACAAATGGAGGTAGTGTGCTGGCCACATCAGATTTTTAAATCTGCTGAATAAAGTAATTGACACTTTGTTGTGCATTAGTACCAAAAATGCAGCTAAGTTTAATGCAAAGCAGATTCCCCCTCCCGAAGTTCTAAAATCTGTTACTAGTAATGTTTTAGCAAAGCTTTAAAGAATAAAAATGTTATTTTCACATGTGTAGTTTAAGTTCTTTTGAACTTTACTTTTTACATGAATTAAACAAAACCCATTGTGTTCATTATTTGCATAATTTTGATTATTTATTCTAAATTATTTAATCCCCTTGTAATCTTAGTCCTTTCATTTTAATATGAGGAAACATTCCTTAATATGCCAGAGCTTTCAAAATACACTGAAGAGTCAACACATTATGACGACCTACTCAATAATGCGTTGTGAGACTTTTGACCTGCAAAACAGCTGCAACTCGCCTTGGATGCCATAAGTTCTTTGTCGATGACTAGAGACAGGTTGTACGAAGTGTCTAAGCAGCGGTCACGAGATATATTGAGATGGTGGTGTTTGAGCTATGAGCTACCGCTCCATGACATCCCAAATGTGCTCTATTCGGTTAGGATCCAGTGAGTTAGTTGTCCAGGATATTACCGTATTTGACGGCATATAAGACGCACCCTTATTTAGACGGCCACACACAAGGAAAAAAAAGTTTCAATAGCATGGTTTCTTTTAGTTCTCACGTTTCGTAAAAACTAAATAAACAATTATTGAATGCAATTACCTTCACGTATAAGATGCAGGTAACTTTTTTGAGATAAATGTAGGAAAAAAAGTGCGTCTTATATGCCGTCAAATACGGTAATTGGAATTCATACTTATGCTGCTTGAACCACTCCAACACAACTGGAGCCTTGTGACATGGGGCATTGTCCTGCTGGAAGATTCCATATCTAGTTGGGTAGACAGATGCTATGTAAGGATGCAACTGATCCACAGTTATGTTCAGGTAGTCCACAGCTAAGGATTCCAGAGTCACCCTTGAGAACGTCCCCTAGCATAATACCACAATTACCAGTCTGTGTATGACCTGCTTTACAGGGGAAAGCAACTGTTCGCCTGGAAGACAGTGTATCCTGATGTGATGAATGAGAAATTTCGATTCATCTTGCCAGGCAATTGTCTTTCCCTTATCCATGATTCAGTATCGATGTTCTCAGTCCCAGTGTAGGCACGGTTGACAATAATGCTTGGTCATCAGAGGCACATGAATGGGATGTCTGCTGTGCAGTCCCTCATCCAACATTGTACACTGAAGTGTGTGTTCTGAAACACTTAAACATGGACTTGCATTGTATTGGACTATGCTGTCTGATGCAGATTTTGCTGTGCCAAGCAGGACAATCTCCGACATCTTTCTTCTTTGATGATGCATAGACATCGAACACCTTGGCATCTACTGCTTGTTTTACCATCGTTTATCCATTTTGCATAAATATTAACAATGACAGATTGTGACCAACCTAGCAGTCATGCAGTTTCAGAGATGCTCATTCTGAGTCTGTGGGCCATTACAATCTGCCCTTCATCAAATTCACTTAGATGAGCAGTCTTTCCCTTCTCTCACAAGTGCATCACTAAGTGCAAGAACTATTTCTTATTTTTTCCAGCAGCATTCCCACTTAATCGTTCCATATCATGCAGATGAATTTATTAAAAAATGTGGAGATGGTCTTAATGTTTTGGCTTGTCAGTGTAATTTAATGTAATAATATGCAGTTGAAGTAGTCTTTTTCTCATGAAAGGGAGAAACTGAAAATTTGATGCTATTTAATTGATTAAATGTTGTTAAAGTTTAGATTAGTTATTATTATTTTTTTTTTCCAGTTTTCTACTTACTCATTTTTCACGCTATATTTGCAATGTTCGTGTGGTCTTACTGGAAAACAATTTTTACAGATATAGGAGTTGTACCCAAACAGGTGAGTTGTTAATGCAATGCATACTGTCTATACTTCTGTTTATTTGAATGAAACTTTTATGCTATTATCATGATGGTTAATCTCTAAACCCAGATAATTTCTTAAAATGTAGCTACTATATCATGTTTACTATTATTTGATAATTGATCTGCTACAAGAAAGCACGAACTCGAGTATATCAACCCATTTTTTAACTGAAAAATAAATGATTTGCTTCTGCTGTTAATTGCCTATTCAAAGAATGTGCATATAATTTTATGGATTTTTTTTTTTAATTTTTAAAGAGAAATGTGAAGGTTTTACCCTTTTTTATAGAAGTATTTTTAATAATAGTCATTTTTAATTCTTATAAAAATGTGCTGTTTAATGCAATAATGACTGGTAATGTTTTAGGTGGATTACTCCATACAGTCTCTTAAACTTTTGAATTTCAGAGATAGAAATGGATGTTTACTTATTAATATTGTAAAAACTGTTTACCTATATGAAATTTTAAATTAGTCTGTTAGTTAATTAGCAAGGTTTACTACGTTTTGCTTTTTTTTTTTTTTTTTTTTCATTTAGGCTGATTTAGAAAAACGTGTGCAGGTTACATTTAAAGAGAGTTCACAAGTACCCTTAGCGTGCCTTAATGATTAAAACCTTCAGGCATAAACCATCCCACCAGGAACAATACTTTTGTGTACCCGCATCAAGGAACCACAGTGCTGTACCACAATTAAGAAAAATGCAGCCAAACTTTTTTCCCAATAGGATGGGACCCTTGTCATTGGGCTACATATGTGCATGATTTCCTTGATGAAACTATTCCCAGATCATCGTATTGGTAGAGGTGGACCAATATCAGGGCCATCACATTTGGTGGATGTTACATCACTTTGACTTCCTTTTCTGTGGATACTTGAAGAATCGGATTAATGCTGCAGAAATTAGCAGCATTGAGGAGTCAAAAAGTCAAATGGCCACAGAAACCACTATCGTTACTGCGCAAATCAAAAAGCACACTTAATTATTCTACAAGCTAGTGCTTATGTTGAAGTGTATTAATATAACATTCTTTGAAATACTGAATAAAATTCAATATTTTGTCTCTATCTCTTATTCTGTATTATTTAAAACACATATTTATCTGGTGAATAAATTAAAGACACCCTGTATATTAGATTCTTGCATAACTAGCATTTGTATTTTAACACACAAAACAAACTTTTCTTAAAATAGCATGTCAGTTTTTCTTTGTATTTCAATTCTAGACCTGAAATGATGCCAAAATTTCAAATTTTATAAAAATCACACTTTTATTTTTCAAACATATTGCTCAAATTTTAACTCTGTAACTTTATTTTACTTTGATTTATGTTTGGTAATACTGCATTTTTATTTAAATTTTTGTTCTTTTTTTCACAATATTGTTGCGTTCTTCTTGACACCATTTGTTACATTATTTTCTTCCTTCATGTTTATATGGAGTTCGTGTGGATTTGGAGTGAATAACGACAGCAACACTTGATGGAATATCGAAACACACTTTATTTAGCCAGTACTAATCAGAACAGCTCCAAAATTACATTACAGTCGTCGAAGAACTACTATAAACACGCTGACACAATCAGCGACATAGCCTTCAGGTTATCAGGCTATAATGGTGGAAACAGCTTCACTGCAAAGCACCAGAGTACAGCTCTCGACTCTGCTCGGTCGTTCTCGGAACTCCTCGTACTCTTGAGACTCTCCACACTACAATTCGCGATGCACTCGCCTACACACAGAGCACGGCTCCCGACTCTTTGGTTTACTCTTTGGTTTAGTCGTTCCCAGAGCTCAACACGCGCTCTCAACGATGCACTAATTACTATATGCTAACAGACTCTTTCGATGCACTCGCTGCCCGTCTGTCAACTGGATCGACTCTGCCCAGACTAACTCGAGACGCACTATCTCGCACTCTAGACGAGGCACATACGCTGACTGCAAACCAGCAGGTTTTATATAGCTTTCGGCTTGTGTTCGAAAACATTCTGGGCTAAACCAATAAGAATTCATTTTGGAAGTTTCTCAATCCGTCCATGGCATATTTCTAATTTTGTTGCCAAATGGGCAATTTCTTGCCAAGTGTGGCAACCCTTGCCTTCCTTCCTATTTATGGCAACCCTAAAACTGCTTTGCGGGTAATCCATCTTACCGCACCTGGACATTTTGTAACAATATGAGATTTCTGTATGAAGTAACATTTTCTGATATGCAAAAGGAGGAATAATTTACATTATTATTATTTAAAAGTTTTAAGTGAAACCTGCCATAGAAACTAGACTTTTTTTCTCTGATTAAAATTTAATTTTATTTTTCGTCTGATTTTTAGTTTAAATTACCTCCTGCTGAAGCTGAAAAGTTAGAAAAAGACCAGAGTGAAGATAATCAGCGTAGGCTTTTAGAAAGCTTTGCTAAAGACCTCCCTGTTGCTTGTCGTACCATGAATGGATGTAAGTTTTAAAAGTTTTGGAAATTTCTTTTACACATAATTTTTGCAGAAAAAGTACAACAGTGTTTAATTAATATATAAAATTATAGTGAATTATAATGTATTAAAAAAGCAGTCCATTAGACCTTTTTTTTAAAGTTATTGGGATATTTATGATTAATATGATTGTTCTAATAAAATATAATTTTTATTTTTAGATTAAAAATGCAAGTTTCAGCAGGACTGCATGTAGATTAAACGTACTGCAATGCTGTTAATTAAAAAATGCAAATTAAAAGAGGAATTGATATTTTGGGGGGAGGGGTTAAGTAAGCAGGTAGAAGATGTTGAAATACTTCAATTCATTCACTAACATAAGAGATTTAGAAAAAAGTGAATTGTAAAAGATTACTTGTTTGTACATATTGTGCATCTCAAAAATTCTTTATTAAACTATTTTTTCTTCCAGGAATATTCAATAAAATGAAAGAGGGGAAAGCATAAACAATATTCTTCAAAAGTGGGAAATATATATATGTACTGGAAAATCTAAATTTAAGCATAAGAATTTATGTTAACTTGAATGAAATTTTGTAGCATGTGGCTTTTGAGAATTTAAAATCTCAGCCAAAATCATTAAGTCCTTTGTTTTCTGTTAGTTTAAATTCTGGTGCAGACAGATGTGAGATATTTTATGTTAATTAACCAATGGTGGTTTTAACCTTTAGTAGAACTCCTTTTCCATAGTCCTCACCAGAAAGCAAATTAGTTGTTTGAATATTTTAAGTCAAAGGTTTGAATGTTTTAGAGCTAGAGCTTTTGGCAGCTTTAGCTACAGTTTATGTTCTATCACCAGCCAGATTATGCTGCCAATTTTGCCAACACTTTAAAATTTGCTGTTAAAACATTTTACCTTAGCCATCTTGTATAGTTGCTCAACAACATTACCTTGCATTTGAGTTTCAATTTATGTTATTTTAAGTACTTGCAAGTGGCAGGATTTTTTTTATAAGCGCAGGTTAAAGTCTGTTAAAGATTTAGTTAAAAGATTAAATTTCTTAGCACTTTGTCATTTGTATTCAGACTGGAGCAATAACTTGCTTGTCAGCATAGTAGGGTCTGAAAGACATTGATTTTAAACATCTACGTAACTAAATCCTACATGTTGAACTTGCAAAATCTGAAGTTATTCCGTAGTAATAGTTCTGGTAAAGCTGTGATGTCTAGCATTTACGAACCTATGCCTTCTTTGCGTATATTCTTTCTATTTGAAATGAATCATCCTACATGTAGCATTATTTTTATTGATTCTTTTAACATTTTCTCTACTAGGCAGTTGATCTTCTAGAGGTATAAATCTTTAATGCTGAATGAATGCTATCTTTAATGCTATGCTACAAATTATCAAATTTCATTTCATCTCTTGTCGCTTTCTCAGAAAATCATTATTTTGTGCTTGCCTTTATCTAACACAGTTTGTTGACTAAGTCCAGGAACTAAAATGTACTTGATAACTGTATTTTTAATGATGTTATAATTACTGATGTGTAAAAGTTACACATTAGTAATTATAATATGATGCTAATTATTATGGCAATGGACTAATTGCTAATATTATTTGCATCAAGTTTCATCTAATATTGCTTAAATGTAGTGAATGTGGAAACTTACAACTTTTCAAATTTTACTTTGATTTTTATTCACACTAGAAAATTTATATGTGATAAATGTCAACTTGATATGAAGGATAAAAACATTTTAATTTAAATTATTTAAACATAGTAAACATAGCACTACAAATAACAACTTACATTTATGTGTTTCATCATATTACCATTTCTCACATTTGTGTTGCACATTATAAAATTATATAAAAATCATCATACATATCTGAAATACTAAAACTGCAAAGTATATGTACTAATTCGTTTTTCACAGAAGGAAAGCTCAAACTCTTAGCAAAAAAAATTATTTTAATTAAACGTTTAATTTCTACATATTCCTAAAATATTAATCCAAATAAAAGTTACACATTAGTAAAAAAATGCGTTTGCATTTTTTTACTAATGCAGTATGCTTATAATATGCCTTTAGGGTATGAACATTAGGTTAATAGCTCAAAGAATGTACTTGTAATGAAAACAAAAAATATTTCATTCTAATAGCTTACAATGCATTAAATATAAATTTTTAAAACTGAATTAAGTTAGTTTTTGTTTTTAAGATTTCAAAAAGGACATTTTGACTCTTTTTGCAAAAATTTGAATCAGGTTCTCTGTTATGTAAAAATTTGGCCTGCTTTGGAGGAAATCCATTTGAAGAAATGAGTATCCCCCAAATTTAAAAGTGGCTACTCCCATGAAAAATAGTTAATATCGTTAAATCCAAATGCAAACAGCATACACAGTCATATAATTTTGCTTACAGAAGAAGTGCTAAAATGCTAAATAGATTGAAGTAAAACAGAAGAATGAAATTTTGGGGGGATGGTGTCACCTGTGTTAGTTAAGCCTGAAATTTCCAGTGATGAACAGTTTTGAGGATTCGGTAACCAATCCGATGCTTTTTCAATAATAAATAAACTTAATTCAAAATTACATAGCAGATCCATAATTATTTTTGAAATGTTTCACAAAAGTTATTCTAACTGAAAAAATTAGATTTTGGGGAACCATGTATTGAAAAAATGCAATATTTGAAACAATTTACAACTCGTTAGCAATTAGCTTCAATTTACAAAGTTGAAGAAAACATAATGACTTCCTTAATAGGACCTCAAAAATCTACAGACATTATTTTTTCATATACATTGAGAAAGAGAGCTGGATTTCAGATGCTTTCAATAAAGTATTCTTTAATGTAACCTTAAAATTATCATACTCCAATACAAGGCTTATTCAGCTTTTTTCTGATTACTTTTTGAAGAGAGCTTTAAAGGGGGGCTGCATGTTACTCCTTTTTTGAGTTTCAGCAAGAGAAGAACATAAAGAAATAAAAGACAAGACATTAAAATATTTGTTGCCATTTACAAGCACTGAACTTGTAAAAAGTGTATTCTCATCTTGCATGTATATTAAAACAATATGTAACAAATTGGAATGCTACTTCAGTATTTTTAAGAAAAAAAAAATCTTGAATTTTGATTTATTTTTTAGAAAAACTTGCAAGTGATCATAATTTAAATTTGTAATTATTTATAGAAAAATAAAATGTTACCTTTTTCAGCTATTAGATATTGTGAGAAATGTCATAACATAAAGCCTGATAGAGCTCATCATTGCTCAGTTTGTGGAGTGTAAGTTAATTTCTTTTGCTAAACAACTAAATATTTTTCAGAATTAAATGTCTAATTTTTGGCAAATATTTTATATATTGTAGTAATTTTGACACTTTTATGATGAACTGCTTTTAGAATAGCCATTTCTAATATTTATTTCTGCAGTTAGTGCATAATTATTTTCATTTGTAGCTATTAGATAATATTAAAATTGAAATAATTAGATAGTGTTAAAATTGAAATTCTTGCACTTGTTTTAGGTGTGTGTTGAAGATGGATCATCATTGTCCTTGGTAATTTTTTTTATTTCTTCAAGATTTCATGCAAGTGTTTTGAAATATTATTGTTAGTGTTCTGAAATTATAAAATTACTGTTAATATACTGACTTTATGTGGGAATTTTTTTAGGGTTAATAACTGTGTGTCATTTACAAATTATAAGTTTTTCATTCTGTTCCTGGGTTATGCTTTGCTCTACTGCTTGTTCATATCAGCCACATCCCTGCAATATTTCATTAAATTCTGGACAGTAAGTTATTATTTACCTGCTCCTTATGCTTAAATTAATTACAAAAAGTATTTTTTATTCATTTGTATTGTTTTTCTATTAATAAATGTATTCAAAACGTGTGGGATTTCAAAGTATGCAAATAACATTGCTAATATAATTTATGTCTCTGGTTTAATCACCATTACATCTTTATACCATGATTTCTGAATGTTATAGTTGTAATAAATTAAAAGTTAAATCATATTTAAACGTTTTAATTCTTAAATTTATTATGTTATTATGCTGAAACTGATGTGCTGTTATTTCTAAATATTGTAAAAACATTATGTTTTCAATGAAGGTCTTCAAACCCAGAATTTATAATGTTACTAAATGGAATACACTGATTGTGTTCTTCTAAAAATATGCAATGATTAAAAAATTAACGGATGAATCATTGTAGTAAATAATAAAAAAAGTTTAAAAAAAAAACTGGTGATAAATACTATTTTACATCTTCAAAAAATTCAAATACTTAAGAAACAAAACTAACAAAATTCTTGTAAGAAAAGTAAATGGCACAGTAATATATTTTTGTAACAGAAGAAATTAGAATGAAGTTAAATGAAATGTTCTAGGTTGACACACTAAGACTATGTTTAAAAATTAATAAAGTGGAAGCTTTTGTAGGTGGGTCATCTGTTTTGTCAGTTGGAGCTGGAATAAATGGTTCAATTTAGTTTCTTCCTTTTTATTGTTTTCTGCAGGGTTGCTGTGCTTTTCAGAGTTACATGTCCAGGTGTATAGTAGGTTGAAATGGAACTCTCTGCTGCAGCAGTCTAATGGTGATTTATAGTGCAGCTCTGATCTTAGGGCTGTTTTGGCGATTTTCACTCTGTCCCATTTACCGAGTTTGAATAGTGCAGAAAAGTTGTGAACTTCCTCTTTATACTCTGCAAATCTCACTGATGGATTTATTGATTTCGAGCCCATGTATTGAGTATCTGTGTTTGTATCTTCATTGCAGATCAGGATAATATCCATTCCCGATGTATCTCTTGTTTTGGTGTTCAATTTTTCCATTTTAACAATTTTCAGATTGATAGTGCTAAGGTTTAGACAAGTTTATAACCAAAATCTCTTGAAAACAGAACTGATGTGTAAGGTGATGGTATAGTAAGGAAATGTTCCATTGAATTTACTTCTATTTGATTCTTATGTGAGTAGTATGTATTATTGTCAGTGCACAGTATTTGTTAATATTAAAGAGTGACATAATTGAAAGCAGTTACCTTTTTTAAATTGCTGGGAACTGTAAAAATCATCATCTTGTATTAAAAAGAAAGTTGGTCATGTTCATGAAAGAATATTTGTTTGTCGTTCAAATTTGCCAACTCATAAAATTCTGTTAAAAATATTGCATCAGTTGTGGATTTATGGATCTATGTTTTGTTGGACTTCTTTCCAAATGGTTAATTAGGGCTTGAGAGTCTAAAGGTCTGGAAGCCTCTGTATGGTTTGGAATTCAGGTTAAGGTTCCAGAGCCACACTTTAATAGTAGTGACATGGTGTAGGAATATATCATCTGAGGATAAATGGATGCTTCACTTGCCAAATCTATTAACTTCATTTTTTTTTAAATTTTATTAAATTTAAATATAAAAGCACTTAATTGGCTCCAAACTTTATAATTCTAAACAAATTTCTCAAATAATAAGTATTAACACCACTAAATGACAGAATTTTTTAGCCATTGAATAATAAATAATTTATTTCAGATGCCAATTTAATTAACCCCGTACTATAATGTATAATTATATCATAATAAAATTCTAGTTAACCCGCTGCACTCTTTTTCCTCTGCTACCGAGACATATGAAAGTTGTTTGGTCACAAGATCAGAAAAACACTCAAGTGGACTGTATAGTTACATTTATTGCTTTTACCAATTTCAGTCTATATATAAAATCAGAGTTTATAACTTACCAATTTTAGTCTATATATAAAATTACAATTTATAATTGATGTAGTCACCATCAGTAAAAAACATCTGTAAATCTGTAAATTTTGTTGTCAGGAGTGCGATGAAAAAAATATCATTTCAGATGAAAGGAAAGCTGCCATGGAGGCAGTTTATCAGTTAGAGACCGAACTTGAGCAAAATATTTTTTTAAGAGTTTGTATTAAAGAAATAAAAAAGAAAGCATCTGAAAGATAACAGTAAAATTCCAAGATCATGTTCTTTCACATATGATTTTCAAAGAAGCAGAAAAGATGATATTTCAGTCTGCAAAAATATTTTAAGGGTAGTTACCAAATAAGCAACAGGCAAATACATGACTGCTGTTGTAAAGAACAAGATTCATTGTTTATTGATCATCATGGTCATCATGTTCCAAGCAATAAAAATCGATGACATGTATGTTTTAAAACATAAACTCATTTCCAGCCTACACAAGTCATTACACGAGCTTACGATCCAAGGAGAAAATACTTGAATATTAAGAAAATGTATGAAATCCACAATGTACAAAAGAAAATGAAGATCCAGTGAAAGAAAAATATTATTACAAGGTATTCTCAACTAAATTTAATATGCATGTCAAACAACCATCCAAAGATTCATGCAACACTTGTCATTCTCTACAAATAAAAATTGAGTCTTCAGATAGTGAGGAAATGAGGAATGCAAAATTGAAAAGGACGCTCACTTGCAGAAGGCTGAACAGGCTTGTAGTCATACTTCTGCAGATCAAATGGTAGCATTCAAGGATATTTTTGTATTTTCTTTTGACTTGACAATTTTGGAAAAAGCTTTACCCATTCCAAAATTGACTACATTGGTACCTTACTATAAACGAAATCTATATGTTTATAATTTTGGATGTCATGATTTTAATAAAAATGTTAGTTTGGTCACATGTTAGTTTGGTCAGAACCAGAAGGATCTCAGTGGGTCTAAGGAAATTTCTTCATGTCTTGTAAAATATATAAAGATTTGTGCTGAAACTGTAAAATATAATAACCTATTCAGACTCATGTATCGGGCAAAACAGAAGTATTAAAACTTTTAAGTTTATTGAAATTGCTTCAAAGTACAGAAATACAAAATGGATGAATTGAAATGAAATTTCTGTTGAAGTGGAAACAGTTAGTTACTTACCTAATGATTTATAATTTGCTGTTGTAGAATCTCAAGTAAAGGAAGTCCAGAACATTTTTTCGCCAGATGATTGGTATAATATATAATAAAAACCTATAAAAAGAAAGCACCATTTCAAGTGGTTCAAATTATGCATCAGGATTTTTTTCTCTACAAGTACTTTAGAAAATCCTATCAATAACAGAAAAGTAAGTTACAGGGATACCAGTAAATTGCCTCAAAATGCACTGGATGAAATTAGAAAAGTTTAAACCCACCTCATACAATTCAAGTGTGACTTTAAAGAAGATTACCGAATTTTATGGTATTAGTATAAGAAAATGTGTAGCAGGTAGACCACTATGTTTGAAAAATGTAGAGACCTATCCTTATTGCATCCAACAGATAGAACTGTGACAAAAGAAAAGAAGAAGGATATGATGGACTTGTTGAAATTTTTTCCTCCTATTAAACATGAGTATTATAAAATTTTAAGGACAAACCGACATGAGGGGAGCTCAAATACAGATAACGAAAATATTTATATTGATGATAAATCAAAGTATATAATGAAGTTTTTCATAATAAAGAAATAATTCTAGACTGAATTTAAATTAATAATTTTCTTTCACTTACCAAATCAATGATTTCCTTAATCTCGAGAAAGTTCCTATAATAATAAGTATTACTCCAAGGATATTCTATCATATACTTTCCATATATCATTAGATGAAAGATGTGTCTGCAGGAATACAGTCGACATCATATTTTTGAATTTGTAAATAAAATGTTATGTGAGCATACAACTTGGCTTAACTCTGAGAGGCTGTTTTGGTATTAATGGCACAAGATTAAGCAGATTTGATAACTAGAAGGATCATGGAAACTTAATTACTTTATGTTTATGTTTGGAACTTGGATATGATCTATGTCACATCTGCCTTTTGTCAGTTTGTGTGAACCCGGACAGGCAGCACCAGTGATTAATTGTATGTAAGTATCCACCATTTATTTACCCATTCATAGGTCATATGTTTGTGAATGGTATGTAGTGCTTTTGTGCAGTTGTCTTTGAGAATCTGAAGTTGTAACACTGAAGAAATAAATTCTGATTTCCAAGTTTGCCTCAAATGTCTACTTTGGTCAGTTTTGATATATTTTCAGGAATCCAAATATTAATCAGCTTACAGCTTGAATTTAAGTACATTCTTTCCATTTGGAGGATGCTTGTATACTTATATCTTCACTACTTCAGACTATTAGTTATTCAGTGTACTCTGAAGCTGTGCATGTTGTGCAAATATGCATTTTTTTCTCTATCTAAGCTAGTTTATCAGCATCCTAAAAATAGACACTTTATATGTCAGAAATTTTATATATGTAATTTTAAATTTTGAGTGAATTTTTATCAACATGCTGATTTTCTTAAAATTTGTTAAAGGTTGTCATTTTTATAATAAAACTAAATCTGTTTATTTCAGAATAACCTTGAAGGTGCCGGAAAGTTTCACATACTGTTCCTTTTCTTTGTATCAGTAATGTTTGCTGTCAGTTTAATATCACTTTTCGGTTATCATTGCTATTTGGTTTCAGTGAACAGATCAACTTTAGGTTAGTATTTTATTTTTATCAAAAATTTTATTTTGTGCTTTCTTTTTCTGTCTGTTTCGCTGTACTTAGACTGAAAAATTGTGACTTTCTATTCAAGTTCTTACAGATTTTGGGCAATACAAATAATTTTTTCTACTGAAGCTTTATAGTGGTATATCTTTTGTATTATTAGCTTAAAATAAAATTTACTGTTGTTTAGAAAAGTAATAGAACATAGGAAACTTTCAAAAATTTTATGATCAAAATTCAGCTATTATTTAAAAACTAAGTATTTTTTAATGCTTTCCATGTTTATGCCGTACTAAATTAATTATAAATAAAATTAAATGAAACTAGTAAATAAATTAAATGTTTTTAAATATATTTTGTCTACATATGAAACTGATGTGAAAAAAAAGTGTGACATTGAGATAATAAACAAGATTTTAAAGAAAGAAAAGTTCTAATAGATTTCTCACATAAAAACGCTTGAAGAATGATTTGAAACTTAAGAAAGATAAAGTTTAAGGTTGAGGAGCTACTTTACTTACTTGGGTAAAAAATATGCTGAATCCTTTTGTGTAAGAAAATACAACCATTTATATTGTAATTGTGGAAAACCTGAAAGTCCTTAGAATTTTTGTCCTTAATTTGACTGAAACTGGCAAATAATCCATAATTTTGTTCGAGTGACATTTCTGTTTCTTATCGAAACTGTCAGCCATTCCAGAATGAAATTTTCTGGGTGATTGATTTGTTGTTCATCGAGTTTTATAAAACAGATGTTATTAAGAATAATATCTATTAGCTTTGAGGGGGGGGCTGTTTCTACAACCATGATCTTACAACTTTTCTTCAACAATCTGTGACAAAATGATCCTTTAGGAAAGTCAGAGTATTTTTATAAAAGTCATTCTTCTATCTGTTTTTATCTGTGTGTCGAGAAATTAAGGATATAGACAAAAGGCATGAATAGAGAACTTGATAAAAGGTGGGGAGTTATTCTGAAGGTATTTATTTGCTGGTATTAGAACTATGTGAATGTGGAAAAAACTACATAGTTGCAGTCAGTTTTAACTGCTGCCACTTTAAGGCCATTAGGAACAATGCATATCTCCCAGCTTTTATAAATTTTTCATAATTTTTACAAAATCTTCCGATTTTGTGATCTTCCGTGCAAAATTCATTTTTTTATAAAGATGCGAAAAATGAACCAGTTTCATAATTTATCACTTAATTTGTATTCAATTTCTGTATTCTTGGAGACATTCAGGTTATTCTTTGAATTCATTTCTATTTACTGCATAGCGGGAGAGATTTTTCCGTTTTTGGAATATGAATTCTACTGTTTATAACTGAGTTTGGCAACATATCAGTATTTTGACAATTTTAAGATCAGTTTTTCACGTGATGCTTGATTCAGTTGTTACTGAGTTTTAATTTTTATGCAGTGTAATAACACTGCTAAAATATTACGATACTAATATATTAAAATCGTATTTTTGGAAAAATAGCATTAAAATTAAAGTTTATCTGCTTTTCATTTTTCAGAATCGAGGTATTAATTAGATGCAAAATGAAAGATAAAGACATTTTAAGATAATACATTTTGTAAAGCATTCTTTCTGAATCGCTTTTTGGAATCGAGGTATTAATTAGATGCAAAATGAAAGATAAAGACATTTTAAGATAATACATTTTGTAAAGCATTCTTTCTGAATCGCTTTTTGGAAAAGCAAAAAAGGCTACTGTAAAATTATTTTTAAATTAATTTCATTTGTCAATGTTCACATTTTTTTATTATAAGGTTTTCTCCCTCTGTACTTATTTCAAAATATTCAGACATGTTTTAGTTTTCTCGGGAAACTTCACTTTAGGCTTTTTTTTCTGTCGAAAATATCTTTAAAGTTGGCAGGTATGGTATGGTATGGTTGGCTATTGAAGTAGTTTTTCTTTCAGACTGTAGGCCGTATACCTTGGAAGGTTCTAGCAATATGAAAGCAGGAACCACTGTTATTGGATAATCTGGGAAAAGCCTGTGACATAATGAAAAATATAGTCATGGTGTTAACATAGAATAGATATGTTGTTCTGAAAGATAGGTATGAATTTTTGGGAAAAGCTGTGAAACCAATTACTTTAAAATTTCTCCATTTAGTCCCAGAAGCTTTTCTCTTCTCTCATTTTCCCTTTTTTTTTTTTTTTTTTTTTTTTTTTTTTTTTTTTTTTTTTTTTATCTTCTTGTATTTTTGCACTTTTCACGTTGCATAAGCAGGATCAATTATAAAAATAATTATAATCCTGTCACATGGACTGGCATCTGTAGAAAAAAACTATGTTAATAAAGATAGTAAAAATTGATATTTTAAAAGTTTTGTATTTCAATGCACCATTTTCAAAGTTTGATTTGTGCATATTTTTGATTACCTGATGCTGTACATCCTTCACTGTTTGCAGTGTTTTTATCATGTTACTGAGTGACGCTTAAGAAAGTGCCCAACTTAAAGCTCACTCATACTCTGCCCATTTCCTGTGGATTTTATGCTCACAACAACTAGCCCCTACTATTCAGAAATATGCGTGAAAATCGAGCTTGAAGATCAATGTATTGTTATTAGTGCCAAATATGATAATTGCTATAGTTATATGACCATGGTTTAATGGTTGCAATTACCATAACTAGGGAGTTGGTCAGAAACATGGTTACATGTCTGAAGTAAATGCGACATGTTACTCTATATTGTAGAGAGATAATTTGAATGGTTTATTAAACTTTAAAAACAATTATTTTTTCATTTCAAGTAGGAGCAATAGGCTCCTGATAATGCATCTTATCACACTGCATTTTCAAATAATGAGTTTTGGGCTAGTAAAAACACCCGTGTGGCTCTTCAGCCTCCTTATTTCCTTGACTTGAGTTCAAGTGACTGTTTCTATTCCCATGGCCCACCTCAAATGATGCCATTTTGGGATGCTAGAAAATATTAAAATGACTGTAACCAACTAGCTGAAGGCAATTCAGTATACTAGTTCCAGCACTGCTATGAAGAGTGGAAAAATGGTCTCCAGCAGTGTGTGGCTTTCTAAGAAAATTTCTTTGTAGACTATAATGCATGATTATAATTTTAATTAAATAAGAAATTATTAAAAAATCAGTCTTATTATTTTTTTTCCAGACCTCATATCTTCCAATATACTTGCTATCTTCTCAAGAGTGCATAAGTGTAAGAAATTACACATACATTATTTGCTTTACATAGTACATGCATTTATGATTTCATTCCTGCTTTTGTTATTTATAGGTATTATTCTAAGACTTTTGTGTTTTTCATCTTAGTTTAATTTCATTTTTTCCTATGTTAATGAATGGTGTCTGCTTCATTCTTTATGCCATTTTTCATGTGGAAGGTTTTGTAAAAATGTCATGCTTTCCTAAAGTGAGAAGTACTATATTAATCTGTTCTGAAAAAGCTGTATGTTGCACATGGATGAAGAATTTTTAATACAAGATGTTTGTAACTGAGACAAGTTCTTTATAGTGTCCAAGTAAAATCAGAAAAATATAGAGCAGTATCCACTGCCATTACTAAATATTTGGGAGAACAATAAGAAAACTTTTATGATTTGCAATGTATGTATGCTTGTTCTTAACAAAGGATGTGTGCCAGAAAAGCAAGCACAATTTTGACTAGAGGCAGTTTTAAGTTATAGCTTATATATAAGTATATGCATATTTAGTAAATGTGGAGATTCTCCTCTGCTGAACTTGCTACATGTGCGGTTAGTATTCTTAATTGAGAGCAGGCCAGTAAAAGAAAAATTATCTTGAATTGCTATTAGAAGTATCTTCAGATGGTATCGTAAGCTTTTTTCTCAGATTACTTATTAAAAATATGTTTCTATAGAAATGTGCGAGATTGTACAGTTGCTATCAATATCTATTTCTGCGTATTTTTTCAGTTTAGCATTTAACTATTAAAATAGTAACTCTTAATTTCTGTAATTTGTTATTTTGTCGTCATTTCTGCAAATCACTTTACTTTTTTTGTATAAAAACAGAACTTCAAATTAAATGTTCATTAGATATGCATATGTATCTTATAGCTATTGAACCATTTAATAATGTACACGTTTTAGAATCTTTTAGGCCGCCCATTTTCAGAACGGGACCTGAAAAAGATGGTTTCAGCCTTGGCAGGCATGCCAATTTCACTGAGATTTTTGGGGAGGATGCCGGAAAATGGTTTCTTCCAGTTCATTCCAGGTACACAATTTCTTTTTTTTTTTTTTTTTTTTCTGATTGTATTATATATTTAATCTATGCTATGATGTACTTTAAATAATTATACTTGGATTGCCGTGATGTGCTATTATTTAAAGATATATATTTTTCCTTCAACTTCAGAAAACATTAATAGTGTTTAATTTGTTAAATATAAGTAATAGAATAGTTTTGTTTCTGTAAGTATTCCTGTCAGACTTTGTTAATAAAATAATTTGAAATGTGTTTTTCAATACAAAACCTTTGCTAAATGTTTTTAACGTTAATAAGCAATTAGTGTTCAAAAACCTGTTTGAATAACAAAATTTATTATGTAAGAAAAGAAGTTATTCTATCATCATTATAGTACACTGTTATTTACTTTAAGAAGTAGGCATTAGCTGCAGTTAATATATTATGAAAAGTAAGAAATAGGTATAATCCATGCAAAACCTATTTCTTATAGGTTATTTTTTTTCATCAATTTTTCAAAATTCATCAATTCCGTGTTCTTTTATTATAAATATTTGAAAGCTGGAACTTTATGTCAATCTGATATAACCAACAAATCACAAGAAAGCAAACTCTAATATTCAATTGATAATTTCACTTCTTTTCATTCATACATGTGCAACTTTCCCTTCCCATATTGGCTATGCTTAAACCATGTGTGAATTAGCTAACGGTTTTTGTACTTTATGATTATAATAGTTGTGATAGCTTTGCCATAGCATTCGAATGCTCTCTTGGGGTGAAATATACATTTGCATATATTTATTCTGTGACCTTACAACTCCATTGTTTTTTAGTGTTTTTGGTATATTTTAAAAATTAAGTGCATTCTGTTCTCAAAAATGCTTTCATTCCTAAACATATGATGATGTAATGAGATTTCAGTATGAAATATTCTCTTATCTGTTAAGCACCTGTTTTAAATTATATAAATATGTGTGTTATGAGGATCTGTTTCAAAACCTCTTAGAATATATTTGCATTCAAACGCAAAATTATGTATATGTGAACACCATTTATATTTGCAATTACTATTATATATATATATTTTTTTGTTGTTGTTGTTAAAGAAGTAAAGCATCCACATATACCTAATAACAAGCTTGATTTTAAGCTTGTGTTGGCCTCGACATTCATTAGTCTCAAAACTTTTAAGTGCAATGGAAAGCTGTAAAATTTGGAACTTAATTCTTTAAATTTTTTTGTTTTGTTTGTTTTGTTCATACATTAAAAGTTCATTTTACTTCATTCATTTCCTTTGTGTAATTTAATATTAACTCTCAGAGTGGCATGACTGCCATTATCTGGTAGAGAAAATTTTTGCCGTTTGGTACATATTAATTTAAAATATTTTGCTTTTGTACTTTCTTTAATGATCTAAGTATCTTAATGAATGAAATTTTATGGAAACAGAAACACAAAATATGTAAGTAAATTAAATTAGTTAGAAATGTATTTTTAAAATAAGATGTAATAATAAACTTAACAATGTTTAAGGGAAATTAAAATCCGTTATGTTATTTTAATTTCTGTATATCAATGTTATGTCTATAAAAGGAAATAATACAAAGAAAAAGCAGTTTAAAACCTAATCTAGTCATATGTTGATAGCCAACGAGTGGTGGAAATACTGCAAAATAAAATATATACATTTAAAATTCATCACATATTCAATCATATGCCAAAAAAAAAAACAGAAGCACTGTGGCAAACTAGAAAACAGAAGGGGGCAAAATATGTCAAAACCAAAAATGAAATATGAAATTTACATCTTTCGCTGCATGCTCATCAGGGGCTTGAAGCAATGAAAGAAATAAGTAAATAAAACACCCAGTTTTTGAACAAACAAAAACACAAACTCAAGTTTAAAACTGAGAAATTGTCTTTAAAAATATAACAAAGTAATCTATCCCTCACTTAAACCCTACAGGTTGAAGTAGGTAGTGTCAAAAATTGCAGAATTATAACACCATAAACCTAGAAGAATTCAAAACAATTGTGAAATAATAGACAGAATTTTAAAACTATTTTGAGTAGTTTGAGTCCTGAAACAAAGCTGCAAAAATAATAATCCAATGCTTTAAAACAAAACCGTATGCAGGTGTTTAATCCAGTCTTTGAAAAAAACTGAACTACATGCAAAATTTGAAAACATACTGACCAGGTTAAGAAAATAACAGCATAAAACATAAATGAGCAAAAAAGCTTAAAAATCAAATAATAATTTGCAATTTGAGTGGACCTAGACCGAAGAACGTGTAAAACAGAAGTGATCTGACGTATGAAAAAATAAATGAAAATTTGATCTAAAAAATGGGGGGGGTGGTTGTTTCTAAAATCTTTTACATAAGAGCAACAAAAGTTTTAAAATAAAAAAAGTATGTTTGTCTTGGTAGTAGCAAATCCTATGAATTTAGATAAGCTACAAATTTTAAACTGATTAAACTTGATAAAAATAATTAGAAAAACTTCTGTTGTAACATAAAATACATAGTAGTATCATTGAATGTTTTGGAAAAGAAAATTGAATTACCTGAATTAGGAATTATATTTTGTATCCTGTTCCGTATTGAAATATGTAATAATTTTGTCAATAAATTGTTTTTAATCATAACATATGAATGTAGTAAGTATAATTTTAGGATAAAGTTATCTCACACACATATGTTGAATGGCAATTACACATGACATGTGGATTATAAATGAAAATTCTTAGCTTTGTGGAATGGCAATACTTGTCTGGTCATATGGATCATTAATGTTCGATCAATATAGCATAATATTAGATTAAAGAATAAAATGATCGAAATTTTTATGAAAAAAAAGTTGAAGGCACTTTTGACATGAAAAATATTTCACTTATAAAACACTGCGCCAGAATGTGTATGGGTGCATGTTTTTGTGCCTTTTTTATAATCAAATTGTTATCCATATAAAAAATATGAGGTCAGTTCCGGGGAACATTATACATATGCAGATTTTGAAATTTGAATTTAAATCTTTGTCCTTCGGTTAACATTCGGTTAAAGCATCGAGTTGTTCTGCATTGAAGAGGATTACTAGAGATTTTCTGTATATCATAATGATAGTTTGAAGTTGAATTTTCCTTAATTTTAGAATTTGACAGTGCTCAGTAATTCATAGAACTGTGTAAAGAAATGTAAATCAAAAGTTCAAATATTTTATCTTCAATTCTGTTACATAACATTGAAACTTCTGTTCTTGAAAGTATTGAAAGCATAAATATTTTGAAAAATATGTCTAGGATTCTATTGCAGTTTTAGATGTTAAATGCAGTCCTTCCCTCAAAAAAAAAAAGTTATCCATAACAACATTGTTATTAAATCTGCATTCTTGTATTTATTAACTTGCCAAAAAATGTTCATGTTTAAGTTATAGAAAGCATCTTAATTTATATATTTTAAATAACGTTTTGACACTAAGGTTATTTAACAACATTTATTTAACATTAAGGCATTAAATTCTTTATTAGAAGAAAATGACTAATATGTAGAATGTTAGAGGAGTACTACATGTACAAAATATACTTCTTGGAACAAATATGCAACTTTGTGAATGATATTTTATCACTCCAAATTCACTGCAAAATTTGTCTGGCATACGAATGTAATATTATAAATGAATGTGTTTGATTGTTAAAAATGCAGGGTTTGTGTAATAATTAAATTCTTAATTTTATAAATTTTAAAATAAAAGTCCTTAAATCTTCTATTTTTATTTTTGGGTGATTCTATTTTTATTGGAACTGTTAAGAATTAAGCAGAAACACTTGTAATATGGAAGTATTTCTATGTAATGAATTTTATATTTTAATAAGTTCGTTATAAGGAAACTTGTATGTTTTGCTAAGTAGTTATGCCATTATTTTCTTGTACAAAGCAAAGGAAGTATTACAAATACAAACAATTTGGGGTATCATATTTGAATAAAAATATCCATTTGGGTGATTCTTTTGCATGATGTTGGTACAGATGGACAGAATAAAAGACACTTTTTTCCTAAAGTGAATTGTAAAATGGATTCAGAAGGGATTTTTTTCATTACACCTGTACATATGTATGTATTTCACCTGACTCAAAAACAATCAGCCATAGATGTTGAAATTTTGTGTATGGGACTGTATACCAGAGTAGGAGGCTTCCAGACTTGAGTCTTTTTCAAGCCCTTAACAGGGTTAATTGCATCACCTCCTCTAAAGGTGTAATCCCTGGATCAGGGAAAAAATTTGTTCACAGTCAAAGTTATTAGCACGCAAGTCACTGGCAATCGGACTACAGCCGGTCACCTACAAGGAGAATGAGAGTCCTCCCCAGTGTTGACCAAGGTGAGCTAAAACCCCAAGGACAGCTGTTGATATTTAACCTTGTAGTGTCCCCACAGTCAAGGGGCAGACAAGACTGCCAGTACATCTGGCCTGAATGTGCCACTGCAGAATCAATAATTCTAGTCACTGTGAAGACTGATTATGTATCCCATGAGTCGAGTCTAAGTACAGGTCTTAGCCAGAACGCCAGGGTGTGATTCCAGTCTACCCCCAGGATATCTGTATCTAGTTATGCACCTCCCCTTTTTATTGCAATCAGCAGTACCAAAATGTATGTAGATATATAAAACGGGTTGGTCATCAAAAAACTTCCCCAATATATAAATTCCTAGCAGCCTACCTATCCACGCTCAACCACTCAAAATAAAATTTTAGATATTGTAATGTTATTTGAAGGTATGCACTGGAGATTGGGATGATCTAAAACAATACAGCTGTTACAATTATGGCGAATAAGCTTCAAAATTTTCGAATGGCAACACCCACTTTCTTGCTGCACAAACTGATTAGCACATTGAAAAAACATAAATGGCATTGGAATAATACAGGTATGTAAAAAAATGTAAGAATAAAACATTTGCAAAGAACATTGTAAAGGACTAGTGACAACATGAGAGGAGAGGAGAGGGGAAAAAAATTTATTGGAATTTTTTTAAGTATTCATTATGCCCACCTTCGCAAACATTTACGCATTGCATGCAGGAGATTGTTGATAACAATGATGAACATAACATCGCAGGAGGAATCTGTATAACTTCATATTTTAAAGCTTCTTTCATTTCTGACAAATCTCATTGACATGATGTGTGTACTTTAGATCAGGGCTTCCTAAAACATTTTTTCAGTCTCAACCCCTTTTATCACTGAGATTTTTTTGTGACCCCAGGACCCCATAATATTTATGAAATTTTTGTTGGACCCCATAAGCATTGTGCAAATCCATCACACATGTCAGTGAATCTGTCAACTTTTTCACTTGTACTGTAATAATTTATTGCAGTTTTAGGTCTTTAATTTCTAATTTTAAGACTTGGAACAATGAGAAAATTTTAAATACGTAACGGACGAAATGACAGCGTCATGTGCAAAACAAACAAAATGAACATTTATATTATAAAAAGAATGTGTCAAAACGTTTTTTGTCTGTATTGTTGTATCTTTATCTATTTTCAGATACATTCTGTATTTGGTAAAATATTTGGTAATTGTAAAATTAGTGTAATAAGTTAAAGAAATATCAAAACTGCTAAAATTTTTGGCGACCTGCAGTTTAAGAAATTCTGCCTTAGATTAATCCCAGAAGTAGAAATCCATCGTAGTGAGGTCGGGGATTGCGGTAGCCACAAAACTGCAAAGTTATGGTAGATGACTATATCTAAACTGCTGTTGCTGCACTTGCGAAACACACATGGAGGAGCATCATTCTGCATACATACAGTACCATTACTACTGGAGTTGGGGAATTACATAATTCTGAAACATTGTTCAGAGTTACATAATTCCATATATTCATCTGTGCAGTTACATAATATTCTGCAACAAAATTAGTAATTTATTCAAATTCTGTAATTGAATGTAAAATCTCACAAAGTTATTGAACTTTAATTGTTAAAAAATAAGGAATGGAAATTTGGCTAGATAGGTGAAAGATGATCCTGGAAAAATAACTTCTAAATTCTTCCCTAAAAACTCTGAAAAGAGACACATGTGTGGGATTTTTTTTTTTTTTTCTTAAAATAAGTCTTGCAAATAATAGGGCATTTCCAAGATATTTAAATAGATTTAATTTGAAAAGAACAGGTTATTCCTGTTTTTGTAAACATACAATGGTGGATGTGTTACATATGATTGTAAAATGTCCAAGTAGGAATGTTGAAAGAATAAAATTGATTCCAAATGCATTATCAGAAGATATGTTGTTTAAATTAGTACAATTAGTAACAGTATTGGTAGGAAGATCTGCTATTTCTGAATTTATGTAATGTTTATTTTCAAAAGAGGCTGAGCTCTATGTTTCATTTCATTTTGATTATAATATGTAATTATTGGTTATGAAATATTCTCAAGTCTTTGATTATTGTATCAGATTAGGTATTGTAAAGTGTAGCTTATACTGTATTGATTATTGTAATGTGTGATATGACTGTTTTTTAAAATGCAGAGTTATATTGTGCTTAAGTATTAAAGATGTTGGTGAGGCCAACAAGTCTTTCCAGCCAGGGGAATTCAAAATTCTTTAAACAAACGTTTCCTATCAGAAAAATCGTACAAAGCCTAAAAATATACAGATGCCTGGAAGGGCCATTAACTATTAATGAAGCAAGTTGTCTTTAACAAAGTGTGGTATATTCCCGTCATGTCACACTGGACCAACTCACGCCTCACAAGACTGTCTTGACTCAAGAGAACATAGAATTAGGTGCAGCTAAGCATGGTTCAGTGCATATCCCCACCAAACTGGTGCAGTGCATATCCCTACCAAACTCTTCCCATACCCCTGGGAGTAAGCATAACATACTTTGGAAAACACTGCCTTAAACTGACATCTGACACCTTTATGACACAGAGCAAAATTCTGGTAGTTACACTAGTTTTAATGTACCAGTATTTCAGATTTCAAACGGCTTTTCTTGTGTTTTCATTAACTTGTGATCTTGAAAATTTAATCAATTAAATAAGTTACCTAGGCAAATGTATTGCTGAAATTACATTACATTAATTTTTTCTGTCTGGGTGTTAGGATTTTTGTTTCTGCTAATGTATATACCATCTCACAAGTGGCATTTTCTAAGCTTCGTTTTTCTTGCAAGTGTAAAAATTCACATTTTTAAACTTTTTAGGTTCTACAGATATTGCCACTGTACTTTGCTATTACTAAGCAGTTTTATAGGAAAGTGCTGTTAGCAGTGCTTTTTTGCTAATAAATCTTTAGTTTCTGATCTGAGAAGAAAAGACCATAAGTAAGGTTCTTCAAGTGTAACGAAAAAGCATTCCAAGTTTTGATGTGTTGCATTGAGGCTTAGTTTGTATTTTGAATTGCAAATGCAGTTCCAAAATGCAAATAATCACCAGCCTACAAAAACCGTCACTCAAAAATTAACTTTAAATGGATAAATGCAGTTTAGAAATGAGGACAAGAAAGTCAGTGTTATTAAAAAGAATGTTCATTTTGTATGCTTTCCTGTCAAAGAAAGATGCCAAAGCTCTGAAACTTTTAATTTTTTATGCTTAGATAGGTGATAGAAGTCTGATGCATAGATTTTGTTAATTGTAAGAGAGCACTTGATTGCTTTTTCCCTGTTTCCACTGCAGTTTAGAATACTGGAACTATCAATTAAACCTGACTGAATTTTGTGTTTCTGCCTGTCCTAATCAGTGGTCAGATGATGAGACGGGAAACCGTATATTGTACAGCTTTCAAGAAATGAGTTGTATTTTATTTCTTTAGAAGTAGTAGCTTTTATTTTTAATTTTATCTGTAAAGTGTATTCATTATAAATGGCTTTGTTTTTTCTTCATCTTAAATGTAAATAATTGTGTGTTAATGTATTAATTTTAAATAGAGTATATTTATTAAACTAGATATAATGTCTAGCCCTTTAAAGTGTCACTGAATAATGCAAAGTATTTATTATTTATTAAATTTTATTGTAAGCTTTTATTTTGCTCTTGTTTATCGCCTATCGTCAGAAGTTTGTCATCAATTTTTAACCTACTTTCTGATAACCTATAAAGTTCAGGTTTTGTGCATACACTGTAGCGTACAGCGCAGTGCAGTGAAGCACTTTTTTCCGTTCTAAATTCAATTTAGGTCTTTTTAATTTAATGTTTAAGCAATTTTTCACATGCATCTTCATTTAACAACGAAAGTAAACAGTTCTGAAATTTAGTTCTGCCATGAAATAGGGTGGAGAAAACTCTTTTAAACAAAATTTGTGTCAAGTATTTAAATGATTTCTGATGTTTTAGTGACTTTTTGAAAATCGCTTGATTTTTTTCGACTATTTGATAATTATGGTTTTAAAATTTCTGCATCCAAAGATGTTATTAGTTACAAAATTTTTAACTTTTCATAGGTTATATAGCAAACTCTGCACTCTCTTTTAAAATAAGAATGATTTAAAAAAGTATTAATTTGGTGATGTTTTACATATTTTTAAAACGTGTCCTACATTGTGGCATAGAATCACTTCTTCCTTTGGCACTGTCAGGGAACAGTTTCAAAGTTATAAAATTACTGCATCATATTGTGGAATTTCTCGTTCAGTGTGGTATTTATCATCATAGAATTTGGATGTGCTTGTGCAGGGGAAAATACATACATAGTAAACCAATTTAATTACTGCTTAATAATGATTTTAAAGATTGCACATGTATTGACGAATTATTAGCCCACTTGTTATCGGAAAATTGTTACACTAAAGGAAGGTTTTAAAGTCCATCATCTTCATATGATTATACATCTTACTTGCACGTCTCTTCTTCATAGCAGCGTAATCTGTTACCTCTAGGCTTTGTTCAATGTTATGTCTGTCCGTTGTTGAAGACATCATCGTATATCGTAGTCCATCCTGATGCCATGCGTTCACACATGCTGGAAAAAGTTAATGTTATTATTGGGGAATCTGAAAAAATAAATGGAGAAAAAGAATTTTAGTATGCACTGAGGGAAAAGATAGATGATTTAGTCAACCATGTTCAAACATCTTATCTTCAAAAATAATGGTTTTATCTCTTCGTCTATACTCTCAGTCTTCACTAGTCTTTAACAGCCTATCTGAATATATATATATATTATTGAATATGTGGCCTTGGTTACTAATGTTCAAAACTAAATAATGATTAGGAACAGCATGAATTATAAACACATAGCTAAGTTAATTGCTTTTTATTTTCCAGCTATCGAATTGCGACGCTACTAGAACAGCAACGTTTGGAAACCAAAACCAAGCAATCATACATCAGAACTAGTTGCCATTCAGCATAAAGAAATTTAAATATAAATATTAATATTAACAAAATATTAAAGTTAATTTTATAAAATAATTAAACACAGGAACAAATATATGAAATAAAAAATAATTATTTCTCATGCAATAACTGGGCCACTACACTACTCCCCCACCAGTAACTAAGTTACGTTACAAAGATGTAGAAATAGGTAGTAACTGCCACTGCAGTGTTAACCACTATCAGAATAATTTAGAGTCAAGCCTTTGAATTTAACAGGTAAACGTATAGTTCTGCCTGTGCGAGAATGTTTTTGATTTACGTCTAAATTTGAGTCCGGTCTCTGCAAGTTACCGTTGTCAGGTTGTGTCAACTGGGAATTTTCCTCAACTAAAATATATGCTGGTTTCAAGCGATCCAGGGATACATTAACCCTTTCTGGCATGCTACTCTTTAAAGTTGGAATTTTACAAAAAAAAAATTGTCTGCGGTCTATTTAGGCCTAGGAGAGTATGCAGGTATAATTTTACAAAGATTGCACAATCCGTTTCCATTTTGTGGGTGTGTCCGAAGCAAACACACTGAGCACCACAAGCTGCGATAGGTGGGCATTGCTGTGAAGCACATATTACAGTAAAATACTTTGTCTATGATTTAAAAACAATAGAATCTGATCTCTGTAGCAGATTTAGCATAACCCAGGGTGCACCACAGGGTGGCCTGCTACTCTACACCCCTTCCAAAAAAAATACGGGGAAAAAAAGGAAATTCTCATTGCTGAGGCCTCTCCAAGCCATTTACACAATTTTAAAATTTATGAGAAAAATAATTAAAATACTATAATATTTACAATTAATTATTGACTAGGAAAACATAATTGTTAAATATATGTACAAATAAAAATCTACAAAAAATTGAAACTATGCAGGATGAAAGCAAGAGAAAAAAGGTTTGCTCTCGCTGAAAATCAAATAGCTACAGAAACAAAGCACCAGGGTCTTCAAAACCCAAAACAGAAAAGAATAAAAACAAATATAAATAAATCTGCACTCTCAGCCTGCCCCATGTTTGAAGCACAAAACTAGATTCTGTAGCTCACTCCCATGTGACAGTTGCTACCAGTACAGTGTGTTCAGTCCGAACACACCATACACTGAAGGCTTCACTATACACAATATTTCAAAGATAAAAATTAAAAGTAATACAGAATAGGCAGATTAGCATACGAGCAAAAAAAAATTACATAAAAATATTTTAATTTGATATTCTTTATATTAAAAAAAAATCTAAAACATTTCTTTGAAAAATCAGTGTTTCTAAAAACAGAATATATCAGCGTTAATGAGTTGCTTATGTGGTGCTGCCATCTATTATTCATAAAAGAGATTTAAAATAACCATTAGTATAGTTTTAATGATATTTATCGATTATTTTCGGTGTGTAAAGCGGGAATATTTTTTGGTGTGTTCATACCGAACAAACTGTGCCGGAAAGGGTTAACGTGCTTTCCTTTTATGCTAATAGTAAAATATTTGTCTTTGCAATCAATAATAGGAAATGGTCCTTTGTAAGCAGGTTCCAAAGGTTTTTTTTACTCGATCACGATGTGGCCTTGGCCACTAATGTTAACTATATAATGATTAACAACAGCATGAATTATAAACACGTAGCTAAGTTTATTGCTTTTTATTTTCCAGCTATCGAAATGTGACGCTACTAGAACAGCAACGTTTGCAAACCAAAACCAAGCAATCATAAATCAGACCTAGTTGCCATACAGCATAAAGAAATTTAAATATAAATATGAACTACTTGTTGCCATTCAACATAAAAGGAATATAAATATGAATATTAACAAAATATTAAAGTTAAATATATGAAATAAAAAGTAGTGATTTCTCATGCAATAACTGGGCCACTACAAATACATCTTCTTTAACATCGTCTGGATAAGGCCGTCTGAATACATCTTTGCAAATGCATCTTAATTATCATATTATTCAAGCCGTCTTCTTTAATACATTTCATTTTTAGACATCTTGAAAATAGCTCATGTCTTTTTCTGTCTTTAAAGTAATAGTCTATTGATCAAATCAGAAAAAATTTGTTTAGTTAGGAAAACATATATATCAGGAATCATTAAAATCGAAGTTGTGCTATCAAAGATCATTTGACCGTGATTTCAGATATTCAGCAGAGGTGTTAGTCTTTAAAGGTCCTTCAGTAAATCCAACTTTCTCTATGCCATATGTGTCATTAGTTTTCACTGATGTTTTTGTATGGGCCTAAAAGCTTTGATTTTAGCTTTATACATGGCCCTAACTGCGTGCATTTGATAGCTACTTTATGGTTGATTTTGTGTTAATGAGATAATTTTCAAATTTGGTACTGGGTCGTCTTCTTTTTTTTTTTTTTTTTTTTTTTTTTTTCTGAGAAGCTCTGAATATTTTTGCTGCTTTTGTACCTCTTTATGTAAATTGTCTCTAGATTCGATGAACTTGCTCTGAATTTCTGCGTGTCTTCATCTTTTTACTGAAAAAAATTTCAGAAGATGTCGAATTTATGCTTCTCTGAAAAGTTGGATTTTTTTGTTCCACTTTGTAGGATCATCTATGGCCAATCTAGAAATGACTGATATTATAATGGAATTTAAATGTTCAACTTGTCTTTGCTAATCTTGTTGTGATTAAGGGTATGTGAATAATTTTAGCACAATAGTCAGCAAATTCTGGAAAAGTGAAGTCATTCCCTCTGTCAGCCACTATACTGCAAAGATTTCTAAGCAGCGATTTTTTTTAATTTCAAGTTTGCCTATTAGTTCTGTACTAGAAGTGGTTTTAGATGCATATAAGCAAACAAATTTTGTGAATGAATCGGTGAACTTAAAGGTGTGTTAATAATTCTTGTTAAAACTTTCTAAAGATCTTAAATAATCTACATGATAATTATTGAGAAGAATGTTCTATTTAGGTAAAGAGTATAATAATCCTTACTTCCTTTCCAAATGTTTAGTTAACCAATAGGTAATACAAGGCATTAAAATTTACAATATATTTTTCAATTTTCTATATCAACTTAAGAATATAAAAATTTTTGTTTCAAATGCTCTTTGGTACATTTAGTAGCAAAGTGACCTCGTTCGCATGTGTCTTTGATTACTTCAATTTGTATAAACTCTACTGCTAATACTTCAATTTCATACACCCTTTTATAAAGCTTGTCATTTTCGTAAGCTATAATCCTTATGGAAAACCTAAATAACTTTGAACATCTTTATCACAGTTAGGCTCTGTAAAATTAATTATTGTTTTGGTTTTGGAAGGAGGAGGCTATAATTTCCCATTTTTAATTGTGTGACCTATAAATTTGATGTTTTAAAAATTGACACTTCTGAATGTTTAGTTCTAATTCATATTCTGGTACAGTTTATAAAATGAATTTCAATTTTTGGAATCCTTAAGTTTCATTTTCAGAAGTAATAAGGACATCAATCATATAGATTACTATAGTGTTATTCTCTAAAAGATCATGAAATATTTCATAGATATAGCTCTGAAAAACTTGTGGGCTGTTGGTAAGCCCAAAAGAAACTGTTAAAAATTGTCCTCTATGAGTTACAAAAGGTGTATGTTTTCTACTTCAACATGAAAAATCCATTTTTCAAGTCTAATTTAGTATATACCATCGTCGATTCTAATTTATCAGTGATGTCATCAATTAATGGCAGTGGAAAGGGATCAAGAATTTTTTATTTAGGCATCTATAGTCTATGCATAACAGATACGAACAATTTTTATTTTTGCTCATTACTTGAGTAATCAGAATAGCTTAATTTTATGATTAGTTTATCAGTTTCATGCTGCTTTTTGGGAAGAGAACGTCTCAGCACACAAAGAACTGATTGCTTGTCTGTCAACACCAGTTTCATCTTCAGAGTAGCAGATTTTATTTAATTCGACTTGTAACTCATTATGAATCGATGTAGTTTGACATGATGTACAATATTTTTAATGGGACTTAAATTGATTTCCTCCTTATTTTAAATATCAAGAATGCATATTAAATAGGTTTATAGGTTTCAGGCTGCACTTTTTAATTTTCGACTCCCTTTTCCTTTACAGTTAATTGTCCTTGCCTTATAATATCTGTACTATAGCTTTTGTAAATTGTAGCTTGTAAAAACGTTACATTTTCTGTGTTAACACAAATATTTGACTTAACTAAAGAGCCATTAATTTGGAATTTGTTTTTGCATCTCCTGTAGGTTTAATTTTCCCATTTCCAAATCCTGTTAATTGTAGATCTGTAGATCTGAAGTTCTTCTGAAATTAATGTTTCTTGACTGCCAGTATCTATTAAAGCATCGATTTGCAAATTACCTAAATTAACAGTTCGATGCATTTCATTTTGATATGTCTGAGTATTTGGAGTAACAGATTCAGCATCTTTGTTATTTTTATGAGATGTTTTAGAACAGTCTACTGTTTTTCTCGAAATATGTTACATTTAAAGCACTTAAATACTTTACTTTTATTGTTGCATACGTTTGATTTATGTCTGTTCTTTCTACGTGCTTTGAGTGTTTGTTCTTGAGTAACTCAGGCTTTTGTATAGGGATTGCGAATTTTCTCATAAATGTTTTAATTCAAAAATAGTTCTACAACTAAAATAATTTTGCTACTACTTGAATTAGGTGTTCCATTAATTACATAATCAAGAATGTATGAATCATTAATAGAAACAACTTGCTATTTCTCACATTGTGTTTTTAAATACTCAGAAAGGGATTCTTCGGGTTCTAAGATGCCCATTTTGTAACAAATTGAAAAGTTGTCCATCATCTATTTTAGAACCAAAGTCAGGAAAAAAATTCTTTTAAAATGTTCCATGAACACCTTTCAAAAACAAATACTTTAACATAACAAGTAAGCAGTTTTTCAATAAACACAATCTTTTGTAATTCAAATTACCAAAATAACCTGCAAGATTCTTCTATATTGCAAATGAATGATTTGATTAGGTATATATGTGTTCCATTAAATTCTGAAACAGTTCCTAAAATGTCTCAAAAAATGTAATGAAATATTACTGTGCATCATAATATGTTATACTATGGGAGTTGATGGCAACTTAGCAAATTCACATTATTTTCAGATGACTCATTATCAAGTTTGGATTGCATAAGTTTAAAATCATAAATGCTCTTCAATATTAAATCACAGTTTTTATCAACATCTTACCAAGAATTAAAATTAAAAAAATTACACTCAGAAATTAAATCATTTGCAAATATCTGAAAAGTAGTTTTTGTTTTGTTTTACTTACGTTAAAATCAGGTGGAAAAACCAGAAAGTTTACTTTATCTAGGTCAGTTTTTCCTATCACTTACAGTTCCAAACACAATTTGATACAAAAATGTAAAAGAATTTGTGAGAATAGCTCTTAATGATTCAGATATTGTGGGAATAGAATTAAGCAGATTTGTCTTGCATAATAATGCAGTTCACTATTCTTACAAATAACAGTGGGAAAACAAATGAATCAAAAGTAAACTTGACACACTTGAAGATCATATCAACGTTGTCATCATTAATTCCATATTCCTTCTGTCCATGGTTCATCTTAGTTGAGCCCCGAAAATGAATTCCTCTTCATTGATATATTCTCATTATAGAGTAAGGCTTAACTTTCGGTGGTTGTCCAGGGTAAAAACACTTGCATGATGATCCAATTTAAGTACAACTTAATGATGATTTTAAAGATTTTATATATGTTAATGAATTATTAACACAATTGTTCCAGGAAATTTATTACACAAAAGGAAATTTTAAAGTCCATCAGCTTCATATCGTAATACATCTTACTCGCGCATCTTTTCTTCATGGCGGCATCGTCTGTTCTATCTCAGCTTCTTTCAATGGCATGGAGTGCTATCTATCAATTCGTTGAAGAAGTCATCCTGTAATAATGAAATCTACCACATCATTTTAAATTTTTTCCATACTGTAAGTTTTTATTTATTTGTCTCGGAATTTAATTTTAAGAGTTAATTTTATTGGGGTACGCAATAATTTTTTTTTTTTTTTTTTTTTTTTTTTTTTTGAGGGGGGACTTTTAAAGTCTAATATCCAGAAATGTATCTGTTCTAAAGATTTGAAATTCTTAAAGGTTATAAAAGAAACACTTCTTCCTGTGCACAAAATGTGTTGATCTAAAGAATAATAATGTTTTTAAAATGATCTTGAATTTAGGAAGAGTATAGCACATACAACTATTTCTGGATGGCAATACAATATGTTGAACTGATTTTTTCAAAACTGTATGTAGTGTTTTTAATTTAAATGTTGAAACTTTTTTTTGGTATGTATCTTTATTGAACAAACTAAAAATCTCAGAATTTTACTGTTTTCACCATTGGGTAGAGCGAAAAAAAATCTAATGATCTTGTTGATATAGTCTGCCTTGACAATAGTGGTGCATCATGGGTTTTCACAAAGAGCATGCTGTTTATCACCACATGTTCAAAAATTCTAGGTGGTAACAAATTATGGATAGTATTCAGCTCTTTGTTTGCACATTAATTGTCCTTTTAGTCTCATTGACATATCAAGTAAAATTTATAAGAGATATTAACATAATTTCTGATTTTTTGGCAGACTTGCTAGATGTTTGTTTGACCATTTGACATGCACAATTGTTGGAAGTTAAAGAGTGATTATTCATTGATGGAAAATGCTTTTCTATTGAATAATTTAATTGATAGCGACATGAAGACTAAAAGATGATTGATATGCAAACAAATAGCGGAGTGCTATCCATCATTCATTACCACCTAGAATTTTTGAGCGTGTATGGTGATAAACAGCGAAAATCCATGGTGTACTTCAGTGTCAAGACAGACTTTATCCAGACATCGTCTTGCAATCAAGTAGCAGTGTTCAGATTAAGAGCCTTTTGCTTCAGATTCAGCACTAAAATCAAGAATGGTTCAACAGCACATTCAGAAAAGGGAATAATCTGCGATTTGAATGGCTTACTTGTGGCACATAAGTAAATTTTGACACTATTTCAGCAATGCTTTATGCTATAGGGCATGTTGACATATACTCATAATTTTGGCAGAAATGCTGGGCATGTGGAATATTGGGTGGCTGTCTTGTTATCTAGTATTCTATCAAATTGTTATACATCAAAAATTTGAATTTTATTAGAGTTTCACAGATAGTGACCTCTTTCTCTGCCATCTATCGAGCTTTGTTCAAATCTGCTTGTTTTAATCCACTATCATCCACACTGTAAATTAAAGGCCAGCAGATATCCAGTATGTGTATGTAGATTGCAGCATTTCAGAAATAGCAATTTTATCATTCATGATTTAACACAGCCCCCCCAAAAAAAAAATTTTTGAAAATTAAAGAAAACAGTTTGTGGTTTGCAAAATGGATATCAAGTTAATATGGCCCAGATGCGATACTTTGTAATTGATTATCGTATTCTAAACTTGTGATGTTTGTAGGTAAAGTATTTTTCATTACTCATGTCTCTTAAATATCATTAAAATTGTCAAGATCCCTTGCTTTCATATGCATAAGAGAAATTGTATTGTAAATATAAGTACTAACTGATGTTCATTTTGTTGCTAATGTCTTTCTGTACTTAATTTATCAGTTTAACTTGAATATTGTATATCTGTTACATTAATATTGCTGCAGCTCTCAGAATGTATTGAAAGAACGTTCAAAGCCCCTTCTGTCTGCATTTGTAATTATTCCATGCAGAATTATTTTGGGAGCCCCCTTTCTCCTTTTTGTCTGTAAATACGTTTATGCAATCTCCCACTATTTACTGTACTCAAATAAAATATTTTTATCTGCATCACACCAATTTTATTTTTTTAATATATTTAAGAACACTTTATATATTTGTTGCTAAAAGGTATCACCTTCAAAACCTTTGTCTCTCAATAAATTGCTCTTAGAATTTTAAAATGCAATTTTTTTAATAATCTTCTTTTAATCTTCATATGCGTAAATTTTTCATTTTAATGTCAAAATTGCTTTTGTAATATCCAAATCAAGGATTAAAAGCAAGTACTGTTTTCTAGACTGAATAATATGATTATACACTTTGCAATTTTTGTATATATACCTAAAACCATTTCTTGGAAATCTTAAGAAGTTTTTCATGCATATAATATTAATTTGATATATGTTAAGGAAATTAAAGTCCGTGTATTGGGTGTATTAATTGTTCTTATGCATAAGGGAGGAGACTATGTGCAATTCCATTTTATAGTTAATTTAAAATTATTGTTCTTTTAGTTTTTAGTTAATTGGAACTGTATTAATTTGACAGTAATGATTAGTTTAATAAGCTTTAATGTGTCCTCATTTTTTATTTTTTATTTTGAATCACTAACTTAATTAAAATTTTAGTTTATTATATTGCAGTTATTGAAATATAAAAATACATAAGTTCTGGTATTTTGTTTGGGGATAAAATTATTATGTAATAAATTGTTTGTTAAATGCTGATTTAAAAAAATGTCAAAATGATTTATTAATAGTTTTTTACCTTTGGTATAAGTGTTATTTGAGACCAGAAATAAAATTTATGATAAAAATGTTACTCATTTTTGCATCATTTCATTGATTCAATAACAAGTCTTTATGTGCACCAACTTACTATCCTGAAAATTTCAGATTCAGTGTGAATGTTAGTTTTCAATTTTTAATGAAAATGTTAGTTACTTGATTTTTTGCAACAGCTTAGGCAATGGTGTCACATTTCCCACTCGTATGCAAGCAGGCAGCTCCTATAATTCCATGGGCAACACTAATCAAACCAGGTTAGATATTTCCTCCTATTTTATTCCTGATTAAAAGTGCTTTCGTATCATATGGTTTTGACTGTATTCTCAGGGCTGGCCCTAGAAGAAGCTGATAGTCAATTGCATATTGTAGCATGCCCTTCTGTGTTTTAAAATACTTAAACCTTTGTGTTTATTTCTCACCATTTGTATGTAGATATTTTGAAGATCTGAGAACATTTTCAAAAAATTGCTTGCAGGAAAAAGTTTTCAGCTTATTTTTAAATCAAAGTTAGCTCATTGAAAGTATCCGGACACTTCCTCATTAGTAGTATTTTTTTAATAAGCAGTGCAAAGGGTCTGTTCCTTTTGCTGTAGACACTTGCTCTCATTCTTTAGGGAAAATTGTCGAGATGGTTATAGATGTCAAGCACTGTAACTTTAGTTCATTTTTGCAAGTAGGTTTCATTTCCTCCATAATGCTGTATGTGTATGAATAAGGCTTAGTGTATGATAATCAAGTTACCACTGCTTATCTTGTCATCTCTAGGCTGATAATATCATACATTGCTTTATGGTTGAAGGTGAGGTTATATTGGTCCAGAAAAAACAAAGCACCAAACTATGCTAATATTGAAATTTTGTATAAAAAGTTAACACATTCCAGTGTACATATTCTTGTTCAAGTAATAGCATATCCAACAGACAATTGGAAGATCTGTGGTTTGAATCCTGGTGAAGGCACACTTGATGCTTTGAAAAATTTACATGTCTGTACATAGGTAATTGTAAAGTATCTCTGTGTAATCCTGTATCTAGGATTCCTTGTCTCTGACCAAGAATTATATCTTTTACATGAAGAAAAATAAAATTTATATCCCATGTCATTCATTTTTTTCACCCATAATATGTTTTGGCAGATAGCATTTATTTGGCATTCTTCAAACCCAAACCTAGATATTGGGTTGGCACAGGAGAAATGTTCATTAGTTTGTTGAAAGCTTTTTTGTTAGAGTCTATTTATGCCTAGCTGTATGGGCTGTAAATGGTGTTTGGCTTGATTGTGTTTTTTTTTTTTTTTTTTTTTTTTTTTATTGTAATTCTAGAGAGTATCAAAAACCATTTCTTAAATCTGTTCGTCAACAAATGTAGTTCTGCTGTTGCTTCCAAAAGCATAAATTTGCGTTCAAATATAGTAATTTTACATTTTCCTTTATCATGTTGCATGACTTCATGATCATTATTCTGTTGTTCCTGTGCATTTTCATATTAGAGTAAGAAACCCTTAATGTTGAATTGGGTAGTTTTAACATGAAAAACAATTCTTGTATAACTTAAGATGGGCGTGAAATTTCAAAACTTTGAGCTCTGTCATTCAGCCTATCAACTGGTACTACTGTTTGTAACTATTATGACCATATGACTTTTGCCTTGAGGCATAAATCTCAAATGTGTCCACTATTTAAAAGGGGTGTCCGGATGCTAAATTAGTGTATATTCAAAATATTTGTATATAGTTTTGCCTGATGTAGTTTTTTTATCTTACAAATGTAATTTTAAGTGTGAGTATGCAATTGCAGTTTTAATATGATATGCAGGTGTAAGGTTGCTTATTGGTTGTGTAGTTATTTGTGTTGTTATAATGTAGAACAATTATCTGTGGTTTGTCTTAAATAAGTACTTTATAGAATGTTATATTTTTGTAGTTTTCTTTCAGTAAATATAGATTAATTTGATATTGTCATATACTCATTGAATATATGATGTGTCATGAAATATAACAGACATCCCTCATAAAATATTATTCCTATTTTAAGCAGTTTTTCTGTCTAGAAGCATGTTTTTTAAAAACATTTTGCTGACTTACTGTAAAGTTGATAGTTTTGTTAGTTATCAAACGTGCCAAAAGGTTTTACCTATTTTGAGATCTGTTGCATGACTGAGTATTTAGTAGATTCAGAAAGGTTTGTGTAGCTGTATATGTTAAAACACCTTCAAATATGTTTCAAAGTTAAATAGGCATCTCATTTGCTTTTCTAGTTTGGAATTTATTAATGTAGCTACGCTTATCAATAATTCCATGCCACACTTCTTAAACATACAATAAATAGTGTACTAAATGTGAATGTTTTTTTCAGTGCTTAAATTTTTTACACATAATTTCCACATTATTGTAAAAGTGGGAACACTGTATATTAGATAAGAGTCATCTGTGTCATATCACTCATTTGTAGAACTGTCATCTAGTTCTGTTAGAAAACTGATAATTAAATTCTATGTAGCATGTAACAAAATAATATAATGGAGCCTTGTGCTTATGTGTTTTGATATTATGTTGCAATTTTTAATATGTATATTGTATTTTAGACTTCTTCTTTTGAAGCACATTATTGTGAAATTTGCATCTATTTTTGAGCTGAACTAAAGAGATTAGATTTCCATATCTAGTTTTATCTATTTCATTTTATAACGTACGCTAAAGATGAATGCTTGACAATTGGGCTATATTTCCTGTCACAGACTGCACTTTTCTCACTTCCTAAATTTCTTGTGCGAAGCTAATAGATCTTTCTCTGGTATAAAATTGGATTTGTATTCATGTAGTGATGGGTTTTTAGAAAATATATTAAACTCACTTTTTTGCTAGTAATTGGCATGTATATGATAATTGATCAACACCTAGTGATTTCATTAAGCTACTGCTGCCCACCATAATATATTTTGTCCTTTTCTTTGTAATTTATTTTTTGAACTATGAGTTGATTAGCTTTGTCTACAGCAGCTTTAATATTTATTTTTCCCTTTTTCATTTTAATGTTTTGTGAAATTATTATGCCATTGATTTTCAGTAATCTGCGAATGCTTGTAATCCATGCGTATTTTAGGATGCGAGCACAAAGAAATTTTGATTTTTCAGGAATTTCAGCATCGTAAATTCATTTCAGTTTTTTCTTGCATATATGTAGGTACATTTTTTAACAAAAATACAGCAATTTTTGGTTAAAGCGCCGCCAGTTGGTATCAAGCATAAATTTTTGCATGAAATCTGATTAGAGGTTAGGATATTAAGCGTAACATTAAATGCAGAAAATTAAAAGAATGTTTTGTTAAATCCAAAGATAAATATAGAAGTTTTTTAATAAGAATGCATGTAAATATTCCAACTGACAACTGTATGATGGCTCATTCTTAACTGCATTTGATGGAATTCTACCAGAGTGAGTTATTGGAATCAGATATTAATAAATCAAATAGTTGTCAGAAAAGGCATGTATGAACCTTCAAACTAGCATCCACTTTATAAAGTTTCTATCTTGTGCCACAATCTGTCATCGCAACACCATTTTTTGCGATTTGAAACCAAGTCTTTGAATGTCTTGAGAGAATTTGACTATATCTCTTCACTATTTGAAAACTACTAAATCATATAATCCATATTTATTCTTAAAATCTAGACGAACAGTAAAATAAAGTTTTAAAAAAGTAAACTGAAAATCTCGGAAGGAAAGTTATTCGATTGATTATTGGATTCTTCCCGCATGAGCAGTGTGGAGCAGCATTGCATTGCTTCTCACAAATCAAAAGAAGCAGTTTAGCATTGTAGGGCACAGTTACAATTTATGCTTTTTTTTTTTTACTTAAATATGCATTTATTTAATTTACATAATGCATTTATTTCATGTTTTGGCTGCAGAAGCAAATTTATTTTATTATTGTGAAGTTTGTGAATAGCTGGAGATTTTCATTTTAGATTTAATCTTGAGTTTATATGATAAGCATTGTAAAGAATTTAATTGTCCATAACTTTTCGGATGAGTTCCAATTTAAATAACACCTCATAACTTGCTTACATTTCATGCTATAAATAAGCTTGGTTTTTATCAGTGATGAAGGAAGGTAGATTTTGAAAGGAAGTCATACTGATATTTTCTGGTGTCACAAATGGGAAAAGATTCCTAGCACTTTTTGTTAATGCCATTAGTATTCATCTCAACTGCAGAGGTATGGAATGTAATGATGGAATTAGCATAAGGATTTACTTCTGCAAAGGTTTTCCAAGAGGTACATTTATTTATTCTTTTTATGTAGATGGATTAAAAACTACTTTGAAAATAATTTTGTTAGTGAATGTTCCATCACAAATTTTTATTTTAAAACAAAATTATCCCGATATTATTCCCGCATAATTTGCTGCTAAAAATTAATCATTTGTAAACAAAAAAAGTAAGAAATTTAGAACCAAATTTGCAAAGTCACAGAAGAAATTAAATTCAATACTGGTGAAATCCAAAATTCTCAATAAATATGAAAAAGAAATCAACCAATTGTCACCAAACTAGAATTCCTAAAAACTACAGGTATATGAAATACAAAAATTGCAACATATAAAGGGAGAGGAATGCAATCGAAATCTGATTGAACATTATCAAATGGAGGTAAGATCAGATTCAACTGATTCCCTTCCCCCAGGAAAACCACTACATTTCTATTCATCCAAAATTAGCTGTTGAACTATTCCAAATTATTGAATTATGACGGTCACCAGAAAATTCTGAACATATCTTAGACACAGAGGAATTCCAAAAATGAAATAAAAATATACAAAAACAAATTGATAGAAATAAAGTCAAGGTCCATGTTCTATTTTTTTTCTTTGTGTCTTTTTGTATTTCTTACTTTTTATCTATTATATATGTATATGTGTGTGTGTGTAATAGATTCTGCAGTAGAACTCAGGTGGTTGAATCCGTAATGAACTGCGAGAATTTTGATGCCTTAGAGATGTTGAAACTCCAATCCACAATGAATAAGAAATTTGGCAGTTGAGGTAGATTTAATTCAACTTTTATTTCAGCAAATATGTTGCGGCCACAAACAAGTTGGCACATTGTTTATGCTGATTCCTGAAAGTTTACATTTTTCATAAATTTGTAGTAAGAAGAAGGAACAGACTGACTGCAGTCCAGCTAGGGCAAAGTGTAGAAAGCAAGTGTGTAATGTTCAGGGTGAAGTCTTAATTCAGACTGAGTTAGTTTTGGTTCTCCATGCATTTTGATTGGATAATTAATACTGCTGTAAAATTACTATTAACTGTTTTAGTTCCATTTGCATCATCAGCATTATGTAAGAGTCATATGACATGGATTAATCTTGAAATAGCGCAGTGCAGTGAGATTACTATTTTTAGAATAGAGAAGGGAAATTAATTTACGCTGCTAATTTAATCTTTCACATATTCTTTATATTTCTTATATATGCACACACATACATGGAGTATTTTCAAGCATTCTTACAAAAGTGTTATTTCTTCAAATTATGTCCCTCTTATTTACCTTTTTTATCTCCACCACATTTCTCCCTTGGTCTGGCATTACTTTTTTTTTTTTTTTTTTTTTTACATAATTGTACATTAGAACAAAGCTTCTACACTGCAGAATTAAAGCAAAGCATGCTCTGCATATTATTTCTTTGTCTTGCATTTGCTATAGAAAGAAATATATTAATATATTTCCTTATTTCATAATGTGGTAAGATTAATAACTAAATTATTAATAGAAATTGTATTTGAATAATATGTATATCATATTTGTAGCAAAATTGTGTAAAGCTTTCAAAAATAAAATTAAAAAAAAAAAAAATAGCAAAGCACTTGTTATGCATCATCCTAGGAACAAGCAGGTATTAGTCTGCAATTTACACAGACTGTGAGGAAAGTGTTCCATAAATATGTGTACATAACATAATGTGAAAGCTATATATTTAAATATTTTAAATAAGTTTGCCTTCTGAATTTTTTTTTTACCGTGTGCAATATGGTACATGCTGCTATTATGTTATCAGTTTATTCCTTAAACCAAAATTGTCTGCAGAGAAAGAAAGCAGGAAAATTCTGGCAAAATTGACTAGTAACCTGTCAGATGTTCATGTAAAATAATTTTATATCCACAGTGGTTTGGTTAGTTATAATTTTGGGATTCCTTTCTTGCAGTTGGGTAAATTACAATTGAAATTTCATGATTCAAATCTAGCTTGTTTAGATAAATGTATTGTTTACTAATAGGTCTAATTTCAGCAAGCCTTGATGTTTTCAGTTTAGATTATGAAATAGTTAAGATGTACGGGAATAGATATGAAGGGCTTTTAAACAATGGCTGCATCTCTTTTATGTAAAAAGATATGTTGACAATTTATTATGCTGCTGCTGTATTAAAGATTTAATACTACGTACCTAAAATTTAATCCTTATTATATTTCGCTAATATTAATAAATTTTAAAGGCTTAATTATCATTTCATGTGAAAATGAAATTTCTGATTATGGTTTGGTACATTTTAAAAGTTTTGGAATTTAAAATAATCATAGGGCATCGATCTAAGTCATTCTGTTAGTGAATACTTTTAAGCAACTTTGTAAGTAGACACCAGTTTTTTTAATAACTAAAAATTTATATAAAAGAATTCTGGAAATTTAAGAGCTTAAAGGGTATTGTTTACAATCTGCTGTTCATATTTTAACCTTCAGCTGACTATAATTTAAAATGTTTTCATTAATTTTTGTTTGATGCTACACTTTAGCTGTTTTGTATTTGGAATAGCCACTCTCTGGGATATGGAAATTAATTTTGCAATAATTTAATTCTTAAATTTAAACACTTTTTTTTTAATTCATAATAATCTGATGGTAAAATAGTACATTTAACTTTATCATCTTGGTTCAGGTCAGATAATCTGCTGATGTCAACAAGTGTATCACCATCAGAAAACATCTGAAGAAACTCATTAGCAGTTGGATTTTAATTCTGTGTTTTAGTTCTAATTCAATATTTTATGTATGTAATAGGGAAGGGGTTAAAAAATTATTCTTTGCAATAAAATTTTTGCCACATCTGTAACCTTTTTTAACAAATTTTATAAACATAAAAGTTTTCTGGAAAATTGTTGTTAATTAAATCAATTTTTAATTGTGTAAACTCCTGCATTATCTATAATCGTAATTGTCTTTCATTTATTTTGCTTGAAATTTTAATATCATATCACTGTTTCTGTCATTCAACTTAATAATCATGAACAGCTTTTAAGTATCAATATAAGGCTGATATCCTTTCATAATTAATTGTTGAAATCAAGATTTGTCAGTTACTACATAATTTGATAGGGATAAAGTATAAGAAAATCGGTGATTTCTATATATGTTGTGACTGGAAAATGTAATCTATTTAGTGTTGTTAATATGCATGCATTAATATGCATACATGTCAGCATGCACATGTCTCTGTGTGTGTGTGTATATATGCATGTATGTGTGTATATATATATAGATATAACACACACACAAACACGTGTGCATGTTTACATACAGACACCTACTCACATACACACATGTATAAGTGTCTATAAAAGTCCTTACACTGCCTTTTTTTTTTTTTTTTTTTAATTGGTCTCTAGACATTTCTAGTTGCAGAAATGTTTTAAATAATGCAAATATTTGCCATGCCATTTTTTAATTTTAAAACCAGTTTTGTAAAAATTAGTAATCTTTGTGTCCATATAATTATATTTTACTCTATATTTTTGACTTTCATAAGATAAATATTGACCTAGATATTTAGTTATAAAATTAAGGATTTTTTAAGATTATTCACTGCCAGGAAGTCATCAAGGCTTTCCTTGAGAGGTTTGTAAAAATTATAATTATTCCTGATTAATGGTTGTACTTAAATATAATTTCAGTGATTACTAGTATGTAGTTCAGTGATTATTAATAGGGGATTTACTAGTATGTTAACATTCTTTTGATGTATAATTTAATTGTGTGTGTTATGCCAGAAGCATTTTCACAGAAGTAATTTATAAGTTGGCAAATACTTAAAACATATTAAAATATCTACATGCAGTTTTATTTCTTTGGCAACATACAAAAAAGTTCATTCGAGTATAAAATGTTTTTCATTGTTAATTTATGCAAATGATGTTACAAAGTGGATAAACACCAGTGTTAAAGTTTGCTATTGTTTTCTAGACTACTAGTAAGACATCGATTCTCTAACAAATCAAATAAGTGAGCACATGTACTAGCTATGATGAATTGCATGGGAATGAGAAGGAGAGAATTAAAATATAAAGAATAAATCTAAAGTGGTATATACGTTTTGAGGCATGGCAGTAAAGGTAAACGAAAGTGGATTAGTTCTTTTATTGTTTTATTTTAAACATAAGTCAAAACTTTGCACAACACTGAGCAGTAAAGTTAACAAAATAAACCAACTCATAAAATTAATTAAAAACTTAATTGTGCATAATGTTTTGGGTTGAAATATTGATGTACCTATGTAACTAAATATAAATTTCAGATTAGAAAACTCTCTTTTGCTTTAACTAAAACAATAATAAATTGTGAAATAATCAATGTAAACAACTAACTTGCACTTTTTCCTACTGCATACAGTAGAAAGACCACACACAGATAGGAAAAAAAATTGTGTCCATTCTTTCATGTTGTGGGAGGAAAGGAGGGAAAAGGTGATTGCTTCCCTTTGACCTAAATCAGCTGAGTGTATCCACGCCACATGCAAATATTTTTTTTAATTTTTTATCTTCTCCTTTGTAAATGAAAGATCTTTTTGAAAACATTTGTGTTGATCAAAACTTTTCGCTGCAGTCCGCATAACACTGCTCATCACTTACTCCATTAATCCCTTCGAGCCGGGTAGCGAAAATGCGCACTTAGCGCGGAGGCCGGCAGTGTCTTCTGCAAGCATCTCTCCAGGGCCGGGGGCTTTTTTGCTACTAAGCCTAAATCCATGAAATTTCCGAAGTATCAACGCATTGTTTAATAATGCTCTATAGAGTATTTAAATGGCTTATGCTTTATAGATATTTATATATATATATATATACTTTAATTACCTTATTTCTTGTTTAAATGAATATTTTACACATTTTATTTTAATTACTCACCATTTTATGACTCTTAACATTATACATCTGAAAACTAAATATATTACTTAAAATTCTCTTTTCGTATGAAAAATTTGAAAACAGGGATCTACACACAGTCCTACGTTACATTCCTTGAACTCGTAATAACTCATTTGCCGTTTTGGAGGATTTTTCCGGGAATGTGAACAAACGAAGCATCGTCGTCTCATTTTCTTATCAGTCTCTTCTGAACAAAGTTTTGGAAAATGTCTTTCAGTTAATCTTTCAGAATCAATATCAGAGTATCAGAATTTCAGAATCAATATCTGAAATATTTTGCATCATTTCTGCTATTTCATGCTCTGTTAAACATTTTCGACGCTTCGACATTGAAACGGTAAAAACAGAAAGAATTCACGTCTAACAAGATCTAATTATTTTCTAAAAACTGAACTGTAAACCGAAATACTCAACACTTTAGCGCATATAAAACTTCTACTTACAATAAGCAACTACCACGTGCGAATAAAGTGTGATTTAAAGAGACGTCATAAATTACGCCATTTGGAAACATTTAGTTCCCCGTTTGTTTATATAATCAAAAACACGTGTATGTGAGTCATGCTTCTCTCATTTCGAGTAGAGGGTCTAATGTACATGTATCTGAAACCATATGGACATACAGTGCCATCTTGTGGCAGAAATTATAGTTTGAAAAATGTTCCAGGGTACTGGCACAAATACGTGACAGTCGGTAGTAAACGCAAAAATGCTCTGGCACGCCTGCGTGTCAGCCGGTAGGTAAGTGTGTTCGTTGCTGGCACGTATACGTGACAGTCGGCGCGGAGGGGTTAACACTAAATTTTTTTTTAACTGATGTTACATTTTTAGTTGTATACAAATGGCACACATTTCATTCTTCAGCTTACATAGGACCTCTAAGTATGATCTCATATTTTAAATATCAGGATTGATTTTTGTTGTATTGCAGTAAGTTATATAAATTTAAATTTTTCATGCTTCAATTTGTGTATGATTCTTGAATTTTCAGGAAATGTGATCTCTCACTTTAACTACATTGGTCAGCTTTTGTTAGACAGTAGTTTGAACATTTTTATTAAAGTCAGTATAAATATGAATATATAAAGTCATAAACTTCATAAAAAGTTATGTTTCTTTAACTGTTTACGAAGTAAATTTTTAAAATTTGAAAGAAAATGTAAGATAAATACTCTTTTAAAAAAAAATCTGGTTATGTCTGTGACCAGATGTTGCTAAAATAAAGGTCGCGTAAGGACGTTTTTGGACACTGTAAATTTGGTTTTTCTGCTGTGATAAGAATATAAATGAATATATTTGTGTTGTATTTACTAATTAAACTACCTAAAATAGAAAAAATAAAATAAGATTTTAAGTTCCTGTATTTTTATTTATAATTATTTCACATTTACTCGAATCCACTTTCCATTTTGCAAGATGCAGAAACCTTCTGAAATCATAATTTATTAATCTTGTATCTAAGATAATATTTTATGAGGACTTTATTTTGGTTGTGTGTGCATGTCCATGTGTATGTCTGTGTATGGTTATTCTATATTTCTGTGCATTCTTAAAGTACTTAAGTTAAATTTGTTAATGTATTTCAACTAGTCCCTTTTGCAGTATAGAAAATACTCCTTCTAATACAGGATACATTTTGAACTTTGTATTTTAAAATCTACAAATTATATATATGTAATCAGAAACATACTATTTTCAGCTGTAAAAGTGAAAAAAAGTCTCAGAAAGTGTGTCTTGTAGACTTATTTGTCTCGCCCCCTCCCTTTTATAGATTGAATAATTCTATATATTATTTTAGTATAATTGTGATAGCTAAGGAATAAGTCTATGTAAAAATAGACTTTGCCACCTTTTTTTATATACTTCTGTTTTAGGAATCCATAACTACATTTTTCTAATGATTTAAAAAAATTTTGGAGTAATTATATAGTTTTTAATTCTTTAATTGGCTTTTGTCTTGCAAGTAATATTTATTAATTTTGATTTCCTATGTGAATTATTCTTGACAGTATATAATCATTGTTTTGTAAATATGTATTTTGCTCTAAACTGTTATTGCATACAAAATGTGTCATTATATATTTTTAAGTTCTTATTGAGGGATTTGGAAATGCCGATGCTGTTTTCTCTGTTATTTTATCTGAAAGTGTGCAGAGGTATAAAATATAAGTGATATTATTTGCTTCTGCAAGGCTTTTATTGAATATATTTTATAAAGGCATGATGGAGTTAGTTTATTAGTAATGAAATGTTTTTACATTGAATTGTGCACTGCCAATGCATATATGCAGCCTTTGTATTTTCTCATGAATTTTTAGTTGAAGGGCTTAATAATGAAAGTAGCTTGTTTATAAGTATTTCCTATGTGATTGATCATATCCGTGTCAAATATTACTTTTGTATTTAATACTAAGTCTGTTTCCTTATTTTCAAGTTAGTTTTATGAAAAATTGCTATTTTCTGTTTGAATCCTTTTTCATATGCTTTAGCTGTGATGTGACCTAATTGATGTAAGAAATTTTAAGAATCATTAATGCAATGGCAATAAGAAGGGAATTCCATAGAACTTTGTCATAATGAAAAAATATCAGTGTTTTCTTGCTTAATTAGCAGAATGCAAAATAAATTGTTTTGAGTGAGTTCTGTTTATGATTCAAGCACTGCTAGAAATCTCTGCCTACAGATAAATGAGCCTTGGTTTGCATGTGTGTGTTGAGTTTATTGTGCTGTGTTATTTTAATATGTAAATAAAGGCATTTTTATTCTCTAAATTATATTTCTAAAAGCTGTTACAAGCATTCTTCATGTATTTTTAGAATGTAAGAATTCGATGGTGTACAGCATTTTGTGTAAATATAAATTAAATTTACTAATATATAAAACAAAGATTTTATGATGTTAAATGTACAGTAGTGTTTGCCATAATACCTAAATAAGTATTTGGTATAAAATGTGAAGTACTCCGAAAAGAGAATGTATTTCAGTATGAAAAAAGAATTGTATGTCAATAAAAATGTAACATTCATTTTTACGTTTTCCTTCAAAATATTCCTAAGATTAAAATAAAAATGATTTTAAAACTCAGAAAATTGTAAATATCTGTGTATTTATTTTTTCATCAATAGTCGGCAGTTTTTACTTCGAAAAGTTTTCAGAAAAAGTATAATGCTGTGTTCAGGCTGCTGTTGCTAATCATTAAATATGATTAACAACAGCAGCTGTAAGAAAATCATTAAATATATTTTTGATGAGTATTAACTGAAAACAAATGTGATTTTTAAATAATTGTGTGGAAAACCTTAAGTAGAAAAAGTGTATATTATGCCGCTGAAAGCTGTAAAATTTTATTCTGATTACCTTGCTATGAAAGTCACAGAACAAAATTACAGTAATTTGTTATCTAATTATTTAGCAAATTAGAATATCCGAAGAACATACATACAAGTGTGTCCACTGAGAAAAAGCAGGGAAAATGAGCTGAAGCTTACTTTTTTTTATCTTATTTTAATATTGGCAAATAAATTTTTATGCAATATAATAGTATAAAATTGAATAACAGTGAACATCATTTTTAAATGTTTGATGTATGAATATCACCTAATTTTAAGTGTGACATTATTTGTTTGGCATAGGTTTTTTTATATATATATTTTTGTGAAGGGGTTTTAAAATTTTCAATATTCAGTTATTTTTTTTTTTTTTTTTTTTTTTTTTTTAAATCTTTCTACGTTAATTGCTGTCCTCTAAGGTAGAATATCCGCTCCATGTGTATATTTCTTTAGTTTTCCCACTTACTGTATTTTGAAAATTTTGTTTAATAATCTCGTTTCTTCCTGAAACTTCAAATGAAGTCTAAACTTTATTGGGGCAATCCTCCTAGTTTTCTGGTACAGTTTCACTGCTTTTGGAATTTCTCATGCATACTTGATCTTTAAACCCAGTTTTCTTATGAGGCTTGAAACATTCATTTTGAAATTAAACGTACTGTAATTTCCCAAATGAATGCCGCATAAAAATATAAGTGGCGGAATAGTTTAATTATACAATTAGCTGTTATAAATTAACAGCTAATTGTATAATTAAACTATAACTATTAAAAGGTTATAAATTAACCTTTTAATAGTGCAGCAAAATGTAAAAATAACGTACTTCAATACTGAGGTGGGCATGTGGTCTTGCATTTTATTATTCATGGCAGATAATAAATCATCTAGAAGAGCATACACGGCTATTCGGATTGCAATATCTTTTGCAGCTGTCATTGTACTAAGTTATTTTTTCTTTTCTCTTCCCTGCTTTCCCCCCCCCCAATTAGTATATTTAGACAGCACTAACAACATATTGCAGAAAAATTTCTATACTCATATTTTATAAAATAGATAATGTATTGCAGAAAAATAATCATGGTCTTTTGATCTGCTTATCTTTTTTAGAGAACATTTATAGGCTCATATTCATATTACATATGAGGGGAAGGTAGAAAAATTCAGTGTATCCTGCCTGCTTAGCTGCCCTGAATCAGAGTAGGACAGGCTGTAATGTTATCCATTTGCCTTAGGTAGCCCAGAGATAAAAATAAGCTGATGGGGTATTTTAGTGATTGAAAAATTATTATTTGAGCTATGTTTTTAAATTCTTTAGCTTTACTGAAAGCATAGTCAAAAGGTTGTACAAAAGATGATTTTAAGAGCAATTTCGTAAACAAGAATATTAAAAATTTGACATTTATTTGGATGTTTTATGGTGTATAAAATGGAGCTAAATAAATTATAACTTTCTTGATTCATAAGAGGAATTTAATGGGAATTCCTTAAATAAGTTCTAATGCAGTCATTTTAGCTGTTGGTCCACAGAAATATTTCACCGGTCCTCGGAGATTTTTACCTGTTCTCATTAAAAACATTTTTTTCAAAAAATAATAAGTTTTTTTTTACAATATTTTTTTATATTGATGCCATAATTTTCTCTTTGAAGGTTGGTAGCACTGAAGTGTCAATTGTCACTTATGTCTTGCATTTTTCTTTTAAACTGGACGGAGTACTTACAGCAGAGGAAAGGTTGTAATAATTCTGTGATGCGGAAAAATAAATTACACCCAGCTGTGTAGATGAAGCAGTTGCCTAGTATGGCAGATGCTTTGAAAACATTTAGAAGTATCATCTTTGCAGAGTGCATTGCTTTACCCAAGTCAGTGTACATATGCTAAGCCAGAGCATATATGATATTAAGATAGTTCCTCAGACCCTAATTTTGTACACTGGATTTTTCAGTTAACATTGAATTATAGCATGTGTGCTAATAATCAGCTGTAAATGAGTTAACTGGTTTTGGTAAATGTAGATGTCTATTGAGGATTTTTAATACTTGTATGGACACTGAGAAAAAATTATTTTTTAGCACTTAATAACGTGAACCATAAACAAAGCATGCTATTGAGTTTTTTAGTGCCAGTTCAACATCTCAAAAAACTTACAGAGAAACAAAGCTTGTGTGTCCACCAGGAAAAGAAAAAGCCTTTTTCAAGTCAATATAACAGTAAATATTCGAAATGTGGATTTAATTCTTTGGCTCAAATCTGTAGACAAAGATGTACATCTGATGTGTATCATTTGCCATGAAGTTTTTGTAAATGAGCTATAAAACTATCACAAATTTTGCAACATTTGAAGTCATTTGCAACATTCCAAGCTGGAAAATAAGCCATGTGCATATTTTAAGTGTAAAAATCAAGAAATAGTATAACAAACAAAGCATTTAAACAAATCTTTATTCAGAATAAGTCACTACCAAAATGTTCATACCTAGTTGCACTTTGGGATTGCTAAACCAAAAAATCATTTACGACTGAAGAAAATTTAATAACACCAGTCTTAATAGACACTTGTTTAGAAATATTTGGATCCTCGTCTGCTGATTCCCTTATTTAATCACACTATACAAAGAATTGAAAAAATATCAAAAGCGGAATGCCAGTTACTAAGGAATCATTTTTTTATAATACAAATTGATGAAAATTATGCAATGACCATATTAATTTGCTACATTGGATATATTAATTTTATTTTAGAAGAAATAAAATAATTATGTTGTATAGGATTGGTTTCATACACAACAAGGGATGGAACTTTTAATGCACATAATTCTTATGTTATTAAACACTCTCTAGGATGGAAAAGCTGCATAGATGTATACACCAATGGGGCCACTAATATGGTTGGCAGACATTGTGTTGTTACTAAAAGAATTCAGCAAATACCCAGTTCTGGTTTAATAACTATGCACTGTATAATTCACAGATGGTGTTTGCAGTGAAAAGTGTCTTCACAGAATTGAATTAATGTTTTAGTGGAATTTATAAAAATTATTAATTTTATAAAAGAATTAGTGATTTAGACCAGTAGGTTATTCACAGTATTTTGTCAGGAGATTGGTGCGGAACATGATAAATTATTATTGTATGCAGAAGTTTGGTGGCTCTTTTGAGACAATACCTTTGAGCAGTCTTTTTTGCTCAAAGGCTTTTTGAATTAAGGATGTGAATGGGAATAATTTTAATAGAGAAAAAGAATTCTCTAAGAATTAACTTGCCTGATATAGAATAGGTTGCAAAATTAGCATATTTATGTGTTATATTTTCTTATATCAATGAAAGAACTAAAGTAAATATTTATTTAATAAAATAGATGTATTTAAGAAAAAATAATTTTTGGTTGGATAAAGTAAATAATCTTGATACATTTTATAATTATTTTGATTTTCTTAATTCACAGCAAGATTTAAATTTATCAGTGTTAAATGTAACTATTGGCCAACACTTACGATCTTTAAATAATAGTTTCAAAAGTTACTTCCCATCTGAAAGAAACCACATGTGAAAAGAATTTGTGCATAAACTCTGTCAAAAACATAGCAGTAGTAAAATATTTATTTAGATCTAATTTACTACTGCTAAGAAGGGAACTCATATTTGTGAGTTCCCTTCTTGAGATTAGTTCAGATTATGTTAAAAACTAATTTTTCAACAATGTCTATAAATAAATTTTGGATCATAATGTATATCCATCTCTGTACAAGAAAAGTACTAAAAATATCTCACTTCACCACAACATATTTATGTGAAGGGATTTTCATCTATAAGGATAATAAAAAATAAATTTAAGTTGTTTCACTGCTCCAACTTAGCTCGACTAATTTAGAACTCACAAATGAAAAGTTAATTGAAGAAGAACAGCAGCAATCTTCTCATTATATTTTTTGCCAAATAAACAAAAAATTATAAATCTTTAAATTCGTAGTAATCGAAGAACGAGTTTTCTATTTTTCTCTATGAGTAATTTTGTGTTTATTTTTTATAATTTTTTGTGATTTTTCCCAAATATTTATTTGCAGATGATTGCAATAATAATTTATCTGTAAATATTATTGTAAGTAAATGATAATTAAACTGTTACAGTTAACTTATAAAGGTTGAGAAATGCTCTTCTAATGTACTGAAACATGCAAACAGGCCTATTATAAGTATTATGAAATGTACAGTTTTGATTTCTGTGTACAGATCACATTATAAAATATTTTTTGAAAGCTGAAATGCATCTTTAGAGATCAGCAAGTTTTGAATGTAGTTTCAGATGTTTAAGCTCTTGGGAAAATTCATATGAAAAAAGAATATATGCAGTATATAAATATTTCTAATTACTCAGAAAAATAATCACCTTAAAATACAGTGATTTCTGTCTAATGGTATCTGGAACTCTTAGAAAATTGTTTGAAACGGTCATTTTAAGCTTAATCAAATTTGATTTTTTTAAACACCTTTCACGCATCAATACTAAGCTCAGTATTGTGAATAACATATATTCTATCAGATTTTTAACAGATATAATATTTATAGGAAGCCAACTATTACTGCTAAAGAGGTTGCTTTGCTGTAAATACAGTACAAAGTCTTCTGCACATCCAATAACTGGAATAATTTATCCACTCCTCTCATAAAGTTATCTTTTAAAAATATTTTCTTTTGAATTTATGCATGCATGTTGTTTTGGCTTCAAACACTTGCTGGGTTGCAAATCATCATTTTCATCTTCTGTATAGTTTTGCAGGGCAGCATTTCATTAACATCTAGCCTGTACACAATAAATGAATCCAAAGACTAATATTTGTTTGGAAAAGAATGTTGCATATATTACTTTCTTTTTCATTGGCTTAGCAGAGAAGGCTGCAATGGCAAAGTTCATCAGTCAATGAATAGACAACAAAATGGGGAGTATGATTTTAAATCTAGAAAATATCACCATTGATTTTGAAGAAAATGATGAAGATGTTATTGGGAAATTGAAAATTCTGAATGCAACAGTTATAGAGCTTGAGTACTGACTATAAAACTAAAGAGAATGTATTAACACATAAAATGAAATTATTTAAACAACTTACATTGAAAAAAAAATTAATGAAACAAAACAGATATAGGCATTGAGTTGGATTCCTTCCCCCTTTTAAGCCCAAAAGGACTTAAATCTGGGTACAAGATTTTGCATTGATTCATTTTGTCATTCACTGTAAATGCTGTTTTGCTTTTCATTCAAGCCTGTTGCCAGTCAACAAAATGTAAGCTATTTATCTTTCAAACTTAATCTTTCTGTTATTAATTAAATTTCAAACTAATAGATGCAGTTCTGTAAGCATTTTTTTTTTTTTTTTTTTAAACTTTTTAACAAAGACTGCCCAGTATGAAATAACTCATATTAGTGCTCTTCTTCAGAACGCCCAATATGAGTTATCTCGTTGTTTCTTGACTTGCCACTATGAGTTACTTACTCAGCGCTTGTTTTAGCTATATCAAGGCGACAAGTCGAAGCATGTCTGTACGAATCAACTCTTAGTGGGCTTCTGCGAAGAGCTTTGTCTAACAAAAGCCGACTACGAGATAATTAGTAAAACCCTTTTTTCTACAAAAAAAAGAAAAAAAAATCCTGTAAACTTTTTAATGACTGTTACGAATCATAATTGGTATTTTTAATAATATAATATGATTAAATCAATTTGACTTCTCGGACTGAAATTTGAAAAGTGCCGTGGCAGTCAACATTTTAATGTGATAGATTTAAATGTGAAATAAAATATATTTATCATAAAGTAACAAAAAGCACTTCTAGCAATATCTTAACAAGAAATTGATAATTATTATCTCAATATGTAGAAGTAACAGATGTTTGGGAAAAAATGCATCACTATTGCTTTATGTGTTTGCCGCACTAAGCAGTGAAAACCTGTAAACATTGTTGCATTGAATCATACAGATTCTGAATGTAATCATGGGGAATGGCATTCCATATAGCTATGACTTAATACCAAAGTTCAATCTTAGTGTGTGCCCCACCAGCTATATGAGCGAGTTGCCAACCAGTGAAATTCCAGACATGCCCAATGGCCGATATATCCAGGTAAAAAGCTGGCCACTGGAATAGAATGCATCAAAGAATGGGGAGGACCTCTGGCACCATAACTTCCCTAGGTAGCAATCACTGTTGAGATTTCCCTCAATCTGCAGTAGTTGGGATTGACATTTATACCTAGTAGCTCCATACACCATGATGCCAGGCATTTGTGTGATATGATGCTGGATAACACACTATGGGAGCAGAAGTTCCCCGCTGTAACGTTTGATGCATACTCTTCCATCATTGTGCTCCAGATTGTAGTGAGATTCATCCTTGTTGCCATAGGGCATGCCCATTGAACTCGGAGGCATCTGCTTCAGGAACAGGAGAATCCTGCATAGAGGAACCCTTGCACGTAGTTCATGCTGCAGCAGACAGCGCCGAACCATGGAGCTAGACAATACAATACCTGTAGCCATGCGGAATGCTCCATTGTTGTGCTAACACATGAAAGGGCACTGTACAATCCATCAAAGCCATACTGTGCTACTGTATGCCCCACTGCTAGGAATTCACCTTGTATGGTACTCTTCTGTCCATTTCTTCCAAACAGTCATCACTGTTGTGGCATTATCCTGCATGTGGGCTGTAACTGCTCAATACGAAAGTCCACCCTTTTGCTTACTGATGATACAGCCTTGTTTGAACTCCATTATTTGTTGGTATGGCACCCTCTGCTGTTGACGAGGCATATTGACCACTAATTAAATGTTCACTGCAGACAAAGGACAATAAACATATTTCAGTGCAACTTTACAATACTTTATGCACATGGAACAAGCAGTTCTCCTTCCATGCATTCACAATCACTTTGTAATTCTAATCATTTGCATGTCTTGCCTCTCTTGACATTTCCTGTAAGTTAGGTTCAATTTGCTTAATTCATGGTTGTAAATTTCACAAACATTAGTGTGTTTGAAAAAGTAGGTACAGTTATTGTCCTCATTATGTGAGGATCTTGCTAGTGGCTAGAGTCTCTCGAGTCAAATTTTAAAGCATTCTCTGTACTTGCTGTATCTGGAATATTTTGCAGACTGAAATGGACATGCCGTTTTAATTTTCAGTTGTATTTTATCCTTTAATCGAAGACAATATGACAGGACCTATAGAATGATTGACTGGTCAACTTGCTGAAATTGAGGCTTTGATAACTCATAGTACCAATCTTTATAATTTCGTAACAATAGTCGGAATGTTATAGCTTTTGTAATTTCAAGTGAAGGCATTTCTGAATAAATTATAGCTATTGTAATGTCAAAGCATTTCTTCTCACAAGTCTTAACAGCTCAAAGATTTTGGTTTGTGAGTGGATGGCACTCTTAAATTTCATATCTGTATGTCGTTTGCCATATATCTAATTGAAAGCATTCTTTATTTTATAGAGTTTTTGCCATATATCTAATTGAAAGTTCTCTTTATTTTATAGAGTTATGTTATGTGTAGAAATATGCTAAGTTCCCATGTTAGTCTAAATGTGTATTCATCTAGCAACCTATAAAATGTTTCGCTGCACCACCCTCATCATCTCTGATGGTAATCTTTATACGTAAGCCATATTAAACTTAAGAAGAGCACTTTTGGACAACCAGAAAATCCGGTTACTTATAATTTCTACATATAATCTGAAATATATATATATAAAGTAGTTAGTAAATGTTTCCAGTCAAAACACTTTAGTCCTTGAAATAGTAATGGGTAAAGCTTTTATGTTAAATTCCTCCATTCTGTAAAATTCCTGACTTAATTTTTATACTTTTTAATATTATCTCCCTCCCTTGCATGCTTGCATGTTGAAAATCTGGCAGTATAGAAATCCATACAGCACAATTTTTTTAATGTGGAATTGATTGGTTTATTTGTTTTGTTTATTTTTGTTTATTATATAAAAGCACTTGAGCGCTATCTGTCCAAGGTAAGTGATTTTGTGGAGGACGTCTGAGGAAGACTGGCTCATATCCACATTACACATGAGGAGAAAACCATGGAAACGTACATGCAGTTAGCCAGTTCACTGTAATTTAAACCCCAAACTGAACTATCAGTATATAGTGACAATACTGCTTGGCCATTGCCCGTCCAAATGTGGAGTGAAAGTCTTAAATTAACTTTTGATCTTGTGTTTTTTTTGGGGGGGGATAGGGCATGTCAAAACATGTTCAGAGTAAAGTAGTGGTGTTTTCATGGTTGTTGTCTTATACATATTTCGAGTGCAAGTCTGTTTTATTGAAAAAGTCCGGCACAAAGACATACCTTCCCTGAAGCACATGATCTTGCATACTTTCCAAGGTAAATTAACTAAGTTATGGAACTGCCTAATCTGTGTGAAACATTTTTTTAACAGGCAAAGCATTAGCTTATAAGGTATAGTATGATTGATAATTTAAATCTTGCCTTCGAGATAGCATTGTAATGATTGCTACTAGATCATCCTTTTGTGTTGTACTGCAAAATTTTTGCAACATTCAATTTTTTAACTTCATTTTTATTTTTAAAAGGTAGTTTGTAATTTCTTCATTTTATAAAGTCTAAATTCATGAAATGATGTACAACTGACTATAATCTTAAAATATAAATGTTTAAAATTTTGTATTAATCAGATTTCATTGTCAGTGCTTGCCACTTCGTCTACTAATACCAGAAACTTTTCCAAAGTATAATTATAAATCAATTGAATGGTTAAATTGCAATGCTGAGAAAGCACTGAAGGTTTGATTTCCAGAAACTTCTTAAAGTAAATGTAACCATCAGTAGTTCGTTGCTGTGCCAGAAAGCTGAAAAATAAACCTTAAAAATAGGGGAAATGATATTATAGCTATAGTTGGCTGGTCTAGGCCATGGAATTGAGCATTGTTTGAAAAGTCATTAATAGTGAAGAAGCAAAAAGAGCTTATTTACCTGTTTCAGCAATGTGGTTGTTGAATAAATTTTCTACAACTTACTGTCCTGAAAATATTTATTGTGCTGGCCAAACAGGTTTATACTTTTGTGTATTGCCACAAAATACATACTTATTTAAAATTGGAAGAAATCATTATTTAGAAATGCATAAATGAAGCAAAAGGAGCTGATTAAATATGAATAAACCTTAAAAATAGGGGAAATGATATTATAGCTATAGTTGGCTGGTCTAGGCCATGGAATTTGAGCAATGTTTGAAAAGTCATTAATAGTGAAGAAGCAAAAAGAGCTTATTTACCTGTTTCAGAAATGTGGTTGTTGAATAAATTTTCTACAACTTACTGTCCTGAAAATATTTATTGTGCTGGCCAAACAGGTTTATACTTTTGTGTATTGCCACAAAATACATACTTATTTAAAATTGGAAGAAATCATTATTTAGAAATGCATAAATGAAGCAAAAGGAGCTGATTTATCTGTTGCAGGGACATGATTATCAAACAAATGGCCTACATTTTCTGTGAAGGACTATCCTGTAAATATTTGTAATATGGGCAAAACAGTTTATAAAGTCTCAAAATATTATGTATATTTAAAATTGAAAGTTCAGAAAGTTGTAAAATATTGGAGGAGTGTGACTTATATGCATCATCAATATGTGTAGAGGGGGAAAAAGAAAATTGTAAGTAATTGGGGAGGATTTCTGATGCCTTAAAGCAAGGGTCTCCAAACGCTTCATCCCATGAGCCATCTTGGCTCTTTCACAAACTTTCAAGGACTAGAACATATAGAACTTAATCTTCGTTTTCTGAAACCCTAATTCTGAACTCATATCAGGGAAAAATGAATTAAAATGTCATAAAAGTTGGTTAATATGTTTCAAATACATGCTTTGTTCTTCTGATTCATTTGAGATCAAAAACTGAAAATAAGATTCAATTAAATTTTTATTTAAAGCATTAAAATTCACTTAAAACTGAAAAATCTAATCTTGAATACATCCAGAATTTTCCCGACACGCATTCGAAACACTTGGAAAAAAGAATAAAACGTTACATTATGCTAAATTGACAGCTCAAAAAAAAAAAAACAATAAAACTTTACATGATGGAAATTGACCACTCAAAAGAATTACCAAATAACATTAAATGTAAATCCAGCACTCAAAAGCAATTACAAATCAAAAAGTAAAAGAAATATACTTTTAAATCAAATTGTCATTTAACAACACTCAAAAACTGGATGGTCCCTGATTATGTGATCCCAAGCTTTTAAAATCAATAAAAGGAAAAACTTTTGGAAGATATTTCTGTAAATAATATAAAACCTAATGAGCCTTAAACAGCTAAAAACTGAAAACTTATTTGAAACAAAACTTACTGAATTCTAATGATGACCTTTTTTTTTTCCAAACTGTGTTCCTTCCTAAGGAAATTGAATTCAAGGCTACTCTGGATAAGCAAAAATTTGTACTTCGTGGAAAAAGTATGCATTAAAGATGAAATTGTCCAATAGCAGAAAAATATATTACGTGTGTTCAAAATGTCCTCCTATCCTGTTAAACTTTGTGTGTGGGGGTGCAAAATGTTGGGTACGGTCTGTTTAAAAATTATTATTGACAAGGAAGGCGAGTGTCAACATCAACATGGTGGTGGAAGAAACTTTTAAAAAGATGCTGTCCTCTGTAAAATCTTAAAACACAAAAACTGAACTTGCTTAAAGTTGAGGGAAAAGGAAAAATTCAGATTACAAGAGATAAATGTCTTCATGTAATCAGGGTACATTACATATTCGAAACCAGAAGCCCCATTTTTTAGTAAAAGCAAAGTTTGCCATTTTATTTAATTGACAAAATAGTTGAAAGATAGTACTAATAATAATTAAAAGGGATAGAAACAAGGTCCTTTTAAAGATTTGCATTACATTTCTAATCGTAGATCTCCTATTAAGGATCTATTATACCTTAATCTCCTATTAAGGTTTAAGTAATAATTATCATTTCACTTTAGAGGAGAAATTTTGAAAAAAAAAAAAAGTAGTTAACACCAGCTATCTTTTAAGATATAGAAATTTTGAATAAAGGTGTTTTAATCTCTAAGAGAATTTTGACCAAGTTATGATCTCTTCTTGTAAGTATTCCACATTGTTGCAAATATTTTTGATTCTAAGGAGTTGAGTATGTATTGTATTAAGTATTACTCTTTTAGAGATGTTTGAGTGCCAACGAATGAGTTTTATAGTAAGGAAATCAAAATCTCCTCTTTTGTCGTAAATTTTGATATCTTTGAAATTGATAATTTGCAAATCTAGGTAATTAATATCTTGTTGCTGGAATTAGCTTTATTGAGTTTCAGACATGAGGGATAAATGTGATCCCTTTCTGTTTTATCGAAGTTGTTGATTGCAATAATGTCATTCACATATCTGTAAATGTTAGAGTAATAAAAGCGTTGTATTTGAGATAACTGTTGTTGGAAATGAAATTCCTTCCTTAGTGAATAGGTACAAATTGCAGAACATGTGTTGTTCAGGGAAAGAAATTCCCTCAACTTGAAGCCAGTTTAGTGTTCACATTTTAAGGTTTTACAGAGCATCTGTTTGAAAGTTTCTTCTGCCATCATGTTGGAGTTGCCACTCATCCTTCTCATCGATAATAATTTTTACAGACCGCACCCAATGTTTTGCTCCCCACACGCAAAGTTTAACAGAATAGGACATTTTGAACACAGATAAAAGTACTTTTTTCTGCTATTGGACGCTTTGAACCTTATCGCATATTTTCCCCAAGAAGTACAACATTTTACTTCTCAAGACTACCCTTAAATTTAACTTTCTTTTGCAAGCAACACATTTTCTCGGTTTTAAAAGTTTAGGATTACATAATCAAGGGCCACCCAGTTTTTGAGTGTTGTTTGAATGACAATTTGATTTAAAAGTATATTTCTTTTACTTTTTGATTTGTAATTACTTTTGAATGTCGGATTTACATTTAATGTTATTTGACATTTTTTCAGTGATCAATTTGCATAATGTAAATTTTTTTTTTTTTTTTTTTTTTTTGAGTTGTCAGTTTGACATAATGTAATGTTTCATTCTCTTTTTCAAGTGTTTTGAATGTGTGTTGGGAAAATTATGGATACATTTGAGATTAAATTTGTCAATTTTAAGTGAATTTTATTGTTTTAAATGAAAATTTAATTGAATTGTAACAGTTTTTGATCTCAAATGAATCAGAAGAACGAAGCATCGATCGACTTTTATGAAATTTTAATTCATTTTCCCGTGATGAGTTCTGAATTATGGTTTCAGGAAAAAAATATTTATTTTTAATTTTTCCTCTGATTTTTATTTATTTTTTTTTTTTTTTTTTTTTTTTTTTTTTTTTTTTTCCCCTTCTACTGATGAAATCTTATTTTAATTTTGATTTGTTTAGATACAGTGTTAAACTTCTTATCCATGGTTGCAATTATTAATATTATTAATATTACTATGTTTCTTTTTGTGAATATATATATATACATTCATTCTATTACCCGGCTTGATGAGCTCAGTTTTTTTATTTTTATATGTTTGTAAATTGTGTATTTTTTGCTTTAAAAGTGACTGAATTGTTTTGTTCTTGTATTTTGGTTAAGGTTTTTGTGACTTTAGTTAATCTGCATGGAATAGTTGTAGAATTATCAACAATTTAAAAGTTGTTTAACCCTTAACTTCCCACTGTTGCATTTCTGCAGCATATGATTTATTTTAATTTAACAGACTCAGTATTTTTTTTAATTACCTACAAATCACTTATCTAAAGAAAAGATTACTGCAATGAAATACATGCTAATTTTGTCACTAGATAGCAGCACATTTTTTCCAGAAATCACAACAGTTATAAAAATCTCTGTTGACTCAAGAACTGTGTTTTTGCTATAAAAAGAATCCATTATATTTTATGCTTCCTCTTGTTTACTGACGAAAACAATTACCAGGTAAGAAATTTAAACATTTTATGTTCATTTAAAAGTAATTTTGATTTTCTAATGGAAAAAGTTTGAAAAAAATTTGATTTTAATTATATGTTGCAGATCTGCAACATTGGTCTTTGGTTACCATTTTGGCATGGCCAAAACGCGTATACTAACCCAAGATGAAATTGCTAGATATATGAATAATTTGGACAAATTAAGTGATTTAAGTGAGGATGATCTTGAATATTCTGCTGATGATGTTAATTTTTTACCTGATTGTGTGTCATGTAATGATAATTCAGATAGCTACTGTGCAAATAGTGTTGTTTCACAAAATGCAATTCAGAATATAAAAAAAATCCGATGATGATAATAAATTTGATAGAAATATTTCAGTCAGTGTGTGTGTGTGATTATGGCAAAGCCTCAAGAGCTATCTGCCCTATGGGGAGGGATGCCTTCGTGAAGGATTTTCTAAGGGGAACTGGCTTGTATACAAGTTACACATGGAAAAAACGACCATGCAGCCAGCCCCCGTTCGCGGGATTCGAACCCCGTACCGAACTACCAGTGTACAGCGACTTTACCGCTCGGCCGCTGGTATATTTCACTCAGAGAACCTTTTTTAAATTTAACTGTTAAGAATAATAAAACATTGTCAAAGAATATTTTATGAAAAAATCAAAACATTTCATTGATTGAACAAGTAATAAAATTCCATAGAGATGACACGCTCCCAAGGGAAATTACGGATTTGGACACTACGTACCAATTTTTTAAATATTTATGGACGGAAGAGATCATAAGTAACATTTATGAAAACAACAAACAATATGTTATTCAAAAGAATCCAAGTAAGCCTTTGACTATATCAGAGAATGAAATAAATCAATATTTGGGTATTTGCATTTATGCATCTCTAGTTCACCTGCCAAACTATAGAACATACTGGTCAGAAGAGCTTGGATTTGATTGAATTAAAGAAACAATGAAGAAATCTGAAAATTAAAAAAAAATCTAATGAATTTACAAAAATTCAAATCTGAAGTTGCATCATGCTTGTGCAAAATGGGGTACGATCGAAATGCTAAAAGAGGAACACCTAGTAATACTTCAATAGAACAAATGTCTCAGACTAAAAGATGCAAAGGGACTCCCCAGTCCTTTCCATGTAAGGACATTCGTACAGATGGTATAAATCATTGGCCAATATGATCAAAAAAGAATACGGTGCAAGTTTCCAAACTGCAAGAGCTACACTCAAACTGAGTGCGAAAAGTGTAAAGTAGGGGACTTTTTACAACAAAGTCAATAACTGCTTTAAAAATTTTCATTGTATGTAAGGCTAAAGCAATTTATAACAATGAATAATAAAATCCTCATATAAAAAAAGTCTTGTAATTTTACAGCACTACTGCGCAATGTTGCACTTCTGCAACAAACAAAAAAATGACTGAAATTCAATTTAAAACTGCTTAATTTTTTTTAAATATTTTTCCCTTTTGTTATTACTTAAGAAGTAGCTAATATAATTTTTTCATAGAAATTTAAAAAATTGGGAAGTTAAGGGTTAAGTGCTACTAAGCCTAATGAAACCACCATTTGGTTGCATTTTAAACTGTTGCTTTGTTTGAAGATGTTTAAGTTTTTATGCATTTTTGCCTTCTCGCGAAGCGAGAACTGAATTTATTGAATGAGAAATATATCTCCAATGAAATTTGAGGAAATAAGTTTAAATGAAGTGTGGCAGAAAATACATGTGTGTAATTTAAAGGATGTATGGGGAAGTCATGTGTGCACATGAGATTTTTTATGTACAGTGTTACTGTATTTCACTCATTGTAAATTTAGAAATGGTTGCATAATGATTATAATATGTTTTATAAAGAGCGTGCATGATAGGCAATGCATTTCTAGATTGGTTGTTGTATAAAATAGTTATTTGTGTATGTTATTTGTTACTTTAAATTTTATAAAATTATTTTAAAGAAACCCTTTGCGGGCCGGATCATTAGTGCTCGCGAGCCAAAGTTTAGAGACCCCTGTCTTAAAGGAATAGAGTTTAACCAATGGATTGTAGGTTTAATTCAAAGTGTGGGTGATGCAAATAAGTTTTAGTGAATGGCTTTTGAAGTGGGATAACAAACTGAAGAATTTTTTCTTTTAACTGACAGTACTTAATGTAATTGTCTCACTTAAACATAATGAAATTGTGTTTACTGACAAATGCCTTGTCGACCAGACAGTATAGTGGTTAGGGGAGCCTACTATGGTACCGAAGGCCGGGGTTTGAATCCCAGTGGAGACATGGATGTTTGTAAATGTATAGTGTCAGTGCGGCATGTAGGTACTCTAAATATGCAGCGAGCTGAAAATCCTCTTGTGTGGATTAGTGGGAGAGCCCTGGGGTTCTCTCCCTCAAAATTGGGGTGGAAAATAGAAGTCCAAACTTTCTTTGGAGTAGGCTCTGGCAACCATTGTTTCATGTAATATGGACAACAACAACAAATTCCTTAATTCATGCAATATGTGGATTATTAAAATCCCATTAATTATTAATGAAATTGTATTTACTAACAAACACCTTAATCAATGCAATATGTGGATTATTAGAATGCCATTATTATTAGATTATTAGAATTTCAAGCCATCTGATATATGGATTATTAGAATATTATTGCCATGTGATGAGTATTGGAGTCCTATATAATGTAAAGGGTGTGAATGAATTAGCAAGAAAAACTAACTTTCTGGATGTGCTGCACCTACTTAACATGTCTTGGAATCGCTGAAAAGACAATAAAAAATTGTTTTATATATGCCAAACTTTTAATAATTGGTAAAATTGAGGAGAAAACTTCTTCAGCTAACATGATTATGAGGAAATTAACACATGAGTGGATATTAATGGGCAAATTCAGGTTGCAACATTTATAATAGAGGAAGATATCTGCTAGTTGCTTTCTGAAACAAATCCAAGCACATTGTATGATAAACTTTATTATCATGATGAAATCGGTGAATTCCCTTTGAATACTGAGATGAGAAGATGCCTTCTAATTACTAAGATAAGGGGCACAATATCTGTCAATTTCTAGAAACACTATAAAACATTTCATAAACTTTTCTGTAACACCTACAGTCATTCCACTAGTAATGATTCCTATCCTTATTAAAATGCTATGAAATTACATATTTATATATTTCTAGTTATATTTACATTAAATTAAATTCCATTGATATTTTGAAGGATATTTTTTTCGTTGTTTAATGGTTAGCGTTATCAAAATAGTCGTGAACAAACATGATCACATTAAGCTATACCTACTGTGTATTAATTAAAATACCATGCTCCGCCACTATCTGATTAGGGCACTACATGTTCTGCTCCACTATTAAATTCCTCCGTATTTAGGTGGGAGGTGGGCAAAAAAATAGCCATCCAAATATGACATTTTCCCTGCCACCACTCCCACACTCGTTGGGGACAGTTTCATAAAATGTTTCGTATCCTAACTAGTCTGACTGGGCACGCGGGTCACCACTCCCGGTTGGAAGGGCATGGCCTGAAATTTTCGGCCTGACGATTTGATTGGTCGTCAATTAACCCTTTGCACTTGAGAGGTAACTCTCACTCACCATGTGATTTGATGCCGCAACTCGAGAGGTTACTCTTGCTCACCACTTGGTTTGATGAGGAAACTCGATGTGCAGCAATAACTGTTTATGTTTAGCTTGTTCGAAGCAGGTTCCTACACTCTTTCTGTATAAACATATGAAGTGTAAAATGGCATGCCTTTAAATGGAGATAAATTTTCTTATCTATCTTTCTTATCTTATAAGTCTTCTCAGAGAAATGAACCCGGAAAAAAGGCATAAAACAGCATATTATTGTAATACTTGCCCTGACAAGCCGAGCATGTAATTGGGGAATTGTTACATGAAATATCATACACAGAAAAATTAATAAATTAATTAATTAATATTTAAGAAATTATGCGTATAAAGGTGTAAAGATATATAAAATGTTAAAATATAAGAATTTTATACATTAATTTGTGTATGTAATGATTTTAAGTTACTGGTAAGAAATGCATCAAAAAGGCTGTAAAACGTCTCGAGTTGCTGTTGCACTGCACGAAAAAGGCCCCAAGTGCAAAGGGTTGATGCCCTTGCCAGTACTACACAGGCAGCCTCAAATCTGATGGAATTACACGGAATTCGGGCCTACTACGTGTGTCTGACCAACAGTTCCGAAAATAAAAGCCAGGTAAGAACTTTCGTGAATGCTCTGTATATATATATATATATATAAACATATAAGGGGGGAATTTTGAAATGATTGAGAATTTTTTAGTCGGAGGTAGTTCTGGGCATTAAGTTTTTGTTTTAAGCATAGTTAATAGTAGAGTAATTTCATAATAATGCAAGTTAATGCAAACTTTAAAATGAGTACCCATTTAAATTTAAAGAGCAAACAAAATCAGATTTTAAGGCCAGGATATGAGAGAGATTCATCGTTATAAATTAGAAAGTAGCTGAAGGGTTCTAAGATTTTTCTCCCAGAAGATGCAGTTTCACAATATTTTTTTTTTTTTTTTTTTTTTTTTTTTTTTTTTTTTTACTTCAATAGAGTAGAAGGTATATTTTTTTAGGTTTGGATGTGGAAATTATTGAATTAAAAGAGATGATTTTAAGAACTATTACAAAATAATCATTATCTTAGATATGAGGAAAGGCCGATATGTATAATTCATCATAACAGAATTCAAAAGTTTTCAATTTAGTATCTCTTTCATACTCAGTTCAAAGGGGGGAAATGGAGCAATTGTGCATGTAAATCATAAATAAAAAAGATCTTTGATGATGAGATTTAAAAGGAGGAACTCAAGTAATCCCAGGAAAAGAAAAAGAAAAAAAAAAAATAGTATGAGATCATTCTAAAGGAATCTCTATTAAAAAAAATTTATTGAAAAACTTGAAGAAACCTTTAAGTGTACCAAAATACAAAAAGTAAAAAGAAGTTATGGAAAGGAACTCAAATTTCTAAGACCTTTTACTCCAAGTGAAGTAACCTCACTCTTCACATCTGTTTGCTACTTTTCATGAGCATTAAAAAAAGATTTTAATATTTTTTATCTTTTTTGTGTGTGTATTCATATTGATATCCAAAATGATCTTTCTGTGCATTAAAGTAAGAATGTTTCTTTATGTAAGCAATCTGATATGTTTCTTCATAGAATGAACAAAAAGCAAATATATTGCTAAATTATAACTATCCAAACTTTGACTCCAAGCCAACAGGCTAGCTGCATGGATGTTTTTGTGGTTTTCCCCATGTGTAATGAATATATAAGTCAGTTTTCCTTAGAAGTCCTCCAAGGACATCTCTCCCCTTAGGCAGATTGCCATCATGTGCTTTGTCATAATTAAATAAAGCAAAACTGTTATCCAAACTAGACTGATTCTAAAAGTTAAATAATAACATGACATCATATAAAGCCATGGCATTCACTTTGCACAAAGTGTGTTTTCCTGAACTTCTGCATTTCAGGATTAGATTTCAGTGTCTTTTGAGTCAAAGCATTTTTATGGTGCCATAGTATCATTTTGGGCTAGATATGTCAGCCATTTATAAGGAGGGAAGACCATAATGGAAATGGCAGATAGGCTGAGTGTTTCAAAAGGGTTCCAGTGGGTGTAGTACTTTGAGCCATCACAATTTCACCCATGTGACAATATATTAGTAGGTGATTCGCTATGGGCCTTTTTGCCATTAGGTAGAAAAAAAAGTTTGTAATTAAGGTTGCTTGTAATATATATAATTACTTGTTTATGACTATGGGATATATAAAGAAATTACACAATTAAAAACTTGTGTCAGTATCAAATACTCAGAATTTCATGGCTGAAGTAACTGTCAAATGATGGATTATTAACTTTTGCAAACACCGCCTTTTATTGAAAATAGCCTTCAATAGGAAATATTCCCTAAGTACACCTAAAATCAATACATGGTCTAATCAGTTTTTATTTGTTTTTCAAGCTGAACATAGTTTAGAATTACATTTATTGATTAACAATTTAAATTTATACATGAAAATGATGCTTTACAGTTTGTTTCTTTCACAAGCCGGCAATTTGCGTTAATTTTTTACAAAAATTGAGTAACAATTATAGCTTTATATATATATAAACATGTATACATATAAACCAAATTCTGCATTTTTGTTATATTACCTTCTTTTTTCATATGAGTATTCTTTTTAATATTCTTAGTTTTTTTAAAAGGAATGTGATTGATTTTTTCCCCTTTGTAATGTAGTAAATATTTCATCATTCAAACTATATCACTGTTCATTTTTCTGTTTTGCATTTCTGCGATAATAGCTTTTTTCCTTTCTTTTTTATATATGTATTATTTTTAATCTCCTTTAAAAAACTTTTATTGATTATATTTTTATTTTATTGCATTTTGCATCTCTAAGAGTATTAGTGTAGAATTTTAGAGAGCAAATGAATTATGGGAAACATAGTGAAATTTCTAGTTCTAAGCTAACATTCTTCCGTTGAGCGAAAATGAAAGAGAATTCATGAAAGCTTGTGGTTGTGAGTGGTACTTACTAATGTTCAAAAAGTGAGTAGTACTTAAAAAAACCATTGGTTCTAGCTAATATTTAGTATCTCTAAAAGATGTGTTTAATTGCAAAAGTTTTTCTTTTAAAGTTTAAGACAGCTGGAGGTAAACAACAAGTAAACTAAATAAGCTGAATATAGGCAAGATATAATATAGCCATGTAAAAAATATATATACAGTCAAAAGTCTTTAATCCGGAATGATCTATAATTCGGACCTCAAAGCTACAAACTTTCTGCGCATACGTATAATACATTTATGCATGTGCGTTTTATGTATAACAGATGGCTAAAATTATCTAATTATCTATTTCAATCACTGTTGCAGATTCTGTTGTTCCTTAATCTTCTAATTGGATCCGGCTTATTATTCTTTGCAGGCTGTTAAAGAGCAATTTTATAAAAGTAAGGTTGAACTTTCGATTATGTCAAAAAGAATTTCCTATTCTGGAGCTGCCAAAGGATCTACAAAGCAAAAGCAATGTTTCGATGTCCGTCAAACAAAAAAGTAAAATTGCTGCCAAAAATAGATAAAGGCATATCCTTTGTTTCTCTAACCATTCCGAAATCTGTTTATCAATTTCACGCTGCTCTGCGGGTGGGGGGGGGGGGGTCGTGGTGCACAATGAACTGGAAGTTGATCTGTTAGCACTATCCTTATCTTCAGGGCAGATGTTTTTATTTTATTCGACTTATAATTCCTTACTAAATGTAGTATTTCATCTCCATGTACTCCGTCTTTGATATGATTTAAATCAAATTCCTCGTCATTATAAATATCACGAATACACATCAAATAGTTTTCTGCTTGCAATTTTCTAATTTCGACTATGCGTAATGTATGCTTTACACATGCACGCATTGAAAGGAATGTTTAATAATAAAGTAAGCAAATAAATGTTAAGCTTTTTTTTTCGTAAACTTTGATACCCTTTATATCATAATTGCTCTTTATTTCATAAATTATGGTTTCATATTTTTAATTTTATAATTTCTGCATGCCATCTTACCAGATTTAAATTGATGATCTATAATCCGGAAAAACCGATAATCCGGAATCGCCGAAGTCCCGACGAGTCCGGATTAAAGACTTTTGACTGTATAATCTATGCCTTGGTGGCAAATTGGCCCAAAATTGAAATGGTGATGGTGAAATGTTCCACCCACCATTTTTACTGCCAGGAAGCAGTTTAAACACTTTAAGACTTTTCTTTGGAATCAAGATCATAAAAGGAAAACAAGTTCAGCTTCAGTCTGTAACTGCCATCGCTTTAGAAACTAAAGTCTGTAACAAGGGACTTGTCCTCCTTCAGTGATGATTTGAGATTTAGTTTAACATGATTCTGTATGTGCTTATATCCAGAAAGAGTGCAGGCAAAAAATATTCTTAACATTTGGGAATGTGCCCATTGTAATGCTGTCGGTGTGATTATTTGGGGAAAATAATGATCAGTAGGCATTTTCCTGTACATGTTTAAGAAAACCTGTCAGCCCAGACATACAGAGATGAAGTTTTACAACCTTATGCCATATTTGTTATAAGCCCATGTGACTTTTATCTTATGCTAGTATATTTTTACATTAAACTTAACTTTGTTGGTGAATTTCTCAAAAAAGCACTAAGCAAATAAATTAGCTGGCAAACATTTTTGATTTTGCTTCTGTAGAGAATTTATGATGCACCTATCAGAGAACTTTTGCTTGATGAAATTTTCATCCTAGAAATCTCAGTGACTTTGAAGAACAAACTGATGGAAGAGTGCACCTTACTGCCTCAGAACTCTTAATCATCTTTGAGTTAAAATAACTTGATGAATAGAAAGTGTTAGACCAGCCAGAATATGTGTAATGTTCATAAATTTGTAGGACTAGTTTCATAGGTTTAAATATAGAACCGCCTTTATCTGCAGAAGAGCAATTGATGAAAGAGAAGCCAATGGCAAGATAAAGCCATAAAATGACAGGAAGGAAGTGAAGTTACTGTTGCACTCTATTGATGGAAAAGGAAAATAACTATATGAAGTAATTTCCTTAAAAGCTGAAGATTGAAGTGGATTGGAATTGGGATCGTTAACTGGAACTGAAAGACTTTATGAATCTGAAACGCCTCTAGAAAATCTAATTTGACAATGGAAGATATTTTTTGAATAATTTTGGTAGCAGCAAAATGGGAAATATGGTTTTTTGAACCAACAATGTGTGGCAACAGAGGATTTATTATATGTTTTCTTTTTTTCCTAAAATAAGTTCATGTTTCTTAACACAAAATTTTAAGGCTGTCTTAATTTGACCAATGTAAATATTGACAAGTAATCCTGTATATACCCCAGGAGTTCATATCTGAGTTGGAATCCTTAAGTATGGAACTGCAAATTTTATTGACAGAAGAGAAAATGACCGAAAAGTAGAATAAATGGTGGAAAGCAAGGAATGATAACAGAATTTTTCCAATCTCTTAAAACAAGAGACGGCATTCTAATGTGCTCTGATGAGCATGTTTTAACTACTTTTTGAATAATGTTAGGTGAAAAGCCACTGTCAGTAGCAATTTTTTTTTTATTAGTTCTTGATCAAGAGTAAATTTGGACAAGCAAATCTGAAATGCACAGAAAATGAAGCTAACTGGCAGGATCAATGAAGTTCATTATTAAAAGAATTTTTTTCAAATCATCTTTATTACCATCAAACAGGGTCAACGTAGCGGAACCACACGGTGAAATTAAAAATTTTAAATAATTTTGATTCACAATAATGCATATAGATATCAGAAAGAGTAGATTAAAAGGACTTCCCTTGACTAAACCCTTTTAGTCTTAACCTTGCTAATATCTATATGCATTATTATGAATCAGAATTATTTGAAATTTTAAACTTCCCTGTGTGGTTTTCGTCATGTTGATTTTTAGCCTGTTTGATGGTAATAAAGATGAATTAATTAATGTATTCCATTCAGTTCACTTTTGAACCTGAGACATCCAATTCTGTTCTATTCTTCGACATCTTGGGCACATGCAGCATATCCAGTTTCAGTATTACTGTTTACCATAAACCTTCATCTCTTTGCCTTTCCACCACACTTCAAATCATGTCATTCCATTAAAAAGAAGTTTATTCCTTTGTTTTCCCGTGAACGTCAGATTTGCTGTTTCAGATGGGCTTTGATCATAAATGATTTAAAAGCCATTACTGTCGACAGAGGCATTTCACCTTACATTATTATCCAAGTGGTTAAAAAATTTTCATCTCAACCTATCAAAAACCGCCCTCCTGATTCAGGAGATTAGAAAAATTCTGTTGTCTTTATTTTCTTTCCATTGATTAGCTATAAAATTACACGTTTTACAGAAATTCAACTTGCGTGTGATTTTCTCTTCTGTCAAGAAAATTATGAACTCGTGGAATATAAACAGGATTCCTTCCTAAAGGTGGTTTAATTTACATTAGTCAATCTAAGAGAGCCATCAGATTTTGTTCTAAGGAATATGGGGCATACGTTAAAGAAAAAAGAAATGGATAAGTCCCCAGCTGCCCATTATTGTTCATCAGAAAATATTTTCCATTTCTTCTGCTGCCAAAATTATTCAAAATAAAATCTTGCATTGGTAAATTAGATTTTCTAGAGACGTTTTACATTCATCAAAATCTTTCATTTTTCATTAATTATCCCAGTTCTTATCTGTCTTTACCCTCAGTTTTTAAAGAAATTATTTCTTAGTTGTTTTTATTTTTCATCAATAGATAATGCCAGTGACTTGACATCCTTCCTCTCATTTTATCACCTTATCTTCTCACTGACTTATCTTTCATCATTTGCACTTCTGCTCTTGAAGAAAAAGCTTCTATATTTAAAGCTTCAAAACTAGTCCTGTGAATTTATGAGTATTATTCTTATTATTATTGCTTTAACTCTTTCAATAATATTAACCATCTTATTGAGAGTGTGAAACAGTGTTGGGATATGTAATGTATGAATTAAAAGAGATATCATCCTTTGTTTTTGAAGTATTCCTTTTCTCCACTAAAATTTTATTGCTAATTTTTTTTTATTTCATAAAGTAATTAGTGTCATAATGCTGTCATGTTGGATTTTTTAATTTGTGTTTGTATATTATCATGCTATATATCATCGTAGGTAAATTCATTCAGTTTTAGTCAATAGATTTTGAAAAAATAATGTTTTTATATATGCAGGCATAATTTTGGATATTAGTCTACATATGTTTATGTGTTAATATATGTGTGTGTGCGTAATCAGGGCTGTTCTTAGGCCATTGACTGATCGTGTACTTTCCTAATCTTACTGCCCCCAAGTTTAAAAAAATGCTCAATATATAACGAAATTTTTATTTCATGTTCACCAAGTACTTACATATGACAAATTGTATAAAATGTACTTACACAGGAAAAGTACTTGCAATAAATTTGAAACATTTAGGCGTTGTATCGCAAGACTCTGGCTGACCCTGATTTTCGCCATCTGCATACTTTTATGTGTTGCACCCCCTCTAGGAACGGCCACGTGCATAACAGAATGACTTGGAGAAAACTGCAATGGTTCTCTGCATTATAATAACTTAGAAAGGCTGTGTAGCAGAAAGGTGACACTCGAAGAGAGATGAGACAGTAAATTCCACACATATTTTTATTCCTGGATAATTAATTCTGAGGAGATGTATTCTTTTTCATTTCACTTCATCATTGTGGGTGCAATTTGCACCCCACAATTTTACACAGATTATATTTTTAGAACAGTAGACAATAGGCCAAGTGAGCAAATTAGTCTCTTAACAGGAAGAGTGCTGAAGCAAAAGTGCACAGTTATTCTAAGCTCACCAAAAGAAGGTTTTGGTGTAAGTTGCTTAATAAGAGAAAGTTTCAGTTCTCAAAATTTTGAGTTCAAGTTTCGAATCAGCTACATCATTAGCATTACACAAATTGTATGAGATGGACTGTTGTAGAAATGATGCGTTCCAGAAAAAAGGCATTGTTATTTTTGGAATAGAGAGGAGCAATTAAGAAGCTATTGCAAGTTATAATTTTGATTTACATATTTTTTACTTACACACACACACATATATATATATAAATTGTAGAATAAACTCTTGTATCCTGGGCTGCAATACACAAAAGAATTCATGTTTATAAATCAGCTACTGAGATTACCAGAACCATTTTCAACAACATTAATTTAAAAGTTTAAAAAAAAAAATTTTTTTTTTTGTAATTATCTCAACTTGCAAGCTCCAGACCACGCTAAACTTTAAAAGGGAATCTATGTTAAGAAAAAATAAATAAATAGACAAATTATAAAATGCCATGAAGTTTGAATTAAAAGCATTAAGATTGCTTTTAAACATGTTTAATTTATAATGTAATCAAAGTTTGTGATGAAAAGCAGAAGCCAGATAATCTATTGATCACATTGCTGTGCTGACACAAACTGTCCCTGCCATCTGTTTAGAATTTAAATTTCAGACATTAAGATTTTGTGTCTTTTTCCCGATCCATAAAGAAAAAACTTCAACATTTGGATTTAGACCGTTTCAAATCAAATGGGATTTTTTAGATGAACTGCCCTTGATGACAGAATTATTGCTGAAACATTTGTTAGTGAAGTTCTCAGAGTGGCAAAATTGCATCCAGTACTGAAAAATAAAATTAATTTACTTTGGCAAAAAGGATTTGTCAAATAAATTTGAGAAAAATTGAATTTTAATAGAAAAAAATGTGAAGAGCTTTATAGAATAGGAGACACTATTATATATTGAAGTATTTGATATCCATCAGAATGCATTAAGTGATGTCTAAAAAAGGGCAGTCTAAGAATCGTGAGACTAATCCTTTAGCCATGTAGGGATAAATGATATCCTCCCTTGACAGATGGATAGACTTCTTTCACAGATATGAATACAATCCAGTAATCTTCCAAAAGTTGTCTGTTAAAGCTTCTCTCCCATTAGGCACATAACCTTGGCATGTTTTACTTTGCTTGATCAGTAAACAAATCCAAACATTCTGTTCCAAGAAAAAATTTTGCTTATCAAGTAGATCATAGAGAGGATTTGGTGACCTGTTTAAACCATAACTGTGGACAGTTTATCAGAATTTCTTTTGTATTAAAAAGGTATCTTTTCAAAAAATGAGCATTATTAAACTACAATGCTACATTAAATGAAAGGGAGTTAATTGTTTTCTCTTGTTAATGAGTATATAAACCATTATACTTGATGTGTATGATTATTCTTCTGCAAATCTTTAACCATTCTACTTTGTTAATTGGAGAAGCTACTTGAAAAGTAGTGTTACATTTAACAGAGGGGGTGGCAATTATCTTCTCTCGTTATTGAGTATTTTATTACCGTACCAGAAATAAATTTTCTGTACAGAGTAAATTTTATTCGCATAATCAAGTACTAAATGAACAAAATTTTGCAAGAGTATCCCCCCGCCCCATATGAGGAGACTGATGTTAATTTAGTGGAAACTGGCAAATTAAGTCATCAATTTTGATAGGTTGTCTAGTGTTATTTTCTTTTCTGTTTTTCTTATAGCTGTGTTTCATACAAGAAATTTTAGTCTACTTGAGAAAGAATCTAAAATCTTCATGTCCATTGTCTGGAAAAATGTATAATAAATATTCAGAGTTGATGGCTGTGCTACAGATAAATTTTCTGTGATAAATTTTTGCTAAAAATCTACTTGTACTACTTACTACTATGACTACTACTTTGATTAAATGCTATTTTAATCAAATTAAACTAAAACTGGAAAGTATCAATGTTAAGAAAAATGAAGGAAGAAAATTCATTCATGAATAGGAAACATCAAATGGGTAAATAAGAAATAATAAATTATTTTTATGCAGTTTTATTTAAAATATAGTTAGTTTCTTACTAATCTATGTTAAAATCATGTTAATAGTGTTCCCCTTTTTTAACATGAATTTTATATATCATCAGCAAGCCATTATGTCAGTGCTTCATTTGACAACAATTTAACATGAATAATAATATTAAGTTTAATGACTGTTTCAATGTTCAGTTTAGCATTAATTTAATAATTTTTAACTCAGTTTTCACTTGAATATCAGGAACTATGTTGTAGAGTCTATGTCGTTTTGGGAGTATAAAAATGTAGATCCTACAGAAGACGAAATAGTGAATTCTTTCTATGTCTTGAGAAAACAGATGACTCCCAATGAAGGTTATAAGAACCTTTTTATTTTAACCAAATTGAACAGAACATGCACTCGCTCAGTGCTCACAATTTAACCACCTCTTGTGGCTAAGTAACTTAAACACAAAATAGTATGTACAATCACAATGACAATATTTTAGCTACACGATTGACTCCTACTTCAATCTAAATCTGCTTTATCAGCTGTACACAACAAAGCTGAGTCTAGAATATCGATATAAATTAAAGTAAGCAGCTAGCACAAAAGTATTCAGCAACAGAGCTATTTGCAAACAAACAGCATAAACTTGTAACTAACTCGTACTATGCACCGTTTAAATTCTGCTTCTTAAATACTATTTCCAAACTCATCTAGATTTGCATATACGTCATTTAAATTTGCATTCTGGCAGGGAAAAGAAAGATTTTTAAAATAAAAAATAATTTCTTAGTACAAAATAAGGTCTATACAATGTGTATTTTGTTATGAATGCATTATGAAGCATTTTCTTCAAGCAGCATATTTGCTCTGTTAAGAAAAAGAACCCATGTTAGCTGCCTTTAAAATTCATAAACTGAATATCATTCGCCGTCTGAATTTTGCATTAATTTCAGTTTTAACTTGGCTTGCTTCTCTTTCTCACATTTGTGTTTACATATATTTTTAAACTGCCTTGTTAATTTGTAACATTGGTATTTTTCCCCCTTACTTATTTTCTTGTAGTTCTGTTTCCATATTTTAATTTAAGGAATACCTTTTATCATATCTTAGTCATGCCATTTAATGTAATTTTTATTATACACTCACACTCATTCGTAATTATATATGCGCACACACATAATCAGGGTCGTCCAAAACTGTGTTTGAGGATAAGTCAGCATTCTTATGTCAAACAAATGATTTTTACATAGGAATATGTGGCCATAAACAAATTCCATACACATCTGCCAGACATAACACTGAGCTGTGCAAGTTGTCATCATTTGAAGCTTTGAATTTCAGGATGGAAAAGCTTTCCTTGGCAAGCTGAATGACCCAGATTATCACCAACTCATTTTTCCCTGTGTAATTATTTCAAAATCTGCATGTGCAAGAGTCATTAAGAGGGCTGACACATTTTAACACTCGTGTAAAACTATTTGGAATGATCATGTAAAATGGTCATGCCACAGATGGAGTGACCTTCCTCGGAAACTGTAAATATGTGTATAAATGTGAAAGTTTGCAAATTTTTTAGATTATGCTTTATGTGTGTGTGTATGTGGATGAAAATTTTGAATGAATCATAGATGATGATGGAAGTTGAGCACATTTTTATTCTTAAGATAAGTTGCTTGAAAACAAGCATAACTGAACTGGTGCAAGACATGTGCCCTCATTCCATAACTTTAAAACCCATTTCAGTATTCATTGTATTACATCAATTGAAGGAAGGGACGTAACAGGCAATATGTTTGCAGGACAAAGGCAAGCATGGCAAGCACAAAGATTGTGATATAAATATTAAGTAGAAAATAGTATTGTACTGCTTCTTTTCTTTTTTAAAAGTTTTGATTAAAATGTGTTTAAAAAGATTAGGTAATAGAATTCAATTTCACTTTGCTGTTATGTAAGTATGTACATCATTAGCATTATATAGGAATCATATGACAGGGATTAATTTTAAAATAAAGCACTTGAGAAAGATTTGTTATGAGCATATTATTTTCAAGACTGAAGAAGAAACAACCTAATTTAAAAGTATGCTTATGGACCTCTTACACATTTACTCTTTGATTTCTCAATAAAAGACATCTTTGAAGACAGTTGTTTTGTAAATAAACTAAGTAAAGGTGTTCGTTCTTTATAAGTTTTCTTGCAAATGGTTTTTGGCGATTTTTCTGTACAAGTGTCCTTATTCGATACTGAAGCAAGCTACTGCATTCTTGATAATCAGCTTTCTAACTTTTGCCAAATTAATATTTTGAACTTAAGATTAAGTATGTGTTGTTTTAATTAAATGTGATTGGACATGGAATTTTGGTAATTTCCATTAATAGAGCAACAGCTAAAATGGGAAAAGTGCTTCAAAACCTTACATCACGAACCATGCGAAAAGTTAGCCTTACACTGCATACTATTCCAGAGATTGTGACTCAACATTTTTAATCTAGATAATTTTTAACACTGGGCAAAAAAATAAGAGATGGATTGGCAATTAATGAAAAGGATAATGAAATGTTTGGAATTGAGTTTTTTCAGAATACAATATTATCCATTGCAAAAATACTTTTAAATATTACTATTTTATACTGAAACAGTGATGCATCTGGGATGTATCGTTAAAGTTATTGGTTACTTGTGCAATAAGTAATGTCTGATGTGCTCCTTACTGCTTGTCACTTTAAACTATTAAATATGTGTGTTGCCCTGACAAAGTCAGTGCCATTATTTGCTTTTCTGCTATAATATTTTGTTGATCAAAGATTCCATTTGGTGCAGTGTCATCTGTGAACCAAGCTGCTCAATCAGTTTGTACCTATGAAATGGGTGAATTTTTAGCAAATGCCTGATATTAATTGGTAATATTGATTCATCTTAATGGTTTTATGAACCTCTTTAAAACTATTCAAATTTTTATTTGTCCTTCAACTATGTGTTAATGCTTGGGGGAAATTAAAACAGTAATCTTCTAGTTTAAAAGCTAGCAAAAGATGTAAAGTTTCCAATGTCTTCAATGCATTTATGCTCTTACATTTAAAATAATATCAATTTTCTGAATCACAACACGGAGTTCTATGTGTATCTTAAGTTGTGAGCTGATTTACGATATTATTTTACATTGAACTAAATGTCCATGTTTAAATCTCAAGTATAATAAAAATAAAGGTCATAACAAAGGCAGCTACTATCTTCATTATTGTACTTTTGAGACAAGAACCACCAACAAATGATGATATGTATGTTGAAGTTTCTTTTAGCTTCCTAGTTAATGTGGCAATTTAGCTACGACTAACCGTAGCCTGTTTTCTGATATTTTGTTAAGTCTCAGTCTAAATAATGCTCAGATGCTTGCAGTTTGGTAGTGTATTTGTGATTTAGATCTCTCAATATAAGATATTTATTTTTGAAGTACTATTGAAACAAATACAATGAGAGTTTAAAAAACTGAATATAAATTGCAATAGTCATACAAAATGGAAATATTCAATGTCAAAATTTATTAAAAGCACCTGTGTAACTGGTAGTGATTCTACCTCCTCAGAGTCTTGCTTCATTCCTGAATTCGAATTCCATTTACTTTCCTAATTAAACACATAAATGTGCAACCTTTCTTCAGTGAAAGTAAATCATTCTGTACTGCAGTGGTTCCATTTGACTCACAGAGTCATTTAAGAATAGTGTTACAGGGGTAGAAAAATGTATAGTTAAAAAAGGGATGAAAACTAAGAAGATATCTAAACTGTGGTGCAATATCCATGAAATAAAATTGGATTTAAAGACCTTTATAGTTTACCATAATACCTCAGTTTATTCTCAGTGTATCAAAAGTTATTATACATAAAGGCTATTTTGAAGTTTGATGAATCAAACCGATTTGTGTTACAACATTTTCCATTATTATTGAAAGCATCAATACAGTTACAATAAATTTGGTTCCTGCAAGTTAATCATTACTTGCGATCTTTTCAAATACATGTTTGATTATTAGCATTTTGAAATTTTTAATACTTATTATAGAAGACAATTTTAATTTTACTATTATGCACGATAAGGTTAAATTAAAACATAAGAAAGTATGAAAACATTTAATGATACATTTGTGGTTGCAGCTTTCTGATTTAAATTCAGTTGTTGATAACTGCAGATTCTGTATACAGTCAAAAGTCGTTAATTCGGACACTCATAATCCGGAATGATCTATAATCCGGACCTCAAAGCTACAAACTTTCTGTGCATGCGTCGGGCCGACGCATGGGCATAGGCGTTTACGCGTGCGCGTAAGACCTTTACGGCTGCGAATATGCGTGTGCGCAAGCGCATAATATGTTTACGCATGAGCGTTTAATGTATAACGGACGGTATAAGCTAAGCTAAAATTATCTAATTCAGTTAATGTTGCAGATTGCGTTGTTCCTTAATCTTCGAACTGGATCCGGCTTATTATTTTTTGCAGACTGTTAGAGCAATTTTATAAAAGTAAGCTTGAACTTTCGATTATGTCAAATAGAATTTCCAATATATATTTACTAATATGTAAAGGATCTACAAAGCGAAAGTATGTTTTGAAATCTGAAATCTGTTTATCAATACCACGCTGCTCTGCGGCAGGGGGGGAGAAACGCCGCGGCGCGCGATAAATTGGAAGTTGATCTGTCAGCACTATCCTTATCTTCAGGGCAGATGTTTTTATTTTATTTGGCTTATAATTCCTTACGAAATATAGTATTTCATCTCGATGTACTCTGTCTTTGATATGATTTAAATCAAGTTCCTCGTCATTATAATTCGCTTCCGATAGTGAAGAAAGTGACAGAGAGGTTATTGAAAATGAAAACATTTCGATTGACAAATTAGTTGGTATTCTCGACACAGCAATTATAGGACTTGAACAGCGGAACTTTGTAACTAAACAAGAAATTATGTCTATTTAATAGAATTAAAGAGAAAGTATTATCACATGAAACGAAGCAACTTAAACAACTTACATTGAAAGAAATGTTTAATAAAGTAAGCAAATAAATATTAAGCTTTTTCTTTTTGTAAATTTTGATACCCTTTAGATCATAATTGTTCTTTATTTCATAAATTACGGTTTCATATTTTTAATTTTGTAATTTCTGCATGCCATCTTACCAGATTTAAACTGATGATCTATAATCCGTAAAAATCGATAATCCGGAATCGCTGAAGTCCCGACGAGTCCGGATTAACGACTTTTGACTGTATTGGTTTTATACCTAGTGTTAGGCGTAGGCAGAGAATCTTGTTTTACAGGGATATGTAGTTGAGAAAGATAGCAGGACTAATTTTATTTTTTGGACAAGATTTTTCATTTCAGTAGCAGCCAAAACTCCAGTAGACTTTCGTTTTGAAATGAAGTTTCTAGTCTTTTCTGTTTTAGTTTTGCTGTGAGGTGTCAAATCTCTGAAGACCGCATTGCATTGACTCTCAGTTGGATAGTTTTTTGTTCATGCTGAACATATTCAGTAACCATTCAAATCTCAAATCCTTCTCTTAAACTGTCAGAAAATAAAGTTCAAAGAGTTTTTCAAAGCTTTAAGATATGCCTTGAATATATTTCTCTACTTTGTCATAAATCTCCATGCTATTTTTTTACAAGAAGTCTTTTGAAAGAGGGTTGCAATCCAAATCTTCCTTTTCCATCCATTCCAAACTGTACATATAAGTTAAACTTCCTTTTGTGAAGACGCTTTAGCTGTCTTCAAAAACTGTGGCATTTTCCACTAGCAATGTGAGATTAATTTTGCTACAAATTTTGAATAATATGCCATTTTATACACCAGTTTGCATTTTAAACTGTTGCTAATATGACATTATGGGCCATTAAAAATACTACTACTTATGCATGTTGCTTCATTATGTATGTCAATGCTTTTCCTCGAGACAACCACCTTATCCACCTTATTTCAACTTGAAGCAGGAGGCACCCTTTGGGACTTTGTATGTTCATTACCCATTAGTATACAGAGGCTGCAATTTTATGTAGTTTATTATTATCTTTATTAATGAATTAACCTACTAATTATACAACTAATCCTCACAAAGAAATCACACACATAAGGGAAAAAAAAACTTTTGAAATCACAATATAATCACTATGAATGTTCACTATGTAGTGACTCCATACTAACGTGCCATCCTTATTTATATGAGGCTAAGTTTCAAGAAGGTTGAAGTAGATTTTAGGAATTCTTCAAGGATCAGGAATGAGCAAGAAGCTTCTTGAATATGCAGCTCCAAGGAAACACAGAATTTAACTCAGCGAATTTCCATGTTCATAATCAAATATTCAAAATTCTTATTTTTATTCTAGTTTTTATTTCTTTCATTTCACTCTTTCTTCATTTTCTTGCAGTGGAATGTGCATGCAGAGGCCTTAAGGGTCCACTGAGCACAGATTGGGAACCACTGATCACTTTATAATATATTATGTATGTTGTGTTAGTTAGATTGTGTAGTTTATGTTACTAATTTTGATGTGAAATTGATTCTATGTAGCTTATGGAGTACAGGTTGTTATTGTGATTAGTTGGTATTCAGCTAATCATTACTAAACAGATTCCCTGACTTTTTGAATATTCAACTACGTAAGACAGAGACTCTGTTTTAAATATTTGTTTTAGTGTAGTATGAATAAATAAGTCAATTTGTGTAAATTCAACTCTTTTGCTTTATTATGGACAAGCCTTTTGCAAAATAACTTGTTCATATTAGGCAAAAATATAAACTACATAAAATTGCAGTTAATGTGCTATTTAAAGTGGACATTTCCAGAAACGGAAACAATTCTTGTGCATTTAATGTTATTTAGAAAAAAATTATAATTATGTATGACATTGATTATAATGTCTTATTATGTTTTTAGATGGATGAATTTATTCTGATTAAAATGTGCCTGTTATTTTAATTTATTGCTGTTTTGCGTATTCTACCGGTTTTATGGGGGGTTGCATTGTTATGTTTTATTTGTTGATGTATCAAATGATTTTTTCAGTCATGGGGACGGTGTTAGTTTCCCTCAGAGACCAGTTGATGAAGTAACTGGTGGTTTGTTAGATGAGCAAGACAATTGGGTTGATGATGAAAGTGATGATGGTAGAAAAGTTGCACTAAATTATCTTTGTGAATCAGGTAATAAATTCTTTCATTAATACTTAAAGGTAATTTGTGGTAGTTCACATGTGGAATTTAATTATGTTCACATACCATGTTTCTGATATAAGCCGTGATTGGTATGAAGCATCATCATTACTAATTTTTTTTTTCTCTCCTTTTAGAATCAAGATCAAGTATTGCTTCTGATATCAAACTTTTGGCTCAATAACTGCACTATTTATTCTTATGATGCTGTTTTTTAATTTCTTAACTATGTGTGGAGAGACATTATTCATTTCATGGTTTTTATTTACTTCTGCTACAGATGTACATCCCTCTTCCCTCAAAAATTATTTGTTAAGCATCCATAAAAAGTATCCGTAGTGCATTTAATTGGACAAAAAATGCTTCATGTAAACTGCATATTATGCAGTTTGCATTAAAAATGTGTATGTGATATGACTTCAGATTACTTATGCATTAAAAGAATTAACTTTATGTACAATATTTATTATATTTACAAATTTTATTTTAATTATTTATGCATGTTTACATTTAAATTATTTCTTTATATTTCATTATTATGATTATTATTATCGTAGTTATTAGCTCAGGCAATTCATGGTTTTACATGAATAAAATATATTTTAAAGGTCACTGTAGGGAATTTTTGGAACTGTTTAATATTCTAACTGGAAGAGAAACATGGCACTATAAAATTTAAAAGTAGGCAAAAATGCTGCCATATTTTTGTTCCTAATTTTTAATCATTTAATGTTCAGAAATTTTTTATAAAAAGGGTTCTTGGTTAAAGAAAATCTATAGTCGTATATAAATTGTTAAGTAAATATAGTAGAATCAGAATTGTAAATATTAAATAAGTAATAATCTATTATGATGTTGTTAGTACTCATATAATATCTTTGATTATACTTGATCTACTATAGCTAATGTAATTACTCACACTTTGCTAAGTTTCAAGTTTTTTAAACTGTATATTACGAGCTTTATTTCATTCCTTCCAAAGTTATATTTTTTGTGTTTGTTATAAGAAAGTTGAACTTACAAAGAAGCCATATATACTTTCCCAAGAACTCACTTTTGTTTTAAAGATGACTGATACTTTTTCATATTTCACATGTCTGCATAATTTGAATAATAATAAAAAATAGTTTATTTTTCACTGAAAAATTGTTTGGAAAGAATTTCGTTCATTTATTTTTTGGCAGCTTCTTCATAAATCATTATTTCTAGGACTGCAAGTATGACATCTGGAATTTGTTTAAAAATCACATTTGCATTAAACCTCTGCTGAGCAATAAATATTCAAAATAAGTGTATTCCAAATACTGCTGAATAACTGCCATGTGTGACTGCAAATAATTAACTTTCATAGAAAATAGAGAAAATCTCTTTTTTCTACTTAACCAGCATTTTCATGGCTCAGATTCCTGGAGGTTTGGAGAAACCATGTGAAATTCTTTGTTTTACTAAGATTAAATTCAAGTAATTTGATGGATGTGTAGGTAACCTAAATGTGTGCAGCAAAAACAACTTTGTGTTGTAATGTACCTCACATGCATAATTTTATAAATTATTTACTTATATATGCATGAATGTGTGTTTCCACCCAAAAATATATTGAGTCTACAATTTAGCAGCATTAACTTTCATTTCAGTATAACCAGTATTCTCTAAATTGGTTTTTAAACTCTTATACCTATATAGTATTATAATTATGACCTTCATCCCTTGAGGGAATATTTTCTGAAGGTTTATGATCATCTTTTAAGTTCTTATAAATTCATTGACACATTTTTCTGTTTTAAATATTTATATGGCTAACATGAAAAAGCTGATATTATATGCATGTCAGGAAGTTTTCCCTATTCAGTCACTATTTTTATTCTTAATATGCAGTGCCACATATATTTCAATTTAAACTTAAGTAATCGTTGAAAAAAATCAAGCAGTAAATATCATAGTATACTTTAATTTCAAATAAATTTTGTATGGAAACTTGCATAAAAATTGTGTAAAATATGATAATATTGAATTAAATTGTTTTCATTTACATATTTACTTTCTGTATAATAAATAGTCTTAATTGTTACATTGAGTACAAGCATCTAATATGTCATCGATTGCTTCCAGCATTTTGTTTTTGATGACACAAAAAAATGTAATATCTCAGGATTTCAAATCCCATTTGCCCACTAGCGACTGAGTGGTAAAGTTGCTGAAGATTGGTATTTCCAACCTGGGTTCAATTCCAGTCGAACGGGCTGGCTGCATAGGCATTTTCATTGTTTTCTCTATGTGTAATGTGTATACGAGCGAGTTTCCATTAGAAAGTCCTTTGCAAAAGCATCCCTTTCCTTAGGCAGATAGCCAACCCTTGCAGGCTTTTCCATACTTAATTAAAAAAACCAAAAAATAATCAAATTCCATTCATCTAACCAAGTAACACAGCAGTTCTTCAGCAACATAAATAACTTATGGCTATGAATTCGTTTTCTCATATGAATTACTTTTTTTAATATCTTCAATATTAATTCTATTGCCAGGATTATTTCCATTCTACTGCACAGTTCCTTGGTGTTTATACATGTGCCTATTCTAATTGTTTCATTTGAGATATTTAAATCCTTAGGGAAGCTTCTAGTTCTATTACATTTGCTAACTACAGCAACGTTGATTAATACAGGAATGTGCAAATTGATCTATATAGAGTCTTAATTAATTTATACCGCAGTCATTATAAATGTGAATGTGCAAATTATTTTAGTTTGCACTCAATTGGGAACTCAGCTGTTAGAACAATTTTAATGAACTGTTCAGTTATTATACAGTACAAAGTCCAAAATCCGAACTCATCGAGACTTCGATTCCGGATTTGGGATTTTTCCAGATATTAGATCATCAATTTAAATCTGGTAGGATAGCATGCAGAAATTATACAATTAAAAATATGAAATCATAATTTATGAAATAAAGAACAATTATGATCTAAAGGTTATCAAAATTTACAAAAAAAAAAAAAAAAAAAAGCTTGATATTTATTTGTTTACTTTCTTAAACATTTCTTTCAATGTAAGTTGTTTAAGTTGCTTCCACAAAAAATTTAAAAAGTTCCTTTTTCTTTTTTCTTATGCAGTTGACTTTTCAGTGCCACACTCCTCCCATAATTTTGAGATGGATATGCCTTTATCCATTTTTTACAGCAATTCCACTTTTTGTTTAATGGACATCGAAACATGGTTTTGCCTTGTAGATCGTTTAGCAGCTCCAGAATTGGAAACTCTTTTCGACATAATCGAAAGTTCAAGCTTAGATTTTATAAAATTGCCATAATACTTAATAATTAGCCTTAAAACTAATCTGAGTCCTGAATAAATAAACTCTCATATATACTCAACGCTTTATCTAGAACCAGTGGTAAATACCGCCTGGTGCAGTATCTAAGGGTCCTAAATTCTGCTACAAAGCGCCTTCCTAAGTTCTAAACTTTCACCGCACCTAAACTTTGCATCCCAGTGCTTTCCCTAAATCATAAAAAAACTTCTCATTCCTTAATTTTGCTGCTCGGTGCTTCCCCAAATTCCTAAGATTTCGTCTTCCCTAAATTCTGCCGTCCGATGCTGACATATTCTGCCGTCACTTCTGGGTTTACGGTGAATAACATATCAGTATTCTTAATTAAAATAGCATCACATGTAATCTTTTGGCCAATAAGTTTCATTAACAAAATCCATTTTTGCATATGAAAAGAATTTTTTGTTGAATTTTTCCTCATCAACATTTCTTAGAGCATTTAAAAATCTATAATCCTCATCAAGCATAATGTTAGCATAAAAGTTTGCCATACTCTTATTATTCAATTACTAATATAAAAAAAATTTGGCCATCACTGCATGAGTTATTACTGAAGCTGTCCTGTATTGATAAACATGCGGTGATGAAAGCGAAATATAATAAATAATTACTCACCAAGTCGGCGTCAGGGATATAAAATAGGTGAATGTTTCGGTTTGAGATGTATGCCAAGCAGATACTCAGCTGCAGAGCCAAATTATTAATCTCACAAATTTATGATTACATGATTGTTTTTCCATAATGAGGTATTTTATTTAGTGCCTTTGGGAAATTAAGAATCGGAATTTTTAAGTGAAAATCTCCACTTGTTTTATTATGGAAGGAAAAGTTAAATATGCATGCATAAAGCATGTAAAAGAAAAAAGTTTGTGGCTTTGAGGTCCAGATTTTTAGATCCGGAATTTCGGATAATGGATGTCCGGATTTCGGTTTTTTTACTGTATTGATTTAATTGTATTAAGTATTGTATATATATTTACATGTACATTCACTACTACCTACTTAATTAGAATACTAAATCATTCTGATACTTTGGAAGGACATCCCAACCTAGCAAGTTAAGCTTCATTGCATTTCCTAACAAAAATATGAAAAGCTTAACTTACTGCATATTGGATATATTTAGTAGTGGTATTAGTATAAATACTGACTGCAGTTAGAACATGATTGGCATCAAATGGAAACTAAATTGCATTTTCAGTAATAAAATTACTCTTAACATCATCATGTTTTTTGAATTTTTAATTCACTTATTCACTGTGAGTAGAGAACTGATAGAAAAAGAGTAATTTGGAAAATAATAATTGTTAAAAGAGTAAAAGGAAAAAGTATCTTGGGTGTCTATAGAAATATTGCTGTGATTTATTAGCATATTGCCCTGAATATAAAATTATCATTTTCTTAAATTGTCTTTCTGAAAATCATCTCTCTCTTATGCCTACAGCCTTTAAAAAAGGTGTTGTTTTGCATGTAAGATTTTTAATTAAATGATCCTTAATTCTTTGACTATTATCTTAACAGAAAATATACTTATTATTTCACATAAAAAGTGTTGTGACTAATCCCACTTGTCTGATATCAGAAAAAGCCCATGAAATTCATTGTGGCAAGGAGGAGATTGTGCCTGTCGTTGGCAAGAGCCCTAGGCACCATACAGGTAACAGTACAACTTCACTCAATTCTCCCCCCCCCAGTTTGGAAGGAGATCATCCAGAGGGATATGGGTGTGAGGGTCTCCCACCCTTCTTCCCCTATCATCAATCTCTGAAGAGGACTTTCGGATCATCGCACAGACACTATAAATTTGCAAACATCCATGCCTCTGATGGCTGTACTGAAGGGTTTGAGTTCGAATCCATCTGGTATTCGAACTCAAACCCTTCAGTACAGCCGTCAGAGTAACTAACCACTATCCTGGTTGGGCAACTCACATCAAAAAAGGGTAATTATGCCTTTCTTATCGAACACTTCAGTATATCAAGCTTATATATGAAGTCTTCTTGCATGAAAGTCATAGTTTCTGTTCTAAAACGAATCCAAAAATGTGGGGTTGTCTTATAGCCAAGCCAATATAGTATATTCCACCAGAAGCACTTATTGTCTTGGACAGTTTTCTTCATGGTTATAACTAGTTCATCAGTTTGCTTTGAATGAAATTGATTATGCTATAAATATTTACATGCTATTATAAAGTGTTGTTTAGGAAAGGGAATGACTTAAAACCTCTATTTTATTTGATCATTTATTACAGTTTTGCAGATATGGTTTGAAAAAAATTAATGAAAATCAGGATTTGAACTTTTAGAATATTTTTCTGATCGTACATATTGGTGCTTTCTCTACCAATGATCCTTGTGAACTTTCAAACTAATGTATAGAATTGTTGATTGATTTATATGAAGCTATGTTTCTTTGTTATATATCTTTAATTTGGCTCTATTTTCATTACTTTGGTTCTCTCGACGTCACTGCCAACTCATAAAGTGGAAACAAGTCACTTTATTATTGCTTGGTACTGTTTGCTGTTCGTTTCCAAAACCATGTGTTCTTTGTTTGCATTGTATAGCTTCTCCCCTCTTTAATTAGTGTCATTTGCATACTTAGCATTTATTAATCAACAAATGAAAGTAGTCTGCGGAATCTGAAAGAAAATTTCTGATGTGCTGATATTCTGAAAATCAGTTTCCTCCGGCAAAAAAATTCTTATTTTGGAGTAATAGGTTGTATCATTGTCTTTATCTTTTTCCAGCAATGATTTACCAGGAATTAGAATTATTGGTCATATATTTTACTATTATCTTTAGAAATATTGCATGACATAATCCTATCTTCACATACCTCACTGTATTATAGTTTTAAAATAATTTATTGACAATTTGTATATTTGAAGATTTGTTACTGTCCAAGAACAGTTTTTGAGGGTGTTGAATTCAGTGTTCTGTAATAAAGTATGAGTTTTCAGGTAGGCGCATGTAACTGTTAGTTAAACTGCATCTTCTAATTTATTTATCATGCTGAGTAATGTACTGATTTATTAGTCCAAAGGGGCTTTGTCCCTGAAGGACTATTGTTTTCGTTTTGCGTTGAATTACTATAAACGGCAAATCACTTTTCAAACTATTGCCACCAAATGTTAGAGTCCTGCATTATATTTGAAGAAATTAAATAATGAAAAATCTGCATAAATGTATGTATATTTCTTGCATTGTGATAAAACAATGGTACATAGAGCCATCAAACTTTGAATGAAGTAATCCTCCGAGGAATATGGGCGTGTGGAAGACCACATTTGGAATTTATTTTATTATCAATTTCATATTTTGTAAAACTTTACTGAATTTTTTAGCAACAAACTCAGCGATTTAAAAGCCAACACTCTACGGGAGCGCACAGAACTGTGTATTGGAAATTCTAAAGATATGCTCATTTTAAAATTATTTTGCGACATTGCTATTGAACTGAATTTTATGGTTTAAGTGCAAAGAACATAATATTTAATAAATAAACGTAACACACAAAACGTTAAAATCGCCCCTTTGAACATAATTTAAAATCTGAAACCTTTCATTTTTCCCCCTTTTGAGTTTGTAAGTCATTCCGGTATAATGATTATGATTATGATGCCTGCATTCATACTAAACATACTGCATTTCATGCTGAGATAAATCATTTATCATGATTTACTTCTTTTAATAAGATCCTGCAGATGTTCAGTTTCATTGCATCCTGAAGAGTTACTCTTGCTCAGGACATAGACTTATTATTAAGGATCAATACTTGAAATTATTGAGTCATTGTGCTATGAGTACACTTAATGAATACTGAAGAAGAAATCTTCATCAGAATTCAAAAAAATTTAAATCGTTGACAGGAAAATAATTCTTGTAGTGGTGAGATACATGTGATTCATATAAATATATATGATGCCATCTTTTTTATTTCCATACAAGAATTCTGCATGCGGAACATTCTGATAAATTAATTATTTTTACTCATAATCGAGTTTTATTTATTTTCCTTTCATTTGCTTTACTTGAAATCTTCAGAATTGCATACAAATCTTGTCAAAAGGTGGACATTCTTTTTTATTTTAACTTTTTTTTAGGGGAGGGAAGATATTTACTTTGTGGTAAAAACTAAGACATCATGCATGACAGCAAGAATTTTTAGCATCCATATTTTTCCTTGTGATGCATAAAAGACTTATTTAAGTTAGATTTAACAAAAATATGTCTAGTGCAAAAATTTCCTTAAAATATTGTGAAATAGTAATTATAAAGTTTATGGGCAAAGTGCAAACCATTTCTGAAGTTGTTCATATTAATGTAAATAATGGGCTTAAGTGGGTTTTTAGGCTCTGTTTCTTATAATATACTAGTGATAGTGTATTTTGTCATGCAACTTCTATTAACTTTTAGTGTGTTTAATATGTAAAAGAATATCTAATACATCAGCAATTAACAAGAATATCAAAATTAAAATCATCATAATGCTCAAGAAGGCTTATCAATCATTATTTTGCTAAATGATACATAGCATAAATACTGTCAGGTTCATTAAATTCTTTTCAAACTGTTTGTTACCTGTTTAATGGAAAATTTTCTTAACATTTAAGTTTTCTGTTAGATAGGGAGCAAATGCTGGATTTTCATAAGTTTCCCATGCTGTTTTTATGAAGAGCAAATTATAGTTGGCAATAGTACTAGTAAGAAATTTTTTATAGTTGATAAGAATAAGAATAAAAGCTTTCTATGGATGCTGAATCAAGTATTTAAATTATTTTGAATTTCAAATAATAATGTGTGATATTTTGTTACATCTTCCTTAAGTTATGTTTTTGAGCATTTCTAAATTGTGTTAACAAGACATAATATGGGAACATATTTTCTACGCTGTATATTTTCATAATGAGGTATTTATACCAAAGAAAGGTGGCTTTCACTACCTTTTCAGTAATTGTGTATAAAGTAGTTAGAATAATGTGATGTATATACATCTGAAATTATATTAAACCTAAAATGTAATTATTAATTGTAGCTTAGAAGTTCCATATTTGGAATTGAATAATTTCAGTGTCTGCTGTGTCCAACTTGTTTGTAAGTACTGGAACTGTTTTCTTGACACATGTTGCAAATCATAATCTTTAATATGCATCTCAAGTATCTATTATTTGCTTTATTCTTTATTTGAATATACATGTATTCAATAACATTAAAGTGTTACTCAATTGCTATATCACAAAGAATTACTCAATTGCTATATCACAAAGAAGTCGTAAAGATATTAATAATTCTGTATTGCATCAATGGTTTCCTTTATAATGAACTATCAGCATTTGCTTCAGTTATAGCTCATCAGTAGGATGGTAAATTTCCATTTTAAAAATTTAAATACTTTAATCTGCATACTCTTTTTAAACTTTATGTTGAAAACTTGCAGTACAAAATTATCATGCACTGCTAAAAATATTCCACAGTATCTAATATAACTATATGTAGAGCTGAATGTTATTGACAGTAGCACAAATGGTAATCGCAAGGTACAATTTCCATGTGACTCCTATGTTGGTAGGAAAAGAGATTAAATAACATAAAAATAAATAAAAATGGTGCTGAAGCAAAATAATTTATCATTTATTTCAATCAAATATCTTGTCATATGTAATCACTTAAACATTTATTGCCAAATCATCAATACAGCTGAGTCATCCGACAGTGTGTTTGGAAACCAATGAGCAAGCCAGTTTGAAGTCGACTAATTGGCTGTTTCTTAGCAAATTCTTGTAACCTGTGACATTTCCATTTATTTGATGTTTTGTGAGTATAAACAGAGGAAGTACCAAGTTGCAATGAGTAAGTGCTCTGCAGTTAGCGTTGAGGGTGGGAACACTCATGTAATATGTAAAAAAAACTGAGCACTTTTGTGCTGTTTTTTACTCCATGATAAAGAAATAAGAAATTTTATTCAAAATTCTTCTAGGGCAGCAGCTGAATTTAAATTGGTAATAAAAACTGGCTTTCTCTTTTGTGAACTGCAGCACCTCATGAACATTATATCTCTGTTTCTAAGTCTCGGCTCTGATTTATTCATTTCATATTGACAGCTAGAAATTTTTTAGCATAATCTGAATGTTTGGAAATTGCAGTTCATGTCCTGACAGCATTTCATTATAAAACAGTGTCCATTTAGAAATACTCCAATGTTTTGTTATCAGCTTTACGGGATTTTTTCTCAAGAAACATGCCTTGATGTCCTGTTTAATGTTTTATGAGCTGTGTGTATAACTTCTGTATTTATTGAAATATGCTAGTGCATTTTTGATTGGGATGGGTTCTGGAGCTATGCCCTAGAATCAGTTTTCATTTTATTAGAATTAATCATCATGAATTTATTTGTTTGTATTTTGCTTTTAGATGTAGATGGTTTTGCAACTGTTTTTGGCAAAATAAAACTGTCATTAGTCACTCTTTTAGAATTGGTTTAGAAAATCCTGTAAATATTTGTCATTATGTGTTTTTTCTTTAGAAATTTGACATTAGATTTAGGACTTGTATAAAGTTTGCATTAATATTCTAAGTCTCATTGCTGAAATAGCTTTAAATTTGGTAACCTTTTTGGATTCTTAAACTGGGCTGGCATGATTGAAGTATGCTTCGTTATGGTACTGTAATTTTTGGCACATCCATAGACGTTCTCTCAACAAATAATACTCAATAAAATTTAAGTGTTTTCATATGTTGTAAAGTCCATAGCATGGCATTGCTGAAGCATCAGATTATAGACCTAATTTCACTGGTAATCAGTTTAAATGTCTAGTATATTTTTGGTGGAAGATAAACATTCATTATTTCTGCATGGTGACTCAGAGCAAATGAAAGCAGTCTTCAGTCTTAGAAATCAGAATCAGACTTTTTCGTTTTCAAATTTTTTGTGATATCTAATTTAGAATAAAATGGTTGCAACTAATCTAAACATAGTTTAGTCTATGGTACTTATAAATCAGATTGTTTTTAAACATGCTCAATTCATGTAAAATATGTATTTTCTGTTAGAAAATAATTATTCCTTTTTCCTAAGTGTCAGTAGGGATATTCTTTCAGGGATTGTGGAGCAATAGTGTGAATCTTTATTTTAACCACGTTTAAACAGAACAGAAAATTATTTTGATATACATGTAGATTTTGTCATGAAGTAATACATTTATATAAACCATTTCTCTGATATTCAATAATATAAGCAGCTGAAATGATAAAAATGTCTGCAAATTACCTGTAGTAATGAATTTATAGATGATATTTCTTACATTTTATCTTGTTCATAAAATGTTTCATGAAAAAATAACTGTTCTTACCAATATGTTTGTAGTTATTTTTTATGTATAACTTTATTTTTTAAAATTCTCGTCAGTTATTTTTTCTTTCATTGAGAGTATTGCTGAAAATAGCTGATATTAACTTTCAAAGAAAAAGAGAGAAAGGAAAGAAAATTTTGTTAAATTTTTTATTTGAAAGTATTAAATTATTATATATTTAGTTTTAGAAGTTAGAAGGCTTGTAATATTGGATCTTCAGTATTTTTTGTTACTCCATTCTTTCTAAGCATATTCTTAATTTTATATGTTTCTGCACCAAGTTTCAGAGAAGTTTATTGAAGTGTTGACTTAAATTTCATACACAGAACTGTTTGTGACAAAACTGTTTAAAGTGCACAAACTTTTTTTTTTTTTTTTTTTTTTTTTTTTTTACATCTTGATGTGAACTCTAATCCTTCAATAGTTCACTGAAGTCTTATAAACAGTGTTCTAAATTAAAATTAAAATCTTAACAATATTATTAGTGAAACTAAGATCTGATTATCTGGACAAAGTAAAATTAAAATGCTGCAATTGTGAAACTTCAAAGATTACATTTTGCTGGCACAGTCAATCTAGTTCAGTAAGTCATTACATTTTTTAAGTATACCAATAATGTGTCCATTTCTGTTTTTTTTAATTGTGTTTAAAAATAAGTTAAAATTGTATTGTTTTTATTATTTTTTATTTTATTTTTTTTGGCTTGCTACCTTTTTCCAAATAAAAACTTATAAGCTAAATTATTGTTTATGTAAATCATCTCTAATGTATTCCTAAATATTCTTAATTTTATATGATTTCTAAAAACCGAACTTTCATCAGACAGCTATTATATAAATTAGCTCCCATTGTTGTTTCTTGGACTTTTGTAATATTAGTATAAATATGTCACATTTCATGTTTTAAATTTTACCCATATTAAATTCGAAATGAATGGCTTTTATGTTATAACATAAAATCTAGTATTGAGCATTAAGAAATTCAGCTACTTCAGATGAAGTCAAGTGTAAGAATGAATAAATGCAGATACTTATTTACATTATCTTTTCCAGTGTGGACTTTTAACACTACAGATTATACATAATGATTAATACATTAATCAAGTTGTGGTAAAATGTGTGTTATAAATTAAAACAAATTGTTAAACTGTAACTGAATTGTAAACTGGAAATTTTGTTTCATACTTTGATATTTTTTAGAAAATTAACTGAAGTGCAAAATAATACCGAATAATTTTAAAACACTAAATCTGTATATTGCTGTTGAAATTTATTAAATCATCTAATATTCTTAAAACTGAGTGTTACTTTTTTCCTGTCTTCTTTTTTATAGGGTTCCACTTATTATATTAATTCAATTTAAGCTCAGCAAAAATTTTTTTTTGGCTGATGTATCTGTTTTTTAATGCCATATATAACTCTTAAATTTAAAAGAAAAATTGTCTATAATGAAATCTTTGTGCAAATTTTCAATAAATTTTAAAGTATGCATGCTTTTTATAAAAACAAGGCTGACCATTTCTTGCATTCTGTATCATCAAATATTTGAAAATTTCCTGCTTAGTGCCATTATGCAGATCAATGGGTATAAGAATCCTTTATATGAATTTTTGCATCACTTGTATCTGTTTCAAAGGTATTCTCCATAAAAATGTTCATTTCTTGATTAACATACTCAGAAAATCACAGTCTTTATCCACATATGACATTCACTAACTGTGTTTAGTTGGGTGCAACTGGAGCACTGCTGCTTCCAATCGATGCAAGAGCAACCAAATTATGATGATTGCTCATTTACTGTAGAGGTTACTTTATTTTCAGATATAGAATTGTTCAAGAAATACCAAACCCTAAAATTTTGTTTTCATAAATTTCCTGTAGTATCTTCTGATGAAAAATTATTTATATGCAAAAGAATACATGTATAGAATAAATTTTTAAAAGAATAGAAACTTCTGTACAATATACACAAGTTGTATGCTCAGAGAGAAGGAAGATACATATGCAAGCTTAGAATTGTTTTGAGGGTGATCGGTTTGATTAAGATTTGAGTAGAGCTGAAATTGGCTGAAAATTAATAAAACATTTGAAATATTTTAAAGAGTAAATTATATTTAAGTTATTGTCAAAAGCTTGTTATGGAATTTTAGCTTGAAATAGAAGGTGATGTGTAACAAAATGATAATCAACGAATAAAATTTAAATGAATATTTCTCATCATGTAAATCAATCAAAGACTACACAGAAGGAATGAAATGATGCACATGCTGGAAATCACTGTAAATTTCTGTCTTGTAGCTTTACAGGAATTCAACATTATTTTTCTTCTTTGGAAAATGAAAGTATGTGAAACTCTACCACTTCTGAATTCTTAGGAGAAAAATCAGTTCATTCATTGTGCAGAAACATTGAAGTTTGTCAGGTGGTGAAGCTAGGGAATATACGGGACTTTAAAAAACTAGAAGTGTCAGGAACCTTGGAATTTCAGATGGTGAACCAAAATAAATAAAACAATAATTAAGGAATAATCTAAATTATTAAAACAATTAATAATGCATTATAAGTGTAGTAATAAATCAAAAATTTGATAATGATAAATTTTCTCGAATTATTGTGAATTAGTAACACAACAAAATACCAGAGCAGCTCATTTTGTTTGAGTATTTGGTTGGTATCGTGGTTTTGCTCAAAAACTGAGAAGTATAGGAACCGAGTTCCGACAGCTCCTGATGAATTTAAGCCCTGAATGATGTATATAAAACCGAATATTCATGCAATATACATGAATATTTCAAGTTTAAAGGGTAAATTATTAAAATAAAAGATTCTGCAAACAGACCTAAATAAAGTAATACCAAATCTATTTCTTACTGTCTCTTGCGTGCATAATGTGACAGATTTTGGCATATTATCCTAATCTGTAAAAGACAACTAAAAAGAAAAGAAATGCGTTTTTTATAATATTGCAGTTTGTTCTGGTATTTTAAGGCATAGTAAGAAGAAATATATTTTTACCAGCACACAAATAAAAAAGGTACTGTGATTAAAGCCTCTCTAATGAAAATTAAAAGAATAAAAACAATATGTGAATATAAATGAGAATTTCAATAGAGAAGTGTTGGCTGAATATCAAGGAGAGATCTAGGAATAGATCCTTTTTCCATGGTTGACTACTCTCTGACCACAGTAACAGAAAGTAGCCTGTAACTATAGCCATTAAGCAGAAGGTATGTCAGGGGGTAATTGTCCTGGATTTGAGGACTAATCTCTGAGCTGAAAAAGTTAACGATAAGCAACCATTTCAATCTCCCATATTTGGTTACATCATTTTGTAGTTCCCCCCAGGTGCTCTTCAATGAGAAGACATTACATTATTTGATGTGCTTAAGCGGTTTAATATTGGTAATTTATTATATTGGGTGTTGTTGTCATGTGGTGCAAATTTAGAAATAGAAACTATGGTTCCCTTTCTTTGTTCAGCTTGGATAATTGGAACTGCTGATGGTAAATCCGTGGATATGAGAGCATGCATGACTAGAGTGCCATCACCCATTTCAGACAAGCTGTCATAAATATAGCATTTCTGGAGTGTATGATTTTGACATATCTACAGAGGCAGTACTTTCTATAGTCTTCCATGATGTTGGTGGAGAGTAATTAAACCTCTCAGTTTTTATTGATGGATCTGTTTTCTGAGGAGAAGCAGACATGCATTCAGAAACTAGTATAGATTTTTGTCTTTAGTAAGATTGCTGAGGTCAGAAGCTGAAAATTTCTGAAATTGTTATTCAGTTTCATAGAAAAAAGTACCACATCTCTTCTTATTTAAGGCTGCAGTATACTCCAGCAGGAATTGTAACCTATGTTAAACATTGAGAAGTGCCAGTCAATTTGAGCTTTGGGAATATGTATAAGCACAGTTCAATTGAAAAATTTGAATTTTCTGATGTTTAAAATTTTACTTTTATTAGAATTAGTAAATGTGAAATCACCCTACGTTTTCCATTATTTCAATGAAACACTTTTTTATTTCCTTTTCTTACAATGCGAGATAACTCGGGCAAATGCTGCATACCGTCACAATGGGTAAACACTTCAGAATAGTCAAAAAATGTTGTGATTAATGAAACTTCATAGAACAGTGTCTATAAGAATGATATTGGTTGAAGATACACCTGTGTGGTGTAGGGATATTATGCTTTTATGAAGCAATTTAATTTGTGTTTAGCTTCTTAAACATATGAAATCCTAATATACCATTTTAAAAAAAGAAGGGTAAAAAAAAAAAAAATAGATAGAGTGTAGATAGAGTACAGATAGAAGATCTTGAAGTCCCCTTGCTCATCATTCAACTTTTTGAAAATAACATTCATGATAATGAATTTGCAGGACTTCATAACCACCATATTGTAGTGTTAAAATGGTGAAAGTTTTAATAAAAGCAAAGCTAAAATGATGATCATTCTGCTTGTAAAATTATTCCATTTTAATTCTTAAATTACTTTATGAAAAATGAACTTTTTCTGTACTTTGGATTCAGGTTTTTACTGTGATGATTTCTTTGATGTTATAATTCTTACACCTTATTAACTCTTAGTATCACATAATGGGGAGGGAAAGTAAAAATACATGTGTTTCTATATTATAATTATAAATTATTGTTTTGTATGCTCAGATTTTTTTATTCTGAATAATGTTATTAATATTGCTGTATATGTAAATTAGTTATAATTTAGGAGGCTGTTTTTGCCATATTTTATTTTTATGTTTTTTCATGGGAAATAAATGATAGGATATAGAAGAACTTACTTTGTTACTTGTATGTCTGTGATATGTATCACTATTAAAAATAGTATCAAATTATCTTTTTTTGTGAAAAACTTTTACAAATATGTTACATAGAAATTTCATGCAATTAAATTACTTAAAGTCTGAGTTGTTTAATATCTACTATTAGACCTGTCACTGAAATACATGTGCATTGCCAAAATATGAGTCTGCAACTCAGAACATTAATGATATGGAAAAATACAGAATATTTTGAAATGCCTTTAAAGAATGTTTATACATTAATATTGCAATAAAATTATTTTGCAAATTGTCATTTCTGTTTTTTATTTTATTTATTTATTTATAAATGTTTTTCAGTACACATCAAGTAATAAATTTGCAAAGAGAACTTTATAATCCTCTGTACCTTTCGTTACACAGTTTTAAAATTTTACTTTCATATCTAACTTTTAAAATTTAAGTGGTCATAGAGGCCTCCCAATTTTTGTGTTTAAAACTCAGGTTGAAATGTCAGGAAAAGGAATCCAGTTGCTGTGTTGTTATTGACACAATACTTTTTAACTGTTACTAGGCTTGAGAAAACCTCTAGCTTTCAATAATTAATGATCGTATCTTTTATTATTTGATTTTTTTTAATTTAATGACATCATTTGGTATTAATACTATTCAGAATACAAAAAAAAAAAAAAAAACCATTATTATTTTTTTTATGAAAGCTATTATATTCTCCGATGTAAAAGCATTCTTGACCAACAATTAATAAAGAATATACATGCTCAGTTATGGAAGTATTAAACTAATCTGGTTTATGCTATTTCCAAAAAGTTTTTATCACTTCACTGATTACTGAAATTTGAAGGTGTTATTTCCTTTTGCATGTTGATACACAAAGCTAATGCACAGTCTGTCTTAAATAATCGTGGTTATTTTTAATGCTCAAATAATAAAATGCAAAATATCGGCATTAAAAAACTGGGTCTTATCTTTTTATTTAAAATCTATATATATACATTTAGAGTTACGTGTTGTTCTTTTAATAATAATGCATTTTTAAATGTGTTCCTTTCTTCTTTATGAAGTGAAAAAATTTCTAATGCAATGCATGAATTTAACCTACTATTATCCTCTATCACAAAAGTTTGGAGGAACAGTTCTCTTTTTTCCACCCTGTTGCTTTTCAAGCTTTTTTTGGTGGGAGGGTGGCTAATAACAAAGATCTACTATGTTTCATATGCGGGGAAGAAATTAAGTTTCATGCGATTCTATATACTTCATAAGTAAAAACTATTGAGCCATTTGTATGTTTCTAAAATTAGTATTTCCTATTGCATACAAGTGGATAGCATTTTTCTTTCTACCGAAAAAGATCTTTCATTGTAAATATTGTTAGAACTGTCACTTCAAAAATGTTTTAATGATATTTATATGGCAATAAAAAATGGTTAAGCTTCTTCGTAAGGCTGAATATTTGTGAGAAAAAAAGAAAGAGAAGTATTTGCTTTCTATTTGGATTTCGTCTACTACCCTTGCGTGTATGTAACTAACATGTTGTGTATTACATCTGTGTGAATCTTTGAGCTTTCATGATTCTTTCTTTTTCCATATGCATATTATGTATATGAAAAAAAAAATTTCATATACTATGTAGTTTTTAATAAATTGACAGTTTTAAAAGTATTTCTACTGCATTTACCATATAACCATCGACAGTTTTAAAAGTATTTGTCTACTGCACTTACCATATAACTGTCGTATGCATTTAATCTTCTATATGCATTTCTTTTATTATTATTATATAGTGGTGAACTCACATAATGTTCACAGTCCATTCTAAGATGACATTTCCCCTCATGGGGCTCACTTTTGTGCGTACGGTTGTGGCAATCCCGAGGTACCCTAGCCCTTCAGGGGATCATCTTGGTGAGACGGGTGTCACGATCCTGGAGCCCCAGTGATCTATTCTCTTTTCCGTCTCCTCTCCTCTTGGCTGGAACTTTTCCCCTTCCCTTCTCCCTTGTGGTTTCTCTCTTCGGAGTTTGGGGCTCGTCTCGAGAAACTGGAACAGCCCTTGCCTCTAGTTTTCAAATGGCGAGAAAACTGCCCACGTGTTTGCCGTGCGTGGGGACCCATGTCGCTGGAAAGGAGGGTCCTGGTAGTTGAGGGGCGAGGTACTGTCCCCAACACACTGCTTTGGCCTCTGCTTCAGCTAAACGGGAGGCACCTTAGTCGTCCTCACGGGTGTCAATCGGCTGGTCACTAGTCCTTGTGTCAGTGGCTTGGGGTCAAGCTCTCGGGAGTACCTGCTTTCGGGAAAGCCGACTGTGGGGCTTCAGTTTGCGTATAGGTCCGGCTAGCCCTAACACAGGAATCTGTGTTCCCTTGTTGGGCTCCGTGGTGGGCGGGGCCGTCGGACCCGAATTTTTTCTCTTTCAATTATGGCTTCTCTATTTATTCTAAAAAAACCTGACTCAAAAAACACCAACCAAGATATTGAAATTGTTGATAAATCAATTAACAAGAAGATCCGTACCGATGAAAATTACAAAGGTACTGAAATTATTGACAAATCTAGTACCAAGAAGATCCGAACCGATGCAAATGCCAAAGAATCTACTGATTGTCCGCGCTTCCTTGTTGTCTCTAGTCCTTCTGGTGAACTGCAAAAGATGTCTCCTTTTCTCGTAAGCAAATACATTCAATCGTGCATAGGTGAGCCAAAGAACATAAAGCGTCTCCGTTCTGGAGATCTGCTTATTGATACCGTATCGGCCACCTAGTCTGCTTCTCTTTCTCGACAAACCAAACATGGAGAAATATCTATAACTGTGTTAGCACACAAAACACTTAATTCTTGTAGAGGTGTGATCTCGGAGATCGACCTTCTGTGTGTTTCAGAAGAAGAGTTCGTCTCCGAGCTAGCTGACCAAAATGTCTGTGGCAGAACAACAGGCAAAACTTCAGAGGTTTGCTTTCGTCAGGAAAGATTATCAGGTTCAATGTTCCGTCTAACCTTCTTCGGGAACATGCAAGGACCTGACTCGGAACAGAGAGCTTACTAAAGCTATGTTCAATAATTGTGGGAAGTAGACAGGATACACAAGAAGGGTATACAAAACCCTTTATTTTTCTCTATTTACTAAAACTTCCGTACTTCGGAATACACAGACCCGCTACTCGGGGTCTAACGTAAAAATATAAAAATAGAATTAAACTCTAATTTAACTCTAAATAATAAACGTGGAAGATTGGCCTTATAATAACAGGAAGCGTATGTAGTACAGAGAACTGTGAACACTACAATACGTTTAAATTTATCAAGAGGATTAAAACCTCTGGCCTGGAAGGCAAACAGCAACTGCGTAAAACTTCTAAGGTAAGCGGCCTGCTTCGAATCACTGCTTCCTCTCTCTCGCTTGGCAAAAAGCCACAACTTAAATACTTGGCGTTCGCCAGACAAACTTTGCATAAAAACCTTAACGCTTATAATTCTGGCCGGAAGTAGAAAATAACAAGTGATAGTAAAGATTTAAAATAAAATAAACTTTAGTAAAACTTAAGATCCTTACAAGATAACCTTGCAGGTGAGCGTGCCAGGTCTCCTCACCTCACTGGATTATCCCTCAAATGTGCTTTCTTTGACGTCATCCCTCCAAGTTGTCGCTACTCAAACAAATTTTGATATTGTTGTTACAGTCGTTTCTCTGTATTTGCCTCCAAATGAGCATATTGATCAGCAAGATTTAAATGGCCTTATAGAGCAGCTGCCTGAGCCTTTCATCATAATAGGTGATTTTAACGGCCATAGTCCGCTCTGGGATAGTAAAGATACAAATTGAGCGATTGATTGAAGATCATAACCTTTGTCTCCTGAATAATGGGCAGGATACTTACTTCCATGAGCCTTCAAAGACATTCCATGCTCTCGACCTTGCCATCTGTTCACCATCTCTGTTGCCTTTTTGCACTTTTAATGTGGGAAATGATATTTACAACAGTGATCATTATTCCATTTTTGTGTCTCTTGCACGAAGAGGAGCAAACCCCATGACGAGACTCCCTCGGTTTATACTGGACGGGGCAGACTGGGAACTCTTCTCTTCCACTGCAGAGCTCACAGATCAAATGGTAGAAGATGGGCATATCGATGACGCTGTTGAAGCTGTTACTAATACTATTATTCAGGCAGCTATGCTTTCCATTCCTAGAACATCAGGAAAACTACTAAAATATTAAAAACCATGGTGGAATCGCGACTGTCATGAAGCACTCAAAAAAACAGAAAAAAGCATGGGGTATTTTTCGTAGATATCCTACTCTGCGAAACCTCATAGCATTTAAAAGAACCAAAGCAAATGCACGAAAAGTAGGAGGCAGAGCCAAAGGAATTCTTGGATTTCATATGTGTCGTCAATAACATCCTCCACGCCTAGTAAGCGGGTTTGGGAAAGAGTTCGAAAAGCATGCGGCATATATAAAGACCACTCACTTTCCTTTTTGGAAAAAGATGGCCGAGTGATTAGCTCCATAGAAGACATTGCGAATACTATTGGTGAGGCATTTGCTGCCGTTTCTTCCAGCAGAAACTATTTACCTGCATTTCTCTCTATGAAGCAGCACTCTGAAATAAATCCCATCGCATTCAACTCTTCCAAATCCGAGCCTTACAATAGAGACTTTACTATGCTTGAATTAAGGAGTGCTTTATTGCAGAGACATAGGTCTTCTCCGGGTCCTGATGGCGTGAATTACGAAATGCTAAAGCATCTGTTCTATCAGTCACTGACTGCCCTTCTCACTCTTTACAATAAGAGTGTGGAAGGAGCGTACCTTTCCCAGTGCATGGAGGAGAGCTGTTGTCATTCCTATTGCTAAGCCAGGGAAAGATCCAAGGAATCCCTCCAACTATCGGCCAATTGCCCTTACGAGTTGCCCATACAAACTGTTTGAAAAGATGGTAAACAGCCGCCTAGTCTACTTCTTGGAAAAGAATAATATATCGCCTTATCAAAGCCGTTTTCGAAAGGGAAGAACGACCGTAGATAATATGCTTCTTTTAGAGACATCTATTCGAAAAGCTTTTGTCAAAAGAGAAGTCACCTTGTCTCAATATTCTTTGACATTGAGAAAGCTTATGATAAGGCATGGAGATACGGTATACTTCGCGATCTCCACGAGAGTGGCTTGCGCGGCAACCTACCAATTTTTATTCAGAATTTCTTGTACAATAGAACTTTTCAAGTAAGAATTGGCTCTGCTTTATCGAATGTTTTTGAACAGGAAGAGGGTGCGCCTCAAGGAGGGAACAGGAAGAGGGTGCGCTGTGTGCTTAGTGTCAGCCTAAAAATAAACTCTATATTAAAAGAACTTCCTCCCACCATCTTGAGATCTCTATATGTAGATTTACAGATTAGCTGTCGAGGGACAGACATGAGATACATAGAGAGGCAATTGCAGATGGCTCTGAATAAGATCCAGGAGTGGTCAAACAAACAGGGATTTACTTTTTCAAAACAGAAAACTGTGCGTGCACTTTTGTAGGAAGCGTGGTCTCCATCCTGAACCTGAGTTATATCTGAATGGTACAATTATTCCAGTTGCGCCTGAAGTAAAATTTTTAGGAGTGACGTTCGACCGAAAATTGACTTTCCTTTCTCATGTTTTAAACCTGAGAAAGAAGTGTCTAAAAACACTAAAATATTTTAAAAGTGTTGGCGAACACCTCTTGGGGTGCAGAGCGTTGCTCCATGCTTCGCATTTATAGAGCGCTTATCCGCTCTAGACTGGACTATGGCTCAGTTGTTTATGGATCCGCTCGCTCATCTGTTTTGTTAAAAATGGATCCTGTTCACCATCAAGCTCTGCGGATTTGTTCAGGAGCTTTCAGGACTTCTGTCCAGAGCCTATATGTTGACTCTAACGAACCATCACTTTATCTGAGGCGTGAGCAATTGTCCCTTTTGCAATATTTTAATATTCTATCTCAACCTGAACATCCTAATAAGCTGTGCTTACTTGATAATGAGTGTAATACATTATTTGAAACACGTCCATCCTGTATTCCTACCTTTCCTTTAAGAGTTCGCCCTATCATTGAGGAACATTCCCTCTCTGATATGCGCCCCCAAGCAGTACAGAACTTTGAAATCATCCCACCTTGGGAAAATTCACGGATTCAGCTTCTTGATGTTTTCAAACATCACGTGAAGGCAAGCACTAACGAGATCGTATACAGACGACTCTTCGCTGAGCACAGGCACAAATACAAATATAGCAGTTATCTTCCAGTCTATACAGATGGATCCAAGTCAAAAGATCATGTTGGGATGGCATTTGTAATTGAAGATCACATGGAGGGCAGACGCTTGCACCGTGATTTCTCTGTCTTAACATCTGAACTAACTGCGATATATTATAGTCTCTTGTACATCTCAAGGCTCTGCCACAAAAAGTTTATAATTTATACAGACTCGTACAGTGCGCTTAAATCATTAGAAGCTTTTTCTAACACTCAAAATCCAGTAATAGTGGATATTCTTAAGTTACATATAAACTTAACAGGTCGTGGATATGAAATTCTGTACTGCTGGGTTCCCGGGCATGTGGGAATAAAAGGGAATGAGCTGGCAGATATCACAGCGAAATATGCTGTTGAACTATCCAGTCGTCTCATCCCTTTTGCAGACATCTGTTGTGTTGTGAAACAGAAGATCCGAAAAAAATGGCAGCAACTTTGGGATGTTCAGCTTCAAAATAAATTAAAACATGTAAAGCCTAGAATTGAGCATTGGGAATTAACCAAAAATCGTAAGGAGGAAGTTCTTTTGACTCGCCTCAGAATTGGCCACACTAGAGTGACAGATAACTAACTACCTTTTAAAAGCTGAGAATGAGCCGGCTTGTTCAAATTGTAATGTTTGTCTATCTGTCCGTCATATTTTAATTGAGTGTCCATGTTTTAATAGTCTTCGTCAGAAATATTTTAATAGCAGTGACTTACCTCTCGACCGTTTAATCGGAAGAGAGGTCAATATTAATTTATTTTATTATTTAAAAGAGACTGGCTTTTATTACCTAATGTAATTTTTTTAAGACTGTGTCTTGAATTTTAATGTGTGCTTTTAACTTGTTTTTATATGACTTCATCCTCTGGATTTGGTACATTTGTATACTTGTTTTTAATTATTGTATTTTAATTTCATCATTTGTAATCATCCCATCTCGTGTTTGGCGCGCTATAATTATCTTTGGTTTTGCGCCATAATCTCTCACTCACTCACTAAGATGACATTTGTTAAGTGGGTCACAGTTTCCGTATAAATTTATACAGGATAAGTTTTATTTTGTTCCCAAGCTTAATCCAAAATTATGTAAAATAGTTTTAAAAAATTGCAAGAATATTAAAAACGCTACCAGTGTTGGATGTGCTAGGAATTTACATTTAGATTTATTAGTGACATAAGCGCTTAACGTGTAGTATGTACGTGTACAAATTTACAGTATGAATAGTTTCAGCTGACTTAGGTCTAATTCATGGGTTCTTAGATTTTTTCATGTCCCGTATCCCTAAAAATTTATTAATATGTTCTCACATCCCTAACAAATTTTGAATGTGCTCTCACACCCTATGAAGCAGTTTTCTGGAAGCAAATTAAAACAAAGTTCTAGAATCAAATTTTAATTTTAAAAAAATGAAACATGGAAATAAAATACTACAAAAATTTACATTTGCATAAATCGTTCAAAAAAAATAGTGACTTTTGAGTTCTTGTTTATTGGATAAGAGATTTTCAAATTATGACTCTTGGTCAGAGCCGTAGCTAGGGTTTTCAGCGCCCGGGGACAAAAGAAAATTTTGCACCCCCGTGTGCCAAGAATGGAAAACACTTCATTCTAAAATTTTGTAACATCAATTTGGGAGAACCGGGGACAGATGTCCCCCCTTGCTCCACCCTGGCTATGGCTCTGCTATTAGTTGGTTGCTAATAAATAACAGTTTGCATATCTGCTTGTGTATCCAAGAGATTTTCTGAATTTTCTTTTGATTAATAAAAGAGCACTAAATCCAAACTCGCTTAAGTATATCGTCGCAAATGAGATGAACGCAGCTAGTGCCTTTTCAGTAAATTTTGGGAACATATTCATTTTGGGCAAACTTATGAATCTACACTTTGAAGGGAAAAAAACGAGAAAGGCCCGCCTACTCGTACGTATTGAAAATTATCTCGAATTACCGCCAGCCTGAGAAATTCCCTAAAGTTAAAGAAATAAATACACGAAAACATATTCTTTCCTCACGACTCACCTTTGACGATTTCACGAAACCTAAGCAAGTGTTAAACGAACTGAAAACGTCCGTCTCTATGATTAAGAAGCTTAGCCTTTCTCGGTTATTAGGCCAGACGATAATAAATACCACAATTCAAGACAACCACCTCGAAACATATGTTAATATAAGTTTCCTCGACCCGTGTTTCCATCCGAATCGGTTTATGGAACGGCGATGGCCTCCTCAGCAATTTGTAGGAACTGCAACACTTCTTTCTCACTCATGTTATAGTTACTGGTATAAAAAACTGAAATGCTTGCTCTCCAACCCAAAATTCTCAATATTCTCAAAAATATGCTATATGCTACATCAAAATATGCCGCCCCAAGTCCTGCTATGCTGCCTCAACGTGGCGGAACGGGTGAAGTACGCCGGAAGCATAGCTCCTGATAGGGCCACCCTAAGCGTGAAGGCCGTTCCAGTCCAGCTATGCTGCCTCAACGTGGTGGTGTTACTGGGCGGAATGGGCGAAGTACATCGGGAGCATAGCTCCTGGTAGTGCCACTCTAGGCGTGCAGGTTGTTCCAACATGCCCAGCTAAAGCGTAGCAGGTGAAGATCCTTCAGGGGATTACCGTCTTGGTGATCGAGTGTCAAAATCCTGCAGCCTCAGTGATCTCTCCTCCTTTCTGCCTCCTCTCCTCTTAACTGCAACTTTTCTCGTTTTCCTTCTCCCTTGTAGTTTCCTCTTCTGAGGTTCGGGATCGTCATAAGAAACTGGAACAGCCTTGTCCCAAGTTCTTCGAGTGGCGAGAAAAATGCCCACGTAATTGCCGTGCATGGAGACCCGTGTCACTGGAACGGAGGGTCCTGGTAGTTGAGGGGCTAGGTACTGTCCCCAACACACTGCTTTGGCCTCTGCTTCAGTTAAACGGGAGGCACCTTGTCGTCCTCACGGGTGTCAATCGACTGGTCACTAGTCCTTATGTCAGGGGCTTAGGGACAGGCTCTCGGGAGTACCTGCTTTTAGGAAAGCCGACTGTGGGACTTCAGTTTGCGTATAGGTCCGGCTAGTCCTGGCGTAGAAATCTGCGTCTCCTTGTTGGGCTCCATGGTGGGTGCGGCGTTCGGACCCGAATCTCTCTCCATTTAAATATGAATGCTCCTTCCTGCTCCAACAATGTACCCGATACTCCGATTGTGACCAAGAGACTAAGAAGCGACATAGAAAGCCCTGTATCAGATGTATTTTGTCCGCGTTTCTTAATTATAACCAGCTCTGAAGAATTGAAAAAACTATCACCCTTTCTAATAAACAAACATCTTTTGTCTTCTGTAGGAGAACTGAAAAATATTAAGAGACTTCGGACTGGAGACCTTTTTAAAAAAACTGTGTCCGGAAAGCAGTCTTTTTAAAACTAACTAAATTAGGACAAGCAAACACTGTATTTAAGCCACATAACACTCTAAATTCGTCCCCAGGAGTAATCTCTGAAATAGACTTACTGTCAGTAACTGAAGAGGAATTTGTTAAAGAGTTGGCAGATCAAAACATGTGTGTGGTGCTTGTAGGATCAAAATACGGAAAGAAGGTCAACTCATTCCCACTAAATATGTCATACTTTCAGGTCTCTTAACCTGGATAAAAACATCAAAGCTTGATACCTAAACTGTTCAGTCAGGCCACATACACCGAATCCAGTGCGTTGCTTTCAATGTCAGCGTTTTGAACATGGAAAGACCTCTTGTTGCGGTAGCCTCACGTGCGTTCGATGTTCCATTGTAGGCCATGCCAGTGAAGGCTGCTCTGCTGCCTTCTTAAGTATAATCTGTAAAGGCGAGCACCTAGCTTTTTCAAGATCATGTCCGAAATGGCAGCCAGAAACACAAATTCAAAAAATTAAAGTTACACAAAAGATATCATTTGCAGAAGCCAAAAGACATGTTCTCTCTATTCAGCCAAGACCTTATCTTAATCTTATGCATCCAAAACAGACAGAAGATCCTAAAAACAAAAAATCAGGAAAAAACCTGGTGTTGGAAGTTGTACGCCGGTGACTGCGCCCAAAGGAAAACAGGATGTCCAACAGAATAAGCATAGAGATGTTATCAAGAAAAATAAGCAAAACTCCAAGACCCCCAGACAAAATTCTTTTGCGAGCATGAGTTCACGATGTCTAGACGACTCAGACGAAATGGATGTTGAACAAGTATTATCCCTTCCGAAACACCTTTTGCCTCGAAAGCCAAAAAAGCAACACCGTCAAAACAAGCATCCATAATGGCTACACTTATTCCGTGGTGTTTCCGTCAAAACCTGGATAATATCAAGGATTTAATCAATATCTATCAACCTGCCTGCTTTGCACTTCAGGAAACCGTGTTAAAACCAAGCAGACATTCTAAGATAAGGAGATATATCACAGTAAGAAAGGAGAACCCATCTGGGGATCGTGCCTGTGGTTGTGTGTGCTTTATCGCCTCCCACAATCACCCATACACTGCTCTCCCTTTGACGACGTCCCTTCAAGCTGTGGCAATTTAGATTAATTTACGCTTTTCAATCTCAGTATGTACTATTTATTTAGCCCCACATGAGCAAGTTGATCAGTGAGAGTTGGACAGAATAATAGAGCAGCTCCCAGAACCTTTTTTGCTTTCAGGTGGCTTCAATGCACATAGTACCGTATGGGGAAGTAGAATCACTAATTCAAGGGGCTGGCAGATCGAACAATTAATGGAAGACCATTCTATTTGGCTCCTTAATAATGGAGAATACACCTGTGTATTCATCAGCCGACTAGAACATTTCATGCAATTGATCTGGTTTTTTGTTCTCCATCTTTACAACCTTTTTCCTCTTTCAGTGTAGGGAAGAATCTCTACGATAGTGACCATTTCCCAGTGATTGTAAATAATACAGGAAAATCAATGATCTCGAGGCAACCACGCTTACTTTACGATAGAGCTGATTGGGATCTTTTTGCATCTTGTGCTGTACTGATTGAAAAAATGGTTAACGATGTAGACATTAATGCAGTAGGAAAAATGATCTCTGATACTATTGTACAAGCTGCTGAACTCTGCATTCCAAAGTCCTCCACAAAGTTCCCTAAACCCTGGTGGAACAGGGATTGTCATGATGAAACTTTGATAGAGCAAAAGAAAGCTTGGTGTATCTTTCACAGCTATCCAACACTGGCAAATCTTCTGGGCTTTAAAAAAAGCTAAGGCTAATGCAACAAAAGTAAGACAGCAAAGTCAGAGAAAATCATGGGCAGCCAACGTGTGCATTATTACCTCCTCATTATCTAGCAAACAGATTTGGGAAAGATTCTGCAAAGCCTCTGGACTATGTAATGATTATTCCTTTTCTGTTTTAGAAAAAGATGGAAAGGTGATAAGTACTAGAGAAGAAATAGTCGATGCTTTAGGGGATATATTTGCTGCTGTAATTACTCAAAAGAGTTTCTGTCCACAAAGATGCGCTTGGAAAGGATTCAAATCGACTTTTTTCATCCTAATGCAGAATCTTATAATAAAGATCTCACCATGTTTGAATTAAGAAGTGTAATATCTCGCACTGATAGGACATGCCCTGATCCTGATGGCATAAGTTATTTGATGATAAAGCATCTGCCCAATGAATCTCTAGTGGTCCTTCTTACTCTGTATAATAAGATATGGAAAGAAGAAACTTTCCCAACTACCTGGTGCAGGGCCTTTGTAATCCCTATAGCAAAACCTGGCAAGGACCCGAAAAATCCTTTAAATTAGCGCCCCATCGCGCTCATTAGCTGCCTTTGCAAGATCATGGGGAAAATGGTAAATCACCGTCTCACCTATTATCTGGAGAATAATCATTGCCTATCGCCTTACCAAAGTGGTTTCCGTGAGGGAAGATCTTCACTTGACAATGCCTTGTTTTTAGAAACCGCAGTACGCAATGCATTTGTGAAAAGAAATCGTGATTTCAATCTTCTTTGACATGGAAAAGGCGTACGATAGAACTTGGCGGCATGGAACTCGTCATGAACTTTACAGCACTGGGTTGCGAGGTAATTTACCCATCTTCATTCAAAACTTTCTGAAGGATCGCATTTTTCAAGTTAAGATTTTTCAAGTTAAGTTCCTCTCTCAAGTATTTGTATAATAAGAAGGTGTACCCAAGGTTCATTTGCTGTGGAGCTTTCAGAACATCTCCAGTCTAAAGTTTATATGTCATCTTTTTTTAACCATCTCTGTAATTCAGACGTAAGCAGTTGTCCATTGGTCTTTATTATAAAGTAATGTCACAAGCCGAACATCCTGTCTGACTCATGACATCAGATCAATACTGGCGTATACCAAGCACGTCCTTCATGTATTCCACCTTTTGATCTCCGCATTCACTCACTGATTTAAGAATTCAACCTAAAAGATCTGCATCCCAAAAGCTTTATTGTTTTCGGTATTGCTCCCTGGCAAGTAGTGAATATTCACATACTTAACACTTTGGAGAACTTCAGAAGAGACGTACCAATGATGTCCAATATCAACAAATTTTCCTAGAGCATAGAAGCAGTCATTCAAATATAAAGCAATTTTTACTGATGGCTCAAAGGATCATGATCATGTCGAGGCATCTTTTGTTTGTGATAAAGAAATCAAGAGTAGTAAACTTCGTAAGGCTGCATCTGTTTTTACAGCAGAAATGTTTGCCATTTTAATTCCTTAATCTTTAAGCAGAATAGCAGAAAATTCATCCTCTACTCTGACTCTCTGAGTGATCTTGAATCAATGAATACAAATACTAGCCACCCTTTGGTCTTAGAAATTTTAAAGGCACACCTCCGTTCGAGAAACGCAGGTTATTCTATTGCGTATTGCTGGGTGCCTGGATATGCTGGCATCAAAGGCAATGAACTCGCCGATATCACAGCAAAATCTGCTGAAATTACTTCTGAAAATGAAGTCCTTTTTAAGGACATACGGAATTACATCAGAACAAAGATCTAGTCCAGGTGGCAAGAACTCTGGGAATGCCAGCCTCTGAACAAATTAAGGCAAGTAAAACCCAATTTGGAGTATTGGGAGTTGAGAGGGAATCGAAAGGAGGATGTACTGCTGACTACGAATAGGATGTACTACGAATTGGTCACTGTAGACTGACACATCAGTATCTCAAGGAGATAATGAGCCTATTTGTGGCACTTGCGATGTCCCCGTTTAAGTCAATCACATTTTAACCTGCTGTCCTGCTTTTAGTCAGAAACTTGAATGTCATTTTAACTCTACGAATGTTAACTTAACAGATCTCATTGGAAGAAACCCTCATATCATCCTCATAAGATTTTTAAAAGACATCTCTTTTTACCATATGATTTGAAATGTTTTTCCCTTTATCCTGCTCTACCGGTTGCTAGAGCATTTCTCAAAGTCATTTCTCCAAGTCACTTCTCCATGCCTTCATCAGCATTACAGGTTACATAATTTTAAAGTCTTAGTCAATGGTAGCAAGGAAAGTTTATGTATAGGTCCGCCCAATGAAGTTTTTAGTTTCACGACACGAACTTTTCCATCGGCACCCGGATATAGTTCAGTTATTCGTCCAAGGCGCCATCTTAATGGAGGCAAATTGTCGTCTTTCAATCAGCCTAAGTCATTAAGGGTTAAATTTGGTTCATCCTTCAACCATTTGGTACGTCTTTGCAACTGGGATTAGACGTTAGACCAACGTTTTCAGAAGCTCTGGAAAACTTTTTGAGTCAGCTTCCACCTTTCAGCAGGAGTTGATCTGTTATTTGTAAGATCAGGCTCAGGAATTGCTGTTAACGTTGTTCCAATTAGGAAATGACAAGGTGTTAAGGGATTAAAGCCTTCAGGATCAGAAGAGATAGAAACTACTGGCCTGTAATTCAAACATGCCTCCATTTGAGTAATAAGGTTGTAGAATTCCTTGTGAGTTAAAATCTGTGTTCCAACAGTCCTCTTTAAGTGAATCTTCATTTGCTAACACCAGGGCTTAATTTCTAAGATTAGAAGTGCCGGAACTCTATGGAAAACCGTCAGCAAAGAGGAACAAGAGGAAATAAATAAATAAAATGACTATTAAACTCATTAATAATTTTAAAATTAAATAGTTAATTAATAGCTATTTAATTAGTGTTTATAAATTGTTATGTAATTAATACTATTATATAATTAATTAATTATAATTTAATTGACAATTATTACATAATTAATTATTATTTTTTGAATTAATTAAATTATTAAAATTAAATAAAAGGTAAAGTGATAAATTGAAATTTCATAAGCGATTTTTAATATAATTTTAAGATTAAAATAAAGTTTTCGAGATAAAATTTCTACTGAAATTATTCAGTTACATAAAAGAAGTGCCGAAGCCTTCTTATTCAGGGCTCCGGTGCGTTCCGGCTAGAATTATGAACCATTACAAAACCTAAGAAGCACCGGAGCCAAAATCCGGTGGGCTCCGGCCCAATTTAAGCTCTGATCATAGGGGGGAGTTCTTTTATCATCACAAAAATCAAATATACTTAAAGTACATAGCTGATGAAAATTCCAGTGCGAAACAGAATGAGGGTAATGTGTGGGTGGAAACAAAAAATGAGGGGAATCTTGGTAAGAGAGAACGTTGTCTTTGACCGCAGCTCTCTGCTGATATAATTATAGCCATCAAGCAGATGTGTGTCAGGGTAAAATAAGTCCTGAGTCTGACTTCTAAGGATGAATGTAAAGTTGCTGGTTACGCTTTACCCCCGTTAGTGGATAGTGTGGGAAGACGATGTATAGGACGTACTTGAGCAGTTTATCTCAGTATTTCACTCTTATTGTACTCGCTATCACTTACCGCACATTTAGGAACACAAATTTTCCTTCCTGCGAGGATAACTTAATTGTAAGCATTCATAACAGTACACTAGATACGATGGCATGGCGAGAAATTTACGCGTTCCTAAACAAACTCCCCCAAATTTATTGCCCTTCTTTAAGTGAAAGGTTTTCGCATGTGAGCGATAAATTTTAATTTCAATACTGCCTGAAAAATGAAAGTTCACTCTGAAAAAGGCTAGTCTTGTCTTTTGTGTTTGTAATTATTCAGACCAAGGCTAACTAATTAATTTGAGATAGAAACCTGTTTATTTAAATTTACTTGAACGTCTCATGTTCTCATGCGTTCGTATTTCTAGGGAAATAGAGTATTGCAAGGTCTGCTTATTGCTAAACTAAAACGTCAGGAATTCTAAATTTTTTTTCCTTTAAATTATAGTTCATTTTTATAAAAAGAAGTACCGGAGCTCATCTTATTTAGGGCTCCGGTGCGCTCCGGCTAAAATTGTAATTTATCTTAAAAATTGAGAAGTACCGGAGCCGGGCTCCGGTGCAATTTAAGCACTGTCAGATGGTAAGCATGTCTGAAAGATATTATTTACATGAATATCAGAAGCGACAAAACATTGGATACTAGACAAATTAAACATAGATATTTCCACAGAACTGAGTATCTCTTCCAAAGTGTGACCTTAAGAAAAGCATTCAAAAAGCTAATTCTGTCGGTATGCATATAGTGATGGACTGTCGCCAATAGCGCGATAAACTGTATGAACTGGAAACCCTGCAAAAGAATTAATTGTGTAACACATTTATTCTTCACACTTATTTTTCTCACTCCATCAGAAAAGGACAGTGATATGACACTCTCTATAACTCCTTTTTCAATATGTATGTATTGGAATACTAACGAATTTTAACCTATTTTCATGTATTAATAAAGAATGTGTTTTGTGATCTTACAATTTCCGTCTACACCTATTTTTGATTACAAGTTAATTAGGTATGATCTCGCTTGATGGTGCGCTGGATACAAGGTAAGAAGAATCATTTTTCTCTCTATTTTTATTAATTTGTTGTAAAATTTCGAAGCTATAAAATGTTTTACAACAAATTCATGGTAATTACACCATTTGAAGGTTATTATTTCTCATTACAGGCATGAATAAACTATTTCATAACCACTAGACCTATCGGCAACCATTAGAATCTTAAAAAGGAGACCTGCTGATTACAAAAGCTTCAGAAGATCGTCTGTATGCAAAAAGACAACTGCAGTATGTTCCATTATTGTCTTCTTCATCAATGCAGCCAAGATGATTGGATTTGAATACTGTTCATACATGAGTACATGTTCAATTTAACTAACGTTTCTGGACGTACTTTCTGCACCTTCACCACATTTTTATAAAAGACATTGTTTCCATGGTGGTTTGCTTGTTTGCGGAAGAATCAGGTAAAATGATTGTACTGAATTCCTTATCAGAGTGATATTTAAGTAGCAGCGGTTGCTGAGAAGTCCTAAATCAACAGTCTAGCAACTGTACACCAGTTTCTTTATGGCATAAATAACAATAATGGTCTTCAAATACTGAATTCACCCATGAATAATTACAATCAAAAAGACAATTAAGTGGTTTCAAAAGTGGTTTCAGATTTTTCAGATCATACTTAGAGAAGTATTCAGCTCTCTGAAAATAACCATATATTTGATCGGATTTTAATTTACCAATCATTTGCCATTTTGACTTTTATCTAAATGATACCTTTTAGACATGATTAACAGCATTTGACCATTTTCAGACTGTCGCGTTTGCTTACTAGAACTTTACTTCCACGGACTTCCACGGACGCCCTCTGGCGAAAGAGACTAAAAGTAGTCAGTTGAACGGCTGACGCGTCTAACAGATGTATAACGATAGACCGTCTCCGTATAAATTATGCTTGTAATCATTATAACTTGTAAATATTTTGTAGATATCTTTCATACGAATTAAAATTTCTTAAAAAGTTTATAGCTGTGTTTCGAAGTGAATCGAAGTTCATCATAAAGACGGATACCGACAAGAAGGAAAGAAGGCAGTTCAGGGCAGCCCTATTTAGAAGGTAAGTGAACTTTCACTTATCTATTTAATGATCAAAAAATTTTAATAGTACAAAGTTGATAAAATTTTTTAACATGGCGCCCGAACAGGGACTGCCAGTAACTGCTATTTTCCTAACTATTGAAACTGTCTAAATTGATATCAGTTATATAGAGGATACATAAGCATAAATAATTAGTGATTGCTGATAGTTGTTGAATTGTTGAATATTAAACAATGACGGAATTCATCGATACATTGAAAAGGAAACGCGGCCACATAAGGGCTGCCGTTACAAAATTAATTGGCCGAATCGAAACTGAATTACCAAAAACAGAAGTGAATGCAGAGGAACTAGAAATTTCCTTAGAACTCTTAAATGAAAAATTGAACGAGTTAAAACAAATAGATGCCGATATAGAAAAATTAATAGACATAAATTATCTTGACCAGGAATTAAACGGTGTTGACGAATATCGTGAAAGAATAACTACATTTAAATACAAGGCTAACAAAAAATTGAAAGAAATTAATATAAAACAACAAAAATTTAATGTGTTACGAAGCACTGAACAGTTAAGTGAAAGTATTATAGAAAACGTTAAAATCGAAAGTCATAATGTGAAGCTTCCTAAACTTACGATTCCGAAGTTTTATGGCGAGAGCTGCGAATGGCTGACATTTTGGAACACTTTTTCATCAGCCATACATCAAAATAAAACGCTTGACGCTATAAGCAAATTTAATTATTTGAAATCCTTTTTGGGAGGTACTGCTTATAACACCATTGACGGTTTCGATTTAACCGAAGAAAATTACGAAACTTCAGTTAAACTCCTCACAGAACGATTTGGAAATAAAGATGTACTGATAAACGCCCATATAGATAAATTACTGAAAATAAGACCTCTAAAGGATTCTAATGACATTCAAAATTTCCGTAAGTTATTCAATTATATACAGAAACATATTCGATGTCTTGAATCATTAAATATGACCTCAGAAACGTATGGAGCTTTATTAACGCCTATTTTGCTTAAAACATTGCCCGCAGATTTGGTTTTGGAGTATAATAAAACAGTTCGGAAATCAAATTACGATTTGAGTCACCTAGTGGAATTTCTTTCTGAACAGTTAGTTGCGCGGGAACGTACATTCCAGACGGTCCAGCCAAAGGCGGCGCCGCAAAAGCATAACAAACTGATTGAAACCAGACCTATTGCGAAACACACAGCTTCGGAGTTGACGAACGCAAGTTTGCGGGGGGGGGGACAAACACCATGTGTTTTCTGCGACTCTTCTGATCACGAGTCTTTAACGTGTAAACAAGCATCTTTATGGTCTACTGAGAAAAAAAGGGAGAAATGTAAAGCGAAATTAATATGTTATCGCTGTTTACACCCACGGCATCTCAGTTTTAATTGCACTTCTAGAATAAGGTGTGAATTATGTAAACAACGACATGCCACTATAATGTGTTTTAAAAACGAAAACGGAGAAGTTAAGGAAGAACAAATTGAAATTAAGGCCTTAACGAATAATTCATCCTATGAAAGTGTAATCTTGCAAACTTTAATTGCCAATGTTTACGGAGATGGTCAAGTAGCAGATCATATATCAGCACATTTCTTGCGGAGAAATTAAAACTAAAATCTTTAGGTCAGGAAAGTGTGACTCATGGGCTTTTTGGAGGGATAGAAAAAAGGGAAAATCACAACAAGTATCTGATTAAGTTAAATAATCCAGAAACAGGATTCACATGCGAAATGGAAGTTTTGAGCCAAAAAACTATATGCTCACATATTCCAAAATTGGAGGATAGGGAATGCTTAAAGAAACTAAGAGGTTACAAAATTTTTCCCAGTGATGTAACTAATGAGAATTCTTGTTTATTTGAAAAACACCCTAACGAAATACACGTGCTTGTAGGAGCAGATTATGTCGGAAAACTTTTTACAGGGGAAGTAAAACACGTAACGGAGAGTTTAGTAGCGATGAATACACACCTTGGTTGGACTATATTAGGGAGAACGAAGGTAAAGGGAAAGAATTTTAATGAAGTTCTTTTATCACTACACATTAGTGACAGAAAAATTTGTGACTTGTGGTCTCTTGATTCTATCGGAATAACTGAACCAGCTCTTTCGCAAACAAAACAAGAAATACAAAAGGCTACAGAAAATTATTTTATCCGTACTTTAGAAAGAGATGACGCTGGAAGATATCAGGTGTCACTTCCGTGGCTTCAAATTCATCCTGAGTTGCCAGATAATAGAATCCTTGCAGAAAAGCGTCTGAAGTCTTGCGTGAAAACCCTTCAGACAAAGAATTCCTTAGAAGCCTACGAAACTGTTTTAAAGGATTGGGTAGAAGAGGGAATAATTGAACCTATCGATATTTCGGAGGCAGAAAAGATCAAAGGGCATTATCTGCCACATAGAGCAGTGTTTCGGGAAAATTCGACTACCAAAATTCGACCAGAGTTCGACGCATCTGCAAAGGAGAAAAATTCGGTATCTCTGAACGACTGTCTGGAAAAGGGTCCTAATTATCTTGAATTGATCCCCAAAATTTTGACAAAATTTCGAGAGGGGAAGTATGGAGTAATTTCGGATATAAAAAGAGCATTTCTTCAGATAGGTGTGAACCCAGCGGATCGAGATTTTCTCCGGTTCCTATGGTGGGAGAAAGGACAGCCTGAAAAACTGACTATATATCGACACCGAAGGGTTGTATTCGGCGTAAACGCCAGCCCCTTTTTACTCGCTGCCACAATTAACTACCATTTGGAAAATGTACCAAAACATCATCAGGAAATAGCTTCAAAGCTAAAGAAAGCCATGTATGTGGATAACTGCGTAGCGAGCGTGGAATCAATTGAAGAATTAAACTCATTTATCAAAGGATCTAGAGAAATAATGGCTACTGCAAAATTTGACCTAAGAGGTTGGAAACATAATAGACTTAAAAATGAAACTTCAATTCTAAACCTTTCTGATGAAGATTATGAAGATGTTGTGTCAGTATTGGGATTGAAATGGGACTTGTTTGACGATACTTTGTCTTGTCACGTAAAATATGAAGAAAACCCTGTATTGAGCAAAAGATCTGTTCTTTCCGAATTGAGTAAAATCTTTGACCCAATTGGGTTTACTAGTCCAGTTACTCTCTTGCCTAAACTGATTCTGCAAGAGTGCTGGAAACAGAAAATTAACTGGGATACTAATCTGCCGAAAGATCTAGCAAGGAAATTTTTCACATGGTCATCTCAGTTAAAATATTTGAAAGACATCAAAATTCCTAGATTGCTTCCCAAAATAGACGAAAGTACCACTGTGCATGTATTTTCGGACGCAAGCAAGGACGCGTATGCGACCTGCATTTTCCTTAGGCACAGCGGTGAGAGTGGAGTCACTTGTCAATTGATACAATCTAAAGCAAGAGTTGCTCCCCTAAAAGCACTCACCATACCTCGACTAGAGATACTCGCTTGCACTATTGGAGCCAGGCTCTCTCATACAATAAGAGAAGACTTGAAACTAAAAGAGGTTCCAGTTTTTTACTGGACGGATTCCACAAATGCTCTCTTTTGGATAAAACAGAAAGAAAATTGGTCCACTTTTATAGCCAATCGAGTAAATGAGATTCGAAAATTGAGTAACCTAGATCACTGGCATCACATTCCCGGAAAGTTTAATCCTTCGGATTTGCCATCACGCGGTTGCTCTGCAAAAGAATTGAGGAAATCCGAATGGTGGAAACGACCAGATTGGATTTATCGACCTCCAGAAGAGTGGCCTATTGCAGATGGAGAACATCCTGACTTCGATATAGTAAATGGAGAGAGAAAACGTACTGTGGTTTCAGCAAGCAATAACACGAATACAGATAAATTTAAACTTTTTGACAATATTTCAAAATTCGAAAAGATCATAAAGGTCGTATCTTGGATCTTTAGATTCATTAAAAATGCTACAACACCACCATCGGAAAGAACTCATGGGAGAATTGCAGTCGAAGAACTAAAAGGAGCTGAAACAGTGGTTTTCCGACTCATCCAACGAGAATCTTTCGAAGGATTGAAAGATAAAAGAATACGTGCTCTAGAACCTATCATGGACCCCAATGGCCTTATAAAAGTGAAGACACGTATCTTTCAGAGAGACGATGATGCTGACTTTCGTTACCCAGTTTTACTTCCCTCAGGACATCCATTAGTCTTAAAACTGATCAAATCTGAACATGAAAGGCTAAGTCACGCTGGAGTACAATTCGTTATGTGCGCTTTGCGTGAAAAATATTGGATCATAAAGAGTAGGAAGACCGTACGCAAGGTTATCCAAAACTGTGTACGATGTCGAAGGTTCGACTCTGATTCATATAAGATTCCTCAAGCGCCACTACCTGAAGACAGAATAAGAGATGCTTTAATTTTTGAGATTATTGGTGTTGATCTGACGGGTCCCTTAATTTTAAAAGGAGGCCAAAAAACATGGATCGTCATTTTTACTTGCGCAATATACAGAGCAGTTCACTTAGAGCTAGTCTCATCTCTATCAACCGAAAGTTTCCTGCACGCATTCAGGCGATTCATCGCTCGAAGGGGTAGACCTGTCACTGTATACTCTGACAATGGAACCAATTTTGTTGGATCAAATAATTTGTTTAAGACCATAGATTGGAATTCTATCTTAGAAAATGCAACAGTTAAGAAAATTGAATGGAAATTTATACCCCCTTCCTCGCCATGGTGGGGAGGGTGGTGGGAAAGATTAATTGGAGTACTAAAGAGAATTCTTCGAAAGGTACTAGGAAAATCTTCTCTGAACTACGAAGAATTGTTGACAATCATTTGTGACTGCGAGAGCATTATGAACAACCGTCCTCTCACGTATTTGTCAGAAGACGTAAAGGATTTAAGAGCTCTCACCCCAGCAATGTTTCTAACAGAAATTCCAGAGACTGGAGTTCCTGAATTAGATCTTTTGGATTCTAAATCCATCAATAAAAGATACCTTTACAGAGCCAAATTGAGAAAAGATTTACGAAAAAGATTTCGATCAGAATATTTAGGGCAACTAAAACAAAGCTCAAAATTCATCCGCGAACCATCTTCTGTGAAAGTTGGTGATCTTGTAATTGTGTCCAACAACGAAAAAAGGATAAACTGGCCCTTAGCTAGAATCGTGGAAATTTTTCCATCCCACGACGGACACATTAGATTAGTGAAACTGAAAACTGCACAAGGGGAGATTATAAGACCTACTAAGAACCTCATACCTCTTGAACTCAACTTTACACCTGAGTCGGATATGCTAGTGAGGTACAGAACTCGACGTATGACGAAAACTCAAAAGACTTGAACTACAGGTCAGTTGAGGTCCATCCTCTGTTGATACTGGACCTCAAGGTGGGAGTGTCGCGTTTGCTTACTAGAACTTTACTTCCACGGACGCCCTCTGGCGAAAGAAACTAAAAGTAGTCAGTTGAACGGCTGACGCGTCTAACAGATGTATAACGATAGACCGTCTCCGTATAAATTATGCTTGTAATCATTATAACTTGTAAATATTTTGTAGATATCTTTCATACGAATTAAAATTTCTTAAAAAGTTTATAGCTGTGTTTCGAAGTGAATCGAAGTTCATCATAGAGACGGATACCGACAAGAAGGAAAGAAGGCAGTTCAGGGCAGCCCTATTTAGAAGGTAAGTGAACTTTCACTTATCTATTTAATGATCAAAAAATTTTAATAGTACAAAGTTGATAAAATTTTTTAACACAGACAGTAAACATGTTTCCTTTTATGATTTACTTATGCTTACCTTATTTGAATATTCTGTGCACAGATACCTGTGTCAGGTTTTTATTTGTTTATTTATACAGTAGACTACAAGTACACTTCATGGAATTTTAAACAATCTCTACAACAAAGTTAGAATTGCTTTTACAATTATGCTTGCATTTTTAATACCAGTGTACAATTAAGAAAGGCTAAATTGAAATTAGAAAATTTAATTGACAAATATAGCCGAATGCCAGAAGTTCTACAAATTTTTTTTTTAAAAGATACCCCATATTGCGATCATGTTCAAGTGATGCAAACTATGTATTTCATGATAATCACACACAAATTATGGACTAAGTGTATAGCACCGATCCAGCAGGATAATGCATTTAAGTGTGGCTAGAATAAGCCATCTGAATCAAAATACAATTTTGACAGAAGCAAATAACAATTCATGCATCAAATCCAAATATAACAATGATAACAGTTTTCTTTAATTTAAAAATAAATAAGCAATCACAAACATAAATAAAACATAATTTAATTTCAAAAATGGTTTTGGGTAGATCTACTGAAATAAAAGCAATGTGTATACGAAGCTAGATCATGTCAAGAGCTTGTTGATAAAATTCGGTAATTTTTTTGTGGGTTACATGAAAAAAAAAAAATTAATGGATAATTTTGACGGATATTGTTCTTTTTTCTAATTTAGGAAAAAAATACATTTTTAAAAGCAGACTGTGTTTTCCTTTTTGTTTTTTGTAGTTATATATACATTATTTCAGTCACTAGAAGTTACATTAATTACCATCCAGTTACAATTACTAATATTCATAATTTGATAGAAGTGTAGAACTCGATAATTCCGGTTTCATTATGTCAAGCTGAATGTCAAAAATGTAGCCACTCAGATGGTGTAGTGGTTAAGGTAGCTTGACAGCGATACTGAAGCGCCCGGGATCGAATCCCGGAGAAGGCATGGTTGTAACTGTCCGTCCCTTCATAGGAGGCAATGGTGGCTCACCTATTAGGTGCCTCCATAATAAAGAGACCACCACAACTGGCCTTAGTATAGATTAATGGACTCCTGAGTTACACTGTAACTGTTCACAATCTGCCATTGGAAAAACAAAATATCAAAAGTGTACAATTGGAAATTTACGTGTATTTTTTTTTTTTTTTTTTTTTTTCTTCTGGATAAATCAAGTTTTTGATTACTTGAATTATTTTTCTGTTCCGTGTGGTTTCTGTTGATTGAAGTTCAAGTTCTTCTGATAATTATTTTTAAAGTTTTAACTATGTTTGCTATTATTCGAAGAAGTCCAGCAAATGAGGAAGAAAAATCGCACACAGATAAGATCAAAATCAAGTAGCTAGCAAACAGGCATATTTATTTACATTAATTTCAATACTGCCTGAAAAATGAAAGTTCACTCTGAAAAAGGCTAGTCTTGTCTTTTGTGTTTGTAATTATTCAGACCAAGGCTAACTAATTAATTTGAGATAGAAACCTGTTTATTTAAATCTTTATGTATTCAAACTGATTAAATCTTATATTACATGAATTCAAATAATCAGAAAACATATGAAAATGCACTTCATTTAGTTAAAAATATCCTTTCATCACTTTTATTCAACTTCAATGTATAAGCTATAACTGTTCAATTGCAATTTCTTTTTGTTGAATATGCTTCTCTTTTACAAGCTTCATGAAGGCCAGAGTATAGAATGTGAATATAACAGGCTAAAACATGCATACATGAAAATATTTAATTCAGCCTAAAGTAACATTCTGATATGGGTGAGGTAAAATTTTCACACTGAAGTAAAGTGAATTAAAATGATTTTTAGTGTTTTCATGCATGGATATAAAAAAATGCCTGTACAGAATTTTAGCTGGGTAGTATCACAGCAAAGCTTTTCTAGACAAGACAACTGTAATATGTTATGAACTAAAGAAAAAAAAAAAAAAAAAAAAGAACTAAGAATCTCAGATCTCATAATAATATGATCTGCAATGCGAGTGACTCATGACATTATCTGTATAACAAAATTACATACGTTTTCTAAGAAATTTCTTGTAAGAAGCACGAAAACTTGAGGATAGCTATGAGACTTATAATCAATTTTTAGTTGTTAGACAGTACACAAATATTAAAGAAGGGAAACTTTAATTAGGAAAAAAGTGATGAAAAATTTTCCATATAGAGTAGAATATGAAAAAACAGAAATCTTTATGAGAGTAAAATACAGACATCACTCATTATAATCACCACTACAAAAGTCCCAAATGATTTCCCATTTTGGCTATGTTCATTTTATAGGTTATATAATGATCAATCAGAATCATTAATACCAATACAGCATCTAAACTGAACTCTGCGCCTGATTTTTAGGCCAAAGAGGCTTTGTCCTTGAAGGACTATTGTTTTCGTTTTGCGATTTTGCGTTGAATCACTAAAAATGGCCGTTTCAGTTTTCAAACTGTTGCCACCAAATGTTAGAGTCCTGCATTATATTTGAAGAAATTAAATAAAGAAAAAATCTGCATAAATGTATGTATATTTCTCGCATTGTGATAAAACAACGGAATTTGAACAATCGAATTTTGAATGACGTAATCCTCCTACGAATATGGGCATGTGGAAGACCGAATTTGAAATTTGGAATTTGTTTTATTATCGATCTCATATTTTGTAAAACTTTGTAAGGTATTTATTTCTCCCGCCTTCCTTTCGTGGTGTAGTGGTCAGCACACTGAGCCGGTATTTCAGAGGTCCGTGGTTCGATTCCCGGCGAAGGCGTTGCTAATTTTTCATCTCTTCTGCCTTCCAAAATTACCTAATGTCTCTACAGTGGCGCCGAACTAAAAGGGTTGTGGATTATGACATTCCACACCCCGGATTTGGCGACTGGGTCTCCTAAAAATCCCAGTCGCCCTTTAAAAGGGGGAGTATGTAAGGTCTTTCTTCCGCCTTCCTAGCGTGTCTTCATGGTGTAATGGTCAGCACACTGAGCTGGTATTTCAGAGGTACGTGGTTTTTGATTCCCGGCGAAGGCGTTGCTAATTTTTCATCTCTTCTACCTCCAAAAATTACCTAACGTCTTTACATATTTAACGAATTTTTGATTAACAAACTTAAGGATTTCAAAGCGAGCAATGGCAACACTCTACGGGGGGGGGACCTTTTTATCTTCAGCGTGCGGAACAGTGTATTGGAAATTCTAAAATATGCTCATTTTAAAATTATTTTGCGACATTGCTATTGAGCTGAATTTTATGGTTTAAGTGCAAAGAACATGATATTTAATGAATAAAGGTAATACACAAAACGTTAAAAAACGTCCCTTTCGACGTAATTTAAAATCTAAAACCTTTCAGATTTTTTTTACGTGAATTCTTCCTTTCTGTATGATATCAATAAACAGTTAATTATCAGTTTTAAAATATCAAATATTTTTAAGCATTTTAATTGAGAATACGTTCATTTGTTTATGTAAATTAAATAAGCATTCAAAACAACAACAACACACCTCAAAACCAGAAAAACCAATTTTTTCGTTTATACGAGTAATTAACTCTTATACTTCCATAGACGTGAATGGCAAACAGAAGATTAACAGCTGTACTCCATATTTAATTTTAATGGTTGATTTAACTATGTTTAGATATTTCAGATTATGTCCAATTAAATTACATACTATCATGGATAGAAACAATTCCTATATACTGTAACATAATCTATTATCACTGTTATTGTTCTACCTAAGTTCTTCTCCCCCTTTTCCCCCAAAAAACCTGCATATGTGCTTAAACCTACATTTGATCTTTATATCCATCCAGTGCTAAAATCTTAACCACCAAAGCCTTTAGAAGGATACAATGATCTTTCTCGTGTGGGCAAGAACATTTAAAAATGATACCTAGTAAAAATGTTACTTAGTAATTTTTTTTTTCATCATCACAATTTCTTTCTTCTGTAGTTACGTCCAAACAGCACATGAAAAAATTACCGTAAATCTAGAATGATGCTATTAATGTTAATTACTATGTTTCTGAAATGATTAACACCGATATGAAATTAAGCTGATGCTTCCTTATCTTAACCAAAATCAGTTCAGATGCTATTGGTGTTATGAGATATAAAAATGATTTTAAATATTCAGTAAACCTACTGGAATTAATGAGTGAGTGAGTATTTCCTAAATCATCATGTACAAAGAAATGAAAATTTTCACTTTAAAACACACACAAAGGAAGAACTGATTAATGAAAAGTACCGGTTTGGATAAATTGGATTCCACTACTTATTGCTAAATATATATATATATATATATAAAGGCTAATTCCTAAGGGTATTACAGTAGACTCCAGATTAATCGAGATAATACAGGGTATGATGTTCATGGTTAACCCAAAACCATGGTTAATCCAATAATAGTTACAAAAATATGCAGAAAACAGGAATAACCCATATTATAATTTTTTTAAAAATTAAAAATTTACAATAGATCCTCAATCAACCGAGGTCTTGAGAAAATGTAGCAATGTTAGAAATGGTAAAGCGAAAACAGTAAAATTCGCAAACATTATCGCTGATTGATCACTTGGCCATTCTTATCAACAATGGGTCATTTAACAGAATTCCTATTGTGCTTTATGGTAAAAAATACCTGCAACAGAAAATGAAACCAATGCTAAATGACAATTTTTATACATGTTTAAAAGAATAAAAGCACGATGTTTCAGAATGGATAAGTGTAGAAAACAGAATTTTCATTTGAAGAAGAAACCATTCGTGGCATAGATCCAGGAACCAATAAAAACTGCTGTAATGCTGAAGATGACAATGAAACAAAAAAGCACTATCACAAAAATTGTTGGCGCACTTTTTCAAAAACGAGTTGTCTTAGAAAAATGAATGTAAGAAATATTTTTAAAAAATTCACAAATCGCGTAAATTTTGATGGAGTTTGCTTCCCCCAGTATCAAGAATATATTTGTTACAAAACAAGATCTTATACAGATTATTTTTAACTGAAAGAAACAAATTTTATCTGATAATTAAAGGGTGTTAGAATATTAGTAGCTACATGTATGTACTTCATTTTAGAATTTCGAATAAACCATGTAGAAAAATATTGATCATGACATAAAATTTAGTTTCTATTAACCGAGTTTTCAATTATCGTAGGTGATCGAACCACTCGGCCATTGGTACAGCAGTTGTATTCTTAAGCAGTTTAATTTGGAGAATGAGTTAATTTAGGTTATGTAAATTAAATTATCATTCAAAATAAGATCACATTTCAAAATAGAAAAAAAGAAAAAAAAATTATATTACTCTCGTATTTCAATAGGAGACAATGGGAGAGACAGACTATTAAAGGCACTTAATTTATTTTTAAAATGTAGCAATTTTTTTAATTGATGATTAAACAACGATTATATATCCCAGGTTAGGTACAATTAAATTATCTGCTTTTGTGGATAAGAATAATTCTTAAATACTGTGATATCGTGTTGTTACTGCTGCTTAAACGTATTTTCTTCTTATTTTTGTGTTTTCTGATAAAATTTTGCTTTATTCTGATGGATCATGATAGTAATTTTTCTAATGTAACAAAAAACACAGTTTTTTTTTTTTTAAAGGCCTGGTTAATTGGGAGTTGACTGTAATTACAATAAAAATATATGAGAACTGCATTGTACTTATGAAAACTGATTAAAATCGCTATTTATGTTATGATTAGTATATAAATTATGATGATGTAACAACTGGTAGAACTAAGGATTATTAATATAAAAAAAACAATATAAAAAGACTTGCAATAACTGACTACTTATATCTATTTGTTATTCATTCACGCAAAAATAGGCATCTCTTTCTGTACAGAAATAGAATTCTTAACTGTCAACATTATCATATGTCCTGCTCAGAATTTCCTTGTTCATTATTTAATTTTTCGACCAGCATGTTTAAAGTACATACAACGATGTCCATCTTCCTGTCCAGAGTTATCAGCTGCAAAGAAAAATAATGCCACACGATATCAGATTTGGAGCTTATCATATTCTGATACATTTAAGAAAAATAATGCATAACAGAAGAGCTCAATTAGAGATGAACAGATTCTATCTAACACATTAAAATGATTAATGATCTTATTGTATTTCTTTATTTTTTAAAGTCAAAGGAATATTTATTTTCCGGTTCTCCTTAACGTATTTACTTAAAATAAAGCTAATGGAAAAGATGCCAAGAAAAGCATCTTTTCTTGGGCTTTTTCTTTCAGTCAGTGGTTGAAGAGAGGTTCTCAAAATCTTGACATCTAAGTTATCCTAGCATCTGATGTTAAGAAACATTTCTATATGTGAAGAATTCTCCAATAGGTCTCCTAGTATACTACGGCCCAAAATTTACTCTCAAATTAAAAATTATTCTATATTCATTTCACAAAGGTAGAATAAAAGAGAAAAACATAGTTAAAATATATATTGAAGATTAAAAACCCTTCCATAATTTGAATAACTTTATGCTGTTTTATTGCACTTTGGTACAAGATAAAAGAAGATTAATGATGTACACCTTCAAACCAAAAAAGGTGGAGTCAGTTCTATATCTCCCGTTCTAGTGGGCCGATTGGCGAAATTTATCTTGCGTTTTTCATGTCTTCAAAGCGCGACTTGGTTGGTTGGTTGGTGTCCATGTCCTTTGAAAAGTGAAATGGATCCATGCATGGAAAACACAGCTTTTGCAGGTTCCACAATCCTTTCACTGTACGGCTCTACCTGGAAAGGAAATTACCCCCAAGCTTAAATATAAAAGGAATAGCAGGAGGCTGAGAACTGAGCTTATGAACTGAAGGACAGCTGTATATGTTCTTTTGTCTTTAGAGAAGGCTCCACTGTACCTTACTCTAAACTTCCTATCTTTCAAAACGTCGGCGATCCAGATTAGAGCATTTCCTCTTATACCATGTTAGTATACGATTTCAATACGTTTTTGTCGCCATACAGTATCGAATGCCGATTTTATATCCAGGAAAATAGCAGTGGTCTTTTTGTAGGTCTTTCCTGAAAAGCCATCAATAACCGATTGACATAGGTAGAAAAGCTGATCTTCTGCAGTGTGATATTTTCTGTACGCAGTTTGATAGAAGTTCAATTTGTTATTCTTTACAAGTTCACCCATGATTCGTGAATGTATAATACATAATTTTACAAAGAACACTAGTCACTGCAATGGGTGTGTAGTGTTTACACTAAGTGGCCGGTTTCTCCAGTTTAAGCAGGGGCACAATAATAAATGTTTTCCAGTTCAGGGAAAGTTTTCCCTTTTTCATCTTGTTGTTAACTATATCCAGTACACATTCAGTGGCGATCTCGCCCAGATGTTTCACTATTTCACCAAACATGAGATCGTTACCACGGGATTTCTTATCATTAGTAGGCTTATAAGGTATTTCTCCCACCTTCTTCGCCTTTGTAGTATAGTGGTCTGCACGCTGGGTGCGTATTCCAGAGGTCCGCAGTTCGATTCTCTGCGAAGGCGTTGCTCATTTTTCATCTTGCCTGCTTCCAAAAATACCTAATGTCTCTACAGGCTTAATTGGCTCTTGGCAGAAAATAGCTTGAGTATAAGGGTCATCGTTTGAATATCTTCTTGCTTCTAAAAGTAATTTCCTAACTGCTCTATTCATTATTTTGTTTTCTGTCTGGAACTCCCATTTACTAATGTTTGAGTTGTGCATTTGCTGCTGCTTTATTTTTGTCTGCTGAGGCAATAATATTTTATCTCTGGGCAGTTGGAATTTTAGAGTATTTATCTAGGGCACTAACCATCCTCCAGAGTTTTGCATCTTTTTTTCGGATCCAGATGATTGCAGAATTCTGCCCATTTTAAGCGTTTGCCTTTTGCTGTTTCCTCCTCAACTTTCCTAGTAGCCTCAGCAAGTCTGTCCCGATTCAGATCTGTGTTTTTCCTCTTTAATTGTTCGTTTGTCGTATCTCTCTCCTCAATTAGGAAATCAATGTTAAGATCTTTCCAATATTGGACCTATCGTTTTTTCCGTTTCCTCCAGGTATATATATATCTCTTTGCCACTTTAGCAATATTTTTTGTGAGAGTTAAAATTTTAACCTCAACCCATTCTTAAATCGAGGTTCATGCTTATACAGATCTTCCAAATATTGGGTAAAGCCAGTCAAATTTGCCTTTCTGAAGTTCCATTATCTCCTTTGTTGATCGGCCACTTCCGTCCGCATATTAAGGGTGGTGAGAAAAGAACGGTGATCACTCATTGCATTAACCAAAATTCCCCAGTTACAAAGGTGCGATATCTGGTAACTGATGGCTGGGAGGTCCAGAGCTGATTGTGTGCCAGTTGATCTTAATAGATATGTGTTTTGTTTATCATTAATGATGGTCAGCTCTAAATCCATCAGAATGCCTTCCACTTGCATCCATGACATGTGATCCCCAAGCGGGACTGTTTGCATTAAAGTCTTCAAGCAGAATGTCATGATCTGCATAGGTGTTACCTATTTCACTTAATTAATTTGGGATGATGAACTAGAACAAAAGAATGCTCAAGAGTGAAAATTCCCAGGGTCTGGACTTCTGTGTCTGCCAATATCTTGGCCTACAAAGATCATTTTATATTTGGCCACACTTTAATTAGAAATGCGAGTCCACCTCCACGTCTACCCACTCTATCTCTTTTAATCTTTTAATCGTAACCCTTAATGTTAGATTGAATCTTGTCATTTAGCCATGCTTCCTGTAGACAGGCAATACGTATATCATTTTAAGTTAGTAAGCATTGTAGCTTATCTCTCTTTTTAATTGTTCCATTAATGTTCCATTAAGATGTTGACTGTTCGCGTAGCATATTTCCCATCTTATTCCCGGACAAAAGCACGACTTAGGATATATATTAGATTATATATATTGTTCTAACATAGGTATTTTGACACAAAATCCGACTTTTTCTGAAATAACATACCGTTTCTTTCCATATTTCGATTCTACGACTAAAATTATGCCAAGTTTCGAAAAACTCATACGAGTAATTTTCAAAAAAGTAGCTCTCAAAATTTTAGCTTCACAATGTTAATAGAATTTGGTATATAGTTTACAAGGTAGTTCTCCTGCCTTCTTAGCGTGCCTTCGTGGCGTGGTGGTCTGCACGCTGGGGGCATATTCCAGAGGTCCGTGATTCGATTCCCAGCGAAGGCGTTGCTTACTTTTCATTGCTCCTGCTTCCGAAATAAATCCTAATGTCTCTGCAGTGGCGCCCGAGCTAAAAAGGGTGTTGGCTGATGATTCTCCTTACCCAGGATTCGGCAATTGTGTCCCCTAAAAACCCCAGTCGGCCTTTAAAAGTGGGAGTATATAAGGTATTTTCCCCACCTTCTTGGCGTGCCTTCACGGTGTGGTAGTCTGCACGCTCACCACGTAATTGAGAGGTCTGCGGTTCGATTCACGGCGTAGACGTTACTAATTTTTCCTCTTGCCTGCTGCTAAAAATAACCTAATGACTCTATAGTGGCGCCCGAACTAAAAGGGTGATGGATGATGATTCTCCCCAAGTTATTAATATCTTTTTTTTTTCATTAAACTTACTTGACTTCTTCTTTCACAATTTGAAATCGATTCAAATAAAATTCGCAGATATTTTCTGATTTATTTTTTAATTTGCTCTTTTTGGTATTTTCTATAAATTTTCAAAACTTTTTGAATTATAACCTGTGAAATTATAACTTTAAAGCAGGTGTATTTCTAGCTACACCTGCAAAAAATTGGAGCTTTTTATTTGAAATTTCCAAAGATATACGTGAATTTATATATTGGCGTGTTTCGAAATCGGGCATATTTATTACAAGCAATAATAACGCCAAGTATGCTTTACGCATTTTGTTAAAATTATTTGAAAGAATGAACGATGCATCTTTTTTCCCCTCATGAACAATGAAAAAAAGGGAAAAAAATAGGTTACTATAAATTAAAAATTTTGAAAAAAGAGCGCCAAGATAAATTTTTTAATTTCTCCGTAAACTTCCCATCAAATTTCATAGAATTTCATATGTGGGCGTTACCTGAGTTGTAGAATGAAAATATGGAGAAAAATCGATATGTCATTTCAGAAAAAGCCCGATTTTGTCTCAGAATACCTATGTCAGAACAATGCGATATATAAATTTAATATATATCCTAAGTCGCACTTTCGAGACATGGAAAAAGCAAGTTAAATCTCGTCAAACGGCCCAGTAGAGCGGGAGATATAGAACTGCCTCCCCTCCTCTTTTTTGTGTGAAGAGTGTACCTTTAAAAATTTACGGAAACAGGATTTCTTTACGATACCCTTTTTTTAATTAATGATCATAGCTTATTATAAGTATGAATTACTATAAATTATTATAATTGTTAATAACATTTTATTAATAACCATAGTTTTTATTAATAACCTTACAACCATAGTTTAATTACTTTTATTATTAAAAATTACCTGTTGTTCCATACGATGCAAACGAGCGCCAATAGTCATTGGTCTCATGCCTTTTTCTGTAAGATAAGAGCCAGGCTTTCCTAATGTGTGATCCAGTCTATAAAATTCAAGTAAAATTTTAAAATGATAAAATATTGATATTTATAAACATACAGCATGAAATTACAAACATGTGCAAAATGCGCTTTCCTTGGACAGTATGCACAATGCTATCATGTAATTTTAAGACCAAACCAGACAAAACGTTTTAGAAAGTTAACGAATAGATCTTCAAAGAAAAGTGGATGAAAATTCATTATAATTATTCTAAATAAAACTGCCAACTTTTATGATTGTAATTACAAAATACTATAATAAGTATTTGGTAATTAGAATAGCATGGAGACAAACCAGTTTCCATGCTATTCTAATTACTATACTGGGATAACAATTTCAAACATTAAAAAAAATTAAAAATAATTTTAAAAGTATTAGCATTACTTTTAACTTGCTTAGAATTTAATGACACTCTTCAAATTTTGAACGTTTCATTCATTTTATTAAAATAATTTTGCTTAAATGTTTTAATATTTTTTTAATTACGAATACGCTAACTTAGCGAAACATTCAAACTACTGCCTGCAACTACTTCAAAACATTCCGTTCACAAGCATTAAAAAAAAAATAATGAATTTTTTTCCTATCTTCACCTTTTCTTCCTCCTAGCATTGAACACAATGAACGCTTAACACAATTCAGTCGTTATCTCTCATTAATTTCTAATCAGCTTTTTATTTGAAATTAAACTAGGTTAAATTTAATTAGTTATCCAACTTCTCTTTCATCCATCATTAAAAAGAGGTATTTGTGTAAAATTCAATAATTCAAAAAGTTAAACTAATTAAGCATTAAATTATTTTCAAATACCTCCTCTGAAGTTCTTTTATTCGCACCATCATGTTCAAATGTCCTTGAGAATACTGTTCAATAACATCACGGACATCATAAGGCTTACGAGCTTGCTATGAAGAATACATTCCATAAGAAAAAATGAAAGAATCAAAATAAGAACAATAACAACTTTAAATTCTAGTATTAATAGGAATAGTTCACAATAAAAATAAGAAAAACTCACTTGAAACTTCCTACGAGCAACAAAATATTTAATTTTCCTTATGGCTCGAATTGCATTTTTGTGTGCTTCTGTTAGACTAAAAATAAATAAATAAATAAATATTTTTAAAGTTATTAAGGACTTAAAACATAGTAAAGGGCAAAATACAACAGAAAAAGTTAACTTGCTCCACAGCAACTCCCTATAATTAGTTTCAGTGCTAAATAACAAGACTAAGAAATTTGCTTACAATAATGGCCATTTTAAAGATTAAACAACTGCAAACTTAATTTATAAGAAGAATGAAGCTTTTATAAGGAATAATTTCACTACAAGAATATAGTTTTCTTTTATACACTAGTGGATAATTGCTAAGGACGACTATATAGTGCGCAGAAACGTAAGTGTGATTGGATGCCAAGTGAAATAAAATAATGTCAGAATACTAGGACATCCAGAAGGCTGTGAGAAATTGTTCAAACAACAAAATGGTTATTTTGTGCTCAATACGTAAAAGTTAAAAAATGCAATTACCGTTCGCAGGCATTCTGGCGTAAGATGTCAGTACAGGGTATGGACCGCCATGGAGAACAATGCAAGATTCCACATATCATGTCTTTACCCAGCAGCTGTTAGGGTATTTTATCCCATTTCTCTGTCAGTGCACGGTTGAGGGTCTCCTTGTTTATTGGTGGGCATTATCGACCTACAAGCGTCCTCCCGAAAGCATCCCAAACATTTTCAGTGGGATTCAGATCTGGAAAACGAGCTGGCCATTCGAGGCGTTGAATATCCTCGCTTCTCTAGATACTGCTCGACAGCGACTGTTCGATGTCAAGTTGCATTGTTATCCATGAAAACAAATATATCACCAAGAGCAACACGAAACATGAGGCAGCAGAACATTATTAATGTATGGCTGGTCAGCATAGTTCCAGTTGGAAGCATATAGAGCAACGTACGGCCGTTGATCATAATCCCAGCCCATATTATTGACACTACATGTAGGATTTCAGGCCTTTCCTCTATGCTTGCCGGACTATATGCAGTGCCACTCTCACGCCAAATCAAATGGCGTCTACAGTATAGAGACAAATTGAACCTACTCTCATCTGAGAAAATACACAAGCCCAGTTGTCTTCCCTCCAACTGCGACTTTGATGACATCATTGCAATCGGGCAGAATTATGAGGTCTAGACAATGGAATGCATACAACAGGACGGCGGGCATATAGTACTCCTTGATGTAAACGTCTGGCTACATTTTTTGGGAGATTCGCTTGCCAGTAGCAGCAAGTAACTAATCTGCTAGCCCAGTAGATATGCTGTGCCGGTTCCTTTTTATCGACAGCACTATGTACCGATCTTCTGCACGTGTCGTACAGGAACACGACCCACTCTGTAATGTTTGCTACACATTCAATTTGTTTGGAATAATATCCAAAGCTTTGAAACCACACTGGGGATGACGTTGAATACCCTTAGCAGCATCTGTTATTTTTCGCCCTCCTTTAATCTTCTCAATAATACGGCTACGCTTAAGATCATCTAAGCGATGTCGGGAAAAAGTACCAAAAATTGCTAGTTCGTCAATTTATTCTTTCCCATTAAATTTTGCTTTTGAACAACAGCGGTAAATATGCACCAAATCCTTTACATCTCTTACCAGCGCTATCACGTGGCGAACAACTTCGGCAATCCAAAATTTACTTACACACAAGACATCTTACTGTATCCCGCACTTATGCTAATTTCCTTACGTTCCTGCCTTTCATTTTGTGGTTGCTATCATTGCTACTGCCATCTGTCCTTAGCAATTGTCCACCAGCGTATTTTAGATATGTTTTAATCAGATTGGGTGGTTGCTTAATCCTGCTCATACCACCAGCGATGATTATTGGAGAGCTCAAAGCAATAAGAATCAGCGTAATATTCGTACATTTGCAGGAATCTCCAGCTTCAGAAGTGCAAATGATGAAAGAAAACACAAATCCTGGAAATTTATGAATACTACCCTGATTCGTGTTGCCTAAACCCTAAACACCTTATTCGACATGTTACTTTAGCTCACACTACTGATGATGACAAGAATTTGTTGCATTCTCAAAAAACATCTCGAGTGTGACCATGTAATGGAGAGTATCCAATAACAGCTGTACCACTCGCCTTTTTTTTTTCTTTTTTCTTTTCAAAAAAAGTATATCTGAAGATGTCAGATTTCATGCCAGAGAAATTTCAAATCATTCTTCTATCAAAACACTACTGAAAGGGCCCTAAGTAATTCTGCTTATTGGCATGAATAATTAATTCTATTGCAGCAATGTGGTTCTGCATAAACCAATGCTCCAAACTCCTGATTATACTTATACCTGGTGATCGTCACTGTAACACTGCCATGCAGCAGCTATTCCATTTATTTGAATCTGAAAACAACTAATTGTTTTTGAGTCTAACAACACATTATTATAAACATAAAGAAATAATATGAGGTTTCCAACTGCTCAAAAAACCAGAATGCTGCACGCCCTTGAAATCAAAACAGCTTTTAAGAATTAAAAATAATATTCGCTTTATAAAGTTTCAATTATAAAATATGCATATGAAAAATTCTATATTGGTGTTAACATGAACAGAAATAAATATCATAAAATTATTTTAGTTTTTTAAATGTAAATATTTACAAGAATACATTAAAATTAAGCTTACAAACAAGATACGCATAGGAATGTTTCAGTCACGTTAAAATTATTTTGCATGAAAATAAACTTTTATTCCTTACACTGTAAGCATTGGTGGGTCGTCAATATCAATCTCAATTTCATCAGAGCCTACATCATTACTCTGATATGACTGTGCTTGAGTTGGAGTACATTGAGGCTTAAATTCCTTTCTTATAGATCTCTGATGAACCAGTCCTTTAAATAAATAAATAAAGAAAAACATATTAAAAACAAAGACCTCTTACATTATTCTGCTATAAAAAATTAATATACAAAGTTGGTTAAAAACGTATCGAAACATGTGATAAAAACAATGTGCAAAATAAAATATATTTTCTGCATGAAAATTTACATGATGTCATAGCTGTTTATATATTTTATATATTAGCTGTTTATATATGCTAGACGCGGTCGAAAGCTTTCGCCACGGCTAGCATGAGGATGGCAACATTTCAACGATTGAGCAGGGCTTCTCCGCAGAACTCTACCATTCAGACTAGCTGTTTTGTTGTAGATAATTTGCTACGAAAGCCAAACTGTTCAGAGGGTAGCACTTCCAGGAATGGCTCCAGTCTGTTTAAAATTATCCTTTCATGAGACCTGAGAGTAGACTATAACCCTCAGGTCTGGTTGCATCTTTCCCTGGTTTCGGGAGTAAAATTATCTTAGCATGCTTCCATAAAATGGGAAAATAACCGATATTCAGGCATGCATTTATTATATTGGTGAACTTCATAATAACATGGGGAAGAGATTTTTGATAGAAACATTATTTATGGCGTCATGCCCCGGTGCTTTTTTAGGGGGTTTTTAATTTTTTAATTAATTGCTTTACTTCCCCAGGAGTAGCAAAGTCAGCAATTTCCTTGCAGTCGTTGGTGCGTTGAGCCAATCTTTGATGCTATAGCACACATCGTAGACGAAGTTGATATCTTTTGGAGTGTTCTGTTTGGCTTAAATTGTTGCTCTAAGTGATCTGTGAGGACATGTGCTTTACCTTTATTTGTTATTGCAACCATATTGTCTGTAAAAATTGGTCTGCTGCTGCTAAGCTTTCATTTCAAGTCTTTAATGAATGTCCAAAATGAGCTATCTGCAGGGTCCAAACCTAGGAGTTTTCCTCCCAAATTTCATTTCGATATTGATCAATTTTGTTTTTAATTAGTCTGTTCAGGCTATTAAGTTTTTTTTTATAGGGGGCTTTATGTAAGGTGCCAGTGCTTTCTTAATCTGTTTCTCTCTTTAATCAGTTCATGTATGTTGTTTGGAAGTTTGCTAGGATACTGATCGTTTGTGATATAGCGTGAGATATTGTTTATTGCATTATTAATCCCATTAGTAAGAGTTTCAGTTGCATTACCTATGTCCTTTCTCGTACTCAAGCTATCAATAATGAGAGGGTTTTCTCGAAGTAGAGAGAAATAAATTCTAGTTGGTGATTTGGACTCGTTCCTTACTATTACTTTGGAGGCACCCAGTGTAACTAATATCGGGATATGGTCTCATGCTTGACCTCTAGACTCACAGGAATGCAAGTATTAATAAGCAGTATGTCCAAAATATCCGCTCTTTGTAGACCATTTGGCCTGTAAGTGTACTCTGCAGGAACATTTATTGCAATAGGGAAATCGTAGAGAATTTTTCCGTTTCTATTTGTGCGACAACAGCCCCATTCTGCATTTTTTGAGTTCAAGTCTCCGGCAATAATAAATTGCTTATTGTCTGGGCAGAAACTGATGAGTATTCTCTCACCGAGTTGTGCATTTGGCGGGTTGTAAACCGTGCTAAATATACAGTACCATGAAATGGAAGATACAACACTGCTGTTACAATTTCATGATCGTTGCTTCTATCCTCGCTGATGAGGCAGTATTGAAAGGCATTGCGAACATAAATTGCGCCCCACCTCTTTGACTCCTTCTATCACACCTGTACACTCTATAATTAACAATATTTAAGTTCATACACGTCACGTAGGTTTCTAAAATGAGCACAATATTCACATCGTAAGTAATTAGAAAATTTTGAAATTTGGTAATTTTATTAGAATTCTACAAGCATTCCGAACTACTAATTTTATAGGGGCCTTGTTAATGTTGTGACTTGCCATTATTTGATTTCAAGTTTGGGTTATCTTTACTTATGTTTTATACTTATTAAGTGACGAAGTCACACATTCAGGTTCCTGGGCCACGCCCTACCATGTGTATCATGTCGATGTTGTACATATCTTTTGATAAGCATAGCACAAAATTGGTGAAAAGTTCGAAAATTTGCAGGTGATAGGCATGAAGATGTTACGAATATGGTTCTGATAACAATTATAAATCTTGACGCAAAATTAGAGAGAATTTAGCTGCAAATAATTGCTGAGATGAAAAATTCAATTCGCTTCTACGGAGAGTTAGTTACAAGCAGCAGCAGTGGAGTTGGTACATCCAACAGTGAGGGAGGCAGGTCATCTACTACAAAATAAGCTATGGAGAATAACAGGAGGAGGAAAGTGCAGCACAAAAGTAATTGGCAGGCATATTAGAGGGGGAGGGGTTTCAGAGCCATACGATTTAGGATAGGTCAAGCCAAAAAAAAGGGAAGGGGGAAGGACTTTAATTTAAACATTAACTGCAGAGTTTGATGTGAGTTACTAATTAAGCAGTTACTATTTAAATTTTTAAAGTTTTAGAATTTATAAGTTAAAATAATTGCAGCCCAGCTGTTCAACGACTTGTCTAGAGATATGAAAAATGTACATACAAGCAGATAAAATCATACCATATGTTTTGTATTGATATTGGTGTTAAGTGTATCTAGAACAGAGATACCTCTTAGGTTTAGCATTAAATGAGAAATTTAAATAAAAATAAAGCTAACATTTCAGATTAACATTCATTTAAGTTATTTGCTTAAAGCATTAATTTCGGATAACATTTCGAAACATACGAAATGTTTGTCAATATTTTTTGTATGTTCTTTTAACTTAGGGATATATTTTTTAAAAGTTTGCATCATTTTTACTATGTTATTATGTCCGAAGACACTCTGTATATCTTTTAGACATTGAAAGAATTCAAATAATTCATTATTATTATTATTAGTGTTATTACTTCCATAAGGGAGCTATGAGAATTCAACAGTAGAGTGGTTTTTATCCATTAGCCTATTTTTAGGCTGTGATCAACTGAATTGGCCTTGCAAAACTGAGTCCAGGTTTAATGTTGCTCCTTTTCTTGGGGGCTGGTCTAAATTTTGGAAACATTGGGCAAACACGATACGACGATGGATGCTTTCCGGAGCAGTTCATACGCTTAGGATACTCGGGTTTTCCAATTATAGGGTAGTTAGTCGATCTATGATTTTCACCGCATTTAACGCATCGAGGCTGGAAAAAGCAGTTTTCCGAGGAGTGATGCCACTTTTGGCAATTGTGACATTGCAGGATTTGATTTTTTGTTTTCTATTCCTCAATAGACACTATGTAAAGCATCACATCCTTAAGGTTGTAGATATCCTCTATGTTTTCAGATTGCATCAGGATTAACAGAAACAGTGGCATTATGTTTTGTACTTGTCGTATTTGTTGGGAGAGTAAAAAACCGGAGCTTTTGATTGCTGAAACTAATTCAGAAAGATCTGCAAACACTTTCTTTACTTCGTTTATTGCGTCTGAATATAAACCAGTGGATAATGCCTGTGCATACGACTTATTTTCCAGAACGCGGTTTGCTTATGTTTTTGGTTTAATCTTATTTTCCTTGGGGAATTTATCACACCCCTAAAATTGAAGGTGTGGTCTAAATTGCGGTTGGCACAGCGCGGGGGGCGTGTCCTTGTTTTTGTTAGGGCAGTTCTATGAGAAATGTTTTTCCACACATCTTACACGTTTAGGAGTTTAATTACACACAGGAGTGGTGGAACCCCTGAAACCTATAGCATAGCAAGGATCCCGACCGTCCTTTACACTGTTCGATTTTTTACTCTTAAGTCGACTAAATACTCTTCATTAAATATTTCGGAGGATTTGTTTATTTTAGGCAAAGTAACGAGAAATAAGGGAAATTTTGTAACTCCCCTTATTTCTCGTCAGATGACTGACTTCTAGTGTCAGATGACAAGGCTGATATTGAATTTCTAAGCTTCCAAGTCTTCCTGAATTTCGTCATGATCATCGTCTCTAAATAATCCCCTGATAACTACTTTTAAGTCCTTTTCCTGTGGAAGGATGTAACAGTGATGTTCGATATTAGCTACTTTAAGCAGCCTAATACACACTCTATAATCTTCAGCATTTTTAGTGGACACTTTTATACCATCCGGTATAGTGTGATTCCTAACTTCTATATTATTTTCTTTAAAAGTCCTCCATACTCCATGCTTGGCTGTTCTTTGACAGTTATTGGTGGAATTTTGTTTTTCTTTGTATACTGACTATCAGTAATTTGCTGATCGTCGGAAGATTTTTGATTCATTATTAGTACTAGTATTCATTTTATTTTCACTACTTGGAGCCATAGCTGTAATGTTCATGTCCATGTAATCATAATGTTCGCGTCAATTTTAACCTGTTCCTTAGGTGTCTGAGTTATTGTGGCTTTGTTAAGTACCTGAGTTGTAGATTCAAGTTTTTGCAGCAGGTGTTTGGTTTCTACTTCTTACTGTCTGGTCACCTCTGCGTTTTGTGTAAAATTCGTCGTCAGAGCTAACATCCTTATTGAGTGTAATTTTCTCGTCTGAGCTAAGCTGAATATTTTAATTAATATTAATGGGGCTTATAGACCGCTCATTATCACTGTTCGTCTCTGTAATTCAAGCACGTGTGTCAGTATCAATCTGCGTCTGTTCATTTATGGGAGCATGTGGCTCAGTTGCAACCTGTCATTTATCTCCAATTTGTGTATTTTCATCCGATGAGCATTTAGATGATCATCTATACATCTTAACATTTGTTTAAAGAATTTGTATTCTTTTAAATTTTTGTTATCTAACATACCTAAATGTCGCTCATGCTCACATTCTGCAATTAGTTGCTGAAAAAACGCTTTAACTCTGTCCATGATTGCAAATCAAATGCAAAACAAATCCAAAATCCAACGCCCGAATTCTCAAAGCAACCTGCACCCCGGAAACGGGCCCACTCAAAGAAGTCCTGGCAGACAGATGGGCAGGCGGATACCCACAAGGCCCCTGACAGTGAGAGCTTGGGGGTAACTATGTGGGTAGAACGACCAATCCATGGAACTAAAACACTTACCTTAAAAATATAGCAATGAAATAAGTCAAAACAACAAGATAATAGCAACTATTGGCAATCAGGCATAGGCAAAGGAAAAGAAATAATATGGCGTCGAGCGAAGCTCGAGGCTGCACTCAGTAAAATAAGAGGTCGTAACCAGATCTGGTGGCACGCGCAATCTCTCACAACGTCCTACACTCACCGCGTCCTCCCTCCCTGCCGCTGACTCTATCTGATATTTTGATACTTTCGTCGGTATACTGACTTACCCCAGCAGGAGATATTTTCCCCTACTCTTACCAGTACCTTAGAGATTCCTGTTTAGGGCCTGACCTTTGTCAAATCTGCTGTTAAATATATCCTCTAGATGAGGTGGATTTGTCGGTAAGAAGTTTTGAGCACTTATTCGTAGCCGTACAAGTATTGCCGATACATCGCGCAAAGCGCGACGTTTCCGGCCCATGATAAAAGGCCCAGAGGGCACATGACAGTAGTTGAGTCCGAGCAGGTAAATTAAAAGTCAGAGGCAAGAGAGAAAGGGGGTGACCATGCATCCCAGGCCAAGGCAAGGCTAAAAAGCGAACAAGTGAAAAAAGATCAGACAGAGCGGTGACAAATTATGGACAGTTAAATATTAAATGTGATTAAAAAATTTTACATAGCACAAAAAATAAAAATAAGATGCAATACGAATTGAGAACAAAAATTGCAGTAGCTGAAAGTACAAGATAAAATTAAGTAGGGAAATAAGTGTCACGGGTGAGGTGGGCCACGAGTGGTCTAATATCAAAGTCTTCCGTGAGAACAACGTAGTTTAAAACATTGAGCTTCTTGAAGTGTTCACAGTTTCTCGCATTTTTGAAAGCACTTTGTCTCTTGAAGCAGACCGGAGGCTTGAGATCAGTCAGGTGAGTTCCTTCGACGAATCCTGAGATGTGAGTTTTTGCAAACTATACACAACGACCACTCAAAATGCACAGAAAATTACATTCCATATGAGGGAGATGAGAAAGTCTTTCAGAGTCTTAAATTTGAAAAAACACAATTTTCTACAGAAAATTGTCAGCGCACAGAAGTATTGTGTTGTCATTGGTTATCGTGGTCATATTGGGTTTGAATAAAGCAAATGTGCAGCTTAATGTCTAATAAATATATCCTACCCCAGAATCTCATAGGTCAGGATGTCAGCGAAGTCTGTAGGGTTGTTCTTTATTTATCTATTGAAGAAATTTTCATTTATCCTGGTGATGAATTTTTCAATGGATTCCATCTTCAGATCTGCATGCAGACTTCTATTGCGAATGAAATAGGGAGCGTTTGTGATCATCCTTAGAGCTTTGTTTTGGAGAACCTGAAGGATTTTAATGTCCTTATCGCTGGCGTTGGCCCAGGTTGGGGGAAGCATATGCAACAATAAGTCTTAAGATTTAGATGGTATAATCTCCTCTTGAGATTTAATGTGAGTCTATCACTTTTGAGCAGCAGGAAAAGCCTGATCATCATGCTATAAGCCTTTCCACACACATTAGTCATGTGGTTGGACCAGGTGAAGTTTTTATTTAGAGTAACCCCCCAAATAATGACTCGATTTGGTGCTCTCTCCGGTCTTATATAGTTTCCTACCAGCCGCCGAGAAATCTTGAGTACCTTCCATTTCTATATTCTATTCCATTTCCATTCATATAAGTTACATATAAGGATTAAGTAGAGCTGTTCAATTACAGAATTACAGCTATACAGAGATCGGAGCAAAATGTCGCCAAATTTGGCGGCAAAAATTAGTCGCCAAAATCATTATTAAAAATTTATTTCATAAAGACTTTGATATTATAAATTGGTGATATCTCCCCAGTTTAGCGAGCTAGTCATTTATCCCGATGTTAAATACACTTACCCCTGTAACCTTATTTTTCCAAGACAACTTCGCTTTTTAAAGCTACATTATACAAAAGATACTACAATTTCACATATAACTTCACTAAAAGTATTTATATAGATACAAAATTCTTAACAAAATCCTTTCATTTCCAATTGCTGCAATATAGTTTACGAACAAACATGTATGTTACAGTAAAAGAAAAATGTTTTAATATTAAAAACAAAGCATAGCCACTTTAGGAAACATTTTAACTCTGACATTATCTAATACACACGTTAATAAAAAATAATGATTTGAGTTTACTCAACATTCAGTTTGTTGTTATACTTAACAAAAGGAACATACTAGTATTGCTCTTTTTCTAAGATAAATTGTATATAACATTAAAAAACGAAAATACCTGATTTGTTTTCATCTCCATTAACAGTTGTTTCACTATCACTTTGTTGATTTGAAATTTCATTTGTACTGTTACTGACAGGAATATCAATTTTTGACTTGGATTTTCTTCTTTTTAAAACACTAGCCTTTTTAGCTACCTTAAAAATTCAGAAATAATACCATATAAGATGTAATCCTGAAAGAAGTTGATTCTTATTTTCAAAACATTATGCAATACGAAAAAAAAATTCTTAATAAATTTTTTAATTAATTATTAAAAGGAACTCCCTACCTGAATTACTGAATTATGAAAAATAAACTTGCTTTGCTTTCCCAATACACATTGAAAATCCTGTCATTATATGCAGGAAAGCTATTAACAGTTATATCACAAGAATAAGCTACATCTTATTTCCTTTCATATTATGCTACATTATAAATACTGCATGTACGTCAACTTAGAGTAAGTATCGAACTTCAGCATTGGCTTCCATTAGTTAGATGATATAAACTGTGAATACCCGACATATTTTGACACATATCATGCTCACAATGAAATCACATTTGTTTTTGTACAAAAACAGCTATATACATAATTCAGTACCATAAAAATATATACGATTGTGCTAAACTTAAGGCTGAGGGAACAAAAGTACTAGAACATCTAACATATTCGTCGTAACCCAATGAAAATCCAATCAAGATTTTGTTTGGGGTCAGGTCCAAGTGTGCAGGTACCAACAAATAACCAAAGTTGACATATCTAATAAGCAAAATGCACGAGTGTTATATCCACACACAGCATTTGAAGAATTTAGGATCATTTGTAGAATTGACTGAAGCAATTTCGCCCCCACCCCGCAAGTTGGGAATTGATGGCCTCTTACCAAAGTTCCTTTTAAAATTACATTATCAACAAATTATTACATAATTTCTTACAATTAATTACTTTATTTCGAAAACAGAAATTGTAAGCACTTACGTAATACATTTCGTGCACTAACAATTTTCATACAGTTTCCCATAGCCAAATAGAATATAAATGTAGTAAAACACTATGTCACATCATAAAATATTAATTAAAATGCATATTTTCAGTAAAGCTAATCTGAGAAATCTAGCATATATTTTCACTAATTGAAATTGCCACACATTTACGAATTAAATATGTAGAATTTTAAAACATCTAAAAAATTAACCTAATTTATTATGTTTTATAGTATACATATTCTAGAGATTTTATCTAGATACATTTTAGAGATTACATAATACAATGGCGTAAAAATTTACTTAAAATTACGTGGTCTAATTTATTCTTTAAATTCTTTTTTTAGTCTAATAGGCGTTAGCCCAGATGGATAATTTTGTTTCGGCATTTTGCGTTGATTCAATAAAAACGACGAATCACTTTTCAAATTGTTGCCACCAAATATTATCGCCCTATGTATTTAAAGAAATTAAATAATGAAGAATCTTCATAAATATATCTCTGTGTCTCACACTGTGATAAAACAACGGTACCTAGAGCCATCAAATTTTGAATAATGTAATCTTCCACCAAATATAGGCATCTGGAAGCCCGAAATTTGAACTTCGAGTGTTATAGTTCTTCGATTTCATATTTAGTAACACTTCAACGAATTTTTGATTAACAAACTCGACGATTTCAAAGCAAGCAATGGCAACACTGTACAGGAAAAAAAAAAAACAAATTTTTTATTTTTTATCTCCAGCGCTCGAGATTGTGTATCGAAAATTCTAAAGATATGCTCATTTTAAAATTATTTTGCGATATTGCTGTTGAATTGAATTTTATAGTTTAAGTGCAAAGAACATGATATTTAATTAATAAAGGTAACACACAAAACGTTAAAAAATGTCTCTTTGGGTGTAATGTCAAATCTGAAGAGTTTCAGATTTATTAGTCCAAAGGGGCAATTTGCTCTGAAGGACTTTTTTTTTTTTTTTTCCCCATTTTGCGTTGGTTCACTATAAATGTCTGATTCACTTTTCAAATTCTTGCCACGATATATTATCGCGCTGTGCTATATTTAAAGAAATTGAGTAATGGAAGAATCTGCATAAAATGTATGTGTGTTTCTCGCATTGTGATAAAACAACGGTACCTAGAGCCATCCAATTTTGAATAAAGTACGTTTCCACCCGAATATGGGCATCTGGAAGCCCAAATTTGGAATTTGTTTTATTATCTATTTCATATTTTGTAAAATTTTAACGAATTTTTGATTAACAAACTCAACGATTTAACAGCGAGCAATGGCAACACTGTATTGGGGGGGGGGGAACCTTTTCATCTCCGGCGCACAAAACTGTGTATCGGAAATTCTAAACATATGTTAATTTTAAAATTATTTTGCGATATTTCTGTTGAACTGAATTTTATGGTTTAAGTGCGAAGAATATGATATTTAATAAATAAAAATAATACACAAAACGTTAAAAAAAACGCCCCTTTGGACGTTATTTAAAATCTAAAACATTTCAGATTTTTTTTTTTTTTTTTTTTTTTCGTTTTTCATAAAAATTATCTTGTGTTCTCAGAGTTTTTTTACCTGAAATCACAGAATATTTTCTTTCTTTTCTGACATCTTGTGCCTTTGGATAATATTTTCTGTATCCTTCATTTAAATATTTGCACTTTCATTTTGAGCATCAATTACTTAATCCCCTAGTCTACATCTATTGAAGGCGCGATGCCTTCTTTTATCACAGAAAGATCATTAAAATCACAGAATTGTCATTCATTCAGGGATGGATGAGGCTATCAGGAATTCGGAAAATTTCCCGAGGCGCCGGTGCTTGTGATGCTGTTTTTATTATCTAATAGCGATCACAAAAACTGAATTCATAACAAAAAGATTTAAAGACACTGAGAAAAAATAGCAAGATAAATTAATGATAACCGAATTAAACTTAATGTCTTAACCCTGTCGCCGTTGGTTTGACGCAGATTCATAATTGTTGGATTTAATTTTTTATTCCACTGCCTAAAAGCAAGGAATTTTTATGTCTCGCCACCTGTATGATTTCATTAAACGTTATACAGATTCCAGCACCCTTATTCAAGCAGGAAGCTGTTCTCCAAGATGAACATCTTCACATGGTGTTCCTGCAGCCTTGAAGAAGGTTGTTTTTTCTATGATACCAAAATTCATATGGAAGCCAGCCAGGGCCGATCCTAGCGAGGGACAAGATAGTGCACAGCACGTGGGCGGCCAAATGATTATCAAGCATATAATAATAGAAAAGGCCGGTCAGTTTTAACTTGCACGTGAGCGGCCGACGGTCTAGGATCGGTACCGAAGCCAGCACATTTGTGCCTTTAAGTCAGGCCACCTTGTGTCTTTGCGTGTGATTGTCAACTTGAAAAAGGTACCTGCGCCTTTGTGCAACTTGGTAAGTGTTCACCAAGATTAAGACTTTCACATGGACATCTCAGCAGCCTTGATAAGGATTGCTTTCCTCGCGACACTAAACTTCATAATGGCAATGACACATTTGTACCATTATGGATTGGATTGGATTATTCAATTACGGCAAAGCACACGAGGGCTATCTGCCTAAAGGGAGGGATGCCATTGTGGAGGACTTTCTAAGGGAAACTGGCTCGTATACACGTTACACATGGGGAAAACCACGAAAATGCCCATGCAGCCAGCCCGTTCGCGGGATTCGAACCTCGGACAGAACTACCAGTGTTCAGAGTCTTTACCGCTTGGCCGCTGGTGGGCTGTACCATTATGCCGTGGAATCCTTGCACCCAGGTGAACGATGGGTAACTTGGAAAAAGGTGCCGATGCCTTTACCCAAGTTGCTGGCACCGGTTAGACTAGCCCCATCCGTCTTCGCATTATTCATAACATTTTATTACTATTTACTAGAGGTGCATTAAGCCAGGCGAGGGGTAATATGTGCAGGCCTCTCAGAGAGTTTTTACATACGTATATTATAGAAACAGAATTAAGTTTCAAGTATAATAAACAATTCAGCATGCATAACTTCTTAATATGTATATTTGAATAAAATGGTAATTTAACATTTTTATTTAGAAATTTTGCTGCATTATTTTTGTAACGCTAAAAATGTAAAAATGAAAAGTCTATCAAAATGCAAAATATTTAACGGCAAGAAAAATAAAATGTTAGAACATTTTATGAAATATTTATGATTGGAACAATTAGCTTTTTATTCAGCTTAGATACTTAATTGTTTAAAAACCTTTTTCTCAAATAAAAAAAAATTAAAAATTATTTTCGAATTATCGGTGTTATTTGGTATTTCAAATATAATAGTGCAATATTACATACATTTTTTTTATTACACTGCTCGACACTGAAAATGCAACACCAAGAAGGAGTGGTCAGAAATTTATGCAAATTTTAGAGTAGACACACATCACTGAGTTATGCAATTGATGTGAAATGTGCAGCTCTCCGACGCACGTGAAGTAAGATATAAGGGAAGGAAAGTGCAGAATGGGCAATATTCATGTCATTATTTCTGCCAGACGAATTATCGAAGAAAGTTGGTTTTTGTCCCGGAGCATACGTGTAATAGGAGAGAATGCCAGGCCGCCATTAACAAAGGCACTTCCAGCAGATAGACGATTTTACGAGGGGTATGGTGATCAGACTGAGAAGGACGGGTTAGTCCTTACGTCAAATCGCAGCTGATACCCACATGGATGCGAGCACGGTGCATTGGCTATGGCAAACATGGTTGGAACCATGGAGGTAGGAAGTAAGATGGAGTTGCCCTAAACAAGGTTCTCCCGTACTCTGCTCTGAAGCACCGCCGATCCCTACGTGGTGACCAAAACATTGGGTCATTTACCATTGAGTTCAATGGAATTTGACACATTCGGATGTAAATATTTTGTAATTACATCGTAAATATACGTATAAATGGATATATTTTATTTTTCTACAACACTTCAGGGTTCTAAGTATATGAAAACAACATGTTTTTAAACAACATTTCATTTTGAACAGAATTAAATGCTATAATTTTCACAGGACAGTTTTCTCAAAATGGTTTAATTTGAATGAAATATTTTCACAAGTTTTCGTTAATTACATTAGGAAAAAAATTAAGGTAATTCGATTTTATTCGGTTAAGGTACAAAAATTAAGATCAAAGTTTATTGTATTATTAATATTAAAATTATGCATTATTTCTTTTCTATTTATAGAGCTTCTTCCTAAAATACTTTCTTAAATATGACATGATTTTTTGGCTTCTGAGGCATCTTTTAAATCGAAAAATGTAAGTCAATTTATAATTAATGCTCTATTCAGTTCATTTAAAATTAGAGAATCATTAGGAATTAGCGAAATACTTTAAATAGTACTTGACATTCTCTGAACATTTCTGAAAGGGAATAAAATTTTTTTTTTTTTTTTTTTTTTTTTTTTTTTTTTTAGTATTATTTAAAACTTGTAACTGAATTATTATAAAATGTAAGGGGAATAATTCTTTTAATTATACTTATCAGATTTTTTTTACCCTTCATTTCAACAATACATATTCCAAAACTCTTTATTACGTTCTTAAGTGCGCATCTCATAGCATTTGCTTTACAATATCTTTTAACAGACTGCTTTCCAATACGAACAATTCTTGCTTAAATAGTTTTATAACGTATTTGTCAACAAGATTTCAATTTATGTTTACAATTCAATATTAAGGTTATTATATATTTAGATAACATTTATAATCATTATAAATTAGATACATTTAATAATTAGATTTCTTCACAGTACTTTCACACTTGTTTATAAGTGAATAAATTCTTCATTTCAAATACATTTATAAATAATTTAATGAAAATTTATGTATTTTGGCAAAGGCAGATACATGCTTTTTGCAATAATATGCAACAATAATATATGGATGTGAAAAAAAATTGTTTTATTTAAAACATTTTGGCGTTTGGAAAATAAAATAAAAGCAGCGAATACTCTATCAAAGGTATCGAAAAACGTATACAATTTTAAATGTACCGTATGGTATTTTTCATTCTTTAAGCATAACATTTTTCTTAAAATGTATATTTTTGTAGTTCAACAGCTTAGAATTTTATAAAACAAATTCATAATCAAAACCGCGCTGTTGTTAGTTATCGAAAAATAACCAAAATGTGATTTTTGCGTAAATGTCACTAAACTATACAAATTGCTATTATCTATCACACTATGAATGTTTCTTTCATGCGAGAGTGTCCCTTTTTCGATTTGTATGGAACTGTTGTGTGTCGAAATACTATCAGAACCGTGTTAAGCGAGCTTCTGAATGTAAACAAAGAACACCCCATCTGGTGACCCAAGCTTCAAAGTAGTGCTTCACTTCTAGTGCCGACTGGCCCCTCCTTCCTTTCCTACCTCCATGGTTGGAACATGGAAACATGGGAAGAAGGAGGGGTGCAGGTGCAGCCAGTGTGATGTCAGCATGCGTGGATCGCCGCATCCGCCGACAAGCTGTGGCGGTCCCGCAAGTCACTTGTACCGCGATTCTGCAGCATGTGCAAGATACCCTGGATATTCACGTGTCGACCAGAACCATTGGCGTGCACTCACGGCGTCCGTTAAGAAGACTGCCTTTGACCCCACAGCGTAGACGCCAACGTTTAAAATGGTGCCGGACTGAAGCGATGTGGATGACAGAATGGCGAAACGTCGTGTTCTCAGATAAATCACGCTTCTGTTTATCCAGCGGCAGTCGCCGCGTATGTGTGTGGCGTCGACATGAAGACAGATCTAATCTGGCAGTAACTGTGGAATGCCCCACCACGCGACAACGTGGCATAATGGTTTGGGGCGCTATTGCCTACGATTCCAGTCACCTCTAGTTCGTATTCAGGGCATTATGATGGCCCAACGATACTTGGATAATGTACTACAGCCAGTGGCAATCCCCTACCTTCAGGGGCTGCCTAATGCAATTTTCAGCAGGATAACGCCCGACCACACTGTGCTCGCATCTACCAACATGCTCTGCAAGGTACACAGATGCTTCCCTGGCCACCGTACTCTCCTGACCTGACACCAATCGAACATGTGTGGGATGTAATTACATAGTTAATTAAGAAACATCATTAATATATTAATCTTTTTTATAAAATTTTACTGATAATTTTTCATGAAATTACAGTCTAAAAATGTTCAGAAAAAGGAAGATAAATAACTGCATCAAGTTAATTAACCATGCAAATTTAAAATTCTATTAAGTGTTATAAGTTTCATCAATTTTCTACTCATTTTCAATTTTTAAATGCTCAAGTTTTCTTCTTACGTTTTCAGCAAAAATCTATTAGTTCATTCAGATATATGATATATAGAAGTAAAAATATCCCTCCCTACATCTTATGCTCCCAAATCATTATGCGAATATGCAATTACAATTTTTAAAACCTGAAAACTCACGTGTGTGATGTTATCCTCATGCGATGATTTCTAGGTACTTCATTTTTTACAACGATTTTTTTCGACGACGCTGTTTTTAAACTGCGAAGTTTCTGAACCGCGACGTTTCCTCTTTGCCTTCTTTTCTCCCATGATGTTTTGTACCACGACGTTTTGGTCCGCGATGTTTTTGGCAGACACCTTAATTACACGACATTCTAGAACTTTCTTAACTAGCTGCCTTTTGATACACTTTTATTTAGTTCATGCTTGGTATTTGCAGCTATGATCAAAAGTTTGCTATCGATTTTTAAACTACTTCCTGATATCAGGTTAATGTTTAAACAATTTTTCGTACATAACTTCGTTTAATGGGCAAACTAAAACTCTCAGAATTTTACTGTTTGCATCATCTGATAAAGAAAAAAAAATTTTTTAACAGAAATTTGAATACAATTTCTAACTTAGTTTCTAATTTTTGGCAAATTTTCGAAATTTTCTGGAATTTTTTTAGACTATCCGGCCTGTATTATTTTAAAACTTCGAAGAACAAGAATGATAAAAATAAATTAATTGAGAGATTTTGTAAAATTTTTTAAATATTTGTAGCAGATTGAAGCGGAAAGGGAAAAAATATCTATTCTTCTCGGCCATTGCTTGGAAATATACTTTCAAGGATATGAAGTCATTGCATCACACGATTCGTTTTGCTTCTGTACAGATTTATTTGCATTTACTATTCATTTAATTTTATTAATCTCAAAAATGTCCTAATTTAACAACTGATTAGCGTTTACAAGTAGTTACAATGAAATCTACCGTCGTTTTCATTTTTTTCCATTTCATAAGTCTATATATTTTTTTCTCAGTATTAAATTTTAAAAGCTGACTTTTTTTGTCAGAGGCAATATCATATTCTTTTATTTGACTTTAAAATTCTAACATCCTAAAATATATAAAGATATGAAATATATTACAATAATATAAAGATATAAAATTTTCAAACATTATAAAACACACTCTTCATCCCCTCTTAAAACAAGACTGATAAAAATATTAATTAAATGCTTTTTAGAACTTTTTAGACTAGCCGTGTCTTTTGTAAATTCTTTTTTGACTCTTTCATGGTAATGTCACTATGGCAAAAATTTTGCCATCATAATTATAAATATATATTTTAAAGGATGATAAGAATATTAACCATGATATTTATGCTATTAGATAAATTAATAAAGAAAGAAGGGAAATGCAATAAAAATGTTAATAAAATTGCCATGCCTGCCATGTTTCTTGAAAAGTTTTAGAAACCCCAGGGAAGAGTCCTTTATCACCTGCATCACGAGAAAGTAGGAGCAGCTGAAAAGAAATATATATATATATATATATATTTTATATTAGAAATTTTAGTAAGCTTGCCTAAAAGTTACCAGGAGCTGTGGCTCCAAAAAGTTCAACACATTTTAAAAAACAATGTCATTGAAGGGTGAGAAATTATGCTACACGAGAAAAGAAAATATACACAGTAAAATACTTAGCGTTGGAAACTAGTAATGACAAAAAATACAGTAAAATACCTATGGATGTGACACTTGAAAAATTAAAACATATGAAAATCAAACCAAGGAACAAGTTAAAACATAAAACAAACAAAATCAGATAAAAATAGAAAGCGGAAAATGGTAAATTAGCTGAATTCGACTTCCAATCTGGCTTTTCAAGGGAAATATCTGATTGAACGTCGAATCAAGCCAACTCCATTACGCGTTTCGCCGAAACAGACAATTGAAACTTTTCCGCTACAAAATTTTTTAATTAGACAAAGTGTCTTGGAAAATTTATTAGTCTCAATTCTCTGTTCCATTTTCCCAACGCGTCCGCACAAAATGACACATTAAGGTGTTAAAATATGTAAAAAATATTCTGATTACATCTAAAATCAAGACAAAAATAAAAATAAAAATAAATAGCGGTCTGCTATTAGTCCAAATATCCAATAACATAGGGGCTGGGCCTGCAAGCTTAAATATTTATATCTTTATAAAATTTAGAAATCTGTAATTAAATTTAAATGAAAACGAACACAGTGGGTCTTGCTAAGACCAAGAAAAAAGTTGTAGTAAAAGAAACAGAAAAAACTGACCTGTGTCGAAGCAGAGCTCTCCCTCTTAAAACTAAGTTGAAAAGGGGTTGTAATTCCCTTCTGTGTACTTCAGCGTCATCCCACTCGTCATGTGACGTAAGTAGGGGGAGCGATGTCTTTTGGGCATCAGCCAATACGAAAAGACTGTCCGTTAGCTGTAACTTGTCTCTAATTTTCGAAGGGGGTCGGAAAGCTCGGAAAAACGTGTAAAGATTTCAAAATGGCGTCAGTCAAGTTGTTGGAAGAAAAAATTGTTACTGAAAGTGAAAATGGCTAATTCAGCTAAAACTACTAAACTTGGTCATTAAAGTATTTTATGTTACCTGTTGAACGTGCAATAAATACTACTACTGGACAATTAAAAAAAAAAAAAAAACATGGAAACTGAGATTAAAAGTAACATAAATTAAATATGAACTTAAATTAGGCAAGACTGTATTGTAGACTAATTTTTTAAAAGAAAATTCTTATGCATTTCAAAACAGACTGGCATAAGGTCTTACTTTTCAAGAAGGGAAAATAAATACTCTGTAAATATTTTTTATCTTTTAAAGAAAATTTTGCATTTTACAGGCAAATTTCTACACAATTTTTGGATTTAAAAGCTTTTCTATTTTTTCCTTCAGGAATTTCTTTCCAGCTTCTTTTCAGAAAAGAAAATTTTTATTTTATTAAGTAGCAAAAATATTCAGTGAATTTTCAAAATATTTTTGCTCTTGAATAAAAAAGGTTTGTAACATTTTCCCTCAAAAAGCACAGTTTTTTGTAACGCCTGTTATTCATAGTATTGCCTATGATAAACAAAAGCAATACTTAATTACTAAATATTAATATTTAATAAATTATACAAATCATTACCAGCCATGACACATAAGCATTCAACCACATAGCACATGACATACAGACAGACATCTACATAGATACAATTACAATCCAGCTGTATTTGCAATAAAATTCCAGTTATAACAGTTAATTCCTTCTTGAAGATATTTTAGTTACAAATATAATCTTCATTATTAAAGAATGAAGAATCTATATGTATGTAGTCCCTTGCATTGTGGAAAAATAGAGACACCTAAAGCAACCAAATTTTGAACACACATAATCCTCCATCTAAACAAGCGCACCTCAAAGCGATTATTTATTTCTTTTTCCTTTTTATTTGTTTCATATTCTGTGCAAAATTAAGACAATTTTGTTTAACAAATTTGGCGATTTCAAAAAACTGTGTTGTGCTAGGCTAATCATAAGATATTTATGTTTTAAATTTAATCAGAAACTTCAGCGGTTGAAAAGAAATGCATTGCTATATTACGGAAAGCATAATATAACTGTTTTTCAAAATTTAATAGACAATATTTAAAAGAAATGTGTTTCTGCTGCGCAAAATAAGATATTTTTCCTTCCTAGTGTGATGGTTTTTGGCATAGTGTAAAATATTTTACTTTTCTTTTAAATTTAATCTGTCTGTTGCTGATTAACAAACTAATCAATTTAAATGCAATAAACATTGTTCTTCATCTCTAACATTATCAATTACAAGCTACACCTAAGACATTAAACTCATTAAAATCCTTATATATTTTTTTATAACTATTTTAGGCAGCTGGACGATCAAGCAGCCAGTCATCTAAATATTGGGGGTCTATGTACATGATGCCCAGGCTTTGTTTGATTTCTGGACAACTGAGATGAGCTCATTGAGCTACCTGCATGAGTACTAACAGTGGAAGAATTGTGAGCATTTGCAGCAAGCTCAGATTTCTGTTTCTCAGGCATGTCAAAATCCAAACTTGCTTAAATTCAAAGGGAATACTGGAGGCCTGGAGGGCCACAAATGAACTCTGTTTCTGACAAAAGTGTCCCTCAGTTGTTCGTAATAATATTGCAGAGACATTAGGTATTTTTGGAAGCAGGGAAGATGAAAAATGAGCAAACGCCTTCGCCGGGAATCGAACCACGGACCTCTGGAATACCGACGCAGCGTGCAGAACCACTACACCACGAAGGCATGCTAGGAAGGCGGGAGAAATACCTTATATACTCCCCCTTTTAAAGGGCGACTGGGATTTTTAGGGGACCCAATCACCAAAGCAAAAAAGCAACAATATATAAGACTCCATTGTTTAATAATTCTTCAGTAGCCATATTTAAAACTTCACATTCAGAACACAGTGGCAGTTTTTTTTTGGGGGGGGATAGGGATAATCAGATAATTAACCAAAAATTTAGACATACATAATAGTAAAGTAACCTGTACAAAAAAAGAAAGTAAAAAATAAGAGAAAAGTAATAGTAGTAGTAGTAGTAATAGTAATCATAACCAGAAGAAATGCTTTTAGGTCTGTCAGTGAAATTTATTAATGACTTATTTACCTTGCTCAGTGGTGTATTTGGATTTGGAGAATTCGTATTAACTGAATCCTTACAGTGAATCTTCCAAGTAGCAACAGACATAAAAGTTTTATCAGCAGCATAACATCTCCATAAACACTGAAAAAAAAATTTTTTTACAATGCAAATTACCATAGCAAAAGTAATTTAATTTTTCTGCTCTATATATACAGTAGAAATGAAAATCTTATTAGACTATGTATCTAACATATAAAAAAATCAACAACCTATAATACTCTGCTCTGTGATCATAATAAAAATTAATAAATTATTGTACGCTTCATCTAGAACATCAAGGAATCAACAATCTGTAGCACAATTAGAAAATACATTTCAGATAGGAGCATACGCCCCAATTTTCCGCATTTGATAATAGGCAAAAACCTGTCAAATGGTTAATTTCAAGTAAATCTAACCAAAAAAAAAGTAACTTAGAAAATCAAATTTTGATTTAAATCATGTAAAATCTCTAGTATCCATCTTTGCAAGCAACTTACGTAAACAATAGACTTCAAAACAGTGTGGATAATCAACCTACACAAAGATGGATTATTTGCTAAATATACCAGTTAAACAACTGAAAAAAAAATTATCAAGTACCTTAGCCTAGTCATACCATATATACTCACATATTTCTACCCCTAGTTTTCTCAATATATGATTTAAAAACGTTTAATATATGGCAACAATGCAAAATGTTTGCATCAAAGGAAGAATATTTTGTGTGAGTAAAAAGAATATTTTTGAAATTTGTGTTTTTTGAAACACATAATATAATTACATTAATTTGTCTTGTCTGCTTTTTAATGTGCTATATTTATCATTTAAGCCTTCACTTCAGAAATAGCATACACCAAGTATTTTCCCCCTCCCTGTTTTCAAGTGATAAGTTCAAGCGGAAATGAAACAAAAATACATAAATGAATCTGTAATATTCAAAAGTGGCTAACAGAACTACTGAGCACAATCATCTTGTTGGATAACAAGCCCTCCCTACACTTACAGCCATCCTGTTGACTGTTAAATCAGCAGTCATATCTGCCATTCCTCTGTAGAGTCATTAGGTTATTTTGAAGCAGGAGGTGTGAAAAATTTGCAGTACTCTCACCGGGCCTCGGGCCTGGATCTATCGAATACGTGCCGAGTGTGCTACCGTTACACCAGCAAGGCATGCAGAAAGAAGGGAGAAAATATATTATATACTTCTCCTTTCAAAGAGCGACTGGGAATTAGGGAACCCAATCGCCAAATCTTGGGTTTGGAGAATCATCATTCACCACCCATTTAGTTCGGGCGCTATAGTAGTGTTATTAAGTTATCCTAAACCAGGAGATGTGAAAAATGTGCAGTACTTTCGCCGGGACTCGAACCTGAACCTCTCGAATACACGCCGAGTGTGCTACCATTATACCACTAAGGGATGCAGAAAGGATGGAGAAAATACCTTATATCCTTCCCCATCATCTAGCAAATGATTTCTTGTCACCTTGCAGAATTAGAGTTGCAAGCATCTTGTCCACTTGGCTACTTCCCGCCAGGACCAGAGCTTAGGTTGATGCATGTTATAAGAAAATGATCACATTTGTGGTTCTTTGTTCAAAATTAGAATACCTCGTAGAAAGTTTTCTTGAGATATCAAAAGCTTTGTATTAATATTGTCATATTTTTTTTTATTTGCAGGAAAAAAAAGAGTCAGTTCACAAGACATCAAATGCATACAGTTTTGATTACAATTCCATTGTGATTTTTTCATACCGAAGAGAAATATTTGAAAGTCATCCTTCCAGTTCCAAAACTCTTTACAAAACTTTTACATATGTATACCCCTTTATTTTAGTCATACTCTATGTTAAAGAGTGCGCTAGAACAGATATTCATTGTGAGCTCTCTTACCACTACCTTTTATGAGGAAATCGAAGCCATTCAACAACTGTCGATTCATAGTTACTCTGTTGTAAAGGCTGTCATATAGATTCTAAAAGTGCACTTGAAAATAGTTCCCAAAGAACCCTAGACTGGAGGCCTTTGCTTAAGGCAATGGCACACAGAATTTCTTTCCAATGGCTTCCAGCCCACAGTGCTATTATGGGCCAAATTATTTTGAGATAACTGTAGATCTTTAATTGTAGTCAAAGCTTGTTCTTAAAATAATTAAAAAGTGAATAAAGTTTTATTTTATAAATGCTCTAACAAAAAATGGCTAATATTTTTTTACTAAAATACGGTTTCCTTTGAATTCTGCAATAGTCACTGTTTGTGATTTCAATATAGGCTTTTTAAAAGCAATTAGTTGCACTCTTAAATTCAGCCATAAAATCTGTAATTTTATTTTTAATCAAGTCACTATTTTGTGGGTAATCCGTTTGATATTTGTTACATAAAGTTAAGAAAATACCTCTCCACATTACCCTTTTTAGTAATGGCTATGAAAGCACAGCAGATTCAGCAACAACATTTATTGCAAAAAGTAATCAAGTACCCATTTTTCATGAAAATCATAAGTGTTCGACTTTTTCGATTAACTTTTCATCAAGGCCGGCGCTAAGCATTTTGCCGCCCGGTGCAATCTTTGTTGGACCTCAATTTCTTGGGCAATCTTTGTTGGCCCAGCACTTCTCTAAATTCTAAAAATTTTTCCGCCCTGAATTCTGCTGCCCAATGCCTTCTTGAAGTAGAAAAAATTTAGCCATCCCTAAACTTTGCTGCAGATTACTTCTCTAAATTCTAAAAATTTTCCTGTCACTAAATCCTGCCACCTATAACAAGTATCAAACGGATCGTACAGACTGATATTTGTTACGGACAGATTGATTTTGCACCAGGTGCACCAGCTCTAGCACCGACCCTGCTTCTGATTTTAATGGTCATTAAAATGCACTAGAAGTTTACAAATAGCTATTTTTAATTTAAAAGTATAGAGAGATGGTATTTTTGCACAGCAGTCATGCTAAGAAAAATTGACACTTTTTTTAAAATGCTTTACCACAATGATGAATACTAAATACTAAACAAAGAACACAGGAATGTCAACTTATGCATTGTTACACGAAGGATTAAAAGGGAACGTACTGAGAAATTTGCACAGCTTGAGCAAGCATGGTAAGCAATATATTGCACACATATGCATATTTCACCATTGTGACAGAAAATGAGACTTTTCAGTACAGCATAGAAAAAGCATAAACTTACGAAATTAACTTGCAGCTCAAAAAATATATATAAAACTAGCAAAATCATCATTTATGTACTTAATAGTATAAACAAATTAATTCATTTGATTACCTGAATCAATGTTGCTGCTGCAGGAATCTGTCGATTAAAATGTTTTTGACGTTGCTTTTGTTGAACTTTTAGTGCAAAACCAGAACCAAGTATGCCCTTTTTAAAGAAAGAATTAAAAATTTTTAGAAAAGTATGAAAAACAATGAAAACTTGAAATCTTAATTAAACATTATTATAAATTTAATGTAAAAACTTCAACTATGAAATGAAGGGAAAAGAAAAGCAACTTTTGTGATCCTTAGTTGACAAAGTATGTGTCAATAAAATATCAACATAGTCCACAATTAAAAGTTATTCAATAAATATGACAAATTTGCTTTTATTTGTAGCCTTCAAAATATGCATGAGCTATTTACGTATGAACGGAACAACACTCTTTTCCCTTTGTTTTCAGAAATGAAGTTCGTACACTTGTACGTAAAATTAAATTGGTACAAACTTGATGACTAAAACTTTTAAGTAAACAAATGTGTATGTAATTTGAAGCTACCAAAAATGAAAATACCGACCAGAACACTCCACTGACCACACAATTACCTATTAAAAATTTTGTAAAAGCAAATTGTTGAGAATAATCACACGCACTCCCCGTTCTTGTTTTAATGTCCTGTATTTTAACCGTAACTGTTTTATACTTTTGCTTAGGTTGATCTGGGAACAGTTGTAGTTGTTTCCTGGTGTGATATGTAGAAACGTGCTGTGCCATGTGCGTGAAATTCCATCTTTTAATAAAGCCTCTACTTAATTATCATCGGCCTCTGATTCACCTTTTTTTAAATCTTTACAGCAGAGCGTGGTTCTGATATTGAACACGCTAGAGGCGAAGCATTTATATTTGTTTTATGGAACTTATTTGTTTGGAACGGAATCATGCGTTAAGTGAAATTTGAAATGGCAGCACGTGATGAGAATCTTAATTAAACACAATTACTTAAAATTACTTAATTAAACACTTTGTGTGATGAGAACACAAAGTATTGTGTTGAGCCGTTTAACGGTAAAAACTTTTCTCTGTTTAAGCGCAGTGTAGAAGCTGTGTTTGCAGCCAAAGAACTTGATAAATATTTAGACGTTGAAGCGGATGAAACGAAAGTTGCTGAAATCAAAGATGCAAAAAAGGCTTACGCATTGCTGCTAACCCTTCTAGATGATGCCATATTGGCGACCATGTCGAGTGAATCTTCTGCATGTGACATTTGGAGCAGTTTAAAGAATAAATACCATAAGGTGAGTGCAGTTAGTCAAATATTAGTATGAAAGAAATTATCGACACTGAAGAAACGCCGAGACTGCAGTATGCAGTCACATATTAACGAACTGTTGGCTATCGTAAATGAACTGCGGCTTTTGGGTGCTGAAGTCAAAGATATGGATGTGATTATTTATTTGTTGATGTCGCTACCTTCTGAGTACGACATTATTAAATCGACGATTGAGAACCAGCCAAATGAAATGCTTACGCTGGACTTTGTTATGCAAAGGCTCTTGAATGCTGAAGAATTGCAAGGTGAGAGAAATTCTTACGATTCTCGTATTTCTGGCTCAAGTAATAACGTAGCTTTTAGCGCTGATAAGCGTGATATCATCTGCCACAAATGTAAAAGTAAAGGTCATATTGCCAGGCTCTGCAAGAAAAAATTAGTTTGTTTTGGATGTGGATGCCCAGGGCATTACAGGAAGGATTGCAGATTTAAGCATAAATCAGATTATAGAGAATCGGCTGCAGTAACATTCATGGTCGGTGAGCCTGTTGGAAATTTCATTCTGGATTCTGGAGCATCTACACACATGTGTAATAAAGGTGAGTGGTTTGAAGAAATTAAACCTTTTTCTGGAACTGTTGCATGTGCTTCGAAAAATGATGTTTTAAAGGTAGAAGGTATTGGTACAGTACCTGGAACATTAAATGGAAGAGAAATATTACTTAAAGATGTGTTATATGTGCCTGAGTTGAACGGTCAATTAATATCTGTGAAAAATATTCAAAAAGCAGGTTACAGTGTAATTTTTAAGAATGATGTAGCTGTTATTGAAAAGAGGAATGAAAAATTTGAGTTTGCTAAACTCAATGAGAAAGGACAGTATGTGAGTCAATTTGAACCAGTTAAAGCTTCAACATACATTGCAAATCATAGTGCAGAATTATGGCACAGGCGCATGGGGCACTCATCTGATAAAATATTAAAAGAAATGGGTTTGCCAGTATCTGAGTCACCTTCAAGCTTTTGTGAAGAGTGCATATTAGCAAAACATTCCAACACTCCTATGAACAAAGGTCCTAGAAGCAGAGAGCATGTGCCGATGAGAATGGTACACACTGACATATGTGGTCCCATTGATACACCCACTAGGGAAGGTGAAAAGTATTTTGCTACAATCATAGACGATTTTTCTAGATTTACTGAAGTGCATCTCTTAAAGCACAAGAGTGACATAAATGAAGTGTTTAAATTGTTCCTAAAGCAGAATCCTGATGCCTACAAAATTCGGTGTGATAATGCCAACGAATACGTGTCTGGTGAACTAGCTCGTTATTGCAAGAAAAATGGTGTTATGATAGATCCTGCTCCTCCATATTCACCTCCTTTAAATGGTGTGGCTGAGAGAGCCAACAGATATCTTTTAGAGAAGGCCCGAGCTCTAATATGTGAAGCAAAGCTTTCTAAATCCTTCTGGGGCTATGCTGTACAGACAGCTGCATATCTTAAGAATAGAATTCCAAATCAGACTGTTGAAAATGTACCTTATAAGCTCAAATATGGGAAGCCGCCTGATTTGAATATTATTAAGGTGTTTGAATCTGATGCATACATGAGAGTTCCTGATAACTTAAGAAAGAAATTGGATCCAAAATCAAAAAAGATGATTTTTATTGGATACTCTACCATGGGTTATCGTTTACTGGACCCAGTCACAAATCATGTTGTGGTTTCTCGAAATGTATTGTTTAATGAAGAGAAAAAGAAATGTATCTCAGTTCAAGATGATTTTTCCATAGAAAGTAAAGATCCTGCTAAAGATGAAGTAACATATGATTCAAGTGATGTAGAATCCAGAAATCTTGAAGAAAGTCATGAAGAAATTACTAGGCAAAGAAGAAATATAAAATTACCTGTAAAGTTGAATGATTACTTTGTGTATGAAGCTAATGTGTCAACTGTTGATACAGTAACATATGAGGATATAACATCATTGCCGACAGAAGAGCAAGTCCTATGGAGGAAAGCCATGGATGAGGAAATAGCTTCTCTTAATAAAAATAAAGTGTGGGAGTTAGTCAACTTGCCAAAGGATGAAAAGCCAATATCCTGTAAATGGGTGTTGCGCATCAAACGAAACAATGTTTACAAAGCTAGATTGGTTGCTCGTGGCTTTGAACAGAAGCCAGGTATTGATTCTTTGAGAACTATGCTCCTGTAATTAGTACATCATCACTTCGACTTGTGCTGGCTATCATTGTTCAAAAGAATCTTGAAATCTATGCATTAGATGTAAAGACTGCATTTCTGAATGGTGATCTCCAAGAAACAAGCTACATGGAACAACCAATGGGCTACAGTGACAACAGTGATCGTGTGTACAAGCTTCTTAAGAGTCTTTATGGACTTAAGCAAGCACCGAGGCAGTGGTTCAAGAGATTTACTGATTTTATAATTCTGTTAAACTTCCAACAACTTAACTGTGAAGCATGTACTTTTGTAAGAAGAACTAAACAGAGTGAAATATTTATTGTGCTGTATGTGGATGACTTGCTAATTGCTGGTTCTAATGATTCAGAGGTAAAAATTGTGATTGAATTACTTAGAAATGAATTTGAGATGTCCAAGGCTGAAGTTGCAAATGAATTTCTTGGAATAAGTTTTGAATATTCACAGAACAAACTTACTTTAGGCCAAAAATCTTATGTTGAAAAATTGTTAAATAGATTTAGAATGTTAGATTGTAAGCCATCTGATACTCCTCTAGTGCTTTAAGTCAACTTCATCAAATTTTGTGATTGGTGAAAGATTTCATGGCCCTTATCATGAACTTGTAGGTGCTTTGCTGTATCTGTCTATAACAACTCGTCCTGATATTCTGTTTTCTATGAACTGTCTGAGTCAGATACAAGAACAACCCACTAACAGTGCTTGGGCTGGTCTGAAGCAAATTCTTTGATATGTAAAAGGGACATCTGAATTGAAATTATTATTTTGTAAATCTAATAGTGTTGATATTATGTTAAATGTTTATGTTGATGCTGATTGGGGATCAGATACAAATGATAGAAAATCTATTTCAGGGTATATTATTTTCTTTAATGATTGTCCTGTAACTTGGTCTGTTAAAAAGCAAACATCTATTGCTCTGTCCTCTACTGAGGCAGAAATTTTGGCTTTAGCAAAAGCTATTCAAGACCTAACTGTATTTTATAATGTATCTAAAGAAATTTTAGGAGTCGACAATATTAAAGTTTCAGTTTATGAGGATAATCAGTCTGTAATTAAAGCAATATTGAATGAAAGTAATTGTGCTGGACTAAAACATTTGGATATTAAATTAAAGTATATTAGGGATATTGTAAAATTGTACGATATAAATCTCTTATATGTTTCTAGTGAAAATCAGTTAGCTGATTTGTTTACAAAATGCTTGCCTAAACCAAGATTGTGTTATTTAAGAGATAAATGTAAAATAATATGTGATTAAGGGAGGGTGTTGAGAATAATCACACGCACTCCCCGTTCTTGTTTTAATGTCCTGTATTTTAACCATAACTGTTTTATACTTTTGCTTAGGTTGATCTGGCAACAGTTGTAGTTGTTTCCTGGTGTGATATGTAGAAACGTGCTGTGCTATGTGCGTGAAATTCCATCTTTTAATAAAGCCTCTACTTAATTATCATCGGCCTCTGATTCACCTTTTTTTAAATCTTTACACAAATGAAAAAAAATCCTGAAGTATTTGTGCATATATCATGAGTTTCAGGATGCCCATGAACTAATAAAGATTTTGATATTGCTCAATATGTTTAAAAGACATCTTTATTGCAAATATCAGTGATTGAAAATGTTTACTAGATAAGAAGCTGAAGGTGATACATTTAAACATCTTCCCAGACTTCAATATTCCAAAAAGCATTATCTCAACGATATTGAGATAATTTCTTAGCAGTAGAAATACTAGGCATTGTGAAGATCAGTTGCAGGCAAGGGTTACTGACACATTAAAACTGCTTTCTGTATTTATTGTACAAATATGATCATCATGTAACTTAAGAGCAATTCATATGTGACTTTACAGGAAAAACTGATATAAGAATATGTAGAGCTACTGCTCACAAAAGCTGCAGAAACGTGTTTCTTACATAAGGCAATCAATATACTGTACCCCTTTTCTAGTTGAAGAGCTAGTATGACTTGCATATCAATGAAACTCAATGACTAGGTACGATTCTCTTCATAGTTTAAGTCCAGATTCAATATAAATGCCAATCATCAATGATTTTAACATGAACAGAAAGTGGAAAATGACTAGGTGTATGTATTGAGAATACGGCAAAGCACACTAGGGCTATCAGCCTAAGGTGAGGGAAACTGGCTCGTATACACGTTACACATGGGGAAAACCACGAAAACGCCCATGCAGCCAGCCCGTTCATGGAATTCGAACCTCTGGAAAATGACTAGGATATATTCAGAAGTTGCTGAAACAGAAATCATGTTTTAAAAACTGTACACATTTCTCACAAATGCTTTATTTAATTATTTCAGAAACAAAGAAGAACTTACTGCTGGCAAAGCAAAAAATGAAATGGCAAACACAGAAAAGCATGAGGCAACTATTTTCCCCATCCAGGTTTTTGGAACTGTATCACCATATCCAATAGTTGTCACAGTTATCTAAAAACACAACATTAATTAATAAAATATATAGCATGAAGTGTGGACAAAAAAGTAACATTACAAAATTTTAAACAGTACTGAAATTCAGTACTGTTTAACAAATATAAAAATAGTTTTGCATTAATGAGAACTGAGATATCATTGAAAACACCTTAAACTGGTGCAATCAGAGATCAACACATTCCCTCTATATACATGTCCACAAAAGTCCCTACCTATATTATTTATTAGTTAGGCTGTTATTTTTGCAACTGCTTGTTGTAGACATACACTTCCAATTACAAAAATGTTTTAAATGACAAAAATATTTATGCTTTGGCATTTTAAAATTTAAAAAAAAATCAATTTCATAAAAATTAAATCTTTTTATGCTTGTTATAATTAATTACTCGTTATAAAATATGAAGTACAAAAGGTTTAACCTCCATGTGACAAAAATTGACCAAGATATTAATTTTAATTTTTCTGATTTTTAAGGATTTTACAGCAACAGAAAATGGAACTTATTGTCCTCCTTGAGTGATCAGTTAAAAAATAAATTAGGATAAACCAGTTTCTAATTGGATGAACAGAGGGTGTTTAGAAATTTTTAGAACGATTTTGATAAAGAATTAAAAAATAATTTTTTTTTGGAATACAAATTTCTGGTAACAGCTTATTAAATGAAATGAGAAATACCGTCTTCTACTTTTAAATTAAATCTTCTTTCAAAATGCCGCATGTAAACAAGCTGTGAATTGAACGATATGTTTTTGCGCTTTCCAAACAGAAATTTTCCTATTCCGTAATTCAAAAACGTTGTGAAATACATGGTATTAAAATTTTTAGGTGTAAAGTAAACAACATTATTAATCGGAAAGAGAAAAACTGTCAGTCATTGCTTTCTCATGACCAGAATAAACTAAGTGAATGCCCGAAAAAGGTACGTACTGTTTGTTTCTAATTTTTTTAAGGTTAAATTTTTGGCAACAAGAGATAATACACCGACGAAAAATCAATTGCGGACATGAATTTAAATACATCCGTAGAAACAATAAATAAAATACTAAAGCAATATTTACAACTTATAAAAATTAAAAAACGTAATGTTCACCAGCTTTTGCCCAAGCATAAACAATTTGGCTCAGGGCTAAATAATTTATCGAATCCTGTATGATAAATATTTAGTAAGATGTCTGCGTCTGAAGGTCTGCTAAGCGAGCTCTTTTCTCCTTCGCTATCTTTGCCTAGCAACGAAACTTGTAATGCGCATAAGCCAAGGAGGTTAGAATACATGGAGATGCCCTGCGCGCAGTCCAAGTGAAGCCAAAAAGTGGGGGAAAGCATGCCCTTAGTAGTCGTGGCTTTAGAAAGATTGACGAGCTCTTCAGCCAATGAGGCAGAACCTAGCCACACCCAGTTTCGTAAATTAAAGACCGTGGATTCTTCGCGCGCTTTTTCCTTCACTTTTTCCCGCCATTTCATTTTATTTCTACATTTTCTATCATCTTGTAGACGGCTGCAATATTGTTCCGAGAAGCAATTTTTATTCCTGCCAAAATGGTAAATTCCTGCGTCGCTTTCGGCTGTACAAATAGAAGAATAGCAGGATCCGGTATTACATTTCACAGGTAAATATTCTTTTAACATATATACTATCATTTATTTAAGTATACTTTGCTCAAAGTTAGATAAAAATTTGCTGTGCATGTTTAAAACATATCCAAGGAAACGGCTGCAAGGGCTGATAATTGTATCAATTCTAATGATTATCAGGATATGCAGAGGGAAAATATATGTACAAAGGGACTGATTCCATTAAAATGAGTTAAATGAGAAATGCATTATGTAATTACATGCTGTCATTAATGAATGCTAGCAATAAAGGTATTGTGAAAATAAATAAATAAATACTCAAACCATTAATTGATTATATTTTAGTTATTCTAAATATATACAGGTATAATTCTCAATTTTCCATGTTAGAAATACTACTTACGTTTTGAAAAATATTAAATTGCATGAACAATGATAAAAAATAATATTTAAATCCTGCATTGTTATTTTTAAAACTCCCACAAATTTCACCCCAAATTAAATCCTGTTATTAAATATTTACTTGAACAGAAAATAAAATTAAATACATAAAATATGACTTGTAATATAATATGATCACACCTTTAAAATAACGCGTTTTCTTTTCCACGATGAGCTGACCACTCCCCCTTCCCTTGTTTACTTACCGTTTTGCTTTTACAACTCAGTTAATTACGAGTATAATACTCAAACCATTAATTGAAGAAAAATCTGAGAATTATAGATGTTTCTTCGCGCACGTCACACCGAGAAAATACTCAAACTCTTTTCTGACGGCTTTTCAAACGCACATTTCAATTATTCTACTTATTTATGCATGTTAAAAAAACATTCTTTTATATGGAAATGAAATCCGAAATGTAGACATTATTTCAATGTAACCATTCAGTACCTTATAACCCTCTCACGTCTTCACATAAGAAATCAGAAAACACACTCAAAACTTCAAACAAGCTGACGTTTAACCTCACTTCACATAGTAAGGGAAGCGTTTTCTTGCCCTCACGAGGCGTGGCTTATTTGCTTCCCCCGGCTTCACTCTCCTCGTATTGCGACAGCAGGGACGCCATCTCCATGTATTCTAACCTCCTTGGCATAAGCAAATATAGTTTTTTCTTGTTCTTAGTGGTTTGAGTATATTTTGTTTTCCATTTTGCTTTGAATGCCTGCCAACTGAATGGTTAGATTATGAATAAATTAAAGATGAATTTCAAAAATAGTTAATTCACGTTATTTCGTAGTTATAGTACAAAATATTGGTCTTCTTTCGGCGGAGCATGTCGGCAATATTTGAACTAAATTTCCTTTTCTTGAGAAACTTGCTCACGTTAGAAAAATGGCGTCATCAGATATTATTGTCTTCATTCAAAAAAAGAGATAATGTGAAAGTACAAATAACACGATTGTGACTAATGATGAACCAAAGGTCGATACTACAGAACTGGAATGTAAGCTGACGATTTTAAAATCATTTCAAATAAATTTGAAGAACTTATAAGGAATTTCTCCCACCTTCTTAAAGTGCCTTTATGGTGTAGTGGTTCTGCACGCTGGGCCGGTATTCCAGAGGTCCGTGGTTCGATCCCCGGCGAAAGCGATTGCTCATTTTTCATCTTGCCTACTTCAAAAAATACCTAATGTCTCAACAAACTTAAAGGTGAATTTTATGGTGTTTTAAAAGGCGAAGATTGCAAAGATCACGAAACCATCTTCTCAGAAATGGAGGTTGACCTCGAAAATGTTGAGGGAGTTCTAAAACGTTTTTAAAGAAAATGGACACTAAGCCCAGTAGCAACTACAGTATTTCTAATGGTAATATCGCATCATATAAAATCAGAAAGGTTACAAATCTGTAAGCAGCATAGCCACCTCTGACAGCTATACAAGTCGAAAGACAGCGTGGCATCGAATCACGTATGTCACCTATGACCCTCTGCGGAAGATCATGCCATAATCTTTGCAACTCAGCAGTTAGTTCACCAATATACCGGAACGGCTGCAGTTACATTCCAAACATGTTCCAAACGTGCTCTATTGACGAGAGGTCTGGTGACCTGGCAGGCCACGGGAGTACAGCATATCCTTGAAGACATTGTTGGAAGAGTCGCACAGTATGTAGACGAAAGTTGTCTTGCTGATAAATAGCACCTGGGCGACTTGACAGCATAGGCAATACAACCGGTGTTAAAATGTCGTTCACGTAACTGCGAACAGTTATAGTGCCTTGAAGGACAAGTAGAGGTGATCGTGTGTCAAAACAAATCGCTCTCCACACTGTAATACCTTGTGTAATCGCCGTATGCCACTCAACAACAAATACCCGGACGGACCGCTGGCCTGGCTGCCTCCACACGCGTGTGCTTTGGTCATCAGCACTGAGGCGGGATCGGAATTCATCGCTGAAGGTCACACGCCTCCAGTCGGTCACATCGCAGCTTGCCCGAGTTCGCCAAAAATCCACTCGACACTGTCTGTGATGTGGGGTGAGTGGTAGACGTCTTAATGGACGTCGGCAGCATATACCAGCATCGGCCAGTCGTCTCCGAATGGTTTCTCTTGATACCACCAGATGCTTGGAAGGTGGAAAATGGCGTTGAATTGATGCTAGCGACGTTGTTGGTGGCCGCTCTTATGATTGCGTGATCCTCGCGCTCATTTGTGTTCCTGGGACACCCTGACCTTCCGCGACGGTAGACTATCCCTTCCGTAATCCATTATCTCCAAAACCGAGCAACTACCATATCCGACCCGACCGAGGGGACGGCCGATACGCATGTTCGACCAACCCGCTTCTTTGAGGCCTACTATACGCCCCTTCTCAGAGTCCAACTGTTCGTAATGCTGCCGGTTACGTCTCAGAGGCATCTCTAGTCACAATACCGTCTAAGTAGACAGATTCATTTGAATAGCCCTATTGCACGAGCAGTCATGCTTTTAATCTCTCCCAGATGCGCATCTCATATGGGCATAGCGCACTTACCTTTGTCTCAATTTAAATTATATGCAAATTTAAATTGGGACAAAGATATGCAAATTTTAATTGCATATCTCTTACCAGACCATATTTCTGCCGAGTTTCGTGATTGTGGCTCGATTTCTTCTCAGTGCATATAATTTTTGTGACAGACTATTTTCCTTTTCGTTTCGCTTTGAATGGATGCTAACTGAGCGATTAGATTAAGGATAAATGAAAGATGAATTTCTAAAATAGTTAGTTTTCGTTATATCGTAATTACAGCCCAAAACACAGACAAATGGGAAAACATCATGACCCTCGGTGAATCATCGATTTACCTAAATGATTGCAATAAAAAAAAGCCTTTTTATTATCGAAAATGAAGGGGGAGAAATGTACAAACCTGGTTCCATCAGTGTAAAGAAAGATTCAGTTATAACTGTCGCAAGATTCTTTTACAGTGGGAAATTTAAAATAAGAAAAGTGGGAAAAAACGTTAAAATCAACTCAACGTTCTATTAAGAAAAAGTTTTTACGTCCAATATTTACAAAAGAAATTCTATTGCTTTATTCTAATGACTTTCAAAGGGTTACAAACAAATCAACAAGTCATACTTCGAAAAGTAAAATTGCATTGAGAAAAATGAAGACTGATACAGGTATTGCATTCATACCTTTTCAGTGTAGTACTGGGAACCCCCCTTTACTGGGAACCCCCCTTATATTTCACCTATGGACTATTGTGCCTTTGATCACTTGAACAGAACTCTTTCTAAGCGAAAAACCCATCATGATTGATGGACTCTGAAAAGTAGTGGAATAGGAATGGAAATCAACGCTCCTGCAAATCTTATGAAAAGCCCTTCTATCATGGAGACCAAGGTGCACATTTATAGTCCAAGAAAAAGGCTATCAGAGCAAACATTTAAAAAAAAATCTTTACATTTTAAACATAAATTAAATGACCCGAAATAGTTCTAAAAATGTGTAAACACACTCTGCATATGTCTGCGACCAATGCTACGATCAATGGTTATGAAAACAAATGCCAGCTAAGGAATTTTGTGTACTCAGTGTATAAAAAATATAGGATCACTTTTCATACCACATAATAATTTAACTAAGCAGCTTTCTTGTTATGATTATATATTAATATGATACTCTGGAACACCCTTAGATATAAAAGGGAATTTATTGTCTCATATTGTACTCTTACATCAAATTTATCAAAGTTCACAATCACATTAATGAATCATTGATCTTCTTATTAATGTAGCACAAACCACATTTGTGCATATTGGTGAACAAGTGATTAAGTAAAATTACTAAAAGTAGTTAGGAAACCAAATTACAGCGAAACAACCTATTGAACCGGTATTTAAAATATGGCACATGGGAAATAACTTAAATATAGTTTAAAAGTAAGGAGAGATCCAACTCATCAGTAAGAAGACATTCCATGCAACGCTCGAATTAAGTAAGTCAGACTAGCCCTCCTTTTTTCAGAGAGTTTTAAATTTAGCTTCAGAAGTTTCAATAGTATTTGCAATCTTTCTTTTTCGTTTAAGAATTGGCTTTCTCTTCTACTAGAACTTCTATTGTTTCTATATTAATTTTATTAAGCTTTTATTATTCAATTGAACTAGTACATTTTCTTTTTGCTTTATTTTAGATTTTACAAAAGCTGCTCAATTTAGGTCAATTTTTACTTTGCTCTGCAGCCAATACATTTCCCTTTTCGTAGATCAATTTACTATATTAGTACTATTTAATTGAAAATTCGCACCATTGTACTCTAGTTCATTTAAAATTGGCATTGTTCTAAAAAGTTTTTATTCTATTTTTTTCGAGACACTCCTTTTCTAAGTGTTTACAGGACTGTTTTAATTACTTAAACAGAGACTAATAAATTAATTTTCCTTATTACTTGTTAAATAGTAAAACTTTTTCATGAGTTCACAGGTTTTTATCTATTTGTATATCATTATTTTTACAGAAATTCGTATACTTGTTTTTTGTAAAAAAGTAAAAATGTTTCACTTTTCATAATATTATGTTGGAAAGCTAAGACAAATAGGGAAAAGTAACAATTCAATGAGACTCTTAATTCTACTAATTCATTGATTAATTGATTAAGAGCTACGCTTCCAAGTCTCAGTGAGTTAGTCGAAATGAAATTTTTCTTGGCTATCCAATTAATCGACTGGGTATGGAGTTTCAAAAACTGTTCCCTTGACAAGTTCTGTTACGAAGCTCCAAACAAGGGAGATTAATCTTTGCTAATTTACTTTCTTAATTTTTAATTTCTGCAGTAAGGTAAATATCTTAGATTCTTAGATTTTTACATTGCTGTTTATCATGTATTACACTCCTTGGTGAAATTCATGTCTTCTTACTGATGAGTTGGATCTCTCCTTACTTTTAAACTACATTTAAATTTAGAATTTAGCAGTATTTTGCCCTAAATTCTTCCTTTTAGTACAAACGTACTTGCTTCTTCCTCGTTGAATACTTCGTTACTCATTGAAATAATTTAAATAGACATACTTATAATGTATATATATATATATATATTAATCAATATTTTTCAGTAAATAAAATCAATATTTTTCAGTAAATAAATTATATATATATATATACATATACATGCACACACAATACCTGTGACAGTTCTTTCCTACCAGAATTTCAATTATATTCCATTTTCATATTAGCATCACATTATTGTTAGACTAATAATTATTTTGACAACTGTATATAAGAAACAGTTCAGCCCGCCAGCGAGCTAAGTAGTAAAGTTGAACATGGGTAATTCGGTCCAGAGTTCGAATTTCGGTGAACAGGCGTTTTCGTCATGTGTAATGTGTAACCAGTTTCCCTAGGCAGATAGCCCTCAAGTGCTTTGCCATAATCAAATAAACCTAACCAAGAAACAGTTTTAAAATGTCTTTCTACGCAACCTCCCCCCTAATGTATGATGATAATTTTATATAATTTTATACTCTGCTACTGGCCTATAACACCTGACATAATTTTGTAGAGAAATGCCAAGTTTGCCTAAGGATTTTTAAGAAAACACTCAACTTGTTTGAAAATTAGAATCTCAAAAAAATTAAAGTGATGATATTTTGAAATATATTTAAATACTACTATAATCTTTCCAAAGTGAAAAAAGATAATACCAACCAACATACTGTACGATGTATTAAAAGTTATATATATTTTTGCATACACTTATGGGGCTAATTTTTGACATATAAGTTTTAAAGTTTTAGACATATAGCATAAGCATATATTTTCAAATAGCATGATGTAAAACATATTTCCAGAGTCTGAAAAAGAATAATTTATCACCAACAGAGCGTAAGTCGTGGTGCTTTGCTGTCTATTATAGAAACCTTAATTACTTAATTAAATATCTAGTTCACCTCATACCAATAATTGAGGATGTTATTAGGAAAATTAGGCCGATAAAGAATATGACAGTACTTGATCTAATGTCTGTGTGCTTTCAGATAGACATGGGACCTGAGAACATGCAAAATGTAGCGTTTATCACAAAATGTATGCACTTCTAAGATTGTCATCTGTGTTATACAGAGTTTCGGCTATGTTTCAGCGGACGATGGATATAACTCTAAGGCCTGTACTAAACACGTCTATGTTCATCACTCTAGATGACATATTGGCCCACCAGCGACCGAGTGGTAAAGTCTCTGAACGCTGGTAGTTCGGTCCGAGGTTCGAATCCCGCGAACGTGCTGGCTGCATGGGCATTTTCGTGGTTTTCCCTATGTGTAATGTGTATACGAGTCAGTTTCCCTTAGAAAGTCCTCCACGTAGGCATCCCTCCCCTTAGGCAGATAGCCTTAGTGTGCTTTGCCATAATTAAATACACCACACACCTAGATGACATAGTAGTTAACAGTAATATAATTGATTAGCATATTTAGGCCCTGTGGGAAATTTTTATGCTACTAAAAGAAGGGGGTTAAAAATATATTTCCAAATGTAAATTCGCGGCTAAAGTACTTCGTCTTAGGTTACAAAATGTGAAATTCAGGTTTTGGAACGGGAAAACCAAATTCATCACAATTAAAAATTACCCGCTACCAACTACGGCTAAGAAATTAGAATCATTTTGTGGGTTTTATTCACATCATAAGACATATTTCGCCAAAACCGAAGAGACTTCATTGAATTTAAAAAGAAGAAAGACACACTTTAATTGCTCAGTGGTCTTAACTACAGCTTTTAAGGACCTTTATACCACTTTGATTGAAGCTCTGGTCTTGAAATTTCCTCATCTGGTACTGTAGACGAGTCTGATTTCGCGTTATGAGTCGTGTTTATGCAGGGTAGGAAGCTGGTTATATATTTAAGCAAATCCTTAATTAAACTCAAAGGAACTGCATGAACTGCAACTATCCAGATAGAAACCGTAGAGGTCCTGCAACTGTTCAGAAATTCAGGGTGTATTTCAGAAAAGAATGCGGATCATGCCGCGATCACTCGCCAGTACTTATGAAAGAACTTATCGCCAAGACTGAGAAGGTGGGCACTCAAATTGCAGGAGTATTAATCCAAAGATTAAACACGTACCTGGTAAAGAAAGCATTGTGGCTGTTAACCTGTTGACAATTTAATTGTATGGCGAAGGAAAAAAATCTGATGTGCACACCACATGACTTCCTTGTACGGAATATTAAATTATACGCATTTTTTCTTGCATTTCATTTAAACTTATTGGATTGAATTAAATCTACTTCGCCGACAGCGCATAAACCACAATAGAATAAATGCATTCTTTAAAATTCACTCTAGTATTTGGTTACCATAGCGACATGACTTAACAGTATTATATTTCGTTCATATTATAACTCATAATGCATAAAATTTATATCATTTAAAGAATAGAATTATCTAATCGTTGCCACATGTTCTATTCAAATAAAGCTAGAATGATGTTTAAAAGAAATTCAGCAAACAAAACAAAAAAGAAACAGTTTTTCACAGACGATTGAGTATTTCTCATTCAATTAATTCAGTTCTCACTTCGCGAGAAGGCAAAAATACATAAAAACTCAAAATATCTATATTAAAAATTACGAAGTAAATCTTAAACACTTATTTCCTCGAAAAAATTCCAGAGAGGATTAAGCATAATTTAATTGGCAATAATAAATGAAGGCGTTATCTTTTTTGTTGCGAAGCTAAGTTTCTCTAGATTGGCAACAAATCCACTAGTCTGCTGTTTCAAATGTAAACTATCAATGGCCGCCATCAAAAAAAGGCTTAGCGGCACTTAACTTTAAAATTGTTGATAATTCTAAAAATATTGCATACAGATTTACTAAAGGCATAAAAACCTTAACCGGAAGATAAAAACAACATAATTCAATTATTTTTAGAGCAAAAAATGTACAATTTACAAACATATAAGAGTAAAGAGACCGAGATCACTGAGCCGGGTACCAGAGTGGATATATACATGAATATATTTATATACGTTTGGTGCGGCCGATTGCAATCAAAATACGAGGTGCACATCTACATGTTATAGCAGTCCTATATACAAAATTTCAACGTTCTGAGGCTACTCGTTTTTGAGTTATGCGAGATACGTACGTACATTCATACAGACGCCACGAAAAATTCTCTTCAGAATTAATTTTAAAGCAGTTTTATAATTTTTTTGGAGGAAACGAGTCTTTTATTCTGTTCTTACGTACAGATATCAAGCAAAAACATCGTTAAATTGCATTCGATAGCGGTCAAAATGGATATTTTCGTTGAAATATGCTGCCTGAAACTTTTCGCAATTACTATACTTCCTTTTTACTTGGTACAAGGAAGTAATAAAGATTAGTTGCGGCATGTTGCTATAAAAAATTTCCGATTGCCCAGACATAGCAATTGCAGAAGTTGAAGGTGGATCCCGATAACACTGATCACCCCGATATCATGGTAATTAGGAACCAAGGCCCATAGAAGAAAGGGTTAGCTCACTTTTTCTTAGGTAAAAAAACGAAAGTGCGTTCTCGCCCTCCATATTTGGTTCTGACGCCGCTGAAGTTATCCATCCTCAGATTAATATAGAATTTTGCATTGATTTAAGCTGAATGTAAATTTGTAAGCGGATGTGCAAATTAATTTTTTTTCTATCACAAACATTATTAAATTTAAATTACAAATTCGTTGGTACGCACTGCTTGATTGCATTATGCACAATAAGGTAGGCAAAGGAAGCAATAATCAGCAGGACGTATCATTTCATAGCTACTGAAATGTATAGTGTATATTGATTTTATGTTATATCAAATTAAGCTAATTGTTAAATTAATATTTAATTTATTTAATGTTTAAATAGAAGTGGTGCCAGTTATTTTAAATTTTCATATTGCTTAAATTAATTGATTCTTTAATTATATGTAAAAACGTCTATGCATTCTATTATGTGTATCTAAATACGAAAGGTGAAGCGACATAAGTGAAAGTGAAAACTTAAGTTATAGAAAGAAATATGCAATAAAGTCAAATTACATTCGTATTTTCAGTAGATGAATTTATGTTTCTTCACAGCAAGGGTATTTTTTAAATTATCATATATCACATATATAGATGTTTCCACATTTAAATTTGGGAAAACTTTATTTGAGTATTTTAACTATTTTTCAAAATACAGAGCTGTTCAAGTTATTGTACTGTTTAACTTACTGTTCAAGTTACTATGCTGTTTAAGTTACTGCATATTACTGTTAGTTAATGTACAAGAATTTAACGGATCTGGATCGGATTCCTATTGTCATCGTATCTGGATTAACAATATTCAACCAGGATTACAAGTGAGCGTTTTATTTTTATAACTTTCGCTTCGAATGTATAATTCTTTAAAATATAAACCAAAGCTTCAGAAGAAAACTGCAGAAGTGATAGGACCGAAATAAGGCTCTAGGAACGTAAATAAGTTTAGATCTCAGCCAAAATAGATTACAAACATTAGGGACAAGTTGGTACAGCTTTAAATATCGGACAGAAAGTTAGGTACATAATAAATGGTCTTAATCTGAATTTCTTCTGTTTCGGCATTTAAATATTATTATACTATATATTTTGCTATTCTTATAAAATCTGGGTATTTAGTCTGATAATGCTTAAGCGAGTAACTTTATAAATAGCTGAAACGTAAATGGCGAATTCTGTAATGAAGTTAGGAAGATTTCTGTTGTTGTTGATGACCTAATGCGCACGTTTCTGATAGCAATATCAGAACAAGCCCACGAAATTCCTTGTGGCAAGGGAACGCAAGATACATCTGTTATTGTCAACAGCCTTGAGCATCTTACGGGTGACAGTGTGATTTAATTCAGTTCTGCCCTCGATTTTGATGAAGAGCACCCCGGGTGGGACAGAAGTGACATTTTTGTTTATTTAATGCCCCCACTGATCTCACATGAACTTTGCTGCTTCAGTAGTGATTTTTGATATACCCATAACAGACATTATATAAACACGCACATTACAAAATACGATATCACATCACGATGATGTTTTGTCCATGCGCTAGATATTCGTCTTCATCATGATTTCGCCAAGACCTGGTAAATCACTAAATTTACTCGCGGATTACATTTCCTAGGAGAGAGTGGTAAGTACGCGCCCGGGGAGAACTGAAGATTAAGATTTAGAGCTCCTTCCTGCTTGCCAAGAATGGAAAAACATTTAATTCTAAAATTTCGTAACATCAATTTGGTGCCCTCTGGATGTTGCGCCAGGAGACCAATGTCCTCCCTTGCTCCCCACAGCTATGACATTGTCTACTGTCTGTAGCACTTGTCTGTTAATTAACGATATTAATTATGACCTGGTCAAGTATTTAAATATCATAAAAGCCCAGTGCCCTACCCAGTTTACTAGGACCGTTTCATGAAAATGAAATAAATAGAAACAGACCTTTTGCTGGTAACAGTCAACTAAGTTTCTTCAGAAAAATCAGAAACAGTTCTCTTATAAAGAACTTGTACCAACTGTAGACTCATTTCTAAATGTTTATCTCAAAATATCGAGCCACTTTTAAAGTAATATCAAATAATGGTCCACAATTCGTGAGCCAGATTTTTGAAGAATTGTGCGCTTCCCTTGACATAAAGCACTTTAAGATGGACCTTATAGAGTCTAATACTGCAGACTGTGTGAAAAAAAAATTATAATTAAAACAATCCGCAGTTATATAAAAAGTTACCATTCGCACTAGGACAGATATGTCAATGAACTTACCTACCTATTAAGGTCAACAAAGCACGATAAAACAGGAAAAATTCGGGCAGAATATTTTTGGGCGAGAAGTTGAGTACATGCTTGATAAACCGTTTTTTATGGAAAGGACGGAAAATAATTTAAAATGAAAGATCTTTGAGTTTAAAATTAAATATATTTATCAATCGACGAGGCAACTAGTAATTTGGATAAAGCTCAGGCTAAGTAAAAACTCTACTATGAGGGGGGGGAAGACTAAGGAGCATGAGACATTTGTTAAGGAAAAGAGAAATACAAAAACCCTTTTTTGCCTGAGCCCCACCAATATCCGAGCGGTGAAAGACTCGCGAATACTAGTACTAGTTCCTCCTCGGTTCGAAGCTAGATGAACTGGCTGACTGCATAGTTAATTTTTGTGGTTTTCCTCAATTTATAAAATGAATACAAACCAGTTAACCTCAAAAATTCTCCTTTGAGGTATCCTTTCCTTTTAGGCTACTTTGCCATTTTGTGTTCCCCGAAAACAAAAAAGGAAAACATCTAATGCCCACCATTGCCATATAGCAATAAAAAAAATCACATTTTCTATTTCTCTGCAACCAAGAGTCTTCAGAAAACATCTTACATTGGCGAATTATATTTTCTGGTGTTTTACATTCGTACAAATATTTCAGTTCTAAGTAACAATCTTAATTTTAATCCATCTTTACATTCAAATTTTAAAGAAATTCTTTTATAGTAATTTTCACTTTTTTGTCAATCGATGGCGCTTAGCCTCATTTCTTTCTTTAGCTGAAATTTTCTCGAATTCTTTTTATGTTGTTGTCACATGAGTACATGCTTCTTCGTCATTTTCACTCCTGAACTAGTTCTTCACTAGAAACTAGTTCTTCAAATTTAAGCGACTTACACTGATTCTTGTTGTTTCCAGTATCTTCTACGTACTTTAGGTGGTTGTCTAGGAAAGACTGCAGTTTTACTACTTTTTGCAACCTAGCTCTCGCTTTTTAATAGTTACTTATTCTGCAAAAAACAGCATTTTTAGTAATCTAGGAACTATGCGATACAGAGTTGCTTATGCATTTATGCTCGGATTTCGGCAGGCAGTTCTAAAAGATACACAGTAGCAATCACTAAAATAAAACAAAATGCTAATAATATCTATGACTAGATTTAAAAGTAACATACTAACTACAAAATTATCACAAAACAAAGTTCTGAAACATTCTGAAACTATCTTCAATATCTTTCTGTAAACTAATGAAAATTCTGAACACATTTAAAGTAATGAAACGAACAATTTTTTTTTCATTAAAAAAAATTGGCATTAAATTTAGTATATTTGGATGTTTTTGCACTGATTTAAGATCCTAAAATGCCATACATCTACTTTTTTAAAAGGCTTACTGTTTACAAATATGTCTGCCAAATATCTTAAATTAAATTAACGAAACTGGCTCATGCATGTCAAATTTTTAAGTTCTATATTATAATAATAAATTAGTAAACATAACAAATGATATAAGCTATATAATACACATTTGTCATGGCTCTATTTACATGAAAGTTTATTATTTTGCAATAGAAATTGCAGTCACTCATGCAAAGCACATTGCACAATTAGTCCTGTGCAAATTAACAGAAATATAAAAAAATACATGCACAACAAAAACTATGTAATATTAATAAAATAATAACATACAGAATTAAATAGGAAGTTTTAAAATCATGCTATTATTAGCAAAAGAAAAAAAAGAGAAAAAATTCTTAAAATAATAAAAAACATACACTTTTTTGTTTAAAAAAATATTATTTAAATATTCATTCACTTACACATTCAAAGTAGTAGCAGGTGAAAACATTCAGTTCGCGAAGAGTAATTTTAATCATAAGGCGCAACAATGGCTGCCAAAAGGGTTCACTGTGTACACAGATGCCTGAAAGATTAAGATGTGCTCTTTTTTGAACTAACTAAACAGGAAAGAAAACTGAAAGCTGCCAACTATGTTACAGAAATGCAAAACCTGATTAAAGTTATTTCTAATAATTAACCGAAAGCTACGGAGTTACAAATCATGAAAATATAATAAAAAAATCAAAACAAAAAAAAGCATATGCTTCTTTATTAAAAATAATAATATCCAGCTTTTGGTTAGTGATATTTTTACTTTGCATAAGGGAAAGTGTGAAATAAGCTTTTTTTCACTTCTAGTTATATATATTGGCAAATCCCTATGATTACCCCCCCCCAAAAAAAAGAAACGAAACATCAAAGCATAGTTGGCATTTTTCATATAGCAAATGAAAAAGAAAGACATGTACAGGGAGAAAATAAAAAGCTAATAAGCAAATATAAATCGCAAAATATGGTAAGAATATTATAAATTCTAAATGCTGACAAATTAAGAATGCTACTTACCACTCCCCACCATAGAGCATCAGCATAACTGCTGAAATCAGACTTTCCTACAATACCTACATCTTCTTTTTCAGCCAAGTACATAAAATATGAGGAAAATATTAAACCTAGAAATCCTATGTACAAAGTTGTAATAAGTTCCTGCAAAAGAATTTGAAAAATAATATTAAGAAATCATATTAATGTTTAAACAGACAACTAACTGTTTAATTTTAAAAATCAACATTATTCAATCTTCAATACAGTTCACGTGGAGAAATCATATACAAACATGAAAAATAAATTAAATTAACTTGCACTACACGTTTTAACTAATGAAAAATATTTCCAGGAAATTTATTGTGAGTTAAAGCCAAATAGAAGCCATTATTATTTGCTGCTACACAGGTTTTTCAAAATTTGGGTGACATATACACATTCATTCAATATGAATATTCATCTTTTGCACGGCCCGCGCAAGAGATGAAGAACGAAATAAATGTCTGCTTTTGTAATTAACTAAAATCAATTTAAAAACGTTTTCTGGTACAAGAGATTTCTGGTATTACTAGATAAAATAATTAGAGATAAAATTAAGATAATTAAATAAACTAGATGATTATTATTTATTAAAAAGATAACAGTAGATCAATATCAAAAGCAAGGAAAAGAGCTGTTGAATATATTCATTAAAACTATAAAAGTAGATCAATATAAAAGCAAAGAAAAGAAATGTTGAATTTATATGAAATCCATAATAATTTGCAGCATGAAAGGGTAGCTTTGCAAACTCTGCATGTTCTAATAAGCTTCAATTTTGAAATAAATATATTTATATTAAGAAAAAAATATATTATTTTATATAAAGGAAAAAAAAGTTAATCAAAATTACTATCAGTTATATTTTTGTTTTCTAACTTAAAAATCATCTTAAGAGATTTTCGGATTTAATCTTCAAATTATTCCAATAATATTCAGAACAATGGGGCCATTATTCTTAATTATAATCAATCATATTTGGGTTTCAAATGGTTTTTTATTAATTACATTAATGGTGTAAATATGTAAAAAATATCAGTAAAAATAGTCGTTAAAAGTACTTTATTATTGATGTTTATGTACTATATTATTAAAAAGCTTATTTTTAATTAGCTCGGTTTTGTACTGATAAGCAATAACTATTACGATATGAAAGAGTAAAAGAAATAAAATAGTTTGCTGACATTTAGGAAAATTTCATCAGATGATGTACATAAAAAAGAATGTATAATTGCTTTTAAACCGCTACGTTTATCATTCTTTTATATTTATGAAAGATATCTCCCTCTTTACTCAGGTTCACTGTATTCAAGTCGATAAGACCAATGAATGGAATGATGAACCTGGTAATTCATTCCAACCTGGTATTTCAAACTGAGTGAATGGGCTGGCTGTGTAAGCTGCAGAGAGTTATTAAAATTTTAACTAAAGAGCTCATACTTTATCTTATTAAAATATTTATCGGAGTGTAATTAAATGTTTCACTTCTTAGAAAAAGAGATAATACAAATAATTGTGAATAAAAAGGAAAAAAATTACAAAATATAAGTATCACGAAATAGTGCAGCATAATAGCATAAAGTAGCGAATAAATGTACGTGGCACAAGCTACCGCACATTATTTTTTTCTTTCACATTAGTTGATCTTCTACGAGGATCTAAGCCCAGCAATGATTTTTTTTTCAAAAACTTTTTTACATATGGTTTAGGATTAAATTTTCTTAAAAGTTTTTCCATTTAAGGATATTGTCACTAAATCTAAAATGGGTTCTGCAGTCAAAGAGCTCACTTTTTCATAGAAATATTGTTCATCAACTTTGAAGGTCGTTTAGACTTATGTACGAAATTCAGTGAGTAACATGTGTTTTTCTTTGAATAAATAAACTAGCAAACAAAAATAAGGAGCTTAGGAATTAGAGGCAAATTTAAAAAAGGATCGCATAAGCTCACTCCCTTGCATCTTACCATTGTTATGTAAGCATTTTCGTGGTTTTCTTTAAGTGTAATATAAATATGAGCCATTTTTCCCTAGAAAATTCTCCACAAAAGCATACCTTCCTTTTGTTCTTAGCCTTCATATGCTTTGCCATATTCAGTTAAAAAACACACAAACCCTCATTATTCTTAACATGATTAAGTAAACAATTTCACGTTAGATGGTAGCTTTGTCACAACCGAACCGGTTTCATTTTTTGAAATACTGAAAATCCATTAAAAATTGGTGTTAATTTCTTCCATATATTGTTGAGGAAATTTTAATAATAATCTACAGTTTGATGAAAACAAACAAATATCCAAATTATTTGCACGTCCAGTAAAGGCTTTTAAAAACTAGTTCAAACGGAAAATTCACAGTTTAAACTGCTTTTCATAAACAATTACAGTGCTAATTCAGTTGGAATTGGATCAGATTATTAGTTTGTAGCAGTGTGTTCCAAGCTTTTTCAGCCTCATGACTTACATGTGTATATTGCTCAAGGGGGGGGGGAAGGAAAATCCTAGACAAAAAAATCGTGCAATAATGAAATGTTAATACACAGATATATATATATATACCTAATCAATTAAATCATCTGTTAATTATAATTTAATTCACAATTATAAGTAGATTTATGTTATTAATATTCCAGAAAAGTGCATACTAAAAGAGCACTTCAAAACATTTCGCGGTTTATATAATTTATCTCCATTTTGGTACCATGTACATCCACGAACACATTTTGATAACTACTGACTTACAGTAAAAAATAGCTCACAGTTCTCTATGTAGCTCCATTCTAGTTATTATTTTAATATAAGGATATTTGAGTATATTTAACGAGACCTAAGAACAACTTGCTGAAAAAAAAAAAAAAACTCTCCCCTTATGACCTAGCACACCCGTTTACTTTCCCCTTCGTAATCAACATGGAGGTAGGAAGTCCTTTCTTACCTCCACGGTAATTAATGTCATTCTTTCTTTCTTGACCACAACTAAGACGACACGACATCATAAACGACTTTAACAAGTGTCATCAAGAATTTATTCTTTCTAACAGACACAAATGGCGTCAATCCTCAAACAAGGGACCACGACAGTGGAGCTGATCCCTTAACCCAGGGATTAAATGCAGCTGAAGACCCGAGAGCTCGGCTTCGGCACTTCTCGTTTTTTAAATGATATCATAATTCAGGCCGGAACTCGATTATATTCAGTTATTGTTTAATTATTTCTCATTATTTTAACTCAGTTTATTACCTTTTTTTATCTTGTATTATTTAGTTTATTACTTATTTTATCACGTCATTTAATTTTAATCATTCATTATTCTATACATCTGTATTTATTTATTTTTCCTGACAGCTTTCCATAGGGTTCCGACACTTCTAATTTTATAAATTAAACTGTGCCTTAATCAAATAAATTATTTACATCTAAGTACAGTCAGCTTTCGATCAACCACATTAACGTCGGGAATGACTCCCCCCCCCCCACGATTCACTACAGTAACATCAAGCATGACCCCACAGATAATCCTAGGGCAGTCAAGAAACGCAGCAAAAAGGAATAACCCATATTATTATTAATATAAAAATGCTATTAAGTATTCATTTATATTTTCAAGCAATTTAATCTGGAGAATAAGTTCATTTGGTTGTGTAAATTAAATCAGTATTCAAAGTTCATTCTTTCTTCCTCTCTCTCTCTCGAGCGATCGCACATACCCTCTCTCGCTTCATATTTGTATCCTGTTCATTTTTCTTTAAGTTACTGTATTTTTAACGAGAGACGCGAAACAGAAGTATTAATGGTTGTTTACTTGATTTATTTTTAAGATAGAGCAACTTACTTTTAACGAATGCTTTAACAATGTTTATATATTCCAGATTATGTACAATTAAATTATATATGTTGTGATTAAAAACTCGCAAATTATGCCATCGCTATTTATTAGATGAATATGAAGCATGTGCAATACAAAAAAGAAGTCAATGCTTATGCTCATTTGAATAATAAATATTCTTAAATAACAGATCAATTTTAAAAATAAAAATAGAAAAACGGATTCAAAATTTAAAAAATTAAATATTTTCATAAAACTACAAGATATTTGAAAAAGACATAGCACCTGTCGATGAACAAATACAACTGAGCCTAATAGACGCCACGTTCCTCCTTGTCGGTCAACATGTAGCATACGCAAGATCTGAAGAAATCTAATTCCACTGAAAAAGAATACACACGCAAATATTATCATAATTCATAATGTTCTTCATCATATTCTAAACAATGTAAAATTACTTTCGAGAATAAGGGCAACTGCAGTAACTTATCTCAATTTTACGTAAGTTATACTTCACTAGCACTTTATGAAAGCATAAAATTTAGTTTATTTTAAAATTATTAACTTTGGAGGTACTTTACAGAAAATTTAAACAATGCATTTATTACGTAGATAGAATTTTGAAATTTATGCAAATGACAAAAGATGTAGACACATTTGTAGAAGCACAATTTGAAAGTCTCATTCTTTCAAGGTAGGAAAGAGTAATCATGAACCGTGAGATTAATTAAAGAAAATGCAAAAAATTATGAAGCCTTTTGATTCATAAGTTGATGATTATGTGTTCTAAATTTCTACTTATGATATTCAAGCAAAGAAACCATTCCTAATGATGCAAATTTCTGTTTGATTGAATTAGCCAGCAGCAAGAAAGATTACTTTTTCTGACAAAATATTTGGAAAGACATCTAGAAAAATGTAATAAATTCTTCTTAAAAGCTCTTTTTACTCTGCATATAATGCAGAATAAAAGATTTAGGTCAACGAAGGTACTTGACAGTTTAATCAATAGGAAGACCTCAATTACAGTGGCTAGATACAATGATGATAGTTGACAATGCAATGAGAATAGTTGACAATCTTGAAAGCAGACTGAGTATCAGTTTTCAATTCGTTGGAGAATTCGTCACAAGTTTTGAAAATTAGGACAATTTATTTAGGTTTTTGTACTTATATTAAAGTGTCCTAATAAAAGAACTGAGTTATTTCCTAAAATACAGTACAAAGTCTGAAATCCGGACGTCCATTATCCGGAATGATCTAAAATCCGAACCTCAAAGCCACAAAAATTTTTTTTTTTTGTTTTTTTTGTTTTTTTTTTTGTTTTTTGGTATCATCTTTGAAAGAGACGTTCGTTGCAACAGGCGCCTGGGACTGGAGTGTCCTATCCCTATCGAATTTATGTCACTTCTCGAATTTTGATCTCTTAAGGTGCGTAAAGGCATATCTTTTTGTAAGGCAGTTATAGCAATCTTTTTTTCTAAGCAATAGTCCGTGATAAGCAATCAAGTTGAAGATTTGTGCATAATTTGACTGATGGGATGACATAAGCAATTGAAAGGCAGTAACTGGAGGATCAGTTCGTAGAATCAAGAGTACAAGTTTTTTTCTTTTCTTCTCTTTTTTTTTTTTTTTTTTCTTTTGGGTATGCTTTATGCATGCGCATTTGATTTTTCCTTCCATAATAAAACGTGTGGAGATTTTCACTTAAAAATTCCGATTCTTAATTTCACTTAGGCACTAAATAAAATACCTTGTTATAGAAAAACAATCATGTAAGCATAAATTTGTGAGATTAATAATTTAGCTCCGTAGCTGAGTATCTGCTTGGCATAAATCTCAAACGTTCCTATCCGTTTACCGCTGTTCGCAGCGCTTACCGAAAATATTCACCTATTTTATATCCATGACGCTGACCTGGCGAGTCATTATTTACTATATTTTGCTTTCATCACCGCATGTTTGTCAATACATGACTGCTTCAGTAATAAATCATTGCAGTGATGTCTAAACTTTTTTTATAGTATTAGTAATTGAATAACAAGAGTATGGCAACCTTTTATGCTAACATTACGCTTGGCGATGATTATAGATTTTTAAATGCTCTAAGAAATGTTGACGAGGAAAAATTCAACAAAAATTTCTTTACCTATGCTAAAAACAGATTTTGTTAATGAAACTCATAAGCCAAAAGATTACATTTAATGCTATTTTAATTAAGAATAACTGATATGTTATTCTCCATAAACCCAGAAGCGGCGGCAGAATATGTCAGCACCGGACGGCAGAATTTAGGGAAGACGAAATTTTTGGAATTTGGGGAAGCACCGAGCGGCAAAATTAAGGGATGGGAAGTTTTTTATGATTTTAGGGGAAGCACCGGGATGCAAAGTTTAGGTGCGGTGAAAATTTAGAACTTAGAAAGGCGCTTTGTAGCAGAATTTACGACCCGTAGAAACTGCACTATGCGGTATTTAGCGCCGGCTCTAGATAAAGCGTTAAGTATATATGGGAGTTTATTTATTTAGGACTCATTAGTTTTAAGCATGTGCAAGAAATAAACGTAGGTGTAGTAAATAACTAAACTAATACAATTCAGGCTTAATTCAGTACGCAATAAGAGCAAGACAAAATTTAGCGAAACAACTTAGCTTTCATCGCCAATCTTGTGATACACAGCCAATAATGTATCTAGGACGTTATTAACCCATTAACCGCCAAAACTACAAGGAATGTTTCTTTTCTCATGAAAATAATAACAAATATTAAATTAAGCATTTATAAAATAAATTTACATTGAAAATTAAAAAAAAAATTTTAAAAAAAATGCTCTTACCTGTGGAAAAATCGAGTGTTGCATTCGCGAAACGTCAGCTGAATAAGACTACGGATGTTTAGTGAGTAGGATTGTACTCGTGTGATGTTTCTTTTGAGTGGAGCGCAGGATTACGTTTTAGCTGTATAACGTTTTATAAATCTACAAATCACTTTACTTGTAATTAATTTAATATTAAAATATACATTGTGTTTCTTTTACAAATACAGATTATTTCATTTGAAAGATTCAAGCATGAAAAGCTTGATTACAATCCTGATGTAAAGCTACATTACATACTTTGCATCTATAAACAGTCCGGCTATGATACACTTTACAACAAAGAGTACCATAGCCATCAACGGACTTTACGATAAAATATCTACCATCTCCATGCAATGGTTTTTGAATGCTGAATTTACTAGGTCTTCTTGTTGCTGATGTATTTCTAACTAATTCTACAACCTCAACAGGAGAGTTTACAAAAGGAATAATGCATTCTCGCGTCTGAAATCTAAAAGAAACTTTATATTTCCAGTAGTAAAAAGTGGTGATATTTAGTTAAGTTTAGATACGGTCTCACCTCATATAGTTTATCAGTATTGTCAAATGCAAATTCTGCTTCATATTCCTGTACTGCAAACGTGAGACAGGAACAGGAATGTCCTTATCAAAAGACCAATACATTTTTTCTTGAGGTGAAGAATGATATCTTGTAAGCAATAATATTTTAAAATTTCTTCTCATATAGGTTTCAGATGCAATAAATTCTGGGCCTTTTTTTTTTTTTTTTTTTTTTTTTCTGAGCGTATGTATTTTTCTGTTCAACGAGAACAGAGTAAATGTCTAAACCAAAAAGAAAATCGAAAATCTGTGCACCAGTTTTACCTAGTGTTTTGTCTTTTATAATTTCTCTTCTATCTCTTTCTTCATTTTCATGTTCTTCTTGAGACATAACTAACAATTCCTTTTTTATCCACTTCAAGATTTCAGTCTTCTGCTTTTTAAACTTTTTAGTATGACTATAACTGCTTTTAGAAGGCTGAAACTTACTTCTTACTGAATTTCAACTTCCCCAGCAGTATCATTTGGTAAAATATCATTATCATTATTTAAAACATTGCCATTCCTTTCCTCTTCGTCACGTCTGCAATTTCTGGGGGAACAACAACAATATCAGTTTCTTTCTGGTCATTATTAACATTATTTTTATCTGTTTTTTTCATCAAAAAAATCTTTGAAGGGCTTCTTCTAATGTAAGATACCTCGTTCTAGGCATTTTTAAACAACCAGAACATGAACAAGAACATCGAAAGGAATGAGTGAAAAGGAGATTGACTACCCGTTTCCTGCTGACGTTGCGTTACCGCAACACCTGTTTTCCCTTCCTTCCCAACACAAATATAAACATATGACTGATGTGTTCTGATAAACGGTGACCTTGACTAAAAATAGATCACTCATAAAGACGGCGATTCTTTCGCTAAATATTTTTCGCAAAAATACCTGGTCGAAAATTTTGCTTAAAGTATGAGATTAATTATTATAAACAAAATGATTGTTGAAGGCAATTATGTTTTTACAGAAATAATCTTCATAATATTCCCTACATAAAATCATCTGCTGGTACAAAATATCTTAGGTTTATATACGCATTTATTTTGACCGTTGCGGTTAATGGGTTAAGCTAGGCTAAATTATCTTTACTGATTCTAAGGCATTTCAGTTAATGTAGCGGACTGCGCTGCTCCCTAATCTTTCAGTTTGATCCAGCTTATTATTTTTTTTTTTTTTTTTTTTTTGCAGACTGTTATTATTACGGCAATTTTATAAAAACTAAGCATGAACTTTCGATTATGTCGAAAAGAGTTCCCAATTCGAGAGCTGCCAAAGGATCTACAAAGCAAAATCATGTTTCGATGTCCATGAAAGAAAAAGTGAAATTGCTGCAAAAAATGGATAAAAGCATATCCGTCTCAAAATTTGGCATTGGAAAGTCAACTGTATATGACATAAGAAAAAGAAAAGGAACTTTTTGAATTTTTTTGTGGAAGCAACTTAAACAACTTACATTAAAAGAAATGTTTAATAAAGTAAACAAATAAATATTAAGCTTTTTTTTTTTTTTTTTTTTGTAAATTTTGATACCTTTTAGATCATAATTGTTCTTTATTTCATAAATTAAGATTTCACATTTTTAATCGTAAAATTTCTGCATGCCATCTTATCAGATTTAAATTGATGATCTAATATCCGGAAAAATCCCAAATCCAGAATCGCCGAAGTCCCGACGAGTCCGGACTTTGGATATCGGACTTTGTACTGTATTAACTCTAGACACAGTATGCGTCCAATTAAAAAAAGATTCAAAAAAAAAAAAAAAAAAAGAAAAGAAAAAGAAAAAGAAAAAAAAAAAGAAAAGAAAAGAAAAGAAAAAAAAGAAAAGAAAAAGGAAACATAATTTTATAAAAACAACTTTTACATAGTAAATAGGATGGGATATGTAAATCCCAAAATACAACTTTTCATATGGCCTTCTTTGGACCAAATTTTCAGCTAATGAAATATTCATTACACTTTAACTAGTTAAATTCATTTTTCCTAATCTACTAAACAGGATCTCAATATTAGATCATTTTGCATAAAATACATTTTCGTCTCAGTAAGGCAGCCAAATGTTTTGTATTATGCAAGACTATCCAGCTGGTTTGGTAGAAGCTGTTAATGTCTTAATAATATTGGTAAGAAAATTCGTCCTACGAACATACTTATCGTTCTGCACATCGCCAGTTCAGAAGCACAGAGGTTGGTACCCAGAGTTTATTGTTTATACGCATGAGTTAAACAAAAAATTATTTATTCTCGACTGTGATAAGCAACGCAAGGAAGTCGCAGCTTCAACAGAGACAAGTTCTCACTCTTACTTATTGTTTTATTTATTGATGCTTTTCCACTGCAGCCCACATTAAGCTAACAAACCACGCAAAATCTTGTACAAATACATAATTTTCTGATAAATTGTCTAAAATCGATCTTGCCTTTGTAATTTTGAATTTAGTATACCAAACTAAAACCATAAGCCACTTTAGTAAGCATTTTAGCGCTTCTATCAAACTAGCTGAATCTCATTACAGTCTCAAACTTATCGTTACTTATTTTTAGGAAGCTAGTATAAATTAAATCTGCATTGCAGTTATGTAACATAAATGTATTTGACCAAACATAATAATTTACATAATTATTACATATCATATGAAGGAAATAACTGAAATGCAATTAAAGTACAGAGAGAATTGTTTGCTTTATGCACCATTTATGAGTGTACTTACATGTTTAAAACATACAAATAAATGCTAGTATCTAATAAGATCATTCCATAAAAATCAAAATTAAAAATTTAGTCGCTCAGGAACTTCATGAACTTAGTAATTTGACCAGCTCAGCCGTGCTCACCACAAAGGTTGAATAGTTAAAACCGTTATAGCGGTAGTTTCATCCAGGTTCAGGTTCCTCAGCAGAACTAGTTTGCTGCATGAGATATTTTAAAGTTTACACCAGTGCTTAAATTGCACCAGTGCTTAAATTGCTTAGGCACTTCCTTTAATGAAACTGAACCATAATTTGAACAAAACATTCTTTTGCTATCGAAACATTTTGTTTTAGAAATAAATAACACATGAAAATCGATGCTTACTTTTGAATGCATGCCTCTCTTTCTCTGCAAAACAAACTCTGGATAAAAAGTTCAGATTTTTAAGCGAGAAGACAAGAAACGACCTGCACATGTCGAAACCTTGCCCTTCAGGAAGTGCAAAAATGCAAAAAATTTACAAGAAGTTGTTTGGAAATGAGTAAATGTCTTTTTTTGTTCCCGAAAATATTAATGGTGATTTCTTTGGTAGTACCGTTGTATCTGCTGACTCGATATAACAAGGACTGAACCTTCTAGACTCTTTGAGACGGTTTTACTCGGTATCGGTTGTTTCTGTAGCCCACGATTTACAACAGGAAAGAAAAGAGGAACCGTCAACCATCGTTTATATTCCTAAATGTACCCGAAGCGACAACCGGTCTAACACAGTGAAATATTAAGATAAACAGCTCAAACACATCCAGCACTAGTAATTACCCGCAGAAACCGCACATGTTGAACCGTTCAAAACGATGTAGTCAAATATAAAGGATTTGATCATTTATACATAGCCTTAGTTCGTTCTTCAGCTTATCTTACAGTAATTAGAATTTGGAAGCATTTTTCTCCCTGTCACACATTTTGCTTCACAGTTATAATTAAATCAGAAAGGCATCGTGGTTAAAAAGTGTTAGCTCTTCTACCTTTGTTTTCGTACCTCCACCATTAAAATTTTCAGCCAAATTATGATGCTGCTTCGAGCATTATCTCTATTCCCAATAGGAATGATTTAACCGATTTATCTTTTCATTGATGGGCTGAAAAAGAACAATTTTTGTTTCTACCAGCCCTCAAATAGTAGATTATATTTTGCCTTCAGAGCTTGCTCGAGCTTAGCTCTTCTGTTTCTCAGTTTTTGAATGAACTGTTATCTCAGTCGGAGCTATAGATAAGTATGATGTTCGATATTTTGTAATTAATTGTTTCGTCTTAATTTAATTTATTAAATTTTATTGGTTTATTTACATTTTATTGTAGTTGTAGAGTCATTAGGGTTTTTTTTTTCGGGGGGGGGAGCAAGCTAGATGAAAAATTAGCAATGCCTTCACCGGGAATCGAACCACGGACCTCTGGAATACGGGCCCAGCGTGCAGAACCACTACACCACGAAGGCACCCTAGGAAAGCTGGAAAAATACCTTATATAGTTATTAATTACTTTATTCATTTACTGTTCTGTGTTTCCTGACGGCCTCCCATAGAACTACAGCACTTCTAATTTCAGAAATTAAGCCCTGATTTGCATCATATGTAATATGCATTTAAGTCAATTTTCTCTATAAAAAAACCTTTCACAATGGCTCGCTGCTAAGGCAGACATATCTTCAGTGCTTTACCATAATTAACAATTAAATCAAACCGGTTCATTCCTAAAAATTTACATAATGCATTTTACTACAACTTCAACATCTCAAGTTAATATATTACTGATTTTCAAGGTAAAAATTTTTTAATGCTTTCAATGTGAGATTAAAGATTAATTCATGAGCCCATGTACACATGGGTACACTTGTGCCAACATAGTATTTTATGAAAGGGCAACCCATATTTGGATTAAATATAACAGTTTCAGTTAAGTATATTCAATATTCTACGCAATATGTTTTTATTTACTTTGTCAAAAAGCTTTAGCTTCAATTTTGTGCATTAAAGAAAAATTTTTACAGTAGACATTGCTTAATGTGATCGCGCTTAATGTTATCATTGGGATTGTTAACGAATTGCCAAAGTCCCGCATTTCTGTATGCGAAAAAAAAATTACATCGCTTACTGTAATCAACAATTCGGTTACTAGGATCAAAATATTTTAGAATGAATTTTTTAAACTTAAATAAAGTAGGCAAATAAGTTTAAAATGCATTATAAAATTTGCCAAGTTACAGAGAAATGTCGCCATGTAAGACATTAAGTCGTCAAATAACTTGGTTTCGATTTTAATCAACCATTTAAAATAAGGCAAAAAAAGGGGAGCTTCATTTGACATAGATTTTCAATAAATCTAATAATTTTGAGGGGATTAGATGCAGGCCCCTCTTCTTCGGGAACAAAAAAAATTCTGCAGAAATTTTTTCCTAGGGGGAGGGGAATTCCTCGAAAACATCTACGTCAAACTAAGGTTGCTTTTTTTTGACCAATTTTAAATTTCACAACTTATATCGCCGAGTTCTCTTCCAGAGAGCGATGCCCTTCGATTAAGGTTACAGAACTGGTCGAATAATTTCAAGAAACGTTGTGAACCGTTCATTAATAAACTCCTGCATTAAAGAAATTATGAAAAGTTCATAAATCAACTTCCGAATTTTCCTTATGAAAATGCTGCGAAGGTGTTTATTATTATGTTTCTAGTTATATTCGTGTTAAATCCCAATGTTATTTTGAAGGATATTTTTTCTCATCATTTGATGTTATCATTCGGTTAATGTTACCAAAATAATCGTAGAGAAACGTGATCACATTAAACGCCCCCCTACTGTATACCATTCCCGATCCACTTACCGTATAGCTGACGTAGCAAAAACTTGACCATTTGATCCAACAGCCAGGACTAATATAGAGGCAACAACTACAATAAGATCTGAAAATGCAACATATAGTAATGTAACAAACATTTTTATTGCCACTGTTAATATTTCATTAAAACAAAATTATAAAGCATTAAAAAATCTTTTAACATATGCGTTACTATTACTTAGCGTTAGACTTATCAGCAATTAAAATTTTTATTTTTATCAAAGAGGGAAATCTACCATTTTGACAGACTGGCATTTCTAGTCTTAAACAACTCTAGAACAACTGAATTTTAAATTATTCTCAGTGCTTTCAAAAATTACAAAGTATGTCTGAAAGTACATCATTCTTCTTTTATGATGGGTATAAAAAAGCTTTTCGCATATTCTAATGAATAAAAGCATTCTAAAGCTTTGCTTTTCAATTATGCAAGAGTTTCCTATGAATGTTAAATAATACACAAATCAGAAGAGTTTTAGTTATTCATTTAGTATAGCTTAAGAAAGGTGATTTTTTTTTCTTATCAACTCAGTTCTACAACAGCATCATAGCTACTATAAGTAAGATAATAGTTTTGCATCTTCTTGGAGACGGGGAGGAGTAATTAAAAATACAGTAGAGACCGGCGAATCTTATAAAAAGTTATATTTCATAACTTTACTATAAATGATATTTTTTTTAATGTAAAAATGCCAAAAGACAAATATCTGCGTCATTTAAAACATTCTTGTAACTTAAGTATACCTGTATATCGCGAAAGGACTTGCAGGAACAATGTTTAAGTACTGAAAAATGGAACTTATGTTTACGTTACATAAGAGTAAAAAAAATCGTGAATTTTACCTAAATATACACAAATATTTACAACAGTCTTCAACAGCATGTTATTTTTTAAAGAAAATAAAAATTAAAAAACAAGAAAAGCTTCTTCATATAGCAACAATATATACCAACTAAAATATGTCGGTGAAATGAGACCATAATATTTCATGAAGCAAAACATATATTCTACGTTCTTACTTCAAAAATAGAAATATACTTTTATTATCACACAGACAGCCTGATAGCAAGTCAGTTACCCTTCAGTGATGCATTTATAGCAACACAAACATAGTTAAGGGCGGACTTATAATTTTGTCACGCCTAAACTAAAAATGCTATGTATCTTCTAAATTCAGCTATTTTTTCGCTCTGTTTATTTATTTCAGTTGACGAATATTAGTTATGGTAATAATAAATCACAATTAAATTTCTCATACAGTTACATGTTATAAATAATAAACTAAGTATGTATTTATGATTTATAATGTGATACTACAAAAACGCAAGAAGTCATGCGCACGCACACACCAAAAAAATTAAGAAAAACTGTAATAAAATGCCAAAAAAAAAAATAATAATAACTGTCATTAAGTACATTCAGAAAATATAGAATAGTTACACTTGGCATTTGGGTTTGGACAACAGAAAGAAATTTTGTTATATTTCTCTTAAGTATTATTTTTAATAGAAATTTACCCAAAATATAGATTTATTTCTAAGATTCCTAAAAGCAAATTTCAGTTTTAATTATCTTACTTTAGTTTTCAAAAACAAATACTTTTGATAATCCTTCTCTAGATACCAAAGTACTAACTAACTAGCGTTTTTTTTTTTTTTTTTTTTTTTCATAACAATATGATTATTTAAATCCAACATGCACAAGGTTTACTTACCGATAATGGATATGGGTTTTCTTGCAAAACGCAGTCGGCCTAAGAAACCCATATATTTACTTCGGCAGCCAGCAGACCACAAGCGAACTAAATACTCAACTCCAAAAAACACTACTAAGACTGTTTCCTAAAATTAACGGTTTAAAAAAAGTAAAAAATTATATAAATTAAAAAACCGCATTCATTTAAAAAAATTTACCTTTAAAAAATAAGAATTAATGATTATACGGATGGAAATCAAAAAATTAGTTACAACAAAAAGTAATTATAGTTTGGCAGAATTGCGCACATAGAATAGAGTTCATGCCTATGCCTTTTAATAGGCAAGACTGAAGCATAACTTATACTATGAATCATTCTTATTATCCCAAAATCACTTCTCACAAAAATTATATTTAAAAAGAAACTGTGGATATTCTTTTATTTAACAACAGTTCAAAATACAGTTAATTCTGTAACTCGTAATTATTTATTTACATAAATATCCGTAACACCCACACACTGAATAAAATTCTCCTTAGTCTATACAGAATTTTTAAAGATTTTTCTACTGCAGCAATTATTTGATTAACAAGTTAATTCATCCCTGTGAAGGCTGAGTTAAATAAAATTGTGCTAATCAAATATAAAAATATGTAGTATAAGATATGATAATTTATTAGACCATTTTCCCTACACAGTAACTAACTCTATTTATGGAATTCACCCAGAAATCTGACATTGTACTTCTACCAGTTCGCTTACTGCTATTAGATGAAAAACTAGTTCCCATACAGTTTTCTTTTCTTTTTTTTTTTTTTTTTTTTCCTTAATACCGTTAAAGATTATGTCGCTGGTTTCCAAAGTGTAGGTCGTGACCTACCAGTGAATTTTGATGGATCGCGAACTTTTTGAAATTCTTCTTTCCTTACAGTATAATTATATACATTTAATTATAATTATGAAGTAATTTATTATTATCAGTTATTTATTAATATAGTTTGTTCATAAATCATTTCATTATTACATTAAGGAATTAGTATGCATGTGGGTCACGATAAACCACAACTATCTGCACGTGGGCTGCGAAGCCATAAAGATTTTGAAACACCGTTATAAGCACTAGTTGGAGTGAGGACACTCATTGCAGTCTTCCATCCATTAAAAAAAAATGCTTTATTTTAATCCAGTTCTTTTTTTTTTTTTTTTTTTTTTTTTTTAAACAACGTAGGAACTAACCGAAGTAAGTTTCGGATCGAAGACTACAATCAAAACCGTATACTAACAGGAATCCTATTCTGAGTGCAGTCTTATATCCATATTAACAAAAAGAACTCCATTTCAATCACTTTTTTTTTTTTTTTTTTCTGATTTGCTGTATACCGTATTGTAGATGAAGCCATATAACTAATTTATAAATAACAGCTTGTCTAAAAATGCTTCATGTTCTAACTTCACCCATTTAAAAAACGCACCTAATTCTGATTGCGTTTCATAACTTTCATACCTTTTAAACATTTTTAATTCTTTATCTAAAACAATAACTTTTGATTTTTGGAAACAGGTAGTCTCGCTTTCACGACCTTCAATCAATGGAACTGAAGTCTAAAAATTCTATCAAATTAATTTCTATAGGCAACATTTTAAAGAATGCTGAGCTAGTCTTAAGTTTTCAAAAAAATTCCTTTGCTGTGGGACCAGTTCGAAGGAATAACATTTCGTTTGGATACCCTTAATCTTGCTTTTAACGCCGAATTCACATACTTCAGCCAATAACAAAGCAGTGAAGAATCTTTTCAAATGTAAAGTTATGATTAGTGAACTAACAGCCGATTATTGTGAAGAAATTCGGAGAAAACCACAGTTTGGGCATATAAATTATCGATATGATCCATGGGAAAATCGGGGGGGGGATGTTGCAATGAATCAGTTGAGAATTTGAACTGTTGTAAAATCTTACATATTTCATCAATGCGGTTTCTACTTTGCATCAGAGTCAGCTTAGTAAGTAAGGACAGCAGCCTGGCTTTGTACTGCGAGTTATCAAAAAAGATTAAGTAGCGCCTGTTGTTACGTCTGATATACCCTTAACTTAAAATTACTAAAGAAACAGCCTTGTATTTGGCTTAGATATAGACAAAAAAAAAAAAAATAAATAAATAAATAAATAAAAACTGGATCGATTTTGAGGGCAAACAGGTCCCTTCTCATCAGGAGCAAAGAAATTTGCAAGACTGGAAAGCAGACAAATTCCAAGTGCAGTTGTATGCTGCGATTATCGTGCACGACTTCTTCCGTTATGAAGTTTCGTTATGTTATGAAGTTCGTGCCGCTAAGGGCGCTTGAAGTAAAGTAATACATAAGTTGGGTTGTAGACAGAAAAGCAGACGGCGCAACGGTCCTATTTATACACTACTGCAGTAAAGCGAACAGGAAAGTAGCGTCATCTGTCGGCAAAAATAGCAACGAAAATTGCCTTTAACGATGACTGAGCTTGATAAAAATAAATGTTGTCTGGTGTTAAAAGATTGCGAAATCGCGTTAAGGGACGGCTGACCGTATTTTTATAATATTATAAAGAAATTTCATAAACTACATAGACGGTCTGTTAATGCGAGTAATAATTCAGTTGTAGAGAGTACCTCACTTTGCAATTCTAAGTTAATGTTGGAAGTGAGGAATCTAAGAACTGATAAGAGAATAATCGCTTGCGTTCGGTGACAAGAAACAACACGATAGAAGAGTCCCTTTATTATTCTAATAAGATTTAACAAACTCCGCCTGGGAGCGTATAAGCAACGCCCGCACTTGGACTTGAACTAAAAAGACCAAGAATTAAACCAAAACTAAGATTAACTAAAAGAAGTATAGCCGAAGCTATCAAGGTTCAATTTGAGTTGGCCCCTTAACTTATTTTACTACGAAGCTTAGCAAGGGCCTGAGTACGGCCGAGCGAAAAAACAGCTTTGAGAGAGAGAGTGGCCAAAAAGGCAGACGCGCGTAAATCAGAAACTCTGATTCTCTCTGACTCAGTCAGTAACTTCGCGGTTTAAATACCGCTCCTCCTCATTAAATATTCAGCAAGATTACAAAAATACGTTCTGGCCAGAAGTAGTAAGTTGAAGTTAAGAATTTGACAGGAAAGGAACTTTAACTTAAAATTTAACTGTTAATAAAATTAACATAATTCTTACACAGTGAATGTAAAAATATTATTACATTGTTGACACTGCAGCATTATGTTTGCGTTCCACAAGTAAGTTTTACTTAATTTACAGCTTTCCTTTTGCCCTATTTCACGATGAGGTTCACTCATTCCAAAATTTATGTAGATTATAGTGGCAAGTAGTTTTGCTATAAAGTTAGAAGAATAGCCCCTAGCTGTGTGTGAGAAATCACCCTATATGCGGTCAGGTTGTAAATTTAGAACCCCTTTTTTTCACGGGGGGGCTGAAAAGGAGGGGATAATCTTGCTCGTGGTCTTGAGAAAATGTGGGGGTCGTTTAAACATCTAACTTCTCTACATTCAATTTTTATACAGAGGAAAATACAAATTGAATTCTTCGAATGAATGCAATTTCGTACAATGAAAATATATTAGTGAACTATAAACTGTCAGGCAAATAACATCTTTTTTTTAAAGTAGGAGTAGGGAGACAGATATTTGTTACATCAATGAATTTGTAGTAAATATTGAATTTTTCATTTTTAATGCTATGTTACATGTATGCGAAGTAGCTGAGTATCTGAGAAAATAGTCTTAACCCAAATGGCTTTCAACCTTTTCACGTCTAAGGACTGTTTTTCAATTTCATTGTGGTCGCTGCTTTTTGGTTAATTTTCTAATGACATATAAACATTGAATTGTTTTTAATTTGAGACTTATGAATAAAATAACGCAAACTAGACTGCAGAACATTCTTCAGAATGAAGTTAATACTGAAAAATACATTTATCCTATTATCCAATTTTATCCTACAACAAATGTTTTAAAAAGTGTGGAATTAGCAGTGCACTAGGTGGAAATAAGGATGACACTGTGTTTTAGAAAAGTGGCAAATCTAGTTACAGTGACAACCTAAGTGAAAATAACTATGATTTTAGCAACAGTGATGACGAATTTCTGGGATTCTAAGAAACGCTGATGTACTTGCTATTTTTTTAATGCAACAGTTCCGTTTTCGTTGTATAAAATGTTATCATTAAAATAGGTACTTAATTCTTTTCTGTCTAAGTGTTTTTCCCAATTTTTAACCTGATAAATCACTGCGCGTCTTACAGGCCAAGAAATTGAGGTATAGTATAAATCGCCTTTCATTTCGTATCAGTGCCGACGATTTCGATGAAAAAGGGTACCTTTTTAAAAACGAAATTCTTAACGAAGAAAAGCCGTTTTATGTACAGCATAATGTCTAAAAATACAGTCAAATTAAACAGTAATCTTGACTTTAATGCTTTTGTATGCATTTCTTGAATTGATCAGTTAATGTAAATTTGTAATTTAAAAAAATGTATAATATTTTATTTAGTTACATGCTAGTTATCTGTGCTTCGTTTCTGGTATAGAACCCCCCCCCCCCTCCCAGATAAAAGCGTTTTGCTCCTCGATCGCAAAAATTTCTCGATTTTCCATTACTTAACCAGTGGAATTTCCCTAGTTTTCCCACCAATAAAATTACAGCTCTGCTATAACAACTCGGTAAAATATTTGCAGCTATCTACACATAAATTGAATGTTTATTTAAAAATAAAATATTTCCTAATTTTTATATCCCTTTTCTAGTTTATATGATATTTCAAAATTTAACGATATCAGTTAATGAAATACTCGCAAGTAATATAATCGTTCTGCGAAATATATTCTTGATTCCAAACCCTTACTGTTAGGCATCAGCCCATCGCTCTTAGAATACATTATTTAGTTCAAAGGGGCAATTCGCCCAGAAGGATTATTAATTTCATTTTGGCATTTTGCGTTGAAAACTATAAATCGAATCACTTTTCAAATTGTTGCCACCAAATATTATCGCCCTGTATTATATTTAAAGAAATTAAATAATGAAGAGTCTGCATGAATGTATGTATGTTTTGATAAAACGACGGTACCTAGAGCCATCAAAATTTGAATAACGTAATCTTCCATAGAATATCGGCTGTGGAAGCCCTAATTTAAATTTAAAATTTGTTTTATTATCGATTTCATATTTTATAACACTTCAAAGAATTTCTGATTAACAAACTCAGCGATTTCAAAGCGAGCAATGCCAACATTGTACGAAAAAAAAAAAAAACATTTTATCTCCAGCGCGCGATATATATTCCTGATACATTGAGACCTAAGAACACTTTTCTTTTAAAATATATCTCCCCTTATGATCCCTGACACAACCGTTTACTTTCCCATTCCGTAATTAACGTCAGTCTTCTGCTCTTGACCGCATTTGCAAAGCCACCGTGTGTGAAACTTTTTGGAGTTAACGTTGCCTGCTTGCAGCGGGAATTCTCTCCTGGCAATTAATCGTTGTCTCACGTCAGACTCAAAGTCGCAAGACATATTTGGTACGGTAAGCTTACAACTGAGTCACTGTTAGCGATAAAGGCATTTAAAGAAAAAATTTTCTTTATATACCAACAATTTAACCATTAAAACAAAATATAAATGGAAAAGTTGTCCAAGATACAAGACAGAAATTGTTCCTCTCCACACACACATACACAAAAAGCATTATGCCATAGAAGTCAAAAGTTAATGAATACAAGTCCACAGCTCCTATGGTAGAAGAGTTATAATGCTGAAATATATCAATCCTCAAAATATGACCCTTTCAGTATACACTTGTGTTAAAACTCGCAAAAGTCTTTGATGTCTTTCAGTTCATTCACTGTTGCGTTTCTCAGTTTTCCGATTGAAAAATGACTATCTTTAAGTCGACTTGCCAGTTCAGTTACACAAAAACAAGGGAGTTTCTATTCTGGCTAGAAATTCGGGAACTAGAAGCAACCTGTGAGCAGAATTATTAATCAGTAATAGTACAGAAAAAGAGGAAAAAAAATAAGTTTCCTCTAAAGACTGAAATTAATTTAAGGCAATGCACACTTCTTTAGAGATAATAAAAAACCACAATCCAGATGTAAACTTAGTCTGGCATAACGGCCCTTTGAAATATCGGGACCCTTCGCTATATGCAACGTGCCGTGCGACCTTATAAATTTGCTTCTGCATACTGTAAAATACCTTTCACTGCTAAAAAATACATGAGAGGCACATCACATTTAATAAAATGCAAAATATTCCCATTGTTTAGTATTTATTTAAAATGAAAAAGCAAGCTGTAGTTCAAGGGGGGAAAATAGCATATCTTGCTTCTTGAATAGAATTAGAAGAATAATGTATTCCTGAAGATGGGGCAGTATGCATCTCAAATTCATTTACACTTTCCATTTCAAATCAATGCTTAAAATGAAGTTATTAAGATAATTTTTGTAGTTTTGTTTGAAATCAATGGCAGAAACAGAATTACTATGACTATTGTATACTGCTATTAAGACCTTCCATTGTTATTAAGAAACCAATTCCATTTATATAACAGCCCCTATCAAAAGGGGAAGAAAGGCAGAGGGATAGATAACATATTTCATATTAGTACAACTTCAATTAAATATATTTCATTTTATTGGAAAATTCTTTAGTATTCATGTTTCAAAATAAAATTTACCAATTAATTTCATTTTTAATCACGATTATTTACATTTCATATAACGTACCTTATGTAGAGTGGGACAAATAAAAGTGGCCCCGAGAACAGAGTTCCAGATTAAAAAGAAATACAGCAAAGGAAAGTGAATAATCGTGGCCCGGACGAGTGGATACGATTGGACGTAAATGTATGCATATAACCACACTACGTGACGCGCACTCGACGTGTACGCACACTACGTTATCCAAACCAGTTCAGCGCATAGTACAGGCTGTGTCAGTGTGAGTTGAGCAGTGCGAAGGTGAAGCTGGTACTGACAGTGCAGCAGAGGGTTTCCGTTGTAGAAAGTTACGTTACAAAAATGTCGTGGAAACAGTGTGGTCAGCTGTTTGCTCATAAGTTTAATGGTGTCAAAGTGCAAGCAAAGAGCCATGCAGCGATTAGTCAGAAAATGGCGTCAGACAGGATCTGTTTGGAACAAATCAGAAAACATTCCCAAACATGTCCGAACACTAGAAAATGTGGCTGCAGTTCAGCAGAAAATGATTCAGAGTTTTACCAAATCAACCCGACGCCTGTCGCAAGAGATCGACATATCACGTTGATCATGCGGACGAATACTCCACCTGGACCTGAAAATGCATCCCTACAGAGTTCTGTTGTTTAAATGCATTAAAACCAGCGAATGCTTTTTAGCGCCTCCAGTTTTGTGATTGGCTGTTCACTGAGATGTCAATGAATGGTTTGGACGTGGATCTTTTCTTTATTTCTGATTAACACATTGAGCGCGGCGACGAATTTGCTGTCCTTTCCGTTTAGCCGGCAGCGAGCTAAGCCGTACTTTTGTTTAGAATGTTTCAATACATTTCCTTAAAACTAAATTTGATCACATTTCATTGAGACTATATTTATTTTTTAACTTTAATACTGTCGGTCCCGCGGACCGACGCCAGCCAAACGAAAATTCCAGTGCTGGTCCCCAGGGACGGACGCCGGCCACACGGAAAGTTCACTGTCGGTTCCAGGGGACCGGCGCCGCGCTCAACGTGTTAAGCCTGATTTCAGCTGAGTGGTTATGTCAACTCACAGCGGAGAATACGCATACTTTCCACCAAACAACCATTGCATGATCAGGGTCTGGTGTGCAGTGTCTGCACGCCGCGTTATTGGTTCCATCTTCTTTCATCAGACGCTGAATTCGGAGCTTTACTTTTCCGCCATTTTTCATCCATTTGTGACAACATTAACTGAGGAGGAAAAAACTAAAACTTACTTCTAACAGGACGAAGTAACTGCCCATAAGCCGGCAGCACCCTGGAACACATTTACACAATCTTCACGCCTGACAGATTTGTTAGCAGAGGTTAGTCTGGTCTCCGCCCTAGCTAGCTCCCCCGGTCAGCTGATCTCTCAGTGTGCGATTACTTTTTGTGGGCAACCCTCAAGTCTAATGTGCATCGCAACAAACCTCATAGTCTTCAAGAACTGCAGCAGACCATTTCGGATGAGATTGCAGCAATTTCTGCAGTCTAGCTTCGATCTGCCTTCAATAACTTGCTGACCAGGGTCCAAAAATGTCAAGAGATGAATGGTGGTCAATTTCAATATCTACTGTAGTTAGATTAGCACTATATTTCCTTTCTTTTGCTGTGTTTCTTTGTAATCTAGAACTCTGTTCTCCGGGCCACTTTTGTTTGACCCACCCTGTATATTATTCATTCCAAATTTATAGCTATAATATATTATCCTCATTTCAAAACAATCCTGTTGTACCCATGCATTATTTTCACACAGAAACTATACCCTTTAGCATAGATTCAGTTATATACAGTAGTTTTTATTAACTGCATAACCATGTATTGATTTATAGCCATATGGACGAGGTACGACTGTATTTCTTTATATAAACACGCATATATATATATAAATACTCCTAATGCAAAATCTTTGAAATTTTATTAAATATACATACCATCCAAAACAATGTTTCTATAGCAAAATCAGTATACTGGTCAATAGTAGATAGCACACTGAATATAAGACAAACGAGGACAATTAAAAACCTGGAAAAGAGTAAATTATGTAACTCATATGCACTTCAAAATACTAAATTTTGCTTCAATGTGAATTTGCTATTCTTTAAAATATTGATTTATTGATTTAATATGTCTAATTATGCAGAATCATTAGGCTTGTCGAAGCAAGAAACGTGAAAAATGTGAATGCCTTCGCCGGGATTCAAATTCCAGACTTTCTAATTGCTAGCAGAAGTGCTTCTAATCACACGACGAAGACACACTGTATTGCAGGGAGAAAATACTTCACATCCTTCTCCATTTGAAGAGCGACTGGGCAGACGGAGACCCAAGTCGCCAAATCTTGGTGGTGACGAATTACCATACGCCACATTTAACTTCGGACGCCACTCTAGACCGTTTAGATATTTGTTACAGCCAGGAAATACAACGAGCCAAGGATACCCTCGCAGGGATTCGAACTCTGGATCTCTCGACTGTTAGCCGGACACGTTTCCAATTACAACTCGAAGACACACAGTAAGGAGGGAGAAAATATCTTACAAATACTTTGGAAAATTTTTCTTTCTGGAAAGAATGATTAAGCTTCAAATTAAATTTAAAATAAATTAAAACAGCAGGAAAGTTAAAAGAACAATAACAAACAAATAAAACAATTATTTTTCTTTCCCAATATATATATTTCACTTTTTTCAGAAAAACTAGACAAGACTAATAGTTATACATATATAAAAATTAAACTTTCTAAACTTCTTTTAATTAAGATTATATTTCTTAATAACTCATTATTTTATAAAACATCTTGACCAGAAAGTATACCTACATATACATCAGAGTTCTACCACTTTATAGCTATATAGGTAATAAAAGACATCGGTGAATTGAAATTCACAGAAATCTTATGCGAAATGAGCAGCGATAATACAAGTGCAGGTAGTTGAACAACAGAAGTAATTTTGTGGGCTATAGCGTGGCGATAACGTGGTAAATTATGATATATTCCCATACCGCATTACCCAGTTATCATAATATAGTAAATTCTGAAAAAAGCCTCACCATGTGCAAAGAAGAATTACACAAAAGATAGCAATTCTTCCCATCACCCCCCAAAAAGAGATACACATTTTCTGCATCAGGTTGGTGATTTTCAGCATCATGGAAAAAGTCAATGTTTCATTCAAACAGAGCATATTCAAGTCTAATCAATCCTTTCTTAAGTTTATTTCTAACATGACTGTAACTTTTCAGTGGCAGACTCAAGTAATATTTGTTATATTCGACTTTCATACGAGGCAGTAGCATTTACAGGAAATTGGATGGGACCAAAAATTTTAAAAGGTTCGTTATAAGACAACATCGCTGTAGCGGGTTTTGACTTATAATAAAAAAACAGAAATTACTTATTAACAAGTATTAGAAAAATCTATAAACAGTACACAAAGCTGAAAGATTAAGTTTTTCGGATGGAAAAATGACAACTTTCTGGCAAAGCAATTTTTGATGGACGGGGAAAATTGGTCGAATTGGAGGAAAAACGTTTAGGAAAATGGGATAAAAGGAAAAAATACAGGCCTAGTAAAACAGTTATAATAAACAATTTTGGGGATATATACACTGAAGCCTCCAGAAGGCAATTATCTGGGGTTCCAGATAATTTTGTTGTTCTGTGCTGTAATCGCAGTACAGAACATACGAAATAGTCAAATGAATTTCAATTGCAAGAAAGGCTTATCTGAGTTTGAGCAGAGCTTTATGCGCTCGCTAACTTTTATTTAAATATGGTCAATAGATAGGCTGTCAAATAATATTTTTATACGTTATCGTTCTCATGATATCCCTACACTACAAGTACAGTTTAAAAATTAATAAGATTTAATTATGCATAACAGTTTTACTTTTCTTTTAACCAGTCTCATCAGTTAGCTCAGAGGGCTTCAAAATGTTCAGTTTCACGATTATGATACGCATTTGCGACTAATTTGTATTCGCAACGATAAAAAAGTTTGCCATACCTGGTCTGATTGTTTTTAATGTTTTATGTAATTTCAGTTTTTTTAACCCACAGCTTTATGGAGCTAATTTTTTTCCTCTTTCTTCGCGCATTTCGAAGCGGGTTTTCATAAAATTTCTTTAGAAGCCATCGTATCTTTTATAATTATGTTTTCATTTCGAAAGGAACATAATTACAATTTTTAAAACATGTACTTTTACTTCACAATGAGACATATTAAAATTAGTCAGAATGGCTGGTCCTGGTTTAGGGCATTTCCTACTTGATTTTTAGGTGCACATGAAAGAGAATGTTTTATTTTCAACACTTTATCTCCCGCTTTAAGATTAACCTCGCACTGTTTTTTGTTATAGTATAATTTCTGCTTTCTTCTTGCAGTATCCGAATCCCGGATAGCTTCGTCGACTAACTTCTAAATACCTGCCATTTTAAATTCTGGAGCCCTCTTTTGAATGAAAAATAGTTTATTCACAATTTTCTTCCAAGGAAAAATTTTGCTGACGTCTTCCCGGTAGCATCGCCGTCCTCAAAGCAAATGCTAACTCACTGACACAGCCATCCCAGCGCTTATGATCCAGCGCTAACTCTCTGCTATGCTTGACTTCAGACGATAAGGTACCGTTTTTAAATGCGGAATTCTAAGCTCTGCGCAAAGTCCTTCAAATATTTGACTAACAAACTGTTTGTCATTATCTGAAATTACTTTTAATTAAACTCCATATTTTAGAATATATTTACTCAGAAAAGAATCTGACAGAATTTTAGCGGAGGCTCTTTTGAGGGAAGTTATTTCTCTACTCATTTGAAAAATGATCCGTGATAACGAGTAATGAGGAAAATTATTTCAGCCCACTTTGAAAAAATGCTCCACGATAATAAGTAAATACCAATTCTTATTAACCTCACTACGAGGGTATGACCCTAATAAATCAATTACTATTCATTCATTGGGGTAAGCGGCTTTTATGTTATTTAGAGATCCGTCCGGGCTGTAAACATCGTTAACTAATTGGCAAATATGGCAAGACTCGACATAATCGGTAATTTCTGTAGCTGTAGAAAATAAACAGCTTCGAGAACTCGCTCCACCGTTTTTCTTATGCCAAAATGGACTGGAATTGGCGAATCATGCAATTTGTGCAAAAATACTCAAACTGGCTTGGATAACCGGTCTTATTTTATTATTTTCATTTGTTGCTTTAACATAAAACAGGAAATTACAACAATTAACAATAAACAAGTGATTAAATAAATTATCAATAATCTCATAATTTTCGGATCTGTTTCTGAAAGCCATTATATCCTGGTGTTCGATATGAACAGGATCTTTTAAAATGAGCAGAAATATTTTTAAATTCCGGATCTGTTTTGTCTGGAATGACTGTTTCGCAAGAAACTAAAATTTTTGCAGTTAATATAGAACATTTCAGTTCGTTCCTCTAATAGTCTAATTTTATTATAGACAAAGCATCGGCAACGGCGTTCTCTTTTCCTAGAGCGTGCTAAATTATTCAATTATAATCTTGAAGTTTAAAGGCCTATCTAATAAATCTTGGTGATAAATGTTTCCCGGAATACAAAAGAATCACGTCGGCATGATTGAGTAAATTGCAACCGGTGTCTTCGAATTTCTGAACCGCTATAAGAACTGCTAACGTATCCCCTTCTGTAGCCGTATAATTCCTCTGAATTAGATTAAGAGTCTTACTGAAATAAGTTACAGGCTGTTACTTTTGCGTAAGCACCGCGCCAATCGCGTAATCTGAAGCTTCTGCGGAAATTTTTAGGTTCTTGTCACCATTAGGAAATTTCAAAACTCGAACTCGAATTAATGCTGATTTAAGTTATGTTTTACTTTCTGTTCGTTATCTATTTCAAGTTTTTCTAACGCTCTCTTAGCTTAGGCCGACCAAGTACATCTGGCTTAATTTCTTTTTAATTTTAACAGCGGTTCTGCTGTCTGTGCTAAGTGTTTGATAAAAGTCCTGTATTACGAAAATGATTTTTTTGCTGTATTTCGTGGCGGATATTTTTTATTGCAAGTATTTTGGAATCTTCTGTTTCAGTTCCTTTCTGAGATACCTTATAGCCAAAGTAACGAAGTTCCTCGGCCGCAAATTTACATTTTAATGCAGTTATTTTTAATCTTGCTTCGTTTACAAGCGAAAACACTTCGTGCGAATCCTGAATATGTTCGTCTATAGTGTCGCTAGTTGAAATTACATCATCTAGGTAAATAAAAGTAGTCTTCTCGAGGACAGTCTTAATTTAATATTCATGACTCTCTGAAACGTGAGAGAGTTCCGCATAAGGTAAACGGCATTCTCAAAACGGAGTAAACGCCTGACTTTGTAATAAAGGCAGTTTTCAGCACATCCTCTGGTTTCACACATATTTGAAAATATCCAGAGGTAAGACCTAGCGTCATCATGTAATTTGTGGACTTGAACTTTCTAATTATTCCCTCGATTATAGGTAAACGCATATTTAGTAATGCTATTTAATTTTCGGTAATCCATTGCAAAACGCCATGACTTATGGTCTGTTCGTGGGACATTATTCTCTTTACGGCATAGTACTACCGGATTAGCGCAAGGATTGTCTATGGGAATTATGATCATATTTTGCAGCATTTCCTTCTTATTTTTCTTAGTAATTTCTTCCTTCATTCTGTCATTTCGGTAGGACTTTGCTTTACCACAGGCATTTCCTGTGTTTATGCTGTGGTTTAAAATTTGCGTTAGACCAGGAAGTATCGTCAAATAATTTAGCTAAACAACTTACCAGCTGTTCCAGCTTGTGTTTCTGTTCAGCCTTCAGATGTTTCAGCTCAATGGTCGAAGGGTGTTTTTCTTTTTCCACTACTTCATTCACAGCCAGCTGTGCCGTGGTTTGAAAAAATTAATTTTAGCCCCCGCCGCCTTTAAAAATAACCCATCCGTAAAACTATTGGAGCTTGCAGATTTTTCCTAACAAAGAAAACTATCTTCTGCTGCTAATTTCTTACTTGAACGTGCGATGTGAGTTTTCGTACACATGTATACTGTTTGCCTTGGGTGGCAAAAACTTTTGCTCCTTCAGCCTAAAACATTCTACACCGTTTAAAATTCTCCCCCAAGAAACTGCTTTCAGCCTCTGTACCCAACTATGCATCCGTTGGAATATTATTTAATAATATTTGGATTACAGGCAGAGCAAACCTTTTTTATGACTACCGTATTTAATTGAATTCTAGACGGATTTTCTTGCTTACGGAGTAACTGTATCCTTTTACTTTCAGTATCTCTTATTAGTTTAAATTCTTATTGCCTTCTTTCCCCTGTTTTCTCTTTTATGAGTTTTCCTGGTAGTGGCCACTATAGCTTAAAAATTTCTTTCTAATTTCAAAATTTATATTACCGTCAAACCGTGGCCTTCCTTGTGCTAGAGACCTATAAAACTATCCGTGCGATCTCTGACCACATCCTGATGTACGCGTCCGTTCGAAACCCTCCTACTTTCAAACTTCACTGCGAACTCAAACTCTCAGGCGTGATGAGGTTTCTCAATTCAAAAAAATTCTGGATTTGCGGCAATAACCTAGGCAGTATAATTTGCATAACTTCCACATCAGGATTTTCCCATAAATTTACCAATTGCATTTTTCTCAATATAAACTCCATCAGTTCTTCGACCTTAATTTGATATCGGCTAAAAGATTCAGCTTTCAATTTCACCGCGGAGAAAGCTTATACCAGGGCGGTTTTAAGTACTTCGAGTTACTAATTCTAACTGCCTGGTTCTAATATTAAAAAATTACCATTGCATTTGTGCCAGTTCAGTGCCTGTCCTCCAAAAGCGGTGGTTGCTATGATGACCCTTTGTATTTCCCCATCTGGTCCAAAAATTTGATTACGGAACTTCTGCCGTCAAAGGTCACTGCGAGTTTAATCGACGCTCTGATCGTATCCTAATCCCTCCATAGGACTCACTAGTGCCGGTGGAACCTGCGATGTTAAAGGGGCCACCCTAAACGTTGAATTTTCTTGAGGCATGGTCCTTACTTTTGTTCGGACACCACTATAATTTTATAAAGTTTGCTATATTTTGCAGTCATCAAACTAGTGATGAAACTCTTAGTAGATGTTGAGCGAATTATCGCGAAGTCTAAAATAACAACTGAATTTTGAAAAGAGTGTGAAAGACCCTTTACTTTAAAACTAAGAAGAACAAAAGGCACACCCGGTGTTTACAATCTCAGCAAGCACTTATAGCGAAATAACTCTAAGTTCAAACGCAAATTTTAATTTAAATAAGCTAGTAGCAAAGGCTATACAGATCAATTTAACGTGAAGTTGACACATTCATCTAACTAGCGTGGAGCTTCAATGTCGGTGATTATAATGCAAGGTCGAAGAATACAGATCTTATCTGATCTAGCAAACTAATAACGTGGCCTTGAGAAGCAGAACACTCTCTGTCTAACAAACTAAAAACCTCACTACAAAACCTGCGAACTAAATTTGCATTCTGGCCAGAAACCGGAAGGGAGAAGTGTCAATAAAGAGCCAAAACATAAAATAGCTGGTTGATTAACATAAAAGAACCTTACAAGTTTTCTGTCTTTTCACACATTTACTACGCAGAAAATGACTTACATGAAGGCAATTGGCATTTTTTCATAAAAAATTTATATTCAGATAAATAAGCTAATATTTTTTCTTCATGATAGATATGTATTCGCAAGAATCCTAGAATTTAAAAAATTTTATAAGACACGTACCTCTCTGTGATCCCCCACACATAAACATGCATACATTCACACACATAATAAAAAAGAAGAAAAATAATAACAAGTAAAATATTTCTGTACTATCATTTTAAAATGTTCTACATACTTTTTTCATAAGGAAAAGGATGCAACCTAACATTAAACAAATTTAACATTATTTAACAGATTTAATATACGTCAAATATGCAGAAAGTAACAGCTTACACAGTAAAATGATAAACAAAGCACTTCCATCCAGTGGGTCTTTCCAAAAAATTGTACACTTTTCCCTGGAACGTCATCTTTACACTTTTTTTTCCTTCTCGAAAAACGTAACATGTTTTCCATAATGATCTAGAAGAGGTAAGGATACAAATTTTCAATAAAACCGTTTTCCTCCATAGAGATGTATAACATAGTATAACGTTAGAAACATCTTTTATCTGTGAGAGTAATGTTGCAAATGTTCATAAAAGTTAACACTTGGATGTATCAAAACCGTGCGACGACAAAGGCTATACAGGTGGCGTAGACACTGTCGTCTCTGATCACGTGACACCCGGAAGTGACGTCACTATTTTGGACTTTTCCGGAAGTGAATGACATCCTACACGATCGTTTTATTTTTTGCGGCAACCAAAATATCTTTTCAAAGTTTTATTTTTGTAGCAACCATGATTTTCTTCGTTTTTGTGGCACTGACTTTCTGAACCGCGTGTTTGGAATTACATGATTTTTCATTAATTTTCCTTTACTATGTTTAATTATTTAATATGCACTTATTTTTAATTACTTTTATTACCAGTGACTACTTTTATTTAATCTGTAATTCTTTTAAATTGATGATTTAAATTAACCTTTTCCATGACTTTTAAAAAGCTGGTATTCGAACTCGCAACCACTCGCATGGGACACGCGCGAGCCACACATTCAGAAACGTCACTTTTGACCTTACCCAGCAGAAAAAACAAACATGATGTACAAGGACTGCGCATGCGCAAGTCTGTTTACGGCGCACGAGCACAATCTTAAAATTACATTTGTAATATAGGTTGAAATAGGAGGGATATTATTAGCGAGATCAATCCCAAACTCTCTAATAGTATCCCTCCTATTTCAACCGATCAGCGTGTTTGTTTCTTAAAGGAGCACAGACGTATTCTGGCTTCCTAAATTATTACTTTAAATTTATTCTTTGCTGTTTTAAACATAAGGTTTTAAATTTATTTTTTTTTATTTGTTATTCACTTTTTACAAGGATATTTTTTATTGCTTACTTTTTCTATTAATTCTTAATTAAATTAAATTTTTTCATCCCATGTTCCACAAAAAAAGTTTTCACTTTTCTCTTTTTTTTATTTTGCAAAAGTAATATTTATTTTCGCAGGTTTAATTTTTCGTTTTCCTATTTTACATTTACTTAAAGTTGTTTTTACAATTTTTATTTTACAACAGTAATATCTATTTCCATAAGTTTAATTTTTCACTTTTCTGTTTTCATAGATGCAATTTTGGTTTTTATTTTTTTCTTTCTGTATTTTACTCCGAGAGGAAATTTTAATTTTTTATTTTTACTTTTTCTTTTTTACAAATGTAAATTTTTTTACCATAATTTTAATTTATTTTAAATATTACACTTAACTTCCATTTCTCCGAAAGCAAACTTAAAATATTTCTCTGTCTACGAAATTCAAACTGGAATTTACATGCGTATCATTTCCTGCTGGAGGCCTTGATGGATAATATTTTCTGTAACTTCGAAATTGACTGAAACGTTAGACTTAGTATAGTAGAATTCTAAAGCAAGATAAAAGCATCCAGAAAAATTGCTCTCAACAAGTATCTCAAAAGTTTCAATTGGGGAAACAGTAGAGAAAGATAAAATTGAGTATATGAACAAACAGGTGACTGATTGTTCTTCTCTTGGCGCTGCGTTTTGGCCCAGAAAGTTAATTGATAACCTATATGGCAGCCTTAAACGAGGAAGAATGCACGCAACTCCTTAAAATCAAGTGAAAATCGGGAAGTAACATTAAATTTGGAACGAAACATGTAATTTTAATGACTAATAGAAAGAAGGGTTATTTATGTTATAATATTTTGTATTCCTTATTAAGAAATCAGACTTCATTTGACAGAAAGAAAACACCAATCAGTATCTCTTATACTTTAATTTAAACGTAAAATATAAAAAGCCTTTCAAAGCTAATAAATAGTAAACAGAGCTGCAACGCAGAACGTTACTTGTAAAACATAACTGGGGAAATGCATAATGTTTTAGATGTCGTGAATTAAAATTACGTGATTCCTTCAAAGGAACAATGATATACTATATAATATTTTGAATGCTGCCTTTAAGTCAATTACAAAACTCTTAGTAGAATTGGAAATTCTGCATAAGAGCCAAGATCAAATGCAATTTGAATTAGAGTTTCAGGAGATTGATAGCATATTTCCTTTGCTAGAACTCCATCTTTATGAAGAATTGCTATATAATCAATTTTGAATAATTATCGTCAAGATTTTCTAGAAGAGTTGTCCTTCACTGTAACTTAACTTTACTTGTAAAGTAACCCTACTTGTAAATTAACAAGTCAAATGATATGTTATTCCAAAAACTTATAATAAAATATTCCCCAAAAATATTTTCTCATCCTTGTGAATAAATTTTTTCCTCTACATCTTAAGAACTTTCTTTTAATTTAAAATTTTTTACTTTATATCCTGTATAGCTTGCATTTACTCCACTCGCCATATACTTATTGACAGGAAAAATTACAACTGTCAGATGCTGTTACACTGTTAATCTCTATTTTTTTTTTAAATGGTAAAAGGTTGTCTTTTCAAAATTGGCAATGGCAATACAAATTCTAAAGATGCAATAGTCACTTGTATTTTATGATTATTCTAGTAGCTTCAATTATCGTCTGCTTTGTAGCATAAATAATTATAAAATAAATTAGTTGTTAGTTTTTCTTGCTTCTAGCAGCGTGTTCCTAATAAGTTGCTACAACTACGTGAAAGATTTATCTTGCATTTATATATTTCATTTACTCCACTCGCCTTCAAATTACTGGACCAAACAAATTACAGCTACGTGAAAGATTTGTAATATTGAGGTTTATATAAATGTTGAATTTTAACAACAAAAATCAGCATTTATCCATAAATTTACCAGTACTTTGAATAATAAAATTAAAAAAAAAAAAAAAAAAAAAAAACATAAATTTCATTCTTGTGAACAAAATAAACACATATTTTCCCAAATACTCAAGACATCTATCAAAGCAATCAACATAAACAATCTATAAATACATTTTTAAAGTATTTTAAGACATCATAAGCTGAAACTTCACATAGAAATTAATGGAAATTCACTGACACAAACCAATAAATAGCAAAAGAAAACATTTTCTAAGTATCTGCAAAGGCTAATGAAAGCGCAGTCTCAAAAAGCTTTTGGGAAAACGCAACGACATAACAAATACGTAAATTCTTAGGGTGTCCACGGTGAAAACTGGTTTTTAATCTTCGTGTTCAGCAAACTGAATAAGTACCTTGCTGTGTTGAAGTTAGAAATAAAGTTTCTGTAAATATATACATATGTTTTTTTAAATACCAACTCTATTACAGCACCGTCCCTTGTGAGACTTAAATAGACAACCTTCGGCTCCGGAGGCCAACGCTTTATCCATTAGGCGACAAGAGGCTGGGGAAAAAAAAAAAAAAAAAAAAAACCTTAAATTGGTACAGATTTTAAATAAAATTCAAAATCCAGGATTTCGGAATGTATCCTTATTTTCTTGCAATAATCTCTTGTTATCAACCATATCTAATTTATATGTTATATTGTTATCAACCATATCTAATTTATGGTTGATAATTTTGGCTAATTACCCTTAATAAATTTCAGAATTTTCTTTTAAATAATGTATTTCATTACCGTATTAATTTATACATTTTTAATTATCACCTGAGTTTTTTTACTAAGATTATTCCATTAATTTTACATTTACTCAAGAAGAATTTTAAAAGAACATTCATTTAAAGACTGTGGTAAAAACTTGGGACATTTGAAACTAACATAACAAGTGGCAAAAAAGGTCGAAGTTCAGTCTCCAGCCAACCGGAAAATACCGCCTCTGAACTCGCTTCACCGCGTTGGTGTGAACTGTTCTTTACATGTTTGTCAGACTAATAGAAGCTGAAGGACATTGTTTTTTAAGTTTCTATAGAAGCAGAACCCTACAAACAATGCTCGTTACTTCTTGCAGTAACAGCTGAATAGTTACAACCGTGGGTCAGAGGATCAATAAGAAATAGTGTTTGTGAATTTGCTGTTTGCTCTTGTGCCTCGTCATCGTTAACAGTGCAAGAGAATACCAAGTGTAGTTTTTCGTAACATGCGCGTATTACAAGCGTTTTGAAGTTCTGCAAATGAAACACTGTTATAATTATTCTCTTTTATGCTTGATATATATAAATTTGTTTAGATATAACAGAAATACTCTTAATATGTGCTGCATTATTTTAAAATTTATTCTTATTATAGTGACCGTATGTTTTTCCACAAAAATTTGTTAAGAATTCCATTTCACCAGTGGCAGAGTGAATCACCGAATACTGGTAATTCTATTTTATTTGGGTTCGATCCCAATCGAACGGGCTGACTCCATGGTTGGTTTTCGTGGTTTCCCTCATGTTTAACGATTCTATGTTCTCCATCCGTCAGAAAGTTCTCCACGAAGGCATTCCTCCTCTTAGGCACGCAGCGATCATATTGATATCGCACGAAGAATTTCTACAACTCAACTCTCCTACCAGAAAGACAGTCAGTTTCTCCGCTGCGGTGTTACAGTACACTGTTCTCTTACATTCTTCCTTTTGCAAATAATGTTTAGTTTAACTAAGTGTTAGACAGTAAATTACACAGTCATATGTTTATCTAGGTCTACGTGATGTTCTATGTGATGTGTATCTACTTCACTAATCCGCATAATGGTGGCCCAGAGAACTATATCACACATACTCTCATGCGTCAAGGGATCTAACTAAGAACACTCACGCATTGGAGCCGCAGCCACAACCACAGCCTGTCAAAGCACTGGATTCACAACCACGCACACAACTCAGGCTCATTTTCCGACGACCTCATAATAAAAAAACATTTCGCACTGAAAAGTAGTCCGAATATCAGAATCTACTGCACAAGAGCATTTTTGCGATAGCGGTACGGTATTCCACTGTGTCGTAACAGACTCAGGATCGAATTCCAAGGTCAGTTACCCTCTTCAAGTGTATACTAACTAATATTTGTACCCAATCCGTGAATTAAATTGCATTTTGGAGACTGATACAAAATATCAGCCACCCGAAGATGGTTGTACAACTTCTGCTGAGCCGCAGGGTCCCACATCCCCGCAGACATCAATTTTAGGCTCCCTCTTAGCCCACCGTTAAACACTGGCCAACCAATACCACCGTCCCGGTGGACAGAGACCACAGTGGGGTGGGCATGATGACTTGGAGCTATGACTGGCCGTTGATTCATGCTACCTGTCAGTACTACGAGGACAGCCCCTCCCTTCAGGTGGCGGGGGTATTATGGTGTGGGCAGTTTTTTTAAATTTATTTTTAATTCTATCGACGGGACCCAACAGGCTGAAAAGCACCTAACCCAGTGGGCTAGCTGTTCCGTCGATGGCGGAAAGGAAAGGTGTGGGCAACGTTTTCATGGAGCATATTTAGGATCCGTAATTCCCATAGAACAATACCTGACGTCTGTGCGCTACGTTAACATCGCTGCAGACCAGGTTCACCCATTCATGACAACAGTATTTCCGGCGGGGGATGGTGCTTATCAGCAGGATAATGCACCATGTCATAAGGGTCGAATCATCATGCAGTGGTTCGAGGCACATTCCAGTGACTTACAAGTCATGTCTTGGCTTCCAAATTCACCTGACCTTAATCCAATGGAGCATTTGTAGTCCCACCTGGAAAACCAAATCCGTGCTGCCACGCTATCCCCTCGCAATGTGTGGGAATTGCAGGACCAGTTGGTGAGCGCTTGGTACCAGATACCTCAGACTATGTATCAGCACCTTGTGGAGTCAATGCCACGCCGGGTGCTGGCAGTTTTGAGGCATAAATGTGGTCCTACATGTTGTTACGAAATGTCCAGGCACGGTGAGATGGCTTCCCCGCAAAGCAGTTTTAGGGTTGCCATAAAATAGCAAGGGAAGGCAGAGTTGCCATATTTCACGAGAAATCACCCATTGGGCGATATTTCACAACAAAATTGGTGGTATACCATGGACGGTTGGAGAACCTTCTGGAACGAATTCTTACCGGTTTAGCCCAGAATGTTCTCGAACACAAGCCGGAAGCTATATAAACCCTGCTGGTGCGCAGTCAGTGAGTGTGCCTCGTCGAGAGGTCGAGTCAGAGTGCCTCATAGAGTACGAGATAGTTAGTTTCGCGTCAGTCAGTCCGTACGGACTCGATCGAGTTGACAGCCCGGCAGCGAGTGCCGAGTGGGTCGTCGAGTGCATCGAAAGAGTCTCTTCGTATATCGCGGTTAGTGCATCGTCGAGAGAGCGTGTTGAGCTCCGGGAACGACTGAACGGAAGAGTCGGGAGCTGTGCTCTGTGTGTCGTCGAGTGCATCGCGAGTTATAGCGTGCAGAGTCTCTAGAGTGTGTGGAGTTCCGAGAACAACCAAGCAGAGTCGGGAGCTGTACTCTGGTGCTTTACAGTGAAACTGTCTGCACCGTGATAGCTTGATAACCTGAAATCTGTGTCGTTGATTGTTCCAGCGTGTTTATAGTAGATCTTCGACGACTGTAAAAAGTGTTTTGGCGCTGTCCTGATTAATATTGGTAAATAAAGTGTGTTTCGATACTTCATCAAGTGTCGTCGTTATTCATTCCAAATCCACATGAACCCCGTACGTAACGTAACAACTGGTGTCAGGAAAAAAAAACGCAACAATTAGTGTCAGAAGTGGGATTTGTGAGTGAATGTCAGTGACCCGCCTGAAGAAAAAAAAAGCCATGGCGGAGGAAACGAAGGCTTTGATGGACTTCTTAGCCGAGGTGAGGGCTGAGATGAAAGCCGGACATTAAGAGATGAAAGCCGGATATCAAGAGATGAGAGCTGAAATGAAAGCCGGATATAAAAAGATGAAGGCTAAGTCGAAAGCCGGCCTGGAAGAGATCAAAGCCGGACTGAAGGAGATGAAAGCCACACTGGAAGAGAAGAACGCCGAACGAGAAGAAATAAATGTCGGCCAAGAAAAGGTGCGAAAGCAACTGCCACAGATGAAAGTGGAGCTTACAGAAGAAAAACGCAACAATATTATTAACAGAGTGGTCATAATGTAATGTCTTTTCGGTGTTTTAGAAAAGCAAAGTTTCCCAATGAAAAGGTCGGGATTGATTAATTAGGACCATGTCCTAAAAGTAAGATTAATAATAATATATTTTTGTTTGAAATAGTAGAAAACCTTACAAAATGCATGGAAATAGTTCCCTTACAACGATCTTTCGTGAAAGCTATTGCTGACCCATTCCTAAATAAATTTATTTTAAAATACAGCTCCTCGCTAAAAGCAATCTCCAATAATGATTCATAACACAAATTTTTAAGGATATGTGTGCAGGTCTTGACAGTAGGCATTTTAAGATGGCCCCTAGTACAGCATAATCAAATACTGTAAAACAGGCAAACAGAAGTATAATTATCCGCTCTTAGATAAAAACAGTTGGGACTGCTGCATCAGTGAACTGACCTACGCATTAAGAACGGCAAAACATAATACGATGGGGAAAACATCCGCAGAATTTTTTTTTCGAGAAGGAAGTTAATAAACTGTTTTTTGTTACAAAAAAGAAAGATAAATCCAAAATTAAATATATTCAAAAACTAGTAGCTGTAGCGAAGAAAAATTCAGGCAAAGCTCACGTCGAGAAAAAATCGTTATGAATAGATATATCTTATCTTATGATAAGACGTGAGGGAATTTTAAGGTCGGGAATAACGAGTTTAAAATGAAGCACTCTGTAGCTTCCACACAGCAGACAAGGTTGGAAATCTCTGTTTCAGTTTGAAGGTACTTACATAACTCAGCGTATAAGAGCTGAAGTAGTTTAACTAAAAGGGAAGAATAATTCCGAAGTTATGGCAGATTTGGATCAAATTGCCGTAACTTCGGTACCATCCGTCCAACAAAAGTTGATTTCCCATGGCTATGCCTGTAATAAAGGAAGCTCTAAGTATAACCCCTGTAGAAAGTCCGCCTAGCCTGACTGTAATAAATCAACCCGGCAGGGCAGGCCAGATGAAACAGCTTGAGCGAATTAATTCAATGATTACGTCCATTTTAAGGTATCTATGTAGTATGTTATTTCAAACATGTTGTTGTTGTAATTGCTTCAAATGGCCGGGCCCTTGCAATTTAATGCATTCGTCTTATCACCTAGAACGTAGTAAAGGGTGTACAATAGGGAGCGAATGATTTTACAACTGCGGGAAAGGAGAAGTTGCATCCCAATTTTGATCGAGAACGTCTCGGAGGAGGTGCGAAGAATATACATCCCTCTGTCCCTATCACAAACTCTCGAGAAGACTTTCGGCCCACCGTGTATTTTTAGTTTCCTTTCAATATACGCTCAATATTCTCAATACATACAATATACGCTTACAAAAATTCAATACGTTACAACATGAAGCTAATTCCGAAGAACGTGCTTCAAGAGACAAAGGTACGTTGTGTTATTGAGGCATTCGGGCAGAAGGCACGGCTTCAAGAGATAATCACCCAGGATTCATGCTCAGATGTTGATAGTGAATCTATGTTTAGCTTTCAGGGGCATTGGCATGGGAATTTTCCGTATGCATCGTGAGTATGGACAATACTTTCTTCGGTACAGCTGGCCTCACCAGCGAATAAAACTAAGCTGGGAAATTGTGGATTAATCCTAATGGCGTTAAGTATCCAATGGGCAAACACTAACCCTCAGGGCTCGTCTTTGGCTAAGAGTTCTAGATTCTCTGCATGGGAAGAATGCATGTTTCCATTATGCAGAATTTTCCACACCACCGTGTGCGGAAACATCGCGTTCAGCAGCAATCGCCCGTGTACTTGTCGACGAGCAATCGGAGCACTATGTTATCTGGTACGCAGTCATTCATTTCCAGGTGTGTTACTGGGATGTGCACTTAATTTCTAGACACATCATTGGCTACTTGATGATTTGGACCAGTACGCTTCGCCCCCTTCGACCATCCTACTGAAATTCTGACACTCCTCTGCCATTTGGAACTATCACCGTCAAGCAGTATGCACGCCATATCATCTTATGCCATTAACTGCTTATTACAGTAGTTTTATTGCCATTACATTTTCCGATATTGTTGCCCGGAGTAACTTAATAACGAAGACTTATCTACGCCTCACACGAGAAATTTTTTCTCAGTTAAGAACTTTAGATACGTCATGCTATAAAAAGTCATGCGATTGCTATCTGTTACACGCAGGATGAACTCAGGAGCCTGAATCAAGTGACTTTTGTAGTTAAGTCTTCCAGGTGTGCTCATATTGCGTGGTCGCCTTGCACACCTTGCTGCTTTGAAGGATCCCGTCTCTCGTAGCTGTCTATGAGTCTTGTCAAAGATGCAATGGTAAGAACAATGCTCCCTCTAATATTGCTCGTGGTACTTACACAGCGCTAAATGTCACCTACTCGATTGTAAATCAAATGTATATCAGTGAATTGCTGATTCGTGTAAGTCTTCCATGTCCTTCTGGAGTGAAATAGGCATGTAATTGTTCCAAGTAACTACCACCGTAATGGCGCTACCATCTGTGGATTGCAGTCCATACTCCTTCGTATGCGTTTTCTTCTCAAGATATGCGTTTCGCGATGTTGCTTACGTCAGCCTGTTGAGCCAACATACGAACGAAATCAACGATCATTCGATTGCCGCCTTCCTTTTCCTCTCCCCGTCAAACCTTGCCTTAATTTCGTTATTTTTGCCAACTACATGTGTTTTGGGATAGCATATTCCCTGGTAATTATTGTTCCTCTTGATATCTACTGTTAGCACTTTGAGCCAGTCGCCGCATTAACAGAACACCTTGTACACATGGTATATATTTTAAAACTAGCAATTAAAATTTTTCAGTTTCAGTACGACCATCGCGTAACCGGAAAGTCGGAATGTTCCGGAAAGTCGAAAACTACATTGACTAACTGGACTGACAATGCCGCCTTCACAAACATTACACCGACTAGCATAAATACCTCACTTTAAAACTGGCTGAAGTTCTTAATCGTGGAAACGAAATTCGGATACCGAGATAATGAAAAGCGTATTATTAGCACTCATAAGAACCTCTTGTGACTAATGGCTAGACATGGATTAAATTATTGCAAAGAACTTGAGGGCTATCTGTATAACCGAAGAGGTGCCTTCGTAAAGGGCTTTTCAGTGTGAACTGGCTCATATTCTCGTTAAAAAAGATGAAAACCAAGAAATTTCCCTTGCAACTAGACTAGAGATGGACCCTAGAGATGGAGACTGAGGTTAACATTTAATACTTACAATTGTTTCATGTTTTTGACAGAAAGAGATATACTTTTTATATTTCTGTTTTAATGAACGCATTTTAAAGACTTTAAATAATGATAAATAATACATAAATAAAAAAGTAAATTAAATGATTCATTCTTTGAATAACGATGACTCTATTTTCTATCTCCATTCCATTTTTTAATCTCCACCAAACAATAGTCCCGCTATTATATAAAATATGCTATTATACTATTATTGATTTACTATCGAATACACTAGACTGGGATAGGATTATTTTTGTCTTAATACCCAATTCGCGATATCTCGTACTCTGAAGTTTCGTATTTCGTTTTATCTGTATTGGAGAAAGCAGATAATGGGCTCGTCTGGTACGCCATAACTTTTTCATCTGAAGTTTGAATTACGATCTTCAAATATATGTGTACAAGTATTTCGACCGTTATCTGAGACGCAAAGTAGGGTGTAACAGTAAATCAAAAATTTCTAACTCATATGTGAAAGAGCTAGGGAATACGCAAGTAAATACAGCATAGAAAGCCTCGCCAGTCGCATCATGTCTAAAGCAGCTAAACATTAACGTTCAATGAAGTTACGGAATGTTCAATGATGTGCATTTCAATCAATCATATCCTTGGAAAAAAAGTACATTGAAACATAACAAATAAATACTCACCAGCGACAGAGTGGTTAACAGAGCATAACAATAATCTTTCAAACACACAAGGATAGAAAATTTGCCCGTTGATTACTTTAATCAAAAAAAATAAAAAAATAAAAAGGATGTATGAACCGAAACATTTTTCAAGAATGGTTCGAAAAAATCTTTGTTCTTCAAGTGCGTAAACATCTTAAATCGAAAAACCTGCTTGAAAAAGCTACGCTATTGATCGAAAACGCATCTTCTCACCCAGCAAAAAGCGTGCTAAAGTTTTCTGATGGACAAATTTTTGCAAAGTTTCTCCCTCCAAACGTTACTGCGCTAATCCAACCCATGAACCAAGGAGTCATTGCAACAATGAAGAGAACATACCCAACCAAGTTGCTAATGACCAAAATTGAAGAAGGTTATGATCTGAAGGAGTTTTGAAAACACTACACAATCTTGGCAGCATCTACGACATTGCATCTGCATGGGACTCAGTGAAACCGTCAACCCTCATAAAATCACGGAGAAAACTCATGCCTAATGTTGAAGCCAACAACAAACTAACCCCCTTGAGTTGTGAAGAAGAGAATGAAGATGTAGACACACCCACGGCAACTTTTGCCGATATGGTGAAAACAGTTCCGGGTGGTGAGAATGTCGATGCTGAAAACATTAACGAGTTGTTGGAGTGTGAAGTCAACGAACCTGGCTTAGAACGCTTGACAGATGACGAAATTGTGAAAAAAGCAAGGGGAGAGACCGAGAATGAAGGACAGCGAAGTGAAGGCGAAGAAGAGTCTACTGTGCAGATGCGGAAGACTCGCGAAAGGGCTTTGCAACAAGTCGACGGACTGCTGAGCTATTTGGAAGAACAAGACGACGCGGAGTTGGCCGAGAAACTTATGCTACGAAAAATGCAATCTCGGATCAAGAGAAAGCAAGAAGCAAACACAAATGACTGATTTCTTCAAAAAGGTGTAGTTTTACAGTTATGCTTTTGTAATTAATTACATAATACATTACAGTATTAAAACAGTACATACGTATTAATTTTTCTGTGTATCCTTGACGCCTCTCGTAAGTATACAAAGCACTTTTCTGTTTTCATTAACAAAATGCATTTTAGGTTAGTTTTGAGCGATATACTAAAATATTAAGCGTTAGTTAAACATTTCCTGTTGTTTATTTTACGTTTTATTGTACATAAAACGAGTTTTCAAAGTTGTAATGACTGTTTTCTCTTTTGCTACACCCGTTTTTAGCTTTTTCGGATTATACGCGAGCTTTTTTCGGATTATCCGCGATTTTTGTTACCCGCGGCGGCCGCGCCACCCAATTCCGCGGATAATCGGGAGTGTACTGTAAACAGAAAAAGCGAAAAGCAAAAGCTTATAACTCTTCAAACTCACCTTTCTAAGGACGATTTCAAATCCAAATGCACATGAAGCGACACCAAGAGAGCAAAAAAGTCTAACACGGGTAAATGCCGCCCTAATTTAATGGAGAGACCTCTGGGAACGGATCTAACCGTCTACCGTATGAACCGCTTCAGTAATTAAAAAAAGCCTAAAATAATAATAAATTAAGAAGCGAAAAGGTAAGGACTTAACTCTTCAAACTCACCTGTCTAAAGAAGATTTCGTATCCAAATGCATGCCACTGATATATGTATTAGAATGACTAGAGGGGACATTCTCTACCATAGTAAGATTAACAGTTGTTTCCTTCTCATTATCTGAGAAAGTAGCCATCTAAGTGCTCAATTTCTTCCCTAAAAGAAGAAAACATTCACTTATAAAATAAATTTAGTCGTTATGATTTGAAACATCAATTCTAAGAATCAATATAAATAATATGGCAGTCAGTTACATAGAAAAGAAATTATCTGAAACTTTCAAACTAGAAAAGTGTACGAAGTTTCCCTATACAAATTAATGACAATATGTAAGACGATATAACTTGCTGAGCTTCAAAATCATTAGAATTTTTTAAGACATACGGAAAATTTTTCAGCGACAAAAGTAATTTTTTAAAAATAATAACGTGTATTAAAACCACCTGAAAACAAAGTGTAAGATTTAGTTTTAAGCCCACCAGCGGCGGAGAGGTAAAGTAGTTCAACACTGTGGTAGTTCTGTCCAAGGTTCGAATCCTGCGAAAGGGCTGGCTGCATGGGCGTTTTTGTATTTTTCCACATGTGTAACGTGTATACGAACCAGTTTTCTTTAGAAAGTCCTCCATGAAGGCATCCCTTCCCTTTGGCAGATAACCTCGAGCGCTTCGTCTTTATCAAATAAGCCAAACCAAAACCATTTAGTTTAAAATGCAATTAGCACAAAACTACTGATTATTTTAATTATGTGAAATGTTTTATAGAAAAATTATAGTTTAATCCATTTTCGTACAATTGTTTACAGCAGTAACAGAGCGATTTTTCGGTAATTTGTGTCCTCGTACGCCTTCACGCCATTCGCCGTGATTCTCGCAAGAGTTGGATAAATTTTATAAGTTTATTACTTAAATTAATCAGTTATTTACAATTTCAGCCTTTACTATAAGTTTTTCTTTCCGTTTCCTCGCAAGAATCCAAATTAGTTAGATGGAATTTAAACTAAGGTTTTTGTATTCTAAGACAGTGTACTTGTGGCCTGCGCGGGCACACTACGTTAGCTCCTTGTTAGGTCCGATAAATTTGAAATTATTCGGCTTTGCGTTATCGCTGCCGACATTTGAATTTGATACGCCGGTTAGAATTTCTGAGCCAGCTTAGATCAAAATTTAAGTGTGTAGTCTTTCACTACTAATCTACACTTTTAATTTGACACTGACTGTTCCTTTAGTTACATCACCGGGACACGTGGCTGATTTTGCTAGCACAAGAACGCACATTTATCCTCAAAGTTCTGTTTAAATAAAAAGGTTTATTTAAACCCTGACAAATCTGTTGTTACTTTCGGGCAGAGCGATAATTCGCTTCACGTCTCTTGGGAGTTTTCGAACTGCTCAAATTTTATCAGATCAAAGAAAACTCCACAAGCGGGTAAGGTAAAATGAGGAGCCACGAACGTATGAATGACGGAATAAGATGGAGAGCTGTCGCTAGATTGGAGGCAAGCTAATCACAGCAGCAGATGGCTACAGAGCTCAATATAACGCGCAGTGTCGTCTGCAATTTATAGGAACAGTTTCAGAACACTGGATCCCTACCGGGAACATCTGGAAAAGGTCGACCAAGATTCACAATGACGTAAAAGAATCGTTATTTCGCACTTTCAGAGCGTCAATGCAGGAGAGCTACAGATTCACAGCTCTCACGTGAACTGTGTCCTCCTAATGGAACCCGAGTTTTACGGTCTATAGTCGCCTGATGGCTTCATAATATGGGTCTCTATGCCAGAAGACCCGCGTTTGAGTCCCGCTCACTGCATCTCCAAGAGTGCGCGTTTAGCATGGTGCAAACAACATGCGCTTTGACCGGACTTCAGTGGAGATGAGCCTTTTTTCCAGATGAGTCAAGATTCAGCCTGGACACTGCTTCTCAGCGTGCCTGTACCTTGAGAGAGCTTTAGAACACGATACTATACCTTCCCCATCAGGGAAAAGAATCGTTACAGTGGTGTAATAGCTGCATCTGTTTCACAAAGGCTCTCTTGACTTAAGACACTATAACACACCGAATAAATACTAATTCAGAAGTCAAACAACAAAAATCAGCGTCAATCCACAAAATTTTCACAGGACTAGTTTCGATGGTTTTACCGAACCACCATCTTCAGCTGCAAAACCGCAAATGAATCAATTGCGGTATTCATTTGCGGTTTTGCAGCTGAAGATGGTGGTTCGGTAAAACCATCGAAACTAGTCCTGTGAAAATTTTGTGGATTGACGCTGATTTTTGTTGTTTGACTTCTGAATTAGCTCTCTTGACTGCTATGAGGTATAGAGTGGAGATCTTAGAGCTCTATATTCGACTCTTCAGAAGCGCACTTGGTTCTGGGTTCTTGCTAATGGACGACAACTCTCGTCAACATAGGACTCAGCTGGTCGATAATTACCTGGAAAGTGAAGGTATTCGCCGCATGGATTGGCCAGCTAGATCTCCTGACCTTACCCTATACAGCAAGTCTGGGATGTTCTTGTGAATTATATTTCATCTCCCTATTCTCCTGTGAGAACAAGCCCGGAGTTGGAAACTGCTTTGCTGCAGCAGTGGACTCGATTGTCACAGAGGCTCGCTCCTCAGTAACCTACTGTCCTAGGATGCCGTCACGCAGTGCGACTGTCTGTCTGTGATTGGGGACCATGCCTCATATTAGACTTATTTACAGTTCGATTTACATCGACTCACTTACAGTTCGATTCTGTAAATGAGTCGATGTAATTACAACGTGGATAATGTATATTAATACCAAAGTTCATTAAAATCTGTTCATTAGTTTTTCAGAAATTCGACATAACGCGAAAATTCTCTTAATTTTGCACGCAAATGTGTAAAAGCCAATGAAGTAAACAAAAGGCTAAGCATTTATTAGTATTGTGATGCCCAGATGAATGAAATCTGCAGAATGATTTAAAATATAAAACTAGATAAAGCACAAATTTGGCACTCATTAAAATATTAAAATAGTATATAGTATTAAAACACAGCACCGAAATTAAAATACAGCAGTATTTTAAGTAAAGAACTTCTGACAAAGACGCTTAAAATACGGATACCCTATTAAAATGTGGACGAACCGAGAAATGGGCAATACAGTTCGAACATAAGTTAACTCTCGGTTTTTAGAAGATAACAATGAGTAACATGAGATTGTGTGATTCTTAAGATGAGTTAAAATACCTTCCTCCCCCCGGTTTCTAGTACTTTCCGAAAGTTCTTTTCTAGTTTTCACGCTTCTCAACTCATCTCAACAGGAGACATGAAAAATGTGCAATGCCCTCGCCAGCACTCGAACCTGGACCTCTCGATACGTGCCAAAAAGGCATGCTGGAAAAACCACAAAGGCATGCTGGAAGGAGGCAACTACAAAGGCATGCTGGATGGCTGGTTACACCACAAAGGCATGCTGGAAGGAGGGAGAAAATACCTTATAAGCTTTTCTTCGAAGACCTGAACCTCTCTTTCATTTTAGAACTTGATTGTATTAGATTCTACATTCGGATTTAAGACTGCGCATGCGTTGAAATAATTGTAGGTTTCCACCAGATTCTGCCGAAGTCAGGTTATCTTCTTAGAATTTCGATAATAATGCTGAATCCGATTTTACAGCCAGTTTTATGCTCAAAATGAATTGCATAAAAATAATAGACAGCCTTATTATAAGGCACGACAACGAATAAATAGTCAGTTTCTTGAAATCCCACCCCATAAGTATTACTCATTATCAAGAATCAGTAAATTGCTCGATTATTATAAAACAATCATTGTAGACAACATTTTTGGCGCAGTTAGCAGACAGCAAAATTTTAAGGAAACGTAGCAGTTTTTTAACAAAATATTTTTATGCGCAAAGCAGTTCGAGACGCAAACAGAAAAACGGAGAACTATCATTATGTACTCCTATACGTACCATTCGAAAATATTTTGAGAAGTTCTATATATATAGACAAGAATGTGTATAGTACATATATGTGATGTACCAGCTTTTGTCCGGAATAAATAGACTGGTGAAGAATCATAGATGTAGTTGCAGCTCAAAAGTATCAGACGATAAGTTTAAAAAACTGGATCCATTTATTATTGTTCAGGAGAAATAACAATTACAAAAATCTGATCTCCGGAGTAAATAAAAAAGAATTACTAATAACTTTTTGTATGAAGTTTACTGCATCGTTACATTAAAGAAAAAGCCCCGATATTCCTTTGCGAGTCCTTTTATAGCCTCTGGAAAGGAGGAGTTTCCAAGAAATGACGTCAGCCTCGTCAGCCATTCCAGTTTGCTTTAAATATCTCTAGAACATTTTAAAACTGTACATGTAGAAAAGGCGGGAAAAACAACTTGACTACGGGGCTGGGAGTTTAATTCCACGTACTTTCAAATAAGAGACCTTCACCATTAAAAATGAAAAGAACATACAGTTAGAAAAGTTAAGTGTATGACTATGGAATTTTATTATTACATATATATATATATATAACATTCTACACATGGTCATAATAAGGTGCTGATATCGCTTCTGAGATATACTAGCCCTTACTCTGATTTAGTTCATATCAGATGGTGGGCAACTTTGAAGAAATCCTCCCACTTCATCCCATAAATGGACTGAGCTCGAAGGATTCAGTTAGCCATAGAAGCAATTTGAACACCGAATCTTGCTCTTCAAAGCGATCTGAGATCAATCGTGTACAGATGATAAAGTGTATCGTCCTACTGGAAAACGACTACATGCGACACGAACCATTGCAGCCAAAAACGAAAGTATGTAAATGACAACAAGACTAAAATAAAAAAAATCCAGATAAGATATTATTATAGATCTTTCCTAAAATCACATCATCTATCAAACGTTTTCAAACCATAAAAATCACGAAAATATTGCACTTTTATTTGCTAAACTCTTCTTCTGGCACTTTTAGCATAATCACAGAGTGATTAACTGCGCACGAGATATCTCGGAAATGTATGCCGTTTCGATTTTCCTATCAACGACTTAACTCGGGCGCTGAAAATTTTACGGATATTTAATGCCATCGCCCGTAATATCGCCTGGCAATCGACATTCTGGCATGCACGTTTTCTTAGCTGTGGGAGGGGTCCAAGCGGTCCTTCATGACCCTGAGCAGCAGTCGGCGACGTTGCCGCATTATAAATGAACTGTAAATTCACTCTTTCGATTAGAGGTAGAGTAATCCCTGGTGCTCCCCCAAATTTTCTTTCGAGCAAATTTGTTTTGTTAGTTTATGCAGATTACCAGATTATCACGCTGTTGCAAACTGTGATGTGCCGCTATGTGTTACACAATGCTTTAGATTGTACCATACTGTCAATGACATTTATGGATCGTAAAATGTATTTACATGATTTTTACTTTAGCTCTTATTACCTATTATTACCTTGACTACAGTTTTGTACTACTTTTGGCTAGATTTTTTTTTTTTTTTTCTTTTGGCTGCTTCAGTGAAGCCCGAGGCAACTTGGATAATGTCATGAACCATAATAAATATCTTGTTTTTCCCCCGAAAAAAAAAAATTTTTTTTTTTTTTTTTGCGCCTTACAAAGCTACATCTGGTGAGCTATATCTGTAGGTAATAAAAATGGTATAAAAAATTCAGGGATTTTCAGCATAATTTTTAATATAAATTCGGTCATTAAGTGGTTAACAGTAAAGAATATACTAAACTGTCGCTGGAAAATATCCCCTTCCATATACACTGATGATATTATAGAACACATAACAGAAATTATTAGAGATTTCTTCTACAATTCCTAACCTGTAGATGTTGGAGATTTGACAGATGTCGTTCAACTTATACAATCCCTAGTTATTCGTAGTTCAGTGCTAATGCTTTGAGATATAGAACTGGCAGGTTATTGAATATTTACCCATATAAAACATCTCTCACTTTACGGGGTTCTTCCACCAACATTAAAAATCACTTTATGTGGTCCACACATTGTAGAATAGTTAGATTTCTTGGACATAAAGTATTAGCCACTGGTAATATAATTATGATACGGGTAGTATAAACATTACACCCACAGTTGAAGAATTGAAGGTGCAGAAAGCCAATGATTTTCAAGCATATTTCCATGCATACGGCGAGAATTCTTGGAACTTTTCCTAAAGCTAATTTACTGTGCTTGTCTTATATACAGATCTCGAAAAAAACGAAAGTACTTTTCTTTCCGTTAGCCGGGTGCAAGTGATCAACAAGCTAAATATCGCATTATTAATTTCTTTAGTTTATATTTCTTAAGTTTAAGAAAACAATTAATTTTAAATTAAATGAGTTTAAGAATGATATTAAGTGAGCTATATATTAGTTATTAGAGCTATATATTAGAATGATATTAAATGAGTTGTTTTATTTTCGAAATTGTTTATAATCCTGGTTTGTTGCGTCGCCAAAACGAAAGATCTGACGGAGAAATTTGAGCACGACTTGCTCTATGGAGAAATGCCGAGCAGATATATTATTGTTAGGATTTTTAGCAAAGGCTATCACCTCTAGTTTGAAATCTGCCATTTAAGAATTTCTTCTTCCGCTCATCAGTCAGATAAAATATAAGATGGCACAGAACATATGCTAGCATACACACAACAAATAACAAATAAATGGAAGAAATGTGCTAGCTACAGATAGGTTCACCATCAGAGTTAAAATGATTGTCGCTGGCGCCTGGCAGTTTATTTTACAGCGAGATTTGATGGGAAAATACCCCACCAGTGTTACCTTGCTTGGTAACATTTTTACTTTCATGGTGACACGTTTGAAACTTAACGGGATCCCCCCCCCTTTCGGCTTAGATTCGCATTTTGAATTTGGGGTAAATTTTTGAAGAAAAAAACGCACTCTCGGCTTATACACGGATCAAAGGCTATTCAAATTCAGGTGATTATCGCAGCGATATTTAGAAAATTTAATGAACAACGAACAAATTTTTCTCCTTTAGAGAACTCAAATTAATTTGAAATAGAGAAATGGAAATTTTAAGAAATCTTCAACTTTAATTTTTCATAAGAATTAAATAATAGAAGATTCGGATCAACTATCCATAATCTCAAAGGAAGAAACAGTTTATTGGAGTTAGGGCAGAAATGACACCATTACGTCTATTATTATTATCCATTTTATTACGTTTACATTTGTGTTAAACCCGGAGTTTATTCTGGCATAAGTAGCTGGATATACAAATGTATATAAACAAAGATCTGGGAATTTCCTGCAAGCTACTGAAACTCTAAAAGTAAAAACATATCAGATTTTGATTTTACATGACAGATAGGTTCATGGAGACAAAAGTCATGCCAAAAATATTCTCACACAAAACGTACTACAGTCTATAAAGCTTCGAAGCATTCGATTACAGCAAAGATTGCTAAGGTTATCTACTTATGGAAAGTGGCTCATATTTATATTACATGTGAGAAGACTAAAAAACGCCATACAGTCAACCCTTCTTCCCCAGTTCGAAGCTGTCTCAAACCATCTGTAGTTTTGTTTCATCCGTTTGGTCATGGGAGACCCAAGCAGTTAAACAACGTAAAGATTGGTTTCAAACTTGAAAACTCTAAGTAAATAAATATAAAAACAATCATATCAAAATCTTAAATTTCGTTTTTATAAATTATATTGTTATGATTTTGTACATATGTAAATAATTTTAGTGAAATTATATATAAATTGCAGTATCTTTTGTATAATGTAACATGAAAGACATCAAGAATGTCAAGCTTCGCAGGAATCGGAAAGGATCGTCACGTAAAATCGCCGACGCCCTGTCTAAAAGACCCTGCCCAGAAAGCTGCTGATAATGTTCTACGTTCGAAGCGAAGCTGCTTAATACGGTGACACGTCAAGTTACGACCTCAACATCGTTTGGCCCACACCCATACAATAACGAAAAAGTCAGGAAAGACCAGTTAGAAGACGGCGACATTAAACCCATAATTGACTTAATAGAGCCTTCAAATAGGAGACCGACCTAGCAGGACATTTCGATCTCTAATCCAACGATAAAACAATATTGGGCTCTCTGAGACTCACTCTGTATTCGAAACGACGTCTTGTACAGGAATTTCGAATCGGGTGATGGAAAGGAATTCCGATTGCAGCTGATATTTTCAAGATCCCCGATCCTTAAAGAAATACGTAGCAATCTGGCAGGAAGCCACTTTGGAATAATGAAGACTTTGCATAGAGTTCGAGAACGTTTCTACTGGAGTAAAGCATGCGCTGACGTTCAGAAAGTGGTGCCAATCGTGCAATGCCTGTGCGAGTCAGAACGGATTTAAGAAACGTAGCCGAGGAACTGCTGATGGCAGCAAATGCATTCTCGTTGTCATTGATTACTTTACAAAATGGCCTGAGGCGTACCATATCTCTGATCAAGATGCTGTCACGATAGCAGATTTAATGACACAGCATTGGATTTCCACTTCAGTTGCAATTAGATCACGGAAGGAATTTATCTTGGCTGTAATTAAAGAACTCTGTACATTGCTCGGCATAGACAAAACCCAAACGACACATTTACATCCATAGTCAGACGACATTACAAAAAGTTTTAAAGCAGATATTCTTAATAACCTCTCGCTGATGATTTCCATACCCCAACAGGACTAGGATCAGAAGTTAGCACCCTTCTTAATGGCACTGCCTCGTATCCGTTAGCTAAATATTTAGTTTCCAGATTTTCAATCTATTAGATAATAACACTTACACCATAAAATATTCACTAGAGTTTGTAAAAAAGGTCAAAAGCATTTCTCCTAGAAATTTACTCATGCTTTCTTTTGATGTAAAATCATTATTCACCAATGTCCCAGTGGAGGGTGCATTAAGATGTCTAGAAACCAGACTTCGCGAATTTCATTTCTCTTGCATCGAAATTGATGAGCTAATTTCTCTCACTCAACTCTGTTTGAAACAAACACATTTTGTTTTCCAAATTAAATATTACAAGCAAACTGAGGGATTAGCCATGGGAAGCCCCCTCAACCCCATCCTGGCTGATATCTACATTCATTATTATGAATCAAAATTGTTTGAAACTTTAAACTTTCCCGGTATGGTTCCGCTACGTAGACGATACTTATACCCTGTTTGAAGGTAATAAAGATGATTTAAATAAAGTTCTTTCAAAAATGAATTCCATTGATCTTGCTATTCAGTTCATTTTTGAGCTTGAGACTTTAAATTCTCTTCCGTTTCTCGACATTCTAGCCACACGTAACACATTCAACTTCAGTACTACGCTTCACCGTAAACCTTCAACAGTTTGTCTTCCACCACACTTCAAATCATGTCATTCGACTAAACAAAAGTTAGCTTCATTTTACGCCTATTTTTTCAGTGCTCTTCAAGTTTGCTCCTCCAAACTACCTCTTGATGAAGAAATAAATTATTTAAAAGCAGTAGCTATTGACAGGGGCTTTTCACCCAACATTATTAATCAAGCAGTCAAAAAATTCAAAAATTCTCATCTGCATAGGAACATGAGGCACACGTTAAAAAAAAAGAAACACAGAAGTCTTCTGTTGCCCAGCCTTTATTGTTGATCCGAAAATCACACTTTCAATTTTCGTGCTGCCAAAATTATTCAGAAAACATCTTCCATTGTTGAACTGGATTTTCTAGTCATTTCACATTAAAAAAAAAAACTTTCATTTCTAGTTAACGACCCTAATTCCAATCCATCTTTGCCTTCAGCCATTGATGAAATTATGTTTTAGTTCTGGTTTCATCAACAGATGGCGCTAGTAGCATGAGTCCTGTCTAAGCTTTCTTATCTAATCACTATATCTTATCTCGTTCATGTGCGCTTTTGCAGCTGAGGATGATGGTTCAATAAAACCATCGAAACTAGTCCTGTGAAAATTAGAAAATATAACGCTGACTTTTGCTGTTTGACTTCTAAATTAATACTTGTTCGGCGTATTATTGTATCTTAATTAAGAGAGTGATTAATTTGAAACATTTATTGGACATGAACACAAATGGTGTACGATAGCTTGAATGTTGCAACAGATGTTCGAACTCTGCACCGTCATTAACTTCTTAATGCCCCGCAGCTCAATTAAATGACGGGTGGACCCTGACCTGTCGCAAATTTTGATGCAGACGTGCAATCGAAATGTGGTGTGGTTGATGTCTGTGGGGAAGTGTTCTCGATAAGTGCGTGCAGCGGTTGGTCCATTACTCTCAGCTATTCAATACATAAAGTACATGTCTGCAAGCTTTCCGTCCGTATAGCGATCCATGCTCTTCGTATGGTGCTTGCCACACAAATGAGGCAATCATCACTTTCCACTACCACTCTCTCGTACTGCAGCCCCTGGCAACGTACAATGACGGTTTTGGGCATGGGTTCCTATGCAATTCTTAATCCTTAAGATGTGCCCTACCTCTCCCAGAAGTTTGTCACAACATTTACGGGACACTCTGTACATACAGTAAACTCCCCTTAACACGATTTCGCTTAAGACGAACACTCGGTTAACATGAACGAAATTCCGTTCCCGGCAGGTATCTTACAGGAAATTCTATTGGATAACGCGAATTTCGGTTAACAAGAATTACAAACTGTAGTCCGGTGTGTCTTTAGATTTTATAATTTAACAGGCACATTTAGTTTTTCTTTCTTTTTTTTTTTTTTTTTTTCCTGCTGTTCCTCTATTAGGGTTGCATTCGGAAATGCTCCGTCTTGTTTAATTGCAAGCGTCACAGAATACACTGTATTTCTTGAAACATAACCAGCATGAGTAACAATGCTCGACAATTGCGATCATCGCGTCAACAATAAGCTTAAATCGCGTTAACAATAAGCTTCAATTTAAAAAGGCAATTCTGGGTTCAGATGTGCTTTTTTATTCTTTAAAAGTTATCTAAGTACGACTAATATTAAATCTTTAATAAATGTGAATAAATCATGTGAAAATTACTTACTTGGTATTTTCTTCCAGTGGTCACCGGGTCGAGTTATTTATTTATTACGTGCTTCACCATTAGGCACTATACGGAAAGAGAAGGATGCCCCATGGAGGGCTTCTGAAGGGAAACTGACTCGTATCTACGTTATACACGAGGAAAACTACGAAAACTGCCCGTTCGACAAGACTTGAACCCCAGGCCAAACTACTAGTGTTTAGCGGCTTTTTACCGCTCGGTCGCTGGTGCGCACGCGCGAGTTAGTATCTTCTCTTCTTCCTAAAACTCAGTACGACACAGCGTATTAAATAAATAATCCAGTTAAAATTTTAATGAATTGCGTTTACAATAAAATATTTTCATAGATTTACTGGACTGTAGTTTAGTTACATATGAATTTTCGGAGTGCAACAATATGTTTTTGTTCACCAAAGTTCTCGCAGCACTGTTCGACATATCTATAGCTAGCACTCTGGTACCTTTCAGAACACAATTAACGTTAAAATACAAGCAGTAAGACAGTGACTCAAATCCTAGAGGAATCCTTGCCCATGGTGTATTCAAGAAAAGTACAGTTGTCGAAAAGTATGGAATTACCAAATCTACTATATTCAAAATACTTAAAGATTGTGAAAAATTATTAATGCTGCTGTAGCGGGTTCCGGGAACAAATCTAAGCGACTTCGCAGTGCTAAGTGAGAAAGAAGATGTCCAAACTTTACTTTTAGAATGGTTCAACCATATGCGCGCTTCCAAAGTACGTTTATGTAGACCTATAATTCAGCTAAAAGCAAACGAGATTTCAAAATGTTTAGTCATTCAAGATTCCGGTTGTTCCAGATGTTGGCTGTATGTACCAGTTCCAAAAGAAACACTCGATTTTATCATTAGTGATTGGTGGTGAAGCTGATGGGAAAAAAAAGAAAACGCTTGGTTGCATGAACTTCACCAAGTGAAAGAAAAGTATGCTTGGTATGATGTCTACAGTATGAGCAAACTGGACTTTAGTACACTCTTTATCCAAGTCACAGTCTCGAAATAAAGGGTGACATGTGTCATGGTGAAGCACGCAGTAAACAAAGGTTAACTGTTGTCCTTGCATATAATGCAGACGCCAGTGATAAACACCTTCCTTGGGTTCTAGGGCTCACCGATCACCCACGCTGTATTAAAATCACAAATAGTACTTGCATCTACTCTCACCACAAGAAAGCCTGGCTCGACAGCTCGACATTTAGTAATCGGCTTCTTCGTTTTAATAGTAGAATGGTGGCTCAGAACAGGCATGTTCTTATGACCATAGGAAGGTGTACAGCCCGTAACATACGCGATTTGAATTTAACCAATGTAAAGGTTCACTTCCCCCTCCCTACAAATGCAACAAGTAGTCTTCAGCCTTTGAATCAAGGCATAACTGCAGTTATGATGTTATCGGAAGCGACTTGCGAGAGCTGTAATTCGCACTGCTGAAGGAGATGAAAACGCCAACTTGGCGCGAGCTTAATGCAATAAAAGCTATCGCCACACCCTAGAAATCCGTGTTATCACACACACTAGCAGGAGTGCGACAACTCAACACAACGAACGGCATTGCAGTGAGACGAAGGATGGACGATGGAAGCGAAAGAGAACAGTCATGTTTTCGACTAAGACGTATTAATAGATGGCGAAGCTCTTAACTTCTCAATTATAACTCTTTTTTCATTTCTAAATACTCATCACTGTAATTCCATCAATAACTATATAAAGACTTAGTCACCTAAATGTGTGTCGTCAGCGTAGAAATCCCCTAGACGCCGAGTTTACATACATAACTGTTTTAGAAGAGCCTGGAGACATAAAGACGATAATCCTGTTGACGAGTTAGATGGTGATAACGATACCACTTCACCTGAAGAATTAAATATTCTACAAGACGTTGCGAACCCTGATGTTAGTTTTAGGAAGTTTATTATTGTAGATGAAGATGCAGCCGTGTTTGCTCTAGCGGAATCTGTTGCACAAGCAGTTGTGTCAGAGATGCGAGAAATGTCATCAGAAAAACGTGAGAAAAACATCAGTCTGCCCACACGCCATGAAATGTTACACGCCCTGGACGCTGTAGAATATTTTGCTGCAACATCTGAATTTACCACTAGTTTTACAGAAGCCATGATTACTTCTAGCCGTGAAGTTACCGCGAATTTTCGTTCCCATCTGCGACAGCGCAATATACAGGAACAGGAAATTTTTTACCAAATATCTGTGAGTGCATTTTTTCAGTTTACAGTACAGTAATTAATGTAGTATTGTAGTGCTTTTTATGACGACATGCATAATATATTGTAATACTTACGTAACTATATACTGTAAAAGGATGATATGACTGGAAAAATCATTCCAAAACTAAAATCTGAGGGCCCGGTTAACACGAATTTTTTTAACACAAACTCTTGATTTTTCTGACCACTGAGATCCATATTAACGAGAGTTTACTGTATATCTATATCTACATACGAGTATATACAGGGTGTACCGTAAATGCTGCGACAAACTTCTGGGGAAGGTAGGGCACATCATAAGGATTAAGAATTGCATAGGAACCCATGTCTGGAAATGTCAGGGGTAAGAGGTAGAATATGGGAAAAGAAGCAAGAGTGATTAATTTGAAACATTTATTGGACATGAATACAAATGGTGAACGACAGCTTGAATGTTACAACAGATGCACGAAGTTTGCACAATCAGACGCCAAACATGTCTGATACTGACGGATCATTTGAATGCCCCGAATGATTTGATCTTTCTGGAGGAGGTTCTTCTCGATTTTTTCTTTCGAGGCGCAATATGTGATTCCAACATGATCGGGCCCCTGCTCACTTTGGATTGGACGTTTGTAGCCATTTGAAAAGATCATTCCCGCATCAATGGATTGGGCGTGGTGAAATTTTTGGAGCCTTGATTTCTTTTTCCGGGAAGCCATAAAAACTGTCGTGTATCACGATCCTGTTGTCTCTGAAATGGATCTCGTGGCAAGACTCGCCTGCGCAGCTGCTACAATCAAAGAAACTCCCGGTGTGTTTGAACATGTCCGGCAATAAATGGTCCGTCTGTGTCAGGCATGTTTATCGTCTGATGGTGCAAACTTCGCGCATCTGTTGTAACATCCAAGCTGTCGTACACCATTTGTATTCATGTCCAATAAATGTTTCAAATTAATTACTCTTGTTTCTTTTCCCATCTTCTTTCTACCTCTGCTACCACTTATCCCTGACATTTCCGGGCATGAGTTCCTACGCAATTCTTAATCCTTACGATGTGCCCTACCTCCCCTAGAAGTTTGTCGCAACATTTGCGGTATATTCTGTATATCACAGAATTTTTTTTACGTGGTTTGTTTCTTTCTTTGGATGAAATCTTGAAATTAATTTTTAACTTTCCATTGAACGGATTTTCTTGAAATTTTTCTCATATGCGATGGTAGTACAGTATTATCACAAAATTTTTTCAAAATTCGGAAGGAATTAATTATTATTATTATATATTTATTTACTTAGTGCTGAATATTTCTCGCATATCCTTGTCAAACGATTCAACTAATATTCGCAGAATTTTGATCTTTACACCATTAAATAGAGCAGAAAATAATATCTCAAGCAAAGACATTTTTCGGAACTTTTATATAATTTACGAAATTTTGGATGTTTTAGAAAAATTCTTTGATATTTTAGCTACCATGTAGTTGTTAATAGTGATCGATTTATGAATAAAGGGGTTTAATTTTTCACTGTTGGCAGCTCTACAGTAAGTGATGGAATCGAAATCACAAAAGAATGTGAATTTTTTGACATTGGCTACTAGACATTGGCTACTAAATATTTTAGCTTAAGTTATGGAAGATTTACAGCGTCTTAGAAATGTTTTTCATATATTTCCATTGAGCAAAGACCGGTAAGTTAACGACGGGTATGTTGTACATAATTTTTGTAATAAATAAGCGCTTTCCCAAAAAGGCCACCAATTAATGTTTACGCATTTAATTATAGCCAAAATAAAGTACAGCTTGATATATAGTAAAAATAAGTGCAATTTGAAAAGGAAGAGTTAAATTTATTAAATTAAATTTTAATGTTGCACACACACCCACTTACATACAGAGACAGACTATTTAGAAGTTCAGCTAACCTTCGGCTTTTCTTTTCTTTTTTTTTAACAACTGCGTGCTTCCCCCCCCCCCCATCTTCCGGTTTTTTTTTTTTTTTTTTTTTTTTTTTTTTTTTTTTTTTTTTTTTTTCTGAAATTAAGACGCATATAGTATTTTTGTAAGCTGATATTAGTCAGTTTTTTTACTTCAAACTTGTTTCCTAATTTCCATCTAAAGCTTTCTTTTATGGAAAATTAGTAGTAACAATATACATTTAAAAAATAATACAATTTCAGTATTATACCAAAAAAGGGGAAAAAGAAACTAAGTTCTTGTTACATTTAGTTTTACAACTTATCATATTAACTTCACAAATTGAAGTGGACACCATGTAACTTCCTTGCACAGCCTATTAAATTATCCGCATTTTTTACTGAATTTCATTTGAACTTATTTCGTCTAATTATTCTAACCTGAATAACGGATCCCTCAAGACAAGTTGAAAATGACATCAAAAACTGCAAGTTTTGAAATTAAATATCCCGGTCTATTTTATTGTATGCGAGCCAAACTTCTTATTTTATTTTTTCGTAACGAGTATAAAACCTTCCCAAATATAAGTACAGTGGTACCTCGAGATACGAGTGCCCAACATACGAGCCTTTTGAGATACAATCAGTCACTAGTCCAGTTTTGACCTGAATTACGAGTTAAAATTTGAGATACGATATATCGTCGGTGACGTCACAGCATTTGGTGCACCCAAAACTCGCAAATCTGGATCATCTATCAGATTTGCGAGTCTTGAGCACGCAAACTGGCTGTGACGTCATCACCGCTCAGACTCGCCCGCCATTTCAACTCACCTCGCTACAGAAGCATTTCTGTCATATTGTTTTTATTTCGTTTTTATCACTGGCACAGACAGGTTATTTAGCTAACTTTATTTGTCATATAACCGTAAGTCCCAAGGAGTGAATCCAAATGATAATAAAAGGAACAGTATAAAGAAAAAAAAGGGATGATATCTATGGAATCAAAGCGTGAGATAGAATATAAACATGGGCAAAGCGTAAGAATAAAAGACTTGGCACTGCAGTAGGATCGAACAACTTCTACGATATGTACTATTTTGAAGTGGAAGAACTCAACAAAAGCTATAATTCCAGGTAAGGGAGTTAAAATTATTTCAAAGCTTTGGAACTCTGTCCATGAAAAGATAGAGAATGTACTGTTATTTTGATTGAAAAAGAAGCATCTCGCTGGAGACACTGTGACAGTGACTATAATTTGCGAGAAGAACACACGAGTCATACACACATATTGCGAGTCATACACACATATTTGCTGCAACGGAGCCCAGGTACTTCAGCACAGGAAGCTTCACAGGAGCAGTTCAAAGTCAGTCAGGGGTGGATCAAGAATTTTCAAAAAAGGACTGGAATACACCCGTTGTCAGGCATGGTGAGGCAAAGAGCTGTGACTGAAAGGCAGATCAGCAATTTGTAAAAACCTTTGCTGAACTAGTCGAAGCCAAAGGATACATCCCCCAATAAATGTTCAACTGTGACGAGAGAGGCCTTTTCTGGAAGAAGATGCAAAGAAAAACTTACATGACAGCAAAAGAAAATAAGATACCACGTAACCAGTCCATGAAAGATAAAGATAGGCTGACTCTTGCACTGTGCACAAACGCGAGAGTGTACAAATCGATTGCAAGGTCAAGCCGCTGCTAATATGCCACTCGGAAAACCCCAGATCATTCACGATGCATAAAGTTGTAAAAGAGAAGCTACGGGATATGTGGAGGACAAACCCAAAGGCATGGGTCACTAGAAAGTTTTTTTTAGAGTGGATAAACTTGGTCTTTAGTCCTGCCGCTGAGAAATACCTCGAGGTCAATGACTTACCCATGCAAGCCCTTCTCGTCCTTGAAAATGTTGCTTATCACCCACCAAACCTTGAGGAGTTCTCGAGAAGTTCAGCTTAAAGCTTCTTTATCTTCCACACCGCCCTATCCTACTGCCCATGAAACAACAGGTGATCCCCAATTTCAAGAAACTTTTTACCAAACACATGTTTCAACACAACTTTGACGTTACGGAGAACACAAACCGCACCCTTCGAGAGTTCTGGAAGGAACATCGTAAAATAGCCATATGCCCCAAAATTATTGTTATGGCCTGGCAGAGTGGTACAAAAAGGACCTTGACCTCTGCATGGAAAAAGCTGTGGCCTGACGTTGTGATTGAAAGGGATTTGGGAGGCTTTAGACTTGAACAGGAAGTGGTGGATTAGGCTGTGTATGTTAGAAGGTCCATTGGCCTGGAAATGGATAAGGGAGATATGAAAGAGCTTGTTAACGTACAATCCGAAGAACTCATGAAGGAAGAGTTGATGGAACTACAGACGCAACAACAAACGGAAATTTTGAAAAAGATTGCAAAGGAGCCAGAAGAGGAGGAGAATATCTCTTCAAGTGAGATTAAGGATGTGTTGAAAATGTGGGAAAAAGTTTAGGACTTTGCTGAAAAGAAACACCTGTAGATGATGCAACTGTCGTGCAGCGACACTTTATAATAACATTTGGCTAACTCATTTCAGAGACATTCTAAAAGGGAAAAAAAAACTAGGCTCTTTGGACATGTTTCTACTGAAACACCCTGTAGAGTCATTAGGTTTATTTCGGACCAAGGACCAAGGCGATGGCTTCCGGAGCACCTTTGCTGAAAACAGCATTAACCTCCCTAACTTCGTTAAGAAAATATGAATAATTCAGACGTAAGCATAGCTAAAGTAAAGAATAATAACCGTTAAGGGTTTAAAGAGACAAGAGATGGATAAGGAGTCCACACAAAGGGACGAAAGCTTCTTTCTACTGCTCTGTAACCTGGGCAGGGGCGATAACTCCCCGCCGGATGGCTAATAGAAAGAGATTCTTTTGACACGGAAATAAATAGATAAGTAAACGCGTTTTAGATTAAGTTAAAATTAATTTCTAATGTACAGAATTAGTTTAGGTAATTTTAAAAGATTAGCTAAGTTAAGTATTTAAGATTAAAAATAAAATAAGTTAAATAGTATAAACAAAAAATTTTTAAGATTTGAGCATGTCTTTAAGTAATGATATTAGCTAAGGCAATTAGAATTGAATAAGTAGAATTTAAGATTGAATTCCCCCAAAAAATTTACAAACTGGTAAAAGAGAGGTTTTGGTAAGTGGAGGTGTGATTGAGTGGTCAGCACGGATATGAATTCCCGGAGAAATAAGGCCGGATTAGGTCCGGCGGGGGTGGAGAAAAAAATTAGGTTGTCGGGTTAGGCCTGTGAAATGCTTTGAAGAGATAAGAGAGAATTCTCTAGTCAAGCAAACACACTCGTTTTGGCTTGCTAGGAAAGATGTTGAATGTTTCCGAAAGAACGTTCCTAGGTCGCTTGGTTCTGCCGGATTGTAGACAGGAAGTGAAGGCAGGACTGGGTTTTCAATCAAGGTTAAGCGGTTGAAAAACTTGGCCGAATTGTGAAAAAGGCATTTAAGGGTAAAATTTCGAGATCATTATGGAGCACTTCATTACGGGCGTAGTAATGAGCATTTGTCAACATACGAAGCGTAACACTCTGAAACACTTGGATTTTCTTGAGGTGGCTATTGGCAGCAGTTGACCATATGGCAGCGGCGTAGGTGAGAATAGGTAAGATGGTACTCTTGTAAATCAGGACCTTATTTTTTAAGAACAGGTGGCTGGTTCTATTGATGAGGCTGAGTAGTTGGTTCCTGGTTGTTCTACCTTTAGAAATTGCATAGCTGATGTATGTGTTCCAGAGTAACTTGGCATCGAGATAAACTCCGAGATATTTATATGAATCCACCCAGGGTATGTCCTCATCAGAGCCTTGAGTGGTTGGAGTAGATTATGGGCATTCCTCTTTCTGGAAAAGAAAAGTGTGGCAGCACTTTTGGCAATATTAATTTTTATTTTCCATGTAACGAGCCAGGACTCCAAGTCTGACAGGTACTGTTGGAGGTGAATGAGAGTGACATGCAGTAATGGGTGTTGTGAAATGATGGCCTTGTCGTCTGCATAAAGTGCTAGATCGACACTAGGTGATTGTAATATCATTTACATACAAACTGAAGAGAAAAGGACTAATTAGCCTGGCTTGTGGAATATCAGCAAGGCTAGGGCGAGGAGAAGAGAATGAATACTTTACTTTGACAGAAAAGGAACGATTAGTGGAGTAAGTGTACATTATGTGCACAAAAATGGCCGAAATTCCAAGTCGCATGAGCTTGAAGATAATTGCGATATGCCAACACCTGTCGAAAGCCTTTTTTATGTCTAAATAGACAATAGCTGTGGGCTTTCCACTGCGAGAACCTGAGTGAATGATTTCAACTGCCCTCAGTAGCTGGGTCTGAGTTGAGTGTTCAGTTCGAAAACCGAATTGCTGAGAAATAATATTTCGGCTTCGGCAGAAATCATTCAGGTATCTAAACAGTATAGCTTCGTATATTTTACTAAGTGAAGACAGGAAGCTGATCGGTCTGTAATTTTGTGGGACTTTGGGGTCCAACGTAGGTTTTAGAATAGGAATGACACACGCATTCTTCCAGCTGTCGGGAAAATATTTTAACTTTAGCATGGAATTACTCAAAACAGCTAGGTAAAATATGAATTTGACTGGTAGGTTTTTAATCATGCGATTAGAAATGCTATCCAAGCCGGGTGCCTTCCCGGATTTAAGATTTTTGATAAAATCAGAAATCTCGGACATTGTTGTGATAATGGGTTCCTCGGAGTGATTATCCGAAGAGAGAAATTCTTCAACTTGGTGTTGAACTTCCTGCGTATGCTCAGTGCAGATATCGAACAGGAGTCCAGTGTTAGGTGAGAATTGATTCTGAAGACTGTCAGCAATGCGTTCAGCCTTCTCAGTGTCTGTTAATGCCATTCGGTCATTGACCGTGCCCATTAGGAGGGGGAATGTCATGTTTCAGTTTGCGTAGCGTTTCTCAAAGGCTATTATTTGAGGTCATTAAGGATTTAAGATAATTAGTGTATTTCTCATCAGAGAATTTCCTAATATCAGACTTGATCTCGTTCTGGAGACTTCGCAGTTGGGTTCGAGTAGATTCAACACGGGTACTTTGCAAATTTCTGCTAAGACGGTTTTTAATTTTGATTTTATCTTTAATAAAGGCGGGTAATTTGGAATAATTGGGCTTGAACTTTGTTTTAGAAGCAGTATTTAATGCGCTTAAGAGGGTTTGGTTGAGCCTTTCAATGGCTGAGTCAACCTCCTGATTATTGTTAATTTTGATGGGGGGGGGGAGAATACCAGAAGGTAAATTTTGGTTGATTTTGTTGCTATTAAGGGTGAGGTGAACCGGATAATGCTCCGAGGATAATTCCGGGATCACTTTGATCGAATAAGTTAAAGGTATGTTCTTAACAAGAGCCAAATCTATAACGGAGGGAGCACCAATACCCCCAGGAAACTGAAAATGGGTAGGTGCATTCGGCGCTATAATTTGGATGTGGGCGCCCTGAGCCCAGAGTTTTAGTTTATCGCCATAGTTGTTGGCAGTGACACAATTCCAACTTCTACGACGGGCATTAAAATCTCCTGCAATAATCAAGTTACTAGAAATTCCGCTAAGTTTTTTTGAGATCGGACATAAAGACAGGTCCCTGTCTCGGAGGCATATAACAGGACGCTACTGTTATTGGGAGAGGGGGGATTTGGAAGAAAAATTTGGATAATTGTTACCTCTAAAGCCTCTAATTGCGGCGTTGTTATCCGTGAATGTTTAAGTGAGCGTTTTACATAGATAGAAGTACTGCCACTAGCACGAATAGTGTCACTGTTGCTATCCGCTATGTCATTGCGGTAGCAGTGGTAATTCGCGATATTCGCACTAAGTCTCTCAACCAGATGAGTCTCCTGAACGAGGAAGAGGTCCAAGTGGTGCTCATTTACATAATCCCGAACTTCGTGGATCTTTATCCTGATGCCGTTGGCATTCTAGAATGAGATTAGGAGAGGATCTTCTGCTTCTTGAGAGTTGAACGTGATGTTGATTAATTGAGGAGTCTGCAGTATGCCTCATAGATATGCAGAATGCTCTTTCAGGCCCAGAGGAGACTAATCTGAGCTTGGGAAGAGCATCTCGGAAAGCTTGTAGAAGGATATTGTGCTGTATTCCAAACTTTCTCGGGATCTGGAATACGCTTCTGAGGGCATCAGTGCAACTTCCATCATCCGGAGCCGGGGCTGGAACCTGGGCTGTTAGCATTGGCTGTGGTGACTTCATCTGTGACTGCTCTTGCGTCTGGATAGTTGATTGCTTAAGTCCGGGATTACAACGTCCGGAAACAACTTTAGAGAAGAGGGGGTTCGTGCTGTTGATAGGAGCAGGAGTGTTTATTTCGGAAGCAGGAGAAAAATACGCAACGCCTTCGCGGGGAATCGAACCGCGGACCTCTGGAATACGCGCCCAGCGTGCAGACCACCACACCACGAAGGCATGAGAAATGCCTTATAACATTTCGGATGAAAGAAAGGGTGGTAAAAAAGAAAATAACAACTGAAAAAGAAAATAAAGTTAAGCAAAAATGAAGGGGGATTGAATACGTATATCATACGCATCGACACACGACAGTTCCATACAAATCGAAAAATGGGATGCTTCCGCATAAAAGAAATATTTATTATATGATGGATAAGAGCTTAAAGTTTAGTGAGATTTACGCAAAAATCACATCTTGGTTATTTTTCGATAACTAACAACAGCGGTTTTGATTATGAATTTGTTTTATAAAATTCTAAGCTGTTGAACTACAAAAATATAGCTTTTAGCTATATTTGTATATAAAGCTATATTTGTATGTAAATATGTATGGGTGTTATGCTTAAAGAATGAAAAATACCTTACAATATCTTTAAAATTGTATACGTCTTTCGATACCCTCTACAGAGTATTCGCTACTTTTATTTTATGTTCCAAACACCAAAATGTTTTACATAAAATGAATTCGTTTGTCATCCACATATTATTTAACATGGACTTTTTAAACATTTTTAGAGGAGAGCTTAATAGTTGCTCATTTTAAACTCATTATTTTATTTTCATATAACTGAAAAATAATCACTTTGGGTTTACTAAAAAAATTACCACCAAATGCTGCAATCCTCGTCAACATTAATAAATATACAGATATGCCAACAAGTTAACTTTTCCTTGATTTGTAACCACACATTTGTGTAAAATTATGTACAATTTTACACAAATGCGTGAAACAGAAGACAGATACAATTGCGAATTCGGCGAAAGTACCATGTGCGGTCAAGGGACCATGTGAACGTGCCACATCATCAAGACAGCTTATTAAGAATTTTAAAATAGGGTAATCGACGGAGGTGAAAATATTAGTGTATCCTGCCAAAGGGTGTCCGATCATGAATGGTCCTCTTATTGATTCCATATCGTTAAATGTTTCCCAAGCAAGTCTCTTCTTCCGGAGGCCCACCAGCGGCCGCGCGGTAAAGACGCTGAACACTGGTAGTTCGGTCCGAGGTTCGAATCCCGCGAACGGGCTGGCTGCATGGGCGTTTTCGTGGTTTTCCCCATGTGTAACGTGTATACGAGCCAGTTTCCCTTAGAAAGTCCTCCACGAAAGGCATCCCTCCCCTTAGGCAGATAGCCCTAGTGCGCTTTGCCATAATTAAATACACACACTTCTTCCGGAAATTCGAGGTTCATGTTCCCTTAACGTACGCAGGTCTCATCCATAGACAAAGAATGGCTAACTGGAGGATATCTCGTACAATATTTACTCTCAGTATCGTAATTAAAAATTGTATCGTAATTAAAAATTAATTGTATTAATACATATTTCTTAGGTAAAAATTTCTGGTTTATGCTAAATTATTGTAAATTACTTGACTCGGAAAAATATAGTGAATACACAGAAATTAAACATTTCCACACGCCGAAAATGAAAAGTATGAAATATATATGGGTATTTATGCATATGCTTTAAAAAGGCATTTTTCTGCCTTTAACAAAATATGTAAATATTTATTAAATTATTTATAAATATATTTGAAATAAAGGATTTAGTCATTCATAAACTCCTGTGAAAGTTACTGTGAAGAAATCTAGTTATTAAATATATTATATTTATAAATGATTATAAATATTACCTAAATAAATAACCTTAACATTGAATTGTAAACATAAATTGAAATTATGTTGCCAAATGCGTTTATAAAACTATTTAAGCAAGATTTGTTCGCACTGGAAAGCAATCTGTTAAAAGGTATTGGAAAGTAAATTCTATGAGATGCGTACTTAAGGAAGTAGTAAAGGAGAAGTTTATAATATGTATTGTTAAAATTAACGGGGAAAAAATATGAAGTATTAAAAGATTTATTCCCTTATATTTTATAATAACTCGGTTACAAGTTTCAAATAATATTTAAAAAAATCCTTTTTTATTCCCTTTCAGAAATATTCTGAGACAGTTAAGTACATGGAAATGAGCATCACTATTTAACGTATTTCACTATTAAAATAAAAGGTACACTAATTTGAAATGGACCGAATAGAGCAATAATTATAAATTGACTCAGATTTTCGATTTAAAAGCTGCTTCAGAAGCTAAAAAATCATGTCATATTTGAGAAAGTACTTTAAGAAGAAGCTCTGTAAATAGAAAATAAATAATGTATAATTTTAATATTAATAATACAATAAACCTTGATCTTAATTTTTGTTAAATTAAGCTGCTCTGAACACACTGTTTTGTGAAAGTATAGCATTTAATTCCATTACGAATGAAATGTTATTTAAAAATGTATTCTCTTCACATATTTAGGACTCTGAAATATTGTATAAAAGGAAAATATATATACATTTATATGTATATTTACGACGTAATTACAAAATATTTACATCCGATCGTGTCAAAATCATGGACTTTATAAGAGATAGACTAAGCCAGTGGGCGGGGCGCGCGTCACCGACATGTCGGCAAGAAAGAGTAGGGACGATCTGGTTTACTTTAACACTGAAACCTATGGCATTTGTATCACATAACTCTTTTAAATTATTAAATGTGATATGTTGTACAGTGATGAGATTATGAAAGCCACAGTTTTTTCAAAATAGGATTTAATATATCTCATTAAGGCACTTTTTACTGCATTTCGCGCATTTTTTTCACGCGTAATTCTTGTACAAACATCTTTACTTTGGTAAAACACTAAAAACTCTAAGCACAAAATTTATGAGCTTAATTTTGCTTAAAAATAAAGTAAAATTAAATGAGATTGATAGTACGCGATGCTTTGAAATAAATAAGGTAAAATTAAACAAGATCTGATAATTTTTTTTTTTTAATTTACTGAGCATTTTCAGGCAGTAATTTTCCAAACTATAACATTACAAAACGATCATATTTATTTGATTATATGATCATTAAATTATTAACATTAAAGTGGATTAGTTATTTTAATAATTCATAAAATTCGGAGCGTAAAATTTTCTGAGCGTGATGAAGGAAAAAAAACACAAAATAAAATCTAGAAGCACTCTTTTTTTTAAAGTTTTGTGTGTTACCATTATTTATTGAATATCATGTTCTTCGCCCGTAAACCACATACATTTGAAAACAGCATATCCGTACAGTGCTCGCTCTGAACTCGCTGAGTTTGTTAATCAAAAATTCGTTAAAATTTTACAAAATGTGAAATAGATTAAAACAAATTCGAAATTCGGCCGTCCAGATGCCTATGTTCGGGTTCAGGATCACATTTTTCAAAATTCGATGGCTCTAGATACTGTCGTTTTTGTCACAGTGCGAAAAACACACATGTATTCATGCATGAGCTAATAAATTAAATTAACAATAAATAAAAAAGAAATCTTATGCAGAACTAAAAATAAATTTTAAAAAATAATCATTATAAAATACAAGCAAAATTAATTATTACGGTTAAATACAATTTTAATATTAGAATTAAATGTATAAAAATTATTATGGAGTCAAAAGTGTTTATCACTATGATGTATTATGAAATATAATTGAAATAAAATTCCCTTATAGAAATTGTGCTATAATACTCATCTATAATTTTAAAAAAGGAGCACAATTTAGAATTTTAAACAAAACTTTCAAAAATTCGTTTTTAAATATTTTAATATTTTTTACTTATTTACACAAAAAAAAAGCATAAAAATTGCAAGAGAAAATTGCTTGTTTGAAATTTTCTATTAGTTAGATTTAAAATATTATTTTCTAAAAGAAGTAGTTACAAATTTCCTTACAGCATAGGAAAAGCTAAAAAAATATCCAGTCCTGAAAGCATGCAATAGCTTTATAATTATTTGGAATGTTAATTATGCTCGATAAATATGCTACATTTTTAAAAATCAATCTCAATTTCAAAAATAAAAACATGTAGAAATTCTAATTTGTGAAATGAGGCGCTACAACCAGCTTTTTCTTGACAATTATACACGCTGCGATAGGCAATCAATGTAAATTTCTGGAAGTCGTCCCTACTCCTCCGGATGTGATGAAGGTGACAGCGATGAAGGTGACAGCCGACAACGCCTCAGACAAGGGAGAAAATCCGTTTGGGTTAGTCTATTTCTTATAAGGTCCGTGGTCAAAATCCATTGATTTTAATGGTAAGTCACTGAATGTTTTGATCTCCACGAAGGGATCACCGGTACTTCAAAGCAGTGTACGGAGAAAACCGGTTACGGCCTCTCCTTTTACTTCCTACCTCATTAATCATACGCTACTCTAATAGGTATGTATCTGTCTGTTTCTTTAAATTATCTTTTATTAAAAAAAATATAAAGCATTAGGTTTTATTTTGTTTACATACAATATTTGTTCATTATAAATGTAATTTTCTTGCGCTGAAAACATTTAACAAAAAAAGGCGGAAGGATTTTTTTGGGGTAGGCTAGCACGAATTAATCACATTTCAATTAATTTCAATGGGGAAAATTTATTTGAGATACGAGAATTTTAGCTTACGAGCTCGGCCACGGAAGGAATTAAACCCTCATCTTAAGGTACCACTGTATAGGAACCTGGAGACCGCATTAAAAATAAGACTTTGTTATTTGTCCAAATTTTTTTTTTTTTTTTTTTTTTTTTTTTTTTTAATTTGACATTGCCAAAACAGGAACATTTTAGTCATTTAAAACACTTCTATAATTGGAAGTATATGACTACGACCAACGATTGCGAAAATTAAGCCTCGAGTAGGGACTCTTAAGGCGGGTAAGGGGGTGGCTATATATAAATATATATGTGTGTGTGTGTATACGTTTGGCACTGTCGATTGCAATAAAAAAAGAGGTGCATAACTATATGTTATAGTAGTTCCATATACAAAATTTCAAGGTTCTACGGCTAATCGTTTTTGAGTTATGCGAAATACATGCATATTGTTACGAAATGTCCAGGGGCGGTAAGATAGCTTTCCCGCAAAGCAGATTTAGGGTTGCCAAAAAATGGCAAGGGAAGGCATGGCAGCTACATATTAATCCATAGACGGATCAATGGCAGCTACATATTAAATTTTAGACTGACATTTTCTCAGGTAATTCCAGTATGCTGAATTAACCATTAAATAACTTAAGGTTTATTGTAAAACCGGAAATTTCATAATACGGAAGCGCCACCAGCTATCGGCCAGCAAACTACATGTACTGACTGTACCAACAACATTACGACAGTCATATTGTTTGGCAAAGCCCCAATCTATCTTTTTTCCTTCAATGGCAGTCGCGCACATAATATTATTCCATATCTTCTCTAAAAATGAAAGCGCCGAATTTGCCAAAAATACATAATTAAAATGTATTCGCGGACAGCAGTTTGAAACCACTGTGTTAGGGAACCCAAACTCTTCGTTAGTGAGCTTTTCTCTTACACAAAAACTAAAAGCATTAGGTGTCCCTGAAAGAATGCCATCCCTAGGTCTTCGGACTCTTAAACGGGCCCAGTCGAACAACAGTTGATATTTGCTTTAACTGATTAATAGCCCAAATGGAATTCACAACACCGAAACTGAGAAAGCTAACTTTTAGGTTCGCATCTGGAAACTCAATTTCGCACAAACAACATTCAGTGTGATCAGATATAGCACATACATTGCATCAGTTCATAACAAACCTACACGCAAGCAACATTAATTCAGTATTCCCTTCTTTAGCTTGCGGCAAGCTTAAGGAGATTAATATTAGCCTCAAGAGTGAAAATTATCCCACATCGTGGAAGAATAGTCTATCTCCTATTCTAAAGCCTTCGAACTCAGCAACAAGCTACCGGCCTATTACCTGTTGTCATCCATAAGTAAAATTGCCGAGGTGCCATTACTGACAAGGATGAATTCATTCATTGAAGACAAAAATGTCTAACCCCCATAGCAGTTTGGATTCCGACTGAATTTATCCACAACGCACCAGCCCCATAGGGTGATTGAACTAATCTCCGAAGGACTATACCATAAAAAGTCAACTGTTGGACTTTTCCTTGACATAGCCAAAGCTTTTGATAATATGTGGCTGGATAATCTCATTCACAAATTACTCATCCTGGGGTTCCCAGGCGACATCACAAACATCATTAAATCCTACTTTTTATTCTAAATACTACATCATTAAATAGTTGGTCGTTCGAATCTCTAACACATACTCTTCCCAACGAGCTATATTGACTGGCATACTACAGGGCTTACTACTTGAGCCCACGTTTTGTAATTTGTATGTGAACGACATCCAACACCATACTAGCCTTCTATGCAAATTGGCACTGCGATCCTGCCACAAAACGCTTTCTTTCGTCCAGCAACATCAGCATTACATAACCACATTCACTCCAGACCTGGATTGCATGATGAAAATTGAGATAAAGTTCGACAAATCTACTGCAGCACATTTACAAGAAGAAAAAAAAAAAAAAGAAAGAAAAAAAAAAAAAAAAGAAAGAAAAGTACTGGTACCCTGTTCTCTCTAGGCAACCACGTTACCTTGGGCTAGGCGAGTCCTCTATCTCGGAGTGATTCTCCACCAAAATATCTTTCATGGGCCGCATATATACATTGTATTATCCAGAAGTTCCGGGATAGCAAAGCTAGACGCTTCCCCTTAACTGGACGGAACAACGTCTTCTCTATTGAAAAGTTATTTATAAATCCATACGGCACCTTATGCTTTGTTATGCCAGCTCTGTATGGGCATATTCATGTTTTATCAACAGAAAGCACCTACAAAGAGGCCAAAGCTGTTTCCCGAGAAAAATCTTCGGTAGTCCGTGGAATGTTCGGAACAACAAAATTCACGAACAGCTAGGTGTTCCTCAGCTATACACTATCTAACTAGCGAACAAATTTCAAAAATCTCGGAGAAACCAGCCATTCTACCATACCAAATTTTAATAATTTTCAAAAATAATTATGATTATTGGTCGCCAAATAATGCCAGGCGGCCAATGACCATATTAAGCAGTAATATCTGAATCACTAGCAATTGACGTTATGTTTGTTATTTTGTACTTTCTCTATTATTTTGCATTTTGTACATTACTGTATCCACATCGCCTGATTATTCCACTGACTCTATGTGCTCGCGTATCATGTGTTAAGATAATTTGATTTGACAGCAACTCTAACGATGTGAACTCTAAACGATCCCTTGAATAGGATATGTATTATGTTAAGTGTATATAGCAAGCTGGTTCGAGAGAGAAGATTCGAAATAGATGTCACCTTTAAAGAAAGATTTCGCTTAGACAGAAGAAAATTTATTATAATATCAGTTGAAAAAATTAACAGTTTATATTCTTACAACAAAATCTTCAATAATCTGATTGTTGTATTCAAGTTCATTGTTTATTTACTCGTTTATTCGATTATGGCAAAGCATGACAGGATTATCTGGATTAAAGCAATGCATGACTCCATGGAGGATTTTCTAAGGAAAATTGTCTTGTATTCACCTCATATATGGGGAAAATTACAGAAACGCCACTCATATAGTCAGTCATTCAGCGGAAATTCTTAAGGTGGATTACTAGCGCTCAGCTGTCTTTCCCCCTCTGCCAGTGTCGGGCATATTTGGAACCAATCCTAATTTAGTTTCTCATTCTAAAGAGCTTGGCTCCTGCAATCCCCCCGATTCAGATCCCGGCTAAGACCATGGAAAGAGACGAGACTTTCAAATAGCATCATTAATGGCTTTTACACAATTGCCTCCCCTTGACCCAAAGCTACCTCTGCGAACTGATAAGCTATAGAGGCAACGCTGTATATGGGAAACTCCTGAAATTACAACCAACTACACTCTACTGATTTGCATCATTTACGATAAGCAGAAACGAAAAATAATGTAAACTCCGCATGACAATTTTTGATGTCGGAAAAAGATTAAGAGTGCCGGTGCACTAGTTTTTGAAGTTTTGTGCAGAAAAAGAGTTTGAGAAAAATAAAAGCAAAGACAGCAAACCTTTCGACAACTTTTGACAATTGCTATTTCAAAAAAATTGGATTTTAAGGGGGCTGCAAGTGCATCTCTCTGCTGGTACCCCCATGCTTAGCTTTGGCATCGTTTCTAAAGTATACAGAACGTTCTTGATACTTGCCAAGTAATTAAACCCGAATTTCTTATGAAAACAAACAGAGAAGAAAGAGATCCACGACAAAGCAGTTGATTTTGTGCAAAAGTTTCCAGATGTGCCATCAACATTTCTATCTCAGTTAGCGTTACTTAAGTTTATTATTTACGTTTGGTTTCTTTGATTACGGCAAAGCACATGAGGGCTATCTGCCTGAAGGGAGGGATGTCTTCGAGGAGGACTTTCTAACGTAAGCTGGCTCGTATTCACGTTGTACATGGGGAAAATCAGGAAAACACCCACACAGCCACTCCCAGTCTTCAGCGATTTTACCGTTAGGCCACCGGTGGACCGACGCCATTTAAAGAGGAGCTTGAAAAAATTAATAGTGTCAAAGGATTAGCAGAATTGTTGACATAAATCACAATTCACTTTCATCCAGTTTTCCTGATGTGTGTATGCAGAACATGCATCGTGTACTTGAATCCAATGACTAAGGCTGAACAATCATTCTCAAACTGAAATTAATACAAAAAAAAAAAAAAGAAAGAAAGAAAGAAAGAAAAACTATTTGCGAAGCAGTGTGTGACAGGAAAAGCTTGCCATTTTAGCTTTGCTCTCAATTAAGAATAATCGCTACCAAAAAAATTAACTTTGTTAAAATAATTAATGAGGTTGCTTCCTCAACAGTTAGAAACCAGAAACTTTTGTAATCTAAATTCAAAATATACTGAATAATTGATGGAAAATATTTAATAGACCTTAAATTATATCGAATATGTTTCATATTACGCTCTGTGTGATGTCAAATAGCTTCAGATATCTTATTTATTTTCACATAACAGGATTAAACAGGAATAAAATATAACATATAATGGCGCGCAATACGAGGCATTTATTGAAGAATCGTTTATTTGAATAAAGTGCATAAAGCTACTTTAATTATTAAGAAAATAATCAACCATAACTAGAAAAAAAGTGATAAAGGTTGGGAGAAATAATAAAGAGGGAAATGCCATTCTCATCTATTGACATATTGGTCCTAAAGGGCCATTCCCACTAGGGTTTATCTGAGCTAACAGAGACAACTAATGTAGCCGTCCCATCTCCATAACCAGTTTTTCCCCATAGGGTAAGAAGTTGAAAAATCAGAACTGCAGGCATAGCGGAGCTAGTCGACACAGGGAACTAACTTTGTTAGCTCAGATAAACCTCAGCGGGAACGGCCCTTAAGTCTCGAGTTACGACCCTGCAGTCATCAGATGGAGGAATAAAGTTTCGTTGCAAAGCTTAGGATGTTAAAAGTTGAGGCAAACATACCTACCACCTAACTCATTTAAGGGCCGTTCCCGCTGGGGTTTATCTGACCTAATGGACTCGGTTCCATATGTCGACTAGCTCCGCTATGCCTGCAGTTCAGATATTTTAGCTAGCTGCCCTATGGTAAAAAAACTGGAGATGGGTTGGCTACGTCAGTTGTCTCCATTAGCTCAGATTTACCCCAATGTGAACTGCCCTTTACAGGTGTTGACGGCTGTTCCCACTGGGGTTTATCTGAGCTAACGGAGTCAGTTCATGTCTCGACTAGCTCCACTATGCCTGCAGTTCAGATTTTTCAACTTGCTGCCCTATGGGAACACACTGGTTTTGGAGATGGGTTGGCCAATGCCAGTTGTCTCCATTAGCTCAGATAGACCTCAGTGGGAACGGCCTTTAACTCGCAAGCAGTGCCAAACAGACCCAAAAGAGTAGGAGATAATGGTGTTTCTCAGTTTAAAGCGTCAGCTGCATTCCATCTAAAGTTATACAAAAAATTATGTTTCACATATGCACGTAGGGAAAAAACACATAGTATATGCTAAAAAGTTAGCTTAAGACACAATATGAAATGTACCCGAATTGCATAAGAATTCTCTTTACTTTAACAAATAAAATCTTCCAAACTTCTTTTGAAAAAAATTTAATATTTAAATAAATTTTAAAGGACTAAAAACAACATTATACATACATACTATGAGTTTTTGAGACTTGGATATCAGTTTTACACACAAAGTTAAAAATACATATTTTTATCACACAAAAGTTGCTTCCTATATTTAAAACTATGCAAGATAATTTAACCCCCCCCAAAAGAAAAAGCTACGGAAGTTCTGTATTTCATACACATCTTTAGCAGCAATATTTATTAGAATATCTAGGAGATAATAGCTAAGCGTACTTATAAAGGTTCATTCATATATTTAAACTTGTAATTGGAAGCTCATACAGGATACGTCCACACAGGAAAATGCCTAGCATTCCTAAACCCTCAAGTTTATATTATAACTACATTCATTTGTTTGCACTGCTCAAATTCATCAAATGTCTTGTCATTTAAAAGACTGTTAAATGAATCTGAAACTGAAATACTTGCGATGTTAAGATTTAAAAGTTCCGAAGAAACAGAAGTAATACCTTCAATGCAATGGTTTTTTTTCAACGATATTATTTCTTAAAATGATTTTTTTAGGCTGTGCTATGATTTAACTCTATCCCATCCCAATATTTCTCCTAATTTGATCCAATGACATTTTCTCTTGCTTATGCAGTAGAAAATGGAGCTTTGCATTACATAAGTTATTTGATAAGCATTAATGTTCTTCACACCTTTATAATCTGCTTCTTGTACATTTTTCAGTTTCTGTTTATTTCATTATTGTATTTTTAAATGAACTTTTTATATTAATAATCTGATTCTTATACGTGTTTTTCAGTTTCTTTCGATTTTATTATTGCAGATTTCTTTTTACTTATGAATTTTTTTACCTTTATACTTTGCTTCTAACATATTTTTCAGTTTGAGTTTATTTTATTTTTTTTTTAATTTTTTTTTAAATTATGGGCTCTTAGTAATTCAGTACTTAGCAAGTACTGGAGCACAAATAAATACTTCAATATTTATTTGTACTTCAGTAGTCCAGTTCACATTTTCATTGCAATAATTGTTTTGCCGCTTAGAATTTTTTCTGCGATAAAACATCTCCAGTCAAGTTTGGGTACCATTTATGCATTTAAAGAACAGCAAACTTTTCAATGGAAGTAATTATAAACAAAGTAGATGACGGCTTAATAATATTCAGAAATTCTAAGAAAGCATATTAAATAGAACAGTCGGAAAAAGCTGCTCACATTCATCAAATTAAAAATGTAATTTTATTGATTTAGCTTTAGAGATGCAGCTTAGAACATCAAAAGGCAACCTGAAAGAAGAAAATCTGTTCATTATATTTATGGTGACAACAGGGTTGTGTTTTCCATTAGAATCAATTATTTCATGAAACTATTTTGGAATATTTAATTTTTTATGTACAACCACAAGCAAATGACAAAGGTTGAAGTTTTATTAGCACTTTTTTCCATATTTTATATTCTGCACATCATGCAATTCTTTTAAAGTAAATTTGACTTTTTTGAGGTACTGTGTTGCTTATTTTCGCCTTTCGTGCTTACTTATATATTTTGTTTCTGTGTAAAAATATCTGTTGCCAAAAACAAGTGAAAAGATGAGTTGAGATGAGATAACCAGTAACTATCTGTAATTCTTTCAAGAAATTTCTCAGTGCTAAAGATGTGCAAGCTAACATAAATTTCCATCAATTCAATGACAAATATATGCACATCTGCTTAAAATGAAGCATGTGCGTATATAATCATCATCTGCTGCTTTTTCGGCAGATGTGCATTTCATGCAGGTGATTCATTTTTCGCAAAAATCACAGCACCTAAATAAAATGGCCAAATTAATAATAATAATTAGAAAAAAGAATGTGAGAACAGACTTTAATTTCCCCCCCCTTTTTTTTTCCTTTACAAAACTGTCCCTTTTTATTTAAGTTGCAATCCAACTATCTTGGAAATTTTCTCTCTTATTTATTACTCAAACTCTGATTTATTACTAGCTTTTGAAAAACTTGAAAGAAGCAGAACCTAGCTCCGATGATTTTAGCTAATCTTAAACAATGGGTACCAGTGGGGAGTTTGTATGAGCCCTTTGTTAAATTTGTCTCTAATTTGCAAGCTCTGTTTGTTTGTTTATTTACTCCAAGAAAAACACACTTCTTCTGTGTCATAATCACACTTTGAGAAATACTCTAAATTTTATATTTAAGCATGAAAAATTACTATTTTGTGGATTTCATTGACATGGCTTTTAACAGAAGAAATGTCAAATGAAATTTCTAACAACGTAAAGAAAGCTAAAGTCAGTATGGTGACTATCGCTACTAAGCACTGAAGATGAGCTTTTAGCTTGATGAACAATATCTCCACACCAGGAAGATTATCTTTGACTGTACAGCATATTTCAGATTTAATGGGGAGGGGGAAGTAACACTTTCTGGCATAAACTGTGTGATGCATAATTAAATGTATGCATTATTTTATGCAATTTTTTTTTAATATTAAAGATTTTTTGGTTCTTTCTCATTATCCACAATCCCTTGAGTAATATTCATGAAGGAACACACTATGTCACTGAAACAGGCAACCTATGATGTCGCCAAAATATATTTATGTGGCAACTTAGGTTTGCATACAAGCGCCAGACAAGCACAGATTTCACCTACAAATTCAAAGTGTTTTTTTTTTTTTTTTTTTTTTTTTTTTTGTCTGTTTGTTTTTAATAAGAACATTTTTTCTCTTGTAAAGAATAGTAATGGGACTATGGAATTTGCCATCTGATGAAGTAGAAAAGCTGCATTTCTTCAGAAATATCCCATTTTGTCCAACAGTACAGAATGATTAAATTCACATTCCATGAATCTGTACATCTCCGATGTTTTTTAAGCAAAAACAGATCACTGTGAACAACAGCATGCACAATGGCAAATTTGTACAATCTTCTGTTCTTTTTTTTTTTTTTTTTTTTTTTTTTTATGTGAAACAGATGACTATGTATATGGGGAACCCACATCGCAAAAAAAAAAAAAAAAAAAAAAAAATATGTAAGGATTTCTTGCGAAACATAATGGTTTCTTTAAGGATGATTCTCGCTTTTTTTAATTTTACTGATTCATTGTTCTTTAACAGAGTTCTTGGTGCACTACCATTTTTAAACTGGCTGTTCCTTTTGCATATCAGCTTGCCAAAAATTAGTAGGCAACATTTTGGAGAAGGTTGCGGAATATAAAAAAAAGCCTTTTTTTAATGTTTTTTTATTGCCTCATGTACGATTATTTATATTTTCTGAAAGAAGTAAAACAATCAAAATTTTATTTTGATAAGATAGAGCATGTGCCCTCTGTTAAAATTTTCATCATAACTGGATATTATTAATGAAGTTGAAGCAGAAGCAGCTTAGACATGAATTAGAAATAACACTAAATAAAATAAGAGTATTTTTTTAATTATAAAACTAAACCCTAGTTGTATTTCTCTCTAGCGTGACTGAAACAATACCCACATTTTCCTAAAATTTTGCTTTTGTAGCTTTATTATCTATCAGATTTTGCTATGAAATTAGTGGTATACTGGCATTTTGAAACAATTTGACAAATACAAACCTTTCACAACGACTGGCATACTAATCACGACAGCATAGTTAAGATTCAGTTCAAAGGATGATGGTTTACTTCAAATATAACTGAATTGAAGATTTATTACACACAAAAAGTTACAATAGAAAAAAAAATATATTTTATACACTTGATGTAAGCATTCACAGAGGGGATTCTTAAAAATTTTTGTTGCATGGGACACATATATGTTAACATAAGAAAGCCAGAGACTATACATGAACTTTGTAAAAATAATGACATTGGAGAAAAAGATTACATCATCTGGCTATAACTACTGTAGGAAAAAAAAGGCCTCAGTAAAAAAGACACAAATAATGGCACTAGAAAATAAGAAACCACTAATCTGTAATAAGGAAAACAGAAATGTTGGAAAGCTGAGAAAGCAAACTTTGGACTAGTCGATCATTCATGGTGTTGACTGCAGAAAGATGGTCGGATGTCAAATGGGAGGCTTGATTGCACCTCTAATGCTGAAGCACTAGCTATCACATACTTAGAGTTCATCTGTGCATACATACAGAATTAGCATTAATTTAAAGAACAAGTTGTAAGTGCAATTTAGAGTCATCTGTCATAAAAATTTTACTTATTATTTACATAATTAAGTACTGCATATTCTTCACTTTCATTTTAATTAAAAAACATGACAATTTTTGGTATAGGAAACAAATGTTTAATTAAATCAATACCCAAGTTTGAGTACGAAAACAAAAGAATTACAGCCCGTAAAACAAAGTAATCTAATCAAAGCAGATTCTGTAGCCATGTCATTTAGATTTTAAATATTTAATACACAATGAACCCTCTTGTGACAACCACTGCTCCAGGACAATAACTTCTAAAAGTGACCAGTATTATTTCCAGAAGTATAAACAAATACTTACATCATCAAGCAGTCACAGACCAAAGGGAATGAGCGATCAGATGAATTCAATGTATTCTACAACTAATATGCTAGTATATTTTACTCTTAAGTAGTTACTTCATTATGGTTCAGTGTAAAGTTTAAGAAAACATATTAATTATACTCTATGGATGAGTAGCATGCAACTCATTCAAGGCAGCGTTTTATATCCAAGAATTAACATTTCAAAAAAGAAAATTAAATAAATGCAATACTTCATATTAAACTTTATATCAGGATTTTTTTTGTAGAAATATATTAACATAATTAGGGATCGAGAGTAGAGCAAGCCCTTGCTAAGATGACCACCCACATTTTCACACAACTTTGCATCTCATGAAGGCTGCCTTATAGGGGTGACTCTTAATACTGATGCCTATGTTCTCAGTAATACTCGTCACTTTCAGACATGGTCACCTTAGGAGATGGTCAACAGAAGAAGGTTTATTGTACTTATTCTAAAATAAGATTATTACATAAATGATACTATTCTAAATGGATTCAGCTGTATGTAAAGAATTATACATGATAAATATAATACAGTCAAAAGTCTATAATCCGGACTTCAGCGATTCCACATTATCGATTTTTCTGGATTATAGATCATCAGTTTTAATCTGGTAAGATGGCATGCAGAAATTATTAAATTAAAAATATGAAACCGTAATTTATGAAATAAAGAACAATTATGATCTAAAGGTTATCAAAATTTACAAAAAAAAAAAAAAAGCTTAATATTTATTTGTTTACTTTATTAAACATTTCTTTCAATGTAAGTTGTTTAAGTTGTTTTGTTTTTTATGTGATAATACTTTCTCTTTAATTCTATAAACAGTCATAATTTCTTGTTCAGTTACAAAGTTCCGCTGTTCAAGTCCTATAATTGCTGTGCCGAGAATACCGACTAATTTGTCAATCGAAATTTTTTCGTTTTCAATAACCTCCGTGTCACTTTCTTCGCTAGCGGAAGCGAATTATAATGACGAGGAATTTGATTTAAATCATATCAAAGACGGAGTACATCGAGATGAAATACTACATTTAGTAAGGAATTATAAGCCAAATAAAATAAAAACATCTGCCCTGAAGATAAGGATAGTGCTGACAGATCAACTTCCAGTTCATTGTGCGCCGTGACGTTCCCCCCCCCAAACACACACACAGACACACGCGCAGAGCAGCGTGAAATTGATAAACAGATTTCGAAATGGTTAGATAAACAAAGCATATGCCTTTATCCATTTTTTTTGCAGCAATTCCACTTTTTGTTTAATGGACTTCGAAACATACTTTCACTTTCTAGATCCTTTACATATTAGTAAATATATATCGGAAATTCTATTTGACATAATCGAAAGTTAAGCTTACTTTTATGAAATTGCTCTAACAGTCTGCAAAAAATAATAAGACGGATCCAATTCGAAGATTAAGGAACAACGCAATCTGCAATATTAACTGAATTAGATAATTTTAGCTTAGCTTATACTGTCTGTTATACATTAAACGCGCATTCGTAAACGTATTTTGCTCATGCGCACATGCATATTCGCAGCCGTAAAGGTCTTACGCGCACGTGTCAATATGACGCATGTGCAGAAAGTTTGTAGCTTTGAGGTCCAAATTATAGATCATTCCGGATTATGGGTGTCCGAATTAACGACTTTTGACTTTATACATATAATAAAATAAAACATCTTAAATCAAGCTGTGGGTTATGAATAAAGTGTTTTTTTTTTTGGCCGGGGCCATATAAAGTCATTAAGTTCCATGTAAATAGCCAGCAATCATTTTTAAAATAAGACCAGGAAAAATCTACTTAAATTAACAAATTTTAAATATGAAATAAATAATTGATAAACTAGTATTATAAAATTATAAAGTAAAAATATAACTTTTAATTTAATTAGATTTATGACATGAGTAAAATTTTGTTTCACATGAATTCTAGCATGCAGAGTGTCCAACTTTTAATCTGGATCTGTTTCTGAAATGGCATAAAACATAATGCTATTTAATGACAAGAGAGGAAGACTACAGCCAAACTATCTTGGAAAAATCTCTTCCTTAAGTGGCCTTGATTAGCAGCAACTAGCTCAGCATCTTACCAATAACACTTAATTAAAAAAAACATTAGTTGAATAAGAATTTGGCTGTTTTCCCCATCTTGTGTTCGGCAATATTATCCTGTCGAGACTTAAAGGTTCCTTTTTTTCTAATGCCTTTATTTCCATTCCTTTTCAATATCTGTCCACTGCTTGTAACACAATGCACGATCAAACACGTTTATTTCCTACAAAAATGTCATTTAGTTGATAATGTACAAATGCTGAAAATACGAGAGCAGAATCTTTTATTTCATCACCATCATCAGCAATACTGTGATTTTTATTGTTCCCTGGATCTTTCAAGTTTTATCTTTGGACAAAGTTTCAAGGAATGTAATGAAATGATAAAATTAACCATGATTTTTTAGGTATATAGTTACACAAAGTGAAAATGATTTTTAAAACTCTGTTCATGGTTTCAATGGACCTGGATAAAATCATTTTAAGTGAACTTTTAATGTGTGTATGTCTTTGTATCTCTTCATATATGTACAGTAAAATAACTATTAACTGAGATCTTTAGTTACAAGGCTGGCAATCAGTTTAAAGAAATCATTACGAAAACATCATAATATTCAAAATATTATGATGAAAATCAATAACGTTTGCAAATTCTCTCGTCAGGAATTGATCGTTTGGCCTTTCTCAGTCATTTAATAGCCTTACTTTATGATAAAAAATAATAATAATAATAAAAATCTAGTGAGCATTATGATTGAAAAATGCTGTTTATATGTGTTAAAGAGGAAACCAACAATGAATTTAAAAACACTTTCAAAAGGATGACATTTTGTACTGAATGAATGTATATACAACAGAGAACCTACTTTCAAGTCTTACGTGACAAAGAAATTATTTCAGGCATACAGCAACAAAATCTGCAGTGAGCTATTTTCCTTTCAGAAATGTTTCAGTGCTTTTGGTTTAAGGCATATTTTTCTCAATGACTTTGAGAGTGTTCAGATGATTTTCTTTTGCTTTTCTCTTCCAAACGTATTCTTTGTAAATAAATTCATAAGTCATTTCTTCTCACAAGATGTAGTTACTTCTTAATACTATTAACATCCACTACGGTAGGTAAAAAAAAAAAAAAAAAAAAAAAGTAATACTTTTTTTGTTTCTTTCTTTATCTACACTGAAATGCCACTGAATTGGGGTTAGCAAGTCATCACTCCTCTGGTCTTGGTAATGGCTGCCACACGACAAGGCATAGATTCAATAAGTTTGCGGAAGCATTCTACGGGAATGGCTTGCCAGACTTCGAACAGAGCTGTCCATAACTGATGAAGGATCGCTAGTGTTGCGTGATGTGGTTTCACACCTTCTCTAAAATATCTGAAAGTTAACATAGAAGATACAGGAATGTGCATCGAGCCAGGTAATAAAACCAACTGGGACCTGTGAGGGGTTCATGCTGGAATACTCCATTCCCATGTAAATGACAGGTCAACATAAATGGACAGACATGATCGCCCAGGAATTATACGTGCCAAATGATATTCAGGGAGGTTGGTGCAAATATCAAAGGTCCCACACACTGCTAAAAGAAAACACCACAGACCATGATTTAGCCGCCATAGCCTTGTACAGTTCTAACCAATCACACAGGATCCATGGCTTTATGATCCTGACGCCATGTTCTCTACCTCCTGCTAGGATTAAGCAGTCAGAATAGAGATTCATCACGTCATGCTATTTGTTTCTAATGCTCTAGAATCCATTCTCTGTGTTCTCTTGCCCAGACAAGACGTGAAACTGTGTATGCCATGCATTGAGATATGCCATGATTGAGCAATGGAACTCTCGTGGGTTTACGGCTTCCGAAGCACATAAAGTGAAGCGAGCATTGCACGATTTGTTTACTGACTATACGACTGGTGCACTGATTCAGCTGGTTGGTAATATGAGCTCATGTTTGGCTTCTTTGGCTATATGCAATACAAATGAGCTATCTTGCACCACACGCGTCCGAGGCTAATTGTCCTTTGCAATTTTCCCAAACACTAGTTCCTCTTCCCACTATCCATGTACTCTCAGTATACTCTTGACATTGTCGACTTCGAAAATCCTAGCCCTACGACGATTTCGGAAATTGAATGGCCCATGCATTGAACGTTTACTATTTGTCCTCGATCGAAAGTGTCTAAATAAGAAACTTTACCCATACTGGCAACTGAAACGACTGATTAACAACAACCATAGTACTAGCTAAACATACAGTTACCACAATGCCCTCATGTGAGCATAAATGTAGTGCTATAAAATTTGCAGAGCCATGTCTATCCCTAATTCAGTGGCACTTCTGTATATATAGACAGATATAATTTATTATTAGAAAAGGTTTTTATATATCATCTCCAATAAATAGAAATTTAATTAAAGCTATGAATTATTCGAGAAAATTTTAAGTAGTGTTTTAAGTCAGTATATAAAGTTATTTAGTTTTCTACTGTAGTAAAAATTATTTAAAATCTATATAGAAAAAAAAATTTAACTGTAAGAATACTAAATGTTAAAATTAAAAGTACTGAAAAAGTAGCTATTGTCATTGATTGCAGATTAATTGACTTGTCTAGGGAAAGAACCCAATCTATTATCAATTAACAATAACCAAATTAAATGTTTTGCCCTTTTTTCAAATATGGATTAAATTAGTTACTTTGGTAGAAGTTAGATCATAAGCTTATGATATATATATATATATATATATGGAGAAAAATCATTATTGTTTGTGATAATTAGGACCATAACCACCTCAAATAATCAAACGCTGAATTGATTAAGTTTAAATCACACTAGTTTTTTTTTTTTTTTTTTTTTTTTTTTTTTTTTTTTGACAAGATTTTATGAAATTTTGCACTTGAAATTCTAAAAATAAGCTATTGCAAACAAACTGCAATGATGCCAAGGATTATTATGAAAATTAGGCATGTGTTATTTTATTTGTGGTTTAATTTGGTTGTATGATTTATTTTAATATGTAATTACCTGCCTAAAGGAAAGGATACCTTTATGGAGGAACTTTAAAAAAAAAAAAACTGCCTGATATTCGTGTTGCATATTACAAAAGTAATGAAAATTTACATGCAACCAGCCCATTTACTAGGGTCGAACTACCAGTGTTTAGCAGTTTTAACACTTGGCTACTAGTCTAAGCCTTGAGCAAAGCTCTTTTATTTAGTGTGATATCCTAATGCTTCTCCTATGGATATTTTGTTCATCAAGAATTAGTGTTACCATGCTATGGCTGTTAGAGGTGTAGATCAGCCATAGCATGATGTATAGATGTATCACAAAAAAAAGAGAAGCACTTTAAAAAAAGATTAACATCTCATAAAAATGCGTGACAGAAATCTGACAAAATTTCACAGTTTGTGTAAGTTTTGATGAGTATTTTTATTTAATTTTTTCCTAAATACTTTTGCCACTAAAACTGCAAAATCAGCAGGATTTACACTTTATCAATTCAATTCTTGATTATCCAAGGTGGCTATGATCTTAATTACCTCAAATAATCAAAATTCTACTGCACTTACACACACACACACACACATATATATATATATAAAGAGGAAAAAAAGGGAATTTAAAAAAAAAAAAAAAAACTTTTTCATTGTGAATGTTAATAGTGTTGAGAAGTAAGTACACCTTGCGAGAAGAAATGACGTCCAAATGTAACGACAAAGAATATGCTAGAAGGGAAATACAAAATAAAATCATTTGCATGCTATCAAAGTTATTAAGAAAATACACCTAAGACATTTCTAAAAGGAAACCAGCTCATTTTTTAACTACATAAAGAGATACATTTTAAACTACATAATTATTCTTGTCCAGGCTTTCTTATCTTATTTAATCATTATTTCCTACCTTGTTCATTTGCGGTTTTGCAGCTGAGGATGGTGGTTTGGTAAAACCATCGAAACTAGTCCTGTGAAAATTTTGTAAATATAACGCTGATTTTTGTTGTTTGACTTCTGAATTAGTACATAAAGAGGAAAAGGGGGAATAGCAGCCACTCAGTTCTGTTTCTGAGAAATAAAGCTACATCAGAACTTGAAGCATTTCGCAGTTTTACGACTGAGGAGCTACATGCAAAAGAAATACTACATCTAGGAAAAAAGCTACCTGTTAATGCAATAAAATATATAAAAAATGCATGCCACAAAAATAACATAATTCAGCAACTGATTATAGCAATTTACCTATTTTTTTTAAATTAACTTTAAAGTGTTTTGCTGCTTTTCATTGTCATTTTTATTCAAAAAGTGAATGTGACAAAAAGAATAGCACACCACAATTTGTTGTTACACTCTTAGGCAATACCTTATCTCATTTACACATTGCTCACCAAATAACAAATGTTAAAATGAAATCTCACATTTATTTTACTGAATGTGCTTGGCTAAATGTGTATCACTATGTTGCTGTACATATAGCCATGAAAACACATATGCACTTACCCCCCCCAACCTATTTTCATTCAGTTCCCTCAATTATATTTCCTCTGTCAAATTAGCTTTCATCTATCATAGCAGTCATTCACATTCTCTCAAATGAAAGATAGAGAGAAAAAAAGAATCCTTTTTTTTTGCAATTTTTTTTAATGTCCTCAGGAAATAATACCATTCATCCTATCAAAATAGTTTTTTACAATGTTACTGCATTTTCCTACCATGGATAGGTTATTTCAAATTAATGACATTCTACTTATATACATTATGCAAGAACTATATATATTGAATTAAGCAGTTATAAATGTAGCAGAAGAAATGAAATTTGTTGAAATTTATTACTAATCTCAAATATAACCAAACTATCATATTCAATGGCACTACAATACATATGAATACATCGGCACTAATTATGGCAATACAAACATATGCAAATTCTTCTCTTTCGAGCTAACCAGAGCGTAGATGAGATTGAAAAGGAGTGAGAATATTCTAGTAATAATTCCAGAGAGTTTGCCTCTGATTTTACTGAAATGTGTAGACCACGTAAAGGTATTGTTCTGTCTTACGGGTCGTACCATACATGTATATATATATCATCTGAAAACTTCTCGTTTTTGCAAATAAAGAGTGGTAGACGGAGAATACTTTGCATTTTTGTCCCTTTCTGGAAAACTAACCGACTACCGAGTTCTGAATTTTCTACATAATGCAATCTCACAATAAATATCTTTTGAAAACTTCTGTACATGAAAAGCTTAGAAAACACACGACAAATAACTGGCAAGTCACTTTTATATATAAAGTAAAACACATGCACATTCATCATATATATACATCCATCACACAGGTATGTACACATATATAGTTCTTTTTTAATGCGCTTACCCCGTTCTTTAGCTATCTATCAATTAATGCACATACTCTGTTCACATGACTTTAAATATATTTATCCATAAAATTCTGATGAATGCTTTTAAACAAATCATAACTTTTCTCTTTCATTCATTTAAAATCATTAACTGAAAAGCAAGGCTCAGCGGAAGTTAATGCAACTCGCGTCTAACGAAATATTTACAAAAACACATTTTAAACAGCCCTAACAAAAAATCAGTCACTAATTAAAAACAAAAAAAAAAAAAAAAAAAATTATTCACGGATCGTCAAAAGTCGAGAGGTACTCTCATTTCCCAGTTCACAACGAAAACATTACAGAATATACCATTCTGGCTGCTAGATGGCGCTCCCACCACGTGAATTTGTAAAAATGTCTAAGTACCGATTTGCTGATCTAGAGGAATCTGCTACAAAAGCGTGATGCGCTATGGTCCTGCTTGTTACTATGCTCTTAATTGCCTATCCCTCATTTGACTGAAAGTAAAAGGTACATATTTCTTAGTTTACAGGCTCGAAATGTACTCATTTCATTCATTTCCCTAAATTTTAATTGACAAAGCCGGTTAAGTAATTTCGCCCTCCCCCCACAAGTCGAGATTTGAGAGTCTCCCAAAGAACTCCCCTTCAAAATTGTATTTTCTAGACAATATTTTTATTGCCTATTAATAAATTTATTGCTACTAGTCATTTTATTTTGAAAACAAAGAAAGTTTTCCCCAATAACTCCTATTATATTTACAAACTCTTTTGCTCTCTAGTTGTTCTTGAAAATTAAAATTTTTTCCCCAGATTCCGTTTTCAGGAGTTTTGTTCGCTTTATTTTCTGTTTCATTATATTATTTACTCGCAATCATATTCTCATTTTGCATTTCCTTTGAACATTTAGTTAATTTTCTATCTTGTCGTGTTTTCTTCAACAAATTCATCTTTAATAAGACACAATAACACGCCGATTAAATACTAATTCAGAAGTCAAACAACAAAAATCACCGTTATATTTACAAAATTTTCACAGGACTAGTTTCGATGGTTTTATCGAACCACCATCCTCAGCTGCAAAACCGGAAAAAAAAAATATTCCACACACTTTTTTTTCCCCCGGCTTTGCAGCTGAGGATGGTGGTTCGATAAAACCATCGAAACTAGTCCTATGAAAATTTTGTAAATATAACTCTGATTTTTGTTGTTTGACTTCTGAATTAGTAAATTCATCTTTATTTTGTCTTTGGCTTTATCTGGAAACGTTAGCACAATCCATATTCAGCAAAGAGACTACTCAGAGAGAAACTACGAGTACCAGATATTAGCAAAGACTAAATAAATTTATTGTCTATTTTATCAACCTGTCTGATAGAAATATTATGGTGAAGTCCAACCAGTTGACTGTATTTGCCAAATCTAGCTTCTGACAGACAGACAAAGTAGACAGATGTACAAAACCTACACCTTATCCAAAGTTTTTCAGCTCCGATGTTGATGAGAATGAGGATATACTACAAAAGCCTGGAAGTTTAAGATAAGTACCCTTTTTTCATCTAAACTAAATCAAATTTCTATAAATAAGTGCTTTTAAATCAATAAATTTTAATTTTTCATCAGTTTTTAGCATTAAACAATACTTGAAAATGCTCATTGCTTGTGGCTTTCTTTGTGGTTACCATTGCAAACAGACGCCAACGTTATTAGTTCACGTCTGTCACCACCTACATAAGGCTCAAGCCCCCCCCCCTTATCTTGTTTCGAGGAATCTCGTGAGAGGGAAAATTGGGGATTTCGGGCATCGCGCTACTTCCCTCTCTGACCTTTTGGTTTCCCTTTTTCTTAGATTGCGTAAATATATTTTCTCCTTTACATAATATTATACCTCACCAACTTTTTTTTCTCATACTGTTCCTTGCTATCTGTTAAATGTCCATATGTAAGGGATGGAATATTCTTCACTGCCTTAAATAAATTTTTAGAAGTAGAAGCTTATATAAATAACAGTGTGCCTCATTGTGTTGAACTAGCATTAATTAACTAATAATAAATTATGATAGTAAAATAATTAAACTTGTAATAAATTATGACAGTTAAATTAAAACATACTAAGTTTTATTTAAGTTTTTAATACATATACTCTGTAATTTACACACACACACGTGTGTGCGGTTGTGGTCTTGTATTGTGTATAGGCTCTATGTTCTTTGTCTGCTGCTGTTTTTTGAAAAATGTATGAAAATGTTGGGAACGAAAATAACATAAGTTACTTTAGTTAAATTAATATATACTTTTGTCTGATGTTATGGGTCTTTTGCTGTTGTGTCTCAGGATGCAAGCATACATATTACTTTGTATTCCATGCTAAATACCTTGATACGATGCATTTTAAGACTGTCACCCTTCCCCCCCCCAGTATCACATCTATTCAGCATTACCAAAAACACTCACTACACACACACGCACCTGTGAGACATTATTTATTGTAAATGAAAACAGCTTCTCCTTTTAACTACACTCATGAACACAACTGTATTTTAGGATATTTTTTACTTCTTTTCCTTTTCTTTCTATAGCCCTTTTTTTCCCTCTATTATTTTTGGAACCATTTATTTTAAATTTTATTTTGTCCCGTCTTTTCTTCCTGGTCTTTCGAACTCGTACAAAATGTACGAAGTTCCTTTTTACTCTCCTCTCAAATGCGAAATTGCCCCCCTTTCTATATACCTTTCTTTCGCACCCAAGCTTGATTTTTCGCCCATCGGTGCAGAAAGACTTAGCGGGTTTCAAAAGATTCTAAGATCTATAAATCGACAACAATCACTTTAAAATGTAACTTTTAATATCTACAAAAATTACAGATAATTAATCAAACATGGTGGTTCAATTGACAAATAAATCTATATGATTTCATAATCGAAAATCGAAATCTTTTAAATAGGAACAGAAGTGTTCCTAATCAAATAGTGTGCGAACCATCAGACATCCATCTATCGAGCTGCCGGTAGAGAGTCTATCGAAATTCAGAAGGCACGTCGCGTCGCGTTAACACGCAACGCTAGCGCCATCTATCAATTAATCAAAACAATTTCCACACACTCCTCACCTGAACTCTGTCAAGAGTTCACATTAATCTAACAACAATCAAATTTATATCAATAAGTATTTTAACATATAATTATAAAACAATTAATAAGTATATTAAATGAATAAAAAATATATTCAAACTATAATCACTATACTAAATTCTAAAAAAGGGTATGTTAATCATCAAATACAATTTGACACTACTTCAGTAAATCTAAACTATTCTTAATCTAAGCATATGAAACTAAATTAGCAAAATGAACAATTGCATAAAACTTAAACAATCATATTCATATTATTAAACAAGAAAAAATGTTTTTAAAGTTCCAAAGGATGTAATAATTGAACTGGTCGTTTTATTATTGTTCCATCAGCAGTTTTTAGTTCACAAGAACGAACTTTGTTATCACGACCACGAAAAACGTTTATCACTCTACCACAATTCCACAAAAGTTTACACTTGTCGTTACCTTCGATTAATACAAGATCATCAACTTTTAGATCATGATAAACGTTAGGATTTTTTAATTGATGAGCTGCCCGAAGATCCATCAAATATTGTTTTTTCGATTTAGTCCACAATTGCCTAACCAATAAATCTTTCTTTTGGTCAGAGAGGACTTGGTAGAGAAATCTTTAACAATGGAATTAAAGTTAATAGGTAATGTAGAATCCTTGTTTCCAAAAATCAAAAAATTGACTGGCTTCAGTGGCAACGGTTCCTTGTGGTCATTGTACACATATGTCAAAGGACGAGAATTCAAAACAACTTCCACTTGTGCTAAAACCGTTGACAATTCTTCAAACGTTAGTAAAGCTTTACCTAGAATTTTTCTTAAGCACTCTTTCACTGATTTTACTAATCTCTCGTAGAAGCCTCCCCACCAAGCCCCTCGTTCTATTATAAACTTCCAACTGATTCTTTCATTCGGCAGAAAATATTGGAATTTCTCATTCGACAATAGTTTAGAGAAATGTTCGAGTTCATTTTTTCCCTTTTTAAAATTTTTCGCGTTGTCCGAATAAATTACTCGACAATTGCCTCTCCTAGATGTGAACCTTTTGAATGCCATCAAGAAAGAATCTGTAGAGAGATTCGGTACAAGTTCCAGATGTATGGCTCTAGTGATAGCGCATGTAAATAATGTTACATAGGCTTTTTGACTTCCTTCAATGTTTTTTACGTAAATCGGCCCAGCAAAATCGATGCCAGACACGTAGAATGGTGGTGTCTCATTGATTCTGTCTTCTGGAAGTTGAGAAGTGGTCTGTTCAGCAGACTTCAATGAATATCTTTTACAAATAAGACACTTGTTTATTATTTTCTTGACCAATTGACGTCCTTTTGGGATCCAAAAGCGACTTCGAATTTCAGCTAAGGTCATTGCTACTCCTCCATGCATCATTTTAACATGTGCACTTTCTACTATCAAATTCGTTAGCCAGGAGTCTCTTGAAAGAATTGCCGGATGTTTTTCATCATGTGACAAACTAGAATGTTCTAATCTTCCACCTGCTCTCAGTATCCCGTTCTGGTCTAAAAATGGGTTAAAAAGATATAAAGATGATTTCTTTTCGACTTTATTCGCTCTCTTCAGAGACTCGATTTCTTTGGGATAAAAACGTTCTTGTTCAGATCGAATCCAATAATTTTCGGCATCTACTATTTCTTCAGTCGTTAGTGGACCTGTCAAATGGTTAGTTTTCCTAATTTTACCAATGAATCGCTTTATCCAATCAGTTATTTTCAACAACAATTTTCTTAAATTACTATATTTTGAGATGTCTATAAGCCTTTCTTTAACTGCTGTGCACACAAATTCATAAATATCATCAATATTCTTACGGTATTCTAATTCTTCTTCAGTGACAGGTTTCTCTTCATTCTGTCGAGGCCACAATTCAGATGACATTCTAAGCCATTCTTGTCCTTGAAACCAGATAGGATTGTTTTTCAGCTCTGGAAGTTTAGCTCCTCTCGAAGCCAAATCAGCGGAATTACATTTACCGGGGCAATAATGCCAATTTTGGGGGGATGTGAAATTTTGTATTTCCTGAATACGCTTTTTAACGAAAAGCTTAAATTTCTTTGCACAGTCTTTTATCCAGAAAAGTGTGATTTTTGAATCAGTCCAGAAAAAACAAGAAAGTTGTAACTTCAAGACTTTAGTGATGCTGGTGCCCAGTTTAGCGAATAAAAGAGCTCCCATTAGTTCCAACCAAGGTAAGGTGAGCGGTTTTAAAGGCGCTACTCTAGTCTTTGAAGCAACAAAAACCGTAAATATTCGTTCATTGCTAGAAATTATACGCAGATACGCTACTGTACCATACGCCTTTTTGCTAGCGTCAGAAAAACAGTGCAGTTCAATCCTTTCCACATCACTATTACCGATTGCAGAAAAATAATATCGTGGAATACCGATTTCTTCCAAATTGGAAACTTCTTTGCACCATGTTTTCCATACAGAACATTTATTTTCTGGTAGTTCATCATCCCAATCTAAAGCACGTGTCCAAATTTGCTGCAATATGATTTTGACTCTTACAAACGGATAAAAAATTCGTCAAATCCTACAGGATAAAAAAATTCGTCCTATTGCTTGTAGGACAAAACGTTTAGTATTAACTTGTTTTGTTAGAAATGTTATCAAATTTTTTACATTAAAGTAAATTATATCACTTTGGTTGTCCCAAGCGACTCCTAACACTTTCAATGGAGGATTTCTAGCTTCCGACACATGACTACATTCCTCTGATTCAATACTTTCTTTGATCCATAATTCGCGTAGTTCTTGAGAATTGGTGTGCCATTTATGTAGAATCATACTAGCATCTCTAAAAATGTTAAAGCATTCTAAACTGGTATTGAAAGCAAGTTCAACGTTTTGGTGTCCTTCAATGATGTCATCTACATAAATGTGATCATTTAGAAATTCGCAAGTGGCAGGGTAGGTTTTCTCATATTGTTTCAAATGGTGTTTAATGGTTGCAGCCAGTAAAAATGGACTGCTATTTACACCAAATAACACACGTATGAACCGATAAGTTATAAAATTTTGTGGATCATCGAATGGGTTTTTAGTAAACAGAAAACGCGTTACATCTCTGTCCTTCTCATCTACTTCTATCTGAAGAAAAGCCTGCTTTATGTCACTTGTAAATGCTACAGGATGAAGCCTGAAGGCTAATAGAAGTTCAAAAATGTCAGGATACAAATTTGGACCAATATGCAAACAGTCATTTAACGAGATTTCACCAGGTCCATGTGAAGACGCATCGAATACTATACTAGTTTACTAGTAGTTCTATCACCACGAACGATTTCTCTGTGAGGCAAATAAAATGTGATTTGAGATTCACTAGCAACAGTGTCTGGAACTGGTTCAATGATGTTTTGTTGTAAATAATCTTGTAGAACTGTTTGGTACGAATAAAAGAGTTCAGGGTTATTCCGAAATCGCTTTGCAAGTTTCCCAAATCGTTTCAGCGCAATCGCTTTATTGTCATGTAACTCATATTGTCTATCAGACTTCCATGGCAGCCTAACCTTGTTACGAGAAATTTTGTATAAAATCTCCGATTCGAATCTTTCCATTATGGTATTGTTTAATGGGTCGGATGATTCATTTTCAGGTTTTATACCTAAACTTCCAAGCTCCCAAAATTTCTTTATCTGATCAGATATTATATATTCCTCAACTCTGATATTAAAGGCTGTGGACGTGTGTGCTGTACCTTTAATGTAACCTAGCAGAGACCAACCGAATAACGTTTCAGCAGCTACTAAATGTTTGTTTAAACGCTTAAGTTTCCCAGTCATTATATCATAATAATAATCAGCTCCTATCAAAAGAGTAATTTTTTCTTTGCAATCCCGAGAATCTGCGAGTTGTAAACCTTTTAACTGTTTCCCTAAAATGTGTCTATTAAGATTAGGAGGTGGTAAATCAGAACTTGAAATTTGTTCAGTCACGAAAGCTTCAATTTCGATTTTCAAATTCGGTGTTTCATTGTTCTGTAATTTTATCTTAACAACGTCAAATGTTTTTCTAATGGGTGTTTTATTTCCAAACGTAAATACCGAAAGATTCTCTGTTCGAATAATAGGAAGCTTCAATTTATCCGCGATTTCTTTTCTTAGGAAGGAACGCATACTACCTGAATCCAGTAGAGCTCTAATTAAAACCGACTGCGTATTCGTTCGAAGTGTTACGCAACACATTTGAAGCGAAATAGTTTTAATTTTGCTGCTTGAGAATGCTGAAAGAACATGCGAATCTTCTATACTTTTATTTTTTTCATTTCGTTCTTTCTCAGCGCGAAAGCATATTGAACGGTTATGTCGACCTTTGCACTTGGAGCAGACGAGATCGCTTCGACATTGCTTTATGCGGTGGTTTGATTTCAGGCAAAGGTAACATTTGGCATGTTTACGTAATAAATTTCTCTTCTCATCAACTGTCAGTGATTCGCAGTCTTCAGTAAAATGTTTGGATGTATTACAAAACAGCCAGCAATTAGTAGTTTTGTTTTCTTTAACCAGAGCCAGCAGCTGCTGAGTGTAATAAACGATACTCCCTTTCCCACCCTTCTCTTTATAAACACAGGAAGTGTTTTCTGATTTATGAGTGGAGAGCAAAAGATGGCTTCTCTCGCGACTTTCCAGATCTGAACGAACAAACTGCAATAATTCGTCAACATTAAAAAAAGATGACGAATCCGTTTTACGATTGAATTCTAAGGTTACATCAGACGGCAGAGTTTTCATTATGGCTGGAATCAACATATAACTGTATTTGTCCGGTGTGACTTCTAATGATTTCAAGCTGCGTATTTGAGTTTCTATAGTGTCACAAAGTTTGCGAAGTTTTACAGTGTCACTGGATTTAGTTACTGGGGTAAGATTCAGAAGTTTTTGCATGTGTGAGTTTATAATTATATCTTTTCTGCCAAACCTGTTTTTAAGTATTTCGACTACTTCATCGTAATTTGGTTCCGAAATGCAAAATCCTTCTATCGCGTTTGCAGCGTCACCGCATAAGTACGATTTTAAATAATTAAATTTTTCGATCTTTGTTAAAGATTCATTATCGTGGATTGCTACCTTGAAAGAGTTCCAAAAACTTGTCCACTGGGTATAATCTCCATAGAATTTAGCGATGGTTAGCTTTGGCAGACGTGTACATTTATTGCTTTCGATTTTAGAATTAGTTTCGTTAAGAGAGTTTTCATTATCCGAATTTGTTACTTTATTTAATTCTTTCAATTTTTTTTTCTCTGAATTGCCATAACTGAATTTTCTCTTCGTATTCGATACAAGATAGAATTTCTGTTTCAAACTCTTCTGCCTCTGATTTCAAGTCACGCTCTAGTTGTGCATCTAATTCACTCAGAGCTTTCGATTTCGTGATTAATTGGTCAAATTTTCTTCTAATGTACTTGTATCAATTTCTTCTTTATTCAACTCCGATTCAATTTTTTTTTAGAATCTTAGACACGGTGGTCCTGATAACTTTTCTTTTCGATTTTAATTTAGCAACAGACTCTTCCGCCATAGTTACTCTACAAATTAGAAAATTTAATCGTACCTTTTTGCTGACTTCGCACACTTGCAATGTGCTAAATAAAATTCTTTACGGCCTTTATGCACCAGCTATTTCAAAATATTCTAAGATCTGTAAATCGACATCAATCACTTTAAAATGTAACTTCTAATATGCACAATATTTACAGATCATTAATCAAACATGGTGGTTCAGTTGACAAATAAATCTATATGTTTTCATAATCGAAAATCAAAATCTTTTAAATAGGAACAGAAGTGTTCCTAATCAAATAGTGTGCGAACCATCAGACATCCATCTATGGAGCTGCCGTTGGAGAGTCTATCGAAATTCAGAAGGCACATCGCGTCGCGTTAACACGCAACGCTAGCGCCATCTATCAATTAATCAAAATAATTTCCACAGCGGGTGCAAAATAAGACATCTGCCGGTAAGTAGTTTTCTGTATGTGAATCAATTCCAAACAGACGCCAACGTTATCAGTTCACGTCTGTCACCACCTACAAAGCACTCCTTATCTTGTTTTGAGGAATCTCTTGAGAGGGAAAATTGAGGATCTCGGGCATCCCGTTACTTCTCTCTCAGATCTTTTTCTTCCCCTTTTTTTTAGATCGCTTAAATATATTTTCGCCTTTAAATAATATTACACCTCACCGTTTTTTTTTCTCATACTGTTCCTTGCTATCTGTTAAATGTCCATATGTAAGGGATGGAATATTCTTCACTGCCTTAAATAAATTTTTAGAATTAGGAGCTTATATAAATAACAGTGAGTCTCAATTAGTTAAACTAGCATTAATTAACTAGTAATAAATTATGATAGTAAAATAATTAAACTTGTAATAAATTATGATAATTAAATTAATAAATACTACGATTAATTTATGTTTTTAATACATATACTCTGTCATTTACACAAACATATATATATATTGTGTATGTGTGTGTGTGCGGTTGTGGTCTTGTATTGTGTATGGTTCTATGTTCTTTGTCTGCTGCTGTTTTTTGAGAAAGGTATGAAAATGTTTTGTACGAAAATAGCATAAGTTAGTTTAGTTAAATTAATATATACTTTTGTCTGATGTTATGGGTCTTTTGCTGTTGTGTCTCAGGATGCAAGCATACATATTACTTTGTTTTCCATGCTAAATACCTTGATAGGAAGCATTTTAACACTGTCATTTTTTTCCAGTATCACATCTATTCAGCATAACCAAACACACTCACTACACACACACATGTGAGTCACTATTTACTGTAAATGAAGACAACTTCTCCTTTTTACTACACTCATGGACACAATCGTATTTTAGGACATTTTCTACTTCTTTTCCTTTTCTTTCTATAGGCCTTTTTTTTCCTCTATTAATTTTTGGGCCATTTATTTTAAATTTTATTTTGTCCCATCTTTTCTTCCTGGTCTTTCGAACTCGTACAAAATGTACGAAGTTCCTTTTTACTCTCCTCTGAAATACGAAATTGCCCGCTTTCTTCATACCTTTCCTTCGCACCTAAGCTTGATTTTTCGCCCATCGGTGCAGAAAGATTTAGCGGGTGCAAAACAAGACATCTGTCTATTTTGTCTGCATTTGTCTGTCTATCAAGTATTGTTAAATACTAAACACTGATGAAAAATTAAAATTTATTGATTTAAAGGCACTAAATTATAGAAATTTGATTGAGTTTAGATGAAAGAAGGGTACTTATCTTATCCAGGCTTTCGTAGTATATCCTCACATTGTCCGCTGTTTCATTCTTATCAACATCGGAGCTTAAAATCTTTAGAAAAGGAATAGGTTTTGTAGAAAAAAAACTATTTCAAAGTAATTTAATTGATAATCACTAAGGGAAAAGGAATTTTTTCACTTTTTTACAGAGAGCTGCGAACGTGAGTAGTAAGCCACCGTACTCGTGCGGCGGAAGTGACGTCACAGGGGGGCGTGGCCTCTGCCATCTTGGATTCCCCCGAAAGTGACAACACCATCGCCATCTTGGATCACGTGACAACCGGAAAAGACGTAGATGGATGAGAGGACGTAGACGAAATGACGTCATGCATAGTTTCGTTTTGATTCTGTGGCAACGATTTTGTTTTCAGATTTTCTATTTTTTGTGGCAACGACAGTATTTTCATGTTTATGGCAACGAGCTCTTAACCATATGTTTTGAATGACATCATCCATTTCTTGTTGGGGCATGTTGTCTTACAAAATGGCGTCTTCCGTATCACACATTTGTATACCTACGCTCAGGTGTATGGATACTTTTCTGTGAACCAATCAGATTCTTTGAAACATGACCTCACCGTCTCTTAACCAATCATCGTTCAGAGTTTCTACCCAATATAAGGTCATCCCGAGCAACGTTCCACATTTCTTTCCTGCTGTCGCCCTCAGTGTACGCACTTGCTCTTGCTTAGACAATCATTCTTCACCGAATGGATCAGCTGCAAAACAACAAAGAGGTAAGTAACTTTTTGAAAATATACTGTTTTTTAGAATTTTAATCTTTAAAAATAGTTGAATTTGCAATATGTGCTTAATTTGTCTTTACTTTTTCAGATGGAAAACCTATTTGAGAGAGAACCTATGCCATTGAACGATAAAGTGTTGAGCCATGAAGACCGCACCCAAGATGCTCCAAGAGAATCAGCTAGCTTTTGTGCCAAAAGAAAAGCAGAAGAAACATCCCATTTCGAGAAAAAAGTACGTATTTGCGAAAAGCTTATATATTAAAGTTTATATTGTATGTGACCCCATTTTCATGTATGTTATTGGTATACTAACTGATTTTATTTTTTCTTTTAGCGCAAAGGACTCTTCACCGAAGATGCTATTCCAGAGGAGCTCACTCACATGAGAAACAATGTCTTTGTGGGACCCAGCATTTGCAAGGGAAAAGTGACTGTGCACATCCGAGAGTATGCCAAATATGGTAAAGCGTACTATCCGACAAGACGTGGAGTGAACTTTGAGCCATGGTGCTTGAATATTCTCGCAACCAACATGACAGTGGAGGAACCAGACTTGCTGACACTGAATCTGGAATTGCCCAAAAACTTTGTGGTCACGTATAAGGATTCCCACTTCACTCTGAAACAACTTTCTGCTCAAGGAGATGAAAAAAGTAGCCTCAGCATTACAACTACGCAGTTGGAAGAACTGATGACCAATTTTAGCCGTATCATCGGCATTGTCACCAACCTCGTTTATCAAAACATGAACTTTTGTGAAGCCTACGAAAGCATATCCGACGAACCTGTTAAGGAGGAAAATCTGCCGCAGTCCTTCGACATTTCTATTGGAAGAGCACGTCTCCAAATTATTCTAAAGATGTCTCTTGAAGAGCTTCTTAACCAATAAGAAGAACTAAAATATTCCAAGCACATAGACTGTGAAGAACTCGTTCATAAAACAGAAACTGTAAATGCCATTACTCTGAGATTCAGTGCTGTTGACATCGCCAGACAATTTTACGGAAATAAATTAAAAGAAGCCAGGGATTGCATATCCACTAAATCAGATTGAAATTGCTCGTTTAAGACTCCTACGATGACTATGTTCCTGGGAAACTCGTGCCTCAAAGGCTTGTGCAAAGTATAAGAATCCTTGGTTTGCAACCATTTCTGAATGTCTTTTGTTTTTACGCGACCTTTCAAAACACGATGCAAAGCAGCAACACCCCCGAAACTTGAGGGGAGCTGTGGATCCCGATAGGTCTGAGACAGAGCTGCGTTCATTGGAACAGCTGTTATGATCTAAGCGTACACTGATATTCATTTACATATATATTTAACTAGAACAGGAAAATAATGCTAGAGTGTCTAATAACTTGCCGATATAAAGATTCCAGAAAATAGGTCTAACACATGTACAAGAGAAAAAAAGAATGCTACTTAACATCTCAAAGGTTGAACAAGTAATGATATACATGTTTAAGAACAACCATATTTATACTCTATAAAAATCAATAGCTTTGTATTCAATAGGTATTTTTAAAATTTATGTAAGTGTTAAATACAGATTAATTCTTTTAAATAAGGTTTGAACCTGTAGACAGTCATGAGATCTTTTGGAAACGTTGGTCTAACGTCTATCCCAGTTGCAAAGACGTACCAATGGTTGAAGGATGAACCAAATTTAACCCTTAATGACTTAGTTTAATTAAAAGACGGCAATTTACCTCCATTAAGATGGCACCTTGGACGAATAATTGAACTATACCGAGTGCCGATGGAAACGTTCGTGTCGTGAAACTAAAAACTTCATTGGGCGGACCTATACATAAACTTTCCTTGCTACCATTGACTGACTATATAATTATGTATTCTTTTTTTTTTTTTTTTTTTTTGCTTTACTGTTATTAATCCAGTATTGCGTTTCAGATTTAGAGCATGGACTAACTACAGATTTATGGTAATTTAGCAGTTTCATATTAATTTTACTATTTGTTTGCACTCTGGAGAATTGTAAGTATATTTTACTTATAATTTCTTGTGCTAAATTTAGTATTGTTATCTGAATTCAAATTTGTTTATATGTGCTTGTTATTGTACATGATTTCATTGGTGAATATTTTGGTATACTTGTTTAAATCTAAATTAAAATGTTTGATATTAATGTTATGATGAACCAATTGTTCATCGGGACGGAGTGTGTTCTGCCCTTAATAGATTAGTAGACGGCGCTATCATCGCGCCAAAATGTACCAGTTAATTCTTGAAACTTAACGTCCTAAGACATGTATCTTGAAGCGTCGAAAGGGCTAAAATCCTTTAGCCCCACTCTTGAATATGTATTTATATAGTGTTGTGTATTATGTTTATCATCGTAATAAATGTTGTGTGTGAACTTTGCTCAATCCTTGGAATAATGTACCGACCACATATAGTCATCACCCTGTAACCACACCTCTGGATTCTTAATTTAATATAAAAGGATGTTTTTATAAGAATTTATACAATACAAAGTCTGAGATCCCGACGTCCAATATCCGAACATCAAAGCCCCTTCTTTGTAGTAGGCTTTATGCATGTGCATTTAATTCCCCCACCGCGCATAATAAAACATGCAGATAATACTGATTCTTAATTTCACTTCAGCAGTAAATCAAATACCTCGTTTTTGAAGAAGCAATCATTTTAGCATAAAATTTGTACGATTAATAATTTGGCTCCGTAGCTGCGTTTCTGCTTGGCATACACATCAAACCGAAGCATTCTACGTTTAATTTTACACCTACTAATATTTTATACCCCTGACGCCAATCTGGCGAATCATTATTTATTATATATATTTTTCTTTGATCCCCGCATGATTATCAACACATTTCAACTTGAGTAATGGCTCATGTAGCGATGCCTAGATTTTTTTTATATTAGTAACTGAATAATAAACATGATGGTAACCTTTTATGTTGAAATTATGCTTGGCGGTGATTACAGATTTCAGTTAAATATGCTAAAAAACGTTTCCGAGGAAAAACTTAACAAAACTTTCTTTCTGTATGCTAAAAATAGATTTTCTTAATGACACTCATAGGCCAAAAGATTACATTTAGTGCTGTTTGAATTAAGAATAACTGATTTTTTATTCACATAAAAACTCAGAACAAGCGCCAAGGCTCGTATGGTCGCACCAGGGAACAGAATTTAGGGAAGACAAGGGGAGGTGATTGGTTGCAGAATTTAGGACCCGCAGAGACTGCATCAGGCAGTAAGCTACCTAGTGCCGGCTCTCAATAAGCCTTTAAGTATATGTGGAAATTTATTTATTCAGGTCTCAGGTGACAGATGCGACAGATTTATTCAGGGCTCAGGCATGTGCAAGAAACAGACATGAGTATTATAAATAAATAAATTAGTACAATTCAGGCTTAATTGTCTCACTGCGCGATAGAAGCAAGATAAAATTTAGCGGAACAACTTGTCTTTACTCGCTAATCTCATACATAGCCAAATGTGTGTGGTGAACAATAGCTAAATTTTATGTTGATAGCCGCGAATTTGAAAGTTTTCGGATATTGTAAACCAAAGGTGAAATAATCCAATTATTGGATTCTGTAAAAGAAATGTAGACAAGAGGTAATAAATGAAAATGATACAATAGAAGCTTTGGCTCTAGTGTAGAATTGGGTGCCTCTTCGATTGGCGACAAATTTTGTTCAATTTTGGCGATGAAACCCCGTTTCCGGTTACCATGATAGTTTTAACTTGGTTTCAGCTTCCTGGTTTTTTTAAGTGAAAATAGATCGATGTGCACATGGGCAAAGTCAAGGCAGTGCGCAATTCTCTGATTTTTTTTAAGTGAAATTAGATCAATGTGTACATGACACCGAGTTTGCGCAATTTTGGTTTTGTGTAGCGGCCACTATTTTTTTACTGAAGTTTTTCATTGTGATGACAATCCTTCTCAATCATCAATCAATTAACGGATGATGAAATCTCTAGTATGGTTCTAGATTCAGAAAATACCTCGATCGGTAGTGAAGAAAGTGACAGACAGGTTACTGAAAACTAAAAAATTTTGAATGACAAGTTAGTCGAAATTCTCGACACAGCAATTACAGGTCTTCCTTCAACAATGGAACTTTGTAACTGAACAAGAAATTATGTCTGTCTACAGAATTTAAAAGAAAGTATTAACATAAAAAACGAAGCAACTTAAACAACTTACATTGAAAGAAATGTTTAATTAAGAAAAACAAATAAATATTGAGCTTGTTTTTGGTAAATTTTGATAGTTTTTAGATCATAAATGCTTCGTTGTTTCATAAATTACGATTTCATATTTTTAATTTTATAATTTCTACATGCCATCTTACTAAATTTAAACTGATGATCTAATATCCGGAAAAATCCCAAATCCGGAATAGCGGAACTCCCGACGAGTCTGGATCTCGGACTTTGTCTTGTATTTAATTCAAAATTTTTATGAGAGATTCCTGGGCTCTTTAGTTTAAATATTAAACTATAATGTATATTTAATCCTTGAAAATCAGTGGTTGTGTTAGTCCCTAGTTCCCTAAGTGCATTGGGTAAATGCATTAGAATTATATTGATCTGTTTCGTAGGATACATTTTTCAAGGAACTCATTTGAAAATCTTCTAAAGCTATATAATTCTAAAAGGAAAAAATTCTACAGAAAAATTATGTAACTTATAAAATTAAAAAAATAATATAAAATGTATATTTTAAATATATAAGGTGTATATAGATAGTACGTTTTAAAATCACTTATTACTATAAAATAAAGAAAAATTTATTACAAAAAATTATTAATTTCTCATCTAGTAAGTATTACAGTGAACTAACTCAGTTGTGCAAATCTGTAACATTTTCTTTTTGACATTTATATTGTAATATACAAAATATGTGTTAATCTGGAGTTCATGCTATCTATAGGTTAATAGCCAGTTACGAAATTTTAAGGGGTATAAAATTATATATTAATTTTGAACTGTGCAGAATATTAGCATCGCTACACTCACATAACTTAAGGGCTACCAGTATGTATAATGTTCAAGGCATTTGAACCTACCATTTTCGAAAAGCATCTTCTTGTGCTTCAAAGGCTCATAAAATTGTTATTCAGAAGATACATTTGCCCAGCAGCGGCGGAGCGGTAAAAGCCGCTGGACACTGGTAGTTCGGTCCGGGATCGAGTCCCGGTGAACGGGCTGGCTCATGGACGTTTTCGTGGTTTTCCCCATGTGTAACGTGGATACGAGCCAGTTTCCCTTAAAAAGACCTCAACGAAGCATCCCTCTCTTTCCATGTAATGCCTGAGGGCGGAGCACGTATTAAGTAAAAAAAAAAAACCACATTTAGTAATTATATTTTTCTTTTCAGTGTAGAAGAAAAATTTTTATAAACATGATTTTTGTATTTTCTTTTGCATTATAGAGTTATTATTGCGAATGATTCATGAGATTTCAAAAAAGTACTGGAAATAGTTTCAGAAATAAAGTTAATTAATAATACATAAAATCATGTAGAAATTTTTCAAATCGACGTGATGCTAGTGATTAGAATAAATAATTGAAGTAAATAAAAATCCAGAAATCATAACAACGAAGCTGATTACTAGTTACCGGCCAATAAGCCTGCTTCTGGAAAGGAGTTTGAGAGAGTTTTAAAAATTAGGCACACGAATGACCTTGAAAGACTCGATGTTATTGATAGCCCTCAGTTCGGTTTTAGAAGTGGACATTCGACTACGCACCAAGTCCTAAACGTGATTGAATACATTGCTAATAATTTTCAGAAAAAGAAAGCAGTGGCTGCATGCTACCTCGATATCGAAAATGCTTTCGATCGAGCGTGGCACTCAGGGCTAATTCACAAGCTTAGCAACTTCTTGTTCCGAAATCAGTTTTATTCAACTTATGATCTCCTACCTCAACCGTAGATCTTTACAAGTGAAATGTGGAAATGCAATCTCCTCTAAGAAAATAATTTACAGCGGTGTACCGCAAGGCGTAGTTCTTGCTTCCTGTCTTTTTAATATATTTAATATATTTATTATATTGCGACTTACCAAGGCCCATTGATGCAAAGATACTTAAATACGCAGACGACACTGTAGTATTCACTGACTCAGTTAATCCGCCCCTGGCGGTAAATATAGGAACCAAATGGTGCGAAGACTGGAAAATTAATCTGAACTCAAGTAAATGCTGTGTAGTGCTCTTTAGACGATGCAGAAGAAACATAATTGTGCGAACTGACATAAAAATTAAAATGAAATTCTTCCGACCTCCCACACTTACAAGTATTTAGGTGTAATAATTGATAACAGACTTTCCTTCAAGTAGTAGGTGAAAGCTATCGCCGATAAAGCAAATGCAGCATTCTATGCTCTATACAGCCTGATTGGAAGAAAATCTAAACTATCTATTAAAATCCAAATGACACTGCAACTTGTCTTTATTTAGACCAATTATGTTATACGCCGTTCCGGCATGGGCGACCGCTAATAAAACAAAACGTGCTAAATTAGACGCATTACGAAATAAAATCCTGAGGTCCATTATAGACGCTCCGTGGTACGTAAGGGATATACAAATACAGAATGATCTGTATGTGAAGGCTATACATGAACAAATTTTGATTACTTCGCACAATTTATTCGAAAGCCTGCGAAATTCATCTTATGCTATTAGAAGCTTGTGTGATTATGATCCCACGATAGAAAGTGTAGTTAAAAGACCTCGCACTATTTACCACAATACGTCTTGGTAATGTACATATGTATATAGTTTTTGTGTTAACTCATTATACAAAGCAGGTTTCATGGACGTAAAGCGTAAAGTTTCAAAGCCTAAAGGGCTATTTTAGTAATTCATCTTATGTAAATATTTTAATATATACCTTATTTATTATTTTTCGCAAGATTTTATAGTGTTTACTTAAGAAGTGCTGTGGTAAATACACATAGAAAAGATTTCGCCTAAAAAAGTTCAAGAAACTTTAGGACAGCCTCTACAAGTGCATTCTCCAATCCCATGTTAAGAGTTTATCATGTGACTTTACAATTAATGAAATTGCAAATCTTACTCAAATTTCTAATCATTTTCTGGACTTTGTGTTTCTGGCCAAAGCTAGTGTGAAAGAACTGTGAATGTTTTGTGTAATGTTAGGGAAATTACTGCTTTCAACTTTACAGATAGGAAATTTAATTTGTTTTACTTAAAATCACGTGACCAAAGTGCTCTCAACTACGAACTATATAAGTATACAAACTCCTATTTAGAACTTCTCAGAGACTGAATATGACCCTTTGAACTTTTTGATGGCATGAACTTTTATGAACTCACTAATTAATGCCACCCCACGACCATGTTTTGAAGTTATTCACGCCTCCGATTCACGATAGATGTACCCAAAGTACATCTTTTAAGTTAATTACCAACGTGAACTGGCTATGGCTACTATGATTTTTTGGCAAAAATTCACAGAAGTTGTGACCAAATTGCGAGTGAAGGCAATGAGCAATGAAGGGGTCCGACTCGCTCTCCCGTTTTCTGTCAAGTGAAAAGAGAATCCCAACTAGTTTTTCCGACATCGATCTCGACCAGTGTACAGACAGATGCCCTCACAGTCGACTGTATCATGGCCTTGAAGCGAAATCAGTTATAGAGTAGGTGTCACTTTGACTACGTCATCCCTCCTCCCTTCAAGGCAAAAAGCTCTAAGAACTAGAGGTTGCAGCAAACTCCCTTGCAATACAAGCTGACTTCAGTTGGCTATTTCTTTTAGTAATCGTTACCAAATAACGGTCCAGAGAATGCTGTGGTACATTTTTGACCTTGACAGTAAGGAGTTCCTAAATACTTTCAGATCTTTACGGATCTGTGTCAGTCTGCCCTACTTCCAATTGTAAAATTCTTTCTAACGACACTTTTCCACATGCTAAAGTTTATTCCACTACTGGTGCATTCCTTGAAATTAGCATTCCTTGAAATTTCCTTGAAATTCTGAAGCTACCCGTGGCTTTTATTTCCAAACGTGCAGAATGAATGGTAGCACAAATTTGCGTATGTGTCGCGAAAGTGATTACCATGACAACATTGAATTCGAGCTACCAACCACCGACATTTCACTGGATGGACTTCTATTAACATAAAGAGGCTTTACGTTAATAGAGTTAACATAAATTCAACGTGCTTGTTAGAAAAATTTTGTATCGTCAACATGTAGGCACACAACTACTACTTTTCTGAGTACCTGCTTAAGATGACGGTCAATTCCATTCGCAGAATTCAGCAAACAGTGCCATTGCTGTAAGGTGTGATCACCAATCAGTTTGTTTTCATTGCAAATACGTAAGTGCAAATCTTATGTATTGAATCAAACTTTGAATAATACAATAGTTCCGATACATGTAGATATGCTGGTTATGCTTTCATGCAATAGAGAAAAATCGCGTCACTTTAAAAAAATGCTGATTTGCTCGATTATTATAGATTTTCGAAACATTTTGTAGCGAACTCGAGGTTAGATTATTACTAGGACAGTGCACATCGCAAAGCCCAAGCGAATATTTTTCTCTTCTTGCCTCTAATTTCAAATTAGTGTCTCGTTTGAAATTGGAAGCATTACAGAAATTGTTCATGTAGAAATATCTCACATTATAATTTTCATTAAATGTTAATATAGATTAGTTCTGCTTATCCAAGCTACGTGCATTGGTTGTCATATGAATGAACTAAAACAAATCTATAATGATGACCTAAATTTATGATTTTATTTTGGTTGCACGTCCAGAATTGGGTTTCCCTTAACACAGCGTAGGAAAAGTAGATTTTACAAAAAGACAGTAGGCAGATAGCTGTTGAGTTGCTTTGCCTTAATTAATTAAAGCTAACCTAGAAAATGACAAAGACAGTATATTTATTTGAAAGGTTTTTTTTTTAAAAGTACATAATATACCATTTTCATGTTTTTCAATTACAGTACAAAGTCGGAGATCCGGACTCGTCGGGACTTGGGCAATTCTGGATAACTGATCATCAGATTAAATATGGTAAGATAACTTGCAAAAATTGTAAAATTAAAAGCATAAAATTGACTTTTAACGAAACATTTAGGATCTTAACAAAATCAAAATTTACAAAAAAAAAAAAAAAAAAAAAAAAAAAACTCAATATTTGTTTTTGTTAAAAATTTGCTTTTTAATATTCTTTTCATGTAGGTTGTTTAATTTGCTTCATTTTTTGTGCTAATACAGTACAAAGTCCGTAATCCAGACGTCCATTATCCGGACCTCAAAGCCACAAACTTACGCATGCGCGTAAAGCGTTTACCCATGCGCGCTTCCGATAGAAAGTGACAGAGAGGTTATTGAAAATGAAAAAATTTCGATTGACAAGTTAGTCGGTATTCTCGACACAGCAATTACAGGACTTGAACAGTGGAACTTTGTAACTGAACAAGAAATTATGTCCGTTTATAGAATTAAAGAGAAAGTATTAACACAAAAAACGAAGCAACTTAAACAACTTACATTGAAAGAAATATTTAATAAGGTAAACAAATAAATATAAAGCTTTTTTTTGTAAATATTGATACCCTTTAGATCATAATTGCTCATTATTTCATAAATTACGGTTTCATATTTTTAATTGTATAATTTCTGCATGCCATCTTACCAGATTTAAATTGGTGATCTATAATCCGGAAAAACCCGTAATCCGGAATCGAAGTCGCGAATACGGACTTTGTACTGTACTTCCCTTTAAATCAACAGACTGACATAATTTCTTGTTTAGTTACAAAGTTCCATTGTGCCGCGTCAAGAATTTCCATTAAATTGGAAGTCGGAAATTTTTTCGTTAGGATCAACTTCTATGTCACTTTCTTCACTACCGGTAGGGACATTTTCTGGATTTAGAACCATACTACAGCTTTCGTTGTCTGTTAGTTGATTGGACACTGTCACTGCAATGAAGAACTTTTATCATATAAAAAATTCCGTTAATTGGAAAATTTCGCTTTCTGTTTGCGATGTATGAACCCCTTCAAATTCGCGGGACTTAAAATAAAACTTAGCTAGCATCCACTTAGACATATTATTCCACAAAATTTTGTCTTGATTCCATCGCATGCTACCGAAGTTAAGCCTAAATTACTTTAGTTACTATAACGAAAGCTTCGCGAAAGCAGAAGTGGCTCCCTCAAACCGCAGAGGGAAACACAGGCTACCCATCCAGCCTTACTATCACTCTGCGCATGCGCGAAATAGCTGTCGAAGGTCACGTTTGTCAGGAATTCAAAAAGGTCGGAGATATAATTTTTTCCTCCACAGTGTCGATGTAATCAAAGCATAAATCCGCGCAATTATGAATGTATTATTTATTTTTACTAACATAATCTGCAAAAATCAGTAGTACCGTTAATTCCGGAAGAAACGTCGCGGCGTTTACGTGTTTAAAACTTACTTTTCCGGCGTTTAGGTGCACTAAAAATAAAATATTTCCTATGATGGTCATTGTACATAGTTTGAATGACCTTGTCATTGTACATAGACTGGTGGTGTTCCCACACAAAAGACCATTCAGTTGCTTTTTGCGAACGTTATTTTGTTTACATTCCCTCTCTTGAACGGACCTACATGTCTTATTCACCCTAAGCGCGATCTCAGAACAATAACATTCTTCCCCCTTTCAAATCAGCATTCTCATCATTTTGAATAGTCTCTCTCCTCTGCCATTCGATGAATCTTCCAGGACCCATCCTCACCCCACCCCTGCCTTTTCTGCAATTTTTTCAAAGGCGGACACAACTCCACCTGCCTGGCAATAACGAACCCTGACGTATTTCCCCTTCCCCATGAATCGATTTTTCTTGGCATTCTGCTGATACAGGTCCCAACTTGTACCCAATACAGACGCCCAAGTGGATGCTTACCTCTCGTTCCTAAACCCCAACCGCCCCCGCGTTAACAATGCGTAAAGGCATTGACCGGAGGAACCCTGTTCTTTAACTCTTTAAGAAGAGTCTTATAACATTTCTTTAACAAGGGACAACTTATCTCCGCAGCCGCACGCGACTGCAATTAATTTCTCAATAGCTTCTTTTCCACCCGCTAAATGGGTTGCTTTCGACCCCCCTAAGGGGGCCTTTTAACGTCGCACTAAATAGCGACCAAACATTTTCTTCTCCTCCATCAGCTGTATCACACTGAACTGCTACTAGAACCTGCCCAACCAACGACTTCTTATAACAGGTAGACGGCTCACCCACAGAGAATTCGTCTGCTAGGATGTCTCCAACATATACCACGTGACTAATGCTCTTGGCGCTCTTGGGGAGTGATAGCTTAGACTGTTCATCGCCAGTTTGGCCCGCTTTTGATATGGCAAGTAGTGCTTTTTATTTCCGTCTCCTTAGCAGTCAGCAGACAACGACCTCGAATTAGGTTGTTCGATTTTTTACAATTATATTTAGATATAACTTAACCCCTTTTTTCCTGAATATTTTATCTATATTTTTAATAATCGCTTTAAATTATTTGCACCATTGTTTAAGATGTTTAGGTTAAATAATTTTAGGAAGAAAATCTAAAATAAATAATAAAAAATGAGATGGAAACTTTAATTTGAATAACGTTAAAAAATTAATTGCACTACTGTTATAATATTTGAGAAGGTAAAAAAATCTCGTTTAATTTTAATGCATTGCATCCTAAAGAGACAAAGAAAATCACATTGTATTACATGTATTTATGCCATTGATGAAATATATACTTACAGACTGTTGACTTTCAGCTGGAACTATAAACTATTACTGTCCAAACTTAATATAGTTTATGATACAAAAAGATAAATTATACTGAATTAATTAATTAAAATTATGTTTACTTAAATATATGAAAGTAAAATATTAAAGAAAAATATTTTACTTTCATATATTTAAGTAAACATAATTTTAATTAATTTAAAGTCAAATAGTTTTTGGAAGAATTTCATTTACTTTTGACCTCTCGGTGTTAGCAATAGTACTTGCATTATGGAAATGTAGGATAGTAAAGAATTTTTTATTTTTAAAAAGATCTTTATTAAGTAATTGATTATGCCCATTTTATTCAGTTACTTGCATATTAAAGTGCTTATAAATTCAGCAATGTCCAGAAAATAATTTCATGCAAACTTGGAAGCTACTGCCTTAACTGTACATTAAATTTAGTAAGATTTCATATTTTGCAGATCAGCTGTAAAATGTACATTTTCAAAATAAAATTTTCTTTCTGAATTATAAATTCAAACATGACAATACATATTCTATTTTATTCCTGTATCCCAATTAAATAAACACATTATGGAAATGTGCATTTAAATATAGTATTTACTATAAAGTAAGTGGCTTAATTACAAATAAACACTCAAAAATTAAGTAAAACAAAAATATACTACTTATCATGAACACTAATCTTTTAAACGTGAGCAGAACGCACATTTTGAATAAAAAGTTTTCGCTCTTCACTAGTTGCAAAGGATCCAACTTGCATCTGATGAAGAAATAAAGCTTTTCGATTGAAAAGCATGTCCTGCTCATATTTTAAAAGTTTGGTGTTCATACAAAGTAGTATATTTTTATTTTAAGTGGATTAATGCTTTATTTTATTTATTAAAATTATTTATTCTAAAGTATATCAAGAACAAGTACTAAAAATCACCTACTCAAAATGGTAGTCAAGTATATTCCAAATTTCTTATTTTTGATATGTGAATAAGTAATGAGCTTTTTAAAACAAAAACACACAATTTGGCCAAAATATAGAAACTAGTTATTGTTATATACTACATGAATAACTTTATGAAATACAATAATGCAATATAATATGAAATACAATAATAATAACCTCTTTTTTCCTGAATATTTTTTCTATATTTTTAATAATCGCTTTAAATTATTTGCACCCTATATATGGCTCTGATATGAAAAATTTGACTTATCAAACTTTTTTTATTTATTATTATTATTTTTGGAGATGGTATATATTTTTAAAAAATTAGCTTGTTGAACCATTGAAATCTTTATAGATATATATATAAAGAATGTGATATTTACTTTTAAAAAATGAATACATAAAACAATGTAAATAAAATACAAACTACAAATTAAAAATACAGGACTTGAATAAAACTTAAAATATTATTGTCCCTTAAAAAGTGTAATTTTTGTGTTAACACTACGTACGTTTTTGTTCTGAAGTTTTTCTGTTTCAACTTTACCTGCATAGTACAGTCGTATTTTCAGGTATTCAAACAGAATGGCTTTTATCAAAGAACTTCTATGGTTATCTAAAGGCTCATGATTTAAAATATGTTCATGCATGCCTAAAAATATATTTGGAGAGTTTTCTATTATACATTTAACACTATCTGAAATTAATGAAGCCATAATGTTTTTTTGTTTAAGTTTTCCAGAAGCTTGGGTGGTTCGAAAAGATTTCTCAGCTGCTCTACATATCTTCACAACACTACCAGATGGAACTATTAATCCTCCCCTATTTTTTCTACCTAATAATTTACTTTGTGTATAATCAACTGTTAAACCAACATCAGACAGAGAATATATACAAGTATCACATTTTAATGCATTTTTCAATTTTTTAACAACACTACCAGCAATGTATGCAACAACATCACTAACAAAGTCTAAGAATTGTTTACAGCTTGTTAATGCAAAAGAATGATCTTCAGTAACACAATTCTCAGAAAAATTAAAATCACCTTTAAAGGTATCTGTGGAGTTGAAATTGATTGACTTCAAGTACATATTAGTGGAACTGCTCACATTTAAAATATTTGTATCGTCTAAAACGATGCAATTTGCACTACCTGATGTCATTATGTGATGGTGCATCAGTAAGCGAACATATGCTGCTTTAAATTGTTTTGCAGTAGGGTTGTTGTTGTGACCACCTTTTGTGCATATGGCACTGAAAAATAACTCAAGGTGGTTCTGTGATAATTTGTATGTCAGGAAAAAGTTTAATGGGTGAGGTGAAATTTCACACAGCTCAATATATAACGATTTAATACTATTGATGCAAACTAAAAATCCTGTTTTCCTGTTGCTATGCAATATGTATTCTCCAATTTTACTTGTTCTTAAGTTTTTTATGTATTCTTGTGCTGTATTTAAGAAATTTAATATAGTATCTTCATTTTGGGGCTTAATTGGAGATTTAAAATCTTTACTTAATAGGTTTTTGCTGTTTAAGATGTCAAAAAGGCTATTGAATATTTAAAAAAATTTTATGGTTGGAGCACAGCCAATGAATGTGGGGTGTTTTAAATCGTTTTCTAAATATAAAAGAGCATCAGCAACACTATTACTGAGAACCTGGGCTGCAAGTTTAACCTTCATTTTTTCACGATACCACTCTATGTGCCGTGCCCATAACTTTGTTGCAGCATGAAGGCCTTGCTCCTTTTGAAATTTTTCTAAATTGATTATATGCTCCCACAAAATGAAGCCACTGTCACCATCAACAATGGATCCTTTTGATGCCAAGCAATTTCTAACAAGCTTCAACATATGGGAAGGATCCATTATGACATACACATTGTCTCCGGTGGCAGGGTGTGGAAAATAATTGATTAAATTATTGCTTTGTAAATTTGCACCTAATGCATTTGCAGTTGCAATATTGTTACTGCAACCATCAAATGTCAAACTTATAATTCTAATGCCAGTCTCTTGAAGATAATGAAGGGCCTCATTAATAAGATTGGCTCTTTCTAGAGCATTTAACCCATTTATCAAAAAATACGAAACTGGAACCTTCCAGCTTCCATTAATGGCATTCACCATGAAAACTAAAGCCTCTTTTGCATGAGGCAGCTCATCATCATCTATGTCAGTACCTAAGTCAACATATCCAGTAAAACGAGTTCTATCCCATTAATATGTTGTCGTATTGCCATTTCATCGACAATAAGAGCTCCATAAATGGTTTTGTTTATCTTTAAAGCTTCTTCTGCTTTAAGTTTCAATGATTGTAAGGCTTCCTTCGTAAATCCAGGAGAACCACTAACTTTACCATACCACCTTCTTAAAGTAGAAGGATGGGGAAGACTGTCGTTGGACATTTGTCTGACATAATTATATGCTTTTGCCGAATAAAAATTTAAAGTCATGGCAAATGTTCGGAGGTCTTCTGAATATTCAGCTCTTGAATTACTACATTCAAGTCTTTCTATGAAGTCCCCTGCAGCTCCAGACAACTAGAGGAAAGGAGCAAAAAAATTAAGATTTTAATATAATATTAAACATAAAAATTTTAAATATAATATAATAAAACATAGATGAGTTTTAGCAATAACTTATAACATTTTTATGTAATGGTCACCTCAAAAATATTTAAAAAAACCTACAGATGCAATATTTTCATGACACTAATGGAAATACAACCTGTGACATTGCATCCTGCATGTCATTTCCTTAATCAAAGAATTACTTGATTAGACATATATTTCTGATTATTACATTTCGAAAATTCTCAGCAAGTATTCATTATATCTTAGGGTGCATGATAAGGGGCCATCCAAAAATGATGTCACGCTCTGATGGGGGAGGGGGTTTGTGCAATTGTCACAAGGGGGAAGAAGAGTAATAAAAAGTGTGACATCACACACATTTTGGTTAAAAAACAGCATTTAAAATCAGCTGATTAAATTTTGAAATTACAAAAATTGAGGGTATTTCTTTCTACTGGGGCTAAAACAACTTTCCTGGGATTAATAAAAATTCTACTGATTCTTACTAAATGATTTAGATCAGCATTTCCCAGCTTTAAATCAGAAGTGAAAGTATATGTTTATGTAATAGCCAGACATTTGGCAAGGGAAGGAGGATAAAAAATTTTATGAAAATGTGCAACATCATTTATGAATTACCCCTAAATTAAGTTATAGTTAAAAACCAAAACTATAGTTAAAAGCACAATTTCTCTGGGAAATGATGGATAAAATAATTGTAAGAGAGATACAAAACTGGATATTGTAAAAATTTGTTAAGCTTACCCCTAAAATTGTTGATGCTGAATCAGATATTAAATTCTGAGTTTTTAACTCAGTCAGCAGCTCGTCTAAAGAGGCCACACGCTTCTTCAGTCTTTTGTTCTGTTTATCTAACAATTTAATTTTTCTTTTCATGCTGATATTTTGCTGCTGAGCTATTTCAAGAACTTTTTTTGCTTTACTTGGAGATGTAACATCCTCATCATTAAAATCTCCCAAGTAATGCAGCCGTTTCCTTCTTTCAGGAGTTACAGATGTACTTGCTGAACCTACAACAGATTTCAAGACGAAATATTAAATATAAGTGTTATATTAATAATAATTATTATTATTTATAAATCATACTCATATGGAGCTTAATAACGCATTTCAGTAATTTTATGGCTAATAATTTGATTTGGTGTGGAGGAAAAGGATTATTTTATTTGTGTAATGTCTTTCTGAGAGGAAACAGAATTAAAAGTTATGAAACATGAATATTTATAGCAAGCAAGGAGATTTTGAGGGTAATTTGCCATCTTAAATTAGTAAAAAATAAATAATGGGTTTTTCTTCACAAGCTTTCAATACCTTGCAAAATATTAGAGTTCAGGCAAGATGTTGTAGATATAAACTAAATTAGTTTTAAAAGTTCCCATAATCTCAGATTACTTTATCGTGTAATAGTTCAAGTGTTTTAGTTGCTTTAATTAGCAATTGCATAAAATTTTCAAGCTAAGTTCATTAAATTTAATTTACAAATGAAACTGAAACATAAACATAAATAAAAAAGTAGGCTAAAAGTAAATTACAAGCATTCTGGAAATTCTAAACTGAATATAAGTCTAGAATGCAACAAAATTCACCTACTTACAAAACTATTTTTCTCTCTAAAAATGCTATTTAACATATTGAAACCAATACAATTAATAGAATTCAAAGAAAAAAATTACTACATCACAGCATGTTATGTTAGACTTAATCAAAGTACAATTTCTTCCTCGACTCTCTCTCACATACATAAATAAGTATGTTAAGTACATGATACTGAAATTGAAAATAGAGCATCACTTACTTTCTGAATAGTGCATAGACTCTTCTGGATTAGGCTGAAGTGGCTTTTTTGACGACTTTCGCTTGTAAACATTTTTTTGTAAGTGAGAAGGGAAATTAAATAACGTTGGAATTGCTGTGGCCTTTAACCAGGTGCCTCCAAACTTTGTTCTATCGAAGCAGTCTGATGTAAAATGTTTCGAACATAACTTTGAATACTTGGTTACTCTAAAGTTTTCCCGCCGCAGTTGTGCTTCCCATTGTTTTTGCCTTTCTGGATCTTTAGGGAAACTATAAATTGAAAAAAAAAAAAAAAAAAAAAAAAACTTAATTGTACTAAAGTAGCAAATGAAGTATTAAATTACACACATATATGTATTCCAGGTCATACAGGTATACTGCAGAAGAATGGTAATTTTTCAGAATCATTTAAGAATTCTTTAAGTACATGCTGAAAAATATCATGAAATTTTAAAAGTGTAGTAATTTTTCATTGGAAAGAAATGTAAATATACCTACAATTAGGGTCAAAACAATAATATAATTGTCTGTATATGGGGATGGCATTTTTCCCTTTAGCCTTTTATTACATGAGAATTCTTATTTCGTGATTCTGTATTGGAATGGAAATCAAAGGGTCCTTTTGGACCACCTTAAAGTTCTCTTAAAATTATTTTACAATAGTACGTACATTCAAAAACACAATTTGTAATACATCAAATTACAGGTCAAAAGGTGCCTTCTAGAGAAAAGAGGGTCAAGTGAAATTTAAAAGAAAATGAGTCACTTTCAAATTAGATTGTTAATGATGGGAAAAATTTGTGCTCAAGGCAATGTTGAAAAAAGTTAGTTTGATTTTGTCATCAACAATTCTTTCTTAATAAAAATCTATTAACAAAATTATATTTCACTGCATGCAGGTTCAACTTCTAAAATGAGCACCACCTCTCTTTTCTTGAGATTATATTACTGAAACATAATAATGCACTCTCTTTTCTTGAGATTATATTACTGGAACAAAATAATGCAATCTTAATTACTGATTTCCACACTCATGTGTATGTCATGGGGGGATGAATACATCTTATTAACTATAACAAATATTTTATATTGAATATGTATCAAACGGTAACAAACTTCAACTCAGTATTTATTATTAGGATCAAAACAATATTACAGTTAAAAATTCTCTCACTCTCCTTTTTTTTTAAATACTATTTAAAATATGGTTTAAGTTTTTTACATCACATTTTTTCAATTACATTAAATTTCTAACAGCATCGTAGATGAGACAGAATTGTAATCCAGATTATTTTTATTTTAATTGATTTTATAGAAAATAATGATACAGCATTGAGCTCTATAAAAGTAATCTGATTTTTAAAATAATGCTGTTTAACTGTTTATGTTCAATGTTGCATGAATCAAGATCTTCAGCTTTTTTTTTTTTTAACAAAGTAAACATATCACACAATCTTTTCTCAATAAATTAATGCTAATAACAGCATTTTTCTTTTTTTATCGCAAGCAGTAATTGTTTATGAAATCAAAACGCGTACGACTTGGCGAAAAAAAGTAAACGCCAATTGGCGCAGCTTTCTATTTCAACGGAATACACGGAAAAAACATATAAAATTCAATTATTTGTAAAGGATGAATCCAGTAAATAGTGTCACAGTATTTAATACATTTTGATGCTAATAATACATGCTGAAAATGTCATATACAGCGGCAATTTTCTTGTACAATATGGCTGAAAATTTCCAACCAATTCAACAGAGATAGTAAAACGACAGAAATACCGAAAATAAAATAATAAATCATGCAGTTTTAACTTACCTATGAAAGGTTACAGGTCCTCCTTTCACGAAACTTTCTTTACATCCATAGGCGCTGCAGCGAATAACCATTTTTACTTAAATTTTATGTGACCAAGCAGAGCAGCAGTCTTTCGTCCCATAGAAAGCAATGTAAAGTATTTCCGGACTTTCGGAATTCGCGCAGCAGTCACGTGACACTAATGTTGGAACCGGTTGAAGGAAGTCCGTTACAATTATGCGACTACAAACGCTGACGGTTTACGGAAGTTAGCGGGTCTCACGTGACTGGTGGCAACAATACGTCACAAACTATTTGTCTGGGTTACTATAATTGGCTGTTTTCCACTTTTTTATGTGAATTTCGAGAAGTTTAGTTTATAGAAAATCCTTAATATCATGATGTAAACAAACACCGATGGCAAAAAATTGTTTGGTAACTACATCCATTACGTATTGATAAATGTTTCGACATGATTACATATAACTGCATTAATAACCAAATAAAACAAACTTAGATTACAAATGCGTTATGTAATGGAGCATGTAACTAAAACTTCAGAATTGTAGAATCCGGAAGATTTTTTTTTCCGAGTTAGAAGTATAACAAAATACGAGCAGTGTTCTAATAATTTTTAAATCTTCATATTCTTTAATATTACTGCTGTTTTTGATAACATGATCATAACATAACTGATGATCGTAACATCATTTAAAATAAAATCTAATTTAAAATAAAATCATTTAAAATAAAATCTAGTAATTCTGCTGAATACTGCTTTTCATGAAAGCACGAGAATATTTTAATGGGATTATTAAAGTATCTGTAATAAAGGAAAAAAAAAAAGTAGGTTAGGAATAAACAGTAAGTAAAAGGAAGATTACTAATAATATATATTAACTATTGTATATATGTGTAATTTTGTGAATTGTGAAATAATGATATTTGTTCATTTTATAATTTAATAAATAAAAATTGTGAAAAAATTATATTTGTTCATTTTATAATTTAATAAATATTATGAAAAAGCTACGTACTTTTTAAAAAATCATTTGCACATATTTTTCATTATTGCATTTAAGTTTTATTCATTATTTGAATCAATATATATAAGAATATCAGAGAATCGTATACATTTTACGAGTAAAATATTATACGCAGTATGAATGGAGATATGTTACTGTAAGATCCTAAAGTCTGGTAAATCCTAGGTTTTACCAGTAAAACCTAGCTTTTTACCAAAGTAGCTTGTTAAAAGCTCGAAGTATGCTTTAATATGATTCCACTTCAGCCTTTGAGGTAAAACCGAGGAGTTACCAATGCCTTCTGGTAAAATCCTGAAACGAGGGATTTAAATCAACCTTGAATAAGCCTCCGCACACAAATTCCGTCATGACACTTTTCTGTTCCTGCCTCTCCTTATTTGCACCATTCGCAGTCTAACTTGGACATAATTTAAACAAGTGTAAGCAGCTACGATCTAAAAAAGAAGAAGTTTGGGCGCAAGTGCAGAATCGCCACTTATCGATGTTCACATGGACAAAGTCAAGGGAGTGCATAGTGCCGAGTTTGTGTAATTCTCTGATGTTATTTTAAGCAAAAATAGGTTGTTGTTTACATGGACACTGAGTTTGTGCAATTCTTAGACTTGTTATTTTCAAGTTGGCGATTTTGAGAAATGCGCTAAACAGGGGTGATTCTGCACTTTCCCTGAAGTTTGTTTCCATTTTTACATACTTTGCTTTTTTTATTTTGCTGATGGGAAATGAGTGATGTTATGCGGAAAAAGATTATGACATTTTGTCTGAATTTGTAAAAAATAAGCCTGATAACTGCTTTTATTCAACAAGTGAGAAATATGTGATGGAGAAACAAACAGTTTATTACAGAAGGTTGAAATGCTGTCGTATTCTAATTGGAGGAAAGGACAAACTTATAATATCACTATTTGCAAAAATCCTATATTATGTTACAACTGATGAAGTCTTTAACACAGCACTCATATTGCAATTGGCCATGGTGAAGGAACTTGCATGATTAAAGAACTGAATCGTAAGTACAAGAATGTAACAGTAGAACCTATTTTCACATATTTAAGACTATGCGAACCATGTCAGAAAAAACAAAAAACTGTGAAAGATGGGATTGTAATTAAATCAGTTGTGCATAGTGAAATGAATTCTCGATGCCAAGTCAACCTAATAGATATGCAGTCCAATACTGATCATGATATGAAATTCATTTGAGTGCATCAAGATCATCTTACACAATTTGTCCTACTCCGATGTTTACACAGTAAAAGAATTGTTGAAGTAGCATATCACTTTCTGGATATTTTCATAGCTTTTGGATCCCTGAGCATTCTTCACTCTGATAATAGGAGGGAATTTTGCAACCAAATCAAATCATAAACAGTTTATGTGAAATGTGGAGTGATATAAAAATAGCTCACTGAAAACCGAGACACAGTCAGTCACAAAGTTCTGTCGAACGGGTGAACCAAGATGTTGAGAACATGTTGGAAAGAAATAAGATAGGAAATTGGTCAGAAGGATTAAAATTTGTTCAAAAATAAAAAACAAAGCATATCAGGAAGGATTCAAATGTTCATCTTAATGAAGCTATCCTGATGTCCTGCAAAGTTGTCTTATGAAGCTAGGACTTGCTAACTCAGTTTTGCCACATAATTTGATTAGTAACATGACCACTGAACAGGATTTAGAAAAAAGTTATAAGTATGTATTACTAATGAATGTGTGATTAATACAGAAAATGGGAAAACTAATCTCGAATCAACAGTTGATTTAGAATTGCAAGATAATAATAATGCATATGAAAAATAATCAGACATAACAATGGAAGCAGATACTAAAGTTTGAATTGAAATGAAAGAACCAGATATATGCTCTGACACAACGGGTGCAATTATCAAGAAAACTCAAAATGTGAAAGTGTTTCGAGAGACAGTTAAGGAAGGACTTCAGAAGCAGGCAAAGAAGATGAAGACTGTGTCTACTAAAAACTTTCCAAAACCTACATTTGGACAAATACTTTTGGAAAAATGTTAAAATAAAAGTACCTGATATTGATAGATCAAAAATGGATCCAAAATCAATAATAGCCGTTATTAGAGATATTTAAGATGATGAGTTTTTATGTTTTTGATAGTAAGTTCGGTAAATTAAAATCGTTGTAAACAGGAAAGCAGTTTATTTTTTGTAAAGAAAAATTTTTTGGACATTGAAGAAGTTGGTATAGAAGAAGTAAGTGTATGTGAAATAGTAAAAAAAAAAAAAAAAAAAAATTTCTTTAGTTGGGGTACAAGGACTTAGAAAATGCAGCTGTTAAAAAAAGTGTACTACGAACATCTGTTTGTGCAAATCAGCTGATCTACTTTGTAAATCCAAATGCCATAACAATCAAACTTGTAACAGGTAATAAAATGTATTAAAGTAGTAGTACTAAAGAAAAACATGCTACAGTTTTCTTATTTTTTTAGTTACGTGCTTATTTAACTCTCCCTTATATGTTGTGGTATTTCAATTCCTAGGTTTTTAATCCTTTTTTTTTTTTTTTTCCTCGTTTTCAATCTTAGAACTTTGTATTTATCAAGTAATAAAACAGAAGCTGCTTACAGTATCATCTGTATTCAGGCTTACAGTACTGGATATTAAGATCCTTCAAGATTCAGTGTTATTCAAGTTTGGCATGTTTGATAGTGAATACAAGTAAAATATGTTACGAATAAGAAATATTTTAATTTCAGTTATTATACTTGGTACTCAAGTCATAAAAATGTTATTTATTCCTTGTTAGTTGAAATCATATTTTAGGATATTATGAGTTAAGTTTCGTAAACTATATACTTAAAAAGAAAAACCTTTGAAAATTTGTCCTTAGGTGATAAAACAATATTAAAATATAGCATATAAGCATAAAATTAGAATTCAATAGCCAAGCCAGAATTTAAATTACTAAAGTTTAAAATGCTAAATTTAAATTACTAAAGTTTTAAAATAGTGTGTAAAAAGTCTCATGTTATTTCCAGCTTCCCAATTATGTTTAAGTAGAGAATGCTTTGTTAGAGCAGGACAAAGAAGGAAGTGATCACTATCCATAAAGCCAGAATGGCAGAGATAATCAAGACTATTAAAAATTCCAGTCTTACTCATGTGAACAGCCCAGCAATGATATTCCACTGCTAATCAAAACACAACTATTGTATCTTCACTAGGGCACCAGTCTAGTAAATCATCAAAATCCTTGAGTTTTTCCCTCAATGTAAATTAAACAAAACCCTGCTGAATTTTAAGCTTTGTGGCTCAAAGTTTATCTGAGACATCTATGAAAGTCTTAAGAATGTTGTTGAAACTTGAGTTGGAAATTTGTATCTCATGAGACATGCACAGTTGTCCAGTTCAGTATAAAAGTAACTCTTAAGGTTGTTTTTTTCAATGCCAGTCAAGGTGAAGAATCTGATTTTGCATTTGTTCCAATTTGTTCTTCAAATCCTCAAAGGCAGTTATTAATTGAGTGCTGGAATATTTCATAACAGTAAGTAGGTTTGTAAGTTGTAAATAAAGTGGAAGTCGCATATCCCCACCTTACTCCTGTTGTTTAATTACATTGAAAAAATTATTTATCTTTAACATTAGTTCCTCCACCCATTAATTCCAAGACCAATTCCTATTTAAGACAATTACCATGTAGTTAAAAGTTTAGAAACAATTATTTCAATGATAATTCCTCCAATCCATTAATTCCAAGACAAATTTCTATTTAAGACAATTCCCATTTAGTTAAAAGTTTAGTATTGAGGCACATGGATATTATTATATAAAACTCCAAGTCAAAAGGCTTGTGACACAATACAAAAGTTATACAGGCAGGCTTTTCTGTTTCTATGCATGTTATTTAATTGGCACCAAGTACTCAAGTCTTCATGACATCATTTAATTAACTATTTCTGTGTACCTTTTTTGAGGATGGAAGACCATGTCACCAAATTTTCAGCATACATCAATACATTTACATCCCTATCTTCTAACATAAATATAAGGTTGTTGACATGTATATTACAAAGAAACAGCTGAACATAGTATCCTAGGGAAGACGGGACTGAAGTTGCTTGTGATGAGATATGAGTAAAGTGTAATGCAATATGTTGTGTTATTCATAACACAGTGCATTTATTATAAGACAGATCATTTAAAAAAATCATTATTTGAGTTTTGCATTTCTATTTTTTATTTTATTTTCTATTACTTGATTCTCCCTTTAAAACAGCTGTAATAATAGAGATACAAGACTGAAATAATGATTTTGTTTCTAACCTGCTTTAAAATGAACACACTGTATGTCAGTGTTAGACTAATATCAAATTATATGGAACTAGAAGCATATCTTCTGTCCTTCATTTCTTTCCAAATTCAGTACCAAGCATCATTTCATCATGTGGTGGAATATGCAAATTAAACTGTTGGTAATACAGGTATAATTCCACTGCGTTAATGCTGCAGCCATCCAAATTTTGATAGAGAACACCCCTGGGGATACATCTGAGGGTCTTCCGTTCCTTCTTTCCAACAAGCTACTCTAATAATTTTGTGGTTCAAATGTTCGTTAAGTTCGTAAAAATGTTATTGATGCTTCTTCTAGCTTTTCCACCAAAATTTGCATTAGTGTTATCCTCACAATAGGCAATGATTTTTTAAAATAGTACTTATTGAATCAAAAATTATTTCTGAAGTTTCACCCGGCAGTGAAATAAAATCTAATATTCTAATTTTAATTTCTGTTTCTAGATCAAAAAGTTTAACAATTGTGGAAAATAATTTAAAATTTTTGTGGTTGGAAGCATCATAATATATGGATATAAATGTGCATTTAAAATCGAATTGTTTCTGCAATTGTGAAAACGAATATAGTGAAAAAACATTACAAATAATTGCTTCAGTTTTTGTGGTTGCTTCTGCAAATTTTTTGTCGTACAATGTTTTGATCATTTACGATGTACAATCAATTGATCTGAAACTTTGATTGTGGTTTATAGTGTGGAAAGCAAATAGCCCTTGAGCTAATGCTAGCTGTTCCTCCATTAACAATAGATATTCCTTGACGAGACGTAGCGACAATGATCGAACACCACCGAGTAAATCTAACTCGTTACATCGCCTATTTTAGTGTACTCTGCATACATTTTATGTGTTTTTTTTTATTTATGTATTTTTTATTTCTTTATATTTACTATAATAATTAATAAATAATAGGTAATATATTTTAACAGTACATTTAAAATAAGAAATGCAGATGTTTTCTAAAAAAGCGGGACATTTTTAAAAATCTGTGGGGCACGGGATAGTCCTCCAAAAAGCAGGACTGTCCCACCAAAATCAGGACGTGTTATCCTAGTAATTTTGACATTAGTAATAATGAGAGCAATAATTGCATTACTTTAGCATTTTTCTCTTCATAAAAGAAATTGAGTAATGTACTTCAACATTGATGTGATAAGATAGAATCCTTCTGTAAGTGATGCCAAAGAACTGAAAGATCTGCTAGAGAAAGGGGATAATTATTTTATTTTAGAAAATATTCACCAAATCATTGCATCAGGAACTTGAACAATGGAGATCATAATTAATTAATCATAGTGAAGAAAAAGACCATGCATTTTGCTTCCGTTTTAGCTGTTTTTCAGTAATAAAAAATCACTCTCTTATGATGCATATAAGGACTTGGAGCATTTACATCTGCCTCTGAAAGGAAATAAAAGACGTCTATAAACCACCTGAAACCTCATGAGAGCTGGCACTAGAATCTGTGCGGTCACACCAGATGACATTATTTAGAAATAGGGGCCCACCAGCGGCCGAGCGGTAAAGTCGCTGAACACTGGTAGTTCGGTCCAAGGTTCGAATCCCGTAAATGGGTTGGCTGCATGGCCGTTTTCGTGGTTTTACCCATGTGTAACGTGTATACGAGCCAGTTTCCCTTAGAAAGTCCTCCACAAAGGCATCCCTCCCCTTAGGCAGATAGCCCTCAAGGCTTTGCCATAGTTAAATAACCTAACCTAACATTTAGAAATAGTTGAGATTACAACAAGTGAAAAAAAATCTAGTGTTGAAAAGGCCTAATCGTGAATCCCATAAGAAATGATTCACTTGTAATCTAAAATAAGAGACAGTAGATTCGATGCAATAAAATTATTAAATGTAGGCTTTAGTGTACAAAAGCATAGCAAAACATGTAATGGCCACTTCCCAAAGTTCAGCTGAACTTTTATATCCAAATTTTTACTGAAAATATATATCTAAAAGACTACTTTAAATTATTTCAGAAAAAAACATTAAAGTAAGTTGGTTTATTTTATTTCTGGGACTAAATAAAAGAAAATAATTTATGCAGAAAAGCATTAAAATATAATGATTTATTTTGTTTCTGAGAAGATAAAACAGAAGAAAAGTTATGCAGTCAGGAATGCTAAGTAATGCGACATATTTTTAGATAATAGTCATTAAATGATATAAGCAAAATACATTATAAGGTTTCTTAATGTGGATGAAGGTAGGTTCCATGTATAAAAATTTCTGAAAATTTCACATATGAAAATATATTCTGAAAATTCAATTTAAACTGAATATTTATATTAACAAACATTTATCAGATGCAAATATTCTTGTCCCAAACATGTGTGCTCAAAGTCATGACAATAGATACCACATGAAAAGAATACATTTAGGAGTTCCATAAATAATGCATTAAGGATTTGAAGCACAGAGCTGATTTTTATATTATCTCTTTACGTTCTCTGAATCATAAGAACTGATTGAATTGGAAATAATGCCTCAACGTTTTCTGGTGAAAGGTCTAGAAATTATGTGTTTTTATAATTATAAATATCAATACATATTTTTGAGGTTACACTGAGGAATTTTTAAAACATATATTGCAATGCTGACTCTAACTAAGTAGAGCATTACATAGATATTTTTTTGCCTTAAGCAGAGGCATACCCCTATGTTTATTGAAATTAATGATATTTATACGCTTTCATATTCATTGAAGATAAATATTTCAAATCACAACATTCTAACACTTATAATATGTTCAATCATAGCTTTATATATTCAGAAAAATTATGTTACAATTAATGATCTATATTTATAAACTGAGAAATGTTTAAAAAATAGCAAATATCAAAGAAACAGAATAGATAGCAATGTAAAAAATGCTGTACTAATTATGTAATTTTATATACAGTCAAAAGTCGTTAATTCGGACACCCATAATCCGGAATGATCTATAATCCGGACCTCAAATCTACAAAATTTCTGCGCATGCGTCGCTTTGACGCATGCGCGTAAGACCTTTACAGCTGCGAATATGCGTGTGCGCATGCGCATAATACGTTTACGCAAGCGCGTTTAATGTATAACGGACGGTATAAGCTAAGCTGAAATTATCTAATTCAGGTAATGTTGCAGATTGCGTTGTTCCTTAATCTTCGAATTGGATACGGCTTATTATTTTTTGCAGACTGTTACAGCAATTTTATAAAAGTAAGCTTGAACTTTCGATTATGTCAAATAGAATTTCCGATATATATTTACTAATATGTAAAGGATCTACAAAGCGAAAGTATGTTTCGAAGTCCATTAAACCAAAAGTGGAATTGCTGCAAAAAATGGATAAAGGCATATCCTTTGATTATCTAATCATTCCGAAATATGTTTATCAATTTCACGCTGCTCTGCGGGGGAAGGGAAACGACACGGCGCGCAATGAATTGGAAGTTGATCTGTCAGCACTATCCTTATCTTCAGGGCAGATGTTTTTATTTTATTTGTCTTATAATTCCTTACTAAATGCAGTATTTTATCTCCATGTACTCCGTCTTTGATATGATTTAAATCAAATTCCTCCTCATTATAGTTCGCTTCCGATAGTGAAGAAAGTGACACAGAGGTTATTGAAAACGGAAAAATTTCGATTGACAAATTAGTCGGTATTCTCGACACAGCAATTATAGGACTTGAACAGCGGAACTTTGTAACTGAAGAAGAAATTATGTCTGTTTATAGAATTAAAGAGAAAGTATTATCACATAAAACAAAGCAACTTAAACAACTTACATTGAAAGAAATGTTTAATAAAAAAAAACAAATAAATATTAAGCTTTTTTTTTTGTCAATTTTGATATCCTTTAGATCATAATTGTTCTTTATTTCATAAATTACGGTTTCATATTTTTAATTTTATAACTTCTGCATGCCATCTTACCAGATTTAAACTGATGATCTATAATCTGGAAAAATCGATAATTCGGAATCGCCGAAGTCCCGACGAGTCCGGATTAAAGACTTTTGACTGTATATAATTTAATTCTCCTTACCTTTATAGAACAAAATCATCAGTATTTTTTCCAGAAGGAATTTGATAGCTTAATTCATATTCTATACAGAGAATAGATGAAGATGTTTCATAATTTTTTCTTATTTTAAGATTATGGAAGCTTCTCTTACCATCAGCAACAGTAACTGGGAATATTAGCCTTATTTCAGCTTCAAATTTCATTATGATTGAACTAGGCTGTATTTAGAGAATTATCTTCAAAAGATTTAAAGCAGTCTTACTGTTCAAATAACTGTTTTTTAAAGCTAGAAAGTTGTGATGAAATTTTTATTTGTATATCATTTAGGTATTTAAATGCTAAATTATAAGCTTCTTCATTTGGATAGCTTAAATTTTATTAATGTTAATTTTTCACTGATTAGAAAATGAAAGTCAAAAGATAACTCGTTAAATTTACATATCTCAGTTTTTTTTTTTTTTTTTTGTTTGTTTGTTTGTTGTTGTTGTAAGATTAAAACGTATATTACTTCTTTCATTTCTACTACGAGAATTCCTCCCCCCCTGCAAAATTAGTTCTTTTATCAATTTATTACATTTTCACCTTCTCTTCAGATTAGGTTACTTATATTTAAAGCTAAATATCAAATTTCTAAAAAATGTTTTCAGAAATAATTTTATGTGTTCATTCTAATCAATGACAATCCCTCTTTTTTATATTTATATAAATAATTCAATTCAGTTATAGATTGTCAGGATTTCTTTGATATGGGAGATGTGAAAAATTAGCAATGCCTTCGCCGGGACTCGAACCTAGGCCTCTCGAATACGCACCGAGTGTACTACCATTACACCTCGAAAGCATGGAGAAAGGAGGGGGGAAAATACCTTAGGGAACCCAATCGCCAAATCCTGATCGAAGAATCATCATCCACCATCTTTTAGGTCGGGGCCACTGTAGAGTCATTAGGTTATTTTCGAGCAAGAGGATATGGAAAATGAGAAATACCCTCGTCGTCAGGACTCGAAACTCATCCTTTCGAATACGAAACGAGTGTGCTAACCGTTACATCACGAAGGCATGCTGAAAGGAGGGAGAATAACAAAGCAAAATAAAGGAAATTTTCTCCTGGGAAATTCGAAATGAAATTTAGAATGCAAAAGTGGACTATTGTGGTAATAATTGACAATTAAGAAAGCATTTTTAGATTTGAATATAAGCTACCAGATTATAAATAAATGTACAGCAGTGTAAATAAAAACTAAATAGTAGAGTAAAGCAGAAGAATTATTGCTGATTCCATGGACAGATCCCGACTTTTTAAGGGGAATCAATAACATACATCAATATTGGGTTTTAACGAAACTTTCCCGCCACCGCAAATAACGTCTTCGCAAACATAATACGCTGGCGTGTTTAATCATATTTTGTCAAATGATTTTTGGCATTTGAAAAAAAGAGATTTGTTTTAGAACACTCATAGAGATATTAGGTATTTTTTGGAAGCAGAACAAGGGAAAAATTAGCAAACACCTTGGCCGGGAATCGAACCACAGACCTCTAGAATACTCGCCGAGTGTGCTGACCACTACACTACGAAGGCAGGAAAAATTCTTTATATACTCTCCCTTTTAAAGGGCGTCTGGGGTTTTAGGGGACCCAATCGCCAAATCCTGGGTGTGGAGAATCATCATCAACCACCCTTTTAGTTCGGGCGCCACTGTAGAGATATTAGGTATGTTTTGGGAGCAGGAGAAGTTAAAAATGAGCAACACCTTCGCCGGTAATCGAACCACGGACCTATGGAATACGCGCCCAGCGTGCTGACCACTAAACTGCGAATGCATGCTAATAAGGCGGGAGAACTAGCTTATACACTGTGTTGTGAAATTTGTAAAAAATTATCGTTACTATTAAGTACAAGGTGTCTGAAATAGAACTATCACGCTACCAGATTAGAACCATCATTTACTTCCAATTCTGTTTCAAAAAATCAGCTACAAAATGTCACCAAATCATGTGCTACAGCTTTAGGTACTAATGTCGTAACATATGACACTAAAAAGGTTTGGAACCGAAAGTTCAAAAACAAGGACTGGGCTCAAAAGCAGAGTGCTCTGGCAGGCCTACTGACGTTGATGAGGCCCGCTTGCGAGAACTTGTAGAAGAAAATCAGTATAGAAATCATCGAGAGCTTGCTAAGGAGTTAGACGTTAGTCCCATATCATTTAGCCGCGCTATACGTCGCATAAACTTGACGTATAAGTTCAATCGCTGGGTGCCACATGAACTGTCTAAAAAAGATAAGGATATACGTGTTTGGGCCTGCACTAATCTGCTCGAATATCAACGCAAGGACAAAATTCTGGACCGGATCGTCACTTGTGATGAAAAGTGGATTTACTTCAATAACACAGGCCGAAAAGAGGGTTGTTCTGTGGCCTGTGAGCCCGTTGGCAGCGTCGCAAAGCGCAATTTGACTAACAAAAAGATACCTTCCAGAATACGTTGGCTCATGCGAGCAGTGTGTGGTCGGGCGTTGTACTGCTGATAGAGGGCATTGGCCACTCCCTGAAGGTACAGAAGTGTCAGCAGCCGCAGCACATGATCCACGTATCATTGGGCCGTCATAGTGCTTTGAATACGAACTAGAGGTGACCTGGAATCGTAAGCAGTTGGCCCCCAAACCATGATGTCGCGCAGTGGAGCGTTCCACAATTGCTGCCGGGATTGAACCTGTCTCCACATCGACGCCACACTCGTACGCGGAGACTATCATTGGAGAAACAGAAGCTTGTCTCATCCTGAGAACACGACCTTTGTGCCATTCCGTCGTCCACATCGCTCGAGCACGGCACCATTGCAGACGTTGGAGTGTATGATGTGGGGTCAATTGCAGTTTCTTAGCGGACGCCACGAATGCAGGCCACTAGCCACCAATCGACGGCAAATAGCTCTGGTCGATATTGGAGCATGCAGGTTGTCTTGAACATGCTGCAGAATGGAGGTAGAAGTGACTTGCGAGTGCACCACCTCCTGTCGTCGAATGCGTCGGTCCATACGTGCTGACGTCATTCTGGCTGCACCGGCACCCGTCGAACTTGGCACATTTCCTTGTTCCAACCATCGTTGCCACAGCTGGTACTGTGGACGCATCAAGGTGTGTGTCAGCTGAGATTTGCCGTATGGACCAACCTGCCTTTCTCAGTCCGATCACCATGCCCCTCTTAAATTCTGCTGTAACTGCCTCCGTTGACGGCCTGGCATTCTCTGGTATTAGACGCGTCCTCTAAGATAAGAACAGATTTTGTACGATGATTTCCCTAGCAGAAATAACGGCACTAAAGTTGAACATTCTGCAAGTTCCTTCCCTTATATCTTTTTCAACGTGCGTTGGAGAGCTGCACATCTCACATCATTCGCATAATTCGGTGAGGTGCGTCTACCCTGAAATTTGCGTAATTTTTAGGCCTGTTCTGCTTGGTGCTGCATTTTCCAATGTTGGGTAATGTATTTTCTCTCATATCCATGTTTTAAACAGTGCAGAATTTCGATTTTTGTACCGTTAGATAGGACGAAAAATAATATTCCAAATCAAGAGTTTTTGGAACTTCTAAAGTTAAAAAAAAAAATCATTCAGTTTTTTTTTATTATGGCGTTATTCTTGATTGTGACGAATTTATGATTCGAAATATTTGATCCTTCGTTTTTAGCAACGTACAGTTTCAAGTGATGGGCATTTAATTTGCACACACATGTACATTTCAGCAGGTAAATTAGGTACTAATTATGTTAACAGATGCGGGCTTGGAAGAGTTTGCCGCGTTTTAAAATATTTTGAATTTTTGGAGAGAGATTATGTTGCAATAAGACATTTTGAATCATCAAAGCGTTCCCTCAAAGCTATCGGCAAATAATGTTTACTTCTTAAATTTTATTTGAAATAAAACAGAGCCTGGTATATAACGCAATTCAAAAAGGAAGAATTTACATATTAAAAATTAAAGGGCCTGAAATAAAAATAGAATTTTTATCTTATACAAACATACACATATACAAAGTGATTAAAAAATATCAGCCAAAAATGAAAGGCAGATAGAGAGGATGAAATAAAGAGATTTTGTAATGGAATATGTGTGCTTTGAGGGGATACAGGCCGTTGTTGAGCAGTAAGTAAAAGCGTTTAGCTGGCGAAAATCATCGTTACTCTTGCAGATTTGGAGCGGCATGCATCCCTAAAAAAAAACACGAAATTCGGCGGTAAAGCTCAGAACCAAGGATACTGCCTTGCGGGATACTGGATCTTATAGGTCTTGGAGTTGATTTTTCATTTCCTTGTGCAACGAAGAATGTACAGTTTTGCAAAAAGGAGAAGATCAGAAGAATAAGTTCTCTAGGAAGTCCTAGTTTGATAAGCTTGAAGATGAGCCTCTCATGGCAGAGGCGGTCAAATGCTTTTGCCACGTCCAGCATAAGGAGCGCAACACTTATTGTGAAATGCAGATCCGGCGAATTCAACAATTCTCACGAGTTGGCAAGTCATGCTAAGATTTTTTCTGATGCCTTATTGATCGTTAGGTAAAAGATGAAAATATGGCTCGATTCTTGTAAGTATAATTCGTTCCTAAATTTTTCCTAGGCTGGATAACAGACTGATAGGTCGATATCCGTCAGGTTTGGGGAGAAGAAAGGTCTTTGCTTGATAACAGAGATCAGGAAAGTAATTTAGTGTGAAACAGGCGTTAAGTATGCTGGCAAATTTACTGATAATATTTCTGGGCAAGTTACGAAGCATTTTGTTGGTATCCTATAATGTCGTGAAAGAAAGGAGTGGCACTTAAAAACAAAGGCCATAAATTATTGATGGGTAATTTCTTTTCATCCCCCAAACTTTTTTTAAAATTTATTAAATGAAAATAAAACAAATGGATATTGAACTATTATTCTGTATAGGAAGCATATCCAAAATAATATAAGGGAAAAAATATCTGAATAGAGGAGAAACGAACAGTGCGTTTCACAAATGGGATGACAACTCTACGCTGGAAAAATAAGCTTGACATTTTCATGTTGATTCATATGCATAATCTAGTGGTTATACACTGACTACCAATAAGTATTTGGACACCTATGCAAATGATGATATCTGCGGTCCTAAGGTACGTCACGGACTCCGCAGGTATATATCGTGTAGGAAACAGCATCGGCTTTAGTCGCGTGCAAGATGCCTCGCAGTTCGGAGCTCTCTGATTTCGAGAAAGGTATAATTATCGGGTATCACAAATGTGGCCGATCCTTAAGGGACATATCTAATGATCTGAAGTACATCGACAGTGGCCTATGTGATTAAGAAGTGCAAGGTGTGCAATGATTGTCGGAATGTGCCCCGAGTCGGCAGACCAACGAAACTGGGGGATAGAGACCGACGAGTGCTGTCCAGAGAAATTCGGAAGAACCACACCCAACCAATGTCCCTCATCCGCGAGGAGTTTCTACAGGCATCCGGGAGTATTGTTTCAATGAATACCATCCGTAAGGAAGCACATTTGCTTGGTTTTAATGGTCGTGATGCTGCCCATAAGCCTTTGATCACAAAGTCCAACTGCGCTGTTCGGTTAATGTGGTGCAAAGCACATCGAAATTGGACCGTAGATCAGTGGAAACGGGTTCTTTGGAGTGACGAATCAAGGTTCACCCTTTACCGTTCGGATGGCAGGGTCTGGGTCTGGCGTCTACCTGGAGAACGTCTCCTGCCAGAATGCATTGTGCCAACAGTCAATTTCGGCGGAGGTGGAATTATGGTCTGGGGGTGTTTCTCCTGGTATGGGCTGGGACCCTTGGTCCCCATTCATGGTAAGCTCAACTCCGATGCCTACTGCACTATTTTGGATGATAATGTGCTTCCTACGTTGTGGCAGTTTTACGGGTTGGACCCCTGTTACTTTCAGGACGACAATGCCAGTTGTCATGTTTCGACGTTAACCAAGGCTTGGTATGGTGCCAATGGAGTTCATCGAATGGACTGGCCTGCCAAGAGTCCAGACCTGAACCTTATCGAAAACCTCTGGGACGAGTTGCATCGTCGAATTCAGAGGTGCAATACCCGTGCAAAATTGGCAAAGGAACTTCTATGTTTTCTCCAAGCCGAGTGGAAGAATATACCACTAGCTGTCATACAATGACTTGTGAAAAGTATGCCCTGGAGGGTCCACGCTGTAATTACCTCTCGTGGAGGCTCTACCAATTATTGATTTTGAATAAAATTATTTTTTCTTTTCTATCACAGGTGTCCAAATACTTATTGGTAGTCAGTGTAGCTGCTGGGAAGTCAAAACTCGAAATTGCAGCTTGTTGCTTTTCCCTCGTGTCTAACGTGATTTATAAGCCGCTTTCTCTCGCAGTCTTCGACGAACTTAAAAGTTAAATTAATTTATTAAAGAAATTCGAGAACTATCTGTGTGGGAAGAGATGCCATCGTAGAAGACTTCCTAAGGAAAGCAGGCACACATTCACGTTTTATATGAGGAAAGCCATGAAACCTTTCATGTTCGCCTGAATTTTAACCCCTGTTGACCTACCAGTGTTCAGCGATCTTACCACTCTTTCGCTGGTGGGTTCCTCCACAAAAGTATCCATATTTTAGGCAACTAGCAATGAACTTCTGAAAACTAATGAGCAGATTTTAACGAAATTTGCTATGAATATACATTTATAACAGAGAAAGAGATGTACTATTCAAAAATCATATCATATATGCGCGATTGTCAATAAAGTTCACGATGCAAGGATGTAGAAAATCCACGTTGTGATATCGAACTAAAAATAAGTGTAATATGGGCTATGTGTCCCTCTCACAGCCAGACAGGTCGCGCAAGGTGACGCCATACTGGACATGAGGCAGTTAAGGAATCCTTGTGTCAGGCGATCCCACTTCTACAGCAAGGCAGTTTTCAACTTCGCTTTAGTTCTTGGAGGGGGAAATGGCGAGATTAAACTGGACTACCAAAAGCGTCGTCGAAGACATGTTTTATAGGATTAAGGTGAGGACATCTAGCTGGCCAGTCTATGTTGACAAATATACTTACTTTACTTTACAAGTAATGGTTGACTAGCTGAGCCCTTTATAGACGACCGTTATCGTTTATTAACAGGAACCCACCACCAACTGCGCTCCTGGAAAGTCGAAAAGAGAGCTCTAAGGTCTCTCTGTACCTTGTAATAGTCTGGAAGCATTTGTCAAACACATGCAGGGTGTGTGGCTATTCAACATAATGCCTGTTCAAACCATTACACTTCCACAACCATAATGATCTTTTTTCTGATGAAGAGGGGGTGGTATCTTGTTGCATACTCTCTCCAGATAAAGATACGCTAAGAATCAGTGCCCCAGGATGAATCGCGGCTCACCTGTGAAAAAGCACGCTGTTCCGCTGAAATCTGGCTCAAGGCACGTGTCATCTATACTATGCTAAACATGCTCTCTTCCGTGCTGCAGTGAGCAGAACGCAACCAGAGATTTTCCTGGCATACAGCCCTATCTCACGAAGCTTTGAGGCAACTGTAGACCGTAAACCTCGAGTTACATTGACGGCACACATCTCACGTAACAGCTGTAGCGGTCCTGTGTCGCCACCCTGAATGTGCTAAATTATGATTCTTTCATCGTTTTAAATGTTTGTGGACCTTGTCCAGGTCTTCTTGATATAGATCCATTGTGTACTTCTCGGAAGTGCATATAAAATAGGAACGATATAGATCCATTGTACTGAAACTACTTCCGGAAATTGCAAATGACACTGGACTTTACATTGCAGCCATCTGCGCTTTTGACTGTCCTATCTCCAATCTACTGATAATCCCCCCCCCTTATTCCATCATCTATACATTTTTGGCTACTAATTTTACCTGATACGTCATAAAATTTACCCCCACTCTTGCGAGAAACACAGCAAATGTTGTGAAGAACACAAATCGCCGAAAACCCTTCGTGCGGCCTAGATACCCTCCGCAGATATGCGTACGCTTTATATTCGACATGTTTCATCATAATTCTTTAGAGCCATAATTAGTATCTTTGGTTCAATACTTTTTGTAAAAATAGACATAATTTGCAAATTTTCTTAATTTTGCACTTCAGTGTAGTTATGCCAAGGCCGTCTTAACGCATGTGTTCTAACGCATGTGTCCGCTGAGGAACACATGCGTAACCTCAAGTGCATACGCCCTATAGCCCCAAGTGCGTACGGGCCCTATGCTTATGCGTTTATATTTCACTTACATTTCATTTTTCTGAGCAGTGGCTAGCTACATATCTCTTCAGGTGTCAAACTGATGTTACGAAATTTTAGAATGTTTTTCATTCTGTAAATTTTACTACTTTCATGGGGAGGGCACAAATAACCACTATGATGGTTTGGTTTATTAGATTACGGCAAAGCACTCGAGGGCTATCTGCCTTAAGGGAGGGATGCCTTCATGGAGGACTTTTTATGGGAAACTAGCTCGTATACATGGGGAAAACCATGAAAACGCCCATGCAGCCTGCCCGTTCGCGGGATTCGAACCTCGGACCGAACTACCAGTGTTCAGCGGCGTTAGCGCTCGGCCGCTGGTGGGCCCCTATAATGACTCTTCTCATTAGGGAACAGTAATAAAGGAGGGCAGAAAAGTGATTTGGATCGTGCCTTTCTAAAGGGCTTTACAACCTTTTTTTCGCTGTTCTAAAGGATGTTTTCCACGAAAAAGCGCGAATTAGGGAACTCAACAACATGTTTCAGCTGTTTTTAGAATGATGTCTGTTTGTGTGTGAAAACTTTTTCATCAACAATAACGCTTGCTGGAACTTCCAATAAAGCATATTTTTATTACCCATTTATTAATTTTTAATTAAATCATTAATTGTAATCCATTTAATTAGATTAGCTTAAAATATCTCTCTATATAAAATTGAATAAATAAAAATCTTATAAATTATATGCATATTTTATTAGAAATTTTCCTTTTATTAAAGCAGAAATATCAAAATTTACTAAAACATTATTGATGCAAATATTTTAAATCAAAAATAATCATAGAGAAAATTAGAATCCATAAATCATATATATTTAGGTTTCTGAATTCTGATTTCTACAGAAAAATAAAATTAAAAAAAAATTGAATTTTAGATACAGAAGAATAGTACATATAATGATCATAAAATTACTTATAATTTCTTTACAAATAATGAATATAAATATTTATAGGTAGCATGCTTAGTAAGATTAAGCTCTAAATTATGGAATTTTTTAAATAAAGTTTCTTTTCCCATTATATTTAACCTTTTAACTGTCATGCCCGAGATTCACTGGTGTTCGAAAATGTCATGCCCGAGTATTTCTCAGGGTAATTTTTTTTTTTTTTTTTTTTTGAGTGCATCGTATTGTCATACCCGAATATATATCGGGAGATGTTTATTTCGGGTACATTTGGTTTTTCCAATAAAAAAATTTGACAATTTGTGTACCCAAATCATCAAAATAACTTGACAGTTAAAGGGTTAACTTTTCAATTAGAACTGCTTCAAGAGTTTTATGCCTAAATATGGTTTAAATCCGGTCTTATCTTTTTTTTCTTTTAATGGAAAAAAATTCTTTTGCAAGCTGTATTGGAACTTAGTATAAAAAAGGATATAAATTAAAAAAAAGATATGAATGGGTGCATTAAATACAAAGTAATGCTTTTTGCTTTAATAATAAGCAAAAACCACTACTTTGTATTTAATGCACCCATTCATATCTTTTTTAATTTTACAGTTTTTCTCCATACCATATCAAATCTGCATCTTCTTACTTTCCAGTTTTGGCATTTAAGACTTTTATATCAATGGGAACAACTAGATTTTTCTTAATATTAATACACTGGAAGTGATACTTTTAACACTTGGAACAAGCTTTTGTAAAAAGACAAGAGAAACTTCTGAAATTTGGTATTTAAAATAGGTACGTGATTGAGAACAACATATTATATTTATAAGCGTTAAATGTATTTTGGAATTGTGCTAAAAGCTATGAGAATAAATTCATTATGAAGCAATTAAATGTATTAGCCTTAGTCCATAATTTCATATTTATTTCACTTTTCCAATAAAAATGCTTCCACCAAATGTTACTGTTATGTGTTATTTTTAAGGATACAATTTAGCAACTACACAAAGAAATGGACTGACATAGTTGACACTATATTGAGAATTCTAAAGATTTAAAAAAAATATATGATTAAGTCATTGATTTGTGAATCCGAAACCATATATGACCACAGGATGACTTCATGTATCATTATTTTTTTTTTTTTTTTATATTTGATGGGAGGAATGAATACTAAAAAATGACTAGTGTTTATAATTAAGACTGAGCCATAAAGTTAACAAATTAATTAGATTTCATTTATAAATGATCAACTAGATACTGATAGTTCACTTAAAGCTCGTTATTATTCTGTCAATTCCACGTCTCAAAATGGTTAGAGATGTGCTGGCCGCATTTCTTAAATCTGAGGAATATTTATAGTTGCAATATTTGAAAATAACAGAAATCTGGAATAAAAACAAGTGAAACATATCATCCATCTTCTGTGAAATATACCATCTGCTTTTTTAACAATAAACAAGAATTCAAATGTAACTTTACCAGATGTTCTTTAAATTCTATATGGGGAACATATTTTTATATGTCCTAAAAGCAATTATTTTCTGAAAGCTTTACAAATATATTGCACAGTCAATCACAAAAACAATTGCCATTGGGACTTAATCTCTTCTTATACTGGCATGGCATCCATCCATATAAGAGATCATTCAGCTACCAAGCAACTAGAAAAAAAAATTATTTCAACAAAAAAGTGTTTTAAAGCATAAAAAAATATGTTACATAAAGACAATAAAACTTAAATTTATAATTTCACTTTTAATGTGACACAAAATTTAAATCCTTAATAACAGCACAATCAAGATTAAATATCCTGTTACATTAAAAACTTCATTAATATCTAATTCATCAATCATCTGTATATTTTGTATGTAATCAGCCTTTATGAAACCAAATTAAAAACTTCATTAATATCTAATTCATCAATCATCTGTATATTTTGTATGTAATCAGCCTTTATGAAACCAGTCATACAAGAAGAAATTCCCAATAAGTTACCGAAAAATAGAAATCTGGTTTTCATATAAAAAGCAGGAAATTATGCTTAATTCTTTTCAGTCATTTCCTAAAATATATTTGAAAATTCCAGAACAAGTTATGGAATTTTTCAAAATAAGATGAAGACTGACTCCAAGACATTGAGGATTTTGATTAAAAAAATAACTTTTTCTATAGCTCCCAGAGAGGAAAATCTCCAATCAGCAAAATATGCACTGATCTGTTAAAAAAAATTCTATCTATGTTCGAACTTTGCAAAAGTTAATGTTTAACTGATTAACAGAACAGGGCATTGTAACGGCTTAAGCTATTGTATCGACCACCACAACATTCTGAGAAAAAGAATGGCGGCTTTGAAAGTTCCCATGGACAGAGCATTTCTTAACGAATTCTCAGAAAGAAAGTGACCAGCAGCCACAAAACAAACTCAAGTTTTTGTTCCTCTTATAGTTGTCCGAAGGGAGACATTGTTCTGTTCCCTTTCATCAGTTTATAGGTGCGTTGTCTCAGACCACCTGGTTTGAGTCCCCAGGCTGTCTTCATTATATCCGGTTTTTAATCAAGGTTTTCTTGCCAGTCAAGAGGAACTTTTAAAATTACGAACAAATGAGGATCCTCAATATTTTTTCAACATGCCCAGGACAAATGGAACAAAATCATGGAACACAGTTTTAGAGGAGTGAGAGTGAGTTACAATAAGTGAAGAGAGAAACATTATCTTGGTTTTTCCAGCTTGGCCATGCGCAAATTTTATTTCGCTCTGCGTAGAGTGACATTAGTATCTCTGCCAAGAGTTTACAGTGAGGTAGCTGGGCTCGCGTTACCTTACCAGACAGCATCCAACTCAGTCCGGGAACCACTGACTTGGAGAGACGATTAATTCTAAACAGCCTCGTCTTGAATTATTTTGAAACAGGAGCTTTTATCTACAATCAGTGCTAAATGGAAACTTTATTCACAATGTCTGGTTGTTATAGTTCTCCCCCCTCACCCTACAGTGAGTTTATTTATTTTTGCATATAGCCTAGAAAGAACCCCAATAAATTTATTTACACTACCTCTTGCCTTCTGAATTCATCACAGCATGGAGGACTTCATAAAGACTGGCTAATATTTACATACACAGTATGAGCAAAGCTATAAAAGCAGTGTGAAACTAGCCTCTTTGCCAGCATTCAAACCTTTGTTAAGTGATAAAAGTTTAGAGCTGTTTTATTCACTTAGCCACAGGTAAAACTGATAGGGTCAACTACCCTCAAGATGTTTGTGACAGCAGTCGTATGCTTTTTTTTTTAATCAATTAACTGAATATTAAGAAGTTTTTATTGTGAAAATAGTACTTATTACAAACTAAGAGTCATCCTTTTTGAAAGTCGAATTCCTTGAACTAAAATTTTTGGTAAGCTGGCCCTTTCTTGAATTGCTTTATAACTGTTTTCTTACCTTCCTTTCTTGCTAAGTCAAAATCAGACAATATCCTTTTGCATTAGAGGTCATATAATGTCCTTTGTGAAATTTTGAAATACGAAATAGTTTATCTTGTGATCTTTTAAGAGAAGCTGCATGCCTTCTTGTGGCAATTCAAAAATGTATTAAAAGGTAGTTTTATAAATACAATCTACATTTCCTCCATTTGGAACACCATGAAAATTAACTATTTTAAATCTGCATTTTTATCCTAAGCTCTAAAACATTAATGCCCTAATTGCCAAATTTTTTATCTTGATGATAATCCCCAACTCTATGCAAATACGAATACTTTATTGTATTTTATTAAAATTAAAACATTTAAAAGTTGTGTTTTAGCTTCACACTGCTGGCAGTTACTGTTTCACTCTACAGATAGCTACTGATAAACATATATTCGATTACCTGCTGGGTTTTAATGGTTCATTAAAAAAAAAAAAAAAAAAAAAAAAAACAGAAAATTTGAAACTAGTATATGCACTTCTGATATATAGCTATAAATAATAGATTTGATTAACAACTTGTCTTAATTTAAAAATGTCAACGAAATAACATCTGCTAATGAGTAAAGAAAGTATATCTGACAAGTGAAAAATTAAGACTACTCAGTCAGTTTAGGACCACCGCTGACTCTCCCAATATTAGTAATAATAAAAATTAAATTGAGATATTACGAATTTTCTCAGGGGGATTATTGAATACATTTTCTTCTTCGAAAAATAAAAATAGAATTCTATTAAAAGGAATGAATTTACTCATTAACATATTTAAAATGGAATTAAAAGCGAAGTGCAATCAACAAACCAAGTAATTATTGTCCTGACCAGAAATTAGTTGACTTTTATAATTAATAGATGCGAAAGAGTTTCGTCTTTTTCTCCAGTAAAAATCAAGATTTAAAAAGCTGTTTAGTAAAATTATTCAAATTGCTCATAAAAAAACAGAAACTGGTCATTCTATCAAACTTGAAATGCAATCTTCAAATCGGAAAGTATAATTCTTATTAGAGCAAGTTTTATTTTCTTACCTGAAAAAATTGCTTTATGACACTTCTGCCTTTGATTATTTAAAAACAATGCAAACTTTGTAAAAACAAGTGTACAAAAACATATTCTCATAAGACAAAAATGAAAATTTAACATTAAGAATGTATGAAAAAGAAATTTTACATGTACATTAAATATATTTATGTAAATAAAATTAAAAAAGTAAATTCTTCTAGCTATTGCCTATGAGCTAAAGTGATACTTTGGTTCCTTTGCTAAGTAGTATAAACACAAAGTAAAGATTCAATTGTAATTCAAAAAGTAAAAACATAAAATATATGAAATAATAGTTAAGAAAATTAGAAAGCTTAACTTGATTTAAACTTAAAAGTTAATATGTAGAATAAAGTTTAAGTTATCTCAAAACACATTAGAAAAAATACTACCCTCCCAAAAAAACTACAGCTAAGCAGCGTCGCCTTGCATTTTCCCATTTACCGCTGCTTAGTAGTAGTTTTTGTTTTTTAACATTTTTTGTAGTATTTTTTCTAATATGTTTTGAGATAGCTTAAACTTTAAACTTTGAATCAAGTTAAGCTTTCACCATTTTCTTAATTAGTATTTCATATATTTTGAGTTTTTACTTTTTGAATTACAATTGGATCTTTACTTTGTGTTTATACTACTTTGCAAAGGAACCGAAGTATCACTTTAGATCATAGGCAACAGCTAGAAGAATTTACTTTTGTCGCATAGGCAACAACCACAGGGGGTTTATTTTTGGTGCTTTTATCCTCCTGTCACTGTTAAAAGGTTATAGTACTAGAAAAGCATAAAAACAGTATTTTAACACATAACACATTGTGAAAATCTAACTTAAGCATTAACTATAAAGAATACTTAAATTTTTTTTTTTTTTCAAATCCATTGAGACAATATAAAAATACACAGGTTTCCATGCCACCCAAGAGGTACTGTGCAAGCTCGTTACCATGCTGGTTCCCCTAAACTAACATTTTTACATAGCTGCTCTTTTGGTAACGTCAATTCTGAACATTCAAAGAAAATTATATCAGCTAGTTGAAAGAAAAATGATAATTTAAGGCCTATATAAAAACTGGTTGTAGGAAAAAATGTCACCCGGAAAAAAGAGAAACGGAAAGAATGTCCCCGGAAAATAAGGAAAGGAAAAAATGTCACCCTTCGTTTGCAATGAGAAATATAAGGCATGTTTAGAAAGATCGCCAAGCTGGGTGATAAAAGTTTTATCTCAACAACCGTAACTTCGGATGACCGGAAACATGTGCGAGTAGAAGCAAGCAGATGTGTTGGCTGCTTGTTTCTTCCATGGAGCCTACCTCCATGGTTTCTTCGTTAAGGTTAAAAATAGAGGGTTGTTTAGAGAAGAAAGCTTTCGCGATGGAAGCCAGGGGGAAAAGCGGGTTGTCCAGCGTCGGTCATTGTCAGGTCTTTAGTAATTACTCTCCTCGCACCCCATGTAGTTATAGCCTTAAGCTGCGGTTTAGTGAAACATTTATTGATGCACTATAGAAAACTAATTCATCCTGAGCTTTGGTATAAGCAACAGTTGTAGATGCAATTTCAAGTTACGGTTTGCGATAAGAACAGGACTAAATTTTTTACCTAATTAATTTTCGCATAATTTTTTTTTCTCATTTGATTTTGATTAAAAGTAACGCATCTGCACAGGAAACAATTGTTTAATTTTGCACTTAAGTTTGAAAACAAGAATACCACAGTTATTAAAATTAAGAGGTTTATTTCAAAATTATTAGTCCCTGAGGGACTAATGTTTTCAGTTTGTGATTTTGCGTCGAATCACTCTGAATGTCCGTTTCACTTTTCAAACTGTTGCCACCAAATATTGTGATAAAACAACGGTACCTAGAGCCATCGAGTTTCGAATGACGTAATCCTACTGCTGGAAGCCCAAATTTGAAATTTGGAATTAGTTTTATTATCGATTTTATATTTTGTAACGAATTTTTGATTAACAAACTCAAGAATTTCAAAGCGAGCCATGGCAACGTTGTACAGAAAAAACATTTTTATCTCCAGCGCGTGAGACTGTGAATCGGAAATTCTAAAAATGTGCTCAATTTAAAATTATTTTGCGATACTGCTCTTGAACTGAATTTTATGGTCTAAGTGCGAAGAATATGATATTTAATAAATAAAGGTAACGCACAAAATGTTAAAAAAAAGGCCCATTTGAATGTAATTTAAAATCTGAAACCTTTCAGATTTTTTATTTTACTAAAATTTTAAAATCTAATTAAAATGGATCCTATAACCACGCGATCTGGATTTAAACATTTAATATGCAATGAACCCTCTTATGGCGACCTCTTCCAAAATAATTTCTCAGAGTAGAAATTAACACTTGTACCGAGTATTATCTCTTTAAGACGACCACTTCCACCAAAGGCCAAAATAATTAGAAACGCGGATGATCGTATTAGAGAGGATTTAATGCATTTTACAATGCACCAATGCGTAACCTACTCAGAGCCTGACCATCTAGTAGCTCATAAACGATTGGCGACCATCTCCTTAAGACGATCACTTCCAAAAGTGACAGGCATTTCTATAGGTATAAACAAACGCTTGCACTGAATATCATCTTTCTAGGGTGGTGATCTTCACAGAATACCAAAAATCAACTAGAAACATGGATGGATTAGGATTATTCAATTATGGCAAAGCGCACGAGGGCTATCTACCTAAACGGAGGGATGCATTTGTGGAGAACTTTCTAAGGGAAACTGGCTCGTATACATATTACACATGGGGAAAACCACGAAAGTGCCCATGCAGCCAGCCCATTCGCGGTATTGGAATCTCGGACCGAACTACCAGTGTTCAGCATCTTTACCGCTCGGCCGCTGATAGGCTGAAATCTGATGGATATCTTAGAAAGTATTTTTACTTATAGTAGTTATATTAATTACAATTACGTGTAAAGCTTATGGAAACTTAAAAGCGTCCGACCGGTTAAGTTGCTGAATACCCTGGTTGTTAGATCTGAGTTCGATTCCTAGCAAAGCAGCTTTTCGTGGTTTTTCCCCGATATAACGTGGTTACAAGCTAGTTTTCCTTAGGAAGCCCTCCACGAAGGCAACAGTTCTCTTAGGCAGATACCTTTCGTGCGCTTTGTTATAGTCAAGTAAATCAAACCAAATTAAAGAAGCTTATTCCTTCTACTCTCCAAATTGAGCTCCAAATAAGTCATACGTGGGAGCTTTTCATATTCATAACGTAAAACGTATCAAAATGGAAAATTAAATAAATTTAATTATTTAACTTGGTTATCTAGAATTCCAGTTTTTAATTTATCTCTTGTTTCCAAAACTCTGAGCATGAATAATTGTGTAATAAAGCATAGACCGATAACTTTGAAATTCAGAGGATAACTTAAATGGCCTTCGACCACTAGCAGTCGAGAGGTAAAAATCGTTGAATATTGGTAGTTCGACTGGTGTTCAAACCATGGCGGATGTGCTGCTTACCAGAAAATTTTCGTGTTTTTCTCCATGTGTAACATAAATACGAGTCAGTTTCTATCAGACGTATGAAATAATTTTTGTCAATTACTCGCTATAAACAGTCTTCCATGAAGGCATCCATATTCACTTCGGCAGATAATCTTATGGTACTTTGTCATAACCTAAATAATCTGATTTGATGATTATGCTAATTTTTTCTCATACTGAAGCCTGTGATGCTTTAATTAATGTTTTATTTATCATAAACTGTGTTAACTGCTTTAAATTAACCAAATCAGGATTTTTTTTCTGTTACATTTCCTTTTTGAAATTTTTGACATCATTTTAGAAGCCTAAATATGTCAGATCGCTTTATCAAGACGTATTATTTGTAACTGTTTTACATATAAGTACAGAGAATCTCATGACGGTGAACTCTAAAAGTGTTTCCTACAACATAAACAAACAGGCTTTTATACATTTGCCTCTCTAATGCAACCATCTATATAAGTGGCTTAAAAATCGCTTGAAGCGGCCATTAGTGGTCGCATTATAGAAAAGTCTCATTATATTTGCATTTTTGTGGCATTTAATAATTTCAGTTACATGTATGCCTTAAAAATTATAATATTGATTTTTTAAGGTAGTGTAACAACTTTCAATATAAAATAGAATAGTAATAATCTTTTACATTCCATTCGGATTATTGTATTCGTACGAAAGCCTTGAATCAATTGTTGATCATTATTTTGTACGTATGTTATTGCAAAAATTTTAAAATTCTTAATTATGATATTTTCCAATATTCGGGCTTTAAATGCCCAAGTTATTTAATTTTATGCCAAGATTTAAACTTTGTGCATTTACAATAAGAAGATCTTAATTCTGGAACTTTTTAACATCTGAAGCTGGTTAAAACTGGTTGAAATGTGTTGCAGTCGCAGTTCGTATGCAAAACCATTCTCGCACTGATTTGTTTTATGTGTAATTTATAGCAATTTTTCTAAGTAACCAAATTTTAGATTTATATCATTTTGTTTTAAATTGTGAAAATAAACAAAAAGAAAGGAAAACATTTTTCTTTCTTACATTATAATTATTTTCAGTTCATCTTTTATGATAAATAGTGTATTTTTCAATTTTCCTCAACTGTCAAATCTTGTTGTATTTCTAAATATCTTTAGATTATTTACAGTCCCTGCAATTTTAGAGTTTTTATGTTAAACTCTAAAATAGTTATTAGAAGAAATATTAGAAGCATTTGATGTAATTAATGACGCACGTCGCCCATAGATTCGCAAATTTTGAATTTTCAATATTGTTGCAAGCACTTGAGCAGAAAATTCGTCTTTTCTAGCAAATTGCAAATTTTAAAATTCAAAAAATTCAACTCCATCAATCCAGTTTTCAGACTCAATTAAAGGCACTGAAGTTATTTAACATTTAAGAACTCTCGGTGATTTAGAACTCCCCGGAATTGGTACTCAAGAAATGATTTCAAAAATGCTCTTCTACATCTATTAATAATTGTTCTATCCCTTGAATAGCTAGTATCTACTGCATTTTCTCCTCATTTCTTCTTTGGTGGTTATTTGAATCATGGCAAAGCACAGGAACTGTCTGTCTAAGAGAAGGGGTGCCTTCGTGGAGGACTTAACGAAGTATGAGAAAGGGAAACTTGATTGTATTTACCTTACACATGAAGAAATAACTAAATTATCTTGCAACCAGCTTGTTTGCTGGGATTTGAGCCCCTGTTGAACTATCAGTGTTAAGCGACCGCCAGAGTCGTAGCTAGGGTTTTCAGCACCCAGGGACAACTGAAGATTTCGCGCCCCTTACTGCTTGCTAAGGATGGAAAACATTTAATTCTACAATGTCGTAATATCAGTTTGGCGCCCCTTGGATTCTGCGCCAGGGGACAGATGCCCCCCTTGACCCCTTCTAGCTACGGCCCTGGCGACCGCTGGAGCGCTGATGAGCTGCATTATGTATTCTGCTTAAGAATATAGAACACAAATGACTGTCAATTTTATTATATCGTCAGTGTTTGGTAACTTTTCCTATGAAAATAAAATTGTTAGAAATATGAGTGAAAAGACATGTATATATTTTGAATTTGGATTCAATTTAATCCCCTTCATGTAACATATAATGCTGTAATTTATGTAATAGCATTTAAAATTTTTGAATATATTAACACAAAAGGATACAGCAATGCTGTTACGGCATTCGACAAAATATGTCTCGTTTACGTATATACCAATCTTTGCAGAAGGAAGAAAATTATAGCCAATGCAGAAAATTTCTAAATTCAATTTCGCCAGATAAATTTTACATAAAATGAAAAAACAATTTTCAGTACACATAAATAATTAATTGAATGAATGTAAATTTTTAATGCAGAATACATAAATTTATTTTCAGCTCAATGTAAAACTGTTCCCACGCAAAATTTATATTATAAGAAAAAGTTAAATGTCTGTTATGTCGAATATTTCTTCACTTAGATTGCAGAGACATTCGATATTTTATGGAAGCAGAAGACTTGAAAAATGAGCAACCCCCTCTCTGGGAATTGAACCGCGGATCTCTGGAATACGCGCCCAGCGTGCAGACCACTACACCACGAAAGCACGTCAAGAAGGCTCAAGTCTAAAATTTATGCATATTTAGTATTAATTCTATATTTTGCATATTAACATTTAAAAAAATACCTGACTAAATTACTCCTGGACGGTTGTGCCTATGGTTTGTTTGATCAAGTGCGATTCATTTGTAAAGTATTGAATGGTGTACTCGCTTGCAAAACCTTGTGAATTTTGTGTTTCTTGAAAAATCGGCAATACTAAGTATGATTGCTAAATATTACATTCTTTTTAAGGGAACATTATAGTATAATAATAAGAATATTTTCTCCTGGGATATACTTTTATCAATGATATGTTACTGTAGCGCAGTTTTGCTAAATTATTATAAATCAGTTCTAATTATTCTAAGCTGATTTACTAAGACTTGGAATGATGCTCAAGGCCGGCGATAGACGTTTTGCCGCACGGTGCCTGCTTTACAACTTCAAAATTCTGCCGCCCAGCTCTTTCCAAAGTTCTAAAAATTTTGCGTTCTCTCAATTCTGCCGCCAGGTGCGGCCACACCGATTGCATATGCTCTGGCACCAGCCCTGATGATACTAGGAATGACTAGGAAACGATAATTCAGATAATACTTATTATCTGAATTGTCATTTCCTCATAAACATGATGCTTATTAAAAATTACAGATGTTTTAATTAATAACAACCTTAAAAACTGGTTGTTAGTAGCTTTAATTTTGACTCCATACACTTCAACAATTAAAAAAGCCAAAAGATAGGAAGTTTCCTTGTCAGCTCTTTTTGAGTCCTTTTCTAATACTGCTAAAATTCTGCATGATATTTGTTTTAGAACTGCTAAGAAACTGCTAACAAAATTTTAAATACAAAAGTTATACTGCAATTTTAAGTCTGAAAAGTAATTAATTCAGACTTGAAAGCTCTTGAAACATAGAACTTGAGCTCAAAACAATAAGAATAGAATTTTGCATTCATTTTTTTAATTATACGATTGTTGCTTCATTGATAACAATGTTATAAATAGTTCATTTAGAATTACACTACAATTGCTGCATTAGAATCCATATTTCTTACTAATTATTTAAACATGAACATGAGAACTATAATATTTATATGTACTTTTTTATCTCCAAAGTCATAAGTTTTCTCATAAATAGGGAATTGACTGTTTTCAACAGTTTTCACCTCTTTGTCAAGAAACATTTCTTTTACGGTCCTAATTAAAAATTACCGAACAGCAGAACATAATCTATCTCACGAAGTTTGCTAAAACAAATTCTTTCGCATTAATTTTGAATTTTATTTAACTCAAATTTATTCAATATTTCGAGTTCTGGATAATCAAATTGGCGGTATCATTCTAAAGCTGCAAAATGTAATTAAGAAGCTCAGCTTCGTTTTTAATGATTCATTTTACCACGCCACTGGGTAAAAAAAAAATATCCGAGTTTTCAGATTTTCAATTACGTCCAAAGGGCGTTTTTTTAATGTTTTGTGTGTTACCTTTATTTATTAAATATCATGTTCTTTGCACTTAAACTATAAAATTCCATTCAATAGCAATGCCGCAGCATATCTTTAGAATTTCCGATACACAGTTCCGCGCGCTGGAGACAAAAAGGTTTTTTCCACCCGTAGAGTGTTGCCGTTGCTCCCTTATCGCTGAGCTTGTTACTCAAAAATTCGTTAAAGTTTTAAAAAATATAAAATCGATAATAAATCATATTCCAGATTTCAAATTTGGTCTTCCACATGCCCATATTCGTAGGAGGATTACGTCATTCAAAATTCGATGGCTCTATGTACCATTGTTTTATCACAATGCGAGAAATATACATACATTTATGCATATTTTTCATTATTTAAAGGAAAATCTGAAAGCTTTCATATTTCATATTGCGCCCAAAAGGATTTTTTTAGCGTTTTGTGTGGTACCTTTATTTATTAAATATAATGTTCTTCACACTTTACCATAAAATTCAATTCCACAGCAATATCACAAAATATTTAAAAAGCGCAAAATTTAAGAATTTCCAATACACAGTTTCGGGCGCTGGAGATACATTTCTTTTTTCGTACAGTGTTCCCGTTGCACGCTTTTAAATCGATGAGTTTGTTAATTAAAAAATTCGTTAAAGTTTTGCAAAATGTATTTTTGGGAATAGCTAATAAAACAAATTCCAAATTCGGAATTTCAAGTGCTCATGTTCGATTGGAGTACTACGTTATTCAAAATTGGATGGCTCTAGGTACTGTTGTTTTTTGAAAATGCGAGAAACATTCATGCATTCATGCAGAATCTTCATTATTTAGTTTCTTTAAATATAATGCATGGCAATAATATTTTGTAGCAACAGTTTGAAAAGTGAATCAACGCAGAAAGTGAAACCACGCAAAATGTCGTTTTGAGACTAATAGCCCTTTGGGTCTAACGCCCCTTTGGGCTAAAAAAAAAAATAAATAAATGTTAAATTACCAAGTTAAAAGTCAGAAATAGCAACATTTAACCGATAAGAAAGTCAGAACTATTTACTACCTCACTCGAAAAATGCAATTTTGAATAAAATGATAATTTTGCTTCTTTATTAAATTATTCTTATAACAGGGCTTGCATGAATGGATTATATTCTACTACAAGAAATTTTTTCATACCAATAAATTGCCAGAGTTAGAGACAGAAAGTACAGTAAACCCTTTCTAAGATGACCACAGGTTCATAAGATTTTGAGCTTTTGCGAATTAGAGAAATAGCTCTCAGCACTGATGTCCAAGTTCTCAGAAATACTGATCATCATAGGAAGATAATCACCAGAAGAAAGTTCCCTGTTCACATTCGGAAGTGCATTATTCTATAAATGAAAGTACATTAAGCCGATTCGATTGCGTGTATGGCCGTATCTATTTATATATGGGAAAAATTTTATTATAAAATAAATAAATTGTAAAATATATGTTACCATTAAAGCGTATAATTAAGTTATTTCCTCGAATAAGTATTTGGCGGGTGGGGGAACTAGCCAAGCCGGTTTAGCTAATTATTTTAAAATAACTATATTAATTAGTATAGAATATAATATTTTATAAACTAACTAATGATAAATGCCGCCCAGACGGTGTAGTGGTTAGGGGAGCCAACTGCGATACCTAACGGCTTGGGTTCGAATCCAGGGAAATGCATAGTTCTAATTGTCCGTCCCTTCATAGGAGGGAAAGGTGGCCCACCTATTAGGTGACTGCATAATAAAATGACAACTGCTTCTGGTCAAGTCGAAGTCGGCTGAAGGACCATCATTCATATTAAAAAAAAAAAAAAAAAAGTTTCAAAGGTTTCAGGTTTTAAACTACGTCCAAAGAAGGCGTTTTTTTTTTTTTTTTTAACGTTTTGTGTGCTACCTTTATTTATTAAATATCATGTTCTTTGCACTTAAACCATAAAATTCATTTAAATAGCAATGTCGCAAAAGAATTTTAAGAACGCATATCTTTAGAAGAATTTCCGATACACAGTTCCACGCGCTGTAGATAATTTTTTTTTCGTATAGTGTTGCCATTCCTCGCTTTTAAATCGTTGAGTTTGTTAATCAAAAATTCGCTAAAGTTTTACAAAATATGAAATAGATAATAAAACAAATATCAAATTTGGGCTTCCAGATGCCCATATTCGCAGGAGGATTATGTCATTCAAAATTAGATGGCTCTATGTACCGTTGTTTTATCACAATGCGAGAAATATGGATATATTTATGCAGATTTTTCATTATTTAATTTCTTAGAATATAATGCAGGACTCTAACATTTGGTGGCAACAGTTTGAAAAGTGATTCGCCGTTTATAGTGATTCAGCGCAAAATCGCAAAACGAAAAGAATAGTCCTCCAGGATCAAAGTCTCTTTGGAACACCACCTAATGATAAACCGTTAATGTTTAGAAAATTATATTTCATATTACGGATAGCTTAAATAATAACGGAATGCATAATATAATATTATTGCTAGATTCGTTAAATCATAATAAAAAATAACAGACTATACTATGCCAATAGTTCTGTTTAGCAGCTTTCGTGTGCCGTCTTTACTGACAATTCGTCATTTATCAACACTTTAATGTGAACAAGCTGTTAGTTTCCAGTTACGGATGGATGAAATTTAGTTTAAAGACCGGCAATCATTATTTAACAGAGGAGAAACATTTGCTCCCCGTGAATTCTTTCCTTCCGGGTGAGGTGGGTCGGTTTCTTTAAGGAAACGGGTGAAGCAAACCACGGGGGAGAACATACGATTTTCCCGCAGGCAAGTTGGAAAAACCTGCTATCGAAATGACCTTGCTCAGCTGCAGCCAGCTCAACGTCTTACCCTTAAAACCTCCCTCAAGAGAGCCCGCTATAACCCTGCCCGTTTGGCAGGTTTCCCTATCTCCAATCGGCGACATTATTTGGCGAGATTTTAGAGTTCCTTTTTTTCCGTTCCTTATTTTCCGAGTGACATTTTTTCCGTTCCTTATTTTCCGGGTGACATTTTTTCCGCACTCCATAAAAACTATGTTACAAGGCTTTAAACAGCCAATTTTGAAGCTAAGTACAATCAAGTGTTACTAAAAATAACAAGACAAGACCAATTTAATACGGGAAATACATTTCGGAATTAAATTTTACAAACACTCAATTCAAGGTTTAAAGCAAGAAAAAAGAAAATTCATACTAAATGCAGTCTTTGAATTTACAAGTTGCGACAGTAAAATATATAAAAAAGCTTAGGGCACAGGAAACACAAGATAAAATACTACCTACGTGAGTTTAATGCTAGATCAATAGGTCAGAAAACAAAAATTAAATAATATTTAAAACAAATGAATTATATATTTAACATCTATATTTTCACAATCTCTCCACCTAATTGTGTAAAAATAAACTTCCTAAATTCATATGAATTGAAAGCCTGTATAACATCTAAATTTCTGCTAATCTGATAGGCATAATAACAAATGAATACTCCACAACTCATGCCATCATTCTGAATAGCGTGATTGGGAAACGAACAATACCAATTATCACATACATCTAAAACATTATTAAGGATACTTTGCCACAAATGAATTAATGAATACACAGAATTTTGAACAGCATTAAAACCAAGTGGATCATAAAACTGAAACATTCTATCTCTAATCTTTGCAACAAGTAAAACCCAATGATTATTATTGATAAGAGCTGGAATAAAAAAGAAATCAACAGATGCAAAATCAGCTTTTTTCCATACATTTTGAGTTTTATTACCTGACTGAAAAAATGGTGTATGGTAACATTTGGCAGCTATGGAAGAAGTATTATGAAGAATAGTAAAAAAAAAAAAAAAAAAAAGCATCAATAATATTGTCACTAAGCCAGCCAAGCTGAAAATTATTATTTACAGCCTTCAGGGCTAAAATTTCTTCATTTGAAATATAAGGATCAAGAGATTTTATATCGAGAAATGTTAGAAGTATTTCCCCAGCTCGCAGAACACATTTTGAAATATCAGATACATTAAGCTCAGAGGTAACAGAATTATATTTAAGTAAATTGCTACCCTTAACCTTAATTGTGGTATCCTGTGATGATTTATGATCATTCACATTAATATTATTTGATAACCCTAACAAACCTTCCTTGACATTTTTTTTTATTATAAGTATCGGGATAATCTAGAATTTTACGTTTTATACCTTTTGACGTGATAATTTTAAATTTGGAGCAACCTGAGTAAATGGCATTTTATCAAAAAAAATCTTTCAAATGGTTTGATTTTATTGCACCTCTACAATTAGAAACTATATCTTTTAAATTCTTTGTTATACTAGGTATTAATATCTTTTGGATTGTCGGATGCAGCAACATAACTAATAATTCAGACATTAAAGTCTTACAAGTGTTAATTTTAGGTTCAGTGTTACACACAACAGTATCTGAAACAGCATTAGATTTTTTAATCAATTCTAGAGGGGAGGAGTTTTCTTCTTTAAGGATATCTGTTGCAATTACAGAAGGACTTGGTTGCCTGCATGTAATTGAGTGTATTTTATGTACGTGTTTACATAGTGTGCTGAAGTCTGGACAATTACAATTATATAAATGATGACACAGATTTAGACAGGAGAGGTTAATACACTTTGAATAACAATGATCTGTTTCTGAACATAGTTCATGCAACCGCTTAACTGTATATTGAATATTTTTACGTGTCTGTAATTTTATAGACCACAAACAAGGATGTTTTTCTGTTACATCACTATCAGGTATTTTCATTCCAGATTCATGTCATTTATTATAAGTTGGCGGGTAGATGCTCTCTTTACAGTTAATTTCAACTTTATACTTATAAGTCATGTAAATATCTTCTTCAATTTTTAAAAGCAGATTAATTAAATTATCGAGGCGTCTGTTAAATTTACGTTTTAATTATAGTTTTCAATTTATTGTGAAATGACTCGCAATACATGTTAGTATCTGTGAATGCATGAGGGAAGTTTCTGCATGCCATTGACCACAGATAATAATACTCCTCAAAATAATTTACGAACGATGGTGCAACAGCTCGAAACTTTTGAAGGAAATTATCCATCATAGAAATAAATAAAGAAGAATTAGTTTCTTCAAGCAATATAACTAAATTAAAATAAATTCCATCCCTAAGTTTTTGACTTGAAACCATTCGAAATAAACTACGTTGCCATGCACGATGTACATGCCATTTACATAGTATATGTTTAATACCTGGACCGTTTTTCAAATGCAGGATGTGTAGTTTTATCATCATCTGTCATTAACAATAAGCTCAGGTATTACACATTTGATACTAAGAAATAAATTGTACATCGTATCCTGATCCAACTGATTTGAAATAAAATGTGCTACGGGGTAACCACTACCAAATTCATCTGGGACAATTAAATTTAGCAAATAAAAACCATACTGATTTGTTTTGTGAGTAGAATCTATACATAAAATCCTGCTACAACCTTTAATCATCATTTCTTTTTGCTCCTTTGTCTGCAATCCTAGTGCAAAAGACAGTGTGTCAAGGCCTTTCGGACCATACAATGCTGGTTTTCCTTGAGGTTTGTAAATAAGAATAGGGTCATACGATTCCTGCCTAAGTTTCTCAACTATGGCAGCAACAGAAAGTGAATCATCACAAAGAGAAGAAATCATTACATGCTTTACATAGTAATTTATAGTCCTACATGTTACAAAATTATCTTTAATACTTAAGCTCTCTATTATCACGTGATCCACTTCCATCTCAGATAAATTCTTGAATTTGATCGGTAGAAACACCTAACTGAGCATAAGTTTTGATTTGATCACGACAATTCTGACTAAGCTGTTGAAATTTGGTATTTTGAAACGACAGCTCATGACTGTGACCTGAATAAAAAATAGCTGTCGCAAGATCTTGTTCCTCAGAAACTAAAATTCTGGATGGACATCTGAAGCCTAATGGTAAAGAAACTAAGATTTTTTCTACTTGAAATTGGCACTGTTTTTTTTTTTTTTTTTGTGTTACAGTGAAGTGACAACAATAATAATGGTATGCTTTATTAACTTTATGTTTACTTCCAGAACACTTCTTAAAAGAACTGAATGTTTCCTTAGAATGACATTCTAACCACAGCTGAAACTCCACCATTGATGAAAATGTAAGCTCCTTCACATCCATCTCAGAATTGTGAAATTCAGCCAAATGTTTATTATGATCACTAATAAACTGGAAGGATGCCTTGCAATCAGGAAAAACACACGGTTTACGAATATTTAAATTATTTTTAGAACAGCAAAACTTCTTATGATGAAAAAGGTTACTGCGGGTTTTACAGTCTATTTCACAGTTGTCACAAATATATGATTTTGAATCAATTTCAGAAGACACAGATTTACACCTTTTTTTATGATTAAAAAATGACTGTCTTGAAGCATATGACTTCATGCATACCTCGCACGTTCTTGGATATTTATTTTCTATTTCATCATTCTTTATGGTAGTACATAAATTATCCTTATTTAAAATTTTACAGTTACGTTTACAGTATCAGGAAGTTGAGATCCAGTAGAATTTAAAACACCTGATGTAGTGTGGACAGTACATTCGAGAGTTGGAAAATCCAATACATCCAAAACACTGGAACTGCTATCTAAAATCATACTAGAAAATCCATGTTTTAAAACATCTGAGTAAAGTGGCTTAGGAGGTGGATCCAAAAAATTTACACTAGTGCCAAGTGAATATTCAAGAAGTGGAAAATCTGATAAACTCGGAATATTGGGATTAGTATTCAAAACAGAGCTAGTAAAACAATCATGCTTTAAAACATCTGAATAAAGCGGTTTAGAAGAAGAAACAGGGGACAAAAAATCTCTAGAATTACAAACCCGAACACTGGAAACTAAAGAACGTTTCACAACATCTGAAAAGAGTGGTTTGGAAACAGAAGCACCAACATTACTACCCAAATGAGTATTCAGAACAGAAGGAATACTGGTTAATGCTGGGAAACTGCTAAGGGATGTAGAACAAAATGGTGCGCTTACCTCTGCAAGTCAAACTTATCCTGATATCTTTTACAAAAATTTTCCCCAGCTGCTGATTACCTCTCCGATTTAGGTGTAAACCGTCTCTGGATAAACAAGTACTCCAAGAATAGTCAAAAGAGCTGCAAAAGAAAAACCCATCTTTACCTTCGTATGTTGCGAGAAATCTTGAATTTATGTTTAGTATCTTCCTATTAAGTTCTTGTAGGTGATACGTGTTACAATCTCGATATAAATCCGGGCATCGTGGAAGAACACCTGAAAACAGAATGACCTTCGGGTTTAATCGTTCAATTCCCTTATATAGACAACCATATTTACGATGAATTTCATCTAAATCGTCATTTGAATTATTGGTACCAACGTGGACAAAAACTAAATGAAAATGGTTGTTCATAAAGGCAATCTCACGTGTCAACCTCTCAATCCTAGCTCCTGAAAAGCAACGAAAATCAACTTCGTAATCAGGTAAATTCGCAGACAAATATTCTTGTAAATATTTAATCATAGAATCCCCGATTATGAGTATTTTCATCTTTTCAGATTGCTTAGACAAACACATAACTAAAATAAGATAATTAAAACACAAAATATCAGCGCTAATACTACGTACCTTGCTTCCCCCACAGCAGCACGTGCAAGCAAAATGGCGAAAACGTGTATTGCTTACTTCGAAAAATTACATTTGGCTTCATTTTTCAATTTTGGCGCAAATTACGGTAACCTTAGTGTTGCCATCGGTCACGTGAGACACGCTAACTTCCGTAAACTCTCAGCGTTTGTCGTCGCATATATCTGCAAACCTCGGTTGAAGGTTGCAATAAGCTCTCTACCAGTATATTATCTCGTTGTGCCCAACGGGTTTCCCCCAGCCCTTTTTGCCCAACTCTCCGGATTGCTTGTCCTTAGGATTTTATTTTGCTGTTGATATCAAGAATCAAGGAAATGTATTGCACCTAAAAAGGTGCAATACATTTTGAAAAGAATAAAAATTCTTTTCAAAATTTTTTTGAATGTTGACTCCTCTCTCAAAATTTATTCCTGGCCCTTTTTAAACACGAAATTTAATTTAAAGACTTTCTAAGAGTTTTCTTTTTTTCTCATGCGGAAGGCATTATCTGAAAAGCTTTTATTTTTATAATTAGGCTTCAAAATTTTCCCTTATTACATGAACCCCTCTTTTGATGTAATTATTTTATCTCCGATGATGTGGAGTTAAAGGCCTAGCCTAGCGCACTCCGTAAATTAACTTCCTTGATCCTTGATCTTTGTTGGATAGTTTTTAAATAAGAAGGGAGCGGAAAATTTTTGAAAATTGCACCTAAACGGCACAGAAGCTATACTGCTGGTTTTAAGCTTAATGTAATTTCACGTGCTGAACAAATTGGAAATAGAGCAGCAGCTCGAGAGTTTGAAGCGGACGAGAGATGTATTCGACTTTGGAGAACTGCAAAAGAGGAACTTAAAATTATGCCACAATAGAAACGAGCCAAAACAAGTGGTACTGTAAGGTGGCCGAATCTAGAGGACGACCTTGCAAACTGGGTAAAGGAGCAACGAGGAAAGGGAATGCCAATTTCGATTGTAAAAATTCGCTTACAAACAAAATTTACAGCAAAACAAATGAACATACATGATTTCAAAGGAGGGCCTTGCTGGTGTAGCAGATTTATGAAAAGAAAAAATATTTCTGTGCGTACAAGAACAACAGTCGGGCAACAATTACCTGTTATGTATTAATCGTTTTATTTTTTTAAGCTTAAGTTGTTTTGCTTATTTCAGTTTTGATTTGTAATTGAAGTTCTAATTTTTTTTTTGCTGTTTAAAGTAGGTTGTAAGTTTAAATTGTAACTTTTGGTAAACTTTTAAGTTTTGGTTAAGATGCTTTAAAAGTTTTCTGAGTTGAAGCTGTTTAATTTTAATTTAAGTTTAGGGACTTAAGATTTTTCGTTTTTGTAACTAGTTGTTTTGAACCTTAAGGTTGTTTAACTTTAATTTTATTTTAAAGCCTTGCTGTTGCACTTTTGGTGTGTTAATTCTTTTTCTTAACCTCAAGTAATTTAATTTGTATCCCTCTTTCTTTTAACGTTAAACGAATATATACTTTCTGACTGGCGGTAGAAGAAAAAAAAAAAAAAGAAAAATATTGATTTTATTTGTATTTCATTTTGGATAATATGTGAGTGGACTTAAATTGTGGCTGAGGAAACAATTATTACAGTGCTGACATTTTATTATGAATTATAATGTTGTGTAATTAGTAGCTTCATTTTTTAATTTCCCAAAGTCATTTTGTATTAACTTGGTTCAGAGATTTTTCACTCCTTGCCCTCGGCTTGGATTTCTTCCAGCGGAAACTCTTATCAGCGGTTGTACTGCACCCCACAATTCCTTCTACCAAACGTTCCACCATCTGTGATGGGGGGGGGGGGGCCGAAAGCGCTGGACCGTTTTGGAAAAAAAAAAAAAAATAGTAAAACAATTTTTTCGAATCCAATTTTATTTTTACATGAAAATAGATGTCTTAAACTATTTTTCAACACGGTTTCCGCAAATGATCAAACACTTGTCATAGCGGGTGACCAGTTTTTGTATACCATCGTCAAAGAAACTTCCCGCCAGTTCCGACAACCACGACTCCACAGCATTTTTCGTGTCATCGTCAGATCCAAAGCGCTTGCCACCAAGCTCGCGCTTTATGTGCAGGAACAAGTGATAGTCGGACGGCGCCAAGTCCGGGCTGTACGGCGGGTGATCGAACTGCTCCCAATGAAACTGTCGAATTAACGATTGAGTGACACCAGCGGTATGGGGCCGAGCATTGTCATGGAGCAACACAATTCCTTTACTGAGCATTCCTCTTCGTTTGTTTTGAATGGCGCGCCTTAGTTTTGTTAAAGTCTCACAATATCGTGCCGAATTAATGGTTTCACCTCTGGGAAGAAATTCAGTAAGAAAAACGCCTTTCCTATCCCAGAAGACAGTGCACATGATTTTTTGTGATGACATTGTCACTTTGAACTTTAGTTTTTTCGGAGAATGAGTGTGTCTCCACTCCATCGATTGTTGTTTCGATTCTGGTGTGAAATGACACAACCAAGTTTCATCACCTGTCACAATTTGGTTTAAAAAGTTTTCTCCCTCATCACTGTACCGCGTGAGAAATGTCAGGGCATTACCAAGTCATTTTGTTTTGTGAACATCAGTGAGCATTTTTGGAACCCATCGGGAACACAGTTTGCGATAATTCAAGCGGTCAGACACAATTTCGAACAAAACAGTACGTGAAATTTGTGGAAATGCCTCTGAAAGAGTTGTCATTGTGAAGCGTCTGTTCTCATGAATTGCTTCATCAACTTTCCTTACCAAATCATCGGTGACAACAGAAGGCCGACCAGTCCGAGCCTCGGCGTAGACATTTGTTCGACCTGCATTAAACATTCTTACCCACTTTCTCACCATTCCATCACTTATCGCGTATTCACCGTAAACTTCTGTCACTTGACGATAAATTTCGGACGGTTTAACATTCCTCGCGTTCAAAAATTTAATCATGGCACGAATCTCACAGTCAGCGGGAGAACTAATTGTCTTAAACATTTTGAATGTGCACAGCAAACTGAAAACACAACATAGAGCAACCAAAATGGCGACAATTTAAAGTCAGTGAACAAGAAAGACTAGTGCGCATGCGCGGGACGCCTACCACAACGCTGCGACGGCGCTAGAATGAAACAATACTTAGTTTCCGTTTGTGTGTGTGTGTGAGTATGGCAAAGCCTCGGAGGCTATCTGCCTAAGAGGAGGGATGCCTTCGTGGAGGACTTTCTAAGGGAAACTGGCTCGTATACACGTTACACATGGGGAAAACCACGAAAACGCCCATGCAGCCAGCCCGTTCGCGGGATTCGAACCTCGGACCGAACTACCAGTGTTCAGCGACTTTACCGCTCGGCCGCTGGTGGGCCCACTTAGTTTCCGAATACGCTACGTAGGATTTAATATATCTCATTAAAGCACTTTTTACTGCATTTCGCGCATTTTTTTCACGCGTAATTCTTGTACAAACATCTTTACTTTGGTAAAACGGTAAAAACTAAGCACAAAATTTATGGGCTTAATTTTGTACAATTTGAAAACTAATTTTGAAAATAACGTAAAATTAAATAAGATTGATAGTACGTAATGCTTTGAAATAAATAAGGTAAAATTAAACAAGATCTGATAATTTTTTTAAAATTTTAATGACCATTTTCAAAATTATAATAAGATTACAAAACAATCATTTATTTAATTGTATCATCATTAACTAATTAACATTAAAGTGGAGTATTTATTTTAGTAATTTATAAAATTCGGAGCATAAACTTTTCTGAGTGCAATGAAGGGAAAAAAAAAGGTAAAATAAAATCTAGAAGCACTCAGATTTTATATTACGCCCAAAAGGAACCTTTTTTTAACGTTATGTGTGTTACCTTTATTTATTGAATATCATGTTCTTCGCCCGTAAACCACATGCATTTGAAAACAGCATATCTTTAGAATTTCCGCACTGGAGATAAAACTGTTATTTTCCGTACAGTGCTCGCTCTGAACTCGTTGAGTTTGTTAATAAAAAATTCGTTAAAGTTCTACAAAATATGAAATAGATTAAAACAAATTCGAAATCTGGCCGTCCAGATGACCATGTTCGGGTGGAGGATTACATTATTCAAAATTTGATGGCTCAAAGTACTGTCGTTTTTGTCACAGTGCGAGAAACATCCATGTATTTATGCAGATTCTTCATTATTTAATTTCTTTAAATATAATACAGGGCGATAATATTTGGTAACAATTTGCAAGGAGACACGGACATTTGTAGTAAAACAGCGCAAAATGCCGCTTCGAAATTAACAGCCTTTCTAGGCTACTGCCCCTTTGGGCTAATAAATTCAATTAACAGTAAATAAAAAAAATCTTATGCAGAACTAAAAATAAATAAAAAAAAAAAAATCACTATAAAATACAAGCAAAATTAATTATTACAGTTAAATACAATTTTAATATTAAAATTAAATGCATAAAAACGTTTCAGGAGTCAAAAGTGTTTATGACTATGATGTATTATGAAATATAATTGAAATAAAATTCTCCTTTATAGAAATTGTGCTATAATACTTATCTATAATTTTAAAAAAGCAGCACAATTTAGAGAATTTTAAACAAAACTTTCAAAAATTCGTTTTTAAATATTTTAGTATTTTTTACTTATTTACACCCATAAAAAGCATAAAAATTGCTTGTTTGAAATTTTCTATTAGTTCAGATTTAAAATATTACTTTCTAAAACAAGTAGTTACAAATTTTCTTACAGCATAGGAAAAGCTAAAAAAATATCCAGCCCTGAAGCATGTAATAGCTTTATAATTATTTGGAATGTTAATTATCAGGGGTGTTTGTGGGACACCGAAAAATCCCCTGAAACTTTTACGGACTTACTACCGACATTTTGGAGTTTCGAGAAGGGAGGGGGGAGAGAAATGAAAAATTACAATATGAAGTATTGAATGACCTAATTATAAAAGTTCAATGAATTACTTTTTTTGCAAAATTAATAACCATAAATTTTCAAACATATAAACTACTACATTTTATGTAAATATTTTAAATTACCTGAATTAATTCTTTAAAAAAAATTATATAATTTCTGCTGTTTTTTTAATTTTCTGATGTTTGTGGGCTTGTCTTTCTTTTGTGGTGAACTTCATAATTGCTAATGCTTTTCTGCTAATGTAGAAGGTTTTTCAGAGACTTTTATAGGTGACTCATCTGAAATACATGTTTTTAAGTCCTCTTGATATGTTTTCCAACTTCTGTTCATATTCAGTAAGAGATCTTTGTGAATTGGATCAGTCATTGGATTTTTTTAAGCCATATTTTTCACATGAGGTTTCTTTAGAAGCCATTAAATCATATTTAATAGTCTGCACTGCATCTAAGGAATCAATCTTAAGAGAGGTTCTATAGTCAGTGACAAGTGTATCCATTAAGTTGAATGCACTTTCCACTAATGGGCCATGGAAGCAGCTAAGGCAGGCTTTGACCAATTTAGCCAATGTAGGATACTTATAATCATTTGCGAAATCATCTTTTAAATTAAAAACTTTAGACCAATATTTATCAATTGTACACTTGACTTGATTTCCACTTTCATCAGATGTGTAGAGCATTTCTTTGGTGATATCAATATCACTCTGGTATAACCTTATTTCAGCTTCTACTTTTGACTTTTCATTATCACTAAAAATATGGGACATAAAAGATGATAATTTTTCAAAAGCTAATATTGTACTGGTTTTACCTCTTAGCTCTGGATCTAATGCTGTAAAACTAATTAGATATGAATTTTTATGGGGTAATTTCTGTTTCATATGCTGTGCTGTATTAGAATAAACTTTCATCAGAGAAATTTGGAATTCTTTTGCTATTGGATGATTTTTTGATAATTTCTTCAGGAGAGTGGAAGATTCTGCACCAGTAAATATTACTTTGCTAGGTAGATGGAATTCTGGATTTGTGACATCAACCGTTAATAAATCATTATAAGATGTGCACTCCATATTTTCTGGCTTCATAAAAAAAAAAGAGAAAAAATTTTGCCATCAATTTATAAATACTGGAATGTATTAAATGAAGCATTGGTTTTTTGTTTCAAATAATTTAATATATGTGTTGAACTCTGGTAATACTGCTGAATATAATGGCATATGCAATAAAGTTTTGTTTTGAATAACAAATATCCCATTTAGTATTCTTTTTTTTCCGAGCTAAAGCATCCTTTGTGAGTTGTTGGGAATGCAAGCAAGAATACACCCCTTCAACAATTTTTTTCTGAGCTGCAGAAATATTTCTTTTATTGTATACAGTTTCAACATAAGAAAAATAATCCCCTTTATCAGTTTTATCCAAGTAGTGAAAATTAAATGCAATAAGAGCATCCCACAGATCTTTGATTCTTTCTAAAACACATAAAATGTACACCCACCTATGGTCTGGTCTCTTCAAGGGCTTAAGTTTTTTAATGGCAAGCGATTCACAGATTTTGAAAAAAATTTCTCTTTTACTGCAGCTTTTCATGTCAAAATAGATATCATCAAACAAATCTTCTAAGTATATATCAAAACATGAAGCAAATTTTTTTGCACAGTTATTAGCTGTGTGACATGTGTCACCATCAATATCTAATAAGTGGGGTGCTTTGTTTGATCGTAGTCTGGTTTCAACACCCTTTTTTTCCCCACGCATGGTGTTACACGAATCCATTAATACACTAATTAAGTTTGCCCGTGGAATATTATTATCTTCAATAGTATTAACAACTGCTTTAAAAACAGCTTCTGAAATGCAAGATTCCATTTTCAGAGATGCAAAATGATGAACTACAACTTCATTTTGATTGTTGTCATAAAACTGCACCAATATTGCCAGTATACTTTCTTGAGCATTCCTAGTACTTTCATCCAAATTTAGAGAAAATGGAGTCTCCTTTAAAGTTTTAATGATATTTTCCTTAATAGTTTTTGCGAGCCCATATTTCATCTTATAACATGCAGTAGTCTTGGACATTTCCAACGAGTTTAATGCCGTCTGATCGTTGCTCAACTGTTTGCAGAGTTCAATTAAATTGGGAGCTACATTGAAAGAAAGATAATTCTCGGCGATAAACGAAGTTATTAATACCTCTTGGCGTGCTTTTCTTGTCACTATATCCAATGGCCGAGCATCAGTCTCCAGTAAGTCATCAGTATTTTTTGAATTAGCATAATTACTTAAAAGTCATTGAATGTCTAATGCACTTTGAATATTTTATGTGCGTCACAGTTTTAGAATGATTTGTGAAAGCCTTGAATCGTTCCCCATCATACTTCAGCAGTGAGTTACAAGAATCACAATATGCTTGTCCAGCAACATTTATTTTCTTGCACCATGTGCCGATGGTTTCCCCATTACCATCTCCCCATTCAATCCAATTCCACCTAAATGCATTCCGGACACCTTCTTTTAATTGTATAATATCACTATTTATATCGAGAAATTTCATAGTGAAATTCTCTTGCGTACATAAATAAAAAAAGTATTTCAATAAACGAAACGAAAAATTTACATGTGCATCAAGAAATGAAACGAAAATTTTACACAGTGGAGGAAAAAAAGTTGAGAAGCGATCAATGACAAATAGCTAATACGGCGAAAAATCCCCTTCTGTACTTATTGGCGCCACGCCAGGAGAGATAAGAGAATTTGAATCCAGAGTCACGTGATCGCACATCTGGTCGAACGAAGTCTCTCCTTTTTTTTTTCTGCTGCGCCTACTTGCCGAAAAGAATCCAGAAGAGAATGTCCGAGAACTGGGGAAATGAGTCATAACTCGCAATAAGGAAAGAACAAAAAAGAAGTTTTTTCCCCTTTTCACGCATTATCACTGCCTTTGGAGAAAGAAAGGAAAAGTTTTCACCACACACACTGACCTTGCATTTTCTGCTTTCAAAGCAAACAAAATTACCCAGATCAAAATAAATAATTCATTATTATTCCTACTTCCTTTTGAACAACGATCCCCGGAATTTCCGGGAATCGAAGTTCAAAAATCCCCGGAGCACAAACACCCCTGAATTATGCTTGATAAATATGCTAAATTTTTAAAAATCAATCTCAATTTCAAAAATAAAAATATGGAGAAATTCTAATTTGTGAAATGAAGTGCTACAACCAGCTTTTTCTTGACAATTATACACGCTGCAATAGGCAACCACTGCTACATTTCTGCAGGTCGTCCCTACTCCTCCGGATGCGATCAAGGTGACAGCCAGGAATGCCTCAGACGAGGGAGAAAATCCATTTGAGTTAGTCTGAACAAGTCTTTAAAACATACTAGTAGAAATTATTTTTACGTCACTTGTATTCAGGAACTACAGCATTACTACTCACTAAAGCTTCACACAAAATGATTATGAATACCAAAAATTTGAGATTGCTTTTTAGAAGATGGATGAATGTGAATCAAAGCGCACAAGAAATGAGAACACCTTTCTTTATTCATGAACTTAAAAGTGATATATACATCAAGTTCAAGACATAATTACGGTGTAAGGTGAATCGGTTGCAAATTTTATTATAAACAAATAACAGGGCAGTAAAGTGCTCTCTCATAAGATCAAAACCTATAATAAATTCTGATGAAATATTTGAATATTTTTTGATTTAAGTATCCACTGATTTTCTGCTGGCCTGCACCTATATCCTTAGATATTTTCCTAGAATATTACTTTTATGCTTTATAACACAAATTGTGAATCTTCTGTTCATGAGCAAAACAAAATTAATGATGAACTGAAATAATGTCATCTGGCATAAACTTTTTACATCAGTATACAGCTCTCTCAGAGTTGACCCATTAAATCATGACTTCCCCCCTAAATATTAAAACTACTTTGTAAATAATTTTTTATTTTCTAGAAATTATTCATTATTAAACACTTATGTTTACATTGCAATAAGCTCCATAACCAACTCAATACAGTACTTGATGATTAAATTATTTGCTCTCATAATTTATATATGGGCAGGGCTTAATTTCTAAGATTAAAAGTGCGGAGCCCTACAGAAGACCGTCAGCAGAGAGGAACAAGAGTAAATAAATAAAATGACTATTAAACTCATTAATAATTTTAAAATTAAATAGTTAATTATTATCAAATTAATTAATAGCTATTTAATTAATGTTTATAAATTGTTATTTAATCAATAATTATTATATAATTGATAATTTATTATAACTGATATTATTAGATAATTTATTGAAATAATTAAGGATTAACTAATTACAATTAAATAAAATGTAAAGAGATAAATTGAAATTTAATACGAGATTTTTAATATAATTTTATTTTTAAAATAAAATTTCTACTGAAACTGTTATTCAATTATATAAAAGAAGTGCCGCAGCCTCCTTATTCAGGGCTCCAGTGCATTCCAGCTAGAATTATGATTTATTACAAAAACTAAGAAGCACCAGAGCCAAGATCCGGTGAGTTCCGGCCCAATTTAAGCCCTGATTATAGGGGGGAGGGAGTTCTTTTATCATCACAAAAATTAAATATACTTAAAGTACAGCTGATGAAAATTCCAGGGCAAAACAGAATGAGGATATGAGCAAGTGGAAACAAAAAATGAGAGGAATTTGGTAAGAAAGAACATTCTCTTTGACCACGGCTCTCTGCTGATATAACAAGCAGATGTGTGTTAGGGGTAAAATGAATCAGACTCTTAGGGATTTATGTAAAGTTGCTGGTTATGCTTCTTCCCCCATTAGTGGATACTGTGGAAAGAAGATGTATAGGTCATGCTTGAGTAGTTTATCTCAATATTTCACTCATATTGTACTAGCTGTCACTTAACGCACATTTAAGAACACAAATTTTCCTTCCTGCGAGGATAACTTATTGTAAGCACCGATAACAATACGCTAGATACGATGGCATGGCGAGAAATTTACACGATCCTAACCAAACTCCCCCAAATTTATTGCCCTTCTTTAAGGGAAAGTTTTCCACATGTGAGTGAAGAGACTTTACTTGAATGTCTCATGTTCTCATGAGTTTGTATTTCTAGGGAAATAGAGTATTGCTAGGTCTGCTTATTGTTAAAATAAAACGTTAGGATTTCTTAACTTTTTTCCCTTTAAATTGTGGTTCAATTTTATAAAAGAAGTACCAGAGCTCATCTTACTTAATGCTCCGGTGCACTCCGGCTAAAACTGTAATTTATGGTAAAAGTTGAGAAGCACCGGAGGCAGGCTCTGGCGCAATTTAAGCACTTTATATGTGGGTAATAACATTCTCTTATGTATACATATGTACATGTAACCATGCAGAAAATATACATTGTGAAACCTTTTTTACATATGTTTATTTATTTTATTTTGCTTTAATAAAGTGAAAAAGCATCACCGCAAAAAAGAGTTACCAATACAAAGTATACTATGTCATTAATATTCAAAAGAGTTGCTATGACAGAATTCGGAATATTGGAAATACCTTACTATCAAAAGGAACAGTATAATTTTTTAATGAGAGATAAACAAATAACACAGAAGATAAATCTCTATAATTTTAAAATGAAAAGACTCCCCCCTTAACAGATGATAAAAATAATTCTTATGAAATACATAAGTCAATAGTAGCATTAATTTAAGATAGGATTAGGCAATACGTGTTTGAGCAAAAACATAACTCAAATATTAACACAAATATTTTAAAAAAAGGGGGTAAATTAAGATTGGTATCTGGACAAAAGTCTCACATGAGCATTACTAGACCCTTAGTTTGATAATGGCTGCATTTCGCAGCATAACTATTATAAACAAGAAATAGTATTACTTGATAAAACAAATTTAATTTTCATTAGTATCAATCTCAATATGCAAACATATATTTTGAAGATTAAAAAGGAATAATGTTAGAGGCTTTAGTTAGTTTCACATTATCATTTTGAAGAAATTATGATGGAAAAAGTATGAGAACTTAAATAAAAAATTCTTTACAAGGAACCTTAAGACTAGAAGATATGTGATGCAACTCCTAAACCTTTATTAGATGCATAAAAATTAACAATTTTTAAAGAGACAGATGATTGTTGCTGTAGAAAATGATAATTCTTGAAAAACCACAGCCATTTTATAAATGTATATGTTTAAACATTCATGGAACAATGCCCAGTTCTATAAGACAGATGAGTATGAATACAAAAATGGCAGCATGAGTACACACTCAAATCTTAAATAAGTTGCAAAAAAATACAGATCTAAAACATAAGTAAATTTTTTTCTTCCAAAGAAATTTCAAAATCTAAAAAGTCATTCAAGTGTAAAACAATAACTTTTCATGCTTTAAACTTAATAATAATTACCTTATGATTCACTTATGGTTACTAGATGGATTTCCAATATAGTAAATCCTTGCAAAGCGCATATTTACAGAATACAATTTTGTATCTACACGTTCTCTTAGTTGTATCCATTTAATTTGTTCAAGGCTAAATTTTCTTTCATATGCAGTTCAATGTTTATTGATCTATATGGAAAGCTTGATGGCCTTAGCTCTGGCTAGAAATTATCAACAATTTTAAAGGGGTTTCCAGTGACTGAAAATGAAGCGAAAGAAATAAAAAGTGCAAAAGCAATTGGCACCAATATTAGATATGGTAAAATGTGCAGTAGAGCTGGCTTGAAAGCAGTGAGAATGAGGAAGATAAAAGTACATTAACCTTCCAAGAAGTTAAACAAATTGTTAAAAAAGGCACAGGAACTTCTGATTTTGCAATGGAGATTGATCAAAATGAAGAAAGAAGAGGATAATTTAATAAGACTGTAAATCTCTGCATGCTTTAAGGTGAAACTTCTCAAGAGTTGTTTCAGTCACTGCCCCAATGAAAAATCAATAACATTTTTTCCTGTTCAATTACAAAAATATTAGTTTTTTTTTTTTTTTTTAAATTACACATAAACCGTTTTTTTCCCTCATAGAAAGTTAACCTTGCAGAATGCAATTTTGCCATATGGGCAATGTATTAATGACACCCTTGCGTTTGGCAAAGATTTATAGTATTTATTTTTTAATGTTTTCTAGAAATTTAAAATTATTCACTTAAGATCTGTAAATAACACATGATGAGCTACATACATATCTCTATTACTAAAAACTTAAAATTAATCTATCACATACTTCTAAAAATATTAACTTTTGAACACATCATCTACCTGTTAGGTTTTAAGACTGCAGACAGAATTTTATAATTCAAATTTCAGTGAAATGTAAAATGAATATTAAGCAACATTACATTACAGTATCTAATGAATTTAAAACAAAGTTAACAAGTGTATTAAATATTTTTCTCATGAAATTTACATAAAAAAGGACAAATCATACCATACTAGATAATGATTCAACTAAAAACTTAGTATATGCTCAAGTTTTGAGTAATTTTTCTCTTAATATATTTGGGAGATATGAAGAGTATTCTTAAATACTTCAAAGTATTTGGAAGTGCTGAATATCAAAAAATAAATATCTACAATCAGCAGTCGAAGAAGACTACTCTTAAATAAGGTCAGTGAAATAAACTTTTAAATTATTTAATACAAACATATATCTATTAATAAAAACCAGAAAGAAATTCCATACTAATGAAATTTCTTTGTACCAATAACTTTTTAATTTTATTTCACGCCGTTTTATATAAATGTTAGTAACATGAAAAATACATTATAAATCACTTGACTTTACAATGCACAGTCTATAAGAAGCTTACAAATTCCCACATCTTTCATCTTTATATACATATATACAAAATGTTTATACAAAATCTAAGAGCTGAATTTAAAATACTTTAACTGTGGAAGGTCAAAGGGCAAAAAACATATTGCAAAAAGATTTGGGATAATTTGCACATTCAATCATTGAATTAAATCAACAAAAACATATTAATCTTAACCTCAAGGTTTTAAAAGTAAAAATATACAAATGATTTCCTCCACAATTTTCTTTAAAATGTCTACTTTTTTTATCTGTACAAATCATACACAGAAAAGCACTTAGAATTTAAATAAAAAATTTATATTAATTAATGCAATATCAATATACACACACAAAAAAAAAGAAGAGATTGAACTTTATGCACAAAGTTCTAAACATTACTACCTTGATCTCTAATGGTATGATTTGATATTGATTATACAATTATGTACAACTATATACAAAGTTACTACAGCTTATCACTCAAATAGAAAATTAAAATACACCTCCCAGTAAATATTCTAAATATAAGAGTGTACACATATATTTGTCGCATTAAATTATACATAGGTTCAAAAACCGTATACAGAAACAATTTGATATCAGTTCAAAAACAAAAGAATTAAACAAAGAAACACTGAAAGTGATGCTTGCATTTGGTGTTGCTGCTAAGTTTAATACTGAGAAAAAAGGATCAAAAACACTGCTTACTTATAATATTTATCTAATATAAATATTCCAATATACTTTTAACCCTTTCATCAACTGAGTGTAGAGTATTAAACAATTTTGATATGAAAATGATGCAGCATACAAAATTAAAAAAAAATCACACATTTGTAGTCAGAAGCTTGTTACAAAAGGTCTCTTTGGTCTTGAGTATTACAAAGTTCACATTCATACTTATGAAAACAAAGGCAGTATTGGAATTAAAGAAAAAAAAAAAAAATTGTAACTGTTACAGCAATAACATTAACAAAGAAATTAGAAAATTTAATTATGAAAAAAATCAAATAAACATCAAAGAAAAATTATTATAAATAATTACAAAATTGTTTTTGATTCTCAGTTTAAATAATGTTTTTCACCATGAATAAAGTAAATATACAGTACTAGGTTTCTGCTGACCTTTTTTTCCCCCCCCCATTTTAAAGTAAAACTAAAACTGATTAATTTTTTTAGCTAATTTCATAGTAAGCTATAAAACAATCAAGCAAAATTAAAAGAATTATGACATTAAAGACAACTGTGTTGCAGAACTAGATATAGTAGATAGTGTAATTTTTTCTTCAGGAGTAACATTACAAGAATAAAAATTGGGTATTTGCATACGTACAACAATCACTTTTTAATTAAGAATTATGTTTACATTCTTCAATAATCACATTCTTTAATGTGAGTTATGCGGTATTAACAAGAAAATTCAATTGATTAACAATCTCAGGTGTAAACAGTCATCATGTAATCAGTGGGACAATTTTTATGTACCCACTACATGATTGTGTGAAAAATTTCTTTTCTCTCTCATTAAAATTTTAGCTCAGAGGAAATTACATACATAAATTATCCAGGGCATTTGTAACAATCATGTCTATAAACTACATCCATGCAAAAATACTAATCCTTACCACCTCCCAAATTAGGGGGGAAAATGATATATAGCACAAAGATGATCGAAATGACTTAAATAATTTCTAATACAATAAAATCAAGGAAAAAGTTATCCACACAAAACTTTCACATGACAATCAAATTTCAGTACTTGTAGATAATTAGTAGAAAGAAAATTGAAACAAGATAAACATATGGAACAGTTCAAAATTCTGGTTTTTGAGAGCAGTTCAAAATGCACTACTTCCTTTATGACATCAGTGCTGGCAAGTGAGCTTTCATGAGTACAAAGAAGCTTTCATGCATGAGGTGCAGATGCAGCAATAGCACAAGGACTGATGTTTGCAGAAGTGTTTAGGAAATCAGAGTGTATTTTTGCTTTGCGAAGAGAGCAGTGGCCTTAAGGACAAGCAAAGGATACACAGTTTACAGGAGGTAACACTCTCTCTCTGTAGCAAAAGTAACCATGTATGTAGAGAAACTGGTCAAGAATGACTCCTAGCCAACAGTGATATACATATTTCAACCACTGTCGAATATGCCAATGGCTGTGCCTATTATCTAGACAGACCCTAGTTACATACTTATATATATATATATATTTTAAAAGTTTTCATCAAAGATTTCTGAAATAAAAAAAAAATAGTCTGGTGTAATATTCTCTTGAAAGCTGCATAAAAATGCATTCGCACAAGACACTTTATAAGGTAAACATCCTATTAAAAAAAATGAAAAAAATTAACTACAGTTAGGGCCTTCTCAAAAAGAGTAACGGTGTAAAATTTTAGTTAGAGAATCTGACATTCATAAGTGAAAGAAGCATACATTTCACATAAGAATAAGCAAAAATTTTTTTTGTAAATTTTATATGCATGTTTTAATCGGTATTAACACTATGATTTGAAATTTCAATGTCATCAAAATACTACTCCTAGTTACACTATAATCAAAACTTCCGATTTATGATAAATTCTCATGCTTTACATGTAAAATTTTATGCTGCACTGCCACAAAAATCACATACTCATTGGGAAAAAATTACAATAAAATTACTGAATCAATGTGAAATAAATGCTTCTTACATAAGGATCAGGGTAGCTAAACACAAAAACTCTTTAGTATAAAACAAACAGATGCCTGTTTTAGACAAATTAGCATTTTCAATAAAAATACTTTTTCTGAATATTTTATACTTCCATTCAACACATACCTCTGGACTTTGAATATATACCTATAATTGAAAATACTTTCTAAATACCTTTTTCTTCAATCAAACTTGATGAAATCTTAAAAAAAAAAAAAAAAAAAAAAAAAAAAAACCCCTCCTATGACATTTAAGAGATCTTTAAGACGCTTCATCTCTCTTTCAGACACCTACATTTGCATTTCTTCATTTAGGGGGAAAAAAAAATTACTAGCGTTCTTCAAATACCTGAAAAATGTTCATTTTTTTCATATACAGCACATAATTACGAATGAGTTTCCTTCAGAATGAAATGAGTGATGAAAAATATAACAACTAAGTGACACACAAAAATCTGTAATTTTGCAAATGCAATTGTACACATTCCCATAGCTTTCAGAAGATCAATATATTTATACATGTGCTTTGACTATCTTTAGAAAATACTCATATGCTTGGAAGTATACCTTGGTTTCTACACAAAACAGCATCTGTAGATACATAAAGCTTTACTCATTGCAGAGTTAATTGAAATAAAATTAATTATGGGGCATTCTGATGTTGGGAGTTATTAAAACTGCTATTTTGCCATTTTCATTGCCCAGTCATTAAATTCAAGGACAGATTTAAGTGAGGCAATGACTGTCCTTTAATAAAATGGCTGACTTGCTCATAACAGGTGGAGCTACATAGTAGATTGTACACACCTGATGATGACACACCCAGCTCTCTGAGTTTAAAGTAGATTGTACAAATTCTAATGTAATTCTGCGCTGCAGAAAAGTTTTCAAAAGGAGGTAAACATTTATCAGAATGCATCATAATAATTAAAAATTTTTGCTTTTCAATATTACTGCTTCAAATTACAGTGTATTTTAGCACCTGCTTATTTCGTCTCCCCCCAAAAAAAAATCATGATCATCAGGCTAGATATCTTTTACAGTTTAATAAGTTTTCAAAATTTATTTTAACTCTTTGGAAATTGCGAGATTAAGCAATTTTTTCCTCAAATGCATATGATATCTGTCAGTTGTAAATCTGTTACTTAAGCTGTTTGCTTCTGCCCAATGTGGTGCATAACTGGAATGCAAGCTGAGCTTGTTGATGACCACCAAAAGGTGTATGTTTCATTTTAAAAGAGCAATTTACCACTTTGAGTATTAGCTATGATTAAAAGTTTACATGAATACTTCGCACTTTAAAACGAATGATTTTAATATCACACGGACACTAAAATGCCATACAGACTTATTTGCCATTGAATTTCACAAATCTGGTGTATCTCGTCTTTTTCTAATGCATGAGATTCTTGATTACAGTTTGTTACAAGACTTCTGCATTTAGTCTTTCTTTTTTTAGCTTAATCTCTCATCTACTTGATAGTTCAGAGGGATGGTAAAGTAGAGAGTTAAAAAAAAAAAAAAAAAAAAAAAAAAAAACCCTTTTTATTGTGTTTTAGTCAAATAATCAATTTTTGCATATTTATGACATTCAAAATGTATTTATGTGAAACTGCATATCCATTTTTTAAAATAAATTAAATTTTTCAAACAAAATATTTCACCCATTAGTTTATTATTCTCTTTTCCAGTTCAAACTTTCAGCATTCATGTACTGATTGATGTCTTTTAATCAAATTATCAATCTTTATTAATTATATTTTATATTTTAGTCACATGATACTACATAATTATTTTAATGATGAAATCTATTCACTTTTCATCATTTTGTTACTTTCTTTCCCTGTTTCATCTTTTTCAATCAGTGTAGAAATAATTCTAATAAATCTACTTTAATGGCTAGGATTTTTATTTACACTAAATTTTGTTATTACTGATTGATTTATAAAAAAATTGCTCTGCTTTGTTAATAAAAAAATAATTTCAATTGTTTCTGGCAATACAATTTGTTCATTGTTTGTCATACATACAATTTATTCATATAATGCGAGATTGGACAATAAACTCCAAATATATGGTTTTATATTTAACATTTTTTAATCATACAGTTTCTGTATTAACTACACACTCTCTAGACAAAAGTAATAATTTTTCATGCATTATGAAAGCAAAAATAAAAGAATTCCATCTATTTGATTCAAAATATTCCACAGAACTCTTATAGCAAGACCTACAAATTCACCTTTAACCGCTTTTTTTAACAATAGTATCTGAAAGTCAACAGTAGTTAATTTCTGAAATTCTCGTGTGAAGGATAAGGATTTGTCAGACATTGATAATGCCAATTTACTCATCAATCCTTACGGTTATTGGAGTTGTAAAATTTAGCAACTGCCTATGAATTTAACATCATGAACAGGTCCTATAAGCAATTGTTTTAAAGATTTTTTTTGTTATAAATTCAAAATGTATGTGTGTAGGTAGATGATAGATAATTTAATGATACCTCTTTAAATTTCTAAAACAATGAAAGAAAAAAATACATGAAAATAAAAAAATAATGCTTATGGCTCTGCTTACTTTATCTCCCTCCCCTCCAGAAATATTTTCAAAATGCAGACAATACCTGATGCCAATAATAAAGCATTTCTCTTTCAAACAGTGAGAATGAAAAATGCACTTTTTATTATTAGTGAGGTGCAAAGGATAAACTATATATATATATATATATATATACATAAAAGTTAGAGGGTATTTTATATATGGGCTGATAATGACAGTGAAACTGAGTACATATCAAATTAACAAAAACAGAAATCGAAATCCAGTATAGCTAAAGACCATGCCTCAATTTATCTGCAATCAGGATATCAAAATGTTTACTATGCTTATGAAATGCAGAGAAAAATTAAAAAAAATAATAAATGTGAGAAGCTTTTAGAAATTTGAATAATGTGAACATTCCTGATGAAGCAAGATGATAAATCCAAAAAATAATAGCTATGTGGCCTTTTATACAGAATGGATGTGAACTTGGTTAATTAAGTCTTATGTAAATTGTATTTCTAGTAGAATAGTGCTCAATGGCCAGTGCGATATGAAAGGAAACTTACAGCATAATCCATGTCAAACAGAACAATATAAGATCACAAACACTGCATCATCTTGAGATATACAGAACATGAAGAAATAATTCTGATGACAATGACTTTCACATACAATGTCAAGAAGCAGAAAATAACTATATTTATGCAAAGTCCAAGGTTACCAGCATGTAAGCTATTTGAGTGGAAGGCACTGATTTTTTTAAGTGGCACTACTGTCAGAACCTTGGATGTACATGCTGATTATAAGGAAGTAAGAAACCTCAATATGGAAATAATGAAGTATCTGCAGCAAATGCACTTCTATGTATAGTAAAATTACCTTTCTTTCTTCTTTTTTTGTAGTAGTACATATATATATATATTCATCCTAAACACATTTCTAAGGTTGTGCCATGACTTCTGTAAGCACAGAAGCATCTTGAAGGTTAGTATGATTTCTTAGTTCTGTGATATTCATTGAATGAAAATTACAGCTTGTTATGTTTGGTATGAGGCAATATGAGTATATATACAAGCCCAATTCACAAATACATCTCACACTATACATTCCTTATTCTGAACTGGAACACAACTTTCTCCATTTGAATATATTTTTCTCTATTAATACACAATTCAATCTATTTACGGAATCTTCACTAGAAATTATTTTTTTTTTTTTTTTTTTTTTTGCTACAGTTACAACTGCGAGATTACAAACATTTTTGCTTATTCCGAGAGAGATATCTACCAATTATCTAAATAAATGAATTTCTATGACGTGTAGTCATTTGTTTTAATATTCAGCAAATACATGACACAGCCAATGTATTTTAATGTACTCATATTTTTCAATTTCAATGCTTAAATTTTTATTTTCAATCAAGCTCAAACTTTTTAATATAAAACTGTAATATATATTTTCCTGCACATTTAATTTTTTTAATAATTCTCAGCAATTTACTCACTGTAGAATGAAAGCATAAGCATGTCCAAGAATTTACTGAAGCATTACATAAAGAAGATTACTAGTAACTAGAGAATCAGAAAAAATTCATACTACTATATAAATAATTAAAACAGAAGAACAAAACTAACAGACACATAAGATGATACATTTTGAATAGCCAAGAACAAAAATAAAAACAATGAAGATAATTTCTGTTACTGAAGAGTAAAATTTTTCAGAAGTAGATTTAAAGCAGTTTTAAGGAATAAAGGGCTTAAGCAAACCGAATTCAGAACTGACAGCAATGAATGTAGCAAGAATACATTATAAAAGAACTGAGAAATGCAAGTAGTTTACAATTTAAGAAATAAAGAAATTTGTAAGACTTCATTTATGCTGAGTCACAATGTTCAAAAACTGGCTTCCAACATGCAAGCATTCAACATAAGCATTTACAAAAATTTCTATAAAAGTTATGGTATTAATAAATTCAATTACTCAATGACTGACACACGTACAAAATGAATTAAGTATTACATTATTAAAAAACTACACAGAAAGTTGTTACCCTTGTTTGTTTGTAAAAGATCCCACAAAGCATAAATTAGTTTTTACTGCAGAAAAATGCATATTAATTTTTTATAATTATCTTTTTTATGTAAATGACACAGTTACTATGCAATCAGTAAAAATTAAAATTTAAAGAGAAAACAATCATATTGGAAGAGGAGTACATGCATACTGTTAACAATTCACAACAAAAAATTACTGAAAGCAAACACATCCCCCCCCCTTGTACAACTTATCAAAACAAAATGAATTTATTTCAGCAAAGTACTTCACGGCTATCTGCTTTAAAAGCAATGCCATTGCAGAATTTTTAAAAATTTATTTATTTTTATGTATAAGCAGCATGTATTCATTTTATAAACAGAGGAAAAAATTCATACTCAAGCAACTACCAGTATTCAGTGATTGTATCATTTGGTAGTAACAAATATCTAAATATGTGCCATTTCATTTAGCCATTTCTTACATAACCAGCATTAAGACTAAAGAATGAAATAGCAATTTATGCAGAGTAACCAACTGAAACATTCTTTGAACACATCATAAGCTAAATATTCATTGATGAACACAAGCAACATAAACACAGTGAAATAAACAGTGACTATTAATTTTACTTACACTATTCCAATTAATGAAATTATGGTCTTGTCTGAATTGCAGTGATTTATACAGCCACACATTATTTTATAAACATATCAATTTGGAAACTTCATGTAATATCAATTTAAAGTAAAACTTAAATATATTTCAAATCCATACTTTAAATTCAAGATAATTATTTCAAGTGATAGTTCATTTTGTTTCTCTTTAAAATACGTGTGTGAAGAGTGAGAAAAAATATTTCAATTAGAACATTTAAATTGACACTGTGCAAAGAATAAATATTTTGGCATATGAGTTATAAATTTAGTTTTAATTGATATTTGTGTTTGTAAAAGCAATTAAAATTTGGGAAAAATTTCAAAGAATTGAAACTATCGCCACCTTGAAATATTTTAAATAGGATGTTCTCAATATCATTATTACTTGCTGTAGCAGAAGCAATCAATGCGCAGAAAAAAATAATTTAAAATGGATCAAAGTCCATACTAAATTTTTCATTTATATGTATATATATATAAATAACAGAGTGCATATTCATATATTTCTCAACTCAAGTAACTGCTCATTGGAAAGTTTATTGCTCAAGTTCTCAACATAATTCACAATGCAAGAAAGTGCTTATTACTCAGTCATACAATTTGGACAATTATAAAAGAAATAATATTGATTAAGTATATTAATCAGAAATTGAACCTACTGAAAACATTTTCACCAAATCAGCTTATAACGAAACAATACCTGTAACAACTCAAAACCATTGAACATAACAAAACCAACATACAGAAAATTAAGACATTGTTATGTTATTATACATATTTAAAACTTTCTTAATATAATGAATTATTATAAAGTTAATTAAGCACAACTCAGCAGTACTACCCATGATTTGGATGCTAAATATGTCATATTTTAAAAAAATATAATTTCTGGGAACGGGCAAAAATATTTTATAACAGTTTAAAAATACATATATTTCTTTGATGACTTGGATTAGATATTGAAGCTAGATCAAAACACTATATTACAATCATTTGCATACAGTGATATAAATGAAATGAAAATTTTAAAACTCATTTCACACAGTTTATTTTCTTTACCATTAAAAATTATTAGTCTTATCACATTATATGTGCATCACTGGCCATAGATTTCCCTTTTTCTGAACAGATTCCAGACAGACAAGAAATCCTAGCAATTCCTGATGACCCAGCAGAAAGCAAATAATAATGGCATCCATAATTTTGATTCCATGCAACCTAGATGTAAGAAGCAAACATCTTATTTTAAAAATGTTTAAATCACACAGCATTTAACATGGAATTAGAAATAAAAAAATCACAACATGAAAAATGCAAGAAAATCCTAAACATAAAGGAAGGAGCACAACAGTCAATGGGAGAAAGATAAAATTTAGAAATGTTAAATAGAAAAACTGTCTACTGAATACTGAAAAAAGTAATTTAAGCACAAGTATTATATTCATAAACACTCAAAATTCTACCCAGGGAACCTATTTTATAATGAAGTGAACTAATTTACAATAAACCTCAAAGCAATCCATAACATAAATATAATATAATATCCTTTCATAGAAAACAACAGTTAACCACTTGCACTACGATTTAATTTCATGGTTGCGGTGCCATACGCTACAATATAACAAGTGGTAAAGTGTCTCATTTACGCTACTTCGCGTCTGCGAATGCAATCCAGAGCTGTAACGAGAAATATAAACAATCTCGTTGTTAGGCGACGTGTGCACCACATTATTTTCATTTTGCAATAAATTCCTATCAACATGGTCTTCACGTCGCTCGCGGTTTGAGACAAAAGCATCTTGACGTGCGTGGCACGTCTTTATAGCGCAAGTGGTTAAGCAATGAAACAGATATATGCAGTCCACCAAAGCACAAATGAAACAAAAATAATGGCAACAACGAGTTTAAAAGTTTTAAAATGTCCACCAATTGAGGATGTGAATAAACAGTAGGTAAAAATTAATACCACACTTCCCATAGCAGTAATGACCATGAATGACTGTACGTGCATTTTCAACAGAAGAAACCAAATATGGTTGAGAATGATACAGTCCAGACGTCGATAATCCAGACCTCAAAGCTACAAACTTTCTGCGCATGCATAAACGCATAATGCATTTACGCACGCAAATAATACTTTTACGCATGCGCAATTGGATCCGGAAAGTAGGCTTGAACTTTCGATTATTTTAAAAAGAATTTCCGATTCTGGAGCTGCCAAAGGATCTACAAAGCAAAAGCATGTTTCGATGTCCATCAAACAAAAAGTGGAATTGCTGCAAAAAATGGATAAAGGCATATCCTTTGTTTCTCTAACCATTCCGAAATCTGTTTATCAATTTCATGCTGCTCTGCCAGGGGGAAAAGGGGGAAGTGTTGCGGTGTGCAATGAACTGGAAGTTGATCTGTCACCACTATCCTTACCTTCAGAGCAGATGTTTTTATTTTATTCGGCTTATAATTCCTTACTAAATGTAGTATTTCATCTTGATGTACTCCGTCTTTGATATGATTTAACCAAAATTCCTCATCATTATAAATATCACGAATATACATCAAATAGTTTTCTGGTTGCAATTTTCTAATTTCAATTATGCGTAATGTATGCTTTACGCATGCGTGCGTTGAAAGACATGTTTAATAAAATAAATATTAAGCTTTTTTTTTTTTTTTTTTTTTGTAAATTTTGATACTCTTTAGATCATAATTGCTCTTTATTTCATAAATTAAGGTTTAATATTTTTAATTTTATAATTTCTGCATGCCATCTTACCAGATTTAAATTGATGATCTATAATCCAAAAAAACTGATAATCCGAAATCGCCAAAGTCCCGACGAGTCCAGATTAAAGACTTTTGACTGTATTTGTGGGGGAAAACATTGAAGAGCCAAAACATTATGAACACCGAGTCAATAATGTGTTGTGTGACCTCTGGCCTGCAAAATGGTTGCAACTCATCTTTGCATTGATGCCACAAGTTCTTGGCAGATGCCTGGAGACAGGTTGTACAAAATACCTAAACAGTGGTCATGCAAATTCAAGTTATTCCAACATGGTGGTGTTCGAGTTCTGTGGGTTAAGATCCAGTGAGTTAGGTGGCCAAGACATTAATTGGAATTCATCCTTACACTCCTTGAACCACTCCAACATTTTGAGCCTTGTGACATAGGGCGTTTTTCCGCTTTCCAGTTTGGAAGACAGACGCCAGGTAAAGATGCAAGTCATTCAAAATTATGCCCAGAGAGTCCCACACTTTCATGGTCTGTTCTACTACAACTAAGGGTCCCAGAACCACCCAAGAGAAAATCATCCAAAGCATAACACTGCCATCACCAGCCCACATAATGACCTTCTGCATGGGGGCTGCAAATGTTTGCCTAGAAGACTGTGTACTCTGACATGATCATTGATGTGATTAATGAAAAATCAAGATTCATCCGACCAGGCAACTATCTTCCATTCTTGATGTTCCCAGACCCATTTTAGATGTAGCTGATGATGATGATGATGATGCTTGATCAACAGATGCATGAGTGGGACATCTGCTGTGCAGCCCCATATCCAATATTGACCCCTGAATTGTGCATTCCAAAACACCTGCATTTTTACTTGCAATGTATTAGGCTGTCAGCTTATGTCTAGTCCCAAATTTTCTGTATCAAGTGAAACAGTTTCCGATGTACTTTTTCTTTGATGACGCATGGACGTCCAACACCTTGGCATCCACTGCTAGTTTAATCATCATTTATCCGCTTTTCATAAATACTAACAATGCTAGATCATAAACAACCTACCAGCAGCGCAGTTTCGGAGCTACTCGCTCCAAGTCTTCAGCCATTACAAGCTGCCCTCTGTCAAATTCATTTAGATCAGCAGCCTTTCACATCACTCACAAAAGTTAGTCCAAGAATGACTCCTTACATTCTCCAGAAGCATTTACATACCATTCTCACTTAACCATGTGCCCTTCACATAAACCAGATGAGTTCATTGAAAAATGTGGGGATGGTCATAATGTTCTGGTTTGTCAGTGTATATGGTCTCAAGATATATCTCAAATGTACTTTCTCAGCTCTTGTCCCCGTTGGTTAGATGGTATAAATATGCTGGTAGCAGATCAGGGTTACCCAGGGTCAGACAGTACTTGAACCATTTTCTTCTTCTTCTTCTTCTTTTTTTTTAATTTCTATGATCATTTTTAACCCATTTAAATTCAAATGATTTTTTTCATCACTTGGTTTCCAGCATTCCACCTTTTATCATTAATACTCCATTACTGCTACTTTTATGTTTGGAAAGTTGCTATTTACTGGATTAATGTCTACAAATTGTAACAGTTATGATAATATTAGAACTCCTAAACAAGGCTTTGTAGCCTTTCCATTAGTGAGAAAGTTAATTTCCAGACATGCTTAAAACTGATGCAATCTGAAAATTTCATTAATTTAAACTCCTTCCCCCCAAAAAACTTAAAAAGTGGGGGAAAATAGATAAAAATTCTTGCTAATATTACTACTCAGATCATTTTGAGCCACTGAATTTTCTATTTTCAAACCTCTTCATGCTTTGGTTCTTAAAATGACCAGGTTCTGATCATCCATTAGCATTACTGCTATATAACTTTGGGAAATATGTTACGCACTTCCTTTTCACATCAGAATGACAAAAGTACCATGAAGCATTATTCAATAATACACAGTTGTTTCATTGCAAATGCAAATACAAGAACAGCTGCAGTTCTTAGCCAAAATAGTAGGACAACTTTTATCAGTTTGTTCATAACTGATGAATGAGCATTATCTGGATACCTTGTCTGAGCTTTTAAAATTCTGGCATAGAATTATTACAGAAAGAGTAATCACATATGGAGCGGCAATCAGGATGGTGAACTTATCTCTTACATGAGAAGATACCTGATCTCAATTCAGAGACAGCAGCTTCTTCAAACTTGCAAGACCTACCTCACCACATCAACACCAGCCCTACAACAACCGGCAGGAATTCATCCCTTAAATCTGATAGGCAACTGTTACAAGGGTGATCAGGCTGGGTCAAACGTATACACTCTAGGATCATAGTTATCACAACTTGGAATATGAGGAGCAAAACATCTGAGAAAACTTTTATCCAGCTGCTTTTAATATCTCTGACAACATCAACAAAAACAATGAACCAATTCAAAGTAGCAATAATAATCATTTTACATATGACTCCAAACCAGAGAACAGCACAGGCAGTGCCTTCAGTAGACTAGCAACATTTGAGTGAAAGAGTAAACTAGGATTGAATAACTTGGTATACCAAGCAGAGCTTCTAGCTATCAGCACTGCAATAATATAAATTAACACATACCAGCATCAATTCTGGTGGTCTCTTGGTATACCAAGCATTGTCTCTTATGATACTGAATTCAAAAGCAATTTCTGGCTATGCCTATCTCACAAAGATCCACTCTAAAACGAGTCCCCACTCGTACAGAGAATCAAGGGAATGAAGCTGTGGGCCTTCTGGCCAAGGAGGAAGCTAATGACAGAGAATAACTAGAACAACCTACTAAACTTCCTTGGTCCCACATTAAAAGAACAACTTTGATAAGCTTACTATAAAATTGGTAAAGTAGATGATCAGAGACAGAGGTAGGACAAAGGACATTTCACTTATTACCAGAAGTTCACATAGAAATCAAGACCCACTATGCTAACCTAACACAATTCCTGACAAGCCATGGGCCATTCCCAGTACACCTAAACAGATTCAGACTTGGGGATATTCCCTTTTGTGAGTAGAGAGGAAGGTGACATGTACCTTTATTTACTTTCATTATGTTAATACAAGAATCTGGCACTTGTATTAACACAATGAAGTTGCATTATGTCACAGTCCTAGGCCATGCACAGTCTGCTGCCAGTGGACTGTGCCTGAGCTACACAGGCACTGAACACAATCAAAAATAGAGTAATCAGTAGTGAAATAGAGAAAATCTCAAAACACTGTGTACGCAGAAACAACTGTGAATAATAACATGTTAGAATTGATCAGATTTAAAGTAGGTATTGTGTAGTTATGCAGATAAATAATCCCCGAACTACCATTATAAAGTTATAGAATAAAAACCAATGCCAAGAGAGCAAAGAGTGAAACATCTGCCTCCAGTGAAAATAAAAGATACAAAATTAAGTAATAATAAACAATATATTAAAGGGAAAATGACGGCTAGAATTAGGGACTGAAATTTTCATATTTGTCTCAACTGTTAATGACGTGTAATTTAATTACATGTTAAAAATGAACTGGAATTTGACCGTAGTAGCAATAAATTACTTTATTTCTGAAAACTACTTTCATGCAACAGTAAGTAAAGAAGTAATAAATAAATATTCATTAAACAAGCAAAAGCAATCTGAACCAGGGCCTCCACTCATAAATTGAAATGAAAACTTACACTGCAACTTAAACAAACCCAGAAAAACCTAGTTTTCATCATGTAATACAGCAAATCGGGGAAGGGGAAAAAAAAAAAAATAAATCTTTTATTTAATTTTTATCAGAATTTTCATCCCATTCTATATATAGCAATTTTGATTACATTTATTTACTGCCCATTTTGCTAATAGGTCTTACAGTTCCTGGTATTGAGTTTGTGACTTATGTTTTTATATGATTAACTTGTGAAGCAGTTCTTTCTGTGCTAGGTGGAGAGTCAGGTAAAAATGACTGCTCATAAAGTTAGATAAAAACTCATATTAAGAATTATCAAAGGCCACCTTTTAGATTACATAACAGATACCAATATTCAGGCTTGGTTTTGTAAGAAAGATCTAAATATTGATTTAAATGAAAAGATCTAAATTCATCATCTAGAAGATCTAATCTATCAGAAGGAAGGTAAAAGAAAATAACACAGTGAAAGAACTGCATAGCTAAATATAAAATTAAGGATGGTGATTTGGCACGATTATGCACCACTAGTGTATCACGAACACAGAGTTGAAACAATTTCATTTTCATTTAGAGAAAATTACTTTTTGATTTAAATATATATAAGAAATTTTAAATGATCAATTTGAAACCTGATTTGCATTGTTTGGATCAATCTTAATTAGTTTACATGAAGTAATGATTTCATATTTTATTAAAAAACTAAGATTACTTATTTTGATTTATTTATTGAGGATTTCAGTTTACTATAGAACTAGCAATTAAATCCAGGAGGGAAAAAGATCAATCAGGGTTTAATAAAACTCTTTGCACTAGCAATCTAACCGTGGATGCAAAGATATATTGAAATAGAGTTATAATAATAAAACTTGTGGGGGTACTTATTTTGATTTACTTATTGAGGATTTCAGTTCACTATAGCCCTGGGTATTAAATCGAGGATGAAAAAGCAAGCGATCAGGGTTCAATTAAACTCTTTCCACTAGCAACCTAACTGTGGATGGAACAATGTAACTGAAATACAAGGTCCGCCTATTAATTTCCAGGACTCATGGAATAACTCAGAAAAAAAGGTTAAACACATAGCCATTTAATATGATTCAAAGTAATCCCCATCAGCCGTAATGCACGTCTGTGCTCGGCTGTACAAATTTCGGAAAGAAGTTTTAAAGTCCTCTTTTGGAATGCTCTTTAATAGTGACGTTACAGTTTTCTTGATGGCTTCGACATCCTGAAATCTTGTTCCATTCAGCAAATTTTTCAGCTTAGAAAACAGAAAAAAGTCTGCGGGTGCTAGGTCTGGAGAGTACGCTGGATGCTGCATTTTAACGACACCATGCTGGGCTAAGAATCGCCTCACAGGCAATGCAATGTGTGAGCGGGCATTGTCGTGTAGGAGCAGCCAACTCCAATTTAGTTGAAAATGAGGCCTCACTCTACGAATTCTTTTTTGAAGTCGGTCAAGAACTTCTGTGTTGAACTGTCCATTGATAGTCATGTTAGGAGGAAGAAATTCATGACGAATGAGTCCATCACAATCGAAGAAAGCGATTAACATGACCTTGATTTTGGACTTTTCAAATCGAAATTTTTTTCTGCCTTGGTGAACTTGGAGACTGCCATTCGGAGCTTTGAAGCTTGGTTTCAGGGTCATATTGATAACACCAAGACTCGTCTTCCATGAGTACCCTATCCAGGAACACAGGGTCAGCATCAACGTTGTCGATTTGTTCGCCACATGCATTTGGTCTCAATTGCTTTTATTCATCCCTTAAATGGCGAGGAACAAATCTGGAACAAATCTTGCATTTGCCTAGATCTTTCATCAAAATTCGCCAAACTGTCTCTTTGTCCATGTTGAATTCATTGGCGAGTACTGGAATAGTCAATCGATGATCACATTTCACCAAATTGCGAACTTTTTCAATTGCTTCCGCCGTGCATACGGACTGCGGCCGACCTGTGTGTGGATCATCTTCGACGCTTTTGCACTCGTCCTGAAAGCGTTTAAATCATTCAAAAGTTCTTGAGCAAGATAATGCTTCTTCGCCGTAAACTTTTTTTTTAACATTTCGGAGTGCAGCTGTCTTGCCCAATTTGAAGTAAAATTTAATGTCAATTCTTTGCTCCATTTTCACTTCGACAATAGGAATTTAAGAACTACGTTTTAACCCTCTCAGCGTTACAGCCGGAAAATCTCGTACAGAAGGTTGCCTTCCACATTCATTATACATGAAAATTTCTGCTAGCTTTTAATGTATCTGATTTCAGTTTAGATGTATACTGGAAGAAAAAGAATCAAGGTACAAAATGAAAGAGCCATTTTTTAATTAAAATCAAGAAAATATCTCTTATTCATGACATTTTGAGGAACTTTGAAATTTCAGGGCTAAACCTGTAATGCTCAGAGATTAATGCGCCTTTCCATGAGAACCACTTACTCCAGAATGGCACTGATTGCACTGCACACGCGCAATAAAACGCTCTTCAATATGCAATCATTAGCGTCATCTTCCATTTTTTCATTCTCCTACAGTTACGTCAGTCCTGGAAATTAATAGCCGGACCTTATACAACTTTAATAATAAAACTTGTGGGGGTACGTGAGTGATGTAAGAAGTTATGTAAGAATAATATTGTACATAATGAATGAATAATACCTCATATGCTTTTGAATATGCCAAGATATTATCTTTTAAAAACTAAACCATTCAACTCTGATTTGGCACACATTGTTTAAACGTTTTCTAATTTTCAAGGCACAACATGGGTTAAAAAAAAAGGACGGGTGTATTTTAAAATGTTAAAAAGAGCTGACAGCTGAGCAGAAAAATGATGTAGAATAGCAGATTTCATACGAATATTATGCAAACTATTAAAATAAATTTCAAACTAGCTTCATGACTCACACCATGAGTGAACTGGATTATTTAGTGGGAACTTACGTACCTGCTTTGCAATTAAAGTATAACACTGAAGGAATGTAAATAAGCATAGACATAAAATAAACTTTAATAAATACAAATGTAAAATTTACAAAATTAAACTTACGGTATTAAGAGATGATAAATGAAATTGGTCAAATGCAAATGAATCTGTATCATCATCAACTTCTGGTGAAGAAACAGCTGAGCTACTCTGCAGTGGAAAATGCAATGAATAAATTTTTGAATTAATTACATCAACAGTACTTAAAAATATTAAATGTTCTGAAAATTCATATTACAATAATGCAATATATAAAAACTAATTAAAAGAGCAACACACGCCTGTACCATAATTTTAAATAAAACATTATTTCCATAAGATTACAACAACAAAATAGAAATTGAACTAAAAATAAATTATAATTAATGATTCAACTACACAATTATCTGGAACAGTTAAAATTTATTTATTTTTATCCAGGGCATGGTCAAAGAAACCTACATTATTTACCTTTAAAAAGTTAGAGATTCAAATACAACTAAAAAAACTGGCCCCACTTAAACAGTAAGCTTCCTTAGCTTTTAAAAATGCTGAAGTTTCCAAACAGATAATGATCCAATTTTCTGCATGTTTTCCCGATTTTGTGTCAAATAAAATTTGGGAAATCCCAATACTTCAATGGCATAAATCCATACTTTAAGTATCATCATCGCGGCAGATGCGAACACTGAATCATTAATTTCACAGTTGATTGTTAACACCAGAATGGCGGTAGGGGTCATTTTGACCCCTAAACACATTTGACCAATGATTACTTTCGTTTTATTGGAAGAAATCCGTTTGGAGTTTTTTGACTTTTCCTAAATAGATAAATATTTAAAAAAAAATTTTCAGCATTCTAGGTTTTAGTTTTTGAAATATTGACATGTCTTCCTAGAATAGCAGACGGGGGGTCATTTTGACCCCTTTACTTTTATACCTCTTTCTGCTTGAGGCATTGTCAAAATAACGCATGAAAAATATTCACTTATAAGGATTATTCGGTCGCATTCATACTACCTCATAGAGGGATAAAAACCAGCGTGGTCTCATTACTTTGTAATGTCTACATAAGTTGTTCTTTTGTTTGCAATTATACATTCATTTGAAGAAAATACTGCACAGAAGGTTGATGCAGGGTTTTTTATGCCTACATTTCTTTTCAGAAATAGTTTATTTTACAGATGTATTTTCCTGGTTGTTAGTTCAAGCTTACTTACTGCAGGTGATAACAGTTACGACAGATGTTTTCTTGAGAATCATATGCTAAAATATATTCCCTATCGTTTTCTGATAGTCTGATATTTTTCTACTTTTTCCAACTTTTACAAAATATGCCTAATAAGTGGAAAAGAGGTCTTATGTTTGAAGAAATAAAAAATCGTTGCAGGAGTTCAAAATGAGTCTGACGGAGGTAAAATTGATAATTTTTCTGTAGAAACTGAAGATGAAATCCAGACACAAACTATTAGTGAATCCGAGGACAGTGAAGTAAACGAAGAACTCCACTGAACGGTTAAAAATGGATCAGGGTATTTGCAAAACTGTTTTTACAGCTCCTGATACCATGATATGGAATTAAATAAATTACAAAAATTCAGTCTGTGGCCGTGTTCCTGCTTATAATGTTCTAAAAGAAACAGCAGGACGAACATCTTTTGTAAAGAGTCGTGTTTCTGAGGACAAAGTGGCTAGTGCTTTCAAGCTTTTTATTGATGATGATACCTTGGTGCATATAAAGAAATGTACAGAATCCGAAGCTCATCAGCAACTTGGAAATAAAGACTGGAAGTTATCACTGGCTGAATTAGATACTTTTGTCACTATATTATATTGTATGTTTGAGGAGTAATAGGAGCAAACGGCTTAGATTTACATTCCTCATGGTCCAAAGCGTGGGGAATATCATTTTGCGAAGAAACTATATCAAGGTTGGTTGGTTTCTTAAATTGCACAAAACCTCGAGGGTTACTATGCGCCAGACAAATGGTGAGTGAAACTATATCAAGAAATAGATTCAAAAAAATAAAAACGATTTTTAAGGTTCGATGAAAAAGACAACAAGATCTACTCGATTACAGACTGATAAATTTGCTCTTGCATCAGACATGTGGAAGAAATTTATTGACAACTGCAAAACGTGCTACCGGCCAGAATAAATTATTATAGTTGATGAATAATCATTCCCATCTAAAGCTATGTATAGATTTACAAAATATATGAATAATAAACCTGACAAATTTGGAATAAAATTTTGGTTATCTGTTGACGCTGATACTAAATACCTCTTGAACGGATTTCCTTATCTAGGAAACGATGAAGTAGCAAATCCTCAACTACATTTGTCTGAAAATGTTGTCATAAAATTAACAGAGTAACATCTAAACAAAGGGAGGAATATTACCACGGATAATTATTTTATTTTATTAGCATTAAATTAGCAGAAACGTTAAAAAAAAAAAATACAACTATGGTTGGCACAATGAAAAAGGAACAGAAAAGAAATTCTTATATCTTTGAAAATATGCGTAGTAATCTTTATTCATTGACAACAGTGGAACATGATAATATCACATTTACCATCTATCAAGCCAACAGGAAAAAAAAAAAAAAAAAAAAAAAAAAAAAGCATTTTTCTACTGAGCTCGTTATATTCTACTGTAAATACTGAAGACAGTCTCAAGAAGTTGCCCGATTCAATAGCATTTTACAATGCAACAAAATATGGTGTGGATATTCGTGATCAGATGTTCTGAAAATATTCAGTTAAATCAGCTTCTAGACGATGGTGTACATATCTTTTTCAATATTTTGGATCACGCAGCTTTGAACACCCGGATTAATTTATAAAATTGTAACAGGAAATACCATTAACAGGAGAGATTATCTACTGAAATTAGGAGAGGAGTTAAGAGTGGGACATACGGCTTCAAAACTCCTTACTGAGTCTTCAGAAAAAACATATGAAAAGAAAATGGATATAAAGAGAAAAATGTGTCAAGTACAGAGATGCAAAGGAAACAAATCTCAAGAAAATTGCGAATCTTGCTCCGAAGTTGTGTGCAGAAAATGCACTGGAAAAACTGTTAAAATTATTTTTGTATCAACTGCATTAATTCTTAATACATATGTGTAATCTCTAATATTTTAAACATTAAATAGAATTGAAATGAAATGCTTTACATATTCCATTCAGCTACACATATGATGTAACTGAAATATTAGAGAACATTTCTCATTTCTCGATTTAGAGAGTGAATCATCCTCTGAGAAGTACATAAAAAATCATCATTCTATAAATTGCGTTTTATTTTAGTTAACATGTTTTAATTGGTGAAACTATTTATTTGAAATCAATTCTTATACCAAATTAATGAGTTATTTGAGTAACTGTAGTATGATCCAATTGATAGCTATGTACTCGATACATTTACAGTATTTTAAAAAGTCAATAAATTATCATGTGATATTAAATATAAATTATGAAATACATATAAAGTACATATTTGTGCCAATGTATGGCATTTAAAATTGTTTTACCATTGTTATTTCAGTACTTTCATCGAAGGGTTAAAATGACCCCTTACCGCCGTTCCAGTAGGTAAGAATTTCCTGCTGTTTTAGTGTTAAACTTAGTTGTCAGTTTGGTAGCAACATTCATTGAACAAGCAACTACAATTAGAATTGAAATGGCCAATATGCTTGCATTTGATACATCTAAAAACACTCTGTGATGCACTTCAGTATTTAGATCTCATGAAGTATTTCCAATCCCGAATGTCTGGCAACGCATGCATACACACAATCTTCCATAAAGGATTTCTGTTTCATAAGCAAATTGTGGCAATATGAGAAAGGTTTATGAAGATAATTTTTAATAAGTTTAATGCAATCAGAAATTTATGAATAAGGAAATGTTTTCCTAAACATGCTGCCAAGTCTGATGATTGAATTTTACCTGAAACACCGAGCTCGATATATGATAACAATACGTGCAACTCGAAAAACAAAACTTTCTAAGCTAGAATTAAGAGATCAGATAATAATTAAAAAAAAATTTATACACATACACACATGCAGTTGTTCAGGAAAGGACATATTTATTGGTTCATAGTCCTTACATGGCTTTTATTTTTGTAACCATTCATCATATTTCTTTTACATCTCCATTATTTTTATGGCATACAATTCCTTAAAAGTGATATTTAATCTATCTTATTTCTTCAATACCATTTTCTAATTTGTATCTAAAATCTTTTGTCGGTAAAAATGGAAGAAATGTTAACTAATTTATTGACTACTAGACAAACCAATTTATTGCTACATTTTGTTATTTATGACTACTTCCAAAAGGAAACTTACTTAGTTTCTTTTCACTCTATTTTTTCCCATGCATATTAGCCCGATTAGAATGGCTTTGAATGTGTGAATTATAACATTTTAGAATTTTGTAAACAGCAGCCAATTTAAAACTGGTAAAACAAGAACATTTTAGAAATCAGTTTAGAATTTTTGTTTATATTTTAGAATTCTGCACTAAATAAAGAAATAAGTTTTGATAGAAGTAGCATATAGCTTACATAATAAAGCAGCAAGAGTTAATACTTTTCTTTATGTAACAGGAATTAGTTTTGAAATATGCAATACATTTCATGTAAAAACTTATTATGCGAAAATTAGGAAAAAATTTCTAAATAAAAAAATGCACGGAAAATAATAATTGCTTACCCCCCCAAAAAAAACCTGTAAGAACCCACATGATTACATAATTGACTTTTGAAAACAAAACTCTAACATATGAGCTTGCACAAAAAGTGGACAGTTTAACAAAAGATAAAACTGTTAGCTGTATTAGAGATGATAAGCGAAAGCAAGATTATTACGTGATTACAGATTGAACATTAGAAAAAATATCTTGGCACATGCAGATCTGCAAAAATGAATGTGCATCACTTAAAAATAATAATAATAAAAAAATAAAGATACCGCAATAAACATCAATATGCCATATACACAGTGCAAAAGAAGCTAAGCAAACATAATAATAATAATAAAAAAAAATTCTAAGAAACAAAGGACTAAAGTTTTGTTTTAAAATACGGAACATTTCATAAATATTCAGTGTCCTGCATATAGAAAAATTTCTCATAAGTATAAAAAGGGACATCATTTTGTGACTGAGTAAAATTTATAAAATAAGAAACAAATTAAAATTACTAACTCACAATTCTGAAGAGAGTTAGAATTTTTTTTAGGAACACTGTGTTAGTTTAGATACAGAAACATGAACTGTTGATGCTAATATAAATAAAAATAAATATGCAGTAAGATATTACAGAAATGTTATTTCTAAATACTAAGTGAAAATGCTGGATGTCCTAAAACAGATGACTGAAATTAAAAGATCAGTTATATTCTCTGGGAATGAAAAGGCCAGTATACAGAAAAGCTAAACTTAACTACCCACATGGAAAAAATAACTATTCCAAAATAGCCTAAACAAAATAACCAAAATAAGATTCCAGGTTATATGAAAAGAAGTACCTTCTGCATTAGGATTAAAATCCTGTCTGCATCCAGGTTTGAAACAAAATGTAATAATTATCTCTATTTGAAGAATTACGATTTTTTAAAACAGAATACAGAATCCAGTTTTACTTAGAGGATGAATTACCAGCACTGCATCTTGTTTTAGATGCAGTGCTGGTAATTCATCCTCTAAGTAAAATGCTAGGAAAGTGATGAAAAAGCTACAAATGTAAAATTTAAACGTAATTAAAGAAGAAACATAAATTCAATGGCCACTACTGTCTAACCTAGTAAAATATTATTACGAAATGTACAGGCGCGGTGGGATGGCTTCCCCGCAAAGCAGCTTTAGGGTTGCCATAAAATGTCAAGGAATGGAAGAGTTACCAAATTTGGCGAGGAATTTCCCATTTGGTGACAAAATTGGTGATATACCATGGATGGATGCAGAACTTTCTGGAACAAATTTTTACCGGTTTAGCCCAGAATGTTCTCGAACACAAGCCAAAAGCTATATAAACCCTGCTAGTCCACAGTCAGTGTGTGTGCCTCGTCTAGCGAGCTGATAATCAGTCACTGAGCGTCTCGAAGTCTAGCGCCAAGTTGGCCATCGAGTGCATTGAGAGAGTCTTCTAGTGTATCGTGAATTAGTGCATCATTGAGTTTTGTCTTAGAGTGTGCTGAGTCAAGAGCTATACTCTTGTGTATTGTCGAGTGCATTGCGAGCTGTAGCGTGGAGAATCTCGAGAGTACGTGGAGTTCCGAGAAAGACCAAGCAGAGTTGGGAGCTGTACTCTGGTGCTTTACAGTGAAGCTGTCTCGACTGTTATAGCCTGATAGTGTGAAGGCTGTGTCGCTGATTGTGTCAGGGTGTCACTGATCACTGATAAAGTTTGGAAATATCTTGAAAACAGCTTAAAAAAGACAAGACATAAATGCATTAAAAAACATAAACCACAGTATTAATGAGCGCCCGCCAGCATATTTAGTGCATACCTACTGACCAAAATATAAAGCTGAAAGTCTTAATGGCAAGCGAAAGGTAACGGAATTAGTCAAAGAAAAATACGCAGAAAATGCCTTATTTAAAATTTAAGCATATCTAATTATCAAACTATGCATGAACATGCACTGTGCTTCTTAACATCATTCAACTGCAGATTTAAATGCTCTCAAAAACCTTCACTGTGTCATAAATTTCAAAATAAACAAAAAAAATCTGATTTAAATAAAATTTAAAAATTAAAAAAATATTTCTACACGTTGTTCTGAAATGTACCATAAAAAGATACAGAAATTAAGAAATGAAAAATTTAAGACTTACTAAGTCCATATCTTTGAAAATAAGACCATAATTGGTTCCAATTTTTTCATATGGTAAACAATCAGTAATATACAACTGTTTAGAGTGAGTAAGATCACAATCTGTTTGTGTATCACCAGTCTTACACATAGAAATTTCAGCTGTCAGTAAGTTGCTCAAATGTTCAGATTCTGCAGAAGTGTTCACTACAGAATTATGTTGGGTGCTTTCTGAACATTTTGGAAGGACAGCGTTTAATTCTGCATTTTCTTCACATAAAACATTGTCACTTTTCTTCTCGCATGCTTTTATCAAAGCAGCATGAACACTTTCTTGATCATTTGAAGCCCCACTAATAGAATCATGTGAATAACCATCTATACCCACTGACAGTTCATTCATTTCAGTTGTTACAGCAACCGGTGATTTTTTGGAATATTCATCCAATGATGTGAAACATTCCGTCTGAGTACGTATTTTAGGCAGAGCATTTTCAGGAATATCTTCATGGCTTCTGGTACATTCATTATTAACAGACTTCAAGACAATCTGCACATCAACAGAATGTGAAGAGCATCCATTTGAAACAGAGTGAGGCACCTGTTCTACATTAGGGCTGCTTGAAATATCCGACACTCCTGAATCGTACTCTGAAGAGCACTCAGAGCTGTTAGATGTTAACGAACACTCGGATAACAATGAGTCATCTGAAAAACTCGAACTTTGCTCCAAGGAGTATCTATCAACAGACATTGAATCACTTTCATCATCAGTATCAGTTTCATTTTCAGAAACGTTTTCATCATCATTTGAAAATTTTATACCTAAATTTGAGTTTTTGATATAAGTTAGCTGATTTCCATGATATACAACACTAGAATTGTTGGTTTCAGAGATATGGCCTGACAATTCAGTTTGGCTTACAGATGTCCCTACACTACAGACATTAGAACATAAAGAATGTTGAGAAGTCTGAACAAGGCTACTATCATTTGAATTTAATATATTATTACTGTTACTCAACGGAATTATACTACATGAGGACACAGTTTCATTTCTATTATCAAACCTTTCCTCCGAGTTGAAACCAGATGAATGTAAATCTGATGAGCTTTGTAATAGAGCTGAAACAGAGCTGTCTCTACCTTCCAAATCACTGAGGTTAACAATATTTGGTGATTGAACAGCTTTAGTATATATCACATCCAAGAGACTATTTTTAAGAAAAGACGTACATGTCTTGGCAATGTCCACAACCTGGAAAATCAGGAAAAATCATTAAAAAATTGCTGTTATAAAATTTAATAATGCGTAAATAAATTCTTCTAGCACCACAAGATATGCAAATTAAGTAACACAAGTTTCTTTCCCATTTTCGTACATCTATCTTTTGAAACTCCCCCTCCCAGAACACATAAATCGCCAAAAATATATATTTTCACAACATTAATAATAAAAATATTAAACTATCTATGAAGCTGTACAATTTTTGAATAGAAAAGCCTTTTAATGCTTACACTAATATAGTAGAACTATTTTTAAGCTCATAATGTTTTGTTGTCTGATTGAAAAAACAAACAAACAAACAAACACACACACACACGCACACACACACACACACACACGCACACACACACAGTTAAATATAAATGAATTCCATCAAATTAAAAAGGTAAGACACTCAATAAATCAACTGGGCACATTTTTCTTTTGGCACAACTTATTTTTGTGTATGTAAGTTGAAACGTTAAGTTTTAGTTAAAGAACAATTTATGTTTCTGTTTACTTTTTCACAAAAACGATCGCAGCTGAATGCAGGATACGAGTTTTGATAGATATGCAGGTACTTATGCATTTTGCTGCTAACCATAAAAGTTCGCAGGTTAGTTTATTCGAAGATGTGTTGGGATTGGTTAAAGTATCTGAAGTATTTTAAAACATTTACGATTAAATAAAATTCATATGAATACGTGAATAAATTTAATAAAATATCACCATAAGATTTTAAGTCAAATATAACATTTTAAGTCTTCTTAAAATTATTTGCACATCTCTGCACTGGATTAAGACAGATCACATCAGAAATCAATCAGAAAAATTATAATTAAAAATCACTCGATATTTACTTAATAATGCAACCACTGTTTTAGCAGCCACGAAATTCTCAGAGTGCAGATGGCAACAATGTACATAATAATTCAGAAAAAATGCAGAAAATTTCTTCAGTTTTAGAAAGCAATATTATTTTCAAATTCTTACTACACTCTAAACTTTTTTAGAAAAAATAAAAAATTGTCTTAAACATAATTTTTGAAATTACAAAATTTACATGGTGGTGGAAGAAACTGAAGTATAATTTCTGCAGAAATGAGAGTATTTTACTGCAAAACTATTTAAAGGAACAACTGCTTTGCATTGCCTCTGAAAGCAAATGCCCTGAAATGTCTACCAGAATAGAAGGGAGAAAAATTAAGAAGATTTATTGATTGATTTTTGGAACAATTTATAATATGTACATCTGTAATAAATATCTTTGTAATTATAAATCGATTTTTTTATCCTGTATGGCAAATTGCATCCACATGGTTGTGGCAATAGATAAGTGCAATTTAAGATTTATTATAACACAAAATTTTTAAACATACAATGTTGATCATACCGTATTTTCTACAGAAGAAATGTCATCAATTTTCTCAGGATTCATCCCCCTACAAGTATCCAGCACATTTTGGTTATTTAGAAAAGAATGATCATTTTCTTTTTTCTTTTCATCATATAAGACAGTATTCTCAACTATATCCACGATACCAGACAGCATCTTGGAAACATCAAAAATATTTTCTTTGTTCATTTCCATGTATGTTTTCTCCACACACTGATCACTCTCTAAAACACAGGCAGGGTTTTCAGTACCAGAAGAAGACTGACTTTTGTAATGCACACACAAAGTGTTTTCAGCAGTTTGAATCAAATCCTCTACAACAGCTATTATGTCTGTGATATCGGTTACAATATCAGAGATGTCCTTTTCATCTGCAGCATAGTTAGCCAAGACTGTGACTTCAGTTTTAAAAATAGGCTGTAAAAAAATTTAAAAAATGTTAAAATATTTACAGATCCAACTTTAATATAAAATGCAAACAATTTGCTATAAAAGTTTGTTTTTAAACAAAATTATATTTTCAAAAAGGTGCAGAAATATAAAAGAGCAACAAAGAAAGGAAGTAAATACTACAAAAGTAGAAAACTAGTAACATATTTGCTCAGACTTTGTCATCATACTTGCCAATATAGGATGGGGGGGGGAAAAATCTCAATGACAAAGTGAATTTATAAATGATAAAATATATATAGAGAAATTATTATATTTTCTAATAATGAATTAACTGCATTTGAACTTTTCAATAGAAAATTAATACTTTAATCAGTTTTCGTATAAATGGCATGAGCAGCGGTAGATTTTGCTTTCATTATGAAATAATCATAATTTTGCTCAAAGCAATTGCAACATAGGCCTGCTTTTGCTAATAAATTTTTATAATGCATAACTACTAACATTAGATCTACATTCAGTCCTTGTTCTAGAAACAATATTGAAAATCCTTTTGCACTTTGCATTATTGTTGTTATCTTATCCAAGTAATTCATGGAAGAATGGTTGCCAGAGCCTCAAGGACATCGGACTTCAACCCCACTTTCGAGGAAAAGACTTTAGACTCATTATAGAAGAAACTGCACTAGCCCTGTAGTCCAAGGCATCATCAATGCGAAGTAATGGACAGAAGTCCTTATGGTTACACTGTTCAATCGACACAACTAATTTTTAGATAACTTGTTTTTCATGGATTTTGAACTCAGGATCTTCGGTACCTGAATCCGACATCTTATCCACTGAGCCATGATCTGCTCGGTCGAAAGGAACAATTTTTGCTACAACATCAACAATGTGTTCATCCACATTGGATGTAAAGAAGCTGTCCCTTTTCCAGCTGCTGAATTTAGGAGGTGACAAGAGCACCTCATAATATGAACTTTCCACTTTTAAGATGCCTACAACATACAACATCAAGCTTACCATTACTGGTTCATTGTTAACAAGAAGTGCTAAGCGATTATACAAAGGAATTGCATTTCCTTTTAAAGTTTTAATAATTAGCTGTGGGGCCAGAAGGTAAACTATACTCAGTTTCTGAAAACTAAAAAAAGAACAGCTGGGTACAGTTTTGCATTAGTGTTTTTGCTTTCATCCACACTAATGCAGAATGGAGCTGTTTTAATGCAATCAGTAAACAAAGATTTAGTATTTATACCCATTTCTTTAACAACTCCAGCTGTTTCTGTCTTTGTACTCAAGTATTTCCTAGCGATCTGATTATCAGGAAACATTTTTCTAAAATAAAGCTGCAGCATAACCTGAAGCATTCAGTGGCAGGTTTATGCTCAAGTAAAGGCACAGAACAGACACTGTGCATTAGTAACTTTTTCATCCTTTGTTTCTACTGAAAAATTCAATTAAAAATAACTCACATTGCCCTTGTATAAGCACATTTGAGAACATCAGGCCTTTCACTGTGCAAAATTATTAAAAAAAAAAAAAAAAAAAAAAAAAACAATGACAAACAGTACACATTGAAAATGTATTAAATTTCCTTGATGAAATAATAAAAGGAAAGTTTTACGATACGTACGATTTTATATGCGAGTATTTTACCATTCTTTCAGACATGACTAAGACAAAAGAGAGTAATTTCTTAAACTATTTCTAGAAAGCATGTGACATTCACAGTGACAAAATGAAAGGAATAACCTTGATCTTGCTTTGTGCTCATTGGCTAATGCCATATAACATGCAGTGGCAATCGATTCTCACTGAAGAACTGGAACACAATGCTTTCAGACACATGTACTCCCACTCACAAAGTAGAAGCCCGCCATTATGTCTCACTAATGAAATGACTTTGGTTTTCTTTTACATGACCAAATAGCTTTGGTTCTTTTCTACAGAAAAATGAAGTACTTTCAGATGCCCCAAATCACTTTTCTTTGGGAGAATAACAAAGTATTATAAGCCATCAAAAATTGCACAAAATTTTAAGAAAAAGAGAAAGTAGTGGGAAGCATGCTGTAAAGGCAGAGACAGTACAGTTGAAAATCATGAGGGTTGGAAAATCTGTGTTACTTAAAAAATGCTTACTTTTACCCAATTTAAGTAGTAAGAAATACATATATATATATTTCCACAAGTCAACAGAACATTTCCTATTTCAGAATTAGTTTAACTTTCTAGAATCTGAATGTTTTTCAGTTATTGTCAAAAAGCATACTGTTGTTCATTAATGAACTTTTCTGTTCTCAGCAAGTGGGAAAAATCACGAAATTGGACCTTTTAGGTCATGGCAAAGCATACAATGGCTATTTTCCTAAGGAGAACACCTTTGCAAAAGAAATTAATTCATATTCTTGTTGCTCTCCACATTCTCCAGGATTCGAACAAAGGTACAAAAACCAGCGTTGAGTGGCCTTACACTCCACCCCACCAGATTTCTGACCTTTCTGAAGAAGGCTATCAAAATTTTAACAACAGAGAAAATACTATTACAAAAACTACATGCCAATGGCGTCACATTGCATTATACACTCATGTCCATAAATTACGGATAATGCAGAATCAGGCAAAGGAAGAGTTAGAAGCAAAACAAATTTGACTTATTTGTAAAGCTTATTTATTGAATGAAAGATATAGAGCAAAAAAAGATGCTATATGTTTGATATTATTAAAAAAATTAGCGATTTTTTCTCCTGGAGCAAATTACAAAAAACCAATATTACATGGTTGGTATGATTGTTAGTACATTGTATGACTCCCAGAAGATGCAATACAGTCTGTACAATGCCTAGGCATGCTGAGGATCAAATTATCGATCTGATCTTGGGGGATACTACACCAATCAAAAAGGAATGCTCTCCGAAGTTCCGGTAGACATGCAGGAGGAGGTTGATGGGCTGCAACTCGTCGGCCAAGCTTGTCCTACACATGCTTTACTGGATTCAAGTCCGGTGAGAATGCTGGCCAGTCCACACGGGTGATATCCTCCGATTGAAGGCATTCGCTTATGATGTTTGCACGGTCAGGACAGGCGTCATCCATAAACACAAATTGTGCGCCCATGGCGCCCAGAAACAAAAGTACTACATGTTGTTCCAGAATGACGTCCCGATAGATTTGGCTTGTCATGGTTCCAATTTGAACATGCAGGTCGGTTCTGGAACCCAGAATAATTCCACCCCAAACGAGCACTCCTGCACCACCAATAACGGTGTCGTTCAATGATGTTTTCTTGGTGGTAACGGGTACCTAGAGCTCTCCATATGAACGTCCGGCGAGAATCAGACTGCAAGCTAAACCTGGACTCTTCGAAAAACACCACACAAACCCACTGTTGCGGTGTCCACAATGCATGCTCTCTACTCCAGGCTAACCGCTGGCGACAGTGACTTGCAGTAAGTGGAACGCATCTGACAGGTCTACGAGCATATAGACCAATCTGCCCTAAGCGACTGTACATGGTCTGCCTTGAAATTGTCGTACCAGTGGCTGAAGAGAGCTGATGAGACTGGTCTGAGGCTGTGCTCCGCCTGTTTCTTTTGGCAGTAACTGTCAAATACCGGTCCTCATTCGGTGTTGTAACTCTGGGGCGACCTGTGCTGTAATGTCTACTCACATTACCATCATCTTGGAATCGTTGCCAAAGCCTGGAGATGACACTCTGGGCAATTCCAAGTTCGTCTGATACTTCCAGTTGGGTACACCCACATTCCAGACGGACGATAATTCCACCACGTAAAAAATCATCCAAATTCGTCCTTTGTGTCATAACCATTTGGTTATTGCAATGAAATGCTTATAACGCACCTGCGAACAATTTTACTTCTTTGCCTGCATTCCTTATATATCACTCTCTTACACTCTCGTCATTGTGACGTACCATCGGTGTCATCTGGTTACTTCCTGAAATTTGCATATGATTCTTGAAGATGTGTGTAGTGATTTTACAGGTGATATATTTATTTTAGAGTTCAATTTCCGCATGACTCTGAAATATCCTTAATTTATGGACATGAGTGTATTTTAGCAAGTTAAAACAATTTATAATGGAAAATCAGCAAAAGAATGCACATACAAGTATTAGAATGGTGAAATGGGACAACATTAGTGATATCTATATATAAAACTTAATGCATAGAAAGTACCTCAAAATTTCTGAAAAACCATTAAACCATTTATTTAAAAACCAAATGCATGACAAATTATCATTTATGTGTCTTAACTTAAACTTTAACCACAATAAAGATCTTCCAAGTCTTGGAAAAATTAAGAAAGCTACACACATAATTTTTACACAGTCAACTTATCTTTCCTCTTTAGAAGGGAAAATTTACACCATATAATTAACTATAAGAAGTCTATTTTTTAATGTTCATGACATGGTGATTTACTAGAAATATGCAATATGTTACAATTAACCTTTTATTCATACAAATGCAATACTTTCTGGATTGCATTTTGAAGCACTTATAAATCACAATGCTGCCTTTTCCTTAACTAGTTTACAGTTACATGAGAAGGAAAAATCCTTCTAATTTAACTGTAAACAGGTTATGGAACATAGCTTTATGCCTTAATAGATATTTATATTTATCTGAGTTTTGATTTTAAAAACTAAAATACAGTTTAGATATGAATTTATCAAGCTATTTTTAACATAAGACCTGTATTATTTCACTAACACAGCTTATATATTTAATCAAAAGGACTTTAGTACTCCTACAATAAGATTTTAGAGAACAATTATTTCTGGTTCATTTCTTAACACATAATGACCTCCTTTAACCTTGTTTCTTAATATACTTCAAGGACAGGTGATAGAAATGCAATGAGATTATATTTGTAAAATACAATGGACATACATCTGAAATTTTCATTTGCACATACTATTAATTTACCTATCCAAGGCAATAATATACAATAAGCATTGTGATACTTATGGTATATTCTAAACATTTTACCAAAACTCATGTTCCTAACCATTTTAGGGGAGCATAGGGAATTTTAATATATAAAGTGAACCTTTCAACAGCAACCATACAGAAAAAAGCATACACTATTATTCTCCTAATGCTAACTATAAATAATTCAGGAGCACATATGCATAAAATTCAACTACAGAAAAAGAAACTCTTTTCACTGCATCACGCAGAAATATTTTAGCCATGCACAGCTAGATTAGTCAGTAGAGGGAGAAAGAGAGAGTAGCAGTACGTATTACTTTTACACATATAATTGCTATTATAAGTTGAGCAGCTTCTTATGAATTATAACAATAATTTAACACATTGCTTTAACATAGATGCTAATTTAAAATAAAGATTAAAATAATTGAAACAATATATGCAGCACTTTATAAACTTTTGAATAATTTGTAAACTTTTTGTGAATTTCTGAATAAGAAATGGCTTTTCTTACATAATGTTTATAAAAAGGATATTTCATATGTTCCTGATACATAGCTTGCATGAAATTCACAGAAACTGTTCCAGCAGCATTAGCTATAGCTTGAGCATTCATCCAGTCCGAAACAGAACTTTTCTGAAACATTAAATAAACATTCATATTACATGATAAAGTCAGAAAAGAAATCCCTAGACTGCAACTGACAATTACACCTGTAACTTTATTATAAATGCTATAGCATTTATTATATGCAATGCAAATATTTTCCGTTAGAAAAATATCAGCAGTTCAAAATTCGTAAAATTCACACAAAAAACGTAGTAAAAAACGCAGTTAAAGTAGTAAAAAAATGCGAAATTAAAAAAAAAAATAGTTGAGAACTGATTATGGCAAAGGCAACATGATTAGAAACAAAAAAGATGAAGTGCTGATGGTTTAATGGCAATGAGGACTATCACATATCCATGCTACACACCAGGAAAATTATGAAAATGGCCATACAGCCACCGTGTTCATCAAGCCTGGAATTCAGGCAGAACTACCATTGTTCAACTACTGATGGGTTTGAAGTATTGATGAGAAACTGTCTATGAGGAAAATAGTTCATACTTATGCTACACAGGAGGGGAGAATTTCTGTGTCACTTACAAAAAATATTGTACTTGATGGTGGATTTCATTACAGCAAGGCATATAAAGGCTGTCTGCTCAAGGAGTGAGATGCCTTTGCGTACGACTTTATAAGAGCAACTGGCTCATACTCATGTTACACATGGAAAAAACCATGTACAAGTCAATGCAGTCAGCATGTTAGCTTGAAATTGAACACAGGTCAAAATCCCAGTTTTTAGCTATTGCTTGGCCATTGCACCTGGGATCAAGTTTTGAATGCAACCACTGGTTGTTTGACGGTACATTTATTTGAGCCATTACTAAGCCATGGACAATTAGGATTGTTTGTGTATTATTAATTAAGGCTTTAACAAATCACTAAATTTGTTCCTATTTTTAAGTTGGAGTAATCAGACAGACTTTGCGGTCCTTCCTCTAAGTTTGGAGCTTGGACTCTGCTGGCAGCAAATAAAACAGAAGCTACACACTGACTCTGTGCATAAGTATAAGTCATGCTCTGTTTTCGAAGTAAGTTCTAAGTTTTTAAGTTTCTTGTCGAGTCAAACCCAGTTCACCCTAACGCATTCACGTGCTCGGGCAAAAAGCATTGACCAATCAGAAGCGAGCTGTGATGCGGCATTTTCCGGATGACCAGAGAACGTGAGTCGACTTCAACTTTTTCACGCTTGACGCATCAGTTTCAGGCATCTCATTTCAAACACCCAGTTTATACCACGGTTTTTAAATGATTGTACTTTAAAAAATTCTTGATGAAAAAAAAGTCAAATGGACCAAACTTAATAAAAATTTCAGATAATAATAAAAAAAATGCATATGCTAGTATAAATAGCTTTAATTATTTAAAGGAAAATTCTCATGTTTATTAGTAGTAATAAACCTTAATAATCAACCATGAATTATATACGGTTGATAATTTTTACAGAATAATCTAAAGCAATAGATTGTTGCAAGAAAGTGATGGATTTCGAAATTCCAGATTTTGAATTTTTCTTAAGGTTGCTCTTATTGAGTAGCATATAAAATACTGGCTTCATGAGTCAAGTGTCACCAGGAGTAATGTTGTAATGGAGTTGGTATTTAAAAAAATATATTTACAGTAAAAATTGTTAGTTTCAGAGCAGCCCAGATGCTTCCTGAAGGTGAAGTGTGAAAACCATGCTTACTCACCAGATACCTTAACACGTAGGTAACACACTGAAGTTGAAAATTCAGCTTTTACTAAAGACTTGTATAGCACGTTTAGGCATCGCTTTTTCCTACCTTTGATGATGGTATGAACACACCATTTGTATTAAATCTACCGTGACTTTTTTTTTGGGGGGGGGAGGGCACAAGAAGCTTGCATTTATTTTTCGTCTGGCATTGTGTGCATTATCCTTCTTTTGAGAATGAGCCTTTGGTATAATTCATACGATCTGATTCTATTTTGGCTGACACGAGACGAGCAAAAGCGATACTGGTATTAGTATATAGTTGCTGTTTTATCTAATTACAAAATTTGAATTTTAAACGAGTGGTGTTGAATAAACAATGTGTTTAAAAAATTAAGAAAACATATTTATACAGAAAAAAAAAAGCTCACTGGTATGTACCTGATTTTATGGAATACTTCTATGCATTTTAATGACTTCATGTTTGTTTTTCTTAACACGCATGACCAGTTTTCGAACAAACCAGAGAGATAATCTTGATAATTTTTCATTAATTTAAAGAACTTTTGCATGAACATTACCAAATTTGCTAATTGTGGAATTAAAAAAAAAAGTACTATATAAAATGCAGTTATTTCAATGAGTTTTAGATAAAAGGGACTGTGGAATTCTATTTTTAATGCAGTAAAAGAAGTATTATATAAAATCAGGGTTGCCACTTAAAGAGGAGAATGAAATTCTCTGACTTTTCCAGGTGTGTTTTGAAAAAATTCCAGTCTATCTGAATATAGTGCGTGTTGGCTGCGCTGAGAGGTAAATTAATTACGGTACCACTTGAAAACACAAAAATTTGCCAATTGCCTCAGACTTATTATATATATAATCCTGAAAGCATTACTATAATAGCTATAATAGGAGTTATTTTCTCCACTGAAAGATTGAGATTAGAATCTTCCCAATCTGGATTAAAAATGACTTTTTTGCAGACATTTTGCAGCTAAACGAAAGAAATAAAATAAATTCAGATATATTTATTTAGCAGCATACATAAACAAAAATATGTGCATTAAATTTCGTGATAGTATGTCATCATACTGCTAGATTTAGTTTCAGAATTATGCCAGAGAAATTTGCCTGAAATTTGAAAGTATTATTAACTAATAATAAATAAATTTAGAGGAAGAACATTAAATGATATAAATAACATTAAAATGAAGTTAGTCACTTAAAAATTGAATTACAATAATCAATGATATTTTGGCAAAGATTGTACATGGAGCTTAGAATAAAAAAAAATATGTATGTTTAAGATAAAAAAAAAAAAAAAAAAAAAAAAAAAAAACTTCTTTGCAACAGATATGGCTTTGTTTAACGTAGAGGCAAAGAATATTTATTGTTAAGAAGGAAAGCTTCGCAGCAGCAGGAGTGGCTCCCTCCGAACGAAAAGGGACAGAACTGCGCATGTGTGAAATATCTGTCACCAAAAAGGGCCAAAACTCGAAGCTGATGTCGAAGTTCGAAGGTCACGTTTATCAAGAGTTTAAAGCTGTGTGACTCCATTTTTTCCCCTACATATTGACAGATATAAAATCAGACATCAAACTGCGATATGGATAATACAAGTTCAACTAGTAAAGCAAAAAAGCACGAAAATTCGAGTTTAAATTATCGCGGAAAGTCAAAGAATGATTCATCTTAACCCATGTTCCTCACTTTCCTGTACACGTGGCGGAGGTGGAAAATCTCGGCCAGGTACATCACAAAGGGAGAAATTCTCGCCAATAGGTTCCGTCGCCAAATCCTTTGGCGAATAGTCCCTCTTCTTTCTAGTGGCGTAGAAGACAAACTGGTTTACATTACGTCTATGGAGCCTTTCCTTCTTTACACAGACATTCTTTGGTAGAGGCAAACAGCTCCGTATGCACAAAATATCTGTCGCCGAAGCTCGCGAAATTCGAATGTCAAGTTTATCAAGAGTACATAAAATTAATATCGTTTTAAATTTTCTTAAATATTAAAGGAAAAGAAAATGTTTTTTTGAGCGAGTAAATTAATTAATAGATTAGCTATTTTGAACAAAAATGTATGAAAATCCGAGTATAAATTATCATGAAAGTCAAAGAACGTTTTTTAACACATGCTCCACAAATTCCTGTACACATGTGCGGAAGGGGGGAATTCTCATCGTCAGGTTCCGTCGCCAAATCCCCTTGGTGAGTTTTTTCCTCCGCTTTCTAGCGGCACTCTAGCAAACTGATTTACATTACGTATATGGAACCTTTCTTTCTTTACACAGACATTTTTACATTAGAACAGAGTACATGGGGGCTATTTTAGCCTCCATGGTACCGTATATTAGGATTAAACCGATTTTGTTGTATACGAGAATGGGAAGATATTTTCTTTAGTTCAACATAATCTGCACATGCGAGTCTTAGGATTCTAGCGGTTACTGGAAACCAAACTTGCCTTGCCTTTCTAAAAAACAATCTGATTTGGAGTTGCGAAAATTGGCTCCCCGCCAGCTGCCCGAATGACGCTCATCCGATACATAACTCACCAACAAAGTGCTCGTTTCCAACATTGGCGCAAAACTCGCTTTTTGGGGGATCGCCGTATGACATTTCCTGACTAAAATATTTAAATTCCCTTATTTTTCCCAGACTTTTTTGGTCAATTTTCAAATTCCCTGACTTTTTCCGGTTTTCCAGGTAGCGTGGCAACTCTGTAAAATGTACTTACTTCAATGAGTTTATATAAAAGTGGAGTCATAAATAAACCTTCAGATAGTGGCTGTTCATTAATATAAATGACTAATTGAAGTAATTATTGTTACATTTAAGGTAAAAAATATGTACATAAGGCAGAAACTAACACATTTAAAAAAAAATTGCTGTCATTTATTAACTTAAAAATAACTGATATTTTTAAGTATGATTTTAGTAATATATTTAGTATATGTAGTAGTAATGCTGTTAATCTTACATATATTTAAACAAAATATACTTTTTTATTGCATTATTTAAACCAATTAAGGGAAGTTTATTTTTGGAAGCATTTGAGGTAAGTTCAAAACATTTATGGTCATTCAATGGTTCAAAACATTTCGGTCATCATGCAAAAACATTTATGGTAAATGAAAAATTTACTCTCCAAAATTGAATCATGCAATTAGGATTTTTTAATTATCATTCAAAAAAATTCATAAATAAGTAAAATTAAGATATATACAACGATCCTTTTCCTATCTTCCAAATGATTCTTTTCTGCAATATTCTGACAAAAATCAGTGCTCTGCTTTTCAATAAGTAGTTCAATGAGGGCTATAAATTCATCGAATTGATGACATGTCATGGGAAAGTAATTAAAAAATTTGTTTCATTCACGCACATTTCTTCAATTAAATTATTTGCATTTCCTTGCTACAGTCGTCTCTCACATATTACTATAAACCACTGCATTTTGCTTCTCTTATATAAAGCAAGAAGTAAAATAAGTTTTAATCAAGCAGAAATTAAATCCATTTGAATTAATTTCACATTTTCCCCCATGTTTCCAAATAGGAAGAGCCATCTAGTGCAAGCATGACAACTTTTAGAGCGAAAGTTGCTGCGCTGGTGTGAACTGACATAAGTTGAAAGCGTTTTTTCCACGTTGCCACTTTTCGCCCCAACAGACAGTGTGCATGCAGCTTCATTGTTTATAGGAGGAAATATGCTTCCATGTTAAAAAGCATTCCTCAGTGTTTGCTGAGTTTCTTTTCAGATTCGATTCTCTGCCGAAAAACTGCAGACTCATGCTAAATGGCAAGAAATTAAGTAATGCACCTCTAATTCAACAAATATGTGGTTTTGGCCCAGAGACACTATGTTAATGTTAAGAAGACACACTCCTGGCTCAGATTTATTGGCTAAGACTAAAGCACTTTATTTTTTTACTTGCAGTTTAAATAAACAACCTGCTTGTAAGAACACAGGTTGTTATGTTTGAGAGATCATTCTATTAAGCTGAAGAGAATATGTATATATGTGCGTGTGTGTGATATGATTTAGTTTCTTGCAATAACTTGATGAGAGATGAGTGCTTGATCAGGGAAGACATTATTTTAAGTCGCAAGTGGATTGAGATGAGAGTATCACTGAAAATATCAATTACATTGGAGATGTAGAGAACTTTTGAAGAATCACAAAAATCACTTGATAATCCAAATAGTCCTTTATTACTTGTTGACTGCCCTATAGCATAGCACACCACAATTTTGATGATGACTCATTACATTTTTAATAGAAAGAACTAAGCAAAAGACATCCTTAAGCTAGCAAGCTAAGGCACAGAAGGAGGGAGGTAGTTCGATCACAATGGTCGTTGTAGTAAAATTTTTTGTTAATCTCATTGGCTAAAACTTATAGGCAACACAGAAGTTTTAAGACATAATGCGGAATTAGTTTTCAGATACAGGATGTCTCACAATGGACCCTACCCCCAATTTTTAAAATTAAATAAAAACAAATACTGATAGAAGAATGAAACAAAAGGTATGTTTATTGGGACAGCTGTAAAAATATTATACAGAAGTTTCACATTTAGTTAGAAAAGTTGCCAACAGGTGGCGGGGTATTACCAAGAAGGAGTCCATATAAATAGTGCTCTGAAGTCTAGAGCGATCAGTCTGTGGACAGTTCCACTGCTAAAACGTGAAAGGATGTTAGGATATCATGTATTCCATGGAAATTTAAATTTAAACAAATTAAAATTTAATTTTTAACAAACACATATAAAAGTAAAAAAGTAAATTTAAATTCTAAAAAAAGAAAAAAAAAAAAAAAAAAGCCTAAAAAAAAGAAAAAAGCCAAATTTAAATTCTAAAAAAAGAAAAAAGAAAAAAATTCCCAGTTTTTAAAAATTTTTCTGTCCAAAAATTGAGTTAAGAATTTTTACTTTAAAAATTCACTGTATTGTAGGTTAGCTCCCTCTTTACTTTTATAATGGCTCGTATCAATCACATAAATTTCCATAAATGTCATTCTAGCAAATGACTTACTTGTAAAGTCAGCAATATGCCTTTTAATATCACAGCCACTAAACAACTCCTCTTTTGAAAAACTTATAATTGCATTTATCTTATCACTTGTAACACATGAAATCTTAAATATGTTGGACAAACCAAAAATAGTCTTAATATTATAATTAACAACCACAGAGCACACATTAAAACATTTGCAACTACTAATTTTAGCACACTTAATACAGCTGAATTAGAACATTTTCAAATACATGATTTCAAAAAATTAATATTCAAATTTTGGACATTGTGCCTGAATACAAAGTTAGATTATTTCAAGAGTCACTCTACATGCTTAAATTCAAAACACTTTACCCTTATGGACTCAATACATTCAACCAATACATTAAATTAAATTCTGAAATTCCAACTTACAGCCATTTTAAATTATTCAGTAAAAAAACATTACGAGGAAACAGAGCAGGTAATAAACATAAAAATAAACTTCTTTCAACAATAGATACAAAAAAGTTAAACAACAATATAAATAATTACTTTCTTACTGATAATTTCACTAAAAATATAATTACTTGGTTGCATACTTGTAAGCACAATTTCTTAAAATTACTCATAAAATTTGTAAAACAGCATTTTACAGGGCACAATATTATCAAAGACCTTATTGTTGACTTTTGCAATTATAAGTTCTCTACAAATAACAAATACAATAAATATTACTGCAAAATCAATTTCCTTCATCCTAACTATGGATCATATTCAGTTTAGCAAAATTTTCAGAAAAAGTCAACAACTTTTTCCAGCTACCAAAGTACAGATCTCACCAGCTTTCAAGTACCAAAAACCTCTTAGTAAATTACTAATTAACCACCATGAATTAGCTTCTACAGCCCAATGATACTGTAAAGAGCTCCAAAGATTTCATAGATAAATTTCATCAACATATTATATAACAGGCAATTTAGCAATAGTTCAAAACCAACATTTAAGAATTTTAATGGAAAAAGGTACCAAATTTAGACCAGTACTAAAAATTAACAAACATCACAGTTTTAAAAGTTTCGTAAAAAATATAGACGAATTTATAGTTAAAACTAGTTTCAAATTAAATATTCCAAATTCTACCTTTTTGGCTTGGAAACATGCAGTATTAGAAGAATTCAAGCAAAAAATTCGAAGAATTGAATTTAATAGCAATTTACAGTGAAATATTCTCATTCCTCTTTTACAGGATTTAAAACAAAAGTTCATAATTACCAAAATTGACAAAGCCAATAATAACTTTAGCATTATATGAAATTTTTTTTTATGTCTCATTAATTAATACTGAACTCAATATTGCTATTACTTACAAACTCACCAATCTACAAGAAAATGTTATTGCGAAAAAGCTAAAAGCATTTCATAAGAAACTGCAAATTTCACAACCATCTAGCTACAATAGATTAGCAAATCTATATGCTCTCCCAAAATTTCATACATCACCACTCAAATTTAGATTTATTGCTAATGGTACAAATAATTATAAAAAGAATATAGATTACATATTTGCAATTATACTTAAAAAAATCTGTAATTTAATCCAACATCTCGTTAACAAACAACACAATTACAGTTGGATTATTTATAATAATGCTCCAGTTCTCAGCAGTTTTAAAAGTTTAACAATCAAGAACATTAACTGCTATGACTTTGAAAACCTTTATACTTCTCTACCATTAGAAGAAATTTTTACTAGTTTAATGCAACTCCCACAACTTTTTCCTGACATAATTGATATCCTTTGTATTGAAAGATGGAATACTTATCTGAATTGTGCATTATTCAATAACTACATTAAATTCAATAATGAGATCTTTCAGCAAGTTAGAGGAATTCCTATGGGAGCAAACAGTTCTACACAAATTTGTAACCTATTTCTTTTTACTTTTGAATATAAATTCCAACTAAGTTTAAATAAAAATGAATTAAAGCTATTTGCTCATACTTTTAGATACATAGATGATATTATAACTTTCAATAATAATTCTACTTTTGAGCAATTCAAAATTTACCCAAATAGTTTAACACTTAATAAAACGAATACGAATCAAGATACTATTGAATTCCTAGACCTGCAAATTATTAAACACAGCAAAATTAAATTATTTGATAAAAGAAGGAATTTCCATTTTCATACTATTAAACTAATTAATTGGAACTCTAATATCTCTAGAAAAGTAATAGAAAACCCGTTTCATAGCCAAATAATCAGAATAAAAAATATATGTACTGAAATAGACGATTTAAAGGAAGAAATAATAAAGCTAATTAATGTTCAAGTTGATAACCAAGTACCACCAAAATTTATTAATTTATATATTAAAAAGGCAGGCCTTGACTTTACTTTATAATTTTTTGGCTCTTTTGGACATGATAACATTACCTTAAACCTTAGCTAGAGAGTAATGAAGGATATAAAAGAGTAGAGAAATTATCTTGTAAATTTTTATTGTAAATATTTTGTAAATATGTATATTTAATCAATACTGGATTCTTTCCTTTTACTAATAAAGGGCCAACTCTTTTCAAAAGTTTCAATTATAGCCCGAATTGAGTGAAGATTTTAATCTTCCTCTTCTAATTTTCCATACTTTAGCCAGTATTTAGTTAAGTTTTGATATACCAATTGAAATCAAGTTCATTATACTTTTAATATTTTCTTTCATTAAATATAACTTTTAATTAACTTCCTAAAGGAATTTTTTGGAAATTTCTGGAAACTTTTTTTACAGGATTTTTAAGGACTTCGTTTCAAAAATTTTGGGAAATTTTACTTTAAAACTTTAATTTTAAAACATTTCAGTTTTTCTTAATTACTTTAATTATTTGCAATTTTCACACAAAAAAACTTTTCACTTAATGTTTTTTACAATTATTACACAATTTTTCAACAGAACACACATTTCAAATTACAAACAGTTTACATTTTTTTCACATACCACTTTATTTTCCTTCAAGCAAACTTACATCTCTTGACTGGCTCAGTTACTTAACTCCCTAAATAATTGATAACTACTACCTTTAGAATTTTAATTTTTAATATTAATGTTTACAAAATAATTTTTTACTATAACAAAGATAGAAGCTTGAGACTCAACTTTACCTACATAAGCGCCATCTATATAATTTGAAGAACACACTTACTTCTCTTTTACAACACTTTTGCAGACCCCAACACTCATATAGTAGGTAAGTTAGAATTAAAACTTACTATTTACTTGCTTTAAGTATTTTTTAATTTTTTAATGTAGTATTTAAGTATTTTCTAAATATGAAATTATATTTTTAAATATATATTTGTTTTTTAAAAATTGTGAATTAGTTCTTTTTATTTCTTATTGGTTTATATGGATTATGTTTAGTTCTTTTTTTCGTGTCGGGGAGGTTTCTGTAGACAAGGGTTTCTAAAATACATTGGTTTCTAGATTATTTTTTAAAAATTAATTTAATTTAATTCTTGACTTTACTTACTTGTTTCTCAAAAGACTCAATTAGTATTTTCCTTTTAGAACTTTATTCTTAAATTTAATTCTTAAATGTTAATTTCTAAGGGTACCACTTTATAGGAATTACTTTTGATTTTGACTTTTACCCTTGCCTGCATGAATGACGAAACACGAATTGAATGATTGGAGAGTTAGGTTTGGAGGCAACTTTCCCTTGATAAGTCTGTCTCCTGTCTACTCAACGGTCATTCACTTATGCATTTTTTAAAAAATTGTTTAGTTTAATTTTAATTTGCTAAATTAGTGAATTTATTTTTATGGATTGATTTTGCACTTGATTTGCTTATGCTTCTGAATTTAAATGATATTGTAGATTAGTTCGAGAATTAAATCTTTTATATGTTTGCACATTTTTTTAAAATTTTTTAAAAATTATTTTGGCTTTTTTTCTTTAGAATTTAAATTTGCTTTTTTACTTTTATATGTGTTTATTAAAAATTAAATTTAAATTTCATTCCTTGCAGTAATGGCACAAAGAATATTTAATTAAATTTATTTTTTTAAATTAAATTCAATTTATTCTTATTTATTCCATGGAACATGTTTTTCAGGTATTGGAATTTCAGAGGTTAAACTACATTCCTACAGCAAGAAGGGGCAGTTTTAAATCCAGATTTAATGTTGCAAAAGGTTCTGATTTGAAAACTATTCATGTGCTTTTCAATAAATTTCAATGAATAGTAAGCGTGGCTGAAGAGTTTGTGGGGAATGTTGGTTTGAGGTACTCTGTAGTTACTCCTGAAAATGTCACGACAGTTTCTACACTTATTCAGCAAAATCTGAGAAATCCCACCTGAAGACTTGCACCAGAAACTGCCTTAACACGATCCAGCATACACAGAATACTGAGAAATAGACTATATGTTTCTGTTCAAGATCCAATGTCACCAAGCCATTCTCATTTGAGCTCTGCAACAGAGAGAAGACTTTGCAAACGAAATGCTCACAATGATTGATGATGACAGATTTGATGTTGGCTACAGATGTCTCACAGATGAAGCACATTTTCACCTGAATGGTGTGAACAAACAAAACTGGTGATTGCGGAGTACTGAAAACCCCCATTTATGTGAAGTAAAATAACAATACTCCCTAAAAGTTAATATTAGGGCTGCAGGATTCAGCAGAGGTATTACTGGTTACTGGCTTTTTCTTCTTGCGAGAAACGATCAATAAAATTGAATGAATGGAAAAAATAAAGAATATGTGAAAGAAATTAAATTAGCAGCGTAAATTAATTTCTGTTCTCTACTCTAAAAATAGTAATCTCACTTTGCACTGCATCATTTCGAGATTAATACATGTCATATTACTCTTACATAATTATGATGATGTAAATGGAACTAAAACAACCAATAATAATTTTACAGCATTATTAATTATATAATCAAAATGCATTGAGAACCACAAACTAACTCAGTCTGAATTAAGATTTCACTCTGAACATAACACACTTGCTCGCTAATCTTCGGCCTAGCTGGTCAGCTGCTTCCTTCTTGCTGCAGAGTTACCAAAAATGAAAACCTCTTGAAATAGGCACAAATAATGTGCCAAGTTGTTTGTGGCTGCAATATGTTTACTGAAAATAAAATGATTTAATTCACCTCTCCTGCCAGTCTCCTATTCATTATCGATCAGCATTTCTACGCCATCAAAATTCCTGCTGTTCATTACTTCTGTTTGTTTTTATTACAAATCTATTCTATCTATCTATCTATATATGTGTGTGTGATAAATTTTTATTGTAGCAACTACTTTTATATCATTACCTAAGACTAGTGTAATAATCAGAGATAAAAATGAAAGTCTATCTTAATGGAAGTAAATACACATGTGTTTTGATTTAATGTTTAAACTGATTTTCAATTACCGTAATTTCTGGAAGAAAGGCCGCATCAGCGTAAACGCCGCACTCGAGTTAAGAACGTGTTAAGAAGAAACGTTCTTTGACAATAGAACATTACATCTTGAATTTTTCGCAATAATTTTAAAAACGGATTTTCATAATTTTTTCTCTCAAAATAACTAATCCATGAATTAGTTTACTTGTGCCAAAAAATATTTTTTTTTTTCCTTTAGAGTTTAACCGCATGCGCTACGACTGAATTTCACGGTTGCAGTGCCGTACGCTACAATATAACAAGTGGTAAAGTGTCTCATTTACGCTGCTCCGCGTCTGCGAGTGCAATCCAGAGCTATAACTCGAGAAATAAACAATCTTGTCGTAAGGCTACGTGTGCACCACGTTATTTTCATTTTTGCGATAAATGCCTATCGATGCTTGCGTCACTCACAGTTTGAGACAAAAGCATCTCGACGTGCTTAGCACGTCTGTTTAGCACAAGTGGTTAAAGAAATTTTAAACGATATTCATTTTATGAACTCTTGATAATGTGACTTTCGAACTTCGACACCAGTTTCGAGCTTTGGCGACAGCTATATCGCGCATGCACAGCTGTTTCCCTCTATGATGGAACGGAGCCACGTCTGTTGCAGACAGGTTTTCCTTCTTTACAATACATATTCTTTGATTCTAACCTCTATGGTACCGCATACTAGGATTAAACCCATTTTGTTTTATACGAGAACAGGTACTTTCTTTAGTTCATGCACTGCACATGCGATTCTCTCGATTAATGGAAATCAAAAGTTGCGGGGAAACTTGCTTTGCCTTTCTAAAAGACAATCAAATTGGAGCTGCGAAAATTGGCTCTATGCTAGCTGGCCGAATGACACTCACGTGATACACAATTTGCCAAAAAAGTTATCTCTTCCGACATCGGCGCAAAACTCTTTTTTTTTCGGCGGGATCGTTGTATGAAATTCCCTGACTTTTCCAGATTTTGACTAAAATACTTAAATTCCCTGACTTTTCCGGTTTTTCAGGTAGCGTGGCAACCCTGTACTTCAATGGACATGAACATTTTGGAATGGGAATTCAAGACACTAATTCCTAGTTTTGATCCAAAAATTGATGCTAGAAGCCTTTATTTGAAAGGCAATTCATTTTTTTAAAACACCTGAAAGAAAAATGGGTAATGTATATATATTTAGGGTATTTACCAATTGATGTCATGGATTTAATCACGAGTATCAGAATAGGAATCTCAAAATTGTTGCAGAAAAGGTTTAAATTTAGTATTGATAAATTTAGGCAATTGTTTTTTCAACATAGGAAAAACCTCCATACACATGGGAAACCTTTTACTTTCAAATGAGGAGCTTTTTTGAGGGGGTGGCTTTCAGAATTAAAAATGTGAAATACATCCTGGTAGGATTTCCTTGAAAGATTTTTCACCAGATGATTTCCACTAAATTTGTGAACAAGTGAAGGACCTTAGTATCACTGATCAAATCAAAAAGTGAGCCCCACTGGAATATAAAGATCATTTTATTGATGACTGAATTTTCTGGAATTTATCTAGCAAACTAGCCGATCAATTGGATGAACATGAAAGTGTAAAAAAGAGTGGTGAGAAAAATTCTGCATCCTCCAGGGTTAAAACAGTCTTCTGTGGTAGAGAAGAAACCTCCAAGCCTGGTGTCACAAGAAATGATAATTCATTTAGTGATCACAAACTGGGAAGGAGAAAAAACAAGAACATTTATCATTAATATGTTAGAGATAATGGTTTCCATTAAAATAAAATGTCCTTAGTGCAATAGCTCAGCTTAGGAATCAGCTTCATTTGAAAATATCCCGCTGAACAAGGATAGACCTCTCATATGATGCATTTGCCCACGACTCCAATGTAAACGGACGTTGACTGCAAATGAACATTTAATGTAAATGTTTATACCAAAACTGCAAGCATCCACCTAGAGCGCAGAATGTTCAAAACAGCCCTTTGTCTTGCAATATGCCAGAGGTAATCATATAATCTTGGGAGCAGATTTTCTTTATAATGCTGGGATTGTTTTAAATTTTAAAGTGCACAACTGGTTCTTTTATAATAAACCACATAAGATGTTTGATTCAAGTAAGTAAATTTCAAGCATCTGCATATACCGGTGTTAATGCTAATTTCTGCCTTTTGCACAAAAAGGGGGTGGGGGCATTTAAATGAAATGCAGATTAAAAACCCAACTCCCTTGTAATGAAATATGAGACAGTCATGCGCAGGAGAAGGATTAACTACGTAAACATTAAACATATACAAACACTGAACATCACATAAAAAGGCTGTACGAGTGTAATTGTTACAACCTAATGGAATAGTATCTGCAAGAGTTAAAGAATGAAGAATCAGTATAATATTCATAAATTTGCAGGATCAGTTTCGAAAGTTTAAACAAGAAACTTCTTTAGAAAAGGGTTCTTTTAATCTTTTCTGATAACCTGAGCATATTTGCTTGATTTCATTGTGTAAGGACTACTTTGGAAGAATCTGTGAAGCGGCAAAACATCGACAACTTAGAATGCAGACAATTATGAGAGAAGTAAGATGTGCAAACATGCTATAAAAACAATTTCTCTAAGGTAGGAAACAATTTCAGAATTCAAACTATTGTAAGCAGCCCGGAAAAAATCATAAACGAATAAAAACTGATTTCCAAGATACATATCTGGCGATAACTGATGATAATGCTAATCTACATCAAAGAAACTCTGTTGATGAATTCCTTGAAAGTGAAGATTTTGAGCGAATACAGTGGCCAACAAAAATATCTAGATCTTATCCTAATAGAAAACTTATGGGATTACTTTGGAAAAGCAGCTGCACAGAGACATCCTCCACCTAAAAACGTAGATACTCTGAAGACTGCATTGCTGGAGAAGTAAAACTTAATTCCCAACCTGTAGTTAACAACATTATTGCAAGCATGAAAACACATAGTTCTAAGTGTGTACAAGTCAAGGGAGATCACATTCATATTAAATTCATAAGCCTTAATTCTTTCCAAATTATTCTTTCTTCCCCGCCTTGAACTCTCCTTGAAACATATTACCATTTTTATTGTTGCATGCTACGGTTTTATATCATACACAATGCTCGCAAATTATTTTACCTTTTATTTATGTGTCTTTCCACACAATTTGCAATTTCATATATGTGAAGATAATTTTGGACATGGGTGAATATAAAAGAAGGGGGGAACCTATTTTAAAGTGGAAATAGTAATTATGATAACAAACAGTCAGTCTCACCTTTGCAGGATTACAGTTAGCAGACACAGAACGTACAGGAATTTGCTCGATACCGCACTCTTTGAATAGCGATGAACCCTTGAAACTATAAACAAATTCATTTCATAATGTTAGTCAATTACATTAGGTTTCAGGAAGAAAGTAAGCAAGTAATTATTTCCTACATTTCTCAACACTGCTGTAATAGATTTAACCACATAATCAAATCTTCAGTGATAAATCAAAACATTAAAAAATTAATTCTACTTTTTATAGGAAATAAATAACCACTAGATGATTTATATTTTATAGGATATTTTAGTATTAAAATTTAATTGAAGTTAATATACAACTCAAACTTTTAGTAAACTACCCCCAAACACTTTTCTTCAAGAAATACATATAAAAGTTTAAAAAGCTATCCTGAAGACATGAATTCACTGTGCACAATAATTAGACAAATTGAATGAAATGATTTGCTATTTCACTTGGGAGGTTAATCAGTTACCAAGACAATTTTAAACAAGAGTCCAGATTAATTGACATTATATTTATCTTATACAATGAGGCACCAAAACAAAGCTGCAATTTAAATGTTTGGCTAATTAACTTATTTTATTCAGTTGGGAACCATTGCATTGCTTGATAATGCATCTTCCCACCAGTTAATAAATACTTCACAGAGGTGTTCACACACACACACACACACACACACTGTTCTGAAAATAAGTATGTGTATGTAATCATCTAGTGTATTATTCTCCAGTGATTATTTTGACTTTGCCAAAACCAGTGTCCTTTCAAAGGAAGTTTTATCTGACAAGTAAGAGCTAAAAAGAATTTAGACATTCTCTTAGAGCCATGCCTAAAACAAACTTGTACAAGCCTTCTTTTTGATTGCCTTACTTATATGTATTTTATATTAACCTTCTTACAAAGAATACTTCAAATAGCTAGTTTTTGCTCATATTTATAAATAATTTAAAAATTACGTTCTTTCTTTAATAGGTCATTTACTTGTCTTAAATTTGTTAAAATCATACGATTTAGGATATTTGCACCTGATATTAATGTATCAATAGATAGTAGAGAATAAATGCTTGATTCTGTTGCCCCAAAAAGTTCGGGAGATGCTTTATTCCTCTATCATTCGGTTAACACATTTTAACTCAAATATTTACACTGCACATTTTATTTTAAGCCTAATTTGCACTTAAAATTTCTCAAAAATGAAAAGCAGTCTCCCTGAGGAATACAGCTACAGTCTTCCCATGGACTACACCTACAAGTTTTAAAATACTTTGATAAGAATAAAAAATTTGGGGAAATATAACTGGAGAAAACCGAATATGTTTCCGACAGAAGGAAGTTAGAAGAAAAAACAAAATTTTACAGAAAAATGCGTCAAAGAAATGGTGTATTCAAGGTGAATATCTGGAGATTCAAACGATAGTTTGCCGAGGTCTTCACTCAGTAGAATGTGTCAAATAGTCTAGCCAATGGGCAAATACTAACAAAAAAGACAAGAAATTACATCATGGTCAAAATCATCAAACGGTGGCTGCTTTTTTCAGTGAACGGCTATATAAATTTAAATTACTCTACAGAATGCTATGTAATACCTCAATTGGAGAATCCAAAGATATCCGAGTTGAATTTGTTGAAACTTCAAGAATTTATCCTAAGAAGTATATGGATATCAGGTAGACATGATTTCAGTGCTTATGAAACCAGTCCTTTCTTTCATCTCCTGCTTTCAAATGTGGACAAAATCGCTTCACTATTTTACTCTGACCAAATACTGATGAAATGAAAAGTGATATCTCTTCTAAGACTGTCCCACGAAACAAGCAGTTTTAAAAGTCAATAACAGTACACATCAAATAAAAAAGGGAGGACTGCAGATACATCCACAGAAGGCCTCAAAAATCATTAAGGCAGCATTTAGGTTTTCTTAAGCTAGAAACCATTAAGAAGAAAAATTCAAGGCAATTAAAAGATAACATATTCTTTATTTAGTCTTATTTACATTACATTTGCTATAGCAAATAAAAAATGAAAAATTTCAAATTATTCAGAAATACGGACAGAATTTTAGCGAACTAAATGTAGAACATTAAAATCGTGTGAAGGCATGGCAAAGTGATAAAAGTGGAAAACTGAGTGATCATACTAAATTAAAATGTAGATTATACATCTTTCTCATTTATACAGCTGTTCTGAAAGACTTACTGTGCTTTATGATATTTTCTCTTTCAATGCAGCTTTCAAAGGCACTGTGATGAATACTAGGTCACATAGTATTCTTTCAAAAGAAATACAATCCAAACAAATAAAATTTTAAAAAATGTTTATGAAAAAACATACTTCATGCATAAATTGCACAGCATGAAAGAATAAACAGAAAGTTTTAATATAACTATAATTCAATCATGCAACTCAAGTAATTATAAAAAATTCTCTAAGGGAGAAAATCTAAAAATTACAACTGTGGTTAAAAAAATACTACAAAAATTAAAATATTTCCATGAAAGAAGGAAAGAACATTTTTCAGTACATTCAGAATAAAAGAGAAAGTGAAAAGGTTTAATATAAATTGAAAAACTAACTTCTTGGCAGAAAGTAAGTCTGTATGTTAGAAGAAAGCCATGCATTTAATACAAATCCACGCTTTTGAGACATGAAAAATGCACAAATTGAATTTCATAAATCACCCAAGTAGAATGGAAGATATAGAACAGCCCTTCCCCCCTATTTTTGAGTTGGTGTACATAGGAACATATTCACAGGGCAGCAGGTTGACCAAATGACGTGTGCGCATGAGATTATAAAATCCATAAATATCTCTATGCTATTTGCAATAAAATACAATCACGCCACTCAGAAATGACCACCTTTATTCAATAATGACAATTTTTGTCATTTGATATGCGTTACCTTATAATTTAAAATATTTTGCTTTCCTACTTTATTGAAAGCTGTAAATGCCATCATAATTGCACAAATTTAGGTAATAAATGTTGTTTAAATACAGTTCTTGATAAGCATATCCAAAAAGGTATGCCACTTAGAGCGCATGCAAGTATGTGAAGAATGCTACAGCTGCTTTGTGAAGTATCCTTCCATTCTGACAACACTTTTAACAAGCAATTTTGTCCTCCATGACTGATCTCTTAGAGCACCACATTTTATTACGTGATTTTTTTTTTCATTGCATGAAAGTTAAAAACTTGGTAATTTCCCCCCTTAGCTGTATATAATCTCAGAAACCATTGTTACTACAAATAAACAATAGTTTCTGAGAGTAAATGATACTGTCATTTAAAACAGTTAAAAAATATTGTTTTTAATCTTCAAATAAGTCATCCCATAAAATGTCACTTATAAATAATAATCTTAATATATACTAACCTTAGTCCATCATCAAGGCAAGCATAAACACCACAACACTGAGGAGACCATTGTGCACATCGTGCTATGCCTTTTCGCAATGAACAAAATGGCATACCTGCAAATAAATATAAAGCATTAGGAAATATGAATACTTTTGAATTATTTCAAAGCATATTCATTAAAGAATATTTCATGTACAAAGTACAACAGTAAATCTGACTGCAATAGGTTTGAAAGTTTTTTAAATATAATTACTTGTATCAATGAGATCCCAGAACTTCAATGTTTTATCAAAACTTGAACTGACAAGCCACCGATTTCCAGGCAATGCAGCAAATGCTAAACTTAAAACTGGAGTTCCATGAGCTTGAAATACTAGATATGGCGCAATTGCTTTCTGAAGCTCATTTTTCATTATTATAGTTGCAGATGAGTTCACAAGCCAGACACATATCATTCCTAAAAATGTCAAAAATATTTCAGAATTAACAAGATAAGATACACATTAAAATTTTTCAAATCATTACTTTCACTAATGAATATAAAATGTGCCAGAATAAAGTTGGTTTATACTAGGAACACATTCTAATGCCAAACGAAAAAAGCCTATAAACATATTATAGATAATATGTAGTTTATGAGTTATAGGATGCTGAAGATCAGTTGATAAGATGCAATCTGAAAAGTCACCGAATTTTCTGCTATCAAAACTTTGAACCCCAGGCTCTACAAGGTCAGTTCTTTTAATAAACACTACACATCAAAGATACCCAAATAAAGATGTTTTAATATATGGTATGTAATCTTCCAGGCAAGTCTAAAATATTAAAATATCTAAAAATAGACTAAAATTAAATACTGCTGCCATTCACAAATTATACTGAAATAAATACTTAAGAAGCAGACGATAACATCTTCTCAGCTGCTGTTTACATACATTATAATTAGATCACTTTACACTATATTTTTACATCATGTTCATATAAATGCACAATATAAGAGAACATATATTAAACCAATTACAAAAATTAGAACAATATGTAGGATAAATAATCTCAAGTCTACTTTTCACAAATCCAGTTTGTCAGAAACTTTTATGTGTCTACATGATTCAGATATTTTCATTTTAGATTTTGGGATGCTATATATTGTCAACTAAGTCTTTATTATCAGTACAATTTTTATTTTTTTCTGCTTGCAGGATGTCATTAGTGAATGAAACCTTTAAAGGCTACACATGCTGAATTTGATGGAGTACTTTCAAATCAGATGTCTGCATTTTTGTTAGTTTAACATGTCCAACCTTTAGAGGAATAAGTTATATTTTTTGACCCAGTGGGCAGCTGATTCGTTTACTGTTTGTTCCCGTTAACACAACATCTTCAACAGTTATTTTAGGAACATCTTCACTTTTTTCCTCTCGGAACGAGAAGTTCCAGGTATTCACTTCTGAATAAACTTCTCAGATTTCTCTGCCAGTTTTGTCTCTATCTGATTCTTTGATTTACGATCTGAATAACATAAACATCCTGTATATAGTATTCCTTGATGTCTTGCAATTCATGCCTTGAAAGTCTGCAACAGGGTTCATAGCCACATTTTAGTTAAAAAAATAAGCACCTGTCTAATTACATTATACACAACTGCATAACCTTAAAAAATAGACTTGTAATTTAAAATATGAGAAATGCAGTATTTATTAAGAGAGAATAAGCATTACCTCAACCATGGAAAATAATTACTTTTTTTTTATAATTTTAAATAACAGTTCAATTTACAGAACTAGTTTACAATGAGAGGGGAAAAAAAAGAAAAAAAAAAAAAAAAACTATGCAGAACTAAACTGTATTAGAAGATTTAATGATGAAATTTCAGTTCAAAATAGAGAAAATAAATAATAATAAGGCATATTTATTGTATTCGCTTGGAACCTAATAATAAATACAATTTATTTTTCCACTCATATTGATATTTAAATAACTTAAATCTAAATATTGAACATTTTCTAAATGTTCATTGTATATCATTCCCGTAACAGATATTGCAAGCAAAGAAATTTAAGTAAAAAAGAGGAAAATTTTTGAAATCAGAAGACAGAAATTAGCTTCATGCAGTCATCCTTTAACAGTAAAACCTTAACTAACCTGCATACTTGGAAACTGGTGAATATTCGGACAGTCGAGCGTAACTTGAAAAAGAGGAGTGGGGGGGGGTTTGACTGTAGCTGCTCTTTAGATTTTTCTGCTAAATAAATGCTTTTGACATTTTGATACGTGCATGATATAAAAATAAACCAATGGAACTGAAAAATATTCTGCTTAGCAAGCACAGTAAAACTCTTTTAACCCTTTCGTGGGCCATTTATTTCTCTTTTGAATTTCTCCCAGTTTTTTATGCTTTATTATCAATTAAACAATAGTATTTAAAGAAATATATTTTATTTTGCCAAATTTTTTGTTTACATTTAAGTTCTAGGGGTGGGAAGTATACTTCCCACGGGACCTTTTATGGTCATAGAGAAAATTCAATTTAAAGGCAATTATTTGCCGTGAAAAGATGAAAAACCGTTGCAATGCACAAGGGTACTTCAGATACTGCACACATATAGCGGGTTCTCTTTTCTTGGGCCTTTGTGCTACATTTCTTACATCGTCTATAGTTGGAAACCATTTTGGCATATGATTTCGCACACTGACTAAGCGTACATCATCTGGAACTGCACACCTTTTTGCTTCGAAGCTAGCAGGACGGCCTTTCTTTTTTCGAGGAATATCCGTCTATTAGTTTACGAGCTAATGCTATATGGAATGTTAGCTGGTCTAAACTTCTGTTTCTTTGCCATAGTATAAAATTATTTACGATGCCACCATTCTACAGATCTTCCTATTTGGCACCTTTCTTTTCTTTGATCGAAGCAATCAACCCCTCCCATGATATTGTTATATACGGCAACAGCTTTAGGGCAAGGTACTTCTCTTTTAGTACCATCCTTTTTTGTACTATTTACAGATGTAATAATCGCTGAATTATGTGCAGTAATCAACAATATAACAGCCTTTTTGTCCACTTTATTGCAACAACACCTTCCTTAGTTAGGAACACTGATTCCCCTCTTTGTAGTTTGTTATTAGCCTTCAGCATTGGTGGAAGATGCTTCCTTTGCGACCTCACAGTCCCCACAGAAAACAGACCACTTATAAGTAGACTTTTCGCAAGACTAAAAGATGTCAAATAGTTATCATAGGCTATAAGATGACCTTTCTGTTTCACATCTTCCGTTAGTTTAGTTGTTACTGTTTCCCCTAAGCTCAATATTTTATCCTTATTATCAGAAGTTTCTTTTCCACAATAACTTTCAAAGTTTTGAATATATCAAATCTTAGTGTCTGCTAAACACCCCACCTTGTAACCTCTTTTTATAGGCTTCATTGGCATATACTGCTTCAATGAAATTCTCCCTTTGAAAGCTATCATACATTCATCTATTCATAATGTTGACGAAGGTTTGTAGACTTTAAGTATGAAATCATTGAGCTGTGAGAGGATGCCTGATTTTATGGAGTTTATCATGCTCAAATTTCTCACATGGATTTGTGCTGTTATCATTTACATGTAAAGTCTCAGTTATTTTTTTGAACCTCTTTGCGATTATTATTCTTGCTACCGATTGAACATTGAGAATAGGGTCTGTGCTCCAGTAGTTTTTCAGTTCAGGCAATTGATGTATACCCATGAGTATATGCATATCTACCCATGCTTTCAATTCTTCTGATGTGATTTCTTTCCAGTTCAGGATAATGCCTTTTGTGGTATGACCCAATCTCTTCCTTTTCTTAGGCTGCTTTGCATACGAGTTTGTTTCGTCAACAATATTCTGTAAAATTTCCGCGGTAAAAATCATGCCAAAATAATCCTTTTTTTTTCTCAGTATAACTGAGTTATATTTTCAAATGTACTTTCAAAAATATTCTAATTTTTCCAACATACCTATTGCACATGGCTTTTATACATGATGCAATAGCATTTTCACTTTTCACCCATTATTTATTATTCAATATTAGATAGTTACTGCAGAAATATACAAAATAAGAAAACGTTATTATAATAAAAACAGTGTTTTACTTACATTTGTAGCAGAAACGTATAGCAATTCAAATGTCAAATCAAAACAGGTGTCTGAGTGGAACAGATCTCACACAACATGTTCGAACTTTCAAAACAAATGTGGTAATTCTGTTTCCAATCGATTGAACACAGATGGCAGCACAATACTGAAGTGGGAATTAGTGTTCCCAACGTTATAATAGCAAAGCCAATATATAGTGGGTTTTGTGCTTCCCACAGGTGTATTTCCCAGGAACACGTAGGTGGGAAGTAACCTTCCCATGGCCCACGAAAGGGCTAAGTGTTCATAAACAAATCGCGGACAGAACATCAAAATGAATTATCTCTGCAAAGTATTGCAAACATTATTGCGCAATATGTGTGCCGTAATTCTTCCCTACATGATATTACGCAATTGGAATCAACAGCTGCGGGTATCGAGAGAATAAAGAACTAAATAACTGAGGTGTTTTTCATTCTAATTTTCAACAGACAGTGTTAAATTTCCGGAATAGAATCATTCTTCGCTTGGGTTGGTAGACCGCAGAACTTTTAGTCCTATTCAATCCAGATTGGAAAGTGACAAAAAAAAAAAAAAAAAAGCCTGTTGCTTGTTTTGCAGCGAACTGTAAGTTTCAATATTCGAGATTTTGCGGAGAAAGGGGAGAACCTCCCAATCTTCATACTGTATAATGTATTGGCCCCAAAAAATTAAATTATTTTGACTATTCGATTACTTTCCCTTTATTTAAGCCATTCCGAATATTATTCATTAGAAAGCTAATCTGTGTTAAAACACAACCATTTTTGGAAGTTTACTATACTTCAGCAGTTACTGCAACTATGTTATTATAAACATTCATACATATGCTCATAATATAAGCATAATGATCATAATAAACACGAATATGAACTGACCAAGCGGAACGAGAATGCAAATTATTAAGATCTTGATAGAAATTCAAATGTGTGTAGTATTTGGGTGGGTGGGAAAGAATGCTGAATGTACCGGAATTTTCTACTGCTTTCGCAATTCTTTGACCAACAGAACGACGGGCACCTGTCTGTACTCTTCGTGCACACCAGAGGTTATGTTAATGCAGAGAAAGGGGGAAAAGCTATTTCTGGGAGTATGATTCACCATCTGACATTCCATATTAGGAAGAAAAGTTGTTTATTTGGTTTCGGCTTTGGTACGGGGAAAAATAGCATGTTCATTAAAAAAAAAAAAAAAAGCACTAAAAGCAAAAAATAAGCACTAAAAACAAAACAAAAAAAAAAAAAAAAAAAAAAAAAGGGCTTTAAAGAAAAAGTAAGCACCTGTAAGGGCCTTTATATTTTATTTTCAAATATAAGCACTTATAAGGGCCACTACAAACCCTGTTCAAATTAATGAGGAACTTGGCATTGTTTCTGTTTTATTAAAGGTTTGATATCTGGTAGAATCTATATTGTTATGATTAGTAAAGAATCCTACAAATGTTGATTTGTCAGGCATCTATCTTGTTTTTGATTTTGTATTCTTCATTTGACTAAACAACTATTCATATATGTAGGTACTACCAAAGATTGAGACATGAACACATACTTTGAATAAAAATCAAGTAATACAAAATTGTCAAGAAACCTGCATTTTACTGCACACTGACACTGCAAATTCTAATTCATGTTCAGGAGGAACACTTTTGATGTCTACTGATAATGGCAAAACCATGCTCATGAACACTGAAGTCGGAAAAAATCTGCTGTTAAATTCCACTCTCAGATTTGAAATGTTCTGTACATAACTAATTATCCAAGTTCCGTGTTGTAGTTTTAATCAACAACTCTAGCAAAACTTTTTTGGTGGATGAAAAGCCATCATATTACTGTTTTCCAAATGGCTTTGCATCAGATTTGAGAAATATTATTATTCCTGTCTTCTGCCCAGTCATAGAAGAACCAACACCTGTGGTTGTGACACATACAAAGCACAAATCCAACTCATATTTTAACTTCACTTTCTATCTTGTGGTTTCACTCTTTGTTGCGGCTCGCAATGAGATGATATTACAACTCTTATCTGTAGCTTCCAGTAACAAGAAAATTGTCTACGTCTTTACAATGCATAGAGATTCATATCATTAAAAAGAGGGGTCCTGGTAGTTGAAAAGTAAGGTACTTTCCTCAGTATGCTGCTTTGGTGTCTACTTCAGCTAAATGAAAGGCACCTAGTCATTCTCACTGGTGTCAACTAGCTGGTTTCCTGACCTTAGTGTTGGCAGCTTACAAATACGCTTTTGGAAGTACATGATATGGTTTATTTTTACAAGCTCCCATATTTATGACACCTGTGTAATATGATCAAAATTCATAATCAGTATTTGAAAATGCTGTAGAGAAAAAAAAATACCTACCATTACCATATCCACCAGCTATGCGCTCGCAGGCATCATTTTTTTGCCAACACAATGAAACACACATTGATTTTCTTGTACCAAAACAAGGATCTCCAAACAGTGGATGCAAAACAGCAGATGGTGATGTGCTGTAAAGTGGTGCAGTTTCAGTAAATGATGGTAAAGATTCTGGTTGGGGAATACTGTATATGTAGATGTTTGAATTTGAACAAGCTACTGCCAACAGTCCAAGGCATGGCATATCATCTGATGAGCATTCTGAATTAGGATCCTCCCAACAACCACTAGGACACCATACCATATCCCAGACAATTCCATGTTCATGAGCTATACCTAACTGCATTAATGGTTTAGTTTCTAACCTAAATAAAAAAAGAAAAGAAAAACAAGAGTTAAATTTACAGCTGCAAAAATGGATGTCAAGGATATTTAAGGAATTTAAAGAACAGACATTTCATTAAAGGCTTTTCAGCAGATATTCATATTTTTATAAGCCTGTAATATGCATTACAATATAGCGTGATACCACCGGGTAATCTTACATCATCACTTTTACATAACAATGACTACAGCGAGATAATTTAAAGAATTCCATGAAAAATAACCAAAAATTAAATTCTCCAGATCTGATAAAGTATATAAGTTTTACCACTAAATATATTTCAGAATTTAAGATAACTAACCCTCAAGAATTGATTATGTAATTCATAATTTTACCTTTCTTTAACCCGTTCGTGACCAAGGTCGCGTGGACGCGACGCAGCGATTCCACTCTTATCAGCCCTGCGTCGCTTCCAGGTGAAGAGCTCCGATTGATATGGAGAGACCAGCGTCGCGTATGCGTAATCGGAACGTTTTATTTGAATTTTTAAATGCTACTAGATGGCGTTAAACGGCAACGGTTTTCACAATGGTCGACTCATATGGTATTTGACCTTCATGAACGGGCATTGGTTTCTGTTCTATGCTTCTGTATTTGATATATTTATTGATGTAAACAAAGTGAGAATCACGGCTCTTTAAAGGGCTGGGATTTATTGGTCGCTGTGTTTATATTTTGACAGATTGTGGAAATTTATGGAACGTTTATTAGTTGAAATGTTGGAGTAGAATTGCGTTTGTCTTTTGAGGTTTGACAGAGCGAGATTTCGAAATAGATGAATTAATCAAATAGTGAAATGGAAGAAAGAATTTCTTCTAGTTAATATAAACAAACTGGGAAACACGGGTGTTTGAAAGGGCACGTGTGAGTTCAAGTGACTTGTTTATTGCTTTGTTTTTTTCATTAGGAGAATATGGGGGAGTACATTCAGCGGATTAGCAACGGGTAAGAGTAAAATATTTATGTTCGGTTTTGGCGCCGTTTTTTTTTTTTTTTTTTTTTTTTTTTTTTAAATGTGTGTGTTTCGTAGAAGTTTAGGGATATGTGATCGGAAAATTCAGTGAATTTATTTGCATTTAATGACAAAAAGAAAAAAGTGCTGATGTTATCAACTATACATGACGGCGTTATTGTGCCAATTGGTAAAAAAGACCGAAAGACTAGAAAGGACATTTTGAAGCCACTCTGCGTTGTGGAGTATAATCACAATATGGGGGGGGGTGTTGACACTGGCGATTCTATTATTCATCACTATCCAGCATTTAGAAAAACCGTAAAATGGTATAAAAAGTATAAAAAGCTGTTTTTTGGTTTGTTAGATATGGCACTTCTAAATGCAAATGTAATATATTCGAAGGTAAAAGGCGAGAAAATATCTTCTTTGGAATTCAGATCCAGAGTTATTCATCAAATAATAGGAAAATTCGCTAAACCAAGGAGCTCAAAAACTTGTTCAAAATTACCGGGCATTCAACCATTTCGTCTAACTGGTAGACATTTTCCAAAAATTTATATTGATGGGAAAGGAAATAAAAGTGGAAGAAGATGTGTCGTATGTGCTAAAAAAAATCGAAAACAAACATCATATTATGAGTGCAAAATATGCAATGTTGGACTCTGTGTGGATCCTTGTTTTGAACTATATCACACACAGCAGAATTTTTAAATTTCGATTTTATTCAGAATATTTTATTATTCTTAATTTCCTCTTTTTTTATTTTGTGTTTGTAATATTTGCAGCTTTGTTTTATTGTGTATAGTATTTGTTTTCATGTGCATAGTAATAATTTTAGTTTTTTTGCATATTTCATTCATTTGTATTAACGTTATATTTTTTATTTTAATACATATTAAATAGAAGTATAGTATATATATAATTTATAAATTTGGAGTCTTTTTATTAAAATGCTGATTTTATACGAATTTTTTTGTAAACTTAGGCTTAACTGCTTAAAATGCGCGGGCCGGTAGTGACGCTCCGTTTCAGAGCGTTCGTTCCCGTGACTGAGTTTTATTTCCGGCGCGCTGGTCCTTAAAGGGTTAAATTTCAAATGATACCATCAATTAATTTACGTAGTTAAGCAAACATTCTATTTATAGGAATCTATAGGTACTATGTTAGTTTAGGAGTTAAATAACAAAAATCAGCATTATATATCACAATAAAGATTTTTGGTGTTTGACTTCTAAATTAATCTTCACTCGGCATGTTATTGTAATCTAAATTATAGGTACTTATGTATTAATGCAATCCCCTTGGCACAACTTGGAGAATTTTTACAGACGAAGAGGTAAAAGTTACTTTGGCACAAGTTGGTGGTTTTCGCACTTTTTTTAAAAGAAAGATTCCCAAACTATCAATAATCATAAGTTGGTAAACATAACTATATGAAAAGAAAGCTTTAGAAAATTAAAATGCGAATTTAAATTATTAAAGATGAATTATGCGACATATTTAAAAAATTAAACACTTGCATTCTCCTTTAAATCTTTCTGCAATTTCCCCTCTCCTATTCTTCTCTGGAAGTAAACAGTGATCTGTTTTTGCTTAGGAAAAAAATCAGAGAATTGTGGACACTCAGCCCTGACAACAGGAAATGCATTTCCTCACTGTTTCTTCTAGAAAATTTTCAGCACTCCTGCAGAAATTTTACAGTGGTTTCTTACATTGCTAACAAATTGTAGGAGCTCATATTTTAAAACTAGGTTAAATGGAAAAAATATCATGATTTGTTTATAGAAACAGTTGGAATATACCAAAAAAGAACTCATATAGAAATGGCAGAGTTGTTTCACTGAAGGACTGTTCTGATGATGGTTGTCGAAAGAACGGTTACACAATAGGTTGCCAGAATTTGGACCATTCTGTAAATTTGATGGCTTCTAAAGATGGTTGCATTAATACTCAAATATATTTCCTTAAATAATAAAGATAGAATAACATGTTATCATGAAGCAACTGAAGTAAAGATTTCCCCATTCTTATGTAGACATAAATTTGGTAGGATTACTACAACTTATATGAACATGCAAAGGATATAATTGCAATTTTTCTGATACGAAAATTTTTAAATATACTCATTTCTATAAAAATAGTAACACAGAAAACAGAAAAGGAAATTAAAACAAAATTTATGGGAAACACAGAGCTAAATCGAGAATGCAAATGATTAGAAATAAAGAGAAAATATATAGTATATACCAGTGCTCAGCAGCACCAACTGAATAATAGTGAGAAGCTTATAAACACATTGTCAACTTCTGAACAGTCAAAAACTAATTTATCACTACAGTCAAAAGTCATTAATTCGGACATCCATAATCCGGACCTCAAAGCTTTCAACTTTCTGTGTCAACGCATGCGCGTAAGGCCTTTACGGCTGAGAATATGCTTGTGCACACGTGCGCAAAATACGTTTACGAGTGCGCGTTTAATGTATAACGGACGGAGCTTATTTAATTATCTATTTCAGTTAATGTTGCAGATTGCGTTGTTTCTTAATCTTCGAATTGGATCTGGCTTATTATTTTTTGCAGACTGTTAGAGCAATTTTATAAAAGTAAGCTTGAACTTTCGATTATGTCAAATAGAATTTCTGATATATATTTATTAATATGTAAATGATCTACAAAGCGAAAGTATGTTTCGAAGTTCATTAAACAAAAAGTGGAATTGCTACAAAAAATGGATTAAGGCATATCCTTTGTTTATCTAAACTTTAACGTTTGTTTATCTAAACTATGTTTATCTTTAACGCTGCGGAATGAATTGGAAGTTGACCTGTCAGCACTATCCTTATCTTCAGGGCAGATGTTTTTATTTTATTTGGCTTATAATTCCTTATTAAATGTAGTATTTCATCTCGATGTACTCCATCTTTGATTTGATTTAAATCAAATTCCTCATCATTATAATTCGCTTCCGATAGCGATGAAAGTGACAAAGGTTATTGAAAACGAAAAAATTTCGATTGACAAATTAGTCGGTATTCTCGACACAGCAATTATAGGACTTGAACAGCGGAACTTTGTAACTGAACAAGAAATTATGTCCGTTTATAGAATTAAAGAGAATGTACTATCACATAGAAAATGAAGCAACTTAAACAACTTACATTGAAAGAAATGTTTAATAAAGTAAACAAATAAATATTAAGCTTTTTTTTGTAAATTTTGATACCCTTTAGACCATAATTGTTCTTTATTTCATAAATTATGGTTTCATATTTTTAATTTTATAATTTCTGCATGCCATCTTACCAGATTTAAACTCATGATCTATAATCCAGAATCGCCGAAGTCCCGACGAGTCCGGATTAATGACTTTTGACTGTATAAATGAACTGAAAGCTGTTTTACAGATATCATTACACCTAACCAAGGCCAAAGGACATCATATATGTAAACCCACAGAATTCCTACAAAAATGGATTATTAGGCTATATGAAGGAAGACGTTTGGTACTGCAACAATGCCACCTATACAGTGCATAATATCATGATCGTGATATGAAGGTAGAAGCTGTAGACAATAGAATAGGATGAGTAAAATCTGGCAAATAACCATGAGCTGCAATGACACCACAGCATTATAAAAATCTTAACTGCATAGCTATGATGATCTATGCAGCTTCCTCTTGAGTGTTCACACAGCGTAATAAATGCATGGCATTTTTTGCTTCGTTGATTAACAGTACCTGCTGTACAAAAGAGTGTATTTAAATATTCGTTTGTGCAGGCTTCGTATGACAATAAATCATTAAAATTTCAAACTGCAGCAGTACATAAACACAGGCAATGGTTAACCTTTGGCAAGCTTTTGTATTGGTTTATTTTCTACATTTTATCCTTGTTCCACTCGCATACAATGTCCTCCCCGTGTGTTGCTTTGTCTACCATGTTTTCGTTTGGCTCAGCTGCACCATTTTAAAAGAACTCTAAATTTACTTAAATTCAATTAAATAATATATGATTCATTTATTTATTATTCATTTATTCATTTATTTATTATACTATTTATTAAAATGATTATGACAAAGTGTATTTATATTTAATTGCATCATCTAAATTTTATGCTTTTTTGCTAAGTTGATTTCATAATGTCCTTACAAGTTTAAAGTTCGGTTTATTGAGATTACAGCAAAGCATACTAGGGCTATCTGCCTTCTTACACTTCCAAACTGAGAAAATTCTGAGTAGGTTAGTTTTAATTTTCCTAAGTAATTTTAAACACTGTGAAAATAAATTAATAATTAATGTATACACTGTTGTGTGCATGAACTTAGTAATGATACATATAACGCAAAGTTAAAATTGTACAAAAAATTAAATTCAGATATTTACTAATTAAACAGTTATATAAATGTCTACAGCAGATTAACACAATTCACATCAAACAAAATTTAGTAAGAAAAGTTATACTGAAGATCATCAGGGATGAGAGAATTCAATAATTTTTAAAGCAAAAAATGTACAATTTACAAACATATAAGAGTAAAGAAACTGACATCACTGAGCCGGGTAACAGAGTGGATATATATATAAATATATTTATATATGTTTGGTGCGGCCGATTGCAACCAAAATACGAGGTGCACATCTACATGTTATAGCAGTCCTATATACAAAATTTCAGCGTTCTGAGGCTACTCGTTTTTGAGTTATGCAAGATACGTACGTACGTACATACGCCACGAAAAATTCTCTTCAGAATTAATTTTAAAGCAGTTTTATAATTTTTTTGAAGAAAAAGAGTATTTTATTCTGTCCTTACGTACAGATATCATGCAAAAACATCGTTAAATTGCATTTGATAGCGGTCAAAATGGATATTTTCGTTGAAATATGCTGCCTGAAACTTTTCGCGATTACAATACTTCCTTTTTACTTCGTACAAGGAAGTTAAAAAGGTTAAAACATTTTGCAGTGAAATCCTAGTGATTAACAATTATAGCATGCCCATAGAACTGCTGTTGTGGTCGAACGGCACACGTGAGCAAATGAGAATTACTGCGAGCAACAGTAAAATCCTAGTATATGGCTTTGGCACGATTTTGAAAATTGTCGCCAATACCAAAATGACCCACTGACTGCTCATTATAATGTCGCAGAATCCCGCGTGTACCATACATAGGAAAAAAAAAAAAAAGGTTTAAAAAGATTTTGCGGTAAAATCTTGGTATATGCTACAGCCTTGGCACGATTTTGAAAACTGTCCCAAGACCAAAATGACCCGTTTACTGCTCATCATCATGTCACATGTAATTAAGCACGGATTTTCATAGTTCCCCCTCAAAATAACTAATCCATTAATTTACTTCTGCCGAAAAATATTTTCTTTTACTTTAAAAGTTTAAAGAAATTTTAAACAATATTCATTTTACAAACTCTTGATAACATGACCTTCGAACTTCGGCAATGGCTTCGAGCTTTCTCGACAGATATTTCGTGCATGCGCAGCTGTTTCCCTTTACGTTGGAACACAGCCATTCCTGATGCAGAGAAGTTTTCCTTCTTAAATACATATTCTTTGATTCTAACCTCCATAGTACCATACTGTACACTAGGATTAAACTGATTTTATTTTATACGAGAATAAGTATTTTGTTTAGTTCAACATGCACTGCACATGTGATTCTCGAGGTTACTGGAAACTAAAAGTTGCTGGTAACTTGGTTTGCCTTTCTAAAAGACAATCTAATTGCAGCTGTGAATATTGGCTCTATGATAGCTGCTCGAATGACGCTCACGCAATACACAATTAGCCAAGAAAGTGATTGCTTCCAATGTCGGTGCAAAACTAGTTTTTTTTTGGGGGGGTGGGGGGAATCGCCATATGAAATTCCCTTACTTTTCCCTCAATTTTCAAATTCCCTGAATTTTTCTGGTTTTTTAGGTAGAGCGGAAATCTTGTTATACCCTTCCTTTGTAGAACATGAGCCAACCCTATTCCAATGATATGACTAACTACTACATATTACCTAGAATGTCTGACTCTTCAAAGCACAACAAATATGTCTTCTTTCCTGGCCTATCTGCTTTGTCAGACATGTTGTTAATTGAACAAGTATCCGATAATGGACACTTGGCAACTGGCTCATCAATCTCCTCCAGCAGCAAGTAATAAACTGCAGGTCCATGTGAAAGTAGGCATTAATTCAGGAAACAAAGTCATAGTGTTTCTTGACTTGGGTAAAATAAAGCTCTTATTAACAATCAAGATGGCATCACTAAATACTGCTTTTGTGCAAATAATAGTATTAGTTAAAATTTTTATATATTTCTTTCTAACACCATTAGTTGTACAAATTTAATCTAGCAAATTTTTCAAGGTGCTATTCCCAAAAATTTATGTATAGTTTATAAAATTAAAAACTCTCCTACTACACACAGAGAGGGGAGGGAGAGAAACCAGGAAATGAAAGGTAATGAAAACAGTATTATGATACATTTCTGAAGAATGTATAAAAATGTCAATTTCATGTGTGTTGCTGAAATCCATCAGGCTGACATCTTCTCACTAAGCCAATTATTTAAAGTATGATTTATTTGATTACTTTTGAACATATTATAGAAGTGAAAAATTGTCACATACATGTTTCACTACAAGGAACATAAGCTAATAGCTTTGGGTTATAATAGCTTAGTTAATAAGTTATAGCTTTTGGGAAGATTTTCCAATTCTCTTCAGTATTACACAGACTTAAAATATACAATTCAAGATCTTTCATGATGAATAAAAGGTACAATTTATAAACATAAAATTTAAACATTTAGAACATGTTTAAAAATTTAGAACATGCGTAAGTAATTAATAATTACTTATGCACTGGCGTACTGAATATACATTGGTGTACTTACGCACTTCCAAGATGACCAACATTCCACAACTGAAGAAGACCTTTCTCTTCAGGAGTATCAGTATAAGAATAATAATTGTTTATAGAGCTACCTGTAGCAAGAGCAATATACTGCGTAGTTTGGATATTAGGTGTGGGACACCAAGCAGCACTCCATATTGGACCACCAGCAAAAAATGTAAGATGATTTGATGTCACTACAAAATGACAATCAAAATCATGAAGAAAAAATTTATTACTGCACAATAAAAATGTATTTTTTTAAGTCATATACCTTTAATTTTTCTCAGATTACAGCACACAATATGGAAAACATAACTTTCAACCATTTTATTGCAGACGTTATTCTTACCATCTAATGGAGTACTATCAAAACAATTCAGTTGAAACCAATCAGTTTCTTCTTTCAACCAAGTTTTTTCAATTTTCAGCAACAATGAATTTTTTAGAGGTGGCAGAGATTCTTCAAATTCTTTGCCAAGAAGACAGTGCCAAGTTGATTTCTTTGGTTTATATGAAGGAAAGAAAATACCAGCAAAGGAATTTCTCCCACAACTGCGGAAGAAACATAGGTTAACTTTTTTTTTTTACATGAAAGTTACAACTCAAAATCTATTCAAAAAATGCAAAACAGCTCATATGTACAAATCATTTGTAATTTGTACAAATACAAATAAAATAGTACATTAACAAGCCTGCCCACATCATAAAACGGCATTTAAAGTGACATGTTCTGTTAATGAGTTAAACAGGGTTCGTACGCATTTCTGCACAAGGAAATTAAGGACTTTTAAGGAACATTAATGAAAAAAATTAAAGACCTATGAGCAAATGCAAACTGAATAAATTCAATTAAAAATATATCTATGCCTGAATGTGAGTAGCTTGCATTATTATTAAACATAACTTAGCATAATTATTAATATTTTGAGAATAAAAATAATTTTATGAAATTTATCAAGTAGCATTAAATATTTTACACTCATAATAACTGGACATATCTGAAAGAAGATAAGTGACATTTTAGTTACATTTTACTAACAGTTAGCTTTTTTTTTTTTTTTTTTTTTTTTTTTTTAATGTCTCCTTTTGTCACACACTAGAGGTTTAGTAAGTAGATTTTATGTCAAGCAGCATAGGTTAAAGTGAGCATTAAAATTATAATCAGCATGATTCATAACAAAAGACTGGCTGTTGTCACCACTCCTGCTCGCCTATAGTAAGACCTGTTAATCAGAACAAACCGGAAAGGCCTGATATAGGCATAGTTAGCAAGTTTTGAAAGTTAGCTGACCACTGTCTGACGCTGTTAGTGTCATAGCTTCGTGTAGAGTTCCAGGGGTTGTAACTCAGTTAATATAATTTAAGGTTCTATTAGGCCACTAAAGCATTAGCGGTGATAAGTTGTTTTGCATTAAGTCTCACTAGATGCAAAGAATAAGTTTCACATGAATTTTTATATTTTTGTGTTTTACCTTGTGACCACGGTAAAAGTTTAATACGTTGAGCCTGGCGCCAAATTTGTTGTCCTTTCTGTTCAGCCGGCAGCGATCAGCCGATGGCAATATTGCGATCAAGCGGTGCAATATTGTAGACTTAAATTATTCATAAATTAAACAAAAAGGAAGGAGACGCATATAAAGTCCAAAAGTATTGTTCGAAATGTTATGATGACAATTCAAAACTATTTGGATGCAAGATAGCCAAAAATGTAACCAAAATAGTTGTTTCATATTGTAATATGTGTAAAGCTAAGCCGTATTTTTGTTTAAAATGTTTCAATAAATTTCATTAAAACTACTTTTGATCACATTTCATTGAGACTATACTTATTTTCTAACTTTAATACCGTCGGTCCGGCGGACTGACGCCAGCCAAACGAAAATTCTAGAATAATATTTGTTAAAAAACCCTATTAATATCACAATCTCATAAAATTTCACAGTTTAAAATACATGCAATCTATGACATTGATTTTTAAACAATATTAGGGTAATTACACATTAAAATCTACAAAACATAAAACTCAACAAAATAATTATGCGTCTTTTTAATTTGAAGGCCTGCCCAGACATTTTGGCTAATTTATATCAATTTCCTTCTCCTTAAACATGTTTTCTAACAATTAAAAATTTATCTCAATATGCAAAACAATGTTCTCATTAGTTTCTGAGTGTTTTATCTCCCAACTGCCAACCTCTCCACAATGTACTACCTATGAGGGCTTACTTGATCTGGTAAAAGTTAAATAGTCCAACAACCCCCCGACAGACGTGAAACAAATTATCACTATGTCTGAAAGTAACTATAAATCAGATAATAAATTTAAATAAAGGTTTCAATAAGCTTCTTATTCAAAAAGAACTTAAAACATATAGGCATGTTCTTATGCAAACAAAATCATTTACAGTTTGTGGTGATATAATTAAACAAGAAGAGTCAAATTAAAACTAAAAATATGGACTAGTGATCAAAGACTATACAATTTAATTTCAATTTAATCTGGTTCAGTAACTCTATTGTCATAATAAACTCAAATGTCTGCAACAGTAATGGAAAGACTAATAATTACAAATTATCAGAGCTGACACATCTAATCCAAAGAGCAAGTGGAAGTCAGAAACACACTTGTCTTACACTCCAGAAACCTTCATTTTATCACATTTTTCTGGAATCTTTTAGAATCTAGGGTCTATAAATTTGCCTTAAAATCTTTCTAAACTTTCAGAGCTTCAACGCCTAAAATCCTAAAGAAAAATTACCCCTACCAATTCTGTAACAGCAAAAAGCCAGAAATGTTTTTAAAAAAAATCGGAAGAAAAAAGTGTGAAATCAATTTTATAGAGAAAACTGATGCATTTTCTGAGATTTCTGATCATTCTGAAAAATGGGGAAAATTCTTACCATGAAAAAATTAAAAAGACATTTTTAATTAATTACATAGCTATTTTGCTTTTGCTAAAAACTGTTTTGTAAACTGTGCTTTATAGCATTATTCCTTGCTTATTTTTCAGATTCAAAAAAATTGTACAATATATGGCCAAAATGGAACTTTATAATATGACAAAGAAAAAGAAAAATACTTTATTTTAATATTATTTCTTAAATATAATTCCAATATATTACCATTATTTTAATGAAATTTAACAAAAAAATCGTCAAAAAATTCCCAGATCTCGGAATTAAAAATTTTCTATAGAAACCGATCTTATAATCGCCAAAATGTTGATAATCGCCAAATTTAGAACCGTTTAATTAAAGAATTCACATCCCCAAAAGTGGAAAGTTCTTTCAGAGCTCTTCATTACAAAAAATGAAATAATTTTGAAATGCTCATGTTTCACTTCTTGTTCAGAAACTTGAGTATACCACCATTATTTATATTACAAATAGGAAAAAATTATAACTCATGAACCCATTCAAAAAATAGCCATATTTGTCAGTGAATCACCAAAAAATATTCCTGCAAAATGCTAATTCACACTTGAAATGACAGTCGCAAAAACAGACAGAAATTTCAGATGATTAAAATTAAGGACCTTCTGCCGCTTTTGGCCAAAATTAAGGACTTTTAAGGACCAAAAATCGATTCAAAAAACTTAAGGACTTTTAAGGACTCTTAAGGACCATACGAAACCTGTTAAAGCTTTATGCTGCATACTGTCTTACTTCTTTTTAGCTCATGTAGCAATTCATCAAAGCACAAGTTAAATGCAAATACGAGCTAGGGAAGTTAAATATAGTTTAACTGCCAGATACTGTTCAATCTCAGGTACTCATAGAAGAAAAAATTTTTACAATTAACACCACCAATAAGATATCTTAATTAAGAGGAATTAATTTAGTTCAAAGGTGTAAAATTCCACAGGTTTACTAGTCAAACTGGTCTAGAGCTTTGCCCACTCTAGAGGCAAAACAAATTGTAAACTTGTATTATAGGAAGCAAAACTTGTTTTGAACACTTTCTTTAATTTGAAATGCTGAGTGAATATTTAGTCAAGCTGCTGGATTACTATGTTTTTACTTATTTAATATTTAACAGCACTGCAATACTTATTTTGATACATATGATAACTCTTTGAGTCTCTTTGTGTAGCTGACAATGATAATTAAATGAAGTTAACAAGATCAGAAACTTGAGTACTAAAAACTGAAATGTCAACCTTTTTACACTGCAGATGACATTTGTCTCAAATGATTCCTTCAATCACTTTGGGCTTAAGGAAGCTTTCTTCAACAGAGGATATTGAAAGTATGTGATCATCTTTTTCCTTAAGCCACTTTTTCATTCAAGATTGCCTTCTGCCATTCCAGCTGTTGTTTGGGTTTAAAATGAATCTGCTTTTAGAAAGTTATTTCCTTTTCTGGGAAAGGGGGCATTTTTTAAAAAAGCAAATTATACACATTTATCACCATACCCATCTCCTAAATCTTTACTTATTCCTTCATATAACTTCTATAATTAGAATTAGACTAGTGCATGATGGATGGAGGAATTCTGGATATGATGCAGCATAAAGTGAGCATTTGCACTAATTATAAGCACTTACTTTTAATTGTAACACTCGACTTATATTGCATCAGATCCAAAATTTTGTCAGCGGTTAACCATTTCTGGCACTTGGTTACCAACTAAAAAAATTTGTAATTTATCCCAACACCATTTTTTTCCCCAAACTTAAGTCTCTCGTGAATTTTCAATTTCATTCTGACATTGCCATTTGCTACACAAAAATACACATTAATATTATAAACACTGGCCAATGAATTAGAAACCTTTCAGATTTTCATTTAAATGCATGCTAGGGATGAAGTATGCATATTTTTTTATGAAGTGGGTTACACATGGTCAAAATGCTATTATAAGTAACAGTGCTTTTCACAATGAATGAAGTAAAATGGGAAAAATGACAGATTTTGCCCTATTTGATAAAGAGCTCATTGTTAGCATCCATCTAGCAGGGGCCTTGGCTTTGAAGACAGAAAAGCTCACTGGGTTCTCAAAATCAGCCATATCAAAGGTTTTCAAAAGTTGGAATCGGACACCACAATGCTTTTCTAGAAGACATAACTGCAGTTCAAGCACAATTTTCCAAGAGTGATCGCCGGCATCTCTGACGAATTGTACAAAACAGGGACTCTACTCTGCTTCAACTGACACAGATCGTGAACCAAGGCTCTTCCCAGCAGATTTTAGCTCGAACCATGTGCAGAGAATTGCAGAGGATAGGAATGCATGGTCGGGAGCCTGTGAGAAAAACCACTCATTTCTGCCGAACATGCAAGAATTCGTTCGCAGTGGTGTTAGGAAAGACACTGGATATCTGAGGATTGGAAAGAGGTAATATGGTTGGATGAATCATGCTACATTTTATTTTGCACTGATGGAAGACGTCGAATTTGGCAAGAACCCATGAATCTGTTGTGGACCACACAGAGACGAGAAAATCATGTGTGTGGTCCCTGCAAGGTTACTGTTCTCAAGCTTCTATGATGTACCAGATGACATAGTCTGGCATCATAGATGCAATAATTTTTTCCAGGTAACAGTGAAAGAGACATAACTTCATGCCCAGTGTCAAGAGATTTTAGTGTTCTGTCATCAAAGCCTCTCGATTTCAGGAGGGCTGACGAACCAATAATCTTGTCTTTCATCTGATGTCGTTCCAGATATACCGTATCAGAGAATGTAAAATACTACTGAAAAATTGCGTATTTAAGTATCTAACTAAACTCCTAGGCATACAACGAATATGTACAACTGCTTATCATCCTCAAAGCAATGGCTTAATTGAGGAATTTCCACATCCTTTAAAAGCTGCATTAATGTGCCATTACACTCTAAAATGGACGGAAGTTTTAATAAACTGCTAATTGGTTTTGAAAACAGCTCTGAAAGAAACCATCGGTTGCACTCATGCTGAGCTTGTATACGGAACTAACATTCAACTCCCAGGTGATTTTTTTCGACACACTGAATGTTGCAACTGTGCTGAATACATAAACGTGTTCACATGTGTTTGTGCTACGTGATGCAGTACGACGGCCCCTACAACCGCCATAGGATGGACCCTTTAAAGTTCTCAAATGTGGTGAAAAACTGTTCAAATTCTCCATGCATGGAAAAATTGTTTCGTTCTCAATTGAGAGGGTGAAACAAGCATTTCTGTTTAATGCCAACATGGATATTCGCTCGCCTTATGCTTTAAAACCTTCATCTGCCCATCACGACAAACCAAACATTCGTGAAACTCATATGAGCAGACAAGTGCTTTTCCTTGATGATGATATTGGAGGGGGAGTATGTGGCAGATCACACAGATATGAGAGAATTGTGTGTGCAGTTGCTGCAAGTCACTGTTTCCAAGCTTTTATGACGTGCCAGATGACATAGTCTGGTATCACAGATGGAATAATTTGTTCCAATTGAAAGTGTGAGACATAATTTCATGACTAATGTCAAGAGATTTTAGTGTTATGCACCATGTCTATTATCAAAGCCTCTCGATTTTAGGAGGGCTGACGAACCACTGATTTGTCTTTCCTCAGATATCATTTCAGATATAACAAATCAGAGGATGTAAAATACTACCAAAAAAGAGGCATAGCTAAATGAGTCTGAAGATTTTTTTTCATCGGAATAAGATCTCAGAAGGCTCCTGAACTCGCGACTAGAGAGACCCTTGCTAGCAGCTTCTGACACCACGAGAACTATAATTCATTTCCATAACTGTTGTATGCTATCATTGAATTATATATATATATATATATATATATATGCTTGTAAAGAGTTTCTCATAATTGTAATAAATATGTTTTGAGTTTAAAATGCAGTAAATATTACGCAATGACACAAATGTACTAATTATTATATGGAGTCAGATGCACTATTTGCCACCACTCAGCACAGTGGTAACCCAGTCTATCCCCAAATCCATTTTGTCTTATTTTCATTGTGCAAGGGTCAAGGGTCTGATGGGAGTGTCAAGGTATGGGGCATGCTCTACTGGTATTCCTTGAGGGTAAACAAACAGCAATGAGATACTACGTCGATATACTGGCAGATCAAGTAACCCTGCAATGATGCATTTTTACTCTCATGGTGACAGATACTTCAAGGACAATAACGCAACTATATAATCATGCCAGAAGTGTTCAAAATTGGTTCATTGAACATCAGTCTGATTTCCAACACCTTCCCTGGCCACCGCATAACCCCGATCTTAACCCCACAGGAAACGTATGGGATATGGTGGAAAGATACATCCGACAGCACTCTACTTTTCCATCTAATTTACAAGCCGCTGCATAAAGTCACATAGCCCATGCTTTGTGACTTTTTAATCCTCTGGATGTAAAAGCACTTCAGAAGCATGTAGACTCCATGCTCAAACGAATAAGAGCAATTATCCACGCAAAAGGTGGTCCAATAAAATACCAATATTGGGTTTATATAATAAATTGGCCAGTGTGTATTATTATTACTGACAACAGGGGTTTTGCAATAAAGATTTTGCTCCCTTGGATCTGATTTATTACTATGAATTCTGGTTACAACAGTGATATGTGCAGCCATTTTATTAAATAATGTTACAGTTCTGTTCTCTAAGAAATGGAGCTTTCTGAGCAGCTCAATAGCTGGTAAGGCTACATTATTCTTTACACTTTCTATCCATAATTTTTTTGACCAATTTTCTTTTTATGATGATTTTATAATAACCTGTTGCTTTTCCTCCATTTCAATCTCTGAAATTTCATAACATCATTAAAAAATGTGCTCATACTGGTTGGTTGGGATTTTTTGGTACAAAACCCATGAAGGTGTTATGTTACGAAAAAAAAAAAAAAAAAGGTGGTGTATTTCCAAAACTTGAAAATAAAAACAAGAACACATGCACCATTCAGTATGTACTAACAAAGGAAATTTAAGACGTTACATATAGGTATAAAACAGCAAGTGTATAATAAAACCTGCGATAAAATGAAACATGTAAAATTCTTTTAAGAAGAACTAGAATATGAAAACCCACGAAATACTGATAGAAAACTCTATAGTCAAAGGATAAATTTTGATGATATGAATATAACTAGATCCCGCTTAGATCTTCTGAAACCCAAATTGGTTTCAGGGCATTCAAATAAAGTGGTAAAACTTTGTAACTTTTCGTCACCAACTAAATCTTTTGCCGAAATCAACCAAGTATTAAAAAAAAAATTTCGAAAAGGATTAAAATTTGGTTAATCAATTAAAATATGTTTAATGGTTAAAACAGTACTGCATTCGCCCATCAGTAGGTATCTGTGTGTTAGTCTTGTGTGACAGATTCTTAGTCGGGATAAAAGAACCCGCTCCTTTTGGTTTAGGGCACATTTCCAATGTTCTATTTTAGGTTTTATATTTTGTAATTTATAGGTTAACTGTGCATCCCAAAGCTTCTGCCATTTCCTCCCAATGTTAATATCTGAATAGGGGACAGGTTGGCTCAATGTCCCACAGGCATATTTTGCAGTGATGTCCGCCAGTTCGTTTCCTTTTATACCAATATGACTTGGTATCCAGCAATGAAGGATCCTTTGGCCTCGAAGCTAACATTGTGCGTCAGCAATTCTATGATTAACGGATTTGTGTTATTCACATATGATTCGAGAGCTTCTAGCACACTGAGTGAGTTTGTGTAAATAATGAAATTTTCCCTATGTTGTTTACCTATGAAAGATAGAGCTAATAGTAAAGCAATAATCTCTGCAGTAAAGATGGTACAAACAAGATGAAATTTTCTTCCCTCAATAGTATTCTTGCACACAAAGGCAGAGTTGACGTGATCCTGGGATTTAGATCCATCCGTATATACTGCAACATAGTCATAGAAAATCTGCTTGTACACAACATCACTGGTGTTATCTTTAGCTAATTTGGATGTTGAGAACCTCATTGTGAGCATCTTTCCAAGAAGGTACAGTCAAAAGTCGTTAATCCGGACGCGTAGGGACTTCGGTGATTCCGGATTATCTATTTTTCCGGATTATAGATCATCAGCTTAAATCTGGTAAAATGGCATGCAGAAATTATAAAATTAAAATTATGAAACCGTAATTTACGAAAGAAAGTACAATTATGATCTAAAGGGTATCAAAATTTACAAAAAAAAAAAAAAAAAAAAAAAAAGCTTAATATTTATTTGTTTACTTTATTAAACATTTCTTTGAATGTAAGTTGTTTAAGTTGTTTCGTTTTCTATGTGATAGTACATTCTCTTTAATTCTATAAACAGACATAATTTCTCGTTCAGTTACAAAGTTCCGCTGTTCAAGTCCTATAATTGCTGTGTCGAGAATACCGACTAATCTGTCAATCGAAATTTTTTCGTTTTCAATAACCTCTGTCCCTTTCTTCGCTATCGGAAGCGAATTATAATGACGAGGCATTTGATTTAAATCATATCAAAGACGGAGTACATCGAGATGAAATACTACATTTAGTATGCAATTATAAGCCAAATAAAATAAAAACATCTGCCCTGAAGATAAGGATAGTGCTGACAGATCAACTTCCAATTCATAGCGAGCCGCGGTGTTAAAGATAAACAAAGGATATGCCTTTACCCATTTTTTGCAGCAATTCTACTTTTTGTTTAACCCTTTCGCATCAACAGTCACGTCTACGTGCCAGCAACGAACACACTCACCCCCCGGCCGACACGCAGGCGTGACAGAGCATTTTCCCATTTACGTGACACAAATACGTGACAGTCCGACTGTCACGTATTTGTGCCAGTGTCCTGGAACGTTTTTCAAACTATAATTTCTGCCACAAGATGGCACTTTATGTCCATATGATTTCAGGTACATGTATATTAGACCTTCTACTCGAAATGAGAGAAGCATGACTCACATACACGTGTTTTTGATTATATAAACAAACGGGGAACTAAATGTTTCCGAATGGCGTGGTTTATTACGTCTCTTTAAATCGCACTTTTATTCGCACATGATAATTGTTCATTGTAAGTAGAAGTTTCACATGCGCTAAAGCGTTGAATATTTCGGTTTGCAGTTCAGTTTTTAGAAAATAATTAGATCTTGTTAGACGTGAATTCTTTCTGTTTTTACTGTTGCAATGTCGAAGTGTCGAAAATGCTTAACAAAGCATGAAATAACAGAAATGATGCAAAATATTTCAGATATTGATTCTGAAAGATTAACTGAAAGACATTTTCCAAAACTTTGTTCAGAAGAGACTGATAAGAAAATGAGACGACGATGCTTCGTTTGTTCACATTCCCGGAAAAAAATCTTCTAAAACGGCAAATGAGTTATTACGAGTGCAAGGAATGTAACGTAGGACTGTGTGTAGATCCCTGTTTTCAAATTTTTCATACGAAAAGAGAATTTTAAGTACTATATTTAGTTTTCAGATGTATAATGTTAAAAGTCATAAAATGGTGAGTAATTAAAATAAAATGTGTAAAATATGCATTTAAACAAGAAATAAGGTAATTAAAGTATATATATATAAATATCTATAAAGCATAAGCCGTTTAAATACTCTATAGAGCATTATTAAACAATGCGTTGATACTTCGGAAATTTCATGGATTTAGGCTTAGTAGCAAAAAAGCTCCCGGCCCTAGAGAGACGCTCGCGTAAGACACTGCCGGCCTCCGCGATAAGCGCGCATTTTCACTATCCGGTTCGAAGGGGTTAATGGACTCCGAAACATACTTTCGATTTGTAGATCCTTTACATGTAAATATATATCGGAAATTCTATTTGACATAATCAAAAGTTCAAGCTTACTTTTATAAAATTGCTCTAATAGTCTGCAAAAAATAATAAGCCGGATCCAATTCGAAGATTAAGGAACAACGCAATCTGCAACATTAACTGAAATAGATAATTAGATAATTTTAGCTTAGCTAATACCGTCCGTTATATATTAAACGCGCATTTGTAAACGTATTTTGCGCACATGCACACACAAATTCGCAACCGTAAAGGTCTTACGCACACGCAGAAAGTTTGTAGCTTTGAGGTCCGGATTATGGGTGTCCGAATTAACGACTTTTGACTGTATTTCCAAATACTTTACCGCTTGAACTTTTACCTCTTCCAAGTCATGTTCTTGTGTCCACTGTCTAATGCGTAATCCAAAAGCAGGAATACAAAGACAGACTAGGCAGAGCAAATAAAACTGGCTATGAAGCACTATGAGGCTAGCTGGATGGTCAGTATGTGAAACAGTTTTCAAGTAATATTCAAGAGACAATTGCTTGTGTTTCAGCTGGAGGGGTGGCTCGAAACATTCTACATACAAACTCTTCATAGGAGATGTTCTGAAAGCTCCCAAACCAATTCTCAGGGCATAGTGGTGAACAGGACCAGCTTCTTTACCACAGAAAGCTGTGCCAATCCATAGGCCACTGATTGTAATTGCGTTTGGAGCGAATAACAGCTCTGTAAATTCTGAGCATGGAAGTTTTATCTGCTTACCAGGAGGTATTTGGTAATACTTTCTGAGTTTCTTATCAAATATTACTCCTAGAAATTTGATCAGTACACAGCCCTGTGGCACTCCCTCTTCTTGGTAAAAAGATTTAGACAGCACAGAACCAATTTTGACTTGAAACAGCCTGTCTTGAAAGTCTGAGTAAAGATAGGAAGTTTTCCACATAATAGGTTTTGGAGAATTCCATGTCTCCATATCTTCTCATATGCATACTAATACTGCTCAAGAGCCCCTACACTTTAAAAGCATTCAGCACACAGAACTGCAATATTTTTGGTATATAACAACAGCATTCAGATCAGTACCTATTCAATTTAATGGTGAGAGAAATTTCATTACACATAAATTGAAAAAACTGCAAAATTTAATCTAAATTTTTGCCCTATTATCAGATAAAATAAGTATTTGTTCAGGAAGTTTAGAAACACAGCACCCAGAAAAAAAAAATCTGACATGTAAGTAATTATCAACCATATGCAATTGTGGACGTGCAAGATGATAAGGAATACATGGGAATACATATTTTAAGCAGGTTTTGCCAAATAAAAATAACTATTTTTATCATGTACAGAAAAGAATACAGGAGTTCTGGTCTTAATAAAATGTAAAAAATAAAATCCTATGTTATCAAAATTGAAATTACGAATGAAAAATAGCTGCTTCAATAACCCCCCCCCCCAAATAAATAAAGTTGAACCACAAACAAAGCAACCCTGCATGCTAAATGAAATTATATATACTTTCTTCATGCATTAAGGTTGTTTGCATCATGGAATATGGCAAATTATATACAGGCTAATGGAAAGGTACCTTCACGGAAGACTTAACTCTTTCGCATCGACAGAAGGCAAAATCTCTTTTACTCAAACATCAAAAAATGCCTGTGCCTAGAAATTTCTTCTGAAATGCTTTTCTCCCCCCTCATGACAAAATGAACACTACAGTGCTTACAATAACCTACTTAAGTAAAGCAAGAACTTCTTTTTCGGACGCTTTCACTCTGTGCGAAGTTCCCCATTGGGATGGGATTGCAACTTCGGGCATCAATAGCTAAACTTTGACAGTAAACAAAGGAAAAAGAAGGTGCATTAAAATAACAGAACTACTTTCAGTCGCTTCAAAAGAATGACTGACATGTCACTTAACAATACATGAAAGCAATGAGCAATGCAGTAATATGATGGGAGGGGAAAGAACTAGATACGAAATTATTCCGGCATTTTGGACGACCTGCCATTGTCTGAAACATCGGACATTTGGGGCGACTTCGATTTGAAAGAGTTAAGAGAAACAGGCCCACATTTACTATATATTAACTGAAAACCAAAAAACACACATGCAAACAATACCTTTATCAAAACTGAATGCAGGTCAAGCAGATCTCACTTGTTTAGCCACTTGTGGGTCATGATGCAGCAAGATATAATATTTTAGCTGCCGTTCAAAATTCAAATATGATCAGGAAAGAAATTTAATCTTTTATTTTGGATTAACTAACTAGATTTTTCAGTTTATTTCTTCAACTAGAGTTCAAGCTTCTAAGTTTGCCTTTTATACATGTTTTGGTATTTTCTCTCACAGGACTTTTTAAGTTACATTCTTGATCAATGTCATAATAAACATCCTCTTCCTATCTTTAAATTATCTATTAAAACTAAAAATTATTATTCAGAGATTTGCAATTCTTAATTCTATATCAGAGAATTGCAATTCTTAAATCTATATAACAGATATGCATGTATAAATACATTCTTTTCATGAAACAACAAAGGCTAAAGTGATAAATATATCTGAAAGTTTGCAATATCTATACTAAATGCATTAAAAAAGTCTTTCTGAGCCATATAAAATAATATATGATAAATAACATCAAACAATATACCATTCATAATGGCATTTTTCTGCCTAGCACAGATTATCATTTACTGAACTACTGCATAAATAAATGAACAAATTATCTCTCTGCAGCTAATCTGATAAGAGGAAAAAAATTCATAACACAGTACTTGAATGAATAGAAACATTTATATGTTTTCCCACAATCTTACCTCTTTGAAATAGGCTCTACAGTATATACATTATTGAGCTTGGACACAAAACTGGATGACTTCATTTGTTTGTAATCCTAGGAAAAGATAAAAAGGCTAGAGATATCTTGCCACAGCAATTAATCTCAAAATGAAAGACATAATCCATAAAAAACAACATACAGTCAGAATACATATATCCATAAAGTCCAGCCTCACCAACCTTTATATTTATTTTCTAAATAAGATGTTTTAAATGATGCAAATAAATATTCAGCTTTTAGTACTTTTTAATTTAAAAAGTCAATTTTATTAAAATTAAGAAATTGAATTTCTCACATGCTTCCCTAGGGATCACACTCATGGGGGGGGGGAACACAAAAAGCTTGAAATCTGTGCAACAAAAAAAAAAAAAAAAAAAAAAAAAAAAATATTGACTGAGATATGTTACTTGGGATTTCTGACATCATTTTCAGCTTCTGTTGAGGGTTCAATTAAAGAATAAATTATAATTATGTTGAATTTGCTTAACAATGAGAGCCTCAGACTATATCTTTCATCTTCCTCTAACCAAATATTCTAAAATACAAGCAACCTGCTTTTCAAAATAACTTTCCTATGAGTTTTAGCACAGGAAGAGTAGCCTGTTCCCCCCTCAAATCATAAAAAATACAGCAAACTGCACATCTTCTAGCCTATTAGCTGTGAGTATGAAGACCTCACCACCATAAAAGACCAATGAATTTTTGTGCTAACTGCAACCCTTTCAAAATCTGAAGCAGGACGTCACAAAAGTGGAAAAGTTTTACCCCAAAAGGAGAGGAAAAGAGCTTATCGTCGTAAATTTTCTGAATATCGCATCTAGGCTTTAAGCAACTGTATAACCTAGACCTGCCTGGAGATTTAAATTCAGATTCACATTATGTTTGGTTTAGTTTGATTACTGCAAAAGACACGAGGGCTTTCTGCCTAAAGTGGGATAGCTTCGTGGAGGTCTTTCGAGGGGAAAATGGCTCTTATACATGAGGAAAACCATGAAAACATCCATGCAGCTAGTCCATTTGCCAGGATTCAAACACCGAACCGAACTATATGTGTTCAACGATTTTACTGCACAGCCCCTGGTGACATTATATAAAATATTTAAAATTAGGACAAACTCAGTTTGATTAGCGTGGATCTAAGACTGAAATACAACAAAGCAGAAAGCTTTTCCACAACGCAAAATCTACCAAACTCAAAAAAGGATTTTCTCTGCAAGAAAAAATGTTTTTAAACAGCATATTTTATTTCTTGATAAGTTATGCAGCTCAGGTTTCATACATATTCATTGTGGATGAGAGATGTAGTGTAGCAATTTTTTTAAAGCTTGACAAAGATTTTTTAAAATCTAATGTTGAAACAAACTTTCACACATATTTTCATTTAAGGAACAAGCTAAAAATTTCTGAATTTTAGTGTTTGCACCATCAGATACAGGGAAACAAAATCTTTTAAATGAGATATATAGGAGATTTTTAATGTAATTTCTCTTTAGCACTATCACATTTAACAAAACTCAGCTATTTAAAATAAATGTGTTGCCACTGCCTGATATAAAATATTTTTATCTTCCACATGCCACTTTGTTGCTATTTGTAGACATTTGCATGTTCTACAATTTGTTGTTTAAAAATTTAATCTGTCTGTTATTAACATACTAAGCAGTTTAAAGGCCATAACTGTAGGTTATTAATTAGCCAGATTTATTAAAAATATAATATATTTCTTCTTTTTTTATAATATCAATTTTAGGCAACTGGGCATACCAATGCCTAGTTATTTGAAAAAAGAAATGGACATCAAAAGTGAAGTTTGAGACCAACAGCCCATTTGGGCTAAAAATGCACACAGCATTAACACTATAGCAGGAGTTCTACAAATATGCTGTTTTTAAAAATTTAGTGATTCTGCTGTTGTATTTTTACATGTTGGTGTGAAGAAAGTGATGTTAAATAATAAAAAGTCGCTCTCCCCCCCCAAAAAAAAATCCTCAGAATCAATGACATGGCTGCCAGCAACACTACTGAAAATACAAGGAAATTAATTCACAAACTGAAAAAGTTTTATGAATAACTTTTGCAGAATCAAATCAAACAAAACTGCGATTCAAGATTTGCTTAATTCTCCGTTTTGGGATTTAAGATTCATGTTCTTTGACATAAAATTTTACTATTTTTTTTAGTTTAGTCAATTATGACAAAACACAACAGCATATGCTATCAATTCCCCAAACACAAAAATCGGAGATGATATCTTTAACAGTCAAAAAATGAACTTGTACTGAACCATGTCAATCACTGATAGATAAGAGGAAAAACCCCAAAATGTGAACTTCTAAGAGATCTAAGCAATTTTGTAATTGATAGAGTGATGAGATACGACAATGTTATTATGCTTCTAGTAGCAAAGTATCTTTCTGGATGACAAGACAAATTCATTAAAGCCCTATCAATGACTGCAGGAGAAAATACTTTGAGAATAGCAACTGGTTTTTAACAACTGAGTGCTAAGTATCTACAGAATAAGCATTACTAGCATGATCTGTACAAGGAAAAAAAACTTTTTTGTTTAGCAGGACGACATTATTTAGCATGGAGAGGCAAAGAGATATAAAATAGTTTAAAGAACTGAAATCAAATTCCTTGAGGATTAAAAAGTAGACTTAAAGATTTAATCTCTTCTGCATTTGATTCTGCCACCATCCAGTTCACACTCGAAAATAATTCCCTTCCTTTCCTTGATATTCTAATTATCTGCAATGAATTTTATTAATCTGCAATATTTCTATAAAACCATGTCAATCAGATCTATCATTCCATTCAATAAAAATATAGATCTACTATTACATAATTCAAACGAATCTTAAAACTTTGAGTTTACACCTATTACTTTAAAAATATAGCTGCATTATGCTTATACCATTTCAAATTAGAAAAATGCTTTTGCAAACACTAGTAACTATAATAAGATGTGAAAATATACTTTTAAACACATTTTTTTTCCATTTTACTACTGAAAACCATATTTTAAGTGCTTTATGAGCCATAAACAGATATTTAAATACAAATTTATTATTTAACATATAAATAAAATGAAAAGATTTTCTATGTGGTACCAACCTGCAAGATGCTAGGTGTTACAAATTCTGCATAATTTTGCTTCAGTGCTAAATAGTTACTATTGTAACATGCTTTCTCATATGATACTTTTCCTGGACTTTCTTCTACTTCCTCAACAGCTGTTGAATCTTCTTCAAAAGATTTAGACTGCTTTGACTTTTTCAAATGTACAAAATCAGTCTCATTTCCATTAAGATCCACAGATTTCCTTCTTTTCCCAGCTGTTGAAGCAACTGTATTTTTCTGAGCCCTAAATGAATTACAGTTGTAAAGGATATTACTGATACACACACAGAGATTATATATGTATATAATTAAAGAAAAGAGAACAAACTAAAAAAGACCTATGTGGTCAAAAACTTTGCACATTGAGCTGCAACATTTAGAAAAAAGTTAAAAGAAAATTCCTAGTTCATATGCCAAAAAGTTGCTTAGATACTGTGGTTTCGTTGACAATATTAACGTAAGTAAAATAAAATACAGTGAAATGCGTAAATATAAAAGATTAAATAAACTATATAAACACTTGAATATTTACAAATAAATTTCAATACTAATTGTAAGCAATATGCTGAACAAAGTAAGGCATATCTTAAACATTAGAATTTTAAAGTGTGACAAAAGACTAAAGCAAAAATACAAAAATAAAGAAGTGGTAAATGGTAGATTAGCCCAATTCGAATCTCATTAAGGTTCTTCAGGGTAAATTTTTTAAAAATGATTTTCGAATCCAGCTAACTCCATATCGTGTTTCACCGAAACAAACAATTGAAACTGTAAATGAAACTCTTTCTTTATAAATTAATTGAATAACCTAGCCATAAACTTTAGTCTCAATTCTCTGTCTCAATTTCCCGACGCATCCGCATGAAGAAACACATTAAGGTGTAATAATAACTATACATAATGGACATATATATATAAAGAAGCATTTAGTGTGAAAAGCACATTCACTAAATGATGCTGTGAATTTTATCCTTATTCATGATGAAGACAAATTTCAAATAAATAAATTACATTCAATGAAACAATTATAAAACTCACTTAAGAAGATTTCTCCCCAACACACCGAGTGTTTATATTCATAAACTAAGCGAATATGAAAAAAAAAGGGAAAATTCAAACTTATTTTAAGAATATGATTACATATGAAACTTAATGGCTAAAGTTGTAATATTATTTTTAGCATTTGAATTTAATAGTATGATTTCAATCTTTCAAACTGTTTTCTTGAAAATAAAGCATCAGCCAAAATACTACACTTAACTGCAGAAAATATTCAATACTCAAACTCACTACCTCCCCAAACAAATCTGTTCGTATTTTCACAGAACTAATACGAATGTTCTTAGGCAAAATTACTTTCAAGAGTATAAGGTAATTAATCTACATTTTGTTTGAAACTGTGCACAAACAGTAAATCTGATGGAGTTTGTTCAGCTTGCAGTCTACAACTTAGAAATTGTTAACTACAATCCACCTGACACTCTTTTTTTGTTGTTGTTGTTTTGTTTAAATAAACAACAGAGGGAAAGCAAGATACAACCATAATCTATGTGCTTTTGTTTTTGTATACAGATCTACAGAAGTACTAGGACTTGCATAAATACAATGATAAAAGAATAAATTTTTAAACCAACTAACATTCTGATTTGGATTATTTAAATTATGGGAAAATGTGAGAGGCAGTTATCAGCCTATGATGTTACGCGATTCTAAATTGGGTCAAATAGGAACCAAAGCAGGAGGAAGCCTGCTAAAAAATTAACAATTCTTGTATTTCCTTGCTGTCTTACAAGTTTTGTATACAGAAATACATAGCAAGACTAATAGTTGAGTATGATACTAAATACTAAGAAATATGCTATCACTCTGCTGTCATGCATAATACACTGCTGGCCATTAAAATTGCAACACCAGCAAGGAATGATCTGACGAATGTCCAAATTACATCAAAGGAAGTTGGGATGTGCAAATGATTAGTATTTCAGCACATTTAGATGATACAGGAGGGAAACACGACATCTGAATTGCTGCATAAAAGAAAAGATGTGCAGTGGATTTTTCATTTGGAGAGCACTTTGTTAGGTTCGAATTTGTTCAATGTATCAATGCTGAGGTTGCCGAGGGTCATACTGAACAGCATGCAGGATCTCAACACCCTTCTATGACTAATGTTCGACAGGACAAACATAAATGTGATATCAGTCCTGCAAAGCCGTACAACCACATCACGGACCATTAGTCAGGAAATGGGCATGTTAGCAGCAGACCAAGTATCAGCTTGCACGGTGCGTTGATGTTTGCATGTTTGCAGCAGCGTGGACTAGCAGCACTGCGACCATTATTTTGTTTTCCTGTGACAATGCAGCACAGAGAGAGACATTGTTTCTGGTGCACCAAACGATAAAGCTGGTTACAGCAGTGACAAAATGTAAGCTTTCCAGATGAGTCCCAGTTCTGTGTGCAGTATTCTGATGGCAATATATGTGTCTGGAGTGTCCAAGGAGACTGCATGTTGCCTGCACCTGGTGTGATGGTTAGGGCATCTACTGGGTACACGATATGCACATATGTAGTTTAGATCGACAGCAATTTGAATTGGAGATCCGATATCTTATGTCCAGAGGTTCTGCCCCATCTTCCAACAATATAATGCAAGACCACATGTTGCATGTTTTCTTCTGACCCTCCTCGATACACAGGGTATTTGATTGCTGCCCTGGCCTGCCTGGTCTCCAGATCTGTCACCAATTGAAAACATTTGGTCATCGGTTGTTGAAGTGTGAAGACTTGAAGCAGCATGGAATGGAGTTGGCCATTTCTCTCATCCAAGCCCAGTTTGGCTCCACACCCAAAGGGGTAGTCTACTAATTTTGCACCCTTGTAAAACTCTAAACTGCTTATAAATTTAAAAATTTTGTCTTCATGGCATACTATTTACATGCAATTAATAGTTTTTTTTTTTTTTTTTTTTTGTATTTGTGTTCCTTTATGGCGATGCAATTTTAACGGCCAGTAATGTATGAATTAGCAGGCAGTGCAGAAATGAGATGCAGCCAGTAAAACAAGAACATGAGAAATACAATAAATAATAAAATAACCTTAAAAATGACATGCTGACAAAAATTTTAATAAGTTGCTTAAAAACAAATGTTGTAATGCATAGAAAATATACAGAATCAAACATTTATACCGTTATTTTAAAAACTAAAACCTCAAAGATTATGCTTCTTATCACCCTCTATCTGTAATTAAATGATATAGAAAAACTACAGAATACCTTTCAGTGAATTAATCTTATGTAAATATGGGTCAAAGGATCATACAGGTGTTTCAGCCTGTTTGAGTCCAAAAGTTTATAAGTAGCGTAAAAAAGTGGCAGGTTCCCCCCCCATGTTTTCTGAAGAATGGCAAATTATTTTCCCATTAATTAGCAAGCAGTACAGGCAAGGAATAGATAAACAGCTCCCATATAGCACAGATTTAAGTAGAATACAATTAATCTCTTAACAATAAAGGAACATAATTCCCTGACAGTTTTATATATCATGAAGTGCTTTTAAATTTTTTACTTTGCATTTATATATTAGGATGTTATGTATTATTCCACAAAAATTCATAAATTTACAGTTCAGTTTGTGATCTCATGCATGTAAAGACAGTTTTGAACATGACTGTAGAACCTTGATCACACAGAGTCGATAAAAATGAAATGCTACTGAAAAATCATGCAATACTTTATCATGAATTAATATTTTGAAATGTAGATTGCTTTCACTAATCCTTTCAGGCTAAGATGGCCATTATAGTGCCCACAGTATTATCACCCACTTTTTCAAGCTAAAAGGGTGGGATAAAATGTCAGGTTTAATGATTCTGAAGGACTTAGCTGCGTATCTTTTTCACAGATCTCTGTATTAAGGATCCAGTTTTCCCTTTTCATTCTTGAAGCTTCAGAATTCATGATGATTGCATTTGTATATTGTAAACAAAGCTCTGCATCTGTTTTAGAATATTCCACATTTTTGCAAGATTTCTTGGAGTTGCTTTGTTTTGTATGTTCAATAGAAAAGTGGACTGACTGAAGAGGAAATATGAGTCTTGCCAAAAGCTTGCAAAATGTAAGTTATGCAACAGTGTAAAACAAAGAATAATAATACAAGGTATTGAAGACTAACAAAGTTGTAACTTTTCCCCCATCCATAAGGTATTACTCCCAACTTCTTAGCATGCCTTCGTGGTGTAGTGGTGGGCACGTTCAGCGCATATTCGAAAGGACTCTTGGTGAGGGCACTGCTCATTTTTCATCTCTCCTGCTTCGAAATAACCTACTGTCTCTACAGCGACACCCGAACTAAAAAAACGTGTTGGAGTTGGCAACCGGATTATCTAATCACCAGTCGTCATTTAAAAGGGGGGAGTGTATAAGGTATTTTTCCCACCTTCTTAACATGCCTTCATGGAGTAGTGGTCAGCATGCCTTTTGTTATTCTATTACCGGCGAAGGCATGCTCATTTTCACGTCTTCTGCTTCAAAATAACCCAATGTCTCTGCACTTTCAAAAACTATATACACCACACAATTTTCCCCTTTGGATTTGAAAGCTTTTTGCTGTTAAAAAAAGAAAAAAAAAAAAAAAAAGGAAAGAAAAAAAGAAAGAAAGAAAAATGCAGTAATTTTGCTAACACAGGAAAACACAATTTTTTAAAGGCTGTGAAATTATTAAGGACAAAGGGAACTCCCAATTAAATGTAGTGCTTACCAGTATGGTTTTATACTAGTAAATAAATTAACATTTTAGTGAGCCTTCTATCATTAATATTTGAAAAATACTATTACAGACTAATTTTCAAGCTAAATTTCTTCTATCATTAATATCTGAAAAATAATATTACTGACTAATTTTGAATAAACTAATGTAAAAGGCTACTTGTTCAAATAGTCCTGTTTTCTAATTTTTAAAATTAAAATGCATAATTTCAGAAAAACCTTTCATGGCTTCTGTTTTCTCATTTTTTTTTAATTAATAAAAATTTAGGCGACTAAACATTCCAGTACACACAATGTATAGTACCATGAAGTCATTTAATTAACACAGCACATTCCAACTTCTTAACATTCTCCCTCATTAAGCATTACATATTTGTACAAATTTTTAACATTTATTTAGACTTTTAAGATTTAACTTTTCCATAAAGTTTCAGTTCTTAATCACCTTTCTATGAATAAACTTACTTTTAAAACCATTCCTCCACGGAAAATATTTTTAAGATTTTGGATATTTCTGATAATATACACAGCAAAAACAAAATAAAAATTACAAAGAAAATCGACAGTACCTAACTTACCTCTTTACCGATATATTTACACGGTGTTTTTTTGGTTTATGAAAACATGAATTTTTGTAAATTTAAGAAAAGTTCATAAAATCTACAGAATTTCAGAAATGGAGAAATACATCTAAAAGACTAAAAATATCCATAAAATAGTAAGAACTTATTATTATTAATTCTATAATAGAACTAATTACCTAGAATTAGTTCTATTATAACTTTAAAATAATAATAGAACTAATTCTACAGAACATATTATAATGACAATTTAGCATGGTAAATTAAAGTTGCTCTAAAAATTCATACAAAATATTTAAAAAAAGAACACTGTGTACCATACGATGGTTAAACAGATGATCTTTTCCATAAAGGAAAAATAAGATTCCCGTCTGTGTACCACTGAAAGGAAACCACTGATTTGGAATTGAATGCACCTTTAAATTTTGTCTCCCCAAGGAAAAGCATCTAGCGGTTTAAACAATAATCCTTACATTTTCCTTTCTTTTGTGAAATAAATGCATCCCTCTAAAAGCGAGAATCAAACCAGGTACAAAAGCCATTGCTGCACAGTTCATGTAAGCAGTCTGATTTCAGCAAGAGACTCCTTTAAAGGTCAAAAAGCATTAGGTAGCAAAAACTCCACCTATTAAAGGATCTTACAGGTGTTAATCCAAAAAGTTAAAAGAGCATGAAAAATTGGCAATTTGCTCTGAAGGACTGCAAGCCAAGTTCCCATAAAAAGAATAGACAAGGTCTGACAACGATTAGATGGTCAAAAAAACTTAGAATAATAATCCTAAGAATAGAATAATTATTACATGCCTTCTACAAATATAACTAAATCCTCATTAAAAATTTCATTTACAAATGCTTATGTAACTTCAAATGAAATACCTAGTTGCCGTATGAGATCGAAGATTCCTTTGCTGTTCCAACAATTTGCTTCCTTGAGTATTGCCAGAAATAGTATCATTTTCAGAACCATTCTCTTTGGATGCATCACTAGTGGAATTCTGTAAAATTTAAAGACAGTTGAAAAATTAAATGACTCCTAAAATTAAACAACGAAATATACAAAAAAAAAAAAAAAAAAAAAAAAACCCTCTATATGTGGGTTAGCTTATTTTGCAATAAACATTTATTCCTTAAACTGTTACATAAATTATATTGTACAAAAAATATTTATTGTTAAGTCTCAATACATTCAGAATGCTTATGCAGTTTTACATAATTATGGAGCAAAACTTCTAAAAATCATCATAAACAGAGAATGGTTAACCTAATGATGATATGATAACAGACTTTTACATTTTGCCTTGCATCTTAAGTCCCTGGTAAGGATTAAGGAAAGATGCTAATTCACCTTAACACATAGATATAACTTCTAAGGGTGCACAATTAAATACTTGCATATGTAGTTAAGATACCCTGAGTCATTTTAGATGGTCAAATATTTTTTTTTTTTTTTTTTTTTTTTTTGTAATTTCTAAAATGTGTTACAAAAGCACTATTCAAATCATAATCTAAGAGCATTTTACAGTTTAAAATACAGATAATTGTTCGTGTAATGAATGGTATTGATTCTAAAACAATCTTTTACACACAAAAAAAGCTTAAAAGATGAATATTTCGTAGAAACAACGTGTCACAAAATATTTATTTATGCATCTTTTTAATTTGAGTATTTTCAACATATTTTAGCTAATTTATATCAATTTTATCCTCTTTAACATTTTGTTTTGTTTCAATAAACTACACATGTTTACACTAGTCTCTGCTTCATTCCCTAGTTTGTAAATGTTTTAACAATATACCTTGTTTTACCAATATATGAGAATAATTTTCTTCCCCTTTATGTAATCAATTTCTTTCCCAACAAGTTTCCTTTACACATACAAATCATTATACATTTTAGCATTTGAGATCTAATTGAAGATTCTGTTGTTCTAGAGAACTGTATGTATTTAAAATGTGTAGAATTTGATAATTTTATTTCTTTAATAATATGACTATTAAGAACAAATAAGGAATGATCCAACAAAGCCTGTGTAACAGATATTTTAAAAGATAGTAAAGCAATGAGCAACAAAATTTAGGGGTAAAAAAATTTTCAGAATTCAGGAGAGGCACTCGGCAGCAGAATTTAGGACCCATAGAGATTGCAACAGGTGGCAAAATACCCTGTGTTCAGTGCGGTGAGAGATAAAATGGACCTTTTAAAGCGTCAGCTTTCGAATCGTGCATTAATAGAAAAATTCCATTCTATAGATGCCTGTCCACAAAACAAGATTAGAACTATTTTTGCAATTTTCCATGCTTTAGTGTAAAGATGAGAAAATAAAGGAAAGATAAACATGCTAAAAGGAAGTCATCTAGGATGAAAAGCAGAAAATTCAAATAACTTCGTTTTCACAGTTCTAATTTCCCATAAAATAAGTAATTCATCTATAATCATAACTTTCCTATAACATACACTCATTAATGTTAATACAATGAAAACACATTTCATCTGGTTACATCTTTTCTGGAACCCAGTCTATAAACCTTGCTCACAAATCCTTCTAAATCTTCTAAGGGGGCAAGGTCTAAAAACTATCCCTGCTAATTCTGTAGAGCAAAACACCAGAAGATTTTTGAGTAAAAAATTCAGAAAAGTGTTAAGTGAATTAAGAGGGAAAAAAAAATTAAGATATACATTTGAAAGTTCTGAAGCAATTATATGGGTGGAAAGGACTAATGAAAAATATAAAAGAATAAAAATGAAATTAATTTTAAAATACTAACTACAACAGCTTTTCTGCTCTTGCTAAAAAATGCTCCAGAAACTGCTTCATAGCATTTATTATCATATTTATTTTTCAGCATCAAAATACTCCTAAGTCACCAAAATGTGAAAGAATAATATCACTTTATGTATGACATGGGAAAGTAAAAAAAAAAAAAAAAAAAAAAAAAAAAAAATTAAAAATTGCTATTTCTTAGTTAGATATAATTATTTTAATGATATTTATCAATTTTATTATGCTTGTAAAAAAATTGCAAAAAAATTTGCGAACATCCAGATAAAATTTTTTTTATACAAACTGATCTTGAAATCATCAAAATGTTGATAAATTGCCAAAATTTAGTAGTGAATAATAAAAGAAATATCTCAAATAGAAAAAGATATTTTTGATATAATATTTAATGAACTCTTCACTTTCAGAAGGAAAATCATTTTGAAATGCTAATATTTCATTTGAGGCAGGACATGTGCCTCTCATGTCCTATTAAGAAATGGGAAAGAATTTGTTGGAAATTGTAATAATTAAACGTATTCCTTCAAACTGTTGAGACTACTTTCATGGCAATTATTCTGGTAAAAGGGAAAAAAAAAAAAAAAAAAAAAAAAAAAAAAAAAAAAAGAAAGGGGGGAGAAGAAAACAGTTTTTGATTTGAGTGTTTTGGTAACAGACAGAAACCACACAAAAACCACATAATTAGCATATTTATTCAGAACCTTAACTTTAACCTCTATTTTGGGAAGTTTTTGAATCGGCAGTAATCGAATATCATTGTTTAAATAATTATCATTTTAAATTCAAAAAAGTAAACAACCTTGTGAATGGAAATGGTCGGGAAATGTAAATCAGCAGTAAACTCCATGGCCAGTTCTACTGCAAGCAATTATAAGTGCCACAAATTTTGACTATATGTCCCTAACAAAAGTTCAGTATTACGGCTTTTAGTGGATAGTGGAGCCAATGTATCCCTGATCTCAGCAACTACAGGAAGGAACTATGCCATATTCCCATACATTATATGCTGGCGATAGCACAGATATCCCAACTATGATGTAAGAACTCTAAATCATGACTTGGGACTCAGATGACATTTTCAATGGCCATTTATCATAGCCAACGTCTTTTAGTGGATAGTGGAGCCAATGTATCCCTGATTCCAGCAACTACAGGAAGGAACTATGCCATGTTCCCATACATTATATGCTGGCGATAACACAGATATCCCAACTATGATGTAAGAAAAGACACAATAACACGCCGAATAAATACTAATTCAGAAGTCAAACAACAAAAATCAGCGTTATATTTACAAAATTTTCACAGGACTAGTTTCGATGGTTTTACCGAACCACCATCTTCAGCTGCAAAACCGCAAATGAACAAGATAGGAAATAATGATTAGATAAGATAAGAAAGCCTGGACAAGAATAAGCAAGTGGCGCCATCTGTTGGTAAAACCAGAACTAAAACATAATTTCTTTAAAGGCCGAAGGCAAATTTGGATTGGAATTAGGATCGTTAACTAGAACAGAAAGATTTTTATGAATGTGAAATGCCTCTAGAAAATCCAGTTCTCCAATGGAAGATGTTTTTTGAATAATTTTGGCAGCAGAAAAACTGAAAGTGTGGTTTTCGGACCAACAATGTTGAGCAACAGAAGACTTCTGTGTTTCCCTTTTTCTAACATATGCCTCATGTTCTCCTCATGTTCAAACACATTTTGTTTTCCAAAATAAATATTACAAGCAAACTGAGGGATTAGCCATGGGAAGCCCCCTCAGTCCCATCCTGGCTGATATCTACATGCATTATTATGAATCAAAATTGTTTGAAACTTTAAACTTCCCGGCATGGTTCCGCTACGTAGACGACACTTTTACTCTGTTTGAAGGTAATAAAGATGATTTAAATAAAGTTCTTTCAATAATGAATTCTATTGATCCTGCGATTCAGTTCACTTTTGAACTTGAGACTTGCAATTCTCTTCCGTTTCTCGACATTCTGGTCACACGTAACACATCCAACTTCAGTACTACGGTTTACCGTAAACCTTCATCGGTTTGCCTTCCACCACACTTTAAATCATGTCATCCGACTAAACAAAAGTTAGCTTCATTTTATTCCTATGTTTTCCGTGCTCTTCAAGTTTGCTCCTCCAAACTAGCCCTTGATGAAGAACTAAAGTATTTAAAAGCAATAGCTATTGACAGGGGCTTTTCACCCAACATTATTAATCAAGCAGTTAAAAAATTCTCATCTCAACACACTAAAAGGCACAATCTTGTTTTAGGAGATTATAAAAATTCTGTTGTCATTCCCTTCTTTCCATCAATTAGCTATAAAGTTGCACATATTTTGCAGAAATTTAACTTTCGGGTTGTTTATTCTCCCATCAATAAAATTCCGAGTTCCATACTCAAGGACCCCATTCCGGATATGAATTCCTGGGGTATTTATAGGATTCCTTGCCAGTGTGGTTTAATTTACATTGGCCAAACTAAGAGAGCCTTAAAATTTCGCGTCAAAGAACATGAGGCATATGTTAGAAAAAGGGAAACACAGAAGTCTTCTGTTGCTCAACATTGTTGGTCCGAAAACCACACTTTCAGTTTTTCTGCTGCCAAAATTATTCAAAAAACATCTTCCATTGGAGAACTGGATTTTCTAGAGGCATTTCACATTCATAAAAATCTTTCTGTTCTAGTTAACGATCCTAATTCCAATCCAAATTTGCCTTCGGCCTTTAAAGAAATTATGTTTTAGTTCTGGTTTTACCAACAGATGGCGCCACTTGCTTATTCTTGTCCAGGCTTTCTTATCTTATCTAATCATTATTTCCTATCTTGTTCATTTGCGGTTTTGCAGCTGAAGATGGTGGTTCGGTAAAACCATCGAAACTAGTCCTGTGAAAATTTTGTAAATATAATGCTGATTTTTGTTGTTTGACTTCTGAATTAGTATGATGTAAGAACTCTAAATCATGACTTGGGACTCAGATGACATTTTCAATGGCCATTTATCATAGCCAAGGTTAATACAGGTATCACTGGGGCTGATTTTCTAAATCATTTTCAACTACTTATTGATATTCATAACAGAAAATTGATCGATGGCGTTACTCAGTTTGTAGAAACATTAGGTATTTTTTGGAAGCAGGAAAGATGAAAAATTAACAACAACCTTTGCCAGGAATCTAACCACGGACCTCTGAAATACTGGCTTAGCATGGAGAACCACTACACCATGCTAAGAGAGTGGGAGAAATACCTTATATACTCCCCTTTATAAAGAGCGACTGGGGTTTTTAGGGGACCCAATCGCCAAATCATGGGTGTGGAAAAACCTCATCCAACACCCTTTTAGTTTGGGCACCACTGTAGAAACATTAGGTAATTTTTTATAAGCAGGAAAGATAAAAAATTAGCAACCACCTTCGTCAGGAATCGAACCACGGACCTCTTAAATACCGGCTCAGCATTCAGAACCACTACAACACAAAGGCACACTAGGAAAGTGGGAGAAATACATTAGAAGTTATCCATAAAGGCTGCAGTTAGGTCTATCTCAGATGAACTCATCATCAGCATACTGAATAATAACCATAACTGAAAGTCTTATGAATTATTTAAATCTTACCCAGACTTAACTAAGCCTCAAGTAAACATGATGTGAAGCATCACATAACAACCAAAGGGGTGCCGGTGCTTTCATGAGCCTGTCCATTTGATTCTGAAAAACTTGCCTTAACAAGCAAGAATTCCCTACATTTAGTCAGTAAAGAGGATTGAACAGTTACAGCCTAGATTCCTAAAAATCGAAGATTTTCATCTTATCTTGTAAGTTAAAAATATATTTTCAAAGATTGATCTAGTAAAAACATACTATCAGATACCAAATGCTGAAGAAAACAAACCAAAGAATGCCATAATTACCCTTTTCGGATTATTTGAATTCAACGTTCCGAGTTTTGGACTCAGAAAAACACCAGCTACCTTTCAGTGTTTCATTAACGAAGCTTTCTTCGGTTTGGATTTTTTATTCCCATATTAAGATGATGTGTTAATAACATTATCATCTGAAGATGAACACAAACAACATCTGCAGTTAGTGTTTGACAGACTGAGTAAATTTGGCCTTCACATTAATATATCTAAATCTATTTTGGGAGTAGACCAAATTGAGTTTCTGGGTACTCTGATTACTGCTAAAGTCCTCTGCCTAGCAAGGTCCAAGTCAGCTTAGAATACCCACTACCTGTGACCCTACGACACTTGCACACCTTCTTGGCTATAAAATTTTATCGCAGGTATTTGAGAAATGCTGCTCAAACACATGCACCACTGCAAGTTTTTAAAGGGTTCAAAAAAGAAAGATAAAAGTCCCATGGACTGAGGCAATACAAAAATTAGAAAAATGCAAGCAAGATTTAGCTAATGCTGCCCTTTTGTTTCCCATCACCTGGACTTCCATTATCATTGTGCACTGATGCATCAGACTGGGCTATTGGCCCTGTACTACAACAATTTGAAGGAAACTGGAGGCCAACTGCTTTCTATTCAAAGAAATTGAATGACACTCAGAAATCTTAAAACACCTACGATCGAGAACTCTTGGGTGTGTACTTTTCAGTAAAACATTTCAAGTATACCCTGGAGGGTAGAAAATTTGTAATTGTAATGAATCACAAGCCATTGACCTTCACCTTTAAGCAAGAAAATGAGAAAGCACCCATGAGACAACTGCGTCAACTACAATACATTTTGCAGTTCAACACAGATATTCAGCATATTAGTGGAGAAGAAAATGTGGTTGCAGACACTCTATCACAGATCTTTGTTATTGAAAGATCTAATGGAAAGAGACAGACACGACACTTAAATTTATCCAGTACATACTTCCATCTTCAGAAGTTTTAGGCTGTGATACCTCACAGAAGAAGATTGGGCTTTATATTCCAGCTAGTTTCAGGAGAAAACCTTTTGATCAAATTCATGGTTTTTCACATTCTATCATTAAATCTAGCACTAAACAAATGGCTGCTAGTTTTGTGTGGTCTGGAATGAAAAAAACAAAAGATTGGGCCTAAGCATGTATCATGCCAAAAATGTAAAATTACTAAGTATACCAAATCTAAATTTGTGAAATTCCCAGAACCAGATACTTGTTTCAGCGTATTGCATATCGATCTCATTGCCCCATTACCCCCTTCAAAAATGTGTACATATATTGCTTAACCTGCATCGACTAATTTACAGCTTTTATTTCAATCATCCCATTACCATACATCACTGTAGAAATTGTAAGCAAAGCCTTTGAGCTGGATTTAAGCCATGAACCTTGAGCACTGGATTTGCAGATCTGCATTTCATATAAAATTATTATGGAACAAGGAGCCCAGTTTCAATCACAGTTGTTCAAGAGTTTGGCTGTAATATGTGGGGCTAAAGTCCTTCACACTACAGCATACCATCCCCAATGTAATGGGAAAATCTGCTTTACAATGTGACACAAATCACTAGATTGCCTAAATTTTGTATGGAACAAACATTAAAATACCTGGTGAATTTTTTGATCCACACGATTTCAAAGTTGATCCTACTACCTTTCTGGGTAAGCTGCTACACTACATGGATAACATATAACCAATCAAAACACAGTGTGCTACCCATCAGAAAGTTTTTGTCCACAAAGATTTAAAGTCATGCTCTCATGTTTTTCTGAGAACAAAGTGAAAAAGCCACTTAAACCAACTTGTACGTGTCCGTTTCAAGTACCTGACAAAAATGAGAAATATCTTTTGTTCTCGTAAAAGGGAAAATGGTTAATATTTTTCTGTTGACAGACTAAAGCCCACTTCCAGCATCAAGAAAATCATCAAAAGGGTGTCTTGAATTTTTTTGAGCCCTTATATTAATAGATTGAAATTTTTTTGAGCCCTAATATTAATAGATTTAACACAAACTGGAATATATACTAGTTTCATTTAAAAGACACATAATATATTCAAATGATAACCTATGAATTGAAAAATATTCGTGCAAAATGTTAATTCACCCTCAAAATGGCAGTCATTGAAAAATATTCCTGCAAAAGGTTAATTCACACTCAAAACAGCAGTTGCAAAGAACACACAGAAATGACAAAGGAGTACAATTAAGGACTTTTTGCCTATTTGGGCTGAAATTAAGGACTAAAAATTGTTTCCAAAAAAAAACCTAACTAAATTCAGAGAAACTAAAGATATAAAAGAAGAAAATGCAAACCTTTGAAAGTTTTTCTGACTTTTTCTTAGGAGGTTCCAGCTTTTCAACTTCACATTTGCAAGGTTTTGTATGCAAAGTGCAGAGTTCTTTAGAAACTTTATAGCCTGCCATCTGTTTCCTTTTTTTGAGAGGTAAAATCAACTTTTCTGCTTCCTCATTATTACAATTACTACATTCAGAGCAAGATTCTATGTTCTTGGAAGCTTCTGTGTTTTTTTCTGAAACCAAAATCTGCTTACTGTGAGAGATTTTACCCTCACAATCAATTTCACCTTTACCATCCTCGCTATTTATATGAGTGTCAGTTATACCATCAAGGCTTTCATTATCTACTCCTGAATTGATATCTGCATAACGAAGACATTTACGAGGTCTTCCTTTTCGAGAGCATTTACGAATCACATTGTTATAATGCTTATCCTTGACATATATAGATGTATCAGAATTTGTACTGTTTACTTGATTTTTTTCGCATACAGCTAGACAATTTGTTTGAACATCCACAGGATACTTTCTAGGTCTTCCCCTTTTTCCAGTTTTCTTAGCAATCATCTGTACAGCATTTTTTTCCAATCTTTGAGGATCTTTTTCTCTTTTCTTTGATTCAAGTGTAACATAATCTTCATGTTTTCTTTTTTTCACCCTTTCACTCTTACGGATAACAGGACTAGTATTTTTGTCTGCTGACACGGTGTTATTTATCAAGGGAGACAAATTCATTTCTTCAAACATGGCTGAATTACCATTTGATTGCACCTGTAAAGAGAAATCTGAATTCTGATTATTCTCCACATTCTCAGAAAAGCTAGAACTTTCAACAGAAGCGTTCTGTTTGGAACTTTCTTTTGGGTATTTTCTAGGCCTGCCTCTAGGTCTTTTGATCTTAATTTCGTTTGAAGGCTGCTTACATTCCTTGCTTTCATTATGCACATTATTCAAAACAGTATTTACTATATGTTTCGCACCAGATAAATTTGAACTATCTAAACAATCGTGAATAGATTTACTTTGCAGCTCATAATTTTCTGGAGAGCTGTGTTTATCACTTTCAGAATGAACAGGAGTTACACAACTATCAGCTGAACTTCTGGCAGGCCCGGGATAATGCACAGATTCTGACACTAGCTGCTCATTCACAGATTCGGGCTGCTTAGCATCATTTTCAACACAATTCACAAACAGCTCATTATTTGAGATTTCTTCAGCCTTTTCAGGACAAGGCAGTTCATCAAGTGGCAGCATTTGAGTTTCAACAGGCTTCAAAACCTCAGGATTACGATTATATTCATCACCAATTAATTGACAAGTGTTATTTATAAATTCTGAATCTTTACTTTGTATTTGAGTTTCATTAACACCTTCAATCAAAATTTCCATGTGATTTATAGAATTTTCTGGAAAATTATTAGTTATGCATTGTAGATATACATTTTCAGAATGTGCATTGTCTTTCTGTGTAGACTCTACACTAAGTAAATTACCATCATGATTAACTTCATTCATATTAGCACTGTTATTTTTATTGAATGATTGCGAAACAGACAGAGAAGCATCATTTTCCGAAACACACGAAGAATAATTATGGTCATCAACTTGTGAACATTTAACAGGAATTTCTTCACCTTTAGGTGAGCTTTTCATACATGCTGCCAAGCAAAGAGATGTAAGATCTCCGGTCAAAGTATCCTTTCTAATTACTTGTGTTTCAGATTCAGCACAATGGACAACTTTATTCAAAGGTTCCCTTCTTAAGCCACGTATCTGCCTACTTCTGCATTTCAATTTTACTTTTCTTAAATTTGCTTTAGATTTTCGTTGTACTTTTCTGTATCGTTGATGATTGACACTAGTGAATTTTCTACGTCCAACTTTTCGCTTAATATTAGATACACATTTTTTGTTTTTCAAATGTTTTGGCACTTTAGAGTACTTTTGCTCACCTTTTAGTTTTGAAGCTTTATTTTCAGAATCTTGGAGTTTTCCTTGGACCTCGGTCACATCAGTTCTTATTTTAGGTGGCCTGCCTCTTTTCCTCTTTATTGGAACATCCACAGTAGTTGGTTGCTTGATACCATCTTCTTTACTGTGCTTTGAAATTTCATTAGAACCTTTCACATTCTGAACTTTTTTCTTTTTCACTACACGTGGGCTATTTTCACATACAGACTTTCCCTTTTTATCCACAAATGTGGTGTTTTTAACTAAAGTATCAAAATCAACCACTGGTAAAATATCTTGAGAATGTGTTTTTTCAAAATCTGGAACGGTTTTCCCATATGTAATGATGTTGCCAATTTTCAAAGGCTGCTTTCGCACACACAGTGCTTCATTTTTTCCACAACTCGTACTTATCTGATTACTTCTACTATAACATGTCACCCTCTGTTTGGGAGGACTAACACTCCCATTAGATACAGTCACTATATTATTTTCAGCAGATACTGGTAATTTCTTGGGAGTACTTGTATTATTTGACCCTAGATTGAAAATTAAAGCATCAGTATAACTTTTTCTGTTTTGACTAACCTCTACTAGGGATTCATTATCTTTAACAGGACATTCTTGATTTTCAGGTGATGTGTGTGAATTACAAATATCAGATTCCAGAAGAGTGAATTCTCTGATATCTGTTCTCATTTCATTAGATACTTCATTTTCTGAAATGCTTAATGAAACAGCAGATGTACTACTGTCATTTAACTGATGAGTATCTTTAATGCCTTCATTTTGTAATGCTAACATATAAGAAGAATCAAATGAATTAAAACCACTTCGAGAGCGCGAATAAGTTCTTCGTTCTGAAGCCCAATCTCTGGTCAGTTTCAAATATTCATTGTACCTCTTATACCGTTCCATATTCAATACAAGTCTAGACTTAGTATTTATTTTTACAGGGGCGATTTCTGCTGAATTCTCCCTTGATTCAGTACTACTCCTCTCATCATCTGAATCAAAAAAATATTTTTTGTCATCAACTATGCTTTCAGTTAGGAAAAGCTTCCTTTTCCTTTGCTTTGGAAATTTAATTTCTGTAGCCTGGTGTAATACTTCAGCTGTTTTAACAACATCATCTACAGAATTTATTTTATGTACTATGTTATCAAATTTGACACATTTTTTGAATTCCCTTATATTTTTAATAGCAGTTTCTTCAATAGACTTCATTTTGTGCTTCAAAATTGCACTTTTGGGGGACAGAAGATTTTCTTTGGATTTGGGAGAAAATTTCCGCTTTTTCAAGTATTTAAGTCTTTGAGGAATTTTTTCATCTATTTTTTGGTACCTAGCCTCATTTTCTGATATCTCTTTCTCATCAGTTTCAGGAAATTTTGCTATAATAAAAAATATGTGCAATTATTTACCAGACTAACATAAGAGCAACATATTACAAGCAAATAATTAAGAGTTAAAAAAAATAGAGACCTTTATATTCTTGAAATTTGTCTGGATGTTCAACTTCCATATGATGAAGTACAGCTTTCTGAGATGAAAATATTAAGGAATCACAATAAAGACAATGCTGCAGGTCCTTTTTCTGCAGAATTAAGAAGACAAAATCAAACATGTTTTGCTTAAACAAATTTTTTTTCATTAAAAGAAACTATTAATTAGAAAACACAGACTTATAAAAGCTTAATAATTATTTTAAAAGCATGAATAAATATGACAAAATGTTCAAAAAAAAAAATAAAAATAAAAATAAGCATTCTGAAAAACACTTTTGAACACTGAAAATGCTTGTGCTTCATTTAACACAGGACTTACAACTGTAATGACCTTGTTTGATTTTTTAATGTTACACTAAAAATTATGCAAATAATTTAACATTGCATTTTATTTAATAATTTAAAATTATGCACATAATTTAAATAAATCTTCAGACATAACACAAAACACAGCAAGCAATGTAATTCCTATTTAAGACATACATATGTGACACATTTTATTTTTTCATTTTCAACCCTTTTGTGTTTTAGAACATAGCGTAATCACTTTATCACAGAATATTGTGCATCTATAAATATGGACTTCTAACTGGAGTACTCTTTTCTTTACTGTTCTTTTTAATTTCTTATTTGGGGAGGGGGAATATTTTTACTTTAATCTTGCTATTTTTCAAGTCTTATTTAGCATTTACCAGGTACTTCGTTGGGCTGTGTCCCACTATCACTATGCTTGGCTTGTATTGTACAGTTATTTTTTACCATTTGCATAATCATTCAATTGTATTTTAATCATTAAATTTAATACAGTACTTTTTTATTACTATTTTAGAAGTTTATATACATGAGCTCATTTAGAGTAATCTTTCATACTTTAATAATAATTAATAAATGTGTGCCAATTTTGAGTGATAAATGCAGTTGTCTACTTTGTGATATCTAATTCCAGAAGTTCAGCCAGGTAGGTTACTACAATACATGAGTCTCAATAGAATTTTTTTTTAAAAAAAGTCTGTTTTTAAGTTTTCTCTGAATAAATAAAACATTTCTAGACAGAGGACTGAATGAAGAAAATCTGCCTAGAAAAATTTAATAGCTATGGATATCTATTTTGAGAAAAATGTCCAACTGGCACAGAAAAATTACATATATCATCAACAAATCAGCAAAATTTTTTTAATTAATCTTCTCTTTAGATATATTTCATGTTTTTCTAAAGATATTAGAGACTTCTCATTTTGAATGCATGAAAATAATAATATCAGCAGCAGATATAAATAAATATCTAAATGCTTTAAAATTAAATGAGGATCTTAAAAGATACAGGCACTGTTCTTATCAATAGAATAATACACTGCTGGCCATTCAAAATGCAACACCAAAAAGGGAGCATCCAATGGGCTTGGAATTCATATTGTGTGGATGTCAACAGGACATGCATATAATTTGTGTTGCAGCGTATATGGAAATCATCTACTAGAAGAACTATAAAAATGGGAGAAGAGTAGGTTGTTTTAAAATATTGGAATTGTGCAACTTAAATTGCATAAATCACTGGAAGAAGCCTTCTGTTATGTATTTAAATTTATAACATATTGAAAATGATTAAGTAAAAATATTTAAGCCTGAAAGAAAATTCTTTAACAAATCTTGATGTTCTTACAGCTGCCCCCCCTAAAACAGATGCATTCAAATTGGGAATTTCCCAAACAGCAATGCAATTTACAAAGGAACATAAAAACTAAAAACACAGATGTCTCAATCAAGTGCTAAAATGACAGAAAATTGAGAGATAAAACTGCATTTATAAAATGGTTCCAAGCTATAATGCTAAAGCATTTATCCATTTCTAGACCTTTTTCATGAATTTGCTAAATGCTAGGAGAGTATATCACCTGATATACAATGACGAACCAAGACATTATGACCATACTGAACTGCTACTGGAGAAGGTAAAGAATCATTCTTGCACTTATTTTCCAAGTGATGGGAAAGGCTGATAATCTAAGTGAATTCGATAGAAGGCAGACTGTAATGGCCCGAAGACTCAATGAGTATCTCCAAAACTGCATGACTGCTAGGTTGTTCACAATTTACCATTGTTAGTATTTACGAAAAGTGGATAAAAGGTGGCGAAACCAGCAGTAGATGCCTAGGTGTTCGACGTTCACGAGTCACCAAAGAAAAAGAAACGTTCGCCTGGTTGGGTGAATCACCATTTTTCATACATCACGTTGATGGTCGTGTAAGTGTACAGTCTTCCAAGTGAACAATTGCTCCCCTGTACAGCAGGTCGTACACAGGCTGGTAGTGGGAGTAATGCTTTAGGGGACATTCTCATAGACTGCTCTGGGACCCTTAGTTGCGGTAGAATGGACCATGAAAGCTACAGACTATCTGAACATAACTTGGAATGGCATCTGTCTTCCCAAGCGGAAAAAGAATATTCCAGCAGGACAACACCCCATGTCACAAGGCTCAAATTGTGTTGGAGTGGTTCGAAAAGAATAAGGATGCATTCCAATTAATGTCCTGGCCACCTACCTTGCTGGATCTTAACCCGATAGAGCACATTTGGGATGTCATGAGCAGCAGCTCAGAGCTCAAACACCACCACATTGGAGTATTTGGACTTTACGTGACCACTGCTTAAACATTTGGCACAAACTGTCTCCATTCATGTACCAAGAACCTGTGGCACCATGTACCAAGAAGAGTTGCAGCGGATTTGCAGACCAAAGGTAGCACAACGCGTTATTGAGTAGGTGGTAAATGTTTTGGTTCTTCAGTGTATATGAGCATGCAATTACAAAAAAGTCCATACTGAATTAAAATGTAACTTTCATTTTCATTCAAATGGAAACTTTTTAAATATATATTTTGTGTACCAACCACTAAATTTTCATTTTCTTTTAATTCAGTGTGTTTATGAAATATAACAGATATCAGACTTTTTTTTTTGCTTCTCAGATTACTGAAGATTAATGAATCTAACAAACAAATTCATTAAAACTTTGTTGCCCTGCCCATAAATTCTTGAAGCGCTGGTTGCAATTCAGGTTTTACACTATCTTTATGTCTTTAACAAAAATGCAAACAAATTTTCCATAAAGAAAGAGAAATTCTATAAGTTTTCCAAGAAAGAGTCAACAAATAACTGAATACTCTTAAATTCTCTGCAAACCTGATAGAAATATTCAACTCTACACTGATTACAAGGCAGGTGTCAATGACTATCCTGTATATGCTAATATCCAATTTGCCAAAGAAAGATACATTGAGTAGTCTAAAAAAATTTGAAATAATCCTACAGCTAGCAAGGAAAGTTTTCCAACTCTGAAGTATTTTTATTTTGGAGAAAATATACAGGTTATCTATTCATCCAGAAACACATAATAGTAAAAGATGGTAGCAGCTAATATCTTATAATAATAAAAAAGTTATTAAAAAGGAATTTAAATTAAATGGTGAGCTTTCTAACAAAATTTGGTACAATTTCAAAAAATTATAAAACATCAAAAATAGCATTGTCTTGTTAAAATAGTTTTTGTATATTTTTAGTATCTTTTTTATATCACTTTAACAATTTAATTATTTTGACATTGCGCATATTATTAGGATCAGTTAAATTATTCCTGTTCACCAGCAAATGAGCAGAAGTACTTACAGTTCTCTGGGTATAGCTTTATTTTATCATTTTGTTTCATTTTCAGTGTAGGGTTAACTTGACCTTTAAAGTGATTTGGTGGGCAAAAGTACTCTTGATTCTACACACTTAGAAAGAAAGCTATTAAGTTCAAATTAGCCAATACTTTTCTTTTTGAGACAGCTCAATTTCTATCATGGAAAAAAAAAAAAAAAAAAAAAAAAAAAAAAGGGGACACAGAAATAAAGTTTTTAATCAAAAAGAAAGTAACGATTTTCAAAGTCTTAAGGTCTTCCCCCCCCCCAAAAAAAATATTCACAAGAAGTTTCTTCTAGCTGTATACTGTAGTCTATTTGCTGAACAATAATTATTCTTTCTGTCTTGTTTGCGTTACCTTATATATATTCACTTTAACAATTGTCATGCATTTGTAAATATTTTAGTTTATTACGCAGCATATAATTTTAATATGCAGTCAACTCTGCCAAATTCTAGAAATTAATAGATATTAGATGAGATTTTAATTCTAAACTATGCCTTTATTTCGAGATAAAATGCAGTCAGGTTAAGATTATCCAACCAGCCATTTGAAATTAACAGACTTTAACCGAGAGGATATGAAACTGAAAAATCTCATTTCTGAGATTTTAAATGACCAGGAAAATTACATTTGACAATAAAGTAGAAAAATCCTCAATGCAGCATCATAAATTGAAAAGAATTAATAAATTTTGGAAGATCACATTCGCTATGGGGGTTGGATGCCCATGCTGCCATCCCATTTACCGGGATTAGGATCTGAACCCACACTGAACTGCGTTTAGCAAATTTTGCCACTCAGCTGCTGGTGGACTAGCATTTCTGAAATTTTGACTCAATTCATAGTTGCAGCCAACTACTATAAAATAAATTACTGCTCTGTTTTTTTTATATGGAGAGGATATGAAACTGAAAAATCTCATTTCTGAGATTTTAAATGACCAGGGAAATTACATTTGACAATAAAGTAGAAAAATTCTCAATGCAGCATCATAAATTGAAAAGAATTGATAAATTTGGAGGATCACATTCGCTATGGGGGTTGGATGCCCATGCTGCCATCCCATTTACCGGGATTAGGATCTGAACCCACACTGAACTGCATTTAGCAAATTCTGCCACTCAGCTGCTGGTGGACTAGCATTTCTGAAATTTTGACTCAATTCATAATTGCAGCCAACTACTATAAAATAAATTACTGCTCTGTTTTTTTATAACTATACCTCATCTATACTATGCATTCAAGCTTTCTACAGTAAAGATAGTTCCAAAAGTTCTTTTATTTTGGCCTCTTTTTCAAAGACTAAATTTATATCAATTTTCATCATCCTTTCATTTTAAGTTAATTGTGCACTGAGTGCCAAAATATCTATCTACCTTTCACCTTTTGTCTTTCCAATTATCATTTTATATATGCAATGAATGAATCAATCAGCTTGGCAACTTTATAAATTTTCAAAACTATTTTCGAAAATTTAGAAAGTCAATGATAGTGCTGTATCGCCAAATCTTGAAATTTTTACAATTCCTTACCTACAGAATATTAGCAGCAATAATTTTTACTATTATGTTTTGTTAGATGAACAGTTTACAAGCTTTTTTCTCCAAGAAATAGTGAGACTTTTTTTGCTAAGAGAACCTTCCTCGTTAGGGATAAGACAAACTAGAGCTAGCCCAATGACCAATATCAAATAAAAGGCATAAAAACTGCTTCCAATGACTTAAGTCAAATTACTTACCAAACTCTTCAGGACAAGTCCAAAACCGTAACAAACTTTGACATATTTGATAATAGGAAAACAATATAAGAATGCCAAAATAATCTTGAGTTGTGCTTTTAGAGACTGAAATAGTAACATCATTTTAATCAAAGTAAATGCTCACTTTTTTATGAATGAATTGAACATTTAGGATATACGCAAAAATGTAATGAAACTTTGAAGCAACTGGGTTAAGGATATGCAAAGGCATTTTGCTGAATTACTGCTTCTTAGGAAATATGATTTGCTATTCTCAATTCTTACCAGACAAGTCTTCATTGATTTACATTTTTTGGTAGCTTTTTTTCATCAGAATACTATTGACAAACAACAGAATACGAATCTACTAAATTTTCATTTTCTTTTTATTCAGTGTATTTATGAAATATAACAGATATCAGACTTTTTTTTTGCTTCTCAGATTACTGAAGATTAATGAATCTAACAAACAAATTCATTAAAACTTTGTTGCTCTGCCCATAAATTCTTGAAGCGCTGGTTGCAATTCAGGTTTTACACTATCTTTATGTCTTTAACAAACTGAAGTTAAAAACAGCAAGCAACAGTACCTTTCCTGTGCATGATACCCACTTACAAACTTTAATTTGAATATCGCAAGCAGAATCGTAGATGAAAGCATTTAATACAGGAAACTGCAGATAATTTATAACACAGAAAGATAATTAGGAAGTAGGCATGCACTCAAAAAGCTACATTTTACACATGAATTGAAAAGAAAAAAAAAAATTACGCGTGTTGTTAGAGAATCCACGATAAATGTTCATGCAATAAAAATACGAATAAATGCTATTACACAATTTTAAAGTATTCCATTCCTTTCCCATATGCCCATTTGCAACACAAGTCACAATAACTTCTGCCATACCATTCTGTTTTTAAAAAATTACATATGAATTAAAAAATGACGGTGTACTCCAAACGTTGGTTTACAAGGCTGGATGGATAATTTTCAGAAGATCTAAATAACTTGGTTGACCACAGCTTTCGGATGTACTGACAGTTAGTTTTAACAGATGTCATTAAGCACAAATATATCTTTTAATGCCAATAAAAATTGTTAGTATTTAATTCGTCAATTTTAACCAACCTTTGCATTCCGTAATATTGATGGCACAAAACAGTTACTGCACAATGAACAATTAATTATTGAAAATTTTAAAATAATAACCACCAAATTTACTGGCCTTCAGTTTTTTTCTATCACACCATGTGAAAAGTAAAGTAATTTAGCAGCTTACAGTGACTGTACCTATTTTAATTTAAAATACTAAATACTGCAGATGGAAAATTTTGATAATAAATGGGAAGACATTTTAAAGAAAAATTTCTGCTTTTATGTGAACTATATATATATAAAAGTTTCAATAAGCGAATTCAATAACATCAACAAACTAATGCTTAATCATAAATACTGGAAATATAACTCACGCCTGTGCACCACTTGTAATGAGTCTGAAAATTTGCAACTGTAACAAACGTCTGGCAACAACCAGGCATTGGACACTCTAAACGACCACTCTTTTCCAAATCTTTGGCCCATTTTGCTTTCAATTTTGCAGAAATTCGACGAGCTTTCATATTCCCTCTAAAATGCGAGAAAATCATGATCGTCAAATAAAATTATTCATATATACAATAACATAATACAAAAAAAAAAAACCCTCATTACTATTAATATTATTTTTTTAATGTGTATAATGCAGTAAAAACATGACTATCTGGTAGTCAACTAAATCTCAAGAAAGCTCAAGTAATCAGAATATTTCCAAATTTTAAAAACTTTTTTAAATATAAAATTAAGCAAATAAGACCTGTAACATTGTTATAAAGCATGACTAAGGCTATAATTCAAATCAAGCAAAACTGTAGAGTGATTTAGCAGCAAAAATGAAAACGTGTGACACGATGCTTTGGCTTTACGTAAAACCAATTATTTCTTGACATGTTGGTTATTTAACCCTTTAAAGGGCACTGGATATATACAGGTTGTTTGTCAATTTTTTAACCTCCGAAAAAATGCTAATTTCTCTACACCAAAAGCTTCATGTGAATAATTTCATGTGAAATCCCTGTTAATCAATAAAATTTATGGGAAAATTGATACATGTGTCAAAATTTAAGAACTGTTTCTAAAAAAATATACATCCAACAGAAGTACTTTATATTGTCGTATATTTTTTAATATTTGGCCATGTGACGGGGTGCCCAGATGTCAAGGGCACCCCTGGCTATCTGTCTCTATTAGTTGTATAATGAGGATTACTTCATACACATAAGTTACTAACTTTTATAGTAGAACCAATTTATATCTGCTTTAAAAATTTAAATGACTTAAAATTATTTAGGTTGTAAATGAGCAGAAATACCAACAGAATTACAAAAATGTGTACAGGACAGGGAAGGGATTTTATTAAATTTGAATGCATTGTGGCGCCATCTATTGCTCATATTACAAACTAGTTTTTACAATATTTTAATAATTAAATCTGAAAAAGCATAAAGCCTTTTTAAGGGTCTTTAAGTCACGTTTTTTACGTACAACTTTAATGACAACAAATCCATACTATTTTCTTCAAATCCTGGGACATACACATTAAGAAAGGCTGTAGTGGACTATGAAAGATGAACTTCAAACTGCATGTTTTAACCCTTTAAAGGGCACTGGTATATAATATATCCCGGTTGTTTGTCAATTTTTTAACCTCCGAAAAAATGCTACACCAAAAGTCATAATCGTAAGTTTCTCTACACCAAAAGCTATAATCGTAAGTTTCTAGTGTTTCCTTTCAATTCTAAAAGGCAACACCACTCTATGAATGTTCAATATTTTGCAGTTATGAAATTAATATACCTTGTTCCAGGGTATCAAGTTTGAATATTGATAAATTCTATTGGAGGGGAAGAAAAAATTCAAAATCTGTAAATATATGACATACACATGCTGAACCTTTTATATTTACTGCATTTCAATCAAAACTGATAATTAAAAGGAGATTATGTACACACTTTTAAATACCGGTATATAATATATACCGGCGCCCCTACTGAGGGTCAATAGATGGCAGCACCAGGCTTCTCCTTCTCTACTCTGTGAGATGACAGAATTTTTTTACATTATAATAGTTTATGATGTAATAATTTGTTTATGATTAACTTACAAGTTGTTTAGAATTCAGTATTATGTTCATGATTAACTTACAAGTTGTTTAGAATTCAGTATTATATTCATGAAGGGATGGGGAGTTTATTGACCCTGCACTAGGAATGAATACAGGTATATTTGCTTCTTTTTATTCTTTTTTTTACTCCACTTGAGTTTCATTCGTCTCTATTTAGCTAAAATTTTAACTTCAGCACTTCACCCTTTTCCAAGAAAAGACTCATCGAATTCAAAATTGCCGTCTGGGGTCAAAATTTTACACTATCATAGGGGTTAACCCATTAGCCGCTGCTGTTGTGTTGACGCAATGGTCAAACTAAATGCATATATAAATATAACTACCTGAGATATTTAATACCAGCAGATGATTTTATGTAGGGAATATTATGAAGATTATTTCTGAAAAAAAAATATTTGCCTTCAACAATCATTTTGTTTATAATAATTAATCTCATACTTTAAGCAAAATTTTCGACCGGGTATTTTTGCTGAAAATATTTAACGAAAGAATCGCCGTCTTTATGAGTGATCTATTTTTAGTCAAGGTCACCATTTATCAGAACATTACATCAGTCAGATGTTTATATTTGTGTTGGGAAGCAAGGAAAAACAGGTGTTGCGTCCACGCAACGTCAGCAGGAAACAGGTAGTTAATCTCCTTTATCACTCATTCCTTTCTATGTTCTGGTTGTTTAAAAATGCCTAGAACGAGGTATCTTACATTAGAAGAAGCCCTTCAAAGATTTTTTGATGAAGAAACAGATAATGATAATGTTAATAATGACCAGAATGAAACTGATATTGTTGTTGTTCCCCAGAAATTGCAGAGGTTAGTGACAAAGAAGAAAGGTGGTGTGGTGTGGTGCATTTAATTATGGCAAAGCACTCTAGGGCTATCTGCCTAAGGGGAGGGATGCCTTTGTGGAGGACTTTCTAAGGGAAACTGGCTCGTATACACGTTACACATGAAAAAAACCACGAAAACACCCATGCAGCCAGCCCGTTCGCTTGATTCGAACCTCAGTGTTCTACCAGTGTTCAGTGACTTTACCGCTCGTCCGCTGGTGGGCCTAACAAAGAAGAAAAGAATGGCAATGTTTTAAATAATGATATTTTACCAAATGATACTGCTGGGGAAGTTGAAATTCACGTAAAGAAGTAAGTTTCAGCCTTCTAAAAGCAGTTATAGTCATACTTAAAAAATTTAAAAAGCAGAAGACTGAAATCTTGAAGTGGATAAAAAAGGAACTGTTAGTTATGTCTCAGGAAGAACATGAAGAAAGAGATAGAAAAGAAATTATAAAAGACAAAATACAAGGTAAAACTAGTGCACAGATTTTCAATTTTCTTTTTGGTTTAGACATTTACTCTCTTCTCGTTGAACAGTGAACAGACAAATATATACGGTCAGCCAAAAAAAAAAAAAAAAAAAAAAAAAAGAAAAAAGGCCAGAATTTACTGCATCTGAAGCCTATAAGAGAAGATTCATTGAAATATTTTTACTTACAGGATATCATTCTTTACCTCAAGAAAAAACGTATTGGTCTTTTGATAAGGACATTTCTGTTCCTGTTGTACGAGAATTGATATCACGTTTGCAGTACAGGAATATGAAGCAGAATTTGCATTTGACAATACAGATAAATTACATGAGGTGAGACTGTATCTAAACTTACTAAATATCACCACTTTTTACTATTGGAAATATAAAGTCGCTTTTAGATTTCAGACGCGAGAATGCATTATTCCTTTTGCAAACTCCTACTGAGAGTGTAGAATTAGCCAGAAATAGATCAGCAGCAGGAAGACCTAGTAAATTCAGCATTCAAAAACCATTGCATGGAGATGGTAGACATTTTATCGTAAAGTCCGCTGATGGCTATGGTACTCTTTGTTGTAAAGTGTATCATAGCCGAACTGTTTACAGATGCAAAGTATGTAATGTAGCTTTACATCATGATTGTAATCAAGCTTTTCACGCTTGAATATTTCAAATGAAATAATCTGTATTTGTAAAAGAAACACAATGTATATTTTAATATTAAATTAATTACAAGTAAGATGATTTGTAGATTTATAAAACGTTATACAGCTAAAAAGTAATCCTGCGCTCCACTCAAAAGAAACATCACACGAGTACAATCCTACTCACTAAACATCCATAGTCTTATTCCGCTGACGTTGCGCGAATGCAACACTCGCTTTTTCCACAGGTAAGAGCATTTTTTTATTTTCAATGTAAATTTATGTTATAAATGCTTAATTTAATATTTGTTATTATTTTCATGAGAAAAAAACATTCCTTGTAGTTTTGGCGGTTAATGAGTTAAATGTGGCATGTTAACCCCCAAAAGACACCTGTCGCTTCGTGTTTTCCAAAATCATAGAATCCAACGAAAATGAAAGGAGGTGATTGACAACTGATTTGTCATTCCGGAGTCATGCCTTCTTCCCTTCGTGTGGTGTGATAAGATCACACAAAGAGAAAGCTTACTTAAAAATACAGGAAATGGAAGTGCACTTAAGGTCCATCTCTTAGTGCAATCACAAAAACTGGTAATTTGAAAGCATGCTTTTATTCTTATTGTCTTTGTTAATTTCAGATGAAAGATTAGGGAATGCAAGAGAAATTTAGGATTAGGTTACAAACAGTTTTAGATGCAAACTAGAATTTATCCAAAAGTTGAAAAAGAGCCCTTGGAGGCCAAATGGGTTGAAAATCGAAATAAGAGCTTTGAGGTGTATAAAATAATATATTTGTTTAACGGCATTTCTTCCTGAACAATAAGATATATTACAACCGATATTTACAAAATATAAAAAAGTTGTCCTTACGGTCCTCGATAATCTAAAGTGTGTGTGCGTGGGGCGATTCTTGGTATCATAGCCTGAACCAAGGTTTTTTTACATATTACCTAAAGAATAAAATATGACTTCAAAAATGCAACATACTTTCTCATCTGAGTCGTAGTGTTTCATTTTTAATTTTTTTTTTTTTATTTTTCGGCTGTTATATCTATTTGTAATATTATACTCTCTCAGTTACAGCATGATACGATTTACGCATGCAGTGTCATATTTGCTAATTTTTTTTATAAAATAATATTGAATTTAAATCAAGTTCAATAGCTTTTTACCCATATTTTACATAAGTATGTTCAGCTGTCTTTTATCATCAAAGTGCATAAAAACATAAATTTTATTTTTAAAATCTTAAATTTCTACAGAAATTTTAAAAGTTTTTGTCTTCAGACTTACATAACTATATTCAAGCATCCATCTCTACAGATGCACATCAAAAGTATGCAAAATTAATTTAAAAAACAAAAAATATTGGCAGCTACCTGAGAAAAAAATGTCTTAGAGTGGCATCGGTATAAAATATATACCGGCTATCAAAATTTAGGATTTCGCTCTAGATTTTTTTTTTTAAAGTCTCAATTTTGTGTCCTTAGGGTCCATAAGTTATAGTTCATGCAAAATTTTACCACAATTTATATTATTTTATACACCGCCCCCCTCAAAGGGTTAAAAAAAAAGTAAGTTAACTGCTGTTTATCTATTAAAAAAAAAATAAAATTTGGTACTTGTCTTCAATGGAACATGCAAAAGAGTACTCTCTCTAATTTGAGGAAACCTGGCACCAAGAAAAGTATGGCTTACATGAAAATGGATAAAAGCAACATAAAAAATTATGACAAGTGACTTAAATGTTTCGTATACTATGCCCGTAACTTCTATTTGTTAATTAACTATTTCTTTAATCTTCTGTTGGAAAGATTGGTGCAGGTTTGATGAGATTGCCGCCAATTTTCACGTTCGATGGAATTTTGCAATCATGATATTTCGCCTTTGACATTTATGTCTTTTTATTCTGTTTATATCTTAACAATTTCACACAACTTTAAAGTTGGCATTTAATACTCAAGTTAATAAAAAAAATAATTACTCTTTTTATAATTTAAGACCAGAAATTTTCTCTTCCATTCATTTAGTGTTTCTACCATGAATTGCAGTTTCTATACACTCAATAATCCAAATTTTTGTATATCCTGAATTCACATTTCCTCGGCTTTCTGGATAATCAAGCTTTCACTGCATAACAATTATACATCAGGGGAAAATTCTGTACTCATTCTAATTTAGAACCATTTTTTTAAAGTCAAATAAAAATATTCTAAAACTCAGGGACAAATATTATGAAAATTTGAACAATTTTTGACCTCATCAAATATGGAAAAGCAAATTATTCATCAACATCTGGCTGGAAAATGTAAAAAAATTATAAATGAATTTTGACATACAGTATCAGTCCAAGATCCAGGTCAGGACTTCGGCGATTCCGAATTTGGGATTTTCCAGATATTAAATCAGTTTAAATCTAGTAAGGTGGCATGTAGAAATTATAAAATAAAAAATATGAAATCAGGATTTATGATCTTGCATGTATCAAAATTTACATGCCAAATATTAAAATTATGCCAAGAATTTTTTAAAGTACCTGGAGACACATCACACGACGATCTTCAGATGATCCACACACACACAGCAGATTTTATGCTAAAATATTTCAAAAATTCTTCAATAATCTTGCCAATATTCAAGAAATTTAACATGGATTTTAAAAATGCAACTTTATATTTGCATTTCAGCACATGCATTATTCCGATATCCATAGACCTTCTTACAATTTGGAGGAAAGAATACTACGGATAATTCAAATGTTGCCGAGGCTCGGGTATGAAATGATTTTCAAACCAATCATTAATTCACACTTGTGCCATTCATGCTCTTTTATTTGCATGACATATAACGGGTAAAATCTTTACCTGTTTAAATGCTCAAGGCTGTGTATTTTTTACGATTATGAAATGTTTACACTTGCGAGTTCCTGCAGCATTTGCACACATTAAAATTGTTAGTCTCGCTTTGGTATCTTTGACTCCAGTTGAAGCCTTTTCTGTAGAGGTTGCCAAGGTATTTCGCGATATATATTGCCCAAAAAGACCAGGTTCATCAGCATTCTAAATATGTTCTGGAGATAACTTTTCACTGTTAATGAGTTCAGTAAATTCATCTATAAACAGTTCAGCAGCTTCAGTATCAGCAGAAGCTATTTCACTTTAAATTTTTTACTGCTTTATACCATGGTGATTTTTAAATTTGGTTAACCAGCCTGTTGAATATGTGCACTCAGTTTTTAAGTTCTTCATGAAATATTTTGGCTTGAGCCATTAGCACTGGACCTGTCAAGGGCATGCTCTTGCTGTGATGCTCTCTGCTCCATTCAATCATCACTTTGTGATGATCATCACTTTTAACATAACCAATAATCTTTCTGTTATTCATTGCAAGTGGGGTGCCAGAATCTACAAAAAATTCAAAAAGTTCTTATGTCATAGACAGTTGACTTTCCAATGGCATACTCCTCCCATAATTTTGAAACGGATATAACATTTATTCATTTTTTCCAGCAATTCCAATTTTTATTTAATAGACATCAAAACATGCTTTCGCTTCGTAAATCCTGTTGCAGCTCCAGAATTAGAAATTCTTTTCAACATAATAGAAAATTCAAACTTTAGTTTTCATAAAATTGCTGTAATAATAACAGCCTGTAAAAAAAAAAAAAAAAAAAAAAAAAAAAAAAAAAAAACTGGTGACGAAAGATAAGTTGTTTTGTTAAATTTCGTCTTGTTTCTATCGCACACTGAGACAATTAAGTTTGAATTGTGTTAAGTTATTTATTATACTTGTGTCCATTTCTTGTACATGTTTAAGGCTTATCTGAATCCTGAATAAGTAATTTCCCACATATATTTAAGGTTTATCGATGGCTGGTGCTACATATTTTACCGCTTGATGCAGTCTCAGTGCAGTGGGTCATAAATTTTGCTACCAAGCGCCTCCAAAGTTCTAAATTTTTGCCGCCTTTAAATTTTGGGTTGCAGTGCCTTTAAATTTTGAGTTGCAGTGCTTTCCCTAGATTTAAAAAATTTTGCCATCCCTTAATTTTGTAGCTTGGTATTCTGATAATTCCAAAAATTTTGCCTTCCCTAAATTCTGCTGCTTGGTGCAGTCATACAAGTTCTGGATTTACGTGACTAACAAATCAGTTATTCTAAATTCAAATAGCACTAAATGTAAACTTTTGGCTTATGAGTATCATTAAAAAAATCACTTTTTAGCATATGGAAAGAAATTTTTGTTAAATTTTTTCTCGTCTTTCTTGGTGCCTTTCTTGGTGCATTTAACTTAAATCTGTAATCATCGGCAAGTGCAATGTCCTACTAATATATATATATATATTTTACTGTTTAGGCATCGCTGCACGAGTCAATTACTCAAATATAATGATAAATATGCACAATGAAAGCAAAATATAATAAATAATGATTCGCCAGGTTGGCATCAGGGATGTAAAATATTAGTTAAAATCAGCTATGTTTCTACGTAGAATGGTTCAGTTTGAGATGTATGCCAAGCAGATATGCAGCTAAATTATCGATCACACATATTTATGCTAAAATGATTGTTTCTTCAATAAAGAGGTATTTTACTTAGTGCCAAAGTGAAATTAAGAATTGGGACTCTCGACATTTTATTATGGGGGAGGGAATTAAATACCCATTTCCAGATAGTGGACATCCAGATCTCAGGATCTGTACTGTACTATTTTCTTAATATTTGAGTCATATACCATTATTTTTATCACATAACCTAAATGTAAGCGCTTAATATTCAAGTTAATAACAAATAAAATTACTGCTTCTACAATTTTAGACCTGAAATTTTTCCTTGCATTCATTTAACTTTATATACCTCAATAACCTTACATACCTATAAGCAAATTGTGTTAATTTTTTTTAAGATGAAATTTTGAACATAACACTGTTTCTTATGCTGCTTTTCATACAGCTTTGAATGCTTAATATATAGCTTTTCCAGATTATAAACTTCCTGTGCCCCATTGCTCCAAATATTCTCAACAAATTTAAGCTAATACTAAATTCATACTTTGGAGTCTTGACTGTTTACAGAAGCAGTTACATGCACTTGCTGAAAATACTTTCTTCTTTGATCAAAGTGGTGCATGCAATATTTAAAGTAGTAATGACTCATAATTAGCAGAAGCTTTATCCTACTATTTAGTCTTCTCATGATTAATGCCAGCTATAACTGGCATTTACAATGCTTCCCAGTGGCTAACATTATATATATCCGGCATCCACCAAATGCTTAACAGAGAGAATTTTATTCTTTCACATGATAGGATATGTGCCTATGGAATGCCTATTGTTTACATAAACTGAAATTGAGCGCAACTATACAAATCTATCTAAAATTAATCAACCACATACAGATAAAATATATGAAAACACATATTATATACAACATGCTACTAATTTTATAACCCAGTGGATGACACTTTTCGTTGAACACAGGTAAAATTATGAAGATATAAGCTGCATTAAAAATAGTAAAGTACTTGAAGCACATTGGATTGTATATGCATTCCCAATTTAAACATTCCATACAAAACGTTATTAAGTAACACTAACAAATTTTTGAAAGACCAATTATGTTCTTAGAAGCACTGTTTTTAACTTCATCCTTCAGCTATCTGCTTTTCAAGTGAAATAATTTGATGGCAGTATATGATAGTACACACAGGAGCTCTAAAAATGCCAGTCATGTGCTTTGCAATCAGTGCACACTTACCATCCCAACTAGCATAAGCCAAACTTGGGTTGGTAGGTAAACAGACCTTGCTATGCATGTCATGGACCTGCTACAGAATTTTGCCTAAATTTTCTATTCTTTATCTCATTGGCACATTTCCATCAAGTGAAACAACTCTGCAATAAGATGGCACAAGAATAAACCAATTACAGTGAAACAAATATGAACTGGCATCCAGTGAACAATTTTGCAGTGTCAGGTGCATTTTTAAGCATACATAAATTAACCTTCCTTGAAAAGCTATGGCTCAGACCCTGTTCTACACATGTGAACATGCAAAAATTTTCATGGAAAAAATTCAGTATCTGAATGACTGAATACAAAATTCATAATACTTGCCTTTCATTAAGTTTTTAATTCATCAGTTTTAATCCACTGACTGAGTAGATAAAAACTTCTAATCACAGTTTCTAAAAATTAATATACAAATGCATAAATAATCTTTGTAATTTTTCATGGTCACACAAAATCATTACTTGAGCAGCGCTCCTTTTCTTTAACCCTGCTCCTCAGATCATTTTCTTTCCATCATTCTCCAAGTGCTTGATGCTTTCCAAGGCCCTTTTAGAAAATAGGAGGCATGCATTCACACCCAAGTTCTACTAAGAGCTAAATGAGATGTTACAAGAATGACAAATTCTTGTCAATACTTTAACTAAATCTAATCGCAATCAGTTTAGGACTACCGAGAATTCCAAGTGAAATCACTAAGTACAAAAGTTGGGCTACTGCGAAAAATTACGTTTTAAAAATACTAAGCAGATATGCTCATTACATGGATAATTCACTGCAATTATCTGTTTGAATGCATTGTGTTTTATGCTGTGCATTTATTTATTTACATACAGTCAAAATATGCGTGTCCTCAAAAACATTAATTTTTTGGTATATATGTACATAATTTTATAGTCTACCTAGTAACTATTAATATATTATGATAAATAATCATTACTATAAAGAGACTACTTCCATCAAAATATACAGATCTATGATTTTTAGTAGTCTTATTTTTAAAAGTTACTAATGAAATATATTTATTCCTACAGAATTCGTATAAAAGAAAAGTTTTGTACCAATGTTTTCGGACTTCACGCTTAACTGGATGCAAATGTCAACGTTTATTTTCAGACATCGGCCAAAGACACAACGGCCAACAATGATAAGATGACAGAGAGACCTTTCCTTTTCTCTGGCAAATGAAGAACTCTCATGAGATGACTCATCTGCATACTTCTATAATTAACACCCATCCAGGATGGCAAAGTGTTTTAACATGCTTAGCTAAGGTTGCATCAATTATGAACATAATTCTTTTGATATCTTTTAAGCATTTAATTTTTTTTTAAAGTATAATTTCCGTGTAATTTTTCAGACACATCCTCTATATATTTAATAACATAATTAACATATATATGGATATACGTAATACAGTACAAAGTCTGAGAACTAGACTCGTCGGGAATTCAGCAACTCCAGATTTTGGATTTTTCCGAATACCAGATTATGAGTTTAAATCTAGTAAGATGACATGCAGAAATTATATACATAAAATAGTAGTTTATGAAATAATAATGTATTAATGACCTTAAGGAAATAAAAAAAAGGCTCAATATTTGTTTATTAAATATCTTTTTCAATGAAAGCTGCTTCTTTATTTTTTGCTAATATTTTCTTTTTAATTTTACAGATAGATTTAATTTTTATTCAGTTATAAAGTTTCATTGTTCAAGACCTATAACTGCCATGTCCAGAATTCACACTAAATGTAAATCGAAATACTTTCATTTTCAGCAACATGCCCGTCACTTTTTTTCACTATCAGTAGAGATAATTCTGTATTTAGATTATCTAAATACCACAGATTTCGCAGTTTGTACGTTGACTGTTGATTGAGGCACTGTCAATGCAATAAAAAACTTCTGCTTTACCACTTCTCCACAAAATCTAGTTATTATAAAATTTTGCTTTTTGTTTGTGATATCTGAAACCTTTCAAATCCCGTCTATCATCACAAAGCTTAGCTTTATGGTGTTTCCTATGTGTTTTACTGCCAATCCTCGCATTCCATATCATATATTATGTTCTTACTGCATTAATATAAATATTAACAAGACATAGTGCACAATAAAATTAAGCTTTATTTTGGAACTTCGCGCACACTCCCTGACAGCCGGTCTGTTTTGCTCTGCTCGCTTCTCCTCTAGGGTTGCCACACTTATCGGAGGGCCCAAGGCGCGCTCCTTATCGCCATCACGACAGTTTCCCCCCAGTTCCTTTAATGGCTATTCAAAGGAACAGCATCAGGTTATGAAATTATCTCAGAGGATCCGTACTGTCAGGTATTTTTTTCATGATTACAAAATTAGAACATAAAATCAGAAAAGATTAAAATGCAGTTCAATATATAACAAGGTAATGACACATATAATAAACATGAAATAACAAAAAATATGTTACGATATGAATTAAAAAAAAAAGTTTTAAATTGTTATGTAAGAAGCAAGTTTCTTAGGGAAGTGAACATGTCTTCCCGATCTGGTGACATTTTGTGTCTTAGAGAGTTCGTTTTCAGATTTATTCTGCTGAAATGTCTTTAAGTCTTTATTTGTTTTCAGTTCAGGCAAATTAGAGTCCGAAAGCAAATGGGCTGGTTTTACACGGTTTATAGACACAGTAGATTTCAGACCATTAATGTCAATTGTGAAAGTTTTGTTTGTTCTAGAAAGGACTTTATGCGGACCTGTATATGGTTGGCACAGAGATGGCTTTACTCGATAGACATGTAAGTATACATGCGTACACGACTTTAAGGTACCACTTACGTAACACTTTTCTTGGCAATGTGCAGATGTTGCTATTGGATTTGATTGTTGCATTCTATGCCGAAGATTCGTTATAAATTGAGTGTCATACAAAGATATCTTAGATGACGTTATCATAACACTAGGCAGCTTGAGAGTTGTGCCGTACACCAGTTCAGCACAAGATGACTGTAGATCCTCCTTTACAGCTGTCCGAATACCAAGCATAACAACTGGTAGTCTTTCAGTCCAGTTATTGGTCTCGTGAGCCTTGAGAGAAGATTTTAAATGTCGGTGAAATCGTTCAACAATGCCGTTGAACATTGGATGATAGGCTGTTGTTGTGATTCTGTTTGTACCCAAAATGCACGTAAATTCTGCAAAAATTGCGGATCTCATTTGAGAACCTTGGTCTGTTGTTATGATCGATGAACAGCCAAAACGAGATATCCAACAGTTGAAGATGTCTCTGCAAATGGCTTCCGTTTTCATATCCAGGATGGGAATGGCTTTAGGCCATCTGGAGAATCTATCTATTAGAGTCAAAAGGTACACGTTGCCTTCTGATGGAGATAACGGTCCAACGATATCTATATGGATTTCTGAAAAACGTGCATCAGGAAGAGAGAATGTGCCCAGTGGTGCTTTAGTATGCCTAGTAATTTTCGATTTTTGGATTTCAAGATTCAAAGGATTTCACCCAATTTTTGATATGACGTTTCATATCAGGCCATACATAACGAGAACAAATAAGCTTCGTAGTAGCTGCAATTCCTGGATGTGACAGATTATGCAGATGATTAAAGATGAGTCTGCGAAAGGAATTCGGAACAAATGGACGAGGAATGTCTATTGGTATGTCACAAAGAATAATACCATCAGAATACTGGCATGGTTTAAATTAAAGTTTCAAAGATGATGTGTTATTTTTGAGAAGGTCTTGTACCTCCGGATCATGCCGTTGAGCTTCCGAAAAATTTTTAAAATCTAAAAATGGAGATTTTGTTATGGAATCAATTTCAATTCTTGAAAGGGCGTTAACAACGACGTTTTTTGAACCTTGCACATGCCTAATATCAGCAGAATACTGAGAAATAAAATCTAAATGGTGCAATTGTCAAGGTGAACGTTTATGAGGGTTCTGTTTAAAAGCGTATATTAACGGTTTTTGATCCGTATAAATTATAAAATTTCTGCCCTCTAACATGTGTCGGAGTTTCTTAATTGCAGAATAAATTGAAAATAATTCCCTATCGTACGCGGACCATTTCTGTTGACTTTTATTGAGTTTCAGAGAGAAAAATGCTATGGGTTCCCATGTTTGTTGAGACAACTGCATAAGTGTGCCGCCTATTGTGATGTCTGAGCATCTACCCAGATGCTTAGCTGGGCTCCGGGAATAGGGCGTCTCAAAAGGGTAGCCTGAGCAATGGCATTTTTGGCAGCAATAAAGGCTTGTTCAGCATTCTCGTTCCAATTTAATTATGAGGATGAATCCTGAACACGAGAACGAGATTTCTTTTTATTAATATAGCCTTCTAACAATAGTGAGTGGTGATGGCGATAAGGAGTGCGCCTTGCACCCTCCGATAAGTGTGGCAACCCTAGAGGAGAAGTTTCTTACGAGAAGCGAGCAGAGCAAAACAGATCGGCTGTCGGGGAGTGTGCACGAAGTTCCGAAATAAAGCTTAATTTTATTGTGCACTATGTCTTGTTAATATTTATATTAATGCAGTAAGAACATAATCTGTGATATGGAATGCGAGGATTGGCGGTAAGAAACTTCTCCTCTAGGGTTGCCACACTTATCGGAGGGCGCAAGGCATGCTCCTTATCGCCATCACCACAGCTTACATCCACTATTAGTGATACACTATTGGTAACTAAAGACATGTTGTTGTTTTAAATTTTGTCTTGCTTCTATTATACACTGACAAAGTTAAGCAAAATTATATTAGTTTAGTTACTTATTATACCTACACCAGTTTCTCGCACATGCCTAAAGTTTATCCGAGTTTCGAATTAATAAATTCCCACAAAAGTACATGTGGTTATTTATCTAGGGCCCAGCACTAGACATTTTGAGACCTGGTGCTGTCTCTATATAAACTAAATTTTAAAGATGTCACCCCTAAATTTTGTTGCTTGGTTTTTCCCAAATTCTACAACTTTTACCTTGCTTAAATTCTGCTGCCTACTGCAGATGATGCACAAGCTTTAGCATTTATCATGAGCTTATGTGAATAACAAATCAGTTAGTCTCAATTTAAAGTGCACTAAATATAATCTTTTCACCTATGATTATCATTAAAAAAATCTATTCATTTAAATAAGGAAAGAAATTTCTGTTAAATATCTCCTCATTGATATAATCAATACTTTGCAGTACAGTTAATTGAAGTCCATAATCATTGCCAGGTGTAACAAACATAAAAGGTTACTATGCTCTTCAGTAATTGCTACATGAATCATTTCTTAAGCTGCAATGTGATGACAGTCATATGGTGATGAAAGCAAAAAAATAATAAAGCATTTGATTCACCATGCATCATTGCTTAAGTGAAATTAAGAATCAGGACTCTCCATGTTATTATGAAAAAATATCAAACAGGTAAGCATAATGTATTAAAAAAAAAGGCTGCTGGCAATCCAGAGATATAGATTTTGAACATTGTACTGTACAAATTACCTACAGATGAAGGTTCTGGAATAGCCAATAGATATATTTTTTTAATAATTTTTATGCGTTTCCACACTGGCAACCCTCCTTTCATATCAACTGCAAACAAATTTTAAATCCAATTTGGGGGGGGGGATTTCATGTTGTTATTAAATTTTTCATTCAGAAGGAAAACTGCAATGAAAATCAAACATAAATTGGATATCACTATAACTTTTTATTGAAAGTTTTGGTATAGCTTTGGGATCTCAGAATTTAAATATGATCCTATTCACAATATTGATGATCATGTTCAGGATAGCCTGAAAATGATTAAACATACTAGAAACTGAGGATAACATCCATATGATTTCAATGTATCACTAATAGAGCCACGTGAAACTGAAGACTGAACTAAAGCACTACATTAAAGCCATATGACATGGATTAATTTGAAAAAGACCCAGTTAAGAGAGGTTTATTGTAAGCAATTGCCATTTTTAGAACAGAAAGAGGAAAAACCCAAATTAAAATGAAGAATTAAGCCATGGGAAATTTTAGTTAAAATTTTGAATTACATATTTTTTTTTTTATCTGAAACAGATTTTAAAAATATAGCTATGTTTTGGGGGAAAAAACATTAAAATTTGAAATAATGTTGAATTAATTAATCAAATATTTTTTTTATTATTTTATTTAGTGAAGGTAATTAAAATGAATATATTATTATATTTAATTATCGAATAAAAATGATGAGGTAAAATATGAAAAATGAATGAAATAATTTTGAAAATATTTTTTCCATACTTTGTCTAGAAAATGATATAAAAATTGCTTTTGAATATTAGTACAACAAATATTGATTGTTACGAGTGAAAATTATTTTAACAAATATAAGAAATATTAATGATTTATGATACTGAATATGGGTAGTAAATTTAAAAGTGAAATGTATCGAAATTAGTAATTTGAAATTATAGTAAATAACGTTATAATTAATGAATACATAAAGTGCATAAATATGTATTGTACTAATAGTATGTAAAGACAAAGTATGTTGAAGTACTGGCTCAGAAACAGATGCTATTTTTTACCTCTGTATAATTATTCCTTTTCCCTCTTCATACAAAGTTAAAAGCCCTCAATTTCCCCTCCCCCTTTTTTTTTTGCTGTTGTTGTTCTTGCTATCTTTATTGGTTATGGAAAAGCAAATGGGAGCTACCTGGCAACAGCAGGGACTCTTTTGTGGAGGACTTTCTAAGGGAAATTGGTGCTCACATGGGAAAAACCATGAAAACGCTTATGCAACCAGCCCGTTCACCTGAATCGAATCCAAGTCGAACTACCAGTGTTCAGAGATTTTACTGCTCAGCTGCGGTAGGCTGCTTTCACTTTATAATTGAGCACATAATTTTTTTTATTATAATAATGTTTTTTTACAACTGAAGAAAGGCCAGTTACCTTAAGTAAGGAACGAAGGCCTTTTCAAGGAACTGCTGAGCACTCTGTGGCTATTGGTGAAATTACATTCCAGTCAGACAAAGTGGATATGCCCAATTAGACAGAAATGTTTATTTTGAGGTACAGCAGGGCCTTTCAGTTTTGCATAGACTAAGAAAATTAGAAATGAAAACTAAGAACAATGAAACTAATTTCAGCAAGAGTTATCTTGTTATGCTATATGATGTTACAATACATGAAAATTAGTGTTATGAGCTTTTGAGATTTATTATGATTAATCAAAAGAAGTAATGGGTATATAAAATTCTTACATTTGTGATATTCTTTGTCTGAAAAGTATTTCCTGAATCATAATTACGTGGACTCCAAAAAACTTAAAACTTACATTTTGCAATTATTAAAAAAATTCTTTTGCTCAGGATTTTGATTCGAATTTTTGAATTTATACAGTCAAAAGTCGTTAATCCGGACTCGTCGGAACTTTGGCGATTCCGGATTATAGATCATTAGTTTAAATCTGGTAAGATGGCATGCAGAAATTATAAAATTAAAAATATGAAACCGTAATTTATGAAATAAAGAACAATTATGATCTAAAGGGTATCAAAATTTACAAAAAAAAAAAGCTTAATATTTATTTGTTTACTTTATTAAACATTTCTTTCAATGTAAGTTGTTTAAGTTACTTCATTTTCTATGTGATAGTACATTCTCTTTAATTCTATAAACGGACATAATTTCTTGTTCAGTTACAAAGTTCCACTGTTCAAGTCCTATAATTGCTGTGTCGAGAATACCGACTAATTTGTCAATCGAAATTTTTTCGTTTTCAATAACCTCCGTGTCACTTTCTTCGCTATCGACAGCGAATTATAATGACGAGGAATTTGATTTAAATCATATCAAAGACGGAGTACATCGAGATGAAATATTACATTTAGTAAGGAATTATAAGCCAAATAAAATAAAAACATCTGCCCTGAAGATAAGGATAGTGCTGACAGATCAGCTTCCAATTCATTGCATGCCGCGGCGTTACAGATAAACAAAGTTTAGATAAACAAAGGATATGCCTTTATCCATTTTTTGCAGCAATTCCACTTTTTGTTTAATGGACTTCGAAACATACTTTCGCTTTGTAGATCCTTTACATATTAGTAAATATATATCAGAAATTCTATTTGACATAATCGAAAGTTCAAGCTTACTTTTATAAAATTGTTAGTCTGCAAAAAATAATAAGCCCAATCCAATTTGAAGATTAAGGAACAACGCAATCTGCAACATTAACTGAAATAGATAATTAGATAATTTTAGCTTATACCGTCTGTTATACATTAAACGCGCATTCGTAAACGTATTTTGCGCACGCACATATTCACAGCCGTAAAGGTCTTAAGCGCATGCGTCAAAAAGACACATGCGCAGAAAGTTTGTAGCTTTGAGATCCGGATTATGGGTGTCCGAATTAACGACTTTTGACTGTATTTCTTTTCACTTGTTAATGCTTTTTCTCTGGAAAAATATCTGCGGCCCAGCCCTTTTTTTTTTTTTTTTTTTTTATATAAATATAAGAAAATAAAGAACAAATATCAGAAACAGCTAAACTTTAGGCTTAATTTTATCAGCATGCAATAAAAGCAAGGTGAAATTTAATGAAACAAAATGCTTTTTAAGGCCAATCTCATGCTACATCACAAATAGTATATAGCAGATATAACTTAAGCTTTCACGGTGATAGTCATGATTTGAAGGTTTTCAAATATTACAAAGAAAAAGCAAAATTTTGCAATTTATGGAGTTTATGGAGAAGTGGTAATATATTTAGCTGACACAACAAAGTTTTTCATTGTGATGACAATGCCCCAATCATCACAGCTTACAAATGGTGAAATCTGTGGCATGGTTCCGAATCCAGAAAATAACGCTATGGATAGTGAAGAAAGTGTTAGACAAGTTGCTGAAAACGAAACATTTCAATTTACAACTTAGTGAGAATTCTCGACATGGCAATTACAGAACTTGAACAATGGAAAGTTGTAATTGAACAAGAAATTAATTTTATTAGTAAATATTTTAACAGAAAAATACATGTGAAATGAAAAGAAAATTACTGATTAGATCAAAAGTTCATGGCTATATACTAATAATCTGATTAATTGTTTGCAGGCAAATGTCTTCACCTATGAGACATTTAACTTATATTAATTATTATATATTTTATAACAACTAGTATAAGCTAGGCTTTATAACTATCCACAATTGGTTACTGAGTTATAATGTAAAATCTAAGAATTTTATATACCTACAGATCAATTGTTATGTTAAATACTTTATATTAAATAATAATCGTTATATTTACATAACTCATTTATAGAATTAAAACAAATTATTAGCATAAGAAACAAAGCTACATAGGCTGAAATGAATGTTTGACAAAGCAAACATAAATATTGAGCATTTTTTTTTCCCTGTAAGTTTTCACTCCCTTAAGGTCATAAATGCTTCATTACTGCATAAAGCACAATTTCATACCTTTAATTTTATGTCATCTTATTAGATTGAAACTGATATCCAGAAAAATCCCAAATCTGGACTCAGTGAAGTCCCAATGAGTACGGATATCTGACTCTGTAGTGTATATGTTACCGTGAAAGACCGAAATTGGAGAATGTTGACTTTCACTGGAGAATGTCAACATTCACCAAATACATCGGTGAAAGATCGAATATTGCATTACATTCTTATACGTTCGGATCCTCACCGGTGTATGTCGACAACCACAAATATGCTCTGGTGTAGGTCGAAAAGAGAGGTCATAAAGTCTCATAATTGTTGCAATAAATAAGATTTGAATCAAATAATTTAGTGAGTTTTTTAATCACTATTATTTTATTTTCTCCTTTAGAATGTACTGTATAATTCAGTAAGTTTTTAACTTCAATTATTTTCCTTTCTCATTTTGAATGTACTGTGTGTTTTAAGTTCTTATGTTATTTTAGGTCTTAAGTGTGTTTTTTCGCGACTGAATTACAAAGAAGAAAATATAATATCATCATATGTTCAACATTCACCATTAGTACATGATGAATATCGACATTTACCGGCGTAAGTCAGAAATAAGAGTATTTGGGAAATATTTCGGACATACACCAAACGACTAGGTGAATGTTGACATTCACCGGTGAACGTCGACATTCTCCAGATTTCGGTGTTTCACTGTAACATATATATAGTATAAAGTCCAAGATCAGGACGTCCAATATCCAAAAATAATCTAAAATCCACACTGTGGATTTTAGATTATTTTGCAAAAAAGCAACCATCAACCTCTTTTTTTAATAATTTTTTTCCTGTATGCTTTAAGCATGCACATTTGATTTTTTCCAACATAATAAAACATGTGAAGAGTTCTGACTCTTAATTTCACTGTAGCTCTAAACAAAATACCTCGTTATTCAAGAAATAACCATTTTAGGATAAATTTGTGTGATATGTTTGTGTTTTGTGTCTGCTTGGTATATATATCTCAAACCGAAACCTTCTACATAGAAACATAGTTTCTTTTATACTACTAACATTTTATATCACCTACGCCAACTGATTATGTGTTGCTTTCATCACCGCACGTTTATCAACACATGATAACTTGAGTAATGACTAATGCAGCGATGCCTAAATTATTTTATTTTATTAGTAATCGAATAGCATACTTGCCAACCTGGGACACTGAAAATCAGGAGATTTTTTTAAGAAATCAGGAGATTTTTCACAATGTTGAAAAGACTTTTTAAATGATAAAAATATAGTTTTTAATAATGAATTAACTTTAAATAGTTACTAATTCTTAAATGCAAGCAACACAAAAATACCTTACACATAAAAAATATTTTTATTACTTGCATCGTTTAAGAAAGAAAGAAAAAAAAAAAACACTTTAATCAGTTTTCGTACAAATGTTATGAACAGTGGCAGATTTTGCTTTCATTAAGAAACTTCATAATTTTGTTCATAGCAATTGCCACGTAGGCCTGCTTTCGCTAATAAATGTTTTTCTAATGTGTCATCACTAATACTAGATCTAAATTTAGTCCTCGTTTTCGCAACAACACTGAAAATCCTCTCACAATCTGCATTACTATGGGGAACTGTCAAGATGGCCAACATAATTCTAGACAGTTCACTATATTTTAAAATTCCATCAGCAGCACCTTTCAGTTTTCCTTCCACAATCCTAGCTGATTTTATAACTTCATCAAAGTTTTCTAATTGTAAACTGCAAAATTGCAACTGCAATATTTATCAGTGGCAACATCAATATCATCATCTTTAATGACTAAATGAAGTAACACAGGAAATCTGTCTAAAAAGTACCTTATATGATAAAAAGATGCATTTGCTAGTGCAGAAACATCAGCAACTTTAGCACGCAAAATCACTTCATCGTTGACTGGAAATTTATGTAGTATGTAATCGCATACTCGACAGAAGTAACTTCTAACATAAAGATAAAACTTATTTTTGTCTTCTTCTGAAAGTTCTTCCACTACTTTTGCATTCTTTAAAGCATTTCTTTAAAGACAGCTAACGTGTACACGCATGTTTCAAAATTTTTCTCATTTCAGTATTATGCAGCTGTTGGAACTATTTCAATTTTTCCTTCCTTTTAGAATTTTCAAGATAACAATAAATACTATCAACAAAGTGTTCATCCACATTTATTGGTAAAGAAGCTGCCCCTTTTTCAGCTGCTAAATTTAAGAGGTGACAGGTGCACCTCGTAATTTGCAAATCTGAATTTTCCTTTCATAAGATGCCTGCAACACCAGTCTTCAAGCCTACCATTTCTGGTGCATTATCGGCACCAAGTGCTAAGCAATTATCCAGAAGGACTGCATTTTCTTTTAAAGTTTTAATAATTAGCTGTGCTATATTAAAGCCTATCGAATGTCCTTCTAAAGTGGGAACAGAAAGTAAACTGCACTCAATTTCAAATCATGGTAACTCTGGATTAAAAAAAGAAACAACAGTTGGATACAGTTTTGAATAGGTATTATTGCTTCCATCTGTAGAGAGGCAGAACGGAGCTGTTTTAATACAATCAATAACTGAAGATTTATTTTTCAAACCTATTTCTTTAAACAATTGCACTTGAGTATTTCTTAGCGATTTCACTATCGGGAAACATTTTTCTAAATAAAGCTGCAGCGTGATCCGATACATTCAGCGGCAGGTTGTGCTCCAGTAAAAAGGCAGAGAACAAACATTCTGCATTAATAACTTTTTGGTCCTTTGTTTCAAAAGAAAAATTCAATTTTTTTTTTTCTTTTTTTAACAATTCATGTTGTCCTTGTCTTTTTGGGTACGCACATGTTTGAGAACATCCGCCCTTCCACCCTGCGAAATCGAAAAAGGCGCAACAACAGACGGTACACATCGCAAATTTATTACATTTCCTTGAGGAAATAATGGAAGGAAAGTAAACTGTGTACGATTTTTGAAACGCACACGAGTATTTCGCCTTTCTCGCAGACATAACAAAAGATGATAAATTCTAAAACTATTTCCCAAAGGCATGTGTACTCGCACAACTCAGGACAAGATGAACGAAATAACTAAAGAACATCCAAATAACAGCCTCGAGCTTGCTTTATGATCATTGGCTAAATATATGCCAGATGACACGCAGTGGAGCTTGATGCCCATTGGAGAACTGGAGAACGATGTTTCTGTATACGTATGCTCTCACTCACAAAGCAGAAATTCTTATCTGATTCGCAAGGTTTTGTTTTAGATATAATCTGGAGAAAATTCAATTGCTTTCAGACGTCCAAAATCACTTTTTTTTTTTTTGTTCATATATCGAAGTATTAAGCCAAGTTGCATAAAAATCGTGAGAAATTTTAAGAATAAGAAAAAGTCGGGAGAAATATATTATAAATCGAGTTGGCAGGAGAGCGGTCGAAAATCGGGACAGTTGGCAACTCTGGAATAGGTAAAATCATGGTAACTTTTTATGTCAACATTATGTTTGGCTATGATTACAGATTTAAGATATGTTGACAAGGAAAGAAAGAAATTTATGCTGTAAATTTATGCATTTAAAAAATGTATGCTTAAGAAATGTTGACAAAGAAAAATTTAATAAAAGTTTCTTTCCCTGTGCTAAAAATATATTTTGTTAACGATACTCACAGACGAAAAGTTTACATTTAGTGCTATTTGAATTATGAATAACTGATTTTTTATTTACGTAAACCTAGAACTGGCGCCACAGCTTGTATGGCCACACAGGGCGGCAGAATTTAAGGAAGACAAAATTTTTAGAATTTAGAGATGCACCAAGCAGAAAAATTTTTAGAATTTAGTGAAAACACCGAGACCCAAAATTTAGGAGCAGCAAAAATTTAGAACCTAAGGAGGCACTTGGTAGCAGAATTTAGGACCCTCAGAGATCATCATCAGGCAGTAAGATATCTAGCACCAACCCTCGATAAGCAGAAATGTATATGTGCAATTTATTCAGGACTCGGATAAGCTTTAAGCATGCAGAAAAAATAGACATAAGTATAATAAATAACTAAATTAATACAATTCAGGCCTAACTGCTTTAGTGAACGATAAAAGCAGTACAAAATTTAGTGGAAGAACTTATCTTTTTTGGTCGATCTCATGACGCATAGCCAATAATGTATAGCAGACATTATTAAGCTAGGCTAAAATTATTCTTTACTGATTCCAAGGAATTTAAGTTAATACAGCAAACTGCCCTCTTCCTTAACTTTCTGTTTGATCCAGCTTATTACTGTTTACTGGCCGTTATTATTACAGCAATTTTATGAAAAATAAAGTTTGAACTTTTGATTATGTCGAAAAGAGTTTCTAATTCTGGAGCTTCAAAAGGATTTACAAACAGAAAGCATGCTACGATTTCCATTAAACAAAAAGTGGAATTGCTACAAAAAATGGAAAAAGGGTATATCCATCTCAAAATCATACAGCGAGTATGACATTGGAAATTAAACTGTATATAACATAAGGAAACAGGATGATAAGGAACTTTTTGCGATTCCGACACCCCACTCGCAATGAATAAAACAAATTATTTGTTATGCTAGAAGGGATGGATGATCATGACAAATTGATAATTGAATGTGTCAGAAAACATCTCGGCGATGGTGTTCCATTGATAGATACAGTGCTAATGGCTCAAGTCAAAATATTTTACGAAGAAGTTAACTTAAAGACTGAGCGCACATATTCGACACATTGGTTAACCAAATTTAAAAATCGCCATGGTATAAGGCAATTAAAAATTTCAGGTGAAAAAGCTTCAGCTACTGAACTGTCTGCAGATGAATTCATTGAACTTATTAATAGTGAAAAGTTATCTCCAGAGCAATTTACAATGCTGATGAAACTTGTCTTTTCTGGCAATATATACTGCAAAATACCTTGGCAAACTTTTCAGGAGAAAATGGGATCTCAATATAAATACCGCTACCTACATAGTTAGCAATTTTGCTGCCATCTGTAAACATCTTGGTAGCATTTTTGGGGATAATGTCTATTACCTCCAAGGCCAGGTTCACAATTGTCCTTAATGTAAACAAATATTAAACCTTTTTTTTTCCGTAAATGTTGACACCCTTTGGATCATAAATGCTTCATTATTTCATACGATTTCATCATTTTAATTTCTACATGACATTTTTCTGGATATGAACTGATGATCTAATATCCGGAAAAATCCCAAATTCGCAACTGCTGAAGTCCCGACGAGTCTGGATCTCAGACTTTGTACTGTATTATTTTTCTCAATAAAAGAAAATAGATGCCCAGCAAACAAAATTATTAATTTTATGAAATGAGTTTTCTACATCACAAAATGATCCACTTGCAGCGGAAAAAAATTTATACTTGACGATCTATTTTAAATGTCTGAGGAGTGTGTGGTTTGAATTAGCATATTAATCATCCCATTTACGCTTGAGACTAGACCATGGAGTTGATACACTATCTTGCACTATGCTAAAATGGCTTAAAAATTTTATTTCTTAAAAAAGATTTTACAATAATTCAAACTTTTTTGAAAGCATTACAGATCATCTTTGATTTTAACACATTTCTTTTTTCCACCCTTAAAAATACCTGATTTTAACTAATTTTAAAATGAAATCTGCTGATTAAAATCAATGAAACCCTGTGATTTATCCCAAATATTATCAAAATCAATTTAAAAATGCCTCAGAACTGAATCTTCTGTTCAAAATTCTATGGGTATGGCGATCATAATTCAATACTTATAATGACTAGATTACGATCATAATTCAATATTTCTAATGACTCAAATGAAATGACAAATATTTACTTTCCCGCACAGAAGAAGGCGCAACCTTGGATATTTTGAGCTATGAGCTAATCGGGAAATAAATATAACAATTTATGCACTTTAAATAATTTAACTCATTTTTTTTTTTAAATTTTATAACAAATAAACTTACCTTACGCTTTCCACTTTATTAATCTTGTTGAAAGTTCTGTATTTACCTTTGCGTGTTACAAAGGTTCTTTTCCTGAGACAATGTGAAAATTTTTTTTTTGCTTTTGAAGACGCAGCAGAGAGAAGTCTTTCTGGTTCTTGCATCACACTTACTTTTAACTTTAATGGTGGTATACCAGTTGGCTTTAAAATGCTGATTTCCTGAGAGCCAACATCATGAGTAACAGGTGATTCAACAGTAACTTCTGTAATGTTTTCATTCCTATTTGTAATACGTTTTGCTGCATCCGTAGCAACAGAAGTTTCAGGATTTATTAAATTTGGAGTCATAACTTTTATTAAACGAGGATTTGTTATAATTATTGAGACTGAATTATCACCAGTTTGAACTATTTCAGCATCTGCTAATTCTGCAAGAGATGATGAAAGGTCTTTGTTATTTGTATATGAATCAGAAACCAGAGTAATTTTGTCCGGTTCTCGGCAATCATTTAAAACCTGCATGCTGTTATCAGAATTTAAAGAAGAATCAACATTAAAAAGAGCAGAGTTTTGCTGCTGCATAGACGCCTTCACAGGCACTAATGCATTCACTGTTCCATTAGACTTTATACAACTATCATCCACAAAATCTTTTTTTCGCAAATCATTCTGGTGTGGAAGAGTATTATTATACAAAACAGCCTTCTCAGCCAAATACTGTTCTTCTCTACCAAAACTCACATCTATAACCTTATTTGCATTACATTCTGGAAAATTTTCAGCTGCCCTTGCTTTATCAAATGAAAGAAATTTATTTTTTGAAGTGATGACATCCAAGTTTTCAAAATCATTACAAATATCTTCCAAAATTGTTTTTGTTGCATTTTTTATATCTGTTCGAAGAATTAGTTCTGAATTAATTGATAAATTTGACATATTGCTATCACTGTGTTTATATGACCTGATACGTGCAGCATCCATATTCACAAATAAAATTATTCATACACTGAACAAGTTGTGTATTTTATGCAAAATTTAAAAATTCATCTTCCATTGAGTATTCATAGTGGTTGGTTCCATCACCAGAACTTGCAGCCATCCTACAAAAAAAAAAAAAAAAAAAATTAAAATAATAATAATGTTTTAATTTTAAGCAGACAGGTATGATTTTAATAATAAGTTTTTTTCCTTTTATACCATTTCTTTAAACATGCATGAAATGCCAATAAGAAGTTTCAGGATCATTGTTAAATTTAATGCCCAAAAGCAATGCAAAATTCAAATGCTGACAAGTTCATTTGGCAGCTCATAATCAATTAAATACAATAAAGCCAGAAGGAATTACTACATTTTAATTTAGTTCAGCAAATCTTAAGTATTGCTAGGATCGATTACACATGTCTACAATTAAAACTGAAGATTACTTTTATTAAAACAAATGATAAAAATAACACTTGCGTGCTATACAAAAATGAATAAGTAAAAACATTCAGTCCCCCCCAAAAAGTTTACATGCTGAATACAGAAATCCCCCAACTATGTGAATTTGCAGCTATATTTGCTAGTCCAAAAGCCATAACATTTCAAATTGAAAGTAATAAGAAGTCAGAACTTTCTACATCCTTCTTTTTAAAACCTATTCCTTCTTTTTAAGACCCATACTCTCATCAAAATGACAGTCATGTACTTAGTTACCCGTTTAACACCTTTAGTAATTGTTTATTTACACTTAAAACAAATTCAAAATGTAAATCCAAATGCCCTAGTAATAAACCTAAAAGCAAATGTCTAAAATTATTTTAAGAGGAAATGTTGAAAATAATACATATGTATGAAGACAAAAAATTTATACAAACAGTAGTTTGGGCTATAAATCTAACTATTTCTATAGTGACTCCTATAAAGTTTGAATAGTTGAAAGCATGAAAAGTGTGGTAACATTGAAGGTCAGAAACCAACAAGAGGATGTGTCCAATTTCAGAGATTGAGAAACTGCTTTTTCGCTGGACTGGGAATGTGATACAGAAGTTGATACTTTTCTGACAATGAAGAAAGCTAGGTATTTAACAATAGAACCGCAGAGCGGCTCAATTTGACCAAAACCAATGTTTAATTTATCACCACGCGAAAAGTAATAATTGAAAAAAAATTCTTTTATGACTTTTAATAATTTAAGGTAAACAACAACTTACTGAATTTGGAAATGGGTAACAAATAAATTTCCGATTATTAAGACTTATACCGCGAAGAGGGTCAATTTGACCCGCAAGAAATGTTTATGCCTAAATGACGAAAAACAGATGCATTTTCTCGGAAGAAGCTGTAAAGTATATCTGTTTCATCCCCAAATTCTTCAAATGCACTGCACCAGGAGGAGAATAGTACAGGCTTTCAGTCAAGGTCAAAATGTTTGGTTTGAAACGCAAAGAAAAATTAAACAAATATTTCAAAGGATTTTTTTTAAGTTGCTTTTATTCTATATTTATCATAAGGATAGATAAGATGTCACGACGTCGTCCTGGACTGTTCAACACTGTTCAAGAAGCTTTGGAATACTTACAACAATTATCTGAAAATGATTCAGAAGATGATGATAATGATGATGACAGTGTTTCGATTTTGAGTAGTGACGATGAATACCTGCTAGCTAATGAAAATTTGAATTCAGATGAAGAAAATGAAAGTGATGATGACTCTGGCAGTGCCCTGACAACCACTGGACCTACTCATTGCAATAATATTGATAAATTATCAGATAAAAAGAAAAATCAAAAGTTCTAAGAAAAGACGTGTGCACTTGACAAAGTGACAAGAGACAAATTTCGTAAAATACCGAGATTCTCACGTTTCGTTATAAAGTCAATGACAACAAAGCGTCTAGAGACAGTCAAATTTGCCCTTATCTCCGATATTTGGAATCATTTCATTGAAAATTGCCAAACTAACTATACACCTGGTCCGAATATAACTGCAGATAAACAGTTATTTCCTACAAAAATTAGGTGTAGGTTTTCTCAATACATACCAAACAAACCAGATAAATTTGGAATCAAGTTCTGGTTAACTGCAGATGTTGACTCAAAATATCTAATAAATGGATTCCCGTATCTTGGAAAAGATAAATCAAATGTTTCTCTTTCTGAACATGTAGTACTGCGACTATTAAGTCCATATGAAAACAAAGGCAGAAATGTCACTACAGATAACTTTTTCACAACACTGAGGCTTGCAGAAGCATTGAAATTCAAAATCACCAGCCTTGTAGGAACTGTAAAATGCTCAGGAAAAGAAATACCAGTCTCTGCAAAAATGTCAAAATCCACATTGCATGCGACTGCGGTACTAACACGTAAAAAGACATCAGTCTAACTGTTTATCAAGGGAAAAAAGATCAAAACGTTTTGTTGCTAAGTAGTCTTCATCCAACTGTAGAAATTGTAGATAGTCCCAAAAAATGCCTGATACAATTGTTTACTACAACACAACTAAATTCGGTGTGGACGGATTGACCAAATGACAAAGGAAATATAATGTAAAGTCTGTTTCACATAGATGGACGGTGCAGGTTTTGGATCTTGTTGCTATCAACGACGCCTGGATTTTATACAAAGCCATATCTAGAAAATCTGTAAGTATACGCCAATTCATTCAAGACTTAGTTGAAGAACTGAGAGAAAAGTTTGTTCTCTCATGGCAAAAAAAGGTGACATATGGGTGTATAGCAACCACTGAAAACGGTGGACAACAAGAAGTTAAGCGTAAAAGAGTTCGATGCCACAGTTTAAAATGTGAAAATAAAACCCAAGATATTTGTCAAAATGCAAAGCCCCCATTTGTGGTAAATGTAGAAAACTTAATACTAAATTTTGTGCACAATGCATACAATAAATTGGTTTAAAAAAAATCTGTAAAACTAGCAAGTAACTGGTAATTTTTTTTTTTTTTCCCTCTACAATTATGTCTAATTTTATTTAAATGATATATACTCTGTTTTTCCATCAAAATTAGAAAAATTATGTTTTATTTTGTTTAAAATACACGTTATTATACTTATAGAAATAAAATTTTCAATAATAATATTTTTAAAAAATTAGGTTATTTTCATTGATTTATATAAAATATTCAACGTAAATTCTGAAAAATATTGATTGCTACATAAAAATAAAATGTTTTAGTTAACTAAAGTAATTGCTTGTGCATATTTTCAGGTGTTTTCAATCTAGGGTCAAATTGAGCCGAACCATGGTTCTGGGTATATCGAAAGTCCTGCGGTTCTAGTGTTGAACAAAGATTTAGAAAAGAACCAGATTATGGTTTCCCATGTCACAATCATGGAGGTAAACACAGAAATGGGCTGTAATACATCTCAGAATCTAGAACAGGAAAATGGCTCCAGGGGTCAAATAACAGCACATTTTATTCACTTAGTAGCCCATCTCCAATTATTCAGTAAAATGAAATGCTATAAATATTGATACTACATGCCTTTTTTTTAATCATAAAATGTTATGGTGCTATGAATACTGAGAACAATTTTTAAATTTTACTATACAATTGTACATATTTGTGATTATTAATACATATTTAAATTATCTTTGCCTCACTATTTTGTAAACCTCAACAATGAATTAAAAGAAAACAGGTGTTTATAACCATTTGTTAAAATCACTCAATATTATAATTTAAGGAAAACCATTTACTTCATTTTTAAATCTACAAAACTGTTACATTATTTAGACTAAGGCAAAGCACATTAGGGCCTTAGGAATGGATACTTCTCTATCAAGGAAAACCCTTCAACTCTGAACTTAGAATTTTTCTGAAAAAAATAGATATGAATCCGATCATCTAAATATACATAACAGTATCAAATTTAGCTGCTAATATTCGATACACAAAGTAAAACTATTTACTTCATTTTTAAATCTACCAAACTGTTATATTATTTGGATTATGGCAAAACACTTTAGGGCTGTTTGCCTTGGGAATGGATACTTCTCAATCAAAGAACACCCTCGAACTCTGAGCTCACAATTTTTCTGCAAAAATACATTATGATTTTGTTCATCCAGAAATATATAATAGAGAAAAATCGAGCTGCAAATATCCTATAGACAGGCAGTCAAAAATGGTAAAAAAAAAAAAAAAAAAAAAAAAAAAAAAAAAAAAAAAAAAAGGAGAGAGATCTGATGATACAGTGCTACTGGCAACAGACTAGCTTATAAATTAACGGAACAAAAATATAAAATTATAAATGAAGATTTAAAAAGCAGAAAATAGGTAAGCTGGCTGTGAATACACAATAATAGTAAAAATAATATCAAGGCAGTAATCTGTTTTACACTGACTGTAATCAACAAGCTGAATCAAATTTCAAGTGCAAGCCCATCAGTGGCAGAGCAGATAAACCATGGAACAAAACTGTTTTAAATCCCAGGTACATCAGTATGGGAGTATATTTTCACATGTGTAATGTGAATACATGTCAGTTTCCCTTAAAATGTTCTCCATTTCTATTAAAATATTTTCCTGATAGCCAGATTTTTGAAGTTCTATCTGCAAACAATAAAAAAAACTGCTAATTTTTACCTTCTGAAATTTTAGACAGACTGAAACTTCCCATTCCCCCCCCCCGTTTAACTATGCCAGAATTTTACAGCCTTTTCCTTATAATCTTATGACCGAAGCATTTTTTTGGTAAAATTTATTGTTTGATGATACATCTATAAACTCACTTTTGAATGTATCACTTGATTCCTTTCACAATCAATCACTTCTATTCATTAGGTGAGACTTCCTTTTACTAATTTCTTCCTTGTACTTTGTCAAACACAGGTTTTCCCTGGATTTCCACATTCTTTTAAAAATCCCCGAAATCAAATATTTCAATTTAATATCCACTAGCATAAAATCTGTTTACTTAAAATGCCTAGCTTCAATCTAAAAATTACATCCATATCCTTCCAGATCATATTGTACGTATTTATACCAACAAATAGAGATATAGTTTAGAAATGAAAGTCTAATAAAATTACTTCTTAATTGTTATATTTCACCAATCAGCTCAGCATTTCCCAGCAAATTCGATGTTAAGACTTAGAATTATAGAAGTGGTGGAATAGCAATGAGTTTTAAGTAAACTATCAACTACCAGTTGATCATTTGCAAATAAAATCTTGTTTATAAAGTTGATCTCTCGCTATTTACATTATTATAAACACAATTTTTTTAAAAATTTCATTCTCCAAAACAATGCACAACAATAACTATATAGCCTCATGTACAAATCCATTCTCGTCTTTTGATTTGAAAATATCGCACTGATTGTAGTATGGTACAAGCTTGACTATCTGGAAAGTTTTGGGAAATGCCGAATTCCAGATGCATGAAAATTATGGATAACTGAGTACATAGAAAATGCAGGTTACACTAGAAGAGCCAAATAAATGGTAGAAAAGAAATTCAATCTAAAATTACAAAAAGAGTCACTTTATTTGTTATCAAACCTCCACATTTAAATTATGCGAGATTTTGAAAGGACAAGGCCATTTCAGACATTAAAACTGCAGTAAAATATCATATTTTATTACTAAATTCCACCAAAAATGAAATTTGGCAGAGATCTTGTCACACTTGTATCAGTCATTCTGGCAGAAGTTTGAAAAACATTTTGCTTTTTATTTAGTTAGATAATAATACAAGTTAATGTATTATTATCTAACTAAATATTACTACAAATTATGAACATAAAATACAAAAAAAAAAAAAAAAAGATCTGAAAAGTTTCAGATTTTAAATTATGTTCAAAGGGGCGTTTTTTTAACATTTGGTGTGCTAACTTTATTTATTAAGTATCATATTCTTTGCACTTAAACCATAAAATTCAGTTCAATAGCAATGCCACAAAATAATTTTAAACTGAGCATATGTTTATAATATTTGATACACAGTTCCGCATGCTGGAGATAAAAAAGTCCCCCTCCCCGATGGAATCTTGCCATCACTCGCTTTTAAATCTTTGAATATGTTAATCAAAAATCCGTGGCTTGGGCTGATGTTACTGTCAGACCAGTGAGCATAAGTAACAACAACAAGAACAGTAATAAATTAATTTCTATCATTGAATTTTTCATCAATGGCAGTAAATATGAAACATTTTTAAATGCATAGATCTAAATTGATTTTCTATTATTAGCATCAGCACTGCCACAAGAACAAATTGAAAATATTAAGGATCACACTTTCTTCTCCTATCATTGATGAGATGAGAGAGAGAGAGATTTCTTGCGTGAAATATTTGTGCTTGCGTATTAGATATTTATTATAACTGAAAAGGTAATCAGATTGTGTGTTAATGATTGGTTTAATTCCTGTTGCCGTTTCTTAAAAATTTTTGCATCCAATATTGATATCAATATTCAACAATGATTTGCTATTGCAACTGATGGTGCATGTCATATGTGAGTATATATCAGTCTTTACACACGCATGAAAAAGCATAACTCATTTATAATATAAATGATGTCCTTAGCTTGTCAACCCACATTACGGGAATTACATAATAAAGATTATTTGCTCAAAGCAACATATAATTGTTTCTACATGTCTGTTTTGCACAGTGTTCCCTATATGGAGCTGCATAAACTGATGAAATTATAGCGAGAAACCTTTAAAATTTATTCCCATTTTTCTTACGCAGTGGCTACCTAGAAGCAATTGCATAAAGCAACATCAATGGGATGCTTTACGATTTTAAAATGGTTTCTTTAAAATGATTCTGATTATGAATTTTCCAACTTGTTAGCAAAGAACTTAACTTCAGGAAAGGTTTCTTCGAAACAAAAGGATTACATGAAACAGCGTAGATTCCAATTTTCAAAAGGAGCATATAAGGAACTACTAAATTGTATTCCCAAAAATATGATGTGAGCACGCTTATATGAGTGACATACATACGCTCACATCCTGCGAGTTGCTTTCTTCTTTCTTTCATATGAATATTAATTTTTTATTTCTATTCTGAATTAATTTATTATATTTTTTATTTTTTTATACAGACATTACTTAACAATCTTATTCACATGATTGTGTAGTTAAAATTTATATATATCATAATCACACTGATATCATTATCTGTTCCACTGCCCTTTATCTTAATAGTTTTTTAATTGCTTTATGAAATATTTGCTTATTTTGTTTAAATGCTTACTCGCTTTTGATTTTTTGTATGCTGTGAGCCATTTCCATGCATGCTTATATCTTCAGTGCTTGTATTAGTACTTACACAAGTAGCTAAATTATTATAGTACTAATCTAGCTACAAATAGCTAAATTACTACAAGAGAAATGTATTAGTACTAATACATTTCTCTTTTTATTGCTTCTCTAAACAAATATGAATTCAAATTTGGATGATGGAAAATTGTGTGAAAATGTGTACTGTGTGTGAGCCAAATGAGCAATAAATAACTGAGTATGGTAACTCAAAGTTGACATATTACGCACTAGTGCTGTAAAAGTAATGAGAAATTGTATACCGTATGTATTTGTTACTCAATGAAACAATACTTGTTACTATTGTATCGTTACTCGTTACTTTTGGTAGAATCGAGTATAGTATGAAGCGTCGCATGGCATTGAATCACGTGAACTGAGCAGTGCTGCGATAGGAACTTTTGCAATGCATATTTGGATGGAAATAATTCACTTTGTTTTGACTATTACGTTGTGGTACACATATGATTAAATATTTAATTTTCTTTTGCTGTCAGGGCTTAATTTCTAAAATCAGAAGCGCTGGGCCCTACGGAAGGCCGTTAGGAAAGTAGGAAAAAATAAAATTTAAATTTAAAAAAAAAAATCTGAAAAGTTTCAGATTTTAAATTATGTTCAAAGGGGTCCAAAGTTTTATGTGTTATCTTTATTTATTAAATATCATATTCCTTGCACTTAAACCATAAAATTCAGTTCAACAGCAATGTCACAAAATAACTTCAAAATGAGTATATCTTTAGAATTTCCCATACACATTTCTATGTACTGCAGACAAAAAGGTCTTCCCTCCAGAGTGCTGCCATTGCTCGATTTTAAATCGTTGATTTTGTTAATCAAAAATTCGTTAAAGTTTTACAAAATATGAAATTGATAATAAAACAAATTCCAAATTGGGTCTTCCACATGCCCATATTCATAGGAGAATTACATCATTCAAACTTCGATGGCTCTACGTACCATTGTTTTATCATAATGCAAGAAATATATATACATTTATGCAGATTTTTCATTATTTAATTTCTTCAAATATAATGCAGAACTCTAAGATTTGGTGGCTACAGTCTGAAAAGTGATTCGCCGTTTATAGTGGTTCAACGCAAAATCGCAAAGCAAAAAAATAGTCCTTCAGGGATAAAGCGCCTTTGGACTAAAAAAATCCTTAACTCGCTTGATTTTTTTTGTGTGTTTGTTTTGTTGTAGAGCCAATGTTAATGTATTTTCATGCAAGTCATACTTTTCTTGATATCCAGATTATTTTAAAAATCTTCTATTGTGTCTCAATAATGACAAGTCCCAAATTTTCAATCATTTTTCCAAAATCTTACTGAATAACAGATAAATAACAGTTTACTTACAATTTTTTTATTCATTTATTTTATATTAAAAAATTTAACCACCTTAGAATTAATCAGGTTTAAATAAAGCCAAGGTGTTACACATGCTTATCCATTACTGGCACTAAATCACATTGTTCGCAACAGTTTTTGTTTTGTTTTGTTTGTTTGATTTGAATCATGCTCCTATTCCTGCTTTATAACAAAGTTACAAATTTGCTTAGTTTTAAAGAAAGTTTCTAAAATTTCAAAATATTCCATTTACTTCAGCTTTCTAGAATGCAGGAGAATTAGACTTTTACCGTACATCATGTTCATCATTATGAATCATATAGTGTTTCAGAATTAGAAACGAATGGCATAACAATCAGAAAGTTTTTAAAAGCAGCATACCTACAGAATTTTCGATACAGTATTATGTGTTGCCATACATTTCTTTTTCAGTCTTTTCTGTTTATATCAGTGCTCAAGTGTCTTAATAAGACACAAACAGCTTTCTTACTTAACCTTTTAACATTACGTATTAAATATCACTTTCTTCCTACTTACATCACATAAAATTCAACAAAAGTCTTAAATTCAGTACATGTTTAGAATCCCCAATACAGTATTAATAGTTTTAGTGCTTATTTTATGTTCACTAGACTATTTATATTTGCTAAATTATGCTAAAAAATAATACATAGCGATAACATTTGGTGGCAGCATCATTTTATTTGAAGAGTGATTAGACACAGCGAAACAAACAGAAAATTGAAGATTGAAGCAAATACATTTAATTGCTTCATAATGAGCTTATTCTTAGTACATTTAGTATAATTCCAAGAATACATTTAATGCAAAGCTTGTAAAGGCAATATGTTGTCGTCAATCACATAAGCATTTTAAATACCAAATTTCAGAAGTTTTAGATTACATTATGATATATGCTTTTTTTAAAGTCTGTTCAGAGCTTCAAGTAAAGTATGACTTCTGGTTTAACAAATTTAACCAAAATCTAGTGGGTTGTTCCTGTCGTCTTAAAATAATTAAATTGGAAAGTTTTGGATTACACTTTAATATAGTTTTCATTAGGAAAGTGTTATGAGCTTCAACATACTTCCAGTTGTCCATTTTAAAGGCTTTTATGGGCTTTGTGTAAAGTGCCACTTCTGGTAGCCCAATTCTATCTTACATCTAACTCCTTATATGAATGTAAAAAGTTTAAATACAGAAAACAGAAATGTTTGGAAGCTTCATACTTTTCATTTATACAAGTTCATTCATTTATACAAGTTATTATGGGTGAAAAAAATCATCACAGACATACAGACACACATCATCATAAAAATACTAAAAACCTGTTGTGGAGACCCTAATTTATACCCATTCAAAGTAAACTCACTATCGAATTTTTGGATAAAAAAAACATAACCTATGTACATAGGTTGGTGGGAAGTTATAAAATACCAAGTGCATTTTTTTCCTCTTAAGCAGAGATACCAAGTTCATGTGAGCTTCTTGTTTTTAAAGTTTTGCTGGTGTAAACAGGTTTTCATCGGCTTCTGTTTGATATTACCAGTTTGAGTTACCGTGGATAAAAAAAGTCACACACATACAGACATTATCGTAAAGATGTGTTGCGGGGACCTTAATTAATGCTTATTCACTGAAAACTCATTATCGAATTTTTGGACTAAAAATTTTACCTTCATTAGCTATGGTATATAGTAGGCATTGGCCAAACTGCGGCTTATGAGCTACTTGAGGTCCTATGCCCTAAGAAATGTGACTTGCTTGCAATAAACAGTAAATTAATTTATGAAATATAGATGAAATTTGAATTAAAAAATCATGCAATGACATTTTTTTTAATTGGTAATTTAATTTCTTAAATTATATCATGTAAGCATATATGTAATAATTTAATCAATTTCAAACTATCCACTGCAGGCATTGTCAGAGTAACAAACAAAACTGCAAATAATTCCATTTCTGGCAACTACACTAGTGAAATAAATTAAGAGAATTTGCATATTTTATCGAATTGCATGAAAAGAACTGAAGGAAAAAACCGTTTCTAGATAAAAATGCAAATCTTGTATGGCAAATATGTAAGCGTACATGTGTGGAGGGTAAGACGAATTGCGTTCACTAGCACACCTCGGCGAATTTCTTGGGTGTTATCTTGCGGCAATCGGTTAAATTCACATCGTAACAGTAAAAATGAGTAATCAACAACAAAGCTTGGCTTTTAATAAAATTGACAATTTTCAAAACGATTTTCAGATTTTGGGGGATTTTATTGACATAATTGAAATCGAAAAGTGATTTAATGCAACAAATATTAAACTAATGTAAAATATAATTTCCCCTCACATTTTTAAAATATTCTTTTTCCTGGGGAATGATAAAATTAAATTTTCTAATGTTAAATTTTGTTTTCAAGGCAACAGGAGAAAGACAGTCAAGGGACCTTTAGATACATTACAATTGCCTATATTTTAACACGTTACCTGCCGCGTGGGGCGTATGCGCCCCATGCTAAACTTTCCGTTCAAGCCATTTGGTATTATCATTGTAAAATGAAGAAGTTTTTAAAAATTCATTATGCAGTCAATTATGGAAATCTTAACACTACTGCTGATGCCCTCATTTAATCGTGGAGCTATGGGAATTTTTTCCCTCCATAACTTGTTTCAACTGCATTCCTCATACTTCGATCAGTCATTTATTCGCGTGTCGTTGATACACTACTTACTGCTTCACTGAAGCTGGGACTGATTTATAGTTCAGTGTGTTAGACGAAGGAAATGCGGTACGTACATATTATTTCAGTGTTATAAATTCGGATATTTTGCATTTAAAAATGGTTGCAATTTTTCCCGCCTTTTCTTCAGACCTTTTCCAAATTTTACAATAATTACTCCTTATAAGCAGATATGGCATCACACAGCAACAGTTTTTCTAGTGATGATTCTGACGACGAGGAAGGCCACTTTAATTCGATAAGAGGGCGCTGTAAAATTTGTTAAAAATTTGGGTTCCCAATCGGCAAGAAATTGTACTGTAAAAGTTGCGACATTCTGCGTCGTTGTGTGGATAAACCACACTTATGTTTGCCATTGATGTACGTGCGAGTAACACGTGCATACGAAAATATCCCTAACATTAACTAGGAAAGCCGAAATCTTAGTTAAGATAGACATGTTACAATTAATAATCAAATTTAATAAGGAAAAGTAACAGTTGCCGGGTACATTATAACGGCTTAAGAAATTCAGAGCACAGTACAGATGCGAGTACACAAGTTTACATATCTCGGCGAAAACAGAGACGCACACATTTGTTGAAATAGTTCCACTTGACTGCCGGGGAAAAATCTTCTCTCTCCGTCAGCCTGTAGGTTTGCCAAACGGGTTTACTGTTTCGCCAATTGGCGCTTTTCTGTACAGTTTTTAAGTCCGTATCGCCTGTTTGGCGCTGCCGCTGCATACTCCCTCCGCAGTGTCAACGAAATGTGACATACCGATGCGGGGGTCGGATTAATCGTCCAGAACGGGTGATACAATTATCCGAAGTTTTTTTCACACTCTTGGAAGCAACTTGAGAAGAGTCCATGGTTACAAAAGCGGGTTTCAGTCTATCTATGGAGATCGTTTGCTTAGTCCCTTTTATTTCGAGATCAAACGTTTTATCTCGTCTTTCTAGCACCTTAAATGGTCCATCAAAAGGAGTTTGAAGTGGTTTTCTAACTCCGTCGTGTCGAACAAACACATATGTGGACTTGTGAAGGTGTGGATGAATGAAACATGTTCGCTGGGCGTGGCTAGAAGTCGTGGTCGGGCGGACACTGGCAAAGTGAGATTTTAAATCCTCCACAAACTGTTTGGGGGACGCATCCGGAGGTGTCGGATTGAAAAATTCTCCTGGGAGACGGATAGTCTTTCCATACACCAGTTCAGAAGTGGTTGCTCCTATGTCTTCTTTGAGAGCGGCGCGGAAACCCATCAGCAGCGTTGGAAGGGCAGCCACCCAGTCACTGGTATCGTGCGCTTTTAAAGGACGGTGGAATTCCTCGATCAGTCCATTCGCCTGTGGGTGGTACGGAGACGTCCTGATCCTCTTGATTCCCAATAATTGGGAAAGGGCTCGAAATAAGCCGCTTTCAAACTGTCGCCCTTGGTCGGTAGTAATAACAGTCGGACAACCAAATCGAGTAATCCAGTGGTCATAGAAAGCCTGTGCTACTGTGCGTGCTGTTATGTCTGGTATGGGTACTGCTTCGGGCCATCTAGTAAATCTATCTATCATAGTTAGACAGTAATAATTATTTTGAGAAGGAGGTAGGGGACCAACAAGGTCAAGGTGGACGTGATCAAACCTCTGTGATTGGTCTGGAAACTTCATTAACGGGGTTCTAGTATGCCTGCTTACTTTTGCTTTCTGGCACGGAATGCACTGCCGTGCCCATTTCGCGCTATCTTTGCGGATGGAAGACCAAACAAACCGTGAACATACTAACTTTGTTGATGCACGAATGCCGGGGTGAGACAAATTGTGCAAGGTGGCAAAAACTTTCTCACGGAATGCCGGAGGAATGTAAGGGCGGGCGTTACCTGTTGACACATCACAATATATCGGTAAGCTACAATTCGGTAAGGTAAGTTTTTTGAGATGTAGAACTTTTGACTCTTTAAGCAATGTTTGTAATTCTGGGTCGATTTCTTGCATTTTAGCGATTTCCTCATAGTCGATAGGGTTAGGCATGCTTATTGCTTCTATACGCGAAAGTACGTCGGCAGCGATATTCTCCGAACCTTTTATATGACGAATTTCAGTGGTGAATTGTGAGATAAAGTCTAACTGCCTAGCCTGACGAGGTGAACACTTATCCAAACGCTGTCGGAATGCATACGTGAGCGGTTTGTGATCGGTGATTAAAGAAAAGTTCCGTGCTTCCAACATATGCTTAAAATGCCTAATAGCAGCATAAGCTGCCAATAGCTCTCGATCATACGCACTATAGTTCCTTTCCGCCTGCGAAAGCTTTCGTGAGAAAAATGCGAGAGGCTGTAAATTTCTATCAACTATTTGTGATAGCGTTCCACTGATCGCGAAGTCTGACGCATCAACCTGTAAAACCAACTGGGCATCTTTCTTCGGGTGTGCCAAAAGAACAGCATTAGCGATTAGCTGTTTGCACTTTTGAAATTCACTCCGCGCTTCCTCAGACAAATTCAGGATTGTCTTATCCTTTTTCTTAGCCCTTTTTAAATACGAAGTTAAATGTATTTGATTCTGGGCTACGTTGGGTAAAAATCGACGGTAAAAATCTCTGCAAATCTTTTACCGTTTTCGGAAGTGGGTAGTTAAGTATCGGTTCCACTTTGTTCGTCAGAGGCTTGGTACCATCTTTATTGATTATATGGCCTAAAAAAGATATTTCCGGAACGCCGAAAACACATTTCGAAGCGTTAATTGTCAATCCATATGAAGTTAATCTTTCAAAAACAGTACGTAGGTGAGATTTATGCTCATCTTCCGTATCACTAAATATCAAAATATCATCTAAGTAGACGTAGGCGAATTTTAGATCTCCAAGAATTTCGTTCATAAACCTTTGAAAGGTTTGAGCTGCTCCGCACAGTCTGAAATTTAAAAACGGAAATTCGGAAAGACCAAATGGGGTGCAAACTGCAGTTTTCGGTATATGATCTGGATGGACTGGTATATGATGATATGCCCGAACGATATCAATTTTTGAAAAAATTGTCTTTCCGCTAAGCGTATTATTAAAGTCTTGTAAATGCGGGATAGGGTATCTGTCGGGTTCGGTGCACGCGTTTAGTTTTCGGTAGTCTCCTACTGGCCGTATGTCGCCCGAACTTTTAGAAACTACATGAAGAGGTGATGACCATGCTGATTTTGATGGTCTACAAACACCCTGATCTATCATAAATTGAAATTCTTTTTTTACTGCTTCGTATAACTTAGGGCTTAACCTACGCGGTTTACTGTGCACAGGAGGACCGTTTGTTTCGATGTAATGAACCGTACTATGCTTTACTCTACCCGAATCGGATTTTAACTTCAGTACTTCCGGAAAGTCTTTCAAGATTCTGTGATATGGTGAATCACCAGATATTAACTTTACCGAAAAATAATTTTTAGAATCGGAAAGAGAACCAATACGAGTTAATTTCGTAGTATTATTGATAAGCCTACCTCGTTTTAAATCGATTAAAAGATCAAAATGCCTTAAAAAGTCGGCTCCTATTATAGGCACTGGTACATCGGCGATTAAAAACTTCCAAGAAAAGTTTCGTCTAAGTCCTAAATTCACAGTTAACAATTTTGTTCCATACGTAGAAATTCTGGAATTATTCGCGGCAAATAATTGAAGCGAATCAGGATGCATTTTCTTAAACTTAGAAGTCGGTGTCACACATGAAACATCCGAGCCCGAATCAATCAAAAAGTTTAAATTTAATCTGTTATCGTAAACATGTAAACGACATGAATGCACGACTGCCGATGAATTTCGATCGACAGCCGCTACTACTAGTTTTCCTGGGCCGTAGTGTTCTGAGAAAAGGAACAAGGTGCTCGACATTTTCGTGCATTATTACCGAATCGCGAATGAAAATAACAATAATTGTTCAAACGCTCTCGGGAATGCCCACGCGAAAAACTACGTGCTTTGTTATGTTGATCCCGGGGGAAATTATTCCTCGTTTTTCCGCGGGAGAGTCGCTCGACTTGTTTACTTAGGGCAGAGATTTCACTCCTTAAGGCCTTAAGCTCCTCGAGGGGGGCACCAGAATCGTTAGAGTTTCTGGGGGAACTCGCCGAAGCTGCCTGGACCGCGAACACGCTGTTGTTCGTTGGCGTGCGCACTTCAGCTATCTTATCAGCCATTTTTGCTAAATTGTCTAAGGATTCCGAACTTATTGATAAAATGGCATGCACCTCGGAAGGTAACCTTTGCAGCCATAATGATTTTAAAAATTCGTCAGTTATACAGTTTCCACCTAATTCTCTCATTTTTCTCAATAAGTGAGATGGTTTGTCGTCTCCTAAATGCAATTCGGAAATAAGTCTGCGTATTTGCTCGCTTTCCGAATCTGAGAATTCTACTATTAACCTAGCTTTAAGGGCATCATATTTAGCCGTCGCTGGGGGATTAAATAAAATATCTGATACTGCGGAAAGAGTTTCAGGGTCTATCGAAGAAACCACGTGGTTGTATTTTGTACTATCGCTACTAATCTTTGCTAAAGCAAAGTTACTTTCAACTTGAATTAACCAAAGTTTAACATTCTTTTTCCATAAAGGGGGAATTTTAACTGCCACGTGTGAGATTTGTGGCTCCTGAACCGCCATATTCGATTCCTCGTTGGTTTGGCCTTCCGATCCTGGCATGGTTGCCAATTATAAATATATCGTAAATCGTAAAGATCAATTTTAAACAATCAATAATTAAATCAAAACTATAATTTTAGAGCAAAACATATCACAAAAACATAATTAAGACCAATCACAGATAATTAAAAAAATTTGACCACATACCTGTAAATCCTCCTTAAGTGTGATAAACCACGTGTAATCCGTACGATAAAATGAGGAGGAAATAAATAGGTTGGAGCCTTTATCAGTCATAAGGAAGAGCATTGGCATCAAAATAAGGCATATTTTTAGTTTTTTAGCAAAGATTGAGACAGATAGTCATTAGGGATCGAAACAGAAGGAGCGAGGGACAGGGTCACCAATGATGTACGCGCGAGTAACACGTGCATACGAAAATATCCCTAACATTAACTAGGAAAGCCGAAATCTTAGTTAAGATAGACATGTTACAATTAATAATCAAATTTAATAAGGAAAAGTAACAGTTGCCGGGTACATTATAACGGCTTAAGAAATTCAGAGCACAGTACAGATGCGAGTACACAAGTTTACATATCTCGGCGAAAACAGAGACGCACACATTTGTTGAAATAGTTCCACTTGACTGCCGGGGAAAAATCTTCTCTCTCCGTCAGCCTGTAGGTTTGCCAAACGGGTTTACTGTTTCGCCAATTGGCGCTTTTCTGTACAGTTTTTAAGTCCGTATCGCCTGTTTGGCGCTGCCGCTGCACCATGTTTTAATAAAGTTCATTGTAACAGCCCTTTGTAATTGCATACGAACTTAAATTTAACTAAAATGTTATATTTAAAACTGATATATGTGTGATAAAAAAAAATTATATGTGAGGATGCAACTTGCTTGGCATAGTAATGCTCAGCCAGATATTTGTTAAACTAATTCCTAGAAAAATTAATTTATTGGTTTGTTGTGTTATGCATGTTAAACTATACAACCTTTCCTTGATAATTATGATTTTTGCGCTATTTTAATTATTGTAAGGCATACGCCAGAAACAAAATAATACAAATGTAAAGCGTGGCTGGGAAGTCTTCAAAAAACGGTCTGGCAGGGAACGTGTTAATGATCCTAAGTTTTGTGAACCAAAAAAGATATTCTTTCCTTATCTTAAGTTCAGATTTTCCAACTCCATTGCATTTGTGTCATATTTGCCTATAGTTCTCCTTTTAGACTTTATCCCTAAGAGCAGAGCCAAATAATTTCATGTGAAATCCCTGTTAATCAATAAAATTTATGGGAAAATTGATACATGTATCAAAATTTAAGAACTGTTTCTAAAAAAATATACATCCAACAGAAGTACTTTATATTGTCGTATATTTTTTAATATTTGGCCATGTGACGGGGTGCCCAGATGTCAAGGGCACCCCTGGCTATCTGTCTCTATTAGTTGTATAATGAGGGATTACTTCATACACATAAGTTACTAACTTTTATAGTAGAACCAATTTATATCTGCTTTAAAAATTTAAATGACTTAAAATTATTTAGGTTGTAAATGAGCAGAAATACCAACAGAATTACAAAAATGTGTACAGGACAGGGAAGGGATTTTATTAAATTTGAATGCATTGTGGCGCCATCTATTGCTCATATTACAAACTAGTTTTTACAATATTTTAATAATTAAATCTGAAAAAGCATAAAGCCTTTTTAAGGGTCTTTAAGTCACGTTTTTTACGTACAACTTTATTGACAACAAATCCATACTATTTTCTTCAAATCCTGGGACATATACACATTAAAAAAGGCTGTAGTGGACTATGAAAGATGAACTTCAAACTGCATGTTTTAACCCTTTAAAGAGCACTGGTATATAATATATACCGGTTGTTTGTCAGTTTTTTAACCTCCGAAAAAATGCTAATTTCTCTACACCAAAAGCTATAATCGTAAGTTTCTAGCGTTTCCTTTCGATTCTAAATGGCAGCACCACCTTATGAATGCTCAATATTTTGCAGTTACGAAATTAATATACCTTGTTCCCAGGTATCATGTTTGAAGATTGATAAATTCTATTGGAGGGAAAGAAAAAATTCAAAATCTGTAAATATATTACGTACACATGCTAAACCTTTTATATTTACTGCATTTCAATCAAAACTGATAATTAAAAGAAGATTGTGTATTTAATACCGGTATATAATATATACCGGTGCCACTACTGAGGGTACCTTTCCAATAGATGGCAGCACCAGGCTTTTCCTTCTCTACTGTGTGACAGCATTTCTTTAGAAAAAATTCTCTGGAGATGCAAGAGAATTTTTAGGCTTTTGGAGCCAATTCTCGAAAATTCATGAAGATGCGGATATTGTTCCGGAAGATAAATTTTTTTACTTAGTGCAAAGTGCAGTACCTGGCTCAACTTTTGAACAGTTTTCCTGTTACTGCTGCAAATTATCCCAAAGCTATCGAGCAGCTGAAAGAAAGATTTGGTAGAGAAGACCTGGTGCAGATTTATGTAAGAGATTTGCTTGAGCTTGTTATGAAGAATGCTACAACAGGCAGAACGGCGTCGGACTTAGGAGTGCTTTACCATAGTATAGAAAGTAAATTACGAGCGCTGGAAAGCTTAGTATGCACCAAAGAAAAGTTTGCAGATTTCTTGGGACCTTTAGTAGAGTCATGCCTACCTGAGAATATTCTACGTGCCTGGGAGCGGAGTTGAACTTCTGAACAAGGACAGGAAGAGTTTGGAAAGAACACATGAAAAACTAATGTGTTTTTTAAGGCATGAAGTAGAATTTGAAGAAATGATTAGATTAGCTCTATCAGGATTTACTCATTCTGTTAAGCATGTTAATAAAAATGTTATTTCAGGTAATTCAGATTTAGCAACAGCTGCCGTGCTGGTAAGTACAAATGAAACCAGTAAAGGTAAGCAAAATGTTTGTATATTTTGTGGTAAGCCTCATATGAGTGCTAAGTGTTTTAAAGCTGAAACTATGAGCTTAATTGAAAAGAGGCAAATTGTACAAAAGAAAGGTGTTTGTTTTTCATGTTTAAGAATTGGTCATTAAAAAAGCCAATATTAAATGTCCCATTTGCAGTTGTGATCATATAAAATTTGTGTCCTCAGAATGTTAGTTCTGTAAAACAACATGACTCTAAGTTGGATGTTTCCCTTTCTAATAATAGTAAGAGCGAGAAAGTTTATTTGCAAACTTTATGTGTTCTAATTAAAGTTAAAGATCGAGAGAGAAAAAATAGGATTCTTTAGGATTCGGGATCCCAGCGATCATACGTTGGGAAGAAAATTATGAAGCGAATGAAAGCTGATCCTGTTCTATTCGACAGGAGAAAGTAATTCATGGTTTGTTTGGGGGGAGGGAAACTGTGCCCATAACCCATTCTCTTTTTGCTATTGACATAAGCAGTTTAGATAACACTTTTAGGTGTTGTTTTGAAACTTTTTCTGAAAAAAGGATATGTGGATTTGTTCCAACAATTGAACAGCAGGAAAATTGAGGTCAGTGACACATTTCGCGAGGAAAGTGAAATTGATTTATTGATAGGCACAGATGTCACTGGTAAACTGTTATGTCACTGGTAACTGACGAATACATAGATTTACCCTCTGATTTAACTGCAGTCAAAACAAAACTGGGTTGGACAGTTATGGGTAAAGAAAATAATACTGTTAGGGATAATGCCCTAATAAATCTTTCCCTACATGTAAATAATGCTTCTTTGAAATCTTTATGGGAGCTTGAAGTTTTAGGTATTTCCGATCCGACGGAAAATGGTAAAAGGAAAATCTGTTCATTGCGACTAGGAGATCGATTTTCAGAATAAATTATCTAGTCGACCCAATGGTAGATATGAATTAGAATTACCCTGGAAATGCAAATCTACCAATTTATCAGATAATAAAATCACTGCTTTGACACGTCATCAAAAAATGATTAAGAGGGCAAAAGAAAATAATTCTTTGATGGAATATCAAGAAGTGTTTAGAGAGTGGGAAAATTTAAATATTATAGAAAAGGTTCCGGAAAAGGAATTAAACAATAAATGCCACTTTTTATCACACAGACCGGTTATTAAGATAAATAGTGTAACCACTAAGGTAAAACCGTTGTGAGTCCTTCTGTGGTTCATAGACTTTGGAGGCAATTTCAAACCACAGATTCGGCATCTAGGAGGTTCAGCCAAGGACGGCCAGCTGCTGCGACGAGCACCGCTGACCGATATTTGAAATTATGTGCACACAGGAATAGAACCACTACTCCGACTCTTCTTAGATCCTCCCTTGCTGCAGCCACCGGAAGGTTCGTGTCAACATCAACTGTGCGTAGAAGGCTGCATGAAGGTGGTCTGTATGCGAGGCGACCAGCCATTTGTGTGTCATTCACGTCACGCCATAGGAGAGACCGTTTTTCAGTGGGCATGACAACATGTCCACTGGACGCCTGATCAATGGAGGGCTATTCTCTTTATGGACGAGTCCAGGTTTAGTCTAGAAAGCGACAGTATGCGTTATTTGATATGGAGAGAACCTAGAACCCGTTATAATCCGTCAAACATCCGTGAAAGAGACGCATACGGAAGAGGCAGTGTCTGTGTTTGGGGTGGCATCTCTTTGGGTGGACGCACAGACCTCTATGTCTTTCCAAGGGGAACCGTGAATACTCAGATTCATAGAGATGACATCCTTGATGTTTATGTGCGCCCATATGCTGGGGCAATAGGTAATGCTTTCCTGTTACAGGACGACTACGCAAGACCACACAGGGAGCTTGCTAACGAGTTAGATATTGGTGTCATATCCATTAGGTATAATGCATTGCATAAACTTGACATACAAGTTCAATCACTAGGTGCCGCACAAGCTGACTCAAACAGACAAGGACAGACATGCTCAGTACTGCACTAATCTGCTCGAATATCAGCACAAGAACAAAATTCTGGACTGGCTCATCACTTGTGAAGATAAGCGGATTTACTTCAACAACAAAAGCTGAAAAGGTCAACAACACAGGTTTGTGTCTCCGGTGAAGACCTCGGTAGCATCACAAAACACAATCAGATTATCCAAAAAGAATACCTGGAAAAAGGTAAAAAACCTTCGACGGTAAGGTATACAGCGAGATGCTAATCCGTGTTGACGCTATCAAGAAAAAGTGTTGAAATAAGTTCCAGCACAAAAAGGTAATGTTCCATGAAGATAATGCAAGACCACATGCGTCTGCATTTATCGGGTGGACTTTGTATGGACTCGAATGGGATTTTTTGCCACACCCACCATATAGCCTCGACAACACTTCTTCAGATTGCTACCTTTTTTCACAACTGAAGCTAAATCTTGTTGATGCTATCTTTCACTTTGCACAGGACGTCTGAAATGAGGCTCTGTGTTTGGATATGCAGCTACCAAGTTTCTGGGATGAAGGCTTTGAAAAACCACAAATACATTTGCAGAAAATCATAGATATGGCTGGAGATTACTACTTACAATAAAGGTGCTGCTTTCATGTTTATTTTCCTAATTTTATTAAGAATGTGTTTTGGCAGAAAGCTTTCGTTACAACCAGATATTGTTATCTTCCAATAAAATTTACTTACCTATTCAGTGTCGTAATATAAACTGCTTTTAACTAATGTGAAATACTGGGTGCTTACGAAATTTAACGATTTTGTTGTTAGATGTTTGTTGTTAAGATTCAGGTACCTTTTTTCTTCCTAACTCAAATCAATGTGATTGTGGGATATATCCCTTTTGGTCATGTGTTTTATCTTTGACAGCCATTGTTACTTTCAGCTAAACTTTACTGTACCCTGGCTTTACCTTGGCTTTTGTCTGAAAAAATCACCAATTGGTATTAGTTATTTGTGAAATCTGGAAGCCCGCTGCATGAAATAAGTTTTTCGGTAACCCTAATGTTGATAATGCTGGCGAAACTAGCCTTGGGGAAAATTTTAGCTTTTTTTAGTTTTTGTCATTAAAAAAGGGTTATTTCTATGAATACCGCCAAACATGTTGTGATAAATTTTGATTTTGATTATTTTTTGCAATAGTAACCCTTTCGTATGGACCCGGGTTTTTGGTTCTTACCACTCTTTTCAGCTGCTGTTTGGTTGCATGTACCCGGTATGGTCTTGTATTTTGAACTTGCTATTATGTTGCTGTGGGCACCATCATTTGAGTATGTCTGAGGTGACTAAGATGATGAATGTTAATACGTTGGATTATGATGAAATTGTGAATTTGAGATTTTTGTATGGGTTGGATGATGGACGAAAGGCGTTTGGTCTGATCTTTGGAATATGGTAACAGGTAGTTTGGCAACATTTTGGAGGCGATAAAGGTTACTACCTAGGACTTTGGTAATAATGTGAGAAGCACTCAGCTCCGATTACGCATTATTTTGTGCGAGTGAAATGAGAGATCATGAGACATGTCATGTGACATTAATGGACGAATTACAGTTCTTTAATCGGAAAAGAGGGTAAAATTTGGAAAAATATCTGTAGTACTATATTATTTTGTATTAAGCTTCATTGTGTGTTGTGTGAAATAGTGTTGATTAATTTTCGGATTGCATAGCACTATGTAAAGCGAATTCTAAATTTTTAATGCATTTATCTGATAATAATAATAATAAGTTGAAATTGTGTGAAAGGAAGGATATTACAGATACGTTTGAATGGCGGTGCAAGAAATCTGGTGAAAATGGACATTTTGTGAAATGGAGTGTAAGGAAGGGTACGTAGTTTGAGTATGGGTGAAATTTTATTAATTTCTTATTACTGGGTGAATAGACTGCCAGTTGACTACTGGATTTCGGATTTAGAAATTAGCAGTAGTACTGCAGCCGACTGGAACTCTTTCTGTAGGGAAGTGTGCGTGCCACGTAATGAAGATTCTGAAGATGATTAGGTAAGTTAGTAAATAAATTAATATGGTATCATTGGAAAATTGTTATTAGCAATGATTTAGTTTAAAGTAATTAGGATTGTAAGCTAATTTTTATTAATTTAGTGTATGTGCTTATTTATATTTTAAGTAGTGTTTTTTAATTTAATTATATTTCAATTTAATGATCGTGATTTTGTGAGTTATATGTTCGTAGTATTTTGGAATCGGTATAGGTCAGTTCGACGCCAATGTTTCGACGCGTGGTCAGTTCGACACGAGGTCGTTTCAACGCGTGGTCAGTTCGACGCCATACTTTTTTTTGCTTTTGTTTGACGGCATACTTTTCGTAGATTTATTTATTTTTGAAATAAGTTTGCAAATAGATGCGATATGCCTGATGTAATATATATTATAATAGATTCTTTTGAGAAAGACACAGAACTTATTTTCCCTGCTAAAACATACTACAGAATTGAAAATGTGCTTGACGTTATTGCATACCTAACTTGTAAGTAAACATTTGTCATCTTAAGTATATAATCCCTCACTCTGAGTATGAAGCTATTATTAACTGACCCTCCCCATGAACCGACTCGTATGTGTTAGAGTACTGATACCTGTATGTGTCAGATTAGGGGGTGTGTAACGTCAGAACACCCGTGTTGGGTTTAAAATATTTGTTTTGAAAACTTAATAAGAAATTAACGACGCTAAAATGTGTCGACTTTCACTCGTTTACAGCATCAAAAGCTTTTTACACAAAGCTTTATCCTAGTTTTCTTAAAAACCTGGAAAGAGAATAGATAAGTCCCTTATGACTGGAAACCACACTAGGGGGGTTTCCGCTGCACCTTTCTTCCAAAGGTCTGCTGTCCATTCTGTCACTGAGAAAAAAATAGTTCTCATTAAGCACCTGAAAATCCAAGGGGTGCATATGTCTGAACGTCCAGGGGTTATGAAATCGCTTCAGATTTGTTGTTATCTATTGCCGATTATCAACGCATGCACAGTTTTTATCTTCTCTAAAGAGCCCCGTAATCTATTTGGACACCAGTCGACATTTTCTAATTCTATGTTAGCACTTGCAGCCGTAGAAATGTCTGGAAGCGAAAAATATATGACTAAGAGAGGTAAAGAAAAGTATGAACATGATGGATATTTATACTGTTTCAATAAATATATAGAAAATGGAGCAAAAATATCGTGGCGTTGTGAAGTTGAATTTTCCAAAAACAATAAACGTAAAGGAAGAATTTACACTGATGCAGTTACGGGTGAATTTTTAAAACTTGTTCGCAATCATGCTCGTGAAGGAAATGCAGCATGCGTGGAAGTTGTCCGCACTTTAACATCAATAAAGCGAAGGGCTGTTGAAATACAAGAAACTCCCACAGTAATTCGAATTGAAGAAACGCAAGAACTGTCTGTTGGAGCATTAGGACAGTTTCCAAGTACAGAAGCTGTAAGATTAGTTATTAAACGACGTAGAAAAGACATAAATGCAACCAATTGACAGGGCTTCCATTGAACTGCCAGAAAATTATAAATATTATGGAAAAAATAACGAAAATTTTGTTATCGGCGATTCGGGATCGGGTGATCAAGACCGAATTTTAATTTTCGGAAAAGACAGTGTCAGCGATTGGATTCACCACGTAACAAAAATTTACATTGATGGAACTTTTAGTCTAGCACCGCATCTTTTTTTCCCAAGTTTTTGTTATTATGGCCGAACGTGGAGGTTTTGTATCGCCAATCATTTATGCCCTCTTACCCGACAAGGCGGAAAACACATATACACGCATGATTGAAATGATTCAAGACAATTGGCCCCTTTTTAATCCAAAAAAAATTTCTCTAGACTTTGAAATAGCCTTAATTAACACCTTTTCAAGCAAATTTCCAAATGCAGAAATTCAAGGGTGCTTGTTCCACCTTGTGAAAAATATGAAGCGCAAATTAGCAGAATTCCATTTAATGCAACGATATAATACCGATGCTGATTTTGCTCTCTATGCACGTATGATTCCTGCGTTAAGTTTTGTGCCTATCGAAGAACTTGAAAATGCTTTAGAGGTTTTGAGTGAGAATTTACCTAATGAGTTAACCCCAATTTTAGATTACTTTGAAGATTATTACGTTGGAAGGATTCAAAGAAATAATCATCGCCGTCGTCCTACATTTAAATCAGAAATGTGGTCATGTTATGCTAGAACTTTAAATAACGAAGGACGCACCAATAATTTCGCGGAAGCAGCGCACAGGCGTCTACAGTCTGAATTTGGTGTTTCACACCCCACGTTATGGAAGTTCATAGATGGTCTCAGATGTGTTCAAAAATCAATTGATCAATGTTATGAACAATTTGTACGTGGAGATGAACCGCCGCAAAAGCGGAATAGGTATCTGCGAACTGATATGAGAATTAAAGTAATATTTGAAAATCGAGAAATAATGGAATACCTAAAAGGTGTGGCGCATAATTTTGCAATGGATTAGTATAATAAAAGTTCTGTGATATAATCTTATTTATGTGTAATCTTATTTATCTGTAATCATATTTGTCTGCAATATAACTTCTTTGTAACCATATGTTTATTTACCATGTCTGTATTTTGCCTTTTTGATGCTGTTTTGTGAAATAAATAAATAAATAAATAAAACCTCCCTCATGTCCCGGGGCCTTCTCACTAATCTGGGACACAAAAAAAAAAAAAAAAAAAAAATCGAGAACACATACATACACACATATAATTTATTTCAAATATGCATGCAAACAATCGCTAATTCAATAAATAAAAATCAGTCATATTACTTATTTATATTACTTCATATTTATTCTAAAAACAAATAAAAATACGAAAAAATATGGCGTCGAAACGACCTGCTTCGTTTTAGAATACGTTTCATTAGTATACGTTGAGTATTTTTACGCATTTTCGTGAAAATTTTCTAATTTATGAGAAAAAATCAGTGCACATGGATATAGTGAAGAGTGTGCGCAATGCCATTTTTGTGCAATTCTGGGATTTTTTTTAAGTAAAAATAAGTCGACGTGTACATGGTTTAGTGATATTTTAATTAAATGATAGTTATTTTGTGAATTTTATGTTTGTAGCAATTTGGTATACGTTTCAGTTGAAGTAAACATGTATGGAAATAATTTAAATATTTGACACTAAGTATTTGTAACTATTTTTAATGTTTGCGGTAGAAATTCGTTGGTGACGTTTATAACATAATAGATAATTTAGAGGTAAAAGTTTTTGGATATTTTATTTATTTTATACGTGGAAATGTTCATCCTTGGAAAGGGTACATACTTTTGCACGATCAGATAATTTCATATATGTGCTTTTTACCGAGTTTAAAGATTCAGAAAATTTTCCTGCATTTTTGTGCAAATTTTTATAATTTATGAGAAAATAGCAGTGTAGATGGATAAAGTTAAGAGTGTGTGCAATGCCATTTTTGTGCAATTCTGGGATTTTTTTTAAGTAAAAATAAGTCGACATGTAAATGGTTTATGTGTATGTGCTATTCTGAAAAACGCGCAAGGAGTTTGCGATTGTGCACTTTTTCCCAATTTTGCAGTTAATATTTGTCATGATTAAGCAGTTTTGTTACATAAAATTTCTAGCATAAGTGTAATTCAGCTAGTAGATTGTTGGAAAAAGTGTTGAGTAAATAAAAAGAAAAGAAACATGTCTTTACTTCGTGAAGACAAAATGGCGGGGGAAAAAAAATAGAGGTTGCTGTAGCAGAGTTGGTCGCCAAAAAATCGCCAAGTTACCATAATACAAAGATCAACCGGCGTTTGATTTTTGCATGAAAGCTGATTGCTGAGAGATATGAATGAGCTGAAACAACGAAAAATTTAACTGAATTGCTTACCTGGAGGATGGAGGAGATGGTCCTGGGAAGCCTAAGCTTATGCACGTGAAAAAGGTATGTTAAAAAATTGAGGTCTCATTTATTTATTTGTCGCTGCCATGATATTTTAAAATTAATTTTAGCTTCCCGATTTCCTGAAGTGAAAATAAATCGATGAATACAAAGTTAAGGCAGTGCGTTATGCCTAGCTTGTGCAATTCTCTGATTTTTTTTTAAGTTAAAATAGGTCGATGTGTACATGGACACTGAGTTTGTGCAAGTCTTTGACTTCTTAGTTTTGTGTAGCTGCTATCTTGAAACAGGTGCCAATCCTTTCTGCCACCTATATTAGCGTCAAAAAAGAAACGATTTGCCAAGGCTTAACGTAGAGTAAATTTTTGCCTTATTTTCATAATTACCTTTTTTTTTTTAAATCAGAATTGCCTTCAGCTGTTCTCATATATCATGGCCAATGCACAATACCGAGTTCCCAAAATTTTAATTTTTTTCCTCTTTTTTTAGAGAAAGCAAACTGAGCAAATAAAAAAAGGAACGGTTCTATATTTCCCGTTCTACTGGAGGCCGATTGATGAAACTGAAACTGCGTTTTTCATGTTTTGAAAACGCATGCAATATATAAATCTAATATACAATATATATTAGATTTATATATAGAGAGAATATATATTAGATTTATATATAGAGAGAGAGAATATATATTAGATTTATATATAGCACTGTTTTAATATAGACATTTTGACACAAAAATCAGACTTTTTGGAAATGACATGCCAATTTTTTTTCCATATTTTGATTCTATGACTCAAATTACGCCTAGATAATAAATTTTGTAAAATTTGGTTCAAAATTTAGGGAGAAATTCAGAAATTTACCTTGCCACATTTTTTTTTTTTTTTCATTCTGCAGCAAGAATACAAGCACAGCACTTGGCGAACTTTTTAATTTATAGCAACCTACTTTCCTTTCCTTTTTTTCATTATATATGAGTGGGAAAAAAGTCATTTCATACTTTCAAATAATTTTAACAAAATGCATAAACCACATTTGGCATTATTATCACCTATAACAAATATGCCAGATTTCAAAAAGTGCCAATATGTAAATTCATGTATGTCTTAGAAAATTTTGAACCAAAAAAAAAAAAAACCTCTTAATTTTTTGCAGGTATGCTTTGAAATACATCTACTTTAAGATGATTGAAAAATTTATAAAAAATGTAAATTTTAAAAATAAATCATAAAAAAAGGGGTGACTTTTATTTGAAATGAACCTAAAGTTTGAATTCTGGAAGAAGGAATCAAGTAAGCTTAATAAAAAAAAAAAAAAAAAAAAAAAAAAAAAGAGATTAATAAATATATATCAAATTCAATTAACATTGAGGAGCTAAAATTTCTAGAGCTAATTTTTTAAAACTACTCGTGCGATTTTTACAAAATTTGGCAGTTTGGCATAATTTGTGTCATAGAATCGAAACATGGAAAAAAAATTTGGATATCATCAAAATCAGTAGAGTGAGTGATATAGAACTATCCCACCTTTTTCTTTGGGGGGGGGGCACGAACATAGAACCTTAATTAATATTTAAAATTGGTATTTTAAATTGCTTTTCTTTTGATATAATAATATATTTGCCAATTTATGATAAATATCAATATTTTGCCGACTTTAAAAAAAGTAACCAAATCCCCAACCTGCACCCGATAAATCCTTTTTACCTTGCTTTTACAAGCAAAATTTAATTGATTACACTTTTTTACTAAATGAACAACTTTTACTATAACAACAGCTGAAATTTATTATACAATTTTATTTAACATAATATCTCTTAATCTATTTGGTTCAAATCTTGAAATTAATGTCAGACTCCATTCTATCAACCCAATTTTCAAGAAATTTTACGCACATATTTGTTTGCAATAGCAAAAGTAGGTGAATAGTTAAACTATCTTTTTGAATTAAATGATGTCCTGCACAATAACAAGCATGGTAAAAAGGCAGGAAGTGAAACTTTAGATGAACACAATATATATCAAGTAAAATACCACCTTCTTGAACATGTTAAATGATTCCATTTTTCGATTTATTTGTAAATATTACTTCAGTTTTAAAGTATTAACATCTAATGCCCACTAGATAAAAGTTTGAAAATAAAAGAAATAAAAAAATTTAAAAAAAACTGTAGAAGATATTATGGAAATTTCATAACAATATCAGTAAAGAAAGGAAAATTATAGCAAATCAACTCCACGAATTTAAATTTCATTTTTACTCCACTTAAATAGAAAGAAAATTCATTTTTGCTCCACTTAAAGAAAAAGAAAAATTAACAATCATGTACTAAACACATATGCAGGACAAAATTAATTTTAAATGAGACTAAATCCTCGATGTAGGATTGATGACTATGGCGAAAATTAAGAGAATGCATTATTTGCCTGCTGCTCAGCTCTGACGCTACAATTAAATAATTTCCTTCTTTCTATACTTGCCTCTTTCTTTGCCACGAATTTGATAAGGACAAATTTCATTAATTCGTTTTTAAAAAACAATGCCCAATATATATCTACTGTAGGTATAAAATAAATTTAAAAGAAAAATTTTAAAGATGAATACACGTGCCACAAGTTGGTGCAAAGTTTACGCTCCTAAACATTGTCGCAATTTCATCACATACACACACACATGGTTACTGAAAGAAATGAGATGATGTAAATAGGTTACAAACATATTCTAGATTAAAAAAGTCAATATAAACTACCTTGTATGCTTAATAAACGTAAAAACACAAATTCTCAAAATTGCCTCGTCTTAAAGACTATTTTTGAACAGATTCCTGTTTTCAAATTATTGTAACCACGACTAACCACCGCCATGTTTATAAACAAGTACTATAGCATTCGCTAATTTAAAACACAAAATAAAAACAAAAGCATGGAAATTCAGTTACTTTATGAAATCTAAGCCACAAATATAACAAACTGCAACTAATTTAATATAAATGTATTACCTCAATCGCTTCGCTGCAAAGATAATTCACACAACGATAACATTCCAGCTCCTCGACACACTGAAGACAGAGAGGCGGAGTCTTACCCCTAGGGTTGCTCATTTCAAACAAGAATATGAAAATACAAAATTAAAAGAAACAGAGAGTTTGCGAAACTTGAATGAATTTTTAAATAATACACTATATTACAGCTTTCAGATTAATAAGAGAATCTAATTCGTAAAAATTTTCTCGTCGACACATAGCTACAAACAAACCACAAAAATTAGCTTTTGTAGCTTAGGGCATGACAGGAGAATTCGGTCACGACGAGTCTGTGTCGCCATTTCCGGTATCAATTGTCTGTAAGCAAGGCAACGAGAGCAAATTTCTTCCTCTTTATATCATATACACTCGAAAATATGATTTCTTTTCTTTTGTTATATTTATGTTCTAAATTTGCAGGGATCCTATTCGGTTATTTTACAGAATCGGGTATTCCATTATAAGAGGAAGGAGTTTAATTATCATACTATATAAAATAATTAAACTGTTTAAATACTTAAGTCACATAAGCAATTATAGTATGTATAAATTGCATGATTATTGCTAATTGTAATAGCCATGTGTAGCTGAGTAGTTTCAGTTTAGGCCTGCATCCTAGTGGCACTGGATGCCTGAAAAACAAATAAGTAAAAACGTATCTTAAACTTTTCCAAATTTTCTTTCTATACTATGGTACAGTATGTTATTTAATTAGGTATCTTGCCTTTCGTTCTAATCAGAAATGAATAAATCTTAATTATAACCATGTCACCCGGATCGAATGTTCAACTATATTAAAATATAATGCGAAATCTTAATCCCAACAGGTCTCATTTTTTGAGTAAATACGGCAGTCAAATTTCACCACGAATCCTGCCTCCTTTCATTTATAAAAATTTCAGTTCAGAACATCACACAATCTATAGCAACAGGGAGAAATTGACAGATCATATAAAAAATTACTGTAATAATCGCAATATTTAGAATGAATAATGAATACACTCTAAGTTAAACAAAAAATTAATTCTGCTAGGAAAATTTAGAATAATTTTAAATCAAATCTTAGAGAAAATATCCAATAACTGACTAAAGACAGAAAAAAAGAAAAATCTGAAGGCCTTCAGATTTTAAATTACGTCCAAAGGGGCTTTTTTTTTTAACAATTTGCGTGTTAGCTTTATTTATTAAATATCATGTTCTTTGCAATTAAACCATAAAATTCAGTTCAACAGCAATGTCGCAAAATAATTTTGGGCCCTAGTCTGGACACCGTCGAGATACGAGAAGACGGGTAGAAGTTTAGTAAGTAACATAAGTTTAGTAATTCTGCTCATGATATTATGTTTTACATTTCTTTGAAAGCACTTTCACTGTGATATCACAATCCACTGTGATATTCTTTTCACTGTGATATCACAATAGAAGAATTTATTAGTTACTGTGAGGGGAAGAAAAATTGTTTCATATTTAGTAGTAATCATAATGTGCTTAAGTTTATGATGATTTTTTTCTCTCACACATGTGTATGCTGGATATGAATTCCGTGTTTGCACAGCATTTACATTGTATAAGTACATGATTTAGGCATCTTTTCAGGGCATACGAGAAAATGTTAATAGATTATTTGCAGTGCTAACAAACAGTAGTGGATCAGTGCTAATATACAAATGTTAAAAAGGTATAAAATAAACCAGTTTTGAACATCGATCGGATCAAAGAAGCATATATAAAGAAATGCAAACAGACAAAGCATTAAATAAATATTTACGGGTACTTGACACGTATTTTTCATAAATTATCAATAATTATACCTGGAATTACATTTTATTCAACAACGTGCTATTTTTACACTTTATAGTCTTTGCTACACCTCATTATCTATCCTGGCTCCAGGAGCGGATCTAACGGCGGCTGGCGGACGAATCTGCTACAATAGTACTATATACACACATGGATAGAATGTTGTAATCTTCAGAGTACTCGGGCTCAACATGTGTCGAAACTGATTAGAAAATTAATAATTATTCTTAGGTCGGAGGGAAATCAATTCACTAGCGTTACAAGCGTTTAAGCTTTCGAGAGATGTACACAGTAGAGTTGGAGCAATTTTTGATTGATAATTTCGAATTTTTTTGGTTAATTCATCGGACAAACTCTTGTTTACATTATGTGTTTTAGTTGAAATATTATTCAGTTGTTGCTATTTAAGAAGATGGGCAATTTTGACAACGCGAAGCGTCATTTTGTATTTGCTTTGGTTTACATTAAGATTTATAGTGCAGATTATGTTTGTAAATTGAAAATTTGGATAATTTAGATAATTATTGATTTTTTTTTCTTGAGCATGCCATAGTGAGATTTTATTGATTTGAAATATTTATATACTGCACTTGAGTATTGTTTATATAAGAATATGTAGGTTAATATAGGTTCTTTACTTCCTTGTACGAAGTAAAAAGGAAGGAAGTATTGTAATCTCGAAAAATACCGGGTATCGTAATCAACGGAAATATCCCTTTTCTACCATTACGGAATCCATGTGGATTATTTTTTGGGTGACGTCTGTACGTACGGACACAATGAAGGACTCTTTTTTTTTTCTTTTTTCCAAAAAGGGATTGTTAAATGGGATTAAAGAGATATGACTCTAAGTTGAGACATAAAAGGGATTTTTTTCGTGACGTGTACATACGTATGTATGTATTTCGCATAACTCGGAAATGATTAGTTGCAGAACGTTGAAATTTTGTATATGGGACCGCTATAGCATCTAGATGTGCACCTCCTTTTCTATTGCAATCGGCAATACTACCAAACGTGAATATATATATATATATAATTGGAAAAGAAACTGTAAAGCTAACAAGTAATTAGGCGTAAGACCTATTTGGTCTTAAAAATTTTTTCACAACGGTCAGATTAATTTTTTCGTGCATTAGCATGTCTTCCAAGATTAATTTTGGCGGGTTTTTTTTCGCGTGTTTACAGTTTTTTCCAGTTTTTCCAGACAAAAATTTTCTTCTTAGTTCATATTTTAGTAATACAGCGTTGAAATATTTCGTGGAGCTACAGCTCCTGGTAACTTTTTAGCAAGATCGTTGCAATGTTTCTACCTATTACTACTATTTCATATCTTTTTGCAGCATTATGCGCAAAACATTTTTAAGACCAAATAGGTCTTACGTCTAATTACTTGTTAGTTTTACAATTTCTTTTTCAATTATATATATAAATGGATTTAAGTTCATACAACAATTATATATATATATATATATATATATATATATATAAATTTTTTATTATTATATATATATATTTATTATATTTATTATTATATATATATTATATATATATATTTTATTATTATATATATATTTATTATTATATATATGTTATTTTATATATATAAATATATACATATATATATATATATATATATACATATTTCAACGCTGTATTACTAAAATATGAACTAAGGCGAAATTTTTGTCTGGAAAAACTGGAAAAAACTGTAAACACGCGGAAAAAACCGCCAAAATTAATGTTGGAAGACATGCTAATGCACGAAAAAATTAATCTGACCGTTGTGATATGTGAAAAGTTAACACACATAAAAAATAGATTGACGGAAAAATATATGTATATATATGAAAAGTTAATACGTATAAAAAAATAGATGGACTGAAAAAATGCCAATACATAAAATACAAAAATTATAATGAAAACATAAATTGCAATAATATAAAATACAATAATTACATAGCGGAAAATGGTAAATTAACCCACTCGTACCCTCAACAGGCTTTTCAAGGGAAAAATGACTGAGTGTCGAACTAGGCTAAATACCATTACGCGTTTCGCCGAAACAGACCATTGAAGCTCTTGTTTAATGCACAAAGTTTTTTTTATAAAAAACATGAATATTCCTGAATAAATCTTTTTTGGAGCTTCACTGCTCTGTTTCTTTTTCTCGACGCGTCCGCTGAAAAACACATTAGGGTGTTAAAAAGTAATTGCAACTCCGAGCAATGTAAAATTAAAATCGAAATAAAATAAATAGCGGTCTGCTATTAGTCAAAAAATTACAACAACGTACGGGCTGGTCCTGTATAGCTTAAAGAAGATAGAACTTTTATAAAGAAAATGGTGCTGTAATCAAATTAATATGCAATTAAATTTGCAAGAAAACAAACGTCGTAGGGTCTTATTAGGACCAAAAAAACACAGACAAAAGAAACGAAAAAAACTGTCCTCGGAGGTGCCGTCCTTTACATCCGAAAAAATTTTAGAAAAGGGTGCAAAACCCCTCCGTGTCCAACCAACCTAATTATAATTAAAGTATATATATGTAAGGAAAATAAGTAAGGAAAAATATATATATATATATATCCATCTTCCTTACTCGGCTTTTATTTTCTCAATCGTTAGTTGTAGTCAGGGCCTAACTTTTAAAATTAGAAGTACTGAAGTCCTACGCAAGGCCATCAGGAAAGATTAAAATAAAAGTAAATAAATAAATAAAATAACTATTAAAATAATAAAATAATTAGCAACTAGAATATTAAATAATACTACTATTAAAATTCAATAAAAATGTAAAGACAAATGTGTGTGTGTGTGATTATGGCAAAGCACACGAGGGCTATCTGCCTAAGGGAAGGGATGCCTTCGTGGAGGACTTTCTAAGGGAAAATGGTTCGTATACACGTTACATATGGGGAAAACCACGAAAACGCCCATGCAGTCAGCCCGTTCGCGGGATTCGAACCTCGGACCGAACTACCAGTGTTCAGCGACTTTACCGCTCGGCCGCTGGTTGTAAAGACTGAAAATTTAATTAATTCTTAAATTAATAATGAATAGCCAAGTAATAAAATAAAATACCAGACATCGTCTTGTTTGGGGGCTGTGGCTGAAATTGCAATTTCTAAAGAACTAAGCCGAGCATTAGCTAATTTTAGGCCCTGGATGAGCAGATAATGTACTGTTTGTCAGAGTATGGATAAAATTTGGTTATGCAGTCCATTCTTCTAAAATGACGTTTTCAATTTTTCTCCCATCGCCTGTCACCTGCAGAAGAATCCTTTTATCCACTGTCCTTCTAATCTCAGAGGTTTAGTACCGTTTTATTTCCCAGTTCAAAAAAATGCTTTTTCATCGCTGCCTTCCACCACTAATTCCCTCTTTATCGTTTCGGTTTATTTGGTTACGGCAAAGCACAATAGGGCTATCTGCTTTACGGGAGGAATGCCTTCGTGGAGAACTTTCTAAGAAAAACTGGCTCGTGTACACTTTACACATGGGAAAAACCACGAAAACGCTCATGCAGCCAACTCCTTCGCCGGGATTCGAGCCTCGAACCGAACTACCAGTATTCAGCGACTTTATCGCTCGGTCGCTTATCGGCCCACTCACATACAAGAAAAAAAGTAAATGATTTATGCTGAAAAAATATTCTGAAAAAGGGACTTCATTTTTTTAATACAAGGCTATTTTTTGTATTCGGACGAATTTTACTGTGTACACATGAATTAATATTAGAACAAAGTATGAACTGATATAAGTTGAGAAAAGGTTTCGAAAAAGAGAATTTTCATTTTTAATTTTTTTCAAAAAGTGACATCATATTCATTTCCAACATAATTTCCAACATAATAATAATCTGCTGTGCTGAAATAAAAATGTAATAGAGAATATTCTTTGTATTTTTTATTGTATATATAGGATTTACTATTATTACGTGTGTGTGTCTGAAAGTAAATATTTCAGTTATGTGCAGTAAAAGGTATAAGAAAACAATTAAGCTTACATAACAGCTAATTGCGAAAGAAGAATTAGAGCCATAAATCTCTCTTAATATAAAGATAATTTTTTTTAAATTTACATTAAATTACATTAATTCCATTATCTGTTAGAAAATAATTATAACAAATCATTTATTGACGACATCTCGAAGAGGTCACTTTCTAAAAGAAACCTGTATTTTTGAGAACATAAACAAATATTGGTAGTGAACCATCACCTTTTTAAGTCCACGTAAAATCCTCTAAAAGCACAAATGGGTGCATTTAAAGAGAACCCATTACTTTTAATTTTTTTTTTTTTTTTTTTGTGTGTGTGTGTGTGTGTACTCCAACTGCGCTAATGAAAATCCCCTATAGTCCAACTGCGCCAATCAAAATTTCTTCCCCCTGCTGCCTACAGGGTTACAATTTAACTTTTCGAAGCCAATTGTAGCCAAGAGGAAAATAAAAATAAATAAATAGAATTACATATCACAAAAACAACTAAAAAATATCTAACAAGCAGGCTAATTACTTGAATAACAGTAATAAATGCGAGAGCTAACAAAGAAAATAAAAGGTATTGGTAAACATAACATATTAGCATTACAAACAACTTTCATTTATTATAATAATATCATAAATTAAATAATTATAACGTATACAAATTATACTTTTAACAAATTACATCAATAATAGTCAAGATGTTTGAACTACAATGGAAAATTTAATAGAGTGCAAGATATTATTCCATATCAAAGTGTGTTAAAGTGTGCTAAAAATATTTTTTGTTAATTAAAGTAATCATGAAAATGTTTGCAGAAATTAAATTTAGTTAAATTTAAAAAAATCTTAGCATAAAATCTATTATAACAACATTACTATACATTTGGAACACTGACGTATAAATTGTAAATAAATTTAAATTATTATGCTAAGAAGATTTTTCTAAAATTTATTTAGAAGAAAGGAATTACATAAACAATACTGCAAATTAATATAATTAATCAGGCCTCTCAATAAATAAAAGTTTATTTTTTTAACCCAAAATTAAAAATTGGGATGCAAAAGTTTGAGTAATATACTTGGAAATATCTGAACATATAATTAATTAGAAATGTATAATTAAATTAATAACAAGATAATTAACCGTAACATTAAGCTTAATTTCATTCAATCTAAAACAAGCAATTGATCGGGAGCTCCGCATAACTGAAGTTTTAATGCTATTTTACGTAGATTTGCGTATAAAATAAAAGTTGCACTTGTGAAACAAGTGAATAATGTACTGATAGTCTCAACAGGAATTAAAACACAGTGGTTAAAAACATAACTACTTGTCAGAAGGTACGCAAAGTTGCCATGGCTAGAGAAATTGAATGATTATAGAAAACTCATAAAGTTAATCGCTACAGCGTGAAAAGAAAATTCTGGAATAAACATGTTAAGAAAATTAGATGGAGAAATAATCCATAATTTATTGATATCAATATAAACTCTATACTTTTGGAAAAATGTTACATATAATTTGCACCGAGGTATCAATCACCGAAACCGAGTTAATTTCTTTCCTTATTTTTTCTTATTAGAGCGATTTGTAAAAAGATATGCTAAGGTAAAGGTGAAAATTTTTGCAATATTTTTAAAGAATAAATTTAAAAAGTATTTTTAATTCATGAACTGAAATTTTTACTCTACATTTTTACACAGTAAATAAGTACAATAAAAGAAAGAGCTGGGGGATCACTGGGACTAGAAACTCGGGTCGAACTACCAATGTTTAGTGACTTTTCCGCAAGACCTTTTGAAATTAGGCTGAACCATATATTAAAGAAAATAGAAGATACAGCACACGTAAGAACAAAAGTGGGCTGAATTAGAGATTTACATATTTGGTGAATGAGTTAAACTTACCTGTATGCCATTATGAAATATTAGGAAAGTAGCGTAAAAATAGTGAAGTGAGTGAAATGAGTGAAGAAGGCAATGGCAATCTAAATCGTTGTAATCTAAATGTATATCATTATCAGTATCTGCTATTAATTTCAATACTGCTGAAAAAATTATAAATGAATTATATTATAAAGCATATGAACTCGTTGCATTATAAATTACAACAGTTATAAATATTATTAGCGTGATTTAGCGACCATCTTTGTTAACAAATAATTTCAAGTAATTAATTTTACAAATAATTCAGCCTGAAACTAGGTTCGAAAATAAGCTACATGCTGAAGATTAAGCTTTGCCAAGGTGTTAGAAACATCGTCTGTTAACTAGAGTTGTGATGCAAGAGTTTGTAAAAATTATCATTTAAATATAAATTGGCATAAATACAATACAAAGTATATAAATTCTACACACATGAAAACTAGAGTACAGTGCAACAATATGTGAAAAAGGAATGGATTAAAATGGAACTGAAAATCCCAGGCTATGAATATAAGGGAGTTTGATTTTTTTTTTGTTAATTATGAAAATTATGCTGACGCTCATAATTATTAATTTATTAATTAAATGTGCATTAGAAATTAAATGTACACCAAAGTGCACCAGGTGGAAAATAGAATAACTATTTAAACGTTTCTGGTATTAAAATGTAGAATTTGTAACTAAGTTAAATAACCTTAAAATAACTTCAATGATTAAAAACGGAAAGCTTAATACGGGAATATATTGCAATAATATTAGTGTGAATTTAGAACGACTTAAGAAGTCCAATTTTTAGATTTAATAAAGATAATTTTTTAAATTAAATTAGAACTGTTTACCTAAAATGGTAAATTTGAAAGTTAAAACCATTCTGCTATCTAAGATTTGTTAATATTTATCTAGATAAGAAGCTTATTTAAGGTGAGCTACAAATCCGATATTTGATACGTTGATTATGTAGCAGTTTTGTGTATGTCATTAATCTATCAATTTTACTATTCAAAATTGATATATATCTATATCAGAGACTAAAATCTACAACTTGGAAACAGAGAATAAAAAAGATCTGGCTCATCATTCTTTAAAGCATCATAAAACTTTAAAATGAGTGTAAAAGAAATTTACTTTTAGCACACGACAGTCTTTAAATTAATATTTGTTTTGCATGCACAATTTTTACAATATTGATAAACGAAAATAAAGGCTTACAGTCTCAATAGAATGTCCCATTAATGGTGATAAATGACTTTTTGTAGCACCCAATCTTTTTGGGAAAGAAATAGGGGACAGGAAACGTCGCGCAGTTCGTGTATTAGAAAAGAGGGGGACGGAGATCTTCGATCAAGTTCGTACCCTAACGTGTGTGTGTGTGTGTGTCAAAATAGTGATACCGTGGTTCTGTTGCTTTAGAAATGCGTGAAATTAAAAAAAAAAAAAAAAAAAAAAAAAAAAAATGGGTACTATATATATAACAAAAATGTTATATTCAGATACACACCTTTTGAACACGTCTGAAATTCATTATTCTGCTTAGCGTAATTTGTCTGCATAAAATATTAAATAGTATTAGAAATCAAAAGCTAAGTAGAAACAGTTATCTCCTGTGAACACCCGTTTTTTTCGAACAGCCGATGAGCCCACCAGCGGCCGAGTGGTAAAGTCGCTGAACACTGGTAGTTCGGTCCGCGGTTCGAATCCCGCGAACGAGCTGGCTGCATGGGTGTTTTCGTGGTTTTCCCCATGTGTAACGTGTATACGAGCCAGTTTCCCTTAGAAAGTCCTCCACGAAAGGCATCCCTCCCCTTTGGAAGATAGCCCTAGTGTGCTTTGCCGTAATTAAATACACCACACCACACCGAACAGCCGCTGAAACGGGAAAAGAGGAAATTGGTGCGGGAAGCGTAATGGCAAACCGTTGACCAAGTTGACCAATGTTAAACGAATTTCGCTTACTGCGCATGCTCAAAAGAGAATTTGGCGCAGGTACGACTTTGGCGTAATTTTAAAAGAAGATAAATACGGTATATGGTTGATATTGTATTATTATCTTGGGCGTAAAGAGTTCGAGGTTTTAAAACGTGTCAGGTTGTAAGATGATTCATCACTTGGAGTGTAAATGTCGATTATAAACTACCCAAATTTTCTTTTAAAAAGGATTACAAAACGGGAAACATTAAAAGATGTATTAGCTAATTATACTTCTGAGAAATAAAAAGAATTGAGTATTTACCATACGTTCCATTCATATATACTTTAACAAATTAAGCATTAAATCTAGTTTAAATTACTGAATTAAAGGTCAAATAAAATGAAATAGACTGTTGCAATTGTAAGAGCATTGAGCATGCGCAGTAAGTGAAATTCGTTAACATTGATCAACTCATTGTGCGGTTTGCCATTAAGCGTGCGGCGTGGCAGCGGAAGAAACGACACTTTTTTTCGAGCTGAGGATGAAACGAGAAAGGACGAAACGGTATTAAGCCAATAAGACGAGGTCTGGTACTTTATTTTATTATTTAACTATTCATCATAAATTTAAGAATTAATTAAATTTTTATTTGCCTTTACATTTTTACTGAATTTTAAATATAAGTATTTTATATTTCAGTTGCTAATTATTATGTTACTTTCAATATTCGTTATTTTAATCAATAATTTTTTATTATTTTAATTATTAAGTATTTTAATAACTAATTTTTAGTCCAAAGGGGCAGTTTGCCCAGAAGGACTATTAATTTCGCTTTGGCATTATGCGTTGTTTCACTTTTCAAATTGTTGCCACCAAATATTATCGCTCTGTATTATATTTAAAGAAATTAAATAATAAAGAATCTGCATAAATGTATGTATTTTTCTCGCACTGTGATAAAACAACGGTACCTACAGCCATCAAAATTTGAATAACGTAATCTTCCAAAAATATGAGCATGTGGAAGCCCTAATTTGAATTTGAAATTTGTTTTATTATCGATTTCATATTTTGTAACGCTTCAACGAATTTTTGATTAACAAACTCGACGATTTCAAAGGGAGCAATGGCTACACTGTCCGGGGGGGGGGATTATCTCCATCGCACGAGACTCTTTACCGGAAATTTTTAAGATATACTCATTTTAAATTATTTTGCGATATTGCTGTTGAACTGAATTTTATGAGAACGAAGGACATGCTGTTTGATAAATAAAGGTAACACACAAAACGCTAAAAAAGTCCCTTTGGAGTTTTTTTTTATTATTTTAATTGATAATTATATTATTATTGTAATATTTATTTTATTTCTTTATTTATTTTTAGTCCAAAGGGGCTTTGTCCCTCAAGAACTATTGTTTTCGTTTTGCGATTTTGCGTTGAAAACTTTAAAAGGCTGTATCACTTTTCAAACCGTTGCCACCAAATACTATCGCCCTGTATTATATTTGAAGATATTAAATAATGAAGAATCTGCATAAATGTATATATGTTTCTGGCATTGTGATAAAACAACGGTACCTAGAGCCGTCCAATTTTGATTGACGTAATCCTACTGCGAGTATGGGCATCTGGAAAGCCCAAATTTGAAATTTGGAATTTGTTTTATTATCGATTTCATAATTTGTAAAACTTTACCGAATTTTTGATTAACAAACTCAACGATTTATAAAAGCAAGCAATGGCAACATTCTACCGGGGGGGGGAGACCTTTTTATCTCCAGCGCGCAGAACTGTGTATGTGAAATTCTAAAGATATGCTCATTTAAAAATTATTTTGTGACATTGCTGTTGAACTGAATTTATGGTTTAAGTGCAAAGAATATGATATTTAATAAATATATAAAGGTAACACACAAAACGCTAAAAAAACGCCCCTTTGGACGTAATTTAAAATCTGAAATTAAAATTTAAATTACTTAAATTTTTAAAATTAATTTTAAATTTAAAATTAACTTAAAATTTAAATTTTATTTTTTCTTACTTTCCTGACGGCTTTCCGTAGGGCTCCACGCTTCTGATTTTAGAAATTAAGCCTTGACAGCAAAAGAAAATTAAATATTTAATCATATGTGTACCACAAAATAATAGTAAAAACAAAGTGAATTATTTCTATCCAAATATGCGATGCGAAAGTCTGCTCATGTATCCTGCTGTATCATCTGCTCGTCCCTATCTGCTCAGTTCCCGCGAAGTTCAGCCGCTCACGTGATTCAATGCCATGCGACGCTTTATACTATACTCGAATCTACCGAAAGTAACGAGTAACGAGTACTGGTTCATTAAGTAACGAATACATATGGGTATACAATTTCCCGTTATGAGCCCACCAGCGGCCGAGCGGTAAAGACGCTGAACACTGGTAGTTCGGTCCGAGGTTCGAATCCCGCGAACGGGCTGGCTGCATGGGCGTTTTCGTGGTTTTCCCCATGTGTAACGTGTATACGAGCCAGTTTCCCTTAGAAAGTCCTCCACGAAAGGCATCCCTCCCCTTAGGCAGATAGCCCTAGTGTGCTTTGCCATAATTAAAATACACCACACCACAATTTCCCGTTACTTTTACAGCACTACTACGCAGTATGTCAAATGCGTAATTCCGAGTTGCCATACTCAGTTATTTATCGCTCATTTGGCTCAAAGTACATACTTTCGCACAGTTTTCCATCATCCAAATTTGAATTCATATTTGTTTAGAGAAGCAATAAAAAGAGAAATGTATTAGTACTAAATGTATTAGTACTAATACATTTCTCTTTTCATTTCTCTTGTAGTAATTTAGCTATTTGTAGCTAGATTAGTACTATAATAATTTAGCTACATGGCTCACAGCATACAAACAATCAAAAGCGAGTAAGCATTTAAACAAAATAAGCAAATATTTCATAAAGCAATTAAAAAATATTAAGATAAAGGGCAATGGAACAGATAATGATACAGTGCGATTATGATATATATAAATTTTAACTACACAATCATGTGAATAAAGATTGTTAAGTAACGTCTGTGTAAAAAAAATAAAAAAAATATAATAAATTAATTCAGAACAGAAATAAAAAATTAATATTCATATGAAAGGAAGAAAGCAACTCACAGGATGTGAGCGTATGCGTACGTGCATGAGCATGCATAAGCGTATGCATAAGCGTGCTCACATCATATTTTTGGGAATACAATTTAGTAGTTCCTTATATGCTCCTTTTGAAAATTGGAATCTATGTTGTTTCATGTAACCCTTTTGTTTTGAAGAAATCTTTCCTGAAGTTAAGTTCTTTGCTAACAAACTGAAAAATTCATAATCAGAATCATTAAAAAAATTTTTTTTAATAAAATCGTAAAGCACCCCACTGATGTAAGATTCGCTTTATGCAATTGCTTCTAGGTAGCCGCTGTGTAAGAAAAATCGGAATAAATTTTAAAGGTTTCTCGCCATAGTTTTATCAGTTTATGCAGCTCCATATAGGGAACACTGTGCAAAACAGACATGTAGAAACAATTATATGTTGCTTTGAGCAAATAATCTTTATTATGTAATTCCTGTAAGGTGGGTTGACAAGCTAAGGACATCATTTATATTATAAATGAGTTATGCTTTTTCATGCGTGTGTAAAGACTGATATATACTCACAGATGACAAGCACCATCAGTTGCAATAGCAAATCATTGTTGAATATTGATATCAATATTGGATGCAAAAATTTTTAAGAAACGGCAACAGGAATTAAACCAATCATTAACACACAATCTGATTACCTTTTCAGTTATAATAAATATCTAATACGCAAGCACAAATATTTCACGCAAGAAATCTCTCTCTCTCTCTCTCATCTCATCAATGATAGGAGAAGAAAGTGTGATCCTTAATATTTTCAATTTGTTCTTGTGGCAGTGCAGATACTAATAATAGAAGATCAATTAAGATCTATACATTTAAAAATGTTTCGTGTTTACCGCCATTGATGTAAAATTCAACGATGGAAATTAATTTATTACCTTTGTTGTTACTTATGCTCACTTATTTGAGAGTAACATCAGCCCAAGCTCACGAAAATCCTCGTGGCAAGGAGCGCAAGGTACGCCTGTCGTTGGCAGCAACCTTGAGCACCTAACAGGTGACAGTGCGATTTGGGTCAGTTCCTCCCTCAATTTTAATGGAGAGCACCCCGGGGAGGATGGATCCGAGGGTCTCCCATCCCTCTCTCCCCTTCCACCAAACCACACGAGAGGACTTTCATGTCGCCTTATATTCAGAGTGGTGCCATACTGCACCGATACTATACATTTACAAATATCCATGCCTTCTCCGAGATTCGAACCCGGGACCTTCGGCACGGCAGTCAGCGACGTTAACCTCTAGGGCGGCGCAAGAATGCTTTACTGAAGAACCTTATCTCTGGTTTTAAAGTTAAAATCCTTCCTTTTGCTCTTGCAATATCCGAATTTCTTATTGCCTCGTTAATCATTTTCTGAATGTCTGTTAATTTAAATTCTGCGTCTCGTTTATGCACAAAGAACACATTTTCCAAGGGGATAATTATTTTCCTCCCCAAAAACAGTTCGGATGGTGCTTTTCCAGTAGTGCCATGTTTAGCTGTTCTCAGGGCGAAAGCCAGTTCATTGACGCAGTCATCCCAGTGTCAATAGTAAGTTTTTACATAACTACAAATAATTTTCACTATATTTTTGTTTACGCGTTCTGCAATGCTTGATTAGGGCCGATAAGGAACCATCTTTGTGGCGTATGATAAGCCCTGCACAAAGATTTTCGAAAATTTGACCAATAAACTGGGGACCTTTGCCTGATATTACCCTAAGTGGTACATCGTATTTTAAGATATATTTATTTAGAAAAGAATCATATACGATTTTAGCTGAGGCTCTTTTAAGGGGGAGTAGTTCTACCCAATAATGAATAAATATCTATTTTTGTTGCTTTCATTACTTGCATTTGGCCCTAACAAATCTACTCCTACTGATTCATTTGGAAAAGTAGCACTTATGCTATTTAAGATATCCGGCCGGGCTATAATTTACGTTATTAACTAATTGCCACATATGGCAGGACCTGACATATTCTGTAGCAAATTTTTGAAGTTGTGGGAAAAAGACCGCCTCGCGTGAGTACGCTGTAAGGCTTTTCTAATGCCAAAATGGCCTGCAGTACGAGCGTCATAAAATTCTTGCAAAATACTAAGCCGTAAAGTGGCTGGAACAACCAGGCTTAATTCATTATTCTCATTTGTTGTTTTAGCATAAGAGGCTATCAAGTATCTCATAATTTTCTGTTCTGTTTTTAATGGCCACTATATCCGGTTGTTCAACATTTTACGGATGTTTTAAATATGCATAAATATGAATAACTTCTGGATCAATTTACAATTCGGGGGGGGGCAATGATAGTTTCACGGGAGTCGAAGATTTTTCAACGTTAACATAGAACATTTTATTTCATTTCCTGCTTCATCTAATTTTATTCAAGATAATACATCGGCGAGAACGTTGTCGTTTCCAGCTGTATGTTTAATTATTAAGTTCTATTCTTCTAATATTAAGGCCCATCTGATTAATGATGATACAACGTGTTACACAGGTTTCTCAAATTGCAATTTTTCTTATTGATAACTTGTATAAAATTAGTCAGCATGTAACGTATTTTTATAAGAATATACTAAGAAATGTTATGTAAATATAAAACTGATTATCAAGAATTTTCTGAACATCATTTTCTAGAACTCACTTCATTTGCATATGACTGTAAAATTAATGCTTGTTTACATAACATTTATATATCAAATGAAATTTGTATTACCGGTAAAGATTGAAACAAGGCCGACACCAGTGCGTTCCCGTACGCATTCAGGTATGTCCGGCCTTGCTAACCTGTTAATTAAATTTCCTTATAGATCTGAGCTGTAAGTATTATTGATGTTTTTCATGCTGCATAGTGAATGAAGTCCACTTTCGTTTTCCCGGGGAACTTCCGTGAGCACTGTGACATTTTCTCTTATTTTTAACTAGTGCTGCCATCTGCTATCGAATCCTGAAAAACTGCTGTTCTTGCTGTTAACAAAATTCCCTGTATAATTTAGCTCTGATTAAAAAGTGAAAGGTCATACTGAAAATTAAATAGAGTTTATTAATAACGAAATCTGAAATTTTGTTTTTCATATTTCGATTTTAAATAGCTTAATTTTTTTGAAGAGTAAAACTGTGCTTTCCAGAAAATTAAAATGTGAAAGTGAAAATTACATGTATTAATAGCAATATATGAGTGAGAGAGTAATTACAGTATTGCCTCAAATTCATATAAAATTTTATCAAAAATACTGATCGTAGAAACTTTACGAGAAATGAAGGAAATGGGAACTTGAACTATGATGTTGATAACGAAGAAAATGTTGAAAGAAAGAATCGACTAATTGAAGAATAAAGGGTTAAAAGAAACAAGATTTTAAATGGTAAACTCACAACGGAAAGAAAGGGGAATAAAATGAGAATATTGAAAAATACCAAACCTACCGTATATTCTAGCGTATAAAGCGCACTTAAAAAAAAAAAAAAAAAAAAAAAAAAAAAAAAAAAAAAAAAAAAGATTGAAATTTACGATTGCGCATTATACGCCCGATATAAAAATGACAAATTTAAAAATAAGGAAACGATGAGCATAGAAAAATTTGATTTCTACGTGTACCTAAATGCTGTTACTGATGATTCTGGTGATTTTCTGCGACTCAGTTCGCACCACTTTTTCTGGGATAGGCCATTTCGTTAATTGTTTCCGCAAAGCACATTCATTCTTACGCATATGATTATTGTGATATAATATTCCTTCCACTAATGTACGGAGATTTCAACAATCTAAACATCCTTGCTGATTTGAGCACGATTTCCATTTTCTTTCGCAAATTAAATGACTTTGCATTTGAAACAAGCACTATGTTTCTTTCGTTTGGCAAGAGCCATATTTACTACTAAAAAGAACACTAGATCAACTGTATTTGAGCTAAAGCAAATGCAGTTTACTAAAGCGTTCGATGTTCACTTCGAATCACGGCTTGAAATGACTACAGAAAGAGAAAAGATCTGACCTCTAACTTCGCTAATTCATTGGGGTCGGAAGTACATTCGTATCCCCAATTATTTCCCCTTTTCTCGAAACCTTAGAATAATATTCATGTGCATACCTGAATTGAATATAACCACCGTCGTTCCTAAATTATTTACTCCCTCAGGCATTTTCCCCTTATCGTCTGTCAATTCGGTATACCATTGTTCGAAAGCCTGTTCAAATGATCGACTTCAAATGATAACAGCATCGCACACGTATCTTTCAGGCTTCTTTGTAATAAAACGAGTGCGCGATGCGTCGGAATATACGGTATTAAGAATAGATTTGGGAGGAGATCCCGAGATATGGAATAATATAGACCCGAGAATAGTCTTCAAATTGAAGGCTTCGTCAGTAACTGAGAAGTCCAAGACCTTTCAGGATTTAGCAAGATTCTCTCCTTGAAGATACAGCTGAGCAGTCACAAATCAGAAGCAATAATTCTGCTCCAAACACATCTGATGATATGCCTGTTACATCAAGAGAAATCTCTCATGTTATAAAATTTATTCCAAAAATTAAAGCACCTGGACCAGAAGGTATAACAAATCAAATAATAAAATTTATTCACTCTTACAGATTAACTTTATTCTTGGATATGTGTAACAAGTTTTTACAACTAAGCACATTTCTATCGCCCTTCAAAACACTGGTCAAGTTATTCTATTTAGTAAACCTGATAAAAATTCAAACGATATAAGTTCATACAGACCTATAAACCTACTCTGCAATAGAAAAGCTTGAGAGAATTATTGCTTGCCGCTTCCGTCACCACCTAACCCCCCCAAAAAAATAAGCAATAATCAATTTGGTTTTACTTCAAATAAATCACCAACGAATGCAATAGGCTCAGCTCTGAATCAAATTAATATTAACAACTCAAATAATCTTCATTCAGCAATTTATTTGTTTAGATCTTACCAAAGAATATGACTCATTATGGTGGCCATCTGTCATAGAAGCATTAAGAGAATCAAAATGTACAAAAAATATATTCAAATATACTACAAGATTTTCTAAATGAAAGAAAAGTCATAATTATTTACAACAACAAATTAATTAATAAAATTCAAAATAGAGGCTTCCCACAAAAATCATGTTCAACTGCAGAACTATGAAAGATAACTTTTAATTCCATTACTTCTTACAGATGGCCAGACTACACTCAAAGTGTAACATTTGCTGAGGATGCGGCATTTGTAATAAGCGGAAAAAGTAGATATCATCTTAAAACTAGCGTAAACGAAACACTCCATATATTCAAAACAGCATGTAATAAACTGAAATTAATGATCATTGACGAAAAATATAAAGCTATAATCTTCAAAAAAATATCTCAAAGAATTACGCGTTTTCCAAAATTCACCATTGACAATAATAGAATTCAGATTTTTTAAAAACTTAAATTTCTAGATATAATTATCGATAAAAAAAACTCAACTGATCACTTAATATATATTAGAAAAAAAATTACTAAAATAGCCAATAACCTAAAATATGTTCAAGGACTTAATTGCAGATTAAACCCACATATCCAAAAAATAATATTCGATGCAGTCATTTCAAAAATAGTCTTTTATGAAGCAGAGGTATGGGCACAACCTATGACAAACAGGAAGCAAAAGCAACTTATGCAATTCAACGTCAGTTCCTTCTTCGTATAACAGAATGCTATAAAACAACATCAAATGCCGTTCTCTGCGTCCTATCAGAAATTATCCTTCTGCATATCACAGCACACATCGAACGTACAGAAGAAACAGTACTAAAATTAAGAAAACTCTGTTTACTAAAAGAAGAAATAATTGATCTGATTAATTTCGAAATTCCAATGAATCCCTATAGAAGACATCCAGCCACCAGTCCAAGAATCTACAGTACATTGAAACTCAAAAATCTCCCTCTCCCGATTATCTATACAGGTGGTTCAAAAATGGAATCGGGAGAAGGCTGTGTATATATTGTGATAACAGGTCAAAATTTAAAAAAAAAAAAAAAAAAATCGTAATAAAAGCTCGACTTGCCAAAGAAAAGATATTTCAAGCTGAACTACTTGCAATCCAAATGGCAATAGATCATTCAATGTAAAATAATCTACAAAAAGTAAATATATCTACACATAGCCAAACTGCAATTCTAGCTCTACAGAATATTAAACACAAGTCTGAAACTGTTCAAAAAATCATTAACACAACCATTAATATCCTGTCTTATCTGCAAGTATCTACTCGGTTAAAACTCATGTAGGAATCTCCAGAAACGAAAAAGCCGACATAGCTGCAAAATCAGCCATAATTTCAATGATACTCTATCAATAGAATCCCCTTGACCAAAATCTTATCTTAGCTATTACCTCCAAAAAAATCAGCTTAAACATTTGGGAAAATGAATGGCAAAATATCAACACTGGAAGACGACTTTATCAAATTGCTCCCCATTTTAATAAAAACTCTACAATGGTCAATCATTACATAAATTGCTTTCTTACAAGTCACGGCCCCTTCCCCATATACTTCTTAAGCAGAAACATCTTAAACGCTGATCAATATGATGTATTTGGGGATAAAGGTCATACTAATCATTATATTGTTAAATGTGCATTAACGATATCCACCCATATCAGATTACCTACTTAAAATTCTAACGCTTTCCTCGGATTTGCTATCAAAAATAAGCATTTAAAAAAAAAAAGAAAATAGAAAATACTATAAAATACTTATCATCTATAAAAGATCTTTGTGCAAATTAATGTATTATGCCCTAACAAATTAAAATTAGTAAAAAACCATTCAAGATAGTTTCTCAGTATATTATAATGAATTAGAAAATGTTATAAAATACTTATCATCTATATGAGATTTTTGTGCAGATTAATGTATGACAAAATAATTAATGAATAATGTATGAAAAAATAATTAATATCTGACAAATTAAAATAAGTACAAATCCATTCAAGATAATCTCTCAGTATATTTTAATGAATTATTAAATATAAAATATGAAGAACTATCATAAATGAACTAAACTGACTAAAATGTTATGAAAACTATGAGAGAAATATTATGTCAGAAATATAATATTTCATCTAATATGATTGAACTACTGTGAAGAATATGATCTGTTATGAAGTTCATGTTTTGAATTTATTTTATACCGCGATGTAATTGTTTACATAACAACATCATTTGAAAAAAAATGGATGTTTATAAACTAGGTTAATTTATTTATAATTAACATTTTTGAAATTAAGTAAACATCATTTGATAAAACATTTGACTTTATATTACGAACTAATTGTTAATATGCGAGCTATTAAATGAATAAACTATATTACATTAAACATCATTTGATGTAACTTTAGAAAACATTATATTTTATAAAGTATACAACAAAATGTTTATAGATATATGTTTAATAAACTTTTATAAAATTTATGAACTAATATAAATGTACTATCAGGAACAAACTAGTATTATAAATAAGCAATTATAACTCAACTATTATTAAAAACTATCATTCAGAACTATTATCACAAAACAATTATGCTTCAACTAATAGGAATGAACTATTATGAAGTTTATAAACTATTATAAAAGTCATAAAAATAATGAACTTCTATGAAATTATTTATTTTATTTTACGAAAAATTTATCCATATATGAACTATTGAAGTAGCGAACTATTAAATAAAAGAACTACATTATACTAATATGCTACTCTTCAATTTCAAAACTGTAATGAAATGCTATGAGCTGAACTGAACTTATATTACAAAGTTATAAGCCTAATAAACTTTATAAAAATAAGACAATATAGTCTGTCTTCAAAATTACAAATTACTGGTATATACACAATTTAAATTTTAATACTTACCTATTATTAAAAAATTTGTATTACAAACATACTAGAATTGCTTCCAAAGAATGTAAGTGCGAAGACACTACCTGTGAAATGTAAATATTATCCAAAATTTAAATAAGTGCCTGGAGTCTTGGTTGGAAGCCCCAGCGCTCGCAGGAGGTGTCAGGCTGGGCGGTGTGTTGTGAATCAAAAGCTATAATGTCACGCCGTCTCAGTTAGCTTCGTGGATTTGGTTTCTTTTTTTAGATTGATCAGAATATTTTGTTAATTGATCAGAAGTTAGTTTTGTTAATTGATCAGAAGTTAGTTTAGTTAGTTAGTTCCCCTTGAAAAGTCAACTAATTTCCGGTCAATGATGATAATTACTTAGCTTGTTGGTTACATTTTCGCTTCTTACTATTTCATTCAAATAATTTCATTTTAAATTTTAATGATTCCATTTTTAAATATGTTAATGAGTTAATTCTATTCATAGAATTCTCACTTGTTTTCAAAGAAGATAATATATTAAATAATCTACTAGAAAATAAATTATATATATCTGCAAAATATTGACACAACATTAAATAATAATATATATGTAAAACACACAAGCATACATATGCATGTGTGTGTATGCGCTCTCAGAATGTTCACCCATAACCAGCTAATTGAATGACAGTTATTAAATATATTGAACATATTTAACATTTTCCTTTGCAATGTTTTCCATTAAGGATTAACATCCACTAACTATGATATGCAAATGCTTATTAAATTTTGTGAGCTAAGAAACAATTTATAAAGGAGGAATGTGAATAACAGATAATTCAGTATTCAATAATTAAGAAATTTATTTGTTAAATTCATTTAAAACTATAGTGAACTCTCTCTTGGCGATGACTTACATAGATAACTACCATTGAAGGTGACCAGTATTTCAGAATTTAGAAACAATTATTATTACTGTATAGGGTATTTCTGCCACATTCTTGGCGTGGCTTTGCGGTGTGGTGGTCAGCACGCTGGGCGCGTATTCCAGAGGTCCGTGGTTCGATTCCCGGGGAAGGCGTTGTATGTTTTTCATCTTTCCTGCTTCCAAAATACCTAATGTCTCTACAACTGAATATCGCTTCTCTAAGATGATCACCCTCATAAGAAAACAAATTTGGCTGTAACCCTAGCCGGTTTTCAGTTTATATTATTATTTACGTTTCTTGAGCTTTTGACCTAAATGGAATAGCGAAGATGATATTTATTAAATAGTTATAAACAAATCAATCAAATCTATAGTGTTATAAAAATTATTATAAAGTAATAAAGTGCCAAAACATTTTCATGGAAAATAAGCAAAAACTTTTGGATGATTGAAAGAACAATAAGTTTTTCTGTGATTATTCAAAAGTCTAAAATAGAATTGCTTAAAAATATGAAAATCTTTTAATCAAAACTACTGATTTGCAATGCAAATAAATAAGAAGTTTAAAAGATAACGCTGAGCAATTTCGATCTGCACATTAAACATCTCAAATCCATAACAGAAAAGCTGTATTTTATGTTTTCAAGTTATTTAAAAGTTAGTGAACCCTCTCTTAAAGATCCCCCAAAACGATCACATCTGAATGTAGCAAGTATTGCTGAAAACCTAAATTAATGTAGGGTCATCACTTTCCTGAGATGACCACTTCCAGAAAGACTGAAATTATGTGAAACCGTAAATAGTCATCTTAGTAGTCGTTTCGGAGTACTCAGGGGTATTGTAGCTGCAAAAAATAGGTTTCATAGAGTTCTGAACAGTTTAGAGCAGCGGTTCTCAACTTTTTGACTAACGCGTTTGCAAAGACACTACCACTACTGCATTTTACAATAACTAGTTTTCAATAATATTTCAATATAATTTCACATGGTAGTGATTCAGAAAAAAAAAAAAAAAATCGTTCTTTATGCAAAATACCTTAAAATATCTTTATAAAGATTATACTTTTTTAATAATTTCTACGTCATAACACTTTAAACTGATAATCTAAAACCCGGAAGTTTCTGAAATCCGTAATCGTACATATTCCGAAGATTTTAATCGCGGACTTTTTGCTATAATTTGAAATAGCTGATTTTTAAAATTTTATTTTATACTTTTAAAAAGGAATTTACTTTTAGTACAATTGTCAATAATAAATATTTATTGATCACTAAACCAATATTCATAGAGTTATCGGACTGAGCATTAATCAAAATATACACTGGAAGAGCCCTTACTCTTCTTGATGAATTAAAATGTTGAGTTTATGATTTGTTTTTATTTTAATTGAAGAAATACGGTAAAATATTACACGCTGCTTAAAGTTTTAATTAAACCGAAATACTGTTTGAAAAATTAATAAATTAGAATAAAAAATGAATCGTTAGGCTAGGATAAATATACGTTATCAGAATGCATCCTACCCAAAACAGGTACAGGCCTCCGAATTAATAATTAAGATTTTCATAAAATTTCTAAAAAATTAATGATTACACAACGGTCGAAAAAGATTACGTCATTTTAAACATCTTTTATCTCTAATCACAATGGTTAGGGGTAGATCTAATTAGTTTTAAATTTATAAAAATTCAGTTAAGTTGCTACCTTAAGAAGTTGAAATTATGGATTGCTATGAAATTTTAAAATGTGAACTCTAGTTTCCTGAAATGCTTCAGGAAACTAGAGATAATTCGAAAAATCTTCGATAATCTGAATGTGCATTAAGGGAAATAACTGGAAATTTAAGAAATTCGAATAAACTTCGATAATTTGAATGTGTAGTAAGAGTAATTACTGCAAATGTAACAATAATTAATCATTATAGTTTTCTTTTGGACAAAGATTATTTGGAGCTTCCTTTCGAGCAAAATTTTTAATCTCCTGTTTTAAAACTTCGCCCAAAGTAAGTTTCAGTTTCCCCGATAGATGGCAGGGTGCACACATAGCCCAAGAAGCTTTACTTCACTGGGCAATTCGCGAAATTTACACTTTAATTGACAAATTTCAGGTTCTTCGAATATAAATAGGGTTTGTTAATGGGCTGAAATCAGGCTAAAAGCAGTTCTTGAACAGGAGGCTATATCCTGAATTGTCATAAAGGGTGTGCTGCTTCGCATAAAATTTTTTAAAATTACGTTAATGAATTTATATTGGCATCATATATATTAGAAAGTTGGCTAAAGTTTTTCCATATTCATATTGTTACATACCCCGCGGCATATAAAATAATGAAATATGCATAATACAGATTTAAAATTCACCGTGAATGAAACGGAAATCTTTTCAGTTAAGGTTTACAAAAAATTATATCGGAGTTCATATAATTCAGTTTTGATTTTTTTCTTATAATATTATGTATAATCAATTAAACAATCACTGATTCACTGATTCATCTTAATGCTAATAAAAATGACTCTGAAAGAGTTGAGGCTAGTGCTGATAAAGTAGTGAATCAGTCTTTTAAGTTTTGCTGTCAATGTTTACACATTACCGGCGTTTCTATTACAGTATGGATTCAAATGTAAACGTTATTTTCTAAAGGGAGAAACATCAAAAATACAAAACATTCATCTTAAATAATTCGCAAAACTAGAGTTAAGTTTACTAACAAGATTTCTAGAAAATTACAGGAATGCAGAGGAATTTCTGCTTTATAATAAATTCTTTAAATTTATGAGCTTTATGAAGAAAGCTTATAAATTCAAAGAATGAAGCTTTTCGCATATTTGCTTGGACAGCTTATAAATTCGCAATACAGTAGTAGAATGATTGGGTTTTTTTGAAGCAGGAGACTTGAAATATGTGTACTGCCGCCGCTGGGACACGAACCCTGGACCTCTCGAATACGAGTCGAGTATGCTTCCAATTACAGCACAAAGGTATGCAGAAAGGATGGAGAAAATACCTTATACAGCTAAGTGATTTCACATTTTTCGCTAATATTTTATTTCGGGTGAAGAACCTCCTTTATCTTGTGCATTGGTTCACTGACTTTTAGACTGAAACAAACTGAAAAATGAGTATGTCCTTTTTTATGGCTTTCATACAAACTTTTCAACTGCGGTATATGAGATCATTCTCAACATCTCAACAATGAGAAATGTCCATGCTAAACTCTGCTCACTTTTATTTAAGTTTGTCAATTTTTTATAACTTTTTCTGTTTGTGGCAGCAGCAGACTGATCAAGGGCTTAAAACTGCAGCTCTTGTTTTCAAGAAAAAATGCATAAAATTATTCAGTCGATTTAAAATTTTATTGCTTATTTCTTACCGCATATTTATAAAGTTTTATACATATTTCTATTTGCTCATTTTAGTGCAGAATTGTCCTTGATTACTTGTATGGGAAAAGCTCTAAAACTTGTTGTAATATTACACTCAAGGCTTGATTTCTAAAGTTAGAAATGCTGGAGATCTGTGGAAAGATGAACAAAAATAAGTGAATAAAATAATAGCTAAAACAAATAAATAATGAATAATTTAAACTAAGCAAAATATAAAGTAATAAAATTTAAATGAACTGAGTTCAATTAATGATAATGTAAATAAACAGTAAATGAAAAAAATATTGAAAATGTAATAAAAATGAGAAAATTAATAATAACTTAAGAAAAGGCATAAGATTAAGTAAAATAATAAAACAAATGAAAGGTAAGTAAATTCATGGAAGTAAATCTTGATACCAAGGGTGAAAAGAAAGTAAATAATTTGATCAATATTCTTCACATTCAGATCATGGATTAGAAGCCAATATAAAGATTACATATATTGGCTTGTAATCCATGTAAAGCCATTTTGATCAGATGATTATACCTTATAAAAATTATTCGTTCTAATAGGATCGTTTTTTGATCTGGGAGATTATTTCTTCAGTTGCTTAGGTTTTCCTATTTTGTTACCATGAGAAAAATTAAGGCATTCATTCAGTAGCTATTACTAATATCAGTTTTGTTAAATTCCAAGTACAATATTGTATAAATATTAAAATTTTCCTTTTGTATTGTGATTTAATTACCCACAAAGTACCAGAACTCTTCTTATTTGAAACTTTGGTGTGTTCTGGCTGAAATTACGATTTTGCTCAAAAGTTGAGATGTACCAGAACCAAATCCCGACTAAACCTTCATATAACGAGAAAATAGACACTAATAACGCACTGAAATTACTGAATGAATACTTTATCTATATAATTTATTCTTGCAATATCAAAAAACAGAGCAGATAAAAAAACTTTATATGAAAAATAGGAACTATTAACAAGCTAATTTTCTGGCGTTACGTAGTTTGAAAATATGTCCCCCCCTTTCTTTTTTTTACTGCGCATGCCATTTAAAGTTTATTAATTTAAAGTAATTATTTTTTTTCCCAGAGAAAAACCAAGCACCTGACATCTGTTGAATACGACCTTTAAAGCACCTCTGTTTTACTTCCAGTAGTGTTTGAATTTTATAGAAAGATACGCTACTTCATTTTAAGGTTTAATTTATTATCATATATAACTTTGAAAGAAACTCGAAAACAAATCAATCTTAATTAATTGAGCAGAAAATTCACATTTGTCTTACTTAAAATATAACAATAAACTTCACTAAATTCAGTGGTAAACTATAAACACTCTCTTCTAACTGCATGCGATAATACGACCGCATGGGTTTACCTCACAGGAGGACTTAGAAGACAATCTGGAACTCACCTCTCCACATGAAATCCAAGAAATCATAAGGAAACTAAAAAACAGGAAGGCACCGGGCTATGATGCAATAACCAACCTAGCGATCAAGAATTTACCGAAAAATTGTATTGCAAGATATGCCAGTATTTTAAATGCTTGCTTAACCATCAGATACTTTCCGCTTGCCTGGAAAAGAGTCAAAATGATTGTCTTACCTAAAGCCGGCAAGGTTACCACTCGCCCAGAAGGATTTAGACCTATTAGTCTGCTTCCCGTTTTGGGGAAAATTTTTGAACGCATCATTTATCATAGAATCCAACCATACTTAGAGAAACTATCAGAAGAACAGTTTGGTTTCCGAAAAACGCTTTCCACCACAAAACAATTGTTTCAGAACTTTCTGAGTACATCGTCAGTGCGTTACATAACAGACAAAATGTGGCTTTACTTATGCCAGATGTGGCCAAAGCTTTTGACCGCGTCTGGCATGTGGGTCTAATTTTCAAGCTCCGTTCCCTTGGCTTCACCAAAACTTTAACGTGTCTCATTTACTCATTCCTGAAAGGCAGAAGTTTTCATGTTTCTATTGGAAATGAGATTTCTGAAGTCAAAAGATTTCACGCCGGCGTCCCTCAAGGATCAATTTTAGGTCCGATTTTATATCTTTTCTTTGTGATTGACTTCCCTAAAACAGGCTTTAACTACAATTACTTCATTGGCTGTTATGCCGATGATACGGCGCTTGCTGTAAAATCTATGTGTCATAATCAAGCTGTCAGGAAACTTCAACAAGTCATGCCGCAAATAGAATTTTGGTGTACCAAATGGCGTATTTCAGTTAACGCAGATAAATCCAAACTGCTCATTATCAGAAAGAAGAACTCTGCCACTGAAATCACAGAAAAGCTTAAGCTATTTGACACAGAAGTTCCTAGAGTACGCAAGGCGAATTACCTTGGCGTTATTATTAATGACAAATTTTCCTGGAAGGATCACCTGACTCATGCCAGGGGAAAAACACTAGGAGTCATTCAGAGTCTTAACCTACTTATTACGAGCACTCTAAACTGGACTTAAGAAGAAAACGGCACTTATACATCTCTGTTATACGGCCAATCTTCACGTATGCATCCCCTGCGTGGGCTTCAATTAGAGACAGGGACATATCTAAATTACAAATTACACAGAACAAGTTGCTGCGCACCTTCACGAATGCGCATTATTTTGTATCTAATAAGACTTTACACAAGGATTTGAAAATTGAAACTGTCATAGAGCATCTTCATCGCTTAAACTCCAGCTTTTTCCAGAAAGCAATTACATGCCCTCACATAACAAAATTACATGTTTTTGACTATATTCCACTACCGGAAGATAAAGAGTTACGACCGCTGGCAGCCCACCTAGCTAGAGATCTGAACTTTCCTACATAAAGTAGAATATTCCTGTATATAGTTGCATATATTGTATATAGCATTTATGAATACTTTTCTCATTATTTCATCGAAACTTCTATATTATATCTGATTTTACAAATTGCATTTTTGTCACTGTAACTTTATATTTGCAAATGTATGCTTTTGAGAGTTTGTATTCTTACAAACTCGTTCTGTCATGTAGTATGCTCTCACAGTATCTTATCATAAAAACTCATGATTGCTTTACCTTGCACTGCTCCGTCTGCGGCGCGTCTTCTTGTCTGGCCTAATTCCTAGGCTTGCGGCATCTTGCTTGCCCCCCTTCTGCCTCATTTCATTCTCTCAACCCCTACCACGTCAGACTTACTACTGTCATGTGCCTGCTGGCTCTCTTCATGAGCTGGAAACAGCCATAATTGTTCGGATCGGATCGGATACGCAAATTTCGTCCAATCTAGCAATAATGTGGGAGGAAATGAGAGGAAGGAAGAACTTCCTTTTGCCCGTGTAAAATATTTCATCAGACGATGCTGTAACTGCAGTGCTGGATTAACCATCAAGTAAAATAAGCTTTTACGTAGAGTATCAGAGAAAGTGAACAACACACAAAAGTGGACACAGGAAAATGCGCACCACAAATATTTACCTCGTATTTTACAATAGAATGTATGAACTCTTATGCTCTTAATTTTTTTAGCATATATTACTCCTAGTATGCATATATTTAAAAAATAAAGTAAATTAACATCCATTTAATTTTATATTGGCATTAATAAATTAAATTCATGTAATAAAAATTATATTCATTTGAAGTCCGGTGTTATCAGAAAGTTCATTTAATTGATCTCTTTGATTCAACAGTAGTTTGTTACTTTCAGAATCGCAATAGAATGGTTAAAGGACCTGTTAAGTTTCTTATCTTAATTAACCAGTTATTATGATTTTGATCTTTACTATAACTTCCTCTTTCCGAATTCCTCACCAGACTGTTAATTATCATTTAAAGTATATAAGTCAAAGTTTTAAATCTTATCCTGAGTTGAGAGTTTCTGGCACTCGCCCCAAGTTATTAGAATTTCGCCATATCTATCTAAAAGTGATTATTTTGACTTCTGCATTCTTCTAGCAGCCGAAGCTTTGAATTTACGCGCGGTAAAATTACCGAGGCAGCTTTTTTTATTTGACTGTGTAGTCTTAGCGTACTTTATCAACACTTAAATTTATTTGAGTGTTATTGCTTAATTTAAGTCGCCACGAGAGATGGTTTGCGTGAAATGCGAGTCGTGGCTTTTATGTTAAAAGTTCACAACAAATAAAGGGTTGTTATAAAACCTTTTTCAGTACTTCGAAGTTTTTGAGACATAGTGATAACTCATTATTCTGTCCCGTAAGGTTTTAGGTCTAATATACAGTTCCCAGATTAGTTGCAACTTTACAAACCCATTAAAATTCCTTAAGTGTAGTACTTGGAAAATCATTTCAAAGTGCGACCTCAGAGTTTAGAAGTATTGCATAATTCTTTTTGAAAAACGACATAATTTTCAACTAAAAATATTCTAAGATTGGAAACGGCGAAAAATGACTCTATTTTACTCAAATAACTCATAAATCAAGTTTCCTCTCAAAGCCTTTAAATTTCTCATCGGCACTGAGAACAGTCAAAGAATTACCTTGTAAATAGATATTTAGAGTAACGTCTCTATGGCAGTGTACTTAGCCGCATGATGTTAGCAAGAAATGATGCAGAATATTTTAATGCCTTTTAGGAATGATGGAACATTTTTGCAAATCTAGGAGCTTCGAGGATCACTGGTGGCCCGCGGACCAGTTTGGGAAACGTTGGAATAATGCATCAACATACACTTTTTATTTCAAACTGCAAAACATTTCTAAAGAGGTAGCTAAAATATTAAATGAGTTTATGCCAAGGCCTATCTGTCTTATGATTTCAAAGTGGGTCGACAGATTGCTTAAATGAAAACGGTACGTCAATCAAGATCTATTTTCAAAATACTGAAGATTGTGCTTTTTGATCTTGATGAAGTAGGGAAAATTAAGTCTGTACTCAAGAACATTGCAATGAACTCCGAACATTATAAAAATGTATTAGAGAGTTTAAGAAACACTTTCCGTAAAAAACGGCCTGAAAAAAGGCAGAAAGTTCCATCTGCCTTCAAAAGAACGCTTTACGTCTGTCTGAATGGCAGTTTCTGATAAATAAAAACATCATGATATTTTGTCATCTATATCTTTCACCGAATCTGGCACTGTGGCTCTTTCGCATAGTTAAAATGAGCAAGGGATCCATAAACTTAAAATGAGCAAACGTTACGAATCGCTTCAGGATATCGAGGCAATTAGGACGGTGCAAGTGAAGTTCACTCACGAAAGATGACATTTAGAGCTACTGAAAGCGGCAAGAAGAGTAAAGTATGTTCGAATGGGAAAGGAGACACTGATGACAGTGTGCCTTTTACTGTAATAATGGTTTTATTATTTAAATATTAGTCGTATTTTATATCACACGATTCTGGTAAAGACCCTAAAACGCTACAAAAGACACATGATTCCATTAAGAAAGCTCTGGCTTCTGGTCACGTGCAGCCCGCTTCCAGAAATATAATGTCTTAATCGGAAATAAAATTCTTAATACCCATCTCATCTCTGCTATTCGTTTTCAATGTGTAGTTGATGGGGGCATTTTCTCTTTCGTACTGAGCAAGAGATCAGAGCCTTTTTTGAAGTGTTTTTTTCCCTCCCTTCTATTATTACTGTTCCTGCAGTTAAGGAGCTGTAAGACCGATTAAAGTCAGATTTCACAATCGAATTACTTCAAGTTTAGATGAATACGCTGCATCAGACGGCATTCCTATACTATAATACGGTTAACCCGAGCATCCTACACGTTCAAGTTACCAGCTCTCTGAAATTTCCCCGAAGAGTTAATTAATTTCACTTCGAGATATAAGTTATAAAACCACACTGAAAATATATTTCTCACGATGACACATGAAAAATATAGGCGTCTAAATTCTAGTAGTCCGTACAATTGTTCTAAAATACCCCTTTTCCGTCCTTTTTAAAACATCGTTTAGTAATTGCTGAAGCACATAGACCTGATAATGAGTGTATTATCTAATGATATGAATAAAGAGACTTGAACGCGTGATCGACTTTATAGGTTTAAGAAAAACTGTCGTTATATTACATGGAAAACTTAGGCTACAGTTTTAATATATATAAAAAAATAATAACTCTCTGTAAATAACTATCCTTTGAGTTCATCCATTTAACGCATTATGGTGTAGAGTCATTAGGAGTTTTGAAGCAGGAGACATGAAAAATGAGCAATTCCCTCGCCGGGACTCGAACCTAGATCTCTCGAATACGCGCCGAGTGTGCTAACGTTACACACGAAGGCATGCAGAGAAGAGGTAGAAAACTGTGGTCTGGTACTTGATAGGTGTTCAAACTGACCTTATAATGGATCATGGCTTTATCTTTCAGATATGTAGTGCTTCAAGTGAAAAAGGGTTTGTTCGACATTTTCCTATCCCCAGGTCCCTGTACCAGTGAGGCACTGTTTTCAGAGTTTTTTTTTTGAAGAATTTCCTCATCGTGAGGTAGCTGAAAGCAGTTTTCTAGAGGCACTGTAAATGAGTGGAGGTTTCTTTTGGAATACCAACTGATAGGTAATAAAACTGTAGTTTCTGTGTCGCATCTTTAGGTCCCTGTATGCCAGTTTCCCGTTGGTGTGTATATATATATATATACATCCTACTAACAGGGAGCAATAACAAAGTTCAAAGGAAGCGATAATTGTAGAAAAAGCAAAGAAAGTACTGGCCATGCTTAATAATGATGAAATGGCAGATCAACTAAATAGACAAGAGACAATCTTTCTCTTGGCTAGAAACGTTAAGTTTTAAAATTTGAACGGATCGCTGGAAGAAGCACTTAAAAAAACTGTTGTGCACTTAACGTGTAACATGTTGAAAATGCTTAGCAAAGACTTAAACCTGACAGAAAATGACAAATTGTAATAGATTTTTGATGTTCTTAATAATTGCAGCCAGAGAATTAAACCGGGAGTTTCCCAAACAACACAGTGCAACTTAATTAAATAAGGAATTAAAATTAATGAAGAACTAATAAAAATGGAAATAAATGTCTTAAGGAAGCGCGAAAAAGACAGAAAATCGTGAGACATTAAAACTGCTTTTCTAGAGTGGTTAAGCGTTTTAATTTCTAGAGCTTTTTTCACTAATTCGTTGAATGCTAGGAGAAAATTTTGTATCAACTGGCAAACGGCCCACAAGTCGGAGAAAGAGAAATCCAGCATTGTTAATCAGAAACTGCATGGTGAGAAGGAAGAGGCAGATCATCTTGCGGCTGATAATTGAATAAAAGACTTTTTACTTGAACTGCTGAGTGAGTAAATGACACCCGAAATTTATAGACCACATTACAGAACATTATCAAAATACACGTTATTTGAAAGTGAAACAGCGACTGGTTTAAGAAACTGAAGGAACGATTTATTTGATATCTAAACCTGAATATCACTAACATATTATATTGTAAACAAATGCATTTTTTCTGCCTCTCATTTTAGGTATTTAATCAATTTAAGAATTATGGAATATTTTCCCAACTACACAGAAATGATACTCCCTTCACGAAATTACGTAGTATTTACATATTTCATTTATATTTTCTTTTTAAGTTTGAAAAACAACATTTCATGCTCTTAATTTCAGAGCATTATTTTCATGTCTGTTTTAACATGACTTGCCAACAATTTTTCCCAATCGCGTTTAACACAAAAAATTAATAGTATGCAAGAATTTCTAAAATTTATTTGGAATCCAGAAAATTTGTCCAAATTTTGTAAATAGTATAACCGCTCACCTACGCTCTAATTTTTTTTATTGCGAAAGCTAAGCTCGTTTTTCTTATTTTATACTCAAAGACGTTTAGTGAAATTAAATTCTAGGTATTAAAATTTGGGTTTGTTAGCTGAGAGCTAAAATTATTTGTTGTTCTAAGTTTCTACAAAGTTTAATATACTTACACAGTTTCATTGAATTTTTTAATAGTTTTAGTTATTTCCCGTTCTATCATTTTAAAATTAAATCTACAATCTTTAAGTAACATATAATCCTTACAGTCTTTAATATATCATTTATAATCTTTACACTTTTCTATCATCACCAAGTTTATTCCACGTTCTATCATCTTTAAAATGATTCTTCTCTAGAGAAGAATGCTAATTAGCCTTTGATGGAAGGAGCAAGATCAATACTCAAGTCATAAACTAAGTTCAGAAGGTCTCGGTGCTTTGAGATTAAGCAAATTTTGAATAGTCGCTTATGCTTACGGGCGTAGCCGAAGCTTCGGCCTTTATAAACTAATTCAACTGATGCTTCGTGGCGCATCCTGTGAAAAATAAATATTGGGGTGTCTTTTGGGGCAGGCAGGTAAAGAGGAGACCGTTGCCTCTTGAATCAGGCTACATCAGTAAGCTGAATTGAAAATTGATTGCACGGTCTCCGGGTGAAACATGCGATGCAGAACTTAACTTCAGTTAAACACAATTCCAAAATCGGCACTGTAACGCAAGCAAATGAGAATAAAATCCAAGCAGATCCAATAAAGCAATACCAATAAAAATTTGCAGTTATATACAGTACGATACTAAAAGCAAATCCGGGAGACTAGATTAATTAATTAATTAAATTTGAATTTTCCAAACTGACTTAAGAGAAAACTGCTCCACCGTAATTTAATAAACATTGTTATTTAAAATTATACTATTTTTATCATTAGCTTGAGAATTAAAATACATTTTTAATTAAAAATACTTATTAAAAACGAATAATATTTGATTAAAAAATTCTAGCATAAATATACTCATCTAAAAAAAGATGAAAATTCTGTTTAAAATAACGGTTTGACACAAATTTATAAAAACTAATAAAAAGTAAATGGAATAATTTAACTTTAATTTTATTTAAAAACCAGTATTTCAATGAAATAAAGGCATTTAATGATAAATCAGATGATATGGAGCATATTAAATAGAAAAAGTTTGTAAACTAGAGAGAATGTTTGCTTAGGAGTTGTTTATGCAAGTTGAATTATTAATAAAGTAGCAATACAGTTTGCTGATATTTTCGAATTCTTTTTGCTTGCATTAGCAAATTTTTTTTCTTTAATTTAATGTAATTTTTTATACATTTGGCGGAAGAGAATGTCTAAATCCTTTTATGATTGCTTTGAATTCGCTTTCTGTTATCGCATGCTGTGTTGTTCTTTCACAGTCTCATTTCATTTCCTTTGCACTAACAAGTTTAAAATAGAATATTTTAAGTGATTAGTTTCAATACTGCTTTAATAGACAATGATATATCAAATTTTAATTTTTCATATTTAGGCTAGGCGTTGTTTGATTAGAACTTGCTCTCTCTAAATAAGCGGTTCTTGTAGAAAGTGCATCATTTTTCACACGAGTATAAAACATCATCTATCTCAGGATTAAGTTACTGTTCAGATTAAAAAACATCAGTCTTTTCAAAGCTACTTTTATGGATGTGCAAATACGCTGTATTAGAGTGAGTAGAAATGAAAGAATATGTCAACAAAGCTCGTCCATGCAGCTGATTTCGAAAGCGTATCCCACGCAATAGTATGAAACGGTATGTTATAGAAATGAATGAAAATAGGACACTTGTTTTCTGAAAGAAGCGAATAAACGATTTTATTGTTATTTTGTTCTGATATTTCTATGAGATGTCACGAGAAATAATACTTTAAGTGCAGAAACTTGATCAAATAATTGTGTTTATGTTAAGAGAGTGATCCTTTTATTTATTGGACCCATATAATTAAGAGAAACTATAATGCGAGTTGATCAAAAGAGCTATTTTAAAACTTCGAAAGCATTATTAAATTGTTTGAATTCAAATTATTTTACATAGTGTAAAATATCAATAACTTATTATTCATGAAACGCCGCAATTTTTGCAGAAAATCCATCCGTTAACCCCCTTATTTCTTTATAAGTCTTTATTTTTTGTTTGCATCAAACGTACTTATTTTTTTCTTTATCTTTTTCTTTGGGGAAAGGGGATAGCACTATTTGGTTTAAAGCATTTAAACAACATCGCTGCGTTTCATATTGTTTCTAAATTTCGAAGTCATTGCTAAATTGATTGAATTCACAGTCTTCTAGAAATATAAAGCACTAATAATTCAAATTTATTATTCATAGAACGCCATAAATTTTGAAGAAAATCCGCGGTTTTCTCTCGTAAAATCTTTATTTTTTGCTTATATCAAAATTATATCTTTTTTTTTCATTTAGTTTTTTTTTCAAGTCTTTTTTTCTTTTAAACACTTATAGCGTCTCCGATTCTTAGCAAGCATAAACTAACGACACGCTAGAAGACTGCGTGAGGAATTATCCTCAAGCCTTAAGTACGACAAAGTCCAGAGAAGGGTGTAAAAAACCCTTTATTTACTCACTATCGTTTGACAGATAGCACCGATTAGTGCTTACAAAAGCCAACACTTCTGGCTTAACTCCAAAGGTAACATGTAACTTAAAATAGAATAGAATTAAATTAACGGCTTTTCACAGGTTACTTAACGCGCAGGCAGGCTCTGACACGTAGAAGTCAGGGTAATAAACTTAAAGTTTAGAAGCACTCAACGTCACAGAAATCTAATTGCCAGTAAATCAAAGATAGCAACGTGGCTTTCAGGTGGAAGAACATGCTCTCCTCTCTTTCTCAATTCACCTTCTAAAACCTTTCCTTAAATACTACTAACTTCTTTCTACCTCATTTTAATACACGCGCGCTGACTCATTAACTTTCTGGCAAGAAAGCGTGGGTTGAAAAACGAGAATAATAAACGAGAATTTACATAATCACTGAAAGGAGAAATAATAATAATAATAAGAAGACAGTGAACTTTTCAAGCTATTATATTGAAGCACAAAGCCCTAGTATAGTTAACAAGTAATGCGATATATACATGTAGCATATAAAAATCGATGTAAGTGCAATAAGTATGTACAAGCTGGAAAAATATAAACTGAGAATAGCACCGTAAATATTGTGATATTGAAATAACACAGACATGTGTTCTAGTGTGGGAATAATAAAATGAAAATTGCTATCATATATTAGAGAGTAAGTTCCGTGATACTGATACATATAGGCATGTTAATGCTGGTACTGTTAATGTGTAATACATATATATGAAAACACTAATAGGAAAGGCTGTTTTAATTCTGAAAGAAAAAATGCTCGAGACAGCCTCTGAGGACCACGACCGAGATTGTAATGTTCTTCTTTTCCCTTTCGTTCAGGTGTGCAGTAACAGGTGCAGGATCTCCAAATGCATGATATCAGTATATTGCTGACAGCTTGCATTAAAAGTTTAATGGAAGCTTCTTTGTTAGGAAGTAGAAAAGATGTCATTTGAAAGCTTCACACCTCTTTCTCCGTTAATGAACGGGGGGAGGAAACGGACGGGACGGATAATGGACGGGGATGGGCGTTTCGGTATTTTAAGGATACATGTTAGCGAAGGCTTCGATTTTGAGTTAGAAAACCGAAGCCTTCGCTAACCGAACTAGTTAAAAATAAAATTATGTGTTAGATAAATTAAATGATTCCCCACACACTTCTTGATATAAAGCGAATCCACAGTATTGCGGCGTTTTATATTGCTTCTAATCCTTTCAAAACAAAATTCGCACGGGAGTGTATAATATGTGTTAATTAATCATTTATAAAAACTAATAGTTGTATAGGATAGAAAATAATTAAGTCATTTGCACAAAGTACATCATTATATGCATAATTATTTGAATCTGTTTGTAGAAAACTACATATACTACTGTGATACTAATTTGATTTACCCTGCAAAAGGTAACAGTTTGGCTCTCAGACCTCAAAATTCCAAAAACATTGCCACGAGAAAGGGGTGTTTTTTTTATTATAACTCCAAAGTTTTATACCTGGGCTCTTTTTCTTTTAACTTCTTGCTTTATGTCTTTTAGTCACACACTGCCGGCCATTCATAATGCGACATCACGAAGAAGAGATATTAAAGTTACATTTGTTGGACAAATAAGGTACAGGGATGAAAATTTGAAATTTATATTTAAGATGACTCTAAGAAGTCATGGTTAATAATAACTATTGTCAGCCATGGTGAAAGGCCTTAACTAGCAGAATGAAATATTTAACACCCTGGGCAATGAAAGACTTTTTTTTTTTTTTTCTCCGACTGCGGGACAGCCGGTCCGCTTATGAAAGGTGCTCGTCGGCATGTTTAAGTCCCATCGACGACTATAATTATTTCTTAGCGTTTTAAATCAAGCTCCCTAAAGTCTGTCTTTGAAAAGAAACGCGAGTGATAGAATTAAAAAATAACACCCTTCCATTTATTTCCCAAAAGTGATTTTTTGGAGGGAAATAAGAACAATAAACTGGCTATGAAGCATTATCACTATGTGCAAACCGATCACTGATTCAAATAAGGAATTTTTTATGTTGCCGAATTTCTGTCACAGATAAGTTGATACGCAAATACATGTGTATACGCCTAAATATGTTGATGCAAGCATCGCTAATACAAATGTACAGATACCGAATGCTTTTACAAATAATACAAATAATTACACTTAAATATACTGTCACTATTAAATACATCGACTGGTTCGAATAAATATATTGTTGCAAACATTCCCAAAACTAATATATCAGATACTGAGTTCCTATTATTATAGAGACCTTAAATTTGTAAGCAAATATATGTGTATATTTATACACTTTGAAAGTACACAAACTAACACAAAATATTATTAATGGGACATTGCTAATGCATATATACCTTAAATAATAACATTTATATATACAGTCATTATTGAAATACATTAACCAGTTTAAATAAATTAGTTCAAATGTTGATGTCGGCATCGCTCATACACATATACAGATAGGAATTGCGTTAAGCTATTATAAATAAATTCAGGTACATGTACAACCATGATTAATATATGTTGTAGACAGAATCTAGATTAATTTGAAAAGACAATGTAGTAACATTCGTGGTATGTCCATTGCTCAAAGCACTACAGCCGCATATGGGTATGGGCTAACATAGGTTGTTGTGAAACAACCTATATTATGCGAGGCATATTGTACGCAAAGGAACAGCAGGAAAACCCATAATTCTAGCACTTCCCACTTTAAATGATACAAATGTTCATGTTTTGGTGCTCTTAAATTAAAAACATTTTTCTAAATATAAGTAACCCGAAATGTATAAAAAGTTATATTTGTATTTTATTCAGCATTTAGATTTGCAAATATAAAAACACGAATCTTTGCCTCATTTAAAAGATTTTTGTATTTAGAAGTTTAGCTCTACAATGAATGATTGCGAAAATAAAGGCCGGGTAAGGACTTTTGTGGACATAGTGCATATATTATGGTTTATATTATCTTCAACGTGTTATGAATGTGAAGATTCAATGAAATGATACTGACAAGTAACAGTTATTATGATGTGTTACAGTTTTTTATAGAACCAGAACTAAGTTCATAGGGCATTTACGATAAAGTTGGGCTTAGTAAGACTGAGCAATATTGCATTTTGCCTTCATTGAGCATGATTATTTTGATAGTGCATTTCGTTGTATGTTTTATCCGAAGATTTTGACATTTATCTTTAGTTAAAGCTAATTTCCTGTCCCTTCTAATTTCATCTTACAATTTCCTGCCACAGTGTGTTTTTAGAATCGCGGTTAATGCAAATGAGGAAGAGCGGTACATTTGGTAGCAGTAGCGAAATTCAACTGACTTCGTTAGAGAGCCAGAGATTCTGACTAGAGCGCGTTTGCCTTTTGGCTACACCCTCTCCAAGCTATTACTACGCTCGGTCGTATTTCAGGCCCTTGATAGCTTCCCCGTTTAATTAACATTTAGGGGCCAACTCCTTTAAAATTTTGATAGCTTCGGCTATATTCTTTTAGTTAAGCATTAGTTAAGATTGATTTCTTAGTACTCTTGAGTTCACGGCCCAAGTCGAGGCTTTCTGTACGCTATAAGACAAGAACCGATTGTAAATTCTTATTTTGAGAAATAAAGGGTAATTAACCTTTCTTGAGTTTACGTTTCTGTTTCCTGAGCTAAAGCGCTTATTCGCTTACCAGTTTTCGAACACACATTGCTACAAGAGAAAATGTTGGAGCCCTGTATCGTGATCATTGAAATAGAAGGGGTTCAAAATTATGTGGGCTCCACCTCCACCAAACCTAAATCTCTTTATCTCTTGGGCTGGAATTTTATGAAAGGGTATAAGGCGAATATTGCAAGCATCGGTTATCGGAAATTTCCCATTTTAACCACTGAGAATAAAACTGCAGCCTTAATCTGGAAAAGGTTTTAAGGTCAATTTAGAAAAGATGGGAGATTTCAGCATAACTGAAAGAACATATCGAAAAGCTCTACAATTGTACATTTATCTATGTACTATATTCTCTGGATTTCTTATTTTAGTCAAGAAATATTTTTTTTTTATAAAAAAGGAATCTAGATTTTTAAACACTTTTTATTGACGTATTACTTTCTAAATATCTGAATATTTTCCTTAAACCATTCTCACCTGATAAATAACGAAAATAATTGCAATAGGAGTATGTGTTCAATATGCTTCAATTATTGTTTCGCCAAAACGTAAGTATCCATTAAACGTCTAAAGATTATCTTTGAGTCATAATTAAGTTATGCAAAATAAAATCTTGGCTGAACATCTCATATCTGTGTCGCAAATGAAGTCCTCAAGAGGGAAATAACTGTGAATGTAGAACCAGAAATGTGTTATATTTTTATCAAAACTTTAAGCTTTTTACATATGTAAGTATTTCTACATCACATTATATTTATTGAGATAATCTGTGAAGCCTTCATAAAAATGTACAAGTTTCTGTCCATAAAAGGCATCTCTTGATATTTCTCTTTTCTAGAAAACCAGTACCCAAATGAAAATTTTATTATAATTCGATAATTTCAAGTTTTAAACAAATTGAAATCTGACATCATCCTCGAATTAAATTAAATACAGAAATATGTAATTAATTAAATGTAACACTGGAAAGAACTTGAAATTTTTTTTTAAAAGGATTAACTGAACGACTGAGGAGATCAAATAGAAACTTTTGTCCCTGTTAAGTTAATACGATATTATTTACAAGGATACGGCAATTCAACGCTTAAAGATACGGCAATTCAACGCTTAAAGATACGGCAATTCAACGCTTAAAGATACGGCAATTCAACGCTATAGGCAAGAAAATAAAAACTGTGAAAACATATTACTGCAGTAAGGAAAAATGCGAAATATTTCTGCTTTTTTGTAAAAGGAGAGGGATAAGTTTGGGTCGATTTGCTGAGAGAAGAAACGCACCCTAGGTGCATTTTAAATTGAATCCTGAAAAGTGTACTTCAGTTTTATTAAGTTTCGTTTGAATACAATTAGGAAGGTAGAGCAAGCATTCAGTTCTTTATTCTGTAGATGGTAGACAAATTTCCTGAAGTTTAAAAATTAATTAAATTTTACTTCGTGCTTTTATTTAATTTCAATGAAGAAGCATAAATAAACAATTAGAAGCATAAATTTATGCTTTGCAAACGATTTTGAAGATCAAACTGTACAACAAATTTATTTTGCTATACAAATAACATTTCTCCGAAGTCCAGCAAATATTTTAGATGAAGATTTGTACAACATCTGTTATGACAGATTTAAAGTTGTTAATAAATGTCTTAAAAATTTAACTGAGCTGTTTAACTTATCAGTGGTCAAGAGGAAGAGTTTCATCCGGGCTTCGATTTCTAATGGTTAAAATTGGGCTTTGATTTCCTCTTCGGTTAACATTAGCACATATCATTTCCTCTTAGGAAATCCTGCACAAAGGCATTCTTTCACGCGAAGGTATTCTTAGAGTGTTTTGCATTAATTTAAAAAAGCTGTACCAAATAGTTTATCAGAATTGTCTTATTAGAGCAGAAATGTGAATGGTTTTGAAACTTTTATCCAGACAAAGAGGTGATAAATATGTGCATATCTTTTTGCCTTCTTTTTACAATTTTATGATGCCAGCGTTACAATAAAATAATTAAAAAAATACAGTTGCGAAGCAATGTTATTAATGAAAGCATTTTTATTCAAAATAATCTAAACGCTAATATATATGGCCGTTAGTGTTTCTGTCTGTATATTTGATACCAGTAGGATTGAAAAAAAATCCACATATAGGAAAACCCTGAAATGTTGCTGCATCACACTTTTAAAAATGCTTTAGAGACTACGAAGCTATTGTTTTTGAAAGGGAAGTAATGGTCTGTACAGAGCAAAATTTCATAATTATTTTTGAAACTGTAATACGAAATCGTCTATTATAAGGTAGTTAACAGTTTACATAAACTATTAAAAGCAAATAATTTCGAAGCTGAATCATTTAACTTCAGTTTTATGTAAGTAAGATCTCATACAAATATGTAAGCAAGTTCATACTTTTCAGTTAAGTTATAAAACATACAGAGTGTAGTTAACTGTAAATCCAACATTTGTTTTCAATGAAAGTTTAATATATCATAACAAAAATTTTAAGCATTATTTTTTGAGCTTATAAAAGAGAAGTTTCAAGCACAAAACACAGTCAGTGATATCTTGTCTTTGCATCAGGAGAGCTTTAGTAAAGCTGCACTTAAAGCATTTGGTAGATCCTGAGTGTGATGAACGCAATCAGAGAAAGGACACTTCATTGTTGACAGTTCAAACCCTTTTCTTGAAGATTTAAAGGCAGAGTATGAATATGTAGAAGGCAATCAGAGAAAGGGCACTTCATTGTTGACAGTTCAAATCCTTTCTTGAAGATGTGGAAGCAGAGTATGAAGATGTAACTTACTACAAACACTGTGAGGTGGTTGAGCCTGGGGCAAAATTATGAAAAGCGTCTGTGCATTGCAGAATGAAATCCTTTTATTTTTGGACACGAAGGAGAAATCTCATGATTTTCTTACAAAAACAGGATGTGAGGAGTGGAGATCTGAGGTGATGTTTGCAGCTGATGTATTTGAGAACCTGAATGAACTGAATGTGACATTGCATGAAAAGGGGTTGCTTGCGCATGAAATGTGGAAGCATGTAAAATCATTTATAGCAAAACTAGGTCTATTTGCAATGCAAGCATGTGAAGGCAATTTATGTCATTTCCCTTTATTAGGGAAACAGGAAATGCCTGAAAGTATTTCTGCTAAGATTAAAGATCCTCTGCAGATTCTGGAAGATGAAGTCATAAGAAAATTTCAGGAATTAAAAAAAACTGAGCCTAAACTCAGTTTGCTCTCTTATTCCATTACTGCTGATATGGACACAGCACCTGAGCACCTGCATCTTGAACTTATTGACATACAGTCAGATTACGCTGTGAAAAAATGTTTAATGATGTGACATTAGTTGACTTTCACAAATCTTTGTCTGCTGAAAAATTTCCATGGATGAAGAAATTTACTGGGAAAATGTTCTATATATTTGGGTCTACATGTATTCGTGAGCGAAGCTTTTCTTGCTTGAAGATCAACAATAGCAAATATAGATGCTCTCTGAAAGATATTAACTTGATGTTATGAGAATCTCAACCAGCAATCTCACTCTTGATTAAAAAATATGTAGAAAAGTGTGATAGAGTCTCATTAAACTGACTGTAAAATTATATGTGCTTGCGGCTATATATGATAAGGAATTGCGCAATAAATAAATTATATACAACAGGCTCTATTCTATTTAATTTGTATTTATTAATTTTTATATTATATTTTAAAACTTTTTTGAAATGAAATCATTTTAAAAGGTGTGGCTTTCCGCTAACCCCCGCTTCCACAAAATGGCCCCCAAGCCGAAAAATTTGGCCCACCCCTGATTTAGAAGCTAATTAGGATACGATGCCATTGCTTTTCGTAACATCTGCATGGAATACGAAGCCCCCCCCCCCCCCAAAAAAAAAAAAAAAAAAAAAAAAAAACTCAGTTAAATGATTCTTAAAAGTAAAGTTGTGGATACGATAGAAATTTACATTTGAGCTTATTTTGCTTTCAGTTGAATCAGTTCTGCGTGCAGGGTATGTCGTCATCGAATCTAACTCTTCCGTAGCGACATGCATATTAATAAATAATAAAAGAACAGTTTTAAAGTAAGAGATGAATTTGAGGGATACTGTTACGGATTTGGTATTTAAATAGATAATGATAGTTAAATTATAAATTAAATTGTTTTATTCCCCGTGCAGTGCAGCGCGTGACGAATATTAAAGGAAAGCTAAGCCGGAAAATTAAAAATACAAGAGCACGTGCATTTAACATTTAATAAATAAATAAATATCTCTTTTTTGATTTCGAGAAAGTGCTAGAAAATTCTCGCGCGCGATCTAAAATCTTATAAAAAGGAGGAAAACCTCTCAATTCAGTAGTTATTCTTTTAGTTAGTTTGTTGTTGTTTTAAGAGTTTGTTTAGAAAACTGCTCTTGTTGACTGTAGCGAATTCGCGGATTAGCTTTCTGTAGCTGTTTTGAATTAAGTTCTGTTGAACGTTTCAGTAGTTAAAAGATAACTACTGTGAGATATTGTAATACTGTACGAATATCTGAGAAAATTGAAGTATTGTGTTTTATTTATTTGTGAAAATAATAAATCTTATTCATTTTTCATCGGACTTGTGCATTCAATTCCAAACGAACCCGTACGCACGCGACAATACGTAGATAGTGTGTCTGAGTAACGGAATCCAACTTGAGAGAAGTATGTTTCCACAGTGTCGTGATTATCATAATAGAAAACACGAAGCGTCAGTTTAGAATATTTTATCAATATTCTTCTTTAGTTTGAAAAAAAAAAAAAAAAAAAAAAAAAAAAAAAAAAAAAACTCGGACAACAAACAGAGTATTTTTTAAATGCATAATTCATCGCGAGTGTTTACTCGTCTCCTGAATCTGAAAATTCGTGAGCTTTGCAGCGGAGTATATTGTTCTTTTTGTCTTTGATCAATAACAGTTTTTGCAGCCATAGGCAATCATAAAAAGCATCAAGATAAAAAGCATCAAGCAAATGCTTTTCAATACATAGAAAGCAATTTTGAGCATTTAAAGGAAAAGTATAATTCTAATGGCTTGATTCTTTTGCTTGAAACTTGTCATAAGGGAAAATTAAGACATTTTTAAAGTAGAATTAAGGAAAAAAGACATTGTTTACATTTTAGCTCTGAAAAAAAAAAGTTGACTAGTAGCGGTCCTAGTCTAAAATGCATCTATGTTTTCGTAACCAGATCATGGCAAGATTAAGATTTTTATTTTGTGCATATAGATAGAATATTTATTAAAGATGATAAGTAATTTCAGTGCGTTATTACTCTTGCTTAAATAGAGGAAACATCTCGGAATAAACCTCATAATACATAGATATTAGATAACTTGGATAACAAAAATCGTGAAAGGCAGATCATTCAAGAGGAGAGCTGTGGCAAAGCAAGCACACGCGGACTATCTGTCTATGAGCAGGGATGATTGCATGGAGGACTTTCTAAAGGAAACTGGCTAGTATTATTCGTAAGAAAAGCCACGAAAACTACCATGTAGCCAGAACGTTTATAGATTTTGGTGTTCTTAGGTAGCATAAAATTAGACCAAAACTCTAAAAGACAAGCTATGAATTATCACTTTGTCTAATTATCTAATGACAAAGTGATAATTATCTCTGAATTATCACTTTGTCACTAAGTTGTGAATTATCACTTGTAAGTACCATACAGACAGAGAAAGTGTGTAAAGAACACTTTTATCAATTCAGGTAAAGTTTAACAGTCTGCACCAATTCGTACTTACAGAAGCCAACAATTATGGCTTAAATTAAAGATGGCTTAAATTAAAGATGATGGAGGAACTAAAATTGATGAAACTAAGGATAGATTAACGGCTTCACAATTCCAATAACGCGCAAGCTGGTTCTGACCTAAGTCAGCGTAAACAAGCCTAATGGCAAGAAAAAGTCAACGCCGCAGAATACTAATCGCACGAGAATAAAATTTAGAAACGTGGCCTTCAATCAGACAGGAAACGCTCTAATTCTACCCTCTGAAACATTCTTTTGAATATTCTCTTCGTCTACTTCATTTGAATATTGCGCAAGTTAGAAATTAACATGCCGGCAAGGAAATAGAAGAAATTAGATTGATAGGAAAGTATTTTGATATAGAATAACTGGTTAGAAACTTAAATGAACTATCAGTGTTCAGCAGTTTTTCCATTGGTGCGAGCAATGCTTTTTGCAATGAGCAATGCTTTTTAAAGTAACTGAAAGTTTTCAGTTTTATGTGTTTCTGAGTAATATACTCAGTCGAATATGGAACGCATGCTTCAGAAGTTTTGAATCAAAAATGTCACACATTGCGGTCTCTAATAACATGATATTTATATGTTTTCCATGCAGGTTTCATACACGTGTCACGTGGATAATTTTTGTTAATGTATTTTTGCGTATATCACCAGAGGCGTTCTCAAGTATTTATTGGTATCTCTTTTGTCCTTACATTTCTGTTACAGAAACTTAAGTTTCTAACATCTTTCCTTAATAGCGTTTTATTATCTTTATTTTCTGAAACATTACTTGTGAGCCTGTCAATAATTTCATTGTCGTATTTCCACCAGGAATAATCTTTTCGTAAATAATCATCCATTTAATTCAGTTAGAAAGAAATCACATAAAGTAATTGGATCTGCAATGTTGAAAAGCGCTTTTGCCAGATTATATTTTATCTTTTCACTTAAACACTCAAACCACATTTTGTAGCTTTTAAAAACCCGATTACATATGAAATTCGTTAGTATCCACACATTTTCCTCTATTATTCCTTCATATGTGATCAGCGCTACCATTCTTTGATAACAGTGAATATGCAAAGGGCACCTCAGGAACATTTTGCTAGGGGTGGTACATTTCATTTGGAACTTTTGATAGTTTCAATTCAACTTGTTCCTTTAATTTTTTATAAGTGTTAAAAAAGAAACAGACTTACAAAAATTATGTGCACCTGTAAACGAATAACCAATTTTCTCTGTCTCATAAACTACCACAAAACAACCAGATATATTTTGCTAAGATATTCAAGAGTATAAAAACTATCGTGTTTGACCTTCCTCGGTAGCATAAACCGGTATCCACTCCTAAGTGATTTAGAGCGAATTCCAGTGTGCTTGAGGTTAACGACAAAGACTTGAAAAGGTTAAAATAATATTTTTATTAAATCAGAACTTTAATATAAGCGCTCTTCTCGTGCTTGACAGGATCAACCATCATTTGTGACGATGTAACTTAAAGTAACAGTCAAATTCAAATTTAAAACCAAGCCTAGTAGTCAAAGACTAACAATTGATTTTAACTCTAAGTTGGCTCAAAACTTCTCACCGGTGTAACAGTTAAATGTAATAACGCGAAGCCGAAGAATTACAATTTTACCAGAACTGGCTTAATGTGGTCTCGAGAGGCAGAAACACGCTCTCTCTTGCAATCCAAAATCCTCGATTTAAATATTCTCTTATTCGTTTATATGTTTTGTGAGGAAGCGGAAAAAGAGAAGTTATAGTAAAGGTCTAAATCATAATAACTTGTTAATTAAAATAATAATAACCCTACAAAGCAACTAAGTACAAAATTATTTATTTTGTTACCTTGCAAGGATTATGTTAATTTTATTAACAGTTAAGTTAAAGTTCCTTTCCTGTCAAATTTTTAACTTCAATTTACTACTTCATGCCAGAACGTAGTTTTGGAAGCTTTCTGAATACTTAATGAGGAGGAGCGGTATTTAAACCGAGAAGTTACTTACATTGTGAAAGAGAATCAGAGTTTCTGGTTTACGCGCGTCTGCCTTTTGGCCACTCTCTCTCTCAAAGCTGTTATTACGCTCGGCCGTACTCAGGCCGTTGATAGCTTCGCAGTCATCTGGTGTTTAAGGAACCAACTGCATTAGAATCTTGATAGCTTCGGCTATATTTCTTTAGTTAATCTTAGTTTTAGTTTTATTTTTAGTCTCTTAAGTTCAAGCCCAAGTGTCGGCTTTGATTGTACACTCCAAGACGGAGTTTTGTTAAATCTTATTGGAATAATAAAGGATTAGTTACCCTTCCATCTTGTTGTTTCTTGCCACACGAACTTCAGCAATTATTCGCTAACTAGGTACTTAAGATTCGTCACCTTGTACAATAACTGAGAATTACACTAGTGAGAATCTTACAACCTGTCTTTATCCATGGCAAATTTTGTTCTCACTTTAAAATGCGACTAACTTGCCCAATATTAGCCCCCCCCAACCAAAGAAAAAACAAACAAACCCCACGCTTCTGTTTTCGATACTGCTGCCATCGCCAGCAGTGACCAAGGTAAGTAAGCCAGCATAATTCAACTTGCTAGATTTCCGGCACCTGAAAGGCCTGGCTGCATGTATATTTCGCCTTTTTCCTCATATTCAAGGCCCCAACATTGGCTGAGTGGTTAACATCGCTAAATACTGCGAGTTTGACCAATTTCGGCTTTGCCTAGGCGGAACGGGCTGGCTGCATGGTTGTGTACCATTCAAACACATATACTCACATTACACAAGGCGAAAATCAAAGAGCCGGTTTACCTTAGAAAGTAAGTTAACCTAATCTCATGTTCAGTTTCCTTTAGAAAATTTTTTTCAAGGGCAATCTGCAGAGGAAACTTGTATCGAATGCTTTAACAAAAAGTAATATATAACATTCCTTTCTGCGTCTGTACTATATTAGTGCCTATATTATCTTAGTTTAGAGGCAGATTACGACTATTTATATTAGACACTATTAATAAATATCTTTTGAAACAAACTTTTTCATTATCCAAAGACTCTTTATTAAGTATTCCTATTTTTAAGTCTTATAACTTTCATAAATAAAATTAGGTATTTAGGCAATTCATATTTCTCAATTAAGGCTGAATATTGCTTTAGATTTCTGAATTGAGTTTACAGTTTTGAATTTGAGATGGAAACCGCTCTTCTTCTATTTTAAAATAAGATGTTAGTTTTTTTTCCTTAAAATGTAATCACAGTACTTAAAATTGTGTTTCATGGAATAAAGTATAAGCGTGTTTTCTTGTTGCCTTAGAAATGTATTATAATGATTGTAAAGGAATGATTTTGTCTCATGTTAAGTTTCAATGTTTTCAGTAATGTAATAATCTTGAAACGTATATTAATGGAAATTCATGCTTCTGGGTTATTTTAATCCATCAGTCAAACTTACGAGTTTTCATGAAAGAAAAATACTTGTTGTTGCTGTGTTACGTCCCTGATAAATGCAACTTTACTGTTTGACGAGAAATTTTTAGACGAGACATTGTTTTATTATTTTTAAGCTCCTGGCTATGTAGTTTGATTATTTTTAAGCGCCTAGCTATATAGTTTGATTTTTTATCAATTGACGTTTTCTCTAAAATAATATTTTCTAATTTCTGTATGCAACGTTAATGTATTTTGAAGCCAAACCTGGCTTGAGACTTGCTTATAAGATAATTTTTATTTTTTCTACAGTGATTATTATTATATTAGTTTACTTTTATTGAGGTTTTTCTTGATAGTCTTTTATGCTCTGTTAGGCTATTTGAAAACATAATGTAATTAGTATATATTTGCATACATATATTGTTACACATTTATTTCTACATCTACACCAATTATGTTTGTTCAAGTTATACCTATTGCACTGACACGATAAATTAAATTTTTCTTCAACTTAAAATATTTTACATATTTAAAATTCAACTAACTCGTCGTCAACATTTAGAGGCCATTAGGTATTTTATTTCGAAGCAGATAAAATGTGAAGTGCCCTCGACTGGATTTGAAATCTGGACCTTCCGACTGCTAACCGGACGTGCTTTCCAGTTAGATCATGAAGGCACGCTGTAAAGTGAGAAGAAAAACCTTACAAACTTTTATGAATTATTCGTTACTCTTTCAACGAGACTACATTTATTGGGTGACAATCACGTAATATTTGCTGTTCCTGCTTATCAAGGGCTATTCTTAGTTTTCGTAAATGACATGTCGCTGAGCAACAAATTACAAAAAAAAAGTACTAATGAACAGGAATTAGAATTACATATATTCAAAAATTGGCTATAGTATTTGCATATAACTACATTGTTAAAGACCAAATTGTAAGAGTGACACACCATTCTTTTATGTATTCTTATGTATCGCTAAATATTGCATACTATATAAAATACTAAAATTCGCGTAATAAAACTAAAATTTTCCCAGACTTAATGTCTGAAATGTAACTTTTGTCAGGTTATAAGGTATTTCTCCCGAAGGCGTTGAATATTTTTCATCTTTCCTGCTTCCAAAAATAGTAATGTCTCTACGAGGTAAGGGCAAAAATCTCGGAGTCATAACTTTGATTTATGCAGACCACACTATAATATATTTCCGAGTATAATCACAAGACGTGACACAGAAGATAAAAAAAATAGGCTTTTGTTTTTTTTCTCTCTCTTTCTTTTTTTCCCCACACGACCGAACAGTGTATTTTCTCCCTCCTTCCATCATGCCTGCTTGGTGTAACAGTAGCACACTCGGCGCGTATCCGAGAGGTCGAGGTTCAAGTCCCGGAGAGGGCATTGCTCATTTTTCATGTCTCCCACATTAAAAAAAAAATAATGACTATACAACATACTTTTCGTACATTTGTCAGGAATAGCCAAACTGATCAGTCATTTAACCGTCTGATCACTGAGAACAGTCTATAGGCTACATCGCTGGGGGTGGTCTGATATTACACTCACAAGAAAGCGGAAGAGCCCATAAATAACCAATACTTACACGGGATTCAAAGCCGTGTAAGGCTTGACCCTGCAATTCAGAATAAACCTCCGTTAACTGCTCGGAGTCATAAGAAAAGAAAAAAAAAAAAAAAAAAAGTGCAAATATTGATTAGTAGTCTCAGCAGTCAAATATAAACTGCATATTTCTTTGGAGACTTCTAATCCATTTAAAGGCATTTTGACCGAATGAAATTATTGCTATAAATATTCTCTTCCTGATGAGTTCGCATTTCGACAAGAATGATTTTCTTCCTCACGTACTGAAGTATTCCTACGGAGTTTGGTCTTTCCAGGAAACTGAATCTTTTTTCTGTACCTAATACCGGAATTACTAACTGCTAATTAAAATATGGCATTAATATTTTCGGTTAATTGCATTTTATGTCAATATTGCAATTCAGTTTTATAACGGACTTATTTTAAGCTCCAGTGCACTTTAGCTGGAATTTCGATTTCTTTCGCTAATTCAGAAGTACTGAAACCGGACATTGGCTGAATTCAAATCTTTATCTTGATGAATTTATTTTTGTTAAAACAGATACTAATAACACACTGATATCGTTAAATTCATAACTTACAAATGACAATGGCAAAAGATAAACCTTTCTGCAAAATCATACTCTGTATATTTAACTCATTATCATGCAGAATATTGAAAGTAGCCGAGAAATAAAAAAAGCCCTCTTCAAGCTAAATGTGCAGTATAATGTAAACTTCGAAGCAGGAAGCTCGCCTTTGCTCTAACAAAACGTAATAATACATTACATCAAATTCGGTGCTAAACAGCAAATACTAATTTCTTCCATCTGCACTGATAAGGAGGCTGCAAGCAGGTAGGGGAAATTTTGTCCACTCTCTTATGTTACCGGAGAAGCTCTCTTTGCCAGTGTAAAATACATAATTCCGCTAATGATGCTGTATCTGGACAGCATGCAGGGCAGAATCAGCGAAGACAAAATAGCCACAAATTCATTTTGCTTTACTTTTCTGTTTCTAAATAAAATCGACGATTCAGTGTAAAGTTGCTTATTTAAAGTAATAAGCATGCATCACACGCCCCTGCTGTTTATAAACAATCTAGTATATCTTATACATTATATATTTTATTATTATTAAAGCCAATGAAACAAGTCTTTATACCCATTACCTTTGTTAAATTTTGAGTCATTTCTTTACAGATATGCATAAAAGAAGCCTTGGTATATAGGTATTCTTCTTTTCCTTATGGCTGCTTTTATTTAATATTTCCCCCAAATGTTCCTAGATTAAGTTACTTCCAAGTGCATGGTTTATTTTGGCTTATTTCTACTCGTATTTTGGCGAAGTTCACTGGGTCTATCTACCAAAGCTAATGGGTGCCTTCGAGGTGGATGTTTGAAAGAAAGTTGGCTTGTGTTCATGTTATACATATTTCAAGTGCATTAGACTACGGAATTTGAGTGTAAGTATTAGGCGGCGTAAATAATGTGCTAGAAATTAGTGCACTCTGAAATTTGAGTAATAAACAGAAGTAAAGTAGCTTCCTTAACACATTTGGTACTGGCTCCTTGTAACATTGGAAATATTTATTAAAACTGGTTCTTTATGACGATCTTTTTGTAATTTCCTGTCCAGTTTAAGCTATGGATCATTAAGTGAGTCATATCTTAATCTTTCGAAGTATTCATAATATCTCTAAATAGTTTTAATACTTTCCACGTCTTCCATTTAATGATTTTGAGCTGCTTATTGAGGAAAACAGTTCATAGTAAATTTAGATAATACTCCAGAATCATTAAACTTAATTGCAATATGTAGGAAAAAAATCCAGGAGATATAACTTAATTTCTAATCTTTGAAATTTCCCTTTGCAGTGTGCATATAAACATTTATCTTTAGATTATAATGAACATGAGATAAACAGAATGCAGCTAGAAAACAGAAAATGTAGTAGGTTATGTAATATGAAGTGAATGCCGAAATTTGTTTTCCATCACTTAGCTTAAAAAAATAATTATTGTATATAATTCACTTGAAAATGCTTTATTAAAATCATAACTGTGAAAAAAATAGAGAAGCTATGTATACCAGCTGTGTTTAACGAGCTCAGTGCATTATAAGTTTCACAGCTGCAAAGGACTCTAGTTAATTTATGAGACACAAATTCCATGGATGATTATCGAACTGATTTGCATATGTGCATGCATACCAGGAGTATTTCTACATGTTTATGAAGCAAGGCGATAATAAATGGTGGTGTATAATGATGCTGTAGCCTGCAATTAGAAAATACAGTTCTTTTGGAAGTCACTTGAAAACTGCTCATTCATTGCTGCATCGAAAAATTTCCGAAATTTGTTTTTCCGAATTTGAAAATCATATTTATTAAGTGGTTGAGTTTGAGGCGTGGTTTCAGGGGGAATGTTGAGAAGTCGGCAGTTTTTTTCAAAAGAGGGATTGTTTAATCTGCCTTGACTTCTGAAAGAAGATAAACATCCATAAAAAACAGGATGAAGTTTAGAGCATATTTTCAATACGTGTTTTACATAACTGTATTTTCAATCCTTAGCTACCCATTTTCTGATTCGGAAGGAATACTACAAATATTTTCTGCCAAAAAGCTTCTTTCTGTACAGTAGTTTCAAAGTATCTTGGTTGTTCAGAAAATTCAATAAACATGTAACATAAAAATTGGTATTTTTATTAACAGTGTGTATAATCGCGAATGAATATGTCATTGAAATGACCATTTGTTCAGTGCTTTCAGTTCTCTTTGATCATAAATAATCAAATGTAATGATTATTTACACCTGAATTTTCTTAAATCAATGCCTGAATGAATTTTACAATTAAAGATGAATTGATGTGTGCTAAGTAACTTATAAATAGTTAGTTGCAAGGTTTTTCTGAAGATGTCTGCATCATTCACAAAAGCAAGAAGCATAACTAGCGTTTCAAATCAGAATCACATACACTGATTCAATATCTTTGTCATCCCGAAATGTTTTAAATCGGGATTTTTTTTTGGTTCATCAACCATCTGGAGCTCTTTTTCCCAATAATATGGCTGAAAACCTTTCACTCACCTAAACCAATTTTAGACATATTGGCAGCTACTGTTCTTTTTTCTTTCATCTTATACTACGCCAGAATTTTATTGCTTTTTCTTACAATCCCGTGGTATATGATTGAGCCTTTTGTTTTTCCATATTCATTAAGTGATGAAACATCTGAGAATTCACTATTAAACGTGTAATCTGATTCATTTTCAGAGATAGTCTCTTCAACCGATGAAAACAAATGAAGAATTTCTTTTATTTCTCCGTCAGTTGTGATTCCCCTTGGATTTCCATATTCTTTTAAAAATCTCAGGAAACAACTGAATGCAAGTCAAACTGATTGCAATTAAAATGTTATTTGTAACTTTCAAAAATAGCTTTTACTTACAAAAAGAACATAAGTTTGTATTTACATGAATCTACATCTATATGGATACAGATACAAAAGTAGCAGAAATAAAACAAATATTCTGATTATAATTAACTTTAAAGAATAGACTACAATATTTTTAAAGGTGAAATGTTGTGCGAATAATTTTTTGAGCTGAGCAAAACGAAAGACTTCTTTCAGTGTGACAAATCCCGAGAGAGGGTTTGATGACAAAAAAGTTTTTATTTTATTTATTTATTTTTTGTTGTTCATTTTTGTTTAAATTTTTTAGCTTAAGAGCATTTTTTTAAGTGTGTAGAGTCAACTGCATTTTTTCCGAGTGAATTTAACGTTCAAGTAAGTGCAGATTGCAATTTTGTTGAAAAAGAACGTTTTTGTTACGTTTTGAACTGAATTTCTTGGAAATAAAGCAATGTACAGAAAATTGCAAATGCTTTTGCTCATTTAGAAATATGTAATGTTAAAAAATTAATTATAAATAGATGTAATTAATTAAAAATAAACATATTTAATTACATTTAAGCAATGCGGCGCTATTTTCGAAGTTTTATGAAATTTTAAAATTCTGTCAAATTTTGTTACAGAGTTCACCACTGGCAATTAAAAATATATATTTCATAAATATTTTTTTAGCTATCTATAGAATATTAGGAGCTAATATTTTTCACCAGTTATTTATTTCTAGACGAATAGATTCAGATACATTTTTTTGAGAAAAATTGAGAGTTCAAAGCTGGAAAGACTACCTTGCCTGCATAAAATTTAAGTTTATTATAATCAAAATGAATGAGAAAATATTCTGCATTTATTTCCTTTTTAAGTTTACTTCCTTTTCCGTAGAGAACTGGATATATCCTCGACTTGATATTTGCGTATTGTTAATTTAACACTTCGAAGATTTTACATTATTTTTACTGAAATATTTTTGACAAGAAACCGAGGAAAGAAAGACAAAGAACTCAGTTTGTTTTAAGATAACCTTTTACTTCTTATAACTGGCAGATCGTTAATCCGTATCAATATGTAAAAGTACAGAAACAAGAACAGTTTGATGGAAAGTAAAGGAAAAGTACAATCATTTAGTGTAAAAAAACAGATATCAAGTTTTCGAAAGATACACAGTGGATTTTTTAAAATAAAACCGATAACAGTAAAACGTTCAATTTTGTTTTTAAGCTTTCTTAGGTACTTCGAAATTTCAACGATAGTTTCTTAAATATTGGGTGTACAAAGAATATTAGTTGTTTTATTTTTTCTATTTTTTTTTTTTTTTTTTTTTTTTTTTTTTTGTGTGTGTGTGTGTGTGTGTGTGTGTGCGACGTACAATGTTAATTTACGAATCAAATATTTTCCTGTACCTTCGTCCTGTGACTGTGACTATAATCATTCCAGAGTAATAAAAGGCATGTAGATACTGGCTTAATAATTAAACTTGCTTTAAAGTCAATAAGTGAAAGGTGGCAAGGGACAAAGCACATACATTTATTCATCTCTGCATTCGTTACGAATTTCTTGAAGAAAAAAGTGAGGCAAAATCACGTGAATCTGCGTGTTAAATTTTGAGGGAGATTATTGTACCGAAAACCATGTGTAAATTTTGTCAGTTGATGATTTCGATGTTAACGCAGTGCTTAAATTGCGCCGGAGCCCACCGGAGCCCGGCTCCGGTACTTCTCAATTTGGCTGATCTTTGGAATATGGTAACAGGTAGTTTGGCGACATTTTGGAGGCGATAAAGGTTACTACCTAGGACTTTGGGAATAATGTGAGAAGTACTCAGTTCCGATTACGCATTATTTTGTGTGAGGGAAATGAGAGATCATGAGATATGTCATGTGACATTAATGGACGAATCACTGTTCTTTAATCGGAAAAGGGGATATATTTGTAAAAATATCTGCTGTACTTTATAGCAGTAGTTTCATTCTATGTTCTGTGTAACAGTGTTGTTTAATATTTGGATCCCATGGCCCTATATAAAGTAAATTCGAAATTTTTATTGCGTTTATGTGTAATTGAAAAGAATTGCTTAATTGTGGATAAGTATGAATATCCAATATGTGGGAATGAAATGAGATTGTGTGAAAGGAAGGATATTACAGATAGTTTGAATGGCGGTGCAAGAAACCTGGTGAAAATGGACATTTTGTGATCCGCCATGTACTCAAGATTCTGTAGAAGATTAGGTAAGTTAGTATTTTTAATTATTTGAGGATATTATTTTTATGCATTGTTCTAAATGTAAGGAGTAAATAAATTAATATGGTATTATTGGAAAATTGTTATTAGCAATGATTTAGTTTAAAGTAATTAGGATTGTAAGCTAATTTTTATTAATTTAATGTATGTGCTTATTTATATTTTAAGTAGTGTTTTTTAATTTAATTATATTTTAATTTAATGATCGTGATTTTGAGAGTTATATGTTTGTAGCATTTTGGAATACGTTTGAGTAGAAGTAAATGTGCACGGACAGAATTTAAGTATTTGACACTAAGTATTCGTAATCATTTTTAATGTTTTGTTATAAATTCGTTGGTGACGTTTATAATAGATAATTTAGAGGTAAAAGTTTTTGGATATTTTATTTATTTTATACGTGCAAATGTCCATCCTTGGAAAGGGTATATACGTTTTCGCGATCAGGTAATTTCATATATGTCCTTTTTACCGAATTTAAAGATTCACAAAATTTTCCTGCATTTTCGTGCAAATTTTTCTAATTTATGAGAAAAAAGCAGTGTACATGGATATAGTGAAGAGTGTGCGCAATGCCATTTTTGTGCAATTCTGGGATGTTTTTTTAAGTAAAAATAAGTCGACGTGTACATGGTTACTGGGTATGTGCGATTTTGAAAAACGCGGCAAGGAGTTTGCGATTCTGCACTTTTTCCCAATTTTGCAGTTAATATTTGTCATGATTAAGCAGTTTTGTTCCATAAAAGTTCTAGCATAAGTGTAATTCGGCTAGCAGATTGTTGAAAAAAGTGTTGAGTAAATAAAAAGAAAAGAAACATGTCTTTATTTCGTGAAGACAAAATGGCGGCGAAAAAAAAAAAAATAAGGGGTTGCTGTAGCAGAGTTGGTCGCCAAATTTTCACCAAAAAATCGCCAAGCTACCATAATCGAAAGATCAACCCTCGATTTTTAAGATAAATTATAATTTTAGCCGGAGCGAACCGGAGCCCTAAATAAGATGAGCTCCGGTACTTCTTTTTATAAAACTGAACCACAATTTAAAGAAAATAAAAAAATTTAGAATTCCTAACGTTTTAGTTTAACAATAAGCAGACTTTGCAATACTCTATTTCCCTAGAAATACGAACTCATGAGAACATGAGACGTTCAAGTAAAGTCCCCTCACTCACATGCGGAAACCTTTCCCTTTAAGAAGGGCAATAAATTTGCGGGAGTTTGTTTAGGAACTCGTAAATTTCTCGCCATGCCATCGTATCTAGTGTATTGTTATCGATGGTTAGTTATCTTCGCAGGAAGGACAATTTGTATTCTTAAATGTGCGTTATAAGTGACAGCGAATACAATAAGAGTGAAAGACAGATAAACTGCTCAAGCACACCCTATACATCGTCTTCCCACATATCCACTAATGGGAAGGAAGTATAACCAGCAACTTTACTTTCATCCTTAGGAGTCAGATTCAGGACTCATTTTACCCATGATACACATCTGCTTTATGGGTATAATTAGATCAGCAGAGAGCCGCGGTCAAAGAGAACGTTCGCTCTCACCAAGATTCCCCTCATTTTTTGTTTTCCCCCATCATACTCTCTTTCTGTTTCGCCCTGGAATTTTCATCAGCTATACTTTAAGTATATTTAATTTTTGTGATGATAAAATAACTTTTTCACCCCCTACGATCTGAGCTTAAATTGAGTCGGAGCCCACAGGATTTCGGCTCCGGTGCTTCTTAGTTTTTGTAATAAATCATAATTCTAGCCGGAACGCACCGGAGCCCTGAATAAGAACGCTGCGGCACTTCTTTTATGTAATTGAATAACAATTTCAATAGAAATTTTTATGTCGAAAATTTTATTTTATTAATAAAATTATATTAAAATCGCTTATTAAATTTCAATTTATCTCTTTACATTTTATATAATTTTAATTTTTTAATTACTTCAATCTTTAATTATTTCAATAAATAATAGTTAATTATCTAATAATTACCAATTAAATTATAATTAATTATTTATCTAATAATTATCAATTAAGTTATAATTAATTAATTATATAATAGTTATTGATTAAATAACAATTTATAAACATTAATTTATTTGATAATAATTAACTGTTAAATTTTTAAATTATTAATGAGTTTAATAGTCATTTTATTTATTTATTTACTCTTGTTCCTTTTGCTGATGGTCTTCCATAGGGCTCCGGCACTTCTAATCTTAGAAATTAAGCCCTGTGTGACGACTGAAAATATTATTGTGTCCAAGAGTAAGCTGCGCACGGGAAATGCAAAAAGAACTTTTTTAACAGTTTCTTAAATCATAAGACTGACTCAAGAAGCAATTTCCAATCACTTACGTACACAACAGAAAAGATTCAATAAGAAGGAAAATGGGTGTCACATGAATTTAGCCTTAAGAACATGGATAAATGTGTTATGAAATCTGTAAATCCATTCAATAAAAAAATCAGAACATTGTTCATGTGTAAAATTGGGAAAAGAAGTGGATATGTAAGGCTGGTCTCAAACGCAAAATACAGTGTGTAGACCCCAGTGATGTAACCTGCAGCTACATCGACATCAGAACTCCAAGAAAGTTCTGCTAATGCTAGTGAGATATGAAGAACTGTAGAAAATTTCTCCTTCCTCGCTGCATGCTTTCAAGGTACAAGTAATAGCATGTCTGGTTAACAATCGGAAGATCAGGAGTTTTGAATCTCTGCAAGGGTATAGTTAAAATTTCGTGATTCCTGCTTCAATAAAAGCCTTAATAGACTCCTCAGTGTGGGTTCTATTAAACATCTGAAAGAATGTCAGATTGGTAGTGCTGATCACCCCACGTACTAAACTATGGATTGGATCGAGAATGCCCATTTATTGGAAAAAGACCGAGTCCCATAAAATTGCAGCCCACTAGTGCTAGGCCTTATGGTGCGAAAATGGTTAAAATACAATATTGACGCTCGACTACTTATTTTGAAACAGTCGGCGCATAGTTCTGATATAGTCCTTTTAGACGATAACTTTGTTGGCGTTTATGCAAAGTGTTTTCTCTGCTGCATCCATCCAGATATTTAACGAACTGCAGAAATGAGTTGGTATGCGGCGAAATATTCTTCATTATTTAAAATCCGACAGATGTTCGACTGGCAGCAGAAGATAATAAATAGGAAACGTCAACGTATATTTTAAGGATTATTGCTTTTTTCCCTTTCATTCTCTAAAATGCAAGCTGCATTGTCTTAAAATATTTTAAAACTATTTGTGCACCAAAAGCAAAGAAAGATGTAGAAACTAATTTTTCTTCTTTCCGCTATAATAATTTTAGTTCTTTTATCTCAAATACCAGTTTTCAGTATTATAAAGCATACAATGCTTTTTAATTTGTTATTCTTCATAGTTATCCTGATTAAAGAACAACAACAGGATTTTTGTTTAGAATGTACCTTTTCAATCATTTGCGCATGTAACCAATTTTAATACAAATTTAAATTACTTAATTTTACTTTAGTACCAATTTTAATTATCTAATAGTAAAAGTAGTTTCTTAAATTTTTGAGCCATATGCCGTTTGAGAAAGATAGGAAAATTTTCGATCGCGAACATTGTTCTCAAAGTCAGAAGGAAATTTTCAATCCCTATTTCTGCTTCATTTAATTTCAAGTTGGGTGTGCAGATTTAATAACTGAATAAAAAATCTCAAAGCATTTCGTATTCATTCAACAGTCAGTTGCTCTGCTACAAAATGTTAATTACAATATTATGAATTAAAGTATTCAAGTGATAAATACAGTTCAAATATAATTAATTCTTAGTCAAAATTTGCTTATTAATAACATTTTACCCATCTCTAAGATAAATAATAACATTAATTCCCCTCACAATATACAGAGTTACTCAATAAAAGTTACAATTTTCTATAAATTTTCTTAATAAGCATAAAAATTCTACACACATTTTGTTACCTACATATATCTTCTAGTGTTAGCATTAATATTATACAAGGATTGGTAAAAACATAAGGTGAATGTTCTGCTGAGTACTATGCAACGAAAAGATAGAGGTCTTCAGCATGAGAAACGGCGTTTCGGAAAACTTGATTAGTTTGTTCAGTGGAGGCAGTCAGTTACAAGCTATGGTTGAGAGAAGGTATGTTTTAAAATGTGCAATAAATCGTGGATTTGGAATAATGAGTCAACATGAAATTTGGACTTAAACAATAGCAGCAACAGCAGCAACAAAAAAGGTGCTAAAAATATATGAAATATTTAATGAGCTTTTGGTGATGCTGATGAACATGGTTTACAAATGCCTCTGGTACAACAATATCTGTTAAATGAGAACATTACTGTGTGTTGCTTTCATACTCGTTATTTATTGGATCTGGCAGCATGAAACGTAGACATTTTGAATTGATTCAAACGTCTAGACAATATAGCAGTACAAATAAAGATTCTCATGACAGAAGACTTCCAGAACCACTACAGAAAGAAGCCAAAACTTTTTAAAAATTATATTACTATTTAATGTTTTAAATTTCACCATTATATTTGTAGTTGGTACATGTGATGACATCGAACTCGGCATTTAGTTTTTCATTATAAATGGAATATAGCTTATAATGAAGTGCGATGCATAACTTTTGACATGCAGGGAATTTTGACGTGATATTCATAAATACTACTGTCTCTCCGAGGTACATTATTCCAGTTGACACAATGGCTGAATAGACATTTGTATTCAATGTCGGAAATATCTCTAATACTTGTAAACCGTTAACAAAAAGACTATTGCAAATTTATAGAATTAGGCATTTTTAGTCTTTATCCTGAGAAACGCGATTTTTCAGCTATTTCGGAACAGACGAGGTATAAGTTTCAAGTTCCTTTCTTTCCACATTTTTTCCACTGAAGAGCTGTTATTTTTATGAGTCCTTAATTCACGTGTTTAAAATACTGATGACAGTACTTCACAATAAAGTATCATATTTACGCACTTTTTCTAGTAAACGAATATTTATTCTGAATCATATTAACTGAAGTTTTAGCGAAAATATTAGTAAAATAATTCGTTTGCTTATTTTGAGATAATATGGTATTTTTAAGTATTATATTTGTAATACTAAGGCTAAAAATAGCTGTTAAAAATTAACTAATATTGATTCGTGGCTTTTAATCTTAAAGCTACTTGATGAGCTGGAATTTTACCATAGCAATTGAAAACGCAGCTAATAATCATCCCATTGTTAAAAAAGTAAAAAAAAAAAAAAAAAAAAAAAAAAATTGACAAAATGAAAGTAAACTCTACTTACAGAAAAAAATCAGTTAGTGAAAGAATTAATTGAAGTCCTAAAGTATTTACTGCTTATCTAAAAACGTAATAGATTTCACTGCCTGTGGAAAGATATTATTATAATTTATATCATTGCATCGACACTCTTGAAAAAGTTTGGAAAAATTATGAAACAATCAACTAAACCATGGCACTGTTAAAAGATCATCATATTTCTCACTTGCATACTGAGCATCCGCATTTTCTCTATACTGCTGATATGGTGGTTGAATGTCTTGAGAGAAACCATTGTTGAAAGCATAGCTATCGTTACTTGCTGTCATAGGAGCATTGAAAAATGCATTTTCTGTAGCGTATGAATAACAGTGCCTCATTTCAGGATTTTGAAACCTCGCTTGACTCTCCAACAATAATTGTTGAAGTTGTCGTATGTACAGGATTGCTGCACGCAAAGTTTCCACTTTGCTCGAGCGACGTCCTCTGCTACATTTGTCTCTAGGAACTCTAGACCTCAAGATGGCAAATCCTTGGTTCACTAAGCGAACTCGTTTACGCTCACGTTCATTGCGTCGCGCAACGGAAATCACAGGCTTGCTACAGGGTTCAGAAGTTGTACTACATACTCCGTGTTCTTCTCCCACAATATTTTTTGCTTCATGTTGTCCTTGCTTAACAACAGAGAAATTGTTTACAGTTGAATTACAACTGTAACTGAAAGGCAATGGGTTTCTTACTTCTTCACAGCCTGATGACATTCTTGAAATAACCCTAAAATAAGAAAAAAGTCATGCATAATTAGAAAAGCTATTATAAACCAGAAGAAAAGTTCAATATTGAAAGTTATTAGTTTTTAGCTATTGAAATTGAGATAAATTTGCTATATAGGTTAGCTTTTAATATACTAGAAATTTTTTAAATAAAAAAAAATTCATTAGCTTCATCAGTGAAAGCAGTGAGAACCAGCTGCTGCATACGAGGATTCAAATTTAAGATGTATGTTGATTGCCTTTGGTAGCACGATGTATTTTGCTCAACCCTTATTACGAAATATGACCTGGAATAAAAAGCGCAGATTATTCCAATGAACAATTATTTAACAATTTCCTTGAATAAGCTTATGTAAGTGTGGGCTTGTAGAAAGAATAATACCGTACCCAAATGTAAAATTATATATAAGAAAATTTAAAATATCTTTTTAAATACATCTTTCCTGTAAAATACAAATGCACCTATATTAGTGAGCACACTGAGCACACTGAAGCAGCAAAGTGGCCGAAATGAATTTTACCATCTAAAGCTGTACGAATTTTGTGTGAGCATTTTATTTTCGTGTATTGTACGTAGTTACCCGGAGAAAGCAAGAAAATATACAGAGTGATTCAGAACTGAAGAGACTAATTTCAAGGGGTGGTAGAATACAATAGAATAAGCGCTTTAATATAATCACGATCGCAAGTGAAACGATGAGGCACAAACACAAGAAATAAGTATCTTATATCTATACTTTTGCCAGTAGAGGGCAGTGGGTGGTTTACCTGGCAGAAATGCCTGGCATTTGAAGATTTATGGCAATCACTTCCATAACGCTGCCAAACATATATTACTATTAGTGGACGCAATTTTGAACAATTACTATAAATACTTCTGTAAAGAAGCTCTTGTCAACGATACGGTAGGTAAAGAATTGTTTCATTTAATGTGTTATTAAGCTTGTACCTCAGCACGTCACTTGCATCCACACATTTTTAATACAAAGTGTTTATTCTAGCGCTCTCTACCGCCCTTTAAATTTCATTTTGAGCTCTGAATAGCCTTGTATATTGATCAAGAGATTTGCAGTAAATAATACGTCGGTCAAGAAGTTCCTGGAAACTAAGCACTTTCTTTAAAAAACAAACTGTACAAAAAATGTCCTGAAACCTAATCAGTACAAAAGAAAGCAGTATCCATTACATAGAGTTTTCAGTGACCATTACAACTTCAACTTCAACAATTACAACGTTTTACAAGGATATGCATAGAAATCCATATATATTTTGTATTTTTTTATTTTAGGCATGTATAAATCTTTAATTCCTATGCATTCACTATATTTTTTGAGTAAAGTAATTTACAATAGTTTAGCACATATCAGAATTTTTTTCATAAGGAAATATGTGTAAACTGAATAAAAATTGTATGCATTATTTTTAATACGCACTCAAAGTCAGTTTTCCTTCGAACTTCCTCCATGAAGACATCTCCCCGCTTAGGCAAATAGCCTTACATGCTTTACCCTAGGTAAAAAGCTTAACCTTACCTATGTGCCTAATTACAAGCATTTTAACACGCATAATTTTGTATTTACATTTAGCCGTCACGTTTCCGTTTTAGGATACATTCACTATCAAATTCTAATTTTGTAGTAAATATATTTTGGCAGAGCATTCAATACCTCTCTTAGCAATTTTACCCAATTTAATAGTTGTCTGATAATGTAATAAACAATAACTATCCATTTCCCATTTAAACACTGCCATCAGATAGCAATCTTGATTGCCTTACTCTGCGTGCCAATATTGCTTCATTTTTGAAACAGTTAAAACAACTAATTGATCTAAATTCACAAATAAGGTCGTTCAGAGACATCTCGACACCCTAAGGGTAAATTATGAATAACTGGTTAACATTTAAGGATTTTATCATTTATGTTTACAGAAAATAATTATTCCTGTATTAGTAACACATTATGAAAATTTGGCTTACCTGAAAAACATCATAGGACATATAAATGTAATAAAAGATGTCCACTTCTCCCTTAACTGCGGGAGATTTCGACAGGTATCTACGGGGCGGCAGGTACAATTCAGAACAACGGCTTTTTTTAAGAAATAAGGACAACGCACTGTGGAAAAGAAAGATTGACGGACTAAACACATATTACCAATGCAACAATATATATCCTCCCTTTTAACTCTGTTCATTCGTTGCACGTAAACTGGAGTTGATTCCCATTTTCTACACACGCCTCATGGAACCACGTACTGCACTCTCCAACACATTTTACCCACTTCTGTCCGGTAGTATCATCAAAATAGTACCCACCGCACTCGCCACAGTAATTTTCACTGTCTTCGAGATCTCTTGAGGTTCTGGGTTGAGTTCCTCCCTGACGTCTAGGTCCCTGTGTTGGTGTCTTACTGCGCAGTTGACTTCTGTATTCTGCGGATGTTATAATGGCTGATTCTTGTATTTTTCTCCTATTCCGTACAGAGTGGTTCTGTACTACTGGTACAGGGGATACTTCCGAAAATGATGTAGAAGCTGATGTAGTAGATGGTGATGATGACCTCTGGAGGTTATCGTCTTTCTCTACCAAAACTGGAATGGTACCATTTGTAGTAGACATAAGTTTATATTCAAACACATTGTCTTTCCAAATATCGGGATTGTATGGGTATATTCCGCATTTTCGAAAGCCATTGGTAAAATTGCCTGATGTAGCAGATTTATCCCAAGCTTGCTTGAATATTTCTGCGAAGTCTTCTTTGGTGATCCTCTTTCCTGGATGGTGGTGAACAAAGTTCCTGCATGCCTCATTACAAACGTTTCAGGCTCTTGAAATATGAAACATCAAGGGGTTGGCATTTGTGAGTGCTATGTGGAGGGAGGCATAGCATCTCAATTCCGAACATAGACGCTTTGTCCAGTGTATCCGGATCTTTGCAGTGAGAGGCGTGTCTATCTATAATGAGTAAAATTTTTCCTTGTGGTTCGTGTTTGTTCAGATGGTCAAGAAATTTGTTGAAGACTTCGTTTGTCATGTATCCAGAGTCTGACATCTCTAACGTTGACCCATTTGGTAAACCTTTGGCATAAGACGGTTTTTGCCTAACACCCTTTTATTACGACAAAGGGGAGATGGAAGAAATCACTTTTGAAATTACGACAAAGGGGGGGATGGAAGAAATCACGGACCAGATCTGAAAATTAGCTACAGTCGGCATTCAGAATTCTTGCCGGTTCTTCCCACAGGTTCAACGCATCATACATTTTCCCGTAAATTATCAAAACGTTTTCGTACTTCGTCTCTATTGAGACCTCTGGAACGTGCATAGGACAAACCTTGTGCTTTTCTTATTGACAAATTAGGGTGTCTTTCTAAGAAAGACTATACTCAGTCATATCCTGCCTTGGTCTTGTCTTTGTTAAACCGGTGCGTTAGATTATTTTTCTCCGCAAATTTAAATACTAGCTCCCTAATATCATTTACGGTCATGCCAAACCCCTTGGAATCCAGCAATAATATATGTTCAACCAGTTCCCTTTCCATAGCAGTATTTAGCGTCGCTTCCTTTCCAATTTGCCGGTTTGATACTGCACCCTGGAACTTAATGTATTGCTTGGGACGTCGAATCTTTTGGCCGCAGTTGCAAGCGGCATTTTGTTCTCTCACCTCTCGTATAGCAGCCGCCATATCAGCCAAGTACTCCCGTATATTCATAAGTGCGAGGCGTTTTCTAACCCTAAAATATCATAAAAACGAAAACAAAATTAATATTAATTCATTCACTAACTATCAGGTAAAGAAATATCAACAGACTTGACTTACAATATACAAATCAGGGAGAACTCGACATGTCAATAAGAGAAAACTCGACTGTCGAGATCTCCCCGTAATCTACTGTCAAAATCTCCCCGAGTTGCACATTTCTATGAAAGATGGCAGCACTTTCCTCTGGCTGGCTATGAAAACTTTTTGCATAGACATCCATGTTCCTGAATGTCTGATCTCACTAGCCAGTCATTTGGAAATCGTCAAAAATCGAAACCATCGTCCACATTTATCATGATTATCAAAGCAATCTTATACTTTATGCATTATAAACTATGAAGAACTTACCTGACAGATTATTAATATTTATTTCCTTGATCAATCTCTGACTTTACAAACGTTCGATTCACAATGACGCGCTACACTCTTAGGTTATTCCAATACAGTGGTTTTCATATGCGACACCAGGGTGAAGACCACTCTACTAAGGGACTTTCTTAAAAGTGTCGATATCTCCCAAGTGTCTAGATGTCCCTGAACGACCTTACTTGAAATTTATATATTGCAAAGTAACCCAAAAAAGGTAACAACACGCAAAATGTATCGATTATACTGATTAATAACATTAATGATATATTTTTCATGTCTTGAAACTGTTTTAAAAGTAGCAAACCACTACTCAATCTCTTCTCTTGTTACCAAGGATTAGATTAAGAAATAAAAGTTAGTTATGTTTCATTCAACAATATAAGTATTAAATGATAAAGCGTTTTCATTCATATTTTTGTGTTATGTTTAGCCATTAATTAAACATGTTGCTGAATAAAATTTAAAAAGAGAGAAAACTTAATTTTATATTTTTTCCTTGCAACACTGTTAATCACTAACCATGAAATAAGATAAGTTTTTTTATACAATTGACGCATTAGATGCTGAAACAATTATTTACAATATTTTTACAAATACATAAGGGAACTTTATAAAACAAATTCATAATCAAAATCGCTTGTTGTAAGTTATCAAAAAATGTCGTCCAAACGGGAAAGTGGTTATTGACTGACTGCCCTACCGAAGGACCCGGGTGGGTTCGATCCCGGGAAAGATATGGATGTAAATTGTCTGTCCTTCATAGGAGGCAATGGTTGCCCACTTATTAGGTGCCTCCAAAATAAAATGACCACAACTTCGGACCTTAGTACTGCCAACGCCTCTAATGGCTAGTGCCGGTCTTTGGAAATAAATTTCAAAAAAAGTTATTGAAAAATAATCAAGATATGATTTTTGCGTAAATGTCATTAAACTATACAAATTGCTATTACAGATCCAACAAGCAATGCTTCTTTTATGCGGAAGTGTAACCGCTTTTCGATTTGTGCGGAACTGTCGTGTGTGGAAGTACTACTGGACAGCTGTAAAAGTAACATGCTCTAGATGTAAACAAAACGCACCTCCTTTGGCTACCAAAGCTCGGCAGCATTGCGTCAGAAAACATAGTGCGAACATGGCGTCTCTTTTTATTCTTACTTTCATGACGAAAAGTCATTTCCTGCGAGTTGCCCAAAACGTTTCTTTTAGGTTTGATAGGAAGCTCTACTAAGTATCTTCAATGTTTTCACAAATATGCGATTTTTGAAAATTAACCTCACATAACCCTTCTTCTGTTGTGAGAGGCTATGAATTTGCGATACTCTCTAATTTCCAAAATGATTTAACAATTCTTCAGTATTTACACTTACGTGTTTTACCGACATTGGATTACTCTGTTTAGGCATATCAAAAGCTGTTTCCCCTGCAATAATACGACCTAATTTTAACTTACAGCAAAAGAAATTTATACCACGCTTAGTAATGTTTCTATCTATTAAAGTTAAAAATACATTTATCCCTAATAAAATGTCAACTCTGCTTGATTTATAAAGTGACTGATTAGCTGAAACTAAATTTATTATCAGTACTTTCAGGTAAAGACACAAAAACAGATTGTTACTAATATTTTCATTAACGAAAGCAGTAGTGTAAATGTTACACTATTGGAAACGACCCGTAAACAAGAGATCAACTTCTGTAGTACTCACAGTGCTAAAAGTGCGGAAATACGAAACTGAACTATCTTTTACGCTGAAACCCAATCTTTCTGCGCACTTTCTACTAATAAATGACCTCTGATTTCCTGTGTCCAACAAACATCTGCATTTTATTTATTCATTCATATTGCTTGCTTTGCATTTTGATCACTCCCGAACAGAGTCAAAATTAGGTCCCTTACCGAAAACCATGCACAGGAGAACTGGTCCAGGTATCTAGGATCATTATCTCAAGATGATAACTCGCTGTGGGAGGCGACTTCTAGACACAAGAGATGCTACACTGCTATTCCGCCCCTAAAAGGCCAAAACGGGATCGCGTACACTGAAATGGAGAGAGCTCTTACTTAGGAAAAAAATTATTAAAATTGCTTTTTCCTCTTATTTAACTTTTAAACTGACTAACTCTTTGGTGCCGCGACAAAAAAAAAAAAAAAAAAAAAAAAAAAAAAAAAAAACTTAACTAAGTACTCTCACATAAAAGATAAACTTATTCGTAACTCATTAAATCAAAGAAAAAAAATACTATCCTACCTGCTGTTTTGGTAAAATAACGATTATTGATTGTCAAAACAAAATGTTAAATGCACTTCCACAACAAAATCATTAACACGCTATCTCTCACTAGAATAAAACGAATTTAGATCTCCAAACTGAAAACACATAAATTTCACTACAAATCTAGAGATATTCACATTAATTTAAAATACCATTAACACGCTATCTCTCACTAAAATAAAGCTAAATCAGATCTCCAACCTGAAAACATACAATTCTAGAGATAGCCCTAAAACACTTTACATTTAAAATACCACTCAAAAACCTTCAAAACACCAGGGAAAGATACATCTCACACTAAAGAAGTCTACTCATCAATTCCAAATAAACTAATTAAGCCTATCGTATAGTCATAAAACCCCTAAAATTCATTTTTCTACTACCGCAATATAGTTTTACTCAGGTTCGTATAGACGTAAACCCATGTATTCGTAAAGAACACATGGGTGACCTATAGTGGATCACAATTAAAACTCAAGAGAAACATACGCTAATTAAATCAAAAACACATTTATTAAATATTACAAATATTATAATTTTAAATAGATAGTGATAACGAAGGCTTTAAGATGGCAGTAAAAACAATTAAGCAAGCTAAAATAGATAAGACAAAATCCATGATAGAGACTAAAAATAAATTTTCTGCACTTAATGAAAGTATAAAGATAGACGGAAATAATGCATATGATAGTACGATGGATGAGGAAATTCAGCAGAGCAACCCTGCTTGGCAGGTAAAAAATATCCGTTGTCTAACAGTTGGCCTAAATTTTTCTACCCTTAAAAATACTTGTATTTGTGCGAATTTAGTATTACTGCTTAAAATTTTATCAATGTTCAATACCAAATCCTAATTCCCTTCTCCTTTTCGGCTTGACCAATCAAAATCGTATGTCTCTGAAAACCCTCTCCTACGAAAAATGCCTGCCTATAGCGCTTATGCTACACTTCATCTCATCCTTCATCTACTATCTTATCTATAGCGCTTATGCTACACTTCATCTCATCCTTCTGCTACTTCCCTCAATGAAATCTACATTTGCTGACCTGCCTTCCTTTACGACGGATGACTAGTTCCACCGCTGATCAGACTACCCCTACAAAACATTTTTTACAATATACTCATTATTTCAATATCATAGTTAACGTTATTCAAATTATACTAAATCATATTGAAAGACGTCACAGTTCTTAATCATTTTAAACAGGAACTCAAGTTTAAACTCATTTATAAAAGCTAATTTAGAATAAATCATATTTTTTTCAACTGTGACACATCAGCATATTCATCCTCGGTCAATTGAAATTACATGGACATAGCACTTAAACATTAAAACAAAAATTCACTTACTCCAATTAGTTCAATTAACTTCTGACAATTAAAAATTAATAAAAAAAATTAAGTTTTCAGCTAGAAATTTAGTAACAATAAATATTCAATTTTCATCTACTTAAACATGATAGTTCTAGCTTTAGTATTAAACATTTCCAAATTTATAAAGATTAATTATCAAAAGAAAAGCACCAATGAAAATATAAAGTCACTCACGAAATCCGCGTACACACATCTGAGGGACTCAGGGAGCTGCCCGGATCCAGTCACAAAACGTCGAAACAATAACTGCCAAATCTGCATCGTTTTCAGGAACCGATACAGAAGTTGTTCAACGGGAAGCACAAGGGAATTTTTTCATAGTTCCAGCACTAACCTCCGTCAAGCAGCATTTTAACTCAACAAAATCAACTTCCCTAAAATTTCGAAGTTCCATTGAAGATAACAGAAGGCAATGGAAACTGGAGTCAACAGACCAAGGCAGACCTCAGGAGATGACGATTCCCCTCTTTCCATATTTTACAAAGCAAAACAGGAACTCCAGCACGAGCAGTTCAAACTCTTCCACAAGCGGAAAAAAATATCAGCGACGAAATCGAAAATAATAGGCCGCAGGACAGGAATCGCCGCCGTCTAACACGAAGAGTACCCGAACTAATATCGGACAGGTCTCCGTAATCAGAATCTTGGAGATTATTATTGCTTTAAATGTAAACCGCGGTCGACTACCAAAGAGACGCAGCTTTTTTTTTCCGCTCGATCTCAGCACCTCACTGACCGCGGCCGGCCCCAAAGGGGCCGCCGTCAAGGAATCAAACCCGCTAAGGCTCTGAAAAATCTGCTAAACAAAATGTGCTAAGAAAACTTCTAAAATCCGCTCCTACCTCTCGTGCAACGGCTTAAGAAAACTCGGTTGAGACTCACAAAGAAACGCCTCTAATTCACCATTCGCTCAAACAACACTAAAATTAAAATTTAACCAATCTTAAAGAAACTTGGACTCCCTCTAGCCTCTAGCCACTTAGAACATAGGCAATAAATAGCCTCTAGAATTCACAGAAATTCAGAACTCTCTACAAGATGACAGACCCTTTCACACGCAACAGAAGAATGTTGCCAACCTATAACTATGTCAAATATCGCCGGCCCCTAGAACTATTCGCATCTGAACGAACAAAACAGGCGTGTTCAACCATTCGGTCCTCTGCATATAGGTGCTCATTTATAAGCGTCAACGCCGAAGTTTGTTCGCCGAAAGGCAATAATGTTATCCGCATGGAAGTTAGCGCTCCGGCGGTTGCTACTACGAGTCACGACAGCTTCTTTGGAGTTGCCGAAATTTCTGCTTTGGAAGACAACAGTTCAATTGAATTTATGAAAAGACAGATTGAGGATATTGAAGCTGAAATGGCGAAGATCAGGTCTACTATCCAGTTATCCCAAAGAACGTTGCCAGCTACTGATGTGGACAATGTTACTGGAATGCCACAAGAAGCTGACAAGCTCAGAGGTAAGAGTGGCGTAGCTATTCCGGCAGGCAAACCCTCCCGCTCTTCCCCAGCTGTAAATTCTGCTACCTCAACATTAGGCTAAACTCTAACCCTAAAAATGCTAAACGTAAAAATACTCCTGAAGGATCTAAGGAATTCACTGATAGTGATAACGAAGGCTTTAAGATGGCAGTAAAAACAATTAAGCAAGCTAAAATAGATAAGACAAAATCCATGATAGAGACTAAAAATAAATTTTCTGCACTTAATGAAAGTATAAAGATAGACGGAAATAATGCATATGATAGTACGATGGATGAGGAAATTCAGCAGAGCAACCCTGCTTGGCAGGTAAAAAATATCCGTTGTCTAACAGTTGGCCTAAATTTTTCTACCCTTAAAAATACTTGTATTTGTGCGAATTTAGTATTACTGCTTAAAATTTTATCAATGTTCAATACCAAGTCCTAATTCCCTTCTCCTTTTCGGCTTGACCAATCAAAATCGTATGTCTCTGAAAACCCTCCCCTACCAAAAATGCCTGCCTATAGCGCTTATGCTACACTTCCATCTCATCCTTCATCTACTATCTTATCTATAGCGCTTATGCTACACTTCATCTCATCCTTCTGCTACTTCCCTCAATGAAATCTACATTTGCTGACCTGCCTTCCTTTACGACGGATGACTAGTTCCACCGCTGATGGATAATCTGGCTCTGTGAGTACTACCTCTACGAAGTACGAATTGAATTTGTTTACACGGCAACTTCTGCAGTTATCATCTTATTGCCAATTTCATCACTAGATTATTTCCTGTTCATCGAATTCTGTTCACTACTGCATCATGCCTAGTATTACCTTCTACTTCCACTTGAACGTTTCCTACCGTACTGTATGCTATGCCCATCAAATGATATGTACACCACTGACAAGTTACACACAGGATAGGGTATTCACTCAGGTGTCTGAAAGCGCGACTGCGTTGCAACTCCGCAACTAACGTGTGTTCAACTCCGCGAAAAGAGGAAGAATGCAGCTGGGCAAAAAATGCCCCCCACAAGAATCCGACTCGTGAGAAAACGGAAATACACCCGCGTTCTTTTAACTGTATCACACTCTTCAGCTAAACTTAAAGGAGCTTTGCCATAATTGAGTTAAAGTTTGAACAATACTAAATACTATACATTAATTCTTAAATACGAACATTACAAATTCATTGTTCACAGTAAAATAATATAAATACTAAATAACTTTTGCACAGTAAAATAATACATAATAATTGTACACGACAAATAATACATAACAATTTTCCTAACAGAGCTGAGTCCATAGCGGATCACTAGCTTCCCAATTCACCATTAACAATATATTAGATTTAGAAACAGAACAGGTTGTCTCTTGTACACTTACAGAATACTTTTCAAAACCACCTACATACAGTATTACCCCAGTCCAACCCTCGGAGTCTGAGTTATACTGAGAAGAGAGAAACCAAGAAGAGCCCTGGAATTGACCACACGAGTAATAAAATGAGCATTCCACAAATTTGGAAAACAGCTGTTATTTCACCAATAACTAAACACGCCAAACCATTGGATGACCCCGCCTCCTACCGGCCAATCAGGTTGCTTCCTGGTCTCAGTAAGATTGCTGAATGTGTGATACACAAACAAATACTTGGACTTTGCTGCTGAACGAAACATCATTCTACCTGAACAGCATTGGTTCCGGCCTCGATATTCTACGCTGTACTAACTTCTACGTGCTCTTGAAGCTATCTCGGATGGACTTAGCAACCAAAAATCGACTTGTGGACTCTTTCTCGATATTGCAAAGGCTTTTGATCGTGTTTGGCTGCAGGGAATAATTTACAAACTTATTACTCTAGGTTTCATACACAATTAATTCCTATCTCACTGATAGACACTTTGTTGTTCGCTTAAAAAACACACATTCTACAAACCGGCAAATCAAAGGCGGTCAAGGGTGAATCCTTGGCCCAATAATTTTCTTACTTTATGTGAACGACATACCCCGCACTCCCAACACAACACTTACCATGTACGCAGACGACACTGCGACCCTCGCACGAAACGCATCTCTGGATTTAGTTAAACATGCATTACAAAATCATATACGTGCAATGGAGTCCTGGCTTCAGAGCTGGAAAATAAGTTCAACGTCGAAAAACGGTGGCGGTTATGTTTTCATAACGAAAAGCTATCATTTTTAATATTTGTTTGTATAATATTGCTATCCCGTGGTCCAAGCAAGTCACTTATCTTGGTAATAAACTTTACCAACAATTAACATGAAAGCCCCACGTTACCCATATAATCTCTAAGTTCCGGAAAGGTAAAGCTACTCTTCACCCATTAATTCGCCGGAACTCGGTTTTATCCCTTGGCATACTCATAAGGCCATGTTGCGCCCTATTATTACTTATGTCTGTCCCGTATGGGGTTTTGTATGTGAAAACACGTTTCAGAGACTGTAGATTTGTGAAAACATTACACTACGCCAAACTGCTCGTGCTCGCTGGTTCTACCGTAATGCAACTATACAGGAAGAGCTTGGCATAAAACCTATTACTGTTTTGTTGCAAACATTTCTAAAAGAATTTTAACAGAATTTCCAGGGTTAACAACCCCTCAACTCCAATGCTAAATTATGATCCTTATCCTGCAGTTAACAAAGGACGGCTTGGGGCCGTTATTAGACATTTAGACCTATTATTGTATTCATTTATTGTGCTTTTATTTTTTTTGCTTGTATGCTGTTATAACATGTTATACCTGCTTGTGTTATTGTTTGTATTTTATTATTTGGAACAAGCCTGCAGTTCTCTGTGCTCTGGTGCTTTCCTTTCTTTCGGCCGATAGAGAAGCTTTCGTCTAACCAATCACTAAATCTTCAATCACGTGTACCATTTGACCCATCTCATCGCTCCCACTTCTCCATCGGTGCTTTTTACAGAAGCTTCGACATCGACGGACATGCTCCATATCGTATAGCCTTTATTACGAAATTTTGCCATCGTTTTTTTTTCACCCTATAAGGACTTGCTACAAGGACTATTCTGATTATACATTATTGTATTATTTATACTCTATGCTCTCATGCTACATTTATCACATATCTTGTTAGCCTGGGATAAGGCTCCGGCCCAGGAACCCGTGTTTCGTGGTCTGCGGCCACCTAAGAAGTGTTCGAAGCGCGCACACACACTATAGTAAATTTTGGAAATTCTTTTGACTCCATAGTTTAATCTGACGGCTCATAACTTTTAGGATTGAATGGGTTGGCCTATATAAAAGGAAAATATTTGTGTTCTGGTCTTTCTAACCTCTCTGTATATAGTACACAGTGATGAGATTTTCCGCAATGCTTGAATTTACTTACACTTGCTACAATTTTTAACCTTATGCGCGTTTTAAAGACAATTGAAACATTATTACCTTTCATATACTCTCTTCTGCACTTCAATATGAAAGGATTTTGCGCACTTAAGCAAATTGTGATATTCTTGGCAGTAGCTACATTTAGTGTTTCAATAAACGTATTTAATTTGTTATTACTTTTATAACCCTTTCCTGCCGACACTGTACTACTTTGTAATGTACTTTCATAATGTTTCAAAAATTTAATCAGTTCTTTTAATTTTGGTATTTTTTCTTTTTTTAAGTCTTTCCCACCAAAATTTAGTTAATAAAACTAATTTTTGCAAAACAACATGAACCAATAATGTGTAACCGATATTCTCTAATTTCTCTTGTAGCCCTCCCCCAAACCAGAAAAAACTTCATATTCACTGTATCCTATAATACCAGAAATGCTGAAGCTGATTCATTTTGAACTGAAGTTACTGAAAATAATCCTTTAATCTATGCAAACATTAATTCACACTTATTCGAATAACGATACTTGAATAAACCCTGCGCTATGACATAATTTTTATCTGTTACCCCTACTGCCTGCACGAATACGATACGCATCACCTTTTAATGAAGATTTTAAATGCTGTAACTTTTGAGCATTTGACATCTTGGGATTACTGTGCACACATGAATTAAACAGGTTATTAAAATTTATCCACTCCCGCAAATTTCCACTAAATGTTAGCAAATTTAACTCTGGGAGTTCAACACTTTCTGAAGACGTTCCTTCAGCTTTTATCAAACCCAACTTAAGTGCCTCAGATTTTCTGTTTAGTTTTAAGATTACTTCATCTAGACTTTCGTGAATACTAAACAGCTTCTCAACGTACTTTTGAATACCATTTTCCTCACGCTTTATTTATAACTGATCAAATATTTCTTTTATTTCAGTAATAAATACATGTAGACTTTAAAAATAATTCACATGCACTTAAGGTCACATTTTCTATGATAACTTTATCTATACATTTCGTTATTTGCGATTTCAATACATTTTCTTTTTAAATTTTTGGCAAATCTTCCTGATTAGTGTTTAAGATCAATGAAAACACAACTTACCAGTTTAGATTCTTCCCCCAGCTGAACGGAACTACTCACGTACGCAAAAGTCTCCGGTATAGACGAACTAACTTCATGTTGTTTCGTTGTGTACGCTGATTCGAAAATTAATTTTCTACATCCCATGGGGAGGAATTACGATCCGTTTATTGTTGCTAGTATATTCCAGGTTACAAGGGATCTCTTCTCCAACTTTACATTCCTCGTTACGCTACCTCCCATCGTGAGATGTGCAGTTCACTCCAGCGACCCAAACTGGCGTGATTCTTGATGATCTCTCTTTCACTCTCCCCCTTCACTGCAAAGGCTCACCAACGGCCAAGTGGTAAAGTCGCTGAACACTGTTAGTTCGGTCCCGGGTTCGACTCTCGGCGAACGGGCTGGCTGCATGGGCATTTTCGTGGTTTCTCCCATGTGTATCGTGTATACGAGACATTTTTCCTTAGGAAGACCTCCGCAAAGGCATCCCTCCCCTTATTCAGATTACCCTCGAATGCTTTACCATAATTAAATAAACCAAACCAACATCTTCACTGCGAACTCTGTCCGCCACCTTCTCACCGCTTCTTTGCAACTATATGTGAGAGAAAATCTCATGACGTCCCTGGTTGTGATGCAATAGTAATGAATGATACATACTGAAGACAACTTGAAGTAAGTTTGAAACTTTTGGTTTTCCAAAAGTACATCTCTACAATGGCATATGCTGCTTTGTGCCAGACTGTTGGAGAAGGGGCTAGTGATGTGCTTTGGAAAACAGAGGACAAGAGCAATTTAAAAAAATTGTTCTTCAAATGCTGTGAAATATTTAACTGCGACTACCTTCGAAAGTGAAAAGTATATGAGATAAATAAACAATAATACTGAATGTGACCAACACTTATCTTCTCTAAAGCTGTTACCAGTATCGAGAAATGTTGCCGAAACTTAGAATCGGCCCCTATATTTTTTTTAGGAGTTCTACCTAGAAGTTACATACCAATTAGATTCCCTTCAGTTCTAGTTGACTCTTGCACTGGCAAAAGAGGTATCTTCTACCTTAATCACCCTCTACTCAGTCTGTTTGTATGCTTTCATGATATAGGCAACTTTTGGGTCTTGCAGTAAAATGGAAATCTCTCATTTAAACCGTTTGACAGAGTGCATATTTTTAAGATAAATAATCTCTTGCTATGACGAATAGATCTTTTAGATGCATATTTCTATAGAAGACCCAAATTGATTGGAACTATAGGTGGTCATCACAGGAAAGTTTCACTGCATTTTTACGCGACGAGAATGCCAAATCTTATAATCATTCAGTTTATTTTCATTTTGAACAATAAAATAAAAATGAATGTAATGACAGTGATTTAAAAGATATCTTTTAGACATAACTATTAAAATATTAACTATTACAGCGTTAAAAATATGGACACATTTTTTATTTAAGCTTTTATTCTAGCATTCTGCATCTAATTTTTTAACAGCTACAATTAATATATAACAGATAAAATTACTATCTAAGAGCTACTGAAATACTCAACATCATTTTCAACTGTAGGAAATAATCATAATTGACTAGAAAATGAATAAGCAAGCTAATGAAACTTAAGTTGCCACTGGTGATGAAACGTGTATGTGTTGGGAAATTTGTGGATTAGCTATATCACGTATTTCCTTCATGGGATAGGTAAATGCAGTTAATAAATATATATTTGAATTATATTCTAAAACTGATTTATTTAAATTCATATTGTATTCACAAATAAATGCATAGGTATGTCTTTCATAGACGATATCAGCGGCTACTCCAGAATTTTCCTAACATGTATGTGGTGGGATGAGTTAAGCTTATGAAACCAAAAGCTAGCTCGGCAAGCCGCTAGTTAAAAATAGATAAATAAATAAATAAACACCATTGCTGTTAAAAATAAAAACGTATATATTTATATATATATGAAAAAATAACAAAGAAAAGACGGAGCACTATTAATGCGTACTTATCCATATTGAAGAATTCTGGTTGCGTAGTATGCTAATGTGTTGACTTCGTAGTATCTGAAAAACTTGGCAGCCGAGGCAGTTTTAATTCCAATTTTATTTGCAATTGATATTTGTGGCCACAGTGCACTTGGCACTCGAGTTGTGCCTATTCAGGAACATTTACATGTTTGATATTACTGCAATAGGAAGCAGCATAGCGAAATTACTTCCAAGCAGACACAGAAACTGAAGTTCGTAGTTATGCAAGATGCAAGCACACGAAGAAAAACGTTTTGGTTTGAGTTAAAGTTTCAGTTCCCAATTATTACGTCATCAGCGTTGTGCAGGCCATGCAAAATCGAATGATATAGAAATGAAGCAATCGAGAGAAGTTATCACGATTTTTAGAACCGAGAGGGAGAATTGGAGTTTACCGTTAGTTTAACTTATAATTTTTATTCACATATACTTTATCTTGCATATATACAAGTATATTTTACTTGGTAAAAGGCTAAGCAAAAAAGTATCTTCATTATTATTATTATTGCATATTTTAGATTTTTATTCTATGTAATTTTCAAATTTAAATCTTGTACTCTGTGCCACGAAAGTACATCGTTATTACGATGCGCGTCCAGAAATAGCATATATTTTGGTTTCGTGAATCTTTTGAAACATGAAATTTGTAAAATGTGAGCGAAATATAAAGCAAACAAAAAACAAATTCCAAAATTCAGACGTCGAGGTGCAAGACTTCATATATTCAAAATCTGATGGTTTTAGATTCCATTGCCTTTCCACAATATGATGAACTATATATATATATATATATATATATAAAGAATTACTGATAACTTTTTTATGAAGTTTACTGCATCGTGACATTTAAGAAAAAGGCCCGATATTCCTTTTGCGAGTGCTTTTATAGCTTCTGGAAAGGCGGAGCTTCCAAGAAATGACGTCAACCTCGTCAGCCAATCCAGTTCGCTTTAAATACTTCCAGAACATTCTATAACTGTACGTGTAGAAAAGGCGGGAAAAACAACTTGACTACGGGGCTGTGGATTTAATTCCACGTACTTTCAAATAAGAGAACGTCGCCATTAAAAATGAAAAGAACATGCAATTAGAATTTTAAGTGTATTCTTGACTGTGGAATTTTATTATTACAAATATATATATATATATATATATATATATTGATATATATAATCTATATATATATTATATAAATATGCATATATGCATATATATATATATATATATATATATATATATATATATATATTATATATATGAATACGTTTGGTACTGCCGATTGCAATAAAAAAGGAATGTGCACAACTAGATGATACAGCAGTCTCATACACAAAATTTCAGCGTTCAAAGGTGAATTGCTTTTGAGTTATGCGAGATAGAAACATGCAGACGTCACGAAAAAGATCTCTTTTGAATCCGTTATAAATCCATTTTACAATCTGTTTTGTTAAAAAGAGTCCTTTATCCTGTCCGTACTCGCAAACTTAAAAGATCGTTCAAATGGATTCGAGAACGGTCAAAATAGATATTTCCGTTGAAATAAACGATACCTGAAGTTTTTCGAAGTTAAAATACTTACTTTATTTCATACAAGGAAGTAAAAAGAACAAAATAACTTCATTCTTAATAAAGTGTGCATAAAAAGCCTTAAAAAAACAAACTTAATTCTCATCCTATTTATTTGAACAAATTTGTCAAAAAAAAAAAAAAAAAAAAAAAAAAAAGTCAGTTTTGTTTTTGCTTAGCTAATACACATGAAGATGTATGTCTCTATATACATAGGAATCATTTAGCATTTGAATTACTGTGATGTGGGTGAAACCAATCTCTAACACTCTTTTAGAAATGTAATGGTAATAAATTAATTTAATATTCCCCAATACTAAAAAAATTGGCAGTATTTAATGAAAATATGAATTATAAAAATATATACTGTATCTTGCATTTAACATCTATACTGGCTTCATTTATTAAAAGATCTACATGAGGTATATTTGCCATTAATGTACAGTAAACCTTTTGTAAACTAACCAAGTGTCATTTCTGCTGGTTTTAGTCTTCAGTGAAGGCAAGCAACTTAGAGAGGTTATGTTTGCTATCATTTTGTGAGAAATGCTAGTGAGTTTTAAGAAGTGATTAACTAGTAGGCAATCATGATGTGAAAGTTCACTATAACTCAGATTTTTAAAACATTTAAGCTATTATTTAATAATTAAAATTAGTTATTAATAAGAAATGTTGTAATTGAAATGTTGTGCATTAATGCTTAAATTGGTAATAATAGTTTTTCCATATGTTCATATTTTAATACATAAAAAATATTTTCATAAACTTCTAACATTTTCTCTATTTAGGAGTCATGCTTCAGATGCGCGCAAAGAGAAAAATCGTTTCTTCATTTTTCCCATGGAGTCAAGAGACTTGAAAATTTCATGAAATATTTTATCATATGTTACATTAAATAAAAATATTTTCTGAATTTATGTAAAGGTTGTTAGTAAAATAATATTTTATTTATTTCTGTGTTTTTATTACTAACATGTTATTTGTTTCAAACTGTTTACGAATTAAAGATTTCCATAATAAAATTATTTGTGCTTGAATAAGATTTCTGATGTTGCGCTAAGTAAATTTGGTATCATAGTATGGTTTTTTGTTGTCATACGTATGTTTCGCAATCTTGTGCCCAAATTTCAAAATTTATAATAATCAGTAGTACCTTTTAAAAATTAATTTCTAAATTATATTATTTTTAGACTGAAATGAAATAATAATTTTGTGCATAGAAAAGGCGTCACATCCCTACGTTTCATTGAATCGTTGTAACTACATATTGTAATTATGCAAGATTTAATGATAATATAATACAAATATTACAATATAAACTCGAATATACCAATCCTAGCATTTCAGAGCAAAGTTCTGAAATTTTTTTAATTATTCACATAATTTTCCTCCTATTTAAAAAGTTCGGAAAGCGAGCTTCCCTAAATTTTAAAATTAATTCGTCCACGAACTGGTTGTTTTTGTCTTACTGTAGAGACATCAGGTTATTTCAAAGCAAGAGAGAGGAAAAATGAGCAACGCCTTCACCGGGACTCGAACCACGGGCCTCTCGAATACGCGCCGAGCGTGCTGACCACTACACTACGAAGGCATGCTAAGAAGGTGGGAGAAATGTGGATTTTGGATAAATGAGCTCTGACTCGTGCACCCCGAATCCACGAGTTTTATAACAAAGAGTCTCAAGAAAACAGGGAAATTAATGCTCTTGATGGTTTTGAAAATAATTGTACGAAGGAAGACTGCTTGAACAAGTGATAAACACCATGGCAATGGTGATGACGGCGATGACTTGCAAGTTGTAGGGGACGGCACAGTTTCAGCAGCACTCAATGATTTGAGGCCTATGTAGTAGCTGTGGACAACAATAAGAGCGAACGAGATTCAAGACATAGCGAAGCAGAAAAGAAGATATATTACTAGATAGCGTAATGTACTGTATATGCTTATAGGAATGTAGGCTTTTTTAAATGGTTAAGATTATCCATTTAAACAAATATTATTATCCATCCATAGTTATCGGTAATTTATCCATCCATAGTTACCAGATTATCCATCCATAGTTACAGGTAGTTTATCCATGAATACTTTTCATTTGTTATACTTTTGCTGTAACCGCATCCTTTGGAAAAAAAGTAATACGCATAACAATCCCCTCCCCAATTTCGTATGACACAATTACAGTAGGCGTTAATGTGATCTCGCCTAATTTTATCATTAGGAGAGGGTTATCAAATTGCCAAAGTTCGGCTTGTTCATATACGAAAACATGAAAATATATCGCTTATTGTGATCAACTGGCCGATTAATGTTATCAAAATATTATAGAATGAGTTTTTTAAACTTAAATAATGCAGTCAAATAAAAGATAAAATCGCCGAATAGAAATATAGTGCAGAAATTCTCAAATGACAGAGCACTAATCGAAATATAGTGCAGCACTAAATCTAAAATTTCTGTACTAAATCGAAATATAGTGCAGAAATTCTCAAATGACAGAGAGTAAGTAAGTAACTAAGTCGCCAAGAATCGTGATTTTGATTTCAGGCAACAGTTACGACTTGGAAATGCGTCTCAGAAAAGATAATAAAGAACTGTTTTAAGCCTAACAACCTGTTAATGAACGACAAAATAAAAGAAGCTGAATAATTAAAAACGTCTCTAGCTTATGTGAATTGTGAAGGCTCTAGCTTATGTGGATATAAACGAAAACACACAAGTTGCTGTATTGGTGACAGAAAAGGATATCCGCCAGTTGCTTTTTGACATAAATTTCCAGAAGAATTATGAAAAATTACTTCAGAAATGAACTTTTGCGTGCATGCTGTTTTATTTCTCTTCAAAATAATTTAGTTTAGTGGACCTTAATTTTTTACCTTTACATAATTTTCTTAATATGATCATTAGTTATTTTTAATTAGTTTTTAACATATTTTTTTTTTTAATTTAAGAGAAATAATATAAATCAAATAACTGTGGATAGTGAAATTAATTAAAATTATAGGGAATATTAACTTCAGATTTTTACATCAAATATAATTGATTAAGTTAGATATAAGCTTGCTAGGTATTTTGTGTTAATTAATCAGTTATTGTGATTTAAGTCTTTATTATAACTTTCCCTTTCCATACTCCTCACCAGAATGCAAATTAAGTTCTTGTGTATATAAGCTGACGGTTTCGAATTCTTAGATTAGAGCTTCTGGCAACCGGCTCTAGGGTTTTACTAGCCGATGTTTTAAAAAACTCGCCGATCAAATTCTGAGCCAGCTTGGTTTATTATATTCTAATGCGTAGTCTTCGACTACGTTTCTTACGTTTAAATTTAACATTTGCTATGTTAATTTAGATATTCACAAATAGTGGAAATTTCTCCTGTAGTGTACTTTGAGTCTGTTCTGTTCAATTTTAGACTAAATAAAAAGGTTATTTTAAGTTTCTTCAGTATTTTGTGAATTGTTCAAGACGTAGCGATTATTCGCTGTTAATCTAGTAGGGTCGGCAGGACATTTATTCTAGCTTTCGATTACAACAAAACCCTACAAACTTGTTTGTATTTTTACAGGTCTACAGATGTAAATTTAGCTACCAATACTATTTGTTTTCACGATATGAGAGCACCAACTTTGACTTCTAGAGTATGATGCATCAGTTCAGGAAATGAACGTGAACCAGAATGTCTTCTCATATGCATAACAAATTCATATTGAAAATATACTAAACTAAATTTTCATATAAAGAAATATTACTTTACAGAATTCTGAAATTATAAAATTTGTATTCGAAGACTTTATTTTTATTTGATGAAAATAAAAATGAACATTATAGTACGACCTCTAAAGTTATTACTAAGAGATGATGAGAAGAGTATTTTAACCTCTTCAATAAAATAAGATTTATGGATATCGAAGTTCTAAAGACATTAATCCACATGTAAAATTTTTTCAGTGACCTTTCTTTAATTTCAAATTTGATTTATGATGAAAATGATAAACTAATTAATTTTGCATGAATTGATTACAATGCATGCCAAGATGTTAAGATTAGATTCATTACATAAGTTTTAAAATTTATGTGTGTACGAGGAAAGGAATAAAATTATAGGCAAAACTGAAATGCATTAATTTTTAAGCTAAATTGAGGAAACAAATTTGTTAAAAGCATAATTATGTTAAGTAATTTAATGGAAGCAAAATTTAAAAATTAAGTTAGAAAGAAATAAATTAGTAAGTAAGAAATTTTGTGCATAATAAAAAAAGGTGACATTATGCTATCCATTAATTCAAAGAAAACTACCTTCTAAGGAAAGGGTCATAACTACCATCTACTTTTTCAAATAAGCAGGCCCAGCAGCAGCCAAGTCCTTGAACACCAGTAGTCCGATCTGGGTTAGATTCCAGGCAAATAGGCTGGCTGCATGGGTATTTTCGTGGCTTTCCGCACGGATATAGAAAGTCCTCCACGAAGGCATCCCACCTTAGGCAAACAGCATAGCTATCGTATACTTTGCTGTTATCAAATAAACGAAGTCAGTCAAACAAGCAGACTATTAAAAAATACTGTATACAGGAAAGAATAAAATGAATTTTTGGTGTAGTTGGGTAATATGAATTAAATATAAATTCAACTCTGGACTTCGTAACAAAATTATGTTAAATGTAAAGCAGTGCCTGTCTGTTTTAGTAAAGATTATTGAACAGAAAAGAAAAATAATAGCATATTTGTTTATTAATAGCCACTAAAACATAGAAGTAAGGCTGTGGAGCTATAAGGTATTTTTTTTGGAGAGTTGAAAAATGAGCAACGCCCTCGTCGGGAATCGAACCAAGGTTCTCTGAAATACGCACCCAGCGTGCTAACCACTACACTACGAAGGCATGCTAAGAAGGCGGGAGAAATGCCCTATACACTTCCCTTTTTAAAGGCTGTGGAGAATCATCATCCATCACCGTTTTAGTTCGGGCACCACTGTAGAGACATTAGGTGTTTCTTTGGAAGCAGGATAATTGAAAAATGAGCAACGCTTTCGCCGAGAATCGAACCCCAGATCTCTGGAATACGCGCCCAGCGTGCTGATCACTACACTAAGAAGGCATGTTAAGAAGGCGGGAGAAATACTTCATAAGGCATAGCGATATTTTCAGCTATTTTATTTGACAAATGTAATTTTCATATAGCCTCACATTATTTAATGTAAAGGATATGTACTTATTACAAGTACATCGATTTAAACTTTTAAATTAATAAAAATTCATTTTCAGATTGGTGATAATTTGAAAGATAAATACCTTTTACTAATATCCGATACAAGTTTCTCTTCATAAAAAATACTCTGCAACAAAATAATTTTGCTACCTTAAGAAAAAAACTTGCACTGAATGCTGTTAAAAGGCCCACAGCATTTCTTTCAGATTAACAATTTTCTGAGATCGAATTAACTAATTTAAATGTCCAAATTAGTAGGCTTCTTTTATATTTATGCCCTTTGTTTTACTCAAAAACGTTGACTTTAGCATATTTCATTATAAGAAGCTCGTTACAAACAAAATATCTATTATAATTACAAATATATGCTTTGGTATTTGACAAATATGTTTTACGTACATAACTACTTATAATAAATAACATTACAGGCAAAAAAGCTTTAATCTTTCCATATATATCCTTTGGAAATTTACGTAATAAAATACGTTCCTGTTATAATAATTGCTTATTTTAAGACTGCGAAGTAATAATCTGTAACCTTTACAGGTATATGCTTTGGGATTTTACATAAGATATGCTCTGCTTACATAATTACTTGCTGTAACAGTTCAAGATAAACAACTGTAACCTTTACAAGTATGATCCCGGTAAGATTACAAAGAATACATTTGTTATTTTTACTCTTTATTCTACTTTTTACCATCATCCAGACAGCTGGCTCGCTCACTGGGAAATAAATGCATTTCAGCCCGAGTAGTTCAGCCGAAGGAGTAACTAAACTGTTATATAACTACACTTCTGGGTAAACTACACTGTCAAGCACCAATATCTTATTTTGACATTAACTTACATATTTCATAAAAAAGAGTAAAAGAACGCGTACAAGGCTTAACAAATACGCGTAACACTATGTACAATACGTTTCCTCATTTAACGCGTAACGCTATGTACGCGTAACATTATGTACAATACGTTTCCTTCGCAACGAATGAACTTGTTGCTTCGTCTTTTTTAAACGATTATTTAGTTATCCTTAAATGAAATAATGATTCCTTTTTTGTTTGAATACCATAATTAGGAATATGTCATCTAGAAAACATTTTTTTTTTGTCCATGCAAAAGAAGAAGGTAAATTGAATAAAAGAAGCAAGCCTGGAATGAAAGTGGTGGAGACAAGGTGGGATAAGTGGACATGAAAAGGGATTGCGAAAAGTTTTAAAGGTTCAAACGTCAAATTATTAGGTACTGTTGAAAGAACTAGAGGGGGATCTCTAACAGTTCCCTCACCAGCATTTTTGTGTCCAAACTTTTTTGACATCTATTTAAACATTCTTCAGCGAGTTCGGATGAAAGATGCTTTGAATAATCGATAAGTACTGTAATGAAAATTTATTTATTCTAAGCTTTCCGACTGTAACTGCACATTAAAACATTTTTATGCCATTTAAGAAATTAGATAAATGATCTTAATGGCCACAGGTATTTAGATGTTGCTTTTTAAGCAAATTAGTTTATGTTTAGGTAAGCTGATGAAAATTATGTGCTCAAAACGAACATGCAAAATATCTTTTCTCTTAATTATGAGAACCTTAAGCGGATTCATATGACCTTTTACGCCTGTCATTTTGCCCAAAATTTCATCGAGTCATTTCCCTTTCAAGAAAGAAGAGTTTATTTCCATCTCTTTCACATACATTTCCTTTTGTCCCCCTTTATATGAGATAAGAAGTGGGATAATCTGATTTTTGTTCATCCAAGAACCATGGTTCCTATGGAATCCTAGCGGCCCTCAGAGGAACTCCGAGGAAGTCTATGGCAAATGAAAATTAATTTGGGGGTGCGAGGACAATATCGTGGGATCCACGAATGGGTTAAAATAAAATAACTGTGACTCATTTTCCTTATTATGTAAGTTAAAATAAATAACAATACGTAAATTGGAAGCAATTTTTACGTCCTGAGGAAAATTAAACAAATTGTATTCTTATTTTAGAGATACAAGTGTGAGTGAGCCGAAGTAAAAACTCAGACAATATACTGCTGAATATTTAAAATAAGGCTTTATTCTGTTATCAGGATATAGTACTTTACCTACGTGCTTCTATTCAACAAAAGTTTGCCAGACGAATCAATTATGCTTAAGGAACATTTGGCAACAGCTCATAGCGAGAAAAAAGAAAGATTTTTTAAAACACTCACAGAAACATATTTGAAAACAGAGAGACGAGCGAGATGACGACGGATTGCGTGCTTATTGTAACACTTCTTTACATATTGAAAAATTCAGAAAGCCACACATCATTGGTGAAGAATTTATTCTACCAGTTGTAAATGAGGTAACCGTGCTGCATAGACCAGCTTTTGATATTATAAGGCTATTATCACATATCCATTTGCTTTGGAAAAACAACTTTTTCAAATAGTTTTTCTACCTGCTTTATCACTGACATAAAGATGCACAATTTTTTCCTTCCTTTCCCAAAAATGTGTGAGTAGCTCATTTCCAACAACCAATCAGCTATTATCATTGAATCTTCCGTCATCAACAGTCACATCTAACTGAGAACTAGTTTTACCTATACAAGGTGTCTCCAAAGTAATCCGTGGTGACTGGCTGTTTTATATCATGTGACAAAGCAGGCAAATTATATTACACAGTTGTTCTGTTGAAATGTTTTGAATGTGTGACACGACGTTAAAAAGACTTCCATTGAATAATAATATAGAACAAAGAAGCAATTGACGAAATCGCTCAGTGCCTAGGGCATTCTTTATGGGATTTTTTAAAAACATTCCAATTCTCGTTTTAGCTTGACAATTCAACTTTGGCCAGGAATTTTAAGATTTACTTTTAACTTATGTAAGATTTGTAAATGAAAAACAAATTTTTCAAGAATTGTTATTTGTCAAATGTTCGGAAACTGATACGAAAGGTGAAACAATACTTAATGAATAAAATAGACTTTTGGATGTAGAAGCTGAACCCTTGAGAATAGCCTCCTCGTTGCTACTGACAGTGCTCCGTCAATGGGAAGACGCCACCGAAGCTTTCTGGCATACTTTGAAACAAGCTATACCGAACGTATTATCTGTACAATCTCTCATTCATCGACAATATTTAACCGACACAAACCTAAATGCTTGCATGGATCACTAGACTTTGTCATTAGAGCAGTTAACAAAATTAAAAGAAATGCCTTAAATAGGATATTATTTGTTCGATTTTGTTTGGGAAATGAATGAAGATTATAATCGCTTATTACTTAACCTGGAAGTTCATTGGTTATCTAAAAGTGCACGTTCGGATAGATTTTATGCACTTTCAGAGCTGGAATTCAATGTTAGAATTCCAGGTAACTAAAGACATTAAATTGCGGCTCAGTTTAATTAATGGAGAAAAATGACTTAACTTATATGACTAGCTTATTAGTTAAATTCCTGTTTTAAAGTAATAAAGATGATATCTACAAATGAACCATGTACAAAAATTACCAAGAAACAATGTGAAATATAAATGCATTACAGTCTTAAAAATGATATTTATGCGTATTTTAAGGACTTATTATTTAGGTTTCATAAGCTGTCTGTTAAGTGTTACTTTCCAAAGTTTCTTACAAAAAGAGGCATTTCATATTTATTCACAATGTTATCATAATTTAATAAATAGTCATTTCATATGAAAATGTTTCAGGGATAGAAAAGTTAGTTAATTTCTGCATTTTATTGAGAAAATAATTACAATAAGTTTTTAACTTTTAACATGAAATTTAAAATTAAAATTATTTTAAAAACAAACAGAATTGAATGAACTTCATTTTCCTTTCCAATCTTTCCTCTGTCGCTTACCTGATGTTGAACTTGTGATGTCAATTTAGTCAAGTCTAGATTATAGTTAGTCGTTTTAAGACGAAAACAACTACCTGAGTTTTTAGTAGTTATGCTGCTTCTGTTCTTGCTTAAAATAAATTTCATACATAAAAATATTTGCTTGCATTTATTGAACAGAATGTGAACAAAATGACAATGCCGATCCGTAATCCATAACTCCAAAAAATGCAAAGCCGGTTTTCTGGAATTATGGATTTTGAACCGGCATTGCCAAATTTATCGATTTCTACTTGAAATTATCGTACAATTTTTAAAACTGCATGTTGATTACTGCACCTTTGAATCAAAAAGAAATGCTATATTTCTTATTTATTTACGGTTTATTTTTTATGTATTCTTCAAGTACTTGTTTCATATATATTTTTCATAATTTATTTTTATACATTATACTTTATTTTTGGAATTCAAGAGAATCATTTGAAATTATGAAATGGGTAAGTAGGTGACCCGAGGATCATAGGTTGCCGAGGCCTGATACAGAATATATATAACAAAAGTTTGGTTTTTAGTCTTCAGGAGTTTGATCAGGTATGAAATAAGATCTAGGAAATATTAGAATTCCTTCTCCTTTACCTACTTTCAAGTAACAAACTGTTAGTTGAAAGCATTCTTTCTTATAGTTAAATTTTATTTCCGACTTTATTGCAGTATTAAGCCTTCTTTCTGAAATAAGTTTATCTTATTGCAGTTGAACTATGTCGGAAATTATACAAGAAAATATTAGTGAAACAGTATGCGTCAGTTTTGAGTATACTGAATATACACAATAGGGACTATGCAAGTAGTATTCAAGTTTTTGCTTCTTCAGTAATGTGGTTAAAATACACGTCCTTCGCAAATTTAAAATTCTAAACAATTTAAGTTCGGCTTTTATCTGACACTTTTTAATGTGTATCATATTATTTCCCGAAGCAGAGTCTTATTTCCACTCGTGCTTACGAGGCATTGGCCTGAGGGTCTAGATTCTAGAGGGCTCCAGATCTTTCTATAACCAATATAATCCAGATTTTTCTAGTAAAACAAAGAAAAGAGTGTTAGTTCCCCTCAGAACTGTCTTAATAGAATCCTATCCTTGAGTACGTTGCAAAATAGTCGAGATAGGAAAGAGAAATTATGCATTTTGGATGTACAGTTAGTGAGAGAACTGAATTTGAGTACAGATTAATGTTCATAATATGCTCAGAGAGAACCCAAATGTTCTGTCTGTCAGGAGTACTTTTTTTTTACACTGCTAAGGAGGACTATTGACCGGAAATAAGCCCTTGCAGTATGATATCCGCCCTTCAGAAGCCATGACGGCATTTATTAAATCTAAATTAAAAAAAAAAAAGATTACTGAGTCACATTTAGATAGGGAATACAAAGGAATACCTTGAATACATGACATTCTTGATTGCATAGATTAAAAAAAAATACTTAGAAGTACAAAGCTGCATTGCTACAAAACTGGTAAGGGTAAAACTAAAACAGTAAAATTCAAGACTAACAAATGGAATTTCAAGCCTGCAGTTATACATCACACTGACTTACTATTATACAATTACACACTTACTATAATTCCGAACATTACTTAAAAAAAACATATTATGCAATATATTACTAGAATACTGAACAACACACTGACATAGTAAAGCTGATATTACAAATAAAACACACCATATACACTGCTCGTATCAGAAAAGTACACACTGACATAGTAAAGCTGATATTACAAATAAAACACACCATATACACTGCTCGTATCAGAAAAGTAGACAATTCTGCACATGACGCTGTGCTGTAACGCTAAAACTAATCAAAAGAACACTAGACAATAACCTTTGGAAGCAGTCACAGTGATAATTAGGAAGATAATATATTGTAGCAGAGTTAGAATACTGAGTCAATTCAAAACATTAAATCCAGCAAAACATTTCAATACATATTTACAAAGTTCTACAACCAAGAAAGTCTGGTTCAATACTACTATTATACTTACTTATCATTATACAACGCTAAACTATTATACTCCACAATTAATAGAAAATAAATTATACAACATACTTAATAGAATACTGTACATACACTGAGATAAAATGGCTTATCAGATACAATGTGTATACAATGTCAAATATACAATGTGCTTATCAGAAAGTTGATTCTGCGCCTACAAATGTCAGGAGTGCTGGCTTGAGTCTTAGTTCAACGGTTAGTAGGCATTTATAGTTTTCAATTCATTTTTTTTTTTTTTTTTTTTTTTTTTTCAGTAGAATTAAAAAGTCATGTTTTTTGCTTTTGCCGTCCTCAGAGAAACCAGAATATTTCTTACACGAAATTTCAGCAGATGAAGATGAGTCTTGTCATGATAAGTCGAGATGAGTCACATACGTTTTTTGAAAGTTTTAGAATAAACGTTTATTAGACTGCCAGAAGCAGCTTTCCTGTTTACATTTATGTTTCTGGTTTAAATATACACTTTTAACAAATGAATTTTCGAATTTATATATTTATTCAGTTTTAGTTTTGTTTACATTTATGTTTCTGGTTTAAATATACACTTTTAACAAATGGATTTTCGAATTTATATATTTATTTAGTTTTAGTTTTGTTTACATTTATGTTTCTGGTTTAAATATACACTTTTAACAAATGAATTTTTGAATTTATATATTTATTTAGTTTTAGTTTTGTTTACATTTATGTTTCTGGTTTAAATATACACTTTTAACAAATGAATTTTCGATTTTATATATTTATTTAGTTTTATGTTATAAACTTCTTTGCGTGATTTTATTTGTTTAGCATATAAGTAACGGACTTTAATTCGTCAAAATTAATTAGAAAGGTAAGCGTTTAACAACTAAGCCGCTGAGAAGACATTATACATACTCTTCAGAATTAATTCTTTGATCATTGAAGAAGTTTATATTATATAATTGCTCATATCTACGTTAATAATAAAAAAAAACTATACTCATTTTCATGTGTAGCGCTGCAAGAAATACTTTATTCAAATATTTTATACATAAACTTCAAAAATAAAGAGCGTTTTGTGTTTTTAAAAGTAAACTGTTTTTATTTAACCACATTTGATTCATTGCATCAATCTATTATTTTTATTTGTTATATTTCCTTTTTTTTTTTTTTTCCGAGCGTAAAGTGCATAGTATCTTTTAATAATGAACAAGAGACACACATTTTAAATGCTACGAGTTGGGATTTGATTTCAAGGAAGCATAGATAATAAGAATGACAGATTTTGAAAGATGAAAAGAAAAAGATCAAACTGTTGTGGTGAAAGAAAGCATCCTCGAAGGAGGAGGAACTACACGTTTATGGTTTCATGAATTTTCGGCAAAATAATAGAGAACCTTCCAACGTGTGAGCGTAGAGGAGGAATGAAGGATAGTCGTGTGTTGTACATTCCTCGAAAATGCCGCTTGTTCTCCCCTAGATAACAGTAAATCTTTAGTAATAAAAATATTAAGAGTTTTAAGTATTAAAAACGAGTGAAACTGTAAGTAGTATCAAACATACGCAATTTTAAATTTTAAATGAAATGATTAATTTCTCTTTCCTATTCCGGTTTTTACTGATTTATTTCACATTGGACCAGCAAGGAAAAATGCTTTGAAAAGATAGGTTTAGATCAATTGTAATACTTTTAAGTTGTATAACATAGAAAAGGTTAAAGAACTGGGAACGGTTCAACTCAGCACCGTAATGCATATTTTGTAATGAAAGTTCATGAAAAGAGCACGATTTCAATTACAGAAATCTTTACAAGTTGAAGCATCTACAACTGCGTGAAAATCGATGCGAACGCCGAGATTTGATGCGAACACTGAAATGAAATTCTTGAAAACTTTTTGAATTTTAACATTGTTTCTATTTATTTCGAAATGCGATACACCTTTTGCGGAAGAAAAACTCTTATACGTATTGGCAAAGCTGATGGTAATTCAAAAACCGACGGTGAAAGCTTTTAGCTTTCCAACGAAAAAACATTTTCCATTTCGGGACTAGAAGAGAAACACGCTAATGTGACAATCAAAATCGTAAAAAAACAACCTTATATTTAGCGTAGGTATAATGAAACACTCAATCGATTTCGAGGGCAGCTAAAGGTCCCTCCTCATCAGGAGAAAGAAATACATAGAAAGAAGAAAATAGGAATCACAGAAACACGTGGTGCTTATCAGCACTGCACGTGGTTATAACTAGATTTTTAATCAGAGTCAACTCTGCCCTCGAAATCGATTGAGTGTTTCATTATACCTACGCTAAATATAAGGTTGTTTTTTTACGATTTTGATTTTCCATTTCATTTAAAAAACCGTACGGATTTCTTTACAAACATTTTTTATGTTAACATAAAAAATGCTTTTAAAGCGTTATGCTTTTTTTAAATGATAATTATCTTACTGAACAATAGAATGCTTTCTCGTTTAAGAACAGTCGATGTGATGCTGTATTTTCGGTGAATAAGTTAAAGTCTGAAGTCATTACTTTATACTTTTCGACACGTACATTAAAAAAGGTACTTTCTTTACAGCAAGACGAAATCCTTTTAAAATTTTCTCTTCCATGGAAGCTTATTGTAATCCTTTTTAAAAAGTGCGTAGAAAAGCCATGCAAATATTTGCCTGGTTTTCAAACTCTGATTATTTTCGAATGCATTTTAAGTTTCGTGCATTCCAGTTATTTCTGAAAATGTAGTGTTTAGTGAAAAGTACATAGTTTGCGAGTTAAAACTCTTATTCCTTTTTAATAGAAATACAACTTAATAGCAAACATAAATAACACATATTATGCAGAAATATGGAGGATGCCGAAAGTTATCTACTTTATTCTGCTTTTCATAAATTAGGAAGAAAAGAAAATCATAGTAATTCAAGAAATTAATAAATTGAATTGAGAAGTATCGGATCGAAATTTAATAAAATCTTTGTTCTATCATAAGGCAAAGCAATTTTCCAAAATTATTTCCTACCAGATACTTATTTGCTATAAAAAGTGGACAATATTGTTAAAATGATATGGAGTATGTGCCTCGATATGAAGAAGGATCATCTCTCGCGGCAAATGCAGTGCTCCAAACGATATCAGCTCTGTTCATTGTGGTGTTGGAGTTGACTTATGTATGGATCTGGGGAGAGATCCATTCATAAATCTGGAGACGTAAATCTGGTATCTATCAGGAAAAATTGAGAAGAAACAACATTTTCCCACACAGCACACCTCATAACATCTCAAGAGCATTAGGATTATGAGATCTGAATAACTAGGTCTTTCGTACGATTATCTTCTTTTCAAGTCATTGTTTTACCAGCCTAGCTCAATAAGAACACGCTATATCGAATTAAAGAAATAATGAATGGATTGCGTTTTATTAAGGTAAATGAAGGTGTCCAGAAACTCATTCTTATATTTGTTAGCATTCTTTCTTGGCTCTACTCTTATATACGCCCTAAGGTTGCCAAATGCCGCGATATGTGTTGTGCACTGGCTTTTGGCGCGATTGTTCTTTTCTGGGAAGGTTTTGGGGGCAATGTTGGTTTCTATGGCAACCCTCTTTGCGTGGAAACTGGGATTTGCTAGTTGGTTCGTGTGGTAATTAAGTGATTTATAACGTGTTGGCAAAATTTTAGTCGCGTGCTTGGTACAACTACTTTTTCGGGTGGCTGGAAATTCTACAAGTATTTAGGTGTGTTAATATGGTGTATTTAATTATGGCAAAGCACACTAGGGCTATCTACCTAAGGGAAGGGATGCCTTCGTGGAGGATTTTCTAAGGGAAACTGGCTCGTATACACGTTACACATGGAGAAAACCACAAAAACAGCCACGCAGCCAGCCCGTTCGCGGGATTCGAACCTCAGACCGAACTACCAGTGTTCAGCGACTTTACCCCTCGGCCGCTGGTGGGCCCTGTTCTGAAATGGGAGAAGATGCTTTTAACAAATTTGTAGTGAAATTGTTTTAGTGATGTTTGAAATTGGTATTTCTGCTGCTCGAAGAAACATTTATTTATGGTAAGCGCATTTTGTTTTATTCTTGTTCTTATTTAGTAGAATGTTATGTTCATTATTTTCTTAGTAGTTATTTAAGCTAGGTGTGTGTAGTTAGTAGATTCCTTCGCTGCAATGATTGTGCAATTCTGTGATTTTTTTAAAGTTAAAACATATCACTGTGTACTTGTCGAATATTTTTTATTAGAAACTTTACGTTTTTGCTACCTAAATTTTTTATTTTTGTTTCGGATTTTTAGCTTAAATTGTGTGTTCAAAACGTGGTTTTTGAACGTGCGAAAATCGCGTTTTGCAGACATTTGAGGTTAAAAGTTCGAAATGTAGACAAAAAATTTTGGTAGTAATATGGCGGCTTGGAGTTTCTCGTCAAAAATGTTTGGAGAGAAATTTGTCGCTGCATTTGGGGACCTGAGGGCGCATATAAGAAGAGTAGTTCCGCATTCCTAATTGAACTATTTGCTTGGTAGTAGAAAATAGCAAGTAAATAGTTCAATACACCTGCCTATTGGGGAGGGGGGGATTACTGCTCTAAACCTTACGCCACATTTTCCATAAATGTCTCTTTCAAGAGTTTTAGAGAGTTATAACAGTTTCTTGTTTTATCCATATCATAGCACACACATGAACGCGTTGCAAGGATAATATAGTCTCCATCTGTGAAAAATACAGGACTCCTTTCATCTTCAGTCCTGTCTATTTTAAAATTACTCCTCTCCTACGGGGTGAATGTTAGGCACACTTATAGTTGCCTGTCTCAGGAAACTTTCTTTAGGAGACCACCAACTAAAAAGGTTTTTTTCAGCTCTAGAATAGTGGTGTGGTTGTATCAAAATAAATTAAATGCTGTTAAAAATTATTTACATGTTCTCCTCCTCCTATCAGATTTTATTATTCCTCTATTTGCTTGCTTTTATAAATTTTATTTCAAAATCTAGTTTTAGTTTTTGTTTTCTTGGTTTATTATTATTTTAAGTATTTTATTTTTACTATTTTACAGTCGAAATCATCTTAGATTGCAGCCTGGTGCATCAGATTCCTGATGAGAACCCCAAAGGAGTTATAAGCTGATATCCCTAGAGCATGAAATTAGCGAATTCATCAAAAAGTCGAAATCGAGTGTTCAAGAGAGGAAAAATATATATGCTAGCGTAACTAAATGAGACGGGGGGCGGAAGGCAAAAAAGGCGTGAAAGTATCGAATTTTACAAACTGAGTTTTTTTTTTACGTAAAATTAAGTAGGAAATTCACAAACACTCTATTTCTGTTTTTATTTATGAATGTCACCATGAAATGAAATTAGGTCTTTACGTTTAAAAACAACTAACAGAAATAAGCATTTAGAAGATTTCGTTCCATATTTCTGCGACATAAATTTGCTGTCATTAGATGGTTTTTATTTTTGGCACAAACACTAGCATACAATAGAAGAGAGATTCTTTAGCCGTGGTGCATATTATATGTTAAAGATCTCTTTTAATTATAATAATATTAAATAAAATCTTTAATATAATTTGTTATCATCGAAAAGTGTTAAAATATTATTAAAAAGTATTTACGCAATGTATAGGAATTTTCATTTAAGATTTTGGAGGCAAATAAATGATATTATTTGGATTCTCTTAGGGCTTGGCAAAATTTTATTATTTAGTTAACACAGGGTTTTATTCGCAAAGTAAAAACAATAAATACCTTTATATATACATACTATCATCCCATGGGAATATATGATTCCAACTGTGAGTGAAACTTCTGGTGTAAATCTTGTCAGATATTATGCCTTTGTCGTTTCTGAAAGTATAACGAATATCTTTACGACATTTGTTTGAGAGCAGCAGTTCTTTCGGGATTTTCACTAAAGCGACACTGTATTTCATCTTTTGTGTTAACTCATTACTAAATGGGTTTTTAAACAATGCGAAGGTAGTGAAAAATACACTTCAAGGCCTACTTTTATGATTATAAATCAGTTTCTGACATTTCTGAGGTTCCAGCCAAGCTTAAATCAAAATTTTGTTTTTAGTACCCTTATTGCTACAAAACAAAATATTTTGGTAACTGAAGATAACAAAGAGGGGGAGAGCTTTGTTTGGAGGTAAAGATGTTTTACTACACACGAAACATACTTTTTTTAAAGAAGGATTATAAAAATTGTATACAGTTTTCATGTAAATAACATCAATACTTAAAAAATATAAAAATGAATTATCTTACCTTAGCCGCACTGAACAAAAAATATGATTTCCGAAATCAAATTTGAAAATGTTATTTAGTTACTAGTTTACCATTAGCATTACTAGTCTAGTTAGCGTTACTAGTCTTAAGATAACTCCGTAACTATTTTACCAAAGCTCTTACAATCTTTCTTTTAATTAAACCCTGCCAGCAGTACAAAAAAGGTTTCTTTCTCTACCAGGAAAGAAATTTGTGTAATTTAAAGCAAAAATTCACTTATGCTTTAGAAAAGTTCTTGTTAATCGTGTAAAAAAGTTTCTCATTCTTTGTCATGTGCCTCCGTGGGGAAACTGGAAACTTGTCCCGTGGGCAAGCAGGTGGTCCGTGGTTCGAGTCCCAGCGAATGAAATTTTTTTTCCAAGTTTCTTGCTTTGATAAACCTAATGTCTCTACAAATTAATCTTTATTTTACGTAAGTAGAAGTAATTTGAGGTATTTAAAGAAGTAATTATTTAATATAAGATATCAGCAACAGCAAGCCCAATTCAAACATAGTCAGATGAGTTAGCTACCATTAAATACTTCGAAATTCACTTTTAAATAAAAACTTGTTTTAAGGCTAAGTTATAAACGATTATTCTTTACCAACGTATGTAATTCATGTCGCCAGAAACCTCTTTTATCAATAGTAATAATGGTGCAAATATTCATAAAAATTATCAGTTCGGTTGATTATAAAACACCCAACTTAAATATAATATATTACATTAATTAGAGATAATATTGGAAACTGAAATAAAGATATGAATTGTTAAAAAATACATTACTTCTTTTTTAAATGGTTCAGTTTAGAAAGCAATGCGTAGATCTTAATTTGAAAAATAAATTTAAGATCTTATTCCACGTCGAATAATAACTGGCGATTTACCAGGTCTGGATCGGATGATAAAGGTCTTATGTCTCATTCAAAATCTACCATATAGCTCGGATGATGAAGATCTTATGTCTCATTCAAAATCTGCCGTACAGCTCGGATGGCAAATGCCCCGATAGCGTAACATGACGGAAAATGAAAGCTAGAAAACTAAACTGCAAGCATTTTTCACATTAAAATTTTTTCTAAGAAGTTCGGATAATAATTGCTTAATAAAATGTCCTGCGTTCGAATACTAACCAAAAGTGCATGACGTTGCCCATTTAGTTAAAAGTATCAGTCTGCATTTTTTTTTCTTATATGCAGATATTCGCATTAAATAGTAAAATCCTGATTATTCAAGACATTAATTCAAAGGATTTGCATGTTTATTATGCTAACTATATATTTAAAAGCACTGCTACCTTATCAATACCATGACAAAAGAATCAGACCCAAATTAAATTTTTACTCCACTTAGGACTTTAAAACTTTACGTTTATTAGAATTTCGAAGAAATGCTACTTCATATTTTGAAGAAATAAAGTCATAAGTTTTATTTAATAATGGATTACAAAAGAATGCAGCTTTTAATTCTGTAAGTAACTTTATAACTTTCTTGCATTTCTACAGTTTTAGAATGAAAGTATAATATATGCTGAATATATCATTCTTGGTTGTAGGTAAATACAGTCTTCAAAATGAACTAAAAATTAAAATTACATGTACACAAATAAAAAAGCCGTTGTTAATGCAGGCAGTAAAACACCTTTCATTTACGTTCTAAATTATAATAAAACAGCAATAAAGAGAGCTATTTAAAACTAACACTCTCTTTTTAATAGTAACTTCGATAGTTCTTGACAGTAGGAAATATCATTAACATTTGTAGCGCGTATTTAGTTATTAAAAGACATTTCTAATGCCCTACCTCCGGAACTAGAATATGTTTTTAAAAATCAAAAATGAAATCTAACAATAAAAATAAAATTCTATAGCAACATATATATTGCAACCATAAAAATAGTTTCTTTCTTTCAAATTTTCCCTGAACAGTTTTTTTAAAGGTAACAAATGAAAATGCTGCGCTTATGTAAAAAGAGAAGAGAAAAATTTGCATGATTTCTTGCTTGTTTAGGCTCATCCGTGGTTGCGAAATGGCTAAAAGCGGAGCATTGGTTCCTGGGCTCTATTACTATTGACTGTTTGGGCTGGCTGCATAATGATTTTGTGATTGCCTCTCAGAAAGGTCCTCGACGAAGATTGAGTGGCTAATCCATTATAGCTAGACGTGGAAAGCTTTCAAAAGGAAACTGACTTGCATTCACGTCATACATGAGCAAAACCATGAAAACCCCAAGCAGCCAACTGGTGCCTGTTAAAATTTCTAAATGTTGAAGATAATCGCATGTTTTTGATATTCGGAATTTCTGGATAATCTCACAAAGGTTAGAAAGCAAGCTTCAGTTAATCATCATCGATTTCAAGTTTACTTGCATTCGTTCTTTCTGGCTATAACTCTTATATAGCTCACTGCAAGGGCTTCAAAGAACATATGACATTATTTATGTATACTTTCTTTCCTCAGGCTTAGATATCCTTGAATGATAAATAAATTATAATTAACAAACTATTTTTATGTTATTCAGAAAATTTTGCTTACCTTTGTATTCCTTATACGAAGTAAACGCAGTATTTTCGAAAGAAGCTTCGAAGCATTGCATGCACACATTTCTGCAAAAAGCTGCTCCAGACAAACATCAGTTTTCAAATTCTTTTTTCGTTCTTGTCTGAGTTTCCTGAAAGATTGATAATAGAAAAATATCAGCCAATTTAAAGGGTGACTTTACATTAAGTAGCTGCCTTTTAACTAAATATTAGCGATCAGGAAGTTATTTAACGTAAGGTTGTTGTTAGATATTGGCTGTCTCATTATAAAAATTAAAAACAAGGGAGTTTACATTTTTGTCATTTGATCAAACTTACCGTTTGTCTTTCCTTGCGCCCAAAGGTTTGCTCGTATAATGAACTGGAAGAACGAAGTACTTAATACTGGATCAAATACAGCACAACAATATCCTTTCTTGAGTTTCTATTATTATTTATAAATAAATATAAATTGACCGGAAGAGGACCATTGCTATTTCACTGCATGTTTTGACAGTAATGCTTTTCAGAGCTCAAAAGCTCGAAGATGACAGGACTTTAGGATATGAAAAATCAAGGCATATTAAAAGAATCTCTCAGAGTATTAAAAAGTAGATGAGCAACAATCTAAAGTATGAACCACTTTGCAATATTTCATACAACAGTGGTAAATTACGAAATACACCAGGTAGGAAGTGTACACATTTCATAAATCGCTCTTCCAGATTATCCTGTCATGGTTCTTTTATTTCACAGAAAAAATAGATTAAAATAATCGCTTCTTTAACGCCTATTTAATGAAAACAGAAATAAAAAAAAAAAGGCATGGTTATTCCATTGCTTTCCGCAGAACAAGAATCACTCTGAAGCCAATATGGACCGACTGAAACTCTTAGACGATGAATTGTGAGGAGAAAATGTTGTTTGACCAGCTGGTGAAAAACAAAGCACCTGAAGAAAGAGGAGGTTGAGAGAATACGAAGTATCGGATAGGTTAACTCCACCCCTTTAAAGTGCGGATAAATTGGAGAGACGTTAGAGATAGCTGTTAGGAGTTTTCAACACGCAGGGATAACCTGCCTTTAACTTGATGGTTGTCCCACATTGGTAGTTGCATAAACCTCCCACTAATCGCTTCAAAGAGTTTCTTAAGTTTCACAACAAATTTGTACCGCCCAATGATCCGTGTTATGATTATATATTTTGAATGGATTAGAGACATTTCACAAATCAAACCCTTACATTTTGCTGCGAATCAAGTTATGCGAGTGGGCAATAACAAAACTCTAAAATAAAACTTGTTTAATTAAATGCCTTTTTTTCTTTTATATAAGCATTTTTAGGTCAATTATTTGGTTAGTTACTATATAAGGGTTGTTGCTTCTTCTAATAGCAATGTTTTGACTGTATTAAATTTTACTAAAAGTGTTCTGATTGTACTAAATTTTACTTCTGTTATTTTGATGGCAATATAATGCTGCTTTTATTAAAACAAAATTGTAGTGCTGTTTTTGGATTACAGAGAAAACTTAATATAAATTTAGGCAAGATAAAAAGAGAAAAATTAATCGAAAATTTGAAGTTTAAAGCTCGATCTAAAATGTTCCGAAAATGTCCTTTTAAATACGTAAGAACTCGCACACCATAAATATTCAGATTTCACTAAATTTATTATTTATGTCAAAATACTATTGTTTATGTTACTTAAAAAATTGCTGTTCATATTTTATTCTGTAAATTATAAAACTTTAATATAATGCATTATTATAGAGCCCATGAAATATGGTTGTTTTCCCCCAACAAAAAGGGTTCACCTACGGCCGAGCAGTAAAGTTGCTGAACACTGGTAGTTTGGTTCAAATCCTGAAAAAAGGCTGCTGCACGGGCGTTTTGGTGGTTTTCCTCATTTGCAACGTGTATGTGAGCCAGTTTCCCTTAGAAAGTCCTCCACGAAGGCACCCCTTTCCTTAGGCAGATACCCTCGAGGCTTTGTCGTAACCACATAAAAAACAAACAGTTTTCCAACGAAAACTATTATTGAAAAATAATTATATACAGCTGTTTCTGTTTTATTTTAAACTAACAAAATTAATACAAATAGCCGAGCCGACAAAATAGAGTAATAAAGCACTGTTTCATCCTAAGATTTGCAAAACGTATGTTTTGCATTGGAGGTCTGCGTGATTAAAAGTTCATCTAGGTAGAGTGCTTCAGCATTTTTTTACTTTATCTTTCACAGGAAGTGGTCCATATTTTATTTCCGACATTATAATGGAAACAGATGTTTTTCTTTGTCTTAGTCGAAACGATTTACAAAACTGTCAGCCAAAATGCAATAAGAACTGAAAATTTTATTGTCCTGCATACAATTACTACAATATTTGGAAAATGAAAAAGGTGTTTTGACATAAGATTTAAATCGTGTGATATATTTCAAGTGCAGAAAAGCAGTTTCAATTAGTTTGAAGAGGTCTTTTATGTATTTTCATTTTTATAGTTTATTATTTTGTTAATGGCGTTTATTAAAAGATATTAACAACGTCATAGTCAAAATGAACTATTGACATTTTCTTTAGGAAAGCAACTTTTCTTTCAGCAGCATCAGAAACTTGCTCCACTCCCCTTTACTCAAAAAGCTCTGATTTCAAAATCCCTAAGGGAAACGATAGTCATAGAATTCCAGATGAGTATGTTTTAGTATGTATTTGTTAAGTGAGTAGATATGTTCTATTCATTATATAATTTTTTCCTCTTCTAATTATGAAAAACATTCTACATTTATCCTAATAAAAAACAGAAAAATGTTTTTAATTGTCCTTTTTACAGAAAGTAGGGCAGAAGAAATCTTTTAAAATCATATGAAACTCATTCATTTAATTTTAATTGGCGAAAGCTAATGGCTGATTTCATGTTGCAAATTTTCATGCAAGAATAAAATACACATCTTCCTATGCAACCGGGAATAAAATACTCTCTACCACCAAAATCTAATGGAGAACGTTTGTTTAAAAAGCTTTTCATTATATATTTTTTAGTTTCTCTAATTATATCATTTATTACCGTTAAAAGTGCTTTTAAAGAAAAGATTTTCTGTCCTGCTACGTATAAAAAAAATATTTTTTTCTTCAGTGCAAGAATAAAAGAGGCTTTAAGATTTCGCTGAGAATAAAATATTTTTACTGAAAGAACTGTGAGGAAGATAAATTTCTTTAGTTATTTCCAACGAGTCATCGCTTCAGACAAAGACTTAAATAAACACACAAGTAATGAAGAAAAACAATTTAATTTAAATTCCTTTTCAAAACTAGATCGACCAAATAAACAAATGAACTTTTCCTTATCGGCAACAAATCAAGTAATCAACATTTAAGTATTTAATTGCATATATTCAAGATTAACATTAATATAAATTATACCAAGAGTGAGAGAAAAATATTTATTCTCATCATTAGTTAAACAATAAATAAAATTTGCTAAGTAAAACTTACATTGAATAAATTTCAAATTACTTTGGGACTATTTTCAAGCAAACAGCACCTAGCTAACATTGCAATTAAAAATTTCAGCAAAGCAGCTTATAGAAAGGTCACAAATGGAAGAAAGTTGATCACCAAGATATTAATAGTATTTGCTTCAAGTCAATCATGTCGTTCAATCACTGGTCCTTTGCTCACACTTTTTAATCTACTCGTATCAATCCCATTTACTGATCTTGCTTTTTTTTTTTAAAAAGAAATTAAGATTCGTGTGGAGGCGTGAGGAGGGAACGAACTTAAAATGGGAATTGACTATAAAAACCAAAATAATGCCTGTGCCTTTATCATACTACAAAGGTTCGTCTCAAATTTTAATATATTAAAATAGTTAAAATATATTCAGCATATTTTCAGTTTAAGTGCCCCCCAAAACCGTTTTCCGCTGAAATATCACAAGGTGATATTTGGTTATACTTTCATGGAAATAATGGATAATCCGTATGAACTCAAAGAAATATCTATTATTGGTACTTACGGAAAATCCCATCGACCATTTTTGCCTACTAAAGAAAAGACGTCAAACTACGCGATTTTTCGCTAAAAAATGGAAAAGTCTTCTTCAAACACGCTGGGTTTGGTGCAGCCTTGATTTCACGTGTTAGTTATTATTATTGAGAAAAGACTTCCTTTTTCCCTCTCTATCACGCATTTTGATAGAAGATATCGGTGATTTCGCGAGTTGAAAATTTCGCGAAATTTGGTAAGTGAAAAATTTCTGATTTTTTTATTATTATTTGAGGCGAAAAAAAAGTATTTCGCGAGGCTTATATTTTCTCGCGAAAATTAAAACCTAGCGAAAATAATTGCTTCTACAGTATCCCCTGGCTCTACTCTTATATACGCTCTAAGATCACCAAATGTGGCGATATGTGTTCTGCGCTGGCTTTTGGCGCGATGGTTTTTGGCGTTTTGCTACCTAAATTTTGGGTACGCTGTTGTTTGTATGGCAACCCTTTTGACGTTAAAACTTAACTCTTTTGCTGCAGTGGTTTAATTGCTCATTGGTTCGTGTCGTGCGTGTTTTGAAATGGCCTATGTTGCAATGATAGATGTGGTAGCAAGATTTCAGTCGCGTATTTTAGATTGTGTGGAAAGTAAATTTACTATTAAAGGTACGAGTTGGAGTTGTTAACGAGTCTTTTGTTCACGGGTGTGTTTATGAGGATCGAAGCGTATTTTTGGAATTTCTGTGGGACTTTTAAAACGGAGTCCGAAATGCGCAGCTGCTATGAGAACTCGACGAAGAAGGGCGTTTCTGATAATTCTTGTGTGGATTTGCAGTTAAATGCTTGCTGGTAAAGTATGTGGCTGTCAGCCGAGTTTAAGATTTGAATCGTGGTTTTCGTGTAGTAAGTTAACTTTGGAGGAAGTTTTCATCGTTATTTTCGAAATTTTGAATCGCAGAAAGACATGTGGTATAGCAAAATCGTGGCACTTTTGTTCATAGATGTTGTGTGACTATCGAAATTTTATTAACGAATGTATTATGGTAAGTGCATTTTATTTTAGTGTTTTTATTTTGTAGAATGTTATGTTCATTCTTTTTTACTATGAATTTCTGTTGTTACTGTTGTTTTTTGAATTGTTTGTAATTTTAGTTTAGTTTATTTTGTTGATTTGTGCACAATGCCTAGAATGTGCAATTCGTAGATGTTTTTTTTTAAGTTTAAACAGGATGCTGTGTACATGATATTCTTTGAATTTATTGTTGTTATGTTAATTTATTTAAAGCGAGGTGTGCGTAGTTCGTAGATTCTTTCGCTACCTACATTGTGCAATTCGTAGATTTCTTTTTAAGTTAAAACATATCGCTGTGTACATGGATTCTTGTGAAATATTTTTGGTTAAAAACTTTACGTTTTTGCTACCTAAATTTTTTTGTTTTCTTTCGGATTTTTAGCTTAAATTGTGTGTTCAAAACGTGGATTTTGCATGTGGGGAAAACCGCGTTTTTGGAGACATTTTAGGCTTAAAGCTCGAAATGTAGACAAAAAAATTCAGATAGTAATATGGCACCGTGAAGTTTCTCGCCAAATGCGAGAAATTTGTCGCCAAGCGAGGCCGTATATAAGAGTAGTTCCTATCTCCTTAATAAAAAATAATGGAAATTTTTAATGAAAAATTAAATAAGTGATAGTATAATAAATTTGAAAGAAAAATAAAAATAGAACTTTTTTTCTTGTATTTAGTAAATGGGTGTTTTTGATTTGGCGCCGTCTCTTATGGTAGACGGGATTTTCCGCAAGTACCCTATTATTATTACTAAGGTATTAAATGTTCCATAAAGAGAAAATTACATTTATTAGTCAGTGCTTCGACCAGCTGGGTTATTATGCAAATTCTTCCTCTACACAAGTGAATTATCACTGTTATGGCCTATTTTAGAATTCTTAAAATATCTTTTTGAAAACCATTAGTGGTTTTCAAAGAAGGGTATTATGATAATTTAATCTAGCAGATCATTTCCGGCAGAAAATTTTCATCTGAAATCAGCTTATATGTAAACTCATTTTTCCCTTTAAAACGCTTTGAAATATGCAGAGTTATTTTACAAGTAAGGTTCTCCTGCCTCACTTGTAAAACAACTCAGCGTATTTTTTAAATAAACTCAGACAATAAGAATACTTCAGGGACGATTAGATAGATAGCCATCCTGTCAGTAGCTATCTCACATTTTACGCACCTTCCCTTAATATGCCTAGACTTAATGATTGTTGGCAAAATTTATCAGAAGAATTATATAACTAATTCAATTTTAGCACTACATGAATTTCTCTCCCAATAAACCGAGAATAACAGAGATTTTGAGAATAAGGGATTTATTCTGAAGAGTGCAACGTTGTTTTAATCACGGCCAAGTGACTACCTCTTAAATTCACCTACTACAAAGCAAAACAGATCGAAGAACAGAGTAGTATTTAATCTTGAGTTACCGAAGATAATTACATTTTTTAAACTGTATCAAAGTCTTATCTTAGTCTAGACGCAATTTTCTGAACATAAAGGTTTATTTCAGAACTGAATTAAAAGCATCTAGAAATTCAGAGTATAATATTTTGTTTCTCGGAAACATCTTAGAAAAGACGGTCATTTTGTTCATTCTAATTAAACGTAATATTATTTAAAATTGTAATCGAATTCAATTAACTTTGAGTTTACAAATGAGATTTATTTAGAATATCCCCTTAAACAAAGTGCTACAAAAATTTCCTTGGAAAATTTAATATACGACATTCTTCCAGAGATCTGAAAATGAAACCGCGACTCTGTCTTATTACTCCCCCCCCCGTTTTTCTGATTTGATGATTAAGTCTGACATTTAGATTTGAGCATGGGCATGATTATAAATGTGCTAATTCTGGAAAACATTATTTGCAGTGAATTCAAGAAGCAAAATGAACTATGTAAACATTTGTTAGAATTAATATTTTAAGCTTCCTATACTGTAGATTGAATGAAAATACTTTTATAACATAAAATATATTTACTGTCTTCATTATTAAATACAAATTTCATTTAAATTATATTTAGTCGTCAAATTCAATAACAAATACTGAAACATTTCCTAGAAAATTTCAGGGAAAAGCTATAATATACAAATTTATATAACTAATTCAAAAATTATGACTTTTTGCATTGAATTCCATCAAAAAATAAGCCAGAAAGAGAATAAAATATTAAAATTTAAAACTTCTTTAACTACAGGCCTATATTTTGGAAATATAATATATGAAATAAATGTTTCAAACCCAAAATTCATTATTTATTAAACATGTAAAATTGGAAACAAGAAATTAGAAATTTAAAGTCAGGAAAGTAGCATGAAACAAGTTTGGAAAATCAAACAAGATTCTTTAAGGAAAGCAGAAAATTAAAGGGTTTCTGATTAAATCTATTTTTATCAGTAAAGATGAAAAATGCCAATTCATGGGAAAAGTTTCTTACGTGCCATTCCTATTTTATAGAAGATTTTTTCATTTCACCAGACATTCATTGTCCTTCAACAAAAATTCCTTCTTTATTTTAAGCACTGGTAAATGCTATAAAATATATTTTGTAAGAAAGCTGCTTTCGTAACTTTATGCTTACTTTGCAAGATTTATATCCACTTTTAACTCGTAATTCCCCAGTTTAAATCGTAGTCTTCAATAGGTTTAAATCCAAACGATTAAAAACTATGAAATGAAACTTGTTTCGAAGAGTTATTACTTATGTGAAAAATGTTCAGAAAGACTTGTTTTACTTAGGAGAAATTAAATATTTATTTATTAAAAATACAAGCATTCTAGAACTAAAATTTTGCATGTTATTTCTGAAACTTCTATTCTTAAAGTTAACAATTAAAGTAATTTAACAGCTATACGTTCTAGAATAAGCTAACGTTTGTAAAATCCATTTTTTTCAATGAATGGGGATATCCATTGAATTCTGTAAATATGTTATGTGTTGCCTCATAAATGTTACAAAATGCTCGATTTCAATGTCAAAAGTTTGAGATCAAAAGGCTAAAAAATAGAAAAGGAGATTAAGTGTTTTTTTCCCCCAGAATTTACTAATGGAAAGTAAACTTTAGTAAAGGACAGCTGAAATGCAAAAACAAAAATAGCTATTAGAAAATTAAAATAAACCCCTACACAGTATACAACAACCTATTTTATCACCCACATTCAGTTATTTTTAGAAACATTTATAAGAAACGGGACTTCGAACCGTAATTTTTTCATTCTGGTTCAACCCCCCAAAAATTTATTGGTTCAGTTCCGAATGAATAATTTTATTTTATGTACATTCGTAGTTGTACTAAAAATGTAATTCTATCATAAACAAAAAATGTAATTCTATCAAAATTTAGAAGATTTTATTCCTTTTTTTAATTGCTACATTCTGTCAATTGATACAATTAACCAGCATGTACGAAACGAGCGGTGTGTAGAGAACGGCGAGCATTGGCATTGTAATCTATTATAAAAAAAATCGCATTTGACAACTAGGTTCATGATTTATGTGTAACTTCGTCACTTGAAGCTTGCCGCTCACATCGTGCCCTTGCAATAATTATGTATCTAAAAATATGTTTATTTATTTATGTAACATATGAAAATTGTCTATAATTATTAATATATCTTCTAATGTTGTGGTCTTGGAGCTACTTGATATTGTATAGCATATTCCATGCCACAGCATCGTAAAGATATCTCCAGCCATTAGGCTGATGAAGGCTGAAGTAATGTATATCTTCTAAATGTGGTTCCATTGAGATTACTTCTCTTGTCTCCGAGAATAAATTTCAAACCTGAAAACGCCCTTTCAACGCTAACATGTGAGGCTGGAGCTGCCAAAATCACCATTGTAATCTTATTATACAAGTGCGAATAGGTAATTTTATTCCCTTTCCCAGAAATCTAAAATATTATGTTTCATATCAAGACTTTGTACATTGTCAAAATTATTTCAAATGAATTCAATGTCAATCTCTAATTTTAGGGTAATTTCCCATCTGACGGTTTTTTAAACCGCGCTTCTAAAAACAAATTTGTATTAGGCGATATTTTAAACCGTGTTAATTCAAAATCGCGTAAAAGTAAGCATTGGAAAAAAAAAAAAAAAAAAGATTTTTTGATGCATATATTATTATTTTATTCAATTAGTATGCTATCGAACAAATCATAGACAAGCTTTAAAATAAATACTGAGAAAATGCGCTATGAGTATACAGAACAAATAGATTTTAAAAATTAATACACAGGTACTTACGTTATCAGTAATATCAGTAATTCAGTATCAGAAGACAGGGCCGTATGAGGACTTGGCGTAAAAGGCGGCCGCCACGGGCGCACAACAAAAGACTAGATAGCCGGCTGAGAGTTACACGTGATTTTTAATTTATTCTTTACTTGACTATTTACTTCTAAACCGACTTACTCTCATAATACCGATTGCTACTAGCCTTTTTACGTCTCCCGACCAATTAGACAGAAACACGTGTTTTTACGCCGTACACCACAATCCCTTTCTTTCTTAGGGCAGCGCCGCATTGGATACTTCCTGCTGAGCAGCTGGTTTGTCTGTCTAAACAGTCTATGCAAACATCCGTGAATGTTTGCATACTGAGGTGCGAAAGATATAATTCAGACTCATAATTTTTCATAAAAAATCATCTATACTACTAGTCCATTCAACTGAATTAAACCTGGCTTCTGCAAGTAGTTTCATGCGAAACTGAAACAGAAAGTACTAGTGAACATCAAACAGGAAATTGAGAAGCAATGTGCACGTAATGATGATAATTATATGGTTGACGTTAAAAAATACTGATAAGTTGGTTACAGTAACAAAATGACTGAAGATATATCGAACCGAAATAAACCGATATTTTTTTTTTTTTTTTTTTTTTTTTCGGTTCAGTTCCTGTTCGAAGCCCTGGATAGAAAATTCTTTGTTCAAATTGCAATTCAGTTTTCGGACGAAAAGAACTTTTATGCATTAAAACTTTCGAACGGAGAGATTTTCTTTGAGTTTTAGTGCTGAGTTAGGTCAGCATTATACCAAACATTATATTCTTATATTGTCAAATATGTTTCCGGAATTTATTTTTTGGGCTATTGCTAATGATATTCTTTTTTTGCTGTAACATGGCAAATCGTTTAATCAAAACTACAAGAAGCAACTGATTTTGCAATATATGCCTCGATTAATTAAAAAACATTGAACTTTAATTTTGAAACAAACGTCGAATTAAGTCGAAATAGTTGCTTGTTCCTTCCTATTCATAGATTCATTTTAATCTACTCATTCTCTGACAAAAAGACGTATTAAGCTTGTCCAGCTCAGTCTGGACATACCCCTTTATTAAAGAAAATGTTAAAAAAATTACCATCTCATGTACATTAATATGAATGTTTGCAAATTACGTAAATATTCAAAGCAAAAAAGGACAATTCTTTGTATTGGTGAATGATGCAGTTGTTTCGTTTCGGTAACGTACAATTTCATTTCCTTGAGATCTGTTGTTGTTGTTTTTTCTCACATGTCTGACTTAATCTCAACAAATTTACTAGTTTTACCGTGACAAGGAGCGCAAGACTACGTCATTCGTTGGCATGGGCCTTGAGCACCATATAGGTGTGAGAGTATGCTTTGTACGCAACTCTCCTTCCCAGTTTTAAACGCAAATTCCCGTAAAACGGATCTGATGGTCTCCCACCACTCTTTCCATACCATTAGACTACTTGGGAGGGCTTTCAGCTCGCTCCCCCATGTCGCACACACACTATATATTTACAAATATCCATGCCTTTTCCGAGATTCTAACCCGAGACCAATGAACGATGCAGATGCCAGGAGCTTGAACTACTGCATTGAACAGGGCGGCTCTTGATGTCTAGTAACAGTTTTACTATAAAGAGGTCATTTCAGCCTTGAAATAATGTAATACTAGGGACTGCTTGCGTGGATTTCGCTAAATGTATTCCCATACCTAACGATTTGCATCAGCAGTTTTCCGTTTGCTTTGAATATGGATTTGATGCTTTGAGGTCAAATCGCATGAGCTACCATCTACCGTTTGCTAATATTTACACATTAGACAATTTGTCTTTAACTTCTTGCTTACTATTTTTGGATACGTCTCTGATGCATAATAACCCACTAAAGATTTTTTCCTATCAATATGACCAGACATTTTATTACAGTTTGTCTTAATCATTTATTTTGGTAACAGAATTTCTGTGTCCTCTTTACCTTCGTGTCAGATATTTTACTGCCTGATTCAACTTTCGCATTACCTAACATTCTATTGCACAGAAGAACAAGAAAACATTTTAGAATCTTGTTTTTTCCTTAAGACAATTTTGGATTCCTTTTAATGAGACTATGCGACTTGTAGTGCTATTTAAGTTCTGTAGCATGCTTTAACTAACTGTTAAGTATAGTCTAAATTTTACTTGTGCTGTTACTAACACTTGTCTAGATCAGGGGTTCTCAACCGGTGGTACGTAAGAGAAAAATAAGTGGTACGCAAAAAGAAGCAAAGTATTTTTAACTATTAAACTCAAAACTTAAAACCCCGACATCCTGATTGAGTTTTTGCTCTAACATTCGCAAATTTATGAGATCTGAGCTTTTGTTCAAGAGTGGTAGTAGTAGTAGTAGTAGTAGTAGTAGTACTTTGTAGTAGTGGTACTAAAGATTTTCAATTTTTGTTTAGATAGTACGCGTTACTCAAAAGGTTGAGAACCGTTGGTCTAGATAATTCACGTACTTGCTGTAGCACGATGAATTATCACGTTCGAGAAATAATTTAAACTTTCCCATGCATAATAAAAAAAAATAAACATTAGCATAATTAAAATTACACACACACACAGAAATATCATTCATTACCAGAGCATGATGGTTACATACAATGAAAGTAACTGTGTAGACTCATTGAGTTTATAAGAACAGGGAACAATAACAAATAGAAATCAGAAATGCCCTCCTTCGGATAGCTGGATGGGCCTCCAGTAACACCACAAAGTTAAGCGGTTAGTAAGGAGAAAATGCATCACAATTGTAAGTTTATAATCTGCATTTTGCAAGTTGTTAATCCCATAGGAAACTATTACAACTCAGCAAACATCGAAATGAATTTTCAAAGCTTAATATTCCTTAACTAAACTGTCACCAGTTTACCTAATCCCTAATGGTTCAAACAAAATCTCATTTACCTCTTCAATACAAGATACTCACTAAGTTTTAATCTAAAAAATAATAGCTTGCAAGATGCTTATTCCTTTAAATACACAGTCGCGTTAATGCAGAAAAGCTGCAACAATCAACCACCATCCTCTGCAAATCTAACACCCTGCTGCAGTTTCTTTCGTCCAAAAATTGACTTCTTTTATTCTACAGAAAATCGATGTGTGTCAAAAGTGGAGAAGTTTTCGGATGGATAAATTAAAATCGTAATTGCTGGTTGAGACTAAAACAAAGCTATACACCTGTAACATATTTGACAGAGCCCCAGTTAAGCTTGGGAAGATTTCTTTAAAGCCCACTTCTCTGAACGCTAAAATTCCTTTAGGAATATCATTTCTGTGTTGATAAATCGATAATCCTTTCTGTGCCTTGGGGATTTCCTTTTTTTGTTTTTCAACACTGGCTACTGCTACGATAGATATTTTGTAAGGAAACTGCTTTCCTAACTTCGCCTGATAAGGGAGCGACAGGAATATTTGTGTTTTTCGTAGTCTATTCTAACCTCAAATCATGAACCTTAACCATTACTCAGAATTGTGTTAGATCCGTATTTCTCACTCTTCAGTTCAGATTTTAGGTTTCGAGTGATTATTGTTACTAAAGCTTATAGTGGGGCTATAAAAGTTACGGAGTATCTTTTTGTTATACAGGGAAAGTCGATTCGCTGAATTTCTATAAGACTTTTTCTGACACTTTTTCTGACTCTAACTGTGTGCTTCTTTTAGATAGAACGTGCGGATTCATTCTTTCAAATGTCTCGACCTAAAATTCTTTCAACCAGCCTCTGCTTAAAATATTGTATAAACTGTTAAGATATGAATTCTGACTTTGTCGGACAAATGAAGAATCCTTAAAAAATATGTTTAGTCTTTAGAATAAGATCATAAATTTGATTTGACTATATGAAATTTTAGGTTCATGATTAAATTTTTTTCAGGAGGTCTGTGAGCTTCCCTCAAACCTTTAACACGCATTTCCAAAGGCAATGCTTATTTAAACCTCATTCATATTTTGTTTTGAAGCATTCTCTTCGAAGATAGTTTCATGCGCTGGATTAGTGATGATACCCCATATGTTATTACAGGAAAATGATTTAAACTCTATAATTTACAAGGTTCTATAGAAAAACCCACAGGAAAAAAGCCAATAGAAGCATAAAATACCTCCTTTTTTTATCTGAAATGAAATTCTCAATTTTCTGTGTGTAGTAAGGAAAGTTGGCTAAGTTATTAAACATGCGATCAAATACCCTCAAAATATATCTTGTCATTTTCCACATCATACAGGTATAATATAAGAAAATTTTCGGATCATTAATATTTTGTTTTCTTGAAACAACATACATCTAATACTTGTCAGTATTGAGATGCGAATTAAAGTAGCTGAATTAGTTATATAGTAATCTGACCGTTCTTTAATCCGATTAACATTTCTCAGTGGCCCTAGTTTGTTATTTGCTCATATATCAAAGCGTATATATACTGGCATCAGCGAAATTTCGCTAAATTGGAATAAATGGTGATCAAAACGCGTATTTCTAGTACATTTATATTTTTATTTCTCTTAATATTCTTGCTCCTATTTTCACTGTATACATTTCTCTTGTATAAGCAAGTGAAGCTAAAAGAATAGCATTCATATTCATGGCTGTTTCCAAGGAAAAATAATATGCACTTGGACAGAAAAAACAATGGATGACTGTGATGAGGGATCAGTTTTTTTCCTAGCCAAAAGTAGTTAATTATCTATTAAGCCTTTTTGTTTTGATTCTCATTACTTAAGGATAACTAATTTCTGTAAGTAGAAATGGTTCTATAAAAGTCACCATAGCAGCAGTATGCAAAAACTAATACTATTTACTCAAGGATAGAAAACTACTTTCATTTTTAAAAATGTGTTTGAAAAACAGGTGTTTAATAATTAATTTGAAAAACTAAATACTTCTGGAACAGTGAGTGATTTACTTTTAACTGAAAAAACTACTCAGGTAGTGTAAGCATGTTTAGTGCTTCCATAATTCAAATGAGTCGAAATTTAATTCTTAGCTGTCGCAGGTTTCCTTCAAGAAGGAAAATGGATACAAATAAGCATAGATTAGACTGAGAGTCTTGAATATATTACATTAAATGACTGTCTTACAAAAGAAAATATTTATGAATTATGCAAAGAAACTAATTTATGTGTAGAATAATATTCCCATCGGCATTTCCCAAATCATTCGATATTATATATTGTACTTCCATAAGAACCAGAAAGCTAAGTAAATCGATGTAAATAAAAAATGTTAATGGACTTTTCATGCCATTTCTGTTCTGAAAATACTTTAAAGGAGGTATAAATAGAATCGTATGGATAAAATAAATAAACTCTGATCATCTAACAAAGTCGATAACAGTGTATCAGTATTATTATTGACAAGTTATTTAGAAGCTATAAACGTACCAGAACTTTGGGTATACAGCAATACAGATGAAACAATGATAATGCAAATTGTTGAAGCTATAGTTATAAATGCAATTATATTCTAAATTTATTTGAATATATCTAATTGAGGGAAAGTTTTAAAAAAGCATTAGAGGGCAAAATGGGAAAAATTATCATTGGAGATATTAAAGTCTCATTTTGAGTAATATTAATTGAAAATTCCTCAGATGATATCTTCTAGCAATTACTCAGGAGTAACGTGTAAATAACCTATTGTACCATCACATATAATTACTTACTGCAATAAACTCTAAATTAATTGGCCTTTCTGTGGTCAGACCTCTTAAAATGAATAAAGGAATGGCCGATTAATCTAAAAAAATGCAGCATAGCATCTATACATTATATGTGTGTGTGTATATATATATATATAATCAACAAATATTCTTTATTCGTATACACCTAATATTTAAAATTTAATTAAGAAATTTTAATTGCAAAAATAAAAAATAAAAATAATTAATTATTGCTGCGAACTAAGTTACAATATCATTTAGATTCTAACAGCATATGTAAATTAAATGCACTTATCTAAAACCATGAAAAAATATATAATATTCTAAAAAATTAATCTCCAATTTTTTTAAGGATATATATATACAATAACAGAAATTTGTGTTTTAATACAAAATTATCCCAATAGTATTTCCGCGCAATATGCTGCTCAAATTTACTTATAGACAAAAAGTAAGAAATTTAGAACCAAATCCACAAAGACCCGAAAGAAATAAAAATTCAAAACCAGTAAATTTCAAAATTTCCCTATAAATATGTAAATATTCAACCAAAAGTGAGAAGAATTACATATATGCGAAATACAAAAACACAAAAAATACATAAGAAGAGGAATGTGATTAAATCTGATTCAACGTTATCAAGAGGAGGTAAATCAGACTCAACCTGAATTCCTCTCGCCTGGAAAACCGTTGCGTTTCCATTCATCCAAAGTTAGCTGATGAACCATTCTAAATTATTTAATTATAACAGTTCACCAGAAAATTTTGAACAAAATTTTACATAATTGTCTATGCCTTATATTAGATTCATTTTCAGTTCGTCATTCCATTTTAAACATCCTTGCACTGTGAACTTCACTGATTATTATGCTTACATAAAATGGCTTTTGAATGGCACAGCTCTTTCTGGGTTATAAATGTACATTCATATAAAATTTTATTGAAATCTGTCCTCTCAGAAATTCAACTTAATGTGCATATTTCCGTAATTTTGCACACGAGTGTATAAGCCAATAATGTAGTTCACTCAGAAATAAATATCAAAGCAATCGTGAGTCAGTTACGTTCGTGCGATCGAAATCCATGGCGACGACGACAAGAAATTCTGTTGCCAAAGCAGGCAATGAATATACAGGGTGATTATAATTAAAGTTTAAGTTTCAAAACGCTATAAAAAAAGAACCACTCATGAAAATGACGTCAAATTTGAAAGGAATGTTATTGAAGAAGGCGGAAAGCGTATGGCAGAAGAAAAAATTTAGTTTCAAAAGTTAGCAACAGATGGCGCTGCAAGCGGAAGAAGACGTAAATTAAAATGTTAGTTAAATTTCAGTGTTATAAAGCCGTCAGGTACCAGGCTGTTCCTCATTTTGCGTCTCAGACGTTCGCCATGGGTGTTTCACTGCAGGACCGCGCTCTGCTGGTAAAGCTGTATTACAAGAATGATGATTGTGCAAGAGTAGCTCTGCAAAAATTCAGGACACTGAAGGGTATAAAAGAAGGCATTGGTCCAATGAGTGTCGTATGTCTAAAGAAAATGATGCAAAAATTCGAAGCGACAGGTTCGTTTGATGTGCAATCTGGTAGAAGGAGAAAACGAGTGCATTCGACGGTAGTTGAAGAAGTGGCCCCAGCATTACAGGAGGGGTCGGCCGGTGGTGTGCAACCGTGCAGTGCACGAGGAATTGCCCGAACATTGGACAGGCCTACGAGCACGGTGCTGAAAATTGTACGAAACATCCTGCAATGCTATCCGTACAAAATTGGCTATGTGCAGGATTTGCTTCCGTCTGACCTGACAGCTAGGGAGACGTTTGCGTTAGAATTCCTGGCTCGCATGGAAATGGATAATGAATGGCCGTGGAAAATTTTGTGGATAGATGAAGCCCATTTCTATCTGACAGGATACGTGAATACCCAGAATTGTCGAATACGGGCAACAGAAAATCCATTGGCAAAGCACCCCGTACCACTTCATCCTGAAAAGGTCACTGTATGGTGTGGCTTTACGGCATCATTCATCCTACAACCATATTTTTTCGAGCAGACGGGTGCTTCCGATCCTGTTACCGCAACCGTCACTGGTCAGAGGTATGCGTCTCTTTTGCGCAACCACGTGATTCCAGCTCTGCAACAGCATGGATGTGTGGATGAAATCATTTTTATGCAAGATGGCGCTCCTCCGCACATTGCACATCACGTGAAGCAGCTGCTGAGGCGCCATTTCGGAAATGCTCGAATTATCAGCCGTCATTTCCCTACAGCCTGGCCGTCCCGATCGCCTGATCTTACTCCGTGTGATTTCTGGCTGTGGGGATATCTGAAGGATGTTGTGTTCCGTGCTCCAATTGCAAATTAGCGGAATTAAAGGCACGCATTTCACAACACATTCTGAACATCACCCCAGAGACACTGCGATCCATTGTGGAACATGCTGTTTGTCGCTTTCAACTTGTTGCACACAATGGTGGACACCATATTGAACATGTTTTGCGCCAGTCTCGTGACAGTTCCGAACTTCTTTGATGAATGGTTCTTATGCGGTACGTCGCCGCAAAACTCATGAAACCGATTTGTCCCTTTCGATGTGATATGTACAGTCATGCAAATAAAATTATTCAACAATTCTAATTTGTCAATACGTTTTAATGTGTAACTTCCACCTTAGCCGTTGTTTTACGAATCATTTCTCGTCGTGATTCGGCCGCTTACAGCGCCATCTGTGGCTAACTTTCAAAACTAAATTTTTTCTTCTGCCATACGCTTTCCGCCTTCTTCAATAACATTCCTTTCAAATTTCACATCATTTTCATCAGTGGTTCTTTTTTTATAGCGTTTTTAAACTTAAACTTTAATTATAATCACCCGTATATTAATTAATTAAAAGAGGCTATTTAGGGTGAGAGTGAAGAATTAGAATATTTGAATAACCTTACGTAATTGAGGAGCAATTATAAACAGATGAGAAAGTTTAAATTAAAATGAAAGAAAATTTTATTTGTTTTTATTCATCTGATACTGAAAACTTCGATTGGCAGATGCAGTATCTGATTCATGTCATCTTCACTTTCCGATAAAGTGAGAAAGTTTTTAATTTGTTTGGGGAATACTTTCATTGACCCAATTAGTCTGGTGAGAGAAACATTAATGGGAAGAGTCAGATCGAACTTTAATTATTTAAAGACGAATTTTTTTTAGAAAAATCGAAATTAGAGATTTTTTGTAATGTATTTTTTTTATCTGCGTTGAAACAGAGAACGTTAATTTTTACAGAGCTTTCACGCTAAAAATTACTCCAGTTTCAATCTTAGGAAAATAGCTCTTTAATCTACAATTTTACTTTTTTTCTATCATATTTCAGTGACTTAGTGATATTCAGTGACTTTTTGTAATTTTTCAGTGACTGTTATGGATTGATAAACTGTGAAGTGCAGTTGTGAAGCGAGTAAGTTAAAGGATAAAGGGACATAAAAGGAGTTGCTTAAAGTGCTAAAGAATGACTTGGAAGCAAGAATAATTAGCAAATTTCTTAGGAAGAAAACCATTGTAATGTTTTTAACAACCCATTCTTTACCTTTATTTGTATCTTAGTAAGAAAACTTCTATAATACATTTTTATGCAATGTTTAAAATGCGGATAACAAACATAACTTTATTAATTTATTTTTGTTACAAAGCTACGTTACATATATGTAATATATCATAAAATCCACTACAATCAAAGCTGCTATCCTTAAATAAAGTTCTAATCCAAACTGACCTTTCCAAGAGTCATTACAAAAATACTATGATATAATTCAAAATTCTGCGCAGTACAAATTTAGAAAATGCTGAATCGGCAAACTAAGTAATCCAAAATTAGCTGATGAACCACTCTGGTATATGGTTCTTTTTTGTCGTTTTTGTTAATACGACGTGACTGTTCGTAAATGTTATTTTCTACAGACTTTTGCGCATTGCGAAAAGGAACGTAATTATCTCAATTCCTACACTCACGGCAGTTAATGTGCAATCAAACATTTTTCGAATTTTTTTCCTAGCATATGGTATATTTAGAAAACGGTAGTATATTGTACAACACTATATTTTATATACAGGAAATTTTGCTTTAATTTATTTTGATTAAATGTATAAGAATTTTCTAAAATTTAATATTTTAGGTTAACATTTAATTGAAGATGACCTTCCTAATGTCATATATTACCACATATCTAAGGATGGATAGCTATGATGAAATAAAATATTTTACCTCATTGTTTTATTATTTACAAAAAGATATTCATTAATAAACTTAACAAGTGAAGAGTATACCAAAATTAAATACAGAATAAAGTCGTTATTCCGTTTTCTAGCATACTCACATTTATTCATTGTGTAGAGACATTAAGTATATTTTTGGAAGCAGGAAAGATGAAAAATAGCAAACGCCTTCGCCGGGAACCGAACCACGGACCTCTGAAATACCGGCCCAGCGAGCATAACTACTACACCACGAAGGCACTCTAGGAAGGCGGGAGAGATACCTTATATACCCGTCTTTTAAAGGGCGACTGGGGTTTTTAGGGGACCCAATCACCAAATCCTGGGTGTGGAGAGTCATCATCCATCACACTTTTAATTCGGGCGTCACTGTAGAGACATTAGGTAAATTTTTGAAAGCAGGAAAGATAAAAAAACAGCAAACGCCTTCGCCAGGAATCGAACCACGGACCTCTGGAATACCGGCCCAGCGTGCAGAACCACTACACCACGAAGGCACGCTAGGAAGGCTGGAGAAATACCTTATAATTGAAACCTTAATTTTCAAAACCAGTAAGCTACCAAAGTTATTATATTTAGCTTGTAAGGAATTATCACATTTCCCCGTTTGTGCTATCGTAGTCAATTGATAGCCCATTCAGCTAGAAGTTGGAAGATCTGTGGTTCGCTTCCCGGGTGAAAGCATAATCTGTTTTCTAATTTCCTATTTAAGATCTCTAATATATCTACAAGCTTGATTACAATGAGTTCAAAGGATTCGCCCCATGTGTCCTTAAGGTAAAAAGGTCAGCACATCCATTTAGCTACCAGAAAGCCATGGGTTCGCTTTCAGGTGAGCGCACGATTGATTTTTCACGATTTTTGTTCGCAGGAAAAGCTAATAACTTTATAATACATTGGCCCCCGAAATAAAGTATGGTGGACGGTAACATATCCTCACAGTTCGATTTATTCGGCTGGGTCTCGTCTCCCGCTTCAGCCACGCTTTTGTGAAGTAATTGCTTTTTATCATATCACATCAGTCTCATAAAACATTTAATCAATAACGCTTATATTTACTTCATGCTGTCTAAATCGTTATCTTCTAACTAGCATATAAATATGTCTGTGAATTATTATTTTAATACTTGCATATATTCTGTAAGAAGCTCCTATAATATCTGGCACAGTATATGATTCTATGAAATTGATGTAAATAATCCTGCATTTTTATACAGTACAGCTTTTAAGCTTATGATACAGTTACAGCAACACACGATTCCAATGTGTTTCCTTCTAGGGCCTTGCATGCCCATGTAACTCAACAATATTTGTTTAAATTATGTCGCCTGTCCAGTCCTTCCCAGCCTTATCCGTGGTGCACAGATAATAGATTTTCTCCTCCACAGAACACACAACAGCTTAAACGCAATAGCAGGCATGCTATCTCACGGGGCTGCAGAGTGCAGAGAGGGAAAGCACTGGGCGAATGCATGGAATTCAAAGCATTGTTTCACCGTGCCAGCGTCGAGCAATGGTTAATATGTCCAATTTTCAAATGCAAAGTTAAAATTACCACTGAGGATATATTTACAGTTTATTTTTAAGAGTATTGTTTGAAGAGTAGACCGAATGATTCTGAAAAAGGACAGTTTTTGACATGTGAAACTTTTATTGCGCTACTAGCCTAACATTTTATGCTAAATTCAAATACGCAATCAAAATTGTTAGACTGGGGGAAAAGAATAAGTTTGATGAATGAACAATGTACAACATATGAATATAAAGGTGGAATTTATTATTGTTACAGAAAAGGCAATGCCACAACGTGTAAAGCGAAACATTTTCGCTCAGCAGTCTTAAATTATGAATTAATCTACTTTATCCATTTCAAAAGCATTCAAAAGAATACGTTGAACAAACAAATGGCTAACACTTTTTAGTTTCGTGTAAAACTCTATCCAGGTATTAACCGACAAAAGAATGTTTTACAAAAATTGAACCATTACTACCCCCGCTGATTTCTCTTCTGCAAATTCCTCATTCAAGTTGAAAGGAAATAGATTGAAAGGAGCGGGAAATCTCTGTTCTTAAACGATATTAAAAAGAAACATTTGTTCTCTAAAAGATAGTGGAAAGAAATATTTTCTTTTCTCAAAGGTATTGGAAAAATATTTTTAAAAATAACGTTTACTGTTTATGGTAAAGCATTATTTTTAAAAGCATTGTTGCTGATAAATGCAAGAAACACACACCTCACCTTTATAGGCATTAAAAAAAATCTGAATCTTTTATTTCGAAATCAATGCCAAACTAAGCTGAGTTTTGTTAATTTACTATTCAAGCTAGGTATAGGAAGGTATGATACTTCATCAGATTGTTTTATATATTGTAATTTTTTGTAAGAAGGTATGATCCTCCACAAGATTTTTTTTATAGTGTGTTTTATTTTTATACTGTATTTTATCAAATACGCTTTCCGACATGTTTCATATACATTTAATGTAGTGCTCTTAACTTTCCTTTACTTCCTTTAGATATGAAAATAAAGTCTTAAATTTAGTAAGTTAGGTCTTACTTTTAACAAAAAAGTTATACATAATTACATATATTACGCATATAATGCTGTTAGATGTAATGATGTATATTATGTGCTTTTAATTACGTATATGCTTTTCTTATTAATAATATCTGCGATATTGATAAACTGTGCAGTGAAAAGTTAATTTAAACGGACAGGTTAATCGGAGTTCATTTGTAAGAAAATTACTTACTATAAGAGTATTGCAGAATTTTTCAATAAAGTTGTCAAAATAAATCTAAAATTGTTTTAATCTTCTCACTCAGAACTACAGCGAGATATGTCACTTCTTAAGTGAAGCTTGTCATTTCAGAAAAGTTAATAAAGTGTACACGAAAGATTTTTCATGCGAAAAACGAAATGTGGATATTAAGATATGCACAATACGTAAGGTCTGGAAATAATTACTTTTAAGACGTTCCTCACTTTAATAAAAGTAAAAGGAATATCAAAGCTCACGTACAAAGGTTTACTTTGTTAAAGAATTTCTGAAGATAAAACAGTAAACTATTTACTTTAAAGCTCTACTAATGGATCTAAAAGATATCTTAACAAATCAAGCAATCATTAATTTTACCTAAAACTTAGACTTTCCCTTTCACCAGCTTAAGTAATTACTTTTATAAGTTACAGAATCTTAAAAGACATTAGGTTATTCATTAAGCAGCCGACCAGATATTCGTTGGGTATTACTCGTAATGGGAAGATTTTGTTTTTAATTAGCCGAAATATGCTCTGAAGCCTATATTTAAAATCATACAATATTAACTAATTAAACTTGATACGAATTTGTTCACTACTTTTAATTGTTTTTTAATTTGCTTTAATTAATTAGTTCTCTGATCTGCGACCTGCTGCGCAACGGTGTACTAAATAATTATATAATAAATTGAATGAATATATCGTAATTTTAATTTCTGTGATTGATTTGATTATTCAATGCGCGATTATCAAATGTAATTAATATCCGTTTTAAAGCTTTTTCGAATTCTTTTATAGCAACATTATAAATATAATACCAAAGACACATAAACTCTGAAACTGTTTAAATACTAGAGCAAGAGTAATATTCCGAATAAGAATAGGGTTTACCTTCGCTTTCCTTTCCAAATGAAATAGATTAAAACATTAATTTTAATGAAAACATGTAACAACACCGTAATTTCTTTTCACATAATCTGAAAACCGGTACATTACATGATCTGGTAGCTTTCAAAATTAAACTTCGACAGTTACGTAATTTGAGTTAAAAAAAAAGAGCTAAAAGAATTCGCAGGAAATAATAAAAATGAGGATAAAAGGTATAAGAAATAACGTGACTTAGATAGAAGATTGGACAGCAATTAACTTAGTACACGAAATACACTAGAAGCAATAGCGCTGCTACGGTAAGTTTAGAAAATGGGAATCCATTTTTATAAATTAGAACAAGGCCTTCGTTGAGGAAGAAAAAGTTGTGATAAGTGAAATTTAAAATTCAAGATAAGACGCGAGCTTTATAAAACTACAGTTTTTACAGGATATTAAAATAAATAAGAATTACAATACTCTATGAATAAAAATTATAACAATTATCTTTATTAAATATATACGTACGGTTTATCTGGTCTATCTTTCATGCCAGTCTTAATTTAACATAATACACCCCTCCCAATGAGCAAGCGCAACAGCAGCCGAGCGGTCGCTGAACACTGGTATTTCGGTTCAAGGTTCGAATCCCGTGAACGGGATGGCTTCATGGGCGTTTTCGTGGTTTTTCCCCATGTGTAACGCGTCTGCGAGCCAGTTTCCCTTAGAAAGTTCTCCATGAAGGTATTCCTCCTATTATGCAGATAGCCCTCGAGTGCTTTGCCATAATCAAGTAAATCAAACCAGAGCAAACCAAACCAAATGAATAAAATACATGCAAATTCATGCCGCTCCTACACCATTAGATACAATGGTAAGTGACTATCAAAATGTCCTTTAAAACAACTGAAATAATCTTCGAATAGCTTCAAGAATTTAAAAAAAAATTTTCGAATGCTCGCGTATCATTGATCTTAACAGGAAAAGAACGAGTTCTAGCTTTTTTATTACCTATAAAAATTTTCGAAGTAGTTCAAGCTAAGAGTAGAAAAGCTGCTCTCAGATCACCTATTTTAATCTGGTTTGTCACGAGCATTTTCAAATGTTACACTCTACTAATACTGTTTGAGTAACTCGTTTAAGAATCTACATCTAGGTTATACAATTTTTTCTATTTGCTTAAAATATTTGCTTGTTATAAAAATTCACATTTGCTGTGAGCAATTTGTAAATTACAAGAAGCTTTTACTATTAGAGTAATAACAAAACACTTAATTCATTGCGTATAAATCAGGTTTAGAAATGTTAAATGAAAAATGTTATGTCATTATTTGTATGTTATTAATAATGCACGAAAAAAAATGATTATATAGAATATCTAGGTAACATACAGAATGCTTACCATTTTGGGGAAAAGTATTAAACATTAGAATTATTTCCCGCAGTACTGTATGTAATGCTCAGCTAATATATAGAATGACAAATGCTATTTAGGAGTGTTAAAAGAAAGTCCCCAAAAGACTTTTATTGAAAAGATGTGATGTAGAACTCAATAGCACGAACCCCTTTTTCGAACAGTATTAAATCTGTTTACTTTGCCGCCCAGTCAGTATGGTGGTCAGGAAAACTGGCTGCGATGCCGAAGGGCCTGGGTTCGAATCGCGGAGAAGACATGGTTGTAACTGTGCGTCCCTTCATAGGAAAGGCGATGGTGGCCCACCTATTAGGTGCTTCCATAATAAAGAGACCACCACGTCCGGCCTTGTGTAGATTAATGGACTGGGTTACATTTGTAATTGTTCACAATCTGCCATTGGGGGAAAAAATCTGTTTACTTTTGTTCTTCACTAACAGTATATGATTAGGTATTCGGTATCCAATACTCTTTAACTTTCTTCTCAGAAGTCATTTTGATTTTTTTCCCCACTAACTTTTGGTAAGTAGTTTTCGACAGGAAAACACTGATTTTTGTAGTATTGGTTCGTACGGTTAGACAGTTTATCGTAGAATCATTGTTGCATGTCAACAAGACATGATTTTGTTTTGGAAACTACTGATTGCTCTTCCATTTTCATACAAAACAGAATTTGCTGAGCTTAAAATCCAAACTAGCTGTTTAAGTTTTGCTGAACTTAAATCCAAACTAACATATTTCATTACGTCCGAGCAAAGACTGAAATACAAATGGAGAATTCTCCATTTGAAGCAAGGTTCGAAATTTGCCTTGCCACGTGATTATTCGGTCATTAGCGGGTGTATTTCACATTTTGACGGTTTGTCTTAAGGCACTGCACAGGATGCCGAAACAATGTATGAAATATTAAACGTTTCATGCTTTGAATTCAGTTTTTGGAATTCTATGTACTCCCTAGGCTTTCTATATAATTATACACTTTCTGCTTTTCTGGTAACCTATGCATTTCAAGGTAGTTCTTATGACAACCGCAATTTAAAGCAAAATACAATTTTTCCTAATTTTAAAATTTAGTAAATTTAATTTTATAGTCAAATTAAAAAAGTAATAATTAGTATAATTGTTAATGCAAGTCTTAATGTTAATTGTTAGTTCTTGTAAAACGTTTTCTTTAAGTGCAAGTTATCCAAATGTTTACTTTAATTATATGTTAGTTTGTTTTGAAATTATTTTCGTAGGTCTCAAGCATTTCAGCTTAGTTGCATTAATTGTAATTATTGTTCTGTTATAATTAAGGTGTGATTTTGAAAATTTTGTTTCTAATTAATTAAATAAGTCTGAAAAAGAGGTAATGCCTATGGCGGGTATAAAACTTAACTAAATGCTCATACAAACAAGCTGTAAATCGGAATTCGAATTTTATTATTTTCCCAAGAAAATATTTTTTACGTCAATAGTTTTGACTGAAATAATTTAGTTATAGTGAAAAATTCTAGAAATTTAAATTCATCTCCTTATTCGGTAATACAGCACCTTTAGCTTCACATAAATTTTGAATGAAACTTTAATGAATTCGAAGATTATCAGATCCAAGTACTTCTTCAGGAGCAAACATGTTTCTGCTCCTGAAGAAGGACTTGGATCTTATAATCTTCGAATTCATTAAAGTTTCATTCAAAATTTACGCCAAATTAAGGTTTCTTTTTGTTTAATTTAAAATTTCCCCTTATCGTGTTTCTCTCCTAATTTAACGTAAAACGTTTAAATCAAAACAGCAATGGCTAAAACATATGCGTTCAAAGCAAATGAACCATAATAATAATACCGAGTCAGAGACTTTTCAAAATTACTCTTGGTGCGAAGTTACTCTAGCGGCTCTCCTTTCAAAGCAGGTTATTGTGCGTAATCTGCGTTAGATGCCAACTTTAAATAACCATGTTCCTGAAGATGTGATATACCTTTGTCCCAGAAATGTATTTGTTCTGATTCACTTTAGTCAGTTAATGAAACAAGTTTCTTAGGAACTTTAACTATCAAGTAAATAAGATGGAAATTTCTATAATAAATATCCTGATATCTGTGTGCATCGGGAACGATGTATACAGATATCAGGATGAATCTTTGGATGCTTTCATTACAGTCTGCATTTCATTACAGGATGGATATTCTATGGATGCTTTCATTACAGTCTTATGAGTGATTTCATAAAAATTGGGTCAAGTTTGGCATTTTCTTCCAAGCACTTTCTTTTTGGTTACATTTTCTTAAAAGAGATATTAAGTGTTTTATGGAAAAAAATAAAGACTTAACGCATTTTCATTGAAGCAAAACGGCATTTAGAGGAAGTATATCTGATTAAAACTTTTAGAAATTGTTATCTTACAAACAATAAACAAAAACACAAGCAATAATTTCCCAACTGGATGCTCATTTTCCAGTTTTAGAAACGTGTCCGTTACAGTTCTATTTAGAAAAACTATGTTTATGATAACATATTAAACTCCTGCTATGTTTTCAAACAAAGAAGGCTGAAATGTTTGCTCATATTACAATCTTCCTAATCCGTTAACCTCCTTCTAATAGTTTATAGAAAACCTAGACACTAAATTTCATTATTATTAAAAATTTCTCTGAAAATGTTACTCAGTTTCTAAAGCAAGCGAAGTCGGAGTTCTAATTGGTAACATGATTTCGGCATTATAATTAATTTTTAGATGATTTTATTTTTTAGATAATTTAATTTAAAATTAGAGATAATTAGATTATTAATTTTATTTATAATTAGATCTTTTTAAGATAATTTTATTCTAAAATTAATTATAGCCAATTTTATGAGAATAATGTGGGTATTTATTCTTCTTTCTCTTACTGCAAAAACTCCCAACATTTAAGACTAAAATTTTGATACTATTCGTGTATGAAATATTAAAAATTTTAGTGCGGCCATTCACAAGTAAAGTAGTGCCGTGAATACTTCTGAATGCGTCAGCTTCCGGTTTCTAACTAGAAATATTTTACCAATTTAAATAGGCCTATTGGCAACAAAGCTGAAATCGCTAAGTGCCGGTAGTTTCAGCATAAATTCTATGTCTGGACGAATGGGAAATAGATATATGAAATCTGTGGTACCTTTCCTCTAATAACGTATGTAATGTACAAATAATATTATAACCTTCGCAGTTTTAGAGGGGATAAAGCCACTGATACAACTAATTGCGTCTCAGCTTTCGAGTCCCTACAACTGAGGGGATATCTAGGTTTTATGATTTACCTCATACCCGATGCAAACACGTTCTCTTAAAATGTTTCTTTCAAAGACAGTCTTCTAAGATAACCCCAAAATCGTTTGTCACAGCAAATTACTTACTTACAGTTACAAAATCTTCCAGGAAGGACATTATAAAGTTATTAGGATTTTTTTTAAAGCAGGAGACGGGCAAAATGTGCAATGACCTCGCCGGAACTCCAACTGGACCTCTCGAATACGCGACAAATATGCTACCATATCACATCACGAAAATATGCTGGAAGGAGAGAGAAATATACACCCCTTTTAACGAGCGGGCGACTGGGGATAAGAGGATCCAATCGCCAAATCCTGGTGGTGACGAATTATTGTCCATCGCCTTTTAGTTCTGGCGCAACTGTCGAGTCATTAGGTTTTTTTGAAGCAGGATATATGAAAAATGTGCAATACCCTCTCCGGGACTCGAACCTGGACTTCTCGAATACGCGCCGAGTGTGCTACCGTTACACCACGAAGGCATGCTGGAGTGGGAAATACCTTATAATATTTCTTCCAAGATAATACTCACGTACTTTCTGTTCAGATAAACATAATCTAGTAGTTACTGGAATTCCCCCTGCAGAAGGTATAAAATGTTAGCAGACGCCCAAGTACTGATGTCTGATGTGGACAAATGCGAAATTTGGTTGCTGAAAATTGCATTCAGAGTCATAAAATGGGCCTCTCGAAATATTTATTTCCTAGAGAAGCTTAAAAGGAAACATTTAAAAGCCAAAATAAACGAGTACACATCTTTTTTTTTTTTTTAGCTCAATTTGCTTATACTTTGCATTATATAACAACTGACTGTGAATAAAATGTAATTTAGAATTGTTGCTTTTATTTTTGGTAATAATTAGTCTTTAATACTGATATAATTAACAGAAAGCAAACAAAATCATTTATTTTTTACTTCACTATTATTGCCATTATTTGTTACGCATTTTGTGCGAACCGGCATTTAAAGAAGGTAATAGTTCTATGCAATACATTTGAATATGCATTAATGCCAGTTATTCTGCTTTCTTGGATAACCCCACTTACGCTGAACATTTTCTCCCCTTTTTTGAATCTCTGTATCACGTGTTTACCCATTTAGTAGGAAATCTTCAGGGTGCTCGGAAAATATCTAGCAAAATGTAAAAGCAGATCGAGGAGACCGAAACAAGAAAACTTTGGAATGGAATACGTGTGCTAAAATGGCGCATTGAGGTACAAGGCGCTGTTAAACGAAGATAAAAGTGTTCAACTGACAAAAACTATCGTTCCTTTTGCCATTTCTACACGAATGTGAAGCTCGCGGACATGCATTTAATCTTTGGGGCTGTGGCTGAAACAGTGCAGTTACTAAAAAGAAGTGCAATGGACGATTCCCCTGCACTGTCTGTCAACAGCTGCTTTGTATCCACTTGCAGCTCTACAGATGAAATGTACATCGGTGAGTTCTGCTTTCAGCGAACGACACATATCACTCGAAATCCGCACGAGGAATGATGATTCACGCAACAAGAATGCTTTTATCTCCCACTCAACAGCACCCTGTATTCCCTGAAGGCGCTATTCGAGCATGCATATGTTATTAAAAAATCTGTTTATTTCGGTCTCTTCTACCTATCCTTACATTTTTGCCAGATATTTTCCGAGCGGCTTGTGCCAGTCACAGTCATCGTTGAAGAGCATTAAATGTTTGTAATTAAAATTATCATTCTTGTTTCTTAATTAGCCCAAAGCATTGATAGCACATAGCAGGTTGATTAGTTTTAGTAAATAAATTAATATTATTAATTATTAAAATGTTATTAATTAGTAAAATATTAAAAACATTAAATTTTTAATTATAAAATGTTAAAAAGCACATTGATATAAATATAAATAATAAATCTGAGTAAACAATTAATGGCTAGAATATCGATGTTAAGTTTCAAACAGTAGAAACTTTGTATTAAAATTTCATTATTATACAAAATAAAATATTATTTGCGTTGAAATCATATTATTGTTATCGTAGTACAAAGTTGCTGTTATTGAATCAGTAACACTGCATAGTAATAGCTGATAACAATTAAATAATACGTAATAATAACTGATACTATTAAATATGCGTTATATTTTAATGATGACAACTTACTAAATGTTGATTTAAAGGTTAAAGGGAATAAAAAAGTCAAGTCATTAAACTGTTGGAAGTGTTGGAAGGTAATTATAGCAGCAATCAATGCTTATTGTGCAGCAGTCAAAGCTCTTCATTAATAATAGTTATCTGGGCAAAATAAGTCTTTACTTCAATGCACAGCTCTAAATCACATAAAGAGCTTTGACAATATAAAGTTGATGAGATGTAAATAAAAAACTTCGGAATTTAAGAAATCATGTTTTACTTTTCAAGGACTCTTCTAAGTCATTCCAAGAATCATTCCTCCTCCCCCCCCTAAATGTTATCCTCCATTACATTGACTAAAATGATGCTCAATGCAGTTTAATAAGTTTCCTTTAAACAAGGTTTCCCAAAATAGCAAAAGTGAATATGTCTCGACCGAACAATGCGAACAAATTTAGTTAACTATTCTCAGATCAATCAATAACCGAGAGGCAGTTCAGCTAAGCTCTCATTACAAGGCGGAGTTGTTAGCAAATAATGGCAGATGCTTTGACACAGCTAAGAATAGAATTAAACAGCAAGATTCACTAGATTAATATAGCGGTGAATTTTATTCTTTATGGAAAAATTATAACCGTTTGGTGCAAAGGCTTTCTCTTTTATTAGTTTGATAGAATAATGCTAAATTTTAGATTTATAGCCCTGTTTTTTTTTGTTGTTGTTTATGAAAAGCACGCGGCGGCTGTCTGCTTAAGGAGAGGAATGCCTTCGTGGAGGTCTTTCTAACGGAAACTGGATCGTATCCTGTTACACATGAAGAAAATCAAGAAAATGTCCATGAAGCCATCCCGTTGGTCTGGAATCGAGCTCAGATCCAACTATTAATGTTCAGCGACTTTACCGCTCGATCACTGCTAAGCCCTTATAGGTGCAGAGTGAACGGTTCTAATTACGAGAGTAAATATGAAAATGTTTACATCATTACATATAATAATTTATATTTAAGAACGTTTCTTTGTTTGTTACAAATGTTAAAAGTCATTTAATTACATTTAAAAATTTTATACGTCTATAAAAACAAGTATGGAGGGATATTTACCCTCAGCAACATTCGCTATTAAAAAATACAAAGTTAAAAATATTGTTACGTTTTTCCTTTAATTTTTCTGACACTAGTTGTTGCGTTATTTTTTTCTTCACGTTCGTACGGGGTTCGTATGGATTTGGAGTGAATAATGACGACACTATTTGATGGAGTATCGAAACACACTTTATTTACCAATATCAATCAGGACAACTCCAAAACACGCTTTACAGTCGTCGATGAACTACTATAAACACGCTGACGATCAGCGACACAGCCTTCAGGTTATCAGGCTATTACGGTGGAGACAGTTTCCTTCAAAGCACCCGACTCTGCTTGGTCGTTCTTGGAACTCCACGTACTCTCGAGGCTCTCCACGCTACAACTCGCGATGCACTCGACGACACATGAGCACAGCTCCCGACTTTTCGGTTCAGTCGTTCCCAGAGCTCAACACGCTCTCTGGACGATGCACTAACTGCGATACACTAAGAGGTTACTTCGGTGCACTCGACGACCCACTCGGCACTCGTTGCCCGGCTGTGAACTCGATCCACTCCGCAGGGACTGACTCGCTAGACACTCTCGATGAGAGACAAACTCCCTCTCGATGAAGCACACTTCCTGACTGCAGACCAGCACGGTTCATATAGCTTTCGGCTTGTGTTCGGGAACGTTCTGGACTAAACCGGTAAGAATTCGTTCCAGAAGGTTCTCCAACCGTCCATGGTATATCGCCAATTTTGTTACCAAATGTCGCCAAATGGGCGATTTCTCGCCAAATGTGGCAACCCTGACTTCCCTTGCCATTTTATGGCAACCCTAAAAACTGCTTTGCGGGGAAGCTTTCTCACCGCGCCTTTACATTTCGTAACAATATATTAAAGTTCAGTAGATTAGACTTGCTGGCTAATTTAAAATTAAAGGGGAAAAGCAACCTTAGTTTGAGGGTAGATTTTGAATAAAACTCTTATGATTTCGAAGGGCGATCGGGCACACGTACATCCCTTTTCTTCAAAAACAAATTGGGAACTTTACAAAATTGGGTAGACATGGGTCGAATGCTTGGGCACGAGGCCTACCTCAATAGAAGTAAACACATTTTGAATTTTTAAGTTTTGCAAAATGGAAGAAGCGACAATCTTTTTATATCGAGGACAATTGATGGAGCAAAGAGAACCTGAACGAAGCCTCACCTATAGACGAAAATATTGAAAAAAAGGTGCAAAACTAAAATATTAAAGTTCTGAAAGCATTAGGAAGGAGTGGATTGGAATTAACGTCGTGAATATAAAAAGCTACAAGGGAATCCAATTCACCAATTTGAAATCTTGTAGAACCATTAGAATGTTTTTGAAGTTAGGAAACTGAAGAAATCCGTAGTGCACTCGTCGATAGTTGAAAATCTGGATCTCCCACATACGCGTCGAGTGTGCTTCTACTTAACCACGAAGGCATTCGGAAAGGAGGGTTTGGTTTATATGATTACAGCTCAAGGGCTCTCTGCCTAAGGGGGAACGCCTTTGTGGAGGATTTTCTAATAGAATCTGGCTCGTATACAAATTACACAAGGGAAACATCACGAAAACGCCCATGCAGCCAGCCCTTTCGAGAGATTCAAACCTCGGACCGAACTACCAATGTTTAGCGACGTTAACGCTCGGCCACTAGTGGGCAGCGGAAAGGAGGGAGAAAATACTTCATAATCTTTGTGGGTAATTTCTACGGAATCAAAGACAGAATTAAGTGTCCATATTTGATTGGCTATTGAAGATTTGCTTATTTCTCCTTTTCCAATGAAGATTACTGTTACATGAAACGAAATTTTACTGTACATTTAGTCTGCCAGATGTATGACAAACTATACGGACAAAATATGATATAAATTTCCTTAGAATTAAAATCAGCGATATGATCTTTAAAATTAAAGAATTTTACTGGTAGGTGACAAAATGACCTGAAAATTAAAATTAAGAAAGAATTGAGCGATATTGTAATCGATAGAAGGATTAAATGGAATAACGACAAGGTCATTATGTTTATTCCTAATAACAGAATAGCATTTTTGGTGGCAAAGATTCCAAAGCCGAAAAGGTCATTTTTAAACAATTTGACCTCCAAATAGTTCCTATAAATGTCAGCAGCTATTAGATTGAAGATTCACTCAGAACTAGTCCTTTAGTTTGCCGAGAGTACTAATGTGTTTTTCACTGAGAGAAGCCTTAGATAGATCAATTGACTCCTGAATATCAATCCGTGTGAGATGGAATTTTTTAAATCTAGTTTCAACACATTTTAACTCTCCCTGAACTGGAACGTTAATAAAGAACGATTTATCATCAAAAGAAATCAGAAATGAGGGTTGAGGGAAAATTATTTGTGCCTGAAGAACGGGTGTTTGATCGCCTTCGATATTGACAGTTTAATTCAAAATCTACGCCAAACAAAGTTTGCGGTTTTTTGCCCAATTTTAAACTATACACTGGCGTGGTTTTCCAATTTATTACATACTGATGTTTACAAATTGTAGTTAGCACATTTCTCTACCTATTCTGACAGAGTGCACTTTTTAAAAGCCTTTTTTTATCTTGTAATTGTGGCATTAATTACCAAAGTGAATATTAAAACATATCAGTAGTAATGGCGGCGTATTTCTTTTAAACAGTTGAAATACGTATAGAAATAGAAGCAAACACAAACCTATAAATTCTATATGGCAAAGAAAAGCTTTCAGTTTCAACTTGAGTTATTCCACAAAAACTTTATTTGACCATTTATACTGATTCTTTTTATACTTAATTTACTAGTATATAAGAAAAACGTAAAATTCTACTGACTACTGCAGCTGATTAGAAACCATTCTCAAGCATTCATTAAATTCCCCACACTGTCTTTAAATTAATTTCGTAGCGACGTTTTGAATGAAAAGCACGTAGTCATTTGAATCCATTTAGACCATTAATGGAAAAGAGCTATTTTTAGAAACTTTTACTTCAGTGAGATATTAGAATGCTTTTAAAGAATCAAGTGATCGATAATGAAGAAATTTTACTTCAGTATCTAAAATGCTTCTGAAAAAGAAAAATACTTAGTTTACTTTCTTTTTTACGTAGAATCTACAACTATTAATGGATGACGAAAAGTAAAAATGAACATCTGATAAAACATTAAATATTTTTTTCAATCATTATCAGGTATCAGATGTCAGGTATTTTAAATAACTACGATTCCTAACTATATAGGTTATTTTCATTTCAGTCACTTCGAAATGTGAATAATATCACACGGCAAATATGCATATCACATGATATTAAGAAATTTGAACACAAGAAATATGCCGAAGAGGCCGAAGAGGTAAAAGTTTTTAACTCTTACTAGTTCTTACTTTCAATCTCAGTTCTCAATATCATAATAAGCTGGCTACACAGCGTATTTTTTAAAATTTTCTTTATTATTATGTTAAATTTCTAGTTCTTAATTGTTGTAGTTTAGTTTCATAGCAAATGCAGTAGAAAAATAATTTATTCGAAAATATATCAAATGATGAACAAAACATTTACCATGATTTCTTTTTATTCACTTACAAAATGATTATGTAAAAGTACGCAGAAAACATAGTCGAGGAATTTACACACACACACACACACACACACACACACACACACACACAAAAAAAAAAAAAAAAAAAAAAAAAAAAAAACTAAGATTCCATTTGCCCAAAAAACTCGAACCAGTGTCAAGTTACGCATTCTTTCATATAACAGAAAGGCTTGAATCTAAAAATAGCTTTCCCTAGTAACTCCATCAATCAGCCATCTACTTCTTGAAGAATAAGGCCAGGAGTCTCCATCTTTTTCTATCAATAAGGGAATGCCCAAACACGTAATAATTCTTCATTTAGAGAAGCCATTATCTTGGTACGTTAGGCAGCTATGCTTATTGAGTAAAACGATAGACCAAAAGCTCTCTGATTGAAGCCATATCATTAGCAGTGATTTCTGCCTCCGAGTTATTTTTAAAGTCCTTTAGGGAATACTTAACGATAAATCCTTAAATTAATTGTACTTCAAAGTACCGAATTCAAGCGAACTCTCTGATGTTCGTCTGATACATCTATAAGGATTTTATGTTTTACTGACGTTTAGATTATTTTAAACGTTGCTATCCTCTCTTATTTTCCATTTGCGGCCAGAATAAGCGTGAGCAGGACTTTTATGCTAACGAGTTTGTAAACTGTAAAAGGTTTTTAAGAAGTGGCTTCTAGCCAAGAGAGAGAAAGCCTTCCTGCTGCCTTGCTACGCGCGTGCGTTTTATTCAGTTCGTTTCTGCCTTTAGGCCAGGACTTAGTTCCTGCTGATATACCTTATCCTATCGGGATACCTTAGGCTTATTTATTCTATTGCATTTCTATTGAGCCCATTTTCTCTTGAACTACTAAATTACCATCAAACAAATATTTTATAATATGCCATCTGCAAAAATAGTATCTTTGATGTATTCTGTTGATGAAAGAGGTGAAACAACAGACATACATTTATTAAGTTATGATTACAGACTCAGAGATTTATTCAGAGATTTATTATTACAGACTTAGAGATTTATTACTCAGAGATTATGATTACAGAGCTCCGGTCATATAAATGCATTCTTTGCTGCTGCTATAGATTGGGAAACGTGAAGAGTGTGATTTTACAGAAAGTTTAACAAAATGCTGTTAGAAAAAATATTCTTTTGTCAAGAATGAGAAAATTGTTCAGATGTTGAATACAATTTAAAATGACAAATTTTGTTCAAATGACTCTCTGCTCAGAGTTTTAGAGGACAAAAAGACCGGCTAGGGGAGTAAAATATTCCTGCAGCATATGAGAAATGATAAATGCTGAATTTATGAAGAAAGGTAAACATTCAAAAAGCTGCTAAAATGCTTCATAATCTTTATATAAATAGGCTTGTATTCAATATCAGTGCAGTAAATTACAAAACATAAATTAGTTAAAAATGTTAAGTTACAAACGCAAGAACATTTTTAGTGTTTCTTCAATTATTGAACACATTTGCAGGAATAATGCATCTATAATTTTGCTTAAAATGTTTCGTTTTTATAACATGCTAAACAGCGATTTTGTTATAATTACTTTTATAATGTTATAATTGCTGGAAAGATTATTTAAGATGTACGACTTGAAAATGATAAAACAAAAGCGATATATTATTCTTAAAAACAGAATATCTAAAAAGAATGTAGCTACAGCTTTATTTGTTTCAAGATACGTAAAGTAAGCAATAGAACAAATGATCAGCATTTCATCCGCAATTGTTTATAAATACCAAAACTATGAAAATCAGGGCTAAACATTTACTTACATACAAGTTAACCTTGATTTTTTTAAGCAACTCGTGGCTGAGTAGGAATTTTAAATCTTGTTCAGCAGTGAGTTGGGATGTTTCTACTTCGAATAAGGGAATCAAATAATCACACCGGTGATTTTAACACAGAATACAGTATTTATATCAGACAAATTAATTATTCTTGGTTTCGAAATACTGCACATAAGCAAGTGGGAAGGAGTGTTTCTGTGGTTGAAAAGTACTAAAAGAGCGTAGGACCCAAAGGAGGTTTTGACATCTCTTCAAGATGTTTTTGGCAGACCCTAATGGATCACCGAAAGTATTGGCGCAGTAAGGCGAAAGATAACCCATTTACCAAAACTCCATATGCCAAAGTGCATCGCTGCTTATTATTTGTATTATGGACTCATCAACCGCTTCTCGGATTAAGTCTGGCTCTCAGGAACGCATTACCAAAACTGCAGTGGTGCATCAAAGGTCCGTGCAGAGCAAACTGAAAGGTGTGGCATCGCTTTCCCTAGTAAATCATGGTTTTATTTAAATAAAAGGATGCTTGCATGTGTATCTACCGTTGACAGGGAGAGACGCGTACTCGAAGATTCGGCGTACTGCGCTAATAAAAAGCTTTTTTGTACGATGTATTACAAGAAACGGGATTCAACAACAGATCCCTTTTCAATAAGATATCAAGCCAACAAGTGCTCAATACAGTCAACGGCATTTAACGATCAGTCCTACTTTCGTACTTGCGACTTCCCGCCGGAGTATTTATTCCAGCAGGACAATGTTGTACTGTAGTAATCAAAGCAAATGATTTTACAGTTAAAAGAGTTCAAGTTTCTCCTTGGCTGTCGAAATAACCTTATTTATACTGCATGGAAATAATGTGATTAGGCTGAAAAGCGCCATTTAAGAGGTCGTTCCAGAGCAGGAGAGATGATGCTGAAGAAAGCTAATCAAAGTTGATCAATGAATCTTCCATCATTATTATGAAGCCACTAATTCATAATCATAATTCATAATCATAATGGGAGGCACTAATCCATTTAGATTTTTTGGAATCTCTTTTTGGTCCTTAAAAGTCCTTAATTTTGGCCAAACACAGCAGAAGTTCCTTAATTTTAATCATCTGAAATTTCTGTCTGTTTTTACGACTGCCATTTTGAGTGTGAATTAACATTTTGGAGGAATATTTTTGGCGGTTTACTGACATATATGGTTATCTTTTGAATGGGTTCATGGGTTATAATTTGTTTCTATTTCTAATATAAATGATGGGATACTCGAGTTTCTAAGTAAACCATAAGCATTTCGAAATTTATTTTTTATAATAAAGAGCTTTCAAACAAATTTTCGCTTTTGGAGATGTGAATTCTTTTATTAAATGGTTCTAAATTTGGCGACTTATCAACATTTTGGCGATTTTAAGATCAGTTTCTATAGAAAATTCTCAGAATATATGTCAGTTTTCTCTATAAAATTAATTTTACACTTTTTACCTCCTTTTGTTTCCAAAACATTTCTGGCTTTTTGCTGTGACAGAATTGGTAGGGATAATTTTTCGTTAAGATTTTAGACATTGCAGCTTGGAAGGTTTAGAAGGATTTGAAGGCAAGATTTATAGATCCACGATTCTAGAAGATTCGATAAATATGTGACAAAATGAAAAATATCCCCATGGTATCAACACGTAATGGATGTATTTTACTGAAAGTTTGCATTGAATTTTTTAATTTTTGGAGAATGTCTGGAAGAACAATGAAAACATAATATTTGAATGTTTTACTTCTGATACCTAGAATCTTAACATGTTTATCGACCCTTTATTTTCTCTACTTTTCACTAGACTCAATCATGAAAAATATCAAACATGCTTCTAATCTTATCACTTGGGCATTCATTATAGAAAGGAATTTTTTTTATTAATAAAGAAATTGCAAACATGCAGTTTAAAAGATTCATCTAATATGTCTTAATGCATTATACACATAGCTGGCACTAGGCATTTTCCCACCTGATGCAATCTCTGTGGATCCTAAATTCTGCTTCCAGTGCCTGCGCTAAGTTCTAAAAGTTTTGCCATTTCTAGATTTTGTTGTTCGGTGTGTCACTAAATTCTGCCCCATCAGCTCTGTAACCGGCCTTTACCATGTATATTTCATATTTCTTCTAAATGTTCATATTACTAAAGAAATAAAATTAGCCGCTTTTTCTATACATTCTAAATGCGTTTAGTGTTTTTTAGAATAACAGAAATCTTTAACTAAATTAAAAAATTCTGAAATGAAAAGGAAACGTGTTGAAGAAAAAAAACTGAATGCATAAAGAAAATTATTCTTCAAAGGATATGTGCAGTTATTATTATGTAAATTACCCAATTGTTTATTATTTCAGCCTTTACTATAATTTCCCATTTCTATTTCCTCATATGATAGAATTTCATAGCCAGATTAAATTTAAATTAAATTTTAAAATCTTTGACCACTATTCCACATTTTTAGCCAGATAAAATTTTGAAATTGACTGTTCTTGTTTAATTACGTCACCGTGAGCTGTAATTGATTTTGTTAGCGTCAGAACATGCCTTTATGTTCTAAGTTCTTTTTAAATAAGAGGCTTATTTAAACCTTTGATGTTGTATTTACTTTCAGACATAGCAATAATATGCTTCACATCTGTCGGGGATTTTGGACTATTTAACTTTTAGCAGATCAAATAAACTGTCATAGGTACATTGTGGAGAGGTTGACAAATTAGGAGATAAAGCACGCAGAAACTAGCGAGAGCATTAGTTTGCATATTGAGGCAAATCTCTAATTGTTGGAAAAGATACTTAAAGAGAAGGAAATCGACATAAACCAGCCAAAATGTTTGGGAAGGCTTAATTAAAATGACGGATAAATATTTTGTTGAGTGTTGTTGTTACAAAACATAAACGTTTTGTAGCTTTTAATGTGTAAGTATCCTAATATCATTTAAGAATCGATGTCATAAATTACATGTATTTTAAACTGTGAAATTTTATTAGATTTTGATTTAATAGGGCTTTTTTAATAGTCGCCATATGTAAATCCATAATGTTTAAGGTTGTCAAACTACCTAATTTAATTATTTATAACTAACTGCTTACCCTTAAAAATAATCTCTACATATTAATGCGAGTTATTGCCTTTCATTAATACTCACTGTGGTCACAAGATGTATCACAGTAGATGGTTACAAAAATATAAAAATTCAAGTAAAACTTATTCTTTGCATCTAGTGAGACTTAAAATAATACAAAATAACTTATCACCTCCGTTGCTTTAATGGCTTATTGGAACTTTAAAGTATAGTAACTGGGTTACAACCCCTGGAACTCTGCACGAACCTACGATACTAACTGCATCAAACAGAGCCTCACTAACTTTCAACATTTGCCCACCGTGCTTAGATCAGGCCTATCAGGTTTATTCTAATCAGCAGGTCTCTCTCTAGACAAGCAGCAGCGGTGACAACATTCAGTCTTTTGTTATGAATCATGCTGATAATGATCTTACTTCCCATTTTAACCTATGCCGTTTGATATAAAATCTACCAGCTATTTACTAAACCTCTAGACTGACCAAGTATGTAACAAAATGAGGCATTAAAAAAAATCAACATAAAGCTAACTGTTAGTAAAACGTAAATGTCACTTATTCTATTTCAAATAATATGTCCAACTATTATAAGTGGAAGATATTTAATGATACTTGATAAATTGCTTAAAGTTTATTTTATTCTCAAACTTAATAACTATGTTAATTAATTCATATTTAGTAATAATACATACTACTTAGGGATCTATTTTATTTTTAGGATGGTATTACAAAAATTCAAGCATAGATAATAGTTTCAATTGAATTTATTCAGTTCCGGTTTGCTCATAGGTCTTTAATTTTTTTTCATTCATGGTCCTTTAAAGTCCTTAAAAGTACTTAATTTCCATGTGTAGAAATGTGTACGAACCCTGGGGAATTCATTATGATAGTTCTTTAGCAAATATTAATGAAATATGGACTAGTGTTAAGGCAGCTTTTTAAAATCTTTGGAAGTTTTGAAGTAGGAGACATGAAAAATGAGCAACGCCCTCGCCGGAACTCGAACCTGGACCTCTCGAATACCCGCCGAGTGTGTTACCATTACAACACGAAGGCATGCAGAGAGGAGGGAGAAAATATCTTATATACTCCCCATCTTAAAGGGCGACTGGGGATTAGAAGACCCAATCGCCGAATCCTGGTGGTGAAGAATCATCACCCACCACCTTTCAGTTCAGGCGCCACTGTAGAGTCATTAGCACATTTGAAGTAGCAGACATGAAAAACGAGCAATGCCGTTGCCGGGACTCGAAGCTGGACCTCTCGAATACGCGCCGAGTATGCTACCATTACACCACGAAGGCATGCAGAAAGGCGGGAAAAAATACCTTGTAACCTGAATGGCTATTTTACAGGACAACATTAAATCTTTATTTAATTCATTACAACGTCGTGTAGAGATAGCAATACAAACCAGAAATGGTGGCACAGAACACAAACTGTGTCGCATATAATGCCTAATGTTTTGAAGTGCTAATCATTTGTTCTGCGTTATCTTATTTTCATATACAGTAAAATTTACTGTATATGAAATTTAGAGCAGCTTACTTTGTATGTTTTTTAATGAAACATTCTTTCGTTTTCATTTTTTGCAGTTAAGGGCACTTATTGTCTACGAAGTTCAATTAAGATTAGGAATGCATGGCTGCGTGAGTAGTACAGTGAAACCATCCTGTTTTACAGGCAGAGAAGTCCAGTGCTCGATGTCTGCAAACTAAATCATTAAAACCTTGATATAGGAATTTTTCCCCTTAGATACAGTTCTCTCTGTATTAATTATTCTGATTAAAAGGCGCTTAACTTCATTTAACTGCTCGCAGAATTTTACTAACACTGAAGCTTAATATATATTATTAGTATATAGTAGCTATATAGCTTAGTATAGCTTATATATAGCTTAGTATATAGTAGCCACTGTATAGCTTAGTATATAGTAGCCACTGTATAGCTTAGTATATAAGTAGCCACTGTATAGCTTAGTATATAGTAGCCACTGTATAGCTTAGTATGTAGTATCCACTGTATAGCTTAGTATATAAGTAGCTTAGTAGCTCTGTAATATGATGAAATCCCTATATTGAATTTATACATCTTTTTCAAATCTTATAACTTTTTTCTTTTTATAGAGACCGTATAAACAATCAATTTATAAAATGCTTGTTCATCAAAAGAGGATCACGATAAAAAGGCTGAAAAAATTAAGCAAGTATTATTTAAAGCATTGATAATTGTTATAACTAAACATATTCATAGAAAACAAGTTTATATGCATCAAGGGCGGCAGTTATTAAAAATTCTGAAGGTATAAAATAAACATCACCGTTAAAAGCACACAAAAAGTAACATCATAAAGTATGGAAAGGCAACTGTGCTGTTACTCGTGCATAAGATAAACATCATGATAAACAACCCAAATAGATCACAAAATGAACACGTGCATAAATGGGCAAATATCAGAGCAGCATTATTGAAAAAGTCAATTAAATTTTATTTTCTGATGCTCAGAATTCATATTTATATCAAAATGTCAAATATGAACTATTTTATCATTTCTTTATTTGAAAATAGCATTAGCTACCTTGATAATTTTCTGCTGTACTAACGTATTCTTGAAAGACTAATATCATATAATTTAATATACCAAATAACAATTAAATGCTTTTATAACAGCAGAAACAGCTCATTGTAAAGTACTGTAAAATACAGCAAGCTTAAATTTGATTTTAGAATTTAAAGCTTATGATAAATTCATATCCGGGAATAAATTCAGTGCGGCAGCGTTGATAAAATTCCTTTTGAGAGGCAACTCAATGACACACAAAATAAAAACAAAGATCTGCTTAATCACCTTTTCACGTTTGCGAAGCGAAAATAATAGCTCCTCCTCTCAAAGTCCGGGCGGAACCTTGAAACGCTAAAATCCCTATCTTGAACTACATCTATTAAACTGTAATACGAGCGTTATAATTCAATAAACACGTCTCCCTGTCACGATTTTTTCCTTTTCTAGAATCTCCAATGAAACAATTTCATATTCGTAAAGCACGAGACTCTAAAATTCCGTCAGTTAAAGGAGAGAATTACCCGCGGAGGAGTTAAAAGGATAAAGTGCTTATGAAATTTGCGAGTAATGATTGCCTGCCAGCGCATTTTTTTTTCTTTCTCACGCGATCTGTAAATCATTCCCACGAATTCAATAGTTTAGATATAATTTTTGTCTCTGTTATGTAAGCCACTTTTAATAACAAAAAAAGCAACGCATATTGAAATAATTAGAAGAAATTTCAGATATATCTGAAAGTGTTCAATGAATTCCATTTCTTTTGTCATTATATGAACAACAATAAATTTAACAGATAATATATAGCTTGCAATGCAAAGCTTATTTGCCTAATAGATAATAAATGTTAAGACACAATAACACGCCGAACAAATACTAAATCAGAAGTCAAACAACAAAAATCAGCGTTATATTTAATAACGCTGATTTTTATTGTTCGACTTCTGATTTAGATAATGAATATTTATGAGATTTCACGCAATAAAACGTCTCAAATAAATTACAAACTTCCATTTTTAATTTGATAAAAGAAGAGCCTTGCTGATTTTCGGAGTAACACAATAAGTTCGTCAAGAATAAAAAATCATTTCACTGTAAAGCACGTATTCAAACTCATTAAGAAGGGGCAAGAAACAGCTTACTGAATTCTGCCTGTTGCATCCCCATTGTACCGAATCATTTACTTTATCTCCAGCAACAAAAAATACTCCAAAATTAAGTCTCCGCGGCTTTTTACCTCCTCTTCGCAATTTTTTTGAACAGTTTTTAATATTCAGTTCAAAATATTTTTATTTTTATAAATAAATATACTATTATAACCCGGCGCTTTATATAATAGCCATTACCCTTGCCCCATTGCAAAGGCCGGACGTGGTGGCCATTTCATTATGAAAGCACCTAATAGGTCGCCACCATTGCCTCCTATGAAGGGAAGGACAGTTACAACCATGCCTTCTCCAGGATGCGAACCCGGAATCATCGCGACGTCAGTCAGGGCCTCTAACCACTACACCGTCTGGGCGGCCTGTTCAAAATAATAACCGTTTTCAAGCTGACTCTTAAAACAAAAGGTGTAGAATATCATATAGTAAATGACCCTGACCTATTTTAATCTTGTCGTGTCACTTAACGCATAATGTGTTCCATTTGTTGACATTTCGATTGCCGAGATACTAATAATTGTCGCTATAACGAAAAGAATTCCCTTTGTACGCAAAGTCGTTTCTTTGCATAGTAGCGAGAAAGAAGAGAATTCTTTCTTTAGAAAAATTTTATGAAGTTTAGATTTCCTTCGATAATACTTAAGATAGGTTTGCGAATGTTTCAAAGCTTCTGTGAAAGTTCACTTACATATTATATTTAAATCATAAATGAGAAAAGCATACGCAAGGCTATATATAAATATATGCGTAGACAGATAGATGGTACAACATATTCGTCACTGAAAAGGAAGCTGCAATTTACCCTCCAGATCACCATAAACAAGGTGGAGGTGTGTAACACAATAGGTTTTCCAAAGAAACATTCCAGCTTTGAAATTTTATATCAAAGAAAACGAATAATTTTGAATGATGATAGACTTTAAGTGATGATAAATTTTGAGTGATTTTTAAGACACTTTAAAGGAAATGTAGAAGCAGGTTTTGCCGCTTTTAATAACCTTAAAATCGCCGGAAATTGTAAAAATGATAAAGCATTCAAAAAATAATCCTGTAATTTTTTATCGACCTAGCATCGCTGTGCAAAGCTGCGTTTATTGTCGACGTCTTAATTTTGAAGGCACTTGATAGTAAACTTTAGAAATTTTTCATTTAAAACAGAGATTCAAAACTTTAACTAATTCATTAAAAACTATTGGAAACAGGGACAAAGATGTTATCCAGATTTACCCAAAAGTCAGTTTTCACTTAAATTTGTATTTTAAGAAAATAAGGGTTATGAGAAATTTTAATAAATCTTAACACATGTTGAGTAACAACTAATGTTATAAATTAGCAATAAATACACAAATGATAAGTTGGCTGCATGAATCACTTTGTTCTTATAAAATGGAGATCTAACTCGAATCAAAGCTGACTCAAAAACGGAATCAATCTTTAATTCCAATTCCGTTCTTAAATTATTCTGTAATTCCTGTTGCTAAGAAAGAAGGAATACTAACTTAAAGAATTTCTTTTTATTTTAGAACGTACTGTTGGATAAACATTCATTCGTAAGCGTTGAATGATGAGGACAGATTTTTAAAGAACTAGAAAACGTGAGTTCTAAAATCGAATTAAGAAGTGTTCCAGATGTCATTAATACTGGCAAAAATTAACAGGTTTTGCTGTGTACTTAACATACAGCTGTATTATGTATCATAACTAAATATAATCTGCTGATTCCACTGCTATCTGTTTTTTCCAAAAATAGCCTTCGTTATATTATTATTTGCAATTTTCAGCTTCAGCACACGACAGCAGTTTTCTTTATAATTTCATAGAGCTCCACATTTTAAACTATTCCAAGCTGATAATTTAAATATGTTTTAAATTATTTGAATTTCTCTCTGTTGTGTAAATAAGTTTCTCTCTTAAGTTGATCTAGCATCTTGCTCTAATAGGAATTCATATCGCTAATCCTATGCGTTTATGAAAAATTTCGAATCATTTTAATAAAAGCTGCGTTTATCGATTTCCTTCGAAACGTGCAACCAGAGGCAGTTTTTGCATCCTTTAACTGTTGAAGCATTCAACTGTATGACTTGAAAATTTAGAGTATACTATTTAGATTTTCACTAATGCAGTCTACTGCAGTGGTTTCTTAAACAACTCATGGATTCAGGTTCACATATAAGAAAAGTTTATAAGGTATTTTCTCTCTTCTTCCAGCATGCCTTTGTAGTGTAAGAGTAGCATGCTCGACTCGTTTCAGAGGTTTAGGTTCGAGTCTCAGCGTGGGGCCTTGCATATTTTTTACCCCTCCTGCTTCAAAAAAACCCTAATGACTCTACAAGTTTAAAGATGTCTAAAATACTAATTCTTTTATATGATCATCTTTAAAATAAATAAATACATTATTTATTTTATTATTAATTATTCATATATTATATTCATTTAATTAAACAAATTTTCTAATAAAATAAATTTATAATAAATTATGTTATTATTAAAATATATTTATTACACATATATTAATTAAACATTTTTCTAATAAAATAAATACATTATTTTAGTGAATTTAAATAACTTAAACAGGAAAGAGCTCTTTCATAGTAACAGTGCTGAAATATTTCACTGCAACATATGGATGGATTCATATGAAATTTTTGTTGTTACATATGGCTATACATACGGCTTGTTACATATGGCTATACATACGACTTGTTACATATGGCTATACATACGACTTGTTACATATGGCTATACATACGGCTTGTTACATATGGCTATACATACGGCTTGTTACATATGGCTTGTTACTTATTATATGAAATTTAATTTAACTTAAAAATTGAACACAGCAAATGTTAGCTTAAAGCTTCAAGGGAAAACTGACAATCCTAGGCTCAGATAAGCTATTACTATTCTCAGTGGTTTTAATTAAAACTATTTTAGGGAAAATTTTCATTACTAAAATCATCCACTTTAAATAATTATATGTTCGAATAGCTACTTACGCAAAGGATGCCCAAAATGATCAAATTTGCCTCATTGTTTCAAAAAATTGCTATTGCAGTAATAATGGTCAATATGAAATAGAGATGAACTTCCATAATAATAATAATAATAATAGAAAAAGAACAGAGTTACTTCATTTCCAGATTATTGCAAAAGAAGTGTTCTCTGCATTTTGTTGGCATGTTTTAAAAATAAAATCGAAATCAGAGAAGCTAAAACACGTGTGCTAGCCGTAATTGCAAAGATATGGTTATAAACTAATAAGGAGAAAATTGGAACTATTGAAGCGGAAATTTAGTCTCGAATAGCGGTAAAAAGGCCACTCGTCATTTTCAACATCGATCAGAACGGGAAGAAAAAAAAAGCGGATAAAAAAAAACAAATCCAAATCTGCACATCTAGTGCGTAAAATCGTGAGCTTTCGGTGTGATAAGAAATTATTAATGTTCTTTCGCCTTAACCTAACTGCTTCAATCGATTCCGACGCTAAAGGTATTTCCAAAGGCATGAACTCAGGTGTATCGGAGCTGCATGAATTTTTAATGAGCGTAAATCCCGAATTTGCACTTAGTGGGGACCCTCGCAAATTACGTGATAAGTAAGCTATTAGCTGCTTTTCAAAAAACGCGCTAATAATTAAATTGCCCAGTTTGTTTTTTTATATTACACGCTTGGCTTAAAAGAGATACGTTTTAAGTTTTTTATGATAAAGAAAAAACGTTTAAATACACAGTCTTTTTGCATCTCAGTTATTAAAACTTTTTAGTGTTAAGTTTATAAAGACTAATTCAGATTTTTGTTAATAATTTATTTCGTTAAATATCATCAACAGTTATTTCCATTTAATACAGAAAGAGATATCTGTTCTTAGAGTGAATGTAGAGGTGTTCTTAGAGTGAATTAGGCTATTTCGAAGCAGGAGAGATGAAAAACGAGCAATCCCCTCGCCGGGACTCGAACCACGGATCTCTCGAATACGCGATGAGTGTACTGGCCATCACACCAAGAAGGGATGCTAAGAAGGTGAGAGAAATACCTTATATACTCCTCCTTTTAAAGGGCGACGGGGGGTTAGGAGACCCAAACGCCAAATCCTGTTGGTGGAGAACCATCATCAACCACCTTTTATAGTTCGGGCGCCACTGTAGAGACATTAGGTTATTTCGAAGCAGGTGAGATGAAAATGAGCAATGCCGTCGACAGGACTCGAACCACTGACCTCTCGAGTATGCGCCGAGTGTGCTGGCCACTACACCACGAAGGCATGCTCAGAAGGCGGGAGAAATACCTTATAGAGACACACACTTTTTTTGTGTGTCAGACGAAGGCAGTCACGTGTTTCTGAGAAAAGGAACTAATATATTACTCAGTATTGTAACAGATTTTCTGTACGGACCAAAATGACACAAGCAATGTTCATTTTGCGAAATTTAGATTTACTATTCATTAATACCTCCCAAAATGTAGTTGAAACAAGTTAATGTAATTATAAAAAATGAATTCTGAAACATTATTTACTATCAATCAGGATTATTAACAAGCAGGATATTTGAGAGATATCAATATTGAATAAAGATTTTAAATTTGTGTCTTTGGAAAGAAGTCAACCCACCAAAATTTAGCAGATACAATTTAGCAACCCATATTTCTCATTTAAAGCTTATTTTTGCAGCATTAATTTAGTGTAAACATTTACTAAATGCTAAGAATAAGAAAACTAGACAATCAAATATCTATATTTCTCTGTCCTATACCACAATCCACAAAAATGTTTAAGTGTTGTCGCCTTAGAAGTGGTAGACTTACTAACTTTAGTTGCAGCATGTCTAGGGGGTATCAAATACAATCATATTAAATTCCAGGATACATTATCAATAGATCCCTTCCCCAAATGGCAGTAAATATGCTATGGAGCGATATTTCGGGGTGAAAAAAGCCGATTTTCTCAGCTTTTTAGCAGTCTCTGAGAACGTTGAAAGTGGTTCAGAAGCTTATTAAAATAATACTTTTATGTGATCCAAATTGCAGAAAATAATAGCTTTTAAGCGCTTTTGAGAATAATTCGACGAACACTTCTTTCAATTACATTATAAGCTAAGTAATCTATGTAGCATATGAACTAGTGCAATTTAAAAAGCATTTCTGATGATGTTTCATATACTTAGATATTAAATTACGAGAAAGGTCTCGTAAAATTAATGGAAAATATGATTTCCCATCGTTTACGAAATAATTCATTTGGAATTAAATTAAAACTTTATAAATGTAATGAAATTACGCTCTCATATATACATAAAGACACTTTTAAATTATACGTTTATGTTTCTATCAATATTTTTCACTATCATATTGGTTTCTCATTTAAGAAAAGTTACAGCTTTCGTAATATCAAAATTTTAATACTTTTGTTTCCTTTTTATAGTCTCTTTGCGTTATGGAGTTTATTTTAATTTATGCATAATTACACTGCATGAAAAATTATCTGATAATACCCTGATGTATTAAAACAGACAAGTACTGGTTTAAAATAAACTGTGAATGAAATTATGATAGAAATATCCCTGCTATGTTGGAAATGCTTAAGATTATAGAACATTCCGACATTTTCTTAATCATTTAATTTTAAAAACTGACTTTAAATGTACTTGAATTTAACTGATTGACAAATTTAGTTTCTGTTTCGTTAATTTGGCTAAATTAGATAACTCTCGGCTTATCAAAAACTCAGAGATCAGTATAACTAGTAGCTATTACCTTACCTAATGGAAATGAGAAAAATCAAACTTTTCTTGCATATTTATTATTTTGTATTAAAAGATATTGAAAGAAGGAGTGTTTCGAGACTCTTACAAAACTTCAGAATATGTTAAAATAGAGAACTATGATTTTTGTTACTAAATTGAACAGTCATTTTAGGTGATGAAGCAATTTACGAATAAGTGAAGACAGAATAAACAGAGTAGACTGCTTGTCCGGTTTCGGTCTAAAGACCAGAAGAAATATTTGGTTTATAAAATTCACAAACCTTTATTTGAAGATAGTCACGAACAGGAATCATTTACAACTTCTGGGACAAATTCCTAACATTTCTCAAAACTTTCATAAATTCATATTATTCAATAAACAAACGTCTAATACTTTTTAAGTATGCTTTTTCTATGATGCATCTAAAAATTTCTATTAAAATAACTCTCATGCTCTCAATAAACATTAGTAACAAAACTCTTGACCTAAAACAAATCAATCTAATTCTATCTAAAATATAAATTCATTCAATCTAATATTTTTTTAACTAACGGAAAAAATAACTCGACCTATTGCCACTAAAACCTAAGTGAAATATTATTAAAACTACAAGATTACGTTTATACTCTCACTCGCATATTAGATGTAAAAATGTAAACATGTAGTTTCCAACATTACCAGTAAAATTTGAAAATGAGGGAAAATTAGGGATAGCATAAACTCAATTTAGTTTCAGATCAAGAATCCGAAAAATAATGTCATTATGTATTAACAGCATTGGAAAATTCTTAATATTTTGCAAAGGATTAACCTCAGTGGTGTCTAACTTTTTGCTCGCCGATTTTTTTGTATGTGCTCGACAGCCCGATTAGGTTCTATGAACAAAAATTATTTTAAAAATAACCATTCATTTATAATTCTTAATTGTTAAAATATGGTAAGCTTTTATAGTCATAAGAGATGTCTTGCAAGACGTTATAAAATAATTGATTGTTGACTGATGAACTTGATAGCGAATATGGAATCATATTGCTTCATTCCGATGTTAGATGGCTCAGCAGCGGAAAAGTACTGCAGAAATTTGTAGAGCTTCTTTCGCTAATAAAGCAGTTTTTGGAATCCGGAAACGAAACTTATAAAGAACTGAACGATAATAATTAGTTATCTGATTTGTATTTTCTCACGGATATAATAGTTAAACTGAACAAACAGAACGAAATTCTCCAGGGAAAAGACAAAACCCTTTTTCAATTGACTGGGACTGTAACTGCTTTTCGGATAAAGTTAAATTTGTGGATAAATCAGATGAAAGAAAACAATTTCACCCATTTTCGGAATTTATCAAGCCATATTAATAACCACAAGGCAATTGAAACAGAGAAATACTCGGAAAACCTAAATGCACTGAAAAATAATTTTGAACTCCGCTTCTCTGATTTCCATAAAGTTCAACTAATATTATTATTCATCTCAAACCCATTTGCCGAAATTGGTATTTCAGATGTATCACATAAGATTGGAAATATGTTCAACAAAAATGTTGATGTTTCGAAACGTGCTCGTGATAGGCCATAGTGGGCTCGCTATAGGCCAAAGGTTAGGCACCACTGGATTAACTGACATAAATTGCTCTTTTCTGGTCCGCAGGATAGGGTTATTCGGAAATACCATGGATTGTCATTGGTAGGGGGAATATTATTTAGACACTTGAAAATGAATGAAAAGATTATACGTTGAGACGTTGTAGGGACATTAGGTATTTTTGAAAGCAGGAGAGATAAAAAATGAACAGTGCCCTCGTCGGGACTCGAACGACGGAGTTCTCGAATACTCTTCGAGCATGCTGACCACTACACCACAACGGCATGATAAGAAGGCGGGAGAAATATCTTATATATTCCCTTTTTATAGGGCGATTGGTGATTAGGGGACCCAATCGCCAAATCCTGATGGTGGAGAATCATCATCCACCACCTTTTTTAGTTCGGACACCTCTTTAGAGACATTAGGTATTTTTAAAAACAGGAGAGATGAAAAATGAGCAATGCCCTCGCCGGTACTCGAACCACGGACCTCTCGAATAGCGTCGAGCGTGATGACCACTACACCACATGCTAAGAAGGCGGGAGAAATACCTTATAACGTTTGGTGGAATAAAGATAAATCGTATGCAATAGGCTGGGTAATGAGATTTCTTACTTAATAACAAATTAAACTGAGTATTAATTTCCTATATGGTTTAAATTTATTTGATTATCGACTTCGAAAACTTCACATTAGTTTTAAAAATCAGAGCTCTTAACTATCTGAAGAAATATTTAAATAAATGCTTTAGGAAAATTCTTAGACAATACTTTAGGTTTTAATATCTGATTAACAGTTAAAAGATGTCTGACTGCTTTCTGGGGATTTTACAGTTTTTGTAGCATTACCAGATCATTCTAATACTCTCCTACTATAATTAAACTTAGAATATGCTTAAATTTTTTATTTCCAGTTAATTAATTTACGATTTAAATTTTTATAAACATACGTACACATTATAACTATATTAAAATATTCATATGTACATAAAACATAACTTTCAAGAGCAAATGAAAAATATTGATGATTATTTACGAAATATTTCAAAAGTTTTAATCTTTGTCTTTAATTTTAGAAAGTGAAACATTAAAATGTCTAAATTCCTGAATTACGACGAATCTAAATGAGATTTGACGCGCCAACTCGCGTAACTAACATGAGTGTTTGTTTAATCAGATTCTATTAATGCAACTTTAATTTGTTAATTTTAAAAATAATGTAATCAAACTATTAATATTAGCTAGTCAGTTTTCGTCAAATAATTTTAAGTGCTTTCTTGAAAAGTTTTGAATTAAGAAGTTGGAAACCATATGAAATTATAATTTCAAAATTCAGATTCACTGTAACCGCACAAAGTATGCTGAGTTATATTTAAAAAGAATACTTGGTCTGTTGATAATGTCAAGTACCTTAAAATGTGATTAGAAACGAGATTTCAAATGGCTAAGCTGTACTACCTGCGTTTAAAATTTTCTCGAAAAAAATTAAATCTTTATGAGCGATTTAGATATAAAATATAGTAATGTTATTATTTACATGGTATATCGACATTTATTTATTAGTCCTGATGGGGAGGGTCTGCTAACTTTGCTAGCTTTGAACACCAGATTATTTGAAGAGCAAAATACAACTATACTTACTATGCATTTAAATAAGAATTATATAAATCAAAATTATTTGTTAAATATCAATAGATAATCGAGAAAGATTATAAAAATATTAGGGTGAATATAGTTGTGTCGGAAAGTTCACTTTCCAAAAGTGAACTTCAGCGGCCGAGCGGTAAAGTCGCTGAACACTGGTAGTTCGGTCCGAGGTTCGAATCCCGCGAACGGGCTGGCTGCATGGGCCTTTTCGTGGTTTTCCCCATGTGTAACGTGTATACGAGCCAGTTTCCCTTAGAAAGTCCTCCACGAAGGCATCCCTCCCCTTAGGCAGATAGCCCTCGAGGCTTTGCCATAATCACATACACACACACACACCGACACAACTGGGACTCGCCAGTGGCTGAGGCGATGAACTAGCTGAAAGCTGGTAGTATTGTAGTTGTATGTTAATAGTAGGAGTTGTATGTAATATTATACAGTACACAAACACACATAAATAATGCAATGAGCTCATATTTTGCATTTTCTATATAGCGTTATCTTATCATTTTCTAGAAAGAGTAAATGCATGCTCCTATTGGCATTTTCAATTGAATGCTTTGCACACGGCACACTTAGTTGTATTTTATCGTAACAGGAAAGTGTAGCATTAGACATTTTATCAAAAAATTTAAAATCATACATTGGTTTAAATTTTAAAAAATAGCTAGCTACAATTTTCATAGAGTACAATTATTAAATATTCACTTCTTCTTGGCTACCGTTAAAATATAATTCATAAAGAAATAAAATGAGTCAGTGAGCTTAGGAAGATCGCTGAGATCTGGATTGGATTGGATTGGCTTGGATTAGATTGGATTATTTAATTATGGTAAAGCACACGAGGACTATCTGCCTAAAGGGAGGGATGTATTCGTGGAGGACTTTCTAAGGGAAATTGGCTCGTATACACGTTACACATTCGCTGAGATCTGAATCGCAGTTTTAGTGTTGTAAGAAATCAAAGTACTAAACAAGGGAACATAAGCTATGTTTTAAACGCTCTTTTAATTTAATTAAAATAGTCTTATTATAAAATTTTAAGAAAATTTGAGAAAACAATAAAAAATTGTATTGTTATAATTCTGGAAAATGGTGACTTTCGTAGAATATGCCGTATATTTAGACTCCTAAATTCTAAAATAATTTGCTGCTAAATTCTATCACTGTATTGGCACCTTGCATTTGAATTTGATAATAAAATAGGACAGATATGTTGGTTAGTAAATAAATTGTATCTGAAAAATTTGCGATAAGTTATCGAAGATTTTGGGCAGTTCACATGTTTATGGAAAATAATGATTACAATTACTTTTATTGTTTATTGTAATTATTTTAAAGTATTATCTAATTTTTTAAAGAAATAATGTATACAGAGTATCTTAAGTTTTTTAGCCTCGCGACCCATATGTATATATCTCTTAAAGATAGAGAGTAAAGAAAGGAACTTGCTGGAAATAATGGATAATGTAGTAGTAATAAATAAATATGTATAACTGTTAACAACTAATTGATAATTATAAATTAATTCGTAACATAGGAAAATATATGTAATGATTCATAAGCAAATGCGTATTTCGAAACTTTCCGCTGATCACCAAAACATAGAACGATTTAATTAAAAAAAAAGCAGAGATGTAATAAAGTTCGAAGTAAGATCAACGGTTTCAAAATCTGTATCAGTCAGATCGTTATTAAAATGTTTTTAAATGTTTAGCGATAAACTTAGACTATAAAAAATAATTGATTTTTTGTATTTCAGACATCTAAATTAACAGCTATTACATTTGACACTATTAAAACGTTATTTTAATAATGTATTAAATCTTTAATTTGCCTTATAATTTACTTAAGGGGACTCATACACCTTAAAACCCATAAGATGTTCGAATAGGTGACTGTTGCAAGAATTGATATAACTTATTTATTTTAAAAGCAATTACTACCAACTTTTTACAGCTGTATACAGAATATAGCTGCTTTCTGAAATAGTAATCAGAAAATTCGTGTTGCCACAAATATTTTTATAATTTAATCCGCTTTGTGACAACATTTTTCGTCATGTTTCCAACTAGCGCGCACGGTTTAAAACATTATGTTTTATAATTTAATTCCGTATTTAATATATAGCTTTTATAACATTTGGAAACTACTGTGAACCTAAAATTCTAAAAATTTATTGTTAAATTTTTATTTTATTTGGAGTTGAGTTTATAAAATGTATTTTATTAAAAAAATCTGCAATGTTTTCGTCCATAAAATTTTTCAATATTAAAATATTCATCAGATTATTGGTTCAGTTAGAAAATAGTGCCCATATAAAGAATTCCATCAAACTTCAAGTATGTACCATTAGCCATTTTTAAAATATCATGCGCGCAAGGTGGAAACATGGCGAAATATTTTGTCACAAAGAGGATTAAATTACAAAAATATTTGTGGCAACAGTAACTTTCTGGTTACTAGTTTCCAAAGCAGCTATATTATGTAGTCAGCTGTAAAAAGTTGGAAGTAATTGCTTTTAAAATAAATAAAATATCCCAATTCTTGCAACAGTCACATATTCCAAGATCATGAGGGGTTTAAGGTGTATGAGTCCCCTTAAACACTGCCCTAGTTTTCCGGTTTAATAACAAGAAATTAATCTAAAGTTCTAAATTGCTTAGATTGCCTCTATAATAACTCTACCATTACATTGCAGAAAGGTTTTTTTTTTTTTTTTTTTTTTTTTCATTTTCCGATTTTATTGCTATTAACGATTGATTTCGCATGTCGTAAAACTTTACGCTGAACTGATATTCATATTATTTGTATCCTAATACCCTTTTCCCCTTAGTACACAATATTAAGGTAGCATAAAATATGTATTCACAAACGCACTTTTTTGTTACTTTTACGATGTATGATCTTTTTACAAAGCTTTGTTTGTGATCCACCATTGTTTCTGTATTGATAGTGTATATTGTTACAAAATAATTGAGCGTTACATTTTTTTGTAATTATATATCATTTAGTGTACGCAATTACGTTTCACTTATAAAATGAAAGTTTGAGTGGAATAAATAAATAGACTATTTACAATGCATTTTAATACTCTAAAAATCTCGTTCTAGTAACATCTAACTATTGTTAAAGCATAGCATTCTTTTCGGCTTAACAGCTTGCAAAACGAAATTTTTATCCTAACCCCAACATTACATTCAGAATCTCCTAATAAAGAATGCAGCGAGAAGCTATTAGGATATGCGAGAAATTGCCGATTATTACAGGTTGGGAAACAATGGGGGAGTGGTGAGGAGCGATGAAGGAAGGTGAAGATAGAAGGTTCAAAAAGGATTAATCAAAAGATTGACGGGGGGATGTTTTCCGATTTCTGTACTCACTATGATGAGCTGCTTGGGAAGAATGCCAAAGGAAACTAATAAATCTCAGAGGTGAATTCTGCAGGTCAACGCTGAACTTGATCTGACAAATGAAATGAAGTTGCAACTTTGACACCCGGAAACTGATATGCCCGTCATTAAACGGAACAACCACACAGGAAACTGAGAAATCACGTCATAATTCCCCATTGCGCAGTTTTTTAAAATCATATAATATTTACTCTAAGCCAGTCAATATCTATTAATCTTATTAAAAAAGATTTGATTCTTGTATTAAATAAGTACTGAAAAATGGTAATCTTTGTGTACTGGAGATTTTGTATTGCGTAAAGTATTTTCATATTACCGAAACAAAAGTACTAGTTAAAGTAATGATACTTAACCTCTATGTAATATAAAATACTTAACTTACTTTCTAAATTAAATATTATTATCTTTAAAAATGATTAATTTTTGTTTCAAAAAATGAACAAAACATGTTTTAATTATCATGCGTGTTGAAAATGCCCGGGAATAGAAGATTATTTTTATTGAATCCGACGCTAATTAGCTATAATTTGAAAAACAAAAATTAATTTTTATTCTCGAAGGAAAACGATTTATAAAACTGAATATGGAAATTTGATTAGCAATTCGCATTTTATGGACACCGGGTAAACAGATTTCGTATGAGAGTGGGTTTAGCCCATTTATTAAAATCAAAATTCGTGTTATAAACCTGAAAAAAGACATTCGCCGTATAAAATTTTAAGACATTTGAATTAATTATTAGCAAATTCCTCCAGGCAATAATCTTGCAATACCCACCAGCGGCTGACGTCAAAGTAGCTGAACATTGGTAGTTCGACCTGGTTTTGATTCCAGGGCAAACGGGCTGACTGCAGGGACATTTTTGTGGTTTTCCCCGTGTGCAACGTAGATACGAAAGAGTTTCCCTTAAAAATCCTCCACGAAAGCATGCATAGGTAGGTAGCAGCAGTAGGGTGCTTTATCATAATCAAACAAACCTAAACAGCGGAAGATCTCATTGCTTAAGGGGACTCATACACCTTAAAGTCCATAAGATGTTCGAATAGGTGACTGTCTTTGGGATATTGGATAACTTATTTATTTTAAAAGCAATCACTACCAACGTTTTACAGCTGACTACATAAATATAGCTGCTTTCTGAAATAGTAATCAGAAAGTTTGTGTTGCCAGAAATATTTTTATAATTTAATCCGCTTTGTGCAACATTTTTCGTCATGTTTCCAACTTGCGCGCACAGTTTAAAACATTCTGTTCCATAATTTAATTCCATATTTAATATATAGCTTTTATAACATTTGGAAACTATAGTGAACCTAAAATTCTAAAAATTTCATGTTAAATTTTTATTTTATTTGGAGTTGAGTTTATAAAATGTATTTTATTAAAAAAATTTGTAATGTTTCCGTCCATAAAATTTTTCATTACTAAAATAGTCATCAGCTTGTTGGTTCAGTTAGAAAATAGTGCCTATATAAAGAATTCCATCAAATTTCAAGTATGTACCATTAGCCATTTTTAAAATATCATGCGCGCAAGATGGAAACATGGCGAAATATTTTGTCACAAAGAGGATTAAATTACAAAAATTTGTGGCAACACAAACTTTCTGGTTACTGGTTTCCAAAGCAGCTATATTATGTAGTCAGCTGTAAAAAGTTGGAAGTAATTGCTTTTAAAATAAATAAAATATCTCAATTCCTGCAACAGTCACATATTCGAAGATCATGAGGGGTTTAAGGTGTATGAGTCCCCTTAACCTGCATTGTAATACGAGATTTCGCTTTGTTTCCTCTTACAGTGACAATCTAATGATACGGCAAGTTTATTCTAGTTGCTTTCATTAAATAGCTTAGTTACCTTAAATATACACTTTTTTTTTTTTTTTAATTTTCAGCTCAGTTATCCAAAGTCTCCATCCTTAGGTAAGCCGCTATGAGCCGATGTCATGAACTGTGGTTTATTACTTCCATTTTCTCTTTCTCGTTTTTCCTATATCAGTTTAAGTAACGTAGCAAATATAATGAATCATTATATTCCTTAAAATACATCATAATGTTTTGCATTTTTCTTCAAAGGTTTCGGAGTGTTCTGTAATCCAGGAACTTGTCTGTTTTGTCTGTACTATATAAGAGCTGTCCAAAATAAGGGAAATAACTAAATTTATGAATATAAGATGGTGTAAGAGCACCTATGGCATACAAAATAACTTTAAAACCTCTTAGAATAGAGTATACAAATTAGGAATGATAGTAATAGGTATTTTGTATCATTTCATTATCTCTTAAACTGCTCCATTTCCTTGAGAAATGCAGGGAGAGAAAAATGGGATCTCTTTGTTATTTTCCAGCATAGACAGCGTGGTTTCAATGCTATTTAACCACGAATTTCTTTTGTAGCATTTACCAAGCACATTGTATCAGCTTTTACGGAGTGTGGTAAATATCGTCTTGGAGGTCTTTAGTTTCTCACTAGTCACTAGTTTTCAGATATTTCACTTCATAGTATAGGAAGGAGTGGTTAAATGGGGCACACAATCATGTGAAATGGGTTGAATACATGAAGATCTGCATTCCTGTATTGGTTGCAGAGCATTTCTGATTGTCTTTTATATGAAGAAAATCGCTGTATCATCTCAGCAATACACCTAATGCACTCAATATGGTTAAGTAAAACTTTGATAGTCACATAACTGAATAAGATTTCACCTGAGCACTGGTATGAAAGCAGTGTTAAATCAAACCGTTTTAAAGTCACGATTTACGATAAGACTATTACTCAGGTTTTAACTAATTAAGTGTCGCATTATTTTTTTTTCATTTGATTTTAATTAAGCGTAACGTATCTGCACAGGAAAGAATTGATTAATTTATCAGCATTTAGCTCTGAATAGGAAAACAAGAGAATTACAGTAAGTAAAAATTTAAAGGTTTATTTAAAAAATATATTAAATTTTTAAAATCTAACTTAAATGGATCCTATAGCCACATCATGTTTATTTAAACATTTAATATACAATGAACCTTCTTCTGGCTATCTCTTCCAAAAGTCATCAGTATTTTCAAGAGTAGAAACGTGTACTGAACATCACCTCTGTAAGAGAATCATCTCCGCGGAAGATCAAAATAAATTAGAAACGTGGATGGTCATACTGTAGAAATACAAGAAGAGAAATGTAGGGTTTTCTTTATTTTGATTTATTATTATTTAACTTAAAGAAACTTATAAACAACCTGGGTTAAGTCGATGAATACTGCTAGTTCGACCTGGGATCGATTGGCTAGAGAAGCCCCTCATTGGATGGGCGTTTTCGTGGTTTATCCCACATAATGTGGATACGAGCCAGTTTCCCTTAGAGAGCCTTCATGTGCTTTGTCGTGTAACCAAATAAACCAAACCAAACTAAGGAAAATGATTCATTTTGCTCTCTGGGGTGCTCACCAAGTAAATCATACCTGGCAGCTTTTTATGTTCAGGAGTTAAAACATTTCAGAAAGGAAAATTAAATGAATTTAATAATTTAACCTGGTTATCCAGGATTTCAATTTTTAATTTATCCCTAGTTTCCAAAATTTTTTGTATGAATAATCATGTAATAAAACATAAAGCGATAACATAAAGTATAGCCTAAACCTAACTGAACGGACAGAGTTATTTCATCTCAAATTTGGTGCAAGGGAGCTAAATAAGCTGTTTGCACAGGATTTGGGGCATTTTTTTTTCAAAGCCTAATGTGAAAAGGAGCACTATCTTTCAGCGAATGCGCTTTTTCAAACGAAGACAACCATTTTCTGATATGCCGTAAACAATCTAATCACAATACAAGTTTGAAGCAGCTAAACCGTATTCTAAAATATTTAAATTATTTTTAAATGGTATTGTATAAAAATATGGAGGTAAAAGTTTAGGGACAAAATGTCTAAATACATGAGATAAACATTTTAGGTCAGGAGCTTTTGATCGCATTAAGCTGTACTTATCAAATTTAAAATAAAAAATCTAACAAATGATAAAAGGCGATTCAGTGGTAAGAAGCAATTTCTCATTGAAACTCCACATTTAATAGACAGCACTTGAATTGCTTTACTGTATATTAATTACCTACTTCAAACTCTTAAGTTTCTCATGCTCAAACCAATGTAATCCTTTGTGTGTCTTAGAATTATATGTGAATGTTGATGTAATATTTGTTTAATTAATCGCTAATAATTAAGACTTACGGAGCGTATTTGACTGAAAGAAAAAATAAATGGAAATGTTTTAATGGAAATTGGCTTTTTTTTTTCTGTTATACAATTTACAGGTGAAAACTAGATTGATATAAAATTTATTTTTAATAAGGTCATTTATTTTTTCGTGTTTTAATAACTTCATCTAGTAACTCACTTCTACTGAGATTCTGAATGACTGCTTAATTTGAAGCTTCACTTGGAAAGTTTTAATGACTATTTTTCTTTCGTTATTTTAAAAGAGAAAATAAAATTTAGTTAATGACTTAAAACTTAGTTTTAATCATTAATTTTGGAAAATTTCATCATTTCAAGTTAAAATCGTACCACTGGACCTTCGCTTATGACTGAAAAATAAAAGCAATCTTTAACTAATTAGGAACACAAATAGAAGTATAGGCATTTGTTAATTTCAATCTAGAATAACTATCTAAGGGTTCAGGAGATTTTGGTCTTGTGTGTCACCTTGAAGGTGATAACAATCAATGACATTCAATGTTATTATCAGCCCAAAGGGACATTGGCCTAGAAGGGCATTATTCTCGAAACGACATTTTGCGTTGAATTATTTACTAAATGCGATGCATCGTTTTTCAAGTTGTTGCTACTAAATATTATCGCCCTGTATTACATTTAAAGAAACTAAATAATGACGAATTTGCATGGATGTACGTATGTTTCTCGTATTGTGAGAAAAAAAAAATGGTACCTGGAATCATCAAATTTTGAATAACATAGTCCTTCATCCGAACATGGGCACCTGGAAGCTCGAATTTGGAATTGCCTGTTTCATATTTTGTTAAACCTTAACGAATATTTTTATTAAAAACTCAATAATTCCAAAGCGAGCAGTGGCAACATTGTAGGGAATAAAACATTTTTATCTCCAGCGCGCGAGACTGTCTATTGGGAATTCTAAAGATATTAAACATTTTTAGCCCAAAATGGCATTAGTCTAAATGCTCTCGAACCATGTATGTGTTTGTAAATGAAAAAAAAACGCCCCTTTGGGAGCAATATGATTTCTGAAAGCTTTGAGAATTTTTTTATATATTTATTTACATAGAAATAACGCGTATTAAAGGTGGTTGCTCTGAGAGATATACTACTGCTCGTGAAAAATGTAACACCGCGAAGGAATTGTCGAAAATGAAGGATATTTATTCCACATATTACTGACAGTGGTACAAATAAACGATCAAATTTTTCGAGATAAAAAAACAAAACGAACGTCGGAAATCAGTACTTTGTATGTCTGCCATGCTGAGCGATGAGAGCCTGTACACATCGTGGCATTGAATCATATAGGTTCTAAATGTAATCTTAGGGAATGGCATTCCATATGGCTTCGACTTGAAGTCAAAGTTCAGTCTTAGTATGTGCCCCACCAGCTGTGCGAGCGAGTAGTCGACCCATGAAATTTCAAACATTCATTCCAGAAATGACAAATCTTTTGCAACTTATGCAGCCCATTCTTATTGGAGTCTTTATTATTGCTAAATTGTCAAAACTTTAGTAAGAGTTCGAATAGCTCTCTTGCCCCTGTGTCGCTAAAAATCGGTGTTGCTAACACTGAATCATTTGTCCACTAATCTGTTAGACGAGATATCTTGATAAGTCCCATTGCAAAAATAAGTTCTAAAAATTTCTCCATTTCTACAACAACACTTGGTTTCCAACGACGTACACGACTATTTGGTTTGGCCATTAATTCATCTATACATTGCTCCGCGTACTTGTTAGTTTCTGGCACACTGATTTACATAATTTCATTAGTGACAAATAAATGAAAACATTCTATTCGTCACGACGGGCTCGAGAGATCTACACATTCTGGATGCATTATGTCCCTGCTGCCCTAAAAATAATATCTTTAGTCGGCTTGTAATCCGCCTCAACTATAATCCATTCATATGGCATTGAAGCTATTGAAAATCATGTTTCAATATCACTACTTTCTGAAATACCTTTTATTCTGTCAACATCAGTTTCAAGTCTGAGGCACACTGAAGTGAGTCTAAATTTGAGTTTTCTCCTTCTGCAATATCTTAGACATCACGACTTTAATCGGTGGGGCTTAAATTATACTAAACACAGTCGCTAAGTTTACGGTTGATTTTCCGAACTGTGTCGATATCGTTAACAAACTCATCATCAGATATATTGAGATGTTTTATTGGCTCGCTAACTGAAAGAAGCTTTCGCTTACTCATTTTTCTTTTAAACAATGTAAAAAGTACGACAAATATAACAAGTTAGGTAGATACAAAAATCGTGCCGAAGGTCTAAAAATTTTGCGATTAACGCCATCAAGTAGAAATTTTGTGAAAACGTAAACATAATATGAACTAGCATGCACTAAAAAATTAATTACTAAGTCACTGCATACACTGCAACAATATAGAAAAACACTGTGTAGAGACGAGTTTTCTCGTCCCCAGAGAAAAATCTTGAAAGACGAGATATCTTGTTCACAGCGACGAAAATATTAAGGAAGTTAAAAGTATCAGACGAACTTCTCATTTCAAATAATAAGCTGTTAACAAAAATTTAGATTCCGAAAAAATTTGCTTTTTTAAAAATTCTTTACTGAAATCGTTCTAAAAATGTGTAAATACCCTCTATAGTATGTATCTGAAGAATTTTAAAACAGTATGTTTCAATCAGTCCCAGGAAACCATAACTAATGGCAACGTTTTCCAAAAATCTCAGCTCACATCCGTTAAAAAATCCACCTCTTATGGGAAGAAGTTTGAATGGAATTGTTTGCATGATTTTATGCAGCCGGTAGCAATTATAGGATTCAATGCTATTCAATGATTGAGCAGCAAGAAGTACGAAAAATCTCTTCATGTTACCGGCAAGAAGTTTGTTGCAAACACAAAACGTAATTTTCCTCAATCGTCCAAATTCGGTGACGAAATTTGGCAGTTGTACATCTGAAATGGAATTTCATAAAAAGTACAATTTTAGTTCAGAAAAAAACCCTCGATGACGGATGAGTGATCTAAGAAGTGACTCCAGAGATGCAGTCTAGAAGCTTTATAATATGCAAGAAAAATACGGCATCAGAAGAAACTTTTGTGGAAGGTTAATGCTGAAGTTTCAAATTTCGATTTTTCATGAATTCAGTCAAAAAAACACTGTCAAACAAACGCCAAACACTCCTTCAAAAAGTACATTTGAGACAGCATTAAATTCTAAGTTATGATACAAATAAAATGTTTTGTTTAGCCTTCAATCTCATTCGAAGCAATGCAAAATGCATTTTTGTGTTCTTTGTGGTCAAGATGCATTTACAAGATAACAATGACTGAATTCTTGTTTCGAAGACTTTTGATTTATGAAAGAGCTCTGGTTCCTAGTATGTCAAGTAAATAAGATACACTGAGGTTTAAAAATGTAAATATTTATTACAATTTCTAAAAAAATAACATTATTTTATTAAAATTTTTACTATAATTAACATAAGTGAGGTTTATATTAAACGGTTTAGAAATCTTTTATTAAAATTCTTTCAGTAGAAGAAAAGATGTGTTATGAATGAAAGCTGAATATCTTTTAGCTAATTAAAGTAATTCTTCTTCGCTAAAAAACGAAGAGTCTTTTGGAGTCTTTTAAAACGTTTATTCAAAGCTTTTTCATCCACAGCTAGTCTTATTCATAAGTTTACTAACCAACTGCTCTAAGACGGCGTCTTTTCCACGTGCAACATATCACGCCTCTTAAATAAAAAAGAAACTTCAGTTTTCAATTAAAAAGGAAGATTAAAAAATAAGGTAGCAACTGGACTATTCTTAACACTTTCATAGTGTTTTATACTAAATAAGTAGTTCTCAGGGAAGAGTGGGAAAAACATACGGCTTTTTAAGAAGAGAAACTTATAATACTTCCTTAGAAAATCTGTGACAGCATTTGAGTGAATAGTTATATTAAGTGTATGGCGAGCGATTTCTAAATAGAATAATACTGAAGAATGATGCTTAAAATGATCAATAGTTAAATAGTTTTTTTTTGGGGGGGGTAGGAGAAATTTGAACGTTCCCCACACATTTAATATAAATATAAATCAGTAGCCGTTAGAAAGAGTTCAGTTATTGCAATTAGCCTCTTAGGGTAAAAAGTACTGCAGTATTATTCAAAATTTTATTTTCCACCATATAGGATAATGCTTGCCATTTTGTTATTTCTTTGTTTTAAAGATAATATCGTCTAAATGCTTGACTTTGCGAGTTATATATTTCTGATATGTAACTAATCTCTGGACAATAAATTTCAACGACAGTTATTTATGTGAAAGAAATGGTTTACGATAATTAGGCAATCTTATATACTCAGTCACTAGTATGCTTTGTGGTTTGGGAATGTGACATTTATTACATCATATGTTAAATTTGTTTATTCATGTGAAAGTTTTGAAAACAAATATTTATTATTGAAAGAGGGAGTTTCTGTGCCATTTTTGAATAGTTGCATGTAGTCAAATTCATTTAAGAGACATCATGAGTACAATTTTATTACATAATTCCGGTATATTATTACGTTCTATAAATCAGATTTTGTTCTTTTGCGCACATGTGAAAACAGTTGAGAAATACAGATTTTCGCATCTATTCTTTTGGATGAACTTGAAATCTCTTATAGTCTGTTTCTGATCTTCGGTGTAGAAAACATTCAAAGATCGCCCATTTTAAAGACGCTCGAAACTACCAACCTGATATTTTAGACCAGAGGTGTTCAACGTTTTAGCTTCTCTGAGCCGCTTTGGAAGAAGCTCAGATATTTTGGGCCAAGTGGCAGGTCATCACCTTCAAAATAAGTAAATCACACAGTTGCGTAGGTTTCGTTGAAAGTTTCCGAGTTTGCTCAAGTTTGGCCGCTGAAAGAAATTTTTTAATTTCACCTCTAGAAGAGAAATGTGCAGATTTGAATGCGTTAGTTCAAATTTACTCAGCGTGTATTATATATATATGTTACGGTGAAACACCGAAATCTGGAGAATGTCGACTTTCACCGGTGAATGTCAACATTCACATAGTCGCTTGGTGCATGTCCGAAACATTTTCCAAATACTCTTATTTCTGACTTACACCGGTAAATGTCGACATTCACCATGTACTAATGGTGAATGTTGAACATATAACAATATTATATTTTCTTCTCCGTAATTCAGTCTCGAAAAAACGCACTTGAGACTTAAAACGAGAACTTAAGAATATAAGAACTTAAAACACACAGTACATTCAGAATGAGAAAGGAAAATAATAGAAGTTAAAAACTTACTAAATTATGTGATTCAAATCTTATTTACTGCAACAACTTAAACTATTAGGACACTTTGAATTGCACAAGAAGTCCTTGCTTTTACAACTGCATTTATTTGTGGAACACTTCCTTTTGCAATGACAGCACGTACATATACTCCTCTCTTTTCGACCTACACCAGAGCATATCTGTGATTATCGACATACACCGGTGAGGGTCCGAATGTACAAGAATGTAATGCAATATTCGATCTTTCACCAACGCATTTGGTGAATGTTGACATTCTCCGGTGAAAGTTGACATTCTCCAATTTCGGTCTTTCACGGTAACATATATATAAAAGCGCGTATATAGAAGAATTTTAAGCGAATCGATGATTTATTTGACTCGCATGGCGAGCCGGCACTGCCTAACTCTAATGCTGGCTGTTGTGGGGGGGGGAAAGGTGTAAAAACATATTTAAGTAATTAAACTTTGTTAATTTATGATTTTTTATATAATGACAGGGATATAAAATTATTTCTTTCTTATAACAGCAACACAGATATGTGCAAACACAAAGTATATCAAAATGAAGATAATCACGTCACGCGCAAGTCAAAAGAAAATTCGGAACCGCTACTGTACTCAAAACGCATTTTATTTCTCGGTGCAGAAAGACTTAGCGGGTGCAAAACAAGACATCTCTCTACCGTCTGTCTGTGTCTGTCTCCAACTCGGAGCGTCAAATAACCCATACGTTTCCATGTTGAAAGCCAGCCTCGAACCCTACTGTAACAGCGTAAAATGTAAATATGTCATCGAGGTGGAGACTGGATATTTCTTTTGAGTTTCGCGTTTGCGTCTTGGGCCGAATTGATACTAGCTTTGGGTAGCATGTAGCCTGCGGGCTGCGTATTGGACACTCCTGCTTTAGATGATTGCTACAGGCGAATCAAATCGAAAGGAACAATCGTGTTTGAAAGTCAGTCTTAAACCAAAGCTGCAAAATCAAATTGCTTTGGAATATTTTCCGTTTTTGAGGAATAAAACTGGCTGTTCGCAGTTGCTAATAATTCAAATGCCCTTGCAATTTTCAAAATGCTCGCTATTAAAGTCGTTAAAGAGCGAGCGAAAATATGAAACCTATGCCTTAAAAATTTGAAGTGGCGATATACGATTTAATATGGATCTTTTAATCTTTTATCCTTATAAAAGTTACTTGTAAAATATTTCAGTTACAATACAGTCTATGAATCATTTAACTTTGCCCATAATCGGTTGGTAATATGAATTTTTAATTTTGTAAAAATTTTAGTATTAATGCAGTTTCTAAAAAACTTAAATTTCAGTACAAATTTTAGTACGCAATAATTTGAGAGCATGCTGATCTGCAGTGTCGCCAGTGAGTTGACCTACGGTAATCCAGCCAACAATGTTTTACATTTTTGGGAGATAAGTCATAGGAAGCCGCATGAATATGCGAATCGTATTGCTGTGGATTTTGGAACGTACACTAGAAAATGATGAAATTCTTTAATTATTTCGTAAGGAAAAGGTTTGGAGCACCTTCTTTTATCCACTTTCGCATTATTCGAACTCAATTTCAGATTCCTTTTATCCACTTTCGCATTATTAGAACTCTTTTTCAGGTTCCTTTGTGATTAATATTTATTAAAAGTTAAGGAAGATGCTGTGGAAATTTGAACATCTTTTACTTATAAAGCTCGCCTGAGGTTTCTTTACGAAATCAATGAGCAAATGCAATTTCCTGTGTACCATTAATACTATATTGATCCCGAATAGTTACTTATCCATGAGTTATGAAAAGCTACTAGATTATGACTGCTTACCTAACAATAATTTAATATCCTTTAGAAAACTTAATGTGAAATTTAAAACAATTTTTAAAAGAACTGTTTTGTATTCCACTTAAAATCAAGTGTAATTTCTTCTTACAAACATTTATATTCTTTAGTATATGACCGATTTATGTAATATTTTATTATAAATGCTTTCACATTACACGCGTGTTTTTAACTGAAATAAGTTACTGTAATTAATAATTAAATTTAATAGGTCTTTTATATAGTAGTGAAATTTTATCAGTAATTCCACAAAGGTATTCAAAACAATTCACTTGATCTAAAATAGGCAATTATAGAATAATAATATTCAAAATGCAATTTGGATCACATTTGGAAACAATACTTGCTGAAATAGCGCTGACTTCATGATAAACAAAATAAACGAAACCTTACAAGGAAAAAAGATCATATTTGATTAGTTATATATGTATGTTTGAGGGAAAAATAACTACACAGATATAGCAAATAGAAGCAAAAGCTAATGACATCCTTTCGTTTTATTCCACATGCGCATCAGGTTATGATGTTCTTACTCCCACAGACCTTCCTATGAAGGTCTATAATGTGAATCTTTGATTTCCCTGGAGAAAAGTTGTCGAAGATTGGCTTGAAGGTAAATTTAGTTATAAAGATTTCTGTGACGGTGGACGTGTGTGAAATGACGCTGCTGTTGAAGCTAACCATGGAACATATAATTAAACAACTGCGGTCTTTAACTCTCATACAAAAACAGCTTAAAGACGCAATGCTGTACTCATCAAAGCATAAATATCTTGTACCTGTCATTGCCATTTTGAAAGCGTAGTTTTCTGTCGAGATTTATTTTTTTTTCGAAGCTACTTTCTTCTGCTTCTTTGCAAATGTAAAATAGCGTATATTCGGCAGAGCTGAAAATAATAAATTTGGTAACACTTTAATCATGTGGATTCCACACACCGAGACTCCAGTTAACCGGATCACTTGGACTTGCTAATCCAAGTAAATTAAACTTGTTCTTAATTCACTCGCGTTTTATTTATTTATTTTAAATATGAAATCATAAAAATAATATGGTTCATGTATATGCCAAAAAACTGTTAAATTAATACAAATGGATGTGTATGATATGCAGTTCGTTTCCATTAAAATTATTTGATATTTTTTCATGAAAAACAAAAATTTAAGTATAAAAATTATAAAAATCTTCCATCAAAATTAATGTATGATGTAATTCAGCAGTTATTAATGTATTCGAGGATCTCTTTCAAATTATATGAATCTTGTCAGATTCCTAAACATTAGCCTGCACGCGTTATCATAACAGTTTTCAATATGCAATGAAGTTATAAACATATTTTAGTTTAAAAACAACCACTCGCGACTCGCTGTCTATTAACTCAAGCACTCCCCAAGACCACTCGTGGTTTTTAACTATGTAATGTAAATTCGATCATCTACGAATGCATCCATCTTCTTAGGCAGATTATAATTAGTTCGGTTTCGAGAAAACCTTATAATTTTAAAAAACAGCAAAATTTGTTTTTATTCCGGCTATCTTGGGCGAAATTCTTGTCCTTGGAACGGTTAATATATAAAGCACGTACGGCCATTCCTTGGGGAATGCCTAATCGGCAAATACTTAAACGTTGGAAGCGAAAGAGACGTGAAAATAAAATGTATGTAAAGCATAAGCTACAGTACGTAAAGAATTCGAATTTGGAATGATGCTCTAGCATTTTACGCTGTTGGCTTATTTTAATTAAATTCCTTTGTTTATTCAATCTATTACCAATATTTTTTTACTTAATATTTTCGAAAGAAAAATTCTTGGAACTTTAAGGTTGCTCAGATTATGAGAATAACTTGAAAATTTATTGAAATTTAAAGTAAATGGATTTTAAAAAGTGAAATATTTTTTATGAGAGTTTGAACATGGATTATGATACAGTAGCATAGTGAACACTTTTGCTGAAGACTGAATACTTTTCAGTATTTCTTCTAATGAAATATTAATAAAAACTTTAACTATTGAAGTATTGTCAATATTGTTTAAAAACATTATATTATGCACTCAAGCGATTTTTGTGTCACAAATATTGTAAAAGAATAAAAGTGAAAAGAGATAGATAATTTATTTCACCAAAGTTCTTGAGAGCTGGGCTCAGCAGTAGCAGGTTTGGTTTATTTAATTATGGAAAACCATTCAAGGGCTATCTTCTTAAGGAGAGGAATACCTTCGGGGAGGACTTCCTAAAGGTAGGGAATTCTGGTAGAGAATAGTAAATGGGAAACGAGAATAGACAGTAAAACATGTTTAAACTTAAAATAACTGTTAGAAACTTAAAGTAACCCCTATAATTTAACTATTATAAATAGTAAAGATTACTTATTATAACCTGTAGTTATGATTATTAAGTTTTTCTCTTTAATTGATAAGAAATAAAAAGACTAGAAGAGAAACACGCTAATGGGACAATCAAAATCGTAAAAAACACCTTGTATTTAGCGTAGGTATAATGAAACACTGAATCGATTTCGAGGGCAGCTAAAGGTCCCTCCTCATCAGGAGAAAGAAATACCTAGAAAGAAGAAAATAAAGGAGAAGGAGTCACAGAAACACGTGGTCCTTATCAGCACTGCACGTGGTTATAACTAGATTTTTAATCAGAGTTGCACTGGCCGCCTACTTTTACTGAGCCAGGCGTTACCTCCTCGCGTTTGGTACTACCAGAGGGTATAAAAATCCGTTCAGTGGTTGCTTTCCATTATTTGAAGTTCAGATTTTGAGCGTAAGGTGCATTTGCCCCTCGCTCCCTATTTTAACTTCGCTAATTTTTCATGCTCGATCAGACAGCCTGGCTCAGTAAAAGTAGGCGGCCAGTGCAACTCTGATTAAAAATCTAGTTATAACCACGTGCAGTGCTGATAAGGACCGCGAGTTTCTGTGACTCCTTCTCCTTTATTTTCTTCTTTCTAGGTATTTCTTTCTCCTGATGAGGAGGGACCTTTAGCTGCCCTCGAAATCGATTGAGTGTTTCATTATACCTACGCTAAATACAAGGTTGTTTTTACGATTTTGATTGGTTTAAATTATATTAATTCTTATTTATATTATTATGAAAAGTGTGAATGAATAAATAATAAACCTAGAGAAGCAATCATTCTGAAAAAAATTGGCTAACTGCATTATCTCTTAACTGTGAAGCATACTGAAGTTGTAAATGTACGTATATATATATATTAATTGCATCTGCGAATCTTTTGAAATTCTATGCTCAGCATAAAAGTTGCGATATAAAGTTATTAATTTTACAAATATGTTTTTACTCATTCAACAGTTATAAAATCGATATTTTTTGTATCATGCACCCACTTTACTGCTGGACTTTTATTACTATTTTTCTTCCGTTTTAAAGCATTTTCATACATAAGGCTTAAAATTCTATGGTTTGTCTTTGTTTTAGTGGCACAGTGTTTTTACAAATTTCGTTCATAAATGTCCAAGTGAGCGTTTAAAAGGAAACCCTCGATGCGCAAGTATGATTGAAATTGGTCCAGACAAACGAGATCAACTTTCATTTTTATTGTTTAAGAACAAATTAGTTGATCTGCGATTTATAATAATTGAGATTTTCAAAGACATTTGAAACTTTTGTGCAATAAGTCTCTCAGAAATAAAATTTATTTGAGACAAAATGTGAGAGCTAGGTCCTTCTAGATTCATCTTAGTTTTAGTTCATTATTTTAAATAAATAAAGGGAAGCTGTCTTTTGCATTTTTGAACTTTGAGTTGACTAGCAAGTTTCGTCATCATCTTTCTTTTCATTTTCTTGCTTCTTCCAGAAGATGCCAATATTTGACAGAATGTTCAACCAAGGTGAGAGTGAGTTAAATGAGGTGAGTTAGCAGATAAGCCTACATATCACATGCTTACTACGACCTCATTTTAAAACTCAGCAGCATGGCCTGAAGATTTGAAGTCTCGAATAAATCCTCTCCTCATTCACCATTTTTTAAAAAGCTTCGATATTTATACTGAGAACTTGCAGCCATTTATTTTTGTATTTTAAAGTGCAAGCCATATTATGGCTATGAAACATTTTAATTTGTTTCATTTAAAAAAATCTCTTAATTTAACATGTTATTTATTTATTTATTCCTTAAGACTTGTTTTATATTTTTCGTTAGAAATTTTATGATTTCCTGTGAAGTTCTGGCAGTGTCTACGTTTTTATGATTTCTTTTCTAGTATTCCCACAATGCTTAGTGAAATTCAAATACGACGATTTACATGTTAATTCATCCTGTAAGTACCCCCACCTTTAAAGAATTCACTAATTAAGCCTGATCTATGAAGACATGAGTTATCATCCATCGAAATGGATTGGGGGTCGGAAGCTTCTTGAAAAGTCTTATGTAACACTTTAAATTTAGATTCCTGTAAATTTGTAAAGGGGTGTGCATTGCTCCGTCTTAACTTTTTCCGTTTTAACTTTAACTTTTTTCTTGATTTTTAATGTAAAAATTCTTCTGGTATTGTATACCTGGATTTGTGTACTTTTAATATATTACCTTAATTTCTTTGATGTATTTTAATATGCACGTATATATACGTTCTTACAGATTTCATGAAAAATATTCTAGGCCGTATGTATACGGCTTTGCCGGTTAGAGGGCTAGAGTCAAACCTGACTTTGTCATCAGCATTTCAAATGACACTTTTATATCGAGTGAAATGCAGACCATTGGCTTTTCTCGCGTGCGTCCTCTTCTCATTCACTATTTTGTAAACTGCTTCGATATAGAAGTTCCAAAAGTAGAAAAAGAGCTACAGAGAAAACTGCCTAGCTGTCGACTTCGCGTTCCGGCGAACATTTAAAATGGAATAACGGCTTTCCCAACTTGTTGAGACAGCGTTTCTAGTTATTATTCACATTTTTTAAATCTCTTTCAGAAAACAGAACTAACTTGGACTATGACTTCGTCAACGTGAAATTCCTCTGCTTTTAGCCTCCCATTTGCTTTCACTTATAAAGAGTCGTTACCCACTTCCTTTTTCTTTCCAAATATTTAGATTTAAGATTTATAGTCCTTTGGAAACTATTTGCTTTAGATATTGCTAATTTTAACCTGAATGTAAATAACCAAGTGTAAATAATCAGGCTAGTACTTTTCCCTGAGTAGAAAAGATCTGCAAAGTCAGATCTTCTTCAAACTATTTCTTTTTACCGTTAATTTTATCAATTTCTCTTTAACATGAATACCAGGAAATGTTCCTCTTTTGTGAGGACATTTTGCAATTCTTTGGGAAGATATACATTGAAAAATTTAGTGAGTTCAGTGCATTTTATCTTTATGCTAGGGTATGAGATCAAATATTTATTTTATAAGCATGTCACGAAGCAACTAAACAAACAAAAAAATGCCAGACTTTCTTTAATCTGATCAGATCTTTTAATGTTACGAATCGTTGCTGATGGCAACTTTTCTGATTCCTAATTTGTCCGTTTCCTTGTTAGCGAACGATTATAAAAAGCTTACAAAAGATGAAAATTAAATGAGAATAAAATACACTTCATTAAAACTGCTTTTAAATAACTCTTTTAGTCTTATTTGAAATTCCTAATTTACAATAACTTACATACCTCTTTCAAGTATAAAAGCACGAAATCTACGCTCATAACTGACGTAATTAAACAAAACATAAAAATCCGATTTACTGATAGCTACATACGTTTCACGAAAAACCTTCTACGTCAATAAACTTAAACGTGCTCTACCATTTAGTTTCAAAAGGGCTTGACAGATTTGTAAGTAGCAGTCTACCATAGTAGTTTTAGAATTATTTGCCAGCTTTGTGCAAATAAAAACGATAAAATCTCTTTTATAAAGCAAGGGGAGGAATTAGAAATCTTGATGAAGTTTGCGATATGCTTCATTGGAGCTGCTTATCATTATATCCTAAAGCGTACTTAGATCGTGAGGAAGGCAACCTCTTCACGTTGCAACACCTTCGCAGAATTTCAGCTTTCCGAGGCATATGAAGTCCATGTACGAAATGAATACTGAACGCAATTTATCAAAATGACGCATACGTTTAAGATAAAAATGCATGCGCTTTAAGAAGAGATGTTAATATATTAAGTAAACATTAGTCGTGGTGATTTTTGGATAAGATTAAATATCTCTTGCTTTTGTCTTTGCTTAATAATATTGCTATATTCTTATTAATGTTTTATGGTTTTTGAAGAATTTAGTAGAATGCAAAATGTTATGAAAAGATAAATTTACTTAAAATACTTTTCAGTGTCAGTATTCAGACAAAATAAATTGATAAATAACAATATCCTTAAGGTGTGTTTTGGTTTATGTGATTATGGCAAAGCCTCGAGAACTATCTGCCTAAGGGAAGGGATGCCTTCGTGGAAAATTGAATCGTAAACACGTTACACATGTTGAAAACCACGAAAACGCCCATGCAGCCAGCCAGTTCGCAGGCTTCGAACCTCGGACCAAACTATAAGTGTTCAGCGATTTTACCGCTCGGCAACTGGTGGGCAAATCCCTGAGGGTGCTGCATTTTAAGAATATAGGTAAATAAAAGAAAAGAAAAAGCAGCAAAACTATTTTTTTTTTTAAGTTTTAGGAAGGCACAAGTTTTCGTTACGCAAATATTTATTTGTAACAGGAAATAATAAAATTGATTAAAATATTTGCTATAATGTTATAAATCCGGGAAAAAGACTAACATATAAAAACATGAAACTTGCAGGCTAAAACATTTTTATACCAATCAAAGCTTGTTAATTTACTGATATATTATAACAGAAAGTACTTTTATTCAGTTTCATTCCCTTTCTATTCTTCATTCTTAGTTTAAGCAATAAAGTTAAATGAAAATTTTGGTAAAGATTGCATATTATTTTATTTTCTCTCATTTACTTACGCTATGGTTGGTTGGTTAACTGATAAAGGTCATGTATGCCACTGATATCTGCCTAATGAAAGAGATGCCTTCATAAAACACTGTCTTAGAGAAACTGGCTCATATTTGTTTTACGCGCGAGGAAACTCTTAGAACTTTATATAGACAATCCGTTCACCTGGATTCAGGCACGTTATAAAGTTATGTACTTATAAAATTTTTATAAAATAAGTGAATTTATTTGTCCCAGTTTAAAAAATAATTAAACCTTCTCATGATTATGGAATAGGGTGTATATTATATCAAATTTGCATTCTTCTACTTCTTGTTTATTGCCTCTTGCCCAAGAGGCTTTAGATGGTACTTCTTTAAGGAACTAAAAGCTCCTCTTTCATGAACATTTATAATTCAACGGTTCTCACAATGAGTTGGTTCTTCGAAGATTCGGTGTTTGAATCCGGAGAAAGGAGCTGCCGCCTCCAGATCTCCTTCTACCGAAAGTCCTTTTCTTTTCTACTTATGCGCCACGTAACTAACTTGTGCTTTAGCAAATATATCATAGGGGAACACGTGAAAGAGAAAATTCATTCTCGCAGTTTTATAGCGATTATTTTCATTTTAACTTAGAAGGAATCATCAGCAAAGTCTCTTAAATAAAAGACTTTCTTTCAATTATTATTATTACTATCACTTCTAATAAGATAAATGGGAGGGAATAAAGTATTTATTCTCTATTAATAATTTAAATCAAGATAAGTGTCTACAGAAAAGGGAAATCTACTTTAAATGTTATCACAAAGTAAATTAATTAAATACGAATCGGCTTTGCCTAAGATGTTTCAAAACGATTTCACAAATGTTAAACTATAGGTTATATTATAGTTCCAGTTTTAAAAGTAGGTAACTACAACATACATTCAGTCTAAAGGAACACAGGGAACACATTTTAATACAAATATGGCAAATTTAGATTTTTATACAAGGCACTGATATGGAAAGTTCTAGTAAGCAAGTCATTTTCGATCTTTTAGGGGAAAAATGATTTTCTAATTTTCGAAGCTAGCCTTAAAAAGAAAAACTATCAAATTTATGTGATTTAAATCATTTTAACCTTGTGAAAATAAAGAAAAGTATATAGAAATTTAAGATAGAGGAAAGCTTAAATTTCACTACTGAAACGTTTATTTTGGACATTTAGTATTTCTGTAAAAGTTTTTACAATTGATTACAAAACTATGGCTATATGCTCATATGTTTCTGACAAAAAAAAAAAAAAAAAAAAAAAAAAAAAAAAAAAAGTTGTCTTATAGAAATTTATGTTCCTAAGTTTACTTGCTTAAACGCTTTTTGCATTTGTCATGTACAGTTTCCGAAACCTTTAACCAATTCCTCGGGCGATTTTGGTCTCTAGAACCAGTTGGAAAGGAAAGAAAACAATTCGCAAAATCGTATTTGTTTTAGAAGTACATTATAAACATTATAGTAGAAGAATAAAATGATTAAAATATTAGAAAATTTTGAGATACAGAGGCATGGAGAAATCAGGACGCTAAACAAAGCATTAGCCTCTTATACAACACTAGTCGTTATACGTCTAGGAATGAAGTCGAACAGATTATGGATGACATTTACGGGTATTGCAGTCCATATGCCTTTATTTCAGTGCCAGAGCTCATTTATCATATTAGCTGGCGTACGTTCTTGCGTCAATCTTATCTACAACCATTGACCAGACATATCCAATTCATGAAAGATCTAGAGAACGCATCGGCTAGGGCCCGAATTAAGCCCTTGCGTATTGAAGAAACGTAAGTCTGCGTGGAGAACATATGGTTTCTTATAGTTCTGTTGAAAGGCGAGGTAATGGAGGCTTCGACGATATGATAGGCGTTTAAAGCTCAGTAATGTAAGAGTCGCTGATCAAAGTACCGCATATGCGGGTTGGACATGAAAAGGATATGTGCTCAGTGGCCCCTCTAATCATGAATGAAGATGCTGGGCAGATATAAAAATGGAAAATGTTAGCTTTTATGGTTAGTTCCGCTTGGCTCCTCCATGCAAGTAAACGGCCATCATGATATTGTAAGCAATAGAGAGACTCATCCGAAAAGAAGATGTCACCTAGTGATGCTCATATACGTTGTTGCAGACAGCATTTGAGGCGTAGATTCCTTTGTTAGAGCGCCAAAGGAAACAGAAGTAATGGTCATTATAGCGTTGCAGACGTGGTCATATCGTATGTGAAAATATTTGATACTATGAAATATACCTAGTTTCTGACCCAGGATACGTAATGTGGTTGTACTATCCCTAAAAATGATGCGAAAAAAATTCTGTCAGGTATTGGTGAGTTAAGTGTGGGCATTAAAATCTCGCAACGTCTCTGTGCCCGTGTTTTTAAATTGCCATGCGCAATAGACTTCATCGAGTGAAGAAAGTGACTATGTGCTCAGAACCTCTTTTAACAGTGTAAGCAGTTCAAAAGTTAAAGCAAATTAGTGTTTTTGCTTAATCTACAAATCCTGATTTCTTTTGTGTGCGCCTTTGGGATGTTCGTGTATTTTGTATTATTTTCTAAATAAAATAATTATAAAATTGATCTGAATGTAGTTCAAAATTAATGAAAACATCTTAGATTTTGTTTATGAACTATGAAATTCGTATTTCAAGAAAATAGGCTACAATTCTTAAGCATATTCGTCGTTTATTCCATGTTCTATTTCCATCCTCTGTGAAACTTTGAATTCAACCCTTGGGGAAAAAAATCAAAAAATTTGTTCACATTTGCAAATCAACTGATGCAGTGGAAGATGTTACACGAATAACGGACTATCAAGTTTTTTCGACGAAGCATCTGTGATGTAAAATAATTTTTTAGATAAAATAAGCATAATTTAATGTTCAACAAACTTATACCCTAAAATATTTTAATATCAGTGCTTCCTGGAAAATTCTTTTTTCTCTCCCGAAAAAAAAAAAAAAAAAAAAAAAAAAAAATAGTGTCAGGCGTCACCCTATTAATAAAAACCTTCCTCACTTTTAACAGAATTCCGCAATTCAAAGGAATGCTGGAATTCAATTTTCTGTCTCAAGGCAAGAACACATACTAGCCCAAAACTGAAGTAAAACATAAACGCTGTTTATGTTTTACTTCAGTTTATTTGCTTCGCAGCTGTCGTGTGAAGAAGGAAAATTCATTCTGTTCCTTTAGAAAGAAATATCTCTAAGATTCCTAAAGTTTAAATGTTCTGATCGTATTAGATGCTGCATTATAGTCTAAAGGATTACTTTGAAATATTTATACATTTAAGAAACCAAATACGTATAAACAGACAGAAATATATTTTGGGGATGCTGAATATCGTAACTGGTATAGTTTTAAATTTTTTATCTATTCAAATTTCTAAAATATCATCTCCAAGAAGGAAAATTGTTGAAAGGAAATCATCATGCATCATTGAGTTTAGGCAGACATATATATATTTAAACATATCATAATACTCGATTGAAATCAAAATTACATTATTTCTCTATTTAGTCATTTATATGATTTTTCTTTATATTTTCTACTTCTATATTAAATGATATAGTTGTAGAATGACTTTTCGTCGAACAGGCTACACAGCTCTGCTTTATGATTTTCGATAGTCACTTCCCAAACAACTGCGAAACTCTTAGAGAAGATAAACAAAAATAAGGGGGAGGATATGAGACTGGTAATTGTAAAGAAAACCTTAAGGGGGCTCATACACCTTAAACCCCTTATGATCTTCGAATATGTGACTGTTGCAAGAATTGGAATATTTTATTTATTTTAAAAGAAATTACTTCCAACATTTTACAGCTGACTACATAACATAGCTGCTTTGGGAACTAGTAACCAGAAAGTTGTGTTGCCACAAATATTTTTGTAATTTAATCCACTTTGTGACAAAATTTTTCATCATGTTTCCACCTTGCGCGCATGATATTTTAAAAATGGCTAATGGTACATACTTGAAATTTAATGGAATTCTTTATATTTGCATTATTTTCTAATTGAACCCAAAATCTGATGAATATTTTAATATTAAAAAATTTTATGCACGAAAACATTATAGAATTTTTTAATAAAATACATTTTATAAACTCCAAATAAAATAAAAATTTAACATGAAATTCTTAGAAGTTTTGATTCACAGTAGTTCCTAAATGTTATAAAAGCTATATATTAAATATGAAAATAAATTATGCAAAAGAATATTTTAACCTGGGCGCGCAAGGTGGAAACATGACGAAACATTTTGTCGCAAAGCGGATTAAATTATAAAAATATTTTTGGCAACACAAACTTTCTGATTACTATTTCAGAAAGGAGCTATATTATGTAGTCAGCTGTAAAATGTTGGAAGTAATTGCTTTTAAAATAAGTAAGTTATCCCAATTCTTGCAACAGTTACGTATTCGAAGATCGTATGGGTTTTAAGGCGTATGAGTCCCCTTAAGTCTACAGCAACCTAATATTATTCAGGATATGTTAACATAGAGATGGATAAAATATCCTACCTACTTTTTACGAGTCTTACCTTTCTTTCAAAAGAAATGTTGGACACGCACTGTAGACTGAAACCAACGAGCTGCGCTCAGATACATTGAACTTCATATTCCCAAGTACTTTGTACGTTGCTTTCTAGCTTGGGAATGTAAACAAATGGGAGATTGGAAAGCAAAATATGTCTCAAGAAAAGATAAATTTTCCTTGAAATGTTATCAGTACTTGCCTTATTTTTTCATATTTTCATGATTAAAATTTATGCATCATAAAGTAACAAACTTAGAATCCTTAGCCTAAATGCGTTAAGGATCTGGAACTTTAAATGCATTACATTTTATAGTAACTTTCTGAAAGATACATTATATCCCAGTTCTCGGTAACCTATGATTTTCGGGTCACCTTGTGACCCATATCATAATTTCAAACGACTCACTTAAGTTCCGAAAATAAAGTGTAATATATAAAAATAAATTATAAAACATAAATATGAACCGAGCATTCTATAAATACATATAAAGTAAACCGAAAATAAATAAAAACAGTAAATGTTTTTGTTTCATTACAAAGTTGCAGTAACTGCATTTTTATTTTAAGAAAACCCGATTTGGAAACCACATGACTTCCTTGTACGCCTATTAAAAATACGCATATTTTGCTTCACCTCTTTACACTTTTTTCATTTGAAAATGAGATCCGATCTTCGAATTCAAAGTACGCTTTTGGTACTGCCGATTGCAATAAAAAGGAGAGATGTACATGTAGATGTTATAACCGTCCCATATACAAAATTTCAGCGTTATACGACTATTTGTTTTTGGGTTATGCTAAATACATTACGTATGTACATTCATGTTTATGTACAGATGTCACGCCAAAACTAGTCAGAAGTTCCAAATACAAAATTTCAACTGGTAGAGGCGAACCGTCTTTGAGTTACGCGACATACATATGTAGCGAAGTCACGACAAATTTATTCAAAATGAACATTTCGCTTAGAATCTGAAAACCGGAATTTTTAGCGATTACAATATTTCCTTTAGTTCGTGTAAGGAAGTAAAAATAAAACTCGTTACATTATTTCAAAGACAGTTGTGGCAACGCCGATCTATAATTCTAATCCATACTTTCAAAAAAATTCATAATTCCAAAAAATTGGTTTTGCCTGCATTCGGTTTAACTTATAAATGCGAATAAACATTTCCATGCATGAAATTTATTTTAAGTAAGAACAGGAGCAGATTAAATACTAAAAATTCAGATATTTGTATTTGTCTTAAAACGACTAGCTATGAGACAGACTTGATTAAATTGACGTCAGACAGTGACGTCAAACAGTACATGAAATTTATTTTAAGTAAGAACAGGAGCAGATTAAATACTAAAAATTCAGATATTTGTATTTGTCTTAAAACGACTAGCTATAAGACAGACTTGATTAAATTGACGTCAGAAGTTTAGCATCAGAGGAGCCATTGATACCGAAAAGAAAAATATAAACTTCATTCAGTCATGTTTGTTTTTATAATAATTATAATTTTTATGAACGCATATCGTAATTATTTTCTCAATAAAATTATTTTATTATCCACCAAGAAAGGCTGATTTAAATTGAAATTTACTGAGCCGAAACGTCTTCTCAATACACACATTTTGGCTGATTTTGATCCGCAGCCAAAAAATGTAACGCGTGGTGTATTGTTTTCCTTAAAGACAATTTTGTAGCCAAATGAAAGTTTAATTTAAAAATTTGTATGCTTTTCTAGTTCATCTGGTTAAAATCATTTTCATCGATGTTTATTAATTATTCATACAGGGAAAGTTTCAAATTATGAAAAGTGTTCACTAATTTTTAAATCAAAGAAAGTTGATGGTAAATTTCAAAAAGTAATAATACAAAATTTGAGAAATTTATTATCTTCATAATCGTAGATCTTGAAATTAGAATGTAAATTATTTTAATCTTCCAGATTTTAAACTCGATAATCTAAAATCCTTATTGTATTAAATCATGTTTTCTGAAATAAAAAAAAGCGAAAAAAAAGGAAAATTTCATAAGAGGAAAAAAAAAAGATTCGTGCGTACATTTTGATTGCCAGTTAGGAAAAAAGGCGGATGGCGGATCGTGGTAAAATACGTGAGCTATGTGTGGTAGCTAAGAAATTTTATCTGCCATCTTCAGCTTGGAATAAACGTCAAATATATTATAAAATGGCTGAACAAGAGATTATGTTTTTAGATAAGGCTTGTTCAAGTCCCGTAACGTTCTAAAACATGTACTTACCTTTATGGTGCAAGGTCTCAAGTGGGTTGTTTGTATTTAAAATCAGGCTTTAGCTCGATAAGAAATGGTAACGTATGAAAAATTTAGAATAAACTGTAAGTTAATTTCGTGTAAATATAGTGATTACATATTTCCATGATAAATAGCAATGTAATAGGAATGTTTGAAAGGGCAAGTGTAATCTATCGTTTTAGGCATTCTTATTATTCATCAATACTGCCACTAATATCTAACTGCTACTTACATTACAGTAATTGTTATGTTATTTTAGAGGAATACTAATGCTACAGTTTGAAATTTAACGATTTAAGATTAACCGTACAGCGTTAGGCGAATTAAAGCTATCCAAGTATTATTATGCTTTTGCTAATAGATTTTTACATCAGTTTTTATTATCTTATTAGCACATCCAAAAATGGCGAAAACATATATAGAAATGTAATAATTATAGAATGCCAAACTTTATGTTTTAATGCATTTTGCTTGTTACAGATAATTGGTTAATATGCTTAATCTGAAGGCTTTAAATTTAGTTAGGTCTCAAATACCCGATATAAGTAAAAGGTTACACAGCATAAGATTTTACGGAGGAGATCAATGCATGCTTTTTCTGCCACTGATACGGCTACAAAAAGCATCCGGTTAAAATTACATACAGAATATCATGTTTGGAACATGACTGACTGGAACCGTGTCTCTCTGCTAACGAGTCTAATGTTTATCTCAGAAAGTGATGCTAGACTTAAGTACGCTTTAATGGGAGGTTAACGTATTAGCCTTGACAGAATCCTTGAAAGATATTGCTACAAAAATGGCGGAATCAGTGTCTGGGCGTGCATCTTTCGTAACGACAACACTGACCTGCATATCTTTAATAATAGAACTACCACACGCCTGAAACATACTAAAACAAAGTTCACGATCCTTGTATTGAAGCATTTTAGAAGTCCATCAAGTCATCACTTCGCTCTTGCAGACGGTGATTCTCACTCCAGTAGCACCTTATGTTTGTCGGTGTACTTTGATAGCAAAGAAATCTTCCTATGGCATGTGTTTTCTCTTAAGTAATAATAACACCTATGTAGACTGTATTTAGTTTTATTAACGACGCAATATCTGAAACTCACAATTATAAAATTTAATGACTCATGGCTTTCAAGAAGGCGGATACACACACTTTCTCGTTCGCCCCCAATGGCCACTCCCCGTGTCACTAGTCACATGGCTGCACTGAAGAGGCACAGGCGCGAAAAGCACGTCGTATTCACCATATTTGACTCAACTAAATATATTTGGAGAGTAATAGGAGGTCGACTTGCAATTCTCCAGTCCCCATTTCAGTGTTATTTTGCAGCAGCTTCAAAATGTGATTCAGCGTGAATACACTTTGCTGCCCGTTTATAATGTGAATACATTTCGCTGTCCATTTTGCTTCTGAAAAATTAATCAAATACGTGAAAGATCGATGCTAAATTTGCTTTACGGCTAAGAATACCTTAATTATACCTTTGTAAACACTTCATAAATTTGGACGAAAACCTTAAAATCCGAATATTTTTTCTTAACTTATAACGGAAATCATATGCTATTACGTTTAAAAAGTAATTAATTTCGAGTACGTTATACAGATATGCTAAAAGCTGCGTATTTTAACATATGTTAAATGTTAAAATCTGCATATATATAATGATATCTGATTTTCCACACCTCCTCAAAACTTGAACCTACTACATAAGAGAATTTTGAAGTTTATATTGTGAAGTTTCATTTACGTCATACTAACATTTAAGATATCTTTTTTATTCCCCATTCGTCATGTACTAGCTCAGTTTATGCGAATTTTAGTTTAAATTGAGAAGAGGACTCGTAAACTAGTGACTTACAGTAGAGACTTCGTTGTTGCCTGCATTTTAAAGCCTGGTATCCTGAAAGGGGCTTGGTGAGTGTTAATTATTAGTAGAGGTCAGTCTGTCAGTCGGCTTATTCATTTGGTATTATATCTTCGAGTATGATCTCTGGAGTTGTAGCCATTAAACTGTTGTAAATTTCCACCCAGCAGCCATAAACAAGCAGACTTAAATTTTCTACTGTGTTACTTTAAGTTAATTTACGAGCGGTGATGAAATAAAGTTAACTTTAGCATTTTATATAATCTCTTATTTCCATAAGCTTAAGCAAAGGGGAGTAATTGTCTATCACAATGAAGGTAAGGTCTGAGCACGAGTGGTTAGTAGAGGCAATTAATTAGCTACTAAACGAGCCCTCAATAGTTATAATGTATGACACATCCTAAGTTTGCATTCTAAAACTGGAATCATTATCCTGCTTTGAAGATCATTACTATGAAAATTTTTTGTTTTTTCAACTAATTTGAAAAAACGGAACAAATGGAATGAAGTCAAACTGCTAGGCTATTTGGTTCAGTTATGGAATATAACATTGTTTGATCCTCTCTATCTCTTTTACAATACTCGTACAAAAACTCTAGCGAACGCTAAGCTAACTAAATAACGCTAATTGAATAAAGGAAGTTTCCCAATACATTAGTATTTTATGCTCAGTTTGAGTGCATTTTCTGTGTCTGAAATTAGTTTTTGATATGTATTTTGATTATATTTGTGTTCAAAATTTCATTTTTCTGCTTACATTAAATTCTGCGAAAGGCATACAACCTATTTTGCTTGTTTACAACTTTTTACGCTTGGTTCGACAAATTTCCGTGTTTTATTAGTATGAGCAAATTTTGAATGAAATATTTGGGAAAATTATCTTTGGGTGTTTATTAAGAAAACGATCAAAACTATGAATTCGCCTGTTAATCATCAATGAAATGTTTTTAAAATTATTTTGTCAAGCATTTCAAAACCGGAAAATTCGGTTAATAACTGTCAAAAAGTCTCCATTCAGAATCCTTGACAACGCCTTCTTAATTCTGGAGATTAGAGATCTGCAAGTGTGTTTAATGTTGTAAACACTTTAAATACACTAAACATTCCTGTGGACGAGGAATTACAAAAGTTTTAAGTTAAGGATATACTATATTCGTTCAAAAGGTTATATAACGTGAGCAGCTTAATATCAGCCCAACTTTTATTTTGTACCACATGAATTGTATCAATTTTAGTTGTACAGTTTGTGTTCTTTAATACAACAGAGATATCTGGAATTAGTTTTCACATGATTAACAGTTATATTAGAAATATCTGTCCCCACCTTCTGAACCTTGCTGTATAAGTTTTTTATAGGTGGAAAACGACAAAAGTAACTATGAATGATTTTAGTAGCATTTCTTTGGATGGCTACTTTGCACTCATTCTGTTAAAGGTTCACATAGCTAAAGTAACTGCAGTCTGAGTATACCTGTATATTTAAAACTATTACATGTTTAAAATATTATATATTACTATATATTTAAAAAAATTGTTATATTCAAAAGACTTATTTTGAAATAAACATAAAAACTGAAATAATAATAATTATGAAATCCTGACAGAATTATTCAGCAATAATACTTTTTCTGAAGTAATTGAATTCAGAACCTAATTGCGGGAAAGGAAAGATCTACTGAGTTTCATTTGTATATCATAAAAGTTTAACGAAAGGACTATTCTGCATTAGTTTCCACGTGTTTTCCATTTTTAGTTTTAAGACAACCTGCGCTTTGCTTATCAGCTCATTGAATAAAAGACAAATTGAAGTGAAATTGTGGAACAAAATCAGAAAATTGATGTTTGAAAGAATTTGGGGGGATTTTGGAAGCATAAGTAGTTTAAGCTTTTTTAAATGCACTTGGATCGCCATGAAGTCCATGAGGATTAACTTCGGAGGATAAAGTATTAGTTGTCAAATGCAGGTTATATTTCTTCCAATAAATCCCGGCATAACTTGTCATAAAGTATACACAAAGCAAACATCCATAGATTTGGTAAGTAAGAACGTTCAGTTTTTACCACCTACAGACCAGCTGTCTAATAGAAATATTAAACTAGCTATACATGGGCAATTAAATTTCTGAAGAACTATATAAAATATTAAAAAAAGAAACAGAGAAAACACCATAATTACATATTTTATCATTTTTTAACGCTTAAAGTTCAATTATTATAGTTATGAAGTCAATATAAAAAGTACCTTTTCAATTATAAACGCATTTAATACAAAAAGTATCAATTTTAAATGTAAACGTATCAAATTTCCAAACTATTGCAATTAAAAATTAATGGCATACTTTTCAAACTTGTTTCCTGATTAATTCTTACAGCTTGTGGTATTAAATTTATGCATGCTGCTCATCTAAGATCGGTATCTAAATCCTCATTGTATTAGGTGTTCGCTTTGATTTTATTTGCATAAATTTCATTGCCACAGAGGTTAATTCACAGAGACAAATTGCTCCAAACATTAACAATATTTTTTTAGTTCTAAACAAAGTATTGCAAAACTATTTTTCCTCAACTTTCTCACCTCATTTCCAACACTGCTTTATCTTTTAACAGTTTTAAACCTATAGTATATCACTAGAGAGAACACCTATGTGAAATATGGGCATAAGTTTCATTATGTATGTAGCAAAATACATTTACATATATATTTAAGTAATCAAAAATAAAGATGTTCTTCTGCACTTTATACTATTTTATGTGTTCGTCAACAACGCGTGGTTAGATGCTTTTGCAAACCACATTTAGTATCTCAGAACACCTCCAACTTAGATCGATTATGAGCCGTGAATGTAAGGTATCGGCAGACTTTAATTATATGTTAAAGGATTAGATTCATTACTGAGAGAAGAATTATTTTATGAATGTTCTAACTGAAATCTGTTCGACTATAACACTCATGAATATCTTTCCATTTGTGTAAAAATCATAAAAATTATTCCGCGAAAAGAATATAAAAAATAGAAACCCATATGTCACTTCAAAATATTTATTTGAACCCTTTTGTCATATTTCTATAGAAGTTTATCGTTTAAATGATGAATAGTGAGAAATTCGGCTTATGGCTCTAAACAAAATGTAAGCTACTTTTCGAAGTTTGTTTACTTCATCTTCTGCTCAGCTGCTTGTTACCAGCCGTTTATCACATAATAATAATTTATCTGCAAAAAATTATCGCTGAAGCCATGTTTTACTTAGCACTTAAAATTTTTCTAAACTTTGAACCTAAGCATTGCTTTTGAACAAACGTTTCACTGAAAAAGCAAACCTCTTAAGTTTCACTAATGTATCTTGTTCGTAATATTGACTTCCTTTAATCTCTAAAATGAATCCCACGAATCTCTAAAAGATTCTATCCTTGAAAACTCAAATCTTCGCACCTTTTTCAACATTTGAATCTCTAGAATCCTAATCTAAACCACGTTAAAACTTTAATTCAAAACTTTGGAAAACTTAGTTTGATTGATATTCAATAGAAGTAGTCTTTATGAAGGAACGCCATTGTTGCAGTTTTAGCCTATTGGGATCTGCAGTATTACCTCGTGACGGCCTTAAGTGCCTTAAGTTCTAAGGCTTGATTTTTCTAAACAAAATTAAGCCTTTGATGTTTAGTGTTTATATGTATTAACTCTTGAAGATTATCTCCTTGATCATCTGCGCTAGCTCTGATTTAGAAAGACTTTGGAAATAATTTTAAATATTGAACTATTTTCCAAATATTTTTGTCATGTTGTGCTGAGAAAATTATTCAGGTTTCAAGGATATTAATTTTCTGCTTCGTTTATTAAATTCGTTTGCATCTTTTCAATAAATAGAGATATTTTTTTTAATTCTTAAATTTGTTTTTTCATAATATCAGGTTTCAAATTTTACTATGATGAAAAAATTTAATATTAATTCAAATTTATTTTTCTTTTTTCATATTATTCTGATATGAAGAACAAGAAATTTGAAATTCAAAAGATTCTAGCCATTTGAAAAGTTTGCAGGATTTAGATTTGAATTCTAGAAAATTTCGAATTCATCTAATCTCTAGTTTTAACTCCAAATCTATTTTTTTCTTAAACTGAAACTCGCAAAGAAATATGATAATATTAATAAATGAAAATCTGAATGAAAGAAAAGATTATTTGAAACAAAAAACTTTTCATTTTATTACAGAATGTTAGCAGTTTTGCGTTTAAAAGAAAATGCATTTATTTTCTGGGACTGTTTAATTATATTCATAATTTCGAAGTTTCGAAACGTTCACTCATTCATCGATTGAATTTGAAGGTATAACTATTTAGTCCGAATTACGAGTTAACAACCCAAAATTAAATACATTAATCTTATTTACTTTCTGCAGATTTGAAAATTTTTTCGGTAGCTGGAACAAATTTCTATAAATAGACCTCTGGTACTCATTCCGCAGCCAACATGTGAGGAGAACTTACACGTGCGGCCCGAAACTAAATTTATTTACATTTCTTACAAATAATGTTTGGGAATTACATAAGCTGCAGTAAAATTTTAAATTTCCCAAATACATGTTAAAATTAAGGTTATACATGTTTTGTAAAACTTTAATTTGTACTACCACCGGTTCAGTTATTAAAATACCAGCCGCTTTCAAATACATGATCATGATTCGAGCTAATTCTGGATAGCTCTTGCATTAACTGTTGTAACTGCGTACAGTCTGTCTATCATAATAAAACCTCTCGCCAGTTAGTCTACAGCTGTCTGTTGCCGTAGAAACAAGCCTTGACCCATTTTCCGTAGGCGTGTCTTGAAGACGAATAATTCTTTTCCTCTCAGCCAACAGTCACCAAACACAAAATAACAATAAAGCAACCCTTGGCTCTCCCCTGTTTGAAATATACTAGCTCTGTTGCTACAGCGACCGCCACCCGCCAGACACTGTGGCGGGGCTGTTCTTCTCGTAGCCAGACAGTAGTTATGTTGAATCGTAGCAGTACTGATTTTCGATTAATTTAATTTGAAGCATACATATCCACAATGGCATGGAGATTAAAAATATTTTTCAAGCATCAGAAAAAGTCCATGAAAATAGATTATTTCAGCCGCCCAGACGGAAAGGTGGTTAATGACTCTGACTATCGTACCGAAGGGCCTGAGTTCCACTCTCGCAGAAGGCAGGGATTTTAATTGTCAGTCCCTTCATAGGAGGTAACAATGACCACCTATTAGGTGCTCCTCCACAATAAAATGACCACCGCTTCTGGCCTTAGAAGTGTCCAAAGCCTAAAATGGCTAGTGCCCGCCATAAAAAAAAATAGATTATTTCAAGAATGAATAAATAGAAATATTTCATCCTGCAAAAGGAACATGGTTGAACAATTTATTTGCTTTTCCATGAAAATGTGGTATAAAAAATTAATATTGGTCGTTATTATATTATGCAGCAAAATTTATCTTGTTGCGCTGTTCCTCTTGGGCATTAATAAGAAGAGAAAGAACAGCTTCATTCAAAAACTATTTGCCAACAAAACAGACTGACTGGTAGACAAAATGCCATGCCTTAAAAATTATTGGAAGCAGAACGAACTTGAAATATAGATACATAATCTAGTTTTTAACAAATGAGTCAATGAACAGAGATGTACAACAAAATAAAAAAATAGCGATAACTCGTTCAAAATAAGCCAATATGTATAAAATTTGAATATGTTGTCAAATGAGAGATGCTGAATGAAACTGAAGAATGCAAATTAACGGCACTGCAATCGGAATACGTCATCTGCGAGGAGTATAGAATTGCATGTTTTAGAGCAAGCCAACAAATTTTGCTGTGATACTGAGATAAGAAATCTTATCCAATTCGTAACCATGATTTCCAAGCATCATTTGTCCGAAGAACTGCAATAGAGAGTTAGTTATTGGGAGACTAGAGGCACGACAAAGTCAGGCAGAAATAGCCAGGTGGCTAAATGTGAGTCATTCTGCGGTTCAGACTCTGGTAACAATTTCTTACCACAGATTCGGCATCCAGGAAGTTCAGCTAAGAAAGGACAGCCGCTGCGACGAGAGACAATGACTGATATTTGTTGTTATGCACCCCAAAGGCTTAGAACCGCAACACTGGTTCAGATCCTTCCTTGCTGCAGCCACCGAAAGGTTGATGTCACCGTTAACCGTGCGTAGAAAGCTTCACGGAGGAGGTCTGTACGCGAGGCGACCAGCCATTTACCTGCCGCTCATGTCACGCCATAGAACGTAACGTTTATGTTGAGCAAGTCAGCATGTCCATTGGACGGCTGAACAATGGAACTCTTTACGAATACGTCCAGGTTTATCCTCCAAAGCGATAGTAGGCGTTATTTGATTTGGAGAAGTCCTGGAACTCGTTATCATCCATCAAACATCCATGAAATAGATGTATACAGAAGAGGCAGTGTCTGTGTTTGGGGTGGTATCTCTTTGAGTGGACGCACAGATCTTTATGTATTTTTACATTGAACCCTGAATGCTTAGACCTATAGAGATGACATCCTTGATGCTTATGTGCGCCCTTATACCGGAGGAATTGGTGATGATTTCTTGCTATAAGACGACAACGCTAGACTGCACAGGGCTCGCGTTGTGGATGTTTTCTTTCAGCAGCAAAGAATTAAGTGCATGGAATGGCCAGCTCGGTAACCGGACCTGAATCTTATCGAACATGTCTAAGATACTTAAGGAATACGTATAAGCTGCTCTCAGTCCTCCTCTTCAGACCCTTGCAATTGCAAAAGCATTGGCTGTCACTTCCTACCGAATTCATAGACGGCATAATTGACAGCATCACACATTGCTGTATGAGCTGTATTGCTTTTATAGGAGATGATATTAGATATTGAATATAATTTTCCTTATGCCAAGCTGACACATCCAATTTCTTAATTTTATACATATGCTAATTTCTAAAGCACCATAAATGTCCGGTAATATTCTTTTCGTGTTATTTTATACCTACTATGTGTTGTATACTGTTGGTCAATTTCATTAAATTCTTCATGTAACTTTTTCAGTAATAGTTATTTTTGTGATTTTTCCTTAATTAATGATAGGCAGTGTACGTTATAGATTATTCTTATTTTCATGCTCCAGATCGACTTATCATATAGTTATAAATATATATACTTATTTGTACATATGTTACTTGTATATCTGAACTTAAAAGTAAAGCTTCACAACTGACTAATAATAATTTTTTATTTACAGTTGAGCAGAAATTAAGAGAAACAAACTACGCCCAAGTTATAAAATATACGTAACAGATTTTTAAACACATCTACAGAGTTTTTAAAATCAAATATCTGGCCTTTACAAAAGAATTTCTCATCATCATAAGATGCATTAAGAAAAAAGTTTGCAGAACTTAAAACTACTAACAGTCAATGCATAGTAGTATAAAGGCAGCAGCTATTTGAAATAATACATATCACATCTTTAAATGTATGCATAATTTATGAACTAAGATCTCTGAACTTTCAAATGGAAACCTTGTCACTACAAGCTGTATTACTGCAATAAATCAAAACATGTTTGTACATATTAAAAAAAAACATGATCTTGGCGTTGACTCATATTTTTCTAAAATGCTCAAAACATAGCAGCTTTCTAAGATGCTGTTTATATATAATTAAATAAACTAATGCAAATTCATGTGCTAAAATCTCCTAAGCTATCAAATAGTTTTCTCGTGATTATGAAGTATATAAACGTGATCCGGAGAAAATATTGTAACGCATAATAAAACCAAACGACGGCTAATTGTACAGACGAGAAAGTCTGTCGGTAATACTTAATTGAGTTATAATAGCGACATTTAAGCATCGTGCAGGTTGGGAAGAATAGATTCGACAATATAAACTGGATGTTAAGCCAAATAAAAAGTACATTACTTACCAATTTGAGTAAGGAACAAAATATTAAAAAATAAAAATACAAAGATATCTTTTCCTATGTTACTAATTGGAGAAAGTAAACTTGGTTGCACATTTTGCTGCAGCGAACTCTCACCTACCTACTTAATTAAATTTGCTGCAGCAAACGTTCTCTAGTTACAAACAGTGTTATGAATAAATTATATCACTTTCTGCATAAGACGTATTTTCAGTTTATCACTGAACAAATTTGTTCTAAACTGAGTTTGATCTCTCCATATCTCCTAGCTGGTGACATATTGGCCACTCAAAAAACGTCCCAGACACTTTTTTTACCCGACAATAAATTAGGAGCATAGAAATGAATTTTTCAATAATACCACTTTTCAAGACATGTCAAGGGGATCTCTGTGCATGATAATATCAACAAAATAATAATAATATACAGTTCCAAGCATATACAATTTTGTTGTCATTCTGAAACAAATAAATGCAATCATGATAAAACTTTTCCCGATATATTAACATGAAAATGATATACCACTTTTCAAGACATGTCAAGGGGATCTCTGTGCATGATAATATCAACAAAATAATAATAATATACAGTTCGAAGCATATACAATTTTGTTGTCATTCTGAAACAAATAAATGCAATCATGATAAAACTTTTCACGATATATTAACATGAAAATGATATACCACTTTTCAAGACATGTCAAGGGGATCTCTGTGCATGATAATATCAACAAAATAATAATAATATACAGTTCGAAGCATATACAATTTTGTTGTCATTCTGAAACAAATAAATGCAATCATGATAAAACTTTTCCCGATATATTAACATGAAAATGATATTGAAGTGACAAAAGTAGTAGCCACTTAACATAAAACCCATACACGTTTTTTGACAATAACAAATTAGGAATAACAAATTAGGACCATAGAAATGAATTTTTTAATATAATCACTTTTCAGGTGATCTGAAGCTAAAACAGTTTACACCTATGACGACTTTCACTATTAACAAAATATTACTACTAATAAATTCTCAGTATAACGGTAGCAATTATTATAAACATACAATTTTGTCGGCATTCTGAAACACATGACTGTCATCATGATAAAAATTTTACCATACAAAAAGTTAACACCAAAATTATATCCCTGTAATAAAAGGAATGGCCACTTAAAAACAACCCAGACATTATTTTACACAATCACAAACTGGGAGCATAGGAAGGAATTTTTCAATATTATCACTTTTCAAGTGATCGCAAGGTAAAACAGTCTGTATTTATCAATATTAACAAAATTATAATTAATTCGCAGCAAAACGGTAGCAGTTGTACTAGAACATATTTTTTGACAGAATAAATCTGAACTAATACCACTGCTTTGAAATATATATGCTTTGAAATGAATGTTTTCAGTCTTATTACATGCATTACACGATACTAATTTTTGAAGGTGTACAAAATAGTAACGTGGCTTTTTTAGTCATTGAATTATTATCAGAAACTACAGTTTATATAGCCTATATTTTCCAAACCAATTTACTTAAGATACTAGTACAAATGCTCAGCATTTATTGATTTAACTGGTAATACATGTGCCACATCTTTAAATATAAGCTGCGTATTATGAAAACATAAGCACTCATAATAGCTTTTCCACAGTTATAGGTAATGAGGCACAAATTGCTTCCTTTAAAATAAAAACACGAATTAAATGCCTTTCATCCATCATAATAATTATCGTTTTGTCTTTTTCTTATAAATCCTCGTATTTTTGTTTAACATATACTAAACAATCATCCGTAAATTACTCAGTTATGGAATTAACAGAGAAAGTTGAACAAATTCTACGTATGGAACGCGACTGAGAAATAGCAATGGAACCTGAATGGAGTGAAAATTTATATGCATGTGGTGAGATCGATTTTAATAAACTCCAAAAAGTAAATAAATCTGGAGTATATCGATTGTTCTCTTTGTTCAGATTCAGTCTATTTACTTGCTCTGAAAGAAAGTTTACTTCAAATTCTTTTTCAGGTAATACGATTTTCAATTTTGAAAGCATGTCATTCACAGTTCTGAATATGTTCTCCATTTTGAAAGTTACGAGACAGTCCTTCAGTACCTCTAGAAACAATTTTATGTTACTAATTTTTAAAGGGAAAACGTATGTACCATTAGATGCTACAGCGATATTTTAAATTTAAATGGATATAATTAAGTCTTCATTTACTATCACTGATTTCAGAATTTCTGAAGCTTGGTAGCTTAAGATATCAATTAACATAGCAGAATTTTGAGTAAGCACAGTGGTCCAAAATTTTTATAAAATTTGATGTTATAGACACATATTGAATTTCCTTAAATTTTCAAATAATAGCTTACCATCATACAATTCTTTTGTTTTTAAATTTTTATTACTTTCTTCTGGTATTTTTCTTCCAGACGAGCTTTTTCTTTTCAGGTGACTTTTATGATGCAGAATTTGATGATATGTAGGGCGAGCCATCGGAAACTGAGAAGAAACACTTCCCTTTTCCAAACGTGGCATAGAAATAGGAGCTTTAATTAGTTGCTCTCGTTTTTCTTCTTATATTTCAATTTCTGGTAGAACTTCTCCGCTCGAAACTGCATTTCTCACACCTATAAAACAATATATTTTAAAATTAACTTACTATCATTACAATATTTATATATACTTTAATACTGCCGGCCAGACGGAAAAGTGGTTAGCGTTGTACCAAAGGGCCCGAATTCGAATCCCGGAGAAGGCCTGGATGGTCCATCTATTTAGGTGCCTCTATAATAAAGAAACCATACCACCAACTCTTATCAGTGGCCAAGGCCTATAAACATCTAGAGCCCATCTTTGGAAAAAAATTAATATTTAGTAACAGAAGTCAGTGAACTCTACGATTTAAATGAGTACTTTGGTAACTAAATTAAAAAGCCAGTAATATAATTTCAATTATATATATGATTTCATGAATGATTTTTAATGTCTAGAAAGCTCATTGTGATAATTAGAGTATTTTACATTTAAAGAAATGCATAACATTTGGAAATGATTGGGCATAACAAACACTGAGTATCGAACATAATTAGTTATCTTAAAGGCAGTGACATCATACTTACGTGCAGCAAAATGAAAATTTTAAAATTAAACCTATTATCATTATTTGTTAGCTCTTTGTCTTTGACACATAAGTTACGACGATTTTTGAATAAATGGGAAATCTGCCTGCACAGTCCACTAGAAAATATTTAAAAATCATTGCTTTTTATGTAACTAAGTAATAAGAGAAAGTTAATATTACAATTTTCATCATTAAAATTTTTAGCTTTAAAGGAAACATTGCTTTGAAATTATTAAAACAAAACTAAAATCTATTAGTATGCACTTCTTATCAATAGACCAAAATCTAATAACGAAAATATAAACATCACAAATGTATCAATAAAAATAATAAAAAACTGGTAAAGACAAAAACACAAAAATGCAACAAAATCGAACTTACTTATTGTCTTTTTGATGAAAAATTTCTTTTTAACATCTTTAAAGCTCTGTTAATAGGTTTAATTTTTCTCCCATAGTTGTAGTTCGCAGACCATATTTGCTCAGATTATTGTTTGCTGTTATAACTTTAGACAAAATCCATAATTTTCAGCTGAGCTTAGAGATGCACCAACAAAGCTGGGCATCAACGTCCTATTTAAGCCAAGCCACTCATTTTCTTTTACAAAGAATGAATTTTAAAAAACACAGATGAAATTCACAATTTTATATAACCTTAGAAATTTTATGTAAAATAATCGTACAAAATAAGTGATAGGTACATTTACCGGTGACTATGTGACCTATAGAAACAAAATTTATTTTTTAAGGGTAGAGTCTCCATTACTTTTCAAAACCTTTGCAGTATATATTAAGCTGATCTATTAAAAATAGCATAATGGTTTGTTCAAGTGTTAAAAATCACATTAATTTTAAATGCATATTTGATTGTTATGATTTATTTTTATTTCTGTATTATTAATCTATGATCCATTTTTTGTTATGCGGCGGCCTGCGTAAATACACGTATGTAGCTCGAAACAAATAAAATGGAGCATTAGATATTTATGAAACATTAGTTATTGAAGACTATGTGTAAATATAACCAGAATGTACAATAAAACCTTTTCGTTTGCTGATTCGTATTAGTGACTTTCTCTAAGAAAGTTTTATTTCCTCTAAATCACATACATCTCCTATCTTAAAGAAAAGTGCTTAGCAGTCCATACATATGTATGTCGACTGCTATTGAAGTTTTAACATATAAAGCAATTTCAGCAACAAAGTAAATGTATTGAACAATATTTGACTACAAAAGTGTGTTTGAGCTCTGTCTGTTTAAAATTTTCCTCTTACAAATCTCTTTTTGTTTGGAAAACTAGATTAAGTGGATTTAGTTCCTCGCCTAACGCAAAATATTCAAGTCAGACGGCATTAACCATATTCAAGTGGGAATAGAAGAGAATGTCTCAATTTGTATCTTTTCCAGCGAATGGTTGAATCGACTGCATCTATTAGCTTTCCTAACTTTTGTCATTGTTATTCAGACTAGGAATAGTAAGAAACCCAAGATAAGATCTACATCAATTTAATGGACTACAGTGTTTGAAATAAATGAAATAGATTAAAATACATTGCGTTGGAATTCTATGCTTACAGTATTTCATTACCTTTGCGTTCTATAATAATGGGAAATTCAAATTTAAAGAAGTGTTATCCTTTTGAAGTACCAAGCTGAAAACTTAGAGAGTAAATAAGTTATCGATAAAATATTTTCCCTGTGGGAACAATACTTTAGTCGACGAATGTGAAAGCAAAAGAACTAGAGCTGCGTGTCTTGGGATTCCTAAGACTTTTATATTTGAAAAAGCGTATCTGGATATAATGTGAAATTACAAATCTTTTACAGTAAATAAAATGTTGATGGTATTATCTATATTGAGAGGTAATTGTTAATATAGCCCTAGATTGCGTTGTGATGCAATAACCCAAAATAAAGAAAATGTTAGGATTTTACGGGGAGCTCATAATAACGATAAATTAGATAAAAGACGAATTTTAATGTACCCATATCATATCTTCACGTGCGAAACTGACATTTATTCAGAACCTTAATACTGTAGTAGAAATTTAGATACAGATTAAATTACATAAAAACCAAGGCAAACACCAATTATATAATGAGCACAGAATAGGAAACAGCAGGAAGTAAAATCTTGAAACACCACATAAGTCATTCATTATTTTTAGACGAAATGCTTGTAGAATTTTATAGAACTTGGTAGGAATGAAAGCTGTCCAGCTATTTTTAACCAAAATGTATTGCTTGGTCGAACTCGTGCTTATCCTTTGCCTTATATATCGAAGTAAAATACATGTTGCAAGGAATTTGCAACCAGTGTCCCTCTGCATTTACGGGGTATCCTTCTGCATTTACAAGGAATTCTTCTTCCTTGCAAGGTGTTTATCTAGGAACTCGACATTCATAATACCGTGTATACTTTAGTGGGTAATTATTTCACAAGATACACTCTTTTAAACTACATGCTACTTTTATTATATATACAAAATAATATATCATCACTATCTACAGCTACTTCATAACTACAGATACTCGCATTCCAGTCCATTTCTTATACTGCGCGAGCTTCGATGTTTGGCACTGTGCTAACTTTTAGTTCTATTATGATGTACCATATTTATAGTTCTCAATATACCGCACATAAGGGACAAATATTAAAGATATTCACATATTAATAAAAGCATTAATTATATGAAGAAGCACAAAAAAATGCCACGCCGAATCGGGAAGGGAAAAATTGACAACATCTCTTGCCTCCTACATTCACGGTAGCTTCGTCCAAGAGACAGAAAAAGTAAAAGTGCGTAAGAGCATGAAAAAACCCCAAACCGTTTTATTTATAGCTTCTTTAACCGGCTTTCTTTGCCACACAATTGAACTGGAACATGGAGGGATAAGTGTGAGGGATTGCTTTCACAGTTAGTTTCCAGAAATTTATTAGATTCTTCGAAGGTAGAACCGAGAAAATGCAACTGTGTCCAACTTAGGAGTGCTGAATATTTCTACCAAGGATGGGAAAATTCGAAAATTCCTAATAAGGTGAAAAAACCTTTTTTTTTTTTTTTTTTTTTTTTTTTTTTTTTTATAAAAATTTCAATTGCTGTGTAAATAATAACCAAAGTTTTTTTATGGCGTCTAAATTATAATGTATATCCAAACTCTTAGAATAAAAAAAATTACATTGTGTTCATTCATTTAAATCAGTTTAAATCATAATCTATTAACCTATCCTCTGTGTAATCCTACACTTTATATCCAACCGTCATAATTTATTGTTTTATATTTTCCCTTTTGGAAGAGTCCTGTCCCTCCCAAAACATAAACCGTTCAATAGCAAGCCGGAAATTTTCTATATTGGCACCCGCTAAAGGTATGAGGTTGTTAACATCCAAGATGAGATTAAACTCTCTTTTTCGGAAATCGGAACTTTTTCGAGGAAACGATGTGCAGAAAAATTTATATGCTGAAGTATGATCACTCTGATAGCCAAGGCAAAATTATGGCACTGTCATTCGTCCAGCTTCTACTTCTAACCAGCCGAGCAAAAAAAGGCTGCCAACTCTCTTCTCGAACTAGGCAAAGTGGTTGCCCTGGGAAAACTTTTCATTTTTGATTCACATTCAAGAGAAGCACCTTCACCCCCACTTCTGCGCTTTTCCCTTCTCTGCTGCGAGAAGCTCCCCTTCTCCGTTTGTCCACCGAACTGTCCACCCAGTGGCCTGAGAAACTGATTCCTTGATGAACCATTTCGCGGCTATCAAATAGCACAATGCTGTCTAACCTCATGTTATGTTTTTTTTGGGGGGGGAAGGAAATTTAGCCATTGATAATAGCAGCCAATGATGTAGCACGTTCTTTCGAATATAAATCTACGGCATATTTGTCTAACTTCTATATCAGATAAATCTCCAGTGTGCATAAAACACGTGTGTTTGACTTATTGCAATATGTAACTAGTTTGAAAACCATTATTTATTTTAAATTGCTTAAAACTGAGATGTTAGAAATATGTAAGTAAAAATGATGTAAGTAAAGATGTAAAAATGAGCAAATGAAATAAAATTTGCTTTAACAAATTTAATACTATAGAATTGGAAACGAACAGGTATTTTCCTACTTCCCACGGCAATGACGTCCAAGCTATCAGATCCCAAAGCCGCTTATCTCAGCAGATATTTAAAAAAATATTATACGTTAAAAACACAAAGCCTTAGATGCCTAGACTTATATTTATTTTTAAAAGCTTAAAAAACATGCAATCGTGTGCTCTGTGAGACCAGATGTCAGTACTGCAGATTCTAATAAAACGGCCCTCAGAATGAATGGTAGATCAGGACGAGGGTAAAAAAAGTATCAAGCTTTTACATTAATGTTCAATAAGTTTTTTTTTCCTTTTAAATTATCATCTAGTGAAAAACCTCAAGAGTCACAACAAAAGTCCGGTAAAAACTAAAAATATGTATTTTTATGTAAAAATATATGTATGTAAAGGGGCAATTTGCCCAGAAGGAATATTGGCGTTTTGCTTTGATTCACTACAAGCGTTGATTCACTTTTCAGACTGTTGCCACCAAATATTATCGTCTTGTATTATACTTAAAGAAATTAAATAGTGAAGAATCTGCATAGATGTATGTACGCTTCTCGCATTGTGATAAAACAACGGTAAGTAGAGCCATCAAATTTTCAGTAACGTAATCCTCATGCGAATAGGGGCATCTGTAAGCCCAAATTTGAAATTTGGAATTTGTTTTATTATCGATTTCATATTTTGTAAAACTTTAACGAATTTTTTATTTACAAACTCAAGGATTTCAAAGCGAGCAATGGCAACGTTGTACGAAAAAAAAAATCCTTTTATCTCCAGCGCGCGAGACTATGTATCGGAAATTCCAAAGATATGCTCATTTTAAAAGTATTTTGCGATATTGCTCTTGTACTGAATTTTGTCGTTTAAGTGCCACAGCTTTTCTTAAGTGTTAATGCAAAACAATTGAAAGTTAGCATTAAAAATCACAAAAATGTACGTTTTTTGCAGGTTACTGCAGTATTTCGTTTTAATCAACAATACCTTTTCACAAAGGATTTGTTCTCGATCATCAAGATTATTATAAAAATAGATTAATCTGTGATAAGTCATTTTAATAATATTTAAAAATATTTAATTTAGTAACTGCACTTCTACGAATCAAAATAGGTTTTTTATTTGCACATTTACATAAATATTGCAAGTCTGGATGCTCTAATTTCATTTTGTAAGCCTCCCTGGATTTAAGCTTTGAGGATAACGAGGAAAGTTTTATCTTAGCGCTATTATTCTATTTTGAAAGAGTAAAATCTACAAATTGCTTTTACATCAATTTACAAATGCTGTCCTATCAACGGCGAAAGAGAAAAACAAAGCCTATAAAATAAATGAGGTATTATAATCCGCATGGATTTCATCACAGAGGGAATAAATAACATTAGGAGCAATTTGTAATGGGTTCTTGTAAAAGTTCTTTTAAGAGGAATTGAAGAAGAGAGTTGAAGTATTATCTCAGTTAAATGCTCTTGCTTGATTAAAACCTTTTAGTACGTCGAATGTTAAACAAGTTATAAATCCTTAAAATTAATGTCATCGAATGAAATCTTTTATTTCGCAATCTCTAAAGGACGAACAACATTAATTTCACCATTTGATCTATGTAAAGGAAATGATAATATAGTAAACTAATAACGAAAATAAGACCAATTTGTTTATATTAGAAACAACATTCCAGTCAAAGTAAATTTGCAAAAATAGCATCTTTATTTTCAATTTTTATGTTTTCAGCTCTTATAGTGTATGAGCTTAGAAATAATTACTGCATTCTCCTGCTTTTGTAGTGTAAATAGTTAGCACGTTCATTTAACAATGGGAGATCAGTGATTTGAATCCAGTTGACAACACAGCTGACTTTTCATTTTTCTTGCTTCGAAAAACTCAGTAATCTCTACAGTGGCGGGCGCCCGAACCAAAAATGCAGAGGATGATAATTCGTTACTATTTGGATTCCGTGTTCTGGGTCTCACCCCTCTGTTTGGTCACCCTTCAACTGGGGAGAATGTAAGGATTATTTTAGGTGTGCTTTAGCAGTGTAAGAGGGTGGCATGCTTATCTAACATTGGAAGATCTGTATTTTGAGTTCCAGCGAATGCACAGGTGATTTTTTACATCTCCTGCTCCCAAACCCACTAACCGGTACAAAAGAATACGCATTGCAAATTCATAAAAATAAGCTTTGCTGATGCAGAAAAATAAGCTTTGCTGATGCAGAAAAATAAGCTTTGCTGATGCAGAAAAATAAGCTTTGCTGATGCAGAAAAATAAGCTTTGCTGATGCAGAAAAATAAGCTTTGCTGATGCAGAAAAATAAGCTTTGCTGATGCAGAAAAAAGCATTGCTGATGCAGAAAATTTAATTTTTTCCCCATGAGTCTTAAAATTAACACGATGTTCTAATCATTTGAAGATCTATTTTGTTTAAGGGAAAATTCAACTTATCTAAAGTTACCAGGATTCATTTGGCTCTGTTTTAACCTCAACGAAAATATCGCAGCAATTTTTGATATTTTTGAGAAAACAATATAATCACTTGGAAAATTTTTCGTGCAAAAGTACTGCATAATATGAATTAAACATAAATTATGAGAACCAGCACTCTTATACCTTTACTAGCAATGGAGTTCGAATCAACTTTAAAATACATCAGATGTAGTTTTATGTTGAAGACTTTTTACTGGCTCAAATCATTTATTATCTGGTCTTAACATTTAATGTACTTGCAATACTAAGATAACAAGAGACAGTATATGCTTTGCAAATTATCAAAATAAGGAATGAGAGCAGAACATGTATTTTAGCATGGCAAAATTAAGAAAAGAAAGAATGTGTGCTGGGGAAGAATAAAAAAAATAAAGTAAAATAACTCACAAGTCTTTTCTAAGCATCGCTATTTCGAGTAATATGAAGATGTGAATGTTTACATATAAAAACTAAACTCAGTGGCGCAACAGCCCTAGTGGGCCAAGGCCTGCAGCGCCCCGAAATCTGCTTTCTTGACCGTGGTCTCCGGGGGGGCGGGAGCATATGCCCTGAACAAGTGGTCAGCTTGTCGCAGGACCCCCGGTGTTTAGTCCCCAAGCGAACTTGGTACTCATTTTATCGACCCAGTCAAGGGATGAAAGGATGAGTCAACCTTGCTCAACCCGAAGATCGAACTCCGAACCTGTGATGCTCATGCTTGATGTGCTAGCCACTGCGCCATCGGGCCTCGAATGTTTACATATATTACATTAATTTTTTTATTGGTTTTTGAAGAATGCTTTTATTAAAGTGACAAGGATATCATATAGCTACGTCAACATATTAAAATAAATAGATTTTTAAAAAAATAACCTCATTTTTATTTTAACCGTTTATTATAAACTATATTAATTATCTCTTCCATGTTGTTGCTGAAAAACGTAGTCAATAAACTTTGCAACTTTTCCCTTTAACATTGAAACAATGCTAAGTTTGATAAAAGAGGAGAAGAATAAGCTAAGACATTTACAGAGTGGCGCAAAAGCACCTTCATGATTTTAAATTAAGTATATGAAAAGTTAAGTAATTTTGTAGAGTCATTGGGTTCTTTGAACCAAGAGATGTGAAAAATGGGCAATGCTCGCCAGGACTCGAACCTGGACCTCTCGAATACGCACCAAGTGTGCTATCGTTACACCAAGAAGACATGTTAGAAGGAGGGAGAAAGTACCATAGAAATTTATATTTTGAAACTCATAATACAAAGTATGTTTCCTGGAGTTTTTATATACGAAAAATGACGTCTAGCAAATGACCCTTTCGCGATGACAACTCATGAGTTCCTTCACGCACATCTCCACGGTCTTGCGTCTCCTACTGATCTCGTCTCTTCAAATTTTGTTACAAAATGCAATATCCTATGGTTAAAAAGAGTATATCTGATATTAAAATATCGTCGAAAGTTTCACTAAGTAGAAATAATGCTTCTTCCGTTTTTCAAATAAAACTTTTACGATATTTATCCTTTCTGCAGGAATGTATAGCTTCATACCGAAACTTCCAACTATTTATTTTATCCTAAAAAGAGAAATTCAATAAATTTTAATTCCAGAAAGAGTTATTAAGATTAAAATCATGAGATACATTTCGCCACCCTGTAAAAATGTGTAACAAAACTTAAAAGAATTTTAAAAGTTGTTTGGTATCAAATAGTCATTTTCGAATAATTATGACGCGTATTGCCTATGGAAGATGAGCTACTTCGATATCATACCATCATGTTATATATTGTTCTGGATTCAAAATATTCACCAATAGCAGAAGTGCCAAACCTGCGAATGCTTATAGTTCGATTCGAGTTCAAACCTCGACAAGAAGCTACTTACACAGGCATCTTCACGGTTTTTTTCCTCATGCATAATGCGAATGGTAGCGACTTGCATTCAGAAAGTTCTCCGCCAAGGCATTCCTGCCCTTGATTGACATTTCTCGTGCGCTTTACTGTAATCGATTAAATAAACAAACCAGAACTGAAACGGATATTTTAAATGAATTTAATTGTACAACTCAAATTTTTAGATGCGGAGTAAAATTTTCGTTAACACTTTTATTGTTATAATATATTAATTACGAAGAAAATTTTAACTGTAATTAAAACTTCCTTTTAAAGCTAAACAATAAATCTCCATATTTTCAATAAGAAAAACTGAAGCAGCTTTTTACTTTGATGGATTATTTATCTTTTAGTATTTTCAAAGAATTTTTGGAGTAATCTGATTCTTTATGAATGAAACGAAAAAAAAACCGTTTTTATGGTATAGAATTTGTCTACTTAAAGGGAGAAATATATTTATATGCTTTAAATAACTAACAAAAGTTAAATCAAGCATCATAGAAAAAAACTGAATTTTACTTTAGCAAAGTTATTAAACAAAACAACGTTTTCGTAATTACAATATAAATACATATTAAGTTACAGAATATTACATAGAAGATTAAAAAAAATAACGGTAAAAAGAACATAATAATTTCAATAAACGACATAGGAATATACTTTACAATTGCTGTTACTAATTTTTAATTACTAATTTTTACCCAATTAGTATATTCGTTAGAGGGAAAAAAAACTTAATTCTCCTGAAATATTAATTACGTTTTTCGGGTTCAAATTTTCCTTAAAAAGTAGAATTTTATGCGAATGTATTTTTGCATATGAAATGGATAAATGATATGAAGCTAATTTAAGTATACAAGAAAGAACTGAAAATATACTGTTTCATATTTTGCGGTAAATTTTCAGTATTACTCATGTCAATAAGCAGCAAAAGGTACCTGGCCGTTACTCTTATAGAAAACATATCATCTGTACTTTTACAAGCGCTTAAAGTTTGCATTCATAATTTTAAATTTGCTGGAAAAATAATAATGAAGTCAGGAACACACATATTTCATAATTGAGATTTGAACCGCATAAAGACTGAGTGACTTACACAACAGGAAATAGAAAGTCAAAACGTAAACCCTCCACTTATCGATTGAGCTTTTGTGGCTATTTTTGCCTAGCTCTCTAAAGACCAAAGAGACAGACTGCATAAGCTCTGTTTCAAATCTACGTTTCGAAAATTTTGACAGGTGCCATAATCAATACAATTTTATGCCCACTCTTTTAGTTAACTTTTTTATAATTTTTTTCATTAATCATTTACTCTGTTCATTGATGTTCTGTAACTGAAATAGTCTTGCATAGTTGGAATGTGTCTACATATCATATTCGTAAATACTGTCGTAGATGCGAAAAACAGAGAAATACTTTATTTGTAAGTGTCAATAATTTAATAATCGTTTACTTAAATAATAGATTTGCAGAGCATCCATTTTCACTAGCTCTTAATTATATGTTGCGTATATTTTTTTTATTTCACTTCATTTTCTACATGTGCGAGGAGCTGCAGGCAGACATCTCGAGTAAAGACATCCCGAAACTAGTTTAAAATTAAGCTATTAAAGTTAATTATTATTAACTACAGTTGAATAACTAAACGCGAATGCAGAGGAATTTTGTATATTTCAGTCATATTTCAGGACTGATTATGAATATGTTTTTGAAGTTTAGTTCATAAGTACGTACATTCCAATTTTTTCTTAGAAGGCCCTCCGTAAAGGGTATCTCTTACTAACCTTCCAGTTGTTTGCTTACAGTTAATTTTTAAAATAAAGGTATTAACAAAGGTTTTTGTTATTAGTTGGTATTACTGTACTTATATTAACCCTAGGTTAATTGACATCTTTGAATATCACATTTTGTGAAAGTTTATGAGTAAACAAACATATAATTATATAAATATATTTATGAGTTGTAGAGACATTAGGTATTTTTGGATGCAGGCAAGATGAAAAATGAGCAACGCCTTCGCCGGGAATCGAATCACGGTCCTCTGGAATACCGGCCTAGCGCGCAGACCACTACACCACGAAGGCACGCTAGAAAGGCGGGAGAAATACCTTAATACCTTATAGAGTATATAAATGTATTTGTATATATATATATATATATATATATGCATATTACCTGTTTATTTAACATAATTTTACTACTAACATTAAAGCCTTAAAGGACAGCGCTTCCATGTGTACGTTGTTGGCTTGTTTCCTGGAGGCTAATTGGTGTATTGTCGAACGACTTATATCGTACCAGGATTTTAATTAAAGAAAGTCAGATGTTTTCAAAGTGTTATGCTTTTTTAATTTCTGCAGACTTTCATGTAATTTCCCGTGTATCATATATATGAAAAAAATATTCATATATGTCTGTAGTAATACTGAATTCTCAAACTATACTAAAATTCTGAAAGTAACCAAATATTGCTAACTTTTCTGGAAATGCCTTGTTTATTTTGGTAAAATATTTGCGAAGTTTTTCGCTGTTTCAAGAAATATATTGAACATACTAAGAAAAGTGCATAACACAGCCACATTTTGACAGACTCACGAAAAACCGAGCAAAGATTCACCGAGCTGCAAGTAGCGGCGGTATAGTAACTTTTACGCTGTATTAAAATACATAATTTTAATAAACCTTTAATGTAAGTTTTTCCATCTGTCTGTGTTATTTCTGTTATTTAGTTTTCTGTTTAATATGTGAAGATGCTAATTCGTCGAAACCAGAAAAACTAACTTAGTGCAACTTAGGAGCTGATTCGATTTCACTTTACAACGTAAGACCCGTATTTTTGTTCTTTTCATAATTAACAGCTTTAACATTTATAGTCCTCGTACCTCATCTGGTTTCACGGAATGATTTAAGATTCAAACATATGTTACTAATCAGAATTAATAATTGCTCCATACAGCAGAAAATAATTTAATAAAATTTATGAGATAGAGAGTCAAAACAAAGAATATGAATGGGAGAAGAAGACAAGCTCTCGTAGACATAATATACTCGCCTCAGGAGACTTTCGAATCGAAGCCAGTAGGTGGTGAAAGAAAGGCGCAGGAGTCTGGCGAAATTCCTTCTAGTACTTGAAATGTTAGAGAAGAACGAAGCATAAATCTGCTATTTGAGAAAGGATTTGCTCATATTTATACTCGAAATTTTTACTCTGCAGTATGCTGTGCATGCGATTTTTTTATTTTATAAAAAAAAGTATTCGTTTTGCAATAAATCATTTTCGCACTTAAATATTTAATAAATGATTACTATTATATTAATGTTTCTAATGTAATACTATAATAAATTATGCTTTCGTATTAAATGTCTATGGTAAATTCCATAAATAAATTCATAGATGTAACATTTATTATTGTTATTAAACAAATTAGAAAAACGTGGCGATTAGCGAGAAGAGAAGCGCTTAAGTAACCCTTCGCAGTGGTCACCCTCCCTTGACTGCTTTGTTTTAAGTGAAGGGCGAAAAAAACCAAATTTTATTTACCTCTCAGTTAGCTAAGCCTCGGAAACACAAGCAAACTAAGGCACATGTAGAATTGTAACAACTTGTTCTTAAGGAATGTTAATTATAATAATTTAGTGCTTTCAAGCTCCCGCATTGTGCAAAAAATTCGATAAAATTTTTATTGTGGTTAGTGCTTTTAACTGTTTCGGAGTAAGATTTAGATTTTAAGATTTTAGATGTTATTTTGTTCTTTCCAGGAGGAGGATTTTAGGATTGTCCATTTTGTTGCTAGTATTATTATTATGTTAAAAATTGAGGGATTCTATATAGTTTGGTTTTTAGAAATTTTGGGCAGCCATCGGTTTTTTAAAAGCAAGACAAATAATCTGCATTGCATAAGAAAACTTCATACTGTGATACTTTGAAATGTTCCTGATTTCTTTAGTAGTTTGGGTTATAATTTTAAAATAAAATATTCCAATGAGAGTTTCTAATTCAATTGTTTATTAATTGCGATTTTTTTATTACCGTTTCATGTCATGAAATGGATTTTTAACGAAATTAAAGGTGGCAATTTGAATGTATTTCAAACATTAACGAAATAAGAAGCAATTATGCAAATAATTCACGTTTCTAAATCAATCAATTATGCTCTCTGACAGGTTCTCAGATGTTGCTGGCGGTTTTAGATCACATTCGTAAATGAATTTCAAGATCTGTCATTACGCTTGTAAAGTTTGTCGACGCCTTACACATTTTCGACTTAATTTTTCTCCGTGGCGTTGGAGCTTTACTTCTTCTCCCAATTCAAATTCTTTGGTAAAATTGACCTTTCTGGTGTACTTTTCCAAAACCCGAAAGACTCTCTCGACTAAATACGCTTTTCTCTCACATGTCAAATATTTTAACAAAATATGTATGTTTTTTATATTTGTACACAAAAATCTGAAGTTTCTAATTCAGAATAACAATGACATAAAAATATGTTTTTGTAAAGACGAAACAATGCATAAAAATCTTAAATTTTCAGAATAAAAATGTATGCCCTTTTCAAATGAAAGATAAACATGACTCAAATTTATTTTTAAGATTCCTTTTGTAATTAATACAAATATTCTCCATCAGTCATACCTTTATAAATTAATATTAATTTCCTTTATTAATTTTCTTGATAGCATTGTCAGAAAGTTTTCCATGACTTTTTTTAAGATAAGCTGTTATATTTTCCATATTAAATCCAGGTAATCCATCTCCATTGCATTTGAAATTAGTTAATGATCTAGTAACTTACCAAACACCAACATCTCTATCTCTTAAATCAAAAGCCATAATAATGAAGTGAGTAACGACCAGACAGAAAAACTGGCTAAGGAAGCCACCTGAAACCAAGATGGAAAGCCCTCATCAGTCAAAGTGCCAAACTTTCATCTTCGAAATACCATTAATAATATAATACGCGATATCTGGCAGCAGGAATGGGAAAATGCCATCACAGGGCGCAGAATCTACGCTTTTAACCAAAAAGGTCAGCACAACAACAAGAAGTTTCGAGTGCTACCTCTCTCAATACTTAACAGGGCACGGATTGTCCCTTCAATATTTCAAGAAAAGAGGAATAATAACAATAGATATTCGTTTATGCGAAGATCACGGAGACGCCAATCTCAATGCCTTCAGCTTCCAAATAACCAAAGACCTTCATCTACGCCATCCGCCTTCAATTACGCCTGCATTCAAATGTATTCTAATCGCACAATGCAACTTCAACCATAAGATAAAAAAATAATAGATAACTTATATAGAATAGAAATTTGTCAAACAAAAAAATAATAGATAAAGCTAACTTATATAAAACAGAAATTTGTCAGACTTCTTCCGATATCACAGAGCAATGAGACATCTCTTAGTAAAACAGCAAGAATAGAGCCTACGTACCTAAATAACCAAATGGGTTCAAATATGGCCCTAACGAACTTTGACCTCACGAACTTAAAAACTGATGAATAATGAACTCAGAATACAAGAGCTCCACATGGCATTTCCACAAAACAGAAACACCAATCCCTCTGTAATTAACCCCCCCCCACTTCATATGTCCCTGAAATCACCAAAACTAAATGTCAATTAGGAAATTGCATTTTATCTTTTTGCATATAGTTATAGTTTAAGGTATCTTATTTTATTTAATACATTTTTCAGTTTTTTAACTACTACCTCCTGGTAAAATGCATCTTATGGATTATCTGTATTAAATGTAAATGTTTATCAAGTTATATAATCATGTACCAAAATAATTGTTCAACTTATTATTGCAAAATTACCCTGTGAAATGAACATAACTGCATTTAACAATTCAGAAGTCAAACAACAAAAATCAGCGCTATATTTTCAAAATTTTCACAGTGAAAATATAACGCTGATTTTTGTTGTTTGACTTCTGAATTGTTATTTGTTCGGCGTGTTATTGTGTCTTAATTATAACTGCATTTGTTTTCAACCTAAGCAATAGTTTCAATATTACATCACAAAATTAGGTTAATGCTTCTGCAAAATTGACCCTTTAATGCCAATGTATGCTTTCCTGTACTCTGTACTCTGAGTAATAGACTGAGTGCCAATGTGTACTCTGAGTAATAGACTGAGTGCCAATGTGTACTCTGAGTAATAGTCAAATACAACAGCCTTCAGACCCATAAAAAATTGAGGACGCGCGGAAAGCGGTCTCATACAGTAAATCACCGGTTTAAATACTCAAAACCTCAAGATTTCAAATTTCGTACAACAGGACACTCGGAACCTGGAGGGAAGAGAATCTAGAGGAACTTGGAATATTCCAAGGTTCCTTTAAACAGTTAGGGTGAGGGGACAATACTTGTAAAATTTCATAGTGAAGTCCCGTTGCTCCCCACACTTTCACCTGTCACCTGTTAATATGGTACTATTTGATTATATAATCAAAGAGTAGTGGTCCTTTTCCTCCAAGGATGCTTAAATTCCTCAGGAAATTTTTTCTCGATTTTCGGGTTCAGAATCCTTGTCTTGCTTCTGGGATCCAGTGGCTGTGTTTTATCCCTTGTCACAAGCTATGAATAAATAGTTTTACCGGTATTGTCACGAAGAACAGTTATCGAGAGAATTTAATCCTATATTTCTTCATTTCTGCAGTCACCATTTTGGTTATCCATCTGATGCAGACTTTCAACATCCCGAGATTTTCAGGCCAGATATTTTAGACTAATCCAACGATGATATCTATATTTGTAGAAATCTTATAGTGCGTCATTCCTAGATATTCCTTTCAAATTCCTTGACGTTATTGGATGCGTTAAGACAACAATAATTAGTATAATATTCATAACTTTACAGCGCTAGTTTCTAATGTTTACATATAAGAACTTTCTTCTTCATCTGTTGAAGTGCAAAATGACTTCATTTGACTTCAGCTCATATTTCTTCAATAATCTCATCCACACTGTGACCAGGTCTGGTGTCGTGTTCTTGGATAAACATGGCTGCCGACGCTATGACGATGGCATGCGAAAGTGCTGTATCATCACAGACTTGCGGTCATATTTGTCGGCGTTATGCTTTCTTTTGACTAGAACTCGGTCACTGAACACTGTTTGATATTATATATCTTTCTTAGACCTAGTAAGTAGATAGTAATTCCCTTCCAATTTCAATGCTTTTAAATTTATGCTTCCTGTAGATAAATGAGAACTATTATTTTCGTCACCCATCACAAACTTGCTTCTACTGTTTTATCTGTTATCTTTACAGTAAAGCTTAATAAATGTTTCCTCCTTATAAACACATGTTACATTTACAAGACACTCTAGTACACACAGACGATAAAAAAGCGAGCTGTGCTTTTCTTAATTTTTATCATGCAATGAGATCAATTATTTAACCACAAATATAATGACGTACGACTCTGCTTTAAAATTTGATCAAATTACGATCGATAGATTCCTGTTGTTGACATATATCGGAGAGACTATCTGCTCATATAATATTTCAAAAATTTAAAACAAACAAAATGTACTGATTTAGTGCGTACAAACAAACAAAATGTACTGATTTAGTGTACAATTTAACTTGCTTTTATTAACATTTATGCATGACGGGTTCTCTACAAGAGTAGCTCCTGCAAGGTCTGTAGAATATTTGAAGTTTATAGTAGTGCTCGAAGGTAGCTAGATCCTTATGGCAAAACTTCTTGCTTACTCAGAATGCCTTTTGACGGCAGAGAGGAAGGCTGCCAATAGAATCTGAATGCTGTAGGTACATTATTTTGGCACATAAAATTGTTCATGTGAATGTTTTCATTTTAGAGTATAGTTTAAGGATTGTATATATTAAACATAACTTCATACGAAAAAGAAAAAAAAATCTGATGTGTGCACCCCATGACTTCCTTGTACAGAATATTAAATTATACGCATTTTTTTAAACTTATTTCCTGCATTTCATTTAAACTTATTTCCTCGAATTTCATTAGAGATATATCTCTCATTCAATTAATTCAGTTCGCGGCAAGGCAAAAATACATAAAAACTCAAAATATTTTATTAAAAATTGAAATATACAGGAAAACATAAAACACCAAATACAGTTAAAACGATTTTTACAATTAAAATTACAGTTTCTACGCAAAAACAAGCAATTCGTCCAGCGAGCTAGAAGACAGATATTTGGTGCACAAAACTCAAAGTTTCCTTTTAATCCCATTCGGCAAAAAGACCCTGAAAATGCAGAAAGACTTAATTCCCTTTTCTACTAGGTTTCAAATGTAAACAAATATGGCTGCTACGATAAAAAATTAGGCTTAGCCGCACTAAAACAACTTTTAAATTGTTTATAATTCTACTACTTTTGCATGCAGATTACCTAAAGGCATAAAAAACTTAACCGGATGATAAGAACAATATAATTCATTCATTTTAAAGAAAACAATGCACAATTTACCAACATATAAGAATAAAAGAACTGAGCTCACTGAGACGAGTAACAAAGTGGGTATATATATATATATATCTTTATAAACTTTTGCCGATTGCAACAAAACGAGAGGTGCACAACTACATGCTACAACAGCCCTATATACAAAATTTCAAAGTTCTGAGGCTACTCGTTTTTTGAGTTATGCCAGATACATACATACATACGTACGTACGTACGTACAGACGCTACGAAAAAAATCTCTTCTGAATCCATTTTAAATCAGTTTTATAATTCTTTTTTGGGGAAAAAAGAGTCCTTTATTCTGTCTTTAAGTACAGATGTTAAAATTATTAAATTGATGTTAGGATTGATTAAATTACATTCAATAGCGGTCAAAATGGATATTTTCGTTGAAATACGATACCCTGAATTTTTCGTGATTACAATAATTCCTTTACTTCATACAAGGAAGTAAAAAGGGTTATAAAGACTCTATTTTTGAACCCCAAGATTACTAACTCATGAGTGAGACACTACATACACTATTCACATACCCAATGTTATTTGTACCTATTATTACCCTATTCTCAGAGTTATTTTGTTAAATTCTTTCATATACCGAGCAAAGATTTACTCTACTATTGAAAACTGAGAAAAGGCACCCTTTTATTCCAAAGATGAGGGCTACGGCTAGTAAACATCGAAGCCCTATTAAAGCTTCAAATTTCTGTTTATTTTTATTTGGATGCCTGCCTTTCCCTGTTCTCCATTGAGAAGAACCCCGGAAACTTCAGCGGATTCATTCAACATTTTCAACGAACTCTTACAAAATGAATGAGTAAAACATACTTAAGCCTTGAGTTTCTATATTTGGATTTGACCTTAAACGTTTTTGTTGAATTTAAGTGTTGTTTCCTATCACAATGAAGTTTAATTTCAAAGGCTTCTTCGAAAAACTCCACATAGAAAGATTGCAAAAGTTTAATTTCTCCTAAATGATTCTTTGAAAGTGTAGTAGTTAACAGAGAAAAATATCAATTAATTTAATGGAATGCTTTTAAGCGTTGGTGTTGCTGTATATCCGTTATTATTCCCGAAAATTTATTTAATCGAAAGTGTTGTTAAGAGTTGTATACTAAATTAAATTATAACGTATAAAGTTTAGTTTCATTCCTCGAACATGTATGAATGTATAAAAATTATAAGTAATACGTATTCAAAACTATGAAGTGCAACATTAATTAAATGAATTACACTTTCAAACTCATATGCAAGGAATCTGCAAGTAACCGTTTCACATCACTTGATTTCGTGTCATTATTTGCATTCCATTTGGCTGAAAATTTTTAAGTTCCTTTTTGTTACACGTGCAGCAAGTACATATTTATGCCACTTCCAAGCTTCTAGATTAAAGATTATTTTTATTTTACACTCAAAGTGATATGTTTACGTTTGACTCCCTTAAGCTTCGAGATATTGATAATGTAAAATACTGCGCATTTATAATCAAATAAAGTCACGTTTGTGTAAGCAAAAGGCACATGCGAACAAAATATAAACAAGTTAGCAGATATGAATTAAATTATTAGAGTAAGCTCTTCAATTTAACAGTTAAGATTCAGCTGAGTTTTCCTTATCACCCCCCCCTCCACAAACACACACCTTCATATAAATCCTCCGAGATTCATTTTAAACTGAAGATATTTTTATTATTTTCATATAAGAAATATCCTTGAAAATAACAACGAGCGTTTTCATTTGAATAGAAATTAAGAGATTTCAGAATTTCTAATTTGAGTTTCTTTAAAGAAAAATGCAAATTCCAAGATTAAATACAAAAGCGTTTGTTCGGTGGAATGAAATACATAATGAATAAAATTAATCAGTTTAACGTTGCAACTGCAGTTTTCTGAAGTGAGATAAAAATTAAAAATCCCATGATATTAAGTATTTTAAAATATAAAACTGAATTAAAAGTGCCCTTTTTGTAAAATTAGATGCTCATGCCAAAAAATCCTTTTCCTAAAATATTTCTTTTTGAATGGCAATGTATGAGCGGGAAGAATTATTGGATAAAATTTCTTTTATATTTCACAGTTCTGAAATTTAAATGCGTACGTAATATCGGTTTCTGACAAAAAAAAATTTAAATCTTATTATTCATATTCTTTCCCTTTTTTTTTTGTTTTTATATTCTATGCATTTTTTACTTAACTTTTGGTATCATTTGTATTCTTTTATGAAAGCAGATTTATGGATTTATTTAGGTAAAACAGTTGAAACAGCGTAAATTTCCTAAACACAATATTACGTGGTAATTAATATTGTAAAACGTGAAAGCAGAATGATTGATGATAACGAGTACATACAATATAAAATACGGTAAAAGTTCGATAAAACGTGGTTATCCGTACATTGTTGTAAAGTCACACTCATTTTATGAGTGACTCATTAGTCACACTCACTCGTTTATGACTCATTAGTCACACTCACTCGTATACACTCATTTTATGCTCGCAAATTTCGGAAAAAAAATAGAAATGCATGTAATTTTGGTGCAAGCACGTTTTTTATATTGATTTTATATGGTCTATCTTATATTAATAGGTATGGAAATTAATATCTAATGTAAAGAACCTCGACTTCTTAAATTCATTTTCTTAAACTTTCCGTCTTAGTAGCAAATCGCTGGTATTAGAGTTAAGAGTTTTTAAATTCTGTCATTCTAACACTCTTACGTTTTACTGAGATCATAGGTAAATAGAAAACTCAATGCTCAGATCTAGCCTCCAGTTTAAGGGAAAACTAAACTGGATGCTTTTAATAAAGAAACTGAATCACTGAATGCTTTTAATAAAGAAAGCTTCTATTAAAAGCATTCAGTGATTGCATACCGTACTATTACCCGCCGGCGGCCGACCTGTAAAGCCGCTGAACACTGGTAGTTCGGTCTGTGTTTCGAATCCCGGCAAACGGACTGGCTGCAAGGACATTTTCGGAGATTTCCAAATGTGTAACGTGTCTACGAGCCAGTTTCCCTTAGAAAGTCTTCCACGAAGGCATCTTTTCTCTTCCACGAAGGCAGCTATATCTCGAGTGCTTTGCTGGAATCAAATAAACCAAACCATATTATCACTTGAGTAAAGGTGTTCGATATGTACGCTACTAAAGTAGTTACTCTAGTGCGGATATTGAATTTCCGGTTTTAATCTTTCAGCGCTAAGGTTATTATTTATCATTGAGGTTATGGAGTCATTAGGTTATTTTGAAACAGGAAATGTGAAAAATGAGCAATAGAAAATAGTTTGCAAAGTTACCAGCTGAAAAGTTATTATATCTGCAAGAAAAAAAAAGGAAGAATCAAATTTGACTCTGCGAAGAACAAAAAAAAAAAAAAAAAAAAAAAGAGAGATAGAGAAAGTTATGACTTTAAAGAATATAGCTAACTAGCGATAAAATGAAAAAAAAAACTATTTTCGCCGTACGTTTCAAAATAATGCTGATAACAACGTTTCTTATGCTTCAAATAATACTTTTAGGCTAAAGCTAAAAGAAAAGCACGGAATTTTTGTAAGAATCTCGAAGAATTAGTTGATTCTGAGCCAAAGCTTCTTCATGTTCTCGGCATCCCAGTGTCTGATGCATGCTGAGAATTTTCTAACAGACAGAATGTATACGTACTTTGAATACAGGTGAAGTAAAATCCGCGTTTTCTGGAATGTCGTATTGCTATGAGCTAGTATAAAGGTGAGTATTGTGTTGCAAACATGGAGACACATCTTCCCACTGCTATGATTATAGTATATTAGCAAATGAAGGTTTCGTTGCATATAACTACTAGGTTACAACGCAGTCTGTAACCTGGTGCTTATATGCAACGAAAACTTCAAACATTCTCGTGCTATAAGGTAGTGTATTTGCTGATAGTGTTTTTATTTTCAGTTGCTGTTTAGATTATTAATCCTACCAACTTTCACGGCTTATTATGGGTATTAGTAATTATTCAATTTTTGAAGTTGTTTAGTTGTTTGCAGTGATAAGGGACGTTTTTCTAAGGTAGGAAATATTCTGGGTGAGAGCGGTATATGAGAGTTTCCCTTCACAGGTTTAACTGTATTTTTTGCGTTGCAAACAGTAAAATTATTTGCATGAGAAAGTTTGCAAAATCTGTAGCATTTTGATTTGCACTTCGGTTTTCATGTCGAACTATGTCAGGATTTCAAAACCTCCAAATAATTTTTAACTTCATGAATATTTTTTTATGTATTTAATTCCTTTTTAGCTTTCCTTATACTATAAGGGGTTAATGTTCTTACCTATAAATAAATTGTAATTAAAGGACTAGTGGAGACTTTCTACGTTCACTATATCTCTTATGTAGTGCTTTTGCGTCACTGCTGTGCTATGAAAACTTGAATTTTAATTCCATTTTTTAGATCACGAATAATAAAATATATTCGAAAAACATAAAGTAATAATTAAATTGAAGATTTTGAATTTGCGCAATTAAGGTTTATTTTAATTAATTTATTTATATATTTTAATTAAATTTTTTATTTATTCAGTTTTTTTGTATTTATTATTTATCTTTTGTATAATATGTGATGATACATACACGAATACTTGCGCTCTTTCTTTCAAAAATGCATAGCAAAATAATTGACATTTATTCCCCCCAAAAATGCATCGTTTTGAAGAAATCATATATTAAAAAAAACTCTAATAAATTAAACTCGTTTCTTTTTCCCATTAGTTTTTTAAAAATTGATTAATGTTCTTTGTTTTCTCTTTTCATGTAACGTAAAATTTAATAATTAATTACTTATACAAATATTTAACTTGTAGATAATTTTTGATGGAAACGAAGATGCAGTTTTAGAAAAAACTCTCTCTTCGAGCAATTAAACAGCTTCATTTCGCATTTTCTTTTTATCAGCACCTGCTGTCCTGCTTCTGAAGAATATAGCGACCTTTTTGACATATTAAGCAGAGCAAGCAGAAAATTTATCGACCAGGTTTTAAGTAAAAATAAAAATAGAGAGTATACGATATCAGCGTGTATTCTGATGCACTTGAAAAGCAGAACTCGAGTAGTTTTAGGCGTGTCGCTAATGAATTTCAACGCGTGTATTTGCTTCCCTCCCAATATGTCTTTCTTTAGTGTGTACTTTTAAACTTGAGTTTATATTTAATTTCGTCATACTATTTCAAATAATCTTTTTAAACACATTTCTTTACAAAATCATTGAAGAAGACAGTTTGAAAGTATTAAGAAAGAATATATTAGGTTGTCTGGTTATTTTCGCAGAATACTCGGACTTATTCCCTGATGTAATTTATTTGAAATTTCTTGGAAATGTTTACTGTTTTCATTGCTTGTTAAAAAACTGAAATGTTGCTTACCAAACTCATGTTAAGTTTTAAATTAACTGCGAAAATTTCAATGATCTCTTGAATGACTTGAAGTTATTTCTTGATATTTGTTTCTCATAAAACTCCAAAATTTGACTCTCTCGAAATTTGTAGCGGTACTTGGGATTTTGAATTAAATATGTTGAGGAAAAGCATTTAATTATGCATATTTGAAAATACTTTTTACATAAAAAGGTAGGAATAAATGTATTGCTGCTACATAATTGTGTTTACCATGTCTCTAGTAAGTTTACAGCAAATTTAATTTAAAACCTTTTTTTTAATCCGAAGTTACGAAACACAGTTGAGAAAGTTTCAAAATAGCATCGCTATCTGTTATAAAGACTTTGCTCGTCTTTAGTTTCAGCTATTTGTTTCCTTACATACTATTCAAGCACCTTCTTTAAAAAATTCTCGAAACCTCAACTATATTTAACTCTGAATATTCTAATGTTAATATTAGCAAAACACTTTGATACAAAGTATTTTTCTCTCTACCTTTTACTTTTAGTCTGGCTATTTTTTAGTAAGTATCGATTTAATGAAGAAAATGACATTAAACTGGACAAACTAGAAGTAATTTATCAATCTGATACCTTCAGCCAATTACGTTCTAAGGATGCGTTATATCAGGATGATTGCATTAATGTCTTAGTGCTAAAAAGTGTAAATAGTTAATAATGTTGTAACTGCATGGATAATTACATACAGTTCGATATTAGCAATAGCTTGCGGCAGACTACACAGAGATGAGAGAATCGTGTCTGCGGATCCCCGCGAATCACTGCTTCCAAGCTTTTATGATGTGGCAGACGACATGATTCTGACATGGCAAACGCAATAATTTGTTCAGTTGACAGTACAAGAGACATAACTTCACGACCAGTGTCAAGAGAATTTAGCGTTCTGCATTGTGTCTGTCGTCAAAGGCCTATTGATTTCAGAAGGGCTGACGAACCAATGATGTTGCTTTTCCTCTAATATCGTTCCAGATATAACAAATCAGCGCATATAAAATGCAACTGAAAAGATAAGGAGGCATGTCTGAATATTTTTTCCATCGGAACAACACATCAGAATGCTCCTGAACTGTCAACTAGAGAGACCCAGAATGCTCTTGAACTCTCGACTAGAGAGACCCAGAATGCTCTTGAACTCTCGACTAGAGAGACCCAGAATGCTCTTGAACTCTCGACTAGAGAGACCCTGGTCAGCAGGTTTCTTACATCACGGGGACTATAATTCACTTCAACAACTGTTCCGTGTTATCCATGAGTTGCATATATTTGTAAAGAGCTTCTAGTAATTGTAATAAATGCGTTCTGAGTTTAAAATGCAATAAGTTTTACTTAACCTTACAAATGTACCAATCATTGAACGGAGTCAGAGAGCTACCTGCCGCCGGCCACCCCACAGGCTACTCGGAAATTATATTATTCATCCGATGGAAGAGAGAAAGGGTGTTGTAAAATTAATCTTCTTCTAAACAACTAAACTTGGTTGTAAAAACAAAGCATATATTACACAATACAATAGGTGAGAAGATTTAAACCTGAAAAACTGCTTACAAATGACGTATTATCGGTCAAATAAAGAAAATAGAAATATTCACATAAAGAGTATAGAAAGTCCACCACGAAGGCATCCCTCCCCTTAGGCAGATAGCCCTCGAGGCTTTGCCGTAATTACATAACCTAACCTAACCACATAAAGAGTATTCGGTAGGCAACCAGTGTGTTCAGTAATACTTAACAAATACACTTAAGTCATGCTTATATGCAAGGCGATTGTGATTTTAATTAATTGTGATTCCGTCATACGTCTCGTAAAAAGCTATGGAATGGTTTCTCCCTCCAGGTCTCATTCCTGTATGTGTTTCGTTGAGCGAATACCTTGATACATATTAAATCTGGCATTTCGACATATTTGTGTCCGCCTATAAAACTCAGCCTTGTGGAAGCCAATTAAGTTTACTCCTGGTGGTTTTCCTCTGCCCCATTACCTTTCGTACACATTCCTAAGGGAAGCAAATGTTATTCTAAGAAATGAGGCAATGTTAATCAATTCTTGGACAACTAAAAATCACTGAACACTGACAGTTCCTCTCGGATTCTAATCTCGGCAAACGGGCTGGCTACGTGGGAGGTTTTGAGGTTTTCCTCATTGCGACGGTAATACGCGATAGTTTCCCTTAAAATGAACTCCGTATAGGCCTTCATTCCTTTAGGCAGATAGCCCTTGTGTATTTTGTCGTAACTTTGTAGGATTCCTCTCAGTGTATTGCTGAGTTACTGTTGAATGTGAAGAATTTTAAGAACTGATAAGCGAATAATCGCTTGAGTTCGTGTGACAGGAAACAACAAGACAGAAGGGTAAACTATCCCTTTATTATTCCAACTAAAGTTTAACAAACTCCGTCTTGGAGTGTACAATAAAGCCGACACTTGGGCTTTGAACTTAAGAGACTAAGAATAATACTAAACTAATCTTAACTAAAAGGATATAGCCGAAGCTATCAAGATTCTAACCGAGTTGGCCCCTTAACGTTAATAGACTGCGAAGCTATCAAGGGCCTAAAGTACGGCCGAGCGTAATAATAGCTTACGAGAGAGTAGCCTAAAATGACGGACGCGTGCAGACAGAATACCTGGTATCTCTCTCACTAAGATCGAAGAACTTCGCGGTTAAATACCGCTCTTTCTCATTATGCATTCAGACGTGATTCTAAAACTACGTTCTGGCCGTAAGTAGTAAGTTAAGAATTAACAGAAAAGGAATTTTAACTCAAAATTTAACTGTTCATAAAATTAACATAATCCTTACAACTTAAATTATCTAATTTAATCAAAATTCTCCGTAACATGCGTCTTTTCACATACCATGACCTCATTAGATTTCACACCATGCTATTATGCATAGTGTGCACCATGCTTAATAGAATGCTAATAATATGCAGTTATTATTATATGTACCTCACACAAACAGTAACTGCAATTAGATTCCTTGTTGAGTTTAGAAAAATCCTTTGTTTTTTAATCCAATACACAATTTGAAAGAACTACAAATATTTCAATACACACATCAAGCAAAATGCATACGCACAAAGAAATTTTCTGGTCTATAACAGATAGTGTTCCAAACATCTGCACAAGAAATCTTATGTTCTGTTTCGCAGATAAAAATTTAAGACTCTTTGTTATAATTCTTGGAGCAAAAAGAATGCATAATTAGTGTTGTAAAAACATTATTAACCATACTGTTATTTAAAATGAAACCTCTGAAATAAAAAAGAGTTCTTTTTATATATCGTGTTGATATTACATTTTCGTGGGACGAGCGTACTTTAATTTCTGTAAATGTACGATGTTTCCATAAATAAACTATTTTCCTTACCATAAAACTTTTGCTAGTACTCGTATAGTCTTTAAAAGTCAATTTATTTCTAAAATTACAAAGCTATTTATGCAGTTGTTAAATTTCCACTGTATAATAAAATGTGGTGCTTTATGTTACACGTAAATTCACATTTTTAATGTAGATTTCAAAAATAAAATGTGTGCGCTTTCATCGAAAACTAAAAGAGGTTCTCTTACTGCTAAAGCAGTGTGTTTATTAATAACGAAATGACAAAAATATTAAAGATGCATTTTGATTAAGAAACACTGGATGTCTTACAGCTGTGAAATAAGTGCGTAAGATCTGGAAAACCACACACAGGACGTTTAGTGCTGTATACCAGGGTTTCTTAAATTGTGGGTCGCGACCCCCAAGGGGCTCACGGGAGCTTCAGCAGGGGCTCGCCAAAAATTTTGGCAGTTTTGATATTTCTTTAACTTATTATAATAATTTTACAATTACCAAATATTTTTACACAACGTATGAGGAAATAGATAAAGATAAGACAATAAAGACAAAGAAAAAAACGAAAATGTTTCGACGCATTCTTTTTATTATATAAACATTGATTTTCCTTGCTTTCCATGTGACGCTGTTATTTCCTCTGTTAATTATTTAAAATTTTCACATTGTTCTATGTCTTAAAATTAGAAATTAAAGTTAATGACCTAAAACTGCAATAGTATATTACAGTACAAGTGAAAAGTTGACAGTTTCACTCACGCGTGTGTCGGATTTGCGCAATACTTATGAAGTCCCACAAAATTTTTGTAAATATTATGGCGTCCTGGGGGTCGCGAAAAAAATCTCAAAGATAAAAAAGGGTCGCGAGTAAAGAAAGTTTAAGAAATCCTGCTCTATACAATTCATACTAGAATATGAAACATTCTGCACAGTTTTAGTTAAAATGCTTCCTTTTTCACGTTTAGGAAATACGCTAAACAGCTTCGTTTGGAGAGAAAGGTGATGATAAGTCTCACTGCTAACGGAACTCATTTTAACTGCTTTAAAATGCCTTTACACAATGTCTTCATTGACTTCTATTGTGCTGCAGACACAAATTGTGTGCACATTATTTCAACATGCCCAGAAGTACTGCACACTACCAATCTTCACTAAAAACTAATTCCGAATTATCTTCGGAAAACAAGAAAGTTTTTTGCAGATAACCCGTAGCATTTAAATTGATTTCTGCCGACTTTATTACCTTTTATGCAAAGTGCTTCCTTTTTTGCTATTCTTTTCCTCGAATGGTTTCCGAATTATGGATTACTTCAGTCACGCTTGCGGAGGGAATTTCAGAATTAGAAATTTTCGTGACGTAACTCTAGTCTCTATAATCCCCAAAACAAAATATATAAGGAAACATACGCATATTGTGAGTAGAACAATCACGGAATAGATCCATCAGGCTCTGCCCATTGTTAAGGGAGTTATGACAACCAGGAAACACAAGCACCTGATAGCCAATACATAGTTCCAAGAGTCCACCAAAAGAAGCGAAGCACATTTTGTACGCATTTTGGCGATAAAATGAAAGGAAATGTTCTGACGGATAGTAAATTAATAAGTTAAATTTTTATGAGCAGGAGAGGAGAATGATGAGAAACATTTGTGTATCTAGTAACATATATTTGCTGAGGAAATTATTTAAAACTTTTAAAGTGACTTTCATGTTGTGTAAAGAAATAATCTCAAAAGCCAGTATAAGAAACAGCGACAACAGAGCTGTATAATATATAAGGAACAAAAGTTCATGTTTTCTTGCATCATTCTTTTTTTCACATAGTGTTATAATAATGTTAAATACACCAACTGCTATATTTCATTTCATTTTTAACTGATAATGCCTTGTTATGCTCCTATTAATTTTGTTCCTAAGCTACGGTACACAAAAAGCCATGCCTTTTTTTTTTTTTTTTTTTTTTTTTTTTTTTGCTAGTTTTTCATGTTCTTTTAATTTTTAGGTTTTATTATAAATTATCTCAGGGCTTGAAAATTAAAAAAAAATATTACCTTATAGAAGGTGAAGGCAAAATATTATGTACCTCTGCACTCTTCTTGGGTATAAAAATATGATTTTTTTAAAAGCTCTAATTTTTATTAGCAAAACGTGCGCTGGTTAAATAATAATACAGCAAAGCATGCGAGGACTACAGCTTTTTTTCGGTTATAAAATTTTCTGCCACTCCGCGTACATTCACTTTCTGTTTAAAATATTTTGCTCACGTCTTTCTTAAATGAGTTAGATATTACCCCAATAACGGAATGTTCATGACAACAAGTTTAAATGTTACCCGAAAAGCGGACATTACAGGCTATTTGAACTTCAACTGTACTTGGCTAATTGAATTTTATTTGATGTGAACGCCCGAATTTTCTTTGTAATGCAAGATCTATTGTCTATAAAGCGAGCAGCTTCCTTGGTACTGTCTATGTGAATCAATATTAAAACTCATATGTTGTTTCAAAATATCGAAGTGGGAATTTATTTTCTGTTTGAACATGAACTCAATTGCTTTGCCTTTCCAAAATGTATTACATTTTTATTACAAAATATAATTTTCTGTGTTATTTTTAAAGATAAATCTATATCTAAGTCCTGAACTGACTTTAACTTAAAAATAGGGTTGTGCACTCTGTTTTTTTTTTTTTTTTTTTTTTTTTTGTAATTAGGTATGTTTTCTAAATAATGCAATACAGGCTTTTAAATTTTTTGAAACAGCTTTAAAGATGGAAACAGTTTTAAAGAAAGTAAAACTTTAAAGATAAGTTATTTTGAAAGAGACCTATCGAGCACAATTTTGAATGCAATAAAGAACGTTAGGGCATATATTGAGTATATAATGGCGTTAAAAATTGTTATTAGCTACTAATTAAAAACCGAGAATTTACCTCTTAAGATATTAGCATAAGACTGCATTTTTACTATTAGTTTCGTTTGATTATTAGTGATCAGAAGTGTATTCGTCATTCAATGTATTAAAACTAAATTCGGATACTTCTTTTCTTACTCGGTGTCCACCTGTTTATAAGGCACTAGCATAAAAAAATAGTAAATAGTTAACAAGTAATATCATTATATAAAAACTGGCTTACAATCGTTTCGAACGCAAGGCGAATTAGCAGTTTTCGAAAGCCTAGTTGAATATGAGCAGCTGGAAAAATCGCTGCGGGTTAAGATGGTTGCATACAAATATCATATATTACATCAATCACGATCTACTATTCGAACATATGCTAAGTAGGCAGTCTTTGAAGAAGCCGATACTCTGAAGGATTTGAGCAGATTCATTTAACTGCTGGATACGAAAACTTTGTAACTTTCTTAGGATAATTTTTGACTATATAGAGAAATTACCCTTCTTCTCAATTCTTTCCTTACCGATCAATTTTTAGTTTCATTGAAAGAAATGTCAATTTAACCTTCAAAACCATCACTGCAGGAGCTCCTCTGAGTTCTTGTCTTGCATTCACTCTCTACCTTTTTTATGTAACTGATTTTTCCAGATATAAACTAGATCATAACTCAATGTTAGCTTGCCACACCGACGATACGCCTGTAGCTGTCAGCTTCATTCAACCCAATAATGTCACTTCCAAACCCCAGAAATTTGTTTTAGGTATTCAAGACTGGTAATAGGAAAGGTGGTAAGAAATGGAAGATAAGCATAAATGCCTCTAAACACCTACTAGCCAGGAGACGCAAGATTCGGCAAATAGCACTGACAACCTCTATTTATCTGAGAAAATTGGGAATCGTGTAAATTATGCAAGTTATCTGGAAGTTATCATTAATCATAGGCTTACATTAACTTGTCATATTAAGCATAACGTAGGAAAAGCCAGTGGTATCGCTAACGAACTTTCTGCGCTTCTCGAAAGCTACTCTGGACAGTCTTGGAATTAAAGGAATTGAGAAGGATTTACCTATGCATTATACAGCAAATTTTATGCTACGCATCTCCATTCTGGGCGTCACCTTCAAATGCGGACTTCCACAAACTTCATGTAGTATAGAATAAGATTCAAAGAAGAAATATAAATGCTTATTATTTGATAAAAAACAACTTGAGCCATGATGATTTGAAAACGATCCGACATCTTTCTTACAACAGAAAACCATATTTCTTAACTCACTGAGCGTTTCTTCAACGCTGGACTTAGCTATGATGTTGCAAATATTTTCAGAAGTACTCAGTTACTAAATCATTACAGAAGATAATTTGATTAGACCATTTGCTACCCTCATACTTAGAGACCACAATTTCGCAATCTAGCTTGGAATGTAGACTATCACTCATTTCCTGTGTGGCGTGACTTTCTGCGTCTCTCGTCGTTTTCCATCTGATTGGCACGTTTGCAATACAGGAGATTAGAGTCTCCCTAACTTTTCCTCCCTTTCTTGACCTATCTCGGAATTTAAACTACTATCTCGTCAACATCATTTGCCCTCAGATGTTTACGTTTCTTATCTGGCTTATTAGAGCCCCATCAAGGGCCACACAAGCAACTTCATAATCCGCATCAGCATTATTTTGATGAAATTCATGTTTCTATGGCTGAAAGAAGGAAAATGACAGATAATGAGCGCTGACGTGCTCTCGAATGTATTAAAGATCTCAATTTTTAATTTGGCATTGGTCATTCTGTAATTTCTAAAACGTGGTAACAATTCCGAACAAGTCAAACAATTGTCCGGAGACCTGTACCAGGTCGATCATGGGTTACCATCCCTTCTGAAAATCGGTATTCTTCTATGCTAATCAAGCCTGAATCGACGAATGGCCTCCACACCTGTTACATTCATAACCGCAGTATTAATTTGCAAGACAATATCTCCCAGTACTCTGCACCGAAGGCTTTGCGTGAAGGGACTGTACCCCGAGTACTAAGTGTGTATGTTCCACGAAGCGCCCGATCCAGAGAGGCGAGATAAAAGTGGTGTTATCAACATCTCAACTGAGCTATCTCATACAGACGCAGCGTCCTGTTTACGGACTAATCAAGATTTGCTCTGGAGTCAGATGACAAGTGTGTAAGGGTCTTGTAAGAAAAAGCCTCAAGTATCAGACCCCAGACATCATACATTCAGAGGTGGCAGCGCCATTGTGTGGGCTGGAATTTCAATGGGATATCCAATTAACCTCACATTTTTAAAAAGAGTTCTGTGATGGTTGTGCGGTATCGGGATGAAATTCTGAACGTCATTGTGAGACTCTACTGTGCAACAGTTGGTCCTGATTTTATACTTGTGGAAGATAGTCCCCTTTCCCTTCGAGCCAACGTCGTTCACGGGTACCTGGTGAGTGAGGGCATTCTCGTGTGGAGTACGCGCCATATTCCTCCGACCTTAATCCCACTAAAAATCTTTGGGAAGCCCTTGAGTATCCTGTCTCTACACTTTTACTATGTCACATTTCAAAGAAAATTGAAAATTCAGACAGTTTAGAATTCAGAAAGCTCAGATAGTTGAAAATTACCCTAATGAAGGAATGGTCATTGCTAGCATCTGCGATTGTTCATCAACTCATTGAAAGCAAGGACAGTCGTTGTAAAATTTGTGTGAAGGTTCGGGGTGATAACATTTCTTATTAATGTAAGTTTTTTTTTTTTTTTTGTTTGATTTCAGCTTCAAGCATCAATTTTAATGACCCCAAAGTGACGTCTTCATATAATTTACGAACATTATATTTTGTTTTCATCTTCGTACATAATGCTTGCTTTCTTTGATGCATAAGCACTATTTGGTACATGCAGTTTGATGTCAAAGCTTTATTTTTCCATTCCTGTGTATTTTATCGTCGAGTGCTCAACTTTTGGTAACCAGTGTTTTACGTTATATACTAAATTGAAAAGGTGAGAACATTAACATTACTTTACTTTTGTGATATGTAAACAATGTTAAATGAAATTAAAGAAAAAGTATAGCTAAAAGATTTTAAATCATCGATTTTATTATCCTTATTATTTTACACTGTATCCTTTTTTCCTGCAATATTTCTCATTTATTTGAATTTTTGTTTTTGTATTTTTGGTAATTGGTTTTCTGCCATTTCTTCCCGCTCAAACTTCGAGTAGGAAATAATGATTTACTGCAGAAGAATGCTTTTACATACTGCTGACAGTAGTAACCACCTCAATGTGTCATATACTCGTGACATTTCAGTGCGTTATACGCACGCACATTCTGATGTAAAATCTATTTATTTGGATCCCTTCTTTATTCTGTAATAAAAAGTTTTAATAAACAGATAGTTTTAATCCCCTGTATATCTTGTTACGACAGTGAAATAAACATGTAAAAATTTAAACACAGATTAATGTGTATGCTGTTTATGATACTGCGCTAACTGAATTAACTATAAACTGTTTTTTTTCCAGTTCTTTGGAGAGTATTTGTAAAATTCATTTTGCCTATAGATGGTATATAATCATTTGATTTGGCTACAGACGATATATAATCTCTTTCACCTCTTGCATATCACAGAGCAACTGTAAGATAATTACTAAATGCTGATAGCGACAGAAATCAGATATAGTTGTTTCGCCTGGCTCTTTCTGAGCTTTCTAAATGTACTCCCGCAGAAGCCAAGCAAAGAAATTCTCTTTTCGTTGCTATCCATTCGCAGAACTGCCCAAATTTACTGTTAATTGCAAATAAAAGAACACTCAGACCGTTAAGAAGCAACGTTAGATTTACTTTTTATAACACTCTAAAATCACCCGAGATTTACACATACCAAGTCTGACACGCTCCCCTTTCTTAAGCGTAAAATGTGTACACCAAACAATGTCGGTAGAAGTTGTAACAGTAAAGGGGAATTAAAATCCCTCCTTTCCATGCGAGGAGAATCTCTTCTATAACTATGCCTCCGAAGCGTAGAAAGTGAGATGTTATCAAAATCCTGTTTCTAAGCAAGGAAAGGATTTTGAAGGGTTTTATTAAAATGTCAAACATATTCCTTATCTCTATGAAATCGAAAGCCAGTATGCGTGTCCTGAATTTCAAGCTCTCATGAGTTGATAATAATTGCCGCAAGGAACAGACAGGCAGATTTTGTTTGATCTCATATAAGAAGTTACTTCCGGAAGATGGCAGTAAATACATATTTTTTAGATAACTCCTAAATATTTATAATAACATATTAAACTAATTAAGAATTTATCCTTACCGAATGTTTCACATTAATCAAAAAAAAAAAATAATTGCGGGAACAATGAAATGTTAAAAATATATATGCTAACCTTCGCAGTTGCGTAGTATAATGTTTCCTGCAGCAACGGAGTAGAATGAACCAGAACGTCATGAGGATTAAGAGATTAGCATCATATGAACTACAAGGAAATCAACAACTTATAGTGTTTTGCTTAAATTATGTATTCGTAACTAAAATATGATGTACTGAATTTCTCCTTGTTGATTAAAAGTGACAAAAATATTTCCCTGGTCACCTTCATGCATTTTATTAAACAGTTAAAAAATTAGCTTTTATGAAATAGGACTTAACGTGTAATTTAAAGCGCTGGTTCTCTGAATCCAGAGCGTTTTTTGAAATTTCTATGAGTATTATACATATGCGAACATATGCACGTTCTTACAATATAAAATAAATGGATCTGTTCAAAATCCACAGACAAAGCAGATAGCTCAATGATATATGAGGATGCAGATAACAGCTGAGTAACATATTTCAGCGCAATTACTTTTTGTAACTTTGGGGAAATTTGTTTGATGAAACTCTCCTTATAATCAACAAGATTACTTTATTTTTTTATTAAGGATAGCTACTATATAAAAAAGTGAATTTAGTCGCTTTTGATAAGGCTTTTATAACTTCAGATATTGTTCAGCTTTAATTCATATTATTCACTCTTATTCCATTCAGTCTGTAATGAAATGAATAGAGCTCTGTTTCTCATTCAAAACTTTCATAGTATGAAGCCTTTCTATTCTTGTGATTCGTAAACTATTAAACAATATATTCCCGCCTGTTAGCTTTCTTATAGAATGATAAATCCCACACGAAATTACTCTTATTTCAAATTTAGTTGAGAACACGAAGGTAAATAGAATCATTTCTGGTTTTATAATTATTACATTAAAGTAGAAATTTATCTGTGGGCTGTAGCTTTTTATTAAACTTCTCCACAGCATTTGCTTCTTTTTAATTTTGTATGAACATTTTAAAATATCAAACATCACATCCTTACAACACTGTACTACTAGTTGTAATAAAACTGCAAGAAACCTAAATAAGATCTTCAATCACGAGCTTTTACAACGAGGAAATCATTAATGATTTATGGGATAAATTAGAAAAATAAAACTCCCTAATTAAGGATGAAGCTTATGTTAGTCGGAAATCTTAACCTATAAAAGATTAACTCAAAATGGATCTCCTCTTTTAGAAAATACTCTGAATAAACCGCTCTGCACCTCAGGAGTCAAGAGAAGAATTTCTCTTTGTTTGCTCAGAGAGCGTAACGGCATGATTCCGGATGAAGTGGGAGGGATACGAAAGGGGATGAATGCACGATATGTACCTATAACCCCGTCCAATTAAACACAGTATTCATTCTTCTGCTTAATCACACCTGGGATCTTAATTTAATTAAACGCAGCATAAAACCGAATAAGAAATACTTGCTTCAACAACACTTCCGAGACAGGACGTGGATCAAGACACCCACTATAACCATACCACGTGATTGGGACATGTGTGACCTCCATGTTCTGTAGCTGTGAAATTAAAGAGCGTAGCTATCTTGGAAATCAAAAGAGGCTTTGTGCTCAACGAGGCAGGTACTTTTTATTTATTTTGCAACACTTTTTACCAACATGCTTTCGTGTTTATTATAAGATTAAAGGCGGAGTAAAGATTTGGGAACTTACTAGTGGGTTAACTGCGCAGTTACTTTTCTCAGCATTTACATTTACCATTCTGCTCTATGATTAATGTTGATTACATTTCCCATCTTTGAAGATGCTAAATCTAAACTCCTTATCTGTGTTTCATTAATGTAATAAAACTTACTTTTTTGCTTAAATTCTTCGAGCTTAAACAAAATTCACAAATAATGATAATAATAATAATAATAACACGAATTAAACGTTTGTTACTACATTAGGAGAAGGAACACGTGCTCGTCAAAGTTCCGGTAAGGTTTTATTGGTGTATTAATTTGCATCGAGAACTACGGGTTTTATCTACCACAAAACTGACAAAGGATCTGGCACAAGGCTTAACTTTTAGTTAATTTAGTTCGTGATACTTTACTTAAATCAGTACTTTATCAAAATGAAACTATATCTGCTATTTTAAATAACAAAAATGTTCTATTGTTATATCATAGGAGCAAATGAAATACCAATTATTTATTTATATTTATAAGGAACCATATTAATTATATAAAATACGTGAAATTCTTATTTATTTAATTTTTCTTCCATTCCAGATCTGTTTAATTATATTTAAATCGATGTAAATCAATGCAAATTTCCGGTTTTGAAAAATCTAGTTATGGTTCTCAGGTATCCTGGAATTCTAACATGCGTCTTTCTAGTCCCGTAACGTTTGGCCACCACTGCTGTAATAAAAACCAAAACCAGAATTTTTACCGCAGAAGCAAATGCTAAAGTTACGAGACAACAAAATTTTTTATATTTCATTCGATGTTGCGTTTAAATTTTTGAATGACAAGAAATGCGTCTTTTCTTGGGAAAATCGGCTTGTCTAACTTTTCTGATTCCTAGGCTTTAAAAATTTTCCGGACATTTTCTGGGAATATTAAGCTGCTAAACATTATTTTTTAAATTGTCGTTAGATTTTACTTCATACCACTGAACCAAATTACTCCCCCCTAATAATTTGCTCTTTAAGAAGAGGATCTGTGATGTTTGTTTCTCGAAGTGTATTGCTTGTTACTATCTGAATGCCACCAAATAGAGCTTACCACTTAAAGGTATTGACATGCATCTCTAACTTATTAAACGCGGGAGCTCAAGAAGAATTTGTAACAGGTTATTTATACTCTTCGCAATCTTCTTGAATGTTGCGTTTTTCCCAGTCACGAAGGGAATGGAGTATTATTACATGAAGATGTACCAATAGGATCCATTTTAAATGGCTGCCAAGCGGTTGACGCGATAATGTATTTTAAAACATGGCTAGAAAAAAAAAAGATTAATTTACCCCATACACAGTTTCTTAAACTACGTTTTCTTTTTCTTCTTGTATTTTTTGGGTGTTTTTCTGTATTATATACTTTACGACATATTATTACAGGATTATAATCTGTGGCAAAGAAAAATATTTTATATTGCATCCCGTGTTAGGTACTGCGTGTTTTCTCACCTTCCCAGAAACTTTTGTGGTCATTTACATAATCAGATTCTAATTTTAACTTCCCGGGTCTAGCATAAAATATATTGTCATGTAGTAAGTAGTTCAGAAAGAAATGACTACGAAATATGTAGCATACCCCCTCCTAATAATCATGCGATAGATAATTGAGTACAGATTTAATTTGATAATTTGATACAGAAATTCTATAAATAAGATAATTATGGTTGAGCCTGTGAGCCCTCAGGATAAATAAGCTAATGCGTATAAGCCTAAAATAATTAATGACTGTAAAAGCGGATTGTAAATTAAATTTATTAACATACATTAGCCAAAAAATGAAATTCTTGTAAAATGCAAGCTGGTTGCTCTTAATGAACTCACTCTTTTATAGTTGCAGAGTAATTTTACATAACTGACAATAAAAAGAAGAGGTATTCTATTCCTTTTAATCCGTATATTGCAAATATATTACCCGTTTAGAGAAAAAGGAAAAGAGAGCCGGAGATAAAGAAGTTCATCTGTAGAATATTTTTTGATATGAATGAAATTACGCGTGGAAATACCTTAAACTGAATAAGCAAACGATTAAGAATAAAGCTCAATTTCATAATAACAGTCTGTCACAGCGTTTAGAATTTGCGCATTGTCGCCAGATAAGATTAAAAGTCTGAGAGGAAGGCAATTTTGGGCACAAACTGAATTTGGGTAAAATCTTACAGACTGTCCGGATGCCTTGATATTTTATTTTGCATAATCTGTGTGAAAGAGCGAATACGAGAAAGGATGTATCATTGAGCAGAAAAAGACCGTTTGGTGTAATCAACTCATTTCTCCCCCGGGGCAAATGTGGCTCCGTCAGACCGAAGAGACACATTATGTATATCCCTGAAGCTTACTTTAAAGGGGCAAACCATGCCAAAGCTATCCACCCTCCGTACCTCACTGCGCATGTGCGAAATAACATCAGGAGGCAACAAAGCAGCATCAATGAATGCAGCATGCCGTCGGCCATGTTAGCAATCTTTTACCACGTTGTTCGAAAACGTTCTTTGTTGTTGTAGTCAGAGGTACTTGGTTTTAGCTATGTGAAATTCTTTTAAAGGCCTTTTTAAATGTAATGCTGTAATTGAAATGGTTTTGGCTATTGGGTGAAAACTTTGCTCTTGGTTTTCACAATGGTCATTCCAAATAATTGTTTAAACGTTTTCATGGTAATTTGTTTTTAAAGTTGTTGTCGGATAATTATAATGTATTTCAGTGTTTTCAATTTATTTAGGGGTGCCTTTAATTGTCTTTAAGTATTTTTTTCTGTTTCAGTTAGTTATTGCAAATTTTGCTTTTAAAATTTCACTGTAAAATTTTAACTATGGATCCATAAAAATTTATTACGTTTTGTATGGCATGTGTTTCCCTCCCTTTTTAAGTTTACAGAAGAAAAGAATTAAGAAATTTATGTCATTTAAATTTTGTCTTCGTACGGCTCGCTGTTTAAATTGAAAAAAAATTGGACAGGATTTCTATAATTCGCCCCAAAATTCCAACTAACATGCTTTTCCAATGCAAAATAACCAATGCAAAATTCCAACTAACATTCATTTGCTCATAAAACTCCAGAAATGCATGAAAATAAAACATTTTGAGTTATTTCAAAGTAAAAAATTTACTATCTCCTCGAACTGCGCTGTTTAAATTTCACCCTGCGTTGATGTTTCACTGTATAGCCGTGGCTCTTCGGTACAGTGGCGCAGAGGCGAAACAGGTTTACATTGCGTCTATGGAAGCTTTTATTCTTTTCCTTAGAGATTCTTTGCTATGAGCCCACCAACGGCTGATCGGTAAAGTTTCTGGACACTATTTGTTCGACTAGGATTCGAATCTGGGGAACCAGATGGCTGCATGTTTTTCCCCGCGAGCAATCTGGATATGAGACAGTTCCCTTAAAAACTCTTCCCCAAGACATCTCTCCCCATAGGCAGATAGCCATCGTGTTGCTTTTCTCTAATCACTTAACCTAAGTGCTCTCAATATGTGAAATCTGGCAGCCCAGCGAAGCTGTAGTCCATCGCTCTTAGATGGCACAATGCAGTGAAGAGAGCTTATTGGATGGTAGCAGAATGAATGAATGCCCATACAAAGCGCTTGTGAAAACAACACAAAAGACTTACATCCTTGCTAGACTACCTTTCGTAAAGGGCCATTCGCAGTGGGGTTTATCCGACTTAACGGAGTTGATTCTAGCTCTAGCTCTGCTATACCTGAAGTTAGATTTTTCAACATAAGAAAAAGCTTTTTTTTTTACACCTGGAAAGCAGCTTCGGCTGTGCCTAATGTTACCGTTCACTCAGATAAACCTTAGTGTAAATGGCCCTTAACATCACAGCCACAGTAGCACAATGCATATGAGCGACATTCTGTGACTTGTTCTGCTACCTTGTCACAGCATCTTCAAACATTTTTCCTTGTCGCACATGACAGACTATTCCAAAGTGTTCTTTCTAAAGTCGAAATATTCGCAAGTCACTCAAGTACACATTTTGTTCTGTATTCGCTATAACAATTAATATTTAATATTATTGTTTTTTACCCTATTTTGTTCATTAACAAAGAGAAAAGTTCTACTTTAACAGGACAGACAATCTTTGATTTTTCTCTTTCTTGAAAGTTATCCTATCTGCAGCAGATATGTTTACAATTTTTTAATTGTATTTTAGTTCTTTTCCTCTATTATCTTCTTCAAAAAATTACTTCTGAGAAATATGGATCTGTGTCTGATCGCCCTCGAATCCGAAAGAGTTTTATTCAAAATTTAAGCCAAACCAACTCTACTTTTTTGTTCAAAGATGTTGTGTTATAACAAATATTCTTGTTTTGACACCAAAGAAAGAAAAAGTTGGAGATGCAGCTAGTCACTAAAGCTATATAAAATATGAACAATTAAAAGAAATGTTAGCTATTGGGCGAAACCAGAAAACATATGACATCGAAAGTGTTAAATTTTGCGAAGCTCGTAGTTCTGATTTTTTAATTGTATTTTAAATACATTTTTGAATATTTCATCACAGTTTGAAAACTATGGTAAAAATCTAAAAACAGTATGAAAACTGTGACTGAAAAGTCACACTTTATACTTAGTTCTTAATAAATCAAGATTTGAAATAAATATTTGTTTAATCTTCACATGGACCTTAAAGTGAATGCAGTTCAATTATAAAACATTAAGCAGAAACGATTTTTAGATCATAGTAGTAATTCTAAAGTTTAAATGAAACTTATCATTCAGTAATACTATCTGCACATGCTGTCGCATGTTAAGTCCAGATTTCATCGCTAAGTAATTTGTTTTCAGAAGGCTGAGGGCGAGTATAAATCATTAGAATACATTAAGTAATAATTTAATACATTGCAATTTAGAAAACACTCCCATCTCAACATACTTTCAACAACTTATTGACATTCATTAATTTTCCTCCTTCTTTTAATAGTAGTAATTCCCGTAAGAACTGGAAGTTAAAAAATTATTTCAATTGCTGATTCCTCTGCCAATGGTCTAAAGTTGCTGAATGTTGGTTGTTCGACCTGGGTTCGATTCCAGGTGAACGGGCTGGCTGCATAGACATTTTGGCAGTTTTTCTTATGTGTGACATGAGCATGAGCTAAGTCCTCCCTGAAAGCAAACCTCTGTTCAGGCTAATAACCTTGTGTGCTCTGCTATAATCAAATTAAACAAACCAATAAACTGCTGATTTATCCTGAGGGCATCAAATTATGTATTTATATATATATAAGATTACATCTATATCTGCAATTAGAATAGTTCTCTATAACAAACTTTAATTGATCTATTTCATATAAAAATTAAAGAAGGAAGTAAAAGATGTATTTGCATGCAAAAAATTATTTTGCATAAATACATGATATGTCAAAAGTTAATAATTAGCTTATTTAGGTATTTTCAGTGTTCGCTGTTAAAGACCTTACGTTGATTTGTTTGCCAGAAGAGCTCAACTTTTATGCATTTACTAGATAATATTTTCTGAACTAATTAAATTGCATTTTGCGAGGTTCACATTTCTCTGCGTGTCTGCTGTAGCGCATTTTTTTAGCTGTTCTCTTTGTGTTTGAGAATTCACATGCGACTTCTAATTTTATCTTATTGTGAGTATTACTTGTTTGCTTATTAATTATTCTGAGAAATTATTTGTTGGCTTTCTAAAGCTTTAGTAGCTTTCTAAAGCATTAATAGCTTTATAATTTTGCAGCTCATTACTATAAAAAAAGATGCTTCATGTCATCCTTTCCTTTAGGGAAAGATGTACTTTCAAGAAGAAATGATTGTATTTTCTTACAATCAGTCAGTAGCCAAGTCATGAAAACCTAGTTTAGTTTTGTCTAGGCTTCATATTTAAATGACGATAGTTGTTTTAATAGAATAAAGTAAAATTGTATATATATATATAGGGTGACCATACCACCCATTTAACTGCTGAACGGCTGCAACTAATAAAATACAGTGAAGTGACTATCCGCTGTTAGAAGAAACAACTTACAGCGCCACCTGGTAGGAAACGGCTAAGTTAGTGTTCCTACCTCGAAAACGTTACGAGATAGGAGAAAAGTGAATTATAAAGATATAGAGCATTATCGATTTAGAACGAAAAAACACCTCGTGAACATGAATGCTAAAAATATAATTCTGAACACGCACATTTGTTTTTTCGCGATATCTGAAACTGTCACGCCACAAAACTTGAAGAAATGATTATCTTTCAGACGAAAATCGAGCCCGCATCACGGCATAATGGTATCGCTTATAATTCACAGTTGAGAGGATTGTGGTTCAGGTCACGTGGAGTGTATCCCTGTAATGACTGTTTTTACAAACAGAGTAGACAATATGCTGAAGTTGATCGTGCACAATCTTTTCGCAAAACTCAATCAAGTAAACGCAACTTGAGCTCGGTGTGCGAAATATGTTATGCAAAAGGTCCATGAAACGTCATACTTCTTCACCTGAGACAGCTGTAAAAGAGATATCGCCTCGAGTTGTATGTTGAAACTCATGGCCATGGAACGATTTTCAAACAATTGTAATTGTGAGATATTTCTACTTTACCGTGACACGAACAGCAGGGCGGTTGTACCGGCAGTGTTTCCTTGCAGGCCCGAACCCTTTTGATAATGCAATGATGCATAGTATATATAATGCAAATATGATTGAAGCTGATAATTATTAAAAGCAAATATGACGAACTGAAGAATATTAGGAAAGATGTGGGTGAAATTAAAGACCTACTTAAAATAAAAGGATAATGATAACGATCGCGCCCTGCTGATCGGGCCCATAAGAGATAATGTTAAACTGGAAACTGGAAAAGAAGGTTGAAAAGAAAATAGAGGAAATTAAAGTGATCTTGAAACCTACTGCCACTGATATTGATGAGTTATCTTTTTATTTACAAACCAGAGGATGTGAATATCGAAGTTTTGAATTCTTATTATAATAAAAATGGAGATTTTGTTATAAGAGTTAAGGATAAGAAAGACACAAAAACAAACCTTCGTAAGGCGATTGAAGAAAAGGAAAATTTGAATAATACGTACATGTTAAGAGCAGTAAATTTATCACAACTAGAGTTATTATATATAATCTTCAGGATTTTATGAAAAGTGATGAAATTGCGGAAAAGTTTAAACTTGATTGTACCTGCTCCGGTGATTGTGTCCACTTTTTATTTTATATGAATAAAGATAGAAAAAGACTTTACTAGTCACAGAGTTTTCGGCACTAATGCAAAATGTCAGGTGGTTGGAGAGTAACAGGTTAGCAGTTGGATGGAAATCTTATCCAGTCAGGCGTTTTCTTCAGGCTAAGCGCTGTTTAAAGTGCCTAAATTCGGACACACTAATAACGACTGTAGAAATAGAGTTAGCTGCATATAAGATGCTCTGGAGAACACAAAACATATTAGTGTACGGAAGGAAAACTGTGTTGTATTAGTTGTCGAATTTCAAATGAAACATTTCAAACAGATTATGGTACTAATCATGATACGTTCTTCAAAGGATGTCCAGTCTATAAAAAAAGAGGTTAAATACATTGTAGACCACTTGGATAGTGATATATAATAAATCATATGTAGATAATTTATACAATTTAGTTTTATCACTGCGGATTGGCTTTTATTTTTTCTATATTTTTATTGCATTTTATCTTTCGGATTTTAAATTTTGTAAATTTTTCTATTGTGTTATTTTAATTTGTGTTTTATTCGCATAAAGTTATTAAATATTAGTCTTAATCACTGTTCATTGCGGCATGCCAGCTTTCAGGAATACAGAAATCATTGGGCAAGCCTTATGATGCGATAATTGTGCAGCAACCATATCCTATTGAAAATAAATTTGCCTATTTGAAAAAGGGTTGGAGAGCGGTAATGATGAATCGTGTTAGATGTGCTATTGTGTTTGCCAATTAAAATATTAGATTTCAGACAGATTTGATTTCAGATACAATTGTGCGGTTTCCGTTTCCATTGAGAAAGAATTTATGGGAATTATTTCTGTATATTTCTCGCCACGTGAGGATTTGCATGAAAATTTAATTAAATTGGAAGATGCCATTAAATGTTATAATAATTTTCTTGTGTTGGGAATTTTTCTAAGCTTTTTTAACTGGGGTGACCTCTGAACGTTGGTTGCTCGACTTGGTAAACGGCAGCGACTAGGGTATTTTTGTGTTTTCCTCCATGTGTAACGTAGATTTTGGAAAGCACTGCTTAGGCAGTAGAGCCCCAAAATAACACTGTAATATCGCAGTGTAACGTAAATACGAGACAGTTTCTGTTAGGAAACTCTTCACAAAGGCGTCTTTCTCTTTACGAAGATAGCCCCTTCACTCGTTGCCGTATTCAGACTAACTAAGTTTAGTAGCACGAATTAATCTCTGCAAAAGTTTGAAAAAACACGGCCAATATCATAGAGAATATCATTCAGGATTCTTTCACAGCAAATATCCCTGCCTACCTGAAGACGGAAGAAGAAGCAAAGCTTACTCTTGAAATGTTTCCAAGAAGCATACAGTAATGATATTATTGCTCCATCTCCTCCTCGAGAAGTGATGTATCTCATTCAAAACCTTGATGTCAAGAAGGTTAAAATTTTGATACCATCTCCATAAAGGCTATCAAAGAAGCACCAAGAAGATAATCATTTTAATAACCACCGTTTTTAACGCATTATAGTCTTCGATTCACTACTACAGCAGTAGAAGCATGTTTGTCGTTATCATTTCCCTAAGCCAAGAAAGACCCCAAAGATCCTAGTAACTATATTAGACTTGTGGGAATTTATTTAATTTACTTTACAGTTTAAGCAGCCTGTCCTATCGCTTTTGCTTTCAACTCACACTTTCTTGCCAAAATGCAAATTGACTAGCGTACATGTATTAAAATGAAGTAGAAAGAAGTTAGTACTTAAGGGAATGTTTCGGAAGGTGAAATCAAAGCGTGTCCTACTTGTCTGAAGGCCACGTTGCTGGCTTTAATTTTTTAGCGATTAGATTTCTGTAGCGTTGAGCTGTTCTTGCCATTAGGCTTGTTTACGCCGACGTTTTCGAGTCAGGGCCAGATTGCGCGATAGTTAACATGTGAAGCCGTTAAGTTAAACTTAACTTCATTTACTTTTAAGTTATTCTGTACCTTTTAAGTTAAGCCAAAAGTGTTGGCTTTTGTAATCACGAGCTGGTGCCATCTGTGAACTTTATTTGAGTTAATAAAGGGTTCTTTACACCCTTCTCCTGACTTTGTAGTACTTAGCGATTAATCACTAAACAGCCTCCTATCCCCGAGCTCAGTTTATAATAGCCAAGCACACAAGACGTTATAACCAAGCTAATGGGTTTACTTCATTTACTTTTAAGTTATTCTGTACCTTTTAACCATTAGCTCACTCCTTTGTTTAGGGAAGCTGTTTAAGAGGATCATCCAACTAAGACTCTTAAAGCGTATTGAAGAAATACATAAAGTCTCATCAATCAAATAAGAACTAAAATCTCATCAATAAAACCCCGTTTGGGTTCCATAAAGGCCACAGCACTTCACATAAGCTAGTTAAACTGCGGTCGATAAAACTGCGAATGCCTTCGCTAAAAAAATGCTTGTTTTCTCGAATTTGAGATAGGATTTGACCGCGTGTGGAATCAAGGGTTAATTTTCAAAATCATAAAACTTCAAATCCTTTCCAAGCTTGTTAAAATCAAAAATTCATATTTAATACGCAGAACTTTTGAAGTTTGCATTGCCGAAGTACCTTCGGCTAGAAAATGCATTTCAAATGCAGTTTTTCGATGCTGTGTTCTAAGTGTTGTTTTATTTGTTTGTCAAGGGTCTGTCAAATCTTCTAGGAACGTATTTCGCCAAATATGCTGACGAAAGAGCAATCTTAAGTGTTTTGCGTAACCCAAATCATACGATGGACAAGCTCAAATTTAGTGCTAGCAGTATTTCTTACTGATAATCAATGTTATGTTTAAAACTAACCCACTAAAAAGCAATAGAGAGAAAAAACACTGTATGTCTCCTTGATAAAGTAAATACTTACCCACGTTATGCCAGCTTGGACTATCACTCTCAAAACCCAACGGAAAAAATTCTATCGTTTCCAGTGCAAGGTTATAAGAAACATAGTCAGTGCGCCGAGGTTTGTGCGTCATAGGCTTATCTTAAATGATCTACATTTGCATAACTATACTTTAAGGACTTGCCATAGGTTCTTTAGTAAGACTTCAACCACAGAATTCCCTGCAGTTGCTGCACTCACGAAATGTGATCCTACGATATCAAATAATTTTGAAAACTAAGAACGGTACATCAGGATCCTAAGAGATGAAGGTTGAACATCAGTAAGTCATGTGATAATTTGTTTTATGACTGTTAAAAAGTTTTTCGTATTTTTATCAATTTTTTGTGTATGTTTGCACGTTTCCAAAGGGTTTGACTGATTCCTTTTAATCATTGTTATATACTTCTTATAATTTAATATTTATATGTGTTTCTACCAATGACTATAGTTGGGTACCGACTGTGTTATAGTTCCAGAGAAATTTAATTTTTTTTCCTATCCCTCACCGCGTCATCAGCTCGATAGAATAGCTTCACACTAATGTAACGGGGCGCTTGCGCATTATTTCACATTTTCCTCAGAGAATACCTCCAGAGACACAGGCAGTAATAGGCCAGAAAATGTTTCAAGTTAAAAGTAACTGGCATGACATGTGGTAAAGACTTGGTAGTTGTTGCTGACATCTGTTTGTCTGTTAGAGAGGAAAACGCTGATTAAACTAAACGCCTAACATTTGGTATGGTTTTCATAAGTGTGAAATTTAGTAACGGTTAGGTTCTCGGACTCGGTTTATATATAGTAACTTCGAACAGGGTAACTTATAATTAGTTCATTTGTTATACTCCCAGCCTGTAGCTGTAGGTCAAGGATTGACTTTAACTTTGCTTTTGTAATTAGTTCATTTGTTATACGTTTCAGCCTGTAGCTTTAAGTCAAGGATTGACTTAAATTTTGCTTTTCATTATTTTAAGTTAAGTCACCTGCGGTGAGAAAATAAAGTTAAGTAAATAGTTCACATTCTGGTGTTATCTCTTTTTCAGACAGTCAGTTAAGCAAAAGGCGATAACTTGCATACACAATAAACGTTGAGAGTTAGTGGTTGATAAAAGAAAGCAATCTGATAGTAAGCCATCCTTCAGTTGTTTTAAGGTACATCAGAAAATTATCAATATACATTTAATTGTTAGCATTACGAACTGCATTTACTCGTACATGAACTGAGGAATAGCTCCTATTCACTATTTTGTTACAGGTAGAGCATCTTGTATGCAAATCTGATCTGAGGAAGCAGATCTGATAATATATACATTTTCACATACGATCGTATGATTTTTCGCATCAAAACATTTATTCCTCTTCACTTGTTGCAGTCGTTGTTCCGCAGATTACCACTGTTTTTAGAGGAGATCTGCAAATCAAATAGAGGAATTATGATATATAATGTTTAGAGAAAATTTAAATCTCAGTCTTTATATTTAAGCTCTTGCTAAGCTGTATAAAGCGCTTATGTATACTGGTACCTTAATCCTTATTTATTTGAAGTAATAATTATAAGATAATTATTTGAAGATAATTTATTTAAAGGTAATAATTTGCTCGTACTGAATTAAGTTTTTTTCTTAGGCCAGTACACTGAGAGCCGTTTAGAATTTCCATTAATTTTATATTTATTACTGAGCTCAAGATTCTGCGCTTGTATTCTGCATGAGAAATGAAAGATTATGTTGAATGATTTTCAATTAATATGAATATTTAAAATCGCATTTAACTAGCAATTCATAGCTCATATTCAGTATAGAGTTTTCATTGCTTTCCCTTTACGTATTTTAAGAGTCTAAGAAAAATGAGTTGGTGAAAAGGGAAACTGGAGCGTTTTCCGTTGTCTGTAAGGAAAACTCTTAAAATGCTCTTGCAACTAGCACGTTTAACATCCAGAAATAAAGTTACTGTAGATAACAGAATATAAGAAACCATTGCAGTAAAGCGACCGAAGAAACAAACCTGACGTATCTTTTACTAAAAATCTGCTTTGATTTTAACCATTCGGCTACTTGTGAGCAATGATTGTTTCGATATTTACAATAAATGACATGAATGGATGAAATGAAAAAGAGACACAGAGACAGTTTACAACTTTATAATATGAAATAACAAAGTTACAATACAATTAATATAAGTGCGAACTGATTCAAATTATAAATAAGGCACACAACTGCTTCAATAAAAACAAGACATAACATCAAGAAAAACTAAGCAGCAATACAGTATAGTACATAAAAAAGGTAAATACAGTGTGTAAAATTTTGCGCTCACAAAATTAATATTTTACACTGATATCTGAAAAACGTTTGATTGAAATCGCACGTACCTGCAATGAACATTTATATACTAAAGTCAGTCTGAAGAGACTCTAAATTCTGAAAACTTTAAAAGGTATAAATAATAGTTTAAATCTGTATTATTCTAAATGCAACACAAGTATTGTCCTTGCTCAACTAAAATCGCGCTGATGTATTACATACACAAAGTGCATTATACTGATATGCATTTCAGTCGAATATGTGCACATTGCTAAGTTCTTTTGAGGTGTAATCAGCTAGCGATGGAAATGAATAAATGACTTTTCTGCCCTTGTGCTTTAGAGTAAAACACGATATTTATGATATATAAACGATATTATTCAGACAGTTTTTCTATGTACTGCTGACTGTTTTTAAAGACTAGCTTAAAGACAGGATTATATTTTATGACTAGTAAATTCTATGGCCGTTGCTAAGAGAGTGATGTTTTTGTATAAAAATGCCTAGGCACTATGATCTAAATGATTTGAGAAAAAGGAAAAAATATTAAAAACTCTAAACTATTTTCAGAATTAAAGCTTGGAGATAAATCCCAGGTAATATTCTTATCTCAAACTGTACATAGTGCTATGTTTTAGCGAATAATAATCTTTGTTCATATGAAAAGGTACTTTTGAAGTTGGAGCTTTAGACTTTTTAATAAGTGAAAAATTGATACTTCAGTTTAATAATATTAGAATGTCACTTATTAAAATATCTAGTTTGGCAACATTAATGCCTCGCTGGATATAATGCTTCTTAGGCATCCTTTGGCATTTCAAAGACTAATGTGAACACATGAACGAGAACAAATGTGTAATGATTCCCAATGTCAGACAAACGCCTTTAAAAAACTGCAGCTTAAAATTTACATAAATTACTGTTTTACAGTAAAATACGTGATACCTGTTTGGTCATGAGTCACCCGAAACGTTTTAAATTTATAGATGCCGTGGCTTTGAGATTTTTGATTGCAAAAGCTCATTCCATACGTTATGCGGTGTAATTTTCCGTCATCAATATATTGCTGTAGTCATATGCATCACGAATTGCTCACTTTCAAAGTTCCATGTTCTTTAATAAATACACTCATGTCCATAAATTAAGGATAATTCGGAGTCACGCGGAAATCGAACTCTAAAATAAATATATCACCTGTAAAATCACTGCACACATCTTCAAGAATCATATGCAAATTTGAGGAAGTAACCAGATAACACCGATGGTACGTCACAATAACGAGAGTGTAAGAGAGTGACATATAAGGAATACAGGCAAAGAAGTAAAATTGTTCGCAGGCGCTTTATAAGCATTTCAGTGCAATAACCGAATAGTTATGACACAAAGGACGCATTTGGATTATTTTTTACGTGGTAGAATTATCGGCCGTCTGGAATGTGGGCGTACCCAACTGGAAGTATCAGACGAACTTGGAATTGCCCAGAGTGTCAGCTCCAGGCTTTGGCAACGATTCCAAGATGATGGTAATGTGAGTAGACGTTACAGCACAGGTTGCCCCAGAGTTACAACGCCGAATGAGGACCGGTATTTGGCAGTTACTGCCAAAAGAAACAGGCGGAACACAGCCTCAGACCTGTCTCGTCAGCTCTCTTCAGCCACTGGTACGACAATTTCAAGGCAGACCGTGTACAGACGCTTAGGGCAGATTGGTCTATGTGCTCGTAGACCTGTCAGATGCGTTCCTTATTACTGCAACTCACTGTCGCCTGCGGTTAGCCTGGAGTAGAGAGCATGCATTGTGGACACCGCAACAGTGGGCTTGTGTGATGTTTTCCGACGAGTCCAGGTTTAGCTTTCAGTCTGATTCTGGCCGGACTTTCATATGGAGAGCTCCAGGTACCCGTTACCACCAAGAAAACATCATCGAACGACACCGTTACGGTGGTGCTGGAGTGCTCGTTTGGGGTGGAATTATTCTGGGTTCCAAAACTGACCTGCATGTTCAAATTGGAGCCATAACAAGCCAAATCTATCGGGACGTCATTCTGGAACAACATGTACGTTTGTTTCGGGGCGCCATGGGCGCACAATTTGTGTTTATGGATGACAACGCCCGTCCTCACCGTGCAAACATCGTAAGCGAATGCCTTCAGTCGGAGGATATCACTCGTATGGTATAGCCAGCATTCTCACCGGTCTTGAATCCAGTAGAGCACGTGTCGGACATGCTTGGCCGACGAGTTGCAGCCCGTCAACCTCCTCCTACATGTCTACCGGAACTCGGAGAGCATTGCGTTTTGAGTGGTGTAATATCCCCAAGATCAGATCGATAATTTGATACTCAGCATGCGTAGGCGTTGTACGGACTTTATTGCATCGTCGGGGAGACATACAATGTATTAACAATCATACCAACCATGTAATATTGGTTTTTTGTTAACAGGTTTTTTTTTTTTTTTTTGTAATTTGCTCCAGGGAGAAAAAATCGCTGATTTTTTAATAATATCAAACATATAGCATCTTTTTTTGCTCTTTACCTTTTGTTTAATAAATAAGCTTTACAAATAAGTCAAATTTGTTTTGCTTCTAACTCTTCCTTTGCCTGATTTTGCATTATCCTTAATTTATGGACATGAGAGTATTTTAGCGTTTTAATGAATAAGAAATTATTTTGGAAACATGCACCGATATGTAGAATTTTGAAGTAATGTAAATCATAAAATAAATGAAAATTTGAGTTGTAATTTATTTAATTACCATTGGTTCCATTTCAGAAAATGATTTTATTAAATCATATTAACTGCGCTATTTGTTTTAGTAATATATATATGACATAATATGGCTGATTTGGAACTTGGTGGTGGCGTAATAGATGCGTGGAAAACGCTATTAAAATCAAGCTAATTTTTTGACAGATTAATAATGAAATTTTTGAAAATGTAATTGGTGCTTTTTGGCTTCGAAACCATGTAGTAATAAATCTGAAGCAGAAAGAAGTTTTAAATATGCGGCTAAATTTCAGTGAAAAAGACATAAAATATGAAGGTGTTGGGGTATCACAATAACAATATGAAAAATATAGTACGTAAATTTTAAATTTGTCTTGAATCTCTGCCGTAAGGTTACAGATTTACTGAAATGTGAATTTAGTGAATATTTGTAATATAGTCAAACTGAAATTAAACTTTACTCGTATTTAAGATTTAAAAATTCTACTTCTGAGTATCGCAGAGCAGTGGCGATGAGTTTGAATTTTCTTGTGCTAAGATTGCCGGTATCTCCCATAAGCAAAATCCATTCCATATAATACGAGACTTAAAACGTTTTATAAGAGTAACTTCACTTAAGTTATGTGTAACTTAATATTTGTCCACAACTTCTCTTATAATAATTTTCATTGCAGTACCTTTCCAGTTAATAGGTGCATGTATATATTTTATGCTTCAATTTGTGAGCGTCTGCACACTGCTTGATAATACAGTGGAACCTCGGATCACGAATACCTCACTTCACAGACAGTTCTTTCCACAAACAAATTATATGAACATCAACTCTTCGGATGATGAACAGTGTCACGAGTTACGAACATTCAAGTCAGCAACATATTAATTTTCAAAGTTGTTTTGAGATAAACTGTGCCACATAATTAACACTCTGGGTCATCTAGAAACGTCACATTAATATTTTCCATTGCTTAACTCATTAGCAAAGCCTGAAAACAAGTGAGTCAGATGACCACATACTTCTGCCTGGGGGAAATTATGGCCAAATTAGATAGCAGTCAGAGACGTTGAACACTTTGATAGTTAGGCATTTTTTTATCTATGATATCCTGTCTCTTCTCAAAACTATAAGATAGAAAGTTGACAATGAAAAAATCGAGAAGTTACAAGAGGATCATAAAAGTGAACATAATACGAAAAAAACTACAACTTCAGAAGAAGCAATAAGAGGCAATTTTGAGAGAAATGTCTTCGGAAGAGCAAAAAGCATTTTGAATGGCAATCCCATGTCTCACTTTAAAAGCATTTAAAACACAAGCGACAGAAAATCTTATTGAGCAAATGCTGAGTGAAATCGAAGCCCAATGAGTCTGAAGCACAGTCGAGTTGCGCTTCCAGGTAAAGCAAAGAGCAAAGAAGATGGCCCTTAAAGACAATAATTATCTGATGCTTTTATGCAAGGGAATTTCGTATCTAAACAACATCTTTACTATTATTTTTCACTTATGTCATACACTCTTCTTTGCACAGCTGCAGTAAAACTAAATTAAGTTTTCGTCTATTTTATGTGTTTAATAGTTTTTTCGCTTTATATTTAAATATTTCCATTGGTTTTGGATTTCGAACTTGGCGGCAAAGTATTGTTGTAAAGTTTAAGCAAGGAACCACTTGTGGTCCAGTAACGAATGAATCCATTGCACATTAATTCTTATGGGGAAAACTGTTTAAGTGTACGGACATTTTGACTCACTAATGGCCTTCAGGCACGAATTAAATTAGTGAACCGAAGTTCCACTGTATAGCAGTTAAATAAGTTACGGCCACAATGCAGAAACGTTAAACACACTTGCTGGTGAGTATATCACATATGAATTTACATATAAATGAGTTATTTGGCTTTACTCACAAGTAATACATTTTAACCATTTGCGTAAGAGAAACATTTCACTAGAAAAAATTACATAATCAGAAGCATAATTTTAGAATGCTGGCTGTATATTGCAATACAAATTCATCATTAAAAATTGTTAAGTCCGTTTACATTTTCATTCTGTAAAAAATAATACCTTTAATAATCTAAAATAATGTTTTAAGTAATACTTCAACAATATAAATTGCAGGTCACGATTAAACATTCTACATGAATCCATAGACTCAGACTGCCAACAAAACAATCTGGAAGAAAACATGAACACATACGCACTTAAACAGTTACTGCAATATTAAACACGTAGGTATAAGTGAGACGTCATGTATATTCTGATGCATAACTGACAGCATAAAATCTCAGAAAAAGTCTTGAATACAATCCACCATTAAAGCAAAAATAATATATGTAAAGTGAAAATGACTATTTTGTGTGTACTCAGTATAGCTTCACACAACATTGTAAGTATAATGCGGCGTTTCATTCTTTATTGTAGATAGCGTAAAAGTCTAAAATTCTAGTACTGAAGGTGTACGAAATGTTAAAAGCAAAATACATCATTAAGTATTCTCCTTGAATAATCAAGAGGCAAATATTTGCAAATATCAGTACAAATTTACAAAAAATTCCAAAATATTAAGTTTATAATCATGCAGGATGAAAATGGACGTCACACAAGCACACAGGGTCTTCGCTAAACCTATAATCGATACGTCGAGTTCCAGAAAATTCTCTTAGAGTGAGCTTAATGAATAAAAGATTGAAAAAGGCAACAAACAGTACACCAATCGTATAAGCACTTAAAGCAATCCTTACAGTACCTGTACAATAGAAATATTATTACTACATTTTCAGCTTGAAGTTTGTTTTAGTTCAAACATAGAGTGTACAACATTTTTTTATGAAGTACAAAATTACGTGGATAATCAGAATCAAATTTCATTCATAACTTTGCAGTAGTTCAGCTTGATTTCATGGTCATAAATATCTTTGCTACTACTTGTACGAAGACAGTATGTACGATCAGAATCTGTAATTTCTAGGAATAATTGCATATTAAACTTCATCAATTTGAAATTTTGATATCTGGCTAAGCTGTAATTAGTTTATTTGCTAAGATGGAACATTACTGTGAAAATAATCAACTTCTCATTGTTTCATAAAAAATATACGCAAATTTGGACGCCTTCCGATATTAAATTAATTTTAAAACACAAAAGCACTTCAATTTTACAGATTTGCTTTTTGGATTGCCTGTAATTGTGAGATGTACAGAAGAATCCATAATTCCAAGGTCTTCTACTAATCAAAAGTTTCAAAAGTATGCTTTTATTATTTCAAATAGCCGGACACATACAACTCAGTTCGTTGGGAATGGCCCATACCCATCGATCATTTAGCCGTGTCATCAAGGAGTACATTACCTAAGGAGTGACACAGAGAGAGACCAATATTATACCCGAGAGAATGGGCAAATTCCGTCCCAGTGTTGATGGAGAACACCACGAGGAAATATGGATACGAGGGTCTCCCAGCTCTCTTCTCCTAACACAAAAGCCCTCTAGAGGACGTTCGACCGGCCAGGATTTTGAGTGCCTCCCAAGTCGTATAGGCACCATACACTTACAAATATCCTAGCCTTTTTCGAAATTCGAACCCGAGCCAGACGATCAGGGCGGAGTTTAGGAAATATATACTGATATCAGTTCTTTTGAAATCTATGCATTGCTTTGATAATAAATCAATTCAGAAAAAAGTATGATGAATAGCAAGATGTAATACTTATAATACCTAAAGTAAAGAAGAAGCTGAATCGGAATGGGTCGTTCAGTGAAATATTTTTTACGTTTTGGATAAATTAGATGTCTTTATGTGCAAAAGAAGTTTAAAATACGTACATCATTAATTTTGCATTTCTTTGAATTTAAAATCTTGTATAGTGACTAAGAAAGAAAAATATCTAAAACGTATTAAAAAGAAAAGGACAGATTTAACCATAGAATTCACATTAATACCAAGAATAAGCACATCTAGAGATCCAAACTATTTAAACTTCCTCACGGTTACTATTAATGCTTATCGAAATTTTGCAAGGTGTGATTACAGCTTGATGCACATTCTATATTAGCTTACAATACATTAACATATAGACATATGAGGGCAAATATATACACATATGCACAGCATGTACTGTATGCAATAGTATAAATTGGACCTGTCTTTTAGAAATATCATAAAGCTCTTTTCATTTTCAAAAATTTTTAAAACGAGCTTCAAGATTCCATTTTGTTATAACGTTATTCGTTCCGAGTAATCCAGAAACAATCTTAACTTCAATCGTTTAACGTTTTAATAATCTGAACTTGGTAAAAGTTTGTTTTAGGAAAATATATTTTTAATTTACATGATTTACCTGAAACATCATATTTTGGACATGGAACTACATGCAGATTATTAAAATTACGGGGAAAAATATCATCACATTGCGACAGAAATAGCCTCAGTTATGTAGAAAAAATATTTTTAAATGTATTAACAGCATTATTGCATTGCACAGGCTTTAAAATTTGATATCTGCTTTTAGTTCGAATAGCAAGTTATAGGTATTATATTTAACAAGCACCAAAATAACACGCTTTATAACAATTATACAACTGAATACCGTCCATTTTCTGGTTTACTTAGACTACTTTTCGAAAACAATTGCCATACAAATATAGCAAAAATACATTAGTGTTTATTCAACACGTCAAGCAAAGCTTTGTTTACACGCTATTAAAAAGGGGAAACAATTTGTTTTGTTTGAAAGTTTTCCACTAACTCGAACAGAAAACACTTATTTACAAAAAAACATTTCACTTTACAAAGAACAATCATATAAACACCAGAAATCCATTTCTTTATTGGGCACAATGAAGTTACCTCTCATAAGGCTTCAAATATATTTACGTAGATATATAAATGCATGCTGATACGAGTTAAAATAACAACAATTGTTAAACGCAGAAGAATGGCTTATAAAAGACTGCAAAAACATTTTCTGCACGTCTTAGAGAACATATGAATTAGGATGGTTTATCATATTATGTTTTAATATCTGAATATAGATCTTTTTTAATGATTTCATATGCGTATTCATAATATCCATAACGCATAAAGCGTAACCTCAGTTATTCAAACTAAGTAAGTCATCTAAGAAGCAAAATAAAATTTAAGTACTCGATATTTGTTACTGAAAATCCGCATTTACTTGCATCCTCTCAGTTAACTGAAAATAACCTCGATTTCATAGATCTCAAGTTCAAAATTAGCTTTCCTAATTACCCTGAACCTTAAAATATAAAAATGCATTAAAGATAGGAAATGCTCATTAAAACATGAATACTTCTCAGGAAATATTAAGACGCCAGATTAGTCATAACATAAACATATAGATAAATTTTAAGAATCGTGTATTAAATACTAAAAAATATCTAAAATATGTAAAATCTTGCAAAAATCTACAATATTATTTTTAATAGACAATTTCGTTTTATTTAAGTCTTTTTATATTTTCTTGTTGCTGCTAGAAATGATATCATTGATTTTCAAGTTCCCATTATCCGAAAATAAACCACCCACCCCAAAACACAAATTTAAAGAAACTGATTTTGTACGAAGTAATCTAATTTCAGAAGAAGGGAAGCTTATTAGTTTAGAATTCTCAATAAATTTGGCTACTTGTTTTTTTATTCCTGTCTTAAAAGTAATGAACCGTAGCTTAATTTCGACTCATAACTTGGCGAAGATGAATATATTAGTTAGCAAACCATACGTTTAAAATAAAAAAGTAGAGAAAAATTTATTAATTTAAATTTAACATTGCTGTTATAAATTTATTTACATTTTATTATTAGATGTCTGTAAAGTACATGGTCAATCTGCATAGCTCTTGCCGAATGGTCATCAGGTGTCAGCGCCATATTTAAATAGATTAAAGCAGCTACAATAAAAGGACATCTTGGGAGTCTGTGTACCAGTTAATTCTCGAACGTTACGAAACAAAAGATAAGAAAGAGGTTATACAGTGTTTCAGGACGATGGGCGAAAATCTATTACAGTTTCATCCACCATCATAATAAAAATGCCAAACTAAACAAAATGCCGGATGATGCGTATAATGACGATTCTGTAGAAGGCAGAATAGTTCGCTAGCGTCTCGCTACATTTTAAACTGAAATCTAAAGCTGGAAGATACAATATATAAATCTATTCTAATATTTGTTTTAAATCAAGTTTCTCTTTGGAAAGTTGTCAAGGATTTATCAGCCACTTATCTAACGGAGTTTATGCATGGCTTCTTCTGACTTCCTGGACTTCTGCTGGCATTAGCTTCATCGCCGACTTGCATGTTTCAACTTGCATGTTTGTGGCGATATGATAAAAGTCAGTGTGTATCAGAAAGACACTACGTACAGTCAGTCTAGTTGTTACTTAGAACTATCGATCTGTTTCATTTTTCGGGGCATCACCGCTTATTGGCTTCGAGCAGGTAATAGACCATGATACTAAAGCTGTGACTGTCGTATCGCTTTGGAATATTGTTAATATGAACGTGTTTACACTTCCATGCTGCATTTCCATCACATCATAGCAGCGATTGATGTTCGCAGAACAAAGTGTACTCGGAACACACTAAAAAGTTTCAGTGAACTTGCTGTTTGCTACTAACAGCCCATAATTATTTTGATGAAATTTCTGCTTTTCAAGTTACTTTACGTTTCTTTGAATGTCTGTAATTATGTGATCTTAATCACTACTTCATTAACACTTTTAATATTATTTCATTAACAATGTTGAGGAGCAGAGTTTCATTGTAATACTCTAAACCTTCGTGAGTAGTTTAAATATATTGCTAAACTTATTTCGAAACCTCAAAATGTTTTGCAGTTGATCAAAATATAACCTTTCAATTTAACTTTAAAAAATATTCGATGGTATGACGATATAATAAAACTGAATAAGTCGTTTGATCTATATGATAAAATTTTAATATGATTAAATCTGAATTTAATATAGTTTATTTAGAATTCTGAAAACTTAAGAGATTCTGGACTTTGTAATTCCTTTTTTGGGAGGGGCAGCAATCATTTTCTTCCAGTTTCTGAAGTTAAGAGGAGTTTCATGTTGTAAGGATTATGTTAATTTTATTAACGGTTAAATTTCAAGTTAAAGTTTCTTTCCTGTCAAATTCTTAACTTCAACTTACTACTTCCATCCAGAACGCAGTTTTAGAATCACGTCTGAATACATAATGAGAAAGAGCGGTATTTAACCGCGAAGTTCTTTGGTCTTAGAGAGAGAGAATCAGAGTTTCTGATTTACCCGCGTCTGCCTTTTGGCCACTCTCTCTCTCTCTCAAAGTTGTTATTACGCTCGGCCGTACTCAGGCCCTTGATAAGCTTCGTAGTCAAATAGAGTTAAGGGGCCAACTCGATTTGAATCTTGATAGCTTCGGCTATATTTTTTTAAATTAATCTTAGTTTTAGTTAAATTTTTAGTCTCTTAAGTTCAAGCCCAAGTGTCGGCTTTGATTGTACACTCCAAGACGGAGTTTTTTTTAAATCTTATTGGAATAATAAAGGGTTAGTTACCCTTCCATCTTGTTGTTTCTTGTCACACGAACTTAAGCGATTATTAGCTAACTAGTTCTTAAGATTTGTCACTTTCTACAGTAACTGATATTTACACTAGTGAGAAGCTTACAATGTGTATAAATAAGATCTCTACTATGGTGGTAAAATAGCTTCTTTTAATTCCCTTCTTCTGATTTCAAAAGAAAGCTAAAATAAAAAATATTTTATGAAAATGTTTCCTTCAAATAATGTTAAACTGTGAAAATTTATGAGAATTCCTTGCAATAAAATTACTTAAAGGAGTAACCTTACCTGACGATTTTCTTTGGCTCTTAATGCGCAATATAAGTACACTTTAATCTGTCACGTTTCAGCAAAATTTACATCGTATTTACTCGAAAATAATATTATTCTTTTTTTTCTTTGTTACATTTTTATTAGAAAATGTAGTAGATTTTTTAATCGGTATTTTAGTAAATGAAATTATAGAATAAAGGGAAGGAGTTTAATTGTGATATTTTACACAGAAAATTACACTCTTTAAATGCTAAATAAAGAACACAGGTAATTATGTATATATTATAAACTGCATAGCTACGGTAATTATAATTAATAACCACGCCCAATTGAGCAATTTCAGTTTAAGCCTGCGTCCACTAAACTGGTCATTGGTATGCCTGAAAACAAACAAACAATAATGTACCGTTATTTTTCTCAGTTTTTTTCCTTCTATACCACTGCAAAATATCGTAATGCAGTATATTGTATGTGGATATCTGGTTAGGAGATGGCCTTTCGTTTCAAGCCGAAACAAATTAATTCTATTCAGGACCATGCTCTCATCAAACATTCATCTACATTTTTAGTGCTTAAGCTTTATTATAATAAGTAAGACCGTGTTATATTAGAGGGGTTGTTATTTTCGAGTAAATACGGTATGTAAATTACAGTTTACTCAAATTTTAATTGTAATTCAAAATCAGTTTCGTATTAAGATCTTTTCTCATTAGCATTTTTTATGCTTTACAACTCGCATGCAGCAGTTCTCTTAAACATAAATTAAGTACTTAAAAATAAAAAGATCTAATATCCTCTTAAATAAAATGCAATATTTACATTTTGTAACTCGCACTAAATCAAATGCGCTAAAATTAACTCAATGCTAGTGCTTAACAGCTGCCAAATGAGCATGAAAAAATATATCTAAAAATAAAAAGAAAACGATTTAAAAAATTCTTCTGTTTTGGGAATTTACTCTTAAATTGAGCAACAAATAATTCTTTTTTATTTTGCAACATTTACGTATAAAAAGACCAAACTTTGCACGCAAATGTTGCAGCAATATGGCTTATCTATAGTACGCCATTTTATGCATCTACTAGCACCATCTCATTGATGTGTTTCCATTATTTTCCACAGCGACCTTTCTTTTACTTTTTGCTTCCATCAGTTTTGTTGCTGTTTTTCCCTCCATATTTGATGCGATCCAAAAGAGATTGCTTGGATCTTCGACGAAAAGTATGGACTTCCCTGCAGAGTTCGTAAAAGGCTTCAGCAACTTGGCTCACATGCTCCGATGCAGCGACTTCAAGGAATGCTGCCTCACCATCTTTAGCCAAAATTTCCCCTGAAACATAATTTTACTTTATTAAAGATTACTTTAATGTGAACATTCTTTTTAATAATGCTCTGAAAGAATCTGTGAGAAATACATAAAGTATCGATAAACTCCCGGTGCGCCCTTATGGGGCCACAAGGAGTTGTTGCGTCTGGATTGGGGAGGGTGTGGGACATATGCCTGTTTACCTCTGTTAGACGCCAGGCGTCCTCCGTCACCTGTGTCCTGTGAGAAATACAAGAGCAGCAGAGTGTACTGGTATGCATGACCCTGCTCTAAGACGAAGTTTGAATTTAAGCTACTCTGCCTCATTACCAAAGTAGACTTACCAAAAAAAAAAAAAAAAAAAAAAAAAAAACTCATAAGTACCTATGAATTGATTTTAATCACTATAGTTTTCTTAACAGAAAGTTGAAAATTTAACTGCAACCCAACCGGGATACTGGCTAGTGACCCTGATTGTCGTACCGAATGGCCCGCGTTCGAATCCTGAAGAGGAGATCGATGTGTGTAAATGTATAACGTCTGTGCGGCATGGAAGGTGATCTAAATATGCGGCGATCCGAAAGTCCTCTTGAGAGGTTGGTGGTAGGGAAAGAAGACTGGTCATCCCCGGACCCGTCCCCCCAGGGCGCGCTCCATCAAAACTGGGGGCGGAAGTCATACTGTCAGCTGTATGGTGCTCTAGGGTCTTGCCAACGACAGGGGCAATCTTTCGTTGCCTGCCACGATGAATTTCGTGGGCTTGTTCTGATGTTGTTGTCAGGCAAGTGAGATAACTCACCGCAACTATAACAACAACACTTTTGTGTTTTAATTCACTGTAATAACTTAATCTGACATATTTCCTTGTATACATAAATAAAACACATATTGTTAAGGTTTTTGTATTTATTTAGCTATTTATGGTAGAATTTGTAATTAAAATTGTTTTATGTTCCCGTGCAATCCAGCACAAGACTTATTTGAAGAGAAAGCTACGCCGAAAAAAATTTAAATACAGGAGCACGCGCATTTAACATTTTAATAAACAGATATCTCGTAATTGTACTCTTTTGCTGTCGAGAAAATACCAGAATGTTCTCCTGCAGGATTATAAAGGTTATAAAAGCCGAAGATAAACATCTCAATTCAGTTTGTTTACTTAGTGCTGTTATTGATTGTAGCGAATTCGCGGTGAGATCGGATTAGCTTTCTCTGTTTTGAATTGAGTTCTATTAAAAGTTTTAGTTGTTTAAAATATAACTACTGTGAGATATTGCAACATAGTAGTACCTTTTGTGTTTTAATTCACTGCAATAACTTAATCTGGCATATTTCTTTGTATACATAAATAAAACACACACATATATATACACATGTGCACGTATATTTCTTGTACACGTAATACAAGTGCATATCCGTCTTACGTATATACAAACATATCTAACAATATAAACAAATTACCTGAAATTAACTTAAATAGAAACATTAAAATCTTAAATCTTAGTTTAAAATCTTACTTTTTAATATCGTATAAAGTTGCATGAATTTAACTTATTACGTAATTATTTAAAGTACTATAATTTTTTTTTGGGGGGGGGTAATTAATATTACATTCAACTTTATTGACAGAGTATTACACAAGATTGAGTTAAAGGTTTACTTGAGCACTTGTAAAATTTTTATAACTAATATTTCTAATCCCCTTACGAAACCGAGGTATGGATTCCAGGCCCTTTTATATCTTACATAGAAAACAAACCTGAGCTTTCTTTGTTCAGAGAAATAAAAATTGTAGAAATTTCTTGGGAGTTTAGTTCAAAAAACATTCATTCAAAAACGCCACCGATTTCAAAACATTGAATTGGAGCGGAGGTAATAGTATATTTAGAATTTTTACTTCTATTTATATTTGAGAAACTGGATTTTCTTTGTTAACTGATTCAAAAAAACAAACATAGGAACGGACTCTACACTTAAAATGATTTACTACTGTGCCTTAGCAAGATAAATCTAACTACCTATGAGCTTTGAGTTGCAAAAAAGTTCAAACTGCATTATGTAAGAGATAACCTAAAAGTATAAAAATGAATTGTAAATGTATAGTGCCCTTGCGGCATGAGAGCACTTAAAATTCTCCCAAGACACAGGGCGGAAGAAGAGGGATAGAGAATTCTTGGATTCCTTTCTAAGAGTTGTTCTGGATAAAATGTGGACTAAACTGGCCAGCCGATTTAGTTTCCTGAAGTCTAAATCCAGAAGAAATAACACTGAATACGATGTGGTGGGCATGAGTCATCATTTAAGTGTGTGTGCCTGTAACTAAGACACTTGTGAGTCTTGTTCGTAACCAATACCTAACTGAACTAAAAGCTTATGTGACTATAACCTTAGCTTTATCAACAAATAATTATATGTTGAATGAACTTATGAATATAACCAATAATTATATGAAACTTATTATAAATTTAAGCTTTATTTTTAGATTTATTTACAATGTCAGAAATTCGAAACATAAACCCTAGAGTCCACTATTCTTAGAAGAATAATGCGACAATGCTCGAGACACCCTTATTCAATGTTCGCACGAACAATATTTTTCTGAAGAACTCTCGGCTTTAGACAGACCTACCAGTCTCCAACAATAGTAAGTTAAATCTTCTTAACCCCATCCTCCGATGAGAAAAGTTTAATATAGTTTAAGTAATTCCAACATGAGTTACAATTGAAAATATCCCATCATTCTCCCAGCAAAAAGTAAATTAACGAATCATAGAGCCTCAATCTCTCTTACATAGTGTACTTCAATAGTTTTAGCCTATTAATGGCCACAATTTAGCCCGAAAAATTATTCATAAATGCATATCTTGTTTTAAAATGAATCCAACGGTACTGTGAAAATTAATGGTTAATCTTGCATTCTAAAAATATTACCAAGCTCGTCATTTAGTAGTACGGATATTGACTTTTGCGGTCCTTTTCAAATCAAATAAAAAGAGTGCTTTGCAAAAGATTTATATTAACATTTTTATCTGTTTGGCTGCTAAAGCATTCCATTTTGGACTTCTGACGGACCTAGCTTCCAAGGCTTTTACTGCCGCCATAAAGAGATACGTTTGCCCGGCGGGGTAAAAGTTCAACGATTTTGTGGAATAATGTAAATAATTTTGTAACAGCACTTTCAGAATTACAGCGGTTGGAAAAGTTAGCTAAGCAATCAGAATATATTGTAGCTAGTTATTTAGTATCAGAAGGCATTTTTAGAAGTTCCGTCCTCCTAGAGCCCCTAATTTTGGAGGACTTTGGAAAGCAGGCGTTAAATCCTTCAATCATCATTTTAAAAGAACTGTTGATAATGTTAAGCTTACAGCAAACTGGAGGAATCTTGAATGTGCGTCCGTTAACTCCTTAGCTTCTGAAGTTATAGATTTTGGAGTATTCACTCCTGGGCATTTTCTGATTGGACGCCCATTAACCGCCAGTGCGGAAAGCCAGTGTAAACCCTGGTGCTCTTGCTATACTCAAGGAAGATAATCTGCCTCCTTCTAAATGGGTTACATGCTATATATAAGAAGTTATAACCTGGCCTGATGGAAATGCCAGAGTAGTTTCAGCTGGAACTCCTGCAGGTGCATGTAAAAGATGTCTATCAAAAGTATTTCTGTTACATATTGAATAATAACATTTATCTTTAATAGATGAGCCTTATTAATGTGGAATCGTGTTATGTAGTATCTAACCATTATCAATTTTTTAAATGTATGCTATTTTAATTTAATTATATCCCAGAATGCATTAATGTCGTAACAGATATTCTCTTTCTTAATATTATTCAATACCAGGGATGGCCAAAGTGTGGATCGCGAGCCTCATACGGCTCTCGCAGGCAATTCGTGCGGCTCATGCATATAAAATATATGTATGAAATATCTTAAATTAAAACTATTCAGTGTCCAAAAGGAAGTAATTAATTAGTTTGGACTCTTTTTACAAAGTTATCAGGGATTTCTTTCTATTTAAAACCTCCTCCACTACTTCTATAATGATGTAAATATGAACTTGTGGCTTTTAAAAATTCTAGAACATTCCTGAATTCAAACGTGCGGCTCTTACTGACATGAAGTTTGGCCAACCCTGTTCTATACGTTTATTATATTATCAATGTTATACTTACGCAATTATACTGTGCTGAAATGTAAATATTTCAGCGTGGGATGGAATTATCTGTCTCATCCTATCTTGTAACTTACGTTTTTTATCCTAGGGATACATCTCGTCCTATCCTTGTAACACACATTCTAGCAACGCCCACCTCTCCAAAATGCTCAAAACGCCATGTAGACCGCGAGCAGAACGGATGTACACTTTGGTTCCTGCGCCAAACATTTTGTAATTAGCCAACAGATGTAATAAGAGCGTGCGAGTGTGAACCTTATGGCCTCTTGTGCCTATTTCTACGTATGAATAAACATTTTTGTAATTGATTACAGACCACTACTTGTTCGACAAATCTCAATCTTTAACGCCATGCATGGAAAAAAATTCATAAATATGCATTTGGTTAATTAAAATGAAAATCTAAATTATACTGTGAAGATTTAGACAATATATGTCTCCAGAAATATCTTTTATCAATCGCTATAACGCTGGAAATGTTCACAGAAATTACTTTAAAATAATTTTTAAAAAGTTTGCAATATTTTGAATTTTAAATGGGAACTTTTACAATTATTAGCAGTTTTTTTATTTCTTGGAGGTTTATTAATTAACCAAACTCCTTTTCTTGTTATTAATTAACCAAATTACTATTCTATTACTAACTTCAAATTATAATTTTGTAGTGCATAATTTATTTAGGCTCATGTCAGAACAGATTATACCTTGACGATAGATTAATTGTTTTTATTCTTATTAACATCTTTATTAGCATTTTTAATGACTAAGCAATATATTTTTAAATTTTAAAGACCTTGCCATATTATTTTAAATTACATTAATATAGTTTATTTTTTCTCTTACTGTTTGATTTATTTTGTTAATCATTCGGATATAATTCAGAAACTTGGATTTATTGAAAATATTTCCGTTGCTCCTTGAATGACCAAAGTATTTTCAACTATTTGTTATATGCTGTTTAGCTTTCGTTTCAATTTTAATTTATATTCATCCTATTAGTCATTTTACCACTTTTGCTGATTTAATTATTTCTATTATATCTTGATTATTTAATTAATTTCGTAGCATACAGCGCGATTTTAATAATCAATAATTGTAATTTTGCAAATTCCAACGTTTAGATTATATTCATAAAATTATTCACAATTGGTAAAAGATGCTTGAGTTTAAATACCGAAGATGGGACATGCATATCAGACTACAGTTTCAGGTTACAAAGATGATCCTATTAAAAAAAGGCTTTTTAGAGATGAACTTAAAATATTGAAATGATTACTCATCAAAATACAGATCTGCCCGACCTGTGCGTCCTAGAACTTGCTGATATTCTAAAAGTTGCGATTCGTACGAGCGAAAAATGAATGATAAGATCTTTCGACGGGGAATTTAAAACAAAGACCTGGTTAGATGAATTTTAAATGGATATATAACTGCTGACTCAAATGAGTTAAACTGCTGGTCTTTCAGGCCAAAAGCACATTTAAACTGCTGGTCTTTCAGGCCAAAAGCACATTTAAATCGCTGGTCTTTCAGGCCAAAAGTACATTAAATTATTTTTTGAAGAATAAAAGCATTAGAAATTAAACTGAAGTTGCAGTGGTCTGAAATTAAACTACAGTAAATTATTAGCCACGTAATTAATTTTGAAACTCTCTGCACAAAGTCAAGTAAACAAGAAAACGTATGCGGCGTTGGATGACATTTTATTATATTATTTTAGATTAAATCCAAGATTTCACGAAACGCGAATTGCAGTTCAATACATTTCTTATTCATTCTCAGTTTACACCACGCTTTTCGTCGTGAAGCACATGTATTTAACAACAAATTGTTTCCCTTATAAAGCATATAAAAATATAAAACAAAAACAAAAATTTCCACAAATATCTTAAATATAAGCTTCGAAAATGTACCATGTATATCATACTAGATGTTGATGCACTGATATTCAAAAACTTGGCTCAATGTTTATATTAAATATATTGTGCTCATATTTTTTTCTAAGTAATATTTTTCGAAATGAATGGTAAACAGAATTTTATCAGAGACAATGATAATACGGGTTGTAAGGTTTTATATGTAGTAATCCTTTATCTTATTGTTTTTATCTTTGCTGTCACTTCTGCTTTCGTCAGCTCCCACCGGGATACAAATTCATTAACATGTGTATAAGAACAGTTAGGGAAGTTAAGTGTGAACTTTTGGTAGCGAGATTTGACCTTTGCTATTTCTCGACAGTTCTTAAAATTATCCTTTATCTTCTTGCTTGCTGTGTATGCTAACATATTTAGAAGTTTGTGCCAAAGCTTATAACAGGACCTTGCCTTGTGAATTCCAAACGTTACTCACTTGCGTTTTAATCAAGCATTTCATTCGACAAGCAGTGGTGGCTAATTTCTTGTATACGAGTTGTGTGTTTGTTGAGTTAAAATAGAAAAGTTCACTTATAATAAAATCTTTATCTTAGTTACAATAATTTAACTTGAAGACTGAGAGGGAGCAATTAGCTCTTGACACACGGAAACTGATTTTAGTTTCTCTAATTCTTAGGTTTCCTTAAAAGGTTATATTGCGATAATTAATAACAAATTATTTCTGTATTCGGCCCTTGACATACTTTTCTAGGGAAGTGCGGTGCACGGTTCTCCTTTTGTTGGGCATTCAACTTTTGCCATTAGAAGCTCCAAAATGTTAAGCACCCATAATCTAAATGATCATCAGAAACGCTACAGATAGAAGCAGAAAGGAAGAATAATTTACCTTCTTCTGTACTGACTTGTCTTAGGTGTATGAGATCGGCTTTATTCGCCACAACAACTATAGGGCACGGTGATTGTCTTTGAGTCCCACCCGGAGACGCCGGCCTGGAGCTTTGAATGAGCTGCCGTACTTCTCGGAGGTAGGTGAAGCTGTCCCTGTCAATTATGGAATATACCAACATAAAACCATCTGCCCATTGTAAGGTCTCCTCTTTTGGAAAATCGGTGTCTGTCTGCAAAAAGCATTTCATAACAAACTTAGCTAAAAGTGCAAATTGATAATTAATATTAGCATGTCAGTGATGGCATTTTCATCGTAGAATTGAAAGGTCATACAAAATATGATCTTTTAATTCTGCAGTATTCTGACAAGGAGAAATTCATGATGAAAGATGCTTTAACGAATTCATAAAATCCTTTAAAATCTCTGGAGGTTTACTTTAATTTGAATAACCAGTTACTTCATGTTTGGAATCTGTACTATCACTTCACCCTTTTCTTTTTCCCGCCAGAATGAAAATGAGTTCGCATGTATTTAAAAGGAGGTTTTGAGATTGTTAAGTTAGATCGTGTTCTGCCATTCATGGCCACGTTACTAGGTTTGATACTTTAGATAAGAATTCCTGTTATCGGCAACTTTACTTCTTTAGTTCCTATCAACTATCGGCATTATAATTTGCTGATAGTTGAATTAATGTTGGTGAAGTTCTGAGCCGACTTCGCGTTAAATTCTTTGTGTAGCCTTTGGCTATTAGCTTTACATTTGACTCACTACTTTGAGTTTCTTCCCATAAATGCTGATGGATTCGTAAGCACCACGAGTGCTTTCTGTTCATCGCTTTAAATAAAGGGTCTTTTACACTCTTTTCAAGTTTCTGTGGACTCAGCGATAAGTCGCTCACGTCAACATAGAGCTAAATACTTCGTATGATAGTAAAGTGCAAAGAAAGTCAGGCTTTACGAATCCTTTAGACAAATATGGAAGAAATTCTGTAAATAAAGGGAACAAATAAATGAACTTATTGCTAGTGATGAAGACTATTTGGGAAGTCCGACAGACTGTACACTTCTCTTATGTTTTAAACAATTTCTTCTATCATGTACATTCACTTATATATCTTTAAGAGTTTTACTTTAACCAACCACAAACACTGATGTCATCATAACAGAGACAACAAATGCTAACTTAGAAAACACCGATTATGGAATTCTCTAATTATATAATAATTAAGATTGCTAAAATATATACCTGCAAAAGAAAATTTTAAACATTTTTTAAATTTAAAAAAAAACGTACTTACGCAGTAATACACTAAAAGCATCATATTTAGAAATGCATTTATTAATTATGTGACACTGATGCTTTATATATAACAGAGGTACTATAGGACGATGTTCCTGAATCCTCCAGCGTTTAATTTCTGTGCATTAAGGTAAAAGGAGTAACTTGTACATACTTAGAAAGTGGAGCGTAATCTTAATTGCATTTATTATTATTATTATTGCTACTCATTTACGTTTGCACTGTCAAAATATTTTCGTAAAGATATTCCGCATTGCTTGTTACAAAACATTACCATTTTCGTCAACTTTCCTATTTTCCGTCATCATTAAATTATACAGAGGCTTCTGTTCTTTGCTATTTATTCTTATGACCTAGTTTTATATTTTTAAATTTCTACTACATGTCCAAAATGTAATCTATATATGATTCCTGTAAACCTAAAGCAGATATTTCAGAAGCTGCATGAAAATAGAACTTCGTGAAATTTTCTTCGAAAGGAGAGGTACTGCAAAGTATGCAGAGTTAACTAACGCTCTGTTCAGAATGAGAGCTCTAATTGTATCTACAAAGTTCATTTAAGTTTATGTAGTATGGGTTTATTTCTGAGCCTGAGTTTATGGCAGAACCAGGCAGGATATTGAAGATCTCTCGTGATTCAACAGCTAAACCTAACCTGTAATAAGTTCCTTGTTAAACTATTTATGTCATTTTTTTTTCTATTTATCTATACATGTAATTCGAATGCAACATTCATTGTGCAAGCACAGTGAAACGCTGATAATCCAGCAGTTGGGGACTTTCGAGATGCAGGATTATCATACCAAAATTATATGACGCCGCAAAACGATTTTTTTTTTTTTTTTTTTTTTTCATTTTATTGAATGCATTAAGACGTAAAAAATTTGCATGTAATAGATTCCGCAAACATATTTAATGGGTAAAAGTTATTAATTCATAAACTTATTTAGAGTTTAATTATATTTAATCAATTCCTGCCTTGAAGTCATCATGATTGCCTTTAAGTCTTTTAAAATAAAGTTTGAGTGCTTCCGAGATTGCGCTCATTTTTCAAAATATGAATGTTAATTATTTCTACAATATTATATATTTTTTATTTTTTCCACAAATTTCACAAATAATTTAACGCTTCACTAGCCTTTCGCCTAGTGATCTTGATTGAGAATTCCTCTTAATCATTGTCGATTTCTGTTGCTACTTCCAGATTCAACACAGCTTGAATTATGGTGTCCTCACTTGACGTTTTAAACGAATACCTAAAAATCACATGTTTCCGTTTCATTTCTTTATCAAAATTTATATCAAGATTTGAGAAGCATTTCAAATAAAGAAAGAAAACGATACGGAAAGGCGAAGTTTTAAACAATAGACTAACTGAGCGCCGCCTGATATAACCACTGACCTGACTTTGTTGTAAAAGTCTTACAGTGTTAATAGTCATCCTAGCAGAAGGGAAAATTTCCTTCGTGTAAAAATATACATATAAATATTACATGGGCATACAAGGCCTGTGTATAAGCATAAATATGTTGATTACAATCATTGTATTGTACAGGTTACATATGATAGATACATAAAATCATGACAGCTATGTGTACATTTAAACATTATATGAATTCATATTTACAATACTTTTACTGAGATAATCAAATTAAACTTGTAATTCATTTACACATTGACTGGATTTTCAATATCATTTAAACTGCTTTACAATATTATTTTTATCAAGTACATACAAACTGGATAGTAATATGCTTACATTACAATAGTTTTGCTCTTACAGTCCTGTTATTATTCTACGGGGTGAGCTATTTTCCTAGTGTTGATATTCAGTTGTTGTAGTATTTTACAATAGACTAACTGAGAACTGCAAACGGGTGGGAAGCAACTTCTATATCTTGCAGAATATTACCGAAAAAAATAGTAATAGAGCCATTTCACGACAGGAAGGTGTTTGAAAAGAGTGCCGGACTATCGAATGGGCCAAATCTTTAGATGTCGGATTATAGGACATTTTTCTGTATATGTTTTATTTATTTCCATTGTTACGATGTAACTACAGATTTATCTATCCATAAAAGGCGAACTCTGGTACACTCTGGTACTCTGAACATAAAAGGCACACACACACACTGTTTCTAGGAAGTACGAGTAAAATATTAAGAACCTTTACTTTAAACCGTATCTTTGCGGTTTAATAGTGTTCACGTCCAGATAGCATTAGAAAATCTCGAATTTGATTATCGATGATTTTATGGTTTATTTTTTCCAGGTTCCTAATTCAAAACAATGACTCTATGAGGCATGATCTAGTTTTCTTGAAGCACTCAGTCAGCTCAATAGGCTTTAATTAACGGTTAAGGGAAAAAGAGGATTTGTTTATAAAGTCATTGTTTCTTACTGTAAGATTTCAGTTTGAAGGTTAAGGCTTTCGTGCTCTTACGTATTTGCGAATTTACGTAAGTCGCGTGTCACATAAATCGGGGGTTCTAGTAATTTCAAGAGCTGTAAGAAACATTCTGAAAAGAAACTCATTATTTTAAATAATTGATATGGAAAACATATTTTAATGTCGATAAGCAAATATATTGTAATACATGTTCTTTCTTGACAATGTTATATGCATTTGCCTATCTTTCTTTAACTGCGGATTCTATAGAGTTTTCTGGAAAAAAAAGAGAAAGAAAAACATTATACAAAATGGCAGTGTCCATTTTAATTTGAATAAATGAGGCTCTACTACACACGGAAATCAGTTAAAGGTTAGTTTTATGCATAGCAGAACCCAATCTACATAAAAAAAGCAAATCGGATTCATTCTATAAGGTTCTCCTTGAACAGTCTAATATGCTTTCCAGAATTCTCCTGATGGAAAACTTACACGTAAGTAAACCAGTACCAAATTGTCAGAATTCAACTCGAGACCAAAAATAAAAACAATTAGTTTCAAAGTGAACATGCATTATAATTGTTCGAGGAAAAATTTCATTTAGAATTCAGAATGTTGCATGATATTAAGATGTTAACCTAAATGATTAATCAGAATAAAAAAGTAACATCATCAGATTTCTCTATAGTGCTTACTGCTAACTCGATCTATAACAACTCTCATTTTGTTGATCCCCCTCCCCGGTAATATTTACAGAAGCCCTTCTTTAATTAGTCAGTATTACTAGATTTCTTTCCCAATCCTTCACTTATAGGTTAAAAGGATGTGAAGACCATAGGACAATTTAACAATTAAAACGTGTAACATTAAATAAACCGAAAAATATAATGACATTTAACAACTTAGTTTTTTGTAAACGGCATAGCTGCATAGACTTGTGACTTTCAGTAACGTAAGTACGTAGTACTCTGCTTTGGAAAGTACGCTACGAAGGCCTCCCTTCCCTTGGCCAATAGCACTGGCACGCTTTTGCTTAACCAAATAATCTAATATCAGTTTATTTTTCATTGCCAATATTATGAAAGAGATATTATTCAGTTGATAGATATTAGCGCTGAGTAGATGAATTAGGTTGGCATATCCCTTGTTTCAAAATCGGTGCTTCTTTCAGTCTGTTTACGGCAACAGCTAACTTCAGAACTTATTTCTTGCTTATACACCAGCCACGGTCAAAATGTGGCTTTCTGGTCTCCTAAATGCCGCTTGCACTGAAACAAATAGCAATTTTATTTATAAAATACAATTTAAAATAAAAGTCATGTAACCTCACCCGTTTTTAATAAATAGTAATTGAGTGTTTTTATTATTCATTTACTTATTTTATCAATTTAGACTAGAGAAACAGTAGGAAAAATAAATACATTGGCAACATGCTTCAGTGATAAAGTATATGAAATCTTACTGAACAAGACTACCAATACGTAGAGCTGTAATTAGTAATGGGAAGAAAAGGGAAACTTTTCTGATCCAGGTCACAGATAACGAATAAATTAAATGTTTTATAGGTAAATATAATCACTTTACATTGAACTTTCTCGTTCGTGTATGAGAAAATTGAATTCTTATTTTTTGTGCAAAAAACTGCATTAAGTTGGCAGTTTATTTTAAAAGGATTTTCATATTTTGAATAGTATTTTTTCGCAACTCCTGTTGTCACAGATAACTTACTAGTTCTCTTCCCTGCAGTGCATATTGTTACGAAATGTACAAGCGCGGTAAGATAGCTTCCCCGCAAAGCAGTTTAGGGTTGCCATAAATGGCAAGGGAAGGCATGGTTGCCACATTTGGCGAGAAATCGCTCATTTGGCGACAAAATTGGCGATATACAATGGACGGTTGGAGAACCTTCTGGAACGAATTCTTACCAGTTTAGCCCAGAATGTTGTCGAACACCAGTCAAAAGCTATATAAACCCTGCTGGTCCGCAGTCAGTGTGTGTCTCGAGTGTGCGTCTCTCATCGATTGAGTGTGTCTCGTCTGGCGAGTCAATCCCTGCGGAGGCGATAGCGTTGACAGCCGGCCAGCTAGTACCGAGTGGGTCATCGAGTGCAGCGTAAGAGTCTCGTAGACTATCGCGGTTAGTGCATCGTCGAGAGAGCGTGTTGAGCTCCGGAAACGACTGAACCGAAGAGTCAGAAGCTGTGCTCTGTGTGTCGTCGAGTGCATCGCGAGTTGTAGCGTGGAGAGTCTCGAGAATACGCGGAGTTCCGAGAACGACCAAGCAGAGTCGGGAGCTGTACTCCGGAAAGCAGAGTCTGGTGCTTTGCAGGAAGCTATTTCCACCGTGATAGCCTGATAACCTGAAGGCTGTGTCGCTGATCGTTCAGCGTGTTTATAGTAGTTCATCGACCACTGTAAAACGTGTTTTGGAGCTGTCCTGACAATATTGTCTAAATAAAGTGTGTTTCGATACTTCATCAAGTGTCGTCGTTATTCACTCCAAATCTACGAGCCCCGTACGAACGTGAAGGAAGAAAATAACGCAACAATACGGTTTAAGAGAAAAGAAGAATGTTAATTCTATTTTCTCAAATTATTGAGTTATTCATGATTAGAACGAAGTACATTCATCTTAGTACATTATTACAGACAGCAATATTATGAATAGTGTTACGTGTTCTTTCGTTTCAAGTTAAAATCCCGTAAAAATCAATATATTTAAAACTGATTAATAATTAAAATCAACATTTTTAAAATTTGGGAGAATTAGAAGAAAATGCTTCATATTATACTTGAAAAAGAAGAGATTAATATGTCATACGTATGTTTAAAATTAACATACTGTTTCCTAAATACAAAGCAACATCAACAAGAATATTTATTTATGTTACTAAATAACTACATCAATTTTCGTACCAATCACGAAAACATTATTAATATTTCGAGCATTTCTTTTTATTCACAACCTCTTTTAATAGTTTTAAAACTTTATAAAAATCTTGTTGCAGGTTTTGAATATTCGTGAATTTTATCGCACGGCTATTTCTGACACGAGGTTTGGCCATCCGTATTATACTTGTACATTATATCCGTATTATACCCATAATCATTGCTCTACCAATAAAGATAGTTTTTTAATCTTAACAAGAGCAGCAAATGGAAAGCGATTTACGTATTGATTCATTAATAATCAATCTTTGCTAAAGTTTTTGCCTTCATTGATCATGCCTATTTAATGACATTAATATGTTGTTAAGCAGATTTGATTTAAGGGAAGTCACTTCAAATGCGAAGTCGAATCGCACGTAAGAATTGTTTTATTTCAAATGCACAAAATCATTTTGAAATGATTTGTTCTCAAAGCTACGTTTTATTTTTGTATGGGATAAATAATTTCATAAAATTCAAATATCAACTTACTCGTGGGCAGGTATCAATTATTTCAAATATTACAGGTTCATTGTCCACCATTACTTCATTTTTGTACCTATTTTCTGAAAAATACATGAATATAAAATACGTAAGCATTTCAAATGAAACAAAACACTTTTAATAAAATAAAACAATATGAAACAATTAAGTGCATACAAAAAACTTTTTAAAAGAAGTAAATCTTTAAGAGTGGGTTTCTTAAGGTTCATTCAAATCATTTCTAACGAATGACTTCCCTTTTTGGTAGAGCTTGAGCAGGATGGGCACTCCTTTTTCTAAGCATTTAATAAGCAAAGTCTCATTTTCTTCTATCTCAAAAGGGAATGATTTTAACAAGTAAAACAAAAAAATGGAAGAGGCTATGAGCTAGGCGGATAACATTCTTTGCGTTTACCACAGGAACGCATCGAATGTTGAGTGTTGCAAGAGTGTTGTTGTTGTAACTTATCTCACTTGTCTGACAGTAACATATATAAATCTTAGAATACCACAATAAATCTCAGAAACGTCAAGAAGCATAGAAAATTAATTGCTAAGCATGAAAGCCAAGAAATTTCGTAGATGTTTTTAAATACAATGATGCGACGCTCAGAAAATAAAAACAGTTCTGGACCTGCACTGTATCACAAATAGTTTCTAGCAAGTTTATGTGGTCAGTTAACAAACCGCAAATGCAACATGATAGTGAGACTACCTATCTTGAAAACAAAATATTACATTCGTAGTAAAACTAATGATACTGCGTAAAATTTCCAGACACTAGTATAATTTAAAATTGATAAAAACAACAACATAAACAATATACTTTCAAAAGAGTTATGTTACTAAAATGAATGATAAACAAAAAATCAAAATGCTTGAGGATATTTTAATTAAATATATGTCATTAAAGAACTGCTGCGTATTTTGTATCTTTTCTATACTTTTTTAAAAGGCGTTTTGTGTATTAGTCATATTTATTTATTTATAGCATATCCATAATATTTATACGTCATTTACATTTTACATTTTATTAAATTTATTTCATGTTTATCCTATATTTAGTGTTTTTCTCATTCTTTTAAAATTTGGCTTAATTATTTCTAAGTTATATATGTCTAAATTCTTTAAAATGTACAATGATATTTTATATTATATAATTTGATTATTCTTCAAAATTAATATATAAAAATCTGTAAACATAAATTTGCAACATATGTAACAATTATCTGTATACTGTGCTATGAGCTTTATTGTAAACATTGCCATCTATGTAGACACCGCAAGACCTGAATAATATGTTTCGGTATGTCCTATGTATATTTGTACAACCATTGTAACTTTGTAAAATTTTATTTCAAATAAATGCCGCTGGTAGCGGATGGTAGATAGTTTCCATCAATACAGCACAAAAGCTAAAAGTCGAAATGATAGTGTAGCTGCTCTGTTGATGATATCCTGTCTCCTGTATTAGTTATATGCATTGATTAAATGTTTAACAATTTTGTAAAACTTCGGCAACTTTCGATTATGGGAAAATTATAAATCACTTTGGAGTAAAAAACAGTTGATTATCCCATTTTTTCCTTTTCAGTATTTGTAAGGTAATTGCATACGAAATAGCTTCTTGCCTTCTGCCTAGAGTTGGAAAAATGCCCGCTTTAAAAAAATAATTCTGTTTTTCTCTTTAAGTCACTACATTTTGTAACACAGATAAACATTTTTCGAAATTCCATAAATAGATCTGGATATTTCTTTAAACATTTGCCTTTGCAAATAAGAATTCCTTAGCCCAATTTATCAGTATTGATTGCAGTGCCTTCATACTAGAGATCTTAGGAGAGAGAAAATACAGAGACGGAGAACATATCACAGCTAAGCTTTCGTTCTGACAGATAAAATAAACTTCGAAAACCCCGATTTTCATATAGAATGTCTTACAATCTCCACAAGCATTCATAAACATACATACGAGATTTGCATTTTAATACGCGAGATGTTAGATGTTCAGTATTGTATCCATCTGAGATATCGCACATTCTTGAGATCTGGAATGAGCTGCATATGCTTACGTAGAGACGAAAATGGAATATTTGGTGTGATCTTTTAATTTAGGACAATCTAATGTTTTTTTAGATTCTCTGTATGATATTTAAGAATATATATATATATATATATATATATATAATAAAATTCCATAGTCAAGAATACACTTAAAATTCTAACTGTATGTTCTTTTCATTTTTTAATGGCGACGGTCTCTTATTTTGAAAGTACGTGGAATTAAATCCACAGCCCTGTAGTCAAGTTGTTTTTCCCGCCTTTTCTACACGTACAGTTATAGAATGTTCTGGAGATATTTAAAGCGAACTGGAATGGCTGACGAGGCTGACGTCATTTCTTGGAAACTCCGCCTTTCCAGAGGCTATAAAAGGACTCGCAAAGGAATATCGGGGTCTTTTCTTTAATGTAACGATGCAGTAAACTTCATACAAAAAGTTATTAGTAATTCTTTTTTATTTACTCCGGAAATAGGATTTTTGTAACTGCTATTTCTCCTGACAAATAATAAATGGATCCTGTTTTTTAAACTTATCGTCTGATAATTTAAGCTACGACTACATCTATATTTCTTCACCAATCTATTTATTCCGGACAAAAGCTGGTACATAACACACACACACACATATATATATATATATATATATATAGGTTATATAAACAGTTTTGTTTTTACAGCGTTTATATAAACACTATTGATAAGAAATCAGAAGTAGGCTAAAATGTATGTGAGAACAAATTTTCTTGGTTAAACACATCCATTTTAACGCAAGAAATAAAATAACATCAAACCATTTAATTCCAAAACATACACTATTAAACCTATTGAAAATAATTCAGCAAATCAATATAAAGATTTTGAATAAGATATAGATAAATTATATAATAGATAAATTTCATCACTCGTATTTTAGACTAAAAACGTACATCGAAATTCTCGGTGAAATACAAATTCTAAAACTTAATGATGGAAGATAAATGATCATTTCGTTAGTTAATTGCGTCTTTTCCTGGAGGTGGGAGGACGCAGATGCAACATTTTTGTAAAGTACTGAAAATTTAAAATCAGTATTACACAGATAAAACAAAACTTTAGGAGATCATAGGATTTCACATAAAAATATGAGTTATACACCTCAAATCTGACGTCTTTTTGTACTGTTTTTGGTATTATATATGGCATTTTGATAATTAGCGGATAAAATTGGAATGGTTAAAAATGTTCCAATTTCCGTCCATCGAAAGTTATTTATAACTCCACCTACTTGAAATGTAGCACCTAATTTGGGACAAAACTTTCCACCTTAGTGTAGCAAATAGTTTAGAACGGACGGAATATAAAATATTGAGGCTGCTAGTCTTGAATACCAAGTATTTCTACCTGTTTTCTAAGCGCTTTCTTTTTATGGAAAAAATTCTTCATTTAAACCATTTATACAATCGAATTCATCTTATTGTTTTATAAAATTAAAACATTTTCTCATGACCGAAGTTTATGTTTCCAACTTAGGCGATAGTTGTGAACGAAAATTTGATTTGCATATTCAAAAGCATAATATGTTCTTGAAAGAATGAATTCAATAGTGGCCTCATACTTAAACTGTATGTTGGCTGAATTGCTTGATCTGAAAGCAGATGACGAACTTGAGTTATTTTTTTTAATAAAATGAGAAATTTTTAGCAAAATCAACTTTTTAACTAAATTTTGCTCATTAAATATTTATTAAAACTATAAACAATAATGATAATGATAATAATAACGGCTCAAAAGAAAGTGTTCAAATTTATATTTAATTTTTATCTGAGAACTAAAGGTTAGAACCTATAAGAAATTTTTGTTGGTTATACTTTATAATATAAAATTACTGAGAGCTAAATTTTCAAACTGACATTTGTTACAAATAATTCATATTATTTAGTAGTTAATTCATTAAATAAACCAATAATTAACTTACTTTTAGCTTAAACTAAAATAAACAAATTATGAAAACTTTCTAAATGGGTCAGAGCTTGAAAAAATAATGATATCCTGTTCTCTTTTATTTATTAGATTTTACTTCAACAGATACAGTAAAAGTACATATTTTTATTATGTCAATAACTATAAACTTGCGTCTTTCTTCCTACGACTTGACACTTGATGGTGTTTCGATTCTGATGAAGTTCGTTGCCTTGAAGGAAAAACGTAGAATTTTATTGATACTATTACAAATAAAATATGCAGTTTTATTCTATAAAACATCGTAAAATATGTAATTTTCCATTTAGCTTAAAACACACGTCTTTCTTTATTCGGTTTCCTTGTACATTTTGTTAAAACCATGGTTTGTGCAATTTAATTGTTAATTTAAATTACTTTTATAATTTCATTTACAACTTAAATTCAACAAGAATCGTTTACATGTTATGTAACGGAGAAAAAGCCAAAATTCGTCAAAAAAGAGTAAATAGCTGCTAATTTTGAAGCCATACCTCAAATAAACCGCCAATGCAACCGTATTACATTTCTAATATTTAAAAGCGCCTATAAGTTTTAAGAACGGAGTTTTATTTTTTTCGGAATTTGTAATTGTATCATAGATCTATAGGATACAGTAAACAATGCAGATGATGATATTCGTTTCTTAAAGAGTACAATGTATTACCGAGTAACCATCAGTGTTCCAGTTTCCGGAGTTCATAACTAAATACTGAGTGAGAATGGAATTCTCCAAAATGGCGGAACAAGAAACAGGGGTACAGCAAGACACAATATGAAGTCGTACTTAGCGGAATTCACGTGACGGTAGAAAGTTGTAAATCATGGTAAAAAAGTCCTTTGAAATTTTTTTAAAAGCAATTATCTAAGATTTTCCAACCAAAATAAAGAAAAATTAATTATATCAAATTAGTGCAAAGTTAGTCCTTTTCCATTAATACGCAAGTACCGATGAGTTTTCGTATGAAAGCAACACTCAAGAGTTATGCACAATTCTAAACCATAAGTATTTATACAATGAAGATTAATGTAATGTTAGTTTGTCTCCATTTATATAGCAATATCAACTATGTAGTTATGCATCCAGCTAACCAACTAGCTGATTGACTCAAGGAAAGTGTATATCTTAAGTACCTACTCAATACGTAAAAGGAGGGAAACACCAAAATTCTGATGCCTCACCAGTGGCTGAGCGGTTAAAACCGCTGAATGCTGCTAGTTCACCTAGGGTTTCAAACAACTCAACGAAGGCATCCCTTCTCTTAGGAAGATAGCCCTTGTAAACTTTTCCATAATCAAATAACCTAAGTGGAATTCTGAAGCGTCACCAACTGTCAGCTGGTGAACTATATTTACTGATTGTACCAACCTGGGAAGTTCTGGCACCTTCCGCCATTCACGCAGCCTGGCATATAAGCATGCAGTTACAAAGACAGAGCACAAACCTATGCTCTTTACTTTAATAGGCAGTCGGGTACATAAGCTCAGTCCGTATCTCTATGCCTCTAAAATTATATGCACCGTATTTACAACAAATGCATTATCGAAAACTATTCGAGGAACGGGAAAAATGGTTTGCGGCCTGTTGGCTGCCTTTTTGAGAAACTTGCCATACAAAATAATCTCAACGGAGTGTAATCATGAATATTACTCCTAATTTATTTCTAATTTCAGTAATTTTTCAGCTTAATATATTCAGAGGTGTTTAGTTTAATTTGCTACCCTAGAGCCTCTAGTAGAAGAAAAAAAGTAAACAGTCCACTGATATTAATTGTAATATCATAACTTCAATACATAACTTACCAGTTTGGTGATCATACTCTCCTATGTATCTCTTTGTCAGAAAACGGACAGTGAGAGCTGTAAAAGAGAAAGAAAGATTTTCAAATGCTATTTTAACTTTCTCTGCTCGATATAATGAAACACATTAGTTTATGAGTAAAGTAATCGAGGTGAGGAAGAATTCCGTTTAAAGAACAGTACCTCTTAAATATTAGAAACTCTTTTTTTAACGAATTAAACACTACCAATAAATAACACCACAGCAGAGTTTAACTACATGTCAAAGGCATATGCTTCCATTTTTGTTCCCAACTCGTTAAAAGATGAATCTTACGATGAAATTAGCTGCCTGTTACATACATAATACACTCATGCCCATAAATTAAGGATAATTCGGAGTCACGCGGAAATCGAACTCTAAAATAAATATATCACCTGTAAAATCACTACACATATCTTCAAGAATCATATGCAATAGGAAGTAACCAGGTGACACCGATGGTATGTCACAATGACCAAAGTGTAAGAGAGTGATATATAAGGAATACAGGCAAAGAAGTAAAATTGTTCGCAGGCGCTTTATAAGCATTTCAGTGCAATAACCGAATAGTTATGACACAAAGGACGCATTTGGATTATTTTTTACGTGGTAGAATTATCGGCCGTCTGGAATGTGGGCATACCCAACTGGAAGTATCAGATGAACTTGGAATTGCCCAGAGTTTCATCTCCAGGCTTTGGCAACGATTCCAAGATGATGATAATGTGAGTAAACGTCACAGCACAGGTCGCCCCAGAGTTACAACGCCGAATGAGGACCGGTATTTGGCAGTTACTGCCAAAAGAAACAGGCGGAGCACAGCCTCAGACCTGTCTCGTCAACTCTCTTCAGCCACTGGTATGACAATTTCAAGGCAGACCGTGTGCAGATGCTTAGGGCAGATTGGTCTATATGCTCGTAGACCTGTCAGATGCGTTCCACTTATTGCAACTCACTGTCGCCTGCGGTTAGCCTGGAGTAGAGAGCATGCATTGTGGACACCGCAACAGTGGGCTAGTGTGATGTTTTACGTCGAGTCCAAGTTTAGCTTGCAGTCTGATTCTCGCCGGACTTTCATATGGAGAGCTCCAGGTACCCGTTACCACCAAGAAAACATCATTGAACGACACCGTTACGGTGGTGCAGGGGTGCTCGTTTGGGGTGGAATTATTCTGGGTTCCAGAACTGACCTGCATGTTCAAATTGGAACCATGACAAGCCAAATCTATCGGGATGTCATTCTGGAACAACATGTATGTTTGTTTCGGGGCACCATGGGCGCACAATTTGTCTTTATGGATGACAACGCCCGTCCTCACCATGCAAACATCGTAAGCGAATGCCTTCAATCGGAGGATATCACCCGTATGGACTGGCCAGCATTCTCACCGGACTTGAATCCAGTAGAGCACGTGTGGGACATGCATGGCTGACGAGTTGCAGCCCGTGAACTTCCTCCTTCTACCGGAACTTCGGAGAGCATTGCTTTTTGAGTGGTGTAATATCCCCCAAGATCAGATCGATAATTTGATGCTCACCATGCCTAGGCGTTGTACGGACTGTATTGCATCGTCTGGTAGACATACAATGTATTAACAATCATAGCAACCATGTAATATTGGTTTTTTGTAAATAGGCCTTTTTCTGTAATCTGCTCCAGGGAGAAAGAATCGCTAATTTTTTTAATAATATTAAACATATAGCCTCTTGTTTTGCTCTTTACCTTTTGTTTAATAAATAAGCTTTACAAATAAGTCAAATTTGTTTTGCTTCTAATTCTTCCTTTGCCTGATTTTGCATTATCCTTAATTTATGGACATGACTGTATTTAAATTTCTTGTTTTATTCACGAATTTTACTCCGTTATTCAAAATAATATCTTACTTTTAATATGTGTAGAGAATGTTTAATTTTTAGTTGTTTATACTTCAGTATCGCATTTGAATGGCTAAATGTTTTAATATGAAAAGCGGTAATGAAATGGCATAGTTTATTTATTTCAGCTTTTATCTTTCTCCGTGTCAGTTCCTTTAAATGACCAATTGTTTAAATGATACGGGAATAGAAAAGGAACGATATTTGAGTCGAAGGGAATCGAAAGTTGTTACATGGATATGCACTTAAATATTGTAATATCCATTCCAAACAACCTTTGGCAAATTACATTTCTGAAATGGTTCCCGTTGTGCAAGATTTCAAGATAATGGCAAGACATCTTATCACGATTTAGTACATGTTCAGTCTAAGGAACTCTTTGACAGCCACTTGTCATAAGAGCTAAAAACCTTTCGGGTTTAATTCTGTTTATATCCAATAAACACGTGTTTGACATGATCAATGGCTCATGGTTCAATGGCATGGATGGTGTGTGATCAATGGCTGTTATTTATACGCAGTTAAAAAGAATTGTTGTTGTTGTTGATAATTATGCTCACTTGTCTGACGAAGTCAGCACAAGGCCCACAAAATTCCTCGCGGCAAGGAGCGCAAGATACACCTGCTGTTGGCTACCGCCTTGAGTATCATACACGTGACAGTGCAATTTCGCTGAGTGCCGCCCCCCCCCCAATTTTGATGGAAAGCACCCCTGGGGAAAGGGTCCGAAGGTCTTCCAAACCTCTCCCCTTCCATCAAACCACACGAGAGGACTTTCGGCTCGCCGCATACTTAGAGTGCCGCCATGCCGCACCGACGCTATACATTTACAAACATCCATGCCTTCTTTGAGATTCGAGCCCAGGAACTTCGGCATGGCAGTCAGCGACGCTAATAACTATATCGGTTGGGCGTCGTTAAAACAATTAGACAGATGGAGAGTGTTATAAGATAAAATTAAATGGTACCGAAGGAAACATTTTGAAAATAAGAGAAATCACAATGTAATTTCTTTTTCTTTAAAATAAAGCATGTTTAAAAACCCCCTTTTGCACAAATTGAGCGACATGACGCATATCTTAAGTCTCATTTATTTTCCTAGTATATTATATTTAAATGCATTATAAAAAATCCTAGAAAAGAATTCACAATGAATTTCTGAACAAAAATAAAATACACGACTTAGTGTCTTTGATTTAATAAATTTTTTTTTCTTCAGTGGGTTTCAAGCAGACTTAATTAAAACACCGGCAGTCGATGTATTTTAATGAACGCTTTGCTTTCAATTTATTTATTAGAACTACGTGCCATCTACAAAATATAAGCAAAAACTAAAAGAAAGGGAAAACTTTTTCTCACACGTTCGTTTTAAATTAATGTTCAACAGCAAATTTTAGAGTAATTACGTTCCCAGGGTAAAAAAAGGAATAAAGTTCCTGAAGTGCAAATTATATTTTCAAAAGAATCCTTTATGCATTTTGTAATAACGAACATTCTTCAAATTTTAATTAAATCCGAAGAAAGGTTTGCTAAACACATTTAAAATAAATGAGTTTTTTTCCGGCAAATCAAAGGACGACAAATTTTATCAATAAATTGATTTCCCGTTAGTACTGAGGGAATATAACAATTTAATTTCCAAAGTAACTTTTCTGGCTTCAGAAAAAATATATATTATTTAATAGAAAATGTGAAATTAAATGAAGTAAAGGGAGAAGGCAATGTTTTAGCCTTGATACTAATAACTTAAACTATTTTCATTTTCATTCTTTTGCCTTTTTTTTTAACCAAGGGAACATTATTGCTTGAAATAGAACACATCTGAAATTAAAATTTTCGCTTTACGTTAACATAAAAATAGTTCTATCACTAAAGTAGCTCACGTGTTTATGTCTAGTGTGTAGGGATTAATATTGTCCGCAAAATATCGTTCAATGAACTACTATTTTTTTTCCTCGAAGAATTCTGATCTGCACGTGGTTAATCTTTTTTATGAAGAATTTCAAGTCATTAATTGCTTTTTCGATAATTAACTGCTAGTATGCAAAAAGAATGAGACTTTTGTAATTTTATTTTTAATATTTTAAAGAATATTTATTAAAAAAGGTACTAATAAAACTTAGTTTGAGGAAAAAGAAACATTTGTTTGGATGGGAAGGAAATATAATCTGTCAGTCGACGCCATTTAGAGAATGATTTACATCGCAGTAAATGGTGTCTATAGTAGCTCTCGATAAACAGTTCTTTTTTACACCCGAAACACTAATTTTACTTGTGAGAACAAACTGTAGAGCCATTTAGGTTGTAAGGTATTTCTCCCGTCTTCTTAGCGTGCCTTCGTGGTGTGGTGATCTGCACGCTGGGCGCGTATTCCAAAAGTTCGCGGTTCGACTCCCGTCGAAGGCGTTGCTAATTTTTCAATCCCTCTTGCTTCTAAAAAAAATCCTGATGACTCTGCAAGGTATTAATCGGAGCAGGAAATATGAAAAATCAGCAACACCCTGGCCCGGATTCGAAATCTAGACCTTCCGCTTACTAGCTGGGCGTGCTTTTCAATTAGACCACAAAGGCATGTAGTGAAGAAAGATAAAATACCTTACATTCTCCTTTACTTAAAGGGTGTCTAAGGAAGGATCAGCCCCAGTCACCAAACCCAGGTATAAACGAACTGTCGATCACTATATTTTAGTTTGGACGCTACTTGTGATTCTCGATTGCTAGCCAGACGTGCTTTTCAATAACACCACTAACGCAGTGAGGAAGAAGAAAATTCCTCACAAAGTTAATCAAATGGCAGTATATGTAATAATATCTCTTATAATCATGATTACTGTTCTTAGCTCCTGTCATATGACATGATGGGGAAGCAAAACATCATTGCTAAATGCTTTATTAAAGTGAAATAGCATAAATAAAGCAAACAGTAAAGGTTTCTTGGAAAATGAAAACACTCTGTTGTTATTATTTTTTCTGTATAATTTATTTTTAAGTCATTCAACGCCTAAGTTAACGGACGCAAATGCGAGTGACTATAAAGCAAGATATTTCCTTACAATGAAAGTCCACATGATGTGAGATTATTTCTGTTTCTAGCGAAAGGAAACAAAAGTGACAGAAACTGTTATGTTCCTAGGAAGCAGTTGAGAATCTACATGAGATTTTTTTGCTTTTCTGCATCAGAAATGCTTTTGTTTGATTCATTTCATATGCGGAAAAACACACGATGATTATTTGCCTAACGGAAAGGATGCCTTTTTGGAGGACGTTCTAAAGAAAGCCAGCATAATCGTCGGGATTTGAACCTGCTTCGAAAGGCCACTGTTCAACGATTTTACTGCTCGGCTGTTGGTGGACCGAATGAGAAATGAAGATAGCTCCCATTTCATCTTGAAAGAGTATTCTAGAATTCTTCTGAGCCTTTCGAACGCTTTTGCGTAATACCTATTGAATCGGCATCGTAGGTTAGGTTAGGTTATTTAATTACGGCAAAGCCTCAAGGGCTATCTGCCTAATGGAGGGATGCCTTCGTGGAGGACTTTCTAAGGGAAACTGGCTCTTATACACGTTACACATGGAGAAAACCACGAAAACACTGATGCAGCCAGCTCGTTGGCGGGATTCGAACCTCGGACCGAACTACCAGTGTTCAGCGACTTTACCGCTCGGCCGCTGGTGGGTTCTGAATCGGCATCATAGAAACATTCTCTTCTACGAATAGCGCTCTGTTGTTATAAGTCAACTATCCAACAACAAAAAATATGAACATGTTCCAAATAATTAATGTGTTATTTAGGATGTATTTTTACTGTGTAGGAATAAAAAAAGTAATTTTTATAAACAACAGGCAAACGTTGGAATTTTTGAGTCACATCAACTTTAATGCATAAATTAAAATTAGTAGATCCGCCAAATGATTGAGTAACTTACGTAAAAACCCAGAAATAATGAATTTAATTAAACATCCTATAATTGTCTTAAAATAATAAAGGCTTTCTAGACTTCTTGCCAATCAAAATGCTTTTAAGTAGATGGTTTAACAATAAGAACATGAAGTTCCCAAGCAGTTCTTTTTTGGATTACCTCTTCTTTTTGAATACCAGCTACTGGCAAATGTAGCTGCTATCAAAATAAAAAAACACTTTACATTAACCAACATTTAAGGAAATGTGACGTGTTAGGATTCAAGGAAGACTGAAGAAAAACTGAAATCAGTACTTGGATGATAACGAAAGACTTTTTCAGTTATCTGTTAAACTTAACTCCTAGCAAATAAAATATTAAGTGAAGAAAACGGAATGGGAAGCAGATTAAGAATAACATAAAATAAAATAAAATGAAAGACAGACATAAAATAAAGTACTAGTAATAAAGACTTCTGACTTTCTAGGTTTTAGACAAAAACACTTAATATCAGATTAAACATGCAGAAATTATTTTGTTTTTATTCTCTTGCTCAATGTTTCGCTCCAGATTAAGAATAAGACAAAAGCCTCGCGCTTAAATCCAAATCACACTTTGTAGAGCTATTAGGTATTTTTTGGAAGCAGGCAAGATGAAAAAGGAGCAACGCCTTCGCCGGGAATCGAACCACGGACCTCTGGAATACGGGCCAAGCGTGCAGACCACCTCACCACGAAGGCATGCCAAGAAGGCGGGAGAAACACCTTATACACTTACCCTTTTAAAGAGCGACTGGGGTATTTAGGGGACCCAATCGCCAAATTCTGGGTGTGGAGAATCATCATCCACCACTTTTTTTTTTAGTTCGGACGCCAGTGTAGAGATACTAGGTATTTTTGGAAGCAGGCAAGATGAAAAATGAGCAACGCTTTAGACGGGAATACACGCCCAGCGTGCAAGCCAACACACCACGAAGGCACGCTAAGAAGGCGGGAGAAGCACCTTATAACTTTAAAAAAACTCATCTAGTAATTTCTACGTAGCATAAAATATTATGAATATAAAAGTTACTTCTTAGAGCTTTTAGATGCTGAGTTGTCTAATTAACACTTTGTTCCATCCACTTATATTATATATATTGGTTCTGCTCTTGAATAATATTTTAGCTGCTACTTTTTCAATTAAATAATAACTTTATATAGTTTTGATTACAGAGCTCGATGTTTTAAAATTCCTTTAACACTTCAATTTGAAGAAACCTTCGTGAAATGTATTATTGCAATGATATAGCATTAAAGAAAGATGAAAAAATTCCTAGGGAAAACTGATTCATCTTTATAATACGCACGGGAAGAATTTGGAAAAAAAGAAAAAAGTAAATAAATTGAAAAAAAAAACCTTAAGCCAGCTCATTACGCTAAGAATCGAATCTCAAGGAGAACGGTTTAGCGGTTTTAGTTGGGTATTGGCGGGCTATTTGAAATTACACTTCAAACGTACTGTTGTTTCCTTTCTTCATAAGCGATAATGAGAATACACATAAAAACCTGACATCTAAATTTCTGGTGTATAAAGCATAAAAAATAGCATCAAACAAACTGCCAAAACCAGCTAATACACGCAATTTAATTCGGAAAAATGAAGGAAGGAAGACATTTTAATTTCTTTTATTTCTCAAATTCTTTTAATTTCATAGTTGTGCAATTAACATAACACTCGCTATACGCGGTTACAAAACATGTAACATTTAGTACCTATTTACTTCTAAAAGCTTGTGCATTTATTTTTAAAATAGGGACTTTTAAAAAAAAATTATTTCTTTTTTGCTGCTTTATTCTTTTACTATTTCTATTCACTCTTTTCACTCAAATCTATTATCTATTGCTGATCAATTTTTCATGCCAAACATTTCATTCACTAAAGTTAGTACACTGGTTTATGTACACCAATGCCTCTTTCTATTTTAGGATTAGTATATTTACGTTTTATTATTTAGAATGGCACAGATAAATAAAGATACCTACGCAACTACAGCGGCGAAATAAGCATGTTAAGTCGCGCTCCTGTTTCGGAATTATAACTTAGAAATTATCTAAATGTCACCAGCAAAATGTGGTAAAGTACCGGTTATTTACCTCGGCACTTTCTTAGTGATTCATAACAGATCTCCGATCTAGAAATTCACATTAGACTACATATGTAGCGTATTTTCAACATTGGAGAATGATCAATTGTGGAAAATCATGTGCACATCGTCAAATGAATCAAAACTTGCCTCCGCCCCATGAAACACATCAGGACACTAAACAGATGAAGTTTCTTTCTTTCTTCTTGCTGGTGTTGGGTACGTGAATTTTATTTGAAGTTTTGATACTGGCATCCAGAAAATAGATAACAGTTCGCTCTTTTTTTTTTTTTTTTTTTTTTTTTTTTTTTTTTTTTTTTTTTTTTAGTTGTAAAATATGCAAACAAACACAACATTTTTATTGAGTGGTTCAAGTTCTAAACGCAACTTGTTTGTACCTCAGTTCCCGTGTGAGGGTGCGAAGCTTCAACAAGCTTCTGTTAAAAAGAATGGTCGAGAAGGGCTTTATATACTAGTAAGAAAATTATAAAATTTAACAGGGTAATATTAACAGCAACAAAATCTGCAAATTATGGTTTTAAATAACTTTCAGCTTTAGCATAGCTCTTCGATGAATACTTTGTTAGGCTTTCTAAAAAATTTTTACATTCCACTATCACTTCAGTTTCCAATGCGCGCTTTATTGAGAGCATAAGAATGAGCCGTTATGTGCAAAGAGGCAATTTGGATTTCTGTCATTTCATTGTAAATTTCTTCAGCTGCATTTTTAGTTTCTAGAGGATAAAGTTACTGAAGCGTTTCACGCATTTGATCATATTACATCAATGAAACAAAAGTAATCAACTGTTCAATTATTGAACTTGTTAACAACACAGGAAGGCATAAAATATTAAATTTCTTAATACATAATTTTAGGTAATTGGAAAATGAGTTTTCTATGAGTTGATTTGAGAAAAATAAATATAAATTATTTATGCATGTTTCTCTATAAAAACTTCCCCGGATACGGGAGAGCTCTGGATTTTGGTTGTGGGAGGTATGTTCCACATGTCGTGACATCATATTTCCTAGAAAGACAAATCTAAAGTAAAGTTGATTATGTGAGCTATAAAAATTTCGTAGAGAATTTAAATCTTACTGCAAGTTAATATTTTTCAGAAAGAAAATCCAGTTTTGAAGCAGATCCTAAATTTGTTTGTAAGACACATAACTAATTTAATGAATATCCTGAAATTCTTAAGGAATATACACTCACGTTTGTGAAAATTGCAACACCAAGAAGGAATCGTCATAATTGAATGCAATTTAATACACAGATGAGTGGTAGTGGTACAAATAAATGATTAAATGTTCAAAGCAAACAAACAATAACAAGAGATCAGAATCAGTATTTTGTGTGGCCACCACGCGCCGCAATAAGTGCTGCTACACGACGTGGCATGGAGTCAAACAAAGTTTGAATGTCTGACTGAGGAAGAGCATTCCATATCGTTTGTACGCGTACCCAAAGTTCGTCTGCAGACGCAACAGGACGAGGATCACGAGCAAGACGCCGACCAATGACATCCCACACATGTTCAATTGGCGACATATCCGGAAAACACGCAGGCCAAGGAAGAAGCTGTACCTGCTGCGCTGTAAAGAAGGATTTAACAATCCGAGCAGTATGAGGGCGGGCATTGTCCTGTTGAAATACAGCGCCTGGCAAGCTTTGAAGGAAGGGAACAGCTTCGGGCTGTAGAACTTCACGGATATACCGGTTGCTGTTCAGATTGCCCACAATTCGTAGCAATTGAGATCGTCTATGATATGCTATGGCGCCCCAGACCATAACTCCGGGTGTTCGTCCACTGTGGCGTTCGATAATGCACTCCGGAAGGTGGCGTTCACCGGCATAGCGTCTGACACGAATGCGGCCATCATGGTACCACAAATTAAAGCGGGATTCGTCAGAAAACACGACATGCTGCCAATCAGCACGCCAGTCTCTATGCTGATTGGCCCATTGTAGCCGCAGGCGGCGATGGTCGTGCGTTAGGGGGATCCTGTATAAAGGAGTCCGTGCGCGCAGTCCACACTGCAGCAGACGTCTACGAATTGATGAAGCACACAATGAAACACCTGTAGCTATTGACCACAGTGCTGCCAATTGTCTAGAGGAAGCTGTACGGTCCGTCCGCGCCATGCGGACCAGGTGTCTATCATCGCGAGCTGACGTCACATTTCGGGGTCCACTCCCGGATTTCCGAGTTGTCCGACACTCGTCCGTCCACTGCTTCCAAACGCGCATCACTGTGCTGCTGTTACGCTGCACACGAGAGGCTACTGCACGATACGACAATCCAGCTTCACGAAGGCCGATGATTCTCCCTCGTTCAAACTCTGTAAGTTGTTCAAATCTCGCTCTCTTTCGTCGACGAGGCATAAGTACAGATTGAGTTAACGTTTACCACTAGCAGATAACCACCGATAACCATACACGCCTCGCTACAGCCGTCTATTTATTCGGATCCATCAGCCGTTCAGAGGGCGCTGCTCAGCATACGCATGCGATACGGATTTGCAATTCTAATCATTTGCATATCATGCGCTACTTTGCATTTCCTGAAAATTTCAGCTCACTCGCGTAAGTCCTTCATGGTGTTGCAATTTTCACAAACGAGAGTGTAATTTTCAGTAATTTTATGCTAATGATTATCTGATATGCAATGAAGATTTAGTTTCTGTAGTTGCAACCCATATAGAATCTGAAATTTATTCCTTTAATATTTATGCCGTAAAATTATTATTTTGAACAATACAAAGTTTAACACATATTATGCAAACTTTATTATTCACTTCTGAATTGCGCTTTTATTATTACCTTAAAAAATCTAAGGATTACTTTTATGCTGCAAATAATTTTCTAACATGTGCATGTTTAATGCAAATACTAGGCAGTACTTATTTTTGAAGTATTTAATGCCTCCTTTTTTTCTAACTTTGCTTTACATAATATTTAATTCTCACTTTATTTACTTTAACCTAGTTTTCGGTAACTAGCTTAGTTCCTTTACCTTTTTGGAATTATGATTCCTTCTAATTTACAAGTGAAGGTACTAAATCTGTTTATGTTTTTGAAACTAGAAGCGTTAGAAAACAAAATACATTTAAAAGCATATTGTTCATAAATTTTTCTAAGTCGATATTTTTCTTACAACATATTTCCAAAGCCAATTCTTGAGCTAGCCAAACCATTATGGTCCTGACTTTTATGCACACATTTGAAACTACTAATCCGTCATGGAAGAGATCTATTTATACTTATAAAAAGAAACTGCTGCAACGCTGCGAGATTTTCTCTCCTGTTATAACTTATTAAGTAATTTAGCACATAACTCAAATTAAGGATGATAAAAGACACTGTGATAATTTTCTAAAAGGATAACTTATAGGTCAATCTGAACCACCACAATTAGTCGCACGAAAATATATGATGCCATAACAACTGTTTCAGATAACAAAATTTGTTACAAAATTCAATAAAGACATTTACGTAAAAAATTATACCATGTACAACACCAGAGAAATAAGTTAACAGAAAAAGGTCATCATTTAAGTCTAGAGCACATTGAAAACCCCATGTTAACCCTTAATGCTATGTCTTGCGAGAATACTGCTTGGACGCATTACGTTATTCTAAAAGAAACAAAGTTTGAATTAAGAAATTACGATGCTTAAATGAAATTTACTCTTTGTAAATCCGATTATAGATAAGCCAATGGTTGACATATTTTATAATTTAAACCCACGTAATTCTTATAAAAACTGCTGAAAGCATCCTATGTCCTGGCAATGCACTTTTCATTAATGCAGTTTTATTACCGATGATTATATTCTAAGCGTTATTAGCACAAAGTATTTACCCCTCTCACAGATTTCTCTTTTTGTATGTATCATTTTAGCGTACAAATGACGATTTTGGGCAACTTACGCGTTCGATAGTATTTTTTCACTAATTTACAAAGGAACGCAAAACATGAAAGCAACGGGAATCATGCGAAATAGCATGTAAATATTTGGCATTTCAAGTCTGTCCCATCCATTACTATGATTGTATTTCATTTTGTTATTAATTAAATCATACATATAATATCCGAATAAAAGTCTTAGCGTTTACCGAATATACATTTCTTGAGCATGTACAAACTTTCTTGAATTGTATATTTTTGCGTATTATTTGCCCTATTCAAAATTTTATCACTGAGTATTCTTTTGCATCCGTGCATCACTTTGATATTAATATTCAGAGGCTGGTTTCCGATCTGGTAAGATCAGATTGCTGCAGAGCACGCAAAGGCTTGAATATCATGACAAATGGCTCCATTCCCTAGGGCAGCCTCTTAGGCCAGCGTATCGGCCCTTTTATTACCACGCATTCCAGAGTGCACTTTAAGTGCAAGTATAATCTATGTATAGGTGTATATATATATATATAGGTAATTTTCATTCTGCAATATGCATCAGTTTTTCTTTGGTATAATTGAAAACATACTGCATTTATCGGAGCTTACCAGTAACCAAGCAGTCAAATCCCTCAACGTTGGTAGTTCGCCCCGAGTTCAAATCTCAACGAATGGGTTGGAAGGGCGTTTCAGTGGTTTTTTCCGTGAGTAAGGTGGATGCGAGCCGATTTCCGTTATAAAGTCCTCCAGGAAAGCATTCCTACCCTCAGGCAGATAGCCTTTGCGTGCTTTGCCAAAATCAAATCAAACCAAACCTGCATCTATCGAAATCCGGTACTTTCCTATGTTTTGATTACAGATTTTACGCTGGTTTTGTTTCATCAATTGAACTCTTTTCTAGCTGCTGTTCAGAAGTATGTCCATTTCTGTCGATAAAGAAACCAATTAAAGTAATATGCTAAAATTACGCAGTAGTTTGTTCCTCCACTGAAGACGCAAGTCAAGGCAAAGCTGAAATAGGAATAGTTTTACTGCGCAACTAATTTTCATCAAGGAAACGAATAAATAAGCAAATAAATAACAACTATATTGATTTTTATGTAAAATTTTCCACATATATTAAAATATATGACAGTTGCGTTTAATACAAAGATTAATCATAGTCAGAAATAAGTATACTTTATATCAGAATTAGAAAATTAGATGACTGTGTTGCGATGTCAGGTCGTCAAATTAAACCTGCATTCATCCAATTCTTAAGCAAGCCTTGCTTTGAAATTTGGTTCAATGAAGACTTCTTTTTCTTCCCGCAGAACCTCAACATCTGGAAACCGTGATAGTCTTTTGCTAAAGGCTTAAAGTCAGATTACTTCGTTTCATCAATAACACCTTTGATTCTGAAATTCCAAGTCAAGCGTAATTTCTGAAGTCAAGCGTAATTTCTGAAGTCAAGCGTAATTTCTGATGAAGGGAGCTTATGATATTTACCACTTGCTTACTCAACATCGCGATCACATGAATTCCATACAAATTCACTCGGCCAAATATAATTTCACACAAGCTGCCATCTTCCCCTCCAAATAGAGGAAAAAATAAAAGAATAAAGTAAAATAAAAAAATCTAAAAACTTTCAGATTTTATATTAACGCGCAAAGGAGCGTTTTTTTAACGTTTTGTTTGTTACCTTTACTTATTAAATATCATGTTCTTCGCACTTAAACCATAAAATTCAATAACAGCAATATCGCAAAATATTTAAAAGAGCATATCTTTTAATTTGAATAAAGTAAATAGCATATCTTTTAATTTCTAGTCAGAATTTCCGTTACACAGTCTCGCATGCTGGAGATAAAAATATTTCTCCAAAGTACAGTGTTGCCATTGCTCGCTTTAAAATCGCTAAATTTGTTAATCAAAAATTTTTTAATGTTTGAGAATTTATGAAACGGGTAACAAAACAAATTCCAAATTTCAAATTTAAGCTTCCAGATGCCCGTATTCGGGTGGAGACGCACCTTATTCAAAATTTGATGGCTGTAGGTACCTTTGTTTTCTCACAGTGAGAGAAATATGTATACATTAATGCAGATTCTTCATTATTTAATTTTTTAAATATAATGCAGGGTTCTAATATTTTGTGGCAACAATTTGAAAAGTGAACCGACATTTGTAGTGAACCAACGCAAAATGCCAAAACAAAATTAATAGCTCTTCTGGGCAAATTGCCCCTTTAGACTAAAATAAAACTCTGTTAGTTCTTTCAGGTATTGAAACAAGATGAATGAAAGAGAATAAGTGGTAGAAGCAATCTGAAATACAGAATTTGAAAAATGAACCAATAAAATTCGACTCCAATAACAACCACTAAATGAAAGAAATTTAAATATTTAGAGATGAAAGAAATGTAGTTTACTGCTCAAGAAGATGAAAGTTAACAGATAAGTCTTTATGTACGTGCAGATGAAATAATTTTTATTATTATGTCCCCTGAACATATTGCTTTGTGTGATCACATCAAATGTTCAAACATCAAAGAAACTAATTCTTTTCGTAAATACTTTGGACTGCATTCCGAATAAAAATGTAAGAAATGTTGTCTGATGTATTAGGCTTAATGAAGCCAAATTAACGAAAGCTATTCCAGCTTTTGGTTCTAGATAAATTACTTTGTTTACGATTCGAAATGCCGAAGTTAATTAAAAATCAAAAAAAAATATTATTTGTGTTTCGCGTAGACAGATTAAACCAACATTTAAAATAACTACATTACTTAAAGAAACTTTTTATTTAGCATAGATTTGGAATGCCTAATTTAATATGCTTTAATTTTAAAAAGTCTGCGAAGTATTTATTTAATGTGCATGACTAGCATATTAAATACAGAACACAAGTAAGAAGTAGCGCATTTGAAATGAAGACTTTATAAGGAAAATGCATCTGAAGTATTACATAGAGTTTTTTTTTCCTCTGAATTGTTTTGTAATGTAAATTCTATTAATTTAATGTCAATTTCAGAGCTGTAATTGGAATGTTGTTCGAATGCATTAGAATAATACATGTAAGGAATATTCCCATAACTTTAAACGGCATAAAAAAATTAACGACAGTACACTCTTTCATTATTAAGAGAAGGCATTTACATACTTAGATAACTAAGAAAATGTATTTTAATACAAACATCAGGATTATATTCTGTAATTAAAATAGGCTTATATTACTGTAAAATTAGTAAATGAATTCTTGGAACTTAAATTGCAATTCAAAAAATTAAAATGCATCGAATATTTAATTATTATTATTCTTTCTTAATTCTCCTTTAAAAGACACAATATAATTTATTTTTCCGATAAAATGTTTGATGTAATATAATCTTTAAAAGACACAATATAATTAAAGTTTATTTTTCCGATAAAATGTTTGATGTAATATAATATCATTTTAAACTTGGAAGTATATTATAGGTCTGTTTAATCAAACAATTATTCATACGTTATACTAAAAATATTAAAAATGATATTACATTCAGAAATCAGCAAATTACAGATTTCTTTGTTTCTGATGAAAAGGGACCCGTACTTGTTCGCTCTCAAAATTCATAGTCTTAACTAAAATCTATGTCAAACCCAAGGTTGTTGCTTTGCCTAATCCCATACAATACTTTCATCCCTGTGTCTTCCCAATTTGTAATACAATAAGTGTTAAATGGTACTGTATAGTATTGTAAATATGCAAGTGTTAACAGTATATGTGTCTCTATTGTAACTTAGTAAGTGTTATATAGTACTGTATAAAATTGTATAAATATGTAATTTTATAAAATAACCGTACTGCTCTACAGCGCATAAATTCAATATATTGTTCCCTGCAATGAATTACATGTAATCAGAGAGCAAAACAGTAACTTGTATAAGAAATGCCGTAAAAGGAAGTAATGAAACAATCTAAGAACAGGATAGTAATCTACAAACAATGTAGCAAACCAAGGTGCCAAGCGAATTCTACAATAAACTGATAATACCGGTAATACACTCCCGGCGCGCCCTTATGGGGCCCCAGGGAGTTGTTGCGTCTGGATAGGCGAGGGCGTGGGACATATGCCTGTTTACCTCCAGGCGTCCCCGTCCTCCGTCACCTGTCCCCTGTCTACCAGCATGTATCTGTGCATTTAACCATTTTATTAAGTATCTATTATATATTTGAATTAGTGAAATTGCGTACTATGTATCTGAGTATTATGTGTCTGCATCTTTACAAACTCATGCTTGCACTAGTATCCTTGTGTCAGAACGAATCTATGTATTTAATATCTCATACCTTCACGCATATGTATTTCAAATAACCATTTAATAAGCACCTATTATATATTAGAATTAGTGAAACTGTGTACTCAGTATCGCAGTATTTTCTGTGGCTGCATCATTACAAACTCATGTATGCATTTATATCATTATGTCAGCAAGTAGCTATGTATTTAATATATCCTACATCCACGCATATGAATCAGTGAAATCACGTATTCTGTATCTGTGTATTCTTTCATAAGATCTTTCAATATCTATGCAACCTAGCAATTAACATTATGTACACTGGTGTGCAAAACTTAAGCAATAATGTAACTTTTAATCAGATAGCCATGAAATTGCAGAAAAGGGATTCTTGCGATCAGTACAATGAACATGCAATTCAGCAATTCAGTGGAAAAGGTCGTGCGTATGCAAATGTCAGGATCAAAACGTCACAGACGACGTGAGGGCACGCAAAACGCGTAGAGTCGGCGCGCTCAGCTCAAGACAACAATAAAAGGAAGGATGGAGACGCAATTAAAGGCATTCACTTCAAGTTCAAGTGAGTTCTTTCGTGAAATATGGTTAGAAGAAATCCTCTGGATGACTTCATACGTGGAAGAATGATCAGAAAGCTGGAGAAGTTGCGTAGTGTGACCAGTGTAGCTGAAGAGTTCGGAATCAACAAAAGACGCTTTTCGCTCGCTTGGAAAGCCCTCCAAACCATAGGTACAGCTGTTAGAAAGGTTGGTGGTGCCCACCCTAGGAAAACAACTGCAGTGGATGACCGATATATCGTTCTGCAGTCGAAAAGAGCCCGAAAACAGTCAGCAAGCGTCATAGCTCAGCAACTGTGTACAGCACCAGGGCGACAAGTGTGGTGGTTTACTGTGTCCAGACGCCTTCACAAAGGTGGCCAATTCTCCCGGCGTCCTGAATGCTGCATCCCTTTGAAAGTTGGTCATCGGCGGCACCGTTTAGAGTGGTGCAAGAAGCACAAAAACTGGACATCTCATCAATGGAGTCGTGTCGTTTTTGCGGATGAGAGTCGTTTTAGCGCCACAAGCGATTCTGAACGCCATTTGATTTGGAGAGAAGTCTGTACAAGGTTTCATGCCAGTAACATTACAGAAAGAGACCATTACGGTGGTCCTGGAGTTCCCATCTGGGGAGACATTATGCTGAACGGGCGGACAGAGCTAAAAGTTTTTAACAGTAGTTCCGTAACCGAAATCGCTATTGTCAGGAGACGATCCTTCTCCTTGTGCGTCTGTTCTGAGGTGCCAATGGAGCAGACTTTGTTATTATGGATGATAATGCACGGCCACACCGGACTCCTGCTATTCAGAAACTACTGGAAAGTGAAGATATCACTCGAATGGTTTGGTCAGCGTATTCCTCTGATTAAAATCCCATAGAACATGTGTCGGATGCTTTGGAGAGACGCCTTGCGTCACGATTACAACCTCCGGGGAACACACAACAATTGAAACAGATGCTGATTGAGGAATGGGCACTCTTACCTCATGATCTGTTGGACAATCTGGTGCTGAGTATGGAGAGACGGTGCGAAGCAGCCATTGCAGTAAGGGGAGGGCATATCCCATACTAAGGAACATCTGCTTGGTGTTCTTCCTCTTGTACAGACAATTATATGTAACGGTACTATGAGTTCAATAAAACCTTTTTTGTTTGATTCCATACTGTATGCATTGTATTCCTTTTTGCGCTACTATGCTTTCGTCATCGTTTAAACACAAAATACTGTCTCTCATTTCTGAATTTCATGTTTCCGAGATGATTTCTCGTGGGGTTATGGCAAAACGAAAACCCGTTGCTTAAGCTTTGCACACCAGTGTATTAGCATCTATGTTTCCCTTTGCACCTGTGAATGTATCTATGAATACAATACCTTTGTTTTAGTGTATTAGTTTCAGTGTAATTGTATAAATGTATTAGTGATTTCTGTATTTGTATTAGTGTAAATGTATTAATGTATTTGTATTAATGTATTTGTATTAATCTACTAGAGAACTCTGTACCTGCGTACATGTCTGCGTATTTGTACCGTTATATGAGTTTTCTGATTCTATATTCGATGTCATATAACTACCGTATTTCTGTAGACTAACAAGTAACTCGTCTGCCCTTGTATGGCCCTGTAATTTTAATTTAAGATCAAAATAAACTCCCGGTGCGGCCTCCTGGGGCCCCAGGGAGCTGTTGCTACTAGATAGTGGAGGACGCGGGACATATGCCTGCTTGCCTCTGTCATACGTCAGGCGTCCTCGTCCTCCGTCACCTGTCTTCCCAATTCTTTGCGATTGAACACATACCATTCTTAGCAAAACTAAACTCAGCCAGCTTTCCACGGTCAATACTTTGGCGTGTTTCTCTCTTTTCTTGATCCAAAATAGTATTTTAATTGTAATTAAATGAAGAGCTTTTCTATACGAAAAGCATAGCATACATGTAAAAACCTTATAGAATTTCATTGATATAAGTCGCAGACATGTCTTTTAAACACGCAGATTTATTTGCCATTTGTTTATAACAGAAGTAAATACAAAACCTGGCATATATTTATTTATTATTTCTTAATACATACAACCATAATAAACTGTTGCATATTTACATTTGCACTGTTAGCTATCAAAATTGCTACACAATGAAGGCAACATGCAACAAACGTTAAATTTGCATGAAAGGTATTGCCTGCTGGGATATGCAAATGATTATCATTTCAACGTATTTGCACAAAGCAGGTATGAATAACGGTATATACATTGTATATAAGTGAGAAGATTTTACAGCAGATTTGAACCAAAAGTTCGGATACCGTATAGGTCTCTACAACAATGCAGCGGGTTCAGATAATCGAGTTTGTCAGCGCTGGTATTCACAGACATCAAACTACGACGTTCCCTTATGTTGGACGTGGCTAATGCTTTTGACCGCGTCTGGCATATCTTTAAGCTCATATCTTTAAGCTCATTCCTCTTGCTATCACCCGAGAAACCATAAAGTATTTTCTCTCCAGCAGAACCTTCAGTATCAGACAGGGCAGTCCATAAGCAGAGATATCAATGCAAGTGCACAGCAAGGGTCCATCTTCGGACCAATTTTCTATTAGATTTACGTTATGGACTTCCCGATGTTCGACGATAACAGTAACTGTGTCATTGCGTGTTACGCTGATAACATAGCTATTCTTTCCTGTTCGCTGAACCCAAAATTTTCCATAAAACGCATCTAAGATCGTATGCATGAGATAGAAAATTGGTACCGAAAGTGGTGAACAAGCATAAATGCCTCCAAATCTCAACTATTGCTCATTGGCCTTCATTGCAAGATAAATGTTGATGAGGAGTCATTACCGTTTATTGAAAAGATGCTTAAGATAGTCAAGACAGCATACTTAGTGGTGAGATTCAAATGCACTCTCATCCTACTGGCAAGAAGAGGAGCAGGGAATAAGAGCATTCAAGTTCATCACTAAGGTTCATCGACACATTCACACGAATGCACTTATTAACTGGCTAATTTCAGGTCACGGCCATTTCCCTACATATTTCTACGAAAGGAATATGTGCCTATCAGATAACTGCCAATGTGGAGAAAGGGGTGACCCGGAACATTATATTTTCAACTGTCCCCTGACAAGTCAGTGGCAGCTCAAAAGACCCAGTACTGAAATCCCTGCGTTCACGAAATTTGCTTACAAACACAAATACATTCGTAGCAATCTTCTCAAGATACTGGAATTTCTTGAAAGTAGAGGCATAGATTTATGCATCCCATCATGAGAAGTCCTTACCAAATCCATGTCTGTTGTTACGGTATGTGCGATCTAATTCTATGTATGCTTCGTGTATGTTTTAAGTCTATGTATATCTATGTATGCTTTATGTTCAGTTTTAAATAAACACCCGCACCTTTGGATGAAATGAACGGTGCGCCGCGTGCGATTCAGAATCTGTGGCATGAACTAAGTCAGCAAATGCGCCTACGTACGTCTCACACGATCCCGAATAGGGTTGTTCTAAATACTTATAGGAATGTGACTATACCTGCTTGTCTATGATGAATACCTGGTGTTCCACCCAATTTTCCCTATACCTCTACCCATCTCGTACTATTTTTCACACGCTTGCAGCTTAAACACCTGTAATCTGCATTTCACCCATACGGACTTTTATTACGGTAATTATGCATGGTCTCCTCAAATCGAGGTTATCTGAGGTTTTGGTAATAGCATGATAGAATTCCCGCTGACACCATCCTAAAGATTAATATCACAGTATCATAGTATCTTAGCAGGTTTCAGTTCATCATTATGAGACTTTTTTGCAGATCCTGAGCTTGACGTCGCTTTACAATGTCCGCACATTTTGAAGCTCTTGCTTCCCTTACAATTTTGGACTAAATATTTTATCATGTCAGTTGCTGAATATTTTCCGCTCAATGTTATTCAAACGAAGCTCCATTTAATTACGTGGGGCGTGAAAGAATCCGAAGATCTTTTTGATTTTCCAGCCGAAATTGGAGCTATACAAAAGCGAGGAGATAGAGATGATAATGTCACTTACTATAAGACTACAACTAATCGAAACGAACTTTATATAAACTTTATATAAACGAACTATATGTAAAGACTTGTACCTGAAAGGTTTCTTGTTAAAAAGTATCTTGATCAAATATATAAGCGTGTTAATAAGACGATATCAAAACTACCTCTCGAACCCAAGATGAGGGTTGTTGGATTTCTCCGAGAAAACTCGCCAAGCCTCAGACTTGCCCAGAACAATGCTCCATTGTCTGAAATTTCAAATTCATTTGCTAAGCCGGAATTTGAAAACATTTTGAACATCTTAGAAACAACGTCTGCCGATGTAACGGAAAATGAAGAGACGCCCACATAAGTCGAACCTAACAATATGCCGTTGGTTAAGAAGAAAAAGAGACTCCCGCCATTATTTGTCCTTTTCCGGAAGTCACTTGGAATGAAAAAAATATTTTTACTCAGTATGCAGTAAACGAATTAAACCAGGGAATCCATCACGATTACGTTTAACTCCAGTGACTAAATTGCCCAAGTTCTTGAATATTTAATGAAGAATGGAGAACAATTCAGAGTCAAGGCGAATATTCCAATGAAAGTGATTATCCGCGTTTACCTGTGGATACCAGACTCGAAGAAATGAATGAACTCTGTAAGAATGGTTCTCCAGGAAAAACGTTGACCGTGAAGAAATGCTTTCTGTATGTTTCGCCTCTGTGAGAAGAACAGGTGTAGTGAGAAAAATCTACACTGTGAAGCCCATACAAAACCTGAATGTTAACGTCAGACATTACCGATAGAGTAAAAATCTGATTTAATGTTTTAGATATCAAAGATTTTGGCCATGGCCTAATTTTCTGCAATAGCAACACAAAATGCCTCAAAGGTTCCGGAAATAACTTGACTATACATGTGAACTTCCTAGAGATGCAAAACTCACCTGTGTCAGACTGCAAAAGGATCACGTTTCGTCATTTAAAGAGAGCGAATTTTCACCTAAACTTCGTAATAAAAACCCATAAGGAAAAATTAACTCCGAAGCTGATGAAACCCTACTCCTCCCTCAGCTTCCATTTTCAAGAAATCGCTTCCGGAAAGCACTCTCCCGATTACATCTACTGAAAAGATTATGATGGACTTGATTTCAAATAAGAATATCAGCAATCTTCCTTTTAGAGCCTTGGAAACGGCTAAAAATGCAAGACATTACACTAGCCGATTCAGAAATTTAAGCTGGATCTTGCTCTTTTAGAAATCTTGCTCTTTTAGAAATTTTAGATTTTAGAAGAAGTCTAAATTTCTTCAATTCATCGAAGATGCAGAGAGAAATTAAATTTTCTCACACCTTGAACTTATGATTCGGCGACAAACGTCACATTAATTCCAACTCCTTGATACGCCGTTCAAGTGATTCTTGATTCGGCAGCCGACGATCCTCGAGCTGTGCCTGTTTTTCACCCCCTGCCTTTCGATTTTTCCTCGCTTCTCAGTCCATCAGATGGCGCCACTTATGCCACCAGCTTCCAGATTGAGATTGCCGTCTTCTACTCCACAGAGGTTCGAATCCCGCAAACGGGCTGCCTGCATGAGCGTTTTCGTGGTTTTCCCCATGTGTAACGTGCCAGTTTTCCTTAGAAAGTCCTCCACGAAGGCATCCCCTTAGACAGATAGCCCTCGAGGCTTTGCTATAATCATACACACACTCTACTCTACAGAGGAAAATGAGGCCTCCCGTCTGAGACAGTGGTTAGCGACGCTGATTGCCGTACACTGAAGGGCGTGGTTTCGAATCCCGGAGAAGGCATGGTGGCACTCTAAATATGCGGTGAGCAGCCTAAAGTCCTCGCGAGAAGTTGGTAGTAGGGGAAAGGGGTGGGAAACCCTCGAACCCGTCCTTTCGGTGTGCTCTCTTTCAAAATGGGGGGGGGCGAAGCTAAGTAAAGTCGTAAGAGAAATAATGGTTTCGTAAAGGCTGTATAAGGGAAACTTTCGCATTCACATTACACATGAGAAAACTATGAAAATGCAGCCAGCCCGTTCACCTGGGTTCAAACTCTGCATGAACTATCAATATTTAGTAGTCTTTCACCGGTAAGTCAGTACCAAAGCCAGCTTATAATAGGAGCCAGGTTATTAGTCATTAATTTTCTATTACATTTGTAAACATTTAAAACATTATTATATTCTCAGGGACAAAAAGCAAAGTTTGTGTTAACGCGTTATTTTGTAAACTACTAAACTGTACTGTAAATGAATGTCCAGTTACATTTGCTATTATTCTGTCTTTAGTGTTATTGGAGTTTAAGCTAAAGACGAGACGATTATCTCCCTGCTTTCTGGGAAGACTGGACAAGAATTAGATTTTAAAATTAGTGACATTTAAGGTTTATCCTGCAAGCTGACGTTTCAAAACAATTTTGCAATTTTATAAGTAGCCTGATAAGTTGATAGCTGAGAATTAAGCAAACTATTTTTAATCGTACGTTATTCATTCGGAAACTATTATTTCAAATGCCAAAATTGTTATGGCATAATAATGTACCTTTCTACAGATATCCTTCTTTCCACTTCGTAGAACTGCCGTTATACCCGAATATAAGTTTGCGTAGTCAGTCATCCCGCATGTTCTCCAAATTTGTTTTCTTACGATTATTTTCGCTTTCCCGAAACTAAAGTTAGGTCTCAAAGGAAAGCTTTTTGTAACATGAAAGAGTTAAAATGAATGCGAAAATCATTTCTAAAGGTGACACCAAAACTGACCTCTACAAGACTTATCTCTAAATACCTGTTGCATTTGCACGAAGACAGATAGTTGCATCAGTGTTCCTTCTACGACTCTGCTGTTTCTTAAATACACTCTGATTACTTAATTAATGGACACTAAAACTTTAGTCGAAAGTTTTGATGGAATGGTTTCCGAAACTAAGAATGCGAAAGTAAGTCGAATATTGAAATATAGTACTCGAAACAGATATTAAGTCGAATTTTCATTATTTCTTTTGAGAGATATGTCCTTCATAGGCGAAAACTATCATATGTTCCTTATGATAGTTTTGGCTTATTGAAACTTGACATCATTTAGACTGATTCCTCGTTTTTTACCACAAAAGTGAAAATTCTTTGCACGATATACCTTTCCCGTAGTGCATAACTTCAAATTAACTATTTAACGATTTATAAACTCCCAAACTTTTAAAATAAAAGTAATGAATTATTTCAAAGTATAAAGTTATAAATTAATTCAAATTATTATTAATAAAATTAACTCTTAAAATAAAAGTTATAAATTACTTCAAATTAACCATTTATATACTTTCAATCTTTCAGTAGGTCAAATCCAATCTTTCAGTAAAATTACGCGAAGTATAAATTTTTATATTAACCCTCTTTACAAAGAATATTTCAAACAAGGAATTTCCTTGTACTATTGCAGATAATTTTAAAAATATGCTCTTTAATACAGGGATTACTGGTTTTAAAAATTGGCAACATTATATGATTTAGATTATTTACTTCGATTTTAAAGCTGTATCTCTAGGCGGGATAGAATAAACGCTAGATTTTTTTGACCAGAAAAGTTTGGGAGATGCTTCTGTTATTGAGTTTCGGGGAAATCGCCGGTTAAGCGGTTTTTTAACTGCTTGTCTTCTGAGCCTTACTTTAAATTTAATTTGCAACAAAAATGTCTAGTAAACGAAAAGCGGTCTCTAGAAAGATACAATTGAAATTTTAAGAGAATTCGACAAGAGAACAAAATTAATGGAAATACAACTGTCGAAAGAAAACTAAATATTCTTATATCAATACTGAAAACAAATATTTCTGAAAGTAGGAAATTAGAAGAACAACAGTTTAACGAAAATGCACTCCAAAGAAGTTGTGCGTTCAAGGAGAAATATCTGTACGTTCAAATCATATTTTGCTGAAGTATTTCAATCGGTGCAGTGCGTCAAGTAGTCCAGCGAATGGGTCTATGTTGACAGAAAAGAGACAAAAAAAATGACATCAAGTGTGAATATAGAAAGCGACTACTTTTTTCACTGAAAGCTGTACAATTTTAAATTGCGTCACAGAATGTTATCATAAACGGAGAATCCAAAGATGTCTCAGATGAATTTGATGAAGATTCAAGATCTTTTCTAAAGTATATAGACATCAGCTAAAAGTATTGCAGAAATCGGCCTTTCCTTTCCTCTCCTGTCTTCAATGAATGAATGGCTTTGAAGACTTGCAGTATCATGGTCAAAATTGCGTCACTATTTTATGCTGACCAAATACTCATGAAACAAAAGTCGATAATTCTGCTCATAAGCGTGTTACAAAACCAAAATGTTTACAATGTGTTCGTGATATATAGCGAATAAAAAATATGTAGATAATCGCGAATATATTTCCAGAATGCCTCAAGAATATAGATAAAGTATTAAAAAATAAAAATAATTTTTTGCATAAAATTTAGTTTTTTTAATGTTCTACTATTTTATTCTTGCTGTTTAAAAAGTATTTAATTTTTTTTCTGAAATATGAATAATATTTTAACAAACTTAAAATTAAGTTGATAAAATATAATGATGTGCAAAGCAAAGGCATGATGATAAAAAATCGTTTAACCATATAATGCATCTCGTTCTAAATTAATGTGCCAATTATAAATATCTTTCCTTTACATATGCTTTCTGAATGATCCATTGAAAGACGTATTAACTGCCGCTTTAGTGTATTTCCTCTTATATGTAGTTTTTAAATGCACCATGGCGTATACTGCGTCACAGAGTATTCTTTCGAAAGAAATGCAGTGAAAATAACTCTGTGTATATGGACGCCTGAGTGGCAAAGTCTTTGTCAGTGGTATGAAGTCGTCATTACTTATGAATCCCGCTTTTGCTTGTAAGCGTCATAATGGTCTTCCAGTCTAGTGGGGATCAGTAGGATATTCACAATCTCACATATATAGCAGAACCCTACACTTTAAGCAATTAATTTTTATTGCATCAAAACTATTTTATTACTACATCCTTATCCAAAAAATATTGAGCAAAATGTCTAAAAAGACATTTTGCTCAATATTTTTTGAAAGTAGAAAGTAGTAATTGAAAGCGAATTACTACTTTCGTTGTAATTAAAAGTAGTAATTGAAAGCGAATTACTACATTGAAAGTAGATTCACGCAATTTTTATGGTTAATGGAATTGCTAAAATTTATTGTTAAAGTAGTTTTATTTATATGACATAAAAATTTCTTGGTTCATAAATGAGAAATCAGTTTTGAAAGTGTTAATCGTCAATAAAATTTCCTTCCTAAAAAACATTTATCAGATGAAAAAGCAAACTAATAATGATACAGCAAGAAACGAAACCGGAAGAAAAATAATACGAATATTTTTGTGTTTTTAACCCAGCTGCGCTGAAAGAATACATTAACTGAAGACTTCAACTAAGTGTTATAAAGTAGTACCGCTTAGCGACGTCCGTTGGGGGGGGGACAGGTGGAAAAAGGATAAAAAATTACTTTTTGAGCAGAGGGAGAAGGAAAAAGATAAATGCAAACGGGAAAAAGAGGTTACTAACTTAAAGGGTGTGCAAGATATTTGAAGTCGGCAGGCTTCACCGTAATTTCCCTTCAAATTTAGAATACATTAACAATTTTAAATCAAATTTACGACGAAAATAATAGAAGTTTTGCAGAGTATTAGGCGTCACCCCTTAAGGTTATCATAATACGCTAAATATATTTTACTACAGTGGAGATATCCGAAATTTTTTGCGTTGTAAACTATTAGTTATGTAAGCATATGAAAGCAAATTCCTACTTAGAAAATCCATCGCTATTAGAAAAGGTCAACACAACTCAAAACAATGCAAGTTTAGAGTTAAAAATTCGCAGATTTCCGAATTGTACCAATTTTTTCTCAAGTAGCGATATCATTTAAATGTACTTATAGCGGGCCAATAATTTTCAAAGTTAAAAATTAAACTTTACAGTCATTCTTATATAATAAAGTAGCCGCAGATTGGTTGACACCTTTATCTATTAGCTTATAATTAAATATATCTGCTAATAGTCTCCTAGTTGATGACTCTCAAAGTTTATACAAGGGTAAAAATTATATTTATTGTAGAATTTTCCAAACTTACGAGGATAACTGATTGAATGTCCTTACAGGACACACTATTGGTAGGCCTACCCTAGTATTAATGCGTACTACTGCTCAAGATGTCCAATGAAACCTCGAATCAAGTAGATTTTCCTACTTTGGTAACTTATAGGTCCCGCTTTAACATTAAAAAATTTTTAAGACAATATAAGAAAGACATATAAAGACTAAAAATAGAGATATTAGTTTTAAAAGAAGGGTAACACGAAATCAGTACGACTGCAAGCGTTGACAAGAAGGTAGTTACCTGGAGATTTTGCTCTGATGTTTGAGTTAATGACACCGCAATACTACATAAATGTACTAATTAAATTAAGATTACAGTTAAAATAATTAAATATTTTATAAACTATCGTAATAAAATATTCTACTTTATTAGAATTTTGTGATTTTAGATTAAAAAATTTTCATTTTAGTTAAATAGTTTTAATTTAAGGTAATAGTTTAAAAGGCTTTTTCTCTTTCCTTTCGGCATGCCTTCGTTGTGTAACGGTTAGCACACTCGGCGCGTATTCGAGAGATCCGGGTTCGAGCCCCGGCGAGGGCATTGCACATGTTTAACATCTCTAGCATGAAAAAGTACCTAATGTGACTACAATGGCCCTCGAAATAAAAGGTGGTGAATGGTGATTCTTCACCACCAGGATTTGCCGTTTGGGTTCCCTAATCCCCAGTCGCCCTTTAAAAGGGGGAGCATATAAAGTATTTTCTCCTTCCTTCCAGTCTGCCTTCGAGGTGTAACGGTTAGCAAACTCGGCGCGTATTCCAGAGGTCCAGGTTCGGGTCCCGGCGAGGGCATTTTTTATTTCTCCCCTCTCCTACTTCAAAAATCCTAATGATTCTACAGGTTATTCCTTCATATTTAAAGAAAAAGAAATAACCAAATGAGCGTTATTTTAAAATAACGCTTTTTGCTGGTTTGTTAAATACATCGCGTTTCTTCTAAATTATAAGAACACAAAAAAAAATATTGCTTTCCTTTTAAGAATGAGTTAGGTGTACATTTGTAGAGTTCTACTTCTTGGTTAACTTAAACCTTGGTCCCTATTGTGTTTGTTAGAGAACTCATCACCGCGTATATGTAAATAACAACTGAGTGAGAAGAAAATTCAAAGAAGCTTTTTCCTTTACCTTAATGCAAGGCTTGTGCTCACAAATAAGTCTCTTCTGCCTGCAGGATTTTCAGGCAACATAAATGTAGACTTAAATTTGAAAGTAATTAATGCTGGAGAATCACAACTGCAAAAGCCTAACACGTGATGGTAGAATTTTGACTAAATGCTCGTGTAATTCGGTTAGCAAAAAGGCTACCGCTCGATAAAGTACATATTTCTCAGAGATGAGGGAGGAATTATCTTAACAGTCAGCATCGCAGGCAAAGCTCTTTATCTAATACACGACCTGATATACAATCTAGGAAAACTAGAAATAAAAGTTAAAGCACAGACCATGACATAAGGTAATGAATCGATTAAATTATAATCTTTGCACACTAACTTAAAACAGTGACTTCTTGCTGTGTGTGTGTACGTGAACTCTAATTTTAATTCCTCGTGTTTCACAAAATATACTAAGAATCATACACAGGTAATTTACACCAATAACAAAATAAACAAATGTACAAAAGCACTGCAAATGGGTAAAAATCATTACAAAACAAGAAATAAAATAAGAAAGAAAGAAAGAAACGAATAATTAAATTTCAGTAAAAAGGCTTCCTGCCGAATTCTTCCATTTCCATGCGTTTACTTTTTATCATATCTAACTACAAATTCGTGGAAACTAATTACATTTACCGACTATATATGTGTTTCTAATTAAAGTTCGCCTGATGTTGTTCACTAGTTGAATTTTCCTTCGAAGTAAACCAAGCACCAGCAATAATATATAAAGGCTGGAAAGAAACAGTAGAAGAATAATTATTTCGCAGTTTAAAATATACTCAAAATTGCGAGAAAAACCTAAATCACTTAGAAATAATATGTATATAAAATGTCTTATGCAGCGATTATATCAAAAAATTCAAAAGCCGTGAATTGGATTAATTCTTAGAAGAGGAAGGCATTAAACTCTAGTCCTCAGTCGAATACAGGACAGCAACAAAATGGAGTTATAGAACACGCTAATAGTTACTCTAGCTGAAGTGGCCAGATCTCTGCTGTTCAGATCAAAATTATCTCAAGGGCTGTGAGTAAAAATGATATCAACAGCAGCTTACATACGCAACCAGTGTCCTACTAAAATCAGATCCAAAACGCCTGAAGAAATATGATCTAAACGAAAGCCTACAAGATCGCATTTCAGAATCATAGGCAGCAAAGCTTTTGCATTATCCTATTGGAATAGGAGAAACAAATTTCTCCCGAAAAGAGAAGAATATATTCTCATTGGATATTCCGGAAGAGCAAAAGCATTTCGTAAATGTAAATCTGGAACTTGTGAAGTAATTCAAATTCGATTCAAAGTTCGATTTTTGGAACTGCCGGAAAATGAAGAATTTTCTATTTAGAGGCCTTAGAAGAAGGTACCAGAACCAACTGTTCTATATAATGATAATCAAAGTGCACAGCATTTAGTGAAAAATAGATTTCATCTTTCTAGAACAAAAGGCATTGATACTTGTCTTCATTATGACAGAAAATTATATAACAAAAGAAAATTGACACTAAGTATATGTCTGCAGCAGAAATGCGCGCCGATATTTTAATGAAGAATCTTGGCAGGGACAAACATAGAAAGAATGTATGAATTTATTCGATCCTGAACTTTAACTACTGAATGCATTTTTTTTCTGTCTTATTCTCTTTTAAGCTCTGCAAGGAAGAGTGTTGGGAAATTTGCATTTTCTCTTGCATCAGTACAGTGTTAAAGAGAATAAAGTATATAATCCGTCGGTAGAAGCCAAGAAATATCTGAAAACTGTGTATCGTCCCGAAGTACTTACCCAGGGTGTACGTCGTCCTGGTTATCGACATAGCCAGTAGCTGTGATTATCTCCAGCTTAGTAAGGCGATTTGATGCGTGGAATCCCAACATGGAATATAGCTGTCAAAGTCTAGAATGGGAATAGGAATTTAGCAGAGTGTCCCGGAAAACGCATGCAAATTGCACAAAGCAATTGCCCAGCTAACGTAAAGGATCCTACTCACGTAATGCAACAGTTTATGCCAATCAAGTTAATCACCTGTTATCCACCTTTTCTGATAATACTATAGGAATTCTTTTATGTAATGTTTGTATATGTGATAGGTTGGCATACCCTGTTCATGTGCTTTGGGGAAGGGAAATACACATTAAAATTTATGTTTCATTTATATGAAATTTGCTCCTTTGGTAGACAACCACGTTTTCTACTACGTATTACTCTCAAAAACATTTTGCATTTTAGAAGCAAGAATCGGAAGCTATTTATTGAATATATAATTTTGAATAACGTTAATAGTTACTTAAACTAGCATAGGATTATTATATTATAAAAAGGTCTTATTATGAATGAAGAGTGGAAAAGCCAGATCGTCGGATGGTAGATCACTGGGAACTGAGACTTCGTACATAAGATTCGGACAAAATCTAAAAAGTGTCGGATCAATTATAATTGAACTAATACGGAAACATTTTGGACGAACCAAAGTTTCTATTGTGAAATGTTTTATAACATTTTTGTATTTTCATTAATCAAACATGTAAATATTACTGGCCAATCATCAAGAATCCTGAATATGTTAACCAGTGTTCCTTACGTACAGGATTCAGAATTTATCGAAATACTTCTTTTTATGATTTAATATAAAAACACGCTAGCAAAAGCCGACGGCAAATTAAATTTTATTTACTCTTCCCATCTAAGTGAAGAGTTTTAATTTTTTACTTATAATTCCCTAAAACAATAACGCCACAAATAAATCCTTCCCATCCTTTTTAATCAAAATGTCTACTTTTAACTTTACATCACGCCTTTTCTAAAAACAATTAATTTTACCGCGCGATAGCTGGATTCTTTCGCGCTAACTAGAAAGAATTTTAATTAAATATTTAAATTAAGTATTCCAATGTACTGTAATTTATGCTTCTCCTCTCTTAAAACAATGTAATATTTCAATAAACACGCCGTAGATTCAAGAGTTAGAAAATTTTATATTAGAGATGCAAAATTCCTACAACCTCTCAGGTTAAAAAAGCATGTGGCAAAAGGAAAGATATTATCATTTCTGGATTGATATTAACTTATCTTGAAAGTATATTAAGCGAAAAAATAAGTATTTTTTCTAATGTATTTGATTAAAATTAATCCTAAAGCTGAAATATACCCAACCTATGTAAATGTTTAGCAATCAACACGTGATACTCTTTGCTTACTTAATAATGTAAAAGATGAATTACTTATATTTTTTGCAATTAGATGGTTATTAGATATATTTTGCCAAGTAAACTACTCTATCTTTCTATATCAGGAAGACTTGGTTCATTAACAAGAAAAGAATTAATTTAAATGTAGCTTTCAATTCAAGAGCCTAGCATACCTTTGGGCACTATACAAATCGCTCTACCACTTTGCCCTAACTTTGATTATTTGAACTTGAAAAGTACATTCTCGGTACTCCTTGTAGTTGTATTGTTTTACATGTTGCTCGAAAAAATGGTACCAGCTTGATTAGTCTTTCTTTTTTTAAGGAATGCAGTGGTACTTTTCTGTAGCTGCCGTGATACTTTTCTATTTTATTACTTCAGATGTATTTAAAGACTTTACAACTGATTTCTACATCGGCGAATTTTCTCTTTTTAAAAATGATTCAACTATAGAAACATTAGGAACAGTACGTTTTAGGGTATTCGTTTGGAGTCATCTTTCCGTGTAGAAGTAATGGTTGAAGGATTTTCCTTTTCTGATTAATAATGTTGCTTATTTTGCACATAGGAATTTTAATAGAATGCATTTTCACAACTTTTTGAATTATGGAACAGGAATATTGCCCTTCGGGAAGCTCAAACACATAACTTCAATCCATCGCTTGTTTACATGCGACATTTTAAAAGAAAAATAAATTTAAAAATATCTGATATGAGAAATGAGAAATATTTTCTCATTTCAAATAATAAGCTGTTGTCAGAAATTTTTATTCTAAAACATTTACTTTTTTTAAAAAAAATTCTTTATCGAAATCGTTCGAAAAATCTATAAACACACTCTATAGGGCAAGACATGCTGTGAAAGTTATTTACCAACATAGTAGTATTACCTACCTATTACATTACCAACATAGTAGTATTAATATTTACCTACCTACTGAGAAGACTACCTACTATTGAGAAGTGTTTTTAAGTCAGTTTCGGAAAAAAAAAGTAATAAATTTCACCATCGGCAATCGCTTCAAATACAAGCATTCATGAAATTTCACTGATTGCTCTTTTTTCATAATATTTCAATTGCTTCGTTGAATTGGCGAAATTTATGCATTTAGTTTCCATGAAACTTTAATATCTAGTTTATTTTAAGTAACATTTAATTACCAAAATACCATTTTGCCCATAAATTCTAAATATTTCTATCTTTTCTAGGTTATAAGACAAGATATAGTATATGTTTAAAGAAACTATACAAAATCTAGTATATTTTCAGTATCGACTATATATTTCTATTTCATGTACTAAATTTAAACAATTTTTTTACATAAATCAGCTTTTCTTCATAATTTGTTCATTAATGACAAAATGGATAAGAGCGCTATTTTAGCTTATTTGTATTGGTGTGTAAAGCGTTCAATTTTGTAAAAATATATTTTTACAATCATACCAATATATTACAAGTATGTGTTTTAATGATATGTATTATATACTTTCATTCTGTCAAAACAATCATAATCTTATACAAATAAACCAAATTACTAAATTAAAAATTTACGTCTGGGCTCTCAAATAACTTTTGAGATCTTACATTTATTGGTTCAAAATAATTACAATTAAAGATAAACATAATTATAATAAATGGTCTAAGACATTTCTAATTCATGCTTCAATATATTTCCACAATCCATGGTGTAATATAATCCCGATTCATGATTCAATATGCCCCCAATTCATGGTTCAATGTATTCCTTATTCATGGTTTAGCATTCCCCATTCATAGTTCAACCTACTGCCAATTAATGGCTCAACATATTACGAAATAGTTGTTGAAGTGCCAAATAATGGAACAACGTTTTAACATGTTTTGTTTGCAACGTTTTTAGAACTATAAACTTTCACGTATTATAATTGGGTGAAATCTTGAATAAAATATTTTACACTGTAGTGAGACTTTAACATGAAACAATACAAAACAACTGCATCACTTTTGCTGATTCAGCGGCTGGCTGGAACTTTACGGTAGCTGAGTTATAACTCCAGTAATTCTACCCGAAGAGAGAATCTTAATTGGGCTGGAGAAAATAAGTGTAACTAACTTTCAACATATACCAAACGCGCCTACGTCAGATACCTACGTCTATTTTATTACAAGCTCTCTTTCTTTCTCTGGGTAGGCCGCAGCGGCAGTTGCAGCATAACTCGTATTACAAATCATGCCAGTTATTACAATTTTCCTTCTCAATTTAACCTACGCCGCTTCACATAAAATCTGCATTAACCTCAGGACTGAGCGAGAAAATAACAAAACGAAGCATAAAGTAAAACATTGAGTGTAATGCTAACTATCTGTAAAACTTTAGTAAAATGTCACAAATTTACACTTGTTTGTTTATTCGAAACATCCAGTGGAATTAAACAACTAAAAACTTAATGAAATTACTGACTAAATACGTTTTTAACATTATTTTATTTTTACACTAATCTGCAATAAGCAAGGAAGAAAACGTTCACTTCATATAAACGAAAAACGAATAAAAACAAACATCTACCATTTTCCTCGTCGAGAACACAAAACAACTGCAATCGCCATTGAGAATAGCGTACAGTTTCAAAATAAATAAAATGTTGTTCTTGAAATGATGGAATACATACGATATCTATGCAATACTTTATTTTTCTCTTTGTTCTTGAACAACTCTGTGGCAACCACTCTGTGGAAAAGATGGGTTTCAAATATTTCCTTTTGTTCAGGAAATATATAGAAAATGGTGTCTTTTTTGAATTCTCGAAGTCTATCAAATGAAAAACATGTAAAATGGAATACTTGTAACTGGTTGAAATTATACGTAATGGAGGCATCATAATAAATGATAATTGTTGTTTTTTAAGAACAATTTGCAAAAATCATGATTTAGAAGCAAATATCAGAACGTAAGATCGTATTAAATTATATAGCTTTCCATTAATTTTTTTAAATGTGTAGAAACTTTCACATATTATTATCAAATTCTGATTGTTGAAATGTAATTGAACAGAACAGCTCCACGAATAAAAGTAATGGTTATTTTTGTTTAGCTCAAGAAATCAAACTTTGAAGGTATATGTGTTTTTCTGATATACCTTCAAAGTTAAATGAATGATAATTAATTTCATAATTAATAATGAAATAAGTTATTATTCATTCATAAGTTTAATTAATGGTAATTCATTTCATAACAAATTATCACTGGAAATAAAATATGGTTCCAGAGTAAATGAAGTACTCTTTTCGAAATGATTAAATAAGTTTAATACCAATGACATTTTCATTTTTGGCTCTGTTACGGACTTTTGTAACCAGGTAAACCTGTTTCAGGTATTTTTTTAACCAAAAGATATGTAGATCATGAACCATTTTCAAATTATTGATGTCTATCAAATAGAAAATATATCAAATTAAATATTTGTAATCGGTTAAAATTCAACTTAACCTACGTATTTCATAACAAACTGCAAAAGTCACAGTTTAGAAAATATTACGACCTGACATCATATTTAATTCCGAAGATTTCATTAAATTCTGTTAATATAATATAAGGTATTTCTCCCGCCTTCTTGGCATGCCTTCGTGATGTGGCGGTCTGCACGCTGGGCGCGTATTCCAGAGGTCCGTGGTTGAATTCCCAGCGAAGGCTTTGCTCATTTTTCATCCCTCCTGCTCCGAAATAACCTAATGTCTCTACAACTACATAGAATCTCTCGCATATTTTTAGCAAACTGTTTACCTTAATAATGAAATATGATCTAAAATAACAGAACAAAGTAAAAATGACTTTTTTTGTTAGCCTAAGAATTAAAACTTATAATTTATTATTATTAGTTGATTAAGAACGAAAACTTGCAATTTATAATTTTTTGTTCTTTTCACAAAAGAAATTTCTTCTTTCCTGCTGACGAAATCGCCATCACGATTTTGTTGAACTCATATTTAATAATTAACTTAAAAAATAGAGACAGGTACATAAATGCTCAAATAAGCCAGCTGATTTGCTATCTGAAGTGCTTTTAATACAAACTTATCTTGAATTGTCAGTTTTTTTTTAGGGAATTTATTTGATTCTGTTAATTATTACGCAGTCTTTGAACATATTCGACTGGCTTGTTACCTAAATCTGGATGTTTAGTCAGCAAATGTCTCATAAGTTTTGATGGTTTCATGGCGCCATTAGATAAACTCACAAAACATGTAGCACAAAACTGTCGTGGATCAAGTTCAGCCCTAGGTTCTTATAAAAAAGCATATTTCAAATAATCATAATCATATTGCCTTAAAATTATTTTTTTTTCTTTCTTCGACCTCCAGTTTTATCATCTTCCCTGCTGGTTCTTAGTGATTATGAAAATTGTGAGCGCTAACTTGCAGTTTAAATTCAATACCAGATTTTACAAGGGAGATTAAAACACTTCGTTTTTGTAATTATATATATGTATAAATTGTTATCTATTATCATGTTTTCTATTATATATTAAAATTAACATAACGTTACTTTACTATTAAATATTAAAATTGCCATAATATTACTTCAAGAGGTAAGTAAGTTTTTGGGGACTCATACACCTTAAACCCTCTCATGATCTTCGAATATGTGACTGTTGCAGGAATTGAGATATATTATTTATTTTAAAAGCAATTACTTCCAACTTTTTACAGCTGACTACATAATATAGCTGCTTTGGAAACTAGTAACCAGAAAGTTTGTGTTGCCACAAATATTTTTGTAACTTAATCCTCTTTGTGACAAAATATTTCGCCATGTTTCCATCTTGCGCGCATCATATTTTAAAAATTGCTAATGGTACATACTTGAAATTTGATGGAATTCTTTATATGGGCACTATTTTCTAACTGAACCTACAATCTGATGAATATTTTAGTACTGAAAAATTTTATGGACGAAAACATTACATATTTTTTTTAATAAAATACATTTTATAAACTCAACTCCAAATAAAATAAAAATTTAACATAAAATTTTTAGAATTTTAGGTTCACAGTAGTTTCCAAATGTTATAAAAGCTATACATTAAATATGAAATTAAATTATGAAACAGAATGTTTTAAAATGTGCGCGCAAGTTGGGAACATGACGAAAAATATTGTCACAAAGCGGATTAAATTATAAAAATATTTGTGGCAACACAAACTTTCTGATTACTATTTCAGAAAGCAGCTATATTATGTAGTCAGCTGTAAAAATTGGTAGTAATTGCTTTTAAAATAAATAAGTTATCCCAATTCTTGCGATAGTCACCTATTCGAACATCTTATGGGTTTTAAGGTGTATGAGTCCCCTTAATTGTACTCGGAATTAGAACTCAATTATGTCCCAGATTTATTAGATACAAGTGTAAAGAAGTACTTAAATGATTGCAATATTTAATTCAAGAGCACAAAATAAATTAAAACCAACTGTGCACCGTAATCTAATTTGATGCCAAGTCAATTGCACAGAAATCGGTTTTCTTATTTTTTTACTTTTTATATTCCGTTGATCGCGTAGGGAGGTTTTTGAGGTAGAAGTTTTGCAAGTCACAATTATATTTTGTAACAAATCAATTCGCAATACTCTTGTTCTGTTTTACATATAATAATACAGCTTAAGCAAGACTTATTTTTTACTTTAACATTTTTATTACATGAGCTTAGCCAAATTAAATAATATCTGAATTTCTTTCTAAACTATAAATATAATGCTACGGATCAACGGTGATCCGTAAACCACAGATTGCCGACCAATGTTCTGTAAATTTAGAGACATTATATTGCCATACCTATACATAAATTCATTCTATAATTCTCTATGAAAATACATTCCATTTTTCACATTTTCAATTACCTTAAGCAATGTTAATTGAAAGTTTTCTATTAAGCAGTGCCAGCATATGTCAGTAAAATAAATATACATAACAAGCAAGAGTTAATGATTAACACCAAAGGTTCTTTCACCTAGAAAGCAATATAAGCACTAGACTTCTTGATAGATATAAATTTTCTTGAACGCCTGAAGTGAATTAGAGATTTTCCTATTAGATCAATTATTAACACAATAATCTGCTCATTGAAAAATGTAATTCTTATAAATAACATCAGATGATAATTTATTGGTTATTCAAACCTACATAATTCTTCTCAATGACGGAGATTTTTTAATCCGATAGTGACTTGTTCCTTTTTATATCTGAATTTGATTCATTTGATTTTGGCTTAATTATTTTCATACGGATTCTACTGTTATTCTTGATGTTTGTGATCATTAAAAGTTATTCTTTTGCTATCTAATATGAATTTTATCATTATTATCGTTTTTCAGTCGTGAGGAAAACAAGCCTATCTTTTCAATTCCGTTTCATATTTAAATTTCATAGTTCGGTACAAAAGCAACAAAATGTTTGTTTAACGAATGATTATATTCTTTTATAGTTGTGTTAACCAAAGTTTAGAGATTTTGTTCAAGTCTTAAATTTAAGTAAAGTAATTAATTAGTAAGCAAATAAAATTAGGGAAATTTCAACAAACAGTTTCCACACTTTCTTGAATTTTGAGCCAATCTTTGATTTGCTAAGCAATTCCATTCACTTAATTCTTCATATATAACGTTTTTTCTCAAATTCTTGTTATATAGTTAATATTAGTAATTTATTTTCATTCAGAAATTAAAATGGCTGAAGAAAGTTGAACCTAAAACGATTCTGATTTTCCTTAGTGTAATCATTTATATATAATAATGTGAATAAACAAGTATTAGATGATTGTATAACCAACGAACTTGAAGATCTTTCGTACAATGCACTATAAACATCACTGCATACATCTTCGATACAATTCATATACTTCTTATGTAAGATTAAAAGAGTAATCTCGATTTTAAAATAAAACTCTCATCAATCAATTGAAGAACGAGAGATTTTCCAAGAGCTCTTTCCGCGTTGCTGAGTGATGAGGACCAAAATAGTCACTTTAAACTGCGAAAAAAAATGCAGGATCTTATTTATGCGTTTGGTTAATTGAAGCATGCTTTACTGCTGAAGAAAGATGAAAAACGAGGTGGGAACATTCCAGAAAAAGATTAAAGACGTTAGAGAGTGAAACATTTCAGAAAAAGATTGAAGAGGATATAAAATATAGATTAAGAGTGAGAGAAGTGCAATTTTACATATTCCTACATTCTAAACGTAAAATTCATTTTAAATGATAAAATGAGCCACTCGGCGTTCTGACAGCAACAAAACCCCATCCAAACAAGTACATTCCTTATATATTTTTATAATACACCGCCAAATCGAATGAATCTGTTAGCTAAATTACATCTATACTATTCAAATTAAATTATTTTTTTTTTGGGCAAATGGAACCCCAATTATTTTAAGACTTCACCTAAACATTAAAAATGCATTGAATAGTTAATTCGAAAATAGTAATTTCATAGAAGCAAGTAATAACTGAGTTAAGAAGAAATTTTATGCTGCAACTTTGTGCCCAAAGAAATTTCAGCTGAATAATCATGCACGGTTTAGATTTGCTAATACTCCATTAAAAAAACGTATTCTTTTCTCATATAGAAAGCCAAAGCAAAACGGTATTTCTCTAGACATAATTACGATGCATAGTTTGGTTTGGTTTGGTTTATTAGATTACGGCAAAGCACTCGAGGGCTATCTGCCTTAAGGGAGGGGTGCCTTCGTGGAGGATTTTTTAAGGAAAACTGGCTCGCATACACGTTACACATGGGGAAAACCACGAAAACACCCATGCAGCCAGCTTACGATGCATAGAAACTACTTATATCTATACTAGTATATGATTTCTGACGCAATCTCAAAATAACTACAAGTGCGTTTCCAGTAAGATTTTAATAGTAAAATTTGAAAGGATACCTTATTTGTTGAAGGCAAATACATAGAACAATGCAGAGGCCCCAGCGAGAGCTTTTTCTTTTGTCCTACTGCAACACTCGGTCTCACATGCCAATTGAAAATTTCGTGAAAATGATGGAAGCATCCTGGCATGTCATCATTGGCATCCACATCCGATTAATGAAGCGAAGCTATATTTATGATAAATTAGGTTTACATATTTTAACTTTCACAAATTTTTTTAATCATTTTCAAAATTTCTTTTTATTTTCATCTATAATCCATGCCTAAATTTCATTTATTGTATATTTTTTTTATTTTGCATGTTTATGCTTACAGTTTGCTTAATTCTTTATTCACTGATTCGTAATTTCGTTTACTTTTAATTTGCATTCTCGCTTAATTTTCCATTTTAACTGATTCGATTTTTGCATTATTTCATCATTATTCATTTGCAATCTCATTCTTTTCAAATTTCTATAGTTATTTTATATCCTATTACACGTCAAATAATGTTAACTTAATTTGTAATCTTTCACTAATTCTGTAAATTACGTACTGATAATTCCATTAGTAATTTTAATTGACTTCATATCCTCATTTATGTTTCGTTCCGAAGTATTCTTCATTATTCTTTTCAGTTATATTTTCAAGCATACTAAACTGAATTAGTATTATAACTAGGTCAATAGAAATTTATTTTTAACTATTTTTCATCGTATAATTACGTATTAGATTTAATTTCAAGACGTATTAAATAGTAACATCAGAGAGAATCGAATATGCAGGTTTGATAAATATAGGCGAATGTTGAAATCGAAACACTTTAATAGTATTTGATACATTGAACGGAGTCAAAAATATTAATAACCTGTTAGCTGCCTATATAAGCGAAACAGTTACCTACTAAACAGCGGTAAATTGCTTAAATCAATATTAAAATTTAATTTTAGGAATCAGCTTGCTGAAATAAAAGTATTTTAGAACACGGTTCTGCTGAACCTGGCTGAATCCCTTCTATCTTGTACTTGCAGATATTACTTTAAGATTTGCCACCCAACCGGGATAGTGGTTAGTGACTCTGATTGCTGCACCGAAAGATCCGGGTTCGAATCACGGAGAAGGCACTAATGTTTGTAAATGTATAGCTTCTGTGCGGCATGGGGGCACTCTAAATATGCGACGAGCCAAAAGCCCTCTCGAGAGGTTGTGGTACAGGAAGAGAGGCTGGAGACCCTCAGAAGGAATGCTCGCCTTTCTAAACTGGGGGTGGAGCTGAGCAAAGTCGTTCACTTGTATGCTGCCTAAGGCTGTTGCTAACGGCAGGCGCAATCTTGCTTTCTTGCCACGATGACTTTCGTGAGCTTCCTCTGATATCAGACAAGCAAGATTAGTCACAACAACAACAACGTTTAGATTTAATGTTTACGTTAACCATGCTAGGTTTCTCCTTGCCACGATGACTTTCGTGAGCTTCCTCTGATATCAGACAAGCAAGATTAGTCACAACAACAGCAACGTTTAGATTTAATGTTTACGTTAACCATGCTAGGTTTCTCCTTGCCACGATTACTTTCGTGGGCTTGCTGTAATATCAGACAAGCAAGATTAGTCACAACAACAACGTTTAGATTTTTACAATTCAAATACTTCTTATGTAAGATTAAAAGAGTAATCTCGATTTTAAAATAAAACTCTCATCAATCAATTGAAGAACGAGAGATTTTCCAAGAGCGCTTTCTGCGTCGCTGAGTGATGAGGACCAAAATGCAGAGTTTCCCCTTACTTTAATTCATTTGATTTTCAATTTCCTATTCGATTAATTTCTGTCATTTCCATGCTAATTTATGCCTCTGTATTTCGTAAGAAAAGTCACATTATTAGTAAACAGAAGGCAAGCGTGTGATTACATTGGGAATTAGAAGCGGAATTTTTATTTTAACTTATATTTTATTTCATACCGACATTTTTATTTTTGTGCTACTTATCCTCATTTATTTCCTTTAATTTTTGTATACTCCACAGGCGTGTTATTTAACGTAAGGAGATGAATGAAAGAAAATAAATCAGGATGTTTAAAATCAATATGACACAAAGGTCAGGTACCTTAAGTTAATAGTTCTATTACCACTTCGTTAAAAAATTGCCTTTCACTCAAAAAACAGAATCAGTCCTTTCTTTAACAAAATGTTTAACTTTTTTCACGTTAAAGGCTCTTGATGTTCTTCACTATCGCTGCTTTCACCATCGACTGGTGTTATAAGATCATCCAATTCTTCATTTGTCATTCACGATCGTCATTTCTCGCCTAATTCTTTGATTTCTCCCTCTTCCATACCTGAAAATCCTTCGCCACCTATTGTTTTTACAGTTTGTACGATTTTTTGGCTTCATTTTCATTCGATGAAAATCCTTTAAAATTGTTCACAACTTCTGGCCAGCGCTTATGCCAACAAGCATTCATTGCTGATGAATTCACTTGTTGAAATGAGAGTTTAATCATTTCTATGCAGTGTTGATTTGCTTCCCAGATGCCATTAGCGTTATGTTGAATTGCTTCGTAAATGCCGTTTGCGAAGCAATTCAACATAACGCCGTTAGCGGGTCGTGCTTTCCTTCGTTTAATGCTTTTATCTGCAGAGATATAAACATGTCTGACTTAATATATTTTGAATATTTTTATGATTCCTTTATCCATTGGTTGGATTAAGGAAGTAGTGTTCGATGGAAGAAATAAAACATTTATATTTGGATGCAATATTGTGAGTGCCTCAGTCCATGTCCTGGGGCACTGTCGAGAATTAGGAAAACTTTCAATCTCAGGCTTTTCTGCTCAAAGTAATGTTTGACTTCTTTAATAAATGAATTTTCAAAACAATTATTTTAAAGAGGAACACCGCAACGCGGCCGATGCTCTACAGCATACTGCGCATATCTGAAATTCTCTCGTTGGACAAATTAAATGGGGGCAATCAAAAAGCCGTGTTCCGTAAGTCGACGTTGGGCAAGGTTTTACTATACTGCGAATTCTTATAAACAGACATCGGATCTCGACGAACGTGATCGACAACTGCACAGTACAGTAATCCGCACTCTCGATAAGCTATAACTCTCTCGCGATCAAATTTTGACCTTTACTGATATGAATTCTTTCCTCTTTACACGAGGCGAAACATGATCTTCGGCTTTTAAAAATCAATGAGCAAACACGATTTCCAAATACTACAAATCTTGCATTTCAAACTGTCCTTTATTCTGCTACGAGATGTCATTACTCTAGTCCAGTGATGGCGAACCTATGGCATGCATGCCACAGTCGGCACGCAGAGCCTCATCTTCCGGCCCGCGACTAAAATATTACTTCCTTAATCAATAATCACAATAAAATGATACTATTTAATTTAAATAAGTGTTTTAGTCTGTTTTTGAGCGTTTCACTTACTTACTTATCGCATAATGCCACTGGCATAGGGCCTAAGACTAGACATAAGACTTTCATACATCACCATAGAAATGATATACATATTTATTGACCCAATTTATGACGTTTCAATTGTTTGGGCCAATCATATTACTTTTTACATGGCAAACAATACGCCAGAGTTGAAGCAGCTAATGTTTAATAAACGAATTCAAATTTATTGCAGACTGCCGGTGAGCTTTAATACTTTCATTGCTAAATAGATTCCAGTTTTCAGATCTAAGCATTTTGAGGTAACTTATGAATAAGTCTAATTTAACATCTTAAACGGAATGGCACGCGGCCATTCTATTTTGGGCATGTGGCCCCAAAAAGGTTCGCCACCACTGCTCTAGTCTGACACGTACGCATGTCGCGAAATGCTAATCATTTGCTTATCCCAACATGTTCTACCATTTATGCAAGTTTCAGATTTGTTGCATGCTTACTTCTTTATTTAGTTTTAACTGCTAGCAGTGTATGTACCTATATGAACGTTAAAATATGACTGCCTTATTCTTGCTTGTCTTTACATATTTCGAAAATAACAGTGCTACAGAGTTTCTTATTACATATACATATCTAAATAGTTGATAAGTTTTTGTTCAAAGCCTGTATTTTTAACTCTTCGAGTATATTATGCTTTTTTTATTATCATGTTATCCACCCTGCACTTTTAGAACTAAGATACTGTCACATGCCTGAGATTATCTTTTCTCTCCCTCCACAAACATGGTTTCTTTTTTCTGCGACGAAGAGGTAAATTATGTGAATACTGAATACTTCCATCAACATTTTCCAGAAGGTAACTATTTTTCATTTAGGTAAGCAGTTTTGCTGCTGTGCACTTTTTAATTGGGGCAGGCTGATCAACAGCGCACGTACACACACCGAGACACTACAACAGTTTATGATAGTAAGATGCTAATAGACTTCTGAACTCCTCTGTATGTTTTATTTGCTCTGTAATAACGGAGTTCATTCAAATGGAAATCAAATTAAACGGAATGACTAGAAACACGAAACATTTTTTAACAGAAATAAATTCTGAACATTTGATAAAGATTTTCATTTACACGTGTCTAAATGTTATGAATTTTATTCAGAAAATTGAACTTTCTTATGTAACATAGCTCAATATTTATTAATATAACTCGTACAATTTGAGATATACATGCGATCCGAAAGAAATAATAAGATTTTGAGAAATTTTGCCATCAGCTGTAGGCAATTATTTTATTAATTAATCGTCTTCAAAATCATTTAATTAATCACCTTTTAAATCATTTAATTAATCATCTTTATAAAGATTTAATTAGTCATCTTTCTAATCATTTACTAAATTCACTTAAGAAATAACAATGCTTAATGAATTAAATATGATTAATAAGGAATTATGAATAATGAATTGAATTATTATTATTTATTAAGAATTAATTTCTCATTAAATCTAAACATTTCCTTGAAAAGTACTTTGTAATTAATTATCTAGCTTCAAATTTACAGGATATATGAATCAAGGATTTGTGAGAATTAATATACATAATTTAAATTAATTATAATGAATATTTTAAAGGCTTAACCTTTTAAATTATAACAGAAGGCATCCCAGAATTAAATATAAATGATTATTTAGTATTTCGCAGTATGCAATAAAATTTCTTTACTGAATACACAGCGTTTATGAAAATTTAAATAAAATGCTTCTTACTGAGAAAAAGCAAATTTTAGGAACGAATTCCTGAAATCTGAAAACCAGAAAACGTTCTTTTGTCAATCAAAGGCTAGACGAAATGGATCGCTTTTCTTGCTACTCTGTTTAGCAGAGGTCAGTACAGCCAGGTTCTACGAAACGTTTTTAAAACATCTTAAGCAATATTTCTGGAGTATATATAAAAGAAAGGAGAATTTATTCTCGGTTGGGGAAAAAGAAGCGAAACATTATGTGAATATTCAAGAAGCATGTGTAACGAAAATAAATAATTCAAATTATATAGACGACACTTTCCCATTTTTTCATATTTCATATTCAGCCATGACCCTATTTTTTGAACAACTTGGTTAAACTCTGTCTCTAATATAAAACATAAACGGAACTTTTACTTTTCACTATAACTATAAATTCCATTTTTATAGTAACACTGCACTGAAACTTAAAAAACGGAATTTCTAAAACTGGAAAAACATTATACATTTATTAAAAATACAGGGTGTATCAGTACAGCGTTGACAAACTTTCAGGAGAGATAGAGTACACCTAGAGGATGGGAAATCACATAGGAATTGCATGGTCGGAAACGCTTTCCTGGCGCGGTAGTGACGACACAAAAGTCAAGAAAAAAAAGGACACGATCGGGGATGAGAAAACATGTTTATTATTTGAAGTACAACAAAAACAAGGAAAAAACAACATAAAGGTGTGGTGTGTGGTGTATTTAAATATGGCAAAGCACACTAGGGCTATCTGCCTAAGGGGAGGGATGCCTTTCGTGGAGGACTTTCTAAGGGAAACTGGCTCGTATACACGTTACACATGGGGAAAACCACGAAAACGCCCATGCAGCCAGCCCGTTCGCGGGATTCGAACCTCGGACCGAACTACCAGTGTTCAGCGTCTTTACCGCTCGGCCGCTGGTGGGGGAAAAAAAAACATAAAGAGACAACAATCATCATCAAAGAATGTGTTCGAAATTACCACCCGGACCGCGATGCAGGAACTGCGCGTCATGCATCGTTCACTCGTGAAGCAGATCTTTCATGCGGAGATGTGAGGCCTGCATCCCTGTCCGGGGTCGTAATTTCGAACACCTTTTCTTTAATGACGATCTTTGTTTGGTTTTGTTCTTATTTGTAGGTTTCTGCTGTACTAAACATAATAAAATATGTTTTGTCTCACTGTTTGTGTCCTTCCTTTTTTGCATTTTGTGTCGTCACTACCGCTCCAGGAAAGCATTTCCGACCATGCATATGCTATGTGATTTCCCATCGTCTAGGTGTACTCTATTTCTCCTGAAAGTTTATCAACGTTGTACTGATACACCTTGTATGTTTAAATGCGTGTAAATTAGGCTGTCTTCCTATGTTATTTACATAGATTTAGGATGATGAAATGCATTGTAGGTGTCACATTTATTACAAATTTTCAGACGTCGTAATAGAATAATAATTTTATCATGGAAACAAAGACAAAATTAGCGGGGTAGTTTTGAGGTAAAGAGTGAGATTTCTTGTCCTGGAAATTACAATAACAAATCCGTGAAGCTTATTTGCTGCCAAGAATTTATCAGTTCAAAACGGAATAAAACAGTTTCAAAAGTATGACGCAATGCTATGACTAAATAAGGATCATTTTACATATTTAAACATCGTTCAACTCATATTTATGCATGTAAACGATACATATTCTAGCAAATTAAAATTTAATTCTAAAAATTAAAATTTAATCAATTTATTTAATTTAGAAATCAAATTAAATTTAATCAATTAAATTTTAATTCTAGAAATTAAAATTTGCCTCATCCAAATTCTAGAAATTAAAATTTAATCAACAGTGTGATATGAGATCAAGATTGCCATTTAAATACACAGCTTTCAGCTACATCACACTACACACACAGAGATTATCCTTATTAAAAACCACGTTTCTAAATTTAAATAAAACACCACACGACTTCCTTGTACTTCCTATTAAAGTGCACTTTTTATTTTTTGCTGTGCTTCACTTAAACTTATTTCCTCGGATTATTATAACTTAAGTAACCGATCCCTCACTAAAAATTGAAAATAAACATCAAAATTTCAAATTTTGCAGTTAAATATCCATCTCAACGTTTGTAATGCCGGAGTCAAACTTTTTATAATTTTATTTTTTCACAATGAGTACAAAACTTTCCCAAATATAAATATAGGAACCAGGAGACAGCATTAAAATTTAGATTTCGCTATTTGTCGAAAATCATTTTTTTTTATTTGAATTTCCAAAACATGAATATTTTCGTTAGAACCGTTTCGTCAGTTTCTTCAGTATTTCATTCTGTAATTGTTTATGTCTACGACCAACGATTGCGAAATAAAAGGCTGGGCAAGGACTTTAAAGCCAGTAAGGATGTTGGTATCTATGTATTTATATATATATATACTGATATACGTTTGGTACTGCGGATTTCGATAAAAAAAAGGGAGTTGCACAACTAGATGTTACAGCAGTTCAGAAATTTTAGAACTGAAATTTAAGTACAGTTCTAAAATTTCTTATTTTAGATACCTAATAACTAGTCATTTTATACAGATAAGTATTTACACAGTAATCAAACTTCCTTTAAATTTTAATCAGACACTGAAATTCACATTTTTACGAAAACTTAATTTGAAAATGAAATTAATTAAAAATTTGTAAGCACATTATTCTTCAAATTAATAAATACAGGGTGTTTCAGCAAATGAGTTACAAACTTTCAGAAGAGATAGAGTACTCCTAGACGATGAAAAATCACATAACAAGGCATGGTCGGAAATGCTTTCCTGGCGCGGCAGTAACAACACAACACAGGAAAGGATGGACACGAACAGGGTGAGAAAGTATGTTTATTATGTTTAATACAGTAGAAAACAAGACATAAGAACAAAACAAAGAAGAAAAAAAGAAAAGGTCGGTATTAAAGAAGGTGTTCGAAATTATGACCCCGTATAGTGTTGCAGGGTCACATCTCCGGCGCATGGAAGATCTGATGTTCTGGAACATACCGGGCGTGTCTTGGACTTCCCCAGCAGTTGCCACGATATGTGCAACAAGTTCCTCAGCCCTGTTAACGGGGTTTTCGTGCACCAGTGTCTCAAAATCTGTAACCGAAACAGTGTATATAGATGTTACTGAAACATCCTATCTATAATGCGAAAGTTAACGTTTTTATCATGCTAAACCATGCGTTTGTATAAAATTGTATACAGAAGCCCTTTGTGCATATAATTCAGGGTATTTTATATGAGGAACTTGCTGAAATGCAAATATAAAATCAAGTGGCTCTTTAAATGGCAAAAGCTTATATTAATTTTTTACCGTAACTTTGTTTCTAGAGAGAATGTTGAATTTGTTTATGATGCTTGTAAAAAAGTGAATTTTGATATAAAAGCATAAAGTTTCGACTTTATGGCCTATTTAAAAGTATCTCAGCCTTTTAAGAGACTTTTACATTTCTTATACCTGCAAGATCATATTATATATGAAGGTGTTTCAAAAAGCAACTGAAAAATAAAAATTTCGAAGAAAATAATTCAGTGACAGATACAAATAATGGGCCAGTGCTTACAGCCAGTAATGCACCACTTCTTTGACTTCAGCAATACTTCAAAATTGCCGTCCTCTAAGAGCGTCTTTCAAAAACTGCAAAAGAATTAAGAGAAACTGAAGTCGGCAACTGTTGCATAAGACTTCTGTAATTATAGTCACTTTCACTACTGTAATTATAGTCACCATTTAGATACTCTACTTTGAGAACCTAAAGCATCCCCACTGCAGCCCAGACGTTGCTTCATGCAATAACCATACATTCGGACCCCTGAAGACAATTATGAGATCATGACGATTTTGAAATCAAGAAAGCAGTGTATTCTTGGCTGCAGACATAATCAGAAACGTTTTTCCTTGATCGAAGTTGATTGGCTTTGATTAGCTGGTGCAAAGGTGTAACAAGTATATATATATTGAGAAAGCGAGTGATTATGTGAGTAAAATTAGATATCATTTGTGTCTGTCGCTGAATTATCCATTTCATAATTTTGAATCGGTTGCTAATGCTCGATATATCCTCGTAGCTCACCTATTTATAGAATCATAAAATCATCACCACTACCTCATAAAACGTACTTTGTAGCTCAATAAATAATACGATCAGGTTATACGGTTATACCTGCCGACAGGATTCTGTACGGATTCGAGTAATTTTCTTTTTCCTATTTACCAATAAATCTTCTATGAAGTCTCAAACTTTATGAAAACTTCCAAATGGTTTTGAGAAGAATCTTAAAAATCCAGATTTGTAAGATGAAACAAATACTTAAAATTTACTTATACGAAAATAAATATAGGAAATATGGCTGATCTTAAAGCGAAATTTATTTAATTATTTCTCTTTCCGAATGCTCAAAAATTCTGTTATTCACCACTTCGGATGGAAACCAACATACGAGTAAGAATAATGGTGAATTCATTTCAGAATATATATACACAAAAAAAATTATTACTGTTCTATTTATAAATTCTTTTCATCCTTTGTTAAATTTCTTTAATATTCTCCGAACTCTAGTCTATATCTTTTCTTAAATTCTTTTAGTACAGAAATGCTTGCAGTTACAGAAATTTGTTGTCTTCTATTAATCTTTTTCTTTACTAATATTGCGTTAAAGACTAAACAACTATCCGAAATAATGAAATCTTTGGTGATAACTAAATATGATCCTAAAGGATTGCTCAGAAATACCTTAGAGAATTAGTTCGATTTACTAATTTCTTTATCAAGACAGAAATAAGCTCCAAAGCCTGTATTCTCAAATGAAGCATAGGGATTAATTCTATTCCGCTTAAAGTTAGAATAAATTTATGCATTCCTTTGATCAAAATAATTGAGCTAGCTCAGTGTTCTCGGAAGTGTGGCGATAACGTTAATGAACCGCTCTCTATAATTCACTTATTATCTGAATGTCACGGAACTATTGACTCTCTTTTCATGCCGTCATAGCTGTCTGGCTGAAATGGATAAATTAACAGTTGAATGCGGTCTCCTGAGAAGGAATCGCAGCATTGTGCAAAAAGACTTGTAAGGAGACATTCTTGAGATTAGTGCAAATGAATTAATAAATGGATTCAGAGATCATGAATTCGTATATTATTTTCAATGCAATGATTAATTCTTCTATTCTGAATAATAATATTAGCAACGTTTGTTTAATTAATTCCGAAAATAAATAATTCCAATTCGTTATTTCTGATGTTGAATCTTCTCCGAAAATCTACTGAAAATGCAAATTAAGTGCGTTTATATTGTGAAAGAGTTTAGAGAAAGAGCTCTGGCAATTTTTAGGCTCGGACTGTAATGATTATGCTTCTACCTGCAAGAGTGCACAGTGCGCTCAATCGGTATAGTAGTTAGGCGTCGCTGACTGCAGTGCCGAAGGGCCCGGGTTCGAATCCCGGAGAAGGCATGGATGTTTGTAAATGTACAGTGTCGGTGCGGCATGGCGGCACTCTAAATATGCGACGAGCCGAAAGTCCTCTCGTGTGTTTGGTAGAAGGGGAGAGAGGTGGGTGACCCTCGGACTCCATCAAAACTGGAGGCGGAACTGAACAAAATAGCACTGTCACAAGTAGGTTGCTCAAAACTGTTGCCAACGACAGGCGTAATCTTGCGCCTCTTGCCACGAGGAAATTCCTGGGCTTGAGTTGATGATGATGTTACTGTCAGAAATGTGAGCATACGTAACAGCAGCTGAGTGCAGACGAAGTTAGCTTTTCACTTGTACCTATGAGAAGAAGGCGCGTCAGCATAGGGGCCAGGTTTATTAGTCTCCGTCATTTGATTTCTACATAATTGCAACAGTTATTATATTATCAGGCCACAAGAGCAGGATTTTTGTTATTTTAAAATGTTTATTGGCACTTCAACATGAAGTGCCATTAAACACTATAATTGCTTTTATACATTTGTTGCAATTAGTTGGTGTTGTAAGACTCAATAGGATTTAAGGAATCTCAGTCAATTTGGTATGATTATAATATTTTTGATTTTACTTATTACTGAACGAAAAATCATTTCAGAGTCTCGTAAGGTAATGTTACTCAGATAGTAGATTAAGTTAATTAGATTATACGTTCGCGGAATAAGGACAACCGATAATTTACTTCGAGCGACATGGAAGTAAATTAAGTGGCCGATGCTTTTAATATTTGAAGAGTTCTTCAAAAGTTTAAGCATTTGTTTTACATTAACAGCCCCTATAAGCAAAATGCAAAGGTTTATTTATGGATTTGATACGCTTTTTGGAATTTTCAAATTTTCAAATGAAATTTTTCAAATTTTATACTTTTTATCAATGAAACAATTTTATAAAGTTAATGATAGTTCAAATTAAATTATTACCTCTCCTTTGCAATTAATTCGGAATTTCATTTCACGACAATAATATTAGTTTTTATAATTCTCTCGACTTAATTAATATGAAAATTAATATAAAAACAAGATTTAATGAAATTTTTGTTAAGATAATGTGAAGTCATTACAAATGAAAGCCACGTAAACAAAAGTTCAAGTACACTAATGTATACTCACGCAGTAATTTTCCACCCAGCCTTAATTTAATAGAATTGTGTAGCTCTGTTTTAAACAGTATTAATGCTTTTTTCGTGCGCCGCTAGTACTGGCACTCCAAACCAAATAAATACTAATAGCGTTCAAGCGTTCTACTACAGTGCAACTCAATCACATTCTTGAATAGATTCATGTCTTTCTAAAGGACCCCTTAATACAAAAAGCGTTTCTGAGTAGAAATCAGTTTAATTCTTTTAAAAGAAATCCAACTGAAAATTATTTTGCGGCAACATCGCAAATTCATTATTTCCACTCGTAAGTTGCAAAATCAACGTTTACAACACTTATAATAGATATTCAACTACTGAAGGTAATTTTTTTTCATTCTAGAATAGCTTGAATGCGAAGCAATTCCGTGTAAAATTGTAAACGAAATCTTAAAGCGAAAAGATGAAATAAATCTAAAATTATAGTTAAACTCTTTAGCCCCAAAGACCTCAGGCATGAAAATATGTTAATTACATTTAACATAGCTACTTAGGTTTAGACATGAAATATTTATCCAAACATTTCCTCATAGCCATAGGAGAATGACCCTGAGTTACACTAACTGATTCAAATTGAATCAAAGCTGAACACTACAAGCTGTTTTCTCCTGTGGCCGCATTTAATTCATTTATACCGCATTAAATGTAACTTTCGTTGTAGATATTTAATGAATCAGAGACCAAAATAAACTTATATTCCTTTACTTTAACACCCGATAAGCGACAGATTATTTCATACGATTAAATATGAATAAAATGTGTTGCTTCACCAGCCGTGGGTAGGCATTTTTTTCCCTGAGGCAAAGTCGTATATATGCGCCCCTATCCAACACTCAGATTAATTATTATCTGTATATTCTTGTGTTCAACAAACATAATTATACAAAATCAAATGTCTTATAATACTTTTAATGATAAATTCTTTTATTCAGAACATTAGTACATGTAATAATTTATTATTCTAAAATGAAAACGTCAAATATCACTTTTTAATTACCTTTATAATAAAATAATGACATTTAAAAATATTTGTTGAAGCATATAGGGTTCCTCACTTTGTAAATGCTACGTTACAGTTGAACGTGAAGAATCTTAAGAACTGATAAGCGAATAGCCGCTTGAGTTCGTGTGACAAGAAACAACAAGATGGAAGGGTAAATAACCCTTTATTATTGAAATACGATTTAACAGAACTCCGTCTTGGAGTGTACAATAAAAGGCGACACTTGGGCTTGAACTTAAGAGGCTAAGAAGTAAACTAAAACTAATCTAAACTAAAAGAGATATAGACGAAGCTATCAAGATTCTAACCGAGTTGGCCCCTTAATGCTAACTGACTGCGAAGCTAACAAGGGCCTGAGTACGGCTGAGCGCAGTAACAGCTTTGAGAGAGAGTAGCCAAAAAGGCGGACGCGCGCTAATCAGAATATCTGATTCTCTCTAACTCAGCAAGTAGAACTACGCGGTTAAATACCGCTCTTCCTCATTATGTATTCAGACGTAGTTCTAAAACTACGTTCTAGCCGGAAGTAATAAGTTAAGAATTTGACAGGAAAGAAGTTTAACTCAAAATTTAACTGTTAATAAAATTAACATAATCCTTACAAGCATAAGAAGAGTCTGTATAAACCGTTTTTTTATATATTTTTTTAAGTTTTTTTAACCTTCTTTTATCCTAACATTAGTAAATGAAACCATTAAAATTATTCTTGACGTAATTTTCGAATTAAAGTACAGTTGAACTAAAACATAGTCCTCCTGAATGGTATTTAGAAAATCTGATTTTGCTCTATTGACTAAAATTATTGTAACAGTGGGGTTTTTAAAACTAGGTATTTGTGAGGGAGTACGTAGATCATTTGTATCATTTGGATGTTTAACTGTTTTCTCCTTTTGGAAATACTTAAAAAAAAAATAAAAGCATTAATTTTTTCTCAGTTATAAACTGGAAGTTGAAAGCTATCTCATTTAATTTTTTATATCTCCATTTTAGTAGCTTAGACTGAAATATCTCTATTTCTTTCATTCCTACCGTAAAAAAATACTTTTCGAAAAATTACTTCTTTCGTCAAGTAATTCTCGACAATCTGACTTATTAACATTTCTTTTTCATTTTAATTTCGTTTCTTTTTCACTTTAATTTTAATTTAAATTACTTTTGCTTCATATTCTGTTGATATATTCATCTCTAATGGTAAATTTTCACATTTTTTAAGAAAGCTATATTTTTTCCTCTTATGTTTGTTTATTGTTTATGTTCTTATGCTTGTTTTTATGTTTGTTTAAGTATGGTAAAGCATGTAAGTGCTTATGTCTAAAAGAGTGAGATCGAAGGATTTTCTAATGGAAATTGTCTCGAATTTAGGTAACGCACGGGAAAACCCACGCAAACTCCTATGCAGTCAACCCATTTAGTGAGATCCGATATATAATTAATCATTCTGTTGACCTGCTTTTGATTGCAAGCCTTTATTTACGCTTTTTTCCTTTGCAGTACAAAATTCCGCGCAGACTTAACTTTTAAATTGATTTCCTGAAAGGTGTTATTAGTTTCTTCCGTTACAATGATTTTGTCATTTGATGCCTTCTATAAATTTCATCTTTACATAAAGTAGTAATGACTAGCTGAAAATTATATAAAATACGTGATAATGATTCTTCGATCTTGCTTTAAATATTTACTCGTTAACAATTAGTCAGATTTTTGATTTCCTTTGGTTATTAAATTGAGGCAAAGCACGCGAGTGCGCAAATTATCAAAAATATAACCTCCCTTTTTATCACTTTTAATGATCTGTTTTGAAACTACCCTTCTCGATGGGTTTCAAAATTAGGAATTAACCATTACAATTTATATTTAAGGAATTTTCCTTTTTAATAATATTGTAAAACAATAAAATTAAAGAAATTTGTAAATAAAAAAAGAAGATTTTTATTAGTTAATAAAGAATTTCGAAGATGAAAAAGGCTTTCAGGGAATAGAAATAATTTCTATTAATTTTAGTTCATTAAAACAGAAGTTTATATAACCTTCCAGCAGATTATTATTTCATTCTAATATAAAATGATTTAAAACAGAGATTTCAAGTAAGTTAATTATTGAAACTATACTGTCCAAGGATTTACACAGATTTCCAAACGGAGACATTTTAATGATTTTATGTGTGCCAAACTTTCCTCTCTTTGATTAAATAGAGTTTCAGTGAAAGAAAGTGCAACACAAAAAATATATGCATTTCTAATTCTCTGAGGTTCTTTAGCTTCCAATAGTTAAAAAGAGATGTACTGTTAATAATTACTTTTAAGTCTTTCAAATAGTATTGTAATTATCACTCAATTAAACTGCATAATGGCACCCCCCAAAAAAACAGATTGATTTGAAATCTAAAACATCCATTTTGATATCTTTGTATGCTTCTACAGAATACTAAGCTTTCTTAATTGCACATATCGTACCTCCCCTCTTATATTCTGACGTTATTTTTTCTTCGTGTAAACTAAAATTTTAATTACCGTTTAGTTATCAGTTCTGTGTAGTAAAATATCTAAAAGTTTACCTTAAATATTTGCTATTTATTATATTACACATTAAAGAAGCGATTCTCAACTGGTGGTACACAAAACAAAAATGGGTGGTACGCAAAGAAACAAAGTATTTTTAACCATTAAATTCAAAAATTAAATACTCCTGGCATCAGGTTAAAGTTTGTTTCCTAACACTCGTAAATTTATGGGATCTGAGCTCTGTTCAAGGTCAATAGCCGCTCATAGACTTTAACAAAATAATCCGTTTTTATTTTTATAAATATTCTTTCAGCCACAGACATAACAAAATTTGTCATAAATTATGTCTTTAAAAGGAGTAATAGAAATGGATGTTGTATTTAATAGGAAATAAAAATAAGTTCCTATAAAATAATAATAGCATCTCATTAAATCTTTTAGAATTGAACGATTTATTACCATGTCTGCATTTTATTTATTGCTTGCTCTATTTTCAATTAGAAACATTTTTTTACGTCAATTTGGTGTTTCTGACAGTAGGTATTTTGTCTTCTTGTTGCTTTGTATTCCCTACTTTTCTACACAATTTAAGAATAGCGTCGTTTGCTTTTGAAGAACTCGGAATATATTGTGCATTTAAATATTTGTGAGAAAATAATAAAACAAACCTAGATTTTCAAAAAGGAATGGAATGGAATAGAATGGAATATTCAGTTATGGGAAGCACACGAGGGTATCTGCCTAAAGGGAGGGATGCCTTTCGTGGAGGACTTTCTAAGGGAAACTGGCTCGTATACACGTTACACATGGGGAAAACCACGAAAACGCCCATGCAGCCAGCCCGTTCGCGGGATTCGAACCTCAGACCGAACTACCAGTGTTCAGCGTCTTTACTGCTCGGCCTCTGGTGGGCCCGATTTTCAAAAAGGAAAAATGCCTAGGATTTACTAAGCGGAATAGTGATGATTCACAGGTTATGGATCCAGGAGAACCTACTAACACTAAGAATACTGATAAGAAAAATTGTTCATAGAAAAATATAATGAAAGTTATTTATCATTTGGGTTTATTTGGAATGGATATAAAATTGACCCTCAATCTCAATGTGTTGTTTGTTAATCCAATCAAAGTATGAAACCATCGTTTCTTAAAAGACGCCTTGAATCTACGCATGCCAGTTTAAAGAATAAATCTGAAGAATATTTTAAGAAGAAATTATCGGAGTTCAAAAACAGTAACAAAGTAATGAAATGTTTTGTTAGTTCAAGTGAAAAAGCTTCGGAAGCTAGTTATGTAGTAAGCCTAAGATTTGTCAAGACTAGGCAGACTTATACTATTTTAGAAAACCTTATATTATCGACATCTAAAGATACCATTTTAATATTACTGAACGAAAAAGGCGCTAATTAACATCATAATATTCCGTTATCAAATGATACGGTGAGTCGACGAATTCATGAAATGGCAAATTCCATAAAAGAGAAACTTATTTAAAAAATAAAACAGAGTATTTCGCATTGAAATTGGATGAAAGTACTGATATAACGAACTTTGTTCAATTAGTTTACACACGTTTCGAAGATAAATGAATTGCCCAGGAATATTTATTTTGTGAGTCTCTTCATGATAGAGCAACTGCAAATTAAATTTTCAAAGTAATTGACAATTTAATGTCTGAGAATGATATTCCTTGGAATAAGTGCATTGCTATATGCAGTGACGGAGCTCGGGCTTTAACAGGAAAACATTCCAATGTTTTTTCTTAAATAAAGAAAGTCGCACCTGAAACTAAATTTACTCATTGCTCATTCATCGCGAAGCTTTAGCAGCTAAAACAATACCGGAAATCCTAAAAATCGTTTTTAATCAAACTGTGAAAATTGTTAATTTTCTTAATAGCCGAACTTTGAATTCAAGAATATATACGATTTTTTGCAAAAAGATGGGCAATGAATATGAAACACTTCCGTTACATTTCGAAGTAAGGTGGTTATCCATAGGCAAAGAAATCATCTTTTTGGACTTTGATCAGAAATTCAAATTTTCCTCTGTGATTCAAAATTTGAATTGTAAAAATGTTTATTTAGTGAATTATGGTTGGCGCGTTTCGCATATTTAGTTGGTATTTTTGGAAAGCTAAATGAGTTCAATTTAGGATTACAAGGAGAAGTTTTAATTTGTTTACCATTAGAGATAAATAAAGAAAACTCGAGCTACTAATAAAATAATTGGATATTAATATTTTAAGCTTTTTACACTTTTAGAAAGTTTTCTAACTGAAAATATCTTGAAAATAAAAAAAAAAAGAATTACCTTTCGATATTAAAAATCATTGTTTTTCATCGATAAATAATTTCACATATTTTCCCGCGGATTATGAAAATGAAATTGGATTAGAAATCCATTTTGTTCAAATGTAGCTGAAATTTTATCTTGTTAAGAAAAAGAATAATTGGTAGTAATTTCCTGTGATTGAACTGTAACCGAAGATTTAAAAAATGACACACTTGTTAACTTTTGGTGAACCGAAAAAAAGAATTTAAAGGCATTTCAAATACAGCTGTTAAATTTTTATTGCTTTTAGCACAACCTATTTGTGTGAACAAGGTTTTTCTTCCATGTTATATTTGAGAAGTAAATACAGTACAAAATTAAAAGAAGATCCTAATTTGTGGCTTAAGCTAAGTGAAATAAGGCCAGACGAAAAGAAACTGAACTCCCTTAAACAGGTCTGTTTCTGACTAAATTTTAGAATTAAAGTATTATATTTAAATTTTTATAATTAAAATGGTAACCAATTTTAAATGTAATATCTTTTATGTGCGCATATTTAATACAAATAGCCAATAGGTAGTGCAAATGGCAAAACATTTTTTTAATATTTCTATTCAGAAATTGAAAAATAATCATTATAAAATGTAGAGGTGGCACTAAAATTTATCAATTTTTGTTGAGACGGTATGCATGAGTCAAAAGGTTGAGAGCCGCTGCATCAAATGATAGAGCTGCGCCTGGATAATTTACTTTATTTCGTTTCACGGAAAAAATTTGCAAAATTAATTTATTTCATAAAAAATCTTCAGGGGAAATAAGTGCTGTTTTCTATCAAGTTCTACGCGGATAAATATTCTTTTTACTTACAGTGTATTTGTTTTCTCGTGCCTAAAGCTTAAGCGCATGTACAATTTCCTGCTTCTTTCGGGAATCTCTAAATAAAGAACAAGTAACCATGCTTTCCTCTTCAGTTAGTCAGATGCTGACATGATTAACCTTTTCAAAACAAACATTCCTTTCCATCATTCAGAAGAGCTTAACGGTGTTAGTCAAGCCCTTTAGTAACTCATTCATTTTAAGTTTACATATATTAGATTATTTTGCGATGCTTGACTTTGACCTAATCTCATATTTTGTATTTAGTTTAGGGTGTTTTCAGTGTTTATGCAACTCAGTCATATTTTTCTACCTCCGTCAAGTTTCTTAAAATAGTTTGTTTTTAAAACGTATGTCAGCGCGGCAGTTGATAGGTTATGAATTGCAAGACTCAAGACGAGATTTTCATGCCTTATATAAGTAAAAGAAGTGTGTTTGGGAATATAAGAATTCAGTACCCTATAATATTAAAACGCGCAGTTTATAACCGCACATTCTAAATCTCCTCAATCACCAGGAACTGTAGCTTGAATAACAAAAGAAGAATGTTTGAATCCTAGCACGCGTAAAAAACTTAACCCTGAAGCTCAGCACCTGAAAAGTGGAACACTGAAAAAAAATACAAAATTTCGACATTGAAGAAAAATGCAAAATAAGTCCAGCTAAGATAATTTTCCTCTAAAACAACGGCTCTTGCGCGGAGTTCCTCGGCTCAGGGGCTTCTCGCCAGCTTCAGTAAAATCTGAATGAAATTAAAGAATTAAAATGTCAGCAAGAAGAATAACAAAAATTAGAATGAGAATAAGCAATTTAGAAAATATGTACTTTACTAAAGCGGAAGTTCGCTTAGTTCAATTTCGCGTCTCCTCTAGCACACGATGCTCAGCCATTCCTTGGACTGCGAATTCGAAAAATGTTTTACTCATTCACGATCATTCGAGAATTCCAGGAATCCGCTTGAAGTTTCTTCGAAATTTAGCTGCATATAAACACAGACGCCTAGTCGATTTGGAGTCACTTCATTACAAATATTCATAGCGAAAATATTGTAATTTCTTAGCGATTCTTTCACGGGTTTGGAGGATTTCTTTATAAGGTTTAGCTGTATAATTAGTAAATGTTCATTAACAAAGAAAAGAACAAAATGTGTAAAATTACGACCTCCTAAAAGTATACTTAAATAACTTAAAAGTAGACTCAAGAGGCCACCATGAGTTCCTTATGCTCCACGTACAAGAAACGTGATGTTCCCGAAAAAACGCATTGAAATATTTTTAATGGACCGTACCACAAGTACTGACAAAGATTTAAAATGATAATACCTTGGTTATATAAAATTTAATATTGTTCGAAATTTAATATTCGAAATTTAATATTGTTCTCTAAAAGAACGGAATTAATCTATTATTGCCAAGGGAATATGCCATAATTTTAATGCAAACACCAAAGTGTCTTCTTTTAAGAGAAAATCATGTATTAATTGGGGTGCCTAGAGAAAATATCATCAGATCTGAAAACGTTACAGAAAAATATTCAGATACATCTCGAAACTTTGGAAGAATCCTTTGAATTTTCTTTTCTGACAGCTCAAGAGAAGAAACTTGAATGATTTTGAATGGAAAATAAATGTGTTCAGCATAAACAAGACAAATAAACATCCAGTTAATGAAACATTTCTGTAAAGCAGGATTCTCCACTTATGCGGGTGCAGAAATAATATACAAATAATCCGCGTCAATGCAGAACAAAGCATTCACCTACAGTTCTTAACAACTAATCCGAAAACTAGAAAAATGGGCATAAAATGCTATCACAGTTATTTCAATAAACGTCTTTACGTTTTTTAATGGTATGTCTTAATTTAGCTAACAGTGCACTACAGTTGCATAATAATAAAATTAAACTTAAATTATCTTTTATAATAAGGGCATAAAAATTTCAAAAATGAAGTAATTAATGAATATGCATTTGAAATGAATAAATTACATGCAAACTTTCAGGCACTTAATTTATTAACAAAGATCGTTATCTTCGGGATGCTGTCAGCAGTAATGTAAAATATATGTTGTAATACAAATTAGTTTGATTTATTCAGCTTTGGAAGAACTTTTATGTACACTTAAACTTTTGACAATATCTTGAGAATAAATTGAGATACTATCGTGGATTAAAAAGATTTTTATTATAATTTCGTTTCACTTAATTTAATAACTATTCAGATTTAAATTTTTTTAAATACAATTTCATTTCATGGGTATTGAACAATTGTTTAGCTATATCCTTGCATTAAATTAATTTATTATATCCTTTTAGAAAATTGCAAAGTTTTCAGCAAGAGGAATTGATTCTTAAAAGCGCTCCACGGGTCAAAACGTTTCGGAACCACTGTCCTAAACCGTAATACAAAATTATTATTTTTACTGATACAAAATCTTTTACGTTAAGAATGAAGAGTTCAAAACAAAACATTTAATATAATATATTTTGACCAGAACGACATCGGGAATGTAAGAAATCACTTTTGTGTTTCTTAGCTCATCCCTAAATGCTGCATTCATTTTGTATTTTTCATAAAGAATCCATCATGTGCTTAATACCTGAATAATCAATACAACGATACGAAATATGAGCATCAAATTAACTTTCTGTGGTGTGGAAACTTGAAAAATGTTTAGAGACATTGGATTTATTTAGGACCAGGAAATATTAAAAAACAGCCATGCGCTGTCCAGAGTCTGAACTCCAGACTTCCTTATTGTTAACTGTACGCCCTTCTAATTACAGCACGAAAGCACACGGTAAGAAAGGAGAAAATTCCTTAAGAATGTATTCAAAATACGACGTATCATATCTTCCCAGAAAAAGAAATCTAATCGGGAGTTTGTCTAGCCCTTACATCATGAGATTTCATCCGCCAGTACCTTCGACCTGCTCAGTTATGTGGGCCTTGACATAAAAGTTTAACATAATGGTGCAAGAGTCTCCCCCTATAGCACAGGGTTTTTTACCCTCTCCCTGTTAGAGATTCTCATTGACATATTTACATCTAACATGATACTACCTCAAACTAACATGATTGCTTCATCAAAATAGTAACTTTATTTTATGCTGGAGGAATTGCAGAGACCCACAGTCTGTCTCATCGTATAAAAATATCGACAGCCAGTTTAGGCACAGTGATGAGCCTACGTAATTCGTCTCATAATACAAAGAAGAAACTCACTGCTGTTGCAACCAAGAGTGTTACCCACTATACCAAGTAAAACGTAATTTCCAATGGGAAGCAATCGGGAGAATTCATAATTTTTTGTCAAACGACAACCTTTTTCCTGCTATTTGTCAATACAAAATTTGCCATCAAAGCGATATTCTTAGAGCAGTGATTCCCAACTTGTGCTCCGAAGGTGCTCTGGCAAAATAAAATTAAAAACAGTTGAATGAAATTCAAGAAAAAATAATCTGAAAGGTTTCAGATTTTAAATTACGTCCAAAAATTACGTTTTTTTATTTAAAAAAATTTTAAATTACGTTTTTTTAACGTTTTGTGTGCTACCTATATTTATTAAATATCATATTCTTTGCACTTAAACCATAAAATTCAGTTCAGTAGCAATGTCGCAAAATAATTTTAAAATGAGTGTATCTTTAGAATTTCCGATACACAGTTCCGCGCCTGCTGGAGATAAAAAAAAAGGTCCCCCCCCCCACGCCGGTAGAGTGTTGCCATTACTCGCTTTTAAATTATTGAGTTTGTTATTCGAAAATTCGTTAAATTTTTACAAAATATGAAATCGATCATAAAACAAATTCCAAATTTCAAATTTTCTCTTCCACATGCCCGTATTTGTAGGAGGATTACGTCATTGAAAATTCGATGGCTCTATAATATTTATCACACGTTTCTTTATCACAAGGCGAAAGCATTTATGCAGATTTTTCATTATATAATTTCTTCAAATATAATCAAAGACTCTTTGGTGGCAACAGTTTGAAAAGTGAAAGGAACATTTATAGTGATTCAACGCAAAATCGCAAAACGAAAACAATAGTCCTTCAGGGATAAAGCCCCTTTGGACTAATAAGAAACAAAAAAGTAGAACCAAAATTAGAAACTAAAATTTACATTCTGAATGAAAATTTGCCGGGATGAAAGTTGCGTCTTCAGTAGCAGACGAAACATTTAAAAAGAGTTATGGGTCATAATGATGGGGACATTGCCAGAGTTAAAGATAAGACGGAAAAATCTAAAGGCGACTATTTTATTCTTTATAGACTCACGCTAACCCCGAGAAAAATTCCTCATGAGATAGTGTCGAATGATACAATGACAATAATAAACTACATAAAATGCAATCTCTTAAAAGCAGGCTCTTCCGACGTAATGTGTGAATGTATAGGAAAGATATTATAAACCCTTTCTACCATGCACTGAATTGACGTGGTTTTCTCGACGAAAGGTGTTGTCACATTTAATAAAGCAACCCATATAAATAGCTGTATATTTGTTGGACCATAATGCTGTGCTGATGACGGTTTTAAATGATTAAAACTGAGTGTGCAATTTAGAGTATTTTACCAGCATTCTTAATAAATGAAGGAAATGAATTTGTCATTGCAAGGGGAGGAAAATGCCCCAGTTTTTTATGTGATTAACAAATTATCTTCGTGACTCTGCTCAAAAGGAAACTTATATATTGGGCTTCAGCACATAGTAAAGATAGATCGCTTACTTTTCACGAAAGTTTTCTTGTATAAAAATAACTTCAAAATTCAAAAAAAAAAAAAAAATAAATAAATAAATAAATAACAAATATTCAAGCTCATCTCGAAGCTTTTAAAGACCCATTTGAACATTATTTTCTAATAGCTTAAGAGGAGGTGCCTGATGTCTTTAAATGGGTACCAATTCATTCAGTTCCACCAAAAACTACCTAACTTCAACTAAGCAATATAGGAGGTCCTTTTATATATCTAACATCTCCCAACAGACTAAAAAAACCACGTTTGAAGGAACATTTTAAACGAGTTTTGACTGCACTTACAAAATTAAACTAAACTTCTCTGGGAAAGCAAAATTCATATTTCTGCCTTTCTCATCTATATATCTCTGTAATGTGGAATTCTCCACCTATGCAGGTACCAAAACAAAATACACAAACCTCTCAAACGCAGAACCAGATATTCCCCTATATTTATCCTCATTTTAGCCTAAAATAAATACAATGAGTAAAAACTGTGTTCCCTCATTAAACGTTACGCTGCATTTTAATTTAGTTGCTAGGGAAGCTTGTTGTTGCACTACAAGCTTCCTTAGCTGTTCTGTCTTTAGTAAAATTAAACTGAAATTGTCTTCTAAAACGAATAATAAAAATTTTTAATAACAGTTACTGAACAATATGTAAAAGAACGGAATTATATGTAATAATTAAATTAGATGTAATTCTACCGACCTTATTCTTGCTCTGTTCAAAAAAAGTAAAATCTTATGCAAAGTAAATGGTTTGATACATTAGAAGAATTTTTATGTATGGCCACGATTTTGACAATATTATGTGTATTAACGCTAGTTGAGAATAAACCGAGATATTACGGTAAATTTAGATAAGATTAAATTAGATTAATTAATTAATTAAGGCAGAACAACTCGAAATCTATATGTCAATGGGGAAGGATGCCTTCGTGGAGGATTTTCTAAGGGAAAATGTCTCGTATACACTTTATACATAGAGAAAACCATGAAAACTATTATGCAACCAGTAAGTTCGTCGAAATTCTATTATGTTAAATTTAAAGATTTTTAAAATAAATTTCATTGCATGGACATCTCGCAGTTGTTTAAATAACTCTTTGCTCTACATTCGCTTATTATCTATCACCTCTTCTTCTCTTGGTTTCACGACTTCTAAACACGATTAACTTTAAAACACAAATGGTAAAAGGATTCTGTGAATTTAAAAAAGTTGGGAACCATTGAGGCTGTGGCAAACGAAGACGTGAGGTGTGCGGATTCCATCTGCCGATGGCGCCATAAACGTCCTGACAGCATACGATCTTGATGGAGTGCTATTCTCGGGCAAAACCTGCCCTGATCTACTGGCAGTATTAGTAGTTTTTCGGAACTGTTTCTATAACATAAATGCCTCATTTTTTTAAAATATACAGGCATTGGGCTACTTTCGTTCTCGGATCGAGAGTCTCAATTTTGTCTATATACACTCATTGTAGACAATCATCTTAACAATTACTAGAATACGTTTTAGCGATTTTAGATTTATATGACCACAGTCACGTTTCTGAAATCAAAAACTCAAGTCGCAAAAACATCATTTTTCTCTTTGCTTCATAAATTTCTAGTTTCCACTATTTCCATATGAAATGGGCCCACCAGTGACAGAGTGGTAAAGACCGCTAAATATTGAGAATGCGACTCGGGGCTCGATCTCTGGTGAGCGGTATGGCAGCATGTTGATTTCCGTGCCACCCCCCCCTTATAGTCAACGTGCATACGAGCCAGGTTGCTTTAGAAAGTCCCTAACTAGGCTATCTCTTTTCCGAGGCAGATATCCCTCGTGTATTTTCCGTATTCATATAACCAACGCTACTCGTACGAAATTGATATACCAATTACGTTCTTTGTTATATTCATCGTATACACACCGTGTTCGCAGAATTCCTTACCTAGCCTTTATTTCTGCAACCGCTGTTCTATCACATACACTACAAACACAAAAATGTTTCAAACTGCACAAATATCCATGTGTGTCAAAAAATAAATTAGGATCAATCGAGGTTGTTTTTATATCTCTTTAAGGACATTCAATAATATTTCACTTTGATTTATTAATGTGTAACATTCTTAAATTTATAATTTGTGTATTATTTATAATTCGTGTATTATTCTATAATTCGTGTATTATTAATAATTTGTGTATTATTTAGGTATAATTTGTGTATTATTTATAATTTGCGTATTATTTATAAGTTACTTTAACTAGCAGACAGTACACATAAATTGAGCAAAAAATATTAAATAAACGATTGTCTGACACTGTCTGACAGAAAGATTTGTAAACTGTGTGGTGTCAGCATGGTGGTGCTCCAGTACATAAATCCTTAGGATAATCCGAAATTTTTTAGAAGTACATATAAATTAATATTAATTGGTTATGAGATACCACTAGAATGGCTACCACGATCACCTAGCTTAAACCCAGGAAATGTCTGAGGAACTTTGAAAAACGAAGAAAGAAAATCAACACGTCATGCAGATCTGCTCAGTCGTGTATTAGCCGCGAGTACGGGCTTACGCCAGTTATATTAAGAGAGTTCCTGAATACTTTTCTTTACGGCCCTAATTATGAGTAGCAAAATTTTGTTACGTTAAAATGCAGTGGACCATAGTTCATGACATCCCGATTTGATCGATTGGGTCTCGTGCGATTGGGCCACGCACTCTTTAAGTGACGAAGAATCTCATACCCCCGTTATCTCACACCCCCGTGAGGGCTTTCGTGCTTCAAATGTTAGAACGTACAGCTAGCAACTGAAAGCTCAGCGATTCGAACTCCGGTGAAGCTGATTTAACACAGCTTAGATTATAGTTTATGATTAGATAGATAGATAGGTTTTATGCATAGTTAATTTTTAACCTTTCCTGGCTCCAAAATCCTAATTTTCTTATTAAAAAACATTAGAACTGTGTGGCCACTACAGAAGGGCTTATAAGAAAATATGAAATGAAAGAAAGATAAATAAATAAATAAAACTTTACCTTTAAAAACTAAAACTACTTTCAGTGATTAGATCTAAATATTAGTTAATTTTTTTCGGGAATGTTAAGCAGTATTTACTGTATAACCACATAAGCTACACATTTTCTACCGTACGCGCAGACCATAAGCGTGAGATGAGAGCATAAGATTAGAATTATAACGTAAATAAATCGGATTATATTAGAACAGTATTTCCCAAAATTTGCGGTATCAAGCGTGGAAAGAATTCAGCTAATCTAAACGGGCGATGACAAAGTTGGAAGCATGGAGATATTGAAGGGGTAAGCACAGTAAAGTGGTAGGGACAAATAAGAAGAAAAAGGCCATACAAACTGAGATAATAGATATCGATAAAATAGGTAATATGCTAAACGAGACATATCTATGCATTGTTGCGACCGAAACAAAGGCGTATATGTCATATAAACTTTAGATGATTACACTAAGGAAATTTCAGTAGCATATTTATCAGAGATGAGCTGTCAGTTGTGTCTGTCAAGTCAGACTTAAAATCATGGTCTATGAGAAGAAACAATCTTCAATAGGAAATAATTTAAGTCTTGCAAAAGTCAGTTTTTTAGTTTATTTTTAATCTGTAAAAAAGAATTAAATTAGACTTTGGGGAAATAGAATCAGTTTCTTCAAGCTCGTCCTCCATATGAAACGGGCTTAACAAGTACAGCAGCTGTATTGCTTTTCAGAGCTGTTTTCGGAAGTTTTAATTACTTTGCATTTTAAGTGAGACACTACTATCAATTCCATCATTAATGTTATTAAGGTATTTGATTCATATTATTAATTAAATCAAAACTTTTATCTATATTTTTAAATGATAATTTACTGGAAAATGATGGAAGCGATAAAATTATTTTACAAATTTAAGAGAATGTTGAGCTGAAAACATTTCGGATAAAACATTAAAAAACTATTAAAAACCTATCAACTAAACCTATAAAAACAAAAAACTATTAAAAGCCTATCAACAAAATATACTCCACATTCGGATGTTAATCTCATGGCACCTTCAGGCACCAGAATTTATAATAAATTATTTTCCTTACGACCTTGTAAACAATATCAAGCTAACGAAAAACAAGTCTTTCTTTTCTCTGTACGTCATACAATACATTGTAATTTATTTTACATTGGAGCAAATTTTTCAAATGATTTCCACAAAGCTTTATGCGCATCACTGACAATTAAATTTTAGAAAAGAAAAGAGTTTTTCTTAAACTTACAAGCTTAATTCATACAAACTAAATGACCCTTTTCTTTAACAAAATAGGTTCACATTGAAATGATTCTGGCAACTGCCGCAGAAATATTGGCAGCAGCTCAAAAATACTGTTTTTCATCCTGACTCTTGAAATACCAGAAAAATTTTATGGAATTGCATTCAGAAGCTAAAGTATGAACTAATGGCAGACTGAAACGGAGTGTGTGAGATAATTGTAAGTTACTCGTTAAGATGAATACTAATTTCGATTAACATACCAGATACGGTGTCTTTTGGTGAAAAGAGAAATCGTGGTAATTCAATCCTAAAATTATGCTCGTAAAATATTTTAACGTTAAATATCATTTTTGATATCTAAATATTTTTTTTTTGTTAGGATTGCTTACACTTAAGAGGATGAAAAGTGTTTCGAAAAGATCATTTATTAATTTACTTTATATAATTTTTCTTAAATTGTTAGTTTTACGATTATGAGTGTACTTACAATATGTAATTTTCCCTTTCTATTTCACAAGTATGATACTTATTACTATATTCTAAGTAGTAGAATATATTAATAAGTATCATAGCTCTAACATGTAAGCTCACGTTTCTTTTCTTTTGATTTTAAGGCAGCTTTACATTTACGATCATCCTTTATTTGTACTACAAATAGCTCAGTATTCTCACTCCAAATATGAAGCAATAAAAAGAAAGCTCTCAATATGTAGTAGCAATAAAAATAAAGCTCTCAATTGTTGCAATAAAAAGAAAGCTCTCAATTGTTGCAATAAAAATAAAGCTCTCAATTGTTGCAATAAAAAGAAAACTCTCAAAGCAATATGTAGCAATAAAAAGAAAGTAATCATAGCAAAACAATGAACATTGGAACAGAAACTATAAAAATGAAATTTTCCAAATTCCTGTTTGTCAGAATTCAAAAAGACGAATAAGTACATCGCAAATAAAAGAGTACAATATTATTCTTTGCAACACCTACATATTTTATCTACCGTAAATGAGAATCTAAATTTTAATCTGTAGAACCTTGCCCTTGTCAATAGCATTCAAATAAACAAGGAAGGCATTTAAATGACAATATTTCAACTGCTTTCTTTATAAGCTCTCTTAGTAATAGACAAGTAATAAAAGGCGGCCTGTTCGCTTGGGTTGCAACTCAAGTCGAACTACCAGTATTCAACGGTTCACTCGGCCCTAGTGGGGCCATTATATCAGTGCAATACTATTTGCGCTCCGGAAAATTTTGAAACGTTTTGCATAGCTTGAACTTAATAGCTGCTACAGATTTAAACTTCTAATAATTTATTTCACAAAATGTATACCGATTCTCACTTCTGTTTCCCGTGCCAAAAAGTTCCACTGAAAGGTTAGGTTGTTATTTAATTACGGCAAAGCCTCTAGGGCTATCTGCCTAAGGGGAGGGATGCCTTCGTGGAGGACTTTCTAAGGGAAACTGACTCGTATACACGTTACACATGGGAAAAACCACGAAAACACCCATGCAGCCAGCCCGTTCACGGGATTCGAACCTTGGATCGAACTACCAGTGTTCAGCGACTTTACCGCTCGGCCTCTGGTGGGCTCATTCCACTGAAAGCTTTATTGAAAAGCACTGCAGTTTTATGAATTTCGTTCTCTGCAAACATTAACGTAAAATATACAAATAGCCATGATGATAATTCAAAAGCATTCTTTAGCTTTTTCATTGCTATACTCATTTTTCTAAAGATACATTAGTTTGAATAAAACGAATAATTCTCGCAATAACTTCGCAAGGGTCCAGTCGATTCTGTGTCATAAAATAAAAGCCTATTTATCTCAATCGGTAAAATACAGGTCTCTCGGTAAGGCAAAATGTTCGGTCAAAGCTCAAAATCTATTTATACCTTATCATAGAGGTCTTATTTTTAAAAGTAATGTTCTCCGTTTTTATCTAGACTTTTGAGCATCTCTCTAATTCAATTTATGTAAAAACAGAGTATTTGATACAATTGACTTTTCAAGCTCGCCTTATCATTCCTTATTATATTGTAGAGGTATTAGGTTATTTTAAGCAGGAGTCATGAAAAATAAGCAATGCCTTTGCCGGGACTCGAACCTCGGACCTCCCGAATATGCGCCGAGTGTGCCGAAATTACATGCTAAGAAGGCGGGAGAACTACCTTATAACATGTAATTGCCAATTATATTCAAATTTTGGCAGCGCTAAACGAAAATTTGTGTCTAATAAAGTTTAAAAACTTTAGTTACCTGGGCTGTTGGCATTAATGTTTGTCAATATGCATTACGTTTCAATTAAGAAGGTAAAGAATATCGATTAACACTTGTTTTAAAATATCATTGTGGCATCGCAAAGAGTTTTAGGTATTCCTTTCATGCGTCCTGGTTGTAGAGTTAAAAGTAAGTAAGCAATGGAAATATTTCGGTTTTGGTTGCCGGAGAAAATGCCGTTGACTTTCAGGACTCTTACACAACAACAAAAAAAAAATGGAAAAAGAAAGAAAGAAAGCTTTATGCTTTATATTGGCCCCCGAACTAAAATATCATGGACCATAACTCACTACTACTTTGATTTGGCTTATTGTCTCCCCTCCAACCCCAGTCGCCCTTTAAGTGAGAGTATACAAGAGATTAAAGGCATCCTATTAATCCTTGGGGTACAATGGTCTGCCTTTCCAGCTGGCATTTTAATACCTAGTGAGAGCAGTTTGATTTTTCAAGATTCTTGCTTACAAAAACCGTAATCAGTAATCTTTTCTAAATGGTTTTCTTAATATCAAAGGCAATATATTTAATCCTATGCTTGCTTTGTAAAACGAAATGTTACGTCTTTGAAAAATGAGTGAGAAGATTATTTAAGATTACATGAGGAAACCTAGAAGTCATTAATGAAAATATTGGGGAAAATTTAAAAGTCAGTTTAATGTCCATAATAAGAAAAATGAGTGAGAAAAGTATTTAAGATTACATGAGGAAACCTAGAAGTCATTAATGAAAATATTGGGGAAATTTAAAAGTCAGTTTAATGTCCATAATAAGAAAAATGAGTGAGAAAATTATTTAAGATTACATGAGGAAACCTAGAAGTCATTAATGAAAATATTGGGGAAAATTTAAAAGTCAGTTTAATGTCCATAATAAGAAAAATGAGTGAGAAAATTATTTAAGATTACATGAGGAAACCTAGAAGTCATTAATGAAAATATTGGGGGAAATTTAAAAGTCAGTTTAATGTCCATAATAAGAAAAATGAGTGAAAAAATTATTTAAGATTACATGAGGAAACCTAGAAGTCATTAATGAAAATATTGGGGGAAATTTAAAAGTCAGTTTAATGTCCATAAGCTACACAGGTAATTTTAATGAAGTAAAATAACTATATTTCAATGAAAATTACCCTTTGTACTTCAATTATCTAACCAAAACAAAAACGTTAGTATAACGGATCCTAAACACAAACACCGCTTAAATTTCTCTCTTGTTTGCCAACCAGTAAAAATAACAAATCACTAATTCCGTAATATTAAATAATAATTCGAAAATTAGGAGGCCATTAGTGTCTTTTAATCCAGAAAAGAGCAGTGAGGAAAAAATAATAATGATTATATATTCGTAAGTTTTCAAATTTGTCAAATAATATATGCCTAAAAATGCCAGATGTTGATTAATTAGGAAAAGCTCATCCTGCTTAAAAAGGGCTAAACCACACTCTTTAAATATAGTGAGACAGATTCGAGCCATCAAGAACTAACAAGATCAGTCGATGGAATTATGAATCCTTGGCTTCATTGTAAAGAACTTAACAATCAGCTATCCTTGCTCTCCAAATAACATTGGCTCTTCTCCAATATGCTCAAGTTGTAAGATCCGCCCTTGGCCCTAGCTTCTGCTATTGTGGAAAAGAGGCTTGTTTTTAAAAACACGAGGATACATACGTAACAGGAGGTGATAAGATAGTTATTATAAAACAGACGCCAAGAATCTGTACTTCAACGACAATTTGATGTTCAAGCAAAATTTCTCAACATGTAAGAGGACATGGTGTCACCGTGCAAAAAAATATCTAAATTCGGTTGCGTGTGAACACTTACATAAATTGATGTAATTAGCCTAAATTTCTGAAAATTGAGATAATCATTTTATTTCCCGTTTTTAATGAAAATGAAACACAAGGATGTTTCTGGAAACTGCTCTAAATTAATGTGCCCTCATTTAATAATTTTAGGAAATAACTTCCAAAAAAAGTATCACAACTTCCTATTTTTGTATTAAATTAATTAAGCGCTTACTCTTTTTGGTAACATTCTGTTAGTAAGAAAATTTGTGCTGGGAGATGCAGTAACTTGGAAATTTAAGAATAACTGCTACCTTATTGTTCAGTAATTTTAGATTGGATAATTTTATAGAGATAAGATAAGTGATGACTCTGCCTAAGATCTTCCCTAGTTTCGATCACATGCCTCGGAACATCATTTTGATTTCTACCTTTAAGATATTATTTTAGCAGTAAGTGTTTTCAATCAGCCAAATTTCAAAAACTGTTATATCATTCACTACTTTTCATTAATTTTCCCTTTTGTTTCAAGAGCCCAGAAACGGCCAAGCGGTAAAGTCGCTGAACACTGGTAATTCGGTCCGAAGTTCAAATTCTATGAACGGACCACCTGCATGGGCGTTTTCGTGATTTTTCCCATATGTAATGTGTATACGAGTCGGTTTTCCTTAGAAAGTTCTCCACGAAGGCATCCCTTCCCTTAGGCAGATAGCCCTTGAGTGCTTTGCCATAATCAAATATACACCCTCAAAAAATGTCCTGAATGTTGCAAGCAGTGCTTAAATTGCGCCGGAGCCCGGCTCCGGTGCTTCTTAATTTTTAAGATAAATTACAATTTTAGCCGGAGCGCACCGGAGCCCTAAATAAGATGAGCTCCGGTACTTCTTTTTATAAAACTGAATCACAATGTAAAAAGAACAGAATTTAGAATTCCTAACGTTTTAGTTTAACAATAAGCAGACTTTGCAATGCTCTATTTCCCTAGAAATACGAACTCATGAGAACATGAGACGTTCAAGTAAAGTCCCCTCACTCGCATGCGGAAACCTTTCCCTTTAAGAAAAGCAATAAATATGGGGGAGTTTGTTTAGGAATGGCTAAATTTCTCGCCATGCCATCGTATCTAGTGTATTGTTATCGATGCTTACAGTTAGTTATCCTCGCAGGAAGGAAAATTTGTGTTCTTAAATGTGCGTTAAGTGACAGCGAGTACAATAAAAGTGAAATACTGAGATAAACTGCTCAAGCAACGTCCTATCCACTGGGGAAGGGTAACCAGCAACTTTACATTTAGGAGTCCGATTCAAGACTCATTTACCCCTGACACCCATCTGCTTGATGGCTATCAGCAGAGAGCCGCGGTCAAAGAGAACGTTCTCTCTCACCAAGATTCCCCTCATTTTTTGTTTTCACCCATTCATACTCTCATTCTGTTTCGCCCTGGAATTTTCATCAGCTATACTTTAAGTATATTTAATTTTTGTAATGATAAAAGAACCCCCTCCTACGATCAGAACTTAAATTAGGCCGGAACCCACCGGATTTCGGTTCCGGTGCTTCTTAGTTTTTGTAATAAATTATAATTCTAGCCGGAACGCACCGGAGCCCTGAATAAGAAGGCTGCGGCACTTCTTTTATGTAGTTAAATAACAATTTCAGTAGAAATTTTATCTCGAAAATTTTATTTTAACAATAAAATTATATTAAAAATCGCGTATTAAATTTCAATCTATCTCTTTACGTTTCATTTAATTTTAATTAGTTAATTACTTCAATGTTTAATTATTTTAATAAATAATAATTAATTATCTAATAATTATCAATTAAATTATAATTAATTATCTAATTAATTATATAATAATTATTGATTACATAACAATTTATAAATATTAATTAATCTGATAATAATTATCTATTTTTTTATTATTAAGGAGTTTAATAGTCATTTTATTTATTTATTTACTCTTGTTCCTCTCTGCTGACGGTCTTCCATAGGGCTCCGGCACTTCTAATCTTAGAAATTAAGCCCTGGTTGCAAGGATGAGGCATCACGTGCTTTATCTCATTGAAATAATCTAACCTAAAATTAATGAGCAATAACGAAACCTTTTTCTTAATTTTTCAAACTAGGATGCTGCATTTTTTTAATACAGATTTTCTTACTACATGAATGGCAAGGCATTCGTCTTCAAAGAGAGAAATATCAGGTTTAGTTTATATATTAAGTCAAATCTTTACAGGGGCGCCCCATGGAGAGCAGTTTGTATGTATATTATGGGCTAAGATGTGTTCTGCCTCAAATTAGACAACAAAAGCTAAGGGAATCCTGCTCGTAAAATTTAAATTGAAATTAAAAAGAAACGTTCAGCAGCTTTAATAAGACAGTAACAAGTGCTCAACTGTAAATTGAAATGTCCCGGTTTCGATTCTTGCTAGAAGAAAAAATTTTAATATCTATATGTAATAGACTAGAGAAGTATACTACGTAGATATAATGATGACACTTGCAGGCAGACTTAGCAGTAGATTCAACATGATTTTATTACTCATTAACACAATCTTTAAGACTCATAATCTGATCCACACATCATTATGGACGCAATATGCACCCCACAGTTTGGGGAAGCTTAATTTTAAGACATACGAGGCGTATTCGAAAACTAAGTACCGTTTTGAAAAAAAAAAAAAAAATAGTAAAACAATTTTTTCGAATCCAATTTTATTTTTACATGAAAATACATGTCTTAAACTATTTTTCAACATAGTTTCCGCCAATGATCAAAAACTTGTCATAGCGGGTGACCAGTTTTTGTATACCATCGTCAAAGAAACTTCCCGCCAGTTTCGATAACCACGACTCCACAGCACTTTTCGTGTCATCGTCAGATCCAAAGCGCTTGCCACCAAGCTCGCGCTTCATGTGCAGAAACAAGTGATAGTCGGACGGCGCCAAGTCCGGGCTGTACGGTGGATGATCGAACTGCTCCCAATGAAACTGTCGAATTAACGATTGAGTGACACCAGCAGTATGAGGCCGAGCATTGTCATGGAGCAACACAATTCCTTTACTGATCATTCCTCTTCTTTTGTTTTGAATGGCATGTCTTAGTTTTGTTAAAGTCTAACAATATCGCGCCGCATTAATGGTTTCACCTCTGGGAAGAAATTCAGTAAGCAAAACGCCTTACTATCCCAGAAGACAGTGCACATGATTTTTTGTGATGACATTGTCACTTTGAACTTTTGTTTCTTCGGAGAATGAGTGTGTCTCCACTCCATCGATTGTTGTTTCGATTCTGGTGTGAAATGACACACCCAAGTTTCATCACCTGTCACAATTTGGTTTAAAAAGTTTTCTCTCTCATCACTGTACCGCGTGAGAAATGTCAGGGCACTACCAAGTCGCTTTGTTTTGTGAAAATCAGTGAGCATTTTTGGAACCCATCGGGAACACAGTTTGCGATAATTCAAGCGGTCAGACACAATTTCGAACAAAACAGTACGTGAAATTTGTGGAAATGCCTCTGAAAGAGTTGTCATTGTGAAGCGTCTGTTCTCATGAATTGCTTCATCAACTTTCCTTACCAAATAAATCATCGGTGACAACAGAAGGCCGACCACTCCAAGCCTCGGCGTGGACATTTGTTCGACCTGCATTAAACATTCTTACCCACTTTCTCACCATTCCACCACTTATCGCGTATTCACCATAAACTTCTGTCACTTGACGATAAATTTCGGCCGGTTTAACATTCCTCGCGTTCAAAAATTTAACCACGGCACGAATCTCACAGTCAACGGGAGAACTAATTGCCTTAAACATTTTGAATGTGCACAGCAAACTGAAACACAACATAGAGCAACCAAAATGGCGACAATTGAAAGTCGGTGAACAAGAAAGACTAGTGCGCATGCGCGGGACGCCTACCACAGCGCTGCGACGGCGCTAGAATGAAACGGTACTTAGTTTCCGAATACGCTACGTAACAATGGATGATAGACAGAAGCGAGCAGTGACATGTTACTTTGATGCAGGCAAGCGGGAAAGTGTGTAGTTATCCAGTATGGAGGCTATGGAGGCTTAATTTAACAGGAGAAAGATTTCAGTTTGGAAATTTTAAGTTTCGAATTAGCTACCTTATCATAGTTACGCAAAGTATGGAAAGGGAAAAGATCGAAATTAAAATGGAAAATAAAAGATTTATAGCAAAATTAAAGTTAGTAGTTTGCTTTCATATTTTATATCTTACACACGCACGCATATATAAATTTTGCTGCATGTCTTTTGTTTCATGTTCCTAAAATTTAATAGGCTCCTGTTCATACAATTGTAGGATTTTCCTAGAATGGCTTAATCTATTTCTACTAAATTACTAATTTAAGTTGTGTGTAATTACTAACTAAAGTTTTATATATATATATATATAATAGTAAGAAATTTTGTAGTGAGCTTGCATGAATGGCAGGGCATTTTTAGACCAAATAGGTCTTACGTCACATTACTTATTAGCTTTTCAATTTCTATCAATCTAATCGATTATATATATATATATATATATACGTATGTATGTATGTGTATATATATATATGTACATATTTTAACACCTTAATGTGTCATTTTGTGCGGACGCGTCGGGAAATTGGAACAGAGAATTGAGACTATTAAAATTTTCCAAGACACTTTGTCTAAATTAAAAAATTTTGTAGCGAAAAAGTTTCAGTTGTCTGTTTCGGCGAAACGCGTAATGGGGTTAGCTTGATTCGACGTTCAAACAAGTAAAATTTCCCTTGAAAAGCCATTTTGGAAGTCGAGTTAGGCTAATTTACCCTTTTCCGCTTACTTTTTTTATCTGATTTAATTTTTTTTTTTTTCATGTTTTACATGTTAAATGGTTTGATTTTCATATGTATTAATTTTTTTTTTTAAACGTGTTGAACTTTTTGGAGCAACAGCTCCTGGTAACTTTTAGGCGAGCTTACTACAATTTCTAATTTACTTATTTTGCAGCATATTGCGCAAGATGTTTTCTAGACCAAATTGGTTATTCAGTATTGTAATTACTTCCTTGCTTGATATATGTAGTATATATATATATATATATACCCAACTTATAAATAAATATAACTTAAATGTTCGTAATGCAAATCGTGCCGAATTCCTCAAGAAATGGACGGCGCCTTAAAATTTTTCACGAATTATTTCTGTTGTTGTATATTCTTGCTTGTTGCTTTGTTTGTTTTTTTTTTTTTTTTTTTTTTTTTTTTTTTTTGTTTGTATTTTGCAGTGTCCTGGAGGGCCAGTCCACCCTCGGATGGCCGAAATGTAGTGCTGCCGATCGCTTGGAGCTGTGATGAAAACCAGATGCCGTGACGTCATTCTCTCTACGAGCTGCGAAGGCGCCAAGCAAAAATTAGAGGAATTACCGTTTTGAGATGATAGACGATTGACGTGGGAGCAGAGACGCTGCTTCTGTTCAAAAAGAACTTTGACGAATCATTACTTGTTTAATTCTCTTAAATGTTAAATTTATGTAATAATCGTTTGTCTAATTAAAATGTCTTTCGTTAATTAATTTGTTCATCGTTTAAAATCACCACACACACATATATATATATATATAGAGAGAGAGAGAGAGAGAGATTGATATATGATATACATACGAACATTTCTAAATTGGGAATTAACCACATTTAAGTCAATATTTTACATTTGATGGGCGCATTTACTGAAAATATATAAATGTTGCAAGTCTATGGGTAGCATGTTATAAATGTGCAAGTTCAAGAGTTATATTTGTTTAAAACAAATTCGAAATTTTGCGCAGATTTTATTGTAGAAGAATATTTATTGCACTCCCTTCATCTGAACTTTATTGATTTTGGTAGCTAAAGGATGCGAGAAATAAAAATATAAATAACGTGAATAAATTTAAATTTAATTCAGAAATTTTATTTTGTTTTAGAAATATTTCTATTTTTTAAAACAAAAATTTTTTATTAATATGCATTAGAATTATTTTTATTCTTCTAAGGGAAATGCAATAATTTCCTAACTTAGTCAGAAACAGATTTTAAATGTGTTTTATTGTACAATGATTTCTTTCTTTCAACATAAACCAGAAATAGAAAGCACTTCTGTTAATGACAGCAATTTTATTCTCACCGTGACGGTGTAATAATCAACTTTCTCATTCTACAATGTTTTCCAGTTTTGCTTCATCAAAGACATCTGAAAAGCTGCTCGTTATCTTCAGCTCCAAACTCATTGCATTAATACAACTTGTTTAAGTTTTCTAGTTGGTTATTGCATAATACGTATTTCATGTTGATTGGCCCAAAGATACCTTTTTCGGATCTACTTATGAAACTACCGTTTTACAAATTCTGTAATCTTTATTTATCATTCTGTTTATAAATGGGCTTAATTTTTTATTAACATCTGAAAGCGGAATTGTATTCATTTTCAGAAGAAATTCCTGTCTTGATAAAATGGCAGATTGCCAAATCGTGCAGTCTGAAGAACTGCCAATTCACATTGCATGAAATATTTTCTACGACATAAGGGTGCATTGCTGATCACTATGACATTGGTGTTTAAAAAATATCTACGCGTAAAGTTAAAAATTTTTAAATATTTTGACTGTAAAAAGTCTTATTAGGAATAATACTATTAGTAAAATAAATACAGCCTGCAGCTGACGCCTTACATCCTTAAATTCGTGTTACAGAATTCTTCTGCAAATCTGTACCTAAATATTATTAACTGAATCAAAACTCAAACTTATGTAGCAACGTATGTATTGTCATAGCCTAAATCAGCGGTTCTCAACCTTTTGACTAACACGTACCATCTAAACAAAAACTGAAAACCTTTAGTACCACCACTGCAAAATACTACTATTACCACCACTGAAAAGTACTACTATTACCACCACTGCAAAATACTACTATTACCACCACTGCAAAGTACTACTATTACCACCACTCTTTAACAAAGCTCAGATCGCGTAAATTTACGAGTGTTAGAGAAAAAACTCAGTCAGGATGTTGGGGTTTTAATTTTTGAATTTAATAGTTAAAAAATACTTTGCTTCTTAGCGTACCACCTATTTTTCTCTTGCGTATCACCGGGTGAGAACCCCTGGTCTAAATGTTTCTTTCACTCTTTTTTTTTTATTTAATTGATACAATTTTGTGTTTATTAGATGGCAACGCTGGGATTACTTTTATTTAAAATAGCGACATATTAATAAAAGTTCCTATTGGTTTGCATTTTATCAAAATTCGACTAGTAGAATTCGGAATATTTATACCTTCCATATATCATTCATACGTAACGGTAAATACTTCTCGTTGTTAATTTTTTTTTCCTTTGAGTGGATTAGTACATTTTACACTATAAGAATATTAATTTATGACACTTTTCAGGTGTGAAATTTAAATTCGGAACTTCTGAGAAATAGAACGATTTTTATATGAGCTCACAGGATTAGAATGCTTTTTATCTCCTTATTCTATGTCCTAAGAGATATCTTCAAATAAATTAGTGCAAAAATACAGCATGGAACGCGAAACTATTTTAACTCCTCCAAACACGAATACATTGTGTTAAATATAATAATATATAAACAGCTACTTTTACTTACCAGGAAAATACTAGAAGAATTTATTTACTATTTTAGAAGATTTTTATCGAGGTAATATGTAACTGGATTCTTACTTTATTTATTGTCACTGTTAAAATATTCTTTCTGTTTCTGCTTATGAATGAGTGAGGCAGAATACAGCCTTAATTAATGTCACTGAATCATAAAACATGTATTCTCCTACAGCACTTTTCATTTCAGACACTTTATTCCAAAAACATACCCTGAATTCTTGAGCTTTTTTAATGGTTTTATAGTCTTCAAATCTTGGAAGTCTCTGTCAAGCACTCTATAACTAGTATTTTCGTCCATAACATTGAAAAATTCACATTAATTGGCGTTACATAAAAAGAGTCTTAAAGAAATTTACATTTTGCAAAGCCATGGCATTTTTATTCTTCTAATTAAACAAATGCAACATAATCTACTAAACATACAACGACCATAAACAAATATTATAAATTCATTTAACATTGATTGTATCTCATTGTGGAACTTAAAATATTTTAAACAATTGATTTTTCGCATATCTTGAAAATTCTAGAAAGAACATTTATATAGTGGGGATCCAAATTATGCTATGCATTAATAAGCGGTGGTTACTGTGTAGGGTTACTCCATGTAAATTAAATAAAATTCTTCAACCCTACTAAGATACATTAGTTATCTCTCCCTCCATAAAATAACAACTGAGTCCTGGAAGGTTTAAACAAATCCTTTTATTAAAAGATTTAAACTGAACAGACGTACGACTTGTACTTACAAACTAAATCTCCGCTACTTGCAAGTTATCAGTTAATAGAAAACGGAACTTATGCAGGAGACTACTAATGCAAACTGCCTAACTAAGCGTTGGCTCAAATTATTAAGTGCGCGATTTACTTCGGCTAACAAAGTGGCTAATGCCGGATAGCCACCATAGCAGAGCTAGACGAGAGAAAATTCGTACGTCGAGAGTCCCTTCCAAAAGCTCTCTGTCAAACACTATCAAAAACTTTGACTTAAATACTCTTAGCTCATTTACATCCTCATGAAAGCTAACGAAAAGGAGAGGTTATACTAAAGTTCTAGATCGTAAGAAAATGGGTTAATTAAAATAAAATACTTATTTTACTTGTTTTTCATTATTATATTTAATCTTAAAACGAATTTAATTAGCAAATTACTTTATTTTCTTTGATTAATGCGAATTTCATTGTATGAGTATGAGATTTGATGGGGGAAGAAAAATTTTAACGAACAGCAACAGGAGAAAACTGAAAATATAAAAAATTGTTATTTTACTGAATGTAACATATGGGAAGGTAACAGGAAAAAAATATTAGACACATATGTTTAACCCTCATGTTGTCGTTATTACTGTTATTAATATTATTCGAAAAAGAGCAAGTACTATACTTGCTTGAGAGCTTCTAGAACTTTAAGAGGTTACAAAATTTACTAGACATAGCACGAAAACAATATATGCAGTCACAACGACTAGTATATAAACACGGGTCGTAAAGTCTGATTTAAAAAAGATGAACTAAGCACGAATTTCAATTTTTATAGACCTAAAAGTTATTTATTTCGTTTTTCATTTAGTAAAATAGGTATCAGTCATAAAGGATTGATCATTTTTTCCGAAACCTGTTTTGCATGGCAAGCACCCAATTAGTAAAACTACGTCCAGATTCGGGTTTAACTAAATTAGATTCATTCTCGGATACATGATTTTAAACTCTCGACGTTTACGCACCACTTGAACATTTGACTGTCTTATCCGAAACAACAATAACAAAAAAAATTGATCACATAGTAGCTTCTTTGATAAGATACACCGTATGCCAGTGCAACATACTTTACTTAAATGTTACACACTCTTATAGTAAATCACTAGTTAATAAATTACAAGACTTTTTCTATAAACATGTAATATTAAGCAGCGTCCTTCATGTCCAAGCCGCCTTGCTGAGTGTCATACTGAACTCCTGACAGACCTCCATCAGTTGAAATTTCTGAAATTACTTGCTCATACTTTCCATAAATCAGATTAGCTTCAGCATCGTGATAAATTCTTTCGAAACCAGATTCTAGAAAACTTTCTCAGCTTTTATTTCCCTGAAAAAGATCTTTAGCAGAAAATGGCAAAATCACTACACAGACAATTATGTCCCTTGGAAATAATCGAAAGAGAAGCTGTTGCTAGGAAGCTGGTACTAAACCATAACGAAATACAAATTTTCTTTCTTTTCTACGCTAACCAGACGGCTAGTCTACATGGAAAATGCGCTTATCAGCTAGTTATGCTACATTGTTATCTAGTTAACTTATCTTGTCAAGAAAATGTCCCAGGAACTGTCAAAATTTACTACGTCATTGCTGCCGTATGGCTCATTTGTCCCATTAAAAAAGACTACAGTGGTCACTTGCGTGTGCTAGCATATACAGAATCAGAGTACATTCGTCCGTAGCAGCCAGTTTGGCAATTTCATCTGCTTTTTCACTGCAGCATACTGTAGTGTGTGCATAGACCCATTGGAGTTTTGGTCTGATATTTGCCGACAAGCAGCGTAGCATTCTCTGAATCTCCTTAACTACGTCATTTCTACTTTTCCAACCTCGTATAGAGCGTAGGTCTGACGCTAAGTCAAAATATACTATAGTTAACTGGTGACCAACTAGACTGCTGTAGAGTTCGCATCCGTTGCGACAGATCTGCATCTGCCTTACATAGTAATCAAGATAATGCTGCTCGTCGCAACATTATCGTGACTTCTATGTAAGCTGAAGTCAGAGTTTACATCCGCCACTGGAACTTTTGCCTCCTGTCAAAGAAGGCTTAATTAGAAAGACACTTGTGCCAAAAACCTAATGGCTTTTATTTCACTAATCTCATAACAAATGAGCGGCCATTTATTAATGATAGAAAATCAGAGTTGGAGTCTACAATGATCAACTGTGTTCTACATTGGGGAAATATAATCATTACGGTCAAGCGCACGCAATGATACGAGAAAGAACAAAGGCTCAGTGGATATACTCCCTCTGTTTGTAGAGATACCGAAATGAAGTTTTAAACCCTACGTAAAGCATTTAAGAGCTGCGTGTGGTTCTTTCTTTTGGTGGGTAATTTTACAGGTGAGCCGCCATAAGTCTCTTTAATAAATTTCTTGAAATTAAGGCACTGAATGGATAAACAGGCCAGCCAAATACTCTAATCTGAATCCCAAACTGAACTTAATATAACATCCTCCGAAGAGTTTCTTCCACGGCGAAATTCTCCTCCTAGAGAGATTAATGGCTTAATAATTGCATTGATAGAGAACGGAACTTCTTCCCTAAACTTGGTCAATTACTTTATTGAGATCATGAAATCGTGTTGCGGTATGTGTGTGTGAGTTAAAACATGTCACATTCCTTATAAATATCGAAAGTTTACATTTGTGTCCAACGTATTTCTTTTTTTAACCTAAAATGACAGTGTCACATTATTTTCACTTTATTTTTTTAGAATACAGTTTTGCTGTCATATGCAATCATATTCGATTTTTTTGTTGTGTTATTGTGATTAATCTCACTTGTCTAACCTAATCAGAACAAGCAAACGAATTTTATTGTAGTAAGAAGCAAAAGAAAGCGTCTGCCGTTGGCAAGATCTTTGGACACCATAGGTGATAATACGATTTTTCCCTTTCCCCAATTTTCAGGGACAGCATCCTGGGGGCGGTCTGAGGATCTCCCACCCATCTTATCCTAACACCAAATCACACGAAAGGTGTTTCGGCTCGCCATACATTTGGAGTGCCCCCATGCCGCAAAGACACTATACATTTACAACATCCATACCTTCTTCAGGATTCGTACTCGGGCCCTACGGTATAGTAGTGACAGTCACTAACCACTAACCCTTTGGGCATCATTCTGTGTTTTAGTTTGCGTTTATGTGTTATGATGCTCTGCCTCACCTCGTATAAATTCATTTAATTTTATCCGATAATTTCCGAGAAATCAGTCTTTAGTTTTTGTAAAGATAATTCTGCACGGCAGTGTAATTTTAACTACTACTAATACATGAAAAGGATCTAGAAATCCAAATAGTGTGGCATGTGATGTTTATATAATGACTTGTATTATACCAGGTGTAAAATATTTGATGGTGGCAACTTTAAAGGGCGAGACAACAAAGAAAAAATTACAGTTTTGTAAATAAAATGCGTGGTGGAGTGTGAAATGAGAACACTACACGAAGAACATGGAAAACGAAAAGTCGTTTTCAGTCCCATATATTTACAAGAAATAACATTTGATATTTACGAGGATTGCTAAAATGAAGGAAAACTATGTTTAATCTGGTATTTTCCCCAAGGTCTGCCAATATTTTAGGTATTTGTTTTCTGCGTCTTAACATTTAATGTGCATTAAAAAAAAACCCAAGTCCCTATGGCTCTTAGAAAATAATGAAATTTAACCTCAACCGAAGACAAGTGACGTAGAAATAACTGGATTAGATGAGATGAATAAAAGCCTAAGAAAATGGTGGTCATTACCTTGGAAGGCTCTTAATGAAGTTCGTACTAAGTTCAGAGAGTGCTTTTAAAGGCAGACACCCAAAATAAAATAAAAATGCACACTTCCATAAATTGAGCAAAGGGCACTGAAAATCGTTAAGTACGCAGAGAATGGTTAGGTAAAAAAAAGAAGAAAATGTACCCAAATACGCTGAGTAATTATCTTAGAAAATCGGCTAAACCTTGCTTCCTTTTCGTTTTTTCTCTTTAGATTATTGTGGAATGTTGTTAATGAATGTTCTTTTCTCCTTATTAATCATATCTTTTAAAAAATCTGCTTACAAAGCAATTAAAACGTTCAAGAATATAACAAACTTGAAAAGGCTGAACAAAAAATTCGCGAAAAAAACTACAATGAAATTTGTCACTTCCTAATCATTGCTTGGCATCCTAAATTCAATTCAGCATAATACACAGTAATATTTCTAACGATACACTGGATTGTATTATTGGTATTTATTGTTATCTAATATTGTGAAGGGATAAAATATTTTCATTTTCATATAATTAATAGAATTTAGCAATAAACAGCTCTACTTATTCAATTTTAATGACGGTCTCTTTTCAATGATCAAAATGCTCAAGAAAGTTTGTTTTTGTATGAGAGCTATCTGTGGTAATTTATTTCATTTAATTCTGTGACGTATGTTATGAATTTTAGAAAAATTTTAAATTGTGCTGTACAAATCACAATTACGTTAAGTTTCATTATATAAAAATTCTTTCTTAAATGTTTTTAAGTTATTATTACTATTTTATGAAACAATAACGTATAAAAAGGTCCAAATCATTCTTGTTCTTTAAAGGCCTTAGAATATCATAATACTGAAACCACAGAAAAATTCAACGTATTTCACATCTTTAATATTTACTATTCCTTGCAGTGATAGTTCTTAACCTACTTCATTTTTTCCCTATTTGGCTTTTCTTCTGAGTCATTCACTCAAATGCTTCGAATAGATTTGCATTACGTTCAACATTCATATCGATCCCGCCACTTCAGGTAAATGTAAGAGTCGAAAACGCAAGTGGTTTTTGTACTCAGTAACTAACTGTAACTTTAAAACGAGAAGGGAACTCGTCCGATACAGATTAATTTGCATTTAAATGGCATGCAATAGTCAGTTTGAAAAAGAAAGGAAAGAAAAAAGAATTTTTATTCTGAAAGTAATAAAAAAAAGTGTCTTTTACGTGAAATCCCTGCATTTTTTAAGCTATCTTTGCACCATTTTAGAATGTATGTCATAATTAATTAATTTCCAATATACAGATCTAAGAGTAAGCAGATAGTTGAGATAGAAATATATGAATTTTCAGAAGTAATAATGTAGGTTAATTTCTTCGGTGTTTAACACAAAGCTCTTAATCTCGTTTATCCTAAAATTCCCATGGCAAAAATAAAATTATAACATCCATTTAAAAATAAAATATTTCCTTCTCATCTCTAAATGCTTATCAACAGTTCATAAATTAACTCATTGGCCTTTCAATTCTCTTTGCACTTCTTGTTTATTAATGCTTGCTTATTAATCATAAATAATAAAGTCAAGCACTTTGTTCCTTCTGAATAATCATCTAGCTCAGAATTAATTTCTCGTGACGCCTACGATTTCTGCTGATCAATGACTACAAAATTCCTCGCTTTCCTACTTGCACCTTCACAAAATCTTCCAAGAATTTATGTGGAGCTTTAGGTTCATTTATGAAATTCCAAGCACTTTATCATTCCTTTGCAACGCGCGAACATTTAGCAGATTTCATATCGCAATGCAAGCACAGCTGGTTCAGGTATGTAAATATACTTAAGCGTGTTTTAGTCTTATACAGCGTAAACAACTCATATTTTAATAAGTAAAAATTAATACGCATAGGAAGCGTTGACGGCATATTTTAAATAGGAAGCTGTAGACGATGCATTCATGCTTATTCAGAAAATTGAAGGTAGTTTCACAGCCAAAATTGCCGCTTCCCATGTTTTATATATATATATATTCTATATATAATATATTCTGTTAAATCAGAAAATTATTGAAATAACAATGTTGCAGCTCAATAGCGTATATTACTGCAACCTGTTGCTATGAAGTACATCTATATATGGGTAAGATATAAAATACGTAACTCAAAATTATTAACTTTAACTTGACAATAGTCCTTTCTATTCCCTATTTTAGTTTGGCTATTTTCCTTTTCTATTCAGAATTGTCTATAATAATTTTTATGAACTGCGTCTTTCCATTTCATGTTTGGTTACGTAATCCTCCTGCATTGCGGCAGCTCGTATCTAATCGTAGATATAGAATTTAAACAAAGAAATCAAATGTATAAATACCACTACTACAATTATGCAGCCCTTTTTTTCACTTCGCTTTGCTGGTACTCAGAAGTATCGGTTTGCTTGTCCACTTCGTCCTTTAGTCTGAAAAAAATCTAAAAAAAATTATGGGATTCTTATCGCGCACACAGTGATGCGTAAACGAGAATATGTGTGTTCAGAATTATTCATTAAAAAATAAAATTGTGTCTTGTTCTCTATGCCAACATCTGAAAATTTCTTCTTCCAACTACTCATTCCATCTGTATGCCAGCTACATCTATTATCATATCGGCCATGACTAAAAAATATTTGGTGTCTTCTCTCCTACGCATCTTAAATTTATTACAATAAACAGAAGTCATATACAGAATTATTACACTTTTAATTAGTTGACAAAATTTGAACGCGTGGGGGGTTTCTCGTTTACCCACCAACTATATGTACCAAACTATAGGGTGCTTATCACAGCCCATACTTTCTCGTAGCATATCACATTTTTTTTTTCAGACAAAGGATGAACAGAGCAGCAAAGCGATACATCTTAGCACCAGGCAAAACGAAGTGGAAAATGGGCTGCGCAGTTGTAGCAGCGGTATTTATAAACTTTTTTGCTTTGTTTAAATTCTCGATCTTCAATTAGCTATGAGCTGTCACAATGCAGAATTATTACGTAAGCAAGCATTAAATGGAAAGACGCAGTCCAAGAAAAAATGTTATAAACAATTTAAAACAGAAAGGGAAGATAGCCGAATTAAAATGAGAAATGAAACGGATTGTTGCCAAATTAATGTTAATAATTTTGAGTTACATATTTTATACCTGATATATATATATGCGCATCGTGTCTACAGAATTCCTCACTTGGCCAGTCAAAAATAAAAAAAAAATTCAATTTGCTCATTTTTATGATTACTCCCAATTCTAATGAAAAAGCTTTTAAGATAATATATAAGATACTTCTTTAAAGATACTTCTGCATGCCTGTGTATCTAGATGCTAACAAAGAATCATGTGGCCTTTTATGCTTACCGGTGTTAAGAGCTGTATGTGCAAAACAACATCTTTAAAAAATATATAGAATCATATAGTGCCATGTGACTCTTGTAATTAAAGATCTTAATTAAATAACGTTACGTAAAATCTTTTTAACGCATCTTTTTTCCCACGTTTTCATTAGCTAGCTAAAAATGTCTTTTTTAATGAATTTAATAATGCATTACATACCTACCGAGCGTAACATCACAAATGCTTTATTTAATTAACACACATTTCTTCAGAGATATTCAACCGGAAATCTTAAATTGCGCTCTTGCGGGATAATACAAATTTCAGTATTACTAATGTGTACACGAGTTTTACTATATATTTTTATTACTTATTAAGAATTACGTGATTATAACAATCTCTAAATTTTCCTCTGGAAATGCTTATAAAAATAGCATTATGTTATGGCTTTCCTCAAACAAGTCGCTTGAAATAACAGCATTGAAATAACGGCAACTTATGTTTAGAAGTTTCCTAAAGGTAAAGACAAGATTACTCTAAAGAAAAAGGTAAATATACAGTATTCTACTAGCATTACCTCTGTGCGATTCAAGTTCTTACAACTGGAGAAGAAGAAAAGTTGAAGAATAGAAAATGTAACATGCCGATCAAAATGAGCCTTTCATAGTCAGAAGACCGCGATGAAAGCGATCTCAGACGTGAGTCAAAAGGCTGCTGGATTTATACGTTAAAAAAGCTTTACTTAATGATATATATAAATATATATGTGTCTACAGATGTGAACGTATATGTACACTAGTAGAATATATCTAAAATAGAAATCTTCACCGCTAAATAAATAAATAAATAAAACTATCCAAAACTACATTATCATTTGATAAAAATTATGAGCTTATGTCTAATAAAGAGAAAACTGTAAATTACTGAATTAAAATAAAGTATATGGAAAGAAAAGGTAGCATAAATAAAAGTTAAAACTGTACCCAAAAGTCAGTAAAAATTAAGATTAATGTTATGAACATACGCGGAATCAAATATTTGAAAACTTGATCCATCGCAGCAGAGAAGGAATACAGGAAGCTAATTAAATGTATAAAAATATTTTCAACGTATTTTATTACATTTGAAAGACAATTTTAAAATGTTATACAAACTGAAATAAAATTTAAAATCTTTTTTTAATGAAAGTAATAGATCTATTGCACTATTATATTATTATTAAAAATCCTTAAATCAAGTGAATAAGATTTTTGATTACCTCATATTTCCCGCATCTGTATTTTCAGCTTCTACATTTCGTTCCCCTTTTTTGTGTTTTGTATAGCTATTTATATTTTTATTACATTAATTTATTACATTATTTATATATTCTTTGTTACAGTATTATCTCATATGTTTTATACTGAACCAGTAACAGCAATTTCATCTTCACTTCACATTTCAAAACCGATACAAGTATGCTCACATACTTTTATGCTGCTATTCATATATTTTACAACAGTTTTATGTAATATATATATGTTACGGTGAAACACCGAAATCTGGAGAATGTCGACTTTCACCGGTGAATGTCAACATTCACATAGTCTCTTGGTTATGTCCGAAATATTTTCCAAATACTCTTATTTCTGACTTACACCAGTCAATGCCGACATTCACCATGTACTAATGGTGAATGTTGAACATATAACAATATTATATTTTCTTCTCCGTAATTCAGTAGAACTTAAGAACATGAGAACCTAAAACACACAATACATTCAAAATGAGAAAAGAAAATAATAGAAGTTAAAAACGTACTTAATTATACAGTACGTTCTAAATGAGAAAATAAAATAACAGTAATAAAAAACTTACTAAATTATGTGATTCAAATCTTATTTATTCCAACAACTTAAACTATTATGGCACTTTATAACATCTCTTTTCGACTTTCATCAAAGCATATCTGTGATTGTCGGCATATACCGGTGAGGGTCCGAATATACAAGAATGTAGTGCAATATTCGATCTTTCACCGACGTATTTGGTGAATGTTGACATTCTCCGGTGAAAGTCGACATTCTCCAATTTCGGTCTTTCACGGTAACATATGTTTTCTTGAATTATTTACAATCAACTACTTTTTTAATATTATCCTTTTTAAAACACTTTTCGTAGTACAAACCGCCTACGTTAATGTTTAGATGTATATAACTATAGCATGGTCCGGGGCTTGGACGTAAAGCTTACTTTATACTCAAATTTTATTGGTACACACATTGTTGTAATTTGTACACATTGCATATGTTTTTTGTTTTTAAAATTTTGTTGTTTAATTTTGACTTAATCTAGTTTAACTGGCATATATAGAGAGAGACAGACGGATAGATAGATGACATATAGATAGAGAGAGAGACACACAGATAGACAGATGGCATATATATAGAGAGAGAGACAGACAGATACACAGATATACCTATTCGATTTCAAAATTTAAGAATATGAAACATGCATATAAAGTAGATAAGTCTACATCTGTACACAGTAGAAAAAGACATCGTTGGGTTGTAAGCAACTACCTTTTAATTTAATAAATTAAATTAGGAAATTAATTTTCGACTTTCATTCATTCCCCAAACCAAGTATACAATTTCTATTAGATTTTAGAAAATGCGTTCTATTATTCCTCTTGTAATACTTACACAATGTTCAGATTTATTCTTGAGGACCGACTGGTTAAATACTCAACCTTAATACGCTTTGTAATATATATGCTTTATTATACGAGTTTTTCTATTTAAATTTTAAAATAGATCTTTATTAATTTGAAACAATTTCAGTACGGAATCCTCAATCCTTAAATAATATTTATTAATCGTGAGAAAATGTTACGAAAATGATAGAAATAATGCTGTAACACGATATGAATTTAGTAAAGAATTTTGCATAACGATGCTAATCTTAAAATTTTCCAATCTTTAAAGTTCCTTCGTTTTCATTACGGTCTTCTAAGTGTATTGGCAACGTTTTAGTCTGATAGCCCTTTTTTAATCAAAACGTGCAGGATCTGGAGGCAAGCTAGTATGAAAAGAAAATGTAAAACAAGACAAACGTTTTGAGGGAAAAAAAACAATTTAACTTCATCATGATTAGGACATCAAAAAAAAATTCATTGAAAAGAACAAAGCGTCCAAAGGCTATTTCCGCAAAATACACAGTTTTCTTAGCTCAGACACAACTCGTTGTAGTGAAAAGACCATTCAAAAGTGATACAAGGATAGCGGCACCGAAATGTGATCACGGGGCACTGCAATTAAGGCATACTACTGAAACTCTCTGGAATGCGGTACAGCTAACCATTAGATCTATGAATGATTTAAATCTGTGACTAAAATGGAATTGCTGTTTCCTCATGCAATCGTGCAGCATTTGAAGAGTGGATGCCTTCTCGAGGATAGTCTTTCAACCGTATGAGAGGAAGTCAAGCACATACTATAAAAGTGCCTCTAATTCTCGCTAGAAAAGTGCCTCTTGGTCATTTAACGTACAATCAAGGACTTATAGAAATCTTTCAAGACATTTCATTAAATTCTGCACAAGCTGTTCAACAAAGGCGTTCATTTCGCAGAGACGGACCTTTCTCTTATTCATTATTATTACACTAATATATCGTATCCGAGTTTTATTTGTGCAATAATACTGCCAAAGTGCTAACCACTAAGTATCAAAATACTAACCCATTGCTTACGAATTTTCACATCATAATGAATGAGTATGTTATAATCATTTAGCAGCGTTTTTAAACTCAGATCCTGATAATTCTGAATTATGTCCATATGAGAAATGGTAAGCAGCTTATAAGCAGAGAAACGATTCCTGAAACCCATAAACGGCCATACCAAAAGATCCTTCAAAAATGCTGAAATACAAGTGTCAGCATTATTTGGCTTTGAATTCTCTAAATTTGCCCATGACTGATAAAGTGTCAAGACTACTTTTCGATTTTAATGATTTCTATCAAATGTCACAGTTTGCCTGAATGTTCTGATAATGCAGCCAAATCTTTATCCTCCGAATGAGGAATTATATTCGACTGGTCATCATCAAATGATTGATCGCACTTTTGATAAAAAAATACGAGTGATGCAATATTCCATAATTAAATCGAATATCTGAAGAGTTTATTTACACGTTATTAGAAGATTTCGGAGCCGTTTAATTAATGTTTAAAAATGTAAACGTATTTTTTAATGTTCCATCTGATAGCCTTTTTCTCGGAAAATAAATCTGCTTCGTGATTTCTTTAAGGTGGCTGAGTGGTAAAATCGCTGAATACTAGTAATTCCGATCTGAGTTCGAATCCACGCAAGTGGGCTGGCTGCACAGGCCTTTTCGTGATTTTCCCCATGTACAGCATGTATACGAGCCAATTTCCTTTAGAAATCCCTCCACGAAATCATCCCTTCCCTTAGGCAGATATCTCTAGTATATGTTGCCATAATAAACTAAATCAAACCAAATGTGATTTCCTTAATAGAAAGGTTTTCATAAAATTTCCAGGGGTATTGATTTCCATTCCTCTTCCACTACTTTCCAGAGTCCATTAATCGCGATGCGTTTGCGATTGAAAAGATCTTTTCAAGAGACCAAAGCACAGTCCATAGATGAAACGTCCGCGTCTATATATTTTTCCATAATAAGAGACCATTTTTGTGCACTTCTTCTAGTGCATTTTAAAATCTGTTTTTTAAGTTTCACTCCTAAATTCTTGAACCTTACAGACTATCAGTGGAAATACCAGTGAGTTAGGACAAGGTTTAAACAATCTTTTTATTTAAAACCTCAGACGTAACAGATGCACGATCTGTGCTATCAGTTCTACCATCAGCGTCGCTTCCAGAGCTCTCTCTCAAACTTCAGTGAACTCTATTCTTAAATACATGTATCCCATTTACATCCTGAGGAAAGATAACGAAACGTAGAAGTGATAGTATAGTTCAAAATCATAGGATAATTATTTAATTTATATCAAATACTTCATATTGTATTATAAAATATTGATTTCATATATTAAGAAACAAAAATTGAATTGCTTATAGTTCTAGACTTAGAGCTCTAACGTTCGACCTTTTAGCAGACTACGTCTTTCCGTACAGTTAATCTACGTTTTCTGAAACGTTTTTTAGTCACGACCGCTTTTTATCACTGAGATTTTTTCGCGACCCCCCAGGAACCCATAATATTTACGAAAATTTTGTGGGACCCCCATAAGCCTTGCGAAAATCCGACAGACGCGTGTGTGAAACTGTCGATTTTTTCACTTGTACTGTAATATACTATTACAGCTTTACGTCATTAACTTTAATTTTAAAACATAGAACAATGTGAAAATTTTAAATAAGTAGCAGACGAAATGACAGCGTCACGTGCAAAGCAAGTAAAGTGAACATTTCAGTTATAAAAAGAATGCGTCAAATCGTTTTCCTTTTTTCTTTGTGTGTATTGTCTTACCTTTATCTATTTTCAGATACATTGTGTAAAAATATTTGGCAGTTGTAAAATTATTATAATAAGTTAAAAAAATATCAAAACTACTAAATTTTTTGGCAACCCCCTGCTGCAGATCCCGCGACCCACAGTTTAAGAAACGCTGATCTACAGTAATCATTTTGCTATTTCATACGTCTGTAAGTCTGTACAAACGTATATACGGTATAAGTACTTTATACGTCCGTTCACGTACATGTTTGTACATAGAAAATTTCCCAAACATTTAAGCTTCCCTCTAATTGGTAAAAAATTGTGCTTTTGCTTAGATTTATAATTACATCGACCCGTAGTTCAGGTGCAGATATTGTATACACCTGTAACTTTAAATAATATACTACAATAAAAAATATAGCTTCAGATATTTACTATTCAAGAGTTCGTTTCTTTTGCTTCATGAAAAACGTTTGTTCATTTCTTTGCTTCGTGTTCGTTTCTTTTGCTTCATGATTTCATGTTCATGAAAAAGGATCTGAAATTTATTGTCTTAGCAGAATTAGCACTCTTATGCAGAATTGTAATGCCATAATAGAATAGTCCTCTTATTTGATTTAAAGGAATGACATATATCTTCTTTTTCCTGAAAAGAACATGCATTCCTGCTACGTCCTCCTACGTGATAAATTAACATAACTAATTAAAGGAAATTTTTCTTATTTGTTAACACTCAGACCTTTCTATGCTTATAAATTATCTACCTTAATTATGCTCCTTAAACACAACTATTGATTCTCATTTCTCTTAAAAAAGTACACATTGCTTCATTAGTCACTAAGATACTTTACCTTGCTTACATAATTCTTTCAAATAGTTCTCCTTCGAAATGAGACAAGCATCAGTACTTATAATTCAGCATATACCAGAGGGGTAACGTGAGCTGTGAATACTAAATTTGGGTATATCACTGATATTCTGAGCCTTTATCAAACTAATGAACCAATAAGCTCATCACGAAATCTTCTATGAATAAATTAATAGCTTTCTAAATTCATTTTAAATATATACTATATGTTATGCAATTAGTATATTCATCTGAGGATTAATGGTTGTTGTACAAAAACCTCCTTTCATCTTCTGTTAACGAGTACATTTCATTTCTCGTATTCCACGAGATAAAGAGTAGGAACACAAAAGCCTAACATTTTCTTGAGAAATTCCTTGCTTTACGCCTTGAATGCGTGGAAAGAGAAATCACAGGTGCAGCGTAATAAGGAGAAAATGCTGACAATTTTCTGTAGAAAGAACTACGAGAGGATTCGGAACCATCTTCGCTATGCTTCACTAAGAATGCAACGGAAAAGAAGACGTCTATTAAAATTCTCCAGCAAAACGGAAATTAAAGTTTTCTAATGATTTAATTTACATTCTACAAAATAGTCCTCAAAGGAATTTCGAATATGTGAAGGAGCGGCGAAATAACGCATAATAGTTTTATTTTAATTCATTCAAGTAAAATATAATTTACAGAATCTATTATATTTTAGTACACTTTATGCTTTAAAACGTTAAATTTAATATTCAGTGTGATAATTAGTTTTTTTTTCCCATGACTTCCATCTCCGAACGCTAAACGTGTTCGGTGACGATGACGCGCCAATAAACAGTATACAGTTGATTTCCGTATTGTGAAATTCTGTCTTTTGAGACAAGCCACCCAATCGATATAGAAGTTAGTGACACTGATCGCCGTACTGATTGGCCCGGGTTCGAATCCCGGAGAATGCTTGGATTTTTTTAAGCATATAGTGTGTGTGACGCAAGAGGAAACTCAAAATGCACGATGAGCTGAAAGTCACCTCGAAAGATTGGTTGCAGGGGAGAAAGGCGGGACTACATAGTTAGTGCGGCTGGGTTGTAACATGTACGACCAATAGCCATATTTTTGTGCCCCGGCCATATCTAACTTTACCTGTCTTTTAAAACAACTAAATTAGAAAAACTGCTTCCTAGTTTAACATTAAGACAGGATTTTATAACATGTAGAAACACTTAGGCTGCATAACTTCATAAATTAGGTTCTTCAAGGAAACCCATAACTAAAAATCACAGGTATTCAGATCGGTCATTGTGGTGGCCATTGTGTTAGAAAGTGATAATTAAATTACATCCATTCCACAATTTTGCAGCCTTAAGGCCAGCCAATTTAATCTGAAATAAGGGTAGTAATTTATCTTGCAAAAGATTATTGTATTCAAACTGTTGAAATGTCGGAATGAAAATGTTTTGGAGCATATCTTTATGCCTAGCTGCATAAAAGCACGAGAAGTCAAACTGCAGAACTTAATTCAAAAAGTTACGGACCATTTTGTAGAAAATACCTTAACGCCATATTATATTTTTTGGTTCATGTAATGGAATTCGTTAATTAACCTGCACATTGCTGGCAGACCAAATACAGCAAATATTTGTGCTAACAAAATTTAAATAAAAATATATCCCATTCCTCCATTGAATATTTCAAGCCCATGGAACATTCTTGGCAGCCCGAGTTAAGAATAAAAAAGCGAATGTTTCTTGGTTATCACTATTACAAGGCCGCAATTCGTAACTTCAAAATACTCCTAAAGGATAAACTGCAATGTATTTGCACACTTTCCAACATTCTTCAGATAGCGGTTGTATGGTTGGCATGGTATCGCTTCCCGACTCCATTCTTATTTTATAGAAAACGTTTTATTTTCCTCAAAAAGCAAAGTTGTTATCTTAAGGTTAATAATTGTCACAGTAACCTTTGCAAATATTTTAATAGGTAAAATTATTTAAACATAGCATTGCTGCTGCTGCTTCATAAATGTAGAGCTGTTTCAGGAAAACGGGCAATCACGTAAAGTTAAAATCTTTTAACATTCAAATATTAGTTAAAGATGTTTCGGACCTCTTTCCTTCCTCTGAAAAGGTTGCACCAGTAGCCGAGTGGTTAAGATCTCTGAACGTTGAGAGTTCAACTAGGGCTCGATCCCAGGCGAATGGGCTGGCCGCAAGTTTGGATTGCGTGGTTTCACCCCCATGTGTAAGGTGACTACGAGTCAGTTTCCCTTGCATACTTTTCCATTTAAAGGTATCCTTCTCCTGTTTCCTGTTTCCTGTTCCTTCTCCTGTTTCCTGTTTCCTGTTCCTTCTCCTGTTTCCTGTTTCCTGTTCCTCCTCCTGTTTCGTATTTAACTACAATCCCCCTATATGTGCAGATATATAAGTATATAAAAGGTGCTCAAACTAAGATGGCTACCGAAAGATTAAGAATAAGAGCTATTAATCAGGATCAGTGTTGACAACAGAAAGATTATCAGAATGGGTGGGACTAAATTACAGGGCTGTGAATGGGTTGGTTTGGTTTATTTGATTATGACAAAACACTCGAAGGCTATCTGCTTAAGGGGAAGGATGCCTTCGCGGAAAACTTTCTCGCAGAAACTGGCTCGTACACACGTTACACATAGGAAAACCCACGAAAACGTCCATGCATCCAGCCCGTTTGCTGGATTCGAAACCTAGACCACTCTATCAAAGTTCAGTGACATCAAGTCTCGGTTGCTGGTGGGCCTGACAGGGTTGAGAGCTTTTGGAATTTTAGATGCAGGAATTTCTTTATGTCGTTGACGAACAGTTTCGGTTTTAGATCAAAATTTATGATTGCCAGTTCTGCTTCTAAATTTTCCTTAATTGATATAAAATGGTTGTGGGCCTCCCATTTGCTGCAAAAAATGTTTTTACTTCTGAAAAAGAGGGACCTATGTCTGATTTCGATGGCCTTTGTCTTCGAAATCTAATTACATTTACTGAAAATGTACACCAAATTAAGTTACCGTTTTGCCAAATTTGAAATTTTACACTCATGTGTTTCGTTTCAAATTCGAATTCAACTTTTTTTTCCCTTTTTTAATAATATGTTTGAATGATATATTTCAAAATACATTTAATTTGTTATATATCCAATTCACAGTTCTACCAAATATTTACAGCATTACTGTTATTAATAAAAAGAATATTTCTAATGTTATGTATTATGCAACTAATACAGAAGCGCTTTTATTTACTAAATTGCATTATTTAATCAAAATGGATAGGATGATGTACTTGAATTACTATTTCTACAGAAAATGTCTATTTTATTCAGCAGCATAATGAAAAGATTTAAACAAGATTGCTATGTTCTACTCTTGTTTATGTTGCTATTCGAAGTTTCTCAGTGTTCCTCCAAATATCTCTATACTCGACTGTTTTCATGTAAATTTGGTGTGGTTTGAAGAAGAAAGATTGCTCTATTTCCTCAATCGATGTAGTGTTAAAGTCATGTGCTACCGTAACAGTAATTCTCTGTTAGAATCCTGTGAAATAGTTGAATATTTGTGATTAAATGCTTTGACAAGAAAGACCTCTCATATAAATGACATGTGTGGGAAAGAGAACGAGAATCTGGGATTATCTTCTCCCGAGAAACTCGCGCACAAAATTAAACTGGTGCGCTTTTCTCAAAATTCTTTCTTCTGGAACTACATCACCAGTAACTGGATACAATCTATACAAAATGTTGCCCTGAATATTTCTCCTTACATCTCGATTTTTTTTCAGTCCAAACAGTGTCTTCAGGCTTAACTTTAGCTCACTCTTAAACTACACACTTGTTTACCTTTCATGTACTCTAGACTATTTATCGTCTCGGCACTAAACTAATTCTAAATTCTGAAAAATACAGAAAACGTAAAAGAAAGGTTTATTTACAATTTCAATGTTTTATCGTAAATGCATGATCAATTTTCCAGTGAAACTGCAGTCTACATTTATTCGAAATCTAACTTTATTTTAGGAAAAATATAATTGTTTCTACACCCTCAAAAAGAAAGCTATAAAATTAACTTCTAAATTTTTGGACATGTAACTAGAATTAAGAAGAAGAAAGAGGAAACTAAGTAAACTCACCCAAGGTAAATTTTCTCTCGTCATTTACTGCCAAAAAAAAATTATAAAAATATATCTTTCTTTATCTTTTCAAAAAAATTTTCTGTATCGTGCTACCTCTTCAGTTATTCCAGAAATAAAAAGTCCTTCACGAAGGCATCTGAGTTACCTGACTTACATCTGAGTTATCTAAGCATTCTTTGATGGTATAAATAAATACAATGTGTCTGGACATAGTTTCAGGATTATACGGCACACATTTAAAATTAACAGAATTTACCCAAGAGAATATTAAATTGAAAAACATGACTTTTTAAATTTTGAAAGTCCAAGGAGAGTTACGCCTGACCAAGTAATAGAAAACATTCTTCTCTTCATAAGCTGAAGAGATTGAGTCTGAAAATGAGTCAGGTGACACATCTGAAAGTGAATTCAGTTTTATTATTATTATTATTATTATCATTATTATTACTAAATAATGAATCTGGGAGATGGGAGAAAAAGATTTAATCATTTAGTTTGGGATTGTGAGGAAAATACGATAAAATTCTAGGGTCATATAAGAAACGATTGAAAAAAAGTCAAAATGTATCTTGCACTCAAATGCGTCAAAATGTCAAAGTAAACTTGTAGGGATTTATATTTATTTTGAATAACCAGTTAAGTTATACTTTCTTTCCTAGAAGCAGTTTCTCCTAATTGTCAATGCCAGAATATTTAAATTTGGTAGCGCGCGTGAAGGAATGCAAATTCTACGTTGAGGAGAAAGATTTAAATACCGAGTTCTAGAAGGGAAGTTGGAGATTGCGGGCAAGCAGAATACGCCAGTATTATTTTGATAAAGAAGAGAGTTTCCTACGCATTAACTCAAACACCTTGGCGCAATTTGGCGATTTTTTACAGATAAAAATGTAAGTTATTTATCGGGTACAAATTGGTGATTTTCACGATATTCTTTAAAAAGATTTCCAAACTATAAATATTTATTTTAAGTTGATAAACATCATCAACATGTGAAAAGTCAAAATATCTTAGCAATTTGAAGTACAAATTTTAATTGTTAACTAAGGGTTTCGCAATACATTAAAAGATAAAACATTTGTCTTCAGACCTTTCTGTTATATTTTAAGGATATTCTTTTCCCCAAGCACAGTTTCCCCAAGATCTGTTTTCGGTTAAAAAAAGCAGAGACCTATCGCACGAACCTCTGCAACACTGCTTAGAGACCAAATGCATCTTTTCAATGTTCCCTGTAGAGATTTTGTGACAAATTTCTGTATTTCTGCAGAAATTTTACTGACGTTTCTTACATTGCTGGTAAATTCCACAAGAGCATATTGTGACTAAGTTTAAGGCAAAAAATATCACGGTGTATTCATAAAAACCGTTGGAACTTGGAATACAGCAAAAAGAACGCATACGAATATGGAGACGTTGCTTGACTGTAGGATTATATACGAACGGTTGCCTGAAGAGTGATTATGCGCCTGGTTGCCAGAGTTTGGCACATTCTGAAAATTTGGTGACCTTTACGAAGGTGGTTGCGATAACACGTATGTACCAGTAGAGATATTACTGCAGGAACGCACCATGGAACAGAATCTTATCTTCTAAAGTAAAACGCTACTGAGCATTTACGACTATATGCACGTTTCTAACTATGACTGCATATTCATGACTTTAACGAAATGGTGGCAGTTCTACATTTAATGAGACTTTTTCTGGTAGACGAAATCTTTTTCTAATCTAATACAGTTTCTTCTTAAAAGTGATATCGGGAAATTTGAGAAAAGAATATTTATAGAATACTATATAGATTTATTGAAAATATATTTAAATTATAAATAAAGTGATAACAGATATATAACTGCATACCTTTACGCTCTTTTACAAATACTTCTGCTTGTGCTTCCTACAGGGTTCCTGGAGGACTTCTGTGACTTTTGGATGTTTTAGAAATGAAACAAAAGTGATTTCAAGTGAACAGATAGTATTTCCTAACGGAATAATTTTGCACATTAAAAAATTTAATAAAAACAATAAATTTAAAGCGTTAAACTTCTTTGCATTAAAGCAATTTTTACTTCTGTTGCAAGTAACTTTACCTGAGAAACATCATTACAATTTTTCTAAAAAGGAATATAAATCAGCAATCGATAAACATTAGTTTATCGGTTTAGTTTATTTAATTACGGCAAAGTATTCGTGGGCTATCTGCCTAAGGGAAGGGATCCCTTCGTGGAGGACTTTCTAAGTGAAACTGGGTCGTAAACAGGTTTCACATACCACAAAACAATGAAAACGACAATGCAGCAGCCCATTCGCCGGGATTCAAAGCTCGGATCGAACTACCGTTGGTCATCGACTTTACCGCTTAGCCGCTGGTGGGTCGCAATCGATAAACAGTAGCATTAATAAATTATCAAACAATATCGCTAATAATTTAAATTGCACCCATCAAAAAGTTTACATTTATCATGCCTAAAAAACTTAATATAGTTAATCAGTATAGCACATTCATAAAGCTTTGCATTAAAAGCTTTAAAAATTTAATAGTATATTGTGAGAAATCAATTTAGATATTCACGAATTCACTGTAAAATGTGCAACTATCTTTAAAAGTTTTGTGCCAACTACGCAAAAATTTGATACTACAGGAAAACAAAAAAACTTCTTAAAATATTCCAAAAATGCTTGAGTTTTCCAACCACGTATTTTATTGCAGAAATGCGAAGTGAACTGCTGAATAACAAACAGATATGAAAAGCATTCAGGTAAAAGCAAAATGCATTTTATTGGGAAGATTCTGAAATCAGGAAGAATAGTGAGACAATGCTCTCGACAGTATCATAAATTAAATTTTGCTCTGAGACACAAGGTACATCCATTTGCGAAATCTGTTCCCAAGATAATGCAATTCTAAGAAAGAAAAAAGGCCTTTCTTTTAGTAAAGGGGAAAATAGCATGCTTTCTAAAGGTTTTTGCTTGCAAAAGCTTCTTAAAAATTGTTTCGAGAGGTAAACGTCGAAAAATCTTACCCTAGATTGACTTTAATTTATTCTTTCTTATATACAAGTATTATTATTATTATTATTATTATTATTATTATTATTATTATTATTATTATTATTATTATTATTATTATTATTATTATTATTATTATTATTAATGGGCGCATCCCCCAGTCCACCTAGCCGGTAATATGGCTAAAAGGATGACCGGCCGATCCAATCAAAAATCAGGGAGCCAGCAGCCGGCTGCGTCCCCCCCCCTCAACAAAATTAAACTAATCCCAAGGAAACCAGGTAAGGGCTCCAAGTAAGAAGAGGTTGCATTAAAAAAAAAAAAAAAAAAAAAAAAAGGATAGCAAGCTTTAAAATTACTGTTAGCAAAAGGCTGCAAAACCAATCAATTAAAGCAACACTCATGCAAAACGAACATAAATTATAATATTATTAAAATTAACTAAGACACGTCGCAGACCACAAGCATATACTTAGCACACTCTAAATAAAAACAAAAGTAAAAGTAGGTCTAGTTCTCAATTCCAGCAGTCTTCTTATTCCTATTAATAACGTTCATTATTTCCCTAGCATATCTCCTTGCCTTTCAATTTTTCCTACTCAAATCTTTCATATTAAATTATCCATATTTTGCCCTCACACTCCCTGTTAATACACAGTCCTCGACCAAATGAGCTGCATTTCCGTAAGAATTACAAATTTTGCATAAGCAGTTCTCCTGGAGAAGGAACCTGTTTAAATAGGAGGTAAACCTACCATGACTGGTAATTATTTGGTTAAGGCCCATATCATCCATAAAAGTCATTTTTTTCCTTGATACATATATGTCTTAAATAATTATTTTTCTCAGATGTCTCTCACGTATGCTTTCACTGTTTCAACAACTGATCTTTCATTATGGTGATGATCTTTTTGCTTGATTCTTGAATATGATGACAAATGGCTCCATTCCCCAGGGCAGTCTCTTTGACCAGTGTATCGTCCCTTTCATTACCACACACTCCAGAGTGCGCTTTAATCCAATCTACGTTTTCCTCTAAGTTTTCTATATAAACTTTTGATTTCATTCATAAGCTCACTGTTACGAGTCGGGTGGGAGAGCGCCAGCAGTGCGGACAAAGCGTCTGAATCTGTTATGTACAAAGCATAATCTGTTATAGTATAAGATCATCTGTGACAGAAATTGATGGACTAATAAAAATAACATACTTGAAGAAATGAAGTTAAATCTTTTTTTTTATTTATCACATATGTACGAGTATTTGTCAGTTTCTTAACAACAGAATTACAACAATCTTAATAGCAGCGGCATAAATTATAATTTAACAAGTTAGAAAAGGTATTCATATTATATACGCATATCCTTTGTTAAACTTTATAGAATTTGAATGATGCTGCTGTAACTTTTCTTCAACAAACGAAATTAGAATAAATTCGGCACCAACCGCTACGCATCCCCAAACTAGTCAATAAATTATTCATGTATCTTAAGTATCAATCGGAACACTTCAAACACATTTTCCGAACGAATGCTACAAAATCCTATTCTTTTATTAGAAATGTATGAAAGAAGTGGACGTAGTCAAATACTCTTTCTATTAACTTACTCGCGCGTCACTATGTTATAATTGCAGACCGTCCTGGGATGCTTTAACCCCGCCTGTGGAATATATTTGAAAAAAAACATGCCAAAAATGGAGATTTTCTTCCTGTTTAATTTTGTTCGTTATTATCATCAAAATGTTAGAAGTAGATTATTAACAAATATTAAACGAAATAACTACTATATTCAATATTTTCACGTACATGGGAAATGTTAATGGATTACAGCAATTTTGTGCTCAAAGTATAACAAAATAAATCAAAGGACATAATTTTCAATAAAAATATAATAAACTAATACAACAATATTATTATTTATATCAACTGTCGTGAATTTCATGTCCCTCAGACTTTTACAGTGGATTTTTACATGAATGAGCCAAAATTTGTGCAGTTCTGCATTAGGGTGTGTTTCAAGCTCCACTTCTTCATTGTACACAAAATGTAAATATTTTCTTATCATTTGAAATCTGTCGTAGGACATTTTTTAACTGTGCGAAAGAGTGGAGTTTCAAGACATATCTTTTTTGACCAAAACATTGAGACATCGGGCATCTGAATAAATACCCTGTAAAACTGGAGCAACAGAAATATTTTCATTTCATGGTCATTTAAACCCACATTTTTTATCATTCATGGTCACCCACATTTTTGATTCATTTCATGGTCACCCACATTTTTGATACATTTCATGGTCACCCACATTTTTGATACATTTCATGGTCACCCACATTTTTGATCGGCTTTTTGATTTAGCCCAAAATCATTCATCAGAAACACCAAAGTATTTAAAAGTTATCTACCTTGGAAAGTATCCTTCGTGGAGGACTTAGGAGTGGCTCGAATTAACATAACGCACAAACCAAATCATCTAAATAATTAAGCCGACACATCCATTTCACCAGAAATCAAACTCCACGAAACACCAAAATTTCATGGTTTTAAGTGACCTTTAGCCCTTAGAAAACCGAAGCCTTCACTAACCTGCATGCTAAAAATACCAAAACGCCGTCCCCGTAAGGTTTAAAGACCATACAGACAAATATTGAATCACAGATTAAAATGGCAATTACAGTTTATTTGAATATAGCTTTCTCATATCAGGAGCGTTAATACTGAATATAAATTTTACATTTTGTGAAAAATTTCGTGAATATTTCTCCTATTGCATTGCTTTACGTACATCCATTCCATTTACACTTATACATTACTATCTCCGTAGCGTCTATCAAATTTTATTCTTTTGTTTCAGAAACATATGTACTGTTGAACTACTAAATATAAAAGTCTTAGGAAGAGGCGTAAGTGCAACTAATTTGTCGATTAGTAGAGAAAGTAACTGTGAGCATAATTTCTCTAAGCTCCAGTGGATGTTGCCTGACCTTTTTTTAACTCATAAAATCTATATTTGTGCATTTAATGACAATTTTGATTTAGCTTTTAGTTTACTCATAACCTGTTAAAAGGCATAGAAAATTAGTAAAAGTTAACCAAATTTTCTAGTAAGTTACTGTTGAATAATTTCTGCAGTAGAAGAAATAAAATTTTCATTATAATACTCCATAACAGTAACAAAAGAAAATCCTGACTGCAATTAATTGATATTTAAACCTTTCTAACTTAATTTAACTTCCAAAAGAAATTTTTTGAATGCTTATAAATCGTTTTCCCTGTATGTAATGAATAGAAGCACAACTTCCTGGTATTAAAATAGGAAAATATGAAAGAATATCAACCAAATTAATCAAAAGTTTTCTAAAGTGATTTAAAGCATTCATTCTTTCATTTTTTGTCATTATCATAATCTGCAACTATCTCTTAATTTTTCCCTTCGTGTAATATCAAAATCATCTAGGAATTTCCAAAGTCGTTACTAAATCTTCATATTCTCCATCGTTATAAATACTAAACACTATATCCGCTTCAAGTATTCTTCTTAAATTTAAAAGCATCAGTTCGCTGTCCTTAATTGATGCCGTAAAACGCAGTCACTAAGTCCTGTTTCGGGAGGGGGGATAGTAAGTTTCTGAACTCAATAAGTTGGAAAAAGGGTTGAATAGGGCTTCCAAAAGCTTTATCTTAATAAACAGCAAATTTGCACCTAGAAAAAGATCATTACATTTAGATTACCTTAATTAAATGGGAGTTATTTGAATTACAAATTCATTCATCGATTATTTTTTCTTAAACAGAAAATATCACTAGTGTCCATCATGCTTTAGTTCTGTAACATTTTTTCTGCTTTTATAACTAAAAACGGTTGCATTGGTTCGCTTGCTTATGGAAAATCAAGGTCTATCTGGCTGTGTAACTAAGATTGATCAGGCACAGATTGGCTTAAGATTCTAGGCAGAATAAAAACTCTTGTTAGATGTTTGACTAAAACGAAGAACACGAAGGCTATCTGCTAAGGATGAATACATTTTTGCTGGACTTTCTAATGGAAACGTTTGTGTTTTCCCACTATACGTAATGAAAATTACAAACATGCCCATACAGGTTGACCGTTCGCCGACATATAATAAATAACTGAGGTTTTCTAAGGAATTCGTAATACGTGAAAGATATAGAGAGGTAGATAAACGTTTGCAATTCACTAGTAACATTCTGTGAAGTTCCAGATCCAATTCGTGGTCGATATATATATTAAATTACTTCGTAATAGTTCAGAATGTGTTTTATATGTCTTTTTATTATGGTCAGTTTCCCTAACCAAAACAAGAATAATAATGGCTAATACCACGGAGTTTATTACCGTCTTCTGTCGATGCTACAAGCCCATCAGCAACCAAGCCATTCAGCAGTCGCTGAATATTGGCAGTTCAACATGGATTCGTCGATTCCAGGAGAACGAGCTGGCTGTACGGGAATTTCCATGGTTTTCCCCATGTGTAACGTGGATATGATCCAGTTTTTCTTAGAAAATCCTCCACAATGGCATCCCTCCTCTTAAGCAGATATCCCTTGTAGGGTTTGTATTTATTTTAACTAACATTTATTTTAAGTTTAAACTATCTTTCCTGTCAATCCTTACTTTCCCCTGGAACTGCCAATGCCAGAATATGTAAATTTGAGTAGAACGCGCAAGCATTCAAATTATCAGCGGAAGTAGTATGATTTAAATAGAAGGAAACAAGTTCGGTGAGAGAGAGTTATTCTTACTTAGCGAGCGCGGAGGTAGTTATAGAGATTTGAAAAACCCCGCGTTGCGGCCTATGTGCTTGGCGGGAAGTAGTTGCAATTGTTCCAGTGAGCTTCAAGTCTGCTGAATTAGCAGCCGTATTGTAAAACGCGGTGAGTTAGTTATTTGAGAGAGCCTCGTAGTTAGAATATTGTCTTTAATTTCTTTTCAGGTTTTTATTTTTATTTTGACTGCCGAGTTGGCACCGTTTGTAAGCGTCAAGAGAACGCAATTGTAAATTAGTACGTTGAATAAAAAGGGACTTAAACCCTTTATAAGACTCTGTGGTTTATACAAGCTTTCACAGTCACCTCTTGGTTGCGTGCTAGTTAGAGGCGCGCAACGTTATATTGGCGCCCGAACACTTATCGAACTGAAATGGCCGAAAACTGGATGGAAACCGCTGGACAACACCAAGAAATGACAACGCAGTTAGAAGGATTTGGATACCTGGTCCAGACTTTGAGAGCATCAATCAAGCCAAACGTCTATTTCGACGGAAAAAATTCGGTGTCCGTATTTTTAGAAGGTATAGAAAACCACTTTCAGCTCTATCCTGTGCCCGAAAGACAAAAAGTTGCTATCGCCACATCAGCACTAAGAGGACAGGCCGCGCTATGGTGGAAAAATATAGGCAAATTTCTTCTAGGTGAATTTGGAAGCCCGACGTATACTTTTGAAAATTTCAAAAAATCGTTAGTAAAGGCCTTCCCCATAGTGAAAGATCGCGCACGGCTGGAAGCCGAGCTATATAGTTTCTATCAACGGGATACAGCACAATTGACGGACTTTATTTTACGAAAAATCAAGCTAACGGATATGTTGTATGGGAAAAAACCCGATGCGGAGATTATTGAAATAATATTACCAAGATTGTTACCCGCTGTCCAAGACTACTTTGAAATTAGAAACCCAACCACATTGCAGGAACTTTTCGAATTGGCGGTGAAGTTTCAAAATCGCAGAATCGCGGAAAGAGCGAGAGGGGAAACATATTCTCAAAGTACCAGAAGGAAGGAGGAAACAAGAAATGGAAATCGCTCATATGGGGGAAAGAACTATCAAGCTAACGCATCGAAACTTGAAGGGCAAGGCCCAAAAAGAAAATTTGAAAATAAGCATCCGCGTACCCAGAAGACACAGATTGAAAGGAAAGCTTTAAACGACTAGAGGGGCCTGTGAAAGGGAGGGTCCAGACCCCGGAAGTTTTAGAAAAACCCTCAAATAGACATCTAAATACAGTCATCGTAAAAAACTCACAGCTACCAATTATACAAGTCCTGGTTGGCGATGTACCAGTAGAACCCCTCATCGATACAGGGGCAGAAGGCAATTTCATGAGTGAAAAGTTCTTCAAAAAGAATTTTTATAGGATACGACTCTTTAAAACCAGAAATACGGAAGTTATAGCGGCGCAAGGAAAAACATGTCACTGCATCGGGAAAGTAGCATTAAACGTACAGGTAAAAGAGGAAAATCTCAAAGTATTAATTTTTGTGGTGAAACACCTCCAACACTCTCTTATTTTAGGTATGGACTTTTTAAGGGCCGCGAGGGCCAAATTAAATTTTCAAGATAGTTCCGTGGTGCTGGAGATGGACCAGAGGGTGGTGGAACCGGTGGAGACACCTGAATTGGACCTTAGCCATTTGAATGACCAGGAAAGTAAAGCAATACAGCAAGTGGTGAGTAATTTTTCTCATTTGTTTTCAGAAAAGCCGGGAAACTGTCAGATTGTAACTCACAAGATTCAATTAAATGCCGAAAAACCTTGTAGGACTAAACCTTACCGCTATGACAAACAAAAAGACGTAATCATCGAAGAACATATTCAGGAGATGTTAAAGAATAAAATAATAACGCCCATAAATAGTGAATACGCGAGTCCAGTCGTACTATGTAGGAAAAAGAACGAGTTTCCTCCTTCGGATAAAAGGGCTTGAAGGTTTGCTATCGATTATAGAAAACTAAATAGCATAACTAAATTCCCAGTTTACCCTTTGCCGGTTATAGACGAGATCATTAGACAGATCAAATCGACGAGATATATGTCTACTTTGGACTTAACGTCTGGCTACTATCAAATAGCTATGAGACCCGAAGATATACATAAAACCGCGTTTATAACAAAATCGGACACTTATGCATTTTTACGCATGCCTTTTGGGTTGTGTGGGGCCCCGTCAACATTCCAGAGAGCTATGGACATTGTTCTAAAGCCTGTCCTAGGAAAATCAACTTTAATTTATCTAGATGATATAATTATAACGAGTAGTACGTTGGAACAACACATTAGTGATCTCGAACAAGTTTTTAAATTATTAAAAGAGGCCGGTCTTACAACTAACGCCTCAAAATGCAAGTTCGCAACTAAAGAACTTAAATATCTCGGTTATAAAATTTCGCAAAAGGGTATAGAAACGCAAGATTCAAAAATAAAGGCTATTAAGAATTTCCCACCGCCCAACACCGCCAAGAAACTTTCGTCTTTCCTTGGACTATGTTCTTACTATCGATCTTTCATAAAAGATTTCGCTAATATTGTTGAACCACTCTTAGTAATCAAAAGAAAAAAGAGTAAATTTACGTGGACAGCGGAAGCTAACACGGCTTTTGAAAGATTAAAAGAAGCGCTTATTAATGCCCCTGTTTTAAAATTCCCTGAGGGGGACGAAAACCTGGAAATTGCGGCAGATGCATCAGACTATGCGGTGGGTGCGGTTCTTATGCAAAATAACCATCCGCTGGCATTTTTTAGTAAAACATTGAATCAAACACAAAGGAATTATACAGCTACAGAAAGAGAAACATTAGCCGTATTAATGGCTGTACACAAATTTCGAGTTTATTTCGGCAAATCGCCAGTAACTGTCTTTTCGGATCATGCGGCTGTTGGTAGACTTTACTCGGGAAAAAACCTAACGCCCAGGTTAATAAGATGGGCTTTAAAACTCCAAGAATATAATATCACAATAAAATATAAACCGGGTAAGGAAAACAATGTAGCTGACGCACTTTCTCGTATAAAACTGGACGAGGAAGGTAATGAACTTAAATGCGCTGTGTTGACTTCAAAAATTTTAGATTCTAGAGATACGGTTATTACTGAACTGAAAGCTGATCCTGAATTTGGAAATATCTATGCTTATTTGAAAGACCCCGAAGGCTTTGAGCATACAGATATCGATGCGATAAGAAATAGAGCAAAAAACTATGAAATAATAGATAATTTATTATTCTATACGAAAACAACGAACGAAAATCTTGAGTATAAGCCAGTCATCCCAGCCTCGCTTCGATTAAGCATTTTGAGGGAGTTGCACGAAAAAAAAAACAGCGGGCCACCTCGGGGTCAGAAAGACTTTAAAAAGGGTACGCGAGGCGGTATATTTCCCGCAATTATACAAAATAGTAACGGCGTATGTCAGGTCCTGCAATCAATGTCAGTTAATAAATGATATTAATTACAGCCCGGCCGGGTACTTAAATAGCATTCGCGCTACATTTCCGAATGAAATTTTAGGCATAGATCTCCTTGGTCCCTTCCCCCCAGAGCGAGTTAAATAAAAATCGTTTTCTTTTAGTAATAGTAGATCATTTTTCAAAATGGATAGAAATTGTTCCACTTAAACGCGCGTCAGCCAAAACAGTCGCAGATGCATTCTTACACAGATACATTTTAAAATACGGTGCACCGATAAAAGTCATTAGCGATAACGGAAAACAATTCATTAGTCAAATATTTGAAAACATATGCAATGGACTTGATATACGCCATATCAAAATGGTTCCGTATAGACCACAGGCTAACATAGCAGAAAGAGTTAATAAAAACATTGTAAAAATAATTCGCAGTTACGTTAGCACACATCACAAGCGCTGGGATGGCTACATAAATGAATTAGCTTATGCTTTAAGAACGGCACATCATGATACTACGGGAAAAACTCCAGCAGAATTATTTTTAGGCAGAAAGTTAATTACGCCTTTAGATAAATTATTCTTTGTGCAACAAAGAGAGCAGGAATTCAAAAAAAAGGACGTGCAAAAACTAATTGATCAGGCGCTTAAAACCTCGGATACGGCAAGAAATAGGCAGAAAATTTATTACGATAAAAAACGCCGTGAAGCAGATTTTAAAGTTGGTGATAAAGTATTGAAACGGAAATTTTCTTTATCAAGTGCCCCAGACAATTTTATGGCAAAGCTAGCTCCAAAGTTTGAAGGCCCCTATGTAATTCAGGAAATCAAAGGAGTAGTTTTATATCTTAAAAACGAGAGAGGGGAAATCTGTAAAGCAAGTCCCGACCAGGTGAAAAAATACTATAATCCCAATGATTTTGAAATCCTTAAAAGTTTCTTGCAGGACTCAAGTCTAAACGAAATAGAAGGGCCAGAGACTGCAACAACTATTCCACCACCCAAGAAACGGAGAACTGAAGAGAGACCTAGCACTTTTACAACCCGGACGTCGGTATCAAAAAGAAAAAATGATTATCAAACTCCGGCGTTTAAGAAAAACAAAAGTACAGATGAACCGGGTAAAGAAACCGTGGTAAAAAGAAAAACACCACCTACAAAGGATGGCAGGAGGAATTACACATCAAGAAGAACGCGCACACGGCCACAGAGTCAGGTGCCAGCAAGGCCGCCGTTCCGGAAACTGAAACGCCAACAGGAAGCACAGAAGTACGAGGAACAGAAGAAATTCAAGGACTCCAGACCGGAGGACGTCAAGACCAGCCGTCCCAGGCAGAAACGCAAAAGCCAACAACCAGACGATTACTCCGTCAAGAGGCCAGCATGTAGAGGACGCAAAAGAAAGATCAACGGGGACGACAATTGGAGATCAACAAGGAGAAGATTGACATCCATGACACCTCTAACTTGGGATCAATTTTGTCAAAAACGGATGACGGAGTTTCAAGCATCGAAAACTCAAAGATAAGTTAAAACCTTCTATAAATATTTTTCTCTTTTGTTCCGAAATGTTATGCATAAGTACGAAGTTCTATGTTTTGACGAAAGTCAATATGTCTCGGTTGAGACTTAGTTTTGTTTTACTTTATTTAGCTAAGGCAAAAGTATTATTTTCTTTAAGTGTAAAAGCTAAAAACAAGCATTTTCTGTTGGTCGAAAGACTAATTCTGTTATGTTAAAGCCAAAATTTGGCCGGAGATAAAAATAACTTCGTATTCTTGTATGTACTAATAAGAATTTTAGTTTCAGTGCCGCCAGCTTGGCGAAGGATGAGTAAAGTAAAAATTTATTTTCTCTTATTCATTTTATGGTAAATTGTAAAAAGCAGATGTATTAAACTTTTGTAAATGTATGTAAATACTTGCATGTTATGTAAAAGTAGAATTTAGTCTAGAAGCATAAAATTGTAGATGCTAAAAGTGAATGCTTAAAAGCAATGAAGTCAAAATTTAAGTATTAAACTGTAAAGTCATGCTTTAGAGCGAAAGCCTGCATGTTTAAAAGATGAATGAGGGGGAAGTTAGAATGAATGTGTTTTGTAGGGTTCTCCACCTACATTTGAATTTTTAAGAATATTAAAGTAGCTCATTGAGTTGTAGAATGTCGAGTAAGGTGTGTCTATTTGGTTGTTGAATTCTAACAAATCATGGTGGTTAGGGGAAGTGTTGTAAGACTAAAACACGAATATTCCCGTTTGACACCACACACGGTGGAGAGCCAGGGTAAAGTTAAATTAATGCTTGAAAAATTGAATGAATGTGAAGTAAGCAATAACTAAGAAAAACGAAACGTTAAAAACAAAAATTTATTGTGTCAAGAAAGTGTAAATTATAATGTATGTAGAAAGATACTGATACTTATTCCTTCCAGATGCTGGAAGGAAAGACCAAGATTGATTGATGAAGTCCAGGAAAAGTTGCTGTAAGAAGAAACCTTTGTAAAGAGTAACAGAATTTTAATTGTTACATAAGATTATTTTTGTGTAAACGAGGCTTTCGCCAGTTAGTTCAGAATTAGATAAACTTACAACAGGTCGTTTGTAGGACCTGCTTCCAAGTTTTCCAAATTCTGGCAGCGGCAAATGTAGGGTTTATATTTATTTTAACTAACATTTATTTTAAGTTTAAACTATCTTTCCTGTCAATCCTTACTTTCCCCTGGAACTGCCAATGCCAGAATATGTAAATTTGAGTAGAACGCGCAAGCATTCAAATTATCAGCGGAAGTAGTATGATTTAAATAGAAGGAAACAAGTTCGGTGAGAGAGAGTTATTCTTACTTAGCGAGCGCGGAGGTAGTTATAGAGATTTGAAAAACCCCGCGTTGCGGCCTATGTGCTTGGCGGGAAGTAGTTGCAATTGTTCCAGTGAGCTTCAAGTCTGCTGAATTAGCAGCCGTATTGTAAAACGCGGTGAGTTAGTTATTTGAGAGAGCCTCGTAGTTAGAATATTGTCTTTAATTTCTTTTCAGGTTTTTATTTTTATTTTGACTGCCGAGTTGGCACCGTTTGTAAGCGTCAAGAGAACGCAATTGTAAATTAGTACGTTGAATAAAAAGGGACTTAAACCCTTTATAAGACTCTGTGGTTTATACAAGCTTTCACAGTCACCTCTTGGTTGCGTGCTAGTTAGAGGCGCGCAACGTTATACCCTAGAGAGCTCAAGTCTGGCGGCTATCGCAGGTCAAAACAGCCGGAGCCCCTTGGTATACCGAATTCAAAAACAGCTTCTGGCAATGCCTATCACACAAAGACCCACTTTAAAATGGGTTCGCGTTCATACAGGGATTCAAGGCAATGAATCCGTTGACCTACTGGCCAAGCAGGCAGCCAACTGCGCGGATTTATTAGAACGACCAACTAAAATTCCTTGATCTCCCATTAAACGAAAAACTTTGACAAGTTTGCTACAAAATTGGCAAAGTTGATGGACAGAGGCAGAGGCTGGACGAAGGACATGTCATTTACTGCCAAAAGTTAACATGGAAATAAAGACCCACCGTGCTAGCCTAACACAATTTTTGACAGGTCGTGGACCATTCCCAGTATATCTCAACAGATTCAGACTTAGGAATTCTCTTTTCTGCGAATGCGAAGAAGGCGACACGGACCATCACTACTTTCATTGTGTACATACAAGAACGTGGCACTTAAAGAAACCAGCGGAATGTGCCTGGGCAATGTGGACGTCTAACACACTCAAAAAGATATAGAGAGGTAGATAAGCCCTTTGTGAAATAGAGAAAATCTCAAGACACTGCGTAAGCAGTAACAACCGTTAATAATATTATGTTTCAAATGTTCAGAATTTAAAGCAGATAATCAGAATACGCTTGGTGCCTGCTGTTATCAAGCTATAGAAACTGTTATTAGTATGTAATATTCAACTTTGTTACTTTGTAGTTTTCCCCGCCGTGATGGTATATAATTCCGTTTGGTTCATGTCCGTGGTCGGAAGCCACCATAGCAATGCACTCACTCACTCAAAAGTCTCATAACATTTATTTCTTTTCTCGGCATGTTTTCGTCCTTCCATTGTATAAAACTATTTATAAATGAAAAATATATATATATATCTAAGAAATTATCAAAAAGGACTAAAAAGCTGAAGCTGAATCAATTACTATACAAAAATAAAAATAACATGTATTTATAGAATTGAATACTCAATTTAATGTTCAAAATTGAAAAGTAATTGTATAGTCTTATTATATGTATAAATCTCAAAACAAGTGCTGCCTCATTAAGTGACTTACTCATTCCAATGAACAAGGGCTTACTCATTTACACTCATGTCCATAAATTAAGGATAATTCGGAGTCACGCGGAAATCGAACTCTAAAATAAATATATCACCTGTAAAATCACTACACCTATCTTCAAGAATCATATGCAAATTTCAGGAAGTAACCAGATGACACCGATGGTACGTCACAATGACAAGAGTGATATATAAGAAATACAGGCAAAGAAGTAAAATTGTTCGCAAGCGCTTTATAAGCATTTCAGTGCAATAACAGAATAGTTATGACACAAAGGACGCATTTGGATGATTTTTTACGTGGTAGAATTATCGGTTGTCTGGAATGTGGGCGTACCCGACTGGAAGTATCAGACGAACTTGGAATTGCCCAGAGTGTCATCATCTCCAGGCTTTGGCAACGATTCCAAGATGATGGTAATGGGAGTAGACGTTACAGCACAGTTCGCCCCAGAGTTACAAAGCCGAATGAGGACCGATATTTGGCAGTTACTGCCAAAAGAAACAGGCGGAGCACAGCCTCAGACCTGTCTCATCAGCTCTCTTCAGCCACTGGTACGACAATTTCAAGGCAGACCGTGTGCAGACGCTTAGGGAAAATTGGTTTATATGCTCGTAGACCTGTCAGATGCGTTCCACTTACTGCAACTCACTGTCGCCTGCGGCTAGCCTGGAGTAGAGAGTATGCATTGTCGACACCGCAACAGTGGGCTTCTGTGATGTTTTCCGACGAGTCCAGGTTTAGCTTACAATCAGATTCTCGCCGGACTTTCATATGGAGAGCTCCAGGTACCCGTTACCACCAAGAAAACATCATTGAACAACACCGTTACGGTGGTGCAGGAGTGTTCGTTTGGGGTGGAATTATTTTGGGTTCCAGAACTGACCTGCATGTTCAAATTGGAACCATAACAAGCCAAATCTATCGGGACGTCATTCTGGAACAACATGTACGTTTGTTTCGGGGCGCCATGGGCGCACAATTTATGTTTATGGATGACAACGCCCGTCCTCACCGTGCAAACATCGTAAGCGAATGCCTTCAATCGGAGGATATCATCCGTATGGACAGGCCAGCATTCTCACCGGACTTGAATCCAGTAGAGCACGTGTGGGACAAGCTTGGCCGACGGGTTGCAGCCCGTCAACCTCTTCCTACATGTCTACCGGAACTTCGGAGAGCATTGCTTTTTGAATGGTGTAATATACCCCAAGACCAGATCGATAATTTGATACTCAGCATGCCTAGGCGTTGTACGGACTGTATTTCATCGTCTGGGAGACAGACAATGTATTAACAATCATATCAACCATGTAATATTGTTTTTATGTAAATAGGTGTTTTTTGTAATTTGCTTCAGGAAGAAAAAATCACAATTTTTAGTACCTTTTTTGCTCTTTACCTTTTGTCTAATAAATAAGCTTTACAAATAAGTCAAATTTGTTTTGCTTCTAACTCTTCCTTTGCCTGATTTTGCATTATCCTTAATTTATGGACATGAGTGTAAATGAAGTATAAGAATCACCTTTTTGTGAAAAGAATTTTATAAAAGTAAAAACTTTAAAAAGCAGTTTTTGGAGCGAATTTCGCTAAAAAAGGGGGAAATAAGGGGGTAATTGGAAAATGGTTTACACACACGCACACATATATATATATACATATAAATTTTTAATTTTTTTAATTTTTATTAAAATTTTTAATTTTTTTAATGCCGAATAAAGTGTCATACCTGTAATAGAGACATAATTTTCCTCCAGATCAAACACGTTAAATATCAGGATTAAATTAAATCAATATATTTTACAACAGCGTGGTAAATTACAACTGTTTTCTTTAGAACAATAAAATATTTGTTGCTGCATATTTTGAAATCTATAGATGGGTGACTGTATCTCATATAACAACAAGAAAGCTTTCTAAATATTTACGTATTTCATTTGATGTTACTGAGGTGAATGAAGGCGTAGAATATTAGATTTCGTTTCTTTCAAATCAAATTACGAATAAAGATTGTAGAGTTTAAAATCTTCGATCTCTGCAGTAATGCAGAGTAGCCCACGAGATCGCAGCCATCCAGTGGAGTAGCGAGCATAACTGGCGCCCGGGGAAAAATACCTTTTTGGTTCCTCTCCCTCACCGAAAAAAACACAATGATATGATGAAAATCTTGTTTGGAGACCATTTTGAGCCCCTCTACGAGCGGCGCCCGAGGCATCATACACCCCCCTTGCCCCCTTCGCTACGCCACCGCAGCCATCTCCAATACCATTGCTACGCTTTTGGAGATGATATTTGATCACTGATTGCTGTCTATTTGCCTGCCAAATATAGCAATGTTGCAGTCGTATTTTACCTTCCTTTTCACAGCATTAGTGCACACCGTGCCGGAAAGATGGTGCCCAACTTATATTATCGCTGGAGGCGAGGTACATTTTTGTCGGCCGTCCTGTATCTATTTTAAATATCAGCATTGCTATGTGACGGTCTTGAATGCTTCGTTCTGTCCCAATGCAAACAGGAGCACCCTAAACTTGTAGTAGTAAAATGTTTTGATCGGAAAAATGAAATTAGTTCAAGCATCGTACGAAAACTACAGGCACTATTTATAAAATAAAATTAAAATTTTAGGCAGAAATGAATAAAGTCATTCTGAATTATTCTTAGCTCATATTTACTCTGTGTGGTATTATTATCTGTAAAGAAAGAAATCTCATTGTTTCCAAACACTTGTATAACTTATTATTAAACTTCTTTCTTTCTCTCTTCTTCAACTTTGTAAGTTTCAAATATGCTATTAAAGCCCATTCAAATACTTATTCAATGTTTAATCAACAGAAATATATGAACAAAAAATAAAGCTTTCGGCATACTTGAATTTTGAAAATACTATATAAAACAGTAACACGTTGATAATAATAATATCAAATATATGAAACAGTAACATATTGATATTAATAACAGCAAAACATCTGTGCACTAATCCGTCATATTTATAGATATAAGTACTCTTCAACAGTAGCTATGCATACTGACGTCAATATAATACTGCAAATGACATATTTATTACTGTCATCTATTTAACTTTTATTTCATTTACTTATATATCTTTTATTTTTGTTTATTTATTTATTTTTTATCTGATCACTTTTATCTTAGTTTATTGTTCTTTGCTTGTTATAAATCACTACACCACTACATCTTTATGTAGCAGTTACGTCATGTTCTACTTCATTTCTACCTAAATATCACTATATATATATATATATATATATATATATATACTTAAAGCATCTAAATTTAAAAGTAAATTCGAGTCAAAGAAGGGCAATTCCTTAACAATTTTAATAATTGCATCCTTGTAAAGGGGTTCTTGCTTTAACTCCAATGTACTTTAAATACTTTTAAGTTTATTTTACTTCAATCATGCAGCTATAGCGCAGGACGGGTTTAAGATATTCGTTTTTAATTGTTGCCTCTTATTAAGTTTCTTTATGTGTATATATATATCGTATTACTTCCCGAAAAATGCAAAAATCGTAGCCTATTTCTGAATTTATCTAATAAATAATTTTCAGATATTTTAATAATACTTACATTAACTTGCTCGTTAGTTGTCCAGCCTCGACAAGCTGTGAATATGATATAACAGCACTTGGCTAAATACTTTCGTAAATAAAGAAAAATAAAAGAAAAAGTTAAATTTGGAAAAAAATATACTTAAAATACTAACTAAACCAAAAGGAAAAGGGAAAAAGAAGTCAGTAATAGTCGCTGCACATGGCAGGAGCGTCCTGCAATATATGCGGTCTATTGAAAACAACAAAAGTTATACGGTATTTACTATACCGACTTCTTAGCATGCCTTCGTGGTTTAGTGGTCAGCACGCTCGACGCGTATTCGAGACGTCCGTGGTTCGAGTTCCGGCGATGGCATTGTTCATTTTTCACGTCTCCCAGCATCAAAAATACCTAATACAACAGTGCGCGAACAAAAAAAATGTGGTGGATGATAATTCTCCACAGCCAGGATTTGGCGACTGGGTCCCCTAATCCCCAGTCGCCTTTAAAAGAGGGAGTATATAAGGTATTTCTGCCGACTTCTTAGCATGCCTTCGTGGTGTCGTTGTCAGCACGCTCGACGCATATTCGAGAGGTCCGTGGTTCGAGTCCCGGTAAAGGCATTCTCATTTTTCATCTCTCTTGCTTTTAAAAGATAGCCTAATATCTCTACATTGGTGCCCGAACTAAAAGGTGGTGAATGATGATTCTTCACCACCAGTATTTGGTGACTGGGCCCCCTAAAACCCCAGTAGCCCTTTAAAAGGGGGAGTATATAAGGTCAATCCTTCTTAGCATGCCTTCGTGATGTAGTGGTCAGCACGCTCGACGCATAGCGCCGTGGTTCGAGTCCCGGCGAGGGCATTGCTAATTTTTCACGTCTCCTGCTTCGAAATAACCTAATGTCTCTACAAAGTTTGCAATAACAACCAGAGTATGAGGGAAATCTAAAACCGACGACAAGCATACGGGACTGAATATACTGATACATACAACCTCTTAAGCATGTACTAGCTTTTAAATAAATGCAGTCTGTAATTTAATTTGTTAAACCCGAAAAATCTTCATTCAAAGAACAAATTTTGATGTTGGTTTGGTTAGTATTTTACGTATATTTTTTTGCAAATTTAACTATTTCTTTTTATGTATATTTTTTAAAAATCTAACTACTTCTTTTCTTTTTATTAGTCCAAAGGGCCTTTGTCCCTGAAGGACTATTGTTTTCATTTTGCGATTTTGCGTCGGAACCCTATAAACGGCGTATCACTTTTCAAATCGTTGCCACCAAATACTATCGCCCTGTATTATATTTGAAGAAATTAAATAATGAAGAATCTGCATAAATGCATGTATGTTTCTCGCATTGTGATAAAACAACGGTAACTAGAGCCTTTCAATTTTGAATGACGTAATCCTACTGTGAATATGGGCATCTGAAAACCCAAATTTTAAATTTGGAATTTGTTTTATTATCGATTTCATATTTTGTAAAACTTTAGCGAATGTTTTATTAGCAAACTCAACGATTTAAAAGCGAGCAATGGCAACACTCTACGGAGGAGAAAAAACCTTTTCATCTCCAGTGCGCGGAACTGTGTATCGGAAATTCTAAAGATATGCTCATTTTAAAATTATTTTGTGACATTGCTGTTGAACTGAATTTTATGGTTTAAGTGCAAAGAACATGATATTTAATAAATGAAGGTAACACACAAGATGTTAAAAAAAATGCCCCTTTGGACGTAATTTAAAATCTGAAACCTTAATTTTGTTTTGTTTTGTTCTTCTTTATTCACGAAAGTATTTAGCCAAATGCTGTTTTATCATACTCACATAACAACTGTCGCGGTTGGAAACCTATTGAGCAATTTTATCTTAGTTTTTATCTCAACAATATTAAATTATTTGGCTTTACTAGATCGGATCGTTCACTGGTTAGCTCGGAATCAGGTTATAGTTTTCATATTTCTCTGACATCACCTCCTGATGAAGATGCCAAAGAAATGTAGAAACACTCTTTGATTTTTTTTTTTTTTTTTTTTTTTTTTTTTTTAATGTCCCTTTGATTTTCAAAACATTTTTACTTTTGTTTATCACTCATTCAGTTTTCTGCAGTAGTTTATTTACTATTTTTTTTCGTTTTTGTTTTTATGTTGATGTATTGCTATTTCAATGGAATGTGAATTTAAAGAGAATTTTTACTATCTATTATTTTTTATATTTCGACTTAATTATAGTAGCGTTCAGGACGTGGTTTAGTTATCAATTTTTTACGAACTTAGTGCTGAGCATTTTTTTTTTTCTTTTGTAAATACAACGCAGTGCATTTACAATACTACATAATACACATGTGTATATTTGTAAACATTTGCCATAGTTTATTCATTTATATATATATAAAATCATAATTAGATTTTATCAGCAGACTTTTTGCTATCCTACTATAATATTTATGCTTCAAGATTTAACAAAGTTAATGAACTTTAAGAGTCGTTGGTCCTTTTGAAGCATGAGAAGTGAAAAAGGACGCAATGGATTCAAAATGTTTCGCGTAGACATAGTTTGGTGATTCTTTTGAATAAAATTAAGTTGTGTAAAGAGTCATTACGGTTTTTTGAAGCAGAAGATATGAAATGTGAGCAGTACCCTCGCCGATACTGGAACCAGTACCTCACGAATATGAACCGAGTGCACTACCGTTACACCACGAAGGCATACTGAAAGAAAGGAGAAAAATACCTTATAAATTGAGTTACTATATTCTAACTGGCGTATTTTATCAAATTTAGAAGCCATTCTCAAATAAATATCGTTAGAAATCAACTTTGTTTCTGTTATTTATTATTATTTGGGGAACGTCTTTACGTGTAATTCAGAAAAATTTCACTAACAAATATTCATACTCGCAGAATTTCAACTGGATTCACCAAATTATAAAAGACTGACTTTATACCAAATTCCTCATTCCTAAGGTATTTAAAATATTCTAAAAGGCTAAGCACATAAACAGGTAGCCTACAAAAAACTGATTTCCCTAATTGCCATGGAACTTGAAAAAGAATAAATATAATGAGTGAATTCTAAGGAGTAAGAACTTTTACTACAGTTTACTCATGCTTTTACGTAAACAAATAAGCCTGAAAATTCTGTGATGATAATTTTAAACTGAAACTCTAATAAAACTTAAATACTTTTAGTTTGACTTAAAATATACACTATCTGGTAATTTCTATAATTTTTCATATAATTAATATTGTAAATATAGCGAATTCTCTCAAAAATGACCACCCACATTTTCAAATGATTTTGGTTTTCTGTTAAGGTATCACTTCAGAGAAAAATGTTCAATACCGACATTTATTTATACTCTATTTACATTATACATAATTATATATATATATATATACACGTTACCGGCAATGTATGAAAGACGACATTTTATAGAATTTCTAGTCATTTTATAGAATTTCTAGTCATTTTATAGAATACTTGCTTGTTTAGGGAAAGTGTGAAATTATTATATTGTTATTTACTCTTTCTAGATATTGTACGTAATACCTAGACATTCTATAGAACGACAAATGCTATTTAGGCAAAGTCTTAAAAAGAAGGTAATATAATAGAGCTATTATTTAAAAGACGTGTATTCCTCAGAAAATCCGCATGTTATTTTGAAATAATAATGAAAGACTGCCATTAAAAATGTTTTATTCAAAATACACGAAGAAAAATGAAAATTGTACAAAACAAAATTTATGCATTTCTTATTAAATAAACAATATATTCAAAATGTATGAAATGTATATAATTATGGAATTAATGTATTAAATGTATGGATTATGTATGAATGTAATATTGATATTCGAAATGGGTCGGAGATGTATTCATACATTGCCCGTGTGTCATTTTGCATTCCATAAAATGCATTAAGTATTCCATAGAATGCTGGCTCTCAGACTTGCCTGTAACTTATATGTTTATAATTATCTTCATGAAAAATTAATTTTTTTCAAAGATTGCTTGTGATGCTCACAGGAAAGCGTTTTCGAATAATCACGACTCAAAGAATTCCATTTTATTTCATGTGTTCATTCAATAATCCGGCAAACCAGTCCTTTATCTGAGTTTAAATTATTTCGCTTCCGTATATTATGTATTCATCCTTGATAGCACAAGCTAGCGTATTTGCATATCAAAAATTTAGCACGAGTAGAGAGTACCATTACCATTTCTTTCTAAACTTACGTTGCATCACGTAGTGGGTTGAATAATGATATTCCTTTCAATCGACTGTTCTAGATTTAAGCTTTTCTTAAGCTATTAATATCTTGGGTGGGTTAATGTATAATGTAAACACAGATTTCCATCAAGCAAGAAAATATATCGTACTTTCCGATGATAATCACTACGAAGCTTCAGGAATAGTCATGTATGTGAACAATCCAAGAGATGCAATATATGGCATTTTTCATTCCCCGCAAACCTCAGAACAAGGCGTATGTTGGTGTATTTAAACTTGCAATATTTGCAGCAATAGATGGGGGGGACATACTGCATTTGGAAAGTCTGAGGCATTCGATCGTCAACAGAGATTACTGTCTATCTGTGACAAGAACACCTCTCGCCAGTATGTCTAAGTGGAGGCGGTCACTATAGTAACAGATCACATACATTTCAAACTGGAGAAAGTCAATTGAAACTGTTATTTTATTCGAGTATTTTATTTAAAGCAAAAATCTAAAAGCGTATATCGCAAGTTCGTCATTAAACGCATAGAGATGGAAAACTTAAATTCATATCATTCGCATGAAAAAATATCTGATATCTCGGTTTTTACTCGTTAAGATAGCTGTAGGTATTCTGTCGGGAGGTGTTCTTGTAACAGAGAGTGCGTACCCGATCATAAAGTTGAACATGTCACACCGCGGCATGGCAATATGGTGGAAGGAAGCAAGGCGAAGAGGAAAATTGATTTGTGCAATCACCGAGAAAGAAATGGAGACAAAGGACTCAAAGAATGGAACTTTTTTACTGGAACTCTACCTGTTCCACACACAATAAGGTCTAAGTCCGGAATGAAAGATGCATTTGAGATAGTGAAGAAAATATTATATGCTAGATTTAAAACAGGTGTAGCCGCTTCTTTTGCCTCCTCATGCAACTAGTGAATCACGTGTCACGTATTACATGCATTCTGGAATCTGATGCATAGTGAGTCAAAAAACAGGAAGAGACAGTTTTATATCTCCTTTTCTAGTTGGCCTATCGACAAGCTTTAAATTGTATTTTACACGTCTCGAAAGCGCGACTTAGGATATATTACATTTATATGTAGCATTGCTAGAGCATATATATTTTGATACTTTTCGAAGTCGAAATTTTTATGAAATGGCGTGCCATTTTTTTCCATGATTCGATTCTATGCCCCAAACTGTGCATAAATAACAAATTTTATGATCATCGTACAAACCATATCTCACCTTCAAAATTTAAATCCGCGTTTCAAAAACTGGTACCAAAAAAAGAGTTTTACTTGGCAAACTTCTGATTTACGTTAACCCATACTTTTTTAATTATTATTTTTTTAATATTTCTTCGCTAAATGAGTCCCCGCTAAAGTCTTTCGAAACTTTAAAACTTAACTAAGTCTCATATACGTAAAATTTTACAATTTTCAAGTAAATTTCAATTAATTTATTTTCTCAACTAAAATTGTTAACTACATATTTTTAAAATAGTTAAGTATAATTTTTCAGAATTACTAGGAATTTTTAAACTATATATATTTTTAAAACAGTTAAAATATCAGAAAAAATATTTAGAGGATTTTTAAGATAAGAAGTCCCTTTAAAATTTGATTCATTTGCAAATAAAATTTGATACAATCGTCCGACGCATTAAAAAATTTGAATTTTAACATATGACTGAAACGTGTTCGTATGCGTGAAAAGTATATTTTAAACAAATTAGAATAGCTACAGCTGCTCATAAATTATTTTTAAGTTATCTTTGAAATTTTCATGAATTAATAATTATCAATATAGCCTTTATGTGTTATTTAAAATAATGTCAACCCTGCATACAGTAATAGCCGACAGCCGAATATTACGTGTATATACGACAGCAATGATCTCCCCGAGACAAGTACTACCTCTGAAAGTGACCAGTATTTCTCATATAATAATTTTTAAAAATTAATTCTGAATCTGAAAATTTCAGATTCATAACTCAAAATCGAGTTAGCGATTAATACTTTTTAATCGAAAAAATTGAAAATATGACTAAATCATGCATGTACTTTGATTTTTTTAAGCAAAAATGCAATTTAATGTTGATAGCATATAAAACTAAATTTTTGCTGCTGTTGCATGAAATTAATTCTTAACTTTATTTCAGTTTTAAGCGTTCCTGCGTTTGTTTCTACAGCTCTTAGAGCGTAGAACAGTGTGAACAAAAAAAATATCAAAATATTAGAAAAATAGAACAAAATTAAAAGATGCATGTAGAAAGACATTTTCAGTATATATACATTGTCCAAAACTTTTATTGTAATGTAAGTTAAAAAACAGATTATATAAGAAACAAAACTGATTTAATTTCAAATGCAGATGCTAGTCTACAAAATGATTACAAGTATAAATTTTGCAACCGATAAATAAAGGTATCGACTGCAAAATTTCTAATTGTAATCATTTTGTAGACTAAATATTTTCAATAGGGCATTAGAAATAATTGCTTAAATCAATTAAAACAGATTTCCTTTCTAATACTTATGGTATGAAAATATATTTGTCCTGAAAGTTTGTTTAGGAAGTTCATATGAACGTAATATACTTCCTTATACCGACAAGCAATGCACTTTTATAATACCGGAGATCAAGATGGCTCTGAAGTTTCCGCAACCCATCCGTGAATTAAAAAAAAAAACAATACTTTGTAATTTTTTACTTTCTTCCCACCTAAAATTCATTTTGTGGTAATAATCAAGCAATAAAATTATATTTAAAACAAACCTATTGCTTGAATTTTGCGGAATTTTTCTAATAAATCATATAGAATTTCCATCTGTTAATCATGAAAGATTTGTATGCTAATTTGAGAATATCATAAATTAGTAACTTTACTTTGAATTTGACTATTATAACTTGAATTTTGTTTTCTAAAATGATCACTTACTGCTTGAAACTTCAACACGTCAAATCAAAATTATCTTAAAGAGACTCGATAAATTACAAAATATTAAATTATTGGATACAGTTAACAGGGTAATATCAAAAGTTTTACCCATTTGAAAGCAAGTAGGAGAAACTGAAGCACTTTTACCCCTACGATTATAAGCTTTAATTTACTCTTGCTGAAGTTAAATTTGATTTCATTATCTCGTCGTAAGCTTTCATAGATGTTCATTTTTTTATCACCATCGTTTATTAGATTTCTGAAAGAGTAACAGTTTTTTTTTCCTAAATCTTCATTACTAGTTACTAACGTATTATGTAAGCAACAGAAATCATCACTGTTTATTTTTAAATATGCAGAACATCCAGATAAAGAAGTGCCTGTATTATCTAAAAGTATACAAAATATTTTAATTCTATATTTATTTGAGGCGATTTCTCATGTTGTCTGTATTGAAACAGTCGTGTTACTTACTTCGGTTGAATTTCATCGACAGAGTTAAATTCTCATTCTTCAGATAGGTCTTTATTATCAATATGATTTTTCCTCAGTTTCAAAAACATTCTTATAGTCTGAATCCATTCTGCATTTTCATAAAATATTTTCATAAGTTCACTAAGTTTAATATTTACACCTTTATGTAGTTGTTTGCACGTAATATTTATTCTGATAAGAAAATGGTGAACCAATTTTAAAATTTCTAATTTTAATTAAAAATTTGATTACCTTATTGTACATGTTAACTAAAATTGTCATAATTCATAATTTCGTGCATAAGCTATAAATCGCTTCTAGTTGATATCGTAGGATTAAAACTCCTTTTCTTATGGAGTATCTAATGGCTTCTGCTGTTAAATCGAGTATGGTCCCCAAAAGAAAGCCCCAAAACACTGGTGAAGCAAAAAATGACAATATTTCTACTTACTTTTGTTGTATCATTTATTATTAATTTTAGAGTATGAAAAAAAAAAACACTGAATGAAATTGCCTCAAAATTAATATTTGAGTGAAACATTTAAAGCCGAATTTTTTCCTTTCATATTTGCTTTGTTAATTGTATCTTCAACCGCTCTGAAAAAGAATATTACATTTTTTTAGGTGTTTAATTATAGTTTCATATGCATAACAACCTGCTGAGTATCAGCTTGCAAATATGGCCCGATTAAAAGAGTGCGCCCCCCATGTCCGCTTTCTTTGTTCTCGTAAGGGAGGAAACAGGATTAGGGAGAGTTAAAAGATCATTTCGGGGTTCATAAAACTTGCAGCCTTAGAGGCCTAGGCATAACGGGCTATTTGAAACACCAGGCCCGACTTGCGAAACCTCTGAGGGGTTTCACCGATTTCAGATGCTCCTATAACACGCAGAATCAATACTGGAGATAAGAATATGAATTTGTTTGTATTTCTAATTATTGGTTTTAAAATATTTATTATACTGTATTGATTGTTTTTTTATATATTGTGATTGATATTGGTATTGATTGTTTTTTTATATATTGTGATTGATATTGGTATTGATTGTTTTTTTATATATTGTGATTGATATTGGTATTGATTGTTTTTTTATATATTGTGATTGATATTGGTATTGATTGTTTTTTTATATATTGTGATTGATATTGGTATTGATTGTTTTTTTATATATTGTGATTGATATTGGTATTGATTGTTTTTTTATATATTGTGATTGATATTGGTATTGATTGTTTTTTTATATATTGTGATTGATATTGGTATTGATTGTTTTTTTATATATTGTGATTGATAGCAGTGGGTGAGTTGTTTAGACAGACTCACAGCAGTGAGTAAACGAGAAAGACAATTTATGAATTTCATACATTGAAAATGAAAGAAAGATAAAACATGCCCTCGTATGTACTATCTCCTTGATGGATGTTTTGATTTGCCACTTGGGAAAATCAAATTATTCATCAAGAAGCTATGTAGAAAAATTGTGACGTTAATCTTATAAGTTACAAGATTCACATTATGTTTTGTAAAAAGTATTTAAATAGATACTACATAAGAATAACTACCAGACTATGCACTATAAATAAATGCTGGCTGAAAAATAATTTAATTTTTTGTCTTTTGTTTATGCTGCAGATCGCGCTCCAGGATTAAGATTAAATCTGAAGCAAAACAAGCCGGTCTTCAAGAATTTAATGACATAAATAGCAGAATACACAATTATAGCTTTCGCATGGTGTGTTTTGCTCAAGTACGCAACCAAATAACCTAGAAAAGCTTTTAGCAAACTTTTGAATAAACAAAAGCAATAACTAAATTAAAGTATCTTATAACATTATTAAATTTGTAAAATTTTATTTTAGCTGTCTCACAGAATTAAGTGATACAGTAGTTTTCTTATAATGTTCTTCTTATAAGAATTTCGAGCGCTGAGTGCAGACTTTCGTTTTCAGAACCTTTATTTCTGATGAACAGGATTTTACCGTTGAATGAAAACAAATAACCCACCTTCAAGTTGTTAATAATTGCGTTGGGTATTATAGAACTAACTGTGCAGAAGATCAAAATCATATGGAATACAAAATGTTGTTTTTTAGAGGAATATGCTACATAAAAGTTAAACTGAAAGAACAATTCTCATATTTTTTAAAGATTTCGTATAGTTTCTTGTCACAGATGTTTCATGTAATGCACAAATGATTGAATGTTCAGCCTTTAACTAGTATACGAGTGGTATATGTTCCGAGAACGCAAGCATCACATAATAACGTTACGTAATGACTTCTGACAAGTATTATGTAACGACACTTTTATACATATGGGAGGAATATCATGTGTGTGTCTTGCTGGCCATTACCTTCAGCGGAAATATGAAGTACGTTTCGTTTAAAAAGATACTAATCTTCTTCTCGCTTAAGTCATTGCTTGTGTAAAAAGTATTTTCAAAATTACAGTTTTATTTACTGCTTCGTAGGATCCACTCATTCCATCCGGCATGACATTTTCATTATAAAATAAGAGGTAGATTTTTCAATGAAAAATTAAAATAGAAAATGAATGCACGAAAAAGAAAAGGAAGACAAAAGAAATCAAGAATCCTAGGCCGGTATTTTGTTTTGACTCTACTTGTCTTAACGGCAGTTCATAATAATACAGCCCGTAAAATTACCTTTTAATTCTACCACACACTGAATCTAAACAAATTATGTTAGATATAGCTTACAGAAAGGCTTTTTAAGCGATAACAAAATTTTCACTATATAATGAGAAAAGTGCGGAAGTAAATTAATTGAAAGAAATGCTTCATAAAACAAACAAATAAATATTAAGACTTTTTTGTACATTTTGTTCATAAATACTTCAGTATTTCATATTCCAATTTGATAATGTCTACATGTCATCTTACTAGACATAAAATCGTGAAATTTCTGAAATCCGACATTTCTGAAATTTCGACGATTCCGGAATTTGGACATTATACATTAACACTTGCATTTAAAACTTTCTAAGCCATAACAAAACTTTCCCTATATAATGAAAAAACTATAGAAGTAAATTATCAGGGAACAGAATAGATAACGATAATTAAAAAATATTCTCAAACCTTTATTGTGAGAGAAATATACTTAATAATACAGCTTCACCATTGGCTACAGTAGGGAGATATATAGATATATCAGCGACGAAAACATCACTTTTAGTTAAGGTTAAAGTTCATAATATATGTTATACCACAGAAGAAAATCATTCACAAATGATAAAACATTTGAAAATACATAAACAGATCTTGATTTGGTAAAAGTATTTTACTCAATAATACCCTGTAATAAAATTCTATTCAAAAACGATGTAAGTCTGGTAAAACTTTCTTTATATCATGGTGTAAAAGAAAAAAAAAGTAATCATATTTGTTTTGCTAACATTAATTATTCACTTAAAAAAATATGAGAGCGAAACTTTTATCATTGGGAAAACGGAGAGAAAAACACCTTTGAGCAGTGACAGAATGTTTACGAGAACCTTGTAAGTCTGTGAATGAACGCTTATTCAGTTTGAACGACATACGCATAAACAATACTTATTTATGTTATGACAAAATTTGAAATTACCTATATAAAAATCGCAAAAAACGTTAATTCCTGATCTTCGTATAAAAAGAGAAAATACTGGCTTCTCTCCCGCAAGCAAAAGTTAAAAGACTTAATGGACATATGTATTGCTGTGTGAGATATATATTACACATAAGAAAAGTATTTTCACCTTGTAACATTGTAAGGTTTATTTCAGTGGCATCCAAAACAATCTTTAACCTTGACAATAGAAGCGGAGTACTTAAGTTCACCGGGTACACACAAACCATACTTATCCCATAACATATAAATATATACTATTAATTTAATAATTATATTTCCTCACTTTCAATATAACGATAAGAAAAACTAATTATTCCGCTCTACTGACAAAATTTTCTGGCCAGATAATGAATGGGGTTCACAAACAATCACGGAACTTTTCTTAAAGAATAAACTAACTTATCTTCGAATTACAGAAGTATGTTGCATTTTGGAATATAAATAAACTTCTTACCACTTTTTCCAACTCCTGGTGCTCCTAGAACAGCAATTTTAACTTCCGACAGAGAGGATTTCTTTCTGCGGATACTGCGGATAGCGTTGCTGGTCATGCTCGAAATTCCAATTATTCATAATTTTGTCCGTACAATACCATCACGTTGTCCTTTAACCCGCGCGTGGTACTAAATCTGACAGTTCGGAGAACGTTCTCCCCCACACGTGGTTCGAGCGAAGTGAACGAGAGAGAGTTTATACTAGCAGGTGGCGGTTCTGAACATCCTACGGATCAGCTCTTCACGGAGCGAGAGCAAATACCAACTTCACTGATCCGTGCGTCGGGCAAGTAACACTGCAAGTTTTGGCGCTAATCATCCCTTCTGCATCTTATCCGCCATTCTTTCCTTTCGTCGAGTAGCAGGCGCGCATTGAGAGGGTTACCCTTCAGCGACTAACTGCGTCGCCAAAGCGAGATAAAGTTCTCGCCAAGTGGCGATAACTAGACCTACGCTAGGTGTTACGAAACAAAACAATAATAGTTTATAATTGGCTAGTATTGATAAAAATTTTGTTAAGATACAGGACAACCATATTTCTATTCAATTATGTCGGCAACAATTACAGCATAAAATAAGCTATAATATGAAGATTTAGTGTTACTTAACTTTAAAAACAAGTTCTTTAATTTTCAAATTTTAAAGTAAATTTTAAAGTAAATAGTAACACCTTCTGCATGAACATAATTTTTGTTTCATACCCAGCCTTCTCCTGAGCTCATTATTCTATTCCCTAAACTTTTTTTTCTTTTTTTTTTTCGTTGTATTGCTTTTATATATTGGCAATAACTTTTCAAACATTTTGCTTTTCCTTTAAAGGCATATTTCCATATGGCCTTTCATACGATCATTATACTCATTCCTCCCAATGAATATCCACAGCACAACCAGTAAAATATATTTCGCTGCATAATCAATGGATTCTATACTTAAATGAGCAAAAGATTTACATTATCGAAGCATCCATGCATTATTGATCAATTAGAATTTGACAAGTAGTTGGCTCCTAAAAGTGTACTTTACAGACAAATTACCCATTAAAAGTAAAATTATCTTTGTTTTACAATGATAGTAGATAGAAGAATATCAGAAAAGTGCAATATTAAAATTTTATTAACTTAAATCAATTAATTTAATTAGTATTTAAAGAATATTTCTCTCTGTTTCTGAAATGAGAAATCATTCAGACATGAAAAAGAGACAAAAATCCCGCTTTCTATCTTTTTGTAGCAAATAAAATGTTCAATTTTACCAAAGTAAGTTTAACAAGAATTTTATGTATACCAAAGAAATAGAAAAAAAAAAAAAAAAAAAAAAGACTACAAATACTCATATTAAAACTTGTAATATAATGGTTCTATGTAATCCACATTATTGAAAGCAACCATTATATCAAGTTAAATATAATAAAGCTCAGATTACTGTAATTTCGATTATTCGAAAATTTTGATAATTTGAAATGAAAGTTTCGTGTTGAAAACGCTTACTAAAATTGTACATTAATTTCTCTCGATGAGATTTCTCTAATCCGAAACATTCGCTTTCTCTAACTCGAAATTCTTCCCATATGTTGCTGATTTTTTTTTTCCTACATTTCTTTTTCGATAAGCCGCGATCATATATTATCTCCCAGACATGGAGGTCATGTCCGAAACCGACTTTGCAGAATACTCAAATGAAAATCAATTTCCACTGAGTCATTTACCCTTCCCCAAAAGCAAGTGCTCTGTTTCTTTCGAGAGTATTTAAAAATGCACAAGAAACTATGCAGTTTTTTTTATAAATCTGTTGTTGTTGTTGTTGTGCCGTGACTATAGCAGTAACATCAAGCAGTGACTACAGCAGTGACTTATATAACAGTAACATCAGAACATGCCCACGAAATTCGTCGCGGCAAGGAGAGCAAGATTGCGCCAATCGTTGGCACCATACAGGTGACAGTACGACTTTCCTCGGTTCCGCTCCTAATTTTGAAGGATTGAACCCGTGGGAGAACGGGCAGTGCCTCCTAGATATAAAGCTGTCGGACTGGTCTGTGACGTCACGAGCACTAGACCGTATAATATGAAACGGCGGAACTTCCGATAGCGATTTCTCCGTGCATACGAGTATGAATTTGCGTTAAATAATGAACTCTCAGAATAATCCAAAAACTATATTTCCGCAATAAAAAATTTATTTTACTATCGGAATATCTTTGAACATTACAATGCAAGAGCAATAAAACTCATTAAAGATGCATTAAAATTTCATATGTAATGTAATAAGATTTGATACTTAGTCCAGCAAAACTTGATCTTGAATATCGAATTTGGCTTTATAAAACGATTAGTAGATGCTGAATTTTCAAATCATTCAATTAAAAATTAGTTCTGAAAACCAAAACTCCTCAATATCTTAAAAATTTCTGATATGTTGTTTTTATCTCATCTATAGACATAATATCATGTTTTCATAAAATCATATTCCTTGAAAATAAGAATTTAAAATTTCATCAAGGAAAATTTACATTTATTAGTCTTAAATATACTCTCAAATGTGTGGAAATTATAACATATATATATATATATATATATATATGTTTGAGTAACTCGTTCAACTTTACCATTAGTTTGAGGCCCGTTAGTAGTTAATAATTGTTTTACATTATGATTTTACATTATGATATATATATATATATATATATATATGATATAATTAAATACTCTGGCTATGTTAAGAAAGGATTGGTGGACAGACTTCTTGATTTTCAAGTAGAGGATCATAAGGCAATTTTCCATACATTAAATAAGATTGCGGGGATTTTGCAACACAATGAGGTGTATTATTACATTATTCAGTAACTTGAGGTAACAATTTTGTCCATGCAATATTAGCCTGATAAGAATTTAATTTACAGTTTAATTATATTTGTTTGAGTAACTCGTTCAACTTTACCATTAGTTTGAGGCCCGTTAGTAGTTAATAATTGTTTTACATTATGATTTCTTAAAAAGTGCTTAAATTTGGAAGAAGCAGCATTTCTATCACTTAAAATTTTCTTTGGTACTTGAATTTGAAAAATTTGTCTTAAACTATTTATGTAACTATCTGTAGTTACACTTTTAGAAGCAAAAAATCCATATTTAATGAGTAGCATGATCAATAATTAAGTGAATATACATTTTAATATAATTATAATAGTTTAAACCACCAACAGTATCAATAGATAATAATTCAAAAGGTTCACATTAAACCAAATCTCTTTTGTTTACTTTTCTTATTAAACTGACATACTTCACAATGTTTACAAAAAATTTTAGCATCTTGGACAGACAATTCCTGACCAATAATATTGACAAGATTAATATGAGCCTTTTAAAGTAATTTAGTACAAAGAGAGATTGCTATTATGATTTTGTATAATCCTTGCTTTTTAATAGTTAACACATCATTAATTTCTTTATACTTAGGATTATATACATTATCTAAATTTTGATGCTCTTTAATTTCTTCTAATGAGAATAAATTAACTTCCAAACTTAAATGTTGACAAATAGGATTTCTAGTTAACATATCAGCTTCAATATTAGTAGAACTATTTTCATATTTTATATCAAAATCATGCATAGATAATTTTAAAGACCATCTAAATAACCTACCTGTAAGATCTTTAATGTTCTTAAGCCAAACTAAAGCAGCGTGATCAGTGTGTACAGTAAAATAATTACTGAGTAAGTATTAATAAAATTTATCTGCATCACCAATACAAAACATTCTAATTCAGTAATTGCATAATTTTGCTCATAAGACCTTAATTTTCTAGAATGAAAACCAATTTGGATGTAGGTTCCCATCCTGGTGCTTCCAACAGCTTCTTCAGATGCATCTACAAACACATAATTACATATGTAAGATATAATAAAATATGATGGCTATGTTAAGAAATAATTGGCGACCTTAAAATTGACTATCCTAAATTTTATTTTCTCCCCCCTTCCCAAGTTCATCTGTTCTCCCAAATTCAAGATCTTTCCAAATTATTCAATTATATTTCCGAATTTCTGGGTTTACGCATCCATATTTCTAACCCTGTGATTAAAATATCATGCATGTAAATATATACACATAGTACCTACTAAGTTTTCTCATCGTACAAACTTCTAATATATCACATATATATAATAATATACAAAGATTACTTAAAAGTAACATCCAAGCATACAGTTTATATTTTAAATGAAAAAATATTTTGATGTGAAAAACATTAACATAAATCTAAATTAATTCCTGGTATGTAATGGACAACTATTGCTGTCACCTATATAAAATAATACAGTACAACAAATGAAGTCTTAAAAATTATTTATTTATATAACATATTTAAATACAATTCCATAATTTTTAATATTTTAATACAGAAACAAGAAATTAAATTACAAAAATAATAAAATTACACATATATTTACTAATGCATGTTTAGAGAGCAATTAAAATTAAAAAAGTGAAATGCACTAAAATTATTTTCAGGCCAAAAAATTATATTGGTACATTTCTAATATATTCTTTGTTTGTTATGCTTACATAGCAAGTGTTTTTAGTTTTCTTTTATCTGAATATTTAGAAAAGCTATCATTTTTGAATTTACAATAATTGTTTAAAAGAGTATTTGTGCATGAGTATATAAGCAGTTGCATAATTTTACGTGACAAATGGTTTTTACAGGAAATAATTTTAATTTCCTTACACATAAGAATTTCTAATGTCATAGTGGATATTAAATTACGTTGGTTACATACTTGGAGGAAACTATTTTCATATTCAGGGCTTATGAGCTTCTGTATGACAATAAAATTATGCAGTATTACATTAATGACATCAGCAGATGGGTACTTTAACCCACCTCTATCACAATTATGAATATGTTTGAAATTGGGAGGAATTATTAGTGGTTTTTCAATAACTAAATTACCTCCACAGTCATCACATTTTAGCCTATTCATAACTGAGTGGCAACAATATCCAGCCAAGTATGCAATTAAAGGTAATTTATCAACCATAGTTTCAAGATCATTATCTATGACATTAATATGCTTGAAATTATGAAAATATTTTACAATAGATTCATGGGAACTATCATTAATCAAATCAAAAGAGTTAGAAAAGTCATCGATAACAATTGTCCCTTTACTTTTCGATATCATAGTTAGATTTAATACAGAACATGCACGTAGTTTGTTTTCTACTTCAAAAACCTGTCGAAGTGATATATGATAATTTGTTCCAGCCATCCTGCGATATAAACTAAAACGATGTTCCAATTCATCTGTCTGAATTTTACCGGGCAAAAAATACGACATGTTGAGTTCACCTAGACAATACCTACACATTTCTATCATACACGTTATTGTTAATATAAGAGCAGAAAGTGTCTCTTTTGTCAACCTACCCGTATCACTCTTCATTTCTTTCCATTTCATCAACCAATCAAGAAAATTATTTAAAAATACAAACTTCTTGTTTGATTCATTCCATACTAATGGTTTACAGAAGTCATCACAAGAATGTACCCCCTTGTTTGGTGTTTTAACATTCATTATTGAAACCCACGACGAAAATATTTTAATATATTCAGATGTTTCGTGAAAATTTAACAAATTATGCTTTACTCCTAATTCTTTCAGGCCTTGTGATGTTTGATCGTTGAAAATTTGTAAAGCCAGTTTCACACTTTGACGTTCTAAATTTGTAGGCCACAGAGCTTTACGAGATATTGTATATCCATATTTTAACAAATTACCACTTTCAGCTTCATACATATTTTTTTAAAGTAAGAAATGAAGAGGTACATACATTATTTGAAGACAAGTCAAAATTTGGAAAATACATAGCTTGTTCAGGGTTTTTCTGGTTTAACCAGTTGTTACGAACACTTTTAATAATATGAACAGAATCAACTGCATAAAACAATGGACGAGTTGCATCAACAGGATGAGGAAATACAAAATTTGATAATGGATTATTAAACAGAGATATACATCTTCTATTAATGGAATTATTGTCACTAACAACAACAATTACTTTGAAACCTATTGCTTCAAGACCAACAATTATTTTTTTCAAAACAGTGAACAAAACTTCAGCTGTCATTTTCTTCGATGGTAATATATGGACAACATCTTTAAAGCAGCACAAAATACTCTGTATCATAAATACATGTGCACTAGAAGCTAAGTTATCAACTTCCTGGCCAATTCCAACAATATCTCCACTTTTGTAGTCAAGAAAAGGTCTGATGTGAATTTCATCCATCATTAATGAAACATATAATTCATGCTCTTTCAGATAGCAAGCTTTTTGCTTAGCATATGCCAAAAACAACATATCATCTGTTTCCTTTTGGGGATTTACATTTAATTTAGAACTTATTTTATGTATAGTACTTGGATGAGGCAAAATTAAATTACCAGATTGTCGGACAAATTTATATGCTTGGGGCGATAACAAATAAAACATAGAAGCTAAAATTAAGGTATTGGATGAATATTGACGATTTTGGGGCTTACATTTTACAAGAGAAAGTTGTTCAATCATGAACTCAAATAAAATTTTATCACCTTCATTTGTTAAACTTAAAGATTTCATCAGGTTAATTATAATTTCAATCGAATTCATTAAGTCTTTAGTTTCTAACATTTCAATATGATCAAGTATTTCATGAATTTCATTAATATTACTTACTTTTATAGGTAACTCATTACACTTACTACTGATATGAGTCAATAACTTATTTTGAAACGATACAGATAATAAAAGATCTGCAGTAATGTGGACTGCATAAAGCAATTTTACACATCCATCAGTGCATTTTAAATTCAAAAACATCAAGATATTGTCGTGCACAACGTTCCAAAATGTAGAAAATTTATATTGCATACAACAGGTTAAAAGTTCATTAAAGTCTGAAAATGTCCTCGATTTATAATACTCAGCAGCTGATAATTTACTATGAGCAATAGCTTTCATCATGAGGTTTGCTTCTCGTTCCATTTTTTTCTCATTCGGACTTTTTCTCGAACTACCAGCTTGTGAAGATAAATACGATGGACAGCCATCAAATATGCTAGGAAAAGCGCCTTCTTTTAGTTTTGGTCTCTGCAGTGAAGCTTTAATGATTTTCCCATTTTTTTCATCGAAAGCTGATGTTTCCCAGATGAGGTCATCAGGTTGAAAATGTTTATGGCACACCTATTAAGTAAAAGGAAGACATCATGTAACTAACTTCTTAAAACAACCAACTGTAAAGCAAGATTGAATCACTTTCCTTATAAATAAAAACATTCAAGCTTTGGCAATGCTTTGGGCAGGTTAAATTTTAAATGCATATATGCAAATTAAAATTTTTTTTCAAATATTTAAGGATCAGTTAACACTACATATAAAAAATCTGATCATGACAGCATACGACCTCCTGCCTATTCTATGGCTTATACAGCAACGAGCTTCGAAGTATCATTAGCCCTTGATTGTTTGTAAATTAAATGTAATTTGTTGATTCATCAAATAGAAAACTATACACTGAAACCTATTTATACATGTTGGCGGGAGGTAAAAATTATAGCTTGCAGAAAGTTTCCATAGCAGACTAAGAATATTCTACCAACAATTTATTGAATCTTAATAAATTAATTAGGATTACACCTACCCGAGAATATGGAGTTGCTGAGAAGTCCTTCCTAGGTATATTTCTTAGCCACCTCTCTCTAAGAGCATCATTTTTGGGAAAGGAAAATGAATGCACCTTTTCAGTACCTTTATAATTTCCCCGACAACCAGTTACACAGCATTTAAATGGCATATTTTCTGTAAAAACAGTACAAAAATCAGTTATATAAATACTAAATGTTATAACAATTTAAATTTGCATAATTATACATTGAAATTCGATACACCATAAACCAACGGTGGAGAATTTCAAATGTCATTCAAACATTTGAATAAATGAGACTTCAAGAAATTCGTATCTGAAGAACACCTAAGCTTCTATTAAGATATCTATTATTATACTGAAATTATTACTTGCATCAATGATGATAATTTTGATATTTAAAACATGCTGAAACAGTCAAATGAAAATAATATCAAACTTCAGGCGAATCATGTTTAGAATATTTAGAATATTGAACAGTAAAATATATACGTGAAATCTGAAGAAAGACTTTGTTTGGTAAACTAAACACTATTTATGGAATGTTAAGATGAATTTACTGCTTTAAATACATTGTATGCAAATACACAGTATAAATTTAGAAACCACATAAAATACATCTTTCAATAGTGATAAGTTAATACATAATTAAACTCACAATAAAACAAACGTTTTTACTAGACTGTTCTTCAAATACTGAACGCTTTGATCACATAACTTTAAAAGTTTGCCATTCTCACTTATACTTACACTCATTATACAATGCACTCACATATTAGCTATACATATTAGCTATTATATTTATTCTACACACTCACATATTAGCGTACATACGTTTGTTAACTGATATACGTAATTATTAATTTAACTAGATTTATTGTATAGGTTTACTTTCAATTACATTTTTAAAAACTGTTAAGCTTTGTATAAATGATTAGGTTAAAAATTCGTAAAACAGTAATGAAATAATAAAAAAAAACTTTTATAAAAGAAAATACGTAACATTAGATACTGCACACATAAAATTAAAACTTCGGTGATGCACTTAAACAAAATATATTAAGTAAATTCAGAAATAAGATTAATAATAATAATAATGGCTAATCAATACGGAGATAAACATAATAAGTATACTGTGTTACTAATAATTAAGGAATTAATACTTAATTTAATTCAACATTAGTAATAGCAAGCGTTTATTTCAATGAACAAAATATAAAGTTACATTTCAATAAATACGAACTTACCAAGTATTTCTTCTCCCCGACAGCACGTGCTAACATTCCAGTCTATGTACACCGCAAAGCAATGGCTTCCCAATTGAGAATCCAAACCTCGAGAACATCACGTGGGTCTACTAACTTTGACGTCACACTTGTTTCTACAACCTGTCCATTGGCTTTATAATCTAGGAGGCACTGGAACGGGTCCGAGGATCTCCCACCCCTCTTCCCCTACCATCAACCTCTCGAGGGGGCGTTCGCATCGCCGAATATTTAAAGTGCCCGCATACCGTACAGACAAAATACGCTTAGAAACATCAATGCCTCCGGGATTCGAACCCGGCCCTTCGGTATCGCACTAAGGCTTCCCCAGGCTATACCGTCTGGGTGGCTTTTAGAAATGTAGTCTATAGATTACATTTCTAAAACTATATTTTTGCAAGGAAAAGAGCTAAACTGAACTGTCCGACATTCTACAATTTTAGTTTATGTTTTAAAATATTTCACAGCTTTTCATCAAGCCAATATCGTTATTTTTATATATTTTACTTTTGAACTGTTTATATTAATATCTCATTTAATACTTCAGTAATTAAAATCAAAGTATTACTAGATGCAAATCAATCCTTTTTTTTAATTATTATTATTTTCATTATCACTTTCAAATCGACATGTACCATCTAATACTCCAAAAAAAAATTATGATACTTCGTATCTTATCACTTTTTAAGAGTTTTTCTAATGTAAACAGAGATTAAAAAGCTAAATTTCTTGATTTTAATTACATTTGAACATTTTTTAGGTATCAAAGTAAATTTCATCATTATTGTATTCAATTATATCTATCTTTCCTTGTTAAATACATTTATATGCATACCTACGGAGAATATTTGGCATTTTTATTTTTTGATGTGCAGTTTTCCGAAAGTATCATTTACATCAATTTTTGATTATTTGAAAAAAAAAAAAATGTTTTCTATAGAGACTGCGTTAGGAACTCATTTTGTAGACTCACTGATTTCTAATATATTATTTGAGGTAATAATAAAAAAAAGGTCTTTCTTTCTTTTAAAAAATATGAAAAACTTATTATAGTCAGTTAAAAGCTCTTTCTTGCAGACAGACCCATAACGAAAATGTTTCTCGTCGCAATGTTTTCCTACACTTAAACAGACCGTGAGGGATTTTGGCACGTGTCTACTCAACAGGCCATCTGTTTTACTTCCTGTAAAAAATTTTTAGCTTCCTTCGTATACTGACTTTGCAAACTAATTGCATGCTTTATAAGAAAATAAAAACTGACATCGAGAAAAGTTGCTTTGTATTCACTTTAAAAACTTTCACTTTAAATTCACTTTAAAAGATGTATCCTACGGAAATGATAATTATTTTTATTTCACTTTAAAGCTTTCCACTCAGAGCTAAAATTATAATTGTTCTCTTCGCAAGACTCGGAATCAATAAACTTGATTATTATTTGTTCTCTGTAAAAATATAGAATAGTTAACTCCACTTAGAATGATCAAGTGCATTTAAAATCCAAGTGAATTTAACATTTTATATAGGAACTGGTGAACTATCCGAGGGTTGCCAAAATGAAATGAAAAAACAAGACAGTATATTTTATTAATGAGCTTTTGTTATTGACACTTCTTCGTCTGATATGAACCTCACCCAGACAAGTTCCACGAATTTTGCCGTGGCTAAGCCAGCGGGTAACGTCTATCGTTGGCCCTAGGTCTTGGGAACCTTAGGGAGCATTCAAACGAAAGCTTTACGGTGATAGCTGGCATAAGCAGAACTTCGTAGCTAGACAACCAGACTATGTTTCGACACTGGTAAAAGGTGGTGTGGTGTGTGTGATTATGGCAAACCCTCCAGGGCTATCTGCCTAAGAGGAGGGATGCCTTCGTGGAGGACTTTCAAAGGGAAACTGGCTCGTATACACGTTACACATGGGGAAAACCACGAAAACACCCATGCAGCCAGCCCGTTCGCGGGATTCGAACCTCGGACCGAACTACCAGTGTTCAGCGACTTTACCGCTCGGCCGCTGGTGGGCCACTGGTAAAAGGATTTTGTCTAAATGTTTAAATTTTTTAACTTAATGCCAAGTTAGCATGCGAATAGACAAAGCAAGCTAAAGTAAACACGAACTGACATCCGGCTGACGAGTTTGCAGCGTCAGCTGCACATTCATACATGCATACATTCATTCATACATACATTTACCTTTCCTGATTAGCCATGACTTTGATCCTTTTCCACAGGTGAGAGCAAAACTAATGACTTTTATGCGTAACAACTATGATAACAGAGACAACTGAACCCTTATCTGAACTCTTCTTCATACGGGACAGTACGAGTTTGCTAGCAGTTTTGTTAGAAAACCTCTGAAAGACGGATCCAAAGCCTACCGTCCGGCTTCAGCTGCGACTGATTCGTTAAAAGCACGTCCCCCTCCCAACTACTAACAACTATACTCCAGCATTTTAAGTGCCCGATTCCGGGTATAATGTTATGGTTGTGGACTCCCCTACCACTATGCCAATAGGATGGGATAAATGAACTTTCAGTGGTGTACACAATTACGCAAAGGTATGAAGTTTTTCTTACAAAAGTTTATCTATGTCTATTTGGTTTTTATACTTGAAAATAGGATTGCAGTCCGGGTAGAACTACCGGTATCCAGCAATTCTTATCCACTCCGCTGCTAGTGGGCTGCTATGGGAACTGTAACGTAGTCTTCGGGAAACCAGGAAGCACTCTTTTGATACGAATTCAAAGTTGCAGCATATCTCTTTAGTTGATTCTAGCTTGCTCTGGCGCAGCCCGCAAAATGCCATAGGGCGACGTAAAGTCTGCCATCTGCATCGAGACATTTCCATGACAGAAGGGCTTATCGTAAAATATTCAGGGTTACTGATTTCCATTCCGGTTCCACTGCTTTCCAGAATCCAACAATTGTGACTGGTGTGCGCTTAAAAAGAGCTCTTTTCAAGAGACCAAAGGCACAACAGTCTGTAAATGAAACTTCAAGGGATTTCGCAGGAATGCGTTGAAAAGGTATATGTGCAATACCTGTATCAGTCTTCATTTTTTCAAGGAATGTTGTAGAACTTTACGAAGTATGACTTATTTCTTTTTCTTGGTTAAGTGTCCCTTTTTGAAAGCCATTGGGATAAAAAAATAGAATTTCTTCTGTGAATATCGGGCGTAAGACTTTCTCTTGATAGTACGTTGAGTTGACTTCAAAATTTTTTCCTACTCTTCTTATTTTTCACCTCCTATTGTAAGAAAATTCTGCGTCTATCATAAAACCCTTCCTGAAATTTTCTTTACATTGACAGAACCAGGATTGTACATTTTCTTTCTGTTTGTTTCCGATAATAAATCGACCTTCTTTTGTTGCAGTCATTTAGGTCAATCCATGCTTCGTCAAGGGTCTAATGTATTTCCGTTAATCTCCTGCTAAATAGTTTTCAAATAGTATCTACAAATAAATAGTAGTACTACAAATGAACTACTAAGTAATAACTACAAATAAATAGTAGTACTACAAATGAACTACTAAGTAATAACTACAAATAAATAGTTCCTACAAATTGTTCTGCGTCGAGGCACATACTTCCGAAGAAGCTGGCGAACATTATGTTTTGTAGCTTTTTCAAGTTGTAAATCTTTTTTTTATTACTTTATTTATTGTTGCTACAGATATATTTAAAGACTCTTGCAAATGATTCTTGCGTCGGCGAATTTCCTTTTGTTAACAATGCTTGTTGCTACATATATATTTAAAAAGTGTGCAATTAATTTCTGGGTCGGAGAATTTTCTCTTGCTACCAGCGATTATACTTTAGAAACATTAGAAACAGTACGTACATTTTTCGGGTATTTGTTTGGACTCATCTTTCTTGGTAGAAGTAATGACTGGTGGTTTTTCCCTTTCCGATTAATAATGTTGCCTATTTTCCATTCAGTAGTTTTAATACCATGAAAGTCACAACATTTTTTAGTTATGGAATAGGAGTCTCTTCGGAAAACGCAAAAACATATCCTTCAGTCCGCAGCTTATTTATTAGAAACATTTTGAAAGAAAAATAAATTTAAAAGTAGTAGACTATGTTTCTCATTTCCAATAATCTGTTACCAGAAACTTTAATTCCAGAACAATTGATTCTTTTAAATCCTTGAGTGGAAAAAAAAAAGAAAGAAAGAAAAATGAACTAGTGTAAAAAATCCATTTTCATCAAAAAATCGCAAAATTTTAAATACTTAAGTGTTACATGGAAGCATTTAACGCTTTTTATAATGATCTCTGAGTTTCAATTAATTTTTTGATACATTAATTCTAATTTGCTAACGATCTCTACGTATAGTGTTTGATGCTGTGTGCACATTTCCATTCTCTGAACGTGTTTTCATGAAATTGCCTTCAATTATCTAACACTTCTTCAGCTTGATCATAATTTACAGGCGGATTTTTACAGCAATCGATTATTTCGCATTATTTTCGGTTCGGTTATCATTTTCACAACAATCTTTTCCGTGAATATTTTATGAAATATTCTCATTTGTTGTAAACTCATTGCATCTCTTCATCCCGTACTTTAATAAAATCGCATAAGCAAGATTAATTATCATAAAAATGTAAGCCTCTTTTATGTAACCGTTCTAATAATAATAAGCTGTTTTCAATCCCTTTTAGTTGGAAGCGATGTTTTTATTCAAAGCTCAACTTTAAAGGTCTACTTTCTTAAAGCAATTTTGAATAGTAGCACTTATTAAATATGTTTCCAAGTATTATTTAGAAGATAAATTAAATCTAATAAATGCATCGTTGGAACTAATTTCTTTACTATCTTTTTTAACCATGGCAAAATTTTAATTGTGTAAGGAATTTTGAAACTTTTAATTACTCAGTAGCAGGTGACAGGTGACGGAGGACGGGGGCGCCTGGTGTCTAACATAGGTAAACAGGCCTATACCCCGCGTCCTCCACTGTGTAGAGGCAAAAACTCCCTGGAGCCCCATGAGGCCGCCCCGGGAGTTTATTAGGATCTTAAAAGTTAACATGGCCATACAAGGGCTAGACTACATGTAGTACATTGTAAGAACATGAGACAACTGAATGTTATGGTTACAGAGGTAGAACAAAATAAGACATAAACATAAAACATAAATGGAAACATATAAAGAAAAACATGAAGAAACACATAAAGCACTAAAAACACAAGAAGGTACACTAAGATACACTAAAATACACGTAACTAAATAAACACCGAACACACATAGATAAACGCGATGCATCAGTAGTTACTCAGTAGCAGTAAAATTGTAATTGCATTTGAAAAGAGAAAGATTGTACTTACATTAGGTTATTTTGAAGCAGAAATCACGCAAAATGAGCAATGCCCTCGCCGGGACTCGGACCTCGGGCCTCTCGAATACCCGCCGAGTGTGCTGACCCTTACACCACGAAGATATGCTAAGAAGGCGGGAGAAATACCTTATGTACTCCCCATTTTAAAAAGCGACTGTGGATTAGGGGACCCAATCGCCAAATCCTGGTGGTGGGGAATTATCATCCACCACCTTTTTTTTTTAATTCAGGAACCACTGGAGAAACATTAGGTTATTTTGAAATAGGAATCATGAAAACTTAGCAATGCTCTCGCCTGGACTCGAACCTCGGGCCTCTCGAATACGCGCCGAGTGTGCTGACCATTACACCACGGAGGCGGGAGAAATACCTTATAATATGAACTATGTATTTTGTAGGTTTTCATAGAGAGATAAGCAAAGCCGTTATTTACCAAAATAAGAACTTTCCTGTGTATTTGGCGATTTTATTAGCTCACAACAGTATAATTCGGAAGACATCCATGCTTTTCGATTTACAGGCAGATTTTTATTTTTGAAATGTCGTGGTTTAATTAGTTTTCTAAAAATTATTAACTTACAGCAGTAGCTGTGTTACAATTTGTTACATTTTGCACCATTCAGTTCCTGACATATTAGGACATAACTAAACGCTAATCCTTTCCATTGATATTTTACATCTAATACCCTTTTCACTTTCATTTAATGGTCTTTAAACAAGCACTGATTTGTAAGAAATTTCAATCATAATGCTCTCTACTTTTGTTATATCCAGACATTAGCTTAAGTCACGCTTTATGAATCCAATCGGTTGTACAGTCATTAGGATTTTTGGAAGTAGAAGACGAAAAATGAGCAATGCCCTCGCCGGGACTCGAACCTGGACCTCTCGAATACGCGCCGATTGTGCTACCGTTACACCACGAAGGCATTCAGAAAGGAGGGAGAAAATACCTTATACGATACCTTATGTAAAATATGTGGTTTGGTTGGTGTTGCTAAGCACTCAAGGTCTGTCTCTACCTTAATTGCTTAAGAAAAAATATAAAAATTTATTTTGAAAAGCACTTTTCACGCTATAAAGATTTCTCACAATTATGCAAATCTATTATGAAAATTATTAATGGTGAGCGCCGGGTAGTGCGAATCAGTGTATGATTTTTGCTTTTTATCACCATCACTATTTGGTTTATTTATTTTTATTTTTATGTGTACTTTATTTTTACTTTTTTTTGGGGGGGGTAACCATTGTTTGTGCTTTTTGGTTGTTTGCGTTTTTTGTCTTTGGTGTTTAGTTTTGCCTAAATGTTTGTATTTTTCCTTCATTTTTACGTTTTTTTATTATTTTTAACACGACTATTTTCATTTAGTTATTTTATGTTTTACTTATGTTCCTTTATTGAATTGGGCGTGGCCTGTTACGACCATAAGACCAACTTGTTTGGATAGGTGGGTCGGGCTGCGCCCCCTTCTGGTACCTTATAGGATTCAAAATCCTCTGTCAATAGCAACTGATTTCAAATAATTGAATCCATGGGAAAATAACGATTCTGGAAGCATGTGTAACGTTCATTCATCAAAGGCTTTACTTTTCCGTCAGCTCAGTTATTTGAAATCGATTATCTCTGACACGGGATTTTATCCTTCTACTATTGAGAAAGGCTTTGAAACATTTTCGTTTCCCCAAAAAAAGATATTCCACTTCAATAAATAAATAAAAAAAAAAAAAAAAACTAACTCCGCTAAAAAATAACAATAATGTTGTTGTCGATCTTTTTCATCCTTCTTTCATCCTTACAGAATTGCTCAGATTCTGCTGGAGTTTAACATTCAGGTCAATTTATCACCAATAAGTAAAATTGGGTTTTCGATTTATAAAGATTCTATCTCTGATTTTAATTCTTCGGGAATTTATAGCATGTCTTTTCAGTATGGTTTCAGATATATCGGACAAACTAAAAAAGCGTTAAAATTTAGACTCAACGAACGCGAACTTTATGTTTGAAAAGAAGAAAGAAATCAATCTTCGATATTTAATCATAGTTTGACACTATTTTTGATTTTGGTTCCGCAAGAATTATCCATAAAGCTTCAGTGGTTATTATTACCAGCGAGTTATCTTCCAGAATTATCCATAAAGTTCCTTCCGTTGGTGAATTGGATGTCCTTTGAGCTATACACATTCACAAAAATGTTTCTATTAATTCCCATACAGCTCTTCTTAACGCTATCAAATTTCTAATACTTTAGTTCATGTTTTAGACAACGTTAGTTTTCACCTTGAGTCGCCCCTTGCTTTCGATATAAAATGTTGCGCTCTTCCGAATAGTTGAATTCTTTTTTCCTCTGGATAAAGAGCGATTGTATCTGATCACAATTGTATCTTTTGTATTGATTGTATCTTTTATTTAAAATCTGAGTCAAATTATGGTTCTTTTAATTTTAAATTGATAGCTTCTTGCAGGAATTACTGCAAAAGTGTGAGGAAACGCTGATTGAAATAATATGTTGGTAATTAATCTTAAGTAATAAAAATAACATCAATGAATGAAACTCATAAATGAATAGATGCATGAAAATTAAGATTTCTCAAGCATCTATTCATTTACTAGTTTACTTTTTCGTTTTCAGAATCTAACATATAGGCACTCGGGAACTAGCATTTGAAATTTTTAGAAATCGTACTGTAAGGATTATGTTAATTTTATTAACAGTTAAGTTTTAAGTTAAAGTTCCTTTCCTGTCAAATTCTTAACTTCAACTTACTACTTCCGTTCAGAACGTAGTTTTGGAATCACTCTGAATACTTAATGAGGAGGAGCGGTATTTAAACCGCAAAGTCTACTTGCTGAGTGAGAGAGAATCAGAGTTTCTGATTTTGCGCGCGTCTGCCTTTTGGCTACTCTCTCTCTCTCAAAACTGTTATTACGTTCGGCCGCACTCGGCCCTTGATAAGCTTCGCAGTCAAATAGAGTTAAGGAGCCAACTTGATTAGAATCTTGATAGCTTCGGCTATATCTCTTTAGTTAATCTTAGTTTTAGTTTAATTTTTCAGTCTCTTAAGTACAAGCCCAAGTGTCGGCTTTTATTGTACACTCCAAGACGGAGTTTTTTTAAAGCTTATTGGAATAATAAAGGGTTAGTTACCCTTCCTTCTTGTTGTTTCTTGTCACACGAACTTAAGCGATTATTCGCTAACTAGTTCTTAAGATTCGTCACTTTCTACAGTAACAGAGAAATACACTAGTGAGAATCTTACAGCACAATAGTGAGACTCTTACTCACTATACTCTTTAGACTCACTATCGTCTCACTATATTCTTTATACTCTTTAGACTCACTATAGTCTCACTATACTCTTTAGACTCTTTAGAGTCAGTCTCACTATTGTGAGATATTTTATTGTGTGATAGTTACATTTTACATATTTTTACCTGCGTGTCTACAGTAATTCGACAGTTAAATTTTTTATCATTATATACCATTAGATAAGAATATGAAAGTTTATTTTTTCATAAATATTGAGAGTTCAATGTTGAAAATCCTACTTTATAAGATAACTGGTGTTACTGATGCTGATGCTTCTTATAAATGATCTTATGACTGTGTTACTTATGCTCATCTTTATAAGCATTAGTAACACAGCCTGTTCGAATATACACTCCACTCATGCTGTCTGGTGTAGCCCATCGCTTTATGTAAACCTCTAAGCACATACAGGCAGCGTTACTCAATTATGTATCAATATTTTCATTTAAAAACCGTCATGTGGTCATAGATTTCTTCTTTATTTCTATATAATAAAATATCTAAAACCACGTTTTTATTGTCTCCTTCCTCCAAAGAGTGGGACGTATTTCACTATGAAGCTATTACATGCTTTCAGTTACTATGTTTCAAAAATATCTTTACCATTACTGCTTTGCAAATACAACTCAGCCTTTCAATGAATAATATTTCAATGAATTAAATGAATAATAATTCAAGCGAAACGCTAATTACTTTTCTTTATCTCTGGAATAAAAATTATACTTTAAGAAAAACGTTATTTGCAGAAATACTTCCAATAGCAAAAAGAAAGCATGCCGGCAGTAATTAAGGTAATTAAAGAGAAAATTTTCCAGAACACTTCTCCAGAATCATTATTTAAGGAACACTAAACGCGTTTATTTTATCTTTTCATTTAGCGAGCCAACAATATATGAAAGAGAGACTTAGATATCCATTTCAGTTATATTATTCTGCTACCTTTAAATAAGACAATGAAGCAAATCTTGGTAATAAGAACTTTGTACCTAGAATAATGAGTAAAATTAACAGAAGGAATTTCCGTGAAATAAAGGAGAGTGATCAATTATATTCTGAGCAGTGCAGAAGCGTCTGCATAAGGTGCTAAACATAAAAGACCGAAATAGCGAATGAAAGGTACGCATGCAAAATTATCATGAAAAAAAATACAGTTATCAGATAATGTCAAAGACATTAAAATTAGAATTAAAAAAAATGTAAACAGAGCACTTGAAAAAGACTTAGTAAGACTTTTTTTTTGGGGGGGGGGATCTTTTTAATTCTTTTTCCTTTTACCAGTCACTTCAGGTTAATGAGGAAATGCAATTGAAGGGATATTCAGAATCAATTTCCTGATATGTAAAATAAATGAAAACATGGAAATAAAAGAATAAAATTTACAACATAAAAGTGAACTTTAAAAAGATAGGGAAAAGAGCAGGCGACCAGATAATATTTCCTCGCAATAATGCCCGCCCAGGAAGCGAATCTTTACTTGAGGTAGAACCTCTCTGAAGATGTTCGCTATTGCAGCAAGGCACAAACCTGCTAAAAAGTCCTAATCTGTTCTAATCTAAGTAGAAGACTTGACAGAATAAACAGTATACTATATATTGGGTAGTTATAAAAATAACTGAAATTACAATATGAGTCTGATGGCAATATAGTACTTCAGGAGTACTGCATATTCACGTCGGATAAAGTTGTCATTAGTTGTTAAAGAAATAACATGAAGTACTGTAGAGTCATTAGGTTATTTTGAAGCAGCAGACAGGAAAAAATGAGTAATGCCCTCGCCGGAACTCGAACCTTGACCTCTCGAATACGCACCGAGTGTGCTACCGTTACACCACGAAGGTATGCTGGAAGGAGGGAGAAAATTACTCTCCCTTTTAAAATGCGACTGGGAATTAGGGAACCCAATCGCCAAATCCTGATAATGAAGAATCATCATCCACTACTTTTTAGTTCGGGCGCCATTGTAGAGTCATGAGGTTATTTTGAAGCAGGACACATGAAAAATGAGTAATGCCCTCGCCGGAACTCGAACGTGGACCTCTCGAATACCGTTACACCACGAAGGTATGCTGGAAGAAGGGAGAAAATACCTTATTGTACAAAGAACACAGCTGTAAGTAACAGATTCTTTAGAGTATAATAAGACAACTTTCTAGTTCAATGATGGTTGTAACAGAATAGAGAGATAACTTTTGTCACGCAGTGGAAAGTTTAAAAAAAAATTATAAAAGATTTTAATAAAGATATTTAAAAAGATAATTTTTATCGACAGTTAAAGCATTTTTAATCTAGGAAAATTAGACAATTGTAGAAAGTGGTTCATTTTAGTTTAAGGATAGCTGACTGTTGATTTATGTCCTTCGTGATCACTAAAAGTTAATTTAAGAACATTAAATTTATCTTCAATATTTGGAAAATGGTTTTGTTTTGCTTTCTGTTTCTGAGTAGTTCAAATACAAAAATTCATTGGCAATGTAAAAAAGTAAAAATAATTTTAATATCATCTTTACATTTTATGCCACATATAATAATAAATATACTTTCTTTTTCTTTAACTGTCTCCTGACTTTTTTTAATTCAGATGACAATAACTTACTTTGTAAAGAGAGAAAATGTCTTTGCTCAAAATTAAATGCATCTTATTACTTCACAATCAATAATATGCAAATCGTACCACATCATTCTGTACACTGTATTAAAACTCCCGCTGAAGACTTAATTTTCTTCATAAAAACTAAAATGAGATCATTATGAAACGAATATTGGAATTTTCATGCATTATAATTAGAATCTTGCTGAATCTTAATTAAGTATTATAATCTTGCTGATACAAGATGAAACTCTTTCCGGTCTTCTTATTAAATATTTTAAATCAAATCGTCTTTATCGTCAGAAGAAGCCTGTTTTATTTTACTACCTTATTTTTATGAAGCAAAATAAGTTCAAATTAATCTCATGCCATATTCAACTTATACAACCACAGTAAATTTTTCCGCTTCAAATAAATAAATAAAAATGCAGCTATGTTTATAAACTATACATTAAACTTCTTAAAAATCACGTATCGACAGATAAAAAAATGTTTTTTATATGCATAATTCTTTTGCAAAACACTTCACAGAAATAATATCTTAATGGCCATAGTATTATTAAACTTAGAATTTAAGCATTCCTGAAGGCAAAAATGAACAAATTATTCATTATAGAAAGGCCATTTTTTATTTAACTAAGGCACTATTAAGCAGACTGCGAAGGATTCATTCAGAAATAAAGTTTGACTATAAAATTAATTATGGGAATAATATAAAATTAAACACAGAAATAAATAAATGAATAAAGTTTGCCTAAAAGTGTGTAACGATTCGAGTTATATGAGAAAATAAGCGTTTATTTCATGTTCGGGAGAACTTAAAATATTATGGATGTTCCACATCTAACTAGAACACACTAGAATACTAGCCATGTATTATACCCAAAATACATATGGCTTAGTAACATATACTATGCATATTGCAGTCGACATGTAAAAAGCTGTTTTTTCCAAAGTTGCAGCGTTTTACGTTCTCGTCCACTACCACCAAGATGCGTATTAGCTAAGGTATATAAGCACCGAGTTCTTCAGTTCGATGGAAAGAGTCTTTGGAAGCTATTGCTCACTGGTTACTTTATCATACATCCCTGCTACTGATTTTATTTATCCGCTCTAGCTCCGCTAGCAGCCATTGCTTCGTGAAAATATTGAGGGCAGAGCCAAAGTTCAGTAGACGAAAATTACTTTGCATTTAGCATTCAAATTTGATTTGGACATTGACCTGAGCATTAATCTGAGCAATTTCGGTTCACATTCTTGCCGCCGAAGTTGGTATCATGCCGGTGTAGGTTTCTAAGTCAATCTGCTAAGTTAAATTAATTTGTGTAGTCTTGAACTACTAGCTTATTTTTATATTTAGTTCAGTTTACCATTATCTTAAGTTTTATCTCCATAAGTGGGTGGTGGATTTTTATAAGCGTAGAGACTGTGCGATCTGTAAATAACTGAGTTCAATAAAAGGGTCTTTAACACCCTTCCCTTGTATAATCCTCGACGTAAATATTGATATAACTGATTTGCATTTCTGGAGAGGAAACGGAAAAGGAGAAGTTATAGTAAAGGCTGGAATTATAAATAACTGGTTAATTAAAATAATAATAACCCTGCAATGTTCTTCGTGCTTACGCCGGATAAAATTCAATTCAAAGCCAAATCACAGAACATTCAAAAATACCATAATTTTAGAATTCTCTATACAGTGTTAGAGGTTCCCATATATAACTTTATATTGGCTATATTGGTTCTTTAAAGAATTTTTAGGCCGTTACGAATAACAACTTCCTTGAAAACATATTGTGATAATTTAGAAACTAATTACGATAATGGTACGAAAAGACTTGTTCTGTTGGTACGAGGATTTTACAAGGATACATCCTTATATGCCGACTATAAATTTGGGATAGAAGAATAGTGTAAGCTGGGAATCGTACAATCAGTAACTAAACAAAATTTTTGATACCGTCAGAATCCGATATTTATTTACCGCATCTCGAAAGGATAAGAATACAACGAAATTAAAGATTGTTTACAATGCATCTTCGTATTCTCCTCGTGCTCCTTCGCTAAACGAATTGTTGCATTCTGAACCAAAGGCGTTTTTACAAATTAGACTAGTAGAGACTGATCGTGATATTGTACCTTTTCTGTGGAAAGACGATTTACCAGATAATGTATTCAGCTGAGAATTCTGCGAATGTCTAGAGTTCTGTCTGGTATTACTTTCAGTCTGGGTTTTTTTTCCCCCGCTGCTGCAATTAAATTCATCTTGAAGCAATATTCCACTATGCATCCAGGTACTTTGTGGGGATTTATTTAATTTACTATCAGTTAGTTTTATTTATCAGTAACTTATCAGTTAGCTTTATTTTGAATCAATCTTTCTTATCGGTCTTACTTTAAACCCACGCTTTCTTGCCAGAATAATATTTCAGTTTTGCGCATTATGCAAAGTAGAGTAGAAGGATACTATTTAAGCTGGAATCTGAGCTACTTCAGACAGAGTGTATTCTGCTTTTCGCCCACATTATTTCATTAATAATTAAAGCTTGCTATTTTACGATCTTGCATATTAATTGCCGGTTTGTCTATATCAGTGATAGGGCTAAGAGCCAGTTCGCGTTTATTACTTCTGTGAAGCTTCGATTGATTATTTAACTTAGGCTTACTTTTTAATATCATATTACTATTTTGAATTATATTCAAAAGCTGGTTAAAAGCAAAAGCTGGCTGAGCAAAAAAAAGGCTGATTTGTAAGCACCAGGAAAGCTAACTGCAAATCATTTCTTGAGTTGAATAAAAGGGCCTTTTCATCCTTCGTAAGCCTTGTCATTGAAGCAGTTGAACTTAGCGAATAGTCGCTTCACGGTTCAAGTAGAGACCTAGACAACAAAGTGACTTTAACTAGAATCTTACGACTTGTTTGATGTAAACAAATCAATGTTCATCGGTTCAAATCCCGGAAGAGGTCTGAATATTTGAAAACGTATACGTGGCAATGGGGGCACTCATAATACATGGCGAACAGAAAGTCTTTCGAAGGCTGTAGCAGAGGACCAATACAGAGGAGGGCTATCTTCATTGAAATTGTTCCTAAAGGGAAATGATTCGCTTTTAAGTTACACATGGAGAAATCTATGAAAATGCCCACGTAGCCAAAAAGTCCATTCGTAGGAATTCGACATAAGGTCTATCTACCAGAGGTGGGCTAAACTGAAACTCATTCGTACAGACTGGTTGTACTGGTTGTACGTTCTCATTCGAAATGACTCCCTGTCTCCTATTTGAAATCAAACAGGAAGGGCTTAAGAAGCTTTGACAAGAAATTAAAAATATATTAATGTTCAAAGATGATTATACTATCCTAAGAAATTGAATTTTTTCAATGAATGCTGAATAACTTGTATTAAAATTATAAAATTAATTTGTTCTCAGAGCATGTCCTCAATTGGGAATTTCTCATTGGCAAAAGTGGTATTGATCTAACGAAATAACTCCCTTTAACTTGAAAGCAGACATCTCTCCAGTTATGTTACTTACATTACTGCCTTCACTGTGAATAACATGTGAACTAAATAACATTGAATACACTTTTGCAAGAATGTATAATGCTGAACTTTAGTAATTTTCTGTTAACTGAACTTTTAAAACTCGGAATTCCCTCTTCCTCTCATTTGTCACAAAATTTTCAATAAATGTTACAAACAGTTTGTTCAGAATTGATATAATATACAGATAAAGGTTCTAGTATATTTCTTAGCTATATATCTATAATTATTTTTTCATATTAATTGAAATGCAAGGAAAATATAATCATTCAATAGTTAATTCATCCTGAGGGAGTTATTGATAACGATCCTAGCATTAAAAGGGACAAGAAATGAAGTTGCACAAACAGATCAGCTGCTATAGAAACTCGGGGATACAGATAAGTAGGTCTCCCCCATTGCATCACAAATAAAATTCATTTATTAATCCCGATCTTAATCCATCACGATTTTTTTTTCAAGATTATCGATCAAGAAATTTTCAAAATAAAAATAGTAGCCTTTGTTCCTGTGATACAGGAAGCAAAGTTCCCCTTCAACCTGAAATACCAACAAATTTAATCTTCGTTGAACAACGTGTTAAGACCTGGCGAGTGAAACAAAAAGTGTGTTTGCGTGTCTTCACATGTGCGTCTGCACAAAGAGGAACTGTCAAACTCCATCAGTTGCAAGATACACATACAATGTCTGAAGGATTCTAAAACTTACTCAAAGATATTTGCAATACAGGTCAATAAAATAAAGACAAATTGAACACTGCAAAGTTCCCATTACTTTACCGCATTTTCACATATTTCAATTTGACGTTTCTATTCGCCTACCATTTCACTTCATCTATTTCATGATTATTTAAATCAATAGCTTAATAATGGAGAATTAAAAAGATGAGAAATCATGCTGATTGTTACTTATCCGATGAGCACTGGTCTAGTGCTTGCTTAGATCAGACAAGCTCCACCTGTCAGCTCATTCTGGTTTGGATTACTGTAAAAGTGACTTGAGTTAGACAAAAGGTATACTTCTGACAAATATTGTAAAACCTCGCTTAACAGGAATTCAATTAACTAAATCCTGCGTAACCTAAATGAAAGAGAAAACCAGTATATTTAATTATTGGATGCCTAAAACCATGCCTTTTCAATTTTTTTAAATGCATACTTTGGGAGAAAAGGAACTTTATCCAATAAATGTGTAACTACTATTCTTCGGTAACTACTATTACTACTAGTCTACTATATTACTTGTAACTACTATTCTTCGGTGTGACATAGCTGTTTGTAACCGTAGCGAGAAACCAAATCAGAAGACCTCTAATTATTTTAAGTTATAAGGTATTTCGCCCTCCTTCTTAGCAAGTCCTGGCGAGGGCAATCCATATTTTTCATCTCTCCTGATTCCGAAAAATTCTAAGTGACTCTATAGTGGCGCCCGAACTAAAAGAGTGGTGGATGATGATTCTCCACCACCAGGATTTGGCGATTGGGTCCGCTAATTCCCAGTCGCCCTTTAAAAGAAGGAGTATATAAGGTATTTCTCCCACCTTCTTAGCATGCATTCGTGGTGTAGTGTCAGCACGCTCGACGCGTATTCGAGAGGTCCGTGGTTCGAGTCCCGGCGAGGGCATTGCTCATTTTTCATGTCTCCCAGCATCAAAAAATCCTAATGTCTCTATAAAGTAAAGCAGATATTATATAAATATATTGTAAAATAGACTTTTGTTGAACAATTTGATACGTATTTATCTCTATCTCTAGCTTTCCAGAATAGTTCCTGCGGTTTGTTTAAAAATAGTTGTTTCTGAAATAATCCTGCCCCTGTTAGTTTAGATATAGAGGGTACTACTGTAAGTGAATCACAGTTAGATTTATTTTGGTAACAATATTCTTGTGAGAGCCGTAAGAAAAAGCAGTTCTTTCAAAATCTTGAGCTAAGTGTTGCTTTGTTACGAATAGCTAAATATATTAATCTGAGTAAATAACTAAATATATTAATCTAAGTGAATAGCTAAATACATTAGTCTGAAAGCGGCAGCAATATTGATTGTACTCTTTTAATCTTAACACTAAACTGGAATTGTTAATCTTCTGGAATACTAAATTGTTCGCAATAAGCTTTCCTATATGTACTAATTTTTCTTAACGAAACTTACTAATTTTCATTTTTTAATTTTATTCAAGCAGTTCATATGTTCCGAAGTAACAATCTCATTTTTATGTGTTACGCTGATCTATAATATCTCTTAGGGAGATTTAGAATTTAAGATAAAAAGCCTTGAAACTCTCAGATAATGTCTTCAAGCATATTTCATTGTCGTATGCCTCGTACTTCTTTAATTCTATGTTTTATTCATCATTTATTTATCATATGGTGCTTCCGTCTTCGGATTAGGAGACGTACATCTTGCAAAATGTTTTTCAAGAAAATAAAAGAAACTGGCACTTCATATTTCAGTATAATACAACTATGAAAGCTATAGCTTTTTATGCCATGTGATAGATCGTTTCTTCAGCTACAAAATTTTGTTAGACATGCCTTACCAAATATCGCAAAATTTTAAAGCAAATAAGAAATTCTCACATTAAATATATGTCTTTGTCTTATGGCAATATATGTCTTTGTCTTAATGGCAATAATGGCTTAATGGTTTAGTGGCAATTGGCAATATATGCTAGTGGTTCGAAAATCATTTGAAGTTCTGAGTTAAGTTAGCTTGAATTTCTTTCAAAACCGATAACTTTCTAAAAGATACGCAAAGTCGGCCAAACAATTAGAAGTGTGATTAGTTACACACTATAAATGTGAAAATAAACACATAAGAATAACAAGCTTGAAACTTGATTAGTTTCAAAAGTGATTTTAATTCAGAAGTTGTTACATTCAACTTTAATTTGAAAGATTTCGACGTTGATCATTGCAATTGTTAAACATTTACAGGTTTACAGTGTATTTCTTCGTAATGAAATTTCATACAAAATTAGTGTAAGTAATGATAATGAAATAGAAGTATTGTTTTTGCTTTTGCGAAACATTAAAAACAAATTAGGTATTTTATACGTTTCAATTCATTCCTGCCTGAAAGAAGTAACTAAGTTTGCCTAGTCAGTGACGACGCTAGTGTTTGTTCTTTCACGGGAATTTTTCTTTACACAAATAAATGAAGGTGGTCAGCTTTTTACAATAATAAAATATGCTTTATTTAATTGGACTGCGGAAATTGAACGGCTCTCAGGCGCTCTGCTGAGAGCTTGACACATATCACAATAAACAGGATCTAATTCTGTTAAAAGTTAAATACATTTTTCTGCAAGAAATTTCTAGACACTCAGACTCATAATCTTTTACGACTCAAATAGACTGGCGCCAATGTGTTTTTTAGAACATACGGAAAATATTATCATACATTTTTCATGAGCGCACACATTTTGTGGGACACCCTTCATAAATCCATAAAGACACTGGCTTGTACTTTAGAAACAATACAATTCGATTCATAGATTTCTTTATTTAGGCGCCCGCGCTTTCATTATTCGTGATATAAACTTGCAGATGAATTTTAAAAAGAGACTTATTTAATCACTTTCCCCCATTAAAGGATATCATAAATTATTTTTGTTTTTAGTTCATTAATTATTTTATATAAGTTTTAAATAAAATCTTGTTTTATAAAAACTATTTTTTTTATTTTCATCTTTTTAGTCTCAATGATACGTTATGCGTGAAATCACAAGAAGAAAGATTTCGTATTGCGGATCATTGCAAATGTCTAATTAACTAGAAACAGAATTTCAGTTTGGCTTTACTTAATTGTAAAACCTCTCAAAAATAAGAAACCAGAAAGTGAAACTGCCCTTATTTATTTCAATCAGCCCGAAAAGGATCTAGTGGATGCAGATTTTGTTTATTTATGAAGGACATAATTTTTATCGCTCCATAGTTCACAACAACAAATTTAATATCCCAAGGGTTCTTAAATAACCTCCTCACGACAAGCTGATATTTTTAAAAAATAATTCATTTTTAATTATAATACTACCAAATTAGGTAGATTATTAAATAAAGCTATTCCCAAGACAATTAGTATTAAGTTTGATAAAAACAATGAACAATAAATAAAACAATGATAAAAACTTCGAATATTACGTGGCATATGTTGTTCAGTAAGCAAGATGTCGAATCAGGAACCGCCATTTCACTTCGAACTGATGATTCCACTATGCTAGTTCATTGTCTAGAGGCGAATTAGAAGTCGACAAAGACTTGTTTCAAATCGTGTTAAATATTACTAGTTACAGTGATTTGTTTCTTTATAAAACGGGGCTTTATGTCCAAACAATTACAGTCCCACCAGCAGCGGAGTACATAAGACAGCTAAATAACGGTAGTTCGATTCGGAATCGAATTCCGGTAAAGAGTTTGGAAGCATGAGCGTTCTCCTAGTTTTCCCAAAATTTAAAGTGAATATGATCCAGTTTATCCTAATAAAATCCTTCACGAAGCCATCTTTTCTCTTAGGAATACCTTTCACGTGCTTTGCCCCAGTTGATTAACCAGGGAAACATTGTAAATAGTTAAGATTTAAAATACCTCGCCTCCAAACTTTTTACAGACGCTTGGTCTCAGTTTTCGCACCCAGTTCTTTAAAACTTACTGCATCGTCGAGTAAGATTTAACTAACTTCGTAGAGATTATATTACAAGGGAAAATCGAAACTAAGAAAAAGAAGTCAAAACGGCAATGATAGCTTCAGTAACTGAGCCAGTAAACTGCTTTGTATCATAAATGCGTTTGATGGCCATTCGGAGAGAGAATGACTTTATCGAGTACTTTAAAAATTAAACGAGCTTGTATTCACGTTACCTATGTAAAAAAACCACAAGTAATTCCATGCAATCAGGCTATTCACCGAGCTTTAAACCCGAGTCGAACTACCAATGTTCAGCGGTTTCATTTCTCAGCCTTTTCTAGGCCCCATTAAGCGGAGAAATTCAATTCTGACTGAAGGAAAATTTTACATGACTTCCAGAAGGAAAAAAGTGTGATTTATTTTCCTCATTTTGTTATCCCTTTTCAGTTTTAAAAAAATTATCATTCACGTCATTTGATAGACTTTAACTAAAATCCCGTTACACCTTTCTAGAAATACTGGAAGTTTTAGAAGAGGATTAGATACATTATATTCATCTTCGTTTCTAATCGAGCCTAAGTCTTCTTATTATTGACCTGATTTCCTAACCACATTTCGCTAACCGCACTATCTTGAATTTTTTACATTCCCCTATGTAAAAGTTCGACTAAAGAATGAAGAGACCCTTCACTTAATCAGACCTAACTAGAAAAATCTAATGAAAAAGACCTAACTAGAAAAATCTAATCCCTTTTAATTCGAACGTCATTTTGATCCATTAGGAACTTCGAACAAAAATTCAGGAAAAATCTTCTGTGCCTTCACTAAGAATGAAATTCAAATCTTAAGATTACCAGACTGACCCTTACACTATAACAGCACGCAAGAGGGATTTATTTATTTATTTATTTTTTTCCCTGCAATGGCGAGCTCTCAGTCGACTTCGGCTTGGCCACAACTAAATCCAGAAGTGATGGTCACTTTATTATGAAGGCCCCCAATAGTTGGGCCACCTTTGCCTCCTACGAAGGTACGGACAGTTACAACCATGCCTTCTCCGGGACTCGAACCCGGGCCTTTTCGTATCGCAATCGGTGCCTCTAACCGCTATACTGTCTGGGCGGCGGGATGTCTTTGATTCCTTGCAACTGTTAAGCTGTAGCCCAGACGGTATAGTGGTTAGGGGAGCCTACTAAGGTACTGAATGTTTATAAATTTATAGCGTCTGTGCGGCACGGGGGCACTCTAAATATGTGGCGAGCCCAATGTTCTCTCATGTGATTTGGTGGAAGACCCTCGAACCTCTACTCCCTCAAAATTAGGGTGTAAAATAGAAGTCCAACATCTCTTTGGAGTAGGCTCTTGGCAGCCATTCTTTCATGTAATATGGATTCAACAACCGTTAAGTTATTTTACTTCTGATCTAACCTAACGAAACATTAAATGTCTGATTGAACATTTATTACTTTTAAATGCACGTGGATGTAATTTTAACTATAGTATATTTGTCGATTACAAGGCTTCATTTTATTCAGGGAAAAAACGACCATTTCTCTCTCATATTTTGTTTTTAAAAAAAGGCTAACAATGAAAGTAAGTCAATCTTTACCAAACTATATCGAATTGGCTAAATATTTTAATCCTTTTCTGGACATATTCGGGAACTATGGCAGCCTGTTACGATGACAGAAGTTAAGGCTCTTCTTGCAGTCGCCATTACTCCGCCCCCCCCACCCATTTTCCAATTACGCAACTGCCATTAAGTAAGCCAGAACGACGGCATTTCACATCTCAAACACAACTTGTCCATTATGGGAATTAGACATGAAAGTGACTACTAATGGACGCTTAACGATGACTTATCAGAGCATAAGACTGTTTAATATTCCATTAATTTAGTATTTTATCTCAGAATCAAAATTTGACGGCAAATAAGCAGATAAATACGTATATACGTGACAGAGAAATGTAAAAAAAAAAAAAAAAAAAAAGGCTACTCATTATAAACAGATTTGTAAATAGTGAATAAATAGAGAAATATGTTGTTGAACAATCGCTGGATTGAAATGTTAGGTCACAAGCAATTAAATGTACGGATTAATGGATACTTCATATATATTCTTAATGTGCGAATATTAAGTTCAGCTCTCTGCATTTGTCTTTGGCTCTGCTCCAATTAAAATATATTCTGCCTAGTTAATTAAAACTGTTAAATTGGAAATAAGTTATCTCAGGTAATATAGGTTATCTAATTTCGAATAATAATATAATTCAGTTTATCAGAGCAAAAAATAGCATAAATTTATTCATAATTTAATTATATTCTTCAACCACGCTCCAATCCCTTATTTTAAAAAATTGCAATTATTTTTTTAATATATTATTCTCCGAGATATGCGGTCATCTTCTGCATCGACGATGCCATGCGTTGTATCAAGAGTGACAGTCGGCCATTGAGCAGTTTTTGTAATTTAAGTATCCATAATGTCAGCAAATTTGATTTAATTTGCATATTTATTCAAAGTCTAAGATTTTGATTTCATTTACTGATGTCAAGCATTTTTTTTTTGACATTTTGATTTTACTATTTTGTTTTGAATAAAGCCTTTTTCAATTTTAATTAATTTTTTAATTCATTCTTTGAGTAGTGAAAGATGCTATGTATGGCGAAACATGAAAACACCTTCCAACGCCTAACTGCTTCACATTTAACTATGGATTCTTTAAAAAAAATTTTTAAAAAAAGATGTTTGTTTCAGCGTGCTATATAAGACTAAATCTGTTTGCTTCGTTGATAATGTTGATAATCTTAAAACTTTCCATTTGTTTTAAAAACAGCCTGTACAGTTAATATAGCTAAATCTCTATTAGTCTTCATTTTTTCCTTTAGTGATTTTTTTTTTCAAACACTTCGCAGTCACTTCCAGTGTTTCAGTTTATTCGTTTGGTTATAAGGTATTTCTCCCGCTTTCCTAGCATGCCTTCGTGGTATAGTAATCAGCACGCTGAGCCGATATTTCAGAGGTCCGTGGTTCGATTCCAGGCGAAGGCGTTGCTAATTTTTCAATCTCTCTTGTTTCAAAAAATCCTAATGTCTCTACAGTGGCGCCCGAACTATAAAAGGGCAGCGAATAATGAATCTCCACACCCAGGATTTGGCGATTGGGTTCCCTAAAACCCCAGTCGCCCTTAAGAAAGGGAATTATAAAGGTATTTCTCCCGCTTTCCTAGCGTGCCTTCGTGGTGTAGTGGTCAGCATATTGAGTCGGTATTTCAGAGGTCCGTAGTTCGTTTCCCGGCGAAGGCATTGCTAATTTTTCAATCTCTCTTGTTCCAAAAAAGTCCTAATGTCTCTACATGGTTTACGGACAAGAACGGTCGGAAACCGGAAACCGTCGAAATGCAAAAGTTCTCCCACCCCCCTCTCAACGTTTCGAGTTCTTTTTGATAGGCGAGAAACATAAATAATACACTGCATATCTCTTGTTAATTACTTGCATAAATTAACTACCATGTTTTCTGAAACCAAAAGCACTGTAATAGTACAAATAAACGTTTAAATTTAAACTACAAATTTCAAGTCAATTTGTAGGTTTTTCTTGACAACGAAAAGGGCTGAGAGAAAGGATTAGGGATAAATAAACTATCGAAAATCGGATGGATTTGGTGTATGTGTGGTGTATCACTTTGGTGATTCAAAGTAGAATGATACCCCATGAAAAGCAGATCAATTGAGATCTGCAGGTAACATAGCTCTCACTTAAAACGCGTTAATGAATCGCAGCATATATTTTATATCATATCAAAGACGCAAATATCGTGAAAATGTTAAAAATATCAGGCAGAAAACTAGTCAATAAAACAGAGAATTAGTGTAACTATTAAATTCCTCTAAGTTTCCAATGCAAAAATTAGAATTATATAATTACGCTTAGAAATTATATTTTTATATTGAATGAACTTTTTCCTAAAGCATTAACTCACACATAGTAAAATAAAAGACACATAGGTACAAGTAAAATATCGATGCAGTACTTATGAATTGTAATCCTACATTTAAAACTTTAAATGCGATTCGATCAAAGAAAAAAATGGATAAGAAGAGAGGAGAGATTCTTATAAATGAAATAACCTTTTTAGACTGTACTTTGATATGAAATATTTTACCATTTAAGTTTTTACTTTGTGAGCATATTTCGAGATTTTTTAGTTATTTTATACCTCGGGTATTTTTAACTAAAAATTAATATTATATATATTATACATATTGTGAGGACGGGAAAAGGTATGGTTTAAAAGAAATCTAGTCTGAGGACACGTTTTGCATGTGTTTCAAGAAATATCAAAACATAGCTTGGAAAATAATGTATTTTATTCCGCTAATCTATAATCCCACCATTTGCAAATATAGCGGATTATGAAGAATTAATGGTATTAATACATGGAATTGATGGTATTAGATGTAAAACACAGCATTTATCAATAAAGGAGCGAAACCTATTTAGCTTGGGAAAAAATTTAAAAACTGTTACTCTTATACATTAACCATTAGATGAACTATACAAAAACCCTATTTCTACGCATTTACTCATGTATTTGTATAGTTGTTATAAATTCTTTTTTGCAGAAAGAATCATTCTTGACTTTCATTACTTTAAAATTCGAAAATCTACACATATACAACAGTTTTGGCAAAGGTAACAGAACTAAGTTACTTCGGTTGGAAATGGCTATTGCGCATGAAAAAAGTCATCGTAGCTGAAAGATAATATATCTGCAAAGAGAATGTATCGCAAAAGGAAAACGAAAGAAAAAATAAAACACACAGCTGAAACTGTCTGTTCCTCCACCTGGAGGTGCAAATGCTAGAATTTTTTTATCTAGAATTGTCAAAAACCCTCAAGTCTGTTTTTCAAGGCTAGTGATTTTATTCAACGTCAATTCACTTTTACACGTGGAGCTGCAAATGCTAAAATTTTCTTATCTGGACCAATCATAGGTGGGGGTGGGTTACAAGAGGTTTGTCAGAACTGGCTCACACCAATTGGGGGAAAGCGAATACCTAAAAAGAGACGCCAGAGAGAATCTGTATTAAAAAAAAAAATTATCTTTTTCTGCTCATAAGCAACATAATTCGCCAAAATGGTAGGCGAGGAGTTTGTCCCTACTGTTGGATGGCTCACAAGATGGAAAGAAAGAAACGATATCGTTTTCAGAAAATTACCTGGAGAGAAACAAAATGAAGAACCCTAATGAAGCCGATAATTGGATATAAAAGAATGTAGCCGGTCCTTTGCAAAAATACAAACTGCATCAAATTTTTAACACTGATGAGACTGGTCTTTATTATCCAGCCCTACCTCAAGCACACTTTAATGTTTAAAAGTGAGTCGTCAGCTGGCTGTAAAAAAATTAAACAACGTGTTACTGTGTTATTAACGTGTAATATGGACGAAAAAATTAAAAAGACCATCGGTGCAAGCAAAACCCCTCGTTGTCTGAAGGGCCTCAAGAATTTGCCTGTGGCTTATTACAGCAATAAAAATGTTTGGATGACAAGCAATATTTCTAGTGATTTTGTTACGAAGTTGGTCTAAAGAAGTTCAGCAGGAAAACGTGGCGCTCTTGTTAGATAACTGCGCTGCCCATCCAAATGATCTCTCATTGAAGAATATGAAATTAGTTTCCCTTCCTCCTAATACAACTTCCATTCTTTAGCCTTAGATCAGGGTGTTAGAAAAGAATTCAAGAGTCATTACAGGTAGAAAGTTGTTCAAAATGTTAAGTCCTTTTATCTCTTAGATCCCATACATGTTAATTTAAATGCGTGGGATGAATTAACTTCGCAAAAGATTTCAAATTGTTTTAAAAAGGCCGGCTTCCATTCAAAGCAAATTTCTGGAAACTCTCAAGATCTGCCAGAAGACAGTGGTGACGATGAAGAAATGCATGATGAGACCTTTCTCAAATATTTGGGAATCGATGAAAATATCCAGACTTTGTTACCAAAAGAGTATTGCAGAGATCATCGAAGTTATCAGAGGAAACAAAGAAATTAGTGAAATCCCGAAAATGTAAATCCCGACCCTGTACCAACAACAACACAGTCTCAACAAGAATTAAAAATTTTGAGAAGTACGCTCAAACTTAAAGATGGATATACAGAAAGTTACAAGCAATGTCGTGTCTCGGAGACCACCATTGAAATACTAACGAGAAATATCCACAAGCTCGAATGGATAAATTTATAAATAATGTTTTATATGCTTACATATTGTATTGATCTGTGTAACATGTTGAAATAATTACAATTTATCTGAATTAAGATGGCTTTAATCATCCACGGAAAAAATAATGCAAGCTTTATTTTTAAAATGTGTATGTAACTTACATATTAAACAGCATATCGGTAAAGAATATTAATATCAAGAGCAGGGCCATATGCAAGGAGAGAGAGGTTCAGATATGTGCACATTTCATTCATAAAAAATTTCTTGAAATCTCAAATAAGTCTATTTTTAAAAATTTTATTTTTATATCCTCCCCGAAAATATCCAGCCTTGTATCCCTAACTGAAACGAAATTCTACGTGCAGCCCAGCACTGCATATAAAACTCAAACACTTTTATAAAATCAACTAAGGTCGGAACGGAAGTGATCATATTAAACGGTACCCACTGTGTTTGTAAAATTTAATACGTTATTTTTTGTGGGCTAATTGATTTAACTTGGGAGCATGCACGCTATATTATGTAACAAAAGAACGTGCTTGAAATGTCAACACACTCCAAGCAATTAAATGACGTACAAACAAAACATATTACAATTCAGTAAAAAAAAATTCAATCTATGTTAATTACAACATTTATTATATAAAACAGCTTAAAAATAATGATAAATAAAAAATTAATAACAAGTAAATCAAAAAGTGCTCACTTTTTTCTTTTTCAAATGACTGGAATCATTGATTTCTATGCGAAAATTTTATTTTTTGTTTGTAAATGCTACTATAATCTACATTATGCAGAATTATTATATGAACAATGAGTTATAGAATTAATTTTCAAATCAATTAGGCTCAAGAAGCATTAAGTATTTTGTAGTTTATACATGAAGCTTCTATTTCACAGTGCTCTTGACATATGTTTTTTTTTACACTTCACACATGCAATTTTTGATTTTCTTTCTTTTTCCTTGAGCACATGTAACATCTCCGGTAACATAATTATCTTTTCTTTGTCTGTTGTTTATCAAGAGAATCTTAGCTGTGTTCCTTCTGTTTCTGCCATGATTTCAAATGAGGATCTAAAAGTGCAAAGGCCAAATCCTTCAAGAAATGACTTCTATTCCTGAAATTCTCTGGTGGATTTTAGTAAATAAAAGCAAGTTTCTTGAATTTATACCGGCAGTATTTAAAAGTGAAAAAAATATTACCATAGGCCGTCGGTTTAATATTCTGGCCACAAAATAAGTGCCATCCATTTCAACTGCATCTTTCGTCATGTTATAAAATGTAATTACGTCGGATTTTTTCAAATCTCCCGTGCTTTCATCGATATGGTCATCATTATGCATAGCCGAAAAAACGATTAACACATTTGTACTTTTTTGACTTGTAAGAAAGTATATCCTTTTGAAATCAGAAGAGAGTTGTATGCTTTTATCTGTTCTTATTCGACGCAAATTCAAGTGGGATAATCGTCTTGTCCTTATGTATTATTCCAATGATAGAAATTTTATTTTTCTGTAAGAAATTGGCCAGTTCATAACTGGTATACCAATTGTCTGGGGTAACTTTTCTTCTAGAATTTTATAATAGAGCTACCATGGACTTTGCTATTTCATAAGAACTATTGACTTTCTTGTATGGCTCATCTGGTTGCTGACCTGCGTTAATTTCCATGTTGAAAGTATAGAAGGTTCTAGAATCAATCACAGTAAATATCTTTATACCATATCTTGCAGATTTCTTAGTATACTGTAGAGAGAAGCATCGTTTTTGAAAAGGTTCTAGCTGTTCGCCCAAAGTCACGTATTTCCCAACATGATATAATTTCTAACAATTCGTGACAAAATTTTCAAACAAATCTCTTATTGAAGCTAGTTTATCACTCTTTCTTCTGCCTGTTAGTTTCAAAAATATATTCCTGCCTGTTAGTTTCAAGATCTTCAAAGTGTACTTTTAAAAATCATATTTCAATTGCAGTTTTCATAGTTCCTGGTTTCCATGTGATAATATTTTTCTCTATTTTCTACTGTACTTTAATTTGTTACAGAAATATTTCCCTTTTCTATTCTATAAATAATTATGTGTTTATAATAAATCTTTCTAATGTGCGATACTTTAGATTTAAACATTGCCCTATAATTCTTATATAACGCAAATGACGCATAATAGTTTAAGCGAAACCCAATAAAATAAAGTCTTTTCCACAGTAAAATTTACATATAAAAACTTTCAACCAATAATTAGAGATAAAGCAGAACCGCAACAACTGTGTTCTTAATCTATTGTCAGTATGGTAGCCTTGAGCTCTTTTAACACGTCTGTGTGTTTCTAAAATGTTATCCGCCGTTAATTTCATGAATATGAGAAAAATAAACTAATAATTATGGAATGCCGGGAGCGCGCTTTTGGATCAATTTAGCTGCGTATGTATAATGAATGTTAGGGCAAGAAAAAAAGAAATATGTTAGTTATGTTACTTACCTCATTTGCATGACGGTAACATCAAAACATATCCATGAATTTTATTGTGCCTAAGAGTGCAGGATTGCGTCTGTCTTTGGCACTGGTCTCATAGATAACAGTGTGGTTCTGCGTTATTCTGTTTTAATTTTGAAGGAGAATACCTCGGAGGACAGATCCAAGGATCTCCCAGCCCTCTTGCTTTACCACCAAACAATTCGAGAGGTCTTTTGGCTCGCCATGTATTTAAAGCGTTCCTATGGCGCAATGATACAGTACATTTAAAAACATTTAAACAACCTCCGGATTTCGCACCCAAGCCCAACAAAAGGTCAGTAAAGAGACCTAACTACCATACTGCTCAAAGCCAGCAAAAAGAAATATTCCCCCGGCAACGACTGCGACCTTCCTATAACCACCAACTTTCATCATCATCATTTTAAAAAAATTCAAAATTTTCGTTATATATAGATGTAAGAAACTACAGCTGAAGAGAATCAACGCAGGGAGTTAGCGGTTCGATTAAGTTTACTCTCTTGATTCCACTCTTCTTTCGATCACTTTCGTACTTCATTCTCGCATATCATTCTTGATTCACTCTTCGTTCTCGGTCTTGAATACTGCTTGTGAGCAATAACCTTGATCTAATCACTAAAATGAATCGGTTCGTTTTCAGTCATAAAAAAGAACCGATTCATTTCAGTGAGCGAACGGCTTTGATCTGATCCCATAAAAGAGCACTTCTGCACAACTCTAACGCCAAAATTCCGATTACCATGAGAATCAATAGATGTTTATAGTACTGTAATTCAGTAAAAAAGTACAAAAATACTACTGACGATATCTGTTAATATATTTTTTAAGTTTTTAGGTAGGTGCAGGTCATAAACTACTAACTTAATTCAGTAATAAGTTTTCAATTTTGGAGTCAATCACGAACTAATCACGTACTTTTCCGTTTATAATTTTGCATAAGTCAGTAGCCACTGATCCTCTTTAACGTTTTCATATCGAGTTATTTTGTTATGGACGAGAAATACATCATGCTGAAAGCACTGACAAATTCAAAAGTAAAAGCATACATAAAAGAATAAACTGCTCTATTTAACAACTCCAAAGGTTGAACGACAAAAACTATTTCCACCGCTAAAGTGTTAAAAATCGTATCTGCAGGAGCCAATAATAGGAAGCAGTCGGAAGTGGTTTTCAACTAATAAAACTGCAACTGCCTTTTCGGTTCGCTTATCTCTTAAATGATTCATCAAACAATCAGCAAAATTTAGTCTTTATATTCATTTAATAAAGTTTATGCAGTTATTAGTTGGTTTTATGCAACATATTCGTAATTGCAAACAATCAAATATTTTAAAATACAGCTTTCAAATACTTTCAAAAATAGTAAAAAGTAATAATTTGATTTCCTACTAATGTAACGATATAAAATGGGCCTCTAAGCTCTGAAATGACATCTGATTTAGCCAATACATACTCTAAAGCTTACCGGCAAAAATTCAGAAAGCATCAGCTCTATTTTCCTTCTTTTTCCCTCCCGTTTCGTTTGAATCCAAGCCAGAGCTGGCCTGCTGTAGAAAAATACGATAATCGTCCCTTAGAGGCATTCAAGAGAAAACGACAGAAATTTCGCAAATTTTCCGAACTTATACGTTGTTAGTCCTTTTAAGAGCGATATGTCTAAATCTAACTTAAATTTAAACCGCAATTTATATTTCTTTTTCAAAGTACACTGTTGGAAAATGGAATCCTAACACCAAGAAAGAGTTGCGCTAAGATAAGCGATATTTGGAAACCTTAACCCTCTGACTGCTCAATTTGTGGACCGAAATCGCTTCCAAAATTGCGTGTTTTTTTTTTTTTTTTTTTTTGTTTGTTTTTTTTTCCTTTCATATTTTAAATCTCTCTCTATATATAGGAGAATTGAAAAATGCACTTTTTCTTTCTAGAAAATATCTTTATATAGATTTTTATCATGAGAAACTAAGTTGCCAGAAGAACCAATTTCAGATGTTATCACAAAAAAAAATCTTTTTTTAAACCAATTTCAGTCGAATTACAGTTAATTTCTATTTATTGCATAATATAAAAAAGTAAAATGTATAAAATTTAAGAAAATACAAAGCGCTGTGGAAAAAATGCCTTAAAAATGCAGTTTAGTATGATCATTTGCGCTTTTGCAGCTGAAGATTGTGGTTCGGTAAAACCATCGAAACCAGTCCTGTGAAAATTTGAAAATATAACGCTGATTTTTGTTGTTTGACTTTTGAATTAGTATGATAGAGTTCAAACTTCACAGCCTTTGCACCAGATTCAATAAATCTAATTAATAATCAATCTAATTATTAATTTAATCAATAATTCAATTAAATAATCAAGATAATCGATGAACGTTTTCTAGTAGCCATTTCTGTAAGAAAAAAGCGGTAAAAAGTGAAGTTTGAGCGATAATACCACGTGCCTTCAAATGCCGCAATTTAGTGGACAACTAACGATATCTGTTGGCCAAAACGTAAACTAAACACCTGTATATAATTTATTTCAATGGTTAAACGGGGAAAAAACGGGATGCACTCCTCAATAAAGGAAGAAAAACATATGCCCGCGGAAATCGCGGGATCAGGGCTAAAGGGCTGGCTCATCAGCTCCTCGCCGCTGAAACCGGAAGAAGAGAGTGATGACGTAGATGGGTTCGCTTGCTGCTTTGAAAGAGTGCCTTATACCACCTTCGGTTTCATGAGTATTTGCTTGAAAACCAAAAGTTTTTGAACAACTGTTCGGTAAATAATATGAGGAAGAGATTTTATCTAATGAAATTACAATGTGTATGGATATATAGCTGACCTAGTAATGTAGCTATGGTCGATTTAATTAAACTATAGTACGTGTAAAATATAAGCCTTAAACTAATATTTAAAGTCGAATATACATTAAATATGGTTAATTTTTTTCTACAATATTTTTTTAAATGTATGTAAATAGTAACTTATCGATAAAAAACATTGACAAATTTCTATATTTACGAATAATTCTTTTTGAGTTAAAATATCACAAGTTGGGTTATAGAAATATCAAATAAAATTATGCAAACGTATATTCAGAATACGTCCTTACAAACTCATCTGATTAAAAGCTAATGAATGCTAACAACATATTTCATAATATATTAAATCCAAACAAATTTCACTTCATTTAATTTTGTCTTTCAACTAGCACTGGAAATGAGATAATTAGGTTTTTGTAAGTCTTGACAATGACTATTATGAAAGCATTATTATTGATCATCAGGATTACTATGCAGTGTCCATTACTCATAAATTAATAAAAATATTTTAAATTGACATTTATATACTTTCTTATGAATAGTGTAGTCTTACATTTTAAAAGCATGTATTCTAATGCTAATTTATCTCTATGCAGAATTTCATGTTTTGTTTTGTATAGTTTCATAAATAACCAAAAACGCATAAAATAAATCACATAACACATTATGAATAATAAACCAAATAATAAAACCTTATTTTTAATACAATAAAATGAATTAGTTTACATGATTTATTTCCATTTACCTATTTTATGGTTAACTTTTCTTGCCGACACAAGGGATGCATTCCAATTTAAGTGTCAAACTCTTATGACTGTTCATAATCAGCAAAATAAACGAATCGTGTTCCTATTGAGGGACGAAAGACGTTTTTTAAGTTTAGAAATATGATTTTCAATTGCTCCCATACATTTTGAAGAATTTTTTTCAACCTTCGGGGAGGCTTTTCAAGGAAAATTGCTGATATCTACTAATCATTTTACGCATAATCATTTAATTACAATGCTTTTTGAAGTGCCATTTAGAAACAATTTAATTCGCTTTTGTTTCACTAATGCAGTTATTTGTATTTCGGTATATATGGTTAAAACATAAATTTTCATTTTCCATTTTCTCGATTAATTTTTAGGCCCGAAAGAGATGTTATTCTCGAATGGGATATTAGTCTCGATACGGCATTTTGAGTTGAATAACTGTAAACAGCGTATGCGTTTCAAATTGTTGCCACCAAACATTATCACACTGTATTATATTTAAAGAAATTAAATAATGAAGAATCTGCATGAATGTATACATGTTTCTCGAACTGTGAAAAAACAACTGTACAGAGCCACCAAATTTTCAATAACATAATCCTCCACTTGAACATGGCCACCTGGAAGCTCGAATTCTGAATATCGTATTTGTTTTATTATCTATTTCATATTTTGTAAAAAGTTTAATGAATTTTTAAATAACAAGCTCAACGATCACAAAGCAAGCAGTGGCAACACTGTACGGAAAAAACCATTTTTATCTCCAGCGCGCGAGACTGTCTGTCGGAAATTTTAAAGAAAAATGTTTTTAAATATTTTGAGATTTTGCTGTTGAATCGAATTTTATGTGTAGGAGACGCCAAGAAAGGGATGTTTGATAAATAAAGTAAACATCAAAACGTTAATAATAAATCTCAAAACGTTAATAATAAACATCAAAACGTTAATAATAAAAAGGCTAAAAAATTTGTAAATCCAACTCAGTAAGAAAACTGAATATTGATATGATGAACTGATTAAATATTGGACCCCCCCCCCCTTGGCACTTAAACCATAAAATTCAATTCAACAGAAATATCGCAAAAGAATTTTAAAAATGAGCATCTCTTTAGAATTTCCGATTCAGATTCTCGCGCGCTGGAGATAATTTTTTTTTTGGGGTGGAAATGTTGCCACTGCTCGCATGGAAATCATTGAGTTTGTTAATCAAAAATTCATTAAAGTGTTACAAAATATGAAATCGATAATAAACAAATTCCAAATTAGGGCTTACAGATGCCCATATTCGGTGGAGGATTACGTTATTCAAAATGTGATGTCTCTAGGTACTGTCATTTTATCACAATGTGAGAAACATACATACATTTATGCAAATTCTTCATTATTTAATTTCTTTAAACATAACGCAGGGCTCTAACATTTGCTGCCAATAATTTGAAAAGTGGTACCGCGTTTATAGTGATTCAACGCAGAATGCCAAAACGAAATTAATAGCCCTTTGGGCTTAAAATAATAATAATAATAATAATAATAAAAACAGAAAAACGTATGCTTGCTATGCTGCCATTCTTTCGTCTACTGAAGGTTTCTGTACGGAAATTGTTGAAATATCACGTTTGTTTGTTTCGTATTATGGTACGCATTACCGCAGATAGCAACGGCACAGGGCTCCATTTTTTTGAATAATTTCCCGTTACAAACACTAATTCATTTTAAAAATATCCTCAGCTATAATTTTCAATTCAAAGAATCCTCTTTCAAAGAAATAAGAAGTAAAGATTTAAGCTTTCGCACTGTGAAGCTCTGGTCAGTAGACGAAGCGACGAACCCAGTGACGTCACACTGCTTCCCAACTGGGTTCGTGTCGGCATCGTTCCCCCTCAAACGGATGACCTAGCCCTTCTTTTTCTTTAGCCCTGTCGCGGGATGAGCAAATTTTGCTACATTTGAGTTGCCCGTGGAAATCGCGCGATGGTCAGCCAGAAGGTTAAAAGATAACGTCTATTCAACCTGCGCGCTATGCAATTAACTGTGGCATTAGTAACGCCAATATAAACATACAAATCACGTTTGCTTTAAATAAGAGATGTAAATTGCTTGAGCCAGAAGGTTAAAAGGGTGCACCACTTGCGCTGCCATTCTTGATCAATATTCTAGGGGGCATTTACGAACAGAATAATGCTCGTTTCCATACCGCTGCTATCACACAACATGCTCTATAGTGTCGACACTTTGTCTTGGCCCGCCAGATCCCCGATCATTTTCACATCAAACATGTATGGGACTGGACGATTAATCCAGCGTCATCCACAACCAACACTGACCGCTGCTGATTTAAGTGATCAACTGAAACAGACATGGAGCTCCACCACACAAAATGACATACGGCGCCTGTACGACCCAATGCATGCGCGTTAGCATGCTTGAGTTCAACATCGAGGTGACTACAGTGATTGTTATTACATCACCATTTCACATTTGTAATGACTCTTCTCGCACCTACTTTAACCTCTAACCTTGAAATACTAATTAAATAAATATGTTATCTAGACAGATGTTTTACCACAATTTCATTTCTCTAAAATTATTTCTTCGTGGTGCTGGGATTTCATTTTTCATCAGTGTATAAATTGCAATTTTCATGAAACAGGAATTGCTAAAAAAATGAATTAATACAACATTACATAGTCTAAAAACATGCATTTACAGAACATATATGATATGAATACTTACATTAATCACTATACAAATACTATATAATATATTCATAAATACTTAAATTAATCGATAATAATATTGATGTTATTGTATAAAAATATATATGCTAAGTCCTAGCCATTTGAGTGCCTTCAAATACTAGCTGTAATGCATTAATCAATATTTTACCATTATTTCCCGGAAATTTTGAAGTAGAGAGATACTTGAAATCTCAGAAAGCAACAGAGTTACGATGTATTGAGTAATCTCACCTTTAGAAAAAGTAGCTTTTAAAATTCTGACGTGCCATGTTTTCGTGTACCCTTAAAAATGTTACTGAAACGTTTCCTTCCTGCTTTTCTTTTCAGTCCATGCATAATAGATTTTCTTCTCAAATGGATATCGTTATTCGTGCTTTCTATTTTTCACCTCATAAAAAAGGGTGTATATGATTAAAAGTCCTTAAAAATTCGTCGTTATGGCATCGTCTTTCTTAAAGTATTTAATATATTCTATTCCGTTAATTAGATCTCAAACTGGCAATGGGATACAGCTTATAGTCTGACACTCCGTGTAAATCACATGTTTTTTTAGAAAAGTTTCAGATTCAAAATGGAAAGAAGTATAAACTGGTGTGCAAAAATTAAGGACGAGACGGTTTTTTCAATATATCTTTGTACAAAAGCTTTCCAAATCAACACATTTAATGCCGTAAGATCCCCAATACGTAAGGACATGAGTAATGTAAACAACACTTACTAAAAGAGAAATCAGAGGGATAAAAAGAAGCTTTATTGAAAAAGTAGCATGGAGCGCAGTGCGACTGAAGGCCGAAACATCCCTGTGATGGGTGTCCAGCAAGAAACATCCGGTCTTTAATAGGGAATATGATCTCCCCTGACTGCTAGGCAGGTTTCACAGCGTCTGCCCATGCTGAGAATGAGGGTGTCAATGAGTTGTTGAGGCATTGCTGCCCATTCGTCTTGCAGCGCCAATCGAAGCTCCGGAATCGTTACTGGTGGTAAGGTACGAGCTGCCAAGTGTCAAGCGTCTGCCTAGAAAATCCCGTACATACTCGATGGGATTGAGATCCGGAGATCGTGCCGGCCGATCCATACGTTCAATATCCTCACACTCTAAGAGCTGTTCGGCAGCTACTGTGCGATGACATGGTGCATTGCCGTCAATGAAAAGGAACTGCGGACCCATAGCGAAAGACGCACATATGGAAGAAGAATCTCGTTACAATAACGGGTCCCGTTGACTGAACCTGCTTCGAAGATGTGAAGGTCTGTACGACTACCAAGCATGATGCCTCCCCAAACGAGAACACCGCCACCTTCATACCTGTCCCTTTCAATGATGTTCGAGGGATGATTGCGGCTTCCCCGCTCTCTCCAGATGAGTATGCGATGAGAATCCCTACTCAGACTGAATCTGCTCTCATCTGTAAAGAGTACTCGTCCCCATTCATTGTCTCTCCAATTCCGGTGTTCCCGGCACCACAAAGAACGCCTTCTCCGATGGGCAGGCGTTAGAGGTACACACCGTACAGGGCGTCGTGCAAACAGACCACCACCGTGCAGTCTTGTGGCCACGGTAAAACGCGATATCGGTCGTCCAGTCGCCTGTGTCGTGTGTGTAGCGATTTCTCCCGCTGTCTGCCGCCTGTTTCTTCTGGCCTGTAAGGCAATATACCGGTCATCTGCGGGTGTGATTCCTCGTGGACGACCACTACTCAACCCCCGGATAGCTGTTTCTGTAGTTTGAAATTGTCTCCAAAGTCGTGAAACGATGCTGTAAGCAATTCCGAACTCTGCAGCCACACTTGTCACACTACGGCCTTCCTCCAACTTCCCAATGATTCGACCTTGGGTAAAAGCATCCAGATGTCGCCTAACAGATTGATTATTCGCCATTTCTCGCTGAGGCAGCAACTCGGTGTGATTTTAACTGCTATACGGCGTGCAATCTCTTTGCCAGAAATACTGATCTTACACCGACAACATGCTTTATACTACTCAGACACTCCCCCATTACGTCTACCTGCATATCTGCGCATGTGCTACCGTACATCACCTTACTTAATCACCTGATTGGTCTTTCTGTCCGCTCTGCCTCTTCGTTCAGCTGATATGCTAATTTTTCAACTTCGTCCTTAATTTTTGCACACCAGTGTATTTCAACTTTACTATATTTAAGAGAATGAGTCATCATCGTAAACACATTACAAAAAAATTATCATCATCGTAAACACATTACAAGTATAACGTTCTCTTACTAAGAATATTCGGAAATTCGATAGCTGGTAAAAGGCGAAATTCATAAATATCAAACGTAAAAACTACCTTGAATGATTCAGAAAATGACCTTTCAGAAAATTACCTTCATAGAGTTTCATCTCCTTCTGTTTCGAATTTTGTTTAATTTTATTAAGCATGTGCTTAGTTTCCGACAATAGATGTTTAAACAACATCTATACTGTTCAATATTTTTGCAACTCACTCAATTGTTATTTACACCATTAGCATATTTTTCTTATCCATATTATCCATATCGTGAAAACATTCACTTAACAGTTTGCCTGAATTCTTTTAATTAATAAAATAATTAATCCAATTAATGTAAGTAGAAAAATTCTGAAGACTTTTTAGCAAGACAAGTTACAAAACTTTTATCATCTAAAATATTAAATTTTATTTTTCACCACAGAAATTACTGTAAAGTAAGGCACTTCTGAAGCGCATAACTATATTTCCTTTCTTTTCTTTTAAAGGATTCACTCCTAGTACTGCTCAAAATACACCTTCAAATTGTGTTACATAAAAAGCTCTAAAAGGAACCTCGCGAAACTCCAGGAATCTGATTAGTTCTTGCTTTCCACACTTAATGCTCGGCCAGATTTAAGCTCCAGAACTACGGCTCTGTAAGAGTAAGGAAGGACTTTTGCCCGTATAAACGTAAACTAATAAAGTAAATTATATTTGCATTTTAAGTAGTTTTATGGAACTTGCACCACCAAACAGAAACTGAAAACTGCTATATAGTTTTGAGAAGTATGCTTAATCTGGAAGCGTTGAATTTTGCCCTGAACAAAACTCCTATTTTTCAAATGTAGCATACGACTTTTCTGAGATTCTTCCAGAATACCACATTTTACACTTCATTTACACGAATATGCATATGACAGACAAGATTTAAGGCTTACTATGTTTATTCTTTGCTTGTGAATTCGAAGTATGGATGAAGATGTTTCGAAAGGTAGATGAAGATCATTCAGAAATGAATGATTTCGTGGCGTTATTAATTAGCTATATATGGAAGAAAAGATTGGCAGTGAGTACATAATGAAACAAAAGAATACATATAATCGTTTATTTCTGTTAAAAAAAGAGATGTGTAGCTGTAAATATAATATAAAACATATAACTGTGTATAGGATACAGAATAGTATAATGTAGCTTAAATGCATTAATGTTTACATAAACCATGCATAAAATACGGCATTATGAACACAACTCACAAACTCGCGAAGGATGAGTTTATCTTCTCAAGGAAACTTTGATTTTTATTAAGGTCCAAACATTGAAATTAGTCTATGGGAATGCGCTCGAAAGAATTCTAATTTAGGCAATCCAAGTATTCCAATAGTGTAATTGTACAGGTGACTGTAACAGAACTCGCTGCAAATGTAACATATTGAAACTGAAACTCCGAACGTAGAAGCTCCTTTTGCAAACATTAATAAATTTTTATTGATTACTTAATTAGACATACACATAAGAACACGTCTATGCAGTGAATACTTTTTTATTTATTACTTAATTAGATATACACATAAGAACACGTCTATTAGTGAATAATGAACGTATTTTATAAATAAAAATAATAATATCATGAAAAATCTTTTAGACTTCCCGGTTAATTTTTAATATTTACCGGTAAATGTGACTGTTATGCGGTATTAATTACATCGACCAAAAGATGCGGTTATTATTAATAGCAATTGGATTTATCATTTGAACAATAACACATAAACTCGTATAGTAAAAGGGATGCACAAAAATTTCTGGAAAAAAATTATTAAAGTGGATAGCATCATATAATAAACACTTGAATTTAATAACATTTAAAAAAATTACGTAATTATTTACTCAAAGATGCTTTTCCACCAAAGTACTCATTCAAACGTCCACTTATTACTTCATTCAACGTCAACTATCGAATGGAAAAGCAACACGTCAACGAAACACTTAACAATTGGCAAAAAAAGGAGCCTTATTTTGGCTCAAATTTTAAATAAAACTCTACCGATTGCGAAGGCGACTAGATGCACATCCCTCTTCTTAAGCCAAAAAAAAAAAAAAAAAAAAAAAAAAAAAACTCAGACTTTATCTGTTATGAAAACGATTAATTCAACCGTCCAATTCACATTTGAAACTGAATCTGACAATTCCCTTTCTTTACTTGATATTCTAATATTCCACAATGAATTTGGTTTCAGCTCCACTGTTTAACGTAAACTTTATTCTGTTTCTTTGCGTTCCCATACTAAATCATGTCACCCTACTACGCAAAAAATGACTTCTTACTCTTATTTATATCGCGTTCTTAAAGTTTGTTCTTCAGAATCTTTGCTCTCTAATAAACTCAATTATTTATTATATTTGCCACTGACAGAGGATTTTTCTACCGTGGCCACTGATAAATCGTTTGAAAAAATTTCATTTTACCATCAAAAAAGACATTTCGCTGTTAAAAAAATAATATTAATAACTTTCTCGTTCTTCCATTTCATCCTTCTATAAGTTACAAAATTGAAGAGATTTCCCAGAAGTTGCACTCGGTCAAAATACACTCATGTCCATAAATTAAGGATAATTCGGAGTCACGCGGAAATCGAACTCTAAAATAAATATATCACCTATAAAATCACTACACACATCTTCAAGAATCATATGCAAATTTGAGGAAGTAACCAGATGACACCGATGGTACGTCACAATGACGAGAGTGTAAGAGAGTGATATATAAGGAATACAGGCAAAGAAGTAAAATTGTTCGCAGGCGCTTTATAAGCATTTCAGTGCAATAACCGAATAGTTATGACACAAAGGACGCATTTGGATGATTTTTTACGTGGTAGAATTATCGGCCGTCTGGAACGTGGGCGTACCCAACTGGAAGTATCAGACGAGTTTCGAGCTGCCCAGAGTGTCATCTCCAGGCTTTGGCAACGATTCCAAGATGATGATAATGTGAGTAGACGTTGCAGCACAGGTCGCCCCAGAGTTACAACGCCGAAAGAGGACCGTTATTTGGCAGTTACTGTCAAAAGAAACAGGCAGAGCACAGCCTCAGACCTGTCTCGTCAGCTCTATTCAGCCACTGTTACGAAAATTTCAAGGCAGACCGTGTACAGACGTTTAGGGCAGATTGGTTATATGCTCGTAGACCTGTCAGATGCGTTCCACATATTGCAACTCATTGTTGCCTGCGGTTAGCCTGGTGTAGAGAGCATGAATTGTGGGTGGACATCGCAACAGTGGGCTTGTGTGATTTTTCCGACGAGTCCAGGTTTAGCTTGCAGTCTGATTCTCGCCGGACGTTCATATGGAGAGCTCCAGGTACCCGTTACCACCAAGGAAACATCATTGAACGACACCGTTACGGTAGTGCAGGAGTGCTCGTTTGGGGTGGAATTATTCTGGGTTCCAGAACTGACCGGCATGTTTAAATTGGAACCGTGACAAGCCAAATCTATCGGGACGTCATTCTGGAACAACATGTACGTTTGTTTTGGGGCGCCATGGGCGCACAATTTGTGTTTATGGATGACAATGACCGTCCTCACCGTGCAAACATCGTAAGCGAATGCCTTCAATCGGAGGATATCACCCGTATGGACTGGCCAGCATTCTCACCGGACTTGAATCCAGTAGAGCACGTGTGGGACAAGCTTGGCCGACGAGTTGCAGCCCGTCAACCTCCTCCTTAATGTCTACCGGAACTTAGGAGAGCATTGTTTTTTGAGTGGTGTAATATCCCCGAAGATCAGATCGATAATTTGATACTCAGCATGCCTAGGCGTTGTACGGACTGTATTGCATCGTCTGGGAGACAGACAATGTATTAACAATCATATCAACCATGTAATATTGTTTTTATGTAAATAGGTGTTTTTTGTAATTTGCTCCAGGAAGAAAAAATCACAATTTTTTTTAATAATATCAAACATATAGCAACTTTTTTTTTCTCTTTACCTTTTGTTTAATAAATAAGCTTTACAAATAAGTCCAATTTGTTTTGCTTCTAACTCTTCTTTTGCCTGATTTCGCATTATCCTTAATTTATGGACATGAGTGTAAAAGAGCGCTAAAAGTTCCCATCAATAAATGTGAATTTTATGTTTGAAAAGGAGAAATAAACAAAGCTTCGTTAACTAATCATAGTTGAAAACTTAACCACAGTTTTGACTTTGCTCTGCGAAAATTATCCATAAAGGATGCTATGGGATGGGTTGGATGGGTAGCATCAATTTATATAATTTATCGGCATTTACGCAAAAATCACGTGTTGTTTATATTTCGATAACTTACAACAGCTATCATGGAATTTATAAAATTCTCTAATACACTCTTAGACAAAAAAAAAAAAAAAAAAAAAAAAAAGACGCAGCGAGAAGATATAAAGCAAATTGGACACAAAATTAATATGCATACAGGTTTCGACGGAAAATGCAAAAGTTTACATTTCGGCTGCCAATGAATAAACGGTTGTCGCTACAGTGCATCTGATCTGCGCAACTGGCAGGATATTTAACAGGAGAAATTACGATTCCAGGTCATAAATTCTTCACGAATTTCATTCCGTATTCTCTGGTAGACAGTAACTATGCCTCGCATACAGGTGCGCGAACGATATGCGCAGATGTTAGAATTTGAGAGAGGTCGTGTAGTGGGCTCAAAGAAGCCGGTTGGACTTATCGGGGAATAGCTCGACATTTGAGCAGGAAAGATGCCACTATTAGACGATGTTGGCAGGAATGGGTGAACTATGGCCGCACACAGCGTCAAGAAGGATGCGGTAGGCCTAGAGAAACGACAGAACGTGAAGACCGAGCAATCGTCAGAGCGGCACTCACAGCCCCAGATGCATCATTATCATCGATTGTACGTACAACTAGTGCTTCAGTGACCCCAAGGACAATTCATAGACGGCTCACAGAAAGGGGGCTGAGGTCTCGGCGCCCGTTGCGCCGACACCATTGACCTCTGTAGAACGTCTAGCTCGTTTGCAGTGGTGTCGGGCTCATTCGCACTGGAATATCACTGACTGGAGTAGAATAGTCTTCAGTGATGAGTCCCGCAATGAACTGAGCCCCGATGACCAGCGAAGGCGAGTCTGGAGACACCCCGGACAGCAGTGTGATACCAACCTGACTGTCTTCCGGCAGACAGGCCGACAACCAGGAGAGATGGTCTGGGGTGCCATTTCATTTCATAGTAGGACCCCTTTGGTAGTCATCCGTCGCAACCTTACAGCACAGCGGTACGTCGATGAAGTTCTAAGGCCCGTTGTGTTGCCCTTCATGTCACGCCACCCTGGGCTTACATTTCAGCAAGATAATGCCCGTCCCCACACTGCACATGTTTCTAGTGCTTGCCGAACATTACCTTGGCCAGCATGGTCGGCCGGATCTCTCTCCTATTGAACACGTTTGGAGCATTATGGGCAGGGCCCTCCAAGCAGCTCGGGATTTTGACGATCTAACGCGCCAGTTGGATAGAATTTGGCACGATATTCCTCAGTAGGACATCCGCAACCTCTATCAATCGATGCCAATCCGAATAACTGCTTGCATAAGGGCCAGAGGTGGACAAACGCGTTACTGACTTTTTGAATTTGTGAAGCTCTATCACTCCAATAAGTCATCCAATTTTTCGCAAACTGTAATCATTTGTTTTTCTGTACACTTCTACCGGATTTCTACAAAAAATAGTGTAAATAATTCAGTATCTATACGTCAATTGTATACAAAACTTATCTTATTTCATTGTCAGTGATTAACGGACTTGTAAGGAAAAGATATCAAAATAAAGTTCAATCAAAATAAAACCGGGAGAGTCGCCAGCTATGCAACGAGGTTCGTTTGCCGTGAATGAGCATTATCCTCCAGAAATAAAAAGGCCAGATCCATAAAAAGGTTTAATACCTCATCTCGATATCGTCACAGATGAGCTGTTGAAAGCGTATAGGGGCGTACGTCCATTGATCATTATTCCCTCCTATATCGTCACATCTGCATTACTGAAACGGTCAGATTCCATAATGTCTGATGGAAAACTCACCCTCCTAACTGCCTCCAAATTTAAACACATTTAGACTCGGATGTTAAACTAAACTTCGACTCATCAGTAAAGAGAACATGGGACTACTGGTGCTGAGTCCAGCACTGATGTTTTTTGCACCAATTAAAGCGATACCTCTTTTGCTGTGAAGACAATGAAATATACCCTTAGCTTTCTGGCACATCGAATGGATATTTTATGGAACGGCCTTATTTTTTGATAATTTATAGTTAACTTTAGACATGAATGTATAAAGGATTTTGCCCTGACAGAAGACATTTGGGCACACCATAACTACAACTAAACGATAATAGATACAACTATTGTAGGTATTTTTAAATTACGAGTAGCGTACACCTCTGAATAACAGGTAAAACAGTAAAAAAATAAAACATATTACAATTATTTGTGACAGGAAATCCCCCTACATCATCCGCAGCAACATACTCCAGTGGACGACTAGTAATTGGTATTCTCATTTACCTTGCATTTTTAATCTCTGTTGTTTCTGCTCAACATAAATGACATTACATAATTTTCGATACTGGCATACTTTCAAAGCTAATAAAACTTTTTATTAATTTTATCTTTTATTTTAGTAACTCCCGGATGTGTAACATTATCATGGCAACTTTGCAAAAATATTGAATCTAGAGACTGAGAGACAACTAGTGTTAAGTTCACCTTCTTTTCTTGTCTTAGATACTTGTCTTTGATTACAACAATACACCATATCTTTAGTTTTACACCCGATATCTTTGTTTTTAATATCTATAAGTCTATTTTCTCTCAAACTATTAACTATTTTGTTAAAAAATTAGTCGTTTTCTTGAATTTCTATTTTGGGAATTTCTTCAGTTTTGGGTTGTAAGGATTATGTTCATCTTATTAACAGTTAAATTTTAAGTTAAAGTTCCTTTCCTATCTAATTCTTAACTTCAACTAACTTTAACTTACTACTTCCGGCCAGAACGTAGTTTTGAATCTTGCTGAATATTTAATGAGGAGGAGCGGTATTTAAACCGTGAAGTTCTTTGGTCTTAGCGAGAGAGAATCAGAGTTTCTGATTTACGCGCATCCTGCCTTTTGGCCACTCTCTCTCTCTCTAATGCCGCCAAGACAGGATATGATCTTCACTGTGACAAAGTTCTTTCAGCTTAAGAATTGTTAGATCTTGATTCTAAAGTGCAGAAACGGAAGAGTTCAGATCAATGGGCTGTTTTTCAAAGAGCAGCTATAAAGAAATGCTGGATAATACTTACTACTATCGGATATGGCTCTCCAGTGGTATTAGCCATTCCTTCCATGCTGCTTATTGTACCCACTTAACTTTAAAATAGACAGTATGCGGTCATTGTATACACCGGCTTTCAGAATTCTTTCCCATTCCTTTTTACTCAATACAGAAACATACTTAGTACCTATATTGTATAACTTATTTAATCTAATACGTACCTCTTAATATTGTGTTATAGATTTAAGGTTTAATTATTACTAGTGCACCAAGAAACTCACACTACTTTGCCTATTATTTATATGAATGTTTTTTTCTGCATCAGACTATAGCCAGCTCATTCCTCCTTTCTCGGCCTTTTCAGATATCACTTCAGGTCTATTGAAACTTGACGCACACTTTTTAGAAATTTATCTTTTAATGTATCTCTTATTTCTATTTTTATAATTTAAAAAATATTAAAAACATGATTTAATTATATATATATATATATAATTAATCATGACAGTATTCGAAATAGCATATCTGTTCTACGAGGGGTAGGGTCCTTGACCCAGGCACCCTGGTGCTACACCGTTTCCCCAATGCGTCAATATAGAATTTATCGATGGCAAATAGAGATTTACGAATCCCTCTGGTTCCTCCAATGCACATCACGTGCTTTTGCTTTACCTTTGTAAGATTTTCACTAGTGTAATTCTCAGTTACCGTAGAAAGTGACAAATCTCAAGAACTAGTTAGCGAATAATCGCTTAAGTTCGTGTGACAAGAAACAACAAGATGTAAGGGTAACTAACCCTTTATTATTTCAATAAGATTTAACAAAACTCCGTCTTGGAGTGTACAATAAAAGCCGACACTTGGCCTTGAACTTAAGAGACTGAAAAATTAAACTAAAACTAAGATTAACTAAAGAGATATAGCCGAAACTATCAAGATTCAAATCGAATTGGCCCCTTAACTCTATTTGACTACGAAGCTTATCAAGGGCGTAATAACGGTACGGCCGAGCGTAACAACAGCTTTGAGAGAGGGAGAGAGAGAGCGGCCAAAAGGCAGGACGCGCGTAAATCAGAAACTCTGATTCTCTCTCGCTAAGACCAAAGAACTTCGCGGTTAAATACCGGTCTTCCTCATTATGTATTCAGACGTGATTCTAAAACTACGTTCTGGCCGGAAGTAGTAAGTTGAAGTTAAGAATTTGACAGGAAAGGAACTTTAACTTAAAATTTAACTGTTAATAAAATTAACATAATCCTTACACCTTCATTAAAGATCATTAGTTTTGATTCAGTAGGAATCACTGAAAAATGCTCCAGGCCTCTCTTTGTTTTCTGATGGTTTCCTGACATTCAGAATTCCACCAAGGCTTTGGGCATTTGGGGAATTTTGTCGACGATTTCGGAATAATTAACTCAGCTACTTGAACAATTTTATCGGTGCCAGTCCTCACAGCATAATCATCTGCCATATTTTTCAGTAAAATAGGCATGAAAATAGAAGGAATCCCAATCTGCTTTATACAACAGAAACCGCAGTGTTCTGGAGGCAAAAGGACTTTTATTTCCTATTAACTTTACAAAGACTGGTCTCTATTAAATGGATATTTCGCAACTCTAAAGAAGCAGAATGGCAGGAGATGCGAAGGAACAATTGCGAGATCGGTAGAGTTAGGGGTTCTTATCGGTTGGTAAAAGTGTGTGCTTTCTGCATTGTTGAGGATAGAGGGACAATGATCATTGAGCAGTTATTCAATCTGTTTTCCCCGCTCATTGGCAACTCTACTACCTCACAGGGAATTGTGTCCATCAAAATCTCCAAACAGAATAAACGGTGCTGGCAGCTGACCAATCAAATCGTCCAAATCTCTATGATCAATACTCTCATTTGGGGGAAGATAGATACTACAGACAGAAATAAACCACACAGCACATATAGTTGCTGCTACGTTACAGTGACGTCTCCAGGTTACATTTTCGTCACATGGCATTTGTGACCACAATGCGATGTCACGGAGATGTCAGATACACTTCACAACAAACATTAAATGTCACCACAAGAATATTCTCTGTCTCACACAGCCTGACCTTTCATGACCTTGCCCCCCTATTCTTCTTTAAAGAAATGTATCCCTCCGCAGTGACCTGTTCAAACTTCAATACTTAATGATCCAGCGCTGTAATCTACTCTCCCCCTATTCAATGTTAAATGTTTCAATAAACCTTTTGAAATAAATAAATTTGTATGCTAATAGTTTGCGATTTTAATTATTTCTTTTTTCTTAAAAATATTAATAGTTGATAGCGTTAATATTAATAGTTCCACGATTTCAATAAGAAATCATGGAACTATATTGTATGATGAATGCATAGACATTTTGTCATATTTAGTAATATCAAGTGAGGCTGATCAAGAGAGTTTGGTATAGAGTTTTTTTCTTTTTTTTAATGTAGGTGTGTGTGTGTGTGTGTGTTTCTTGAGGACTTTTCGCGACCATTTTTTTTAGTTCTGTTCCTTCTGTTAACTGAACATCTCGTTACTGCTAAATTTTCAGGTAAGCACTGTTTATTGTATTTTGATGTGAATGGTACCAGTAATAATTTATATATAATAATAAAATCGTTAATTTAAAAATTATGAACAAAGAGAAATAATGAATTGACAATCGATTAACTTTTATTTTTATTAACAAGAATGCGGAAGCAAGGACGTCAGTAAAAGTTTACTTTCATATTTTTCTTGCTGCTTAAAATATTTGACTTACGGATTCAATTTTATTTGATAGATATAATGCAACTTCTGTTGCTTTTAATATTAAAAGATAAGGCGGAAAAGTAATTTACTATAGTGTGTAAATCAAATGGGACAACTCGACTTTTTCACAGAACTTTACGTTAGTAGCCAACTGACGTCAGCAGGTGCCTGAAAGTAGTTTTTTTTATCTGCCTTAATGTCATTTTGATGTTTTCCTTTGACTACTTAGGTTTAAACGATAAATTAGGATTATTGAACCATTTTTAACTTTGTTTCTGTGAGATGAGGAACTTACTTTTGCATACTTCTTAAGTAACTTTTGCATTCGTTCATTTTATTGCGCTAAAATGGATATAAGGCCTAGAAAGAGAGCAAAGATTATCACACTTAACAGTCACACATCCATGACAGTAACAAATACTGTGTCAACGGTTGGTAATTATGAGGAGACACAATGGAAACTGGATCATTTTCTCCAGAAAGGAAGGACAAACGTGGATGGACAAATAAATTCAGATTTGATCGATCCCTACTCCGGAATGGCATTATTAATCCAATAAAAGTTTTCTTTCCATAAATTATATCATGTTTTTACATATAACATAATTAAGTTGTGTTGTTAAAGTAACCCAATGTCTTTATTAATAGACTTAGTTAGAGAAACATATTTCTTAGTTTAGGTTAGGCTACTTTAATATGGCAAAACACACAAAAGCTACCTACCTAAGAGGAGGGATGCCTTTGTGGAGGACGTTTTAAGAAAAAATGGATCTATTCACGTTACATATTAAGAAAACCAACCATGCAAAAGTGTTTCTTACTTGAGAGAGTAAGGAATGGTAATTGTGGCATTAAATTTTTAAATAAATATATTAATTATTTAAGCGATAACACTATAAAAACAAATATAAGTAAATTACATTTCTTTGGTACTTCTATATTGTGACAAAAGAGTGTAAACTTATATTAATTCGTGCCCAAAACTGCAAGTTACTTCATTTTATAAAGAATTTGAATTTGAAGCTGTATTTAAACATAATTTAATCCACTGTGGAAAATTTTATAAATAAAACAAAAATTACTGTAAATCAAAAATTTTATTTAAGCTATGACGATAAAATGTATCCGAAATAATAATTTTATTTTAAGTAACTTTATTTCACAACTGCAAGCAAGATACTTTATTTTGTTATAGAAATTTTAAAAATATATCTAACCATCTAATTACATCTAGTTGAATTATCTAACCTAATTACATCTAATATTGCTTTAATGCATCTTTAGCAGCAATGGACAATGAAATGACATTAATTTCTTTTTGGCAACCGCCGTTGATTCCCCTAGCGCATGCGCATGATAAGCAAGTTCTCTGCTGCGTAATACTTTTATACGTAGTTAGCCAAAGTCAGTGGTGAGTATTGCATGTAAGCGAGAAGTGCTAAGCGCTGTGTAATATCATGTTTCTACTCTGCTGTTCAACGTCTTCATAGCTTAAATAAATGTTTGTCATGTATATGGAAGACGTCATTTTATTCTTCATAGGTTATGGGCCCAGACAGCGCTTAACTGTGCAGTCAAACTACCATTGTTAAATTCTTTCGGCAAGCCAAACTGCGTCGACTGAAGTGAAAATGACGACGACTAATATAGTGTCAATTGAAAAGCTAAACAAGGACAACTTTGATACGTGGAAGTTGCAAATGGAAGCAATACTGATTAAAAATGATCATTGGGACTACATAACTGGGAAAATTCCGAAACCAGAACCTGGTGATGAAGAATTTGCTAAATCGAAAACTACTGACCAAAAAGCACGAGCGGATATAATCCTATCCATCTTACTCAGTGAACTTCCACAAGTAAAGAATTGTGTAACATCTCACGAACTGTGGAGTAAATTGCATTCTATTTACGAATCGAAGGGACCAGCTAGAAAGGCCACAATTCTAAAAAAATTGCTTTTTACAAAAATGAGTGATTCTAAACAAGTGAATGATCATCTAAATGATTTTTTCATTCTTGTGGACAAACTGAAAGAAATGGAAATAAACATTGCGGATGATTTGCTTACAATATTGCTTTTATATAGCATACCGGACTCTTATGAAAGCTTTCGAATAGCCATCAAATCTCGTGATGAACTGCCTTCTCCAGAAGTGCTGAAAATTAAACTGTTGGATGAAGCTAACGCTCGCAAAAGTAAAGATTCATCGTTTTCTGAACCACAACATGCGTTCTATTCGAAAGATCGGAAGTATACTCAACGACCGGTTCCTAAACCCAAACCAGATAAGTCTGCAAACCGAAGACAGTATCCAGTTAACTACAGATGCAACTTCTGCCATATCTATGGGCATAGAACATCGAAATGTAGGAAGAAAAGTAAAGAAACTAAAAGCAAACGCCTCAGTGAAACTGCGATGTCTGCAGAAAATCAGAATTCCTTGGAGCAAGAAAAAGCCGCAGCATGCACTAATAGTAATTCTAAAGACATTTTTTGTCTGGATAGTGGTGCAACATCGCATATGTGTAACAGCAAGGAACTGTTTCAAGAAATTCACGAGGTAGGTGGTGCTTATGTTAAATTAGCTGCTGATAAAATAGTTAAAGCTATTGGAAAAGGAACTGTGAAATTTAAAGTTCGCATGGGTTCTAAAACTGAAAATATCAAACTCAAAAATGTATTGTGTGTACCTGATTTGAAAAATAATTTAATCTCAGTATCTAAAGTAACTGAAAATAATCTTTCAGTAATTTTCAAAGAAAAATGTGCTCAAATAATTAATTCTAATAACGAAACAGTAATTTTAGCTAAACGCGAAAATGATCTTTATTTTGTCATGCCAATATTTGAATCTGTATCAATTGCTAAAGAAATAGATCAGTGGCATATAAGATTTGGCCATTTAAATGAAAATGATCTTAAAAAACTTCAAATAAATAACATGGTTAGAGGTCTTTCTTTTTCTCAAAATGACTCTCTTTCTACTTGTAAGGTATGCATTCAGGGTAAACAAAGCGCAACCCCCTTCCCAAAGAATCTGAATATAGAAGTACTGAATTGTTGAATCTAATTCATTCTGATTTGTGTGGTCCCATGAGAACCGAATCAATAGGTGGATCATTTTATTTCGCAACATTTATCGATGATAAATCTCGATATGTTCGTGTTTATTTTCTGAAATCTAAGGATGAAGTTAAAGAAGCTTTCAGAAATTTTAAACCATCTTTTGAAAATAAACTTAACTCTAAAATCAGAATCCTGCGAACCGATAACGGGCTAGAATATATAGGGAAAGACTTTAATAAATTTCTTAATGATGCGGGAATAAAACACGAAATGAGCACTCCTTACACGCCAGCCCAGAATGGCGTCGCCGAAAGATTAAATCGCACTTTAGTTTCAATGGCGCGATGTTTGTTATTGCAATCCAATCTGCCTCAGAAATTCTGGGCCGAAGCCGTAAATACGGCTGCTTACATTCGAAATCGCTGCCCAACGCGAGTTTTAAAAAACGAAATAAAAACACCTTACGAAGTGATGTTTGGCAGAGTACCTGCTGTCTCTCACTTCAGAACCTTTGGCCAAAAAGCATTTTCGCTAAATAAAAGGCCAGGAGTAGGCAAATTTGATATTCGATCTAAAGAATGTATTTTTATTGGCTATTCTGATGAATCAAAAGCGTATAGACTTTGGGATCCCGAGGCACGTAAAGTGATAATAAGCAGAGACGTAAAATTTACTAATGAGTTTGAAAACTGCTGTAGTTATGACTCAGAACAAGAAATAAATCTGCCTTTCGCTCTGGAAGAAAAAATTATAAATAAAACATGTTGTGATGAATCATCACCTCTGGACGGTAGCGAGTCGCCACTTGACTCGAAAAATTCACTTGAATCTGAAAAGGAAAGCGGAAGTGATTTAGATAGCGAAACAATGCTTCCTATCCTGATTAAAAGGGGGCCTGTGTTCGAGATTTGCAAGAACTAAACTAACCGTTCTCCTTTCTCCTAATAAACTTAAAATAAAATAACTTTACATATAAAATTCTACAGCGTCATATTTATTTTCAAAATCCATAGAACTGCAACAAACTACAACAAAGATCAGATGGTTGCCACTCTTACAGTGATAAACTATGAAAAGAAAAATAACAACTGAGGCTGGGTTCTAACAGCCTGGTCGACCCAAGAAAATAAAAACAGGTTTGCCAGAAAGGCCTAAAAAGGAATATCACTATACAGTTGTAAATAAAAATGAACAAACTCAAAATGTTGTTGAGGGAAGCATTAATCCTACGGTGCAAGAAGCATTAAATGGACCATATGCCGAAAATTGGCATAATGCCATGCTGTTAGAATATAACTCGCTTGTTCAAGAAAAGGCTTGGGAATTAGTAAAAAGACCTGAAAACAAGAAGGTTATTGGTAGTAAATGGGTTCTTAAAATATAATCACGACGGCACTATCGAAAAATACAAAGGTAGGCTAGTTGCTAAGGGGTGTGCTCAAATCCCTGGTCTCGATTTCACTGAAAACTTTTTCCCTGTTGCTAGATTAAGTTCCACAGGAACAGTTTTAGCCTACGCAGTAGAACACAATCTCAAAGGTTACCAATTAAATTTTGTAATGGCCTATGTAAATGGAAATTTAGATGAAGAAATCTACATGGAAATTCCCGAAGGTTTTCGCGATGAAACTAATTCAGATAAAGTGTGTCTTTTAAAGAGATCATTATACGATCTTAAACAGTCAGGACGTCAGTGGTACAAAAAGTTGGATGAAAAATTAAAATCTATGAAATTTAAATCTCTTAATTCAGATAATTGTGTTTATATTAAAATGACGCCTAAAAGTGAAACTAACTGTTATATTCGTTTATGTAGACGATCTTAGTTTTTAACGATTCTAAGCAAACGTATGAAACAATTCGCGATAGTTTAGCTTCTGCTTTCAAAATGAAAGACTTGGGAAAATTACATTATTGCTTAGGAATAGAATTTTACCAAAACGAGAATTCAATTAAAATTTCTCAAAAGAAATACGTTGATGATATTTTAAATCGGTATAATATGCAAAATACTAAATCCGTGTCTTCATCTATAAATAACAGCAAAAAATTATCAAAAGAGATGAGTGCTAAAAACGAAAACAAAATCGCTGACATGAAAAATGTTCCATTTAGAAATCTGATCGGATCACTAATGTACCTTTCAGTAGCTACTAGGCCAGATATCACATACGCTGTGAATTTCTTAAGTCAATTTAACAACAATCCGGGAAAAGAACATTGGCATGCTGCGAAAAGAATACTTCGATATCTAAAGGGAACACAAGATCAAGGACTAATTTATACGAAAACAGCAAACCACTCATCGCCTTTGTGGATGATAGAAAATCCTACACCGGTTTTGTATGTATATTAAGTGGTTCAACCATAACCTGGGAATCACGAAAACAACGCAGTGTAGCTGTATCTTCATCTGGAGGCGGAATATATGGCTCTGTCTGAGGCCGCCAAAGAAACCGTCTACCTACGTCGTTTCCTGAAGGAGCTGGGTTACAACATAGAACACCCAACAACAATATACTGCGACAATCAAGGAGCTCAGAAAATTACGAAGAACTCAGTGTTTCACTCCCGTACAAAGCACATAGACATTCGCTATCATTTTGTGCGTGAAGTATATGAACGCGGTGAATTAGATGTGCAGTACATACCTACCAGTGAAATGGGAGCTGATGTGTTAACCAAACCCCTGACTCCTGTTAAACATCAAAACTGTTGTACAATTGTAGGATTGAATACTGTTTAATATGTATTTTGTTTTACTTTTCAGGAATAGCGGAATCAACGTCAAAAGTTGGCAACCGCCGTTGATTCCCCTAGCGCATGCGCATGATAAGCAAGTTCTCTGCTGCGTAATACTTTTATACGTAGTTAGCCAAAGTCAGTGGTGAGTATTGCATGTAAGCGAGAAGGGCTAAGCGCTGTGTAATATCATGTTTCTACTCTGCTGTTCAACGTCTTCATAGCTTAAATAAATGTTTGTCATGTATATGGAAGACGTCATTTTATTCTTCATTTCTGCAATCGTATTTAAAAAGCTTAGGAAAATTAAGAAAGGAATCTTTCATAAAGGAATTTAAAAATTTCACTGCGATAACTTATAAATTTGAATATTATAAAACACTGATTCGTTAAAGCGAAGTCTTTTTCACCATTCAGTAGAAGACAAACTAATTTTAGAGGAAAAGATAACTTCATAGGATCCTTTATGTTGGGATAAGCCTCGTGTTCTTTGCCGCATTCAAACAAACAAATGAACTTAATATCGAAAATTTGTCAATTCCTGGATAGTCAGGCAAAATTAAATAGTGGAATTACTTCTATTTTCATAAATACAATCCATTTCTATTTGAACTAAAATAAATAGATGAAATTAAGTTTTAATTACGTAAATTCTAAAATGAAAGATATATTTGTTTTATATTTACTGTCCTAATTTTTTTAAACCATTTTTTACGTTAAATAAACCGTATAATCGATTTCTCTGCAAATAAAATTAGATTAAGAAAATGCTTCTTTAATTCCCGTCAAGTAATAATAGAATAAAATCAATACCAAGATATGTATTAATGCATTTTCGGCACTATACAGTTTGAAAAATTTTAATAAAGAAAATCAAATTAATCCTATAAAGAAGGTCCACTTGTCCAGCATCAGACAGCCATGCCATCAGATTTTAATACCTGAAACAAATCTCAAAATTGCCTCTCCTATTTTTTTATTACCTTTCGAATCCTTATTTATGTAGTACTGGCGCCCCATTACTGGCAAGTGCCTGTCGCGCCCAAAATGGCACGGCTCTGTGTTGTGTAGATTTATCTAGATTAAAATAACAGCTTTTTAAAAGTATGCATTCTAAAGTATGATATTTTACGTTATTTAAACCAAAGCAAAAACTGAAATCAAGAAATAATAAAAAACGAAATTAATTTCGAATAACATAGGAATAATAAATAATCACGTAACTAATACTTTGGGTATCATATTTAAGGTTACTAGAACATCTCTCTGTTTCCGTATTTATTTTAAACGCGGAGAATAGCACTGTGCGTATTTCATGTAGCCATCTTTATCTAAAAATATAGTCAACTGCCGATTTAACCTGAGGAGGATTAACTGGGTTGCGGGTTAACCGAAGCCCCGCTTAAAAAAAAAAAAAAAAAAAAAGCGCTCTGGTGGAAAAAAATATTATAGCAAGAATTATTATCAGACACGCTAGTGAGACAGAGAGACAGACGTTGATATGAAACTTTAGGTGACGACTTCTCAGGCTTATTCCCCTTTTTAGACGTTTTTAACAAGCCGACTGGCAGTTACAAATCCCTTCCTGTATCCTGTCCCCCTCCTTACAGCTAATTATAGGCGCACTCTTGATTTTGGAGATACAGTACAGTGGGTACCGCATAAAATCGCTGCTTTATAAAATCAACCGCTTATTAAAATCAAAACCCAAGGAACGAATTCACAGGAATACAGTATTACTATAAAATAATCACTATTTTAAAATTGTAAAGTCAAAATCCCAAGTTTGTGTTACAAGTTTAGTGATTTTGTTCAGCGTCGATTCAGTTTCGCAAGTTGAGGTGCTAATGCTAGAATTTTCTTATGTAAACCAATCGTGGGTGGTTGTGGGTCACAAGAAGTTTGTAAGATCAGGCTCAGACAGTTGGGAAAAGGGTAAACATAAAACGGATATAAAGACGAAGGAGAAAAATCTGTATAAAAAATTGTCTTTTTTGCCCACAAAGTTCGTTCAGTTTACCCATCCACATCGCGCTTTTGTTGTTTGGTCGTACGTCAAAATGTCCAAACGCAAGGAATTTAGCCCAGTCAAATTAGAGAAAAAGAGGGCAATCGGTGGAAAATAATCCTGGAGTTTTGGAAATGGTCTTAAACGCCTCCTTTAGGCTTGGGTTAATGTGTGTAAAACGACCCAGAAGGTTAGGGTATTGAGCTTGAGGTGGGGGAGGGTTTTATAGGTCTTTTTTTTTTTCTGTTTTTCACTTAAATTCGGAAACTATGATTTCTACAGAAAAATACTCCATGTATAAAATTGAAGCTGACAAAATTTCCTACAAAAATGGTTTTATGCATTTTTGTCCTAGGAGTCGGATTTTTGTCGTATGGTAGCCGAGCTATGAGCTTTTGAAGTTAGGATGCGAAGTCAAATTGCATATATCAGCGTTCAACATCCTTCCAAATTAATTTAATTTGTATATGGTAAGGGTTTATATGTAAATCGTGTGTTTAGAAATCAAATTTGAAGTTTTACAGAGGAGATTAATGGTGTGGTGTTGTGCCAGCGAAGGGGGGTAAAGCCTCAGAAGCGTCCTCCAACTGCAGGGTATTCTTTTTGGGGGGGTTCAAGACCGGTGACTCAGTGCAGCAAATGTTACCGTACTTTCATGCATGGTCGTCTGCGCTCATTTATGCCTTCAGGACCCATGCGTTCTCTTCCCAATACCCATCCCCAGAACTTCGAAGATTCCACCGACTACTTCACTGTGAGCAGACATATTCACCCGGATCTAAACTGGTCTGATATGACAATAAAGCTCACTTTAATACACAATATGAAGGCGCATGAAGGGCTGACAAGTGGGAGAGGGATAACGGAGTCTATACTGGCTAAGTGGATTGGTGGAGCTGCTACATCATCAATTTGCTTTGCTTTGGAAACTTTGCTGGCCTGCACTTCTCTACATAGAAACAACATGTAGACTTCAGTTTTTGTTCTCAGCACCCTCCCTTTCCAGAATCACAAGTACTGGTTTTCTTCGCAACAGACGTCGTTGATAACCATGATGTAAATTGCCACAAAGCCCTACAAGAAAGCAAGGTTACAATGAAGAAGATAATAGCGCAAAAGTTTGCGGGAATAAAATAGACTCGAAAAGACAGTCTCATCACTGGCCTCTATGAGCAGTACTATCAAAACTGACAACGTTTCGGAGGTCGTTGACCCTCTTCTAATATTCCAACGAGTAATTATTTCCAAGAAAAATGACGGGGATCTAAAAGATCTTCTCCATTACCAGCTGGCGCCTTATCCGTTATCTCTATTTAATGAAAAAGGGATGAGAAAGCCAAAAAAGCCTGCATTAAATATTTTCCCTGTTCACCCCGTTACTCCAGACCTCAAGCTTCACACTGATGTGATTGATGGCGGATTCCTTCTTCATCGAGTCAGGTGGGGTATAGGATCAACCTTTTCAATGATATTGAATCAATATGCGATTTACATTAAAAAAGAGTATGGTGAATGCTGAAAGTATGCATTTCTGGTGATTATTTTGACACTTTCAACAGCTACTGAAAGCAACTGCAACGTTTTGAAATGATTGCTGCCAGTAAGTGGGTTTGAATTCACGCCTTCTAGACACTCTTCTTATCTCACTCCGCATTAGGCAGGAGGACACAGGTGCTAGTTACCAAGGTGGGCAAAAGCCAATAGGCTAAAACGAGGCAGAGCACGTCAGCTGAGAAAGGGGGCCTCAAAGAAAAGCCAAACGGCTGAAAGAGGAGGGGGTGATTTTCGGCTTCCGTTTTCGGGAAGCCAAGTAGAGAAGTAGCTAGACAATGAGAAGTTGCATGTGGTCACACACGGGCTCCTTCCACTTCAACGCAGTTTCAAGGCCTGCAAACGCTTCACTAGCTGATGGTCCAGTATCTGCTTCAACTTCGACATTAAGGTTATCTTCTCTCACAACTTTCAATAAGTTCATCATCATTTAAAAGGGTCTGAAGAATCACACACCATCCATTCTGCTGTATCCTCAGCACTAACTTCTGAACATCCAGGAATTTTCAAAAGAATGTTTCTCAATTCCTCAAACGACATGTCATCCTCATCTCCTCATGTCTCTTCCCTTTCCTCCTTTTCCTTCTCTTCTTCAGTTGATTCTGAAAAATTCTGAAAGCGATTCGGATAGTCGGAGTTGTACTGTATTTATGAAGAACAGCAGCCTGCATTTCATCTCCCACGTCGTTTACACCAGCACGTAAACACACAAGACAGTCGCAGACGCAGGGGAACAGATATTACAACGCCAGACTAGCAGACCTGCACAAACAGCGCTACTTAGCGTTCCCAAAATCCACCACAAGGGTGATGCCAGACCTCTTCTCTCTATTACCGACTAAAGGCTCTGCGCTGCAACACTCATAGAGAGTCTATATGCAAGTTCAGAAATGGCTGGACAACAAACTGCCACCTTACTGACTGGGGTGGATGAGAAGGTCAGATAGAGACCTTTAACTCTTGCCTACCCTGCATCACGCTGCCCCAGCTGCTCTCCTATCAACAATATTCTGCAATTGCACCAAAGGCTGTTGTACACGCTGTGGATGCAGTAAGGCAGGCATTCATTGCTCTTCAATGTGCGGTTGTGAGCGCGCGTGCACCAATGGCCCTCCAAGTTGAAGACGAGAATTCAGCATATAAGGACGACTCTGAAGACCCACTTGACATCCTGTAATGAACTGTTTCACCCAATACATTCGATTTATTTACTGGCTACAGTTAAATTTACTAACGTAATTCAAATCTTCAATATTAATGTACAAGACAATTGTAAACTGTAATTTAGTTTTAAATCCGAATAAAGCAGAATTTTTGGATTGATGTTACTTTTGTTAATCCTGTAACTTTAACAGGTTAGTCCTAGAACAAAATTGCATAAGACCATTTTTTGTAGTAAATTTTATCAGCTTCAATTTCGTATATAAATTATTTTCCTGTAGGAGTGATAGTTTCCGAGATATAAGCGAGAAACTGTAAAAAGGGACCTCTAAAGACCTTCCCCTCCTCGAGCTCACCCCCACCCACGGGAACTCTTTACACACATTAAGTCTAAATGAAGCGTTTAAGACCATTTCCAAAACTCTGATTTTTTCCCCCACTGATTTGTCTAATTTGACAGGGAGATAAAGAATTGTTGAAGTAATATGATGCTTTATCACAGGGTTTCTTAAACTTTTTTCAGTCGCAACCCCTTTTTATCGATGAGATTTTTTTGCAACCCCCTGGACCCCATAATATTTACAAAAATTTTGTGGAACCCCATAATTATTGAGTAAATCCGACACACGCGTGAGTGAAACTGTCAATTTTTTCACTTGTACTGTAATATACTATTGCAGTTTTAGGTCATTAACTTTAATTTCTAATTTTAAGACATAGAACAATGTGAAATTTTTAAATAAGTAGCAGATGAAATGAAATTTTTAAATAAGTAGCAGATGCAAAGCAAGGAAAATGAACGTTTATATTATAGAAAGAATGCGTCGAAACGTTTTCGTGTTTTTCTTTGTCTGTATTGTCTTATCTTTATCTATTTTCAGATACATTGTGTAAAAATATCGGTAATTGTAAAATTATTACAATAAGTTAAATATCACAACTGCTAAAATTTTTGGCGAGCCACAGTTTAAGAAACCCTGCTTTACCAAAATGCAGCCGAAGTGAAGCTTCTGTACAACTCGGAATTTCCCAAACTACATTACGTACGTTGTTGAAAAGAAGAAGGCAATTTCGGATAAACTGATGGCAAGTGCGTAAGTGTCGCAGAAGCGAAGTGGAAACTCTAACCGACGTAGAAACTGCCTTTTTAGAGTGGCTTCGAAATGCTAGAAACAAGAACGCCACGATGTCGCGAGAAATCTTGTATCAAAAGGCAGCAGAATGCGCCAGAATGCTGGGACATGAGTTTTTCCCTACCTTTGGATGGTTCACAAGATAGAAAGAAAGAAACAATATCGTTTCAAGAAAATTACATGGAGAGAAATAAGATGCAAACTCTGATGTAGCTGGTAATTGGATAGAAAAGAAAAGAATGTAAACTGCATCAAATTTTTAACACTGATGAGACTGGTCTTAATTATCGAGCCCTACCGCAGCATACTTTAATATTTAAATGTGAGTCATCAGCTGGCTGTAAAAAAAAGGGGAGGTATTTTAGTGATTTTTCTTACGAATAAGGGATAAAGAACTTCAAGAAAAAGCAGCACTCTTGTTAGATAACTGCCCTGCCCATCCAAACGATCTCTCGTTCAAGAAGGTAAAATTAGTTTTTCTTCCTCCTAATACAACTTCCATCCTTCGGCCATTAGATCAGCGTGTTATAAAAGCATTCAAGAGTCATTACAGGAAGGAAGTTGTTCAAAGTGTTGTTAATGAAATTGTTAAGTATTTCTCTTTTAGTTATTTGAAACTCGCGGAATGAAGTAGCTCCGCATAAGATTTCAAATTTTGTTAAAACAGCCAGCTTCAATCCAAAATAAATTTCTGGAAACTCTCAAGATGTGGCAAAGGCAAGGGTGACGAAGAAGAAATACATGATGAGACCTTCCTCGAATAATTGGGAATCGGCGAAAATTTCAACACTTGCTATGAAAAGAGTGACGTAGAGATCATCGAAGCTATCAGAGAAAACAAAGAAATTAGGTAAAATGAGAGTTCGAAGATGAAAATCCCGATCCTGTACCAACAGCAGAGGCTCGAGAAGCATTAAAAATTTTGAGAAGAACGCTCGAACTAAGATGGACATAAAGAAAGTTACAAGCAATGTTGTGTCTCGGAGACCACCGTTGAAAAGCTACTAACAAGAAACATGCAGCAAACTAGAATGGATATATTTTAAAATAATATTCGATATGCTTACATATTGTATTGATCTGTGTAACATGTTGAAATAATTATAATTTATCTGAATTAAGACGGCTTTGAATTAACCTTGATTTTGAGTTAACCGTGCGTATCCTCTCCTATATTACCACGGTAAAACGGGAATTGAGTGCATATTTTCTGCAATCGCATCTTTGCTCTCTAAAAATCATTATTAAAATAATTTCAAATACTCAGGTTAAAAAAAGGCTCTGATTTCATTTTATATATGCAAATATGTGTGGATAGCAAATAATATTCCTTGATTTTCTCGCCCTTCTATGAAATTCATGCATCTCTAGTATTTCGCTTTAATTTTTGTATTATTACTGCTATCATTCACGTCAGTATACAGTGGAAAGTGCTCACCTCGTCACAGTATTATTAAAATATGGAATTTATGAAATGCATAACATAACCAGCTGAATTTCATTCAGTTTACTGTAGGAGCTACTAACAGTATTTAAGCATTGCTATGAAGGTTACAGAATATTGCACATTCTCAGAAGTGAATAATGCAGATTTTTTGTAACTAAGCCTTGATAGCAATAATTGTTTTATGAAATGGAATTATTAATTCGTGTAAATTTGTTACGCTTTTACATAATAAATAGTGTAACACTGTATTTCATTTAAACTTTTAAAAGGGCAGTAAAATGCATTAGGAAATTCAAAAATATCTAAAGTATTAAGTAAATATCTAAAGTTTAAAGTAAATATCTAAAGTTTTATATTAATTAATTAATTAATTAAACGAATTGCACGACATTCTTACTTAATATTTTTTTTAATATTTTGATGCTCTGCAATGTAAGAAAGTTACTTTAAATTTACAGTTTAAATGCCGCATAAAATTGTAACTTGTCAATGAAGAAATAAAGATGAAAGCAAAAGCACGTTTTGTGTAAATAAATATAAATTTTCTGTGTTTTATCTTCCAGGCCACGTTTTCACTGACTGATTTTTGTACCCTTAACTCTTCGCTCAGTACCACAGGTTAAGCAAAAAAAATCACTGATTTCATAATTAAAATTTAATTTTCGTGGAAGATTGCGTTGATTTACAAAATGCGTTTATTCAGAACGTAATATTTCGTTAAGAAAAATGTTCAAATATGTAAATATGATTCGAAGAAGCGAGCAGCTACATGTTAGTTGCAAGCCAAAAAGTGCAACGCATTCAGAAGGAAGGTTGCGAGAGTGTCAAAAGCTTTAAGTTTGGAAAATTAAAATCTAGTAATTTAGAAGATTTTGTGTAGATGATGACCTGAGGCTTTAGAAACAGCAATATTTTAAGATACGTGTAAAGAATGCACCAATTAGTTTTTAGTCATGGCCGAGAACGCTGTAGGTGTTGCTAGTATGCAAATAAAATGAGTAATAGAAGGATGCAATTTGGAGACCAAAAGTAGCTGGATATTCACCTATAATATAAAAACTATTACAATAAATCTAATTTTCGAGTCAAAAATTTAATAATGCACTTTATTTTCTATAACAAGAAATTTTAAAAAAATAAAGAAATGGAGAGTATAAAATAGTATTAAAAGCCAAATCATTAAAAAATACTGCAAGCCAAATTTAAAAAAATAATAATATTTCAATTTTTGGAAGAGAAAAAAACTGGCATTAAATTAAGAAAATACAGCTACATTTTTTATACACTAATGTAAAGAACTCGGTACAATTTTGGAAAGATGTGTCTTGAAATATTAAGCTCTAAAGTTATAGAGATCAAGTAAGAAAGCAAAATTAAGTTGCTTCTGAACAGTTAATACTAAAAAGTACATACTACAATGGAATACTGGTACCTAATCACTTTTATGACCACATTTAATACTTTCTACATTTGCAAGTAGGCTATATTTTATATAGATGTATTATTAAATCATAAATGACTTTTAAATGCCTAACCTTATGAGATTAGATATAACCTTAGTATAATAAGAAAATTTTTTATCGGCTTCAGGATAGATGCTTTTGTAACTAATGTGCTGTATTTCTTTCTCTTCTTTCCATTTAGGGCAGGTTCGTGAGTATGATGGATTATCAACATGACAATTAGCACATTATGGATCAGCAATGCAAGCCTGACTTTAATGCCCAGTCAATAATAAGCACAAGCCAGGTTTCCGCGGCATGCACCCTTTACATAGCCAAACTGCTGATAATGAAAACAATGCAGTGGGTTCAGTACGTAAGGTCTGCGAGGACAATTTAAGTATATCACTTAATGGACTTTGGTAGCTCTGGGGATGAGAATGTATAAGCATAATAAGCTTCATAATAATAAGTTGCCCATCCTCACAGATTTTTAATTCGGCAAGGCCCCCACACGTTTTGCCCAGCAAGTTCTTTAAAAACTCCTTCCTCACAGACTGATATCAGGTCTGTTTCTGAAATGACATCTCTGGTCATGTTCAGATAATTACGTGGAGACACACTAACAGGACGCTAGCCGCATTTGTCATTTTCAATAGAGAAGGTTGTGCATCAGATATTGTATATCGACAAGCAAAATTCCTGACAGCAGTCATAATGTAACTTTTTATGCTTTTCGGCTTGCTGAAGCCTCGATATTCTTATGAACTAGGAATGGTAATGGATTTTCCAGTTGACCAGTGATGACTAAGAACTTGCAACATTTGATGCTGTCGGTAACAATGGCAGAAGCGCATATTCCCTGAACAAATTCAGAATTTTACTTCAGTGTGATTGAGAAAAATTTAAAGTTGCCATAATTTAAATAGAAAAAATTCGAGTTCAACCACTCCACCTACCACAAAGCTCAACAACAGAACACAGATTTAGTGTTAAGGCTAGCTAGACCAATTCATAAATTGAAGCCCCACAGTCAGTTTTCCCGAAAGCGGGAACTCTTGAAAGCTTGTCACGAAGCCACTGACAGTAAGGACAGGGAAAAGTGGACGGAGCACCAGAACTTAAAAAATTAAATTCGTCAGTGACTTTTACAGGTATTGCTCTGCCGCACTACTGTACCCGCTGGGCATTCTGTTGGCCCGCATCTGAAGCCAGCCTAACAAGACATTTACAGAGATACTTTACATTAATTCTAGACTTTCGTATTGAATATAGGATTACAATAACACGGTATAAAATTATTACAATGAGCTTAATTGATTAACAAAAGTTACATTATGACAGATTAATACAACGTAATTATTTCGAACATACATTAGTACATCAAACAAACAATACATTTACACTAGTATATCTAATGACATCAAATTAAATTAAACATTTTAAGGACCTAATTATTGCAGAATATTTTGTCATAGTACACTGTCGTATTCCTAAGGCAATTAATTATCTTGTTAATACATTTCCTTTCATTTTTATTATGTTACAGACAATTGCATCATTTCTGAAATCTTACATTGCTTTTGTAAACTAATATATCATAATTACATCAAACATACATTTGTACATCACATAATACTTACATTTACATTAATATATCTAGTTACGTCAAATTATATTTAAAAAAAATTCTTTTATATTAATAATTTAATTGTTACAATTTTTTTCATCTCCTAGTACATTGACATATTCTTAATATAATTATTTTGTTAAAACACTTCCTACCATATTTAACCTGTTTCAGGCATTTGCAACATTTCTGAAATCTTGCATTATTTTTTTAAGTTGTATAATGAATATATGGTATATAAACAGACATGATAGCGTTTTGACATATGTCTTCTCTTTTATATGAGAAAAGTTCCTTCATAATCAAGGAAATTTTTTGTTGTAATTGGGGGATCGTTAGTAAGTATTTAATGTACTCAGGCATAATTTGTGTCCTTTCTTTGTCATGCAGCTCTTTTGTGAGCTGGCACTTGAAAATAAAGTGCTCTGGGTCTCCCTTTTCCCCACATACGCAGTGAGTCGCTCAGATTTTGTGCAAAGTAGTACGTGGGGAAAGGACCATGTCCAGATAAAAAGGTGTTGATAAATAAGTTATATGAGATTGTATCATATGTGGGTTTTTTATATGAGTTAAAAAACCTTCCTACTTCTGCATTTTCCCATTCAGCTTGCCATTTCTTTAATGTAATTTTTCTCAGCATATGTTTCGTATACGATTTTGGAAATGGGACATTGATTGATGGTAGCTGCATCCCTTGCAAGCACATCTGCTCTCTCATTTTGGGCTTGTCCTGCATGCACTTTTACCCACTTTATTTTTAGAGACGTCCTATTGTGCTGTGATATTAAATTGTAGGTATCTTGTACTATTGATGATTTGTTTTTCGCATCATCAACTTCTTTTATTGTAGCTTGGCTATCACTATAGATGGCAACGTATGTTAAATGCCACTAGTGGGAACAGCAAATTGTCCCCTGTTTGTACTGAAGCAGAGGCCAAAGCAGCATGTTGGAAACAGTACATCAACTGCAAGAATCCTCTTTTCTAGATTTACAGGTCTCCATGCACGATTTTCTCACAGTGGTAAAACAGAAACAAGAGAGTTGTAACTGCATCTCTCAGCCGCCTCCGTCCTCCATAAGAAAATCAAGGGAGAAGTAAAAGCTAAGCAAAGATGGAAAAGAAAAGAGGAAAGGACACTGGGGTCCCACGATTGTGACACCCGATCACCAAGAAGGTAATCCCCTTGAAAGATCTTCGCCTGCTCTGCATTAGCTGCACATATTGGAATGGCCTTCATGACTAGGTTGGCCCTACCAAGAGCTAGGCTACCAATATAGTTCACCCATTCTGCCCACTGATACCCCAGCCACAATAAGGCAGCACAGCAAGAAGTGTGGGGTGAAGACTAAGGAATGGAGAACTTATAGTAAAGTTTGAATTATAATAATAGGTTAGTTACCTTAGCTTACCCTACCCTTTCAGATTTAATTATGATTATTTGATGAATTTTGATTTCATTTAAAACCCTCCACTCCAATTTTAACTGTCTCCAAGTTACACTACTATTTAACATTTGAAACAAGCAATCTGGGATCTTGCATTTTATATACTGGGTTGTAGCACTGAAACATTTTCTCCAGATTCTCTGTATTTTTTACTGTTTTCATTTTTGTCTGCTCCTAGTCTCAATTGCTTAACTTCATTGACTAGCCCTTCAGTTACTTTATTATCACGTGGAAGATTGGTGGTGTGGTACAGGTAAAGTGGCAGACTTTTACCTGTACCTGAGAGATTTAGGCATTTGTCACAGCTTTCTTGTGAATTGCCTGGGTTCTTGCTTCTTCAAAGGATCCTTTTATTAAGAACTCAAATAACTCAACAGAAGGCACATTTTTTATGGCACAGCTCAAAGGTAAGGAATTTCAAATTAAGTCCAAGTTAAATCTTAATAGTTAGCCGAAAGGCTACATAGGAAGTTCGCTCAAACTTATACAGGTGTGACAAGCACTACAGTCCAGAATAAAGCAACACGGAATATAGACCGCTAACATAGAAATTCAACTAGTAATGTGGCCTTCAGCAGGCGGCACATGCTCCGACTAAACAATCTAAAACTTCCCTTAAAATACTCTTTCTACCTCATTTGAATACATGCGAACTAAAATTAACATTCTGGCAGGCATGCGGAAAAGGACAAATTAAATTGCCTAATGGAATACATATATACCATGCACTCTCAAAAGAATATTTTATCTGACAGCTTCAGAGAAAACTGGAAGAGACGTTTTACATAATTTTCCATGTTGGGCATCGCCCAGTTACTCAATTATGTCAGCAGTCAGAAATCATATACTGAATAGCTTGAATATGTTTTATTATTCTCTTGTGCACACTTAAAAGTTTATTTCTTTAAAATCCCAAGTCCTTGACACATGTTAGTCCATTTACACGTTAATTACGAAAACAGATCATTTTACACATGTTATGACTAAAACTCAATATATTCCTTTGAGAGCTTGATGTTAAAACAAAAGCGGCCCGATGCTCCTAGATTAGTTCCTTCTCAAACAGCTGCCAAAACAATTAAATTCTCATAAGAAACTCGTAGTATTTTTTTTTTTTTTTTACTTCGCAGAATAAATTTACAGATGTTTTTCTCTTTTCCTTCCTTTTCCTGTTCATGCCAGAGCAGTAACTGGTTTATTGACACAATGCCAAGAAATATCCAAGGTTCACCAAGACTTTTGTTATAACATTATATACAAAAATAATACTGATATTCTGATTGTAAGCAATATTCCAATAATGAGGTTTTGTAAATAGTCTTGTTTATATCTGATCTACCCACAATACAGAAAATATTTATTTCATTCATAGAAAATAAATCCTTAAAAAGAACAGCACTCCTAAACAGGTTCAAAGTGAGTGAGAATCTCGTCGACACACAAAGAGCGGATATGAAAATCTTTTAAATATTATATTCTTATAAGCAGTTTCGTAGATAAATAAATTTACTTGCACAGCAATGAAAGTAACTCACACTTGAAAATTACAAATAATTCAATTATTCGGTATTTATAAAGAATTCTCACATTAAACACAACAGCATTCTAAAAATATCAGCGATTTCATAGACAGCAAGCAAATTAATATATTTATGTACAGCAAACAAATTCATTTGCACAAGATAACATTGAAAGTAACTCAAATTTGAAAATTAAAAAAAAACTCTAGAAAAGTAGCATTTATAAAGAATTATCGCATTAAATAAACCAGCATTATAAAAAATCAGTTTTTAAATTCTACTTATGTTTCTTAATTTTAAATATAGTATTTATTACAATGGTATAAAAGGACAAATATGACTGAGTTGCTGCAAGATAAAGCAAAAACCAAAAAGAAAAAAGGTTAACATACTGAAAAAAAGGGCAAAGTTTTCAAACATCAAAAGGAAAACTGGTTTAAAATAATTCTCAAACCAATTTTCAATAACTTAAGTTTTTATACAAAAAAAAAAAAATTAAAATAAAATTATTTCAGCATGCATTTCACTGGCAGGGGGCACAAAAAAAAAAAAAAGAAAGAAAAAGAAAAAGAAAAAGAAACAGATTTCAAGAAATAAATTACCCAGTCTTAAAATGTTGCATTTCATTAAAGTTGAAAAACGGGAAATTCACAAAAAAGAAAGCTCCAATGCATATTCTCATATATGGCTGCAATGCTGAAGTACTAGTGCTAGAAATTCAATCTCAATTTAAACGGTTGCCATTTCATAACCCTGACTTATTTCAAATACTTCATATTTTAGAGAAGACTGACATTACAATAATTAACTCAATATTTACAGAATCATGAAAAATGTAAACACTGTCATTAAAAGCATGAAATCCCATACAAGAAAGATGCTCTAAACATGCACAGAAAACCTGAACTGATGACAGAATGGACACATAGAAAACAGTAAAAATCAAAGCAGTAACTTGAAATTCAAAAAATGTTTATAAAGTGCAGCAGACCCATGGCACCCCACTGCAGTGTATTACTGCATTAATATCCTTATTTAAAATAACTTATTTAAAATCCTCACGAGTGTTTTTAAGAGTAATATCTCTATAAACATAACTTTAATGACATTATGGCAGTGAAATGCCGTGGTTTTCACCTGGCGACCAGACATGAAGAATTAGTACTTTTTGAATACACAGCTTAAAAGTATAATAGTGCATAATATGCTATTCTAAAGATATGAAAATCAGAAAGGGTGACAAAACAAAGTTGGCATACTATAATAAATAATCGTTTTAGTGAATTTTGCTATAAATAAATAAATGTCTTAGAAAGAATACAATCTCAATGGATTATTTTTCAGTGTGCACATAAATAATCTTATTGAAACTGCATAATTAATACCCATTTTTAAATAATGTGTTTCATTTTTGTACAAATAAAAATATCTGTGGGATGCCCACTTTTACTAATTTTTTCTTTGAAAAAGACAGGACCCAAAAAATTGCTATCAAAATGCAAAGCATTATTATAAAGTAAAGCAAAGTAATGATGGATTGTGGGAGAAAATCTCATTTTAAATCCCTTCACTTTAGTTTAAAATCACAATTACTTTATTAAAAACTTTCATAATTCATGAATATGGACCAAAATATGCCACTGAAAGTAATATCGCTGGTAAGAAAAACATGCAAAAACTAATATTCCTTCCAACATATCAAATTATTTTCAGCAACTATAGGAACATTCTAAAGAACATTCTATTCTGCCAGCATCTGAAATCAATGCAATATATGCTCACTTGACTGACACGAAAATATGCATGAACAATGCACGTTTTCAGAAAAAGTGGTTAATCTTTCGATTATGGTAACTTGGCGATTTTTTTGGCGAAAATTTGGCGACCAACTCTGCTACAGCAACCCTCTTTTTTTTTTTTTTTTTTCGCCGCCATTTTGTCTTCACGAAGTAAAGACATGTTTCTTTTCTTTTTATTTACTGAACACTTTTTCCAACAATCTGCTATCCGAATTACACTTATGCTAGAAATTTTATTGAACAAAACTGCTTAATCATGACAAATATTAACTGCAAAATTGGGAAAAAGTGCAGAATCGCAAACTCCTTGCCGCGTTTTTCAAAATCGCACATACACATAAACCATGTACACGTCGACTTATTTTTACTTAAAAAAACATCCCAGAATTGCACAAAAATGGCATTGCACACACTCTTCACTATATCCATGTACAGTGCTTTTTTGTCATAAATTACAAAAATTTGCACGAAAATGCAGGAAAATTTTGTGATTTAAACTCGGTAAAAAGCACATATATGAAATTACCTGTTCGCGAAAAAGTATATACCCTTTCCAAGGATGAACATTTCCACGTATAAAATAAATAAAATATCCAAAAACTTTTACCTCTAAATTATCTATTATAAACGTCACCAACAAATTCATAACGCAAACATTAAAAATAGTTGCAAATACTTAGTGTCAAATACTTAAATTATTGCCATGCACGTTTACTTCCACTGAAACGTATACGAAATTCCTACAAACATATAATTCGCAAAATAACTATCATTTAATTAAAATATAATTAAATTAAAAAACATTAATTAAAATATAAATAAGCATATACATTAAATTAATAAAAATTAGCTTACAATCCTAATTACTTTAAACTAAATCATTGCTAATAACAATTTTCCAATAATACCATATTACTTTATTTACTCCTTACATTTACAACAATGCATAAAAATAATATCCTCAAATAATTAAAAATACTAACTTACCTAATCTTCTTCAGAATCTTGATTACATGACGGATAAACTTATTTCCTCCGCTAAATAAAAAGCAATCGTATGTGCGCCTGTTTCAAGATCTTTAAAATCATACTTATAGTTCACAGCAAGGTACCAGGTAAAATAAATAACTTAATAAAACTTAATAAGCGATCTTTACTTCTATGTCGCACAACCTTAAAAAAACACTTATTACTACCCCTTTGAATCCCACTAAATACCCATTTCGAATTCACTTTAGATAGGGCCATGGGATCCAAAAATTAACCAACACTGTTTCACACAACACAGAATAAAGCTAAATACAAAATTTGCAGATTTTTTCCAGATTTCCCCCCTTTTCCGATTAAAGAACTGTAATTCGTCCATTAATGTCACATGACATATCTCATGTTCTCTCATTTCCCTCACACAAAATAATGCGTAATCGGAACTGAGTACTTCTCACATTATTCCCAAAGTCCTAGGTAGTAACCTTTATCGCCTACTAAAATGTCGCCAAACTACCTGTTACCATATTCCAAAGATTAGCCGAAAAAGTTATGATGATGCTAACTTCAATATTTTTAAACGTTAGCTAAAAGCTGACTGAAAAGTGTGGAAATAGACTAGTTTCACTAATCCAACAACACTTTGCCACTGCATAATTACTTACCTATACTGATTTTTCAAGAAATGTTTTTACAAGTGGTAGTAACAGGTGAATAGCTAAACTTTAGTTTCTCATGTATTTTGATTGTTCTGAATGTACCATATATAATGTTATATAGGAAAGAATCATGCAGGCATAAGACGCTAAATTCAACAAAAACTCAGATTAGTGCAGATTATACATTAAGCTGTCTACCTGAAATGTAACTGACAAAGATCCTTGTTAGGTCTGGTACGCTGTGCAGTGGAATGCTCCAGAAAAACATTTTCCACCATTGAAGAACACAGTTAAATGCATTCAAGTTTTTTACAATTAAAATCTGCTAATCTACTATTTTTTGCCTGTTATTAAAATTACATGGAACACTGGTAATGTTTCTCAAACTGTAACTTTTAGTAATTTCAAAACATTTACTTTGTCTTTTAAGAGTCAGCCCAGACAGAGGCAGCTTAACACTATAATATTAATAAATTAGCTTGTATCATTAACAAAATAACTTTGCAAATGAATAAAATTTTATTAATTGAGCAAATACTGTTTCAGGCAATTAAAGAGTAGATGCACATGAAGTTTTAAGGAGATACAATAAATAGGATCAATCCAAAAATATTTATGCAGATTTACCCCAAGATAAATTACTTGCTTAGCTAATTGACATACAGTTAAGATTCATATTATAAGATTAATGTTCTTCCTATTAGGGAATAATATAGAAACTTTTCTACATATTTTTTGATCATCTGCAGCATATGCCAAATCAATGACCTAGTATACGAAGTGCATGGTTATTCTTTAGTAACATCTAAATGTATTTTATGCCAGGATTGTAGTGTTGCCAGAATATACTGCAAGTGTAAGAAGTATCCTTCACATAGATGTTAAATAAGTTAGTCGTAGAAAGACCCATGTACATACTCAGAGGATATGCTAACTAAAATATCAGATGCACAGAGTACGTGCTTGAATTATTGTTGTTGGAATATGGCAAAGCTCACAAGTGCAACTGCTTAAGAGGGATGCCGTTTATTCTAAGGAAAACTTGCTCATATTCACATTTCATATAGGAAAAAATGCAAAAACCAACCACACAACCAGTTCATTTGACTGGGTTCGAACTCAGAATGAACTACTAGCATTCAGTGGTGTTAACCACTGAGCCACCAATGAAGCAAGTACATACTTCAAAAGCAAATGACCAAGTGTTTGTCAGGTAGGGTTTAATCATGTTAATGATGGCAATTAGGAAACCTAGGCTGTACAGAGCTCTGACCAATACAGTCAGATTAACTGAAACTAACATGCAAGATCCAGGAATTCACTCTAGAAATGAATGTTAAAATGACAAGGACAGCAGAAAAACATCAAGAATAAAATATTATAAATATTACATACATATATATGTAATATATTTATTATTTGGCAGTCGGGCACATGAATGAAGCTTGGCAATGAAATGACAACACAGAGGGATTTAAATTTACAGCTCCATATCTTTACTCAAATCAAAAGGCATATTATTATTCTTTACTAAATAAGATTAAATTAATGCATCATAATATACTAACAAAGAAAGTCAGAAGAGCAGCAGCACATATACATTAAATTTCAACATGCTACCTTCTACTTCATTTCAATAGAATGAATGCTGAAGACACTAAATGCAACAAAAATCAGCTTAGGTTACATAAATTTGCAGAACTAGTTTTGAGTAGAACATTCTTCTTCAACTAAAACAGTGAAAGTTATGAAGAGGCTGAAGCTGTGATAACAATAGACTAAAAATTCAAAAAAGTTCCTGCTAAGGAGAAGGAACAAAGCTATAGACAAAAATTTGTGAGTTCATATCCCAGGAGTTCATATTTGGATGGCATCTTTAAATATGGAACTGTGGATTTTACTGGCAGGAACAAAAACAAACATGAAAGTTCTATAAAATATAGACAGTTTTACAACTAATTGATGGAAGATATTAGATATTACAGATAACTGCAATACTAACACAATTTTGCTTTTACATACATCGAAACTGCAGCCATTCTCAAGTTCTAAATACAAAGTGTTAAATGTTGCTATTTACAAATTATTACATACTAAAAGTTATTTCTTCTTGTTTTTTCAAAGAGTTCAAAAGTTCAGTCCAAATATCTGGCCAGATTTCTAATCACTCTCTCAGTTCTAGTTCTTTGCTCACTGTCCATTGTTTCTGAGTTAGAGGAGTTCACTATCAATGGTGCGACATACCTTGCAAAATGAGATTTCAAATAACTGATCCTGTCTGACATCGACTATCCAGTAATTTGGAGACAGAAAAGGTTGGAATAATAATCTACAGTTAATAAGTATACATCTATGTTAATCTCAAATAAATCTGTTCCAACTTTGTATCAAGGTAAATTAGGATCACTACGTTGTATCTTAGGTTCCCTTACATTTTTGTTCTGATATTCATTATATATAGGGCATTTTAAAATTTTACTTTCTATCTGCTTATTCCTAAGTGGTCAAAACAAAACATGTCTAGCTCTTCTCTTACCCTTTTCTATGGCACAGTAACCCAACAAGTATTAAACTGCCTTTTTTGCATAGGCAAAGGGATAATTACACTTCCTTCTTTGAAAAATAAGTCATTTATTGTTGTCAACACATATCTGCAGTCCCAAAATACTTTAACTTGAGGTTTCAGCTGGTGTTTTTTTTTCTGACCAACCTCCCAGAATATATATCTTTAAAGACTGTGATGTAGCATCACATTCACTTTCTTTCTTCAATTCCTCAATTCTGTCATCAGATGCTTGTACAGTCAAATACCGAAAATCTGCCAACTCCTGAATTGACGGGCTGCAACTCATCGCCCAAGCATATCCCACACGTGCTCTACTGGATTCAAGTCCGGGGAGAATGCTGGCCAGTCCATACGGGTGATATCCTTCGATTGAAGGCATTCGCTAATGATGTTTGCACGGTGAGAACGGGCGTTGTCATCCATAAACACAAATTGTACGCCCATGAAGCCCCGAAACAAACGTACATGTTGTTCCAGAATGACGTCTCCATAGATTTGGCTTGTCATGGTTCCAATTTGAACATGCAGGTCAGTTCTGGAACCCAGAATAATTCCACTCCAAACGAGCACTCCTGCACCACCGTAACAGTGTCGTTCAATGATGTTTTCTTGGTGGTAACGGGTACCTGGAGCTCTCCATATGAAAGTCCGGCGAGAATCAGACTACAAGCTAAACCTGGACTCGTCGGAAAACATCACACAAGCCCACTATTGCAATGTCCACAATGCATGCTCTCTACTCCAGGCTAACCGCAGGCAACAGTGAGTTGCAGTAAGTGGAACACATCTGACAGGTCTACAAGCATATAGACCAATCTGCCCTAAGCGTCTGTACACGGTCTGCCTTGAAATTTGTACCAGTGGCTGAAGAGAGCTGATGAGACAAGTCTGAGGCTGTGCTCCGCCTGTTTCTTTTGGCAGTAACTGCCAAATACCGGTCTTCATTCGGCGTTGTAACTCTGGGGCGACCTGTGCTGCAACGTCTACTCACATTATCATCATCTTGGAAGCGTTGCCAAAGACTGGAGATGACACTCTGGGCAATTCCAAGTTTGTCTGATACTTCCAGTTGGGTACACCCACATTCCAGATGGCCGATAATTCTACCACATAAAAAATCATCCAAATGCGTCCTTTGTGTCATAACTATTCGGTTATTGCACTGAAATGCTTATAAAGCACCTGCGAACAATTTTACTTCTTTGCCTGTATTCTTTATATATCACTCTTACACTCTCGTCATTGTGACGTACCATCGGTGTCATCTGGTTACTTCCTCAAATTTGCATATGATTCTTGAAGATGTGTGCAGTGATTTTACAGGTGATATATTTATTTTAGAGTTCGATTTCAGCGTGACTCCGAATTATCCTTAATTTATGGACATGAGTGTATATAATATGTGACTACATATACCATGAACTCGATTCACATAACAAATATGATTTTACTCCAAAACGGGACCCCTTTTTCGGCACATATTGTCGCCATCTCAAACAACCTTTGAAAAGCATGAGGGTTTCATCAATTACAATATCACATCCAGGAGTTACAACTCTTGGAAACAAACCATTCAGGTGCTGTAACACTGGCCAGATTTTATGCAGCTTGGGATTTGGATGTGTGTTACAATCAAAAGCTTCATTATCTACAAAATGCAGAAACTTGTGTATTTCGTAAAATCTATCACAAGGCATTATGCTTCTCAAATAAGGCGTTGAAATTGAATGTTTTTTGCTCCAATACATTTTCGTATCTGGTTTTTTTGCAATACCTTGTAAAATAACTATACTGAGAAATTTAAGAATTTCTTCCTTTGTGGCAGGTATCAAAGGTTTTCTATTTTTGGATAGGTGGAATCCTGGAGAATTTTAGCATTGTTTGGCATATCTATTTGTTTCATAAATCATGAGATCCACTAAATTGTCATTCACAAAATACTTAAAGTGTTGTAAGACACCAGAATTTGGATCAAAATTTATATTTACCTTTGATGTTCCCCAAAATTTTAAATGTGGGGGTGCATGATCTGCTGAAGTAGACACAATTTTAGTCCATGATCATTCAGGCAACATTACAGATCCATCATCACTGCTCTCAGATTCACTAACCGGACTTTCATAAAAATCAGTTACTTCAGAATCACTTTCAAATCCATTTATACTAAAATCAGAATCCAATTCACTATTTGACTCTGAATCCATAATGTACGGAATAAAAATATAAGTATATTTTATCACAGAACAGAAACCACGTGCATTCACAATGAGACTAACTACATGACTGAGCTAATGATAAAATTACAAAACGCATAGCATAAATACACGTTTGATTAGTGCTGACATCTAGTTTAAAATAAACTATCTCTATTGCATAAAATATTCTGGTACTGCCATCTGGCATGTAAAATGAGAAATAAAACTTTTTCTGGTCAAAAGAAATGAATAGGTTTTAATCCTTTTAGCACGCTGCTTTTGAACTCTCCAGCCCGGAAAAATCACGGGCACAAGAAATAGAGGGAGAAACCTCACCCCATCATTTTGACAGGAGTGAGAAGGAAGGGGTTAAAATACCCTTTTCAGACATAACAGGAGTTTGTGTGAATCGAACAGAACACACTGTATTCCATGTACATGTGCAAATCAGATTATATTTTCTTGTAACACTTTAAATAATACTTCTAATGTTTCTTTTCAGTTAATGGGATGCAACTTAGCACTAAACATAAACATTGACACGGAATCTAATTAAATAATGGTAACCCTGCCAATACATAAAGCTTCAAGAAAAGGATATTTAATAAAACACAGATATATAATAATAATGTTGAAAACAAAAAATTCAAATTCGTATTTATTTGCAATTAGAAATCTACAGTTTTATTACCCATAATACATTTTTGTTGGTTACAGTCATTCAAATAAACTTAGAGCTAAATATTGAATTCTCAGGCTGACATTTCTTTCAAACAATTCTAACATGTTTAATTAATCACTAAATAAATTACTTCAATATAAAATTAAAATAAACTGTTATAAACACTAAGTTTTCAGAGAAAATTTACCAAGAGGGACAATACTTAAAAATAAATAATAACCTAGTCTCTCTCTTACTTGAAAATTTTTCTCTGATGCATAAACAAAAATACATGTTCATACGTAAATAGTTATAAACTACCTTATTTCTTACTACCTAACACCTGATGACATTTCGATTCTGATAAAGTTTGTAGCTTGGAGATTAACCTTCTGAGGGCCAGGGCTTTCGCTAAGAAAGCACTAATTTCCCAAAACTACCATGAAAACAATTTTTTTTTTTTATTTTAATCTAAAACCTCTCCAGGTATTACATAACTGCAGGTGTACTTTTGATATATTGCTTTAGTTTCTTTGACATATTTTAATATGCACATATCTATACGTTCTTACAGACATCACAAAATGTATTCTAGGCTGTATATATACGCCCTTGCTTAGAGGGTTAAACTTTTAGAAATTATTTTCTTCACAGAGCCACCCAGATGGGAAATTGATTAGTCATTTCGGCTGCCATACCAAAGGGCTGAGGTTTGAATCCTACAGAAGGCATGAATGTAATTTGCCCATCCCCTTATAAAAGGCAACAGTGACCCACTTGTTAGGTGACTCCATAATAAAGTAACCACCGCTTTTGGCCTTAGTAGTGGCCAACATCTATAGTCGGCTTGGGTCACTACTGAAAGAAAAAAAGTCTTCATCACGGACTATAGATGCTCATCAGTTAATTTGGTACTGTCCATATTAATTTACAACTTTTTTAAATGCTGTTTACATATAAACACATTCACAAACAGATAGATTATTCTTAGTGCAAGAATTCATAACTGAAATTATTTTTTTGAAAAATACAAATAAAATTTCATAAAATCTATCTTCAAATCTTTGAATGAGATTTATACCATTATAAATTAGTTAGCTTCAGTTATAGATTTTCTGGTGCATTTGTTCATGTTTGTTTTTATTGGAAATGAAAATAACAAAGTCAGCCTCCAAATAATTAAAAAACTTGAAATCTTTGCAACACTATATTTGCAACAAATACATAATTGAAATGTTTTTATGGGCTGCATTAAATTGCCTGAGGAATTGCATGCAGCCCACAGCTGCCCGATTGCGACCACCGTATTAATTCATCAACTTTTAATTCTGGTAAGGGCTTCTTCACACTCATAGAAAGCATATTACTTTTAAAGTAATGCTTTTGAAGTAAAGCTATACCATACATTTCCAGTGTCGAATTAGTTTATTTTAGCTTCTTTCTCCAACCCTCCCCCCATTCCTTTAGCTCAATACTAGATGAAAGAGCAATTAGAAACAGCAATAAGGAAACATTCTTTAATTTCATGACAAAAACCTCCAAATACCCATTGTGGTGGAAGAACTTGGCCTACTTTTGTGTGAGTGTGCATGTAAATGTGCGTATGTTTTTGTTTGTACATATATGTGCAAATAAAAATAAGTTTTATAAATTTTCCTAATTCTGTAGCATTTGATTTTAATATGAGAACAATGAATTGGCACATATCTGCCGTGTAATTTTTCAGTCAATTGCAGTACTATGATTCATTTGAAGGAAGCTTTGGTTCATAAGACTCAAAAGGCATAAATAAATTAATTGTACCGCAGTAATGAAAGGAAAGTGTAATAAAAAAAATGTGTCTGAACACCATTTCTTCCTGATATGAATGAATGCTGCACAACTATTTGGGACATTCAAGTCACATTTTAATTTTATGTTGTGGTTATTCGAACAAGATCTTTGTGAAGATCTCATCCGCAAAAGAAAGAGAACATCTGCTTGTTCATCACTTCACAAATCCCAAATCATGAAATCTGCAGCAGAAAAACGCACAGATAAAGGAAACATGGAAATATGCCAAAACAAAAAGAAAAAAGCATCAAATGTCATGATGAATAAGAGAAAAGTACTTTTTTACGAAATCTTTAACAAATGCATTATGTACCATAATTTCGGGTAGATAAGCCATCCTGGCATATACGCCGCACATATGATAACAGACTAAAAAAAAATGTTTGGGAGGATAGAGATAAGTATTCAAATTATGACTCCATTAGTATTTAAATATTAATTTATTTACCAGTAATTGTATCTAAGCACAGGAAAGAAACTTATCATGATGATACAAACTCAAAAGTATAATAATTTTTATTTCGAGCTTATCATCACTATGGCAACTCGTTACTATGCAATGAATCCAATTGTTGCCACAAATGAAAGTTCATTCAATAAGCCGCACCGCCGTATACGCCGCAGCAAAGCCTTCCAACACATGGCACTAAATACTCATTTATTCAGTAATTCCCTGCCATATTGATGTAATCACCATTGATAACATTTACAGCATAAATATAATCAGCAATACATAAATAAATCATGAAGAAACATCTTACCTGACAAAAACAAACTCTAATGATTTCTAATAGATATTATTTTAACGGGTTTGGTAAACTTCTTTTATCACCATATCATGAAAACGAAAACAAATACGTAAATTAGATAAACAAACAGAATTTTTTAATTAAATTCTACATTTATTTATACAAAATGCCTATTTGTCAATTAATGCCCATTTGTCAAGCAATTACTTTTGCTTGAAGGCGAATTCTAACTGTTGATACTGATAATCCACTTTCTTGCTGCTCTATTCTTCATTTCTCTAAGTTGTCTTCTGAAACTGGCCAGGCTATGACAAGATCTTTTATTCTTAGGCATTTTCTCGAATTCTTCTCTTTCAGACTTCCAACATCAAATGCATCGCTCGTTGAAATTCTTTAGCCGCAGCACGATTTCCAATTTCGATTGCTTTCTTCACTACCAAAAACCTTTCTTCTTCTACCTTTCTTCACTTTTAAAGCGTGAATGATAAGGCAAGCAAAAAGCAAGCTATAAAGCAGTAAAAACATGCAAGAATGAACACAGCACTTGGCAAGTAGTGTTTCCATTAAAACAAAAAGTCATAGCAAAACGCGGCCAAAACCATGAAGTTTAGAAGAAAGTACATGCACTATGGTGTCTTCATAGAAAGCGCCACCTACCTTAGGCAAGTTTGAACTTGCTGCACTGCCTTAGTGCAATCTGATGTTAGAATATTGCAGCAAATTCTTACCGTTTCGCTTGTGCGTAACTTACGATCTGAAGTAGCAAAGTTTTAGGGACAGAGGGAAAATAAAGTTCCCTCAGATATGTTGCAGACTTAAATTTTCAACTTTTAAACACGTATAAGCCGCGACTTATCTACCCAAAATTACAGTAATATTTTAAAACATTTTCTCATTATCTGCTAAAAAGACAGCAATTAGCAATGAATCAATCTTTTTTCAATTTATGGCATACTAGACAAGATGTTTAAGATGCTAAATACATCAAAGCACAGTGGTGATAAAATGACGAATAAAAAATTCAAGACTTGAAATTTTTATTCTATCGTTTTCAAAATTAATGCTTATAGTGTTTTTCAAAACATTTTACTTTCAAATTTGTTGTTTCACAACTAGAAAGAGAATATCATCAAAAACCTACTACAGTCAAAAGTCGTTAATCCGGACACGTCGGGACTTAGCGATTCCGGATTATTGATTTTTCTGGACTATAGATCATCAGTTTAAATCTGGTAAGATGGCATGCAGAAATTATAAAATTAAAAATATGAAACGTAATTTATGAAATAAAGAACAACTATGATCTAAAGGGCATCAAAATTTACAAAAAAAAAAAAAAGCTTAATATTTTATTTGTTTACTTTATTAAACACTTCTTTCAATGTAAGTTGTTTAAATTGCTCGTTTTATGTGATAATACTTTTTCTTTAATTCTATAAACAGACATAATTTCTTGTCAGTTACAAAGTTCCACTGTTCAAGTCCTATAATTGCTGTGTCGAGAATACCGAATAATTTGTCAATCAAAATTTGTTCGTTTTCAATAACCTCTGTGTCACTTTCTTCACTATCGGAAGCAAATTATAATGATGAGGAATTTGATTTAAATCATATCAAAGACGGAATACATCGAGATGAAATACTACGTTTAGTAAGGAATTATAAGCCAAATAAAATGAAAACATCTGCCCTGAAGATAAGGATAGTGCTGACAGATCAACTTCCAATTCACTGCGTGCCGCAGCGCCCCCCCCCCCGCAGAGCAGCGTGAAATTGATAAACAGATTTCGGAATGGTTAGGTCATTTTTGCATTAATTCCACTTTTGTTTAATTGACTTCAAAACATACTTTCGCTTTGTAGATCCTTTACATATTAGTAAATATATATCGGAAATTCTATTTGACATAATCAAAAGTTCAAGCTTACTTTTATAAAATTGCTCTAATAGTCTGCAAAAAATAATAAGCCGAATCCAATTCGAAGATTAAGGAACAATGCAATCTGCAACATTAACTGAATTGGATAATTTTAGCTTAGCTTATATCGTCCGTTATACATTTAACGCGCATGCGTAAACGTATTTTGCGCATGCGCACACGCATATTCGCAGCCGTAGAGGTCTTACACGCATGCGTGAACACGACGCATGCGCAGAAAGTTTGTAGCTTTGAGGTCCGGATTATAGATCATTCCGGATTATGGGTGTCTGAATTAACGACTTTTGACTGTACTTGTATTTTAATAGTAGTATACTTTTATTTTATAAATTAAAAAAATGTTTTATAAGACACTACTACAGTCAAAAGTCGTTAATTCGGACACCCATAATCCAAAATGATCTATAATCCGGACCTCAAAGCTACAAACTTTCTGCGTCGCATTGACGCATGCGCGTAAGACCTTTACGGCTGCAAATATGCATGTGCGTGCGCGCAAAATACGTTTACGAATGCGCGTTTAATGTATAACGGATGGTATAAGCTAAGCTAAAATTATCTAATAATCAGTTAATGTTGCAGATTGCGTTGTTCCTTATCTTCGAATTGGATTCGGCTTATTATTTTTTGCAGACTATTAGAGCAATTTTATAAAAGTAAGCTTGAACTTTTGATTATGTCAAATAGAATTTCTGATATATATTTACTAATATGTAAAGGATCTAAAAAGCGAAGTATGTTTCAAAGTCCATTAAACAAAAAGTGGAATTGCTGCAAAAAATGGATAAAGGCATATCCTTTGTTTATCTAAACTTTGTTTATCTTTAACGCCGCGGCGTACAATGAATTCTGTCAGTACTATCCTTATCTTCAGGGCAGATTCTGTAGAAACTGTATTGCACCAGATGGCGCTGTGTGCGCTTGAATTCTTCGGACTAGTTTAGAACCTTGATGATTGCGAAAGATGCAAGACCAACGCGAAACATTAACCAAAGTTTATATGTGCTTCTCTTTGTTGTAAATGTATTTAATTGTGTCGTCAATAAAATATGGAGAAAATTATAAAAAGCGAGAATGCATCTGACAGGTAAGTGAGAGTTCTTTATATTTTGATTTGAATTGAGTTTTAGCGACAAAGAATGTATATGCGTATTTACAAATCTTTTTGGTGCCGAAACCCAGGAGAGACCTTTAGATAAAGTAAATTGCGAAGTGAATACTGAAAAACGTATTTAGCGAATTGAATAGTTTAAATTGTTATGATGGATATTGAAGCTTTAAAAAAGATTAGAGCACCTGTCAGACGCGCGGCAACTGACACTATGAAACTGTTAGAAACTGAAATAAACAAACAGGAAAGATCAGTTGATTTAATTGATGAACTTTTAGCGAAACTTTTAGATAAAGAAGCTAATTTAAAGTATCTTAACGAGGAAATTCTAAAACTGTGCAAAACGGAAGAAATAGAAAAGGAAATTGAAAAACAGCAAGAATATAAAGATAATATTATTACTTGGAAAATTCGTGCGAATAGAATCCTGAAAATGAAAGAAAGCGAAGTTGTTCGTGAAACTGAAAGAAGGAATGTTGTAGAAATCAGAAAAGAGCAGCAGAATACAGTAAAACTTCCTCGCTTGCAGATACCTCAATACGATGGCAATATATTAAGGTTTAACAAATTTTATTCTCAGTTTGAAGTAGCTATCCATAAAAATGTGAATCTTAGTAATGTAGAGAAGTTTAGTTATTTAAAATCGTACTTAACAGACGAAGCTGAGGTAGCTCTACGTGGTTTAGCATTAAGGTCTGAAAACTACGAAATTGCCCTGAACATATTAAAAGAACGCTTTGGTCGAAAAGATATTGTTATCGATGCGCATATGGCAAGACATTTAAACTTAAGTCCAGTACGAAAATCATACGACATTGTAGCATTGCGCAGACTTTACTCAGAATGCGAAACACATATTCGAGGATTAGAAATTAACGGAATTAATCCTAATAGTTACAGTTGTCTATTGTATCCAGTGTTGTTAAAAAGGATACCTAAAGATTTGTCCTTAGAATTTTCTCGTAAAACACATTCGGAAGATGAAAACAAAATATCTGATTTATTGGAATTTTTAAAGATTGAAATTCAGTGTCGTGAACGTAACGAGTAGTTAAGTAGACTTTAATTTGAACACTTCAGATTCGTGATTGGAAACTAAATTTAATCCTTTACAAAAACTGAATCAAAAGTATGGGAGATTTAATAAAACCAAGGTTGATTATAACGGGAAAAATAAATTAAATTCGAACATTCCTACTACTTCTGCATTTATTGTTGATGTGAAAAAATGTATATTTTGTACAAAACCGAAAATAGAGTACGATTCTGCCTCGTCTTTTATTGGTAGAACAGAGAAAATTAATTCTTAGAAAATATGGTATATGTTATGCTTGCCTTTCGAAGGGGCACATACATAAGCAGTGTCAAGAAATCTATTTGTGGAATTTGTAAACGTTTTATGCATCACGAATTGATTTGCGATCAACCCAATTTTTATTCTTCTTCCCCCGCTCTGGAGTCTCGTCAGACCGTCGACGCGAATAAATTAAATGTTGTGTCTTCCGTAGCATGTGTGAATGAATCCGATGATTGCGACATACTAATTGAAAGTTGCTCGGCAGAATTAATAGGCAATAATAAAAGTAAAGAGATTAATATTTTGTTAGATAATGCGTCACAGAGATGTTTTTTAAGAAAAGAAGTAGTCCTAGAAATGAAACTAACCCATAATTAGACAAGAAAGTCTAGCTGTTTACACTTTCGGCTCTAGAATGCCAATACAAAAAATGTATGACGTAGTTCGGTTTTCGCTTTGTAATTTATGTGATTCGGACAAGAAAATAACGATTGAAGCACTTTTGACCGACTGTATTTCTGGATCGCAGTTTAAAGTATCACATAACAAATTAATGCAAATACTTTCGAGGAAGAACATTCAGTTGTCAAACTGAAGTAAATCATCAGGAAATTAATTGTCTCTCCTTATTGGAGCACAGTATTTTGGGGATATTCATACGGGAGAAAAACAGCGATTAAATAAATCTTTGTATTTGATTGATACTCTGTTTGGAAGGGTTGTTCAAGGTTGAATCCCTCCATCAGATTTAAATGCGAATCGGGATATTTCTATTATGAAAATTGAATGTTGCACAGCATTAAATGAAAAACTAACACAGTTTTGGCAGTTAGATTCAATGGGGATAAATGATACTTACAGTGGAGATTTTAAATTTAAAGAGGAATTTATTTCTCAATTCAAAAGTAATTTAAAATATGAAAATGGAATGTATACAACTAAATTATTCTGGAACGGTAAACCAGAAAACTTGTGTAACAATTTCGCGGTAGCAAAACGAAGATTTCGTAACCTAAGTATATAAAAATGAAAGAAAATGATTGAGTTTATAAAGAATATAGTTAAGGAGCAATTAAAATTGAATATCGTTGAAGAATGCCCTTTCGACTTAGAAGAGAATTCTTATTATATGCCTAATTCAGCTGTAGTAAGATCGGATAGGGAAACCTATAAAATGTCAGATTGGTTTTCGATACATCGTCAAAAGGTAATGGGTGCAAATCTCTTAATGAATGTTTAAATTCTGGGCCACCGTTGAATCCCAGAATTTTGGATGTAATCTTGCGATTTCGCGAATATGAATATGCATTCAGCTGTGATATTCAGGGAGTATTTTTTACCATAGGAATAGCGGAAGAGGATAGAGACTATTTATGTTTTTTCTGGTTTCCAGATGAAAGTGATTCAAAAACTTACAAAATTTTACGAATGACTCTCGTTCCCTTTGGAGTGACATCAAGCCCATTTATCCTTGCTGTGACTATTAAATACCACATTAGAAAATATAAACTTGAACAAAGCGAAACTTGTGAAATGCTTGACTCGGCACTTTATGTAGATGATCTTTTTTACGGAGCAAATACAATAGAGAAAACTTTAGAACTTTCACAGAGCGGTGTAAAAATTCTTAAAGATGTGAACATGAATTTAAGAAAATTTAATACTAATTCGGATAAGGTGAGAAATTTATGGAGTGAACGAGGTTTGTCTGATGTGACAGAAACTAAAGAACGTCCTTTGAAGGTTTTAGGCATAATATGGAATACCGAAGAAGATACTTTTAAGTTAGATGTAAAACCTCTACTGGACATGACCTGTGATAGGAAGAATTCAAAACGTAGTATACTTCAGACAGATTCGAAGTTATTTGATCCTATGGGAATTGCATCACCTTTTATTGTTCTCATAAAATTATTAACGCAAGAAATATGGGAACTTGGTTTAGGATGGGATCATGAGCTATCAACTGACTTGAAGAAAAAATGGTATAATTGGTGCTCTCAGATTTATCTGTTGAAAGATTTGACAATCGAAAGAAAATATTTCTCCATACCATGGAATTTGGTGAAAGAATTAGAACTACACATATTTTCTGATGCTTCTCCTAAAGCTTTCGGAGCAGTTGCGTACTTCCGTTACGTGTCAAGTGATGATTGTATTTATACAAGTTTTATCACTGCGAAATCTAGAATCACACTGCTTAAAAGGTTGACATTACCGAGGCTTGAACTTATAGGAGCTGTTATTTTTTCTAGACTTTTCCAATATTTGAAAACAAATTTTAAATTTCCTATGCCTAGGGTATATATGTGGACAGATTCCTTAATCGCCCTTCAATGGATTAAAGGGAAAGCTTCAAAATGGAAACCTTTTGTATCGAACCATGTATCCGAAATCCAGTCTAGAACTGATCCTGCTGATTGGAATCACTGTAGTGGGCAGGATAATCCTGCAGATTTTGTATCTCGAGGAGCTACCGTGGAAAAGTTTATGTCCAATTCGATTTGGATGCAAGGTCCAGAATGGCTTCGGTTGAAGAAAAGGGATTGGCCAAAAGGCTGTAATTATGAAATTTGTCCAGAGATTTCTCCAGAAATATATTGCGAAAAAAGAAGTAAACTGGAAGAAATATTGTCTTTTGTGTGCAAAATGCAATCGAACTTGACACATTTAATTGATTTGAATAGATATAGTAGTTTAAGAAAATTATACCGTGTTACAAGTTGGATACTACGATTTATATACAACCTTAAATTTAAAACTAAGCGATGTGGTGAACTAAGCACTGAAGAACTTAACAAGGCTGAAATTATCTGGACAAAAACTGTTCAAAGTGAAGCTTTTGCTGAAGAGCTGTCCTCTTTGAGACAGGGTAAAACAATTTCTAAGACTTCCTCTATTCTAGAACTGAATCCCTTTCTTAATAATGATGGGATAATGCATGTTGGTGGAAGACTTCAGAAGTCAAGACTTTCTTACCTTCAAAGACACCCAATTATTATGCCCTCAAAACATCACTTTGTGAATTTATTAGTGTGTTATGCACACAGCAAAGTGTTTCACGGTGGAAGTTCTGAAACTTTGATAGAAGTACGCGAAAGATACTGGATAATTAAAGGAAGACAAACTGTTAAAATTATCTTAAGAAAATGTATCCTGTGTAAACGATTTAATTCTTTTCCTGGTGTGCAAGTTACTGCTCCTTTACCAGTAAATAGAACAGAAGAATTACCTCCTTTTTCTGAAGTAGGTACAGATTTCGGTGGACCACTTTATACCCAAGACAGTGATGAGAAAAACTACATCGTGTTGTTTACTTGTGGAGTAACGCGAGCTCTTCATTTAGAGTTTGTTGGGAGCATGACCACAGAAACATTTCTTCTTGCTTTTCGACGATTCATTGCTCGTCGAGGTCTATGTTCTCAAGTTTTGACGGACAATGCCAAAACTTTCAAACGATCAGAACTTGAACTTAAAAATTTGTGGACTGTCATTAGTCATTCAACAGTAAAAGACTTTTGCGCCTCCCACAAAATCCAATGGTGCTACATCGCTCAGAAAGCTGCATGGTGGGGTGGCTTCTATGAAAGACTAATTAAATCTGTAAAACTTGCTTTACGAAAAACTCTCAGAAAAACTACTTTATCTCGAGACGAATTAGAAACTCTAATTATTGAAATTGAAGGTGTTCTTAACTCTCGTCCATTAACTTATGTTTATTCTGAATTACAGGAACCTATGCCTCTAACTCCAGCTCATATGCTATTGGGGCGCAGGGTGAATAGTTTGCCTCCTGCCAGGCTTCATTTTGATTCTAATTTAGTTAATAGGAAAATGCTAATTAAAAGATTTAATTATCGAGAAAGATTGGTAAGTATGCTTTGGAATAAATGGGAAAATGAATACTTATTAATGCTGAGATCTGTTCATTGTGTTAAACCTTCAGGTAAAATTACTGAATTTAAAGTTAATGATATTGTATTAATTCATGATGAAAAGCTACCTAGATATTTTTGGAAATTAGGAAGAGTTGTAACAGTATTTCCTGGCAGAGATGGAAAAGGAAGGTCTTGTGAAATTAAAACAGGTACATCAGTTGTTAAAAGACCTATGCACCTTTTATATAATCTTGAAATAAACGAATAAATTTAATTCTTTATTATATGTTTATTAATCTGTATTATTGTTACAGGACTATTCCATATATGTGATGAAAGTTTAATGTATGTACAGGTATTGAGTTGCCAGCTTATTATCTTTATTATACTTTATTGCAGGTAACTTTACAAATTGTTTAAACATGAATGATTTGTTTATATAGTAAATAAGTGTAGTTTCTTTAATATGTGAATTGATTGAACTTTACATTGTAAGAGTTTCTTTTGTTAAATGTGTATTAATGTAAGTGTTTGAATGAACCCCTGGTCATTCGAGGGGCAGTCTGTAGAAACTGTATTGCACCAGATGGTGCTGTGTGTGCTTGAATTCTTCGGACTAGTTTAGAACCTTGATGATTGCGAAAGATGCAAGACCAACGCGAAACATTAACCAAAGTTTATATGTGCTTCTCTTTGTTGTAAATGTATTTAATTGTGTCGTCAATAAAATATGGAGAAAATGATAAAAAGCGAGAACATGTCTGACAGGTAAGTGAGAGTTCTTTATATTTTGATTTGAATCGAGTTTTAGCGACAAAGAATGTATATGCATAGTTAGAGATGTTTTTATTTTATTTGGCTTATAATTCCTTTCTAAATGTAGTATTTCATCTTGATGTACTCCATCTTTGATATGATTTAAATCAAATTCCTCGTCATTATAATTCACTTCCGATAGTGAAGAAAGTGACAGAGGTTATTGAAAACGAAAAAATTTTGATTGACAAATTAGTCGGTATTCTCGACACAGCAATTATAGGACTTGAACAGCAGAACTTTGTAACTGAACAAGAAATTATGTCTGTTTATAGAATTAAAGAGAATGTATTATCACATAAAAAAATGAAGCAACTTAAACAACTTACATTGAAAGAAATGTTTAATAAAGTATACAAATAAATATTAAGCTGCTTTTTTTTTTTTTTTTTTTTTTTTTTTTTTTTTTTGTAAATTTTGATACCCTTTAGATCATAATTGTTCTTTATTTCATAAATTACGGTTTCATATTTTTAATTTTATAATTTCTGCATGCCATCTTACCAGATTTAAACTGATGATCTATAATCCAGAAAAATCGATAATCCGGAATCGCCGAAGTCCCGACAAGTCCAGATTAACAACTTTTGACTGTACTACAAGCTACATTATAATACCACTGCTTATAACATATATAAAAATGGTAAGATTTTTCATATAAATATTTATTTATACTGCTTTTTATTTTTTTTTTTCAGCTTTTAATTATCGATTCACTTTTGATGGTTTATATAGTACCAAAATAGAGAAGGTTATGTTTTCTTCTCTTTTTATTTGTTATTCTTGAGAAAGATAATTTGATTCAGTTTTACCTCCAACTGTTCTGCACTATTCCTAGTAGCAGTGGGTGCACTGAGTGCCCCCCCTTTTTTTTTTTCCTATTGGATTTCTGGCTTTCTTTATTTAATTTCTTTTTATCACTGAGTTACATGACACAATTACTCAATATATTTCGTGCCCCTCATATATATTCCTCCTGGCTTCTAGCATATCATTTAGAGACTTCTGACTTATGATAATCAGGTACAATGTACAAAGGAAAGTACATCATGTTAGTAAAAGGAATGTTATGAAATCAAAACCTTCTTTTAAATACAAAATACAGTATTATCAATACATTCATATTCATACAACGTTTTTAATATGGTATGGTCTTCAATTAAGCCTTCCTTTCAAAAATGGCACATGGCATGTAATTTACTCTTTTCAATTTTCAAGAGTTAACCAAAAAAGAAGAGAGAGGGAAAATACTAAAGTAAATACTATGTACAGTAAAAGCCCAACTATCTGGCAATCAATTAACTGGAAAGATCAAGCAATCAGAATTCTTCGGAATTTAAGGGAAAAAAAAAGTTTATCAGAAAAATTTAGTAAATGGAGAGATTTTTTAATGCCATTATAGCACTCATAATGCCTGTATATATTGTTGCCAGAGTGATTTATCACCATTAATGGACAAGTATGACATCATAACAAAACCAAAAGAAGTTTGTTTTCGTTTAACTTATCAATTAATTCTTCATAGGGTGATTTAATTTGTGTAAAGACGGATAAAAATTCTACTTTTCCTCACATTTTAAAAAATGATTAATATTTGGGACTGCATAAAGTGGTATATTTTCAAGGTTACAGGATCTAGGCATCAACAAAAGCCATGATATGCAACTATGAAAATGATAAATAATGGTGATGCAATTATAAGTGATTTAAGTTTTTTATAAGCCATATCCATGATTTGTATCATTATCATCTAATTAAATAATGAATGATCCCATTTAAACTTCTGCTGGTATGATTGGTGACATCTCCACCAACTTTCATGTTTAGCAGAATTTCATATTCAGATCAAATGTTTTACTTCCATATTTAAGGCCTACAAAATATGTCAGCTTTAACATCTCAAATGCGTCCCCCCCCAGAAAAAATCTTACTTAATTTTAATTGTAGGTTTTTGATCTCCAAATTGGTAATAAAAATTATTGTTCCTATAGTTTTAGAGTAGAAGTTTTCCTCATTGACTTGGCTTTTTTAACATAATTCTGTTTTCTGTAAACTCAACTACATGGATTTTTCATGCACCTGGAATTCGGCATTTCTCAAGCTTTCCGGATAGACGAGCTTTTACTGAATATATGTGTATATATAAATGCACACATAATATTTACATAAATGAACATATTGAGAAATAATAATGATTAGCATTTTACAGCATGCACACATTACAAACAAGAGTAATGAAGCCTCAAAGCATCAATGCAGAGGTATACTGAAATGCCGATTTTTCATTAGGAAATCCTATTGACTTGTTTTTTGTGCTAGAAATCCTCTTACGCTTATCTAAGGATAAAATCATTCCAAGGTGTCTCACAGTTTGAATGTAGAAGAATTATAACCTACCAAGACTAATAGTTACCATAACATACATTTAGTTGATCAACCCTTTTTCTCTCTGAGCATTCCTCTGAAGCATAGACAAAGTTTAGTACCATACTGGAATAATGCTCTCTCTCACTAGCTGCATACAGTAAACAATTAAAATACAGTATACAGTAAACAATTAAAATACAGTATACAGTAAACAATTAAAATACTCAGATTCAGAGTTCAGTTTTAATTCCACCTAATTTAATATTTGATTAGTTAATAACTATTCAGTTATTTCTCTGAATAAAAAATAAAGCCAGAATATATTATTTACCATGGTTAAAAAATGTAAAAGTATGAATGGTTTCAAGATACCAATAATAATTTATTTTTCACAAATATAAAAATAATTTGGAAAGTGATTGTTTTAAGATAATATTAAGTTGGCATTCTAATATAATGTGATTGTTCAGCCAGTAAAGAAAGAAGGCAGAAACTGCAGTACTATATTTGCAGCGACAATCAGCAAAAATTAAAACCAGAAAATACATATAGTGTTATACCGAAAATCTTCCATTTGTCAACTGGCAATAAATCCTTGAAAATATAGCATTATTGAAACATCTAAGCAACTCAGTTTAAAGCACTTTGCTAGCAGGTAACTAGTATAAGTCCATCTCTTAATACAAGGTGTGGCTATTAATTTCCAGGACTGCTCTAATAACACCAGAAGAGATGATGTGAAAAAATGTAACCTTTAATATGTTTCAAAGTAATCCTCTGCTGTAATACACTTCTGTTCTCAGCTGTATAAGTTGTGGAAACAACTTTTAAAGTCCTCTTTCGGAAGGCTCTTTAATGTCAATGTCACGTTCTTCTTGATGTCTTCAACATCCACAAAGCGTGTTCCTTTGATCACAGTTTTGAGTTTGGGAAACAAAAGAAGTATGGCGGTTGATGCAGGACCTCATGCTTGGCCACAAACCTCTTCACTGGCAGCGCAATGTGGGGGCGGGCATTGCCATGCAACGTGATGGACATTGAAGAGCCTTCCGAAAGGGGACTTTAAAAGTTGTTTCCACAACTTATACAGCCAAGCACAGAAGTGTATTACGGCAGATGGGGATTACTTCGACACATATTAAAAGGTTACGTTTTTCACATCATCTGTTCTGATATTATTAGAGCAGTCCTGGAAATTAATAGCCATACCTTGTACTTTACTTTTTTACAATTTAAAAGAAACATTGTACAGCATACAGAGTGATAAATTGATAATAAAACCTCTCATGTCAAACAAACAGGGTTCGTAGCCACATTTTAGTTAAAAAAATAAGCACTTTTCAAGCACATTTTAAGGAAAAAATAAGCACCTGTCTAATTACATTATACACAACTGCATAACCTTAAAAGCAAAATTAGACTTGTAATTTAAAATATGAGCAATGCAATATTTATTAAGAGAATGAGCATTACCTCAACCATGGAAAACAATTAACTTTTCTTTTTTTAAATTTTAAATGACAGTTCAATTTACAGAATTAGTTTACAATGAGAGGGGGAAAAAAACTATGCAGAACTAAACTATATTACAGTCAAAAGTCGTTAATTCGGACAGCCATAATTCGGACCTAAAAGCTACAAACTTTCTGCGCATGCGTCAACCTTTACAGTTGCAAATATGCATGTGTGAATGCGCAAAATACGTTTACGCATGCGCATTTAATGTATAACGGATGGTATAAGCTAAGGTAAAATTATCTAATTCAGTTAATGTTGCAGATTGTATTGTTCCTTAATCTTCGAATTGGATCTGGCTTATTACCTTTTGCAGACTGTTAGAGCAATTTTATAAAAGTAAGCTTGAACTTTCGATTATGTCAAATAGAATTTCCGATATATATTTACTAGTATGTAAAGGATCTACAAAGCGAAAGTATGTTTCGAAGTCCATTAAACAAAAAGTGGAATTGCTGCAAAAATGGATAAAAGCAGATCCTTTGTTTATCTAACCATTCCGAAATCTGTTTATCAATTTCACGCTGCTCTACGGCAGGGGGAACGCCGAGGCGCGCAATGAATTGGAAGTTGATCTGTCAGCACTATCCTTATCTTCAGGGCAGATGTTTTTATTTTATTTGGCTTATAATTCCTCACTAAATGTAGTATTTCATCTCGATGTACTCCGTCTTTGATGTGATTTAAATCAAATTCCTCGTCATTATAATTCGCTTCCGATAGCAAAGAAAGTGACACAGAGGTTATTGAAAACGAAAAAATTTCGATTGACAAATTAGTCGGTATTCTCGACACAGCAATTATAGGACTTGAACAGCAGAACTTTGTAACTGAACAAGAAATTATGTCTGTTTATAGAATTAAAGAGAATGTATTATCACATAAAAAAATGAAGCAACTTAAACAACTTACATTGAAAGAAATGTTTAATAAAGTAAACAAATAAATATTAAGCTGCTTTTTTTTTTTTTTTTTTTTTTTTTTTTTTTTGTAAATTTTGATACCCTTTAGATCATAATTGTTCTTTATTTCATAAATTACGGTTTCATATTTTTAATTTTATAATTTCTGCATGCCATTTTACCAGATTTAAACTGATGATCTATAATCCGGAAAAATCGATAATCTGGAATCGCCGAAGTCCCGACGAGTCCGGATTAACAACTTTTGACTGTACAAGATTTAATGATGAAATTTCAGTTCAAAATATAGAAAATAAATAATAATAAGCCATATTAATTGCATTCGTTTGGCACCTAATAATAAATACAATTTATTTTTCCATTCATATTAATATTTAAATTAAATCAAAATTCTGAACATTTTCTAAATTTTCTATTGCATAACAGCACATATATTCCAAGCAAAGTAATTTAAGTAAAAAAGAGGCACATTTCTGAAATCAGAAGATGGGAAATTGCTTCATGCAGTCATCCTTTAACAGTAAAAGCTTAACTAACCTGCATACTCGGAAATTCCCGAATATTTCGGATAGTAACTGGAAAAAGAGGAGTGGGGAAGATTGTAGCCGTTCTTTAGATTTCTCGGCTAAATAAATGATTTTGACATTTCGATACGTGCATCATATAAAAATAGACCAACGGAACTGAGAAATATTCTGCTTAGAAAACACAGTAAAACTCTTTTAAGTGTTCATAAACAAACCTCAGACTGAACATCAAAATTAATGATCTCTGCAGAATACCCCAAACGTTATTGCGCAATACGTGCAGCGTAATTCTTCCACATGTGATATTATGCAATCGGAATCAACAGCTGCCGGTATTCGGAGAATAAAGAACTAAATAAAAGAAAAGAAAGAGACTTATTAATCTGGGGTGTTTCTGATTCTAATTTTCAACAGACTGCATTACATTTCCGGAATAGAATCAATCTTCACTTAGGTTGGGTAGACCGCAAAAACTTTTAGTCCTATTCAATCCAGATCAGACAGTGACCAAAAAATAATCCGCTGCTTCAATATTAGATATTTTGCGGAATCTTCGCTTGGGTTGGGTAGACCGCAAAAACTTTTAATCCTATTCAATCCAGATTGGACAGTGACAAAGAAAATGTCCGCTGCTTCAATATTAGAGATTTTTCAGAGAAAGGGGAGAACCTCCCAACCTCCATACTGTTTAATGTATTGGCAGAAAAAAATTAAATTATGTTGACTATTCGATTACTTTCCTTTTATTTAAGCCATTCCGAATATTATCCCTTAGAAAGCTAATCTGTGTAAAAACACACCCATTTTTTGGAAGTTTATCTATACTTCACCAGTTACTGCAACTATATTATTATAAATATTCATGCATATGCTCATAATATAAGCATAACGATCATAATAAACACAAATATGAACTGACCACGCGGAACGAGAATGCAAATTATTAAAATCTTGATAGAAATTCAAACGTGTGCAGTATTTGGATGGGAGGAAAAGAATACCGAATGTACAGGAATTTTCTACCATTTTCGCAATTCTTTGACCAATAGAACGACATGCACCTGTCTGTACTCTCGCGTGCACCATAGGTTACGTTAATGCAGAGAAAGGGGTGGAAAGCAATTTCCGGGAGTATGATTCACCATCTGATGTTGCATATAAGGAAGAAAAGTTGTTTATTTAGTTTCGGCTTTGGTACGGGGAAAAAATGTGCATTCATTAAAAAAAAGGATTAAAAAAAGCACTAAAAGCAAAAAATAAGCACTAAAAACAAAAATATAAGGGCTTTAAAGAAAAAGTACGCACCTATAAGGGCCTTTATATTTTATTTTCAAACATAAGGACTTATAAGCACTTGTAAGGACCGCTATGAACCCTGAACAAATTTGAATGTTAGTATTAAACTATATTATAAAAAGACAGCACACACTTGAAAGTTAAAAAATTCTAGTTGAAAGTTGTGTTCAACTACTTTGTTTCCCCCCGAGAGAGAATCGCCGGTTTGAAAAAAGGAACATCACACACTCATCAGAGTTAAATGTGGCCTGACTCATTACTCCCAAGATACTCGTCATTTTGTGTTTCACAACTTCCCAGAATTGAGTGAAAATGAAAAGAAGTTGTATTTATGGTTTAGTTGGTCATAATCTCCTCACTCTGCAGGGGAGCTGTTTCAAGATCGCATCAAGGTAAGTTCACTTAAAAAGACGGGTTATAGGAATGCATTTCCACCCCTTCCCTTTAGCTGGTATTGGAATGGAACTACATTTCATTTAAAACATGCTTTTAAGGGATCATTTTTGTTAATTTTAAGATAAAAGACTAAGGAACACAGTAGAAATTTTTATCCTGGATAAGATGAAGTGCATTTTTTAAATAAGGTCTCGACAACTGTTGAAAAAGGAAATATTTCTAAGACCAGTTTCAGATGCAAAATATTTATCTTTGGAGATGGAGGGGGAAGAAAGAAATATTTGAGTTCTGCAGGATGGTGAAGTGGTTAAAAAATGGTTATGTCATAAACAATGAATCAATATCATAAAAACACCAACTTTTGTATTTTTCTGCCAAGTTTTGTTTTCATACCATTTATTATGTAGACAGAAAAAGCTAAATATCTCTAAACTGTTTAAAACTTAGCCGAAAAGAAACCTCTATGAAACAGGTTAAAAGAACTTGTTGGAACAGACCAATGAATTTAAAACTGGAAGTACAAAATAGCTTATAACATTTCTCAACAAACAACAAAAAAAAAAAAAAAAAAAAAAATCCAATGAAATTATGCTGAGCATCAATAAAAAGAAAAATAATAAATACTTCATGTTTCAACAGCAGTGAGCATATAAATGGACTTGAAGAAATAGATTATTTGCATTTCAAAGATATATACAGTCGGATTTGCATTTTATTAACAACTTTTCAAAAAGAAAGCTTCAATCAATGCACAGGAACTAACCAATAAACTAGAGGATAATATAAGACATTCATTCAAAAAAATAAATGCAAATTAAATACAAATATAGTAGTAAATGCATCATGAATAAAAGAGTACATGCTTAATAGCATGCTCTAAATTTTACGAAACTCATGATAAATGTCTTTAAGCAGCCAATCTAAGTTTCAATCAGAAATATATAACTATGGAATGAAGAAATTTTTTAAATTGATCACGAACTGTCACAAAATGACTGCTCATGGAGGAGTAAATAATTGGCAGAAATGGAAGAACAATATCGTGTTTGAAAACAAGCCAACAATGAAACACACACTGAGAAAATGTTCGATTAAAATGTTTAAAGCTAAACAACTAGGCTGATCTTTTCATTCCTGTCTCAACATCTGCTAAAAACGACATAAGTTTCTGTAGTCAAAAACACATTGCATGGGCCCATACAGATTACAGAAAAAGATATTTATAAGTAAGATATAGACTACCCGACATTGAAAATGCAACACCAAAAAGGAGTGGTCTGAAAATTATGCAAATTTCAGGGTAGATGCACGTCACCAAGTTATGCATATGATGTGAAATGCACAGCTCTACAGCACATATATAAGAAGATATAAGGGAAGGGACCTGCAAAATGTTAATTTTTTGTGCCATTATTATTTCTGCTAGGGAAATCATCATAGAAAATCTGTTCTTGTCTCAGAGGACATGTGGAATAGCAGAGAATGCCAGGCCATTGTCAATGGAGGCAATTTCAGCAGACGAACGATTTTAAGAGTGGCGTGGTGATCGGACTGAGAAGGACTGATCGGACAGGTTAGTCTATACGGCAAATCTCAGCTGACACACACCTGGATGCGTCCACAGCGCACCGGCTGTGGCAGTAATGTTTAGAACAAGGCAATGTGGCAAGTTCAAGTCGTGCCTGTGCAACCACAGTGATTTCAGCACGCATCGATCAACACATCTGCCAACAAGCAGTGGTGCACCTGCATATTCCTTCTACCTCCATTCTGGAGCATGTTCAAGACACCCTGGACATTCGCATATCGACCAGAACCATTTGCCATCGATTGGTAGCTAGTGGCTGCACTTGTGTTGTCCGTTAAAAATGACCCCCACATAATACACACCAAAGTCTGCAATGATGCCAGGCTCGAGCAACATGGATGATGAAATGGCACAGGGTCGTGTTCTCAGATAAGTCATGCTTCTGTTTCTTCAATGATGGTCATGTGCGAATGTGGTGTCAATGTGGAGACAGGTCCAATCCGGCAGAAAGTGTGGAACACCCCACCGTGCAACAACGCGCATCATGGTTTGGGGCACAACTGCGTATGATTCCAGGTCACCTCTAGTTCGTATTCAGGGCACTATGACCTAATAATAAGTGGATGATGTGCTGCAGCTGGTGACACCCCTACTTTCAAGGGAGTGCCCAATGCCTTTGATCATCAGCATTACACCAGACCAAACACTGCTAGCATTAGCCAATGTGCTCTGCGAGGCCATCATTCTCTCCTGATCTCTCAACAATTGAACACATCTGGGATGTGACTGGATGACATTTGCAGACCCTGCCATTGCCACGTTCAGAAGACGAACTGTGGCAAATGGCTGACAGGGAATGGAGGTCTATTTCTCAGGACAGTATTGTAGTCTCATTGATTCTCAACCTAGATGTATTACTTCGTGTATCGCCATCCAATATGGTTCTACAGCCTACTCAGCCGATGCTGTTCTCGCTCTGTATTATGCATATGATTTCAAAATAAAGATCACTTATTGTTCATTGCCATCTCTTTCTGTTTGCCGAGTTTCATCCCTTTCTGGCCATTCCTTCTTGGTGCTGCATATTCAACATCAGGTAGTATATATTTAAAATCATAAAAATGTAGGCCTTTCCATATTGGTAGCTACTGAAATAGTTCACTTTCAGTTAGTGAACAGACAGCAGAAGGCTTCATATAAATATTGAAGAGATTTATCAAACAATGAAAAATTAATGTATTAATTCTGGAACGTACAGAGCCTTTTTAAAGAACAAATATAGAAGTATGAGGGGGAAAGCATTTTGATAACCAGAGGTTGAAGCCCTTTTTTAATTTTTATTTATTTATTTATTTATTTATTTATTATTTTTTTACATAAAAGAAATAATTTGGAAATTTAGAATAACTTACAGCTTTTAGATGCATTACTTCTGGAAACATCTTGTTCCATCTTTTATGTTGTATGCAATTTTGCACATAGATTTTAATATAAGACGAACAAAACAAGTTAATACTGTGCCTAGGCACAATCTGTCTTAAATCTGGGGAACTGGGTTCAGCATTAAAAGTGAAAGCAATCATGATTAGAATATAATGTGGCAAGCCAGGCATCCACCTGAAGTGAACAAGTAGAAAGGATACCAAACTAATCTATGAAAAAAAATTAACAAATTACTTAAATATGAACTGACTTATATTGACTTAACAAAAAATTTAAAGTTCTGTAACCAAGATTTTAATACGTACAATTATACTGTTATACAGTTATTCTGGAATTACATGAAGAAAGCAAATTTTTCCTTTTTCACATTTTAATATTTTATATGCTTCAATTCTAATTTATTTTCCACTAATATAAATTTAATGTTTCATCAAACCTCATAAACTGTTTCAAAGTTTTTTCCTTTCTCAAACTAAGAAACTACCATTTGCATTAATACTTCTCAAATTTTCTTTTCCATTTCTCAAGGTTCTTCAAATTTTTAATTCCATTTGAACTTTTCCTCAAATTATTTCAGTAGAATTAACTTCATAGAAAAGTATATAGTCCTGTCAATCATTGTATGTTTCGGAAATAAATTTATAAATGGATTTTTTTTTATCTGTAGTCATTAATAAGTAATTCAAAAAGCATTTCATTCTAATATTTCAAAGCTTTTTAACATATTACAGTACAAATTCTGAAATCTGGACTAGTCGAAACTTTGATTCCGGATTTGGGATTTTCCAGATATTAGATCATCAATTTAAATCTAATAAGATGGCATGTAGAAATTATAAAATTAAAAATATGAAATAATGAACTATTTATGATCTAAAGGATATCAAAATTAAAACAAAAAGCTTAATATTTACTTGTTTACTTTATCAAACATTTCTTTCAATGTAAGTTGCTTCGTTTTTTGGTGCTAATACTTTCTCTTTAATTCTGTAGACAGACATAATCTCTTGTTTAGTTACATTGTTGAAATCCTGTAACTGCTATTTCAAGAATTCCGACTAACTTGTCAATAGAAATTTTCTAGTTTTCAGTAATTTCTCTGATAGTGAATATCACAGTAGCGATACTTTCTGGATCTAGAACAATACTACAGATTTCGGCATTCATTAATTAATTGATGATTGAGAAGCATTATCATCACAATGAAAAATGTCTTCTATATCATCTTCATTTATAACCCCGGCTTCCCCACATTTCTTTACAAAATCCGTTAATTGGAAAATTTTACCTTTGTTTTGCGATATCCGAAAACCTTTAAAATTAGCGGCTATCATCATCAAATTTAGCTATCGTTCACTAACATATTTGGCTATGCATCATGAGCTTTGCAACTAACAAGAAGTTGTTCTGTTAAATTTTATCTCGCTTCTATCGCGCACCGAGACAATTAAGCCTGAATTGTATTAGTTAAGTTATTTATTATATTTATGTCTATTTCTTGCGCATGCTTAAGGCTTATCAGAGTTCTGAAGAAATAAATTCCCACCATATACTTAAGCCTTATTGATGGCCGGCGCTAGATACCTTACCGCCTGATGCAGTCTGTGTGGGTCCTAAATTCTGCGACTCGATGCGGCCATACGAGCCCTGGCACTGGTTCTGAGTTTATGTGAATAATACATCAGTTATTCTTAATTCAAATAGCCCTAACTGTAATCTTTGAGTCTATGAGTATCATCAACAAAATCGACTTTTAGCATATGGAAAGAAATTTTTGTTTAATTTTTCTTTGCCAATATTTCTTAGTGCATTTAACTTAAATCTGTAATCATTGCCAAGCGTAATGTCAACATAAAAGGTTACCATACTCCTTTATTATTCAATTAGTAGCATAAAAAATTGTTTAGGTATCGCTACATGAGTCATTACTCAATTTGTCATGTTTTCATAAACATGCGGTGATGAAAGGAAAGTATAATAAATAATTATTCACCAGGTTGGCATCAGATCAATGATGTATCTACGTGGAATGCTTCGGTTTGAAACATATGCCAAGTAGATATGCAGCAATGAAGCCAAATTACTGATCGTACAAATTTATGTTAAAATTATTGTTTCTTCAATAACAAGGTATTTTATTTAGTGCTGAAGTGAAATTAAGAATCAGGATGTACCAGGTGTTTTATTATGCACGGAGGGGGGGATCATGCGCATGCTTAAAGCCTACGAAAAAAACGTTGTTGATAGTTTTGATGTCCGGATTTTAGATAATTGCGGATAATGGACGTCCGGATTTCGGACTTTGTACTGTATAAGGTATTTTATGACAATTAACAAATTTTTATGATTTGGATCTGTACTATTATCTCTTCTTTCTGTTAGCCCTCACCAAATGAGTTCAGTATTTCAAATGACAGTTTTGAAAGTTTAAGATATAGAGCTTGGCAGCAAGAGTATCAAATTTAATTTCCATTGCCTAAATTTGCCACTTTGTATTTTGGCATTTAGCATTTGCTAGACGAATTTACATTGCATCATTAAAGTTTCAGCCACCACAGTTATGCATAAATCATGTAGTCTCACGTTATGATAACTTTTTAGATTTAAGTTTAATTTTTTTCTAAATTGTTAGTTTAACATTATTTCAATACTTGCAAATGTGGAGTTTTTAACGTATGCACAAACTGTGTCTTGTTGTTAAACTGAAGCTTACATAAAAAGGTATATACAGACAAAGCAATAATTCACTTCACGGTGTAATAGGGTCTGAAGGATTTCAAATTTATATTACACATCTCATAAAATTGCACGTTAGAAACTTAAAATATGCCTAGTGTCAATTAATGTATAAAAGAACATATGTTGTATGATACAAAACCTTTATTTATTTCCATAATACGCAGCAATTTATTTGATTAGTTTTGAAATGGATAAGCTTGTATTCTTAGTTAATATGAGTGGCAACAGACAACTATATGTGCATTTGCATATACCCCCTCAATTCTCCAGAAAATATGCAACATAAAAGTGTTGCTATGCTTATGCCAAGCACAGAGTTTACAGCATGCACTATGATTTATTTTGGTTTCTAATTTTATTTGTTAATTTTCAATAAGTATAGCTGAGTTTAGACAGTTTCCCTTTTACTAATGTAATCATGCCAATTTCTCAATTACCAAACTCACCACAAAGCTCATTTGGATTACAATAATCAATGGATGTTCATTCAAACTGGAATTGTGAGAGTTTCTTGAATTTTCAGTTTTTATATTAAGAGAATATCTTTTAAATCATTGTCACTATATCTGAAAAGTTCTTGTCAAAATGTCAGAGATGACTGCGGTTAAGGTACTGGTATATAATTTCAGTGATTCAGCATTACGGTTCACTACGTGTAAAAGTACTTTTCAGTTTGGTGTTTTGACACCAGTCATGGATAATGTTACAAAATATAACTGTATGTATAGTTGAAATTTGCTGCAAGAAACAGCATCAATAGTGTCAATTCGAATTAATCCGGTTATTTCACACCCATACGGGCATCTCAAAAATTATTCAAGGACGAATAACAGATTGGCACAAATACCAAGAACAATGCGGTTTTTGAAAGCAAGCCAACAAATGAAGCATACAATTATGAAAACATTTGATTAAAAGGTTTAAAGGTAAGCAACTATGCTGTTCTTTTTATTAATGGCTCAATGTGTGCTAAACATGACATCAGTTTTTGTAATAAAAAATGCATTGCTCAGACCCATATCAGGTATTGAAAAATATGTAAAAAAATATACTTAGAAGTATAAAATGCCTGTTTTTCAAATTTGTAACTACTGAAATAGTTCATCTTGAGATAGTTAATAGATAACAAAGTTTTACACAAATAATTTAAGAGATTTATTCACGAAAAATTAATCTATTTATCCTAGAAACGTTAAAACCTTTATTAAGAACAAATATAGAAATATGAAGAAGAAAAAGCATTTTGATAACCAAACTTTTTTGCATAAAAGAAATAATTTGGAAATTTAGAATAACTTACAGCTTATGGATGGATGGATGAATTCTGGAAACATCTTGTTCCATCTTCTATGTTGTAAGCAAGTCTGCACATAGATTGTCCAATAAGACGAACTGATAAGCATAGTTCATCTTAAAGAAAAACCTAGGTACAGGCCTTCTTAAATCTGGAGACCTGTGTGCAGCATTGACAATAGTGAAAGAAATCATGATTCGAATATAATATGACAAGCAAGGCATTCACCTGAAATGAGCAAGTAGGAGATATGCTAAACTAATCTATGAAAAAATTAACAAATTACTTAAATATGAACTAATTTATATTAACAAACAGTTTAAGAACCCGTAACCAAGATTTTAATATATACAATCATTTTATTATACTTTTATTCTAGAATTTCATGAAAAAGGAAATTTTTACTTTTTCACATTTTAACACTAGTGTTCAAAATTTAAACAACAAATTCATTCTTCAACATATACGGCCCTCCAAAAGTTAAGGAACAGCATGCTTTTAGTCAAGTTGTCGGTCACTGAAATGGGATGCAATGACCAGACACAGAGTAATCATAGTCCAAGCTCATCTAACGATCTTGGAGGAGGACATAAAGCAGCAACATGTCTCCCAAGGTAGTCCCAAAGATGCTCTATCGGATTCAGGTCTGGGGATTGAGCTGGACATTCCATCTGCTCCATATTGTGACCCTCAAGATATTCTTCAGCAACCCAAGCTCATCATCCATCAGAAGAAATCCATGACTAATAGCAGCTGCATATGGGTGGATATATTGATCAAGGATCTCGTCTCGATATCTTACACCGGACAAAGTTCCTCCCATGGAACACATGCAGGTCAGTGTGACCACTGAGAGAAATCCCAGCCCAAAACATTATTCCACCACCTCTGTATCTGTGTCTTTTCAGAATGTGGGATTGGTTGTATCTGGTGCGTTATTCCTTCCAGATCAGCTGATGACTTGAATCACTCTCCAATGTGAACCTGGACTCATCTGTGAAGAGAATAGATGCCCATTTTTGACTAGTCCAGGAGACATACTCTCTTGCCAAACATAAAGGAGCACCTCTGTGTTCTCGTGTCAAGAGGACACAAACAACTGGTCGTCTTGCATACAAACCTGTATTGTGCAGGCATCTGCACACTGTAGTAGCCAAGATTCTTGTTTGTCTTGCCACTAAACAATCTATCATAAGCTGAGGCACTATAATGTTACTCCTCCTTCAGCCAAGAGAGCTAAATAACGGTCTTCTGCAGGTGTTGTAACTCCTAGGTCTGCCTGAAATATGTCTTCTAGACACAAAATCCTCAGATTTTAAACTAATTCCATAGTTGGTGGACCACACTATGAGAGACATTGAGATATCTAGCAGCATCAGCTTGTGACACTCCATCTCCATCCATCTGATTGCCCGCCACCTCAACAGATCAGGCAAACGACTTCACCTGCACATTGATAGACTCTCCTAGCTATTGTCAATGAAGCTGCTAATAACAAATGAAGATCAACACTCATGAACAAAACTTACATTTTTTTGCATTTTTTCTCTAACTCCTATATAAATACACCCATCCCTTGATTTAAACGGAAGATTGGTTTCACACAAAACCATGTAAATCAAAATCTTGGATTTTGCTATGTAAAATGAAAAAGTGCATAATTTAGTTGTTTATTTACACAAACAAAAATAAGGCATCTTAAAATACATAAAATTATACTTCATTCATAAAATAATAAACATATGTACAGAATAGAAGTACATGTTTATTTTACATTAAGAAAATTATAAGATCATTAAAAAAATTATTATAAGTTTAATCACTGTCATTACTTTCATGAATTATTAGTCTTTTCTTCTTTACTGGTATGATGTCATTTTCATCACTTGAGCGTTTTTGATAAGATTCTGCTTCAATGATTGACAAATTAGGGAAGATCTCAGATCGACAAGACTTTGTAGTGAAATCCGAAATTAACAATTGCCTAGGGTTTTTCTCTTCCCTTAAATCTTTGTAAACCTCCTCATATTGATTTAAGCACTTACTAAGCTCCCATTAGAATCGAAACGCTCGTCCAACAATCGTGTCATATTGTAAAAAATGATTACCTAATTTGTTTACCAATTCAAGTCCTACGCTGATGACTCTTGCTGCGGACGCAACTGGTTCAGATTGCTCATCAGAATCATTGTCTTCATCATGTTTACTTGTTTCATGAATCATGTTAACTAACTCATCCTCATTTAGTTCTTTATCAGAAATTTCTTCTTCAATATCTGCCTGAGCTAAATCCTCAAAACCTTCTCCTCTTACAGTTTGAGCCAATTTAGTGATCTGAGAATATTGATGTTCTAATGGTAATCTATCATTCTCATCTTTAGCAGCATCTGGCCATACTGCTTTCCAGCATGCATTGAGCACTGATTGTTTAATCTGAGTATATGACAGTCCAACATGCTTAATACAATCTAAAACTGCAAATTTCTTCCAAGCATCCATAAGAGTAAGAGATTCATCATTCTCCATTTGTTCTAAAATATATCTGAAGGTTTGTGTGATATACAATGCCTTAAAAGTAAAAATTATTCCTTATCTAATGGCTGTAATAAGGAAGTTGTATTCTTTGGTAAAAAGACAACTTCTACATTTTCATGTTGTAAATCTTGAAGTTGACCAGGTACAATATCAATTAATAGTAGAGCCCTTAAAAGGCAATCCCTTTTTACATAAATATTTTTTTCCATCTGGGACAAACACTTTATTCACTGAAAGCTTGGCAGTGATCCATGCTTTATTATTAGCCATCCAATAAATAGGAAGGTTATTATCTTTATTCTTTTAAATCAGCATGGTGGTTTTGATTTGTTAATAACCAATGGTTTCATTATATAATGGCCTGAAACATTGCAACAGAAAAGAATTGTTATACAACTTTTTGCTACCTTATGACTACTAGCTGATTTGCAATCTTTAGCTAAATAGGTTCTTTCAGGATTTGTTTTTTTCAGAACAATCCGGACTCGTCAGCACTGAAGTTACATTGAGTTGGCAGCAATGATTTCAGCAAATTCTACTGGATATTGTTGTGCTGCATCCAAATCAGCAGATGCACTTTCTCCTTTCTATCTTAGATTATGTAAAGAATGTCTTTGTTTAATCTCTCAAACCAAGTATGACTTGCAGAAAAAGATACCTTTTTTCATCTGACGAAGTCGACGGTGACTGATTCTTAAGTGCTTTACATATCTTTAAAGCCTAATTTTAATAGCATTAGTATCAACTGGAATCCGTTTTTAATTTTGGTCTTCTATCCATATCACTAATGCCTTTTCCATATTTTTCATTGTATCATCTCTTACATATGAAATTGTGCTCTTACTGCTGCAAGTTCCAGCTGCTACACTTTTTCTAATAGACTCTATTTTTTCTAATTGTCCTTATTGTGGCTTCATTCATGGACTAAAATTTAGCAACATCTGTTACTCTTTCTCTATTATGTAGATGATCTAATACTTTTTGTTTCTAAAGAAATAGCTTTTCTTTTTAATTAATTTTTTCAAATCTTTTGGCATTATAAAACCTTAAAAAAATTACATAAATTTTAAAAATGGCCCAAAAAATATAAATGTTGAAAAGTTGCCAGTAAACATTCAAATACAGTGAAATATGTTTAACGCAAAATATCGGTTAACACGAAATAATACAATGATCTCGACAAACTACTATATATTTTCATACATTTTGTTTCTCTTAAATCTCTTAAACAAAGTTTCTCTTAAACAAAGTTTCTCTTAACACGAAAAGGTATTTTCTCTGGGAATGAATAAAATACAGAAAACACCTGCCCCGCAGGCGAGATTTAAGAGGGGTGTGAAATGAAAGAGAGATGGTTTCACATGTTTCGTAGAAAAGAAACTAACTTGCTTTGAAATACCCTGGGAATAGCCTGCGACACGAGCCAGTTTTGTTTATCTAAACTACTTTCACCTTCCACACCTACAAACACGACACAAACATCTCCTCTCTCATCAGCTGGCTTTTGAATTCGGTGATGAGTACATCACAATGCGAGTAAAAATCTGTGAGTTTGATTCATATGTTGCATGCTGCATCTCTGTCTCTTCGTATATTTAACTCTGCATGGAATTTAGTAACTCCAAGGATGAATGAAAATTGTTTTCATAATGCACGATTCTCAAAAGTATCAGATTCTTTGGTGTCAAAAGAAATGGAGATGGAGGATATTTAAGCTGAGCCGACACTTAATGAAATGTTTGAGAAAGTTTCTGTATTATTGAACCATCCTACTGTATTACCGGAAGAATTCATTGCAGTAGTTGATGATAATGTGTGTACAGCCCCAACTATGGAAAACAAAGACATTTTGCAGTTTGTTTAAAGCTAAAAAAATATCATTGATGCAGATTCCGATAACGAAAATGAAATGAATAAGGCAGTTCCTGTTCCCCCGTCATCCAAAATGAGGAACATCATGAAAAGTATGCGCAGTTATTTAGACACACATTTCAATGGCGAAATGAATAACAAAATGGATGACATTGAACAAGTTGTTTACAATTTGATGCTAAAAAAGACAATGCAAAGAAAAATTAGAGATTATTTTCCAGAAACTTTATAAATGTTTTGATTTTTCAAAAAACTTTTAAAGTTCTTGTGGATGTTTTTGTTTCATTGATTTTTAATAAATGTATTCATATATACATATCTATATGTAAGCAAATGTACTCTAATAAACTTAATTTTGTTGAATATATGTTTTATTTTTCCCAATATCCTTTAACACGAAAAAATATTTCAGTCCCCTCAGTTTCGTGTTAAACAATTTTCACTGTATGTAGATAAAAATGATGTAAACTTTGCTGCTAAAATACTGATACTGCACTAATTCACATAAATCAAATAGCTTTACTGTTGTGAAATACATATACATACTACGGGGATTCCCCTTTTTACAGCACAGGGAATCTCCATCTTGTTGCCATCAGTGGTACCAAAGGAATGAGATTCAAAAATAACTTCAAATATATGTATTTGCATATATGCAGCCAAATATACAATTTATCAAATTTTCGAAATCCGTTAATTTTTAAACCATGTAAACCCAAAATCGTAAAATGAGTACCGTATAAAATCAAGGAATAGATGTATTCACTTCTATAAAATAAAAATGGTAGCTATTCTTTTTGCATATATTTTTTTAAACTTTGTTACTATCCTGCATATAAATTGTGAATTTAAATGTTACTGACTTTTTTATAATGCTGAGCTTTGGAAAACATGCTGTTCCTTAACTTTTGGAGGGCAGTGTACAACCATGAAATTGCGGAAAAGGGATTTTTACGATACGTACAATATGAATAAGAGATCAGGTAGTCAATACAAAATGATGTATATACAAATATCAGCACTGTGATGTCAGCATGTACAAAGGGCACTCAAAATGCATGGAGACTATGTCTATAGAGCTTTTAGTAGCAAGACTATCAAATTTAACTTCCATTGCCTAGCTTTGCCAGTTAGTATTCCAGCATTCACTAGCCGAATTTACATTTTATCACTAAAGTTTCAGTCACCACAGTTATGTACCAATTGTGAAGTCTCTCATAGCGCAGGCAGTTCGAGCAACATAAAATGCAGAAAGGAATGAGTTTTTCCAAGCATTCTCTTCAGTGAGTGAAAATGTGACAGTACAAGCAGTATGGCTACGAGAAAACATCAGGAAGCCTTGACATATGGCAGAATGATTCGCAAGCTTGAGAAGGGCCATGGTTTCTCTTAGGTTGAAGTTTGTGTTTAGGCTTCAGCTACGAGTTAATTTGAACTTTTCTGTTTTACCTATGTCACATACGATTAAACTCACAGTATTTTCATGTTCTTTGAAAGTATCTGGCTTTGGGAAGTAAAAAAAGCACAACAATTTGGTGCAATTCAAGAGATTTATTATAGGTCATACAAGTTTAATATAAGTAATTAAAAAGTAAACATAAGAACTGTAAAACTAATCAAACAAGCTATTTATTACAAGTGAATACAGTAATATATATCTTATTCATGCACATGAGAGGCAGGTTGGTGTGAGACACTTTTTGCTTTCATAGTAGCTTAATCTTCTCTTAAAAGTCTCCAAATAGCATGTTTCACATTTGCGCCTTTATGGAAATATCTGTAGCTCATCGTAATTTTGAGATTGTTGTTGTTCTTGGTTGGGAGTGTATCTCTTTAACTTTTGTTGTAAGCATACTGGCATCGAAATAGACTTCAAATTTCATTCAGCAAGTTCATTAGAAAGTTGTTTTATGAACAACCTTCTTTTAAGAGCTGTGCACCCAATACCTACATGTACGATCTGAAAAATGATTGAAGTATATTGTAAAAAAGATTATCACGAGCCACCGTTTTACATTCTGAGACACATTATACGAACTGCACATTTTATCCGCGATATCTACTCCTAACTTTATTTCATCGTAGAAACTGATTATTTGTGGTTTCTGACATTCGCAGTAGAAAGACCAATAGCTTGGTCATCATGCAATGACGATACAAGGACATTTTTGTTTTCTCTTGGAACATAGGAAACCAAAACATTACCACCATTGCTGAACCCAAACTTACTGGAGTGTTGTGGTCTGGCTTTGTCCCAAATAAAAGTCAGCAGTTTCTTCAATGTAGTCTTTTTCGCTTTCCTGTTGTTCTGTCTCTGATCCTGCTTCACATTCGTCTACACCATCCTCTGAATCAATGTAGCTTTTGACATCAAAATCTTCATCTTTGACATCCTCATCTTCTTCATCTGATGCCTCCAATAAATGGTGAATTTCTTCAAAGCCTTGAGCGTTTCTCAAATCAAATATTTTGCTTTTGATATTTTGAAGCCTGAATCAAACAAAGATCTATAATGTCGTTATGAAAGTGTATTTGTCAAATTTTGTAATAAACAATATTTTAAATTATTAAAACAGTTTACAATTCATAACATGAGCAGGCACCAGAGCTGAAATACATACTCAGTTTTGTAGATAATAAAGTATTTCATTATATGAAATAGCTAACCAAGAAATGTGATACAGTATTAAAAAATCAAAGAAAACTTGTCAAATTGCAACATAATCAGACCCAATGATCATTTCATCTATCAACTGGAAATAAAGAAATGTATTGAGTGACTGACCTTATGACTGTCAGTGGCACTACTAGACAGGAAGCCAACTGGATGGAGAAGGATTGACGATGTTTGAAGGAGGCAAGGTAAACAAAAGTGCTCGAGGTGTGCTTAGCAGATCAAATGCGCCTGACAGAGTGTTAAAAACTACATTAACCCTCTGCATTGTACAAGCTTATAGATCTGTCATGAAGACCTGTATTTAAACACCATTTATTAGCTCAATTTGTATAATTACTTACTTTAGTCTATTTTCATAAACTTATATTCCTCAAGATGACATTTATATCATTAAAGTAAGAAATTAAAATATCTTTAATCATGCATGAATATATATGAAGTCACAAAAAATCTCATAACTGGATAAAGCCAACCATGGTGCTCAGCAGATTAACAAATACTTAACTCCACTTAAGCTTTCATGAATGACCACTTCATCAGCTAAAAGACACCTACTGCACTGAAATCAGATTAAATGCTATAGTGAAAAAAAGGTAAAACAGGACACTATTTGGATTCCAGCTGATGAACGCAGACAATTGACAAATACTATGATAGAAATGTGTATGTGTCCTTTAAGCATATAAGTTAAATAATAAATTTTTCATATACAAGGTAAGAAAATACTTTAGAAATCTGGAATTCTTCAAGAATTTTAAGATCTGTGTACCCAATACCTACATGTACAATCTAAATTTCGATTTTCTGAAATTCTATTTTCCTAGGAATTATATAAAAATTACATATTCAAGTACTCTTCTGTTATCAGGACCAGATTAAGAAATTATATATGTATGTGCATATATGTGTGTGTACACACATATAAATATATACATATATACATAAACAGATACATACATACACTACATACCTTTCTGAATCCACATATAAATATATACACACATATAAATATATACATACATACATACATACAATACATACCTTTCTGAATCCAGCCCCAATAACAGAAGGGAACCCCTATTCATTTAGTTTTACTGAAAGGTAAAAATATTACTTAAAATGATATATACTGCAATTCCATGAAATCTATAAACTAACAGAACTGTATAACAATAAGAGATTAACTGATTTTAGGTCAATCTCTTATTGTTACATAGATAACTTATTGCTAACAGATGATCTCTTATTTCAAATAAATATATATTTGAAAACTGTAATACTGTTACTTTCTGACAATGTTTCATAATTCAAATGCAAAGTACATATTCTATCATTAATAGTTTTAAAGACATTATGAGGGATGGTTCTCTTCAGACTGTATTAAGCTTCTAAAACTGGGCTTAGATTCTCATAACCTTTAGGATGACACGATCCAAAACACTTTTCCCCCTGCTTTACTGTACCCTAATGAGAAAAGTCGTTAGGCTGGACATTTGTCCCTTCTATCGATGAAGTAAAATTTACATGTTTGTAGGACTCTGGACAATAGTCTACAATAGGTTACTATATTTGCGACTTTTTAAGATTTATTTTGATTTAATTTAAACTCTATAACATTTACTATTTCTGATCAATCTCAGTAATAATTTGTGAATTTTGTGTCTTTGTTTCTATTAGAAATTAGGAAAGAAGAATAGAACTTGGCAAAATATAACAAATATAAAGTAGCTTTATGTGCCTGTTGATCAGAATGCAATATTTGATAATCTATTTTCATTAATAAAATAATAATAATTAATAATTTAATGAAATAATGATAAGGAATTCATAATAATATTCATTACTATTAGATGATTAGAATACAATCCATTACTGTTACATATTGAAATAAACATAAAACAATAATAAAGCTTTAAATATGTTTCTTTTTTATTGTAGTATAAAAAAGAAAAGAGATATATTAGTTGTTTGATCATTTAACTTTAACATATATTATTTTGAACTATCGGGGCACAGAAGATATATCTGCAGAGAGAATTTTCTTTATAAAATCGGATATTGCATAAGTTAGGAGAGAAAAAATTCTCCAAATACCCATATATTCAATTCATTTTATACCTGCAGTGTGAAGTAAAGTCTGATAAGGTAATTTCTTAAATATTTGCATTTTCGTGGTGTCCGTAGAGAGAGAGAGAGACAGAGAGCACTTTGAGGCTTCTTTTTAATATTTGCTGAAGAGAATTTTAATCTAAGATTTAAAATTTTAGAAAATATAAATTTATCAAAAATATTTTTCAGAACAGTTTTAAATGTTTACAAAGAATTCTACGTAAATTTTGTTTCATAGGCTGATTTCGTTCAAAACCATCGTCATAAGTTTGATTTTTCCTTGATTTTAAATGAAATGGATATACATATGTTCTACATAATAAATTTTATAATTTATTTTTAAAAGATTAATCTTTCGTACTTTCAAAATAATAAGGGCATACAGGGTGTTGACATTTACAGTGTAGGAAGTTTATTATATTTCTTTTAGCGATCAAAACGATTAGCCAGGAATATTTTCAAAACAAAATGCTTTCTTTTTCCGCTTATATTTGGCCGCAACTCTAAGACTGAGAAGCATATCGATTAGTTTTTCTGGTTAAAGTTTTAAACAATTCATCTGAAAATTTTTAAAAATGAACAGCACAATAGTTTCCGAAAATTCAGTCTTTATACCAGGATTATCAACAAAGGTCAATATGTTAGCTTTGTCATGCTCATTTGGTTGTCTTCATTCAAATAAATTATTAGCGTTGCTTTTGAAGTCATCGGCAACTTTATCTTCATTAAAAGATTGATTAAAACATATTTCTTCTGTATCTGAACAGTGCGAAACTGTGTCAACAAAAGTTTTCCCTTCTAAATCTCTTAGCAACTTATTAATTTCGTCCTGACTGAGACCTTTGAAATGAGGTGCCATAATAAGAACTGAATAAGAGCGCAAGGGTAAAAGTTACACTGAAATCACGAGAAAAAGCTCTAATGTTTAAAAGAGAGTTAGCATCTGTTTTATTTTCAAGTACATTTGCACGAGACGTCTTCGCCAAAATGCAGCCAACCAGATAAGAAACGGAACACAGTGCATAGCCAGGGGCTGCTCTGACACAGGAAACTGGATCACCTAGAGATTCTAAAGAGTTACTCTAAAAGGGGAAAAGAAAGGCTGGTACAACAGTTGTACCATAGCTGGCTTAAAAGCAAGTAAATTTCATGGTACAACAGTTGTACCACCGGCTTTAGAAAGTTCAATATAATATGGAAGCAAATTCTCAGATATTATGCTTTTTCATATAAATTAAAGTATTAGTTTAATTAAAACACCTACATAAAGCTTATCCATGGCCTTGGCTGCCAATTAATAAAATGAAAAAAAAATGGTCAATAAATTAAAATAACTTTTAGAGTCCTCTCCCTTTGAATGCATCTCATTCATGAAGAAGTCTTTTCTGCACTACACAGAAGTAATAACTCTCAATAATGTCCTTCCCCATTCTCATATTAAAGAGGATATGCAGAAGTACTTTTATCCTAGGGTTCAGCAATATTTTGAGGTACAAGACTGGTTTGGTTTAATTGATTATGGTCAAGCCTGTGAGAGCTGAAGGAAGATATGTCATTAAAGAGGGCTTACACTAAGGGAAAAAAATAGTACCTACTCGGATAACATAAGCAAGGCCAACTTATGCTCAAGGCCTGTCAGACAAAATTCCGGTTCCCAATTTCCAGTGGGTTCCTCAAAATACATCACTAGGTGACACTCATGAACCGCTACACTTTGGCTATACATTCAACAAATGTAACATAGCTCATTAATAAGAAAAAGTGTATTTTATTAAAAAGTATTGCTGTTTGCTAATAGTAATACAGGATGATATATTGTTGCATGCCATACTTCAAAATTTACTTTTAACAAAAAGTATATTTTATTAAAAAGTATTGCTGTTTGGTAATAGTAATACAGGATTATATATTGTTGCATGCCATACTGCAAAATTTACTTTTAACAATTTCTTTATGGTTGTATTTAAATAATTATTAGCAACATATAACTGATGGAAATGCTAAGCATAATACATTCCATTAGTTATACATAATACAGATCTAATACAAATACATAATTACAAAATTTCTTAAACAAAAACTAACATGATGTAAAATTTTAAAGCTTTGAAATTCTTTTAAAATGATTTTTTCTGTCAACTTCTGTACATAAACAAGCTTCTTAATATGTATGTGTAGTTAGCTCAATACTTCTCATCTTACAGTTATTGTAGTGCACTATCAAAAATCTATCTGTCAACTCCAAATTTGTTTGATCTTTATTAGCCAATTTATATTCAGGACTTTTTTTTTAAATTTATTTCACTTCATACAAGTTATTGCTCTATTTCTAGTGATATTACCCTCATAGTCCTCAAGAAATAAATGAATCTGTCAGTAATACAGTAAATAACTGTATACTTAGATCATGTGAATTGAATTTAAATGTATTCAAAGAATAGAAATATTTGTGTAAATTTTTATTCTGATTTGCCCAGTAAACTTCTATGATATGTATTTAGTTTACGTTCAGATACTGCATGCTAAGCATATATTAAAAAATCTCAGACAATGAGTATGCCATAGTTTATGAGCACTGATTATATTGCATCATTTATTGTGTTTCTTAAATTACATATTTTTTCATCTTCATGTTATAAAAATATCCAAAATTTTCTATAATGGAGAAAATCCTGTTTTCAACATATATATTTTAACCTACTCTCTCTCTCTATATATATATATGCAATAACAGCAAGGAAAAGCCGGAACACTGTTAATGCGTACTTAAATCCATATCAGGGTTCATATACCTTTCCTTATATGAAAATTAAGGACTTTTAAGGACCATCAAAGAAAAAATTAAGGACCTATCAGCAAACAAAAAATGAATAGAATAAAGCAATTATCCATACAACCGACTTCATGCTTGTAATTTCACTTTAAGAAACTAACAGAAGTGTGTATTATGCACTATTATTAAATTCAATTTAATACTTACCATAAAACAATTTTGAAAATTAAACTAACTCCCTACAAGTTATGAAGTAGATAACATTAAATTAGGAACATAATTTCTTGAAAAACATGTATAAGTGTATTTTACACTAATAACAGTCACTATTTTAGAGATTTACATGATTATTATTTAACTTATTTGATATTTATTTAAACACAATCAACTACTATTATAATCATAATGTAAGAATATTTTGCAGATTAAAATAACTGATTTGTAAACATACAATTTATTTCCTTGGTTTTTTGAAAGATACTAGAATAATAAACTGTACAATAAAAGATACAAAACATTTGTGCTTTTTTTAAATCTGAAATCTTTTCAGCTATTTTAACATCTAATTTATTTATGTCTATTTCCTTTTCTTTAACTATTCTTCTAAGTTCATTTGCTTTGATAAACAAATCAATGTTCCTGCTGGTCTCAGCTTCATCTGCTAAAGCATCTACTTCTTCATTAATATCTTTAATGTCCCTTTGAAGAAATTTTTTCTTCTGCTTCATATAATCAATTTCTTCCTCAATAATATTTCTTTTCCTCTTTGAATTTTCAGATTTAGTTAAAGACTTTTGTTCTAAATACTGAACTTCTAAATAACGAACTCCGCTTCTTTCAGAAGCTGCTGCTGATCTCATTTCTTTATTAATTTCGATATTAAGAACACCTCCAGAAAATTTTACGTAATCAAATACTGTGCGTTACGAAAAATGTATGATGAGTCACTTAAATTTTCAATTTCAATTGCTTTATTTACAGAGAAGCCCCTTTCCACAGAGGCCTGTTCATGTGACAAGATAAGAATACTTGTCACAGTGAATACTTGAATAGTGAAAATATACATTTTTTACTATATATATATAATTTATTTCCTAAACAATATTGATTAATTGATTATATTATCTCTTAAGTTTAATTAAAGTAGAATTATTTTAAAAGAGTGAATCCATACTGGTAAGTTATATTTTGAAAGATATACAGTACAAAGTCCGAGATCCGGACATCCAATATCTGGAATGATCTAAAATCCAGACCTCAAAGCCACCACCAACCAATTTTTTAGGGCTTTTTTGAAGGGAAAGGGTATGCTTTACGCTCGTGCATTAGATTTTTTTCCTCATCATAAAAAAACATGTCGGAAATCCCGATTCTTAATCTCAGTTTGGCGCTAAATAAAATATCTCATTATTGAAGAAATAATTATTTTAGTATAAATTTGTGTGATTAGTAACTTGACTCCATAGCTGCGTATCTGCTTAGCATAATCTCAAACCGAAACATTTGTTAATTTTACACCAACTAATATTTTATATCCTTGATGCTGTAATCGCGAATCATTATTTATTGTATTTTGCTTTCATCACCGCATGTTTATCAACGGATGACAACTTGAGTGATGACTCATGCAGCGATGCCAAATAATAGAGTATTATCCGATTACAGATTTAAGTTTAATGCGCTAAAATGTTGACAAGGGGAGATTTAGCAGAAATTTCTTTCCTTATGCTAAAAATAGATTTTGTTAATGATACTCATAGGACAAACGATTATATTTAGTGCTATTTGAATTAAGAATAACTGTTTTGTTATTCACATAAAGCCAGAACCAGCGCCAGATCTCGCATGGCCGCACCAGGCGGCAGAATTTAGCGAAGTTAAACAGAAGTTTTTCATTGCGATGACAATGCCCAATCATCAATCAATTAACGGAGGGCGAAATCTGTAGTATGGTTCTAAATCCAGAAAATACAGCTACCGATAGTGAAGAAAGTAACAGAGAGGTTACTGAACGAGAAAAAATTTTGATTGACAAGTTATTCGGAATTCTCGACACAGCAATTACAGGACTTGAACAATGGAACTTAATAACTGAACAAGAAATTATATGTCTATAGTATTAGTCTAAAGTATTAGCAGAGAAAACAAATCAAACAACTCACATTGAAAGAAATGTTTAATAAAGTAAACATATAAATATTAAGCTCTTTTCTTTTGTAAATTTTGATAACCTTTAAATCATAAATGCTTCATTATTTCATAAATCACAATTTCATATTTTCAATTTTATAATTTCTACGTGCCATCTTAGTAGATTTAAAATGATCTAATATCTGGAAAAATCTCAAATCTGAGATTGCCGAAGTCCCGACGAGTCCAGACCTCGGACTTTGTACTGTATAAATATATATATATATATATACATATATATATAATACGGAATGTATATTTTCAGTTAAACTTCTACCCAATAACTTTAGTAATTCATGAAAGTTAATTTTTCGTCTAGTTAATTCAGGAAAATTAGTTTCAATTAGTTGTTTTTAGCTTTAAAAATATTAAAAAATTTTTAATTAGTTATTTTCAACTAATAATTGTATTGCCATTAGCAAAAATTATGCATTACTATCAACAACATAGTTTTAAACTAAATACTTAATTGTCTATTGAAGCTTCAAAACGTATTTCCGAACTTCACTTTTTCTCGGCTAGCGTTACCGAATTTACCCTTGGCGACCTAAAATCGAAATGGAGCCAACAGATTTCCCGCGAAATCGATAACAGACCCTCTGCAGAAATAGACTCACAATCCCGATATCCCATACATATAGTATGTGCAAAAGAGAATAAACTCCATAGAAGGTGATAAAAAATTAATTTATGGCTTAATTGAAACAAACACAGAAATTAAGCTAAGCAAAACCGTGTAAAAACAAATTGAAATGATAAAACGAAACTTAATTTTCATGTGAATTTTCAGCGCTGACTCTGTTTCAATTGTTTCAATTTCAATTTGTTTCAGACAAAGACCACATTTAAGGATTGCCATCCATCAATATCCAGTCTTTGTAGTCAGCTTGATGAAGCCACAGTTTATTGAAAATGCACTTTCCAGGCATCTCGTTCCTATTGGCGTCGGAAGGGTTGTGGCCGTCCAGGTTGGAATTGCTCTAATTTTGGCAAATATTTTCAGAATCTCCCCCCCCCTTTTTTTTTCTCGAGCACCTTCATCATCACTTTCGCCTCTTAAAGAACTTCCGGCTTCACGCTTTCGTCACAATCTGCCTAAATTTATGGATAACACCTGTTTCGAAGGATTGGGTGAATAGCCAATCAGACACAGATACTTTCGTTTGGGTAGCTGTTTTTTTTTTTTTTTTTTTATCATTTGCAACGCAAATCCGCCAACAGATTGGTAAAGAGCCGTGTAATTTTAATTCCATATTCATGAGAAATCGTAATTCACACTTAGAATGGCAATCATTAGAAATGATAAGAAATGTCAAATGAGCAAAATTAAGGACCGTTTATTCATTTTGGCCAAAATTAAGGACTTTTAAGGACCGTACAAACCTTGCATATTGAAGAGGAAGAATTCTGATTGTGTAGTATGCCAATATGTCGACTTGGTAATATCTAAAATTTGGCAGTCAAGGCAGTTTTCATTCCATTTTTATTTTCCAGTTGATGTTTGTGGCCACAATTCACTTGGCATGCTAATCGTGCTTATTCAAGAGCATTTACACTTTTTATATTACAGCGACAGCAAGCAAGACAGCGAAATTACATCTTAGAAGGGCAGACAGCGAAGCTGAAGTGTGTAGTTTGCAAGATGGAAGTACACACAGAGAAGGGTTTGGGTTTGAGTTAAAAAGTTTCAGTTTCCAATTATTATGCCATCATCGCTGTACAGGCCGTGCGAAAAAGGAAAGTCTAGAAATGACACAGAGAGAAGTTATTACAATTTTTAGAACTGAGAAAGAGAATTAAAAACTTACTGTTGGTTTAAATTATAATTTTGATTCACATATTTTTTATCTTACATATATATATATATATATATATATATCTGAGATACGTTTGATTTTTTCCAAATTATTAACACTTCGAGAAGTGAATCTAATGCAATTAAAATTTAAGAATGCATCCATGCCTATATTTTATAAGAAATGTTAATTGCATTACCTTTTTTATGAAATGTATTGCTTTTTGGCTCTTTTATTTGTTTTCTTTGAACCTGGAACATATGATTACTCTCTGTACCAGCTTCAAAAATGTATAGTGCATAGCTCATTTTAATTAGTGCCAGGTATCAGTATGTTGTGTATGAATTTGTGTTTATCTGGTTGAATGTTTTGTGGTTAATGTAATGGGGATTCACGAGGTATACATATCTATAAGTAATTAATAAAGATAATACACTTTTGTTTTATGGAATATGACTTTATGTTTTATTATATGCTGTTGATGGTATTGAAATATTGATTGATACTGATATTGTATTCAGCACCAATGGTCCCAAAATTTTATATACGATTCATTGTGATTAATGTCATGTTTGTTATTATATGCTCTCACTGATATTGAAATACTTGGTACTTAGCACTAACAGTCTCGAAATTTTATATACGATTCAATGTGATTAATGCCATGTATGTCATTAGTATATGATGTTGGTGATATTGAAATACTTGGTATTCAGCACTAACAGTCTGGAAATTTTAGATACGATTCATTGCAATTCATATATGTACGATATGTGCATATAGATTTGAACTCACTGCTATATCTTTTTAGGTTGTACTGATCTATAAAATATTTAAAACACATGTCTGTAAATAAGCAATTACTCTCTTTAAATGAAATTATTGTATTAACGGCTTCATATTTTATTACATTCTGTCGATGATATTGAAATACTTTATATTTAGCACTAACAGTCACAAAATTTTATGCATGATTTGTAGTGATTAATGTCATGTATGTAATGATGTGTATACGAATTTAAACTCACTGCTCCATGTTTTCGGTTTCTACTTATCTTGTAAAAAACTTTAAACACATGTCTGTAAATAATAGGCTTGTCTTAAATAATAAATCAAATAATAAATGTTTTATATTTCTCTCTTTAAACGAAATTAATTGCATTAATGGCTTTATGTTTTATTACATGTTGTCGATAATATTGAAATAGTTGATATTCAGCACTAACAGTTTCAAAATTTTATGTATGATACATTGTGATTAATATCATGTACGTATGATGTGCATACAGATTTGAACTAATTGCTGTAGTTTTAGATTGTACTAAACTTGTCAAAAGATTTAAAACACATGTCTGTACATCATGAGCAATACTTACATTACACTCTTTAAATGAAATTGGTACTTTTCCGTTTTGCCGGCGCAGGCGATAAAGTCGCCAATAATGGTACAACTGATGGCAAACGGAATATCCCAGGAATATCCTCGCTGGTAGCTTTTTATGCCTCATTTTCAAAATAAGTCGCAGCCATTTCTTATCAGATTCATTGTTTCTTTCAATACTGGCATACAATTACAGAGAATTTTTAACAGATAGTCCAGTTTTATGCCCTAAGGTCAATCTAATGAGAATGCACTAGCGAAATAAAGCACTCTGGTTTTACATAATTTCTGAGTAAGCTATTCGTATGAACTGAAATAATTCTTGCATTTAAACTTGTAGTCCAAACTAAGATTTAACTTGAAATTAATGTAGATAATTACTGAGAGAATTAGATTTTTTTAGTGTAGTTTACGTGAGATGAGATCACTTGGAGTCACATGAATCAGGATGTTGTACCATGAAAGCATAGTAAATTCTTAAATTAATGACTTTTTACAAATTTATTATCTTTATTTATTGGCTTTTTATAAAATTTAAACGATATTAAAATGTTTATGCCCTCAAAACAAAAAATTCTTAGAACCAACATTTGTTAACATTTTATATGTGTATGCTCTGTGTTGTGGCCAATAAAGTCTGCTTGGCGAGATTTGCGCCGGCGAAACGGAAAAGTACCATGAAATTAATTGTATAATTGTACAGTCAAAAGTCTTTAATCCCGACTCGTCGGGACTTCGGTGATTCCGGATTATCGATCCTCTGTTTAAATCTGGTAAGATGGCACGCAGAAATTATAAAATTAAAAATATGAAACCGTAATTTATGAAATAAAGAGCAATTATGATCTAAAGGGTATCAAAATTTACAAAAAAAAAAAAAAAGCTTAATATTTATTTGTTTACATTTCTTTCAACGCGCGCATGCGTAAAGCATACATTACGTATAGTTGAAATTAGAAAATTGCAACCACTATTTGATGAGTATTTGTGATATTTATACTGATGAGGAAATTGATTTAAATTATATCGGAGTACATCGAGATGAAACACTACATTTAGTGAGGAATTATAAGCCGAATAAAATAAAATCATCTGCCCTGAAGACGAGGATAGTGCTGACAGATCAACTTCCAGTTCATTGCGCGTCGCAACATTCCCCCCCTTCCGCAGAGCAGCGTGAAATTGATAAACAGATTTCGGAATGGTTAGAGAAACAAATCACCTCTCTTTCACTTTCTTCATGCCTTTATCCATTTTTTGCAGCAGTTCCACTTTTTGTTTAATGGACATCAAAACATGCTTTCGCTTTGCAGATCCTTTGGCAGCTCCAGCATCGGAAATTCTATTTGACATAATCGAAAGTTCAAGCTTACTTTTATAAAATTGCTCTAGCAGTCTGCAAAAAATAAGCAGGATCCAATTCGAAGATTAAGGAACAACTCAATCTGTAACATAAAACTGAAATAGATAATTAGATAATTTTAGCTCAGTTTATGTATACCATCTGTTATACATTAAACGTGCATGGGTAAACGTATTATGCGCATGCGTAAAAATATTACGCGCGTGCGTTAACGCATTACATGTTGATGCATGCGCAGAAAGTTTGTAGCTTTGAGGTTCGGATTATAGATCATTCCGGATTAACGACTTTTGACTGTATTTATTGAATTGAAAATTTGTGTATTAATTTTAGTTAAATGAAATAATTGTAGTAACATTGATTCTAAAATGTTTGTATATCTGACACTGTTATTTTCAAAACTTTGTGTGCAACTCATTCTAATTTATCTTGAATAGAAATGATATACATGGATTTATGTCAAGTAGTTGCATGCACTTAATGAATCAAGGCTTTAGATGACACTCATGTTTATGAGTGTTTAATGATAATGCTGCTTGATGTAATTCACTAATTTTATTTCATGGATGCATTATTCTTGATACGGACTCTATCAGTCTCTCACACATAAAATTTTATACACAGGTTATTCTGATTAATATTGTATGTGGGTAAATATATCTAGTTGCTTGTATACTTAACCTTCTGAAGCCGGCTGGTACAGCAGCTGTAGCAGGAAAATAACTTTCTTTAACGCAGGCTGTGGTACAACTGTTGTACCAGCCATCCCCTCCCTATTTTAGAGAATCACCTATCTGTAGATGTCTGGGTGGTCCATTGTAGCTGCTCAGAATAGCCGCTGGCTACGCACTATTTCCCTCTTCTTATCAGTTTGTCTACTATTTTGGCAAAAACCGCAGGTTTCGTTTCACGCCAATGTACTCAAAAATCAAATAGAAGCCATCTCTTTCTCAAACTTTAGAGCACTGTCTCATAATTTTAGTGCTAATTTTTTTAGTACTGACTTTTGCTATGATTAAAACATCAGCGATTTTGAGTGCTGTTTAAGCTTACCAGATTTAATGCTTTTTAATCATAGCAAATAAAAATAGATTAATATTTTAGATTTCTTCTAGAAAATAGGTAAAACCGCTTTTATCGTTTACTTCCTTTTTATATTTATGAATAATAAGATTTTTTTTTTCTTTTTTTAAGTGCATAAAACCCTTAAGAACTGTTAACTCTTTCAAAGTGCTTCTATTATGTAGGAAATTTTGTCTGATTTATCAGGAGATAAATAAGAGACAATTGTATGCACAATAGTTTTTGTGATTTTCATTCATTCAATGATTTTCATTGACTGTAAATTAAATAAAATCAATTTATCTTTAGATCCTCTTTTAGGATGAGATCTGCCGAAAAGTATTTAAATATCAGTAAAGCTCACGTTACTTCTAAATTGAATCAAAACATCAGTTACATTGTATAAAATTTCTGTCAGTTTTATTTACTGAAATTCTTATACTCCTCAAGAGATAAAGGGAATCCAGACAAGTTAATAAAAAAAAATCTTTAAAAAAACGGTTGTTATTTTGTCTGTAATAAGATGTGTGTCAACTTACTATTATATGTACGAGATTTAGGATTGGGTTACGGAAAAGCACGCGAACGCTATCTGCTTAAGGGAATGGATGCTTTCGTGTAAACCTTTTTAAGAGGAAATTGCTCACATTTACGTTCCTGGTGGAAAACTCCACATGTAATCAACCCGTTCTTCAGGTTTGATTGGATTAATTTTGTTCGTTTACTGAATTACATCAAAGCACACAACAATTACTTGTATAAGGGGAGGAATGCCTTCACGGAGGACTTTCTAAGGGAAGCTGGCTTGTATTTACGTTACACAAAAACCATGAATCCAACCCTTTAGCCGCGATTCAAACCCGAGCGAGTTACAAGTGTTCAGCCACCTTTACCTCTCTACTGAAGGACCCGTAAAAAAATTTATAAAGGAAAAGTATCGAAATAACCGGTTTAATTTACTAACCTATGTTTCTCATTCGACAGTACATAAATTACGCATATGAGGGGATTATTTGTGAATAAATAAACTGTATTGCACTTTTCTCCACTATTTCATATTACGATGGAATTATTGCATTTCAAAGTTATTTCTCATGAATTAATTTTGTTCCGTTCATGATTTTTTATTTTTTCAAAGAGAAAATTTCACACTTTAAATTAAAAAAATACACAAGAAGATACTTTATGCAAAATTTGTCGTAAACAGTTTTCTTAATTTTGCTTTGAAAATATTCCAGGGTAATCGTTTTCATTACTGAAAGAAATATGAAAAACAGATTTACTCAACACCCAGTATGTCCTTACTCTTTTGAAAACGTGAAAGATTACTCTTTCTATAATAAATTAGAAAATATATTATGTGCAAATAGAATATTCGTCGAAAATGAAATAGACTTCAACCTTTGGATATAACAATGGTTTTAGACGAAATTTTTACCTATGAAAAAGAAATTGACGTATAATTAATTCTTCATGAACATTTAAAACTTCTGAAAAATACTTTTGATGATTACATGTATAGGTCACAGATTTTTTTTCTCTGCTAACATAAACAAAAGCCAATTCTATAAAGAGATGTGGTGGTGTATTTAATTATGGCAAAGCACACTAGGGCTATCTGCCTAAGGAAAGGGATGCCTTTGAGGAGGACTTTCTAACGTAAACTGGCTTGTATACACGTTACACATGGGGAAAACCATGAAAACACCCATGCAGCCAGCCCGTTTGCGGGATTCAAACCTCGGACCGAACTGCCAGTATTCAGCGACTTTACCACTCAGCCGTTGGTGGGCCCAATTTTACAAAGAAAAATTCTCGTTATAGATATACCTCCTTTGCCTGATAGTCCAATGTAATATTTGTTAAAGTTAAATGATGAAACGCAACCAATGTATCTTGGATTTTCTTTTTTATATTATTATAACAAAATTATCAAAAAAAAAAAAGCAGATTTAAAGCTCTCTGATGTAAAGCTTTATTATTGCTATAAGTTCATCTCAAAATCTAATTGTATAGAATCTCATTCTAATCATCTAATAGTAATAAATATTATTAATGAATTTATCATTATTATTTCATTAAATTAGTCACTACCATTATTTTGTTAATGAAAATATGTTATTAAAAATCACATTCCAGCCTGCAGACTTACAAAGCTAGTTCGTATTTATTATATTTTGTAAAATTTTGTTCTTGTTTTCTAATTTCTAATACGAAAATACGAGAATATAAATGAAGTGTGAAAACAAAGTTATAAAATTCACAAATTATTGCCGAGATTGATCAGAAATAGTAAATGAAATATACACATTGCATACATTTTTTCTAAATAAATAGTGCACTGGATGCTTATTTAGATCTTTATTTAAATGAAAGCAAAATAATCATCGAAAAAATCTCAAATTTAGCAACCCATCTAACTATGGGACAGCGTCCGACAAACGTAAATTTTACTGCATCCATGGAGGGGACTATCGACTTTTCTCATTAGGAAAATGTCAAAGAGGGGGGCAAAACTGTTTCGGATTGCGCCAGTCTGAAGGCTATATTATGAGAATTTTGGCACGGTTTTAGAAGGTTAATAAGCTTGCTTTTTTGCCTAACTTTATATGCACATCTTACTAAAACTGTGTATATACCTCATTCTACTTATATTGTGGGCATGTGTGATGGTTATATTATTTATAATCAGCCTAGTTTTTAAATTTTGCACTTGATATACAAAACTAAATGTTTTCTTAAGGGTATATTGTGATTATAAGAGTTATTATGTTGCTTTGTTGTGATTTTGAAACATATTTTATATCTATGTCTGTCTCTCTTCTGTATAACAAACTGAGAAAAGCATAATGTTTGATTTAATGAACAGCTGTATCAACAATTTCATGATTTTCATAGGAACAGTTCAAGATTCTGCAACATTGAAAATGTAAATTGTTGGAATACATTTAATTTCTAATTTTTTAATGATACACTAATCAAATCTAAAACACAGATGTAGTTGGAAGAAAAACACACCAGTGTAATATTAAAATTAGGCAAAAAAAAAAAAAAAAATTTTAGTTTTGAGTTTTACTCAAATTCTGTGCCAAATAAGATTTGATCTTTTTTTGCCTAACAAGTTTAGCCTTATTTGAACATCTGTAATGTTGCATTTACTCATCACAGCTCTAAATCTGCATTATTAAAGCTTTTATTTTTTTTAATACTTCCTCAAAACAATTCAATAATAATTAAAAAAAGAAAAAAGTCTTTAGTACCTACAATTAAATTTCTTTTAGTAATACTTTTTCTGGTATGTATTAGAAACAGATATGCATATTTTATATCATAATTTATTAATATGTTAGTTACATATTTAATAGAGGCAGTAAATTATTTCTTTGCACAGGACAACTGATGGGAATATGATGAAAATTTTGTGCTGAAATAGTATACGTTCAAAAGCTATCTGCTAACTTCCTACTATACAAACAACTGAAAAGTAAAACATATGCTTTAAATTAGAATAAATAGCTCTAATAAGTACAGTTCAAAATTGCATATATATAAATGCAAGAAGGAATTAAAATTGGGATCAAGTAGCTGGCGTTTATATGTATTAAAAAAAAAAGAGTGGGTTAAGTTGAAATTTCATGCTTTCTTTCTAAATAAAAATACTTTTATTAAAAAGAAATGTATAATTTCTGACTACTACAGATTGTTTTTAAATTTTGCATATAACAAGACAATATCTGTTTCTGGTACATTTCTGTTCATTATAAACATCACAAAGTGTAGCAGAAGAGTAGCGCCATCTTGCGGTCAATAGAAATTTGACGGAGAAAACACAAAATAATACTTTCACACTAGCAGGCCCTTGAGCATCACTTAGCTTTGATGTAGTGAAAAACCATGAAAATAGCCACATAACTGACCATTTTTACCAGGAACTACCATTTACCAGGAGCTATCATAGTTCAGCAGTCTTATACATTCAGCTACTGGTGAGCCCACAGTATGATTGGGTTTAATTACATAATATCTATAAATTATTGGTTACAAATTTTCAAAACAAATCTTGGATCCACCTGGAAAGGAAACAAATTTTCTATTCATACATTATTTAATGTTTAAAAGACTTTTACATATTAAATTTGGCCTATCAAGTATTTTAAAATCAAAAATCCCTTCTAAAATTATTTGAACTAGCTACAAACAAAAAAAATATGCAAACTTATATGACAAGCACTGAAGAAATTTTGTTTTTAATAAACATGACTTTTTAAATAAGTTAATAAATAAAATATATAACAAATACTAAACAGCTACACTCCATGGAAACTAGGGCTTTCTTTAAGAAACTGGTTCATACTTATGTTACATATGGCGAAAACCACAAAAACAATTAGGTAACCAACCCATTTACTATAATTTGAATCTGAGTTGAATTATCACCATTCAACGATTTTATCAGTGGGCAAAATTTATAATAAAACAAAAACCAAAAAAATGCAAATGTACCAAGGTGTTGATTTTGGCAACACTGTTACTCAGCAAAAAAGAGGTTTAACTATTAGCACATGACTCCATCACAGTTATATGGGAGTATAAACAGGTGGGTATTTCATCATAATCATTTGTACTTAGAATTCCTCTGTATCAATACATGCTTATAAATCACAGCAGTTAAATAAACAATTGATAAATAAAATATTGCAATTAACTGCATTTTGTAAATTATACCACATAAGTATAGGATTTTCAAGATCACAGCCTGTTACTTTTTTTGCTTGCAATATGGATCCTCACTACACCAAACTAATTTCTCTTGCCTACGTAGAAACTGTTCAATATTATGTTAGGTTACTTGAATATGGAAAGCACACAAGGAGTATCTTCTTAAGAGATAGGGTACCTTTGCGGAGGATTTTCCAAGGGAAACTGACTCCTTCTCATGTTGCACATGAGGTAAAGCACAAAAAACACCCATACAACAAAGTCATTAGCCTGGGTTTGAACTCAACTATTAGTATTCATCAGTTTTAACCACTTGGTGACTGGTATGGTCAACTACAGTTCAAAGTATTTTTTATCCATATGCACTAGCAAGCAGCACAAATTGGAATTTCAACAGATGTTACGATAGTTACAAAAGATGCAAAAATAAAAGAAATATGGGCTTGCGATGCCCATTTTAAAGTTACGAAATAATGAAGAATAATGCAATTAATTTTGACTTGACTGTATTCATGCAATTAATTTTGACTTGCAGACAACAGTACATAAGTAAATAAATATAAACACTTGTACGTGCTTGCATCCATGCATCAGTACCCATGTATATTCTTTAAACAAACTCATAGTATCTGTATGGTAACTTATTTCACCTTTTCTCCATATTCTTTTTTAGTATGTATCACTGTCAATTTATACATATAAATGGAGTAATAAATTATGTCATCAAAAATGTATCACCTATAATTTTGCAACTAAAGTACTAATAAAAATAGTGAAATGCAAAATAATGAATCATTTATATTTATGCAATTAACTGTGTTTTACATATAACTATATAATATTTAAATGCTATTAAAAATACTTACACCTCCATTACACACATCTGCATTCAGGTATGCAATAACTTATTTAAAAGGCTACTAAATCCAATAAATTTGCCTCCCATTTTTGAATGATAAGCTTAACTGAAAATCTTACCCTTTTTTTTTTTCTCCCTTCCCTGATTTATTTTCCATGATCGTCAGGAACTTCTTAATCGCACTCAATCTTCGGCATTCGTCAAGAACCACAGACCCTGCCAGAGACGAAGAATGCTGCGCGAGCAGAATTTAGAGGTTGCAAAAATTTTGAACGCACTGGGCGCCAACAGTGGCCTCTAAAACTGGTATCACATCTAATACCTACCTTCAACAGGGCGTCGAAAAGAAACTTAGCTGCGAATTTTCATTATCGGGATATCTGATTGGTTGGCTTAACGGAAAACCAGTTTTTTGGGAAAAAACTATGAGATACACAAGCAAAACTTTTCACCTCCATTGTAAAATGCCCGTCATAGAACACTGGACACTGGCCCGGGACATTGGTTCCCGCAAACGTGTTTCGGTTAGGAAACTTCCACCTGTAGAAGAAAGAGGCGCTCATTCTGAGAAAAGTTTCTTGTAGTCTCAGGCATCGTTAGATCTGATAACCCCATAATAAACTTTCATTTAGAGCTCACTGAGCAGCGGACGCTCAGCGCCCGACCTATACCCAATATAACATTTATTTACTCATTTACAATTAGAAGTTATATTTTACAATAGTCTAAAAATTGCGAGTTTTAACGAAAAAATAATTAATTAACCGTTAAAATCATTTATATCGTTTAAGATACCGGGGTCTACCTTCATCTGCGTTTCCATTCCATCCGTAAAAGAAAACATCTTTGTGTTATTTTTCTTTTAATAATAAATAATTAAACAAACAAAAATAAAATAAAAAATATGAAAATTGTTTCTATTTAGTCATAGAATCAAAATTTTGTCAATCGTTAAGAAATAGATTAAACGAAATACTTTGAGTAAATGCAAAAGTGAAATCTTCGAAGCTATGAGTTCCATTACTTACTGTATTTCCTCTCTCAACTCCCCCCCCCTTTTTTTTTCTAATTCCAACGTCCGAAAGTTGAGAGAGAAAAATTATGTGAATAATTTAATTTCGGAAGGATATGCTTACAGTGAGAATATAATAAATGAGCTATAACTAAGAAAAAAGAATTCAAGAATAAACTCTAAGTAACTGTCGCAATATTATTTCTTTCAAAAAAAAAAAAAAAAAAAAACTACATTCCAATAAGAACACGTAGTAATACCAACATTGCAATATATAGTATAGTAAGATATCTACTATTTTCCTGTAACTTGAATTTCGCCCGCTCTTACTGTTGTCTCTCCTAGTCCTTAGAACTCAAATCATCTGCAAACAACTAGAAAAGGTGAATGTGCATCAGCGAAATCAAGGTCTGAATGTCAATTCATGTTTTCTTTGCTGTGCTTGGTTGGTTCTTGTATCAGGCTGGCATAAATATCAACATTTAGAAGGAATGGTTTCGGCACAACCTTCGCAGGTAGTTTGTGAGGGTTTGTTTTTGTTAGTAAGACGAAAACAATCACTCCGTAAAGCGATCTATTTTAAAACGAATTGAAAAAGAGAAATTTAATGGAATATTTTTGAAATTTTAAGCATCTGACGGTAAAAAAATAAGGAAAAAAAATACGTGCTGAAATAGGGTATTTTGATAGGTATCGAACTCGTCAGAATGCTAATATTATTACAGAAAATACTGAAGTATTCTAAATTATTCTTTCACTGATCTTATTCTGAAAATGTGCTATTAAAAATATATTTCTATTTTACACTTCAATGAGGCAAACAGAAATTATATTAAATTTTGTAATGATCGAAATTTGTTAAAAAATAGGTATAAATTCACTAGTCATTCACACAATTCCACTTCAGCTGGGTTCAGCTGCATGAAAAATGAATAATTCTCATTTAGATTGCAAAACTCCAATTAAAAATTAATTCTTATAAGGCATAGATACTTAAAAGAAGTGTAAAGAGAGATACTCCTAAACAACGCTTACGCAGAACGTCCAGTCTATTAGCTACATCACAAATAGCCAATAATCATTAAGTTAATAGAAAGCCAGGAAATTAAGCAATGTTACATAACTTAGAAGTTTTTAGGATATTTTTTTAATTTTGAATATGAACATAGTAAAAGAACCTCGAAATGAAAATGTAAGTTGGGATGCATTTTCCTTTTATATTTTAATTATTGTTACTTTCTTTTCTTTTTCTTTTTTTTTTTCTTTCTTTCTTTCTGTAAAACTGCTATTCAAAATTTTCTAAAGTTGAGTAGTTTGATGCTTTAGGAAGACGTTAAGACGTTTAATGCTTTAACGTGGAATTTTTTTGGCACTTTTCTAAAGAATTTCACTTCTTTGTGGCAGGAAATAGTTGTTAGAATCTAATGAATCCTACGAACAATTTTGTAAAACTGAATCAAATTTATTCTAGAAAGGATAATTGAAGATTAAAAATTTTTAAGTATTCGAGAGAAAATTAACTTTCCTCCAAGGGTTTAAAAAAAATATTTTTAAAAATTTTTAAAAAGTAATTAATTACAAAATTTTCCCGTGATTTAAATTAGTATATTTGAGGGAAAAGCAAGGCTATATATTTAGTGTCACGCAACATAAATCACCCATAGGTTTACTAGGTTAAAAATATACATATTTATGAATAAAAAACTTCAACATTGCTCTGGATATGATTTAATTGATCAGTTTGGCACTCAGTTGCATAATTTATAGTTTATAAATTGAAATTATATATTTTTTAAAAAAGTCACAATTCTATGCATTCCTTTTATTACTCAACTTGTTAAAACAAAGATTGTTCCTTATGGACAAAGTACTCAACTAAGAAGAAAATCTATTTGGTTATCTTATACTGCTATATATCGAGAATTATTCGTTTTGTAACTGGTCATCTGTGGAAAATTAAAATAGCGTTTGAGTATTTATGTTATTCTAAATCGTCTACATGGCTAACGAAGTGCAATCGAAGAGTGTTCTGTTCCTTAGGGCAAATCAGCTTAAGAGATGGGAAGATTCAGAGACAAATCGTGTATCACCTACAGTACATAAGAAGAGCAAAGCAAAATTTAGTGACAGATATGTTTTTTTAGCTTCATGTGCTACAAGTGACTATGAAGAACTAGAACGCTTATTAAGCCAAGGTACTGATATCAACACCCAAACTTTTGATGGGATAACAGCTTTACATAAGGTAAGCATCTAACATTATTAATTTTTGGCACATATTAATGTTTATATACTTGCTTAGTAAAGACGATAGCAGAATTCTGTTCAGATCTAATATTTGCGGCTGGTGTTTGTTAATATTCAAGTTCAACTTAAATTTGGTTTAACTTTAGCATCTCTTTTGTATAGGTGATGTTTAATATTTATTTCCTTTTTACAGTTATAAAGTGTATTTCAGTGTTTCATATTTTAATTGCTTCAGTTGTTTGAAGCAGACTACGGGGAGTATTCTATTCTATTTATTAGGTACTATTCAGATGCACATCAATTATAAAGGGACAGTTCTAGATCTCCTTTTCTACTGTTCCAGTTGAGGAAATTTAACTTACATTTTTCATGTTCGAAAGTGCAACTTAGAATATATATTCAATCGACATACAGCACTGCTCTAACATAAATGTTTGACACAAAATCGAATTCTTTAAGTAACATTCCGGTATTTTTCCATGTTTCGATTCTACGATTATATAAAAAATCCTCGTTGTGTAAAAATCGCAAGACTAGCTTTTAGAATATCTACCTATCAAAATTTTAGCTTCTGAATTTTAGTTGAATTTGGTATACATTTATTAATATCTCTTTTTTTTTATTAAACTTACTTGATTCCTTCTTTCTCTTCTAGAAATTTAGGTTCAAACCAAATAAAATTTGGAGATATTTTCAGATTTATTTATAAAATTTGCACTTTTTGGTAATTTTTATAGATTTTTCGAAACATTTTTTAATCATAACCTATAAAATTTATACCATCACCTAAAAGTAGTTCTAGTCACACGCGCAGAAATTAGAGTTTTTATCCGAAATTTCCCTAGATATACATGAATGTATATATTAGAGTGCTTTGGAATTTTGGCATATTTGTCATAAGCGATATTAACACCAAATGTGGACGCACCTTTATCAAATTTTTTTAAAAGAATGAGTGAAGAACCTTTTTCCGTTTGTGCACAACGAAAGGGAATGGAAAAAGGTTACCATAAATTAAGAATTTCACTAAGTGAATTATTCTCAGCACAATGTAAAAAAGGCGCCAAGATAAATTTTTAAATTTCTCACGAAATTTTACAAAATTTAATATTTAGGCATAATGTGCGCCTTAGAATCGAAATATGAAAAAAAAAATGGTATGTCATTTCAGAAAAAGTCCGATTTTGTGTAAAATACCTATGTCAGAGCAATGCTATATATAAATCTAATTTATAACTTAAGTCCAGACATGAAAAACGTAAATTAAATTTCGCCAATAGGCTTAGTAGAACGGGAGATATAGAACTCCCCCCCTTTTTACCCCAAAGGGGCAATTTGTCCAGAAGGGCTCTTAATTTCGTTTTGGCATTTTACGTTTTCCAATCTAAAACGGCGTTTCACTTTTCAAATAGTTGCCACCAAATATTACAGCCCTGCGTTATATTTAGAGAAATTAAATAATGAAGAATCAGCATGCATGTCAGTATGTTTCTCACGTTGTGAAAAAACAACGGCGCCTAGAGAGATCAAATTTTGAATAACGTAATCCTCCACTCGAATATGGGCATCTGAAAGCCCAAATATGGAATTTTTTATTATTTTGTAAAAGTTTTTGATTAACAAGCTTAACAATTTCAACGAATTTTTGATTAACAAGCTTAACAATTTCAATGTGAGGGATGGCAACACTATACAAAAAAAATTTATCTCCGGAGAGCTGGATTGAGTATCGGAAACTCTAAAGATATGCTCTTTTTAAATATTTTGTGATATTGTTGTTGAATTTTATGGTTTAAGGGCGAACAACATAATATTTAATAAATAAAGGTAACACACAAAACGTTAAAAGTCCCTTTGGGCGTATTTAATATAAAATCCGAAAGTCTTCAGATTTTTTTTTTTATTTAAAAAATTTTCTTTTTGGCAGAGTGTAGTTGTCTTAAGAATAAGCTTCTCATGTTCTAATCCAGTGTTAGGCTGTCCTATGCAAGTATCATTTTGGATACTCCAATATAACTTTGATACTTTAAATATACTTTGGATACTTTAAATATAACTTGAGTATTATAAATGAATACTCAAGTTAATTTGAGGCAATAAATCGAATTTTCTGAACTTTGAATGTTTAGAAAAAGTGTATTTGATAGATTATTGTAATATACTTTCAGCTTCTGTTGCAGTCCATACATAGCGAATTAAAAATTACTCACAGCTGAAAAAACACATAGAAGTGCTGAGCTGTAATAAATTATTTTAAGCAAATTACGATGCGATCATGTCATTGTTCACATCTTTTTCATATGTAAATAGAGGTGTAAAAGTTATTTCCTTATACTACTGGGTTATATTATTTACTAAGGCAAAGCATTAAATGTGTATCTGCTTGAGATATAATGCCCTTGTGGAAACCTTTCTGTATGTCTGTTAATTGATTTTTACAAACCTAAAAAGGCTGTCTGCTTTAGACCTTTGGCAGTGGCGTAACTAGAACTCTTGGGTCCCTATGCAAAAAATATTCCTGGGCCCCTTTCCCAATAAATTTAATGTGCTTAAAAATAAAAAATTAAAAATTTAAAAAAAAAAAACGCGAAAAGTTTAAAAAAAATCAAGGATTTCAGGAGCCAATGTTTTCATGATAATTTTTATCACATCTGGATTAATTGTTAAAAAATAAAAAGACGTTCTTAGGGAACCACTTGAAAGGTACGTAACATGAAGAAAGAATAAAAAGGAAAATAATTTCCCTTGACCAACTGGTGAAATGAAAATTTGCTTTAGTCTGGGTATTTGACGTCAGATGATTTTAATTCAGTTACTTAAGATTTTTTGTGTAAGTGCGAGAGACAGATTTTTCTCTCCTTTCACTGACATGCATTCTGATAATAAATGAATAAGTCTATAAAAAAAGGAACATGCCGACGTATAGCATTAAGAAAAGGAAGAAAGCCTAGATTTGCGGAGAATTTTATATAAAATCCAAGAAGTTTTTACATACTAATGTTTTAAATTTTTATATAAAATCTGCGCCTAAGTTTTTTCGCTTAAGTTAGCAAACTTATAAATAATTAGTTATATTATAAACTGGCAGACAAGATAATTGATAAACGTGCAGAAAAGCTATTACATTAATGTATAGTACTCTGTGATTTACTCAGCTTACGAACATGATTTATGAAATAATATACAAGTAATAAATAAGAACTTTTATAATGTAAATGATACATTTGTTAAATATAAAACATATTTATCATAAACTTCATAAAGAAAACTATTTGAACATACACATTTTGTAGAAAATATGTGAAGTTTTTCCGTCTTTTTAAAAGAACCTTTTGGTACACTAAACTACTTGAGTACATGATTTTTATAAAAAATATGAATGCTAAAGTTTTTCACTGTTTCCTTTTAATTTTCCTCAGTCCGTACATCTCTAATTTTTTCTCAGTTCATCTCTAATTTTTTCCTCCCTCAATAAGTGTAATGATAACATTGGTGGCCAAAATTCATCATAAAGAAAAGAAGAAAAAAAAAAAAAAAAAAAAAACCTTTTTTTAAAATTTGCGTGTCCTAACCTTCACTTCCGCAAGATTACTCATCAATACTTGGACGTCCATTTTCTCAGCCATCTTAGCTTCAACACTCAATAGTCAAAGGTTTGACAACCAATCTTGTGTCATATTGTTTCTTAAATATGTTTTTATTAGTTTCAGTATTGAAAATGACCTCTCACTCGTGGCTGGGGTTACAGATAATGATAAATACAATATAAGTGAATTGCACACTCCCGAATAACTGCTTGTCATGTTTTAATATTTTACCATTGCTAATTTAGCTATATCCTTCTTAAAGGATTTCAAATTTTAGATTTCTGTTCTGAAAGTATTTATAAATAATAAAAGTTGTGCTTCCAGTGCAAGTCTTCTTTATATGTTTTCTGTATTTTTAAAACATTATTAATAATTTCCTTATTTGTTAACAATGACAATGATTTAGGTTCTTTATTTCTCTTTTATTTTTCAAATTTAGTTTCTATGTCCCATTTATTTGCAATAAACTCAGCTTCTTTCATAATGTCTTCAAATTTGTTTCTCATATCTTGCATATTAATAAAAACGCTTTTTAGATGTTAATGAGCTCCATTCAAGTCGATTGATTTTTCGATTGTCGAGCCGATTGATGGGTTGATTGATCCTGCACTATAGCGCAGGACGTGTTTAAAAAATTTTGTTTTTAATTTTGGCCTGTTATGATGTTTCTTAATGTATGGAAACATAGATTATATTTCTATTTCATATTTATCATAAAAATGTTTAATGTTAATATAAGAATACGTTATTAATATTAGTAGACATTTGCATTGTTAATGGTGATAATTTTGGATTTTTCAGATAAATGGATTAAAAGTTTAGCTGAATTGAATTTTTAGCAAGTTTTAAATTATAAGAATTTAGTTTATGATTAATTTAGATATTACAAATCTTTATAATGAAGAATTATATTTGAGATCCCTTTGAAATTTAATTTTAAAGAAAAACATCTGTTTGTTCTCGCCATAGACTAGAGAAATGGCATTAGAATAAGAGCAAGTTTACTAACATATACTAACATATATTTGAAGATGAGTACTCACACTCTGTCGCATGGATTCTAAAAGTAGTACACATAAATACTTGTTTAAGAAACAAGTATAAAGTTTCTTCATAATTCGTAAAAATAAAATTGTATGAAACAAGTTTTGCGTAGTTCGTAGAGAAATGCGCAAAACTTCATTTAATGAAAATAGGTTTGTTGTACCCCAGGCGATCAGAAAGCAAAAATCAGTTAGGAAAAGCTGATATATTTTAGGAGCATTAATATTTATGATTATTGTTATCTGTTTTATTTGCGTCTTAGAAAGCTATTTATGTCTCAGAAATTAATGACCTCAGATTTCCAGTCTTTACATTGCTTATAAATTAAGCAGTATCAATTTTTTATCTTAATCATTAATTTATTAATGACAAAAATATAAAAAATAAATATAATGTTTGGGAACATATATTAATGAAAGCTATTTATGTCTTAGATAAGTTATGCACTGATGCTGAAATGAAAGAAAATAATGTACAAAGGGATTTTATGAGTGAAAAATCGCATCATTTACTACTAAAACGTGTTAATTAAATTTTTTAATTTGCAAAAATTATTGATATATTGCAGTAACGGTGGAGCATTCTTTTCTGAAATATTCCATTAGTTTGTGTAGTAAAAATAGCAATGTAATTCGCGTTCTTTCAGATGTTGAAATGCAACTTAAAACTATTAAAGCAACGCTGCCATCGATATGTTTAATATTTTCAGTAATTAATTTATCGAAATTTACGAAGTAGTATATACTTTTAGTTGTGTGATGCCATTTTATTATCATTATTATACTATTATTGATGATTTCACGTACTGAATGCTGTGGAAAGTAAATTAAAAGGAAAAGTAAAGTAAATTGTAAAATTTCATTTCAAATAGCGATTAGAAGTACTTATTTGTGGCAACAATTTGAAAAGTGACATGCCGTTTATAGCGAACTAATGAAATACATGTTATATTAAATTCTAAGAATCATTCACATTAATAAATTCAATTTCAAATTGAATATTAGGACTGATTTTTGGACTTGCGTTTAATGGAAAAGCTAGTAAGAAATTCAATATATGAACAAAATTAAATGCTACCGGAATGACATATTATGAAAATTACGAACTGCAAATAATATACCAGGATTTCTCTTAACTTGCAAAGTTCATTCCAAAGTACCAGAATCCTGCCTAGTTACTTCTTTGATTTATACTTAGAAAATATGTCTACTGATTATTCGATCCTAATGAGAATTATACAGAAACAAATTAATATATAAAATAAGTACTTTATAATAAATAGTTACAATTAATTTCCACTTCCGCCGCTTTTTGATTTGAGACTGCAAAAGAGAAAACCTTTCCTTTAGGGGGTCGCCTTTAATAATTTTCAGGTTTGGGACTAAGGAATACAAAGGAACTTTTCCTATTTTCCGCTCACTGCTATCCCTAAACTGGGGTAGGTCATGAAGTTATTTCATAGTCGAATGCTGGAATTTTAACTTTTGTAAACACTTGAATTTAGCTGTTTCAGGTGCTTCCAAGGGCCTCCTATCTACGTCATACAGAGAATTGCGTCACTGCACCATATAGGTAGGGGACCCTTAAAAGTTTAAAAGAAAACGAATTCTATTATCTACATATACTTAAAGATTCTAAAGTTAAAAGTAAATTGGAGTCAAATCAAGGCTATTCCTCAACTATATTAACAATCGTGTAAAAGGGGTTTAACACAAAATCAAAACATATCAGAATTAAAATAAGAATTTATAGTAGTATAAATTCTAAAAATAAAAATGAAAAGCAAAAAGGGAAAAATGCAAAATAAAAAATATAAAAATAATAATTAATCTTCTTTTATTGAAATTATAATTCCGAATCCATCAAGGGAAAATGAATTAAAGCTTCTATACATATATGTAATGGAAACCGTCTTTTAAGTTAAAACATGTAAATGTAGTTCAGCAGGACATTTAAGGGCCCTCTAAGCCAGTGATGTGCAAACGTTTTTCGACTGCGACCCCTTTTGTAGAGAGAAAATTTTTCGCGACCCCTAGAGATAAATGTTCACAAATACGATGTATATTTCGCGCATTCTTTCGTTTCATCGAATAAAAACATCATCATATCTGATTCATATTAATTTTATTTATAATTTTAAGAAAATACTTTTTGTATAACACAAAAATCAGTAAATTGCCCTTTAATGAGATGTATGTGGCTGCAAGTTTCTAATTATCTTATCGATGTTTGGATGTATGTTGCTAATTGCGATTCGCATATCATCTTCAGGGTTTAAACGCGAGTGGTATTTAGTTTTTATTGAAACTAGTTTGCTAAATCCAGTTTCACATAAATACGTTGATGCAAGTTGTATCTGATGGCATTCTTGCATAAAACGGGATATTGTTTTTCCACGGATAGCCAAAATTTTTGGCAAGGCTAAGTCTTAAATTGATTTCGAAGAGTATAATCACTAATTAGATCTATCAATTGCTCTTTCTCCCTAAGTTGAAGAGTTGAACTGCATATGTCAAAGGAAATGGATCACGAATCCAACCAAGATCGTTTTCAGGAAAATCCTCGAATCTTCTCGAAAAATTTTCCTTTAACTTTTCAATGTGACGGAACTGATGTTTTTAAATGTAAATATATCTATATTATTTTCCTCGATAAAATCGTTAAAGCAAGGGAACATGTCGGTGTTGTTTTTATTCAGTTCAGTTTGCCAGAGACTAAGCTTATTCTTAAAAGCTTGAATTTTACTAGCTGAAGTTATGATAGTTGAATTCTCACCCTGAAAGCTCAAATTTAAGTCATTAAGTTTTTCGAAAATATCAACTAAATAGCTCAGCTTCCCTAGCCAAACTTCATTGATATAACTTGCCAATCTATGTTTCTTTTCGATTAAAAATATGTGCACTTAATTTCTCAAATCAAATATCCGTCGTAGTATTTTCCCACGTGAAAGCCATCTGATTTCGGTGCGTAACAGTAATCTCTCATACGTTGAGCCCATCTCATTGCAAAGTATTGAAAAGAGACGGCTGTTGTGGCTGTTGCATTAATGTAGTTAATTGAACTAACAGCGTCTTGTAATATGTTGTGCAACTCTTCATCCATATCTTTTGCATTAAGCCGATGAATCATACAGTGATTAAATACCATATGAGGCGCCACCTTCTGAATTAAGCCTCTGAGCTTCTGAATTCAAACCTGTTAATGCTGCAGCACCATCAGTACAAACCGCAACACAGTTTGCCCAGGTAAGGGACTTTGTTACAAAATATTCATTTATTACTTCGAATATTTTTTCTCCAGTTGTTTTGCCTTTCAAACTTTTGCAATATAAAAACGTTTCTGTTATATCTTCATTAAAAATAAACCTAACGTAAATAATTAGTTGTGACATTTTAGTAATATCGGTATTCTCGTCCAGTTGTAAAGCAAATACAGATGAATTTTGTATGCGTTTTATGACTTCTGACTCGATATTTCGTGTCAGAAGAAATCTGCCGAGACACGGTATCTCTTGATAATGGTATTGATTTTAGTTCATTTCCATAGTTATCGCCATGCATAATTGATGTCATCTTAGTTGCTGCAGGAAGGATAAGGGATTCTCCAATTGTAAGGGATTTCATTGTTTTTCCTATTAGATAAGAAACTTCTAAAGAAGCTCGTAATGCTTTCTGATGTATTGTAAATTTCTTTAAATGTGCACTTTGAATTTTCAGATTTTTAGCTCGTCTTTGAAAAAAAATCAGCATGTTTATTTTGAAGTTCTTTATGTTTATTTTCCAGGTGCCTTTTTAATTTAGCTGGTTTCATGCTCTCATTTGCTAATTTTTCGTTGCAAATGACACAGATCGGGCGTTCTTCATCATCAACAACACAAAATGTAAAACCATACTTAATAAATTCCTCATTGTATTTTCTTATTTTTTTAGATCGGGCACTTAGTTCAGTATTTTGCGACTCCTCATCAGTATTTGTTCATTTGTTAGCTGAAGATGTACCTGGTGTACGTATTACCCATTTATCCATTATGAAGATAGGGATTAAATTATTTGAACTAAAACAAATAATATATAAAATTTTATCATTTTTTTCGAGAAATTCAATTAAGAGAGATTTTTCTCTAATGATAGTACATACCTGATAACAAAGAGTAGCAGAGCCCGATAAAAATATAAAAAATCATAATTACACAACGTCACATGATAAAACTCGAGGATAAACTAAAACAATTGCAGGCCAACTGCTACATGCTACAACTTCATATGAACACTTCACGTCTTCACTCTGACTGTCAGATACACCGCGTACCTCGCCATCTGATTGGCTGATCACGGAAGCGAATATTTCCCCTTTCCCTGCGGTTAACGTCTAGTCAAATAGGCGCTTTTTAGTAAAACTGGCGAATTACCGCGAAGAGGGCTCTATCTACCGGAGTGAAAAACTTGCGTTTCACACTTTACATACATTACGCATTACGGTCAAAGAAAGAGCGGACAGCATGAAATTGCAATTAATCAATGAGTGACGGCGCTTCACTCTTTATATGTACACTGTATGGTATGCAGCATGCAGGCATAATGCATTTCATAAAAATTTGGCGACCCCCAAAAACTTCTGGCGACCCCTAGTTTGCGCACCACTGCTCTAAGCCTTCGGGCCCCTATGCGACGGCATTCCTTGCATACCCTTATTTACGCCACTGACCTTTGGCTACTATTAGAATACGTATGCCCCACAAAGTTAACGAAACTTGTCAAAAGATTAAGAGCGATGCAATTGCCATATTTCTTAGAGAAAGTGACTTGTATTCTTATTACGCATGAGAAAAACTAAGAAAACCCTAGTTAGTTTGCTTATTCACCCAGAAATTAAACCTCGAACTACTACTGCTTAGCACTTTTATCTATTTGACCACTGGTGCATATGGCTTTTTGTAAGAATCTAGTTGATATTCATGTTACGCATGGTGCGTACTGCATAAATTATATGCGGTCAGCACAGTGAACGTTTGAAATTCAACTCCGGGAAATATAATATCATATCTACTTAGCTACTGGAAGACTTATCCTATTAAAATTTTGCTTTTAAACTCAATTTTAAACTTGTTATAGACGCACATATTGTATCATTTCGTTCGGATGAAAAACAATGGCCGGTGCTAGGATTTTTTTTGCCTCTGGGTGCGATTTCTGCGGCCTCTGAATTCTGAAGTCCAGTGCCTCCCGAAATTGAAAAAAAATTTTGCTGTCTCTAAATACTACCGCTCGGTAAGGTAGCTGTGGCGCTTGAGCAGATGGAAACCCATTTAAATTGACCTTTTCACACGTAGAAAGTAACATATTATTTTCAAATTTTTTAAAATTATTTTTGATAACCTTAATTAGTACTATAGACACTCAGCAAATCATTAAAATTTATTATTTTTTATGGATATACAGGAATATCACAAATTCTGAGATCTCCATGACATTTATGTCAATTCATTACTACAGCATTGCTCTAAATATGATTTATTAATCAGTTTATAATTATAATTTGTAAATTGAAATTCCATTTTTTTTAAACTCACCAATTCTATGCATTTCTTTTATTACTCAACTTTTTAAAACAAAGATATTTCCCTAGCGACAAAGTACTCAACTAAAAAGCCAAGCTATCTGGTTATCGGAATTGTGTTATACCGTAGTGGGAATCAGCCGTAGAGTAAGTGAAGTACTTGGTCATCTATGAAAACTTAAACTTGTGTTTGAGTGTTTATGTTGTTCACAAATCGTCTATATGCCTATCGAAACGCGATCGAATAGTGCTCTGTTCCGTAGAGCAGAGCAGTTGAAGCGGTGGGAAGATTCAGAAACAAATCGTGTATCACCTACTGTACCTAAGGATAAGAAAAGTAAAATAAAATTTAGCGATGGATGTGTTTTTCTAGCTGCATGTGCTGCAAGTGACACGGAAGAAGTTGAACGCTTATTACGCCAAGGTACTGATATCAACACTGCAAATGTTGACGGTTTAACAGCTTTACATCAGGCAAGTATATTACTCTCTTTATATGCGGTACACATGTTAATGTTTATATACTGGCTTAGTAATGGTGAAGGCAGTTGCCGAATTGTGTTCAAATCTCCTAATTGTAGGTATTCGTTATTATTCAGGTTTTACTTAAAAGTTCATTAGACTGGATTAATCTTTAGTTTCTTTTTTATTTGGGTGATGCTTAATATTTATTTCCTTTTTATAGTTATGCATTGCATTGTAGTGTTTCATGTTTTAAATATTTTAATCATTTAAAGCAGGGAACTGTTGCTCTTCTGTTTATTAGTTCAGATTCAGATGCATATATATATTATAAAAAAGTCTGCATACAAGTATTTATACATAAAAAGTATGTATGTCTTTGTAATATGTTTGTTATGTTGAAATCCAGTTTTTGGCTGTACCTATGGAGGTATCATATTTGACCTATCGAAATTTTGATAGTTACTCTATACATTATGCAGAAAGTAAAATTGCATACTTAGTTTGAAAGGCAATGATTCGGAATTTTGTCAGAATTAAATTTTAGTTTCCATTAAAATATTTGCTGTTTTGTTAAGATAATTTTGAAATAATAAACTTTACAATAAAAAAAAAAAAAAACTGCGTTTGATAAGTTCTTGTAATGTACTTCTGTTGTAGTTCTTGGATAGCAAATTTAAAGTTATTCATAGCTGAACCCTTGCATGCTTCACCATAATCAAATAAATCAAACTAATCTTATGACAGTTATGTTATATTGTGGCAAAATGTTCAGTGGCTGTCTGCTTTAGAAGAAATGCTCTTGTCAAAACCTTTCTCTGTGCTTGTTAATTGAGTTTGCAAAACACATTAAGTCTGTCTGTTTTAACCATATGGCTGTGGGATGCATATATCCAGAAAAGTTAGCAAAGCTGGTGGTCAGAGGATTAAGAGGGATGCCATTGGTGTAGCTCTTAGAAAAAGTGACTTGTATTCGCATTACACTTAGGAAAAACTCAGATTTCATCCCCCCCCAGGGAAGTGTGCTCATTCGCCTAGAAACTGATCTTCAGCCTTAGTAGTGTTATTTATTTGGGCCACTGGTGCATATGCCTTTCTGTAGGAAACTAGCTCATAATTATGTTATATATTATCAGTATTGCATGAATCATATGTGGTGAGCCCAGTGAACTTTTGAAATTAAATTTTTGGGTATTTAATAATATTTTGCAGTTGCAGCTATTCAGTCTCTAGTGGTCTTACCCTATTAAAGTATTGTATCTAAAGGCAGTTTTAAACATATGTTTTGTTGCTGTTTAAATAATCTAATCTAAGGAGCAGATCTTTAAATCCTGTCTGGTCTATAATCTCTATACCAGTAATAGCAATAGTTAACTAAGATAAAGGCAACTTTACATGGGCATAAAATATAGAAATTTTCTATTTTACTGTTGGATGTGCTTCTTCATATGTATGAATCATGCTTATTTGTATTATTTGTTTCTGAATCATTAACTGCTCTCCTGCTATAAAAGATAACTTCACAAGTATTAGCCAGTAACAGAGAAAATTGATGATATATTAAAGACGCAGGATATCCTGACATCTGACAAAATGAAATCAGAAGTCAAAACATTAAAAATGAAAGTACTATTCAAAATCTGTAGAATTTGATTGTTGTTAATTTGCATTTTTAATAGTTTTAAACCTATCAGTTTTAACTGCAGCATCATATCCAGTTTCTTGTCAGTTCTAGATAATCAAACAAATGATTATCAGTCCTAATCCCATTAGGTTTTTCAATTCTTAAACTTGTTTCCACAGACTTTGAATATGCCACTTTTGCATATATTGAATTTTGTAAATTTCTGGGTGCATTTCTTAATAAAAGTATATGTAAAGCCATAATTGTATAATTCATGTCCACACAACAGAAACTGACATAACCAATATTAATTTATCTGCTGCAACTCGATCAGACGTACATAACATTCATTAAATAAGTGAGTAAATAAAGTATGTACAACACAAAGTCTGAGATCCTGATGGCTATTATCTGGAATAATCTAATGTCTGTACCACCAATAAATAATTAAATAAAATTATGTATTCCTGATTGACAAAATCTGAGAATGGTTAATCTAATACTCTGTAAGATGAAAATGCAACTTTTCTTCTAACTGAGATTCCTGCATATTACTTTCTAATACCTGCTGGCTAGAGATTGATATCGTGGTCAGTGACAATACATTGATTCATGTTGGCCATTATCAAACCAGCATTTTTCTATCTGACCTAAATGATAAGTGAAGTCCAAATGTTGCCATATCTACATGCCATGTTACTGAATTTAAACAAATTATCTCAAAATTCGGGAATTTCTGAAATCTGGAGTCATTGAAGTCCCGAACATTTTGGTTCTCAGACTTTATTCTATGTATAATTAATTATTCATAAAGTTATGAGTAAGAGTTAAAAGTCATATCTTTCATATTTAATAATTCAGATCTCCATATCAAACATTTTCTTTCTATGCAGATTAACTTCTAAAATAAAATTCAGTACAAAGTCAGAAATTAGTATGTCCAATATCTAGAGTTATGTAATATCTGGATCTCTAGACCACCAGCCAAAATATATACTGTATATTCTGGTATGTAACGGACACTTCTAATACAAAAAGTAAAACTAAAATTTATGGATCGATGTTATAAGCCGTATATAAAAATGATAGATTTGAAAATAAGAAAAAGATGAGGATACAAAAATTAGATTTCTACATATACCTAAGTGCTGTTTATTTAAAAGAAGTAGCATACTTATGAACTTGAAAATTTTTATTATTTGATAACATGAAAAGTTTACGATATTCGTCTTTTGTTGTATCCTTAGGCATATTACTTCCCCATTACTATTTCTCTGATCCATAAATCATCTTGACTGTTAGATATACTACATTTTTAGTGACTTTTTGTTTATGTTGGTATTAATTTTGTTCCATGCTTTTATTATCCACTCGCATACTATTTCTAGACGGCTTGATTCATTTGACCTCCTTTTGTAAATGTTTTTTCAACCTTCTAACATCTTCCACTATCGTTTTAAATATTCTTTGAATGGTTTGTTGACATACAAGTCTAAAGACTGAACTAATGGTATTAATTTGCCTGGAGTAACTGCCATATCTGTATTACACTCTTTCAATACTTTGTGTTAAGCTTTAGATGGGATCTGAACATGTCTTACTAAGTGGCTACTAAGTAAACCTTCATTTACACTCCAGTCAAGTAATTTTTTTTTCTCCTTTCTTTCCAAATTGTACAGAAACTTCAAATTAATCATACCACATTCAGCCATTTTACTGTCTAAACCAAAAAACAAGCAATATACTTCCTAACCAACACACACCACAAGCCCTTGCGAATTTACCGCAATCATGCATCCGATTACGTCATAATAGGGTTTCCATAACATTCAACTACTCAGGCTACCATAAATGAAACAACTTCACAATAGTACAAGGGGTACCCTTCTCTTTACTCTAACCCACTCATGTATGGATCTTTCACCAACACCAAACATCCTTGCTGCAGCATCATATCCAGTTTCTTTCTCAAATTGATTGACTTTACATGTGAAGTGAGCACTGTGTTTGTTTCCTTTGGCAGGAGCCATATTTACTACTGAAAAGAACACTATATCAATTGTAGCAAATGCCTAAAGCCATCAATGTTCACTTTAAAATTATGGCTTCAAATGACTGCAGAAAGAGAAAATATCTGACTGCTAATTTCACAAATTCATTCAGGGTAGAAGTGCATTCTTACCCCTTTTCCTTTACTCTAGAATAACATTCTTGAGCACACCTGCATTGAATGCAGCCTTCCCTCGTTGCAGAATTATTTACTCTTTGAAGCATTTCCTCCACATGCATATTGTTGCCCTTATGTCTTGCCAGTTCAAAGTACTATTGTTCAAAAGCCTGGGAAAAATCTTCGAATGAATGATTTCAAAAGGTTAGCATTGCACATTTATCTTTTGGGTTTTATCATAAAGAAAAGTGTACATGTTATATGAAGTAGCATACCTTATGAACATGTGGAAATACACCTAAAAATAAAAAATGTAGTTTGAAATCATAGGTGCATGTTATATAGCGGAATATATGATCTATCTCCCTTCAAAGTATTGGAATAGATAATTAATACTCAGCAAACGGAATATAGTTTTCCTCTTGACTTGCTGAAATTCCTGCATGTCACTTTTCAACTGCCTGCTGGCTATGGAGCCAAACTTCCTTGATTAACGTTGGTCAGAATTGGTCCTTGAGGGGTTGTGTTGGGGTTAGCAGTTTTTTAGCTGATCTAAAGAACAAGTTAAGCCCCAGTGTTGCCATGTCATCTTAACAGATGATCTAAAATCTAGAATTGCTGAATTTCAGATAATGTACTGCACATTTTATTATGTTAAGTTTAACAAAATAAGTATTTTTATCAAGTCCTGAGCAAAGCTTTCAAAGATATCTGAAATATATTAGTTTGTGCCATAGTTTCATTTAATTGCCATACTTTAGATGTCTACTTGTTTCCACAGAAGTTTCCAGTTTATCGCAGTAGTTGAAATATTATTTACCGGTCCATTTTGCATTTATTATTTCTGTCTTTAGAAAAATCGAAAAGCAGAGGAGGTTATATATATGAAGTTTGTCATGAATAAACGTGCATAAGATCATAATTAAAAATGGTTCTTTTCTGTTAATGAGGTGTTAGTGTCAAACATAAACATTTACTCTAATATCTATAGCTTCATAAAAAGGATGGCTATTTTATTAAATATGGAATAATTGCAAAAGATAAATATCAAAATGCAAAATATATTGTACCAAATTAATTCAGATTACACAGGAGGTATAAATCACACGGCAGCTGTTGATTTTGCATTGCTGAAAACTTTGTTTCTTATGCATTCGATATTACATGAACATGAATGTAGATGTTGGCGAGCAGTGCTGTGCTGAAATTTTATTTTCCCATTTTGCACTGTCCACTACCTCACAATAGTTTGATTCTTTACTCGGAAGAGATCAGCATTTGAACATAAAAGCAGAAGAAAATCTGAGAGTGAAAATTACTAGATTGAGGCATTTCTGCTTATTTGCAGTGAAGTTATTGCACAAATGCCAAGGCCAGCATAAAAACTCCACCACAAAACATCAGTGACAAAAAAATTCGGACATTCCAGGCTTTCTTGTTCACAAAATTTTTTCGCATTGAGGTTCAATTGTCACATTGTCTTTGATGACGCCGTATGATGCTATATAAATAAGCTACTATATAATTCCAACTCAGTGGCTTGTTAGCAGAAAAGAACCATAAATTTCGAAGTTTAAATATTTAAAATGATGCTTTTTCATTTCAGTCTATCTAAAAAAAGGTGGGGGGGGGACACTTTGTGCATCCTACTGTTAAAAATGCAGTGTAATGTAAGTCCATTTAATGCAAAACTTCTGAGTCTACACTTGTAACTGCTGATACTTTTGCTCTTAAGACTAAAAATTGTCGATGTTGTTGATTAAATGTAACCCCCCTACCATAAATGGGGGTGCTCTGATACTCAGTTGCTAAACATTGATAGAGCATTCTTAAAAAAATGACAGTAAAAAATTTTGATACAAATATAAAATGAGAAATAGAGCTTTTGAGATTTTTTTTACCAGATACCAGATTTTTTTTGGTTGCTGACAGCGCACCAAACCTGCATTAGAAACAATTTCGAAAATAAAACAACTCATTTTCAAAAAACGAATATTCCATTTCATAAAAAATTTTTTCATAAGCTTAAGAAATATAAACTAAAGAAATAAAAAAAATATGATATTGAGCAATGATTGCTTACTTCTGGCTTATAGAAAAGAACCTATGTTGTTTGTGAGATAAGCAGATCCATATCTAAGCTGACCGCCATAATTTATTTAGCTTTAGTAAAAGTCCCCAAAATTTTCAGCTTGTAGAGGAAATATACGATATCTCATGTAATTGTTTATGCGGAACATCACTGGATAGAATAAATACTCTTGGGTACAAAGCTACCTTCAAATTGCCTTTTTCCCCGATTCTAAATTAAATATTTATCAGCATACTCCACATTTGACATAAGCTAATGTCACCAGTCATTGAATAATGCCACCTCTGAAGTTTTCAATGTATGCTATTGACAAGCTATTCTGTGGATGTAATGACAAGGTATGCTATCCGGTGGATTATATCTAACAACACATTTCTGTAGCATCTACTTTACTACTCTTATCATGCATATCAACATTTACTTGCTATATTCATCAGAATTTTAAGTGCGGCATACCTTCTGACCATTTTCCTGCTTAGGTTTTCTCATTCTCTTGTTACTGGTGTTTAACATTTTGCAATTCATCGACTGTGTGTTTCTTATTATGTTTTCATTGGCCATTTTACCACCCGCCAATCTGTATATATAGGTAAAAGAAGTAATGCGTAAAAATATATTTATGGGTGCCCCATGGCAATAATTGATGGTACATGGATACCAAGTTTGTGCAGTTCTTTGACTTGTTGTTTTGGCTTTGTGTAGCTACAGAAATCCAAAATAACAAGTCAAAGAATTGCAGAAACTCGGTATCCATGTACACATAGATCTATTTTCACTTAAAAAACATCAGAGAATTGCACAAACTAGGCATTGAGTTTTCCCCTTGACTTTGTCCATGTCTACATCGATCTATACTCACTTAAAAAGTCAAAGCAGCAGCCAACTTTTAAATAAAAAAAATTAAATAGCATAAAAAAGGAAATTCATCAGCCATTTTACTGTGTAAACCACAAAATAACAATGTTTTTCTTATCCAAAATCCGACACACACTTTCCAAATCTTTTCCTGCCATTCAAACTGACTGCAATCATGCAACCAATTGCATCATAATAGGGTTTCCATAACATTCAACTACTCGGGTTACCATAAATGAAACAGCAATTTGGCGATAAATGAAACAACAACTTAGCGATAATGGAAGGGGCACCCTGAAATCTACTCTAACTGAGGTAATATTTTCAGTTCAAAAATTCGATAGGGAGTTTTCAGTGAATAAGCATGAATTAGGGTCCCCAAAACACATTTTTATTATTTTTGGAATGATATCTGTCTGATGTGTGTCATGTTTTTTTGTTCATGGTAATTCTCATATCAAACTTCTGAAAATTTCTACGTTCTGTGTTTAAGCTTTTAAATTCATATGAAGAGTTGACTATATTTTGGATATAATTGAGCAACTGAATGTCGTGCTTTACAAGAAGCCTGTAACGGTCTTTAATGGGCTACCGGAAACAGTGCATTGCTTGAAGCTGTTACAGTTTTAATGGAAAACTATATTTAAATATAATCCAATGCTTTTAATTTTGGTATTTATGACTTTTATATAGATGAAAACAACATATTAGATTTTGGCTAACATGGATAAACCAGAAGTGATACAGGCTTTGAATAGATTTTCCTAAAATATATATTAGAAGATGCTCAAAAACTTCTCAGATTTGGTATTTAAAATAGGTGTTGGATTGAGAACAACATAAAACATTTATAAAGATTAGACATATTCTTGGAATTAGGCCAAATGCAGTAAGAGTTAAGTTCATTAGAAACTTAAGAAATATAAAACTGCCTTTGTTATGAAGCAATTAAATGTATTAGCCTCAATTCTCAGTTTTATGTCTGTTTCACCTCTTACGTTGAAAAAGATTCTGCCACCAAATAATATCACTTTATATAATTTTTAAAGGAATAATATAGTGGATTAAAAAAAAATGTGTAAGAATACTTAACACTCTCTCAGGAATTCTAAAGATACTAGTAAGTCCCTGATTCTCAAAATCAAATAAATGAATGCATGAAACTTGCTTTGGTATGAATTGCTTGGGAATTAGAATGCGAGAATTAAAAAGTAGAGAATAAACACACTTTTAAAAGTTTTATATACATTGTGAGACATGGTGACAAGGTTAAATGATAATAATTAAGTAATAAATAGATAATATTAGATAAAGATTAAACACAAGTGGATCAATTATTTTGTTGTTTTTATTTTACCACTCAAATTTGAGTAAAAATGAGCAGTAAACTTAACAAAATAAACCGATCCATGAAATGAATCAAAAACTTCTCTGTACATTATGTTTTGGTTAACCTTTTAACTGTCATGCCCGAGATACAGCACTGGTGTTCGAAAATGTCACGCCCGAGTATTTCTCGGGGTAATTTTTTTTTGAGTGCATCGTATTGTCATACCCGATTATATATCGGGAAATGTTTATTTCGGCTACATTTGGTTTTTCCAATAAAAAAATTTGACAATTTGTGTACCCAAATCATCAAAATAACTTGACAGTTAAAGGGTTAAAAACATTGTTAGCTAGCTGTTTATGAATATTGATCAACTGAGTGCTTCCATGCCACATACTTTTTTTCTCTTTGCTTTTTCTAATATAAGATGCTGCTTTTAAAAATTTTCTGACTGTTAAGACATTGATCTGATGTAGCGCTCATGTGATGTAGTGTTCATGAAATTTTTCTTTTTGTGTTCTTTATTTTTTTATCCTGCTTTATCTCCAGAAATGATGAATATGTGATTTTTGTCTGGAAAAACCTGATCTGGCCTTTTTTCTGGATTTCTTCTAATTATTTTCCTCTCAGTTCTCTTATTTTGGCCATTCTAAACACAATACCTGCTACTTATGAAATTCACTGGTTAGAAATTTCCAGCAACCAAAGCAAGTACATATTAATCAATAGAAAAATTGTCATCATTAAACTAATCTCTGCTTTTTTTCATATACATAGTTATAAAAGAGAAAGTTACTAGAACTTTGAACTTAATTATTGCTAGTCTAATGTTTTTGTCTTTAAAAGAAGTATGGTCTAACATTTTTGTCATAATAAATTTCATGAAAATGCTAAGAAAATAAAATTTATATTCTAAAATTTAATTTGTTTGAAACTGTCACACATGTGAGGAACTGTTAAGAAGGAAAAAAGATGGCAACAAATGAGTCACATTGAAGATTTGTGTTCATGTCATAAAAATGATTCTAATGCTGGCCATAAAAATTGCAACACCATGAAGCACATACAAAAAATATATTTATTTCACGTAAATAATATGGCATGAAGACAAAATGATTAAATTTGTAAGCATTTTGGGGGTTTACAGGGGTGCGAAGTTAGTAGAAACAGCTGCCGGCCTTTACCCCATTAGGCATGGACTCAAGCTGGGCTTGGATGACAGAAATGGGCAACTCATTTCATGCTGCTTTTGTCTGTGCGCCACACTTCATCAACCATATTAGCTGGAGAGGAATGTGTGGGCCAGTCTCTCAGCAACCCATGACAGATGTTTTCAGTGGGTGACAGATCTGGAGAGCATGCAGGCCAGTAAAGCAATCGAATACCCTGTGTATCGAGGAAGCTCAGAACACACCATGCAACATGTGGTCTTTTTAATATCTTGTTGGAACTTGGCGTTTGGGGGCCTCAAAGTTAGGAACAACCACTGGACATAATTCAAAGTACCATCAATCTGAACTACAGATGTGAGTGTCGTGTACCCAATAGTTGGCCAAACCATCACACTAGATGCAGGGCCGCCATGCTTGCCAACAAGCAGGTGACATGCAGTCTCCTCGGACACTCCAGACACATATATGGCCATCAAAATATTGCATGTATAACTGAGATTCGTTTAAAAAAGTGACAGTGTGCCACTCCAGTACCCAGCTTTGTCATTTGGCACAACAGAGTTGCCATCTTTCTCTTTGCTGCATTATCAAGAGAAGCCGAAGTAATGGTCACCTTGCTGATAGTCCTTGCTACTGCATATGTTGACACACCTTATGAGCTGATAAGGTGACAGTGTGCCACTCCAGTACCCAGCTTTGTCATTTGGCACACCAGAGTCGCCATCTTTCTCTTTGCTGCATTGTCAAGAGAAGCCGAAGGAATGGTCACCTTGCTGCTGATAGTCCTTGCTGCTGCATATGTTGACACACCTTATGAGCTAATACCAGGCATGCTGCAATGATGTCCATTTCCTGACTAATGGTCCGTGATGTGGTCGTACGATTTTGCAGGGCTGACCTCATAATATATCTGTCCTCTTGGGTGTTAGTCATGTGAGGGCATTGAGATCCTGCATGCCGTTCAGGATAACCCTCAGCAATGCATTGATTTCTTATTCACATGAGAGTGATTGGATGTCGACCAGTGCAACTGGCGATATGACAAAACAATAATCTACACTTTTGATAGGCAACGATCCTGCTTCTATCGAATTTCGAAACTTGCTATTAAGCATTTCCTCTTCTTATTCGAGGCATAAAAAACACGATATTCTGAGCAAACTCCAACCTTACAAAGCACTTTCCAAATGAGAAATCCACTGTACAACTTTTCTTTTATGCAGTGCTTCAGATGTCGTTTCTTCCTCCTGCGTTGTCTAAATGTGCTGAAATACTAATCATTTGCATATCCCAACTTCTTCTTTCTTTCATGTGATTTTGACGTTCGTCAGATCATTCCTTCCTGGTGTTGCAATTTTAATGGCCAGCAGTGTATATGACAGAAAACTATGCTGGTCTAAATCCTTTTTATATAATTTTAAAAGTAAATTATGAAGACCGATAATATGCATACCCTGTGATCATAGGCTGTGTGGATTTTAAGAAATTCATGGATTTTCAATTGTAGCAAAAGAATAAATTTGCTCTTAAAAAGTAAAAAGCAGAATAATTGAATAATTCTTTTTTCCCATATGGTAGGATATTTATTTCTTAGGCGTTCACTGGAAATGACTGAACTCATCCTAGAATAAATAAGAGAAAGCTCAGAAGAGTAATTAATTTTCTTTTAAAGTTTGTGTAAAGCAAAGTGAAAGGCATATAAAAAGAAAATAAGGATAGAAATTGCATAGAATAATATATAAATTATTATTATTATTTATTTATTAGGCATCTGATTCATCATAGTTAGTTTTAAACTTTCAGACAAGCATTTTTGTTTGGCAGGCTTTGTGCATGAAAATTTTTTCATAGGGCTTGAAGTTCATAAATTTGTGTAACAACCACTGTACATAATATGTGCATTTAGGTTAGTTGAATTATGAAAGTAAAGCTAACTATAATGAATTCACTAACAGTTCATGTAAAAATATATTTTATGCTTTTAACATTGTACATCATGATTTTTAAAAATTGGTGCAGATTTTGAAAAATTATGATTATTGAATAAATTAATCATAAGAACTTGCATAAGTAGACCTGATTTTCATTGCACATCATATGAAATCTTAAACTGGATATAACTACCCTAATTTTTTTCTTCTACAGTGATTTTTTTTTGTTAGTTGCTTTAGATCATGGAGAACACAAAAAATCCATCATCACACAAACATGACATCATAAGTGAAATTAATATTTGCTTAATTTTACTGCTTAGCAGTTGATCTTCTTTTAATGATATTAAGTAATGAATTAGGTGGCATAGGCTGAGAATCATTTTACCAAAGATAGTAGAATATTTCTGGCACTGTTGTGCATGTTTGGGAACCATCGCCTTCAAGATGCATCCAAATTATGTTTATTCATTACTTATTGAAAATTTAAAAAATCATTTTCATCAGATAGTATCTTTTTAATATTCTGTATGTCATTATCATGATAAGAATCTTGCTGTGGGTGTAAAACACTGTCAGTGATTTCATTATTAATCACTTTTTAATAATTGTTAGGGTTAAACAAATTGATCATCCAATCCATTATATTACCTTTTGAAAACATTTGCTAAATTTTCATTATTTTTGCCGATAGAAACAGTTCTTTAGCTTTTATCGGATCCTGAATTCAGAAAATTAAGGAAAATAAATTTTAAAATATCGCCATTTTTCAATAAAAATTGCATTTGGCAATAAGTTATATCATATGTTCATCAAAGTAGATTTAGAAACAAAAATTGTTAATTCAAAATTTCTGTGATCTCTTTAACTGTGAATTTCAATCTTTGCTGTTGAGAGGCTGTATAAATTTCAAGTATGTGCAATAGAATAATAATAATTGTAATTATCTTGATGACTGGTCAATAGCTGTAACAGATTTGGGCAATTGATTTGCTGCATAATTTGATGATGAACGAAAAACTTGTAGACAGATGTGGCCGAATCGAACATAATTTTAATTGTTGGGTGCAATATGCATCTCACAATTTTATATGTTGTATTGCTCTTTAGATAATGGCATAGTTAGCAGCAAGCCAAAGCAAAAGAGAGTTATGAACTAAAGAGTGGCTTGGAAGCAGAGTCGAAGCAAAAGAGAGAGAGAGAGTGTGCAGCAAAGACCTTTTATACCAGATTACGTTTCAGATCACATGACAGATAAATATCCAAATGTTGGGTTTAGATTTCGTCAATAAGTGCTAAATGGAAATTAGATGCTGGATCTTTTTCAGAATTACAAGGAGTAAAGATTGTTAGAAAAGTTACTGCTTTTTAATTTTTAGAATGAAGAGGGGTGTTAAGGGGACATTGTTAATTTATTTGTTGAAAGGCAGATATTTTATATTTTACATAATTATGAAGTATGTTTAGTTTATTTTATATTCACAAAAGTATATTGTCCATAAAGCAGTGTAGAATTTTATTTACAAAATTTAAAAGACCTAATTTGAATATACAAATTATACATCTTAAATTTGAATTTTTTGTATATTTTTTTATTTAAATTAACTAATTTGAAGATTTTTATGGCCATGAGTTATAAATAGAAACTTTAATAACTATACAATACTAAAGGCCGGTTACTTAAGGAATGGAGGTTTTTAGGTTCTATAGTATTTAGCAAGCTGTAATGCTGATTTGCTTTGTGAGGACTTGCCCATTTTAATCAAAGTTATTCTGTTATTGTGTTGTATTTTATTAGTGTTCTGTTATGAATTTTTAAAGTATATTTTACACTGCTTTACAATTAAGAAAGTGTGGATTATTTTAGAAGTATTAAATAATCAATTTTAATACAAATTTCATGAATGTATAAAAGAAAATTTTGATTTTATATTGACAACAGCAATTTTTATGAAAGACTTCCAATATATAAAAATATTATGATAGTCAAGCAAAGATTTTTCCGGAACTGTGAATTTTTCAGTTATTCCTTGAAGAAATGACACTCTTTACAGTATTTTCACAGAAAAATAAACTTGCAGACTTTCAAAATTTCAGTAGAATACTCAGTTTGCGTTTATTGCCAATGATATCTACAAGATTTTTCTTATTAAAAAATATCTAGATCAAAATTTTATGATTTCTTTTCTTTTTCTTCAAACTTGGATTTCCCTTGTTTCACTAATGCTTTTTTCTAAAAAGGTTTTTCTATCACCAAACTTTTTTCTCTCTTTGAAGGGTCGATATGTAAGATAAAAAATATGTAAATTAGCTTTATAATTTAATTCAGCAATATCCTCTTAATTCCTTATTTTTAATTAGGGTATTTCCTCTCTGTATTCGAGAGCAGCGGTCGTCAACCCTTAGAACTTCACGGACCACTACATATATAATTTTATATTTGGCAGACCACTGATATGAACAACCCCTTCCTAAATCAGACCTTAAAAGCAACATATTAATACACAAAATAAATATTGAACTTTCCAATACATGTATTCTAATTTTCATTTGTTAATATAATTTTCGAAGCATTTGGTGTTCAGGAGCATGTCTTTATGGAAATTTGGCTACACCTCTGATTATGAGTAACAATTAAAACATTATTAACATCTCACTGATACACATATTTCATTCACATTGGAAAATTATATGAAAAGTACAAAAATCTTACCTTTTTATACAGAAAGCTTCACATTTCCATATCACTGAAAAGGAACTTCACGAAAAGCAAAAACAAACCCGCACACACAAAGCAATATCAATAAACTGAAAGTGTTATGCCACCAATTTTTAGTTATTGTAAACAAAATAATCATCGCTTACTCAGCAATGGCATCATCTATCAACAGTTAGCCAAAACAAAAACTGAAACTTCCAGTGATGCAATTATAAACAGGAATGCAGATGGTTCTCATAAAAATGCATCAAGTTGCTCTTGACAGGGAGAAAAACTGTGTTATTAACAACTACAATAGCATATGTTTGTAATTCAAAAGGAAACAGAATTCCAGTTCGTGCTATTATTGATAACAGCAGCATATTTATGGATGTCAACTCTCACTTTCAAATGTCATTAGACACATCTGTAAAAGTAGCTAAAAAGTCGCTAAATTCAGAAGGAATTTTGCTAAAAATGGTAGCTAAAATTTAGAAAAAGTATAATCCATATTACATAATAGGTTTTGTTACTTGTCGTTTTTTAAACTGAATCTTCATAAAAGTATAAATAATGTCCCAATTTTTCTGCGGACCATCAAGGCATTTTTCATGGACCACCGGTTGGCGACCGCTGTTCTAGAACTAGTAATAGCTTTTTTCTGGACTGTGCCATTTCTAGATCAATCTATATCACATTGTTTGCATAACACTGATGATGTAGCTAATTTGGAACCTGAACTCAAGATTTTGAGCATGGAAATCTTACTAACCTAAACCAAAACTTTCTTTTAGTGAGCTTCCATATTGGGTAATTGTGCACTTAAGTTTCTACCTCTCTTCCTGTAAAGATGCTATTTTGCTGTGCCCTCTTTCCATCACAACAGCAAAAAAAAATGTTCATGTTCTTGAATAGGCACGATTAGAGTGCCAAATAAATTGTGGCCACAAATGCCATTTGAAATAAAAATGAAATTTAAGCTGCTTCGACTGTCAAGTTTTGTAGTCATTACGAATTCAACAATTTAACATTCTATGCAATCAGAATTCTTTCTCTTCAATATAGATCTGCGTTCTATGCCATCAACATTTGCTGCATCTTTTTCATCCCAATGTTACATTTTTTTCCAGTTTTCATTACATATGAATTATTTATAATATCTTATGTGGTTTTGACATGTTGTATGCTGCGACCAAACAAGATCAGGGTTGCTTTTAATAATCCATAAGCTTCTTCCTTGAATATACTGCATGCTTCATTTTTGTCTTCATTTTTGTCAAAAACAGTCCAAATTCACAGCTCCTACTTGGAAGCTTATCTGATTTCTCATTCTGTGCTACCTGCATATCTAATCAGCATCTACTCAAAGCAAAAAAGATATGTGAGCATCAAACATGTGTTTTAAATGTGATGCATTATTCTATTTTGAGCATGTATTGTGAAAAAAAGACTAGTTTTTAAATTCATTACCTATTAAATCAAGATGACCACATAGCAGTTAAGTGCAAGAGACAGTTAACTTACATCCTTTTTCAGATACTGAGGATAAATACAGGTAACATATTCTGGTCTCACACTTATTCATTATTATCACCAAGTCACAATGTTTGCTGACAGCTTTTGTTTGTTGAGAATGGTTGACTGGAAATGGTGTAACTAATTATTTAATCTTCTGTAGTTATTTAATTGTAGAAATTGACTATTCTTATTCTCAAAACTTTAATTTGAAGTAAGTTGTTCTAATCATAAGCATGCTTGCATTCTTTCTTATGCATAGAATTTTTATTTTTATTTGTTATCATTTGGTGCTTAGATTTTGAATGTTCTTAAGCCATTGCTAAAAAGAAGTTAGATAGAATTGTTTTAAGCATTTGACTGTGATTTTGAGAAGTTTATCTAAATTTTCTTAGCTGATGAAATCATGGTTATGAATTTCAGTAAAGAAAAGTATTTTACTGAAATAAGCATAAAGGGAAGCTGAATATCTGCTAATTATTTAATTAATGTTATGCATCTTTTATATTTATTAGCTGATAATTGTAATAATATGCCTTTAAGCTTATTAAAAAAACTTTATGAATTGGCTGTTGTTGAGAAGTTTTTAAATTATGTTTCACAACTGCTGTAAAGCCCTTTATTGTTTCAGGTCCAATATTTTTTAAACAAGTTCAGTCAAATGGAAATAATGCAAGAAGGATGTGTATGAAGTGCTATTGATTTGGTTTTGTTTTAAAATATTGTTAAACTAAAATCTGAGTGAAGAAAAGCACTCTGTAAGGTGTTGCTCTTCTTTTTGTATCTAGTTGCATTATTACGCAGATAAAAACATTTAAAATTATAAAATTTTGTAATAAATGGCTTAATCTGCGCGAAGGCTACTACGAAAATGCGCGTCAAGTCTTCAGTACTTCCTGAATTTTTTATTGAGTTGAGTGATTGACAGACCAATATATTTGGTCCTTGGCCTTTGTCAATGGTTACTTTCTTGAGGCTAATTTGAGATGTTACTCGCTTTCTTCGAACATCTCGTAATAGGTGGTGCAACGACCAGCTTTTCTTTTTTTGGCAATGAGCCAACCCCCCTTTTTTTTTGCTTTAGTGCAAGTTTCTCTTCATAAAAATTTGTTTCTGTTCATGAACGTACGTATTGAATGCTGAGAATTCAAGGGATGGCTGGAAGAGAGTTGGGTTTTACTTTATCAAGAAGCTTGCTTCGCTTGAAAGTTTATTTAAGCCCATTTCCTAGCTTTTTATATTCGGGTTTCTCTTGTGCGTGTAATTTTGTTACGTCATGAGCTCCTTGTGTTACCATATTTATTCCCGTATTTCCTTCTCCTTTTTTTTTTTTTTTTTTTTTTTTTTACTAATAGTACGAAATTGAGAGGAACAAATTAAGCGAATAATTTAATTTCTGAGAAACGCTGTTACAGTAAGAATATTAACAGATTAAAAATATTCATGGGTAATCTCGCTTGCGCTTGTCATTGTCCACTGCTACACAATAGGCATCAAATCATTCAGTGTTATTGGAACTGCTATCTGTGCCATCTGTTACAGCTTGCAAGTCGTCGCCATCGCCATTTAGTCTTTTCTTCCTACGTGAAATGATCTCAGAATCACGAGCAGTATTAAATATCACCTTTTTCTTGAAGCTGTTCACTATTATTGCTTTATCGATCAAAGGCCATGCACTGAAAATTCCTGAGCAAATTAGTTGAATACAAGTTCTCCGTATCTTTCCCATTCTAGTAAAACTGTGCGACTTTGCTGGTACCAACTCGGTATAAAACTTTAAGAGATGTCTTTGAACAGTTTATTCACTGATACGTCCGATGGTTGCAGAAGTAATGTAAATCCTGTGGGAGTGATGAGAAGAACGGTATTTTGCATGTTAATTTGTTTTTGTACATTTTCCCTGAGATCCCCGTGGAAGCTATCCAACACTAGCAGTTATTTCTTATCTACATCTGGCGTACGGTTGCATCTGGCGTACGGTTACAATTTCGAGCCACTCTTTTATTAAGTCGGAGCTTTGTAGCCACCTGCGCTTGTGATTAGTCTGCCTCCAATCTGTCGACTGTTCTCCATCTCATTCCGTCATCCATACTTTGGCGGCTACTCATTTTACCTGAAACATTATAAATTTATCGAACTCTTGCGAGAAACGCTGCGAATGTCGTGAAGAAGAACAAGCATACAAATCGGCGAAAGCTCCTTTTGCGCTTATATTCCCTTCACAATCGCAGCTCCGCAGACACGCACGTGTACGCTTCGACACTGAACATTTGTATAAATGCCGCCCAGATGGCAAAGTGGTTAGTGAATCCGACTGCTGTACCAAAGGGCTCGGGTTCGAATTCCGGAGATGGCATGGATGTAAATTATGTGTTTCTTCTTTTCATTCATAGGAGGCAACGGTGGTCTACTTATTAGGTGCCTCTAAAAAAATTGACCACCGCTTCTGCTCTTAATAATGGCCAATGCCTATTACGGTAGTGCCTGCCTTAAAAAATATTTGTATAAATATTTGGCGGAATAATTAGTATCTTTGGTGCAATACTTTTCCTAAAAATAGACATAATTTACTAATCCTCGTAATTCTGCACACGAGTGTACCTCCAAGCCTGAGTGCACATCATTCGTATTTGTACTTCTTCAATTTTCGTTTTTCTCGTACTTCTTTATAAATGATATAATATTTACATAATCAGCGGGGATACGTAACTTTTGCATTAAAACATGAAAATTTCGCAAAAGTAAAACGTCGAATATTTCTCATTTATTCGTAAAAATAAGTAAAGTAAATAAGAAATTAATGTGTTTCTGAATCCACTGTTATCAAATAAACTACTGTAATTATATGGTGGAGGATACTGAAAGCTAACATCGTTGTAATCACAATATTCTCATCCTTAAGTTTGTCATCTATTCGTAACTACAGTACTGTAGGTAAGTAACACGGGTTTAAGAATCTGTGAGACGTCAGGGTGTGTGTCAGGATTAACCTGACACACACTCTGACGTCTCACAGATTCTTAAACCCGTGTTAGGAGTTATTTATGCGAAAATGATTTCCATTTAGTTCGTCTTATGGAATGTCTTTTAAAAAATGGTATTTTAGAGAAGTTTTTCCAATCCAGGGTTTGGCTTTACAGCTGATGTTCGCTGCTTTAGATGGACAAATCATCTGCAAATATGCTGATAGGATTACTTTCGATAGCATGTGTAGAGTAAGTTTCTTTAAAACTCTTCTTACTGCTGTTATCATTTTGTGCTTCAACCAAGGACCAAGGCGTTGGCTTACGGAGTACCTTTGCTTAAATAAGCAATAACCTCCACAATATCGTTTAAAGAAAATGAAATAATTCAGAGAAAGCATAGCTAAATAAATGAACAAGAACCGTTACGGGTTTAAAGAGTCCAGAGATCGATAAGAAGTCCACACAATGAGACGAAAACTTCTTTCAACTGTTCTTTACCTGAGCGAGATGCAGAACTCCCGCCGCGGCAACCGAGTAGTGAAGGAGGTGTTAAGTGAAGGCAATTACTGGCACACGCGACAGCGTGAAAGGTAACCGAAGAGGTTGAAAGAGGGTGAGGCGGGAGCAGTGTTTAAGCCTTTAGATCTGTGGTTCCCAGAGTGGTCCCTGCGGACCCCCAGGCGTCCCCGGTACCATTCAGGGGGCCCGTGGGAAATTAAAATTAATTTGGGGATCCCTGAACAATGTCAGGGGTCCGCGCAAGGTTTAATATAAAATAATGAAATTGTGATCCATTTTTATTATTATGGAAATTTAAATAAATAACAGTAAATAAAATAGTAGCGACTTTTAGGCCCTGAGTAAAATATAAATATAGGCCGTTGTTAAAGTAAATACAGTATTTTACTTAAGTACTGAGCGTTATGTAATACCTTTTGTGAATGAACATTGACAAAACTTATTTCCACTGATTTGTCACTTGTAGTAACAGTGAGAAATCAGTGTATAACTTGTTTTAATGTTATTACTAAAACTTAGGTATTGTTCAATTTACATCAATAAATTTAAGCTTTCGATTTCTATCAACACGCTAACAACAATATAACAACGGAATAAGAACAAAAACTGAGATAATCCCTCAAAAACGAAAATAAAAAAATCCACTGATACAATCCTATGATTTAATAGTTCTATATGGCGTCAGTTACTTAAGTAACAAGCATGGCCGGAAACAGGTTTACACAGGAAAGCAGTAACGCCGCTACATGCACTAACTTGTCTACAGTATAAACATAAACTATAAAAGAGTCGTACATCTAATCAACAATTTAGTTCTCTACGAAGTGTATAAACAAATTTTCCAAGTTTTAGACAAAAAGAAGTTTTGTGGTGTTGGAAGTTTTGGTATAGTTGAATTTTTTATATTGGTTCTCAGATAGTGTAATTTTGTTACGTAAGTATGTTTGAATAAAATCGATCACTTCTTTAAAAAACGTATATATCACATTTTTCAATATAGTAATCCCTTAACTTTGGCTAAGGGATTACTTAACTAACGTTAAGGGATTAGTTATAGTATTAGTTATGGTACTGACAATATAGTAATCGTTTAACGTTAGTTTTGGTATAGTTGCATTTTTTGTATTGTTACGCAGATAGTGTACTTTTGTTACCTAAGTATATATGAATAAATGGCATGTGTAGATTGAGTTTCATTAAACTCTTCTTTATTGCTTGATCATTTTGTGCTTCGTGCTTTTATTCACCAACTTAGTGAAATAAAAGAATTCCTTGTTTGTCAAAATACATTCTGTCTTATCTCCAAAATAACAACCACTTTGATGCTTAACCTATTAACTGCCATTATCCTCATTTGGGGGATTTGTCTTAGTAGCGGAAATTCGATAATTAGGTTGCCAACAATGGTTCTTTTTTTGGGGCGCATAGCAGATTCCATCTATTTTGTTACGAAATGTACAGACGCGGTAAGATGGCTTCCACGCAAAGCAGCTTAAAATGGCAAGGGAAGGAAGAGTTGCCTCTTATTTTCAAATTATTTTTGGTTAAGAAACATTCTAAAAGTGCTAAAAAGCTTAAAATATTAATGTCCAGTCCTTTGATCAGTAGCTCGAATTTTTTTATCATTGCATTTATTTTATTTCTAATGGTAAACAAATTAACACTTTGTCTTTGGAATCCTAAATTTAATTCAACTTCCAAAAATATCAGCTAAATATGCCAAACACGCCAACCATAATTCACCTAAATAAACATTTTTGCAGTTCAAAATTTGAATCATAGAGGAAAATTTGAATTTCTGATAGAAGTTCAAAACGACAATTAAAAACTTAAACACTGGATAACCGCCTTACTTTGGAATGTAATAAAAGCTTCTCACGTTCTTTGCTTATCTCTTGGCATAAAATCATAAATATTCTTGAATTTAAGGCTTTTAATAAAATTGAGAATTTTCAAAACTTAATTCAAAACGATTTTCAGGTTTTGCTTTGGCTATTAAAGCTTCACGAAGAAGGGTAGTGAGAAAATTTAGTTTCAGGCGCGACTTTATTTGAGAAATAACACCGGAATGTTTTCCTGTTAAAGCCCGAGCGAGCTCCGTCACTGCATAGGCAATGCACTTATTTCAAGGAATATCATTCTCAGACTTAAATTCTCAATTACTTTGAAATTTTCGCTTGCAGTTGCTCTATCATGAGAAGATTCATAAAATAAATACTCTTCGGCAATTCGTTTATCTTCTTCGAAACGCATGTAAACTAATAATTGAACAAAGTTCGTTAAATCAGTACTTTCATCCAACTACAATAAGAAATACTCATTTTGTTTTATTTCTTGAATAAGTGTCTCTATTTTGGAATTTGCCATTTCATGAATTCGTCGACTTACTATATCAGTTGATAACGGAAAATTATTAGGTTCATTAGCTGCTTTTTCGTTGAATAATGTTATCTTTAGCTGCTAGTAATGTAAGGTTTTCTTCAATAGTGTGAGCCTGTCCAGTCTTGGCAATTCTTAGGTTTAACTAGGTAACTTGCTACCAAAGCTTCTTCACTAGAAGTAACAAAACCTTCGATACTTGTTTACGATTTTTGAACTCCGATAATTTCTTCTCTATTCTTTAGAATTATCCTTTAAATTGGCGTATTTAGATTCAAGATGTTTTTTAAGAAACGATGTTTTCATACTTTGAGTGGATAATAGTTTACCGCAAACAACACATTGAGGTTGAGGGTCCATTTCATATCCATTCCAAATAAACCCAAATGATAAATAACTTTCATTATATTTTCTATAAGCAATTTTTCTTTTCCGCTTAATTAATCCTAGCCATTTTTCCATTTTGAAATTCTAGGTTTGTTTTATTACGTTTTCACAAATATTTAAATGCACAATACATTACGAGTTCTTCAAAACCAAACGACGATATTCTCAAATCGCGTTGAAAAGTAAGGAACACAAAGCAACAAGAAGCAATTCGATGTAAAAGAATCATTTTAATTTAAAATACAGCAATGTGAGCTCGGAAATGGTGGCGACATAAAGTGTAGACATGCTAATAAATCGATGAACTCTAAAAGAATTAATGAGATATTATTATCTTTTTATAGGAACTTATTTTTATTTCTTATTAAATACAACATCCATTTCGATTACTCATTTTAACAATATCATTTATGACAAATTTATGTCTATGGCTAAAAGAATATTTGTGAAAATAAAAACTCATTTTGCTAAAATCTATAAGCGGCTAGTAACCATGAACAAAACTCATATCGCATAAATTTACGAGTGTTAAAACTTAAACAGAATGTTGGGTTATATAATTTTAGAATTTAACAGTTAAAAAATTTTTTTTTTTTTGTTTTTGTTTTGCGTACCACCTATTTTTCTCTTGCATACTCTTGCGTATTTTCATTTCATATGAAGTGGAACTTGCTGCAACGTAGTTATTATTCGACTGCTGCAAGTGTGTGTATATATTGTACTATATTCATAACTTCTCTCAGTCATATGATCTAATTTATCAGTTTTAGTTGCATTTAGAATTTACATTTGAGTATAAGGAGTCGGTCTTTATCTTGGAGGTACTCTGAAAGATGTATAACCTTCTGCCATATTGCCTGTATCTTTTCTTCTTATTTGTTTGATATCCTGTACCTTCTAATACCTAACCACATCAAGTAGCGTTACTTTATTTTGTACAAATTAGAAGAAACAGGTTTATGATTTTCAAAGAATATGCTTTCACTGGTGTATTTGGTTATCTAACAAGGAAAGCTTTCGGTCTTCTGAAAACAATCACCACAAAACTTTTAGTGATAATCAAGCACTTGGAAGAAAAGCTATAAGCAGGGTGTATAAAGTTGCGCACACATCCGCAATGGCCGAGTGATTAAGACTATTGATATTGGTAGTTCGTTCCTGGGTTTGAACCTAGGCAAACTGCCTGGTTGCTTGGTTGGTTTTTCCATGTGTAAGGTGAATACGAGTCTGTTTCCTTTAGAACATCCTTCAAGAAGGCATCCGTTCCCTTAGGAAGTAGCCTTCGTGTGGTTTGCCATATTCAGATAATCTAAAACGTAACCTGCAGCTTTAGTGTTTCTAATATTTCGTCATATAATATTAAAGCATTTGAGGCTACGTCATAACTGTAGTAAGTTTCGCATTCTGTTTTTTTTCCCCCTTTGCCACCTTACAATATAGGTTGGACAAAAAGTCTCTTTCTTGAAAGGAAATGTTAACATTTTTCGATGGTCAAACGATGACTGTATGGGATGGCACCGGATGCACTGCATTCCCAATATATTCAACCGATCTTTCTTGATAAGTAAGATTCAACTCAACAGATTTAATAGTATTTCCAAAGTGCTTTCGATGAAGATGTTGAGTTGATTCTTCATTGCAAAAAATATAGAGTAAAAACATATTTTATAATTTAAGTTTACTGAACTACATCTACCATCAGATTTCTGGTTAAGGCAACTGAACCAGAAGCCATCATTTGTTGCGCAGGTTCTGCATATGACTGGTACAAGAACAGTGAAACTAAAGTTCAATTTTTGATCCTCTTTCAAGACGATTTTTCTTTGCGTAGCATTAAGGGGGGGGAGACTCATCAGAGTTGAGTTCCACGGATTACGTGAAGTATTTTCTGGTTTGTTTGTTGCATTTCAAGTGCCAGCTTCTAGAAATGTATAAACAACGGTTTATACATTTTGCGGCACATCTCGTCTGGTTGTAGCTAAAATTTGATCTCTTTGCATTCTGATATCAGAATGACTTTTAGGAAAGTCACAAAATATTTTCTTCGTGAAAAATTGTCGCTTCCTGAGAAAGTAACTTCATATACTTTTGCCAATTGTTTCTTTAAAACGGGAAACCCAAATTTCACTTTAGTTATAATCCACAGAACAGTGCTACTACCTTAATATACTTATTACGTGCTCCGCCCTTATGCACTACACGGAAAGGGAGGAATGCACCGTGGAGGTCTTTTAAGGGAAACTGGCTCATATCCACGTTACACACGGGGAAAACCACGAAAACGCCCATGCAGCCAGCCGTTCGCAGGGATTCGAACCCCGAACTACCAGTGTTCAGCGGCTTTTACTGCTCGGCCGCTGGTGGGCCTACCTTAATATATATTGGAAACAAAGTACACAAACTTTTGTATAGATTTATTTTGCAGCTTTCAGCTTCTCTTGCAAAAACTGACCGGCAATATTTTATTTCTTAGTTACTGAAAAGACAATATTTTTTTTTTCTGAACTTCCGGTTACTTGTCTTAAATGCTTCTGTCTAACTTTACTTCTATCTTTCATTCACTGTGCTGCAGTGAAATATAATAAACATATCAGCAAGCTTAAATCCTGGTTGTGATAGTAATGGGATATTAGTGTACCAGTGACCTACTTTTGGTTTTGATTCCTGTAAAGTTGAATGAAATTGTATAGGATTATCTTGTATTATTAGAGTCTAAATTTGATATTAAATCTTAGAACTCAAAAAGTAACATACATTTCTAATTTTCTAGTTGTATGTCACATGACCCATTACTAGAGCAATTCAAAAAACAATGATCTTGAAGTGAGTTACCCCTCAAAATTGATAAAACATTAATTTAATGCCTTTTTAAGATAAGCGAAATGTATTAAATATATGATACGACGCTTCAATATAAAAGACGCATTTTTAGACGAAGGAAAAACATTGTATGAAGAAGATTTACTTCATAAAAATAAGCTAGAAAAGTCCCTTTGTTACTGCGTGTGGGAAAAGTGCTTCCCGCTAATAAACTTTCGGACAATTGAGATGATGACTTGGTTTATTTCATAAAGGCAAAGCACACTAGGGCTATCTGCCTAAGGGGAGGGTTGCCTTCGAGGAGCCTTTCTAAGAAAAACTACCTCGTATGCACGTTACACATGGGAAAAACCACGAAAGCTCCCATGCAGGCAGCCCGTTCGTTTGGAATCGAACCCAAGTCGAAGTGTTTAGCGACTTTCAGTCGCTGGTGGGACTAATGAGATAGTAAAGATAATGTGTAAGAGTGTCAACGAATTGGCTGCTGTTGTATTGTCTTCTAAGCATTACTTAGAAGTTTAAATTTCAACTTTGAAAATGATCCTGTGAATAGTATATTTATCATATTGGCCACTTTAAAGCCTGTCAGGGTAACTGCCTAATGTTTAAACAGAGAAGTTTTATGATTTTAAACTGCGGAATGAGCGCCGAAATTTTACTCTACAAATTTAGAAATGTCAAGAGTTCTTTGTAAATTTAAGATTGAAATAATAAAAGGCAGAGGCATAACGTAATATCTCCCTATATCCGGATTGTAGAGAGAAAAAGATATTTAAGCTGCTTAAAAAAAAAATAAAGTATGCCTACAAAATAGTTCTGATAAGGTTGATAACGACGATGGTGTTCTGCAAAGAAAGTATGCTTTCAGAATTGAATAGCAGAAAGCTCGCAGACTGCATGTTGTCTTTGGGTTCTTATTCTGCATCCCACGATATGCCGCGGTGCTTTTATGGAGGTCTTTTTAAGGGAAACTGTTTCGAACCACATTACGTATGGGGGAAGGTCATGAAAACTGCCCATGCAGCCAGCCCGTTCGCCTGAAACGGAGCCCAGGTTAAGCTACCTCACCGCACGGCCGCCGTTTGGCCTTTCTTTCTTCAGAAATTGCAGTGGGTAGATTGCTAATTCAGCTGTGTACTAATATCACTCCAGATTATCTCAGAAAATAATTTGTTGGTCAGAATTTAATTATGTGGCATTTTTTACTGTAGAGTAAAATCACTGTCACGCTTGTTAATGTGCTTGCTGTATGAAGTTAAAAATGTTTTGATTAAATTTAATGCAGAAGCCATTCTTTTAAATTTTCCTGAAAAGACGTTAAACGAAACCTTTTTAATTTAGAGGAAATCTATCAAGTTTAAATTTCCGCGTTAACACGCAATAGAAACGATGAAAATAGATTTTTTTTTTTTTTTTTCCCGCTAAGACTTGATCCATTAACCACCTAAAGAATGTAAGGCACTGTAAACCGGAATAAAACCTATTGCACGAATTGCTTCCAACAGTTGTATCAGGGTGGCCCGCTTCCAGACGATTGGCGAGGCAAGGTTGAGGCACATGGTTTCGGTGCCTCACTTGATTGTGTGCCACCCATAAGTGTACCACAATCTGCGTAGACGCTGCGTGGATAAATTTAACTTCTCTGCTGAGAGCTTGCGGGACAATGTGCTCTTTCAGAACGAAGTACACTCTCTGCTCTGGTCTGCGTCATCATTCTGCCAGTCTGATCACTTAAAATAAATAAATAAATAGATAAATAAAAAAAGAAAAGGAAAACCCTACCGCCTTCGCCCCTTCTGAGTAGTTGCCCTTGTTACATATACCTTCTCAATGGCCGAATACTTTTCACGATTCTCTCTTCTTTTTTAAGCGTTTGTGTGTCTTTAGTTGTTTGTTTTTGCAGTTTTGCCAGGAGAGTTGAAATAGCGGAATTTTAAACCTTTTTTCTTTCTTGTGTACCGACATACCGTAATCGCTTCGAATGTGAAGAAGTTCGTGTTCTTGTAGGGTCAGCGGTATCTCTAGTTATTTGGCTTCTGTGCTTCTGCGTGGGGTGAAAAATTGTGAAAAACCCTCTTTCTCTTCGAAAGTATAAAAACTGTACTCCAAATGAAAAATCTGTACTTTTGGCAGAAATCTCATCACCTTGCGAATCATTTTTCACATTTTTTTAAACACTGCTTCCTATTTTTATCAAGGTTGCTTCGTATTCCTATCCTCGAAGATGAAGTACCTTTGATATTTATCACATTTATTCTCTCAAAATTAATTTTAAAGCTCCTTCGTGAATTTCAGTTTTTTTTTTTTTTTTTTTTTTGCTCTCATCATAGCGCGTATTTGCATTTTTGAGACCTTAATTAATTTAAACTACCCTACGTATCTAATTATATTTAACGTTTATGTTCGACATATTTTTGCTTTACGTTTTCAGATCGCCTTTCTCTTTTTAAAAGTTTATAATCCTTTCCTAGTCTGTTTATTATCTTTTTATTTGCTATTGTCAGCCATATATTTAGAGTTTTAAAATCTTTATTATCACATAATTTATATTTTAATTACGTGACTGTACCGTACCGAAGGTCCCGCGTTCGAATCCCGGAGAAGGCATGCATGTTTGTAAATATATAGTGTCTTTGCGGCATGGGACACTCTAAATATATGACAAGCCGAAAGTCTTCTCATGTGGTTTGGTGGTAGAGGAGAGGGGTGAGAGACTGTCGGACCCCCACCAGGATGCTTTTCCTCAGAATTGGAGTGGAAGTAGTAGTCCAACCTCCTTGAGGCTCTGGCAACCATTCTTTCATGAAATATGAAATCGACAACAAACAAACAGACATTAATTTAGAAGTCAAACAACAAAAATCAGCGTTATATTTTCAAATTTGAAATATATAATATTGAGTTTAAATTTGAAAATATACATTTATAATATTTAAAATATACATTTGAAAATATATATTTTCAAATTTGAAATATTTAATATTCAGTTTAAATTTGAAAATATAACGCTGATTTTTGTTGTTTGACTTTTAAATTAATACTTGTTCGGCGTGTTATTTGCATCTTAAACAAACATTACATAACTGTTTTCTTAAATTGCGCTGCACGTTTAAGCAGTTTTAATTAATTTTTCCTTTCCCTCCTTTTTTTTCCCTTTTTAAACTGAGTTAGAATGCCTATTTATAATAAATGTGTTTGTATAAATTATGAAACTGCTTTTTTAATGTTTCTTTTTATCAGTATTAAGCGATTGATTAGTTTTGAAGGACATGGGCTATTAGAAGATGAAATCGAATTTCATAAATAATTAGATGAAAGAAAGTTAAAAACTAAACATTTCTAAAATAAAACGAAATACACAAAGAGCCTACAAACGCCGAGCGGTAAGTTCGCTGAGCACTGGTAGTTCTACCTGAATTCGGTTCCAGGAGAACGGGTTGTTTTAATGGGCGTTTTCGTGGTTTTTTCCATGTGTAATGTGGATACGAGCCAGTTTGCCGTAGAAAGTTCTCCATGAAGGCATTCCTTTCCTTAGGCAGATAACCCTCGTGTGCTTTTGTCGTAACCAAACCAACCAAAACAAAAAGTGTTAAAGTTTTGTTATTTTGGCATTGTTGGTAATTTGTTTTAAACTGTCAGATTATTTAAATTTTAGTTATCCCATTATTGCATGATAATTTGTAATAAATATATGTATAATTTACTGATATAAAAATCAACCATAAAAGTTACTCAGTATGTAGTTAAAACAAGTAATGTTTTTTACCAGCTTGAGTTAGATGTGTAGTTACAAATTAGTATTTCCGACATTTTGTTTCTTGAGAGCTGCTAAATTTTATTCTTTCTGCGTCTGAATGCGTAATGTAGTAGCATTTCAAAAAACACCAATTTAGTTATTTAGCCCTTCTTTCATTTTAGGTCTTTTATTGTTATTTAAATGATGATAAAAGCTTGTTGGTTTGATAAAGTTCTGCTAGGATTTCAGCTGGCGTAATGGCGTTCTGAACTTTGGTTCAAAAATGTCGTACTTGAGGAGTTGAATAACTTAACTGATCCAAATCAAGAATGGAGACCGTTCCTGCAGTTTGATGAGTTTAACAATCAAAATCATCATTATATGGATATCATGTTTTGTGCTTTAAAGCGATCGTGTCATGTAGGGTAGGGTACCGGTGGCGGACTTATGAAGTGGCGGAACCTCGTTTGAAGTGTCTGGGGCCCTTTATCTGTAGACACAAGTTACGTTGAATAGTGTTTTTTTTTTTTTTTTTTTAAAGTCGATAATGGACCGTTTGAAAGGCGGGGCTCATCGCGAATTAGCTCCTTCCCGTAGATCTGCCTCTGGTTGGTAACATATATTGAGAACATTTTTTTGCTGAAGCAAGTCGCTTGTTCAAAGTGAGTGACATGTTATTAAAAAAATAAAGCCATGTTGATTGAGAAGGTGTAATGATGTTAGGGAGAGGAGAAGAAGTCGACAATTCGAACTGAGAAGTGGCATGTCATCTCCCCTCCCCCCAAAACATGCCGATTTTACTTTTCCATTCTTTTATTAAGAATTCTTAACCATTCCTCCCTTTAGTGTAATGACTTACACATGTTACGTTAGAGAAGCCCACCAGCGGCCGATCGGTAAATATGCTGAACACAGGTAGTTCGAGCAGAGCTCGTATCCCGGCGAATGGGCTAGCTGCATGCACGGTTTCATGTTTTTTTTATGTGTAACTTAGATATGAACCAGTTTCCCTTCGAAAGGCATCTTTTCCCTTAGGCAGGGAGCCCTTGTGTGCTATCATAGTCTAATGAATCAAAACGATTTGACGTTAGAGACGTATAATGTATTCGGTTTTTTACCTCATGTTACTCTGCGTTACCACTGCCTTAATCTTCCATGTGGTCTGGTAAATTGCTAATTTTGAGAGTTGTTGCCAATACTGCGGCAGAAAATCTATTATATTTTAAAAGATAAATTTAACATTTTTCATTCGTGTAACAAACAGTCATTTAAAACCAGAGTGTAGATTTTTAATTAATTTTATCATAATTTTTTAAATTACATACGTATTTGAACCAACTTTTATAAAAACGACAGTTTTTTATAAACATTTGTACCATAAAATGTCATCTGTAAAAGGTGTTTGTAATACTATATACCTCGGTTGCAAAATAATTGCCTACTGTCTAAGTGTATTTGCAAGATTTCCGTAGGAATCTTTGGTAAATCAATGTTCCTGAGGTTTTAACACTTAAACGATCGCTAAGTTTTCTTCATTTCACTCGTCTTAAAAGAATGAAAACGTCAGACTTGCTTTACATTTTTTCTGCGGAACACTTTTCATCTTTTAGTACATCCGTTTATCTGGTTGCACGCGAAGAGCAAACCAGTCTCGTCGCCATTCACTGTTTTTGAATTCCTAACTCTCGATGATGGAAGCATTTTAACTCACTGTTCCACTAGTTTCACCAAGAAACCCTTTAAAAAACTGTGATATCTTTTTGCCGAAAATCTTTAAACACCCGTCAGATACTTTGAATTTACTGTTTTTCAGTTTTTGAACGACTTCGATGAGACCCCGACGTGTGCTGGGATTTGAAACTCAATAATTTTTCACTCTGTTATCGACTGATTTATCCCACATCATATCTGTAATGTTTTCTCTTGTGCTTTTAAGATATCTTAATTTTTACTATTATTAATCTCTTAGTTTTAGCGTGTATCTTGTTCTGTTGTACGAATCGTTTTAATTTCAGTGTTAATACTGTTACGAAATGTCCAGGCGCGGTAAGATGGCTTCCCCGCAAAGCAGTTTTATGGTTGCCATAAAATGGCAAGGGAAGGCAGGATTGCCACATTTGGCGAAAAAATTGGCGATATGCCATGGACGGATGGAGAACCTTCTTGAACGAATTCTTACCGGTTTAGCCCAGAATGTTCTCGAACACAAGCCGAAAGCTATATAAACCCTGCTGGTCTGCAGTCAGTCAGTTTGTGCCTCGTCGAGAGGGCGAGTGAGAGTGCCTCGTAAAGTGCGAGATAGTTAGTATCGAGTTGGTGTCTCGTCAATCCCTGCGGAGTCGATCGAGTTGACAGACGAGCAGCGAGTGCCGAGTGGGTCGTCGAGTGCACCGAAAGAGTCTCGTAGTGTATCGCGGTTAGTGCATCGTCGAGAGAGCGTGCTGAGCTCCGGGAACGGCTGAACCGAAGAGTCAGGAGCTGTGCTCTGCGTGTCGTCGAGTGCATCACGAGTTGTAACGTGGAGAGTCTCGAGAGTACGTGGAGTTCCGAGAACGACCGAACAAAGTCGGGAGCTGTACTCTGATGCTTTGCAGTGAAGCTGTCTCCACCGTTATTGCCTGACAGTGTGTGAAGGCTGTGTCGCTGATTGTTCCAGCGTGTTTATTGTAGATCTTCGACGACTGTAAAAGTGTTTTGGAGCTGTCCTGATTAATATTGGTAAATAAAGTGTGTTTCGATACTTCATCAAGTGTCATCGTTATTCACTCCAAATCTACGAACCCCGTACGAACGTGAAAGAAGAAAATAACGTAACAACTGGTGTCAGAAGGAAGAAAATAACGCAACAATACGTTAAAGGCCAAGCCTGTTTTGTTTTTCTTCCCTTTAGCCCGCTGTATCCAATTTTAGTGATTTGCTGGCGACCATAGATCTGCGATAGAAGAATATACCGTATTTTCCGGCATATAAGAGGCACTTTTTTCCTTTGAAAATAGGTCTGAAAAACGGGGTGCATCTTATACGTCTATGCGTCGTTCGTTTGTGAATGGGTCAAAGTTTCATGAGATGCTGTGAAAACAGAGACAGTGGTTAAATCATTTAAGAAGTGTGGAATTAGTAATGCACTGGATGGTACAGAGAGGACAATTTGTTGTATGTAAACTCAGATACTGATTTAGATGAGGTTTGAAGTGACTCTTCATTTAAGCTCTCGGGACGTCTGGGTTTTGACGAAGGAGATTAAAAGGTGTTCTTTTCCAGATTGATTGGATATTTGCAGAAAGTCTTACTTTGTATTTGTATTACTTTACATTTAAAATACTGTAAATTCATTATGATGATCAGTAATAATGTTTTATCCTTCAAAAATGTGTATAAAAAGGAGGTGCGTCTTATAGGCCGGCAAATACGGTAATTGTTTAAATTGTATATCGTCAAACAGCGGCCTGAACGAAAAGCATACTGTCAGTCACCTGTCACTACATTGCACTTAACATCTTTAAAGATCAAGCATATCTCTTTCGTGATAAAGTTACAGGTATCAGTATTGAACTACGGGTATGGCGGTTAACGAAACTGATAGTCCGTGGTCATGGAATAAAAAATTTCGGAACTGACGAGCAGCACAATATCATCTATGAATTAAAGAAATCATAGGATGATTGTTAGGTCATTGCTTATGCAGTGTACGTACGGTATCAAGGACTTAATGGAAAAAGTCATCCGGAAAATTTCGATTCTTGGAAAAAGTCTAAAAAATTCTTTTGAATGTACTTCGCACTTCAGCAGTCTAATGGCCGTGTAACTGAAAAGGGCCGTTCCCACTGGGGTTTATCTAAGCTAACGGAGACAGTTGACGTAGCCGACCCATCTCCAAAACCAGTTTTTCCCCTATAGGGGAGCAAAACGTATAAAGCGTTTCAGAGTTCCTCATTTTTGGAATATGTGCATTAAATCTGGCAAGATATGAAAATCATGATTTCCTCGAAGGGGAGACAGAAAACGAGAAAAAACAGGTTTTTAATTTTAAATTATTATACCTTTAAATCGGATTAAAAAGCAAATTGGATTTTAATTTTTAAAATCAACGTAGCTTAAGTCAGCAACTTATGTTAGTCTGTCATCAAAACTTGTTAATCTGTAAATCTAATTAACGTTAGCCTTTCCTGATTATTGAAATTGAAAATGATTTGGAAAATAAGCTATAAAGAAATGAAAGTGAATGTGTGGGCAGATATACATATTCACATTTTATTATTAAGTTTTTAATTCTCATATCAAATGCTAATAATGGATATTTCTATTCAGTAATTCAAATAAAAAACACGAGTTTTGAAACTTTTTTCTATTCTTTACTTGTACCTGAATTTGGAGAGGGCTAGTGGTCGAGTGTATGGAAACAGCTTGGCACTGGTAGTTTGTATAACCGTCCCCCCTGTGGCATATCCTTTCTAAGGTAGATAGCTGTCTCGCTCTTTACCATAATAGTCCACCAGTGGCCGAGCGGTCGCTAAACACTGGTAGTTCGTACCGAGGTTTGAATCCCTCGAATGGGCTGACTGCATGGGCATTTTCGTGGTTTTCCCCATGTGTAACGTGTGTACCAGCCAATTTCCCTTAAAAAGGTCCTCCACAAAGGCTTTCCTCCCCTTAAAGCAGATAGCCCTCGAGACTTTGCCGTAATCACATAAACCAAACCAAATTTTACCATAAATCAATTAATCAATCTTTAATTTGCTGTGCACCAGACCAAATTCTGAAAGCATTTTCTCATATTATCATGTATTGTTTTAGCTGAAAATGTTTCAGTAAGGATTCCTTTAAGCTAATGCACTTTTCAATGTAGCTCTGGATTTTCACTCTGATTCAATCACCGCCTGTAAATTGTTTAGTTGACTGTGACAAAAGTTAGTATGATTAGTTTATTGTTTAGTATGACGTGGGTAATAAACTGATGTCTGCAAATTTTTCTCGTAAATTTTTGCTTCAGTGAAATGCAAATTATGTTGTTTTTGAACATGCAAAGTTTGACGTTAATTAATAGCTGTATGTATATAATCAATGATAACTGCATTCAGTACGATGTAGAACTTTAAACATGCTTTTGTAGGAAAAATATTTTGACTTCAAGCCTTGATATAATTATACGTGTTATGGTAGTAATATATCTCTGTGTGGGCAAGGGAAAGATCAGACTGTTAATACTTAATTACAAAAGAATTATAGGAGAAAGAATACTTTACCGGATTTCTCCCCTCGCGTGAGCATTAAAAAAAAGGGAGATGGAGATTAATGTTTTAAATACATGGGATACCTAAGAAAGTTCTAAACGATCTACTACCGACCGTTGGAGTTTTCCTGTGTAAAATTGATTTTCAGTTCCGTGTTTGACAGTTTCCGCTTAATTCAGAGTTCCTTGCATTGTATTTTACGCTGAGGGACTCTCATTTTTCTTAATGAAGGTAGACTAAAGATGGGTGTACTCCAACTGCGCTAATGAAAATCCCTCCCGGGTCGAGCGATTGTCCAACTGCGCCAATCAAAATTTCTGTCCCCTGCTGCCTACAGGGTTACAATTTAACTTTTCGAAGCCAATTGTAGCCAAGAGGAAAATAAAAATAAACAAATAGAATTACACATCACAAGAACAAGTAAAAAATATCTAATAAGCAGGCTAATTACTTGAATAACAGTAATAAATGCGAGAGCTAACAAAGAAAATAAAAGATATTGCTAAACATACATATTAGCATTACAAACATCTTTCCATTATTATAATAATATCATAAATTAAATAATTATAAAGCATACAAATTATATTTTTAATAAATTACATCAATAATAGTCAAGATGTCTGAACTAGACTGGAAAATTTAATAGAATTCACTAGCGTGCAAAAAATTATTCCATATCAAAGTGTGTTAAAGTGTGCTAAACATAGTTTTTGTTAATTAAAGTAATCATGTAAATTATTCCATATCAAAGTGTGTTAAAGTGTGCTAAACATAGTTTTTGTTAATTAAAGTAATCATGTAAATATTTTCAGAAATTAAATTTAGTTAAATTAAAAAAAAAGCTTAGCATGAAATCTATTATAACAACATTACTATGCATTTGGAACACTGACGTATAAATTGTAAATAAATTAAAATTATTATGCTAAGAAGTTTTTTCCAAAATTTATCTAGAAGAAAGGAATTAGATAAACAATACTGCAAATTAATATAATCAATCAGGCCTCTCAATAAATAAATTTTTAATAAAATAAATAATAAAAGTTTATTTTCTAAACCAAAAATTAAAAATTGGGATGCAAAAGTTTGAGTAATATACTTGGAAATATCTGAACATATAATTAATTAGAAATGTATAATTATATTACTAACAAGCTAATTAACAGTAACATTAAGCTTAATTTCATTCAATCCTAAAACAAGCAATCGATCAGGAGCTCCGCATAACTGAAGTTTTAATGCTATTTTACGTAGATTTGCGTATAAAATAAACGTTGTACTTGTGAAACAAGTGAATAATGTACTGATAGTCAACAGGAATTAAAATACAGTGGTTAAATATATAACTACTTGTCAGAAGGTATGCAAAGTTGCTCTGGCTAGAGAAATTGAATGATTATAGAAAACTCATAAAGTTAAGTGCTACAGTGTGAAAAGAAAATTCTGGAATAAACATGTTAAGAAAATTAGACGGAAAAATAATCCTTAATTTATTGATATCCATATAAACTCTATGCTTTTGGGAAAATGTTACATATAATTTGCACTGAGGTATCAATCACCGAAACCGAGTTAATTTCTTTCCTTATTTTTTCTTATCAGAGGGATTTGTAAAAAGATATGCTAAGGTAAAGGTGAAAATTTTTACAATATTTTTAAAGAATAAATTTAAAAAGTATTTTTACTTCATGAACTGAAATATTTACTCTACATTTTTACACAGTAAATAAGTACAAAAAAAGAAAGAGATGGGGGATCACTGGGACTAGAAACTCGAGTCGAACTACCAATGTTTAGTGACTTTTCCGCTTGATCATAAGACCTTTTGAAATTAGGCTGAAGAATATATTAAAGAAAATAGAAGATACAGCACACGTAAGAACAAAAGTGGGTTGAATTAGAGATTCACATGTTTGGTGAATGAGTTAAACTTACCTGTATGCCATTATGAAATATTAGGAATGTAGCATAAAAGCATGAGTGAAGAAGGCAATGGCAATCTAAATCATTGTAATCTAAATGTATATTATTATCAGTATCTGCTATTAATTTTAATACTGCTGAAAAAATTATAAATGAATTATATTATAAATCACATGAACTCTTTGCATTATAAATTACAACAGTTAGAAATATTATTAGCGTGATTTAGCGACCATCTTTGTTAACAAATAATTTCAAGTAATTAATTTTACAAATAATTCAGCCTGAAACTAGGTTAGAAAATAAGCTACATGCTGAAAATTAAGGTCTGCCAAGGTGTTATCTTCTGTTAACTAGAGTTGTGATGCAAGAATTTGTAAAAATTATCATTTAAATATAAATTGCCATAAATACAATACAAAGTATATAAATTCTACATACATGAAAACTTTAGTACAGTGCAACAATATGTGAAAAAGGAATGGATTAAAAGGGAACGGAAAATCTCAGGATAGGAATATAAGGGAGCTTGATTTTTTTTTTTGTTAATTATGAAAATTCTGCTGATGCTCATAATTATTAATTAAATGTGTATTAGAAATTAAATGTATGCCAAAGTACATCAGGTGGAAAACAGGATAAATATATAAACGTTTCTAGTATTAAAATATGGAATTTGTAACAAAGTTAAATAACCTTAAAATAACTTCAATGACTAAAAACGGAAAGCTTAATACTGGAATATATTGCAATAATATTAGTATGAATTTAGAACGACTTAAGAAGTCCAATTTTTAGATTTAATAAAGAGAATTATTTTTAATTAAATTAGAACTGTTTACCTAAAATGGTAAACTTGAAAGTTAAAACCCTTCTGCTATTTAAGAAGATTTGTTAATATTTATCTAGACAAGAAACTTATTTAAGATGAGCTACAAATCCGATATTTGATAGGTTGATTATGTATCAGTTTTGTGTATGTCATTAATCTATCAATCAGCGACTAAAATGTACAACTTGGAAAGTTTTTAATTCTTATAGAGAATAAAAAAGATTTGGCTCATCATTCCTTTAAGCATCATAAAACTTTAAAATGAGTGTAAAAGAAATTTATTTTTACTTTTAGCACACGCCAGACTTTAAATTAATATTTGTTTTGCATGCACAATTTTTCCCATTAGTGGCGATAAATGACTTTTTGTAGCACCCAATTTTCTTGGGAAAGAAATAGGGGGCAGAAAACGTCGCGCAGTTCGTGGATTGATAAGGGGGGGGGGACGGGGATCTTCGATTAAATTCGGCGCAGTTCGTACCCTACCCTAAAGATAGGTTGCCTTTGTGCACAGCTGGGAACTATCCTGGTTTTTCATCACATTTTCTGGTCTTCCGGAAAAATCACCGAGTTTCACCGAATCTCCTAGTTTTTACTTTTTAGCCTTTACTTAAGGAAAACTGTTTAGAAAAATGTTTTCCTAGAATAAATGAGATTGATTGAATTAGTAGAACTTAAATTGCATAAATTTTCTTCCATCGCCTCTTCCTCTCCTTCAGCACAATTTTTTTTTTTTTTCTTAAATGTTATTTGATCTGAATTATCCCAATCCGCTGTTGACATTTACAGAACTTCTTATGAAAATTGAGGCAGTGTTTAATTATTTAATATTTGTATTTAATTTTGCCTAACATTCATAAATGGTGCGTTAACACGCACAAAAATAGTATGTACATCAGTTACTAATATCTTCATTGTATTTAAAAGTAAAAGCTTTTTTCTCTGTTCAGAATTTTCTCAGAGTGAATACAATTCAGATAACTTAGATTCTGATCAGAATCGTATTATAAAACAGTTCAGTAAACGGACTCGTGCATTATAAAGTGAATTTGGAGCTCTTCTTCAAATGCCGTCGTGCAGCTCGGAAATTTTCTGGAAACTTTTTTTTTTTTGCGAGTATCTCCCAGTTTTCTGAATTTCAAAAGTTGACAGCTGTGCCCTTGCGTGCTAACAAGTTGTACCGTAGTGCGGTGAATTTTATATGAGGGGGGGGGGAATAATGATCTGTTTCGTTTATAAAGGACACTTTGATATTTAAAATTCGGCTATCAATAGATTGTGGAAATGACAAATATGAAATAAGTATGTTATATTTGGGAATTAAAAAAAAAAGTAATTTATGTTTACTGTTAACGGATTGAAAGGATGCTTATTTCTGTGTTATTTTCAGGTTATTTTTGCAATGCTGATTATATAAATGTCAACGGTTCATTGTGTGAGAGATGAATTTTGTGCGGAAAAACTTCTATTGCTTAACCTTGTCAAAATCTGTCTGGGGATAATTTTTTTATTTCGCTTGTTCCTTTGTATCTGTGATTACTATAAAAAAATCAACAAGTCTAGTAGATTGTTAAACTTGTGTTACTTTGTCAATCTTTTGGAAATTAAATCTTAGTTTAGAAACCGTGCGTTTGGTTCCAGACTTCTGTGAAATAAGATGGTTTGAAGTCTCTGTCTCTCTCTCTTTTTTTTTTTTTTTTTTTTTTTTTTTTTAAACGGCTCTATTTGAAAGTCTGAAAGAGGAGCATTTTTGAGTTATTGAGAATAGCAGTAGCTTAAGTGCTGAGCTCACTGAATAATAGGTATTCGATGCTTGTTTGACAAGTTATGAAATTAGGGTACTATTCGTTTTTGAGGGACGTAAAAAATCGCCAAACTATTGTTGATGCCAGTGCTGCCAAAAATAATTGCGGCAGCCCTAATGCAAGAAAGGAAGTATAATAGTAAATAACTATTTAAAATTGATGCTTTAATTTAGACGAAAGGTTAATTTCATATAATACTTTTTTATTATTATAATTTATATAAAAAGGCTAAACATGACTGAATGGAAGCATAAGAGTAAATAACTATTTCAGATCATTATTATAATTTATATACAAATTGCTAAACATAACTGAATGGATGCCTGCATCGCTATTTCGCTACCGCGTTATCGCTAAAGCATAATTTCATCTCGTTGGTTGTTCAAACATAATTTTTTATAATGAATGATGCCTTTTCTTTGAAAAAAGTCTCGGTAAAGTGCAGAATCGCTCACTTATTTTTTTTTTTTTTTGCCTCTTTTTACAAGCGTAAAAACAATTGGTTTTTGTCAATTTTCTTTTACCTTTTTAAGTGAAAATAGGTCGATGTGTACATAGATAAAGTCAAGGATGTGCGCAGTGCCATTTTTGTGCAATTCTGGAATTTTTTTTTAGAGTGAAAATAGGTCGATGTGTGCATGGATACCGAGTATGCGCAATTTTTAAAAACGCGTCAACCAGTGGGTGATTCTGCACTTTACCCAAAATTCTATCGCAGACTTTTCGTCATGGCCAATTCCCAAATTGTTAAATCCATAGGATATCAAAAAAGAATTTAAAAATTAAGCTAGTATTTCAATCGCGTCTTAAGAAATATAGAACTATATAAACTTACGCAATCTGAAATCAGCGCTTACGCTAGATTTGGCGCTTTTGCGCATACATTTTCGCTGCAATTTTTTTACGGTCCTCAAAACGGAATGGTACCGAAATTAGTATGTGACAAGCTCGTGCGATCACTGTTGAAAACTAAAAAATCTTCGAAAGGCGAAATATGGTCTCTTTTTCCCTGGAAATTTATTTTAGCCGCTGAAATACTTGAATAACATTTTTATATTACCTGCTAATGCATGGTTGATATTAATTTCTATATAGTATATTTTATGAAGTATAGTATAAAGTAACGAAAAAAAAAAAAAAAAAAAAAACCCTTTAAAATTGTCGGAACAGATAAAGGAATAGTTATATATAGAGGAGAACACTTCGGCTGTTTTGAGAGTTTGTTTGCGTAGTTGATCATGGCAAAAACACATGAAGGCTGCCTTTAAGGTGAGTATGTCTTCGGCAGAGCACACTAGGCGATCTGCCAAGGAAAGGGATCCCATCGCATGTAACATTAGTATCTACGGCACACATGGGAAAAACCACGAAAACGCCCTGAAGCAAGACCGTTCTCATGAAATCGAACCCAGATCGAACTACCAGTGTCCAGCGACTTTATCGCTCGGCCGCTGGTGGGTCCTGAAAGAAGGTTTGGTTTATTTAATCATGGCAAAGCACACTAGGGCTATCTGCCTAAGGGGAGGGATGCCTTTGTGGAGGACTTTCTAAGGCAAAATGGCTCGTATACGCGTTACACATGGGAAAACCACGAAAACGCCCATGCAGCCAGCCCGTTCGCTGGATTCGAACCTCGGACCGAACTACCAGTGTTCAGCGACTTTACCGTTCGGCCGCTGGTGGGCCCTGAAAGAAGGAAGATACATGTATGAATTTTTCTGTGCCCTCTCTTAAGTATAGCATAATGCGAGCAAGAAGCATCATGGAAATACTCGAAAAGCTTCTTTTCCATTCATTGTGTCTTAGCGTTAATTTAAATCTCTGCATTTAATTAAAAAATTTTATTTCTATATATGTGTATTAAATAAAATGTTACTGTTTTTTGATATTGAAAATATCTTAGCGATTAAAAAGTGAGAAATGTAGTTGTGCTTTATCTTAAATTATATTACTCATTACTTACTAACCTAATTAGCTGGCTGACTAGTAGCCAAACGTGTATGTGTGTGTGTGTATTTAATTATGGCAAAGCACGCTAGGGCTATCTGCCTGAGGGGAGGGATGCCTTTCGTGGAGGACTTTCTAAGGGAAACTGGCTCGTATACACGTTACACATGGGGAAAACCACGAAAACGCCCATGCAGCCAGCCCGTTCGCGGGATTCGAACCTCGGACCGAACTACCAGTGTTCAGCGTCTTTACCGCTCGGCCGCTGGTGGCTCAGCCAAACGTGTAAGACACTAAACACTGGTAGTTTTACTCCAGTGCTTAATGGTAGACTTGTCTGACTGCATTTAAGGAATTTTCTTGGTTTTATCATTGTGTAACAAAATTACGAGCTGTTTCCGTTTGCGAAGCTTTCTATGGAAGCATCTCTTCCGAGGAAAGACACGAGCCTTGCATGCTTTAATTATATTTATTTAATTTAAAGACTGAGTAATGATTTCTCCGTGTTCTGTTTGAATCTTCTTTCAATAGTGTCAAAAGGCTGTGAAGATTAAATTTTGCTTTGCCATCTTCTGAACTTACATATTTCATTTAGTGAAAATAAAGTAATTAAACAAAAAATGCTAGCTCAGTTTCAGATGAGAAGTTTAGGTTTTTTTCCCCAATGTTTCTTTGAATCTTTTTATGTCAAGGACACATCTACATTTAGTGCTGCGAAAATTTGAAGTAGGCCATATCACGAGGTGGTTGAAACACTTTTTACTCGTTTGGATTTTCGAAAATTGTCGATTTGAATACATTCACGGTTTGGTTCAAGAATAGCTTGTATTGAGTTAATTATTTGTGGAATGATGAGGAGCACTGCGGTTTCTCCGTAACAAAGTGTTTATTTTTGAGTGAAAATAATTAAACAAATACTGCTTTCTATTTCCATCCCAGTTACTACTCCATCTACGTCTTTACGTATCTGATTTCCTTCTTGCGAAGTTGCGTCTTCGTTTGTAAATATTATTTTTTATAGAGATTAAAACTTCGATAGGTATTTAATAAACTCTTTTTTAACCATGCGAAGTCTTCCTTTTACTCGAAGCTTGAGTTTATGTGTATAGCTTATCTTCCCATTCTGAAGTATAGTATTTCATTCCCCTCCCCCCTCCTGTCGAATGAGCGGAGATAAGGTTTTGAGTTTTTCTCCTAAAATGCAAAACTATTCTGCTTTTTCATTTGTTAGTTTTAGTAAATAATACCCAGGAACTTAAGGTCGTATATTTAGACCAGAGATTTGCAACGGGATCGGTCTAGGGAATTTTAAAGAGGTTTAGTGATGATAAAAGGATGTACAGCCGAATTAGCACAGGCAGTTGATCGGCTTAATGAAGATCCCATTGATTACAAAAATATATTAGTATTGTAAAAATTGGTAATTATTTATTGATATATAAAGCTATATCATGGAACGAGGAAGAAGTCATATGGGGGGAAAAAATGCAAGGGAGAAGATACACAGTTATTTAATACATTTAAAGAACAGTAATATTTTTTAAAAATCTGTAAATTGTGTTACTTAAAAAGTGGAATATAAAGAAGTAAAACTTAGGAACACTAGAAAACACAATAAAAAACTTCAAAGAACGCTAAGCGTCCTCAAAAATATATTGTTATATAGAAGCCTTTTGCAAAATTTAGAAGATTTTAATATTCATCTGCTTCAAAAACACTGAAAATTCGATTACCTGGAGAAAGCTCACAAAATTTCACACGATAAACCCCCCTCCCCTTCCTTAAAAAAACTGTGATAATTATTACGCGATAAATACCCACAAGCATGAAAGTGCATATGAATGAAAACCTACATGAATGGGACACATCATTTTTATCAATATAAAATGTATTTATCATTGTTATTATAAAAAGGAATATTTGTGTCTAATTTTTGATGTTAAAAATATTGTCTGTTTATATACTTCACCACTTTGTTTACCTTAATTAGGTTGAAAACGATTTTTGTGCTTTCGATTAAATGAATAGGTATAATGTTTCGATGAAAAATATGAAAATTTATTTATTTAATCTTTATTTTTCCATAGTTATTTATTTTGTTTGTGTGAAAATGAAAACTATCATTGCGAAGTTCCTCAAAATATATATTTTAAAAGTTATGTGGCTAAGACTACAATTTAAATACAGCTATACTGTACGTGTGTTTAAGTATTAAAAATGTGGAAGTTGTTATTTAATTAAATGATTAGAATGTTTTTCAGGTTATAAAGGTATATTTTTAAGCCTCTTTTACTTCTTGAACTACAATTTAAATGCAGTATCTTTCACCTAGGAACGCTTGTTAAAAAATTGTCCTTTTTCCGTAATTCTTATTATTTCTAAATTATACTTGACGCCTGTAATTACAGTTAGTCAATAAAGTCTGCGTACATCAAGAAAAGTAATATCAAATCCAAATTTTAAGGTGCGAAAAGGGTAGTTTCTTAAAGTTTTATTTTTTAAATATTTAGTTTCAATAAGGAACTTTGAAATTATTTAACTGTAATATTTTCATATCTAATAATTTATGCACACTAATTTTTAAAAGATAAGTGGTCAGAAATCAAAGCCAATAAAGTTTGCGTACAACGCAAAGGAGGCGGGAGATTTCTTATCTAACTTTTAAACTTCAAACTTGAGAATGCAAAGAAGGTTACACTTTCAAGGTCATTGACTTCCGAAGCAAATTTCACGTTGATTGGAAGTTGCTATTTCTATTTTCTTTGATGAAAATGACAACCAATAAAGAAATTCCTTTAGTTACGAGATAACTAATTATCAAATTGAGAGATGAAGGTAAAACTCTTCGTTATATTGGTAAAACCATTGGAAAACCATTTTCTAGTGTGCAAAGAGTTATTCAAAACTATCTTGACACTGGTAGTCTTACTGTAAAACCAAGATGTGGGAGACCGAAGAAGCTAACGCAGAGAGAAGAAAGAAAAATTCTTTTACGAATTAAACAAAATCCTAAACTTTCTGCTGCAAGTATTGCAAAAGACATTTTTTTAACTAGCAACAAGGAAATTTCTCCTGAAACAACAAGGAAATTTCTACGAAAAGTGCTGCGAAAGTCCGATTATCATGGACGCAAACCTAGGTCTAAGCCATACATTTCCGAGACAAATAGAAAGAAAAGAATTGCTTTTGCCAAAACATATTTAAACTCTTCGCAGGACTTCTGGAACAATGTAATTTGGTCAGATAAAAGTAAATTTACAATATTTAATCTTAATGGCCACCCTATGGTATGGAGAAAACCAGGAACAGAACTGAATCTGAGAAATTTAAATCCAACTGTCAAACATGGAACTGGCGGTGTGATGGTATGGGGGTGTATGTCGTCGAAAGAAGTTGGAAATTTTCACATTATTGATAAAGTCATGGATAGGTATGTTTATCTGGATATTCTGAAGAAAAATCTACGAGACAGTGCCCGAAATTTAAACCTTTCTAATACCTTTATTTTTCAACAAGACAACGACCCGAAACATACAGCTTACAGCTAAAATTGTGATGGAATATCTCCTCTATCACACTCCAAGACAGTTGCGTACTCCTCCACAGTCACCAGACCTCAATCCAATCGAGCATTTGTGAGCAAAATTGGAGAAACGAATTCGAAAACACAATATTACGTCGCGAAATAAGCTAATTAGTAAATTGCAGGAAGAGTGGGCGAAATTTACGTCGGATGACACTGAAAAACTAGTTCAGTCAATGCCCAGATGTCTGCAAGCTGTTTTGAAGAATAAAGGATATCCTACAAAGTATTGAAGTAATATAAAAAACTTATATTTTGCTTTTTTTTAAAGTGTACGCAGACTTATTGGAGGGAATTTCTGAGTTTTTTGAGAAAATATAAAAAGTATTACACTGATATTATTTACTTTTTATTTAAGCTTACAATTTTAGCTAATAGAAGAAAAAAAAATTCAATGATTAAAATACATTTTTCTATGCTTTAAGTGTTTTTTAATTTAAAATTTAGTTTATACGCAGACTTTTGTGACTAACTGTATCTATCTGTCTCTTTCTCTCTATCTGTGTATATCTATATATGTATATACCTGACAGAGACCTTTATTCTAAAAAATTCCGATAGTTTTAAAGAGAGATTTTCTTTTAATTTCTCGCCCACCAGCGGACGAGCGGTAAAGACGCTGAACACTGGTAGTTCGGTCCGAGGTTCGAATCCCGCGAACGGTCTGGCTGTATCTGGCAATCTGGCATGATCGTTTTTGTGGTTTTCCCCATGTGTAACGTGTATACGAGCCAGTTTCCCTTAGAAAGTCCTCCACGAAAGGCATCCCTCCCTTTAGGCAGATAGCCCTCATGTGCTTTGCTATAACTGAAAAATCCAATCCAATCCTTTTAATTTCTCATAAAGCTTGTGTGAAAGTGTATTTTTTCTAGCAGACCCCAGCATGCAGCACTTGGCCTTTATCTTCGAATTACTATGCCGAAAGAGAGAGTTTCTAAGATTAGGTTAGATTAATCAGTTGAGGTAAAACAACTCGAGGACTATGGGGAGGGATGTCTTCGTGGAGGACTTTTAGGGGAATTTAGCTCCTGTCTTCGTTATACATGGGAGAAACTATGAAAAGCAACTATACACCCAGTCCGTTCGCTGGAATTTGAACTCATGTTGAATTACCAGAGTTTAGCGAACTTTACCGCTCGGTGTTTGGTGGACTCTAGTTTTAAGAAATTGAAGTGGCACAAAAGGATTTAATGGTTTACAGGGGTTATATTTGTTAACAGTGCAACTTATTTTTTACAGCTTACACTTCAATGTTAATGAATGCTCTGGTTTCGCTGAAAATTCACATCTAAAAATTTTAACCATTTTTTATTCCCCACCTCTTAAGTGAAATTGGTTGAGAGTGTTAGCTTTTGTAGCAATACTAGATTTCGTCTTTCTATTACTATCTTTTTTCAATAAAATTTGCGATGAGTGATTTTTCATTGTTCTCTATATTCGTTTAGAATGTTTTTTTTTTTTTTTAATTTTTTTTTTTTTTTTTTAATTATTATTTGGTAAGTATCAGAGAGATCCTTTACTGAATGCAAGAAAATAAGATCGAAGTCCCAGTAATAATATAATTCTTAAAACGCAGAATATGTTTTATCTAAACACTTTTTCAGCATAGATTTAAATTTCTGGGAAATAATTCTGATATTAGTTATAGTTGAATATAATTAACATTAAAAATACTTTGAAGCAGTGGAGTATTGCAACAGCTTTAAAAAAGAAGGAAGCAATTTCCCGAGATTCGTCTAATATTACATAACGATAACTATTTTTAAATTAGTAACTTAAGTAGGAATTTCATATGTATAAAAATTACTCCAGCAGCGATAAGTATATTATTCTTTGAAGCATAAAAAATTATGATTTTAATATTTTTAATCCCTTTTATTACATATATGTGAATAATAGATTTTTTTTTACTTGAAGTATTGTTAGAAGTGCTGATAATTCCGTATTATGTACACATTCTGAAATTTCAGTAACCATAACAGACCCAAAAGTTCAATCTACATACATACTAACATTTCTTTGTAATTTTGGGCTCTGGCAGTGGCCGAGTACTGAATATTGGTAGTTCAGAGCCGAAGTAAACGGGCTGGCTGCATGGCTAATTTTCGTGGATTTCCCGTTGTTATAATGCGAATATGAGCCAGTTTTTCTTGAACAGTCTCCCTCGAAGCTATCCTCACTTCAGGCAGATAGCTGTAGTGCGCTTTTCGAAATTCAAATAACCTAACCTAACCCTTATAACGTCAGTCATAATTACGCTTGCATGTGTTCTCATGATACGCCTCCCTTTTTTATAATTGACTTTTATTATATATGTTTATCATTTATGTTTATATATTAGTAGTTGCTAATTTATATTTTCGAAATAATAACAAGCGTTGTAATGAAATACTCATATTTCTAACTCATGTTATGCTTTTCACTAAAATTTACCCAAATTATATATTGGCCTTTCGAGAAATTTAAACGATATGTATTAAGCTGAACAGTATGCGTGGAAAATAGTTTCCTATATCAAGTTTCTAAATGAGAAGTATATATATAATTTGTAACAGTTTAATTTATCGAAAAATAACCGTGCTGGGATTTCTAGTTTGAAAACAATTTAATATTCTAAAATTCTCTTCTCTCCTCTTCTCTTACACATATGCATCAAAAAAAAAAAAAAAAAAGGGGGGGGGGAATAAAAATAATAAAATAAATAAATGAAATAAATTTTCAGCTTTTTCATCGAGATATTATAGCTAAGCATTTAGTCGAAAACAAGAAGACATTGTTTCTGCCTTAGTAAAATAGACAACTAAAGTGATAAAATATATAAACAGACATATTTTTGAGACATAAAAAAGTAGACTCAAATATTCTATTTCTTATAATAGCAATAATACATTTTATATTGATAAATACCATGTATTCTTTTATTCATGTAAGACTTTTCATTGTGGGCTTCTTTATGTATATGCTTTCATTCGTTTGGGTATTTGTCGCATGGGCAATTAATTAACACAGTGGGGTTCTATTTGCAGGCTTTTGTCGAGTGCGCTTTTATCTGGTTAGTGAAAATTTGAATGTGCCAACATTGCTCATAGAACAACTGAATAACGATATATTTATTTGATCATGATATTGTGATGCAAGAAGAGTTGATTGCATTGAAGGAAGATATTCAAGTGCAAGTCTTATTCAAAACATATACGTGTTCTAAGTTTTTTTTTTAAATTTAAAAGTCTTCCAAGAGAAATATTCCAAAAGAAAAGCTATTACCGAACAACATCATTAACTTTTCCATCTTCATACTTTATAGAAGCAGGATTTAGTCACGTCATTGATTTACTAAAGAAAACAAGAAACAAGTTAAATTTTTTGAACGAAGCGATTTAAGAACTATATTAAGGCAAATTAGGTTTTATGCCAAATATTAAAAAAATTACATCAATACATTACATTAATTAAAATTTAACTTTTGTGCAGTTAGAATCACCCGACCTTTAGTTTTGTTTCCGGAAACTTTTTTATTTTTTCTGGGGAGGAACTAAAAAAAAAAAAAAAAAAAAATAATATAGCATAAATGTAATAAACCATTTTTTCAGAACTTTTGTTTATATTCTAATTGTTATCATTGAGTTATTTATGCCAGCTATTTGCATTATAAATTGTATATTATGGAGGAAAATGTAACGGGTAAAGTCGATGAAGAAAACCATTTTTGTCAAAAGGGTCGATACAAGAAAAATGTTATGAAGTCCTGATTTTTTAGACAAATGCTTCTACTGTATTGTTTACTTTATCCTTGCGTGTGTGAAAAATAAAGCGAAGCATTCATTGGCAATGACTAGAGTTGATATTTTTTTGCACCAAAAAATTTGATGTTTGTAAAAGTAATATTCTTTTTGCATTATAAACTGAAGGTTTTACTTTTCTCACTGAATCGAATGGCGTGAAAATACTCTTGTACCAAGGCAGGTGCCGTATCTTGGTAAAATATATGGCATTTGTAATTTGCGAATGAAACGGAAAGATTTTCACAGTATTTTGATTTATTTAAATAACGCAATCCTTTTTATAATGAAGAAATAAAATGAGGGCTATATCATCTTCCGTCATAATCGTGTATATTAACACCTTTGCGCTCGAAGCGCTTTTCTGTGCACACTGTCCATTCTGAAGGTTCAGTCTCTTCTGTGCAATCACTTTGGCTTCCAGATTCACTATCGATTATTCGGATTTTTCGTCTTCTTGCACCTCTAACGTCGTCACTATCTTTATCACTTCCGTCTTCGTTCTCATGGGCAAGCTGTCTATGTAGTGATGTAATTTCGTTCGTTATTGCCGAAAAATTAAACTCATCTTCGCTAGAAGTAACTTCTTCGTCGTGTTCCGTACTTATTGGGCTCAGTAACTTTGAAAGAAATACTGCGATCGGCAAGAAGGTTGAGTTCGAACTGATGTCGAAGACAGAGTCCTACCCGCGGTCGCAAGTATTTTTGAGATAAAGACATTTAATCGCATAAGCATCGCAAAGACAACCTTTATTTGAGATAAGATATCCTTATAGCTATTCAGACACCTCGTAATATGATCTACAAAAGGGCAAGTAGATCTCTCAAGCGATATTCCTTAGGTCAAACACAAATAAACACATCGATTCGAATGGTGCCTCCTCAGGCACCGCTCGAGTTATAGCATCACATGGCAGTGGTGCCTGAGAGGCACCGCACGAGTGCAAAGAGTTATTTTTCCTTTTATTTCTGGCACTAGAATTATTAAATGTAATTTAGTTCACTTGAGTTTTTAATCGTCAAAATAAGAGATTTTCGTGTATGTGATTGGTTAATTGATAACAGCAAAATACGAGAACAGAATTCAGGACAAATTACCAGCATATATACTTTCGAGACAAATTATTAACACTCCTTTATCATATATATTTTCGGTCGCCATACTTAGGTCCTTACGTTTCTCAAAGGTCTGCGTAGCTTCTCAGGGTGCTAAACATATCAAATAAATAAAAAAAAGGATCTTTTCTGATTTAGGAAGACTTGCCAAACTGTTTTTTCTGGAAAGATATATACTTGAACTTGATACTTCCAGCTAGAAAACATACTTTCGCCATTAAGTCATTTCGACTGATGTAAAAATTTTGGAAACGTAAGTCAGTTATTTCAGTAAACAAAGAAGGAAATAGAATGGTATACTTTAAACACTTTTTTTATTCATATTCCTTACTCAGGAAACAAGAACTCGCGTGCTTTGCCATAATCCAAATAAACTAAACCTAACCAAAAGCTGAAAACAAAAAGTCATAAGAGTTAAGAAGAATAAATTTACATTAATGGTGAACAATAGGCAGCGTTAGCGCGTATAAATTTCTATGGAAAATTGTTTGGCGTGTATAATGAAAAAACAAATCCCAAACTAAAATTGTAGTTAAAATAAATGTCGTATAAATATCGAAGTAATGTTTTCTTTTAAACTGTCAAATAAAATTTAAGGAATGCATGAGGTTTCTGACGCATGTATTTAACTAAATGAATCTGAAATTATAGTAATTTTAACGAACTTGTAAAGAAGCTAATGACTTTTTAAACTCAGGAAATTTCGTAGTGGTTTTCCCTTTGTTTTTACATTAAGATCTTTAATTTGTCAATCTTCATTTTAAGTTGCATTTATTAAAAAAATATAGCGTTATCTAGTGATCATTCTTATGAAAAATTTTTGCCTTTTATGCCTATGTTTTACGCATTTGAATGATTGCAGAGATAGATGTGGGTTTCCTTCCTTCCTTCCTTAAATTTTGTATTCCCTCTTCAACCGGAGACTTGTTTCATAAATATCCGAGAGTTTGGATCATCGTTTCTTTACCTTTTTTTTTTTTTTTTTTTTTTTTGCGGAAAGGGGGGTTGTCTTATCAGGAAGTGTTTCTTTCAGTAATTCGAAAGTAATTCTTTCTTGTTTGAAATTTCATTCTCCTCTGACTAATTCTTCTACATAGCCTTATGTCTTTGTGGATTAGAAAATTGCCAAGGAAACTTATCTAAAGTAGATGAAATTCTAGATAATGAATGTAATTCTGATTTTTAATTTTGTTATTAAAAATCATCGGTACCGAATATGCGTTTATACACACATATTTCTGTATTTTATTTTATATATATTTCCATATACCTCATGTAATTCCGTTTTTTATAGTTTTACATATATCCAAGCTTCTTTACATGATTATCATAATATTAGAAATTATGTGTTATCGCAAACACTTTCGTAGGAGTCGCCAAACTCTGGCAACCATGCTTATATCTTTTGGTAAGCATATCCATTGTAAGTTGCAATCCGAAAATTCACTGAATCACGAATTTTTCCTGTAAGCAATCTCGCCAAACTGCGCCAAAGTGGTTGCGTTAATACGTAAGTACCTAATAAAATATCCCTAGATTAAGAATTTTCTTACCGTGAAACATTCATGTACCATAATTATGACTTAATTAATTATTAAAGATTAAATTCAGTGCATTTAAAATTATGTATAAACACATACTTACAGTTAGTCACAAAGGTCTGCGTACAGACTAAATTTTAAATTAAAAAAAAAAAACACTTAAAGCATAGAAAAATGTATTTTAATCATTGCATTTTTTCTTCCATTAGCTAAAATTGTAAGCTTAAATAAAAAGTAAATAATATCAGTGTAATACTTTTTATATTTTGTCAAAAAACTCAGAAATTCCCTCCAATAAGTCTGCGTACACTTTAAAAAAAAAAGCAAAATATAAGTTTTTTATATTACTTCAATACTTTGTAGGATATCCTTTATTCTTCAAAACAGCTTGCAGACATCTGGGCATTGACTGAACTAGTTTTTCAGTGTCATCCGACGTAAATTTCGCCCATTATTCCTGCAATTTACTAATTAGCTCATTTCCCGACATAATATTGTGTTTTCGAATTCGTTTCTTCAATTTTGCCCACAAATGTTCGATTGGATTGAGGTCTGGCGACTATGGAGGAGTACGCAACTGTCTTGGAGTGTGATAGAGGAGATATTCCTTCACAATTTTAGCTGTATGTTTCGGGTCTTTTTCTTGGTGGAAAATAAAGGTATTAGAAAGGTTTAAATTTCGGGCACTGTCTCTGTCTCGTAGATGTTTCTTCAGAATATCCAGATAAACATACTTGTCCATGACTTTATCAGTAATGTGAAAATTTTTAACTCCTTTCGACAACATACACCCCCATTCCATCACACCGCCAGCTCCATGTTTGACAGTTGGATTTAAATTTCTCAGATTCAGTTCTGTTCCTGGTTTTCTCCATACCATAGGGTGGCCATTAAGATTAAATATTGTAAATTTACTTTCATCTGACCAAATTACTTTGTTCCAGAAGTCCTGCGAAGAGTTTAAGTACGTTTTGGCAAAAGGAATTCTTTTCTTTCTATTTGTCTCGGAGATGTATGGCTTAGACCTAGGTTTGCGTCTATGATAATCGGCCTTTCGCAGCACTTGTCGTACAGTTTCAGTAGAAATTTCCTTGTTGCTAGTTAAAAAAAAAAATGTCTTTTGTAATGCTTGCAGCAGAAAGTTTAGGATTTTGTTTAATTCGTAAAAAAATTTTCCTTTTTCTCTCTGTGTTAGCTTCTTCGGTCTCCCACATCTTGGTTTTACAGCAAGTGTCAAGATAGTTTTGAATAACTCTTTGCACACTAGAAAATGGTTTTCCAATGGTTTTATCAATATAACGAAGAGTTTTATCTTCATCTCTCAATTTGATAATTAATTTTCTCGTAACTAAAGGAATTTCTTTATTGGTTGTCATTTTCGTCAAAGAAAATAAAAATAACAACTTCCAATCAACGTGAAATTTGCTTCGGAAGTCAATGACCTTGGAAGTGTAACCTTCTTTGCATTCTCAAGTTTGAAGTTTAAAAGTTAGATAAGAAATCCCCCGCCTCCTTTGCGTTGTACGCAAACTTTATTGGCTTTGATTTCTGGCCACTTATCTTTTAAAAATTAGTGTGCATAAATTATTAGATATGAAAATATTACAGTTAAATAATTTCAAAGTTCCTTATTGAAACTAAATATTTAAAAAATAAAACTTTAAGAAACTACCCTTTTCGCACCTTAAAATTTGGATTTGATATTACTTTTCTTGATGTACGCAGACTTTATTGACTAACTGTATCTTTTGGCCCACCAGCGGCCGAACGATAAAGTCGCTGAACCGTGGTATTTCCGACGTGAGTTCGATTTCAGGCGAACGGGCTGGTTGCATTGGCGTTTTCGTGTTTTCCCTTGTGTAACGTATATACGAGACAGTGTCCCTTAGAAAGTCGTCTACGAAGGCATCCCTCTCCTTAGGGCAGATAGCTCTCGCGTGCTTTGCGATAACTAAATAAACCAAAAACCATACTCAGTTTTATCGGAAGTTTTGCCTACGGTGCGTCTGCTTCTTCAGTTGCAATTTTAGTTGTTTCTTCTTTGTATGTGACTTGCTAATATGGATCTTATAAATGATGTCAGTAATAGGAAATATTTAAAAATAAATAATCAAGGTGGCGGTCACTAATCAAATTTGACAGAAATGCTGTCTGCAATATCACAGTAGTCACTGCAGTAGGCCTCCACAGATATCGATTCGCAGAGACGGGTGGTCCGAAGTGTGCTTTACTGTTATTTCAGTCTATTTATTTAACATTAATATTTACTTAATTGAATATGTGTTTCATATATTTTTACATTTTTCTGTACAACAGTGACTACTACAGTATTATACCTAAAGTGCAACAGTGACTTTTACGTAATAATAATTACATATTTGTTGCTTTTCCTTTAAACGATAATGGGATTAAATATAAACATGTCAAGTTGAGCGTGCGGGAAAAAGATTGAATTAATTGATGAGCTTGTAAACGGTACATCAGTTGCATGCGTATATGCTATTTATGAAGTCAAAGGCAGTTCGAAATTCACAAGAAGAATACTAAAAGTAGCTCGTATTCAGATTCAGTGCAGGTGCTGGTTTTATTGCTGGAGTTGGATATTTGCTTTTGTGTATGACTAACCGTTTTGATTCTTTCACTAAACATAGTTTAATTTCCACATTTTTTGTATTTTAATAAGTAAACCTTTTATATTTTGATTTTATTTAGTACATACTTTATTTAGGCGGAATTAAGACCTCCGTTTTTTGCTACAGTTTAAGTTCGGCGGGGTCTTATGATCGGGTGTTTTAAAAAATGAAATTCCAAAATATGAGGAAGGCGAATTGTAATCATAATATACAGAGTAATTACTGGGTTTAAATATTAAATAAACCACACAAAGAGTTATGAAAAAGCTTCTGAAATGCTTCTTAGCACTATCGTATATTAACAGTCTTTGAATGAAAAGGAAGTGATAATTGTAGGCTGAAGAAAAAGGCAAAGAAAGCATTCTGTATAAAACGTTTTATTTTGGCTGCTAAATGAATACAAACAACACGAAATGTATAGTACAGATGAAACTGGACTGCGTTATAGAACATTATCAGAACATATACTAATATTTGACCACTAATTTGTCACAAGAACAAGATCTCATGGATGAAAATTAGTATTTTTATTGATTTTGTTTGGAATGGTGTGGTGAGTTGAAAAATGAAAAAATAATTTTCCTAATTAGATTATGAAGCACACATACCTCTCTTCTCTTTTTCTGAAAAACATGGGTGTCGTTTCCTGCAAATAAAACTTCTAACATTAGCCTTTAGACCAGAGTATTATAACAGTTTTCAAATGTCATTGCTGAAAAGTCGTTCGGAAAATGATGAACAGATGTGAATTTTCTGAAAACGCATTGCGAAGGAGATAAGTAAGTCGATAGCTTTGCTAGCGACCATGTATATTTTAGTGAGTGCAGAGAGCTAATTTTTTAAAATCAATTAGAAATTCTTTTCGAAAATGGGGTTTAATGTAAAAGGGGAAAAAAAAAAAAAAAAAAAAAAAAGAGTAGATATATAAAAAGTTTGGTACTTTTCCGTTTTACCGGCGCAAGCGATAAAGTCGCTAATAATAGTGCAACCGATGCCAAACGGAATATTCTCGCTGGTAACCTTTTACGCCTCATTTTCAAAACAAGTCGCAGCTTTTTCTTATCAGATTGATTGTTTCTTTCAATACTGACATATAATTACATAGAATTTTTATCAGATAGTTCAGTTTTATGTCCAAGGCCATTTTCGGTAATTAAGTCAATTAGGATGCAAACACAGCGCTTACCCGAAGCCGAAAATATAGAAAAGGTAAAGTCAAGAGTTAAATTCATCAATTCTAATGAGAATGCATTGGCGAAGTAAAGTACTGCAGTTTTACATAATTTCTGAGTAAGCTATTCGTACGAATTGAAATATTTCTTGCATTTAAACTTGTGTTCCAAATTAAGATTTAACTTGAAATTAATGTAGATAATTACTGAGAGCATTAGATTTTTGTAGAGAGTAGTTTACGTGAGATGAGATCGCTTGGGGTCACGTGATATGAACCGGCGAATCAGGATGCTGAACCATGAAAGCGTAGTAAATTCTTAAATTAATGTCTTTTTACAAATTTATTGTCTTTATTTATCGGTTTTTATAAAATTTTAAGCGATATTAAAATGTTTATGCCTTTAAAAAAAGAATTCTTAAAACTAACATATTTTTAAATATTTTTTATGTGTATACTGTATGTTGACGCCAATAAAGTCTGCTTGGCGAGATTTGCGCCGGCGAAACGGAAAAGTACCAAAAGTTTAAAGAGGAATTGCTATAGCTTAGCTAATGTTTGAGACATCAGAGAAGGAAGTTTTAAGATGATTTTTTTTAATAGGCTTCAATTCGCGAAAGTATTTGAAGCAACGGGTGTAAAAACTAACAATGAAAGTGTTAAAAGAACTGCAGGAACTGATCACGAAAGTGATTAAAAGAAAGTGATGGTATGCCAACATCTATCGAACGTATGAAAGCACTGTAAATTCTAAGAAAAATTTGTGAACTGAAAGATCTTTATCAAGGAAAGCTACCAGCAGTTTTACAGAACTGAGAATAAAATTGAAAAACTTGTTGAACAGTATATGAAAACAAATAGAATAGTTGTGTGTAAGACATCAAATTTCATCAAGAACGTTACAAAAATATTTTTACTCCCACCTCCAAAAGAAAAAAAATCAAAATTGTATAAATATTTTAGTTTTAACATTAATTTTTAATTATCATTTTAGTATTAATAATTGAATTAGTTGTTAATTATTATTTTAGTTGAAACGTTTAAAGCTGATATCACGATTTGCAATACACAAACTCAGCCGCTTAATAAATATATTTGGAACGGATGTGATTTTAATAAGTAGCTGATGCTGTACGTATAGATACTCTTACTTATATTATAATGAATAAGATGCATACTGCATGTAAACCGATGTTGCATTGTTCAAACTGATTTCTTTTACTGTTTTCCTGTGTGATGTGTATGTAATTTTAATTCGTATATTTAATAGAAGCCCATATGGTATTAAAATATAAATATTGTGAAGTATTAATTGATTATTAAACCATACTCAAATAGTGTATACGATTTTATTCAAATCGTTATTTAAAGCTTCATCATTCCTAATCTTAAACATTCTAATATCTGTATAGAAAAGTAATACTGTTGTACAGTAAGTATTTAATTTTTTGACAATTAAACGCATTTTCCAATCTTTATGTTGCTTTTCTTTAACGAATTCCCTTCAGTGGATGGACACTAGTTCGAAAACGTTTTCCAGGAATGGTGGAACTCATCGGTCATTTAGCTGTTGTTTCACTGAGAACCTTGTTTAGGGTGCAGTGCAGGAGGTTGATCTGATACATTCACGAAAAGGGCAGAAAGACATGCCAAGACAATCTGTACGCGGAATTTGAACCCACACCTGTGGGTTTCGAGCCGCTAACCATTATACCATAGTCAGCACTACTGCATTGCAGCCTTGACACATGTAATTTCTACATTTCTGAATTATTTGATGTCTATGCGTGTGTGTGCGTGTATGCGTTGTATTAATAATCTGTTATTAGATGGCTGAATCGGTCCCACCAGCGGCCAAGCGGTAAAGTCGCTGGTAGTTCGGTCCGAGGTTCGAATCCCACAAACGGGCTGGCTGCATGGGCGTTTTCGTGGTTTTCCCCATGTGTAACGTGTATACGAGCCAGTTTCCCTTAGAAACATCCACGAAGGCATCCCTCCCCTTAGGCAGATAGCCCTCGAGGCTTTGCCATAATCACACACACATAGATGGCTGAATCTAAAATCTTAGTTACCGCTGCCTTAAGCTATGAATTGTTTTTAAAATGCATAATTTCAAATATTTGTGCAGATTAATGTTACTGGGGTGGAGGAATGGCATTGGAATTTGAAAAAACAATTACAATTTCTTCGACTACTTTTATTTTGGTGCACGGTTAAGCTATGGCAATATACATTATTTGTTAATAAGTATTGGTATAAAGGGTATGATTACGACCCCATTAGCTGTCGAGCTGTGAAAGTTGTTGAACACTGGTAGTTCACCCGGTTTCAAATTCCGCTGAAGAATTGGTTGCGTGGGTGTTTTTTGGTTTTCTCATGTGTAATGTGGTTACGAACCAAATTCTTTTTAAAAAATTCTTCACGAAAACATCTTTCTCTTCCCTTGTGTGCGTCGCTTCCCAGAGATAATTTTATAAAATTTAGTGGCGTTAATTCATCGTTACTGTCTGTTTTTGTTCCCATTGTCTTCAATGTAATATAATGAAATTTGAGATTATTTTAGTTTTTATGTAGCTTGGAACTTATCTCTATAAAAATTAAATTGGGAAATGCATCATTTTTATTCATTTAATTGCAGTGTTAAGTGCAGGTGAACTCATAAAGCATTGTAGTGATGATTGTATTTAATGAAAACATGCTGCGTAGCACTCTTGAACTGTTTTAAACAATCTCCTTTGCTATTTGAAGTTTATTTTTAACGATGGTGAATGTTTTGGCTCTGGGAAACAATGCAGGAATAGTGTTTACCTTTCTGTGATTGCTCATTGGAAAAATCCGACACAAAGTTCTATGCGCTTAAGCGCGTTGCCGACGCCATTCGCTTGCAGCTCGGTGGTGTCACGTGCCAGTTTTTGCTTCCTTGATCAGGATGACTCGCTTTGCTCACATAGGTCTCAGTTGTCACATTGGAGAGGTTGGCATTGTTTCTGTGTCGACCATCCAAATAGTCTTGTTGGTTTTTTAAAAATTATATTTATTTCATCCAGTGACCTGAGTAAGGGGTCATTCTTGAAATCACGCTTCACTGAAATAAAGACCGCAAATTTCTAAATTCCGCATTTTTGAAATCCAAGAATATTAGGTGAGCTGAGTTAAATCTGAATGTACGCTTAAGTGCATTAACATTGATGTTGTTAAATATTACATAATCATGCACAACCTTAAGATATATGTTTAGCTTTGCTCAATTGACTACCGATGTTTTACTGTGATTTCAGCCCACCAGCGGCCGAGCGGTAAAGTTGCTGAACACTGGTAGTTCGGTCCGAGGTTCGAATCCCGCGAACGGGCTGGCTGCATGGGTGTTTTCGTGGTTTTCCCCATGTGTAACGTGTATACGAGCCAGTTTCCCATAGAAAGTGCTCCACGAAGGCATCCCTCCCCTTAGGCAAATAGCCCTCGAGGCTTTGACGTAATTAAATAACCTAACCTAACCTACTGTGGTTTCAGATTAAATACGCAACGGAATTGAGCATTTGCGGGATTATATAAAGAAAGGAAGAGAAGGAAAAACTCTTCGTATTAACTTTCGGAAATGTATCAGCTTTGCGGTACCCTTGCCAGAAAATTCGTCTTGCGAAAGTCGCCAATAATTGTACAACTGATGCCAAACGGAATATCCTCGCTGTTAACCTTCAACGCCTTATGTTCAAAACAAGTGGCAGCCATTTCTTATTAGATTGATTGTTTCTTTCAATATTGGCATAGAACTTTTACCCAGATGGTTCAATTTTATGCCCTAAGGCCATTCGCGGTAATTAAATCAATTAGGATGCAATCATACCGCTCACCTGAAGGCAAAAATATAGAAAAGGCAAAGTCAAGGGTTAAACTCATCAATTTTAATGAGAATGCACTAACGAAGTAAAGCACTGCGGTTTTGCATAATTTCTGAGTAAGCTATTCGTACGAATTGAAATAATTATTGCATTTAAACTTGTATTCCAAATTAAGATTTAATTTGAAATTAATGTAGATAATTACCGAGAGAATTGGATTTTTGTAGCGTAGTGTACGTGAAATGAGATCACTTGGGGTCACGTGATATGAACCGGCGAATCAGGATGTTGAATCGTGAAAGCATAGTAAATTCTTAATGTCTTTTTACTAATTTATTGGCGTTTTACAGAAATTTAAACGATATTGAAAGGGTTTATGCCTTCAAAATAGAAAATTCTTAGAACTAACATTTGTTAACATTTTTTTTTTATTTGTATGCCGTCTGTTGTCGCCAATAAAGTCTGCTTGGCGAGATTTGCCCCGGCGAAACGGAAAAGTACCTAATATCCTCGAGCTTTCTTTCCTAAGATTAGTCAAAATTTTAGTAATGTTCTTTCTGAGAATTTTTAAAATTCTGTAATATTTTTGGCGACTGTTGACAAGTTTTCAACATCTTTTCATTTAATATTAATATACACTTTATTTATGAAAAGAAACATTAAGCTGCATTCACATCTCTTATCCTGTGCTTTATCAAATTCTTACATTTCGTAGTTTTCGTTTTTCAAATGCTTTCATCGTGTAGCTTGTGGACCCATGGATAAACTAGTTTCATATCTTCGGTTATAACGTATTATTTTTTCCATTTTCTTTGTAATATCAGCGCGTTTTACTGGTGTGTTTTTAAAAGTCGTTTAGTTGACAAAGAAGACACATTAAATTATAGTGAATTTTAGAAATGCTGGTACACCTTAATTTTTAATAAATTGCGAAATTGGTACTATTTCGTTTTGAGGACCGTAAAAAAATTGCAGTGAAAATGTATGCGCAAAAGCGCCAGATCTAGCAAACGCGCCCATTTAACAACGTGCCAAATCTAGAGTACGCGCTGATTTCAGATTGCGTAAGTTTATATAGTTCTATTTCTTAAGACGCCATTGAAATACTAGTTAATTTTTTAAATCCTTTTTTGATATCCTATGGATTTAACTAACAATTTGGGAATTGCCCATGACGAAAAGTCTGCAATAGAATTTTGGGTAAAGTGCAGAATCACCCACTGCTTGAAGCGTTTTTAAGAATTGCACATACTCGGTATTCATGTACACATCAATCTATTTTCACTTAAAAAAAATCACAGAATTGCACAAAAATGGCACTGCGCACACCCTTGACTTTATCTATGTACACATCGACCTATTTTCACATAAAAAGTAAAAGAAAATTGACAAAATCCAGTTGTTTTTACCTTTGTAAAAAGCGGCAAACAAATAAGTGGGCGATTCTGCACTTTACTGAGAATTTTTTCAAAGAAAAGAGATTATTCATTATAGAAAATTATGTTTGAACAACCAACAAGATGACATTATGCTTTAGCGATAACTCCGTAGCGAAATAGCGATGCAGGCATCCATTCAGTTATGTTTAGCAATTTTTATATAAGTTATAATACTGATCTGAAATAGTTATATACTCTTATGCTTCCATTCAGTCATGTTTAGCCATTTTTATTTAAATTATAATAATAAAAAAGTATTATATGAAATTAACCTTTCATATAAATTAAAACATCAATCTTAAATAGTTATTTACTATTATACACTGGTGTGCAAAAATTAAGGACGAAGTCGAAAAATTAGCATATCAGCTGAACGAAGAGGCAGAGCGGACAGAAAGACCAATCAGGAGATTAAGTAAGGTGATGTACGGTAGCACGTGCGCAGATATGCAGATAGACGTAATGGGGGAGTGTCTGAGTAGTATAAAGCATGTTGTCGGTGTAAGATCAGTATTTCTGGCAAAGAGATTGCACGCTGTATAGCAGTTAAAATCACACCGAGTTGCTGCCTCAGCGAGAAATGGCGAATAATCAATCTGTTAGACGACATCTGGATGCTTTTACCCGAGGTCGAATCATTGGGAAGTTGGAGGAAGGCCGCAGTGTGACAAGTGTGGCTGCAGAGTTCGGAATTGCTCACAGCATCGTTTCACGACTTTGGGGACAATTTCAAACTACAGGAACAGCTATCCGGGGGTTTAGTAGTGGTCGTCTACGAGGAACCACACCCGCAGATGGCCGGTATATTGCCTTACAGGCCAGAAGGAACAGGCGGCAGACAGCGGGAGAAATCGCTAGACACACGACACAGGCGACTGGACGACCGATATCGCGTTTTACCGTGGCCAGAAGACTGCACGGTGGTGGTCTGTTTGCACGACGCCCTGTACGGTGTGTACCTCTAACGCCTGCCCATCGGAGAAGGCGTTCTCTGTGGTGTCGGGAACACCGGAATTGGAGAGACAATGAATGGGGACGAGTACTCTTTACAGATGAGTAGCGATTCTCATCGCATACTCATCTGGAGAGAGCGGGCAAGCCGCAATCATCCCTCGAACATCATTGAAAGGGACAGGTATGGAGGTGGCGATCTTCTCGTTTGGGGAGGCATCATGCTTTTTAATCGTACAGACCTTCACATCTTCGACGCAGGTTCAATCAACGGGACCCGTTATTGTAACGAGATTCTTCTTCCATATGTGCGTCTTTTTAGAGGCGCTATGGGTCCGCAGTTCCTTTTCATGGACGACAATGCACCATGTCATGGCACAGTAGCTGCAGAACAGCTCTCAGAGAGTGAGGATATTGAACGTATGGATTGGCCGGCACGATCTCCAGATCTCAATCCCATCGAGCATGTATGGGATTTTCTAGGCAGACGCTTGGCAGCTCGTACCTTACCACCAGTAACGGTTCCGGAGCTTCGATTGGCGCTGCAAGACGAATGGGCAGCAATGCCTCAACAACTCATTGACACCCTCATTCTCAGCATGGGCAGACGCTGTGAAACCTGCCTAGCAGTCAGGGGAGATCATATCCACTCTTAAAGACCGGATGTTTCTTGCTGGACACCCATCACAGGGATGTTTCGGCCTTCAGTCGCATTGCGCTCCATGCTAATTTTTCAATAAAGCTTCTTTTTATCCCTCTGATTTCTGATTTAGTAAGTGTTGCTTACATTACTCATGTCCTTACGTATTGGGGATCTTACGGTATTAAATGTGTTGATTTGGAAAGCTTTTGTACAAAGTTATATTGAAAAAACCGTCTCGTCCTTAATTTTTGCACACCAGTGTACTTCCTTTCTTGCGTTAAGGTTGCCGCAATTATTTTTGGCAGCAATAGTTTGGCGATTTTTTACGGCCCTCAAAATCGAATAGTACCGTGAAGTTTTTTAACGGTACGGGTTTGAGGATAGTTGCAACAATTCAAAAATGCGAAGTACACACTCAGCAGTAAACTTCCATGCCTCCTCACAACCCTTATCTAAATTTAAATAATTCCGTATTTGCAGAAAATTAAAGGTGGTGAATGAGCGCTTATAAATTATTATTACATCTGTAAAATTTAATTTTCCGATTTTTAATTGATTAGAAGTTCAAGTATAAGTTATTACGCCACTTATTCAGTTTAATATATAAAGTTTTAGCTTGTATAAAATTTCATAATTATGAATTTATTCTGATTCGAAATGGCTTTAAAAGCAGAAGAGATTAATTTGTCTGGAAGAACATGGTCATAAAGGTACGAAAAGATTATAAACATGTGAATTAAATATCTACGATAATAGTAGTGCATTCAATAATTACAGATTTCGAAATTCTAAAACTTTGGGAAACCAACTTAGCTTTGATCGACAACTTGTTCTAAGCACTGCTGATATGCGTTTTCACATCAAAGAGGTTAGAAAAAGAATCTATAAACTAATGCTCTTGAATTTGAGTTTAAATTGAGCAGCAGATGTCTAAGCGTGTCTGTAAGTACGATCTGAAATGTTATGCATATGGAATCTTTTGTCAGTGAGAAGAATCGGAAGTGAGCTTTTTGTTTTCTAAAATCATTAAGTAAAAATTCTGCGTTTTGGAAGTTTTTTTTTTTTTTTTTTTTTTGCTGATGAAAGGGAAAACATTAGCTTTGGATTGGATAGCATATGCGTATCGTAGATAAAATTTAAGATAGAAATTAATCTAAGAAATCTGCTTCCAGTAGTAAAACAGGTAGCTGGTTCTATTCTAATTTAGACCTGTATGAATGCTTCTGGCGTGAGAAATCTCCATAAGAGAAACGGAATCGTGGACTAAGATTCATACTGATATTCTGAGAAATAATTTACTAAGAATTATCATGAATGTAAGTGTAGGTCGAAATTGAGGCTGTATTATGATGCATGACCACGTTTCAAAACTCGGAATATGCGGCTGTGAGTGGTGAATAACAATGAAATACATTGCATTTGTGCTCTAGCCCATCAGATATGAATCTCATGTTGCATTTTTGGGACATCTTGGATCGGAGAATACGATTCAGGATGACCTTCCACTGGAAATGTATAAAGAAAATTTCAAGAGGCACAGGCGAATATTAAGTTCCGCAGCTTTCAGTTTCATGAATTCGATGCACAGACGACTTCGAGCATTTATAATATTGAAGCGTACGCGACAAAATGCGAATTATGATTGAAATGTAAAGGAAAAATTGAGAGTATGAATAATTTTTTGAACCCATAAAAGATTTTGTAAACGTTATTCATCTATAAATTATTTTTCTCAAAGTATTTTGAATGCGGTGTTAAAATATGTTCGAATGATGAATTCTGATCTGTTTTTGTTAACTTTGAATGTATTACGTAAAAACAAGTAATATTTTTGCTCATTGAATTTGACATCCAAGTACATTTTTGCATTCGTACCGCCCAGATGGTATAGTGCTTAGGGGGGAGCTTGCTGCGGTACCGAAGGGCTCGGGTTTGAATTCCGGAGAAGGTATGGCTGTAATTGTCCGTCTCTGCATAGAAAGTAGTGGTAGCCACTTATTAGGTGCTTCTACAATAAAGTGGCCACTACTTCCGAACTTAGGAGTGGCCAAGCCTGTGCCCGCCATTGAATGGGAAACAAACTTTGCATTCGCTGCATGTTATCAGTCATTTGAAAAGTTTTCTTCTGCAACACAGTGAGAAGACCATTTTTTGTTTTGAATCATGATGGGATATTAGTATTGTTGCGTTTTTCTCTTCTTCTGACACCAGTTGTTACGTTATTTTCTTCCTTCACGTTCGTACGGGGCTCGTGTGGATTTGGAGTGAATAACGACGGCACTTGATGAAGTATCGAATAACACACTTTACTTACCAATATTAAACAGGTCAGTTCCAAAGCAGTTTTACAGTCGTCGAAGATCTTCAATAAACACGCTGACACGTTCAGCGACACAGCCTTCACATTGTCAGGCAATAACGGGGGAGACAGCTCTACGGTGCAAAGCACTAGAGTGCAGCTCCCGACTCTGCTCGGTCGTTCTCGGAACTCCACATAGTCTCGAGACTCTCCACGCTACAACTCGCGATGCACTCGACGACACACAGAGCACGGCTCCCGACTCTTCGGTTCAGTCGTTCCCAGAGCTCAACACGTTCTCTCGACGATGCACTAACCGCGATACACTAAGAGACTTCTTCGGTGAACTCGACGACCCACTCAGCACTCGTTGCCCGACTGTCAACTTGATCGACTGCGCACGGCTCGCTAGACGAGGCACACTCTAACTTGCCCTCTCGATGAAGCACTCTCTCGATACTAACTGACTGCGGACCAGCAGGGTTTATATAGCTTTCGGCTTGTGTTCGAGAACATTCTGGGCTAAACCGGTAAGAATTCGTTCAAGAAGGTCCATGGCATATCGTCAATTTTGTCGACAAATGTGACAACCTTGCCTTCCCTTGCCATTTTATGGCAACCCTAAAACTGCTTTGCGGGGAAGGCATCTCACCGCGCCTTGACATTTCGTAGCAGTATATTTTTTAATCATACATCCTTTTTGTTCGGAATTTAACTTGCTTTGCGTCTTGCGGAGTTTTAACATGTGAAAAGGTTAGGAGAAAATATATACAGTGGGAAAATTCTGACTATAAATGAAAATAAATTTTAAATTAATGCAAGATAAGAAATTTAAAATCCTTAAATGTTTTATCAATTGTGGTATTCTTTCTTTTCATTTGCAGCCCTTTTTATTCGTAGCCCTTTTTATCATATATCATGCAGTATTATATTTTGGCAAAAATATGAAATGTAATCTTTAATTCGCAACCTGTTTAGAAAACAGTTTGTTTGTAGAGTATTATTTTTATGTTAATTAACATGTCTTCTTATGATTTAGAACTCCATTTTGTTACCTCTTACTAGGATGTGAATGAGTTTAGAGTATTTAAGGCGCAATTTTTGAACGTTTTAGAGAGAGAGATTTATTGGTAGGGATGCTCGGCGTAATACTTCAAACGCCCAGCTCTGCTACAGTGGTTATCCTAGCCGAAGTTTTGCTAGTCGAAGTAAATCACGCACTTAATAAATTGAGCCAAATTTTCGTTAGGCTGTTCGCATTCATAGTCTTCTGCATCGAGCTAAATTAAAGTTCAGCCGTCTGTTATCTAGTATCCCGTAAGTAGCGGAGATTTAATTTGTAAGCACAAATCTTATGTTTGTTCATTTTAAAGCTTTTAATAAAGAAGTTTAAACAAAGTCTCAGAACTGAGTTTTTTTCCATAGAGAGTGATAAATCGTTTGCCTGTCTAATAGGATTGAAGAATTATAGCTAATTTACAGATAGTAACTGTGCAAGCTAATTAAAATATGAGATGAGATGAATTCCAAATTTTCTCCGATCGGAATTATAAGATTTTCGAATTTTTCAAATGTCGATTCTTTTATATAAAAGTATAAGGAAAGAACTTAATCTTTTAAAATTAAAGCTAAATTTGAAATATCTTTTAATTAAAGGAAATTTAAGAATGCAGTTTTTAAAAATATATTTATTAAGATTATACAAATGAAATTTAGTGAATAAAGCTCGTAACTAAAACAATGTTTGAAATTCATTTTCTCGATATATTTTGATAAAAAATCAAAGAGTAACAGTTCGGATTTTTTACTTTTTCCAAAATCTCTTCAAATTAAAAAAAATGCAGAGAGGAAAAGATTATTTCAGTAGTTAACGCAGATAAATACTAAACGTAAAATGTAAAATTATTTTGAAAAAATTAAGAGTGAGGCTTTTAGGTTTGCCAAGAGGTGATTACTCATGATCCAGGTACGCTGAAATTGCAACAGTTGCCTTTTTTTATTGAACTCATATGTAGGCTGTCAATAAAACTCAGCTTTTTAAAGCTTTGAGTTAAACTGATTAACTGTCCTCAGGTGGGCAGAAATCGTAATCTTCGAAATGTCCCATCTCTGCTGCATACCTCTTTGAACTTTTCAAAAGTAAACTTTCAACCAGTCCGATGTAGAATGACGCCAGAGATAGTCAGCCAGTCATGTAATTGTACATCAACACCTGCTAGTTAAAAATGTTAAGAACCCTAATTTTCTAATTGTGAGCTTCCTCTTCTGTACTTTAGTACCTTTCGAATTTTTCTGTATTTTACTCTGCTACATTAGAATAGGTACTGCAAGGTCATTATCCTCACCCAGGTTGCCTGGTAACCATAGTAACGACAACTGTGACAGGTGTTAGAGCCCCTAATTTATTTTATTCCCAGTTTACGTTGAATGTGTTACGCTTCATGAAAAGTACTTGATTGAAGCTGACATGAACTCCTGTCTCAGATAAAGGGGAGAAACTAAGTGCTTGCAGTGAAATTTTTTCGAAATGTAAGTAGTATAAGTTCCGAAGGAACATGTAAAAAGTTAGCTTACGTTGTTTTTACAAAATTGATTTTAAAAATACCAAGGCATTTAAAACTTTTTTGTAACTCAAGTCTCTGCGACCAACTGTTCCGAAACTAAAGGCTGAGTAAGGACTGTAGTGGGCACGTTGTATACATATAGATGGAAATCGAAGAAACTTTCTCTCTCTATATATCTACTCTTAGAGAGATTCTTGAAGGCAGTTAAGAGTATCTCTTACTTAACTTTAAGAATCTCTCCGAACTCTCATTTTTAACTAAGTAGCTGAAGTATTTCATCGCCATCAGCTATTCATGGTCGTCCACATTAAAATCTGTGAATCGGTAAAATCAAAATTGTTTTCACGAAACTTTTTTGAACCACTTACGGCATGAGGAATCGTCAATGACATCTTCACCGTACGCGGTGTATGGCTTCTTTTGCGTCTGTGAAGCAGTCCTTCCTTTTCGGAAAAATTTAATACGTCTAAAATGCTTTTATTTTCTAATATTTTTTATTGCTTAACCCTTTCGAGTTGGCGCACCTTTGTTCAAGACATTTTCACGGGACGAATGGGAGTCGAAAGAAGTCGCCCCACAGGCCGGGGATTTTGCATCGGCTATGTCTAAATTTAGGGCGGGGGGTGAATTACAAAAGAAAGTTTACATCCTAACGTCATAATTTTTGGTACTATTTTAGATTATTATTTAAGCTTTCATATGTGTTAAAATTAGCGTTAGTAATCTTTTTCCTTTACTGTGCATGAAAATGTATGAAAAAAAATTTGCTTTGAGAAATAGTTTTCAGAAGCGCTATTCAAATTATTCAGAAGTTTTAATTGATAAAATATATTAATACACTTTTAAATTAATTAAAAAATACAAGAAAACTGTTTACAAAAAGAAGTAAAAAAATCTTTCACGTGAACTTGGAAGGCAGACACTCAATTAACTCAGTCTCTGACAAAATGGTCGTATGATAAATCACCAGAAATATCGCTCTCTTAACTCTTTAGAAAATTAATCATCATTTTCATTCATATCACTAATTGGGTCATTTACTGTTCGTCTGATAAATAACGTTTGCTCGCCATAATAAACTGAAGTCAAGGCTTCCCGAAATAAAAGCAATGCAAAGCGATTAATAGAACCTCACATAGTAACCCTAAAAAACTCTAGATAGTAGCAAAAAAATAAAATAAAATAAAAAAAAGGGATTCGAAGGGCTATAGAAACGCGAATGTTTATGTCATGTGGCGAGTTAGACGAACTCTCACTGTTTATATTATGCCCCCCTGCAATGGCTGACACCAACGATACGGAGAATGTGATCAAATTTAAAGTCAGGATCCTAAAACTATATTCAGTTCAAAAGTAATGGACACAAGACGCCATCTAGTGGTCTTTAAAACGTTTCAGGGCACTTGCACAAATGTGTGACGACCGGGGGTGAACGAGAAAAGGTTAGAATACATGGACCAAGGTTAGAATACAATACCAAGGAGGTTAGAATACATGGAGATGGCGTCTCTGCTGTCGCAATACGAGGAGAGTGAAGCCGGGGGAAGCAAATAAGCCACGCCTCGTGAGGGCAAGAAAACGCTTCCCTTACTATGTGAAGTGAGGTTAAACGTCAGCTTGTTTGAAGTTTTGAGTGTGTTTTCTGATTTCTTATGTGAAGACGTGAGAGGGTTATAAGGTACTGAATGGTTACATTGAAATAATGTCTACATTTCGGATTTCATTTCAATATAAAAGAATGTTTTTTTAACATGCATAAATAAGTAGAATAATTGAAATGTGCGTTTGAAAAGCCATCAGCAAAGCGTTTGAGTATTTTCTCGGTGTGACGTGCGCGAAGAAACATCTATAATTCTCAGATTTTTCTTCAATTAATGGTTTGAGTATTATACTCGTAATTAACTGAGTTGTAAAAGCAAAACGGTAAGTAAACAAGGGAAGGGGGAGTGGTCAGCTCATCGTGGAAAAGAAAACGCGTTATTTTAAAGGTGTGATCATATTATATTACAAGTCATATTTTATGTATTTAATTTTATTTTCTGTGCAAGTAAATATTTAATAACAGGATTTAATTTGGGGTGAAATTTGTGGGAGTTTTAAAAATAACAATGCAGAATTTAAATATTTTTTATCATTGTTCATGCAATTTAATATTTTTCAAAACGTAAGTAGTATTTCTAACATGGAAAATTGAGAATTATACTTGTATATATTTAGAATAACTAAAATATAATCAATTAATGATTTGAGTATTTATTTATTTATTTTCACAATACCTTTATTGCTAGCATTCATTAATGACAGCGTGTAATTACATAATGCATTTCTCATTTAACTCATTTTAAGGGAATCAGTCCCTTTGTACATATATTTTTCCTCTGCATTTCAGAGTAATTCAATTTGTAAACTATGATTAGTTCATTTTATCTTTCAATTTTTGCTAGGAAGTTCAGTCTAGTTTTTACATTTATTTCATACATATATAAGTCAAATGATATTTATTTCACATATGTATTAGGAATTTTAATAGCACTTTGCCTACTTTTACATTAAGATTTCACTGTTAAAGATTGACTGGTGCTGATTTGTTCAAAAATAAAAAATTAATCATAAGCATTTTTATTTTATTCAAAAAAAAAAAAAAAAAAAAAAAAGTTTATTTAACATGTAGAGTTCCATAAGAAAAAATCATGTATAAAAACTATAAAATATGCAAATACAAACATTATTTTGTATTATAAAATATACAAGACATGCAAGTTATAGAATATACAAGTTATGCAATATTTCTATCATTAAATAATCAGGTTATCTCAGTTCATGAAAATTTTGTGTGCATGAAAAGTAATTTATTCAATAGTAAAATTCTAATTTACTATAAGCATTGCACAAATGATAGATATATGTAACTACTAGTTAGCTGATAACATAATATTATTTTATAAAAAATAACAGGATATAACTACATAAGTTTTCAAGGAAGAAATATCTGTGTCGTTAATGAAGCTACAATAATTTATAGAAATGATAAAGTGAATTGCATAGATATATATAAATAAAATTTTACAAAATAAAATAAATTACATACATAAATAAAATTACATAAATTACATATATAAATAAAACAAATAAAAGTATGGTATATTACATCATAACTTCAATTAATGAGCAGTTCATTCAAGACATAACAAGCTCTGTTTGTGAAACAGAATGCAGACAAATTCCATCTGAATATAAAAACTGTAAATTACTCAAAGAAAATCTCAATGCAGTTGGTAATTTGCTTACTGCCCTTTAAACAATACCAGTTTTGTGAATTTCTGTCGTATTTTCTGTTTGTGTAGAAAAAGGGTGTTCTGTTTTGCTTCATAATGAAGCCGTATATTTATGTAATGCATAGCAATGCATTTGACTAAATAGAATAGATGATTATGCTCGGGTTCAGTATTCCAGAGCATGATTTTTTAAACTTTCAAAGATGTTTACATCAAGACATTTAATTAAAACATCTGTAATTATAGTTTCGACTTTAGAAGTATTAATTTCTGACAGAGGATACATATTCAAATATCTTCTGAAAAGTATCTCAGTCTCTTTACATACTTTAATGGTATCCCAAGAAGGAAATATAAGTCCTCCGCTAGATTTTATATCTATCAATTTCCAATTTTTTTCTGATGAATAAAGTGCTTCAATGCATTTAGAGCAGAAAATTGTTTGTTCTGTTTTCCGAACAATAAAACCCGCAATATATGCAATAGTTTCTTCTAAATATTCACTAGGTCGGAAATATAAAGAAAGACAGTAATCATGTTCAGCCAATATATTATCATTATGAGTTGTTTCTTCATTTTCTAATATGAAATTTCTTCGGCTACTTTTATTTATGCCTTCTGTTGGATTTTTGTGTGAAGAACATACAAGGATTTTATAGTTTTCTATTGCTGAGCAATTTCCATTTTTATTAATTTCTAGTTCTTGATGAACAAGAATTTTTTTTAAAGCAGAAATGAATTGCCTGCAAGTTGGATTATTATTGCAGCCAAATTTTGATCTTATATACCCAAACAGAAGCTCTATGTTATCTTGATTAAATTTGTACAATGGTATATACTTCAGTTCTTCTTTCTTTACTAATTTTTCGAACACTCCCTTGCTACTTTCAATACAGATTAAAAATCCTAAAAAACCTGTTTTTCTGTTGCTAAGTACTAGAGGTGTTTTCTCTCTTCCAGAAAGGTTTTCAATGTAAAACTTTGCTTCGCTGAAGAATTGTAAAATAGTGGAATAATTTTCAGTGCACATTGCTTTTTTATAGGAAGCCTGGTGAATACTTCTGGAATTTAAAATATCGAATAGCCTATTAAATAATTTGATGAATCGTATTGTGCCTGATGCATCTTTGAAAGCCATGAATTTCTTTTTCTAAACAAAACTGCAGAGCATCACCTACTGAATCACTAAAAAGTTGTGCAGCTAAATTTACTTTCATTGGTTGTTTTTTCCAAAATACATGGTGCCGTTTCAATTTATTTGCCAAATGAAGGCCCTCTTCTTCTTGTAATTTATTTAAATTAACTATGTGTTCCCACTGAATTATTTTATGTTCATAGTCAATTAGAACACCTTTGTCCCCAAAAGTATTTCTTACCAATTTTAAAGCATGGCAAGGATCCAGGAAGAAATATATGGGTTGCTGTGTTGTGGGATGGAGGAAGAAAGTTTTAAAATCATCCAATTCAAAACTGCAGCCTAGATTTTTCATCATTGAGAAATTTGAAACGGCACCATCACATGTCAGACTAACAATATTAACATTTGCTTCACTTAACCATCTTAAGCAATTAAGAATAACTGATGCACGCTGCTCTCCACTTAATCCAGCTGTAAAAAAGTAGCCTACTGGAAGCTTCCAGTTACTATTAATACAATTTACCAATAGTACTAAAACTTCTTTTGCAACAGACCTTTCGTCACCATCTAAATGTGTTCCAATATCAATATATCCAACATACTGTTCACCATTCCATTCTACATGTTGTCGAATTGCCATTTCGTCAACAATTAATGAACAAAATACTGGATATTGACTTGTTGAACTTTTTGCTTTCAAAGCTGCTAAAGCTTCTTTGCAGAATCCTGGTGATGCATCTAAACTTTCATACCATTTAGAAATGGTACAGGGATGTGGTAACCCAGTGTCAAATTGCTTTCTGATGTAACAGTATGCTTTGGGTGACAAGAAATTTAAAGTTAATGCAAAAGAACGAAGTTGGGGGGAGTATTTGTTATGTTTTTTCTTAAGATGTAAATTAATTTCTTTGGAAATTTCTGGAATGTTATTCAAAAGTTCATAGTACTCATCTATAATTAAATTTTTATTTTTCAATTCGAGTAGAATATTTTTATACGAAAGCAATCGCTTTTGTAAGCGTCGTTTTGTTTGTTGCAGCCCTTTAACTTGAATTTTTGCCTTCTTGAGTTGCAAAGAAGTTTTCGTCAGTTTTACTTTCAACGTTTTTTTTACAGGAGAATCTTCTGTATTACTGCATGTTTCATCAGCTATGAATTCTCTAGTTTCTGAGTTGGCAGGAGCAGGTCTCTTAAATGGAACTTTCTTAGTCTGGGAAAAAAAAAAAAAAAAAAAAAAAAAATTAGCGCTGAAATACTTACGTGCATTAGAACAGCTTATTTAACATCTTATTGATCTAAATATATACAGTGAATCGTCTCTTGAGATAATTAATAATCACAGTGGAGGTGATGTTCTACATTTATGTTCTTATATTCGCAGAAGTAATGATTGCGCTAATCGCTATGACAAAGCGCTTAAAGCTAATGCCTTAACAATTTCTGTAATTTTAATATTTTTTTATTTGTAACATACATTATTCCTTTTGCAGTATAAAGAGGGAAATCTACAAATATTAAGTATTAAAAAATATATATGTTCATTTATCAGTTACACAGTAGGACATTGATTATTTGAATGCAGTTTTAAAAAATTTTTGGCCTCTCAAAAATTAAATTATTTTTTAAAATCTTTTAATAACATAGAGTTTCACACTGATTTAAAAAAAAATCTGAATCCATGCATTCAGAGAGAAATATATTAATGAAAATTAGTTGCTACAATAAATTAAAACATTTTGCTAAATACGAAGTTTTGGATTACCAATATATATCAGCCATTGAGGGACTCGTCACCAGAAATGCTTTTCAATGTTAGAGCGGGGAACTGATTTTACATCCAAGAGAATGGAGAAGACACATCTGAATTTTGAAATAGAACACCCCGGGGAATGAATCAAAGAGTCTTCTTTTGTAAAATTAATGAATTATGATAATTTTATTTTAAAATGAAACATAAGGGAAAAACCTTTTGCTATAAAATATATTTTAAATGCTTATTTTATCCACTAATTTAATCTCGTATTCTTTCGAAAAAAGTCTCTGAAGAGCACACTTCTAAGATAAAGAAAGAAGAGTAAACTTATTTTATAAAAAATTGAAAGGTAAAAGCAGTTTACTGGAATAGAGAACAAACATATACTATTGAAAGTGTTTGAAACTGAGGGGGGTGGGACAGTAATGGTGATGACAGATGAAGAATCAAAATTTATGTACAGAAACTGGGATATGGCATGACAATTTCAATGCAAACAAAATAATAAATCACAGCAACCTATAGATGTAAGAACTGTGTGTGTGTGATTATGGCAAAGCCTTGAGGGCTATCTGCCTAAGGAGAGGGATGTCTTCGTGGAGGACTTTCTAAGGGAAACTGGCTCGTACACACATTACACATGGGGAAAACCACGAAAACGCCCATGCAGCCAGCCCGTTTGTGGGATTCGAACCTCGGACTGAACTACCACTATTCAGCGACTTTACCGCTCGGCCGCTGGCGGGCACAGAGTCGTAGCTAGGGTTTTCAGCGCCCGAGGACAACTGAAGATTTCGCGCCCCCTACTGCTTGCCAAGGATGGAAAACATTTAATTCTAAAATTTCGTAACATCAGTTTGGCGCCCCTTAGATTCTGTGCCCGGGGATAGATGTCCCCCCTTGCCCCCCTCTAGCTACGCCCCTGGGTGGGCAACAGATGTAAGAATAAATAAGCTTGTAATCTTGAATAGCTATCAAATGAATATTATATGTCGACTTTAATATTTAAAAGAAATTTTACAAACTTGTAACAGATTATTAATTCCTCCCTGCCCTCCAAATCTCGCAATGCACAAAGAAAGTAAAAATTAAAAATTCCTCAAAGGTTTTATTTCTGAATTTGCAAGCAGATGTGAGAAACCGAAGCACTAGCCTTACCAGTGGTAGACAGTTATTTAATTAGAAGAGGACTGTTCATAATATATCACTAAATCATATACAAACATTCTTTAATATTAATTTAGAATTTAAATAACAAAAATCAGTGATTTTGTTTGAATTCTAAATTAATACTTGATTGGTGTGTTTAAGTTAATTATGCTTTAATATTATTAAAAAATAAAACACATCCTTATATACCTTTTGAACTTTCTGCAAATAAGATGGAAATTCTTTAAAGATGCTCGGAACAACACCCTTTTTAAGCGTTACAAGGTGGCTAGCGTATCTTTTATTGAAATCCTCTTCTTTAAAATGTTCAGAACAGAGAAATGCATTTGCAGAAGGATTCCAATCTTTACGCCGTATTGCCTGAATCCATGCTTCTCTTAAAGTTGGATCTTTAGGAATTCTGAAAAAGAAAAATCCATATGTTGAAGAAGTATAAAAATAAATGTTTTAAAACAATCTAAAATCCAATTTTTAGTATAGTACATGATAGATTATAGTACATGATGCAATACAGAAATGGCATATAAAATTACCAAATAATTTTAGTGCATAAATAAATTAAAATTTTTGATTAATTAATGCAAAGCATACACAGCTATTTGCTTATGAGACAGATGCCTTTGTGGAAGGCCCTTTTTATGGTATGTAATTCATATTCATGCAGTATGTGAGATGTTGAGTTTTAAATCTTGGCGTAAGTACAACAATTATCAATGAGCCAATGGTGAGCAATAGTAGCTTTAGGAGGGGTGAAATATAGCCCCACGACAAAAAATCATTCGAACAGCAATCTTTGGTGAAACATTCTAAATACAGTAAAGCAAACTATGTTGGTGAGTATCATAAATTTAATCATGATCTAAAACCTGTAAGAGGGAAAAAATTTTCAACATTCTGAAAATTAAGATAGTCAAATTCTTAAAGATTGATTCTTTTGAAATATGGATAATTTTACAAAATGTTTAATGCTAACTTCTCACATAATTCAACATAATTTAAACTTAACATCTCACATAGTATATGAATATGAATCAGTTACTCTAAGAAGGCCTACAAACTACAAACGCATCTGTCTCCTAAGCAAATAGCAGTGTATGTGCATTAATTATTCAACAATTTTTAATTAACATTTCTGTCAGGATGGATATTACTAAAGGGAACCCGAAGAGAGTGGTTCTTTTATATGGTACATAAAAATATTTATGGTACACAAGTGCAAGAACCAGTTATAATTATTGTACTATACCCTCAGTTATTTTGGTCATATGCAGACAAAGTACTGTTTCCACTTAACTATGATTTATTTATAGGTTTCAAATAATAATTTAATATTATAAAATCATACAAATTATATTTTAAAGTTCTAGGAAAACCGATTTATTATGAAATGTATGAACAAGGTTACATTCTTTTTTGTTATTTATTTCAAAAATTGGATTTTTTAAAATAAATAATTTAGAAATTATGAGCAAATTAACTATAACTCATATTTATATTTCGGTCATGTAAGGCAACTATAGCCACATATCTTCCCCGCATTAAATTACTGGATTCTGTAAAAGTACTAATATATAAAAAAAGGTAAAAGTTAGAAGCATAAATTTATTACCAAATAACATGCTTTGAATTTTGTCAGAAAAATGCATATATAAATGCTTAATCATTACTAGCGGGAAGTTATAATGCTTCCATATATGACTGTTTGCATATAGGTGCAGAGAAAAACATAACATTCATTTTACAGTATAAAGGTAATTAAAGAGCATTGCTCATATCCTGATAATCATTAGAATTGATACAATTATCAGCACTTGCAGCCGTTTCCTTGGATATGTTTTAAACATGCACAGCAAATTTTTATCTAACTTTGAGCAAAGTATAATTAAATAAATGATAGTATATATGTTAAAAGAATATTTACCTGTGAAATGTAATACCGGATCCTGCTATTCTTCTATTTGTACAGCCGAAAGCAACGCAGGAATTTAACATTCTGGCAGGAATAAAAATTGCTTCTCGGAACAATATTGCAGCCGTCTACAAGATGATAGAAAATGTAGAAATAAAATGAAATGGCGGGAAAAAGTGAAGGAAAAAGCGCGCGAAGAATCCACGGTCTTTAATTTACGAAACTGGGTGTGGCTAGGTTCTGCCTCATTGGCTGAAGAGCTCGTCAATCTTTCTAAAGCCACGACTACTAAGGGCATGCTTTCCCCCCCTTTTTGGCTTCACTTGGACTGCGCGCAGGGCATCTCCATGTATTCTAACCTCCTTGGCTCTTGCACGCCGGGAAATGAGTACGTTTCTTGCTGGCACGTACTATGTGTGACGATTGGTGCGAAAGGGTTAACATAATTGAAAAAGTACATCCAAATGTCATAGTACTTTTAAAGTGTTAGCGCAACCTTAATAAAAGTCGCCATATTTTTTTAGAATGCATTAAACTTTGGCAAACACGTTCGCATAGCAGTTCTTTAGTTTTAACAAGCAGCGTCCTCATTTTTTTAAAGCATTCTTTTGGGCGTATTCTAAGTTTCAGCGGTTTTTGTTGCTAAATAATGTAAATTTTTGTTTGTTTTAAACTGTTTTAAATTATGCCCTTGTGGGATTTACTTGCAGTGGCTGTGCGATAGAATTTTCTCAAGAATACAGTATTTTGCCGTAAAATCAGTGAAGCATAGCTGCTATGCTAGGAGAGTCCCGGTTTTTCGACAGATCTCCTGGTAGATCACTGAATATCCCGGTTTTTAGCCTTAACTATTGAAAATATTCTTCAGCAATAAAGTTAATTTGTGCAGTTTAAGTTTCATTGTTGAATTAATGAAGCTTAAGTTGGGCAAATTTCATCCCCCCACTCTGTTATCGTCAGTATATTCCTTATTAAATTTTATTTGAGCTGAATTGTCATGATCTATTCTAAGCATTTGTAGATTTTTATGAGATTCAATCAAATGTTTAATCAGTGTTTGTAGTTAGTCTTGCTTTACTTAATTTGATGGTACAGTATTAAATTTATTCATACACATTTCATTACTTTCATTAGTTACTCTTTCACTAGTATGTGCAATATTTATTAATTTTATTTTTACCGCATTTAAAATTATTTTGCTAAATTAAAGCTTTCCTTCCATACTCTTTATATATATATAAAAGTGTAAGAAAATTACAAAATGAAGTTAGCCAAAGAACATAATATCTGGAACATATAATTAAATATTAATTGCAGAACAATTTTTTAAAAACAAAATATAAACATGCCTAGTATTTTTGCGCATTCAGCTGCTGAAAATTATCAGTAAAGACATAAAGTAAGCAATTTAGAACTAATTTTTCACAAAGACCAAAAATTGAAATTCATAATTAATAAATTTAAAATAATTCTAATTTAAAAAAAATGTTAAAAACCAAAACTTTTCAAACAAGCAATACTCCAGTTAAAAAAATTAAAGAAAAACAAACATATTAGAAGAGAAATTCAGTGCCACTTCGTCAGGAGGAGGAACATTGAAATCTCTATTCCACAAAAATCCTTGCTTTTCTGTATCCAGAATTAGCTGGTGAACCATTTCAATGTATTTTAAGTATAATACTTCACCCCAAAATTATGGTGATTTTAATGAATTCCATAGCTGTCATAGTGAAAAGAGCTCTAGAAACAGGATAAGGTTTTATTTTTATAGTTTGAAACCGTTCTGAAAGAGTAGTTTCAACATCTCTCATTTTTCTGTCTTTTTTTAACTTTCGTGAGACATTTGCAATTTTTATTAGTTCATCAATTAAGTAAATGACACAGTGTTTTGACAGTTTCCAGTTTAAAGCATTTTTTCTCTAGCTGCACTTATCAAGAGTGTCAGGATCTTTTAACTTTTTTTTAGGCTTAAGTTTTTTCCACTTGGGCTCATTACAAGTTAACCGCACAACAAATTTTTAGGAATGCATCTTTCAATGAACTATTCAATTTCAAAACTCATGTTTCTAGCCAGCAGAAAGATTACATTTTGTCTTTCATTTCAGTCTTGTACTTCATTATTACAGGCATGACCAGTGCTTTCTTTGCTTTTTCTTCAGCTTGCAGTTGTCATTTCCTTTACATCCAAAGACTGCTAGTGTACATTAATGTTAATGAGCATTTCATTAAATTATTTTAGAACTTTCTGTGAACATAATGTGTGTATCCCAAAGGGAGGATTTTGGATGTGTAAAACTTTAAAGATGGAATGCAGAAGTTGCATCTTGTTAGTTGGTATCCAGGAAAGAAGACACCCATTTACAATGTCCCTAGAAGATTATTTCCCATATCCTTAAGATAAGGAAATTTTACTTCTCTAAGTTTCTTTCTAAGCTTTCAATAAATTTCCGAGCTTTGTTTGGAAAGAAACTTAGAGCCTTCAAACTCTGCTGCTTTGTTTGGAAAGCAGCAGAGTTTGAGGGGTAAAACAGTTTCTCTCAAACCCATTGAAGCTGTAAACACGTGAATGATAAACAAGCCACCATCCACAGAAAGTGAACGAACTGTACTGATTGAAATGAAAGGATAATGACAGAAATAAAATGTAACTAACTGATACTTGATGAAAATTTATTAATAGAAATTTGTACAAAAGCATAGTTAACAAAAATTACAATATTTGGATTATTTGTAAAATATTGAAATTAATCAAATTTATGGAAATTGAAAAGTGATGGAAAAGTTAACAGTCTAACTTGGGGTTGTAATATTTCGCTTACATATCTCTGAGTGGTTACAGAACCTCCTTGAAAGATAAGCAGCTCAATGCAACCGTTTCTCATGCTTCTTCCACAAACCATTAAACTACTGTTGCAAGAAAAGTACATTTTGTGAACAAGGGACAGCTAGTTGTGTGTTTCTTCTTCTCTCCAGATTAAACATGTCTAGAATCACTACTCAGATTATAGCAAAACTCATCAGTAAATAATACTTCTTTTACTGGCTGTGATTGATTTTGCAGCATTTAGCCTGATTCTAGAAATTCATTTCTTTATATTCAAGGCACACTAGTAGCCGAGCAGTCGCTAGCTGAATGCTGGTGGTGTGGTGTGGTCTGAGGTTTGAAATCCTGTGAATGGGCTGGCTGTTTGGCATTTTTGTGGTTTCACATCTTATGTTTTACTTGTAGCAAATATTTTTTAAATTTATGTATGAAATTTTATCCAGTGCAACGCTTGCAGTAATAATACCATCAAGTGGTAGATTAGGAAGAGAACTAAACATCTAGAGAGTAGCCCAGTGGAGGTTTAGCGAGAGGTAATTCAAACTGCATTAAACTGGAATTATTATTTTGCTTGTGCTTTTGAACTAGCTGGCATGAAATTACCAAAATCTTGTACTAAAGTCAAATAAATGTTGATTTTTTTTTCTTTTTGTAATTCACAGTAGTTTTAACTGCTTTGAAGACTAGAAATTTTTTGTATTATTTTTTAATTATAAAATTTTGCAGTCATATTGTTTAGCTGTGTAGTTTAACTTGTAGCCTGTGGAAGTTATTTTGTAGTAATGTTTACTTGGTATTATGCACTATATCTTAAATTTTATTTATTTATTTTTATGTAGGCATGCATTGACAATAATTTAGAAATGGTTCAGTTCCTTGTTGAGCATGGGTGTGATGTTAATCGAGGAGATAATGAAGGTTGGACACCACTTCATGCTACAGCTTCATGTGGCTTTCTTAGCATTGCCAGGTAAGCATACCATTCCTATGCAGTATTAAAGCCTTATTTTATATTTTTATATTGAAGATGTCTGAATTACATTAACATTTAAAAATTCAGTGTTACAGTTATAAAATGTTCTTTCTTACTATTGAAAATTTATTTTGGCCTTGCAAAAATTTAGTTTATCAAATTTATCAGCAGATAGTGCTCACGATAAATAGTAGAAAACTGATGGTGAGTTTATAATACTTGCTATTATAAATCCTTCAGGAGGACTTGATTTGTTATTTTGTTTATGTGAGCAGATTGCAATATGTATGTTGACCAAAGGAAAGTGAATATAAATAAGGAATATTTTATTATTTTACACTTAAACCTCATCTCAACAAATTTGGGACTGAAGATCTGATTTGCTAGATCCAAATGTCCATGATACCTGATCTGACAAGAGAAATAAATTCTATCACAAAAAAGTGTGAAAATTAACTGCTGAATTAAATCAACAACTGAAACTGATTAACACTGTAAGACTAAGACCCTTTCCTCAAAATACATCGATCCCTCTAATATGTTTTTTAAGAGAAGAGTAGGTGCCCTCATAATTATGAGTAACAATTTTATCCATAAAATTTAAAAATACTAAAAAGGACGTAAAAATGATTGACAAATTTAACTTTTGTTTAAAGTCTAAGTGAAAAAAGAAGGTGTAATTTTCTGTTAATCAGAGTTCTCTTGATACACTGTTGGCATTATGCAGAAAGCAGGAATGTTTTGTAACTTTTTTCTAAAAAAATCTGACAGATCCATCCTTTTCTTTTCTACAATTTGTGTGAATAAAAACGTTTGTGTGAGTAAAAAGAATGCTTTTTCAACACATTTATTCTTGTTTTTCTCAACTTTCAAAACCCTTTCAGCAAATAACTTAAATCTTTCAAAAGACAAAGAGTGCCTTGAAGAAAGTCTCCATTCAGAAGATCGAACTTGGGAAATCTTTCAAAAGACAAAGAGTGCCTTGAAGAAAGTCTCCATTCAGAAGATCAAACTTGGACTTGGAGATTTTAAATACCAGAACAAACCAAACCTATAAGGATTAAATAAGGATTCGGTAGACACAAGTGTACAAAAGAAATTTCTTTCTATAGAACTACAAAAAATTATCATCATTCAAAAACATACACAAGATCAACCAAAAGAAAAAAATATGAAAATATTACAACAGAAACCCGTTAAAATGCCGAGAAACCAGAACATTAACTTTACTGAAAGCATAAGATTAGAGGCTATACATTCTGAGATTCACTAGAAGTTCCCAAAACAGAAAACAGAACATTAATTCTACCAAAAGCATATGCTTGGAGGCCATACATTCCGAGATTGACTCAAAATTCTGAGACACTTCTTCCCATGCTTAACAGTGAAGCAGCACATGCAAAATAAGGAGTCGTCTATTATAATCTCTTGGAATTGCCATGGTTTCAACCAAAAGCTTCTTCACATTATCCCTCACATCAAAGACCTCATCAGTATCCATCATGCAATCTGCTTTGCAGTTTAACAGGTAGATGCCGGCCTGACACACCGGTGGCCCATGCTTGTCTGTTTCATGGGGTGGCCTGACCCACCGGTGGCCCACGCTAGATTGTTCCGTGGGGCGGCATGCATCACCGATGGGCCACGTTTGTATATCAAAAAATACGTAGTACAAAATGTAATTTTATTCATTTTAACATTATACATTAACATTTCTACCTTATAATCAAACATTTAACACAAAATACATAACTTATAATTTAATCAATACATTAAATATAACTACTTATTCTACCGATGCAATTTTTAAAAACATTTTAAAACAAAGTGCCAGCTTATCCGGACAACTGCTACAAAAGGTCTTTACTTTTTTGTTTTGTTTGTGGTGTACTGTGTATCTTTTAAGTTTGTTAAGCGTTTTTAACACTCTTTACATCTTTTCCTCATCTTCCTCACAGATCTTTGGTGTGAACTTAAAAAATGTTTTTCCATCTAATTACTATTAATTCTTCACTAGGGCGAATTCTCAACACTCTTTAATAGATAATCAATAAAGTTTTCTCTAAATTTTAAAATTTGGTAACGCTTGGTTCCCCACTTTTTGTGGATGTACCACACGTTTTTTAAAGAGGTCCCACATATTAGCTTTATGACAACTTTTTGATACCATTTTACCGTTTTCCGTAATTATTTATAATAGGAACACATTTGGTCAGATATATCAACTCCCTTTTTCACACTATTGTAAGAAAAAACGGTATCTGGTTTTAACCTTTTAACTGTCATGCCCGAGATAATCTCGGGACAGCACTGGTGTTCGAAAATGTCACACCCAAGTATTACTCGGGGTAATTTTTTTTTGAGTGCATCGTATTGTTATACCCGAATATATATCGGGAGATGTTTATTTCGGCTTCATCTCTTTGTCAAACCTGACTGTATCTCGTGAAAAGTTAATGTGCGCTCAATTCAATAGATGGCAGCACTTTACTGAAGATTTCAAAGGTTAGAGGTTAGAAGTTCCTTGGTTCAAAGTGCCCTGTATCTTTTTGTTGTAAAATGGCGTCCAGTTCTTTGAAACGATATATAGATAATTTAGATTCTTCAACCGAAGATGAAGATTTTGAAAGCATCGATACTAGTGACGCAAGTGAAACTGGAGAGAGTGACATTGAAAGTAGCAGTGAATCAACGGATAGCGGTGATGATGTTATAGGAAATGTGAGAGACTAGTGTGAAATAACTGCTTCTGGCCGATCAGGGCCCCTGCAGTTCCCTTTTACAGGTATTCCAGGTGTAACTTTTCCTGTAAACATTAACTACACTCCTTTAGATATTCTAGAAATGTTTCTGTATTCAAATCTAATGAATATAATTGTCAAAGAAATGAACAACTATGGAGAACAAGAAAGAAAAGCAAATCGGGCAAAGATATCAAGGTGTTCCCACACTAAAAATGGATCCCTACAAATGACAGAGAAATGAAGCCATTCTTTGGGCTAATAATTCTTCAAGGTATTGTCCAAAAACCAAATCAGGCTATGTACTGGTGTCATTGAAGAATTTTGCATACTCCAGTTTACTCAAAAGTAATGCCCGTAAATCGTTTTATTTTGCTTTTTCGATATTTACATTTTTGCAATAATGAAGCTGAAAGAAAAGAAGAAAAGGTTATGAAAGTTGATGAAAGCTTGATGCCTTATAAAGGAAGGTTATCTTGAAAACAATATATTCCTATCAAACGTGCACGATTTGGAATCAATTTTTTTTTATGCTTTGTGAGGCAGAAACAGGGTATATTTGTGACTTCATTATCTATACAGGAAATAGTACTGTCTTATATCAATTGTATACAAATTATGGACTTTCTACAAAAGTCGTCATGCACCTATTGTCTCGCTTTCTTGGAAATGGTTATTGTGTGACTGTAGATAACTATTACATGTCACCCGAGCTTGCAGATTTACTTATAGCCCAAAAAACAGATATTTATGGCACAGTAAAGATAAACAGACAAGATTTACCTACAGAATTCGCTAAAAGAAAATTACAAAAAGGTCAAATCATAGCTTTTTAAAGAGGTAAGATTTTGGCTATAAGGTGGAAAGGTAAGAAGGATGTGTGTTTGATGAGCAGTATTCATGATACTTCCATGGTCAGCCTCAAAAATAATAAAAAAAAAAAAAAAATGAAGATATACTCAAGTCGAAGATTGTTTCTGACTACAATCTAACTATGGGTGGTGTAGATCGCTGTGATCGGGAAATATCCTTTCATCCAACAATCCGAAAATGTCACAAAAAGTATTATAAAAAGATATTTTTACATTTATTAGACAAGTTACTCTGGAACTCATATTTGCTCTATAAAAATGTAATTGGGAAACATATTACATTTGTATGTAATTGGGAAATGTATTACGTATTGACAATTTGTGTACACAAATCATTAAAATAACTTGATAGTTAAAGGGTTAATTTATCATCTTTTCCACGAATAATGGTGCAATTGTGAGATCTCGAAGTGGTTAACATGCACAGGTGTCTTTTGTTGGTCCACTTTAAAAATTTCACGCCGCTCCGATTTTCAAGAGGTATAATGTCGCCCCGTTTCTGTTTTTGCTTTACCTGCGGCAGTAGAAATTTTCTATTCATTTTGACTGTACTGCAAATATATGTTCTTTTAGTGAGAAGATCTTCGGCTAAAGGAATACTTGTATAAAAACTGTCGGTAAATAAAATCTGGCCCTTGAATAATAGATCTCCTATCAATTTCATGAACTACATCATGAGAATGTGTTTTTACAGTTCTCGTTTCATTTTTTTGGGAATAAATATGCATATTGTATGTATATCAGAAAGCAGAGTATGTACTCTTTTATTTCGTACTTGTGCTGCTTCTCTGCTATATATTGACGAAAACTAAGGTGTCCTTTCCACGGAACCATGCTTTCGTCAATTACTATATTTTTACCGGGTTTTACTGCATCTTTGAATGTACGAAGAATTTTATCTACTACATTTCGGAGTTTATGTAACCAATCCTCGGTTCTAGCTGTTTCATTATCGGAAAAGTGCAAGTATTTCAATATTGCTAAGAATCATTCACGTTTCATTGCTTTCTGTATATGCGCATTCGCATACTTCCCCTTTTTGGACCAAGATAGTTGAATTTCGGGTACCTGCACTACATCCACAATAAGCAAAATACCAGTAAAGGTATTCAATTCACTTTTTGTAACGGAGTTCCATGCTTGTTGATGTCGTCTCCTGCCACATGCCACATTCACTATGCACTGTTCAGCGTACCTATTCGTCTCTTCAATGATAATCTCCAATATCTCATCCGTGAAGAATAATTTATGTAATGCAACAGGATCGTTGCAGCCCGTCTCTTTGATCAGTAGCTCTTCTTCCAAATACTCTTCCTCTGATGCAGATTTTTCTGCTATTTTCCGCCATTCCGCATCATCATCTTGATCAAATACATCACACTTCCAAACTTTTTCCTCCATGGTATTTCTATCAGTTGCGTGTCCAATGATGAAAGTATTCTATTTCTTCGTTTCTTTCTCATGATTCCAGATACAGATTCATCAGATGAATTGCTGAATTCCATATCCATTGTATCTAATATTTAGATGGACAAAAAATAAAAATTCAGAATGCTAACCACCTTTTTAGAAGGAAAGAAACTTTTTACTACTGTTACACTTACCAGAAGAAATGCGTGCTCAGATAATTCGTTATGTTAGAACTCTACCGACGTGACACTTCACAGGCACTTCACACAGAATACTTGCACACTAACAGTACTCTTTCTCTCTTGCAGTCAGCTCTAAACTTAGTAAAACTCACACCGTCGTCTAAATGTTCAATAACGGTCTCTCATTACTAGGTCATGCACTATATATTCAAAAAGTGTCGACTGGGGCGTATTCATTTCCCAAAAGTCGCGGATTTTCTCCACTATGTGTGGGCAGTTTTGTACTTCTAATTGGGTCGTCAAAGATCCAGAGATGGGTCAATGTTCGCCCAACTAAAGCCCACTCCGAGGCTCGCGATTTTCCAAAGGGAAAAAAAAAATCTCTGGAAAACCACGCAACATTCCTTGGCCACTTAGCCCAGCAATATATATCTTTTGTCAGCAGCTCAGTAAACCAAATACTATTGGGGCCTCGAGTGCCTGGCCGCCTGGAAATCGTCAGTCGTAGGTTCGATAAAATCACCGCTTGCACTCAACATAATTTACAACAAACGCACGACTATTCCTTTTTCCTAGTACGATATTGACCATATGCATCGTTTGCCCGTCGACCGGGCTTATGGCCATAAAAAACAAATTAGGGTTTTCCCCAATTCATGCGGCTGGCCACCGTGGGCCCAACGGCAGGCCAGACCACACGCGGGCCACCTGAGAATTTTGGAAATTCGATCTATTCGAATTAGCTATTGGGTATTAAGGTGCAAGCATTAAACAGTATAATTTGGTGCCACGTCGCCTCATTGCCTGACTGCTAGTTGAAGCGTTGTCACATGGAAAGGACGGCGAATAATCGAGCCGGCATCAACGTGTTAAGAAACTCTATTGAAATCTCAGCACTAGCTTAAGTTTTGGAGGTATTCATCTCACAGAAAAGACAAGCTTTGTAGTGAACATGTCAGTGGTGGATTAGGTTTCCTCATTTGGCTTGATTTTCGTTCAAAGCATGTTTTATCTTTCTATCTGTTTCCAAAGTGTTGTTGTTTAGATTAAGATAGGAGGGCTGTTTTCAGCCATTTTGATGTATCTGCCTCTGAGCAATCTCATTGAGCTTCAGAACTCGGGTATAATAGAACAGCTGCCTGTTTCCTGCATAATATTGGTAATTTCAATGGACACAATACTCTTTGGGGAAGCAAAGATAAAAATTCTTGTGGTAGGCAAATTGAACAAATGATCAATTTGTTCTTAGCCTTCTTTAATAACAGGAAGCATACTTCCACCAGCCTACTAGGATATTTCACAGTATTGGTCTCATCATCTTTGCTTCTATTTTGTAAATTTAAGGTTTAAAATGATTTGCAAATTGTAATCATTTTCCTGTTTTTGTTACATTTCTGGGTAAGGAAATAATGCCCATTTACAGACCTCCACGTTTGATACTGGAGAAAACCGATTGGCTCTTTTTTTTCTTTTAAGCACAACTGACTAAAGAAATAGTGAATTATGTACCAACAGATAATGCAGTGGAAGCCGTAACTGAGGTTATTACTAGAGCAGCTAATCTCTTAATCTCTGGGTTATGAACAAGATTGTGACAATATCCCTAACCATGGTGGAACTGAGAGTACTAGGTGACTCAGGGATGACAAAGAAAGCTTTGGAGGAAGTTTTCTTGTTACCCTACATTGTCCAATCTAATAGCATTTAAATGAGCCAAAACAATTGCATGAAGATTTTGACAGCAGAACCAGTGACTTTTGGATAACATATGTGTTAACAATTACATATCTTACATTTAAACAAGTATGGGAAAGAGCAAGGAAAGCAACTGGAATGTATAATAACCACTCTCCATGTTTTTGAAAAAAAAAAAAAAAATGGATGAGGGATAAGCAACACAAGAAATTATGAGTACAATAGCTGAGAGCTTTGCTGCAGTATCTGGCAGCAGTAGTTACCCACTTGCATTTCTTTTTAACAAGCTACATTCTGAGTAATTTCCTATCATGTTCAGCTCCCATCTCAGAGTCATATAATGTTTGTTTTACTGTGCTTGAGCTAAAGAAACACTATTGAAGACACATAGATATAACCTAGGTACTGATGCAATTAAATAAGCTATGTTAAGGCATCTTTCTTATAAATCATTGAATGTCCTTGTCCTTCTTAATCTATTCAATAGAGCATGGAAGAAAAATATTAAGTTATAAAGTGCTGAAAAAATAAATTGCTGCCTCATGTACTATCTGGAGAAAAATAATGTAACCTCTGCTTATCAGAGTGGTTTCCATGAAGGTAGAACAAACTTAGACAACATGCTTCATTTAGAAATGTCTATCCATGAAGCTTTTGTAAACGAAAATACTTGATTTTGGTATTTTTGGCTATGGAAAAGGCATATGAGGGAGCCTGGAGATAGGGCATTTTACGGGATTGTAATGACAGTGGCTTGCACAGGAATCTGCTAGTGTTCATACAGGAGTTTTTGAAGGCTGGGACTTTTCAAGTGAGAACTGGTTCTGTGTAGTCAGATGTTTACTGTAAGGAAGTACGTATGCCCTGGAAAGTGTTTAATCTGGAGTCAAATTTTTAGGAGTGATGTTTTACTGAAAACTTGCATTCCTTTATTGCTATGCTCTGTGTATATTGGGCACTAGTGTGCTCAATATACACAGAGCTGGATTGTGGTTTGGTTTGTATTATTGGAACTAGATCCAGTTCATAACAGAACTTCCAAATATATACCATAACATTTATAATATCTCCTGTTGAGAGTTTGTATATTGATAGCTTTGAACCATTGCTTCAGTTAAGACATTAACATTTATCTCTGCATCATTATTTCAGTGTGCTGTCACAACCAGAACTCCCGGTAAGATTATTTTGCTTGATATGTATGTCCACTTGTTTGAAGCACAGTTATACTGTGTGCCTTCTTTCCCTTCAAGAATCCAGTTACTGATTGAAGAGTGTTTCTTATCTGATGTGAATACCAAAGTAATTAAGGATTTTTAAATCACATCATGGAAAAATCAATCTTAATGTTTTCCATCAATCATCAATTTGATAAACGGAATACTATAGAGGTCATTTATCTATAAACAGCTTTTACTTGAGCATAGGTTTAACTAAAGCAGTTAAATTCTCATATAAATAGATGGTACAAAAGCAACTGGTCATGTTGGAGCATCCTTTATGACTGGAAACTAAAACAAAGGGTAGATATTTGCACGAGGCTTGCTCAGAACTGCTTTGTGTTATGTTCTTTCATATGTGTCTCACCTAAACCAGAGAAAGTTTATAATTTATACTTACCCATATAGTGCAATTAAAGCTCTAGAAACATTTTCAGACATACAAAATGCTGTAGTCGCTAAAGTTGTAAAGCTAAATTTAAATTTGAGGAGGTGTGGATATCAATTTCTTTACTGCTAGATTCCTGGAACGAACATCACTGTAAAGTTTGTAGTTGATTTATCAATTCAGCTTATTTTTGATGGATATTATTAAGCTCATCAAATAGAAAATCTTAAACAAATGACAGCAAATCATTAACACTCAGCTTCATAATTAGTTTAGAATAGTGAAAACTATTTTAGAGTACTGGAAGGCTCCTGGAAACTGGAGGGAGGAATTTTTGTTAACTAATCTAGGAATCAACCATCCTTGAGTTACTTACAACTCCTTTTTAAAAGCTGAGAGTCAGCTTGTTAGTTCCATTTGTAAAGCAATTCTGTCTGTATGTCACTTTTTGATTGAGTTTCCGAGTTTCAGTATACTTTGATTGAAACATTTTTAGATTCAGATTTATTTCAGTATATAAGAGAGACTGAATTGTATAATTTAACCTGAATTGACTTTAATGAGTTTCATTTAAATGTATTCAGAGATGTATTTTAGGTACTGAAATTTTATCAGGTTTTTATACATGTATTCATCCCGTTTTTACTCATATGATCCACATGTTTTATAACTTATTTTTAACAAGATATGCTGTAATTGCCACATGTTTGACACATTATAACCCTGTGCACCATTAAACCAACAATCCATCCATCCACAGACTGCACTAAAAATTCGATGTAGAATGCAGAATAATTGGCTTTATTTTAGAATAATAAATGAGGAACCTTTCTTCTCTTACAGAAAAAAAAAAAAAAGGTTATTCAGATTGTTTTATAAAAAAATTTACTTCAAATTAATGTAAGATTTTTGTGTGTTTTACTAATATTTTTTTCACTTAATAAATTAACCGTATTTTATAAAGCTTAAAAATGTGTAGTATATATGTAATTTGTGATTAAGTAAACTTGATATATCTGTTGGAGGGCAGTTTTGAGCAGTTACAGGTTTGTTGCAAAACGTTCTGCTTTGGGGCTAACATACTGTTTTAGTAAGCTTAATCAGTTAATCACCCTTGTGATGACTGTATGTGAAATAATAACCCCAGTGTAGCTCAAGCTTGCAATTCTTATCATTAAATAGTTCTTAGTACATGTGCTGATGACAGTGACCTTACCTACTATGAATGAGAGGCAACATAAACTTGAGTATCCCCATTTTTGTATCGATGGCTCTGCAATCAATGCAACTAGGCAGACTTTTTATAAAGCAATTTAAACTTTATATTTCAAGTTCTTGATCTAACAGTTTGGTGAAGAGATCCCTGATCTTTTAATGTTATTTAGAATAGGTTAAAAAAAGGGGTTCTATAATTTACATTGGTTTAGAGATTATAATTAGGTACAAAGTGAGATATCTGGAATCATTCAATGATTCCAGATATCGATGTTCCAGATATCGATGATTCCAGATATCGATGAGTTTCGGATGTTCTGGAGTTTAGGTCTTCACTTTAAATCTCATGAGGTGACATGTAGATATTATAAAATTAAAATATTGTTTATTAATATTTCTCTATGAAAGATGTATTGGGCATAAAGAAAGATTTTTTCTGAATTACCATCACATGAAATTAAAATGTGACTCGAAGATGACATGGTGATATTTTCTGGATTTAAAACCATACTAAGGTTTTTGCCATTCTATTAACTCAGTGCTCCACAACCTTTTCTCACCTGCAACGCACAAAAAATCTTTCTGGAATTTCGTGGCACACCAAAGAGTTCCGAGTTATCAAGGAAGTGCCGAAAAAATTCAAATGCTGACACACTTACAATCACACACACAACCACACAACAGTGAAATATATAAAAACATTTAAAATAGACATTATTAAGGGAAAAAAATTGTCATTGTGTATTAAATACATGATAAAAAATTGCAAAATGTCAAATACATGTATTTGATTGCGGCACACTTATATCCTACTCATGGCACACCGGTTGCGGAGCACTGTATTAACTGATTGGTGATTGAAGCATTGTCATCACAGTTTAAGACTTCAGTTATATTACCTCATTCAGCATGTCTTTGTATAGTCCATTAATCTGATAATTTTGCTTTTTAGTAGATATCCAGAAGCCTTCAGATTCATGTTTATCATCATCATGAAATTTGTTAGCTGGCTATAAATTATACTAAGCATTTAAAAAAATATCTCTAGATACAAGTACAGTAAGACCCCGCTTAACGCTGTTTCGGTTTAGCGCTCTTTTATTTCAACCCGGGGATTCCACGAAATTGCTCGCAGCATACGGGGATTCCCCGAAATATTATGCAGCGATAGGTTTCAAATACATATCCGAACGAGTGTACTTGTATTTCTCGTTTGGTGCGGTATTGTACAGACATATTTTGAAGGGGTAAATGTGGAAGATGTCGAAGAAATAATTCAAGAAGCAGCGGCTAGTCTTTCTAATGATGAGCTCAAGGAATTAACTGAACAAGAAGAAAACAAAAATGTTGACAGCAGTGATTCAGAAGAAGAGCAAAAAGAACTTTCGATGGCTTTTGTAAAAAGGAGTTTGTCTACCATAACTGAAATAATGGAACAATTCATTGAAAATGATCCGAATTTTGACAGGAGCTCAAAAGTAAGGCGTGGTGTTAGAGATGCTCTATCCGTTTATGAAGAACTTTTAAGAGAACAACGCAAAAGAAAAAGGCGAACAACATTAGATGCTTTTGTCACAAAAAGGCAGAACACTGAAAACGCGGAAGGCTAACTAAATATGACTGTTTTTTTTAAGAATATTCGTTTTGTTATTTATATTTTGTTTTTATTTTTGCAAGAAATAATAATGTGGTATTAATTTGGGCTTTAAGAAATAAATGTTTGGTTTTATTTTTATTAAAAAAACATACTTTTTAAATTTAATACCTAACCAATTTCCTAGCCATCTTCCCCTAACCCCAATATTTACATGTAAAGATAGCCTCGTTTAGCGCTGTTTCGCATTACGCTCTACTTTGATGGAACGTATCCCCCGCGTTAAGCGGGGTCTTACTGTACTTCCAGATCTCATAACCTTGCAAAGCACTTCTCATATTAGATTGTGCATTAAAATGCTTCTAGAATTCTTGAATGGTCTTCAGTGTCATTTTTTAAAATGCTACTTTATATATACATTTCAGTGCATGTAAAATTCCAATATCCATTGTTTGTTTGATAAATGTACACTCTCAGGGGATGGATATTGTCCATTCATAATAATATTTCTTAATTCAGTATATTTTACCAGAATGAGTATATTTCGTTGAGAAATAAGAAGCACCTGTGAATGACCAAGCTCCATAGTTGCTACAAACTATAGAGTTTAAACTGGTAATGATTATTTTAAATTGTATTGGACTGACTGATGGTTTTGAGTTGTGAACTTTCTGAATACACAAGCATATCCAGAGATGGACTTTGGGATGGTTTTGGGACAGAGAACAACAGCAGATTGCTTTGGGCTTAGAGATATCAAGTTTTTATTTTTGCTTTGTTTTGTGGTGGCACCAGCTCTTGGCTGTTACCAGAGGCTTGAAAGAGCAGTACTAACTAACTAACTATATGAATAGAAAATTAATAGTTTGTTTATGAATTTGTAAAGTTATTTAAAAATTTAGTTCTTGCAGTTGAAATTAACGGGATTGTCTTTTCCCTTGTATTGAAGTGTTTGTAGATCTATTGTACTATTTAATAAATTATTGCAATTTATAGGTATTTGATTGAACATGGGGCCAATGTTGCTGCGGTTAATAATGATGGTGATCTTCCAATTGATATTGCAGAATCAAGTGAAATGGAAGAGTATCTTTCAAATGTACTTGATGAGCAAGGTAGTCATTTTCTGTTTTTTTTTTAATTGAAAAACTTTGAAATGTTGAAATATTTTAATTATTTTTTAAATTGAAGTTTACTAGTTTTACTTTTGTATTTTTATAACAACAGTTTTATCTTCAGAATCAAAAGTGCTAGAGTGTTTGTACATTAATATTGAGGCATGGATTTTATAGGCATTGATTGTGATGAAGCCAGGTCAGAGGAAGAGCATATAATGTTGGAAGATGCAAAGCAGATGTTAAACTCCAATAAATATCAAGATCGAATCCATCCACGCACAGGTGCTACTGCACTCCATGTTGCTGCAGCGAAGGGTTATATAAAAGTTATGAAGTAAGTACTGAGGTTTTAGAGCCTTAGTGAAAGTTGAAACTCAGATATAAAAAGTAAAGGCGTTTAGTCAAATGATAAACACCTAACTTTAGCATTTCTATATCACGCTTTTTAATTCTTGTTTTAACAGTAAGCTTTCTTGAATTATTTTTTGAAGTAAGCGTTTAGTCAAACGATAAATACCTAACTTTAGCATTTCTATATTTCTATATTATGCTTTGTAATTCTTGTTTTAACAGTAAGCTTTCTTGAATTAAAAGTCTAAATAAGGCCTGTATATTTAGCCTTATTTAAATTTAATACACCAAATAAATCTTTTAGCTCTGAATTTTTCCTTTTATCATTGTTGTTTTCCTCATTTATATTTGTGATTTCTCGTACTTCTGTAATTCATTATTAAATTCAATTTTTCAGCATTTTAATTCAAGTTGGAGCAGATTTAAATGCTCAAGATAATGACGGTTGGACTCCACTCCATGCTGCAGCTCACTGGGGCCAGAAAGAAGCCTGTGCTGTCCTAGCAGACAATTTAGCTAATATGGATATACAGAATTTTGCAGTAAGTTAACTAAATGTGTTATATAACATTACTAAACGAAAACCTCATTAATTTTATTCCTCTTATTCATTATTCAGTGTGTAAAATTTGCCACATGTTGACTACATTGATGTCCATAAATTAAGAGTCAAATATATTTTCATAGAAATATGTGTCTTAATGTAAGAGGGTGATACTGCAAACATTTTAATGTGAAGTAAAGATAAAAAGGGAAAAATGTATCTGCATAAAAATGTATGCAGATACACAGGGAAGAAAACATTGTTTGGTTATTTACAAGCACACAAAATGACAAATGAAAGGAATAAAGTTGCATGGAAAAATTTGTTATCGTTGACTGTAGTTCTGATTCACATCTTAGAAGATCCCGAGGAAGGTTTTGCCATTTCACTTTCAGTGCCATGACTTTTTTTGACTCCTCAGGGAAATTTTATTCTGTAATGCATCTTCCAAAATGTTTTTTGGGATTTGATTTAACGACATTTATAGGCCTTTCCATTTGGTATATTCCTTCACTTTGCTGCAAACCAGAGCACAAGATTAGGCATGATAATAGACATTATTAAGTATAATTGAACAAATCTTTACTACTTGGAAATACAGTAACATCCTGACAATATGTTGAGCTGTTGTGGTTTCTCTTTCAAACACCCAACACAGAATTATTCTTATCAGCTCTGTAGCAGTCAATTTGAATGATGTTTCCAAAAGAATAGGAATTGGGGAGTTATATTGTATATACTATTGTTTAGGGTAACTTGACAAATAAAATATTAATTTGTGAGTTTAATTAAATTAATAATTAAAGTTTTTAAAAGTCGCTGTTTATCAATATAATTAAAAAGTTTATGATTCTGTCTATTATAATTTACTTTGCATGTTTGAGTATATGGATTATACCCTACTGGTTTGCATTCACTCAAGCCAGCTTGGTTCAAATGCCTGTAAATTCTGGTCTCCATGCTTGAGTGCAGCTTTTGTGCTAATATGATATCCTTTACCACTGTATGGTGACATGTAATGATATGCTGCCAATATTGTACTTTTTGTTTAGCCAACACTGCTGTACATTCCTTTAGCTGATCCACTTCTTAAAAACTGTTTTAAAAACTCTTTGGTGGATGCGAGCCAGTTTCCCTTAGAAAGTAATCCATAAAAGCACACCCTTTAAGTCGATAGCTGTCATGTGCTTTGCCGTAATTAAAAAAAAAACCCAAATGAAATCAAAACTGTTTGAACTTCTGCCAATTTTAAAACAGTTTGCTATGTGTTGCATTATTTGTCCTACTCCAGATTTACCAATTAGTTCTACCTTAAAATTACCCAGCATTTGCAGAATTGATGACCAGTTAGTGATGCCTGTGGAAAATGCCAGTCAATCCTGTTGTCAGTTCTGCTGCTTGCTTTTGCATTCAAATTTTTTGTTTTGTTTCTGATATGCAACTTATTGGCATAAGCAAATTTTTGTTAGTGTGTTTTATCTGTTGTCATTACTTCCTTTTTGTTTAAAAGCAACTTTCTTGGTTTCTGCCCTTGATATGAAAATTAATGGTGCGAAAAATTTGAATTTTTATACATAGAATGCCAGCTATTGGAGATTGTTGTGCATAATTACTTAAGGAAAATAAATCTTACACTTCTAATAATACTTAATTGGTAGTTTTAGTTGTAACGAAACTATGAATGTAAATAATATAAAACTATGAATATAAATTTGAATATAAATATTGGAATACTATGAATATAAAAATTAATATTAAAATCTGTCATTGTAATGTCTTTGTAGTTATTTCTCTTATTTGACTTCATGTATGAATGAAATATTTGATTTGTTTTATTTTTTGGGGGAAAGAATGGAAATAAGTTTCATAACAATTTTTAACACATACATATATGCTGTAGAACTTTGTAGTTTGTGCTGCTATGTCAGTTAGTAACTTCCTTTTGATTCCTTGTTAATTCATAGATTAAAAAAATATTTTAGCTGAAAGAATTGATAATGAAAGGCTGAACAATTGATAAAAAAAAAGAATCAAAAGAGTTGTTTTTGAATTGGTTCTTTGATTAAATACTTTTACTTTATAGTGACATGTAGTTTCATTTGCCATTGTATTTCTTGCTTCTGTAGTCTTCTTATGGAGAACACGGTAGAATAAAATATTATGTGACACTTTGCATAATTTGAATGTAAAATGTGTAATGTTTTTAAGAATATCTATGTTAAGTAAATTACTGTACGTAAGTAAATAATGTTATTTTGTATTTTATTGTAGGGGCAGACTTGTTTTGATGTTGCTGAACCAGAATTAGTTAAATTGTTAGAAGAATTGAAAAAAAAGCAAGCATCTGTAAGTATTATTGTCTCCTAATAATTATTTTCAGAAAATGCATTTCTGAATACTGGAACAGTAATTTCCTAAAATGTTTTAATTAAAACTGGTTTGCCACACTACCTGAAAAACTGGGAAAAGTCACTGAATTTTAAAATTGATCAAAAAAGTAAGGAAAAGTCAGGAAATTAAAAAAATTTCACGAAAATCTGGAAAAATCAGGAAATTCATACACTGATTCCCATAATCAAAAAAAAGTGATTCTCACGTCATTGCGGAAAGCGATCACGTTCTTGGCGAATTATGTAGCATGTGAGTGTCATTCCGGAAGTATCTAGAGACTCGCATGAGCAGTGCATATTGAATGAAAGAAAATTGCCACCATTCTCATATAAAAAAAATATTGTAAAAATTTTTTTTTCTTTTTAATAAATGCTTTATTTATCATTTTGAAGTAACACATTTTTTTATAAAAAGTTATCTAACCTAACTATTTAATATACCCATATTCGCCAAACTACCATTGATTATTGTAATTCAGTTTTTAACCTTTAAATAACTTTATTTTAATGTTATTCGTATTATTTAATGTGACTTCTTCCTTCTAAATTTATTTATTATTAATTAAAATAATACTTTCAATTATTAATTATTAATTTCAATTTAATTAATAGTACTTTTAAATTTCAGGCAATTTTCTCTGGCATACTCGTGAAACTAATTCTAGCAGCATAACATACTGTCACGAAATTTAGTGGACATATTTTTTTACTTATGTATGCTGCTAAGTAAATATAAAATACTTAATTTAAAAATATCATTAAATAGATTTCTTTCTTTTCATTAGCTGCAAAATGTCCGCAAAAAAGAGAACATCTTTTAATCCAGATTGGGCAGATTCTAATCTCAGTCCTCGGTGGAAAAAACAACTCCTGTTGTAGTTATAATAGTAATGCTTTGAAGATTATATATAAACTTAAAAATCATTCAAGAAGTTAGAAATCTTAATTTACAATATTAACTGTCATGACTTTAAAAACCTCTACATGTCTCTTTCACTTAAAGAAATCTATGAAAGTCTTTTAGAAATGACAAAATTTTTTCCTTAAGTACTTAATGTTCTGGATTTACAAAAATGGAAGGAACTTCTACATTTTTCACTGAACAATAACTACACTAAACATTCAAAATTCCTCTACCTACAAATACAAGGAACAATGGGACGTTGATATTCAACTCATCTTTGTAACTTATTTCTATTTTCTAAAGAATTTAAATTCCTAAGCAGCCTTTCTGATAATGATTTCAGTAAATTTTAATACACTTATAGATATATTAATGCCATTATAGCTTTCAACAATTATAACCTCATCAAAAATAGCAATATCTCCCTAAGCTATCTAAAACTTAAGACCAATAAAAACCAATCAAAAATAGTTGATCATGATCTTAGTATTCATAAAGTTAAAGAAGTTAAACTGTTTGATAAAAGAAAAGAAATTTATTTTTCTATCATTAAACTTGTTATTACAAATACCATTATTAGCCGTATTAGCAGAATTTAAAAAGCTTACATTGAAATAAAAACACAAAAAGAAAAAATTACAGTTCTCACCAAAATTTTAAGAGAAAATGAAGTTCCTATAAAATTCATCAAGTCTTTTAAATAAAACCTGGCGTAGTTTACACACTGTAATACTTTTTAAAAGGATGATCACCTAATTTTCCAGTTTTTTATTTTTAGCTTAAGCAAAATGTTTCCCAGCAATAAATGAAGTGTATTGAATTAATGAAACTTAAATTAAGCAAATTCCATTCCTCGACTTTTAGTGATTTCCAGAATAATTTTCCTAATTACATTTTATCTGAATTGTGTTTTTCCCATTTTTGTTGTAAAATTTTCCATATTAAATTTCATTTGATGAGAGTTATCTTAATCTATTGTAGACAACTGTAGATTTTTATATGAAGATAAACACTGTTTAATCAGTTAATATTTTTGTATTTTATTTTTTTCAATATATGGGTTACATTACTAACTTTATCCCCACAAATATTATGTACATTAATTATTAATTGTATTTTCATTGTATTTAAAAGTACTCTGATAAAAAAAAAGCTTTCCTTCACTACTTGATATTTTCTCAGGATGAAAGTTTTAAAATTTTAAAATGAAATTAGCCAGAAAACATAAAATTTAGAATGTCCAATTAAATTTTAATATATTTTACATCAGAATTGTATTGCAAGTAAAAGAACTGCTCTGAATAATGGACACTGAAAAAAGGAATTGAAAAATAAGTAGAGAAATAAATAAAAATTGAAATACTCTTTGCTGGTTATATGAAGTTTCAAAGGCAAGCTTGTATTCTGTGATAGTTTTGTGACAAGAGAACAATAAAATAAATGAAAAGTTAATCCCTCTCTTTTGAAAACTGCTTTTTGGTAAGGGGAAAAATATATTGGAAAAAAGCAAGTTGCTGGGCAATCAAAAGGGTATTTCACATTCGCTGAATTCAAAATCTAGTTATTCTTGCTACAGTTCTCAGTAGGGGGAAGAAAACAGTGTTAGCAAGTTGTAAAGCAATCTACAGACAGGAAGCAATGGGAGAAAGAAGGTGGTAAGGTGACTGAATACTTGCCAAGGCACAGAAATCTTACAATGTGGATATGCTAACTTATCGCTAATATGCATATGGTAACTTACATTTGTTAAAATGCATTACACACTGTTGCCTCAAAATGCACCTCTCAGTTAAAAAAATTCAAGTAACTGTAAGTGATTGTAAGATTATGATTGACTTCACGAGGAAGAAAGTGCTTCACGAGGAAAAAAGTGCTTCACGAGGAAAAAAAAGGAGATATTAATAAATATATATCAAATTGAATTAACACTGATGAGCTAAAATCTTGACAGCTAACTTTTTAAAAATTACTCAAGCGATTTTTACAAAACTTGGCAGTTTACCATAATTTGAGTCATCAAATCAGAATATGGAAAAAATGTGGCATGTTCACGAGGAAGAAAGTGCTTGCGATGCACAGTTTTTCAAACAAACCCCTGGATTATTTTCAATAATTTTCGGCAAGTACAAAACTCTGTTGTTCATTTGATGCATTTTTGCAATAGTAAAACTTTTTTAATAAAGAATTTTCATTTTTTTGTTAAACTTTAAATTCAAATAAGTACCTATGACTATGTTACTTATTCGTGTATAATTTACTTAAAGCTTGATACAACCTGAATTTCTGATTAAATTACATTTTTTAGTATGTATGCTCTGAAGAAGGGATGCCCCTATTTAAGGGACAAATTGTGTAGTCCGAAAGGTGTCCCTTATCTGGAGGTACTACTGTAGTTGATGAGTTATTCATTGTAACCAATTGAAAGTCAATCTGGAGTTCAGTTGCAATAGTGTTGTTGCTCAACATCATAACCTTGCAACTTGTCCTAAATTTCTTGCAAAAATTTTTTCCCGTTGTTTAAGATTTTAAGGTTGGCAGCTATAGTTATACAGTACAATGTTATGCTTAGTTGATAAAAAAAGTTTTCTGGGTATTTTTTTTTTCCCTTGGAAAAGGCTTCTTGTGAATAAAAGTGTTAAAACAGAATAATTTACACCAATCTTTTCCCCAATCTGATACTTACAGTCAACTCCTGACTGACTTGGCCCTGCCTAAAGAAAAGTTTATTGTGAAATGGTGGGAAATTTTTTATCACAGACCGTTAGTATAAAATAAAGATTTCCATGAAAAATAGAAAAAGGAAAAGAAAATTGCCTTGGCTAATAGCAGTGATAGATGATGTCTCAGAATTCAGTTGTTTTTATCCATAACAGCGCACAATTTAATTATGCACTGCATGCAAAAAAAAGGGGGGACAGTTGTATATATCCCATTCTACAGGGCCGATGGACGAAATTCAACTTGCGTTTTTCATGTCTCGAAAGCGTGACTTAGGATATGTATTCGATTTTTATATAGCATTGTTTTATTATAGATATTTTGGTTTGGTTTATTAGATTATGGCAAAGCACTCGAGGGCTATCTGCCTTAAGGGAGGGATGCCTTCGTGGAGGACATTTTAAGGGAAACTGGCTCGTATACACGTTACACATTGGGAAAACCACGAAAACGCCCATGCAGCCAGCCCGTTCGTGGGATTCGAACCTCGGACCGAAGTACCAGTGTTCAGCGATGTTACCGCTCGGCCGCTGGTGGGCCCTATATATAGATATTTTGACAGACTTTTTCTTAAATGACATGCCAAATTTTTTCCACATTTCGATTCTCCGACTCAAATTATGCCAAACTGCCAAGTTTTGTAAAAATCGCTTGAGTAGTATTAAAAAAGTTAGCTGTCAAGATTTTAGCTCACCAGTGTTAATTCAATTTGATATATATTTATTAATATCTCCTTTTTTATGAAACTTGATTTCTTCTTCCCGAATTCAAAATTTAGGCTTAATCCAAATTTGCACATATTTATGATTTATTTTTAAAATTTGTATTTTAAAAATATTTTTTATAAATTTTTAAAAAACATTTTGAATTATAACCTATAAAGTTTTGTCATGATCTTAAAGTAGATGTGTTTATAAGCATACCTGCAATAATTTAGTGTTTTATTCAAAATTTTCTAAGATATACGCATATTTATGTCTTGCCGTGTTTTGAAATTTGGCATATATGTTATAAGCGATAATAATGTCGAATATGGTTTATGCACTTTTTAAAAATTATTTAAAAGTACGAATGATGACCTTTTTTCTGCTCATGTACGCAGAAAAAAGTACAATGAAAAGAAGGAATCGTGTACAATGGAAAAAAGGAAAGGAAAATGGGTTTCTATAAATTTAGAAGTTCGCCAAGTGAATTACTCTTGGCACAAACCGGGGGGGGGGGGAATGCGGCAAGATAGCTATTTAAATTTCTCCATACATTTCTCACCAAAAATTACAAAATTTAATATCTATGCACAATTTGAGTCAGAGAATCGAAATGTGGAAAATTTGATATGTTATTTCAGAAAAAGTCCGATTTTGTGTCAAAATATCTATGTTAGAATAATGCTATATATAAATCTATTGTATATCCTAAGTTGCGCTTTGAGGCATGAAAAACACAATTTAAATTTTGTCAGTTGGGCCAGTAAAACGAGATACAGAACTGTCCCCCTTTTTTGTGCATTGTATATAATGTAAACATTGTTAAATCATCCATTAAATTTGAATTGCTGAATTTAAAAGATAAATCAAGGTGCACAGCCATGAATCTTCTATTTTGCACTGGCCTCTATTAAAATGCAAAAGCTTTGTACTAAAAACAAATAGTATTAGCACTGTGAAGTGAGGAAAAACTTAGTAACGGGAAGAACTCTTTCATTGTGTAACTAGAGGAAATAATTCTCCAGATTTAAACTGCTTAAAAATGCATGTAAAATTGCATGTAAATTATTGACAATATAATTTATACTATCTCTAGTATGGACTATTCATCTTTATTTTCCTTTTTAGTCTTTGAGTTAACATCATTTGAGTGGACATCGTTTTTGGTAAAGCGAGGATTGGAGGGTTGAGCTGAAAAATATGACTGAGTATTGAATTCCATAAGCCTGCAGAATATTCCATATTAATTGAGTGGCCTTACTTTCTGGTACTCATTCACAATTATATTGTATTATATTCAGCTGGATTTGTGTTTCAAAATGCTTTACATGGCATCTCATATGGCATACATTGATAATATTCAGATCTGGTAACTTAGGTGACCATGGCAATTTCTCAAATTTGTATCAGTTTTTCTATTCTTAATTTGGTGTTTTTAGATTTTTATTGTCCTCCTAAAAGTTCACAAACGATTGTTTTGGACATAAGCATGTGTAACTCATTGAAAAGAATACGTGCAATAATGTTCACCTGTCAGATCTGTAGGTTAACCTGATGCTGCATGATATGCTGACCAAATAAACTCCATAGCATTATGGACCAGGTAGGTGTAGATATGTAGGATTGTGTGGGTTTACTGACATATTTCTGTAGGTGTCCTTTCATCTGAAGAAAACAGAAATAGAACTCATCAAATTAGTATGTGAGTGATAGTTTCTGAACACTGGTAGTTTGGTTCAGGGCTCAAATCCCAGTAAATGGTCTGTCTGCATGGCCATTTTAATGGTTTTCCTCATGTCTAATGTGTGTACGAACCAGTTTCCCGTAGAAAGTCCTCCACGAAGGAATTCATTTTTTTAAGCAGATAGCCCTTGAGTGATTTGCCATAATCATAAACCACACCCATGTGAGTATTTTGGTGCATGCATGAAGTACACAGCTCTGCGTCATGCATTTATAAGAAAACATTTAACCTGAGCAGGACTGCTTGGGTTAAATGCAGGTTATTAAAGCACATTTCATGAAGGCAATGTTGCATGGTTCTCCCACTAGCTCTGAGTTTCTAGCAGTTAATATTTTCGTTACTTTAGGCATCTTTTGCAGGAAAGAGTTCTTCACAACCAGCATTGATCATTTTTATAGGGTTTTTTTTTAATGGCTACATTGTTGTCACAGGTTTTCATGGCATTGTGGTAAAAATGGTACACCCTAAAATAGTGATATGTAGACTTTGCCTCTACCTCTGAAATGCTATGACCTATCTCAAAAGTTCCAACACTCAAGTTGAAAATTGTTTAAATTGTGATAACTTCAGATAGAAACTACTCTAGAAACTTCTGCAAAAGTGTGATAATTTCATATACAGTAGACGTCGCTTAATGCAATTGTCATTCAGGTATTGTTATCCAATTACCAAAGACTCGCCTGTCCGTATATGAAAACGTGGAAAAGCGTCTTATTGTAATCAACAATTGAGTTCATATGATCAAGTATGCAATAAATTTTTTGAACCGATGTAAAGTCATTAAATAAAGTTAGAATTGATTATAAAAATTGTCAAGTCACTGAGAAAATCACCAAGTAAGGTATTAAGTCGACAAATAGCTTGGTTTTGTTTTTAATCAATTATTTAAAAGTAGGCAGAAAAGCAGTATTAGTCTCCTATTGTAGATTTTGAAGGCCTAAGAAGAAAATTTCCTGAAAACATGAATGCCAAACTGATTACTTTTTTTTATTTAAATTCTATATTACTTTATTATTTAAATTCTACATTGGCATGTTCTTTTATGAGAGATTCTTCTTTCATTGCAAGTTGTCCTCTGAGCTTAAGATTAGGGATATATCTTCAGTTAAGTAATTATAAAAAACATTACAAACAGTTCATAACGGAGCTTATGTATTAAAAACATTATGAACAGCTTGTAAACAAACTTTTGCATTTTCCTAATTAAAAAAATGCTGTGAAAGTACCTATTAATGTTTCTAATTATATGTAGTTAAATTTCATTGCTATTCTAAAGGATATTTTTTCTCTTTTAATGTTGTCAAAATAGCTGTGGGAGTTATGATAACATTAAGCGCAAGCACTAGCAGAAGCAACCAGTAGTGTGCTTAAGTGATGCTCCTGTGTATTGTGTTAAGGCATGTGTGTACCAGTTTTTCTGGCTTTTGAATGTGTCTTTTTGTTTATGACAGTTTGTACAATATATGTTTGTTAATGTGTAGCTAATAAATAATTTATAGATGCAGAAGGACAGACCAGAGATTCAGGCTATTCTTCAGAGAACTAGTAATAGGCCACCACTGAAGCGTAGAACTTCCGTTACTCGGATGAGTGGGCAGGAAAAGAGCAAGTCTGTTATGAAGGATACTAAATCTGAAAGAGCTCATATTGAAAATTTAACTCTTCCAGAAGAAGAGGGTGAAGAAGAAAAAGGTCAGTTATAATCAATAAAATATACATACTCGTAGCATTGAAATTAAAAAACTTTTGTTAATATGTGATATTACTTTCTTAATTCCTAGAAAAACGGCAAATTGAAGCATTAGAACGAGTGTCTGCCTTGAAAAAGGATGTATCAGACAAAGAAGAAAAAGGTGTGTGCATTTTCTGAATATTTTTAAGATTCATGAAATGTCTATGTTAAATTTTGATACATCGGTTTATAGTGATTGTCATTTTTAATCCATATAAGAAAATTTCTTATTTAGTGCTTTGTTAATTTAGAAATTTATAAATATTTTCTAGACATATTACCAAAGAAAGTGCCAACTTATGAATCCAAACCAGCTGCTGTTGAGGTATTATTTTTCAATCTAGTTTCTGAAATTTGTGTATGATTTTTCAGTTCTGTTTCATTCTGTGTTGGAAGTAATTTTTATCCATAAATATGTATGCATAGTTGCCAACTCTTCCAGGTTTGCTGAGAGATTCCCAGTTTTTAATAGCATCTCCTGTAGATGATCGAATCTCTCAGTTTTTAATTCTTAGTCTCTTATTATACCACTACCTTATACAGCAGATCACTGAACTTATCAATTTGAAATTTTTAGCTTCTCATTTTGGTGCTACTGTTGCAGCTTTATAAAATTATGATATTACAGAACAAACCTGAATGGGTTATATAATCATGCGAAGTGCGAAGCGAAGAAGAGCATAAAAACAGCTTTTTTACATTGAATCTGCATACATGCTTATGTGAATGTTACATAATATAATGGGTATGAATTGAAAAGTTCCCCCCTCCACATGTGCTTTTACAATTGAAGTTAGTTGTTAATTAATTTTATTATTTTCTGTAATTTATTAATTTTATTTCAATTGTATTTAAAAGCTCTTTCTGCCAGGGTTTTTGTGAGTATAAAAGTTGAAAAAATGATTTATAAAATGCAATTAATCAAAAAATATAAAATTTAGATTAATATACCATTAACATATTTTGCATCAATGTGACATTATAAATAATTCAGTAATCTGAATCATGCATTACAAAGTGGATTTAAATCAGTTTGGCATTCTTTTAAAATCATATTGCCACACAGTATGAGAACCTTCCTGTTAGTTTCTTTTGGTTTTTGTGCACATATCTCCCAGTTCTTCAGATTTCATGATTGGCAGCTATGCATGTTAAGCTTCTTGATAATGAAAAAAATTTCTTTATCTGTACATTTTTTTCCCTGTTATAGTTGTTGTATACATATTAATGGTATAGAAGCACTACTTATTTTCAATGCATTTTATTTAAATTCTATAAAAATTACAAGAGTGAATTAAAATGAAAATGGATGATTAATAATTTAAATTCTTACTTTTAATTGATTAATTTCTTTGTGTAGATGGTGTAACAATTTTATACATATGACAGTGATGTATATAGCTTAAGTAATTTGAAATTTCTAGAATTATAAATTTTATGGCTATGGTGGAATTTTTTAAATACTCATTATTATTTATTAAAGTATTTTAGTATCTTTCATGATACAAACTATATTTTCATATACAAGGTGAGACCAAAAAGTAACGTGACTCACCCCTCCTTTCGGAAATGAGAACAGCCCGACAACCTGACACATGTGCATTACGATCTTCGGTATGCACCGTTGAAGTTCAGGATCATTTGCAAAGTTTCTTGTTTCATGTTTGTTTGTGCAGTCGCTCAAACGTGAAAGTTGTTAGCACATTGCATAATGGGGCAGAAAATAGATCTGACATTCTGTTTTAAAATGAGTAAAACTGCTATGGAAACCTTGGAAATGCTTCGAAGTGTGTATGGCAAAGAAGCTTCATCTTGCAAGACTATTTCAGTGGTTCAAACTTTTCCGTGAAGATCGTAAAAGTGTAGAGGATGAGCATTGCAGTGGAAGACCGTTGACAAACAGAAAGGCGACAAATGTTGAGAGTTAAGAATTTATTGCTGCAAGATTGCCGTTTGTCTGTCCGAATAATGGCAAACAAATTGAATCTTTCTCGTGAAATTGTCCAAACAATATTGACACAGGATTTGGGTAAACAGAAGCTTTGTGCGACGCTTGTCCATCATTACGAAACAGAAACAACAGCGAATGGACTCCTCTGGTGACTTCCTCAATGCAGCAAGTAAAGATAACATGTTTTTTACAGTCAATGGTCACAGGAGATGAAATGTGGTGTTTCGCATATGATCCACAAACGAAACGCCAAAGCATAAAGTGGTGCGGTCCCTCATCGGCGAAATCAAGAAAGTTTCGTTTTGAAAAATGAAAGGTTAAGTCAATGTTGATTACTTTTTTTTTGATGCACTGGGATTGTCCATAAAGAATACATACCGTAAGGTCAACCAGTTAATGGTGAAATTTATTGCCATGTTATGAAGCGCCTCCTGGCTCACATTCATCGTGTTTGGCCCCATCTCGCTGCATCGGGCAAGTGGTTTCTGTTGCGATAATACACACCCTCACATTGCAATGTGTCTTAGAGGGTTCCTCGCCCAGCAAAAGGTTTCAGAGTTATTTCACTCTCCTTATTCCCCTGATCTTGCACCAGCAGACTTCTTCCTCTTTCCAGAACTGAAATTGGGCACTAAAGGGACACCGATTTTCAAGCATCTCAAACATTCAAGCTGCTGTTACCAAGGAACTTAACACAGTCTCAAAGGAGGACTTTTTCAAAAGTTTCCAGAACATGCATGAACATTGTCAGAAGTGTATTGTAGACGGTGGGTACTACTTTGAAGGACAGTGATGTATTTATATGTAAATATATAATACAGTCATTATTATGACATCGGTCACCTTACTTTTCAGTCTCACCTTGTAGATATAGCTATTTCTTATAAATATAAACTTATCTCGGCATATTGTTTTTATTCAGGAATGCTATTAGTTTTTTAAGTAGGTGATCGTTTTCAGATTCAAGAGTTTAATCAGTGATTCAAAGTTTAATTTTATATTAATCTAGTATATGTAACTATTATTCTAAACATAGTTATGCTTCTGAAGAATTAATTTGTTGGTGATTTTTATGTAAATTTCTGATAACTCTGTAATTTATACTCTATATTTCTGTGTATAAGCTGTGAATTTTTGGAATTTTTTCTAAAGTTAGATTACAGCCCAGAGGTCTCCTTATTACGAATCCACTAATCTCAAAAAAACATAGGTCTTTTTCCATTAACCATTTGCAAGAAATGCATAGCCAAATTTGTATGGTATGGTGGCAGTCTTTATTGTCTGACTGCATTCATCAAGAACTTTAATCAGGCATAATAGACATTAAAAATTTATCTTTATTTCAAGATTATTTCCTAGATATTGATCTTCATTTGTGTTGGACTCATAATGCTGTTATGAAATAGGATATGCACACAGAGAGACCACAGATTTAAAGGAGGAACTTAAAGGTTTAATTCATCTTTACTTTAGACATAATGGCAATGAGTGATGAATACACATACATATGTGACCATGAAAACAAGTTCAAGCAGACAGTTCCTGTAGTAGAGATAGGTGGTAACCACATTGACAAGTAACAAGAGACAGGTCCATACAGAATAGCTTTTAGGTGAACATACTGATGGTTTATCGTCATTGGGGATATGGTATCCATAAAGCTAAGATTCAACGCATTCATTCTGGTGAACTTGTATTGTCACTAACCACTGCACTGACACATAGCCAGGCTTCCACCAGAGATTAAATGCACTACCTTTCCTTCTCAGTAGCATGCAAACATAAAAGGGACTGCAAATTTTCAACACTGTGGCTAAGCAAAGATTTGCAGAGTTGATAAAGGTGTTAGTCTATTCTCACTTTATTTTTCCATTTATGTTTATAAGTTGCATATTTGCCAAATGGCATTTAATATGTTACTGATATGTATGTATTTACTTGTTATTGAATTAAATGTTTTTTTTTAAGTGCATGCTTTAAATATGGCATACACATGCACATAAATTAATTTCTTGTAAAATGTGCATAATATACTGTTTTATTTATTTTTGTTATTTAAAGCAGTGAAAAATTAAAAGAGTGGAGAAAATGTGATTTGGATGATTGAATTTATGCAGAACTGTAGTCTTTGTGCATTATTGAATTTCCATTAGTTGTAGACTAGTGTACAGTGAAGTGTGTGTTTAAAAGCTGTATAAAAGAAAGTGAAGAAATTACTATTTTGCAGTACTATTTTATTAGGCTGAATTCAACATCTTTACATAATTTATAGTCCTTATAGTAGTCTTTTTTTTTAAATATGTGCTAATTTGAACATGTTTATTTTAATGATAAACACAATTTAAGTGATTTAAGGTTCTATTTGACTAATTCTAAAATTTTACAGATTGGCATGTTTGTTTTCCAGTTTGATGATTTAACTGTATATTGTTTGATATGCAATCTCTAATTATTTGATATCTTTATAAGGAGCTGTTATTTTTAATGAATATTTAAATACACTAATCTATTAAATTGTATATTTTTTATACAGCCTAGTGTAAAGGAGCAGCAACCAGAAAAAATTCCATCTTGGAAGAAAGTCCTTAGGCGATCATCCAAAAATTTAGAAGATTCAAATATAGGATCTGAAATATCAGAAGTAACTCTAAAAAGGCCAAAGAGAAGTAATGAAGATGTAAGGTTCATTAGAAAGTTAATTTAAAGAGAAATTTCACTTATTAAATAATTAAAATTAATTACTGTACTGATTTCATAATGTATTTGACATGAAATAAGAAATCAATTACAGAATATTTTTATGAATATAGGACTTTCTTTTCTTATATAGAGTAGTGAAAAGTCTAATGGTCCCTTAGAAACTAATAAAGATGGGTAAGCTCTGTTTAATTACATGTCTGTACTGTATATTGCATGATATTTTTATAGCATGAATGTTTGTTTTGACAGCTTTTTATGGTGTTTAATAAACCTCTTCCTAATACTGTATGAATTCTTTAACTGCTTAAATAGTGCAAACTTATAGTATTTTCTTTTGGAGATTTAGTGTTGTACATTTATTTGAGTTAGTATTAAAGATATAGGGGAAAAAACACATTTCTGCTAATTATTTTATATTCAAAATTTTCTGCTCATTGCTCTTAAAATTTCTTTCTTTGCATTCTTAGTGGCAGTTTCACTTTGATTTGATTTTTGTCATGTACAGTATTAGTTTTGTAAGGGAAAGGTATGAAGTTAAATTGGAAGCTTCTTTTGTAAATTTTATGCCAAGTGTCTTTTTGTCCGATTTGTTTTTCTGAATTTTCATTCCAAGGGTAGTGTTCTAAAGCTTCAAATTCTTGTGAGCGACATATTAGTTATGTCAGACTTTTCTTTTTTGGAAGGAGGGGTTGTGTGAGAGAAGATTGTAAAGTTCGTTCATGTTCTGCAAGAATAGTTTCAAATTTAATCCTATGAGGGTAAATCAAAATGATATATGTTAAGATGTTACATTATATGTTTTGCTTCCAACTAACCTTGTTCTATAGAAACCTGCCCAATATTATGCCTTGAAGGGGAGAAAAAATATTTCTTGTACTTTTCGTCTTGAATTTCATTGTAAGCTATGTATACATTCATTTCATGTAGTGTCTGATAACAGACTAATTATTAGCACATCATGTACATATATGTAGCATTGAAACTTTAGGAGTGTGTTATTTAAATTACCTATTTCAGTTACAAAGAAGATTATCATTGTATGAATCTATTTGAGAAACTAATCACTATGAGCAAATGGAAATACACATTTTATTCACCAGTGACCGGAGAATTTCATTTTATAAAATCAAATTAAGCTTATTTTACTTACATTAACTTTCTGGTATAAATGTACTGAATAGTAATGATTTAGAAGTATTTTTTTATTATAATTTTAAGAAGATAACTGTATGTATTTTAAGTTATGTGCGTGGTGGAATGAACTATGTTCATAAAACAAAACTTTAATTCCTTTGCTGTTATAGCTGTGGTCAATGCTTAATTTAATTTGTGTTTGAAATAAAAACAGATAATCAGAAATCTCTGTTGAGAGGTAAATTTTTATTACACCTGCCTTCATAATAAATAGAGAACTGTCAAAAGAAAATGTTAAAGTGCTTGTAACTTCAAATTAGTAGGATAGCTCTATTACAATAAACTGTTGTATGGTATATGTATGTTTTCATTATCTAATGACATATTTTGAAGTAAATGTTTTGTATCTAATGAGGTTTTGTATCTAATGTTATATTTGAGGATGTCTAGCTAATATGCGTTAACAAAAATAAATTACATACCATATGCATACCTATCTTTCTCTTCTTCACCACAAGCTGTTGCTGAGATTCACCGAGTGCTTCTTTTTAGAAAACAGACTTGAAAGAATTGGACTACATGCATTTTAGTTTTAGTTCAATAGAAATAAGTTATTAATTTCTTAATAACAGTTAATTTTCATTTCTTAATAACAACATAAATAAATTAAAAGCAAATAAAAAGAATTTATATTATTTTTTTAAAAAAGATTAGTGCGGTAAAATACAAAGGTCATAGTTTCAGAGTTTGCATGACTAAGAATTTTTTTCTTTCCTTTTTCGTTCCCCTATTTTTAAAATTTGAAACATATAAGGTGTTTATTTAAATAAGGAAAAAGTGTTTCATTACTTAATATTGTTATTTAATAATTCATCACTTAGTAATTTGTTTTCTATAATGTTTTATAAATTGAATTTTTTAAAAATTGACAATATTTATTTTCGATATTTTATATTTTTATTAGCATTTTTAGTCTGTGTTCTTGTCAGCATTCTGTTAAGCATTCTGTTTACGATTACTGCTGCTACTAATTTTAAAATTTATAAATGATAATATTGAAAATTTTGCAAATTCATATGTTTATTGCGAGTGTAATGAAGGTCTTCTGTAGGATGTAAATTTGTCATGTACCCTCGAGTTTGACTGATGAAATTTAGAGCAAAATCCTGTGTAGATGAGCTGCTGTCAAGCAACAAGTTTGTGATGGAAACTTATTGCAAACAATTTTGTTACCTTGTCTAGATTTACCTTAAAGTTAATGCTCATTGATATGGTATAATAGTAATATTTTATTTTGCCTTTGTTGTTACTTATTATTATCAATCTTGATATTCTTCTCTTTCCATGGGACTTTTTGTACATTCATAACATTTTTTTTCCTTGTGAGGTAAATTATCGCAAGGGAAGCATAGTAGCATATATCGGTTCTTACACTTTGTTACACGAGTCTGTATTTATTTGCAGTTATGAAGGCTTGTTAAATCACATATTTTTAGTTAAAGAATGCTATTTTTTAACATCATCTAATCGTATAACCTTAGAGGTGATTATCCGATTCTTATTTCATATTTTATTTTAAAGCAAAAACATCTATATTTTGATCTTTATATTGTATAAAAAATTAAATGGCTGTTCAGAGTAAAGTTAGCTGTTTAAGAAGATTTGTAAGTATTGTTTTTTTGGGAAGAGCTGGAATTTAGCTTCAAATCAATCAGTTTATTAATACAGAATTTTGAAGAAAGTGTTATCCTCTTGCTTCCTATAAAATTTTAAGGCACTTAAATTGCCTCATTGGTGTATGATATGTATGAGCATTTTAAACTTTGTGTTTATTTAACTTTTAATAAGAAATTAGTGCACATGCTTTTAATACGTTTTCCATTGCTTTGATTTATTTTCTGTTTGTAAATAATAATGTATTTGTGAATGATTTGTTTGAATGAGAAATAAGTAATTATTAGGTTGAAGAAAAATAGTGATTTAACTTCCTTACACTCATCCTCCCCCTGCACTGAAGCAATTAGTGAAACCAGTAGTATTCCCACCACCCCATCATCCCCATCTGATACATCCTCTGAATCTCAGTCACAAGATAAATGGTGAGTGCATGCTTATTTTCATATACCTTCATTATTTACCTGGAGAATCAAAAATTAAGTGCTTGAATTTATTGTACATGTGTTTAAATAATATTGCAATTTCTTTGTCAAATGCTTTTAAAAATATGTGCTCAGGAATAATTGCTATTAATCCTTTGATTTACTTACATATGATATTTAAAAAATGTCTTTTTTAATATAGATAGATGAAAAATGTTTTCATAGTTTAAACATTTGTAATCAATCTTAGTCTTTTTAAATAATAAAAATAATTTCAAAATATTGATTTAATATGAGGTTATCTGACGCTGAAGACATGAAAAGAACACAAAAATAAGATTTGTATTAGTGAACTGAGTATGTTTGGGAGTCTTCCAAGTATAAATTCCTAGCTTCAGAATTAAAGAGCTGAAGGTGGTTTCGTTTTAAAATGGGAAATAATGTTAAGCACAGATATTTCAACTGTCTGCAGACAAAATTTGATGCGGCTGATGTTTAAAATATTTATGATTCTGCCTAATATAACATCTTAATATTACTTCTTAGGATGAGACATCCTTTCAAGATGCATAGAAAATTTCTCTTAAGATTAATTGCAATTGAAGATTGACTTGCCAAGCATAATAATTTAAACTAGTATCCTTCTTTTACATGTTTTAATTTACAAATTGTTCCGAAATGATTATAGCAGTTTTGAAAATTAAATATGGCTACATATTTAACCCTCTGAGCAGTGCAGGCTTTTGGATCTGCCATGAAGACTTGTATTTAATTAGCCTTTATTAGCTAAATTTGCATATTTGCTTATTTTAGTCTCTATTTTCATAAACTTAAATTTATTGAGACAACATTTGTATTATTAAAGAAAGTAAGAAAGCAAAATATCAATATATACTAAGTGACAAAAAATCTCATGGTCAGTGAAGCCGGTCATAGTACTCAGAGGATTAAATGGCTGTGCATAAATAACCTGCAGTAGGGAGGAAGGAAGTAAAAGGCAATGATAAAAGTTTTTCAGTGTACAGAAATTCCTGTAGTCATAAGAATGATCTGTTTGCTATCTTACCTTTTCGAGACCATTGTCAGCATAATGAATTATCTTTGTGTATGTCGTTAGTGCAGTAATTTAGGAAAGATCACATATATTAATCTTTTAACAAATTTGAGCTATTTATCATTTCCATTTCAGTGCTAATTAATTCCTGAATGAAACAATGAATTGGGAGGTTAGGAGCTCAAGTTTAGAGTTAATGAAGCGACCACTTAACTGTTCAGATGTTATTCCCTTTGTCTCCTTTTCTGTGGGGCTATATGGCAAAGTGTTCATTGCATTCTTTCTACTAGATGCTAAAGAAGTTGAAGATGGATCACAGTGGCTTTCAAGAAGATTAACCATCTGTAGACACACCCTTTTTTGACACTAAAAAAAATCAAATCATTGCTTGCACACAGGGCCATTCTAATAAGCAAAAAATGGACTGAACTAAGTTGCGGTGCACCACAGACTATTGGTACAATATAAGAAACAAGGAAATAAAAACTGAAGAACAGTTATCTGAATATTGCATCTTACTGTAAAGGGTAAATACAAAATGGGGGAGGGGAAAGCTGGATTGCAGACTACTGAATGTCAGCTGCATAAGGTTGAAGTCAAAAGATCATATTGAATATTTTTAAAAGAATATTTAAAGTAGTTCTTGTACAACTAACACTTAATATTCTATAAACATTTTAAAGCCTTTGAATCATTTTTAGTTAGTCTGTAAAATATAAACAGATTAAAATTTAATTTGCACTTAAAATTTTATTTAATATTTCTCCCCCATAGAAAGTTGATCATTCTTGAGTGATTTCCACGTAAATTATAGTTGGAATAATTATCTTGGTTTGTTTTTACCTGCCTTACTGTTTTGTGAAAGCATGTAATTTTGTTGCTCAGTTGATTAAACCTAAGGTGAGTCAAAAGGCTTATGGAATAGGTGCTGATCTTTGTTGTTCATATTGCATTAAATTATTCTCACTGCATTCATCAAGAGCTTCAGTCCGACTTAATACACATTAAAAATTTATCTTTATTTGAAGACTTCAAATATGCCAACTCAAATACTCCTCAACAGGTGGTCTCTGTTCTCTGTACTCTGTCATAAAAACTTTTCCCTAGGGTTGCTATATTTATCGGCAATATATATGTATGTATATTATTGCAAAGTGTGATGTAGGCACTGTCACTCTCGCCACAGGCTTAGTACCCACGATTTAGATGACTGCTTATTTTGTAATTATTAATTTTCTTGAATAAAATATAAAGCTTGCTTGAAATGTTTTTTAAAATTTCTTATGTTTTAAGCATGATTTTACATTGTGTGGAATATGTATATATCCAAGTAGTGTACATATGTGGTGTGTATTAAAAATAACTGATTGTTTTTAAGCATAAATAACAACAATGCTTGCTGCATTGCACTTTTATAATGATTATCCTGTGATTAATATAGTCAGAAATTTAGTTGAGACAGAGCATTGGTCTATGCAATATCACATTCAATAGTACAATTATAATGTCGTAAGCAGAATTACTAATATTGGGCTCCTGATAATCTGATTTAGCTTTTTCTCCATACTGCCGAGATGAAAGTATGATATAAAATTTCTGATGTAGACTTTGGCATTGTTCTGCTGTATTGTTTGGAAAACGAGATGGGGTAAGTAATTACTGTGGGAGTTCAGTTATGAATGGTCATGTTTGAAAATGTTGGCATCGTTCTGCTGTATTGTTCGGAAAATGAGACAAGAGAAGTAGTTACTGTGAGTGTTCATGGTCATGCTTGAAAATGTTTTCTCAGGCTGCTACAGGAACTAGTCAGCATGAGCAGCTGAATAGATAAAGCAGTTACTCAAAGAACTAGAATTTCTGTGGGTATACTTTGGAGTTTGTTTCAGGGCTCTCAGATTGTGGAAATAGCTGAGCAGCATTGTTTTTCAAAAGCCAATAGTAGTTTTTAGCTTGCTTTACTATATTTCAAGATAGATAGAGCAGTAACTACGAGTAGTGTGGAATGAATGTTATTGAAAAGAAGCTTAGAAGAGCTAACAAATTGCAATAGTGAAGACTTAATTATGTATTGTGTTTTGTATTAAATTCTGAACTTACAAATAAAATAGGTCTAGAGGGTCATGGTATTGTAAGTTATTTATTTCAAGCTTCTGTGTATTTTTTTCTAAGTATTGAGGAAGAAGATTTGGGAATTTCATAACTGCATGTGTAACTTTTAGTTTTGATCCCTAAATCGTGTTGCAGTGGATTCAGATTATCTTAAGCTTTTCATAAAGTCATTCACCCTTGAAATTTTAAACTTCTGTTCTCAAAAGGTTAATAGAAATAATTTTCAGAAAGCATATCATATATTCTATGCGAAGAGATCAAATGTTGCAATAATACCTTAAAATTTTTATTCATGTGGACAGCACTTGTTTCCTCCCAAACAAATTAGGGATTCAATTATAAGGTATTTCTCCTGCCTTTGTAGCGTGCTTTTGTGGTCTAGTGGTTTTGCATACTGGGATGGTATTTCAGAGGTCAATGGTTCGATTTCCGGTGGAGGCATTGCTAATTTTTCATCTTGCCTGCTTTAAAATTATACCTAATGTCTCTACAGTGGTGCCCAAACTAAAAAGGTGTTGGATGAGGATTCTCCACACCCAGGATTTGGCAGGGGAGTATATAAGGTATATCTCACACTTTCCTAGCGTGTCTTCATGGTGTAGTGGTTCTGCACTCTGGGCCGGTATTCCAGAGGTCCCGGCGAAGGCGTTGCTAATTTTTCATCTTGCCTGTTCTCAAAAAAATACCTGATGTCTCTGCAAACATATTTAATTTAGATCTAAAAAATTTGTGGTGATTGATTCTTCTGAACATCTGTCTGAATAATAAAATTTTTTATTAAAATTAAAAATGAAAATTTCTGAAAGTGCTAAATTTTGGGGAAGTCTTTTGCTTAATGCTAAATTTATGGTGAGTTACCTTCATTGTCATTGATTTCTAAGTTTGAATTATATCGTCTTTCAGTGATTGATAATACCTAGTTGCATGTATGATTCCAGTTTCAGTTTTGTTTTTTTCTTTTTAGGGTTGTTACTTTTCTGTTCCAAACAGATAGAAATTGAATTACTGAGTTGGAAATGAAAATATTCAAATTATATAACTTGGTGGCATCATCAACTTTTTTCTGTGAGTCGTATACAATCAAAGATAGCATGAACTATTTATAGAAATTACCAACAAATGGAAATTTTTTCCAAACGGAACTTTTAACTAATTGTGAGAAGAGTCACAAGTGATTGCCTAAAGACTTCACTGAATTATTAATTTTTCTTGAGTGTTTTTGTGAATTCTCAGTTTTAATTTTATCATTCATGACTTTGTTATTTAACTTAGTAATAACTTTGTTATTTATCTGAGTTTAGTTCTTAGCTATTGTCTCATATGTCTGAGTTGCAGAATGTGTTACCTATAACTTCGACAATGTGTGAAAGAACTGACTAAGATGATCGATCCCACTAGTATCTGAAATTTTATGGAATACTCTTGTATAATCCATCTTCTTTCTTGCATTTAAATCACTTAATTCAGAGATAGCTTCCTTATCTGTTAAACCAGTAGTTTATATGACAATATTTTGAGTTTTAATATATAAGCACTGTCATATAGTTGTATTAGATAACTGTGAAATAGAATAGTAATGTACATAAATATTTACTTGTATATTTTCCCTCGGTATATTGAGTCTTTTGAGTTTTTGTTTGCAAACACTATTGCACAACTATAGTAGATAACTGTGAAGCAAACTAAAGATATATCAAATGTCTACTTATGTGTCTTAGAAATATTATTTATAAAAATAAGTATCAGATTTACCAACGAACATCATTATTCCATAATAAAGAACATTTCTAATGATTTTCAATGCACAGCAGAAATAGGCTTGAGTATCTTCAGTCATTTTTTTATATCATCAGTAAACTGTAAATTTTTCTGAAAACAAAATGTATTCATAAATATAAAAGATGACCAGCTCTGTTGCTCATTTGTTGATGTTTGCCCATTTTTAATTATCATCTTGTCTAAAGGAGATGTTTTTCATATGTCTAAAGGAGATGTTTTTCAAGTTATTTTTAGGAAAATGTTTGTATGTATGTAGAGGCAAAACTATAAAGCCCTGCTCAGACAGTTCATTAGCCTCTGGGCACGAAACCTGAGACAAATGAGCTGCAGCTTTATCCACAAGTAAATCATTCCCAAGTACATGACATAAATTCCTCATGAAATTTCATATCAAATAAGGATTCAATAATAATTAAACAAAACAATAAAAGTGAATAAAGTAAAAAACATCTTTTTAAACTTTAAGACAGTTAATAGATCATAAACCAAGTGTTTAAGATCAGGTTGTCAATTATGTTATATTATAGTATGTAAAACTTATAACAGACTTAGGTTTTTATTTATTTATTTTTTTGGGTGGAGGCATAAGTCTACAAAAAATCATGTCAGAGTCATGAAAATCAGAATATTGACACAGTAGTTAGTTTAAAGGATAACAAAAAGTATTAAGATTATTAAATTTGTACAGTTATATTCAGCAAAAGTTCTCTCTGGAAAGGATTAGAAGTTCTGTATTCGATTGTAAGATATTTGCTTTGCAGACAAATCTTTGAGATATAAATTTGTTAACTTAGTTACATCTACATTAAACAAACACTGTATTCAGAATTGTAGATGGAAATTTGAAACTATTACAATATCTTGAAAAAAAATTTAATGAATTATGGCAAAGTACATGATGGCTATCTGTTGAAAGGAGAAATAAGTCTTGGAGAACTTTCCAATGGAAGTTGAGGAAACCATAAAAAAAGAGCTACAGAAAATCATAAATGTATATATGTAACCATCCCATTTGCTGAGGTTTTTCAGTTGTGTGTCAGAGCTATCTTCTAAGTTATTGGTAGTCTGAGAGATTAGTTTTAATTTTGTGCTTAAGGAAAGTTATTAAAAGCTTTTGCTGACTCCAGACAACATACTGTCAATAGCAGCCTATGTTTGTTTTGCAAACTGTATCATAGTCAGCATGCTTCTTTTCATTAGAAAATATGTAAGCAGAATTTGTGACTGTATTGCACAAGTAAGCAAAAGTGGTATTGATTGCTGAAACATTTATGAATACTATTTGCTTGAAAAATGTCTTCGTGGATGAATGACCAGCTTGTATTTATATTACACTGTGTAATCAGCTCAGTTAACCTCTGTGAATCTAATTTAAGACTAATATAGAGAAGAGACTTATATTTGTATGTAAAATTATTGCCTTTATGTTGCTCTTATGCATTTTTTAACCTGATTACTAGTGAGTTTGAACAACTTCATATAAATCATTTGATTCTGAGCAACTTATGTCAGTCTACAGTGCTTTAGGTTAAAATTTAAATTTTACTTCTGAGTAAACTTAATTGACAGCAAAAATTTTCTGCTTTGCTTATCATGATGCTCAAATGAGAGCTATTGATAGCTATACCATTGAGAGCTATACCATTTGAGAGCTATCTGACTTTTGTCCTTGCATACACAACTGGCATTTCATAAATTGTGAAGTGAGTTTTTCAAGGCTTAGTTATTAATATATGTATTTTGTTTCCTTCTTTAATGTCATATCTTGTAAAGTATATTCTTTAAAGCAATGATTACAAACTGGTGGCCTGTGGGTCAGATGCCCGAAGCAGTTTTGCATGCCCTCTGAATACATTTTCCGTAAATTAATTAGCCTTATAATGACAATTGTGAGAAAAAGCTTTTCAAAGTTTTAATAATTTTGAGACCAATTTGACATTATTTTCATTACCATTAGAAACGAATATGTGTAATGCTCCAGAAAATCTACAAATGGAGCGAATTTCCTGTATGATATAAACAGTGTTCAAAGATTTGAAGGTACAGATTTGGTCAAGTTTTGCCCATACCTGTCAAAAAATAAATGCCTTAAATTATGAATTTTTGCAATAAAAGTAATCACTCTGTGAGTATGTTTTAAGTGTAAACAGTTTTTTTCTGCAGTTGAAAATTAATAAAAATAAGTATTAGATTTACCAATGAACATCCTTATTCCATAATAAAGAACATTTCTAATGATATTTCTCCAAGGTTTTATCAAAATTAAAACCCCATCAGATGTTGTAGCTGAAAGTTGTAGTAAGAAATAAGGAAGTTTATATTAATTTACATACAAATATAAGTCTCTTCTCTATATATATCTCAAAGAAAAATTTGAAGAGTATAGATTGTCATTATTTATTCTCAAGTTTTACTTGCCTGCAAATATTTGTTTGTTTTTAGCGTAAGTAAGTTATTTACTAGTTAATTTATATGAGCATTATTTGAAATAAATGTCAATCTGAAAATTGAATATTTAGCTGGAAATATGTTTGAGTTACAAAGTGTAACCAACAGAAATTTCTTGCAGGTACCATTCTTTATATTTCTGGCAGAAAATATGAATTTGAGTTTCCTTTTTTGTGTCATTATTATTACTCTTTTTAATTGTTTTGATATATATATATTTAGCAATTAAAATTTAATTTAAAATGTTTTGTTAAGAAAAATTTCGGTCCATCAGCTATTTCATATCATGCATTTGGTCCACTTACAAATTTGAATTTGAGACTACTGCATTAAACTATTCGATAATAATAATTGTACTGCTGTCATAACAAAAGTGATTTTAAACTTTATTCATAATTAATTGCTTGAGAATATGAATATTCAAAATTGCTTTTGGCAGTCTTTAAGCAATTTCAAATTTTTGATTAAATGCTGTATAATATGTGTTAAATAGTTCAATTTAATTCTGTTTTAAAGGCATTGTATTTATTACTGTTTCTAGGAAACCTTTCATTCCACCTGTTCGAGATGATGAATCTGAGCTTCAGCGTAAAGCTCATGCGAAGAGGGTGAGAGAAACACGTCGTTCTACACAGGTTGTCTATTTTAACCTATGTGTGATGTACGATAACAATTTTTTAAAAGATTTTTCGAATATGCATTTTTATGTTTTCTTGTTATTTTATTTAGGGTGTATTATTAGAAGACATAAAGTCAGCAGAATTGCAGTATTTAATAAACACTCAGCGTGAAGCTGCTAAGAGACAAGCAGAAGAAACAGATATGATTAAGCAGGCCGAAGAAGTAGAAGCCTTGAAGAGGCAGACAGAGGAAGCAGGAACTGAATTAACAGAAGTAGAAGGCAACAAGAAAGAGAAGCAGAAGTCAGCTTCAGATGATAGTTCGGTATGTGATACACCGTCTTGGAAATCTCGTAAACAAGGCCCAGCTGATTCTAAAGTAATCATTTATTAGTTTATGAATTAGCAGCTTATTCTCTGCATTAAGTCAGAAATTTTTTGTAATTTTCTTTTATTTGTTTATCCCAGAGTTATTGTGATATTACTGTATTATGCTTTCCAGATTTTCTATTCTGTATGCATTCTGAATTTTTATTCTAATCAATAATTAAATTCTTCTGTCTAGGAATTTGATGTTCTTTCTACAAAAGTTGACAGGCCTTCAAGGATAGGTGGTAAATCTGAGGAAGGTGGTAAAACCCCGGACTCTAGTGATGGACCATCTGTTACTCTTGTTCTTAGATCAAAATCTGCTAGTTCTCCAGACGACACAAGTAAGTTATAATTCTTACAAACTTAATTTTCATTTATGGTATGCCTGTTTGTTGTAAATGTTGTGATCTCTGTCATTTGAAATAGAATTAATTATACTCACATGTTATAAATTTTGTTTTCCGTAATGGATAAAATTTATCAGTTATCAAAAGTTAATATCCTATTGTGCTTCCAGTTAGTTATATCAAACAACTTTTGTGATAATTAAGCATTCTTAAGTTATTTTTAATTTTATACTAGATTTTTGTTTTTAAATCGCAGTACATTATTTTTAATTTTATACTAGATTTTTGTTTTTAAATCGCATGTACATTATTTTTAATTTTATACTAGATTTTTGTTTTCAAATCCCATGTACATTGCTTGTCCAAAATAGAATCATTGATGAGATGCACCTTTTCACAAACCCATGGGCAGAGAGCAGTATACTGACCAGACATACTGACACTATAAGTAAAAGAATGGTTGGGCTTCTAGAAAACGTATTGTATTTGACAAAAATAGGTAATTATGGCAAATATGTTAAAGCTGATTGTGAAGATATTGTTGGGAGAAGGTATAGAGTATTTTTTTCTGAAATGCCAACAGTTCTTTGGATTCTCAAGCATCATATCTTATCATAAATGGACTACCTTATTATTATTATAACCTGTGGGTAATTGGCATAGACTGTCTAGTGTCAGTTGAATGAACGATAATGAGGATGCAGGAGAAATACAGGCTATGTACCTGATCTTTATAGAATGTTATCTAACAGATAATCTGGTGCATATGGTATATCCTTGGATGAAGTTGCTACACATGCCATTACTGATTGTATAGTATCGGACATTTTTGGAATGTTGCAATTTTCTTTGTACCAGAAACATCAGAAATACAAAGGGTTTATTCTCTGCCATACTAGACAGAGTGCAAAGTTCGAGATCCAGGATTTTCGAGACTTTGGTGAATCCACAAATTTCTGTATTTTAGGTCATCAGCTTAAATCTAGTATTAATATATGCAGACAGAGCAACATTGCAGATTTGCTTATTGTTTATGTAACATAGAAGAATGGTAACCCCCAGTAGGACTGGTGTCAGATTTACTCTAGCTGCAATGGTCAACAAAAGTGTTAGTATTTAAAAGAGCATTAAATAACAAAAATTAAGAATTGCAAAATTTTTAGAATTTAGGAAAGGTAACAGAATATAGGACCTGCAGAGGCTACACAGAGCAGCAAATGTGTAGTGCCACCCTATCCCCACAACCACCCAAGGGCAGCAGATAGTGTGATCTGAGCCAACATCAATACAACGCCAATCAGTATATTGTTATTGACTGTGGTGTGACTTTCTAGCCAGCAGAGGGGTTGAAAGTGAAATGCAGAAATCTCAGTTGGGAGAAAAATCACTTCTATGGCATATTTGCTTTTTGATGAATATTATATTCTCCATTCCTAGATTTTGTCTGGAAGTGCAAAATTGTTAATTATTATTATTTTTTTTTGGTTTGCTGGTCTGAATATTAGATCATTCCAGATATCGGATATCTGAATTTTGGACTTTGTAGTATTGAAAGTTACAAATCTGACACTGATAACATGAGGCCATTATGTTATCCTGCTAAATTGGCTTGTCTTTAAGTCTTAAAAGATATATGTACTGATGATTTTTTTAAATTGCCAATATATACATAGGTTTTCCTATATATTGTACATTTTGCAATTGCAGCGAATATTCTATAAAACAAGACTGAAATAAAAATTAATTATTGTTAATGTCATAATGAGAATAATGTAAAAGTTTACATTTTATGTTATCTATTGTTTGGTATTGTTTCAGATAATCTATGCAGAGCAATGCACTATTTTTTTGGTGCTATTCAGAAATTGATTATGTGTATTGAAAGCTGTTGACGGAGGAGGCTTTTTTTAAAATTTTTTTTATTTATTCGTAGTAAAATTCTGTATTGGGTAATCCTTATAGATATTAGTTTTTCTAAGCATGTATTGGGCAAAATTTGCCCATTAACATTTTTTCTTTCATAAATGAGGGTTTTTTTGAAGCATTCTTTTACAGTTATTATAAACAAATTTTTTATTATAAACAAATTTTATATTGATCCAGGAAGTGAAAGTATAGAAAGTATTTTGAAAACTTAGTTCTTGCATACAACATTAAGGATTGCTCTTGGACAAAGATAATATAAGAAGGCGGTTTAGATGCCTATTTCTTCTTTCTAGAATGTGTAATATATTAAAACAGATTCTTGGGATTACAAACATGCATGATTATAAATTTATGCAAAATTTTGTAGAACAGTCTTGTGTCCTTAAAATCAAAAAACGACATGTGTACTGTTACTCTTATAAGACTTTACTGAAAATGTTGAAATTTATCTCCTTTTTCTGTGTGTGTGGGGGGTGTTATAATTCCAGTAAGTTCTATGCTGCAAGGGAAAGAATCCTTATGGAACAATTTTAATTAAACATTTTGCTTTAAAAATCTAAAAGTAATTTTTATAAACTTGAATTACATGAAATTCTATGTTTTTAGTAGTTTTTATGTGATCTACTTCATAACAGTTTCTACAGTGAAAGGGTTCAGTTTTTTTTTTTTAAATTTAAATATCTGTGAATATTTATAATAAAGATTAGAGTACCAATAAAGTTTAAGATTTCTTCTCCCTGAAATGGAGTTTAAAAAATGGTTGCTGTTTATTGAACGTATGTAATTTTGAAAACCTTGCAGCAGTGAAGTATAAGTACAGCGTTTAATGGTAGAGTATAAATATTCAATGATGAAAGTATTTTTGGAGATTAAAACTCAAAAATTTAATAATCTATAGTCTTGCTTCCAGCTGTGTAGCCAGAAAGGGGCATCTTTCCCTGGGTGCAACATCTAGGATGCACCAAATTGATGTTATGAATTTTAGAATGTGATGTTTTCCATTCTTGTGAATAAAAAGGGATATACAATGTTCCTGTTGTCTTTGCAGTTGAAAAGCAGTATGATTCTGTATGTAGCAGTTCTTTAGTATAATAGTACATAATGGCACGAATGGTTTCCCTAAAATGAATTAGTTAGTGTTATTTAGTTTTCTGAATATTTCACAATTATTCATTCTAAAAGTCTAATGTAGTCTTTTTCATGAAGCATGACTTTAGAACAGCAATGCTTGTTTTCATTTGTTTGCTGTTTGCTTGTTTTTGGAGTAAAAGTAATGTAAATTGCTCTTGTAGGTGGTTTAGAATAATTATTTCACTTTTTTGGAAAGCTAAATAGGATTATATATATATATAAGCAGATTGTGATAAGGTGGCATAAAGGTTCTTTGTCTAAGATGAGTTTTCAGAGTGCAATAGTTTTCATATCACTGGTGAAATCCTGTGCCTTTGTTAATAATTCCGGTTGCAGCCTCGAAGGTCGCTCCAGTGGACAAAAGAGGTAAAAGAAGTCTTTTCATCAGGGTCAGGAGATGGACACTTTGTTAGGTATGATTGTAAGAATCTTTCCCCTTCCCTGGGATTCAGCGCAAGTAAACACAGGGAGTTATATAAAGTGGTTTCCTGAGAAGAGACAACTTTCCTGTTTAGAGCTATGGGCATTTTGGCCTGCTAAGAACAATCATTCCTCGTGTATAATGCGTTAGAGCATTTTTCCTGTAACAGAATTCTGAAAGTACGGGACTAAATATACCAAGTCCCATATTGTCAAGATATGCAACTGTTAAAAAGTTTTCATCTTATTAAAATTCATTTTATTGTTAAAACTTGAGTTTGAAGTTCATTTCAACCCGGTGTCACAACCCAGGTTTTGTGTAGCAGTTTCGGCCACTACACCACAAAATCTTTTTAAAATACATTAATCGTCCTGTTTATTTGAAAGAAAAGCAACTCAAGGTCAGGTATTTCTCTTTTGAATAATTTCAAGTATTGCAGTGAAAATTTGAAGAAGCGTTTTATATTTGTAGAGTTAATGCTCCAAGATCAGATTTATTTCTGTATGTTTACATTCTGTTTTGTTTTTCTGAATTTTCAAATGAATATTAGGTTAGAATGGAATAGCAAGCAACTTGTTTCATCTCCCAAAGCATTGTTATTAAAGATTTTGATGGTATCTATGTGGATTAGATTATTATTTCACAGATATCACAGGAACGTTTTTGTCTTGCAAGTAGTATGTGTAGTGGGGTTTTAAGAATGCTTTGATTGATAAGTTAATGTAGTTATATATTTGTGTATTATTTTACATTGTTTTATGTTTGTTTTTTGTGTTACGTTAATTTTGTCTTATTTATTATTTATATTAATATCTGTTTATATTATAATTTTTTATATGTAATTTAATATTTTATAATGTCTTAGTGTATGATGTTTTATATAGATAATCATTTGTGTAAGTAATGCTGTAGAACAAGAGAAACTTGAAATTTGCTAGGCATGGCTACAAAATGTTTTCTAATTCTGCGGAAATCGAAAAGATTTCTATTGATAAGTGTTAGAACATCCTGAAATAATTTATAGAAAAACCTCAGATTTCCTCCTTGTACATCCAAGTCTTGCAGAAAACTATAAAAGTATGTATGACTAGTTAGTTAGTGCAGTAATAATGATGCAGTCAATGTTTTGAGGCTTTTCTCAGTGAAGTAGAGTGCAACTTTATTGGGACTTCTGAATCTCAATGCTCTGCATTTTCAGTTTGATTTTTCTGTACTGTGGTTGATCATGTATTTTTGGAGCTGTGCATTAATACCACTACCCAGTATTAAAGATATTTATAATATTCTTAGTACTATTTAAAATTCTCATGTTTTCCCAAAATTATTATTGCTTAAACTGTAACAAAAGTCAAGTTATCGTCCATCTGTTTGCCTCCTTATTTGAGGAATCACATAAGACCAGCTTGTGCACAAAAGAACGTGGATATTTTTGTGAAAAAAAGCAGCAAGTAAATTCTAATAACTGATATATAAAATTCTGTTCTTCAGTTTTCTTGAAGATTTAAGATTATGAAATATAATTCATGTGAAATACTTTGAATATGAAATATTAATTTTTATAAAATTGAAATTATACCTGTAAAAATCATAAATTTATTATTGTTATTATTATTATTTTTTGGTACGCAAAGGTCCATCTGAAAGTCGAACATCATTAGGCATACAAGCAGCAATCCAAAGAAGGCGACGGCCCAAAAGACGTTCCACCGGTGTTGTTTACTTAGATAGTGATGTGAGTCTTATTATTTTTAATAAGAGTAAATTTAAAAAGTACAAAGAATATGTGGATAAGTTATGCTAAAGAGTTACATTTTTAATAGCTTTGAAATTTTTAAATCAAGCAAAATTAAAATTAATAAATTGACTTAAGTCAATTTTAATTAAATTAATAAATTATAAAAATTAATAAATTATAAAAATTATTAAACTGATTTTAAATAGCCAAGAGTTTTCTTTAAGAAGTGTTGCTGCTATTAACTACATTAAAGGAATTTTCATGCAACGCTTGTTGCTTTAATTCCGCTATTGCATATTAGAATTTTTCTGATTTTTACGTTATGTGAGCTAACATACATATTGATGTGAACATATTGATACATATTTGTGTGAAATGTCCACTGCAAATAACTTCTGTATGCATGTATCAGTAATTAGCTTAAATTTATTCTTGAAGGACGCACAAGAAGAAAAGGAGAATACAAATGATAAAGACTGTAATTCTCAAACGGAAACTGTAAGTATTATTATAGTTAATGAAAAACTGAGCATTAATCATTCTCTATTGAATTTTATTATACTATTTTCTTATGCAACAAGTACTGTAGGCTTTGACAAGTTTTGTATGTAAAGGAAAGGTTTGTTATCATTTTTTCATGTTTCGTTCAATATGGCATGTGAAGTCAGTTTTACTTATTATGCATAAATTATGTAAAAATAATTTTGGTAAAAAAATCTTTCATTAAAAGTGTTTTTTTTTAAAGCTTAGCGTTTATTAAAGTTGAAAGGCACTCATCTCAGAATGAAATATAAATGCAAATATAATAACGTACTGTAAATTTAAAAAAAAATAGAATAATAGGCAGGTGAAGATATTAGCCTGGGATCTTTCAAATGGAATCTGTGGGATGTAGCTGTGCATATATTATGACCAAGTAGTTTTGATATTTAACTTATAATAATTTTACAATTACCAAATATTTTTACACAATGTGTCTTAAAATAAATAAAGATAAGATAATACAAAGAAAAAACGAAAACATTTCAACAATTTTTTTTTTTTAATAATATAAGCATTCATTTTACTTGCTTTGCATGTGATGCTGGCATTTCGTCTGTTACTTATTTAAAAGTTTTCACATTATTCTATACCTTAAAATTAGAAATCAAAGTTAAAGACCTAAAACTGCAATAGTATGTTACAGTGCAAGTGAAAAAAATGACAGTTTCACTGACGCATATGTTGAATTTGAACAATGCTTATGGGGTTGCGAAGAAATCTCCGTGATAAAAAAGAGCCACGATTGAAAGAAGTTTTAAGCAGCCTTGCCTTAGAGTTCATCATCATATGAGCCTTCTTTCTACTCATGTGTTGATGATTGTTTGCATGCTGAGCAATTTGCATGAAACTCAAAACATTTTTCCTTTTGAAAAGTACGAGTGTTGATTGATGCTCTGCCACTCAAAATTGCCAAGCACAGTTCTTTAATATTATGGAACTGTTATTCTACCATTCTGTTGCTGTTCTACTTTGAAAATTTGAGAATAATAAAATTTCTTGTATGTTGATATTTTGACATTCTTTTGTTTGCTAAAATTCCTGAATAAGTAATATTCTGTTGATGTACTGCAAATGTTATTAATACGCCATAACATGTATGCAATGAAGCAGTTGAGTGATGTGATTATTTGTTTCAAAGTTTTAGAAATTAATCTAAAAGTTATCTAATTTGTTGAATATAGGAAGAAAAATTATGTAATCGGTTAAATATTAAAAAGAGAGTGGCTCTAATAAAAATACATTGTTAATTGGTGGTTTTCATCTCATTCAAACTTGGAAGGGAGATAAAAATCCTAAAAGATGAAATTTGTATGTAACAAAATTCAGCTTTTCTGAAGAGTAGGTGAGCAGCCTGAAATTTTGAGGAGTTAGTGTAGTTTCATTCAAAGTTACATTCTTTCTCATTTGTTTCACTTTTAAAAAGGCCCACCAGCGGCCGAGCGGTAAAGTCGCTGAACACTGGTAGTTTGGTCCAAGGTTTGAATCCATGAACGGGCTGGCTGCATGGGTGTTTTCGTGGTTTTCCCTAGAAACTCCTCCACGAAGTCATTTCTACCCTTAGGCAGATAGCCCTAGTGTGCTTTACCGTAATCTCAATAAACCAAAGCAACTCAAACCATACCACTTTTAAATACCAGATGTGCTCCTTGGTTTCCCAAAATTGTTTTGAAGCTTTCACAGTAACTGGCATTTAATATGACTGCGTGTAAAGAATCCGGATGCATTTTTATTTGCATATCCTTGCAAAATTTATCACTGTTATGTTAGTATGTAATCATTTATTGCGTTTCCCCCAATTTTTATTTAATATTGAAAATGTTTACATTCGTGTTTTATAAAAATGGTGCTACAAAGTGTTAAACTCTTCTGAAATGTCTGTATTATGTTCTCTATGTTTACCATATTTTGTAACTATTGTTATTTGTAATTTTGAAAGTAAAATTATGACATACTTTTCAATGTAAGCACAGCGTTTTGGAATGAAAGAAATTAATTTCCTGCAAATCAGAAGTGCGTATTAATTTTTATTTGCGTGAAAGTTTAGATTCTTGCTGCTAGGAAGAACTACTAGAATTGAAATAACACAAACTATGTGAACTTGCGGTACTTTTTAATTTTGATTTCAGCTTGGAATGCATTTTCAGCTATTTTATGTGTTCATATTTTGGAAGGGGGTGCCTACTCATTTTTACAAATTATTTGATATCTGTTTTATTCTCCTGTACTATTTCTATGCTAATTGAACATTTGCCCAGTAAGAAATTAAATTCAGTAAAAACATTCCTCACAGCATTAGCTGTTTTTTTTTTTGTTGCATTAGCTGTTTTTTTTTTTGTTGGAGGGGGGGGGGGAATGAGGTTTAAAGGCATAGGTTAAGTTGGTGTTTAGTGCAGTGTTCACTTGATTACCTAGTAGCAACATCTATATTTGCTATAGAGAGCAAGTTGCTGTTTCAAAAGCATTGTTAGAGTTATTGATTTTAGCCAATAGATGGATCAATAAATGAAGGTTGATGTTCATGGATGCTATGCTAGAGGGTGAGGACAGAACCTGGTTGCACTGAATCTATGACAAGGATGCCTTTCGCATTTGAGCTAAAAGTTGCTCCTAGCTTCAGCATATTAGTGTCAGCCCACCAGCGGCCGAGCGGTAAAGTCGCTGAACACTGGTAGTTCGGTCCGAGGTTCGAATCCCGCGAACGGGCTGGCTGCATGGGCGTTTTCGTGGTTTTCCCCATGTGTAACGTGTATACGAGCCAGTTTCCCTTAGAAAGTCCTCCACGAAGGCATTCCTCCCCTTAGGCAGATAGCCCTCGAGGCTTTGTCACAATCACACACACACACACACACATATTAGTGTCATTAATGAAGAGTAAATCGCTGGAAGTAAAACTTGCCTCTATACGTATTTGAAAATTTCAAATAATTTTAGTATATGGGATTGAGAATATTTTCTATGCATAGTTTATTAACTTAGGTCAATGAATAAGTCATATATAAACTATTGCTTTTGTGGGAGGCTTGAATCAAGTTTATTACTAGATTCGGAAAATGAATTTTTTATATTTTGGAAAAACTTCTCTTTGACTAATGCTTCCTCATTTGAATTAATAATAGGAGAAGTCTTGCTTGCTAATTCATCTTGTGAAATGATAATTATTTTTTATTTGTTTATTATTTTGTGTTTTTGGCAGAAGTATATTTTTGTAAACAATGCTAAATTTAAATTTTACTGCAATGGACTGTATGGCAATCCATCCGTAAACTTTCTTCCTACTTAATATATTAATTTACTTCATATAGTATGAGAATTGTTTTTGCACATGGACAGCATAAAGCAGTTCCCTGCTTACTCCCAGACCATATGTGCATTTTCATTCTGATGGTTTAAGCATGAAATTTAGCAGACTGCAGTCAATGGCTTTATTGTTTTGAACAGTGGCTATCATATTGAAGTATGATGAAGCTGATAAAGGCTATCCGCTTAAGTTTAGAGTGCCTTCATGGAGGACATTTTATGAGAAACTGGGTCATATTCATGTTACACAAGGGTAGAACCATGAAAACCAAAAGTTCAGCCAGCTCATTCATTCACTAGGGTTTAAATCCAGAATAAACTACTTGTATTCAGCAGTTTTAATCACTCAGCTATTGTTACTGGTGTTTGAATACTGCATATTTGCCTCAACAGATGTACTGCCAGTTCTTCACTTGACAGCCCACCAACGGCCGAGCGGTAAAGTCGCTGAACACTGGTAGTTCGGTCCGAGGTTCGAATCCCACGAACGGGCTGGCTGCATGGGCATTTTTTGTGGTTTTCCCCATGTGTAACATGTTCCTCCCCTTAGGCAGATAGCCCTTGAGGCTTTGCCATAATCACACACACACGTCTTCACTTGACTCAACTGCATACCGTTTGTTGATTTACATTGTGATGACAATATACGTAATACAAAAAACTTTAAACCTGCTCTTTCTCCTTACAGCCCTCAACACACATATGTCCCTCAGGTGTTTAAACATCCCTCTTCAACCATGCATTCTGTAACAGCATGCTAAAAGCAGAAAACAGGATTAATAGTCGAAGCAAAATTATAGAAAATCTCTCTTTTTTTTTCATGCTTTCCTTTCCTCAATTCACATTATGTAAATTTTAAGCATAAGTCTTAAAGAATAGAATTAGCCCTTTACACATGTTTTGCAAGAGATCCAATATATATTAAACCAATATCTGGTCATACTCTTTCCTTTGAAAGAAAACAAAGCTGAAGAGCTAGTGTTATAAATTAATAAACAAAAGTTTATTAATTTAGAAGTAAATTACGTGTTAATTTAATATGTGAAAAGGAATGAATTTATTGTTTTTCATTCATTATCACAGATGATGGCTGTTACCAGACTGAGTTATTAGATTTTCATTTGATCAGGTTTCATTCACGTATTTCATATGCTAATTATGATTTTTTTTCTTATTGAGAAATTTGCAAAACAAATTAACAAGCCTTTGATTTCCTTTGAATTTGTACAATATTCATTGTTTAAAATACATGTGTACAACGTATAGGTGAAATCTCTTAACTAATACACTACTTAAGTAGTCAATGATGAATAGGTCACTCTTGGTATTGCCTGATTGATCTGGAACATAGGCGAATCAAGAGCGTCCGCTGATCATGAGTCAGATCTAGAAGTAGTCAAATAGTTAACACCATTGAATGTTGATAGTTCTTTCAGGGTTTGAACTCAGATGAACAGGTTGAGTACATGGTAGGTTATCTTGCCTTTCCACATGCGTAATATAAGCACGTTTAAGCACAGAAAACTTCCACAAAGGCATCTTTCCCAGTAGGCAGATTTGTAACATTCTAGTAACCTAACTTGAATCTGGAATCATTGGGACTTCAGTCATTCCAGATTTTGGATATTTCAGATTTTAATTGTCAGTTTAAATCTAGTAAGATGACATGTAGAAATATACAGCTACAAATATGAAATAGTTGTTCATGAAATAACAAAGCATTTGTGACCTTAGGGTATAAAATTTTTAACATCATTAAACGCTTTTTATAGTAATAGTGCTTGTGTTAATACTTTCTCTTTGATTTTTTAGACAGATATAATTTCTCGTTCAGTTATAAAGTTTTATTAATCAAGTTTTGCAGTTGCCACATGAAGAATTCCCGCTAAACTGTCATTCAAAATTTTTTCTTTCTCAACAACCTGTCTGTCATTTTCTTCAATATTGGTAGTGATATTTTCTGCATTTAAATTTAATACTACAGGTTTTTCAATAGTTAATTAATGATCAATCACATTAGAAAACTGCTGGTATCTTCAGTTATCATTTCTGCATATTCCTTCAAAAATTCCATTAATTGGAAATATTCATTTTTTGCTTGTAATATCCGAAAACATTCAAATTTATGACTATCATCATCACCATGAAAACTGGTAGCTGGAAATAAATTATACCAAGCATTTAAAAACATACCTGCTTACATGTATGTTATGTTTTTTATATGCTCAATGCTACAGGTTTTATGTTAAAATGTTTGAAAAGTTCTGTTCCGAAAATGTAGCATAGCTTTATCAAAACCACTTCTTCATATCTACATGTCAGTGTGCACAGCACTCTAATGTCAATCAGACTTAGTTACACTGTTTGTCAATCAATCTCTTCTGTCATGTTCAGTACTTGTGAAATTGAGGTAAATTAAATGGCATTGGATTGTGCATTTTCCTACCCTTGCCTTTAGCTTTGAAAATGAATGTTTCTCAGTTGTAGTGCTCATAACGTGCAGTGCCTTGGCTGTGTTTCTTCTATTAACATAACAAATTTTATATAATGTTTTCATAAATTCTAATATTTCGCAATTATTGAAATAACTCGTTATGTTAATACATTTATTAAACAGCAGTAAAAATAATTTCAACCATTTCATATATTCATTTCTAATAATTGTAATCTAAATAGCCGTATGATTATTTATTTTTGCTAAAAATATTTTAATTAAAAAGAATTTGATGAAATTTTTAAAAAGGATAATAGACATTACTCAGCATTGGTACAACAATGTATTTTTCCTGTAAGAATTAAATTTATGTATTGTTATCATCTTTGCTGTTATCTTGAGAGCAGTGGTACTCAAGAGACTGATGTAATAGAATGCAACTGATCTAGTTAAATTATTCTTTTAAATTAATTCTTCCATAAACGATAAAAATTGAGTTCAAGCATCTGTTAATCGCATTTAATGGGAATAATAAAATTAAAACAATTAATAATTTCTATATGCAAGATAACAACAAAGTGTAATTTTGATAGCATATCATCATGCGGTGTATCTTCTAGGTTAGATGTGACTAATTGATTGGTTTTTTGCCCTCACTTCTTCCTATCAATGCATCATGTCCTTTTCAGTTGCCTGCATTATGAAAGCCCCTTTTTGGGTGGTTAATAGTGCTGATTGCTGATAGTTGAACTTAGGTGAATGGGCTGGGTATGGTTGGTTTTTGTGGTTTTTCCTTTCTGAAGCATGCATAAGACATCCTTCCCCCTAAGCAGATAGCTTTTTAGTGTTTGTTCTAATTTGCATAATGAAAAATAATTACACATTTGTGAAGGTCACCAATGAAATAATTATGCCAAATTCTCAGGCAAGTTGAAATTTCTGATATGGGTTATTAATATGAATTTTAAAGGGTAGTTTATAGGCAATCCAGCGATTTGACACTGAAGCGAACACAATGAATCTCTATTATTTATTTTACAAAACATTAAGGTATTGCAGTGTTAGTTATTGTTATAGTACCATTTCTTTCTTCAATCTTTCATTTTATGAGTGAAGAATATATGGTGCCTGAGAGCTGACTGCTCCTGAATATTTGTGATTGTTTAAGAGGTTTTTTTTTTTCAGTGCGCATGTGATCTGTTGTTTTCTGCATGATGCAGAATCAGTTGACCTAAAGTTCTGTACCTATCAATTTATCATGTCATATTGTAACTAAAATATGCAAGCGTTTGCTTTCAGCATAAATGACAATATTGCTGAACTGGAGTACTGAACAAATCATCAAATTTGATGGCGAACATTTAGAAAATGTTTAAAAAATAAGAGGTTGAAGAGAGGAATGACACTATTATAAATGCAGTTGTATATCATATAGTTTCGTAAAATAAATAATTATAAGTTGCAATCGGATATGGTTTTTGATCTCAAAATTGTCAGATTCCAATCGGGCGCAGCCTTTATTTCCTTAAATGCTGATACTAGATACACAGTTTTAATGACATAGAGCTTGTAAGTCAAAAACTCCAATTAGTACAGATATGTACAGGGTGTCCAGAATCGAAGAACTGTTTTTCAAAGTTGCCTACAGGTGAAACAAGTAATCAGAAAATTGTGAGATCTTGTGGCAGACTGAATGAAGGGATGGGGATGTCTTTCAGTGAAAAAAAATCAGTTACAAATATTGCCACCAGTAAGCAATGTATTAATAAATTACACCTTTAGCCACACTTTTACATAGTTTAGTTACAAAAAGAGATAAAGACTGTCTTATGAAACTATTATATTATTATTTAAATTCTTTCAAAGACTAATCGAGGAAATAATGCACAACAATTTAAAGAATGTGTTATTTTCACTATTATTCTTTTCCTTCGTTTATTCTGTAAATGTAGGTAACACTGATAAAAAAATAATTTTGTATAGCTTTTTTTTTTAGTAATTTCATCAATTGTCAGTCCCATCACTGACAAAATAATTCAACCATCTGGTGTTATTCTTTTACAAAATCACTTAATCTGCACTTTTTAATTGCAATTTCACACCTGCTTTGTTAGGATTGCAAAAGTCTTTTTAAATCTTCCATCAGTCTGTGAATTCCATTGTACAGGGGATACAGAATTAAAGAACCTTATTTCAGAGTTGCCTACAGGAAAAACCAGTTGTCAGAAAATTTAAAATTTGTAGTGAATTTATTGAGGGGATGGCAATGTCATTCAGAGAAAAAAAAAAGGGTTACAAATATGCCAACGAGAAGGCATTGTATTAATAAATTACACATTTAGCCACACCTTACAAATATACCAACCAGAAGACATTGTATTAATAAATAGCCACACCTTTACAATAGTTTAAGAAATTTTATAACAACAACTCCACATGATGGCCATCATTTTCAGCTACCATCTGAAATCACTAGATGACATGTTCCACGGTTGACTTGAAGTGTGCACTGGGAAATGCTGTCTTTAAGATCAGGTAATGTTCTTGGATTGTCGTGACCTGCCAGATGTTCCAAATCCCCCCCCCCACCCAAGGCAAAAAAATCATGTGGGTTAAGGTTTGGGGATCAGAGAGGGCACATGTTACAAGTGCTGGCTGATGACATGCTGTTCTGTAAAATGACGTTTAAGAACATTCACGTGCAGTAAGTGGAGCAGTTTCATCATGCATGAAGATTGTACGCTCAAGGCATCGATGAGCTTGCTGAGCTAGAACAGTTTTGTAATCTAACAGCCATATGTATCACTGCCCGGTGATGCAGCATGTCACTGGATCAGCAGAACTTAACTCCTCAAAGAAGTATGGGTCGAGAATAAATTATGCGAAAAATCCTCACCAATCTGTCACTTTTGTTAAATGCAATTGAACTAAGCCGTCCTATATATATATACAGTCAAAAGTCTTTAATCCGGACTCATCGGGACATCGGCGATTCTGGATTATCGATTTTTCCGGATTATAGATCATCAGTTTAAATCTGGTAAGATGGCCTGCAGAAATTATAAAATTAAAAATATGAAACTGTAATTTATGAAATAAAGAGCAATTATGATCTAAAGGGTATCAAAATTTACAAAAAAAAAAAAAAAAAAAAAAAAAAAAAAGAAGCTTAATATTTATTTGTTTACTTTATTAAACATTTCTTTCAATGCGCGCATGCGTAAAGCATACATTACGCATAGTCGAAATTAGAAAATTAGATAGTGCTGACAGATCAACTTCCAGTTCATCGCGTGCCCCAACAAATTGATAAACAGATTTCGGAATGGTTAGAGAAACAAAGGATATGCATTTATCCATTTTTTGCAGCAATCCCACTTTTTGTTTGATGGACATCGAAACATACTTTCACTTTGTAGATCCTTTACATATTAGTAATTATATATCGGAAATTCTATTTGACATAATCGAAAGTTCAAGCTCACTTTTATAAAATTGCTCTAACAGTCTGCAAAAAGTAATAATTCCAATTTGAAGATTAAGGAACAACGCAATCTGCAACATTAACTGAAATAGATAATTAGATAATTTTAACTTAGCTTATACCGTCCGTTATACATTAAACATGCATGCGTAAACGAATTCTGTGCATGCGCATGTGTAAAAGTATTACGTGCATGCGTGAAAGCATTCTGCCTTGACGCATGTGCAGAAAATTTGTAGCTTTGAGGTCCGGATTATGCATGTCCAGATTAATGACTTTTGACTTTATATATATATGTTGCTTAGATACTGCGGTTGCGTGAAAATATTAACATAAGTAAAATGAGTAAATTAAGGTGCAATGAAATGTGTTATAAAGGTAAAATAAACAATACAAACATTTGAATATTTACAAATAAAATTCAATACTATTTGTAAGCAACATGCTAATCAAAGTAAGGCATATTTTAAACATTAGAATTAAAGTGCGACAAATGATTTAAGCAAAAATATAAAAACTAAGAAGCGGTAAATTAGCATATTGCTTACAATTAGTATTGAATTTTTTTTTTTTTTTTGTAAATATTCAAGTGTTTGTATTGTTTATTTTATCTTTATAACACATTTCATTGCACCTTATTTTACTTATGTTAATATTTTCACGGAACCCCAGTATCTAAGCAACTTTTTGGCGTATGAACTAGGAAATTTCTTTTAACTTATGTATATATAAATAGGGTTTGTACAGTTTTTAAGAGTCCTTAGTTTATTTGGAATCTAAGTTTGGTCCTTAAAAGCCTTTAATTTTGCCCGAAATTGGCAGAAAGTCCTTAATCATCTGAAATTTCTCTCTGTTTTTATGATTGCCATTTTGAGTGTAAATTAGCATTTTGGATTAAAAATTTTGGCAATTCACTGACAGATATGGTTATTGTTTGAAGGAATGGGTTATAATTTGTTCCCATTTCTAATGTAAATGGTAGGATGCTTAAGTTTCTGTGCAAGAAGTGAAAAGGAAGCATTACAAAATGAGTTCATTTTTTCTAATGAAGACCTCTTAAACTCTTTGTTTTTGGGGATGTGAATTCTTTATGAAATCGTTCTAAATTTGGCTGTTTACTATCTTGGTGATTTTAAGATCTGTTTCTGTAGCAAATTATTTATTCAGAGGTCTCTAAATTTTTCGACTTTTTTTTTAAAAACAAAACATTGAAAATTTTCATTACCTTTTCGCGACGGCGCACCTTTGTTGTTTGTTTGGGACGGAAGAGAATCAAAGGCAGTCACTGTACAGGACGGAGGTTTTGCATCGCTAAGCCTAATTTTATAAAAAAAATCAGAAAAACAAAAGTTTCGCTTCTAGCATCGTAATTTTTTGTATCATTTTAAATTATTACTTGAGCTCTTATATATGTTAAAATTAGCCTTTAAAAGATTTTTTTTCTCTATTTTACATGAAAATATACTTAAAAAATTGCTTATCTTCTAAAATAATTTTCGGAAGCTCTATTCAAATTATTTTAATTGATAAAATCCATCAATAAAGTTTAAAATTAATAAAAAGAACACAATAAAGACTATTTACAGTAAGAAGTAACAAAATTTAAAATGAAAACGAGTGTGGTAAATCTCGAAGCACAGAGAAGTATCACTTTGTAACTCTTACAAAAAGTATCACTTTTTAACTCTTTAGAAAATGAATCAGTACTCTCACTTGCATTAGTAAATGGTTCACTAACCATACTAGGGTATTCTTCCTCTGATAAATAGCGCCTTCCCGCCATAATAGACTGGAGGTGAGGCTTTCCTAAATAAAAAAAGAAAGAAAGGAAATTTATCTGAAGGCAATGCAAAACGTAAAAAAACTCCGCACAGTAACCCTAAAAGACCGTACATAGTAGAGGAAAAAAATAGAATAAAAAAAGGAATTGGATATAAATCAGATACGAGAATGTTTTCATTAGCACGCAGCGATTTAAAGAGCCCACCTCTGTTTACGCTTTCCCTCTGCCCCCCACCCTCGAACAGCTGATGAGTAAAATACCAAAGTCAAGTAGAATATATCAAACTCAAGGTCAGGAACCTAAAACTGTATTCATTTCAAAAGTAATGGACACAGGATGCCATCTAGTGGCCTTCAGAAAAACGTTCCACCTTAAAATGCATATACGCATCACCCGTCCTCTGAATGCGATCTTTACTGATGCGTGGATGGGACGCCCGGCTGTAAGTGACATTCTTAGGGAAGATGCCCGTCCTGAAAAGGTTAAAATAATAGTAATATATTGAAATTATTGTTAAGAAATAATATTTAAGTAAAACATTTTTATTTGTTCGTTGTCATAACTTTCTATTTTGGCGACTTATTCTTCATATTTTGAATCTGAAAAATAAACAAGATAATAAATTTATGAAACAATTCTTAGCAAAACAAAATAGCTGTGTAATTAATTAAAAAGTCGTCTTTTCAGTTTTTTGTAGTAACAATTTTTCCCATCTAATTGTCTTGGAATATTAAAAATTCTCAGAATATGCATCAGTTTTCACTGTAAAAGTAATTCCCCCCTGGTGATTTCCCCCCCAAATATTTCTGGCTTTTTGCTCTTACAGAATTGGTAGGGTTAATTTGTCTTTAGGATTTTAGACATTGCGACTTGGAAAGTTTAGAAGGATTTGAAGCCAAGATTCATTGATCCACAATTCTAGAGGATTCTAGAAAAGTATGACAAAATGAAAAGTGTCTTTATAGTATTAACAGGTAATGGATGTATTTTACAGAAAGTTTGCAATGATATTCTTACTTTTTGGAGAATGTTTGGAAGAACAATGAAAACATAATATTTGAATGTTTTACTTCTTATACTAGAAGTCTTTTTCTTAACATGTTTATCTTCCCTGTATTTTCTCTACTCTTCATTAGACACAAGTATGGAAAATATAAAAAATGATTGTAATCTTATCACTTGGACAGGCATTTATAGAAACTAATTTTTCTAATTATCAAAAGAATCAAAAATTGACAATTCAAAAGATTCATGTATATGTCTCATTGCATCATACACAGGGCTGGCACTAGCCATTTTCCCACCTGATGCAATCTTTGTGGATCTAAATTTTGCTCCCAGCGCCTGCCCTAAATTCTAAAAGTTTTGCCGCTAAATGTGTCACTAAATTCTAAAAATTCTGCCACATCGACTCTGTAACCATATATCATTTTATATTTACTTTGAATGTTGATGGCGCTAAAGAAATAAACAGCTTTTTCTGTATATTCTAAATGCATTTAGATTTTTAAAATAACAGAATTCTTTAATTAAATCCAAGACGTCTAAAATGAAGAGGAAGCATATTGAAGGAAGACACTGAATATGTAAAGAGAAAAAAAAATGTTCTCCAAAAATATGTACAGTTATTATTATGTAAATTAACCAGTTCTTTATAATTTCAGCCTTTACTGTTCTTCCCTGTTCCATTTCCTCACCAGAATGAAAATCACTTGGTATTTAAACTAAGATTTTTGGATTGTAAGACAGTGTGTTTCTGGCCTTCGCTAGCATGTTGCATTAGTTCCTGTCAGCTCTGATAATTTGTAATTTTTTTTGGTCTTTGCATTGCCACTGCTGGCATTTAAATTTTTTATAACAGTAGAGTTACTGAGCGGGCTTATATCAAAATTAAATTATGTATTCTTTGAATACTAGTCAACATTTTTAGTTTAAATTTGACTGTTCCTGTTTAATTACATCACAACGAGCTGCAGGTGGTTTTGCTAGCATAAAAATGTGCCTTAATGTTGTAATTTCTTTTTAAATAAGAGGTTTATTTAAACCTTTATCTGACTTTGTATTTACTTTCAGACATGGCGATAATTTGTTTCATGTCATGTTTTGCACTATTTAGCTTTTGCCAGATCAAGTAAAACTTCTAGATACCTTGTCGAGAGATTGGTAAGTTAAAAGATAAAGCACACAGAAACTAGTGGGAATGCTGGTTTGTGTATTGAAACAAATTTCTAATGGTTAAAAAAGATGCTTAAAAGAGAAGGAAATTGATATAAACTAGCCAAAATGACTGGGAAGGCTTCAAATAAAAAAAAAAAAAAAAAAAACCACATAAATATTTTGTCGTGTTGTTGCTAAAAAACATAAATATTTATACCTTTCAATGTGTAATTAATGTGAGTCAATATGATAAATTACATGTATTTTAAACTGTGAAATGGTATTAGATTGTGATTTTAATGCTGCTTTTTTTAACAAATATTTCTTTAAATAAAAAAAAATTATATTGCCCATGTAAATCTATATTGACTAACTACCTAATTTAATTATTTGTAACTAACTGCTCACCTTCAAAAGTTATCTCTGCATATTAAAGCAAGTTGTTGCCTTTCATTAATCCTTACCATGGTCATAAGATACAGCACAAAAATGTAAACATTAATGTAAAACATTCTTTGCATCTAGTGAGATTTAAAAGTAATATGAAACAGCTTATCACCTCTGGTGCTTTAGTGGGTTACAAGAACCTTAAAGTATATTAACTGGGTTACAACTCCAGGAGCTCTACACAAAACCATGACACTAACTGCATCAGACAGAGCACAACTAACTTTCAAAACTTGCCAACTGTGCCTACACCAGTCTTTTGAGGATTGTTCTGATCAGCATTTCTCTCTGTAGGCAAGTAGCAGTGGTGACAACAACTGTTACGAATCATGCAATTATGATTTTTCTTCTTATTTTAACAACATATGCCAATTGACATAAAATTTACCTACTTTTTACTAAACCTCTAGATTGAGCAAGTACGTAATGAAATGTGTCATAAAAGAAAAAATCAGCATAAAGCTGTGTTGCATGATTATGTCACCTTTAGGTAGTCACAAAGCAAATGTGGCAACAAATGTAACAATTAATTTTCTTGATGCAGTTGTCATCACTGTTTCTGTTTAGAATTAATTTTGTTTTAAAGCAAAAGTTCATAATAAAATTCTAAGGAGAAAGTAGATGGTAATCTATCAGGCCCACCAATGGCCGAGTGGTGAAGTCCCTGAACACTGGTAGTTCGGCTGAGGTTTGAATCCCGCAAATGGGCTGGCTGCATGGGCATTTTTGTTTTCCCCATGTGTACGAGTATAGGCATCCACGAAGGCATTCCGTCCCTTAGGCAGATAGCCCTCGAGGCTTTGCCATAATCGCACAAAACAAAACCGATATTAATCTATCCATTCTCAACATTGTGGTGACCAGATGTGATCCTAGATCAAATAAAGCTTTACAGTTCTTTTCTTCCCTTTTGCTTCAAAACTTTTGTTTGGCTTTGCTTAGACAGCGTTGCATTTTCATCAACGTGAGAAGTCTCTGAATTGATTCGCTTGTCAACATTAGACAATTGAGGACATTCTATAGCCCATTGTTTCTTTTCACAAATTATGCATAAAACATTAGAGTTACACTTTTCGAACAATGCCCGATTTTGCGACATGCAAAACAGACTTTACTTTTCTTAATGTAACCTTTCCCCCCCCTCAAGATGTTTTTTGGCCTTTAGAGCACTCTTGAGAATGATGTGTTTTGCACAAAATACAAAAGCAGGTTTCATAACTTTATTACCCCAAACTAAATCATTAGTTGTCAGGACAGAAATTTCGTCTTTTGTCTACTTTTGATTTTTATTTGAAATTTCATTTGGGTAAAAAATGCTTTGGATAACGAAATTCGTTCTTTACCTTTAACTTCTGTGTGAAGAAACAAGAATAACTGGAATAGTTTATCGCCATTAGGAGTATTTTTCTTCTTTGTTGATTACTGGATTATGTAACCAAACCCTTAGCAAATTTTCAGGAATGCATGATTCCACTGATGGAATAATATGGCAGCATACTTATCTGTAGTTACACCAGTCAAGTCTAAAGACCTGAGATGTGACTCCAATCTATCATACAACTGCATGATGTTCATTTTTGTTTTCATGTTCAAATAATTTTTTACAACCAGTGATAGCAATGCACAGACATAACACTCAAGAAGTAGCTCTTTGTGGGCAAACCTTGTTTTTAGGCTATTGGTGCCTCTTGTGTAGTTATTAGCAGTTGCCAGATAGCTGATTTCTTGGACTGTGCTGTCAACAGTCATGTATGTTAACATGAGGTACTGAAATTAATCTTCATAACCAGTTGACTCATCATCATGAATTCTACTGAACATACTCCAAAACTTGAGCCAATCTTTCACTTCCTAGTAAATTTAACCTGTTCACGTTTGGCACCTTCGTTACCAAAGCATTCTCATGGGGCGACGTGTTGACTGCGTCATCTTGTGGGGAAGGCCATACCTGCCAACTTTTATGAATTTTTCGTAATTTTTACGAAAAGGCGTTTGTCTTTACGATTTTACGATCGTAATCCATTTTTTACGATTTTTTTCCTTTTTCAAGTGTTTTTAGTGATTTTTGTTGAAATTTTAGAATTTTTCGCCAATTCAGCGATTTTTTGCCAATTGCATCGTGTTTTACCGCCAACTACCGACTACTTCGAATCCAGTAACCTGCGGTTTCTCCCAACTCGCCGCTTAACCAGCCAATCCAATGCGCTGAACTTGTTTCTCCCACTCTTTACTTTGGGGCACCAGATTATTTTTTCGCGTTCGCTTCAGCAGCAATGAAATTACTCAGCAAGCATGGATTGTCGTTTTTTTTTTTTTTTTTTTTTTTTGGCACATGCTACGAATTTTCTTAATACGTCGTTGTTACGAAATGAGTTAAAAAAAACCGTATTCTCAACATTTTCGGCCTGCCTACAAAGCCGAATTTCCAACAATTAAAGAATCCTTCAAAGGAAATAACTATGCATTTTGCAACGTGTGCGACTTCATAATAAGTCACGGTGGTTATAATTAGAAATCAAACCAGGGAACTTGTAAATTCTTTGAAAGATCATGAGAAAAAAGAAATTTTTCAATGTGTTAGAAAGTACTTTTCCTCAGCCTGTGATTACATTGTAAGGAAGTTTCCTTTGCAAAATGAAGTTCTTTTAAATGCTGAAGTGGCAAATTTGAAACAAATTGAAAATTCATCTTTTGAAAAGATTCATTTTTTTATCGATAAATTTCCATTTTTGTTAACAATTAAAGAAAATGAATGCCATAATGATGCTTTAGATGAACTACAGAACCAATTTTCTGCTGCACAGTTTGAAGACTTTGCCAGTTCTGGAGAAGATAGACTTGATGTCCTCATTGGTACCTTAAAAAGAATAAAAAGAGCTGATGGAATACCAAAATATGATAGACTAGCAAGAGTTTTATGTGCTATTCTCGTAATTCCACATAGTAATGCTGAGTGCGAGAGAGTCTTCAGTGTTGTGAAGAAAAACAAAACTATGTTTCGTTCTTCAATTTCACCAAAAACTCTAGAAAACATTTTAATTGCTAAATGTTAAGAGGAAATTAATTTTTATGACAGGAAATTTTCCAAAGAATTTTTGGCTAAAGCCAAAAAATGCACTCTAAATTCTTTGCAATGATTTTTTTTGTGTAACATTAAGTTCTTGTTTTATGTTTCCTAATAAATTTTGTAGTTACTACTTAATTGAGATTTACTAATGTAAGTACAATTTTCTTTTTTCTATTTGTATAAGTTGTTATTTTTTTAATATCAAAGCATGATATTAATTCTTCGTGTTCTTCTGAATTTTGGAGAAATCTTCTGAATTTTTATCTTTAGAGGTTGGCAGGTATGGGGGAAGGCAATTCGTACTGGTAAGCCTAACTTTGGAAAAAATTGATATAAATTAAATTTGTCATCGAATTGTTCCAATTTTTGGTTATTAAAACTTTATTATTATATTTTCCTTAAAAGTTTTCTAAAATACTCATTCTAGAATAATATAATTTTCCCCTTATCCCACGAATAAATATATATGGAAAAATAACCAAACAATTGCAGATTTTATTTAACACAGCACATAATTAAAATTAAAAAATATTTTAAAACTGTCTTTCATAAAAATTCAATGTGCAAACAATGAAAAGGAAGCAATATTTAATAAAATAGACAGTGTATGATATTCTTTGAAACATGGGTATAGAATATATGTTGCTGTTTTGCTTAGCAAATTTGACTTAATTAGCATTTGTGTATATTCTTCTACGGTCAAATAGTGCTTTCGCTTTGCTATTAAAAAAAAAAAAAAAATTCTAAGCGATACAAAATATTCGTCTCAATGCCGGAAAATTTTAAGATTAATTAAAAAAGTCTCTAATGATAGAACATCTACCGCACTATATCAGGATAAAGTAAAATAAAATAAAAAGTATTCCAGAGCATCGAGAACATGTTCATTTGTTTTTATCAAATGACGTAGTTAAAGAGCTATTAACATTACTCAACACCCACGAATTAGCATTTGTGTACATTCTTCTATGATCAGATACCGCTTTCGTTTGCCATTAAAAAAAAAGTATGTTTCGCTGATGATACAAAATATTTATTTCAATACTGGAAAAATGTAAGAGTAATAAATAAAATCTCTTAATATAGAATATCTACTGTACTATATCGCGAAAATAAAAAAAAAAAAGTACTTCAAAGCATCGAGAAAACATGCATTGTTTATCTCAAATGATGCAGTTAAAGAGACATTACATTGCTGAACACACACCCATGAATCTCATTATCATTCCGAAACAAAATATGAAAAATAAAAAAAAAAAAAAAAAAATTCGATAGGAATGAAGGTAAACACATTTAACTTTCGATATATCTCAGCATAACAGACGTACAACTACATCTAGTGGCAACAAGAAATACTAATTAAATATTCTATCTAAGAAGTCTAATGTGTTAGGCAGAGCCATAGGGTGAATTAAATGGCGATTCAAATATGACACACCCGGCCATGAGATAATGTTTGCTGCTGATGCACATATGACACGCCCGTTGTGAATGGGTTAACCAATTCTTTTTTGGGACATTTAATTTCTTTTTTTCCCTCCTGTTCCGCTTCACAGAAATTTTAAAGTTTATCAAGACATGTTTTAGTACAAATGCGAGCTACATCTAGTTTTCTGATAGTCTTCAGTTTTCTTGTATTCAACTTAAATATCGTCAGGTTTGATGTCAATTAAACCAGTGCAAAATTTATCACCCAATGCAGCCAAATCTGTAGCAATTTGCTCTAAAAAAGAAAATTTAATTTCAATTTCCTCGGGTTTTAAATCTTGTTTCATTTAAAGATTCTATTAACAAATTGTAATGCTTTGTGAACATTGCTGCAACAGGTATTCTTCTTTTAATAATATTTTTCATATTAATAGAATTTTAAATCGATAAAATCAGTATTAAGAAATTTGCTGACTTTTATCTTTAAACATCACGTCTGTACATGGAGGTAATTTTATAGGAGTCAACAATCTCTTCAAATTCATAACCTTGGATATCATTGAAACTGAAGCTTCAATAAACAGAATCTATTGGATTCCAACCCTCCGGGAGCTCTCTTTGGTGGGGAGGGTTTTTGGAGAGGATGATACAAATGATTAAAAAAAGCTTCTTCGATGAGTTTTGGGAAGGTCTTCTCTAACATATGAGGAGCTGATGAGTGTTTTATGTGATTGTGAAATTGTAGTGAATTCTACACCACTCACATATGTTTGCAATGATTGAGAAGACCTTATCCCGTTGACTTCAGCAATGTTTCTGGGAAAAACTAGAGAGGTTGGAGTACCTGACTTAAATAATGTCAATAAAATTAACCTTAAGAAAAGGTTAAGATGCTATCAAGATATGAGGTATATTTTAAGAGAGAGATATAGGAGTGAGTATCTTGACCAACTGATTCAATGTCTGCAAAAAACATAATTCCTTCAATGCAAAAGTTCGAGATATTGTCCTGATTAAAACTGAAGGAAAATGGGGGGCTATTCTGGCCGATGTGTAAGGTGATTGACATATATCCAGGTAAAATATGGAAGCATCAGAGTAGTTTGAGTTAAAACAATTTATGGAGAGATGGCATGACCCATTCAGAAAATTTTCCTGCTGGAGATATCTCCATCAGTTGAAGAAGATCCGAAAGAAGAAGGGAAACTTTTTTTGCCCGATGAATCTCTTCCTGCCTTGCCAATGAACCAAAAACTGCCGGGATAAGAAGCAGAGAGACTATTAAGTTAATGTCTAGATTTCTGGAATGAACTTTCAAACTGAATTATCATTTTGACTTAAAATTGTATTGCATGTTTTGATTACTAATTGTGTATTATTAATCAAAAGGTAAGGGGATTGTCACGTTATTACTCCACCTTTAAGCAGCCACAAAGCTAATGTGACAGCAAGTGTAACGAAATAATTTTCTTGATGCGATTGGCATCGCTGTTTATATTTAGAATTAATTTTGGTTTTGAAAAAAAGTTTGTAATAAAATTCTAAGGAGAAAGTAGATTAGTAAGCAAGCTTTTCTCAACAAGCTGTTAGTGAAACATAAATAAAATGTCACTGATCATGTTTCAAATGGGACCAAAAGTGTAAAATATGTAATGCTTAATTAATAATTTAATTAATAAATTTTATAAAGTTGATTTTAATCTCAAATTTGTTTTATAATTATGTTTAATAATAATGCATCCTACTTACGGATCTGTAAGTGTAGATTGATACCAGCAACAACTGCTGTCATTGATGCCAGCAGCAGTAGTAGCCGCTAATCCTGTTGCGGTATGGAGTTTTCCAACTTCTCTTGCCAAGATCTTTCTAATGTAATGTTCATTACTGGAAGGGGAGTGAATGTAACAGCATAAAATGTAAATAATTGGTTTGAAAGTAACTCACAAATATTTTAATAATTATTAATGTTTAATTTGCATATTATTATATTATCGTTTTTGGAACAATTATCGTTTTTGCAACAATTTTTATCTTTAGAATCCAATTTGTTTTTAAAAACAGAAGATGAGTTTTTGACTTCTGAAACTATTCTGATAAATTTCTAAAGAAACTGGCTAATTAAAAATGCATGCCTGGGATCAAAGTGTCAGAAAATCAAAGCTTGTAGCCATATTACTTTTAACACAGTTTATGTGCATATGCAGTGCTAGAAAAAATGGCAGTTTTGGAAATGTGGCTGTTTAATAAAGAAAGTAAAACTTGCATGCTATTATGAACATTCAGTATGTGTGCTGAGCGCATGTGTTTGCATACACATGCACTCACACGCACAATATATGTGATGATAATTTTATTTTGTTACAGATAAATTGATGTTAGGTGAGTGCCTGACTAGGGAAGACGCCTGTTATTTTGTGGTTGCTAATGGATTGAAGTTAAATGCCGGGAACTTTTGAAGAATTACAAAATCATTTGATATCCAAATAGTATATAATACTGTACGGTATGGCACATCACAGTCTGAATCCCACAATTTTGATTATGAACCATTACATTTTTAATAACGGATAAAAGCAACCAAGCAAGAGATGTCCTTTAGCTAGCAAGTGTGGGCAGCAAAAGAAAGTGAGTTTATCATGGCTGGATTTGGCCATGGTTTGTTTTAATCATGCAGAGCGATTTGGGAAGACTTCTCACATTGTGGTTACTGCAAGGAAAGTGATGCAAAGCTAAGAAGGAAGTTAAATTGAAAATTAGTACTCTTAAATTGAAATTAGTAATTTAACCGCTTGCTTGATTATCCCGAATTATCTCGGGTTCATATATATTGCAGTTAATTATTATCCCGAGAAAACTCGGGCGAAGCAGAATTTGTTAGTACGATTTCTTTTATCACGGTTTTATTCGATCTGGAAGAAATGAAAGGAAATATTCAGCTTTGATTGGCAATTTGCGAAATTTTGTTGGTTGCACGATTCTTTTGGAGGGACTGGTCACGTGTTTCGCTATTGTATAGTATGCGTTGGCTTGTGGATTAGTGACGTATAAAGAAGGATGTATGCGTTGAAAAAAAAAATAAAATAATGGTGATGATGCAAGATAGCGAAAGCGATGATTTTTCAGATAGTGATTATGAAAAGACGGGAAAAAATTAAAAAAAAAAAAAAAAAAATCAAATCCAATGAGACAGTGTACTCTGTGCTCCCGTGAAACAGATTCCAGCGGTAAGCCAGTAAGAAAAGAGACCAGATACCAGTGTAGAGTGTCAGGTATCACTCTGTGTTGTCCCTTGTTTCAAAAACTATCGTACAAAGATTAATATTTCACTTTTTTCCGTTTGCCCGAGATAACTCGGGATAATAAACTAATATTAAAAATAAATGCTTTTACACCTTCAAAAGATTAAAAATTCAACTTAAAACTTACATATTTTGATTTGTTTTGTTTTGTTGTATTTAATAATAAAATAAAAAATGTGATGATTTTTTGCAATTTGTTCCAAAAAAATTTGTAAGGGAAGCGGTTAAAGGTCTATTGTCAATTTTTTCCAACTAAGTTGTTGTTTTTTCATCCCCGTGGCCAGCAGACCTAAATCAGGTCCATGAGCCCATTCACCGTGAAAGAGTCCAGTACAAAAAGAAGGTCTTGAACCAGATTCTGTCTGGTAAGCCCTAGACAAGATAAGATGTGATCAGGAGAGGCCTGTGCGGTAGAACACTTAGTGCATATTTCAAAGTGTTTATTAAAACTGACAAAAGTCATTGATAACAGATGGCCACTAAGGAATCTAGTAAGTGCAGTTTGATCTCGTCTATTGCTGCTCTGAACCAAGGAGCCACCAGGGCACTTGCTCTGATACCATGGGTGTACTGGTGAGACCATTCAAATGGTCTTATTCTTTGCCTTACGTTTAGAAAATAGTTCCATATAAGTGAGAGGAGTGGCAGGTGTTGTGGTCTCGCTAGCACTAGCTCTAGCCAAGCTGTGCGCAGTTTCATTTCCTGCAACATCGACATGGGGCGGAATCCACTGAAAGTGGGATCCGATGAGAAAGGGAAAGTTTAGTTTCCTGAGGATGTTTGCACTTGTACTAACTATTCCTCACTCTATAAAGTTTTAAAAAGTTAACTAAGTTTAATTTGTTAATAAATTTCTGTGATGTTTTTATATCTTGCACACACATGCATATGTATAACTCTAGATATAAAAGATCATTTGAAAATTCTTTTGTCCCTATCTTAGAGGTTCCATCACATTCACCAAAAGTTGCCAGTCTTTCTTCCTGTTCATAAATTTTACCTTAGATGAAAAGGAGTAATTGGGGTATACATGTATTATGTTGAGGTAGATGTTTTAATTGTACATTGCCATTCAAAATTAATGTTATGAGTAAATTTTGTGAAATAATTGAAAAATAGCACCTCTGAGTTGAACCAACTTGAGTAGTGACTCGTGCAGTGATACCCAAACAATTTTTTTATATTAGTACAGTCAAAAGTCGTTAATTCGGACCTCAAAGCTACAATTTTTCTGCACATGCGTCAATGCGACGCATGCGCATAGGCGTTTACGTGTGCGCGTAAGACCTTTACGGCTGCGATAAAATTATCTAAATCAGTTAATGTTGCAGATTGCGTTGTTCCTTAATCTTCTAATTGGATCCGGCTTATTATTTTTTGCAGACTGTTAGTGCAATTTTATAAAAGTAAGCTTGAACTTTCGATTATATCAAATAGAATTTCCGATATATATTTGCTAATATGTAAAGGATCTAAAGCGAAAGTATGTTTCAAAATCCAAAATCTGTTTATCAATTTCACGCTGCTCGGCGGGGGCGGGGGGGGTGGTGGTGGAGGGAAACGACGCGGCTCGCAATGAATTAGAAGTTGATTTGTCAGCACTATCCTTATCTTCAGGGCAGATGTTTTTATTTTATTTGGCTTATAATTCCTTACTAAATGTAGTATTTCATCTCGATGTACTCCGTCTTTGATATGATTTAAAACAAGTTTCTCATCATTATAATTCGCTTCCGATAGTGAAGAAATTAACAGAGGTTATTGAAAACGAAAAAATTTCGATTGACAAATTAATCGGTATTCTCGACACAGCAATTAGAGGACTTGAACAGCGGAACTTTGTAACTAAACAAGAAATTATGTCTGTTTAATAGAATTAAAGAGAAAGTATTATCACATGAAACGAAGCAACTTAAACAACTTACATTGAAAGAAATGTTTAATAAAGTAAACAAATAACTATTAAGCTTTTTCTTTTTGTAAATTTTGATACCTTTTGGATCATAATTGTTCTTTATTTCATAAATCACGGTTTCATATTTTTAATTTTGTAATTTCTGCATGCCATCTTACCAGATTTAAAGTGATGATCTATAATCCGGAAAAATCGATAATCCGGAATCGCTGAAATCCCAACAAGTCTGGATTAACAACTTTTGACTGTATTTTAAGAAACAAACAGTATGGTAATCTTTTATGTTGACATTACACTTGGCAATGATTTACAGATTTAAGTTAAATGCACTAAGAAATATTGACAAGGAAAAATTAAACAAAAGTTTCTTTCCATATGCTAAAAATAGATTTTGTTAATGATACTTATAGGCCAAAAAATTATATTTAGGGCTATTTGAATTAAGAATAACTGATTTGTTTGTCACATAAACCCAGAACCGGTGTCACATAAAGCCAGAGCTCGTACGGCCACACCAGGCGGCAGAATTTAGGAAAGAAAAGATTTTCTGAATTTAGAGAAGCATCAAGCAACAAAATTAAGGGATGAAAATATTTTTGGAATTCAGGGAAAGCACTGGGATCCAAAATTTAGGGGCGGCAAAAATTTAGAACTTAGGGAAGCCCTTGGTAGCAGAATTTAGGACCCGCAGAGACTGCATCGGGCAGTAAGATAACTTGCTCCGGTCCCTGATAAGTATGTATATGTGGGGATTTATTTACACAGGACTCGAATAAGCCTAGAGCATGTGCAAGAAATAGACATTAAGTATAATAAATAACTAAACTAGCGCAAACGGGCTTAATTTTAATTGTCTCAGTGCGCGATAGAAAGTAAGACAAAGTTTAGCGGAACAACCTGTCTTTCATAGCCAATTTCATGCTACATAGCCAGTAATGTATAGGAACTTGAGTCAGTATAGCAGATTGTGCTGTTCCTTAACTTTCTGAAATGATCCAGTTTAATTATTTTTTGCTGGCTGTTTTTATTTCAGCAATTCTATGAAAATTAAAGTTTCAACTTTTGATTATGTCAAAAAAATTTCTAATTCTGGAGCTGACAAAGCAAAAGCATATTTTGTTTTCCATTAAACAGAAAGTGGAATTGCTGCAAAAAATGGATAAAGGTATATCCATCTCAAAATTATGCGAGGAATATGACATTGGAAAGTTAACTGTATGGTGAGATAAGAAAACAGAAAAAGGAACTTTTTATAGATTCCGAGAACCCACTTGCAATGAATAACAGAAAAATTATTCATTAGGCTAAAAATGAAGATCATGACAAAGTGATGACGGAATGGGTTATACAGCTTTAGAGCGAGGGTGCGCCATTGATGGGTCAGTTGCTAATGGCGCAAGCTAAAATACAATGCTGTCCATTAAAATTGCAACACCATAAAGGAAAGCAAATGCAAAAAAGATATTTATTGCATGTATACAGTATGTTATGAAGACAAAATGATTAAATTTGTAAGCATTTTGAGGGTTTACAAGGGTGCGAAATTAGTAGAAACAGCCTTTACCCCGTCAGGCGGCATAGAGTCAAACTGGGCTTGGATGACAGAAATGAGCAACTCATTCCATGCTGCTTCAAGTCTATGCCACACTTCATCAACTTCATTAGCTGGAGAGGGGTGACTGGCCAGTCTCTCAGCAACCCATTACCAGATGTTTACAATGGGTGACAGATTTGGAGACCGTGCAGACAAGGGCAGCAGTGGAATATCCTATGTATTGAGGAAGATCAGAACATGACGTGCAACATGTGCTTTTGCATTATCTTGTTGGAACATGACGTTTGGGGGCCTCGAAAATTGGGCACAACCAGCGGTTTTGCAGGGCTGACCTCACAATATGTCTGTCTTCTCTGGCATTAGTCATGGAAACCCGTTGAGATCCTACATGCCGTTCAGTATGACACTCAGCAATCCATTGATTCCATATTCGCATGGCAGTGGTTGGTTGTCGACCAGTGTGGCCAGCGATATCACGGAAAGATAATGTACGATTTCAATAGGCAAAGATCCTGCCTCTACTGAATTTCAAAACTTGCTGGTAAGCATTTCATTTTCTTAGTCAAGACATAACACGATATTCTGAGCAAACTCCAACTTTACAAAGCACTTTCCGAATAAGAAATCCACTGCACAGCTTTTCTTTTATGCAGTGCTTCAGATCTCGTTTCTCTCTCCTATGTCATCTAAATGCGCTGAAATCCTAATCATTTGCATATCCTTTCATGTGATTTTGATGTTCGTCAGATCATTCCTTCCTGGCATTGCAATTTTAAGTGCTGGCAGTCTATTTCACTAAGAGAGGAACTTAAAAAACGAAGTGCACATAATCGACAAGCTGGTTAACCAAATTTGAAAATCACCATGGTATAAGACAGTTAAGAATTTCAGGTGAAGCTGCTGAACTACTTGCAGATGTGTTCATTGAACTCATTAATAAGTAAAAGTTATCTCCAGAACAAATTTACTGCTCTGACGAAACTGGTCTTTCCTGACAATATGTATCGCAAAATACCTTGGCAAGCTCTTTAGGAAAGGCTCCAACCCATGTCAAAGATTCCAAGGCGAAACTAACAATTTTAGCATGCGCAAATGCTGCAGAAGCACACAAGTGTAAACTTTTCGTAATATGGAAAAATGCACTAACTTGAGCATTTAAATGAGTAAGGAGTTTCACATCATATATCGTGCAAATAAAAGAGTACGGTTGACACAAGTGTTAATGAAGGGTTGGTTTGAAAATTATTTTATACCCGAGGCTTGGCAGAATTCGGTTCATTTACTGAGGCCACCGTGATAACACGAAGGCCTTGGAGATTGTTTTACCTGATCACGCAAAAATTGTCGTAATTGTAGACAACTGTTTGACTCATACTTCACTTAAAATTTTAGTGAAAGGTAATATATCCGTATTATTCTTTACTCAAAATTGTATGTCCATCATTCAATCTATAGATATTCGAATAGTGCACACGCTGAAAATGCAAATATAGAGTAGAATTTTTAAAATCCATGTTAAATTTCTTGAATAATAGTATGAATGTTTAAGAATTTTTGAAATATTCTACTGTAAAATCTGCTTTGGGGGGCATCCCAAGTTCGTGGGAGGATGTATCTCCAGATACTTTAAAAACTGCTTGGTATAATTTATGCCCATCTAGCATATTTCATGGTGAGGATGATAAAAGATGATAGCCGTGAATTTGAAGGTTTTCAGATATCGCAAACGAAAGGTTAAATTTTCCAATTCTTAGATTTTTGAAAGAAATGTCGAGAAGCAGCAATAAATGAAGATGATATAGCAGAAGTTTTTCATTGTGATGATAATGCCCCAATCATGAATCAATTGAGGAACGGCGAAATTTGTAGTATGGTTCTAGATCCAGAAAATACCGCTACCGATAAAGAAGAAAATGACAGAGAGGTTTGTGAAAACAAAACAAAAAAAAAAAAATTCCATTGACAAGTTAGTTGAAATTCTCGACACAGCAATTACAGGACTTGAACAATGGTAGTTTGTAACTGAATAAGAAATTATGTCTGTGTACGGAATTAAAGAGAAAATATCAGCACTAGTGAAAAAAAATCTGAACGGTTTCAGATTTTAAATTACGTCCAAAGGGGCTTTTTTTAACGTTTTGTGAATGACCTTTATTTATTAAATATCATGTTCTATGTACTCAAACTATAAAATTCAGTTCAACAGCAATATCGCAAATTTATTTTAGAATGAGCGTATCTTTAGAATTTCCGCTACAGAGGCGCTCGCGCTGGAGATAAAAAAAAAAACTTTTTTTTCGTACAGTGTTGCCATTCCTTGCTTTGCACTCATTTAGTTTTTTAATCAGAAATTCGTTGAAGTGTTACAAAATATGAAATCGATAATAAAACAAATTTCAAATTCAAATTAGGGCTTCCACATGCCCATATTCTATGGAAGATAAGGTTATACAAATTTTGATGGCTCTAGGTACCGTTGTTTTATCACAATGCGGGAAACATACATATATGCAGATTCTTCATTACTTAATTTCTTTAAATATAAGATAGAGCGATAATATATGGTGGGAACCATTTGAAAAGTGATATAGCCTTTTAAAGTTTTCAACGCAAAATGCGAAAACGAAATTAATAGTCCTTCAGGGCAAATTGCCTCTTTAGACTAAAAAGCAATTTAAACAATTGACATTGAAAGAAATGTTTAAAAAAGTATACAAAATAAATATTAAGCTCTTCTTTTGTAAATTTTGTTACCCTTTAGATCATACATTGGTATATATAAATTGATATGATATTGATCATAGATTTATTTCATAAATCACGATTTCATATTTTTAATTTTAAACTGATGATCTAATATCCGGAAAAATCCCAAATCCTGAATCTGCGAAGTCCCGACGAGATCTCGGACTTTGTACCCTATCAGTAGTCAGAATGAAGCCATAGGAAAGCTGGAAAATCTAGTTATTGACTGGTAAAACAAAGGCTGGATAGTTTAATGACAATTTTTAATTTCAGATTGTAGTTATTTAAAGGGTTAAGCGCTAAGAGTTATATAAGATCAAATTAATTATTCATATTTACTCTCTTTTTCGATATTTGGCAAATATACAGAGGGAAAAAGGGGTTATTTCAAGTTATGTATGTAATGTGTGTTCTGTTAACTTAGTAGTGAGAGAAGGTATAAATTACTCTTTAGGAAACCTCTTCAATTTTATAGCCTCTATGTATACGAGTTTTTTTTCTCCAGTTATAGAGTGTTCAGAAAGACTTAATGAAATAACTTTTGGACAATTGCTTAGTCCATTAATTCCAGTTTAAGTAATGAATAAGGTAGATTTTTAGAGTGCAGTATTTTTTGGTACATGAAAAGTTTTTATTAAAAATACACAAAATTAAAATTTTCATACCAGCCATCTACAAACAATGTCTAATTATAGTAAGTTACCCTATTGAAAATCCTTGAGGAAAAAAGAAAATATTGTATTGTGGGGAAAAAAAGTTGCCGTAAAAATTTGTAAATATTAAACCACTTTCTATTGATAGAAAGCCAGAAATATCAAATATAGAGGTTACATAAATATTAAATTTTGTTAGATACAGAATTCTGAATTTTAACTTTTGTCCACATTGGAATTTAAACATTGTGTGCTTAAAATACTCTTTCTCCGACACGAAAGGTATCTTTATCCAAATTCGTTACTATCTTTAACAATATTTGTGTATGGCTGGTTTGGTTTATGTAACTAACGGCAAAGCTTCGAGGGCTATCTTCCTAACGGGAGAGATACCTTCGTGGAGGACTTCTAAGGGAAACTGATGGGGAAAACCATGAAAACCCATACAACCAGCCCGTCCGCGGGATTCCAACCTCGGACAGAACTACCAGTGTTCAGGGACTTTATCGCTCGGCCGCTGTCGGGCATTTGTTGTATGGAACTCCTGAATTTCAGTAAGTGTTGTTTAGAATAATTGTATGAGGATACATTTTTTGGGGAAAAGAGTTAATTCTGCTCTGAAAGACATTTTTACATTGATGTCCTCCCATTCGAAACACTTGTTGAAAAAATTAAGTTTCATATGTTTTTACTAAAATCTGTTACATTTCCTAAACTAGTGAAGTCATTGAGTCGTTTTAGATGGTTCATTTTTTTCAAGTGAAACCATTGTTACTTGATGAGGGATTCAATATATGTTTAGTGTTGCATTATTTTTTAAACACCTTGTAAATAGCAACAATGAATCCTAGCAAAAGCAGGATTGCCAAGAACTAATTGGGATTAATTAATTAATTTTAGTTAAGAAATCCTGTTAAGACAAACTGAAGTAAATTTTTGGACTTTGAATCTGTCGTGCTAAGCAGTCATCAACGCATCACATAGATGGCTGCTTAACATAGGATGCCATTTGTCAGAGTTTATAAAAGTTTTTGCTAGGCTTACCGTCGAGTCTCGCACGGAAGCTCGAAGTAGTTCTGCATATTGCTCTAAGATTATCTTTTTGAGATGGATTCGTAGACAGTGTAGCCCAAAGCTTTTAGTGAGATCCGAATGCGGCGCTTGTTAATCAGAGGCGCATATTTAATAGGCGTTTTTCAATATATATATATATATATATATATATATTAAAATGATATCTTCTTCTTCCTTGTTTATGTTTGGGAAAGTAATATTTTAAGACAACTGCTTTCTCTTATCGTTTTTACGCTCTTCGTAACATAGGGATTTTGGAAAGAAGACCTACTTACCTCTACATAAGTGGTGTTTCCATTCGTGAATTGTGGAAATACCGTAAGGTTTCGCAGAACGCTGGCGTCATATAACGCTTCCATTCTCTCACAGAACCGTGAAAATTGCTAAATCTGAATCTTTGTTACAAAGTTAATCCGAATCCCAAAAAGGTTACAAATTTATCTTTTGAATCGATTATTTAGTTGATTGAAAACTATTGTTTATATTGATCGATTTTATTTATCGATAAGTAATCACTGATAATTTTTAACTATAGAATGATTTCATTTGATTGAAAATTTTCTGATCATTTATCAAATTTAGACCAATATCTCAGTCATTGTACTTAGGGCTAAGCTAAGTATAATGAGTCTTTTTTATTATCCATCGGGCTAAGTAATATGTTCCGGAACGATGTTGTGGGAGAAAAACATTTCTTCTTAGAGCTGCTTGTTCAAAATCTCTAAACATTAGTAGTTCGACGGCTTCAAAATCTTGGAAAATAGGCTGGTTGCATGGGTGTTTTTTAAGTGTTCCTCCATGTGTAATATAAATACCTGTCATATTTATTCTGTACCATGGGCAATTAACTAATTAACAAAAAGCATTAGTAAATATTTCAGAGAATTCTTCAGTCGCCAAAGGCAGTGAAGTTAATTCGTTATTAAATTTATTACTGTTCGGATTTCGACATTAGAACGCAGTCCAAAAATGACTTATTTTAGTTGATCAGTTTGCCGTCTAATTTGGAAAAGCAGCGTGAGAGAAAACCTCTCTTACTCTTCGGTGCGAATTCGAATCGTAATCTTCGGAACGTTTTAGTAATAAACAATCGCCTCTGTAATTCTGTTTTTTAATCATTTGGGTCTGACATGGGAGAAATTTTTGGAGAGTTGCTTCATGAGCGGAGGGGAAAACGACAGTTAACATTAGACGATTTCATATTGTATCAAGATCTGAGTGCAGAATGTATTATGCATGTACATAATTATCCGTGTTGCTATGAAATGTGAAGCGCAGTTATTGTAAATCCTGTTCATGCCTGGCTGCGTATTCTTCTTTCTTTGTATTTACTGTGTTAAATCGTATACATTACACATGGGGAAAACCAAGAAAAGGCCCATCCAACCAGCCCGCTTGCCTGGAATCGAATCCATGTTGAAACTACCAGTGTTTAGCAATTTTGCCGCTGGTGAGCCCCGTGTTAAATCGTTCTCATATAAAGCTATTTCGTTTAGCTCCTTGCTTTCTGTGGAAGCATCCATAGTTTAATTGGTTTATTATATTACGTTATTTGAATACGGCGAAGCACATGATGACTATCTGCCCGAGGGATACTTTCATGGAGGTCTTTGAAAGGGAAACTGGCTCGTATTCACATTACACATGAGGGAAACCACCAAAACCAACCATGCAGCCAGCTTGTTCACCTGAGCTCGAACCAAAGTCGAACTGCCAGTATTCAGCAGTCTTTAATCCCTCGTCCTTTGGTGAGGCATAATCGGAGACTTATTGTATTCTTTAATACCAAATACTAGATAAGAGATAGTAATTTGAAGGTTAGTTATCCTGCTGGCGTTTTTCGTTGCAAAATACTTGAAGTTTCGGCTGTAATTAGATTATTTAATGAAAGCTAATGCTGTTAAAAAGCTCTGTTTAGCATATAAAACGCAGACTGATGGTTTAATTGGGAGGGATTGGTTTAAGGAATATGGGGAAGCTGACAAGGGCTATCTGTTTAAGGGGAGGGATGCCTTCGTGAGGGACTTTCTAAGGGAAACTGATTTGTATTCTCGTAACACATGGGAATAACCATGAAAGCCAACCATGCAGCTAGTTCGCTCTCCTGCATTCGAACCCATGACGAACAACCAGTATTCAGCAGTCGTTAATCACTCAGCCATTGGGAGGGGGGAGGGATTCGTTAAGTATAGCTACGTTTTTATTCATGTAGGGTGAAAAACTATAGGAAATGTAGCGGTAGGTTCGATCTTTCATTATTGCGCGAAGCTGGGATTAAGTTTTAAGTTATCGATAAGTTGGACTAGCTAGGCTGACTATTATTAATTTCATTAATATATGCTTTCTATAATAAATTTTCTTTGCATGTTAGTTAATTTTAGTGCATGGCTCATTTATATTTAAAATTCTCTAACTTTTGCATATGAGGGCGTTTTTCATTTAGGTGGTTTTCCTTTGAGAGTTAAAATGCTCTAATTGTGCTGAAAAATTTAGAAGAGAGGAGCAGGGGGGAACCTCACTCTTTTAAGCTCTCCCACCCTACATCGGATGTTGTCCGTCGATATGATCTGGGTTAAGCGTTCCAACTTCGTCTCCGTTCCTCACTTTCTTCTTTGCTATTCGTTATGTGGGAATTTATCTAAATTTAGAACAGAGCACATGGTTTGCTTTCTTGTTGCATTGAGTCGAAGTGCTAATGGTAGGTTTGCCAAATCTGGCTATTTATGTCTGCTTGGGCTGCGTTTCTTGAGTGAGCTTTAAACGACTTTTCATTTGCGTACTTTTCCTGTGATTTTATAAATTCCTCTTCTGAAATCTTCTTCCTTCTAATGAATTTCGTGAGAGAACGTATAGTAAAAATTTTAACACAGCGATGTGTAAAAAACAGATGACTGAAACGTTAAGAGTTCGATATAGTTAGGCATTGCGTCACTTAAAATTTAAAGGCGCAAATTTAAATTCGCCTTAAATTTTCTATAATTATTATGTGCGTATTGCGTATTTTATTTAAAACTGGTTTGGCATGTAGCAACAGAAATTTTCCCCTAAGAAAGGGTCTTTTAGAAACTTATGTGTAATATAATAAATCTGATTTGCGCATTATAGAGCAATTTATCGCTATCGCTCCGTTTGTTTCTCTATTTACTATGCGGAAATAGCGTACTATATATATTAAATATTTTAAAAATAATGTATGGTTTTGAAATTTTTAATTTAAGTTATCTTAAACTTTTATACTTGTTTTATTAAACAAGTGTAAAAAGTATAAATTAAAAATTGCATAGAAAAATATACGATATGAAAAATAGTATTCACGTAGAAATTCATGGGGTGTAACCAATATCGTCCATTCCCGATTAATCAGATGGCTTTATTTTTTTAATTTACAAACATAAAAAGACAAATGATACATAAAATTAAAATAGAATTATACCAGTGCTGCATATTTATGTTCTGTAGATAGGATTGCTTGATGGTAGGAAAGCACACTAGGATTTTTGCCTTAGGGGAGGGATGCTTTGTGGATCGGAACTGGTTCGTAGTCACGTTGCATATTGAAAAGAATACGAAAATGTCTATGCAACGAACTCGTTGGCAAGGATTTGAAAGGGCGTCCAATTACCAGTGTTCAGCGTCAAACTACCAATGTCTTACTTCCTCTATCGGTGGGAATGTAAACGCCCTATGTGACTTTTTTTGGCTACACGAACTGTTTCAAAACGATATCGAATCACACGCAGCAATAATAATGAAGCTTTTGGAGATAATTTTAAGCATACAAATTCGAAGGCTTCGGTTACTTAACAATGTCAAAGGAATTAAGACTATATGTTAAGAGGAAGGAATGTTTTCGCGATGACGTTTTTGAACTGGCTGGTATTTACCTTATACACTAGGAAACTGGCCGGTATTTTTACCTTACCTACTATAAAACTTCATGCAGTTAACTACTTCAAGCGCCAAATACCCACGGCAAAATATCCATGTATCATGCCTTTAACCGATTCGAAGAATATGCACGTTCGACCTTGTTTGGCTTTGTCGAAAGTTCTAGTTTTGGTTTTATTAGATTATGGCAAAGCACTCGATGGCTATCTGCCTTAAGGGAGGGATGCCTTTGTGGAGGACTAAGGGAAACTGGCTCGTATACACGTTATACATGGGGAAAACCACGAAAACGCCCATGCAGCCAGCCCGTTCGCGGGATTCAAACCTCGGACCGAACTACCAGTGTTCAGCGACGTTACCGCTCGGCCGCTGGTGGGCCTGGCTTTGTCGAAAGAAAAAATGCTTGGATGTAAGATGCAGCGGCCTAGGAGACCGGCTTTTGAACCCAAATCCTCGAATAGATCAAGACTGATCCAGCTCTGAGAGTGTACTTAGTTTAGAAAATGTATATTTTTTAATTCAACATTTTGGTTTTATTTTAAAGTCGAAAGTGGTTGTATATTAAATTCTATTCAGTGGTTGTATATTAAATTAATTCCGCTGTTAATGTTGATACTAATTTTTATGCTCATCTAGCATCCAGTGAGTCATTTTTTTTAATAGTCATATTTCCTAACATAACGAATGTTTCATGTATGCGTGAAGTCTCAGTATTGAACTCGTTTCATGTTTCTTTCGGTTGCCGAGCTTGTTGTATTTGGTCTCATGCTTCTTTCCATGTGTAGCTTAAATACGATTCAGTTTCTCTTAGAAAGCTATCTGTGAATGCATTCCTTTTGGAAAGCATACAGTTGTCGCTTGCGTGCTTTGTTGTAATTATTTATTTATTAAATTTCTATAGTAATATTTCTTTCAAGGCAGGTAACTGCGAGTGCGGAGTCACGGTATTTCTTTGTATATTTTAAATTTCATTCTCAATAATAAAGCTTTTCATTTGGACGCTCGGCACCGTTGACAGCATTCAACTTAAGACATAATGTGCTAACAAATTATTTTCTTTGTTCGATTGCTAAAAATGTTTCTTTATGCCTCATGATTTATGTGTTATCAGCAGATGGTGACGGTATAAATCGATTCCTCCGCAACACATTAAAGTTTTTTTAAAGGAGGTAGCAGGATTGCCCTAAATACAAACATTTTACTTAAGTAGCTGCCTGTTAAATGAGGAAAACATGTAGAGGGCATTTATTTTTTCGAAATAATACGGATTTTTTTAGGAAATATTCTTAAAATAACATTTCATATTTCATGGAATGCTTATACGGCTTGAAAAAGGAGGCGAATACGCTAATAAGCTAAAACTTCATGACCTTCCCCATATTTTTCAATGAACTTGTTTGGATGACGTGGAGGGCACATGATTAAGTGGGAATGGTATTTAACTGTTGCTGGAGAATCCACTTTCGGGTGACGAACTTTTATCAGGATTCCCTCTTTAGGGTAAGAAGTTATATAATAGTAAAGGCGCTTATTAGGGCCGAATACTATTCAATAGGCCAAGGGTACAGATACGGAAGGAATCATTCTTGCACTTACTTTTGTGAGTGATGGGAAAGGCTGCTCATCTAAGAGAAATTTGATAAAGGGCAGATTGTAATAGCCCGAGTATCCCTGAAACTACACGACTGGTAAGTTATTCACGAGCTGCCGTTGTTAATATGGACGGCAGTTGCAAAGTGGATAAATGATGATGAAACCAGCAGTAGACGCCAAGGTGTTGACCGGCCATCAAAGAAAAAGGATGTCGGAGACTGTCCCGCTTGGTACAGCAAAATCGGCGCCAGACCAGTGGCTTAGCTGATAACCTAATACAGTGCAGGTCCAAGTGCAAGTGTTTTGGAACACACAATTTAGCGGGTACTGTTGGATATGGACTGCGCAGCAGACGTCCCATTCGCGTGCCTCTTTTGACCAAACATCATTGTCAACTACGTCTACAATGGAACACCGGGAACATAGAGACTGGACCATGCATAAGTGGAAAACAGTTGCCTGGTCTGATGAATCACGGTTTCTCATTTATCACATCCATGGTCGTGTCAGGGCTCCCCTCTATATAGCAGGCTCTTAGTTGTGGTAGAACAGACTATAAAATCTGCTGGCTATCTGAACATAAGTGTGGATCACTTGCAACGTTACATGTCGTCTGTCTTCCCAACTGGAAATGGAATCTTCCAGCAGGGCAACGCCGCATGTCACAAGGCTCGAATTGTGTTGGAGTGGTTCGAGGACTATAAGGGTGATTTCTAGTTAATGCACTGGCCACCCGACTCGTCGGATCTTAACCAGTTAGAGCACATTTGGGATGTTATAGAGCGGCAGCTCAGAGCTCAAATACCACCATGTTGGAATATCTCGATTTTGCATGTCGTTGCTTAGACATTTGATACAACCTGTCTTCAGTCGTCTACCAATAACCAATAACCGCAACAATACCAAGGCGAGTTGCAGCTGTTTTGCAGGCCAGAGTTCGCGCAACGTGTTATTGAGTAGGTAGCCATAATGATTTGGGTCTTCACTGTATATATTGCTGCATTTAGTATAGTTAAAAACGCGATCTAAAATTTCACTGAGTGTATAGGATTATCGTGTAGCAGAGGCAAGAGGTGCATGCATCATTATTTTAAAAGTACAATTATTAGAAATGACTAAGTTAACGATCGATTGTTTCTTTTCTTTATGAACTGTTAAAACACATGTTTAAGCTTTTGCAATCTTAGGCTGTAATTTAGTCGAAGCACGCAGCATGTTGTAAATATCAATAAATACGAAGTCCTGTGAAAACAGTATTTTTACTTTAGTGTAAACTCAAAGGGATACTTTTATTTCAAATTTTAGTAGTTGTTAGTAGTATTTCATGCATGTTGTCTGTTTTCCGCCTAATTTTGCGTATTACGCGAGAAAAGGGCTGATTAATTATAATTCTCAGTTTTTAAATTTAATTCATTCTGACTGAGATCACTGCATACAAACCAGTGAATCAAATTGAATAATTAAATAAAGGAAATGCTTTTCTTTTAAAATGTCGCTACTTAAAGAGCATCCTGTGTGGTCCGACTAAAATAGCTTTGTTTTATTTATTTTCTTCCGTCATTCTCTTAATGAGTTTTCATGAATGTTTTGTGCTGTCAAGTCTTTAATTTCTATCCCTCCCCCATTTTTTCAATTTAGGTTCGGGTTATTTTTCTAGAGTCCTTTACGCGCCAATTATGCACAGCGCATAAAATATGTTCAAAGATAAAATCGCATCTTACGTACTTCGTGTTCTAATAAGTGAAATGGCAGATCTTGCCGTTTACAGAAAATGTGAACGATTAGAAGGCGTCATATCAGATCTTATCCGTGACTAAGTGTTCTGTTGTAACGTTTTAAACGTTGAAATCCGACGCTTTTTACTTGTAAGGGGATACTTTTTCTGTAGGTGTGACTAATTTGGTTTTCGAAGTCTCGCATTTGTTGTTAACAATCAATTCTAGTGCTTCATTGACAATTGATTCTTTTGTTGCTAGTTTGGACTGTAAATTGTGCGTCATTTCCCCAATCATATGTTGCGTTCATTGATAGGATTTTCATCTATTATAGAACTTGACTATATGTTATTTTTCATTATTTCAGGATTTGTTATTTTTACCCATTTAAGTGTCACTTATACTCGATGTTGTCTTGTTAAAATACGTGCGAGCAAGCTTGTAATTTCACCAATGCTATAATGTTGTTGGTTTCTAATAATATAACCTGTAGGTTTTTTAAGCATTTTTCATTTAGAGGAAGGGTATTTCTTCCATTACTTTTCTTCTGATGGAAATTTGAAATATGGTATAAAACATTAGTACTTACAATGTAATTAAATTTTTTGATTAGTTTCATATTCTGCACAGTAGGGCACATAATTTTGTATAATAGCGAGTGTCACATTTTTGTGGTATTACCCCCGTTTTCGTTTGCTGTTAATCGTGATAAGGTATTTTCATTGCCTCTTTGTGGGTAAGAGGGGTCACATGCAAGAGTTCACCTGGAATTTTATAACTGAGCTGATGCTGTCTGGCTGTTGTTCTGCAGTCTGATTCTGCGGTATTGCTTCGGAAATTCTAATATAGAAAAAGAAAACTATTCTTCAGAAATTAAGTTCCCTATAGGTTTTTTTTTTATTTTATTTTATTTTTTTTTTTAAATATAAATAAATTCACTCCCCCTTTTTCTGAAAAGCTATGAAAACAATCTAGTTGTTCGAAAATAAATGTGACCTTTTTGCTTCGAACTGTAGAATAACTCGTAGAATTTCTACATTGGAATTTTCTACAACACACTTGGTTTAAATTTTCTTTTGAGGGAAGTTATCCGAAAAATTCTAAAAATTGCATTTTTTTTTCCAGTTTGTAAGTCGATGTTGCCAATTTTTTGCCGGAGAGCCTGTATAGTGGTTAGTGCCCCTGAGTGCCCTAGTAATGGGCCCGGGCTCGAATCCAAGTGAAGGCATGGATGTAACGTCCATCCCTTCATAGGAAGCAACGATGGCCACGTATTAGGTGCTTCCATAATGAAATGGCCACCACTTCCGACCCTTATAGTGGCGCAAGGATAATGGCTATTAAATAAAGTGCCCGGCCATTTGAAAAAAAAAAAAAAAAAAAAAAAAAAAAAAAAACCCTCCAATTTTAGTTAATATTTAAAATGTTTTCCTTGCGATCACATATTTGTTTCATGCGTAAACTGCAATCATAGCATGTTGGTCTTGATGTCATGATATATACATAAATGATGTTTTGATTTCACGTAACGCAGATGTTATACATAGATATCATATTCTTTAAATGTTTCGTTGATATTTTGTATCACGGAAGCTAAATTTCAGATAAAATTTAATTTTTCCTGCGGTTGAATTTGTATATTTTTTTACGATAGATGAATGAAATGCGTTAAGCTTAAAGCAAATTTTGTTTTTAATAATATTTTATATGAAGTGAAAATTTAGTTCTCGGTGAACTAAACTTGATCTGGATGAACCAGTCTTAATTTGAAAACAAAGATTTGCAGAGCGTCAACCACATAAGCCAAATCTGCTGACGTGTCATAATTACCGTATGTTTTACTTTCAAGCACAGTTTAAAGCACCAGACTTGAGATTTAGAAGTAATATGCGAAAGATAAGTTGGATAAAAACGCTTTTTAAAAATTTTTCTATTCGGGGTTTTGGTTATAATGCCTGTCAACGTGTTAAACGAGAAACGATTAAAATCTGAACTAATTTTTCAGTGTTCGCAGAGCGTATAGTGAATGTGTTGATTCTTATTAAGTGTAGGTCCTCTTTCGTTAATAATTTTTAATTACTTGTGTCTTCCGTGTCACATTATATAGTTTCGATAACGATATTTGTTTGCGTTTAACCCCCCCCCCCCCACCCTCCGGCTTCTTTTTGAAATGTTAAAATAAGTAAAAATGTATACAGATGTATTTCGTATCAGACCTTTTTTTCTGCATAAAGTCGAAAGATTTTTAATCATGAGACAGAAAAACAATGCAGTGGAACCTCGCATTAACTAACAAATTGGTTCAGTAACTAATTACGTGAGAAAAAAAAAAAAAAAAAAAGGTTTCACATGACGAATGGTGTCGCAAGTTACGAACATTTGAATTGCCAATAAATGATTTTTAGTGGTGAAACATCGCTTTAATATTTGCCATTATTTAGATATCATTACAGGCAGCAAGTGACCTACAGGACCATGAATTCCACCTGGTGAAAATTATAATCGAACTTCGTTGCGGACAGAGATTTTCACGGCTTGACACTGAGGACTTTTGTGTTATATATGCTATGGTTCTAGACTAAATCATCGGTTGGGAAATTAACGATGAAGATGTGCTAGAGTTATTAAAAGCTTATAAAACTGAACTCAAGAAGAAAAAAATGAAAAAAAAACTTCACAAACGGCAACAGAAGTTATTTGTGAAGTAAGTGTCTTCAAATGAGGTGGAAGGAAGAAAAGATAAACTTAATTCTTAAATCTTGTGTAAAATGGCAGAAAGGGGGAAAATTTTATATAATCACATCGCCCTCACAAAGCAGTAGCTAGATATAGCACAAACATTTTTCGTGACAAAGCCATATGTCACGTTTAAACCAGAAACATTTTAAAACATAAACAACAAATAACATTGGACAAATTTTGAGTGAAACGGAGGTCCAGTGAGTTTCAAGCAGAGTCAAGAAGCGCTAAGAGACTGGAAAATGTAAAAGAAAATGCCTGAGAAAGGCTTGATGTTCTTACGGAAGGGAACTTATCATGCACACAATAACATCTCTTCATCATTTTCCACTTAATGTTGTTCACTCACTTGCTATGAGTATGGTAAAATAAAATATTTTTCCCCTTTATTTTGTCTGCTTGATGGGGCATTTACACCCCCTTTTTAATCTTTTTCATTTAATGATTTCCATTGGTTTTGTTTTGTGCGTAAAGTAGTGTTTAAAATTTTAAATAAGTTGTCATCTGTGGTTAAGGAACAGATTAATTCATCTTGCATTAATTCCTGTGGAGAAAACAGTTTCGGTTTACGGATATTTCGGATCATAAACGGCCTTGAGGAACGTATTAAATTCGTGAACCGAGATATCACTGTAATTGTTATAGATTGTGCAAAGTTTGTGAAATATAGTTAAGTGTTTCATTTATGTAAGCTTGTGAAAAGTCTTTAAATACTGTAATATTTGTTGTTTACTTTATGGCAAAGCCTTCGTGATCATTTTTCACAAAGAGGCATACCTGCTATTGAATTTTCTAGAGGAATTAGCCCACCAGTAGCCGAGCGCATGAGACCAACGAACACTGAAAGTTCGACCCGCGTTAGCATCCCGGCGAGCGGACTGACTGCGTTCGGGTTTTCTTGATTTTTTGAAGATGGAATGTGAATACGAGCCAGTTTCCTGTAGAAAGTCCTCCACGAAGGTATCCCTTCCCTCAGACAGAGAGCTCTTGAGTACTCTGGAAATAAAGTATACAGGCGAAATCCTCGCTGAACTAGCTCGTTGCTATCTCGTAGTTATACCAAAGTTTGTTAATGTCCTTATTATCACCATCATTCTGTATATGACTTTTCAGTTACATATGTACGGATATATATATAAGTTAATATGGATATTTGCTCTTTAATGGTAGGATCTTGTTCCCCCCCCCAATCATTATAACCACTGCACAAGTAGAGTTTCTGAAGTCGCGAAAGACTAGCGATTCGTTTTAGGTTCGAGTTCAGGTTACTTAATTGATTTGGTTGCCTGCAAGAGGTTTTTTTGGATTTCCGCATTTTTAATATAAATGCAAGTTATTTTCCTTTCTTACCTCGAAATTTTAACTTCACCTAAAATTACCGCTTTCAGTGACATTAAACTTGTAAATTCTGTATAAAGAAGAGGAAGATTTGTCTAAATTTATAATGCAATCTGGAGAATTTCGATTAAGTTTCTTTTGTCTAAAATATTACATATTAGCTTAAATTATTGAAATTTCGTTATTTTCCTATTGTATTAAGTTGCGGAATATGTTGGGCGCAAGTATGTTTTTGTATTTTCCACTGGCAATATATATGCGTCTCTCCACCTGAAAACTTTTTAATATTACAGAAGTTTGCACAGTACGAGAGATGCTTAGTTTTTCTGAAAACCGTGCAAAAAGATCACATAAATCAGGTCTCACCAAACAAAAAAAGGAGATAGTTGAGTGTATATAGTGTAAATATGAGTTAAGTTTTCTTTTACACGAAGGTGCACCACAAGACATTCGTTTAGAAGTGGGCTTTCCTTGCATGTTTGCTTTAGCTAATTATTTGTCTTGCTTTTGAAAACGTATCACGATTAACTCTGTACTTAAATATATGTTCGACCTTGATAAGCAATAATTCTTTTGAATATTTGTCGTGCAAAGATCGAGAAAATATAGTCCGTCTAAGAAGTTTTAGACTGAATTCGTCAGAAGTTGATCTGCGACGAAAACAATTTTATCAGTTTAGTCTTCTATATAATTTTTTTCTGTTACTATATTTCGTTCGGTACGTTCATACAGCTTTATGGATTCTTGTGTAGAAGTAATTTTTTAGAATATTCTCTCATCCTATCTTTACGTTTTTCCGAATTTCATGAATGGCCCCTTAAGTTGAGATTTTGCTTCAGGGAAAAGAAAGTAGTCTGCAGTTGGAGAATCTGGCAAGTAAAGCAGATGATTAAGGGCTGTAACACTTATTAATAAGCTACTTGATGTCATTTATGTTATACGAGAAAAACTTTCTAGCCCCTTGCTGTTCGATTATTGACGTGACGGACTACAGAATTTCTCTCCTTCATGAATCTTTTGTCCCAAAACGTATTTAAATCAGATGTTTTTTAACAAAGCTACAGCCCAATGAAATAAGTCAGTTCTAAAAGAATCACCATGTATAATGTAATTTTTTCAATTTCAGTTTCATATGCATGCAGTAAAGTTGGAACATTTAATTCTTTCAACACGTTTTACTTGAAGAAATTGTCTTGTTCTTGAAATCTTGCTGAAAGAAGTTGTTTCTGAAAGCATATTTATTCTATAAAACCGAAAAAGTAATCACATTCTGTTTTGGGTTTCATTCAGAAATATGCTTACCAGGCTCCTCGCTATGTTTTTACCGCCTATTGCCTGCCTAAATTCTAAAATTTTGCCCTTCCCCACCAAAAAAAAATTGTGCGCGCCCGGTGCGGCTGCACAGGTTCTCCCGGCTCTGGAGCCGGTCTTGACGCACTTCACAAAAAAAAAAAAAAAAAAAAAAAAAAAAAAAAAAAAAAAAAAACCTAACCGGATACTTACTTTTAGGATCGTAGTGCTCTGCTCAGTTTACCGTAACTTAAGGAGCTTACTGTTGGAAACAAGCCTGTGGCTTTTATGTAATAATTTCATGTAATATGTTTAACAATGTCGATGCGAGAAAGAAGGCCACTTTAAACAACTCTAAATGTAGCATTAGTGGTTTGTGTATATAGAAGCAATAGAGAGCGTTTAACCATGCTCATGCTGATGTTTTTGTGTACGGTGTGTTATTGGAAGAAGTGTGTGCTGTAATCATCTGAACATACGAGCAGATTAGAAGCTAGCTTGAGGGATGTCGAAGTGAGTGACATGCCATCTGATCGGCACATTATTGCTTAAGCTAACACTACTGAAAACTTCATGTGCTCAGACACTACTCACTGAAAACCTCACAACGAGTGCGGGTGTGTATGATATCAATATTTCTAAATTCTGTTCGTGGATTAGGCGTAATGCAGTTACCATTTCATATGGGTGTTAGGGTTGTCGGAAGTGTTTTACAGACTCATGAATCCGATTACAGTGTGCAGCAGTCTGATAATTGTGTAGGGCAGTCAAGGTAGCATTATTTACTGAAGAATCTGAAAAAGGCCTAAAGGGAGGGATAGCTTCGTGAAGGACTTTCTAAGGAAATCTAGCTCGTATTCATGTTACATTTTGGGGACAAAAATGTGCAGCTATACTGTTCGCCTGGATTCGAGCCTGGGTTGAAGTACCAGTATTCAGCTATTTTTAACCGCCCGAACCACTGACGGGGCCAGAGTGCAAAACGATGATTTTTTAATATAGACTTTCTAAACGGCGACGGTTGCACAAAATGGCTAATTTTTATAGCTATTTTACAAAATTTATCTCGAAGCATGCCTGAAGGCTAAATTTAATTGCAGGTCAAGTACGTGCTTAAATTTCAGTAAATGACTATTTTTATCCCACTTCTGTTCTGAACGAACGGTGTCTTTTGTGCTTACGTAATGTGTGCAAGTTTGTTGTGAGGATTAACCTCCAAATTGAAAGTCAGTGTTTGCTTTTATTTCTTATCTTCTGTATTTTCGATGATCTCGAAAACTCGTCCCCCTCCCAAGAAAAAAGTAATGTCGAAATGTTTTCTTTGAACGTAAATTGTTCCTGTAGGTAGCTAGTATCATATGCTTTACTCGTACGCCTATACTCAGCTTTTAATTACTAAAATCATAAATTCTAGAACCCTGCAGTAAGTCTTTAGAAACGTCGAACTAGATGTAAACAAAGTAATAATGTTTTAACCAATAAGTAATGCATAATTAAGATGAAATAAATTGTAAAAGAAAATAAAAATTTCAAAAAATTAAGTGAAAGATGTATCGTAAACATTGAATAAAAGTATAAAACAAATAAAAGAGGAGTAAATTAATGATGGCAAGGCATTGGTATTGAGGATTAAAGCAACATATTTTGAGTAGTGTTCTTCCTGGCTTGATAAAATTTATTTCGGGATCTAATTTGTTCAACGGCTTTTGTACTGGATTGGTGAAGCCCCCTCCCCCCCCCCCCCCGATTGTTAAGGTAGCCCAGGGAATTGTGCCCATAAATATTCCTGTTCCTGAAGAGGTCGCATTCGACAGGGAGAATTTCTTCCTCGGGTTTCGAAGCATGTTTTGCTTTCTCGAGGAAAGTGGGGTATACATTTCTTAGATGGCTATATACCATTTAACTAGCTACTAAAATAAATCTTGCGTTAACCCTTTGACTGCTAATTGCTGTAAGTTGAAGCGCTTCGCTTGAGCTGCGCACGGCCGTAGAATGACTGACCAAATAAATGAGATTTCATTTTTTTCTCGTTACTAAGCAACAAACAAGGTATGAGATTTCTGCGAGTGCTGGACATAAGAAATAATTTCCGAACATACGCATGAGACAGTAGTAAACATCCGAAGCCTTCGCCAAACGCGCATTTGCGTCTTTTGGCTACACTGCCGGACCCGCATATGCGCAATAGGCCACACCGATGGTTTTTGCTGGACACGTATATGCATCCATAGCTGTCAAAGGGTTAATAACAGAATTTTGCTTTGGTTATTATAATTCAGTTGTACAACAGAAAACCGGGCTGATCTTATTTAAGGCTACCGCCGTAATTACCATTTCGCTCAAAACACTAGAAGTATTTGCTTTCTGACCGTGCTTTTATGTGCCCCGACTGAATTTAGACGCCGGATATGTTGGTTGTATTGTATTGATGAATGGGGACGCTTATCAGAAATATTGTGCAAAACGCTTTTTAAATGCTTATAGAAAATACCATACTGTGCATCTAATTAAACACCATAGCAATTGTATTACAAAATGCGCCTAGGTGATGAAAAATTTTGGAATTCTGTTCCTTTGAAACTGTACTGCTTGTTTACCTGTTATTTAATTAGGTAATGCATGGCTAATATTAAAGCAGTTATGCATCTTATAAATTATATTAACTGCTAAATAAATAAAAAAAAAATGCAATAATATATTTTTACCAAGATTTTGATCAGTTTAATGAAGATATATCTCGAATACCGTGTGATTGTTTTGTTTCCCTGCGAACAAACGATTTAGTTCATTTTAGAGTTTTTTGTCAGTTATGTTTATTTTTATGCATTTAAAGAGTAACCATTCCTTCATGCTGTAATTTGCGTAATATGGGCGTTCAAGTTGTGACTCAGGGTATAAAAATAGTTACTACCATATTTTATGAAAATAAAATAGTGATCGCGATGCGTACGGCTGCAAGTTGTAATTGTACATATATGTATGTACACGCAAGTACATACATATATGTACACTTACAACTTGGTCTATCAAACTGATAGTTAGTAATACGCTTATATATTTTCTGAAAATATACACTGGTGTGCAAAAATTAAGGACGAAGTCGAAAAATTAGCATATCAGCTGAACGAAGAGGCAGAGCGGACAGAAAGACCATTCAGGAGATTAAGTAAGGTGATGTACGGTAGCACATGCGCAGATATGCAGGTAGACGTGATGGGGGAGTGTCTGAGTTGTATAAAGCATGTTGTCGGTGTAAGATCAGTATTTCTGGCAAAGAGATTGCACGCCGTATAGCAGTTAAAATCACACCGAGTTGCTGCCTCAGCGAGAAATGGCGAATAATCAATCTGTTAGACAATATCTGGATGCTTTTACCCGAGGTCCAATCATTGGGAAGTTGGAGGAAGGCCGCAGTGTGACAAGTTTGGCTGCAGAGTTCGGAATTGCTCACAGCATCGTTTCACGACTTAAGACAATTTCAAACTACAGGAACAGCTATCCGGGGGTTTAGCAGTGGTCGTCTACGAGGAACCACACCCGCAGATGACATTGCCTTACAGGCCAGAAGAAACAGGCGGAAGACAGTGGGAGAAATCGCTAGACACACGACAGAGGCGACTGGACGACCGATATCGCGTTTTACCGTGACCAGAAGACTGCACGGTGGTGGTCTGTTTGCACGACGCCCTGTACGGTGTGTACCTCTAACGCCTGCCCATCGGAAAAGACGTTCTCTGTGGTGCCGGGAGCACCGGAATTGGAGAGACAATGAATGGGGACGAGTACTCTTTACAGATGAGAGTAGATTCAGTCTGAGTAGCGATTCTCATCGCATACTCATCTGGAGAGAGCGGGGAAGCCGCAATCATCCCTCGAACATCATTGAAAGGGACAGGTATGGAGGTGGCGATGTTCTCGTTTGGGGAGGCATCATGCTTGGTAGTCGTACAGACCTTCACATCTTCGACGCAGGTTCAGTCAACGGGACCCGTTATTGTAACGAGATTCTTCTTCCATATGTGCGTCTTTTTAGAGGCGCTATGGGTCCGCAGTTCCTTTTCATGGACGACAATGCACCATGTCATCGCACAGTAGCTGCCGAACAGCTCTTAGAGAGTGAGGATATTGAACGTATGGATTGGCCGGCACGATCTCCGGATCTCAATCCCATCGAGCATGTATGGGATTTTCTAGGCAGACGCTTGGCAGCTCGTTCCTTACCACCAGTAACGATTCCGGAGCTTCGATTGGCGCTGCAAGACGAATGGGCAGCAATGCCTCAACAACTCATTGACACCCTGATTCTCAGCATGGGCAAACGCTGTGAAACCTGCCTAGCCAGTCAGGGGAGATCATATCCCCTATTAAAGACCGGATGTTTCTTGCTGGACACCCATCACAGGGATGTTTCGGCCTTCAGTCGCATTGCGCTCCATGCTACTTTTTCAATAAAGCTTCTTTTTATCCCTCTGATTTCTCTTTTAGTAAGTGTTGCTTAACATGACTCATGTCCTTACGTATTGGGGATCTTACGGTATTAAATGTGTTGATTTGGAAAGCTTTTGTACAAAGTTATATTGAAAAAAAGAGTCTCGTCCTTAATTTTTGCACACCAGTGTATATGAGAGATTACTAAAGATGAATTTTGTCGGCGTCAGATTTAAAGTTATTTCTACACACTTTCTTGGAAATAGCCCAGATGTGGAATTTGTTCATGGGAATCCCACTTCCTTCGCTAAAGACTGCTACGAATTTGAATCTTTTTATACTTTTCATACACAAAAAATTATGAGCAAATGCCAGATCAGTTTCCGTTATCCTCTGACATATCGGGAAGGGACGTTTCTTCGTACATTCGAGTATTTGATCACTGCTACATTTTCATAATTTTTTCTATTCTTTATTTCCATTGTTGGAGACATAATTGGTGTGTGATTTCATTGTCTTATCAATCAGTTTCATGCCTTTACACGAAATAAATTATTTTAATGAAATTTTAAACGGTATTGAAAATTTTAGACTGCAGTGTGCTTTTTATAGTGTGTTATATAACGAGATAATTTGTTTCTTAATCACAGGCAAGTAAATGAAAATGACTTTTAACACACGCGTACGCACACGCAAGTACATACATATATGTACATGCTGGAGTAATGTGTCTCCATTATGTATTTTAAGACAGTATATCAGTTCATCCTTAAACTAATTGTGTACTTTTACGAAATTGGTTTTATTTATATCTCTTGCAAGTGGCCATACTTAACTTTTAAAATAAGGATATTTCCAATGCTTAAAGCAGCCACCGTTTCGATGTTAGTCGGCAAACGACAAAGATTTTACGTCCAGAGAAAAATGAATTTCAGTTGGATTGGCTTATTTAATTTTGATAATGGGCCCTGGTGCTATATGCTTTGAAAATCTGACTGTAGGGAGGAATGTCTTCGGTGTAAGACTTTTTTAAGGAAGCTGTTCCGTATTTACATTGCACCTGAGGAGCCATTTATGCAGTTAGCCCATTTAACTGTTTGGAAAACGTGGGGCGCAGTAAAAGTTTTCCACGACATTATGAACTCAGTTACTGCTTGGCCAAAAGTTTCATCCATAACTCTATAAACATGGGTGGAGGGTTAAATTTGCTTGTGGGCGAGCGAAGTTTTCTCTCTGCTCTGTATAATCACGAGGAATTTCTTTTAAAAAAGATTTTTCGGGAATATAACAGTCCTACCTACGCGTAGCTTTTTTGTTTTCCTCCGAGCCCTAATGCAGCTGTTTTTTTAATGCAATGGAAATTTCTCGCATTCTTAAATTCGCATGTTTTGCTTGTAAGGAAGGTAATATAACCACTTGTAGGAACGTTTGCCAGTAAATTTCATAATCATTGCTGACTTTGAATAGCTTCACGCGAACCGAAAAATTTTAATCCATAATATGCTGACTGAATGAGTGACGGGAAAACTCGGGCACCATCTCCTTGTTAACTAGACGCTATACCAATTAACCATATGATTAACTGGTATAGCGTCGCTTTATTTTTATTAAAAAATATACAAAAATACATATGTTGAAATATAAATATATAGGGGGGATTTGTATTTAAACTCATACATTCAGAGTTATTCAAAAGTCCCGATACTAATAAGTAGTATAAAATTTATTGCAGAGGAAGTGTACTTTATGTTGTTGTACACTCTTTTTTTTGGGGGGGGGGAACCCGAAGCACGAAGAAGGACTTTTGCGATCGTGAGGAAATTTGGTATGCAAAAACATCTTCATCGAACATGCAAATGATCAGAGGTTCAAGGCAAATGAACAGGAATTGCGATCAAGCGCGCTTCGCAAAGTATAAAACCAGTAACAAAGGCGGAAAATTTATCTTTTTTTGTTGCTGCCATTGTAATTCCGTAAAGAAGCAACTAAAGATGCCTTTACGACGATATCGAAGACCTTACAGACAACTAAATGACTTCGAACGTGGTCGCATTGTAGGGTTGCGTGAAGCTGGGTGGTCATACCGAGCAATAGGCCGCCACCTTCGCTGCTGTGCAAAGATGCACTGCTATGCACCTGCACTGCTGTGCCTCCTACAGACACTGCTGTGCAAAGATGTTGGCAGCAATGGTTGCTACAAGGAAATTGCTGACGAAATGAAGGTTGTGGAAGCCTTCATGTCGTCGGCATGAATGTAGTCTTTATTACAAATGTTTGTCAATAATGTAAGTTTTAATTTACTTTACAAGGTATTTCTCCCGCCTTCTTAGCATGCCTTCGTGGTGTAGTGGTCAGCACGCTCGACCCGAATTCGAGAGGTCCGTGGTTGAATCCCGGCGAGGGCGTTGCTCATTTTTCATGTCTCCTGCTTCGAAATAACCTAATGTCTCAACAGTGGCGCCCGAACTAAAAGGAGGTGAATGACAATTCTTCACCACTAGGATTTTGCGACTGGGTCCCCTAAAATCCCAGTCGCCATTTAAAAGGGTGAGTATATAAGGTATTTCTCCCGCCTTCTTAGCATGCCTTCGTGGTGTAGTGGTCAGCACGCTCGACCCGAATTCGAAAGGTCCGTGGTTCGAGTCTCGGCGAGGGCATTGTTTATTTTTCATGTCTCTCGCTTCGAAATAACCTAATGTGTCTACAATTTAATAAAATGCATATACTCCAAAAGGCTGTTAGTTTTAAGTTCTATAATGACCTCATAAAACGAGCGAGTTATCCCAGAGTAACTTTTATAAGTGTAGATTAACTTATGTGTTAAATTATTTAGCGTTTGAAAGTGAATGCTGTTGTATTCAAATTCAGAATTTTAACGATGCAGCCCCCCCCCCGTTATTCAAAGTTTGTTTATAACGATGCCGGCACCATTATTCCGACTTGTGAAAGAAAATTCTACATGCGTACTGATGCCCTGGCAAGGTGATGCTTGTAAAGTTTTCCTTTTTTAAAGTTTAAAATTTATTTTCTTAGATTACACTGATACATCCCTAGGTATACTGGAGAACCTCTTTCAGTGAGGAATTTTATGGAGGAAGTCTTGTAGAGACAGATTATTTCGAAGCAAGAGAAATGAAAAATGAGCAATGCCCTCGCAGGGAATCGAACCACAGAACTCTCGAATTCGCGTCGAGCGTGCTGACCACTACACCACGAAGGCATGCTAAGAAGGTGGGAGAAATACCTTATGTAATATCCCTTTTAAAAGGGGGCGACTGAGGTTTTAGGGGACCCAATTGCCAAATCCTGATGGTGAAGAATCATCATGCACCACCTTTTTGTTCGGGTGCCATTTCGAAGCAATAGAAAGGAAAAATGAGCAATGCCCTCGCCAGGAATCGAACCACGGACCTTTCGAATTCTCGTCGAGCTTGCTGATCACTATACCACGAAGGCATGTTAAGAAGGCGGGAGAAATACCTTATAGTCTGACGGGAAAAAAATCGTGAAAGTTTGCCAAGTCCCATGGGACACTTAGCAAAGGAGTGGAGTAACAGTAAGTAACCATCCGAACAGCTAACCGAAAGTATCCTGGGTAGTATCTGAGCAAAGAAACAACGGAAAGCTAGTTAAACGACTCTGCCAATGAGTAGATATGTCACTCACCCTAGTGCTGATCCGTCCAAAAGCAATTTAACTTTGAGAAAAATGAAAACTATGGATTTGAGTAAAATTCGCAGAAAAGCGAAGAAATATGAAGATTTTAAAGCAGACCTTATTTTCTCAATTGTACCAGCGCCATTTATGCTGCAAAAATTTAACAGACACATCGTTGCTACTCCTCTTCATCAGTGCCGTCGGAAACTGCGGAATTTAGGCAATCATAAAAAATTATAGCCATGTGATTTATGTGAAAGTACAGCTTAAGATCTTGAGAGAAATCTGAATTAAACTTTTTATTATAATTTTTCGTAGTATGCAAAAATAGTGTGGGAATTATAGCGTTAATAATTAACATTTTTATTAGATTATATTAAAATATTGCGCTGTTATTGAAATAGTTAAAAACTCTGCGTTACGATTTTATATGACCGTAATTTTTGGAATGCATTTCGTAAAGAGTTACTTAGATTATTAACCCGTATCCTTACTGTCATGTTGACTAATTCATCACAAAAGAGCTTAATTAAAGGTAAAGCTGTCTCCACTTCAAGTGTACCGTCTTCAACTAAACTACTCTTATCGAAATGTTGAAAAAAATGAGTGCACTTAAATTGATATTTAGGGTGTCCTCGAGGTTTGCAGTGTCATGCATAAAGGAAGTGTTTTCATTGTATCAGCTATTTGTCGAAAAGAATTATGCGATAGGAGTGCGGCTTTTTGGCATTGCACAGTAGTTTGTCTTTGAGTTGAAGATTTGCCAAATACATTTTACCATTCAGCAAGTGCAGTGAAACTAATGTTTGTGCACATTTAAATGTTGGTGTCTTTTCATAAAAGTAATATTTTTATTTGTTTATTTGCTTGTTATATAACGCTTTCGCCCTATCTAAATTTTTGAGACGGTTTGCTGAGGTTGGATATTTAAATCATTGGATATATTAGTAATGAGTGTTCTGTCTTATGCATATAAAAATAAGCTAACTACTGTGCGTACCCGTATATATTTTAGTTCTAAAAGTTTTGTATTCTGTGTATGACATGCCGTTTAACCCTTGACCGCAAGGTCCATGAATAGAGTATTCATCGTTATATATGTGGAGAACGTTTTTATTAAGCTAGTAGTGACTACGATCAGTTTCGCGGGGGAAAAAGTTCTTTTAAAAATTTTTTTATGAAGTTTTTTATTTGTGGTCAGAGTGTTAATAAAGGATCAGAATTCTTACAAAGTGAAGATTTCTGATGAGCATTTCTTAAACAATTCGAAAATTAATAAGAGAGTAGAATATGTAATGTTAAAACATTGTGATGAAATATTTAAATGATTTGCGAATTTTTTTCCTACCCTCTGTTGGTGGTGTGGGCAAGACCACTGAACGCTCGTAGTTGAGCCCGGTTTCTATTCCCTGCAAGTAACAAGCTGACTGCATAGGTTGTTCTTTATGGCTTTACCTTTGTATAGTGATAGTGACGGAGGACGTGGCCACCACCCCTTACCTTTGTATAACATGACTATGAGACATTTTTCCTCTGAAAAACTGGCTTTCTCGGAGGAATGTTTTCTATGACAGATGGACGTCCATTCCTTTGGCGTAATAAATCGCTTAATTTTGTAGTGATTGTCACGACTTCGGAGCGAAAAATAGAGTTGGGAAATTACAGCAGTTGTTGGCTGATATGCTAACCACTTCGCTGCAAGGGCATTTGCGGAATGCCATGATTCATTGTAACCTGACCATTTCATCTTTCAAACTCTTGTTTTTACAAGTATGCTTGTATTTTTCAAATGCAGTCTATTTCTTCTCTAGTTCTCCCGCGAAGTTTTAATGCTCTGCGAGAAATAAGTTTTCATATGCATCGACTCCAGTGCCTTTTTTAGTGTCTGAAAGGATTTTTAAGGCTGCTGATTTTTTTCCCTCTATATCTTATGTTTATAGGGCCTTAAGTGATTCGTTGCAGAATTTCATGGCATTATTTTCGTTGCGTATTTTATTTAACTTGCATCACTTATGCCGTTTGAGGTTAGTAATAACTGTTATAGATAGTATTGCGGAGCAGTTTTATTTTATAGAATGTTTTGTGATTTTTAAAGAAATCTAGAACTTTTTCATTAGAATTGGATGTAATTTTGAAACATATGTTTGCGTAAGTAAAATAAGGTCACTTAATCAGCGAATAACGTGCATTGAAAATTATAAATATTTTATTTTGCAAAAATTAAAAATAATTCAAATTATGGTTTTTATTTGCAGCTAAACTCATGTTTCACTAGTGAATATTAAACTGGTAAACATGTGATTCATGAATTCATTTCCAGTCTTATTCGTATTCATGAAGTAGTTCATTGCTAGCTATTTTTTCATTGTTATTATTATGTTCTTGTTAAGTCAAACTACGCAGGACTAAAACTTATAGAACTTGCATAAGTTATATCTGGTTTCCATCCCATCAGAGTTTTGCTGCTGCTGTTATTCTCTTCTAAGTCAGTATTTCAGACCGTAACTATAAACTTGATTCACAGCTGTGACTGTGAGATAAAAAGCATGGATGAAGATAAGATTTCATTCACGTAATTTTAAAAATTTGGTTTGTCTTATCTGAGAAGGCATCTTTTTAATCTCCGGCATCTTTTTAATCTGAGAAGCATTTTTGCAGTAAACGTCTGAACTTCTGAAATGAACTATCTGAACTAGGAAATTGATTTAATAGCACTGCTTCCCTTTTTCACATAACGTTAATTTTTTCTAGCATTACTGTCGGGGGCATTTTGTTTAATATGTGGAGCAGAGAAAAAGGCTTTTAAGTTTTCCCTTGGCCTTAGTGATATACAAAAGACTGCATGACTAAGTATCAGTTGAGTTGCAGATTATATACACATTCTTTTGTGTCACATTTTAGCATATAAATCAGATGCTCTAGGCCAGGGCTTCTCAACCGGTGGTACTCGTACCACTAGTGGTACGCTAGAGAAAAATAGGTGGTACGCAAAGAAGCAAAGTATTCTTAACTGTTAAATTCAAAAATTAAAACCCCAACATCCTGACTGAGTTTTTTCTCTGACACTCGTAAATTTATGCGATCTGAACTTTGTTCAAGAGTGGTGGTGGTGGTGGTACTAAAGGTTTTCAATTTTTGTTTAGATGGTACGTGTTTGTCAAAAGGTTGAGAACGACTGCTCTAGGCTTTCTGACTATAAGAGTTCAGACACATCACTTTTAGGAAAATTATAACGGATTCTGAAGAAAACTCCCGTGAAGGAAGCTCCGAGAGTAACTCTTTCATTATTCTATCAAAAATCTTTTTTAAAATACTCGATTTTATGATATGGACAATGGGCTCCGGAAAATTGACGTTGATTTCACTGCTGATGAAAACTGATTTTTTACGTTTAAATGCATAAAGCACAATATCTCACATACCAATGTTATTTCTGATAGTTGATAAAAACTTTTATTTTCTTTAGCGACAGAAGAACCTTCTGGTTTAAATTTTTGTAATCTGAACTTTCTATCTTTTCTTTTTCGTTACAGTCAGCGTTACTTTTATTCGGAGTCTTCTTAATAATAATTATGTTTTTAAATAGTTGGAAGTTATAAAATGTTCTGCATATTTACCGTTACGAGCTACTTTCCCATGAAAGCTATAGGACATAATATTATCTATAACTTCCTTTCCGAAAGCTATAGATAATGTTTGTTTCAAAATCTAATTTTATAAGAGTTATAGTCTCCACGAAGGCATCCTTCCTCATAAGCAGATCACACCAAGTGGAGAGATTATCACAGGCAGCCGAGAGACAAAACCGCTGGACACTAGCAGCTCAACATGTGTCGAAAATACTAGCAAACTACACAAAAATATTGGGTCAGTCCATAAATTCGTGCGCATTTTTTGATAAATTTTTAAATAATATAAAAAAACACAATTTAATATTTTAATAAATTATATATTTTCCTCCATTGTCTACAATGTCTCGCCATCTTACAGTCAGCTTTTTTATGCCATTGCTGTAGAAAGACTCCGGTTTTGATGAAAAAAAAACTTGAAAGTTCATTGTGTACACCCTTTTTAGAATTTAATTTTTTCCCAGCAAAAAATTTTGTAAGGCACGAAATAAGTGAAAATCACTTGGGGCAATAACTGGGGAGTAAGCAGGATGTGGCAAAAGCTCCCAATTAAATTCACTAATTTTTTGCAGCATTGTTCGAGCCGTATGCGGTCTAGCGTTATCATGATGAAACAACACTTTCTTGATATTCACCAATCGTGGGCGTTTCTTTGATCAACTCTGAGTTTAGACGGCAAAGTTGTTCACTATAAACTTCTGAATTAATCGTTTGATTTGATTCTAACAGTTCAGAACGTCCTGAACGGGGTTCATCATCAATAATGCTGCTTTTCCCAACTTTAAATTTTTTAAACCATTTCTGGGCAGTCCTTACACTAATAGTGTGTTCACCATGTACACTATTAATTTTTATCGCTGCAAACCTGGCAGATTCACCACACGATAATCAAAAATTATCAAAAAACAGCACGTTTGTACTGATTATCTATATTCATTTTCTATGAGTACTAAAATGCGTTCGATATTTACGACAGTTGGAGATGAACTGAATAATATGTTAGTCAAAGGATGACAAGTTTCAACAGGTTCAAAATTGTATTGTTTTAGTAAATGCGTCATAGTGAATTCCACGCATACTCTTAATGCGCACGAACTTATAGACTGACTCGATACGTACGCTGATATATATTGTGGCTAACTGGCATGTTTTTTCTTGAGTGAGAAAGATAACCGATTGAAAGGCGGAAATATATAACACTGGTACCCTTATTATATATGTTACATGCAAATAAATACTTTCATTATAAAAGCGACTAATAGTATTATTAAGCAAAATAAATGAAAATAATTCCTTTTTTTTTAATTAAGTAAAAACGGTATCCTTTAATCTTTGATTTGTACAAAATTATAAATTATTATTAATTTTTAGTTATTGCAATTTTTAATTATGAAATATACTCATTTTTATATAAATTTTTATTTAGCATTTTACGTTTAATTTTCATATGAAATATATAAAAGTTAATTTTTATTAACAGTGAATAATTAAAAATGCGAATACCTTGCATTATTACATCTGTGTGTGAGAAGTTAAAAATCTCGAATGTCCATTTCCCGGAAAACGTCCTGTCTAAGAACTTTTACTAGAATTAAAAATTAGAATAGCTTAAATAAAACGAAGTTAGTGCAGTCATTTCGATCTGTATTTTTCATTCGTTTCGACACGTAAAGAAATAAGCATCCTTTTCCTTAAGAATGCGTGTTAAATTATCAGTGGCGAAATCTGATTTTTTCATTATCAGAAATTATTTTAAAATATATTTTCGTTTCACAGAAGTTTGGTATTTAATTATTGCGTGGTGTTCAATAGAAAATGAGAGTTAAGACTCTCGACGTGTTTTTTTTTTTTTTTTTTGGTTTTTTGGCGAAGTCTTTTCGTTTTGGCGACAAATCCCGTTGCAGAGAAGTACCGACAACCCTTACGCGCGAACCGTTTCTGCCTCTGTTTGGTGTAACTGTTTAATGCGTCACTGTATAGCAATGTCTTGAACTTATTTACGTTAAAATCTATATCGGGATAAAGAAAAAGCTTTTTTAAATGTAAATAAGTCTCAAATTTTTTGAGGCAGTGCACTTCCGACTTGTAGTGCACTTATAGATTGCACTTCCGGACTCATTAGAGTAATTGCATTTAAATTGTTAAAATTTAAATTGATATATAGATTTTATTTGTTTTAATCTGGTACTGTTAAGTGAGTACTTTATGTTTTTATGAATTTTATGCGTGAAAAGTGAAAAGCAATGTCGTACGGTAACTACGGCCGTTACGGCTCCTCTGGCTACAGCTCTTACAGTGGTAGCAATCGTAGACCGGGTTCGTACACTAGCTCGCCGAGTACTGGCTCTTCCTCCTACATATCCTCATCATACCCACGAAGACCTAGTGGTGGATCATACTCATTAACTCCGTCTTTATCTTCTTCATATCTTTCTCCTAACTCCAGTCCCAGAAGTTCTCTTTCTCTGGGAAGCGCGCGAGAACTTCGACCATCTTATGGCTCTTACAAAACTTTGACAACTGATCGATCCGATTATTCTCCAGAAGGCTATAAACTTTCAACTAGTAGGTCTACGAGCTCCGTGAAATCGGATGATTCGTCTTTAAGTGAAGTAAGTCCACATTGATGCTTCCACTATGTAATAGATTGTCTTAAAAATTTAGGCATCCGTTTTTAGTAACATGGTTTTTTTTTTTTTTTTTTTTTTTTTTTTTAAGTTGCGTTTTATTTACTTATTTCAAATCTTGTATTTGATTTAAAAGAAATTAAAGTCTTATTTGAGAATTATCGTAAGTAATTAAATAGTTTTATCAGTCTTTTTCAGTTTGATCGTTTGTTTTATTCACATTAGCAAAGCAAGTAGTTTTGCTTTTCTGAAAGCTATAGGTATAGATAATGTTTGTTTCAGAATCTAATTTTATAAGCGTTAGTTTTCTTCTTGGATCTTTTAAATTAAGAGGAATACTCATACTGACAGTGCTTCTTGAAAAAAGCTACCAGAAGGTAATAAATAGGGTATGGAATCTTTTTTTAAGATATTGTAAGTCATTTAATGCTTGAAAAATATTGAAAATGAGAAATGGTTTCTTGAATTGTGAGAACGTACTTGATCGAGCATATCTGTTTGTAGGAAAGTAAAAAGTGGGTTTTCAGTACCTGCTTGCAATTTAAAAGTACGTGACCTTAATTTTGAATTATTATTATTATTATTTTACTTTCTTTCCATGATATAAGGTTTTTAGGAAGGAAAGAGGGGGTTGTAGGTCAGTAAAATATATTAAATTTTTATTTCCCCGTGTTTAAATTGTAAAAGTGGGTAACTGTTTCTTGTGTGTCTGGTTTTTTATAAATGGGCCCTTTTTTTTGAGATATTTGTTAATTTTCAGCATTAGAAAAATAGGTAAAAATTTAAATAACGTCCAGATACATTAAATTATTAGATACAATTAAATAAAGAATGGGAAAAGCTTTTTGTAATTAACCTTTGCTCTAAAAAACTGAAAACAGGGAAGAAAATTTATTCTAAAAATGAATAAGTTAATACTAAATTATTCATTTGCCATTTTTTTATTGGGAAGTATTCATCAAAATATGAGCGAATTTGCATCCTCTGGATATATTATATATGTATTTGTACAGGAGATTACAAAAAATAGGTATATAGTTGTAAGAGTTATAGACTTCTTTATTATTTATGATATATTTTACATTATTTTATGATCTGGTGCTTGTTCAAACTGAGCCTCAAACCACTCGACCCCTTTTGCTTTCTAATTTATTATTTTAAGCATTATATGTGCTAGATGTTCTTGACAGAATTACTCCATATGGGGCTAGATCAACCTATTCACCAGTGAATGACCATCTCGGTCATCATGCCATACCCGAATTCATTTGGGTTTTTATCAAAGATAAGCATTTTTAAGAAATCGTGCATTGTTGATGGTATGAGTTAGTTGATAAGAGAAGTAAGTATGTCAAGAATTTGATAACACTAAAAACTTCTGAACCAAACAATGCTTGCATGACAATGGAATCTAGACTACAAGAATCTAACTTCTGAAAGTTGGCAATTTGAGCACTTGAGAAACTGTACTTAATTACAATCTGTATGTCTTCATTATTATGACTTAAGCTACAGATTTTTCATAGTTAAAGGTGTATACCTACTTTTGTACCTTCTCATATTATATATAGTAGATATATGATCTTATTTAGTTTGTTTGTCTCCTGATAAAACTTTTTGTATTTTTTAAGTTAATTTTAGGCCATTTCACTGAATTTTTCAAATTTATGCTTACTAAGACCTGTCACAAAATTCAACTTGCTATTGCTCAAAACATTATCTTATGGTTCAGTGTATTTTTCAAATTCTAGGTTTCAAAGTTGTAATCGGAAAGGAACTCGGAAGATAAGCTAGACACATACTTATTTTAATGACACAGACACACATTTAGTTACATAAATCCGTGCACATCACTGTTCATCACTCAATATATGAATCTAAAGAAAATTATCAAATATCAAACTTTATTGTTTAAATCAAATGTTGAACATTTCTTTCCATGCTATTATCATAGGCACAGTTCAAATCCAAAGTTCCAAACTTCACTGCTGTTATGAAATCTGAAATCAAAACACGAAAAGGAATTGTGAGCAATGCATTGCCTTCCCATACAGAGAAGAATCTGCACACGTTCCCCACCTGAACTTATAAGGTGTTTCTCCCGCCTTATCATGCCTTCATAGTGTAGTGGTCAGCACGCTTGACGCGAATTCAAGAGGTCCGTGGTTTGATTCCCGGCGAGGGCATTGCTCGTTTTTCCTCCCTCCTGCTTTCAAAAATTCTAATGTCTCTGTAGTGGTACCTGAACTTAAAAGGTGGTGAATGATGATTCTTCACCACCAAGATTTGGCAATTGGTAAACCCCAGTCACCCTTTAAAAGAGGGAGTATATAAGGTATTTCTCTTGCCTTCGTAGCATGCCTTCATGGTGTAGTGGTCAGCACGGTTTGTGGTGTAGTGGTCAGCAGTGGTGCCATCGATCAACAGTTAGACAAAACAAAAATGGAAACTTCCAGTGATGCAATTATAAACAAGAATGCAGATGGTTCTCATAAAAATCCATAAAGTTGCCTCTTGACATGGAGAAAAACAGTGTTATTAACAACTACAATGGGATCATTGATTTTTTTCGGAGGGGGGGGGCTTACAAACAGGTTCAGTAATGCTTTTAACCAAATAACCATCAATTACCTTTTTATATTCTGAAAACAGAAGCTAATCTTTTCTAAACAACTTCACTTTTATTTCCCAGTAAGTGTTTTCATCAGCTGCTGCACAGACGTTATACATTTACAAACATCTATGCCTTCTAAGGAATTCAAACCCAGCCCTGAACAATACTGCATCTAGCATCACTGATTACTATACTGAAATAGGGTAGCGTTATGTTATCACTGGAGTATCATTAGATGGCATATCATTAATGATCTTTAAATATCTAGGAAAGGAAACGGGTGCAATGAACAGATACAGAATCTCTGGTCAGTTTCGTGTATACAGACAAACATGTTACACTTGTGAATAATTCATAAACTAGCTGTGAAGCATAACTTCATTTGCATTCTTGGAATACAACCTCTGCTGGAATTTATAGTATTAAGATTGTTCAGTAGCAAGATTGGGAAAGATTTACAGATATGCTATTTCAGATGAGCTATTAATTTTTTCATAGCCTCATATTCCTTGGAGTTGTCTTTAGCAAAGAAGGCAGATTATCATTGCCTTTTGACAAAATTAGGAACACCATTTCCTCAGTGTCAGTGCCTGATGTGCCCACAAGTAACAACTTACCAGCAATGCTCAGTTTAAATTAGGAGTACTGCAGGCCTATGGAAGGCCGTGAGAAAACGGGAACAAAAATAAATAAATAAAATAATGAATTAAAAATTATTATAATAATTACAATTAAAATAAAAATAACGCCAAAATATCTGAAAGCTTTCAGATTTTATATTAGGCCCAAAGGGGCATTTTTATGATGTTTTGTGTGTTACCTTTGTTTATTAAATATAGTCAAAAGTCGTTAATCCGGACTCGTCGGGACTTCGGCGATTCCAAATTATTGATTTTTCCGGATTATAGATCATCAGTTTAAATCTGGTAAAATGGCATACAGAAATTAAAAAATTAAAAATATGAAACCGTAATTTATGAAATAAAGAACAATTATGATCTAAAGGGTATCAAAATTTACAAAAAGAAAAAGCTTAATATTTATTTGTTTACTTTATTAAACATTTCTTTCAATGTAAGTTGTTTAAGTTGCTTCGTTTCATATGATAATACTTTCTCTTTAATTCTATTAAACAGACATAATTTCTTGTTTAGTTACAAAGTTCCGCTGTTCAAGTCCTCTAATTGCTGTGTCGAGAATACCGATTAATTTGTCAATCGAAATTTTTTCGTTTTCAATAACCTCTGTTACTTTCTTCACTATCGGAAGCGAATTATAATGACGAGGAACTTGTTTTAAATCATATCAAAGACGGAGTACATCGAGATGAAATACTACATTTAGTAAGTAATTATAAGCCAAAAAAATAAAAACATCTGCCCTGAAGATAAGGATAGTGCTGACAGATCAACTTCCAATACATTGCGCGTCGTGACGTTCCCCCCGCCGAGCAGCGTGAAATTGATAAACAGATTTCGGATTTCGAAACATACTTTCGCTTTAGATCCTTTACATATTAGCAAATATATATCGGAAATTCTATTTGATATAATCGAAAGTTCAAGCTTACTTTTATAAAATTGCTCTAACAGTCTGCAAAAAATAATAAGCCGGATCTAATTCGACGATTAAGGAACAACGCAATCTGCAACATTAACTGAATTAGATAATTTTAGCTTAGCTTATAACATCTGTTATACATTGAACGCACATGCATAAACGTTTTATGCGCACGCGCACACGCATATTCGCAGCCGTAAAGGTCTTACGCGCACACGTAAACGCCTATGCGCATGCGTCAACGCGCCGTATGCGCAGAAAGTTTGTAGCTTTGAGGTCCGGATTATGGGTGTCCGAATTAACGACTTTTGACTGTATCGTGTTCTTGCACTTAAACCATAAAATTAAATTCAACAATAATATCGCAAAATAATTTTAAAAGAGGGTATCTTTAGAATTTCCGATACAGTCTCATGCACTGGAGATTCCCCCTTGCAGTGTTCCATTGCTCGTTTTGAAATTGTTTAGTTTCTTAATAAAAAACTCATAAATGCTTTACAAAATATGAAATATATAATAAAACTAATTCCAAATTCGGGCTTCCAAATGATCATATTCGGGTGGATACTTATGTTATTCAAAATTTGATGGCCTTAGGTATCATTGTTTTATCACAATACTAGAAATATACATACATTTATGCAGGTTCATTATTTAATTTCTTTAAATATAATACAGGAATTTGAAACAATTTGAAAAAAGATTCAGACTTTTAAAGTTTTTGACACAAAATGCCAATATGAAATTAATAGTCCTTTGTGCTAATAAAATGTTAAGCTATAAATAAAAATTTAATAAATTATTCAATTTATGATAATGCTAGACCTCAACTTATTTGGGGCTGTGGCTAGAATTGCAGTTTCACTCAAAAACTAAAAAATAGTTCAGCTGGGCACCAACTGAATTTAAGTGCTGAATATATGGTATTAACGTACTATTTCAAGAGATGTTAGAAAAAAACAATTATTTTCCCAGCATACCAATGAAAAATTATAAAACGCTTTTAAAACCTCATTAATAAGAATGCTAGAAACTGTATGAGAATATGAAAGGAAATTTTAATGGAGATGTATAGGTACGAAAACAAAGAGAGATACGGCCACCACGTTTTGACCACAGTCTCCTGCCGATATAATTCTAGCTGTTTAGCAGAATGTGCTAGAAAACAAAATTTCTCTGGTGATGTGGGATCTGCAAGGTGAGAATAAACATAAAATTCTGTGTAAGTGATAGTTTTTTTCTTTCATGTTTGGTTGCATTGTTGCAAAAAGTCTGCAGGTGCTCTTTTTACATGGAAATTTGTTAGTATTGGATGTGCAAGAACAGAGTGATCATTTCTAGTACATTTAGGAATGGAAAATTTATATGCTGTCATTAATTCATTGCACTTCTTGGAAAATAAATCTTTGACATGTAGGTAGGAGCTTCTCTTTCGTGAAAAGGGCCAGACAGGTATGCATTCAGAAGCTAGAATCGATACCAAAATAGCATTTCTGAGATCAAAAGTATTTTCTGCTGAATGTGGCTCAGTTACACAAAAGAAGTGCCAGTCTTCTCTTATTTAGGGCTCCTGTGTGTTCCGGCTAAAATTACAATTTATCTCAGAAACTGAGAAGTACCAAAACTGGATTCAATGACGTCCGGCGTAATTTAAGCAGGGGTGTTTGTGCTCCGGGGAAACCCCGGAATTCCGGGGATTTTGAACTTTTGAATACCCTTAAATTCCGGGGATCGTCGTTCAAAAGGAAGTAGGAATAATAATGAATTATTTATTTTGATCTGGGTAATTTTGTTTGCTTTGAAAGCAGAAAACGCAAGGTCAGTGTGTGTGGTGAAAACTTTTCCTTTCTTTCTCCAAAGGCAGTGATAATGCGTGAAAAGGGGGAAAAACTTCTTTTTTGTTCTTTCCTTATTGCGAGTTATGACTCATTCCCCCGGTTCTCGGACATTCTCTTCTGGATTCTTTTCGGCAAGTAGGCGCGGCAGAAAAAAAAAGGGAGAGACTTCGTTCGACCAGATGTGCGATCACGTGACTCTGGGTTCAAAGGTCTTATCTCTCCTGGCGTTGCGCCAATAAGTAGAGAAGGGGGATTTTTCGCCGTATTAGCTATTTGTCATTGATCGCTTCTCAACTTTTTTTCTCCGCTGTGTAAAATTTTCGTTTCATTTCTTGATGCACATGTAAATTTTTCGTTTCGTTTATTGAAATATTTTTTTATTTATGTACGCAAGAGAATTTCACTATGAAATTTCTCGATATAAATAGTGATATTATACAATTAGAAGCAGGTGTCCGGAATGCATTTAGATGGAATTGGATTGAACGGAGAGATGGTAATGGGGATACCATCGGCACATGGTGAAAGAAAATAAATGTTGCTGGACAAGCATATTGTGTTTTTTGTAACTCACTGCTGAAGTATGGTGGGGAAGGATTCAAGGCTTTCACAAATCATTCTAAAACTGTGACGCACATAAAATATTCAAAGTGCATTAGACATTCAATGACTTTTAAGTAATTATGCTAATTCAAAAAATACTGATGACTTACTGGAGACTGATGCTCGGCCATTGGATATAGTGACAAGAAAAGCACATTAATAACTTCGTTTATCGCCTAGAATTCTCTTTCTTTCAATGTAGCTCCCAATTTAATTGAACTCTGAAAACAGTTGAGCCGCGATCAGACGGCACTAAACTCGTTGGAAATGTCCAGGACTACTGCATGTTATAAGATGAAACATGGGTTCGCAAAAACTATTAAGGAAAATATCATTAAAACTTTAAAGGAGTCTCCATTTTCTCTAAATTTGGATGAAAGTACTAGCAATGCTCAAGAAAGTATACTGGCAATATTCGTGCAGTTTTATGACAACAATCAAAATGAAGTTGTAGTTCATCATTTTGCATCTCTAAAGATGGAATCTTGCAATTCAGAAGCTGTTTTTAAAGCAGTTGTTAATACTATTGAAGATAATAATATTCTATGGGCAAACTTAATTAGTGTATTAATGGACTCATGTAACACCATGCGTGGAAAAAAAAAAGGGTGTTGAAACTAGACTACGATCAAACAAAGCACCCCACTTATTAGATATTGATGGTGACACATGTCACACAGCTAATAACTGTGCAAAAAAATTTGCTTCATGTTTTGATAGATACTTAGAAGATTTGTTTGATGACATCTATTTTGATATGAAAAGCTGCAGTAAAAGAGAAAATTTTTTTCAAAATCTGTGAATCCCTTGCCATTAAAAAACTTAAGCCCTTGAAGAGACCAGACCATAGGTGGGTGTACATTTTATGTGTTTTAGAAAGAATCAAAGATCTGTGGGATGCTCTTATTGCATTTTATTTTCACTACTTGGATAAAACTGATAAAGAGGATTATTTTTCTTATGTTGAAACTGTATACAATAAAAGAAATATTTCTGCAGCTCAGAAAAAAATTGTTGAAGGAGTGTATTCTTGCTTGCATTCCCAACAACTCACAAAGGATGCTTTAGCTCGGAAAAAAATAATACTAAATGGGTTATTTGTTATGCAAAACAAATCTTTATTGCATATGGCATTATATTCAGCAGTATTACCAGAGTTCAACACATATATTAAATTATTTGAAACAAAAAAAAAAAAAAAAAAAAAAAAAAAAACCAATGCTTCATTTAATACATTCCAGTATTTATAAATTGATGACAAAATTTTTCTCTTTTTTTATGAAGCCAGAAAATATAGAGTGCACATCTTATAATGATTTATTAAAGGTTGATGTCACAAATCCAGAATTACATCTACCTACCAAAGTAATATTTACTGGTGCAGAAGCTTCCACTCTCCTGAAGAAATTATCGAAAATCATCCAATAGCAAAAGAATTCCAAATTTCTCTGATGAAAGCTTATACTAATACAGCACAGCATATGAAACAGAAATTACCCCTTAAAAATTCATATCTAATTAGTTTTACAGCATTAGATCCAGAGCTAAGAGGTAAAACCAGTACAATATTAGCTTTTGAAAAATTATCATCTTTTATGTCCCATATTTTTAGTGATAATGAAAAGTCAAAAGTAGAAGCTGAAATAAGGTTATACCAGAGTGATATTGATATCACCAAAGAAATGCTCTACACATCTGATGAAAGTGGAAATCAAGTCAAGTGTACAATTGATAAATATTGGTCTAAAGTTTTTAATTTAAAAGATGATTTCACAAATGATTATAAGTATCCTACATTGGCTAAATTGGTCAAAGCCTGTCTTAGCTGCTTCCATGGCCCATTAGTGGAAAGTGCATTCAACTTAATGGATACACTTGTCACTGACTATAGAATCTCTCTTAAGATTGATTCCCTAGATGCAGTGCAGACTATTAAATATGATTTAATGGCTTCTAAAGAAACCTCATGTGAAAAATATGGCTCAAAAAATCCAATGACTGATCCAATTCACAAAGATCTCTTACTGAATATGAACAGAAGTTGGAAAACATATCAAGAGGACTTAAAAACATGTATTTCAGATGAGTCACCTATAAAAGTATCTGAAAAACCTTCTACATTAGCAGAAAAGCAAACTGCTTCTACCTCTGCATGTGCAGTTCTCGAGGAAATTTCTTCAACTGTAAATGAGGAAAATAAAAGTCAACCTTCCTGCAATTATGAAGTTCACCACAAAAGAAAGTCAAGCCCACAAACATCAGAAAATAAAAAAAAGCAGCAGAAATTAGATATTTTTTTTTAAAGAATTAATTCAGGTAATTTAAAATATTTACATAAAATGTAGTAGTTTATATGTTTGAAAATTTATGGTTATTAATTTTGCAAAAAAAAGTAATTCATTGAACTTTTATAATTAGGTCATTCAATACTTCATAATTGTAATTTTTTATTTCTCTCCCCCCCCTTCTCGAAACTCCAAAATGTCGGTAGTAAGTCCGTAAAAGTTTCAGGGGATTTTTTGGGGTCCTACAAACACCCCTGTTTAAGCTCTGCTTACAAGTATAATTATACACCAAAAATTAATTCATGTTACTGTATAATATCTCCATGGCCTTGTACATGTCATTTGTAATCCTCTGGTTGTCATCATTGAGTTCAGCTCACATTCTATTTATGCACTGGGTACAAATGAACTCAGTTTGCATTTCAAACTTATGACTGACAGACATCATGTGTATTTGGGAAGAAACAGTTGTTTAATCTTGTAACCACTGAAGGGTTAAGTAGAAAATTCTGAAGTTTATTTAATTTAAGTTTGTAACTTTGTATGTTCCAAATAATTTTCTGTCCTTTTTATTAAAATTCAATTTCAAATTGCAGCAGAGCAGCATGACTGATTTTTTAATTAAACTTGTAGAGACATTAAGTTATTGTTAAAGGAAGCAGGAGAGATGAAAAGTTAGCAACGCCTTCACCAGGAATTGAACCACGGACCTCTGGAGTACACGGCCAGCGTGCAGACCACCACACTACGAAGGCTCACTAGGAAGACCGGAGAGATGCATTATATACTCCCCCTTTTAAAGGGCGACTGGGGTTTTTAGGAGACGCAATCACCAAATCCTGGGTGTGGAGGGTCATCATCCAGCACCCTTTTAATTCAGGCGCCATTGTAGAGACATTAGGTTATTGTTAAAGGAAGCAGGAGAGATGAAATATTAGCAACGCCCTTGCCGGGAATCGAACCACTGACTTCTGGAATACGCGCCCAGCGTGCAGATCATCACACCACGAAGGTTTGCTAGGAAGGCAGGAGAAATGCTTTATAAACTGATCAGGAATTGTTGGTGTGTTTTGCAGTAGTACATAGGCTTGAAACTTTTTTAATTTTGTCTTCTTCTCTGCACTTTAAAGCTTGTGCAGCAAGGCTTAGTTTCATTCTGAAAATATTAAATATGCTTTTTCCATCTTTATTATTTTTTTTCAAGTTTAAATATTTATGATTATTAATAATAATCAGTATGATTGATTTTAATTATTTCAACCAGGTTTGATTCTCAACAAATTGGCAGGCTGCTTGGGTTTTTAACCTGTTTGACCTGAAAAAAGAATATCTTCCCTTAGTCTTCCATGAAGGGGAGGGTGCCAGAATATGCTCTCATATAATAAATTAATCAACCAGCCAGCAGGTTCATAAAATGGCAAAAAATTGTCAGAAAAATTGTTTCTTATGTAAGATTTTTAGTTCAAAAAATCCATTCCTATTATTTCTTAATTATTTAAGTTAATTCTCGATTGCGATTTCTAGTACATTGCCATACTATGATTTTTCCAGCTATGTATAGTGAACTGTTTTTGGGGGATCCCAGTTCTTATAAGCACCAAAAAATATACTAACATAAAAACGGATAAAATGTTCCTGAAAGACTTCTAGTAAAAGCCATTTTAATTCATTCAGTATTATAAAAAGTATACAGGTTACAGGGAGTGTACTTCACATATGTAGTATGTTTTAAAACAGGGCTTCTTAAACTTTTTTCAGTCGTGACCTTTTTTAATCACTGAGACTTTTTTTTTTGCGACCTCTGGACCCCATAAGCATTGCACAAATTTGACACATGCGAGTGAAACTGTCAGTTTTTTCACTTGTACTATTGCAATTTTAGGTCATTAACTTTAATTTCTAATTTTAAGACATAGAACAACATGAAAGTTTTAAATAAGATAGCAGACGAAAGGACAGCATCACATGCAAAGTAAGTAAAATAAACGTTTATATTATAAAAAGAATACGTCAAAATGTTTTCATATTTTTTGTCTCTATTGTCTTCTCTTCATCTATTTTCAGATATATTGTGTAAAAATATTTGATAATTGTAAATTCATTATAATAAGTTAAAGAAATATCAAAACTACTAAAATTTTTGGTAACTCCTTGTTGCAGGTCCTGCGACCCCCAGTTTAAGAAACTCTGCTTTAAAAGAAATTTTACTTTTAATAAAAACCAAATTTTTTATTCTGATTATGTTGTTTTTGCACTACCGTATTGCTGGGCATGTTGAATCTTAGAATGAATATGTTTTTGCAAGAGATCCATTTGAACAGCACTTCTTAAAATTTTTTCGTTCATGAGCCCTTTATATCATATTTTTTTTTTTTTTTGCAATTCTAGCTTTTAAATATAAAATAAAATGTAAAAATAATAACAAATCTCTTTAGTAAAAAATATAGATATTAAAGGACGTAGGTTTAGGATTTGTTGCAAGTATACAAAATTTAATGAAAGAAAATCATGTTCTAATGAGATGGATGTGCTTGTTTTTTACTACATAACAAATTAAATCTTGGTGCAACATTTGACACTGCTGGACATAAAGCTTTTTCATTTTTGAACCATGTATAGATTTTTAATAAGCATTAAATCTGAAGAAGTTATTTCACATAAGTATGCAGTGCTAAATGGCATAAGAACATTTAATGCTATTTCAGAAATTGTGGCAAATTCAATTCTAGCTCCGATCCAGAGTTCAGCCAAGGATTTTTGTTGAAACTTGAGTTTTGGGTTACTAAATACCTCAGCAAATTCCTCTTGGGCTTTATGGCAGGTGTTTAATGTTATCAACATCGATCAAGAATGGTTTCTGAATCCAGGATAACTAGTATTTAATAGTGTAAAGTATTTGCAGAACTGTGTTTCTGTTGTTTGCATTTAAAGTTTTACAATTATTTTTTCAATTATGGAATTGTCAATAGTCAAATGTTTCGATTGAGTCATTTTCTTCTCTGTTCTTCCAAGTTTCGATCCTTTTAATAAAACTATTTGTTTTGTCATATAAAGTAAATGTTTCCCCCCTGAAGAGATGGGTTCATTTAATTTCTTAAAAATATTTTAAAAAAAAAAATAGCACAGCTTTAATAGCCATGAGTCGTTTTGAAAACGAGCACCATGACTATTAAAAATGCAATAATTTTGTCTTTTAATAATAATAATCTTCTTAGGCCTTTATCCTCTTGACATATATTTTACTTCTGCATGCAATAAATTTTTGTATTTGGGGGTCCGTGTCATTACAGAGATCTGAAAATAAATAGCTATTAGCTTTTATTTAAGTTTATAATATTGACAGCATCCTGAAGCACATCATTTAAATCCTTTGCTTCTTTCTTTTCTTTTCTTTTTACTTCCTTGTACGAAGTAAAAAGGAAGTATTGTAATTGCAAAAAGTTTCAGGCAGCATATTTCAACGAAAATATCCATTTTGACTGCTATCGAATGCAATTTAAGGATGTTTTTGCATGATATCTGTACGTAAGGACAGAATAAAAGACTCGTTTCCTCCAAAAAAATGATAAAACTGCTTTAAAATTTATTCTGAAGAGAATTTTTCGTGGCGTCTGTACGAACGTATGTACGGTATCTCGCATAACTCAAAAACAAGTAGCCTCAGAACATTGAAATTTTGTATATAGGACTGCTATGACATGTAGATGTGCACGTCGTATTTTAGTTGCAATCGGCCGCACCAAACGTATATAAATACTATATTTATATATATATCCACTCTGTTACTCGGCACAGTGATCTCAGTTTCTTTACTCTTATATGTTTGTAAATTGTACATTTTTTTGCTTTAAAAATGATTGAATTATGTTGTTCTTATCTTCCGGTTAAGGGTTTATGCTTTTCGTAATTCTGGAAGCAATATTTGTACAATTATCAACAATTTAAAAGCTGTTTAAGGGCGGTTAAGTTTTAAATAACATGGCGGACATATTTGTTTATATTTGAAACAGCAGAATTGTAGATTTGTAGCCAATCTAGAGAGACTAAGCTTCACAACAACAAAAATAATGCCTTCATTTATTATTGCGAATTAAATCATGCTTAATCCTTTCTGGAATTTTTTTGAGGAAATAAGTGTTTAAGATTTACTTAATTTTTAATAATCAGTAATTTTAATACAGATATTTTGAGCTTTTATGTATTTTTGTCTTGTCGCGAAGTGAAAACTGAATTAATTGAATGAGAAATACTCAATCGTCTGTGAAAAACTGTTTCTTTTTTGTTTTGTTTGCTTAATTTCTTTTTTACATCGTTCTAGCTTTATCATAGTATTTGAAAAGAACATGTGGCAACGATTAGATAATTATTTAAATGATATACATTTTGTGCATTCTGAGTTATAATATGAATGAAATGTAATACTGTTAAGTGAACCTAGTGCCAGAGTGTTGCTATGTTAAACAAATAGAGTGAATTTTAAAGAATGCCTTTATTCTATTGTGGTTTATGCACTGTCGGCGAAGTAGATTTAATTAAATCCAATAAGTTTAAAGGAAATGCAAGAAACAAATGTGTATAATTTAATATTCCGTACAAGGAAGTCATGTGGTGTACACATCAGATTTTTTAAATATGCTGCAAGCACCTCTCGGTGGATCAAGCATTGTGTAAAAGCTACCTCAGTTTTAACAGATGATTTAAAACCAATGTTTTTGCCCGTCATCACTTTTTCACCATCTGTGCATACCCCAGTGCAATATTTTTCCATTCTAAACCTTCAGTTTTAAAAAATTCGTCAACTTTACTATCTATGTTTTCCTCTCTTTTATATTTGCACAGAGGAAAACAAAATAACAATTCTTCATTTATGTTTTCTTTATAAATGCACATGACATATATTAACAATTGAGCTATTTTTAAAACATTATTTGTTGCCTTCAAATGAATTGTTAATTTTGGGCTTACTTTTAGTCTACTAATAAATTGCTCAAATTGGTTATTGGTAATTTCATTAATTCCATTGGTGACAGTGTCACATGACAAAAGGAATTTGCCAAATTTCATTGCCATATTCCTTGAAGTATTTTTACCATTTTATTAGCACCAGGTAATACAAGATCTTCTTCAATGGTATATGGCTTTTTGTTTTGAGCAATCAGATATGAAGCTTCATATGATGTTAGTAAATATTTTTCATTAAAACTCATAAATTTACAAGATATAGTTTTTCTTTCTTTGATTATTTTAACAGTCATTCTAAATATTCTTTTGGTTTATTGACGTACGATGCATGCTTGAACTCAAGATGCCTTTTAAATTTTATTCATACTCTCTGCAGCCAAAACAATATTGCAAATTAAATAAAGAGGTTGTTCTTTACCATCTCAGTTATCAAAAGTAAAGCCAAAATAGGAGAAATATTTTGTCATATTTTTGTTTTCATAGCTTACATGCCCTTTTCTGATTATTAGATCCTGCTTCAAGGGACTTTTATTAAAAAAGCATTGCTATCTGTATCATTCATTACCTTTGTTCCTCAAGTTCAGCATTTATCTGTGGGTAAAAAAATATTTTTATCCTAAAATATAAATAGTCTTTCATAATAACTGTCCAAATAAATACCAACTGGATTTTTTTTATTTTCCCAACAGTTAGTTAGTTGTAAGCATATACTCCCTGTTGCAAAAGTGTTTTAAATGAGGCAGTTTTGCCTTTTTAAAATTAAAAACAAATATCTCTTTTGTTAAAATTAATGAAATCTAGCCTTTCACGTGCTCCTCCAATCACTGCGCTTATATTTAAGGAAGTTTTGTATTTCTTATGAAAAAATAAAATGCAAGAAGTTGGACTCCCATACTAATTGAGATATTTGATATTAAAATCCGGAATCTTGTTCATGGGCCACATACAAATCGAAGAGCCAAAATGCTGTGCATGACTAAAAGTAAAATATCACTTAGAGCGAAAGCATTTGAAGTTAAGATCAGGTAACAAGCATTTTTATGTGGATTATTGTGGAAAATATTGAGCAGTGTAATATTTTTCAAAATGGAGATTATATTCACAAACTTAGAGAATTCATGTTCTAGTATGTTTCAGTATTAGCATATAGCCAACTCATAATATTATTTGCATCAATTGAAAATAAATATTTGTACTTTAATAATTTTTTTTGTATAATTACCAGATTACAATTCTAAAGAAATAAAACTTCACTAGAATATTAATAATGTAGAACTTCGAAAACTTATAAATTACTTAGGTGAAAATTCTTTCAGCATACCATATATCACAAAATTATATATTAAGATGCTGGTGATGTAAAATACAAAGACTATCATTGATTGTTATTTAATTGGAAAAGAAAAATCAACCGCTAATTATTCTAATTTATTTATTAAGCCCTCGATGCATATTCGAAATGTTAAATATCGCAGATTCTGAAAATAAGTATGTCAGTTAATTTTTGTCATACATGAGTCAATGTTTTACTTTTTATAACAAACACAAAATTTTCTTAAATGTGAGTATAGAGACCAGAAGAACATGTAAAAAGCTAATTCCATATTTTAGACAAAAACTATTTTTTTTTCTTTTAAAAATATGAAAACATGAATATTTGCATCATTTAAAACTTATTTGTTAGTGGAAGTATATGTTTACTCGGAATACTGCCAATTGTTGCAAAAATAAAGTTTGTGTGATAGCTTTTATGAACACGGTGTATACTAGGTGTATGAAATGTGCATTTTAGACAAGAGATGACGCACCATTCTGCTGTCATAAAAGGTGTCGGATGTGCACGAATGATAAATTGGAAAAGTGAGTGCTTACTGCTATCTTGTTGTGTTCAATATGTTGAAATTTATATGAACAAAGAGCATTCACGGACAGCATTAATTTTTTGTTTTCATTTGAAGAAAACTGCTGCTGAATTATACTAGTTACTTTAAGAAGTTTATGGTGAACATGCTCCATCACAAGACACGTGTGAACGATCATTTCGGCATAAAAATTGTAACATTGATGTCGCAGACAATGAATGTGGAAAACCGCCAAAAATTATGAAGATGTGGAATTGCAAGCATTGTTGGATGAAGATGATTTGCAGACACAAAAAGGACTCGCTGAGCAATTGGGAGTTAGTCAGCGAGCTGTTTCCAATTGGCAATGAGAGATGGGAAAGATTCAGAAATAATAATTCATTTTGTAAATGGAATCCATATAAGAAAACATGAGATTATTCTTTGAACAACATACATGTGTAACCGTCTAGAAGTATCAGTTTGTCATTGTGAAAACTGTATTGCATGCATTTTGGCAAAGAAAGAAGAAAGCATTATGTGAAGTCTGAGAAGATATTAGTTCTTGATCAAAAGATTGTCGACACTGCTGCATGTTAAAGTGTTGTACAGTCAAAAGTCGTTAATCTGGACTCGTCGGTACTTCGGCGATTCCGGATTATCGATTTTTCCGGATTATAGATCATCAGTTTAAATCTGGTAAAATGGCATGCAGAAATTACAAAATTAAAAATATGAAACCGTAATTTATGAAATAAAGAACAATTATGATCTAAAGGGTATAAAAATTTACAAAAAGAAAAAGCTTAATATTTATTTGTTTACTTTATTAAACATTTCTTTCAATGTAAGTTGTTTAAGTTGCTTCGTTTCATGTGATAATACTTTCTCTTTAATTCTATTAAACAGACATAATTTCTTGTTCAGTTACAAAGTTCTGCTGTTCAAGTCCTCTAATTGCTGTGTCGAGAATACCGATTAATTTGTCAATCGAAATTTTTTCGTTTTCAATAACCTCTGTAACTTTCTTCACTATTGGAAGCGAATTATAATGACAAGGAACTTGTTTTAAATCATATCAAAGACGGAGTACATCGAGATGAAATACTATATTTAGTAAGGAATTATAAGCCAAATAAAATGAAAACATCTGCCCTGAAGATAAGGATAGTGCTGACAGATCAACTTCCAATTCATTGCACGCCGCAGTGCCCCCCCCTCGCAGCAGAGCAGTGTGAAATATATAAACAAATTTCGGAATGGTTAGGTCATTTTTTGCAGCAATTCCACTTTTCTTTAATAGACTTTGAAACATAGTTTCGCTTTGTAGATCCTTTACATATTAGTAAATATATATCGGAAATTCTATTTGACATAATCGAAAGTTCAAGCTTACTTTTATAAAATTGCTCTAACAGTTTGCAAAAAATAATAAGCTGGATCCAATTCGAAGATTAAGGAACAACGCAATCTGCAACATTAACTGAATTAGATAATTTTACCTTAGCTTATACTGTCCATTATACATTAAATGTGCATGTGTAAACGCATTTTGCGCATGCGCACATGCATATTCGCAGCCGTAAAGGTCTTACGCACATGCGTCAACGCGTCGCATGCGCAGAAAGTTTGTAGCTTTGAGGTCCGGATTATGGGTGTCCGTATTAACGATTTTTGACTGTATCTCATAATTTACAGTGGTTGGAGAAGATAACTGTTCATTCAAATTGTTTAGTTGATATAATTTAAGACAAAATCTGATGATGTGTTTATTAGCAGAGAATGTAAGCAAGGCACAAAAAAGTTTGGAAGAGTTCCCTATCAAGTGAACAGTTTTGCGATTTTACACAAAAAACATCTGTTTAAGCTTGATTTATATTAAACCCTATATCTGTAATAGGTAGTAGATGACTGTTAGGATATTGCCATTGTTTTGCTGTTAGTAGTAGCTTAAATAATGGAAGCATAGAGTTTCAAGCCATCTGCAAAAATTGTAGATGTTTTACTAGTGAGCAAATTAAACTGTTAATAGAAATAAACAGGGAGAGAGGAACCACTGGTGTCAACGTACTTATGAGTATCACTTGACTGTATTATCCTTAGCACGTGTACCTTAATTATTTGATCCTAATTTAGTATTATTTCAAGCCATATAATGTTTTAATTGTTTTATTCATAAATTCTAACACTTCTAATCAGGTAATGTACTATGTCATAAAATGTGCATTGCTAATTTTAAAAAATTTTAACATGATACAACATATATTCAAGCATTGTGTTTAAAATTTGAGTAATTTGAGAGCTTTATTTCACTTAATTGGCAACAAATAATTGCTGAGTTGAAATAAACATAATATTGCTATTCAATAACAGTACCTTGCTCTGTCTGTGAAATCTAGAAATCACAATTCATATACCTAGCTTTCTGAATATATCAAGTTGCATCTTTTTTTGGCAACAGTGTCTACGTGAGTAACTAGTTTTATCTAAAAGTAGCTTAAATAATAAATGAGCAGGTAATGGTAATTTTGGTGTGCCATGAAGAGTAGTTTTTTTTTTTTTTTTTTTTTTTTTTTAATTTAAAACTTTTTGTTTTACTATGTACTTTGAAAATATACATGAAAGCAATTTTATATTGCTATAGAGGGTGGCATCTTTCAAATCTGAATGGTATTGGAATTTGAAGCTGCAGTCCGTACGTATCGTCTTAAAACTGCATGTTTGTTATGATAGAAAAAAAGAAATATGGAACACTTGAATTTTACCTGTTCTAGAATTTTGGGTTAAAAATTGAAACTTCAGGCAAGATAACCTTCATGATTAAATTCTTTACCTAATTAAGTAACTGAAGTTAATTGTTACAAGACTCTACCTGAATTTTGTTCATTCAGTCGGTACTCCATTAAAGAAATGTAAAGAGAAATTTATAATTAAGTAATACAGGCAATCCACCCAATTAATTCACTATAAAACAGGCAATCCACCTTAATGCAAAATCATGGTGCATTTTTGCTTTTATTCTAAAAACATAAAAACAATACAATATTGCCAAACCACAAAATTTAACCTTTAAAGAAATTACTGTTATACAACTGTTGAGTTGCTCGCATCACTAATGTAGTATGCTTTGCCTTAATTAAAATGTCCAGTACAGTTCAAAACATGCACTGAGCAAGAAAGGGCTATTAATACTAAACATATAAACATGGTGATAAAAGTTACCTCAATATAAGCACATCGAAATATTAGCCCCAGCATGCCTAGTCCTGGTTTCCAGAAAATCGTGACCATAGGCAGCAATACACATGGAAAGTTTGGACTAATGTTATATTTCTTAGACACTGCTTTGATAAAAAGTATTTTTTAAATTTTTATGTCATCTTTTGAACTGTATAATATACTTTAGAGAGCATTTGCTTGATGTTGTAATGGTTATAGCTGACATAAACTTTGTTGCTAGGCAACTGGACATGACTAAATCATGAAAATTAGTATAGATATTTTCCCTTAATGTTTTAACTTGTCAACTTTATGCCAAGATGAACTAACTGATCAGAACAACTAACTGATCAGTCATAGTTAAGCAAGCAACCTGATTATCTGTATATACATTCCTACATGTGCAAATTTACCTTTCATGATTGGCTACAATTTAGACTCTGTTTGACCTGTGTGAGTAGCTAATGGCTTTTATGTGTTATGACTATGACAATTATGATTTTATGCTATCTTGTGAATTCAATCTCACAGCACAGGTACATTAGTTTTTCACTAATATATTGGTTGTTGGGAATAGTATTCAAACATCAGATCTGTTACTCCATACTTTCAAAGAGCACTGTAAAATGCTTTGTATAGCATACAGTGTACTTTATTTTTATACTGCATATATCTTCCCATGTCATTTTGCTTTCATGAAAGGTCATTGTTTTAGGCAAAAAGTGGAAATAACATTGAAGGTTCCCTCCCCCCTCCAGTGATTGCACTAAAGTACAACTTTGTGAAACTCTGGAAAACACTAGGTTCAGAACGGTTTCATGAAATATTTGGATATTTATGAAGAACTGTGTGGGAGAAAAGTAGATAGAATGAAACTAAGAAGTTATATTTTGATTTTCAAGCCTTCTGCGAAAGCTATAGTACAAGATAACCTCAATCTGTGAAATTAATGTTGGCAGGTCTAAAATTTATAAGCATTGACGCCTGGCAGATTCCGATGACAGTTTTAATATATGATCCTTTTTTCTTTGCCCTTTTCCCTACGTTTCTCAGAATGAAATCGTAAGAACTCAGCCTAATTCATGATCATTTTAATGAGCACTTCTTAGCCTTCTGCTGTGCTTATTATCTTATTATAAAAATTGTAACTGTACCATACATATATTATTTCTGCTAGTGTGGTCTGCATATATATCATGTCACATTCTCATATTAATTACATGCTAGTGTTATATTAGGTTTTATATGTTGTTGTCAAAACATTTTCTGACTGGGGATAGGGGGGGGGTCTCCTGAAAATTTTCCCTGCATATAGTAATATTTAATTTTTATGCTATTTGAACCTGTGAAATGTTTCATAAGAGCTCAAAATTAAAGTGTGGATTGGATTGGGTTATTTGATTTAAGTCTTGTCGTAACTATTCAAGAGGATTTGCAGCTTGATTGATTTGAAGTGCTTCCCTACTGCAAAGTTACTACACTCACAAATCCTCATACGTGGGTAATGAACTTGGACTCAATAATATTAAAGTACATGAATGCTACCTGGCTGATTTTTATTGCAGTTTTAATTGAAGTTTCGTCTTTACTTCTCTATTAAGGTGCCCAGCATATAAGCATACAATCAACATGCTTCATCATATCCCCTATCTTCCGAGAGTTTTGTAACTCTATCTCTTGTTGTAACTATTCAAGAGGATTTGCAGCTTGATTGATTTGAAGTGCTTCCCTACTGCAAAGTTACTACACTCACAAATCCTCGTATGTGGATAATGAACTTGGACTCAATAATATTAAAATTAGTCACCTTAGTCTGACCACCACATATTTTGGGACAGTTCTGTAGTAGGGAGTACATTTATTTAAACTTTGTAACATTTTGATAAACTGTATGCAGTTTATTAAAATTTAGCTTGAGCATATATGATTACACATAAATATTCTATTACGCATAATATTTTTTATTATCTGCTGTTTCCCATATTTGATGTAGATTGCAGTAGACACAGATTTGGGGACACTGCTATTTTAAAAAAAAAAAAAAAATTTTTTTTTTTTTTTTTTTTTTTTTTTTTCACTAGATGCGTAAAAATGCTGTAAGATCTGAGAATCAATTACCTTGTCAAATGCAACATCAAATGTCTATACCTCATCGAATGCAACATTTCAAGGAATCTTTGCTTCTATGAATTTTATGTAGTCAGGCTGCATTGTTAGCTTCTGTGGTTCTTCCTTCCGATTGATTGATGTATGTAAAACGCAGCATCATTAGTTAAGCATAACAAGTTACATACAGTGTGAATTTCATAATAATATCATAATTTAATAATTTTCATAATTTTTACAAAACTGATTTCTTTAAATCTTAAAATATTTGTTATAAAATTAACATTCAGAGCGATGGCTAATTGAATTTTTGAACTTTATTAACAAAAAAGGTAAAGAGAACTTACGTACATCTTACTGTTTACATGACAAATTTTAGAATGACAAAAATAACAATGATGCCACTAAAACTGCACATAATATTAATTAAATTCTTAATTCTCAACAGCCTCCTTCGAGCATGAAAATAGTCATTGTTCATATAGATTAACCTTTACATATTTGACCGTTTTTACACCAATCAACTTCTTCTGGAAATGAAACTGAGGTGCTGGAAGCACCTTCGTCAGAATGTCTGCTCGTTGTTTATTGCTTCTGACATAGCCTAATTGAAAACATCCCTTCGAGAACTCATCTTGCACAAACTTGCACCTTTGGTCAGTGTGTTTTGTGCATGCGTGGAACATTGGATTTTTGATGTACTTGATAGTACTCTGATTATGAATTTGTAGGATAGACAATGAGACATTATTAGCTATCTCACTGAACAAGCTCTTCAAATATATCAGGTCTTCTGTAGCATCAGCTGCTGCCATGAACTCTGCCTTTGTCGTCGAATTGGATATGGCCTCCTGTAGCTTGCTTCACCACGTAATCGCACCTCCACCATAGAAAGAAATAACACCTGTTCGAAACCTGCATGTTTCTGCACAGCTGTTGTTATCTGCATCACTAAACAACATCAAACTTCTATCATCTTCATTATTGTACACAATGCCGTGTCCTATGGTATTGCGAAGGTACCTTAATGTTGTCTGTGCAATTTCCCAATCAATCTCTGTAAGATTTTTCAGCTATCGAGACATCAAACTCGCTGCGTAAGCAATGTCTGGTCGGGTGCCCATCGCCAAGTACAGAAAACTGCCAACTACTGATCAGCATGGAATTTGACTGCTGAGAGGCTTCGCCTCCTTGATCTTGATCATGCCATTGTCGTTCGGTTCACCATAGTCAACCTTGAGACTCGACTTCTTTACTGGGATGTGTGATGTCGTAGCATCTCCCTATCGTTCTAATATCTTTCTTGTAAATGCTTCTTGGTGCAGAAAGAGTGAGCCGTCTTTCAAAATTTTGAAAACTGAAACCTTTCTAACCTAAACGAAAACCTTCTGTTGGTAAGCTTCCATATTGGCTAATTGTGCACACGATTATAGTACCGAGTAAACTGTGGCCACAAATGTCAGTTGAAATAAAACTGAAATTTAATCTACCTCGACTGCCGAGTTTCCTAGCCATAACGGATTCGACATTTTAGCTTTCTACGCAATCCAGAATTCTTCCTCTTCAGTATGAATGTATGTTCTGTGCTATCTATATCCTGTGCCATCAGTATTTCTGAATTTCTACATCTCAGTATTCCTATATCAGTGCTTCTAAATTTGTTTTCATCACTCTCTTGCTCTCTCTCTATATATATGTTTGTGTATGAGAGAAAGAGGGAGGTAAAGTATATGTAAACTAAAATTCTAACTTTAATTTGTTATAGGCTATTTAGTCTCCTAATTGATTTGGTTATTACCCCTTTCTATCTTAAAACAGTAATAGACTTTTAGTAAATCTCTCTGGAAATGACCCAGCCCAGAGAGCCAGAATTCTTGTCAAATAATTCCTCATGACGCATGAACTTCATGCAAACAATCTTTTAGCCAACAATATCAAAATATGTAAATCAGAACTATAAGTAACAAATGGAAATAAAATAGAAACAGAATGGTATTATTCTTAATTTTCTTGTCATAATCTATGCAGTCTTCTCCTGCTTCCAATCCTGCAAACATATAAGCCAGTGCTTATCTATATATTGTAATTGTTCAAGAAAAGCACATATATTGTGCTAATTTAGCTGTGCTAAGCCTTTTTTATGATGGCAGCCATTGATTGTTTACATTTAAAACAGCAGACTAGTGGATTTGTTGCCAATCTAGAGAAACTTAGCTTCGCAACAACAAGGATAACGCCTTCATTTGTTATTGCCAATTAAATCATGCTTAATCCTTTCTGGAATTTTTTCGAGGAAATAAGTGTTTAAGATTTACTTCGTAATTTTTAATATAGATATTTTGAGTTTTTATGTATTTTTGCCTTCTTGCGAAGTGAGAACTGAATTAATGGAATGAAAAATACTCAATCGTCTGTGAAAAACTGTTTCTTTTTGGTTTTTAATTTTTTTTTTTTTTTTTTTTTTTTTTTGCTTAATTTCTTTTATACAACATTCTAGCTTTATTATAGTATTTGAATAGAACATGTGGGAACGATTAGATAATTCTGTTCTTTAAACGATATAAATTTTGTGCATTATGAGTTATAATATGAACGAAATATAATACTGTTAAGTGAATCTAGCGCCAGAGTGTCGCTATGATAAACAAATACTAGAGTGAATTTTAAAGAATGCATTTATTCTATTGTGGTTTATGCGCTGTCGGCGAAGTAGACTTAATTCAGTCTAATAAATTTAAATGAAATGCAAGAAAAAATGCATATAATTTAATATTCCGTATAAGGAAGTCATGTGGTGTACACATCAGATTTTATATATTGTAATTGTTCAAGAAAAGCACACATATTGTGCTAATTTAGCTGCGTTTGTCAAGAATATTTTGTATAAAAAAAAGGCGGATTTTGGTGTATTTAATTACGGCAAAGCACACTAGAGCTATTTGCCTAAAGGGAGGGATGCCTTCGTGGAGGACTTTCTAAGGGAAACTGGCTCGTATACACGTTACACATGGGGAAAACCATGAAAACGCCCATGCAGCCAGCCCGTTCGCGGGATTCGAACCTCGGACCGAACTACCAGTGTTCAGCGACTTTACCGCTCGGCCGCTGTAAATTACAAAAGGAGTATTTAACAACCTATGATTGCAAGCATGTTCTTATGTTATGAGCTATCATATTTTATGTCATGTGCATGAAAATGATCTTTATATAAGTATACATATTTGAACGTATGTATGTAGTATTTTAATTGCGTAGAAGGAATTTGGTACTTGTGGCTGTAGACAGGGCTGAGTGGGAAGGCATACAGACAGTGCTACTGGATTTGGACGAATCACCAGTCTTTATTTTCACAAATATCAAATCATCTTGGTAAACATTTATCCAGTCATAGTTAAACATGATACTTTTTATTTACACTGGTTTTAAAAGTAAAACGTAGGCATCTTAGACTGGAAGGCAAAGCAGCGTGAATGTTAGCAGGGTAGAAGCTACGAAAAAGAATGACAGCTGTTTGGAAAGCAGAATATATATCAAATCCATGCATAAGTATATCTAATCGGTGATTGGTTAATTTTGGTTTTTAGTTTCATTTTTCAAGCAGCATTATGTAACATGGAAAGATCTCAAATTTGGGAGAACAGATGAATTTAGGGAGAGACCATAAAATCTATAAGAGTTAATTTTGAGGTCACCAATCATTTCTTAGCAAAGCCACCATATTTTGTTATATTTTACATAAATATGCAGTGAAACTTATTTAGGGTAACCGTTGATAATACCAGACAATTTTGCTCCTGATGTATAGGTAATAACTTTAAAGACAATGACTCAGTTATTTTAGGATTGATGTTAATTTATGATTTAAGAAATGTTAGTCACTTTCACAAGAAGTCATCTATGGCAGTTATTTGCTGTGAGATGTTTTAATGTATTATATATACTAGGGTGTTTCATTTTATAAGGCAAAAAATAACAAAATTTTTTCAGACTTTGCTGACTTCCCAATCTCAGTGATGTAAAAGTTGTACAAGCCAAATTTCAAGAAAACTGGTTAATGTTTAGAGGTTGCATACTTTGATCAGTTTTGTAAAAGTAGGCAAACATATGACTTTTCAATGTTAGTTACTTTTATTGGGAAAAGGAGAAAGCACAACATTAAAATAATATTAAAACTAGACACCAAAATTAATAGGCAGTATGATAGGCAAAATGTGTTATATTAATCAACTTTGAATTTTGCAATAATTTTTTTTCTCTTGGTGAAAACTTTTCTATGATGCTCGACTACCCTGAACAAACCCATGAGCTTTATCAGAGCACTTTTTTCTTTCTCTGTTGTCATTGACCACCTTAAGAGCATTCACATAGCTTCTTAGAGAATCATTACAGTAGTCTGTCACATTGTGATCCCGAACATTTCAAAGAATGTCTTTGTTTTATTAGTAATGAAATGGTCTCAGATCTTTTCCTACAAACACTAGGTTTTTACCCTCTAATTGTTTTGTTTCCTTTTTCTTTGCAGGTTTGGTTTCTAAATTGTTAGTTTTATTTTCTTTATCAGCCTGAGTAATACGTTCATCCAAACGAGCCAATCCTACCTATGTTAATGACAGATACCAAAGGTGTCTGTTAGCAAATGTGAAAGCACTTTTTTGACATGTGCATTTGGGTAAGTTCTGAGGAAGTGTAGCATATCCAAATCATTCTTTGGAACCCATCGACTTAGAATTGCCTCGTGCTGAAAGCGAACGTTTATGAGCTGACAAAATGTGCAACCTGTATCATTCCTTTAAATTCTTCTGGAGGAATATTAAACTATTTAGTGAAGAGGACAATTTTGATTGCCTGTGTCATCCACCTTGCTTGATGCAAATCCCCTGGGATCCTGAAACTGAAGTTGTTTTGAGACCAACCTCCTAGGTACAGGAGTGAGAGTTGCAATTCTTTGCAGTCTTCTCTTAGATGACTTCTGTCTTTGAGGACATTTTGAATGCAGTTAACCATTTTCACTCATTGTTTTAGAAAGCCTTGAAGGGGACTTCCTTCATCCAGCATTAACGAATATGACTTCTTGTCAAGCGAAGCGCACAGACTTTGGAACTTCTGAAAAATCTGGATGTCAGGATCATTGATGATATGCCACAACACTCCTCAAACACTCCTTTTAGCATTAGTTCATGGGCGTGATGATGAGAAGCCAGCCACAATAATGTTCATCCAAATTCCCTTTCAATTCTGGTATATGGCCCTTGGATCAGTCCTGTATTAGATGTTGTAGTATCAAAAGACATACCAATGACATTGTCACATAGCCTAAATTCAGAAAAACTGCTTCACCCATCATCTTACCATAGCCTTTCAGGGCAACAGGTGTGCTAAGCGAGTGATGAAAATCTTTACCACCCACTAGCACTGTAAGTCTGTCTTCTAAAATTTTGGCACTGCGACGGGCAACAGTTTGCTATCTCAATGCAGGACCAAATCAGGGGGATTTTGAAAGAGCGACTCTTCAGTTTTTGCTATTTTACTTTTATTGATCTCCCAAGCTTGGTAAACAGTTAGCTGGAGATGCAGAAATTTTTCAAACATTGGGGCCTAGGCTCTTTGCAGTTGCTATAAATGAAGTACTTGCTTGTCAAATAGAGAGCTGTTCTCGATCCCAAGTAGAAGTGAGTGTATGATCTAGGACTTGAACATAATTTTTTTATTGCTGGAGGTGAAAATTCAGCCTCTTCTTCACTACACGAGTCTCCCAATTTAACTGCCTTATTGATTTCAGTGATAGTTTTGTAATATTTATTCTTATATGAATGATTTTTGTCTTCTTTTGTAACACTTAGTTCGTATTTTCAAGGTGAAAACCTTGTCTACTCTATTCAGTGATGAACTCTGTATGATCTTCTCTTTACGACCTAATATAGTCTTTATCTTCTTGTGATACAGTAGTTGTGTGTTCCATCTCTCATGTATAGTGGACTGTAAGTTGACTTGTGATTACCTTAATAGAACTCAAGAAACTTCAGAGTCATGACCGAATTTCTTTATTGTCTTTTCAAACATCATGTTGGCTAAGGAACAGTGACTCCAAGAACTTGGCAACCTCTAGCTTTAGAAGTGTATCTCAAAAGAACCTCTGCATTGTTGGAACGCCAGTAACTCCAAGGAACCCTGAAGCCCCAAACGCACACTTAAAATCCCTGATAAATTTGCATTTGTGCTGCTCTTCGGCTCAATGACTAGAATTACAATTTACATAGCAACAAACAGTAGTCATGTCCATCACATTTTGGCGGGAAATGTCAAATAATGAGATCATCTTTCCAAATCTGCCATTTCACATTTGCTTTCTCAGTCATTCTCAATTTCTCGTTATCCACATTTTGGTATGCTTTTACAGCTTCTGTATACCAGCGTGAATATTCTTCTTTAAGACATATATTTGTTTTCCTCCACGCTACCTGTGGTTAAGTACTAGTAGATTTATCAGCATCCGTAAGTGTCTTTTTCTTTTCTTTGTGGTGGTAAATAAAAAATAAAAGTGCTTCTTCCTTTGAAGCACTTTGAACTCCTAAAAACTTACTACTAGGCACCTTATGTTGCAGCCAAATTCCTCTTTTGGTTGCCATTTTAAAGTTCAGTTACCTGCAAAAGATGAAAGAAAAATATGAGAAGCCCATATGTACAAGGCACTTTGATATTTGAAATTTCACTAGTTTGAGGTAAAAGTGATCAGTGTGTGCAACCCCCAAATATTATTCGAGCTTCTTGAAATTTGGCATATATATCTTTCACATCGCTGAGACTTGGGTATAAGCAAAGTCATACAAAAATCACATCTCTGGCAAAATGAAACATCCAAATATAAATAAAATTGAAGTAATAGGTCATCTAACTTTACTTAATGGTAATACACTGACTACCAATAAGTATTTGGACACCTATGCAAATGACAATATCTGCGGTCCTAAGGTACATCACAGATTCCGCCGGTATATATCGTGTAGGAAACAGCATCGGCTTTTGTCGCATGCAAGATGCCTTGCAGTTTGGAGCTCTCTGATTTCGAGAAAGGTATAATTATCGGGTATCACAAACGTGGCCGATCCATAAGGGACATATCTAGCGATCTGAAGTACCCAAAATCGACAGTGGCCTATGTGATTAAGAAGTGGAAGGTGAGCGGTGACTGTAGAAATGTACCCCGAGTTGTCAGACAACAAAACTGGGAGATAGAGACCGACGAGTGCTATCCAGAGAAATTCGGAAGAGCCACACCCAACCGATGGCCCTCATCCGCGAGGAGTTTCAACAGGCATCCGGGAGTATTGTTTCAATGAATATCATCTGTAAGGAAGCACATTTGCTTGGTTTTCATGGTCATGCTGCTGCCCATAAGCCTTTGATAACAAAGTCCAACCGCTCTGCTGAGTTAATGTGGTGCAAAGCACATCGAAATTGGACCGTAGATCAGTGGAAACGGGTTCTTTGGAGTGACGAATCAAGGTTCACTCTTTACTGTTCAGATGGAAGGGTCTGGGTTTGGCGTCTACCTGGAGAATGTCTCCTGCCAGAATACATTGTGCCAACGGTCAAGTTCGGCGGAGGTGGAATTATGGTCTGGAGGTGTTTCTCCTGGGTATGGGCTGGGACGATTGGTCCCCATTCATGGTAAGCTCAACTCCGATGCCTACTGCACTATTTTGGATGACAATGTGCTTCCTACGTTGTGACAGTTTTACGGGTTGGACCCCTGTTACTTTCAGGACGACAATGCCAGTTGTCATGTTTTGACGTTAACCAAGGCTTGGTATGGTGCCAATGGAGTTCATCGAATGAACTGGCCTGCCCAGTATCCAGACCTGAACCCTATCGAGAACCTCTGGGACGAGTTGCATCGCTGAATTCAGGGGTGCACTACCCTTGTAAAATCGGTGAAGGAACTTCTATGTCTTCTCCAAGCCAAGTGGAAGAAAATACCACTAGCTGTCATACAAAGACCTGTGGAAAGTATGCCCCAGAGGGTCCACGCTGTAATTACCTCTCGTGGAGGCTCTACCAACTATTGATTTTGAATAAAGTTAGTTTTTCTTTTCTATCACAGGTGTCCAAATACTTATTGGTAGTCAGTGTACTACTTTGCTTAATGATAATACTAAAGCTTGATAAAAATGCGTACGAAACTGTATTTAAAAAGTTATCATCAAGTTTTATTCTTCTCATGTGTAGTTGAATTTTGCTTGTATCTGTTCTGTGCAGTGAATGGTACATAAAACTGCTGAGCTTGGGTGCATATTTGCTAAATGTTAACAGGTTCAGTTAGAAGACTGAAAAATTATAGTATTGTAGTCCTTATACTAATTACTGTTCTGTGATTAGGTTAGATTAGATTACCTAATTTATATGATATGCATTACCTATTTACCTTAATTCTCCCCACAAGAGGGCTTTCACATTTTACCATACATGGGAAATGGCTGTAAAAATCCTATTTTGCTAACTCATTTTCTTGAGATCAAACATGAATCCCAAATTATAGTTCAAATATGGGGTCCATGTGACCCTTTGGTTGTTGCTGTTGTATGTTTATATACAAGATTTAAAAATATGTATATTTTTTCAATTTTTGTATTTTACTGTAACATTACCAAAGCAAGTTAAAAGGGGTGGGACAGAAAACTTGTTCAGATTAGTTTTGTTGTTTATATGAAATGAAATTTGCTGTCAGGCGGAAAATAACATGGGTATTATTTCTTTAATTATCTGTGATTTTATCTTGTATCTAATTTTATTTGTTTTGTTTTAAAATCAATGTGGCAGTGCAGATGTTTTTGTTAATTGGCATTAGGTTGTTTAAATGTTGTAAGAAATTATGATTAATAGTTCTGCTTGCAACATTTGAATATTAAATGCTGATTTTTTCCATATAATAATTTGTTGTATTAATCTTTAAAGGGTCCTGCTGAAAGATCTCGTCACCGGTATGGGTCCTCAACATCTATTCCAGATACTGCATCAGAAGCTTCTTCTAGAAGTGATACACCTTCACGTTACAGTTCCATAAGCTCTAAGAGCAGCTTGAATGAAGAGGAAAATAAAGATTATAAAAAAGTATATTTTATTTAATTTCAGGTTTATAAAAATTGATTTCATGCATAATGTCATTATTTTTCACATAATATATGTTTTTATATTTTCAGAATATAAAGTAGTTACTGTTTTGATTTTGTTTGGCATATCGTCATAGAACTGTTGTTTTTTCTACTGAAGGAGATTATGTAAAAATTAATTTTAATCAAATGTTAAGTTATATTGTAACTGCCTTTGTTTAATTGTTTTTTGATATTGAAATAAGCTTGGTGAACTAATATTTTTTCTGCATTATTTTTAAGCTCTATGAAGAAGTAAAGAAAGAAAATGAAAGGTTAAAAGAGCAATTAAGGAAAACTGAAGAAGAGCTAGAAGGAACAAAGAAACAATTACAGAAATTATCTCAGGTTTATTTGTTTGATTTCATATTTTGAAAAACATTTTTGCGATCAAATATTTTTTGTTTTTTGATTCATCTGAATAGTTGATTACTCTATTACAGTTGAATCGTTGATAAGGAGTAAAAGTAAAAATCAGTGTCATTGACATGTAGTAGCAATTTATGGGAAGAGATATGCGTACTACTGTGATTCTCAAGGAAAAAGTGTAAATCAGTCATAAACCAGGAATGATGACAACATTACGACTAAAGCATACAGTAATATGCTAAACGTCTCTGCCTATTTTGTATACACAAAAAAATATCAGAATGTGCAGCGACAAGAAATATTAAGAAAAGGGAGTATGACACCAAATAACGAAACAAGAACATATAATTTTTAATAGGAAATGCTTTTTGAAAAATACATAATCCCTACTTTTTTTTTTCAAATGCTGGTTAAATGATAATTTATGTCAGGAGTCAAATGATCTGTGATGCAGAAAAGCAGTAATCATTACTTGAGTTGGAATACTTATGTGGGGCTTTGAACTGGTTGATAAAAATTTGCAGCTCTCATGTGAGCATTTCATACACATTCAGTAAAATTAATGTCTGAATAATATGCTGTTTATAATCTGTTAATATGATTTTATTTAGTCATCAGAAATCATCCATTATATGAGCTGTGCATGAACTGGTGTTATTTGTTAGAATGAAGTCTGGATGTGTTGCTGCCACAAAATGTCTAATGTAATGGTTAAAAGTATTTATCAGGATGTTTTTGTGCTGTTGCAATGTAGTTGCCAAAGGTACTAAAGTCTTTTCAGTGAATGAAACAAATTCCACTCCACATAGTGATTCCACTATCCTAAAAGAATATCCTTTGATAATCTTTGATACTTAAAGTCTTAGCTACTTGATATTGAGTGCCAGCCTCTTTTCACACTAGCATTCTCTGCCAGTCTCTTTTTCACCCTTAGTTTTCATTCTGCAGAGTAAATTTTTGATTTTTTCATGAGGAATTTGTTGCTGTAATTATCTAATATTCTAGTGATATGCTATTGTGCATATGTTTTCTGTTTGTATGTTGCATACATGACAAATAATGGAACAGAATCATTGGTCGTGGTATAGAAAAGCCAGCTGCATTTAATCACCATCTCTTCTATTGACCAGCCTTCTTGTTATTGCACTGAGGGTGAAATGAAAAGCGGATTTTTTGAACACTTGGTATGATCAGTAAATGTACCTTGTTGCATATAATATAAAAAGACTTTAGGGACAATTACCAGTTGAAGTTAGAATTTTATTATATACTGTAAAAATCATTTAACATGAAACTGGGGGGAATGAAATATTTTTTCATGTCAAAAGAATTTCGTGTTAAAGGGTATTGGGGAAATACTATATATATATTAAACAAAATTAAGTTTTATTAGAGTACATTTTATTTATATAGTATATATTTAATAAAAATCAATGTAACAAAATCATCCACAAGAACTTAATACACAATTTTCAATATTTTGAAAAACAAAATATTTATCGAGCTTTTAGAAAATAGTCTGACATTTTTCTTTGCATTATCTTTTTCAGCATCAAATTGTCAACAAATTGTTCAGTGTCATCCATTTTGTCATTCATATCACCATTGGAATGTGCACCTAAACAACTGCGCATACTTTTCATGATGTTCCTCATTTCGGATGACGTGGGAACAGGAGCTGTATTATTCATTTCATTTTCGTCATCAGGATATGTATCAATGATTTTTTTTTTAGCTTTGAACAAACTCCAAACTGTCTTTGTCTGCCATAATTGGGGCCGTGTACACATTATCATCATCTGCTGCAGTGAATTCTTCCGATGATACAGTAGGACAGTTCAGTAATACAAAAACTTTCTAAACGATTTCATTAAGTGTTGGCTCAGTTTCAATATCCTCCTTCTGCATTTCTTTTGGCGCAAACCAAACTCGCTGATTTTTACACATACTGCAATGTGCTCATCACCGAATTTCGGAGCCAACTGATGAGAGATTTGATTTTTTGTGTGGCGTTTGTATGGGTGGAGTGTGAAAGTAGCTTAGATAAACAAAATCGGCTAGTGTCACAGGCTATTCCGAGGATATTTCAAAGCCAAGTCATGTGTTATACGTCAAGTTATGTGGCAAGTTAGCCTCCTGTGTACAAAACATGCAAAACCACATCTCTTTTGCTTCATCTCTTTCACTTCTTTAATCTCACCTGCGTGGCTGGTGTTTTCTATATTTTGTTCATTCCCAAAGAATTAATCTTTTTGTGTTAAGCAGTTTTCATTTCGAGTTAAAAGAAAAAAAAAAAAAATGCATGAAAGTAAACATTAGTTTGTCGGGACCATTGTGTTATTTTGATTTAATCGATATTTCTTCTTAAGCATTTTTGCGTTAAATCTATTTCACTGTATATTTGATATTTTGTGTATGTGTTTATATATATAAAGTGAATGGGAAATTCATTTCTAAATAACTGGTGAACACAGTGAACTACATTTCTAAATATCTAGCTATAGTAAAAAAAGAGTGTCTTGCAAAATGAGACCAGTTGCAGCAACTGCTGACAAAATTCAGAGCTTAGTAATGCTGTTTCAAAAACTATGAGAGATACAGAGCCAATTAAGTGCTGTAGAGTAGTGGTTGCAAGCTTTTCCATGTATCCCATAATAAATCTTTGCAATTATATGGAATCCCCAACTCCCCCCTTTAAAACTCATGACCTCATCATCCTCATCCAGTATTCTGACAACATATTTTACCCATTGTATTATTTTAATACCAGAAAATTTCTTATGTTGTTTTTACTCTGACAATGTTAATTTTGAGGTTGCTTTAAAGAAATCTCAACTGAAAGAATCTCAAATCCAGTCCTCATCACTTGGAAAAGTAGTGTTTGGAATGCCCCTGTGAACCCTTTTTTAAGTAGGTTATGTTTCCTTTGACTTCTTTCGTAAATCAAAGCTCATTAAGCTCATTTTCTGATTAGAAATTGTAAAAGGTCTCAAATATTTTTGTCTAATTGTTTCGTCTAAGCTCCAGAAATCTAAAATCTTTGACCACTGAATCAATTTGGTCATATATTTTCAAAATAGTTATAGAACTGTTCTGTAAAGTGAATTTATCTTATTTTAAGGAAACGAAGATATTCCTTTTCAAGCAATCAATTTTCAAGCATAATTCAAATTGGTGTGCTTAGAAAAAAGGGCTTCACTCAAATGAGTGGCAAATATCGATACCAATTCAGAGCTATTATCCAGTTTTAATTCTGTTTGAAGATATTTGTTTTAACAACTTGAACATTTTAAAACAATTTGCAATTTCCCTATACCTGCATTCCCTTTACATTTAACAATGGGGGGATTAAAACAAAATTAATTTGTCACAATTGTGCAGAAAGAGAAGTATATAATTGACTGAGTGATTCACTTAATAGGGAAAATATAGTTGAAAGAGTGGAGAACGGAGTGGCTGTGTGCAATGATTAAGAAATTCACTAATTTAACAACTATGGATGGAGTTAAGTAGAATGAATTATGTTGTTTTTTACACATTTTGGTTAATAGTGATCATGAAGTGCGCCTAAATAATGGCAATTGCATTTGTTTGTATTCTTAATTTGCTATAATACTTGATTTTTTTCTGTCATTACTGAGAATTTTTAGCCTACCTCTGACTAAGCCATGGTGAATCCCCAGGGATATGTATACCACTGGTTGGAAACCACGGCTGTAGAGAATTATTAATTTAGTATGAAAAGACATATTGTGCATGCAAACACTTAAAATAATCATCTGTGTAGGCCAGGGATGTCAAATTCATAAGTATACTTGGCCAAACAAACAAAGTTTAACTTTAGGCGGGGCGCAAAAAAAAAATCAATACTCATAGAAACGTAGATTTATTTCGAATAATACAATAATAAACATATATATATATATTTATATAGAAAAGAACAAGAAAATTTTAATGTTTACATCCTGATACTTGACATCTCTTCTCTGCTATTATCTTTCCTATTTCGGGAGAAATTTTGTTTGCAGTGATAACTTTCAACGCTGACCCAAGGTGAGCATCATTAATGCGGTTTCTAATAGGAGATTTATTACCTTTCATGACTGAAAATAACTACTCGCACCGATAAGTGCTATCAAACATGGAAATAATTTCATATGCGAATTTTCGAGTATTTTCAAACCTGGCTGGTAAATATTTGTAAAATTCAGGCACGCCCACTTCAATGAATTTTGCTTTTAAATTTGAGTTGCATTGAATCTCGATCACCTCCATTTGCATATGGCTGGGTACTGAGTCAATACTTATTGAGAACATCGAAGAAAACAAAAACAAAAAAAAATTGTATTCGAGGGAACTAAAATCATTAAATCTCGTTTCAAATTCAGTTGTTAAATTTGCAATTTTTTCTGCATATTTTTGATACGAACAAGTATCATCTAAACTTGATTTGTTCATGCTGCACATCGGGAAGTGCGTCAAATCTTCATTTTTAAGTTGTTTTTCCCAAAGAACTAGTTGACATTTGAATGCTTTAATTATGTCAAACATGTTCGTAATGATATGATCTTTTCCTTGTAATGATAAATTTAAATCGGTTAAGTGTTTGGTTATATCAACCAAGAAAGATAAATCTTGTATCCATATTGGATCGTAAAACAAACGTCTTGACTTTTCGTTTTTAAAAACTGACATATTTCTTCTTTTAAATCCCAGAATTGTTTGAGAATCTTGGAGCAAGATAACCAACATACCTCTGTATAGTAGGACAAACCCGAATATTCACTATCTAACTCACTTAAGAAAGCAGTGAATTGACGCTGATTTAAACCTCAAGATCTTATAAAATTTATAACTTTTTTTATATGTGACAAAACATTCTCCATATTTATTACTTTCGTGCATAGAACTTCTTGATGTATAATACAATGCATATGATGAATGTTTGAACCGTGATTTTCACTAAGTTTTTTTCTTAGTAATGCTACGAAGCCCTTGTTTTTCCTGGTCATTGATGGAGCGCCATCTGTAGCTACAGAATTTAATTTTGCCAAAGGTAGATTGTATTTCTGCAGAAGTCCAAAAACACAAGTAAATATATCTTCTCCTGTGGCAGTACCAGGCATCGGTATTAGTTCCAGTAATTCCTCAAAAATGTTAAAATTCTTGTCACAAGAACGAAGAAACACTGCTAATTGAGCTTTGCCACTAATGTCCGTGCTCTCGTCACAGGCAATGGAGAAACTTTCGAAACTAGATGAATTTGCTTTGATCTGATCACTTAAATTCGTGGCTAAATCAGTAACTCTTTTCGCAACTGTATTTCGAGACAATGAAATTGATTGAAAAGCCTTCACATTTCCAGGACAAACAATTTCTCCAGCTTTCATTAGGCATTCCTTGATGAAATGACCGTCAGTAAAAGGCTTCGAACGTTTAGCTATCAACTCGGACAAGACGTAGCTTACATGTACCGCCGCTTCACTTTCTTGCAATACTTTACTAAACATGGACTGTTGCTTTTTCACTCCTAACTTGAACTCTTTCAACTTTTCTTCTCTCATTAATCCTTCGTAATTGTTATATTTCGATTTGTGTTGTTCGTAATGACGTTTAATATTATATAACTTTGGTACATTAATAGTATTATTACATATCAAGCAGATTATTTTATCTTTTATTTCACAGCAAAAATATTCTAATTCCCATTTTACTTGGAATATTCTATGTTCGTCAGCGATTTTTCGTTTAATTTTACTACCACTTGGATTTGATATAGACATAATGAATACAAAGGGCTGGAATAAACACGGTTAACGTTAAAAAGTTAACAAAAATTTATTCTTTCCACAAGAGATAAATCAAAATGCTGAAATATTTCTTCAAAAATATTCTAACAATATCACAAAATGTCAAACGTTTAGCAAAAATCAATTCAAAACAGAGAAACTAATTCTATCTCACAGTGAAATCGCTACAAATCAATCACAGCATTAAGTAAACAAACAGTTCGCTAGAACTACAGCTACTACTGAGATGAGTTGTTTGTTCTCGGCTTTTATAAGCTTTATAATTAATTTCTCGAATATACTGGAAACATCTATAAATATCTGGATTTTTGTGGATGGCAACAGCAATTACGAGATATGTATTTATTAGGTATTAAATGCATGCGCTGTTCTACAGCTGTCTTTTCAAAAATCGTCTGCGTTGCTAAGGCAACATGAAGCAAATCTAATTACAATTCTAAATAAAAAAAACTAACTAAATAAATAACTATGAAATCTGTAACAATATGAATTAAGTAATAATTAATAATAAAGCAAAGTGTATGCACATGCATGCACCAATATATCGTACAAAACTATGATTGGAAAACTCAGACCATGAGTTCGGCCACATTCAGCTATCGGGGGATGCGTACAAGTTCTGAGTGCACGTGTCCCCCAAAAGCCGAAGGTAGCTGAACACAAGCTACTCACACGCATTTGTAATTTAAGTAGTGTGTGTGTCAGCTCGCTGTGAGTAATCTAACAACACTGAATAAATTATCGTTAATTACTTAGCAGTAAACATTTCATTTTTTTCTTCATCGATATGTTATTTTATTATTATATATTATTATTTGCCGATATATTGGCCGGGCCGCAAAAATATTTGTTGTGGGCCGCGAGTTTGACATCCTTGGTGTAGACTAAAATGTCTGAAATCGATGCATGACATTTTGATTATAAAATGTGACTTTTGTTCCTAAACAAAATGGTGATTTTTTTCTGTGAACAAATGCTGCAGCCATTTCTAAAAAAAAATAAGCATATGCAAATATGGTATGCAGATTATGATGTCAGACTTCAGTACGAAATAAGTGTATGGTAAACAAATGTACTCAACTAAATAGGTCTACAGACTATACGCAGAAATGGTAGCTTTTAGTGATAAGATTTTTTGTAAGATGAAACTATTCTATGGTGAATCCTAATGAAGCATCATACAGACTATACAGAAATCTTCTCTTATATTTCAAATAGATCTTAATCTATGGACAGAAATCATTGTTACAATAATTTGATGACTCCAGCGGAATGTGAAGTACTATAAAATAACTATCTTTATTTGGGCAGATAAGTGTGTGCTGTGCTTTTATAAGCACAAAAGACATTTTAACATGTGCCTTAGCAGTATGGGAGATATCCACAGAGCATGTGGCGTATCTAAAAGAAATATATGGTAAATTTTGCAAGAGTACAGTTCCCAGCCATACTATAATGCACCACTCTAACATAAAAAACGGTGCACCAAGGCAAAGTTATCCGAATGGGACAAACATTAGTAGATGTGACGTACACTCAGTGAAAAAAATTAGATGGTTCTAAATCTCCTGTTCTACTGAGTTGATTGAGGAAATTCAAATTACTTTTTTCATGATTTGAAAGTGTAATTTAGGATATGTATTAAATTTACATCTAGCTTAGTTCTAACATACATATTTTGAAACAAAATCACACTTCTCCCAAAATGACATGCCTATTTTTCTTATATATATATTATGATTCTCAACTCAAATTGTGCCTAAAAGCCAAATTTTTTAAAATTTGGTGTGAAATTTGATCAGTAATTCTGAAGTTCACCTTGGCACACTTTTTTTCACTTCGTCCTAAGAATAATTCAGTTGGCATATTTCTCAATAATTTCCCTATCATTCTGTGCGAGTGGGGAAAAAGTACGGTTTCTTTCCTTGTTGCATATATTTTTATTTCATTCAATAATATTTCTTAATAACAGTTATTTTTAGACATTTTTCTCTTTTTAGAATTTCATTTTACTCCTCATATGGCATACCGGGTTTTTTTCATATTTTGATTCTTCAACTTAAATTGTGCATAAAAACAAACTTTGGTGTGAAATTTAATCAGTAATTCTGTAATTTACATTGGCACACTTTTTTCAGGCCAACCACTTGGTGAAATTCTATTTCTCTTTCATTCTGCATGAGGGGGAAGAAAATATGATTTCTGCCTTTCTTGCATATGTTTTTACTTCATATTATGTTTCTTAATCACAGTTGTTATTTTGGGGCAATTAGACATTTTTCTCTTGTTAGAATATTATTTTAATCATTTGAATTGTGTGGTTGAATTATAGTGCTTCAAACAATTACTTTAAAAATTTATATTTATTCATTTGCATTTTGTACTTTAAACATCTTTATTCTTATAATTAAAAAAAAAATCTTTTATTTGAATAGCATTTCTTTCAGAAGAATGCTTTGTTGCCCTGTATTCCTCATGATGCCTTTGAAAACTGCATTAAAAGAAAAATTACCTTAAAAAGAGAAAATACAGTAAAACACTGTTTATATGTCTTTCAGTGGGACGTTCAGATAAAATATATAAATCAGAAAGTTGTATTAGCAGCATTTGAATTTAGAATATAATTTTGAGCGATTTTTATCACTTTGCTATACACTCGCTTTATACAGTTTTATCATCCTATATTTAGTTTATTAAAATATTATTCTTACTTCCAAATAAGTTCAAATTTTTCATTTTTTAAATCACAAAAATCAAATAGCATATCATAAAAAAGGCTAAATTTTATGCAGATAAATATATATATAGATTAAATTAATTAAATAAAAATAAATGGTTTCTTGTTGGCCTCGAGAGTGTTAATGCCTTAGTGATTGATTTCCTTGGAAGAAGGAATCAAGTAAGTTTAATAATAAAAGAGATATTTATAAATATCAAATTCAATTAAAATTTCGGGACCTTATTTTTTAAAAACTTCCCAGGTGATTTTTATGAAGCTTCAGCATAAGATTGAAATATGGAAAAAAAATTGGTATGTTCTTTTTAAAAAAGTCAGATTTGTGTCACAAATGTCTATGTTACAGATGCCTACGTTAAGACAATACTATGTATAAATCTGCTAAGTCACTTTTTCAAGACATGAAAAATGCAGGTTGATTTGTCAATCAGCCCAGTAAAGCAGGAGATATGGAACTGTCCCATTTTTGTCACACAATGTACCCACCCTTATTGAAAATGAAATGCTAATAATAGAGAAAGTATTGAATGTTTTATTCAGGAAGTATTACAAGAGGAAAAAAATCAGTAATATGTTGGCCTCTCTCTAGCCCTGATGCAAGCTGTTATATGGCTTGTTGCAAGATTTTTTGCCATACATTTTCAACTGGCATGTTAAATTAATCCAGGGATGGTTGGAGATGCCTGGTCATCAAAGCCCAAGCGTACTGAAATTGGGGAGAGATCTAGTCATCAAGATAGCCAGGAAAGTATTGAAGAAGCATGGACAAACAGTAGAAAGTGTGCAGTATGTGTCTGGGCATTATTCAGTTTAAATGTAAGGCCAAGGGTCAGTGAAAGGGAGCATTAACACTATAGAGCATAGAATCAAGTAAGTTTAGGAATGTACTGGAAGGCTATAAGGATGTCAGTGATGGGATATCAACCAAAGGGGTTCCTGGCATCAACCTGGCAATGTGCAAAGGGAAGAGGCGATTGATGCTGTTGGCCTCTATGATCTTGCCTCTCCCCATCACCTATCAATGAACATTGTATTCACTTATGTCCCAGTGACACACTAGGTTATTGATAAGGATGCATTAGGCTGTGAATGTAAATCACTCTATCCTCAGGTTCTGTTGTCACCTTCAGTAAAGTGCTACCTTCTTGGTGCTCTGTGTGGCCATGATTCATTCATTCCTGCCAACAACATTGAATGGTAGCATCGCTCCAGCCTAAATGTCTAGTGATCCTGTCATTTGACAACTATGCTTCCTTTAGTCCCATTGGGCATCCTTTCTCAAATGGTTATAGCTGTTCATACTGTTTGTAAACTCATCTGCGAGGTATTGGTACAGTTTGCATGGTTCTAGGAAATCACATTCACGTGAAAGTTATGCTTTAACATCAAGATGTCTTTTATACACCATCTAGATGTTCCTTTGCAATGCTTTGGAGCTGCATCTAGTCGGTGATTGGCTGCAAAAAGTTAATCCTTTGCGCCTTTTGTTATAGCATTTATTTCACTGGTGTAGTTGAGCCATGAATAAAGTTGTGAAAGTGCCAACTTATTCTCCAGTGTTCTTTGAGCTGATCATCCAGTATTCCAACATGACATGTTCTTGGACTGAGAGAAGAATCATGACTGGAGTTCTGTCAGTCCTTCACAAGACCAGATATCAAGTACATCGGTTTATTAATGTCTGGTGTACAGTGAAGGTATGCCTCCTTATACGTAGAGAGCCTCATATGCTTCACCATAATTAATTGACCAACTCTCATTCATATAAAGTACAGGATTTTTGTGTTTTAGATTAATTTCTAGATAAAATGTAAAGCAGTGAAAAAATAGGGAGATGTTTTATTGTATAACATGTTTTTATAGAGATATCAAAACAGTAAGAATCACAAATACCATCAAATTTCTGCATGTACTATGCAACATTTTTTGAATTGCACATTCATGCTTGTGCTCATGGTCCAGTTTGTTATGGGAACACAATATTGAACCTATTTGGATAGCTTGTTTCAACATTCCTGTTCTTGCATGGCACATACTTTTTTATGTACCTCATAATTTTCAAATTTTTGAAAATGCCTGCAAAACTGTAATTATCCAAACAACCAACAGAGGATGAAGTCGTCTTCTTATCCATCCTTTCCACCAGCAAAACTATTACTATGTGTGAACAGTGTAATATAAACAATATTTTAAGATATTACCTGTAATTTTTATAAGGAAACTATATTAAATAGAATAAATGTGCACAGTGCCGGAAATGTTTGCTTTATTTGAAACAAAAATATTCAGTGCCCATAGCTGCAAAAACCCTCTTGGTTTTACTGGGCTGTTTCTTTTTAATCACATCTCCCAGTAGATCACTAAAATCTTCCAGTTCTGTTTTCAGCCTGTACTAAGGACAATGTTTCCCAGCGATAAATGAAATTTATTAAATTAATGAAATCTAAATTAGGCAGTTTTCATTCCCCCATCTCTAATGATTTTCAGAAATATTCTTATTAAATTTTATTTAATTTGAATTAGGGTTTTATTCCATTTTGTTGTATTAAATTTGTCTCATTAAATTTCATTTGATATACTTGCCTTAATCTGTTGTTGACATTTGTAGATTTTAAATGAAGATTCAAGCAATATTTTAATCAGTCAATAGTTTATATTTAACTTTGTCTATGATACATTATTAAATTTATCTATCCAAATACTATGTACATTGATTATTAATCTTACTTTCATCGTATTTAAAAGTATTTTGATAAAGGAAAACTTTCCTTCAATAATCTGGACCTTAGTGTAAAAGTGCGATAAAAATTTAAAAAAAAAAAAAAATGAACCAAAGAACATAAAATATAGAATATTCAATTAAATATTAATGTATTTTACATCCAAAATGAATTTCAAGTACTTCATGTAAAGTGAATTGAAGTTAGTTTCAGATTCCTTTCAAATGGGGTTGCCACACAATGTGAAAAACCTTGTGTTTTCTCACAAAAATCTGTTTTTTAGGATTAAGGTTGCAGCTATGAGTGTCATTAGGGGAAGAAGAAAAAAAGCATATTGAATATTTTGAATTTAAGTAGTTCTACTTACTTTGGTTTTCAATATAAATATCTAAGAAATGCTTATTCAACTTGATGAAAATTTCAGATTATCCAATTTCTGTTCTGTGGGTCCATAAGTGCCCACTAAATATGTTTATGTGGTCTTTATTTCCACAGCTGATGATCATAGACATCCAGTTACAAAAACTTCTTAAATGACACAAGTATTCATGTTTATGCATTTTTTTAATTTAAAGAATAAATTTTGTAAAAATTATGAAATCTTAATATTCTTCTTTTTCTAGAGTTAAATTTTAACAAAAATTATGCTCATTATTTTAAAAAAAAAAAAAAAAAAAAAAAAAAAAAAAATTGACTTCTGTAAAACAAAAATAGACTAGTATTAAAAAGAGAAAAAAAGAAATTGGGACTTATGTAAAACAAACAATATACTGAAATATTTAATTTTTAAATTTTTAAAAACGGTTCTTTATAAATGTGGAGCATTTGGATGCTGGTGAACTGATACGAAACTTTATATCACAGGAGATACTGGTTAACCCGCAATAAAGGGGCCATAAAGGTGCTAGCACCTTTATGACAGGGCATTCTTGGAGATCGGTCCATGGCTATGCAATACCTGTGTAGGAGCTTTAGGCATGTTTGCTGCTCGTGCAGAGAGATAATGAATTAATTGAAAGTCTGTCATACTATAACCAGCTGAATGGCTCTTTAGAGGGTGGCATTGCATTGAAATGAAAATGTTTTATGCAAATATGTGCAGTGTAGGGCTTTTGTTGACTGAGGATTTTTTTTGGGGGGAGGCTCCCATTTATGTTTGAAAGTTGCCATATTTTGATTCTTTTATACATTACCTAAATTTCTCTGAAAGATTGACACACTGCATATATAGCTTTCAGTTGTGCAACATCACTTAGTGAACCAGATCCCTCTGTTAAATCTTTTCAAATCTTTTAGCATCTTTGTTCAAAAAGAATTTAGTGTGATTTTGGTATTTGTTATGATATGCAATCAATATGTTACATAACATTTTCAGGCTTGTTTCTATATTACATATGATGCATTTTTCATTATGTAATTTTCACATTATACTCTGTAAAAGAAAATATTTAATATGCCCCTAATATACTTTTTTTTACTATATACACATGTCTATTAAGCAAGCATAACGATAGTTTCTTTTTCAGAGTAATTCTGCGAAGAATTCACTGAGCGATGCAGAGAAAAAGGTATTTTTATATCTCTGGCCTCTATAAATAGTTATGCAAAGCTGTTTTAGAGTTGCATACATTTTTGTGCATTTACATATTATGATTAAACTGTTTTTCTCACTTTTTGACTGTTGCTGAAAATATATTTGTGTAGCTTGAAATTTATAAACATTGGGGTTCAAGTTAAATATTTATCACATTGTGATTTTTATTACATCACATGGTCATGGTTTGATTGCATTATACTGAGTATTTGCTTTGGACTTGAACTAAAGGTAATGAAAATTAACATTTATGTTATTAAGCTACTGGAATGGAACTTTCCTTTGAATCAATCTCAAATTGAAGTATTACTGTACAAACTCCAAATTCAAACATCCAGTAACTTTTATAATCTAATACCCAAACCTCTGTAACATTAGCATATATCCTTATGAATCCCACCTCACCTTACATAATCAAAGAATGGAGAATATAATACTCAACAAAAAAAGCAGCAAGTGTGTCCTAAAGGCGATTTTTGTCCTACCTAATTGAATTTCTTGCATGATTTTTCAAACTCGTTTTGGTTACAGTATTGCACCATGACAATTGATGTTGACTGCGACTATCCTTGAGTGGTTGTGGAGAGTTAGCATTTTTTACCTGACCTGAATAGTGAGTGAAGACCCAATGTTGCTTTGTTTGCATGTCATCTTATGAGATTTTAACTGATGATACAAAATCTGGAATTGCCAGAGGACCAATGAATCTGGGCTTTGTGCTGTAATCGGTAATATGTGACTGACTCTCTGTAGGGCAGAGCTTAAACAGTTCAGGTTTTGTGGCACATTTATAAATAATTATTTTGGAAGGAATTTTCCTGCAGTGTTACAAAATTATTTCAGTTTGCAAGGGATGTCCCTTTGATTTGTTAGCACTGTTATTAGCATGATTGCCTGAAGAATGTGTATGTGCATTTCTGCTAGAGTTTGGCACATTCTGAAAATGTGGTAACTTCTACTAAGGTGGTTGCGATAAGCAAGTACCAAAAAAATTATCAAGGAAAATATGTGATATTGTCCATTAAAGCCTATGGATTCAAAAACTTCCAATATGCAAGTAATTTTTTGAGCTTCTGATGCAGATCTGACTCATCTAGCCCAAATAGCAGAATAATGTTTCAAAGATAAACTACAGCCATCTTACGGCTAACTAGTTATGTAGCCTCAAACTGGAGAAAAAATGCAAGCATGTATTTAGTTATAAGTTTAATAAATAAACAAACAGAAAAATCTCACTAAAGAAGTTGAAAGTTTACCTCAAAATTGAGTATAAGTAAAACCAGAATCTATAATTTCTTGATGGCTATAATCATTCAAAAAGCATCCACTTTGGCATAAATGTGAAAACTGTCTATTGCTTTTTGTCATCAGAATTTAAAATTGATATTTGTGTTTCTTGACACCTTTCTCAGTTAAAAAACTAACTTGAGTTGTTAGTCCAAAACAAGTTATAATAGTTGGTAACAGCTGATGCTTCATACAGATTACATGTTTCTGGTCATCATTAACTTTTTCATGTTATTGAATCACTGCTGAACCATTACATTACTACTTATCATTCACTGAATCATGATTAATTTTTACTATAATGTGTATATGTTCTTTAGTATTTATTGATGCTTTATCTGATCTAACTTCTAGCCGTAATTAGAGATTGTCATTTGGGGGGGTCGAATCCCCCCCACACACTGCTATGAATTGCTGGTTAGATTTTCAGAATAAAAATTATTTATAATTAAGGCAATAAATAGCCAGCCCAGTTAATGCTGTTGTTAGTGGCAGCAGTTATTACATGATAGACCTGTCTTCAAATCAGGGATGGAACATAGACATTTTATTGTCTGTTCCTCTTTGTCTGCAGGTGCAGTATTGGATTATTTCTTATAATACATTTTAAACAACACTTTTACTGATGTTGGCTGTGAAGTTTAACAATGGACTCAACCCTTGCCAGACCAGTGATTAGTTGGCAAAAGGAATAAAAATATTTTAGAGTAAATACATAAGTAGAATGACATCTTAAAATATAAAAATACTACTTTCTTGAAAATTGTAACATTTAATTAACATTAATTAATTATAAAGTGTTATTATTAGTGATTCATATAATCATTTAGTGTTATTTAAAGCATCTAATATTGACAAAATATTAGGTGCTTTAAATAACAATAAATGTAATAAACAGAATAATAAAATAAATTTTCTGTTATTGGAAAATATGGTTTAATTTTTCTGAATATAAGTATTGTTTCTTAGGTTAGTTATTTCAGTAAACAAAAAACTAAGGTAAAATGATTCAGAAACTTTTTATTAGCAGTATTTACTTTGAAAATAAGAATACTGTTGTAATAAAACAGATAAAATGAGAGAGAAAAGCAACTCATTCAATTTAAAAGAGGCTAATTAGAAGCAGTGTTAAGTAATGTATATTCAGTTTTTTTTTTTTTTTTTTGTCTTTATTTCAGGGTATGAACATAAATTCGTAACTCAGGTAAATAAGATTTAAATAAAGTTGTACAACAGTATCTAGTTGTTGCGTAGCTCTTTCTTAAAAGCATGTTATGTGCACGTTATCCTACAGCAAATTAAGTCTGGTATAATGTGCATGAATATACAGGGGTTGGACAAAAATATGGAAGCACTTAAAATGCATGTTTGAATTGATATATTTATTCTTGCAAAAGTTGTGGGTGGCACTAATGTGTTTGCTCACAAACGCATCTGTACAACATCCTCAAAGCCACAAACGACCGAGCGGTATAGTTGCTGAACACTGGTAGTTCGGTCCGAGGTTCGAATCCCGCAAATGGGCTGGCTGCATGGGTGTTTTGATGGTTTTCCCCATGTGTAACATGTATATGAGCCAGTTCCCTTAGAAAGTCCTCCATGAAGGCATCCCTCCCCTTAGGCAGACAGCCCTCAAGGCTTTGTTGTAACCAAAACAAACCAAACAACATCCTCTATATGTTGCATCATTCATTACAGAGACTGTTCTGTACAGTTGTGAGTGCATTGTGTCGGGGCTAAATGAATTTAAACAGGCACATTTTGGGGGCTCATATTGTGGGTGCTTCCAAAACCAATGTAGCTGAAGTTTTTGGGTGTTTCATGAGACACAGTGTCTAAGCTTTTTAACTCATGCAGGAAAACTGGAAAAAGCACATCCATTAAATCACAGTGTGGACGAAGATGTGTGTTGATTGATCATGACAGATGATCATTGGAGAGGATTGTGACAAAAAATAAAGAGGACTACAGCCGCAAAATAACTGTTGAACTAAATGTCACACTCGCAAACCCTTTCAGCACTGAAACAATACGAAGGGAGCTCCAGTTCCACAAGCAGGGTAATTTTGGGAGAACTGCAATTCAAAAGCCATTCATCAATAATCAGAATTCTTGTAAGAATGATCAGAATCAGAATGCTTGTAAGTAGTGCCAAAGTCATCAGTGATCAGAATGCTTGTAAGTAGTGCCAAATTCATCAGCGATCAGAATGCTTGTAAGTAGTGACAAAGTCATAAAACCTGGAATGTTGAACAATAGAATACTGTCATTTGATCAGATGAGTCTTGTTTCAGACTGTTTGACTTCTGGGTGAGTTTGGTAAATTCTGTGCTAAGTGTATAATAGACTGTTTGATGCTAAGAATGAAACATGGTGGGGGGTCATGGTTTCGGCAGCCATATCATGGTATTCTGTGGAACCCATCATTACTGTGCAAGGTCGCATTGCTGCCAAGGGTTATGTGACCATTTTGGCTGTTCATGTCCAAAGGTCACATTGCTGCCAAAGGTTATGTGACCATTTTGTCTGATCCCATTGGTACAAATTTTGTTCCCCAGTGATGATACCCTACTCCAAGATGACAGAGCTCCTGTTCACTCAGTTTACATTGTCAAGTACTGGTTTTTTGACCATGAGGGGGATTTTTCACATCTACCATGGTCACCACACTAACCAGATATCAGTATAGTTGAGCCCTTGTGGGCTATTTGGGAGAGAAATCTGCATGAATGCTATCCACCACCACCATCATTAACAAGACTGGAAGCTGTTTTTAATGCCAATAGTTTTCTTACATCGTATTAATCAGAGTAATATGTTTTTATTTTGGTGTTTCTATATTTTTGTCCTACCCCTGTATTTGTGAACTAAAATTTAATTTATATTAAAATAAAAAGTAGAATTTGTATCTTCTAATCTTTATCATGTAGTTGGTCATGAGTAGAACCTTTCATCTAACTAAAATAAAATGCTGGGAAATTGTATGCATAATTTTTGCTACCAATCCATGCTTGAGTGACATAAAAGAAAAAGGAAGAGGAAAATGTTTGAAAATGTTGGATGTTCAGATGAAAATCTGTATATGTGGAGTGACTGAATCATGCTGAATGACATATTAACTTTCAATTGCAGTGATGACAACATTAATGTAAATATTTTTACATATTTCATTTCTGTCCGTAATATAGGAAAGAAGAAGTTTGGAAAGGAAGTTATCTGAAATGGAAGAAGAAATTAAGGTCATTATTAGATTTTTTTAAATGATAATGCATGTTGTATTTCAGTATTTTAATACTTTCAAGAAATAGATTTATAGTGCTTGGTTTGATGATTTTACAAAACTGAATACTGCAACTTATGAAATTAAGTGTATGACTTGTGATAGGTAGGTAATTATAATTGAATTCTTCTTTAGAATGTTTGGTGTCTTTTTCTTCCGCTTGAATATTTTCCAAACCCTTTCAACAATGCATAATTTAATGTGCTTTTAGATGTGCATGGTTATTTTCCTGCCAAATACAACAGCATCATTTTATTAAAATATCTTTGGGTACATGTAATTAACTTCTTGGTAATGAGTATCTATCTATCTAAATATCAGGTACAATAGTTAAGTAGTCTGCAATCCTGTATTTAATTTAATAATTTGAATTTATCTTTTTTCTTACTGAATTGTAAGTTCTGGCCATAATAGTTGTTCATTTAATACATAATTTAATATTTTCCCATTTATTTTCTACATTACCATTCATTATGGCATTTTGTTCAATTAATGTTAAGTAAGCTGTTTTTATGCGATTTTCTTAAATAACTATTTTTTCTGGTATTTTCAAAGTATTTGTGTGTTTTTTTTTTTCCTGTAAGAAATTCGTGTATAGTGCAGGTGTTTCAGAAATAGTGAAAAATCTTGTTTCTTATTGTTGATTAATTTTAATTTAATGTACAGTTGTCTGTTTATTCACTTTTTATATGGGATAAAATCTTCACATTATTTGAAGAAGTGTATGTAGGATAGATAAAAATGTATTTGAAAACACATAATAATACTTGCTAGTTCTTGCAGAAAGTTACAGGAATGTGAATGCAATTCTTGGTTCTGGTATAAGAACTGGTTCTGGTATTCTTGGCTTATACTTTGGGATTTTCTTTCTTGCAAAATTGTTTATTTTGGTGTTAAAGTGAGAGCTAAAAGTATGCATTTTCTTGCATAAACATATCTATTCTTACAAGGAAGACATTATTTGGAAGTATTCAGTAAACATTTACCTACTTTGCATTTATGCATGTACTTAGTGTAATTGTTAGTATTAGAATTTGAATTCATAGTTTCTAAAACACCCTTAGGTGGTGTAAATTGTCATATAGGTTTAACTCATTACAAGATATGGGCATGAAGGATATATAATTCCTTCTGGTATGGATTTCCTGTTTGTACCTCTTTGTCTACCACTACTTTTCTCTGAAGTTAAAGGGACCAAATTTGTTCCAGAAGGATTCTTTTGTGTATTATTATTTTCATGAAATTTATTATGATACATGTTTTACTTCATTATACCTGTTTTCGTACAATAATATGTTTTATCATACAGCAATTTTATGTAGAAATTTTACTATATTTTAAGTATATGTACTGATTTAATTTTATTGATTGTAATTTTTTTTATTATTTTAAATTAGAGAAGAAAATTAATTTTTATGAATGTACCTTTTAGGGTCTTGTGCATTTAGATTCCTTTTAAATAAGACATTTTTCTAAGTGGGATAATAAGATCAATATTCCACTTTCAATATTTCACTTTGTATTAAATATTATATATCCTTTTGATTCTCACATACGTTTCCCTGAAGTTTTTACATTCTAATAAAAAATCAGGAGTAGATTCGACTTTCTTTATTTTTCATTCCCATCTAACTGTAATTGACATTTTTCATTTATACTTCATGTGAGGGGGTTAATATACATTGGTAAACTAATTTTAAAAATGAATGTTATGATCAGACCTTTTTCTGTTCCGATAAGTCTTTTGATTTAACTACTGATATTTTATTCTTAGCTTTCATATTTCATGCATATTCTTGAAAGTTAAAAGTCAAGAATTATTTTCTTTGAATGTAATGTTCATTTTATAGTTTTGTACAAATGAAATTCAGTTTTCCCCAACTTTGTTGATCCTTTTTTTTGTTTGGTCAACTCATAATGAGTAGACAAAGTATGACCCTGAATTTGCTGGTTTCTGCATTGTTATTGAAAAGTGCTTTTTCGGTGTAGTCATCGTTTTAGGTTAGCAGGTGAAAGTGGAATTATTGTCAGTTTGTTGGTTAGTGGTAATGTCTTTTCTTCGCCAGTTCCACCAAAAATTGCACAATAATTCTCTTGCAGAATATTTCCAAATTAAAGGCTGAAAATGAAAAGCTTAAGGCCGAAAATCGAGCATTGTCACGAGTGGTGTGCAAATTATCCAAATAGGTAAAATTACTTTTCTTTTGGAATGTGCATGCAAATAAATTTAAACCTCCTCTCACATTCCACAGGAAAGAATGAGCAGATGCATTGTGTTTCACCCATGTTACTAATAAAATTTACTCTTTCTACTGCTTCATTAACTGCTTGGCTATTTTGAATGTTGTTTTTCAGAAATGTATGTGTGTCCTTTCAGCGCATTCTGTATTAACATTAGGGATTGAGTAGTCGTGTCTCAATATTAAAGAAATTATTTTGGCATTTAAAAAATAATACTACATGTGTGCCTATTTAAAATGCTGTGCCAGTGTATGACACTGTTACCGTTATGTTTTTTTTTATATGGCATAATGTCAGCAATTTTTTTATAATAAATAAGTTTCTCTAAAATTTTATATATAAATCAAAATATGAGTGTTGAATTGCACATTTAGATATATGTATATCCACAACATTTAGAGATACTGACAGGCCTATGTAGTGTTTTTTATTACCATTATTAAAAGTCTTTAATATATTGTTTAGTTATGGTAAAATATTTTTGTTTTTTTAGCAACATGAACTGTTGAAGGCTGATTATGAAAGGTTACGTGAAGAAAATGGTGCTCTTATTCGAGTTATCAGCAAATTGTCAAAGTAATAGTTTATTACTTTGTCTCCCTGTACCAATATGGAAACTACCCATATACCTGAAGTGGATATTGGTATATTTCACTGTTAAGTATCACTGTGAAGACAGGCTTGTTTATGAGACACTTTAGTACTTTTACCAAAACTGACAACTGGACTTGTTATATAAAATTCACTAAACATTTTGATGATTGGTGGTGCTCATATTTATTACCTTTCAGTTTGTAATGTATCAAAGTATGGCTGTCAATGCTGATTATCAAGTTTATAGCATTGTTATTTACAATTTGCTCTTGTTACTTAAACTTCAGTTAAATGTTGATCTAGTCCTTCTGTAGAAGAAAAATTCTACTGCAGTCTGTACTGATTATTTGGTACTTATGCATGTAGTGTTGTTTTTATACTTATGTCTGTCTTACATCTCTGTGTTTCAAAGGAAGGAAATGTGACAGGCATCTTTATCTCATTGACTGTTGAACTAGATTTTTTTTTCTGTACAATGTATGTCTGAGTTTTACATAAACATTTTATATTTTCACAAAACTGATGCATGAAAGACGCTATATTAAAGTGTATTTAAGTATATATATGTGTAATATTAATATATGAGTCATTTGATATAAAATATAGAAGACAGTCTTCGACGGTGAAAAACAGAAATACCTAAAATGTGCAGTTTTATTTTTAATGTATGTTATTAAGAGCTTTTGAATTTGTTGATTTCATTTACTATATTTTGATAAGTTCTGTGATGGATTAGGCCTGGTGATGTTTTCATGGGAAAGAACTTAACTTTTATCTTGCATTTTAATTGCACATAAGTTTGAATTATGAAACAAATTATTTATATTAAAAATTATGTTTTTATATAAAATAGCTTTGTTTTAAAGCACATTAATTTGATTTTATCCCATTATATTTGTGTGCATCATTTAAGAAACGAATAACCTAATTATATTTGTCAATGATATTAAATTTGTTTATTCTCCACTGTAATGGATTATCATTTTATTATACTGCTGTTAGTTGCTCATCTTTTTTTTTTGATTTATTAAATATAGTATTTTTAAATAAGTACTTTTAATGCACATTATTAAATGCATTTTCAAATATGTGCCTTTAGGGTGCCTTGAGATATCATGGAATGAAACATGATAGATCATGGTTTACCATCAGCACTGCCAGTGTTCTTGGAATGTCAAAAGATCTGATTTAGAAGAAACATTTTTATATACACCTTTCATGCTGATCTTAGAGATACAAGTTTAAGAAGTATTCTTTGTTGGTAGTTATTTTCTTATTAATGGGATAGTGTGCACCCATGTATACATTTTGTATATAATATATTTTCCAAGCAATAAACAGATTCAAAACACTATTTTGTCTAAATGGTTTCATAAGTTCATTTAGTTTAATAAAATATATATTTATATATATACTCTTTTTAGAGGTTTAGGAATGTTTTGAGAAATGAAATTTTTGAAATTTAATCAATTCTTCATATGAAAGATATTTCGATTTGAAAGATTATACTTTTTGCTACTTACAGACAAAATTTTCTCTTTCTGGGGAATTTAGAAGGAATTCTGTCAAAAGTACATTTTGCTTCATTTCATAAATTTTTATCTTATTGTGAATTTATTCATTTGTCTGAAATAAATTTTCTTCTACTTTTTGTCCATGTTAATTACAGCATAATACTAAATTTTTATAGATAATTTGGTTTTTGTAATAGTTAAAAATGATTAATATGTTTCAACATTTGATGGACAGAAGTATTTGTAAATGATTTTATTTACATACTTTATTCTTACTTTTACCTAAGTTTATGAACTTTCATATAACTAAAGGAATATTTTGCATGGAAATATTTACATTAGCTTAATGATATATTCTTAGCAATAGAAGTATATTATTCATATTTCAGAAGTGAAATTTAATCTTTATTGATGGATAAGACTAAGTAAAATTTTGTGATGCTTTCTTTAAACATTGTAAAGAAATTATTAAAATTTTTGTATTGTCTGCTTTTTGCTGTGTGTTTCCACTATTTCCTCCTTTTCTAAATATATTTATTTTCATGTAGTTTGAATTGACAATATGTGTGCTGCAATAATATGTCAGTTTATGTTGTTCACTGTTCCACTTGCAGAGTGCAGTAGTATTTATAAGTTTTTGTTAACTTATTATATTAAATAAGTATTATTATAAATATGTACAGATCTAGGCAAATGTGAAACAATAAACTTTCACCATAAAAATTTGCATATTTAGATGTTTTAATTTTGTGAAATGCTGGCAATGGCACAAACTACTTTTCATTCAAATGAAAACAATATTGCAGCTTAAATTTTTTTATTTACAATATATTGCATTGAACAAAATGATTAACTATAATCACACTACAGTTTTATATATTTTACAATCTAAAATACATATATAAATACAGCAAAAACATATAGCAAGCCTTTAAATAGGAACAAAATACACTTTTTTAACAATACTGTGATTAAGGAATTGTATAAAATGCTTCCAAATAGAGAACACTTTTAAAACTCTTGTTACATTCAGCTCTCAAAATGCTGTAATTAATTCAAAGTTTATGTAGAGAAATATAGTATGGTATTTCCTGCACTTACAATGTCAGTTTATTATATATACAAAAAGATTTGCAATAAATAATGAAATAGATGAAATGTTAAAAATTAAGAATTTTATCTGAAGTTGTTAAATTATTTGCTGTATAGTAAATTATGCTTGTAAATACTTTAATCTTCATTTTTGGTGTTGGCAAATGCACATTTTAAGCTTTATCACGAAACATACCCATCAAAAAGTTATATACATCAAAAAGTCAAATTTACATTCAAGAAGTATATCCTTCAATATTAAAAGTGAGTGCCTAAGATTCTGAATTTAAATATAAAGAGCTAAATTTTAAAAATCCCTATGTACATAAAACAGGAACTGTTAATATATGACAACAGAATCAAAATACTTATAGATGATAGGGGAAAAATCTGAATAGAAATGATTATTTTGTAGATTTACTCATGTTTTAATAGGGAGAAATTTTTGAACTATTAAAAGGGTCTTTGTATTCAGATATTGCTGCATTTCCTTCTTAAAATCATTTTATTTGTTATGTGACATGGGCATACGCTGACAAATTTCTTAAAAAGTTACATAGAGTGTTCAGTTTATGAAGTACTGCTTCACTCACTTTATCTTACTTTCAAATTTTTGTATAATATCATGCATATAAGTTCTGTTAAAGTAGAAATTTATAAATATCATTTCTGGTATTGTAGAAATGTGTAACTATAATGAGGTTTTCTGAAAATTGCTCACAAAAATTTCATCTAAATGGTAGAATATGAAAAGCTGTCAAGAAAAATAGTCTGTTGAGTAATAAAAATATATTATACAAGTCATTTTTACTTTGTTTTGCCTTTAGAGTAAGGGCATCTAAAGTTACATTTTATGATATGGAACATAGTTGATTCTGAATAAGCTCAGTTTCTTCTTATTCTGTGTCATATAATATTTCTTGGGCGTATATTCTATGTTGTTGAGAAAATTATTGATTAAAAGCTTTTTAAGGGATATATTTATAATTGAAGTCATTGACTGTTACATGCATATATGTCTAGTAACGTAAATACTTTATATATGAATAGATAATATAAAATGCTTTTTACATATTCCAAATATACATAAGCTCTTTATGTTGTATGTTTTATGAGAAATATATTCTTTTAATATTGATTACTATTATATTGTTTTGAAATTTTGTTATTCTTAGAACTAAGATGTAAAATTCTGTTTAATTTCCTTCATCTTATATGCTTTTACCAAAAAACTGTCTTAAATATCTATATATATTTCATTAGAAGTTCAGCATTTTTATGCTATAATTCTTTGCTTGATGTTATTTTTTAATACATATTACATCTTTTAGATTCTAGTAAATTTTCTTAAAATATTTGCTTGTTTAAAAAAATAGGAAATTTTGATTTTAGCTGTTATATTTTCACTTTATTTTAACATAGGTCATACTTTAAAATAATGTGAAATGACCTTTTTTATTAAAAAAGTACTTAAGTATTATATCGTGTAATTGTTTTTTTTATAAGAGCTGTATATTAATAATGTGTTTGAAACACTTTATAAAAGTTAATTTTTTAATCTTTGATGAAATATTTTAATTTTCTTGCAGCATTTTGTATAAATATATTTTACATCTTATGAAAATGAGAACATTAATATATTGAACTAGCTATTTGTGTATCTACTTTTCTGGTAATATTAACAGCAAAATATGATTAATGAATTTAAGTGCATTTATTTTTAAAAAGTACATTAAAGTTGCTAAAATCATTGTATGTGAATTACAGTGACTTGAGCATGTAAGACATCTAATGTTGTTTCCCAAATGTGTTGTGTATAAATTACAGTGTTGTATACAAGCGATTACTAGATAAATACCAAGTGTCACAAAATCAACAGATTTCTAAACATGTAGTTATCAGTGGTCCACTTCCCAGTCTTATAATTTTTTAAAAAAACTTTCTGCATGCTATAAAATACTATGTACATCAAAAGTACTTGTTTGTATAAATATATTTTATGGCTTTTCTAAAACGTTAGCACTAAACCAAATTTATACATTTTCTGCTGTGCTATTTTAAGAATTACACTTTCCATTAACCTAGATATTCAAACTATAAAAAATTCCATGAAAAAAAAATTTAACTACATCTGAAAACTTTATTTAGACCTTTTCTTTGGGTGATCTTGAACTGCTGGAAAATAACAAGAGTTTCTATGCATAAATAACAACTCCTACACATATATCATTAAAATTATATTCATTTTAGTGCAAAGTTGCCTGTAGTGATTTTATCTATTGCATTAAAATCTACATAATAATATATGGCAAAGCATATTGCAAGGTACACATACTTATTGTGTCATAGATTGCTCAAAATTTACAACTACTGTACAACAACATGGCACATGTGAAGAACATATCACGGCATTAATGGCTGTGCAGCCATATTGACAGGGGTGCCATTTGGTAGATAAAACCATTAAAAAAAAGGGTAGACACTTTTTGTTATTAACATTATATAAATTTATATTGTTATTTTGGTGGAGAGGGTATTTGTTGAAATTTTTAATGACTATTTTTAAACCGTTTTATTTTGTTAAGAATTCCTTATTCAGTAATAAATGTCACAGAATATTTGTTTCTTTTCATGTATTATTCATATATTTTACCTATATATGATAGTTTATTTGCATTCTATTTATATATAATTAGAGTTTGTATATACTTTTTACTTGCATTCTGCATATATAATTCTGTTTTTAATTCCATTTACTGTTCATTAACTTAAAGTACATCTCTTATTCTTTTATACCACATTTAACAATGAGGAAATTTTTGGTGTAAGGACTGATATATTTAAATGGCATCCCTGTATTACTTAAGCATTTTTGTTATTCCTTTTAGCATCACACCTGGATAAGCTTGCATTTAATACAGAAAATTATGCATCCTTCTCTACTTTGTAGCAAATACATATTGTAAAGGCAATATTTATGTAATTGCCAAACATTTATATGCTGTAAGCAATAATGCTATTAGATTTTGTAAAACTGGTATTGTATGGATTCGTAACTGGATCCTCAGTTATTTGAAGGAAGGGTTTTGATTAATATGAAGTAGTAGTTGCTTTTATTTTGTCATATGAAATATTAACAAGGTTATGAAAACCTTTCTATATATACTGAATATGTGGTTCTTGCAATCTTACTAATATAAAGTACTCGTTTATGAAACAAGAAATCATGGTTTCATAAAATCATGCTTTCAGCATAATATGCTTAAATAGAATGTTTTAGCTTACATATCATTACATGCTGGTCTATATACAATTAGATTTATTGTTTTATGGAAAAGCTGGGTACATTTTTGTCAAATTTGACAGATGTATTTAAAGGAACAAAATTACTCTTTTGCATTTTATTAAGAAAATCCTTCAGATTTTCCAGACGTGCAGAGCTTTCATGTGAAGCCACTGCCAATCTTGGGTTTAATTTTACGTTATTTTGAATACTTGCATGTTTTGAATGAACATTAGCCATGTGATGATGCCAGCTCCCCTCTCCTTTTAAGCATGAACGAATTTAAATTTTCTCTTTTATTTATTTATTTATTTTGGTCATTTGTTATTCTAATAGAAAAATGTGAAATTTGGAATGTCTTTTTTTCTAAAAAGATATTGTATAGGAAATTATTTTAACCATATTTGGTTAAAAATTGTGAAGGTTGGGGGAAGGAGAATGAAAGACGACTTTCGTAGAAATAACAATTGACAATTTTTATTAAATTATATGCAACTTTGAAAGAATCTGAATTTATTTGTTAACTTCTAACTCATGAATACCCCTATATACCTGTCATTCAGGCCATAATAGGAAAGTTTTTTTTAATTGAGTATGTTTTCACCTTTTGCAGATTTTTATGATCTCACTGAAGTATTCTGATTTTAATTCGGTTAAGTCAATTCTTTTATTTTTCATTGAAGATGGTTGTTAATAGATTGCACTCACGTTTAAAGCTTTTCTGAATGAATTTAAATTTTCTCTTTTATTTATTTATTTATTTTGGTCATTTGTTATTCTAATAGAAAAATGTGAAATTTGGAATGTCTTTTTTTCTAAAAAGATATTGTATAGGAAATTATTTTAACCATATTTGGTTAAAAATTGTGAAGGTTGGGGGAAGGAGAATGAAAGATGACTTTCGTAGAAATAATCTTTTTATATTATTTTATATTATGTGATTACAATATATATGTTAATTAGCTGTGTATTTTCATCATGGCTTTAAAGAGCAGTAGTATCCTTTTTAACAGAAAATGCTTGTAAAAAGTCCTTTATCCTATTAAATGACAATAAAGAAAGTAGTTTCCACTGAATACAACTGCATTTATAGAATAATCATAAGATTATTAGATCAAATAAAGTGATGATTCAGGAACATAAGTATATTTAACATCTATATTCACATCAATATTACTGAACTTTTGTGGAACCCGTTTCTGCATTGAAATTTCTGCTTTTATATGACAAAGTACAGCAGGTTGAACCAACCTGCAAACACAAAATTTTAGCTCTTCTAGATGCAAACATTGGTGGTTGGAATTTTTTTAACAGTAAGCTGAGTAGAAGTATTTTAAATACTTTTTGTATACACAATAAATCATGTAGGGAATAAGGAAACACAATTCACTTTGCTCCAGAAAGGGCATCAAGATACATTTTATATTATTTGATTACAATATATGTGTGTAATTTGGAAGGTTATGTTTTGTAAATAAAGAAACAAATCCAGTGTTTATTTCTACATTCGACAGTCATTTGATGTCTTTTATTCCCTTTACAGTTCAAAAAGATTTCCTGGGAAATGTTTTAAAAGTAAATTGAGTATCTGTATTTGCTTTACAACAAAGCTATGATTTCAAGCCACTTACAAAGCATTTTCAAAGTTGCTGGTAAAAAAATTTAATTTAAAGAAATCAAATGTTTTATTTACATTTTATAGATTCTGGACCATTCTGTTACCGATTATATTACTTTTTGAATAATATTAATAAATGGCAGTAATATAGAAAAAGAATATGAAAACATGTATCACAGACTGTTAAATATTTTTGTTTCATTCATAATAATAATGCATTTTTGAATCATGGTATAATTAAAAGTTTGTGTATATACTAAAATGGGGAAGGGGGGAAAAAGAACCTACTGTAATAGTTCCGAGATTCTATACACTGAATTATTTTACTAGAAACTTACTTTTGTGGCAATTTTTTGTAGTACATTTAAATATGCATTTGGAGGGGAGTATTACATACTTTCATATGATCATGATATTTTTTAAGAATATTTGAAAGTATTTGTGTTCATTTTATTTCATTTAATTTTTTAAAATAACATTTGAATGAAGACTGAGTCATTTTATACAAAATACTTTGTTAGTCATATTTGTGTATAAATATTAAATATTATAACTTTTACTGTTGTAAAAAATAGTTTTGCTTTTTAAGTTGTAGGCTTTTAGATAAATCTTTCAATCCCTTGCATAATCTCAAGCATACAGCATTTGAAAGTTTTAAATTACATATGTAAACACACACACCCATATATATAAAAAAATTACGACATTCATGGAATACATATGATACTCATCCTTATTTGAACGAGGTGTCAAGTAATCTGCAGCTTTGGCCACATAAGGATCCTGCATGTAAAATAAATATACCATTCATTCAGCTAAGGAAAACTGAATTTGACATAAAAATATCTGTTATAAAAGTAAGTATTTTACTAAAAAATATGAGTAAAATATGCTGGTCTTTATAGGTTATTTCTTGTGATGTATTAACATCCAAGCAATTTAGTGTCATTTTGATTTGATATGTTGAATGTTTCTGCGACTTTTCCTTGTATAATATTATGTATGCCCTTTCACTTACAGAAATGTGTAGATTCTCAGAAATATCATTTTCACTTTTTTTTTTTAACCATTGATCAGAACTTGATCTTTTAAAGACTCTATTCTAAATCTGATTGTTGGACAGATTTGTAGAATAACTTGTTTGCATGACTCATTGCTGATTGATCAAATTAGAGAAGTATTAAAAATTAATAATTGAAGAATATAAAATGTATGGTTGAACCATGCTGTAACAAACTTCTAGTGATCAGAAATTTGGCTCAGTTATCCAAACCAATAAGAAAAATGGATTATCTCACAAAAACATGTAAAATTTAGCATAAAGAAAAAAGTCAATAATAAATCTGATTTTAAAATAATCTAAGACTTAATTACAATAATGGTTATTCATAATATTAATTTATTGTTCATTTGTTTGCCAGTTTGTCCAAAGTTACAAAAATTCATTGTCATTTGTTGAGATATTGGCAGATTGTGGCTTCTTTGAGTGGTGAACCTTTTCTGCAATGCTTCTTCAAGCTCCTTATGGTCTACCTTGCTCAACTTTTTCTATGAATCTAAATTTTTTTAATAAGCAGAAATAACAGTTCCGTTTTTTTTTTTTTGTGTGTGTGTGTGTGCGTGTGTGTGTGCGTGCGTGTGTGTGTGTGTTATTAACTGTAGATTTGGTTTAATTGTATTTCTGAATTTCTGAGAGGGATCGATTTGTCTGCATCCATTTTCTATTTTTCGAATAATGTTCACTTTATCTTCAGTGCAGAGTACAGCTTGCCATGCAGATGAATTTTTGATGGAAACAAAGTGCAGATAATTTGATTAAAGAACATGTGAGAGTTTTGACCTTCTGGAAAGTAAGAAACAGAAAGATAATTTCGTTGCCTATGTGTCTTATTCAATGTCCATTGAGAAATCATTAATTTCCCCAAGATATGAATGGTTACAACACAGATTTCACAATCTACATGAATATTTTATGTCTTGCAGAAAACCTTAAGATTGCAAAACCTCTATTCGAAGGATAGAACTTGGAGAGCATTTATGCTCAAACAAGAACAAGCTGATAAAATAAAATCTTTTCATTCCTTAGAAGAAGAATCAACTGCAAAACTGCATGCTGATAAGATTCGTTACTTCCTCTTTTCGTGAATAGCAAAAGCTTCAGTATTTCCATCATATTCCAGCCTTGCATAGTCTTGGAGTTGAGACAAAGAATTTTAATGGGATTGGAGAATCTGCTCACCTTGTTTGGCTTATTGGTTGTGTAACCATCTGGTATCCTAAGATAAGCTCACTGTATCCTCATTCTTCTAGAGTTGGGTGTCAGACATAGCCTTATTTTGGTAAGTGAGGGTAAAGATAAAAGAGGTAATATAAAGGTGTTTTTCATAACAAATGAATGAGGAAATTGGATGGAATGTAGATCATGGTACTTTTATGATTCATAGTTTTTTTTTTTTTTTTTTTTTTTTTTTTTTTTTAAACTTGTAGGAATTCCGGAAAAGATAGAAAAATAAAAAGAAAGAAAAGAGCTCTCATTTGAAAGATATTCATAGTTTGTTATATCTGATTTTCATACTCTTGTATGTTCACTAGAACAATATAGAATAACATTAAATGTATAGTAAACTGGTTAGGACCAAAAAAAAGATTGGTGTGAATTAAATTATCTTAGTCTTCTATCTCTGAATATTTTGATGTTTTGTAAATCTTAAAAGTTTTAGTCCGCAGTAAATTCAGGCACTATGATGGCAGCTCTTGAACTTTCATATATAATTGGTTCCGAAAATGTGTGCGAATGTTGGTACAAAAGTAGAAGGATGTAAAAAATAATAATAATTAAAAAATTATATTTAAAGATATTTATTTATCAATGTACAAAATAAAATTAATGAGGCATGTTTCAGTGCTTTCAGGTGTTCCTTTTATATAATTTACGAGTTAGTTGAATGTCACTTTTCCCCCCCCTTTTCTTGATAAAGAATTTGGATAACATTTTGTGTCTTTCTTAATTGCATTATGTACTTGAGAAAAGACTACATTCTTCCATGATAGTAAAAAATTTGACGATGTGTATGCAGGCTTCATTCATATCTTTCATTGTCAAAGTGTTAATGATTTTATCAGCATCTTCCTCACTTTTATTGTACATTTCATTTAACTATTGTTGCTCAATTAAGGACTCATTTGACAGAGGTACTGACTGAGATTCAATCAATTCATTAACATCTTCACTGTTGATGTCTAAGTTTAGTCTATTCACTAGGCTAAAACTATTTCATTTGTGATAGTTTCTGGAGTTTCTTCAGAATTTATAAAATCATTCATCATTTATTGGCATAATTGTTCCCAGGAACCTTTCATTGTTGACTGTTTTATTTCAGCTCATGAATCTCCATCATTGTTTATTGAATTCTAAATATTATAGTTTTCTAGAAGTCTCTTAATGTAGGTCCACCTTTCCTGCCAGTTGCCTTGATGGGCTGATTCATTATTGTCCTCACATAATATTATTTAAATGTAGCTATCACTGTTTAATCCTTGGGCAGCATGTAGCAGATAGTACTTTGAGGAAGAAACACAACATTGATTTCCAGGTATTAATTTTGCAGAGACTTTGGGTGTCCTAGAGATCAATAATGCTTTAAATTGTAATTCATTATCTTTACATTGTTGCTTAACTGCTAGCACAAAACAAATATTAAATATATTATTATATTAAATAAATTTTAAATATTAATGCAGTGACCCAGGTTAGTTGATTTTCAAATGACCAGAAGCAACTCTTTAGCCTTTTTTCTTCCAATTTTCTGAGACTTTCTGCTTGATAAACTAACATTGCCTTCCACTTAAAATTACCAGCTAAGTTTTCACCAAGAAGCAGAATCAGACGGCAGAGTTAGAAGGTTTATGTCCAAGAGCAAGTAACTGATTTTTCCTTCGATAAGAATGTACAATTCAGCATTTATTTTCCAAAGTAAACCTGTCTTGTATTCATTGAGCATGTCTAAGAGAATATTCTCCATCTGGAGGAATCCGTTGAGAAAATAAATTCCTTTGCAGCATCTTTATCTGGATTAGCCAATACTCCAATTTAATATTATGTAAAGAATACCTCATTTTACGTTCATCAAACCAGTTATTATTTGTTTGAAACACTGTGTTAGAACCTTCTTTTAGTCTAGTCATCTAATCTTTATGCAGGCTAACAGCCTTAGTTTGAATAATTGAAAAACTCAGGGGGCATTGTTTTCATCCATTAAGGCAAAGATCTTTCCATTTCATCCATCACTTTCCAAAATTTTAAACACATTCTTGTACTTAATTCTTGTTTTTCAAAACTCTCTTTCAGAATGTCTAATTAGTTTGTCTCAGTCATATGGAATTAATGAATCGTTTTTGTTTATATTAACAGTGCAGTTTTTAATTCATAATTATGCATTTATAGGGGTAAAATATTTAATCATAAATAAATTGGCAAACCACACAATGTTAGGACAAGTGAATCATTGCAAGACTAAACCTGTTTAATTTGTTATATGTATTTGACATTTGGCCCTGCCAGGGTCGCTCAAGAACCTAGTGTTACAATTTTGAGAAGTCTGCTTCTGTAGGAGTTAATGTGGAAGTAAGCGTGAGCTACCACAATCCATGGGAGTGATTGCATGGCGAGAAATTTTTGTAATATCTATAAAAACCTTTAAAAATTGAATTTCTAAAATTGTGTGAAAGTCGAGAACCTTTTGTATCTTTTTTTGAATATTTTTATTGACTTAAAGTGTAAAAGACTTATATCTTAAATTAATTTAGTAGCTTTGTTAATCCTGTTTTTTTTTTTTTTTTTTCTTCTTCTCTGTAGTGCAGAAGACCTCCAAAAAATCAGACTAACTTGAACTACAGCCTATTTGGTTGTTTAAGAAACTGAATAATTGGGATGTTCTGTTTTTTTGTAGGCCAAATATGTATTTTCTGTGATTGATATGAGGATTTTTTCCCTGTATTGTATGTTATTTCATCAAAAACTTCGCAATTAAGGAAATATATTTTTGTTTTCTGTAAAACAAAACGCCAGAGAAATTTTTTATACAGAATAATGAAATGATTTTTTTTTAATGCAAGCTGTAATACAGAGAATGTTATTTTTCTTTTTATTTTACTGTAAGGAAATAGTTTTTATTGATATTAAATAATAAAGTTAACAGCATAATACATATTAGAATTTTCATTTACACTTTATAATGTATGTATTATTTTAATGGGGGAGAAACTGAAAGATCTTTTTTTTATTGTGGAAAAATGTTTTTAGAATAGTTGAAAATCACAAAAGGTTTACAGTAGAGAGTTGATTCTCCATTTGTGTTTGTAAACTGTGTATTTGGCGATTTTCTTTAGATAACAGGTACATGTATAAATTGATGATCAAATTTCAGTCCACTGAAATAAATTAAAAATAATTCAAACTAAATTTTATACTTGTCCTATAAAAAAAAGACCTAGATAATTTGTGTTCTTTTGTCTTTCTCCATATCTATCATTAAGGGGATTACATATCCTCGGAATATATGCTCCTCAAAATTATTTCACATATTGTTGAAATATTTCGCATATTCTGAGCTTGTGCAAATTTTGTTCCCAAGCCTTTTCCAATTTTTTGAAGTATTTTAGTTTATAAGAAATAAATTATTTCAAATTTTTTGTTTTCTGTTATTAGCTGATTAGGTATGACACATCTGTTATGCTAAATTTAAATAAACATGCTGTTGTGCTGCATCTGGACATTTAAAAACACACCTTGGTAGGATATTAAATTTTATTCTCATGGTTTTATTTTATGTGGTTGATGGTATGTATTTTTAAATAGAAAACTTTTGCTAATGCTTAGTTTCAGAAATCTATCATTTTAGAAGAATTAAGGCAAACTAAATTGTTTAATAATGTGGGTTTGAAATGAAATATTCTATCTACATTTCTACGAGATGGGACCAAAAAGTTTTGGGAGTTGTTTAAAAAAAAATACTTTGGATATGAAAGTGTTAAATTATTACCCATGTGACTGAATGTAATGCTTCACCCACTATTATTTCTTAAACATGTTCATCTGCCTGTGATTTTCTTTGAACTTCCGGGAAAAAAATATTCCTTTATCCTCAGAATAAAAGAATCGAATAGAGAAAGATTCCTTAATCCAAAGACGTCGAATCTTACCATATCGAATGTATAGCAAAGATGGCACTCATTCCTCACTTTGATATTATTCCAACATGTTGGATTATTCAAATCTGTGTTTGTGAGTGCATTGTTACAGAGGCTTAAATAAGGTACCGTTCTGACAATGATCATTAAGGGGAGCTTGACAGACTTTTCAAATAATTTCATCATACTGATTGAGAAAGGTGTATGGTCTTTATTTGACGTTTTACTTTTTAAAAACAATTCACCTTTGAAGAAATTTGTGTTTAGTTGTGTAGCATTGTGACAAACTCAAGACTGAGTCTTACTTTAATAATTTTAAAATTAATTAATAATTTAAAATATGATGTCCCTTCCTTTAAAAAAAAAAAAGATTCCAACATAGATAGGCACAATTGTTGCTTCGGAAGCAAAATTTATTTGGGCATAACAAAGTATTCTATGATGGATATTTCTCAGGATAATTTTTTGTGTAGTTGCCAAGTTGACTGAGATATGTATCTAAGTGAGAGACAACTTTCTCAATATCCATTTTGAATATGTGATGCCCTTAACATTCAAACATCGTGTTACTGTCGTTTGGATGTTCTTGCAACTCCAAACCGTGAGACACAAATCTTGGTCATGAATGACATTCTGTTGCCTCAGAAAGGGCTCTCAAGTTTTATCAAGAACACACACTTTATGAAATCTTTACTGCTGAATCACTTGAGATGCAGCACCGCAACGTGACAAACATAACTCGTGTGTCAGTTAGATCAAAGTTAATTGTCACGTTTCAAATTCTCGAGAAATATCTCGACACGTATAGATTTTAGAGTGACAAGACTTCGACGGTAAGCTTGATTAAGCATGATCCATGATTAGGCAAAGGCCTCAGTTATAGCGACATGTGGGAAAATAAGCTATCCATCACAGAATACAGTGAAAAATATGTTAAAACCAAATAAACATTTTTCCTGAATAATAATCCTTGGAAATGTGGGATTCTCTTTGTAAGTAGGTAGCTCAGAAAACACCTAAAAAATGACACAATATTCAAAACATAATGAAGTGTGCCAACTAGTTCAGAGTACATTTATCTGTATCGGTAGATACCTGGATTTCATCCACTTTCTGTGGGGTATTCTTATTATGGAAACTTTTGGGTCCCCCTCTCGTATATTAGGAATTTTACTTCTCCTACCTCATCTTCAGTATTCTGTGGCATCTGCCGGATCTTTTAGCGAGTGCCACTGAGCAATAGGTCTTCTTGGAGAGGCTAGCATATCCATCCAGTGGCGAAGTTCAGTTCCTGTCGCATTACAGCCCATTACGACTTTGCCAATTGGTTCTGAAGTTCCAATGCGATCGTAGTCCACAACAGTAACAACAAGCTGAACTTTCTAGAAAGAAAAAAAATTAAGTTATTTATTAAGTTTCCCAATAAAATACTGTATTTCAAGGCATAGCCAACTTCCTTCACCCTGGCTGTTCAAACTGAGATTGAAGAAGAATAATCTCTCCAACATTCTTCAACATCAGCGTCTAGATCAGGGTTTCTCAATTCTTTTTTGCGCTATGCACCTCTTTCATTCCTTTTTCATTTCATTCCCACCCCCTTCTTTCAAGATCTTGAAAAATACATGTACATTTATTTAGACTTAGATAATTTTTAACGTGTTTTATTAATTAAACCAAAAAAAAAAGTAGAGAAAATTGGATAAATACCAAAACTTGAATATGAATATTTTTTTAATATATATTCATGAACGAAATATAGTGAACAGCTAAATAAAGGATGACCATTTTCCTTTCCTGACATTATGAAATCCCACCCTCGCAATTGAGAACCTGTGCTTTAGAGTAAATTGCTAAAAATTCTTGTTATATAATGTAATATGCTGTGCTGCACTCGTATCGAGTGGAAAAAAAAAATTCTCCTATACGTTATTGTACACTAAAGCTTTACTGTTATTGCTATGACCCGGATGTTGATGCTAATTTAAAAATTTTTTTTAATGATTTGCTTAGAGACAATTATTTTCTGTATGGAATTTTATATAAATATGCATGTGCAAATACAAGTAATGCTTGTAACATACAAAATACATTTTAATCAATCATTAGCGTTATCAATGATATTAGCTGTAAAGTAGGCTGTTCTGAACAGTTAAGTTTCTTTAAAGTGTCAAAATGCAAAAAAATGTATGGAACTACTGAGGTGTCTAGTACAAAGTATGTATATATTTCCTAAGCACTGTCTGATCATTATTTTTTAATTAAAAAATAAAATTCCATAAAGTTTGTGATTTCAGATTTTCCAGTACTAACCGACCTGGAAACCTTTATGAATATGCTTATCACCTTTTGCTACTATGCATTGTTCAGCATTATTCTAATAATGGGCAAGCCATTTTATATTAGCCTTCCCGCAAATAGAGGCAACCCGCGATCATCCTCCACATTAGGCGGGAGGGCCTGACATAGTCCGTAAAAGAAATCTTAAAAAGATTTAAGTGCTTGCTTGCTACGCCATGGGGGCCTTAGTCCCATGGCGCAGGCTTTTTATATAAGAACCCTCTTAAACTCCGAAGGCTGAACCGGGACACCAGGCGCTGGTCTGACCTCGGAAACAACTGCAAATGACGTGTAGATTTGACTCGTCGTCAAAGTGTCCTCGTGAGCACTACGAGGGTTGCTCGTCACCTAGGATATTACCAATCGTATCGGACCAGCCGAGCTATACCCACCAAACTCGGTTTGTTTTGGTTTATTTAATTGTGGCAAAGCACACTAGGGCTATCTGCCTAAGGGGAGGGATGCCTTCGTGGAGGACTTTCTAAGGGAAACTGACTCGTATACGCGTTACACATGGGGAAAACTACGAAAACGCCCATGCAGCCAGCCCGTTCGCGGGATTCGAACCTCGGACCGAACTACCAGTGTTCAGCGACTTTACCGCTCGGCCGCTGGTGGGCGCCCACCAAACTCGGACCAACCGAGCTACTAGTACCATCGGCTCTAGGAACTATTCCAATCCCCTTAGTCCGACCGTATAAACGATCTTTCCTCAGGTTCTGGAACACCAGGCCCGTGTTTTTGTTTCCTCAGAGTGTTACTGCAACAGTAATATACTCAGTGCATACAGCCCAGGGGGACAGTAATGGGCAAGAGAATCATCGTTGCCTTCAGTGCGAGGCAGACATGGAGGGACGGAACTGAACAACAGAATTAAGATATAAAAGACAGTAGCCTGCAGTTTTTGATATTTTAAACTTTTCACGTACTGCCTAGCAAGGAGAGGTTTCGTAGCTTGTTTTCTGACTGTATTTTTAGGGTGCATTTTTTGTCATAGTCACCTTCACTTTCAGTTTAAAAAGCAATTCGTTGGCTATTTTAAAAGTTGCCGAAGTACAAATATTGGCTCTTACAAAAACTAGTAAAGTACTTTCCGCAAGGTATTTTCACAAATGGAATGATTTTGTTAATGCAAAGTTAAGGGAAATTTGGAGCTGAAAGAGATTTACCGTCATACAGCATGTTGAACGAGACAAACATATACAAAGTGTTGAAACATCAAAGAAAAGGTTAGGGGTATCTCAGATGTCATTTTCAACAAGTTATAATTTTACAAAGCGAGTTGTGGTAATCTAATGTTATCAGGTATCCATTCAGAAAGCTATATAAACAAATAGAATGTTTTGGAGAAAGGCACTATACAAGTATATTTTACCGAATCTACACTTTGAAGAAACTTATATTAATGAAATAATGTGACATGTAAAAGATGAGAAACTGTCTTCTGTCAATTGAGTAAGCAGCTAATATAGATAGGCGTGGTAAGACAGACAAAGTAGACAGATGTCTTGTTTTGCACACGCTAAGTCTTTCTGCTCCGATGGAGGAAAAAATCAAGCTTAGGTGCGAAGGAAAGGTATATAGAAAAAAGGCAATTTCGTATTTCAGAGAATAAAAAGGAACTTCGTACATTTATATACGAGTTCGAAAGCCTAGGAAGAAAAGGTGGGACAAAATAAAATAAAAATAAATGGCCCAAATGGGTAATAGAGGGGGGAAAGAGAGAGAGATAGGCGTGTTCTTGGTAGGGTAATTGAACCAGGTTGTACGGTTAAAATAGCTTTTTCAGAAGTTATTGAGGAAATTAAGCATTCAACCACATATCAGTTATGTGATAAATCGTCATGGCCAAGTGGACTAATATACAACAGCATTGTTGTAATTTATGTAAATATATTTTGTTGTTTGATTTTTGTGCATATTTTAATCTTGTGTATTTGGGTTCATTCCTTGTTTATTTATTTAACCCTCTCAGCATTATGGATGTAAATTCTATATAGAAGGATCATTTTCTAATTCATTACGCATGAAAATTTTTGCCAGATTTTAATGCATCTGATTTCGGGTTGGATGTATACTGAAAGAAAAGGAGTCAAGGTACAAAAAATAATTTTTAAATAAGTAAGAAAGCACTATTTATTCATGGCATTTGGGAAAACTTTTAAATTTCAGAAGAAAAAAAAAAAAAAAAGTAACGCTGAGAGGATTAATGTTTTTCTTATGGTAATTTTATGAGTATTTGGTGTAGTCTTAAACATGTGATCACAGTGTATAATTCCTTTATAATATTGGGCCCACCAGCGGCCGAGCGGTAAAGTCGCTGAACACTGGTAGTTCGGTCCGAGGTTCGAAACCCGCGAACGGGCTGGCTGCATGGGCGTTTTCGTGGTTTTCCCCATGTGTAACGCGTATACGAGCCAGTTTCCCTTAGAAAGTCCTCCACGAAGGCATCCCTCCCCTTAGGCAGATAGCCCTAGTGTGCTTTGCCATAATTAAATACACCACACCACACCACCTTTATAATATTGCAAATTATTGCTGGAGCTGAGAAAATTAATGTTCGCTTGCTTCTATAATATTTTACAAAATTTAGAGCAATAATATCTGTTTTCAAATGCTGTTCGTGTATTTCAGATAGAGTTGAGAAAGACATAATTTTCACAAAGAAATTTTTTTTTTTGGTGTGTGTGTATATATATATATATATATATTTAAATTTAGCGACATCTTTGGCGAAGTTAAAATTTGCTTTTCCATGTAAAAATTTGATAATCTAAATATTAAAATTCGATTTAAATATATCGTAATCTAAGAATTAATTAAATTTAATCTAAGAATCAATTGAGGTACCAAAACCTGTCCAGATTATGTGTTGAAAAATTTATTCTTGCAGAATCAAAATACGTTCCCAAAATGGGAGAATGGTGACTTCTTGACACTGAAAAATATTCTAACATTTTGACTGATTAATTATTGGGTACGTGTAAAAGTTCTACCCCCTTTGTGATAGGTTTCTGGGGAAGGTGTTCTGACGTAATACAGTCTGGCTATAAAGTTTTACAAATAAGAAAAATAGAAAAATAAAATCTTTTGTTTACCAATTAATTTACATATAACCCTTGTGAAGTTAAACACCGGTCTGCGCGATCCGCAAGCCGTTTCATAGCGTGCTGGAATGGCTCTGCTCTTTTAGCTTTAATTTCAATTTTGGAAACAAAAATTAATCTGATGGTGATAAGTCCGGTAAAAGAGGGTGGGTTGCGTAGCAGAGTTAATTTTTTTTTTTTTTGTTCCCAAAACGCACGAATAACAGCTGCATTGTGGGACGGCGCGTTATCATGCAGCAAGAACCAGCTTTTATTTGTATGAAACGCCGGATGCACACGTGCCATGCGTTTCGGTAGCCGATCTAATACTCCCATGCATAACACCGTATTCACTGTTTTTCCTTCAGGAACAAATTCTTCGTGAATCAGTCCTTCAAAGGAGGGGGGTGGAGAAACCCACTAACATTGCTTTCACGTTGGATTTTTCGAAGCGAACTTTCTTTGGCCAACCTACTCTGCACTCTGTTTTTTCGTTCTTGGATCGTAGACAAAGCGCCACGATTCATCATTTGAGATGATTTTTTTTGAAAAAGTCTGAATCGCGATTTCGCATATCAAGAAGATCCTGACAAGCCGCCACCCGATCATCTTTTTGTTCTGTTGTGAGTGAATGCGGAACAAAACGTGCACACAATTTCCTTTATTTTAAATCCTCACTAATTATTATACGTACAGTTTCTTTATCGATGTTTAAATGTTCTGCAAGCATTCTAATCGTTAATCAACGATCTTGATTTAACGCATCACGGACAGCTTCGGTGTTCGGGGCAGTTCGGTTTGTGCGACGACGTCTAGTTCTTTCGTCATCTGTGCCATCTGGAAATCTACCAAACCACTAAAACACGATAGACCGCGACAAATACTCTTCGCCGTAAGCGTTCAGTTTTGCAGCTTTTAAAATAAAACTTTATCGCACACCTCCGTTCCAAATGCGGTTCTTTTATAAACATAAATAACATTCAAACACAAAACTATAATTTTTCCTTAACAACTCAACTCATCCGAAAGCGATTATTAGACTATAATAATCAAATTAGCAGTAGAACTCTACACAGTTCCATTTGTTGCAAACAGATAGCGCCTTTTCAGACAGTTAATATTCAGTCAGTCTAAAAATATTTTAGCCAGACCTTATAGATGGTGTTCCATTGGAATCGGTTGTCATATTATCGGGAGAACACTGCACCAGCAGCAGACAGTAAGTGGGGACTACAGGCTCGTAGATGGATAGAGTGGTGTGCTAGTCAAATGGAGACCAATAAGGAACACATCAGACACTGATTACTTTTTGAGTTCGATAAGGGCTGTACTGCTGCTTTGCCTACCGCAACGTTACTCAAGTGTATGGTGAGGATATAACTGACGAAAGAACACGTCGTTGCTGGTTTCGAAAATTCAGGAATGGCTACGGAAGCTGTCAAGGTCAACCACGTTTTGAACATCCTAGCATTTTCTGAAGAGGATTTGGTCTGAGCCGTAACAGTCAGTCCGAATCCAACTGTAGAGGGATTAGCGAAAACCTTCCATGTAAACAGAACAGCAGGGAAAAGAAGTCTTGTGACACTTAGCTTTACCACAAAGTTCAGTCGCTGGGTTCTATATCAGCTGAGTTAAACCCATCGAGAGGGACGAGTCATGACGTGAGTTTCATTGATTTCACAGGATAAAAATGATCACTTTTGGACACGGATTATTATAAGAGGTGAGAAGTGTTATGTATCGGAACATGAAGCGTCACAGGACTGTGTGTCGTGTTTTGAACTGCTTCCCATCAACGTCCAAACAAGAACGTGCTCTTAAGCTTGTGGTGGGGTATGAAAGGAATAATTTATTCGGAGATACCGGAACCTAATCATTACCTAACCTAAATATTAATGCAACCTTTTACTTCCAACAGCTGAACGGAGTGCAAAATTCATTGTGGTCAAAGCGCCTAAGCCTTGTCAGTCTCTAATGGTTTATTATCAACATGAGAAAGCTAAGCCACATACTGCTGTGATGACACGTCAGAAATTACTAGACTTCAATTAAGAGTTTTAGCCCATCCACGAAATTCCCATGTCTTGGTCCCGCAGACTTCCACCTTTTTCTAGCTCCTTTACTGGAAAACTTTTCATGATAAGGTTACGAAAATTACCTTACCTTCAGCTTCAGACTTGAGAAGTTTTATCGGCGTGGGATTCACATACCAGAAACATGGCAAGAGGTCATTGATCATGATTATGATTATTCAAAGTCCTAGAAAAGTTACAGTTAGTCTTGTTTGCATTTCCATATGCAGACCTAAAACCGGGAGAACATTTGCATGTACCCAATACGTATAAATGAATCTGTCTTCAAGTGTGCTCCAGTAACGTCCATAGGTGTTAATAGCCCACAAATGCTTTTCGTATTCATTTAAACACATAAATACATACATAGAGGTTGACAGAAGTTTTTCACATCGGAATTTGCTCTTTGACAATAGACAATACTCCGCTCATGAAAATGTTACCAAACATTTATTTATTAAAAGTAATTCTGGTGTGCTTACAAATGATAAGAATAAGTACAGGTTATTAAAATTCTTAGAAACTTATGGATACTTAATTTCTTTTCTTACGTAAGTTTTGAGACGAAGACTTTCATAATATGAATTTACAATTTTGAACAAATAAGGAATAAATTGCTTTAGACGAATATTTATTTCAAATTTAAAGGACATTTTATTTATATTTAGTCTTTAAGTTGTCATCATTCGGGCTGTGATTACATTACATACTGTGCTACTAATTATAATAATTTAAAGTTTACTGAATATTATAGTACCTTCTTTTATTCTCGTGAAATCTAGGATAAAATTTTTGGCTTAAACATTTTCAGGAGTAGGCTTAAGTAAGAGATTCTCTCGTTTTTAACATAATCGTCAAAAGCGATGGCAAAGTGACGAAGGAATTCACAAGTAGCTGAACTACACAATATAATATGCAGTGTTAAAGGATGCTAGAATAAATATCATTCTTTTCATAACAAGTATGATTACGGAAACTAAGGAGAAGCCATGTAAAACCATTACCACTTGTCATCACATTTACTTTTATCCATTAAGAGTGTGACTAACACTGCTGATAAGCATGATATTTTTACATGTAGTACTAGATTGTTGAACCTGAAATGAAAAAAATAGTAAGGGGGGAAAACGTTTTTTAAAAGCGATAACTTTGAAAGTCTCCAAAATTTCTTGTAAATAAAATTATTAATTTAGATATCTTTCTTAAAAAGGTATCCATAAAATCAATAGCTTTTCGTATTGTTTTCCTTACTATCTCGAAAATAAACTATTTGTTAACAAAAATCATTACTTACTTGAATTTGTTCGAAAGGAACTTCAAATGTAAACGACTCATTGTAGTATGGATTCAATGTGCATTTCTTGATGCTGGTCTTTTTCTTCTTGATTCTTTTTCCATTCATCATCAGAGCAATTTTAACGTATGGATCTGTAAGGAATAGTATCAATATAAAAAGGTCCACTAAAAGCAAAAGTGAGCAAATATCTTGCTACATTCTTGCTCACTTTTGGGTTTAGAGTTTTTTTCAATACTATCGAAAAATACTGCGAATCTTCTCTAAAGTGATCACTCATGGTTTCAGACAATTTGGGGGTTCTATGGAAATTATCATAGTAGAAAGGCGACCATAATCTCAGAAATATTGGTCCATTGTTCAGAGGTGATCACCCGCAAGAGGTTTCACTATATATTTTGTTTCATTTAGTTTATCCTTTTAAACTGTTTTGCTTAGACTTATTTGAAAAAAGATTATAGTAAAACTTGCTTACGTATTATTACAGTTGAAGAAATTGGTATGCAATTTATACATCAAATGAAATGAATGATAAGTATCGCATGGTCTGGATTACTTAATTAGGCAAAGCAAAACAGGGTTTATGTAAGAGGAAGGTGAGGTCAAATTGTCTGCTCTTTTACTACGATTAGTGCCTGAAGGTGGTTTTTTTTGATCAACATATTTAAGTGCTGCATTTCAGAAGACATTATAGTCAGTAAGGACCATGTCACATCCAATATCTGAACCTAAACCCAAACCCATCACTAGCCAACATACTGGTACAAATGGAAAGCATTATAAGTGATAATATTTTTTAATTCTCAAATGCTCAAAAATTCTCAAAATCAATTAATTCTCAAAAAGCATGATTCAATAATTTAAAAATAATTCTTTTTGTTTCTGGTCTACAATACGATGAGGTTTCTGGATTGGGGTATTATCATGCAATGTTGAATTTAATATTATAAGAGCTAAAGTCTGTGAGGTATATTATTTTTACTAACAGTTATTTTAATTTGTTAGCCTTTTCTGTCCTTTCTGGCTTCCCTCACGTTTCCCCGCCAGGATTTAAATCAGATAGGTGAACGAGGGTGTATTTAAACTGAAGTAACGAAAAGGTTAGCCAGAGCGTGTTTTCACTTTTGAGTGTGCACGTTGTTTCTTCTATCAGCTGTTTAAATTTTGAATTTCGTATCCTTCGGCGGAATTCTTGCCGCCAAAATTAATATCATGCTGGTGTAGGTTCCTGAGTCAAACTGTTGGTTTAAATTATGTTTTTTTTGAACTACTAGATTATCTTTCAGTTTAATTGTTAGCATTATCTTTAAGTTCCTCACCACAAATGGCTGGTAAAATTGTGAGCACGCAAGTCCGTGCCGTCTGTAAATACCCTGAGTTTAATAAAACGGTCTTTTACACTCTTTCCCTGTTTTATTTATCTTCGAGGTTGAGTGATACGTTGCTACCCAAACTTTCACGTAATAGCAGTGTATGCTTGCGAAGAATAATAGACGTTACGCTGCAGTCCGAAAATCTTCGAGCCAATGGTCCGGGACCAGCCCACCTTCTCCAAACCCTACAAGCTTTGCAGACCCCACCGGTTCTAATAAACCCTATGGAAGGGTTTGGCTTCTTAGTGGGTACAATGCGAGCCTCCATGAAAGCCGCAGTAATATTTGATAGTAGAAAATCGGCCACGAATTTTTTGGAACAGCTGGGCAACCCTTTTTACTGTACCCGATCCCAGAAGTTCAAAGAATAACGATAGCTACCAGCGTTCTACGAGGCAAGGTTTAAGCTGGTAAAAAGGGATCGGTAAGTTTTTATTAGGAGAAACAGGCAGTGAGAAGTACGCATTTGAAATATTTAAAATCGCCTTTGTAAAAGCATTCCTCGTAGTCAAAGACGGCGAAGTTAGAAGCTGAATTATTCAGAAAGTATCAAAGGAAGTTCGAGGACTTCAAATTATTAATTTACTGTATGGGAAACAGACCGATAGCGAAATTATTCAGATTATTTTGTCTCGACTATTACCACAGATCCAAGATTTCATTGAACAAAGAAACCTCAGCACTTTAGAACAGTTTTTTGAGCTGACGGTCAAATTTGAATATACGAGTAGTAGAGTGGCCGAAAGTATGCGTACAGAAGGATTACGGCCAGATATCGAACGGACAGTTTCGTAGGCGGGTAGCGGAAAACACGCGAAGATTTAACGATTGGGGGAAAGTTTTTGCAATCGCCAAAGTAAGCCGCAGGATAAAAAAAACAGAGGGCGGAGAAACCGCAGTGGAACTAATCTGGGGTGCCGATAGAATGAAGGTGCAATTACACCTCTTGTATAGAAATCCCTTTAAATTACGATTAAATGCAGTGGTCATAAAAACGTAGGCCTTGTTGGTTATTCAAATTTTGTTAAATAATGTGCCAGCAGGGGCCGTGTTAGATACAAAAGCGCAAGCAAACTTGTTTTTTGAGAAATTTTTTCGCAAAAATTAAAATAGATGTCTATTGTATAGTGCAGAAAATTTATGCACCCTGTGCGGCAAATGTTATTGCCGCACAGGGCAAAAATTGCGCTTGTATAGGAAAAGGCCACATTAAATGTTCAAGTTAAAAACAAGGTCCAAAAGACAATTTTTTCGTTGCTACAAATTTGCAGGCTCCAGTCATTTTAGGCATGGACTTCCTTAAAACGACAGGGGCACAAATAGATTTCCAGGAGTAAAAACGAAACCACAGATACAAGCCAAGCACGAGGAAGCAGCACAACCACCCATCCTGGAGCTGGAACCCGAAGAAGAAATTAGAAGGCATAGTAAGAAATTTCAGTGATATATTTTCTGATAAACCGAGCGTAACTCAAGTGGTTCAACATAAAATTGAATTGAAAAATAACGGCCCCTCGTACAGCAAAGGCATACCGGTACGGTAAAATTAAAGAAGATATAATTCGGCAACATGTTGAAGAAATGTTAAAAAATAAAATAGTTATTCCCATCAGTAGTCCGTATGCTAGTCCGGTAATGTTAAGCCGGAAAAAGAATAATCTTCCTCCAACAAACTTTAAAGCTTGGCACTTTTGCTACTGACTATAGGAATCCAAATAGTTTAACGAAATATGCCATTTATCCACTGCGTATAAACGAAGATATCATAAGAAAAACCAAATCGACTATATATATGACATTAGATGTTTCCTCGGAGTATTTTCAAATAGGTATGAAACCCGAGGGCATTCCAAAAACCGCATTCATAACAAAATCAGGCACTCCTGAGTTTTGGTGAATGCCTTTTGGCTTGTGCAGAGGTCCGGCGACCTTTCGAAGAACCATGGATATAATTTAAAGACCTGTCCTCGGAAAATCGATTTTTATTTACGTCGACGATAAAATAGTGGCTAGTGAGAATATTGAGGATCACATTAAAGATTTAAATAAAGATTTTGCATTATTAAGAGAAGCAGATTTAAACGTGAATGCGGCCAAATGTAAATTCGTGGCAAAAGAGCTTAGGTACCTAGGCTACAAAATTTCTCAAAGGGACATACCAATTGAAGATTCTAACTGCAGTAAAAGGTCTACCTGTCGCCAAACACAGCGAAGATATTAGCTTCATTTTTGGGCATCTGTTCTTACTATGGGACATTTATAAAAAACTTTGTAGACAGATAAATAGATAAATAGATGTAAAAGATAGTCGAACAGCTATTAAAGTTAAACCGAAAAAAGCAAGGTTTTCTTGGCCAGCTGAGGCTAATTTGGTGTTTCTCAAACGCATGCGCAGTTAAAGCAGTTAAGCGCGAATATTAAAATTTCCTGAAGAAGACAAAATCTCGAAATATCAGCTGACGCCTCAGATTACGCTATAGGCACTGTTTTGATGCACAGTGGTGAGCCCGTCGCCTATTTTAGTACAATTCTCAACCAAACACAACGTAATTACACGGCCACAGATAGGAAAACGTTGGCTGTGCCTTGAGCGGTACAGAAATTTAGAGTATATTTCGGCAAAGTACTTGTGACAATATATTCTGATCATGCTGCTGTGCGTCTGTTATACTCCGGAAAAGCTTATCCTCCAAGACTCATTAGATAGGCCTTAAATCTACTAGAATACAACTTAATAGTTAAACATACGCCCTTGAAAGAAAGCCCTGGGGCCGATGCTTTAACATGCATAAAACCAGACGAAGAAGGTATTGAGATAAAATGTAATATGTTAACGTCGAAAATCTTGGACTCTCGTGAAACTGTCTTTGCCGAATTACAAACTGATCCAGAGTTTAGACACATCTAGAAAATAATGAATTAAGATCGGTCATTCTAACCAGTTTACGGCTCAGTATTTTTCAAGAATTTCATAATGAACCTACTGCAGGCCATCAGGGCTTAGAAAAACGGTACAAATAATGCTTGAGGCTGTTTTTTTTCGAAACTTCAAAAATTTCTTACAGATTATGTCAGGTCCTGCCACACTTGCCAATTAGTTGACGATGTAAATTATAGCCCCGCCGGGTACCTAAATACCATAAAAGTTACTTTCCCAAATGATTTAATAGGATTACGCCTATACCTGCGTAGTGACATTAATCAAAACAGATACTTGTTCTTTATTGCTTATAATTTTTCGAAGTGTGTTCGATGTTAAATAAATACATCTTAAACTATGGTGCACCGTTTAGGATTGTCTCAGACAACGGCCCCTAGTTTATTAACCAAATATTCGAAGACCTATGCGCAAGGCTTTGCATACGTCAATTAAAGATGGTTCCTCATCGGCCACAATCAAATATTGCAGAGCCCGAGAAGAGGAATGTAGTTAAAATTATTCGAAGCTACATCAAAAGTTACCATTGCCGCTGAGATGGCTACGTCAACGAATTGGCTTTTGCCCTTAGAATAGCCAAACATGACACTACCAGAAAAGAAGACCAGCATAATTATTTTTTGAGAGGAAGATAATGACTTCATTGGATAAGTTGTTTTTCGCACAAAAATGGAAGGCAGAATTTGAACTACACAAAGGTTTTTCTCATGTGCAACGTAAATTGGGCACATTTTCCTAAGAAAGTTCTTTATACTGGCAGATAGCCCACATGTTTCATCGTAATGGAGTAATCCATTCAATTCAGTAATCGCAGAAAATAATGCCTTCTAACACTTTTTTGTTCAGTTAGCTTGCGATAAAGATGAGAAAAACCGCCCCAAACGAAAAATATCTTTCTTTAGAAAAGGAACATTCAATACGCAGTAGTCAGTTCGTTGCCCAGTCTTAACTTTTAGCTTTTAGGACAGGGGGAGAAATTTCGCCATTATAAAAGTAAATGTACGTATAAAATAGTAGTAAATTTGTACCTTCATCTGAAGTGCTTTTTCTAATTTGCATTTATTTGTAATATGAAAATATAACATGTTCTTCATACAAATCATGTCGAAGCAGTTTATAGCTTTATGAATGCTTTATTTTAAATTCCACTCATTTAAAAAATTAAAATCGTTTATTTTCAATTTTCACTTAAAGTTAATTTGGTATTACAGTTTTTGCAGATTGAGAATCAGAAACGTTACTCCGTTGATAATTCTTTTGTCTGCTCCTTGAAAAAGACCATAAAGATTATTAACTTTTATTTAATTATGTCTTTTCATTTAATTATGTGTTGCAGTTTTTAATTTTTACATTTACTTCCAGAATTAATTTCATAATATGTGCGTTACATTTTAAGTTTTCTTTACATTAATTTGCGTACCACTGTTATTATATTCAACTCGTATTTGTTTTCTTACATCAGTCTATCATTTCTCTTCTTTTAATGTAATTGTAGTTTTACTTATTTTTGGGCAAAATCTTGTTTTGCATGCATTAAAGATTAAATTTAACCCTCAGTTTAGTGCGGAACATATAGTAAGAAGGAAAATAGCTGAACACAATAATTTTATTTCTTAATAAAGAAAGTAGACTTTATTTCCATTTACACTTTGAACGATGTATTTGACCAGATGATTTATCAAAGTTGAATTTTCCTATTCAAGTTTCATAAAAATTACTTTTAACTCAAAGATCTTGTTTACATCTTACTTGCATAGCGACATTACCTTTTCTAAAATATCCAGTATTTCTTGGTTGGAACTTTGCAACTTTTTTTAACTTTTTAAAGTTCATTGGAGAGTGAATGGAATATATATTATATATATATATATATATATATTATATATATATATAGAATAGTAGTAGGTAGGAACATTGCTGCGAACTTGCTAAAAAGTTACCAGGAGTTGTAGCTCCACGAAATATTGTAACACAGTACTACACAATAAGAAATTTGTCTGGAAAAACTGTAAATACGCGATAAAACTGCCAAATTTTGTGCTGGAAGACTTGCTAATGCACTAAAAAATTAATTAATCTGACCTGTTGTGAAATGTGAAAGGTTAACTCACATGAAAAAAATATATATAAATATATATATATGCATGTATAAATATGTATGTTTGTTTAAATGTATATGTGTCTTTTGTTTAAATGACAATTTGATTTAAAAGTAAATTCTTTTCTTCATTAATTTGTTATTGCTTTTGAAAGACGGATTTGCATGCAATGCATTTTAGGCATATTTTTATTTTGTTTTTTAGAGTAGTCATTTTTGCATAATGTAGTATTTTATTCATTTTCTCTTTTTTCCAAGTGATCGAATACGTGTAGGGAAAATTCTGGATACATTGAGATTCGATCTTTCGGTTTTTAAAGTTTTTATTGAAAATTTAATTGAATCTTTTATTAATTTTTTTATCTTGAATGATTCAGAAGAACGAAACATGTATTCGAAACGCACTAATTGACTTTTGAAATTTAATTAATTTTCCCCTGATGAGTTCTGAATTAGAGTTTCAGCCAAAGGAGATTAATTTTTAATTTTAATTTTATTATTTTACCAATTGCATTTTTATATTTCGCGTTTATTCTAATGATGAATTCTTTTATTAATTTGATTATGTTTGGCTACAATGTTAGACCTTTTCCACAGTTGCAAGTATTAATATTGTTAGGGAATTGCCTTGTTTTGATTCCAATTTAATTTTAATTTTGATTGCTTTAAGTTTAATTTACTTCAATCCAGCAGCTATAGGCAGGACATGTTTAATTTTTACTTTTGACATATTACTATTTTTTTTTCTCTCCATACAACGAAGAGCTATTACATTATAACCACCCTCAATCTATAACAATGGACTCGCCAGGAACAAAATCACTATGCGCGCGCGCCTGATGTTGGAGTTTGTAAAGCGGCTATGCATTGTGTTTCCAAACATAGTGCCATTAGCGACATAAATGGGAAAAGCAGCTGATTTATCAGATTTTGATAAAGGTCAAATCGTTATGGCTTGGCAACTGGGAACATCAGTATCAGAAACGGCACGTTTGGTGGGCTGTCCACGTGCAGTTGTTGTGAGCACATATCGAAAGTGGTGTATGGATGGTGAAACGATAAGTCGCCGGCCAGCAGAGTGTCGTCGACGGCATATTGATTCCAGGGGCCCATGAAAGCCGATAAAAAATCAGGGGTACGGCTTTATAGACGCGAATGATTAGAAAATAGGAGCATACAAACGTGAATAGATGCAGGTACATAGATGAAATAATTGGCTAGTTTGTAAGCACAAGAAGATGGGTGAGGGAGAAAAAAATTCGCTTTATCCAGTTTCCCTCTTCTGTAATCATTTCGGAAAATACTTTTATTCTCAGTTTCTGTTTTATACTAATAAATATAATTTTACAATGACTTTGTAGTATTTATGGAGCTAAGAAATCTGAAAAATTGGGTATTATTATTTGGAAAAACATAATTTATACACGTTAGATCTTAAGAGATTTCTATAAAGGGAAATGGTTATAATAATGACAAAACTATTTTACATACCTGAGAGTCCTCCTACGTCCATTTTCTTTAGATTTTTTGCTTCAAGAATGACAACAGTAAGTTTCCCTGCTGTTGGTACGTAGCGCAAGGAAAAGCAAATATCACCCAATTTGTTCTCCTGTTAAAAGAAATATTTCCTAAATTTATTGCTTTGTTGCAGTTTTCCCAGTTTTTGACGCAAAGACTAGAGAAGGGTTAGTTATTTTTATATACTTAAGTTTGCATTAGTTGTGATCATATAAATTTATAGTTTTACGAAACTTACTTGTCCTGGTTCTCCTTCAACACTTGTTAGGTCTTTCCATTCTTCAATAGTCTGGGCTAAATCTAAAGTATTTAAAGGAAGCTTAACTTCTCCAATTTGATCGTGTTTAGAAAACCTGTCAAAATCGAAGATGGCGAAGACCAGAGTTTTGGAAGCTGTTTCCGAATAAGGAATCTGAAAAAGTAATTAATATGCAGACTATGCGAATGATAGAGATAAGCAGTCTGTAAGGAAGGTTTTATATAACTATAAAAGCCAGCGAAATTCATATTTAGAAGCGAATTATGATTTTAAATAAACTTAAACAGTTTTCAGTAAATACGCCTGAATTACTTTGGAAAACACGAAGAGAATGTTACAAAAAGTAATATTTGCGTAAGTGTTACAATTTTCCTAACATGGAAATTAGTATGTGTCATTAATGTATCAAAGCATAATCCAAATGACATGAAGTAGCGTGCACCATGAAGTTTCAAGACAGGGAAAGTTGGGACTTACTTTTGCAAGATTATACAGGTTTAACTCTTAAAAGACATTCGGTTTTATTAATTGGGTAACGAATGAAAGCAAAAAATGTGTTTCAAGGTGTAGATTTTCAATGTAAGCAAAAGAAAGCGAACAAAAGAAAATTTCGTTATTAATGACAGAACATTTAATTTTGGACCATTACCCAGTAAGAGGGCTATCTGCGATATTGAAGCAATTATACTGTATTTAGCTTGCTAAAAGCAACCCTTTCCAGTATATTTAAAAATATTTTATAAGTTTGAGAAACACAGATATTCCATGCACAGTGTTTCACAGAAGCTAGTTAGTTACAACTCATTATACAATCTGAATCTTGTAAAATAATTAAAATACGTAAATTAGCAATTGAGTTTTTAGGTCTGAAGTTAAAGGCAATATTTCCTTTTGTACTTCTAGAAAGTTCTCGCATTTGTTTGATAAAATCTTGTGTTTAAAGCCCTCATGTTTATTATGATTTAAAATTTTTACCGAGATATAGTGTGGAAAAGGAAAGGGATTTTTATCTAGGCGTATGTTAGGAATGAAAATATCCAAATCTACAATTACAATGTATTAAGTTTCATACCTTAAAGTTAAAAGTCTCGTTAAAAACAGGATTAAGTGTTTTTCGGTGGACTTTTGTTTCGTATTTCTTCTTCTTGTCTGGAAGGAGATAAACCTTGACGTAAGGGTCTGAAGTTCCAGACATATCCATGCCAGGCAGATCTTCAGCCTGAATAACTGTAACAGCCAACTGTAAAAAGAGAAATAGTAAAGGAGTAGTAAAATGAGAGTAATTAATACTGAATATTAATTAAGTTATATAGTATTTTAGATTATATAGTATAATAATTAATACTAATGACTTGCTGAAACAGAGAGATTACAAATGGAGAAGTCTGTACACGAAATGGACACAAATTTACAGAAAAACTCCCCTTTTTGAAGGGGGAAGGCGATTGAGATATCTGAATTCGAATTTATGGCAAAACTTTTTATCTATATTTGATATGATAAACGAGAGATACATTTATGAGGTGAATTAAAAATTATTACTCTTACAAATGAAGCATATCTTGTATATTCAAGGCAAAATTTTATGAGGGTTTCTTACATTACTCGTGTTAAAGTCGTAATCGAGTTTGTATTGAAGTCTTCCTAGTTTCAGGTCTGACTTTGCGCTGACTTGATCCCCATCATTGACCTCCATATTGTCTTGCAAGTCTTCCATATCTGGTTGTACCTGTAACATATTTGTAATTTTTCATTAATATTATAAAATTATTCGCTTTGTTAAGAATTAAAATAAAACTTATAAATAAAAATATAAATATAAAAATATAAATTAATTAAATATAAATAAAAATATAAATTTATTTAGACAATTATGCTTGAATTCTATGCTTGGTATAACTTTATAAAATTTAATTATTTATGTTTAATGTGTAGTATGAAGCAATATCAATAGTCTGGGCTAAATCTAAAGTCTATATATTCGTAATATATATAATATATTCGTCTTTCTTTTGTGCAACACTACAATTTATTTTAACTAAAGTACAAACAATTCTACGCTAATAAGTTTAAAGTTTTTTTGTTCGTTTCTAAACAAAATTTCTTAAATTGAAAATTCTTTTCATTATTTGTATCAGAACTAATGAATACTAATTGTTCAATAATTATGCAGGAATGTAATAGTAATTATTATTTGCGTGTTCTTTTCTAATACTCCAATACAAATTAATAATTTAAAAATGTAGATTATTAAAGTTTTAATCCAAGATACATTATTGGGAAAATTTCGTTTGTTTTCCTTCATGTAATAGATTACATATTGCATAAGTAGGTATTTTTAAATAAATTTTTAGAAGACACATTTTCTACCAGCATTGCATATAATACTTCAGATATGGAGGACAGATTTATGTTGGCATTAAATATACACCACAAGGAAAAATATTTGATGTGAACTAATGTGATCAACTTTTAAAGATTTGCTTGGAATTTTAGATGTTAATAATTTTTGTTATATACAATTCTGCCTCATTGAGCAAATTTTAAATTTTACATAAAAATGAATTAGAGAAGATTATAACATTAAATTTCAGCCCTTGTAGCTCACTTCTTGGTAATACGTTATAATTACAATCTTGATCTAAAAGGGACTAGACAAGCCCAGCTACATTTCGAAAATCTGCTTAAATTAAATCTTGTCTCCAAACCCTTCAAGGCAGTTGATTTCTGCATGTATGCACCTATTTCAGAGCTTGCTCTGGGACTGAAATATTCCAGAGCAGTCCTTCAATTGAAGTGTGTTAGCACGCTTAGCAATTCGGAATACCCTCTATGGAGATACCTCCATAAAAAGATCAGGTCGTAGCAACGAGGTTGATTCATAAATGCGACACTGAGATGAAAAGTTTTCAAGGTGAAGTATTTGAGTTTTCTAAGACAAAACTGCTCAAGCTGAGAGTGCAACAACGGATGTATTGGTAATTTTATTATACATTACCGCGTGGGTTTCATGCGGTGAAAGGGACATTGAGGTGTTTTGTTGGGGCACTTTGAAATGACAAGCGAAGATAATATGCATTGCAATAACCTTACCCTAAGAAAGGATGGAAACAAATGGCATTCACACGTTAATGCACCATGCCATAATCCTGAAGAAAAACCATTGGAAGGAAACGAAACTTGAAATAATCGTTCATCCTTGTTATTAACCATATTTAGTACCCTGAGTATATTTTTATTTCCAAGACAGACATCTAAAGAAGCGTTTCCATTTTGATTCCATACGAGATACTCAGGTGAAGTCCTTGAGAGTGCTAGATACATTTCATTTAAAAGATATTTCAAGCGATATCTTTCATGATGCAAGCACTAGAATTATTGCAAAAGAGGAACTCTTTGCTTGTAGGCTAGATTTTATTCAGGGAAATTTTTAAAGTTTGTTATAGCATTTTTTTATCAACCTAGAGTAACAGAAAATTAGTTTATTTTATCACGTATGATAAAAATCAAATTTTAAGGGGAAAAAATTGAATTTTGGACAACTCAGAAAAAGGATCCTTAACTTAAAAAGCACATGGAAAATTTACCTTTCCTAAAATAAGAGCAAAATTATTTAAAACTTCTTGGTATATCGCATGCTTTTAATATTCATTCATTATGTTAAATTTTTATTATTTTACTTATTTTTTATCTTTCAAAAGTTCTGAGATCTATGCTTCTTTATTTTCCTTATGTATTTTTTTGAGCAAATGACATAAAAAAAACACATTTTTTTTAAATAAAACTATTGAGTAAAATGTTTTCTATGCATAATTAATAGTTCTTTTGTTACATCGTTAAGATTCTGAAAACGAATATCATTGCATCCAGTAATGATGTTTAGGCGGTAAATTACCTTTTAGGAATGAACAATGAAGAAAATGTTCTTACGGAATTTGGTACCTCATCAGTATTCGCAGTACTAGCGTTCGTGAAAAGAACCGTTTTCACCTGATCTTAGAATGATATTGATTGGTGTTAAATAACTTGATCAAATAAATATGCCAATGCTTGGCCATGCACGACAGCTTCAGTTGTTCGTTTTTTACATTTGAGAACTAGAGCTGTATTCTCAGAATCCTTTTAAAGGCTGGTTGAAATTTTTTAAAACAGAATGCGTTTTGACTTGTGAAGCATTTCTGGTTTATTAGCATATGTCTTGTTTACTTCAATATAATTTTTAGGTATTTTTACGAGTACAAAACACCAGTTTTAGCTGCATTTTATATCAGCACAGCATACTCTTTCACCTCAACAGATGTATCAATTCGTAATTCATGAATATGTTTGAAAGAAAAACTGTTATCAAGTATGACAGTTACCTTTTCTTTGTAAGAGCCGCCTAGTAACTGCACACTTTTCAGATCCACAGCGCCTTTCAGTCCTTTCTTTGCATCTTTCTTCCTCCTTCTGCACCATCGCTTAAAGCAGCAACAGCAGATGCAGAGCAATAAGCCACACACAAGAATGAGAATGACTATTACTCCCCAGACAGGAACTTAAAAAAAATTTAAAAATTGAACATAACCAATAAATGTATGTTAGTCAAGCAAAAATAAGTAGATACCTCTAATACAGCAGTGAAAAAATAAGAGGAAAAGAAACAAAGTGTTAAACCATGTATTGAATTTCTAAAAATTAGGCAAAAGAGCACCATTAGTTTTGCTTAGATTTCGAATAGAACTCTATCGAATTCGAGGGCGATAAGACACAGATCCATGTTCTTTAAGAGCAAAGAAATGTCAGGAGAGTTTTATTCAAAATCTACGCCAAACTAAGGTTGCCTTTTTGACTAATTTTAAGGCATATTTCTCTTACTATTTAAGTGTTGAAAATTTTCACAAACTGTAACTAATTAATATTCTTTTAATTTTTAAATGAAAGCAGTTCAATTATTGGAACAAAACCTAACGCCTTAAGCAAGCATTTCATATGGATTTTATACAAGTAACTAATTATATATAATGATTCATATAAAATTAATACTTTATGTTATTTGTTTAAAGATTAAAATTAGCAATAATTTATTACATCTCAAATTTCGAGTATCCATGTGTAAATAATAAAATTCTTAGTGAATGCTGAAAATATATTCGCCATCCATCCCTGAAGGTACAGCTGAATACCTCATTCTATGTTTCTGCCCGTTCTTTAGAATATTGTTCTGTCAATACCACTGATAACATTTATGCTTTTAACACATATGCGCTTTAGAACAGTGGAATCATACGTTACGCGTCCTAAGATATAAAACGATTTGACAGAAAGTTTACATCAGACAGTTGTAAGATAAGCGACCTATATAAATCCAGAGACTTAAGGAACTAAAATACTTCTTCTAACCTAAGAAAAGTTGGCCATTGGGGTGATGATAGGCTCTTGCTTTAGAGTAACATCACGATGGATAAGTAAGTGTCTTCAACGAGTTTCAGAGAATTCTGTTAGCTTTGAAGTACAAATATAAAATCCTTATCTTTCTTACGGACGAAGATGCTCGATTTGTCGATGAATAAGTTTAAAAGAATATGAAGAGGTTCATGTGACCGACCTAATCTCTCAGCATAAATGCTGTAAAGCATGTTCAGGATGCTCTGTGAAAATGAATTGCATAACGTCAAGCCTTTTCCTGAACCCAAGCTCTTTGGTGAAAGAATTGAATTGGCTGCTCCCGTATCTTCTTAAACAGTACCGGTCTTTTGTGAACCTGCACTACAGACAGAAGTGATTATATTCCTTACTAGCCTTTCTGAAACGTTCGTTTTCATACTTTCAGGAGTAGTCTTGAATAAATACGATAAATAATGTCTGCATGAATTTGTTATTATTTAGTGCTCATAAAGAATAAATTACGTGCCGAATTTTTTTTTAAATTTATTGAGTATTTCAGGATAAATTCTTGATTTTATTTCCGTTTAATTATGGAACGCTAATTGATTATTGTATTCTCATATTTCATCATATGTGTGAATGAATTTTTAAAATTTATTTAGTATACACTTACATTTAATAATTGAGTTTTAATTATTTTTGAGCGATATCGATTTTCATAATATTAAGTCATGTACGCTTTCTTAAACTTCTGCTTCAACGCATTAGTATACATTAACATAATAGGCGGCCATTCTAGCATGTAAGTGAGCTAAGAGTTTAACCCAAAGCTCTAGTTTATTTTCTTCTTGCGTTTTATTACACCTGAAAGTTACAGATTGTCGTATTGCTATGTTTGTATTTCTATAAAACCGAATTCATTTGTCACCCCAAGAATATCCCAATTACTATTCGACTGAAACTGGTAGCCCATCTCTAATTCGATTACATGTGGCTTAGCGAGCTAGCTGGTCGGAAGTTTCGTGATTGTCTTCCGAGTGACCTTTGATACCAGTTTTTTCGGCTCCACAAAGGCATCCTTAAATTAAGTTGGATAATCTTCGTCTGATTTGCCCCAGGCAATTAATTAAACAGACACTTTTTTCTTTTATGCCTTTCTTTTATTTTATCTTTTTCTTTAATTTCAAATTCATAGTAGCTGAAACAAACAACACCGATAACTTAATGAACTCTGCGGTATGTGATATAATATTTCTACAGCAATTAAAATCGAATTTATGTCTGATTCTTTATTACAAACGAAAATTATTACAAATTTATTACAAACAAATGAAATTTATTATATTTTCTTAATTGTTAACATTTATGATTCAATAATGTACCATTTTTCTGAAGATTTTCATATTAATTTCAAAACATTTTACAAAGTGTACAGGTATGGATATTTTTTCAAGAACTGTGAGTATTATTAAATGATCAGCATTAAAGGAACAACTTGCGAAGTGCAAATGTTCTAGCTGTAGGTGTAAATTAATGAATTTAAAAGAAAAATTTGGTTTACGTTAATTAAAAAAGTATATACACAATTTTATTGATTTATAACATAAATTATGAGTATATATATCTATATGAAAAATAATATTATAATCACATTGTATATGAGTACATTACCTGATCAAAAGTGATTAACCTGTAATATTTAAAAAATTTTATGAACAGAGGTAACCTTTCTAGCAGTCAATTTAGATCAGGTATAAAGCACTAATTTTAAGACATTAAAATATAATGAAAAATTAATGATTCTTTAAAAAATGTTATAAATATATAAATGAATGCGTAAAAATGGAAACATGAATAATTTGAATTCTATAACAGTTTTATTTTGAGGCTGCGCTGTTATTTTGCCAGTTTTAAGAATTAAACTTAAATTATTCATGCTGTAAGGCTCTAGTTGTATTAAATTCAGGTTATAAGAGGGTATACTCATTTAATGTAAAAGTCAGTGAAGTAGGTAAAGTACATACTGTGAGTCTTTTCAGAAATATTGCGAAGGAACTTCTCTTCCATGTTTTCCTGTGTTACTGGTAGTTCTTCAGACAATGTGGAAGTAATTACACTGGCAACTGTAGAAGTTGCCGTTTGAGACATGACTACTGGTAATGGAGTAGGCATTTCTTCTGATTCATTGAAAGCTCTTCTTCGACGGTAAGGCGCCATTGGCTTGCCGACTGAAGCTCCTTTCATCTGAAATGCAATATTATCTTTAATTTTTGCGTTATTTACATCAGTATCAAGTTTAATATACCGGGTGACAGTACTCATCCAGATGAGAAATAATTAATATAGAACATAGGCTTGCATTCCACTCGGAGAGGCAGAAAGAGGAATATTAGAATTCCAACTTGAACTTACAACAGTGTTGGGAGAGCGAATGAACGAGTCCAAAAGTTGCACAATCAGTTTAGTGAAAAACTCACAGAGAGTGCACAAAACGGATAAAACCGAAAACTTGGCGTTCGAGTGTTAATTCGAGTTCAGACTTTGATGGCAAACTCTCAAATGCACATCTTTGGTTGGCAAGGTCTCAACCTCACAAAAGATTGCAACAAGTTAACTATCTAATCAAGGGCTGAATATTATCAACTAACTCCAACTTCCGCTGTATGCCGAGATTAACATGAAAAGTTCAGTGTTACGGCTGTCAGAACTTCGTGTCCCATAGAAGGGCGCTTCAAGTAGCATGACTGTAACACAGTAACTCCAGGAGGACAGGATAGAAGATGGCGAAGGGGGAAAAACTGCTACCTTGATACTTGATATCAAAGTAGCAGTTTATCCCCCTAATAGATAAATTTCCCCTACCAATTTAGATAATTAACTTGTTGCATTCCATCAAAGTATGAGCTCGAATTAACATTCGAACGCCAAGTTTTTAGTTTTATCCGTTTTGTGCACTCTTGTGAGTTTTTCACTAAACTGATTGCGCCACTTTTGGATTCGTTCATTCGCTCTCCAAACACTGCTGTAAGTTCAGGTTGGAATTGTAATATTCCTCTTTTCTTCCTCTCGGACCCTATGTTCTATGGTGATTATTGCTCATCTGGATAAGTACAGTCACCCATCTTAATTTGTAAAAACAATTCAGAATCACTTTGTATATATACAGGGTGTCCCGTAAATGTTGCGACAAACTTCTAGGGGAGGTAGGACACATCATAAGAATTAAGAATTGCATAGGAACCCATGCCCGGAAATGACATGGGTAAGTGGTAGCAGAGATAGAGGATGGGAAAGGAAACAAGAGGGTGACTAATTTGAAACATTTAATTGGACATGAATACAAATAGTGTACGATAGCTTGAATATTACAGCAGATGCTCGAAGTTTGCACCATCAGACGCCAAACATGCCTGGCACAGACTGACCATTGATTGCCGGACATGTCCAAACATACCGGGAGTTTCTTTGATTGTAGCAGCTGCGCAGGCGAGTTTTGCCGCGAGATCCATTTCAGACACACAGGATCGTTGATATATGACACTCTTGATCACTCCCCACAAAACGAAATCAAGGCACGATGAACATGGGGGCCAAGGAACCAGTCCACCGTGCCCAATCCATCGATGCGGGAATGATCTGTTCTAACAAACGGCTGCAAACATCCAGTCCAAAATGAGCAGACACCCCATCATGTTGAAACCACATGTTGCGCCTCGCATTTGGTGGAACATCAACATTTGGTGGATCGTCAGCCGGAAAGAACCTGCTCCAGGAAGATCAGGCAATTCGCGGCATTTAACGTGGATAGTAAAAGGTACGGCCCGACTAAGCAATCGCCAACCAAACTCCCCCCCCTACATTAATTTTGAAGGATTGTTGTGCCGCGTGGTGCCGCCAACCGAGGGGGTTTTCTTGAACCCACATGATCGTGATGATTGAATACGCCATCCCTATTGTATGTGGCCTCATCCGTGAACAACACATAAGCTGGGAAATTAACTTCCCGGGCACTTTCTTGCAGAATCACTGTCCGAAACGCATACGTTCAGGATGGTCACCCGGGAGCAATAGCTGAACCCTTTGGAGACGAAAGGCGTGGAAGGACTCAGCGTTGAAGACACGCTGAACATTGGTAGAGACATTCTTAATTGAAAGGCAATGGCACGCATGCTGGTCATTGGATTACTCTCCACCGTATCCCACACACTTTCTTCCCATCGACCAAGCGAGTCGATTGTGACCTGCCCTCACTTGTCCTGGGACTTCTTAATGACCCGTAGTCGCAAAAATTTTGATGCAGACGTGGAAGCAAACTGTGGTGTGGTTGATGTCTGTCGGGAAAGCGTTCTCGATAAATGTGCGCAGCGGCTGGTCCATTACTCTCAGCTATTCCATACACTAAGTGCATGTTTGCAAGCTCTCCGTTCATATAGCGTTCCATATTCTTCGTATGGTACCTACCGCACGAATGAGGCAATCCTCACTTTCCACTAGCACTCTCCTGTACAGCAACCCCTGGCGGCATACAGTGAAGTTTCTGGGCATGGGTTCCTATCCAATTCTTAATCCTTATGATGTACCCTACCTCCCAAAAAGTTTCTCGTAACATTTACTGGACACCCTGTATAATATATATGTACATAACACGAACGGGGTGAGAAAACATGTTTATTATTCGGAGTACAACAAAAACAAACAAAAAATAACAATCATCATCAAAGAAGGTGTTTGAAATTACGACACGGACCGCGATGCAGGAACCATGCATCATGCATCTTCCATGCGGTCTTCCATTCGTGATGCAGATCTTCCATCCGCCAGGGAAGTGAGGCCTGGATCATGATCCGGTGTCGTTATTTCGAACACCTTCTTTAATGACGATTGTTGTTTGTTTTTGTTCTTATTTATAGGTTTCTGCTGCACTAAACATAATAAAACATGTTTTATCTCACCGTTTGTGTCCTTCCTTTTTTTTTGCGTTTTGTGTCGTCATTGCTGCGCCAGGAATGCGTTTCCGACCATGCAACTGCTATATGACTTCCCATCGTCTAGGTGTACTCTGTCTCTTCCTTAAAGTTTGTCACCGCTGTACTGATACACCCTGTATGTATATATATATATATATATATTGTATTGTGTAACTACCGCTAATTATAATAGCTACATCTATTTGAGCAACTTCAACGGAGGCCTGCGTGACACTATTATGGTTATTGGTACGCGTGGGAAGAAATAAGTAACGATGTACCATTGATTTTTTCCTAACCTTTTTTTTCCTATACCATTGTAAAACATTGTATTCAGTTTTATAATTCGCGTTTCATTTTAATCAGAAATAAATGAATTCTAACCAGAATAATGTTCTCATCAAATGTTCACTTACAATTTTATTTCTTAAAATTTATCCTAAAATGTAAAATGTAAGGGCTCTTTTATACATGGCCAAGTAAATACGTAAGTCTTCTAGTGTTAAATGAAAAGTTTACATGATAATCAAAATATCTTGTTTACGAAAGCAAAGCAGTTTATCTTTAAAGGAAATATGATGCTTATTATTTCGAAAGTCAGCTTATCAGGGTCAATGTTCCTTCTAACCTTCTTCGGGAACATGCAAGGACCTGACTCGGAACAGAGAGCTTACTAAAGCTATGTTCAAAACTGTGGGAAGTAAACAGGATACGCAAGAAGGGTATACAAAACCCTTTATTTTTCTCTATTTTACAAAAACTTCCGTACTTCGGAATACACCGACCCGCTACTTGGGGTCAAAACGTAAAAGTATAAAAATAAAGCTAAACTCTAATTTAACTTTAGAATAATAAACGTGGAAGATTGGCCTTATATTAACAGGAAGCGTATGTAGTACAGAGAACTGTGAACACTACAATACGTTTAAAAATTATCAAGAGGATTAAAACCTCTGGCCTGGAAGGCAACAAGCAACTGCGTAACTTCAAAGATAAGCGGCCTGCTTCGACTCATTGCTTCCTCTCTCTCGCTTGGCAAAAAGCCACAACTTAAATACTTGGCGTTCGCCAGACAAACTTTGCATAAAAACCTTAACGCTTATAATTCTGGCCGGAAGTAGAAAATAAGAAGTGATAGTAAAGATTTAAAATAAAATAAACGTTAGTAAAACTTAAGATCCTTACATACTTCCCGCCAGAGTTAATTAGTTTGAAACTGAGGTCTAAAACGACCTTGTTGAAAACTTTTAGCTCTAGAATCTAACGCGAGGCCAAACTTTTACAAATATTTTTCGCTAGAAACTAGAAATTTAAAAGAAAGAAATTTGTTTTTACAATAGCAGCTCCCAGGATACACAATTTTTTTTTCATCTGTACTGCATCTAAACAGGAGCTTTTATTCAATTCTGGTTCCTTCCAGAGATCTGGAAGGAAAACTAGTTTAATGAAATGTTACACAATGAAATGGCAAGTAACATATATAATTATACTTCGCTTAACATTCTTATTTCATTCATGACTATTTTAATTATCTCTCCCCGTGCTCTCTGACATGTGTTGTAAAAGAACACCAAACACGAATGTGTTTCTGTCTACGTGTTCCACACTTCCTCCTACAATCAAAACACTAACGTGTTAAAATTCAACATGCCAAGACCTCGTGACACACCCTAATTTCAACTCTAAACCCTGAGGTACTATTCTGAAAGTGTCTAACTCTGAAGTGTAGCGTCAGAGAGCCTAACTACATCATTCAACCTTTAACACATATTCAACATGATCTAGTCTTTTTACAGTCACACGAATAAAAAAAATTGCAACATTCACTTTTACCATATCACGGTATTTCTTAACATTTAAAATAACAGTTCACATTGTATATAAGAACATATCAACATGCCGTTAATTTTACACATTTGAAAACATACATTAGTAGTACATTGTTAACTTCTATTCTTTTCAAAGCAAGTGCCAATTCTTTCTACATTGAAATACTACATTTCAAAAAGTCTTTCAGACTAAAACTTCTTTCTTGCTAGAACGTTTTAAATAAAATTTATACAATAACTTTTTACAATATTTAAGTCTTTACACAACGCTATTATACATCAACTTTAGTTTTACGCGCGAGTAATTGAAAAACATAATACCAAAATCGGTACAACTCATTTCTCGCCCTTTTGGCGATAAAGGTAGACCTCGCATGAGGTAAAACTTCTTGAAATCTGCCACTTGCAGTAAGAATGAAAGATTAACTTAAGTTTGCAAAGTAACATAAAATTTTACTTATCTTTGTGATATTCGGACATCCTCTTCTGGGCCCACTCTTTAAAGGTATTGCAGATAGTAGTTTGATTTATCCTCCTTCTTGTACGGGCTCGCCCTTCAGTGCCTTCCTCTGGAAGCTTCCTTTTTTCACCAGTTCGGTCACCCTTGAATACCTTCTTTTTCTCCTCTGCTTGTGGTCTTGGCCGTTTGATGGCAGCTGGTCTTGGCGGAACCGGGAAACTTCTGTCGTGTTCCTGCTTGGACCTCGTTGCTGGCCGTTCAAATTTTCCTTGTAACTTTTCCTCCGCCGCTGATGGCCCTTCCGCAGTTCGGAGAGTCCTGTCGGATGCTGCGGTCTTGCTGCGAAGAGTCCTGTCGGACGAGTAGATCTTCCGTTTTAGAGCCGGGTTATAGTTACCGTCATTTCTCCTGGTTCTCTTCACATCCGTCGTCCTTCTCCCTTCTTCATTCTGGGGGTGTTCGTGAACTCTCTTTTCTGGACGGTGGAACGGCTTCTTTTTCTTGCTACCTTCAATTTTTCCGCGGGGAAATTTTCTTTTCACTTGCTCCTGCCTCTTAATGGCTTGCCCTTGTACTTGTCGTTTTTCCACCTCTGGAGCTTGTGCCTGCGGTGTCTGCCGTGCCGGATCCTGCAAAAGATCTGAAAATATTGGCAGTCTTATCTTCTGGTGCTGAAGAAAGTGAATGCTTAATTTTTAAAACTTCATCCCCTACTTTAAGTTACTCCCCGTCGTTTCAAATCATAATAGAGCTTCTGTTTTCTTTGTGCTACTTCCGTATTCTTCTTTGCTTCCTTAATTAGTTTTTCTATATTCCCCATTTTAAATTCTGGGGCTCTTTGTTGCACATAAAATAATTTATGTTATAATCTTTCTGCCTAGAAATAACTCAGCAGGAGTTTTGCCCGTTGTATCATGTTTTGCGGTCCTAAGGGCGAAAGCAAATTCATTGACATAGTTATCCCAGCTTTTATGAAAATTTTTAACATAACTACGGATAATTTTCACTATATTTCTATTGACCCGTTCCGCTATATTTGATTGCGGCCGATACGGGACCATTTTTAAATGACGTATGCCCAGTTTTTGGCACATGTCTTCAAATATATTACTTACAAATTGAGGACCATTATCCGATATAACTTTTAGGGGCGCCCCGTATTTTAAAATATATTTATTTAAAATAGAATCAGTAACTAATTTCGCGGAGGCTCGTTTTAAGGGAACAATTTCGGTCCATTTACTAAAATGATCAACCATAACAAGGAGATAGCGACTTTTATTTAACTGACTTTTTAGGAAAGGGCCCAATAAATCGATGCCAATTATTTCATTTGGAAATTCGGATTTAATAGTATTTAGAAACCCGGCCGGGCGGAAATTAATATAATTAACTGCTTGACATGTTGGGCAGGACTGGACATACGCCCTTGTTAACTTTTGCTGTTCAGGAAAGTAGACTGCCTCGCGTACGCGTTGGATAGTTTTTCGAATACCAGCATGAGAAGCTAAAGGGCTGTCATGGAGCTCCTGCAGGATATTTAATCTAAGACTAGCTGGGATAACAGGTCGAAATTCGTTGTTGGAATTCGTAGTTTTTGTATAGAATAATAGACCATCTATTAGTTCGTAATGGGCCGCCCTATTTCTTATCGCCACAATATCTTGGTGGCTAAAATTTTCAGGATCCTTCAAATACTCATAAATGCTTCCAAACTCAGGATCCTTACCTAGTTCAGTTATTACAGTTTCTCGGGAATTTATTGTACATGCTGTAAGCATTGCCACCTTTACGGTATTACCTTGTTCGTCTATTTTAATTCTTGATAGGGCATCTGCTACGATATTTTCCTTTCCGGGGGTATGCTTGATTACCAGATTATATTCTTGCAGCTTGAGTGCCCATCTTATTAACCTTGGGGATAAATTTTTCCCTGAGTACAATCTAGTTACCGCCGCATGATCAGAGTACACTGTTATCGGCGCCTTTCCAAAATAGACTCGGAACTTTTGCACTGCTAACAGAACTGCAAGTGCCTCTCTCTCGGTCGCGGAATAGTTTCTTTGTGTTTGATTTAAAGTTCGGCTAAAAAATGCCACGGGCTGCTGATTTTGCGAAAGTACCGCTCCTACCGCATAATCCGAAGCATCCGCTGAAATTTCTAAATTCTCATCCTTTTCCGGAAATTTCAACACAGGGGCTTGCGTTAATGCTTGTTTTAATTTTTCGAAAGCACTATTGGCTTCGGCCGTCCACGAGAATCTTGCCTTTTTTCTTTTTAATTTTAACAATGGTTCAGCAATAGCTGCAAAATCTTTTATAAAGGACCTATAATATGAACAAAGTCCTAGAAAAGAAGAGAGCTTCTTTGCCGTGTTTGGAGTCGGATACTTTTGTACAGCGATTATTTTTGATTCGTCTGTCTCGATTCCTTTTTGAGATATTTTGTAACCTAAATATTTGATTCAAGGGCTGCAAATTTGCACTTTTCGACATTAACTTTTAGACCGGCCTTATTTAATAAAGAAAACACCTGTCTTAAATCCTGTACATGTTGGTCGAGATTACCACTAGTAATAATGATATCGTCTAAATAGATAAATGTGGACTTTCCAAGAACAGGTCTTAACACAATGTCCATGCATCGCTGAAATGTTGCCGGGGCTCCTGAAAGGCCAAACGGCATACGCAAAAATGCATAAGTGCCAGACTTGGTTATAAAAGCAGTCTTAGGCACGTCCTCAGGCCTAACCCCTATTTGAAAACAACCAGTCGTTAAGTCTAAAGTCGTCATAAATTTGGTTGATTTTATGTTCCTTAGAATTTCTTCTATGATCGGTAACGGATATACCGGTTTTTTAGTTATGGAGTTTAATTTACGGTAATCAATAGCGAATCTCCACCTTTTTGGATGCGTCAAAGGATAGTCATTATTTTTCTTACATAAAACCACCGGGCTAGCATAACTACTTGAGATGGGCGTTATGATCTTTTTACGTAGCATATCGGTAATATGCCATTCTATAATTTTTTCCTTATTCTTATCATAGCGGTATGGTTTTTGGCGAACTGGCATTGCATCTCCGGTGTCAATACTATGGTTAGTAACCTGAGTAAATCCTGGAATATCACTAAATAACGAAGCAAATTCACTTACCACTTGTCGGATTCTTCCTTGCTCGTCATTAGGTAGGTGGTCAAGATTTACCATCGGCGGTTCAGCCTTTTCTGTAAGAACTGGTTTCATTGTCAGCTTAAGGGACGCTTTATTAAAATCCAGTGTTGCTTGTGCGTCTGAAAGAAAATCTTTTCCTAAGATTAAATGTGCTTGCAGATTCTTTACTATAAAAAACATCACCTTTACTTGTTCGTCCTTGATACGGATATACAACGGTACTTTACCTATGCACTTACATTTTTCTCCTTGCGCCGCTAACACTGTCGTATTATCCGAATTATATATGCGGTATTTGCGAAAATACTTCCTAAAAAAATCTTCTGCCACACAGGAACACTGCGCGACTGTATCCAGGAGTGCGGTGGCTGGGATATTATTCACCAACACTTCAATCTTCGGAAGAGTCAAATTTTTCACCATTACTGTATTTAACTTGTAGGAAGAGGGGTTTTCTTGGCCTTCGGATTTCCGCCCCTTCCCGTCAGCAGAAATCCGTTTTAGTTTAAATTATTTTTCATTTCCGTGCTTTCCTTCTTTTTCCCCTGGCCTTGAGACTTTTTTCCTGGGTTGCTATTGAACTGTCGACGTTCGCCGGCTGTTTTTGAATGCTCGGGTTTCCTTGCCCACTGATTCGCTTTGCTTTCGTAGCCGTGTGCTTGAGTTTGCTGTAGTCTTGGCGTACCAAATTGGTTTCGCTGTTGATATTGGTGTCTTCTTTCGACGTCCGCCGTTCTTCTACTTTCAAACTGGATTGCTAGCTCAAATAACTTTTCCAGTGTAGTCGGATTTCTTAATTCAATAAAGTCTTGCACTTGGGGCAGTAACCTCGGCAAAATCACTTGAATTATTTCAGGATCCGGACGGTTTCCATACAAGAGTTTGAAGACGTGAATTTTTCTTAAAATAAAGCTTGAGAGGTTTTCGATTCTTTTTGATATATACTAAAAAGTTCCGTTTCTAATTTCGCACGATCCCTTACAACAGGGAAGGCCTTTAATAGGGCAGTCTTGAAATTTTCTTAAGTATAGGTGGGACTTCCTGCTTGACCCAAGAGACTTCTGCCTATACATTTGAACCAGTTAAGCGCTTGGCCCCTCAAAGCGCTGGCAGCTAAGGTAACTTTTTGAAACTCGTGCACGGGGTAGAGCATGAAGTGGTCATCCAATTTTTCCAAAAAACTGGTTATCGGTGAGTTTCCATTAAATGTTGCTTCTGGTTTCATCGAAGCGCGCATGGTCTGGACGATGTAACCAAATCCTTCCAGGGCGGCAGCTGGCATTTCTGGATTCTGAGCCGTTTCTGCAGGCAGCACAGGTTTTTCTTGAAACTCGGCCATGGTTATTCTTCTTCGTTGGGCGCCACTATCAGGGTCAATGTTCCTTCTAACCTTCTTCGGGAACATGCAAGGACCTGACTCGGAACAGAGAGCTTACTAAAGCTATGTTCAAAACTGTGGGAAGTAAACAGGATACGCAAGAAGGGTATACAAAACCCTGTATTTTTCTCTATTTTACAAAAGCTTCCGTACTTCGGAATACACCGACCCGCTACTTGGGGTCAAAACGTAAAAGTATAAAAATAAAACTAAACTCTCATTTAACTTTAGAATAATAAACGTGGAAGATTGGCCTTATATTAACAGGAAGCGTATGTAGTACAGAGAACTGTGAACACTACAATACGTTTAAAAATTATCAAGAGGATTAAAACCTCTGGCCTGGAAGGCAACAAGCAGCTGCGTAACTTCTAAGGTAAGCGGCCTGCTTCGACTCACTGCTTCCTCTCTCTCGCTTGGCAAAAAGCCACAACTTAAATACTTGGCGTTCGCCAGACAAACTTTGCATAAAAACCTTAACGCTTATAATTCTGGCCGGAAGTAGAAAATAAGAAGTGATAGTAAAGATTTAAAATAAAATAAACGTTAGTAAAACTTAAGATCCTTACAAGCTCATGCAGCCCAGACACACACACACATCTTTCCTTGGGCAGACAGCTGTAGTGTGGTTTCCCATAGTTAATTATGTAATTAACCATAGATAACAAAATAGAAGTTTTTGTTAAATAAAAAGGCCCATCAGTGACTGAGTAGTCAAAGCCATAAGACACTGGTATTTTATTCCATGCTCCTAGTGACTGAAAGATTTGGTTATATGGAGTTTTAGTTCCTTATTTCATGCGTAACGTGGAAAGGAGATAGCTTCCCTTAGAAAGGCTATCGCGATGGCCACCCTTCAGGCAGATAGCCCTCGCACACTTTGCTATATTTGAATTCCGTGCAATTAAAACGCATAATTTACTGAACGAATGAAAGATGCAATGTATGGAATTGTTTATTAGGTAATACAGGATAATAGATAAAGAGGATATCAAGTTAAAAATGCAACTTAATCCAGGGAAGAGTTTAATAAACGTTCTAACATAAAGAAAAAAGAAGAGCATGAGAATGATGGTATAGTATCACAACAATATTCTAAATTCATAGTTAGGCTTCATTCAGATCTACAGTATATTTGATATTTATGACATTTTTCGTTGATAATCAACAAGTATCAATAACAAGAAAAAAGAAATGATAAGAAACATAAAGAAAAGAAGAGCATGATAATGATGGTATAGTATCACAGAAATATTCTAAATTCATAGTTAGGCTTCAGATCTACAGTATATTTGATATTTCTGATATTTTTCATTAATAATCAACCAGTATCAATAACAATCAGTTATATTTCTTGTAAAATACACGTCAATTACAAATGTGAAATTAGATAACATTAAACTTTCGATAAGTGTTTATTTTAGTACATTTGAATTATAAGCATACAAAGCCCCGAAATACCTATGCATCGGAAGGTTCAGAATTTATTAAAAGAAAGTTTATGCATTACGAAAAACGATCTGATGTGAATGTTTCTTCTTCGTGAATAATGCAAATTAACGTGTAATAGTGCCTAGTTTTAAAATCATCTGTGCTATAAAATTATTTGTATTATTTTACAAATATGATAACCCAGCTAAAAATAATTAACTTTGAGTAGTTTTTCACAGCTGAAAGGTAGTTGGAGAATTTACAAAATTAACAATGATTTTTACCAAAATCATAAAAAATACCAAATAAAATTCAAATATTTATAATTTGTTATTTAATATAAATGGGCGAATTTTTGTATAAAGTGTTTACTTTTTTATTTTAAATTAAATTCAAAAGAGAGGTTATTTAGAGGGGGAAATTAAGTACTGCGAGAATTTAAATAAGGTGTTTAAAATGAAGTTCGAGAGGCATTGTGTTATGTTTGGAAGACAATTCCCACAAACAGTTTTGAATTCTTTGGGTTTTGAGCTCATAAGACCGAAATTTAAGACCGAAGAAGTATAACTTACGTCTCAATTTCGATATTTACAATATTAGGAATGATAAATTTCATTTAAAGAATCTGCACAAGCAAGAAACAGAATATAAAATGGGCCAATCTACAACCTTATATACAGAGATTTTTGTAAACAACCTTGTGTTCGGCGTAGATTTTGTAAATACAAGGTTGTCGATTTGCCTGTTTTATTTTCCACGTCGGCGTGTTTCTCTTGGGTCTTAAGGAAACAATAAGAATACAATAAGGCGGTTGGATTACAACCTAACATTTCTAGAGGCAATTTCACCATTAAAATTATTAATGAATGTAGATTGAAGACAGAAATACAACGTAATCGATAACATCGATCGTGATCTCTAAATCAGATGAACGGAAAACGCCGAAAATGATGAGAGTGAAAATAACGGTATCTATTAGAAAAAAATCCTATTGTTTGAGAGACATCGAGAGCAGCTAAAGCATCGAGACATCGAGACATGAGAGCATCGAGTTTGAGAGCATCGAGACATTGAGAACACGCAGTTCCAATATCCACTAGTTTTAAAACGGGAAAATGTCAAGTTTTTAGGCTTTTTTTTTTTTTTCGCAATTTAGTGCAGTTCGAGTGCTACGACCTGATTATTCTAAATTTTAAATGTTTCAGTCTCAGCTAAAATAGCATAAATTTGCATGAAAATAGGAGCGATCATAAAAATGATCTTTCAGTGCAATCCAGTGCAGGCAACCATCGTTAAGAAAGGTAATGCGAAATTTCTGAAACTGATGATTATGAAAGCATTTGTTTGGGTTTTTCGTGCGTCACTTATTAAACTTACTGGTTAATAAACTCGGCCTCCTGTGTTGCAAATTTCTAGGAATCAAAAACAAGTACATGCAGATCGATAGAAAAACAGCCGTTTAATAAACTCATTTCTGCCGCTTATTAAACTCAGACTGCCGAATGAGACTGTTCCTTCAGTGTCAGAATATCCTACCTGTAAAGCTTTTCGTAATTTATTCGTTTGACGTATTTGTGCTTTGTCGTTCAGGTACGTAGGGCTTCAATAAAACTGGTTTAACTCAAGGCCCGTACAGTTAAACTGTACAGACCTTGGGTTTGACTGAAATTTTCCTCTTACCGGTCCGTGTATCTGCGAGACACTGTTTGCAGAGTTCGTCCGCACTGGACTTCAAGAGGGACGCCGAATTTCTTTAACTTGTAATTTAAAAAAAAAAAAAAAAAAAAAAAAATCTTCTAGAGCAGTGGTTTTCAAAGGGTGCACCGTGTAGTATTCCATAAAAGTATGTGTCCAGATTTAAAAATGAATATAGTTACTCTATTGTACGTTTTCATTACCGGATGTACACCTCTTTTTGTGAGGATATCATTATTATGCTAATTAACAACTGTTTTTCTTGCAAAAAAGGGAGCCTATTAAGTTTACATCTCTTTTCAAAAACTTTAGACTTACTGTGATGCTGGATCAGAAGATAAGAGAAGAGTAGAAATTCAAGACACGAACATTTATTTAATGATGATAAGGAGCTATAACATTAAAATCACATACATTTGACTACTTTCGGAAGGAACATCATAAATCTTCTCAGTAACCTCGTTAATTTCATTATAATACCTCATTTACTCAAGTCGTACTCAAAGATAGGTTTATAATATATATGCTTGTATTAATATTAACAAAAGAACATCTCAAAACGAAACATTTCTCCTCTCATTGCTAGAAGGCCCTCTAAAACTCAGATCAAGGAAAAAGGATAAATCAGTATTTCGCTAATAAAAGAAAGTGGCGTCATGATCACAATGATAAGCGTAAGACTGGGAGCGCATTTCTCTGGCGTAGTACCAACACAGCCATCTATTGGCCCACATTCAGGTTGTAGAAAGCCTTTGCAAACACACGTAACAAATGCGGTTTGAAGGACTCTACAGGTTTTGCTCGAGCAGTGATTTAGTGTAGTGCAGCCGGCACCATAACGTTATAGTCGCTTTTTTCTGTCTGTTAAAAAGGATTCAGTTTACCTTCAGTACATTTGTAGGGTAAGGATGTGGTAGTCTTGATGTGTATGCTACTTATACTGGAATTGTTGGAAGTGATGTTATGTGCATATTACTTATTTTCAGATAAATACACATGAGAGTAGATTTCTCAAAAAGAAGCATGATATTGAAAGAATCCGATTCTGGAAGTGAACAAAAAGTTCAGTGCAAGTAAGATAGCAAAATCGTGGCATACTCGCAAATATAATGAAAGTTATTTAAGCTTGTAGAGACATTAGGTTATTTTGAAAGCAGGACATGTGAAAAATGAGCAGTGCCCTCGCCGGGACTCGAACCACGGACCTCTCGAATGCGCGCCTAGCGTGCTGACCATTACACTACGCGAAGGCATGCTAAGAAGGCGGGAGAAATATCTTATAAGCTTTGGTTTCATTTGGAGCCCTTAGCCTGTTCTGTAATTTACACTTCATTTATCAAAGAAATTTTAATGTACTGAAGTTTAAATACTAAAATTTAAAATTTAAGTTAAATTATTAATTTTTTAATAATTAGAGCGTAATAATTTTAAAAGACTATTAATAAATTTTCAAGGATGATATCTGGAGAACTTGACTGGTTAAATATGAAATCAGAGCTGTTTGTTCATTTCGGGCAATCACATGCGTTTTCTTTCGGGTGATTTAAATACCTGCCACTAAAATTAGCAATCTTTTTTACATTTAGAAAAAGGTTTATTATTCGCTTGATGGTTAACTTTTCCTCTGCGCGAATTTCGTGTCCTGCTAAAGCAGAAATTGTTGTCACTTTACTTGTAAGAAATATTCGTTGCAAGCCTCTTATGAAAGCGATACAGTAAGAGAACTGCTGTGAATTACGTCTTTTCTTTATTAAATAAGCGCAAAATTCTTCATGAGTGGCCTTAATTCTTGATGAATAAAATCACAGCAAGTCTTTTTTTTTATTTGCTATTGCTATTTTGAACAACTCGTTTTTGGTATATGGTTTTATGATACGTATTCTGAATTTCTGATGATTAGTTCTTAATTTAGAAGGGTTATTGTAAGTGGTTGACTTACAAATGTTTTAGTTAATTTAAGAAATCATATTGCTGTTTTTCTCATTTTTTGAATATTTCATTTCATAACATAGTTATAAATTCATAACATATGCTTTCAGAACACAATAAGAGTCTTCAAATTTGTAATTCGCAATGTCGAAACGTAATAGCAAGAAAGAAAATAGTTTATGATGTCATAAAAATGATTATTCACTAAATAGATCATTGGGAATATTATGGTTAATCAATTACCAGAAATGTGTTTCTGGAAAGATATCAGTTTTGCTTTCACATTTTGTCAAAATTATGGCTGATGTAGAGCCTGGTTTAAATTGGAGGCAGTGAGAAATATATGCAGATGAAATGTTAGTATGCTCATAAAAACCTTTGCGAAGTAATTGCAAAATTTAGACTGTTTGAAATTGAATATGGGTTTAAGATTAAATTTTTTATAGTCCCAAAGAAATAAAATAACTCTTCTCTCATACGTATGAAGGTCGTTCTCCTTCCTATTCTACAGTGAAAACATAGCTAAAACAATTTCTAGGGACTGAGAATCCGAAGATGATTATTTTCGTGAAAGTCGATTATTGAAAGAAATAACATCAGAAAATACGGCTCGTGTCCAACATGAAGTATTGAGTGACAAGAGAACAAAAGTCAAAAAGATGAAGTTACCGTATTCTGATAGGGCCATGAGGAGATCCAATTTCTATTCTTTGCAGAAAGCTGTAAGATTCTTGCTCTAGAAATCCTCCATGATTTCTTTCTTACACTTGACGAAATAACTCTTTCTTTTTAAACCATCTTCATTGGGGATTAATTCTCTTTAAATTAATTTTTAAAGCAAATATTAACAAAAGACCTATGAGAAAGGAGTAGCAACAGATACTGATAAGAATGGTCGATCGCATGAAAGAAACGAAAAACTGCAGGCATGAAATTCAGGAAACTTTTCTTTATTTTACCAAAATTTAAGGACGTCCATTTCATCACACGATGTTTTATTGATTTATGAAAATTCTAATAGCCTCAGTCACGTTCATTCGTTATGAAAGGCGCACGTGTGCTTTGTATGCACTCTACCATACGGCAATAAATCTGGAGTCTGTCGGGCTAACCATCTTACATAGGGCTTATGTTTGATTGGTACTTATATGACGAATATTCTGAAAAATCATGCTAGGGCTTACTTTTCGATTAGGTCTCATCTTGGGAAAACATTATTATGGCTCATTTTTGAGATATCCTGTGATTAGAGTTACAAAAGAATAGAATACATTAGTTGTAAAATGCTTCTATCATTTTGCAGAACAGTATTCGGGTGCACCTGCTTTGTTCACCTGAAGGATTTGAGAAGTGTTCTGTCATCTTCCATTCTTTCCAGACATTAGCTTCTGCGACTATAACTAGATTTGTAAGATAAAATGACAATTCCTTCCTAAGATAAAAAAATACCATTTAGTGAAAATCAAAGTGCATATTAAGGATACAAGTTATTTAATACAATAACTTGCCATCAATACGAGATTTAGCAGCGTTGATCGTAATTCACGTGAAATCAATTCTTAAATTCCAGATAATGAATAAAATATTTTCACGGGATTTATATATACATTAATCTTCATCTTGAAATGCTATTTATAACAAAAACTTTATAAATAATACTTTTAACAAACATTCTTTCTTTGCATTGTATTCTAAGGTATTGTCTCCATACCTACTGATTCAGTATCTGCGTTTAAATCATCCGGGATTTATCGCGATTCCAAAATGTTTCAGAAAAGTGAAGAATCAAATATTGTGTAAGCTATAAAACTCACTCAACGAGAGAGATATAACATAGCAAAATATGGAATCCCAAACGCACTCATTGCTATATCCCTGCGGTAATCTAACTAGAGACTTAAGCGCGTTTCCGTTTCGAACCGATGTTTCATTGCTAAGGCTGAGCTTAAGAAAAGAAAATATAATTTCGATTCTTCTGTCATTCCTGAAACTACTTATACTATACATAGCAATTAAAGTGTTTTGTCATTATTGCAGTGTTTGTAGAGGATTAGGCTTAAGCATTGTTACATCTTATATCCATACATGTATGAAAGAGAGAAAATACACTGTAACTAAGCAATGCGATATACAATATACTATATTTTTTTTTATATTCACTGCAGCTAAAGTCTTACGGTGTTTGTTTTATTAACCAAACTTAACGTACCAAACTTTGCGTTTCGTATTCTCTGTTATCCGTGTTTTCAAGTAAACTCTGAAATGCCTTGGAGAATATTGCCCGCAAATACAGGGGTTCTACTGTGTATCATGCACATTGGCGCAGTTTTATTTGGGTCAACATTTTACTGCACCACATCAAGATTTAATTTTCCCTCAGAAGTCATAGAATTCCGCTGGAATCATCACGGTATTAGAGATGGAGTCATTTCCTACGGCAATAAACAGGCCAGAACTCAAGCATTTAATCGGAGAAAGTCATTCGGGTATCTATTTATAGATTAATAGGAAAGGCTAAGAATCATCGTACAGAGAAGGAACAAGGTATCTTCGTAAATGCGAACATTGCAAATATAGTAATCACTTTTGGAACAGTATCTGTGGAATAACTCTATTAATGAATTAATATTTCAAGTAATTGTTTGTTTGTATCAAATAAACGCACATTTTAATTTCTTGCTATGGGATTACCGCACTGAAAATGCCGCCTAAATAATTTCAAATTTTCTAATTTGTTATTATTATGCCGATAAAAGTTGTTATCAAAGGGTTAAAACAGTCTTCGTATGAAGTATAAAACAGTAAGCTATATAGCTTTAACTAGAGAATTAAGAAGACACGCGAGAGAAAAGTTTTCTTTCTTGTTAACTCTAATTCTATCTCCTCGTGTTCCACAATGTATACCACGAAGCTTATACAAGTAAGTTATAACACTAAGAAAATGAATAAAACAAAGCTACAATAGCACTGCAAAGATTAAGAAGAAATGAGGGAAAATTCTTAAAAATAATTATTGTATATTCCGGCGTATAACGCGCCCTCTTTTCTTTACGAAGAACTCGGGAAAAATCATGTGCGATGCTCTTATCTTTTGAAGTCTTTCATTCGAAGATTTTTTCTAGGTATTCGGACAATGGTATACTGAATTGACAAGCTATAAGGAGCTATATATATACAGGCGCGTTTTAGGGAGCAAATAATTCTGCGAAGAGGGTGGGTTGTATTCAATGCAGCTGTGCACAAGAATGTTATTCTAGGGTTTCGAGAAAAGGGAGACAGACACGAGGAGAAATGGTGTAACACCAGGGCGCCTGGGTTAAAGAACCCTACCCCTTGTAGAACAGCTAAGTGATTACGAATTATGCCAAAAAATAACCTAAGCATAAATCGAACAAATGTGAGAAACAAATTCAGAAATCTCACTTCCAAATTAACCAGTGATTGTCGTGCGAGGGGGATAGAATTTCTTGCAAGAATGCTCTTACCACCCGAATGAATTCACGAAATTAGGAGTCAGATGTCTCGTTTTGCAGTCGTATGAAGCCATGGTTTTGAAGTGAACTTTGAAGGCTTTAGTAAATCGTATTTGCTTTAGTTGAAATACAGGTGCGCTAATGTTCCTTTTATTAGTAAGTACGACTCCTGCCAACCAAAACAACTACGATGCTTGTTTCAAATGCAAAGTCATTCAGCTTGCGAAAGAAAATGAAAATCGTGCTGCAACAAGGATGTTTGGTGTTGGTGAAAGATGGAACGGATGGCATATTTCAGAAGTGCACATCTGTGTAGCCACCGAGGGAGTGGCTTCAAGAGCGGACCAATGAGCATCCAGTAATATTTCTGTCATGTCACATGACCTTTCGCGTGCTTTAAGATTTAAGGAAGATGGTTAAAAGTATTCTGCCACGCAATTTTCTGTAAAAAATAATTAAAGCATCGTCGATTGCTTCTGAAACTTTTCATTGCGAAGTTAGATCAAATATAGGAAATTATGAAGATTTCACTACCTGGTTGAAATAAACACATGTCGGATACTTCGCAAAAATATCGATGGGAAATATTACTTAATAAGTGGTAAATAAGATGAAGAAAGAAATATGTGATAAACATCTGAGCCCAAATGCAATCTTTACATAAAACTATGCGTATGAGAAAAATATTTACACCAAATATATAAGTAAATAGAAGTCAGCACTTTTTATTGCAGTCTATATGAAAAAGATGTTCTACAATAATAATAACCAATGCAGAATTTTATTCAAAATGAACTTTACTAATTTGCATTCGTATATATTTAGTGCGTTAAATTTCACATTTAATAAATGCTCACTCTTAAATGTACTGCCTACACAAGAAATACTCATCAAACAGAGTGAATTCATCGTATTCACAACCAGTATATTCAATTTATTCACATATAATTTTTAATGTTAACGATGGATATAATCAAATCATATGTGTTCGGAATCTTACACTTTAAAAATCGAAAGAATCCAAGCACTGAAATAAGAAAACACTAGATTCATTGCAACACTTTCAGTCATTCTCAGCTCAATTAAAATAATATACACTTGCATTCTTTTAATCCACATAATATGCCGTGAATATCAATCCTAATATTAATGCGTGATAAAAATCTCGAAAGTGAAATGTCAACGATTAATCAAACTCAAAAGATAAAAGCATCACGAGATTTTCTACTATTACGCCATATATTTATAACTGCGAGATAAATACAAATTAAAACGTAAACAACATACGCTCACTTGCACGAAGATTTAGCGTCACAAGAGCAATAGCAGCTCATTGGTCCATTTTCGAAACCCCTCCCTCAGTGGCTACGCTGATGTGCACTTGTGAAATATGCATGAAATATGTGGATGAGGATTATTTGTTTATGGATCAGAGTAACAATGATGATGAAGATGAAGCACATATCGATTATGTGCATGACGATATAACGGGAGACGGACATGACGAACTTTTCATGCTATCCAATAATGAAAATGTTTAAGTTCATAAGGTATATCATTACTTTTAAATAAACAGGTACAAGTAAAAATCTAATTTTTGTATGCTGACGTTTTCCTAAATTTTAGTCTATCATTTTTATATCCGGTGTATAACAGCCCCTTGTAAATTTCGTTCTTATTTTTTGTATAAAAAGTGCGCTTTATACTCCGGAATATACGGTAAATAAAAGAAAAAAATTAAAATTAAATGTAATAAAATAATAAAAAAGAGCTTAAAAATCGCAATTAAGAATAAAAGTCCAGAAAACGGAAATTATCTCTTCAGTCCGTAAAAATTCAGGGGTTAAAAAACACAACAACTAAGACCTAGATACGCACAAATGCCTTTAAAGTGGTCTGGAGTATCTTCTTCTGCTGCACATGATGAGCACACTCACGGAGAATATGATTAACATCTTCATCGTGGTTACTGCAGCTGCAACAAAGCATTTGAAGCAAGTCAAAATCGCTTTAAATAGCTCTTAAAAGTGCCATGTTAAAAATTAAGTTAATTTAAAATCTGTTGAAAATTGATCAACTTTTATTCTGTAAAAGACTGTAGGGGGAAAAAAAAAACCTTTTGATTCATTGTACTTTTGGTGAGGCCAGATTTTCTTTGTTCCAAATACGGACAGTATAATTTTTATAAAAGCGTATCCGGTGAGAAACTGGAACACGGGGATATAAATCACTATGAAGTTTCGTAGCTAACTTTGCTACATCAACAGCCCTCTCGTTTCTAAAATTTCCACAGTGTTCACACACATAAGCAAAATGAATGCCGATATCAACGCCGCTTAAGCAAGGCGATGTTAACCTGAATTTCAGTAACACGTTTCTCTGAAAGACTAATTTTTGTTAGTAATTATAGCTAGAATCACTACATTTAAAACATGCATTGGACTCAAACCAGTACGAGAATTTTGAATCTACTTCCAACCAAGGTTTAAACATAGCAACTCACCCTTAAAAACGGAGCACTCATCACTAAGTCTGTACTTTCTGAAGTCTTTTGTTTTGTTTTGTTTTGTTTATGTTCATAAACAATAAAAGTAAGTCAACTTTATCGTTCATCTTACTTCAGTCAGCTAAAGAAATTAATTGGTACTTTTCAGCATCGGAATAGACAACAACTGGTACAGTGTTTCTGTTGAAAGGATGCGGCAAAAAAGAAACTGGAGGATTGCTATCAAGGAAATTTCACGAGAGTGCCTGCAAATGCTCTCTTTCCTCGCAATATCACTCATAATTTTAATATCAGTGGGTGGAATTACCAAATATGATACTATAAGTACTAAAAGAGCCTCGTAACTAATAGTTCTGTAGCCACGAACAATTCTAAAAAGAAATTTTCTTTTAATTTTTCTTAGAAGCTTGCCGTTTACTTTATTTAGTAAAGAACCTTATAGGATCCGCTCTTCTTCGAGAGCGCTGCAATTAGATCAGACCTTTAAAAGACCACTAGTGACTTTTCACTATGTCTGATAAATACCACAGACATAGGGAAAGGGTATAAAAGACCCTTTTATTAATCCAAATAAAGGTTAACATACATCCCCAACTCATCCTTGCAAAAGCCAGCACTTTCGACCTAAAATCAAAGATAATAGATAAACTTAAAATTAATGAAATTATGTATAGTCTAACGGCTTCACAATTTAACAAGCGCGAAAGCTGACTCTGACCGAAGTCGACATAAGCAAGACTAATGGCAAGAATAACTCAACTCCGCAGAATTCTAATCACCAGAGAATCAAAGTTAACAACTTGGCCTTCAAGCACTTTTGATTTCACCCTCCAAAACCTTCTCTTAAATACTTCCTTCTTTTAGCCTAATTTTTGAATACTGTGCGGGCTTAAAATCTACATTCTGACAGGAAAATGAAACGAGGCTTGATAGAAAAGCAATGTAACTTAAAACAAGTTAGGAAATTAAGATGAACCTTACAACCTCCTCAAAGCATTGATGCATAGGAAATAACCTGCACTATTCCTTGCCTATAGACCAATTTAAGAACATCTGTTTTGACTTCATAATTGTTTTCAGAAATTTTAGATAACCCTGAAAATACTTTTTCGCATTTGCCTGAGAGATGAAAAATATGATGTTTCCACTGAAACTGTTGTTATCCAATCATGGTTGATTTAGGGGTATCAAATATGCAAGGCACCCATTACCAATTACAGTGCGACTTCGTGAGAGAAAAGAAAGGTGAATGACAAAGGTACAGGAGCACTATACAAGAAGTATATGTAAGTATTTATAAAGATGGGTTAAACTATAAGGTATTTCTCCCGCCGTCTTAGCATGCCTTCGTGGTGTAGTGGTCAGATTCGAGAGGTCCGTGGTTCGAGTCCCGACGAGAGCATTGCTCATTTTTTATCTCTCCTGCTTTCAAAAAATACCTAATGTCTCTACAAAACTTCTCTATGAAACTCTACTTCTCTGTTTAAAATTTTTGTAATCAAAATTATCAGTTACTATGACCATGCTAGCTAGGCTGTCGGCCTGTTGGATAGAACTCTATTATAATTTCTAATCTATTGTTCTGGTTTGGTATACGTTAATGCTTAAGTGCTTTTTTTTTGTGTGTGAAAGAACGAAAGAAGGCCTGAAGTTACTGTAATTTTCGAACCTCCAAATATACCACAAATGGGATTCTTTCGATCGGTCATCAAATGATTCACATGTAACTATCATGTTTTTAAACACCAATTTAAAATTTAAAATTAGGCAAAGAACAACTTTAGTCTGAAATAGATTTTGAATAAAACTCTGTAGGGCATTTCATGTTAATCAACCAGTTATTATAATTTCCACCTTTACTATAATTTATCCTTTCCGTATTCTTCACCAGAATGTAAATAATTAGACAGCATTTACAGTGTGGTTTTTTGGATGTTAAGACAGAGCTTGCACACTAAATGTTAAGTTTTTGTCAGCTCTGATAGTTGTAATTATTCGGCCTTCAGGTTTGTCACTGCCGTCACTACAATTCGGACTCTTCGGTAGAGTAGTGAGCGGCTTCTAGTAATATTTAATTGTGTGGCTCTTCACTACTGTTCAAAGTTTAACCTAAATTTAACTGCTCTATTCAGTTGTATTACCGCGAGCTAAGGTTTATTTTGTATCACAAGAAAGTGCCTTTGTTTCAGACATACCAATAATTCGCTTGACGTCTGTTAGTGTTACTGGACCAATTTAGCATTACCAGATAAATCGTAACCGTTGGAGTGGCGCCCTAACAAATTAGAGATCATGTTACAAGAGAAGGCAACATTAAGTCTGGTCCTCCAAAGATTGTAGGCTTTACCGGTACCCAAAAGTCCAGTGGAAGTCTTTGGGACCATGGTAGACACGACTGCGAGCGTCAATGAAACCAGCAAGTATTTTCGATGGTAGAATTTCAGTAGTGACTTTTCTGGAACAACTTGATTCCCATTTACTGCTTTATCCGGTTGCAGAAATAGGGAAGGTCTCCATAGCAACCTCTGCACCTCGAGGACAGGCACTGAGTAGGTACAAATGGATTGGTAAATTTCTTGCTGGGAGAAACAGGCAGCGAGAGTTACATGTTGTAAGTGTTTAAGGCACCATTGTAAAAGTATTCCCCGTGGTGAAAAATAGGACGAAATTAGAAGCATGACTGTTTGGATTATATCAAACTAAGGCTGAAGAGTTGACGAAATAAATATTAAGGAAAATACAGCTAGTGAATTAATTGCATGAGAAAAACCTGATGCAGACTTTATTCAAATAGTGCCTAGGTTGTTGCCTCAAATTCATAATTTTGTTGAATTACGAAACTCGAGTACGCTAGAGTAGTTATTTGAGCTAATCATGAAATTCGAATGTAGGCGAATATCAATGAGTACACGCACAATGGGATACGAGCAGAAATCGAGTGGATATTTTCGTAGATCTGTAGCAGAAGAAATCTCACGATTTGACAGTAGTAGAAGTTTTGATAAACAGAAGAAATGATCACGTGCTAATGGCGATTGCCAAAATAAATCGAAAAATAAGGATCTAGGATGGATACGAAGAATTTAAACTATTCAAGGGTACTGAAATATAGAGGCTGCAGTCACCTCGAAATGAAAATTCCTCTCAGATTAAATTAAATACAGTTTTGATAAAAAGAACTGCCCCTCCCAGCGATTCGAATTCTGAAAAAATGAACAGCTGTAGGTGGTTTTCTTTGTGTTGAAAAATCTACAGGAGAATGTAATATTGTGGATGGAATTCTTAAAGGCTGCAGGTGCTAAAATTAGTTCTCAGAAAGTGCTTTGCAGTTCGACATGAAAATATGAATGAGCTGGTGAAAAAGGAATTCCTGCCGCCGGAAACTGAATACAAGTGAGATACAGAAACTGGAGTAGTTGGGAAAAAATATTCAGATTTAATTTATGATGCCAAGGTTGACTCAGGTGGTAAATGATATGGAACAGGAAATCTCTTCCCTGCCGAGCAAAAACTTACCGCTATAATAAAGTCAAAGAAGAGATACTAGAACAACATATTACAGAAATTCTAAAAAACATTATAATCCCCATAAGTAGCCCATAAATCTCTTACCTACTGGTTTTAAAGCATGGCTTTTTGTTATTGAATCTAGAAAACTAAACAGCGTAACAAAATATCAGACCTCTTACCAATTATTGCGATCATTCAAAAAACAAAATCCACAAAATACATGACGACGCTAGACCTTACCTCTGGATACTTTCAGATATATGCACTGTAAAAAAAAACCTCGAAGTTTACAGACAAAAGTCTTGTATAGTTACAGAAATGCGAACAATTACGAAGGAAATACCTGTAACGAACACAGAACCAAACGAAACTGTAAACTCTACAGGAGTTTTTCAAGAAGTTTTGCTTGGATTTTGTCCGTAGCGTGTGATCACGTGGCTTAAAACGGCTGAGAGAGAAGAACCAATCAGGAAGAAGGTGGAAAAACAGCGTCTTAGCGGGAGAGTTCAACGATAGTCGCCATGTTAGCCATTATTTTTGCTATGGTCGAGGTAAGTTCGAAATAGTGTTTGACGTGTATTTTACTAATTTTATGTAATGTATTTGTTATGTTCTTTACACTATCTATAATTAAATTCTTTTAATGTTTAGCTTATAATTCTAATCCTCCTAAATAAACCTGTGTTGAATTATTGTTAGAGTTCAAATCACAGAGCTTGTGTTCCATTTAGTAAAATAACAACTTTTATTCGTTACATCTGCAGGTGTCTGCAGTTAAACTGCTCATATTTATAAACAGAAACAAATTTGTTAATATGTTAGTTTAAAAACAAATAAGCTTAATATTAATGTTCTATCTATAGTCTAATAATTTCTCATGTTAAATATTTATGTATCTTTTAAAACATATCGCGTTAGAATATTCATATTTTTTGTTGACAGATCTAACATTATTATTCCATACATGTTATCATTAATCCCAGCATGAACTGCTTTAGAATATTTTTCAGAGCATTATTACACTATGTATGTTATTATTAATCTCAACGAAAAAGAAAAAATAAATGTAATATATTTAAAAAATTCGACAAAATAACTTAACATACATTAAAAATGGAATATCATTTCATTAATACATGCGATAAGTTCGCCTTAAAAGATTATATAGTCGGATAGCAATTGCATATTTGTAAAAGTATTCAATGTATATTATTTTTTTGTGTTAAAGATAGTTTTAATCCAGGACAGTCTTTACCAACTTATAAAGCATCTATTAAGTTACATTATAACCAACATTTACAAAAGGTAATCTAAATGCCGTGACTTTGACATATTTTTAACTATGATGTAACATACTAGGAACATTAAAGAAAAAAAATTCTATTTTTTCCTTTATGCTTGTTGAAAAGTAAAATATTAATAAAATGGTACAACATTCATTCTAGTACTTACAATGTAAATTTACATATAAATTTACTATAAATTTTGGTGCAAAGTTCATTATAAAATGCATTTGCTAATATTTAATAGTTATAGCATTCAATATCAAATCATGGAAATATTAGTAATGATACGTCAGTTGCATATATTAATTTCAATACTCAGCTCAATGCCAAATTTCTTCTATATCTGAGATAACATGTAGTTTTTGAAAATAATTATTCTGTGTCATCTTTTCATTTAAAAATCTCTTTCAGATATATTTTAATGTGAATTATTTTCAAAATTATCCTCATTAGAATGAATGTTGTTCTCTTTATTATGTTTGAAACTGCCGTTACGCTAAAAAATATATTCAGAAAACTATTTATTGCTGAATGTTTAAAATAAGTTCTACTGCTCCTTTTTGACAAAGAGTACCCATTTGAATTGCAGTTGGTTTTAATTAATCGTTGGTTGTATTTTTAAGAACTACTTGATAAAATTCAACAAATTAGTTCAATCTATGAGTTCATCTGAAAAACCTAAAATTTTTATTCCAATTCTGTCATGTGTATATATTTCAAGAATGAAAAAGAATTACAAATTCACTATCCAACAATACTGAGTAATATGTTGTTGATATAGCCAAACTTAAAATGACCCATTTTAAAACCAGATTAAATAAATCATCGCGTATTTTCGGTCATCGAATTTCTTTGGTGTTAAAAGTGTCATAGATTTAGTAAATCCAAGGGTCAAGGTAAGCTCAAATATTTTTTTTCATAGTTCATATTCGCTAAGTTATAAATTTTGCTGATGCAAAAGTTATGTAACTTATGCAAACATATGCTTAGAGTATTTGAACTAGTGTTGAAAAATCACTGGAATTTAAAATGTAATTGACAGTATGCCTTAAAGCTTGTTTTGGTAAAAGCATATTTATGGGTGCCCCTTGGCAAAATTTGGCGATTTTTGGCAGTACATGGATACCGAGTTTGTGCAATTCTTTGACCATGTTATTTTGGCTTGTGTAGCGACGATTTGTGTGCCAAAAACTGCCGCTACACGAAGACAGATTGCACATACTCGGTATCCATGTACACATCGACCTATTTTCACTTAAAAAAAATCTGTGAATTGTACAAACTTGGCATCGCGCACTCCCTTGACTTTATCCATGTACACATCGACCTATTTTCACTTAAGAAAACATCAGAGAATTGCACAAACTTGCGCTTCCTTGATAATACAGGGAGCACCCTTTAATATACTCTAACTGCTGTTTTTCATAAATTAAAACATTTTAGGCATTTAAGATATCTTCCTGTAAGTTACAACTAAATGAATGACTCTTAAGCATAAAAATTTCAAATTTTTATGCTTAAGAGTAGAAGGAGTTATACACTTTTTAAATAACAGTGTCAGAAAAATATACTTTTTAAAATATGTAAACCATTGTTTGAAGTATAGAAAAACCTTCCTTAGCAACTATACCTCTTTAAGTGATTATGTCAAGTATTCTGGTGATACAAACATTGATATTAATTATCACTGAGAATCATGCTTTGTGAAGTAACCACCTCCATTAAATATCAAAATTGTACAAAATTATGGAAAAGTTATAGAGTGGTTTTACCGTATACTTAAAGTATATCATATCACTGTTAGATATTGATGATGTAAAAGATATTATCTAATCATAAATATTTCAAGCATTAAATAGCTTAGTGTAAGTCAATAAGTTTTCAGATTCTGACTTTGTACCCTGTCTTTCACTATGTAATATTTTTCTAGCAACTGTGTTAAGTACCAGTAAGTAAGTTTGTCTTAAATACCACTTAATGTAATCAGGTATCATCTGTTCTGTCTGTAAAACTTAATCGTAATAAGTGAACAAATGAATATCTGTAAAACTAAAGATGACACTCTATGTAAAAAATACAAGTATTAAAATGTCTATGAGAGGAACATTTAAAATATTAAATCCATGATCAATTTTTGCGACATCTAAGGTAGAAAATACCCAAACTGACTAGTTAATTCAGAGGATGAATGCATGTAACATCATTGTTCATGTGTTTGTTAATTGTGTAAGTATTGAAGTTCATGCATTAATTGTTGATAACTATATTATTGGCCTTATATATATATACTTGCATTTTGAAAATTTTGTATATTTTGCCAGTGAGCTAAGTATTAAATGCTGTTACGTATAAGTTCATATTATGTGGAAAAGTAGTTTTTGATCTAACACTTTCTGAGAATTTTTTAATGTTGATCATCAAGCTTAAAGCATATGGCTGAAATTACCAGTATTAACCATAATTTAATTATTCTCCTGTTTCAGCGTTTCTCAAACTTTTTTCGAATAGAGATTATGTGAATTATCATAATTTGTGAATCACCTTGCTGCTGTTCCCTTCGAAAGCAATTTTTTAGCATATATTACTACTAGTACACTTATATTTTAATATATAATTAAAATCCGTTATATTTCATAATTAAGTCCATTGAAGAAAAGTTATATTTCTAATATTTCAAGATTATTAATGAGAAGGATGATTTGTAATTCTTGCATGGCTCTTCTATATTTGGATATATGATGGTAAGACCACAGTCTTAGTGGATATATGATAGTATATTTGGATATATGGTGGTAAGTACCACAGTTATAGTGCTTTAAATCCATCTTTTACTGCTAAGACTGAGTGGGAAGTCTGTAAGCAGGGTAACCAATAATAAATTTCATAAAATGTCTATCTTACGAGAAAAGGTGATAGATGATTGTCATATGTAACTTTTTAAACTCTGAGATTTTTCAACTAAATTTTTTTGTCTCCTTTGGAAACTTCGGAGGACCATGAGGGCAAGCTGTATGATCCACAGATTGAGAAGTGTTACCTTAATACATTTCAATTTCTAGAGAAATTAATCTTAAAAAAATCTGATCATTATTAAAACTACTTTACAGATTTATTTTATATTACAAATAAATATAGTAAATATCTAATAAACCTCAAATTATTTTCTGCAAAATGAATTATTTAAATTTGTACTGTTTTTGCTTCAAAAATGGATGATACATGCAATTTATGATTTCATGAAAGGACCAAAAGGAATCTTGTTTGCAATTTAATTATTTAATTTAAAAAAAGATTTAAATCATTTGGAATATGTGCAGGTGCATGCAATTATTATGAAGAGATTCTAAATTAAAATGTCACATAACAAATTTAGAATATGTTATGTACTTCTAACGAATGTGATTTTTTCTTTATTTAGGAGCCATGCTTTGAATCCTAAGAAGAAGAGGACTGCACCTTCACAACTAGTTAATTAAAAATAACAATAATATAAATTTTACCTATTTTTTATTTTATTTTCCTTTTGGATAGTTTTCAAATAAAAATAAACCTATTTTTGTTTCTATATTCTGTGTATTGGAATAAAGAGTCGAAATCCATTGCAATATCCAATATTTTCAAAATATGATATTTTTTGAAATAAAATATATGATTATGGAATATTACGTTAAAATGAAATGGTTCCTTATGTAACCTGTATGTTACACTAAAAGGCTTCATCGAATACTTGTAAAGTAATGAGCAAATACTAAGTTAATATCTTGTGTGAATGAATATTATCTTACAGAATTTTTGATTCCATAAAAATCTATCTAAAAATATAATTCTGTTGAATGAAGATTTAAACATTTTTCCCGAAGATTTAAAAAGTCGTTTGAAATAATGATAACAAAAACATTAATCTGAACCATTTAATAAATGAATAGAAAATTTTGAGAACAATTAAATCATCCACAGGAATTTTGAAATAATCATCGTATTTTTGACATCAGTTAAAGAAAGAAAATCTGAGTCATTTTGATTATAGTGATAAATTAGTTCCATTAATAGTAGGATAGAAAATTAAAATTTTAAGGAGCCATTATGCATTATCAATTTTTCATTAAAAAATTTTTAGTTTATTACTACTATCATATCAATTATTAATGCTGAATTCTTTATCTTCAGTTTTTACATTCTTTTCTTAATTTTCTAGGCATAGCAGAGAAAAATATAATTATAGGATCAAGGCATTTCCAAATACATTATTTTTCTTCCTTAAATTTTTAAGATCATTCTATATTCATCATGTATTATAGACACAGTATCAGGGGATTCTGTTCAATTTTTCAGTTAGAATTTGGGACGAAGTTGTGAAGTCATACCTACATTAAATGCTTGAATTGATTATTTGAAATATGACAAAGCAAGAGAGGGCCATCTGTCCAAGGAAAGGAATATTTTAAGGAAAACTTCATGTTACACAAACATTTACACAGGCAGCCCATTCTCTAGGATTTAAATCTAGAGCCAAATGCTAGTGTTCAGCTTACTGTCTGGCTGCCTGTAGGCAATAAATGTTTTAGTAGAAGGAATACTTGAAAAATTAAATTTAGGACTAACTAATTCTTCAATTTTGTATTCAATGAGAAGAATGTAATTTATAAATAAAGTTTTAAATCTGGGAAAATACCTGTACAACTGTCCGATTAATTAATCTATTATTTCAATTAATGGTCAGTAGCAGAAGAGATTAAAAAGCATTTATGCCTAAAAGAATTATATGTTGTAATTAAAATGAATAATGCAATTAAGCATGAAAATAATTTTGGATAACTTGTGATAACTGAATTTAAGTTCATTGTTGAGTTACATAAGTAATTTTTTTTAGAATTTGAAAAAATATTTAGAATTGTTTATTGAAACAATTTCATTAAAATATTTTTTTACTGTAATCATATCCAATTGCAGTCTCTTTAGATTACACTGTTGGGTATAAGGAGAATGATTTGGTTTAGTTTACTTAAGTATGGCAAAGCACACTAGGACTATCTGCCTAAGTGGAGAAATGCCTTTGTGGAGGACTTTCGAAGGGAAACTGACTTATATACATGTTACACATGGAGAAAACCATGAAAATACCCATACAACCAGCCCATTCGCGGTATTTGAACCTCGGACTGAACTACCAGTGTTCAGCGGGGGAATTCTAGAACATTACTAATTTATTGCCAAAAAACCATTAAGTCTAATACACAAGTTTTTTTTCCAGCTATTTCGTGATGCATATTTTGAGATGTCTTAAAATTCAATAAAGGAAAGTAATGCAGATGTAAGAAAAACATAAAATTTGAGCTTCTTTTTAACATTGGAAATATTTTGAAAGAAAATGTTGTATATCTTTTAGAAAATCTAAGGTATTTTTCCTTAAAAAAAAAAAACTTAATATTTAAAGTTACATAACTTCCCTTTCCCCACAAATAAATAAATGCAGCATATTTTGTTACAAGCAGTAGCTGTAGACATTTCACATAAAACATATGTTCTACATGTGTAATTATTTATAGTAATATTACAATCAAAATATTTAATATTTAGGAATACATCATTTTTGTATTTTGTATAAGACAAATATGTTCTATATGCATAATTATTTGGAAGAACTTTTAAGTAAATTATCTGCAACTTTTACATATATATCCTTTAAAATTTCACATGAAAATACATGTTCTTACATAATCACTTGCAATAACCTTACAAGCAGAACACTAGTAATCTACAAATATTCCCTTTAGTAATTCACATTCAAAAATTACGATCTACTTACACTATTATTTCCTGTAATCTTTACAGATGTTTACATTGGTAAATCACATATGAAAAACATGTTATACTTACACGATAATTTCCTGTAACATTACAGATCAAAGATCTGTAACCTTTACAGGCATATGCTTCGGTAATCAACATACAAAAACTTTGTTATGCCTACAGAATAACTTCCTGTAACATTACATGTCAAACATCTGTAACCATTACAGGTATAATCTCTGTAAAGTTACTAAGAAAATTCCTGTTTTGATTACTCAAATAATCCATGGCATCCCAGTTTTCACGACTTTTCTTAGTAACTTTACAGATTTTTTTTTACAGTGTGCTAAACCAGAGGTGTGCCAAAAAACTGCGTTTTAGGTTCATTTACTTAGACTATATAATGGTTATTACCGAGACAATAGATGAACATGTTCGGGATTTACATGAAGTGTTTCTTGCTTCTGAAGCGAGCAAGTTTAAAGGTGAATTCAGGTTTAAAGTTTTAACTTAAAATTGACTGTTACATTTAGTTGCATCATCATGAGTTGTAGCTTATTTTGTAGCATAAGACAGTGTTTTTGTGTTTTAAATTCTGTTTAAATAAAAAGGTTATTTTTACCCTTCTCACGTCTTTGTCGTTGTTTCAGACATAGCGATAATTCGCTTCCCATCTGTTAAAATGTTATTGGTCCAATGTAGCATTACCAGATAAAGTGTAACCTCTATCGTTATCGAGGGCGATCTGACACGTGTTCGTCTTCTTTAAGAACAAAGCCTTCAAAATCCATAGAATGTTTTCAAAATTTATGCCAAACTAAGGCTATACTTCGCGTAATTTTAAATTTCACATTGGCAGGGTTTTTTCTCAATTAGAAACTTTTTTTCTTGATAATAGTCATATTTAATTGCTTAATTTCTAAAATATTATTGCTAGAAACGATAAAAATACATTCTTTAGGAGACGTTATGCTTTCTAATACATTCAGTGTTTTCAGGTTGGACTAAATATAAGTAGAGGATTTAGATATCTTTTTCACAATCAGATTTCACTATGCATTATTGTCTACGGGTAGATGTTTTTTCTCGCTTAGAATATTTTTGCAACATATAAAATGAATTCCACAAAGCCCATATTCCATACCATTATTTATGTGAACATAAAAATACATTTATCGAGTATAGATTCTTGATTAACGTTGTCTTTGTCTGCATGGTGTCTTGTTAAATGTAGACTGTCTCCTTATAGCAGTTACAGCCTAAAGGGAAAATTCTGTTGAGGATTTGTATAAGAAACCATCAGGGTAGGAAAACAAATTGAGTAAATGTTTAAGAAAAACAGATGACAGTGAAATTATGAGCAAACAGTATAGTATGGGAAATAAAGCAAAACAACTACAGCAAAAAAATCTCACAAACCGAATCTGAAAAACTTCTTCAGTTTTAAAGAATAAAGATAGAAAAAAAAATATTACAGTTTTTGGTGTGGGAGCCGAATGTTGTTTACTTTATTTTCTGCATGTGTGAAGCACTGAGAAACTATGACTACTCATATGCAGTTCAATTCTGGTACACTATTCTTATTCATGTCAATAATTTAATTCGAAAGGAAGGCACTTTGAATTATAAATAAACGCTATGTGTTAATGAAGATTCCAAGTAAATGGATGTAAAATAAAGCTATAAAAAGCAAACGAGTATGTTTAGGTTTGTTTATGTTATTAGGGGGTGTTGTTCAATTCACTAATATCGAATCTAGAAATTTAAAAATAGAAATTTTCTTTTGAAGCAATGGTGAGAGAAATTTAGTGGAAGAAAGTGTGGCATTAGATTTTCTTAGTACACTTATATTCTAATAGGTTATGAAAAATCACGTAATTTTAAAAATTTGTTAATATACAAAGGCACACGAATGTCCCTATGTAATATAATTTCGAAATAAAATGATTAGTTATAATAACTTATGTAGCAGTCTAAACATGTCACAGAAAATGCAGTTTTAAAGGGTGTAAGGATTATGTAAATTTTATTAACAGTTAAATTTTGATTTAAACTTCCTTTCCTATCGCTTCTTAATTTCAACTTACCACTTCCGGCCAGAACGTAGTTTTAGAATCACGTCTGAATGCTAATGAGGAAGAGTGGTATTTAACCGCGAAGTTCTACTGTCTTAGTTAGAGAGATACCAGATATTCTGGCTAGCACGCGTCCGCCTTTTTACGCTACTCTCTTTTAAGCTATTATTACGCTCGGCCGTATTTTAGGACCTTGATAGCTTCGCAGTCAATTAACGTTAAGGGACCAACTCTGTTAGAATTTTGATAGCTTCGGCTATATCTCTTTAGTTAAGATTAGTTTAATTTAATTCTTAGTTTCTTAAGTTCAAGCCCAAGTGTCGGCTTTATTGTACACTCCAAGACGGAGTTCTGTCATATCTTATTTTGAGTAATAAAGGATTATTCTACCCTTCCATCTTTTTGTTTCTCGTCACACGAACTCAAGCGATTATTCGCTTACTAGTTCTTAAGATTCTTCACATCCAACTGTAACTTAGTATTACACAGTGGGGAATCCTGCAAGGGTATCAGGTTAGGGCGCCCCAGTTTACAGGGGGCCCCAAAATTACTTAAATCGGCCCTGTATTCATGAAAACTCCTAAATACTTTATTTATGTAACTTCTTCTGTAAGAACTCCCCAAGTGATAAACTTATTCTGCAATCAATATCCGTCTCTTTATGTGCGATCATAACTTTGCTTTTGAGCGAGTTGAATTTCAGTATTATTAAGCTTCGATCACCGAAAAGCAGTATTCAGTAAAACTTGAGCCAACGAATCAGCATCAACGAAACATTTAAATTGAACAATTAAAAGCAGATCATACGTAAAAGCAATTTTAAAACGCTTTTGAAAACCAGATAATTCACTTACACGCACACAAAAAAGAGCTGATCCTTGAAGGAAAGCCTTTTTCCAAATTACACTCGTCTGCAAAATTAACAGAGCTTACAAATTATGTTTAATTTAATATTGAACCAAAGGTACTAATTATGCCGTCGAACAATTATGCAAATACTCAGTCGAATACGTAAACGTACATTTGCGTCTTTGAGGAGTTGTGATTGTGGAGGGGATCTAAGCGCGTTAGGGGTTTTCCACGATTTGTGTGCTCACCTTCTACGACGTTTTTTGTAAGAGTTGGGTAACGTTTATAAGGTTTGGTTTGATCTAGTTGATTATGGCAAAGCACGCTAGGATTATCTACCTAACGGGAGGGGTACCTTCGTGGAGGATATTCTAAGGCAAACTGGCTTTTATACACATTACACATGGGGAAAACCAAGAAAACACTCAGCAGCTAGCCCGTTCGTCTGGAATCGAACCCAGGTCGGAACTACCAGTGTTACGGGATTTTACCGTTCGGTCACTGGTGGACTTGTATAATTTCTCAGGTAAAATAAGTAGCGACGAACTTATAGATGATGGAGTGAGATGGAGAATTCTCGGTAGATTGGAGGCAGGCCAATCACAAACGCAGGTAGCTAAGATGTCATGTAACGCCCAGTGTCGTCTAAAGTTTGTAGAAACTGTTTCAGGACACTGGGTCCATATCGAGAAGATATGGACAGCGTCAATTAAGATCTACAACAAAGAATGAGGATCGTTGTTTGGCATTTTCATCGCGGCGACATAGTACTGCTACAACTTCACAGCTGTCGCTTGAGCTGTATACTGCCGCTGGAACTCGGGTTTCACAGTCTACAGTTGCCCGAATTCTTCAGGCGATAAGGCTGTATACCAGAATACCCGCTGTTTGCGTCCTGCTCACTGCAGCATACAAAAGAGCACGTTTAGCATAGTGCAGACAACATGCGCCTTGGACATGTGTTTTACAGATAAGTCGAGATTCAACTTGGATATTGTTTCTCGGAATAATTGTACTTGGAGAGAGCTTGGGACACGGTACCATCCCTCCTTCATCAGGAAAAGGATCAATATGGTGGTGAGAGGTACAATGGTTTGGTCAGACATTTTGTTATACGGATGCACATTCCTGCATGTGTTTGACAAAAAGTTCTTGACTGCTATGAGGTATAGTAATGGAGTTTTATGTTCGACTTCTCAAGCGCATAGTTTGCCCTAGGTTCCAGTTAACAAATAGCAAATCTCGTCTACATAGAGCTCAGCTGGTCGACGATTACCTGCAAAGTGAGGATATTCGCCGCTTGGACTGGTCAGCCAGATCTCCTGACTTTAACCCTATACAGAATGTATGGGATGCTCTTGAAAGGACAGTTTGATCTCGCCATTCCCCACCAAGAAATACCCCGGAGTCGAAAAGTTCTTTGCGGCAGGAATGAGATCGAATGCCGCAGGGACTCTTCAACCGTCTCCTGTCCAGTATGCCATCACACTGCGCCATCTGTCAAGCTGTGAGAAGGGATCATACTCCATATTAGACTTATTTTCAGTTCTATTTCATTTCGTGGATTTTGAACATCCCTTCATTATGAGTTTTGCTGATAATCATGTGCACATAAAATAACTTTTGAGTGGTACATCTCTTTGTGTGTTATAAATGTATATTCATACCAAATTTTATTAAAGTCTGTCCATTAGTGTTTCCAAAATTCTACATAATATGCAAATTCTCTTAATTTTGCACACGAGTGTACACCGAAGAGCCATTACATTATGACCACCCTCCATCTATAACAAAGGACTCGCCCAAGAACAAAACCAATGCGGTTGCGTGGCTGATGTTGGAGTGTATAAAGCGGTTATGCATTGTCTTTTCAAACACAGTGCGATTAGCGACGCAATGGAAACAGCAGCTGATTTATCAGACTTTGATAAAGGTCAAATCGTTATGGCTGGGCGACTGGGAACATCAATATCAGAAGAAGCGCATTTAGTGGGCTGTCCACGGGCAGTAGTGAGCGCATATCGAATGTGGTGTATGGATGGTGAAACGACAATTCGCCGGCCAGCAGTGTGCCGTCGACGGCGCATTGATTTCAGAGAAGAACGGAGACTGCTACGCATTGTTCACCATGACCGAAGAGCTACAACGGCCGAAGTCATCACCAGCTACAACAGTGGCGACCCAGACAGAAATTGTGAACATCCCGTGCAGCGTACATTGCTACGTATGGGCTTACGCAACCGGAGGCCGAAGCAGGTCTCTGCACTGACAGTACGTCATCGCCAGCTGCATCTGCAATGAGCCAAGAAATATCGGAATTGAACATTAGAAGAATGGAAGAAAGTTTCATGGTCCGACGAATCACGTTTTCTGGTCCATCTCATCGACTTGTGTTGACGATTTCCAAACGAAATCCTGTTTCCTGGATGCACAGTTGGACGGTGGCGGGGGTATTATGGTGTGGGCAATGTTTTCTTGGAGCACATTAGGACCCATAATTCCCATAGTACAATCCCTGACGTCTGTGCGCTACGTGAACATCGTTGCAAACGGGTTCCTCCATTCATGACAACAGTATTTCTGGCGGGGGGATGGTATTTACCAACAGGATAATGCACCGTGTTATAAGGGTTGAATCGTCAGGGAATGGTTCGAGGAACATTCCAATGACTTTGAAGTCATATCTTGGTCTCCAAATTCACCTGACATTAATGCAATAGAGCATTTGTTGTCCCACCTGAAAAACCAAATTCGTGCTGCCTCGCTACGTCCTCGCATTGTGTGGGAATTGCAGAACCAGTTGGTGAGCGCTTTGTACCAGCTACCTTAGAACACGTATCAGCACTTGTGGAGTCAATGCACGCCGGGTGTTGGCAGTTTTGAGGGCTAAAGGTGGTTCTGCATGTTATTAACAGGGTAGTCATAATGTAATGGCTCTTCGGTGTATATTCTTTCGTAATATTGCCTAGAGAATTTTCTACAGTGAGAGAGTGCGGGTATAAAAAAAATCCTTGATCAGGTAGAGGATGTTCTTAGGTACTTTAGCGTATTTCAACAGATTTATGATTTCGGGTTATTACAAAGCATTATCAGAAGCTCCTTTTATATCTAGAAGCATTAAATTCGTGAGGTATTTTTTTCGTTTACCTCGCTTTACTATATCTCATAAGAGAAGAATTGCGTTTTCAGCAGAATGTTGAGACGTAAATTTATACTGATCTTGATCCAAAATATCCAGTTTTGGATATTTTGAAGAAGATTCCGTCCAACAACTGTTACATCAGTGTAATCAGATCCCTGTGTGCCACAAACAGAGGATCAACAATCTTCATTAATAACAAAAAATGGCAAGTTATCAAAACCTCAAACAGCTTTAACCCTTTGTATTCGAGAGTGCCTCTCGGTCGTCACTTTATTTGATGTACGTAGTAACTCGAGAGGTGACTCTCGGTCACCACTTGACGTGTGGTAACGCGAGAGGTGACTCTCGATCACCATTCGGTTTGAAGTGATAATTTGAGCTGTAACGAAATTTATTTAGGTTTGGTTTGGGCAATATCGCTTCATGAGTGTATTCAACAATACATGTGTATAAAATAGTAACTACTAGTCTTTAATCTTAAATTCGTTTCTTAGATTTGTTGTCATATATGACTCTTCCACGTTAGTTCGAAATCGACAATCGTGGCAATAGGAGTACTATTTTGAAAGTTACAGAGACCAGTAAGAATGGAATATGACGAAGAAATCATCTCAAGTGAAAAGAGTTCGATATTTCTTTAATGAAGAACGAAATTACGTCAGTGCAAAGATTACTTGACGATAGAGAGAAGGAAAGCAGTGATGGAGATAGCGATGAAGTAAGAGGTGTAAAATGGCAAAATACCAGGTTAATAGATAGTGAATATGAAAGTGACAGTAATTTCACAGGAGAGAGAAAATTCAGAATGGTTAGCGTTCATAGAATCTAAAGAAATATCGCAAAATGTATCTTTTTATCCGCCGAAAGAACCGCAGGACCTCAAGTATCTTCAGACATAAAAGAACTATTAGATTTCCTTAAATACATTTCTAGAAACTGTTTCTATCAGCTTGTGAAAGTTATTAATTCTTTGAAGCGGAAAACGTGAAAAATCAACTGTTTCTTCTCTAGGATCTTTGCATTGCCACTTACAGTTAGTGTACTTTCCAACAAAAATCGCCATGAATCTTTCAGGAATGAACAGAAAAAACAGACGTAGAGTGTAGCATCTAGCAGTTGTCTGTAATTCCCTCTACAGAGCGTTTCAAGTTGCACAGGTGCAACATTTGCAGTCTTGGGTTAGTAAAAGTAATGCATCTGTGAATTACAAAGTTGTAATACGATAAAATGCATGCCTGGTAAATGGCATACCTGATATACAGTAGTGACTATTGTTTGAGTAGTGTGATATGGAACGCCACCAAGTCTGACCATAACAAACAGTGTTGTGAAGTAAAAACTATATAATAGGCAGTCCTGGATTAAGACCTCTAGAAGCCTTAACCAATTTAAAAATGTTGGTTTCCCTCACATACAATATCGCCAGTTTTTTTCCCCCATTTTGTTTTCTCTTTGAGGCTTAGTTTAGCTGTACCATACATTCCATGGTAAAACTGGTAATGGGAAATTTTTATGGTGCCTCCTTCCCTTGATGACTTAAGCACATACTTATTTTGCTTAATGGTTAATCCAACTGATTATACAATTAGTCAAATGGCTTGCAAGCCTCATGTTATACCACAAATATTAGTGACGGTTGTGAAGCAGACATGCTACTTTGTACGAGAGTGGCTTACCTTTTCGAAGCGATAAATATCCTTAACCATAACTACTCGAAAATGCAAGACAACGCTGAATAAAATGCAGCTGGATAGGACAGGAATAAACGTACAAGTCACCAGGACTTTATACCATACACTGATAATAAAGTGCGGGAAAGCACACAAGGGCTATTTCCCTAGAGCAAGGGACGCCTTCGTGATGGACTTTATAAAGGAAAGTGGCTTGTATTCACGTTAAACATGAGGTGAAAAACAGAAACCAACCATGTACTCATCCCGTTTGTCTGAGACTGAGTCCAGGTGAAACTCCCATTATTCAGCGGTTTTAGCTACTCGGCCACAGGTCGGACGAAAAAACAAGGGAGGGACATGAATTCCTAACACAAAAAACACAAAATCGTTCTTTAGAACGAAATAATTCTAACCGAAGTTTTGAAAGAAACTTTATTTGATGTCTGTTAAGAAACAGCTCATTATATTATCCACGCTTTTCTATTTAAAATTTAATGTTCGTGGCAGCGATCAACCTAAAACACCAAAACAGAAGGTAGGGTTACTTCTAGAGTTTAATTAAAAAAAGCTTTTAAATCTACAACATGAAAAACAAAATTACAGGATATGGAAGAGATGAATTTTCCAGGAAATTATGCAAAAACTTTGGTTATTAAGTTTTACTTCATCAGTCCCTTCATATAGACATTCTCAATCGTAAGACACTACAAAAAATTCAGCAAAACTCAAAACATCAAAAAAGTCAGAAATTGTTTTTATAATTCTTATTTTTATAAATAAATATAAACTAAGTCATGATTCTCTGAATAAATATTGAAATATTGCCTTAAATATTGAAAGGTGAAACATTTTATTCTGAAAATTTATTAGATATCAAGTCTATATCTGTTTAGGATTTGAAAATTTATAAACTTAACAAAACGTTTACTAAATTTATAAACTGATTTTTCAGAAAGTTTTTTTTTCCTTGTGTGTGTAGGCATATAAATTGCGAGGTAATGGCATTACACAATACCTTTTCATTTTTATTTTATTTATTTATTTATTTATTTTTTTTGTGTGTGTGTGTTTGTGAATTTATCTTGAACGTGAAACGCAGCTTAACAGAAAATAGTCATGGAATCTAAATGTTTGAAAATTTCTCTGTTCTATTGAAAAAGAAATTCATTGCGCAGATATAACTTTGTTTGGAAGTAATATTTCTGATAATGTTTACTTTTCGGACTGTGAAAACCTTTAACAAACGCTTACACATAAGACTTCGATAGAATTAGTTTTAATAAGACTTATTCTATCGAAATACTAAACTAGAATAAGTCTTTAATAAACTGATCGTGAAGGAAATTTAAGTCATAAAATTGCACAAATTACTCAACGAAAAACGGATTCAAGATTATAATAAACTAAAATCTCTGCAGAGTTTTCCGCAGGATAGATTATTAAAGTAATATGACTTTACAAGAATTTGGCCTAAAAAGTAATAACAAAGAACACAAAAAATACGGGAATTCTGCAAATTAAGCTGAAGCTTCTAAGTAAAACCCAGGTAGTAACCCAAATAGTAACACAATGGCTTGTCTCTGAGACGTGACAGCTGGATCACGGGCCTGCCTCGAGCAATTTTATTTGAAAGGCGATTGCTTAAAGAGTATTGAGGGGGGGGGGATCACAGCATCGATCGCATTTCTGGTTTGCACCCTACCTAACATTAGAGGGCTCTAAAAATAAAAATTTCTTTTTCCTTTTCTTTTTATTCGTTCTTCATCCCGGAAATGTCATCAGCGTCAGGATCTATCTGTTTTTATCTTCTTTTTCTCTACCGTCTTCTTTGTGAGTTCATAATGGAGGCTGCGAGGATTGTTTTCGTGTTTGGCAGAATATTGCTCTTTGACATTTTTCTTTTTTTTATATCTACTAAACCATCTCTGGCTTTTTCTAAATGAGACTTTGAAAGTCTGACTGAATTAATTAGTTAGTAATTCCAGTTAGAGATGGTTTATTACCTCCACTGCCTAGAAAATTGAAATATATGCATTAATATAACAATTCTTATAATTTGAATTCTATGAAATTCAAGCAACATATAGACAAAATTTCGGTTCCAAAAATGAACACTGATAAAACGTCTATGTAACTCCGACTGTAAAATTTGCTCTTTGTGATCAAATTATTAGAATTCCTATTGTAGAGCTATTAATTATTTTGAAGCAGGAATACATAAAAAATGAGCAATACCCTCGTAAAGACAAGAACCTGGACCTCTCGAATACGCGTCGAATGTAACGGTAGTACTACCGTTACAAGACGAAGGCCTATGCAGAAAGGAGTAGAAAATATACCTAATATACTCCGTCTTTTAAAGGACGACTGGGGATTAGGGAACCCAGTCGCTAAATCCTGGTGGTGAAGAATCATCATCCACCATCTTTTAGTTCGGGTGCCACTGTAGAGTTATTAGGATTTTTAAAGTAGGAAACACGAAAAATGTGCAACGCTCTCGCCGGGACTCGAACCTGGACCTCTCGAATACGCGCTGAGTGTGCTACATTACTGTGAAGGGAGAAACTACCTTATACAGAAGGTGTTCACACATTTTTGTAACAATATTGAGTTTTAATAATTGAATTTAACTATTGATTTAAAAATACAAACGTGACTGGCATCAAGTTGGAATAAGGTTTAATTATCGTCTGCAGCATTAAAAATATTCTTTTTAAAAAAATGTCGCTGAAAAATAAACAATGGATGTACAATTTTGCGCTGTCCGAAGAGAAGTACTCGTATTCAGTTATTGAAACAAAGATGTGAAAAGTTGGTTTTAACATTTCCATTTCTACACGTAAAATAAGTGACATACTTACTAGGAAAGGAAAGAAACGTCAAAGTTTACATCTGTCTGAGGAAAAAGCACAAAAATGTATACACAACAATGGTAAGTACAGCTCTTATTAAATCTAAAGTCGCATCTCATGTTTTGAAGGAAAACCCAGCCAAAGAGCTATTGCAAAAAATCTTTAAACATCTCTGTAGGAACTATGAACAAAATTATAAAATCGGATTTAAAGCTAATCGAAACAAAAAAACATAACGTTCATCGCCTAACGCCGAAATATGTTTCTCAGCGTAAGACTATGTGCAGATTGCTGCATGAAAATTATTTGGCAGGTGAAAAATGGAAATATACAGTTACAATTGATGAGGCTTGGATATACTTATTCGATTGCAATAGAAAAAGTTCGATTTACTACCGAAAGAAAGGAGAAAAAGACTTAACATGTTGGTTCAGAGAAAATAAGGAAAGAGTTTTTCTAAAGTTTTTTATAGTTATTACTGGATTCTCTTAAAACAAGGCAAGAAGAAAAAAAATGTCAAAATTTATTCGTGTTACTATCAGAAATATGTTTTAACGCCTATTTTTAACGAAGAAATTCCATCTCGTTATCTAAACAATCTTCACTCTATTAAGCTTTATCAGGATAAGGCTCTAAGCCATTTCTGTAAATACCTACTGCTCTATTTTTTGAAAAAATGAGAAATGAAACCGGAATTGAAGCTATTCCCTTTAAATGCACTCTATTCAAGTTCCCTGACGTATCTCCTATGGATTACTGTGCATTTGGACAAGCTCTTTATAAGCAGCATTCCAAAACATTGGATGGACTCTGGAAGATTGTGAAGGAGAAGTGAAATAAAATCAACCTTGATGTTTTAAGAAAAGGACTTTTATCTTGGAAATCAAGATGTTATATGATAGTTCAACAAAACTGCTATCAGAGTGAACATATAAGGAAATAAAATTCTAAGGTTTGTTTATATATAAATCTTTGCAAAATCGTTACAGAAAATGTGTGAACACCCTCTGTATTGGATAGTGAATGAAAACTTAGTAGTGTGTTGAAGTTTGCTTGAAGAAGAATTCGAAACCATGACATTTTCATTTGTAAACCCACTGATTTATGAATTAATTATGAATTCAAAAACTTTCCATAGCTTTAAAGAGCTAAAAAAATTCTACTTTTCAATATTGAAACATTATACTTTAAAATTTCATCGAATAATATCTAATCTTTCACGTTTTTTTTATACGACACAAAATGAAAACTAGCATGTTTAAGGAGCACGTTCGATAGTTGCATGCTACTTTCTTGCTATGTTTTAGAAAAGAAATGTTCATGTCAGTTAAAAGTGTTATAAACAATTTTTGACCAATAATAGGACTTTCCTTTGCTATTCAAATATCCAGAACATATGTATCTACTATAATGATTCAAAATAACGCAGAATCACTTGCCTTACATGACATCTAAAAGAAACCACCCTTTCTACTAGTTTTTAATTGTCATTTTAAGTCTTAAAAGAGTGATGTATGAACTATTGAACTTTTCAATCTAGTCATAAAGTTTGTCTGTAAATAACCCGGTTAAGTTTAAGAATTTATAATCTATTTTAGAAGATAGAGATACAAAGAAAGCTGTTTTAAAAGTTGTTAGAGTTGAAAGGAGTTACTTAACTCTGCAATCACAGTACTACGAGATTGCAGGTGCAGCAGAAATCTTTGTATTCTTATCTTACAGCGATGCTCTTTACCTGAAACAACTGTAAATTTGCAAAGATTCAATAATAAATAAATATGTATCTCAGATTTCATTATATGCAGCATACTGGATTTATAATACATTTTTCAATCATAAAATACAGTTCTAATCTAAGTGGCTATAGTTCTAATTCGTAGACAATCTGTTTAAACCGTATTTCTAGTGTAAGAATATTTATTCAAAACATTGCAACTCTTCAAATTGCTTTTCTTTATAGTACAAGTGAAATATATTTAAAAAGGTTGTTAAAAAAGACAACTTTACAGCATATAATCGTTATGCTTCAAGAAATATTTAAACGTTATGCATAAAAAGTAGTAATTCTAGATCTATTAAAGGAAAACAAAGCATTTTAGAAACATTCTATAATTTTTACTTTCCCATTTTGATGTCAGTATGAAAAATTACATTTTTCTCTTTCTCTAAATTTTTTTTATATATCTTAATCCATCAATAACAGTTACATATTCGCATTTCCTCCTGTGCTTAGGGGTTCTTCGGAATCGATTCCCAATTCTTTGTTCCCGAGGACTTTTAGTCTATGTCTTCGATATTATTAAAACAAAAGGTATTTAAGTCACTTTTTATTGTATGTGTTCATAGAGTATTTTGTTATCAAATTGACTCACTTTATAAGAAAGGAAGTATTTTTCTATGAAACAGAAATTTATGAGACTATGCGATAAAACTTGAAAACAGCATAGTTATAAACTCGATCAATAAGCATCGGAATGTCCAGAAATTCTTCCTTTAATCTAACTGATTGTTTACCCTATAAAAATGGTTTCAAATTGTCGAAAATATGTTCATGGATTCTACTCTCAATTATGCTTCGTGAATGCTGTGATACTGAACGTACAAAACGAAACTTTATTTCCCGGCTTTCTTTTACTAGCAATCATTTTTCTAATTCCTACGAATCCTGGCCTTCTTTGTTAAACTGAATCAAACCTTCTACATCAATTGAGCTAAAAGTACAGGAATAAAAAAGGAGATAATTGTAAATTTTTTTTTCACAATATATAACTGTCTGTGCATAGTTCTCTGAATTATGCTTGTTTTCTTCGCTAACGTCTTAATTCTTTATAAAGGTATTAGGAATTCCATCTCAAATGTTAGATATAACAATGTTGATGCTTTTGCAACAGTTTGATGCATCTGATTTTGCCAGAAATGCTAATGCTATGGAAAAATATTTAGATTTTCTGGACTAGCATAAATTTTATAGTATAGTTAACACTATAACTGTTGAAATCATCCTTTTTTGGCTTTATTTTAGATGAACAACAGTTTCCAGATAGAAATTTCTATGCTGGCTATTAGATAATTATCCCATTTTTTAATGTTATGGATTAACAGCATAACAAACTGTATAAAAGGGGATACAAAATAAGTCTATTATTAAATTTAGTTACATGAAATCATAACCTAAATATGGAGGAAAAGGCACTCCAGCTTTACTCATCAGTAGTAGCTACCGGTAACGGCATCATCGGCAATAGTGTGAAAAATGTCTTTAAGGTAACACAAAAACCGATTTAATTAAAGATTACTTATATTATGGCAATCCACTCGATGGCTATCTTTCAAAAAGTGAGGGATACTTTTGTGGAGAATCTTTCCAAGGGAAAGTGGCTGGCATTCCCGTTGCACATGTGGGAAATCACAAAAACGCCCATGCAGTCAATTCATACGCCAGCATTTTAATCCGGTTCGAACTACAAATATTTACCGAATTTATAGATCGACTGCTTGTGGGCAAAACGAAACGAATTTAATCGAAACTATTCAGCCGTAATATGGAGTCTTTTTGAAGATAACAGCCGAGAAACAGAACTTAACGCAATTTATCGCTGAAAACATTTGTCACTTTAAACTGGAGAGTCTGGCTTTTGTCGCAATAAAGTTATATTTGACTTTGATTCAAACAGAGCTTCGAGAAAGCGCTTTGTTTTGTTCTTGTTATTTATATGAGTGTCTATTTTCCAATACGAAGTTGACAGAAAACAATTGCTGAAACAGATTCTTATACGAACACTTTGATAACTGCTTTCGAAACGGTGGGCCATAACATTCACTATAAGTTAAAAATCGCGAAAATAAGTGAATGATATTCTTCTAGCTACATTTTTGTTATATTTTTTCAAATTAGTATTATCACTACATACAATCAATTTAAGTTCTCAATAAATCTTTCAAACACGTATTTTATGTTTTAAGGAAAATCTGATGCTGTGATTTGTTATGCACTTATACATTACACACTTATATGTGTTGAAATCTCAATTAACCACACTATATAAAATCACGTAAACACACATATACATACAGATACTGTATAACACATATACATACATACATATACATACGCAGATACTGTATAACATAAAATTACTGTATAATTAATCTTACTGTATAACATAAAATTTGAAGTAGTCAGAGCTTAAAATTTCGTCTGAGCCCACCTGAATTAGGCTCCGGTGGTTCTCAGCTTGTGAGATAAATCGTAATTCTAGTCGAAGAGCACCGGAGGCCTAGATAAGAGGAATTTCGACACTTCTTTATAAGAAACTGAGCCCCAAATTTATCAGGGAATTCTGATATCGTAAAATTTTATTTTAGTAACAAGTAAGTCAAACGTAGATTCTGACTTCTGAATTCCTAATTGTCTTTCCCTGAGAAACTGGCCGTTGGACCTTAGACGGAAGTTGAGACTTTTAAGAAAAGAAACACCCTCACCCACGTGTTAAAACTTTACTCTTCAGGAAACCCAATAAATTTGTTATAGCTTGTTTGAGAACCAGTAAAATTTTTTTTTTCTCGAAAGCAATATCAGTTATCATCCTAGTCGTACCATCGTATCCGCTGACTCAGTATCGACGATTTCACTTTGTTGTGCAAATTTCCTTGACCACTTACCTAGGAACGAAGAAGGGGAACCATTGCTTATGTTCCTAAATGCATTTTAGTCTGTAACGTGCATAACATAGCGTAATACTAAATGAACCGCTGAAACACGTCCAGTGTAAGTGACTTTCCTCGGAAAAGAGCACCTGCAGACCTTTCGGAACGAAATTTTAAAATATGAGGGACGAAAATGATAACTTTTGCAGAACTATACCTTTTATCTTCGCTTACAGATCAACATATTTTCCCCCCAAATCCGAGTCCTAAAATTTCTTCCCCTGTTTGATTCTGTTTGACACCTAGAACTATTTTGGTAGGAGATTGTGTTGGACTCCTCTTTGCTTTTATAGTTATACTTCGCCTTAAAAATATTCTTCCACATTTTGTTCCTAACATCCTCTTTGTTCTCATTGCGCTTCAGCAGATTTATCCTTTTTCATTGGAATGCTGGAAAAAGTACGATCTGTTGATCCAAATAAGACGAGGCCTGATATTTTACTTTATTATTTAACAACTTATCATTAATTTAACTTCATTTATTAAATTTTTATTTACATTCTTACATTTCACTGACTTTTAATTACTAGCTAGTTATCATTTTCATTATGAATTATTTTAATTATTTAACTTTTTTCAAATTTCCTAACGGCTTTTCATATGGCTCTAACACTTCTTATTTCAAAAATTAAGCCTGCATGTTGCACATATGTTTAGAGAGTTTGAGGAGTATTGACTTGAAGCATAATGTTTAGGTTTAAATAAACCAGGCGTCAAAAGGCTTCATCTTAAACCGGGCTTAATCTTAAATCAAAACTCATTATACTCGTAGTTATCCAGAGATTCAAAATCATCCTATAAGAACTTTCCTATCATAAGAACATTTAAGTCGTAGTTTTCAGAAGTTTATATACAACCTAGCTTATAATATATATATATATTAGCAGCTTTAACATATAACATATTAGGGTGTTTCCTTTTGTTAGGCAAAAAGTAAAATGTAAAATTTTTTGCATGCTTTGCTTACTTCCCAAGTCCCAGTGATGTAAAAGATATGTATGCCAAATTACAGGAAGATTGGATAATATTTAGAGGCTGCACCCTTTAATCAGTTTTGTAAAAGTAGGCGAAAATTACGATTTTTTTATGTTAATTACTTTTACTGGAAAAACTAGAAATCAAAAACTTAAAATAATTCTAAAAATATACACTAAGATTAATAGGTAGTATGATAGGCAAAATATGTGATAAATCAATCAGCTTTGAATGATTTAACTTTGAATCAACTTTAAATTAATCAACTTTGCAATCCCTTCTTATGTTCGCTTGGTGAAAACTTTTATGTGATTCTCGACCACACTCAACAAGAATTATTGTTTTTGCTGCTCGTCTCTGACCGATTATTTAAAAATTTTTTTAAATCAGAGCAATTCCTCTTTTTGTAATATCATTGACCACCTTAAGAATGTTCACACGGCTTCTTAGAGACTCGCCGCAGTACTCTATCACGTCATGAGTTCCAAACAATTCAAAGAACGTCTTTATTTTATTAGTTAACGAAATGACTCAGTTCTTTTGCTCCAAAAACATTTGCTTTTACCCTCTAATCGTTTCACTTTCATTCTCTTTGCAGGTTTGGTTTCTGAATTTTTAGTCATATTTAAATCTAATCCTAGGTTTACTTTTGACAGATACCAAAGTTGTCTCTTAGCAACTGCGAGAGCACGTTTTTGACGTCTGCATCTGGGTAAGTGCTCAGAAGCTGTAGCGTATCTAAATCATTCTTTGGGGTCCTTCGACTTAAAATTGCCTCGTGCCAAAAGCGAAGATGATGTGAGGCTGACAAAATGTGCAAGCTGTTTTATTTCTTTCAATTCTCATTGAGAAATATCCAGTTATTTAGTGAAAAAGACAATTTTAAATGCATATATTGCCTTTGCCATCCATCTTGGTCGATGCAGAGGCCCTGGGATGCTGAAACTGAAGTCATTTTAAGACAAACGTTCTAGATACAGGAGTGAGAGTTACAATAATTCTTTGTAGTCTTCCCTTGGATGGCTTCCGTCTTTCAGGAAGTTTTGAATGTAGTTAATCATTTTCCCTCCTTGTTCTTCTGGAAAAACCTTGAACGAGACTTTTCTTCATCCAGCATTGTCGTATATAACTTCTTATCAAGTAAAGACCACAGACCTCGGAATTTCCGAAAAATTTTGATGTCAGAACTACTTGATGGTATGCCACAACTCTCCTTAAACACTCCTTTCAATATTAATTCATGGCCGTGATGACGGTAGGCCAACCATATGGATATTCGTTCTAATTCCCTTTTATTTAAGGTACATACCCCTTGGATCAGTTCCGCATTAGATGTTGTAATACATTAGTACAAAGCACTTCAATATCAGAAATTTCACTAGTTTGAGATAAAAGTAATCAATATGTGCAACCCCTAAATATTATCCAATTTTCTTTAAATTTGGCATATATATCAAGCTTCAACGAAATAGGTCTACTAGGACGGATGCTACGTAGGCCTAAAAAAGGGTAATTTTAAAAATAACCACTTTACATATTTAATAACAACTGAAGACTTTACTTAAGATTTGTATGTTTGACTTGCCTGAGAGCTGTAATGTTTTCGATTTCTCTGTTTTCCTTTTGTAACCCAAGAAAGGTTCTAAATATTTCTTATAGTTTCATTATTTGTGTATTTTTCTAAATGTATATTTGATGTTAAAACTAATTAAAGTAAATAGGTAAAAGTTTGAAATCTGAGTGGAATAAATGAGTCTTCACAGCAGTGCTCCCCAACCTTTATGTCGCTGTGCTCCATTAAGCATTTCTAAAATGTTGGCATCTCCTGTATAATAATGCATACCTTATAATATTAAAAACATGTATTATGCATTGAATGAACACTAATTGATCAATTATTCGTGACACAAGATTTAGGGTTTAGGAGAAATCACTAGAAAACTGTTAACAGAAAACAGTATGTATTGTAAAAAACAGATTGTTGACTTACATGAAGAAACTTCCCATATCCTTTAAAAAATGCTGTCTTTAACATGTTTGTTATCAGCGGGTATTGGTGATTAGTAGAAACGAAAACTTGTTTACTTGCAGTAACATATAAAAATAATGAATTACTTAGATTCCTTATTTACGTACATTGAGAACTGTGTTACTAATAGATGTAAATAGTAAAATGTTACGGGTGATTTTTTCCATGTACTATTTTTGTGCAGCTGGCAGCTAAAAGGTTGATTATACGTTGCCCTCGTGTTCAGTTTCCGATTAGGTTGATAAGATGTTTCTCCCGCCTTCGTGGTGTAGTGGTTCTGCATGCTGGGCCTGTATTCCACAGGTCCGTGGTTCGATTCCCGGCGAAGGCGTTGTTAATTTTTCATCATTCTTGCTTCCAAAATACCTAATGTCTCTACAGTGGCGCCAAACTAAAGGGGTGTTGGATGATGATTCTCCTCAAACCAGAATTTGGCGATTGGGTCCCCTAAAAACCCCAGTCGCCTTTTAAAAGGGGAGTATATAAGATATTTCTCCTGCCTTCCTAGCATGCCTTCGTGGTGTAGTGGTTCTGCACGCTGGGCCAGTATTCCAGAAGTTCGTGGTTTGATTCCCGGCGAAGGCGTTGTTAATTTTTCATCATTCTTGCTTCCAAAATACCTAATGTCTCTACAGTGGCGCCAAACTAAAGGGGTGTTGGATGATGATTCTCCTCAAACCAGAATTTGGCGATTGGGTCCCCTAAAAACCCCAGTCGCCTTTTAAAAGGGGAGTATATAAGATATTTCTCCTGCCTTCCTAGCATGCCTTCGTGGTGTAGTGGTTCTGCACGCTGGGCCAGTATTCCAGAAGTTCGTGGTTTGATTCCCGGCGAAGGCGTTGTTAATTTTTCATCATTCCTGCTTCCAAACTACCTAATGTCTCTACAGGTTATAGCGAATTTTTGAAGCATTCTTGACATGCTGATTCCTTCTGTCTTTACAATTTACAATATCATTTTCATTTATTAAGAATGAAATATTTTTGCTCTTTTTTAACACTGCATCAAGAACTATGTCATTTAATGGTCATATCCGATTTTCTTTTATTCAAAGCTTAGAGTTCAGAACTATTACATTTAACTTCAGAGCCAAAATTTTCTTTTATTCGAACGCTTATTGTTAACCGATCTTCTGATAATTCGTATCTTGTAAGGCTGTAGCATTCATTGGATAAACAGGATTTAGGATAATGTAAGTTAAATAAATATAAAAATGTAATTAAATTATACTGGAGGGGGGAAAGAAAATTGTCAAATAAAAGAAAGATTTGAATTCACTTCCCTCAATTCCATAGAGAGCAATATGATGAAGAAAAAGCTAGCAACAAATATAGGAATCTACGTGGAAAAATAAGCCGACGAGGTAAGTGGGTATTGTAAAAAGATCGACGAAGAAAACAAATTGGATAAGTGGAAGCGTACACAATTCAATAGGAAAGCCAATTAAAAGGACCCAGCGACCATAGCTTAGGGACAGAGAATGACGACTGACATGTAAGATAACTGAAGGAGCAGGTCTGCAGGATATATTTTTAGATACTTTCCCAGCTAACAGCTTGTTAACGTCAGTCATTGATTGAAGATGTAATCTTTTAACAACAAGAAATTTTCTCTTCAAAGGATGTCCATAGGTAAGAAAAGGTAATTTAATGAACCTTACTTTCTAACTACAAGAGTTTGACGAACTGAATTGAATTTCAGAATATATTACAGACATTTCCTGTAAGTTATTTTCTAAAATAAATAAAATACCATGAAAAGTACTCATGAAAATGAAAATTAAGTAATAATGAGAAGGTGTGACTTAAATTCAAGTTAAATAAGCTTTTTTGATATCCAGTGGATGTTTATAAAATCGTATAATAAGTAGTTTTATATTTTATATAACATATATATTTTTATATAACAGTAGAAATGAGTAGTAGATCAGTAATCATGAGAGGTTTTGTCTTCAACATTTTGCTGCAAATACTGTGCTTACTCTTGGTATTTGTATGATATATGCTTGGATACGTCAGCTTGCAAACTGCAATAAATCAGAAGCAATTCTAAGATAATCATGAAACTTTAATTGGAAGTTTCGTAGCATAATTCTAAAATGCTATCAAACTTGCACTTAAATTCTACGTCTGACTTCAGGGTTCAAAATTTTGAACATGGACAACTTTTTTTTCGGAAGGTCTACGGCAAAGTTTCTCAAATTTTTTTCGTGGCCCGATTCTTTTAAAACTTTTCCTTTGTAACCTAGTAAAAGTTCTCATGGATTGCTAATAAATTAAAAAAATTTTAATGTTCAAATACTTTTCCTTTACTTTGAAAATAAGGGAAATACAAGCAAAAATGTAAAACAATGAAAAAGTTTGAATGAGAAGTGTGATACTGTTTCTCGTTAAACAGAACTTTCATCTCTAGGTAAAGATGACGACTTTATTCCTAATTTAACATCTAAAGGAGTTTCTGTATTTATTTCCTATAAATTCAAGTGCTGAGAAAGCTGTTTCACATTTGTAAAGTTGGAACAAAAGGCATTAGAAACCTAATAGTCTTTTGTGCCAAAATGAATACTCTTGACGACTGGATAGCCAAAAATTGATCAATAGTATTTTGTTGAAGCAATATCAAAGAATTCAATAATTCCGTCTCTGATTCTGTATTAATTGTGAAAGATTTTCTTATCCATCCTTTGTTGCTATGAGCTGCAGGAAAATATTCTTCAAGATTTGTCCACAAGTCCATAATCCTATCAGGTGTTCTTTGACAGCAACTGAAATGTCATGAGATATGAAACTAATATCGTATTCTTTATGCACTTCATTTAGCACCATAAAAGCAATATTTCCCGCTTTCACTCGATGGATTCAAAACTGAGATTTTTCACTGCAGCTTCCACCCTTTACTGAATTTTAAATAAAATTACATCGTTGCTTTGCAAATTCAAATATTGCATTTTTAGTTGTTAGAGGATGTTGGTTTAAAAATATTAAAACTTCTCTAATTTCTAACTCCATGGATTTACTTTGCAATGTAAAGAAAATGTTGATGTTACTGCACGTCTCTTTACATAATGCACTGGATAATCTGGATTTAGGAGGACGATGTTGTATAATATTTTTAAATTACAACATCCGATAACATTTTGCAATAGGAATTGCATTTTTTATGATCAAGGCTTCTCAGTGTATGTTTTAATGCAACAATACACATTCTGGTGGCATGGGCATTATTTCTGAAAAACGCCCTGCGCAGGCGCCAAATATTGCGCGAGAACTATCGCTGCTCAGTCCATGCACTTCTTTAAGTCAATATCATTTCAACTCATGTAAATATCAATCACGTTAAAAATTTCCTCCGTTATCGTTTTTGTATTCAGTGGTTTGCAAAATAGAAATTCTTTACTAGACGTATTCTCAAAATATCTCCCAAATGGTTACAGGCGAAAACATCGCGGAAAAAACATCTAGGATGAAAATGTCATGGAGAAAACAAAAAGCAAGGAGAAAATGTCGTCGTACAACATCGTGGGAGAAAAAACGCAAGGCGAAAACATAGCAGTTCCAAAACATAGCAGTGCAAAACATCGCTGTCAAAATTAAGGCAGTTCATTTTAAAAGCATCGTCATCGAAAATATCGTGATAAAAAATAAGCACCGTTTTCAGGCTTTAAAAATTGTAAGTGCACATTCGCATAATGATTTATGAGCGCAAGAAGGAATGAGGAATATTTTTACTTTTATGCTTTGAATTAACTAGTGAATTTTTGCTGAAAAATTAAAAATGAAACTTGAGCATTCAAAAACTGAAAACAAGCAGAAAATTAATGCTACTTATAGAAGTTAACAGAATTTTATAATTCGATAATTAATTAAATAATTTTAATAGAGATAACCACATGCAGTTACTAATTTTCCTTTCTCTAATCTTCTAAAAGACTATATTTTCCATGAAAAATTACCAATTAATCTTTATAAAAGAGATTAATTAATTAATTACCTTCATCATTTAACTATATAAATTTGATATTCTATTAACTACTATATCTAGCATTAATTTTCTACTCATTTAGAGTTTTTGAATGCTTAAATTTCCTTCTCATTTTTTGAGCAAAAATTTATTAATTAATTTAAAAAACTTATAAGGTATTTCTCCCACCTTCCTAACGTGCCTTCGTGGTGTAGTGGTTTTGCACAGTGGGCCGGTATTTCAGAGGTCCATGGTTCGATTCCCAGCGAAGGCGGCTGCTAATTTTTCATCTATTCGGCTTTTCCAATTAACCTAATGTCTCTACAGTGGCGCCCGAACTAAAAGGGTTGTAGATGATGACTCTCCACATCCAAGATTTGGCAACTAGGTCCCCTAAAACCCTAGCCTTTAAAAAGGGGAGTATGTAAGGTTATTCTCCCGCTTTCCTAGCGTGCCTTCGTGGTGTAGCGGTCAGCGCACTGAGCCGGTATTTCAGAGGTCCGTGGTTCGATTTCTGGCAAAGGCGATTGCTCATTTTTCATCTCTCCGGCTTTTCCAATTAACCTAAAGTCTCTACAATCTGAAGTATAAAAGTAAAATTATTCCTTGTTCATTTTTGCCCTCACAAATCATTATGCGAATATGTGGGTTTTTAGACCGGAAACGCATGTCTGCGATGATCCGCGATATCGTCATGCGATGATTTGTAGAAACTTTATTTTTTACCACGATATTTTTAAACTGCGAAGTTTTTTGATCGCTTTATTTTCAGTGACGATGTTTTGTCTCGCGTTGTTCTAGAACTGCGATATTTTCTCCTCGCTTTATTTTCTCCCACGATTTTTTGTATGACGGCGTTTTCGCTCTGCGTTGTTTTTCTGTGACGTTTTCGTCCAAGATATATTTGGGGCGTTGTTTTCGGCGGACATCCTCCAAAACACATTAAACTGGCATTGGGGCATTGTTCGATATGACTGTCCTTCCGCCAACTTAAAAAGAAAAAATGCCGTTGTTTTAAGCGAAATGCAACCAGTTTGTTCAATATTACCTGCTATATTCACGATTCTACGCTTCATTGTGTTATTGCAGAGAGATAGCGTATTTATCTACTTTTGATCCCATTGTAGAGTCGTTAATTTATTTTGAAGCAGAAGACATGAAAAATGTGCAATACTCTCAGCGGGACTCGAACCTGAACCTCTCTAATAAGCGTCGAGTGTGTTACCGTTACACCATGAAGACATGCTGGAAGGAGAGAGAAAATACCTTATATACCCCTCCTTTTAAATGACGGCTGGGGAAGAGGGGACCCAATCGCCAAATCCTGTTGGTGACGAATTATCGTCCACCACCTTTTACTTCGGACACCACTGTAAGTTATTAAGGTTAAGGCCGTTAGTCATTAAGGTTTATGTATTTAGTGGAAGAATGGTTACCAGAGTCTCAAAGAAGTTGGTCTTCTTTCACCACAATTTTGAGTCCCGGTGAGGGTGGTCCGAGAGTCTCCCACCCCTCTCCTCTACCACCAAACCACACGAGAGGACTTTTCGGCTCGCCATATATTTAGAGTGCCTCCATGCCACAAAGATGCAAACATCCGTGCCTTCTCCGTGATTTGAACTCGGGCCCTTCTGTACTGCAGTAGGTTTTCCTAACCCTTATACCGTCTGGGCAGAAGCTTCTGTTCTTCTAAACATGATTGTAATTTTGAACCGATACTTAAGAACTATTTTATGTCTTTTCAATTTGACATTGGTAACTCGATCCAATAATAAGCAATAAAATGTAAGGAAAAATTATAGCCGTTGTAGTCTAACAAATCGAGCATTCAGTTGTAATTTGATGCACCAAGGCGAGAACAATGTTTCCATCTAGAAGGAATTAGTATGTTGCAAAGTAACATACTCTCTGAAAGTTTGAATAAGATTAAAATTCCGAATTGGGATGTAATATTCATGAGTATTTCCGTGTTTTGTTTGCTTTTGCTGCCCAGATTCTTTACACTCATACATAAATCACGTATACCAAAGCCGTAAGCAGATTATGCGTCCCGAGTTTATAAAACTGGGTTTTGAGCCTGTTTACCGAAAAAAAGGAAAGCTTCGACTACATTTGCACAACAGATGCGAATATTTTATTTATTAAAGATAGTTCTCCTCTAGCTATGAATATTGGACTCATTTCCTCAGAAATAATTCAGCTCATTTTTATCTCGTTATTTCACTCGCGATTCTATTTCTTTTTGGTAATGTGTTTATGCTTTTGACACCTGAATTAGAAATAAATATTCAGAATTAAAGCAGTTTTATTTATATGCGTTGATAATATATTGGTTTATCATTTATAAGAACAGAAAAACAAAGATTCAGAATGTGTAATAAATACCGTATGCATTGGAAATTACATAATGAGTAAATTATCTGATGAATATTGTGGACTGAAAAACAATCAAAATGGCAATCTTATATGTCATAGCTATGACAGCCTGTAATACAATCATAATTTTAAAGTAACATTACAGTTCTTTGTTGCAATCATATTTTTCGCTGCTGCGTAACGAAATAAAACCCTCAGCTTAAATATTTATTTTTACTCTTTGCTTAATAAGCTTGTATATTCGAAATATTGCCCTTGTATTAATTTCTGTGCTACTGATTTCATATATATGTGCTTCTTGTCGAGTCTTCTTGTCGAGAAATTCATTTCAAAAATCAGCCTGAAGTGTATCTCTGTTACGGTGAAACACCGAAATCTGGAGAATGTCGACTTTCACCGGTGAATGTCAACATTCACATAGTCTCTTGGTGTATGTCCGAAATATTTTCCAAATACTCTTATTTCTGACTTACACCGGTCAATGTTGACATTCACCATGCACTAATGGTGAATGTTGAACATATAACAATATTATATTTTCTTCTTCGTAATTCAGTCGCGAATAAACGCACTTGAAACTTGAAATAAGAACATGAGAACCTAAAACACACAATACATTCAAAATGAGAAAGGAAAATAATAGAAGTTAAAAACTTAATTAATTATACAGTACGTTCTAAATGAGAAAATAAAATAACAGTCATAAAATACTTACTAAATTATGTGATTCAAATCTTATTTATTGCAACAACTTAAACTATTATGCACTTTATGACCTCTCTTTTCGACTTTCACCAGAGCATATCTGTGATTGTCGACATACACCGGTGAGGGTCCGAATATACAAGAGTGTAGTGAAATATTCGGTCTTTCACCGACGTATTTGGTGAATGTTGATATTCTCCGGTGAAAGTCGACATTCTCCAATTTCGGTCTTTCACGGTAACATCTATACCGCAATAATTAAAGAATCCTAGACGCGCTGAAAATATGTAGAACCAATACATCGGGGCCAATGTATAGAAATCGTACCTCAAGTAAGTTCAAATAAGTACTGTTGCTCTCTTGTGCACATGAAGAGATCTTTTGATTTCTCCTTCACAGTTAATCCTGTGAATTTTTTATTTTAACTAAGCTATAATTTTAACTGTTCGATCCTATTCACCGAATACACGCAAAACATAATTTTTAAACTTTAATGGTGTGATTACATATATATTGCTTATGCTTCCATAGACAATAAATTGTGTGCCTTGTGTTTAGTTAGACGAAGAAGCAAGAGCTATCTACTTAACGGAAAGGATGCTTTCGTAGATGATTCTGTAAAGACAACAACCACATATTTATGTTACGCAAGAAGACATCCAAAACGCCCACATATCTGGTCAATCAGCCGACATCTGAATCCCGGGCGAAATACATAGTTGAGCGGTCTTGTCTACTTGGTCACTGGTGGGCACTACATATTGTATGCCGATTATTTAATCCAAAATTATGAAAAAAAGCTAACAAAATAATTAACTCAGCAGGTAAAGTATTAAAGTTGCTTAAAGTTGTTAAAGAATATAATCTCATATATGTGATAGAATTAATTTGTTATAAACATAAGCAGTTTATTTGTAAAATTTTGGTAGCAAATGCAAGCAAACAATTGAATTCAATTTCGCCGTTTTAACATTTATCTGAGATATAACACATTTAAAAATTTTATGTAGTAATTTTTACGAAATCTTATTTAAAGGCTTCAAATGTGGTTTTCACTTTGGAAACTGAAGTGCAGCAATAGTGATTTAAATGCTAACAAATTAAATGCACTATATTAACACTATATCTTACTTATTTGCGATGATATCATTCAAAATTCAGACTGCAGTTGCTTCGAAATTTATTGAATAAATATTTGGAAACCTCAGAAACAGAAAATGAAGTGTTACTGGACGGAGCATTTTTATTGAAACAGAATATTTATTACATAATGATATAATTTTAATTCCTGTAATTTAATAATTTTATACAACCCTAAGTATTTAATATTTTATGTCATGCCACAATATCCTGACATTTACGTGGATTTGCAGTGCAAAATGATCAGATAAAATTATAAACAGGCAAAACAAATTATTTTGCTAATGTTAACTTAAAATGCTTTGTATTTCTGAACAAAAATATATAAAAATCCATGCAAAATCTTGCATCTTTACGCTCTAATAAAACCAACATTAAAAAGATCATTTTGCTACAGCGAATTGGATCTTGAATGCTTTTCCGCAGATGAAATTCCCGGAATTCGTGCATCATTTTTCTTTTTTTTTTTTCTTTTCTTTTCTTTTCTTTTTTTTTTTTTTTTTTGTAAGCACGAAGAGGCGAATTTCAGTCGGAATCTGAAATTACATATGTAAAGTAGTAGTCTAATAAAAAACAGAGAAAAAATTTTCATCATAGGAGAATGCGAAATTCATGGAAGTTTCAAACAATATGAAATGCAGTTTTTCTCTGCTTAATACTTAGGTTTCTTCCAAAGCATCAAAGAAAAGTAGGCAGGATTTTATTTATTTATCTTAAAAATTTTTTATCTGATAACAATCCATTGCGTCTACAATGTCTAAGAGATAGTTTAAGCGCCAGACTGTCTCACTTACGCCATCAACTAGACGGATAGATGAGGGAGTTGGATGGGAGAGAAAATAGTTTTGGCCTTTCTCATTGATATTATCTCATCAAACAAACAACGAAGAATAAAATTCCGGTGAGCATATATTACGGATTATGAAATAAAAACTTGGAAGAATTTTTAAGGAGATATATCGTCATAACATGATAATATTAGAATTCAAGTTCAGCAGAAGTAATTAAAATGCATTAATTAATACAGAAGTACAGTATTTTAATAATTTATGAGGAAAAGCGCAGTAAACTATGATTTTGAATATAACATTATCCGTAGTAATCAGTACTTTATTGAACAATATGGAATCTTTTTTCTTTATATTTGAGCTTGTTTGCACAGAATGACCCTGGGTTGTAATAAAATTTTATAATTGCTATTCTCGCTGGTTCGTTAATTACTTAATAATGGCAGACACTTCACAGATATAGAATCAAGGCGAGAGGTGCCGCTTTCTAAGAAAAACTGGCTGGAATTTTCGTTGCCCACAATGAGTTCCACCTGAACTCCGAATTTTAATCTTGAATCTTGAGTTGATATTTTCACAGGGAAAAAAATCTACATAGGCTTTAGATGCAATCAGCTTCAGTCTTTTCGAGCTGAAGTGCAAAGTACTTCTTAGTGGGATATTTAGTAAACAATGTTTAATGAACCTATAAAGATCTGGTTTCGTATAATTAGACCAGAACTCTAAAAGACAGCTGGTGAATTTTCACGGTGTCTTAAAAGTACCATAGAGACATTATCACAAATAAAATTAACAGACGACACCAGCTCGTGCTTTACAGAAGCCAATAGCTTTGGCTTTAAATCAAAGATAAGGGATGAACTAAAACTAATGAAATTTATGTATAGCTTAACGGGTTCACAGTATAACTAGTGCGGAAGTTGGCTCTGATCGATGTAAGCGTAAACAAGCCTAATGGCAAGAAAACTCAAAGCCGCAGAATCGTTAGAGAACGTAGCCTTCAAGCAGGCAGAACACGCTTTGATTTCACCCTTCAAAACCTTCCTTTACTTTTTTCTTTCTACATAATTTGAATATCGCGCGCGCTGGAAATTTACATTCCGGCAGGGAAATGAAACTAGGCTGATAGAAAAGAGAATTAACTTAAAATAACTGGTCAGAAATTTTATAAATCATATAACAACCTACATGGATTTTAGTCTTTGAAAATGCTTATCATTGCATATGGAGGAGATAAAGCCATCTGCCCTGAGACAGGCAAGAAACATGTTTCGTTTGAGTGGATATTTTGTCACTTGGAATATGACGAATATTCCTAGATGTTTCTTTAAGGCAACGTTATTAGCTCTAAACCAAACAGAAAGTTTATCAGCTGAAAACAAAATCATATGCATGGTAATGTAAAAGTAAAATTTTCAGTTGTGAGGTTTACCACTGTGTAATTGCAGTCAAAAGTGAATAACCTTAAGAGCTAGTTAGCGAATAATCGCTTAAGTTCGTAGTTAAGAAACAACAAGATGGAAGAGTAACTAACCCATTATTATTCCAATAAAATTTAACAAAACTCCGTCTTGGAATGTGCAATAAAAGCCGACACTTGGGCTTGAACTTAAGAGACTGAGAAATAAACTAAAACTAAGATTAACTAAAGAGATATAGCCGAAGCTATCAAGATTCTAATCGAGTTGGCCCCTTAACTCTATTTGACTACGAAGCTTATCAAGGGCCTGAGGACGGCCGAGCGTAATAACAGCTTTGAGAGAGAGTAGCCAAAAGGCAGACGCGCGCAAGTCAGAAACTCTGATTCTCTCCAACTCAGCAAGTAGACTTCGCGGTTTAAATACCGCTCCTCCTCATTAAGTATTCAGAGTGATTCCAAAACTACGTTCTGGCTGGAAGTAGTAAGTTGAAGTTAAGAATTTGACAGGAAAGGAGCTTTAACTTAAAATTTAACGGTTAATAAAATTAACATAATCCTTACACAGTTTAAAACTTTGCTATCACAGTGTTTGAGCTATTTACTTAGGTTTACTATAGCTGATTAGGACAGCACACATTTCCAGGCTTCGAGTATTTGATAAGCACGTGATTTTGCTGCTATTAACTGTACCATTAGCAGCTACATCACTAAGTAAACATTATTGTAAAAAATGATTTTTGAAGATTCTAGATCACAGAAATAAGTTAAATTAGTTATATCCCTTCCATCTAATAAAGCGAACGTTCCTTTGAGTTGTTAAACATTAGTTTTGATTACTGGTGAAAAGCTAAGATTTCTAAGCAAGATTGTTCAGATTATATGAAAAGTTTTACGTAAGTTTCATGTGCATTTGATATACTAAAACACCCAGAGATAAATTAGAAAGTTTTTTATATACAATTCTATTACATTTTCTGCTGTCACTCAACTGGTGATAAAATGAATGTCCATTGCCGCTGCTAGCACAGAAATTGCTCAAACTGTTAACTAGCCAGGATTCCAGATTATGATTATGGATAGATTTATGATTTACAGAAAACGGCATTATAAATTTGATGCGAGGTTCTTGTAATTTTTGTACTGTATTTTGCCCAAAGTTTATTTCTCTTAATGTTAAATACTTAACCAAATTATTACTAGTAATAGTTACTAAGTGTTTACGGTGACTATGTTCAGCTCCTTTCATTCTTTTATTACACTCTGTTTCGCAAAATAATCATTTGCATGGATCAACTGTTAGTAGTCTACGGTCAAAAGAACAACTTTGTGTTACATTTTTTACCTTCCTTCTTTCACATGGAAAGATCTTAGAAAATCTTAATCATGTCGTAAGAATTTTTCCTCCTATCATCAAAGCAATTAATGTGCTTCAGGTGCTGTATAAAGTTTTGTTATTCACAAAAAATTCAGTTTACGCAAACAGAGAGAAAATCACTCATATGTAGCAATGATTTGTTTCATCCTTTGAGCTATTCTGTCATTTGGGAGTCTATCAAAAGTAATTTTAATTGAATTGAAACTCTTACTGTGGAGCATAGTACAATTAAAAACGTAGTCTAAGTTTTAATCTATGTTTTTTCGCAAAACTATCATTAAATGATAGTTAGGTTAGGTTATTTATTACATTAAACCATTTAAGTCCGTAAGAAGTATGCCATTGTGGAAATTGTAGAAAATTCACTTGAAATTATATTATACGTAAGGAAAACTTCCGGGAGCACCCTGCATTCAGGCCAGCAACTAGCAAAGTAGTCTTATTCTTTCGATAAGTGGTGGAGCTATTTTACTAACAGAGATGTTTGAGCTTTTTTTGGGTGCCATAACAGTCATTTTTGGTAAGTGGTGGAGCTATTTTAACAACAGAGATGTTTGAGCTTTTTTGGGGTGCCATAAAAGTCATTTTTGCTAAGTGGTGGAGCTATTTTAACAACAGAGATGTTTGAGCATTTTTTGGGTGCCATAACAGTCATTTTTGGTAAGTGGTGGAGCTATTTTAACAACAGTGATGTTTGAGCTTTTTTGGGGTGCTATAACAGTCCTTTTTATTTTCCAAGAAAGTTGCATTATCCATGATTAAGAATTACTATCAATAATAAAAATTATTTTTACTTGAAATAATTAGCTATTCAATTTAAATTATTGTATTTTGTCTTATTTATATCAAACACATTATATTTCATATCCATTTATTTTTACATGGAAACACATTTTAGGCAAAAGAAGCCGTATACTGAATGCATGATATTTTCTTCTTTACCACATACTTCATGAAGCTGTTCTTGAAATGTCAAGTATTAAAATGTCATAGTTTTTTCCTAGAGTATTCTAATTCCTTTTCACACGATATTACAATTTCCAGAGTATTCTACATTTCTTAAGATTTTTTTCTTTAGAGCTTTCGCTTATCCTTATGATTTGGAAGCTTTCTCTCCCCCTCCCCCCATATATACACCCATTATAAAAGTAACAAAAGAAAAACCTGCCTACAAAACCACTCTCAGCTCCTTCGAAACAAAAATTATTAATATCTTAAATAATTTGATCGATAATAAACAATATAAAGTAAGTCATGTGGTTATAATTATTCACTATTTACCCAATATGTATATATATATGTGTGTGTGATAAAAACAAACTCAGAAGTAATAACCAGCAGGAATTTTGTTGGGGTAGAAGTGTTGATCCATAATGAATAGAAAATTGGAGGCGAAGGCAGATTAAATCTTCATTTTTTATTTCAGCAAACATGCTGCGGCCACAAATAAGTTTGAACATTAATTGTGTCTATTCCAAAAAAATTACATTTGATATAAATTTACAGTAAGAAAGAAGGAGCAGACAGATTGCAGTCAAGATAGGCGAAAGCGTAAAAAGCAAGTGCTTTATGTTCAGGGTGAAATCTTAATTCAGAGTGTTTTTTTGGTTCTCAATACATTTTGATTGGATAGTTAATATTGCTATAAAATTTCTACTAGCTGTTTGAATTTTAGTTCCATTTAAATCATCAGAATTATGTAAGAGTGAAATAACATGTATTAGACTCGAAATGACACAGTGCAAAAGAAGTTATTTTTAGAATACCGAAGGGAATTTAAGCTGCTAATTTAATCTTTTAAAATATTCTTAATTTTCTTACATATTTTTTTCCTTCAAGGATAAAAAGGCTTCTCTTTCGCTAAGCCTTTTTCTATTACGCCACCGCCAAGTTCCACATCATTCATATCATGTCATATATATATATGTGTATATATATTATTCTTTAGACTATATATATAATATATCATTCTTTCGAATATATATATATATATATATATATATATATTATTCTTTTGAGTATATATAAATATATATACAGGATGTTTCAAGAGTTCTAGAAATGGAACTAGAGTTCAATTCCTAGAAATAGAAACAAGTCTTAAGATGTTTATGCAACTATACCATGTAATATTATTTAGTTCGATTCAGTTGTTTGACTGATATAGGAGCATTTTTGTAACAATGTTTTTGCAAAGATAGAAGATGCTAAGAGCACGTTTTCTTCTTGTGGAAAGAGGGAGAAAAATTCAGAAACTGTTCAATGTCTTCGAGAAATATTCTGTTCCCACTTATATGGGAACCGGTAGTGCCTAAATCAATAGGTAAAACCGATAGAGTAATAATGTTCCCACATTTTGATAAAACTTTTACGAATTACAATACGAGAGTTTAAGCATGCCAAAAATAGGTGGATTTAGGATATCAAGTTCTTTGAGGACGCCTTAAAAAATTAATTTTTCTTTAGGGTAAACGCATTCAATTAAATGGGGCTTATGCTAAAAACAGCATTGTAATATAGATGAAAATTGAAGAAATAAAAAATTAATCTAAATTCCTAGAGCTTTGGAAACATTCCACGTATACATTGTGTAGATTTCAGAATAAAATTTGATTTATTTACTTTAGAGTTTATCTGTTCCATACTGAACGGACTTTGACCACGTACTTCGCCGCCATTTTTCTAATACCCTATTTTATGTGCACCTATGTACTAAGCTTTATATTTACGCATTTGTATTTTGCTTCGGTAGAAACATAACTGACCAAAATAACATATTTTACATATTCTTGTCGGTAATTATTTTCAGCTAAATTATTAGTCTATTTTATATCCATCTGCCAATAAGCTTCGCTATGGGATTCCTTTTATTCAGAATTGTTGAAACAGCAAATTTTATTTCGACATTTAAATATCTTTCAATGTTTCTTAAAACTATTTGTCTCTTTTGTAGATATTAAAATTTTTAATTTGTACGGACTTAAAGCAAGCGCTACGTTTGTTCTTATCCTGAAAACTGTAGGTGTTGGGTCATATAATGAGCAATTTAATTAAATTCAATTTAATTCATTTTTTTAAATAAATATTTTAAATACCTTGATGGCATCACTAAAACCTTTTGTTTGTTTTCACTCAGAAACAAGGATATGGTTACAATTCTATAATTCTCGCAGCATAACCTCTTGAAGAAGATACTAGTGGAGATGTAATACAAGGTTTTGGTTCTTATGCAATCGTGTGAAATTCGGTTATAATTATTTCACTCTGCAGTTTTTATTTATGGCTTCTGATCTAGTATCCCTTTGTCATTCTATAAAATGCCTGGGTATTAGATACAGTGCTGAATACTCTATTTCTGCTGTTCGGTAGGAACATCTTTTAAAAAGGGAATCATACAAATTTTCTTCTATCTCTCTATCTATGTTACTGGCAATGTATGAAAGCTGGCATTCTATACAACACCTAGGGGTTTTATAGAATACAGAAAAGTGGGAGGCGATATATGAAACTCACACATTTCCAAGACATTCTATAGAATTCCAGATCGCAACCAAAAGTATGAAATAGCCCCACCCCCAAAAAAAAAAAATCAAAAAGGAAATTCCAGCTGCTTCTTTGAGAACTACCGTGCGTGTTCCTATTCTTGACGTCGACCCATGTAATTCTCTCAATATACTGGCAGTTGTAATGAATGTAAGAGAACGGTTTCTGTCAACTTCTGAAGCAATTTTAAAACAACTATATACGAGATCACAATTCACTTTATGTCCTAAGAACTTGCTTAGAACTGACGATATTGCTGACCCCGAAATTCCTTTTTCAATCGTAGTTGCTCAGTCCAGTAAAAGTGGCCAAGAATTCGTCAAGTTTATGTGTTAAACAAAGTGATGAAATATGAAATGTCTTTGCGTGAAAAAAATAATGAAGAATAACTGGAAATTTGATTCAAGCCTACCATGTTGCAACTAATAGCTTAATTTAAATTTATTATTATTATTTTATTTTTTGAAAATTTTGTCTTCCTTAATAAGAAAGGCATAAATTTCGATTTGTACAACTTTCATTTTTTTTTTTTTTTTTTTTTTTTTACATATTTTGAATAAAAATTTTTTAATGGCATAAATTCATTATTTTTACAAAATAACATTTGCGTTTTTTAAATAACAGCCTTATCACGACCTCTTCTTCAAACTTTGCCTAAATAGCATTTGCCATTCTATAGAATCTATTATAAACATCAGTTCTATAAGATGCTTAGGTATTCTGTAGAATGCCGGAGTTTCATGCATTGCCGGCCCCATATATATATACATCACACACAAATATTTCTCTTTAAGAGCATGACTTTGTTTTAAATATGTTTTACATTTTTGTGCTTTATTCGAATTTCTTTTGAAACATCATGAAAGCTTCAAAAAGTTAACAAAATGTAATTACGAAATTACGAACAGAAACATTATTCATTAGTAATTTCTTCCTGAATACATGTGAAAACTGTGTTTTTATGTAACTGTTACTTAATTTAAAATGGTATATGAACAAAGATACACGGATACATGGATAAAATGCCCTCTATGGATGAAAGAGCTAAGAAGAAATAGGAAAACACTTTGTGATCTTTCGAATGTTAAAATTTGCCTCCTCCCAAAATATATCTCTCCAATATTTTGCTTAGTTTTATAAATAAGTTATGAAATATTTTTAAGCTCTTTTATTCTAAGGAACCATATAGTATTACAAGTTCTGTGCTATTATTGTGAAAAGCGCCACATATTATTGTCAAAAACCGCATATTGAAGAACATACACGTATATCTATCTATATAAACTTAAAGTATCTAAAGTTAAAATTAAATTGAAACCAAAGCAAGGCAATTCCTCAACAATATTAATAATTGCAACCGTGTATAAGAGGTATAACACCATATATAAACAAACCGAAATTAAAATAAGAAATCATAGTAAAAGAAACTCGAAAAATAAAAGTGCGAAAGTGAAAATATACAAAATTATAAAAATTAATCTCCTTTTACTGAAACTTCAATTCAGAACTCATCAGTGTAAAATGAATTAAAGCTTCATAAAAGTCGATTAATATGTTTGGAAAATAAGTTTCGTTCTCCTGGTTCATTTGAGATCAAAAACTGAAAAAAGATTCAATTAAATTTTCATTTAGGACATTAAAATTCATATAAAACCGATCAATTGAATCTCAAATGTACCAGAATTTTCCCTACACGCTTTCGAAACACTTAGGAAAAAAAAAAAAAAAAAAAAAAAAAAAACTGACTACCCCCCCCAAAAAGTCAAACTGACTAAAAAAAAAAAAAAAAAAAACCATAAAACATTACATTATGCAATTTGACCATTAAAAAAATGGTCTAAAAACATTATATGCAAATCCGAAATTCTTTTAGAGAATAAAACACTTCTATTCAAAATTTATATATATTTAAAGAAAGCTCGTAATAACTACTTTTTTAAAATTTCTCATCTAAAGTGATATGATAATTATTATTTAAACCTTAATCGGAGGTAATAGTTGGATGACTACGATACGAAATTTAATGTAAATATGCATAAAGATCTTGTTTTTTTCCCCTTTTAATTATTATTTATACTGTCTTTCTATAATTTTGTAAATTTAATAACCGGCAAATCTTGCTTTTACTAAAAAAAAAAAAAAATGGGTTTCTAGTTTCAAAGACGTACTGTACCCCGATTGCGTGAAGATTTTTATCTTTTATAACCTATATTTTTCCTTTTCCTCAACTTTGAGCCAGTTCTGTTTTCGCGTTTTAAAATTTTACAGAGGACAGCATCTTTTAGAAGTTTCTTACACCGCCATTTTGGAGTTGAAGATCACCCTCCTCGTGGGTAATAATTTTTACAGACCGAATCCAACGTTTGACACCCCCGTATACAAAGTTTAACAGGATAGGACATTTTGAACACATGTTAAAATACTTAGTTCTGCAATTGGACAAAACACAACAAAATTTTTGCTTCTCCAGAAGCTTTGAATTCTACTTTCTTTTGCAAGGAGCACAGTTCGGTTGGTCGCCTTAAGAATTAAGTTCACGTTAAGATGGTCATCTTAAGAATTCAGGAAGTTTGCGTTTTTTCCAATTTTTGTTTTAAATAGTTTTTCAGTTTCTTGGTATTAAAAGTTTAGTTTAGCATAATTAGGGACTACCCAATTTTTGAGTGTAGTTTAAATGACAATTTCGTTTATAGTATATTTGTGTTGCTCTTTATTTGTAATTGCTTTTAATTTGTAATTGATTTGATTTGTAATTGCTTTGATGATTTGTAATTGCTTTTGAATTGCTTCTCTAATAAAATTAAATCTTTTGTAAAATTCAGGACCTTTGGAGAGGATAAAACCCACGGTTTGCTTACTTATGGGCAGGAACTTCTCGCACTCGTTACTAAGTTCCTTATAACTCCTGTTTAATCCCAAGTCTTGTGTAATTTTATGATCTTAGTCAAACTGATGATCTTGATCGCTTATCACATTCTCATTTTAAAATGAATTCAAAAACTTCGAAATATGCAGTTTAATCAATATATATATTTTGCAGTTACGTGAAATTCAACTGTATAAACAATAAATTTGACGAAGATTTCTGACGTTCCCCTACTCTTCAAGGGCGTAGAGGCGAAGAATACTAAACAAAATGTTGATTAATGTCTTTTAATCTTTATTAGTATTATTATTTATTTTTTTCACTCTCGCTTAATATTTCAGGCACACGCACATGCATACAAACATATGTATAAACAAAACAAGATAAAAGTTTTAATCTTAATCTCTAATAACCTATAAAGAATTTCTTTAAATTTGGCAAGCTTCTTTTATCTATGCTATACGCTGTTACTTAAAAGCAGGTACTTCAAAGTCGTAGTTATTTTCATCCCCAATTTACAGTTGTAATCCTCGTCTCATCACAGAATATAAGGTATAAGGGAGTTTTATCAAATTAGCGGATTCGACGTTTTTTCACACAGCAGTCTTTATTATGATTATGAGGCATGGTTTAGGTAGAAAACAACTTTGAACTGCCGGCTCTAAAGTAAAAGACTATAGAAATTGCGTATCATATAATTTGAATTTCTCATGTTTGCCATTTTTGTGATTAATTGGCATCATCCATTTCTTACATAACCTTGCTGACGCACACATTTGTGGACCAATAAAAAAGTAAACTGATCAATCCTGTGTTTAATAACGTTTCGCTGCTTAATTTTAAAGCCAATCAAATGAATGCTGATGGAACCCCCCAAAGAAATATGCTAACTAGCAAAGAAATACCATCAGATTTTTTTATACAACATTTTCTCCAAAATGCTTCCAATCTCCTTTCGTATTAGTATTTAGTTTTAATTTTTACATAACAAGATGCACAAATTGTCTGCGAAAGTCTTCCGCAAAATGCATTAGCCTGAAACATCCTGAGACAGAAGCTTAATAAAGTATCTTCCCTGTTCTTTAATCACGAAAAGAATATAAACACCACTGTAAAAATTGATTCTTTTGCGTTTTCTCAAGAACAGTGAATTTTAAACTCATCTTATCATGACAGTATAAGAAAGACCTGAACCAGCCCTTTTGCCGTAAAATCTCACAAAATGCTGCATATGAGCATATGTTTAACAGTAACTGTATACCGCGTGATGTGTTTTTAAAATAAATCTGTTATTTATCCTGAATCAGTAAAATTGGTGGAAATTAATGGGGTAACAGTACTTATCTTATCAATACGAGCTCTCTATGCCTTTTCGCACCTCGTTTAAAATACTAATTTAGCAAAAAAATAGAATAATTAATTTTACCTAAAGCATAAGAATGCAGATTTATTAATCTGCAGCCCCTTATTTCATTCATTTTTCATGAAATTGAGTCTTTGATATTAATGCAACAGTGTTTTCACAGCTACAGTGAGTATATAAAAGACGCGTAAATATCATTTCTTTCATTTCCTTTCCAATTTTTAAACTAGAGGTAATCATAGTCGAGCAGCATTTGTAACCAGGAAAAGGAATATTAGTCAGCATAATCCATGCTTCCGAAGTTTTCGTAAACATTTATGTATAAAAACTAGAGCTGATTTCTAAATTATGGGAAAAATATTATTCGATTGTAATTGAACTTCTATTGTTTGAATTGGTGAACAGGTCTATGATCTTCAAAGTTGAAATACACGGAGTTTGTTATCCGCTTATAGATTTCACCAGCCCATTTCAAAAGAAAAGATTTATTGTGTTCCTACGCCGCTGGAAGTATTTGCAGATATGAATAAAAAATCAGGTTTTAAACTAATATAGTCGCATAAGCATAGTACTACAGAATATTCCTATTTCCAGTTGAAGATTTTGTAACATAATAAAATAGCTGTGAACTCGAAAAAAAAAAAAAAAAAAAAAAAGTACAGAAAGACACGTTTTTCCACCACCTGTTGAGGACAGTACTTAGTTTTATAGTTAAAAGAGAAAAATTACTAGGATTAATTAAATTAAATAAAGTTTCATAAATAAAATATGAACACTTTACAATGAAATGAGGTGAATGACATACCTTTAAGAAAGAAATTGTTGTTAAGCTTTCAGGTTTATTTATTTATTTTTAATCTACAGGCGATTGCGTAAAACTTTATGGCACTTACTTGAATGTTCTGGACAAAATGCTCGGCACTGGCGCGCAATCAAATCAAGCCATGATCCCAGGAAAGTGGTGTCCGGGAGTCTCGTCTATCCGGCAAGTTAAATCACCATATGGCACAGGCTCTTGCGATCTTTAACGTGAGTGGCGTGCCAACCTACGCTGATTGCATTCAGACCCAGAAGACACTCGGCGTGAGCTCTGGTCTTCCCGGGGGTTGCCAGAAAGACGCTCTCTTAAACGGGGCGCACAATGTGTGGGAGGGCAATATCCGGGAATTTTACCCCAAGCAACTATTCTTCGTACCCGGGCGCCCAGGCTCATCCGCCTTTTCCTTCTTATTTAAAGAAAAAGACAACAACCCCCATATTTGCGCAGGTTCGTTATGGAGTTTACGGTAGTACCTTTCAGTTTACTTGCCATTGATTAATCGACCAGTTCGTAACTCCCTTCAAAACTAATTCTTCAATATTACACAAGCACGTTGAAAATGCATATCTGGAAAATAGATGCGAAGCGTTTTTGGAAACTTATTATTTCTGCAACCAAGAAAATGCTAAAAATGATGTTTATACCTAGATATTACACATGTAATACATGCATACATACATACACAGTACAAGTATGTACGTATGTATGTTTATTAATTCTGTAGGGTACAAAAGTGATCAAAAATGAATTCGTAGGGATAATGAATAATAAAATATTAAAATAATATTTTTATATTTTTAAGCTAAAAAAGTATTCACTTTATCTAAAACAGTATTAAATATTCTGCTATAAATTAAACCGCAGTTAGTATCCAGTCTACTTTTTTGTAAACCATTAGTCTTTTATTTTTTTTTAACAAAATGGTATGCAATAGATGTAACTCACAATCTAGCCTATGAAAGAATTGCTGGTAATCATTAATTTCTACAAGCAATATTTTGCATCATAGAGAAATCATGAAGTATTACTTATAGAAACAAATGGATGTAAAAAGTAGTATACTATTCTGTATGTGATACAATTTAAACAATATTTTGTAAAATAAAACATTGTTTATGAAACTAATGAATATGACATGAAGTTAAGGAAGTATACTAAAATGTTATTTCAATTGATTATTTCAAGAAATTGTTGTTTGCATAAATATGTTGGAAGAAGAAGTGGAACCATGGATCACGAATAAATCAGTTCAAGAACAAATTTTCCAAACGAAAAGTGTCTTCGATGACGAACGATATCTCGAGATACGAAGATGAAACTCGGCAATCAATGATACTCCATGTGATACTCAATGTAGTGATACTCAACCAGTGGTACTCAGTGTAATGGATGAAACGTCAGAAGAAGGAAACGGAAGGAAGGATGTTCCTAGTTATTAAGGTGTAAAGGTTCATAAAACATTATCACCTTGACAAACCAGTAGCAAGAAGTAGCAGAAATATTTGCAATGACAATAGTATGTTTTGATTTAGGAACATTTTAAAACGCAGACAGAAACAAATCACACTGAACAAAGTTTTAATGGAGAAAAGGCCCAACGATTCTGAAGTAGAGGCGAGTGGTATTTTCCATTTTAAATAATAATAATAATAATAATGTTAGATTTAATCAGTTATACCATCAGTTTTGCATTACGAACTTATATTTAAAGTACTCTTTTTTAAGCAGAAATTTGGGATATGGTAAAGTATTAATTCATTTTACATTAAGTCCTGCGGGCAAACGTTTTCGCTTTACGAATATTTCGGGTGACGTCTTCAAGAACACATTAAGTTAGTAAATCAAGCATTCACTGTACAATGAGGGGGCTCGTTAAGTTTCCTGCTCTTTCATGGCTTACAAGGGAGAGTTAGCATTTACAGAAACCACATATTCTGCAAGGTTTAAAGGATATTCTAATTGGGCATTCAATAAGTAATGCGTAGAAGATTTCAATTTAATTTGAAGTTACGAATTTTCGATTATTACTGTTGGATAAGTATTTTTACAGTCCTACATTAGAATTCAAAAATAAAACTTTTTCTCACATTTTAATTGTTTCTTTTCGTAACAGGATGAAGTAAAAATGCTATTCAAAATCCCGAATCCTATTGAGACCAAGTGGACAATTTATTACTGTGACTATCCCTATGTAGGTAGGAAATTATATTCAGTATTAAGTAGTATTTAAGCAAAGATAAATAAATAAATAGACAAATAAAATACGCCAGAGATAACTTTATAATAATCTATTTATTATTACGATTACTGATAACTATTTCATTTTTCTCGATCTCTGTCCTCCACTTTGGAATACGTACAGTGGCATTTGAAACAAATTTGTTGTTTTTAATCCCATTTTCGTGCAAATATATCGGGAATGAAAGTAAAGTTTCGGAACAGGTGGTTAAAGGATTGATTGATTGATTGCACCTTTTTCATGTAAGGGTTATTTTGTTACCTGGCTACATTTTTTCTGATGGTAGAAGAATAGGATGCGCACTTGGAATGGATATGAAGAATATGTGCTTGCACAGATTATATTGATGTATATAATAAAATGGGCAATTTTATGTTTTTGTAGAATTATGTTGGTTATTATGTGAAAGAATGGTTATTATGTAGAAACATCTATAACTTAATCTTTTCCTTTTTAGAGTCCCAATACGTTATTCTGACAAGGCACTTGTCATTTATATGACGTGGGCCTGGAAAGTGTTGCTTTTTATGAGATATACGATCGTTCATTTATTATTCATACCACTTATCAACCCAGTTCTAAAGAGGCTTTGCTATTCGATGTGATGTAAGACCTTAAATTTACCTTCAAAATTAAAAGAGTACTATATTGTTTAACAAATTTACCGATTTGAGAGTAATATAAGTACGTTTTAATATTTTATTTTATTTTAAATAATGTCTGTAATGGACTCAATATATTTTAGTCAATATATTTATAATATAACTAATGGATTATTTTTATAAGTATTTGCACCGTTAATGTACGTATATTACAATAATGACGCAAAAGTACGTATATATTATAGCAACTGCGCGTTACTGTAATAAACTACACGTATATTACAATAAAGCTCAGTGTCAAAAGATGTCCCTAACTCCATACATTACATTGTTGAGTAAAATAACCTTTTGCACTTCACTCAACAACGAGTCCCCCTCCCTTTTTAGGGGGAGGACTGAAATGTACTTTTTTTACTAACTCTTTTTTAACTGCCTGACAATTACCGATTAAACAGTAATTCGCATTTTATCAAATTGTGCCCACTCATCACTAAGACCCACTCATCTGAGGGGGCGACCGTCAGGAAGCGGGAACACAATACATAAAAAGGCAAAAGCTTTACGCTGTAGTGTAGTTTCACGCCAGCTAAAGATTGAATGCTAAGTAAGGAACTGGGGAATTTTCTACATTTTGCTTGATGTTATGAAATAATTGTTTAAGTAAAACTTCTTAAATTATTTTTGTAAGGCTTATTTTTGATGCTTGCCTTTGTCATATATGCAGCGTATTTTTTTAATAATTAAAATTTAAGTGGATTACATAGATTAGATAGATTTAACTGCTATATTTTCCTATGGATCTAAAATTGTAAGTAATTATTATTATTATTAACATTATTATTATTTGTTGGCTGTTTATTACAATTTACTTAGAAGACACTAAATCCTTATAAATATCTCGAAATCATATTTTTTCTGACATAAAAATACCATTAGATTTCTTTTTCCCTAAACATTCTGACTTTTCTCAAACACATTTTGTTATACGAACAAAAAACGAATCATAATCGACAAGAATAAACATAAAATTTCTATTCTGTTACACATATATAACAAATCAAAATACTCAAATAATATATGTATATACATAAGCTACAATAAAATACGATAGCTGCATTAAAAATAATTGGCTACATCTAGATTTGGTGATCTCCCCCTGAATTCATCTATTCTCCCAAACTGGAGAATCTTCTATGTTATGTAACAGCGTCAAATTAATCAATCTCAGACTGGCTTTACTATCTCAAATTTAGTAAAAGTACCCTGGTGAGTTAATTGCGTCATTCTTCCCATCCCCAACTGCTGCTCTGTCAACATCGCGTCGCTTTACTTTTGCTTAACTGCCTTCGTCATTCCTTTTTAAAGCCAATGTACATAGAAATTTATCATATTTCATTAAGATTGAATCATAGAAAGGTATCGAATGTCGTTATGATTGAATAAATATCTACTGAGATGATTTTATATGCGTGGAAATAAAGACTGAAAATTCTTCAAGCTCAAGTGTGTTAACTGCGTCATCATAGTTTTTACCTTCAACCATTACTGTCTGCTCAGCCATAACTGTTACCGAAAGCTGTTAAGAGTTCCAGCCTTCGCGACTGTGCTTCGAAATTATCACACACACACACACACACACACACATATATATATATTAAGATCATACAACATTATATATATATATACTTCGAGCACTTCTTTGTTGCAATTATTTGAAATTTATTAATTATGAATTTCAATTTTTGATCTTTGTGAAATATTAGTTCTAAATGTGTTGTTATATATATATACACTATCTAATGTGAATGTAATGTCTAATGTGTATGTGTGTTCTAAATGTGTTATTATATATATATATTTGAGACCAGATAGGTCTTTCGTCTAATTACCAGTTCGCTTTACATTTTCTTTTTCAATTATATATATATATATATATATATTAATAAAAACCAGTTTTTGGATTATCCTCTAGGAAAAGACATTGTGAAAATTAATAAAAACAGTAAATATCAATAAAATAGATAAGTAAAATTAATAAATGTTAATTTTTATGAAGAGATACATTAAAATTCAAGAATTATCTATTGAAAGGAAATAATTCATTAAAAGTAACATTTGGACAAAATTAAATTGTGAGCCACCTTTTATAAAAATACAGTAGACAGATGTACAAATTGAAATACTTATTAAAATTAATCGGAAATTAATTGACTTAATAAAAGGAACAAATCAATTTTCGATTAAATCGCAATAATAAATAGAAGCGAATGTGTTTCATTGTCTTATCATGCAAGAACTAGTCATAAAAACCAAATCATGTCGAAATCTTGGAGAAGGCATGTATGTTTGTAAATGTACAGTGTCTGTGCGTAATGGGGTTACTCTAAATATGCGGCAAGCCGGAAGTCCTCTTGAGAAGTCGGTGGTAGGAGAAGAGGCCTGCAAGACGTTCGCACACATCCCCCAGGGTGCTGTCCATCACCTCAGTGGGGGCGGAAGTGAGAAAAGTCGTACTGTCATCTGTATGATGCTCAAGGCTGTTGCCAACGACAGGCGCAATCTTGCGCTCTTTGCTACGATGTAGTTCGTGGGATTATTCTGCTGCTACTGTCGAAAAGTGAGATAAGTCGTAACACAACAAATCATGTCGAAAAATAAAGAAACCAAAATATGATAGTCACAAAAATAGCATAGTTTTAATCAAGAATAAAACTCATTTAAAGATTTAAAGGTTCTTACACAAGAAGACCATTCCCCGGCACATTCGCTGTTTCGCATGATTAAAATAATTTCATACAAAAGTTGCAAAAGGAATTAAAAAATTCAAAAACAAAATAAACATAAACAGGGATATGAAAATAGTAAGAAAAAATAATAAATATAAACTTTCGTATTTTATTAAAATAAAAACGTAACATATATAAGAACGAAAGAGCCTTTTATACTAACAAAAACAATGCATGAAGTTGGCCAGAAATTAATTAAATTTAACTTATATGTTTGCTAAATTTAAGTGGACAGCAAAATGGCAGTGAAGTTTGACGCTCGCTGTGTTGGAACGCTATTATTTATGACCATTGTTATGTTTTTGTTGTTAAATTATTACCAGCTCTACAGCTGTTTATAATTGTAGTACTTCTTGGACTGGGTAGTGACTAAAGCTACGTAAAATTTATGTAAGGTTATAAGGTATTTCTCCCGCCTTCGTTGTATAGTGGTCAGCACGCTCGACGCGTATTCGAGTCCCGGTGAGGGCATTGCTCATTTTTCATCTCCCCTGCTTTAAAAAAAATACCTAATGTCTCTACAAGTTAAGTAGTATATTTGAGTATAAGTGTTTGTTTTCCCAGAATATACATTTTTTATATTTCTCTTTTTGAATATCTAAAAATGTAAACGATTATTCTCTCATAACAACTTTCAATCATATATGAGCGATGTTACATTCTTGGAAGTAAATCTTATAAGCAAATGCAACTTGGAAGCTCTTGGAAGCAAATCTTGAAAGATATTATTTCAAATCCTCTTCTCCTTCTATGTGCGTCGTGAAGATTTTCAAAGCACTCGTGCTTTGAAAATCTCTGGCTTACTTAAGCTCATGGCATTCTGTATAGGATAAGACTAAACTGCCTTGAACTGATTTCAAAGAGGAAGATATAAGTTACATTCGGGCTCCTAGAGTAATCAGGAGTTTGCTGTAAGTTAACGTATTAAATACTTTGACTTACTTTGGGGATGATAGTCAAGAGATTAGAATGAGATTAAATGGTTGTAATGTCAAATATTTAAATAGCATAATAATTTTATTCTTGCATTGTTAGCTATAGATTGGCTTAATAACGGTTTTTTTAGTTAGGCTGTAATCTTGTGTATATGTTACGGTGAAACACCGAAATCTGGAGAATGTTGACTTTCATTGGTGAATGCCAACATTCACCTAGTCGCTTGGTGTATGTCCGAAACATTTTCCAAATACTCTTATTTCTGACTTACACCGGTAAATGTCGACATTCACCATGTACTAATGGTGAATGTTGAACATATAACAATATTATATTTTCTTCTCCGTAATTCAGTCGCGAAAAAAAAGCACTTGAAACTTAAAATAAGAACTTAAGAATAGAAGAACTTAAAACACACAGTACACTCAAAATGAGAAAGGAAAATAATAGAAGCTAAAAACTTACTAAATTATGTGATCCAAATCTTATTTATTGCAACAACTTAAACTATTATAGCACTTTGAATTGCACAAGAGGCCCTTGCTTTTACCACTGCATTTATTTGTGGAACACTTCCTTTTGCAATGACAGCGTGTACATATACTCCTCTGTTTTCGACCTACACCAGAGCATATCTGTGATTGTCGACATACACCGGTGATGGTCCGAATGTTCAAGAATGTAATGCAATATTCGGTCTTTCACCGTCGTATTTGGTGAATGTTGACATTCTGCGGTGAACGTCGACATTCTCCAATTTCGGTCTTTCACGGTAACATATACATTATTTCGTCATAGCATCTACAGAAATTATCTTGCTGTCTGAAGTTCGCTTTTGCCTTGTAGTTTTTGCAGCGTCACTATCTTCTGTTGATATAATCTTATAATTTCTATCTACATTTTATTTTAATATTCATGTAGAAATAATCATGTGAAAATTTACACACTAATACTTCAGGTTTCTAGTTTGTAATACCGAAATCACGCAAGTATTTATAAACTTCAATGCCAATAAAGAAGAATATGATAAATATGCTAGGACTAATGAAAGGCCTGAAGGAATTTGAGGAAAACATAGAAAACATGCAAGATAAAGAATTAAAAATAAAAAAAAAAACTCTTGTCATCTTGTACGGCAGAAAATCGAGAAGAAATTTTTATTGCTGTAATCTTAAGTTTGAGGGAATCTATATTATTTCTCAATTATGGTTTCATCCAGATAAACAGTATGAAGCAGTTTTAACTGAACATAAATGAAGCAGTTTCAAGAAAATTTTACTACTGACACATTTCAATAAAAGTATAGATTTTGTTTTCGGAAATACCATACACACACTGAGAAAGTATAAGAAGAGCTAGGTTTGCATGAATCATGATGAGTAGGATACTAAGCATTGTCCTAAGGAATTCGCAGACTCACTATAAAAAAATCTCCATTATGTTATTCGTAGCATATGGTCTTGGAACTTAGAACACATGGTTGTTAAGTTTCATTTCTCAGTGAAAAGCGCAGAGCTACTCTAGGCTGTTATAGCCTTCTCTTAACGGATGATAAAATATGAGAGATTCCTTTCTACGAGTATATTATACAGGTATTCTTCATAAGCCTAAAGCTTTCTCTCCATTTTTATTTTGTATAAAAATTTTATATCCCAGATATTTAAATAATATTTTAATAGAAAGTAAAATTTATACGCTTGAATTTCTATGCAGTTCATTTTAAAGGACCCCCTGCCCTTAAGTTGGTTACAGGCCTTCTGCAGCTACAGGGCTTCTGGACCGAAGCACAGACTTGCTCGTCCTCAGAAAGGACGTGTTGAATTTTGAATTAGAGTTCCATTTAAGACTCAGATATTACAGAGCAGTAATGTAACTTTCGAGTCACAAGCAGGGTCGTTCACTTTGTCAAGAAACGTTGTATCCTGTAAGCAAGAGAAGAAGAATGTGAAAGGGTATCAGATTATATCTTGCTCAAATTCAGATTCAAGGAGGATTAGGTTAAGCATTTGAATAAAAATTATGAGAAGCAGAACTCTTGACTTTGACTTTCAAAGCTCATACATTATTAATCTGTTCAAAAGCAGTTCTTGATAAAATATTTTAGGTATCGTCAAAAAAGGACAAGTTGTCCTCAAATGTCTCCCTCCTCATTTTATCAAACTTTGAGCTTACTATTTACTTTAAAGTTGTATTTATTCACGTTTCAGCCTCCCAACCAGGATAGTGGTTAGAGACTCTGACTGCCGTACCGAAGGGCCCGGGTTCGAATCCCGGAGAAGATATGGATGTTTGTAAATGTACAGTATCTGTGAGGCATGGCGCAATCTAAATATGCGGAAGCCAAAAGTACTCTCGAGAACTTGGTGGTAGAAAAAGAGTGGCGGGAGATCCTCGGACCCATCCCCACCGGGGTGCTCTCCATCAAAATTGGGGGGTGGGTGGAATTCAGCAAAGGCATACTGTCACCTGTATGGTGCTTAAGGCTCTTGCCAACGACAGGGAAAATCATTTTCTCCTTGCCACGAACTCCATACTTTACTTTTGCCAGCCGGACATGCTTCCATTTGCACCACGAAATCATGCCCTAACGAAAGAGAAAAATTCCTTATAGACCCTCTAAATGACTCGTTTTCTCTCTGAACACATCTAATGGAATAACTTTAGTTAATTGTGATACTGTCGCTTTATATAGATAAATTTATAGAATTAGTACATCAGCAATCGAAAGGTGAATTTTAATGTACAGTGCGATATGCCGCTTGTTTGTGAGACGCAGTTAAAATCCCAAAATAAACAGTTGATCGATTCTAATGTTCGTAGCGATTTGGAACTTTATACACTAATTTCTGCTCTAAGTAGGGGGTCGTATATTAAAAGCCTGACCACAGAGCCGCAGCGAAATCAGAATATGCGCAAGTTATTTTCCTGTTAGCTTCGCGATTTTAAAATTTTTTAATTGAAAATAAGACTGATTTAAACTCTGCAAATCAAAATTTTATAGAGTTATAAGGTATTTTCTCCCCCATTTCTGCATGCCTTCGTGGTGTAACGGTAGCACAATCGACGCATATTCGAGAGGTTCAGGGTTCGAGCCTCGGCGAGGGCATTGCGCATTTTACACCTCTCACTGCTACTCCCAAAACCTAGTAACTCTACAGAGTACTGATAAGTGAAGTAACTGAATTCATTCCTATGGTCCTATTGTAGAGGCATTAAGTATTTTGGAAGCAGGAGAAATAAAATATGAGCAAAGCCTTCACCGGGAATCGAACCACGGACCTCTGGAATACGCGCCCAGCGTGCGGACCACCACACCACGAAGGCACGCTAAGAAGGCGGGAGAAATACTTTATAATATAAACTTCTTATTAGTGAAGTTTTATCTTATACACAGAACGTACTTACGAACTTACTTACGAAAAGTGTGTTGAGTTAGCTTTTAAGTTCAATCCTTTTGTTTAATTAGTTGCTGCTATTTTGATTAACAAACAGAAAGGAAGATTTTGCTTCCTAATTTGCTTCAAAAAGAGATTCAAACTTAGCTGTCTAAATTAAATTCGTTAGTAAAATTCCATACTGCTTTTGCATTAACATTAGTTTAGAATTAGTAATGTTGAACTTATACATAATTACCCCACCCCGAGGGTCGACGCAGAAAACTCTTTGTAGTACTGGCTAGTATCCATATTTAGGCAGTCTCAACCACGTTGGTATAAAATCCCGAACCTGTCAGTTTCACGTGCTCGGGTGAGAGATACCTTGAGACAAAACTTCATTGGCCCAGTCGGGTGGGTTGGAGTAAGTCCTGTTCCTTAGAACGAGGCAGTCCGCGTAGTATTAATAGGAGCATTCTGACGACCAGTCAGATCTCCAGGCGTGCAAGTTCCCCGCCACTGCGAAACCTGAGAGCCGGGAGTGGTGACCCGCACGCCCAGGAGGTAGCAGTGTTTGTAGAGAAACATTAAAGTCTGTCACCTCAGATTGGGTACCCGGGTTGGTAGCATGATTAGCGTACATTAACCCTCTTGAGGAACTATAATTAACGACCCACCCCTTACCTAAAATGGGGTCTGTCAGACACTGCGCGTCTCGAAGCACGTGTAGAATTATTATCATTATACCTAATTAGAACTTCTAGTTCTATGTGATTGGAATCTAAATTATAAATTTAAAATCAGTTTTTCTTTCAGTTAAATGAATTCACTTTCTTTAAAAAGTGAGACAGCCAACAGCTCACTCAGATTAACTTGAATATAAAGCTCAATAGCCATTTTGTCTCACATTTGATGAACAAGCAAGCAGCTGATTTATGATGAGTGAGAATAATCCAATTATTTTCGTCTCATAATTTAGCAATTATCTTAGATAAGTTGTCTTAATCTGATGGCTGAATAGCGTAATCTGGATATTAACGTGAATATGAAACGCTTAATAAAATATTCATGCAACGAAATTTCTCTCATTAATTTCAATAACGGCTCTGTCACGTTAGTTTGGATACAATAATAATATAATTATATACTTTGATAAATTAGTAACCGCACGCTGAATTAAGAGATTCTCACGTTTTCCATTGGCTTTTTGAAAAGGTTCTGAACTGAATAACAGCGTATTTAAAAGCTTCTCAGTTTTCTTCCCCCCCTCCAATATCCGCTTTCATCGATGAAACTGAGCAACCACGTGTTTGCATAACCTCATTCTGAATGTCAAATCACATCTGTTTTTGAAGTGCTTCAAAAGCATATCACTGAGTTTTACGACAGTCCGAAAATCGCTTAAAGGTAGGCTTAAAATGCAACAAGAGCAAATAATAGAGAGTTCTGAATTCCGTTTTTGCACAGAATGCATCAGACAGATGGTTTTCTTTTACGTAAAATTTCTCATACATGATTGTCTGTTGTTTACTAATATTAACACGTCTGGCGCGGGAGGGGGGACGTTTATTTTAAACTGGGAAAGGAGACCTCTCAAGTGTTCCTCGAATTTTTCAATAATAAAAACCATATGAGTGGCCTTTTCTTTTTCTTCTCTTATTCCAGAAAGTTTAACTTATTAAGATTCCATGAACATCCGCCTGAAAATATTGCTGTAGAGTTTTTTTTAATTAGGTGATCCATTTTACATTGGAAATGGCTAATTTGCAACAACAAAAATAAATAAACAAGCGAAAAAAGGGGGTATGGTTAGTTTTGGGGCTCACTAATTCAATTGAAGGTGATAATTTACATGCATTGGACGAATAGTCTAGCACCGTAAAAATACTAACCAAGAACACAATATGATTTCAAGACAGACTGCAAGTTAACGCAAGCATTTGTTTAGGAAGATGAATTAGGAATTAAACTTAAGCAACATTTACTTAACATATATTTAAATCTATTAAAAAGTTAATGCAAAATTAAACACGAAGAACATTTGTAAAAAAAAAAAAAAACTATTTATTACTAAAAAATATAAGGAACTTGTCAGTAGTAAGTTTGATTGCTAGTAGTAAGAAAATACAATTTGTAACTTTTGCCGTTTTAGGATATGATATACTGTTTAAGCCAGCGATTCCCCAATTTTTCTCTCTTGCGTGCCTCTTAAAAAGATTTTGTTATATAGAGTAACGTCTACTTTCAAAACTGTGACACCCTCTTTCATCCTCTTACATTATTCCTGCAATATATCTAACAATTCTATTATTTTAATTAATATACTGCAATGAATATACGATAATAAATTATCATGAAACAAAATTTGAGTATTAGGTTTTCTAAAAGTGAAAGGGAAAGAAGAGAGAATTGGTAAATTTATTGACTATTGCTAAGATCTACCCCATTTATTAAATAGAAATAGTGTTGTACCCTAATAAAATATTAAATTTAGAATTAATTTTAAGGTGTTGTTGTATAACTTAGCACGCACTAAATTTAAAACAAAATTCAAGACTCGATCTTGGAAGGTCCAATATACTGGTGCTCTCATCAACATATGCAAAAAAATTAATTATTTTTTAGTCTTGATTGCTGCTTATTCGAACATCATCAGTCATGTCTTTGATCTGGAAGAAACTGCTATCTAAACTATCTGGATAGAGAAAACTGTTAATTTTTCGAATATATTCTCCAAAGAGACATTGAGCAGCTTCAAATTTTCAGCAATTGTACGATTTTTACCACTTTAAGCGAGAAGACGCTTTAGTCTCATTTTCATTGTTTGTATCAGGTTATAATAGTAGATAAGATTTTACATTAGGAGATTTAGACATTCGTTAAAAGAAGATTCAGCCGCTGAAAATATTCATCAGTTTTTGTTTATAAGTTCGGGTAGGTCAGTTTCAAATTTTATGCAACAGTAACGAAGTTTTCTTACTTCCATTTGATAAAACTTCGCTACTTAACACACAAAGAGGATTGGCGCTGTCGTCCTCTCTTGGGAATGAAAATTCTGGCTAATCATTGATTAAAATACATTAAAATACTTTCTTTTCTCAAGGAGATCGACAGACTTGAAAAAACTTTCGGAAATAAATTAAGCACTTATTTTAATGTCCCTTTATTATAGACAAACCTTTCATTTTTAACTTATACAATCCACAGACTACCATATATTTATTCATTTATTTTTTACTCCAATCCAGACTGAAGCTAAAAGCTAGTTAATCCCAAGTTTCTGGCACCAGGGTAAAAAATACGAAGGGTCATCGTCATAATTTCCTCACTCAGTAATCATTTCGATACCAGTCAGAGGAACAATCAATACACAAATCATTTATTTATAAAAATTTTTACAAAATTCAATACTGCCATAAGAGGGGGGCCATACATAACTTCACTTGTGTGTGAAACTTAAGCAGCAAATTCTTTTTTCATCATATAACCATGAAATTGTTGGAAAGGGATTTTTGTGATCGGTAGAATGAAACGTCAACTCAATATAAAGTTGATAGATTTTGTAAATATCGTCATCATCACGTCAGGAGGTACGACAGGACACGCAAAAGGCGAGGAGTCAGCAAGCGCAATGCAAGGCGTTTAAAAGAATAAAGGAAGGCGCATTTTCAGGTATTCTTCTAAGAAGTGAAAGTATGACTGTACGTGCAATATGACTATAAGATAATGTCTTTACCACATGATAAAATGATTGGTAAACTTGAGGAGGGGCGGTTTTTGACGTCTGTCGCCCATGAGTTTGAAAGTGATAAAGGTGTTGTTTCACAAGCTTCTGAATTCTTTACAATGGTGTAGAAACCACAAAAACTAGATACCTCATCAATGAAGCCCTGCCTTATTTATCGATGAGGGAGTCGTTTCAATCTGAGAAGCGACTGTCGGCGAAATTTGATATGAAGAGAGGTAGGGACACGCTTTCATCCCACTAACATCAGGAACAACGTTATGGTATGGAACAACGTTATTGTATGGAGAGACATTATGATGAACGGACGGACGGAGTTTCACATTTTAGGTGCACTTACAGGAGGCCGTTACTGTGATGAAGTTATCCTTCCTCACGTGCGTCTTTTCCTGGGTGCCAATGGTCCCGATTTTGTTTTTATGGGTGACAATTCATGACCACATGGGACTCATGCTGTTGAGGAACTAATGGAAAGTGAAGATATCTCCAGAATGGATCGGTCAGCGTGCCCGCTTGATTTAAATCCTATTGAACATGCGTGGAATACTTTAGGAAGACGCCTGACGGCACCCTCTTATCCTCCAGAAAACACCAGACAACTGAAACAGATGCTCCTTAAAGAATGGGAATTCTCACCCCAAAGTACTGTCAGATAATCTGGTGTTGAGTACCGTCAGACAGTGCAGCGCAACCATTGCAGTTAGGAGAGTTATATCCCTCACTCAGGCTCGTTGTCTTGTTTTCCCTCCAGGTTAGACAGTGTTTTGTACCAGCACAATTCTTTCAATAAAGCCTTTTTCTATTCGTCCTGTACTCTATGCGTCCTATTTTTTACACTGCACTTTCCTCATATTTTAACTACTACTTTGTGCATCTATAGCATGAATTCCTTGTCTCCCAGTACATTTTGAGCAGAATTACGGCCAAAATAAAAAAAAAAAAAAAATTGCTTAAGTTTTGACCACTAAGGTATTTAACACATTTCTTCTGAGGCTATTGGTTCACCTGTATTTCACTTCTGGTGAAGAGTTGCCATTTTCTTTTATATTGCCGCATGATCACTAGCTCATGGCAACTCGAGATTAACTTCAAACTTTATTTTAAAATAAAACGAGTACTTAATAAAAGCTTTTCACCTTATTTAATATAATATTTCGACCTTATTTAATATAATATTTCGACCAAAATTGTTTTTTCAATCTTCGTAAAATGCAATAGTGTTAACGAGAAGCTAATCTAAGTTAAAGGATGTTCGGAAGTGTGGTGCAAGAAATTATTTTAATTTCAAGAATTTCAGAACTTAGATAAATGCAATAAATAGGCTGCGCTCTAAGTTGATGTTTATAAAGATTGTGGAATAGACGGATAACTTTAAAGAGAAAAATGGACAATTTGACGGTTCACAGCCGGTAGCCATTTCTAACCACATTCAGTATCACTCTATAGTCCAACTAATGGTTTGGAGTTCAGGCACTTTCTTTTTCATTTCCGTGATGCAATTTTGTTTGAAACAAGAAACGAATTTCTTAAATAAAAGCGATGTCTAATATATTTTTTTTAGTTACCAAATCATTCTTTTTTTTTTTATTTTTAATGCCTTCACTTTAAATGTATACAATCGTGAATATAATTGGCAATACTTTTGTGAACGTAAAATAATTAACCAAATTAATGCACTATATTTTGCTCTTTATGCGCAGATGAAATTAAATTATTAAAAGAAAGAAAGGAAGAAAAAATAAAATTATAATGAAACTTAAATTTTCGAGCAGGTTCGAATCACAAAGGTATCATTTTATTTATTTATTCTCTTAAAGAAATGATAAAGGAATAAGAAATGCCTTTATCTTTTGAGTTAAATTACAAAAGAAAATGTTGGAAAGTACGACACATTATTAATAAAAATAGATACGTGTAGAAAAATATTCTTCAACATAATAAAAACTTTCAATTTCTCGATTGTAAGTATATCATAACTAAAAGTACTCGAAAAATGGTGAAGCCAAAACCATCGCAAAAATAATAAATATGAATTTCTTATCGTATCTATGATTAATGAATTCATAAACAAAATTTAGTTTTAACTGCCTTCTAGTTAAATCAATATATTCCTCAAATCTTGGGCATATGAGTAGCCCGGTATGGCCTTCTCGAGGCAGATAAATTAGTTTCGTCATTTATTAAAAACTCAGATTATTACATTCCATTTCTTAATAAAGTGGAATTATCCATGGAAAAACCCAGCTAAAGGGCACTAAATTCCACAGAGAACCATTAAAAAGGAAGTCAAATGAAGATTCTTTTAATTGACTAATGTCATTTTAAATGAATCAACACGATGTGGCCTGTTTTACTGAAGGCCTTCTTCTAGCATCTGCTTTAACATACCATGACAGACGCTTATAATAAGCAAATTATGTGATGCTATTTTTATAGTTTAAAGCAAAATTTCATTTATATAATTTGTTTTACATAACACAAATAGCACAGATTGTACTGACATGTTTCAGGGTCGCGGTATGATTCGAGGAGTACCTGTTACATACTTAGGAATGACGCAATACCATGTAGCACATGTTGCATGCTGTATCTTTGTTGTGTACTTTTAGATGTTTCAATGCAATGTATCGCCGTTCTTTTTAAAACGTGGGCCCCATTTCGTAGCAAATAAATGAGTTTTTCTTATAAAAATGCCTTGTCAGTCGGGATACATGCAGAAAATGACAAATTTCTAGATAGTAACAGCTGATGTTGAACAAGTCAACGGACTATCCTTAAATTAAAAGTACACAATAAAACATCTAACCTGAGCTTCCTTTTTGGCTTGGGGAAAAATTTCTCTTATCAGAAGTTGCTGACAATATGCAGTCGTGTGCGTTTGTCCGCGCGCATGGTGAAAGTGTCCGACGGCGAATGTGTAGTATGGCGACTGAAGATTTGAATCCCACCCAAACTCAAAAATGGCGTTCCTTTTGTTTTAGATCGATCACAGTGGGCGGGGTTGGGCAGAACGCGCGTGGCTAACAGCTGGCGGTAGGGCTGGGCATGTTGAAGGGGATGGAAAAGACCATGTTTCCATAGCAATCGAAACGACCTGTTCCGCTGTCGTGAGCGCCACCTTGCTTGTGAGAACATTTGCGATCGGAAATGGTTTCTGCATAGCGGTTCGGAAATAACAATGAATAATTTAATTTGCCTCACGCCGAAATTGCGAAGTTTACGTTTTTTTCCACATTTGGAACGCAATTTGGAAGTACCTTTCTCTCCGTCATAGGGTCCCATCTAGTATTGTTAGAAGATTTTTATTTCTTTCGTATTTTATTTCGGAAGTCAGTAGAAAACTTGAACACATTTTTGAAAAAAAATATTTATAATGCTGATATTGCTCATAGTCTCTGGAAGCGTAGGACAAAGTGGTTATTGCCATGTGTAACCGAAATAAGTTTCTTCCCAATTACAGAATAAATGTATGATTAAAATTCAGAAGCTCTTTTAATATAGCAATTTTCACTGTAAATAATGAGGGGGAAGAAGGCAGTTCAATTTTTCTTAGCTCAACTGTAAAAATGCAGGAGAAGTTAGAAAGAAAAATTCCGAAGATAAAGATGAGGCTGGAGCAAGACAGTTAACACAATTGCTAGAAATCTTTTATGCAACTCCAGTCCAAGAAACAAAGCACTTTACATGTTTTAAAGTTTCATATAGAGTGTGATGAAATAAATTCAAATTTATATAGCAGAAATGAGTTAAGGGGTATAGATTGTCTTAGGTTTCTAAGAAGAAATTACGCCACTGATTCATGATGGAGTGTTTTCGATTAAAGTGTGAATGGATAATAGTAGTTCAATATTTCTGCCGCTCTCGACGATGAAAGCAATTAGCAATGTCGATTGTCAGGCTACTGGATTTGAGTTCTAATCCAGAATAAGGCATAGATTACGTTTGTGGCTATGTAATACATTCGTGTAATGGGAGAGCGCACTTAAAATCACTCTCCTAAAATTATTTCGCGATGTCGTGGTCAAGAAGAGGAGTACTACACTTTTGGAATCCATTCTCGGGGATGTTCTCTGTAGGAACATATGAAGCTGCATTCTAATAAGTAGGTCAGCTTATAAGGTATTTCTCCCACTTCCCTAGCCTGCCTTCGTGGTGTAACGGTAGCACGCTGGGCCGGTATTCCAGAGGTCCGTGATCCGATTCCCGGCGAAGGCGGTTGCATATTTTTCATCTCTCTGGCTTTAAAAAAAAAAAAAAAAAAAAAAAAAAAACTAATGACTCTACAAGTGGCGCCCGAACTGAAAGGGTTGTGGATGATGATTCTCCGCACCCAGGATTTGGCGACTAGGTCTCCTAAAACCCTAGTCGCCCTTTAAAAAGAGGAGTATATAAAGTATTTCTCCCACTTCCCTAGCCTGCCTTCGTGGTGTAACAGTAGCACGCTGGGCCGGTATTCCAGAGGTCCGTGGTTCGATTCTCGGCGAAGGCGGTTGCATATTTTTCATCTCTCTGGCTTCCCCCCCCCCGAAAAAAAAAACTAATGACTCTACAAGTGGTGCTCGAACTGAAAGGGTTGTGGATGATGATTCTCCGCACCCAGGATTTGGCGACTAGGTCTCCTAAAACCCTAGTCGCCCTTTAAAAAGAGGAGTATATAAAGTATTTTTCCCACTTCCCTAGCCTGCCTTCGTGATGTAACGGTAGCACGCTGGGCCGGTGGTCCAGAGGTCCGTGGTTCGATTCCCGGCGAAGGCGGTTGCATATTTTTCATCTCTCTGGCTTCCAAAAAAGACCCTAATGACTCTACAAGCTGTACTTGTAATGACACACAGGATGCTCTCAATTGAAAGTTTGGGATATTGAGCAGAAAACTGGCCCACCAGCGGCCGAGCGGTAAAGTCGCTGAACACTGGTAGTTCGGTCCGAGGTTCGAATCCCGCAAACTGGCTGGCTGCATGAGTGTTTTCGTGGTTTTCCCCATGTGTAACGTGTATACGAGCCAGTTTCCCTTAGAAAGTCCTCCACGAAGGCATCCCTCCCCTTAGGCAGATAGCCCTTGAGGCTTTGCCGTAATTAAGTAACCTAACCTAACCTAACCGAGCAGAAAACTGTGGCGTAGCTAGAATGAGAGGGTTTTGCCGCAGGCCCCATATTTTGGATGGTAAGACAAGAAAGCGAGAAAAGATTTTATTTTTGGATGATACTTCTATTTGTACTAATTTAGTAATCTTTATTACTTAATAAGTAGTTAATATTAGCAATTATACTTACAGGTAAAAAATTTGTAAATAAATAAAAAATAAAACTTCATTTTTCATATTATATTTCAATTCCAATTTTTCAAATTTAAGCATAAAAAGTGCATGAAAAGCTGGTTGCTTTATTACATGCAGCAGCTTTTTTTACATCTCAAAAGCCCATTGCTCAGTTAATACACAAGGCTAAAACGTACAGCTTTTTATTCCCTCTAAAATGCCTGATTCGTGAAAGCCAATTTTTTTAGTATTTTTGTCTGTTAAACATTATATATTCAATGGATTGTTATCAAAACTGTTAAAAAGTATTTATTACATTGTTTATACATGTTTAGTTCAAAGCCATGTTATGTCATTGGTGGTGACTATAATTAGCCATGATGTCGAAATTAATGAGAATTTAAAAAGAGGCTGCTGGTGTAGCAGACACTTTAGATGTAAATTTATATTAGTTGAATCTAAATACAAATCTTCTTCATTACACATATTTGAAATTTAAAAATCATGTCTTCTTTGCTCCGAATACATTTTGCTTGATATTTAAAATGAAGGGAATTCTTGTGCCTCCTGCTATCTTTTGTTCTAGATCACTTTCTATCTGAAGCGTTTAAAACGAATTTATATAATTTGGAAAGGAAGGAGGGAAGTAAAGTTATTAAAACTTGAGTAAGCAAAATATTTTCCCGTGATATTCGGCTGCCTTTCTGATATCAATGGAAATAAAGTAAACATATAGAATCATTTGTTAGGCTAGCAGAAAGGTAAAACCGCCGAGAGTGTTTCAACCATGAAATCCGCGAGTTACAGAGCTGATGTTTAGACACGTAGAGAATAAGTATGTATGCTCCTGTGATATATGGACATTAACTCTAATTCGGGCAACATTACCTGGCTGCTTCTAGAGCGATGTGATATATGGACAGCATACTAGCGTCTAAAGATGCATCAGTAAAATTAATGGGAAAACCGAGTTGGTCGCGAGTGTAAATCAGTCACTGAATTTAGCGGGTTACATACAGTTTCACTTGTTGAGAATTACGTTCCCTTTTTGGAAATCTACAAAGTGTTTGGTCAAGCTTCAACCCATCCGTAGATTATTCTGATTTTAGTCATCAGCCAGAAAGTTTAGCTTGTTGTTTTGCTATGCTTAGTGGAGTACACTAGGAAATGCAAGCGAGGGTTATAAAGTATTACTAGTACATACTGAGTCTCCTGTTGAGTTTAATTTGAGAACAAGAAGACCGTCTTTTGAAATATTTACGGTGCACAAGCCTGTCTTCAAAGCAGAGAAAAAGTAAACAGAAATATCACAGAAAGCTCGAGACGTTAAAAGATTTTTTTTTTTTTTAAACTGAAAATGAAAAGCTTTTAGTTAATTAACCAATAACATATATGAAAGAAATTTTGTCATGATCTGGGGATAATCATGTTGTATGGGCAGAAAGAAGATTAAGACGGCAAGTGAAGAATCAGAAGATGCGGACTTGTCGTAAGAAATGAAATGAAGTCAGAAATGTTTTTTCTCTGGGCTTTCTAAGTCAAGACATCGCCATGAGATTTCAAAAGCTGTTGCTTATGCTCAGTTGTCTGACGTAGTCAACCCAAGCCCACGAAATTCGTCGGGGCAAGGAGTGCAAAATTACACCTGTCGTTGGTAACAGCCTTGAGCACCATACAGGTGACAGTGCGATTTGCTCAGGTGCGCTCCCAATTAATTTGCCCCCGGGAGGGACGTGTCCGAGGGTCTCCCGTCCCTCATCCCTTCCATCAAACCACACGAAAGGACTTTACTTCGCCGCATATTTAGAATGCCGCCATGCCGCCCCAAAACTATACATTTACAAACATCCATGCCGTCTCCGAGATTCGAACCCGGGCCTTTCGGTACGGGACGCTGAAAGACAGCCCTTTGAATTTTTGCATTTTATTTTGATAGTCTATAGAACTCAGGTCTAATTACTGTAACAGAATTGTTAATATTTCTCATTATTACTGTAATTGCTATTATTTGAGACGGAAGATTTCTAAATAAAAGTTGATCAAGAAATTCTATGATCTACAAATGAGACTATGCATTTAATGAAATCTTATCACACCATGAACGGAACAGCAACTAAGCAATGAAATAGATTTCTGTACTATTAATCCATCATTTTGCTAATAATAAATCAAGAAAAAAAGCATTTTAGTATGCTAGAATTAAAGTTTCACTTCACTGTTAAACACGGTGTTTCAGTTTACTTCTTTGTACAGTTTTGATATTTCGTAAGATCTTGACGAGCACTTAGAAGTGCGGGAAAGCAAGGAATGCTGTGGGCTGTGAATACGTCATTTTGTCAGCATTTTTAACTCTAGCTAGTATTTCCTGAGCAATTTTATGACTATTGAGGAGGTCAATCATTTATAATCTATAATACTGAGGTAGGGGACTCTTCAAACCCTTGTGAAAAAAGTGAATGAATTGTACATAAAAATTCTTAGATTAGACATTCTACATATAAATGTCCACTTGTGTGTCTTTCCTGAGATTTTGCGTCAACTGTGAGCTCGCGTGAATTTACTTAGCCAGAATACTTCACTACTGATGTCAATAGTAGAAGCTAAGGTTATGTATTATTCAGAACTTTCCCTTCACTCTCGCAACATTTTGAACAAGATTTTTCAGTAGTTAATGACAGGATCTGCAATTTCATCGCAGTTTGCCGTTAATTTTAAAAGCAGACATATTTACCAAAACTATTTTTCTGTTCATGACTTTGAATATAAAAAATCAAGTTTGCTCTTATGCCCGATATAAAAGAGGCTTACTTGTGCCTATTCAGTAAAAGAATTTTTTTAGGCGAAACTAAAACTTAATTTATATGTGATGAAACTGAAACAAATTTGTGTGAGTAACTCCTGAATTCTTCGCTAGTAATATGATATTCAACTCTCAATTACGAGTAAAACCAATTTAATCATATACACTTGAACGAAAGATCCTAAGTGAAATTTAAATTTCTGTTCCAGTGCAACGAATTTTCGCTCTTTATCGAATTAGTTACAAATACACTATGACCCTAAGCCTGCTTTACATCAGATGTGACATGATGGCATGTTAATATAAACGGTATTTCCAATATTCTACTTGCTTCGGAAACATGGAAGGATTGACCGATGAGCTATACGTAATTGACACACACGGTCTAATAGAGAAAAGTAATAATTATGTTAAAATATACTGAAAAACTTTACAGTTTGCACAAAAATTATCTTATGAATGGGGAAGCGATAGATAACAACAGAATTTTATTTTGAATCTATAAGCTTCACAGCAAACTATGCTTATGTCCCATATTACTCAGAATTTCTTATATATTAACGGAGAAGGGACTTATGTTGGTTAAAAATTTTTCTTGAGATTTATTTAAAAGCATTTTTCCAGTGCCAAAATAAAAATGCATCCAATTAGCGTATTCTAACTTTACTGAAGCAACGTAATGAAAATTAGGATTTATAATTTATCTTAAAAACTGTAAGTCTTCTCTGATAAATGCCAGGTTGCAACGTAAGATAGAAGAACTGAATTCTTCTGTGGAACAATGCTTTTCAATTAAACATACTATTTCTTATATTAGTAAAAATTAAAAGAGTATGGATTATCGAAAATATTCATTTAAAAACTAAATTCTAAAATTAATTTTAAAACCGCTTATCAGGCGTTCTGCTCAGCAACTGATGCTACTCACGTGCAGTCTTTTTTTAAGTGCCTTTTATGGGGGTATTCATTCTGCTATTTCGGCCCACCAACGGCCGAGCGGCAAAGTCGCTGAACACTGGTAGTTCGGTCCGAGGTTCGAATCCCGCGAACGGGCTGGCTGCATGGGCGTTTTCGTGGTTTTTCCCATGTGTAACGTGTATACGAGCCAGTTTTCCTTAGAAAGTCCTCCACGAAGGCATCCCTCCCCTTAGGCAGATAGCCCTCGAGGCTTTGCCATAATCTCTCTCACACACACACACACATTCTGCTATTTCGAAGTTTCTCTCTCACTCAGTTTTGCATCGAAAAGGAAGCAGTAGCTATTACCATGAAAAACTTCATTCTTGTTTTCAATAAGTCAACCTTTTGACGTTTTATTCGACTAGTAGAGTTTAATTAAAAGAAATTCGGTTTTACAGGATGGCAGCAGTCTTTGTTTGGAAGTTGTTCAGAATATACAAAACTACTTTTTACCTAAAAATTATTACAATTCTTTAGAATTAAAAAAGTACACTTTTCTGTTTAATTCAGATCTTAACCTTTAGCTGCTGTAGAATATTCTTCAGAGCCTGAATAATGTTCAATCAAAGCTTTTATTTAATGCCAGTTTCTTCAACTTTTCAAATCAGTTTACAGAAATCTTCCGAATGATGCTGAAAGCTAATTACACTTTACTTCAAGAGTCACAGACATCAACATATAATATTCTTTCTTATGCACTTTATGACACAATAATTCTTTTATATCGAGTCATAGTTTGAGGAAGACATGCAGATTTACAGTTGATATATATTAAATCAGGATAATACGGGAAAAGTTTAAACTTACGTTTGACATTTATTTAAGAAAAAGCCGCAAAGTTTTATAGGCTATTAAAAGTTGAAACTGGCAGTACAAAACAAATAACCTTAATATACGTACAACAGTAAACACTGATCATAAAATGAAAGGTCATCAATCACATTTTTATGTTTCTAACCTTCCAAAATGGGCTACGCGAACACCTTAAATCGGCAAAGAAAACTTTCCCTTTGTTTCTCTTTCTGGAGAAAAGTGAAGCATTAATCAGTTCATGGTGAACAGGACGTGCGAAGGAAGCCAAAAGAGTACTCTCCTTTTATTATTTTCTCTTATTGATTGCACAGGATATGTTCCGTGATCACTAGACAGACCACTTTATCTTAAGAGATAAGGAAGAGTATATCAATGTAAATTAGTCTTAAACGAAACTCGTCAGTTCATTCGAGAATCTTAGAAACTTTATATATGCGTATGACTTGTATTAGACATTATGTTAAAGCAAAATATTTCAGAAGAATAATTTATAAAGTTCATAAAATTAATACAATTTATTACTTATTGAAGTAACTAATTTATTACTACTGTTATAAGATATCTTTTAACAAAGTCAAATGTTTTAATTTTAATACGTCTTCATTTTCTTTTTATATCGAAGTCAATGCATTAATATTGAATGTTTTCAAAACGACAAATCACTGAAAATTCTTTGGAGTTCTAATTTTACATAAAGTACAAGTATTCGAACAAAAATTCTAAGCAACTTCTTTTTCTATTCTCTAGCAATTTTCTTCTTTGTAATTTTTTTATAATCAATTTTTTTTTATAAAAGCAGTTAACATACACAACTTATTTACCCGGAAAACTTCTTATTTGCCTCCTAAATATTGTTACGTTATTTTCTTCCTTCACGTTCGTACGGGGTGCGTAGATTTGGAGTGAATAACGACAACAGCACTTGATGGAATATCGAAACACACTTTATTTAGCCAATATTAATCAGGACAGCTCCAAAGTCACTTTTACAGTTGTCGAAGGTCTACTTGGAACAATCAGCGACACAGCCTTCAGGCTATCAGGCTATCACAGTGAAGACAGCTTCACTGCAAAGCACCAGAGTACAGCTCCCGACTCTGTTTGGTTGTTCTCGGAACTCCACGTACTCTTGAGACTCTCCACGGTACAACTCGCGATGCACTCGACGGCACACAGAGCACAGCTCCCGTCTCTTCGGTTCAGTTGCTCCCGGAGCTCAACATGCTCTCTCGACGATGCTCTAACCGCGATACATTAAGAGACTCTTTCGGTGCACTCGACGACGGACTCGGCACTCGCTGACCGACTGTCAACTCGATCGACTGACTATCTCGCGCTCTAGACGAGGCACTCTCACTAACTGAATGCGGACCAGCAGGGTCCGCATAGCTTATAGCTTTCGGCTTGTGTTCTATCTATGTAGTATATTCTTCGGCTTCCGCATATCCATATATCTTTCAGCTTGTGTTCGAGAACATTCTGAGCTAAACCGGTAAGAATTCGTTCCAGAAGGTTCTCCATCCTTCCATGGTATATCACCAATTTTGTCGCCAAATGTCGCCAAAGGGGCGATTTCTCGCCAAATATGACAACCCTGCCTTTCCTTGCCATTTTATGGCAATCCAAACCTGCTTTGTGGGGAAGCCATCTTACCGCGCCTGGATATTTCGTAACAATACGTATTTTCTGACAGTGCAATTGAGTATACTATATGCGACTGCTTTTATCTAAAATCATTTTACGCATTATAAGTATTTTTAGTAATACATGTTCCACAGTTTTCTTGCAATCACCAATTCGAAAAATTATAATTATTTTCTAAGTTATTAACCGACTACTTTTTCTAAAATATTTAAAATTTAATTTTATTATAAACGCGGTACCTTATGATCAGTGGAGGCCAAATGGTGTCATTTATATTGCATGCGGCCCACAGTAAAATAAACAAGTTTATTGTACTGCGTTTGTGCCACTCTTACCCGTTACATTAAAGGAAATTTAACAGAAAATTGTTTCAGCGATGTACTCCATAACGCTTCCGTACCAGTAATATATATAGGAGGATATTGATTATAGCATTAATGTACATCGATTCAAAAACATATATACACATTTAACGTGTAATAAGTAAATTTCTATCTTCTCCATGTTAGGTTGCACGGTTTAAATGTAGAACCGTAGAAAAGAGAGAGACTACATTCCATCTGACTTCTAAAGAACAATAACCACAAACTCAGGTAAAGATTTAAATTAAGCAATTTTATTTAGTCTGAGGTTACATAAATTATCCAAATACATAAAAGTAACAGCTGCTATTTGCTGGAAACGTTCCAGTTAGATTAAATGATCAAATAAAAAGTAACAAGAACCTAAATTTGCCTCAGTTCTCAATATTTCCCGAAGCAACTCAGGCTAGAGAAGCTAAAGCCGATTAGTTACTTCAGTCGCAAGTAGTTGCAGCAGAATAACCAGTCAACGACAGCTGCCGAAGTCTCTCTCTCAAACTCAAGAACTCTGCACTCATGCATGAAATAATTTTCATCATGGTGAGAGCGGACGAAAGTAGAAATTATAGTACCAGTAAACTAACAAGCTAACTACGTTAATTAATGTAAAACCTCCCAAAGCGATATGCCCAATTTTTTCTGCGTTGTCAGAAATAGCTGTATTTCAAGCAAATTAATCAGCTCATATTTTAGAAATGACTTGAATTATTTCTTATTTCTTTCCTGGTATATTTATTCGAAAACCATTTTTGGAAGATAAACATAACTACATAACTACTTTATTGGTTTACATATGATTGTGACACTACCTTTCGAACATTGGATATTTTATTATAATATTGTTACCCTTAAAACATATGAATATTTTTAATAAGCTTATTGGTCTGCACTTTTGTTAAACACTATATCATTAGTTTCATAGATCTAAAATTGATGCATCATTGACCTAAGTTAACGAATTCGGTGTCATTACTTTATTTTCATTTCTGCCACTGCTCCCTTCCCCCACAAAAGCATTATCATGTTAGCAAGTCGATTATAAATTTATAAAAAGTCGTGTTGAATAGTGAAAACTTAGGTTTTAAAACTTTTAACTTTTTAAACTTAAACACTTTTAACTTTACTTGTCTTGGTGCTGGACAAAACTAACAAAAATAAAAAATAATCATCAATAGTGAAATTACTATCAAGGCACATAAATGTCATTTTATCCTTAAGTCCCAAACACAATCAAATCATTAATCGTAAACGTAGTTAGTACATTGAATTTTAACGGGTCGCGTTGTGAGTTACTCATGTAAAAAAGGGAAAATCCATAACACAATAACACCAAATTCAATAAAAGCTCCATGTTTCTTAAAAGCCTCCCAGCTCAAACAAATGGAGTGACATGACAGACCACCGTAAATTACACACAAAACAGAGATTTTCTAAGGAAAACTGCCTTGTATGCATGTTACACATGGGGAAAACCATGAAAACCAACGATGTAGTCAGCCCGTTTGCCGAGACTCCATCCCCCTATCGAACTACCAGTGTTCAGCGACTTTATCCTTCGGGCGCTGGTGGGCACTTTCCGTAAGAGGAACTTTGCATTAAATCATACATGCTCTCGGTTTGGTTTGGTTTATTTAATTACGGCAAAGCACACTACGACTATCTGCCTAAGGGGAGGGATGCCTTCGTGGAGGACTTTCTAAGGGAAACCGGCTCGTATACACGTTACACATGGGGAAAACCACGAAAACGTCTATGCAGCCAGCCCGTTCGCGGGATTCGAACCTCGGACCGAACTACCAGTGTTCAGCGACTTTACCGCTCGGCCGCTGGTGGGCTACTTGCTCACGGAAAGAGGTAGGGTAGATAGATTCCTGTAGGAGGTAGATTTTTAAAATTTCTACTAATTTCAAATTGACGTAAATTAATGTTTATTTTATGAATTTTTAGATACAGTACGAAATTTGTCTAAAATAGATATAGGTAATTAGATTATATAAATATGTGTTAAGATCAAATAAGTATGTAAAGCTTTTCTGCTTTACATTAGCATTTTGAATGCTTTACATTCAAAAGCATTCATTCTAATGTAAAGCTTTTCTGCTTTACATTAGAATGAATGCTTTTGAATATTTTTTTAACTGAAGTATCTGTATTAAAGTAAGATATTACCCAAATCATTTATTAGCATTTACAAACGAAATAATATATTTTCTTGTTACTATGAGCGAGAATTCCAACACATTTTCGGTAGATTAATATTCAGATGTATTTCTATCCTCCTCCCGACTATAATGCTGCTATTTCATTTGTGCTTTCCAACTGTTGACACTTTTAGTACAAAATATTTGGCAGTCACTTCAAAAAAATCTATAACTGTGTCAATCCTTCTTCAATTACTAGATTTAAATGAGCAGTAAAAAATTATACATATTTACATTAAGAAAAACATTAAAATTAAACATGAAAATAAAAATGTTTGGTGTTTTAATCTGCTTTCTTTCAGTATATAATTACACATTTTTCCCCCAATAACTGTAGCTTTAAGATTTTTTTTACTTATGGAACCTTTACAAGAAGCAATTACTCGAGAATTACTGTTGAAGTTAACAACTGCTATATGAAAGGTTTTGCAGCGAGCGTAAGTCTAGAGTAGTTGGAAGAGAAAGGAAAGGTTATAAAGGATTGCGTTCATTCTATTCACGATATTTAAAGCACAAGATTCTGCTCTTTAAAAGCTTAACGGCATTTAATTCTTACTTTTCATTGTTTGCAGCAAACTGTCTTTGAGAATTGCCAAATACCTTTTCCATAAAAATTCGATCTATTTATAGATTACGCAGAATTGTTTGCCTGCCAGACTACTGCATAAAAAGTAACATTGTTCACAAACAAAGGCTTTGAGGTCTTACATCATTTCCTAATTGGTCTGAAACATTTGTATTAGGTTCCCATGGAAACTACTCCAGATCCTGCGATGGCAATCATATTCGGCAATTTAGTACAAAAGAAAGGCGGTGGAGGGGAATCTTCCTGTACTTATGAATGAAATTTTTATGAAAGTGTAGTTTAATTTTTATTTTGAATCTGCAAGAATAGAAAAGTTTTAACATCGAAAAAATGAATTTTGAATTATTCATTTCTATGTCATGCTCACTTAAAAGTTTTGGGACATAATCTATCTCTGCATGTGCATGATGGGAAAACTACGGAGTTCCTCAGGTCTGTGTTGTAAATAAATTTAATCTGGTATTAGCATATTTAAAATGAGATACTTCAGATTTCATTACTCCATGCATTGGAAAGAAGAGGTTTAAATGGCTTAGATTTTCTGTAGTAATAAAAACATCTACTTTAAGAATGCGAATACAAATACACTATTATATTATTTTATTATTTGGCATAAAAGTTTTCGCCTTGTCATGATGTAGGGTTTATATTTATTTTAACTAAAATTTATTTTAAGTTTAAACTATCTTTCCTGTCAAGCCTTACTTTCCCCTGGAATAGCCAATGCCAGAGTATGTAAATTTTAGTAGAACGCGCAAAATATTCAGATTTTCAGCGGAAGTAAATTTGAGTTAAATAGAAGAGAAACGAGTTCGTAAGTGTGCTTTCTTGCTTCACGAGCGTGAAGGTGGATAGGTAGAAATTGAAGAACCGCGCGTTTCGGCCTGTGTGCTTGCCTCGGCAGATAGTTGAATCTTTCAACTTAATATTCAGAAAGTTTGCTGAAATATCAGCTGTATCTTAGAACGCGGTTAGGTTAGTTGCGTTTAGAGAGCCTCGTAGGTAGTAACTTGTTATTATTCATTTTTAGTTTCTGTGTGTGTGTGTGTAATTCTGGCAAAGCCTCAAGGGCTATCTGCCTAAGAGGAGGGATGCCTTCGTGGAGGACTTTCTAAGGGAAACTGGCTCGTATACACGTTACACATGGGGAAAACCACGAAAACGCCCATGCAGCCAGCCCGTTCGCGGGATTCGAACCTCGGACCGAACTACCAGTGTTCAGCGACTTTACCGCTCGGCCGCTGGTGGGCCATTTTTAGATTTTTATTTTTATTTTACCGCCGGGTCGGCGTAGTTTGTGAGCGTCAAGTGCACGCATCTGTAACTTCTAAAGTAGAATAAAAAGGGAGTTAAACCCTTCTTAAGAGTTTTGTGTACTTTCCAGTTCATAGCAGTCACTACTATTGTTGCGTGTAGGTTGGGGCCGCGCAACACCACAATGAAATTATTAAAATTTTATCCTTAATTATAAAGCTCTCAACATACACTTCGTTATATGTTTAATATCTTTAGCGAATGCAGTTATTTAAGTTTGGGAGAAGATGGTTATTAAATTACGGCACTGCCTGCATGGAAAGAACGCCTTCGTAGAGACATTTAAAGGAAATTCTCATGTATCCATGATACGCATGCCGAAAAGAGCAGAAATACGGCCAGGTTATTGAACTTTCTTTGGGGAAATTTATAATTTCTGAAGTATTTATTCTATTGTAAGCTATGAAGGCCTCTCCCAGTCTTAGATTTGAAAGTTTCTTCAAATATTGTATCCTAAGCTAGCAATCTTTTATGAAGACTTGAGTTACAAAAAATAAATATGAAACTTAAGTATTAATTTAACATATAAGTCTCTTAAAATATGAGGGAAGATGTCGTTCCTGAGAAGAGTTTTGCAATATTTATTTAATAGTACACCTTATATGAAGAGAATTTTAAACTGTGGATTAAAGTAATGATTCCCAAAACTTTTTGATTTACAACGTATTGCATTCACAAACTCGCAACGCTGTTTAAGGGGCTTCATCACTCACCGATTGGGAAGCAGTGGATAAAGAAACTAATGCGGTTCTCTTGTCAAAGTATTTGCGATAAGGTATTTTCTCTCTCCTTTCAGCATGCCTTCTTGCGTAACGGTAACACACTCGGTGCGTATTCGAGAGGCTCCAGGTTCGAGTCCCGGCCAGGGCATTGCTCATTTTTCATGTCCCCTGTTTCAAAATAACCTAATGACTCTACAAGGTAAATCTAAAAAGGAACTGTCTATCTAGTTAAATATGTGTCATTTAATTTTATTGTTAACTATTTGTATAGCAGAAAATATAAAATATTTAAGGAAAATTTCTAGATGACATGAAGAATATGATCACTGAGGTCATAAGTACATACATGGCTTGAAGAATGTAAACCAGTTACGAACTTAATGCTCACTAATGATTCTAGCATAGACCTCTCGGATCGGTCTAGCAGCTTGAGTAGCTGTACTGCCACGTCGAAACTTATGAGCAATGTCTCACGTGTACCTTGTCATTTTCCATTATGTAAAGCAGGAAACATATGCATGGAAACACATATGTTTCCATTATGTGTCACCATTATGTATTTTCCATCATGTAATAAATCTTATTTTAGTCAAGAACTTGGTATTACATCAAACACAATTAATCACACTACTCAAAGGTATGCTTTTAAATTTGGAACATTGACTAACGGAGCATAATATGCATTCAAATTTTGCTTAGAATAAAACGGTTATTACTTTCTTTACCACCTCATAAGTACTTTGCGGTATTTATGTTTCAGTTTCATAAACGAAACATTATTTCATTTACTTCTTCCCTTTCTGCATTTTTCGTCAGAAGGTTCGTTCATTCTAGCATTTATATAGATTTGATTGGCAAGCAGATTTTGCTATAAAGTTTAGAGAATAGCAAGTGCAAGATTTACGATTAAGCAGTGCAAGATTTACGATTAAGCAAAAGAGCTATGTTGTGCCTAGCGTGGATTTTAATTATAATTCTATCATTTTAGAGTACACGACGAAGATGAACACGTACAGTTCATCTTCGTCGGGAGCAAAGAAATCCTGCTAGTTAAATTTTGCAAAAAAATTCTGCTCCCACAATCTTCTCTTTTTTTTTTCTCCCGACGAATAAGGAGCTGTACTTATTTGTTCTCAAAATCGGTAGAGTTTTAATTAAAATCTACGCCGAGCACAAGATTGTTATTTTGATTAATTTCAAATTTTATTTTGGGGTGTTTCTCTTCTCTGTTGAGCTGAGTAAGAGCTTTGGCCTGCTTTCCATAGCTGCCTTCTCGAGTCAAGAGTTGAGCTAGTCTCAAGTTGAACGTTGTAGATTAAGGTTACATTCAAACTTAATAAGTAGTGCGTTTGAATTTCTATCTCAATCTAGGCAAAGTTTGTAGTCTCTGTTCGAGTTAGATTAAATTGTTGAATTTAATCTAACCCGAACAGAGAAAATTGTGAAAAGAGCTTTTGTTTAAACCAGCTCGCTTGGCTGGTAAATTTGTGTTTGTATATATTAATTTAATCCCTCGCAAGTGATCTAGTGGATTAAATTTAAAGTGGTTTTACGCCTGCGTCTGTTTGCTTAGAATTAGGACCTCTTGTTGCGAAAATTTACTTTGAAAATTATGTAACGCCTTATTTTTATCGAAATTTAAACTAGCTAAGTTACTTATACCCACAGTAGGTGTTACAACTTTAGTCAAGAAGTTTGACGAATGCTTTATTCAAACTAAAGGAAGAATAGAGGATCTATATTTCTATAGAATCTGTAACATTCCTTCGTAATGTGGTTCAAATTTATGTTTAAAATGAGCTAAGGATGAGTTAGGAAGACTAATACAATTGCATTACTATTGTTCTTTGTTTATTTATATTTCAGAGAAAGGAAGCTTTAGAATTTTTTGTGTTCTTCCTTCTTTGCTATTCAGAGTAAATCCCTTAGGTACTAAAAATCCCTTGATCATGTGCATTTGACTTAATAAGATGAAGAGTAAATTCTTTTCCATACCTTTGGAGTAAATTGTAAATTTAACTTCTACCAGTCATTCTTCATTTGCATAAATAGTATTTTAAATATGTTTAGCGCTCTCTGTATAATGTTAGTCATCTTTATTTATTATATTTTCTCCAAATAATGTCAGTAGTTATTTAGTATAAAAACGTTCCCAGAAGTATTTAACATTGTTTTTGAAACTAGATTTCATTTTTAAATCACAAACTAAATTTAATTTAATTATACCTTTAAATAAGCAAATACGCAGTATAATATGCATTTTATGGGTATATGCGAATTTCTTTTCAGTTTTTTCACAAAGGAAGCGAGTCTGGGCTCTAAACTATGATTTTATTTAATGCTGCAACTTAAATGTTTTAGTCCTTCTTCACAGTTTATTTTGTTTTATCAAATATCGCAAATCATACTAAATTTGTCTACTTAGCCCTTTATGGCGGATTGTTTGCAGGAAACTTTAGCCAACATGTTTACTAGGACTAATATCTGGGTTGAAATCTCAATATTCAGCAATGTTATTTACTCCTTTACTTGTGAGTTCTATTTACAGAGAATAGAAGCTCATATTCGTCGTTATAACAGTAAATTGCCTGCTTTTTTTTCTTGTTCTTGAGAGTGCTAATCTCTAAATTTCTCAAATTTCCATACTTGCTTCTTTCTGTTTTTAAAATATTATCGGCGTATGTTACCTCAATTAAAATGTCTTGCAGTACTTAATCTGTAAATTTTTGGCAACTACAAATAAAAAAAAAATTCATAGTATTTAAAATCATAATGCAACTTGTTTCTTCATTTATTTTATACTATTTTTATTAAGACACAGAACCCCACCCAGCCATGCATAAATATTTTCTGCTACTATGTATATGATATTTTTCTAAATTCTCTACTCAGATCAATTATTTATTTCTAATCGTCACAGATTTGCATGGTTCTAATGTTATGTGATATAGCAGACACTTACTGGTACCTTCCACTGAATACTTAGCTGGCATTTCCCTGGCATCGTAACATTTCAATCATTTAACTGGGTAAACCTGTTTACAACATGATCTTTCAACGAGTAGAGTAAATGACTGACTAAAACATATTTAACAAATTATTAATTTAACCAAATGACCTTTGAACTTGCCTAATCATGCGCCAAGAATTTCAGGATCTTTCGATTCACACTCTTGCTACTGAAATGTTTTTAATTTTCATACTCTAATGATTAAGAGCTGCTGAATTTAATTCAGTTTATTTATGAAGTTTTTGCTTGAAATATTTCTTGCAGTCTTCTCAACAACATACAATTCTATATTATTAATCTTGTCCCCAAGATTAACTTTCAAATAAAAGTTTGCTGCTAGTAGTAAACATATGTTTATTATACTATGTAATTTAATAATTAGCTTTTGAAGTTTAAAATAGGTTAAATAACTATCATCCATTAATGTAATTATGATACTCTCATTATAATTAAATGAACGTATGATAGTTATTTTAGGCATTTGAATATTTAACTAAGAATGATGACTAATAAATGTAGTCCTAATAGTATTTTCTAACTATTTCGTTTTAGAGTTAATTATTCCGCTCATTTCACAATACAATAAACTCCTCTGAGATGACCACACACAACCCCAAAGGATTGTAGTCTTCGCTGTATTGTGGTCTGCTTAGAAAAGATGACTATCGGGGCAGACGATTACTAATCAGCGAATGGATTTACCTTATTCCAAGTCGTTGGAACCTTATAACGTTTTTTTTATTTATGTATGAATAAAGCACACGAAGGCTATTAGCCTAATGAAAGGGACATCTTCGTGGAGATCTATCTAAAGGAACTGGCACGTATTTACGTTACACTTAAGGAAAAACACGGAATCTTATAAAAAGAAATGCTGAAGTAAGTGTACGATATTTATTTGTTCCGTTATGCGCAAGATAGCGTCCATTAATGAGTTCGGCACATTATAACTTTTAAATTTTGTGCTATCAAAATCCATTATCTATCTATTTATCTTATTCTGGTATTCTAATAAAATTACTGATAAATTGCAAGAGAATTACAAATCTTAGAAAATTTCGCTTTATACATAATTTTCTGAATTACTAAGTTAAACTGATTTTATGCGTAAAGGGAAAAAAAGGATGCAAGAAACTTATGTTATAAACTTGGTTTAATAATTGCAAAAACACTTACTGCTATACTGTTCTAATGAAATCTGTTTATTTGATTTTTAGCTTCTGGTTAATCACTAAAACAGTTCAAAATCATGAAGCAAATCAAATATTTCATGATTTATTAAATTATTTAAACTGTTTTAAAGAATTTAGAGCTTCATTTAGAGCAATGGTGAGCAAAAGCCAACATTTCAGTTGTTTAGACTGGCCCATTATGAAATTCGATGTAATGATACTTTCATTCCTTTCCTACCTAATTTTGCACGCAAACTACCGAAATCATCATCACTAGCACTCATCTATTGTTTCAATGTATGCGCATACATACACTTGAGTACCAGCAATCAACCTAAACTAAAAACACTAGATATGCTAGAGAAAAAGTGCATCCTCCAAAAAATACGGTACTATCATTCCTAGCAGCTTTAATTTAGAAATTAAAAAATGAGAAAAAATATTGTAGAGATGAAAATACTAATCATAAAGGGGTGTTCAAGGAAAGGACATTTCACCTCTAAATTTTTATTTGAAAATTAAACAATATACATGCTAATCATTTGATGACAAACAGGAACTTGGCGTATTTATAATTTTTAATAGTTTTAGTTGTAATTATAATTTGTTTTAAATGTTTCTATCGGGGATCAGCTTTCCTACTTTCTCTCTCGTTCTACAAACAATAGGGGTATCGATATAGACCATCACTGCCCTGCTCGCATGATACGCTAGAAACGGCCATTTTAAAAATGCCCGCTAAAAAGACGGCGATTAAATATAATTTCCCACTCCTGATTTAAAGGAACTGTCAGAAAGTTTTCATTTTCTTGCTGCAATAAAGTTTCTTCAAGCATTTCAAAAAGTATTTCTGTCTTTCAATTTTAACTTAAAGCTCTTCGTTGTTTAAAGTTCCTGGCGATTTCAGTGGCTAAACTTGTCTACGGACTTCATTTTCTGGATAATTGTGCAATTTCATTTTTGATTAGGCATAAAATTTATTATTTTTATTCTCGCACAACTACTCTTACTTTACTTACACTGGTGTGCAAAAATTAAGGACGAGACGGTTTTTTCAATATAACTTTGTACAAAAGCTTTCCAAATCAACACAATTAATAGCATAAGATCCCCAATACGTAAGGACATGAGTAATGTAAGCAACACTTACTAAAAGAGAAATCAGAGGGATAAAAAGAAGCTTTATTGAAAAAGTAGCATGGAGCGCAATGCGACTGAAGGCCGAAGCATCCCTGTGATGTGTGTCCAGCAAGAAACATCCGGTCTTTAATAGGGGATATGATCTCCCCTGACTGCTAGGCAGGTTTCACAGCGTCTGCCCATGCTAAGAATGAGGGTGTCAATGAGTTGTTGAGACATTGCTGCCCATTCGTCTTGCAGCGCCAATCGAAGCTCCGTAATCATTACTGGTGGTAAGGTACGAGCTGCCAAGCGTCTGCGTAGAAAATCCCAGACATGCTCGATGGGATTGAGATCCGGAGATCGTGCCGGCCGATCCATACGTTCAATATCCTCACTCTCTAAGAGCTGTTCGGCAGCTACTGTGCGATGACATGGTGCATTGTCGTCCATGAAAAGGAACTGCGGACCCATAGCGCCTCTAAAAAGACGCACATATGGAAGAAGAATCTCGTTACAATAACGGGTCCCGTTGACTGAACCTGCGTCGAAGATGTGAAGGTCTGTACGACTACCAAGCATGATGCCTCCCCAAACGAAAACACCGCCACCTCCATACCTGTCCCTTTCAATGATATCGAGGGATGCTTCCCCGCTCTCTCCAGATGAGTATGCGATGAGAATCGCTACTCAGACTGAATCTGCTCTCATATGTAAAGAGTACTCGTCCCCATTCATTCCGTACAGGGCGTCGTGCAAACAGACCACCACCGTACAGTCTTCTGGGCACGGTAAAACGCGATATCGGTCGTCCAGTCGCCTGTGTCGTGTGTCTAGCGATTTCTCCCGCTGTCTGCCGCCTGTTTCTTCTGGCCTGTAAGGCAATATACCGGTCATCTGCGGGTGTGGTTCCTCGTGGACGACCACTACTAAACCCCCGGATAGCTGTTCCTGTAGTTTGAAATTGTCTCCAAAGTCGTGAAACGATGCTGTGAGCAATTCTGAACTCTGCAGCCACACTTGTCACACTGCGGCCTTCCTCCAACTTCCCAATGATTCGACCTCGGGTAAAAGCATCCAGATGTCGTCTAACAGATTGATTATTCGCCATTTCTCGCTGAGGCAGCAACTCGGTGTGATTTTAACTGCTATACGGCGTGCAATCTCTTTGCCAGAAATACTGATCTTACACCGACAACATGCTTTATACTACTCAGACACTCCCCCATTACGTCTACCTGCATATCTGCGCATGTGCTACCGTACATCACCTTACTTAATCTCCTGATGGGTCTTTCTGTCCGCTCTGCCTCTTCGTTCAGCTGATATGCTAATTTTTCGACTTCGTCCTTAATTTTTGCACACCAACGCAATGGAAAATGACTTACACATCAGTAAATGGCATACCTTTAACTATTAATTGACATAAGAGGTAATACATAAATTACAGTTACTGCCTTATGGTGTGTTTTTAATGTCCTACTATGAACGCTGCCGCACCCTGTATTAAAGATATAAATAATATTGTCTGAACTCTTAACTTCAATCGTAATATATTTACTTTGACATGTTACTTTTAATTTAAACACATTAGATTATCTTTTAAGGGGACTCATACACCTTAAAACTCATAAAATCTTCGAATATGGGACTGTTGCAAGAATTGGGATAACTTATTTATTTTAAAAGCAATTACTTCCAACTTTTTACAGCTCACTATATAATATGGCTGCTTTCTGAAATGGTAATCAGAAAGTTTGTGTTGCCACAAATATTTTTGTAATTGAATCCGCTTTGTGACAAATATTTTCGCCATGTTTCCACTTTGCGCGCACCATTTAAAACATTCTGTACAATAATTTAATTCCATATTTTATATATAGCTTTTATAACATTAGCAAACTATTGTGAACCAAATATTCTAAGAACTTCATGTTAAATTTTTATTTTATTTGGAGTTGAGTTTATAAAATATATTTTATTAAAAAAATTGTAATGTTTTCGTGCATACATTTTTTTTAATATTAAAATGTTCATCAGATTTTTCAGTTAGAAAATAGTGCCCATATAAAGAATTTAATTAAATTTCAAGTATGTACTATTAGCAATTTTTAAAACATCATGCGCGCAAGGTGGAAACAGGACAAAAATGTTTTTCACAAAACGGATTAAATTACAAAAATATTTGTAGTAACACAAATTTTCTGGTTACTAGTTTCCAAAGCAGCTATATTATGTAGTCAGCTGTGAAACGTTGGAAGTAATTGCTTTTAAAACAAGTAAAATATCCCAATTCTTGCAACAGTCACATATTCGAAGATCATAAGGGGTTTAAGGTGTATGAGCCCCCTTAAGTTTATTATCTAAACTCCAATATATAAAAATTTTTTTTAATAAATACGCATGTATTAATAAAGTAGATATGGATTTCTCCATTTTTGACAAAAAATATCTGGAAATCCTTGATAAGACTTGCTGCATAGTTGATTCCGAATACAGAACCTTAGTATCCATCTACAATCTTCTGACTTTCACTGAGAACTACGCCTTAGGTAATATACATGAGCCTGAAGTGAAATTTTACTCTTTACAGCAGAGAATAGTAAATAAATAGGAGTGTTTAAAAATTTCCCAGATTAAGGATTCGAAGGTTCAGTATCTAAGGCATTTAATCTTCATTGCAAGACTTCCACTTCCAAAGAAATTATTCCCTAAGCAAAGTTTTTAAACTCAGATTTATGAGGTCTGTCGTGAAAGTCCTGGATCTTCAGAAGCTGTTTCTCTAGATCACTGCGGAAAACAAGTGAAAAAAGGAAGACTTAATTGCTTTAAGCAGCCTTCACTACTCCGTCGAGACAGAAAGAAAATCTTTTTGTTCTCTTGATCAACACAATCTGTCACATGACGCTTTGAAAAAACTCAAGAAAGTTTATGCTGTGGTTGTTTTGCAAAGGAAAAACATACCATGACGAAGATGTTAGCAAATAATTCGAAAATAGCTATTTTTTAATTCTGAAGATGAGACGAATAGAAATATAATGCCGATGAAATACGGTACTAGAAAACATGTTCTAGCTTTAATAACAAATACTTAATACATGAAGAAAGAAAAGCGAGTTGCTCCTTGAACTTCACGATATGCATTTCGTCGTATAGAATAAGTTGCTCCATGATGCAAATAGTTTTGTCACCTGCTGTGCATTCTGGAATCAGAATATTCAATTTATCTTGGAATGGAATTTTTTTTTTTTCTTACATATATTTATTTCTAAAGCTGTCGGAAAGGAAAAAATTAGAGCATTCTGAGCAGCATTTGTCGGCTACCTAATTATTGTTTAATTTTAATTCACCATAACAAAGCCCACTAGGACTTAAGGGGAGGGATGCCTTCGTGGAGGACGTTATAAGGGAGATTATTCGTATATAGGTCACACACGGGAAAAATAAAAAAAAGCGCTCATTCAGTCAGCCCTTCGCCTGGAATTGGCCCAGGTTGAAACAACCAGTTTTCAATAATTCTACGCTCGGCCGCCCGTGGGATACGTAATTGTGTGTGTGTGATTATGGCAAAGCCTCGAGGGCTATCTGCCTAAGGAGAGGGATGCCTTCGTGGAGGACTTTCTAAGGGAAACTGGCTCGTACACACGTTACACACCCATGCAGCCAGTCAGTTCGCGATATTCGAACCTCAGACCGAACTACCAGTGTTCAGCGACTTTACCGCTCGGCCGCTGGTGGGCCCTGGGCTACGTAATTATTGTATTGCACTGTGTGTAGTACCATACGATCTGCTTACTGCATTGCATGGTCTGACATAAAGCGAAGAATCGTATTATCATGGTATTCAGTATACTGTGTAATGTAACCCCTACTGATTATAATCAGTGTATAGTCAATGACAATTATAATGAATAAATATAGTTATTATTTTATTTTGTGCAAAGTAATACCAGTCATTATTAATGCAACTAATATACTTTTGGAAGTAGCTTTCTATTCAAGTTATCTAGGAGAGGTCATTTTATGAAGAAGAAAAAAAGGTGGGCTGTTGGAAAATTAAATATTGAGATATCAACTACTCGTTTCTTTAATGTTTGTAAATGATTAACACCGTAAATGGCAATTTCCCAGTTACCTCTGACTAAGGAGAACGCGTGAGAAACAGCATGAGTATAGTTTTAATTTTTAACGCTGGGAATGCGGAATTTAGCTTTCTCTGAATCTAGAACATATTAAATCGCATATCAGACAACAAGGTATCAGGTAAGCTGCCCAATGTTGAGTTAATATTCTATTTACTTGACTTATTTCAACAAATTGGCAGTTAATTCACATATTAGCAGTACATGTAAAGTATAATGCAGCGTAGAGGATTTTAAGAGAGATCAGGACAAAGAGCTTAGATATCTGTTTACGAAGCGTTTTGGGGATGATTATACCAGTGTATAACTGAATCGAAAATGCAGCGGCAGTTGAAGATCGATGAGTTACTCTCATTGCTTCATGATGATCGATGATCTGCCTCGTATTATCTTCTTTTTAGATATTAATTCCCTTCACTCTTAATCTCTAAAAGCATAAATAAATGGGAAACTGCAGAAAGCAACAAAGATTCTGTAACAATAATGCTGGTGATTAAAAGTTTAATATAAAATATTTAGTAAATGAAAGGAAATAAAACATAACAATAGATAGCGCAGTAACAGGATAATGTGATAAAATAACATTCATGAAGAAAACAAGCAAATATTAATGCACGTAGCATTAATAACATATGCTACGCGAAATTCGCAAAAACCATAATTGCCAAGTATTTTATAAATTACATACTCTCTGATATACAAGATTTTTGTATGCGAAGCAATAAGTCGATACCTGTCACAAGTACTGTTATGTACTCAGTCATTTAGCATTAATACAGTTATTCGTTTGTCTTTTTCCTGAAATACTTTAATCGCTGTTGTTGTCGGAAAAAAAAATCAGGATCCAAAACTATATTCTTTACCCCTTCCCCAAATTCTACTTCCATACTACAAAACTAAAGGATCTGAGACTGAAAATAAGAAAAGTTTTGATTTTTGGTACGAAATCACACTTGGAAATTATTTTGCATATGATAGAGATAAACGCATTAATGATAGCTTCTATTTCAATAAATGTCATGTGCAACATTCAGATACTTTCTTTATTTGACTCAACGAATTTTCATTTATCCATTCTAATGCGTAGAAAAATTATTTACTTTTCGTTGAATGTTTCAAGTTTATTAGACCTATAAGGTATTTCTCCCGCCTTCGTGGTGTGGTGGTCTGCACGCTGGGCGCGTATTCCAAAGGTCCGTGGTTCGATTTCTGGCCAAGGTGTTGCTAATTTTTCAATTCTTTTGCTTCCAAAAAATATATCTAATGTCTCTACAGTGGCACCCGAAATAAAAGGGTGTTGAATGATGATTCTCCTCACCCAGGATTCGGCGATTGGGTCCCCTAAAACCCCAGTCGCCCTTTAAGAGGGGGAGTATATAAGGTATTTCTCCGGTCTTCCTAGCGTGCCGTCGTGGTGTGGTGGTTTGCACGTTGGGCTCGTATTCTATAGGTCTGTGATTCGATTCCCGGCGAAGGCGTTGTTCATTTTTTATCTCTCCTGCTTCAAAAAAATGCTTAATGTCTCTACAAACGATTCAAAGCACTTGTGACATCTTTTTAAATATTGGTTAAATTTTAAAATATTTTTGTACGGAAGAGCGTGAAATGTTGTTGTCTAAAGCCATATTAATAAAGTCATAAAAATGTGAAATAAAGTTTGGTTGCTAATTTATTGAAAACAATAAAAGTTTCGAAAATTCCCCTAAATTTATTTGACAATTTAAATTAACAGTGATTTTAGAAATTAAATTTCTTCAAAACGAAGAGCGTTCAAAATTTATTCGTTGCTTAGTTAGCTTGCAGAGTAAGTTATATCCATTTTAATTGGATGTGGAAAGTCATAGATTTGCTTATTTTATTTCATTCAAATACTACACTATTTATGTAATCGGTAAAGAGCTTTAAGAGGCATTTTTGTCACGTGTATGCTGCAATTAGTAGCTTTTCCAGCAAACATGTTCAATGGTAGGCTCACTTTTCTCAACAGAAAGTCCATATTGATTTTTATTCGATTTTATATGATGAAATACACTAGCTTTTTCATCTACGAAAGTTGAACCTTAGTATCAGGAGTAGCACAGGTAGCTGAAATAATTATTGAAAAATTTTTATTTCATGGCAATGGGATCTTTAACAATAAATCTATCTTGACGATGTTTCAACGCTTTGATTTTAATTGGCGATATTTTTAAGAATTCCTTTTATTAAAGCGACTATCAGTTTTCAAACAAATACAAAGGTTAACTTGACGAATTTTCTTCTCAGTTACTTTTCTGGGTAGTCTTCCAACGTCTCTGGCGAATTGTTAAGTCAAATTTAACTTATCCTACTAAATAAATATCCGCAAGAAACAGTTACCTTCTAGTAGTATTCAATACTTTATTAGTTGCACAAAACTCAAAACAGTTACTAATAAACTCACCAGGATCCGAGATCTCAATCTGTGCGATTATCGGTTGTGCAGTTACCTGAAGTCGCATGTCTACCGCGGTTGTCCGACCTGATTAGGGATGCTAAAAAACAACATCCGATGGCAGTTTCTCACCATACCTACAGATATGCTGTACAGTGCTGTTCACAACATTGTCTCTCGACTGCAGGGATTGTTGATGATTGACGCCGACATGTTGAACATTTGTTACAAAGAGCAGAGCCTTTGCTAAACATCAATGTTATGCTAATTATTGCTTTTGTTATCATATCAAGCGCCATCTGTTGGCCGTTTTAAGCACTTTTTTGTTTTTAATAAAAGCCCATGACATTTCAAGCACGTGTTGTCAGTTTTTACTATAACTGCCAGCACTTCCATCCCAATCCGGGTACTTGCAAACTCAGACCGCGTTGTGTAAAGTGCGCTGGTGCACATAAGATCTCTGAATATACAGCTAAGAGACTTGATGTAGTAAAGTGCTGCAATGGTTTCGCAGTGGGACGTACCGCCAATTTCAGGGGTTGTTCCAAGTTCCCTAAACCTAGTAAAAACAATGTTAATCTTCACTGGAATATTCGCAAAAATGCAACTATGAAGACCATAGAAACTATATCTGCTCAGATCGCTAATGGCGTACCTTATGAAAATATTACCCAAAACGGTAACAAGGCTAATAGACATTCATCAGAACCAAGTAATTCTGATGCAAACAAAAATGATAGCAGCAACTTTAGTTTAAGTTCCTTCGGTGAAGTTTTCAAACTTCTTAAAGAAATAAGTAATCTGTTCAAAGGACTCCCCCTAACCAAAATATGTAATTATGAAAAGTACTGCCAAAATGACAGAAATTCAATCTACGGAAAACTCAATTGACAAACTATTTTTATTATTTAACCTATTTGAAGAAATATTTACGCAAAATAATGCTAACGAATAATATTTCTTATATATAAACTATAAAAAAATATTAAAAAAACTATATCTTGCTGTTACTATTATGTATGTATTTTGACAAATAATCTATTATATTTTCGGTCATTGGTTTTTCACTCATGTAAATTGCCATAGCTTATGATATTCCTCCCCCCTATGTATTTCAATAAATTTACTTCCCATCTTAAAAGTATATTACCAGTGTCTTTATCTACAATATTTACTTTATAACCTAATCTAATTCCTAACTTGTATTTCACCGAATGCTTCTGTACTGCCTTTATCTTTCATGTGCTAAGAAACTCTTTTACAGCATTTCAAGTCACCAGCTCCAACAATTTCACAGATGCTCTGGCATCTTCACCTTTTCGACTGGTTTCACGCATAGTTAATGTTTATTCTAAATCTCTAGCACTCTCCCAACTTCAAAAATTTTTAATCATTGTTTACATTATCTTTTTTACTTTATGGTTTGAAAAATTAAAAAATACCCAAATTGTTGGATAAGGGGTAGAGCCTTCGGCCCAGGTACCCTGGTGTTAGCACCTTCTACTATGAAACCTCAGTGTGTCAGTTTTTACCTCTCTACCTACATTATTCAGTGCATTATTAAATTTTCAAATGTTAACAGCCTTTAGGGTTAACAGTCGGTATATAAATTCAGAGTTCTTGAACTTCAGAGAGAGTTCTTGGTATCACTCACTGACCGTAAAGCAATCAAATTCTGCAGATTTTAGTATATTATATTAGCAGAATTTCTTTGCTCTAGATGAAGAGGGACCTGTACCTGTTCGCCTTCGAAATCGATAGCCTTAGTTGAAATCTATGCTAAACACAAGGCTATGACTTTGTATAAATGTATGTTTTACTTTGGGGTGTTTCTCTTCTCTCTCGAGCCTATAAATTCTTTGTTAACTCGAAATTGTTTGAAAGTAAGGAAACGTCATTGCCTGTGTCTGATTTTCAGCAAGAAACAATTACAGCAGAACGGTGGTTAAGGGTTATTAAAAATAAAATGATATTTAATTGCCCAATAAAGCAACTCTGTTCTTCCCGACATAAGTTCGTCTTCAAACAATAATGTACAATAAAAATCAAATAATTATACCGCTCAAAGATTACTAGTTAGAGTTAATTAGTGACTTTAATGTTAACTTAAAATTAGTTCTTTGAATTTAGTATTTGCATTGGACTAAGGAGCAAATGATAACGTTTCACCTTCTGATTAATTATCCAACGAAAGAAAATCATTCAAAGTGTGAAATTTAAATTTTACATGCCTTGTCTTAGTTAAATCTTAAGTAAATTAAATGTACAATAAAAATCAAATAATATCCTGACAAAAAACTGGCACTTAATAATGAATTGATATATCCTTAATAAATTAAATAATTCAACTATTGTTCTTCCTAGCACAAAGTAATAGAAAAGACGAAATTCCATAGTCTTAATAATATTTCCAAATCCCTCATTTTTTAGCATAATATTTCCATTAAATTTCTCAGATTTCGCTCTTCCTCATTTTTTTCTTACCTTCAGCTGGAGGTAACTGTTCAACAAGAAGACACGTTCTGCAAAGAGTCACAACGTGACTATAAACAAGATAATTTCGGCAGCAAAGCTCTCGTTTTTCAGATTTAATTCTCGTTTCTATTCATTCATTTCTATTCATTCTCTCATCAACTGATCTTCTATTCATTTAAGTAGGATCCGATGATTTTTCTGTTCTCAAGTGCATTATTTGCTGATATTTTTAACCTTTGACATTTGTTAATTGATATTTTCTTTACATAGTGTATTTCGCATCAATATTTTGAGATTGCATTCACGTTTTAACTGATTTTTCCTTTCCGTCAGAAGTTATTCATAAATTAAAATTTCTTTTTATTTTATTATACAGTTAAATGCGTAATTTTTGCAATATTAGCTATGATAACTTTATAGCTTTCATAGATAGGCTGGCACTATACGTTTTCAGACATTCATGCTTTCTCCAGGATTCAAGCCCTATCCGCTTGGTACGGAGGACAGCTTAACTAACCACTCCTCTGTCTGGTGGCTACTATTGGTCATCATAAGTTGCCTTTTCTCACTATCCATTTACTAATTTAGAAAAAAGATGCAGGATATGATACATAAAGCAGTATGTTAACACTAACATAATATTACTAAGAAATTTTGAAGGATATGTTTCTGAAAGTTCCGAAGCCATATTAGTATAAAGAACAAGCAAATGTAGTAAATTCATGCATAGTACAGTAACAGAATGCACTGCATAACACAACAAAGACAACAATCAAAGCTTAAAATGCTAATAGTTTCTAAATATTTCAAAGGCCACTAGCTTCCAAGCGGATAAGATCACTGAATACTAGTGGTTCGACCCTTCTTCAAATCCAGGCGAACGGGATGGCTGCATGAAACTTTTCGAGTTTTTCCCTGTATGTGTAACGTAAGTATGAGTCTTAGCCTTCATGGAGGCCCTCCTTCCAATAGGCAGATATTCTTAGCGTTCTTTGAATAATCTAATAAATACTAATTACTTCAGAATCTGCGCCATAAAAAAGCAGTGTAGTGCAAGTACGTATATTACAAGTTTGAAATTTAATGATAGAGAAAATGAAACAGCTCTTTGGTTAAAAAATACTAAATATTCTGCGAATAAGTTTGATTGTTTAAAAAGAGTATATTGTCTTCAACCATGGCATATGTCAGTTTCTATATTGATAATAGCTTCGTATATGAATAATTTTTAGTGAAGAAATGAAATTCTATTTATGTATTTCATGTAGGAGTAGCAATCACCTTGAATCTTTTTTAGATGAAAATTCATTATGAAGGGACGGTAAAACAAATAACGATCGAATACCTCTCTCTATATCTAAAGGAGAGAGGGGTCTTGAAAATAAATGAGAAGGAAATTAAGCATCACCTCTTACAAAATGATCTAAGAAACTGCCTTGAAATAGCCTTTTCTTGTTAAGCTTTGGTATGAAGCCTAGTTCTTCAACCTTGGAATGTTTCCTTTCAGTTTTATTGCCAAGTACTGATATAAACTGATGTAGTATACGATTAAGGCATTTTAATGGACTGGGCATCATCATAGTGAGCTGTTTCTTTAGCAAGCCTGAAAGTTTTTACGTTTCTTATTTGGGCAATATGAGTTTTAAGTTTGATGTTAAGTAGCATAATCAAAACAATCGAGGAATTCGTAGGAATCTGACTCGTATTCGAGACTTTAGGATTACTCTCACCTCTAAGCTAAAATTACTAGCTGGACAGATATCCTGACACTCTTTTTATTTAATTATGTGCTTGATACGCCTTAGCACGCAAAACGTACTGAGAAAATATAAATTTTTTAGGTTCTAAAGTTTTTTAAAAGCCTCCGTGAAGTTTTTGCTGTGAGAAAGAATCTTTTCTGCACTTTAAGATTTTATCACCTAAATTTCCACATAGTCTTTCTTCTGCTTCAGTGTAGGAAAACGTCTCCAAGACGACAACCCACGGTTCAAGATTACTTTGGGCTTCTGTCGAGGTGGTCACGTTTGTAACTTTTAATACATGTGTTTATTCATGTTCTAAGAAATCTGTTCATAGGTGGTCGTCTTTGGGAAAGGATCTGTATCAGGGGTTGAACTGTACCTTTATGTTAAAGAGAAATGCTTTTAAAATAGATTGACAAATATCTATATTTTACTCCCCCAACATAATCAATCAATTAGAAATGCACCTAATGTTTCTTTTTGAAGGAAAACTTACTCGTTTTTCATAATGAGTATAATAAATAATACAACAGAGCCTCCACTACACGACGTAAATGACACTGAGTGATGCACGGATAACATGGAGTTACCCACCCGACTTTCCGTTAAGGCAGACTTGTGGTTTGAATTAAAGTAGACTTGCTGAGTGAAGAACACAGCATTTTATTATTAACTTTGTCCAATCGGAGATGGCTATAATTATTATACAACGAGCTCTGTTTCTAGTTACTTAATTTTATTTTGTACGGCTATAAAAATGGAATGATTTCATTGGAAGATAGAGACAGTCCGTTACGATATGAAGTATACTGTATAAAAGTTAAACAAAGAAAATAAATACAGTGAAATTTCTGATAGCGACCACCTCTTGAAATGAGCAGCATTTCTTAAAACTTGTATGAATATCAGTACTGAATGTTATCTCTTTAACATGACCACCTTTATAGAAGACCAAAAGGTTATGGATTCTTAAATGGCCTTCTTAAGGAGGTTTCGCTATATGTCATGAAAGATATCAAAAGAAATGGCAGCTTACGCTTTCTGATGTTTAACAAGTTGTTTTACGAAAAAGCTAACTATTCTTGGTTAGGAAAAGGCTCAGAATTACTCTTTTCAGAACTGTGATTCACATGAAATGAATATGAAAATCATATCTTCCTTAAAACTCTTAGGTGCAGGAGGTCATTATTCAAATATTATAAAGGTTGTAAGTCTCAAGTTATTCAAATACAATAAATTATCATTCATTAAATTATTGTTTTAATGATTATTGTTTAAATATATCAATAGTTATAATAAAGCGCTTTATTGTTATTATTTTATTTAAAATAATAATAAAAATAATTTTCAGAAGAATTAAGTTTTCATATCTCATATAAAAAGTGCGCTGTCAGATAAAAGGAGATCGTATAACCGGAATCTGTTGAATGAAAATATTTGACTACTTTAACTATTCTACACACTTTTACGCAAAACAGCTCATCTTAATTAACTTCTCTACGTATAGTGCTAATTTCGTTTTTACTACTCGTAACATTAAACGACGCATTAATTATGCCCTAAGGTTTACGATTTCAGATCAATTTAAGTATGCAACAAGCATTGGCATAATTTGGATTGTGATAAAAATATATCTATTTAATTTTTTTATCTAATAATTTATTTTAGATTGATTACATTTAGTAATAGCTAACGAACAGAAATTATTTTCCAGTTTCATTATTATTATTAAATGCCCATTCCTCATTTGAAATAAACATGCATATAAATATCGGAAGAATATAACCGTCTCTTTTCTAATTACTTCATCAATTTATATTTTAGTTTGTCAGTTAAATTGCATTAATTGTATAAGCTGCATAATTTTTCATATAAAATTTCAGGAAGCGATTCGAAAAATCAAATTTAAATGTATATTTTATTGTTAAATTTTTAATTACATTATAATTTTCCTTACCGATATGAAATTCTTGGTAGGTATTTCACACAGCTTAATCTGCTTTTAAAATACGCAGCCCAGTTAGTTATTTAGTTAAGCCTGCGTGGGATACTTAAAATATGTACATGCAGTCAAGGAGTGCAAGATAGTACTCTCAAAATTTACACAAAATTTTGTTCTTGACCAGGTAAAACTACATATCTGTGTCAAAAAAATATTAAGGTTAATACATACCTGAGACGGTGCTGCTCGGCCCCAAAAGTATCATTAATAACCCATCCATCACAGTAACCCATTACGGATACCCACACATGCATTCATTAACAGCATTTAATTAAGAAATTGTTCCCGGCATGCAGTCTGCACAAAATTTTTTCTCTTAGCTACTAGGTCTTGGTGAAGAGGTTTTAGAGTGCACTGAGTCGAAAAAAAATGTGCTTTCCTGTAATGGTTTGTTTTGCCGTCGACTATCATCATTCTGCAGACGCCGACCGGATATCCTAGGAGTTTACTGATACGCTGACCTCAGGCAAGACTGAAAAGTCCAGTAAGTTAACAATATCTCCGCCCACGAACTTAAAACTTCTTTTAAACACTTGCTTTTAGATAATTAAGTAATGCAAATTCTGAAAAGCAGTGCGGAAAAGAATTTTTCTTCAGAGACTTGACAGTTACAACATTTTAGTTACTAAATAAAACAATTCGTAAATTCGATAGAATTACTTGAAGTTCTCTAAACTTTCCTTGAAAACATATTACATGAATTAAATTCCTAATGGGTGAAAGAAATGTTCTTTAATTTAGAGGATCTGTTAAATATGATCATCTATTTAAATTTTAATTCTCTAACAAATATAAAAAAAGGTTTTTATTTACCTTTTGAGACTCCTTTCTTTGAAATAAAACATTGAAAACCTACACACGTAATTTTTAAATACAGCTAATAAAATTTAATAAAAAATATTTTTTAACATTTTAAAATCAAAAACTATCATTTTGTTAATTTTGTTAAAATGACCTCCTTTTTTTTTTTTTTTTTTTTTACACATAGTTGATTTTTGTTGATACTAACACAGTTGTTACTTAAGAAATTTATAATCTCTAACTTTTTTTTCCTAAAGGAGAGAGAAATTACTAAAGAACCATTTCTATCGAAGCCATAAATAATTTACAGACAGTTATTCAGCGAGTTGTTTAATATTAGAACCTTGCTGATATTCTCCTATGATGAGTTGATTTTGGCTTTGCAATAATACATGTCTTGCATTTTCTAAAATGTTTTACTAAAAAGACAGTCTTGTTTTATTTTGATAACACAGCCTGTTCACGCAGCTGTCTAATTTTAGATAATACTCATCATTTTCAGTGCTTTATAGATCATAGCCTTTTGGCAATATAGCTGAGGGCTTGATATGTATCACTAATAAAAGCATTTTCATAAAGTAGGAACTTAAGTAGTTCTTTTGAGTTACTAAAAATCGAAAGTTTTACATTAATAAAGAGTTCTAAAACGCTATAAATCTCTATCTCTTATTTCTTATTGACAGGAAATTAATTTTTTTCTAGAAAACATGTTTTTTTTGTTTTTTGTTTTGTTTTGTTTGTTCTTATTCAAAACTGGCAGCACTAACATGAACAATTAAACGTGGGGGATTGTCTCTTAAACTATATTTATTTCCATCCGAGATCTGTTTGGTAGTATATCCTCAATAGTCTAGTGCTGTATAATCTTAAAAAGGATTAGAAACAATTATACTATTTTACTATAAACTAATTATAGTATGTATTCAGTCTCCAGAAAGAATTTGCGAGGAAGCAGTATTTCCGAAAGGCAAACGTTGTACTTTTATATTTAATAATTTTGAGAAGCCTCACGATAGGCATCATTTACTCCAATACTGTAAGTAACAGCATTACTGTTTTGTTTCTGCTAAGTTCCTTACATTTCGGAAGGCTTCTGCAGATGATATCTAATAAGTTATAATCTCTGTTTTTTTTTTAAGTATATCTTTAGCAATTCAAAGTGCAGCCACCCAGTGAAAACTTATCACCTACATCGATTGTCATCCAAACTTTTATATTAGTTCCAACAAAATGGGATTTTGATTTGGAATGCTTGGTTTTCATATCACTTACTACAACGATACAACAAGTAATTAGTATGAAGTAAGAAAGAATACTGTCCATCATCTTAACAGAGGGAAACTATATTTTTAAATTGCCGCGATGACACACATCTTCCCATCTGATAAAATAAATGATTCCAGCACCATTCGCTTCGCTGCTTTAATACAAAATTAGATATCAAGACGAACACATTTCACTCAGGTTAGTACACCTCTCTCCCCATGCCAAAATTAGTAGCAGGGTAGGAGCGGTAATTCGACATATCACATGATAATGACATGCATAACCACAGAGAATGAAATCCTGAAGCTAACGGATTTTATTCTGCAAGCCGCAGGCATTAAAAAAAAACAATAAAATGGAAAATTACATAAGACAGAAATTATCCTTAACTGAGTTTGTGTTGCAGACTGTGTGAGGTGCGTTTCTAGCTCATTTTTGGTCCAGCCACTTAGCTCTAAAAACTGTATAAATGCAACTATATGGAATGCAGATTCATTTTTTTTGAAGCAGGAAACATAATTTAACTCTGCTGAAAGCTGCAAAGCTATAATAGCTGGTTAGGTGTGGTAAATTTCAATCAATTTTATATTTATCCATTTTACATCAATCCAGTTTTATATTTATGATTTGTAAAATATTGCTTTTTAGCTTATTCTTTTTTCTCGTAAGGCGGGCATCAAATATTTTTTGTTATTTTCTTCAATTTGTTTGATGATGAGTTCTCAAATGTTTTGTTAGATATATAGAAACTCACAAGCAAACATAATTCAAACTTTGAAAAAAAGAAAAAAAAGTCAACGAATTTTCTTAATTTTGGAAAAGAATTACAAATGAAAATTTTGAAGAAGAGGAATTCAGCATTAATCCTGGTGGCGAAAATGAACAGCCAGTATGCAACTGATAGAGAAATACTGATAATCATTCTGAATGCAGAAGTCTAATTTAAAATTCTGAAAAAACCTATTAATATAAATAAAGCTGAAATTTGAATGTCAGAAAAATATTCAGTTTAAGAAAAAGTTTAAGAAAATTTTTCTGAGCCCTCATTACCCAAAAGAGCTTTATATTCTAAATTTATTTCTACTCGGGGGCCCTAAGCCGACTAAGGGCAGAAGTGATGGTCATTTTATAATGGAGGCACCTAATAGGTAAGCTACCTTGACAGTTACGACCACGCCTTCTCCGGAATTCGAAGCCGGGCCCTTTGGTATCACAGTCGGCTCTCCTAATCACTATACCGTCTCGCCGGCAATGCTCTGAATTTTAATATAATAATCGATAAAAGACATTACTTGCCGCACCGAGATAAACAAATTAAACATTTTCTTTTAATAACGTTTATAAATTAGCATAACTAATACACTGGTGGGCAATTGCTAAGGACGGATGACAGTAGCAGAGATGACAGTAGCAACCACAAAAATGGAAGGCAGGAAAATGTGGAAATTAGCATAAGTGTGCAATACAGTAAGACGTGTTGTGCGTATGCAAATTATGGATTCCGAAGTTGTTCGTCACGTGATAGCGCTTACTAGATATAAAGTATTTGACGCGTATTGACCATTGTTGTTCAAAAGTAAAATTTAATAGCAAAGAATAACTTGACGAACTTACAATTTTCGACGAGTCTTTCTGACATCACTAAAATGATTTTATGGGTGACCGTATTATTGGCAAGATTGAGGAAGGGGGCAAAATTCACAGATATTACTAGGAAGTTTGACGTCAGCCACAGTGTTGTTTGAAGGCTTTGGAAATCATTTCAAACAAATGGAATATGAAGCAAATGTCACGGGGGAAGAGTTCGAGTTCGCAGTACGACACCTGCAGAAGATACGTACATAGTGCTATCGACAAAAAGAAACGGTGCAACATAGCTACTGAGATAGCAAAACAGCTACTTGCTGCTACTGGTAAACAAATCTCCCAAAAAATTTTAACCAGACATTTGTATCAAGGAGGAATATACCACCGTCGTGCCTGTTGTGCCATTGTCGGGACGTCCCTTCCTTTTGCAATGCTTTCATCAGCATCGTAGTTGGAGGGAAGACGACTCGGCTTGTGCGCTGTACGATTTTCTCCCAAAAGTGCATAAATAGACTTTGCTCTGCCGCACAGCTTACTAGATATATCAGTAGACATGGTCCATTCCCTGAGTATTTCTTCATCCGAGCCATCACGAACTCGCGCCTTTGTATATGCGGAGCACAAGGAAGCCCTGATCACTATGTTACGGAATGTCCACTAACCGAAAGGTTCCATATCAAAATGACTTCCACCAATATCAACCCATACAGACGGTTTATATTGAGGAACTCCAGCCCTACGACAGAGAATCTACAACATCCTTAACCTGCTAATGTCATCAGAACTGGATATTGTGGCCACGAACTAAGTAAGATCTATGTCAATTTTTTCCCTGAACCGTTTCCGTGGCGTTTGTACGAGCAAATTTATGCTTTACTCCACCAGCGACAGTGCCAAAGAGTGCCAGAATTGCAGCAGTAAAAATAATTAATTAAGTAATCAAGCAGTGAGGTATATAAATATTCAAGGTTACATGAATTTATGTATTCAATGTAAACTATGATACATACGTACTTTATGTATCCAAGAATTAATGTATGTATATATAAGTGTCAACAACCTTACTAAGTACTCATAACTAATGTATATAGGATAATGTAATCAACTAATCAAATGCTTTTATTGAAATCACGTATTCAAGTATATAACTAGTATTTAAATTTATAAATGGTATTCATAATATAATTATGTATCTATTATGTTCTTATTGCAATCAAGTATTCAAGTATATAACTAGTATTTAAATGTATAAACGGTATTCATAACATAATTATGTATCTATCATGTTTTTATTGCAATCAAGTATTCAAGTATATAACTAGTATTTAAATGTATTATAACGTATTTCTCCCACTTCCCTAGCGTGCCTTCGTGGTGTAAGGGTAGCACGCTGGGTCGGTACTCCAGAGGTCCGTGATTTGATACCCGGCGAAGGCGGTTGCATATTTTTCATCTCTCTGGCTTCCAAAAAATCCTAATGACTCTACAAGTGGCGCCCGAACTAAAAGTGTTGTGGATGATGATTCTCCGCACCCAGTATTTGGCGACTAGGTCCCCTAAAACCCTAGTCGCCATTTAAAAAAGGGGAGTAGATAAGGTATTTCTCCCACTTCCCTAGCGTGCCTTCGTAGTGTAACGGTAGCACGCTGGGCCGGTATTCCAGAGGTCCGTGGTTCGATTCCCGGCGAAGGCGGTTGCATATTTTTCGTCTCTCTGGTTTCCAAAAAATCCTAATGACTCTACAGTATAAACGGTATTCATAACATAATTATGTATCTATTATAACAACGAATGTATGTACTCAAATAACGCAAGCCCCAAACAATGAATGTAAACAGGTCTAATATATGTCTTACCGTAATCAAGCTGTCTAGTACATAACTAATGTATTCATGAAACTTTATTGTGTATCCAATGTATTAATGTATTTTATTGATGGATCATATTTCATGCATTTAAGAATTATTATTATTGGTACTAGTATGACTATTATTAATATTTAATATTAGCATTTGGTATATTATTATTACTTTGTATATATGTGTATTATTTTGTAGGTATATGTATTAGTACTAGTATTTGTTGATGTATCTAAGAATTATGGCAACGTGCGCCCAAAAGCATCACCAACACATTCTAACAGCTTATATTCAAGCAGCTAACGTATTCATGTAACATCATCCAGGTCCCTGTTCGTTCATGCGACTTTCACAGAGAAGCAAATGCATTCTTGAGGCAGGCCTCCTGGGACTCGGAAGCTGCCGGTTCAAGATAGTGGAGGGCGTGAGACATATACCTTCTTAGACATCAGGTGTCCCCGTCCTCCGTCACCTGTCACCTGTTCTCAAATGAAAGTACGTTCAGTCTCTCATTTGACTGTGGACGACAACTGATGTGGCGTGAGAGAGGTATTGCATGTAGCCCGGCAAACATTAAGGAAATGCACCGATATCTTACATATAGTGTATGTTACGTATAGTATGGGCTGGGATCATGATCAACTGCCGTATGTCACCCTGTGTGCTGTGGGACTATTACTAGCAAACGATGCATTAATGATATTTTGATGCTCATATTCGCATGTTTCGTGGTGCTATCAGAGACAGATTTGTTTTTATGAACGGCAGCACAACATGTTATCGAAGAGTCGCTGTCCAGGAGTGTCTAGAGAGCAAGGATATTCAATTCCTCGTATGGCCAGCACGTTCTCAAGATCTGAATCCTATTGAAAATTACTGGGACGCTTTGGGGACGAGTCTTGCTGGTCGGCAATGCCCTACAATAAAGAAGAACACTCTCATTCGTGCACTAGCAGAGTTAATGGGATAAATTAAACCCAACAGCTGCTAAATAATGACTTGTAAAGGATGACACAACGTTCAGTGTAGAATCTTGCATCGCCCTACATGGTTACATAATCTCGTATTGACATCTTACGCCAGAATGCCTGCGGACGGTTGTTTCATTTTTTTCACTTTTACGTATTCAGCCCAAAATGACTATTTTGTACTTTCAGCAATTTTGACAGTCTTCTGGGTCCCAGAACACAATATATAATCTTTGTTGTTATGCCCAAGTATTCGGGTATTATTTATATCATTTGGCATCCTAATCACACTTACTTTTCTACGCGCTATTTAGCCATTTGTGATCCGTCCTTATCAATTCTGAACTAGTGTACCTTTTCATCAACTACTACTGCCAAAATACTTGTTTCTACGTTGAAATAATTAATACAAAACGACAGAAATGCACTTGAACGGCTTCTGTTTTATCAACAGGGAAAAACATCCTGACTAATAAGGAAAAGTGCTTATAGAAAAGCATTTGAAATGATTACACTCAAATTCGCCGAGAAAGAAAGAACAGTGTTGGTACAGTGTAAACTAATGGAATTTGGTTGTAAGTAAAAGTAGGTTTTGTAAGGTTGCTGTGTAAATCAATTTTTCAATCAATAGTCAGTAATACGATATCTAAATGGATGAGTTCACCTATTATTTCGCATAGCTATGCTTCAGAGGCAAACACAATAAACTGATAAAAAATTATATCTATATAGCTAACTAAGTGCAAGTGCAGTGCTAATTAAAAAAAGTAATTATAAAAGAAACTTATATAGCCCAAGTCTTTAAACCAATTTGGAAATTGTATTGCTGCCTAAGCTGTCAGCCTCAGAATCAGAGTAGCTAAACTTTTCTTCTCGGAAAAAACGTAATATGACAATCAGTATACATTTGCATGCTCTTAATCCATTTTTAAATTTATCTAATAATTTTTTATGATTTAAAAGCATGCGAGTGGAATAGAATGGCGAATGAATAAGATAATAAATTTGAGCTGTTGGATATACAATAAAATCTTTCTAAGTTAATAAACAATTCATAAGATATTTACATATTTCTTATCTTTGTTCCCTGCTAAATATTTTCATATCCTAAAAATAAAAAAAAATCCATTTTAAGAGATAAACGCGAAGACAAACAATTAGTCACTTCAGAATTATATATTCGCAAGTATTGAATTGAATTCTAAATTACTGTCATTTCAGCACAGTGATTAATAATCATAACGTTATAATGCATCATAATGTCAATAATAAAGTGAAGAAATTTTATTATTTTTTCTTTTCGCACTCCAAAGTTATACACTTCTAATTTCAAGCTTGAGTCAAATTAACTCAATTTATTGTTAATTATCTTGAAACATTTCATTTTATGACGGCGCTCGAGACAAAAGTTTTGAAACAGATGTATTCGGACGTAATCGACAGAAGTGGGAGGTGAAAAGACTGAGGACTTCCGCTCTAGAGGTTTTGATAATAGAAGTTCCTTCCGCGAGCGTACTCTCATTTAGAACAAAGAAACGGGATAAGTCACTCTGAAAGATCTACACAAGTTATGTAATTTGGACAACTAAAATGGGATTGTTCATCGCATTCTTTTTAATTGTGCTTTTTGTAACTTCAAACGCGGGAACTCTGGAAGGTAAGGAGACTTGTGGTATTTTAGCATCATTTAGAAAATGTTCAATAACTGAATATTTAATTGATAAGTGAAACACATTGGCATGCCATAATAAGTTATAATAATAATATTTTCCAATCCTATAAGCTTAAAACAAAATGTCACTTTGGACTTTTTGTTTTGGAAACAAAAGTTAAAGTAAAATCAATTTGATTTTTTTTCAAAGAGAAATTCTAATTATTTTTAATCGACTATGATTTTATCAGTTTTATTATCATTTTGAAATGTGTGAATTAATTCCAAGCAGAAAAATTAAACGTTGATTCTTCTAAAATTATTATTAATATTACAAGCAATGTTTTATTTTCCATGATTTATTTCAAGTAGTGAATTCATCTGGAGGTGAAAGATGACAACATCATGAAGATCCGAAATTTAACTCAATAAATAACCTGTAAAATTAAAGTGTGGCAACTTTATGAATTAAATGACTTTAAAAAATTCTAAACAACCAATTTTTCCTGTAGGTCAAATGCTAACTTCGTAGCTAATTTGACAGCAAAGTAGTATTCTGCATGTTAATCATATTTTTCTAGATTTGTAATTTTTATTTTGGTATAAGAATGAATTAAAATTTTAATTAAAATTGTATATACTTTCAAAACAAATTTATATTAACCTATTAATAATGTATATAAGAAATTATGTTTTTTAATTTATCTAAAAACTATTATTTAAAAACACTCATATACTTCGTGATACATCAAGCAATCTACAGTGAAAAATTTGTGCGAGAGAAAATTATCTTTGCGTTTGTTCATTTGGGTTGACTTATTCATTAAACATTATTTAATTTATTATTATTTTCATTTTATTATTGATACTTAACAAATAAATTAAATTCTTGTTTTAATTATTAAATATTTTTTCCTGAAGGGGGAGGATGAGAACCTTTTAGACTTTCTATACTGTTTTAATTTTTCAATCGCTATTTCGTGTACAATCCCAACGGAATTAACTTTGATTCTCCATATCGTGTATAGTCCTAACGGAATTACTTTGATTTTCATTATAATGAATACTTAATATGAATACTAAAAAGCCAAGATTGTAAGTTAGCAAAAATTTTAACGATGTAAAATTAATTTTCAAAGGTATTACAGGATGTTTATTTGTATTACTTATATTACTCATCAGATCCAAGAAGTTACGCTATTTTATTTTAACTAATACTTTAATACTGATGAAACGTTAACTTAAAATACAAAATTAATAAAATTTTTATGTGGTTATATGCAGCAATACATTGACAGGCTTCATAGCTCTTCTGTTCTAGCCATTTGGAAAACCCCAGTTTTTGTCAGATTTGGCATATGGAAAAGATAGAACTTGAACATTTCAAGTGTCAACCAAGTATAGAATCCAGGTAACTTGCTAAAGACTGCACGAGTCCGAGTACTTGAATATGAAAAGTCTTATACGAGTAATACACGTTTTCATTAATATTTAACTGGACTGAGTTTTCTGCTTTTTGTTTTTCGTTTTAACTGACGCAGAAAATGAATCGAAACTTTAAAGTGTCGTATTTGGAAATTTAGAAAAAAAGCATAGTTTGCTTATCTAACTGAAATAATTATTTATGCTAGAAAAGGGAATAAGTTACCGTGGTTTGGAAGATGTCAAAGTTTATCATGAAACTACCTAAAACAAACATCTGCCTCAGCGCTCGATTGAACTGTGTTGCAACCAATGACAATGAACAACTTGACATTTTCCTATTGGCCACAAAGATTATCTGATATTATATAGTGTACTTTTTTATATGGGAATATGTTAATATTTCTGTATATGTGTCACGCTTCCGTCAAGATTTGCAAAGATTTACGACAGAGTAGAAAGGAGGAACAGAAACCATCGACATTGACTTTCTGTTACTTTATATAAAATAACAAAAATTCGATTACTCTGTGTATAAGTCGCATGATAAGAGGTCCTCATATAAATTTTTTTTTAAATTTGTAACGTAAAGTAAACTTTGATATTTCTAATGCTTATAAATATCATAATGATCCCTCTATTATAAATAATCACTTTGTACCAAATCTATAAATTAGTTTCAGTCTTTTTGATTTTAGACTTTATTTTTCTAGACTTTATTTTACTTTATTTTATTTTTTTATTTTTCTAGACTTTACATTTGCATGATTACTTTACATTTGCATTACTAGAAAATGATATACTATTAATCCACTTTCTGGAATCCCAAATGTTGATCTTAACGGAATATCTCAGTCACCAACAGGAATGTTTTACCATATCATAATTTGAAATTTTAGAGGAAATAATCTAATGCAGAAGTTCTCAACCGGTGGTACGCAAAGAAGCAAAGTATTTTTAATTATTAAATTCAAAAATTAAAACCCCAACATCTTGATTAAATTTTTTCTCTAACACTCGTAAATTTATGCGATCTGAGCTTCGTTCAAGAGTGGTTTTTGTAATGAATATTATTTTATCTTCAGCTTTTCGCTTCCGTTTAATCATAACTGGAATATTGCTTTAATTTTTTTTATTATTTAATTTTTCTTATTTGGTATTCCAGTAGTATCTAGTTTTAAAACAAAGAAGGAGCTAATTGTGTACATTCACAATTTTTTTTTTCTTTTAAACTTTTTAATTTTTTAAACAGTAAATGTTTGTTATAACAATTGAAGTATATGACTGATCAATGAAAATATTTCTAAGCGACTGATAACTGATGTATTCCTACTCTAATTAAAAGCTATTTCAAGATACCGAAACTTTCTAGCTGTCTGTTGGGTCCATCAGCGGCCGAGCGGTAAAGATGCTGAACACTGGTAGTTCAGTCCGAAGTTCGAATTCCACCCACGGGCTGGGTGCTTAGGCGTTTTCGTGTTTTTCCCCATGTGTAACGGGTATACGAGCCGGTTCCCTCAGAAAGTCCTCCACGAAGGCATTCTTCCCTTCAGGCAGATAGCCCTCGTATGCTTTGCCATAATTGAATAATCCAATCCAAGCTAGCTGTCTGTTAACCAAGTGCTCAAACATTATAAAAAACGAAGGGGGACTTCCTACGTACATTTTTTATTTACACATAAATCTCACTTGTAAAGTGCCTTTCTGCAACTAATTGTCAAATAACTTTATCTTAATTTTTTTTCCTCCTGCCTCCTCGACATAAGAATTTAAAATTACATTGGTCTTCTGTGATTACTCGAAAGCTCATTAGAGCTACTTATTTATGGAAAAGATGTTCTTGTGGGGAACATTTTAGCAATAGCTCTTTAATAGTAAACTTAGTCATACGTTACCGATTTAGAAATGACTAAGTCCTCAAACAGCCAGTTTATTCAGCAGCCGGCAATAAAATCCAATGCCATCTATCAGCGCGTCTTTAAGCATTCAGTCTGCGGTTGACGTCGATAACTTAAAAGTTATCTAATTACAATACAAACTGAAGAACCGTTCATTACTTTTCTGATGAAACGAATTACTTTAAAAATCAGCTCCACTCAAATAGCAATTGAAATATATGTATTATAGTGGGGAGGAAATATTTTTATGAATATTTTCAATCGTAGACAGTAATAGGCAAATGTAAGACAGACCGTTCAGGGACACATTTTTGCCTTTCTTGTTGACATATCTGTAATGATTTCGATATTCCATATTTTTTCTAAGTATTCATAAATAAAATTCATAAAATAATGAATGTATTTGAGATTTTATTTAATAGTTTAATTTCATGATCCGTTCTTTGTTATTTTTAAGGTAAAAGTGTCACAATATCCTCCAATAATATATATCACGACGTGGAAACTGAAATGGATGTTTCCGATCACGGAGGCTTGAACCAACAAGAAACTTTGCATGAGGTAGCTTTCATTAATTTTTCAAACTTATTTTTTGCTTTTTCTTTTACATGTGTTTCACTACTAAAATTCTCTCAAAACTTTTACCATAACAACTCTCCCCGGGGGTCGATGTAGAGAACTCTGCGAAGCTACTGGCTAGGATCTGTACCTAGGCAGTCTCGACCACGGGGGTATAAAATTCATGAACCTATGTTCTGGAGGCCTCGAAATGGTCACTCATTGGCCGGCCCGGTGGTCTGAGACGTCCTAGAGCGGTATGGCTCTAGTAGCCCTCGGGTTCGCTGGGTAATGTCCCACTGCGACGGGCAGCCCGAGCGACTGGCAGGTAGCAAATTGACGACCAGTGTCGCTAAAATTTATGAACCTATGTTCTGGAGGCCCAGAAATGGTCAATCATTGGCCGGCCAGGTGGTCTGGGGCGTCCTAGAGCGGTATGGCTCTAGTAGCCCTCGGGTTCGCTGGGTAATGTCCCACTGCGACGGGCAGCCCGAGCGACTGGCAGGTAGCAAATTGACGACCAGTGTCGCTAAAATTTATGAACCTATGTTCTGGAGGCCCAGAAATGGTCAATCATTGGCCGGCCAGGTGGTCTGGGGCGTCCTAGAGCGGTATGGCTCTAGTAGCCCTCGGGTTCGCTGGGTAATGTCCCACTGCGACGGGCAGCCCGAGCGACTGGCAGGTAGCAAATTGACGACCAGTGTCGCTTTAAGCGATGCGTCTTTCTCTCAAAGGTGCGAGGGCGGAGATAGAACCTCTGTGCCTGGTTCTAAGGGGCGAAGCAACTCATTATGCGGTTCAGTCTCGCGGAGTGAGAAAGCCCTATATGTCTACCATAACAAAAAATTCCTTCTTTGAATATTATGAGCTTTTAACAACCTTTATTGACAAGCAATATTAGTGCTGCCATGTTAAGAGAAGAGACCCAGTCAAACTCATAACCAGAAAAACTCTTTAACTGAAGGAAAATAAATCTGTAGACAATTACAAATGCATTTTTCAAAATGCTGGAATAAGCAGTTTGGGAAGCTGAAATTTTGGATTAATTTAAATTTGGATAGTTGAAATTTTGAAAGGAAATTAGAAGAAAGCTTTAACACTAAAATGCTAATTCTTCATAAATAATTTCTAGTATCCAACAACTTTTTAAAACGAAAAAAAACAAAAAAAATACGAAGTCTTATTAGAACTATATGCAGTATAGCAACAGTTTTAAAATTTGGTTGATACCTCCTCTTTCTAAAATTCTGCAGATAATGGTTTTACTGTACTACAAGGTACAGGCTTCAGCTTTATAGAAATACGTCTTCAGGTTGTAGAGACATAAGTTTTTTTTTTTTTTTTTTTTTTTTTTTTTTCTAAAGCAGGCATGATGAAAAATGAGCAAAAGCTTTCGCCGGGAATCGAACCACGCACCTTCATAATACCGGCCCAGCGTGCAGAACCACTACACTACGAAGGCACGCTAGGAAAGCGGGAAAAATACCTTATATACTCCCCTTTTTAAAGGGCGACTGGGGTTTTTAGGGGACCCAATCACCAAATCCTGTGTGCGGAGAATCCTCATCCAACACTCTTTTAGTTCGAGCGCCACTGTAGAGACATTAGGAAATCTGGAAGCAGGAAAGATGAAAAATTAACAATGCCTTCGTCTGGAATCGAACCACGGACCTCTGGAATACCGGCCCAGCGTGCAGAACCACTACACCACGAAGGTACGCTACGAAAGCGCGAGAAATACTTTATAAGGTTAACATAAATACGTTTAAGCCTTTGAGAAACTCCTATATTATTACCTTTTGTAACTTTGGAAAGAAATTCGAAGTACTTATTCGTCTATATATTAAAAGGCGAAAAACAAAACTATAATTTTGCGTTTTTTTCCCTTACACAGTCATCAAAAATGCGATTTAAAAAAACTGTGAAAGAGACATCTTGTTTAAGTAGGTTGTTCTGGTTACGGAAAATGATATCTGTACAGAAATTATTTGTCAGCCTCACAAGTTATATTTCACAACTTCAACAAACCTGTCACAATACACAGAGCAAACGGCAAGCCTCGACTGTCGGAACAGAAACAAGCGAACAGGGAAGTGGAAACTGGATAACCTAATGAATATAATCAAGAATTTTTTTCCTACACTGCACTAGCTTTCATCAATTTGAAAAGATAAAATTATACTAGATATAAGTTACTTTTTGTCAGTTTACCATATCAAATTTGTTACACCTCGAAACGGGGTACACTGTCTTCAGTTAACGACCAGAACTCCGTCTTGGCAAAGTAAAATCTCTAAACGAAATCATGAATTAAAATGATGGACAAAGGACGGAGGAATCTAGAAACTATATAAAATCTAGAAACTATATTTACCATTCCAAAGTTCTGATAAGTGTCATCACTGCGTGAAACTAAAACCTTTCACGCCCGCAACCGATTTTCATAATGCTGCTATGTTTCGGAAAGTCTTAAATTTTTAATTTCAATTACTTTCGGAAAAGTGTTAAGTCTTTAATTTACCTTCAAACTTCATAAAATCCATTTTGACTAAGAAACTGGGTAATTTATATGACTAACAAGTGAACTTCTTAATAATTTAAATATTTTGCTTACTTATTTATTAATGTGTCTCATTGGTATAACTTAATTTGCATTTGAACTATAATGCATTCAACTTCTAAATTATGAGCATTAGCAGCTTTGCTGTAATTAATAAATTATATTTCTAACAGCATTTTTTATGCAACTGGTACAGAAATATTTTTATTTTTTAAGACATTGACATTTTTTATTATCTTTAATGTATTTTAAATATTGGAAATTTTTAATAATAAACATTTCTTTGAGGGAAAGTCTGGAGTTTTCGAATTGAAATTTTTTATGCTTATTTTAGGTTTCGCACGTTATTTAATGCGACTTGATAGGGTTTTTGTGAAGAACTAGGAAAGATAAAAGTATTTCCATATAAATCAATGATAAATGTTTCTTTATACAATTTTAAGTTCAAACGTTTTCTTAAGAACGCTGCACTTTCATAAAGCGAGTGAAACCTGGGCATTAATACTTGTTTTAATTCTTTCTGGCAAACCTTTTTCTCGATTTAACGAATGGTTCTGCATTCTTAAGGAAGTTTTTAAAAAAGAATAATACATCATAGTTAAATAAAGATAGGTAGAATATGAAAAGTTAAAAATTACATATTGAGTAGAAAAATGCAGTTTGATATGTAATACATATATATACGCATATATATAACGAAATATAAAAATAGGCTAAAAATTAGAATTATAAAATTTTCAAATCCATCCTACGCTATAGCTGCAGGATTGAAGTAGAATAAACTTAAAGCATCTAAATTTATTATTAAATTGGAATAAAAGCAAGGCAATTCCTCTATAATAGTATAATAACTACAACCGTGTATAAGAGGTTTAACACAGTAGCAAAACAAATCCCATTAAAGAAAGGAAATTCATAGTAGAACAAACTCGAAGAATAAAAATGCAAAAGGGAAAATGTACAAAATTATACAAATAAAAATTAATCGCCTTTCACTAAAACTCCAATTCAGAGTAAAATGAATTAAAGCTTCATAAAAGTCCATTAATATGTTTCGAAAATATGTTTTGTTCTCCTGGTTCATTTGAGATCAAAAACCGTAAAAAGATTTCATCAAATTTTTATTAAAAACGTTAAAATTTATATAAAATCGAAAACTCGAAACTCAAATATACCAGAATTTTCCGTACACATTTTCGAAACACTTGGAAAAAAGAATAAAACATAACATTGTGCCAAAATGACAATTAAAAAAACATAAAACTTTACATCGTGTACACTGAAATTAAAAAAAAAAAAAAAAAAAAAATGGTCTAAAACCAATATATGCTAATCCGAAATTCAAAAGCAAAAGTATAAATAAAGAGTAAAAATAATAGTCAATTAAACAAAACTAAAAAATTGGAAGGTTCCCGATAATGCTAATCTAAACTTTTAATATCAAGAAAACGAAAAACTGTACATACAGATTTCTATAAATAAAAATTCATATCTGAGCCTTAAACAGGTAAAAACTCAAAACCTATTTCAAACAATAATTGAAAAAAAATTTAAAACGCAAACTTACTGAAATCTTAACACGATCTTCTATGCGTAATCTAACTGAATTCTAAAGATGACCAAACTGTATTCTTGCTAAAGAAAGTAGAATTCAAACTACTCTGAAGAAACCGAAATTTTGTAGTTCTTTGAAAAAATATGCCATAAGGCTCAAAGTGTCCAATAGCAGAACTACGTATTTTAACATGTGTTGAAAATGTTCTACCCTGTTATACTTTGTTGTGTGCGGGGGTGTCAATGGTTAGGTGCGGTATGTAAAAATTATTGCCGACGAGGAGCGGGTGATAGTCAACCTAAATTGGCGGCTTAAGAAACTTCTAAAAGAAGCTGCTCTCTGTAAAATCTTAGAGCGCAAAACAGAACTGGCTCAAAGTTGCGGAAAAGGAAAAAAGTGTATGTTATAAAAGATAAAAGTCTTCACGTAATCAGGGTACAATACGCCTTAGAAACTAGAAACCCCGTTTTTTTATTAACAGCTAGATTTGCCAGTTATTAAATTTACAAAATAGTAGAAAGATAGTATATAAAAATAGTAACAATAATTAAAAGGCAAGAAATACAAGATCTTTGTACATATTTACATTAAATTTCTTATCGTAGTCATCCAACTATTACCTCCGATTAAGGTTTAAGTAATAATTATTATAATCACTTTAGATGAGAAATTTTTAAAAAGTAGTTAATGCCAGCTTTCTTTAAAGATATAGAAATTTTGATATATATATATATATATAATATATAAAGTTTCGTTATATATATATCGTTATATATACATATCGTTATATATACGTTATATATTTTGTTATAGTATATACAGATATATATATCTGTGTATGTGTGTGTATTTATGCGAGTTAATGATATACGTATATTACTTTGAAATTTAGATACGTAATGCTGTATCTTATTCTATAGAATTTTAAAAATGTTGCACTGTTTTTGAAAAATTACTAAAATTTTATGGTATCAGAATTCAGTTTTAGTAATTACCCCTAAAAATTTAGTAAATAATTTTAAGATATTTAAATTATTTTACTTTGGGAAAGCTATTAAAAATTAATCTATTTATAATTACATATTTGAATTATTGTATAAAAATTTATAATTTTTTAAAGAATTTTGGAATTGTTTTAAGAAGGAGATTATTGTATAAAAATTTGAATTGTAAGAATTTAATAATTATTTTAAGAATGAGCTAAAGGTAAAAGAAATGAATGAGGCAATTCTGAAAAATTGGTACAGAAAACGGATATAAATTTTTTGTTTTAAGTAGCAAATAGTAAATCTTAAATAATGACTAGTCTTAATGAATAAAAATATTATCAATATAAGAAACTGAATAGCTATGATGTTTCAATTATGAGTAAAACTAAAATTTATAAATTAAGATGTCTAAAAATTAAGATTCATAAAATGTAAACAAAATTTTGGAATTATGTTAAGTAACATTAAAATTTATGGATAATTGTATGTTAATAAAGAATATGTTAAGATAAATTTTGAAGGATCCCACTTAACCAAAAAATACGTAACTTTTTCATACATAATTGCTATTTTTATTCATTCATTTGTTATACATAATGGAATGAGCTTTAATATTTTTTAAATATATAATGGAACATTTTAGTGCAGTTCATAAAGGCTAGTTGCCTTTAAACAAAGAGCAGAGGACTAAGGTTATTTTTATTTTAAGGTTTAACTAATTTTCAAAGGGGACCATTAACCATTGATGAATTAATACATTAGTTGTTAATGTGAATTTGCCCATAAGATGGAAATGTAGGTATTTAGAGAAAGCTGCGGGGAGGGGCGTCTTTCAGTTTTTGCAAAATAAGTAAATTAGATATGTCTTGATAATAATAAATAGCATAATTTCAAGAAAACTACTCCAAATGATGTTAAATGGAATGAAAATTAGTTATGTTATAAAATTTTGAATTTCATTATGGCTATGTACAATAATTAATGTATGTATTGAAATTTTTTATATTTTGAAAAAACTTCCCTAAACAAATATGATTATGAAGATTCCAGAACTTACATTGGGCCTAATTACTTTCAAATTTGATTCTTTCTCTCAGGCTAGTTCTTTTCCTATCTTACCCTTTTTTTCTTCCCAAGAGCTTTTCTGCTCAAAATTTGTTATGTATTTTTCCCAAAGTCCGAAATGAGGAAAGGAAAAACTACTTTTGCAATTTTGGACACAATAAAAGATTATAAAAAGACGACATTGTATTTTTGTTACAGTCTGACATGAGATTTTACACTATTACTCCTTCTATTCAGATAAATTCAATTTTCATAAGAGATTTTTAATATAACTTTATAACTAAAAATAAAATTTTCAATATCAGATTTCTACTGAAATTGTTGTTAAGTTACATAAAAGAAGTGCTAGAGCCCTTTTTATTTAGGGCTCCGTTACGCTCTGGCAAGAATTATAAATTATCCCCGAAACTAAGAAGTACCAGGGCCAGGCTCTGGCGCATTTTAAACTCTGGCATACATGATATTTTAAATGATAATAATTATAAGAGTAATACTTTTTATCCACAGCTCTTATTTAGTAGCAAGCTCAGATAAACGCAAAGCGTTTTTAAATAGACGGTATTCGAAGAGAACTGGGATGACTGACAATATCATCGTAGGTTCCTTTCTGCAGTGGATTGGGCCAAACACCATTTAGCATAATTAAATAATTTTTAGATAAACTGTGAATTGCTTCTTTTGATAAGAAATTGCAATGAGGAATTTTTTTCAAACAATAATTTATAAGACTTAATTAGGTTTGCGTCGTTAGTAACTGATCTTATGATTCACTATAGTTAATAATTTCAGAAATTTGGACCAAAATGTAATTTTATTTCCATTTGTTTCCCATTACTTTCTTTTCGTGTTGAAGTCTTTTCTTAACTTAAGAGGGAAAGATGATTTTTATTTTCATTTTTTCAGTTGAGATGTTTGTTACAGTTTCAACAACGCTTTATTTTTTTCATTTGTGAAAAATAATTTAATTGAACATTTAATAAATTAAATTGATTTATTTTAGTGATTTAAAAATAACTTGTAGAAATACGTGTTTATGGAATTTTCAAGGCACTTTAAATATGAAATACTTCTACTAAATAGACGTATAATTTTATGCGCAAGGTTTAATCTCCAGAAGATGTTAATGTTTCACTTTCTTTATTTATTAAATTGATGACTACATTTTACAACTTTGTAAACCAAAATCTAGCCATAATGGGCAAACATAATATTATACTCTTCTTAATTAAAGAAACTTTAAAAGGACAGCAATTTTCTCAATATAAATATTTTTTAACAGAATAATGAACTAGGGATTCCAACTTCGCTTCATAACAGAACTAGGGATGTGATATTGGAAGAAACTGACAGTATTTTATATGACGTTTACGGCGGACAGCCTGAGATAATTCTAGAATCAGAGGAAGATGGATTAGAAGTTTCAGATGACTGGCTCATCTTAGACGTCGATGAGGAAGATGAATCATATCTGATGAAGTAAGCTACTTTTCAGTTAAGATTTTATAAAACTATGATCTTCGACGTTTTAAATTCCACATCTGCCTTTTGCGCGGAAAACTTTCTAAGGTTTTGGTCGATTTGTTCCCTTGGAAATTTTTAATAAACAAATTTGCGCAATTTAGAAAAATCGTAAATTGAAATTATTAAACATTGTAAGATTTCTAATCATGCACTGTTTTGTTAATTATGTTTTCATTGCTGCAATACGTCTTTCTAAAAAGTTACAATGATGTTTGACAGATGGCAGCACTTGTTATTATGGAAGGCGTCGATTATTGCCAGCATTATTTCCGCCGTAAAAAGTTAAATGCACCGCCTGCATACCTCGTTTAATTAATCCTGGACTATGAGTAAACAAATCTTAACCTATGCAAGATATTAACGAGTGGAGGACTTACTCTGCGGGTCCGACCCTTCGATGAAAAAGCTGGGAAAAATTAGTATTGGTATTAAAATACACGACATTTTTATTAAAAGTATTCGTCCTATACACAGTAAAAGTGGTATTAATATAAAACTAATGACATAAAACTGCAAATTAAATAAATTAAATTATTTTTAGAACAATACTTTTATGTATAATTATAAGCAGATATTTCGATTTATGCAGCATCTTCTTTGATCATAAGAAGCATGTTTAATTAATGTATAAAAAAAGTAATTTTGCTTTTACTTGTATTTCTTCTTTTGCTTCCATTCAGAAAGTAAATAAAAATTTTGTAACTTTGACATTAAATTCAGGAACGCACAGAATTCTCAAAAATCAGTAATTATTCTGTTTAGAAGTTATTCTGATTTTAATTATTACAATTTAAAAAGTTCGGTTCTCAAAGCGAGTGATTACTGTTCACGTCTGGCATACAGTCAAGACCAGCGGAATGATAATTTGAACCGTTCTTTAAACGGTGAAAATGTCTCACTGGCAACGCACTGTGTACTTGCGCTTTGATTCCCATAGAATTTATTTACTCATTTTTAGGACATAAATAAGCATAAGTTTTTGGTCGCTTTCTTTCTCTTGGCCCATCGACTGATTTTCTCTTTCTTCTAAATCTCGCATATAATGCTCCTACAAAACAAAATCAAAACACACAATAAATTCACAGTTTCTGGAGATTTTCATTATAAGACACTAAATCCGAAAATGTGCACTGACTGTAGTGTTGCACGAATGCTTTCACTTCCTGGACATAGCATTAAAAGATTCAAAATAGAAGGGAAATACTCTAATTTAGATTAATTCGAAGCAGCTGGGACAAAAATGGGCAGGTGCTACTATGGAAAAGGGTTGTCATAACGATGGGACTTCGCATAAAAACGCAGCCCAACAACGGCCGAGTAGTAAATTCGCTGAACACTAGTAATTCGGTCATAGCTTGGGCTGATAGCATGGGTGCTTTAGGGGTTTTCTCCGTCTGTAATGTGTACACGAGCCAGTTTTCCTTAGCAAGACCTCCAGGAATGCATCTATCCCCTTAGGCAGATAACCCTCGAGGCTTTGCCGCAATCACATAAACCAAAGCAACCGCATAAAGTTGCCATGCTTAATATATTGATCAAAGCCCAAATTAAAATTTCACATGCGTAACAGTGTCTGAATCTTTACAAAAGTCGCTTTTTTCCCCCCTCAAATGAAAACTGACTTTCAGAAAATTGTCTGTGCTTATATGACAAGCCATATTTTTTTTAAGACCATGCTTCAACTTGTACCGTCTTTTAACGGTGCTGGCATCTTAATGAAGGTAGCTCAAAGCATGCAAATGCCCGGTGTCTCCATACCATGCATATTTAAAAAGCATATTTAAAAAGACCGGTTCTTAGCTTGATACCAGCAAACGTTATAAATATGATGGCATCATTAAGCAATTAGGCTATTAATTTGCTATTCTGATTAATTTATTAAACAAAAGAAGTAATAAAACCACGACATTTATATGCAAAATCTCTTCTCTAGCACAAAGACGCGGCCATTATGCTGTAGGGTTTATATTTATTTTAACTAACATTTATTTTAAGCTATCTTTCCTGTCAAGCCTTTACTTTCCCCTAGAATTGCCAATGTTAGAGTATGTAAATTGTAGTAGAGCGCGCAGTATATTCAAATTTAGCAGAAGTAAATTGAGTTTAAATAGAAGGGAAACGAGATTGTAAGTGTGCTTCTTGAATCGCGAACGTGAAGGTTGCTAGGTAGAAATTTAAGAACCGCGCGTTTCGGCCTGTGTGCCTATGTCGGCAGTTTGCTGAATCTTTCAACTACTTAATTAGTAAGCTCGCTGAATCTCAGCTGTATTTTAGAACGCTGTTAGGTTAGTTAAGATCTCAGAGCCTCGTAGGTAGTGATCTAGCTATTTATTCATCCAGCCATTATTTTTTCAGTTGTACATTCTGTTTCTGTTAAACCGCCGGGTCGGCGTAGTTTGTGAGCGTCAAGTGGACGCAGCTGTTATTTTTAAAGTGGAATAAAAAGGGCTTTAAACTCTTCTTACGTGTTTGTGTAAATTTACAGTTCATAGCAGTCACTACCACAGTTGCTGACAAGTTGGGGTCACACCAAATTACAACGCAAAGAGATGAATTTGCGAGACATTGCCGGGCGTCTTTATGTTGGTCATTTTAAGTTGCCGTAATTGGCAGAGCTGCATAAAGATAAGTGGTATTATGGCCCTTTTTTTTATAGTTTGTATTTTATATTCTTCTGAGAAAATTCTCTATGATTTCAGTTAAAATTATTCTTTTACATATATAAACCTACTTATATTTTGTATAAGATAGTCTCCTAAAATCTATGTGTTCACGAAAATATGAACACATAATCTGGAAATTCACAGAGAGGAATATGTTTCAACGATATCTTTCATAAAAATAGCAGAAAGATGTTTTCTTTGGGTCTTCGGATAGAGAAAATAAAACGTATTTTAACATGAAGTGCAAATTGTATCATGCAGTTTAAAACTATGGGCTTCAATAATTCGTAGATTAGCTTAATTATTGAATAGTTAACTCAACACATTCACGTTCAGCTTTCATAGTTATATGCATCATAGTTTTAGGCCTAAAATGATTTATTTTTTTTACAATAATCATTAAAAGTGTTATATAAAGTAAGAAAATGGGCGCGGTGGCTCGAAAAAACTCCCTGTTTGGTGGTAATTTGTTCTATTTTTTAGCTAGAATTTTAAAATTTTAAATCAAAATGATTTCTAGAGAACAAAGGACAAAAAAATAATTAATTAACAAAACTTAACAGTATTATCAGAGGACATTATACCGAGTATTATAAGTATTATAAGATAAAAATGTATGAATCAGAATTATAATATAACTATAAACATTAATTCTTCCTCTCTATTCTAAAATCGTAATAACTTATCTGCATTGCGTCATTCAAATTAATCATGCGATCTTACGTAACCGTTAATACCAGATGCCTCTTGACAACCAATCACCGAATTGTAAACCAAAACTTTTCTCTTCGCGTGCTTCCATCTTTCATAACTACGCACTTCAGCTTTTGCCCTCTACTCTGCTAAGATGTAATTTCGCTGGCTTGCTTTCCTTCTCAACAATATCAAAAATGTAAATCTTTTGTGGAAAGGCACGACTAGAGTGCAAAGTGATTGTGGCCACAATCACTGTAATGAACCCACTGAACCTACTGTAATGCTGAATTCCTAAACGGTAATTCACTGATGATTTAAAGCACTTTTTTTTTTCTAAATATTGTAGAGATCGGGGAAGCAAATTAAATATTCCTTTTCACTAGGCATTCGAACTTCTCAATTTATCGAGAGATTACTTTCAATCTGTAAACACTACGCGTGATTATTTTTTTGAAGCACTTGCAAAACACCACAGCAGAAGAATGATCTTTTATTTTTTAAACACTGAAAAAATAAACTTGATGATTCCCTTCTTTCACATTATCTTGGATTTCTCACAAAACGATGATTTGAAGAGCAGAACTAAATTTTCCATTGAGGTTTCAGGCTGCAGGAAACTATCCTGTCGACTTAATTGTCATAATTAAAGCACAAGGAAAAGCCGGAGCAGTGTCGATGCGTGCTTAGATCCATATTGAAGAAGAATTTTGATTGCTTAGTATTTAAAGAACTTGGCAGTCGAGGCAGTTTTAATTCCATTTTTATTTCCAATTGATATTTGTGGCCACAATCACTTTGCACTCTAGTCGTGCCTTTCCACAAAAGATTTACATTTTTGATATTGTTGAGAAGGAAAGCAAGCCAGCGAAATTACATCTTAGCAGAGTAGAGGGCAAAAGCTGAAGTGCGTAGTTATGAAAGATGGAAGCACGCGAAGAGAAAAGTTTTGGTTTACAATTCGGTGATTGGTCGTCAAGAAGCATCTGGTATTAACGGTTACGTAAGATCGCATGATTAATTTGAATGACGCAATGCAGATAAGTTATTACGATTTTAGAATAGAGAGGAAGAATTAATGTTTATAGTTATATTATAATTCTGATTCATACATTTTTATCTTACATATATATACCCTGAAGAATTATGATTATGTGAACTTTCAAGCACAAACACTTTTGGACTGAAATGCTGAAAAATTTAATAGGACTCTAAAAATTTATTTAAAAAAATTGATCTTTATAAATTATACTTTACAGGACAAAAATTTTATGATTTATTTATTTTTATTTTTTTTACATTTGCTAGTGTTTTAACTCTTTCTCTTTAAAAAGGCTTCTCTGTCGCTACGCCTTTTTCTTTTTGAAGGGGGGGGGATATGTAAGATAAAAATATATGAATCAGAATTATAATATAACTATAAACATTAATTCTTCCTCTCTATTCTAAAATCGTAATAACTTCTCTGCATTGCGTCATTTCTAGATCACTCTATGGCCCGCGCAACTTCGATGACGTAATAATTAAGAACTGACTACAATTTGCCTTAGGCGATCGAAGGAAAATATGTTTTTTTTTTTTTTTTTTAATTTTTTTATACTGGACTAACCAAATCCTTTAGAAATAATAAATACTACAGAATACTGGCAGCTGTGACTTGTAAGGATACTACTGCATAAAACAGGATGCGTTGTTTATAAGTTGTGACGGTCGTCACCTTCCCTTTTTTTTTTTTTTTTTTTTGTTTCGTTTCTTTCATATTTTCTTCTTTCAGATATTGTCTCCAAATCTTCACCATAATTGTTGCATTAGAATGAGTCTTTGGGAAAACCAATAGGCTGCTCGTAGGCCCATGAATAAACTTTTATATAAGCATACCTATGGAACGAAATATTCTGGAAAGGGTCTCAAATCCATTACGCACTTTAACCGTACTCAGAAACAGCTTACTCAGAAACAGCTGAAAAAAATGTAGTTTCCTTATCCTTGAGGAAGTTTCAAAAGTTAACTGAACAGATTGCTTTTCTTTTTTATCACTTATCTTGTGATGGACCGGAAATTGTTACAAGTTAAATGACATGTTCGTCTAAACATATCCTAAAGTTTATGAAGTGTTGAGGCAAAATTTCATTAATGTAGCACTTTCTCTGTTAGGCAGTTGGGCGATATATGTTTTGATGCGATGTGTATGAATAGACGGTATATGCATAAATATACGACGACCAAAAAAAAAAAAAATGTCATTTGAAAAATCTCCCGAATAAAATCCCGGAGGCAGTGGCGTAGGGGGAGCAAGGGGGGACATCTGTCCCCGGGCGCAGTATCCGAGGGGCGCCAAATTGATGCTACGAAATTTTTTAATGAAATGTTTTCCATTCTTAGTACACAGAAAGGAGCTCAAATTCTTCAGTTGTCCCCAAGGAAACCGGAGGAAACAAAAGTGCAAATCAGGAGTTTGATGGTAAATCGTAACAGAAAATTACAGACCTGAGAAAGTTCGTAAATGTCATACCTACGAAAAAGTTTCACGAAACTAGGAAAATAACTTGGAAAACGAAAATCTCCTTAAGAAATTTGGGGAATTTAACTTTGGTTGCACCGATTTGTTTAAATACGTGAGTTAGTCATTTCTATGAAGACTATAATATGTCTAAAGTTATTGGAACAATGCGAAGAAATATTGTTGGAGTCCTAGAAATAAATTTATGGAAGCATGGAAGCAAAATAACTACCCATTGTCAAAAATTGGCTGACTCGTGGACCGCTGTTTTTTTTTTTTTTTTTTTTTTTTTTTTTTTAAAGAACGTTTTACTAGATATTAAAGAACTACTACGTAAGTGCAATGATATTGTAACATTTTTTATTATCATTCACTAACAATAATTTAAATGTAAAGATATGTAATTATTATAGATAAGTAAATAAACCATTAAGAAAAATCACAAAAATTAATCAAAAATAATTACAGAAGCATTGCATAGAGAAACAAAACAAAAACGTTAGTCTTCTGACAATCAAAATATTACATAGCTGTACTTTTGTTTATTTGGTATGTAATTTTAATAAGAAAATTGCTGCTGCTCTTCTTCAATCAGCTTTTCAATTGTGGGTTCTAAATTAATCGAGCTAAGTCGGAGCGGTGAAACAATAAAAAGCCAATATCTAAATTTTTTTTTATTACCGTTATAGATAAAAATCCCACTTCGCATAAATATGTTGCTGAACAGGGGACTGATGTTTTCCTCCCTTTCTTCTATAAAGATGGATATTTATTTTCCATTTTGATCCAAAATTATCCATAGACATTGTTGAAAAACTAGTTTTTAACCTAATAGCTCAAGGGAAGGACTGATAATTTCTGTTACTTAAATTTAATTTTCTTTTTTTAATCACTATTTATTATTATTATTATTATTATTATTATTATTATTATTATTATTATTATTATCATTATTATTATTATTATTTTGAAAAAGTTTGTTATTCACAAATACCTTTTACATGTGATTTTCTCAGATCCGAAATATCTTTCGAAACTGTTGTTTACAGATTGTTAGTGCTGCACAATGATTATATTTAATTTTGATTAATTTAAATCTTGCTGCGAATTAATAAAATCAAAGTAATGATTAAATATATCAATATTATTACTTTATCCAATCAAAAAATTTTTTCCTTTAATCCATCGGTTTTATTTAAATGAAACGCATTTAGATATATTATAGTTCCTTATAAAATCAAAATTAAACTATTAATACATAACGATATGACTTTAGTATTTTCAACCCATTCTACATCAGACAAAATGAATTTTAAGGGATTATTTTTCTCTTTTAAAAAATATTTCCACTTCCATCTTTAACTCAAAAAACTTGCTTAAAATCGTGCTACGCGAGAGCCATCCGACTTCTGCATACAGTAATAATTGCTCATGTTCCGTACCGACCTTCTGACAAAATACGAATAACTTCTGTTTAAATCGCTATTTTTATAAAAATAAAAATTTTTGTAGATTACGCTAAAACCTCATTTATTTTTGTCAACAGACTTCTCGCTGCTAAATGTTGTTTGTGGATTATAAAGTGCGTAATTAGTAAATCAGGAATGGCCGTTTGCTGAATTCTTTTGTAACGTCACAATGTCTGTCAACTGATGTGTCTGTGGCATGCTAGGTTCTCCCGAGCACTATCTATTTGACTGCAGTCTAACAACAAACCACCACTTACCACATCCAACGAATGATAGAACACTTTACTATCGTTTCATAATCAAACACCCGCCAGCTATAAGGAGCATCTGCGCAGTTGTACAGCAAATCAACGCCCTAGGGCAAGACATTTGCGAGCCACAGTAGCATGGTACTGCAGACAATGTACTCAACTATTAGATATTCGCAGTATGTACACATTCTGTAATACACATTCCACATTCAATTTCGAGCCTCGTGTTAACATCTGCTTTCAATAGCCACCAACTTGCAGATATAATGTTACTGACATGTTTATCAGTGTGAAGCACTGGGCACCCAATGGAATGATGTGTTATCGTAAATCGAAATATATAATATCCGTACAATGCACGAATGTAGTGTATGCAACGAAATATGTAATTCATGCAACAGAAGCCCCTAATGAAAGTATGTACATTATGTATTATGGGAACTGAGCATATTTCCGCACAGCACTACTGCTTTACGCACACCTTACTATGTCTTATATGTTTCCTCTGAGTGTAATATTTGCATTTATGTGCTCTACGTGTTTCCATATGTATTCTATGTGTCCTGATATGTATTTTCGTGTGTGTTTCTATGTCTTTATGTTACGTAATTACGAGTGTGTTTTTATGCTTTTACGTTTAATTTTGTATATCTATGTGTTTCAGCTTATATGAGTGTTTTAGTGTTTTAATGCTATCCTTTATATTCTTTCTAAGTTACTTTGTGTTATTAACAACGTCCTATGTAAAAACTACCCGACATCTAGCCCCTGTATGGCCATGTAAACTCTTGGTGCAGCCTCACGGGGCTCCAGCGAGTTGCTTCTTCGAGATAGTGGAGGACGTGGGACATATGCCTGTTTACCTATGTTATACGTCAGGCGTCCCCGTCCTCCGTCACCTGTCACCTGTCTGTCAACTGACTCCTAATTCAGCGACTTCATTCCGGTCAGAAAAACATTCTTGAGATTTCTATTCCCCTTTTCTCGAAAATATAGTATAAGATTCTCGGCCACACCTGCATTAAATAAAACCTACACTAATTCAGAAGTCAAACAAAAATCAAAACAAACAGAAGTCAAACAAACAGCGTTATATTTACAAAATTTTTTCACAGGACTAGTTTCGATGGTTTTACCGAACCACCATCCTCAGCTGCAAAACCGCAAATGAATAAGATAGGAAATAATGATTAGATAAGAAAGCCTGGATAAGAATAAGCAAGTGGCGCCATCTGTTGGTGAAATCAGAAATAAAACATAATTTCTTTAAAGGCCGAAGGCAAAGGATTGGAATTAGGATCGTTAACTAGAACAGAAAGATTTTTATGAATGTGAAATGCCTCTAGAAAATCCAATTCTCCAATGGAAGATGTTTTTTGAATAATTTTGGCAGCAGAAAAATTGAAAGTGTGGTTTTCGGACCAACAATGTTGAGCAACAGAAGACCTCAACAGCAACAGAGAGCAACAGAGAGTTGAGCAACAGAGAACCTACACTCTTTGCAGAATTATTTACTTCCTCGATCCTCCCCACATATTGTTCCCCTTATCATTTGTCAATTCAGTACACAGTTGTTCGAACGAATGGGAATAATATTCGTATGAATGACTTCAAAAGATAAGAGCATTATACACATATCTTTCAAGTTTCTTCGTAAAGAAAAGCGTGCGCGTAATTCGGCAAATATATCTAAAAAATAATAAATATAGTTTGAAAGTATAGGTGCGCATTATACACTGAGACGTGTATTATACTCCGGAATGTACGGTAGTTAGCGGAGGTACCCGGAAAACAAAAATAATAGTACCCGGAGGAACCTGGCAACCGGAAGTGACGTCACTGACGTCATCTTGCATCACCTTTCTGATAAACTGTTGTGTTACAGATTTTACAGATAAGCGGGGCAGTTTCATCAGTATCAATCCTATAGAAGAAATGGTAAAAACTGATGCAAACAACAAAAGATCTGAACGCATTTTGTTTAAGGATAAAAGTTTTATTCCCTTTAAATTCATTATTAAATGAAATGATAATTAAATACTTACAGGACAGTAGAGAAAGCAGAAACTGTTAAGAATGATGGACCACTCAAAAGCGAAGAAAACCTGTTCTCATAAAATTAAAAAAATAAAATGTGTCTTATTAAGTTAATCTCTTACAACAAAAAACATAATGAAATATGACAATAACGTCAGTTCGTTATCATATGCGCATGCATGTGCATTGAGTCTGCATTCCGACTAGTCAATGGGGAATACGTCTGACTGATGATCTTTAAGAGGGCTTAGTTTGGGGGTTAGCCCTTATATTACAAGCACCCTGTGAAAAATTATGCTATGGCTTAGTTTCTTATTAGGTATGATTTTTCGGGAAATACGGTACTTTTATCAATTATAATATTTATTGTTTTGCAATACGTACTTGAAAACACAAAATGCGAATTCTTGAGCAAATGAAGCCTTCTTCATTTGCTAATTCTTGAGCTTCGGTAGATGGCTCATACCACAATTGTAATATCAGTCTCCCTCGTCTAGGTGATTCATACACAAGTTAATTTTTTTTCACCATATATACTTTAAAAATAATTAAGTTCTTCGTCTAATCACTAAATTGCTTTAACCATCTCGTGTTCCAAAAACTTACCTTAAAACTCAAGAATATCCTAAAAATTCCATAAGAAAGATATATCATCTTGATTATAGTTTCACTTTGTTCAGTAATTTTGTACCTGATGCTTTGCATAGCGATATGTCGCCCTAATTTCTTGATTCCCTAACTGATTCGCATTCTTGTTGCACACAAAGAAAGCCACGAAATCGCAATAAAAACCAAACCTGGCACGAACTACCAGTGTTCCTTTATCTTATCCATTGAGCGCCTGATGGATTAATCCTGTTTGTCAAAATAAAACATCAGTATTAAAACTTGAATAGCTCATGAAATGAACAATATGTACGATGTGGGGCGTAATCTTTGAAAGAGTTATTGGTCTTCAGGAAAACTTTAGAGATTTGATATATAAAAGAACAACTCGACCTTTATCCCTTACTGAACAAGATTACAAACCCAGAACTAAACATATAATGTACTAACTAAGAAGATATTTTTAAAATTCACAAACACAAAATAAAATTTTAAATAAAATTATCTTATTTGAGTTATGAAGGAAATCAAAAATAAAACGTAAATTCGATAGCAGTTTACTTCTTTTGCAGTAAATTAATAAATTGAATTATTTCTTTCTATTTAAATTTACTCTTCTTTTTCCTTTAGCTTGAGCAATTTGTTTGTATGCAAGATATTTATTTAACTGCATTTGAAATATATATATAAATATATAATGTTGTATGATCTTAAATTAATTTAGTGCGAAAACAAGTTACTACTACTTGCGCAATTGCTGCAAAGTTAGTTAATAATAATTTATATCCTAAACAATATTGATTAATTGATTATATTATCTCCTAAGTGTAATTAAAGTAGAATTATTTTAAAAGAGTGAATCCATACTGGTAAGTTATATTTTGAAAGATGTTTCGAAGTAACTTGAAAGTAAAATGTTAATAATGTTTTAACGGGGACTGGAATTAAATCATCATGAAGAACAAAATTTCAATTGTAAAAGGAAAATTTAAATTAAAAACATGTAATCATTGTCATTGATCGGAAATTAGTTGACTTTTCAAGGGGAACAAACCAACTCCCAACCAACTCCCTTTCAAGGGGAACAAATGAACAATAATTAATAAAAATACGTAAATACGAAGGTGTTTCGTCTTTACTCGAGTTATAAGGTAAAGCCAAACTGGCAATTCTAGTCAAGCCAAATATTTCCGCAAATAGAAGAGATTACGAACCAATGCTGATACTCAAAGAACTTATTCTTATGAAGCATTTCAGCCAATTCAATTTGGAGGAAAAAGCAATTTCTGTAGAGAAATCCGAAAAAACTCGAGTAACCGTCCCCGACATCCTCATGTTTGTGCATTTGAGTTCTATATTATTTGTAAAAATTAAACAATGGAAATTGTCATTATGAAATAGAATTCAAAGTAAAGTTGAAATAAACATAGAAGATTACAAAATAAGATAAATAATGCAAACTTTGTAAAATCAAATCAAAAATAATATAAAAATAATATAAAAAATATAATAAGAACAGTGAATGTACATGAAGATATAAAGGCCAGAAAAGGTATTAAGTAACTTACATTCTTTCTAGTGGGGAGTTTGCAAACTGCTCTTCGTGTCTGACTCATAAGTGTAGGGTGTCCGAAAATTCTTAGCGGCAGTGGGGGCTTTGAATAATATCAGTCGGTAAGACTTGGGTGAAGTAATTTATGGTAGTGGGTGGAACTCGGAATTCTTGAGGATGTATTATGTGGAGTTCTTATTTGAGTGAAACTGTCTATTAAGATTTTTTTTAGAATACTAGTGAATGGAAATTAATTAATTTCTGGCTAATTGTCGTGTCGCAATGATTAAGAATTTAAGAAAGGAAAAAAGGAATTTTCACTGTCCAAGAGCTATTAGACAGACTAAAGTCATGGAATAGGCCCATTTTTTTTAGTAACAGCATAAGTTTGAAGACAATTAGCTATTTACAATATATACAACTGAGTAATTACACTATATACAAATCCTTCAACTGATAGTCATCGAACTTATACCGCCTTCTCAGGTTTAGGAACAAATTATCATATCCCTATCAGTTAAATGATTTAGAGTGAGTATTTAACGCCTGCTCTTTTAAGGCAATGGTTAATAAATTGAATGGGTATTAGATTATTTTTGAGAATTTTAATAAGGAGCAAAATTTCGCGTTGTAAATCTATTGTATCTGTGCATATAATTTTAATTCGTTGTATTTGATTAATTATTGTATTGTTAATTACTTTTTTGGATATGTTGGAGTTCCAATTTATTAATTTGTTAGTAATGAAATTGAAGTGTCTTGTTTTGTCAAAAAGTAAAATTTTTTTGTAGTTAATTATTTGAAGCTCTAAAAAGTCTATGCTATTTTGTGAATTATTAGTTTTATTAAGTGTAAGACAATTTGGATAAATCTCGGAGTGTTCAATTTTACCAAAATTATTAATTGTAATAAGGTCATCAATATATCTGTAGGTGTGTTTGTAGTAATTTAACTCTTGTGGTTGTAGATTTTTTTTTTTTGAAGTTAAATTCTTTGATAAATAAAAAGATATTACAGATCGAGGAGCTACAATGTAAGCCCATTGGCAATCCTCTGACTTGTTTAAAAAGTTGATTTTGAAACTTGATGTAGTTATGAAAAAGTGTGCATTTTAGGTAGGTTTTCCATTTGTCAAGAGTCATAATTTTGAGCATATCAGGGAAGAGTTTAGGCTGATCAAGTAGACTGTTATAGATTTCTTCTAGAGGAAGTGAGGTATATAAGTTTTCAAAGTCATAGTAGTTAATGTTTTGGATGTTAAATGTTTGAATGGTATTAATGACAGGAGTGTTATTATGGATGATCCAGCAATAGTTATGATTAGTGTTACAATCATTGAAAATAAATTTACAGATTTTATTAAGTTGAATTGAAAAATAATAGTCTACATTTTCTTGTAATTATTAGCTCCATTAGCTATAAATCTGAATTTTAATGGTGTTTTATGGAATTTGGGTATTGCATAAAGATTAGTAAATCTGTTGTAGTTTGTATTGAAAGTAATATTGAGTTTCTTATGAAAAGTTTTAATCCTGTTTATTATAGATGTTTCTGTAAGGTTGGCTAATTGATAAGTAGTTGCGTTGAGAAGTTCTTTATGAATAATTTCTGCGTAGAATTGCTTTCATATAATGTTAAAGTTATTAGTTGCTTTATCTATTTTTGTAATAGTAAAAAAGCTGTTTTAATTTTTTAATATCTGATGTATATTGCGACCAATTCAGTGTACTTTTAAACTTGAGGTGACTGATTTCGGTGGATATGCGTTGAAGAATTTTAGCTTTCCATTTTAAGAAGGTATGTATGGGTAAATTCAGTTGATAGCTTGCTTTAATTATAAATTCGTTGATGTTGTTTTCGAAAGTCTTGTAACAGTAATTTTTAGTTATGTTTCTGACTGGTCTAAATTTTGTACCATAACTCATTAGTGTTTTTAGTTGATGGTTTTGTATGATATTCAGGTTGCCAGTAATTATGTGCTGGTGATGAGAATCTACGTAATTGCTGTAAACTAGCGTCTTACAATGTCATTCTGCTTTTTCATCTAATTCATGGTGGTTAGTGAGCAAGTTGCTTAAGGTCCTTTGATATTTAAATGCAACATTTTTTTTTCACTGTGGCAATTAGGCTAAGAACGGGAGGTAAGGAAAATTTAAACTATCTCTGAAAATTGCTAGCGCAAATTATAAAATGTAGAAAATTTGGATTGTGTTTGAAATGTTAAGAGGTGTTAAATGTCTTTCATTTAAATATATAACCATTTGAAACTCTTTCAAAGACATTTCTTCCAGTTATTTATGATAATACTATGTTATATATATTATTTATTAATGTATTGTTACCATAATTTATTACTGTGTTATTATTATTATTATTATTATTATTATTATTATTATTATTATTATTATTATTACAGAGTCTTTTTGTCTTTGGTAACATAAACTGAGTGTAAACTCTGAAAATTTAAGGGACATCTCGCTATGTCTTGGAAATTCCAACTGAGACTTGGCAAAAGTGTAAAAGACCCTTTTATTAACTCAGATAATTTAAGAAAAGGCACAGCTTGGGCTTAAATAACCAGCCAGCATTTATGGGGTAAATTAAATATAAACGAATTGAACGTAACTAAGTAAATTTGGAGTTAGCGCAAAGGCTGCACAAACAGAAAACGCGCAAGTTGGCTCGGACCTAATATCGGCGGGACAAGCATAATGGCAAGGATAACACAATGGCCTAGCTCAAGGATAGCGCAGATAAACTGCCCTCAAGAGAATTAACTAGTAATGTGATTTTCAACAGGGGGAACACTCTCTAATTCTACCGTCTAAAACCTCCCTTGAAATACTATCTCTTTCTACCTCATTTGAATAAGCGTGAGTTAGAACTTAATATCCTCGCAGGGAAACGGTAAGCGAGAAAGATACTAAAGATCATTAACACAAAATAATTGCTTAATGAAAATAAATGAATGCTCTACATTATTATGTAATTTATATTAATGTAGTGATGATCTAGCCATACTTTTCAGTAAATATGAAGATTCGTTTGACGAAAATGAAGATTCTGTTGAAGATGTTGGTAATCAACCATTTTCTGATGAAAGTCAGTCTCAAGATGCACTTGAATGTGAAGCTAATAGTCCAGAAAACAAAAAGGGGAAAAACAAAAAAGCAGAAAAAAGGAAGAAATCTGAAGAATTTTATTTTAAACACAAAAAGTACGGTAAGATGTTGTTATTCATGTTGTAAGCGTTGCAATGGTAACTACAGGCCAGTGTTTCTATATTAAGCAACAATTATTTCTGTAGAATTCTGTGGGAGCAAATTTGTTTTTCTTCTTAGGTATCATTTCACCTTATATTTAGCCTATCAGTCACTCGATTCTACGTCACTGTTACGTATTTTTATATTTTAAGAGATGTTTTTGATCTAAAGATACACGTGACAACTATTCAGTTGTTTAAAGGAATACGAAACCAATCTTATATGTTACTGTAGTGTTAATTATAATTAATGCTGCAATAACATATTGTTGTAGTGCGTTATTTGGCAGTATTGACACAATAAAATTGCGTGTAAAAGGATATCTAGGTAAAAAGAAATGAAATGCCATATTTAAAGTCTTGAAAAAAGGAACCAGTATTAAAAGTTATTCTTTCAATTTAAAACAAGAGAGATTCAGAATAGTGTCAAGTCATTTTATTAAATGCCAGTTTATTAATTCAAAAATCTGGTCTTCAAATATGGAAAATAAAAACTGAGAGCGCAACAAAATCTAAAATTGCACAGTAAAGAAAAATGTTAAATCAAATGTGTTTGCATTCAGTTTCGTTCAAGCATTCTATTTTTTTTTTTCAAATGATTTTATAGATATTCATTTAATACTGCTATTTGAATCCTTTGCTATTGCATCCGTGCCTTTCTTCTCTACGATTTGTTATTCTTAGCTTAAAATAAATCTGACTTAATATTTAATAGATTTAAGCAGCTAAGTATTGTTAAATTATTTCCGAAGCAATATTTAAATAATAGGTACACTTATTTAACTCTTTTCTAAGCTCAGATAGCTCAGATATAAAAAACGTGAAAAGATTTCATTATCAAAATTTAGCACATTAGAAAGAGAAGAATTTATGCTAATGTAACTTGTCCTAAAGTAGTCGATGTGTTGTGATCAGCAAGTTTTCTTTGTGGCATACATTACCTAATGTAATACATTAGTAATGTATTACATTAGGTATTTTTTGGAAGCAGGCAAGATGAAGAATTAGCAACGCCTTCGCCGGGAATCGAACCACGGACCTTTAGAATACCGGCCCAGCGTGCAGAACCACTACACCACGAAGGCACGCCAAGAAGGTGGGAGAAATACCTTATATACTTTGTTACTGGATAAGACCTAGACAAACTAAATTGCTCTGAAAAGTGATCTAAATTTAATTCGTAGAGTATTTCACTTTGTGGATGTACACCAGAGGTTTTTACGAAGAGGATATCAACAACTTCAGGGTGTTGATAAAGTTGAGATGCGATAGGTTGCAAAGGTCGTGGTAACTTTTATCCAATTTAGGCGTGCAAACTCTAATGGAATTGTAGGATATTGCTTCAATTAACCACTTACTATGATTTGAATCTTTACTTTAACTTCTTTCCGCAGTCTTCACCAAAATGTGAATTCGACGTTGTGTATTTATACCGAGATTTTGAATGTTAAGCGAGAGCTTCTGGCAGCCTCGCCTTGCAGTTACGTGCTATTGCCAGCTCTGATAAAGTTATTACTGCTTTAGCATCTTACTAGCCGACGTTTAAAATACTTCCCATTATTTATCCTTGCTGATAAATTCGTTAGGGACAGAGCTGATACTTCAGGAAGTATTTGGTGTAGGGTTACTTTTATTCTGTTTAGTGGTCTCATTACGCCCATAATTTTGCTGAAATTTTTAGGATTCATAAGGTAATCTCTCCAGGCTGAAATATGTGGACCTATACAACTGGCACACTTACTGCCTTGATCTTCATTTCTGTGGCTACAATTAGGTTGTACGAGATCTTTGGTGTTCCATACACCTATAATTGTTTCTACAAAGTGCTTAGTTTTTTTTTTTGGGGGGGGGGGTTTCCCAGCTTTCATTTGCATTATTTTCCTCAGAGTTTGGCTTAGAGTTATTAATAGTTTCGCCCGCATTCTCTATCTGATTTGCCCAATTTGTTTAAGTTTTCTTGAGTTGCAACAATATGTTTTTTGTGATTAATTACCTGTTCAAATAGAATGTTCGGTTTCACGGCTGTCACAGACCTCTCGTCGGTTGGCAACAGGGTATAAAAATTTGGGTTGTATATAAATGTAAAAAATTGACTAAAATCCTTGGAAATTTTCTTTTATAAAATTTTCGTAATACTAGAGAGCATCCGTTTAAAGGATTAACAAAACAGATGCCATTTTTGATGCTTTACGTTTACAGCTGTTGTTCGAAAGCATTGCAGCAAAATTTCGAAAATAACGAACAGTGCTTCTCTAAAGGTCGCATCCCCAGTACCCTTCCTGATGAAGTGCTACTGAAATTCAGATCTTCCTGCGAGGTTAGATTACTACTGCGAAGTGAAAATAATATTCACGTAAAGACAACCACTACGGTCACCGAAAGTGAAACTCTCCCTGTCCTCTACGTTGACCCATCAGAAGTTTCCTTCCCTTCTTATCTCGCTAACATGTCATACGACAACCTTGCATCACATGTTATTTATAAAAATCCTTCAGCTTCATATTTGCTGCAATTTGCTTAATTATAAAAACTACATTTTCCTGGTATTGCATTTTCTCTGTCATGTAGTGTATATGAAATACTGCAGCATTTTTTCTCGCAGATGACGTCCGCTTGATGAAAGAGATCTAATTCAGAATATGTTGGTAATTACTGCAGGAAGAAATAGTATGTAAGCGTATTTAACTTTCTCGGAGTTTTCAGTAGATGTTAAGCTTACTTCAGAATGACATATGTGAACGGCTATTCTTCTTTATTGCTACATTTAACCGTTCACTGCGGACTTACCACTTCATTATATACAAAATTAGTCCTAATTTCAGATTGAGCTTAAAAATTAATGTAATAATGTAGAAATATTACAGCCCGTTGGGATATTTTGGGGAACCAATTACAGAATATTTCATCTCGAAAGTCAGCGAATAGCTTTCCATCTATTTTTGGAGCTTCATTTTTTAAGCAACTGCATTTTAACGAAATATTTCTTCACTTGTTTCCGGTATCTCATTGCATAAGAAAAATTGGTTTCTCTGAAGTTCGTCATTCCCTTTTCCAAAGATTTGATTTAATGAACTGAGACGTATGATGAAATTTAAATCATTACCTCCAGATATTATTTCTAACCTTAGATTGGTAATTCTAGAGTCAAAAACTAAAAAAAAATATTTAACTTCACCATATGAAAAAGGAGTTCTTTCGACATTTTGCGTTATTTTGTGACGTCTAATAAATTTTTGATCTGATATAGATATTTTATTTGTTAATGGCATTTGTTAATAATAGCGAATGTAGTTACCCACTTCTTAGATGACAGATGGCTTAACTCATAATCCTGTATTAGGCAATGAATAACTCCGTACGAAAAGTAGTGTTGTATATTATATGTAATATAAAACCATAACATAGAAAATAGAAAACAGTAATGACTATTTATAATGACTTTCAATCGAATTCCCTATTTTCCTTAAAAAGAGAGGTACTGAGATGACTTCCTTTTCTAACGCTGAATTCGTGTCTTTTGAAGACTCCATATTCATGTTACTAGTTATATCTAAGTTCAGCCTTTAAAAATATTATGAAGTAAACACACATCATTATAAATTTTCAGCAATAATATATTAAAACAGCGTATTCACTTGCGAAAACTAATAAAATTTTCCATTATAATAGCGTATTTAATATAGTGAACGGTAACAGATATCGTAGCATATTTAAGACATGGAGATTTTGCTGAAGAGATGTTATGAAAATACTTTCAGCAGAAAAATTGGTATAATTTTAGGGGTTCTAGATTAAGTGATGACTTCACAAAACACTTTTTTGTAACTAATAATTGCTTACCAATTTATTAATCATTTATGTATAGCACATTATTGCCAACAAGGCAGTAGAATAGACAGTCTAGTTAACATTTACCGCTCATTACCGAAGAACCTTTTGACCCATGTAATTATATATATTTGTGTAGGTAAAAAGAAAAGCAAAGACAGCAAGCAGACTGATAAGTGGAAGCGAAACTGCTGCATAAGAGGTAAAAGAGTTGGCAATGTTCGGAGAACGTTTTTAGCTGCAAATCTCTTCCAAGAATGTAAAGAAAGAACAAAGAATCTAGCCTCTCGTATGTCACGGTCTTGCAGATGGATATTCTGGAGTTGCTGCGAAGCAAGGGCTTTGAGGTATGAACACAGGTCAGAATTAAACGAAACATGTATAAGCTTCAGGTACTTTCAGATGGAGTAAAAGATATAAATTGTAAGTTATTTAAGACTCATGCTAATATTAAATGTTAATAAATGCGAAGCTGAATTCCTTTTCCCATAATAAGTTAAAAATCTTTCACTTCCTGCAGTTACTTTATAAAAAACAGTATTTTACTCACGTATATTTCCCTGCTTTTATTTTACTTATTTTATTCCGTGAAAAACGAGAATGGAAATATAATGCGAATTTAATTTTCAGGAACGTGGTTACAGCAAGAACATAACAAATAAAAAGTATTCATAACTAAACTACCTGTAACTGTGAGCGTTCTTATAACATTTTTGACGCTTTCTCTCGAAGATTAGATTAGGTTATATTAATTCATATAAGACAAAGCAACTCGAAGGCTATCTGCCTATGAGGAGGGAAGACTTCATACAGGACTTTTTAAAAGATACTGACTTGTATCCTTCTACACATGTGAAGAATCACAAAGACCCCCATGCAACCAGCTCGTTCTCTGAGATTTGAACCCTGGTTGAACTACCAGAGCTTAGCTATCTTACCTGTCAGTCCTTGGTAGGTCTCTCCATGGTTAGAGGCATTTATTGCTAAACTTTCATAAGTAAACATGCCGGTGAAGTCATAAAGTGTAATTATGAGACAAAATCCAGCTATTCATTACTTTTAATAGGACTCATAACATTTAAATTTCATAGATTGGGACAAAGTACGCAAGGGCTATGACGAGGAGGGATGGGTTCGTGGAAGATATTTTAAGGGAAACTAACTCATATTCACGTCACACATTAAGAGGCTTGTAGAGATATTATGTACTTTTGGAAGCAGGAGATGTGAAAAATGAGCAATGCCTTCGCCAGGAATCGAACCACGGACCTCTGGAATACGCGCCCAGCGTGTAGACCACCACACCACGAAAGCACGCTAAGAAGGCGGGAGAAATACCTTATATACTCCCCCTTTTAAAATGCGACTGGGGTTTTAGGGGACCCAATCGCCAAATTCTGAGTGTGGAGAATCATCGTCAAACACCCTTTTAGTTCAGGAGCCACTTTAGAGACATTAGGTATTTTTTGGAAGCAGGTGTGATGAAAAATGAGCAACGTCCTCGCCAGGAATCGAACCACGGAACTCTGGAATACGCGGCCAGCGTGCAGACCGCCACACCACGAAGGCGCGCTAAGAAGACGGGAGAAATGCCTTATAGGCTTAATGACAGAATAAAACATAACCAATGACTGATATAAAGCTGAGATGTTATACATATCTTTGAATTTCTGCTTTAATAATGAACCATCGGAAATGATACACAGCATCTGAATTTCTATTTGAACGGAGAAAAAATTATTTATCATTAGTTTAGAACATGTTATCAGAAACGATATGTTCGATTTATTTTACATTTGTCTATTACGTGATAAAATCCGTTTTTACAGAAGCTAAATCTTTAATAGTGTTATTTTGAAGAGGAAACTGAACATTTTCCAAACAGCGAAAGACGAAAGAACTTTGTGTCTCTATGGTTTAGTGAAACGAACCCTCCAATGCCAATGGATAAAACTACTCATATGTGATAGATTCTTTCAGATTCGATTATTCTTAAAGAAAAAAAAGGGGGGAACGGGTGGATAACGTGAGTCGTAAGTTTCGCGCCTTTTCCTTTTGTAGCCTGAAGTGTAGCAAGTGTAGCTTGTCCCTATTAAAAGGTGCTCAGAGGAAGCCTTTCCTCCAAAGCGCAGACAGCCCTTCAGGGATTTCTGTGAAGGATTACTAAATAATTTTTATCTAGAAAGACGTCTTTTCTTTGCAAATCTTGTAATTTTCGTTTCATGTTCTATACTTTGCTTAAACTTTCAAGCTTAATGACCGCCAACTTATTGAAGAATTTCATACATTTTATTCTTACCGAAAAGACGTTACCAAGAAAGCATCCCGAGGAAGCAAAAATAATACCTGAAGTTTTTAACCTAACAAATAACAGCTAAGTAATCTTCTGAACACAAATTAGCACCTAAAGACAAAATTAAAATGTAAAACTTAAGAACTGGTATACATTACTTTGAGAGAACGCAGAGTAAAAATAGCAATAAGTACAATTTAATGTTCCCTGACAGAGTTAACTTTTATGTTAAATCAAATGCTGCTTAAAGAAAATTAAATACAACTGTGATTAATTTTACGATGTTTTCTTGACTCTACTATAAATCTGCTACTTTACAATAGGCACTTCAAGGATATTTTTTCTGCTGACTTGCTCATAACCATGGTAACGACACCTGCGGAAGATGGCTGAGTTCCTAACACTTTTCCCACTTCGTTTCAGTTTAGCGTGTTTCGTTTGTATAAAGCGAAAGCTAACTTGAACTAAACTCTCAAATGGCGTACTGAAAATAAGTTCTGTGCGGTAATGACGACATCTGTTACTATTATAAATTTTATAAAGACCTTGAAGGGTCTATTTTAAAGTAACAGAGTGTAATAGGATCAGTTTTACACGCTGCCCTTTTTTTTCTTTCAGACGATACTACATTCATCACAGTTCAAGGAGAAAAGAGAAGTGCTGAGAACTATGAAACACGTTTGATGGATTTATTGATGTGTTTTGCAAAATAAATTCCCATCCTTTTTCCCCTTTATATTTATAAGACTTAATGAAATATTACAACTAAATAATGTATAAAAACTACTGCATGAAGTAATTATGAAAACTCTAAGATTAATTAGTTCCATATAGATAAGAAAAAGCTAGTTTTACTCTGTCAGTTATATTACAAATTTTAATGTGCGTGTTGGTCTGTTACCTGGCATCTGGAAAGCTTGTAGAGCTCTACTGCATCTACAAGCTTGTGTCAATGTCTTGCAGACCCTCCTATATTTTAATCCTTCAAGTACTAAGATAAAAATGTTACTAAAGTACCTGAGATTGGTATCATGTTGACTCCATTTGTATTTATAATGTTAAGGTCAGAAAACGGATCAAAAGATAAATTTGATATAATACTGACAATGAACATTTATTGCCACACTATTACGGATATATTGGTCCAAAATTTCAGGTAAAAAATTACAAAACAATTAAATTTTGTAAGAGTAATTGTAGTAACGCATTGTTAACTACACTCAGCTTTGATGCTTATCTTTTTCACAAGCAAGTCAAAAAATAACACATGAAGTTTGACGTTTACGCATAAATTTTCTGCATTTGTTGCACTTCTGAGAATACTTGGTGTTATGTATTGTTCTAGGGCTCAGAGTATACCTACCTCGTTTGGATGGAAGTCTCGTCCTCAAAGTCGATTTGATGCTGGAAGTCTCGTCCTCAAAGTCGATTTGATGCTTTGCTTTTTTTTTTTTTTTTTTTTTTTTTTTTTTTTTTTTTTTTGCATCACTTCCAGTAAGTTTTATAACCTGAATTGTGAAATTATTGTAGCCTCTTGGTTTATTTTCGATATGTGAAGCGCGGTGTTCCAACTGAGGTTCAATCAACTGTTTGCCATGTTCCTCTAAAACCTGTTGTGCAGTTTTCAGAGACTTCAAATCTGGATCTTTGTGCAAATTCTCTTTCCAAATGACAAATCCATTATAGACAAAGTTGAGAAATAAGGACAGTGGCCACCTTTCTGTACCCCTATGAAAAGTATATTCCCGAAAACGCTTATCTACAATGAATCTTAGAATGTTATTTACACCGTCGCTCTTTGGTCTGTTGTTATCCAATATTGTGTCTAGCTTGAAGTCGTTACTTTCATCAGCAGTGCAGTGTTCATTGTGCATGCTTGAGAGACGAATGATACATTTTTTTAGTGCATATGAAATCACTGTCAACTTCTTGGCGAAAAGAAAATCGAATGAATGAATCGCTCGATTTTACATTGACTAGACACTAAGGAAGATCTTTGCGATTTTTTCTTACGATTCCCACCAGAGTGACATTCCATGCTAAAGGTTCTTCTGTCAAAGTTCTTCTGTCATAGATATCACGCCTGTCTACTTTCCAGCGAGCCCTAATGTTAATGATCCTTAGGAAGAGCTTATTCTCCATCCAGCAAAAGGAGCTGTACATAAAATTATTGCCGGGAACTTCAATGCTGCTAACTTTCTGTAGGGAGCTGGCATTGGGAGCTCACGAGGAGCTGTAATGTTGGAATTTATAGAATCAAATTACTACATAGTTGTGAACAGTCAAGATTCAGCACCAACCTTTGAAACTGTCTGAGCAAGAGGGTGGACTACATAACGTAGGTCTTCGCTTCTACGGCCAAATACGTACAGTCAGTGATTTCCTGTCCTTGAATAACCATAAAATCGTAAAATTCAAGCTAGATGCTCCCAGTGAGTATGTAATAAAACGATGATTTTTAACAGAGTTTTGCGAGTACGCTAACCTAACAGACTTTCTCTCAAAATTTATGCAGAGGATATTATAGCAGACTTAAACAGCTGCCAAGAAAGAGTGACACTGAATAGTTTATACAACAGAGTAGTGAGTACGATAATACATGCCTGTCACAAGATGTATCGCCTGAAGAAAGTCAAGGTGAGAAACACCACCTCCTGGTGGATTTCAGAACTTAGGCGGAAAGAAGCAGCGCAACGGTACTGCAATTAAAAGTCCAGGCAACCAACTGGTGAAAAGCAAACGCATCCTACACATAATTTGGCATAGTAAAGTTAAATCCGCATAAAAGAAAAGATAAATAAGGCTAAAATTGCTTCTTGGAGAGTCTATTGTAGTCAGGTAAAAAATGCATATGGAACAGCAGAAAAAAGTCGCCAGCGACAAGTCTTTTGACCAATGGTTTACACAGCTACAACTGGCACCTTTACCTCATCTAGTTTCACGTGATCCAAAATATCAAAAACACGTTCTTTTATAATAAATAGGATAACGAGGATAACTTTACAGAGTGACAGAAAGAGGCTAGAATGACTTGCAATATGAAATTTGAAAATGTAAGCAGGAAAGAGGAACTTCCATTGAGGAAGGCAGAATTAAATATCATAATTCGTAATCTCGCCACTAAGAAAGCTCCAGGACCGCCACATGGCATCGATAATATAGTCTTACATGCCATACAAAATGAAAGACCAGAACTTCTAATGACTATTTAGTCAACTTGCTGTAGACAACAATACTTTCCAAGAACAATGAAGATCGCAGATGTAAACCTTTTCCTTAAATCTTAAAATACTTCTGAAGTTTCCTAACTATATAAACTAGTATGTCCCTTACCACCAATGAGAATTCTGAAAATAACCATAATGAACAAAATGAATTATTTCATGAAAAAAAGTACTTAATAAGAAACAATATGAGCAGGTAGCTCAACAGAGCATGCAGTTGCAGAGCTCATAAAACACTACAATACAGTAAAACACATCTAGATAATTTGGCAATCGCAGTCAACATCAGAAAAATTTTCAGCTTCCTCTGGTGGCCATATCTAATTACTATTACAGAAAAGATGGCTTGCCCCTCTGCAATAATCGTATTATGATTTTTCCTATAAGATGTCACAACTGACAGTGGAATCTTTAGGAAGGATATAAACAGAGGGTGTCCCCAGAACACTTTGTGGGACCGACCTTCTGAAATATAATAGTCAATGCTGCTTTCCGGTATTTTCAACATCTTGAATATGCAAATATTATTGCATATGCTGATGACTTTATAATCACGGTAGCAGTAAGAAGAAACTTAGAGACAAGAGCTCAACACTGCCTCGATATATTTGCCCAATTCACCAGAAAGCACAAGCTGCAAATCTCAGCCCAGAAGACAAAAGTTATTTTGATTGAATGCAAAGGTCAACTTGGGAGAAATCTAAGTATCAAGGGACCTCAGTCTTTCAGGGACCCCAGTCAAATGCGTATCAGAGTTACAATATCTCGGAATCACAACTGATAATAGGTTATCCTGGCTCCCGCATTTAAGGAGACTTAAATAAAGAATCACGAGTTGGAATAACAACAAGAGAAGAACAGCAGAATACGAAAGTTATAGTATAACACCATTACAAGAAAAAGTTACGTATGGAGCTGCTGTCCGGGTAAGAGAACTCGTCTTTCATTAGATGTACACTTCTTTCTATACAAACATTACAGCTCCTGCAAACATATAGAACGTATAGAATGACGCGCGAGAATCCCGCCACTAGACCTGACGATAGAAAGAGAAGCAAAGGTTGCCTCCACTGAGCCGATGCTGACGACATGAGTGCCGACAAAAACCGCTTGCTTCTCCCGCACAACTGTCATTGTCAGCCTCATCTTAAAGTTCACTGTATACGTGTGAGATTGTCACATTATGTTTTTCATCTGTACGAGTGTATTAGACATCTTCTAACTTGGATTGTTTGATTTACGCATTTTTACTAAGCTATGTCTGTTCTAATGATGCTGTGTTCAAGCAAAAACCAAAAAACTTATCACTTTCATTTGGAATGGGAAACCGATTACTTCTTTACCCAGGTAAAGGACAAAGTCACCAGATCGTGACAAACATCCATAATCTGGAGCCGTACGTATTACAAACTTGACTACGAAATGCAAATAGTAAACAAAGCCATATCCTCCGGCAGATCCTTGAAAGAGAATTTGTAAATTAATGACACTACCGATTGCAAATGAAATACATTTGCTCACGGACGGCTCAAAAACGGAGGCGGAAACCACACTTATTTGTCTAGAGCAGTAGTCGTCAAACTTATGAAGCTTCTGAGCTACCGTACCGTTTTTAAGTCCTGCTGCGAGCTACCAACCAAAATAAATACCACCTTTTTTTAAAAATATCTTAACATTTGTTTACTGCTATAAACTTATATTTCTAGTAAATATGAAATCAGTTTTAGTTAAACTGTACATAATAAAAAGAAACTGAAATTAAATTCTACATAAGACAGAAATTGAAGTGCAGCTAGTAATAAATAGGAAATATAATAACAGATTTTTTTATCAGACTTATTAACTTTAATGAGGAATATGAAACTATTTTCTTTGTCATCAACAAGTTCTTAAAGATGGGAGAGTAGGTAGTAGCTGCCATTCGAATACAGTTGCCCAAGTGTTCATCAGTGAGTCTGTTTGCTTACTTATTTTTAATAAATTTCATACTGGGAAAAGAAATTTCACATAGATACATAGAGCTTAACATTGCTTTCACTTTGAGACCAACCTGCACCTTAATTGGGTATTTTTCTTTAGGAACAGGACGCCAAATAGTTTCAGAGTTGAAGAAAGCGATTTGGCAGATAAATCGTTTTGAAAATCAATCAGTTCTAACTCCACTGCAGCACTGTGTTCTTGAAAATCAAAAGGTTCCATGACACAAGTACAGAAGTCTTCAGCATTAATCTCTATAAAAGGCGATTTGACAAACTGCGCAACAATTGAAATGCTTTCGAAATTTTAGAAACGTTTGTTGAATTCTATTCTCAAATATGAAATAATTTCAACGTATTGTTTGCTGTAGTAAGGGAGGCATTGAAGACCCTTGCTGGTCAATGGCTTGTTTCAAACAAGTAAGGTGTTTGTATTCAAACAAGTAAGGCCTATTGGATGATATTTTTTTCCCAAAGTTCCAGATTTTTTGAGAGTGAAGCAACATCTGAAATTGTTCCACCAAGAAGCAACTTTTGAAAACGTTGTAAAACTCTGCCTCTACTCAAATAACAAACTTCTGTATGAAGCACTCGATCACCATACTGGCATTCTAGTTCTGCATTCAGTGCTATGGAACAAACATCTCTGAATTGCATATGCTTTAACTTCTTCTTTCTAACTACACTATTTTTATGACTGTTTTCATTACATTCTTCATATTTAGAAACTTTCCACGCAGTGACTCCTGGTGTATTACGCAATGGTAAGACCAAAATTTCAGAAAGCTGTTGACTTTACGACACAAGATTAAGAATCCTTTCTGCCTACCTTCTATTTCAAAAGCTCCATCAGTTTCTAAGCACACCAACTTATTTATATGAATATTTTCAGAGTTCATAAGATCTTTAATTGCTAAAAATATGTCCTGTCCTGTTAATGGTATAATCTTGACCAGCTTCTCTCTTGTTTCGAAATTATAAAAACCATTCTTGCAAAAATGATCAACTGAGCTGTATCAAATATATTAGTAGACTCGTCCAATGGCAGGAAGAAATAGTTGTCAGTGATCAAAAAATTTTTAAGTTGTGAGCTAACGTCAGAACAAAAAAAAAAACCTCAACACTTTTCACTTCTTTATTTGCAGAAAGCTGTGCAGATTTAATAGCAGACATTATCTCAGTTTTACTTTTGAAACTAGTATCAAATAATGCAACTGCAGCTTCTAAAAATGCAATTCTGATTATTCCACCGTCTTCGTATGGTTTCTTATCCTGTGCAATAAAACGAGTATTTGAAACTTGGAATGACGCCTCAGTTGCTGCTTTATTCTGGTTTAATGTTTTATGGAAAGTTGATTGTTGAGCATTAAGTTTAGATTTTAGCTGTCTTACCTTTTCTTTCCTTAGAGAATTCAATGGGAAATCCCTTTCAATCCCTTCGTGAACGGTTTTGAAGTGACATTCGACGGTCCCGTTCTTCCCAACTGACATGCTTTTCTAGTACAGTAAACACACGCATTTGTTCTTTACCTGGGTAAAGAAGTAATCAGTTTCCCATTCCGAATGAAAGTGATAAGATTTTTTGGTTTCTGCTTAATCACAACATTATTAGAACAGACTTAGCTTAGTAAAAATGCGTAAATCAAACTATCCAAGTTAGCAGATGTGTAATGCACTCGTGCACATGAAAAACATGTGACAACCTCACGCGTATACAGTGAACTTTAAGAGGAGGCTCACAGTGGCAGTTGTGCAGGAGAAGCAAGCGGTTTTCGTAAGCGCCCTTGTCGTCAGCATCGGCTCAGTGGAGGAATCAACGTTAGCCAACTGTAGCGTTAACGCGATCTACCGAAAATGTCCTCGTGAGCTCGCGATCGACGGTTTTGCGATCAATGGTCTAGAGGGAAATCTGAATAAACGTCATCTGTCAGATGTGCAAACACGCCTCCCAGATTTCGTTTGTCTGCAACAATTCCTTCGGTGTGTTGGAATATCATTTTTCATTAGATGTTCTAAAAGAAGGAATATAAAGATTAACTTTACTAAGAGGTTTCTGTTCGAGTCAGGACCATAAATGTCAATTTTAAACATTATCAACATTGACAGTTGTTTTGTTTAAAGTTTTAGATAATCTTAGGAATCTGCTAAATGCCAAATTTCATATCTGAAATATAAACATGTGCATTTCTTAAAAAGAATTTACATAGTGTGTTTGCATAAATGTAACAGCTGAGCAATAAACCTAGCCTATTTTTGTTTCATTAATTTTCCAATTAAGTTGTTAAAATTTTGATTGAACATTTGATGGAAAATGATATTCCATATGAATTGTTTTAGATTTCGTAATTGGAAAGATATTTTTCACCTGCAAGAGAAAAGAGCGGCAAAAGTTATTCAAACTTCGAACACTTTTAAGTGCAAAATTAGTTTTACTTTGCCAGCTCTGGGCAAAGATAAGCTTGTTAAGCGCAATTAGTATAAAGTCTCCCCCTAATTATTTAAGAGGTTCTGAAAGTGAAAACGGGGAATACAGGCCGGAATGAAATTGAGGAATTACATTTAACTAAACTGGCAGACTTTACAGTTCAGTTTTATTTCTTCTATCATTACGGTTGAACTCTTCCCAGCAGCCAAGTAGATAATACCTCCAAATTCTGATATTTCGACTAAGGTTGAAATCTTGATATATGGGCTGGACGTATGGCTGTTTTTGCGGTTTTCCATATATGTGGCGTAAATACCAAAAAGGTTCTTCAAAACATACTTCACGAAGGCTTGCCTTCCCTTAAGCAGGCAGCCCTCGTGTTCTTTGTCGTATAACGTTAACTAGGAAAACAATACAGTGAAAATTTAGACATCAAGAAAAACAACATCTGAGCATTAGTCATAATTATTTTATACTTAAAATGTTTAGGATACGATAAGTATATAACAACGAAGTTCTTGAAGGCTAATTGGCTTAGACGGAAAGCCTTCGAGAACACTGGAAGTGAAATTGATTGGTATTTTTGTGTTACGCATGAGGAAAACGCATACATCTAGTCTATTCCATTCCCGAGAGTCGACAACGAGAAGAATTACAAAAATCCAATCGCCATGCCCACTAGTTGGCTTAGCAGACATAGGTATACATTGCATAACCTTTTATTGGAAATTTGTCTTATTGTTTACAGCAACAAATAGACAATTTCTTGAGACTAAGCTAAAAAATGCATTTGCTTTTATCAGGCCTTGTTTTATTTAGGCTTTTTAATTGCCATATATCTCCGTACTCTATTGTATACACTCGAGAAAGTGGATAAAGATTGTTTTTAAACGCTAAATTATAAATGCTTATTGATTTCAGTTGTAATTGTAATTTGATTTGCAGCTGTAATTTACTTCTAGTGAGAATAAATATTATACAGCCCGTTCGCCTGTATAATATTCATTATTTTAAACAAAGAACTTACAAGGAGAAAACACATCATATTTAATTTTCTTTTATTAAGGAAAACTTAATTCATATTTTAAGTTTTGTTTGGTTACAGTCTTTTCATCTAATTGCTGCTTGATGAGTTTTCGTAAGACAGGTTATTGCTCCCAGGCTTTATTTAATATTTAATATGATTTTTTCCCATTTAGACTAACTGTTTTTTCACTTTAACATTTTGTTAATTTTAAAATTTATTTAACTTTTCCCTCCTTTCCTATAAAGTGCCGAGTCTTTGGTTTCTAACCGAGTCTGATATTTCAACATCTTGTACGATAAAAAATTTACGTAATAGTTAAAGAATTAGGTCTTTAAAAATATTATGCTACAAAGCTGTGTCTGAACTCCGAAAATGTTCGTATTAGAAACTACCCATCGAAAACTACTTTTTTATCTCTTTCATAATACTTGGCTATGGGTTCGGGAGCCCTCTCTCCTCTTGAATGACCTTGCGAGGTTAGAGAAAGCAATGCGGGTACTATATTGTGACTGTTGAATGAGAGATTGCAAGGCTAGAAAAAGGAATGTGTTTACCATTTGGACCGTTGAAAAGAGTGCGTACGTGACATGCTGAGCATTCGCTGATAGTTGACCTTTCCAAGGACTTAGTGTTTAAAAGAAAATGAGCAGCAATTTCCTCGAAGGTTGAAACTTTGCCTGAGACCCCACTAGTTTCAGTTTCGGTTTAGTTGATTATGGCAGAACTGAATACACGTTACACATACGGAAAACCACGCAGACGTCCATGTGGCGAGCCCGTTTGCCTATAATCGAACCCAGGTCAGAATTACTAGTGTTCAGCAGTACCTCTGTGCCGCTGGTAGGCGAGTCCCCACTGTTTTGCACTAAAAAGGACGGTAACACCTTGGAGTTTACTAGAAATTTGAAGGGGTGAATTTATCAAAAGGGAAATTCGATTCGAAACTCAGCAGCCGAAGGAAGAGGACAGTTTTTTTGGTTCTGACTCGATGATGATGAGTAAAAAAGAATGGATCGAGGAGGCCATGGGGTGGCTTTCAGAGAGAAAACGAGGATCAGCTTCCTTCATTTAATTAATTCCTACAAAATTCGTCTCTTTTTAGATATGTGATTTCAATCTTTTGAGCCCAGGCTGGTCACCTTTCAGGAAGGATCACTTCTTTCAAATAAAATTTTGTAATGCAGTATTGTGTATTTTTGGAAACGGGTGATAACTGGTACAAGCTTAATTTTTCACAAGTAAAAGCGTTCTGTATTATAAAATTTCGATAATTATTTTTTTACCTCGGTTAACGTCTAAGGTTAGGAATTTCTGTAAAGTTGTGAAATTTGTTTACTTTTAGTGTTTTTTTAATCAATGGGAAACTGAAATTTTATACCAGGGATGGAGAAACTGCGGCCCGCCGGAAGGTTCTATCCGGCCCGCGGATAGAATTTTAATTTGCCGCTACGAGGCAAATTAAAAGAAATATATATTTATATATTATATATCCATCTCCTTTTCTACTTTGTTTAAATATTATTTTTTCCTTCGATTTTTTCAAAGGATTGATGATCTTCTTACTTTCTCTATTTTTGTTCTACAAAACATAAATCGACGGAAATAGCAAGCACAGACAGCTTTCAATCGGTAAAGTCTTAAAAGCGGAAATTCTTGATTAGTTATAGCTGTAGATTTGCGCCAACAAGCGTTATCTCTTTCTCGGGGAGCAGACATATGGGAATCCAATGTAGGTGAATGAGACCTCTTAGAAAAAACTTAATCTTAACTTAATTATCTTAACTTAATCTGTTTGCTGGGCAGCTAACTAAGAATGACTTGTCTCATTTTCCGAGGTTAGATTCAATACCCTCAGTAACTGAAGAGAGGCTAAGAGTAGGTAAGAATTATGAAGATGGCTTGAAAAAACTGCATTTTGAGTTCGAACGAAGATTTGAAGATTTCAGTTCCATTCAAACAGAATTGGATACTTTTACCATGCCTTGCAACGTAAATTGTGAAGCAGTAAGGTCAGATTTGCAGCTTGAATTAACTGATTTGCAATCTAACAATCATCTCAAGCAGTTGTTTCTAAATATGCCAAAGCATAGAGTTTTACAAATCATTATCGATAGTAAGTTTCCCAAATTTAATATATCACGCCCAGAAAATCACTGCTATGTTTGCTTCATCTTATATATGTGAATAAATGTTTTCAACTAGAAACCTTAGAAAGAATTATTTCAGAAGTAGACTGACAAATGAGCATTTAGCCTCTTTCCTTAGGATCAGTGCATCTCACTTCGAACCTCAATATAAGGAACTTGTAGGGTTTATATTTATTTTAACTAACATTTATTTTAAGCTATCTTTCCTGTCAAGCCTTTACTTCCCCTAGAATTGTCAATGCCAGAGTATGTAAATTCGTAGTAGAACGCGCAGAGTATTCAAATTTTAGCAGAAGTAATTGAGTTTAAATAGAAGGGAAACGAGTTTGTAAGTGTGCTTCTTAAATCCCGAGCGTGAAGGTTGCTTGGTAGAAAGTTTAAGAACCGCGCGTTTCGGCCTGTGTGCCTATTTCGACAGCTCGTTGAATCTTTCAAATTCTTAATCAGAAAGTTTGCTGAATCTCAGCTGTATCTTAGCACGCGGTGAAGTTAGTTACGATTATAGAGCCTCGTAGATAGTGACTTCGTTATTTATTCATCCTGTCATTTATTTTGAGTTGCATTTTTGTCTATTTTGTTCAACCGCCGGGTCGGCGTAGTTTGTGAGCGTCAAGTGAACGCAACTGTGATTTCTAAAGTGAAAAAATAAAAAGTGAGTTAAACCCTTCTTAAGAGTTTGTGTAAGTTCCAGTTCATAGCAGTCACTACTACTGTTGCTGACAAGTTGGGGCCTCCCAACATCATAAACTTTTAAAAATGAAATCGCAATTTCATTCATCTCATTAATATATTAAAATTGTAATACTTGTATATGGTTTTTAAAATTTTAGAAAAATTTATTTTGGCCCGCCAAACTTTTTTTTTTTTCGATTTTTGTCCCGCGACCGAAAACGTTTGCCCATCCCTGTTTTATACCCAAAAATATGATATATTTATTTAAGAATTAACTAGATATGATCTTTCACAGAGGCTCTAGTATGTGTTTGAAAAAGAAATACGAATTTAAAGCTATTAATCTAAACTGATTAACTGGATTAGCCAACTCCCAATATAACTTTGCAGGTATATTAAATATAAAAACTGAAGCAACAAACTGTGTTAGGCGCAGAATTTTAGCATAGAAACTCTATCAATTTCGAGGGCGAACAAAGTCCCGCTTCATCAGGAGCAAAGAAATCTGCAACTTGAAAACCAAGTTACGAACATTGGTATTGGATATAAATATTGGTATATTGGGTATTTATATTGGTATTGGGTATAAATATTGTTTATTGGGTATAAATATGTTCGTAACTTGAATTTTCAGTTGCAGAATTCTATGCTAAAAATCTACGCCTAACACACGTTGTTTCTTCACTTTTTATGATTTATTTGAGGCGTGTTTCTCTTCTGTCTATATTAAATATTTTTGCATATACATGACCTTCCTTCTATCACTGTGAACCTCGCCACGGGATGTAATGTTGTTTTAAATAGTAGATTTCCAATAATAAATGCGATAACTTAAGTACAAAACAAGTTGGTTCTTTTAATGATTTTAATACACAGATATTTCCTCCTGACTACTATATCGGTTATTCAAAGATTCCAACAAAGCAAATTTGTCTAATTATTTTTTTGTGATTTGAACACCTGTATATAGATTTGATATTGCTCACCTGCTTTCATAATTATTAAAAATTTTGTTCGCACATAAAGTTTATGAAATGTTAAGTGCTATCTATATAAATAGCTGTTACTGTATTTAAAAATGTATAAACGTTTAATTTTTGACATACTATTCTTAAATATTTTGCAAACTTGATTATTGACATTATTATATTTTTTATCATTGCTACAGTCTCTGATCCACATGTTACCAGTGCCTTTAAAAATAAAATAAAACAAATCTAATTCTGCAAGTAAGGGCACTTACGAAACACTTCTATTGGAAGTCAGAAACCTCAACCCATTTTGAGTATGACTTCCGTATCTGGAGCTGATCCCCTTGTGCCCTACGTTTTCAGCGACTAAGAGTAAAACATGTCTAAAATTATTATTGCTCACCTACTTTATTGACGTATGAATTTATATGTCAGTTCTATATGTTGGGTGTTTGCGGAAAACATCACGGCAAAGAAATCGCGGAAGAAAATTTCGCGAAGAAAACAACTCAAGGCGAAAACGTCGTGGTACAAAACATCGTGAGAGAAAAGAAAGCAAAGAGAAAACATTGCAGTTCTAAACATCATGGCACAAAATATCGTCATCTAAAGTAAAGCGGTTTAATAACGTCGCAGTTTAAAAACATAGTTGTCGAAAAATATCGTGGTAAAAAATAAAGCTCCTATAAATCATCGCATGACGATAACATCGCAGACATTCGTTTTTTCAGACTTTAAAAGTTGTATGTGCATATTCGCATAGTGATTTGTGAGCGCAAGAAGGAAAGAAGAGTATATTTATTTTTATAATTCATAATTTTGAATACATTTTTGCTGAAAAAGTGAGAAAGAAACCTGAGCATTCAAAAATTGACTCTTCAAAGTCCGAAAATTTTGACATTCTTTACTTCCCACCTTCAATAATGGCCATGAACTGAGAATATCTGATCAGGTCCTTAAAAATCGGACAGTTCAATTTACCCCTTCTTTCCCCACAATTTCTGCAAAATATTCATGCATCGAATAACTTTTGAAATACCAAGAAGATGTAGATCCTAAATAAATATTCTAAGAGTATTTATCCTAAAACGATTATTTCATACGTGTCATATTTTTGTCTTCATTTTAACATTATTTTTACTATATTAATTTTTTTAATTAATATTGTTAATCGTTAACAGCGGTAGTTGAAAACTCTTGCAATACTCAAGACTGAATCGTGAATTTTCTTTTCCCATTATTATCTGCTGCAATAAAACTGAATAAATAAGGTTTACTCAAAGTAGGAATTTATATTAAGAATGACATTTAAAATGATCAGGTCTTAGTGCAGGTAAACCGCCATGCATGATGTATATATTTTTCTTTTCCAGGTATTCTAGCTTAATATTTGGTAACGGTCATTCGGTATCTTTTGCGCATGCCTTAAGTCCTATTTTTATTTCATTCCCCGTCAGATTTAAATAGTTAGAGACATAACCGTGGAAGAGAAATTTCGTCACTTGGAGCATATTTGCATCAGACGTTTTTAGAAAAGAAAGTAACAGACAGCAGATTTTCAGAATTGATTCTGGAGCACGTATAAATATTGTTAATTCTCGAAATTCTGACCGGTAAGTGAATTTACTTGAATAAGTTTTAAATGTAAAATACATTTTATTTTTAGAGCGTAATTCATCTAAATTTATAAACAAAATTCTTACGAAATGTGACTGGTTATTAAAGATGAATTTTTACGGAAGAAGTTTCTACCGAACAAGTTTTGAATACATCGTTTCACACACACACGCGTATAAAAAGTCTGTCTGTAATTGCTGAGTGAATGACACGTTGACATTATGTAAATATTATTATCGTTTTAAGATTGCACACAAAATTTACGTAATGCGTAGTTTGGTCAGCAATAAATGTAATTTCATAAAAGAGATTAAAAGAAGAAATACGAGGGCTATCCAGAAAGTAGATTACGTTTTGGAATAAAAAAATAAACAAAGTATAGGAAACAAATTTTATTATATACAGATGAAAGCCACACTCAAATACTACTTTTCTACATAGTCACCATACAAATTAAGGCATTTATCGTAGCGATGTACGAGCTTGGAAATTCCTTCGTCGAAAAATTCGGCCGCCTGCGCCTTCAACCACTTCGTTACCTCTTCTTGCAGCTGTGCGTCGTCATCAAAACGCTGCATAGCCAGCCACTTCTTCATTGCTGGGAATAGGTGGAAGTCGCTCGGTGCCAGGTCGGGACTGTACGGCGGATGAGGAAACAACTCCCACTTAAAAGATTCAAGAACTTTACGAGTGACATTTGCCGTGTGGGGCCGGGCGTTGTCGTGAATCAACAAGATCTTAGAGCTCAACATTCCTCTGCGCTTGTTTTGAATTGCTCTTCTGAGTTTTTGGAGAGTTTGGCAATACCTTTGAGAGTTTATTGTAGTGCCTCTTTCCAGGAAGTCCACCAAAATTACACCTTTTCTGTCCCAAAAAACAGTCGCCATCATCTTCCTTGCCGACATTGTTTGCATGCATTTCTTGGGTTTTTGGGGAGAACTTGTGTGCCCCCACTGCATTGATTGCAATTTCGTTTCACAGTTCACATGTTTCACCCATGTTTCGTCACCAGTAACGATGGGATCGAGTAAAGAGTCACCATCCTTAGGGTAAGCGTCCAAAAAGTTCAACGCTGCAGCCATTCGCTGATTTTTGTGGTCCTCTGTCAAGATTTTTGGAATCCATCTTGCACAAAACTTGTGGTAACCAAGCTTTTCGCTGATGATTTCGTGCAACAAACTTCGCGAAATTTGTGGAAAACTCAAAGAAAGTTCCGTTATTGTGAAATTTCGATTTTCACGGACTTTAGCATCGACTTTTTCGAGAAGTTCGGCGGTCACTATGCTGGGTCTCCCACTTCAATCTTCGTCGTGAACATTGGTTCGGCCATTTTGAAATCTTATGACCCACTGACGCACTCCACCTTCAGTGATAATGTTGTCCCCATACACTTCACGAAGCTGCCGATAGATTTCTATCGGTTTACAGTTTTTTGCAGTCAGAAACCTTATTACTGAGCGCACCTCGCGGGATTTTCAATTAACGCAGACATTTCAAACCGTCACAGTATCTGAACGGAGCACAGCACGAACCTCTCACTAGCACGGCTAGATGCAGACTGAGCTGCGCAACGCTCTGACCCCAAGATGGCCGCGCTAGCCCCGCCCCTAGCGGACACAGACGGAAACGTAATCTACTTCCTGGATGGCCCTCGTATGTTGCTTGCACCACAGTTATTTTAAATAAGAATATTATTAATCGTTATTTTAAATAAGAATTTCAGTAAAAATATTAATTAATAAAAATTAAATGCTTTGAAACAAGTCAAAGTCATAATGTTCAGTTCATTTTTCACTATGAATATCTGAGCAAACTTTCTTGTTCTAATTCAAGAGAAAATGACAATTTAAGGTATTTTACACAATTATAATTAACGACACGTCTAAAATTGTATAAATTTTTATTTCAAATTGTATGGCACATAAAATCACTGAAGAAAACTTGAATGAGAACACATAAATCGGGATCGCTGCATTTACTTTTATAATTGACGGTGACTTAAAAGTCGTTGAAATTTGTAATAGCATTTTCGTAATTTACAAGTTTATAAATTTATAATAGCATTTGGCACAATAAAAACTTTATAAAAAATTTACTTTGCGTAAGGAGAATGTAGATATTTCAGTTTTATGTATCTAGGAAAGTAGTTGCAATATTTAATAAGAATAAATTTTCACATTTCGCTGTAATGGGCTTTGAAGTTTGGCTTTTATTCTATAACAAAAGCTTGGAATTAAAATGTAAAGGATATTTTTATTTAAATCATGTTTAGATGGAATTATGAAATGCGAAAATAAGCGAAAGCTTATCTTATGAATGTATGTCATATTTTATCCTATTGAATTTTAATAAACTAATCGAGACAGTTTTTTAAATACTCCTTCAAATCACATTGCTGTAAATTTTGAACAACGTCATTGATTTTTAAAATGCAATATCTGGCTTTGAACCCTTTTTTCTTAGCAGTTAGTTCTCCGCCAAATATAACGGTTTTCTAGCGAGTTATTGCTAAAAAGCTGAGCTTTTGATACAAAGTCTGACTAACTCAAAATTCATATTTAAAAAAAGCGAAAATCAGTGTAAAAAACACAACTATAATTTAAACATTTATTTAATTAAACATTAAACATTTAAACACAACTATAATTAACATTTGGTAACATTTAAAACGGGACATCTCTACTTGTTAAGTAATTCAAGACCAACACCTACCCATCAATTTTTTTTCCCTACTCTGCGTCTGCAAATTTTACTCAAGTTTTTCTCCTGCCTGTAAAAGCGTGAATTATCTTTTCTGGTTTATTTACATTGTGAAAGCAAATAGGTATATATATATATGTGTGTGTATGTATGTATGTATGTATATATATAGATATATAATCTTAACTTAAGTTTATTTTGTGTTCCTACTTATGAGGGCTAAAAAATAAAATATTACAAAATGAAGTTACTATTCGCTTTGACTTGATAGAGAACACAAACTGACCTTTAACAGCCGTTAACACCACAATATCTAAAACAGATCGACAAAATAATAGCTAGCTCAAAATCATAATTTGACAACCAAGCTAAACTTTCTTAAGGTTTTATTTTTAATCTAGAAGCAACTTTGTTAAGAGACAAGCATGAATGAACGGCAGCCAATGTGCAATCTAAGCTCTCATTAGGTTATGAGTTATTTCCCTAACTTCATACTAAGTGCTTAAAACTCATAGTCGCATAATTCTCTGAAATGAGAAAGCCTGTGAAGAAATGCAGCAACAGGAAAAATGTGAATTTAAATCAAATTTGTTAATAAAACTTAAATGTAATACCACACACTCAATTAAGGTTTAGATAAATCATGGAACTGAGAGTTAGTATCAAACTTTGCAAAGGTTTCATGCATAAGAACTAACTATATACTTAAGGAAAATGCCTATTTAGCAAAGCTCTAATTTCAAACTTCTATTAAATTACTTAATAAACCTTACTTATTCTGGAATTTGCACTTGCATCTATTAAAAATTTCAGCTCTAATATAAACTACTTGCAATATCAGATAATAATATGAAAAGTAGCAGACACAGTCTAAATTAATCTCAACTGCAAGAAGGAGGCGCAACCCTAGTAACTCTGATAGCAACAGAAACAAGTAAATATTTCCATGTTCTTTCTACATGTGCATAGAACCTAATTCAAATACCGTATATTCCGGCTTATAACGCGCATTCTAATACAAAAAATAAATTATAAATTTATAAGTTATTTTCTCCCTCCTTCCAGCATGTCTTCGTGTTGTAACGGTAGCACACTCGGCACGAAATCTAAAGGTCCAGGTTCGAGTCCCAGCAAGGGCATTGCAGATTTTTCATGTCTCATGCTTCAAAAAAAAAAAAAAATAGTAATGACTCTACAGTGACGCTCGAGCCAAAAGACAGTAAAAAATAATTCATCACCACCAGGATTTGACGAATGGTCCCCTTAATCTCCAGTCGCCATTTAAAAAGGGGTTCATATAAGGTATTGTCTCCCTCTTTCCAGGATGCCTTCATGATGTAACGGTAGCACATTCCACGCATATTCGATAGGCCCAGTTTCGAGTCCCGGCGAGGGCATTGCACACCTTTCACGCCTTCTGCTTCAAAAAAGTCCTAATGACTTAACAAATTTACGGGTGTGCATTATACGCCGGATATTTAACTTAAAAATTTTCATTATCGGATAACATGAAAAGTTCGTCATGTTTGTCTTCCATTATATCTTCAGGCATATTATCGAATTCTGCTTCATATTCACCATCACTATTACTCTGATCCATAAATAAATAGTTATCTTCCCTTCCATCTACATTATTAGAAAGAGTACATTTTTTAAATGACTTTTGAATTACGTTGGGTTTAACTTCATTGCACGCTTTTATTATCCACTCGCGCACTATTTCTAGACTGGCATGACACATTTGTCTTCTTTTGTAAATGCTTTTCACATTCTAAAATCTACGTATTTCACAGTCGTTTTAAATTTCCTTTTTAAATCTTTATCGATACGCACATCTAAAGGTTAAACATAAGGAGTTAATCCGCCTGGAATAACAGCCATGTCTGTATTACACCCGTTCAAAAATTTCTTCGTATTACTCATCAGATGGAATTTGAACATGCCCCAAACTAAAAATCTTTCTGGATTGTTTAAGGCAGGAGAATGCCTTTCCCAAACATTTCTTACCCACAATTTTACATCGTTTTCTTACATCCATCCTTTCTCATGAAAATGAATGAAGACACAATTTTGGAAATTACATTTTGGCACCGTCTTTCTTTTAAAAGTAACTATAGGATTTAGTTTTTGTACCGTCCGCTAAGCATATGCGTATTTCTTCGTATTATCCATCAGATGGGATTTGAACATGCCCCAAACTAAAAAACCTTTCTGAATTCTTTAAGGCAGGAAAATGCCTTTGCCAAACATTTCTTATCCGCAATTTTACATAGTTTTCGTCCATCCATCCTTTCTCATGAAAATGAATGAAAACACCATTTGGGAAAATTACGTTTTGGCACTGTCTTTCTTTATGGGATTTAATTTTTGTGCCGTCCGCTAAGCGGAAAAGCGTTACGGTGAGGTGAGATTTTTCATGACTTGTTGTTTTTTATGTAAACCGTTTTTGTGGCTTTCACATCAATTGCACACATATTGTTCTCCTTATTGTCTGTCAGTTTAGTTTACCGTTGTTCGAAAGCCTGGCAAAAATCTTCGAATGAATGACTGTAGAGTCTTCTTGCCTGTTTCGGGATCATCCAAGGGTAGACCCTACTGGAAAGACTAATTAGCAAATTCTCGCTATCTCTTTGAAGAACAGATACTGCAGAAGAAGGTTTAAATAACCTTTTTATTTGAACTAAACAAAAGTTTCACTCACTCGGTGCTCACAATTTACCGCCACTTGTGGGTGAGTGAGTGAGTGAGTGAGTGCACCGCTATGATGGCTTCCGACCACGGACATGAACCAAACGGAATTATATACCATCACGGCGGGGAAGACTCCAGAGTAACAAGGTTGAATATTATAAACTAATAACAGTTTTTACATATTGTTAACTGCAAGGCACTAAGCGTTATTCTGTTTATATGCTTTAAGTTCTGAACTTTTGAAACATTATAATATTATCCACGGTTGTTTCTGCTTAGGCAGTGTCCTGAGATTTTCTCTATTTTATCAAGGGCTATTCTGTTTTTGAGTGTGTTAGTCGTCCACATTGCCCAGGCACAGTCCGCTGGTTTCTTCAAGTGCCAGGTTCCTGTATGTACACAGTGGAAGTAATAATGGTCCGTGTCGCCTTCCTCTCCGCATTCGCAGAAAGAAGTATCCCTAAGTCTGAATCTGTTCAGGTATACTGGGAATGGTCCATGACCTGTCAAGAACTGTGTTAGGCTAGCACAGTGGGTCTTTATTTCCATGTTAACTTTTGGCAGTAAGAGAAATGTCCTTCGTCCTACCTCTCCCTCTGTCCATCTACTTTGCCAATTTTGTAGCAGACTTGTCAAAGTTGTTCGCTTAATATGAGACCAAGGAAGTTTAGTTGGTCTTTCTAATATATCCGTGCAGTTGGCTGCCTGCTTGGCCAGTAGGTCAGCAGCTTCATTGCCTTGAATCCCTGTGTGAGCGGGAACCCATTTTAAAGTGGGTCTTTGCGAAATAGGCATTGTCAGAAGCTGTTTCTGAATTCTGTATACCAATGGACTCCGGCTGTTTTGACTTGCGATAGCCGCCAGACTTGATGCCGGATCACTGAGTATGGAGAATTTCTCCTGTTGACATGTTTTCGCATATCTAATTGCAGCACTGATAGCTGTGATAGCACTGATAGCTATAATCTAAAGGGAGTGGCTAAGCACCAACTGTTTACGTACAAAGCTACTTCAAGTACGCGGCATTAATTCGAAACTAACTCCCCTACTATTACTCACGAACTCTTAAAACCGCTGCTTAAATATTGCTTTCGAACTCACTTCGAATTTTCATAAACGTTATAAAAATTTACATTCTGGCAGGAAACTGAAATCAGAAGAGAATGGAAAGTTTCACAAACTAAAAATAATTTGTTAGAATAAAATAAGATCTTTATATGACTTCAAAAAACAAGTGCATCGCATATGTATCTTTCACGCTTCTTTGTAAAGAAAAAAGTGCGCCTTCTACGACGAATATACCTAAAAAATCAAACAATGTTGTTTGAAATTATAGGTGTAAATTACACGGTACTTGTAGAACGAATGAGTGCCTTAAGGATAAAACGTGTGCACGAAAGAAGGGGCGTGTTAATCACTCAAAAGTTCTGCGCACGAAAATGAACCTATAACTATAAAACTTTTCAACAAATGATAGTGAAACATGATATACGGTTATCATTCTTAGATTATAATCAGTACATTCCAAGTTTAACCACTTTAGTTTACTTAAGACTTTAGTTACTTAAGGCCCACCTCTTAGGTGCTTCAATAATAAACTGGCACAACTTCCGGCCTTAGTAGTAACCAAGCATAAATCGGCTAAATGCCGCCAATGGGTGAAAAAAGAATTGCTAAAAAGAAACTGAAATACTAGTATGTTTCTAAACAAGTTTATGCTATTCTTAATAAAGATTTTTTTTATATGAAATACTTATCTTTGCACGCAGTTAAGATCAGTTCTACAGAGGAGTGCTTTTAAATATTTTTGCCTCTTGGTTAGGCCACTCTTTTAAAAGTAATAATAATTGTTGTTTCTTGAATTAAAGAAAAACCATACCATTAAAACAATTCTTAAACACACAGCAAAGCCGTTGTTCGAAAGCAAAGCCGTTGTTATTAAGCAAGATATTGCTTTGGAATGCACTAATTTCTCGGTTAACGCCCAGGATTCCTTCCTAGAAAACCAAGAGCTAAATAAAACAGTGTTAAAAGAGATACTTTTAATGCTTATTTTATAAGGGAAGAGAGGAACGTACGACAGTAAATATCTGGCATTTATGTTTAAGTTTTACTAATGAAATGCTATTTAATTCGCTTCTTCTGCCTCTTTTCGCGACGAGGTTAGTTTATTATAGAATTTACGCAAATTTGAGTGGCAAGTAGTTTTATTGTAAAGATAAGAGAATTATGAATAAGAGAGTAAGAGTTGTTACTACTGTCCGCTGGCATGCTGATTAAAATAAAGGCTGTTAGCGGCACCAAAAAACTGGTCTTGCTGTGAATTTTGCAGAGCACTAAAGGGATAAAATCCTAAATTATACCATTGTCTTCATCATCACCACTCTGTATTGTGCCCGAAACTATTAACTAGTATAAGCACAAGTCTCCTATTTTAAGAAAATATATTTTAAAACTTATAACCAAAATATATTTACAGAAGGAAAGCGAGACTGTACCCGTAAAACCTTTGATAATGTACTGGTGTCCCGTCCGCTTCTTCTTATCTTGTTCTGTTTTGCCAATTCATTGTAGGTCTTCCTTTGTTTGGCTGCAGATTTCGACTAAACTCAAAAACTCTAGTAATTTCTCCATATCCTACGCATTTATATCTTCCAGTTTTATTGCATTGGTTAGCCTGAAAGTTTAATGGGTTGTTCTTGCTCAAATTCTTTGCATAACTCCGGGCACATCCCTTTCATGCATTTTCAGGCAGTTTATCCATGATGCTAAAAATTTCCCAAAACTACTAAACTAATTGCTTATATTTACCCCATGTTTATCAAAAACTTTGGCCCTAATAAAGTGACGTAAATTACTGAATAAAAATTACCGAAACGATTGGTAGTTGGAAAACGGTCTGATGTTCAATCGAACGAAATAATTCGATAATTAAAATCTTTACTTACTGTTTTTGACAGTTGAAATTATGCTACAAATTTAGCACATTTAGTTTAGGAAAACACTGCGTTTTACGGAATCAGCTTTAATCATTACAAAGGTAAGTAAGATCTTAGTAGATATACAATTATTCTGAATAATGATTTGAATGATCTCAAAAGAAAGCTCTGTAAACATTCAATAGTTTCCCCAGAAAAGAGAAAAATATGGAGTCTGTTACCTAGCATACGGTACATATATGTTTACAAGTAAGTATATTATTTTTAAAAAAATTATTACTAAAATGCATGGAATGTACGGGAAGTTTATTAAAAACTGAATTCAGATTCATTCAGCATACTCCTTCCGCTGCAACCAACAGGCATTCTTATAAATTAGTAAGGCCCCGAAAATTGGTCCGAGAAGATTTAACCTGACCTGTGACATAACCTAAAGCAGCGAAACGCTAGTAGTTTTATCGCAGTTTATTTTACGAATGCAAGCGTGTTGGCTGTACTGTTGTTTTAATGGATTTTTAAATGTGTTTTGTCAGTAAAGGAATCCTTTGAAAGTTCTCCATAAAGGCATACCTTCCTAGAGAAATAGCTCTCGAGTACTATACCATAATCAAATAACCAAATCAGCCATAATAATTTTCAACTGTAAACTAATTCATAAATCTTTAGTATGAAGCAAGCTCTCTGCAACTTTTATAATAAAAAAGAAAGAATGCTGAATAATTAACTGCACAAAGTAAAAAAAATTATAAAACCCAGTAACATATTTTTAAATAACAGAATCCACTGATGATTAAAGAGAAATAAAAGAGTTTACTATGATTCGAAATTCTTTCAAAAAACCTTACATAAAATTATAGTTAATTTATATCAAAAAGTTATCTTCCTTTACATTTATAATACATGCATTGCTAAATTATCATTGCTTGACTGATTGTACTTTTATTTCTGTATATCTTGAAACAAGAAGAAAATGCTTTCTATTATTGGAATATATCAGTCCCTAACATTCATTCTTACAATACTCTAAAAGACAGGTGCAGGAGCAAGTTAAAGGGGACATCAGAATTTCACCATTGGATAATCCCGCCATACTAAGTGTGCAGTTTCGTCTCAATTTCGAGAGAGAAAATTCCAGTGGCATTCCGAGGGTCTCCCTGTTCTATGCCTCAACCACCAACTTCTTGAGAGAACTTTCAGCTTGCCGTGTATTTTGAGTACCCCCTCGATGTACAGATACTATACGCTTACAAACATCCAAGCGTTCTTCAGGATTCAAATCCGAGCCCATCGGTACAGCAATCAGGGATGCTATCCGCTATACCGGCTGGGTGGCACTCCAAAAGGCAAACAAATTAGCGTCAAATAACGTATAATGACAATGTAACGCAAGAGTTTGCGAAAAAAATGAAAAAATAAACAATATTGAGCCTATACAGGTAAAGATTATAATGATCGTCGTTAAACGCCGGAAAGATGAAATATTGTAATCAGATATCCAATTATAATTCTAGAAAAATGATGACATCTTTCTTATTCTGCTTAATATAGCTTTCTATGCAAAAGCTATATATATATACATACAAGCATTTATCTTTTACCTATAATAGACTTTATTCAGTCTTAGAAGATTAATTACTTACATTTCAAATTTTTTCGCTGTTTCTTCTCTTACCCAGTTCAGAAGCTTCTCTCTTCAAACACTGGAGATTAGTTTCATTTGCTGATCAGTCCTCTTTTGTAGTACGGCTAACAGTCATGCGTCTCACGCATTTGAAGTTGATCTTAACGTGGATTTTGGCTGTTGGTCTTCTTTCTGCCGCAGAATATGCTAGAATTAGACTCTGTGGCTGGCGATTAGCAGAGGTTTTGGAAATTGTGTGCAAAGAATACGGCGGATTCCATTCTCCTCAAGAACGTAGCATCCGAAATGTGACATCAGGTAATTTGAAAATTTATTTTTCTCCTTATTATTTTTTGATAGTGGTTTGAGTTTGCAATTATTAAGGAAGCGATTTAAAACGGAGGGTAGTTATCATTCATTCTGTAGTGAATGAAGAGCTTGCATGATTTATGAGTCATTTCCTATTATCTGCTAATAAAAAAAAATATTTGAATTTAAGTCATTTAATAGTTACAATGTTTTCCGGAGAAAAGGAATTACTAAATTCAAAACTAAGAACAAAATATTTGCAATAGCTTTTAAAAAGTATGAAAGCAATGTAATTTTAATATAATGTAGATTAAGATATTTTGGATTAAGATATTTAAGATTAAGATATTAGAAGTCATGCAGAGGCTCAAAATAAGAAAGAAAACATATAGGGAAACATATAAGATCAATGTGTAAAACATCTGAAAAATTACAAATATTTTATAGATTAATGTACTATATACAAATGCATTGGTTACAGTTTATGTTTTTAACATGCTGCTTGTTAATTTTTTAATTAAATACATAGATAAAAATCTACGCATTTCTACGCAGTTCAATGATTCCCTTAAAAATTTATTTACATGATTTATACATTACGTATGGCAAAAATTAGGAACTATACTGGTTTAAGGAATTCAAAAATTAAAATCATATTCATAAGTATCAGCTTGTATTTATAAGTAAACTCTGTATAGATTTCAAAAGTAGCAATAGCATAGAGTGAGGAAAAGTCGCATACCATAAGGATTTACGTAATCAAAATAGTCTAGGCCGCACGTAAAGCATAACTTGTGTGATTGAAATTGGTCATTTTATTTTATTTATAACTATTTTCTGTATTTAGTTATCTCATTACTTTTATTATATTTCATAATATCTCTCTAGTGAGCAACTTTATCCTGTATATGCATACAATAAACACATGACGTCAAACGGAACCTTCACCTTTTCTTTATTTGATTTCAAATAATGAAAGTAAAACTTAAATTTGTATTCTTCATACAAGTTTCAAATCTTATGATATAATGTGTTATAACATTCTTACCCCCCCAGCGCTTACAACTGAATGTAATTTGGCTGATTGAAATTGGTGCTTTTAATATTTTCAGTTAAAATGGCTTATTTTTGAACATTTTTTCTTGAAATAAAAATAATGTTCTGGTTTAAACGTCATCCGATATATCACATATATAAACAAGATTTAAATAATGAGTATTTAAGGGTATAAATCTACAGGTATAAATCTACTTGCTATTGAGGAAAGTGTTTTCCATTAAAAATGAAAAACTAATGTGTGTTTTGAATAATTTTCCTCTCATGAGTAGGTAGCAATTGTAATGCAATATCTTTTTGGCCTCTCGGTATTTTTCTGCTGCAGATTTTATTTGATTTATGGAATTAGGAATTTTTAAATAATGATAAATTATCTATGCACTGTTATTAATTTATAATTTCGATATTAAATGATAGTTAATGATAATCGTTTTATAAACTATAACAATCAGTAAATTATATCTGAATTCTTATATCATTCACTTATAAGCGTAAATACTTAAAAAATTCAGCGATATTTATGATAACATTATATCATGTTATAGTATGAAATAAAAAATAATCCCTTTTAACTCTATTTTAAATGTAGTACGAATTCACATTTTTTTCTCATTCACTAAATGATGTCAGAATAGGATGGTAAAAAAGATCACAGTAGATAACAGTAAGAGAATCCGAAAAATACGTATAAATGCCGATAAAAGTAAAGGGAAAAAATTAAAGAAGCCGTTACCCCACAACTCTCCTACTCTCAGTAGCGGAAAGTACACTGCGGGGGGATGGGGGACAGTTCTATATCTTCCATTGTACTGGACCGACTGACGAAATTCAAATTGTGTTTTGCTTGTCTCGAAAGTGCGACTTAGGATATATATTAGATTTATATATAGCATTCTACTAACATAGGTATTTTGACATAAAATCGGACTTTTTCTAAAATGACATGCAATTTTTTTCCATATTTCGATTCTAAGTCTCAAATTATGCTTAAATATTAAATTTTGCAAAACCTGGTGCGAAATTTACGGAGAAATTTAAAAATTTATCTTGGCGCATTTTTTTAACTTTGCGCCAAGCATAATTTACTTAACGAACTTCTTAATTTATAGGAACATAATTTTCCTTTCCTGTTTTGCATTGCAGACGAATGGAAAAAAAGTCATCTTTCATAATTTCAAATAATTTTAACAAATTGCGTAAACCACATTTGAAGTTATTATCGCTAAAAAAAATGCCAAATTTCAAAACGCGTCAGTATATCTTAGAAAATTTTGAATAAAAACTCTAATTTTTTGCAGGTGTGTCTAGAAATACATCTACTTTAAGATGATGTTAAAAATTTTATAGGTTATAATACAAAATGTTTTTCGAAAAATTTATCAAAAATATTTAAAATACAAATTTAAAAAATAAATCAAAAAATGTGTGAATTGTATTTGCAATAAGCCTCATTTCGAATTCTGGAAGAAGGAATCAAGTAAATTTAATAAAAAAATACATATTTCTAAACATATATCCAATTCAATTAACATTGAGGAGCTAAAATCTTGAGAGCTAATTTTTTAAAAAATACTCGAGCGATTCAGAAGTCAAACAACAAAAATGAACGTTATATTTTCAAAATTTTCACAGACTAGTTTCAATGGTTTTACCGAACCCCCATCCTCAGCTGCAAAACCGCAAATGAACAAGAAGGAAATAATGATTAGATAAGATAAGAAAGCCTGGACAAGAGTAAGCAAATGGCGTCATCTATTGGTGAAACCAGAACTAAAACATAATTTCTTTAAAGGCCGAAGGCAAAGATGGATTGGAATTAGGATCGTTAACTAGAACAGAAAACTAACTAGAAACAGAAACTAACTAGGAACAGAAAATTAACTAGAAAAAGATGGATTGGAACGATCCTAATTCCAATCCATTTTTGCCTTCGGCCTTTAAAGAAATTATGTTTTATTTCTGGTTTCACCAATAGATGGCGCCACTTGCTTACTCTTGTCCAGGCTTTCTTTTCTTATTTGATCATTATTTCCTATCTTGTTCATTTGCGGTTTTGCATCTGAGGATGGTGGTTCGGTAAAACCATCGAAACTAGTCCTGTGAAAATTTTGAAAATATAACGCTGATTTTTGTTGTTTGACTTCTGAATTAGTATTTGTTCGGCGTGTTATTGTGTCTTAATTACTCGAGCGATTTTTACAAAACTTGACAGTTTGGCATAATTTGAGTCGTAGAATCGAAATATGGAAAAAAATTGGCATGTCATTTCAGAAAAATGCTCGATTTGGGGTCAAAGTACCTATGTTAGAATAATGCTATATATAAATAGCGTAAGTTGCGCTTTTGAGACATGCAAAACGCAGTTTGAATTTCGTCAATCGCCCCAGTAGAACGGGAGATATAAAACTGAAACTCTTTTTTTTTGGGGGGGGCGCAATGTACATCAAATGAAAGGAGCCTTTACCATAGAGCTCTTCGATTCTCAGTAATGGGAAGGTACATTCCTAAAAATTTGCTTTGCATTATTAGAAAGGTGGTTGTCAGTAATTTCAGTAGCCAACAAAGATTTGGTCTCAGAATAGGCAATGCTAGTTTTTATTCATCCATGTAATGAATACACTCAGGATTTTGCTTTCTTTCCTACACTTTAATGATGTCATTTGACAGTATGCAAAAACTTCCTTAGAATTTGTATGTATACTGAAATTTAAATTACGTTTATAGGTCCATTAGAGTTTTAATTACGAGAAACAGCTGCACATATAGTTGTGAGTTCTTTTAACACGTTAGCTCCAGATTTCTAATTAACTGTTATATTATAAAAAATGGTAATTCCTAGTAAAAGGAGCCAGTTTCTTATCAGTACCATTAGTTCAAGCTGCCAGTGCGAAAGAAAGCTATAGAAGTTTTATTATTCTTCTAGAAAAAGTTTATTGGGAAAAATTGTTGAAGGGAGACTCGGATAACAAAGCCAGGAAAAATTCTTTCAGAATCGGGGCAGCGGTTGACACGAAAGCATATTAACTAAGCATGACTAAGCATATAAAGTTCATAAAGCATTAAAGTTAAATAAGCATGACACTAAGCATATAAAGCACACTGAGCTGATAAAACAAATTAATCATGTAATATATATTTGTTTGTTTACACTAAGCATGTAAAAGTTTGTTATTAACAGTGCACTGTGAATTGTAAAAAATTATATTCTTTCCCCGAACAATAGACTTGGAGTTATGACAATGTAATCGATAAAATGGCTAAGATTCGCATGCTTCAAAAGTAATACTCTGAGGATAAGCGATGGTACAATAAAAGAAGAGTATTTTTGTAGAATCACAAACTAAGCAATTACTTTTGAGTCAAAAATTATATCATCAGTTAGATTTACTTGAAAGCGATGCACGGCAGTTTGCTTTCAAAAACTGCAGAATGATAGGTGTGATCCTTCGAAGTCCTACGAAATCATAGTAGACGCTACGCTTTTAAAAATTCACTTTTGCTTTCCCACCCAGATCTCTTCCTCACCAATTTCAGAGCAAAAAGAGATGAACCAAGTCGGAGCTTTTTCATCAGAAAATTTCGATACTGTGAAATTATACAAAAATGCTTTACAATCCCAGTATGCTGGCTTACTTTGCTATAATATTCCTTAGGCTACTCCCAACTAAAAGAAGTATACTTCAGTTTTTCGATGATTTCTTTTCTCATACGTATTCAGATTTTAACGATACGTCACAAAATTTTACTGCCTGAAAAAATCTGATTATGTATTCGGCTTCTACAAGAAAAATGCTGTCAAGTTCATATAATCTGATTCATGTGACAAACAAAAAGTTAAAACTCAGTTCCTCGGTGTTATTTATCTGATCAAAGTAAATTTATCACCTAATCAAATCATCTGAATCAAAATAAATACCCATGTGAAAATAAAAGTTTTGAAAAATGTTTAAAATAAATTAAGGGTCGCTCATTTCTGAATCACTGGAGCAATTCAATTCGCTAGCTTATGCTGGTGTTGTGAAAGCGAAAAAAAGAAGTCCAAAGAAAAACTTTGTAATGTCGTAGTATATTTTGGAATTTTCATTTTATTATAAACTGGGGCCATATATCCTAGCAAATAATAGGGGGACCGGAAAATAATGTCGTTTCTGCGCATGTCGACAACAACATGCTAAAGGCAGAAGTGGAAGCAAATCCATGTCAAACACTCTTAACCAACCTTGGTCGACCATCCAAGAACATTTAAAGCAGAATGGAAAAATAAGCAAAGCAGGTGTTTTGAGTCCCTCATAATCTGTCCGAAGAGAACAAAGCCAACCGATCCATCACCTGCAACGTATTGCTTCAACGGCACCATACAGAACCGGTTTTTGATCATTTGATTACTGGAAACGAAAAATGGGTCCTATATGATAATCCAAAACGCAAAAGCCAGTTTTAATAGGGGTTACAAAGGGTTTACATCCCAAAAAGGCGCTTCTGTGTGTTTGGTGGAGTATTCGCGGAATTGTTCATTTTGAATTGCTGAAACATAGACAAACTGTTAATGCGGATCTTTATTGTGAACAATTGGATCGAGTGAACCAATCTTTAATCGAAAAATATCCGGCGATTGTCAATAGAAAAGGCATCATTCTGTAACACGACAATGCAAGACCGCACTGTGCAAGACGGATACTGGAAAAAATGAATGAATTGGGATGGTAGGTGCTGAATCACCCCCATTACTCGCCCGATATCGTACACTCGGATCTATATTTATTCCGATCCCTACAACATTTTCTTAGTGATAAAAAATTTTAAAATTTGAATGATGTCCAAAATGCCATCTTGAGATATTTTACTCAAAAACCAATTGATTTATATCGGTCCGAGGATTGAAAATCTGCACACTAGATGGCAAAAGATTGTTGATAACGAGGGTGATTACATTATTGATTTAAAAAAAAAAGTGTTAAAAATTTATTCGTGTGAATTTAATGTAAGAAAGCCACATTACTTTCCGATCCCCCTATTATATCTGCTCTGTTCCATACATGCCACAATTACAGGGAAGTTATTCTAAGAAAATATATGCAACCCCCTTTTTCTTAAAGTGTCAATAAATTATAACAAATCTCCTTCCATGTTTGATTCATATGCTTGAAAATTCCATTAATATATCAAACGCATCTTAAAGAACCAAGTGGCTGGCTTTTCTTTCGAAGTTTCTTTGCATTAGATCTTTGAATGAGATACAAAAATTGGTATTTGTGTCAAACCTCTATAGAAAATATATACTTAAATCAAATAATTATGTTTTAAAGCTTCCCTTAATGCAAAATAATAATCAATTACTAATATTATATTATATTAATTCTTAAAACTTATTGCATGTACTAACTCTTATTCCATTATCACAAAACATATAGAGTTTAGGCAATCGCTGTTGTTGATCCATTCTACGAAGCTAAGAAGCAGTATTCAAGAACCTCAGAAAGAGAAAAGAAGCCCACTGGAGGACCATCTCTATTGAGGTCCAGAGGTAGCCTTTTTCGCATTAGAATTATTATGCGACTAGTGTGAAACTGTCTACCCCAGGATCTCATATTTCGAAAAAAGAGCCATATACAGTTTATAGCAGAAAACATCGCAAGGGAATTGGAAGAAACCCTGCTATAAACAGACTAGTTAAAAAACTAGAATTTGGTAAAAAAAAAAAAAAAAAAAAAAAAAAGAGTTTTAAAGTAAGGCTTATTAAATAACATTAACTCAAAATTAGCCTGAATGTAGGTATGACTAAATTTAGAGATGTAATGTTATTCTCTCAAACTTGCAAAGTGAGTGTCCTGATACTCCTCTGACTCTAAGATCTGTGTTTGATTAAAATCTAAGGCAAAGCAAACAAATTTTGAACATTTTTAAAAGCGTTTGAAACTGCTTCAAAATGCAAGTAAAATTTCACAAATATATGCTATGATGTGAGATTTGTGAATTTTACTCGCCTCGTAAAAGCCTATGAAATTAAGAAGATAAAATAAGGCTCCTAAAAAAGCAAGCGTTCGTTTTGGCAATTGGCATGACTGGCGAAGCACAAGGTGACAAAATAAGATTTAGCATGTTACGGTTATACAACAAATTACGCTGCTATCAAATGTTTACAAACTAAGTGTAACATTCGCTTACCCGCAAATGTTTACGTTCTTCATTTTATGACCATATCCTTTATAAAATATTCTGCATAATTTTTCTTCATTTAATAGTATAGAAGAATTAGAGAGACATCACAATATGGTCTGTCAGCTTAGCTGCTAAGCTATTGAGTTTCTGTTGCGACGGGAAGTTAAGAAGAAGAATCGATTTTGCGAAGCAATAATTTTCTTCTACGATTTTGTTTCAGTTTCCTAGCTAATTCAAAGTCTTTAAACGAGTTTCAGAAGACAAGAGGTTGTCAGTTTTGAATTATTCAGCCATCTTACCACTTCCGTAATTGTATGCCCTGCTCGTAAATGCTTGAAGCTTTTCACCTAAGCTATTCATCAAAACGATATATCGTTGTTGTAAAAAGAATATATATGCATCTTTAAGACTTGATAAAAAGAAATAAAATTGAACAGATTCTTTTCTTATATATATAAAAAAGGTATTAGATGATTTTAGAAAAGAGGAAACTCACTTTGTGCAAAGCTCTTGCCATATATTTTTACGACATGAGGTGATTGTTTGTATTTCAGTAATGGAGTTCGTTGCTTTAGTTAAATTTGATTTTGTAATATTTTTTGAAATCATAAACGAGATTAATGGGTTACTTCTTAAATTAACATTATTTGGAAGTATGTAAAGATACGTTTTGGACACCAGTGTGCTTTAATTATCTGTCTTTAAAAAGCTTAAATCCATGAGAGGTTTTTGCTGGTGTTAATAAATATGGATAATCAATATTGTTTTGCATACTACGGAATCTCCAGGTTTAATGTGTAATAAGAAGACTACTGATACTTGATGTGATAATTAGAGTCCTTTTTCAAACAAAAACTGCTTGTACTCGGTCTAAAAAAGATGATTTTAAATAAGAAAACAACATCATACTGCTAATAAGCTTCATATAACGAATGCTAGATTACTGAGTTTTGCTTTACTTGTTTAGTTTTTATTTTATTTTTTGTTCTTTACCATTTCATTTAACTTTCTTTTCCAGTTTAATAATTGGAATTTAGCTTTATTTTCTCTTAGCAACTAGTTAAAGAGGGGTTTAATTTTGCATTACTTGTTTTCCTGTCTAAAGCTTTCGTACTAACATTTTAATAAATCTCTTCAGCTGAAACATTTTCAAAAATATATATCTAATGCTGGGTAATTAGAAAACACAACGTTGATTGACGAAAATTTTATTTTAGCGAAAGCGTTTTTAGCACCCCTAGTGAAAGTTCCGTCTTCGGATGGGACTAAATAAAAAACAAGTACTACAAGGAGAAAATCGGACTGGCGAAGTTTCAAGAACATACCAGAAACTGATCACAGTGCCTTCTACAATAAAAAAGGAAAAGTCAAAAAATGAAAACAAAAAACAAGGAATGCTAATTGTAATCAAAAGTTGTCTATAGATAGGCGGGGGAAAATGGATTAGAGTTTGAATCATTGAGAAATGTGAGAGATTTTTATGGATGTGAAAAGTCTCAAGGGAACATAATTCACCAGCTGATGAATTTGGCACAAGCAAAACTGAATTTTTGATTTGTATTTCCTTAACACAAAATTTTAAAGCTCGCCTTGTTTGTCCAATGCATCTCAAGCCACACTGACAAGGAATATGATTAAAGTCTCCAAGAATTAATCTCTCTTTACATTGGTCAATGATTCAGATTGTAGATTTTCAATCGTTTTTGTAGCATACACTGAGATTCAAAATAAAACCAAGCAACTTGTCGCCATGTCCAGAAAGCAAGCAGAAACGTATGAAGGATGTAAGATACCCTTTTAATTAAGTACTCAAATATTCAACAGAAGGCAGTACCGGTGCTTACAAACCGGCCTTCATTTATGGTGTAAACTCAAAAAGGAGAGTTTTAAATTAAAACTTAAGTCTTAGTTAGCCAAAGGCTACACAGAGAATATTTAAACGCCTAAGTTGCTCTAACCTACATCGGCGTGACAGCTCTATTCGCATTATTAAAGCAACGTTGTAGACAGGAATGCTGTCGTAGAATATAAAAGGCGGAAGCAATCTCAAGCCCTTACTTAAATACGCGTAATTTAAAATTTGCATTCTGGCAGGGAAACGGAAAGGTAAAAGTGACAGTACAGATTCGGAATATAAAATAACTGGTTAAGTAAAATAAATACCTTACAAAAATATAACTGTTTTTTCCCATCCATTTATTAACAGATAATATCTGTTTACGATTTCCATTTCTAGATGGGACTTCTTGCTTCTGCCGTTGCTTTCTTTGTTTCTCTTTAATAAAGAAAGTTTGGCGGCCAGTTTTTAGTGTAGTTTTGAAGTGTCGTCAATTTTTTTTTTTTTTTTTTTTGTTTGTTTGTTTGTTTGCGGCATTTATTTTTCATTTAATTACACGTGAAGAAGACAGTATTGTTTGAATCTCTGAAGCGCTTCTGCTAAAATAAAATATACATCAATCAGCTTTGTGTTTTCTTGCAAACAGTTTTACTTGGAGTGTCATTCTTTCCCATACATTTAATACCTTTTGTAACACAAACCGATTTCATGACTCGCTTGTTTTCTGTACCTACCATAACTGCCACAAATGGCGGAATTTCATGCAAAGAGTTTTTAAAACTAAGTCGTTTATTGAATTAATTAATAGCCCATCCTTAAGTTTAAATTTAAAATAATTAAAAATATTTTTAAAATATTTTAAAAAATATTTTATGAACATATCTGAAAATTCAGGAACAGGTGTTTCTGCTGAATTATAGATTCAAAGTTTCCAAATTATGAAATAGTTTTCAAAGTATCATCAATAAAAAGAATTAATTATTGGCCCTTTAGTGAAGAGAATAGTTTCATTCTTTTTAAATCAGATTCAATAAATTATTAAATTATTTAGCCCGTATTCCAAAGGAAATTACACGAAATTTAATATAATTTAACTCATTTGCCATTTAAACTGATATAAAAGTATTTTAATTGAACAATGACTTCAAAAAATTAACAGTTTAATACTATCACAACAAAGAAAATCGTTTACAATAACAGTCACATAATGTGAGCAATTAGATGCTGGCCATTGATATACCTGTACTAGAAAGCTAGAAAATGCAATTTTATGCTGAAACAAATAATAAAATCATTGTCCGTTTTCATTACATAGAAGGAGATTATTCTAGATTTAATTCTGTTTAACGTAAATATGAGTTTACAAAATTCTCAAAGACTGTGGAAAAAAATAACGGTAAATAAACATCGAAAAAGTTATCCGTTTAATTAAGACACAATAACACGCCGAATAAATACTAATTCGGAAGTCAAACAACAAAAATCAGCGTTAATTTACAAAATTTTCACAGGACTAGTTTCGATGGTTTTACCGAACCATCATCTTCAGCTGCAAAACCACAAATGAACAAGATAGGAAATAATGTTTAGATAAGATAAGAAAGCCTGGACAAGAATAAGCAAGTGGCGCCATCTGTTGGCGAAACCAGAACTAAAACATAATTTCTCTAAAAGCCGAAGGCAAATTTGGATTGGAATTAGGATCGTTAACTAGAACAGAAAGATTTTTATGAATGTGAAATGCCTCTAGAAAATCCAGTTCTCCAATGGAAGATGTTTTTTGAATAATTTTGGCAGCAGAAAAATTGAAAGTGTGATTTTCGGACCAACAATGTTGAGCAACAGAAGACTTCTGTGTTTCCTTTTTTCTAACATATGCCTCATGTTCTTTGACGCGAAATTTTAAGGCTCTCTTAGTTTGGCCAATGTAAATTAAACCGCACTGGCAAGGAATCCTATAAATACCCCAGGAATTCATATCCGGAATGGGGTCCTTGAGTATAGAAGGAATGGAGTATATACTTCTATACTCAAGGACCCCATTCCGGATATGAATTCCTGGGGTATTTATAGGATTCCTTGCCAGTGCGGTTTAATTTACATTGGCCAAACTAAGAGAGCCTTAAAATTTCGCGTCAAAGAACATGAGGCATATGTTAGAAAAAAGGAAACACAGAAGTCTTCTGTTGCTCAACATTGTTGGTCCGAAAATCACACTTTCAATTTTTCTGCTGCCAAAATTATTCAAAAAACATCTTCCATTGGAGAACTGGATTTTCTAGAGGCATTTCACATTCATAAAAATCTTTCTGTTCTAGTTAACGATCCTAATTCCAATCCAAATTTGCCTTCGGCTTTTAGAGAAATTATGTTTTAGTTCTGGTTTCGCCAACAGATGGCGCCACTTGCTTATTCTTGTCCAGGCTTTCTTATCTTATCTAAACATTATTTCCTATCTTGTTCATTTGCGGTTTTGCAGCTGAAGATGATGGTTCGATAAAACCATCGAAACTAGTCCTGTGAAAATTTTGTAAATTAACGCTGATTTTTGTTGTTTGACTTCCGAATTAGTTATCCGTTTATCATTTATTTCCCATAATTTTGTTTTATTATTAGCCCAGAAGGGCTATTAATTTCATTTTGGCACTTTGCGTCGATTCACTTTCTGTGTTGATTCACTTTTCAAACTGCTGCCACCAAATATTACAGCCCTGTATTTTATTTAAAGAAATTAAATAATGAAGAATCTACAGAAATGTATGTATGATTCTCGCATTGTGATAAAACAACAGTACCTAAAGCCACAAAATTTGAATAACGTAATCTTCCATAGAATATGGGCATGTGAAAGCCTAATTTGAATTTGAAATTTGTTTTATTATCGATTTCAGATTTTGTAACACTACAACGAATTTTGATTAAAAAAAACTAAACGATTTCAAAGCGAGGAATGGCAACACTGTACCAAAAAAAAAACTTTTTTTATCTCCAGCGCGCGGGACTCTGTATCGGAAATTCTTAAGATATGCTCATTTAAAAACTATTTTGCAGTATTGCTGTTGAATTGAATTTTATGGTTTAAGTGCGCAGAACATGATATTTAATAAATAAAGGTGACGCACAAAACGTTCAAAAAAAAACACTTTTGGGCGTAATGTAAAATTTGAAAGCTTTCAGATTTTTTTATTATTGTTATATTTATTTATTTGAATAAGAACTAATCAAGCGTCAATGTTTTAAAATACTGTGTACCAGATGCCATTTAATTTGATCTCAGTTGTTGTTATCATTCGGATATTGCTTTCGAATCGTCGAAATCCCTCCAGTTTGTGCACAAAATAACAATGAATTCCTCGCTAACTGTAAACAGAAAATCGTTTAACGGCATTAAACTGATAAAGAACGATTTTCATTGAACTTAAATGAGGTCGATAAGGTGAAATATGAAGTAGCAAAACTTTAAGTAAAAGCATGCTTGACGTCAGTAATGTTAAATGAATTCTAGCAAGCATCACATTTATAATTCAATTGTATGATCAAGACAGCCAGAGTTACAAATGGGTGTTCGTGAGATGAATAGAATTTTGGAAATAACATAGAAAATAAGGCTGTAATTAAATATGCAAACTGATCTTGAAAACTAACTTCCTTGAAGAGCCGAATTTGTTGAATACGAGGCCTGATATAGTAATTCATTAAAAACAAGAAATATTTTTTGAGTAACAAAAACCGATAAGAAAATAATGAATGGAAGAAATTTGAAGAACAAAACGCAGCACCATCAAATGACATAAAAATTTTGAAATTTTGCACGGATATGGATGAATTAGCTGAAGATGCAGCTTTCATGACATAGTCGTTAATCTTTTTTAATTAAAGTCGTTAACATAATATACTAAATATACTAATCATTAATATATTTAACATAGTTATTAATCTCTCTTTAATCACTTTAAGTAATCTCTCTTGAATTTAAAGTCACTTTCTTAACAAATTCAAACACAGCATTAGAGAATTTTAAAAGGTAACGATGAAATTAAAGAGGTACTCTCGGCTTGAGCCGAAATGTAGGAAGCATAGAGCTTATTAAGTTGAGGAGCACAAAATATGTCACGTAATTTCAAGAAACACTATAAATACGAGCATAGCATATGGCACTTTTGCGCAACAACTGAAAAGATTCCACAACAAATGAGCCCTTTTAGCTTTTATTCGTTATCAAAATTTTGAAAAAATTGTTTTCATACATTTCTAGGGCATTTATTTCTATTAAAGTAGTTAAGCCTATGCGAAAACTAACTACTTTAAAACTAAATTCTAATAAAATTTAGTATTTAATAGTAAATTATTTAATTCTAATAAAATATTAACAACAACAATAATAATTTTTTAAATATGATAACAGATTTTCTTTTCATTCTAATAGAATTTAGTTTTTCAATTAAGTAAACGCGAACTCAGACGAAGAATTTAAATTCATCTTTTTATCAGAACTTCAACTTAACAGCTTATATGAATCGTGTAATTGCAGAAAAGTAATTGCAACAATAAAAGTTAACTTAAACTTTAAGTAAATAAATGCATTTCACAAATCAAGGTCCTTAGGTTGTAGAGACATTAGATATTTCGGAAGCTGGAGACGTAAAAAATTAGCAACGCCTTCGCCGGGTCTCGAACCACGGGCCTCTCGAATACGCACCGAGTGTGCTGACCGCTGCACTACGAAGGCATGCTAAGAAGGCGGCAGAAATACTTTAGATACTCTCTTTTTTAAATGGCAACTGGGGAGTTAGGGGTCCCAATCCCCAAATCCTAGCGGTGAAGAATCGTCATTCACCATCTTTTAGTTCGGACTCCACTGTAGAGATATTAGATTATTTCGAAACAGGAGAGATGAAAAATGAGCAATGCCTTCGTCGGTACTCGAATCACGGACCTTTCGAATACTCACCGAGCGTGATGACCACTACACTATGAAGGCGGGAGAAATACCTTATAAGGTTTAGGGTTCAGGCCCTTCAAATCGCATGAGCAATACGGCTAGTAAAGGCTAAACCTGGTTCAGATAAATCTAGCAGCTGATAAAACTAGTTCGGAGACAGTTAGTAATTGCGGCCCAAGACTATTGCTGAACATCACGAACACTGTTCTTATGTCCGTAAACTAATTTGCATTCTGATAGGGACCAACGAAAGTGACAGTAAAGATAAAATGATAAGATGATGGGTTAATAAACATGAAGCCTTACATAGACGTTTTTGAGGGATCTTTTTCCTCATCTTTTAATATCATCACTAATGTCATCAAAGCAGTTGGGAACAAACGCAACCATATTAAGTGACAGCTACTGTATATAACAAAATGATCATTGACGTATATATTGCATTTTGCCACCAACGTTTATACATAGGTAAAGGAGGTAACGCTTTTGGTCCAAAATTTCGATAGTGAATTTTCAGTGAAAAACTCGAATTAGGGTTCCCGCAACACGTTTGTACTATTTTTACAATAATATCTGTTTGCGTCTGTATCTGTGTGACAATTTTTGTCGTCCACAATAACTCGGATGAAACTTCCAAAAACTTCTTTTTTCCGTATTTCAGCTTTCTGCGTTCATATAAAGAGTTCTTCAGATTTTAGATAAAATTGAACGACTGGAAGTGGTACTTTACAGGAAGTTCATAACAGTCTTTACTGGACAACTGGAATTGGAACTCTACGTGAAGCCCACAACAGTATTTAATGAAAAACTATATTAAAATACAATCTCAAATTTTCAGTTTTAATATTTAAGACTGTTATATCAATGGAATAATATATTAGATTTTATCTAAAATAGATAAACCAGAAGTTATACTTTAATTGAAGTTCAGAATAAACTTTTGTAGAAAAAAATATATTATGAGAAATATATTATATTATTATTTCAAAACATCTCCAATTCAGTATTTCAAACAAGTATGAGATTGCATTATATAATTTATAAGCACATTTATAAGCATTAGATGTATTCTTGAAATTATGCTAATTGCAAGGAGCTGATTATGAAGACGAATTCTGTTTATGAAGCAATTAAAAGTACTGGATTCAATCCTCAGTGGGCTCATTTCACTTTTGTTTTGTGTTGAATCACTTTCCAGATAAAAGGATACTTCCACCAAATGTTAGCGCTGTGTTTTCTTTTCAAAGAAACAATACAGAAAATACGAATAATACAGCGAATGTAAAAAGACTTGTTAATTCTAAAGATATACTGCTTTGAAAAGTTTTGTGATTGTTAATCCATCCATTTGTGAATCCGAAGCACTATGTCACCAGAGGATGTACTATGATTGATACGATACTTTTAAAAGCAATGAGAATGGATATGTACACTGCGGGAAAAAAAAAGGACAGTTCTATTTCTACTAGGCCGATTAACGAAATTCAACTTGCGTTTTTCATGTCTCAAAAGCGCGATCAAATAATTTTCGGAATTACTAACTATGGATTCACTCTTTTTAGATAATTCTACTAAAATTAATCTTAGGAGATAATATAATCAATATTTCTTTAGTAAATAAATTATTATTAACTTAGTTTGCAGCTATTGCGCAAGTAGTAGAATAATTTGATTTCGCACTAAGTGAATTTAAGATCATATAATAATAATGTATATATATAATAATATATATAACATTATATATATATATAAATTTATGTTTTATATTTTACCTTGATGAATTGATTAGTGTTTTACTGTGTTTTAAAATCTACTTTATTCGTTTAGCATATAGCTTACTATCTTTATTTTACCTCGTTCAATTTAATTGTTTTTTACTGTGTTAAAAATTACTTAATTTGTTTAGCATATAGTTTTTTTATTAATTTAACTTGTAAATATTCAAATATTGGTTTTTTTTCCTCTTTCACGCATTTCATAGCAACTAAATATGCTTATGTTGAAGTTTTCAGGGAGCCACAGTTTTTGGTTACTTTTTGGCGTGCGTACTAAAATTTATTTTCTAATTTCCTTAATTTTGCAGCACAATGTGCAAAATTTTGACCAAAATTGGTCTTTTTTCGTTTGTTCTTACAACTTAACTTTTAATAATATATATATATATTATATTAATATTTAATAATATATATTTTAATAATATATACATATACATATACATACAGATATATATATATATATATATGTGTGTGTGTGTGTGTGTGTGTATATATATATATGTCATAACAAAAGCACAGGAAATGACGGAGCAGTGTCGATGCTTGCTTAGATCCATATTGAAGAAGAATTTTGATTGTGTAGTATTTAAAGAACTTGGCAGTCGAGGCAGTTTTAATTCCATTTTTATTTCCAATTGATATTTGTGGCCACAATCACTTTGCACTTTAGTCGTGCCTTTCCACAACAGATTTACATTTTTGATATTGTTGAGAAGGAAAGCAAGCCAGCGAAATTACATCTTAGCAGAGTAGAGGGCAAAAGCTGAAGTGCGTAGTTATGAAAGATGGAAGTACGTGAAGAGAAAAGTTTTGGTTTACAAGGTCAGTTTCAGTTCTTAATTATTACGTCATCAGAGTTGCGCGGGCCATAGAGTGATCTAGAAATGACGCAATGCAGAGAAGTTATTACGATTTTAGAATAAAGAGGAAGAATTAATGTTTTTAGTTATTCTGATTCATATAATTTTATCTTACATATTCCCCCCTTCAAAAAGAAAAAGGCGTAGCGACAGAGAAGCCTTTTTAAAGAGAAAGAGTTAAAGCACAAGAAAATTTTTAAAAAAAAATATAAATAAATAATAAAATTTGGATCCTGTAAAATATTATTTATAAATATCAATTTTTTTTAATAAATTTTTAATTTTTAGAGTCCTATTGAATTTTTCAGCATTTCAGTCCAAAAGTCTCTTTTTGTTCGAGAGTTCACATAATCATAATTCTTCAGGGAAGGTTCTTGTTGTTAGAGAATATCACAAAATAAACTTTTACATAATCATTACTTATAATTAAATGTAATGCACATAAATATTTATGATACTTATTTCTATACTGATAAATTATAATTTAACATCAGATTTTCAGAATTTATGGTTTCACCGTTATCACAAAATAAACTTTTACATAATCATTACAATATATATATATATATATATGTATATCTATCTATATATATATACACACACACATATATATATATATATATATATATCTGTATGTATATGTATATGTATATGTATATGTATATCTAATGTTGTATGATCTTAAATCCATTTAGTGCGAATACAAGTTATTATTTATATATATCTACATATATATATATATATATTTACTAAAGAAATATTGATTATATTATTTCCTAATATTAATTTTAATTTTAGTAGAAGTATCTAAAAAGAGTGAACCCATAGGTATATATGGATATCTGTATATAACATGTTCTAATCTAGGTATTTTGACATAAAATCTGACTTTTTCTCAAATAACATGCCAATTTTTTCCATATTTCGATCCTACGACTTAAATTATGCCAAACTGCCAAGTTTTGTAAAAATCGCACGAGTAGTTTTTAAAATTAACTTTCAAAATTTTAGCTCCTCATTGTTAATCGAATTTGGTATATATTTTGTTAATATATCTTTTTTTTTATTAAACTTATTTGATTCTTTCTTTCACATTTCAAAATTTATGATCATTCCAAGTAAAATTCTCCCATTTATTACAATTTATTTTTAAAATTTGTATTTTTAAATAATTTTTCTAAATTTTCGAAATATATTTTGAATTGTAACCTACCAAATTTTAACATCATCTTAAAGTCTATAAATCTAGGCACATCTGCAAAAAAAATCTAATTTTTTTATTCAAAATTTTCTAAGATATACGTGAATTTATATATCGGAGCTTTTTGAAATTTAACATATTTGTTATAATATATGTGAGATAATAACGCCAAATGTGGTTTACGCACTTTGTTAAAATTATTTGAAATAAGGAACGATAGCTTTTTTCTGCTCGTTTACAATGAAAAAAAGGAAGGGAATATAGGTGGCTAAAAATTAAGAAGTTCGCCAAGTGAATTATTCGCAGCGCAAACTGAAGAAAATGCACCAAGATACATTTTTTAATTTCTCCGTAAATTTCTCACCAAATTTTACAAAATTTAATCTTTAGGCATAATTTGAGTCGTAGAATCAAAATATGAAAAAATAAATTGGTATGTTATTTCAGAAAAACTCCGGTTTAGTGTCAAAATACCTATATTAGAACAATATGCGGTACTTACGTATTAACGCAACCAAGCCAAAATTCGCATAAATCGCCAAATTTGGCGACCCTACTTACGGCAACCCTACGTGTTATACGTAGTTTTGTAAAAAAAATTTATTTGTAAAAAGAAAAAATAAACACTGGGCGTGTACTAACACAGCAATGGGTTTTCGGCGGAATTTGCCGAGAAAAGAAAGAGACTTTTTTGGTTACTGTACCTAACAGAAGCGCCGTTACCCTCATGGAAAAAATTTGCGAAAATATAAAGGAAGGAAGCATCATTTATTCGGATTGCTGGAAAGGATACAATACAAGTGAGTTCGAAAATGCTGGATTTCTGCATGGAACTGTTAATCACAAATATAACTTTGTGGATCCCAACACGGGCGTTCACACACAACATGCAGAGCGCATGTGGGGCTCAGCCAAATGGCGCAACAAAAAAGCAGAGAGGAACAGCCCGTCATCATCTTGACTCATACCTTATCGAATTTATATGGCGCCAAGCTTAAGCTGTTAATGGCGAAGACGGTTTTCAATCAGTGCTAAAAGCAATAGCCAAAAGATTTCCGCCGAAAAAATAATTCTGCAACTTATTCAAATTCGAAACCGGAAGGGTTTAATTGCTATTTTATATTTTAAAACAAAATAATATAAAAAACTGTATTAAAAATTATCTGTAATTAATAAATGTACATTTTCTTTCTATTCATACTTTTTTACTCAAACTTACAAATCGCGCCAACCTGGTTGCGATAATACGTAAGTACCCAATATGCTTTATATAAATGTAATATATATCCTAAGTCGCATGCTTGCTTTCAATTCAGATATGAAAGACTTTCGAGAAATGGAAAACGCAAGATAAATTTCGTCAGTTGGCTCAGTAGAACGAGAAATATAGAACTGTCCCCCCCTTTTTTTTCTCACTATACATGAGTACGTAGCGAGATCGCATTGTCATCTATAAGGTTCCCAAGGCTGTTGCCAACGACAGGCATAAACTTTCGCTCCTTGCCACGAGGAATTTCGTGGGCTTGGGCTGACTATAGGTCAGACAAGTGAGATTAGCAGCAATAACAGCAGATTTGATGTACGAACGATCAAACGAAAGCAACAGTTTACTTAAAGCTCGTTGCTCGGGCAGTCATTTGCTTGCCACGTCAAATTTTTTACTTCTGGTTTACAAACTAAACACTTTGCTGCTCTACACGTCTATTTTTATGTACTTACATAAAGGTGTGGAAATATTTACAATGGAATGGAATAAAAGTAAGTTATTTTTCCGAAATATGAGCAAAAAATAAAAGATAAAAAAATTCAGCATGAAATCTCTTTGTAAGCCTTTTGATGTTAAGGCAGCACAGATATTTAGTGTCTTAGAAAATAGTTATTCTTTTCCCTAAGAAGCGCAAATCTAACAGAAATTTATAGCAGAAATTCACGAAAGCTAAGCATTTTAACATTTTGGAAATAAAGTAAGAAAATAAATATTACTTATAAATTAATAATGATCAATTTTATTCTTGAAAGTGTAATCAGTTTAAAAGTCTGCAACGTCTAAAAATATGTAAATTCTTTTCTTAACTGTATATCTTCTGTTCTTAACTGTTTTCTAACTGTCTCTTCTTATCTGTTTCCAAATCAACATTTATTGTAATTATTTCATCAAAATAATAAATACCTTTTTAAAACTGGGCTCTGTTCCAGTCAAGGTGTAGGTGTAGGTGTATTTAATTATGGCAAAGCATCTGCCTAAGGGAAGTGATGCCTTCGTGGAGGACTTTCTAAGGGAAACTGACTCGTATACACGTTACACATGGGGAAAACAACGAAAACGCCCATGCAGCCATGCCCGTTTGCGGGATTCGAACCTCGGATCGAACTACCAGTGTTCAGCGACTTTACCGCTCGGCCGCTGGTGGGCTGTTCCAGTCAAAGAAATACCTACCGGCTACAGGAAGAGCGATCTTTTAAAATTACGTGCCATTTTCGGTCGTCTTTTCCCTTAATAACGGTAATCTGGAAATTCATCTATTGTAGTCGTTCTAGTTATGGAATTTAAATTTGGGTTGATACAGAATACCTAACGTATCATCCCTTTTTTTCGCCAGTTATGCGTTAGCCGAATAAGCAGGATTTGAATTCATTCAACTTTCTCCTATCCTATTAAAACCTCCTATTTAAACCGGCCAGTCAGTTATTCGAATTATTTAATCGATTGGTTATCGTAATTGTAATCGAATAATTCGTAATTTTTCATCGAAAAATTTTCAATTATTTTATTAAACAATTCAATTATTCAATTCGAATTTTTTAATCCAATAATCGAATCGAATTAATTGTTCGATTTATCCTTTCAGGTAATTTTAACCAAGGACTACTCGAATGTTATTCTATTTCAAAGTAGCTACGAAAATGCATGTTTTTAGTGAGATGACAGCACATATAAATGTGTATTAAGCGTAACTGTATTAATTTTTCTTTATTTTGAAGAAAAGATTTTGAGAAATTTCATGTTTTGTTTTCTATCGTTATTTAAATTATATATAATAATTATTTAGTGCAATAATTATTTTTATAAAATTACATTTAAGAATATCGTGACTGCTTTTATACTGATTTACTTATATCACTGCTGTATTCCAATTTTAAGACAGAGCATTGTTTTTTAATATGAAAAGTGTTCAATATGGAGTCCTGAATTTTTGAGAAATTTTGACCCCTTTGTTCTTAAAAAAATTACGAAAATATCCAAAGTTGCAGAGAATTATGCATTTCATGGCCCACCGTGCATTCTCTCGTAGTGCAAACAACGATGGTACGTCCAATTAGTCATTGGAAGATCCGTGGTTCGAATCCAGGCGATAGCGTAGTTGATTTTTGCCATTTCTTTTTATGCTTAAACTGATGGCTCAAACTAACAGCTTTAACTAAAAATGCTATGGAAGGTCATTCGTCAAACATGGATTTGGTGAGCTGGGTCTCGTTCGCTCCCCAGTCACATTTTAAGCAGGTAAAAATATAAGGAATTATCTTACTTTCCGCATGCGCTTTCGTTTGTAAGTATTAGCACATCCAGCTACCAGTTAGAATATCCGTGTTTTGGGTTCTGTCTGAATTTGACTCGAGTTTAATACAGAATTTGAAATAAAGAAACCTTTTACTGAAGTTGAACCCGCACAATATAGAACTTCAGATTTATTCATTTTTAGGGCGGTCTAATCTTCCCCGAGTTTTTCTTAGTGAAATAGAAAGATCTGATTATTAAATGTCTACCTGATGCTGGAAGTGCGTGATCTTGCAAAATATCTAATATTATGTCAGCAAGAAGTAAGGAGAAAGTACAAAAATATTTGGACGAAAATTTATTTAATTCACCACAAAAGATTTCGCCATAGTTAAAAACATCAACAAGTTCACTGTGTTGGATGGAATTTGTATGATTTATTACACAAAAAAAATCTGAACTCTACCAATAAAATCAACACAAATATCACATTCTTTGTCAAAGCATCACACTGACCACTCATCCTCCATTATGTACAGATTGCATCCTGTTTTTATGTCATTTGTTTTCGTGTATTTCTATTTGTGTCTGTACGTTTGTATGTAAGTATTGTTTTGTGAGTTGTATAATTGTAAACCCTTTATTACTAGCGTTGTGCACAAAATGTCTCTGCATCTGACTAAATTATTGTATTTTGTGATTTACTGCTGATTTTACTATGGTCCCTTTTTCTTTGAGAAAAACACTCCTCAAGACCCTCAAAAGTGTTCCGTCACAGGTGCCCGTTACTGCAGCAGCAAGTCATTCCTGCCTTACAAGAATGAGAATGTTAATAGATTGTCTCCATGCAAGATGATGCATCATTTCACATTGCCGGACCAGTTGGCAATTGCTTCGTGCTCACTTTGAAGATGATTTGGTAATTTTGAAAAGTTTTCCGACTGCCTGGCCTCCTGCCTGCGCATTGCCTGTGAACTGAATGCCTGTGACTTCTGCTTGCAAAAATTGTTGCAAAATCGTGTGCATGGGGAAAGCATACGGTAATGCCTGAAATTGAAAGCAAGCATAACAGGTCATGTTGCTGCAACAGATCTAGAAACTTTTCGCGCTACTGTTGAACACGCTATACCACTCTCTGAACATATCATTGACGCAAATGGAATGCACATTGAACAAATGCTGCGATTAAGTAAAGGTTTTGTAATTCCAACTTTTGTTTTTTGTTCTCCGTGCGTTCCCTTTCTCACTTATTATGATTATTGCTTTTTATTGCATTTTCTTTTCCCCAAATATAATGTATATATTAAGTTTCAACGAAACAGATATACCAGAACAGGCTCTGTGGGTATCTAAATAGGGTAACTTTAATACAAGCATTCTGTACAAGATACAGTTTTGTCAACAACTCAAGAACAAACAAAAGGTATCAAACAAGAGCTACAATTTTGTAAATATAATGCTAATATGACGAAAAACTAAGAAAAAAAAGGTACGTTGTTAAACTATAATGCTTCTTTTCAACTAAATGTTTATATTAACAAACAACTAGATACAGCAAGATGTTAAAAATCCATACTATAAGTCAAAATAATCAAATTCTCATACTTATAGCATCATTAAGGCTAAAAACATTTACAGTATGCTATACAAGATTTTCTAAGCATGTATAATATAATAATAATAATAGTTTAGGCTGCCCTGCTCCGTGAACTCAATCACACTGCAGGTCTACTCCCCCTTTCAACCTCCACTATTACCCTCCAAGGGAGCAGCGCGCCACCTGGATATGACACCAAGCAGCACCGGTCGTCTAATGCTTCTACCAGTCGCTTCGACGAGCCCGTCGCAGCGGGACATTACCCAGCGAACCCGGGGGAGAACCCCTGGGCTACTAGTACCACGCCGCTCTAGGAAGTGCCAGACTCCGGGCCAGAGGCCGGCCAATAAGTGACCTTTCCCAGAGCCTTCAGAACCACCAAGTTCATAAATTTTATACCCCCGTGGCCGAGACTGCCTAGGTACGGATCTTAGCCAGTAGCTTTGCAGAATTCTCTGCGTCGACCCCCGGGGAGAAGCATGTATAATATGTACAACAATCACAGCAGGTTCTGCTAGTGGGCAGAATTGCCTGAAGCGGTTGAGAGACACAATTTTAACTTGAAAACTTTAGCCGCAATATAATATATACATATGTGTGTGTGCAGTATAATATAGTTTATAATATAAAATATCGATATTAGATCATGTAAGATGGAACGGTTCTCTTAAAAATTGAATAGGTTTTATTCTTGGTACAACAATAATTGAATTAAAAGCAGCAAAATTCTCTGAAAACGGCCCACCAACAACCGAGCGGTAAAATTGCTGAACACTGGAAGTTCCGAACAGGCTGGCTAGATAGGCGTTTTCGTGGTTTTCTCCATTCGTAACCTGTATACGAGCCAGTTTCCCTTAGAAATTCCTCCACGAAGGCATTTCTGTCCTTAGGCAGATATCCTTAATGTGCTTTGCTATATTAAACTAAACCGAAACACTAAAAATTGCATCGAATAATCCCTTAATAAACAAAACTTGAACACTTGTATTATTTTACGAAAGATGATATTAAGCCCAGAGTTCACAAAGAAACACAGAGTTAAAGGGAAAAAACTCAAATTAAAACGACGAATTAAAATCAGCAGTTACTTTTGAGATTAGAATCACAAAAAGACATGCTAATCCTTGTGGAGTTAGCAGTGGATTTGGTTTTGATTTATTTGATTACAGCAAAGCACTCGAGGGCTACATTTCCAAAAGATAGATTTATTTTCCAAAATAAGATTCCAACTTTAAAAATGAAAAAGTAAGACTTTGCAACTACAGTAGAACTCCAATTATCCGAATAAATTCGGACCGGACCCCATTCGGATAATCAAAAATTCGGATAATTGGATTTTTTCGAAGAAAGGGTCTACGTACGCTTTAATTACTGTATGTTGAAGATGGAAAGGGGGGAAACTAATTTTAAATAAAAAGTGGTTTTAATTAATTAAAATGAAAAGGCAACACTTTTACGTACATATTATATATCATTCTATAGAGTACTTACAAGTGCTGAAAGTCTTTGCTTGCTGAACATCTCGGTCAAAGTAAACTGTTTGACTTTCTTCATCCGTTTTCCGGCAGCCAAGTTGTGCATCCGCTTGACAATGAGAAGTTGGCCATACTCTTAATTTTAGTCTTAATTTTTTTCTTAAACTCTGAAAGCGATTCGGATAATCAGCGATTCGGATAGTCTTAGTTCGGATAATTAGAGTTGTACTGTTAAGTCAGAAATATGCTGCATATTTGATTACATTATGTATTAACAATTTTAAGGCTACAGGAAGTGAGATAGTGACATTGTAAACTTAGTACTTTAAACTGAGAAGCAATCCGCAGCTATACCAATCAAACTTTCTTTCTTACATCAAACTGCTCTCCGTTTTTGCTGCATCTGTACAACTGTGAGAGTAAGAAATTTTATGTGGAAATATATTTTAATCGCCAAAGAGGGCGTAAATCTTTTCATGATGTTATACTTCTTGTTGCTTGGATCTGGCAGAGAAAGTTGAATGTTTGTTAGACTTGAATAAACTTGGCAGTTTTGAAACCTGATTCGTAGTGTTCATTTACCTTGATATTATGTGTGATTTGAATTAGCGTTTTTCAAACAAGGATAACTCGAAATTCTTGACAATTGATATAATATTTTATATCTTTTTGGCGCCCAAAAGTTGCGCACGAACAATTTTTTTGATTTAGAATGCGGTGTTTTTCGTGTTAGTGAAAATTTATTCCTTTGCACTGAACGTGGCAGGATTAACGTTCAGAATACTTTTGAATGTGCTTCACCAGGAAAGTGAGTTCCTAAATTTGGATTATACTATTTGAAGCCTGCACCAGGTAAGAGAATAAAATAACTTTTGTTGGATTTATGGCAGACGATATTATTAAATTGAAATCTACTAGAAAAGTCATGAGACAAGTTATTTCTAAAATAATAAATGTTGTAGAGTCTGAAATTAAAAAAGACATTTGGGATAAGAATATGGTAGAGGAAAATGTGTTTTTACTTACTTCTAAACAGCCTGCGTTGAAAGAAATTAATGAAAAAATATTGGATTGCTTTAAAGAAGATGAGTCTGAAATTAAGAAAGAATGTAATACTGTGTTAGAGTATGATGAAAAAATAAGTTTATGTATTTTTAGGGCTAAAAAGAAACTTAATTTAAATTCTCAGATAGTGAGCATTGAAAGTGAATCGCCTGGTAACCATACTGCTGCCGTAAAGGTCGAAAACAAAACTAACATGCGGTTACCTAAAATTTCAATTCCTAAATATTATGGTGATCCTAGTTTATTTTTGGAATTTTATAATTCCTTTGAAAATGCTATTGGTAATAATAATGAGTTAACAAAGATCGAGAAGTTTACCTATCTTAAATCCTTACTCGCAGGACCTGCTTTAAGTGCAGTATCCGGGTTTGCACTATCTAATGAAAATTATGACGCTTCTGTAAGTTTAATTAAAGAAAGATTTGGACGAACAGATTTGGTAATATCTTCGCACATGAATAAACTCTTGAATCTTGAACCGGTTAAAAGTTCGTCCAATGTGAAAGCACTAAGAACACTATACGATTCCTGTGAAGTCAATATAAGAAGCTTAAATTCATTAGGTGTTGTGTCGGAAGCTTACAGAACCCTTTTAGTACCTGTTATTTTAAATCTTTTACCAGACGATATGAATCTGGAGTTTAATAGAAAAAGAAACTCTAAACAGTAATATAGCCTAACAGAACTTCTCGAATTCATTAGATTGGAAGTTGAGAGTCGGGAAGCTCCTAATTTAATAATAAACTCAAAGAAAAGAGACACAAATTACGGTGTTAAGCAGAATAAAAATAATTACTTAAAAGGGGCTTTAGCCTACTGCTTCGGCGTTAGCTACAGTGAATAAGCCGTATTGTTTCTATTGTAATCGAAATACACATGATGTAGGAAAATGTGAGAAAACAAATGAGCAAAAAAGCGCGATATTAAAAAAGTATGGACGTTGTTACAGATGTTTTAAGAGATGCCACTTATCTTTCAGATGTAAAATTAAACATCAGCCTTGTGAGTTGTGTAATGGTTTAAATCATAATAAGCTATTTTGTAGAAATATTGTTCCTGAAGTGGAAGCAGTTTCAGATGTTAAACAGAAAGTAGTTACAGTATCAGATTCTAAGCAGAATGTAGTTGCATCCCTGTCGTTTAACTCTAGGACTGTTTCTGAAACTGCTGATAAAGGTGTATATTTACAAACTTGCACTGTTTACGCTTCACATACAGATGATACTAGAAGCCAAATTATTAAAAATCTTAATTGATGGTAGATCACAGAGGTCATTTATTAGATCAGATTTGGCTCAAGAACTAAAATTAAGGATTTTAAGGAAAGGAAGGTTATATATTTATTCATTTGGGTATAGCCAAGGTAGACCAATATAATATAATGTTGTTCAAATTACCCTGAAAAGTATGCATTGCCCTAATGACTCAATCACTGTTGAAGCTCTTGTTACAGATACAATTTCTGAAGCGATCATAAAAATTCCCTACAAAAACATTTTAGAAATATTAAAATCAGAAAATCTAATATTAGCCGATAATGGTGAAGCAGCTGAAATAAAAATATTGTTAGGATCTGATTCATGTTGGGAAGTGCAAACAGGCGAAAAGAAAAGAGTAAGTAATAAATTATTTGCAGTGTCTTCTATATTTGGTTGGTCCTTGGTTGGATCTTTAGAAGGTGATCAGTCTAGTGCCTGTATTTTTACAACTGGTGCTTCTCATTACTTGAAGGAAGATAATAATTCAGTTAATGACTGTTTGCGAAGGTTTTGGACTCTGGACCATTTGGGTTTAGAGGAGAACGAGAATCCTGACGATAAATCAGTCATTGAGAAATTGAAAAAGAATTGGATTTTACTAATGGTAGATATGTAGCTCGTTTGTTATGGAAATCACATTATACAAACTTGGGTAATAATTTAGAAAATGCCAAGCGACGTCTAGTATCTTTGGTTAATAAACTGAAAAGGGATGAATGGCTTAGGGCGAATTATGATAGCATAATAAACGAACAGTTAAAAATGAAATAATTGAAAAGTGCGAAACTGAAAGTTGTGATAGTAGTAAAATGTATTACATGACACATTCTCCAGTTGTAAGAAAAAATGTATCAAAAACTAAAGTCCATATCGTGTTTGACGCATCTTCGAAGTGTAATGGAATATCTCTAAACAATTGTTTGATGCCTGGCCCAAATTTGAATCCTTCTGTTTTGGACTTGATATTGCGGTTCAGACAATACAAACATGCGTTCTCAGCAGACATTGAAAAGGCCTTTCTCCAGAATGGAATCTCTGAAATTGATAGAGATGTATTACGGTTTTTATACTTTGATAATAATTACAATTTGAAACATTATAGAATGACTCGCGTTCCTTTCGGTGTGTCATGTAGCCCTTTCATTCTGGCGTGCACTATAAAAAAGCTTATAGAGAAAATAGAGTTAGAAAATCCAGATATTTTTGAGACGTTGAACTGTTTGATCTACGTAGATGATGTTTTCTATGGTGCAGATTCTGTGGAACAGGCTTTTAAGTTAAGTACTGGAGCCTATTGCGTGCTTAAAGATGCCGGAATGAATTTGCGTCAGTTTAATACAAATTGAGAGAAACTTAAAAAACTTTGGCATGATTGTGGAATAATTAAATCAGAAAATGAACTAAATAGTTCTTTAAAAGTATTAGGGCTTAACTGGTGTACGAGTAAAGAAGTAATATCCTTGAACATATACAACTTGTGCGAAACATTAAATAGTTGTAGAAAAACCACAAAAAGAAATATATTAAAGGTGACTGCTACTATTTTCGATGCAGTAGGTTTCTTGGCGCCATTTGTATTACGTGCAAATTTGATAATGCAAAACCTTTGGCAGTTCGGTTTAGAATTTGACGACGAAGTTCCAATTGAATGTAAGCAGTTGTGGTCCGAGTGGAGCGGTGAAATCGAAAAATTATAGAAATTTGGAATTTTTCGAGAATATTTCCCCGGCAAATTGAATCAAAATAAAAACATCAAACTGCGTTTATTTTGTGATGCATCTATTAAAGCGTACGGTTCAGTTGCATATTTTAGATCGGTTGAAGAAGGGCAGGTAGCATTCATCATAGCAAAATCTAGAATTGCACCAGTAAAACAAAAACTCACACTTCCAATGTTAGAGTTGCTAGGAACATTAACATCGGCAAAACTTGCTAAAAATTTAAAAGAGCTGTTTTCAATTCATGAAGAAAATATTTATCTGTGGACTGACAGTATGATAGTGGTTCACTGGACTCATAGTGCTCCTGAACGATGGAAAATGTTTGTAAAAAATCGAGTATCTGAAATGCAATCATTAACTTGCCCAAATAAACTGGAGACAATGTAATGGGAAGTCCAATCCAGCGGACATTTTATCTCGAGGTTGTTCAGCCGAATATTTGTTGTCTTCAAGATTATGGCAGTCTGGGCCAGACTGGTTAGTTGAATCAGTGAGTGCTTGGCCTAGTAAATTTATCGTGACAACGGAGTTTTCTGATGCTGACCTAAAGCGGAAAAAGTGTATAAATGATACGACAATACTACCGTCTATTGCAGAAAAATCTATTCTCTGTTGAATCTTGAAACTTATAGTAAATTAATTAGAGCTATTAGAGTGACTGCATGGATATTTATATTTATTCACAATCTGAAAAATAAAACTGACAAGAAAACCGGACCCTTGATAGCAGAACTCTTTGCCGCAGAATCATATTTGATAAAAGAAGTTCAATATGAACATTTTTCTGATGAAATTAACAGTTTAAATTATGGACAGTTGATTTCAAAACACTCAAACATTTATGAACTAAATCCTTTTCTAAGTGAGGAAAGAGTTTTGTTAGTAGGAAGAAGATTACAAAAATCAACTTTAAGTTTTCATGAAAAGCATCCTATAATTATTCCTTCAAAAACTCATTTTACAGATCTTCTAGTACGTGATGCACACGAACGAGTTCTTCATACAGGTGTAGCTAGTACTCTCATGTTCCTCCGTGAAAAATACTGGATAATTAGATCCAGACAAAATGTGAAACGTGTTATAAGAAACTGTGTACTGTGTCAGCGTTATAACTCCCGATCAATGCGACAAGCCATAGCACCATTACCTCTATCTAAATTTAGAGTGCTAAGAGTATTAATATTGTATGATAGTATATTTCTTATTGAAAATGTAATCGTAATGCTACTAATGTTATATCTATTTTATTTAATTGCTATTTAAAGTAGTGTATATTTAATATTTAAAGAAATGTATATATTAAAAAATTTTAAGGTTGTAGAAATGTATTTAAAATTTTAATTTAATTCTGAAAAAAAGATAGGTTTCTTGTAATAATTCTAGTATTTTAGTTGAATTATGATAATCTTGATTTTGAAAAGTCATTTGTTTAATATTATCTCGAGTCATAAATTCTTGATTTAAATCCTGATGCTTGAATAGGAATGTTATGAAAATAATCCTTGATGAATGAAAATTTACTTGATATTCTTGAAACATATGGTAAGTTTTACATGTTCTTGATATTTATGTGACATTTCTTGATTACAAAAACTTGAATTTGTATTGAAATGCATAATGATTTTTGAAAATGTTCATGTCACCGACAATGTTGATTGTTCTGAACTACGGTTCAGCCGGGCCCAGTGTGTAAGAAATTTTATGTGGAAATATATTTTAATCGCCAAAGACGGCGTAAATCTTTTATGATGTTATATTTCTTGTTGCTTGGATCTGGCAGAGCCAGTTGAATGTGTGTTAGACTTGAATAAACTTGGCAGTTTTGAAACCTGATTCGTAGTGTTCATTTACCTTGATATTATGTGTGATTTGAATTAGCGTTTTTTGAACCAGGATAACTCGAAATTCTTGATTATTAATATAATATTTTATAGTGAGTCTTTCCAGGAGGTTTCGATTTCTATATGCTTCTCGTCGTAAGTGAGCTGGTTTCTCCACTTCCACAGTGTACGGCTACAATGTTACGATAAAATTGCATCTTGATATCTGACAAAGTTTAGCGCCATTTCGGTAAAACGCCTGAATTCAGTTATGTGATTCTCATTTAAAATGAAAAAGAAATCTTTAAGTTTTTATGCCAATCACCATATCCTTCTATAATATACAGAAACACTTTTACATAAGATGGAAAGCCATATTTCTGACTCAACTTTTATTCTGTTGAAATTGGCAAACAGATTTAAAATCTAATAGAATAAAGCTGATTTTCTGAACTATTTTAAATCTGTCTGATTTATTTATCTTTTTCAGGTTTTAAATTATAATATTTTCCTTTCTATTAATGTTGCTTGAGCCGCGCTGTATTATATGTGTAAATACACATATATACGGCTATTTACCGTGAAATTCACTTTTATGATATCAAAAAATTTTATGTGAAACCAAAAATTGTGCTTTCAAAACTGAAAGTACAATTATTATAAATTTTATATTAAAACATGATAAAATTTAAAACTAATTCCTATTACAGTTATGTTCAAAACTCCCATTTTTCAAAAGAGCCACTTCCTTTTAATAATATATAAAGAGCGGATGCAAATGTAATAATATAATACAATATGCAGACAAAAAAACCATACAAAATAACCACAATAGACAGTCATGTGAATTATAATATAAAATGTCGCATTGCTTATTACAGTGTTGTATGAAGCGTTTGTTAGCACCTGCAACCCGCATGACCTTCCTGAGTATGCAGCTGCTTTCTACTACAGAGCTATTAAGATGCAGGAAAGCATTAAGATAAGACTTTGTTTAGTCGGTTCATAATTCTAGCGGTTCATAGTCTAAAAATATCATTAATTGAACTTAATTGCCTGCTTTTTATTTCCAAGTATCTTCTGTTACTGACTTAACATTTTGGCTAATATTTATTCTAAAAATCAGGATTTTGTATCTCTCTCTGCTTTAACTTGTATCATTATTTTAAGCAATACCTTTTGTGGCATCAATTCTCAAAATTCTAGAAATATCAATATTTTAGAAAGTTCGGGGCCTTGAAATCTTTTACAGCAGCAGTTGTTAATTTTTTTTCATTTAATGAATTTTAGTAATTGACTAAAATTTGGCATTTTTTAAATGAAAAAAAATATTTCGATGTCTTTTTTATCATTCATGATATTCTTGTTAAAAATCCATCAATTTAAATTAAAACAATAGAAGTGAAGTTACTTGCAAATTTACAGTTTGTCGTGATAAGACATTTGTTTTAATATGAAGATAATAATGTGTATTCGAACATACAGATATGAGCAGACTTTCCTTTGCATTGTTCTAAAAGCTTTCGCATTATGTATTAAAAACGATACGCTTTGTAAGCTCTTCCTATTAACAGAATGATATCATTTAGTTTCAGGAAATTTTTATATATTCAAAGATATTTGATATGGGGGTTTCATGTTCAACAAAATAGATTACCTACTACAAGAATGTGTAAATTAATACATTCTTAAATTGGAATTTATTTTTTTACGCTCTATAATCATAGAATTTGCAGCAACAATAAGTGCGTAAACATTAGTCCATTGCAAGAATTTCGATTTCTTAAATATATAATTTCTTTCCCCAGTAATCTCCAAATACGGAATCTGAAACAAAGTGGCAACCCCTGCGTTACATACTTTGTATGAATTGCATTTTTTCATATAGGTCTAAATCAGAATAAAGAGTATTGTGTATCTTTTAAAGCGTATCTTGAGTTAAATGGTAAAATGGAAGGAGAGATTTGGGTTGGTCAGTTGTACATTTAAATTTCTGTCTCGGTGTAGACGAAGCTTGTAGCCTCATGTAGGCTTAGCTTAAATTGTTTGAATTTATAGCATGTTCAAAGAAGTTTGTGTTTAAACCAAGTCCAGGAACTGGTAATATGTTTTCGTATATTTTTATCTAAAATCTCACAAGAGATGAAGGAGAATAAATTTAAAGTGAACTTAATTCTGTGTCTGTTTGCTTTATAAGTTTAAAAATTCTAGTGATGATAATTTACCCCACATAATCTATGTAGCCCCTTAATTTGATTCTAAGTGGAATTTTGTTGAACCCGGTTAGGTGTTACAACAGACAACATGCAGATTCCAATTATATACGAAATAAAAACTCAGATTTTATCTTAGCGTCTGGCAGCAACCAAAGGGGGAACTCGACAACCCAAAGATCTGTTTCTTGGGTCGGTTATAAAAGACATGTTTTAAGGTTTCTGCAGACGCCAACCTCCTTCTATAACTGAAATTCTTAGTCCATTTAATACTCTTCTCATATACATGGGGGGTTGAGGGTGTGGGTGTGTATGTATATATACAGCTATAAACAGACGAAATTGTAGGAGTATAGAATATTAACATAGTATTTTAACATGATCAAAAACGAATTTGTAGAATCTTTAGGTTATTTTGAAGTAGGAGATATAAAAAAATTTGCAATGTCCTCGTCAAGACTTGAACTTTGGACCTCTCGAAGACGGCTCAAAGATGCTTCTAATTACACCACGAAGGCATGCGGAAAGGAAGGAGAAAATACCTTATAAGTTAATTACACTTTTCCTTCAAGACACGTGTCAGATTGTAAAATCTTCAAATAGCTGCGAGTATCTGTGCGAAACAAACTTCTTTGTCAGCGGCTTACTGAAAGCACTTTCCCGAGGAGTGTGATGATATTACGTGTTTCAGAAAACTCCTGCGTGGACTGTCTCTAAACCTTCTCCAGCACACACTTCTCAAGAAATTTCTTATGCCTTAAGTGTGTCCCAGTCGATAAAATGACACGTATTACAAGAAGAAATATTACAACTTTACCTTGCGCAAAAGGTGCTCGAAACTTGCAAATTATTAGACTTGCATCGATTCTGCACATTATCGCATTCAGCAGACTGCAACGCAGGCGGAGTTTGATGAAAATTTCTAATTAACTGACAAATGAACCTGAGGGAATTTTTACTATCATAGTTTTCCTGCGTTAGCAGCCGGTAATTCACACGTAACATTTCCACATTCATTCTAGCGACGTTTCGTAATAAATGCTTCAGTTAGAATCGTCCATGACCCTTGAATCAGCCTATATCTTTTGCCAATGGGATTGGAGAACGTATCTGATATTTTTACAAAACGTCTTCCGAGAATTCTGTTTCAGAAAACACATGGTAGATATGGTTCCAACATTCGGAAAGCCACACCATGTCAGCGTGCATTGGGTTGGTAAAGTAGTCCCATCTTTTGGCTCTTCTGAGAAGCTTCTGTAATTTGTTTAGTAAAATTTGTTTTGTAATTTTTTTTCCATTTCCCGTCTGTTCTTCTTAAATGTCTTCTAAACCCTACTGCTGCGCCGCTAAAGTTACGTTCATGCATGTATTGTGAAAAGTACTATTTTAAATGTTTTCTATTGAACCTTAGATTTTTGGCCAAGAATTTTGAATATGTTCAAAATCATTTTAAACAAATTTTCTCAATTTCTTTTATAAATGCTTTATTGTCATAAACGGGTTGAAGTTTTTTCTTAATGGACATGAGATCTGCTTTTTCATGAAGTGCCGTAACCATGTTGGTTTGCAATAGCCATACATGTATGTAATTATTTTACTCTACTTAAATAAAGAGCATATTGTTATGATAAGCCTTTTCAGCCTTTTCTGATGTTATTTTGTATGGATAAACGAATATGAATCCAAATAACAGTAGTTTTGTTTTACAGGTGTTAAAAGAGGAAGCCATGAAAAGCGTCTCAGAAGTATTACTCAAAGAGGAATTGCAGATGAATGTTGCAAAGAGAAATGCTCGTTTCTGACATTGGTATCTTACTGTGCCTATTCAATTGAAAAAGAAAGTGATTTTCACCAAATGCTTGATTCTAGAATAACCTCAGAATTGATAGCTCATGGATATGTTGATCACGGTAACATACAAAAAGTACAGTTTCCAATCTACTTTATCGAATCATTTATAAAAGAGTTGACTTCAAATTATTCTTTTTAATTAACATGGTTTAAATAAGTTAATTGCTTCTAAACGATACACTTATATTAATCAAGAAGTCTTAAATTTCAAATTTTACATGTTTACTTAATAATTGCACAGCTTGGTTAAGTTTTATTGGTTAGACGTGCTTTTATATTTAACTGATATTAATTAATGCACGGTTCGTATTATTGGCACATAAACTGCCCTTCTTGAACTTCACTGAGCATATTATTCCTAAAACAAACAATGCGCTCTTATCTAATTTATTATTTTTCAATTTAAAAAATAAATGATGCAAATTTTATCTAAATTTTTATTACATATTTTACAAACAATAATAAAAACAACAATCAGGTAGAAAAGATAAAATCTTGTTGAAAGGAGATTGCTGAAGACCAGCAAAATATTTTTTAATTATAAAACTAAAAAAAAAAAAAAAAAAAAAAAAAGGTAGCATACCTGTAAAATATATCCTCTTATTTTTGGGTTAGTTTTATATGTAAGATAATACGAAGCATTTATAAAATTTACGGGCAACATATTTTAATCATTAGATGTATGCCAAAATTTCCAAAAAACCTCTGGATTTAATAAAAAATTATTAAGATTTTTAAGTTGTAAATTGTGTATCACTAACTGAAAGACTGTCTAACCAATTAAGTACTCGTTCATATTGCCCAGTTGCATGATATGGTAGCAATACGATTTATTCTCACATAAAATGGCAATAGTATGCGGAGATGCAATTACTTGGTACTTGGCTTATAATCTGATGGCATGCATAAGTTATAATCTGATGGCATGCATAAGTTATAATCTGATGATAAGTTATAATCTGATGGCATGCATTGCTGTATCATTTGTCAACAGTAGATTATAATCGTATGGTGAAAACCACTATAACTTTATAATGTTATTGATTTTTTTAAACTCTAAAATTAGAAGCCTAAATGTTTTCTGGAATAAATACTTTCATGTCAGTTATGTACCTATTGCATCGTCATTCGTTGCATCCCAGATAAATTCGATGACACTGACGTCCGTTGAAAAAGAAAAAAAAAAAAAAAAAAAAAGGTCGCAATAAGCTCTCGAAGTCAAAAACGTGTTCATTCAGCCATGATCAAGCTATATACGTCTACGCTGTGGCACATTCTTTGGTCTGAATAACTGATAACATTCTTAATGAAATATTCGTGTGAGTGGGTGAAGTGTCAACAGTGAGTACCATGCATTTGGTTATTTAAGTTTCTCCAGGATGTAAGAGTGACCCTGAACTGTATCAGCACAAGACACATCACAAAGTTAATTGACCTACTCAGGAGGATAATTAGAGGTTTATGTCGATGTCCTGCAGACCCTGCTAGTCTGAAAGCGAGTTGATGCTTAATCTGAAACAAATCACCAAGTCTGGAGAAAGTTAACCCTTTTTATTTAAATCTTATACGAGTAGAAAGCTCTGCTTCTGCGGCAGATGAACTTGCGGGACTTTAACTTGCGGAATTAACGTAAGATAATTTTAAATTCAGATGTAGGTATCATAGTCTGAGATTACAACACAAAATATTCTGCTTAAGCTGGCTCAAGACAATTAAGGCACTAATTTTAAACGTAATTAGAATTTACATTTTAAACGTAATGGTAATAGACGTTGAGCCTATTTGTGGCGCTTTGCAACGTTCCGGTTTCAGTCAATCACATTTTAACCTGCTGTCCTGCTTTTAGTCAGAAACGTGAATATTATTTTAACTCTATGAATATTAACTTAACAAACCTCATTGGAAGAAACCCTCACATCAACCTCATAAGATTTTTAAAAGACATCTCTTTTACCATATGATTTGAAGTTTTTTTTTTCTTTTATCCTGCTCTACCTGTTGCTAGAGCATTTCTCAGTCATTTTTCCATGCCTTCAGGAGCATTACAGGTTCATTTCAACAATTCATCTGATAAAGTGTGTTTGTGCAATTTGGATTTTATTCACCATTCGTCTGGCGCATAATAACCTTCAAGGTTTTGTGCCATTAAAAGACAACCAACCAGACTTGTCGCCTATCACATAGGCGACAAGTTTGTTTGGGACATGTTGGACAGGCGAATTCAGCCTTTTACAAACACGTCCCAAATCGCTCACCAGTTGCACCATTTGTGGTACAATCTACCGCAAAGGGATATTAGCAACTTAGTAGACCCCATGCCCAACCGAGTATCAGTTTGAATAGGTACCAAGGGTGGTTTTACAAGCTATTGATTTTCACGTTCTCTGTACTGCTACTGGCAATTAAAAAGCCTTTTTCAATTCAGTCTTTAATCATTAGTTTATCTATTCAAACATTATACTTTTGTCGAGTTTCGCAGCTGTGGGTCAAATCTCTCTGATTACATACAGTTTTTTGCAACATAGTATACTCTTTAGAGCAACCATTATGCATCATTGATTATTAATGAGCTGCAAACAGAAGTTTAAAATCCAAGTATTAATAGCAGTGCTAATCATAAGTCAGTATGACTGATTAGAAATCTATGTGATTGCGGGAATCATTTCTTGAAACAAATTTGCAAATTAGTGCAGTTTCCTCCCCTTAATGAATAACATTCACTCTTAATAATGTAAAGCTAATTATATTTTAAAGCAAAATTGCTAAGCCCTGATTTTTCTTCCTCTTTATATATATATCTATATATATACATTTCTTATCATGAATCACTATATTTACTTATCGTGATCACAGCTGTAATCACTGAAGATAAGAAAAGTTAAATTTTACCAACAGTTTCAAAATGCATGCGCAATTATTTTGATAGATTCGCATTTGTCAAACCATGTTGCTTATCTGGCTTAAGTTTAAAACTTGAAGTAAAAGAGCAAATCTGGCAGTTGAACGTGACACAATCTGGTTCTTCATCGACAATCAAAGCATCTTGTAAAACCTATCTTAAACTCATTGTGATTAATCATACAATATCTGCAGTTACAGTATAAAATAAACGTTGATTCGTATTTTTAATAAGCTGTACTTAAACGCTGCATAATATTTAGTCTTTCTTTTACGAAAGCAAGAATCCTCTTCGGATTGCTTTTATGAACGGAAAAAGTGTACTAATTCAGGTTCTTTGAAAAAGTGGAGTTCCGTAATTGAATGGTCATAAAGCGGAAATTACCTATAGCAGTTAAGATGAAGAAAATTCTGATTAAGTAATTTTGATTCTCATATGCTGTTGTTTCGAAAAGCCACTGACATTCGAACAATATAATTTCTCATGCGTTTACATTGGAAAATAAATTACGAGTTTAATTTCAGAATCAATAATTAATTACTGACAAATTTCCTGATGGAAACGCAACCCAGTTTTTAATAACCCGAAAAAGTTTAACCTAGAAAACATGAGGAAAAATGTGAGATAGATGAACTTAATTAGTAAGGTAAATTAATGTTTTCTTTACATTCAGAATTTCGAATTATGCTTTATACTATGCGGCTTTAAATAAAAAATAATCAGAAAGTTAAGCGAATTTTTTGCGTTCGTAATATCAAAAGATGAACTTCTTACTAAAAAGAAAGAGTTTTTAAATTTTAGGTTTATACCTTAATAATAAAAGTAATATTATTTTGCTATTATTACATAGTACTACTAAACAGCGATGTCTTATATCCAAGAAAACTTGTTTTTCTTTTTGCATATAATATTTTTTTTTTTTAATTTTTAGGACTCTTCTGAAGAAAATGCCATTCAGTTGTACAATTCTATGAGTTACAATTCTCTAGAAGATATATCGGACGATCCTGAAAGCACAAATGAACCAAACCTTGGAACTTACGTCAGAAATAAACCTTTTTTCTTAATGTTCAACCCTCTGCAAGAAGAAAATGAATTTCAAACTGACTATTCCATCTAAAGATTCTTATATATTAAGTTCTACTGCTGGTATCTCTAAATATATTATTTATGCGTAATAACGTTTTATAACTGAATTTGACCTATTTGTATTCTCAGTCTTAGAATATTACACTATGAGCCTAATTTGAAAACAAATATATACAAACTTACCATAATATTTAACTGGAAATTGATATTTAACAAAAAACTGAAGATTATACTTTAAACAGGGCAACATTCGCAATCCTGAGCTTTAAGATTTTGCATTCATTATTTATATTATAATTACGTATGGATATGTGTAAATATAACTCTTTAAGTTTATAATTGTTATGTTGTTAAGTTTTGTAATTTGTATCAATGTATGTGTACTTTTTAATCGCATTACGTGTTGTTTTATTTTTAATAAAGTAAGTTACTGAAGAATAACATTCCATATTTTCTGGAAAATATGTAGCTGGGCAATCCCTTTTCAGTTTTCTTTGATTCGCTTAAATCATTGTCGAGCTCTCCTATTACTGACCATGTTCATTTGTTAATTCATAAATCAAGAAAAATGGAAATCGTTTCTGGCTCTGTAAATCAACTGCTTCAGATTTTAAATAAAAGTACCTCTTTGAATTGCATTAGTAATCTATTACCTTAACACTCGTATACCTAAAGCATATCAAATATCAGGTAAGGTTATTTACATTATGCAAATTACTTTTCTCGGACGATAAATGAAAGCATAGCTTGCTGCAAAAGAATCTCTTGTTTGAAACGAATAGAAAAAAAAATATGTCTTTAAGAACACTCTTTCAGCTTTTAGTCAATTAAAATGTGTACAGTGTAACTTATTGTACTGGCCCTTCGAAAATTGCTATACTGTGCTAAGAATTGCCCTACTGTGTGTATAGCTCATTGCCAGTTTCTTGTAACTGAAACTTCATTACGCAGAATACAAGAATCTTAAGTTTTTGACACTTTACCTTGCAGGAAAATTTTTATTTCTAAATCAACATACAAAAGAAAGCTTTAGTTATCATGCACATGTTATAGTTAACAGATAATAATGTTTGTAAATTATTACGTAATACTTGCATATTATTAATATTAGTACTTTATTATTAAAAATGCGAACTCTACGATTTTTCTTGAAATGTTTCATTTGCTATTATAAATGGGTAACACGCAGCATCAAATTGCAGTAAAACTATTTATCCACAGAGCTGATTAAATTTACCAGCTTACCATTTAAGATATCTATTAGCTGTTGTAGAGATTTGGGCTTTCTTTTGGACTTCGATTTTGGATCTAATTTTTCTTTTCGTAAAGCCAGTGCATCTCTGACTGACTGACTGATAACTTATAGCCAGAATACCACTGAGATCAGTAGTTTATCTGGCTCAATCAAATTTATGCCGGATGGGCAAAATAACATAGAACTATCTTCACATAATGTCCGCAGTAAGAAGGAGAAAGACGGATAAAGAATAGGAAGACCAGCAACGCAAGAGCTCATTAGCAAGTAACCGGCCCGGTAAAGGCGTGACTAAGTGGGAGTCATAAAATGAGTGTAGAATGTGAATAAAACTAGTGAATTTAAGAAATACACAGTACAATAAATGAGTAAGATACAAAATTAAGAATGCTAATAAACATATTGGGTACATTATTTACAGGTGGGCACTGAGTGCATCTCTTACTATTCCGTTTCGTTTTCAACTCGGCCACGAGCAATTCCGAAAGCAGGCCTTTTACCCAATACCCAGTGCAATATATTATCGGCTCGGCAAGCAATTTCACTGCAGCAAAATTTCTAACCATGTTGTCCAACTACTGTGAAAACGTTTATATTTCATTAAGAAGAAAATTTACAATTCAGCCTTTTAAGATACTCTGTTTTTCTACCGCTCGCGAAGCACAAATAACATTTTTTCCTTTCGAGTACTACGTCATAATTTCTTGTGTTAATTAAGATTTGTACATTTTACTTGACATCTTCAGCCAAAATTATTCAAATATATTTTTTAATAAAATACCAACTTGCAGACATACGTACATGCATTCAAAATATCTGGAATGCAGGAGTACTGTAAAACGTCTTTAATAAATAAAATGACGGATTTGATAAATAAAAATCTCCTAACATTTTAGCAAATGTTTAATATAATGCAGGCAGATGAATTAATGTAAAGTTTTCGTTCATCGTAGAATATATTTGACAAATTAAAACTAAGATTATTATTATGAAATAAATATTAGCAGTTAAGAAAAAAATTACAATAATTTACACTAAATATAAATTATCACAGCAAAGTAATATTAAAGACAAAGTATTATTTTATCTACATTAGCTAATCACAATCTAATAGCATGGAATTCTTACTTAAATTAAAATTTCGTTATATGATCAAAGACAATAAGTGTTATTTTCTTAGTTTCTGAAATGCTGTTAATTTTTTGTTTAATAACATACGCATTCAAACATTATACTTTTGCAGAGTTTCGCAGCTGTGACTCAACTCTCTCTAATTACATACAGTGTTTTTACAGACCCAAAAGCGTTATTAACCTCTTCCTATAAATAACACATGCCAAAGTTCAGTAGCTCTGATATTTAACCAAAGTAAAGATAATGCATAAAATATATCACACAAAATGCAAAATGCAGACAGGTATTTAATATATATGTCGATTTTCTTTTCTGCAGCTAAAGAAGAGTAACTTATGTTTGGCTGCTCTTGAAATCGATAGTTTAAATCAAAATTTAATCTAATCTAATATTGCTTTTTTGATCTAATCATAAATTTTACATTGACGTGCTTCTCTTCCAATTTGAAATAATTACAGAAATTATAAAAATAATTGTCTAACTTACTTAATAATAATTGTCTAATAACTTACTTTATAAAAAATAATTAAGTCTTGGTCCCGTCAGCAGTGGGATTAAGCTTATTCAAGTTAAATTGTATATATGAAAATAAGCGTTTCAACTGACCGGATATTCGATTAACTCGTAATGTATTAAACTCATTGTTTAATAAAAAATCAGCCATTTATTACGTTCAAATTTTCAGAAACAGAACATTTATATGCATATCAACAGGAAAAATGCCTTTCAATAAAGTCATCTTTGCCGCTTATAAAATTCAGAAAAGAGCAATACTTCAGTAGTAAAACATGTTATTAATTCCGTCCAAATATAGTTCATTTTATCTTTTTAACAAATATTACACCTGTTGCCATGAGATTCTCAGAAAATTTCCTAAAATGAGTCCTAGTGTAACTGTACATTACCTCATTGTTAACGGAAAGAGCGTGGCCGTTGAAACCGGAAGGGGGAGACAAAAACTTTGGTAATGTCTGTAACCGTGAACTGGATGACTCCATGAATGAGAGAGAAAACAGTATCTTTAAAATGGCGCGATACATGAGTTTTCTTGAGTCTATGCAAATCACTGCAAGAAGCATTTCTTAATTTGACCAAGAGCATAATTTCAGTATGTAGAGAACGATGTCCAAACTCAAAGATTTGAGTCTGGAAGAAAAGGAAAAACTGCTAAGATATCATGATGGTTTTCATAACTGAAGACAAAAAGAATCTACATTTAAACTTAGAATTTCTCATACAGCATTCTTTAAACAGTTTACTGAAAAGGAAATAAATTTGAGGATGAAATAATAAAGCTGTAAATGTTAGTAAATATCTTAAGATATGTTAGCTTAATTGATTAAGGCAAAACAACTCGAGGGCTACTTGCATATCGTAAGGGACGTCTTCGTGGACTTTTTAAGGGAAGCTGGTTTGTATTCACGTTACACACGGGGAAAACCAAAAAATTAACCATGCAGCCAGCCCATTTGCGAGGAATCGATGTCAGGTCAAGCTACCATTATTCAGGGACTTTCACTGTTTGTGGCTTGTGTTACCGACTTTACCGCTGGTGAGCCTTTTTTAAGGTAAGAAGCAAGAGAATGGAGGCCAAAAAGGTGTGCTATAAGATGGACGGAAAATTGAGATACTATAGTGCCTATGTAAGATCATCTGAATTCAGCTAAAAACTATTTATGATTAAGAGATCTAAACTTGATTGTTTGAAAGCGCGGGAGGAATTATTTACCTAAAGGAAAGAATGGCCGTTTTTCGAGAATGGTTTCAGTTTATGATACTAAAAACAATGACCGTATTTGAGGTCTTTTCATCCTAAAAGAGGGGAAGTTCTCTAAAATGTCTGGAGCAGTATTTTCAAATTCATAGAAAGCTTAGAATTTTATATTTTATAAGAGAGAAGTAATATTATTTATAAGATTATAATTATAATATTAGTTATAAGATTATTATTTTATAAGAGAGAAGTAATATATTTCATCCTAAAAGAGGGGAAGTTCTCTAAAATGTCTGGAGCAGTTTTTTCAAATTCATAGAAAGCTTAGAATTTTATATTTTATAAGAGAGAAGTAATATTATTCATCACAAACTGCATGGAAAGGGGCAAAGTGCAGATCATCATTCGGCTAACTGGATAAAAGACATTTTATGTGGTTTGTCATAGGAATACAAGCCAGTTCAAATGTATAATGTCGTATAACATGATAGACAACTAGAAATTTTAGATATTGAAGCCTGGACGAGCTACCAGTGTTCAGCGGCTTTTACCGCTCGGCCACCGGTGAGCTCTGAAAAATATTAAATTTAGCGTTTCTTCCTGGAGACCCAATTTCTGTTCTTCAAGCCTTGTGATCAGGATCTTTGAAATGTCGTTACAGAAAAGATGCAATTGAAAGCAATAAATAAAACTGAATTTTATGAAAATTCATTATTGATTAAGGCAAAACACATCGCAAACACATCAAAGTACATCGAAGGACATAACAAAGTCGATAACTTTTCAAAGTACTGGAGTCAAACAGTGGAAACAATATGGAAAAATTTATAGATATCCCAAGCTCAGTCAAAGCTAGAAAAACCACTACAAATTCTGAAAAAAAATGATAATGATCAAATCAAAATGATAATGATCAGAAAAACTACAAGCAGTTTTTATAAGGTTGAAATTACGAATGAAAACAGTTTAATGAACAATAGGAAAAATTTATTTTAAATTTGTCTTAAGTACGTAATTTTGAAATATTTTGCTAAAATTATAAGCATATAAATTTCAAAATTTAATTTTAGAAAATTTTAAAACTGTTTTAGGTTACTAATTATTAGATAAGTCATTATTTATTATCTTAAAAGGTTCCTCACTTTTATCCTACGTATTAAATGAAATGTCGAGGAACCTAGTGAACTGTTAAGCGATTTATCGCTCAGTTCAAAGAACAGAAAGCGTAAACTCAAAAAGGGTTAAGTACCCTTTATTCACTCAAAATAAGACTAACAGTCGGCCCCTTTCTCTGGGCGTACAGCAAAGCCTCCACTTGGCTTAAACTCAAAATGTAAGAAGTAAGATAACTAACTAGTGACTAAGAGATTTAGTCGAAGCTTACACGATTCTAATGTAGTTGCCCGTAATCTTAAACTAGCCGGCGAACTATTAAAAGGCACTTAATAATACGGCCGAGCGTAATAATAGCTTAGAGGAACGTAGCCAAGAGGCAAACGTACGCTACTCAGGAATCCTAACTCTGTCTCTCTCGAAGTCAGTTGAACTTGACTTAAATACTATTCTCTTATTTGCATTTACCATGTTTCTAAAACCTCATTCTGGTAGTGAATTGTAAGTTCAAACGAGATAAGAAAGAAAAGGTGAATTAAATTGAAATAACTGTTATAAAATTAAAATATACCCTATAATCTTATGACAGCATTTCTCAAACTTTTTTCCAAATAGCGACCACTTTCATAAATTAGAATGTTCTGTGGACAACTTTATTCTGATTTTCTTCAAAGAGAATGTTTTTGGGCATATATTACTATCTATATACATATATTTTTAAAATACAATTAATTAAAATTCATTTCAATTTATATTGGTACATTCAGCTATAAATTTATTGAGTGTTGTTATATCTAAGAGCGAACCAACAATCGACGAAATGAACAACTTTCGATTTGCAGTTTCTCCTTAAATATTTTGGAAAATTGTTGATTTGAAATGGTAATAAACACTGAAGGACAATCCAAATCAGTAAGTTCATCTTCCAATATCTCAACAAATTTTTATCACAAAGGCTTCACTTGTTTAAATTATTAAAGACGAATGGTTACTTCTTTAACTGGGAATTCGTTTCTGCGGAGATTATATAGAAAATTAGATTTTTATATTTGCCCAATTCTGTAATCTACAGTGTTGAAGTTCTTTTCATAACAATCTCTACTTTATAATGAGAAACTCTGTAATTAGAAACACATGACCAGGATATGTTCAAAGATTTTGTATAAGAACATATTTAAAGAAATAAAGCTCTGTGTACACAGTTTTGAGCAATTCGTTTGTCATTTTTTTTTTTTTTTTTTTTTTTTTTTTTTTTTTTTTTTTTTTTAAGTAGAAAGGGGAACTTGAAATATTTTAGCAGGATATATGTAAAAGTCGAACGTTCAGATATCATCTGAATTCAGCTGAAGACTGTTTACGATTGATGGCTCTAAACATGGTGGTAAACATGTAATTCAAATAAAAACAAACGAATTTTAATTAACTTAAATATATATAATAAATAGATAACTTTATAATAATAATTTTAAGATAAAAGATAATTACTACTAGAAACATTTCGAATAGTTTGTAAAGCATGCCACAAATATTGAAGAATTTCCAATAGAATGTTCCGCACTACCAGTTTCAATTAGTATTCACACCAAATTTTATAAAGCAGAGATTCAGAAAAATTGCTTCAGGAGAGATATATGGTAGTACTCCCATTACACTGTAAGGATTTTCTTCACTTCTTGTGATATGAAAATACACCAACTTTATTATTAAGACTCAATCAACAGATTTAGTGCGCCTATAAACTGTTCTAAAATAAAGGTTTAGAAGTGATAGCATTATAAGCTGTGTCAAAGAAAAAACATAGCGAAGGACATTTAGGATGATGCGCTGGAAGGCAATTCAGGATGCCCGAGTGTTATTTGCTCAGTAAATTGAGTTTCAGTGATCCATAGAAATCCTAATACTAATTTTCCAGAAATAGAATCCATATGGCACTTTCTTGCGAATCACTGAGCTATAAGATATTAGAAACTAATTTCCACAAAGCTATCCTGATGGCGTTAAGATGATAGGAATCTTTTTTTCTTCTTTTTGCCTTTGATGAACACCGCATTGGCTGCTTTAAAGGCGGGCTTGCGAAAGATTCTTTTTTTCTGCTGTGGAATCTCAATACTATATAAGCAAACAAGTAAACTATTCCTTGTTAGGAAAAGAGAGAAATATCTCCATATCTCCTATATCAAACATACCTACCTTCAGCCTAGGAAGATTTGAATGAAATATGGTGGTCTCGCGCCATTTGCCTCTCCTGTTCGTCATCTTCATTATTTACTTCGTTTACCGCACTCACTCTTTTGATGGTCATATCAGATTATGTGGTGCACGCTTAGCAAACAAGCTGAACGAGGTTTGCAAACATTACGGTGGTCACCAAACACCTCGTAACAGACGAGCTGGTAAGTGAAGTATAGTTTTGTTTATTCAGATTTTACAAAATATTTTCTAATGATATTAAACTATCTCAAAAAAATTTGTCAATTGTAATGCAAGTACGCAGAAATAAGAGCCCAGTGCTAGTTACAGCTTGTAGAAATAAAAACTATGATTAAATGCAAATTTTGTTGATTACTTATAATTTCTGTATATTTAAATTTCCTTTTTAAACACTATTATGACTCAAAACTTTAACATATAAAATTCCAAAATAGCTGATATTACTTCTTAATAAACAACCAAGTATTTTATTCAAATCTTGAATTTAATACTAATTCACTTCTATCAAACGTATCATAATAATTCTTAAATTTTGTGAAAGTAAGAAAAAACGTTAAGTTATATTAAGGGAGAAAGTTCTAAAAGTTGGAAGGATTATGCTTTTCTATACTTGACAATTTCTTTGGAAAAGTTCTCATTATTTTGAAGGATAATATAAGCTAAGTAATTGTATTACAGTTCTGAAGGAAGTTCCTTTATATAAATTAAGAACAATGGGTCAGTACGATTAACACTCAAAATTCGCTTCAAACCCAAATATAGGCTTCTCCTTTTCAAAAGGCATAACAAATACAAATTAAAATATAATAAGTCTGAAAAATACTTTCTGAAATAAATGAAAAGTATGTAATTTTTTTTCCTTGTGCAATTCCTCAGTAAAATTTTCCTTTTGAAAATTCCCCTTTTTAAACTACTAGTACTTACTACAAAAATATAACATTCATTGCTATTGATGTTTAACAGGCCTCATTCCCAGCAAAAGACAGATGTGTCAATTTTGAAATTTAGCAATCCAATAAAATAATAAATTTACGTTTAATTTAATATGTTCAAGTTAAAGCTAACAGCTTCCAATGAAATTAAAAATTTTTTTTATTAAAAATGTGACCGAAACATAAGCTATCGTAAAACAAAATTTACTTGTGAATAATAATACAGCTAATTAAATGTTCTTTGCACTATTACCAGACGCCTGAACTTATTACAGGTAGATTTTATTACCTTACTTCAGTAAAATGAATAAAATGTTCGTAGTTTTAGCTAGTAGCGCATCTATGGCATATGTACTACATCAGCACGGATTAATTTAATATTGACATTTTTCATTCATATTAGATGACTTTGAGAAACTAACTAAACTTCAACCCATCCCACTTAACTAGAATATTTATTCACACTTTGAAACTACAGTGCGACAGACAGAACTTGATAACTAGCTGTAATGACAACAGGTATTTAAACCAAAACCCTCCTAAAGCTCTTTGGTAAGGGAATAAGCATTGTCCAACTGAGCAAAAAAATATAAATAAAACTGGGAGCAGAAGTAAAGTCAGGATAAAAATAATGTACAAATAAAGTTATAGTAAGAAAAATAGGTAGAAAATTTTAGGAGATGGTTACTTTCTTATACTGTTGAAAAATTCATATAAAATGGCACCGACTAACAGCCTTTCTTTAATTCTGTTGGAAATAACTGCCATTAAAATACACATTTATCACATATTTATAATAAAAGAAATGAGATCTTCTGCAGACATTAAGTATAAAATAATAATGTCATACAGACCTAAAATATATTCATACCTTACCTAGCCTCCATCACATTTTTTTTTTTTATTTGGTAGAATTGCAATCTTATCGCCTTTCACAGCTCTTGTCACCCCCAGATACTTTTAAACAGCATTCAATGGTTTGTCAACTTTATATCTTCATGGCAGCAGCCATCATTTTTCAAGAAACTGGCTCAGGTTTAAAAAATAAGCAAATAAAACCTCAAACAGTGAAGTAAACTAACCATGAAACTTAAGGAGCAACTGAGTTTTCATTTTCTGTTTTAAACTGGAATGTCCTGGATGTGGAAAAAAACGTATGTAGGCTGGTCATAAAAGAACTTTCCCAATATATGAACCCCTAACGGCCTATCGACTTAACCAATCGAAATGAAATATTGTTAGTTGAAGGTATGTGTCTGAGATTGGGATGATTTAGAACAATAGAATTCTCCCAGTTACGATTACATTGAAAAGCTATCGGAATTTTCGAATGCTAACACCTACTTTTTTCCTGCGCAAATTGATCAGTGCATTGATAAACCATAAACGGCGTTGTAAAGATACTCTTAAGGCGAAAATTGGCAGCGTAAAGCATTTGCAAAGACGAGCATTATAAAGGACCAATGTCAACAGAGAGGAAGTATATTGACGCCTTTTAAATAATCACAGGAATAAACAGTAAAATCACTAATCACAGATAACCAGGTGCAAATCATTGCCTATGGAAAACCTTTAATAAATTGTGTGGGAAAATTGTTTCTTCTATCAGATGTTGATGCTGAAATTGTTGCTAAAGTGCATAATAAGTTTACTGCAAGTCCACTGTATGCTGGAAAAAGTGTTACTCACAGGTTTTGGGGAAAAAGTGTTACTCACAGGTTTTGGATGCACCGAAAACCACAACCCTCAGGCTTCTGCTCTCTGTTCTGCGGATGTTTCTTTATCGATTCCAGAGCGTGCAGATGTTGCAATTCGGAGAGAAAGAAACAGCGAGTCAAATTTTTCCTCATCAGGTATGATGAAGATAGCAAGTGACCGTAGAGCAGGTGATATTATGGATGGATGAGACGCATTTATCCTTTGTACGTAAACTCTAGGAACTGCGCTCACTGGGATGATGAAAATCTCACCAGCGCCTTTACACGAAGCTAAAGTGACTGTGTAACAGAGTTACGTAACGTAAATGTACAATAGAAATATTACGTACAATGTATGCAATACATTAAAGACAAGATATAAGTAATACAACAGAGCTACGTGACAAAAATTACAGTAACTATAGAAATATATTGTACATTCCGTATATATCATATTTATATTAAGACAATAAACATATATCCATAAATTATGTTTATATCGTTTAATTTAAATATAATATGCCAGCAATTTTTATTACGTACATATGTTACAATCTTACATTCATTTTATGCAATTAACTTTATGAGTTCTCGGAGTCATTTAAAACAACAGTCAGTTTAAAAGTCGTGTTTACATTTGTAATTGTCAACGGCCCATAAAACAAAATTATCTTTACTTCCAAACTAGGACAGTAGCATGTAAAACTTTCAAAGCATCAAAGGGTACCTATTTTAAAAGTAGCCTATCACCAATAATATTTAAAATTTTATTATAGAACTTTTTAAGTATTTGAGAAATTTTTAAGAATTAGTGGCTAATCCTGAAATGGATTAATCCATTCTAATTTTTTAAGCTAACCTTTAGAGAAGGTTTTATAGGTGAATCTTTCCGTTTCATTTGAGTTACATCTTTATTGCATATACTTATCTGCTTTTTCGAGGTGAGTTTTCACAGCGCTTTATCAACGTCTTTTTTTAATGCTCCATTCCTTACTACTTAGTCAGCTAGGTCATTACCCATTAAGTTAAAGCTGCTCAAAGCCAAAAGATTTACTTTTGACTTTTCATTTGACGTTCTGCAATATTTCTCCCAAAGAAAGAAATTTTATAGAATTTGGTTTAATATTGGCAGGCTATGCAGCTTATGGGACAGAAAATACAGACCCTTGTCAAATAATTCATTTCTTTATGAAAAATATGATGCTACGTAATACATTTGATATTGCATATCATATATTAATTTAATATAACATTTTTATGATTAGATTAGCTCTGTAGAATATTTATTTATTTCCATAGTTGGCTTTTGCCTATTTATTATGTGTCTATGAAATTACTTGTCTTTTAACAGCTCACAGCAATGCAGCCAACAACAGTTTCTTATTTCATACTTCGCATTCACTTGCACCACGATACATCCAGGAATCTCAACTAGAAAGTTTATTTGCTGGAGCGGCAATTGGAGAACCTAAAATGCATTCAGGCATTGTTGATGAGTGTTGCAAAAACCGATGCAAACTCTCAACGTTACTTTCATACTGCGCAGAGCCACCCAGGGAAGAGAATGCAGATTTGGAAAGGCTGTTCAAAGAAAAAGTGATACTGTTTGAAGTTTTACCTTCAGAAGAAAACGTAAGCACCTCTCTTTGCTCCTTTTTAAATTTTTGGATATTTTTTATAGTTACGCTGCTCAATTATAACTTTTGGACAAGTAGGGCCAGAAATTTTTGAGCTAAAGTAGCAAGAGAAGAAACGATAAGTCGCAAAAAGTAGTACAAAACATCATAGGTTGGTAACCTTACTTGATCTCTGACGTCATCACCAATTCTATCTCCGAGTGTTTCGTGTGTTATGAATTGTACTTCAGTTCTTTGCCGTTACTTAGAAATTAGTTCTGTTACTTAAAAATCTGGTGTCGTTTTGACTAAGTCATTTCCGTTGTTTAGTTTCTTAGCAGTATTATAATTAGAAGAATGAATTTCAAATATATGGCGCACTGGCTACAAACCGTTACGGAGATAAGGATTTAAAATCGACAGTGATGCAGCGATAAAATCACAAGTATTAATATTAAGGTGTATAACATAGTTTATAATGTTTTAGACTTGTTTTGAAATATTTTTCCTTTTATTATATTTATTTCAATGTATTTCGCCCGTCTATTAATTATGCAATGCAATCTGTGGTCTTATGACTTCGAGGAAAAACTTTAAATCGCCTTTACACGAATGAGAGGTAGATCGGGTAAAATCTTTATAGTCTTTCCCAGTTTTAGTTTTGGAAATTATTTTCATCATTTTTAAATATATTTTATCTTCTCCACCACCCTTCTTTTATTTAAAGACATATTGGTTTTCTGAGCTGTAACGATAAGCATGGAAAAGAGAAAATTACGTATATACCAAATAAAGAAGTACAACTGATCATTAGAGCTTTATATTGTATTTGGACAAAATTATAATAAAGAATGATATCTTAGAATTTTATGAGATAGTTATTTCAGTTATGAACAGACATTTATGTGTGAGCTCCTAAAATTTTGGCTGATTTTTCATTAGACTATATATATATATATACATACACATATGTATATATTCATAAATACAAAAATATATACATATATATCAGTTATTCTAAAAAATACTCGTTGATATATATATATATATATATATATATATATATTAATCATGTAACATTTGAAATAAAATATATTATAGAACAAACATAGTGGACGCGCGTTTTACTCATATGGTACAGCAGCTAGTATTCGTCTTAAACTTTAAAATCTTATTCATAGATCACCAGAATATTAAACAAAGCAAACAATGAAACATATGAAAACACTAGTGACTACTAATGAAAACTACGTAGAAGGAAATGATGCAGTCCTAAAAAATTCGCAAAATGGCATAGATATAAATTTTAGTAGCACAAGTTTGTCGAAAATCACAAATTTGCGAAAAATCGCATGATTTGGCAAGACCGGTGGGATGGGGGAAGATTTAAATTAAAAGGGTTAAGAAAATGCAGGTTTGATAGCCTGGGTTAGTTAGTTTCAACAAAGTAGCCGAGGGATGCATTTGTGGAAGGTTTTCTGAAAGAAAGTGACACACGTTTTAAATATACATGAGAAAACCAATAAACTGCATACAGCCAAACCATCAGCCAAGAGTAAAACACAAGATGAATTAATTACCAGAACTCATTGCCGCTGCAAGTCATTCATCAAATTTAGTGAGAAACTTGCTTTATTTTGTTATTGATGTTCTGAGCAGCAATTGGTTAACGATCATGTATGTTAACTACACTGGTGCTATGAATACTAAACACTATCCTTTTTTTTCCAACGTCATTCTTTTTCTAATCATTCGTTGTGTGGAATGCTGCTTCTCAAAATAATTTTAATTCGTTCCTGAGCCAATCCCAAATCACGAAGCACAGTAAAACATTTTCGGAGGATATTAAAAACGCAGCCAATGCTGGAAATGCTAGGAATTTACTAACTTATTATATATAAACATATTTACATAACTTAGTATACACGTAAGCAGTGTCACGGTTTTTCAGTTGGGTTTAATCTGTGTATTTCCAGTCTTTTACTGAAGGTAGAAGACGCAGTTGTTCTTGACCTCCTTGCAATTTCCCTTTAATTTTTGCTTATCCGTTTTCCTTAAGATAGTCCTGAAGTAGCGTACGACATACATCATTGAAAAAGTCAGCATGTTGATCTCGGCTTTACTAGGATACCACTCCTTGGTTAGGCCTTGGACTTCCCACGTTTTCAGAAAGTCCTTGATGATTGCTTATAAGTATGAACATATTGTGTTCTTCTCCTCCTCACAATAAGAAACTTCCCTGTAGGCTTCCTTGTGAAGGAATTGCTAAAGGAAGGTTTGCGATTTCTTAGTTGAAATATAATATTAAATAATTGGAAATATAAAATTAAAAAACGTATCCAGTTTTTCAATCACGCTGCTCGTTGTCTTAGTTTATACACACAGTAGCATTTTTTTATTCTTACGTGCTTCAAAAACAGGAGAAAATAAATAAATTTACCCTAAAATTTAATGTGGTGCAATTCACATTCCGTGTAGTTCGTCATGTGAAATACAAGTAGTTTTCGATCCATGCACTCTTTTATTAATCGAGACTTTCGTTATATAAGGCATCATTGTCTTTAAAAAGATTCGTGTACCTTCACTATATGTTTTCTAATTCGAAGACAAAATTACTTTATCAAGACATGAGACAGAATTTCATGTTGGAATGTAACAGAAACATTTTAAATGCAGATTTAAAAGAGGGAAGTTCATTTAATTAAATCATGATATAAAATTATGTAACAAATAATGTTATCATTGTCAGTTTCAATGTATCCTAAATGTTTTCTCATCCAAATAAACCTTATAAATGTTCTAGTTGCCTTTTTAAAATAAAATTCTTAAAAATTTCTATTTTTGTATTCAACTGCTGATATAAAAATGTTTTATTTGCTATTGTGATAAACAAATGGTTGCATCTAGTTGGCAACGTATTAGCATGGTATTTAGGCACAGAGAAAAGTAAAAATTCTTTTGTTCTGGAACAGAAAAAAGTAAAAATTATTTTGTTCTGGAACAGAAAAAAGTAAAACTTATTTTATTCTGGAATAACACTTAAATTTTTGCCATTTAATGTATGAATATTTCCCATGCCTCAGTACTATTTTGAGTCACTACAGCTCTTCCTATTTCAATCAAACGTGTCCAGTTTTCTTTTATACGCAGATTTCTTATATTAATGCATTAAAATCATATGCACCAAAGATATTATATACTATTACTGCGTTGCATATATACTTTAAATTTTTACTTACTTTATGTTTATAACAGTACATGCAAAAGTATCCAAAATATGTATGCATTTTGTTCTTTTGTTTAGTTGAAGATCCTCTTCATCATCTAACAATTTCCAGCTGTTCTATGACATAAGAAAAGCTAGTTTTAATGAAATGTTTGATGATACACGAAACAAACCCAATGTTTCTGAAATGAAACTTTTTCTGTTATAATTGATCCTTTAGACAAACAGATTTTAGAGCCTTCATGACCAGATAATAGTGAAATTCTAGGACACTTTCTTCTATCGCAAATGAGCATTCGTATAGCAAATTTTAAAATCAGTGGCTTCAAAAATAGCGTGTGAGAATATCGCTAATCTGGTCTTACTCGTACAATGCCTGTTAAAATGTATGACAGTTTTAAGTACTTTTATAGTATATTTGGTACACTTGTGACATTATAAATTTCTTTCAACTTAAATAACCCCGTGATTTATAATTTATTTAAAGGATAAACTTATTTAAATAATGATGATTAACAGCATGCGTCCTCTTTATGCTTTGCAAATTGATAATGAAAAATTTGGTGTAAGAAATAAACTAAAGTTCACTAAGATCTTCTAATAGAAACTTAAACCTAACTGGTTAAATTTCATTATCGACGCATTTTTATTGCAATTTTCATACTAACTTTTTACGCTTCTATTAATTTCCTTTATTCGTCGAAATTTAATTTTCATATATGAAAATTTTCTTGTCATGTTCCTTTTTTTTTTTTTTTTTCAGGATTCTACAAGCAGACAATTAGTCACTTCAGGTGATAATCCTCCTGCCAAACAAGCAGACATTGCAGACCAACCCAGACAAAGTCTTGGAACATATTCTCGGGAAAAACCGTACTTTATAATGGAAAACAACCTACGAAGAAGTAACATGAACAATGACAAGTTCACATTTTAAAAGAAAGATACTACACTGGTACTAAAAGAACTTGAAACTACTTTAAAAGGCTGAAAGTATCATAATTGCTCATTGCTTAAATTACAAAAACTAAACTATTTTGGTATTAAACTGCCAGAAGGCAACTGAGTTAAAGAAAGAAAGATATAGAATTTCTTGAATTCTTATATGTATTATTATTGGAAATAAAATTCTCGTACTTGCTTCTTGTCTAGATATATAATTTTACCAACAAACTGTAAAATTTGCAAACCCTCTTTGTGATGAATGTGTAATTAAAATTAACTTTAGTTTGTTGCTTGATCTATTATGATAGGGCCTGCGATGGCTATCTGCCTAAGAGATGGATGCCGTCTTGCAGGACGTTTTCAGAGAAACTGCATTATTCATGTTTCAAGTCACAAAAGCCTTATGCAAACTTATAATTTATAAATTTATCAATTCGCTGGGATTCGTACTTTTGACTACAAGAGTTCATTTGTCTTATATACTCCGTCATATTTTTACATTAACGTTTTTCATTTTAAGAAATGTAGACTACCGCAAAATTCCACTGAACTACAGCAAAATTTCTACAACATAAATTAGCATTCCTGCAGCGATTCACATTTTTAGACTTCACATAATGAATCTACTTTATTTCACATAGAATGAAAATAACAGTAAGGACATCTCCATTAGTTGTGAGCGTCTGGCAGAGTCATATTTCATTCCTTACATACCAATTTCGTTAAAACCGAAGCTTCTTCTCTTAACATGAACTAAATGGAACACTGTTTAAGGAACTGTAGTAGCTAAGAAGTAATATATATAATACATATTCATTAAATTAAATAAATAAAATAAGTTTTACATTAGCTTAAAATGGCATAAAAATAGTCTTATGGGTGGTGTTTTTTAGAAACACCTTTAATGAATACGTTCTACATTCTTTTTCTAAAAACATATGCTTTTTTTCTCAATTCTGAATTATGCAATGTAGGAACTTCAGCCCAATCTTGCTATCTTCCAGTGACACTTTCACTATTGGTGCATAGATTTAATTATCATCTTCGTTACCTTAATTATCACGTTTTCTTTCTGCTTTACGTAGTGTGGATAACAGTTTCATCTAAGGGGATTTCATTCGTTACAGCTTCATAGATTCTATGAAATTTTCAGCTTCGGTGTTATTTCCATTCTTCATCGGAACCTGCTTCGCAGTTTCTGAAACAGATTCTTACCGGCATCTCATTCTCATTTTCAAACACATTCAGTATCAAAATCAGCTTTCTCGTAAAATTTCCATATAATGGCCACCATTAAATAATCCCAAGACTTGGATTGTACGGAGTATTATGCCCCATGAGTAACAAGTTTTAAAATTCAGAATGGTACCTTAATAGCTCAGATGAAAGACCGAGGTAGTATTTATAGGCATGAGCCTTAGCTTGAGTTTGATAAGATCGATTTAAAAGCAATTAGAGAGCTCCATAAAACCAAAATGAGTCTTGTATTAACGTACTGGGAAAAACACCACAACTGGACGTCTAACTGATGCCTATAGGGATAAGAGCTTCTCTATGTGAAAGATTAGAACTACTTTCCTTTGTCCTTCAGTACCATGAATATATAGTTACCTATAACATTGCACAGTCATTAGAATTTTTTGAAGCAGGAAATGTGAAAAATGTGCAGTGCCCTTGCCAGGACTCGAAACTTGAACCTCTCGAATATGCGCCGAGTGTGCTACCGTTAGACTACGAAGGCAAACTGGAAGAAGATACCTTATACACTCTCCCCTTTAAAGGGCGACGGGGGCTTAGGGAATCCTGGTGGTAACGAATTATTATCCACCACCTTTTAGTTCGGGCGTCCCTCGTAGAGTCACTGGATTTTCTTCTGAAGCAAGAGATGTGAAAATGTGCAGTACCCTCGCTGGGACTCGAACCCTGGACATCTCGAATACGTGCCGAGTGTGCTACCGTTACACCACCAAGGCATGCTGGAGGGAGGAAGTAAATATCTTGTAACATTATTAACACATTCTTTTAAGCTTTCAATGCTTCCCGTATGTGCAAATTGGGATAAATGACTTATATCTCCTATAATGGAATGTTCACTATAGTCGACTCAATACATCAAAAGCTATATCTACTATCTCACTATATCGAGAGCTATATCTTGACTTCATTCTGTCCTTTCCTATATATATATATCGATAGATAGATAGTAACGCATTTTTACTGAAATTTATACACTCTTCTTTGCTAGCATAAACTAAGTCCAAACTTCTAACAGACATAAAGTGATTTTCGCTTCGTCTAAAAAGAACCGCAAAGTCTTAAGTAAGTTTTAAAACAAAACTTTTTAAAGTCAGAACTGGAACATAAATGCACGACTCGGGCTTACTAATCAGCAACCACTTGTGGCGGTATAACTTAAAGTAACGGTAAATTCAAATTTAAAACTAAGTCTAGTATCCAAGTGCTACACAATTGATTTAAAGCGAAGTTGGCTCACACTACTCACTGGTATAACAATTTAAAAGTTGGCAACGATAATGCAAAGCCGAAGATTACAATTTCATCTGAGCTAGCTAACCACTTATAGCTACTTCGATATTGAATTTTTATATATAAAAATATTCCCTTCTAAGAATATGCACTGAGTAATATTCTTTATTTTTATCCTTATTTTCTACATTTCATGTTCTTGTAATGTTTAAACTTAAATGTATTTTGAAATGATGAAAGAAGAACACTTGTTCGGTTAACCTCTAAACTGGCTTAAACTAAATAAATAACGAAGCTTAGCCATCAAAAAAACAACAAAGTAAATTACAAATTCAATAAACAAAGTTGAAATTTATTAAAACTTAATTAAGATTATAGGGTTTTAGTTGGGTTGAGTTAACTCAAAGTCTTTCCCACCTTGTAAGTGCATTGCCATTTTGTCTGAAACGTTATGACAAACCTGCGAAGATTTAAATAATCCTTAACTCTTAAAATGAACAGAAAGCATAACTTGTGCGTACAAATAAGCTCCGCTACTTACAAGTATTTAAAATATGGATATGGATATGGAGAAGTGTGGTGTAGTGTGGTGAAGTATTTAAAATAACATGTTTCAAATTTAAAATTTAAAATATCGCAGTAGACGACTATACAAATTAGCTTACCCAAGTTGGGTCAATATTTTAAATGGCGCATATTAACGTCGGCTAGCAGAATGGCTAAAGCCGGAATACTCACTCTCAGAGCTAGGCTATAGAACGTAAACAGCAGATGTTACTACCAAGAGCTCTATATCTAAAATATTCAAACCCTCGAGTTAAATACTTTTTAATCTAATCTGCATCCTGGTGAGGGTTACGGAAAGGAGAAGTTGTAGTCAAGATTTAAATCATAATAATTCGTTAATTAGCATAAAATTCTCTATAAGAGTCACAACATTGATACAACAGGTGAACATGTGTTAACAGTTACTTACAATGCAACACTAGTTAATAAATATACAGAGAGTTTTCTTTCACGTAAATAAAGGATAATGTTCCCAATGTAAAATTACTTTTAGGAATTTGCATTAATTTAAACGTGCAAGTTTCAAGGGTATTTTTTTAATTTTGATTCGTTTTCTTTGGATATAAATTCTCCTGTAACAGCTGGAATCTTCTTTACTGATTACAAATTACACTTCTTATTGATTACAATTCTTTACTGATTACAATAAAATCATTTTAAAGATAAAATAATCCACAAGCAGCCATTTCACGACAATCGCCCAAAACCATTTGTCAGATTTAAAAAGAAAGCACAGCTGAATATCTATGTTCATTTTAATAGATAACTCTTTAAATGTTTTTAATAAGATTTTACATTACATTTCTTAAGATATTTAAAATATGTTAACATGGAGTGTTCTCTAGCTCCCATAACTCCACAATATTTATATTAAGTTGTAGTCATTAGGTTAATTGGAAACAGAAAAGGTGTAAAATATGCAACCGCCTTCGCCGGGAATCGAACCACGGACCTCTGAAATACCGGCCCAGAGTGCTGAACCACTACACCACGAAGGCACGCTAGGAAAGTGGGAGAAATACCTTATATATTTCCCTTTTTAAAGGGCGACTGGGGTTTTCAGGGGACCCAATCGCCAAATCCTGGGTGTGGAGAAACCTCATCCAATACCCTTTTAGTTCGGGCGCCACTGTAGAGACATTAGGTATTTTTTGGAGCCAGAGAGAGGAAAAATTAGCAGCGCCTTCGCCGGGAATCGAATCACGGACCTCTGGAATACCGGCCCAGCGTGCTGAACCACTACACCACGAAGGCACGCCAGGAAAGTGGGAGAAATACCTTATAAAGTTATTTACTGATTCTGAATCACATTTTTGAGGTTCAAAGAATCTTGTTTTTCAGATGATCCAACTTAATTTTGAAAACAAAACCAAAAGAAGATTTATACCAAGTTTAACAACATCTCTATACATTAAATTTAAAAAAAAAGGTTTATATTTAACACAATACCAATTTTGCCTTCTATTAAAATTAACAAAACAACTAAAAGAGGATCCCTAAAATTATAAGGAATTTTAGCTTTCCTAAAGCTTGCTTTCGTCCTAAAACCGGCAGCACTTCCCGCTGGCAGCCTGAAAATCTTTGGTTTGACTCCAGACAAAGGTATAGCTGCTTTCTCACGATTCTCGAATCAAATGGCCAGATGTCTCTACAGTCAAACGTAACTGAAATGTGGTGAATGATACTTTGTCATCATCTTAATTTGACCGACTGCATCTCGTAATCTCTCAGTTGCCCAAAATAAGTGAGGAAAACTTACCGCCTGCTCTCGTTGTGCTCCTGATAGCATGTCCAGCTTATAATCGTAAGATCCGTGGCTTATATCCTGGCAAAAACATTGCTAATTTTCCCGTTTCTCTCTCTGGAAACATAATAATTCTATAACCATCACAGACACTTTAAGGTTAAGAAAAGTGGTAGCACCCTAATTTTTTATGATTATTTATTAACACTAAAGCTTTATCTGCATTTTTACAATTTATATATATAAAAAAATAGGAAAGAAAAAAATGGTAAGAAGGAAAGGAAAAATCTACAACTGCGAATTTTTTAATACTACAGATGCCCTGATGGATTCATCGCTCGAATTTTTAACAAAATTCCGGGAAGTTGGCCACAGGAACTAACCGTAGTAAACTTCTGATCTTTGCAAAGAAGAGTCACGCAAAAAGAAATTTGTCACACCATATAATCTAGCAGGAGAAGAATCAATCCCCTGTAGCAAACGGCTCCTACGCTTGGCCCTTTTGAAACTAAGCTAAAAAATGAGCTAAAACGTTATTCTTCAAGAGTATAAATTCTGGAACGTAAAAATCTTCTTTACAAGAAATATTAGCAAGAGATAACTAACCGCCTTCAGCAACGACAACGTTTACTGTCATTTTCCGTCTTTCTAATATATTGGTAAATTTCAAAAGAGCAAGCAAAAAAATCTTCACTCCGATCTGTATTTTGAAGTTTCTTCTAGAATTCAAAATGCAATTAATGGAAGTCCCAGATAATTCCTCACGCTCAATGACTGGAAACATCCACCTTATGCCTTTATTGTAAAAGCTGGTCGTTTAAGGAATCGACATCATAGCAATTAGCGAGAATCTAGAAATTTTATCTAGAAGGTGACAGACAAAATTCTTCATTAGTCAGCTGCAAGCGTTAGAAACCAGAAAAACTGCAATTTTATGCTTCCAAAATACTCAAGATCCCATATTTAGACAGGAGCAGGATATCAAAGCGCTTTGATGGACTTTTTGATGTCACAGAGATGTCTCTCTGGAACCAATTTCTATCACACTATACTCTTTCCTTTCCGTGTCTTTACATGTGCAATTCTGAATTCCACATTTAGGTCGCCATATAAAATGGGTTAAGATGAAAATAGCTAATTATTTTACTAGGTGAAAAAACACATAAGAACTGTTTATCAGTAACCTTTCTTGTTACATAACAAAAGCGTAAATTTGAAGGTCACTTTTAAAATAAGAGGTGAGCAATAATATAACTTCCGTGTCATTACGCCCAGTGCAAAATATTCCCAAACATTACGTTTCTTATGGGATTAATTTCAATATGCAATAAAACAAAAGATGATAGTGTTTTAGAAAATTATACTCCTCTTGAAAGCCACTCTGAGAAATTGAAATGAATGCATTTTTTTAATATTCGGCTCGAGATATTTTATTATTCCGCACAGTTTTTAATGACGTTTTGAAAAACTTATTAAATTATACAAATCGAAATTTTATCCTTTGTTAATTGCCTTTCTCACTATAATATAGGTAATGAATCTAATTCTGAATGACTGCATAAAGCAATACCTCGTTGCTAAGTTACCCAGACGGTATAGTGGTTAAGGGAGCTTACTGCCGTACCGAAGGGCCGGGGTTCGGATCCCGGAGAAGGCATGGATGTTTGTACATGTATAGTATGCGTGCGGCATGGGGACACTCTAAATATCTGGCAAGCCTAAAGTCCTCTCGAGAGGTTGGTGATAGGGGAAGAGGGGTCAAAGACCCTCCGACCTGTCCCCTGGGTGCTCTCCATCAAAATTTGGGGCGGAGCTGAAAAAGTCGTACTGGCACCTGTATGGTGCTCAAAACTGTTTCCAATGGCAGGCGCAATCTTGCACTTCCTGCCACGATGAATTTCGTGGGCTTGTTATGATGTTACTCTCAGAAAAGTGAGCTAAATCATAGTACAAACACTAACATTGCTAAAGTTACTTACTTTCGCTGCAAAATTTTTTGGCCGCTATTAATTTAATTCACATTATCCACTTGTCGGGTGTTGAAAGTGGTTACATACTAGAATTTGCGCGCCGTGGAGAACATTGGATGTGAGTAAATAATGTCTATTCATCATCCCAGATGCTCTTCGGTTGTGACCTTCGTCTGCCTTGTGATCTCTTGTTTGATAGCCCTCCTGATGCGCCTTCATCGCCTAAGGAATTTATCCAAGATCTCCAGGCACGGTTTAAAGTGATGCACACTTTTGTACGAGAGCGAGTCAACTCGACGGAGACTATAAAGACCCGATACGACACGAGATCTACGGGGCATCGAATCAACGAAGGTGACAGGACGTGGTTAAGGAATAAGGAATCAGATTTGACAGAAAGCACTCTCTCCTAAACTACAATCCCCCTGAGACCTTTCTTGCACAGGCCTAAACAGGCTTAACGACGTCGTAGTTCGTATCCGTAAGTCACCACATCCTAAGCCTAAATTCGTTCTTTATAACGGACTAGCCTCTTACTATAGTAAGCAGTCCCACGATGTAAATAGTATAATAAGACCATGATCCTATGTGAATATAAATTTGTAAACTCATACATTTATTTAATGGCTGAAAAATTTCAATCAATCGATTTCCTCAGTTGTAGCGTTTTACCTCCTGTCCCTGGATTATACTGCCTGGGACACGCAGTCATTGGGAAGGAGCAATATTACCAGTTTTGTATATGTGTAAATAATTTCAATGGAATAACATGTAAATTTTAGTATCTCTTGTATAATGTAACATGAAAGGCTTCAACAATGTGAAGCTTCGCTGGAAAAATGAGGCTACAGGGACAAGTCCATTTAACATTGAGGTAGTCTATCTCGCCAAGTCAAGTTGGCAGTGGTTTTAACGACTAATTTTTGTAGCCAAGTTTGGCAAGAAATCGCCAAAAGTTGCCAACTTGGCAAACATTTGGTGACATTTTCGGCCGTTTCCTATATACGTGTAGCTGGCCTGACCCTATATAACTGTAACTGTATATGCCTTCTAGCAATTTCGAGACTTGGAAATTTCTCGTAGGAGGGGGGAAATTATATATGACCGAAGAAAGCATCAAGTTTAGTTCAGAGTTCAGCTCAGGCGTATTGACAGATCACTCCGCGAGCTTGTATACCGAGGCTTTTCATACACCTTGCGCTTAGTATTACATTATGTATTTTATGTTCTCTTGTGCTTGTGTATGTGCTCTGTCATATTGATAAGATTTGTACGAAAAGTTCCAGAAAAGTTTCAGAACTGTAAAGTTTTCTGTTGGGAAAAGTAAATTTTACCAAACTGCCATCGGTTCTGTGGGCATTCAATCCATTACGAACCCGTACGCACATATTAATATATTGAATATTTTTTGTAAGGCAAAGTCTTGCTTTTACCCTGGTATTAGTTGGTAGTCGAGAATAAACCAGGATATTATTGCAAATTTCAAAGTTTTTAAAATAATTCCTTGCATGGATGTTGTGATGTTATTTAGACATGTCTTGTCTTAACATACACCTTTACTATTTTCCCCTCTTCACCCCCTTAAAACTACTCCTAAACAAGCTCGTTGGACTGAAAGGGCTGTGCAAAGAATCTAAAAAGAGTTGAAATACAAAATAGACATGAAAGCATTTATTTATTTGTGAATTTAAGTCACATTCACTGTCCAAAAGGGACATATTGCAGATGATTGCCATTCCGTTCTACATAATAATTATCTTGCTAAGCTCGCCTATTACATTTTGCACTATATCTAGGGGATTTCTTCAAACTTCTAAATGTGACATTTAAATTGCGTGGGAGTGCAGAAGCTTTAATGTCTTAACGTTGTAAATATCCCCAATGAAAAACAATCACGCGACGAAAGATCAGAATATCTCGCAGGCCATGGGTTGTTCGTTGTTCCAAGATGTGTAGCTAACAACTTCTGAACAGGTTCTCCAAAACTGCTATGGAAGCAAGTGCGGTGTGGCCCCATCTTGTTGTAAAAAACCTTTTGTCGTTAACTGGCGGATGGACAAGCGCAAAAGCAAGGGTCTTTTCTAACATGTAAAAATAATGTGGTTTCATACCAGTGACAGCCATTTTATGTCACGCTCATCTTCAGAATATTATGTACCCACAACTACAAGTGAAGTCATCGAGCAACATACAGTCACTTTAGACTGCGTGCAGTGGCCGTTGGTGAATTTCTCTAGGGCTTTTGGAAGACCAGTATTTGAAACTTTCCTTTTTTACAATTCCCGATAAATGGAAGTGAGACTCATCGGTCATCGTTCATCTGTAAAGCCCAAATTCTTGTCTCTAGTTAATTATTTGCAGCATAGTTTCTCAAAAATTTACTCTGTTTTCACAGCCAAGTTCATGCATTGCATGGATGATTTGAATTTTATACGGATGAAACTAGAGATCATAATGTTCGCCATATCTTGCGGTCCGACAGTCCGAATGAGACATAATGGCGTTGCAGAGATCACCGTGGACTTCGCTCAAAAGCATCTCTCACACACTCAACATTCTCCGGGTGTACGTACTGTTGTTGCCTTGCCACTTTTCTTCTTGAACGCAGAACCAACAGCCTCAAAATTTCGATCCGAAGTCTTGATGGCATGACGTGATGGAACAGCACTACTACGATCAATTCCGTAATACCTTAAATTCACTTTGAGAGATTAGTGCTTCTGCACCGTTTTGTAAAACTCTTTCACGGCAAACGCACTTTATTCTCTGCTCCACTGTTTCACTGCAACTAAACGCTTTCCAGGGCGTTGAAGCTATAAGATGGCAAGAGACAAATTTTAGCGTCGCCACAGGGTAGCTAATGGAATTAGTGCCCTCAAAGACTGCTTTTTGATGCCACATGTTAGCCTAGTTGCGAATTATGTGGTACAGCCAATGCACACAGAAAGATAAAAGTGACATACAGATATAAAAACATTTTTTAAAATGGTCCGATTCACTACCGCAGCCTGTAGTAATTTAAAAACGTATTCAGCAGACAAAACTTCCAAAATCCAACGATAAAATCTCAGCTATTATTCCAAATCTAAATTTTTTTATTGCTTTCTGCGTTTAAATACAATTCTAATTCAATTAGAATAAATAAATATACGGTCTTGAAGTATGGCACTGAACTAAAAAAACCTATTGATGTATTGAGATAACAAAGAAAATGAAAATATAATTTTGATAAATTTTTCATGTAAAATGTATGTAAGAAGAATTTAAAACCTGGAAAAATCCTAGGTGAAACATAGGTAAAAGGTCTGATTGCATAGTTGGTTTTCGTGATTTTCCGGATGCATAACATGAATATGAGCCATTTTTCATTAGAATGTCCTGTAAGAGCTTTCCTTTAACTAAGCTGAACGCCATAACTAAGTAAAAAGGCATATTTTTTATTTATAAAGTTTTGAACACTCATAAATTAATCATTACCAAATTTAAGTAACTTTGCGATAACTTAAATTTTGCTCTGCAAATTAACGATCATCTTTAAGTGAGTTTCGGCTCAACAGACAACTATGCATTAACAGACAACTTCAACTAAGCTTCAACAGACAACTATGCATTAATTGCTTGAATTAAGTATAATTTAACTCGCAAAGTAGTTGCAACTTTGTAGAGACATTATGTATATTTTGGAAGCGGGCAAGATGAAAAATGAGCAATCGCCTTCGCCAGGAATCGAACCACGGACCTCTGCCTGTGAAGAAGAGAAACTGTTTGCTGTATTTGCAGTTTATGATATTATGCGATTCTATAACAATAACCTGCTGAAGTTTCCCAAAGAATATTTTACTTGAAACAACTTCTATAAAATCTTTTAAAACCTCATATTGAAATAAAATCTATAATACATATTATACCATAGATTTCAGCATAATCTGTTAAAATCTTTCATATGATCGCGATTGTTAGAGCATTTCGTAATTTCTAATGCAATGTTCTGTTTAATTTTTAGGGAATTTATTTCACTCAAAATTTTAAAATTGATATTAATTATTATTAACGTCAATTAATATTAAAATTTATATTAATTTACTTGCTTCAGAAATGTATTTACATAAAGTTTACAGACGAAGGAAAGCCCCAAAATGAATTTATTATATACGGATCACACCACTATTAGTTTTTTCGAAAAGACAATTTCTGAAAATTTCATCTTGGTAATAGAACACCTCCATGTGCTTCGCAGTCACGCGCGCAGTATTAAAAAGAAAGAAACGTCAGCTTTTTTACAGGATATAATTATAAGTACTATATCTCTCGTATTTTCAGGAAACTCCTACATTTGAGCTACTATGTTTTGTAGGCTCCGGACTGCCATAGTTAAAAGAATAGCTTCTCCGCATATTTCTCTATGAATCAAGATAACTAATATTCGAGGTAATTTTTCTCATAAAACATTTACATATCAACTGACACTAATGTTGAAAGTTCAGTATTCATTTAGCAGATAACGCAGAATATGATACACAGACATTACTAAAATATCTCAGAAGGTATTAATTGAATTTGTTCACCTTTCATAATTTCTGACTATTGCTCTTGCCACAATTACTTCGTATAGATTTTCATCGTCTAAATAAATCATTTGCCATACATTTTCATCGTGGGTAGTGAGAGTGAAAGTGTAATATTAAAATGCCGCCAAACGAGAAACACAAAAATATATTGCGATTATTTATGTAGTATATAGGAAGAAAGGTATTCATGGTTAAATTCTCCAGCTTTACAATGTTCGCGAAGCTTATTAGTAGCATGCCCTCGTACTCAGCCGTCGGAAGTGACATCACAGAAAAAGGGCGTAACCATCGCTATCTTGGATCATGTGACCACCGGAAGTGACGTAGGAAGGTTGCTTGACATCATATTTGATTTTTGTGTGTGACAAAGACAATATTTTTCCTAATTTTTATGTTATCTACGGGTTTTTTCCGTTTTTGTAACAGCTATCGCTTGAACATGTGTTTGAGATGACATCAGTTTTAATTAGTTTTTCTTTAGTATTTTAATTATTTAATACGTAATTAATTTAAGCTGTCATTATTTTAATTGATTCGACTATTCATTTAAATAACAATACTTTCTTCCATGAATTATAAAAAGCTAGGATTCGTACCTGCACCCTTCTGGCATGGGAGCCGCGCACGATACAATAAAGCCACGGTTTTTCCCTTGAATCTTGTTATTTGACCTTGCCTAGCAGCGAAAACAACCACGAAATCATCAGGCTGGAGAACTGCGCATCAACAAGCCTTTTCCAGCGTGCCCAAATACGTAACTTCCCACACTTTGTGCTTCCGCGAACAAATACAATCAATCACCATCTCGCTAACAGTAGGCTTTTCATAACAGCCAATCAGCGTATTTGTTTGTTGAAGAGGACACAGCTTCATTTTGGCTTTTTACTTTAGTTATTCATTACTGCTTTAAATGTAAGATATTTCTCACATATTAAATTTCCCATTTTAAATTTAAGGCATACTTTTAAAATGTTTTCTTTTTACTTCGCATTCTTATTATATTAAATTAATGAATTTTTTCATTCTACTTTTATACCATTTTCAAACGGAAATTTACTTCAAATTTTCGGAAATTAATATTTATTTCTAAAAAAAAGTAAATTTATTTCTTACATTTCTTTCCAATTTTTTATTTAATTTTTTTTTCCAAAATTTTTCTTTTAACTTTTTTAATGTAAATAGTTTTAAGGTTCACTTCCTGGAGTCACGTTTTATTTATTTATTTATTTAAGCAGAAAACGAGAACAATTGTGAAGTGCCTTTGCCGGGGTTCGAAACCTGGACAGCTCGAATACGCGTCGACTTTGCTTACAATTACACCACGAAGGTATGCAGAAAGGAGGGAGAAAATAACTTATATACTCCCCGCTGTATGAGGCGACCCAATCGCCAAATCCTGATGGTCACGAAGTATCATCCTCTACATTTTAGTTCGGGTGCCAAGTGTAGAGTCATAAAAGCTTTTTGAGGGGAAGAGGGAGCAGAAGACGTGAAAAATTGGGCAATGCCATCGCCGTGACTCGAACACACATCGTATGTACTTCCAGTTACACATAAAAAGTCATGTGGAAAGGAGGAAGTGTGTGTGTGTGTGTGTGTGTGTGTGTGTGTGTGTGTGTGTGTGTGTGTGTGTGTGTGTGTGTGTGTGTGTGTGTGTGTGTGTGTGTGTGTGTGTGTGTGTGTGTGTGTGTGTGTGTGTGTGTGTGTGTGTGTGTGTGTGTGTGTGTGTGTGTGTGTGTGTGTGTGTGTGTGTGTGTGTGTGTGTGTGTGTGTGTGTGTGTGTGTGTGTGTGTGTGTGTGTGTGTGTGTGTGTGTGTGTGTGTGTGTGTGTGTGTGTGTGTGTGTGTGTGTGTGTGTGTGTGTGTGTGTGTGTGTGTGTGTGTGTGTGTGTGTGTGTGTGTGTGTGTGTGTGTGTGTGTGTGTGTGTGTGTGTGTGTGTGTGTGTGTGTGTGTGTGTGTGTGTGTGTGTGTGTGTGTGTGTGTGTGTGTGTGTGTGTGTGTGTGTGTGTGTGTGTGTGTGTGTGTGTGTGTGTGTGTGTGTGTGTGTGTGTGTGTGTGTGTGTGTGTGTGTGTGTGTGTGTGTGTGTGTGTGTGTGTGTGTGTGTGTGTGTGTGTGTGTGTGTGTGTGTGTGTGTGTGTGTGTGTGTGTGTGTGTGTGTGTGTGTGTGTGTGTGTGTGTGTGTGTGTGTGTGTGTGTGTGTGTGTGTGTGTGTGTGTGTGTGTGTGTGTGTGTGTGTGTGTGTGTGTGTGTGTGTGTGTGTGTGTGTGTGTGTGTGTGTGTGTGTGTGTGTGTGTGTGTGTGTGTGTGTGTGTGTGTGTGTGTGTGTGTGTGTGTGTGTGTGTGTGTGTGTGTGTGTGTGTGTGTGTGTGTGTGTGTGTGTGTGTGTGTGTGTGTGTGTGTGTGTGTGTGTGTGTGTGTGTGTGTGTGTGTGTGTGTGTGTGTGTGTGTGTGTGTGTGTGTGTGTGTGTGTGTGTGTGTGTGTGTGTGTGTGTGTGTGTGTGTGTGTGTGTGTGTGTGTGTGTGTGTGTGTGTGTGTGTGTGTGTGTGTGTGTGTGTGTGTGTGTGTGTGTGTGTGTGTGTGTGTGTGTGTGTGTGTGTGTGTGTGTGTGTGTGTGTGTGTGTGTGTGTGTGTGTGTGTGTGTGTGTGTGTGTGTGTGTGTGTGTGTGTGTGTGTGTGTGTGTGTGTGTGTGTGTGTGTGTGTGTGTGTGTGTGTGTGTGTGTGTGTGTGTGTGTGTGTGTGTGTGTGTGTGTGTGTGTGTGTGTGTGTGTGTGTGTGTGTGTGTGTGTGTGTGTGTGTGTGTGTGTGTGTGTGTGTGTGTGTGTGTGTGTGTGTGTGTGTGTGTGTGTGTGTGTGTGTGTGTGTGTGTGTGTGTGTGTGTGTGTGTGTGTGTGTGTGTGTGTGTGTGTGTGTGTGTGTGTGTGTGTGTGTGTGTGTGTGTGTGTGTGTGTGTGTGTGTGTGTGTGTGTGTGTGTGTGTGTGTGTGTGTGTGTGTGTGTGTGTGTGTGTGTGTGTGTGTGTGTGTGTGTGTGTGTGTGTGTGTGTGTGTGTGTGTGTGTGTGTGTGTGTGTGTGTGTGTGTGTGTGTGTGTGTGTGTGTGTGTGTGTGTGTGTGTGTGTGTGTGTGTGTGTGTGTGTGTGTGTGTGTGTGTGTGTGTGTGTGTGTGTGTGTGTGTGTGTGTGTGTGTGTGTGTGTGTGTGTGTGTGTGTGTGTGTGTGTGTGTGTGTGTGTGTGTGTGTGTGTGTGTGTGTGTGTGTGTGTGTGTGTGTGTGTGTGTGTGTGTGTGTGTGTGTGTGTGTGTGTGTGTGTGTGTGTGTGTGTGTGTGTGTGTGTGTGTGTGTGTGTGTGTGTGTGTGTGTGTGTGTGTGTGTGTGTGTGTGTGTGTGTGTGTGTGTGTGTGTGTGTGTGTGTGTGTGTGTGTGTGTGTGTGTGTGTGTGTGTGTGTGTGTGTGTGTGTGTGTGTGTGTGTGTGTGTGTGTGTGTGTGTGTGTGTGTGTGTGTGTGTGTGAGAGAGAGAGAGAGAGAGAGAGAGAGAGAGTTACATGCATGTCATTTCCCTTTGGAAGTCATCGTTGACAAAATTTTCTGTAGCTTATAAACCGACTTGAATCAATCCAATCAATCCGTACAATGTCCATTCTATTATATACTTTAATTGAAATATTACATTTCTTAATTTTGTACTACTAAATCTATCGGAGATTCTCAGAACTTTCTCTTCTAATGCACTGTACTAACTATTGATGACTAAACTAACTTCTTCAAATACTAGCAAAAACATCATAGATTCTCTCTTAAAGACATATTTTTAATAAGAAGATTCACCAAACTATGTCTTTGCAAACCTCACGAATTCTCTTCTACACATCCTACATTTATTCAAAGGATTCACCAAACCATGTGAGCAAAAGTAAATTATTCACTTTCTACTTATAAATTCTCCCTTATATTTAAACTTTATCCTGCTTTTAAAACATATTCATGTTACATTTCTAATTCATTTTCCCTAAAATAAATACAGACTCACCCCAAGTTTCTTTATTATAAAATCTACTGAATTTGGACAAATCTTATAAGAAGAAATAAATTTTCATGCCATAAAGTCTTCTTAAATTAAGACTTGTGCATTTCTACCCACTTTATTGAAATAATATTTCATTTCTTATTATTTTACGCTACAAATATCTACAGGAATATTTGCAGAACATTCTCTTTTATTTAGCAGAAGGATTGATTTATGTAACTAACATGGATAAAATCTTTCAAACATTTTCAAAAAATATCTTGGATTTTCTTATACATAATCTACCATAAATCACTAAGCTTACGCTAAAACATGATTTTTCGACATTTCAGCACATCGCACGGATTCTTAAAACGATGCCACCAACTACCGGACAGCCTCATAACGACTATTATATTCAAATTTAAAACAGCCTTGAGTTTCTTAGCAACATACATGGAAGTCGAATTGCTTTTAACTATAGAGAAGAAAACCCACACCCTAACGTATTATTCAAACACGAATTACAGCCAGATCTGAGAAGGAGAACTAAAGACGAAATCTAAAGTACACACAGAATTTAACATTCAAACACGTAAAGAAAGTTTTTTTCAAATGAAAAATGAGCAATCGCCTTCGCCGGGAATCGAACCACGAACCTCTGAAATACCGGTTCAGGTGTGCTGACTACTACATCACGAAGGCTTGCCAAGACGGTGGGAGAAATACCTTATAAAGTAATTAAGCATGTGTAGCCCAAAGAAACGATGCATTCGTGAAAGACTTTCGAAGATAAACTTGCTCTATTCTCGTAACGCATAGACTACATCCTTCATTTCGGTTTAAGTAAACATTCAAAATAATTTTCTATAGAACTAAGGACTTCACCCACATTAATTCGTAATGTAAATTATTAGAACAGCTACAGACGTATAGGAGAACTCTACAATATCCAAAGAAAAGCTTTTTTCTAAGATAAAGAACTTAAACCGAAATATAAAATGGAAAAAGAAATTGCCAGATTTTCAAAAAAAATGTAAGCATCAAAGAATGAACAAGAAATGAATATATTTGGCGCTTATATTGTGAATGAGATAAGCGTGGGATAAGAAAATTAACCAGTTTTATGCACTGAGCCTGAAAAATAATGAACCATTTTTAATCTTATTTTTGTCTATAGCACGTTAATTTATACTAAAATCTATCGTTTTCAATAACTATGTTTTGTATATGCACACAAAATGATAAATCAGAGTGCTTCCGTTTTCTGAAGCTTCAAATTCGGAAATATTACACCTCAAAAACAAAACGGATATAGCAATAATGAAATATAGTGTAAACAAACGAATGCGATAAATTACTTTTTATGCTAATTTTTACAAATTCGTAGATCGTTAACAAAAACTAAGGCACTTCATACGAATTTTTTTTTTGTATTAACTTATTTCCCATTCTTCACTGACTTTAAGAAGGCATCTAATGTTGGTTTCCCATTTTGCTTAAGATTATATGGATTCGTTTAGTTTTACTGACAGTTATTTTATGTTAATTTATTTACGGACTTTCTCGCTTCCCTTTTTCCTGCCGGAATGTAAATTTCTAAGTCGCGTGTATTCAAGCGAGATAGAACTGAGATAGTATTTAAAGGAAGGTTTTTAGAGGGTAGAATCAGAGTGTGTTCCGCCTGCTGAAGGCCACGTTTGCTAATTCATTCTCTTCTCATTGAAAGCAATTTTTGCGACTTTGTGTTATTCTCGCCACTAAGCTTGCCTCGCCGACTTAAGGTCAAAGCCAACTTGCGCGTTTTGTATCTGTGTAGCCTTTCGGCTAACTTAAGTTAATTTAGTCATAATTAAAAATTAATTACATTTGCTTTAAGCCACGACTGTTAGATGGTCTGTAAGCACAAGCAGGCCTACTGTTAAACTTTTGTATGATTTGAATAAAAGTGTCTCTTACACTCTTCCTCAGTCTCTGTGGTACTTTACATCGTGATAAGTCATTTAAGACTCAGAGTTCTTGTCTTTGTTACCAAAGAACATGATACTCCACAAGATTTATCCATGTATGTACTTAATTTTTGCATCTTTTTCCTTTAAAGTACCGGAAGAACCTAAAAGAACTTTTTTCTGGAAAATCTCCATATTTTGTCTCAAGCATTATTTCTTCAGTATCGTTGAAATAACTATTTAAGCATATAGGTACTTTGCATTGCACGAACAACCACTAGTCTTGTTCTTAACTTTTAATCCATACCATGCGAATGTCTCAGAGAAGTTATATTTCGCTTTAACTAGATCATTTTAAGTAATATTTTAACAGTAAGCAGAACTTTTTATTGCATTTTTTATAAAATCTGACCGAATTCAGAATTTTATTATTAATTTCGGAGCTTTAACCATTTCTGTTCGAAACAAATACATTCAAAAAGTTATACAGATATATTTTTCTACTTTTCAAACCATATCACTTCCAATGAGATTTGATTACTCACCAAATAGTGGAAATTTTGTTATTTTACGCATCCGAATGCATTTCTTGTCTCACGTACTATGTTCCTTACAATGACTTAATGCAAAATTACAAACAAGTTATAAAGGAAGTACATATTTCCTGAAATACTATACATTTAATTTCGAAACGTTTACATGAATATCCTTGTTTTTAATCCTTTAACATTTCTTTTCCTCCATATGAAGTAAATTTTTTAGCATAAAATTTTCAATAAACAAGAAATAAAGCAAATAATTAAAAACCTAGCTTTAAAAAAGGCACCAGGCTTAGACGGCATCGATAACCCCATTACAAAATTAATCAATCAAGCCCATTCTGATATAATCTGCAGTTTTTGGAATCGATGTATAGAACTCGATACCTTTCCTGATTGTCTGAAAATTGGTAATATAATACTCTTCAATAAGAAGAATAAAAGCTCCGATGAACCTAAATCTTATAGTCCTATAAATCTTCTCCCAGACCTGGGAAAAGTTTTGGAAAGACGTCTTATTGGTCGCCTAAAATTTCATGTTTACAGCAAAAACTTAATAAGCAATAACCAGTACGGATTTCGAAGTCTACTTTCAACAAGTCATGCAATTAATTCAGCTCTTGAACAAGTCAGAAACAATAAAATCAATCAACTTCATTCTGCAATAATATGTCTCGACTTAAAATCAGCTTTTGATTCTTTATGGTGCCCAGCAATTTTACAAGCACTGCGTTCCTTTTAAGTGCCCTCAAAATTTATTTCTTATGATTCAAGATTACTTCAGAAACAGGAAAAGTATGATTCTTTACAACAACACTGAAATTGCAAGTAATCAAGTCAGAGGATATCCTCAGGGATCTTGCATGAGTGCAGATCTCTGGAACATCAGTTTCAACAACATCATTGCCTATCCATGGCCAGATCACTCAAAAATTGTAGCTTTTGCAGATGATGAAGCTTTTATTACAAGTGGCCGTACCAGTGACATTTTACAGAATGATTGCCTACGACGTATGCATGGATATAACTGGGGCTTAAATCCCCATATAACACGTATTCTTTTAAAACAGTCATCTCAAAAATGGTAAATTACGGAGTCCGAATTTGGGCAGAACCAATGACAGTGAGAAAGGTCAAATGTTTAAATTCAATTCAAAGGCCTTTTACTCTTTGCTTTACTCGGGCGTATCACACAACTTCAAATATAGCACTTGATACTTTAGCTGGTACTCTTCCGTTATCAATCAGTGCAGAAATGGAAAGCGCCTATATGAAAATCCTTCAACTTAACCAAGCCGCAGAATTCAACAACCAAACCTTTTGGCCATCCAACTATGAAAAGAAAATGAACCCCAATCTTATACATCCAGCGCTTCGCTTCAGCAAAATAATATTCCCCACGTCTGAAGAAAATTCATCTCCAATTGCTTATACTGATGGATCAAAAATTGAAGGAAAAGTTGGTTCCGCAGCCTTTTTTCAAATTACCCCCTCAAATATCATCAAATGAAAAGGCCATTTCCATAATAATAACAGTGTTTTCCAAGCGGAATTGTCAGCTATAAAAGCAGCGATTGAAATAGCCATTCTCAAAAATCTCAACGAATTTAGCATAAAATCTGACTCCCAAGCAGCTAGTCTAGCTATTAAGAATCCCTTACCTTCCTTTCCATTGATATCTGACATAAATTCTCTTCTTGGCAAAATTCCAAACTACAAAATTCAAATTTCATGGATCAAAGGCCATAGTGGCCATTTTGGTAATGATCAAGCAGATGAACTAGCCAATAAAGCAGCTATTAATCAAGATGATACTGAAATCATCATTCCGTGGCCTACAAACTGCTTCAAAATCTTTGCAAGATTTGTGGAACAATGCTCCACAGGGAAGACCACATATAACTTGATTCCCAATGTAAGCATCTCTGTACTCGAATCCTTCACTAAATTCCTTTATAACAGGACATGGATCCTTCCCCACATATTTCTACGCAAGAAATTTTGCAAATTCTGATATCTGCATATGTGGGGAACAGGGAACTCCTGATCATTACACTTTTTCATGCCCCTTAACTGAGGATATTCACATAAAATCCCCAAGAACTGATTTCCTGGCATCCCAAAGGTTTTTAATTAAAGATAAACATCAGTATCCAAAGTTTCAGAAAATTATGCAATGACTCTCTTCCTACGGCCTAGATCTCTGTCAAGTGTAAGTCCACATACTGCTTAAACTTAGTGAACTTTTACATGCTGTGATTATGGACAAAATGGCTCCGCTCGTGAACTTTATAAACTGCAATAAACCAATATATCTGAAATAACTCATGGACACCCACCTCTTTAGCATTATTATTACAATTTATTTTAACATTGTGTTGCCTGTACTGGATGCGGGGCGCACTGTGGGATTGCACGATGTACAATACTAGGCAAACTCTAGACCTTTTGGAAAGCTTCAGCGTATGTAAATTCCTATAAAACTTGCAATTCCCACCCTGCCCCCTTTTTTTTTTTTTAAGAGTTAGTATGGGAAGGCATTACCAGTTGACTATAGTACATCGCTGGTGTCCCCCATACTTTTACCTTTACCTTATTACACGCCGGACACGCCTGAGTAGTATTTGGGAGATCTGTAAGCATGTTTAGAAAATGTTAATAAAGATCCCCAAGGGAAAGATCAAAATAGCTGCCGAGAGTGAGGAAGTGAGGATGCCGCTAAGATGGCTTCTGACAACAGAGGTGAACCAAAATTATTCTATACCATTCCAGAAAGGAAATCTATGATCTGTCAAAATGTAGCCAAAATTATATTAATGTTACGTTTTCCTTATAGCAAATTTCTTATAACAAATAGCATAACTAAAGAAACAAATATTTAAACTATGTACAAGTTTTATACACAGATTAACCATAAAACAGTTTTAAATTATACAAATTAAAGTTCAGAATGAATTTCAGTCTCAGGTTTTTCATCAAATTATACCCGGGTTAAATACCTTTTCATTGCAACTTTCGGGTGTATTTCTGTTTTTCCTATCACGGTCTGAAGATTCAGTCCTTTCAGACGTTTCATACACAGGAAGATTTGAAACAGTCTGTTCACCACTCTGTAGTTTATTCGCATCAGGCGTACAGTTCACCTCGGTATTTTTAGCAATTGGTACATGCTTATTTTCCTCTATTTTCTGAAAACCAGTTCCGATGTTTGTTTGCATTAGAGTTATGAATCGAAACCAATTCTTTACAAGCAGAAGTATCCTGGTTTAGAATCAAATCCGTGTCTGCACAATCTGGAAAGGGTGTCTGCACAGTCTGCACTATGAGGCACACATTTCGTGAAGTGGATGTATTTTCTTGCAATACTGGGACATTATGCTTAAACAGTACATCAGCTTCTCCCATCATCGCATCACATGCATTTTCCGATGGTTCAATACTTGCTGACTGCGACTTTGCAACTTCATTATCAGTTTCTACGAATTTAACAGTCTCATTTTTACTTCCTTCCACTTCTATTTCAGACACTTGGGAGTCAAAAGCTTTTTTTTTTCTCGTCTTTTATTTCTTCATGTTTTCGTTCTTTTTGTTTAATCCCGTTAGATGTTTAATCCTTCATTTCTTGATTTTTTTATTCTTCAGATGCCACTAATGTGATGTCCACATCTTCTTTTATGACTCCAGTTTCTTCTGAAAGCTCCCCTTTCATCTGTTGGAGTTGCTCTCGCACCTTTCTTGGCCGGCTTTCATCTCTTCTCGGCCGGCCTTCATCTCTTCTGATCCGGCTTTTATCTCAGCTGTCATCTCTTCATATCCAGCTTTTATCTCATCATATCCGGCTTTTATCTGAGCCGGTCTGGCTTTTATTTCAGCCTTCATCTCTGCTTTAACTGAGCTGACGGCCCCTTCCAGCTTTTCTTGGAATGCAGCAGTCACGAGCTGTCTTAATCGTTCTTCCATCGCTATTGTCACTGGCATTCACTCTCAAACCCTCTTCTGACGCCAGTTGTTACGTTTTTCTTATATGTACTGGAAAGTTCGTGGATTTGGAGTGAATAACAACACTTGATGAAGCATCGAAATGCAATCATTAGCCAGTGTTAATCAGAACAGCTCCAAAATCACGTTTACAGTCTTCGAAGAATTACTATAAACACGCTGAAATAATCAGCGATACAGCCTTCAGACTGTCAGCTTCACGGCAAGGCAGCAGAGTACAGCTCCAGACTCGGTTCGGTCGTTCTCGGAACTCTACGTGCTCTCGAGACTCTCCACTCTAAAACTCGTAATGCACTCGAAGATACACTAGAGCACAGCTCCAGACTCGGTTCGGTCGTTCTCGGAGATCAACACACTCTAAGATAAAACTCGGCGATGCGCTTACTCGCGATACACTAAGCAAAGAACATGTACGTACAGAAGGAAAGGTTTCATAGACGTAATGTAAACCAGTTTTCTATTACGCCGCTGAAAAGAGGAGGGAAAATTCGCCAAGGATTCCTCTTCCTGGTGGCGAGAAATTCCTCTTCCGTGATGTGTACAGGAAATTGAGGAACACGTGTTAAGAAGATATGCTCTTTGACTTTTCGCAATAATTTAAACTCGGATTTTCGCAATTATTTTTGCTCAGAATAACTAATCCATTAATTAATTTACTTGCGCGAAAAAGTATTTTCTTTTCCTTTAAAGTTTAAAGAAATTTAACACGATATGTTTGTAGCGGAGAAGTTTACCTTCTTAATAATACATAATCTTTGACACTAAGAGACTCTTGATACACTACGAGATACTTCAAGTGACTTTGACGAGACACATTAGACTGATGATCAATTCGCTAGACTAGGCACTAACTGACTTACCGTATCCGTACCCGTATCCTTATCCTGGTAACTGGTATTCAGTCCTGATAAGGACTTTTACCAGTATAAGTTACATACCCTGATGAGAGATACCTGATAGGAAAAATACTCCAGAAGCATAGAGCTTCTATAATGGAGAAAGCATCTCCTAAGTGCTGTAAAAAGGTCCGTGAAGCTGAGAGGGCGATAATTAAGCGGCAAAGCAAGACGTGGAAGATAAGCAGTTGGCATAGTTGAAAGCAAAATTTTGAGAAGAGCGAAAATTAGAAGTAGGCATACTTGTAAATACTGTAGAAATAATAATTGGCAATAGATAATGGCAATAGATAAGCACTAGATGAACAATTAAGAATGACGTGAAGAGCCTGAGTAGAGCGACGTTGCGTCTTCCTTGACATGATGTGGCTGAATAAAGTCTAAGGGCGGTGTCTGAGACTGGTCAGACGCGCGGTGAAATCTGATTCGTCGAGCACAACACGTGATATATACAATTTTTGTGATTCGTAGGCCAGTCCATAATTTTAAAAAGAGTCCTTCTGATAAAGGGAATCACATTAAATAATAATAACAAAATCTTGGTTAAATGATGATTAAATAGTATATAATAATTATTTACATATGTACATTACCATTTTTCGTTATGAAAAACGGTACGTGGGCGTTTGTGTCGTTAAATCAGAGTTTCGCCGTAATTTTGAAAGGTTAGCTATTGTTGAATCCTGACGTTTGTTGCATTTAGTGAAGAAATTATGGCTGTGGCGAGGTAACTCGCTGTCAATAGGTTTTATTTTTAAATCTATGTAAATAGTTCTGTTTCTTATAAACCAGGAGGCATTTGTGGTAATTCGGAGCATCTTATTTTGTATTTACGGACTTCCCGCATACCAGCAGGTTTTATATAGCTTTTGGCTTGCGTCCGAGAACATTCTGGGCTGAACCAGTAAGAAGTCGTTCCAGAAGTTTCTCCATCCGTCTATGGCATATCGCCAAACATGCAACCCTGCCTTCCCTTGCCATTTTCTGGCAAACCTAAGCCCGCCTTACGGCGAAGCTGTCTTACCGCGGTTGGACATTTCGTAACAATAATGATAATAATCCAGTAATATTCAAAAGATATCCGAATACTTTGAGCACCGTAATTACTGTATGCTAATCTAATACGCTACAGAGGCACACTGCAAAATAATACAATATGGTACATAGAAGAATTCGAAAATAACGTAGTGTTATATAAATTTATGAACATAGCACCTTATTATGTATTATTCATTTTGTACAACACTATTATGCATGATGTATTTTGTGCAACATTATTATGTATCATGCTAAAAAATTTGAAAAAAATCTGTTTACTAGATTTAATGTTTTATTATTTTTTGTATTATTATTCTTTTTGATTTCACAAATACAAACACGTTTTCAAAATCAAAATTACACATTCCGATAGCACAAAAGTTCGATTTTAATTAATGGGTTGGCTGCGCTGGATGTATTGACACAATTTTTTAGTATTTGGCATAAAATTACTTAATTTAATTCTTAAATCCCCTGGTTCAAAAGTATTCATCCTGTTTCTTGTTTTCAGTAGGAAATTATTGACCTGACTAAATCGTGTTCTACTAGGTAAGAATATAGAAACATCAATAACGTTGTTTCTGTTTATTTTGGATATTTATCTCGGATGACTTTTGGATTCCCAAACTTTGCTTACACATGTATTTTGAATAAGACTTGAAAATCTTTCTTCAATACAATTGACTTTTCACGTATTATAGTATCAAGTTCAAATAATCGCAAAAATGCTGGCATATTCAAATTTACAATGTCTTGGAAGCGAACATTAAAATCTTCTTTTAAATTTCGCAAGCGCCTTTTATATAACAACATATCTTTTGAGGAAATTTTGATTTCTTTGCAGCATTTTCGTAGTGATTTCGTGTATTCCTGCGTTTGGCTTTTTTGTAACCCACTTATTGCATAAAAAATGTACATATTTTTTAAATGTATTACTGATTTTTTAAATATATTAATTAATTTTTGTTCATTTTCTCTTATATTTATTTTATAGGATTTCTTTCTTACTACATGATATAGCTTTATATCAAAAATAATTAATCATCAAGTATATCAAAAGGTTTTTGTAATCAACGAAATCTCTAATATGCCAATCGGTTACCCAAGTTTATTGGGCTATCATTCCCCAGTTGAATCTTGATCGGAATTGACCCCTTTTCAAATTTCATCGACCCCCTCCCTCTCTAGTCGGTCAATACTGATCCCACCGGGAACCCAGGTTTAAACCAAAGTTCTCATCTGAGAAGAGAGGAATTTCAAGCTTTCGAGAAGGGAAGTTATGTTTCCTCCGATGAAATTGAATAAATTGTTGACTCAAATCTTTTGTCAAAATCAAAGCAGGCTACGTTTCATGTATAAAACTTTTTCCAAAGGTGCTAAGCTTTAAGTCAATATTAGTTTCAAATATTTTAAATATGAAACATATATTTCACATTATAGTGCCTTTAAATAGATAACTTAATTAACTGCATTCAGCTGTATTCGTGACAAAGTTGAAGCCTACAGAGAAAAACTTGCTAATTATATCTGATTTATTATTCGAGAGTTTTGCCGTTTAGACAGAAAAGTTGATACTACTGCTACCGAAGGAAAGTCCTCATGTCATTAAGTGACCATGAAAGATGTCTTAACCTGATAACACTTTATATGACTAAGATTGAAAGCATATATCATTTACAAAAGTAAAGTACTGAAATCATCAGAAGCGATATTTATCCAAAGGGGATATACAAAACTTAATGCTATTTTTCTACTGAAAATTATTTTTTTATGTGGAATTTTTACCATCAAAATTTTTCTAATTTACATCTTATCTCTTTCAGAAAATCATCTAAATTAATAAATTTGAAAATAATTAATGTTCATATATAATTTTCCCCTGCATGTCTTGAAATTATGCACAAAGGCCTAATCAGATAAAGCAATAATTTTTTCACCTCTTCGATGTACTAGAATCCCTATCCAATTTTACTTTCCTGAAGTACGAAAATTCAAAACACTTCTACGTGCGGTTTCAGTCACGGTCTATTTTGAGCCCAGTGACCATACATGCCCAAAGCACAGATTTGCATAATGTGTTTAGTTGAAAATAAACGACACTGACCGCATTAGATTCTACGTTCTACAATCAGAAAGAAAAACCTTAATTGCAATTCTTCTTATATTTACAGAAATAAAAGGAAAAATTCTTTATCGAATTATCTTCGAATTTCACGTGGGAAGTTTGGCCAGTAAATTAAGATTTACTGGTCCAGAAAGTTGAAAGCTTTCAAAGCTTTACGAAAAGAAGTACATTTCTTATTTTACGAACCATTCATCCGACAATAACTATTAGTTTTTAATAAATATATAAAACGATAAACGTGAATTAGCTGTTATTTTTTTATCTTATTCGATTCGTTTAAAAGAGCTGGTTAAAGAAGCAGGTAGTGGGAGTTACCAGACCTATAAAAGACATAAGAACTCTAACTTTCTTCTCTTCAATTGGAAATTTTATAAAGTAGCAAGCCTCAGCTACAGAATAGTATATCTCAAAGATGATGCCTCGATGTTTGATTCTTACAATAATTAGCGCCTCTGTTATATTTCTATTTTATACTGAATCTACTGAAGGTATAAGATTATGCGGTAAACAATTAGCGGATTTTCTCAATTATATTTGTAGAGAACGTGGTGGATTTCAGGATCCTTTGCATAAAAGAACAGGTAAGTATAATTGCTTAATTAAAATTCACAGACTGTAAAATTTTATGAAATTACATGACTAAATTTCTTACTTAAGATTACCTTTTCAATTAAGAGAGAGAGAGAGAGAGAGAGAGAGAGAGAGTTACATGCATGTCATTTCCCTTTGGAAGTCATCGTTGACAAAATTTTCTGTAGCTTATAAACCGACTTGAATCAATCCAATCAATCCGTACAATGTCCATTCTATTATATACTTTAATTGAAATATTACATTTCTTAATTTTGTACTACTAAATCTATCGGAGATTCTCAGAACTTTCTCTTCTAATGCACTGTACTAACTATTGATGACTAAACTAACTTCTTCAAATACTAGCAAAAACATCATAGATTCTCTCTTAAAGACATATTTTTAATAAGAAGATTCACCAAACTATGTCTTTGCAAACCTCACGAATTCTCTTCTACACATCCTACATTTATTCAAAGGATTCACCAAACCATGTGAGCAAAAGTAAATTATTCACTTTCTACTTATAAATTCTCCCTTATATTTAAACTTTATCCTGCTTTTAAAACATATTCATGTTACATTTCTAATTCATTTTCCCTAAAATAAATACAGACTCACCCCAAGTTTCTTTATTATAAAATCTACTGAATTTGGACAAATCTTATAAGAAGAAATAAATTTTCATGCCATAAAGTCTTCTTAAATTAAGACTTGTGCATTTCTACCCACTTTATTGAAATAATATTTCATTTCTTATTATTTTACGCTACAAATATCTACAGGAATATTTGCAGAACATTCTCTTTTATTTAGCAGAAGGATTGATTTATGTAACTAACATGGATAAAATCTTTCAAACATTTTCAAAAAATATCTTGGATTTTCTTATACATAATCTACCATAAATCACTAAGCTTACGCTAAAACATGATTTTTCGACATTTCAGCACATCGCACGGATTCTTAAAACGATGCCACCAACTACCGGACAGCCTCATAACGACTATTATATTCAAATTTAAAACAGCCTTGAGTTTCTTAGCAACATACATGGAAGTCGAATTGCTTTTAACTATAGAGAAGAAAACCCACACCCTAACGTATTATTCAAACACGAATTACAGCCAGATCTGAGAAGGAGAACTAAAGACGAAATCTAAAGTACACACAGAATTTAACATTCAAACACGTAAAGAAAGTTTTTTTCAAATGAAAAATGAGCAATCGCCTTCGCCGGGAATCGAACCACGAACCTCTGAAATACCGGTTCAGGTGTGCTGACTACTACATCACGAAGGCTTGCCAAGACGGTGGGAGAAATACCTTATAAAGTAATTAAGCATGTGTAGCCCAAAGAAACGATGCATTCGTGAAAGACTTTCGAAGATAAACTTGCTCTATTCTCGTAACGCATAGACTACATCCTTCATTTCGGTTTAAGTAAACATTCAAAATAATTTTCTATAGAACTAAGGACTTCACCCACATTAATTCGTAATGTAAATTATTAGAACAGCTACAGACGTATAGGAGAACTCTACAATATCCAAAGAAAAGCTTTTTTCTAAGATAAAGAACTTAAACCGAAATATAAAATGGAAAAAGAAATTGCCAGATTTTCAAAAAAAATGTAAGCATCAAAGAATGAACAAGAAATGAATATATTTGGCGCTTATATTGTGAATGAGATAAGCGTGGGATAAGAAAATTAACCAGTTTTATGCACTGAGCCTGAAAAATAATGAACCATTTTTAATCTTATTTTTGTCTATAGCACGTTAATTTATACTAAAATCTATCGTTTTCAATAACTATGTTTTGTATATGCACACAAAATGATAAATCAGAGTGCTTCCGTTTTCTGAAGCTTCAAATTCGGAAATATTACACCTCAAAAACAAAACGGATATAGCAATAATGAAATATAGTGTAAACAAACGAATGCGATAAATTACTTTTTATGCTAATTTTTACAAATTCGTAGATCGTTAACAAAAACTAAGGCACTTCATACGAATTTTTTTTTTGTATTAACTTATTTCCCATTCTTCACTGACTTTAAGAAGGCATCTAATGTTGGTTTCCCATTTTGCTTAAGATTATATGGATTCGTTTAGTTTTACTGACAGTTATTTTATGTTAATTTATTTACGGACTTTCTCGCTTCCCTTTTTCCTGCCGGAATGTAAATTTCTAAGTCGCGTGTATTCAAGCGAGATAGAACTGAGATAGTATTTAAAGGAAGGTTTTTAGAGGGTAGAATCAGAGTGTGTTCCGCCTGCTGAAGGCCACGTTTGCTAATTCATTCTCTTCTCATTGAAAGCAATTTTTGCGACTTTGTGTTATTCTCGCCACTAAGCTTGCCTCGCCGACTTAAGGTCAAAGCCAACTTGCGCGTTTTGTATCTGTGTAGCCTTTCGGCTAACTTAAGTTAATTTAGTCATAATTAAAAATTAATTACATTTGCTTTAAGCCACGACTGTTAGATGGTCTGTAAGCACAAGCAGGCCTACTGTTAAACTTTTGTATGATTTGAATAAAAGTGTCTCTTACACTCTTCCTCAGTCTCTGTGGTACTTTACATCGTGATAAGTCATTTAAGACTCAGAGTTCTTGTCTTTGTTACCAAAGAACATGATACTCCACAAGATTTATCCATGTATGTACTTAATTTTTGCATCTTTTTCCTTTAAAGTACCGGAAGAACCTAAAAGAACTTTTTTCTGGAAAATCTCCATATTTTGTCTCAAGCATTATTTCTTCAGTATCGTTGAAATAACTATTTAAGCATATAGGTACTTTGCATTGCACGAACAACCACTAGTCTTGTTCTTAACTTTTAATCCATACCATGCGAATGTCTCAGAGAAGTTATATTTCGCTTTAACTAGATCATTTTAAGTAATATTTTAACAGTAAGCAGAACTTTTTATTGCATTTTTTATAAAATCTGACCGAATTCAGAATTTTATTATTAATTTCGGAGCTTTAACCATTTCTGTTCGAAACAAATACATTCAAAAAGTTATACAGATATATTTTTCTACTTTTCAAACCATATCACTTCCAATGAGATTTGATTACTCACCAAATAGTGGAAATTTTGTTATTTTACGCATCCGAATGCATTTCTTGTCTCACGTACTATGTTCCTTACAATGACTTAATGCAAAATTACAAACAAGTTATAAAGGAAGTACATATTTCCTGAAATACTATACATTTAATTTCGAAACGTTTACATGAATATCCTTGTTTTTAATCCTTTAACATTTCTTTTCCTCCATATGAAGTAAATTTTTTAGCATAAAATTTTCAATAAACAAGAAATAAAGCAAATAATTAAAAACCTAGCTTTAAAAAAGGCACCAGGCTTAGACGGCATCGATAACCCCATTACAAAATTAATCAATCAAGCCCATTCTGATATAATCTGCAGTTTTTGGAATCGATGTATAGAACTCGATACCTTTCCTGATTGTCTGAAAATTGGTAATATAATACTCTTCAATAAGAAGAATAAAAGCTCCGATGAACCTAAATCTTATAGTCCTATAAATCTTCTCCCAGACCTGGGAAAAGTTTTGGAAAGACGTCTTATTGGTCGCCTAAAATTTCATGTTTACAGCAAAAACTTAATAAGCAATAACCAGTACGGATTTCGAAGTCTACTTTCAACAAGTCATGCAATTAATTCAGCTCTTGAACAAGTCAGAAACAATAAAATCAATCAACTTCATTCTGCAATAATATGTCTCGACTTAAAATCAGCTTTTGATTCTTTATGGTGCCCAGCAATTTTACAAGCACTGCGTTCCTTTTAAGTGCCCTCAAAATTTATTTCTTATGATTCAAGATTACTTCAGAAACAGGAAAAGTATGATTCTTTACAACAACACTGAAATTGCAAGTAATCAAGTCAGAGGATATCCTCAGGGATCTTGCATGAGTGCAGATCTCTGGAACATCAGTTTCAACAACATCATTGCCTATCCATGGCCAGATCACTCAAAAATTGTAGCTTTTGCAGATGATGAAGCTTTTATTACAAGTGGCCGTACCAGTGACATTTTACAGAATGATTGCCTACGACGTATGCATGGATATAACTGGGGCTTAAATCCCCATATAACACGTATTCTTTTAAAACAGTCATCTCAAAAATGGTAAATTACGGAGTCCGAATTTGGGCAGAACCAATGACAGTGAGAAAGGTCAAATGTTTAAATTCAATTCAAAGGCCTTTTACTCTTTGCTTTACTCGGGCGTATCACACAACTTCAAATATAGCACTTGATACTTTAGCTGGTACTCTTCCGTTATCAATCAGTGCAGAAATGGAAAGCGCCTATATGAAAATCCTTCAACTTAACCAAGCCGCAGAATTCAACAACCAAACCTTTTGGCCATCCAACTATGAAAAGAAAATGAACCCCAATCTTATACATCCAGCGCTTCGCTTCAGCAAAATAATATTCCCCACGTCTGAAGAAAATTCATCTCCAATTGCTTATACTGATGGATCAAAAATTGAAGGAAAAGTTGGTTCCGCAGCCTTTTTTCAAATTACCCCCTCAAATATCATCAAATGAAAAGGCCATTTCCATAATAATAACAGTGTTTTCCAAGCGGAATTGTCAGCTATAAAAGCAGCGATTGAAATAGCCATTCTCAAAAATCTCAACGAATTTAGCATAAAATCTGACTCCCAAGCAGCTAGTCTAGCTATTAAGAATCCCTTACCTTCCTTTCCATTGATATCTGACATAAATTCTCTTCTTGGCAAAATTCCAAACTACAAAATTCAAATTTCATGGATCAAAGGCCATAGTGGCCATTTTGGTAATGATCAAGCAGATGAACTAGCCAATAAAGCAGCTATTAATCAAGATGATACTGAAATCATCATTCCGTGGCCTACAAACTGCTTCAAAATCTTTGCAAGATTTGTGGAACAATGCTCCACAGGGAAGACCACATATAACTTGATTCCCAATGTAAGCATCTCTGTACTCGAATCCTTCACTAAATTCCTTTATAACAGGACATGGATCCTTCCCCACATATTTCTACGCAAGAAATTTTGCAAATTCTGATATCTGCATATGTGGGGAACAGGGAACTCCTGATCATTACACTTTTTCATGCCCCTTAACTGAGGATATTCACATAAAATCCCCAAGAACTGATTTCCTGGCATCCCAAAGGTTTTTAATTAAAGATAAACATCAGTATCCAAAGTTTCAGAAAATTATGCAATGACTCTCTTCCTACGGCCTAGATCTCTGTCAAGTGTAAGTCCACATACTGCTTAAACTTAGTGAACTTTTACATGCTGTGATTATGGACAAAATGGCTCCGCTCGTGAACTTTATAAACTGCAATAAACCAATATATCTGAAATAACTCATGGACACCCACCTCTTTAGCATTATTATTACAATTTATTTTAACATTGTGTTGCCTGTACTGGATGCGGGGCGCACTGTGGGATTGCACGATGTACAATACTAGGCAAACTCTAGACCTTTTGGAAAGCTTCAGCGTATGTAAATTCCTATAAAACTTGCAATTCCCACCCTGCCCCCTTTTTTTTTTTTTAAGAGTTAGTATGGGAAGGCATTACCAGTTGACTATAGTACATCGCTGGTGTCCCCCATACTTTTACCTTTACCTTATTACACGCCGGACACGCCTGAGTAGTATTTGGGAGATCTGTAAGCATGTTTAGAAAATGTTAATAAAGATCCCCAAGGGAAAGATCAAAATAGCTGCCGAGAGTGAGGAAGTGAGGATGCCGCTAAGATGGCTTCTGACAACAGAGGTGAACCAAAATTATTCTATACCATTCCAGAAAGGAAATCTATGATCTGTCAAAATGTAGCCAAAATTATATTAATGTTACGTTTTCCTTATAGCAAATTTCTTATAACAAATAGCATAACTAAAGAAACAAATATTTAAACTATGTACAAGTTTTATACACAGATTAACCATAAAACAGTTTTAAATTATACAAATTAAAGTTCAGAATGAATTTCAGTCTCAGGTTTTTCATCAAATTATACCCGGGTTAAATACCTTTTCATTGCAACTTTCGGGTGTATTTCTGTTTTTCCTATCACGGTCTGAAGATTCAGTCCTTTCAGACGTTTCATACACAGGAAGATTTGAAACAGTCTGTTCACCACTCTGTAGTTTATTCGCATCAGGCGTACAGTTCACCTCGGTATTTTTAGCAATTGGTACATGCTTATTTTCCTCTATTTTCTGAAAACCAGTTCCGATGTTTGTTTGCATTAGAGTTATGAATCGAAACCAATTCTTTACAAGCAGAAGTATCCTGGTTTAGAATCAAATCCGTGTCTGCACAATCTGGAAAGGGTGTCTGCACAGTCTGCACTATGAGGCACACATTTCGTGAAGTGGATGTATTTTCTTGCAATACTGGGACATTATGCTTAAACAGTACATCAGCTTCTCCCATCATCGCATCACATGCATTTTCCGATGGTTCAATACTTGCTGACTGCGACTTTGCAACTTCATTATCAGTTTCTACGAATTTAACAGTCTCATTTTTACTTCCTTCCACTTCTATTTCAGACACTTGGGAGTCAAAAGCTTTTTTTTTTCTCGTCTTTTATTTCTTCATGTTTTCGTTCTTTTTGTTTAATCCCGTTAGATGTTTAATCCTTCATTTCTTGATTTTTTTATTCTTCAGATGCCACTAATGTGATGTCCACATCTTCTTTTATGACTCCAGTTTCTTCTGAAAGCTCCCCTTTCATCTGTTGGAGTTGCTCTCGCACCTTTCTTGGCCGGCTTTCATCTCTTCTCGGCCGGCCTTCATCTCTTCTGATCCGGCTTTTATCTCAGCTGTCATCTCTTCATATCCAGCTTTTATCTCATCATATCCGGCTTTTATCTGAGCCGGTCTGGCTTTTATTTCAGCCTTCATCTCTGCTTTAACTGAGCTGACGGCCCCTTCCAGCTTTTCTTGGAATGCAGCAGTCACGAGCTGTCTTAATCGTTCTTCCATCGCTATTGTCACTGGCATTCACTCTCAAACCCTCTTCTGACGCCAGTTGTTACGTTTTTCTTATATGTACTGGAAAGTTCGTGGATTTGGAGTGAATAACAACACTTGATGAAGCATCGAAATGCAATCATTAGCCAGTGTTAATCAGAACAGCTCCAAAATCACGTTTACAGTCTTCGAAGAATTACTATAAACACGCTGAAATAATCAGCGATACAGCCTTCAGACTGTCAGCTTCACGGCAAGGCAGCAGAGTACAGCTCCAGACTCGGTTCGGTCGTTCTCGGAACTCTACGTGCTCTCGAGACTCTCCACTCTAAAACTCGTAATGCACTCGAAGATACACTAGAGCACAGCTCCAGACTCGGTTCGGTCGTTCTCGGAGATCAACACACTCTAAGATAAAACTCGGCGATGCGCTTACTCGCGATACACTAAGCAAAGAACATGTACGTACAGAAGGAAAGGTTTCATAGACGTAATGTAAACCAGTTTTCTATTACGCCGCTGAAAAGAGGAGGGAAAATTCGCCAAGGATTCCTCTTCCTGGTGGCGAGAAATTCCTCTTCCGTGATGTGTACAGGAAATTGAGGAACACGTGTTAAGAAGATATGCTCTTTGACTTTTCGCAATAATTTAAACTCGGATTTTCGCAATTATTTTTGCTCAGAATAACTAATCCATTAATTAATTTACTTGCGCGAAAAAGTATTTTCTTTTCCTTTAAAGTTTAAAGAAATTTAACACGATATGTTTGTAGCGGAGAAGTTTACCTTCTTAATAATACATAATCTTTGACACTAAGAGACTCTTGATACACTACGAGATACTTCAAGTGACTTTGACGAGACACATTAGACTGATGATCAATTCGCTAGACTAGGCACTAACTGACTTACCGTATCCGTACCCGTATCCTTATCCTGGTAACTGGTATTCAGTCCTGATAAGGACTTTTACCAGTATAAGTTACATACCCTGATGAGAGATACCTGATAGGAAAAATACTCCAGAAGCATAGAGCTTCTATAATGGAGAAAGCATCTCCTAAGTGCTGTAAAAAGGTCCGTGAAGCTGAGAGGGCGATAATTAAGCGGCAAAGCAAGACGTGGAAGATAAGCAGTTGGCATAGTTGAAAGCAAAATTTTGAGAAGAGCGAAAATTAGAAGTAGGCATACTTGTAAATACTGTAGAAATAATAATTGGCAATAGATAATGGCAATAGATAAGCACTAGATGAACAATTAAGAATGACGTGAAGAGCCTGAGTAGAGCGACGTTGCGTCTTCCTTGACATGATGTGGCTGAATAAAGTCTAAGGGCGGTGTCTGAGACTGGTCAGACGCGCGGTGAAATCTGATTCGTCGAGCACAACACGTGATATATACAATTTTTGTGATTCGTAGGCCAGTCCATAATTTTAAAAAGAGTCCTTCTGATAAAGGGAATCACATTAAATAATAATAACAAAATCTTGGTTAAATGATGATTAAATAGTATATAATAATTATTTACATATGTACATTACCATTTTTCGTTATGAAAAACGGTACGTGGGCGTTTGTGTCGTTAAATCAGAGTTTCGCCGTAATTTTGAAAGGTTAGCTATTGTTGAATCCTGACGTTTGTTGCATTTAGTGAAGAAATTATGGCTGTGGCGAGGTAACTCGCTGTCAATAGGTTTTATTTTTAAATCTATGTAAATAGTTCTGTTTCTTATAAACCAGGAGGCATTTGTGGTAATTCGGAGCATCTTATTTTGTATTTACGGACTTCCCGCATACCAGCAGGTTTTATATAGCTTTTGGCTTGCGTCCGAGAACATTCTGGGCTGAACCAGTAAGAAGTCGTTCCAGAAGTTTCTCCATCCGTCTATGGCATATCGCCAAACATGCAACCCTGCCTTCCCTTGCCATTTTCTGGCAAACCTAAGCCCGCCTTACGGCGAAGCTGTCTTACCGCGGTTGGACATTTCGTAACAATAATGATAATAATCCAGTAATATTCAAAAGATATCCGAATACTTTGAGCACCGTAATTACTGTATGCTAATCTAATACGCTACAGAGGCACACTGCAAAATAATACAATATGGTACATAGAAGAATTCGAAAATAACGTAGTGTTATATAAATTTATGAACATAGCACCTTATTATGTATTATTCATTTTGTACAACACTATTATGCATGATGTATTTTGTGCAACATTATTATGTATCATGCTAAAAAATTTGAAAAAAATCTGTTTACTAGATTTAATGTTTTATTATTTTTTGTATTATTATTCTTTTTGATTTCACAAATACAAACACGTTTTCAAAATCAAAATTACACATTCCGATAGCACAAAAGTTCGATTTTAATTAATGGGTTGGCTGCGCTGGATGTATTGACACAATTTTTTAGTATTTGGCATAAAATTACTTAATTTAATTCTTAAATCCCCTGGTTCAAAAGTATTCATCCTGTTTCTTGTTTTCAGTAGGAAATTATTGACCTGACTAAATCGTGTTCTACTAGGTAAGAATATAGAAACATCAATAACGTTGTTTCTGTTTATTTTGGATATTTATCTCGGATGACTTTTGGATTCCCAAACTTTGCTTACACATGTATTTTGAATAAGACTTGAAAATCTTTCTTCAATACAATTGACTTTTCACGTATTATAGTATCAAGTTCAAATAATCGCAAAAATGCTGGCATATTCAAATTTACAATGTCTTGGAAGCGAACATTAAAATCTTCTTTTAAATTTCGCAAGCGCCTTTTATATAACAACATATCTTTTGAGGAAATTTTGATTTCTTTGCAGCATTTTCGTAGTGATTTCGTGTATTCCTGCGTTTGGCTTTTTTGTAACCCACTTATTGCATAAAAAATGTACATATTTTTTAAATGTATTACTGATTTTTTAAATATATTAATTAATTTTTGTTCATTTTCTCTTATATTTATTTTATAGGATTTCTTTCTTACTACATGATATAGCTTTATATCAAAAATAATTAATCATCAAGTATATCAAAAGGTTTTTGTAATCAACGAAATCTCTAATATGCCAATCGGTTACCCAAGTTTATTGGGCTATCATTCCCCAGTTGAATCTTGATCGGAATTGACCCCTTTTCAAATTTCATCGACCCCCTCCCTCTCTAGTCGGTCAATACTGATCCCACCGGGAACCCAGGTTTAAACCAAAGTTCTCATCTGAGAAGAGAGGAATTTCAAGCTTTCGAGAAGGGAAGTTATGTTTCCTCCGATGAAATTGAATAAATTGTTGACTCAAATCTTTTGTCAAAATCAAAGCAGGCTACGTTTCATGTATAAAACTTTTTCCAAAGGTGCTAAGCTTTAAGTCAATATTAGTTTCAAATATTTTAAATATGAAACATATATTTCACATTATAGTGCCTTTAAATAGATAACTTAATTAACTGCATTCAGCTGTATTCGTGACAAAGTTGAAGCCTACAGAGAAAAACTTGCTAATTATATCTGATTTATTATTCGAGAGTTTTGCCGTTTAGACAGAAAAGTTGATACTACTGCTACCGAAGGAAAGTCCTCATGTCATTAAGTGACCATGAAAGATGTCTTAACCTGATAACACTTTATATGACTAAGATTGAAAGCATATATCATTTACAAAAGTAAAGTACTGAAATCATCAGAAGCGATATTTATCCAAAGGGGATATACAAAACTTAATGCTATTTTTCTACTGAAAATTATTTTTTTATGTGGAATTTTTACCATCAAAATTTTTCTAATTTACATCTTATCTCTTTCAGAAAATCATCTAAATTAATAAATTTGAAAATAATTAATGTTCATATATAATTTTCCCCTGCATGTCTTGAAATTATGCACAAAGGCCTAATCAGATAAAGCAATAATTTTTTCACCTCTTCGATGTACTAGAATCCCTATCCAATTTTACTTTCCTGAAGTACGAAAATTCAAAACACTTCTACGTGCGGTTTCAGTCACGGTCTATTTTGAGCCCAGTGACCATACATGCCCAAAGCACAGATTTGCATAATGTGTTTAGTTGAAAATAAACGACACTGACCGCATTAGATTCTACGTTCTACAATCAGAAAGAAAAACCTTAATTGCAATTCTTCTTATATTTACAGAAATAAAAGGAAAAATTCTTTATCGAATTATCTTCGAATTTCACGTGGGAAGTTTGGCCAGTAAATTAAGATTTACTGGTCCAGAAAGTTGAAAGCTTTCAAAGCTTTACGAAAAGAAGTACATTTCTTATTTTACGAACCATTCATCCGACAATAACTATTAGTTTTTAATAAATATATAAAACGATAAACGTGAATTAGCTGTTATTTTTTTATCTTATTCGATTCGTTTAAAAGAGCTGGTTAAAGAAGCAGGTAGTGGGAGTTACCAGACCTATAAAAGACATAAGAACTCTAACTTTCTTCTCTTCAATTGGAAATTTTATAAAGTAGCAAGCCTCAGCTACAGAATAGTATATCTCAAAGATGATGCCTCGATGTTTGATTCTTACAATAATTAGCGCCTCTGTTATATTTCTATTTTATACTGAATCTACTGAAGGTATAAGATTATGCGGTAAACAATTAGCGGATTTTCTCAATTATATTTGTAGAGAACGTGGTGGATTTCAGGATCCTTTGCATAAAAGAACAGGTAAGTATAATTGCTTAATTAAAATTCACAGACTGTAAAATTTTATGAAATTACATGACTAAATTTCTTACTTAAGATTACCTTTTCAATTAAATATTAGTTAATATTTAAACACCATCTTTATCTATAACTTTCGTTATTTCTACTTATTAAAGAATTATTTTTGTAGCTTCTACTAGATATAGTTCTGCGTAAACTCAAGATTTGAGCATTTTCGTGTTCTAAATCCGAATAAAAGGAGTATTTTAAACGATAAATTTACAAAGCAAATATTTCCAGCATTTTTAAAGCAAAGTGTTTTAATTCACAAAATATTGTTTTGCAGTGTTTTATTGCAAATCGTATTAAGACTTCAAATAAAATTGAATTGTTAAAAAAATAATAACACTTATATTCCTAATTAAAAAATTGGCTCACCAGCGGCCGACCGGTGAAGAAGCTGAACACTGGTAGTTCGGTACGAGATTCGAATCCCGCAAACGAGCCGGCTGCATGGGCGTTTTCGTGGTTTTCCCCATGTGTAACGTGTATACGAGCCAGTTTTCCTTAGAAAGTCTTCCACGAAGGCATCCCTCCCTTTAGGCAGATAGCCCTCGTGTGCTTTGCCATAATTGAATAATCCAGTCCAATCCAATTCTAATTAAAAATCATTCATTTGTAATTAAATTCGTTTTTAATTTATTCTAGATCTGAATTTTCTGAAAAAAAAAAGTAAATGATGCAACAGATTTCTTGTGAATATTAGAATATTTGTAAGTAATGAATTAGCACCGAATTTCAACAGCACCCTTATAAACAGCATTTAAGGATAAGTATATAATTTATAATGGATAATCACACCTTCAAATTAATTCTTAGAAAATATTACTGGTACACGTTAATGCTATTTTAAATATAGATGGATTTCTTTTATACATTTAGTTAAAAAGATTGTCTCAATTTTAAGTTAGGTTGAAAAATTATTATCAAGATAATTCAATTGATTTATTCCTTATTAACATAGATTTCTAAAATTTTATTAATGTTATGAAAAGGACACAATATTGAACTGGTTCTATTGCGCAAGATTCTCTTGGATATACATGATGCAAATGCAAAAATTGTAATATATTTACGGAATTGTTAATTTATTAGAATCACGAACTGAAAATATTCTTTAAGCAGGGTTTTGGTTACGTGGTGAGAACTTCTTTAGGCATATTGAAGTTTTGAAGGTGCTTTACTTAGCATGCATTCCTGGTGTAGTGGTCAGCACGCTCGGCGCGTATTCGAGAGGTCCGTGGTTCGAGTCCCGGCGAGAGCATTAATTATTCTTCATCTCCCCTGCTTTCAAAAATACCTAATGTCTCTACAGTTGTGCCCGAACTAAAAGGCGGTGGATGACGATTCTCCACCGCCAGGATTTGACGATTGGTTCCCCTAATCCCCGGTTTTAACCTTGAGTTTAAACCCTGAGTTTGATGCTCGATTCCTCTTCATATTAAATCTTAACAACATTAACTTCATATTAAATCTTAACAACATTAACTTCATATTAAATCTTAACAACATAATCTTAACTTCATATTAAATCTTAACACTTATTGACAACATATCTTTGGTCATACCTGACAACATATCAATCTGTTTGACCTGACAACATATCAACATATCTGAAAATACTTAAGTAATTTTATTTCATTAGTATTACACATTCCCAAAATACTTCACATTTATCTTATGCTATTATTGTGGGTAGACATTAAAGACAGTATTCAACTGCGATGTAGTACTAAAGGCCTAATTAATCTTCAAACAATGTCCACTAACGTTTCGAAAAGTGTGCCACAAAATTTCTTACCTAAATATTAGAAAAATGGTTATTAATTACGAATTATGTCTTCAAGAAGACCATTGCTTTTGATTTCTGATTTCGAGTTACGTATTTCAAATCATAATTAATATTACTATCAAGCTGATTTATCATATAAGAACATAAACGTCTAATCCAAATATCTAAGAACTCACAAACACAAAAGACACAAAATTAAGCTTCAAGTTATTAAACTAATTTTATTGATATAACTGCAATCGTTTACAATGCGTTAGGTGATTGATACGATATAAATTTTCAATTGTGTAATACAATACAAAAACTTTTATATTATAGCTTCAGTATTTATCATAGTTGTAAGTCAAGTTCCTTACCAGTAACAATTTTGAAAGTTATGAATCTCTGATACCTTAAATTAAAATGCATGCTTGGAGATAATGAACAATTTTTCTTTTATCTAGCTGTGTCCTTTGCACTCAATAGGGCGAGTTCTAAAACAAGGAATACTCGGTTTTCTTCTCAGCCTGATCAGGAAGCGTCAGAATTTGCTGAGTCTGATCTCAGCAGCCCCTCAGATATGAATTCAGGTATCGCGAGTGAGTGCTGCAGAAAACCGTGCACTCTTTCCATAATGGTGTCATATTGTGCAAGAAATGAAGTCTTAGAAAATACTAGCTTGGACAGCATACTAGCATCCCTACCGAAGAGCTCTCAAGATTTAGTACAGCTTGAAAACCAACATGCAGAAGTCAAGGTAATGAAATTCTTTTAACCTTAGAACTTTGAAATTCATGCTATGACATTAATTTTTAAATAGTTTTCTGATTGGAAATGAATAAAACTTTTCGAAGTTAGTATACTTTGTTAACATACACTGACACTTTAACTTTCTGTCTTTCATCGTGGTGACAAAAAGTGCTAACATACCAAGCATACCTTGCAATTAAATGCTATATTGTACCAAAATAAGTTCTTTGAAGCCTACATCTGTAAATAAGGGCCATTAAGTTCACAAATCTTTAGAATTATAGTAATTCAAATGTGAGAAATAAAATCCTCAGGTAAGGCTCTTTTAGAATATATGTATTTTTAACCGTACCGTTTTTGAGACATCATCCTTCAGAAGTGATTCTAAATTTTTTCAAAAAGTCCTAAAATTCCCATTATTAATTCATAATTTCCATATTATTATTATAAAAATCGAAGAGGGTATTTAAATGCAAAATTAGAAGTGATGTGATTCTAAATTTTTTCAAAAAGTCCTAAAATTCCCATTATTAATTCATAATTTCCATATTATTATTATAAAAGTCGAAGAGGGTATTTAAATGCAAAATTACGACATAATAAACCAAGGCACTAACATGCATCAGATAATCTAGACTAGTTCAGTGCAAGAATGCATATAAAGTAATTTGTCATAGTCCCCTTTTCTTAAGGGAAGTACCTGTAAATATCACAGTATACACTGGTGTGCAAAAATTAAGGACGAGACGGTTTTTTCAATATAACTTTCCACAAAAGCTTTCCAAATTAACACATTTAATACCGTAAGATCTCCAATACGTAAGGACATGAGTAATGTAAGCAACCCTTACTAAAAGAGAAATCAGAGGGATAAAAAGAAGCTTTATTGAAAACGTAGCATGGAGCGCAATGCGACTGAAGGCCGAAACATCCCTGTGATGGGTGTCCAGCAAGAAACATCCGGTCTTTAATAGGCGATATGATCTCCCCTGACTGCTAGGCAGGTTTCACAGCGTCTGCCCATGCTGAGAATGAGGGTGTCAATGAGTTGTTGAGGCATTGCTGCCCATTCGTCTTGCAGCGCCAATCGAAGCTCCGGAATCATTACTGGTGGTAAGGTACGAGCTGCCAAGCGTCTGCCTAGAAAATCCCATACATGCTCGATGGGATTGAGATCCGGAGATCGTGCCGGCCAATCCATGCGTTCAATATCCTCACTCTCTAAGAGCTGTTCGGCAGCTACTGTGCGATGACATGGTGCATTGTCGTCCATGAAAAGGAACTGCGGACCCATAGCGCCTCTAAAAAGACGCACATATGGAAGAAGAATCTCGTTACAATAACGGGTCCCGTTGACTGAACCTGCGTCGAAGATGTGAAGGTCTGTACGACTACCAAGCATGATGCCTCCCCAAACGAAAACACCGCCACCTCCATACCTGTCCCTTTCAATGATGTTCGAGGGATGCTTCCCCGCTCTCTCCAGATGAGTATGCGATGAGAATCGCTACTCAGACTGAATCTGCTCTCATCTGTAAAGAGTACTCGTCCCCATTCATTGTCTCTCCAATTCCGGTGTTCCCGGCACCACAGAGAACGCCTTCTCCGATGGGCAGGCGTTAGAGGTACACACCGTACAGGGCGTCGTGCAAACAGACCACCACCGTGCAGTCTTCTGGCCACGGTACGCGATATCGGTCGTCCAGTCGCCTGTGTCGTGTGTCTAGCGATTTCTCCCGCTGTCTGCCGCCTGTTTCTTCTGGCCTGTAAGGCAATATACCGGTCATCTGCGGGTGTGGTTCCTCGTGGACGACTAGTACTAAACCCCCGGATAGCTGTTCCTGTAGTTTGAAATTGTCTCCAAAGTCGTGAAACGATGCTGTGAGCAATTCCGAACTCTGCAGCCACACTTGTCACACTGCGGCCTTCCTCCAACTTCCCAATGATTCGACCTCGGGTAAAAGCATCCAGATGTCGTCTAACAAATTGATTATTCGCTATTTCTTGCTGAGGGGGCAACTCGGTGTGATTTTAACTGCTATACGGCGTGCAATCTCTTTGCCCGAAATACTGATCTTACACCGACAACATGCTTTATACTATTCAGACACTCCCCCATTACGTCTACCTGCGCATGTGCTACCGTACATCACCTTACTTAATCTCTTGGTGGGTCTTTCTGTCCGCTCTGCCTCTTCGTTCAGCTGATATGCTAATTTTTCGACTTCGTCCTTAATTTTTGCAGACCAGTGTATTGCTTTAATTTGGTAAAGCCTGAACGAGGAGTACAAAGATTTTTTCGTACAGGATCGTATGTGGAGTACAAAGATCTTTCTATAATTGCCTTTAATGTTTCTTCCATTTTTACACGGAATAAATTTTCTTCATTCTCTTTAGAACTAATTCAGTTCTTATTAAACTCAATATATCTAACTCAGAAAAGCCTGATTAGCACCCTTCCTACCAAATTTGCGAGTCATTTTGCTAAAACTCTCTTAGCATTTGAATGAAAACACAAAATATCTTCAAAAGATTTTTAATTTAACTCTCATTTGGGCGATATTTCATTTCATTTAACAACTCTTGACTTGAATTGCCTGAAACATATTCTAAAGTTTTTAACTAAGTCAACTGCCAGTTATGGTAAAAGGGATAAAGAAAATGTAACCGCTTTATCTAAAAACCATCCGATCACTAATCAAACAATTCAGTAAATCCAAATTCCTAACAAACTTCATACAAGTAGTTAAGTGATATGAAGAAAGGAATTCAGACTTCTAAAGATTGTAACCAAATATTAAGATCAAGTAACTGATAAAAGATTCTAGAGTCCATGTTTGAGTAAACGGACTAGAGGAACCCTAATATTATCCCGTATAAAAAGTTACGAATACTTTAATGCTATTATATATCAAAACTATTGCACTAACAGAACTTTGATAATTTGGTTTTACAGAGAAAATATGTTTTGGAATTTATTCAGGATAACGAAAAGAAATTCTAATGCCGTTGCATAAAATCTAAATTCACTATTTTTTGATTTATAAATATATCTTTTTATACTTTTATCATTGCAGGAATAATATTTTCGCCCCACACGTTTTTCTTCACTTACCTTGTATTTTGCAAAACTGGGTTGTAGAATTCCAATACAAGAAATTAATTTTGAATCTACTTAACTCACTTCCTTAATTGACGTAGTAGTTTAATTTGTAATTCAGTTTATTTTTAAAGCTTTTAATGTTTCCAATATGCACATATGCATTGTGTACGAACTTCTAATTTTATAGGTATTGCTTTATCTGTATCAAATTTTCTTTCTACAATGTTTCTCTCTTACTTAACCTTAATTTATTTTCATTTAATACATAGGATTCAGTATTTAGCTGCGCGGACGTAATTTTAACATACATTACAGTATACTTAGATTAGTTTACATTTACCTTAATATTCAGCAGTACGCAGTTTACCTAAAAACTGCAGATAGTTTTGTTTTATGTTGTAAGGAATGTTTTCCGAAGTAACAAGTCCTAGACGGTTTTCATTAGTAAATGTTTCTTTTGTATTTTCAGTACCTAGTTAGAATAAATTCTTTTCAATAATGTACCCAGTCTGTAGTAAGAATGGGATGTCATCGTGCATACATAAGATGTGAATGAAGCTATTTTAGTAAAGTTCAGATGTTTGATATTAAAAGTATTAAATCAATAATCTTTGCAGAAGAGAATGTAATGCTGATAATGTAAAAGATACGAGGCGCTTTTTTCCAGAATTCAGAGGACAGCTTATTGCAGGTAGATAGTTTTCTGCATATGCATAAAATATTGTAGCCTAAGTTTACTTTAAAAAGCTATGCAACTTGAAAACGGAACAAATACAAATAAAAGACACTTAGGTACAAAATGTATGCAGTACCACTGATTATACGTAAGATTTAAATTGCTCTTCTATTGTAATTCCTTTCTATCTTTACTTCTTTTAGGCAGCAATTTTAACTACGCAAGAGGCTATGCATCCGGAAGAAGGAAATAGTCCAGCTGAAAGTAATCAGCCAAATCTTGGAATGTTTCAGAGAAATAGGCCGGTATTCATAATTGTATCTCAAACGCAAGATGCCAGTTTTACAGATAATGATCCTGAAGACTATAATTCGTAAAAATAAGAATTAAGAACAATATTCACCAAAGATGGATACAAATATACACTGCTCAACTAAAAGGCTATTTTATTTTTCTAAATCTGTAAATGAAAATTGTACTTATGAATCATTTAAAACTTTTATTTCTATTGAGCTATGTAAAAGATTTAACTGTTAACATTTCTGTAGATATATAAAATAATGCTGAGACCAAAAATTTCCATTCTATTATTAATCGTTTGAAAATGCGAGCACACTTTCCCATTTCTGTCATTTAAAAGGAAGTAATGTGAATTGAAATTTATTTTATTAAGTAATGTTTTGTACTCAAATGAAACCATAATTTTTAGGCATCATATGCTTTACAATGGGATATATAATGGCAGACAACAAACAAAAAAATGGCTAGTTCACACTTTAACATTGACAATTAACACGATGAGCTGAGCTTCAAAAACTAATGTACCTTTAGAATTTTTAACGTTAAAATATTTTTCTTTCACACCACTGTTGAAGTAGAATATTTTTTATTTGTACTGCAAAGAATTTCATTTATTACAGAGAAATTACCGAGCCAAACTCTTCTCATATTTGATTTTTTATAGAAATGGTTATATTGTTTAAGTGTGGTTAAGTAATGAATTATTATTAATTATTAATAATTAATTAATACTCATAATTATTAATTCGATGAACTAGTATTATTAAATCAATGCTAGTACATTGAACGACTTCATCAGAGAAGTTATTTAAAAAAAATTCGAAATGCAAAACATTTTCCAGAGCTATAAAAAATTAACAGAAAAAAATAACTTTCATAAATACATTATGCGTTCGTGAACTTGTCAGTATGAAGTGAAGAAAACTGCACAGTGAGACTAATCCCAGTTAAACTCTCCCCCTTTGTAAGCAAGAGTATAAATAAAAAAGGAAGCCCTTCTTTCTCAAATTTCTGAAATATTATGAGTCGGCCACGAAATGAATTCAGAGTTATTATCATAACAACTTAGTTATATTAATAATAAACAGAAAAGAGGATTGTGGTATCGTATTTAAATTAGGTTTTCAAGGACACAAAAGAAAAGTATCTTGGGAAATTAGATATCAAACATAGTATTAACATATCTCTTCGTTATTTAACTTGTTTCATCTTGAATTAATGGAATACCATTGAACAACATTTAAAGCAACAATAAAGATTTTTGCATTACTCTAAAAGGACAGTCATATGTGATGAGATAAGAAAGAAAGTTCCATTTTATGGCGAGAGACATACATGCGAACGTGTGACAAGAGAAGCGAGTAGTAGAAGAATAGAAAATGAAATATAAAAAGCAAGTTTTCTTTAATATGTTACTTATTTAATACATACATTCGTGTGCAAGATTTAGGACGCTAATTTTAAAAACCTCTTTCATTTTCAGAATATTAAAAGACATTTCTGTACTTTCAAATGATAAGTATCATAGATGAGCCGTTATATTTCATCCCTAGTACAAAAGTGAATATATTTCAGGACTTAACACAGTAGCGAATCAGGCATACCTATGGCAAAAGTTAATGCATGTATGCGATAAGAGTTCAATCCGTATTTTTTAACAATTTATGTCATATTGCGAAAACATTCTATAATCTATTATGTTATTATACATTTCAGTCTAGATATTTCAAATTCCTGAAGAAATAAAAGTAAGTAAGGGCAAGAAATAACTTGCCTTTAGAGCAAAGAACATAACACCCGTGCAGGAATAATTAACCAACTAAAATTCATCACACTCTATCATGCTCTAACCTATTCTATCACACTTAACAGTTATGTTACGTTCGTAGTTTGAAACAAAGCATCCTATCACTTTGTTAGTAAAATTCAGATTTTCAATTCCAGTTGTAAAATAATTGGTTTAATCCTAGTATCCGGTGCACACGGGATTTGGCGACTTTATGATGAGCAGTAAAAACGGGACAAACGATGAGTAGTAAACGGGTCATTCAAAGAATATATATAGTTATATATAGTATATATTATGTATTTAGCTCTAGTGTAGAATTGGGTGCCCCTTCGATTAGCGACAATTTTTTGTAAAATTTTGGCGATGAAATCGTATTTCTGGTTACCATGATAGTGTAACTTTGCTTTAGCATCCTGATTTTTTTAAAATAAAAATAGATTGATGTGTACATGGACAAATTTAAACAGTGCGCAATGCCTAGTTTGTGCAATTCTGGGATGTTTTTTTAAGTGAAAACAGATCGATGTGTACATGGAGACACAGTTTATGCAATTCTTTGACTTTTTATTTTGGTTTTGTGTAGCGGCCATCTTGAAATTGTGTCTTCCTGACGCCGATCTTGCCGTCAAAAAAGAATCTCCAAAAAACAAGGGGAACCCAATTGTAAACTTTTACCATGTATTTACACACATAGTGTATAGTCAAAGAATCTTTGGTATAGTATATAGACGTTCTTTGGATCATTTTTGGTGTTGGCGATAATTTTCAAAATCGCGCATTTTCAAAGTCGCGCCAAGGCTGCACCGTAAACTAGGATTTTACCAAATAATTTATTGATACATTCTACTGCTTGCATTCGGCAGCCTTAAAAAAACTAACAAAAGGGAAAATGATGTTAGTAGGGTTACATTTCAGACTACAGCCTGGTTTATTTAAAGTGAAAAAAAAAAAGATTAAGAGGCAACGGATCATATTAAAAACCAGATTTCACATCTTAAATCATAAAGGGCAAATAGGATAAAATTCAAACATCCTAACAGTTTTACACCAGGTTCGATTCCCAGTGGAGCGGCTTAGTAGCGTAGCTTTTCTAGTTTTATTACATCGAAAGTAAATATGAAAAATATTCCTTTAGCGAGTGTTACACGAAGGAGAAGCAAGTAATATGCCAGATGAATAACCTAACTTGTTATATTTATAAGGTTTCACTTGGTTTGGATTCTGAAACTTAAAGTCGTACATCCTTACTAGACAGGTAAGTAGTTATCGCCATGCCTGAAAATAGTATAACAGAGACTTGCAAAGGTATAAAAAAACCTTTTAATTAAATTGGATTTTTGACACGGCGTGTGCTACAGATAACCACCACTTGTGGCGACTGCAATTTAAAAAATAACCATCAAATAAATTTAAACGTTGATCGGTAGTCTAAGACTAAGCAGTTAAATAACTAAGATTCAAGCTGGCTCAAATAATTTACAACATGTAAGTTTAAAATATTGGCTGCAAGAAAACGTAAAGTCAAAATAATTACATTTAGGTAGAGTTGGCAGAACTCTAATAAAGCTAAAGGAGTGGCAGAAACTCTCACTCTCTTCTAGATCCCAAACCCTCAGTTTAAATACACTTCCAGCTAATTTGCATTTTGATGATTAATACGGAATGAAGAAGTTAAAGTAAATATCAATATCACAGCAACTGTTTATTTTAACATAAGAAACTTACATATTAATACTACTCTGCTACGTTAAGATTAATTAATACTGTGCCTAAGGTATTTTGAAATGAAAGGGCAGAAAGCAAATATTTTTTTTTAAATATTGTTACTTTCACACACAGTGTGTTCCATAACGATAGAGCTATTCTAAAACTGTCTTACACTGAATCAAAAATCCTAATAAGCCACGAATAAAAGCATGGATAAAGTAGAAAAGTTTTCACAAAATTCCCCCTAAAACTTGGACTCAGTTAATAAGATTATTAGTTTTACTTTATTTTTTTTTTCAGAATGTTCGCCTAGAATGATAGCTATACTTGAGTAAAATATTTCATTATGAAATTTTACTGGCATTTATCCAATAGTTTGGATATATGAGATTTGAAAAACATTAATGATGCAAGAGCAACAAAACCTGATTAATTATATGGGAATAAATTCTCAGTTTGGGGTTCATCAATTGTCCTGATGTTGGTTCTAATTATTTTAACTATGTTTACTAATTATGTTTATGGCTTTTCCTGGGACAAATAAAAATAGTACCTTTTGTTGTTGAGTTTACTTCAAATGAGAAAGACGTCTGCCAAGTTAACGACTTATTAAAAGTTTAATATTCTCCAGACATAAAGGTCTCTAAATCTGAAGAACACTGAATTTTGAAAAATGTAAAAAATGGGAAAACAACCGTGAGGGGAGGGGGAAATGACAATTAGAGTATTGCCCTACTCTGACCATGCTTCACCAGTGGAAACTCATTTTCTGAAGAGACACCAATTCAAGTGTCTGGTAACTATCTAAATTCAACTTTCAAGCAATTTCGTCCTATTTTGAGTTTATGGTATATATTTAACAAAATTAAGTCTTTTTTATGCGGTTTGAGCACATATTGGCAACATTTTATTTTCTAATGAAAAATAATTGTAGTCTTTTTAAACAGGAGGATACACAGATTTATATTTTATGGCGGGGAAACATATAACTTGACAAAAACTTATAAATGGTAATCCAATTAGTATGCAAGGAACGTAATGGGAATAATTAACAAACCTATAAGTACTTCGAATATCAGTGTATTTCGATAAAAATTTAAGGAATTTCACTGTTCTAGTGGGATTAATATTCTCCGCATCCCATGTTAAATCAAACTAAAATTTAAATTTTGAAAAGAATATAAAATTTAAAATTATTTTCATAGTTTTATTGCAAGCCTAAATATAGATAGATAGATAAACAGATAGATATAAACAAGCGTTTAGAAATTTAAAATTAGAATTATTAATTATTAAAGGTCGTGCAAAATGCTGCGAAATTAATTAAATATCAAGACATAACAATTAAATCAAAAATGGTAGTAAACTGATGGAAGGAATGCAAATCAAAATTGAAAGTAATTAAAAATTAAAAGCAATTAAAGTAAGTAAAAAGTAATTAAAATGTAAAGTAAAATTTATATAATTTAAAGCAAAAAAAAATTTTAATCAGTCATCAAGGTATATTCTGCTCAGACGTGGCCCTAAACAAATTACAACAGAAAAAAAAAAATTAAACAGTATAAAATTAGAGTATTCGAAATTAGAAACCAGAAAAACGTGGGTAAATTAAAAGCAATTTGGTAAATTAATAGTCCCTTGATAAATGTTTAACTTAAGAAATGGCGAAACTTTAAAAATAACTGCTGCAAAACAAAAGTAAAATTTAAAGGATTGCATTACTTAATTATGGCAAAGCACAACAAGGGCTATCTGCCTAAAGGGAGGGATGCCTTCATGGAGGACTTTCTAAGGGAAACTGGCTCGTATACACGTCACACATGGGGAAAACCACGAAAACGCCGATGCAGCCAGCCCGTTCGCAGGATTCGAACCTCGGACCGAACTACCAGTGTTCAGCGTCTTTACCGCTCTGCCGCTGGTGGGCTGTAAAATTTAAAGGAAATGAAACCAAGTTTTTTAAAAGGTGATTTGCTTGAAAGTAAAGCAACTAAAAATCTTTTATGATAATTTTTGCATAAATAAATAGATCCCAAACTGAGGAATTAGAAAAAGACCATACAAGGCAATAAGCCTAAATTTGGAAAACACTTTAAAAGTTAATAAGCTTAAAATTTTGGGAACAATGATAAAGGGAATTAATAAATAATAAAGTAATGGAAAAGAAAAAGAAAATGAAAAACCTGTGTCAAAAGCTTTATAGCTCAAAAGCTTCAAAATCTTTAAAATACTTTAGAGGAGTTTCCACGAGACTGCAAAGAAAGGAGATGTGATGGTATGAAACGACTAGAGTTATAGGATTGTGATTTGATAAAATGGAAAATAAAAATTCCAGAACTGAGTTGAGTTGTATAAATTTTACATGCAAAAATGTAATTTGTGGAGTGTACTATTTCAGTGAAAAATTCCTTAAAAAAATTAATTGTTTAAAACTGTAAAAGATTAAAAATGAATAAAAAATTTAAAGTTGAACTTGAAATTAAACTAAATTGAAATAAAATTAAGCTATTGTTTCGAAATAAGGAATTAGTAATTTGTAAAGTTCTGCTGCTATGTCTAGAAGTTTGTCTCAATGTCCTGCAGATCATACTAATTGTACAGCGACTTATAGCTTTAGACTGAAGCAAATGACCAAGTCGTAAAAAGGCTAAAATAACCTTTTTATTTATCTCTTAAATAAACTGAAGGCGTTACTTGAGCTATAGGCGAACCTCCGTTACTTGCGGGTATTCAACATAAGGTAAAATGACGTAATTTCAATGTAGGTAGCGTAGTCTGAGACTAACTCAAAATGGATTACATAACCTGGCCCAAGATAGTTTACAGTGCGTAATTTAAACGTCGTCTAGCAACATGCTAAAGCCGAAATAATTTTGGCTAGTTGGCGATAGTACGTAACTGCAAGGCGAAGCTGCCAGAAGCTCTAAATCTAAAACATTCAAACCCTTGACTTACGTACACAGTAGCTAATTTTTATTCTTCTGAGGACTATGGAAAGAAGACGTTAAAGTAAAGTTCAAATCATAATAACTGGTTAATTAGCATAAAATCCTACAGATTTCTCCATAAGAATTCAAACAAAGGTTTTAAGACCTTGAATAAAATTAAAAATTTTAAAATCCAAAAGCATGAGCCAGCTCTACTGCAGTATTCCAACAATTACCGACTAACCCTACACGGTGATAAGCATTAGACGCACTATATCTCAAAGAACCCCCCCTCTTTCAGTATATCTCAATATTCTAGAATTAAATTTCATTTAACTTTGTAAGTGTTGACTAGAGAGCCTAACTTTAAATCAACTCCTAACCATATGCTATTTTTCCTTTTATAATGCAGATTATCATGAATATATTTTGCTTTTACAATACATAAGTTTTTTAAATATCTTATTTATATATTATTTAAATTATATCTTATTTATAAAATATTAAATTTCAACATATTACAGTCCAAAGATTGCTTTACTTATTTATAGCTTTAGAAATGTACGCTCGCTGCTGTTATTTAATATACATTCGCTCCAACATTTTTACTCATTATAATCTTTTGTTCTAAAGTAATATAATCATGTTTAACAACACACATAAAATTCTTAAAATCAGATTAATATATCAACAAAAAAAATGCTTCTTCGCCATATTTAGCTTAGATATCCTCGCTTGAAATAAAAACAAAAGCATAGAAGCAACTTCGTGCGCTTACATAAAATAAACTGACACTTTAAAAAAATTAAGTAAATTTTCACTTATCTTTTTTGTAGAAGTCAGACATCCTCTGTTCTACGAATTCATTCCAAATGAAGTTGTAGAGTTCCTCACTTTGTAATTCTAAGTTACTGTTGAAAGTGAAGAATCTTAAGAACTGAAAAGCGAATAATCGCTTGAGTTCGTGTGACAGGAAACAACAAGATAGAAGGGCAAACTAACCCTTTATTATTCCAATTAAAGTTTAACGAAACTCCGTCTTGGAGTGTACAATAAAGCCGACACTTGGGCTTGAACTAAGAATTAAACTAAACTAATCTTAACTAAAGATTTTTAACCGACGCTATCAAGATTCTAACAGAGTTGGTCCCTTAACGTTAATAGACTGCGAAGCTATCAACAGCCTAAAGTACGGCCGAGCGTAATAATAGCTTACGAGAGAGTAGCCTAAAAAGGCGGACGCGTGCAGCCAGAATACCTGGTATCTCTCTCACTAAAACCGAAGAACTTCACGGTTAAATACCGCTCTTCCTCATATGTATTCAGACGTCATTCTAAAACTATGTTCTGGCCGAAAGTGGTAAGTTGAAGTTAAGAATCGATAGGAAAGGAACTTTAACTCAAAATTTAACTGTTAATAAAATTAACATAATCCTTACAAAGTAAGTCATTGTTCTGGTAATGCGAACACGGGACTGGTAGCTATCATCATCTTCTGGCCTTTTCCGGTTCTGGATTCGGTTCAGGTTTCTTGTCGATTGTCTTTGAGATTCTGTGTACTCTTTTGGTGCTGGCTTCTCCTTTGGTACATTCCTTTGCAGACCGTGGTCTGCACCATCTGGTCTGCCGTCCATATGGGCTTTTCTTTGTTTGGTCCTCTTGACATTCCTTTTTATTGGTTCTTTTTCCGGTGGTCATAACAGTTTAGATTTCATTTTAGCTGACCAGTGATTTTCCCGTCAATAAAAAGTTTTTTGCTGATAATGTTTTCCATGACATTTCCTTTTCCTCGTCCTTCTTTGCCGTCGTTTCTTATTCAAGTGATTATGAAATTGCAGGGATTCAGGAATTTTGTCTTGAATCTTTGGCATAATCCTTGTTCTTTTAATTCTTCTTGGCCCATTGTCTTCTGTAACTTTCCTTTCTAATGATGTATCCAACCTCGGCCTTTTCGCTTCTTTTTATCACCGAAATGCATTCTTTTTTCTCAGTGGGCCTTGTGACATGGACGCCAGTGCTGGATCAACCGAATTTCTCTATGGCCCTGCCCTGCTCAAGCCAGGAGGTTCCTACAATAATTCTCATAAGCGTCATATCAGAAATCTAAAAATATTTTTAAATCTCGTCTGCATTCGCTTTTAGGAATTCACCGTTTCCTTCTAAATACACTACTCATGATTGAATACGAGCTTTCGAATTTTTTAAAAAATTTCTTCACTTTTCCTTCCGTGGTGCAAGAAAAAAGTGAGATTTATTCTTAAAACCATATCGCTCGCCTTAAAATCGAATTCACGCCTTTTTTTTTTTTTTTTTTTTTTTTTTTTTTTTTGTCGAAGTAAAATTTTTGCTTTTCATAAGCCATATCTGAGTTGTACAATGTCTCGTCAGCTAATTTTTGAATGTCTGCCAAATTAAATTCTTCCGATCTTTTCTCAACAAAAAATGGTTTATGAAAGGACGTAATCAACTTCCTGCCAAGAAATATTCACGTCGTGTTTCACAAGTGGTATTGTATCACGAGTGGTATTTCGCTAGTCTTAGTGCATATGCTAGTTCATTAACACAGCTATCTTAGGTCGCAATTTTTGCATAATTGAGAATAATTTTGACGATATTTCTATCCATTCTCTCTGACATTCTACTGTCGTCGATAAAAGGCCAGTTTTAAATGCTTTGTGTTAAGACCCGGGGGTTCAACGTTTACCTACCTCCACGTGGCTGTTACGTGGTACTTTAAAGAAGTGAATACGAAAAAATTAAATTTTCCTCAATCTAACCAAAAATATAAATTGCGTGGTGTGAAAAATGGAACAACCCTTATTTCTAATTAAGACTGGTAAAAAGTCATGTGGAATAATACATAGTAAATAAAACATACACATGTTATCCAATGAAATACATAGAATTTATTCATCACTTCGAGTTCATCTAAATCATTTAAAAATTAAAAATATTCTATGGGAAAAAAAATTTTCTCCCGGGAGAATAGACACATATAAAGAAAAATTTAATTGCACATCATAACCTTATTCATTTAATACTATCTTCGAACACACTTATCTGTTATATCAAATTTTCTTCATTACATGTATTTATAAAAGGCTTGCAGAACTAAAATATTAACCAACATATTGCAGAATAAAAATAGTAACAAAAACATAACTTGTGACATAGCCTTATTCAGTTTAATGCTATTTTCGAATTCTCTTATATTTATTATTCATATTTCCTCATTAAATGTATTGTATATATGGTTTGCAGAGCTATAATATTAACCAACATATTGCACAATAAAAATAGAAGAAAAAACAGAGCTTTAGCAAAAATTTAAGATCACCTACTGTCTGCCTAACATACAAGCATTCCCTAGTTAATCGTAACTATTGCACTAAATCAAAATGCTGAAACGCGTCAAGTACTGGGATCCTATAGATTAAATTAGTTATTTTTTAAACGACGATTCAGCCGTTAAATTGTAATAAAAAATTTTAGCTTTACTGACCTGAAATCATTATTATTTGATGAAACTGAATACATAACAATTCTAAAATTATAAAATGGTACTTATCGAATTGGTACCTCGGTCTCCGAAAAATAAAAGCTGTCAAGATATCCTCACTCGTGAGACACTTCCGATCATTGGAAGGACGATACGGCCTGTAATTCGTTGGTAGAACCAGTAAACTATGAGTCCCAAAGGAAAAAGTCGATGAGTTCAGTCTTTCGGGAAGAATTTTCCAAAACGAACAGGACCTCTGTATCAGTCGAAGATGGTAATTGGTACATCGGGCAAAGGCTCGGAGGAGATGGAACCGCAAAAGAAGAATGGTGAAGCCACACATGTCGTAAACTTCTTCAAGAACAAGTATGGAAGGAAATTCAGGAGACGCAACTCGTCCGCCTCGCTTTCATGATGATCGGAATCAGCAGAAACATTTTTTTAAATATTGTTGTCATGCTCATGTTTTAGCTACCATTTTCTAGAAGATGAGGAACCGCAGTTTTTGGAAGAACGAGGATATTATATCTTAAGCTACTCTAAGCCAAACAGAAACAGAAATATCAAGCATTTTCATGTCGACGCCTGAGGGAGGGAATCGCCCTCGTTATCACGACGAAAACAACACAGCCCGAGCCCCGCTAGATCAGAAGAGCAAGAGCATAAAATGCCCAAGAGACCGAAATTCTCGCCTGCAACTTCTTTTAGATATGAAGAGACTGCCACCTTGGCCAATAAGCGCTAGAAATTGGGAAAAAAACAGGTTTTTCAACCACCCCCTTAGCACTGTAAAATTTCTCCTTTTTCCAAGCCGTTAAAACTAACCGCAAATTCAAGCGTCGCCAAACGACCACCAAAATCAAAATCACCTGCGAAGGCCGAACTGTCAAACATATACTCATCCCACCGAAAATCCCTTATCAGTGAAAGTAAGAGAGTTAAAAATCTTGCTAAAACTGTGTTTTTTCCAAGTTCCTCCCCCATTTACAAAAATGACCCGAAATTGCAAAAATGTAGATAATACCTTACTTTATCTTAAAATGTATTGTAGTTACAAACTTGAAAGCAGTTTTAAATTAAAGAGCTAATTTTTCTGTTTCCAGTGGTATAAGTTATGAATAAGTAAACTTAAGTAATATAAAATCAAGATTATTACGTGGGAAAATCGGGAAAACCACCTATTTTCATTGTCTTGTCAGCGCGTTCGCCGAATAGCGAGTGGAATGAACGTACAATTCTTAAGTACCCAAACCCCAATTAAAGTTAACCAAATTCACACAGAGATTAAGGGGACTCATACACCTTAAACCCCTCATGATTTTCGAATATGTGACTGTTGCAAGAATTGGAATATTTTATTTATTTTAAAAGCAATTACTTCCAACTCTTTACAGCTGACTACATAATATAGCTGCTTTGGAAACTAGTAACCAGAAAGTTTGTGTTGCCACAAATATTTTTGTAATTTAATTCTCTTTGTGACAAAATATTTCGCCATGTTTCCAGCTTGCGCACATGATATTTTAAAAATGGCTAATGGTACATACTTTAAATTGGATGGAATTCTTTATATGGGCACTATTTTCTAACTGAACCAACAATCTGATGAATATTTTAATACTGAAAAATTTTATGGACGAAAACATTACATTTTTTTTAATAAAATACATTTTATAAACTCAACTCAAAATAAAATAAAAATTTAACATGAAATTTTTTAGAATTTTAGGTTCACAGTAGTTTCCAAATGTTATAAAAGCTATATATTAAATATGGAATTAAATTATGAAACAGAATGTTTTAAACTGTGCGCGCAATTTGGAAACATGACGAAAAATGTTGTCACAAAGCGGATTAAATTATAAAAATATCTGTGGCAACACAAACTTTCTGGTTACTATTTCAGAAAGTAGCTATATTATGTAGTCAGCTGTAAAAAGTTGGTAGTAATTGCTTTTAAAATAAGTAGGTTATCCCAATTCTTGCAACAGTCACCTATTCGAACATCTTATGGGTTTTAAGGTATATGAGTCCCCTTAAATAAAATACAAGTTGTGTAGCATAATTTAGAATATACATAAATTAATTTTAATAAGTCATAAATTAATTAATTAACTGAGTTTCGCTACATATCATGGTGCAGCCTGGACAACGTCGTTTATCGGCGGAATGGTTTATACTTTAGAGATGTTTCGTTGATATTTATCTCACCCGCGAAGATATCGGAATAATCGCAGAATTTCCTTGAATGCTCTGCAGTGTAACGCGGGTAGGATGTCCAAACCAAAGAGAACTGACTTAATTCAAACTTTAAATTAGGAAAATATAGATGTATTTGAAATTATAGAACCAAATTTCACAATAGATACCTTAAAATTATATCCCTTCCCATGTTATATTCTTTATCTACTCTTAAAATATCGAAACTTTGCTAGCGGAATATTGATATGAGTGAGGAGAAATCTTATAGCAAGTTTTGAGATTTGTAAAGAAATAGGAGAGACCATTGACAAAAATGAAATCACTAAAACTCATGTTTGGAAAGTAGGTTTTCATCTCACGATCCATGCAATTTACATACCTCTAGCAAATAAGACTCAACTGTCTACTTTGAATGTTCTTCAAAAAATTATTATTATCCGAGACATCAGCTCACACTCTTTATCTGGGGCTATTAATATGTAAATGGTATAGCGTATAGGTATAGCGTTTGAAGACCTCTCAAATAACAATGCACTAGAATTGATTTATAATTCTAGCGACTCCCCAATTATATCCACTACAATGGAAGATGTAGCACACCAGATCTGCTCTGTGTTTCTCCGGACATCGGTCCTTTTACAGACAGAAACGTTATTAAAGACAGCGGGGTCAGGCCACAGAGAAGTAATTACTTTTATCGTCTAAATCAACAATGACAAAAGAGTTTAGTCAAATTATTAAAGATATCCTAGAAGAAAGGAATATCCTAACAGCAGTGTATATTGATTTTAAAGGAGCATATGATACGGTATGGCGAGAAAAGCTTTATAAAAAAACTCCTTGATATGAGAACTAACGAAAAGATGCTAAAATGTCAAGGTCCTTTAAAGACCAACGAATCTGTAAAGTTAAATATGGAAACTGCTATTCTAAATATTATAACTTACAAACCGGCCTTCCACAGGGATCAGTAAGCAGCAGCACCCTATTTAACATCTATATTAATAATATAGTTGACTAAAGGACATTCCAGGTGTCCACTACTATTTGCTGGTGATTTAATCATCTGGATTCAAGCACCAGAATGTAATGCAAATCTCGTGATACAAGAGCGACTGAATCAAGCTACGACAGTGCTTTTAAACTGGTGTACTGAAAATAACATGATGGTGAATCTGGATAAAACTGCTGTCCAGCTCTTCTCATTGACCCATCAGGGACTCTGCCCTGAAGTGAATTTCGAATGCGCTTGGATTCGGCATTTTTGATAACAAGTTGAGTTGGAGACTATATGTATAGTCACATGTAGGGCGCTCCTAGCAGAAGTTAACTGTATTGAAACGCTTGGCTGGCTCCTTGTGGGAAAGCGCCAGAACAACTCTAAATATATATATATTTACGGTAGGCACTTGCTTTTCTAGCATTGACCCCTCAACTCTAAATATTACTTATAAGACATTCGTATTACCTTTTATCCTGTATTGCTGTACACCACTCATAACGGCATGTGAGCAAATTTTCAAGAAATAAGAATTTTTTCTAAATTTCTAGGGAAGAATGTGGTATAATCGATCGAATACAAGAAATTATGCTGCCAACAAGCCCCCTTTCTATGTTCCCAATCGAGACACACATTAACTTGACCGCTATAGAATGAAACAACAATAGAGGTCTTAAAATACCTTGCTCTGGGAAACATTAATGCTAACTCCCCGTATCATAGCTGGCTATATGTTTATACAGACCAGTCATACAGTGAGGATTTGATTTTTGCAGATTCGGGGGTTTATTCTAACATTTTTTCCTTCTATGGCTCTGCTGTGAAAAACTGAAATGCATTTGATAGTTATGTGGAGAATATTAGAATTGCCCTGAATAAATTATTGACATTACATTATAAATTCGAGAATGAGGTCCTGCTATCAGATTCAAGATTAACAATTCAAGCCATTGGCTCTTTAAAAACCCCTATATCAACAGAAGTTCTTCAGTAAATCTGAAGCCTATCGCAGAAAAGTCAGAAAATTAGAATACAATGGATTCCTGGACACACCGGCGTGTATAGTAATGAATAGGCAGATTTCCTCGCAAGAAATGGTGCATAACTATTGCAATCAGCAAACTCAAATATGTCACATCACTGAATAAAGCTAAACATAAAACAGTTTATGAAACAAAGACATCAGCTGAAATTATTGGGTAGCATTAAGACGAAACAATGGAAGACTGAAAATCTCGCTTGCCTGCTAAAATATCCACGACGAAATGTTAAGCTTTTTCGGCTACGTACAAGCCATGATTGCCTGGGCAAACATCTTTACCAAACTGGTATATTTGTTCAACCATTTTGCCCAGTCTGTAATCTTATGGAATCCATGAACAGAGCCCACCTGCACTGCTGTGGGGTACTTCTTGGATATGACTTATGATTAGACCACCTGTGAAAATGGAAATTTCTCACACCACGGAATTAATTCATCAGGGACAATATCGTAACAGTAATCGGAATCACAAAACTGCACGTGCATATATAAACACCCGCCAAACGGGTTTTTCCTCTCTGTCTTGGCTGACGTCGGAATCGCACGAGTATACGGGGCTGCGGTCCTTGCATATCTCACACTCATGGAGTGATGTCGTTCTGTTTGATGGATAAGAAGGAGTAAAGCAGCAGAAAAGTTGCACAAATTAGCTGAATCATGCTAAATTTAACCTGCACAGAAGTAACGTGTTAATGTGTGTTTCGCATAAAGAAGCTGTTACCATTTTGTTATCAGTTCGTCTCCTCGTGGTTACTATATTGTGTTGACTAGAAGAATATGTGTAAAAAAAAGTGTCTGCACGTATGGAAAGCATCATTAGCAATGTGTGTAGTTAACGTGAAAATAATTTTCAGTACGAAAAGTGAACGATGTTAACAGATTTGAAATTCGTGTTCTATCTTCAATAGACGGCGCCGTTCTTTCGTCTTTCCATATTCGTGTTCTTCTGTTTCTTGTGTTCTTGTATTACGTTTTGGTGTTCTCATATCTTGTGTGTTATTGTCGCAAGTTGAATATCTAACCCAGATTAAATATTAATAATTAATTCAATAAAGTGAAATTAAGCAAACAAGTTGTTCTTTGAAGTCCTTTTGACAAGTTTTGGGGTATGTGAAGTATTTTATTACTCTTTCAGCGCAATGTACTAGTTATATAGATTTCAGGCCAGCAAATATTGGGCATGTAGATCGGATACTTGTAGGTATCTAGTTAAAATAGATTGTCATACCACACCACCCGATACTGGATTGTCAGAGACTGTCTTAGGCAATGACTTTCGGTCACTTCTTGTTATGTTCTGTCTTTGAACTTCTTGTTGTATTTTGCGTTGCCACTAGAAGTAAAAAAATGGCAAGACCCGTACATATTTCTTCAAAAATTTGACATACGAATTGCCTACGTTCTCTTTGATTACCTTTATTAGAGCTCCATATATTAATATAAATTTATTTAGAAACGAATCTGCAACAATTTTTGAGGACGAACGGCTGAGGGGATTATCTCTACCCACTTCAATAAATGATCAACAATCCCAAACATGCACCTATTTTTAATATTTTCACTATGTGGGTAAGGGCATAATAGATCAATTTCTATGATTTCGTTAGGGAATGTGACTTTTATGCTCTTTAGATACCCGATCGAGCTATAATTAATATTGTTAACTAAAAATAAATGTTGTAGAGACATTAGATATTTTTTGGAAGCAGGAAACTTGAAAAATGAGTAACACCTTCGCCGGGAATCGAACTACGGACCTATGGAATACGCGCCCAGCGTGCAGACCACTACCCCACGAAAGCATGTTAAGAAGGCGGAAGAAATACCTTATAAAGTTAGATGATTTGGCATATTCACTTACAAAACTTAACAGCTGTTGAAAATAAACAGCTTCCCGTAATGTCTGCACTGTTTTTTTTTTTATTCCTAAACGGCTTGACAATGGCGCATTATGCAGATCGTGTAATTTATTTCATCATAAACTCGCTGGGAAAATCGCCCGTAGTTCACTGTTCTTATCTTTTTCCTTTCATATAGAACAGTACGTTATCAATTATTTCATATTTGGTGTCTCTGTTTCTAATTATCGTTATATCATGATGCTCAAAGGATCTTTCAAATGAGCTTAGATAATTTTAAATTATAGTTCTACTTGCAATTCTGAAATGAATGTTTCTCGCGAATTTTTAAAGTCAATGTGGCGTATTTTAATCCATACCCTTGATTATCTAGCTTGATTCTTGATAGGCCATCCGCCACAATATTCTCTTTCCTCGTTATAGGTTTAATTTTTAAATTGTATTCTTATTATTTAAGAGTGCATCTTATGATTTTAGGTGAGAATATTTTTCCAGAATATAGACGTAGGATGGCAACATGCTCTTAATATACGATAATAACTTCCTTAGAAAAATAAATTCGACATTTTTGAATGGCCAGTAGGACTGCTAATGTTTCTATTTTGGTAGCGGCGTAATTTTTTTTAGTTGGACTGAATGTTTTGCTAAAATTTGCATAAGCATGACCTCCTGTCACGAAATCAGATGCATCTGCGGCGATTTCTAACCTGCCGTCCGCTTCAGGAAATTTCATGATAGGGGCTTGTATTAATGCTAGCTTAAAGTTTTCAGAAGCAGTGTTCACTTCCACCGATTAAATAAATCTAGCCTTTTCCTGTTCAGATTTAATTAGGGCTCTGCTACGTGAGCAAAATCTTTAAAGAATGTTGTATAATAGGAACACAAGCGCAAAACTATAACAGTTATTTCAGGTGGCGGATAATTTCTTGTTGCAGAAATTAAAAACCTCTGTTTCTATCTCGTTTTCTTCTTCTATCTCAGGTACCAAAGTTTTTTCGGCCGTGAATTAGCATTTTGGAACATTCATTTTTAAGCCTGTTTCCTTTAGAAGCTGAAAAACTTCATGCAAATTCTGAATGTGTTCATCAATGTGTTTGTGTTGCTTCTGTCCATAATATCATTTAAATATATGAATGTTAATTTACCAACAATTGGTTTTATTATTAAAATTGGTATTACTATTGGTAAGGGGTAAACCGGATATTTTGTTACACTGTTTAGTTTTCTGTAACCGATAACGAATCCCCAGGCCTTAAAACTGGTGGGAGGAAGATTATTCTTTTTTTGCGCCAAGTACTACAGGAACTATAATGCGAAGATTATAATTTTGTTTTTCAGTATGTACGAAATATGCGTTTCTATGATTTTCTCTTTAATTTAATCGCCAGCGGTATGGTTTTTCTCTACGTGGGAGGGATGTTATTTCCTGTTTCAACTGAGTGACACACAACATGTGTTAAGTCTGAAGTGTTGTCAAATAAATCTGTAAAATTTCTTACCAACTGCTACAACTTTATTCCTTTTTCCAACGCAGTTCTCTTACGTCCGAGGCTGGCGGCTCAACTCTTTCTCAGTCAACTTATTCATATCAAGCTGCATACTGTCGGCCTGAAAATAGATTAGCGCGATAGCTGATTTTAAGTAATCCAATCCCAAAATTACATTTGCCTGTAAATTTTTCACAACAAAACAAACCCACTTTCTGCTGCCCATTTTTAACTTGCACATTAAAAATCATTCGCCCTACTCATTCACAATGTGTCCCTTGCGCTGTTATTATCTTGATTTCCGCAATATCAAATAATCTATACTTTGTAAAATTTTCCTGAAACAATTTTCTGCCAAAAAGTTACTTTGCACCCTTTTATCTCGTAATCCGTTTGAAGGAATTCATTCAAAACAATTTGAATATCTGGTAGTCAAACGTTTCTAATTAGTACCGTATTTAATTGAATATGAGAGTCTTTTTCTTTTATTTGGGTTGATCATCCACAGCACCCCAACCTAGTTTAAAGGTTTTTGCTTATCATCACTCGCTTTGCTTTTTTGCGATATGTCTTGGCGGACGAACAATTTTGCCAGCCTACCAAAACGTTTCCTGCTGTGAAATTTACTACTACTTTGAGCTACAGGCTTCCCGAAACTTTTGGTAACTCTTTCATCGTACTTTCGCCAACTCATTTACCTCCAAACGCACACTTTCAAATTTCACCGCTAACTCAAAAAGCTGTCCTAGCATATCAGGTTTCCTTAGCTTTATTATAAAATCTTGTAGGCAACAACCTGGGTAATATAATCTCGATAATTTCTGCATCTAGTTTTTCCCATATAACAGATTCACCACCTTGATTCTCTTAGAATAAAATCAGCTGACACATCGCTGTTCGTCTGGTGATACAAAAGCTGTCCGCGTATCTTAGTCTTCTTCATTGTAGAGATAAAATTTGAAAATATGGCATTCTGCATGATCATTACAATACAGACTTACGCTATAATCAGTTATTTTATGGGAACTTTCTTAAATTTTAACTATTTGAAATGAAGACTGGAGCATTGCTCCAGCAATTTTATGTTCAAGAACACGTGTCACGAAGTTTTGTGCTGAATGTCATGCTTTATAGCTTAAAAATGAAGTCTATTTTGAGGAAATTCCTCCTGTAGGACATTCATTATTTATCTACATATAATCTCTGTTTTTTAGTCATTCATAATTTTACGTATCATGCATAATTTTTCATCATTTCTACTTCATTTTATCTTATAAACCATATGTATAGCGTATTATAATCGTAGGGATAGAAGACGAAAACATTTTTCTTTCTTCCATTTTTAGACGGTTTCTGTTCTTCATTTTGCACTTTGCCAACCATAAAGGATAAAATATTTTTTTTAAATTTTCTTGCTTTATATCTATATAACAAAAGAACAAAATACGAATGGCATATTATAAAAAATGGTGCAGTAATATAAAATAATTAACATAGATTTAAGTTTCTTTACGTAAGCAAAAAGGAAGTGTTCAATAATGTGAATTTCTATCAGTCAGAGCTAGGTAACAAAACGTAAAAGCGTGCAAATCTAAGAATTAAGGCAATATTATATTACAAAACTAAAAGCAATATCTTATGTTTGCGCATTTTTAAGAATTGCCAACTGGCTCTGGTTGAGGGAAACACTTGCATAAGCAAACTTAAAATTACATTCATAAAACATATAATATTGTATAACGAGATTAATTTAATGCAGAAATGTAAATAATTTTGAATTGGTTAGGGATTTTAAGTCAATTAAAATTTATATTTTAGGTAATAATTGAAAAAATTCGAAAGTAAACAGAACATTTTTTTTCAAAGTCAATTTTTTTAATTAATCGTGAACAAAAATGTTCCTTAGAGAGCTTTTTTTTTTTTATTTTACTACTCTCATTTTTAAATTATCCATCTGTATTTAACTAACTAGTCATATTATAAAGTTTCTTTATGTAAACTCAATTATTTCATTATGTAATTGATTAGTTTTGTTAAATACAGAAAACTCCGAAAACAAAATCAAATAATTTCTATGTTATACCCTAATCATTGATTTACTGTGTTTTAAAATATATTTTGAAATCTTTTAATTTTAGTCTTCTTTAAATTTCTTTATTTCTATTATTTCCCGAGGGAGAGTGAATTTTGATACTTTCAGTTTTAATGTTAAAAAAATCATTTTTAGAATTATGACAAAGGAAAAATAAATATTTTTAATTCCTTTATACGAGCACAATAAGTAAAGAATTATATGCGCATAATCCTTTTCGAAGTCTCGGTATTACTGAAAGAAATGCAATTTTAAATAATAATTTTTCATATAAAATCCATTATTTTTTGCGGAATAAAGCTAGTGCATATTGTTTCATTAATTATAAAAAAATAACTTTAAAGTTCTAGTCTTTCATTTCGATACCTAGCTCTAGCGGAAAATCCCATATGCCTATGTGCAAAAGAAGAAACTACTATCTGCTCAGCGTAGTATCTTAACGACTACCGAATTTCCATACTCAAAAAATCCAATTATTTATAATAATTTGAATGTAGAATTTTTCCTACAGCATTGCATTTTTTAAACAGTTGAAAGGTTTTAATTAAATTATAACAAATATCCTTTTTTCTCTTTTCTGCTACTGGTTACTTTGTGAATTTCTAAACAAGCTGTACTAAATTTAGCTTTATGTATAATATTTTTATTAATTCTTAACATTAAAATCATACTTGATGTAATTTTTATTTTACTACCCTCACATTTAAATTATCTATCTACATTTAATTAATTGCTTTGACATCACACCTCCATGCCTATTACTACCATTTAAAAGATATTTGTTAAGAGCTTATTTTATACTCGCTATTAGTTATTAAAACTTTAAAAGTGTATGTGTAGCAAATTCAGGCAGCAGTTCAAGAATTTTCAAAGAAATTTTGGGTTATTTAAATAGCGATATTTACATCAACAAGTTTAAAACACATAAAATTATATGAAAATAGCAATCTAAGAGAGATTTAGAGTAGTGTATAAAATTTAGTTATTTTCAGAGTCATAATAGTGGATATTATTATACATGGCTATATTAAATCGCCATTCAATCATTCGAAGTGTAACTTATTATTTCTCTTTTGAAATATTTTATTTTGATACTTTTCAATTTTATTTTCTATGTATTTTGAAATAAACAGCAACTTTAAAACCAATATTTATAGTCAATAAATATTTCCAGTCTCTCAGTTTTAATTGATCTTCAGATGAGAAGTGTAAGAAATCATTGAGAAGCATCTTCTCTTACCATGTATTTTGTTTCCACAGCCCCATATAGAAGCAACCTAACTCTCAATTAAAAAAGTTCACTATGTAAACATTTTCATTGCATATGCGTTATGTGCAAGCATTCGTGCAATATTGTACATATTATATTAACATATATTATATGTACAAAGGCATATTTAATGTACCCAAAATTAAATATCTGGAAACGTTGACGATAGGCATTCAAACAATTAATCTTTTAAGGACAGTTTTCCTCCCTCTTGATTTAGAAAAGAACGATCTTCGCGAAATAACTCATGGTATCTAGGCGGAAAATTTTGCGTCAGTGATCAGAAAGCTCTGAAGTGTAAACCAAAAATAGCTTACATCCAGTTTTCGATAGTTGGCTTCATACAGTCCAATGAGCAAATATAATTGGAAATGATAAATTCATATCAAAATGTTGCGTCATATCACCAAACCTAGTCACGAACTCTTAATTCTTCGACTCTTGACTTCAATCAGTAGATGCAATTAATATTTTTGTTAGTTACATTTTTCTTCAAGCGCAGACGCCGTGAAATCTGAGATTCAGCAAGTATATAAGGCAAGAAAATGCTACATTACTTCACATTTCACCCTCCTTGAACGAAAATTCCTCCTTAGAGATTTGGACGATGTTACGTCAGCATCTGATCCTTCTCAGCTTCGGCATCGTTGCATTATCTGCTCTCCAAGCGGATGGCATTGAAAGTGTGAGACTGTGCGGTAGACGATTAGCTGATGCCCTCAGTGTCGTTTGCAAAACGTATGGTGGATACCAACTCCCTCGAGTAAGAAAAGACGGTAAGTTAATGTTGAAGGATATTGTTTAGTTTTGCAAATGTAGAAGCTGGCTTATTTTATGCCTCTGTTCAAGTTTTAAACGCCCACCAGCGGCCGAGCAATAAAGACGCTGAACACTGGTAGTTCGGTCCGAGGTTCGAACCCCGCTAACGGGCTGGCTGCATGGGCGTTTTCGTGGTTTTCTCCATGTGTAACGTGTATTCGAGCCAGTTTCCCTTCGAAAGTCCTCCACGAAGGCATTCCTCCCTTTAGGCAGATAGCCCTCGTGTGCTTTGCCATAATTGAATAATCCAATCCAAGTTTTAAACATAAACATCTGATTTCATGATTCGTGTTTTTATCAATCGCAACAATTTTTAGCCATTCATAATGCTCTGCTGTGCTTTGAAAGTTGTCAAATAATTGTTGCAGCCCACCAGCGAGCAAGTTGTAAGACCACCTGACACTGGAAGTCGACCCGAATTCTTATCTGGGTGAACGGGCAGGTTGCATGGGTGCTTTGTGATTTTCCCATGTTTAACAAAAATGAGATCCAGTTTCTCTCAAAGAATTTTCCACGAGGAATTCACTTCCTTTGTCAAGTTTATCTAAATTAGAGCGCTTTGCTTATATTAAATGAGTCCTATATTCCTGCTCTTTCGTCTGTTCCACCAAACTATGTAAATGAGAAGTTTTAAATAAGAATCTAAACTAAGAAAAAAGAATTAGCAATATCCACTAGACCTAAACGGCTTCCCTGGTTGCACCCGTGGTGAGCGCCGTTTCTCGTAGTTGATGAGTTTATCCTTGACTGTTCAGTATTGGGTAATTAGTTCATGAGATCTTACCGAGCCAAGTCCTTGGATAGAATTATGCCCATGTTTTTGTCGAATCTTAATATCCCATTATTAAAAACAACATCTGTACTATTGCAGACTCTTATTGTGTGAACTATAATAGACTATTAATTTCCTTTAAAGTTAATGTTCCCTTTATCATTACCATTCTTTATATGCAATAATAAAATTCCATAGTCAAGAATACACTTAAATTTCTAACTGTATGTTCTTTTCATTTTTAATGGCGACGTTCTCTTATTTTGAAAGTACGTGGAATTAAATCCACAGCCCCGTAATCAAGTTGTTTTTCCCGCCTTTTCTACACGTACAGTTATAGAATGTTCTGGAAATATTTAAAGCGAACTGGATTGGCTGACGAGGCCGACGTCATTTCTTGGAAGCTCCGCCTTTCCAGAGGCTATAAAAGGACTCGCAAAGGAATATCGGGGGCTTTTCTTTAATGTAACGATGCAGTAAACTTCATTCAAAACGTTATTAGTAATTCTTTTTTATTTACTCCGGATATCTGATTTTGTAACTGCTATTTCTTCTGAAATATAATAAATGGATCCTGTTTTATAAACTTATCGCCTGATAATTTAAGCTACGACTACACCTATGATTCTTCACCAATCTATTTATTCCGGACAAAAGCTGGTACATCATATATATATATATATATATACATATTATTAGTCTCGCTTTAAATTTTGGGCAATATTGGCTGGTTCTTTACAGTTATGTACAGATTGAAAAGTGGAGAAAAACAGTTGTAGGAACTGATCTAGTAGCACATTCACTACTCGAAAACCCATAGGGTTCTATGTTAAACTTCTAACCAATATAAATGATTTTCTGGTGTTGTCCATTAGCAGATAATCCTTGAAGTTTGATTTAAAAAAAGCTTCATCGACGTTTCATACAAAATGGAGGAAATAATTCAAACAAATCTCATTGTTATTCGATAGTTAGAGATAAAGACTTATTACAGTTTTATTTTTTTAATTTACGAAAGTATGCCTTTAAACTAAAATGGGAATGAGGTAATAGACGGATGACTTGTACAGATTCTGCATTAAAAAAGCTTAAAACCTAACAGTTTTTTTCCCTTGTTGTTAATGAAATATTATTCTATCGTACATTAAATTTCTTTCAAGAACTAGGCATAAATATTTCATTTCAGTGTCAAACAGATCTTCTAATAAGAGAGCAATGATTGAGATTCTACGACCCATGATGCGCAGAACGACACATTCTGAGATAGAAAATGACTTCAGTGGAGATTCTGCTACAGAAGTAGATCTTACTCCCAGTTCTCAAAGTGGGGTTGCCAATGAATGTTGTAAAAGGCCATGTACTTTAAGGACCATGGCATCATACTGTGCAGATGCAACGGATATTGGAAATCTTGATATCAATGAAATTTGGCGACCAGAAGTTGTATCTGAGGAGGATCTTGCGGAATATGAATTGCAACAGGTAATAAAATTATTGGTTTTCTTTCTGCGATTTTAAATAATTCCACTTTTTATAAGTACTTGATCTGCTTATAGTTAATGCCCTCTAATTGGTTAAATTTCTACTTTAATTTAAAAAATAAATTTATTTTAAAACTATTTCTGATAACAGTTTGCTTAAGAAAAATCACATGCTTTGAGATTTAGGTGGAATCTAAAGTCTGAGTACGTAATTCTTTCAACATATCAAAAAAGTAGGTACTAGTAATAATAGAATAAAACAGCAAACAGATCATTATTACTCCAAGTTTATTATTTCAGATATTGGTTGTCCCAAAAATCCTGACTGGATTTTCAACGAAATTTACTTTTTGACATTTTAAAGCAGAAATATGAGTTGCGTACCATATAATTAAATATTAAGCTATAAAGTAAAAAGCTTAATTGTTTTTTAGCTCAAATTAATACGAGTCCCATATACAACCACCAGGCATCAAAACGGAATTCTGCCTTGGTTAACTTGGTTGGTTTCAGGAAACCTATCCAAAGGAATTTTTTCTGTCATTCCCATTGTTATAATATGTAGGTGACCGAACGATAAGTTTTATTTCATACACAATATCTTTTACGCAGCCTCAAGAAAGTAATTCATTAAAGTCCAATGGAGATAGCTTCGAGTGTTAAATATTAGGACTCTACTTATTAGTTTTCATGGAAATCATTCGTAATTAAACATAGCCAGCATAATTGCTACATAACATGGCAGAGCTCCATCATATTGGGAAATGAATGGATCTCTTCGATGAAATGAAACCTTCCTCCTAATTATTGAGCTACTCGCAACATGGAGTTTGTCTCTCCAAGTAAAATGTTGCATGTCTCTTCAAATAGCAACAAAGCGCTTTTAGAGAAAATTGCGTGTTACCACTGGTATTTGACAGATTGACATTAACACGACTGGTGGTGTTTCTTTTATACAGTGTGTGAGCGTAGCAAACGGTATCTCAAGGGCTGCTATTCACTGACTACTTCACTTTCTTATATTGCTCTAAACATTATCATATGGTGGTCACATTCACAAATAGTTCTGTCAGAAACTCGCAAGTTCTTTTTCGTGCATCCGTACAATCGTCAAATTAACGCTCCATACCTAAACATTATTGAAACTGTAGTAATCAAAATTGTCAAACTCTGTTTATCATACAGAAATTTCATCCTGTAAATATCATGTATCCTTTTTATCCATTATTTAGCGGGCAGTAGTAAAGGTAATTTTCGAATAAAACTTAAATTTGTTGTTCTGAAAAGAAAATTTGTAACTCATTAAATGGAGCAATATTTAATGTTTTGGAAACAAAATATGCATTCATATTATGTTTAAATGACATTAAAATTATGTCAGTTTAGCATATATTCATTCAAATATTCATCAGCATATACTGAATTTCATTCAAAATAATAGTTTATATGTAGTTTGTAAACATCCAACGCGTTTGCCTCAGCACTGAATGTGCCAAGAAAAAAAAACTGTGATTTGTTTTTCATTATGCATTTTTACATGATGTACTAGTACACAGTTTTTAAATTATTCTAAATAGCAGCAGTAGAAATTACGTAATACAGCAAATTGATTTAATTATGTATTATTAAGTGATATACTAGTAAACAGTTTTTAAATTATGCTGTATTACAAGGGCGAGCAAATTCTGTACATAAGAGGACCAAATTAAAATGTGCTTTTGTTTATGAAAGTTTAAATTTAAATAAAAGAATTAAAGAAATAATGTTGTCTTTCATGGGATTTCTGGGAAGTAAAGCCGAAGAATGAATAGTATATAACGTAGATTCCCTCGAAGGGTCAAAATTAGGGTTTAACCTCGAAGGGTTTATACTGAAATCCTGCTTTGCTGTTAATTGCTTGCTTGTTTAACCCATTAAGGCAAAGCACCTACCTAAACAATGGGATGAACGTTATTTCTTAATTAGTATTGAGGAGTACGTCCTCGGATAACAAATGTTTTGTTTCTAGACAGAATATATTTCAAATAAGCTTTGCACAACCTAAACAAGGGTTGCACATTATTTCTTAGTTAGTACTGAGGATTACGTCCTCGAATAACAAAGGGTTTATTTCTAGATAGAATATATTTTAAATAAGTTTTTTAAATACTTTTCAGATAGAACAAAACCAATATCAAACGTAAGATCACACCCATGAAAACTTCAAAGTGCTGTTCTGGTAGTTTTTTTTTTTTTTTTTTTTTTTTTTTTTTTTTTTTTTTTTTCTGAAGAGCTCTTACATCCTTAAAATACAATGTAATTTAATGAGAACAGTCTCTATATTAACCCGCTAAAAGTAGTTTACCAGTTTTCAAATGCATGATACCAGAAATCTATACATTTTCAGAAGCAGCTCAGACGGAAAATTAGTTAGTAACTGACTGCCTTACCGAAAGGCTCGAATTCGAATCCCAGAGTAAGCATGGATATAAAATTGTCTGTCTTTTCTTAGGAGGTAACGGTGGCCGCAAATTAGGTGCCTCCATAATAAAATGACCACCGCTTCTAGCCTTAGTAGTGACCGTTTGACCTATTGAAATGGTTAGTGCCCACCATTTAAAAAATAAATAAATAAATAGATAAATAAATTCAGAACTTCTGTGTACTGTTTATCCGTGTGCTGTACCTTACACGTAAAAATGTGGCAAAACGCATATGCTTCAGGAAAACGTTTAAAAGTAATGATAATAGCTTTTAACTTTGTCGTATGCTTTGTCGGTGCTGGGGTTTTCAGTTGCCCAACACTGCTACATTGTTTCTTCAAGGTTTAGTATTAGTTAAATTTAAAGTATCACCTACTAGCATAAAAAATACATCAGCTTGCAGTGGGATGTCGACCGTAAACAGCATTAAGTCAACCAAAGTGTAAACCCCAGCTCATGAACTGGCTATATGGCTATTTTTGAGGTGTATCTTCCAAACTGTAACGTAAATACGATCTAGTTTCCTTTAGCTTGTTCTCTACGAAGATACTTCCCTTTTGGTAGGTGCTTTGCCTTAATGAATTAAACAAGCAAGCAATTGATAGCAAATCAGGATTTTAGTATAAACTGAAGACTAATTTCGACCCTTCGACGGAATCTATGTTATATAGTATTCATCCTTAGGCTTTATTTACCTCCTAGAAATCAACATTATTGCTTTAATTTTTTTATTTAAATTTATACTCTCATAAACAAGAGAAGCATTAGGTAACTGAATTCTCTTTTCGTTTAGTTTCCAGTAATACGAAATAAGTTTCTTCAAAAAAAAAAAAAAAAAAGGCAAAATACATTTTCCGTTGCTTATTTTCTGTGTGTCAATTTAGGCAATTAATGCTAAAATTAGCCGTAAATGAAACTATACGCTTTTCTAAAAGCGTTCTCTCCCTTGTTGATTTTTCCCATAATAATCCTGTGTGTTGTATCTGACTTCGAATCTAAAATTTTCTGAAGAACACAAAAACCTTGTCTAAAACTTAAAGGTTTATTTAACTGGAACTTCAACACTGATGAAAACTTAACATCACAAACGAAAACTTAACATCTTGGGTGGAAAAACTTCAAAGTGCTTTAAAGTAACAGCTATGCCGGCACGGTGAAGAACACTTTCCTTTAAAAGACAGAATCCATCTAGCCCTTTCGGCGTATATCTCCATTTCGCTGAATTCAGACATCCGCTCCTACGTGTTTTGGACTTAAACAGCCAGGCTGGAACTGGAATAGGACTGGATCAGGACCGGAACTGGACTGGAACAAGACGGGAACCGGAACAGGGCGGAAACCGGAATCTCTCATCCCCTGGCTTCTCCCCGGGCAGGTCTATTCTGGCTCAAACTAAAAGGAACTGCGGTGCCACTAAGGATAGCACCTCCTTTTATTGCCGGCGGTTGCCGTTACTACAGGCGACTATGCAAATATTTAACATCCTTCCACCTAAGGGGGAAAAAAAAAAAAGAAAAGAAAAAAAGTGAATTTTCACATCAAAGTAAAACAATGCCAAAGAGCCTTAATATGCCAGTCTGTCTGGCGGAGTTACAGTTCTACCAGATCGTGTTACAGGCCTGACAGATTTATCATCTATGTTGAGTTTAAGTTCAGACAAAGAATCTTGTTTTTCATTCTGCAGCTTCACGGGTACATCATTTTGCGCTACCTCTAAAGGATACAGAGTTCGAACTGCTCTAAGCAAAATTCCATTTCGGGTCTTTACTCTTGCAAGCCGATTTATTCCATCAGGTCCTGGAAGTAGTTCTATGACACGACCAAGTTGCCAAAAAAGTCTTTTGTCACTACTACCGATCAAAACAATATCATCTAATTTAATAGTAACTTTCCTTTCAGCTCTTTTATGCGAAACCTTGAGAATTCCCAAATATTCTTTACGAAATCTATTTTTAAATGCTTCTCGTACAGTTTGAATATACTGAAATCTTCTTTGTAAATTACTTGATTTAATACCGTATTTTATATCCCGCAAACTACTAGTTCTAATTTCCTTTAAAAAGTCGGCAGGAGTTAAAGCTTTAAATTCAGGATCGGAAGGAATTACTGTCAACGGTCGGTCATTAAGAATCGCTTCACAGTCACACAGTATCGTGTACATTTCTTCATAATTTAAACAAGCATGTTTGAGAACTTTAAGGACTTGCTTCATCATTCCGATCAGACGTTCCCACCAACCACCCCACCATGGAGCACCAGGGGGAATAAATTTCCATGTTATCCGCTCATTGGCTGCCTGCCGATTAATTTGTTCAAAATCTATTAATTTAAATGCATTTGAAGCTCCTACAAAATTAGTTCCATTATCACTGTACACAGTTGTGGGTTTACCTCTTCGTGACACGAACCGATGAAAAGCCTGAAGAAACACTTCTGTAGATAGAGAAGTCAGCAACTGCAAATGGACCGCTCTATAAACGGCGCATGTAAAAACACAGATCCATGCCTTTTTTTTGTTTCTCAACAATAAAGGACCACAAAGGTCTATACCCGTTACTTGAAATACTGCTGAATCATTTACTCGCTCTATTGGCGGTGGGGCTGATATGTGGTCAACAGGTGCAGCAGAATATCTCTTGCAAGTAATGCATTTACTCAAAACAGAACGCACCGTTCTTCTGCCAGATAACAACCAAAACCTTTCCCTTAAGGTATTCAGTATATATTGTACACCTGCATGTCGTTTCTTTTTATGTTCTTCCATAATTAAATTCCTAACTAATGGATGTTCTCCTGGTAATATTATAGGTGTTCTAAACTCTAACGTGTCATATCTTCGAAACGCACCAGTTTTAATTCTTAGAATTCCCGCATCGTAAAATGGACTAAGAGTTCGTAAGCGTGCGTCTTCTATATCCTGAAACGATTCCGATTGAATCAAGCGAATAATAACCTTTTCTGCAAAATCAATTTCATCAACAGTGAGTTCACCTTTCTTTTTTTTCTTATTTCTGCAATTAAAGAAAAATCGTTGAATCCAACCAACAACTCTAACTGTTTTTCGAAAGCTAGAAAATCGCTCACTCAAACTAAACCTTTCAGTAGACACTAGAGATGAAACCACTGCCTTTTTTTTCTCGCTGGCTATTTCCGCTTCATTAGTTATAAATTCGGCACTCGGCCAATTTTCTTGCGATTTTAAAAGCCAGCTCGGACCCTCCCACCATTTTGACCGGGAGAGTTGGCGAACTGAACACCCTCTACTTGGAAGATCTGCAGGGTTAAGGTGACCAGGTATATGCCTCCAATCCTCCACACGTGTCAAAAGCCTTATTTCCTGTACTCTATTTTCTACAAATGTCCCCCATTGTTCTTCCCCTTTTTATCCATGCAAGGACAGTAGTTGAATCTGTCCAGAAAAATATACTTCTGGCCTCAAAGTCTTTTAGAACGTCTGAAGCAAGACGAGATGCAATAGTTGCTGCTAACAATTCTAATCTTACAATAGTAGTTTCCTTTTTACCACAAGGGGAAACTCTAGACCTAGCCTGAAGCAACTGTACTTTAACTGATTCAGGTTCTTCTACACGAATAAAAACTACTGCCGCATACGCTACTTGACTGGCGTCACAAAAAACATGGATTGAACACTGTTTTGGCTGATATTTGGAATTTTAATTCCAAATATCACCTTGGAATTTTAATGTTTTTCAAAAGAAAAATGTCTTTTACCCATTTCAAAAATTTACTTTTAATTTCGGTGTTAACTTCTTCGTCCCATTTTACTTTTGTTTCCCATGTACGCTGTAATAACATCTTAGGTAATATAAGGACTGGACATGTTATACCGATGGGATCAAATACTTTATGGGCTATTGCCAAAATACTTCTTTTCGTAACTTTCTCGAAACAAAGATTTTGTAAATTAGCAACATTTATTTGAAGAGTATCGCCTTGTCTTTCCCATAACAAACCTAATACATTCGCAATAGATTCTGTTTCTAAACTACAGTCGGTATATTCCCAACCCCGTAATTCAAATTTTCGTTCTGCCATAACATCTGAAGATACTTTCATGAAGCGCTGTAATTCATCTTCACTTCCAACACTTGTTACACAGTTATCAACATAGAAACTATTCATTAATTTAACAATAATGTTGGAAGGATATTTTTCATCTGCATCATTTTTCTCCAAAATTGAATTTAAGTGATATTGAATAACAGCTCCAAGTAAAAATGGACTACTGGTTACACCAAATACGACTCGACAATGACGAAAATGCTTCAAACCATCTTCACCCTTTATCCAAAGAAATCGGAGGAAGTTTCTGTCACTAGAATTCAGGCCAATTTGTAGAAAGGCCTTACGAATATCAGAAATCACCCCTATTTTGTCTTGGCGAAATCTATTTAAGATTGTAGGAATAAATGAAATAAAGTTTAATCCCTTTTCAAGACAATCGTTGAGACTCGGAGAACCCTTTACTTTAGACGAAGCGTCAAATACTGGCCGTAACTTCGTAGTACTATGTTCCTTAACAACATGTCTATGTGGCAAATAATGATGGGGTAAATCTAATTCATTTACGGGTACTTCCTCTATTATGCCCTCTTTGAGCCATTCTTGGAATATATTTTCATACTCTTGGCGAAGATTATCTATTTCAAGTTGCCTAATCGTACCGTGCAACCTTTTAAGCGATAACTCAAAATTATCCGACAGGGGAGGGTGCCCTTCCAACCAAGGCAAAGACACTACAAAGCGGTCATCTTCTATTTTTACAGTATCAAGAAAATGTTGCCTGGTAGCCTCATACAATTCCAATTTAGTCTTTTGTTCGGATGGGTCCGTAATACCAAGCGAGTCGAGGGCCCATAAATCAGAAATACAAGCCTCTTTATTCAACATTGATGTAACTAAGAATGTTGAACCTTCACTATTCAACTCCCCGGTTTTTCCCATAACCGTCCATCCTAACTTTGTCTCAATAGCCACAAGACCGTTTGAAATTTGTTTACGATTCCCCGTTAATAATCGTCCTGCAACATCGGCTCCTATTAAAATTTCTATAGGTCGTTCTAAACGATCTGTTAAACTTATTCCACAGTCAGCAAGCTCTTTAAGCCATATTCCTTGTCCAATAGAAGGTATACTATTACAAATAACAGGCTGACTTAACGCATCAAAATTACAACTGTAAGAACCAGACATATTAGATAAATGAATTTTGTAAACTTTATGTTCACACAAACTGGTCGTTGTACCGCCAAATAATGCGTGGCCAAGGTATTCCTTTACCGTATACCTGTAACCCATATCTTGAGCTGCGCTTTGTAGAATATATGACCTTTGAGAACCAGTATCAATTATAGCTCGAGCCGAACGAGATTTTTTATCCCCTTTAATTATTACTCTTAAAGTTTGCATCAAAACTTTAGGAGACCTTGAAGAAATGTTGACGAGTGTTTCAGCCTGATTTGGAGGCTGTTCCGTTGCCCTTGTCTCACTCATTTGTGAATGGCCCTTACATAGAAAAATATGATGCCTTTTGCCGCATGTAAAACAAACTGTTTTTAATCTACACCTCCTGACAGAATGTCCAGATTTCAGACACAGATAACAAGAGCGTGTCCTTTGGACCAAAACTTCTCTTTCTGACAACGATAAGTTACGCGCCTGAAAACATTCCGCAGAACCATGATTTATACTGGAACAAAATATGCAGCCTTTTCTAGCTTCATTAGAAGAAGTAAACAGTTCAGCTGCCGTAGGTTTTAAGCGAGGTTCTCTTATCTTTAAACCAGAATTCCCTTTCTTATTACCGTGAGCCAATCGATCGAAAACATTGAAAGATTTAGCTGCTAAAGAAATTCTTTCCTCACTTTCAACTTCACCGCGCAAGAAACATAAAAGGCGCTCAAGGTCAGATTCCCTTTCTCTTAACTGGGCGTTTTCGCCGGTTAAACTTTCTGATCCTTTACGCGAAAACCTAAGTCTCTCCCAGGTTTTTAAGACTTCATTCGGCAATGCTGATTCTACCAATGGATATAATATCGCGCAATATTTGCCTCTATTTATTCCCAATATCTCCAAGGCTCTTAGATTAGATTCGAGTTCATCGTATAGTTTCCGCAAAGAGCGTGTACCTTGTTTTTGAATAACAAGGGTTAGCAAATCACGAATATAAATCTCAGTTAGTAATTCTTTGTTACCAAAACGCGTCTGCAATGCTTCGATTGCGCTCTTGTAACTATCGCCAATTGGCGGAAAGCTTTTAACTATTTCCTCTGCAGGAGAATTCTTCTCCATAGCCTGTGCTAAATAAGCAAATTTATCATTATTATCTAATGTAGGATCTTTATCAATCTTTTGGAATTGCCCCCAAAATCCTAGCCATTTCTTCACGTTGCCGTCAAAGATAGGCAATTTAATCTTCGGATAATGTAACATTTTATTCTGAACAAAGGATGGATCAATTAAAGTTACATTCGGGGTTCCAGAAGTAAGATCTTTTACTTTACTTTCCAGAAGTCTCCACCTATCAAAATATAATTCAGATTCATCTATTTCCTTAATAAGTAAAGTCTCATCTGTAATTTCTTTAAACATTAATTCTCGTATTTTCATTTCAGTATCAAACAAAACTTTAGCTTTCTCGGCAATAACTTTTATTTTAATTAATTTTACTTCCTGATTAAATTTAGTTTCTTCATTGTCAAATTCATTACAAGCTTTACTGAATAGTCTTCTATATTGAGTTCTTGCTAATTTTAAAGCTTCCATGATTCAAAAATAAAAAAGTCGCTTACCTTGCAGACAATATCCTGTCGCTTGATGCCAAATGTTGATTTTTCCGATAATAATCCTATGTGTTGTATCTGACTTCAAATCTAAAATTTTCTGAAGAACACAAAAACCTTGTCTAAAACTTAAAGGTTTATTTAACTGGAACTTCAACACTGATGAAAACTTAACATCACAAACGAAAACTTAACATCTTGGGTGGAAAAACTTCAAAGTGCTTTAAAGTAACAGCTATGCCGGCACGGTGAAGAACACTTTCCTTTAAAAGACAGAATCCATCTAGCCCTTTCGGCGTATATCTCCATTTCGCTGAATTCAGACATCCGCTCCTACGTGTTTTGGACTTAAACAGCCAGGCTGGAACTGGAATAGGACTGGATCAGGACCGGAACTTACTGGAACAAGACGGGAACCGGAACAGGACTGGATCCGCAACAAGACGGGAACCGGAACAGGGCGGAAACCGGAATCTCTCATCCCCTGGCTTCTCCCCGGGCAGGTCTATTCTGGCTCAAACTAAAAGGAACTGCGGTGCCACTAAGGAAAGCACCTCCTTTTATTGCCGGCGGTTGCCGTTTCTACAGGCGACTATGCAAATATTTAACATCCTCGCTCCAGCAACTGAGATTTCAAGAATTTAAAAATTCGCAAGCTTCGATTTGTCTACTATGTAAAACTAAAAATTAATACAATTAGCTCGAACAGAAAGGGTTTTGTTGAATAAATTTCCTATAATTTATTAATGCTGTCTTCAGTTGTTGTTTACAAGTAAGTTTTAATGTGATAGATTCAAATGACTTCATACTGAGCGATAAATAAGTGATTACCTTATACTGGGGATTTTTGTGAATCACCTCTCACTAGCTACCCATAATTATGAACAGCGATAATACCATGAACTCCAGAGGATTCATTGTGAAACTTGGTAAGAGAAAGAGTTTTACTATAACTCGCAAAAACCAACATTTATTAGCATTAATATCAATAAAAGAAGACTCAGCTCCTTTCGAATGACAACATATGATCCTCCTCTCCAATTTTATAATGAAAAATTCTTCTGCCCCCCCTCCCCGCAATCACGCAAAAGCTGTAATAAAGCGCAACGGCCACTTAGATGCATCTGAAGGGATGCCTCTAAGTAATAAAAGAAGAAGAAATAAAAGAAGAAAATACATAAGGAATTATCCCCTGCGTGCTTTCGTACTGTAAATGGTAACGCGTTCGGCTAACATTAGTACATCTGTGGTTTGAATCCCGGCGAAGGCAGATTTTTAATGTTTCTTTCTCCGAGAAAATTTAATGTCTCTACAAAGAAAGAAAAAGGGGAAAGGAGGTAAACTGTTAGATAGGGAACATTGTATTTAGCCTTGCTCAAATAAAATTCGTGAATTTTTTAAGAATTTTCTCATTTTAAGCAAGGAAATTCTCAATACAGCTGATCGCAACAAATATTATTTTAACCCATGACCAAACAATAAAAGCTTTGAGCCATAAATTCTGTTGAGGAATTATGTAATGAAACTGCATCAATGATTACTTGTGTTCTCTCAATAACTGCTTGTGCGTAACACAATATTTTCTGCTGTAGAGTCATTAGGTTATCTTGAAGGAGGAGGCATAAAAAATGAGCAATGCCCTGGCCAGGACTCGAACCTTGACCTTTCGAATACGCGCCGAGTGCGCCAACAACTACACACGGAAGGCATGCCGAAAGGAGGGAGGATCTCTCGAATATGCGCCGACTGTGCTAACCATTACATCACGACGGCATGCTAAGAAGGTGGGAGAAATACCTTATACTGCAATTAAATAAATTTCTAAAGAAAAATGTTACAAAATTCTTAAAATGCACCGGCAGTTTTTCTGTTTTTAATTTTTTTTCCCCAGTCTCATTTCTAGTTGAGTTTTCTTTCACAGAATATGAGCTAGAAACCTCAAACTTCTAACTAACAGTTCCAATAAAAATGAAAAATCTATTCCCTAACTTTCACAATCACACTGTCATCCAAAACTAAAGTATGCTCAAAATCTTTCATAATTGTACTTGCAGTCTGTCGAATGCAAGTTTCCAACACCATAGGCACTGGATTGTAAACATACAAATTATTACAAATATTGTGAGATAAACATACATATTCACTAACTGTTTTTTCTAGGAATATCAGGTATCCTGCGCTGAAAAATAAAAAGACCGTGATACTTTCAAAATTTTCCCCCATTGAGAAACAGTTGGAGAGCTGCCCTAGACAAGATTAGACATTTTGACTGGAAATTAGGCCTCATTTTGCATTCTTTCCGTACTGTGACAGATTCAAACAAAGCACACAAGTTTATCTACGAATAGCATAAGTTTACATTTGTTTGCCCACTCAGTGTTAAATACTCGCTGTTTTTAATCGTGTTTCAGTGTGCTGATATTTACAGTAATTAAAATCTAAGGAGGAAATACGCGTTATTTCAGCTAAGCAACTTTCAAGTGTTTATTGAAAAAAATAATAAATGAATAAACATTTCATAAACGTCATGTTTTTCGTGACATAAAAGATTTTTTTGGACTGAGCGACACATATAGAAGTTAAAAAAGAATTATGAAAATTTTGAAATATTGCCCCAACTATTCAAAACTTATTGAGAGACCAGGTGTATAATAAAATACTTAAAGCGTTTAAACTTAATATCGAGGTGGGCTTTCTTTACTTTTGATGGCGTCTATCAATCTGTTCGGAATTCATGCTGTTTGCTTTTCAAAAAATAATGGTTTTGTTTTCTGCCTTTTTGTGATAAATTATGATCTTAGTTCCTGTTTATTGTAAGTTTCACTTTCAAGAATTCTGTTTTTCACATGATCTCATATATTCTCATCATGCTTTGGATAATTATCCTGGCAGAGTTCAAAATTTGAATTTATATCCATTTTAAGCACTTTACTTCAAATTCTTTCTCAGAATATTTAAATTCGTAAATTTACTCATTTACTAACCATTCTCACTATTTCTTACTATCCATTTCTCTTCATGTTCAGTAAAGCTTGGGTGACCAGTTAAGTTTGTTGTGAACTCTATTTGTCTTCTAATATTTCGAAATTATATTTTGAGTAAAATATTTACTAACATTGAACAATTTACTAATCTTTCCTCCGACTTCCCATTATTCCACTATAAAACGTTCCTTTTAAATATCGAAATCTCGCGTTTTTTGTTCTTATCTCAAATTAGATATGAACACATGAACATGAGTTTCTCGAAATTAGAGTCTCTGTTATAGTATGGTTTTAAAAGAAACTCCACTAAATTTGGCTATTAACAGCACTTTTTTTAATGTCCCAGTACATTTTTAGACTTATTTGTTTTGAGATTCCATAGTCTTCTCAATCTTTTATAATTAATTAAGCTTATTTTAAAGTTTTATGTATTTCCATTAGTCTATACATGATTCTATATAGTGATGAAAACATGTAGCCCATGAACAATTTACTTAATTTTCAATAAATATCTTAAAGTATAACAAAGCATATATACTTACTTTTATTCCAATGTGTTTAACTAGTTGTATTAACTGCGTCAACTAAAAAGACTTTTAGCTAAACAAGAATCGGGACACGCCAACTTAGAGATAAATATAATCCGTCCTTGCGAATACCATCATTTGAATCACGGTGAAATTGATGTAATTTTGAACTGAGTTGTGCTATGGCAACACTAACGTTATAACACCTTTAAATGTTGTCTGAGGAGATGGATAGCCTCTTATGAAATTGATAATTGACTTCAAAGAAAATTATTGGCATTTTAATCACAAATACGTGAATATACTGAATCTTATTGTTAGAATTTCATGTTAAGAAAAAAATCCTCTTCAATTAACATTTACTCCTTCAATTAACATTACTAAGTCGGAGCAAAGGTGAGGCAAGCGAAGCACTCGCCTCAGACGAACTACAAGAACAGACCCCAAATTAGATATGCAGTTATGGGAAGCTAGGACTTCATTTTAAAAATAAATTATGATTGTTAACTTTCATCTTTGAAGAACATCAAAAAGCACGGTTTTAAAACGTCGTAATAACTTAATCGCAACAAACTTTTATTGAGCATCTTTTACAATAATTTAGAAATATTGCATTCTAATATTTCTATCGTTCTCTGTGCCATTTGTCCGATTTTCATTATTCCTCTTTTCATATCAATCTTCTCAGGTCAGAATGGCGCCTCTCAGTTTATGTCTCGCACAGCATAGAGTCAATATAAATAGCAGAGAAATTATTTAAATATGAATTAACTGATTTACTTTATTATTTTACCGCAATCAAGTTTGTTTAATATATATTTTTATCGCATGCTTTCCGTTAGTTGCTAAAAAGGTGTTAAGAAGATAATAATTTTGCATTGTAAAGAATCCAGCTGATGTAGGAGAAGTTCTCAAAAGGCCTGCGATTTCACAGTACGGTATACGATGTTTTGTAAAGCTAAAATTTATTTGCAACCAAAGGATTGTAGTTGCTTTATATTTGTGGTGAAACGCTGCATAGACTAAACTTGCTTAGAAAATACCACACTGCTAACATTAGTAATACTGTCTTTGTTTAACTTTAACCGTTACTCTTGACCGCTCTTATTTCGCCATAACAACATAAGCTTTTCTACGCCTTATATGGCTTATTTCAACATAACAAAACTATGTCTACGAACTGCACGACGTGATGAGTACCTCTAACAGAGCATTAAATTCGGATATCTAAACATGAAGTGGATCGTATTTTTTGTCAGTCATTTTTAATATAAAGTTTTGTTCTCTCCATTTTTTGTTATAAAGTTCACCATGGAGCGAAATGTATATTTTGAGTTTTTGTTCTGTTGTATCCATATTTAATTCCATTCAGAAAAGTTCAGTCGATTCCATCTACAATTATTCCTCGCATAGCTATTTCTGCAAGACGGATTAAACGAATTGGCACCGTAAGTTTAAATTTTTCTCAAGATTGGAGTGCAACGAGGTAAATAAGGTAAGATATATTTTTCCTTTTCTGAATTCTTGTTATAATAAAACAGTAAAATGAATTGCTTATTATCAGAGAAATAAAAGTATTTAAACTTTTTAATTTTGTTATGAAAGAATTTGGATAAGACGTTCCGATTAATTTTTAGAAATAAATATTAGGATTGCAAAAACATCGATTTTCGCCGATACCAGTGAATCCGAAAAAATATTTCTAATAATACTAATCAATAGAAAATAAATATTGTTTCATTAAACTAACAGTAATGCAAAAGAAAATTTTAAAAATTTCTTTATTAACGCTTTTATTAAAATAGGAATTAAGTTACAAAAATATTTGGTATTAAAAAATAGCTAAGGCTCTTAGGAAATAAATGCAATTAAAAATTTATTTGCCGGCTATTGCCAGAGTGAATAAGTCTCCTAAATATTGATACACCCAAAATCGTGGAGAGCATGCGAGCTTCATGGGTACTTTTGTATTTTTTCATATGTGTAAAGTGAACACCAGCCAGTTTCTATTATCAAGTTCTCTACAGAGGCTGCTTTGATTTATTTGTAATGGCAAAGCACTCGAAAGCTATTACCTTCGTTTTCATATGTGTAAAGTGAACACCAGCCAGTTTCTATTAGCAAGTTCTAGATAGAGGCTGCTTTGATTTATTTGTAATGGCAAAGCACTCGAAGGCTATTGTCTTTGTGGAGGCCTTTCTAAAGAAACGTGGCTCATATACATGTTACGCATATGGAAAAGCACAAAAATATCCATGCAACCAGGCCCATCGCCGGAATTCGAGTGCTGGACCAAACTACCAGTGTTCAACGATTTTACCGCTCGGCCGCTGATGGGTTCGCTATGGAGGCATTCCTTTCTTTATGTAGATAGTCCTCGCCTGATCAGCCCTAATCAATTAATCAAATCTAAAAAGTATTTAATCTTTAACGATTTAAAGTATTCAACATTTACTGAGAGGCATAAAAATCAATATTTTACATTTTATATAATTTTCAGCTAGTTAGTATTGCTTGGTATTGATATTAGTGCGTCAAGTTGATATAAGCCCTCATATGATAAATCATTGCAATGGGTCTAAAATAATAACATGAAAATATTTTAGGGTCAGTCCATAAGTTCGTGCGCATTAAGTGTATGCGTGAAATTCACTATGACGCATTTAATAAAACAATACAATTTCGAACCTGTTGAAACTTGTCATTGTTTGACTAACATATTATTCAGTTCATCAACAACTTTCGTAAATATCGAACGCATTTTAGTACCCATAGAAGATGAATATAGATAATCAGTACAAACGTGCTGTGCTACATTTTTTTTTATTTTCGTGTGGTGAATCTGCCAGGTTTGCAGCGATAAAAATTAATAGTGTACATGGTGAACACACTATTAGTGTAAGGACTGCCCAGAAATGGTTTAAAAAATTTAAACTTGGAAAAAGCAGCATTGATGATGAACCCCGTTCAGTACGTTTAGAACTGTTAGAACCAAATCAAACGATTAATTCAGAAGTTTATAGTGAACAACTTTGCCGTCTAAACTCAGAATTGATCAAGAAACGCCCACGATTGGTGAATATCAAGAAAGTGTGGTTTCATCATGATAACGCTAGATCGCATACGGCTCGAACAACGCTGTAAAAAATTATGAATTGTGAGCTTTTGCCACATCCTGCTTACTCCCCAGATATTGCCCCAAGTGATTTTCACTTATTTCGTGTCTTACAAATTTTTTTACTGGGAAAAAAAATTAAATTCTAAACAGGATGTACACAATGAACTTTCAAGTTTTTTTGCATCAAAACCGGAGTCTTTCTACAGCAATGGCATAAAAAAGCTGCCTGTAAGATGGCGAGACATTGTAGATTAAAATGTTAAATTGTGTTTTTTTATATTATTTAAAAATTTACCAAAAATGCGCACGAATTTATGGACTGACCCATATATATAATAACTACATTGAATTTAACCCTCCAAGAAATGAAATAGGTAAATAAAGGTTTCAAAATTAAAAGTTATAACCATACACAAAGTTGTAGTCTTAATAATGTGATTAATCTGGGTTCAAATCCCTGTGAATGAACTGATTACGTGGTATTTTTACTGTTATTCCATGAATAACGTAAATACGGACAAAGAACGCCATGAAATATTCTTTTCATAAGCAGATAGCCCTAGCATACTTTACTACGTTGAAATAAACAAACTAAATAGAGAAATAATCATTTTCTTAAAGGCAGATGATAGATAATATTTCTGAAAATATTCTTAACGAAAGAGAAATCTTAATTTTAGTAATAATACAAATAACATAAATATCCAAAGGTATACATTCTTCAGAAATTTCATCAAAAATATCAAATGTTAAAAATCATTATTTAAACCATTAAATGTTAAAAACCAGTTATTTTTTAATGCTAAAGCTGTTTCAAGTTTGAAACTTTCAAGAAGAATTCAAAAATACGATTTAATTCAATCGTACTAGAATTAGAAATTAACATTAATAATAAAAGTTGTCATTTATTGTTGCTAGTGCTAACTGTTACAGCATATTTAAACTAGCAAAGATCTCCGTTTATCTAAGAACTTCCAACCACGGATTCTCTCCCTACAAAACATGAATTAAGTAATAAATTCGATTTTGAAAAACTTTAATAATGATTTTGTTTCATTAAAGACAAGAAAACTGCATATAAACAATATATATAATCTAGTGCATTTTAGATCAGTTACGTTACGATTTATACCAATTCAGTGGCATTTGCTATTTATCAAAAGATACATTTCATCAGTTTTCATTTAGAAACTACAAATCGTTACTTGTATCATTTATCTGGTTATGTAAGACTACGAATAAAATATTATACGAGTTAATGTATTAAGATTTAAAATCATTTCATTGGGTGAATACGAAAGGGTCAGTTATGTACACTGGTGTGCAAAAATTAAGGACGAGACGGTTTTTTTTCAGTATAACTTTGTACAAAAGCTTTCCAAATCAACACATTTAATACCGTAAGATCCCCAATACGTAAGGACATGAGCAATGTAAGCAACACTTACTAAAAGAGAAATCAGGGGGATAAAAAGAAGCTTTATTGAAAAAGTAGCATGGAGCGCAATGCGACTGAAGGCCGAAACATCCCTGTGATGGGTGTCCAGCCAGAAACATCCAGTCTTTAATAGGGGATATGATCTCCCCTGACTGCTAGGCAGGTTTTACAGCGTCAGCCCATGCTGAGAATGAGGGTGTCAATGAGTTGTTGAGGCATTGCTGCCCATTCGTCTTGCAGCGCCAATCGAAGCTCCGGAATCGTTACTGGTGGTAAGGTACGAGCTGCCAAGCGTCTGCCTAGAAAATCCCATACATGCTCGATGGGACTGAGATCCGGAGATCATGCCGGCCAATCCATACGTTCAATATCCTCACTCTCTAAGAGCTGTTCGGCAGCTTCTGTGCGATGACATGGTGCATTGTCGTCCATGAAAAGGAACTGCGGACCCATAGCGCCTTTAAAAAGACGCACATATGGAAGAAGAATCTCGTTACAATAACGGGTCCCGTTGACTGAACCTGCGTCGAAGATGTGAAGGTCTGTACGACTACCAAGCATGATGCCTCCCCAAACGAAAACACCGCCACCTCTATACCTGTCCCTTTCAATGATTTCGAGGGATGCTTCCCCGCTCTCTCCAGATGAGTATGCGATGAGAATCGCTACTCAGACTGAATCTGCTCTCATCTGTAAAGAGTACTCGTCCCCATTCATTGTCTCTCCAATTCCGGTGTTCCCGGCACCACAGAGAACGCCTTCTCCGATGGGCAGGCGTTAGAGGTACACACCGTACAGGGCGTCGTGCAAACAGACCACCACCGTGCAGTCTTCTGGCCACGGTAAAACGCGATATCGGTCGTCCAGTCGCCTGTGTCGTGTGTCTAGCAATTTCTCCCGGCCTGTAAGGCAATATACCGGTCATCTGCGGGTGTGGTTCCTCGTGGACGACCACTACTAAACCCCCGGATAGCTGTTCCTGTAGTTTGAAATTGTCTCCAAAGTCGTGAAACGATGCTGTGAGCAATTCCGAACTCTGCAGCCACACTTGTCACACTGCGGCCTTCCTCCAACTTCCCAACGATTCGACCTCGGGTAAAAGCATCCAGATGTCGTCTAACAGATTGATTATTCGCCATTTCTCGCTGAGGCAGCAACTCGGTGTGATTTTAACTGCTATACGGCGTGCAATCTCTTTGCCAGAAATACTGATCTTCACCGACAACATGCTTTATACTACTCAGACACTCCTCCATTACGTCTACCTGCATATCTGCGCATGTGCTACCGTACATTACCTTACTTAATCTCTTGATTGGTCTTTCTGTCCGCTCTGCCGCTTCGTTCAGCTAATATGCTAATTTTTCGACTTCGTCCTTAATTTTTGCACACCAGTGTATGAGACGCCTATTAACCTCTTTGCACCAGCTGAAAAAATAAAAGTGTCTAGGCACGGCTATGCTCTCTATAGTTAATTCTATTATTTAGGTAACTGGGCTGAAAATACCCTGTTGCGAATCTATCGTATATCTACGTGCTGCTCATGTGCCGTATGTTGTGCAAATCTGTTTTCCAGCTTAATGTTTTATAAGGTTCTAGCTTCAGTATATTCTCTCCCTCTTTTCGTTTCAAGCGTGTGCAAAACAGAACTGTCAAGTACGCTCTGTGCTCTCACCATATGTTTATGTTTTAGATTTATTTAGATAAGCTGCTTGTAAATAAACATTCAACTCATTTAAAACAAAATTTCATAAATTAATAGTATTTTCTAAAGCCTGATTTTTAAAAAAAAAATGTTTAAATGATTTGTATTAAGTCATTTGCTGAAATTTCAGGAATCTATTGCCTTCACTCCAGAATATGAAGATTCTAGAAGCACTATTCATGCATCAAATGGTGGTCCTTTAAGTTATCCCAACCTTGGTCTCTCCACGCGCAACAGACCCGTCTTTATAGTCTTATCCAAGCAGCCTGAATATTACGAAGACAAAGCTGCTGGTGAATACAGATTTTAAAGACGTTTGGAGACTGTTCCACTCACTACACACGAAGAGAATGTCTGTTGTGACATCGGATCATTTGCCTCATTCCAGTAAACAATGATAATTCTGTTCCACTGCAATTCATTACATAAACATTTAAATAAATGTTTCTGTAATTATCAAATTAACGTAGCATGTTATTAAAATATTTCAGCCAAATCAACAGAAATTCTTGACTGTAGCTTAATGAAGCGGATTTTATACATTCTCTTGCGGTGTGATAATTTTCTGCCTGCACCAAACATCTTCACCAAGTGAAAATAAATACCAAAATAAAAAACGAATTAATAAATGTTTTACTTGCTTCTGCTATGCGTAGAATTTTCAAACTATCATAACTCAAATATATATGTAATAAATCACCTTTATACGTCTAAACACAAGAAAGCAGTACAATAAAAATTAATGCAAAGGTAGATGTACTGAAATCAAAGCGTTGGCTTTTCAATATGTGTCACCAGACCAAATTCTGTCAAAACAGTAACTGAAACTGATTCAACATATGCAGGCTCTGATTTTGTTTAAGCATCACACTTCCTTATAATACGGCTTGCCGAAAGAGTACAAACATGTTCTGTTTGCACTAAATTCTCTCAAATGTTCCTGCTTCTCCCTTCTGATCCACTGTTTTTAATATAAAATATTTTTTCTGTTAGATAGGACTGAGATATGAAACAAAGGAAAGAATCTAATAAAAATTGGTTATTTAAGCTTTAGAGTTATAATAAGTTGTGTAAATAAGAAGTAGAATCAATATTAGAAATCATTGTTTTGCGTACTTATTTGCAACAGTCCCTAAAATGTTCTATGAGAAAATATACATCGTAGAAGAGGGAATCATGAAAACGTAATTACGCAACAATAAAAATAAAAAGGTTTAAACTTTCAGTCCCAAATCTGGTATTAAAATATCTAGAAATCAAATTTCTGAAATGCTAATTTTGCAGCTTTTCTTAATGCGCTCTTGCAATATTGGCAGTCACTTTTTTTTAACATTTGGCATAGCAATGTGTAATTTTGATAAAATATTATTCACAAAACAAATCCCTCACGTAAAAAACCATAAATCCCTTTTCTAATATCAAAAACCTATCACTTATGAAGAGAAATTCAGTACTTGATTAACAAGGTAAATTAACTATGAAAATGCTGTTTAGTGTCGGAATATTAAATGATACATGAATAAATATCTTTACAGCAAATGCTAAAACGAATTTCTTCACGATTTTTAACTCATAAAGACACATCTTTCAGTATACATAAAAGTTGAAGCAAGCACAACAAGTGTAATGGGGTAATGTCCTTCAGTTCGTTCACTGTTACTATTATGCATCTTCTCCTTTAGCATATCCGAAAGTGTTAGATCTGAGCTCAGTAATACCTCGCTCACATTTCAGAATGAAATATATTCTGTTGCGAGCACACTGATGCAAAATCTATAAAATAGAGCACCTGCTCTATTTTATAGAGCAGTAGTACCTGCTTACGAAAAAAGGTAGAAAAAAGAAATAAAATAAACCGGATAGTGAACAACAGCTTTCCCAATATTTAATAAAATTGACAATTTTTAATTCATTACAGTTTTATATTAGGTTTCAATGCAATCTCAATCAGCAGCTGAAGATATTTTTTGGATAATTTTATCAAATGAATTATAGAAGAATAATTGAGAGGAAAACCATACTTTAGAGAAAGAATATTAATTAATTTCCTCTTTGCTTACGTAAAATGCCTACTTCTTAGCATAAAATTTTCTAATCTCTCTAGGTCTAAATATATGATAAACTTTGATAACAAAAATTGTTACAAATTCGCTTAGAATTCAGATCTGGTTGAAAGTACTTACGAACTGAAGCAGGAAATTTAGAAAATGAAGACAAAACAGGCTGAGAAAAATAACTTTATAGTATTTGGTACAACTCACAATGACAATCTGACCAGCATTGAATTATAAGGTATTTCTCCCACTTCCCTAGCGTGCCTTCGTGGTGTAACGGTAGCACGCTGGGCCGGTATTCCAGAGGTCCGTGGTTCGATTCTTGGCGAAAGCGGTTGTTAATTTTTCATCTTTCCTGCTTCAGAAAAAAAATCCTAATGACTCTACAAGTGGCGCCCGAACTAAAAGGGTTGTGGATGATGATTCTCCGCACCCAGGATTTGGCGACTAGGTCCCCTAAAACCCTAGTCGCCCTTTAAAAAGGGGAGTATATAAGGTATTTCTCCCACTTCCCTAGCTTGCCTTCGTGGTGTAACGGTAGCACGCTGGGCCGGTATTCCAGAGGTCCGTGGTTTGATTCCCGGCGAAGGCGGTTGCTAATTTTTCATCTTTCCTGCTTTCAAAAAAATCCTAATGACTCTACAGAATAATGGTTGTAGGAAAAAGCATATAAATGGCATAAAATATATATACATGAATGTTATACAGAAATTGGAGTCATTATGCAATAACTACCTATGCTATTTTTTTTCGCAAACTGTTTTTACTTTTCTCATTATTAAAATTGTTGCACCAAGGTTAAAACAAACTGTGAGAATTGTGAGTAAAGATAAAACATGAAAATGTTCAATTTTCTAAGTGCTTAGCTCTAATTAGCGACACGTTAGAAGAACTTAAATGGTACAAAGTCCAGATATGACGCAATTTTTATGTAAAATGACACGACTAAAATCGTATTGATGAAACGACGTAATGAGTTCCGTGATGTGCCACTTATCTACACTTATCACAAACGGAAAACAAGAGAATCACTGAACTTAGAGATGATAGTTTTTCACTCTAACAGATTTCTAAGCTTTTAACCATTTAGAATTATAATCATTGTAATTTAAGTCACTTAGGTATGTCAATACTGTTCAATGCTGTGTATCTCAATGGTGATGAGAAAAACGACGAACTCGGTTGACAGCAAGTGGTGGCCAAAGGTATAATTCTTCTTGAATGAAGCTTTGGATTAGAATGGCGGATAGAGATTTATATTATATCGAGAATGAACTTGAACGTCATATAATAAGCTCAGGAATTCCAGCAGGGTCTATATTCATTTCTCGTAGAGCCACTGGTATGGACATTCCCAAAAATGTCTCAGAAGCCGTTTTCTAATGAAAACCCTAGAACTCATGGTGCCTGTAACAGACAGAAATAGACAGTCCAGACTTGATATGCTACTGCTGCCTTCCGTATCTCCAGATTTGCCTCACATCGAGCACATCTGGGATATTACTTATCCTTTTTTTTTTTTTTTTTTTTTTTTTTTTTCCCATTTTTGCAAAAAGAAGAGACATCTGCCAGTCTTGCTTTACGTGTTCAAGTGCTTGTAGCGTGGCAAAACATTCCTCAGATAACTATTAAAGACTTCATTGTTAGCATGCTAAGAATTATTAATACATGGATTTCCGCGCGTGACAGTCATGTATCATACCGAAAAAAACGAGATGATTTGCATAGTTTTACCCAGTCTTTGCCATTTTGCATATAATAAACAAGTCTTTCCATCCTGTGAATTTCAGATTCCTGGAAAATCCATTCCTTATTTGCTGTTACTAAAACTCTTGCACACTCCATCCAACTTCTTTAACTGTTGGTGATCTGTCTTACCAACTGAATTGCGCAGTACAATGAGAGAGAATATTTTTCATAATATTTTGCAGCTTTTCATGAATTCCAATCTTGAACTTAAATTATGAATTACTAGACTTTTATTAGTATATCAAGTAATTTAGGAAATAATATTGTTAAGGAATTTAAGCCTTGCTCATTGCCTACTAGTGTAGTAGTATAACTAGTAATCGGAAGGTCTAAAATTCAAATCCTGGAGAAGACATAGTTGATTCTCCACGTGTCTCAGCTTTCAAAGGAATTTGTTCCTTCTACAGTGAATTTGATTAAAAAATGATAATTCGTCATCAGCTCGATTTGGCGACTGGGTAAACTCCCTCCTTAGTCACTGACTTCAGAACAACTATGATCTACTAACTTCTGTTTTAATTTAATCAATTGGGCCTATATAACCCTCTTTTTCACCAAAAGTTCTGTGAAATCATAAATATGCGAAATGAAGAACTCACTCTAAGCTATTTTTCTTATGCCAAATCGAAAGAAAAGAATGTTCTTGACTCCAACTCTTTTTCTCCGGCGACGTCGACCAAAAAAATATGTCTCTAAATGCAATAATAGCTCCGTAACAACTGTAACTGTTTTTTATTTATCGCACAATATCTCAAGCTCACAATTATAAATCATAGCTGTCTTGGAGTCGTTTCCCAGTCTCTCTCATAGGCCAGCAGAGGCGACTCTGATAAAAGTCACCACCACCAAAAAAGATAAACAATAGAAATAAGAATACAAAGGGAAAAATATTTGACTTTCTCTTTTTCGCGTGTATCTTTAGAGACAGCAATTTTTTACGGAATGTCGAAGCATCGAAAACGCGAATTTGCGGGGCTCCACTCTGTTGCATGTAACAGGGAAAATGCTTGAAGATACAAGAAACACGATATCACGTTTACCGCAGCCAAGCGATAAAACAAATACGACCTGCTTAGTCCAAGAAAAATGAAGTTTCGACTGGAAAAACCTCCAAGAAATTTAAAATAGTGAAAAATCATATAAAATGTCCTTTCATAAAAGAAAAATTATCGTACATGGTTATTCTATCCATTATCCATAAATCAATTAATTACATAGATTTTGAAACTGCTCAAGATCTTGTTTTATTAATTACAAAAAACTGAAACAAAATGCTAAAAAATCAAAGCGATACTTTTTATATATTGTGCTGGATTTTCGTAATTTGTTGTTTTAACTGAAACACAATTACACCCTCCTCGTTTTGTAAATTAAAAACCATTACCTATACCAATTTTTAAAACTTAAGGAAAAGTACCGTTTAAAATTACTATTACATTTATAGTAGTGTCATATAAAATGGGTGAATCGAAATTTATTAAACATAAAAGCACATGTAAAAATTTTATGCTATGGAAAAAATGCAGATTTATCGTTTTGAGTCATTTGAAAACGATATCTAAGCCCGACTTTGCCTTAGACAGTCCTCTTTTGGCAAAACGATAGATTCCTGTCAAACAAGGTATAATTTTTGTTTAAATAACGTAAATATGTAACTTTTCTCCACTCAATCTTAAATACCTGCATTTCGAATTTATTTTACCTTAATATTTCTACTTGTTGTATTAAAATGCATAGCAGATAATAATTCAAAAAAAATGATAATGAAACACACATTCTACATACTACACCAATCCATAAATGTTTTCTGCGAAAGTAAATCACTGAAACAACCGGCTTCGTCTTAATACGCTGTGTTCACATCGCAGCAACTTTGAGTATATAACGCACTTTCGTTACCAAAACCTTGAAATATTTTGTAAGAGTGGGACAGGAAGTTAATTAAAAGGTTATATGGGCAAGAGGCTAATAAAGTACTTAAAGTAAAGCATGTAAAGAGCTATCTGAAAAATGGAAACGTTGCGTTTCTGGCGAAACTGGCCGTATTCATGTTCCTCATGACGTAAACTATGAAAAATCCAAGCAGTCAATTGCTTTATTCTGTGGGAGTAAAACCTAGGATTAACTATCTAAGATTCAATTTTAAGAAATTAATGGGCAGCATAAAATAGAAAGAAACATTCCTTGCGATAATAAAAACTCATTTAAAAAAGAGTGTGCTTGTCACGGTAATCTTATATATGGTTATTATGCTGTATCTTAATAAATCTTTGCCTTCAGTTCATATTTCCCGGCGTTATTAATTTTAATTAGATTGCTCAGCCATAAAACAATTATTACTGGTTGCATGCGGGTATGCTGTGCAGATCTGCTTTCTATAATAATATTTAATAGAAACTCACAGCCACTAAATAGTTCTTACTTCACCGAATACGAAAACATTTTCTCTAGTACCCGTTTTTTCCATTAGACTGCCTATTCCTTACATTTGTTAAGATAAATTTCCCCAAAATTTACATTCATTTCCTCTACAACAATATTTCCTAATATGACAATTACTTTCTGATGCTTCTTTTCAAATAAAATGCTTAAATTATTTCATTACATCATTTATTACCATTTCAGGAACCTATCGCCTCCAGTATAGAGCCTGCAGCTTCTAAAAATCCCAATCAAGAACCTTTTTCATCTAATGAAATTGGCTATTCAAGAAGACCCAATCTTGGTTTCGCTATACGAAACAAAACCATCCTCATTATCTTTGAATCTAAAGCACCAAATTATAATGGAGAAAAAGCTGTCGGTGAATACAGATTTTAAAGATATTTGGAGAACGTTCGTCGAACGTTCTTCGAAGAAAGAGAATGTTTTGTGCCATCGGACAATATGTACCTTACTCAAGTAAACAAAGTATTTGTATTGCATTGAAACTATAACAAGATGACTCCTGAAATGAAGTTTTTCTCTGTAACTGTCAAAATAATGTGTTATTAAACATTTCAATCACACTATGAATTTGTGAATACCATCGATACTATATCGCAGTCAAGTTGTAGAGTACCTCACTTTGGAATTCTAAGTTAATGTTGGAAGTGAGGAATCTAAGAACTGATAAGCGAATAATCGCTTGCGTTCGGTGACATGAAACAACAAGATAGAAGGGTAACTAACCCTTTATTATTCTAATAAGATTTAACAAACTCCGCCTGGGAGTGTACAAGCAAAGCCCGCACTTGGACTTGAACTTAAAAGACTAAGAATTAAACTAAAACTAAGATTATCTAAATAAGTATAGCCGAAGCTATCAAGGTTCAATTTCAGTTGGCCCCTTAACTTATTTTACTACGAAGCTTAGCAAGGGCCTGAGTACGGCCGAGCGAAATAACAGCTTTGAGAGAGAGAGAGAGCGGTCAAAAAGGCAGACGCGCGTAAATCAGAAACTCTGATTCTCTCTCACTCTGTAAGTAACTTCGTGGTTTAAATACCGCTCCTCCTCATTAAATATTCAGCAAGATTCCAAAAGTACGTTCTGGCCGGAAGTAGTAAGTTGAAGTTAAGAATTTGAGCGGAAAGGAACTTTAACTTAAAATTTAACTGTTAATAAAATTAACATAATCCTTACAAAGTTAAATTCATCTTCTGGCATTTCAAAACAATTCTGCTTTTAAGGTATATTTCTCCCGCCTTCTTAGCATGCCTTCGTGGTGTAGTGGTCAGCACACTCGGCGAGTATTCGAGAGGTCCGTGGTTCGAGTCCCGGCAAGGGCATTGCATATTTCTTCAATTTTCTGCATCAAAAATACTTAATAAATCTACAATGGCGCCCGAACTAAAAAAAGGTGGTAGAGGATGATTCTTCACCACCAGGATTTGGCGAGTTGGCCCCTTAATCCCCAGTCGCCCTTTAAAAAGGGGAGTATATAAGGTATTTATACCACCTTCTTAGTATGCCTTCGGGGTGTAATGGTCAGTATGCTCGGCGCGTATTCGAGAGGACCGTGATTCAAGTCCCCGCGAGGGCATTGCTCATTTTTCCTCTCGCCTGCTTTAAAAAAATGCCTAATATCTCTACATGCTTTTATAACGATTGTATTTAAGCTTTTAAGGGCCAAATCGTTTTCTTAATTTAAATGATATGTTGAAAACTCACTGGCTAGATTCTTTCTGTAGCTGACAGGCTTTCAACTTCACCTTATTCTATTTTCACTAAAAAGAAAGAAACAATAATGTAAAAAACAAGTAAAGTTTTTTTACTTGTAAAGACACGCGGAATTATAAGATTTAGAGAGGTCGAAACTCGAATATTTGCGTGACTTGCAACGCTGAAATTAGAGGAAACAATGCAATAAATATAACTCAAAGGTAGAAGCCCAGAAATAAAACAGTCCATTTAAAAAGAGGCCACTATCATCAGCTATCATCAGCTTGAATCTTAACAGTAGCGATTTAAAAGACATACTAGTGGCAGGCTCTGGCCCTAACACAAAGGATTTTACTTCCTTCTAATTATGAATATCTAGAAATGCAGAAACATTTGTCTCCATAGTACTTTCGATTCTTGCTAAATTCTGCCAAATTCTGTGTCCTCGAGGCATAAAAAAACACACTGTAAATTTACTTTCTCTGAAGAGGTTGGAGTGGGAACGAGAAGGAAAATAAGAAATAATCTAATATTAGTAAGTTGATTTACAACCTTACTTTGTTTGATCAACCAAAACAAGTAAATATTGTATATCAAAAGTTTTCTCATTTTTCGCTGTAGTGCCAAATATGTAGCATCAGAAAATAAGGCAGAAAATGAAATCATTCAAACGTAACGTATCGTTAGTGAAAACAAGAAAGTTTAAACTTTCGGCCTCAGACAAAGTGTTAAAATAATCATAATTTTCAGAAATCAGCTTTCTGTAATAATATTTCCTGCAGTACTTTTTAAGCTCTTAAATAGCATTTGATTTCTCAATCTATTTTTATTCTGTTGTTGAATCCTTATTCTTAACGTTTTGATAGCTTCATAATTTCTATGTCCTAATCTTCTGTGCCATTTTGTTTTCAATCCTTAAAGTAACGGCAGTTTTAGCCCTTTCTTCTTGTGATTCGATTATTTTATTTAAATTTTGTTTTGCTTTTGCAGTTGTTATTTTATTGTTTTATTTTTCCCTTACTCTGCAAATATCTTCTTCATATTCAACGGTAAACCATTCGTTCACGATGTTTCGTACATATATTAGTCCTCCTGCGAGATCTAGAAAGTACAAAATATCTCCGAGTTTTATTTGTACTTGATTACCTTCGTCGTCTATACAGTATAAATATCCTTCTCCAATGGCTTCATATTTCATTTGAGTTCAATTAGCAAATGTCATTTGCTCTGGTTTTGCTTCTGTCTAATTTCGTGAAAAATTTTATGTTATCAGTCATGTGACAGGTAGCTCCTGACGACGTCAACAGTGATTCACTTTTCAAAGCAAAATATGTTTATTATGATTCTCTTTCAAATAATACTTCAGTGAGCTGAAAATGCTCGTTTCTGCTCTGAAAGAAGCAGGACTCAATCTTCTAGTATTCTACATCTCAAAATCCTGTTCCCATTAGCACTATTCATAGATAATTACGTCAGAAAGTGCACTCCCGTAAGATTTATGATATGGAACGCCTGCGGGCTCTCCACCAAATTCACGGAACTTCATCAATTCTTAAATGAGCTGGTGTGTTGGTGTATTTGATTATGGCAAAGCACACTAGGGCTATCTGCCTAAGAGGAGGGATGCCTTCGTGGAGGACTTTCTAAGGGAAACTGGCTCGTATACACGTTACACATGGGGAAAACCACGAAACCGCTCATGCAGCCAGCCCGTTCGCGGGATCTTAAATGAGCATGACATAGACATTGCACTGATTTCGGAGACTCATGCCCAGCCCTGTCTTGGACTAAAAACTTCAAAATATTATTCCTAACGCTGTGATAGGCTTTCTCACAGAGGTGGTGGTGTTGCAATCTATGTAAAACGTACCTTTCCCTCATGCCTCATACGAGACTCTAGAAACTTTAATTGTGAGCAAGTTACTGTGTGTGTCACCCTCCCTACGTATAATCATCTTTACTTTTGCGCGGTTTATAATCCTCCTGCAAACAGACTTTGTGAAAATTTTTTGGACACTATTTTACTTACTATCGCTGCTCGCGATTTTAATGCTAAACATACTGACTGGAATTGCCCGAAAAGTAATAACAATGGCAAAGTACTTCATGAATATATTTCTCAGCATCCAGTGACAATTCACGCCCCTCCTGAATGTAATAGACGACCCAGCCGGATAGAACTCTCGGACATACTGGATATTGCGGTCACTACTACTACTATTCCTATCTCCATGGAAGTTCTCCACGAACTTTCATCCGATCACCTCCCCGTGATTGCTACGCTAGGTGTGACTAAGACTATGAAATACACCACGAAACGTTTTACAAATTGGAGACCTTTTGAAAATTTGATGAAAAATTCCCCACCTCGGCTTCAAAATCTTCATACCATGCACGGAATTAACTGTGCTATCACTGCATTATCTGACAGTATCAAAGGTGCAATTTCGGAAGCTAGTGAGACTTTTCCTAGCAATGATAAAATTTTCCGATTTCCTCCCAAAATTCGTCAGCTCATGAGAGAGAGAAACCGGCTGAGAAAGTGTTTTCACTTAACATGGGACCCGGCTCTCAAACGTGGCATCAATCGGCTTAATGAGTTCATACAAAAGGATATTAAAAACTTTCAATCTGAACTTTGGGATGAAAAAAATGTTGAATCTTGATACCAATGATGGCTCCTTCTGGACACTTATTAAAAACTTAAACTACCTTCTCGAGCAATCGGCCCCTTTACTACAATGATAATGTGCCAATATCCAATAAGGACAAAGCTTCGATCTTTTGAATTAAACACTCTCCTGCGAGTCAGAGATTATTTGAACGCTCCAACTGTCCGTCATCCTATTACTTTTGCCGCTCCTTCTGAAACTGCAAATATTATTAAGCAGTTAAGACTGAAAAAATCTCCTGGTATCGATTGGATTTCAAATGCAGCAATTAAAAATCTTCCTGCGAATATTAGATGCAGCTTAACAAGTACTTTTAATGCTTGCCTCACAATGTCGTACTTTCCCACCCCATGGAAGATAGCAAATGTAATTCTGCTGCCAAAATCCGGAAAAGATCACTCAAATCCCGACGGATATAGACCGATAAGCCTGCTGCCGGATTTAGGTAAGGTCTATGAGAAAATTATTCTGAACAGGCTAAAACCTTACTTTCACTATCTTCCGCCGGAACAATTTGGTTTCCGACGGTTTTTGGTTCATCTCTCGACGGCTAAGCAACTCGTTAGAATCACTGAATTTGCAGGAGAAGCTCTCCATTGCAAGCTCAATGTTGCTATTCTCATGCTAGACGTGGCGAAAGCCTTCGACCGCGTCTGGCATGAGGGTTTAATAGCCAAGCTTATCGATCTCAACCTGGACAGAGAACTGATTTTACTAATCCACTCTTTCACCAGTTACCGGACTTTTAGAGTTTCTGTTGGATCGGAATTATCTATTACAAAAATCATGGCAAGCGGCGTCCCCCAGGGTTCGGTGACCGGCCCTCTTCTCTACCTTTTCTATGTGTCTGATTTCCCACGGATACATCTAAATCATAATTCGTTGTTAGCCTGCTATGCTGACGACACAGCACTTGCGGTGAAGTCTATGAACATAAATCACGCGATCAAGAAACTGCAGGATGTTATTCCCTCTATCGAACAATAGTGCAATTTCTGGAAAATCCGAATAAATGCCCAAAAATCACAGCTGCTACTTATAAGGAAAAAGAAACGCAGTGTACCTATAAAGAAATGTGTTCTCCTTTTTAATGAAGCAGTTCCCATTGTAAAACAAGCCAGATATCTTGGGATTATCGTAAATGATAAACTTACTTGGAAACAACACATTCAGCATGTAAGTGATAAAGCGGTTAAAGTTATGAAGAGCTTACTCCCTATCATCGGGAAGTACTCCAAGCTCACCCTGAAAAAGAAGACTTATTTATGTGGCTACAATTCGACCTATTATGTCATATGCTTCACCTGCCTGGACGTCTGCCACCAAAAGTGACATAAAAAAACTGCAAATAGTACAAAACCGTTTCCTCAGGATTATCGCAAATACTCATTCTTATGTAAAAAACAAGCGTCTTCATGAGGACCTAAAGCTTGACACTATGGAGGAATTTCTTAGGAAAGTTTATACTTCTTTCTATGACTCTGCTAAGCAGTGCGAACATATGAGCTTATTCAATTTATTCCCCTATGAAATCTTGCAAGAGGACCGACACTTAAACCTTACGCTGCATTTCTCCTTAGTGGAAACCAAGATTTCCCAACTTAAGTGACTTTGAACTATGCTTATCCTCAAACTTTTTCTGTAAATAGTTACATTATCTGATAAATCATGCTTCAGACTGAGAGGTCAGCACCCGGGAGTGTGACTACCCATGTGACACATTATGCAACGCCCCTAGAATGTAAATATTTATCTGTACACATTCCTGTATATTTGGACTTGAATATATTTTAGTCATCATTAGGATTGCAACCCACTTATTTTAATACTGTTGGTTTGTCTATACACGAATTATTTTCGGTAAAGTGCGATTTTTCAATATCACTCAGATGTCTCAAAGCTCATCACGTGGAAACTGGCCACGCCCCTAGTACGTGATATCCTGCCTCCCGAGACCTACTTTCAGCATTTCCCTACCTACGTCGCTCATCGAAGCATCTAACTTAGATAGCCGGAAAACAACCTGCATGCTTTGCAGGTTAATCGCGGCATACAGAGGAAGTTGGAGTTGGAGTAATACTTCAGTTTTCATCGGATTTCATGTTGCAACGGGTTTTATTTTTATTAACCCATTATCTTATTATTTTTATCATCATTGTCCCTTCTACTTTCCTCAGCTCGCACTACGATGTAAATTAGTTCATGTATATAAGAGAAGAAATCTTGAAATGGGAGAGAGCTTTTGGCAGAAACCGCTGACCGTCTCCGAAATGTTTTCGTTCAACTTCTAAGCTTACCAGCAAAAGACAGCGAACAGAACAGAACGCCACTTTCCCTGAAAAAGATAGTAATTGGATTTCCCCCAAGAAGACTGCAAAAATACAATAAAAGCCAGTACCTATGGAGATACCGCAAGAGAACCGATTCCAGTTACTCAGGAAAATAGCAGAGGAAAGCCCCATAGGAGGAGCCAACGATGTGAACCCGCTCCCACCCATTGTATTCTCTGAAGACGAAATCGATTGAATGAAGTTGAATGAAATGTTCATGCTACACTGTGCAGAGACCAACGAATCCCAAATGAAAGGAAAATCTATTTTTGTCTACACCAAGAACCTGAAAGACCATAGTTTGATGAACGAAATCCTACTTGAAAAAAAGATCGCCTACCACTCCTACCAGTTTGAATTTGAAAAACCGATCCGGGTTATCATGAAGAACCTCCCCGCTACTATTAAAGAAGATGCCATATTCCCAGACCTAAAGTTCAGGAACTTTCCTATTGAAAAAGTTAAGCAGTTTTCCAAAACTCACGAAGGACAAAAAATCAATCTTCCCATCTACCTCCTGGAACTTAAGAGATGGTGTTGGTGTATTTAATTATGGCAAAGCACACGAGGGCTATCTGCCTAAAGGGAGGGATGCCTTTCGTGGAGGACTTTCTAAGGGAAACTGGCTCGTATACACGTTACACATGGGGAAAACCACGAAAACGCCCATGCAGCCAGCCCGTTCGCGGGATTCGAACCTCAGACCGAACTACCAGTGTTCAGCGTCTTTACCGCTCGGCCGCTGGTGGGCCTTGGAACTTAAGAGAACCCCTGAAGAAAATAAGATCCACCAGCTCAATAATATGTTCAGTTTCAACGTAGTCATAGAAAAATTTATCCCCAAGAAAAGACCAGTCCAATGCTACCGCTGCCAGCAGTTCGGGCACTCTCAATATTGTTGCAGTAATCTAATGAGATTTGTAAAGTGCGGTCAACAACATCGAAGTAATGAATGCACCATGAAACCCGAAAATAAGCCTAAATTTATATTTTGCGGACTCTGCCATGTGAGCAGCTACAGAGGCTGTAGCGAATATAAGAAAAGGTTTGAAAGGAAAAGCAGCCCATCCCAGCATATAACCCCCGAATTCTCCTAAAAGACTTTCCCACTTCAAAGACGCCCACCAGCGGCCGAGCGGTAAAGTCGCTGAACACTGGTAGTTCGGTCCGAGGTTCGAATCCCGCGAACGGGCTGGCTGCATGGGCGTTTTCGTGGTTTTCCCCATGTGTAACGTGTATACGAGCCAGTTTCCCTTAGAAAGTCCTCCACGAAAGGCATCCCTCCCCTTAGGCAGATAGCCCTCGTGTGCTTTGCCATAATTAAATACACACTACCCACTTCAAAGACAGCCTCAATCCCAGCGAAGAACTCTCTTCAAGCTACGTACAGCGCGAAACTGCAAGGAAAAATCACCCACCCCCACCGAAAGACCTAAATGATGCTCTTAATTGGATCCAAGACGAAAAAAATCAACTCATTCCTAACTTCCATCATATCATGTATTGGAAAGGTCAGAGCGGCAAAGAATTCAGCAGAAAAGCTACAAACAGGATTTCAAGCAGCTATGCTTCTTTTAAAATTCGCAGAATCAGAAGACATCGTGGGAGAAAAGGAGGGAACATTGCAGTTCTAAAACATTGTGATAAAAGCGGTTCAAAAACTTCGTAGTTTAAAAACATGCTTATCGAAAATAGTGTGGTAAAAAATAAAGCGCATCCAAATCATTGCATGACGATGCCATCACACATATGCTTTTTCAGGCTTTAAAAATGCATATATTCGCATAATGATTTGCGAGTGGAAGAAGGAATGGGGAATATTTTTACTTTTATATTTCATATCTTTGAATTAACTAATAAATTTTTGTTGAAAAAAATAAGAAGAAAACGTAAGCATTCAAAAACTGAAAATGAGTAGAAAAATAATGCAAGGTATAGTAATTAATAAAATTTTAAACTTATATAATTAATTGATATAGGTCATTATTAATCACTCTCTTTTATAAAGTTTTATTAGTAATCTTTCGTGAAAATTATAGTCTAAAAGATTAGAAAAAAGATGATGAGTAACTGCATGTGGTTACCTCTAAATTGTTTAATTAATTATCAAATCATAAATTTTTGTTATCTGCTATATAAGTAGCATTAATTTTCTACTTAATTTCAATTTCCGAATGCTTAAGTTTCCTTCTTAATTTTTCACCAAATTTTTTTTTAGGTAATTAAAAAAAACAAACGTAAAAACATTCCGGATTCTTTCTTTCGCTCACAAATCATTATGTGAATATGCATTTAAATCTTTCAAAGTCCGGAAAACGCATGTCTGCAATGTTATCGTCATGCGTCTTTATTTTTTTATCTCATGGTATTTTAGATGATGATGTTTTTAAACTTAGAAGTTTTTGAATCGCTATGTTTCCGAGAGCGATATTTTGTACTACGATGTTTTAGAACTGCAATGATTCCTCCTTGCTTTCTCTGCTGCCACGACGTTTTACATGACGACGTTTTCGTCCTCGATATTTTGGCCGTTATGTTTTCGCCTGTAACCAACTTCTAGAGCTACCTCAATCGACTTTAACCTTAGCTAGCTGTGTCTGCAAGCGTAAGCCGAAGAACTGAGCCAAAACTTACAGCCAGGTTTTTGTCTTGTAAATCTCGTACTTTTAATACTTAAATTTTATTTCAACACTTGTGCCTTGTCCATTTCGCAACCAGCGGAGTATTCTGTTATCACACGAGCTTTGTAAATTACTAAGCTAAAGAACTACTGGAAAAATTTTCGGTAAAGTAACACAAACTTTGAAGCAAAGTTTGTGTTACTTTACCGAAAAATTACGACAGGGCGATATGTTGTCTGACTGTACTTTGCGGAGCCAGAAATTGATATTCAAAATCTCTAGATTTCGTACAAGTTTAAATTCCGTATATTAGTTACGAACACAAAGGGGTATATATTATACTATCCCTTCGTGTTAGTTGCAAGTAAAAACTAAGCTATTACTTTTTATGCAGAACTTCTGACAAGGTGGCAGTTCATTTCAAAATAATTTTCAAACTTCTAATAGCAATTCTTTCCAGAGGACTGCATATTGGTTAAAAGTAACAAAAAAAAATCTATAGCTCCATTTTCAAATTATTGCTTATTTTTAGTAGAGAGAAAAAAGGTGTTACAACTGGAAAAAAAAAACTAAGTCTTATTTCGCTTTCAGTTTATTTCTGAAGTATAACCAGATTTTAAAAATTTAAAGAATGGACCCAGAAGACCTCACAGGAACATTTTGTACTTTTTAGGAATATATTTTCAAAAATGCAGCGTAGGATCATCAAGAAATATTTAATTACATTTACAGGTAACCATATTGGTTACATAAAACAAAAATCTGTCTAAAAAAATTAAATCGCATGATTATAGTCTAATCCTAATGCACAAAAACGTAATAATTTTTTTAGCTATTGTAAAATGGTCATATGAGCTGAAAATAAAATCGTAGGGTTGTTAACAATGTCGATTTCACATCAAAACTATGAAATAGAAATTTAAGTGAATTGAACGTAGGTATTCTTATATCTGTCATTACTATGGTAAGACACTTATTCTTTCTTAAATCTCTGTTAACGTCCCAATACAACCTTTATAATAAATGTCTTAAGATTTGTCTGCTTAATCACATACAGTGCATTTGATTAAAACAGCGTAACTTTGAAAAATTTTTATACATTTTATTTTGCCTTCTTTAACCAAAAAAAAAAAAAAAAAAAAAAATTCTCTTTGGCTAAAAAAAAACCAAATTTCTTCATCATTAAAAATCATGGGACTGAAACAACGATGGGTTAAATATTTTAATTAAATATCCGTTACCATTTGCCAAAAAAAACTTCAATTATCAATTAACTTTTGGGAAACCACTAAAATTCAATAAATTTTGCTAGACGTTCAGCTAACTATCTCGTTTGGAAGATTATTTTTCGATCTATCCGATGTCATAAAATCGAAATTTTCTGAAGATTATTTTGAAAATTTATGTGAGAAAAATTCCTCTTTTAATTAAAAATAAAAAAGAAAGAAGGAACGAAAGAAAACTATGTAGCGAATTTTGAAATTCTACATTGTCATCTTATGTATGTGAGCAAAATCTAAGAAAATCGGTTGAATGAGTCAAAAATTAATTTCAAGCTTTGACTCAAGAAAACAGAGAAACCAAGCTAAATAAAATCCTGAAATGCTGTTGATAAATTCCAGACTTCATCTACTTATCAATAAAGTCGATCTCACGAAAGTTAAATCGATCTAACTGTTTAAGAAAATTTTCAAGCAGTTCGTTATACGCAAATACCTTTGATGATTCAGCCTCTTGTTATTCGTATGTTGATAGAAACTCTATAAGTAACTTCCCTTCCACTTAAAAGTGTCTGATTAAGTTTCCAAAACTATCTGCAATAATTCCACTATTCCTCTCTGAAATCAAGTTACCAGCATACATCTAAAACCATTATATTTCCACCTTTAAGGAAATCAATAAAATATTCCCTGATAATTTTGTGCTAAAATTTAGTTTATAAGGTATTTGTCCCGCCTTCGTGGTGTAGTGGTCAGCACGTTCGAAGCGTATTCGAGAGGTCCGTGTTTCGAGTCCCGGCGAGGGCATTGCTCATTTTTCATGTTTCCTGCTTCAAATTAACCTAATGTCTCTACAAGTTAACTAGCTTACTGGAGTTTTCTTGTTCCAAATCGAATAGATTCTTATACTCGAAGATTACTATCTATCCCCAACCCTAAAGATTTATGCCCTATCCATCTTTAAACTTATGTCTCCCTTTCAGCCACTTTTTTAAGATGTTGTGTATATCTTACTCCTTATACTTCGCTAGCATAGTTCCTTCTTGTCTACAGTATTTGAGATTATTTGTTCAATCAGCTGTGGAGACACAAGTGAGAGTTCGCTATCTAAAAGGAGATGTCTACGTGGGGGGCTTTTTAAAGAAAACTGGCTCTTATTCATATTACATATGGAAAACTCATTAAACGTCCATACAGCTAGCCCATTCATCGGAATTTAAACCAAGACGAACTATCACATTTCAGCGATCTTTTCAGCGCTACTAGTGGGTTCCTGATCGGAAGCAATTATACAATCAAAGGGAGGAAAAATGTTGCAACGAAAAAACAATAAAACCTAGAGCTCGTTGTATTGTTATTTGCTTGTAGTGAAGCGTTTGAGTGAATTTCTTTGCTGTTTCACAGAACAGTTTAATGCACTGCTTCTTCGTTGTTGTACACTATTCAAGTTCCTGTAGTAATTGTAATAGTAGTAGCGCAGGAAATACATATCTGTAGCAACATACTTAATCATTCTAATTTCAACAATCACAGCCTATCAGCGGCTGCATGCAAATTCGCTGAACAGTGGTATTTTGCTGGTATTAATGCGAGTCTAAATCAGCTCCCCCCCCCCAAGTGGATACTAACCAGTTTCCTTAAGATGCTCTCCACGAAGGCATTCTTCGGCCAGATAGCCCTCTTGTGCTTTACCGGAACCAAAAGAATCCAAAAATTTCACCAATCCAAGTATTCCATTTTAATTTTTTATTTTAAAAGATGTTATTTAATTGCTTAAAAACAATACTTTATTTGTTGGGTAATTATAATGAATTTATTTATAGCTATAATTACTTAAGTGTTGATAAATGCATGTGAATATATAAGCCACCTCACAAGCGACTACCGACGAATGGTTAATTGTAGCCGGCAGTTCCAAATTTGGTAAAGAAATAGAAACAAGCGCATACTTTGACGTCCCAACTCGCTATACTATTGTTATTACGTCTGCGTTCAATAGAAAAACAAAAGTTAATGATAGAAATCAAAGAAACCTTTCTGCGGCTATGGTTGGGATGTATTCATGCACCTGCCAGAACTGTCGCGTTACCCCTGCTACCCACAGCTACATTTCATATTTGAGAGCTTAGGATTTACACCTGCCTTCTAAATCCAATTCGTTTATTAAGAACTATATTTGCTGCTCACTCTTCAAGCTTCAGCGTCCTTAGTAGTAAGGTGGACATGTTTAGTTATTGTCATCTTAAAGTAAGTGAAAAAGAGCAATGCTTTTCTCCTATTCATTTACTGTTTAGAAAAGAAGGTTTTTTAATATCTGGTTAGAATATCACTGAAATAACGATAAAACGATTGCACTAATGTTATTAAAGTACTTCTAAAAAGCAGTTATATAATATTTTTGTGCCGCTTTGCTTGTAATTGAAGTAATATTTTCATCCAATTTTTCTGTCATCCTGATTACCATGTAAGGCTGCATATAAGTCATTCGAGCTTAAGTTAATTTGGATTAGGGATTTGGATTAATCAAACGTCAATTTGAATTTTAATATCAAATATTTTTTTGTTAGTATGTAACTGTTTGTTGTTTTGAACTAATATTTCATTTCGATTTAAATCTAATATGGAATTTATGCTTTATATTAATTATATAACTTGTAATTATTTATTCTCTAAATTGGTACATGATCTGTACAGGTGCTTAGTAAGCATAAAAATTAAGTAATCGTTTCTGTTACTCTGAATTTCTTCATGTTGAAATGCGAAAACTACTAAAAATACTAAAATTGAAATTTTGAAAATTATAATGAAATGCGGACTACATTTAGTTACAAACATGGTAAACAGCTAATGTATATACGGCATTTCTAACGTTCTATAATTCAATGCAACAGAGAAAATTGCATAATTATTATTTAGAAGATGAAACGTGCACAGCAGTTTTTTAGCTTTGGAATAAGAAATTTGTTCCGGGACTCAGAAACTAAAGTAACTTTCCAGTCACATATATAAAAATTATTAAATACCTTTATAATAAATGAATTAAATGCTTCTTTGCGCTTATATTTTTCCTCAAAAATGTAATACAAAGTCACCTTTTAACGAATGGTAAAGAATAACAGTATAAATAATATTTTTACAAAACATAAGAACATATGCTTCTACTTTTTTACGCTCATTTCTTATTACTATTTTATATGTATTACTGATTGAGCTGCAGTGTCTTTGGTTTCTTATTCACGAAAGCCTTCTTCGAATTCCACATCCTGCCACCTTGTTGCGTCACCATTATATTTTATATATATAGTGTTTTGCATTGATTTTAAATAACTGCAAGCTAAATCATTTTTATAAAAATGCTTTTGAAAGAAAAAAAAAGTTGTGATTTTATAAATGACAATTAGACTGTTATTTCGCATTTGACTGGATTATTTATTTCTGGCAAAGCACACGAGGGTTATCTATTCGTTTCGTTTTAATCAAAAGCACCTCCGAGATTTGATCCGAGGTTTTTTAGCCCCTCTTTCACTACCTTCAGCCTCGTGAAAGCACTTTCAGACTTCCAAAGAATAAGTACTTATGTGCACAGCACTTCATAAAAATAATCTTGATAAGTCTATTCAGTACTGAGCACCATCTTTAGAAACTAAAACTGCGCAAAAGAATATATAAAATATGCTCTATGTATCCCTTCAGTTATCAATGCTGCTCCTTCCTAGCTCAAAATTTACATGTCACAAGATTCTCAAAATTTAAGGAATGCATAATAATAAAAGTAAAATGTGATCTTACAATATATATTAGAGATGAACAAATAAATGTATTAAAAATTGAGTAGCAATGTAAATAAGAAATGTAAAGAGCCCTCAAGTAAGGTGAAAGCAAACAATCAAACTGTAGCAAGCTGTACATCATCAAGTAATAAAATCATATATTAAAGCAATATAAAAATAGTTCTTTCATGAAGCCAGTCTTTTTGTAAGCAACAACTTCGAGCGGGTTTACAAGCAAGACATATTCAAAATTAATTTATTTCATATTACACACATTAAAAAACACTAAACTGTTCATTAATAACCGAATTACTTGAGTCGAGATATATTAACAGTTCGGCCAAGATTCCAGTCTTTTGAACAAACGCGTGGAAGTTTTGTGCTTTTTCTTACGCGTCTGTCACTAAGGATGATCACACCTGTCCTGGGGCTGTCCTCCACTAAAACACTCCTTAAACTTAAGAAATTAGCTAAGTGAACAAGATAAGCACTGCCTAATCTAGATAACTTCCGAAAACTTTCTTTGTTATTCTTCTGGATTTGCTATTTTTCTCATAATTCTTACATTTCATGCAAAAAATCAGCATTTATTCTTCGTATAAAGTAAAGATCACATTAACAGTGCTTTGGTACCTATCGCACGAGTAACATGGTAATCGAATTTCAAGAATTATGTTAGACAGGCTAAGTAAAACTAATCGAAAGCACAGCAGCTATTTTTGATTTACTGCGGCAAGGTTCAGTATAGCGCCCACATTCCTCATTTTCCTTTTGAAATCGTTCTTAGAAAGTCTTCCCCGAAAGCAAACATCATAAGAAACAGCTCTTTAGACACAGTCTTTTAACTGTGACCACGAGGACTTCCAAAATGAAGAAAGGTTTAAAAAATATACATAAAAGAATTTACTACAACAATACTGTAGTTACATCAATCTCATAGGATCACTTAAGTATGAAATGAAAGAATAGCAATAAAATATTGCATATTAAATATTCTTACACATTAATTAATGATCATTTAAGAATTTGAGCTACATTAGCATTTAGATTTTTGTAATATCCAGTCAGGTTAGCTTGATGGTTCATTGATTAACTGTAGGTACGCGAAGACTACCCACTTGAAGGGATGGCCGGTTAAGTTTATTTGAATTATGGCATAGCATATGACGGCTATCCGCCTATAAGGAAGGATGCCTTCATGGAGGATTATGAAGGAGAATGAGCTCAAGTTTTCGTTACACGTAAGAAAAATCACGTAAACTGTCATGCAGCCAGCCCTTTCGCCGGGATTTCAACCCAAATCTAACTACCAATGTTCAATGACTTAACGTTCAGCCGTTAATGGGCCCTGAAGGGATAGATGAATTTGAGTGGACTTTCTAAGGAAAATGACTCGTATTTACATTACACAAGCTGAAAGCTATGGAAGTCTCATTCAGTCAGCATGCTAAGTGGACATTAACCTTTTCCTCCTCCCCTTATTGAAAATGAATGAAATTACTCTAGAAGATATGGAAACTGTTGGCTTTGAAATCAGCTACTAGAAATAATTGCCAGAATGCATGAGAAAAGAATTATTCTTTAAAATTACAGCTTAGGTTATTTGAATATAACAGTGCGAACGAAGGCTCTCTGCCTAAGAGGAAAGATGCCTTCGACAGATTCTAGATAGCCCTCGAGACTTTGCCATAATTACACAAACAAACAAACAATCGACAGATTCTAAGATTCTCGCAATTATTTGGCGAAATCTGATTTCGCAACAAAAGGGGCGCGTTTCCCGGGCCTTCACTTCTAAGGAGTTCTCTAAATTCTGATATAATATTTAAAATTTTGCATATATTTTCAGTTCTAGTATTCAGTTTTATCTAAAATTTTATGTATTTTTTCAGTTTAAAAATGTGAAGCAGAAGTAATGTTAAATTTTTTATATCTTTCTTTAAAAATCAGTCCTTTCTTTCTTCTGCTCGTTTACTAGCGACATCATTTAGTAAAACCTTAATTAAAAACATATTATCTTTACATAAAATAATATACTACAAATAAAATAAACTGGGGAAAATTAGGCCATAAAATAACAGCCTCCAGAAATTAATTTTTACTGGTTAGTGACAGTTGTGATACTAAAGCTGAACTGAATGGGAACTTCAAACTACTCATCAAACTTTTTATATGTGTTTTTTGTCGAGTCTGGGAACAGCAAATCTTAAGCCATATGCGCTTGGGACCAAATTAGGATATTCCTGCAATTTAAATTTGATTTGGTGTTCCTTTAAAATAATAAAATGCTGTAAACTGTTATGGACAATCAGGTAATATTGGCTTTAAGTGAATTTATACATGAATCTAGTCTTTTTCGTACATATTAAAAGGATACGCAATTGGTTAAAAAAAATTTTTATGATGAACTAGTACAGAATATAAAATTAATGAGCAAAATATTTTAATTCTGCATGCGTAGTGGCATGTAAAGTATGCTCACAGATGTCTTCTATGAAATTAAAAGAGAACAGAAGAGTAGTTGTAATAATTCTACAAAATTTTAAGAGCCTTTAATGTACTTTGACAAATAACTTTGACTTAATGTACTCTTCTATGAAATGACTTAATGTACTCTTCTATAATAATGTACTTTGACTTAATGTACTCTTCTATGAAATTAAAAGAGAACAGAAGAGTAGTTGTAATAATTCTACAAAATTTTAAGAGCCTTTAATGTACTTTGACAAATCTTGATTAAAACGCATGCACTTATCATTAGGATTATGGTATGTAATCGACATACATATGATCCCATTATACAATCAGTTATTTGATTACTCTGAAGCATTGAATAAGATGTACCGTTAATGGTCAGTAGCTGAAAACGAATTAGGTATCTCTAGTTTCTAAATTTACTGTATGGCGGCACAAGTACAGAAGTGTATGCCATAATAGGCATTTCAGATCATTTAGATTAGTGGATGGAAAGTTGTTGATTCTGAGGAAACTAGATTTTTGAAATACCGATTCCCTTAAGAAGTCGTTTAAAAGGCATCCCTCGTCTTAAGCAGATAGCCTTCGAGTGCTTTGTCATAATTATTAACTCATTAATCATCAGACAGTCAACACTATTAATCGATGATAACAACTGAACTCTTAATTTTTTGTTTGAGCAAAAGTTTCAAGTGAAGTTTCAAGACCTGACATTTAAGTAAAAAAGAGGAGCATATGAATAGTGTTATTAAAAGACCGCGGACAGTTTTAAAAACTGCTATAAAAGATTGACTTTCTCAACGTGTTACTTTGAGTAATCAGTTCCTTAGCAGATTGAAGGGGTCAATAAAGAAACTTAATATAAATTAAGAAAGTAATAAAAAGCTATTTTTGAACAATGTTGATGCGAATATGGTGGAAATAGAAATATATACTATTCTCTGTAATGGCATTTCTATGGATCTAATATCGAGGTACCGTAAGTGTCCTTCGGACATCGATTCATGATGCTTTCATCAGTCAAGTAAGAAAATGTGTAACTCTAAATTAAAAGTGAAAAAGAAAGTAAATGAAAAATATCCTTTCAAAAATTCATCCTGTTTGTCAGAGACTTGGAAAAAAAAATGCTTAAATGAAATGCTAAAGAGTTGTATGCATTGCGAAACTAAAAACCCAAATGTGAATTTTTTCGCAGTATAATTTGAACATAGTGCTTGAAAAAAAGGTATTTGTGAATGTGCTAACTGTGAAATACTCTGTACTAAAAGCAGTTTCAATAAGGGAATATTATCCAATATGAAAGAAATATAGGCAAATATAACACAAATATTTTCTGTCGTTTAAGATTCTCGGAACAATTTGATTAAGAATAGATTTAAAAAATGTTTACATAAACAACCAATTCCTCAACTTGACAAGGGATAATTTGTAACAAATAACTACAGAAAGAACGATATGCAAGTGTTATAAATGTTTTGTACAGTAAAACAGGCATGCCAAATTCAACATCTCAAGTACAGCAAATAGACATCAGTCAATAGTGCGGGCCGCAAGAAATAAAATTAATCCTTTTTGTACTTATTGATGCATTTGAAAAGTGAATAAATGCATAAAATTTTAACCAATAGAATAGTTCTTTAAAAAATAGAGCGAATGTAAGAAAATCCAAGTAGTAGATGGATACTTAGTTTGCCTTACCGATGCCGGCATCTTTTTATTGCAATCAGCTTTCGGATTTTCGGAGACATGCTGCTCGCATTAGCGATTTTCAGAACATTCAGATGCATGTCTATTAAGGGGTTCCTTTGGACGTGTTCTTCATAAGTGAGGAAAACTGTGCGCACTGATACGTATTCAGGAGTGGATGGGGCTAATCTGACAAGCACGGTAAATTTGCAAAAAGATGCCGGGACCTTTTGGCAGACTTGTTCATTAAAAAATAAGAGTGCCACAACATAAAGCCACAAAGGTATAACGGCACATTTATGAACTTCAGCTTTTATCACGATGAACACAACCTTCATCAAGACGCCTATGTAAAGGGCTTTTATCTTGGTGAATAGTCACCAACTTGAACAATGATGCCGGCATCTTGACAGGGCATCGTTATGAAATCGTCGTGGTGTTGGAACCCTTACTTTTATGTTATGAAATAAAAAATTAGACCCAGTCGTTTCTAATTGCCAGTGAGCTAATGACGAAGGGTTAGTACGATGGATTTAGTAGGGTCTCGGACTTTTTGCCGTCACCGTTTCGCCATCGGGATGTTTCGCCGTCGGGACGTTTCGCCGCCAACACATATTTTCGCCGTCAACACATGATTGTATTATATCTTGCCGTATTAAATTTATTTAGTTTAATAATTCTGATTACCTTTTGTATACTTAATTAACTTCCTCAGCCCACGGCAATACGGGTTCCGAACTGGCTTGTCAACCACGCATGCCCTGAGTCATCTTAAAGATAGCATAGAACAAAATAGAGGCAGAAATCTTCACACGGCATTCATATCCCTGGACCTGCAAAGCGCCTTTGACACCCTCTGGTGGCCTGCTATAAAGCAAGCACTTAGAGAGGCACAATGTCCCAAAAACATCTTTAACATCATCACGGACTATCTACATGCACGTAGCCTCATAGTAGCCAACAACAATGGCCTCACTATCAAGCGGCAGGAAAGAGGGTGTCCACAAGGCTCTTGCGCCGGTCCGTTGCTCTGGATAATCACCTTTAACTCCATACTACAACATGAATGGCCTTTGCACACAGATATCATAGCATACGCTGACGATGTAGCTCTTCTGGTGTCTGGCCGCACAAGAGATGAACTGGAACGGAATGCCACAGAAACCTGCTCGATATTCACGGACCTATGCAATAAACTTAAGTTAATCATCTCTCGACAAAAGTCCGCAGCCATCGTAATTCCACGTCCTGGCACAAATCCCACAAGACGTCCATGTATAAAGCTACTGGGCAAGAACTTAAAAATAACGAAGACGATTAAATATCTAGGAGTCACTTGGGATCAAAGACTCACCTGGTTACCGCACCTCCAAGAAATACGTACAAAAACATCGACCATCGCAAGGAAAGCCAGGCAATTTCAAGGGAGAAATTGGGGACAAAACCCCCATATCAGGAAACTATTATATCTGACAGTGGCAGAGAGAATAATTCTCTACGCCAGTCATATGGGCACAACCAATGAGCAGCCGAAAGACCAAGCTACTGACCACAATTCAACGGCCGTTTGCATTAAACATCTGCGGAGGTTATCGCACAACAGCGTCCAGCGCCGCCACGATACTTGCAGGCCTGCTGCCATTACACATAAAGGCAGAGGCAGAGGCTACCTATGTACGAATCACCCATCACAGACAAGAAGCCACATATGCAGGAATTACGTTCAGAACAACAGACTATGAACTCCCTGGCAGTGTGCAACACATCCACCCTGCCATCAAAGGTAGAGGGATCCATGTCAAAATCCAACATCAGCAATCGCACTCCAGACAACACACTTCCTCTGCGATTACACAACTGTTCACTGATGGATCAAAACATGATCAGGGAGTGGGCTGCGCGTTTGCTCACTACGAACATGGCACACTAGTAAAGGAATGGAAAGGACATCTCACTAACAGCAATAGTATCTTCCAAGCAGAGGCACTAGCAATATTTAATGCGCTACGACATGCCCTCAACCTTTCCCTTACCAATGCGACTTTTTACACGGACAGCATGTCAGTGCTACACGCACTCAGGGATCATCACCACACTTCACCCATCATCATAGATATACAGCAACTTTTACGCAATAATCATCAAGCCCGCTTTAACATGGTATAGGTGAAAGAACACTCCGACAACGAAGGGAATGACGTCGCAGACCGACTGGCTAATGAGGCTGCCAACAACATCCACGCTCAAACTATAAGAGCCCCTACCCCCGTCTCACACCTCAAGAAAACTCTGCGTAATATCTGTAAAGAAAAGTGGCAAGAAGAATGGAATAGTTGCGACACAGGGAGAAGGACGTATAACTTCCTACCAAAGGTAGACACGGAACGTCTTATAACAATAGCCCCACTGACACAGTACATAACGGGTCATGCCCATTTCCATCTTATTTTATGCGTCATGGCATCTCAGCATCTGACAATTGTGTCTGTGGCATGCTAGGTTCTCCCGAGCACTACCTATTTGACTGCGGTCTAACAACAAACCACCACTTACCACATCCAACGAATGATAGAACACTTTACTATCGTTTCATAATCAAACACCCGCCAGCTATAAGGAGTATCTGCGCAGTTGTACATCAAATCAACGCCCTAGGGCAAGACATTTGCGAGCCACAGTAGCATGGTACTGCAGACAATGTACTCAACGATTAGATATTCGCAGTATGTACGCATTCTGTAATACACATTCCACATTCAATTTCGAGCCTCGTGTTAACATCTGCTTTCAATAGCCACCAACTTGCAGAAATAATGTTACTGACATGTTTATCAGTGTAAAGCACTGGGCACCCAATGGAATGATGTGTTATCGTAAATCGAAATATATAATATCCGTACAATGCACGAATGTAGTGTATGCAACGAAATATGTAATTCATGCAACAGAAGCCCCTAATGAAAGTATGTACATTATGTATTATGTGAACTGAGCATATTTCCGCACAGCGCTACTGCTTTACGCACACGTTACTATGTCTCATATGTTTCTTCTGTGTGTAATATTTGCATTTATGTGCTCTACGTGTTTCCATATGTATTCTATGTGTCATGATATGTATTCTCGTGTGTGTTTTTATGTCTTTATGTTACGTAATTACGAGTGTGTTTTTATGCTTTTACGTTTAATTTTGTATATCTATGTGTTTCAGCTTATATGAGTGTTTTAGTGTTTTAATGCTATCCTTTATTTTCTTTTACTTTGTGTTATTAACAACGTCCTATGTAAAAACTACCCGACATCTATCACCTGTATGGCCATGTAAACTCCCGGTGCAGCCTCACGGGGCTCCAGCGAGTTGCTTCTTCGAGATAGTGGAGGACGTGGGACATATGCCTGTTTACCTATGTTATACGCCAGGCGTCCCCGTCCTCCGTCACCTGTATACTTAATTGAGATTGATTGCAATATATAGTTCTTTACAAGTATGAGCTATAAAGAAATTAGACATAGTTAGTTCGAAAATTACGTCAGTATCAAAATATGTGTGTAACAATGTATTTGTATAAAATTTTACACAAAAACAGCTTATACATTATTTTATATAAAATATATATTAAATTAAATTATTAAACTGAATCAACGTAATATAATATGGCAAGATATAATACAGTCGTGTAAAGAAAACTATGTCTTGACGGCGAATAGTCCCATTCCCGATTTAGTACATTTGCGCCGAAGAAGATGGGCTATAGCAGCACACTCTTGCCATAACCCCAAATCCAACAATCAAGTGGTGCGAGGAGGCCACTAATTTCTACAGTGACAGCTAATTAATCGCTCTTCGGTGAAAGTCCCTTTCTAGGATTGGTTTTAATATGGAGATGTGCCCCGTCTTGCATGAAAGTTAACGTGTCAAGACATTATGTTCCAGTAAGTGTGGTTTCACTTTCTTCTGCAGCAGTTGCAAGTAGCGTTTTCCAGTAATTGAGCAGGTCTCCCACCCATCTTTTGCCCAGCGCTGTACAAAGAAAAAGGGACCCACAATATGCAGTCAATGTAGGGCTTCTCAGTATAGGCACATGGGTTCTCCTTTGCCCAGATTCTACAGTTATGGGTATTGTCTGTTCCATGCAATGAAAAATGAGCCTCTGTTCACAAGATAGTTAGAAGCCATTGTGGATCGCCATCGATTTTTCACAAAGCCCAATTTGCGAATTCATATCGTTTAGCTTTGTTACTTGACAAGAGCTGGTGAACTGACTGCAACTTGTACAGGCAAAATTTTAAAACACTATGAAGGATGCCGAATACCGATGTCTTAGGTATACCATTATTCCCTGCCACTTCTCGTGTGTTACTTATTGCAGTCGTTTATTGTTGCCTTAGAATGCCAATCTGCGAAGCTACATCGCAAGTACTTACCTCTGATAAACTTGGTGCACCACTATGAAGATGACACAAAGTCCCCATTTCTTCGAAACGCCGTACCACGGAAGACTAAACCTGAACCATTCTTCCATTCCTTCTGTGTCTAGAATCTCTGTAAAACTTCAGTCGGCGAATCGTGGATGAGGAAAAACAGCTTTACTAATAAAGCTTTGTTGACTAATGTCAGCATCACAATTAAAACTTTATGTACGGACAGCATATAAGTATTCTGTACTGCGCCACGGATATGTCTTCCGATCACATCATTTCCTCATAACGCTTAAGACGCCTTGACCCTTGGGCTCGAGGGTACACCTCCATACCATTTACTTGCATTTTGATAGCAGTACCGAAAAATCATTACGTGCGTTGTATTTTTGTTGCTATGAGATTACACTTCTTACAAATGTAGCAATTTCTGTTTAACTAGAGAAAAAAAGGGAATTACTCTTATATGCGCCAAATTTCTCACCAAACATTTTTTGGCGAGAAACTCCACGCCGCCGTATTACTACCTAAATTTTTTGTCTACATTTCGAATTTTAAGCCTAAAACGCGGTTTTCGCACATGCAAAAACCACGTTTTGAAGACACAATTTAAGCTAAGAATCCGAAATCAAAACAAAAAATTTAGATAGCAAAAAAGTAAAGTTTCTATCCAAAAATATTTGACAAGAATACATGTACACAGCGATATGTTCTAACTTCAAAAAACACCTACGAATTGCACATTCTAGGCAGCGAAGGAATCTACGAACTACGCACACCTCGATTCACATAACAATAAATTTCAAAGAATACCATGTACACAGCATTCTGCTTAAACTTACAAAAAATCTACGAATTGCACAATCTAGGCATTGCGCGCAAATCAACCAAATAAACTAAATTACAAACAACTCAAAAAACAACAATAAAAACAAAAATTCATAGTAAAAAAATGAACATAACATTCTACAAAATAAAAACAGTAAAATAAAATGCACTTATCATAATACATTCCTGAATAAAATTTCGTCAGTCACACAATGTCTCTGAACAAAAGTGCCACGATTTTGCTATATCACATATCTTTCTTTCGAAAGTAACGATAAAAACTTCCTCCAAAGTTAACTTACTACACCAAAACCACAATCCAAATCTTAAACTCCGCTGAACCATTTGACTGCAAATCCTCACAAGAACTATCAGAAACGCCCTTCTTCGTCCAAATTCTCATAGCAGCTCCGCATTTCGCACTCCGTTTTAAAAGTGACACAGAAATTCCAAAAATACACTTCAATTCTCATAAACCCATCCGTGAACAAAAGACTAACAACTCCAACATCATACCTTTTAATACTAAATTTACTTTCCACACAATCTAAAATACGACTGAAATCTTGCCACCACGTCTATCATTGCAACATAGGCCATTTCAAAACACGCACGACACGAACCAACGAGCAATTAAACCACTCCAGCAAAAGATTTTTCAACGTCAACAGGGTTGCCATACAACACGCAATCGCGCCAAAAACCAGCGCAGAACAGATATCGCCACATTTGGTGAAATTAGGGCGCATATAAGAGTAGAGCCAAAAAAGTATTATTCCTCCTTGTGCTAACTCCCTAAGTGTGTATCAAGTGCAGAAATTTTTAATAAATTTATTCTTAATTTAAAACCCTTCATATTAACAGTGTTGTGTTTATTAATTCATTATTTTATGTTCATTATATATATATATGTATTCATTCTCAACAGATGCAATTTCCAAAAGCATGAGACTTTCGGAAATGGCTAAAACGACATTGGGACCTAACATAGTGCACAATAAATTCACAATATTTATAATCAGTCTGAAAAAATAAAATTTATTTTTGAAGTTGGGCTAATATAGACTTAGAACAGAGAAATAGCAATACGTATTTTAAATTGAATAATATTGCTCATTTTTATTGTGAAATATCTTTTGTATGCATTTTTTTCTTTCATTTATGGCAACATTAGAAATGACATGGTCATTAACATGGAAATATTTTCTGCAATGTGAAAAGAACAGAATGCAAAAAAAATTACAGTAACAATAATATACTTACTGGCACACAATGCCTTTTACAGTTGGATCGAGATCATCGTGTTTCGGTTTTTGCTCTAAGTTCATGAAGTACATGTATTTATATAATCTAAGCGCTTAAGATTGCTTCTGATATTTACAGCATCTTTGAAAGACTTTATGATTTCATTATTCCATGAAACAGTAATCCTTCTGCAGAACGCTTCAACTAAATTTTTTTTTCGTTTCAAAGAAAACAAGCAATAATTTTCACGTTTTACTGTCATTCAACGAAAACAAAACCGTGCGAATCCCACCTAAACATCATTATGCCAAGAGAAAATTATGTCATCAGAAAGTACGTCCAATCACAAGTAAGGGTTTTTCCCTGTGTGCGAAGCGCGGTATAGAATGCTTATATGCATACAGTTAAGTAGGAAGAAAAATCTAATCGTAAAACCTGGAATTTATAGGACTCCGATTTTCACATTTCTTGTCAGTGTCTGTGTGGCGCCCTCTATGGACAAAAACTTTAACTATTGTTTTTTTCTTGATTAAAAAAATCCCCGTTCACAAGAATAACTTTTTTGCAAACCGCATACAATTTTATCATTTCCTTCAATTTTTATGAATTTTTTAAATAGTTACAGATTTATACGACACCCTGTATATATATTTGTGATTTTCTCGGGTGAACCGAGAACGGCAGAAAAATGAGTCAAGTGCTGCCAATTTGACATGTCTGCAGTAAGATGTTATTCTCGAAACAAAACCATCTAAAAATGTAACATTTATATTTTATTTTTTCTTCCACCATGAAAGACTCAAGTTCCATCAAGGTTTTTAAATAAAAGCTTAGGTAAAGTCACTTGAATGATAACAAGTTTAAATTTTTCTGTACACATAGCATATAGATAGAGAAAAAATGAATAAAATATTAAAAAATTAGAAATGATTCCAACTTTTTTTTTAAAACACTAATATTTGAATTCTCTCTGTTCTGTTCTTTTTAATAAATTATTGTATTTAAAATGCTAAAATTTGAGGAAACATTTTATACTTTAATGGCCTACTTAATAAACTTAGAAATGGTTTCCATAATAAATGGGTTTGTATTTAATTATGGCAAAGCACACTAGGGATATCTGCCAAAGGGGAGGGATGCCTTCGTAGAGGACTTTCCAAGGGAAACTGGCTCGTATACACGTTACACATGGCAAAATAAATGGGAAAAGGAGATGAATAAAAATGAAAAGGAATTATAAATTAAGCTTTTTCTAAGTCTACATAAATGCAGGCATTTTTTTTTAATCCCTCAAGAACTAGTTCATTAATTTCAAAATAAATCAATAAGGTTTTAAAGTGAATTCTTTTAAACTGAAAAAAAAAAAAAAAATTGGTAGCTGAACACCGAAAATTAAAAAAGCAGACTTTTAAGAATTGTTAAATTTTATCATTTTCTACTCACCTTTTTTCACCTCTGTTTGTCTGCGTACATAAATATGTGTGTTTGTGTGGAAAATCATTTTGTTAAATAAAATACATTAAAACATTAATTAAGGTTTTTAAATACATATTAAATAAATGCTGTTACTTTGTATGGTTAGTAGATCATAATCTATAAGTATATTTTAAGTGTACATGTTTTATACATAAAATATATGATGTAATATTTTGCATATTTCATGCTGTCCAGAAATAAAAGATTTTGTCAAATTCTAGTTTAAAAATGAAATGTGAGTGGAGGAGGTAAATATGGACACTTACAAGAAAGCTCTTGCGATCAAGTGTTTCCTCTACATCAAAATATTCTTTAATTAAGTAACGAAAAATAATCCAATAAATAATCGTAAAATGTTTTCTAAAAAAATATTCTATTATAATTTTAAACACAAAAATCACAATTTATCACATATATTTCCTTCATGTATTTGTAATTTATGACATTTATTTAGCATCTTACTGGTTTTTACAATACATTTATATTCTTTTCAGCTGTACTGCATGTTAATCATGATAGCACTAGCATCAAATGGTGCACACAGTGAAGACGACAGGTTCGTTGAGTTAGTTAATGTCTGCAGTGGCCAAGATCTGCTACATGTGATCACCAGGGCTTGCAGTATGCATAGAAAAAGGAGTAGTTTATCCTTAAGTGAGCAATCGTGTATGTATTTATGCAACTATTTATTTGCAATTTTAATTTCATATAAGAAACTAATTAATAAATTACATAATTTTTTTCCAGTTGTTTCTCAACCATTTCATAAAAACATTACTTTGTATTCATATTTTCAGTCTGCTTCACAAAATAAATATGAAATTTTATAATGCAGAACCCTTTTCAAATGAAAGTGATGAGAAATGGCAGCAATTTAAATCCATCAACAATAATGCACCATTAAATATTGACAGATGTGATTTTTAACACAGAACAAGTATCATGTTATATTTCAAAAGTGCCTAATACTAGTGTATTAAAATTATCCGACTTGAAGAGGTGAAAAAGATGATAAAGGGGGTGATGAAACACTTTCTATGATAGTTTAATATTGTTTTACATTTATATATAATAGAAATGCAAACTTGTATCTTTTTAAGCCTGTTTTTATTACAATATTAGTTTGTCTATAATCAAAATTAGATTGTGTCCTTCTAATCTAAAATGATCAGAAAGAGATTGACTGAAAGAATATGTTGGAAGATTTGATCGTCAAGACTTTTCTTTTTCAAAGAAAACTTCAATTAAAAAAATGAATTTATTAATTATACCTTTGTACTGAGTAAAATGCATTATGAAATCCAGATTATACGAGTCTAGTGTTTTCACTTCTTGAATTTAATACATCCTCAAAAGAAAACACTTTTTTTACAAACTTGCTATTTTTTCTATAATTTCACAGCGACGAGCATTCAATTATTTTCTTTTAATAATGTCTGTATTTATGAATAAATTATGAAAATTATTTTAAGCAATATTTATAGACTTATCTAAGTTTTAACTTTATTTAATATGAAAACCTAATTGTTTCTTAACTCTTGCAGATCCCCGATCAATTCCAATCAAAGATGTTGCCAAAGTATGCTGTCGTGTCCCTTGTCGAATGTCGTTGTTCCTTAGACTCTGCTTTCCTATAGAAGAGCGATGATGGAATTTTGGATTAATGAGTATCTTTCGATTAGCATCAGTGTATTAAAGTCATTCTGATTTCGTATATGTCAATGTATCCTTCTGAAATAACTCCCATCCCTTAAAAGTCTGATGTTTTATAGCAGAACTCCGAGAAAGATAAAATATATATGCATCTGCACCAGAAAGAAAATTGAGCAGCTAGCAGAAACTTTGTAATAAATTTTATTTCATGCAACTTGACAAATTCCAATTCTAGATGCCAAATATTTTTCTGAAAAGGCATACATATGTACGTATGTATGTACTGATGTGTAATGTTTCAAAATGCTCATTCCGGAATCTCTAGTAAGGGTATTAACTTAATCAGGAAATTAAAAACAAAGATCAGATTCTTTGTTTTTCTATAATTATATCCTTTTCTATTTGCTTGATATTTTTAAGTCACTCATCCATCACTGAAAAATTTTCTACGTATTCTTCAAAATCATTTTCAATGACTGAAATTGTTAAAAAATACTTACGATATTTACCATAAACTTTTATTTGTAATACATTCTTTTGCATTTTATACTGTCTATGTTTTATACAAAATAAATTTTTAAGACACGCAAATACTGATACATGTTGTCTATTTCATTGTTATTCCTAAAAATAGAAACAGGTTTTGCAAGAATGCATGGATATATAATTGTTTGGATGAAGAAATTTTGTGAACATTATGTTCTGGGCCACTTGTTGGATGGCGAGTGAATACTATGGAACGTTCCTGGTCATACAATGCATGCAGGCTATTATGAGAAATTGTACAGGAAGCCATAAAGAACACACAGTTGTCATCTTAAGTTGTGCATTTATTCATTATTCAAATTAAGGCTGAGCTACATACTTGGGAAGGGGGATATATAAATTTGCAGCATATGAGGTAAGCTTGCCCATCTTATAACAACGAATGAAGCATCACGTCAAGTATTCTCCAAAGCGACTGATCAGCCTCCCTCCACAAGATCGATATACAAGATATATGAATACAGTACAAATCATTTTTCCCACATATGGTAATAGTAAAAAAATCCGAAGAGTCATCATAGTACAACCCATACACCTTCTTGAATAAGGGGGGAAATAGACTCAAGTGTCTTGTTTTGCATCCACAAAATCCTGCCGACAGGGCTAAAAATCGGGCTTAAGTGCGAAAGAAAGACAAATGAAAAAAGGCAGTTTGGTTTGAGAGTAAAAATAATTTTATGACATTTGATACAAATTTTTAAAAACCAAATAATAAGGTTTATAGGAAAAAGAGCCCAGACTATATTAAAAAATTAATAAAATGGGCCCAAGCCAGAAAAAGATGAGAGAAGTGCTATTATGTTGAATATATGAGGGTTGGAACTTTAATGGTGGCAACTATTTATTTACAAGGAATACAAAAGTGATTCATGTCACCATGTTTTACAGTCCTTCAATATAGTCACCAGCATTGTGTACAACCCGTTTCCAACGATATGGAAGTCGCAGAATACCTGTAGCAGTGCCTGTTTTGTTGATAGTTTGAATGGACCGGTCTACTGCTGCAAGAATCTCAGGAACAGTTTGGAAGTGAGTGCCACGAAGTGGTTTCTTCATCTTAGGAATTAAGTCATAGTCACAAGGGCTTAGATCTGGGGAGTATGGTGGATGGTAAAGCACTTCCCAGCCCCATCGCTTGAACAAATCAGTCACAGCTTGCGCTGCATGCGGCCAAGCATTCTCATGCAAAATGAGAGAAGCGTTCTGCAGAAAGTGTCGCCGTTTTTTTCTCAAAGCTGGTCAGAGATTGTGCTCCAAAAATGAGCAGTAATACTGTGCAGTGGCGGTCTGCTGTGGGAGAACGGTATGCGTTAGGATGACACCATCACAGTCGCACACGAGAATCACCATAACTTTTACATTGCTGGGGTTCTGAAATTTCGAACGCCGTGGTGACCTGCGATGATGCCATTCGTTTGATTGGCGTTTCAGTTCTCGCTGGTGCAATCGGGCCCATGTCTCATCCAGCGTAATGATACGGCGTAAAAAAGCATCTCCTTCATGCTCATAGCGCTCCAGGTGGGTTCGGGCAGCATCCTATCGTAGCCATTTCTGCATTTCCGTCAATTGATGTGGAACCCATCATGAAGCAATTTTTCTCATGGACAGGCATTCCTTCAGAATGTGCAGCACAGTCGTTTGCGCTAATCCTGTTTGTCCGGCCAGCTGACGAATCGTTTGGCGGTGATCACTGTCCATTAGTGCGGCAACAGCTTGCACGTCTGCATCGCTGACACTCGGACGACCTGGCCGCAGCATGTCTGCCACGTTTTGGCGTCCTTCATTGAATGCTTTCACCCATCTTGCTACGGTTCTGTAAGGCAATGCAGATTCCCCACAAGCCTCTTGAAGCCCTTGATGACACTGTCGTGCTGTACGACCTCTGGCACATTCAATTTTTATCCAACATCGTTGTTCTTGTTTTGAAAACATCCTGACAACACTTACCTTAGACCGCGAGCTAATACAAGGATCCGTTCTTCGCGTCACTCCGCATGCGCGTGACATAGGCAGGACAAGTCTTTTTGCTGAGAGGTAAGGTAGGTATGTAGTTTACGTGTGGTATACGCGACATTCTTTATTCCCTTTTGGTTTTGTTGCGTAGCGTTTTTTCAGCTGTGTTGCCACTAAGTTCCAACCCTCGTATTTGCCTAACAAAAAAAATAAGGAATTGGTATACTTTGGTTCAGTAACTAAGCACTCCTGAGTATTTACTTCTAAGATTAAAAAAATCTTATATAGCCAGCATATGACCCGCCAATTCGAAGTTACGACACAGACTTGGGGCAATAGCAATGAGCTTTAAATAAAATATCACATCTGTTTGATAGTTTAAATTTAAAAAATCTAATTGGTTTAAATACTCTAAGGTTCAATGTTAATTATAAACACGATTCACTTTTTATTATTCTATCCCCCCCACACAATGAATAAGGATAACTATACATGTTAGTAGTGCACACATCCGTTCTCATGCTTTGATTTAAAAATGTCGCATCTATATCCTTTGGTCGTATAGTGTTTCGGGTTCACATATCAATGACTTAACAATCACAAAGTTTTTTAAAAGGAGCATTCCTTTAGAATTCCTGATACAATTATAAAGAACTTTCTCCCTCCTTTCGGTATGCCTTCGTGGTGTAATTGGAAGACCACTCGGCTCATTTGAGAGGTCCAGGCTCAAGTCCTGGTGCGGGCAGTGTACATTATGTCTTCTGCTACAAAACAAGCTAATAATTCTGCAGTGGAGCTAGAACTAAAACGTGGTGGAGGATAATTCATCACCACCAGGATTTGGCAATTGGATACCCTAATCCCAAGTTGCCCTAAAAGGGGGAGTACATGAGGTATTTTCTCCCTCTTTTCTGCATGCTTTGTGATTAATTCGAAGCATATTCGACTGTATTCTAGAGGTCCAGGTTCAAGTCCTGGAGGGGGCATTGCACATTTCTGAAATCTCACGCTTTTAAAAAAAAAATAACAACTCTACAAAGTGTTAAGTGCTGCCCTACATTTCTCTTTCATCGTTTTCCCAGTTTATGATATCAGTGTTTTCTTAATAAGAGTGCTAACTATTTTTATTTATCATTTTAGTTTTATTTATTGAACATTACTTTCTTAGTATTTATGCCACATAAAATTCAACAGAAGCTCACAAAAATCTTTAAAAGCTACATATCTTTAGAATTCCCAATACAGTGCTAATTGTTTCCCCACGCTTTTTTTATATTCGCAATACTTATACCCTGCGTTATTCCTTTTAAAAACAATACATAGCTGTAACATTTGGTGGCAGCATTCTTTTATTTGAAAAGCGATTCTACGAAAGTGACAAAAGTGAAACGAATGCAAAATTAATTAATAATGCTAATATATGCTCCATAATGAGAGCTCGTCTTCATAATGAGCTTATTCTCATTGCATTTATCAAAATTCCAAAAATACATTTAATGCTTATATATGTAATATGCTCTTCTCAATCAAATACATATTTTAAATATCACATTTAATAAGTTTAGGATTATCTCAGAACGTGCATTTTACGAAAGTCTGCTCAAAACTTCAAATAAAGTATCACATCTGGTTTATCAATTTTGCTATTATTTTGTTTCCTTTGATATAAAAATCTTAAATACTAAAACTGGTTTATATTTTTAATATAGGTTTTCATTAAAAACTATTAAGGGCTTCAAGAAAAGAACCACTTCCGGACGTAAATTAAACACTGTTATGGCGTTCCTATAAAGTACCATTTCCAGTTGTCCAGTTTTACATTTAATTTCAAAGAACTTTTTATATGAATATAGAATGTATCTGACTTTCAATGTATCTGGTTTCAGGTACGAACATAGAAAGCTTAAATACAAAAAATAAAATTTTGAGGGCCCTCATATGAAAACTATCACAGATGAAAAAAACTGTCACATGCATTTATTTACACAGATATCATAATAAAAATAGTAAAAACATGTTGTGAGACCCTAATTAGAGCTTATGCGCTGAAAACGCACTAGCAAATACTTGTACCAGAAATATTACCTTCCTTACATATGTGTATTAGCTGGCCGATATAAAAAACATGAGTGTCGTTTTTTTCCCCCTGTAACGTAGCCACCAAGTCCATGTGCATTTGTTTGGTTCAAAGTCCCACTAATGTAAACAAAACTTTGTGGGATTTTAAGTACCTCTTAAGTTTCATGTTAGGTAAATATAAAGTTCAATTTTACTAACTCATTTTTTACATAAGCTTAATCACGGGAAATGGAAATTTTTGGGAGATTCATAAGAGTTATGATGGAACAAAAAAACTCGCCATATGCAATACACACACAGAGAGACATCATTCTAAAACAAAACTTTTTACTAAACTAGTAAAAACGTGTCACGTGGAACCTAGTTCGTGTTCATTCACTGAAAACTCACTACCAAATTTTTGGACCAAAAATATTACCTCTCTTAAACAGTGGTGGCTAGTAATAAGCACTGTGGAACTGCAGCACCCCCTATTTCCACATATTATTATTTAATACGGTGTGCCCTTTAGTCTTTAATTCTTTCTTTATACTTTTACAATACATAATCCTTAAGCTTATGTCAGTAGCCATCCCCCACTTTGTGAAAAAGGTACGAAAGTCTTTGTTTGGAACTGCGCGCTTCACAGTTCCAGCAACATGGTGTTTGGCTGTTCTGCACATGCACACACAAAACCAGCACGCGAGCCGGGTAGAGAGAAAAGCACTGTCGCTCTTGCAGTGCCGAAATTCTGGAATGTTGCTGAAAACGTGATTTCTTTTTACTCCGCGTGTGTGGTATTCCTCCACAAGGTGGAACTTCATCATACGGACCATAAACAGAGGTCATAAAAATTTGCAACTTTTAAAAAATTGTCTTACTGAAATTCAGTCAACATCAAATACAGATCAAACTATTGCAAAAACAACAGGAATTTTAAAATATCTAAATGATGATAGGTAAGTTAAAAAATAAGTGGTCAGAGTTGTGTATGAAAGTCAAAAAATATAATGAGACATTAAAGATATGGCATACCTTTATTTTTCCACATAGGTACCAAGTACATTGAGACATTTGTCATATCGCTTGATAAGCTTCAAAAAGCCCTCCAGGAAAAAATCAGGGCTTTGCATATGGAAGAAGGGTTGAACGGCTTGTTTCACTTCAGTTTTGCTTCCAAAGCGCCTTCCCCTGAGATTTTTCTTCAAAGCCGGAAACAGATGGAAGTCGCTTGGTGCGAGATCAGGACTGTATGGCGGATGGTGTAGGCGCTCCCAACCAAGAGTTGCAATATGGTTTTTCATTGCCGTCGCCGAATGTGGTCTGGCATTGTCATCCAACAGCAGAACACCAGATGTGAGAAGGCCAAGCCGCTTTTTCCGAATAGCCTCTTTCAATTTCGATAGGGTGTCACAGTAGCGTGTAGCATTGATGGTTCCAACCTCCAAAACGTCCAGCAACAAAACTCCTTGGGCATCCCTGAAAACTGTGAGGAGCACTTTACCTGCCGAGGGAGTTGTCTTGAACTTCTTTCGAACAGGTGATGACGGATGTTTCCACTCCATAGATGTGGCCTTCGATTCTGGCGTGAAATGGTGGACCCACGTTTCATCCCCCGTCACAATCCAAAACAGAAAGTCATTGCCATCTTCATGCTAAGGCACGAGATGTACCAAGCTGACCCCCATGCGTTGTTCCTTGTGTGTCGAGGTCAATCGTCGGGGCACCCATTGTGCTGACACTTTTCTGTATCAAAGCCGTTCAACGCTTCTTCCAAACGCTTCAACGCTTCTTGCAAAGCCCTGATTTTTTTCCTGGAGGGCTTTTTGAAGCTTATCAAGCGATATGACAAATGTCTCAATGTACTTGGTACCTATGTAGAAAATAAAGGTATGTCATATCTTTTAATGTCTCATTCTATTTTTTGACTTTCATACACAACTCTGACCACAGTCGACAGGGGAAACTTATTTTTCAACTTAACCTCGTAATTTCAAGTTTTGGTTAGAGATTTTTTATCAGATACCTCATGTTGAAATAATATACAACTAAATGCAATCCAGAGAAATTAGTGTGTTTAAAGTTTTCAAAACTGGTATTTTAGAATTAAGAAACTCAAAAGTACCGTAAGAATTTTTCAAAGACACTGATGGCAGAAGCTAAGGAAATATGCGACGTTATACCATGTATTGATATAATGCACAGATATTCTTCCACTAAACACTTAGCAGCTGCTAAATTGTTTAACAAGAAATGCTTAGTTTTAGGAATGACCATTCTACAGAAGAAATAATACTGACCAGTGAAGCATATCCAATGATTGGCAAAGAAAAACTTGAAACTGAACTAAAAGTATTCTATTGTAGGTCTGATAGACATGAATACTGTAAATTAATTGAGCTATTGAAATTCATCTGCGAAAATAATCTAGATGATGTTCTTGGTGAAATTACAAAACTGATAAAATTTCTCTTGAGAGTTCCCGTGACTACATCAGAGGTAGAACGCTGCTTTTTAATATTGAAAAGAAAACGTTTCTAAAATGCACTAGGAATTCAGAAAGACTGAATGTGCTTGCATTGCTTTCAATAAAGAAAAATTTCCTCAGTTGTCATCCAGAGATCAAGGAGAAAATTATTGATCTTTTCGCCTAAATTAAAACAAAAGGAATGGATTACATTTTTAAATGACTAGACAAAGATTAAACTGTAATAATTTTGGTTAAAGTAATTAAGAAATGTTTAATTTTTTTCTTGTAAAATTTAATGAAGTTTCAAAATAAATTTTCTTTTTATACATGTTTGTTTCCTTTTACATAATTTTAAAACAAATGTTAAATTTTTTTGGAACAGCACCCCCACTAATTTTAGCCACGAGCCGCCACTGTCTCTTACTACCCAAGATGTAAAATAAAGTTTAAAACCTCTGGCCAGTATTGTGACACTTTGAAAACTTTGTGTGTTTGTTCTAAAGTGCCGGTGGAGCGAAGGATTTTTAAAAAGGGGTACGAAATTAGATTATAATCTATTATATTCGAGAAATTGTAAATTATGCTATTAGAAATATGACAGATTGTGTTACAAGAGGAATGGAAGGCAGATAAAACAGGTACAAGACTTAGAAACATATTTAAATGCTTAGTTAGAAAAGGGCTAAAATTACAGTAAAAATTACGATAGATAATTAAATAATTATGAAAAGAAATTAGTATAAAAAGTTATTAAACAATGAATTAGGGAAAAATATTACTTTTCAGAATTACTTACAAGAACTCTAGTGAGGGAAGAGCTACTGAATGTTTGAAGAAGTACTTGCATCCTATACTGCTTGAGGAGTGTATTTCTTACACCGAAGGCCTTTAATTCAGTGTACGAAATGTAACTAACTACAATAGAAAATGAGTTGTGATTTTTTGTTTTTCTGGATGTTTGATCAATTACTATTTGAAAATTGTGATACTTATTAAAAATTTAAAATATACAAACTATTTCTCTTGAGGAGGTCTATCATTCTATAAAAAGTTTTTCACCCCTCGGTTATTTGCAACTGAGAAACCACTCCTTATGTAAATACAAAGTTAAATTCGATCGAAGTTGAGATCTACTGCACCTACAAACATAAATGAGGTACCTGCACACTCTGCATAAGAAGACCTTTAATTTGGTGGAAGAACAGTAACTCTAATTATAACAGAGCAGGAGTTACGATTTTTAATGTGTTTTTTCAATATTTGATCGATTATTAATTAAAATATGGTAGTTATTAAAAATATACAAATATTGCACTTGAGGTGATCTATCATTCCATAAAAAATTTATTCACCCTGCAGTTATTTGCACCTCAGAAATCGCTCCCCATATAAATCCCATGTTAAATTCGATTGAAGTTATCTCAGGATCTACTGCATTTACGACCATAAATGAGAAAAATATCTGCTCTGTTCAAGATCTTTAATTTTGTTCACGAACGGTGACTAACTGTAATAGAACATGAGTTATGATTTTTTACATGTTTTTCTAGATTTTTGAGAGATTATTAATCAGAAACTGAGATACTTATTAAAAATCCAAAATATTGCACTTGAGAGGGTTTATCATTCCATAAAAAATTTTTCACCCCATAGTTATTTACACCTGAGAAACCACTTCCCATGTAAATCCCATGTTTAATTAGATCAAAGCTATCTGGGTATCTATTGCATGTACAAATATAAATGATATACTTATGTCCGCTGCACGAAGAGAACTTAAATTTGGAGCAAGAATGGTGACTAACTACAATAGAATGCGAGTTACAACTTTGTATATGTTTTTCTCAATATTTGATCGATAAACTGAGATACTTATTGAAAAGAAGCAGGAAGTTGTAAACACAGAATTGGTGAATGCAGTTACAGAATGTTGTGGAATTAAGTTAGACAAATGGTGCTGAAATGGTATTAAAGTACTGAAGAACATACAAGTGCAACTGAAGACTTCTTCCAGGTTTTGAAGACTTTAGAAATGTCAAGAATTATAGCTAGAGATAGTTTTTTTTTTTTTTAATATGATTTAAAAACATTTAACATCGAAGAGACTGATCAAAAGAGATATCTTGCCAAGAACAGATTCTTTTTAGATCGATTAAGTTTAAATGGACTTGAAAGCACAAGCAAAAACGTTTCTTCAAGAACATTTGGCTTTTGAGGTTAAAAGAGAAAACAGTTCTGAATGAAAAACGACTAACAAATGTAAGCTTTTGTTTCATAATTTTTGAATCATTAATTACCACACACATAGATTTGTTCAAGCAAAACAAATGAAAGTCTTTAGGTTTTGTAGCATTAGTCAGAAAGCTTATACAGCTACCCTTCATAAAAAAATATATCTTCATCTGCTGAAAGTTCATCAAGACTTCTGTAGCAAGTCGGGTTTCTAGCCTTTTGAAGTCTATTACCATGCCTCCTTTAGAACTGATGAACTGGCACAACTGATAAAAAGAATGTTGGAAGTTATAACTACTACTCATACACAAGATACATTAATTCCCAGATTTTCCCCCAATGTTAGCTTGAATTAGGAAGATTTCTTTCCACGGATACCATAATGCTAGAAAACAGTGTGCTTAGAACTAATTCTCATTTCTCTTCTTAATTTGTTCTTAAGTCACTTAATTTATTTGAAAAGATCAAAAATATAATCCTAAAATAAATTTTAAATTTCGACTTTTAAGATAACGCTTTCTTCTTACTGATGGATTTCAAAACAATTCATTTAAGAGAAGCTTAGACAGTGCTTTCTAATCTCTGAATCCATTATTTTAGAAGTCAAACAACAGCTCTGAAACCATTAGGTGTATTTTCAAACTTATAATTTCACAAGGTAGGGATCTGATTCTGTCTTTCACAGTTTCACAATTCTAGCTATAATTAACACCCCCCCAGCAATATTTATTCTTCAAATGTTTTTACGTTTTAGCCTGCAGTAGAACTGACACTTTAAAATAAATTGTTAGAAAATAAAAAGTCTGTCTCCATTTATTATTATTATTATGCTCTTACAGACTGTGTTTAGGAATGCAACTATTTCCATTTTTCACTGCAAGATTATATAAAGGTAAAAAATTCCCCTTTGGAGAACAAATCTAATAGCATATTTTTTAATTTCTATTGGTATTTACTCATATATATATATATATATAACACTATAGTTATATATATATCTAACACTATAGTTATATATATATCTAACACAATCTATATACATATCTATATATATCATATATATATATATATATATATATCTAACACAAAGTGTTTAGATATTCTAAACACTTTAGTATTTAAATTTATTTTATAAAAAGTGCCAGTGGACTAAAAAATAGTTCTGGGAGTAAAAATAATAAAGTGCAAATAAAGCGAATAGAATCCAATGTCCAAACCTTTCAGCATTTTATTGTAAAACTTAAATCTTTTTACACATTTCACTGCAGCATTTGATAAGAATACCTGTTCTACCTTACTGCCAGAAAAAGTGATCCTAAATTAAATTATGGTGTAGATATATGTAATCTATGTTTGTACATTTTTGTAAAAAAAGAGCTATAATCAATCATAAAAATTCTGCATCTCTTAGTCATCAATTATTCTAAAATATTTAGGCACATCCATCACAGTAAATACAATTCTGAACCACATTTTCCTGGAAGATAAGTCAAACAGAATAAATTTAATTCTATCCAAATTCTTTGGCATCATCTTCTGTGATATCACCATATTGCCAAAGGAAAAGCTGCAAAAGAAGGAGGTATTAAAAATCAAAAGACACATACCTTAAATTCAATGATATAGAATAACTGAGACAAACATGCATTGATTATATAAAGGATCTATTTTTTTCCAAATTTCATATTTTTAATGTACACTGGCTTCCAAATGTTAAACACAGAATGCACATTGGCAATTTTTAAAAGCACAGATCAATTTAAGTGGCTGAAAATTGCAGCAGATGACAGTATGAAAATATATGCTACATCTAATCACAATTAATTGTCTAAACATATGCTAATTAGGCAGCCACTGAAGATGCCAGCATTCTAAAGGGTTTGAGAAAACGTTTTTTAAACACTGAAACAAAGTGTAACTTTTGTGGGATAATTTTTTATTAAATTTCATATTTATGGCTCAAGAATGCTAAATAGTGAGCACTGGCTTGCTGTTGGGCACTTTGAAGTAGGACAGTCAGTCAAAGATGTTGCTCTCTTCCTTGGCATTGATCGATCGATAATTTCTCGAACATGAAAACATTTCCAAACTCATCAAATAGTTGTCGAAAGACCTATGTTTGCTCAGCCAATGGTTACCATCCCTTCTGACAATCGATATATTGTTAAAATTGTCAACTCAAATCAACAAGTAACCTCCACAACTGTCACACTCATGATTGCAACATCAGTGTAAAAGAAATTATCTGCCAGTACCATGCACAAAAAGCTTTACATGAAGGGACAATATGCTCAAGTATCAAGTGTTTGTATTCCACTAACCACCCAAATCCAGAGGGACATGATTACAGCAACATCTCAAATGGACTATCTCAGATTGGTGAAATACCCTGTTAATGAATAAGTCCAAATTTTTCCTGGAATCATATGATAAGAGTGCAAAGGTCTGGCCAGAACAAGGCACAAAGAATAATGAGTAGAACATCATGCATTCAGATGTAGAAGAATCACAGTGTGGACTGGAATTTCAAGGGTATATTGCAATAGATTAACTGCACATCTTTAAAGCCAGATCTGTGATGGATGTACAGTATCAGGATGAAGTCCTAAACCCATTTGTAAGACACTTCATTGCAGCAATAGTCATGATTCTCTCCTTGTGGATGACAGTGACTGTGCCATCAATCATTGTTAACAACTGGCCATTGTATTCTCCTGACATTAATACCATTTAAAATCTGTGATATCCTTGGGCATGCGGTTTCTGCACGTATACCTCCTCCAGACAAACTCAGTTGGAAACTGTGCTAACAGAGGAATGGCTATTGATAGCATTTGTGATAGTTGACTATAATCTTTATAAGCATGGGAAAATGCTGTAAAGTTTGTGTGAAGGTCCAGGGTTGTCTTATACCTTATTAATGTGCTCTACTTGTTTTTAGCTTTAACCATAAATTTGTTAATGACTCAAATATGACATGTAATTTATGAATATTAAATTATGTTTTCATCTTCATATAAAATGTTTGTTTTGTTCCATGTATAAACAAATTTGGCATCTGCAGGAGCAATTTGCTGTTAAGCACACCTTTACTTTTACATTTTTATTGACATTTACCATCATTTCCCAACTTTTAGAAACCAGTGTATACTTTGTATGCTTTGAAAAAGCAATCAATCATTTAAATAGCAATAATTTATAAATATCATATAGCTTAAGCATGATAGTTAAAACACTAATTGCAAACACATCAGTAACATGTAAAATACTCAATCTATGATACACAATTATCTGTTTAAAGGAATGTTTAAATAAAATTTAGTTCACAAATAAACTAATCCTTAAAACTGCACACCAAAATTTACTTCCTAAACTACATTACACTATTGTTTTCAAAGGCTTTTATGCAAGGGAGACAGATTTAAAAACTTACTCTATTCTTTTTAGCTAGATCCTGGGCAGTTAGATATTCGTTAATAATTTTTTGGTATTTCTTCTCTTTTCTCTTTTCAACAAAGACAAAGCCTTTAGATACAAGTTCTCTTCCTATATCTTGCTTTTCATCCACAGTTACTAATGTAGCATATGGCACAGAGCCAACTCTATACTCAACATTAAGCAAAAGCACTTGGTTGTCAGTTTCTTCAAAAAACTGATTTTTAGCTTCACTCGCATTTTCAGTCTGGAAAAGAAAAATAATTACACACAAGATACACAAAACATTATATGTTGCTGTTACTTCCACAAATATTTAAAATGTTATGGCTCTATAATCGTGTGTAAATCATTAAAATGGTAAGTCATTTTACACAAATTAAAATAGTACATATTCTCTAACAATGCTCACTTATACATTAAGTTATACTAAAATTATTAAAATGCATAAAAGGTTCACATATTAATATTCCAACTTTTCTTAGTCAATATAAAGGCAATTTTGATGCGACATTCTGACCAACAAAAATCTGAACTTAATGCCATTACATCATATATAAACATTAAACAACCAAAAAGCATTATCTAAATATAAGAGCTTCTTTATTTGAAATGTTCGTATTTTTAGTTAAAGCCTGGAATTTGGAATTTGACAGTACAAAGTCCGATATCGGTATGACCAATATCCGGGATGATCTAAAGTCTGGACCTCAAAGCCACTAAACAACCTTTTTTTTTGTATGCTTTACACGTGCGTATTTGATTCCCCCCTCTGCACATAATAAAACATGTGGAGAGTTCCGATTCTTAATTACACTTTAGCACTAAATAAAATACCTCGTTATTGAAGAAACAATCATTTTAGCATAAATTTGTGTGATCAATAATTTGGCTTTGTAGCTGCATATCTGCTTGGCACATACATCTCAAACTGAAACATTCTACATACAAACATCATTGATCTTCCACCTACTAATATTTTATATCCCTAACGCCAACCTGGCAAATCATTATATTTTGCTCTCATTACCACGTGTTTATCAGTAAGTGACAACTTGAGTAATGACTCATGCAACGATGCCTAAACAATTTTTTTTTATATTAGTAACTGAATAACTGAGTACGGTAGCCTCTTATGTTGACAGTATGCTTGGCGATGATTACAGATTTATGTTAGATGCACTAAGAAATGTTGATGAGGAAACAATTAACAAAAATTTCTTTTCATATACTAAAAATAGATTTTGTTAATGATACTCATAGGCCAAAAGATTACATTTAGTATGTTTGAATTAAGAATAGCTCATTTGTTATTCAAATAAGCCCAGAATTGGCGGCAGAACTCGTATGGCCACACCGGGCAGCAAAATTTAGGGAAGACAAAATTTTCGGAATTTACAGAAGCACAGAGCCACAAAATTAAGAGATGACAAAATTCTTAGAATTTAGATAAAGCACTGGGACCCAAAATTTAGAAGCAGAAAAATTTCAGAACTTAGAGATACTTGGTAGAAGAATTTAGGACCCACAGAGACTGCATCAGCATGGCAAGATATCTAGGACTGGCCCTCAATAAGCCTTAAGTATATGCAGGAATTTACAAGACTCAAATAAGCCTGAAGTACGTGCACGAATTAGACAACTAAACTTCAGGCTTAACTGTCTCAGTATGCGATAGAAGTAAGACAAAATTTAGCGGAACAACTTGCCTTTGTCGCCAATCTCATGATACACAGCCAGCAATACATAGCGGATGCTATTAAGCTAAGCTAAAATTAAACTTTACTGATTCCAAAGAATTTCAGATTCAGAAGATTGTACTATTCTTTAACTTTCTGATTTGATCCAGCTTATTACTTTTTGCTGGCTGTTATTATTACAGAAATCTGTGCAGTGTGAGCTTTCAGTTATGTTGAAAAGAGTTTAATTCTGGAGCTGCAACAGGATCTACAAAGCAAACGCACATTCCGATGTCCATTAAACAAAAAGTGGGATTGCTGCAAAAAATGGATACAGGTATATCCGTCTCAAAAGTATGTGAGGAGTATGGCAATGGAAAGTCTGTATACGACATAAAAAAACAGAAAAAGAAACTTTTTGAATTTTTTGTGGATTTCAACACCCCACTCCCCATAAATTACAGAAACATTATCATGCTAAAATTTACAATCATGACAAAGTTATGATTGAATTGGTCAGACAGGGATGCAACAATGGCATGCCATTGCTGAGTCCAATGGTAATGTGACTCAACCCAAAATATTTCATGAAGAAATTAACTTAAAAATTGAGTGCACATATTTGACAGGTTGGTTCACTAAATTTAAAAATCACCACCATGGTATAAGGCAATTAAAACTTTCAGGAGGAAAAGCTACAACTGATACTGAAGCTGCTGAAATATTTGCAAATAAATTCATTGAACTCATTACTAATGAAAAGTTACCTCCAATATAAATTTACAACTTTGATGAAACTGGTCTTTTCTGGCAATATGTACCATGAAATACCTTGACAACCTCTACAGAAAATGCTCCAACTGGTGTCAGATTTCACAGCAAGACTACCAAATTTAGTATGCACAAATGCTGCAAGAATGCACAAGTGTAAACTTTTTGTAATAAGAAAAATTACACAACATCGAGCATTTAAAGGAGTGAAGATTTCCCCCAGGCTACATATGCAAATAAAGGGACATAGATGACACATGCATTAATTAACGTTTGGTTTGAAAATCATTTCATACACAAGGCTCGACAATATTTGAATTCAGTTGGTTTACCTGATGATGCAAAAATTGTCCTGATCATAGACAACTGTTCGGCTCATGCAGGGTGTCTCGAAAGAGGCTCCAGGAAAAGTGCAATAAAAATCTTACAATAAAAGGAAATAAAACCAAATTTTTACAACATACCTTTATGTTTGAAAAATAATAGTGCATTAGAAGAGGTTCTGGTAGTGATCTACCCCTCTACCTGTACACACAGTTAAACATGGTGCTGCATATTCACGTATGTTAGTACTGCCATATAGTATTAGGTGTCACTCCTTGGATTTCATGATGGACATTCTGACACAAATCGTTGATGTGAGTAGTTTGTGCTTGTATGCATTATCTTTAAGATGACCTCATAGAAAAAAAACTCAAGGGCTATCAAGTCTAGAAAAGTGGAAAAAAAGCGATTCCATCGCGTTCATATTCGCTGCAGATGTGTGGCATGTTGCCCCATGTTGCTAGTAAGCCAAATGTCAGCTCCTCATCATCCAACTGGTTCACAAATTCATGAAAAAATGCCTGGTATACTTCATTGGTGACAGTGTAAAAAAATTGGCCCAATGATGTGCCGCTGTTGTAATGCACAAAACACACTTATCTTCTGCAAATGAAAGGGTTCCTTGATAGCTGCATGCTGGTTGTCACTACTCTACGAGCGTGTGGGTTTCGTTAGTTCATGTATCACGACAAGTGGAACCATGCTTCATCACTCTACCATGTGTAATCTGGGAGCAACATACACGAAAATGCAACACTGTGTTAAACTGTGTATACAAGTGGGAGAGGTCATTCACAGCACCTCTTCTAATGCACTTTCATTTCTCAAACATAAAGGTATGTTGTGTAAAAATTTAGTTTAATTTCTTTCTGTTATAGGAATTTTATTACACTTTTCCTGGGCCTTATTTTGAGTGGGACACCTTTACTTTCAGCGAAATATAATGCATCTGTATTATTCATTCCTACAACCTGTATGTCCATCATTCATCCTATGGATATCAGAATAGTGTATACGCTGAAATGCAAATATAAAGTAGCATTCTAAAATCCATGTTTAATTTCTTGAAAAATGGCGAGACTATTCAAAAAAAATTTTTTTTTAAATATTTTAGCATAAAAGCTGCAGTGTGGAGCATTGTAAGATTGTGGGAGGATGTGTCTACACATACTTTAAAAAATGCTTGGCATAAGTTAGGCCAGTACCATATTTCACGTGAGGATGAAGACGATACCCGCAAATTTGAAGGTTTTCGGATATTGAAAACCAAAGATGAAATTTTCCAATTAATGGAGTTTGTAAAGAAATGTGAAGAAGTGGTAATAAATGAAATTCATAAAACAGAAGTTTTTCACTGCAATGACAATGCCCCAATCATTAATCAATTAGATGGCAAAATCTGTAGAATGGTTCTAGATCCAGAAAATACTGCTACTAATAGTGAAGAAAATCACAGAGAGGTTATTGAAAATGAAAAAATTTCAATTCATTAGTTAGAATTCTCGACACAGCAATTACAGGATTTATAACGGAACTTCGTAACTGAACAAGAAATTATGCCTGTCTGCAGAATTAAAAAGAAAGTATTAGCACAAAAAAAAAAAAAAAAAAACGAAGCAACTTAAGTAATTTACATTGAAAGAAATGTTTAATAAAAAGTAAACCAATATTAAACTTTTTTCATAAATTTTACCCTTTAGATCATAAATGCTTCATTATTTCATGTTTTTAATTTTACAATGTCTACATGTCATCTCACTAGAATTAAACTGATGATCTAATATCAGGAAAAATCCCTAATCCGGAATCGCCAAAGTCCTGATGAGTCCAAATCTCGGACTTTGTATTGTACACTGTATTTCCTTGAATATTTTCTTCCGTGGCTTATTACTGAGAACTTGCAAGCTATATCAGATTACATACAGCAATTCCAGCAGCAATAAATTGATTTGGTGGCCTGAAAGTAGAAGCTGGCCACAATAAGAGCAGAAAAAAAAAGACTACTTTTCATGTGTTTTGTTTTTATTGTAACCGTGTCCTTTGGAAATTAATTTATTTGCAAAATTTTCCCTCTTGATTTTTGGACAATAAACTCAGTAAAAAAGGGGTAATACACAGCAAATATGGTAGTACACAAATTATTTGCATGGGTAATAAAGATTAAAATTAATATGTAACTCTGGTTTTGTCAGATCTATGTTATGCCAGTTCACGTCATCAAACTATTTATTAATCACAAAAAAAGAAAACTTTCCATGTGAGCACTGAAGGTTGGTATACTTCAAACAAAACCAAGAATGTTCTTTTTCTTGGAACATTTAAAAAATCTACCGAACTTTATGCTCTTTGGCATCTGACACAGTAACAGATAGCTACTTTTCTGCACTATTATTTCTTTTCACTAACAAAATTCATCAAGAAGTTTTTACTCATTTAAGTCAACTGATGATGAATAAAAATACTTCAGATTACATTCAACGGAATACAGAACAGCTGGCAATCTTACCTGAAAAATACATCTTAACTATCCTTGCCAATAATGTTTTGTATGCCAATGTCATGTCAGATGCCACAATATATTCTTTACAATAATGTCACTACAGCTAGCCGTTAATTACTAAATCAAATTACACTTAAAATAATTGCTTCAGCACTGCAGTAGATATAATAAACTACACCTAAATTTCAAATTCCTTCATCTAAGTGCACCATAGATTTATTTAGATTCTACCTATAACAAAGGTGTTCATTTATAGATATAATATAGGTGTTCTACCTTTAAGGTTTCACAGAAACAAATTTAATCAGTTTCTATAAAAATATTTTCCTTACTTTTGATTTAAAGTTAACACTTGTTTAGATTAAAACTACAGGATCTGTATTAAGCAACCATAACTATATTCCTTCAAGTAATCTACAGTTTCTACAATTAAAGCATTAAATATGAATACTTAGATCCAGATTACAAGCATATAATCACAGATAATTTAAATATAATCCAAGATAAGCTATACCAAGAATTAATGAAATTTGGTATAAAATACAGGCTGTCAGCTTCAATACCTACTCCAAGATTCATAAAACTAAAACCCATACACAACAATTTTAACATGTAGCAACAAACTTGGCTATCATATTAAAACATTTTTTAAATGGAATTATAGATTTGTGGTCTTTCTAAAAAGCACAATATGCAATTTAAAATTCAATGAAAACAAGAAAATTAAATTCAAGATGTCTGCAAAATATTAAGAGAAAAAATTTGTCATTTACACCATATCCAAAGCCAGCTGTAAATTTAAACCATTTGACAAGTATTTTGCAGGCAGAAATATAGTAATGAGTTTTAACATTATAGCATAGTTTAAAATTTGGAACAAATTTCAATCCAAATGAAACATTACCAAATTAAAAGGGGGGAAAAGGTATATAATTAGTCACTTCAAATAAAGTGTTCATAAAGCCACAGGCTCTTAGGAAAGCAGAATGTGTGTCACATTGTGATAAATAGTTTTATTTTTGTAATATAATTACACTTTGAAAAAAATGCTACATTGCTTCAAGACAGTAATTTCACTTTTTTAATTATATTTTGTACGCAAGTTTAAATGAATTCACACTATACACTGTGTGCTAATTTCAAAGTAAAAAATGCCAAATAATATGATTACGGTTTTCTGTTGTGGCAAACTATTTTAAAACAAGTAATAGTTATTGGCACAGCAGAAGATTTTTAAAAAATAAAAATATGACGCAATAATGATGTAACTTAAAAAAAGTCACTAAAAAATTAACGAAAAATAGTTATAAACTGCACTGGGACACACAAATGACATCCAATCATCCAATTCTCATCCATTGAATAATTTAAGGCTAGGTTTGATCTCTGTCTTAAACTAATTGCATGGGGAAAATTAAATTAATATTTTTTATACAAAATCATGTAATCAGCTTATTTTAGATTAGCTTTTATATTCTACAGGATTCTATCTATTATGAATTCAATTGATCCAGCCATCCAATTCACTCTTCAAATTGAATCCAACAATTCCCTCCCCTTCCTTGATATTCTTATAATCTGCAATGAAACTGATTTTAACACTACTGTGTGCCGTAAACCCTTTGCAGTTTATTTACCACCCCATGCCATGTCATGCCACCCTGTTAAGCAAACAATGGCTTCTTTTTACTATTATGTAGTCCGCACGCTTAAAGTTTGTTCCTCTGAATCTTTGCTTACCAATGAACTTAATTATTTGAGAGCAGTTGCGATTGACCGTGGATTTTCTCCCATGATTATTGATAAAGCCGTTAAAAAATTTTCAGATTCCCATCAAAGAAGACATTCCACTGTTAGAAATAATATTAATGACCTTGTCCTGCTTCCATTTTATCCTTCTGTTAGCTATAAAATTGCACAGATTCTCCAGAAATTCAATTTTCAAGTCGGTTTCTCCCCTATTAATAAAATTCACCCTTCGATTATAAAAGATTGCATTTCTGTCTTGAATTCTTGGGGAATTTATAGTATATCATGTCAGTGTGGTTTAAGATATATTGGCTAAACAAAAAGAGCGTTGAAGTTTCGTATCAAGGAACATGAATCTTATGTCAGAAAAGGCAAAATTAACAAGTCTTCAACAGCGTATCATAGTTGGACATTTAACCATAATTTTGACTTTGTGTCTGCAAAAATTATCCAAAAGGCTTCTTCCATAGATGAATTGGATTTTCTTGAGGCTTTTCATATTCACAAAGATTTAGCAGGTTTAGTTAATGATTTGAAGTCCAATCCAGTCCTTCCTAATGCTTTTTAAATTCTACTATCTTAATTCAGTTATTTTTGCCGATAGATGGCGATACCTCCTCGCGTTTGGTACTACCAGAAGGTATAAAAATCCCTTCAGTGGTTGCTTTCCATTATTTGAAGTTCAGATTTTGAGCGTGAAGGTGCAGTTGCCCCTCGCTCCCTATTTTTAACTTTGCTAATTTTTCTTGTCCTTTGTGTTACATGTTTGATCAGATAGCCTGGCTCAGTAAAAGTAGGCGGCCAGTGTAACTCTGATTAAAAATCCGGTTATAACCACGTGCAGTGCTGATAAGGACCACGTGTTTCTGAGACTCCTTCCCCTTTATTTTTCTTCTTTCTAGGTATTTATTTCTCCTGATGAGGAGGGACCTTTAGCTGCCCTCGAAATTGATTGAGTGTTTCAATATACTTACGCTAAATACGAGGTTGTTTTTACGATTTTGATTGTCACATTAGCGTGTTTCTCTTCTAGTCTACCAGAAAGTATTATTTACTAACATTTTTAGACCTCTCCTCTCGGCTTAAATTTGCCACAGTCCACAAAAACATGCCCCCAAGACTTCACACAACTCGGAGAATTAACAATGAGATATAATGACTAAAAAAAACTCATTCAAATATAATTTTGGGCGGAAAATTTGCAGAGCATTGCGCAAACACAGAGCAATGCTATATAATCCCGCACTAAAAGCCAAGACTATATGTAATCCTGGTAACAGTCCTTGTGGCCTATCACAACAGCAATGGTTGCCTCCAGCATGGCGGAGTGATGTGATGCACAGAATCCTGACATAGAATGTAGCTGTTGAAGACAAGAATGGGAAGTCCTTTAGAATGAGATATTCAAGTCCCGGACAGTATCTACTATGAAGAAATGCACTGATTCATAGTCAACTGCACAGATACAATATGACGTAGCAGTCATCATTGTCAAGTTTTTCATTATGCTTTTATCATGTCAATAGTTGACATACACCTTGTTCATCTATTCTGTAAAGTTCAAGGAAAAAGCAAATTAAAAACCTTCTTTTTCACTTACATACAGGATGCACTTTTGGTTGGCCATCACGTTTTCTACTATGCAACAACTCTCAATAGCCCCAAAACAAAAGATGCTGAGAATATATCCAAATACTTCCTTGACAAAGTTTCACGATATTTACATGATTATTTTCAATGTTTATTGGGTTAATAATTTTAATATTTATTCAAAGTTTGATGTTCAGTGTTTATTGGATTGTTATTTAGATTACTTTGTTAGCAGAACTATTTGCCTAAGGAAAGAAGTACCTCTGTGAAAAACTTAAAAGATTAGCTTAATGCGGCAGCCAAACAAAACGGATACCTTTGAAGAGTATTTACTTCTACAGAAATCCAAACAAAATACCCAGGTATACAGGAGTCTGCGTATGTTTGAACTAAAAGCGTTCAGTGGCCTTAACCACTCTGTCACTGACGAGAGCCGGCTTTCAAAAGGAAACTACATCACATTCACATTGCATATGGTGTGACCCACAACAGCACTCATAGATAATTCATAAGAATTTAAAATACCAATGTTCAATGGTCTCATCTACTTAATCATGAACATACTGGACTAATTAAGAGCATCGAATCAAAATTTACACTTACAAAGAAATATTTTAATTTTATAATTAGTTTCAGCATAAAGAAGGAAATAAAAATGTGACAAAGACATTCTTGTTTAACACTTTACCTATTCATTAATATTTTGATGAATATTTATATCAGCTAGACATTTTTAAAACAGTTACAACCATTCTGAGAACACGCTTTTTAGTATTAAACTTCCAACTATTTTTATCAATCAAAATTTTAATTTCATATAATATAGTTTTGTATTTATATGACTAAATGCATATTATTATACCCTTCTTACTTTTCACTGTTACTATTTCTGGCTGATTAACCCTTTATCGGGCCCAGGCCATTTGTTTTCAAAATTCATCTTTTATGCAACTATTAGGGAAAAGTAGCTTGTTTATGACCAAAAATACTATTTTTGGAATTCTGTTGTTGTTGTTTATAATAGGGGTGGTAACATATTTACCACCGCCCGGTATAAGCATGGCATTTTACTGAGTTGTGCAAAAGAAAAAAATCATAATTATAAAAATATCACAAATAAACATGTATTTTTGATGAAAACTATTTATTCTTGATTATTTAAATATACATATAATATAAAATTGATGATTAATATAAAATTGATTACAAATATAAATATAACCAAATGCACTACTTCTACTGATTTTAATTTTAATTTTTATTTATAACATGAAGCAGCACAGAATGGTACATGACATGTTGAACATAACACCTTAGTACGTTTCTGATTTACTTTTGTGCTGTAATATTTGCACCTTCTGTAACTTTCTCCTCTGACTGGCATGTGTGTTCTAGCATTAGTTGTTCGAATTTGCCCTTGGAATAGCATTTTCTTTTTTTGCTGATACCCAGTTTGATTGCAGTTTTTGTTTTTTACTAGAGAAGGCTCCAATTAGGCTGCGAGCTACTCTCAACCTAAATTCAAGTCTTTTTCCCAGTGTAAACTTCAGACTGATATAGGTAACCAATTGATGCGTTTGATCTAGCCCAAATCTTATAAACTCTTTTTACAGGCTTCCCTGGCATATATTGCTTCATTGTGGACCTTCCTTTGAATTTTACCATTTTTTTCATCGATAGTCTGAATATTTTTCTTGAATTTTTATCTAAATGGGTGATCAAAGAACGCATTTACAGTAATTTGTCAAGTTCTGGCTCATTTCAAGGCACAGCCTTTTGATTGCCACTGATATGCAAATTTGAAAGGATATTTTTTAATCTCTTTGCTGGCATAATTGACGAGACTTCTTGATTATTGAAAAAAAAGAGTCAGAAGACAAGTACAAATCTAAGGTAATTTATTGATCCCCTTCATAATTAAGATTCCCCAAAAAGCCTGCAGTTCTTCTTGTGTGAGGCAGTCCTTTTTCAGAATCTTCAGGATCTGAAGGCAGTGCAAAATAAAGCTTTATAGCTTCATCGGTGATTTTTTTTTTCTTTCCTTTTTCTTTAATGCGTTTACCTAAAATGATATTCATTACATTTAATTAGTTACTTACATTTTGAAATCACTTGAACATACTGATCAAAATATGCATTCTAAAGTAATATTTTAATTCTAATGTCTAAATACATAAATATTTATGTAATCCTAAATAAATACTAAAATATTTTCCATAATATTTATAATAATTAATATTAGAAATAATTAATTACTGAAATGCTAGTATAAAAGTATTAGATATACAAAGAAATCAAGTACCATGCCAAACAAAATGCTATTTCTAAAGCGAAACATATTAGTAAAACTGTGTTTCTATCAGGCAGTGGTAAATTATTTACCACCTCTAAAATCACTAAGCGTGCCATGGTAAATAATTTACCACCAAATTCAAATATGTATAAAACAAAATATTTCGCTATATTTTTTTAATGCCTAATACAACTTAGCTATCAAACCTTTAAGATACAAAATATATGATTATATAGCTTTTAACCTATTTTTATACAGCATTACACAATAAAATAAGAAAAGAGTATGTGCTTACCCTCTCCATTTTGCTTGAAAACTGGATGAATGCAGAAATGTTGCGTTTTACGTAGCCTCTGCAGCCATCTATTACAGAAAATGTGAAGCTCTGGTTTCAGAGGAATATTCCTGATATCGGGCGCTGGTAAATAATTTTCCGTATGCTGCTAGAAAACAAATTGCTTAGTGGTAAGATATTTACCACTGCCTGTAAAAGGGTTAACTTCACAGCGAATGAGATTTTTATGATCAAAAAGTTAGTGCTTCAATTTCACCTTCAATTATTATAAGAACTGTAGTTAGCGAGATGGAGTATCTCTTCATACCTCTAATTCAAGTAATTAGGTTAAACTTTGACATCAAAGAATTGACATCAAAGTCCAACACTTTTTAAATGATAAAATAAAAGAAGGAATATTTAAAAACTGCAATTTTATGCTGACTTTAAAACAGACAGACAACACAATTAGTAAATTTAACCAAGTTACATTTAAATTTCAAATTTTCATACAGACTTTCATGGAAATAATTAATACTTTTAACTTCCACTGATTTTGCTCGGCATTTCTGTTCCCGCTACCTAAGATAAACATGAAAAGCCTGACATTACTAACATAAATATTTTAAGTAATGGTTATCACTAAAGCAATCCGTATGTGTCTTATATTCTCACGTGGTTTAGGTTACATTAGCTGCCAGATTTTGTGAAAATTGACTACGAGCTGACTAACATGAAAAAAAAAAAAAGTTTTCTTCCCCATGCATTGGCACTATAACACCTCATCATGCAGTTATGCATGATCAGCAGCTAAAGTGTTAAGTAAGTATTCTTTAACAATGCATTTTTTAAAATTCATGCTTGACAATAAATTAGCATTTTGTTTTTAATTGACCATGTTACCAAAAAATCTAATGACATTAAAGTAACAATCTAACTTACATCTTGGGAAGGTTTCACAAAAGCTAGGCCATATTCGTGACCACCAGGTGGAACGGAATGATATGTAGATGGTAAGCTTGCTAGTTCTGAGACTGTTACAATATCTTTCTAAAAATAAAAAGAACTGTATCATTTGGGCAAAAAGCAATATTAAGAAAATAATGCAATTTGTATAGATAATTTGTAATACTGTATTCAACATTAGCAAAAAATGCCTTATTACTAAGCTTTGAAAATATAAAAAGTGCATATCTTTCTCATTAATTAAATTCTTATTAATTACTTTTACAAATTTTATTTTGCTTAAATCACAGAAATAGCTAAACACTTACATTGCCATAATCAATAAAAGTAACAGATATTTGACCACCATTAATTTTATCTACTTTTGCTCTGTACCACAAGCCATCAGAAAATAAAGCGGCACACATATCACCTTTCTTCGGAGTATAGGATCCAGGTAATGGTGGATTACTAGTAAATTCCTGACGAAGGTTTAACATCATTTCTTCTAGTTTTGGGCCTGTACAGAAAAATATAAATTTTTACATGAAGATGACATGAAAATTACTACATAAAAAAATTTAACTTCAAATTTTATTACATCAAACAAAATTACCTTATCCCAGGAATCTTCTAGGGTTATGTGAAGTGAATATACAATGAAACAGAATTTGAGTTCATTTTAAAAAAAAAAAAAAATTAACTGGCTGAAAAGCTGAAAACCATTCAAACCAAAAAAAAAAAAAAAAAAAATTTTTTTTTAATCCTAATGATACCAGCAGTATCTATAGCATTTGAAGCTAAACTGTTCAAAATTAAATACAATCGAAACACTTCAGGAAGTATATCTTAGAAAGATATTCATTACTACTATTGCATGTCAAACAATAATTTTAGCAAATCATTCCCCTGCCTAAAAATTATTTAGCTTTCGTGAAATGGCCACAACCACACTTAGCCCCGTTAGCCATAACCACACTTTCAGCCCTAGAAGAGCGAAGCCTCCCTAAGCTATAAATATTTTTCTATCTGAATCTAAACAATAAATGAATCCCCAGCACTATATGTTTGGAGTGGGATGTCACTTCTACCAGTTTTTAGATATAACACTGATTCTTGTTGTTTGACTTCTCCAACAATCGTTATTTGGCATGCTGATGCACTTGATTATTATTTCTTTGCAGGCTATTTACACTGGTTTCCAAAAGTTAAGCACAAAGTGCACATTAACAATTTTCAAAAGTGCGTGCCTGAAAAGGCAAAAAATTGCTATGGATGCTGCAAATATTGTATGTTGCGGTCAATAACAATTGCCAGTCCAAACATACACTAATTAGGTTATTGTTCCAGATGAATTCAGAATTCATGCATTTCGAGAAAGATCACTGAAATACTGATATAAAGTATTTCTATTTAACGTAGCACAATTTTTCATAAAGTTCATGTTTCTACGGCTACAAAAAAAAAAAAAAAAAAGACACATGGCAGATTGTGAGCATTGGCATGCTCTCAGACATACTGAAGCAAGACAGTCAATTAAAAATGTAGCTCTTTTTTTACCCACTGATCATTTGATTTCTTGGATGTCTGAAAAAGTTAAAACAAGTGAAAAAGTTTTCTATAAATTTGTTGTCACCCCTTCTGAAGATCAGCTACTCAACCAGAATGTACGAGAAAGCTCCACACATGTTAGATTATGGTTGCAGCATTATTTGGTAAGAAAATATCTGCCATTACTGTGTGCCAATAGCTTCAACTGAAGGGGCTACACATGTGTGTATGAAGTGCTTGTGTTCTACTAACTGCCCATGCCAGAGGGACAAGATTAAAATGGTGCCTTCACTATCTCAATTGGACTGTGTCAGATTTGGCTCACCGTCCTGTTAGTCCAGATGTCCTGAAACCACATGATAAACTCGTGAGGGTCTGGAACGAATGAAGCATGCAGAAAGAACATATCTGAACATCATGGATTCAGATGTGGCAGCATCATGGTGTGGGGCAGAATTTCTGAGGAATATCACACCTGACTATACATCTTTAAAGGCAATTCGGTGACAAATGCACAATATCAGGATTAAGTCCTACAGGTATTTGTACAACTCTATGTTGCAGCAAAAGGTCTCGATTTTCTCCTTATTTATGTTAATGCCCAAGACAACATGGTGAACAACTGGCCAAAATATTGACATTAATTCCGTTGAAAATCTTTGTGATGCCCTAGAGTTCACTGTTTTCGAACATATACCTTAGATGTAATATTTTGAAAAGACCTATTGTTTTTCTGAATACACATTTTATCTAGCCATCTAAAATTTGTATTTTATTGTTATCTAAAAAAATTTAATTAGCATTAGGCATACATCTATGTAATTTGGTTTAATACTGTCAGCAGATTGTATTTGCAAGTTCGAAAGCAAAATCGCGATTCCCACAATCAAATACATTTTGGAAAAATATGGGAGCCTGTAATGACTTACTTACAGAGCAAGTGCACTGGCATCGCAGACAAGCAAAGGTATGCCTCTTGAAGCGCGCACAAAATCAAACCTATAAAAAGGTCAGATAGTTAAAGGAATGTCTTATTATTTTTATGTGTTTCGCCAATAACCCATATTCATAAGTGAACGTAATGAAGTCATTACAGCCGTCGTTTTTATAATTACCTATGAATCAATTGAAAAGTTAATTTATTTAAACTATGCCAAATCTTTTTCAAAGTGGTTAAATCTAAGAAATGCCTGCAGTACAGTACTGTGTATTTGAAATATGGATTTACACACTGTCCCAAAAACCAGTGCCTAAGTATTTAATTTGCCGAAATTTTTTTTCAAATGAAGCCACGAAGCCTTCTATGCTATAACAGCATTTGAATAAAAAAAACAGGCTGATAAAAAGAACAAAGATTTATCCTATTTTAAAGAACTGGAAAAACAAGTAACTATACAGAACCTTTTTCGCATCACACTCTAAAAAAGATGGAGAGCTCATAAAATATTTTATTATTAATCACAAAAGCAGAAAATTCACACACTGGGATAGGAATTAATCTGCTCGCAATCAAGGAGGTAATAAAAACTGTTCCTCATCATAAGACACCGTCAGATATAATAGAAAAATTCCTCTAAGTAATTACTCGATGCAGAGAACAGATGAAATTGCTAAAGAGATTGAAATATCATCATGAAATTTCTCAAAAACTTTCCATTCAGCTCGATAAATCTATCAAATAAAAAACCACTATTCTTACTATATATCCAATTCAAAAAAGAGAAAAAAAATGCATCTAGAATAATTATTTGTAAGAGATTTGGAAAGCTATACAAAGGCAGAATCAATATTTCATGCCATGAATAAGTTGTTTCATGAGGGAAATAATATTCCTATTCGTAATGTCTACTCAGTTCCTATTGATAGCGCTCCAGCAATCACGGGATACCACAATGATTTCATAGCACGTCAGCAGATCTGGTTAAAATATTTAAATCAATTTACAATTGCAAGGCAATGAGTTGAATTTAATTAAAACAAAAAAGCCATAGCTGCTTTTGCGAGAAAACCACTGTTCAAATGAAATGTGCAGTCTCGGCAAAACAGGAAGATATATTTATTTACTGCCAATACTTACAGGTTCTTCATGTTGATTTTATGGAACGATTGAAAGATATTTTAACTATGAATATAGAGTTGCATTTTAGATCCTTTCGTATATGTTGATGCAGCAGAATCATCAAATTTAAAAGCTGAACATCTTAGAACTCATGTCTAATGAAGAACTAAAAGTAAGATTCGGAAACAGATACACGATTTCGAGCTTCAAAAATCAGTACCACCTCTCTACCCCAGATTGTGGGCAAGAGTGCAAATATTTTTAACTCCTTTCCCTTCATCGTATTTGGCTAAGCATGGGTTCAGCGCAGTAGCCAATTTACTAAGAAAAGGAACAGACTGAACACCATGACTGACGTTAATGAAATTTCAACCTGATATTAACAAACCATTAAAACTCCCAGACTTAACCATCTCATTAATTTTTATCTTTAAATTTTTAATAAACTATTTTTTACAACATTTGATGGTCATTTTATATCATGTCTACTTTGTAATTCTTAACAGACTGACAGATAAAATAGGTATACATAATACGCAACAATATTTTAATCTTTGATAAAATTTATTATTATCGTAGAGAGGGAAGCATTGGAATTTTTCTCCCCCTTGTCAAGGAGCAGAAAAGTTTGGGAAGCTCTGGCTTACATCATTTATATTTATATTAAAAAAGGGGAGAAGGGAAAAAGGAGCTTTTTGTAAATTCTGACATTACACCCACAATGAATAACAGAAAACTAATTTATTATACTAAAAGTGATGATCATGACAAAGGGACGATTGGTTGACAGCATTGCATCAACAGAACTATTGACAGGTCCAATGCTAATGGTTCAAGCTAAAATATTTCATGACGTAGGCACTTAAAAACTGAGGACACATATTCAATGGGATGGTACATAAATTTGAAAATCACCATGGTAAGGCAGTTAAAAATTTCAGTTTGTGAACGAATTCAGTAACAGCCAGAAGTTATCTACAGAACAGTTAATCCATTACACCGATGAACCTAGTCTTTTAAAGCAATATTTGCCCTGCATCTTGGCAACCTCTAGTTACGGTAGAAAAGGCCCTAACTAGTGTCAAAGATTCCAAAATAAGACTAATCCTACGCATGTACAAATGCTGTAGGAACGCACAAAGTTCAGTTTCCATAATCGAAGGAAACAATACCAGGCATTTAAATGAGTAAATATTTTCCCCATCATCTATCGTTCCACTATAACAGCATATATGACATAAATATTAATGAATGACTGGTTTAAAATTTTTTTCATATTCAAGACTTGGCAAAATTTGAAATCGGCTGTTTACCAGATGACGCAAAAATTATTTCGTTTATAGAAAATTTCATTTGGCTTCGCGAGTTTTAATAAAACTTTTAGTCTTCACTTTATTCCTTCCTCCAAACTGTATATTCATTATTCAGCCAATGGATATCAGTGCTGTGCATATAAGGTATTTCTCCCGCCTTCTTGGCATGCCTTCATGATGTGGTAGTCTGCATGCAGGGCGCGTATTTCAGAGGTCCATGGTTCGATTCCTGGCAAAGGTGTTTGCTCATTTTTCATCTTTCCTGCTTCCAAATAACCTAATGTCTTTACATGCATACTGAAATGTAGGTATAAAATAGCCTTTTAAAAATTTATGCTAAATTTTCTGAACAGTGACAGAACCATTCAAAAGTTTTTTTTTAAATACATTAACACAACTTTTGCTGTATGGAGCACTGTATCAACATATACAGCAGATGTTACTATTGTTGCAATGCCATTCTCAAGTTAAAAAAGTAAGGGCCAATGATGCCATGACATGATATAGCACACCACATTGTAACCTTGGCACTACGTAATGCACACTCATGAACCTCAAAAGGATTTTCCAGTGCCCAGTAATGAAAATTCTGTTTGTTAATGTATTTGTTAAGGGGCAAGTGGACTTATCTGACAACCATATGTTGCTAAGGAAATTGACGTCTTCGCTGATTTTAGCAAACACACACTCACTTAACTACCTACACAATACAGGATCTTGTATATGTAATTTCTGTACAATCTGTAATTTAGAGGGTTGGAACTTAAATTCGTGCAGTATTCTTTGTATGCTTTGTCACTCAATCTCTAACGCAGATGCACGTTGTCAAACAGAGCAGCCAGGGCTTCTCTCGATGGAAACTTGAAGAGCTGCAATGTTCTCTGGGGTACACACCATCTGAATGCCATCTGGAGGATTTTTATTTTCAAGGCTGAACCAGTTTCTTCTAAACTATGCATCTACACTACCTAGACGAGCAGAAGGGACATGTTCAGGATGTCCTAGCTAGTAATGCTGTTGAAACACCCTTGTGTGGCATCCATACTATCACCCTGCTTGTAAAACACTCTCACTGCCAATAGCATGTTCCACCCTACTCCAATGCTGCATGATTTAATGGCAACATGTTCACATCAACTACACATCAGTTCTGAACAAACACCAGTACCACCATTACAAACTATAACATTCAAAATTTCCCATTTCCCTACACCACTCTGTATTTTTATGTTCAGCCAATGGATAGTTGGCTGAACATAAAAATAATAATAGTTTTTAATTTTTTGAAAATTTAGTGACAAACATTTTTTGGACTAATCTGAAGTATTCAAGATGCATTAAAAAAAAAAATTTAGTTTATTTTTATTTACCATAGTTTCTCACATATCCCCCCTTTTTTTTTCCTTACTAATTTTATCGAAAGAAAACTGACAGGAGAAAATTACATGAATACTTTAATTTCCAAAGGAATGCAGTAAGAACAAAACAAATGAAATTGGGTAGATAGAAAGCAGTCGTGGATAAACAATAGGTAAATATCAATATTATTTCTTTAAAAAAAACTTGCATTCCAATAAGAATACATTGTAATATTACCATTACAATATCTAATAAGATATCTTTTTCTGCAACTGAATCTTGCCTGATCTTGCAGTTGTCTGTTAATCATCAGGCCTTAAATCACGCATAAATAATTAGGGAATGTGCAACTGACTCAGCAAAATCATAGACTAAATGCCAGTTCATATTTGCTTTGCTAGTTCTTATATTAGGCTGACATGGAGTTCAACAGCTGGGAAAGAATCAGCATAACCTTTCAGGTAGATTGCAAGTGTTTAAAATGAAAAATCCCTATGTGGATGAAAGCAGTTTAAATTTTACGGAGGCTTGTTCTCTGAGCTCACTTGAACGAGGGCATTATACAAAAAAAAAAAAAAAAAATTAGGTTCCTATATATATATATATATATATTAAATAAAAAAATGTTCCATACCTTTATACACCAGGTTTATAAACAATGCAGATTCTCATTGCAAATTCTCTTATTTATATTACTTTTGAGTACCTATTATTCAGCTAAATTTCGCGCTTTTTCGATACATTTCAGGAGCAACTACAGAAAACCTTCTCATTGGCGACTAATAGATCCAACAATACTTGTTATTAAATTTTAGTTTGCCTTATAATATTACTCACTATACACATATCTGTGGACGTTGCAAAGTAAAGGTAGGAAATGTTTTTCTATTTAACTCAAAAACTCATGATGAATGTGCAAAATCAAAGTATGCCAAATACAGACAGCTGCAAGCAAAAAAGGTTGAGACCCACTGCTGAACACAGAAGATCACTCTTTGCTCTTGCAACATCTGTTTGACCTTTAAATTCTGGTAAATAGATTAGTCAAAAACATGTACTTCAAATATGTGGAAAACGAAACTACCTTTTACAGCAAATATATAGCAGGTGAAATATTCATGGCTTCATGTAAATTATCTGAACTCAGCTTCTAGACTTTAAAGATAATCTCAAATACACAAAAAATACAATAATTAACTATATAAGATTGTAATTTTGAATAAAATAAAGATTCTCTAACTTAAGAAACTCACCCTCATCAACATGCTGGGCATAAAACGTTAAATCAAGCCGAACATCTGTGACCATGACTTTCTTATAATTAACTACTCGCTCTGATACCTCCTCTTCCTTTGTTTCAGGTTCAAATGTTTCATGACATTCCCACATCTAAAAAGTACCACATTTTCAGATTTAATACATTTGATGAACAAGGTCACCATAATGTCAAATAAGAATTAAATATAAACATTTATATCAGCGAAGAATTAGATATTGTGCCTACAAAATTATGCTCTGACCTGATTAAAACCGTGGATAGATAGACGCTGATATCAGTACACCATAATTCTCTCAGAAAAACAGGAAGGGGTACCAAATTACATATGAATGGTAGAAATTGATTTAAAAAAGAATTTTGAAGCACATCAAGAAACACTGCATTAATACATCTTAAACATAACAGAACTTTATTAGCACTATTTTTGATAATCAAAAGTGATGCATTCTTTATGTTACACCACTTGTCTCACGTCCATTATCTTTTCATAGCCATCTTCTCAGTCATGCATCTCGGTTTATGTTCTTACACAACATGTTACAAACATAATAAGCAGCAAAATTTTTTAGAATGAATTAAAATATTTATCTCATTACCCTATCATAATCAAGTTTCCTCAGTACATGGTTCTTAATTATTCCTAAAAGAGACTACCAAAAGATTTTATTACAAACAATCCAGCTGAATAAAGAGTATTAATGAAACTATGTTCAAGGCTGTGGAAACAATTTTAAAATATTATAAACATTGTTATCTAACATTAAAATTCATTGTTGGAATTAATATATTTAAGTTGATTTACATTTGTGGTAATCAACTACATAGACTAAACTTGCCCAGGAAACACTATGTTGCTGCTATTAGTAATTCTCTCCTATTTTCAATTAACCTATTCTGTAACTATAGCAGAACTAACACTCAAAAGTCCATTCGAATAGCATCAAAAAATCAAAATAAGATGTCTAAAAAATCGAACATACTATATCAGTAATTTCTTTCTATATGTTCTTGTTAAATGTTTGGCTTATAAATTTCAATACTGAATGAAATACAGTTTTTGCCCTATTATATCCAGATATATATTTTCTCAGAACTGTTTTAGTTGGTTATGTTAATGGTTATGACTGGAATAGCTGCACTGTTGCTAGACACATAACATGAATCAACACCTTAATTTTATTTCACTGCACAACTAGAATTTAGAGATCAGACAATTTTTCAATTTTTCTAAGTTCTTCTCTTGTTTATAATGAATCAATAAAATGAAATGATTATTATCAAATAAACAAAAAATGGTTTAAAATTTTATATCAATGTGTTGAAGAAAATTAAAACAAACCACTGTAACTAATTCTAAACTATTGGTATTCAGATTCCAAAATTACCTAACTCAGCCAATACTACTAGCAAAAAAAATATTCCTAACGCCAGTAATATTGGTAATAAATTAAACATTGCTTTATTGGGGTAACTATAATAAATAAAACAAAAGTTTTTCTTTATTAATACTTTTATTAGCATGCAAAATAAGTTAATCAACAATACTTGGTAATAACTTTCTGGAGAGAGAACTATAATTAAGGATATTGTCTACCAATGGCTGAGTGAAAAAACAAAACCAGGTCACTCAACCCAGGCTCAAATATTGACAAATCGGCTGACTGCAAGGATAATTTTTTCTTTTTTTAACACGTTGGCTCCTGCGTGCATTTTATGTGGTTTGCCCATGCCGCCGATATGATTTTTTTTACTATGTGATACATATTGAGTGATATTACCTATGGAAGACAAGTTACATAAATGTGTTTAATGTATTTTTCGTGGGGCGGTCACCATGCTGTAGATAGTTTTCGAGATTTATTATTAAAGTTTTTGCAATTTATTATATTTCAAACTATTATAGTAAAAATGGTGTTATTTAAAAATTTATCAGTATCAATATTTACTCTAATTATGTTTTTTTACTATTGGTCGCATCACCGGTCATCGGTGGCCCCCATGGCACTGTAACTACTGCCGGCCACTGGTAACCCCCACCGCAATTAACGTGTTAATGTATAATGTGAGTACGAGCCAGTTTCCACAGGCATTCTACCCCTTAAGCAGATAGCACTCACCTAGTTTGCCTTTTACCAAGTTCAACTCATTTCCAATTGGTAAGTTAATCAGATCAACCTAATTACATTTAAAGTCAGATAAAAAAAATCAATTTAATTATACTTAAAGTGAGATGGAAAAATCAAGCTCTTGTATTTATGTAATTTTCAGTTAACTTATTGTTGAAGATTTATATGACAGCATCAAATGATATGTCATTGCACTGGAATAAAAATAATGGCATGTTCTGGAAATGCAATTTAAAATTATTCTGTATGTTATCTGCATCAAATTTAATACTAGAAGCAATTAAAAAAGTTAAAAGAAACTTCTGCAATTAAAAACTGAAACAGTACATAAAATGCAGTTTTAACAGCATGATTAATTTTAATCTAAATGAACAGAAATCAAATTAAAAGTAAAAAAACCAGTCTCAATAAAAGAAAAATCTCAGTGAATAGTAAGGCATTTTCAAAGTTTTCTCTTCCCCATATGCAGTATAAATATGGGCCAGTTAGCCTCAAAACATTCTCTATGAAAGCATTCTTTCCTTAGTTATACCCCTTGCATGCTTCATACTGAATTAAACAAAAAACGCAAGATGGATATTCATAGACGGCTCACAGAAAGGGGGCTGAGGTCACAGCGCCCTTTGCACCGACTACCATTGACATACAACGTCAAGTCCATTTGCAGTGGTGTCAGGCTCATTCACACTGGAATGTCACTGACTAGAGTAGAATAGTCTTCAGTGATGAGTCCCGCTTTGAACTGAGCCCCAATGACCAGCTAAGGCAAGTCTGGAGATGCCCCGGACAGCGGTGTGATACCAACCTGACTGTCTTCCGGAAGACAGGCCGACAACCAGGAGTGATGGTCTGAGGTGCCATTTCATTTCATAGTAGGACCCCTTTGGTTGTCATCAGTCACAACCTTACAGCACAGCGGTATGTCGACAAAGTTCTAACGCCCGTTGTATTGCCCTTCATGTCACGCCACCTTGGGCTTACATTTCAGCAAGATAATGCCTGCCCCCACACTGGACATGTTTATACTGCTTGTCAAACATTACTTTGGCCAGCAAGGTCGTCGGATCTCTCTCCTATTCAGCACGTTTGGCTATTATGGGCAGAGCCCTCCAACCAGCTCGGGATGTTGACCATCTAACGAGCCAGTTGGACAGAATTTGGCACGATATCCCTCAGGAGCACATCTTGCTCTCTAGTTTTCTATAAAAACACTTGACTGTGCTTCACTGTTGCATTATATAAAAGAATATACTTTCCCTACAAAAGGCATTTAAGAGAAAGAGAGAAATTTTTTCTATATCTTGATAATGAAGTGACAGTAAGTTTCAATAACAGCGATTCTGAATACAATATTGGTAATCCTGAAGGAAAACAGGTATCTTCAATTTCACAACTTCAATCTGTTTCGGAAGATATTAAAGACGCAGGATTTTTAAGGAAGGATCTGACACAAATTAGGTTGACCTTGATATTTCAAATGCGAGGCAAGATACGATGATTGTTCGCCAGGCTTGAACCACCTCAAACGTATCACTGTTGACTACTTAATGCACTACAGGCACATGTATACCTCCCGTGGTACCGTCCATCATCTCACAGCACTTGTCTGAGGTGGGGTTATGCTCACATAAGACGTTTGACTTTGACCCCACAACTTCAGCGGAGTCATCTGGAGTGATGATGCAGCCGATCATCATGGCTGCTGTCAGACTGGCATCGTACAGTATTCAGCGATGAATCCTGCTTCACTCTTGAAGCAGATAACCAACGTGTTTATATCTAGAGAGGACGGGGCCAGTGGTCCCAATCAGCCTTTGTTTTACAAAGGCATACAGCCAATAACCCCTGGTGTGATGGTGTGGGATGCTATTTCTTATAACAGCAGGTCATCTTTAGTCATCCTCCGTAAATCTTCAACAGTTCAACGATATGTTGATACCTTCCTACGGTCGGTTACATTACCCTTCATGGTACGTCATCCTGGGGACATTTTCCAACAATGCCAGGCCACATACCGCACACATATCTCAAGACTGTCTCCATGTGGTTGATACTCTTCCTTGGCCAGTAAGGTCACCAAACCTTTCACCAAACCTTTCACCAATCGAGCATGTCTGGGGCATAATAGGCTGTCAGATTTGGGCACCACAAAACATTGCAGCTCTGGAATGACAACTGATGAATGTCTGGTAGAATGTGTCGCAAGATGACATTAGGAACCTCTACCACTCCTTGCCTCGACAAATTCAAGCATGCATTGCCGCCAGGTGTGGTTCGATCAACTACTAATTTGAACACTCAATGGGTGATTGTGAGCCGTGAACAGGTACTATGACCTTGATTTTTTAATCATTTTATTATCTGAGTATAAGCTATGCACATATTCAATCAGGGTTCATAGCCACATTTTAGTTAAAAAAATAAGCACCTATAAGCACTTTTCAAGCACATTTTAAGGAAAAAAATAAGCACCTGTTTAATTACATATACACAACTGCATAACCTTAAAAGAAAAATTAGACTTGTAATTTAAAATATGAGAAATTCAATATTTATTACGAGAGAATGAGAATTACTCAACCATGGAAAACAATTACATTATTTTTTTTTTAATTTTAAATAACAGTTCAATTTATAGAACTAGTTTACAATGAGAGGGGGGAAACTATCCAGAACTAAATTATATTACAAGATTTAGTGATGGAATTTAAGTTCAAAATAGAGGAAATAAATAATAATAAGCCATATTTATTATATTAGCTTGGCACCTAAAAATAAATACAATTTATTTTTACAATCCTATTAATATTTAAAAAATTTAACTTAAATCAAAATTCTAAACATTTTCTAAATTTTCATTGTATAACAGTTTTCCCCCTTAACAGATATTGCAAGCAAAGTAATTTAAGTAAAAAAAAGAAACTTTTCTGAAATCAGAAGGCGGGAAATTGCTTCATGCAGTCATTCTTTAAAAGTAAAAGCTTAACTAACCGGCATACTCGGAAATTGCCGAATATCTGAAACTTCTGGATAGTCGAGCATAACTGGTAAAAGAGGAAAGGGGGCCGTTTTTTAGATTTTTCAGCTAAATAATGCTTTTGACATTTCGATATGTGAATTATATAAAAAATAGTCCAATGGAACTGCAAAAATAATCTGCTTAGCAAGCACAGTAAAACTGTTTTATCTCTGAGAAATATGGCAAACATTATTGTGCAATATGTGAGCCTTAATTCTTCCACACATGTTGTTACACAATCAGAATCAACAGCTGCCGGTATTCGGATGGTCATACGCCCATGTGGCATATTTATCATTGAGCAGGACATGCCGCCGCTCCGTGCAATATCCATACTACACTCATATTGATTAATAAAGAGATTTACCAATATGAGGTGTTTTTCATTCTAATTTTGAACAGACTGCATTAAATTTCCGGAATAGAATCATTCTTTGCTTGGATTGGTAGACCGCAGAACTTTTAGTCCTATTCAATCCAGGTTGGAAAGTGACCAAAAAAAGTCTGTTGCTTGCTTTGCTGCTAACTGTAACGGTTTCAATATTCAATATTCGAGATTTTGTGGAGAAAGGGGAGAACACCCAACTTGCATACTGTTTAATGCATTGGCCAAAAACAAAAAAACAAAAAAAAAAAAAACTATTTTTACTATTTGATTACTTTCACTTTATTTATGCCATTCTGAATATTATTCCTTAGAAAACTAATCTGTGTTAAAACACACCCATTTTTGAAGTTTATCTATACTTCAGCAGTTACTGTAAATATATTATAAATATTCATACAATACCGATCATAATAAATGCGAATATGAGCTGACCACGTGGAACGAGAATGTAAATTATTGAAATCTTGATAGAAATTCAAACGTGTCTAGTATTGGGTGGGAGCAAAAGAATACAGAATTTCTACCGCTTTCGCAATTCTTTGACCAATAGAACGACGTGCACCTGTCTGTTATGCAGAGACAAAATGCACAAAATGTTATGTTATGCAGAGAAAGGGGGCGAAAAGCGATTTCTGGGAGTATGATTCACCATCTGACAATCCATATAAAGAAGAAAAGTTGTTTATTTAGTTTCAGCTTTGGTACAGGGAAAAAATGTGTGTTCGTTAAAAAAAAAGCACTAAAAGCAAAAAAATAAGTGCTTCAGAGAAAAAGTACGCGCCTATAAGGGCTTTTATTTTTTATCTTCAAATATAAAGACTTATAAGCACTTGTAAGGACCGCTACGAACCCTGTCAATTTCATCAAAAACAACCACTTCCTTCATGGTGCTTCGATTCCCCCCCAAAAGAGTGTATTCAAATGATATAAATGCTACAAAAGTTTAATCAGAAATACCTAATTTTAAAAATGAGTTATTTCTGGACATTAAAGCTGCTTCAAATTTCATTTTTCGAAAATAATTTTTGAATGGAGTTCAGTTCAATGGTATTGGAATCGGAAGTTAAAATAAGAATTTTTTTATTTTGCCAGTTTCTGTTGCTAGTCATGACAGTCTCACTGTAAAATATGAATTTAAAAATAAAAGATATTTCTTTAAAAAATATTGAAGATTTTGTTTCTTCAAAGGCACAAAAAGTAAATTTAAAAACTTCCTATATTTGTGCAGCAACTTTTAGGATAATACTGTATCATTTACACAATTTCAGTGTACTTTTATATTAACACAAATTTTAACGTTTCTCATTAAAACTCATCATTAATTATATAATTATTCTGAATACATACAGCTGTGATTAAAATATTTTAAGACAGTTTTATGTTGTAACATCTTACTAATGATTAATTCAAAAGTAAGTAAATATAGTTAATTAGATTGTATACAGGGTAGTACAAATTTCCTTTCCTATTTAAGGTTAAAAAATACTTAGGCACAAATCTAATACACACTTTTACTTTTTTCTTCTGAGCTTCTTCCTGGGCTGTTTGCAGTGCTCTAATATAAGGACTTCTTGCTGCAGTAGAATGTATCTCGGCATAACCTTCTTTCACCAGAGCTTCAGATAAATTGATATTATCAATCCACAACCAGCCGATGAAATTCCCAGCTTTGTCCATTGACTCAACTTCAATCTGAACCTAATAGTAACACTATTTTAGACAAATTTGATAAAATAAAAGTAAGGGAATATAATATTAACTACACCTGAGTTACAACAACACAGAAAATTTTTATCAGTACTTACGTTTCAGCCTATCACCAATCAGTGCAGTTTAACCCTTTGACGCACGCAATATTATTTTTATAATTTTTTTAACTAAAAACTCTAGAAATAGAATATTATGATCCTAGAGACAAATAATATATGAATTTTAAAAAAATCTACTCTTGCCCATTGTTCTGTGGGTGGTGGTTGAACTGTGAAACCACCGCGCGTCTAGGACTTTGAAACTTACTGATGTAGTAGGAAAAAAAAACGTTGCATTTTCCGCGCACGCTTCCAATAAATGACGAAATTTACAGATTTTTAAAAAAATGTATGTAAGAATTGCATTATATATAATTTTTTTACATTATTTTACAAAGTAAATCGTCAGAAAAAAATAAACATTTATGTAATTTTTCTATAGCAGTGAAAATATAAGTACCTACATAATAAGGACATTTGGATAAATGGATTAAAAAACTCAATAAAATAAGGATAAAAAAGAACTTGGTGTTTTTTTTTTAATTTCAAAGAACAAATTTTTTTGTGACACTGTTCAAAGCATGTTTTGTCTCTTTGTACATGCATAGACCCACACTGCACGTTTCGCACATACATCTTGTTCTATGAGGTTTCTTCCTTGTGCTACAAAATGTACACAACCTGGATTTAAATTTCACTGGTATATGTCGAGCATTATTTAGTTTCTTTTCATCTGACACATGAAATTTGTGGTTTTTTATGTTAATGGGGGGGGGCTTGGTCTTTTTCACTTTGTACGGATCGTTCATTTCCCATTCATACTTATTTTATTCGTATTTCGTCCCAAAATATTCAGAAAATATTTTTAATTTAAATAAAACTTTTATGCAATTTCTATTTTTAATTATAGCAAAGTATATTTACATTAAATTTAAACCACAGGAAATAATTTATAAAATCGCAATACTAGCTTGGGGAGCAAGTGTGTTGATGTCAGAGAAAAGTATTTGGAAAAGAAAGACCTTTTTACTCAGCAGGTGCATGTATTGTTAAGTAATAAAATAACTCTGTGGTTTGAAAGCCCTTTATCTATACCCGGGTAAAAATAAACATTCCTATTTGAAAAGCAAACTCCAGTGGTTTCAAGGCGCGACCACCGAGCCTCTAGAGGATTGTAAGCATTGTGACACAATGCTCTAGTGGTGCAGTGGTCGCACCCTGAAACCACATAGCAAATGCCATACATATAGAGGTTTTCTTTTTATATACGCAATTTAATAACTGCAATTTTTTATTGTTTATGGTATAAATCATGATGTGCAATGACTAAGTTTTGAAATTTAATGTTGTTTATATTAATAAAAGGAAGTTATTTTGTCTCATCGAAAACGAAATTTAAAAGGCATCCGATCTGAAGTATTAATACCTAAAACATATATAATTTTACAGTCATTTTGTGTTATTTGGATGTAAAAGATCAGTAATCAATTCATTTTCACTCAAAAATTTCAGAAAAAAGAGGAGAAAAAAAATCGGAAAATGGTGGTTTCAGGGCGCGTCCACCGCGCGTCAAAGGGTTTACGCCACTTATAGACAAGATCGACACCAAATATACTTATAACATCAGCACTTTCATTTTATGCAGCCTCGACTAATTCTCGGCAAGCCACCTTTTGTTTTTCTGAAAAAGAAGCTGAACTGTTATTGCTGCCATTTTTTTGTTTGTATTTTGAAAAAACATACTTGCATGCAGGAGATTATTTTCTATCATTCCACCATTTTAAAAACTGTGCATTAATGAACACTATATAGTCTGCTGAATATGGCTGACAAAACTGTTAGATTGGAACAATTAACCATGGGAAGTTTGTAATCACAACATTCTCTAAACAGAGCTTCCTGTCAAACCAGAGAGCTTAACAAAATAGAAGAAATAGACAAAAGACTTTTTACAATACACAAAACCAAAATGAGTTGAATACTGATTGATTCACAGCCATACAGAACAGGCAATATTTCTGGTAACTTTCTTGATTCGATGGTAAACAACTTTCTTGGTCGATGGAATTATACACAAGTACCACTTTCTCTAATATAGCTCAAAAACAGACCATTTCATTGACAATAACAGGAAAATTTTCTCTTGCCCAAATTTGATATGGATAACTATAAATTAAAGCAATTTTGCAAAATTGTGTTATTAAACAAAAAAAAACCTTTACAGAAGTTTAAATATCATGTCATTTCCTTCTTCTATGAATAAAATTCACAATTCCGTACTTAAAGATCCCAATCCGAACACCTGAGGCTGTATTCCTTGCCAATATGGCTTACTATACATTGGTCAAACTAAGACAACTATAAAATTTCAAAAAAAGGTACATGAGACAAATGCTGAGATAATAAAAGAAGCAAATAAATACCCCAATGCCCAGTCCCAAAAAAAAACACATTTTTCATTTTATCTGCAGCCAAATTTTCGATAAACTTCTTCAATTGGTGCATTTGATTACCTAAGAGCATTTCACTTTCACAAAAAACTTTCATTTCTATTTGATGATCCCAATTCAAAGCAATCCTTACCTTCAGCCTTTAAAAAAATATATATATAATACTTTTTATTTTTGTCGGCTTCCCACCAGCTGAAGAAGGTTCTTTTTTAACCTTCTGAATTAGTCCCGCAAATTTATGCAACTTAACACTGATTCCTTTTGCTATAGTACTGTTGACATCTGTTCCTCTATGTGTTATTCAATTAATAAACAGGCACAAATTGACAGGAAAAGATATTCAGTGAAGCACTCTGTATACTTACTTAGTTCGAAGGGAAACAACAGGGCAGATTCCAAGGATTACTGCATTACAAATGTAACATTTTAATTATTCTTTAAGCCTGTAGAGACATTATATATTTTTTGAAAGCAAGAGATGTGAAAAATTAGCAATGCCCTTGCCAGGGCTCAAACCACGGACCTCTTGAATACATGTTGTATGTGCTCACCATTACAATATGAAGGCATGCTAAGGCCGCAAGAGATATACCTTATCTACGCCCCCTTTTAAAGGGTGACTGGGGATTAGGGGACCCAATCTCCAATTTCTGATGGTGGAGAATCATCATCCACTACCCTTTATAGTTTGGGTGCCACTGTAGAGACAATAGGTTTTGGGGGGGAGGAAGCACGAGGTGTGAAAAATTAGCAATGTCCTCGCTGGGACTCAAACCATGGACCTCTCGAATATGCATCGAGTGTGCTGACCACTACACCACGAAGGTAGGCTAAGAAGGCAGAAGAAATACCTTATAAGTTTAACTTCAGGAATATTGATTCATTATTTTTAAAATATGTCTAAAATTTCAAATGACAAGGCAATTTCAGTTCTATCAATAAAAGCCAACTTTTTAAATATAAGACAGCATTTCTTATAGTTTTTTTTTTTTTTTTTTACTCATCAAATTATTATGGCACAAATAAAACAGAAAAATGCAACATTGTAAGAATGTTGGCAACACTGTCCGATCTCTACAATGTCAGAATTTATTTTTTCCCATCACCGTGAAGCCTTTCTCTGAAACAGCTTCAAATTCAGAACTTCTGCAAAGAGAGTTTTTAAAGGTTAATATAAAAAAAGTTATACTTAAGTGGAAACTGAAAAGCTGCCAGCATGGAGTTTTCATTTCTTACTATATATGGCAAATATAAGACAGATCCCAATTTATCACTTAATTAAATTCTGAAAAGGCAATTACAATAACAGGAAAATACAAATGCATGCTTTGCAAAACCTATCCATATATTAATGAAGCTTCTGGATTTGCTCCTAATACTCGTGTCTAAACCACAAATCAACACTGCTTAGCAGTGTTCTAAATTTAACAGTTATATTATTCAACTAGCCCTAATTCAGATTATAATTTGACAGCTATTAGCAATATTTTAATTTGATACACACTGCTTCAAACAGTTAGGGAATATTATGATTCGGGACATAAACTGCAGATATAGAAATGTTTTCCTGACCAATATATGATGTATAGGTGTTGTAAGGTACAAGAAAAGAAAAAGAAGCAACAACACGGAATAATTAAATTTCATTGATTATATTTGTTAGTAAACACAAAATACACAATCTGCACATATTCTACAAAAAAAAGGTGTGATTTCTCGGATACAGATGAATTTCAATAGTTTTTGGTTCCCCCTGGCCAAAATCAATGTTGCACACCCACAAGACATGGAATCAGTGAGGTTATCAATGTGGAACTGGAGTATTCTCTCTCGCTCTTGCAGAAGAAAGCTTTTCAACAGTTGAATTGCTTCTGGGGATGATAAGCAAATAGCAATCCTTTTTCCTAGATGTGTGGTGGTGTGTTTAATTATGGCAAAGCACAGTTAGAGCTATCTGCCTAAGGGGAGGGATGCCTCCATGGAGGACTTTCTAAGGGAAACTGGCTCGTATACACGTTACACATGGGGAAAACCACCCTTTTCCCTAGAATGTCCTAAACATGTTCTATTGGTTTCGTATCTAGGGAATAAGCTGGCCAATCCATTAGAAGGATTCCTTTATCGAAAAGAAAATTATTCACTAGCTGAGCATGATGTAGTCCAAGGTTATCCCTGAGAATGAATTCATCCCCGATTGCTGCAGAGTAAAGGACCACAACAGGTCTGATGATATCATGCCTATATTGCTTAGTTGTTAGTGCTCCAATCCTGATAATATGCAGGTTGAATACTGATTGATTAGTATTGATCATTGATGGGAATTAAGGCAATTGATAAGAATATCTATCCAGACCGCCTCCACCAAACTGGACACTTTCATACACAAATGGTTTCATACACTGGTTCTCTCCAGATGAGAATTCACCTATTGCGAGATTGTACACCAAAGTAGAATTTGTCCATGAAGAGAAAATGACCCACTCATCTCGTCCCTGAGATGTTCCTGTACCCACCTTCTGTTGGCAGCACAGTGGTCCTGTGTTAACGAAAGACAACCATAGGTCAGCAAGCCTGCAAACCTACAGTGTGGAATGAGTTGCGAACAATTTGAGTTGAAACTCTGGTATCCGTAGCAATCTGAAGGTGCGAGAAAGTGGCATTTATAGTGCAGTTTCTTCTAACAGGTAGTGATAAACACCGATCCTCGTTTTGTGTTGTTGCAGGCATACAACCTTGTCCTGATCTTTGGCGAACATTTCCAGTTTCCAAAAACTGATTCCATAGTCTGGAAATGACACTTTGAGAAACTCCTAACGCTTTCACTACAATGGATTGCATCTGACCTCCTTCAGTGGTCGATGACCTTTCAAGGTTACACATTCAGTTAATTCATGTTGTTGAGATACTGCATTCATTGTTCTGTTTTAATTGCTAGTTTTCCATAATAACAGCAGGATCACTTAGTGTGCCAATACAGCACTGGATTCTAGCTTACTAGTTTTCACCTAGGCAGTAGATAATGCCTGCTATGCTCATATTACCTCTACCTACAAAGCTAAGTAAGATTACTACTCCTTTGTTACTGATGTAGCAACAATAGAGAAAAATGTTCTTACTACTATGTAAAGAATTTAAATATCATCTTATCATTATTCATATAATTAAATGAAATCACAAAAGCCACTTGTAATATTTATGATACTGGATTTGTAAATTAAAAAAATTAAACAACTTGAAGCACAGTTAATTTTAACACATCTGAAGTGGGTGTTTTCTCGCTAAATCCTCACCATATAGCAAATGTCTTTTAATTAGCATACAAAATTACGTAATTAGTGTGCTGGTTTCAAGGTGACATAACCTACTTTTCACCAAGGGTGTGGAAGAATCTCCTGGTTTTGCTGGAGAAGACTAGGAAGGATGAAAAATACGTAGTTTTCAAACCAGAAGATTCTTCTAGACCCTTTTACTAGATTACTTTTTCCAAAGATCTAAAAAAATCTCTTGGTTCATCCATGCTTTCATTATTATTGAAGTGCTAAGACTTCCATAATTGATGAAATCTCTCTCGTCATTATATTTGGAAAAACTGGCATTTCGATACACAGATCCATGCTTCAGATGTCCTATTTTTTGGTCTATGTATTTGTGCAATAAGAATAAGCCCCCAAAAAAATTTTGTCTTGTAATGTCTTTCCATTTGAGGGCTTTCTTGGATTTGTGAATTTATCAACATTTTGGTAATAATATCTGATCCTTGTATATGTAAAAAAAAAAGCATTAATAAATAAAGCTACAGCACCTGGCACACTATACAGAATATTTTCCATACTTATTCCTGAGCAATCTAAAAATTCTTCCATGACTGGTGAATTGTCTACTGGTGATCATTCTTCAGAATCACCTGGACTCATGCTTGAATCAGAACTACTTGTAAATTCTTGGTTAAAAAAAAAGTCTCATGATGTCATGTTATTTCATAGTCACTAGAATCGTCATTGGGAAGCTCATTCTTGCAGGAATAATTCAATGAACTATCTGCATACAATTCTTCAGGACATTTTATTCTATAGTGGTCCATTTTTAGGAATTTAGTGTAAGAAAATCAAATTACTGTAAAAATAAAGCACTTTGTTACCAAAAATCCCACCAGTAATTTTTAGAAAATTACTTTTGCCATCTCTCGCACTTTAACAACAATCTGCACAAAATGAGTTTTTTTGTTTCCCGCGATTTAATAAAAATCTGTACAAAATTAGTTATTTGTTATCTGCAGTTAAATAACAATCTGCACAAAACAAGTTCAGTTTCCCACGCTTTAATTACAATATACACAAAACAAGTTTAGTCATTTCCCACTGCAATAAAGAAAAAGTGTGTTTTTCCCAACTGACAATGCAGTTTCAATGATACTCAGACTCTAAGCAATGTATGAAAATCGTACTTTTTATCAAGAAAACGCCTTACCAGTTCTTCACATATGAATGCAATTTTTCATTTTTACACTTACTTTTAATTAGATATCATTTAATACAAATCTCTTATTAAAATTTTTATACTTCAAAAAATTACATAAACTTTTATGTGCAAAATTTGTTTCTTTCCATAACCACATTTTGTTTCCCTTAAAAGTGGCTAAAATTCAAATCACAAAAATCACACAGGAATTCCATTCAGAAAATAACTAATAACTGAAAATTTAATTTCAACACACACAAAAAAAGTTGTTTTTTTATGTGCAAAAATTTTATGGCAGAACTAATACAAAGTGAAAAGAATCTATTGCATATACAGAAAAGAAAATAATGGTGGTCAAATCTTATCTCAAGAGAAAAATGGATTTTAAATATTGGTTTAAAAAAGCTCCACTGCTATACATAAATAAGTGAGCTCCTGTATTTAATATCACAAACATATCCAACATCTTGGTCAGAATTCCAAAAGATTTTCTAAAAAGGAACACCCTAAACAACTCATATTTGGCATACAGGAAGATTTTAAGAGAACGGGAAGCCAACAACACTTCAGATAGTCTCCTAGAATTCAAAGGAAATCATTTTTGTTTCTAGGAATGGAAAGTGATTGGTGATGGATACAACACTAAGGAAAGCACTAATTTAAAGTTTAAGTATGTTTCTTTTCAGTAGAGGAGTTTAAAAACAAAACAATGTAAATAAACCTTCTTCATTTAAATAAAATATTACAAAAGAACTGGATTACTTAGTTGCTGCAGAGAATATAAAGCTTATCTGCTTAAATAGAGGAATACCTTCAATGAGGGACTTTTTAACAGAAGCTCGATCATATTTGCAAAGGGCAATACTCAAAATAGCAAGCAGATAGAGTGTTAATCACCGGGAAACAAAACCCATGACAAACTAACAATGTTTTGTGGCTTCAGTTACTTTGCCACTGATGGATTCATCTTAACAATAAATCTAAAACACATTATAGCTTTTGTAACACCTTAATGATTTGTCATACAGAATTTCATGAAATTTGCAGTATGAAGTTTCATGTTCAAACCCGATCCCATAATACAGTACAAAGTCCGTAATCTGGACTCCTCGGGCGATTCCGGATTAGGGGTTTTCACGGATTATAGATCACCAATTTAAATCTGGTAAGATGGCACGCAGAAATTATACAATTAAAAATATGAAATCGTAATTTATGAAATAAAGAACAATTATGATCTAAAGGGTATCAAAATTTACAAAAAAAAAAAAAAAAAAAAAAAAAAAAGATTAATATTTATTTGTTTACTTTATTAAACATTTCTTTCAATGTAAGTTCTTTAAGATGCTTCCACAAAAAATTCCTTTTTCTTGTGTCATATATAGTGGACTTTCCAATGCCATACTTCTCGCATAATTTTGAGACGGATAGGCCTTTATCCATTTTTTGCAGCAATTCCACTTTTTGTTTAATGGACATTGAACATGCTTTCGCTTTGTAGATCCTTTGGCAGCTCCAGAATTGGAAACTCTTTTTGACATAATCGAAAGTTCAAACTTAATTTTTATAAAATTGTTTTAACAGTCTGCAAAAAATAATAAGCCGGATCCAATTAGAAGATTAAGGAACAGCGCAATCTGCAACATTAACTGAAATGACTTAGATAATTTTAGCCTAGCTTATACCATCCATTATACATTAAACATGCATAAAGTTTGTAGCTTTGAGGCCCGGATTATAGATCAGTCCGGATTTTGGACGTCGAGATTACAGACTATGTACTGTATTCCTTTCAAACATCTAAGAATCTTAAAACAAGGCAAAATTCAAATCAATATTCACAATACATATTCCAAACTAGGTTTTACTACCTATACTTATTCTGAAATTTCCTCGAAATCAATAATATGATTCAGTTCCTCTTTATTTTCTCATTATCAATTCTATCACAACACAATAAAAATAAAAAGCTTCCTAATTTACAATAAGTAAAGAAAGAAATGATGGTTAAACCCAAAACTTTTCAGATATGAAATAAGCTCTTAAAAACTAACCTCTTTCTGCAAGCATAAATCCTTTGTAAATGCTAATGCTTCATCTCCAAACAAATCACCTGGTTGTGTACCAGTTTTCGTTTCTCGAGAAGCTCTAACACAAGTTATGCCTTCAAAATATAAAATTAGATAGTTAACACGGATGAGTAATATCTGCAAAATGAAACCGAGATATTGAAATTTAGACTAACCTGCAAGGAGAAATGTTAAAAGACAGTTTTCTCGTGGCACAAATATACGTAGTCGAGATCCACTTGCAACAAATTCTACCACTGCTTCCATCCTACCAGCTCTTTGAAGAAATGGGAGAAACTGCTTTGATTTTTGAACATCCTGAGAAGGAAAAGAATTTTACTCAAAGAAATTAAAACTACTGTAGATAATAAATAAGTTAAAGACTTTAAGCCTTAAAAGTATAGTTACAGCTGAAATTTAAAAAAAAAAAAAAAAAAAAAAAAAGTCATGCCAAATAATAAATATTTCTTATTACAGTTTAAAAATCATAATCCCTAAGGCAAAATGAAATCTTAACACCAAGAAGGAGTTGTGCTAAATAAATAAAATTCGGGGGGGGGCATGCTTACGCACACGAAAATTGACTTCTATTCAAACTTTGAGCAAGACAAATTAGTGTTGTGTTAATAGCAACCACTATGTACATGCAAAACATGTTTGCTTTATAAACACAATGTAAACTTTGTGTGCTTTATTTATCTTCTGGATTGGTCATTTATGAGCAAGATATATGCTTTTAAGGAGATGAAGGCAGTATCAGCAGCTTACTCAGTTTGAACAAGGCTGTGTAATAGAGCTATCAGAAGATGGATATTCTTTTTGCGATACCTGCACAAAAATCTGACAGGATGTACCCACTGTGCATGTGTGTTGGCTGAAGTACAGGGAAGAACTGTCTGAATGAGACTAGAGTCCAATCAAACTCATGTCACCACTCACATGGAAGGCTGTTTATTTGCTGCATGCCTGTGGTGCATCACACTGTATATGCAGCAGACATCTCGGCTTTTGTTGGCACTAGAGTGACAAAGCAAACTGTAACAAATCAATTAATTGAGCGTCAGCTCTAAGCCAGAAACCCTTTAGTGACCATACCATTGGCTGTCATCTGTGACTTCGGTGGTCTCAAGCTAGAGAACCCACAGGACAGCAGAATGGAGATCCGTTGTGTTCTCAGAAGAGAGCTGTTACTGTTTTAGTGCCAATGACTGCAATATTCTGGTTAAAAGAAAAAGGTGAGCACTTTGAAACCAAGGTGTCTATGGTATACACACACTAAACCTACACCAGGAGTTACAATCTTGAAAATAATTGCCTACAACAGTGGAAAAGATGTGTTATCCCACACATCTTGACAGCAAAATCTGTATGTCAGCCTGGTGACTGTACCAGTTGTGCTGCTTGTTCTTCAGCAATATTCCAAGGAGCCTTTTCCAACAGGGTAACACTTATCCCCATACAGCTGATATCATTCAACATCTTCTATAGAGTTTTGACATGTTGTTTCGGTAAACGAGATCACCTAATATTTCTCCCATTGAGCCCATATCTGATACGATTGAACAACAAATCCAATGTCATCCATAACCAGCATGATCCGTTGCTCATTTCACTGACGAAATGCAACAGGCATGGAACGCTATCTGAACAAATGACATAGAGCATCCGCACAACACAATATACATATTTGTGGATATTTGTGTTGTGCAGGTATGCTTTTAAGAGCACTATGATGTATGCTAGAGCATACATCATAGTGACTACATCCATTACACGTAACACCACCATTTCACGTTTGAAATCACTCTCCTCAATGCATACCTTAAACTGTGACCTTGAAACATTACAGCTTTTTGACATTTCATTCCTCTTAACTGATTTCCTCTTGGCACTGGGATTTCATTTTCCATCACTGCAGCTTTTTCCATGACCATCAAATTTAAAATATTTCATTGTACCTATTAACGAGAGTAAGCACTTTAACTGGATAATGGCAGAACTTACTTCTTCTTGGTCATTTTTTTATGAAAAGGATAGTTATTTCATCTGCAATGACTCTGAAATCTCCCCCACCTCAAAAAAAAAAAAAAAAAAATCTTTAAAATTTAAATGAGTTATATTAATCCCTTGTTAGCAACAGAGGCTAAGTTATCACAATATTGTACAGATAGTGAAACTATGAAGCTACATAATGTAACAAAAATTAGGGGACAATAGGCTATTAATAGAAAATAATTTTATTTGAATAATTATAATATGAATACAAACAGCCAATAATGTGAATGATTTCAGTTGATAATTTAAATATACACAAACTTTATTTTATGGTTAATTAATTTTTAAAGTGAAAATTTAATAAAAAATATAAAACAAGTTTCAAGCTCTTATCAGGGTGCCAAAAAAAAAAAAAAACTATTATATAGCATTTCCATTTCCCATTATTCTACACAATTCTTTTAAGACTCAAATTCTAAATGCCTGTTTCATTTCCCCTTTCAACCAGATGATCCAATTCGAGAACAGGCATCGTTCTGCTAGCAACATGTGCAAGTAATTGCAAAAGCTGTTACAATTTAAGTAATTTTGATAAAGATCAGATCATATAGCCCACAGGCCAGAAACAAGCATCTACAAAACAGCACTGCTCATTGGGTGTTGGTGAGCTCCCTTTGTTAGTACTGTAAAGAAGAGGAGGACAGTAAAACCAATAGCAGATCCTCATGCAGCAGGTGTCCACATTGATCCAGATGCCAGATGTTGGTAAAGGCATACAGAAAGCTACTGATAACTTAACTTACAGCTAATATAAAGCAGGTCCAAGTATAAGAAAGGATATCTAAGAAAACACACATCACTGTATTCTGTTGAATGTGGGACACTAAAGCAGATGCCTCTCTTGTATTCTCCTCATAGCCATGGTCATCAATGTTTATAATTAACAGCGGACCAGTGATATGTTTCAACTATGCAACACTGGAAGAGAATTGCATAGTTGATGAACCATGATTTTTATATCATGTCCATGCCCATGTCATGATAAGCCGTCTTCCAACAGTTTACTGACACATTTACAGGATTTAACAGGCTGGTGGTAGATGTATTATGCCTTGGTGGACATTCTTGCATGCATTTCTGGGAACTAGTGGCTGCTGCAGAGCACAAAGATAACAGCTGCAAACTAAGGAAGTATCACTGCTGATTATGAACTATAAGGAACATCATTTTATGGCTTCCCTATCTGGAATAGGCTCTTTTTCAACAAGAAAATGCTTCTTGCCACAAAGCTCATGTTTGTACTACAGTTGTTGAGGAGAATGCAGATGAATTTCCATTCTGGATTGCTAAATTTCCAGATATTGTTTCTATTCAGCACATCTTGAATGACAAATGCAGCACCAGCTCGGAGATGACAACTACATACTAATAAAATGTGCATAATCTCTGCCCGCATATCTGGCAGTCTTTTTCCAAACACATACAAGGGACTTGGAGAATCCATGCCAAATATGTTGCATCTGTTTTGTGCAGGAAAGATGGAATAACACAGTATTAGTAGAATAATGAATATTTTAGCCGAGTAATACAAGTAAATAGGAAGAACATACATGTGAAATCAATGAAGTATACAAATTTCCATTTATTAAAATTCTTAAAAATATGTGATTTTTTATGTTTCAAGCCTGAAAAACAGACAACAGGCCATCTCTTTTATTTGACATACTGCAAATGAACAGTATTGTTATACCCAGCAGTAAACTAAAATGATAGTACTTTATATAAATCACTGCATCATACAAATTATGCAACCCATACCATTAATGTTCTACAAAATTTTAAGACTTATCTCTCTCTCTCTCTTAGAGACTAATCTTAGAGACTTGCATATTTAAAAAAGGTTCAATATACAGGGTTGCCTCTCAAACAGGAGAATGAAATTCCCTGACTTTTCCAGGTTTTCCAGGTATGTTTCGAGAAAATTCTAGTCTATCCGCGTAATGTACGTTGGCTGTGCTAAGAGGTAAATTAATTATGGTATTACTTGTACTGTGTAGCAAATTCACTTAATTATTCAATAAATCCCTGAGGACATTTATTCTTAATTATTCTTGGTACACTTTGTTTGATAATTTTGTTTACTTTTCCGCTTAAAAACTTAATAAAATTTAAGATATATACATTGGATAACAACTGTACGTTTTATTTAATTATTACTCATGATTATCCCCAGTTCAACACGAGGCTAATCCGGTTCTTATAAATCACAACGCAATGCTAAAAGTTAGGTTAGATTTTAGGTAAATTTAATTTGTGTGAGGTGTATTCTTAAAAGGCACCTTAACAGTTGAAAACACAAAAATAATTATAATAGGAGTTGTTTTCTCCGCTGAAGATTGAGATTAGAATCTGCCCAATCTGGAATAAAATAAGGCATTTTTTGCAGACATTCTGCAGCTAAACGAAAGAAAGAAATCTATTTAATGATATTTTTTTACTAAATTGAGGTATTTTATATTTATTTGGCAGCATACATAAGGAAAAAATATGTGCATTAAATTTCGTGATGTCATCATACTGCTAGAATTAATTTCAGGATTATGCCAGAGAAAATTTCCTGAAATTTGGAAATATTATTTACTAATGATAAATAAATTTAGAGGGAAGAAGCAACATTAAATGATATGAATAACATAAAAATAAAGATAATTACTTAAAAATTTAATTAGAATAATCAACGATATTTTAGCGAATATAGTTATATTTCTTGGTTATCCTAGATGATTGATTACTATTTTTTTTTTATTTTACTGCAAAACGACAAGGTATTTATTAAAAAGAAAAGAAAAGAAAAAGATTTTGCGGTAAAATCCTAGTATACGATACGGCCTTCGCATGATTTTGAAAATTGTCGCCAAGAACAAAATGACCCGTTTACTGCTCATCATCATGTCGCCAAATCCCACTGTACCATACATGGAGATTATTCTCACCAAAGAACGTCTATGTAAAAAAGCGGAGAGAAAATTTGCCAAGGGATTTGACGACGGAACTGCCAGAATTTCCCTCTCCGCGATGTGTACAGGAAATTAAGAAACACGTGTTAAGAAACATTCTTTGACAAAAAAGAAAACTACAAAAAACCATTTTTAAATTATTGCAAAAGATCCAAGAAGAAACGTTTTATCAAAAGAACGTTTTTTCTTGGATTTTTCGAAATAATTTTAAAAACAGACTTTCGGAGATTCCCCCACCCCTCAAATAACTAATCCATGAATTAATTTACTTGCGCCAAAAAATATTTTCTTTTCCTTTAGAGTTTAAAGACATTTTAAACGATATTCATTTTATGAACTCTTGATAACGTGACCTTCGAACTTCGACACCAGTTTCGAGCTTTGGCGACAGATATATCGCGCATGCACAGCTGTTTCCCGCTATGATGGAACCGAGCCACGTCTGTTGCAGAGAGGTTTTCCTTCTTTATAATACATATTTTTTTAATTCTAACCTTCATGGTACCGTATACTAGGATTAAACCCATTTTGTTTTATACAAGAACAGGTATTTTCTTTAGTTCATGCACTGCACATGCGATTCTCGAGGTTACTGGAAACCAGCTGCAAAAATTGGCTCTATGCCAGCCGCCCGAATGACACTCATGTGATGCACAATTCGCCAAAAAGTGATCTCTTCCGACGTCGGCGCAAAACTCGCCTTTTTTGGCGGGATCGTTGTATGAAATTCCGACTTTTCCAGATTTTGACTAAAACATTTAAATTCCCTGACTTTTCCCTGAATTTTTTGGTCAATTTCTGAATTCCCTGACTTTTTCCGGTTTTCCCGGTTTTCCAGGTAGCGTGCAACCTTGAATATAATATTTAAGAAAAGTATGAATTATTTACTACATTCAGAATTAGTAAAAATATGACTACAAAACAAAATAATAAAATTTTTAAAGTTCATTAATAGGTGTTTCAATAAATAAGCAGAAATCTATATCAATTTACTTTTAAGTAATTTTTGTTAACTGTTCCTAAAAAATCCAATATCCTTTAGGAATAACTATATTATTATTTATCTCATCAATTAAAATTTGAAAAATACAGGGTGTCCAAATCAAATGTACCTATACCTGCATGCATCACATCATGAACAGTTGATTGTGGCATAGATAATTCAGAAGCTACCTACCTGATCAACTGACGAGGGCTCAGAACGAAAGTTTGTCGAACATCTTCCACATGTGAAGCAGAATGTGAACGCTGATATCCTCCAGATCTTTTCCGTACACTTCCCGTTTCGAGAAACGTTTTGTGCCACTTTTTTATGCTCTTTGCCTGGGATGGATTTTTTTTATAAACTATTTGAAACATTCTTTGTCACTTTTACTATGGATTTGTGTTCTGCAAACCAGAGAACAATTTGTGCCTTCTCTTGCGGTGACACCATTTTTCCATTTGTCAGCTCAGCAAACTCGCAGGTGCATCAGATGAGAGAAAAAATATTGTCACCAACCTCTACAAATTCAGCTCCAAACCATATGGCCAATATCACCCTCGTAGCACGAAAGCTTTGTTTTTAATCGACTGTTCAAAATAGGTACATTTGATTCTGACTCATACCTTTGAAATTCTTCAAGGCATGAAAATTACTATCACAATCTCAACAAAAATTTAAAGACACCTTCAAAAATGCCCTACTGCTTCCTATTGATCTAAACCAGTGTTCTCAACTGTTCAACCTTGAAAATTTAAAATCAGTTAAATTTAGTGTATTATCATTCAAAACTATTCACCTGAAAAAATTTTATAGAAAAAGTCTATTATTGCTTTCACAGTGTAATATCATTTTGCCTTTAAATTAAATCAAGATAGGTGTGTCTTAAATTAACCCAATGCTGAATCCATTTTCCAAAAATCATTAATTACATATTTCTTACAACAAGCAACTAGCACGAAAAAAATCAGACAGCATGGCAAACTATAAAATAGCAAAAATTACAATTTATTTTTAAAACAACATTTGTGAATTAATATTTAAGAAAACATGACTCCTTTTTGACAAGGAAAATATTTACCCCAGATAGTTCAACAACACGATGCACAGGATTATCTTTTTTACTATGCATTCCTTTCCCTGATTTGATTGCTTTTGCTTCAGCAGAAAGCAGCTCATCATAATGTGCAGACCTCTGATCATCATCAGCACGATACCTGACAACTTTAGCAAACCCTTTACTAACTAGGGCTTCAGCAACATTCCTAATTTGAAAAGAAAATGGATAAACAATGATTATACAATATTTTAAAATACAAACTTCTACAGTCTAAACAAGAGCTGAATAACTAAAAAAAAAGGCATTATTAATTAAGAGAAAAATTAAGTTCTTACACTCCACCAATAGTTACAGTGCAACAGGTTTTTTCAGGAAAATTATTATTAGCTGGCTGAATATAATCAATTGTTACATTCACTTTCTTCCCAATTAACTTCTTTCTGAGAAATTCTCGAGCTTCAAACATATATGGTATTTCATACAGAGGTCGAATTCGAGCCTTTGAAGCATCTGGACTGTTTTCAGGCAACCTGAAAATAGAAAAAGTACTATGCTGCAAGAAAAAAAAAATATGTTGCATTGTTTTAGGCACTATATTATCAATCGTGGTGAGAAAAGAAAACGGATTATCACAAACTGCAATGCCTTAAAAATGAGGCAAGTTGCAAAAAAAACAGTGCATAGCATTTTCTCTTAAAATATTTGTGAATGTTAAAAAGGTTACATTTGTATCATGAAAAGTTATTTGAAATTTCATTATGACTATAGAAATAATTTTTAAACAGTATAGGACAATTTAACTAAAGAACTATAGTTGAGTTGAAGAATCAAAATGCATACATAGTTGAAATGAAGATTAAATTCTAGGCTTAGTAAGTAAGCAGACAGCCCAACTGCTTTATAAGCCAAAACATAACAAATTCTTCTTTTATTGCTGTTTTCTTATTGTTTCATGTAAGGTTAATTGCATTTTTTAAGGTCAACATCCAAATGTATAGCAAGTTGAAAGGAATATCTCTATTAGAAACATGACCTTGTGGAAATTTCCAACACTTTTAATGCCCTTTTTAGATTGAAGTTCAATGATGGTTTTTTGCTTTATCTCAATCAATTACTCAGGTTAGATGCTCCAAGGAGTATTTTGCCAAGGATCTTTTATTTCTAATGCTGTATTGTTTGGCAAAAAATTTGCAAATATCTTTCTCATACTCAGCAATTCTTATTGATAACTTGAAGATATTAAATATGAGTTCCCATTTCCTATCTCTGTCATGGATAAGGATGGCAATACACCTCATTCTGACCATCCTTAACAATTTCCAGAGGGATGGTGCTGAAGTTATTAAAAGTTTGTATCCAAATCTTTGAAAATTTAACTGATGCACGAGATAATGAATTAGGAGGGGAATGTTCCAATGAATTAAATTCTTTTTGGTTCCTGTGCCAAAAGAAACTTTATCCAAATAAACTGTAAAAAAAAATTTTTTTTTTAAATTTCTGCAGCTAATTCAGATAAAGAAAATTATTCACATAAGAACCAAACAGAGATAAATTCACTGAAAAATTCTCTCCCTATCCCATTCCACCATGCATTAATTCAGTTTTGAAAAGATTTGGATACACATCTGCCATATGCCCTGCTCCAATCATCTGGAAATTGTTAAGAATTGACAAATCAGACACCAGCACAACAGACATATATTAGATATGTACGTCAAGTATATTTGCAGGGAAAATAAGCAAATTCTTCATACCATTTCGACATTTAAAAAATTACCAAAAATTACTGAGCATCAGATATTTACAAATGCAACTAACACAACAAAAATAGCAGATAAAATACTCATTGCAACATTCAAACCCAATAACTGAATTTAACTGCTACCTCACTTTTCAGATCAGTATCACTTTACGAATGCATCAATGCTTATGAAGTTTTCAACGGGATGTGCAAGGTACATAATCAACCTTTTCATATTTTATATTTATTCTATGCCATTTTATATTTCCAATTACAACAATTATATGGCTTAAAAAATTTTGAATTAATCAATGTCCTTTTCCACTGTAACTACTGAAACACATTTCAGAGTTTATTACTTTTGTTAATTAGCTGTTTTCCATAAAGTGACATATACATATAGAGAGTGGTGAACCAAAAAAAAAAAAAATGCATCACCTGCAAAAATGTGCAAATTCTGCATTTTTACATAAAGATCATTGTTACATTAAAATAAAACTGTAGAATTAATCCAGTTTTATTAGGATTAATAAATTATTTACACTTAATCAAAAAAGTGTAAAATGCAGTATTTAACAAAACATGAAACAAAATAAATGATGCACAAATCCTGTAATTAATATAACCTCTACATAACAACAGTCATATTACATGTACTTAAATGTGTATACATGCATAAGGATCATTTCAGTATTTAGTAAATCCTCCAAGAGCTGCACTGACAGCCTTGCAAGTGGTCTGGCACAGAAGATAACTTCTGAATGTAATTCTAGCTAGTTTGAAGGATCCAAACCCTAATAATGCTTTCCTGCAGTTTCATTTTAGCAGCAAATTTGGTGCCTATTATATACCAACAATTTTTAATGAGATTCAAATCAGGACCATTCCTAGACCAGTCCAAAACTTTAATACCAGATTCCATCAGATAGGCTTGCATCTTTTATGTTGTAGAGATGGAAGCATCTACATGAAGCAACAAATTCCTGCATAAATAAGTTAGATCACACTTACCAATTCTGTTGCATGACAGGGTGCAGAGTCTTGATCAAAAATGCAATTTCAAGTACTTTTAAAATTATCTTGAATTAACTGGCTTTAAACACTCCTCCCAGATGTGGGTATAAACTGATTCAATCACAGTTCCAATATCAAATTTCAGGCATTCAATCCCTTTGCTGGATATCCATTTCCAGACCATTTGGCTCACTGGTAATTTCACAGTAGCCATTATGCCATCTCGATAATAAGCTTCACTTTTATATTTCTGAACATACAGCTTACAGTCAATGCATGAAACATGTTCTTTTACCCAAGGAAGTCGCTTCTTATATATATATATATTTTTCAATTTTGTGTCAGTAAAGCCTTTTTCTAGGAGCGATACGCACGAGAAGCATATTTGGGAAGCATCTTTGGGCAGTTTATATGTTTAAATTAATAGCACAGTCTTTTTTAAGTTAAAGTTTTCAATCAGCCGCACTTGCATGGCAATTACAAAGAGACGTCCGTTTTAGATACAGATCGTCAGATTTTGTGATCACCCACTTTCTGGCCTGATCTGGCTCTTCTCTCAACATCACCAATTTCATGCTCCAGTTTAATTACTTTCGAGATAGTTAATTGATTGCAGCATATTTTTTAGCAATCACAAGTGTCAAATATCCTACTTGAGATAAAGCCACTGCTATACCTTTTTTCCCCCCCTGCATCATTTGAACATATGGAACCATACTTTCATCACTTAAAGAAAGAGATGAATGACCATTTTTCCCTTTAACCACGCTATTTATATAAATCTGATGGCACAATATTCAAAAGTTTCAGAATACTACACAAGTATGCTGTATGATGCAATATGAATGTGAAACAATGTCATATCTTGCTTTGCACCACGATAATTTGATCTGAAGAAAATAATGCATTAACAATGCAAAAAGTTTTTCTTGGTAATGAAATTTTCCATCCATACATATAATCGGTATAATCTTTTCTACGCTTATTACGAATTTACAAAATAGTTCCATTTTGATTTGGTAACTATCATACTCCTGTTTTTAACTTTTTTGTTGGTCAATTTTCTGCATTTCATTGATTTATTTCCAAGGCAACATTTCGTATATTATTGCTTTCAGATACTTGCTAACCTATGACAGTCAAAAATGAAATCAGCAGAATTTTCTCAGTGACAAAAATATTTTTAATGACAAAAATACATAAAAAGAAAATATATTTTTCCACAATGAATCAACTTTAAACAGTAATTAATTAATGTCTGACAGTTCAATTACTAATCTGTAAATGCATGTAGTCCATTGGTCGAGAATTCTAGATAAGCATTTCATTAAAGATAACCAGCATGTACACACATATTTCAAACATTTTCTTATTCCATTATTATGCAGCTACTGCAATTGTTTCAATTTTTCCTTCCTTTTAGAACACTTTTCAAGATAATAATAAATATTGACAATGTGTTTATCCACACTTATTGGCAAAGAAATTGGCCCTTTTTCAACTGTTAAATTTAAGATTAAACATGTGCACCATATAATTTGTAATCTTTTTGTGTGTGTGCGTGTGATGCCTGCAACACCAGTCTCCAAGACTACCATTAATAGTGCATCATCAGCACCCAGAGCCAAGCAATTATCCCGAGAAATTGTATTTTCTTTTAAAGATAATAATTTAATAATTAGGTCTGCTATATAAAAGCCTGTCAAACCTCCTCCTGGTCAGGAAATAAACTAAACTCAATTTATGGAGACTCTGGAATAAATAAAGAAATAACAATTAGATATACAGATTTGCATCGGTATTATTGCTTCCATCCATAGAGAGGCAGAATGGAGCTATTTTAATGCAATCAATAACTGAAGATTTTTCATTCTCATTTCTTAAAAACTGCAGCCATTTTTATCCTTGCATTCTTAGCAATTTCACTATCGGGAAACATTTTTCAAAGCAAAGCTGCAGCAAGTTGTGCTTCAGTAAAAAGGCACAGAACAGGCATTCTGCATGAATAACTTTTTAGTCCTTTGTTTCCACAGAAGAATTTAATGTTTTTAATACAACTGGCATTGTCCTTGCATTTTTGTGTATGCTCATGTTTAAGAACATCAGCTCTTCCACCATTCAACATCGCATATGTATTTCCTAGATGAAATAACAAAAGTCATCTGTGTTCAAATTTTGAAAGGTACATGAATATTTTACTTTTTTGCCAAAAGACTGCAATTTCTTAAGATACTTCTTGACAACTTCTTTTCAACAATATTATGCTTGAAAGCATGTGAAACTCACAGCGCTCAGCAGTGGAACTAACAGAAAAACAACCTTAATTTTGCTTTGTGGTCATTGGCTAATATATGCCAGATGGCCCGCAGCAGCATTTGATGCTCAATGGAGAACTGGAACATGATGTTTTCAGATACATGTGCTCTCACACAAAGCAAAAGTGTGCCATAATGTCTCACTGCTGAAACAACTTTAGTTTTCTTTTATATAAGAAGAGAAAAACCATGTACTTTCAGATGTCAAAAATCACTTTTATGGGTGCAACTAACGAAGTATTACGCAAAGTTAGACAAAGTTGCGAGAGATTTTAAGAACAAGAGAAAGTTTGGGGAAAATATGCTGTGAACTAGGTTGGCAGGAGTAGAGTAGGAAATCGAGAGTCTCCTGCCTAAATCAGAAGAGTTGGAAACTCTGCATTCCACAACTTAGTTTACACTACAGTTTGAATCAAATTTGCATTTGTATGATTTGTGTTTTTTAATCATGCAGAAGTTGGAATACATTCATGAACAATTAGGTAAATTTTATCAAATATTATAGGTATTATTTTAAATTTAAGTTTTAGCTTTAATGCAGTTTATGGAGTACTTCAGAAAAATGGCTATCTTATCACATTGCTCATGTACCAACACTGACAAGCTGTTATGAATTATGCAACACCTTGTTTTATATTTCTTGAGATATTTTTCATTGTTCTAATCTCTTAAGCTTTATTATATTGAGTTGAAAAGTTTTTCTGCTGTGTGTTACGTACTATTAAATATGACTACAGCTTTTAGGATGCTTAGCTTATTTATCTCATTCATTGTTTATTTTGGCATTTATATGTGTATATAATGGTAACTGTAAAATCTGCTTGATAACTCTTAGCAGCAACTCACAAATACCTAAATATAATCGATTCTACATCTAATGAACTGCATGCATTCTGGATACAGAAAATAAGTTGTTCCCAAATGGAACACATCAGAAATGTAGATTTACACTTTTATTTATAAGGAACCCTTGACTTCAGTTATAGTAAATAGGGGGGAAAAAATCAGAAATGAAACTCATTAGAACGTTTTAAGAGTTATATTATAGGATATTATGTAGTCATGAAGTGCACTGAAGGTGGAAAGTAGATTATTCAATGTTTCTTAAAACAAGCAGTTCTACTAATTCAAAATTTTCAATGCAGACTTCTAGTCAGCAGGCCTAGAGGCACACTTTTCATGATGACATCATGGGAGAATTGAATGGCCTTGCTTCTCAAAGGTCATAGTAAATGTCATTTCCTGGAATTGAAGTTCATAAGTCTTGTCCATTTAAATAACAAAAAGTAAAAGGTGGGAAATGGAGGTGATCTCAAGAAGGATGCTTCTTTTAGTGGAACTAACTAGTTATTTTGTATGTGAGGCATGATGCAAAACTGGTCAGTACCTACATCATAAATTCGTTTCCAAGTTCTTAAATATTAAGCAATCAAAACATTGTTTCCTTTGAAGAATAAGATTAACATTTTCAACAATATTATGCATGATCTTTTGCAAGCAGCCGTGTGCCAGAAATAAAGTTTAAGTGAATGTTGTGCAAAATTAGTGAATAATATAATAAGTGATATTGTGCAAAAATACAAAAACAATCTAATAGCTTTGAATACAAACAAGCCAGACATAAAGAACTTCTGTTATCTGACCAAGATAATCAATTGCTTTACTCCCCAGAGGTTTTTAGAAGTATCTTGCAATGAGCTAGTATTACACACTAAAGCTGGCAGTTAGCCAAGCAACCGGACAAGAATCAAAAGAGGGTGTCTGGACAGATGAAAGAAGATACATACAACAGATGCAATTTACTGTAATCACAATTAATGCTATCATTTGGATATTCTTCCAGAACTGACAAGTCCTGCCCACTTGTATATGAAAACATGAAAAATACATTGCTTGCTGTGATTGACAACTCGGTTATAATGATCAAAATATTAATATTTAATAATATAATTATTATACTAAAATATTATATAAAAATATTCTACAGTATGTTTTTTTAAATTGAAGTAAAGCTGCCAAATAAGGTCAAAATAGATTACACAAATTGGCAAGTGACAGAGAAGTTCCTCTTTCACTGCTCATCACTTTGGCTATGATATAAACAGAAGGTTTAAGGAACCATTAGTTAATTTAGGGTCACTTGATGCAGACTGAATTGCTGTTTACCACTAAGTGATTTTAAGTTACTGCTGTTTACTTCGCTTGAATGAGCAATTCAGAAATAACATGTTCACTGCTTTAAAATTGGAGATTTTCAGTCACCAGTGATCCTTTATTTCTTGGACTAAATTTATGATCTCCAATGAGAATTTAAAACTTTTTCTTTTATCTGTTTTCAGTTTCCCCCCCTTCCTTTATTGAACATGTTATTGATTAGAACTCCTATGGAACTTTAAAGTTTTCTATTTTACTTGACCTGCTTATTCTTATCTCAAAATGAAGAGGAATTTTTTTTCGTATAATGTTTTAGTAAATTTACAGCATTTTATGTAACATTTCGTTACAGAGATAAATATATTTTGCCTTCACTATCTGATATGACAAACTATAAACTAAACCAATTGCTGTTTATCTAACAAACTTTACCGTTACATAAATAATAACCAGGGCAGACACAAGAAAATTTTAGTTTAATATTACAGAACAAGCATATGCATAAATGAGTTCTACTGTTTATTATTTCACATGTAATTAAAATGACCGACAATTTTCGGTATCCAGTGCTTGGTTCCCCATTGCTTGAACTGCACTATACTTTCAACTGCATAAGAATTTATTTCATACAAATAAAATACAGGAAACATACCTTGGTGGACGTATACTAGCAAGGAATATTTTTTTAGTGGACCCATCAGCTAGTTTTACTACCATGGCATCTGCATTTATTACTTCCACAACCTTCCCTTGAAACTCTTTTTCTTTTGCGTCTATTACAGGCCCACTTGGAACATAATCCTTCCATATCCTCAACCGCTTTTCTTTTGCTGACCTAAAAAATGAAACATTATTTTAGTGAACTAATTTACACATCAACACATGTGCAATTTTATAAAATTTCCAGAGAAATGTCACAGAAAAGCTGGCTTTTCAAGAATTACAAAGTAATCAAAATCAGGAAGTTTAACTTTCCAGAACTATACCTGTCTACTTACGTCAACAAAAATCATTCTTCCACGAATTTTTTTGCAAAAGGACAAAATTAATTATTATGGTTTAAAATATTACTAAATATTATAAATACAAAAGATAACAAAGCTAAAAAAAAAACTTTCTTGCGTGCATTTATTACAAACCTATGAAATGCTAGTATTTTTTCTTCATAATCTGCTGGCATTTTCTGTGCAATAGTTGTTTTTGTGCGCATTGATAAGCCTTGCCTTTTCATGAACCTGTAGCACCAGCCCTCAGACCCTGAAAAGTTCTGATTCCCATGTTTTTCTGCAAATTCTTTGGCCTCATTGATTATCATTTTAGTTGAAACACTTATCCCAGACTTCCTCTTATCTATCACCCACATTTTTACGGCATTTTCAAGTTAAGGCCAACATTGAGCTGGGCATCGAAGGTTATGTTTTTGCTTTTTAGTAGTCTTCCGTTGATCTTCCTGCAGTCGCCAAGTACGTATCATTTTTCGGTAGGTGGTGGACCGAAATGCCGGGCTACTGCTCTGTTTCCATGCACTTTGGCGTAGTTTAACACTCCTAGTTTATACTGAATTGTATAGCTTAATCTCTTGTTTCCTGTAGTCATATCTTCCAGGGTATTTTTTTTTTTTTAACAAATAGTTTTCAGCACCGATACTGACACGTTTATACAGAGTAGCACCGATACTGACACGTGTGTCGGCTGAGTCAAAGAAAGTCTATGTAAAGAAGGAAGGGCTCCATAGACGTAATGTGACCGTCGAACCTGTTTCAACTTCGACATCAGTTTCGAGCTTTGGCTCTTTTTGGCAAAATCATAATGCGCAAAATAATTATGGCAGATGTAGAAAAGTTATGTGCATCTAGACCTTTATCTGGGCTAAAAATAGCATTCAGTATTGAAAGTTAACGTGTGTCCTTCACATATAAGACTCAGGTAACTTTTTTGAGACCAAATTTAGGGAAAAAAGTGCATCTTATATGCCGTCAAATACGGTAATTAGCTGTGCTATACATTAAAACCTGTCGAATCTCCTAAAGTGGAGACAGAAATTAAACTACACTCAGTTTCTGAAGACTGTGGATTAAAAAAAAAGAGAGAAACAATTAACTGGATACAGTTTTGCATGGGTATTATTGCTCCCATCCGCAAAGAGACAGAATGGTACTGTTTTAATGTCGTTTAATGCAATCAATAACTGAAGATCTATTTTTCATACCAATTTCTTGAACCCATTTCTACAAATGCATCTGTTTTATCTGTTCTTCGCACTTGAGAATTTTTGTTAGCAATTTTACAGCCAGGAAATATTTTTCTAAAAAAGCTGCAGCATGATCCTATGCATTCAGTGGCAGGGTGTGCTCCAGTAAAAAGGCAGAGAAGAGGCATTCTGCATTAATTACTTTTTGAGCCTTTGTTTGCACAGAAAAATTACTTTTTTTCAATACAACTTGTGCTGTCCTTTGTGTAACCACGTTTTGGAACATCGGCCCTTCCACTGTGAGAAATCGAAAAATTGCATCAACAAATGGTACACATTGCAATATTACATTTCCTCATCGAAATAATAGAAAGTCATCTGTGTATGATTTTTGAAAAGTGAGTTTTTCATATTTTCTGCAGACAAACTAAGGAAACAGATCGCAGTTTCTTAAACTGTTTCTGGCAAGCAAGTGAAACTTACATTGTTCAATGGCAAGACAAACGAAAAGACAGCCTTGGTCTTGCTTCATGCTCACTGCCTAATATATATGGTAGAGGACCAGCAGTGGTACTCGATTCTGATTGGAAAACGGGAACATGGCATTTTTGGACACGTGTTTCGAACTCTCACACACAAAGCAGAAACATGCCATATCTCACTGATAAAATGACTTCAATTTTCTTTTATATGTATCTGGAGTAAAACACAAGTACTTTCAGATGCAAAAATCATTTTTGGGTGCAAATAACGAAGAATTAAGCCAAGCTACATAAAAATTATGAGAAATTGTTAAAAATAAGACAAAAGTTAGGAGAAATATGTTGCAAATCGGGTTGGCAGAATTATGGTCAGAAATCAGGAGTTGGCAGCTCTGCAAAAACAACCGAGAACCACAGTTCTAGGGGGAAATTTTGCAAACCTTGTCAGTGTGGTTTGAAAAAACACTGGTCATCAAATTTAAAGGATAATGACAGAAATAAAGCATAACTGATACTTAATGAAAAACTATTGACAGAAATTTATACAAAAACATCAGTTAACATAAATTATAATGTCTGGCAGTTGATTACTCACAAAGTATTGAAATTAAAACTAAATTTATGGGAACTGGAAAATAACGAGAAAATTAAGTCACCTCTTGTGGATAAACTTTTTCTCATTACCCTTCAATTTTGATGACCAGTGTATATTGGCCAGACTAGACGAGTGTTAAAATAACTAGTCAAAACTGGACACTCAATCACAATTTTAACTTTCATTTTGCGAAATTTATCAACAAGCTTTTCTTTGTGAAATGGATTTCCTTGAAGATTTTCATATTCACAAAAATTTATCTTTTTACATTAATGATATTAATTCTAATCCAGTTCTTTCGAATGCTTTCATTAATTCTAATATCATAGGTGAATTTAGATGCTACTTTTCTTCATAGATGGCACTATGTTCATTTTTTGCTTTGCTCAACTCATTGCTTTCGATGTAAAATTGCTTTCATTAATTCATAGGTGAATTTAGATGCTACTTTTCTTCATAGATGGCACTATGTTCATTTTTTGCTTTGCTCAACTCATTGCTTTCGATGTAAAATAAGTCATTACTCTTACCATTTCTTAAAATAATAATAATAATAATAATAATCACTTCCAACAAACAGGGGGTTGCATTCAGACTGCTCTTGAAATCAATCAAGTTTTATTCAAAATATCAGGAAAATTAAGACTGCTTTTTTGCCTCATTTTAAGCTGCTTCTTTTTAGTTATAAACATTAACAACTTTGCACTAATTCAACAACTAAAATTACAGGCAAGAATTTCACAATGTCGATAGTATATATCAGAACAAATGACTAATTTATTACCTAAAATGAATTCACCTCATTAGAAGAGAAACTATATGTTTCTCCATTGGAATAGAGAAATTTTTCCTTTCCCTAAAAACTTGATTTGGGATTAGATAAGTCAACTTTAAGAGATTTTAAAGAAAGCAAAGAGCTTTAAAGGAAGCAAATATCTGTCTAAATTTAGTTATGGTATTACCTCTCAAATGGGTGAAAACTTGTATTACTCAATATCTTCATGTATTATCCACTAGCATCATTTCTAATTCTGCTATAGTATCTGATATTATTCATATTACTTGAATTCCAAATATCCTTTAATTAGAATGAAACTGATTCATTAAAATCGCTACCAAAAATTTAAAAAAATATTCAGGAAATAACCATTACCTTATTATTATTATTTGATATACACATTACCAAAGATGCGAAAATTAAGGGTCAAACAGGCAATACTGTAAGGTTAAAACCCAATTTTGTTTACAAGGATTACACCAATTTTTGGCAAGCCCAGAAAAGTAAGAAGAAGTAAATACTAGAGAGTCAATCAAAAATATCTGATTTTTATTTCCTTGTACGAAGTAAAAAGGAAGTATTGTAATCACGAAAAGTTTCACGCAGCATATTTCAACGAAAATATCCATTTTGACCGCTATCGAACGCAATTTAACGATGTTTTCGCGTGATATCTGTACATAAGGACAGAATAAAATACTCTTTTCCTTCAAAAAAATTATAAAACTGCTTTAAAATTAATTATGAAGAGAATTTTTCATGGCGTCTGTACAAACGTATGTACGTATCTTGCATAACTCAAAAACGAGTAGCCTCAGAACGTTGAAATTTAGTATATAGGGCTGCTATAACATGTAGATGTGCACCTCGTATTTTGGTTGCAATCGGCAACACCAAACTTATATAAATATATTTATATATATATCCACTCTGTTACCCGGCTCGGTGATCTCGGTTTCTTTACTCTTATATGTTGGTAAATTGTACATTTTTTGCTTTAAAAATGATTGAATTATGTTGTTTTTATCTTCTGGTTAAGGATTTTATGCCTTTAGTAAATCTGTGTGTGATATTTTTAGAATTATCAACAATTTTAAAGTTGTTTAATTGCCGCTAAGCCTTTTTTAATGGCGGCCATTGATGTTTACATTTGAAACAGGAGACCAGTGGATTTGTTGCCAATCTAGAGAAACTTAGCTTCGCAACAACAAACATAACGCCTTCATTTATTATTTAAATCATGCTTAATCCTTTCTGGAATTTTTTCGAGGAAATAAGCGTTTAAGATTTACTTCGTAATTTTTAATATAGATATTTTGAGTTTTTATGTATTTTTGCCTTCTCGCGAAGTGAGAACTGAATTAATTAAATGAGAAATACTCAATTGTCTGTGAAAAACTGTTTCTTTTTTGTTTTGTTTGCTTAATTTTTTTTATACATTATTCTAGCTTTATTATAGTATTTGAATAGAACATGTGGCAACGATTAGATAATTCTATTCTTTAAATGATATAAATTTTGTGCATTATGAGTTATAATATGAACAAAATACATAAGTTAACTTAGTTTCCGTTATAAAATTATTATATAAGTTAACTGTTATATAATTATTAATACTGTTAAGTGAATCTAGCGCCAGAGTGTCGTTATGGTAAACAAATACTAGAGTGAATTTTAAAGAATGCATTTATTCTATTGTGGTTTATGCACTGTCGGCGAAGTAGATTTAATTCAATCCAATAAGTTTAAATGAAATGCAAGAAAAAATGTGTATAATTTAATATTCTAATACAAGGAAGTCATGTGGTGTACACATCAGATTTTTTTAAATTTCCATTTGCTTAATAAGAGAACATTTATACCCGCACATTACTTATTTTTAAAAATTTGCTAAAATTCTTAGACTTCAGTTTTTACAAAAATGAATGGGGAAAATGTAACTAAATTAAAATATCACTCCTACATGAATTCTAGTTTCTTAAACTTTTTTTCAGTCGCGACCCCTTTTTATCACTGAGATTTTTTTCATGACCCCCAGGAACCCATAATATTTAGAAAAATTTGTGTGACCCCATAAGTATTGTGCAAATCCGACACGTGCGAGTGAAACTATCAATTTCTTCAGTTGTAACTGTAATATACTATTGCAGTTTTAGGTCATTAACTTTAATTTTAAGACATAAAACAATGTGAAAATTTTAAATAAGTAACAGGCAAAATGATAGCATAATGTGCAAAGCAAGGAAAATGAATGTTTATATTATAAAAAGAATACATTGAAACTTTTCCCCCCTTCATCTGTATTGTCTTAACTTTATCCATTTTCAGATACATTGTCTAAAAATATTTGGTAACTGTACAATTATTATTATTATAGTAAGTTAAAGAAATATCAAAACTGCTAAAATTTTTGGTGACCCCCTGCTGAAGGTGCGACCCACAGTTTAAGAAACTCTGCAATAGATTAATCTAAGCCAGAGGTTCACCTAACTCTTAAATCTTAGTCAAGACTACTATAACTGCCTTGAAAATTACGGATGCAATTTTAATGTACTGAATAAATTTATCTGTAATGTAAATATTTTAAATTTTATGAGGAAATTTAAAGAATCCGACCACTGCCCAAATCACCTCATTTAAAAAATGTTACTGTAAGTTCATAAAATAAAAACCTAAGCTAGATTCTAAGATGCATGCATCACTTAGTTGAAACTGGCCAACTTTTAAAACGCTAGACACTTAAAATCTGTGTTACGAGAATTGCAAACGGATTAGAAGGCCACCAGTTTAGATTAAAACATGAAGAACAAAAATTTTGCATTATTTTATTCCTTTAAAAAATATATATTAGAATTACTTTTCAGCAGCTCTCAGCTTTTCTAAACCAGATGTCACACACTGTAGACTCCAGTCAACACATCTAGCAAATCCATCACTTAAAAGTAACTCTGTAATATTGCCATTCTGTTAAAGGAAACAGAAATATTAATGCAGCAATGTATAAAATTATAACAATATTTTTATGCAAGATACGCCATTCATAAAAATGACAAATTTTATTCCAGTAAATGTATAAACATGTCAACTTTAAAAGTTGAAATGTTTCTTCAAGTAAATTCAGTGCCAAATAAAATTTAAAATGCTACTTAATTATTACACTTAGAAACTTTCAGTATAACAAACAGGGTTTATACAAAAACAGACTTTTCTGAAAACATGGTTTTGGATTCATTATTTCCAAAACTCCAGTTTTATCAGGCTTTCTAATTTTTGTCCCCCCCCCAAAAAAATAATAGTATAAGTATTTTATTTAATTTATATAAAATAACAAAAAAATCAAAATCAGAGTCAAAATATATAAAAAAATTAAGGATTACATATACATATTACTTACACAACATAACAAAAACTCTAATAAAAATTTCAAATAATATTTATATAATATTCACCTATTTTAATTTCTCCTAAGAAAATAGGGTTTTTAAAAGCATAAAATATCCATGGAACGGTGGCTAAGTCTTGTTCTTATTTTGGACACAATATCGCTTGAAATTAAAAATACTCTTTTACTAGCTATTGAGCTTGGTTTTATAGTTTTCAGGGCATCAAATAAGATATCTAAGTTTATTGTTCTTTTATTCGTTGCCTCAAATAACGCAAATTTATCTTTCAGTGTCATTGGATTTGTAAGTTTTTCTTTAGGGTCTTCAAGAAACTTATGAACTGCTTTTTCCATGGCTTCTTTTAAAAAAGCATTACTCTGGTTGGTAGTTTCTTCAATTTGGTCTTCATCAGAACCGGTTTCCACATAAGAATTTGGATGTATTCTAGATAATATCTTTCCATATAACTTAATAATTTCGGTTTTTGAAGTTAAAGAAAGTACACTTGATTTTTTCAACTGAACTAGGAATGTTCTGTGGATTTTGCAAATACAGCCAGAGTTGCTAATTCTAAGCATCTTCTTTCCTGATTTTGTTCTTCTAAAAGCATATAATAATTTCAAACTTACTTCAGTGTTTAAATTTTTTAATTCATTTAACAAATTCAAATATACCTTCATTTGTTAGTAAACTACATTTTCATCGCCCTAAGACCAGCTGTTAGATGAATCAATCTCAGGACTTCATGAAGTTCTAAAAGTTTAGGATATTGAGCTTCATTCCACATATAAGAACCACCAATATCATTTAATGCTAAAAGAACACGTTTTACTAACAGAAATCTTCCAATCATGTCATCCACACTATTCCACCTTGTTTTGCAGTAAAGAATTAAATTTAACTCCTTTCCTTTTTCTTTCCTGATATAATTTTGAAGAATGATGTTTCTTACTGGAGATACAGACAAAATAGAAATGAAATATTATCAGTTACAAACATAAAAGAGAATCTTCAAAATCATTATATTTGTATTCGTCTTCATCTTCAGATTCCTCACTTGAAACATTTATTTCGGCTTCATCCATCTCTCTATGTTTATATAACATATCAGTAACTGCTAAGTGAATGGCATGTGAATTGCATAGTTGATTAATTACTGATGATAATTTTCCAAATTTTTTCATATAACAGCAGCATCATCACTTGTTGTTGCAACTATGTCAATTTCTAGATTTAAGTTGAAATTTTGTAGCCTTTCAGATACCAATTCTAATATTCTCAGAGCATCAAGGCTTGTTTCCACTGCTGCGTATGCATTGCAGTGTGTATGCATTTCCCCAATCAGCAAGCGAATTCACTTTGATTGACATCTGCAATCCGGTCAATGTGTGGCGACGGATAAAGTTCAACCACGTTCAACTTCTATCCATATGTCTGCGGATGCGTTGGGGTCATGTGGTATAAAAGGAGCAATCAGGTGTTGTCAACAAAAATTTAATGGCGGCAGAAGTAGTGATGAACGCTGGCTTAAAAAAAGAATGTTTTGCTAAAAAATATTTATTTCTAAATTAACATTATAGCAAGAAATCTGCATGCTGAAAAAGACAGCAATCAGCTGAATTTAATTAAAAAAAAGATAAGAAAAATAAGATTAACTGCAACTACAGTATTAGTTCGCAGAGAAAATCAGGCATTCAAGAAATCCAGTTCAAGAAAAGCAGGTGCAAAAATTATAATTCCAAGTCCATGAAATAGCAAAATCTATCCTGACAATTATTTCCCAATTCTGCATACACATTTACCTTTAATGAAAATGAACGTCTGACTATATCAAACTGCTATAGCAAATCAGATACGGCATTAAAAGATTTGTTATTTTTTTCTTTTGAAACATGTAAAAACTAAGAGCGTTAATTATAAATTAAATTTGATAGCCTTTTAAATATTCCACTGCATTAAAGAGTATGTTAAATTTGTATTTCTCTATTTATAAATATACCTCTTCGGCTAGCATATATTTGTAAGCACATGGAATATATTTTTAACAACCCGTTTAACTTCAATCAGAACGCCACTTTAAAACATAATGCTTTTTGTAATAAATGTCCTAAAAGCTGAAGAACAAATTCTGGTGAATTTTTTAGATGATAACACACTGAAATAGAACCAAAAAATTTAGTTTTAATAATTCATTTACTTAATGATGTATATAGGCCAAAATTGCATGCCGTACTTGTGTGATGATAGCTTAGTGATAAAGCTGACGGTAACATGGTTTAACTTTTGGGGTCATGAGTTCGAATCCCATACGCTTTTTCCACCCTGTCTGTAACTTTCTTAGTTTCTTGTTCCAATTTGATCTATAATTGTGTTTTATAATTTATTTCTATTATTATATGCATTAAATATAATGTTTTATTTATGCTCTTATTTATTTAAATTTTCCCTGCAAAAAATTTTGAAAATTATATAATACAAATTTAAAGCATGCTCCCTGTACATATATATATTTTTTTCGTTTCACTTTTATGTGAATGTACATACATGTGCTCAGACTTCAGGATATTTCCAGCTCTAAACTTTCACTGCCAATTAACATGAGTAACTTAAACATTTTTTTTTAAAAAAAATTACTATAATAATTACTTTTAAATTCAGAAGCACAGGCATTTTCCAGCAGAAGCACAGGAATTAATTAATTAAATATTTCCATTTTCTTTACCTAATGTGTGCGTATATATATATATATATATATATATATATATATATATAAAGAGAAAAAGCTTATAACTTCTTCTATGAAAAGATATATGAATTAAAAATTTTTTAATTAAAAATATTTTACAGATTATGCATAAAATAGAACTGCGCGTAGTGCATTTTAAAACAAACGAGATTTAAAATAAATTATCAAGCTATGACCATAAAGAAATTAAAAATGAAGAATAAAATTTTATATATTACCTGCTTTCTCCCTAAATCTGGGCATATTTTAAAAATACATTACCTCACATGGTAGTGAGCGGTATACAAGTATAGCACATTTTGTGTAAATATTGTGAACCTTCCTTTACAGTTGCTCTGTATTTTTAAAGTACCAACTATTTTTTAATTCGTTTAACTTTTTTATTTTATTTATTTGTTTATTTTTTCAGTAACAGTGCATTTTAGTTTTAATAATATATATATTATTTCATTAGTATTTAAGGCTTCTAGAAACACAAAGAAATTTTTCAAAATTTACTTCAGCTTCTATGCAATTAGTGATGTTCATAATATGCATTATAACCTTACTCATTCAAAAATTGCTAGCATACTTTACTTTCTTAGAACTTACTATTCTTAGAACTAACATTTGTCAACATTTTTTATGTGCATACTGTGTGTTGTCGCCAATAAAGTCCGCTTGGCGAGATTTGCGCCGGCAAAACGGAAAAATACCACAACTTGAAGTTTAAACTCACCTTGCTTTACATTGTTTGCTTCTTTCCAGTTTTCTCATCATTCCCTTCAAATCTATATGGTTCTGTACTGGACAGTTTTAAATGGGACAGTACTGGGCAGTAATTCTAGCTGACTCTATATCAGAACGGTATTAGCGTTTTCATCTTACAAGCATATTTTGACTTTGTATGTAGAATGATCCTCTAATTCGCTCTACATACATTCCAATACACCAAGCAAAGCTCAAAAATTGCAACTTAGAATAGGATTGCACACATGCACAGGAACCTGAACATCATCATCCTTATTTAGTATGTACTGCACCCATACTAGAATGACATACAAATACTTCTGCACACTTTTCATGAAAAGCTGAAAGTAGGAATTTAAAATTTTCTCTTTTTCTCAGAAGAGAGAATTCATTCTTCAAACTCGCGATTCGCTTGCAATAAGTCGCCAATGAATCTACTCAGCTTTCGATTTCACTAGTCTGTCCAACTGTTTTCATAGAAATGAACAAAAATTAAATTCCATCCCCTCATTTCATGTTCAATGCTCACAGAAATCCTAACCATTTACATAAATTGCATATAAGACTCAAAACCAAATAAAATGCTTTAGTTCAACATGCACATATTTACTTGCTATTAGTAGAAAGAAAAATGCATAGACATCTCTTTTAAACTAAAACAAAAGTGTTTTATTAATATAAACACACTTAAAATAAAATTTAAAATTAAGATAAATTTATGGTATATATGTAAAACTCATGTAACATACAATTTTCTGTTCTCCTAATGAAAAAACATGTTTCAGAGAAAATAACAGAATTTTTTTTAAAAAACCTACATGCTTTTTTTATTCAAACAACATCTATCAACAGCGAAAGATGTCATTAAAAGTCAAATCATCATTATGTAGCAGTATCTCTGTCTGACATAAAAAAATTACTTTTATGTATTAACATAAAAACTAAAATTCTTGCTTACAGGATGAATTATGGTTCCAAGAAAATTTTGATTTGAAACACTTTCTAAAATAACTTCTACATCCCTTTGAAGAAGACGACTCTCGGTGTAAAATTTTGCCTCTTCTGCAAATGGTTCAGGAGTCTGCTCTTCACCACGAAATGTAGGACACTATAAAAAAACAAATGAAGTTACATAATAGTTAGAATTTTAAAAAGCAGTAACTGAAGATAGTGCAGACAAGGATTTTTATACTACAAGTTCACATTAAAATTTAATTCCAAAATTTTTAATTGCTAAATTTATTCATATTCTACTCAAAAACTGCAACTATTCGGGAATAGTTGAATGTCATTAAATATTGCACTGATCATACTTACTCTTATTCCTGAAAGCATAACTATTATACTGAAATATTCAGGGAAGTAATCATCATCAGGAAGTAAAAGAACTCTAAGTGTGCTGCCATCCCTAACATGCTCAACAATAGCTTTTAGAGGCTTCTGATGCAAAGAATCCTTGAAAGTTGCAGTATTGTCAACTGACCATCTAACAGTTCTTATGTGCTCTGATGCATTAGGACCATGCTTTCCCTTTCCTGCAGACTTTGCATTGTCTTCCAACTCAGACAGTCTTTGATGAGCCCTTCAAAAAGTAAAACTATTAAGGATTTTTTGGAGAATTGTAGCAGTTTCTTAGTTTACATAAAAAATTGTGTGTGTGTGTGTGTGTGTGTGTGCGTGCGCGTGCGTGTGTGTGTGTGTGTGTGTGTGTGTGTGTGAGTGTGAGTGTGAGTGTGAGTGTAAGTGTAAGTGTGAGTGTAAGTGTAAGTGTAAGATAAAAATCTGTGAATCAGCTTTATAATTTAATTTGATAATTTGTCTGACTTATGCTTGCTTACAAAAGAATTTTAATTTCAACAATCTCTTGACCAACCAAGTTTAAAACTAGAGGCATACGTCTGCATGTATACTGATGATGCAATTAACTTTTAATAATTATGATGTCATAGAAAAATTCCAAATTTATGCTTCTTGATTTAAACCCAATAAAATTGGACAAGAAATAGAATATTTTGATCTTCATATAGTTAATTATAAAACAATCAAACAGTTTGCTAAAAGAACTTTTAACTCTTTTACAATTAAACTTATCAAATGGAAATTCCATATCTCTAGGAGTCATCAGAAACACAATACTCAATCAAATCAATAGATTTAAAAAAATCTTAACAAAAGTTTTCGACTTAAAAAATGAGATCATTTTAGTTGCACAAGTACTTAAAGAAAACAGCACATTCACAGAATTTATTAATTATTTTCTTAGAAAGCTTTCATTGAATACCAAATTTAATACTTAACCTAATATATAATAATAAGCTTCTCTGAAACCAAACAGGAGGGTAAGAAAAGATGCCCTGTTTGCTCTGATGTTTTGTATATTTTTGTAATTAACTGCATAAAAAATGTTCTGCAAGTATTCTGGCCTCCACCCTTTTTAGATGTAAAAATTTTTCTCCACAATTGATTTCAAAATTTTCGATTTTACTCTGCATTTCTAATGTTCACAATTCTTACCATACAGCTTTTTTTCTTAATTAGCTCAGTTGCACACAGGAAGAAAATTCGTGCCAATGGAAACCGCCTTCTTGCCTGGGGCTCAAGTGGCTACCAGGTGCTTCGGCAGGTGATGGATAGCAAGATGCCTTGTATTATCTGACAGGATAGCTGTGAATAATAAATAAGAAGCCACAAACACCCTCCCATAACCCTGGTGTTAGGTGAACCATGCCTAGGATGAATGACACTGCAGTTATAGTGTCTTAATGCAGCCTCTAGAATGCCCGGCAACTTCTAGTGTACTTTGCCTTATCAAGCAACAGGAAATACTGGGTGGACTACTTTTTGGCAATATAATAATTCTGATTTTGCAAGCCAAACCTCTGAGGAGACCTTTCTTCTCAAAACACAGACACCCAGAGGAAATCAATTGAAGGAGCAGAAATAAATCTTTTACCCAGTGAAGTAGAAATGACATCTACTCAAGTTACTCAACAACTGGAGAAGGGCAAAATGCTATTGAAAGTATGACTGCCTATCTAGATAAAATCAAAAAGAGAATGAGGAAATAGTATGCCATATTATATAAGAGTGTGATGTCCATGCCCTCATTCGCTTGACTATTTTAGGTATTTTCAATACAAAAGAGTTACACCAGAACTCTATTAAGGGGCTGTAAATATGTCAAAGTGGGCTTAATAAACAAAGTGGGCTTTGTTTATAGTCTGACAGCCAAACAGATGCATTAGGTTTGGTGCATTTGGCACAAAATGCTATTCAACAGAGATACCTAATACTTGACAAACCCAACATAAAGAACCCCCTTCCTGTTTCAATTTCATGCCAATACAGAAGCAGTTGTAACATTAAAATGGACTCTCCCAAACTTTACTCATGGCAATCCTTAGCATCTAAAGCTTATTGCTGTGACAGCACCATTTTCAAATCCTTTGGATAGGATTAGATATAAAAAAAAAAAAAAAAATTCTTAATTCTTAATAATTCTGGCCTATTAATAAGTAAAATTCTCTGTTTGACTCTTATTTGCTTATTTCATTTCATTTGCATCTCTATTTCATTTTTTCATATATTTTTTTATTTATTCTTATTTTTTTAGCTTAAGTATAATTCTGCATGAATACTATATTTTTTAATTAACAGCAATTAATTGTCTATCTGGGCATCGAGGAATTATTCCACATTTTTGAACTTCTTTAAAATTCAAATTTGGATTTTACAAAACTGAATAGGAAATTTTTAAATTGCAATTGGGATTTGCTCAGAAATACAAAATGACAAAATGCCCTCCTCATGAACTGCTGGAGGTTGTATGAAGATTCCAATTCCCCTTGATAAGTCAGGATCTTTCTAAGGAACAATTCTCTTGTTTTATTTAGTTTTTCATTTTAATTAAAAATTCCTGTTTACTTACAAATTCAAATTTTTTAATTTCCATAATAGTACACATTTACTATCTAAATTTCACTTTGCATTTCATAGGAGATAATTTTCATTCATATATTCTCTATTAATAAAATTTTATCTTTGCAGCAATGATGCAGGATTTTATTTTTTAAGTCCTTTTTAAATAAATCATAAATTTTTAATAATTCATCAATTTTAAAGTTTTTCTCCTTGTTCTTTACAAATTATTAGTATATACATATGTATAAATACATAATTTGCTTTTAATTTGTATCAGTAGGTCATAAAAATAACCTTTTCTTTCTTCTTATTTGCAACTTCTCCCCATCAAAATGTATAGATAAAGCAATGCACTGTCACCAAATTTGTTATGTGGCAACCCACAACATTGCTAAAATGTATTTCTGCGTGAGCCCACAGCCCTCCAAATTTGATGGTAATTTTTCCGATTTGTGTGTTTGGATTGAGTACATCCCCCCCCCATGACGAGCCATAATCGGACTGTGGATTTTGCCAACAGATGATAAAGAACTGGATTTCTTCATACGTAAAGCTTTTTGTTCAACAACAGAGAGTGCAAAAATTCCCATTCCACAAAGTTATACTTCTTAAACGCTTGAATTTTATGAAAATGTAATGTGAAAAACAAAGAATGCAAAAAGTTAAATTTGTGGAATTCCCTGATCTTTTTTTAATCAAAAACAGACTGCTGTGCTAATGGAGAAAACAAACGCATGTACGATGACAAATTTTCACAATTCTCTTAATTTTTTTAATGAAAACAGATCACTGTGTACATGGGAAGAATAGCAAGAAAATACACTGCATAAGGATTTCTTGAAAAAGATAAGTGTTTTATTATGGACGTCTCTGGCTTTTTTAATGTTATTGATTGATTACTCTCTTATGGAATTTCTAGTGAACAGCCATTTTTGTTCCCTTTTGCATATTATTAGCTTTAAAAAATGTAGTCACCAACTAATTAAGGTAAAATTTAAAAAAACATGCCAAATAAATATTTATTTAAAAGTCAAACAACAAAAATCAGCATTACATTTGCAAATTTTCACAGGACTAGTTTTTATGGTTTTACTGAACAATGCGCAAATGCACTTATCTGCACTTTGGCAGGTGAGAATGGAAAAAGAAAACCATCGAAACTAAACCTGTGAAAATTTGCAAATGTAATGCTGACTTCTGTTGTCTGACTTCTAAATTAATAGTCACTAACTAGTCGGAGACTTTTTCAGGTTGGTTTGGTTTTGCTTATTTGATAACAGTAACGCATGTGAGCGCTATCTGCCTAAGAGGATGGATGCCTTCGTGGAGGACTTCCTATGTGAAACTGGCTTGTACCCATATCACATATAGTGAAAAACCATGAAAATACCCATGCAGCCAGTTCATTCACTTGGAATTGAACCCAGGTTGAACTAACACTGTTCAATGATTTTACTCTCCGGACGTTAGTAGGCCAGTGACTTTTAGAAAAAGAGCTGCAGAAAGTACCAAATAACCCAAAAATTACATTTTATATGGCATATAATGCAACAAACCAAGAACCTGAAAAACTTGCAAAAATGAAATAAACAAAACTAGTGAAGATGTTATTACAAAATACATGAAAATTACAAACAGAATACAAAAGATCAATTAGGTGTTTCATTTCTATTAAAAAATTTTGAACAATTTTTCACATGATTATTGCCATATATATTTAAATTCTTAAGGCTGTAATCCAAGTATGTATTTCGAATCTGATTTATGAAGTGCAAAGCAAAATTGATAAAAATATTTTATACAGCAGAAAATTTGTCATTAATTAAAACTAAGACTAAATAAGAACCACGATATGAAATAGAAACAAACATTTATATAACTTATAAATATGATGTGCTAATTTAAACAGAAATTTGCTTACTATACAACTCTAGCATTTATCATGCTTTATCTTTAAATGAAATAAGAAGCATCATTTAAAATGAATAAAACATGATAGCTGAAATCCAGTATATAATCCTTCAAGTATAAAATATTTTATTAGCTTCATTAATTTTAATTTACTAAAAGCAATTGAATTACAATAGAATTGCAATAATTCATGACCACTTAAATCCACTAACACCTATAATTCACACTCATTTTTTGATGCAAACATACAAAATGTGTATTTTCTAAAAACTCAGCAAATTTAACTGCATTTTTTTCTTATATATTTACACAAGTGATCTTAACAAAAATACACAATATTTCTAATACGTCTTGATTGAAGAAACAAGTTTATTATCAAAGAAGCATTTTCCATGCACATCTTCATCCTCGCTTTATGGTTTGTTTACACTTCATGCAACAAGATTGTTTATAGCAGTGGCAAAGGTGGGGAAATGGCTAAACATGTAGAACTTGTAGAAATTTCTCAAATGTCAAAACTAGAAAACAAAACAGAGAAAAAAAGGCATAGAAACTTAAATAAATCCAAACTTTGAATTCTTGCACTTTTTGCTTACTAATAATTAGGTTATTAATCAAATTTCAGTTGCTTTTACAATAATGACAGAATAAATATAAAGATTTAATTTAGGAAAAATATACAGATAGATTTAGGAAGAATATACTGAAGTTACTAAAAAATATTTCATTTCGAGTTGGGATAAAAATTATAGGAATGATGTGTTATCATTATGGATTTTTATGATGTGTTATCATTATGGATTTTTACAGCTTATATAATTCAATTCTCAGAATTTCAAGGCTGGAGCACAATGTTATTTTGAAGAAATGCAATATTTTGATTCCCAATTTAATAGAATGTTTATCTGATTTAAACACCAAAGGGGAAGAGTCAGTCATTTTATAAGAAAATGTTTACACAACTTTAATCTTAATCACTTTAAAAAAGAAATAAAAACACATACTCATTTGATTTTATTGCTCCACGTCGCACATCAACTAGACCTTCCGAAACCAAAGATTCAATCACATTCTCAGCCAAACTATCTGCAGATAAAGAATAGCTAAAAGTGAAGATATTGCAGTACACAATTTTAAAGCAAATTTTCAACAATTGTTATACATTAACAACCAAAAAACGAAGCTTATCATCAAACACTAAAAAAGCAATGTTAGTTTTAATATGCAATCAGCATTCTCAAGTTTAATAACTGCAAATTATTTCCAGAGCATTTTGTTTCTATTACTACACAAATTAAGAAGCTACAGTTTTTGTACATGATTCCAATAACTATTAGTTTTTTAATCCTCATTTAGCTTCAAAAATAAAAAGAGTGTTTTATTATTATCATTATTATGCAGATTGGATTAACTGTCCAGTTAGTGAATTATGAAATCGGAGGCAGATACTTTTCAAGAATAATATTCCAAGAAATAGTGAGTAATAGAGAAATAATAAACTTCATAAATCTAAATTCATGGCTGATCATAATATATTTGGGCCCTAACATAAAAATTAGAAGCAGTAAAATCGAGGCACAACATTTCACAAAAGATGCTTTTTGGTACTCTCAAATTGTCTTGATAATTCCTATGGCGCATTTCTGCATTCAGCACTCTTGTTGGTCACCCCCTTTTACTCACTTTTATATTTTTATTTCAGAATTATATATCACATACATAAAAATTTCTCTAAATTTATTTTATTTGGGTTTGCAAATTATTAATGGTAAAATAAAGTTTCCATTCCTGCGACATAACTTATGCTTTACTGTGTAGTTAGAAAGACACTTGAAAACAGACATAGCCACAAATCCCATGCACTTTATTCCTTGATAACTAACTCTTAGGTCACATTCTATTACGTTGTATATCATCAAAGTAGGTGCGCTACCCCACAATTTGATAAAGATTATTAAATACTAAATATCCCACAATTTTATACAGATTATATTTTTAGAACCATGGACAGTAGTTAGCAGAAATTAAGCGACTCATGAGCAAGTGAAGTTGTGTCTTGGGTGCAAGAGAGTTAAAACTAAAGTGCATAATCATCCATCGGGGAAGCTTGCCAACAGAAGGTTTTGCTTTAAAGTTGTTTATTAAGAGAAAAGTTTCAGTTCTCAGAATTCTGAGTTTAGGTTCTGAATTAGCTACGTAATCAGCATTATGCAAGCCATACAAGATGGATCGATCTAGAAATGATGCAGCCTAGAAAAGTTATTATGATTTTTAGAACAGAGAGGGAGAATACGGAGTATTACTAATTTAAATTATAATTGATAAATTTAAATTATAATTGATTTACATATTTTTTATCTTATTTTGATTTACATATTTATCTTATATATGTGTGTGTACATAATATAGATTGTTGCATGTGTAAGGATTTGTAATGGACTGAACACACCAAAAGAAACACTTTACACAAAAATTGTCATACAGTTCTCAATATCACAATGCAAAACCAAAAGTTACACTTCAAAATACTAAAAATATAAAACACAATGCAATGCAAAGTGCATCTAAAGAGCAAAGCTCACATGGAGATAATCTGAATACTCCGAAGCCAACTGTGAACTAACAACAGAAAAACTGATCAGGGGCGTAGCTAGAAGGCGGGCAAGGGGAGACATCTGTCCCCAGGTGCAGTATCCAGGGGGCACCAAACTGATGATGTGAATTTTTAGAATGATTTTTTTTTCATTCTTTGTAAAGAGAATGTGGCGCTAAATTTTTAATTGTGACCCCAAGTGCTGAAAACTCTAGCTACAGTTTTGAAACTAATGTTCTCTCTAGTCTTATATAGTTTTCCCCCAGCTGCCAAGAACTTTCTCACCTTCCACTTTTCGAAATTACTGGAAGGCATATGAGGGCCAGATACAGTTACAGGCATATGGGGATCAATAACATTTGTTCAATCACAATATGAATTACTCATACAGGGACTGGACCCAAATGTTGCCAAGTTTGGCTACTTTTACTGATTTCTCGCCAAATCTGGCATTAAAAATAGTCGCCAAAACCATGCCCAGCTTAATTATTCAACTGTTATTTTGGCTTGTGTAACCAAAAATTTTTGCGCCAAAAATCGCCACTACACAAAGGCAAAATAACAAGACAAAGAGTTGCACAAACTCGGTATCCATGTACACATCGATATATTTTCTCTTAAAAAGTCAAAGGAGCACCCAATTCTACAGTAGAGGCAAACAAAAAATACATAATCTCAATAAACTACATTTTAAACCAAACAATAAAATAACATAAAAAAGAAAAAACCTCTTATGCATTTAAGCACTACACAAAGCAAATATCCACTTACCTTATTTAGAAATTTCTTAGTCTCCAGTGTGGGGCACACAAAATTCCTTAACAGCATCCAGAAACTTCTTAAAATTATCTGAACTCGAATCCATATATCGGCATCGCCACATAAATTCACAAAAATAAGTCAAAAATATCCTCCGTAGTTCCAGACTGTCCAGAAAATGGCTACTAAGTAAATCTTCATTTACACACCAGTCAACTAATGCTCTTTTCCTCTTTTGCTCAAAATCGTTCAGAAACTTCAAATTAATCTTACTACATTCAGCCATCCTACCATCTAAACAATAATACAAGCAAAGTACTTCCTAACCAATACACACCACAAAAGTCCTTACAAAACATCCCGTGATTCAAAATTTCCCAAAATAATACAACCAATTACGTCATAATAGGGTTTCCATAACATTCAACTACTCAGGTTATCATAAATGAAACAACTACTTGGCAATAAATGAAACAATTTGGCATTAAATGAAACAGGAACTTTGCGATAATACAAGGGGTATCCTTAAGTCAACTCTAACCAGTATCTGTTTTTGTAGAAAATCTAATACTAAATCTCGCTTTGGTTCAATTTCTCATGCAAAATTTGCTAGAGTTTCAAAACAATCTGATGCAGTAAATATTCTTTATTGCACTTTTGAAGTAACTGGCACACTGATGAGAATCCTGCCAATACTATAATCCCAATTCATGATCAACTTCTAAAACTACTTTTGCCAAAAAAACATTAGTTTGATAAAGCAACATTAGTTTGCATAATTTTCTGGCCAAAAAATGGAGATAAAAAGCAAGCAGTTGAGACAAGAATTTATCTCTTTACACTACACAATATTAGAGCTTGATAGCATATATTTAGGGAAAGGAAATGAATTTCAAAATAAACAATGTTTTAAAGTGATTAAAAAGAATTTATTACTAAACTCAAAGCAAGAATGGAAAATAAAGAAAAACGTATTTAAGCATACTATGCATTCTGGTCAAAAGATAAAATGAAATCATTCAAGTGAAGAAAATGAACCAAACCCAAGAAAATTCAGCAAAACATAATTTTTCCATTATATGTGTGAGCTACATAAAGCAAGAGGAACCTGTTAAAAATAGCCTCAAATATTAAGAATGATAAATTATGAGCCACCAACAAGCACTTCCTTAAAATATATACTTTTTATGTTTCTTTATTTCTCAGTCTTTACAGCTGTATGTTCATACTCAAAATTATTTATTTATAATGTATACTCAAAATTAATATATAAAAAGGCTTTCAAATACTGCACCTTTTCCAAGATATATAGTGCCATACTCTCGATTTGAATTAACAGGCTTCTCAACAACAAAATAAACTTCTTTTCCAATGAGCTTTTTCCTTAGAAATTCTCTTGCTTCCCAAGCAAACGGCTGAAACAGAATTCAATATAGGTAATTAAAAAAGAGGTTAGTAAAATCAAATGCACATTAACACAAATTCTAAAAAATGAAAAATTTGAAAACAACTGCTAAAAAGTGATGTACAACCTGAAGGATAACGAAACATTTATACTTTTCTCAATTACATAATTTTCAATTACATATAAATTCCAAACCACTGTACCTGAACACAATACAGTACAAAGTCCATAATCTGGACTCGTCGGTACTTCGGCAATTCCAGATTAGGGGTTTTTCAGGATTATAGATCATCAATTTAAATCTGGCATGATGGCATGCAGAAACTATACAATTAAAAATATGAAACCATAATTTATGAAATAAAGAGCAATTATGATCTAAATGGTATCAAAATTTATGAAAAAAAGCTTAATATTTATTTGTTTACTTTACTCTCTCACTTTCTTCACTATCGGAAGCCGGGCATGTGTAAACGCTTTACTGGCTTTACAAGCATGTGTAGTGGACGCTAGCATTAAATGCGCATGTGCAAGTTTGTGGCTTTGAGGTCCGAATTATAGATCATTCTGGATAATGGACGTCCGGATTACGGACTTTATACTGTACTAAATAACTTCAAGTATATGGTACAAAGTCAGCCTAAACTCCTGTTATATGTAATTTTCCTAACTGGGGGGAAAAGAAATATATTTTATTTACAAGCCCTTTTGCTTGAAAGAAAGGCTTTTACTTCTTCAATCGTCCTTTCATTCTTTAAGATCAGTTATAGCGAAATGTTACACATTCTACTTGTCTATTTGACAGGTCATGAGAGTGGCCTTGTCTTCTAACACTGCTACTCTCCACATGCCAAATCTTAAACAGTCTATTTTCAGAATAACCTTCATATATACTGATAATTTAGATGAAAGGCAAATGGAGACAATATATTTTAACATTTTATTAAGCTAGCAATTTCACAACCAGCACTTAGCAAAAGAACAGCCATCTAAAACTACTCGGAAGTGTTCCACTTAAACATGATTTTTAGAACTTACTTTTTTTTTTAAAAAAAAAAAGCCATACTACCTCACACTTTTCGGTTTGTTCCTCAGCACTACGTTTCGTTTAGTCTTGCTTCTTTCCTGACAATAATTGTCTTTATAGCTAGCACTCCAGTGATCACACTTTTCATCTATTTTTTTCCTCCTTTTACCAACAATAGATTCCATGACTTGGTATTTGCTACAGGACAAAAAACAGCTGTCCTGTTTCTTCAAAAAAAAAGAGACATTGTTCCAGAAGAAAGGCTGTTTGAATAACCATCTCATGAAATTAAAATCAAACTTAAAGCCAAGATATCTGCGTAACTTTTGATCATGGAGAGAACTAAGCCGAAGGTTTAGTACTAAATGAACACGGGGAAAGAAATGAGCCAAAATGCATCAATATGAAGCTGAAAATGTGAGGCATGGCTTTAGCAAAAAAGTATCAAAATTTATAATGATTATCCTAATGTCTGTTATGTAGTTAATTGATTATCCTAATGTCTTTAGTTGGCTATTCTTATACTAACGTCTCTTTGCTCATGAAGACGGGATGAATTTATTCAATAGTGTTGCTACTCTGACAAGGTTCGTACACATCTCTGTACACGGAAAATAAGTACTTTTAAGGACCATTAGTGAAAAACATTAAGGACCTATAAGCAAATGGGAATTGAATAAATTCAATTAAAATTATTATCTATGCCTGAACTCCACTTTTGTAATACCATCCTAAAAATAAAATAGATCCATAAGTAAGATGCATTATTATAAAACATGAATTAGTTAACTTAATTATTAATGAGAATAAAATAAACTACATTAAATTTATTAAGTAGCATTAAATATTTTTCACTCATAACAGTTGGACATATTTGAAAGAAGACAAGTGACAATTTGTTTACATTTTACTAACAGCTTTATGTTGATTTCTTTTTATTTCTCATTTTGCCACATACTTGCTCAGTCTAGAGGTTTAGTAAATAGCAGGTAGATTTTATGTCAAGCAGCATAGGTTAAAATGAGAAGTAAGATGATAAGGATCTAGGCTGATAAGATCTAGGCTACTTGCCTAGAAAGAGACCTGCTGATTAGAACAAACCTGAAAGGCCTGATGTAAGCACTGTTGAAAAGTTTTGAAAGTTAGTTGGGCTCTGTCTGACACAGTTAATGCCGTTGCTTCGTGTAGAGTTCCAGGGGTCGTAACCCAGTTAATATATTTTAAGGTTCCAATAAGCCACTAAAGAACTAGAGGTGATAAGTTATTTTGTATTATTTTAAGTCTTGCTATATGCAAAGAATAAGTTTTACGTGAATTTTTACATTTTTGTGTTTTATTTTGTGACCACAGTAAGGATAAATGAAATTCAGTATCTCACTTTAATATGCAAAGATAATTTTCAAGGGTAAGCAGTTAGTTATAAATAATTAAATTTGGTACTTAGGTAAACTTAGTCATTATGGATTTACCATTTAGAATTTAGTGATAGGTTAAAAATTTAGAAATCTCGATCAACAAAATCTAGAAATTGCAAAACTTTTAGAATTTAGAGCAGGCATTGCATTCAAAATTTAGAAAGGCACTAAGCAGCAGAATTTAGGATCCACATAGATTGCATCAGGTTGAAAATGCCTAGCGCCTACTTCTGTGTATGATGAATTAAGACATATTAGATGAATCTTCTAAATTGCAAGTTTTCAATTTCTTTATTAATAAAAAAAATTCCTTTCTATAATGCTTGTCCACGTGATAAGATTAGAAGCATTTTTAATGTGTTCCATGCTTGTGTCTAGTGAAAAGTAGAGAAAATAAAGGCAAGATAAACATGTTAAGATAAAGATTCTAGTATCAGAAGTAAAAACATTCAAATATTATGTTTTCATTGTTCTTCCAGATATTCTCCAAAAAGTAAGAAATTCATTGCAAACTTTCAGTAAAATGCATCCATTATAAGTTAATAGCATGGAGATATTTTTTGTTTTGTCACATATTTCTGGAATCTACTGGAATCATGGGTCTATAAATCTTGCCTTCAAATCCTTCTAAATCTTCTATGCTGCAATGGCTAAAATCCTAAAGAAAATTATCCCTAGCAATTCTGTAACAGCAAAAAGCCCAAAATATTTTGAAAAAAAAAGGGGGGAAGGAAAAAATGTAAAATTAACTTTATAGAGAAAACTGATGCATATTTTGAAAATTCTGAATACGAGACAATTACATGGGAAAAACTCTTACTATGAAAAAAATAAAAAGAAGACAGTTTTAATTAATTACATAGCTAATTTTGCTTTTGCTAAGAATTGTTTTGTTAATTGTATAGTATTATACCTTCTTTATTTTTCAGATTCAAAGCTTGTATAAGTTGCCAAAATGAAACTAATATAACAGAAAAATAAAAGTGTTTGATTTTAATGTTATTTTTTAAATATAATTTCAAAATATTATCATTATTTTAATGAAATTTATCAATGTTACAATGTTTTAAAAAAATCGTTGAAAAATTCCCAGATCTCTGAATTAAAACTTTTTTATAGAAATTCGCCAAAATGTTGGTAAGTCGCCAAATTTAGAACAGTTTAATAAAAGAATTCACATCCCCAAAAGCAGAAAGTTGTTTAAGAGCTCTTCAATAGAAAAAATATATTTCGAAATGCTTATGTTTCACTTCTTGCTTAGAAACTCGAGTATCCAACCATTTTATATTAGAAATAGGAACAAATTCTAACCCATTCACCCATTCAAAAGATAATCATATATTAAGACACAATAACATGCCAAATAAATACTAATTCAGAAGTCAAACAACAAAAATCAGCGTTATATTTACAAAATTTTCACAGGACTAGTTTTGATGGTTTTACCGAACCACCATCTTCAGCTGCAAAACCGCAAATGAACAAGATAGGAAATAATGATTAGATAAGATAAGAAAGCCTGGACAAGAATAAGCAAGTGGCGCCATCTGTTGGTGAAACCAGAACTAAAACATAATTTCTTTAAAGGCCGAAGGCAAATTTGGGTTGGAATTAGGATCGTTAACTAGAACAGAAAGATTTTTATGAATGTGAAATGCCTCTAGAAAATCCAGTTCTCCAATGGAAGATGTTTTTTGAATAATTTTGGCAGCAGAAAAACTGAAAGTGTGGTTTTCGGACCAACAATGTTGAGCAACAGAAGACTTCTGTGTTTCCTTTTTTCTAACATATGCCTCATGTTCCTTGACGCGAAATTTTAAGGCTCTCTTAGTTTGACCAATGTAAATTAAACCACACTGGCAAGGAATCCTATAAATACCCCAGGAATTCATATCCGGAATGGGGTCCTTGAGTATAGAAGTTGGAATTTTATTGATGGGAGAAAAAACAACCCGAAAGTTAAATTTCTGCAAAATATGTGCAACTTTATAGCTAATTGATAGAAAGAAGGGAATGACAACAGAATTTTTATAATCTCCTAAAACAAGAGTGTGCCTTTTAGTGTGTTGAGATGAGAATTTTTTAACTGCTTGATTAATAATGTTGGGTGGAAAGCCCCTGTCAATAGCTATTGCTTTTAAATAATTTAGTTCTTCATCAAGGGCTAGTTTGGAGGAGCAAACTTGAAGAGCACGGAAAACATAGGAATAAAATGAAGCTAACTTTTGTTTAGTCGGATGACATGATTTAAAGTGTGGTGGAAGGCAAACCGATGAAGGTTTACGGTAAACCGTAGTACTGAAGTTGGATGTGTTACGTGTGACCAGAATGTCGAGAAACGGAAGAGAATTGCAAGTCTCAAGTTCAAAAGTGAACTGAATAGCAGGATCAATAGAATTCATTGTTGAAAGAACTTTATTTAAATCATCTCTATTACCTTCAAACAGAGTAAAAGTATCGTCTACGTAGCGGAACCATGCCGGGAAGTTTATTAATCAAGCAGTTAAAAAATTCTCATCTCAACACACTAAAAGGCACACTCTTGTTTTAGGAGATTATAAAAATTCTGTTGTCATTCCCTTCTTTCCATCAATTAGCTATAAAGTTGCACATATTTTGCAGAAATTTAACTTTCGGGTTGTTTATTCTCCCATCAATAAAATTCCGACTTCTATAACTCAAGGACCCCATTCCGGATATGAATTCCTGGGGTATTTATAGGATTCCTTGCCAGTGTGGTTTAATTTACATTGGCCAAACTAAGAGAGCCTTAAAATTTCGCGTCAAAGAACATGAGGCATATGTTAGAAAAAAAGAAACACAGAAGTCTTCTGTTGCTGAACATTGTTGGTCCGAAAATCACACTTTCAATTTTTCTGCTGCCAAAATTATTCAAAAAACATCTTCCATTGGAGAACTGGATTTTCTAGAGGCATTTCACATTCATAAAAATCTTTCTGTTCTAGTTAACGATCCTAATTCCAATCCAAATTTGCCTTCGGCCTTTAAAAAATTATGTTTTAGTTCTGGTTTCACCAACAGATGGCGCCACTTGCTTATTCTTGTCCAGGCTTTCTTATCTTATCTAATCATTATTTCCTATCTTGTTCATTTGCGGTTTTGCAGCTGAAGATGGTGGTTCGGTAAAACCATCGAAACTAGTCCTGTGAAAATTTTGTAAATATAACGCTGATTTTTGTTGTTTGACTTCTGAATTAATAATCATATATGTTAATGAATCGCCAAAAAGATTCCTCCCAAATGCTAATTCACACTCAAAATGGCAGTCGTAAAAACAGAAATTTCAGATGATTGAAATTAAGGACCTTCTGCTGATTTTGGCCAAAATTAAGGACTTTTAAAGACCAAAAATTGATTCCAAACAACCTAAGGATTTCTAGCCCTCTCAGCGTTACGGCCGGAAAATTCCACATAGAAAGCTGCATTTTATATTCATTATACATGAATATTTCTGCAAGTTTTTAATGTATCTGATTTCGGTTTTGATGTATATTGGAAGAAAAGGAATCAAGGTACAAACTGAGAGAATCATTTTTTAATTAAAATCAAGAAAATACCACTTATTCATGACATTTTGAGGAACTTTGAAATTTCAGGGCTAAACCCGTTGCAGCTTAATGAGCGATTGCTCAGATTTTTAAATTTGAAGCACTGAAATGCTCCAGTAAAGAAATTATAAGGGAATAAAACAGAATAATTGTAATTTGCAATATCTTCTCAACACTCCTTTTTAATTTGGTTACTTCCCATTTCTAAATTTAACTGCTTATAATACATATATGCGAGACAGAAGTATGTAAAACATACTACAGTCTATAGCAGTCCCTTACCTCTCCTGTTTTAATTTGGTTATTTCTCATTTTCATCCTCAAACTAACATCATATTTATAAATCTCTTTAAATTGTGTCATTTCAAAAGCAAGCCTCTTGACATAATTCTTATGTAACGCTAATCAGGTTGATACTTAAGTAACACTTCAGCCAATAATAATGTAGAAATCTGTAAACAAACCTTTAGCAACATATCAGAATGAAATTGAACAAAATCAGATCAGTCTTAACCAGTCTTTAAACTATGATCAGTGTATTCATTCACTTCTCTGTCCAGCCAACATGCTTTTTGTTACTGTACAAATGTAATTAAAAATGTAATTAAAATGGCACAAATGTAATTAAAAATGGACACATATTTTGAGTCAGCTTGGCTATATGTACCTGTATCAAGAGATTGTTTTGTCAAGAATAAAAGTACATTAACATGTTGACAGCAGTGCGAAAATTCATTGTTCTTTTCATGCGGCAGCACTTGAATTAACAGCCTGTCTCGTGGGGCAGCGACAAATTATAAAATTTAAATTTTTAAATTATAAAATTATAATATAAAATTATATATTTTATAATAAAATAATTGTATTTTTTGATATACAAGCATATTTTAGTATTTTTTTATATACAAGCTTGACCAGAGTCATGCCGGCCCGCTGAACAATCAAGCTGGGCCATACTGCCTCATGAAACAGACTAGTATGACCCACCGGTGGGTCAGGCCGCCTCACAGAACAGACTAATATGACCCACCAGTGGGTCAGGCTGCCCCACAGAACAGACAGGTATAGCCCACAGGTAGGTCAGGTAGGCATCAACGTGTTAAGTCAGCCACTCTGATATGATTGCTAATATTTTTACGCATTAACACAGCTTTCTTAACAACACATCTTTATGCATATACATCACCATCTAAATTACTACTTCTCACAAGGGTCCCATAACAATGTATAAACAAATATAAGACTCCATAACAATGTATAAATGTTTTACGACATATATACCATATTTAATCTTATATTTCTCCCCCTTGCGTACGTTTCTGTCCACATGATTTAAAATCATCTGATTCATGGTAGCAATGTAAAAGTTATGCAGATAGAAATACATTTCGTGAAAGTTGAAAGACTATTATTGAAATAAGCCCTTTGAAACACATAATATAATGACATTAGTGTGCATTTATGCGGGCTTCTGAATGTGCTATGTTTATCACTTAAGCCTTCTTTACAGAAATAGTATACACCCCATATTTTTTCCTTTCTGGTTTTTAAGCAGTAAAATTAGTAAGAAAAGGGGAACATTACACAAGTAAATACAGTACAAAGTCCGAGATTGAGACTTCGGTAATTCCAGATCTGGGATTTATCTGGATATTAGATCATCAGTTTAAATCAAGTAAGATGACATGTAGAAATTATAAAACTGATAATATGAAAGTGATTTATGAATAATGCAACATTAATGACATTATTGGGAATCAAAATTTACAAAAAGTCAATATTTGTTTGCTTTGTTAAATATTTCTTTCAACGTGAGTCGTTTAATTTGCTTTGTTTTTGTGTTAATACTTTTCTTTAATTTTACAGACAGACAATTTATTATTTATTATTCAGTTACAAAGTTTTGTTCCTACCTAACTGACAGTTTTCAAGATCTGAAAATCATTTTAAGCTTTCCTCTTGGGGTAAGATTAAAAAATGTTAAGTTATTACGAGGGCAAAATAAAGTTTACTACCTTAATAAAAAATACTGGTGTGTAAGGGCTTTAAAAACTTAAAACTATACTGTCTCTTTTACCAGGAAATAGGATTGTACAGCACAACTTAACTACTACTGCTATGCTGACATCAGCTCAATGTGTCAACAGATTTTGCAGCTATAAAGGAAGCTTGCAAAAACCCAAAATGCTGCTGGAAGAATATATTCTATGCTACCGTTAAAAATTCAATGAGCAAAAATGTGTTAGAATTCACATGTCATAATCTCAGAATGCAGAGGATTAGTTACACACACAGACACTACTGTGTTAACGAGTACAGAATATGGCAGAACAGAAATATGGCATATGGTAACATAATATAATGTTCTAACATCCAAACTAAAAGCTACTGAAAAATCAAATGAATTTCTTTAATCAATTTTTCAAACACTTTGAAGAAAAGAGATTTCTTATAGACTACAAATAAAATAATCTTTCATATACAATACCTCATCTTTGGTTGCTCCCTCCCCATTTCGAGTTGGACCGCGAGCTAATTTTGGAGCTATAATACTTGATAACCCTATTGTTTTCTCTTTCGGAGGTCCTCCCTTTGGAACCCCTCTTATTACTACAGTATCACCAGAAAGAACCTAAAAAGAAAACATAGCTCAAAAATATCATGTTTGGCAAAGAGTATAACTATGAAATATAGCTGAACTTGATTATAATCAGCAAAAATAATAACAGTTTTAATTTAAACCCTTTAGATACATCACACAAATTCTGGCAGAAATGCAAGCATTCTCAGCTTCTTTGAGAAATGAAAATACTTGATTTATAAAATAGGGGAAAAAATGAAGATTCCTTTTTATTTCTTACATTTAAGAAATTAGAAGAAATATCAAAACATATTCAGTATTTCAGCAGAAAGTATGCGAAACATCAAGGCAGGGTTTCTTTAAATTTTTAGTCACAACCTTTATTTATCACCAAGATTTTTTCGTGACCCCCAGAACCCCATAATATTTTAAAAAATTTTGTGGGACCGCCATAAGTATTGCGCAAATCCGACACATGCCGTGAGTGAAACTGTCAATTTTTTCACTTGTACTGTAATATCCTACTGCAGTTTTAAGTCATTAACTTTAATTTCTAATTTTAAGACATAGAACAATGTGAAAATTTTAAACAAGTAACAGACGAAATGACAGCGTCACGTGCAAAGCAAGGAAAATGAACGTTTACATTATAAAAAGAATGCGTCGAAATGTTTTCATTTTTTTCTTTGTTTGTATTGTCTTACCTTTATCTATTTTCAGATACATTGTGTAAAAATATTTGGTAATTTTAAAATTATTATAATAAGCTAAAGAAATATCAAAACTGCTAAATTTTTTGGCAACCCCCGCTGCAAGTCTGCCCTTTGGGAGTCGCGACCCACAGTTTAAGAAACCCTGCATTAAGATAAAATTTTTAAAACATCAATAGCAAAATTAAAAATTGATATTAACTGAAATAATATTCAGTACTAATTCATACAGAACAAACTCCAAGATCCAGAATTGTTGGGACTTCAGAAATTTCCAAAATCTGGAATTATCGTATTTTATATCATCAGTTTAAATCGTGGTTCCAAAACTTATGCCCAAGGATCCTCTTCTTATAGCAAAAGCCTGACTACCTCCAAGTGAAATAACTGTAGGTAACTGCATAACAGAAAAATTAAAGTTTAACTTGTCTTGAATGGTAAATGGCAACATAAAAATAAAATGTACCTAAAACATTTTGATATTTAAAGAAATATTTACTAAAATTACAACTTTTCTTGTAAAATTATGTTCAGCTCTGCATTTGTGAGTAATGTTAGAGTCAGTTTCCTTTTTCTGTGATGAGTCTCAAGGAAGATGGAGAAGTAATCAACAGCTTCTGTACAGTGATCCATAATGCAGGATGTAAAATTATTATGTTTTTGCTACTAGAATTTGTGGTACATTTATACATAGATTTACTTATTTGCCACTAATACAAAGCCTGGTGAAGTATGGAATTATTGCACTATTCAGCCGCTTGCTCTTATGCTGTAACTGGTAGCATGATCAACTAGCACTGGATGATTTGTAAATGAATCCTGCATAAATATTTTTTTTTTTCATGTTTCCTGCCCCCCCCCCAAAAAAATGGCTCTACAAACTAAAGCAAACCTTGATTAAGACCAACTGATGCCTTCCTTTAAGATAGAACTGAGCCTCCAATTTTTATAATTCTTTACTTTGTTGACTTAAAAGTAGGTAGAAGTTGACCATAAAAAAGTAAATTCAGACTGCTCACTTTTTATTCCCAAAAACTGTCACCTTTTAGCTTGAAGCCCTAGAAGCAGCAGTTTATATTGCTCAATAATTAATGCAGCTCTGACTAAAACCATCATTATTTAAAAAATGTTTTTGTTTAGTTCTTTCTTTGAGTGATGTAAAATCATGAAATATACCAAAAGTACAGAATTTTCTTTTTTCATTAGTAATAAATGCTGTAACTGGGGACCAAGAGCTCTAGTTTCTGTAATCTTGAGGCTCTCAAAATACAGCTGAAACAATCCCGTCCATTTGTGACCCAAGATTAACACATACACTCTTTAGCTGCGTTCACACTGGTCCATTGGCGCAAAAAGCAGAAATACAGAAACAAAACGCTTTCCACGTATGTCAATTCTTACTAGCACAGAAACTTTCACTTTAAAAGTTGTCATGTGCACGCTAGATGGCTCTTTATATTGGAGACTTGAGGAAAACAAATTGTGTGGTATTTTAACATTTTACAGTTACATTTTTTAATTATAATGGATCTAATTTTTGGTAGATTAAAACTTATTTATGTAAGAGAAGCAAAATGCAGTGGTTTATATTAATATGTGAGAGACGACTGCAGCAAGGAGATGGAAATAATTTAATTGAAGAAATGCGCTTGAACACATCGAAACTTCTTTTAATTACTTTCGCACAACACCTCATCAATTTGATGAATTTCTAGCCCTCACTGAACCATTTATTCAAAAGTAGAACACTAATCTTTGTCTGAATACTACAGAATAGTATAGTTTGGAATATATGAATAGAACTGCTCAGAAAAGGATCATTGTATATATCTAATTTACTTTATTTATGAATTTGGTTGAATGAGAATTAAAAATTCATAATTGCACGATTCAATTTTAGATTCATGGGGTAGCATAAAATTTTTTGCATGATGTATGAACTTCCCTTAATATAATTGGTTTAAACAATGCAGTAAGAACATTTATTTTGTTTAAATATATGTAGGCTTTACAGCATTACTAAACTAAATATCACACTTGAAAAAAGAAACAGTTATTTTTAAGATAATAAACAACTGAAATTTAAAAACAGTTTTAGTTTCTGCCTTATGAACATATTTTTTATCTTAAACTTAACTGTAATTACTTCAGTCAGTCATTTGTATATTGATGAAGAACCGCTATCTGAAGTTTTATTTTATAAATTCACTTTTATCTAAAACTCGGTGAAGTTACTGCATTTTACTTTTAGATACTTTTTCTGTGTTAAAAACTGAATTCCACAATTAGTAAATTTGCTAATGCTCATACAAAAGTTCTCAAAAAAATGAAATGAAAAATTAGCATCAAAATTAAACCTCTGGTTAAGTTCATGTATAAGTTGTTTAAAACGTAGTCATGCATGTTGAGAAAAATAAGCATGAAGCCATTAAAATGGCTAAAAGTATTCCATAAAATCAGCTACATAGTAGCGAGTTTCCTTTCTGTATAAATAATAATTTTCTTAAATTTTTTAAACAAATGGTTTACTCATCACCAATTTAATTTAAAATTAAGAACTTTTTTTTTTTTTTTTTTTCTGAGGTAAAAGAACAACTTTATACTAATACTAGCACCCCTTTTGCTAGCCACACTGGGAAAACGGTGTAGCACCAGGGTGCCCGGGTCAAGGACCCTACCCCTTGTAGAACAGATATGTTATTTTGAATACTGTCATGAGTAACTAGTATACATTTAGAATTTATTAAAAGATACATTTCTAAAAAGAGTAAAGTGTGCATCAACATGCTATAATATTTTTGCTAGTCTCACGTCAGCCGAAATAAAATCAGATGAGAGCAGTCAGATCATCTTATGAATTGTGCTAAAGGCTCATTGTCAAAAAGAAGGATAATGCACACCATGCCAAATGGAAGGCAAAAATTACATTTATAATCAATGAAAAATAAATGCAAGCTCCTTTTGTGCAAAAAAAAAAGGGGGGGGGAAATTTTGCAGTAAATAACAAAATTGGTGTATTTGCACCATTATCAAAGGTGAGAAAAGCAAGGCCTTAACCTGCAATACAAGTTCCTAAAATCAGCTGCACTTTCTACTGAGCGTTACCTCCATACCAATGTGTCTTGTGTGGAAAGATGGTTTTCAGACTTCAAGTTCAGGAAACTGAAGAAGCATCTACGCTACTCTGAAAGCAGCAATAAATTTTTCTGTAAATACTTTTTTTTAAACACAACTCCATTACAACACGCCCCCCTGGGGACATGATTCCATTAGCTTTAATTCCGGAAGCCAATGTTTTATCCATTAGGCAAAAAGAGCCTTGAGCCTTAAAATTGATGTAGATAGATTTTAAGAAAAATTCAAAATCTTGGATTTTGAAATCCATCACTATTTACTCGCAACAATCTTTTGCTTTAGATTATTCTGTAAAAATTATCAACCATATATCATTTATGGTTGATAATTAAGGTTTATTACTGCTAATAAAATTGAAAAATTTCCCTTTAAATAATTTATCCAGATATTCTACTAAATATGCATTTTTAATTAGTCCATTTGACTTTTCATTTTCCTCAAGAATTTTTGAAAGTGTAATCATTTAAAAACTGTGGTATAAACTGGACATTTGAAACGAGATGCCTGAAACTGAGGCAGCAAGCAGCAAAAAGTTGATGTTAAATCCAACTTGTGTGGTCTGCGGTCGTCCAGAAAATACAGCTTCTTGATTCACTTCTGATTAGTCACCGCTTTCCGCCCAAACCCACAATCATGTTAGTGTGAACTTTTCTGCACAGTTTTCTATTCGATAATATTCATGATTCACTGCATAATTTCCAAAATATAACTACAGTACAAAGTCTTTATTCCGGACTCGTCGGGACTTCGGCGATTCCGGATTAGGGGTTTTTCCGGATTATAGATCATCAATTTAAATCTGGTAAGATGGCATGCAGAAATTATAAAATTAAATATACGAAACTGTAATTTATGAAATAAAGAGCATAAAAGGTATCAAAATTTGCAAAAAAAGCTTAATATTTATTTGTTTACTTTATTAAACATTTCTTTCAATGTTAAGTTGTTTAAATTGCTTCGTTTCTTCTGCTAATACTTTCTCTTTAATTCTATAAACAGACATAATTTCTTGTTCAGTTCCACTGTTCAAGTCCTGTAATTGCTGTGTCGAGAATACCGACTAACTTGTCAATAGAAATTTTTTCGTTTTCAGTAACTTCTCTGTCATTTTCTTCACTATCGAAAGCGGTACATTGAAACATGCTTTCGCTTTGTAGATCCTTTGGCAACTCTAGAATCGGAAACTCTTTTTGACATAATCGAAAGTTCAAGCTTACTTTTTATAAAATTGCTCTAACAGTCTGCAAAAAATAATAAGCTGAATCCAATTAGAAGATTAAGGAACAACGCAATCTGCAACATTAACTGAAATACATAACTAGATAATTTTAGCCTAGTTTATACATTGAACGCGCATGCGTAAAGGTATTATGCTCATGCCTAAGGGTATTATGAGCATGTATAAACGCTACGTATGCGCAGAAAGTTTGTAGCTTTGAGGTCCGGATTATAGATCATTCCAGATTATGGACGTCCGGATTAAAGACATTGTACTGTAGTACAAATAATAGTGTTATATTCTTTGGCAGATGATATGCTTTCTAGCACATCCGCTGTCCCATGCAAGATGACGACAAATATTAATAATTTCAAATGTGATGAAAAACAGAACTTGTATTCTTTTTTACAAAAATTTAACTGGCTTATCAAGAATTTATTGGGTTTATGGCAATATGCTTAAGAAAGCATTATAACATCATGCTTATTCATTTCTGTTGCTAAATCACATAGTCTGACGACAATGTGTATGTGCTAATAACATAATGTGCTCTATAGCGGTGTTATCTCATTTACTCAATTTTGGTCGGAAAATTCGTTTCTAAAATTCTTAAAATATTCCAATTACTTGAGATTTCTGGTTAACTGAATGCCAGCTAATCGAGCTTTCACAGTGTAAACTGGATTTCAGAAAGGAACAGCCATATATCATTGTTTGACTATACGAATTATATTTATCCATCATGAATTTCTAGTCTACAGAGTTTTTGTCTGCCTACTGGCTTTGTTCAGTGTAGACTGTGCCTGTATTATCAGTCAAATCCTAGGATTTGTTTAAGAAAAATCACACTAGAAAGGCAAATTAAGTAATTATTTAAAGGAAACACACGATAACAGTATAAATGTTAGGATACAATGTAATAAAATGGGAAACAATGTTAGCAAAACACCAGAACACTAAATCTGGTAAAACACTTTCAACTTTAGAGAACAAAGACAGCAAAAAATATTGCAATAGTGCTAGTAAATATAAAACAGTTATTAATGAAAAACATTAAGGAAAAATGCAAACACGGAAAATCAGATGAGTGAGGAGAATCAAATTCAGCTTTAAATTATATATTAACCCGAGTAGCGTGGCTTTTTGCAGCTGTTCCAAAAAACTGAATTTAAACAGCATTTATTAGCTAAATGTGAATAATTACTTATTTGGGTAGTCTATATTTTAGGATAACCATTGGATTATCACCAAGTTGCTGTTTCATTTATGTTAACCCAACTATTGGGTTGGCAACTAAATAATTGCAGATTTCACTCATAGATGGCTTCAGTTGAATTTTTAGAGTTGCAGACGTAGTACAAATGTAAAACACATTTTGTTATTTGATAGCTGGCAATTCAGCTGTCAATCAGTAAAAAAAGTTTTTTGATTGGTTGTGTAGTTTTCGTTTGGCGTTCATTGAAAAATGGAAAATAAAAAGGAACATTTTCGTCATATTTTGCTTTTTTATTTCCGCAAAGGAAAAAATGCATCGCAATCTCATAAAAAGTTATGTGCTGTTTATGGTGAGGAAGCCTTAAAAGAACGGCAGTGTCAAAATTGGTTTGCCAAATTTCGTTCTGGTGATTTTTCACTCAAAGATGAAAAACGCTCTGGTCGTCCAGTTGAAGTTGATGACGACCTAATCAAAGCTATAATCGATTCGGATCGTCACAGTACAACACGTGAGATTGCAGAGAAGCTTTATGTATCACATACATGCATTGAAAATCACTTAAAGCAACTTGGCTATGTTCAAAAACTCGATACACGGGTTCCTCACGAACTGAAACGCATTTAATGCAACGCATAAACAGCTGCGATTTGCTAAAGAAACGTAATGAAAATGATCCATTTTTAAAACGACTGATAACTGGCAATGAAAAATGGGTTGTTTACAACAATATCAAGCGGAAAAGATCGTGGAGCAGGCCAGGTGAACCAACTCAAACAACATCAAAAGTTGATATTCATCAAAAGAAGGTTTTGTTATCAGTTTGGTAGGATTACAAAGGAATTGTCTACTTTGAACTCTTACCACCCAACCGAACGATCAATTTTGATGTCTACATTGAACAACTAATGAAATTAAACAATGCAGTTGGAGAAAAGCGGCCCGAATTGACAAATCGAAAAGGTGTTGTATTCCATCATGACAATGCAAGGTCACACACATCTTTGGTCACTCGGCAAAAATTATTGGAGCTTGATTGGGATGTTTTGCCACATCCACCATATAGTCCTGACCTTGCACCATATAGTCCTGACCTTGCACCAACTGATTACTTTTTGTTTCAATCTTTACAAAACTCCTTGAATGGTAAAAATTTCAATAATGATGATGATGATGTCAAATCGTACCTGATTCAGTTTTTTGCTAATAAAAACCAGAATTTTTATGAACGTGGGATTATGATGCTACCTGAAAGATGGCACAAGGTCATTGATCGATCAAAATGGGCAATACATTACAGAATAAAGTTATTTAGTTCCATGAAAAAATTGTCTTTGATTTTCCAAAGAAAAATCCGCAATTACTTAGTTGCCAACCCAATATTTTACATTGAATGTTATGGAAACCCTATTTTGACGCGATTGGTTGTAATGCATGACTGCTGTGATTTTGACTTGGGAAAATACTTCTCATGGCTTATTTATGTGTTAGATGTTGGTTACGTTACGTTATTTAATTACGGCAAAGCCTCAAGGGCTATCTGTCTAAGGGGAGGGATGCCTTCGTGGAGGACTTTCTAACGGAAACTGGCTCGTATACACGTTACACATGGGGAAAACCACGAAAAGGCCCATGCAGCCAGCCCGTTCGCGGGATTCGAACCTCGGACCGAACTACCAGTGTTCAGCGACTTTACCGCTTGGCCACTGGTGGGCAGATGTTGGTTAGGAAGTACATTGCTTATTTTGTGCTTTACACCATAAAATGCCTGCTGATGGTATGATTAACCCAAGTTTCTGTATGCTTTGGAACGAATGGGAAGGAAAACATCGATTGACTGGGGCGTAAACGAAGATTTAAATGGCTTCGTTCACCTCTCAGTTAATTATACAGTGAGATTTAAGGATTTGGAAACCGGAGCTTCAATACAATCATATCAACACTATGGAAGGTACGTGCGGTGTAATAAAAAGGGATTTTCAAAAGAAATTCTCCCGGCAGTACGGAAGATTTTTATTTTTACTTTTGTGAATTTTTGTGGTGACGGCAGTATACAGATTCTAATTCAGATAATTTTAAACAGTTTTTGGATGTTGTTAATAAATTCTGTGTGAGACAAATAATGAACAAACAGAAATTTTTAAATAAGGTAAGTCGATATATTTTCTTTTCGTACTGTGCTGCTTCAACATTAAAAACCTCATAGCCTCATAAGATATAATGATTTGTCATTAATACTCTCATTAAAACAAAACTGTATGTAATACTCTGAATATTAGTAGATCTAAGCTGACTTTATTTTTGTAACAGTAGCAGACATTACATTATGTAGCCCTTTGTTAATACCACTTTCGGAACCCCTGCCTAGTTGCACATCACTCGATCTTTATGGTATTAAATGAACAAATTATAACTGGTACACTGCTCAAAAAAAAAAAAAAAAAAAAAAAATGAGACAGTGCTACGAGGGCTATCCAGAAAGTAGATTACGTTTTGGAATAAAAAAATAAACAAAGTATAGGAAACAAATTTTATTATATACATATGAAAGCCACACTCAAATACTACTTTTCTACATAGTCACCATACAAATTAAGGCATTTATCGTAGCGATGTACGAGCTTGGAAATTCCTTCGTCGAAAAATTCGGCCGCCTGCGCCTTCAACCACTTCGTTACCTCTTCTTGCAGCTGTGCGTCGTCATCAAAACGCTGCATAGCCAGCCACTTCTTCATTGCTGGGAATAGGTGGAAGTCGCTCGGTGCCAGGTCGGGACTGTACGGCGGATGAGGAAACAACTCCCACTTAAAAGATTCAAGAACTTTACGAGTGACATTTGCAGTGTGGGGCCGGGTGTTGTCGTGAATCAACAAGATCTTAGAGCTCAACATTCCTCTGCGCTTGTTTTGAATTGCTCTTCTGAGTTTTTGGAGAGTTTGGCAATACCTTTGAGAGTTTATTGTAGTGCCTCTTTCCAGGAAGTCCACCAAAATTACACCTTTTCTGTCCCAAAAAACAGTCGCCATCATCTTCCTTGCTGACATTGTTTGCATGCATTTCTTGGGTTTTTGGGGAGAACTTGTGTGCCCCCACTGCATTGATTGCAATTTCGTTTCACAGTTCACATGTTTCACCCATGTTTCGTCACCAGTAACGATGCGATCGAGTAAAGAGTCACCATCCTTATGGTAAGCGTCCAAAAAGTTCAACGCTGCAGCCATTCGCTGATTTTTGTGGTCCTCTGTCAAGATTTTTGGAATCCATCTTGCACAAAACTTGTGGTAACCAAGCTTTTCGCTGATGATTTCGTGCAACAAACTTCGCGAAATTTGTGGAAAACTCAAAGAAAGTTCCGTTATTGTGAAATTTCGATTTTCACGGACTTTAGCATCGACTTTTTCGAGAAGTTCGGCGGTCACTATGCTGGGTCTCCCACTTCGATCTTCGTCGTGAACATTGGTTCGGCCATTTTGAAATCTTATGACCCACTGACGCACTCCACCTTCAGTGATAATGTTGTCCCCATACACTTCACGAAGCTGCCGATAGATTTCTATCGGTTTACAGTTTTTTGCAGTCAGAAACCTTATTACTGAGCGCACCTCGCGGGATTTTCAATTAACGCAGACATTTCAAACCGTCACAGTATCTGAACGGAGCACAGCACAAACCTCTCACTAGCACGGCTAGATGCAGACTGAGCTGCGCAACGCTCTGACCCCAAGATGGTTGCGCTAGCCCCGCCCCTAGCGGACACAGACGGAAACGTAATCTACTTCCTGGATGGCCCTCGTATTATCTCCTGTTCTACTGGGCTGATTGTCAAAAACTGCGTTTTTCATGTCTCAAAAGCGTGACTTAGGATATTTATTAGATTTAAGTATAGCACTATTCTAACTTAGGTATTTTGACACAAAATCGGACTTTTTCTGAAATAACATACCATTTTTTTCAATATTTCAATTCTACGACTCAAATTATGCCAAAATGCCAAGTTTTGTAAAAATCGTACGAGAAATCGTAATAGTTTTTAAAATATTAGCTCTCAAAGTTTTAGCTCCTCAATGTTAATTGAATTTGGCAAATATTTATTAATATCTCTTTCTCTACTAAACCTTTTTGATTTTTCCTTTCACATTTCGAAATTTAGGTTCATCCCAAATAAAATTTACCCATTTTTGTGTTTTATTTTTTAAATTTTTATTTTTAAATAATTTTTATAAATTTTTCGAAAAAGATTTTGAATTATAACCTATAAAAGTTTTACCATCATCTTAAAGTAGGTATATTTCTAAGCATACCTGCAAAAAATTAGACTTTTTTATTCAAAATTTTCCAAGATATATACGAATTTACATATTTTCGCATTTTGAAATTTGGCATCTTTTTTTTTTTTTTAGCGATAATAATGCCAAGTGTGGTTTATGGATTTTTGTTACAGTGAATTGCCACAGCTATTTTTAACCTTAAATTTTAAATAAAATTTTACGGAGAATTAATTATATGATATTTTTCCCCTCAATGATGCATAATAAATATTTATTTATACTATATGAAAAGCTATTTTTGTAAATTATAGATGATATTATTCAAATTTTTAACTATTTTAATTTCTCTCTTTCTTCCTTTTTTTTAAAAAATATTTGTAAGAGTAAATTTTTATCTTTGGCGTTTTATCATCTGCTACTTTATTTTAACTTCGTTTAAATCGAACTGAGAACTTTCGTTTCATGTTTATTTGAATTTTATGAAAATATTTCATGACATTAACTGCATAATTATTTCTAAACAAGCTGTTGCTTACGAAGTGGCTGAAAGAGCAGCTGGCATCTATATTTTTAAAGCACAGTATATTTTTATAGAAACATAAGATTCAGAATAATCATTTTTATTATTAAAATTATGATATAATTATTATATAAACAAATTAAAATTATGATATAAACATACAACCCTCTAGAGAACGAATTAATGGAAGTTCAATGGTTATGTAGAAATGATCTGCAGTTACTTAATGGCTGGATAAGTCAGCAGGTTCTGTGCACAAGTAAGAATAATTATATATACGACACCCAACATTCTGGATTCAATTAACAACGAGGGTACGATGTTTATTAAATGAATTTAAGAAGTGTTTAAACATAAAAAAATCGACTCTTTTTATCCTAAAATGTATTTTTTAGCATAGCGTATTTTCATTATATCCTTAAAATTCTAATTTAGAATGTAGTTGTCAAGAACTGAATTCTAATCATCAGTAATATAATAAGTAATTATTACTGTTATTAATAAATCTTTCTTATAAAGTAATTGCAAATATTTCAGAAAACATTCTGTTCGAATGCAAATATTTTTCTATGTAAATATTTCTAATTTTATATTAATCAAGATTGCACACGATATTACAGTACACTCCCGATTATACGCAGAATTGGGTGGCGCGGCCGCGGCGGATAATCTAAAAAAGGCTAAAAACGGGTATAGCAAAAGAGAAAACAGTCATTTCAACTTTGAAAAATCGTTTTATGTACAATAAAACGTAAAATAAACAGCAGGAAATGTTTAACTAACGCTTAATATTTTACTATATCACTCAAAACTAACCTAAAATGCATTTTGTTAATTAATAACAGAAAAGTGCTTACAAGAGGCATCAAGGATACACAGAAAAATTAATACATATGTACTGTTTTAATACTGTAATGTATTATGTAATTACAAAAGCATAACTGTAAAACTACACCTTTTTGAAGAAATCAGTCATTTGTGTTTCCTTCTTGCTTTAGAAGCATTTTCTCTTGATCCGAGATTGCATTTTTCGTAGTATAAGTTTCTCGGCCAACTCCCCATCGTCTTGTTCTTCCAAATAGCTTAGCAGTCCGTCGACTTGTTGCAAAGCCGCTTCGTGAATCTTCTGCATCTGCACAGTGGGCTCTTCTTCGCCTTCACTTCGTTGCCCTTCATTCTCGGCCTCTCCCCTTGCTTTCTTCACAATTTTGTCATCTGTCAAGCGTTCGAAGCCAGGTTCAGCAACGTCACATTCCAACCACTCATTAATGTTTTCAACATCGACGTTCTCACCACCCGGAACTGTTTTCACCATATCGGCAAGAGTTGCCGTGGACGTGTCTACATCTTCATTCTCTTCTTCACAACTCAAAGGGGTAAGGTTGTTGTTGGCTTCAACATTAGGCACGAGTTTTCTCCATGATTTTACGAGGGTTGAGGGTTTCACCGAGTCTCATGCAAATGCAATATCGCAGATGCTGTCCAAGATTGTGTAGTGTTTCCAAAACTCTTTCAGATCATAACCATCTTCAATTTTGGTCATTAACAGATTGGTTTGGTATTTTCACTTCATTGTTGCAATGACTCCTTGGTCCATGGGTTGGATTAGCACAGTAATGTTTGGGGGGAGAAACTTTGCAAAAATTTGTCCATCAGAAGACTTTAGCAAGCTTGTTGCTGGGTGAGAAGGTGCATTGTCGATCAAATAGCACAGATTTTTCAGGCAGGTTTTTTTATTTAAGATGTTTACGCACTTGAAGAACAAAGATTTTTTCCAAACAATTCTTGAAAAATGTTTTGGTTCATCAATCTTTTTTTTTTTTTTTTTTTTTTGGTTCAAGTAATCAAGGGGCAAATTTTCTATCCTTGTGCCTTTGTAAGATCCCGGGTTTTTTTTTTTTTTTTTTTTTACTTTCCAATGACAACAAGTCTAAGTTTATGTCCACCAGTAGTGTTACTACAAGACATGCTAGCGATCCTTTCCTTGCTGCTTTTATGACATGCCGCTTTACTTTCACTTTCAAATGCTAAAGTGCAAGTGGGAAGACATTTCCACAAAATTCCCGATTCATCGGCATTGTAAATTTGTTCAAAAGATAGCTCTTCTTTTAAAACAAATTCTTCAAATTCATGGTGGAAATCATCGGCTGTTTGTTGGACACCACTAAATTTCTCCCCACGAAGTCCAATTTCTCAAATTCCATGTCGCTGCTTAGACAACCAGCCAGAAGACTCATCAAAATTTCCTTTCAGGCCTAACAACTCAAAAAAGATTTTTGCTTTCGCCGCAATGATAGGACCATTTACAGGAGTACCCTCTTTTCGAACTTGAGCTAACCACTCTAACACTTTTTCTGCATCATCCCCTTCCTCCTTGAAATATTTATTAGGTTTAGTTCTTATTTTAAAGGAATATAGTAGTTACTTCTACTTCGTTTTTCACTGCCACTGTTTTTATTAAGAACAGACTGTTTCAGCCTAATTAAGATGCAAAAACGAAACTTGATGTTACGTCATCTGGAAAGCCGAGTCGTGTCGATAGCTGATTGCTTGCCGTGAGATGACGTCATGCCTACTTCAGGTATAAGTATCTCGAGCCGCTCCGGCTCATTCCTTCTAGTTCCTGTTTTCTTGGCTCCTTGGTGTGCAGTTTCCAGCCCCTATTGGAAGACATCTTGTGATGCGTGCAGTCCGGTGATAAGTGCTGTGGTTCCAGTCTACAAGATGACTTTTCCTGGATAAGTTCCGTGGTTCCAGTCTACAAGATGACTTTTCTTGGATAAGTTCCATGGTTCCAGTATACAAGATGACTTTTCCTGGATAAGTTTCGTGGTTCCAGTCTACAAGATGACTTTTCCTGGATTCTCAAAACAGGCTACGATGTGAGTGACTGCCGTGGGTGCCATCCATGTTCTTCATGAAGGCGGCATTTAACATAAGTTAGCGGCGATGTTTTTCTAAGCTGCGATTCCTCGTGTTTAACTACAGTGAGCGGCATTAGGCCGGTTTTAAGTGCTCTCAAGGATTTAATTTAATTTTCAGGTGCCTTTTTGACCATTAAGCATGGACTTATTGATATTGTAGTTAATTTCATTAAAACCGCATAATTTCTGTTTAGGATACGTTTTTCGCGTATTGAATGCCAGTATTTTGGAGATGAGGTAAAATATTATTTAATATATGAAAATCTTGATAATGGTTATATTATAATTTTTAAGTTTCTGATATTGATTAGATTTATTCATTGTGTTTTTATTTATATATATATTGTTAATAAATTGGTTAAGTTTAAAACCTTTTATTGTCTTCATTGTCTGCACAGCACATAACCTTAGGGTGCTTCTATTGCTACTCTTGTTAAAAGTTTATTTTTACAACTTTAAACTTTGTTTTTGTATCATTTTGGTTATGGGCCCAGCCCCTGAGTTATCTTTAGTGCAGATTTTTGAAGTTTAAAAAAAAAAATTAATTTAGGACTTAAGAGACTGGGAGGCGGTTTTCGTTGAAATTCAAATATGGCTACTGTTAATGTTATGCATAATATTGCTAAACTTGATGCATGTAATTATTTTCATAGTCTAAAGATATGAAGTTTGTCTTAAATGAGAAAAATGCATGGCTTTTGGTTAAAGGTATTGAAAAATGTCCGGATTTAAATGATGTTAAGGGTATTACAAAAGAAATTCTTGCCGACTATCAAAACAGAAGTCTTTTGGCATTATCTTTGATTTATATGAATGTAAGCCCTGAATATAGAAACTTAATATGTGAAATTGATGACCCGGTAATTGCATGGAATACACTTGCTAAATATTTCCAGCCAGATTATCGATCTAGACATATGTCCTTGTTTTCAGAGTTCTTAAATTGTAAAATTAAGCCAAATGAAGTCTTAGTTTCTTTTCTTCTAGATTAAAACAGGTAACTGAACAATTGGCTGATATTAATCAGGCTGTAAGATATGTATACATATGTTTTCAGTTTCTTAGGTTCCTTCCAGAAAAATATCATCAAGTAGCTCAGAATATTTTGAGGTGGCCAGATGAAAAGTTCATATTTAAAAATGTTGAACTGGAAATACTAGCAGAGGAAACGCGCCTTAATTTAAGGGAGATAGATAGGGAAAATTCCAATAAGACTATAGAAGTTCAAAGTACTGACTTTGAACCTAAATTTAAGCAGATTAAAGGGATCAAGTGTTATAAATGTGGCCGTCCAGGTCATATTCAAAAATACTGTAGAATGAAAGGTAATTTTTCCAGATCACCCTCGCCTGCTTCTTCTGTTTCCTCAGCTGTATCTAGTAGTAATAAAACATCCCCTAAGTGTAAGAATAAACCCAAGTTGTGTAAAGGTAAAAATAATTCCCATGCTCAGTCCCATTTTATAGCTCAAGCTAATGTTAACAATTTGGAGGAAAATGATGATAGTTGGATTTTCGATACTGCTACATCTCATCATTTTTGTAAAAATCGTGAATTGTACGATACTTTTTCTCCTGTGAAGAATGAGAATATGCTAGAAGCTGTTGATGGGGCAACTTTTCCAATTCATGGGAAAGGTACTGTTAAAATGAAATTTGGGGATAAAATTATTTTGTTTAAAGATGTTTTATACTCACCTGAACTGAGACGAAATTTAATATCGGGACCTAAGATGGATATCAATGGAGCGAGATTTTATGGTAAAAATGGGCAAATTAAAATTACTAATGATGAAAATGAAACTATGTTTAAGGCTAAGTTGATAGGAAGTAACTATCATGTATTCCCGAAAATAGTGAAAAAGGGGGGCAAATCTGTGAAATTTGAGGCATCCATAATTCAGCATAACAATAGTGAATTATGGCATAGTCGGTTTGGTCATATAAATTATGGTGCTATTGTCAGGACTAGTAAGAGACATTCAGTTCGAGGTCTTCCTGTGTTAAAGCACTCACCTATTTTGTTTTGTGAACATTACCAAATCAATAAGCAAAGACGAATCTCCTATAGACCCTTAGAAGGTATTCAAGTGAAGAAACCGCTTGAAAGGGTTTTTTCTGATGTATGGGGACCTATTAACATTCCAGGTAGGAATAGTGAACGTTATTTCGTTTCCTTTATTGACGAACATTCTCGTTATGTGGTAGTGTACCCCATTGTAGAGAAAAGTCAGGTGTTTGAAGTATTTAAAAGGCCTATAGCACGTGCTGAAAGATCTCTGAACCTTAAGTTGAAATACTTTAGGACTGATAATGGACGAGAATATGACAATGAACAATTCAGGTCATATAGTAATAAAAATGGTGTAAAGCACAAATTTACAAACGTATATACTCCGGAACAAAATGGAGTTTGTGAGAGATTCAATCAGACAGCTCTCAACAATGTACGTGCAATTTTACATGATAGTGGAATGAGTCCTGAGTTTTGGTCAGATGCAGTGATGTATTTTGCATATTCATTTAATAGAATTTGTCATAAGGGCCAAGATAGAACCCCATTCGAATTGTATACTAAGCGGAAACCATCAGTACGTCACCTTAAAGCATTTGGAACGATTGCCTATGTGGGAATTCCAAAGGCTAAAAGAAACTAAGCTTGATCCAAAGGCAACGAAGGGCCGATTGGATTGGATACAGTGTACGAACGAAAGAGTACAAGATTTGGTTGGAAAATGAACAAAAGGTAGTAAAAACCCTAAATGCTACTTTTAAAGAGTCAATTGGAATGCAGAGAAGTGGCAGTGTAGCTGCGCTGGGCACCCTTCCTGATTTGGAATCTGAAGAGAAGGTCGAGTTCCAATCTACTGATACTCCAGTTGGCTATTTTCCTGAAATAGAGGAAAGAATCGATACCAGTGTACCCTCTTCTATACCTAGCACTGACACTCAATCTACATTGAGACAGGTAATTTGGCTTCATAAACCTGTTCCAAGGCCAGACGGCACTCGTACGGATGTGTACTATTTTGAGAGGGGGTCTAATCAAAGACTACGATCATCAAATGATGTAGAAAGGTATTGCACTGAGCATAATATTCAGTACGATCCTACCTTGTTTGATTTCAAGGAAAGCAGTACTTATAGTGGTAAAATCGACTCAACTGGCACTCCTTCAACGTCATATACCCAAGATAGCTGACTAGAGGTTTCAATTCCGAACACTTATAACCAGGCAATGAAATCCACAGAAAAGCATAAATGGATAAAGGCAATGGAAGAGGAAATGGCCAACATGCAAAAGCATAAGGTATGGCATCTTGTTCCACTTCCTAAAGATAAGACTCCACTAGGTTGCAGGTGGATTTTCAACATTAAACGTGATGAATTTGGAAACATTGTTCGTTTTAAAGCTCGTTTAGTGGCTCAGGGTTATCGGCAAATTAAATACGATACCTATGATGAAAGCTACTTGCCTGTAGTCAACTTTTCAGTAATAAGGCTCTTTTTCTCTCTTTTAGTTGCATACCTTGGATGGGCAAATATACAGTGCGACGTAAAAAGTGCCTATATCTACACTCATTTATCAGAGGAAATTTACATGTCCCAACCTCAGGGTTTTGTAGAGCGAGATAATGAAATTTTTGTGTGTCGTTTAGATAGAGCCTTGTATGGTCTGCATCAGAGTGGGCGATTATGGTACTACGAGTTGGATAGAACACTAATTAACCTAGTGTTTACCAAGTTTGAGTGGTGTAATTGTGTCTATCGTTTTAAAGATTTTGTCATTCTGTTGGTTTATGTTGATGATATTGTTGTGTTTGGAAAAAGTGAAGTTCAGGCTAAAAGGATATTAAAAGTCCTGAATTCACATTTTGATTGGAAAATTTTGGGTAAAACAAGAAAGCTTTTGGGTGTGGAATTTGAATATGAAAACAATAGTGTTTTGATTCATCAGCAATTATATATAGAAGACATAGTTGATCGATTCAAGTCTTTTAAAATACAAATTACTTCCCTTCCAATAGTTAAAGGTGTGAAATACTCAAAGTCTCAAAGTTCCAGTACACAAGAAGAAACGACTGAAATGATGAATTATCCTTATAGAAATGTTTTGGGATGCCTCTCGTTTCTTTGCAATCGTACTCGTCCGGATATAGCCTATGCTGTTAATATATTTTCTCAGTTTCAAAGCAATCCTGGTAAGTTTCACTGGGAATGATTACTTAAACTTTTAGGATACGTTTCCAATACCAGACATCACAAACTTAAACTGGTATGCAAGGAACTGAAGCTCAATATATATTCAGATTCGGATTTTGCTTCAAGTAGGGATGATATGGTATCTATTGGTGGACAAATAGCTTTGTTGGAAGAATCACCTGTATCTTGGCATACATTTAAAGAAAGGGAAGTGAGTTTGTCTACTATGGAGGCTGAATTTATCTCCATGACTGAATCAGCAAAATAATTAGTTTGGTTTAAAAACATTATGGATGAATGTATTCAGTTTAAGATTGCAAGTAACTATGTTTCAAAACCTATATTGTTTGCGGATAACATGGCTATGTTTTACAAAATCACCCATTGAAAACTCAAGGACAAAACATATAGATGTAAAACTATTCTTCATTCTTGATCTATTGAAAAGGGAAATTTTTTATCTAAAATATGTTCCAAGCAAAGATAATCTGGCTGATCCCATGACAAAATCGCTGACTAAGCATAACTTGATAAGATTTTGTGGAACAATTTTCTTGTGAAACTTGTTTTTGTGTGTATTTAATTTTAAATTAAGAGTTTTGTTTAGTTGAAAATAATATGTTATAAGTCATATTATGATAAGTATTAGATAATGTAAAACTGTATAGTGTAGAATGTTGTATGATTGACCAGGGCCCTGGGTAAATGTATTGAATGTATGATCATACGTATGTCTTTGTATTGTTTTGCAACATGTTGGACTTTCTTGTTATGGTAAAATTTTGAAAAATGGGATAAGATGTCCCCAAAGCAAAATTTTTTCTTAAAAATTTCTGAATTGAATGGAGTTGTGATATTTATTTATTTTTGTTCTGAATTTTGTAAAGATACTGGCGTTCAGTTTTATTTCAGGTCTGAGATGATGATGTGGGGAGGGGGGGCATTTGTTAGAAAATATGACTTATTGTAACCCTTTTTCTGCATCATCCCTCCTCCTTGAAATATTTATTAGGTTTAGTTCCTATTTTAAAGGGATATAGTAGTTACTTCTTCGTTTTTCACTGCCACTGTTTTTATTAAGAACGGACTGTTTCAGCCTAATTAAGATGCAAAAACGAAACTTGATGTTACGTCATCTGGAAAGCCGAGTCGTGTCGATAGCTGATTGGTTGCCGTGAGATGACGTCATGTCTACTTCAGGTATAAGTATCTCGCGTCGCTCTGGCTCATTCCTTCTAGTTCCTGTTTTCTTGGCTCCTCCTTGGTGTGCAGTTTCCAGCCCCTATTGGAAGACGTCTTGCGATGCGTGCAGTCCGGTGATAAGTGCCGTGGTTCCAGTCTACAAGATGACTTTTTCTGGATAAGTTCCATGGTTCCAGTCTACAAGATGACTTTTCCTGGATAAGTTTCGTGGTTCCATTCAACAAGATGACTTTTCCTGGATTCTCAAAACAGGCTACGATATGAGTGACTGCCGTGGGTGCCATCCATGTTCTTCATGAAGGCGGCATTTAACATAAGTTAGCGGCGATGTTTTTCTAAGCTGCGATTCCTCGTGTTTAACTACAGTGAGCGGCATTAGGCCGGTTTTAAGTGCTCTCAAGGATTTAATTTAATTTTCAGGTGCCTTTTTGACCATTAAGCATGGACTTATTGATAGTGTAGTTAATTTCATTAAAACCGCATAATTTCTGTTTAGGATACGTTTTTCGCGTATTGAATGCCAGTATTTTGGAGATGAGGTAAAATATTATTTAATATATGAAAATCTTGATAATGGTTATATTATAATTTTTAAGTTCCTGATATTGATTAGATTTATTCATTGTGTTTTTATTTATATATATATTGTTAATAAATTGGTTAAGTTTAAAACCTTTTATTGTCTTCATTGTCTGCACAGCACATAACCTTAGGGAGCTTCTATTGCTACACTTGTTGAAAGTTTATTTTTACAACTTTAAACTTTGTTTTTGCATCATTTTATTCCAGTTTTTGCGCAATCGTCAACACAACCTTCTTTCATTTTCCTGACATTTTAAATCGGTAAAGAAAAACACAAAACCAAAAAGCACAAGCACTGAACACAGTAAAAGATAAGAAATTAACTCCGACCAGTTCGTAAACACTATCACGCTTAAACTAACAATGGTGAGTGGGAGGAAGTGGACGTGTCAGTAAGATTAAGACGAGAGAGGGCGGTGGAGTGGGCACTGCAAGGGTGAGTAAGAAATCAATTACTCATCAGAGGAGAAGGTCCTGAGAAGGCCTGGGATATTTTTGCTATAAATGAGCACGATGTTAGCAAATTTAACGTTTCGCTCAGTTTTGTGAACATTTTTATTTTCTTTGCTTTACGCTCGTAAAAAAAAAAAAAAAAAACTTTGTGCGGCAGGCATGGATAATCGGGAGTCTACTGTATTTATTTGCACTTCAATTCTTACCGTCAGCTCTAGTAGAAGTTACAAATCAATTATATTTAATTAAGGAATGACCATCTTAGTTTAGAAACCGCGCACCATAAAAGCAATTCAATTATTGGCGCCGTATCTTTCATATTACTCCCGATTGGAAGGCTACATTATTTTTAACGAGTATTCGGGTTTTGCTAGTAACTTCACTTGGAAATCGCGCTTAAACTAGGTTAGTTGGTTATTTGAACATAGAAAGAACATGGGAGCTATTTGGTTAAGATACTTTCATAGAGAACCTTTGTAAAGAGAACCTAGAAAACTACGAAAACCAACCATGCAGCCTGGTTAGACTTCGCAACAAACAATTAGTATTTAACAATCTTCAAATGCTAGGCAAATGGTGAGGCTCAAATTAAATCTCCAATTTAATATTTTATTTGTAAATATTTAAAATATTGTTGTATTCTTGGACACAAAAAGCAGAATTTAAGTTTTGTTAACTCGTTAGTAAACTACCAAGCCGTAGTAATAAATATTCAATTTCTTTTGCAATAATTGTATTCACTTAATATTCTTGGAATATGAGCTAAAGAAGGAATGTTCTCGGAAGATTAAAGAAGTGTTTAAATCCAGTGATATTAGGTTTGTCTTACAAGCTCAGGATCAAAATGATTCTGCAATTGCCCGAGTAAACTTATAAATGGCTGTGAATTAAGCAGACGACTTTTAATCTTACGTTATTCAGTTGGAAAACGTATTCCAAATGTTTTGTATTGCATGACAATGCATCTTTTCATTATTCAATAACCAATCAGAGAACCACCCATGTTCCGAAAATAAGTATGTGTACTCAATTGTCCTGCATGTTCTTCAAATTTGTCTTTTTGCGATTTTTTTTTTCTTTCCCAAAAACTAAAGTTGCCTCTCAAAGGAAAGTTTTTTGACATTGAAGAGACAAATAGAGTATGACATCTACTTTTAGAGGCATGACAAAAACAGATCTCTACAAGCCTTCTCTTCCATTACACGTCGTGCATTCAGACAAAAAGTTGCATCAGCATAAATTCAATAATCTACTTTTATTACACTCTGATTACTTTATTAACATACAGTGAATATATACTAAACCTTTGACTTCAGCTTCAGTAATTCGGAATTTTTGACGGAATTGTTGTCAGAACTAGGACTTAGAAGATAAGTCAAATTAAATATTTTGATAATCCAATAAGTTCAAGGTCGAAGTTTCAATATTTTATTTTCGGACGGAGGGCAAATTTTTTCAGTTTTGGTCCATTATACTAAGTATATTTGCTTCGATTCTTTAATTTTTCCATAAAAGCGAAAATCTTACGCATGGTATACATATAACGCATAGCTTCAAATTAAAATTTTATAATATACAGGGTGGTCATAATTAAAGTTCCACTTTGAAATGGTCATAAAAGGAAAACTACTGGATCAACTGTTATCAAATTTGGTAACTGTATAAAGGATGTCATGGGAATTTATTTTCTGTGAAAAAAAAGGGAAGTTCAAAACCTCACCACCAGGGAAGGGAAAGGCGCTGTATGCAATATTGTTAAACGAAATATGGGTCGGAATCTAACTTAACCTTTTGTTACATGGGTTTAATATGTTGCATACCCTTAAGAAACTTTGAAGTAAGCAAATTATCATTTAAAGGCATTAAATTTGATAAAAGTCGAGTGCGCCATCCGTGTGAGAAATTCGTAGGTGAAAACCACAAATTAGCGATTAAAAAATGCGAAATCGCAAATCACTTGCACGAGTGCGTACAATCTGGAAATGGTTTTCTTACAGATCGCTAATTTATAATTTTTGAAGCCTGAATTCAGTCCTAAAACATGAAGATACTGATTCAAAACGCTTTTAATTGATTTGGGCCAAAGAAATCCCTCATGTTATCTACCTAGTTCCATTGCATTCGATTGCATAGCAGTCATTCCACCCCGTTTGGTGTGGAATGACAGCTAGTTTCATAAATGAAACATTTTTCTCTGAAGAGCAGTCGACAGTTGGACCACTGTGATTGCAGCTTGCTTAGAGTCAATGTTAAAATGTTTCGTGATACATGAACTGCAGTAATGTGGCATTTTACATACTATGATTTTTATGCAGAGCTGGGCCCCACCTCACATGTGTTGCACAGCTACTTAGGCAACATTTCACGAATGAACATCTTATAGGCCCACACTTCCCCCTCTTCCCCCCAGACCTATCTCAACCTCTGTGACTTTTGGCTATGGGGTTATCTCAAAAGCACTGTTTATGGTGATAATCTAAACAATTTGCCAGAAATAAAAAATTAGATACACCGACATGTCCATAACATTTCTCCTGATATGCTAAGAGCTGCTGTTGAGAATGCAGTAACAGGATTTAACTTGCTTTCGGAACACACTGGACGCTACATTGGATATGCTTTGTAAAATGTTTCGGAAACGATTAAACATATTTTAAACAGATGTTTTCATGTCTTATTTCCTTTAACAATATTGCATACAGCGCCATTTTCCCCCTGGTGGTGAGTTTTTTAACTTTTTTTTTTCCTGCGGAAAATAAATTCCTATAACCTCCTTTTTACACAATTCCCAAGTTTAATAACATTTGGTCTGGTAGTTTTCCTTTTATGACCATTTCAAAGTGGAACTTTAATTATAACCGCCATGTAAATTAAACTTTAAAAGTTTGACAGTTTGGTTCAAGTCCCAGCTTTAAAAATATATATAAAAATATAAATTTTTATATTAATTCTCTTAGAAAGAATGTTTTAAGAAGCTAATTTTTCTCTCGCACTATAGATTGTATAAAAAAAATTATCTTTAATATGATTTAGATTGTTTCAGCCGATATAAGAATCGGGTCACTTCGTGGCACAGAATAAACACTGCTGGACTGTTTTATTTCTTTGTCATTTAGCAAAATATCTTTTAATTAAAATATTATCCTTTGGTGGTGTAGTGGTGGCGTATTTAATTATGGCAAAGCACACTAGGGCTATCTGCCTAAGGGGAGGGATGCCTTCGTGGAGGACTTTCTAAGGGATACTGGTTCGTATACATGTTACACATTGGGAAAACCACGAAAACACCCATGCAGCCAGCCCGTTCGCAGGATTCGAACCTCGAACCAAACTACCAGTGTTCAGCGACTTTACCGCTCGGCTGCTGGTGGGCATTTATCCTTTGGATTTTGCTTTAAACTTTATTTATAGTTAAAATGACTAGAAAATGAAAAGCTGTCTTCAGCTGAAATGCAAATCATGTAATTGATATTTTAAAAAAATTGACAAGAATGCAAAATTTATGAAAGACTTGCAATTGAAAAATCTTAATTTTCTTTTGTGAGCACTAAAAATAACTGTGGAAGGAAAGAAAATTAGGGAGAAAAGTAAGCAAAAATTTGCAGGGAAATTTGGCTGTCAGACATACCAAGATATTTCAAAAAGTTGGACGATTTTGAATATACTTTCAGGATACTTCAAAGAATTTAGCTGTTCAAAGAGAAAACACTTGGATGTGTACACCAGCAAATACCATCAAATGAGCTTGTGTTAACAAAAAAGACAAAAACGATATCATTGAAGATTAAAGTAAAGAGCGACTGGTTTTAGACTATATGGTTGTATAAATTTAAATTACGTTATAAAACACCATATCGTATCATAAACGGAAAATGGCACGATTTCTCAGTCGAATTATTTGAAGATTCAGGAGTTTATCCAGTGATGTGGATGTCACCTAAAGACTTATTTTTTTCCCTCCTTATGAAACAGCGGCCGAGCGGTAAAGTCGCTGAACACTGGTAGTTCGGTCCGAGGTTCGAATCCCACGAACGGGCTGGCTGCATGGGCATTTTCATGGTTTTCCCCATGTGTAGCATGTATATGAGCCAGTTTTCTTTAAAAAGTCCTCCATGAAGGCATCCCTCCACTTAGGCAGATAGCCCTAGTGTGCTTTGTGATAATTAAATAATTCAAAACCTCTTGATGAAACCAGTCTTTCCTTTCATAGCTTAGCCTCTATAGAAGCTTAGCCTCTATAGACTGATAAAAGCTCTGACTAAATACTGATGAAATGAATTGGATTGGATTATTAAGTTACGGCAAAGCAGGGTTATCTGCCTAAAAGGAAGGATGCCTTCGTGAAGAACTTTCTACCGGAAATTAGCTGGCATACATGTTACACATGAGAAAATCCACGAAAACACCCATGCAACCAGCCCGTTTACCAGGGTTCGAACCCTGGAGTGAACTACCAGTGTTCAGCGACTTTACCGCTCAGCTGTTTGTGGGTCTTTATGAAATGGAAGGCGATAACTTTATTTAAAATGATTGTCAGAAATACCAAGATGTTTCAAAATGTTGGATGCTTTTTAATATACTTGCAGAATGCCTAAAGAAAAAGAGTAAGAATGATGCAGAATGCCTGAAGAAAAAGAGAAGAAAAATAAATTTTTGCATAACATTTAGTATTTGTATTTTTTAATTTAAAACTTTTGGCTAATCTTTGGAATATGGTAACAGGTAGTTTGGCGACATTTTGGTAAGGCAATAAAGGTTACTTAGCTAGAACTTTAGCAGTGTACATGGATAAAATCAAGAATGTGCACAATGCCATTTTTGTGCAATTCTGGGATATTTTTTAGGTGAAAATAGGTCGACGTGTACATGGATGATACCGTGTATGTGCAATTCTTAAAAACACGGCAAGCAGTGGGCGATTCTGCACTTTCTCCCAATTTCGCACCTAATCTTCGTCATGATTAAGCACTTTTGTTTCATAAAAGTTCTAGCATAAGCGTAATTCGGCTAGCAGATTGTTGGAAAAAAATGTTGAATTAAAAAAAAAAATGCCTTTACTTCGTGGAAACAATATGGCGTCCAAACAAAAACTAGCAGGTTGCTGTAGCAGGGTTGGTCACCGAATTTTCGCCAAAAAATCACCAAGTTACCATAATCCAAAGATTAACCAAACTTTTTAATCTTATGATATTTGATTCTTGCAATTTCAAAAATAAAATATTTGAGTAAAATATGAATAACCTTTTAAGAAACCAAATGTAGGATAAAACTGTGTGAAGCAATGGGCACTATGATAAAACTGTTTAAAGCAGTATATGCAAGTCATTCTAAGTTAAAATGTCAATTATACTATCTCTTATTTATATATATATCTTTTCTGAACGGAACATTGAAAGGCGTGTTAACTGTGCTTGACTATATTTTCTCTTTTAATATATGCAGTTTTCAAACGCATCGTAATCTGGGTTACAAAGTATTCTTCCGAAAGAAACGCAATTCAAATAAATAAAATAAAATTCTGGAAAATTTTTATTAATAAATATATTTAATATGCTCAGTAATAAATAGAAAATTTTAAAATAATTATCTGAAGAGACAATGCAACACTAACAATTAAAATAAAAGTCTAAAAATTTAAAAATTACCTAAAACAGTAACTATGACTAAAAATATGGTATAAAGAAAACTATTTGAAAAAAAAAAAAAAAAACGATGCATCTTTGATTTAAACTACGTAGTTCCAATGAATAAATAGAAATTTTTAAAACAGTTATTCGAAAGAAACCATGCAACTTAAACAATTAAAATGAAATTCGAAAAAGAAAAAAATTGCTTAAAATTAATAACAATTATAATTAAAAATATAATATAAAGAACATTACTTGAAAGAAGGAACGATTGGGTCTTTTTTTACTCTCACGCACTATGTAAAAATGGAAATGAAAATAGGTTGCCACATATTAAGAACTTCGCTAAGTGAACTCATTTTGGCGCAACAGAATAAAAGTGCCAACATAAATTGTTGAATTTCTCCGTAAATTTCACACCAAATTATACAGAATTTAATATTTACACATAATTTGAGTCGTAGAATCGAAATATGGAAAAAAATTGCTATGTTATTTCAGAAAAAGTCCGATTTTGTGTCAAAATAACTATGTTAGAGTAGAGCTATACATAAATCTAATATATAGCCCAAGTCGCACTTTCGAGACATAAAGAGTGCAATTTGAATTTTGTCAATCAGCCCAGTAGAACGGGAGATATAGAACTGTCCCCTTTTTTTTTTTTCTTTTTAGCACTATACATAGTTTTCTCAGTGCTTTATTACCCATCATCAAACTCTACATAATCAAGTTTAGAAGCAAGATAAAATATTTTAGGTTAACATGCTAAAAACCACATTTTAACATAAGTAAAAGCTTTCTCAGATGACACATCTGCTTTATTACATGGAGCTAAAATGGACAGTTTCATCAAGTATGTCTACTACTTTTACAACTTTCTGCAAGGTTCCTGTACTCATAATCGACTCCAGATGTATAGAAGGTTGAAGAGAAGACCTCTCTCACAAAATGGTTTGGTGGCGATCTCTACTGTTTTGCTAATTTTGATGCTGCTTTCATGCCAGGGTTCGACAATCATTCTGTCCCTCTCCCATTCAATTACTGAATTTGGATGCTCAGGGGAATATCTATCAAAAAATGTGTTATTTCCATTGATTAGCTTGTTGGTAGAGTTTATCAATAACTTTTTTATATTCAGCAATTCTTATCGATAGTTTTCTAAATGCTGAACCGATGTATTGAGTTTCTGTGCAAGTATCTTCATTGCAAATCAGGATAGTATATACACCTGAAGTACCTGTTAATCTATCTGATTTTAATTTCAAGACAGATGGAGCTGAAGTGATAGAAAGTTTATAACCAAACTGTTTCAGAAATGGAACTGTGTGGGGGTGATCATGTTGTAAAGGAATGTTTCAACAAATGTATTTTTATTGGTTAGTCAAAGCGGTTCTCAACCTTTTGACTAATGCATAGCATCTAAACAAAAACTGAAAACCTTCAATACCACCACTCTTGAACAAAGCTCAGCTCACATAAATTTACGAGTGTTAGAGAAAAAAACTCAATCAGGATGTTGTGGTTTTAATTTTTGAATTTAATAGTTAAAACTACTTTGCTTCTTTGCCACTACTTCTTCCACCACCCATTTTTCTCTTGCATACCACCAGTTGAGAACTCGTAGATTAGTCTATATTTTATATTTTAAGATCCCCTTGCATTATCGAGAAGTTGTTTCATTTATGGTAACCCGAATATTTCACACTGAATGTTATGGAAACCCTATCATGACGCGATTAGTTGTAATGCACGATTGCGATTTCGACTGTGGAGAAAATTTTTGTAAGGGCTTATTTATGCATTGGATATTGGTTAGGAAGTATGCTTCTTAATTTGTGCTTGACACCTTAAAATGCCTACTGGTGGTATGATTAACCTGAAGTTTCAGTAAGCCTTTAAAACGAATGAGAAAGAAAACATTGATTGACTGGTGTGTAAATGAAGAATTAAATGGCTTCATTCACTTCCCAGTAAATTACATTGCAAGATTTAAGGATTTGGAAAACCCGAGGAGCTCACATCAACACTATGGAAGGTACGTGGGATGTAATAAAAAGGGATTTTCAAAAGAAATGCCACTGATAGTCTGGCAGTACAGAGGATATTTTTATTTTTACTTTTGTGAATTTATGTGGCAACAGCAGTATACAGATTCTAGTTTAGATCATTTTAAATAGTTTAAATAAGTCTATATTTCCTTTTTGTACTGCGTAGATTAGATAACATGTATTTCTAGTCTCATGTTGTTTCCTTGTTTGATTTAAAATGGAGTTTATCGAGATTATATAATTTTTGTTTTAATTGTGTTTTACTGCATTGTTTTTGATACCATTTTACTAAGGAGGACATTGGACGTAAACAGGAATGGCAACAAAAAATGCCAATTTTCACCAGGAGACCTATTTTTATATGAAATATATTTAGGAAATATATTTATATATTAATAAAAATATTAATATTTATTAATAGTTAAATTATTTTTATTAATAAAATATTATATATTATTAAAAATAATTAAATTATTATTAATAAATAATGCATATAAAAAAGATTAGATACACTGATAAAGGGAACTGGAAAAGTTGTCTTGAACTTTTTCATAAAATCTGACACTTCGAATAGAGCTTCACTTCAAGTGGCTTTACTGGAAACACTAAATGTGTCATCTAAACTATAAAGTTACTAAGCTGTTAATTCTTTCTGTTAGGACACTTTTTATGTACTGTTAACATAAAAGCGAGCTGTTGTCATGTCTTTAGAATCCAGCTGCAGCTATTTCCAGCTGTCACAAACCTGTACATTAAATTAATTCTGAAATCATTTCAGAATGCTACAAACTAGGACAGCAGAGTCAAATGCAATTTACAAGTTTTAAATAGCCTATCCACAGCTTCTGCAGATGAATGTATTATCATTATGTATTCTAGATGAAAAGAATACGAATCATTTTCTTTAATCCTTTTCATTTTTCAAAGGAAAATTAAACATTTGAGTTCACTTAAAATGTTACTCACCTTTTAAAATAAATTTCAAAGAAAGACATGTTAAACAGCAGATTCGGAAAAGATATGGTTGTATTAAGAATAATAGTGTTTAGGTGACTAGTGATTGCAAATTTGTTGCGTATAATACTATGTTGAATAATATAGGTAGTAATACTAGTTCTAAAATGCAAACGTTTAGAAGACATGTATTTTTCTTTCCTTTATACAGCTCTACTAACATAAGCTTGTAAACAAAAGAGCAATCGGTACATACAACGTATCACAGTTCCATGCACTCGGTAAACCAACGGTCTCACGTGTTTAAACAGACTTCAGATTTTCATGAGGTCAGTGACCATTCATATACAAAACATTATTTATTTCAAAACTCACCTGCTTGACAATACCGTAGCCCGCCTGAGCTTGTGTAGGTTGTTGAGAAGTCATGATAAAAACTTGGATTAGTCAACAGGTGAATTTAAATAATTTTAAACACGTTGGCCAATATGGTCGATAATCATAAAGTTTTCTAAAATATAAATTAGAATTTAACAACGCGCTAACAAACTATAGACATTTTCTGAAATATATGCTGAAACAAACTCGTATACCAGCCGCCTGTCCATATATACTGTTACATACACATATAATTAATATAAAACGCGAGGATTAACGCGGACCTACACGCACGTTCTACAAGCAGTTCCACAAATATGTGTAACAGATGAGATGATGTGGCGCAAGTTGAGGTGTTCAGTTTGAATATCAATTCTGTCATTTTAAATACTTTCACTCAAAACAGATCAGTTTCTTAATTCAAAACAGATGACAAAATCAGGGAATAATTCTAAAATTATAATTCCACATTAGCAGTTTTTCTTTCTTTCGCAAGCACGGGATATATATGATTTAAGAAAAGTAAACTTGGGAAATATAACTGAAAATGGAAAGGATTTATATGCAATACGTAACTGAGCAAGTGATTTCCAATAGCAGACCACTGAAATAATTCGAATAGGATTCAGTTCGATTGCTAGAGTATCAAAAATATCCCATCGTAAAACATCAATTTATTCATTTCCTTCCCCAAATTTATAAATTTGACATTTTAAGGAATTATTTTTAATGGATGTTATCAGCTCTAAAAATTATTTTTATCATTTTATTTCTCATTGCATAAAAAACAAAGATAGATGCTATTTTATACAAAAAAATAACTCACAGATTTAACAAATTGGGGGTATTTCTGTATAAAAAATAATTAATTATCATTTTTAATTAATCGTAACGCCAAAATATCCTAATAGCCAGGGCCAAGACATAAGCATATTTGTATTTTGACAAAATCAGAAATCATGTAAACAACCTGCGACAACCAGGGACTGATTCTCTCAGGAGGAAGTGGGACATGTGCACCATTTGCACGGTGTCCTCCAATCTCCAAATAGCATTCTTTAAATATGCAAATGTTTGTGTACTTTTTCAATTTTGTGTTTTGAAACTATAAAATTAGAAGTGGAATCCGGCAGCAGAATTGATTTCTTCCACATTTGAAAGTCTGAATTTTTAAATCTACATTTCTTTCATACACTTGATTATTCAGTTCATAAACAATTTAACTACATTCATTTCCTCATATCTGTGTAAATGAATACAGAATTGTATAAGCATCTTTATTCTTAAATTTTAGCATCTATAAGTGGGAAACATGTACAGTAGTCAGGATACACGTATTAGAAAGAACGCAGATTCACTTGAAATTCTGAATATGTGTTTTTTAAATATCTAAATTCTAAATATGTAAGCACTTTTAAATGTACCTCCGTGTAAAGAAAGTTAAACATGATCGTGTATTTGAAGATCTGTGTTAAAATCACAGTGATTTTTTTTTTTTTTAACCAAGCTATATGTTTCTGCTAGAAAATTACTGGAATTATTATAAACCCAAATTTCATTGCTTTTATTTGCCAGAAATGTGTTATTACTGTGAGATATCTAAAATTTTAAATATCCTAAGTGAACCAATTTTCTATGCAAAGCAAATACCTTAATTAGATTTCTTTTTAATTTTAATTTATTTTTCGACCTTGAATATCCTGTATGTCTTCATTACCTCAATCTATCTGCTAAAATTATGTGTATGTTTTTAATGTAAAACCGCCCTTTTTTCCCCATTTTATCAATTTACCCTGACAAAATATACTGAATTTAAATGAAGCGATGTAACGTTTACAATGATCGCATTTCCAGAGAGGCAGTGGCGTAGCTAGGATGGCGCAAGGGGGGGGACATCTGTCCCTGGGCGCTGGAAACTCTAGCTACGCCCCTGCAGATAGGCCATTCTCCTAACATCATCATCATCAATACTGCTAGTTGCCATGGTGACATCGCGAAGTTCTGTTTGAATTTCGTATACGCAATGTGTTTTCGATGCTTCGATTCTTCCGTGCAATGACCATCGTTTCGCCTAACTCCTCACTACTTTGGACTTATTTCATTGTTTGAACTACTGTTTACACCTACAGATATGCTACTTATACGTTAGGCTATTTATATTAATCTGGAATAGGGCTTCGGCCACCTTACAACAAGTGAGCATCATGACAACTAATACCAAAGGTACTCTTAAATTTTTCTTTAAGGAAAGATGGTAATGTTTTTTACTTAACCTTTAACTACTGTGACTTAAATTGTCGCATAACTACTGTGAGCGGTCTCTCAGACCGCTTCTGCTAAAAACAAAATAAGATTTTTTTTTTTTTTTTCTTTTTTTTTTCTTATTTCAATAAATAGTATTTAATTTCATATATTTAACTTTTTCATGAAGATATAAAGCAATTTTTATACTTAAATCAGTTCATTAAAATAAAATATATACTATGATAATAATTCCTTCGCTTACGTATCTGGGTAGAAGAAGTAAATTTTAAAGAATTTATAGTCTGAGAATGCAGTCTTTTATTCCATTGAATTTCAGTCAAAAAATAAGCAGTCATATATGATTCAAGTTTAAAATATGAGGTTTTATTTTAAAACTACGAAATTAAAGGCTTATGAAAGTTATAGATTAAACTGAGATATAGTTATTGTGTTATAAAGATATTAATAGAATTATAGATTGTAATATAGCATGCTTTTTAATTTTAAAAAATAAAATAGGAAATATAGTTTGAAAATTTATTATTTAATCTTTGTTTTTTTATTCAAGATCAGCATTAGATAGTCTCTCTTAAGAAGGAGCATGGTACTGATGTATTTTTCTTTTGAACATCAAATTTGGTGGAGTTGCTGTTTGGTTTGGTTTATTTAATTATGGCAAAGCACTCAAGGGTTATGAGCCTAAGGAATGCCTTTGTGGAGGACTTTTTAAGGTCTCGTATAACTGTCTCATATACATGTTACTCATGGGGAAAGGCCTTGCTGCTAGTCTGTTCACTGGAATTCAAACCTTGGAATGAACTACCAATGTTTAGCTATGCTACCATTTGGCTGCTCAAAATTTGCAGCAACTGTTCGTATAGAATTCTGATAGAACTAACACTTCCTTATTTAGTAAGCAGTCAGTAAACCTGCTTCGTTTTTGTGTTTCTTAGAAAGGCTTTTAATTCATTTCTACTATTTTGCCAACCCTCTGGTTTTACCGAGAGTTTGACTTACTATGAGTATAAACTTCCCACAAGTAAAGTTTCATTCTATTACTGTTTTGTTGGCCATAGTCAACTGACCATATCATGACAATTAATACACACTTTTTTTATGGTAGCCTCCCATAACTTTGAAAATGAGCTACTGCTTGTTGTTTTGTAGGAGGCAAGTTCAAAATTTGGTTAATCTTTGGATTATGGTAACTTGGCGATTATTTGGCGACCAACCCTGCTACAGCAACCTGTTAGTTTTTGTTTGGACACCATTTTGTTTTCACGAAGTAAAGGCTTTTTTTTTTTACTTAACATTTTTTCCCAACAATCTGCTAGCCAAATTACACTTATGCTAGAACTTTTATGGAACAAAAGTGCTTAATCATGACGAAGATTAGGTGTGAAATTGGGAGAAAGTGCAGAATCGCAAACTGATTGCCACGTTTTTAAGAATTGCACATACATGGTAACTATGTACATGTCGACCTATTTTCACTTAAAAAAACATCCCAGAATTGCACATAAATGGCATTGCGCACACTCTTGACTTTATCCATGTACGCTGCTAAAGTCCTAGCTAGTAACCTTTATCGCCTTACCAAAATGTCGCCAAACTACCTGTTACCATATTCCAATGATTAGCCCAAAATTTTAATCATTTTGTTTTCTAAAATGCAAGGGAAAATACAGCAATAACAGTTATTTTATATCTATGTTCATAAAAACAAATGGTGGCTTATCGAAAATCGATGGGATTACAACAAACAAAAGGTGTTATCTCACTCTTATTCACAACTGGCGTTAAATCATGCTTTTTGATAATAGTTTCACAGTAGGCGGGTCAATGTGTAAATATCAAGAACAATAACAAATGCACTTCTTTCAGTTTTCTCTAATTGTAAAACTTTAATTTTTTATGTTTGCTGTTAGAAATTTTTTCACATGTACTTTCTTAATACTTTAAAACTTTTACTATGATTAATTTTCTATCAATACTGATGTACTTGTTGCATTCATTTACTGACAGTTATATAAATTTTCATATCTTTTGCAGATGAAATGTATAAACCCGTATCCTTCATTTAATATACTTTGATTTATAGTTTGGTATATTTATCTAAACAACAATATATATTAAATTTTTTGCAAGATTCCAAATATCTGAAGCTGTGTATTTATGATAATTTATTGATGTTAGGAATCTGCAGATGATATATGGGTAAAAATGTATTTATGGGAGGTGATAATTAGTGATTTTTTTATGGTATATGAACACCCAGTTTGTGCAATTCTTTGACTTGTTATTTTGGCTTTGTGTAGCAGCGCTATACAAACCCAAAATAACAAGTCAAAGAACTGCACAAACTCTGTATCCATGTACACATCTACCTTTTTTGACTTTAAAAAAAAAATCAGAGAATTGCACAAAGTAGGCATTGCACACTCCCTTGACTTTTTCCATGTATAAATCGATCTATATTCACTTAAAAAGTCAAAGGAGCAGCCAACATTATTTACAGTTTTCCGTGTCTTCAGTCAAACAAATTTCCTTAACAGCATCCAAAAACTTCCTAAAATTATCTGAGCCTAGAATCTATATACTAGTGTTGCCACATAAATTCACAGAAATAAGAGCAAAAAATATCCTCCGACCACACGCATTTCGTTCCTACAAACAGGACACTTATAATGGCTACTAAATAAACCTTCATTTACGCACCAGTCAATTAATGCTTTTTTCTCCTTTCATTCCAAATCATACGTAAACTTCAAATTAATCTTACATTCAGTCATTTTACCATATAAACCACAAAATAACAACGTACTTCTTATCCAAAATCCAACACACAAACACGCCTTTCTAAATCTTTTTCCATCATTCAAATTCACCGTAATCATGCAACCAATTATGTCATAAAGGGTTTCCATAGCATTCAACTACTCAGGTTACCATAAATGAAACAACAACTTGGCGATAAATGAAAGAACACCTTAGAGATAAACAAAGGGCACCCTTAAATCTACTCTAACCGTTATAGGTTTCTTATGTCAGTAAATTTTGTAAACTGATCCCATTTCAAAATTGCATATATTTTTCTTTTTCTAAGCTATCCTGATACTGTTATGATGGTTCATTACAATACAAAGTCCGAGATCTGGACGTCCAATATTCGGAATGATCTAAAATTCAGACCTCAAAGGCCAATACCATCTTTATATATATATATATATATATATATTTGTGTACTGGATGCATGTGCATTTGATTCATTTCGTCTAGCAGTCCTCAAGTATTTTATTATCACAAGTAATCTAATCTTATCCATTGTATATTGCTAAACTCTTTTATAACATAAATGTAGAGCATTGTGTGCCTGAGCACATTATACTCTCATAGAATATTAATAATTTTAATTTGTCATTAATTAAAATTTCCCATGTATGGGATTTAATTCTGTTAATAAATATAAAAGGTACTACAGTCAAAAGTCGTTAACCCGGACTCGTCGGGACTTCGGCGATTCCGGATTATCGATTTTTCCGGATTATAGATCATCAGTTTAAATCTCGTAAGATGGCATGCAGAAATTCTAAAATTAAAAATATGAAACCGTAATTTATGAAATAAAGAACAATTATGATCTAAAGGGTATCAGAATTTGCAAAAAGAAAAAGCTTAATATTTATTTGTTTACTTTATTAAACATTTCTTTCAATGTAAGTTGTTTAAGTTGCTTCGTTTCATGTGATAATACTTTCTCTTTAATTCTATTAAACAGACATAATTTCTTGTTTAGTTACAAAGTTACGCTGTTCAAGTCCTATAATTGCTGTGTCGAGAACACCGACTAAGTTGTCAATCGAAATTTTTTCGTTTTCACTAACCTCTGTCACTTTCTTCGCTATCGGAAGCGAATTATAATGACGAGGAATTTGTTTTAAATCATATCAAAGACGGAGCACATCGAGATGAAATACTAATTTGGTAAGGAATTATAAGCCAAATAAAATAAAAACATCTGTCCTGAAGATAAGGATAGTGTTGACAGATCAACTTCCAATTCATTACGCCGGGCGGCGTTCCCCCACCGAGCAGCGTGAAATTGATAAACAGATTTCGGATTTCAAAACATACTTTCGCTTTAGATCCTTTACATATTAACAAATATATATGGGAAATTCTATTTGATATAATCGAAAGTTTAAGCTTACTTTTATAAAATTGCATTACAGTCTGCAAAAAATAATAAGCCGGATCCAATTCGAAAATTAAGGAGCAACGCAATCATCAACATTAAGTGAAATAGATAATTAAATAATTTTAGCTTATACGTCCATTATACATAAAACGCGCACGCGAAAACGTATTCTGCACTTGCGCACACTCATATGCGCAGTTGTAAAAGGTCTTACGCGCACGCGTAAACACCTATGTGCATGTGTCAACGCGGCGCATGCACAGAAAGTTTTTAGTTTTGAGGTCCGGATTATAGAACATTCCGAATTATGGGTGTCCGAATTAACGACTTTTGACTGTATTCAGTTTCGAGGGCCATAAAAAATTGCCAAACTATTGTTGATGCCAATGCTGCCAAAAATAATTGCGGCAAGAAAGGAAGTATAATAGTAAATAACTATCTAAAATCGATGTTTTAATTTAGATGAAAGGTTAATTTCATATCATACTTTTTTATTATTATAATTTATATGAAAAAGGCTAAAGATGACTGAATGGAAGCATAAGAGTAAATAACTATTTCAGATCATTATCATAATTTATATAAAAATTGCTAAACATAACTGAATGGATGCCTGCATCGCTATTTCGCTACCGACTTATCGCTAAAGCATAATTTCATCTCGTAGGTTGTTCAAACGTAATTCTCTATAATGAATGATGCCTTTTCTTTGAAAATATTCTCGGTAAAGTGGAGAATCGCTCATTTATTTGTTTGCCGCTTTTTACAAGGGTTAAAAACAATTGAATTTTTGTCAATTTTCTTTAACTTTTTAAGTGCAAATAGGTCTATGTGTACATAGATAAAGTCAAGGGTGTGCACAGTGCCATTTTTGTGCAATTCTAGGATTTTTTTTTTTTAAGTGAAAATAGGTCGATGTGCACATGGATACTGAGTATGTGCATTTCTTAAAAACGCATCAAGCAATGGGTGATTCTGCACTTTACCCAAAATTCTATTGCCGACTTTTCATCATGGGTAATTCCCAAATTGTTAAATGCATAGGATATCAAAAAAGGATTTAAAAATTAAGCTAGTATGTCAATGACGTCTTAAGAAATATAGAACTTATATAAACTTACGCAATCTGAAATCAACGTGTACGCTAGATTTGGCGCGCTGTTTAAATGGGCGTGTTTGCTAGATTTGGCACTTTTGCGCATACATTTTCACTGCAATTTTTTACGGCCCTCAAAACTGATTAGTACTATATAAAATAATAAATTTCCACTTTATCAACTTTATCAGCTGTGAGGAAATAATTTTCAGTATTATTTATGCTTAACACTTCTACTTTCAAAAGTAACATTTCTATGAAATGTTTCATAAGCCAAAGTGGTATTAAAAGGAGAGATAATTTCCATTAATTTACATTCGTAAGAAAATCAGACTTTAGAAATAAGCCACCAAACTGTACAAAACAGTTTGGGTAGGAGATAATATAATCACTATTTCTTTAGTAAATAAATTATATATATATACATTCAAAAGTTTTTAATGCGGACTCGTCAGGACTTCGGCGATTCCAGATTATTGGTTTTTCTGGATTATATATCATCAGTTTAAATCTGGTAAGATCGCATGCAGAAATTATAAAATTAAAAATATGAAACCATAATTTATGAAATAAAGAGCAATTATGATCTAAAGGGTATCAAAATTTACAAAAAAAAGCTTTTTATATATTTGTTTACTTTATTAAACAATTCTTTCAACGTGCGCATGCGTAAAGCATACATTACGCATACTCGAAATTAGAAAATTGCAACCAGAAAACTATTTGATGTGTATTCGTGATATTTATAATGATGAGGAATTTGATTTAAATCATATCAAAGATGGAGTACATCAAGATGAAATACTACATTTAGTAAGGAATTATAAGCCGAAAAAAATAAAAACATCTGCCCTGAAGATAAGGATAGTGCTGACAGATCAACCTCCACTTCATAGCGCGCTGCATCGTCCCCCCCCCCCTCCGCAGAGCAGCGTGAAATTGATAAACATATTTCGGAATGATTAGAGAATCAAAGGATATGCCTTTATCCATTTTTTGCAGCAATTCCACTTTTTGTTTGATGGACATCGAAACATGCTTTCGCTTTGTAGATCCTTTGGTAGCTCCAGAATCAGAAATTCTTTTTGACATAATCGAAAGTTCAAGCTTACTTTTATAAAATTGCTCTTACATTCTGCAAAAAATAATAAGCCGAATCCAATTAGAAGATTAAGGAACAATGCAATCTTCAACATTAACTGAAATAGATAATTAGATAATTTTAGCTTAGCTTATACCATCCATTATACATTAAACGGGCATGCGTAAACATATTATGTGCATGCGTAGATGCATATGCGTATGCGTTAATGCAATATGCATTGACGCATGCGCAGAAAGTTTGTAGCTTTGAGGTCTGGATTATAGATCATTTTGGATTATGGACGTCCGGATTAAAGACTTTTGACTGTAGATATATATATGTAAGATGTAACAAAATACATATGGCTGCTTTAAGAAATGATTGACGACCTTAAAATTAACTATTCGAGATTTTATGTTGTCCCCTCCCAAATTCATCTGTTCTCCCAAATTCAAGATCTTTCCATGTTACATAACAATCTAAAATTAACCAGTCACAGATTAGCTGTACTTATGCACCATACTTAGTATAAATACTCTTTGCAAAACAACTACGTCATTGCTTTCCCTAGCTTCTGCCATGCCAACATTCATGCTGATTTGCTTCCCTATCTAAAATGCCTACATCATACCTTTAAAAACCAGTGTATATAAAAATTATTATAGTTAACTATGACTGGATAAATACCTTGTCTACCAAAAGTGAGCTGATGCAGATTATCATGGAATAAAGTTGTGTTTAGAAACGGCCATGCTGGAAGTTGCTGGTTTCTGCATCTATCTCTCTAACTGTGCAATTGAAATGCTACATATATATATATGTATTTCTCTTTTTTTAATGATCTAAATAAGATGCCATTGAATGTAAAAGAGTAAAATGAGTAATGATACAAATTTAGCTGATAAATGTTGTTTAAAACAAGTTCCTCATAAGTAAATCTGAAAAACTGACCACTCATAGGATTAATAAATTAAATATATATTTTATTTTTTAAAATATCTGATTAATATAATTTTAAATGATACTTTCTGATTACCTGCTCCCTTTCTGGATACAATATTTGATAATATTGCCTTGTTTTGATGCCTTTTTGAGTACACATGCTACAGCAGCCAACTGCCACATGCGCATACCATACATATGCTCGAATTCACACAGGTTCATACTTTTTGCATTTTGCCAATATTTCATTTAACAGCATCCAGTGGTTATATAAATGTAAATATTGGCCATATAAATTTCTTTTCTTTCTCATGAAATTTCTTGTTTCTTATGCAGTGCTACTTTTTATTATTATTTATGAATGTATCAGTACTTATAAGGTACCAATAGCCAAATAAATGCCAATTCACAAAGTCTCCAATGCTCAATGATGACTTTATTTGTGAAGGTGTTGATCTTCAGAAAGTACCTTAAAAATACATTTAATTCATAATATAGCCAACTGATAATTTTAATACCGAATTATTTTGTTTTCTGTTGATATGAGATATAAAAAACCATATATTTATATGCTGCATATGTTTAAACGTTTTATTAAAAATTAAGGATGTACCCAATTTCCTTAACATTTGAGTTTTCTTCGTTATCCTATCAAATTCTGCTTGTAATAGGCTGGTGGTATATTATAATATATGCCTTTGTAGAAACTTTACTTCTGTTATTTAAAAGTAAGTATATATTTTTATTGTATATTTGCCTAATTCAATAAATTTTAACTGTCTAAAAATTGAGATGTACAGTCAAAAGTCGTTAATTCGGATACCCATAATCCGGAATGATCTATAATCCGGACCTCAAAGCTAAAATATTTCTGCGCATAGGCGTTTTACGCGTGCGCGCAAGACATTTACGACTGCGCATATGCGTCTGCGACGTTTTTGCGTGCGCGTTTAATATATAATGGACGGTATAAGCTAAAATTATCTAATTATCTATTTCACTTAATGTTGATGATTGCGTTGTTCCTTAATCTTCGAATTGGATCCGGCTTATTATTTTTTGCAGACTGTAAGAGCAGTTTTATAAAAGTAAACTTGAACTTTCGATTATGTCAAATAGAATTTCTGATGCTGGAGCTCCCAAAGGATCTAGAAAACGAAAGTATGCTTCGATGTCCATCAAACAAAAAACGAATTGCTACAAAAAATGGATAAAGGCATATCCTTTGTTTATCTAACCATTCCGAAATCTGTTTATCAATTTCACGCTGCTCTGCGCGGAGGGGGAGGGACGTTGCGGCGCACAATGAACTAGAAGTTGATCTGTCGGCACTATCGTTATCTTCAGAGCAGATGTTTTTATTTTATTCGGCTTATAATTCCTTACTAAATGTAGTATTTCGATGTACTCCGTCTTTGATATGATTTAAATTAAATTCCTCGTCATTATAAATATCACGAATACAAATCAAATAGTTTTCTGGTTGCAATTTTCTAATTTTGGCTATGCGTAAGGTATGCTTTACGCATGCGCACGTTCAAAGAAATGTTTAAAGTAAACAAATTATTAAACTTCTTTTTTTGTAAATTTTGATACCCTTTAGATCATAATTGCTCATTATTTTATAAATTACGGTTTCATATTTTTAATTTTATAATTTCTGCATGCCATCTTACCAGATTTAAACTGATGATCGATAATACGGACTCGCCGAAGTCCCGACGAGTCCGGATTAAAGACTTTTGACTGTATTTTAATAGCATTAAAACATCTTTTCTAAGTCGTATCCCTAAAATGTTATTTTAAATGTGTACTGCTAAATCAATAAGTGAGTGAAAATTGTGACAGAATATTTTGATAGCATTTTTATTAAAACAGTGGTATTTTTAAATATTATTTGATGTAAAAAAGGGTTAATTTAGGTTTTCATTGTTTAGCAGTGCCTTTATGGAAACATTTATTTTTCTTATTTTTTAGCTGCTCTCAGAACTGCTTGTTCATCTTTGTTAACTATTTAAACATGAAAGACTTATTTCTTTCTTATCACTTGATTTTTGTTTTATTAATGTCAATTAAGTCAAGTGGTTATTAGATATTTTTTAGGGCTATCTGCAAAAGGAGAAAGGGTCAAAGATTTTTTCTAAGGGAAACAGGCTTGTGTTCACATTACTCGTGGGGAAAACTGTGGAACCCCTATGCTGCTAGCTTGTTTACTACAATTAAAACTCACCTAAACTACCAGTACTCAGTAGAGCCATCACTAGGTTTTTTTAAGCTGCCTGTCTTATCTGCTCAGCTGCTGGTGGATGCAGGTTAAATTATATAGTCTTATTTTGTTAGCTGTGTAATATGTCTAAACCTAGAGATTAAAACTAGTAAACACTGGTTATTTCATCGTATGCTCAATTTTAATAAATGAATGCAATGAAGTTTTTGTAATTTTACTGAAATATAATGAAAATAAAGAAGAAAATAAATCACTTTGCTAAAGAAGCTTCGGATGGGTGTATCTTCCAATGCAGATAGCCTTGTTTTGCTTGCCATAACTATTTAGATATTAAAAATCTGTTTCTTTTTAAAATCAGAAACATAACTCATTAACATTAAACACGTACATAATTATGGAAATTTAACTTGAAATGTTGTTCTGGATATTTTTTAATTTAGTTATTATATATGTGTGTTGTTACTTAGTTTGATTTTACTGTATCTTTTAGAATTTTATTTTGTGTATCCTTTCCCAAATTTTCTCTCAGAGGTGGCTCTTCTGTTTTTCCTTTTTGGTGTTGAAAGTGTTCGTAATTTCTTAGGTGAGTATCATATTTTTTGACTTTGTATTTTAAAAAAAGGGGGGGGAGGAGATTTAACAATTTATGCAATTTCTTATTATTCTTGATTTTGCTTTTGTATAATTACTGTTTCCATATTTAAATCATCTGGTTTAAAATCAGATGAACTATAAGAATCCAGAACCTATGGCATTACTACATTGGTTTTTCCATTCCTTTTTTTTTCATTAGTTTTTGGTTTTACTGATGACTAGCAATTGATTGCCAGATTTGTGGGCATTTGTTGCCAAATAATATAGTGAGTCCAAAACCAAATAATATAAACTGCAAGATTTTTTTTTTTTTTTTTTTTTTTTTTTTTTTTTTTTTTTTAAGAAATCTTTTCTTGCCTAGACTCAAAATAGTGACAATTTTAAATTTACTATCAAGTCAAAATAAAGCTATTGTATTCTTCTAATTAAGAGGTATTTTATCTGTCATTCAAATCTGGGAAAAATGGATATCAAATGAAGTTGTATATCACCACAGAAGCTGTACAGAGATGCAATGTGAAAAATTTGGAATAAAAGAAAGGCCTTTACATTGGCAGCTGGTTTGCTGATTTAAGAATTATATTCCTGACAGCAGCTAAGATTTACATACAGGCTGTTTTGAAATTCTTGGGCTAAAATTTAAGGGATGATAAAGATGCGTATTAGAAATGCCTTCATGAGTCGTGCATTCGCACCATCTAGTGGTTCATTCGCCCATGCATTGTGTGGTGAAAACTGTGTGTTTGGATATTTTCTGTCACCCCTTAAATTTTTGCCCATGAGTTTTGAAACACCCTATATTGTTGCTCAAATTTTTTTGTATGGTACCTAAACTTCACAACATTTTTTTTTTCTTGGCACTTTGGTCATCATTAAGAATGACAAGTGCATTTTTTTCTAATAAGAATAAATGTCATGCCAAGTAATTAAAACAAGTTCATACTCACATTTGGTTCATCTGAAAAAGTTTGTCTTTATCCTCTAAATGCTTGTGAAGTTCTGAGAATTGGTTATATCATTCATAGTTATTGTTTTCCCATGTGTAATTTTCTTGCTCTAATTTCTCATATAATTACCTATAGAATAATTTAGTTAAATTATGATACATTAAAAATGTTTTTCATAGAATATACTGTTTTTTCAATGTAAAATCAATTGTTTTCCTTCTAGGGCAAAAGGGTAATCTCACAGAGCGAATGCTGTCTGTTGTTTTATCATTACTTCTCACTGTGCCTGTAGTAGCTGGAGTGTGTTATTTTTTGTGGTGGCAAACATATGTTTTGATGATTGATGTTATTCTCTCTGTAATTTTACTTGTTTTTTTAAGTTTACAATGCCTTTTTTCTATTTTTACTCTGTTTACATTCAAAAGGTAACATCACTAGAGACAGCTCTTTTATTTTTTATATCTAATACTTGATTCCATGCCATTGATGAAATTGTGCCAAATGTAGATGTTATGTACTGCATGCATTGAAACTGATTTGGAATAATTACTTGTTTTTTGAATAATTGGCTGTTTTATTGCATTCATAATATTGAATATTATATTTAAATTTCATTTTGTTTAACTACTTAGTAAATTTCTCAGGTTTTTAGTCCAAAATCAGCGTACAAACTTGACAGCCAGGGCATAATAAGGGGCTTTGTCCCTGAAGGACTATTGTTTTCATTTTGCAATTTTGCGTCGAATCACCATAAACGGCGTATCACTTTTCGAATTGTTGCCGCCAAATGTTAGAGTCCTGCATTATATTTGAAGAAATTAAATAATGAAGAATTTGCATAAATATATGTATGTTTCTCGCATTGTGATAAAACAATTGTACCTAGAGCCATCCAGTTTTGAATGACGTATTTCTACCATGAGTATGGGCAACTGAAAGCCCAAATTTGAAATTTGAAATGGGTTTTATTATCGATTTCATATTTTGTAAAACTAACGAATTTTTGATTAACAAACTCAACGATTTAAAAGGGAGCAATGGGAACACTGTATGGGGATTTAAGAAAAAAAAAAAAAAAACTTTTTACCTCCAGTGCGCGGAACTGTGTATCGGAAATTTTAAAGATATGCTCATTTTAAAATTATTTTGTGACATTGCTATTGAACTGAATTTTATGGTTTAAGTGCAAAGAACATATTTAATAAATAAAGGTAACACACAAAATGTTTTAAAAAAATGCCTCTTGCTGTTAAACTGAATTTTATGGTTTAAGTGCAAAGAACATATTTAATAAATAAAGGTAACACACAAAATGTTTTTAAAAAAGGCCTCTTTAGACGTAATTTCAAATCTGAAACCTTTCAGTTTTTTTTTTTTTTTATTTTTATTTTTTTTTTTTTTTTATTTGAAAATTATGATACTTTAGCCATAGCAAAAAGTAGTAATTCTGACTAATTCTTGTGGAAATATATCGTAACCAATAAACTGTTTCATTCTTGACAATGTATGGTACATATATTGGTGAATTAATTAGGCTGTCTGAGTCTGTAGTTAGAGCTAAAAATGAATAAATTCTTGTGGCAACCATAAGCACATCTCAGTAAAATGGCCATTTGTGTTTCATCTGTATATTTGTGTTTTTCTATATTCTAGTACATATTTGTGTTTGTTGTATTCAGTTTAAAGATATACCCAAACTCTGGTCAAAAAAAATTTGTTACATGAGGATGAACCAGCTGGGGCAAAATTTTTTCTGTGCCAGAAGGAAACAGCTTCAAATTATATGATTATCCTAAGAGTGTAAATAAATCACATTTTAAAATTGCTTTGAAAGATTGTTGTACTATTGTAGCAATGTTGCTTGTGTGCGAAAAAGACATGACGTATTTAGCATTCAGATTTAGGATATGCTTTTAGCCATCTCACCTGTGGGCTAAAAGTCTGCAATTCCATGTTAGCTGTCAGAAACTAGAATACTTCCAACTGTCATCAATAGAGGGTCTACCTCCACAGTGAATGAGATGTTACAGTTTGATGATACAAGTATCATACAAACTGCTCTTTTTAATCTACTCCTTCTGTATACACTTTAGTACACTGGAGCTTATTCATATATCCTTCAGCTTACTGTGGTTTGCAGATGGGCTTTCCAGAACATCAGACTCGCAAGCGAACCTCTCAGTGCAGCAAGCTCACTCATACCTACTACTACACTTTCAAAATATCATGCTATGCAACAGAGGAAAAATTATATAGTGATATTGCTTGCTTGCAGATGTGGCCATATTTAGTGCTTGGATTCAGAGCATGCTTTTAGTCCAGTTGGTAAACTACTTGTTTATGAACTAAAAAAATCATGATTTAGTGCTAGCTAACATGAACTAGGCTGTTTCCAACTTTTACTGATATATGGCACCACCACTATGACCATCAGGAAAATTTACATAGCCAGTTGCTACATCTACATTATACTCATAGTGGTAGTTTTTACTGAATGTTTTATCCAAATTCTGTAGTTATTTCATCTCAACATTAAAAATAAGTATTTTGTGGACTAAGTAGTTTTACAAAAGCAGATTTTGCTATAAAATATGCCAGTTTTGTATCACCTTAGAAATGAGTACATATAAGCCTCATTCACATGCAATGCTCTTTTGCACAGCCACGGTTTGTATTAGGGAGAAACGGGGATATGAAGCAATTTTGCCTTCAGGACCGGTTCAAATGCACATTGTCTTCCATTCCTTAAATCATAAGCCACTGCGAGCAATGATGTCACAAACCCGAATCAGATTGGCTGATTTCTGATGTTTGCTTACATCTTTTTTGAAATTGTTTACTATTGTTATAGTAGAACGCCATCGGAGTTTAACTCTATATTTAATTAAAATACACATAAATTAATTTTAAATGCAATTTATATACGAGACTAACTCTTTAATTAATGAAAATACACATAAATTAATTTTAAATGCAATTTGTATACGAGAAAGAAACAAAATGGTTAAAAGAAGAAAAGAAATCATATATGCTGCTGAACGGTTTTAAATACATTGCTTTATGACTGTTAAAATTTCAAACTTTGCTTTTTGAAAAAATGAATAAAATGACAAATTAATATTATGAATATTAATTATAAATGTTTTAATATTGATTATAAATGTTTTAGAAAATATAGCGTAATTAATTCATGTATTAAAATTGTTTTGAACGTGTTTTACAAACACTTTAAATAAGAGCTTGTAATTTATGTTTATATTAACCAATTAAATAGCTCTAGTTTTATTATATATATATATATATATATATTGAAATTTCAGCAATAAAATTTTTAAGAAATTGAAAAATGATTTAATGACCATTTAGATAGTTTACATTCTCTTAAACTGCATTTTCTCAGTTACATTTTTTTCTATGAATCCTTTTACTTAAAGTCCTAAAACTTGTATAGATATGGCCTAAGTTATTTAATATTTTTACTGCTTATTTAAAATTATGTACTTTTTAGAAACAAGGATGGGTTTTGCACAATACTGAAAAAAAATTATTTGAAGTGAAAATGTGCTTGAGATTATACTTATTTCAAAGTTTTTACATAAGAATGTGCTTTTATTTTTTCTCAGAAACTAATTGATTAATTGTAAAATTGATCCTTAAAGTTCTTAAGAACACTCTAATAAATACAATGAAAATTTGGAGGAAAAACATTGAAAATTGTAGGAGAAGAAAGATATTTTAATTGTTAAACTTTTCTTCCAAAAATTTAAATAAAAAAAATTATTAGCAAAAACATTTTTTCAGCTTAAAATCATTTTATCTTACAAAACCATTTAATAATATTCATATAAAAATCAGATGCAAGTTCGTAAATAAAACAATAATTCAAAAGGTACCGAGTCCCCTTGTCGTGTTGAAGCCGATATGTGCGTCTTTAGTTTTAATTTGAATGGTATTTCTGGAATACCCAGCATCAGATAATCTTGTCTGTACTTGTTTAAAAATTTCCGCATTTCGTACGGTTCTGTCTAATGATTTTGGATGATACCACATCCCCAGATATCTACCAATGCGATTGTTTCGCTGACAGTCCAACTAGCATATTCACAAAGCCTACAGACCATTTCTACGGGCTGCTCTCATTGGAGAAAACATCTGCTTGGCGGTCATATTTGGAATAGCGAGTTATCGGCTTGTGTGCGTGGTAATTAACGCCAAACAAAAGGAAACAGCGTTTATTTCATTCGATATTTTTTTTTAATTTATGAATGAAAGCTTAGAGGAATTGTGTGGAATATATTTTAAATAACCCACTGATCTTATTAATAGTTTATTTGTATTTGAATTTAAACTTTTAAAAGCACGTAATTGTTTTACAAGAAAAAGGTGTTTACCTAGAGATAGCATATCACTTTTTCGTCATTTCTGTTAGAAAGAGTCTGTTGTGTAAATTTCCATAGCGCATTAATTTATACAAATAAAGGAATATTAAAAAAATTAACCAAATGAAAACATTCAGTAAACATTTAAGAGCGTTGGATACCTATTCTTTTTATCTAAATTATGAGTAAGTATAACTAAAATTATATTTTATTCCATTATGCGCTATTTCTATTGAAACGCTTTTTGGGATCTTGGATCGTAATCTTGCTACTGGTACCTATTACAAAGAGTAGAAACCAGTAAATAAAAATAAAAAAGATTAACATTTAACAAAAATAGAGAAAATAAAGGCGTTTAATTTTTAATACCGCACCCGAAGGCGAAAAGACAAATAATGACAAAGTTAAAATAAAAATAAATCTTTGCAGAGCAGAGTTTATGGAAAACTACGAGCGGAGATAGAACCGGCGACCTCCTGAGCATTTTTCCCGCGCTCTCTACCGCTGAGCTGCGGTTTCTCCGGTGGGTTATGCCGTGGCCTTCGAGATAACATGGCCTGGTTAGCTGCGAGTGACGTCACGAAAGGCGTCCGATCCTTCCGTGACTTTCTTTGCTTCAGATTTGAATGCGAGCGTTTCGTTCGATGTTTAGAGTGTTTTGTTTTTAATAATGCATAATGATTAAATTTCCAGAGACTTGACGGGAAAACGTATATAAAAGGTAGTATATTCATTTGCAGTTAAGATTAATAACTTAATAAATATTATTTTTTAAGAAATATTCACGAAATTTTCTATGCCATGTTTTAGGTTATCTTGTGCATTTTTTTTACACTGTATTGTAATAATTTGTTAGGATACACTCAAAAAAGAAAGTTTTGAAATAAGAAAATAAAAAGGCTGTTATTTATTAACATAAAAATATCTTTACGGTTGGAGAAGGAGAGGAATGAAAATATTTAGAAATATAAATAATTCACTAACAAAAGTAAATATAATTTAGCAAATTAAAAGACATAAAAAATTATTTTTCCTTGAAACTATAAATATTTCAGGGCTTCCAAACATTATGCAAATACATTTTTAATTCATTTAAATTACTATCTAATAAAATGAAAAGCAGTTCAAAAGCCACAGAAAAAATTTAAACCTCAAAACTTTGTAAATTAAATAAATTACAATTTTCCTGCAACATTACAGAAAACGAATAATTTTCACATATTTATATGTTATCTATAGCAATAATTATAATAATATTTACGTCATTTAATAATATTTACATTATTACTTATATGTAGATGCATAATAAATGATATATTTACAAATAAAAGCCATCCATAAAATGTTCCACAAAAGCGTAAAATCAATAAATTTGCCAACGAAAATCTCAAAACAACTATACATAGAACAAACCATCATTTCTGTCTAATTAGCAAATACTGTGCAAGTTGTACTAGTATACTGAAGCAATAATTAATCGCAATTGATAATTTATTTTGAAAATTATGAAGTATTATTAAATAATAAGGAAACAGCAAAGGATTAATAAATTTAAATGTAAAAGGTACACTATTGAAAATATATTTGAACTGCATCATATTTAGTACACTATTTTTAAAAAATAAAACAATGTCATTTACATACTCATATCTTTTCCATCACGTATTATTGACTTTTTTAAGTTTCCTTTCATCGATTTTTGTATGCATATTATTTTGAAAAACTTTAGTATACCGTATATACCCGCGTATAAGTCGAGATATTTTGGACAAAAAAAAGACTTCAAAGTGGGGGGGGGGGTCGACTTATACGCGGGGCCATAAAAAATTAAAAGAATCGGAAGTTCAAAAATTTCTTTATATAATGCAGTTGTTTTCTTCCCGCACTCAAATTGGACGACTTATCAAATAAGTCACTTACTTGAAGTAATTTCATGACTTAAATTATGTGACGAACTAATTACAGAGTCCCTCTGAAATTATTATAAAATCATTTAAAAAATGTTGTATTAGCAACGAACTAGACGGCACGGAAGATGATGCTGTTTTTGAAAGTGAAAATGACGACGAAGGCTCTAGTAGTGATTGTAACAATACAGAGTTCGAGACTGAATCTCAGATGATTTTGAATAAATGTAGTACTTAAAAAAAAATGTTTTCGAAGTTTCTCGATCGATTTCGGAAGTGGGGGGTCGACTTATACGCGGGTTTCTTATTTTCTACGAATTTTTTATGTCGAAGTGTGGGGGGGTCGACTTATACGCGGGTATATACGGTAATTGTTTAAACAAATATTTGAAATGGTGCTCATTATTTTTTTAATCTGCTAGAAAATGGAATTCCACACATTAAACAAGTTTCATGAACATCAAACATGTTAATGTTTTGTACATATATCTCGGTAAGTATGACCAGTAAAGAATGTTGTTCAACTTCTTTACTGGTTCTTCTTTACTTTCAACTGGAACAACTTCATCTCCTAGATAAACTGCTATATCCATATGAAGCGATACGAAGATACTTTTCTCAATTTTAGGATGTGGATGAAAACTGAGCAATAAAATATAAATACCAGAAACAGATTTGTGTAAAATAATATTTGAAGTATCTGAAATATTTAATTTATTCGGTAACATAGAAGAAAAATTCTCAAATGATGCTATTTTGTTCTTTCTCAAAAATTCATTAAAAATATGCTTCTCCATCTTAGCTCTTTTTTCCTTCTTGCTTATCCTCTGAGGGGTTGGAATTTCAGATAAGTATTTCGGACAACCAGAAAAAATGCATGGGTAAGCATCGTTATTTAATTTAGGATGCCATCTACACATCTGAATGAAAGTATCTTCGTTTGTTGGTAAATAATCATAGCGAATAATATCATCTTTTCGAAAATGTTTTTCACACACAACGCTGCGATCACTTGGAATAAAATTTTTCCTTAAAATTCTTTTGATCCATAAATCCCGTTTTACTTTATCTTTTGGAAATTTGAATACTGATACATATTCGTTGGTGCCATCGTAATTGGATTTGCATGCTGGAACGCAACATCGTGCAGGCATGATGAAGACAGCTCTACATAGACGTCGATCGTTATTCTTGTTAATAAATAAGTTAACTAGTAATCTCAATTGAAAAACGAAAATATCCTTAACAACATTACTTAAATTTAGCAATAAAAAAGACACGAAACACGAATAATAAAACAATACAGCACGCGATCAACGTAATAAGAAGTCTTTGCTTGCAGTGTCCACACAATGCAGGGCGAAGGGTGAAAGTTCAGACGCCTTACGGGACGTCAAATCACGTGATTCTGCAGCTGACCAGGCCATCTAATCTCGAAGGCCACGGTTATGCACACTTTTTGGTCCACCACGCTCAGATACAAATTGTAAAGGCGATGAACCAAAAGTCGCCAAGCACTAGATTCTGTAACCCTACGTTTCCTGTTTTAACCAATCGGAGCAAACAGCAGCAGAAACGTCAGCCATGTATGTTAAAATTAAGTGGAACTGCGCAGTGCAGTATGGGGAGTAGCGTCTCCGTTCTACGCGCCTTACGCTTCACGCACGCGCAATGCATATTTTTTCAGCACTGCAACCTGTAGACTTCAGGCACGCATTGTAAATTGCTGCAAATTGTGTGTCCTGTGTTTTTTATCCATATACAAAAAATAAATGTTTAAAAGTATTCATATTCTAAAAGATAAATATTCAGTACTGTTTGCATTAAGAATTACTGATTTGTTATTCAGATAAACCCAGAGCCCTTAGGGGCTCACTTTTGTGAGTACGGATGTGGCAATCCCGAGGTACCCTAGCCCTTCAGGGGATCATCTTCTTGGTGAGACGGGTGTCACGATCTTAGAGTCCCAGTGATCTATTCCTCTTTTCCGTCTCCTCTCCTCTTGGCTGGAACTTTTTTTTCCTTCCCTTCTCACTTGTGGTTTCTCTCTTCGGAGTTTGGGGCTCGTCACGAGAGACTGGAACAGCACTTGTCTCTAGTTTTCGAGTAGCGAGAAAACTGCCCACTTGTTTGCCGTGTGGGGAGACCCGTGTCGCTGGAAATGAGGGTCCTGGTAGTTGAGGGGCGAGGTACTGTTCCCAACACACTACTTTGGCCTCTGCTTTAGCTAAACGGGAGGCACCTTAGTCGTCCTCACGGGTGTCAGTCGGCTGGTCGCTAGTCCTTGTGTCAGTGGCTTGGGGATAACCTCTCGAGACAGGCCATTTTATTGACGAACACCTGCAAAGGAAAACGGTACTGATTGACTGCTCAATTTTTGATGAACGTCATTCAGCCAAACATATTGCAGAAAATATCATACACATTTGCCAACCATATTTTCCGATGGAAAAAGTGTGTTTAATAGTGACTGACAATTCCAAAAATATGATTAACGCTGTCGACAGCGAACTAAAGTTAAAATATTTAGGATGCATTGCACACTCTCTCAATTTGGCTGTCACAAATTCTCTAAACGAGGTTAACGACCTTCTAACGAAAATTAGGGATATTGTGATAGTTTACAGGAGTAAGATCGTAATATCGACAAGTAATATCGCTGCAAAAAATCTGCGAAAATATCTGCTCTAGCGAGGAGAGAAAAGACTTAAAAGTCGTCTTAGATGTGAAGACTCGTTGGAACAGCACGTTTTATATGGTAAAACGTTTCCTTGAACTGAAAGACGCTATTCGTTCTACAATGGGTTTGATTAACGACCCCCAGAGGCTCTTAATGTGCCAGAATGGGAAAGTGTCCAACATCTTTGTGACGTTTTGAAAACGTGACTTGCGAGTTGAGTTCGAAAAAATACTTGTCAGCATCTATGGCGCCTGTGTTAATCGGCGGACTTCAAAAAAATCTGCTTAGTAAAAGTGTTAATGAACAAGTACAAAATGTGATACTAGTACTACAACGTGAATTGGGTAATATATTTACAACTATCGATTCAAGAGAAGGCATTGCTCATGCTGCTTTCCTTGACCCCCGAATAAAAAAAATTGGGGCTCAAATGTGATGTCGCCAAAAAAATTGAAAGTGATATTATCTGTGAGTTATCGGTAGTTGTACAAACTACACATAATCTTGTTGAGGATGTGGAAGGGGATGATGAAGAGATAGACGAATCATCGGTTTGGTTCGAGTTTGAGAGTAAAGACTCTCGAACTTCATCAGCTCCCGCAGCAGACGCGGCGATCGACAAAGCTGGGGCAGAAGTGAAAATGTACCTGCAAGAGCCCATTCTTTCCAGGAAATCTGATCCACTGGAGTGGTGGGAAAAGAATAAAAATTTATTTTTTAATTTGTATGAATTATCACGGAAAAAATTAGGCCTTGTGGCTACTTCAGTGCCATGCGAAAGGGTGTTCTCTAAAGCTGGATTAATATTGAATGATCGGCGAAACCGTTTGAGTGGACAAAAGTTGAAACGACTAATTTTCTTACATTACAAATATAATACTTAATCATTTATTGACCTTCTTAAAATTCCAAACTAAGTTCAGCTTAAAATGCTTATTTCTATGTTTATTTTCGCTGCATTATTTTCAAAACTGTTTCTGGGAGTCAATTTTTTATGCTTAATTTTTCGTTACATATTTTAAGTGGTCTTTATAAAAAAAAATAGAAGGAATTAAATGCCTAAAATTTCCATAAAGTTAAAAAACTTGATACTTTTATAACGTTTTGCACAGCCTATCAAAGTTTTATTTGTTTTAAATTAAATTAAATATTACTTCATTCAAATGTCAATTTCTTTATAAAATATTATTTTGAAATTGTATTTAGATTATTAATATAATATAAAGTTCTACAGTTCTATTATTTACTTAGCCGTACTCACATGTGTTAAGTTCTCATATAGTTGAAAGCATGCTATCTTATTTTCTAGTGTTTAAATCATCTTTAATTTAAATTTTTATATCGAATGTACTTATTGAGTTCATATAATGCGATTTTACAAATATTTTTGTTGCTTTTTGCTGTTACAGTATCCAGATATTACGTTCTCGTAGTTTTAAAGACATGCTGCCTTATTTCCTTGTGTTTTTTAATAATCTTTCACTCAAAATTCTTATGTCGAATGCGCTTTGGCTGTAATTTGAGTTTTAAAAATATTTCTTACCATTCTGTTGCATTTTTGTGTTTACAGCAGTTACTGCATCCAGGTATTGCGCTCTCACAGTTTAAAACCCTTTGCTATATTATTTTTCTAGAGTTTTTTGATAATCTTCAATTCAAAATTGATATATTGAATGTGCCTTTTAAAATCATATTGTGCGTTTTTAAAAATATTTTTAAACATTTTGCTGAAATTTACTTATTACTGTAGTACATCCAAATATACTACATTATCTCACTTTTCAAAACATACCTCATTTTCTAGTGCTTTAATTTAAAATGTTTAAATCAAATATATATGTTTATGCATTTTTTAAAATCATATTTTTTTGTTTTTAAAAATATTTCTAATCATTTTGTTGTTTATTGTACTGTGCCAAATCTCCAAAAGTACAAATTTAACTCAAAATAAATTTAAATGTAATTTAAAAAGGAACAGTATAAACTTTTTTGTGGAAAAGCTCTTCAACCATGTGTATATGAATAAATGTGTAAATTTTATTTTATGCCAGTATTGTATAATAAACACACAAGGTCATTTATGTTATATTTAATGTTTAAATTATCTTACTTTTTTATTCAGAATTTTTAATATACTTAGGGGAGAGTAGAGAATTAGAGATTTATCTTTTTTAAAATTTGGTAGCTTGAATAAGTGTTATTTCGCAGTGAAGGTCATTATCTTATCTATAAGTGAGATAAAGGTTTGTGATTATTTTAATTTCTAGACCCTACGCACCCCTATGCCCTTTACTACCGCATTGAAGGTATTAAACGACTTCTGTGGTATGTTATTTATCCGTATAAATTAAAAATATCATGTTAAAACAGATTGATCATTAAATTTCTGATATTTACTTAGGAAACTGCATCCTATCGAGTTGCTACACAGCTAGTTATAGTTAATTTTCTATTTTAAATTTATTGCGACATTTTTACTCATAGTATAGTGTTGCATCAAAATTTCTATTTTTCGATTTTTTCCCCTTTGTTTCCCTCCAACAACACAACACAGCCGAAAAAAACATAGTGTACTCTCCCTTCCTTCAATATCATACAAAGAAAATCTTCCGACGTTTTTCAAGTACGCAACTATGCTCATTTGGGGCTGTCCATAAATAATGTCACACTTTTCTGCAACATTTTGGACCCCCCTCCCCCTCTTTGTCACAAAGTGTCACACTTCAACATACCCCCTCCCCCCTTTGTCACATGTCACGCAATATTACGTAAACTTATACTTGCAGTTCAAAAAGTAGCACTACGTTATAGATCATATTTCAGACTTTATTTTTAAATTTAAACTATATGTTTTAATGACATCTGTAAATATAACAATAATAATGATTCGTGCACTTATTTCGTATGAAATAAGAGAAAAGTTTACAGCAAAAAACATAATTAATACACAATAGCAATAAAATTACAATTTCTGCCGCTACCCTATTCTCAAAAACCTACTCTGAATGCCTTTATTTTTGAAAAGAAAGGAATGTAAGTAAAAAAAAAAAAAAAAAAAAAATCACATGAAAGTTGCTTTCGCCCCAATTAAGGAAATACCTTCAAATTTTGGTAATTTTAAAATAACTTCAAAATTCAATCTGCTGGTTTTAAACTTTTTTATTTTAATCAAAATATGATGTCACACTTCTTGTTACCCTCTCCCCCGCCTTGTCACAAACTGTCACAATTTCACTAACCCCCCCTCCAAGCGTGACATCATTTATGGACGACCCGTTTCACGAAATTGATAGAGCACCCATCGATTTTGCTGCACCTGCACACAAGACACAAACGAAAGCGAAAATGTTTCCATCCATCCATTTCCCGCGGCAATCCTCCCAACCCCCACAACCCCCACTGGCCATCAAAGACAATTTACACAAACCCAACACCAGAAACAACCCGCCGCGCTCTCCTGCTCCTCAGACTTCCGTAGTTGACATGTTTTCTGATATTCAAAATCTTACTCCGTACAGATAAAATCAAACACATGGTGACGTGGCAGAGTTCCTTCAGTGCGCAAAATCGTTAGCTGCGTATTTCGGTACTCCAAATCGTTACTAGGGCACTTCGGTACTCCAAATCGTTACTAGGGTACTCCGGTACAGCAAACCGTTACTCCAGTATTTCGTTACTTCGGTACTCCAAATCGTTATTTGGGTACTCGGTACTTGAATTCGGTTTTCGGTACTTTTCAAAGTAACGGTTACTTGAGTAACGGGTATTTTGTACCGGGTACTTGTCCGTACCCGTTACTCTCGTACCGGGTACAAGAAATTACCGAAGTTGCCCATCACTAAGCCTATTACGCTAGCGAAGCATATCGCTGCGCATGAAGCGTTAGCCCGCAGAACGGAGACGCTACCAAAGCTTCAAGCAGCTTTGGTCGCTACTCCCCGTTTGCCCTGCTACCGAAAGGTAGCAAAGTTCTACCAAATTCTATCTCCAATTCGGAGAAGCAGTTAATGCTTGTTCGCCGTGTGAATGGGACCCGTTGGAAGAACTAGTTTTCCCCGCCAGTCGAATCCGCTCTTGTGAACGGGACTATAGAGTGGGAGGATTTAATGGTTTTCATGATGGTTTCATGATTGGGCAAAATATACTTGAGCATTATTAGGAAAGAAAGAGGGGGAATTTGAATTTATTAAAAAACTACACCAGGAAAGTGATTTCTATCACAATCAGTGCCGGATCTTTGATTTTTCTGATGTGGAGCAAAAGCTAAAACTGCCACCATCATCCTTTAAGTTTCTCTAACAAGTTTTAATTTGTTTAATAAATACAGAAATAGATAGGGTTTGAGGTAAAAACCTAAGCTCCATTTTATACTAAATTCTTTACTTACTTTTTTTTTAATAAAGGGAAAATACATACCAAAGTTACATAATTAGAAAATCGTCCCCTCCTAGGAGAATCGCCTTTCTGGTCAGCTTACTTTCGGATTCAATCCTAATCCTAACTCTAATTCTGAAGTGCTTTTAACCCTCCAGTCCTCGCCACCATTCGTTTTTCCGCTGTAGGGGGAACGGGCATCTCCTAAGCTTCTCACTATTCTGTAATATTGCATACCTGTTAAATTAGGTTAGATTATATGAATATGGCAAAGACAAGAGGGCTATCTGATTAGAGGAGAGGTGCTTTCGTGGAGGAACTTTTTAAAGGAAACTGGCTCTTTTTCACGTTACACATGAGGAAATCCACGAAAACAAACCATGCAGCCAGCCTGTTCACCTGGGTTTTAACCCTGGCAAGGTCGAACTACCAGTATTCAGCGGTCATAATCACTCGGCCACTGCTGAGGACATTTGTATGACTATTTACTATGTGTTTCGCCATTAGGCACTGCATGGAAAATGAAGAATGACCCGTGGAAAAACATCTGTAAGGGAAACTAGCTTGTATCTATGTTACACACGGGGAAAATCACGAAAATGCTCATACAGTCAGCTCATTCACATACACTGGTGTGCAAAAATTAAGGACGAGACGGTTTTTTCAATATAACTTTGTACAAAAGCTTTCCAAATCAACACATTTAATACCGTAAGATCCCCAATACATAAGGACATGAGTAATGTAAGCAACACTTACTAAAAGAGAAATCAGAGGGATAAAAAGAAGCTTTATTGAAAAAGTAGCATGGAGCGCAATGCGACTGAAGGCCGAAACATCCCTGTGATGGGTGTCCAGCAAGAAACATCCGGTCTTTAATAGGGGATATGATCTCCCCTGACTGCTAGGCAGGTTTCACAGCATCTGCCCATGCTGAGAATGAGAGTGTCAATGAGTTGTTGAGGCATTGCTGCCCATTCGTCTTGCAGCGCCAATCGAAGCTCCGGAATCGTTACTGGTGGTAAGGTACGAGCTGCCAAGCGTCTACCTAGAAAATCCCATACATGCTCGATGGGATTGAGATCCGGAGATCGTGCCGGCCAATCCATACGTTCAATATCCTCACTCTCTAAGAGCTGTTCGGCAGCTACTGTGCGATGACATGGTGCATTGTCGTCCATGAATAGGAACTGCGGACCCATAGAGCCTCTAAAAAGACGCACATATGGAAGAAGAATCTCGTTACAATAACGGGTCCCGTTGACTGAACCTGCGTCGAAGATGTGAAGGTCTGTACGACTACCAAGCATGATGCCTCCCCAAACAAGAACACCGCCACCTCCATACCTGTCCCTTTCAATGATGTTCGAGGGATGCTTCCCCGCTCTCTCCAGATGAGTATGCGATGAGAATCGCTACTCAGACTGAATCTGCTCTCATCTGTAAAGAGTACTCGTCCCCATTCATTGTCTCTCCAATTCCGGTGTTCCCGGCACCACAGAAAACGCCTTCTCCGATGGGCAGGCGTTAGAGGTACACACCGTACAGGGCGTCGTGCAAACAGACCATCACCGTGCAGTCTTCTGGCCACGGTAAAACGCGATATCGGTCGTCCAGTCGCCTGTGTCGTGTGTCTAGCGATTTCTCCCGCTGTCTGCCGCCTGTTTCTTCTGGCCTGTAAGGCAATATACCGGTCATCTGCGGGTGTGGTTCCTCGTGGACGACCACTACTAAACCCCCGGATATCTGTTCCTGTAGTTTGAAATTGCCTCCAAAGTCGTGAAACGATGTTGTGAGCAATTCCGAACTCTGCAGCCACACTTGTCACACTGCGGCCTTCCTCCAACTTCCCAATGATTCGACCTCGGGTAAAAGCATCCAGATGTCGTTTAACAGATTGATTATTCGCCATTTCTCGCTGAGGCAGCAACTCGGTGTCTGCTATGCGGCGTGGAATCTCTTTGCCAGAAATACTGATCTTACACCAACAACATGCTTTATACTACTTAGACGCTCCCCCATTACGTCTACTTGCATATCTGCGCATGTGCTACCGTACATCACCTTACTTAATCTCCTGATTGGTCTTTCTGTCCGCTCTACCTCTTCGTTCAGCTGATATGCTAATTTTTCGACTTCGTCCTTAGTTTTTGCACACCAGTGTATAATTGACCCTCGAACCGAACTACTAGTGTTCGACGGCTTTTATTGCTCAGCCACTAATGGGGCCATTGCATACAAAATATGGGTTATTGCCGAAAGGAAGTATTCTGAAAAGATTATACAGAATATGGGCTATTACTGAGAGTATTCGTGCTTCCTGTCTTGTTTTTCATACTTCCTATTTCAAAATTAATTTAAAATTCCTACCTGCCTGAACGCTATTAAAATATCACGGAATTAGTAACAAAAATTAAAATTTTTCTCTCTAAGCCTTTTGTTCTGCTAATAGGTGCATGGAATCGTCATAATTTGATTTTCGGTTTGCCAGAATCGCGTGACTTGACAAACGCCCCTGGCTCATCGATGATCGTAGATATTTTTTAATATGTTTTAATTTGCTCTAACTTCGATCTGAACAGATTGAAGTGTTTGTGATTTTCCTTAAACAGTTCATCAGATTACTTTTTGTGCTTTGGAATTCTTTCTTTGTCAGAATAGGTTCAAGTGCAGTTTTTTCGGCTACTGTTTTAGACTCTTGTATCCAATATTCCATAGGATTTTCTCTCACTTTTTAATAATTCCTCAGTTTTAGTCAGTTCTTTCGTTAAATACTGATTGACTGCTTAAGAAAGATTGTTGGTGATCGATCATTTTTTTCTGTAACCAGCCAACTGCATGGGTCCAACAAATCAAAAATTTTTAGATTTTCGTCTTTCTGCTGCCCGCCCCATATAAATGAAGAGATCTTTATATCATGGTTTCACGTCCTCCAGCTATTCGTGTGATGTCGATGAAGAAGGTTGTTCTTTCCAAATGCTGATTTTTAAATTGTTTGGGGATAATATATGCAATCATGTTTGATCATGCAAATTGCAAGAAATATTAATACCCTCTAGAATCTCAACATAACCGGAATTGTGGCAGGGTCTTACGGTTTACTTCTTCCGTGAAATTAATTTTTCATCTTAGCTGAAATTTGTTTTCTCTGTTTGGCCTTATCTTTGGCTCGCTTTCTATATTCCTCTTTTTCCCACCCTCGGCGCGCAGATGGTTTCTTTTAATCTAAATGAAATTCACTATGAATTGCCTTGATAAGAATAACTGAGAGTTGACGTAATTACACTGAACAGTCCTAAATAAATGGTCGCGTCTCGCTAAATATAGTGCGAGCTCTATTAAAAGCAAGCATATTTAAGGGGGAAAAAATGAAAAAAAAAGAGTACAGAAGAGACCTGAAAACTATGAAAAAACATCAAAATAATAAATCTAGCTTTAAAATCCAGTATGCGCTCCGCTGTTCCGATTCAAACCAAAGTTGAGCCTAAGATGCCGACTGGCTGCAAAAAAAAATGTAAATGCCTTGCTTCGTCTTGAAGACATAATGAAGATGTCTTGTATATACTCGATGAATATTAATTTGAATTGTTTTATTTGTCCAGGATGGCCCAAGGTTAATTATTTTCGCTTAGCTCTTAGAAAATAGTTACAATGCTTCTCCATTTCCCAGCAGACGTTGCTATGAAAACCAGGCGATTCCTTCAACAAGCAATCGTTCTATTTCTCATTTGAATACACACCGCCCAGACGGAAAACGATAGAAGGACTCCAGTGGTTTATCTTAAGAGACGAAGTCACGCAGTCAGGTGCCTGGGACACTTCCCTACCCTGTATGTAGCAAAGTAAGGTCGTGTGCATATCTTTTATATGCGTAGCATAACTTAAGAGTCCAAGAAAAGCATGAAAATCCTAAAATAAATATTTTAAATTGTAGCTGTGCCCCCCCCCAAAAAGGCAAGTATTTCGTGAAGCAATTATAGCGTGAGTTGTAGAAGTTGTAGAAGCAATTTAGCGCTACTTGTATAAGCAATATAACGGCGAAGATGTAGCAATTTTGGCATTAGATTGTTCATAGCTGATGCGTGAAACACTGGATTGATAGCTGCAACTAGAATCTGAGAAGTAAATTCATTTTTGCGTCGAAGAGTCATTTACCTCTTGCTTAACCGAAGCTAACTCGGTGTCTTCCGTCTAACTGAGCTGGAGTCTGGTAGTGGGAGTGCTAAGTGAGGAGAAAAAGTGCGGTGCAAACATTCGCTATTGGCAGGCATACGAGGGGGGGCGTGGTTACTGGCAAACCCCAAACAGGACAGGCATAGGTAATAATGGAACGCAACATCGCTTTGTAAAGGAGCAATTTATTGTCTAGAGATAAAACTGAGTTCCGAGAAATTAAGGGGGCAAGTTTTTGTTTAGAAGCTCGGACCTTATTAACTACTTGTGTAGTATGGAGCTTCCATGTTAAGCTTCTATCCAACGTGACACCTAGGTATTTTACTTACGTAGCCTACGGAATGACTGTACATTTTAATACAGTGATCAATCCGTCTTTTTCTTGTGAATAGCACTGCAACTGACTTATCCACATTTATTTGGATCTTCCATTTTTAAGCCAGGCTTCAAGAGAGTGTGTATTTGTAATGCTTGTACTACGTGGTTTAGGGATGCATTTTTGCGAGGATCGCCGTGTCGTCAGCATACATGGCAAGAGAAGTGTATGGGGTGTGTGGTATGTCGTTCGCGTATAATAGGAAGTATATAGGACCTGTCAGAGACCCCTGAGGGACCCCTGCAAGTATGTTTTTCTGAGTAGAATATGTATTTTTGCAGCGAACGACAAAGTGCCTCTCATAGAGATAAGATTTAGTGATGTTTATGGTGTATCCTAGGAAACCCATAGAAATAAGTTTGTATAGTAAGCCGTCTAGCCAAACGTGGTCGAATGCCTTCGATATATAGAGAAAAAGAGTTCCAGTGCTCTCCTTTTGTTTGAATCCTTCAGCGATAAACTCTGTCACTCTGTATAGCTGGTGCACTGTAGAATGTTTTCTTCTGAATCCATGTTGCTGCGGTATTAGGATCTTGTTAATATTGATGTGCTCCAGGATGCGGTCGTAGATGGCAGCTTCAGCTATTTGCTTAGTGTAGATAGTAAACTTACAGGTCTGTAGGATTTTGGGTCATTAGCTGGTTTAGATGGCTTATTGGCACTACCACGACAGTTTTCCATCTCTTTGGGAAGTAACCAAGGTTGATTATTCGAGTAAATTTGAAGAGTATCACGCGACCCATTTTGCGTATCATTTTGTTGCTCACTCCATCGATTCCAGGGCTTTTCTTGACTTTTTTTCCCTCGATACATCGAATTACCTCAGATGGTTTAGCCAGACGAATGTTGTCTGTGTGTGGTTGTGAAAAATATAAATTGTTCGTGTAACTAACTGTGCGTTCCGTGTCTGGGTTTGAAATGTTGTTAATGCGAAACTGGTTAGCATAGTTATCAGCTAGTGACTCAGCTTTCTCAGTTTCTGTGTATGCGATCCCTTTTGGGCCGTTAAGGGGCGGAATATTATTGTAGCATCTTTTATATTTGGAAACTGCTTTCCAGATAGAATTATAGTCATTTGAAAGACTTTCCAAATATCTAAACCGCTCATTTTTTGCATGAAGGTTAGTGTATTGCCTGACTTTCTGGTGTAAGTCATTCATGATTCTTTTATCCAGTGGGCAGCGAGTTCTCTGCCATCTTTCCCTTGCTCGATTTCTCTCGTTAACTAATTTCTTAATTTCAGGATTTCTTGCTCTCTGTTAATGGGATTTCTTTGATGTTAGTTTTAATGCACTTTTGAGAGTATTGGTGAAATCTTCCACTACTGCGTCTAACTCATCCGCACTCTGTGCTGTTAGTAAAGTGTACTGTTTGTTGTTTAGAGCTTTGGTATAATTTACCCAGTAAGTAATAAGAGCTCTTTTGTGTCGTGTGCCACTGATGTTAACTTCCATAATTACAGGATTGTGATCAGATGACAATTCACATAAGCTCTTGGTTTTAGTGGGAGCATTAATATTCTTTAGTAGGAAGTCAATGATGCTTGCATTATCCGGGTTATAGCGTGTTGGGTGCGTCGGAGCTGCAATTTTTAAGTTGGCCTTGTTGGCGAAATTGTTTACTATGTATCCGTATTTGCTACATTTATTGCAGTTCTAATTTCTGTGTTGTGCATTAAAGTCTCCAACGTTGAATAATAATAATAATAACGATAATAATACTCCAACGATAATAATAATAGTGTGTTTAACTTGGATATAGCCTCTAAATCGGCAAAAACATCCTTTTGAGCTCTTGCGGCGGCTAGATAGATGGAGACGAAAGTGATTGTTCGTTGAGTGTGTGGTATGATTATGATAGCTAGAGCCTCAATGGCCGAAAGCTGTGGTAGTGTAGTTTCAAAGTGCGCGATGAAGCGCTTAATTAAAATTATAATTTCACCAGAAATTCTGCCAGGTCTCCTTGGTCTGTCACTTATACAGCTTTCATAGTTGCTAATTCTGAAACTCTGTTGTGGACTAAGCATGATTTCTTGTATCAAAATAATATCTGGGCAGTACTTTACAAAATCCCTAAGTTCATTAAATTTAGCGGACAAGCCATTTGCGTTCCATGTTACTATTGAGATATTTTCCACAGAATTAATTGTACTAATCATTAATTTCTGACAACATTTCAAAATATTCAAACAGTTTATCAACATTATCAGTATGAGCTTTTAATTTTGGGACATATTTCTTAAATATCTGAGTCATCTTACTAATGTTATTATGTCCAAATATGTCATGAATTTCTTTTAAACATTTAAAAAAATTCAAAGACATCAGAATTACTAGAATTTTTTGAGGTAGCATTAAAGAAGTTAGCATTTTGATTACTATTCATATTAGTATTTTTATTAGCAAGCTGGGGAAATTCAGCATTTAAAGGGTTTTTAAGACTTTTGCCCTCTACCTTATCATCAATTTGTTTCTGAGAGTTTAACCGCATTTTGCCTGTGCGAAGCTAAGTCCAGGTTTTACTGTGCTTTTCTTTTTATTTACTGGTTTATTTTTAGGAAATGCAGGGCATCCACGATAGGACAATGAGTTCTTTCCAGGTTTTTCTGTTCTGCCTAATGGGGTATTCTGAGGATCTGTGATTTTCCGCACACTTCACGCAGCGCAGCTGAAAAAAGCTATTTTCCGACGAATGATGCCACTTTTGGCAGTAGTGGCTTTGTGGGATTTGGTTTTTCGATACATATTTCTCGACAGATACAATATAAAGCATCAAGTCCTTTATATGGAAAATATCTTGTACATTGGCAGTTTGCATCAGCGTGATAAGAAATAAAGGCATTGGTGCTCTTGTACGATGTTTAGTAAGCTGTGCTGCTTTATGCACTGTAAATCCTCTATCTGCTATTGCCTGGGCAATTGCTTGCTTATCAGAGTTCGAAGGTAGTCCTCTCAAAACTACCTTTATTGGTCGTTTATACGTATTTTCATTGATAAAGTAATGTTCAACAGCTTTTTCCTTGAAGAGGCTAGATAAAGTCCTGTGATGATCAGGCGTCTGCGGGAATATTTTGAGAAACTCTCCGTTTAGTTTTCTAAAAAATTTTTCTTTAGTTTGAGCAGCAAGCTGCTTTGAAAATTCGCCAAATTTTAACTGACCAGGATTCACCATAATTGGTGGAACGTTAGTTATTTGGGGGGGAGCAGTAATATTATGATGAATTTCCTCATTCTGAGGTGTATTGCCAGTACTATAAGAAATTTCATCTACATTTTCATTATCCTTTAAAACAGAAAATTTATTTTGCACATCAATAATATTTTTAGCTTTTTCTACTTTTAACTGTTTTGCCGTTTTATTCGGCATTCTAAATCCATCACTATCAACTACATCAATAGAGCCTTCAACATTTGATTAACGTTTAACAGTTTTACTATTAGGGTTAGCATTAATTTTCTCCTATTCGTAGCAGAGATATTAAGGTTAAGAATGCACTTACCTCTTAAATGATCCGCCTCGGCTTTGAGTTTTTTCATCAGCTTCAGCATGGCTTCCGTAATCGTATCCACATTCGTAACGGGTCTCTGTTGGTGATAAGTTTTCACAGCATTTTTAATTTAGTCGATTTGCATGTCTATATCCGCTATTCTTGATCGCATAAATTCTTGGGATAATTCCACATCCAAAGCAGTAGAAACAGTATTACTAGCCACTCCAAAGCAGTCATTATCCGTAGGGTTAGCATCCGCAGGAACGCTTTCGTCCATGCGGTTATCAGTATCGCCGTTAGGCAAAAGAACTTCTGCTGTCTCGCTCATAGCGAGTACCTTCATCCACCAGGGATCAGGACCGAATGATAGGGTCAGTCTGTTTCTATCAGTGACGCCTGGAGTCCCTCTATTGGCCTCTTTCTGATCTTATAATTACAGTTGTAATCGGTTGTACTTAACTTTATTTAACTCATGTTCCTTTAAAAGGGTTCTTAGTATTTAATTATAAATCTTCTTAAAAGTGTTTTTTAAACTTGGCCTTAAAACTATTAACATTGTACTAAAATTAGAAACCTGTTTTAGTGAACAACATATCAAATACAATCCAGCGTTATATTTGAATTTGCCGCCCACAAGAGTTGTCGTTCGGGGCAAGAACTCCGGCTTGGAGTTTCATACAATTAATATTAGTATTTTTATTCAAGTTATTACTTTGTCTTAAATTAGAAGGACAGAAAAATTTAGTATATTCAGAAGTGTTATCACCACTATTTATTTTGCTGATGTTGATTATGGTTAGAGCCTGCCATTTAAATTAAACAAGTTATCCTCCGCTAGATCCGGGGCTGTTCACAATTAATGGACTCCTTGCAATTGTACATCAGAATTTTTTATACTGAGCTGCAATATAAAAACAGCATAGCTTTGGCATTTCACATATGATGTTAAAACAAGTCTAAGTAACTAGATGCTGTGCGACTTGGTAACATATATGTTTAACTTCCCAATAAAAAGAAATCTAGTCCAGCGATTCTCAGCCGGTGCTACGCAAAAGAAAATTAGCTGGTGCGCAAAGGAACAAAGTGTTTTTAAATATTAAATTCAAAAATTAAGTACCTGAACACCCTGTTTAAGTTTTTTCTCTAACACTCGTAAACGTATGCGATCTGAACTTTGTTCAAGGTCAAAAGCCGTTCATAGACTTTAGCAAAATAATCCGTTTTTATTTTCACAAGTATGCATTTAGCTATAGACATACAAAATTTGTCATAAATGATGCTTTTAAAAGGACTAATAGAAATAGATGTTGTATTTAATAGGAAATAAAAATAAGTTCCTATAAAAAAATAAGAGTAACTCATCAATTCTTTTAGAGTTGATCGAATTATTAGCTACACTTTATGTGTGCTCTTTATGTTGCCACCATTTCTGGGCTCATATTGCTTTATTTTCGATAGAATAATTTTTACGTCGATTTGCTGTCTCTAATAGTAGGTATTTTGTCTGAGGGGCCAGAGCGGAGGTTGAACCTCCGCGCCTGGTTCTAAGGAGGGGGGGGGGGACCTGCAGTGCGGTTAAGTTCGGGAGGCCCCCAGGGAAGCCAATATTGTTGTTGTTCTTGTTACTTTGTATTCCTTACTTTTCTACGCGATTTGAGAATATCGTCGTTTGTTTTTCAAGAACTCTTTTAAGATATTGTGCATTTAAATATTTGTGAAAATTAATAAAATTAATATAGATTTTTCAAAACGAAAAATTGGCGTGGATTGACTAGACGTAAAAGTGATGATTCTCCAGGTGATGGATCCAGGACAATCTACTAGCACTAAAAATATTGAAACAAAAAGACAAATTTTTTATAGAAGATTAATAAGTTATTTATTGTTTGGGTTTTGAAATGGACCCTCAACCTCAATGTGTTGTTTGCGGTGAACTATTATCTAATCAAAATATGAAACCATTGTTTCTCAAAAGATATCTTGAATCTAAGCATGCCAATATGATAAATCTAAAGAATATTTTAAGAGGAAATTGTCGAAATTCAAAAATACTAAACAAGTAATGAAAGGTTTTGTTACTTAAAGTAAAAAAGCTTCGCAAGCTAGTTACCTAGTAAGCCTAAGAATTGCCAAGACTAGGCAGGCTCACACTAATGGAGGAAACTGTATATTACCAGCAGCTAAAGATATCGTTTTAACATTATTCAACAAAAATCGGCTAATGAACTTAATAGTATTCCGTTATCAAATGATACAGTAAGTCGACGAATTGGAGTCAATGGTCATCGGAATAGCACAAAATATATAAATACGAAGTTAGTCTAAAAAGTAATGTTTCCTATTATTATATTTTTTTTAAAGTTAATTTTATTTCAGGCAATTTCTGCTCATATTCCTTCCCCATCCCTAAGCAAGTCAGGCCATTTTTTTTTATACAGTTCCTTCACAGTTTTCTCAACCACATACAGTAATATGCTGAAATGAACACTTTTCCGACATGAAACTCTATCTTTCGTAATAATTCCTTGGTAATCCCTGGTAGAGATCATCATTTTTTTCACCAATGGTCATGCATACTGAAATATTTGGAGAGAACCACTGAATTGACGACTATTTCAACTGAAAACAAAATTTTTCATTCACGTTTTATCAGTTGTTGTTATTTGAGATAGAAATCTTTTACCTGCATCATCAAACCTTCATATCAATAACGTTGCATCAAGCAATGAGGGATCAACTGAACATAAACATGTCTCGTTTCTCTTCTCCAAAGTTTCTATCATAGTACGGCCCATTGATTGTAGAAAAATCGCTTGTGATATTTTCTCGCACATTATCTGACGACCTTCTTTCTAGCTAGAAGTTTGAATGACATGCAGTATACTTGAAAATTATGGCAGATTTCGCTGGACGCTACACCTGAAATAGTGTAACAGTCAGGGCCGTCATGAGTGATACTGACGATTCGGGTACCACTGAAATTGCAGTCATGTCCTTTTTTAATAAATTCTACTACAATGGACATCAGTAAAACTAGTCATTCCAAAGTTTTGAGTTAAAATGTTTAATGATTTCTTAGGTTATCATAAGAAATTTTGTTGCACAGTTGCACTGTACGAGTTACAAATTTATATTTTCTTGGGACTTTTCTGAACACAAAGCAGAAGATATAAGATTTATTTATTCATATTCATTTGTAACCATTGTAATCGCATATAAAATGCGAAATTCTCATTATATTATTTAAAAAATTTCTTAATATTCAAAACCGGTCTTATTACTTTTGATATGATATAAATTTGGACTTGTGGCTGTCGAACGTTCATGAAATCTACCATGCGGCTCCTGTCATCTTGAAGTCATCTTGAAGGCCACTCCTGTTATATACATTTGAACTAGGTCAAAATTTTTCTAGATTTTCAATTTGCCAGTTTTGTTTGGATTTCGGATTAGCATATAGAATCCTCAAGGACATTAAATGCTAGATTGTTTCAGTACCCATGAATTCAGCAATCAACTCGATCGTGCCTACTTAAATGTTACATTTTATTAATTATTAGCTTAAATAAGTCTTTAATATTTAGTTTAAATTGTATTTCTGTTTAAAGGTAACTTTTAGAAAGCTCATACCAGTATGATTTACCTGAGCATTTAACGTTGTTCTAAACTGAAATTTATTTCCAATTTGTAATGATACAGTAGAATGGAAGCTTTTGAAATCTGTTTCCTGACTGATTTTATCTTTATCTGAAATAAACTTTTAAAATAAATTATTTATCTCGAATGTAATATTAAATTCTCAAAGCCGAAACTGACTATATTTTGTGCATGTTATTGAAAAATAAATTATAAACCAGAAATAAATTTTATTTCCAGAAATAAGAATCAAACCAGAAGTAAGTCTTATTTCTGGTTTGTGACTGTTTTCTAAATGCACATTAATAAAACAGTCATAATTTCATTTTTATTTTACGTAAAGTTTTGATAATACGTTCATAATACGTTTTCTTTCATATTTTATCTAACACATCCTCCCTTTTAAAGAGAAAAAGGCGTGGCTATAGAAAAGATTTTATAGAAAGAAGCATTAGCAAAGCAAGGAAACACAATTTTGAAAAAAAAAATCCGAATTTTGAATATAACATTTTTGGCCGATGAATGCAGACTTTAACTGAAATTTTCAGTCTTATTTTAAAAGTTTGGAAGTTAATTTTTCTCTGCAAATATTTTCAAGAAATAATTTTGTAGAAGTCGACAGTTTTTGAGTAACATAATGTAATCTTAACAGTTTTTGTCTTGATAAAAACTGCTGTCTTGTCTTTGTAAAAACTGCTGTAGTCAATATAAAACCAAATCCTTTTCTTTTATATATCCATGAAATTCTATTAAAATTAATTATTTACTCATTATAAAACAATCCACATTTTCTCATTGCAAAGCAATGCAAAATGGACTTTAGAAATTAGTAAGCATAGAAAAGTTGATTTTTAAGTAAAGTGAGATTTTTAACGGAAAACTGCAGAAATATCTTTACGTCGAACAGCAATAATACAATTCCTTAGTACCGGGCAGGGTTTTAGAGAATGTAATCTAAATGTAACACAAATGGGTGTGCTTGACGCAAAAACCATTTGCTATGTAATTCAAATTGTCGCCAATCTTTAAATTGTGCTAATAAGTAAGCGTAATTTTATCATATGTTTTGAAAATTAATATCCTTAATTGTAATAACATTTTAAACCGTTTATTCTGTGCATTATAGTTTTCTAATTGATTGATGAATAATTCTATCAACTAATTTGTTGATTGTATTAACTTGATTCTTTAGAAATCGAAAAATAAATAAATAACATTATGTAAATTTAAGTGTATAGAATGTTCCAGCAAAGATTTTTTTTTCACTTTAACGAGTGCCTAGTAGGTAATCTGCAGATTATCTAGGCAATTAGCTGCAGATTACATAGGTAATTTGAGAAACGAAACAATTTTCGGCACTTTAACGGATTAAGGTAGTTAATCTGAACATTACCTAAATAATCTGTAGAATAAATTATTTCTGCACTATAGCTATAACATCTTGATTCTCAACACCCTCTGCCCCGGAAGAACAATTGCTCGAATTGTCCTTACTGCATTCCAGTTTCACTGGATACAATAGCTGAACTAGTCTTTTAATCACATTACCGTTAGAGAAACGAACAGCACAGGGTCACCTTATTATCTCGTCCTGGACAGATGCTCGTTATGATACCCAATTCCCACACCAGTCTTGGCATTTTGTCTTCATGTACTAACACAACAATTCCTTTTTTAAAACAGATGTTGGTTTTTGCCAATTTGGCATGATGAGCAGATTTTAAATTCATCAAAAATTCTTGTCTCCATTTATTCCATATTCTATCTTAATTTTTTTGTACAGTAATTAGGTATTTTTGGTGTTGGAGACGTGAAAAATATGCCATGCTTTCACAGGGATTCGAACTCCACACCTCCCGAATACGCGTTGAGTGGGCTTCCAGTTACAACCCGAAGGCATTCCTTATAATATATTGGTGCGTAAATCGACGTGTAAGACTGCCCTTTGTTGAAGTCAATTTAGAGCATTCCTATGGCAATGATAGTAACCGGCTTTCTATTAAGAAGTGTCCAGGAGATCGAAAGATTCTAGTTCCCCTAAATCCGAATATATAAATGTCAAAGGTCTAGAGTTCAATATAGCTGTCACTTCTGTAATGACCATCTCTAATTCTTTGAATGTCAAAGATAATTTGCCTAGAATGTCTTTAAAAGAGTTTTCTGAGACTGCACTGTACGCTCCCAGTATCCTTCCCTCTCTATTATAAATTTCCATATGACAGAGAGAATTCACCTTAAACTTTATTGTCTACTGGATCAGTAATCTAATTCTTTTTTCGCTCTTCTAAAGGTTTTAGCATTGTCTGTATACTACTCAGCACAAGCCTCTTCTCATTACGAAACGCCTAAATGCACTGCTCTAGTTATAGCACAGGTTATCAGGATCGATGTTCCGTCTTACCTTCTTCGGGAACATGCAAGGACCTGACTCGGAACAGAGAGCTTACTAAAGCTATGTTCAAAACTGTGGGAAGTAGACAGGATACACAAGAAGGGTATACAAAACCCTTTATTTTTCTCTATTTACAATAACTTCCGTACTTCGGAATACACAGACCCGCTACTTGGGGTCTAACGTAAAAGTATAAAAATAGAACTAAACTCTAATTTAACTTTAAACTAATAAACGTGGAAGATTGGCCTTATATTAACAGGAAGCCGTATGTAGTACAGAGAAGTGTGAACACTACAATACGTTTAAAATTTATCAAGAGGATTAAAACCTCTGGCCTGGAAGGCAACCAGCAACTGCGTAAAACTTCTAAGGTAAGCGGCCTGCTTCGACTCACTGCTTCCTCTCTCTCGCTTGGCAAAAAGCCACAACTTAAATACTTGGCGTTCGCCAGACAAACTTTGCATAAATACCTTAACGCTTATAATTCTGGCCGGAAGTAGAAAATAAGAAGTGATAGTAAAGATTTAAAATAAAATAAACGTTAGTAAAACTTAAGATCCTTACATACTTCCCGCCAGAGTTAATTAGTTTGAAACTGAGGTCTAAAACGACCTTGTTGAAAACTTTTAGCTCTAGAATCTAACGCGAGGCCAATCTTTTACAAACATTTTTCGCTAGAAACTAGAAATTTAAAAGAAAGAAATTTGTTTTTACAATAGCAGCTCCCAGGACACACAATTTTTTTTTCATCTGTACTGCATCTAAACAGGAGCTTTTATTCAAATCTGGTTCCTTCCAGAGACCTGGAAGGAAAACTAGTTTAATGAAATGTTACAAAATGAAAGGGCAAGTAACATGTATAATTATATTTCTCTTAACATTCTTATTTCATTCATGACTATTTTAATTATCTCTCCCCGTGCTCTCTGACATGTGTTGTAAAAGAACACCAAACACGAATGTGTTTCTGTCTACGTGTTCAACACTTCCTCCTACAATCAAAACACTAACGTGTTAAAATTCAACATACCAAGACCTCGTAGCACACCCTAATTTCAACTCTAAACCCTGAGGTACTATTCTGAAAGTGGCTAACTCTGAAGTGTAGCGTCAGAGAGCCTAACTACATCATTCAACACATATTCACCATGATTTAGTCTTTTTACAGTCACACGAATAAAAAAAATTTTAACATTCACTTTTACCATATCACGGTATTTCTTAACATTTAAAATAACAGTTCACATTGTATATAAGAACATATTAACATGCTGTTAATTTTACACATTTGAAAACATACATTAGTAGTACATTGTTAACTTCTATTCTTTTCAAAGCAAGTGCCAATTCTTTCTACATTCAAATACTACATTTCAAAAAGTCTTTCAGACTAAAACTTCTTTCTTGCTAGAATGTTTTAAATAAAATTTATACAATAACTTTTTACAATATTTAAGTCTTTACACAACGCTATTATACATCAACTTTAGTTTTACGCGCGAGTAATTGAAAAACATAATACCAAAATCGGTAACAACTCATTTCTCGCCCTTTTGGCGATAAAGGTAGACCTCGCATGAGGTAAAACTTCTTGAAATCTGCCACTTGCAGTAAGAATGAAAGATTAACTTAAGTTTGCAAAGTAACATAAAATTTTACTTATCTTTGTGATATTCGGACATTCTTTTCTGGGCCCAGTCCTTAAAGGTAGTGCAGATAGTTGTTTGATTTATCCTCCTTCTTGTACGGGCTCGCCCTTCAGTGCCTTCCTCTAGAAGCTTCCTTTTTTCACCAGTTCGGTCACCCTTGAATACCTTCTTTTTCGCTTCTGCCTGTGGTCTTGGTCGTTTGATGGCAGCTGGTCTTGGCGGAACCGGGAAACTTCTTTCGTGTTCCTGCTTGGACCTCGTTGCTGGCCGTTCAAATTTTCCTTGTAACTTTTCCTCCGCCGCTGATGGCCCTTCCGCAGTTCGGCGACATTTGCTGCGGAGAGTCCTGTCGGATGAGTAGATCTTCCGTTTTAGAGCCGGGTTATAGTTGCCGTCATTTCTCCTGGTTCTCTTTGCATACGTCGTCCTTCTCCCTTCTTCCTTCTTCATTCTGGGGGTGTTCGTGAACTCTCTTTTCTGGACGGTGGAACGGCTTCTTTTTCTTGCTACCTTCAATTTTTCCGCGGGGAAACTTTCTTTTCACTTGCTCCTGCCTCTTAATGGCTTGCCCTTGTACTTGTCGTTTTTCCACCTCTGGAGCTTGTGCCTGCGGTGTCTGCCGTGCCGGATCCTGCAAAAGATCTGAAAATATTTGCATTTTATTACGATCATAGTAGGGTTTGATTTGATCAATGTTTGCGGAGCAGGTTTCACCATTTCTGGCTTTTAACACTACTACAGCGTGAGTTATTTTTTCTATAACATATGGTCCTTCAAATCGTGGAAAAAATTTGGCAGTTTTATCTTCTGGTGCTGAAGAAAGTGAATGCTTAATTTTTAAAACTTCATCCCCTACTTTATAAGTTACTCCCCGTCGTTTCAAGTCATAATAGAGTTTCTGTTTTCTCTGTGCTACTTCAGTATTCTTCTTTGCTTCCTTAATTAGTTTTTCTATATCACCCATTTTAAATTCTGGGGCTCTTTGTTGCACATAAAATAATTTATCTAACGGCGTTATAATCTTTCTGCCTAGAAATAACTCATCAGGAGTTTTGCCCGTTGTATCATGTTTTGCGGTCCTAAGGGCGAAAGCAAATTCATTGACATAGTTATCCCAGCTTTTATGAAAATTTTTAACATAACTACGGATAATTTTCACTATATTTCTATTGACCCGTTCCGCTATATTTGATTGCGGCCGATACGGGACCATTTTTAAATGACGTATGCCCAGTTTTTGGCACATGTCTTCAAATATATTACTCACAAATTGAGGACCATTATCCGATATAACTTTTAGGGGCGCCCCGTATTTTAAAATATATTTATTTAAAATAGAATCAGTAACTAATTTCGCGGAGGCTCGTTTTAAGGGAACAATTTCGGTCCATTTACTAAAATGATCAACCATAACAAGGAGATAGCGACTTTTATTTAACTGACTTTTTAGGAAAGGGCCCAATAAATCGATGCCAATTATTTCATTTGGAAATTCGGATTTAATAGTATTTAGAAACCCGGCCGGGCGGAAATTAATATAATTAACTGCTTGACATGTTGGGCAGGACTGGACATACGCCCTTGTTAACTTTTGCAGTTCAGAAAAATAGACTGCCTCGCGTACGCGTTGGATAGTTTTCCGAATACCAGCATGAGAAGCTAAAGGGCTGTCATGGAGCTCCTGCAAGATATTTAATCTAAGACTAGCTGGGATAACAGGTCGAAATTCGTTGTTGGAATTCGTAGTTTTTGTATAGAATAATAGACCATCTATTAGTTCGTAATGGGCCGCCCTATTTCTTATCGCCACAATATCTTGGTGGCTAAAATTTTCAGGATCCTTTAAATACTCATAAATGCTTCCAAACTCAGGATCCTTACCCAGTTCGGTTATTACAGTTTCTCGGGAATTTATTGTACATGCTGTGAGCATTGCCACCTTTACAGTATTACCTTGTTCATCTATTTTAATTCTTGATAGGGCATCTGCTACGATATTTTCCTTTCCGGGGGTATGTTTGATTACCAGATTATATTCTTGTAGCTTGAGTGCCCATCTTATTAACCTTGGGGATAAGTTTTTCCCTGAGTACAATCTAGTTACCGCCGCATGATCAGAGTACACTGTTATTGGCGCCTTTCCAAAATAGACTCGGAACTTTTGCACTGCTAACAGAACTGCAAGTGCCTCTCTCTCGGTCGCGGAATAGTTTCTTTGTGTTTGATTTAAAGTTCGGCTAAAAAATGCCACGGGCTGCTGATTTAGCGAAAGTACCGCTCCTACCGCATAATCCGAAGCATCCGCTGAAATTTCTAAATTCTCATCCTTTTCAGGAAATTTCAACACAGGGGCTTGCGTTAATGCTTGTTTTAATTTTTCGAAAGCACTATTGGCTTCGGTCGTAGACGAGAATCTTGCCTTTTTCCTTTTTAATTTTAAAAATGGCTCAGCGATAGCTGCAAAATCTTTTATAAAGGACCTATAATATGAACAAAGTCCTAGAAAAGAAGAGAGCTTCTTTGCCGTGTTTGGAGTCGGATACTTTTGTACAGCGATTATTTTTGATTCGTCTGTCTCTATTCCTTTCTGAGATATCTTGTAACCTAAATATTTTAATTCAGGGGCTGCAAATTTGCACTTTTCGACATTAACTTTTAGACCGGCCTCATTTAATAAAGAAAACACCTGTCTTAAATCCTGTACATGTTGGTCGAGATTATCACTAGTAATAATGATATCGTCTAAATAGATAAATGTGGACTTTCCAAGAACAGGTCTTAACACAATGTCCATACATCGCTGAAATGTTGCCGGGGCCCCTGAAAGGCCAAACGGCATACGCAAAAATGCATAAGTGCCAGACTTGGTTATAAAAGCAGTCTTAGGCACGTCCTCAGGCCTAAGCCCTATTTGAAAATAACCAGTCGTTAAGTCTAAAGTCGTCATATATTTGGTGGATGTTATGTTCCTTAGAATTTCTTCAATAATAGGTAACGGATATACCGGATATTTAGTTATGGAGTTTAATTTACGGTAATCAATCGCGAATCTCCACCTTTTTGGATGTGTCAAAGGATAGTCATTATTTTTCTTACATAAAACCCCCGGGCTAGCATAACTACTTGAGATGGGCGTTATGATCTTTTTACGTAGCATATCGGTGATATGCCATTCTATAATTTTTTCCTTATTCTTATCATACCGGTATGCTTTATGGCGAACTGGCATTGAATCTCCGGTGTCAATACTATGGTTAGTAACCTGAGTAAATCCTGGAATATCACTAAATAACGAAGCAAATTCACTTACCACTTGTCGGATTTTTCCTTGCTCGTCATTAGGCAGGTGGTCAAGATTTAACATCGGCGGTTCAGCCTTTTCTGCACGAACTGGTTTCATTGTCAGCTTAAGGGACGCTTCATTAAAATCCAGCGTTGCTTGTGCTTCTGAAAGAAAATCTATTCCTAAGATTATATGTGCTTGCAGATTCTTTACTGTAAAAAACATCACCTTTACTTGTTCGTCCTTGATACGGATATACAGCGGTACTTTACCTATACACTTACATTTTTCTCCTTGCGCCGCTAACACTGTCGTATTATCCGAATTATATATGCGGTATTTGCGAAAATACTTCCTAAAAAATTCTTCTGCCACACAGGAACACTGCGCGCCTGTATCCAGGAGTGCGGTGGCTGGGATATTATTCACCAACACTTCAATCTTCGGAGGAGTCAAATTTTTCACCATTACTGTATTTAACTTGAAGGAAGAGGGGTTTTCGTGGCCTTCAGATTTCCGCACCCTCTCGTCAGCAGAAATCCGTTTAGTTTAAATTATTTTTCTTTTCCGTGCTTTCCTTCTTTTTCCACTGGCCTTGAGACTTTTTTCCTGGATTGCTATTGAACTGTCGACGTTCGCCGGCTGTTTTTGAATGCTCGGGTTTCCTTGCCCACTGATTCGCTTTGCTGCCGTAGCCGTGTGCTTGAGTTTGCTGTAGTCTTGGCGCACCAAATTGGTTTCGCTGTTGATATTGGCGTCTTCTTTCAACGTCCGCCGTTCTTCTACTTTCAAACTGGATTTCTAGCTCAAATAACTTTTCCAGTGTAGTCGGATTTCTTAATTCAATAAAGTCTTGCACTTGGGGCAGTAACCTCGGCAAAATCACTTGAATTATCTCAGGATCCGGACGGTTTCCATACAAGAGTTTGAAGACGTGAATTTTTCTTAAAATAAAGCTTGAGAGATTTTCGATTCTTTGTTGATATATGCTGAAAAGTTCCGTTTCTAATTTCGCACGATCCCTTACGACAGGGAAGGCTTTTAGTAGGGCAGTCTTGAAATTCTCGTAAGTATATGTGGGACTTCCTGCTTGACCCAAGAGACTTCTGCCTATACATTTGAACCAGTTAAGCGCTTGGCCCCTCAAAGCGCTGGTAGCTAAGGTAACTTTTTGAAATTCGTGCACGGGGTAGAGCATGAAGTGGTCATCCAATTTTTCCAAAAAACTGGTTACCGGTGAGTTTCCATTAAATGTTGCTTCTGGTTTCATTGAAGCGCGCATGGTCTGGACGATGTAACCAAATCCTTCCAGGGCGGCAGCTGGCATTTCTGGATTCTGAGCCGCTTCTGCAGGCAGCACAGGTTCTTCTTGAAACTCGGCCATGGTTATTATTCTTCGTTGGGCGCCACTATCAGGATCAATGTTCCGTCTTACCTTCTTCGGGAACATGCAAGGACCTGACTCGGAACAGAGAGCTTACTAAAGCTATGTTCAAAACTGTGGGAAGTAGACAGGATACACAAGAAGGGTATACAAAACCCTTTATTTTTCTCTATTTACAATAACTTCCGTACTTCGGAATACACAGACCCGCTACTTGGGGTCTAACGTAAAAATATAAAAATAGAACTAAACTCTAATTTAACTTTAAACTAATAAACGTGGAAGATTGGCCTTATATTAACAGGAAGCCGTATGTAGTACAGAGAACTGTGAACACTACAATACGTTTAAAATTTATCAAGAGGATTAAAACCTCTGGCCTGGAAGGCAACCAGCAACTGCGTAAAACTTCTAAGGTAAGCGGCCTGCTTCGACTCACTGCTTCCTCTCTCTCGCTTGGCAAAAAGCCACAACTTAAATACTTGGCGTTCGCCAGACAAACTTTGCATAAATACCTTAACGCTTATAATTCTGGCCGGAAGTAGAAAATAAGAAGTGATAGTAAAGATTTAAAATAAAATAAACGTTAGTAAAACTTAAGATCCTTACAAGGTAAACAGTAAAATATACACTCTTAGACAAAACAATCGACGCACCATGACGCACCGAGAAAATATAAAGCAAATTGGACGCAAATCGATATGCATACAGGTTTCGACGGAAAATGCAAAATTTTACATTTTGGCTGCCAATGAATGAACGGTTGTCGCTACAGCTCATCTGATCTGCGCCAACTGGTAGGATATTTAAGAGGACAAATTACGATTCCAGGTCATAAATTCTTCACGAATTTCATTCTGTGTACTCTGGTAGACAGTAACTATGCCTCGCATACAGATGCGCGAACGATATGCCCAGATGTCAGAATTTGAGAGGGGTCGTGTAGTGGGCTCAAAGAAGCCGGTTGGTCTTATCGGCGAATAGCTCGACATTTGAACAGGAGCGATGCCACTATTAGAGGAATGGGTGAACCATGGCCGCACACAGCGCCAAGAAGGAAGCGGTAGGCCTAGAGAAACGAATGAACGTGAAGACCGAGCAATCGTCAGAGCGGCACTCACAGCCCCAGATGCATCATTATCATCGACTGTACGTGCAACTAGTGCTTCAGTGACCGCAAGGACCATTCATAGACGGCTCGCAGAAAGGGGACTGAGGTCACGGCGCCCCTTGCGCCGACTACCATTGAACTCTGTACAACTTGAAACTCGTTTACAGTGGCGTCGGGCTCATTCGCACTGGAATGTCACTCACTGGAGTAGAATAGTCTTCAGTGATGAGTCCCGCTTTGAACTGAGCCACGATGACCAGCGTAGGCGCGTCTGGGGACGCCCCGGACAGCGGTGTGATACCAACCTGACTGTCTTCCGGCAGACAGGCCGACAACCAAGAGTGATGGTCTGGGATGCCATTTCATTTCATAGTAGGAACCCTTTGGTTGTCATCCGTCGCAACCTCACAGCACAGCGGTACGTCGAAGAAGTTCTAAGGCCCGTTGTGTTGCCCTTCATGTCACGTCACCCTGGGCTTGCATTTCAGCAAGATAATGCCCGCTCTCGCATGTTTCTACTGCTTGCCTTAGTGCTTTCCGAACATTACCTTGGCCAGCAAGGTCGCCGGATCTCTCTCCTATTGAGCACGTTTGGAGTATTATGGGCAGGGCCCTCCAACCAGCTCGGGATGTTGACGGTCTAACGCGCCAGTTGGACAGAATTTGGCGCGATATCCCTCAGAAGGACATCTGCAACCTCTATCAATAAATGCTAACCCGAATAACTGCTTGCATAAGGGCCAGAGGTGGACAAACCCGTTACTGACTTTTTCACTTTGTAAAGCTCTAACACTTCAATAAATCATCCAAATTTTTTCAAACTGTAATCAATTGTTTTTGATTCTCTTCTCTGATACACAGTGGGCCGGCGTAGTTTACCTCAGTGTATTTAAATGGGAAGGTTTCTCGTCATCTGTGTGGTGATAGCGGTACCATATTACATGACAGATCTCATATGAAATGTTATTTTGTAGATATTTGTAATTATACAGAACACCTTTTTAATTCTACCAGTCTTCAATAATCAAAATGTGTTCTATTTGATTTAAAGTGTTTGCTTTTCCTCTGTGCACTACAGTCTGGTGATTATGAAGAATAATTAGATCAGTCAAATTATCTTTATCAGGCAACACGATTGGATGCGTTTGTCTGTAATCCAAATCTGAATTTTGTAATCGTCCACCAATACAAATTACGCCATTTTTATCTACAAATAGACTGAGAGACTTAGTCTTGATTACGAACTTAATTATGCATTGTTCTTTAATGCACGTATGTCATTTGATTTCGCCCCAGAACACGTTTGATCCTATACGTTTCTACCATTTCAATTTCGGTAACTTTCAAGCATCCAGATAATTTCGAAGTATTTCTAAAATTGTTAATGAACCTTAAGCAACATGCAGTAATTATGTTAATTGCTATGATTTTGAGCTTTGAAAGATTCTGTGACACGTGAATTTACAGACACTTCATTTCTGTGTAGGAATCTTCAATGTTCTTTGCGGAGCATATACAGTACAAAGTCCGAGATCCGGACGTCCAATATCCGGAATGATCTAAAATCCGGACCTCAAAGCAATCACCAACTTTTTTTTATCTATTTACTATTGTTAATTTATTGTGTGTGTGTGTGTGTGTGTGCTCTATGCAGGCGCATTTGACTTCCTCCCCCGCGCATGTGGAAAGTCGCGATTCTTAATTTCACTTCGGCACTAAATAAAATACCACGTTATTGAAGAATCAATCATTTTAGCATTAAGTTTGTTTGATCAATAACTTGGCTCCATAGCTGCGTATCTACTTGGCAGACATCTCAAAACGAAACATTCTACACATAGATCATAAGTACATCGTTGATTTACCACCTACTAACATTTTATATTCCTGACGACAAACTGGCGAATCATTATTTATTATATTTTGCTTTCATCACCTCATGTTTATCAACACATGACAACTTGAGTAATGACTCATGTAGCTACGCCTAAACACTTTTTTTTTATATTAGCAATTGAATAACAAAGAGTATGGTAACCTTTTATGTTGACATTACGCTTAGCGATGATCACAGATAATGCGCAAAAAAGTCTTGGCAGGAAAAATTTAACAAACATTTCTTTCCATATGCTAAAAATAAGTTTTGCTAATGATACTACTCATAGCCAAAAGATTACATTTAGTGCTATTTGAATTAAGAATAACGGATTTGTTATTCTCATAAGCCCAGAACCAGCGCCAGAGTTCGTATGGCCGCACAGAGCGGCAGAATTTAGGGAAGACAAAGGGAGGCGCTTGGTATACACACAGGTAGTCCTCTAACATAAGTGATTCCGCATTTATTAAAGCACTCTAATTGCTTTAATAAATGCGGAACTCTAATCTAATGAGGAATTTCCAACTCTAAATATTTATCCGCAAAACGATGCATTTCGTCCGTCAGCTCTAGCACGTGGTTCCGATTTGTAGATGTATCCATTTTATCACGTGAAGGTTCGTTCCCCACCATTGCACATAGTCGTTAATCCTTGGTGAAGAATTCACTAGTCACAGCACATGAAAAAAAAGTCACACAATTCCAAAGTAATCCTCACACGAAAAATTCCGAGATGATGAGAAAACAGCATCGAATAACTCCTATTGCTCAAAACAACATTCGTAGCACATAAGAAAAACAGGAGAAATGCTCCTGCAATCGAACTAGTAAAAACACATCTGACCAGCTCAAAGGTAAACTGATGTAATTCCAAACTTAGCATTATGTGGCTTGGCATCTTATTTTCTTTTCGCCTATAATTTCCAAATAACAATTTTATCTCTATATTTCTCTCTAGAAAATCTTTCTTCTGAGCTTTTTAACATCAATTAAATTTTCAGTACCTTTATCAGCTAAGATTAGTTCTCTAATCAACTGCACAGTAAAATAAAAAGGAGGACCGCATAGTGGTAATAGCAAAAGAACCTACGGAGGATAAGGTATGCATTTTTTTAGTGTTTTACCTTTGATTAAATGAATTTGAAATACCACATTTTAAGTGGTGCCAATCAACTTAGTGCATGTGTGACCACTTATGTGAAATTACACCATTCACACAAGTTATGACCACACTACTTGTGCGAACTGACTTTTTTAGCTTTAATGCATGTGAAATACAGTCCAAAATCCGGACCTCAAAACAACCACCAGCGTTTTTCTCGTATGCTTTATGCACGAGCATTTTATCCCCCCTCCGTGCATAATAAAATATCTAGAGTCCAGACTCTTAATTTCACTTCGACACTAAATAAAATACCTTGTTACTGAAGAAACAATCATTTTGCCATAAATTTGTATAATAAGTAATTTGGCTCCGTATCTGCTTTGGTACACATCTCAAACCAAAACGTTCCACATAGATACATCATTGATCTGACGCCAACCTGGCGAATAATTATTTATTGCAGTTGCCTTTCATCCCCGCATGTTTATCAACACATGACAACTTGAGTAATGACTTAAGTAGCAATGCCTAAACAATTTTTTTATGTTGGTAATTGAATAACAAAGGAGTATGGTAACCTTTCATGTTGACAGTATGCTTGCCGATGATTACAGATTTAAGTTAAATGCGCTAAAAAATGTTGACAAGGAAAAATTTAACAAATTTCTTTTCATATGCTGAATATAGAGTTTGTTGATGATACTCATAGACCCAAAAATTACGTTTAGGGCTATTTGAATTAACCCTTAAACATTGAACTGAGGTCTATATGACCGCGCCAATATTTTAGAACTGCGAAACTGCTTCTAAGTTATATAGTTATTCTTCTCCATTCCAGTACTTTCAAGTTGACATAAAATATAACTATTCCTAAATTTTTACTAAACTGTATCCATTAGTTTTTTTTTTTTTTTTTTTTTTTTAATTGGCCATGGTCAGAATCGAACTAGCACATATCATCAGACCTCACCTCTGTGTTTGTTACTTTTTTCTCGCATGAGGGGAAGATGGCTTTATTACTACAGTCAAAAGTCGTTAATTCGGACACCCATAATCCGGACCTCAAAGCTACAAACTTTCTGCGCATGACGCATGCGCGTAAGACTTTTACGGCTGCGAATATGCGTGTGCGCATGTGCGTAATACGTTTACGCTTGCGCGTTTAATGTATAACGGACGGTATAAGCTAAGCTAAAACTATCTGATTCGGTTAATGTGGCAGATTGCGTTGTTCCCGAATCTTCGAAATGGATTCGGCTTATTATTTTTTGCAGACTGTTAGAGCAATTTTATAAAAGTAAGCTTGAACTTTCGATTATGTCAAATAGAATTTCCGATATGTATTTACTAATATGTAAAGGATCTACAAAGCGAAAGTATGTTTAGAAGCCCATTAAACAAAAAGTGGAATTGCTGCAAAGAATGGATAAAGGCATATCCTTCGTTTCTCAAACCATTCCGAAATCTGTTTATCAATTTCACGCTGCTCTGCGGCCCGGGGGGGGGGGAAACGCCGCGGCACGCAATGAACTGGAATTTAATCTGTCAGCACTATCCTTATCTTCAGGGAAGATGTTTTTATTTTATTTCGCTTATAATTCCTTACTAAATGTAGTATTTCATCCCGATGTACTCCGTCTTTGATATGATTTAAATCAAATTCCTCGTCATTATAATTCCCTTCCGATAAAGAAGAAAGTGATACAGAGGTTATTGAAAACGAAAAAATTTGGATTGACAAATTACTTAGTATTCTCGACACAGCAATTATAGGACTTTAACAGCGGAACTTTGTAACTGAAGAAGAAATTATGTCTGTTTATAGAATTGAAGGGAAAGTATTATCACATAAAACGAAGCAACTTAAACAACTTACATTGAAAGAAGTGTTTAATAAAGTAAACAAATAAATATTAAGCTTTTTTTTTTGTAAATTTTGATACCCTTTAGATCATAATTGTTCTTTATTTCATAAATTAAGGTTTCATATTTTTAATTTTATAATTTCTGCATGCCATCTTACCAGATTTAAACTGATGATCTATAATCCGGAATTGCCGAAGTCCCGACGAGTCCGGATTAACGACTTTTGACTGTACTTGAGTGTCGAACTTGTACAAGAACTTATTTCTAGAGTTTGACATGTGTCGGTACTATAAAGAAAATAAGAGAAATACCAGGTGAATTTTCTCCAAATAAAATTAAAAGTGAAGAATCTTCTCTTTATGCATTCACAGATAGAATGACTCTCGTTTCATATGTGCCTCAAAAATTAAAAAGTGTTATTCTCATTTTTTCAATGCATCATTCGAAATCAGAAGACCTTGAAACCGAGAAACCAGAAATAGTAACATTTTACAATGTGACTAAAGGAGGTATACATGCATTGGATGAAAAATGTTCTTAACATTCTACAAGGCGATAGCCAATGGCCAGATTCTTTGGATTATTTGATGCAAGTGGAATTAATGCACATGTAATACATCAATCATTAAAAAATAGTGTCAAATTGAAAAAACAAAAACCAAATTTTTTATGGAGTTATCAGAATTAGTGAAACCACATATGGAACGGAGGTTTCAAAAGCCTACTGTGAACACAGAAATAAAAATGTGCATTCCGAGAGTTTCCAGCGGAGTCTATTCTAGCTCAGATGCAACTGATATCCCTAAAAAGTTTAAAACATGGCTTTTTTTTTATCCTTCCTAGACTGAAAAGAAAAACTACCTATATTTCAGCTTCAAGAATCCGATATGAAAAAGAATGTGCCAAGAGAATTTGCAAAAATTGTGTTGAAAATGCTTACAATAATGTGCTGCAGTTTAATATTCTTTTTTCATTATTTCCTATAATCCAGATTTTGTAGTTTGGAACATTATTAAATAATTTAGTTCGTACACATTTGCAAGTAAGTAGTATTTATTTGATTGTCCCATACGTTTTCATATGCGATTTAACTGTGAGTCCGGCGAAGCGCTTCACTTGTCGTATGCCAAAAATACGGCGCAGCGCGATAGCGCTTCTCTTGTTTGGTATCGAGAATGCGAAGACGCTGCTGTTGGTTAGTGTACTTGAAAAAAAATATTGAAATATTCAATTGGTTTTGCATCAGGAGGAGGGGCATGCTTTGGTCCGGGTACTTCAGAAAAAGTATTCGATTCGTTCGAAAAAATTGTATCCACAAGTATAAACTCATCAATAATATCGTCATCGGAGGTACTTGCAGTTATTTCATCACTGCTATCACTAATAACTCGTAATCTCTTAGAACGAATGATGATGAAACTTCCACTTTCAAGGTCATTAGTATACTCTTCATTATCACTTCTCATAACATAGTCACTTTCAAATGAATCAGAACTTGACATGGGTTATTTCGTAATTAACAGTATAACACTTGGTAAAAAAATGAAAACAATTTCCAATTCCTATAAAACAACTGCTCTCAATAACTGCGTAAAGTATACTAACCTGTGGTGATGGCGATAAGGAGCGCGCCTTGCGCCCTCCGATAAGTGTGGCAACCCTAGAGGAGAAGTTTCTTACGAGTAGCGAGCAGAGCGAAACAGGCAGGCTGTCGGGCAGTGTGCGCGAAGTTCCTAAATAAAGTTTAATTTTTATTGTGCACTATGTCTTGTTAATATTTATATTAATGCAGTAAGAACATAATCTGTGATATGGAATTTGAGGATTGGTGGTAAAACATAACCGGAAATCCCCATAATGGTAACCTGGACTGTGTTAAATCGTATGAACAGTTCTCAAGCACTTTCGGTTTTGACTACAAGCCATCACTCAAGATCTCCAAACCAGAAGTAATGGATTACATCGGTTTTCGTCCTCCGGATCACAGATGAGTAGTAATTATAGATCATTTTATAATTCTGTTTTCTACTTATCACTTAATTTCATTTTCTTTAGTTAAAATTTTTGCTTTTATTTTGGCTTAAAAACCTTGCACAATGTCTGATGTTTATGCCGTCCAAATTCCGGTTTATAACCGATCAGACCCATCTTTATGGTTTATTATGTGTGAAAGTACTTTTGCTCTTGCCACCCCCAAACCTATCACAGAATCCATTACTAAATATAATTATGTAGTTGCTCATCTTCCTCCAGATATTGCATCAATAGTACGGGATTTACTTATGAAACCAGATCCTATTGATCCATATACAAAGCTTAAAACTGAGTTAATAAATCGTGCAGGAGAATCTTCTCAGCAAGAAATTCGCCGATTATTATCTGGAGAGGAATTAGGCTCTCGAAAACCTTCCGATTTGCTTAGAAATATGAAACGTCGAGCAGAATCTTTAAATGTCCCTGATAACTTAATGTTAGAATTATTCCTTCAACGTTTGCTTTCGACTGTTCAGTCTATTTTGGCAGCGGTTTCCAATTTAACTGTAGATAAAGCTGCAGAAATTGCCGACAGAATTTTAGAAGTAAATCCAACCCCAGGGACTTGTGCCGTTTCTCGCACAGTCGATCAGTCTCTTGAGGATAAATTATTTAAACAAATAGAAAAATTAAACAAACGTATTGATCGCATTTCTCTTTCTCGTGGTCGCTCGCCAAATCGCGGAGATCGCAATAAGGAAAGAAGCAATTCCAAAAGGAGAGATTATTCTGTTTTGCTGGTATCATAGACGTTTTGGGAAAAAGTGTAGAGATGACAAATGTACAAAACCTTGTTCATGGCAGGGAAACGAAACCAGCAAAGAATAGAGGCGACTTATTCTTTGCCTCAAGTTTCACGTCGCCTGTTCGTTCGTGACCGTAGAACAAACCTTTCATTCTTGGTCGATACCGGCTCTGACGTGTCCTTACTTCCAGCAAATAATTCTCAAAAACTGAATTCGTCCCAACAAACACTTTTCGCTGCTAATTCTTCTACTATTCATGTTTATGGTCAAAAAACACTTTCTTTGGATTTCAAATTAAGACGACAGTTTACATGGACTTTTCTTATAGCAAATGTTAGTACACCCATTCTTGGAGCAGATTTTCTCCATTTCTTTGAATTGGTGCCTGATCTCAGAAACAAATGTCTCAAAGATTTAAAAACGCATTTTAAAACCGTCGGTTGCGTGAAAAATGCAAGCATTTATTCAGTAAAAACTGTATTTAGTGATACACCATATCACAAAATTTTAAAAGAATTTCCTTCAGTTACTAGATTACCAGATCCTAACCAACCTGTTAAACATAACACCGTTCATTATATCATAACTAAAGGTCCACCTGTGGTTGCAAAACCTCGTCGGTTAGCTCCAGATCGCTTAAAAATAGCAAAACAAGAATTTCAAACTATGATGCAATTGGGGCATTTGAGACCTTCGAGCAGCAATTATGCATCCCCACTTCACATGGTTCCAAAAAAGGGAAGTCTGGAATGGAGACCTGTAGGAGATTATCGAGCATTGAACGCTCAAACAATAAAAGACAAATACCCTATTCCATGTTTAGCCGATTTTACTGCTGCATTGCACGGTACTAAAATTTTTAGTCATGTCGACCTGATTAAGGCATACCATCAAATACCAATTAACCCAGCCGACATCCACAAAACCGCCATATGCACACCATTCGGTTTATTCGAAAGTATCCGTATGCAATTCGGCTTATGCAATGCATCTGCGACTTTTCAACGTTTTATAGATGAAGTCACGCGGGGTTTAGAAGGCGTTTACGCTTTTGTCGATGACTTGCTCATAGCCTCTAAAGATTCTGAAGAACATTGCAGGCATTTGAAAGCTTTATTTTCCAAACTTCAGGAATATGGACTTTGCATAAATGTTTCAAAATGCACCTTTGGTCAAACATCTATTGATTTCTTAGGTTTTCACTTGAGTGAAAACGGAATTGAACCTCTTCCTGACAAAGTCAAATGTATTTTAGATTTTCCTCAACCTACCACTCTCATTCAGCTTCGCCGATTTTTAGGCATGTTTAACTTTTATAGATGTTTCATACCTAAAGCAGCACATATTCTTTCTCCTTTAATAAAATTGTTAGAAGGCTATATTAATAAAAAGAAATCTCGTTCTCGTGTTCAGGATTCATCCCCACAATTAAATTGGAACGAGAATGCTGAACAAGCCTTTATTGCTGCCAAAAATGCCATTGCTCAGGCTACCCTTTTGAGACACCCTATTCCCGGAGCCCAGCTAAGCATCTGGGTAGATGCCTCAGACGTCGCAATCGGCGGCACACTTATGCAGTTGTCTCAACAAACATGGGAACCTATAGCATTTTTCTCTATGAAACTCAGTAAAAGTCAACAGAAATGGTCCGCGTACGATAGGGAATTATTTTCTATTTATTCTGCAATTAAGAAATTCCGACACATGTTAGAGGGCAGAAATTTTATAATTTATACGGATCAAAAACCGTTAATATACGCTTTTAAACAGAACCCTCATAAATGTTCACCTCGACAATTGCGCCATTTAGATTTTATTTCTCAGTACTCTACTGATATTAGGCATGTGCAAGGTTCAAAAAACGTCGTTGCTGACGCTCTTTCAAGAATCGAAATTGATTCCATAACAAAATCTCCATTTTTGGATTTTAAAAAATTTTCGGAAGCTCAACGGCATGATCCGGAGGTACAAGACCTTCTCAAAAACAACACATCATCTTTGAAACTGGAATTTAAACCGTGCCAATATTCTGATGGTAATATTCTTTGTGACATATCAACGGACATTCCTCGTCCATTTGTTCCGAATTCCTTTCGCAGACTCATCTTTAATCATCTGCATAATCTGTCACATCCAGGAATTGCAGCTACTACGAAGCTTATTTGTTCTCGTTATGTATGGCCCGATATGAAACGTCATATCAAAAATTGGGTGAAATCCTGTGAATCTTGCCAAAAAATCGAAAATTACTAGGCATACTAAAGCACCACTGGCACATTCTCTCTTCCTGATGCACGTTTTTCAGAAATCCATATGGATATCGTCGGACCGTTACCTCCATCAGAAGGCAACGTGTACCTTTTGACTCTAATAGATAGATTCTCCAGATGGCCTGAAGCCATTCCCATCCCGGATATGAAAACAGAAACTATTTGCAGAGCCATCTTCAACTGTTGGATATCTCGTTTTGGCTGCCCATCGATCATAACAACAGACCAAGGTTCTCAAATGAGATCCGCACTTTTTGCAGAATTTACGCGCATTTTAGGTACGAACAGAATCACAACAACAGCCTATCATCCAATGTCCAACGGCATTGTTGAACGATTTCATCGACATTTAAAATCTTCTCTCAAGGCTCACGAGACCAATAACTGGACTGAAACACTACCAGTTGTTATGCTTGGTATTCGGACAGCCGTAAAGGAAGATCTACCGTCATCTTGTGCTGAACTGGTGTACGGCACAACTCTCAAGCTGCCTAGTGATATGATAACGTCATCTAAGATATCTCCGTATGACACACAATTTATCACGAATCTTAGGCATAGAATGCAACAGTTGAATCCAATAGCAACATCTGCACATTGCCAAGAAAAATGTTACGTAAGTGCTACCTTAAAGTCGTGTACGCATGTATACTTACGTGTCGATCGAGTAAAGCCACCTCTGTGCCAACCATATACAGGTCCGCATAAAGTCCTTTCTAGAACAGACAAAACTTTCACAATTGATGTTAACGGTCTGAAATCTACTGTGTCTATAGACCGTGTGAAACCAGCCTATTTGCTTTCGGACTCTAATTTGCCTGAACCGAAAACAAATAAAGACTTAAAGACAGTTCAGCAGAATAAATCTGCAAACGAACTCTCTAAGACACAAACTGTCACCAGATCGGGAAGACATGTTCACTTCCCTAAGAAACTTGCTTCTTACATAACAATTTAAAACATTTTTTTAAAATTCATATCTTAACATATTTCTTGTTATTTCATGTTTATTATATGTGTCAATACCTTGTTATATATTGAATTTCATTTTGATCTTTTCTAATTTTATAATCATGTAAAAATACCCGACAGTTCGGATACTCTGAGATAATTTCATAACCTATGTCGTTCCTTTGAATAGCCATTAAAGGAACTGGGGGGAAACTCTGTGGTGATGGCGATAAGGAGCGCGCCTTGCGCCCTCCGATAAGTGTGGCAACCCTAGAGGAGAAGTTTCTTACGAGTAGCGAGCAGAGCGAAACAGGCAGGCTGTCGGGCAGTGTGCGCGAAGTTCCTAAATAAAGTTTAATTTTTATTGTGCACTATGTCTTGTTAATATTTATATTAATGCAGTAAGAACATAATCTGTGATATGGAATTTGAGGATTGGTGGTAAAACATAACCGGAAATCTCCATAAACCAACAGCAGCGTATTTTTGGCATACGACAAGTGAGCGCTTTGCCAGACTCAAACGGTTAAAAATTATATTTTAATGCATAATTTTTTAGTTTAAAAAGTTTTAAAAAGAATTAAGTACTTCAATATAACATGAAAAGTGTATTAATGCCTATACAGGGTGATTCAGAATTCATCATCAATATTTGGTGGGGAGGTAGGGAATAGGAAAAGATTTCACATAGGAACACATGGGTGCATATGCCATGTAGTAGGGCAAAATGACCCCTGTTCAATTATGGAAAGAACACCTAAGAAGGAAGTAGTAAGGAAAATAACATTTATTATCTTACATGTAACATTTCTTTGCATCGGTTTTAGACTTACAAGAGGTGCTCGAACTGCTGACCATGTGCTAAAATACATGACTCACAATGGCATTTCATGGACAACCAGACTTTCTGGAATATGCGTTATATGCATATCTGCAAGTTTATTCCACATATACCGGTTCATGTTACTTCTGCAAAGTCACCTAGTCGAATGATGACTGGCTGCACACATCAAACAGCTGTGCTTATGTATGGAAGTTGTGTACACACAGCGCCCTCTACACCACAATGCATTCATCTGCGCCCATATTTTCCTATGTGAAATCTCCTTTTCCTATTCCCTACCACTCCACCAAATACTGATGATGAATTCTGGATCACCCTGCATAATAACAACAGTACATTATTTTAGAGTTTTATATTTTTTAAATACATAAAATAGAGTGCCGTCTGAGAGACCCCTCCTCGGTGTTAACATAATGGAAAATGAACATCTGTACTTAAGGGTTAAGAATGACCAATTTGTTATTCACATAAACCCAGAACCAGCACCTGGGCTCGTATGGCCGCACCGAGTCATAGAATTTATGATCCACAGAGACTGCATCAGGCGGTTAAGATATCTAGCGCCGGCCCTCAATAAGGCTTAACCACTTGTGCTAAAAAGACGTGCCACGCACGTCGAGATGCTTTTTGTCTCAAACCGCAAGCGACGTGAACACCACGTCGATAGGAATTTATCGCAAAAATGAAAATAACGTGGTGCGCACGTCGCCTAACGAGATTGTTTATTTCTCGAGTTACAGTTCTGGATTGCATTCGCAGACACGGAGTGGCGTAAATGAGACACGTTACCGCTTGTTATATTGTAGCACACGACACTGCAACCGTGAAGTTTATTCATAGCGCAAGTGGTTAAGTATATGTGAGAATTTATTTAATCATACCTCTGATAAGCCTTAAGCATGTGCAAGAAATAGACATAAGTATAAATAACTAATACAATTTGGGCTTAATTGTCTCAGTGCGCGATACAAGCAAGATAAAATTTAACGGAACTTGCTGTTAGCCGCAAAGCTCATGAGGCATAGCCAAATATATATAGTGAACAATAGATAAATTTGATGATGATAGCAGCGAGGTTTAAAGGTTTTTGGATATCGCAAAACAAAAGTGAAATTTTCCAATTAATGGATTTTGTAAAGAAATGCAGAGAAGTGGTAATAAATGAGAATGATATGTATAGTGAACAATAGCTAAATTTGATAGCCATGAATTTTAAAGGTTTTCGGATATTGCAAAAGAAAGGTGAAATTAATGGATTTTGTAATGCAATGCGGAGAAGCGGTAATAAATGAAGATGATATAAAAGACGTTTTTTATTGTGTTGATAATGCTTCTCGGTCATCAATCAATTAATGAATGGTGAAATCTGAGGTATGATTCTAAATCCAGAAAATACCGCTACCGATGGTGAAGAAAGTTGCAGAGAAGTTACTATAAGCAAAAAACTTTTCATCGACAAGCTAGTCAGAATTCTTGACACAGCAGTTACAGGACATCTACAATGTAACTGAACAAGAGATTATGTCTGTCTACAGAATTAAAGAGAAAGTATTAGCACAAAAAACTAAGCAACTTGCACTGAAAGAAATGTTAAATAAGTAAGCAAATGTTAAGCTTTTTTTTTTGTAAATTTTGATAGCCTTTAGATCATAAATACTTCATTATTTAATAAATCACAATTTCATATTTTTAATTTTATAATTTTTACATGCCATCTTACTAGATTTAAACTGACCATCTAATGTCCGCAGTAATCCCAATTATGGAATTGCTGAAGTCCCGACGAGTCCGGATTTCGGACTTTGTACTGTACATGCTAAAAAATGAAGATGCTTTAAATCTAGAAGTGTAAAATATTGCACCATGATTTAATGGATTTTGTAATAACTATGCATAAAAAAAGCAAGCATAGCCATCTCATCAAGACAATTTCCTTTCATTAATTTTCATAGACTTAAAACAAATTCTAAAGTTACTTGTTTTCATATGTATATAGTTTACCAAAAAAATTATTTATGGAAAAATATTTATTTCAATATTTTTGTTTTGTATTTAATATTAAAAAATCTTGATAAAAAGTCATATATGAGAAAAGTTTACGTGCTGATAAGGTGTAATAATTTTTAGTACCCAAAAAAAAAAAAAAAACAGAATGTGATTACTGAAATTACAATTAACAGAAAATGAATCCTTGTTTTTATCTGAGCATCAAAATCAAAGCACATTCAAAGAAAAAGGGGGACCGCATTTACATATTTAATTTTTCAATTTTTTAAACAGCATTTAAAATTTGAAAATCAAGGAGAGGGGAAAGAACAGCAATTAGCGCAATTTACTCAACTGCTGTTAAAATAACATGAAATTTGGGCAATACACTAGACCTAAAGCTGCATAATTTTACGTGAAAAATTAAAAATCACATACACTAAAGTCTTAAACTATACCATTAATTCTTTCAATCTGCTGTAAGATGTCATTTAAGCATAACAAAACTTGCAGGTTTGAAAAATTTATTCATTATAGGCATTAAAAAATTTGAAAAACTAAATACAATATTTTAATACAAAATAATCAGTTCTCATCAGCAGGTTCTTCTTCATTTTCAAATTCTGCTTCATCATCTGCAGTTGCTTCTTGGTACTGTTGGTATTCTGATACTAAATCAATCATGTTAGATTCTGCTTCAGTAAATTCCATCTCATCCATACCTTCTCCAGTGTACCAATGCAAGAAAGCTTTTCTGCGGAACATTGCTAGAATAATAATAAAAAAATGAACAATGACTGTAACCTGAAAATTACTTTTTTAAGAAATATATGAAGGGGACAATTTATAAACTACCGTATTTGACGGCATATAAGACACACTTTTTTTCCTAAATTTGGTCTCAAAAACGTTACCTGCATTTTTATGTGAAGGTAATTGCATTCAATAATTGTTTATTTGGCTTTTACGAAACATGAGAACTAAAAGAAACCATGCTGTTGAAACTTTTTTCCCTTGTGTGTGGCTGTCTAACTAAGGGTGTGTCTTATATGCCGTCAAATACGGTAATCATCTAACAGTCCACTGAAAATAAAATTAGGTTTACTGTTTTTTTAACAAATGATTAAAAACAGTTACTTTTCAAAATGAAATATTGAGTTTGGCATTATCAATCTATGCCTCCTCTGAAAACTTGTGCATACTTTTAGTGCCATAAATCCCAATAACATAATACCATCTAATTTACTATAGAAGTAGAATTTGTTCTCATCTGAGAAACAAACCTTTTCTAATATATTACCACATATTCCATGCCATATGATTTTAAGTTCTTCAATTTTAAACTTTTAGTCATATGATAGTTATCATATAATTTTAATTTATTTTAACATATTTAATATTTGCATTTATTTGTAAAATATTAGTGATAGCATAGGATACATTAGCTGTCATAAAGCCAGTTTATGTGCATCTTTGACATACTACTACTGCTAAATGGAATAGTATTTCTTCCACTTATTAGCAATCATATTTTGACTTCTTTTAGAGCACTAATAAATCTATTAACTTCTTAATTCTTGACACAGCAATTAACTTCTTAATTCAACTCATTTGAGTTAACTCAAGTACACCCAATTGAATTATTTCTGCACATTCAAGAATTTTTCAGACATGAATACAACAGATTATACCCACTAAAATTTAGAGTTCAAATAAAAGAATTGGTCGAGAAAAGACCATTTCTGAATTCTTATTGGTGTATTATGGGGTTAATTTAGCAGTCTACCAGGAAGATTTCTTTCTATCAAGATATGATCTTACTTTTGTTTGCTAAATAATAAAATCTCTCTGCATCTTACTGCATAATACAATTGATAGGCAGCATATGATTCAAATAATATTTCCTCTCTTCTATCTAATGAGCTAACAGTATATGGAAAAATTTTTTGCATATTCAATCAAAGTGATTTTTAGAATGAAAAATTTCTTACAGTTCCACTAACTTCAGTTTCAGCACAATATACACTCAAGAGCCAAAACATTATGACCATCTGTCAATAACGAGTTGGGCCACCTTTGGCACGCAACACAGCTTCAACCCGCCTTGGCATGGATACCACAAGTCCTTGATAGATGGCCGGAGACAGATTGTACCAGATGTTGTAGCAACGGTCACGCAAATCTGAGATATTGTGAATTGGTGGTCTTTGACCTCTGAGGTGCTGTCCCATGACATCCCAAATGTGTTCTATCGGATTGAGATCCGGTGAGTTAGGCGGCCAGGACATTAACTGGAAATCAGCATCATGTTCCTGGAACCACTCCAACACAATTGTAGCTTTGTGACACGGGACGTTGTCCTGTTGGAACATTCCATTTCCAGCTGGAAAAACAGAGGCCATGTAAGGGTGCAACTGGTCCGCAATGATGTTCAGATACTGTGGCATTGCATGGTCTGCTCTACCACAACCACTGGTCCCAGAGACACCCAAGAGAACGTCCCCCAGAGCATAATACCGCCACCACCGGCCTGTGTATGACCTACTGTGCATTGAGAGAACAACTGTTCGCCTGGAAGACAACGTATCCTGACACGGCCATCGGCGTGATGAATGACAAACCGTGATTTATCTGACCAGGGAACTCTCTCCCACTAGTCCATGGACCAGTCGCGATGTGCCCGGGCCCAGCGAAGGCTCAGTTGGCGATGACGCTTGGTCAGCAAAGGCACACGAGTGAGACGTTTGCTGCATAGCCCCATACCCAACAGTGTCAGATGAACAGTGTGCTCCGATACTTTTTTACTTGGCCCTGCACTGTATTCGACTGTCAGCTGAGCCACTGTCTGGCTCCGGTTTTGCTTCACCATGCGAGACAGTCTCCGACGACCTTTTTCTTTGATAGCGTGTGGACATCCAACAACATGTCGTCTACTGCTGGTTTCACCGTCATTCATCCACTTTTCATACGTACTAACAACTGTAGATCACGAAGAACCCACGAGTCATGCAGTTTCGGAAATACTAGTTCCGAGCCTTCGAGCCATTACAATCTGCCCTCTATCAAAGTCGCTTAAATCCGCAGCCTTTCCCATCACACACAGAAGTAAGTGAAAGAATGATTCTTCAGACTCTCCTGCAGCAGTTAAATACCACTTCTACCTGATCACGTGCCTTCCACGTCATCCGGGCGCGTTCATCACAAAATGTAGGGTTGGTCATAGTGTTTTGGCTCTTGAGTATATGTAATGAAAAACATGATAATTTAGCATTTGACTTACCAGTGAATTGTTCAGATATCCTTTTGAATATTTCTTGAATAGCTGTTGAATTGCCAACAAATGTTGCAGACATTTTTAGACCCCGAGGAGGGATATCGCACACTGCAATCTTCACATTATTTGGAATCCATTCCACAAAGTAACTGAAAAACAATTAAATTTAGTACTATTATGATGTTTAATGTGTTACAAGAATAATTATTTTTGCAGCATGCTGACAAAAACTTTAATTCTAAATGTTTTTACAACATAAAAAAGGAGAAGCCTTAGGAACCAATAATTATATTTTAACAGTAAGTTTTGACAAGTGTTTTCTTAGTGGACTGCTGTTAGTTGATATAAAAAATGCAGTTTTTATATTTTTCACCAAAATATATTCAGGCAGTTTTCAAAATGTAATGACTATTTTCCTTTGAGATAGCTTTTTCGGGAGAAATGGCATACTAGCTCGTATTTTGTATTTTAATCTTACGATCTAGTATATACAGGTCATGATTTACTGTGTTGATTGTCAATATCTATCAGTAGCAATTTTTACAATATACTTGCAATCCAACACTGGTAATTCTTACCAGTAATCAATTCGGGATAGTAGAACAGGCTTGATGGAGAGGTGCTTTTGTAGTTTTCGGTACAGAGAGCATATAAGCCTATTTCTACTGAAAAGTCTTCTAAGGTATTCCTCCTCCTCCACCTAGCTCCTGAGGATTTGGCTATCATTCATAAACCAAACTCTGATGTTAATACATGCAAGTGAAAAAAATGGAAAAAAAAATAATCTAGCTACTTTTCAAATCAAAAAATGCTAAAATAACACCTGTAAATAAAGATTAACTCTGTACTGTTTTATTTGAGCAAGATTATATTAACAAGTTGAGGACAGCGTGTACCACCGGTGGCTCACACACGAATGGTTCATCTGGCAACGTGTACCACCAGTGGATCACATTAGTTTTATAATATTAATTTTGTTAGATGAAAAAACTTCTTGTGGCTAAAAATAACTTTACTGAAAAAATGAAAAGCTTATTTTTACAGGTAGCCTATAATAGACTTAATGTATTTACATATTTATTTGTTTTTGTGGTTTTTTTAAAAAAACATTTTAGATATAGTGGTGGTTCACCTTCACAAAATCAGCAAAACATTGTAACCCTTTTCAATTTATTTGCAACACTGATTCTACCTTGTCGAGCAGATAAGGATTTATAGCATTCAAGGCATCCTTTTTGCGATTTTCTCACAGTTCCAGAATACTTCTCAAGAAAAATTTGTTGTAGTTCTTTTTGGTGTTTGTGGTTCTGTATACGGAAAACAGCCAATCAATAATATTTTATCCAAATTTTAAAATATTAAAATGCTTGGTATCCCACCTCTTACGAATATACAATGCACTGACAATTGATGTTGCATAAATCAACGCCTTTTTTCACATTACTGTAGTCAAAAATAACATCAGGTTTTAGTTTACCACTTGCTCTTTCAATCATAGTACAAATATGATTGTTGCAAGTAGTTAACATGCAAACTGACCATTTGTCTGTCCATCTAAGAAATTTAACTCCTTTAGGATTTTCAGCACTCGCAATGCCACCTTGCTTTTTTTTCGCTTGTGCTGGTAGAAATTTTTTATTTACTTTTGCAGAACCACATAAATTCGTTGATTTATCTAAAAGCAATTCAGCTTAAGGCACTGCCATCTGGTGGTGCAATATAGCAAAATCTGCACCGTCCTCAACATGTTAACATTTCAACATTTTAACAGTCTTCTATTAATAGGGCAGCAGCTGAAATGTGGGCATGTGCACCAAATATAACCTTACACATGCAAACATAGTGTCAATATCTTTTGATTTAGACATATTTACCATGCAAAATTTTGAAAAAGTAACCATAGTAGATTTTATTCTTTGGCCATTTGCAGATGAAGTGTATGCTATAAAATTCCATGATAATGAATTATTCATAATGAAGTACTCAGTTCAAATAGCTGCAATATTATTTTTTGCAGAGATGAGTCTTGAATGTATCATTGAAATTGCCATTACTATATCAAATTACATTTCACAGCAGCATTTATGATTGATAACAGCTTAGCTCATTAACAAAAAATATTGACATTTTTAACTTTTAGTAGCACCTGAACTAAAAAATAGTACTTTTTCATTTTATGAGAAGGGAAAACTCTAAATACATGCATGATTTTTCAATAAGCATCACTTAAAAAATGAATTTATAACAAAACTGTTAGATTGACCAGGAAGTATACTGTATTGTATATTTTCAGGGAAGAAAGCAATGTGCAGAAAGCAAATAGCCCCCTTTCAAACTATTGTAGGATTATTATTTTTTTGATTAAGTAAGGGCTGTTAAGATAGAGAAGACAAATACATTAACACATGGAACCGATTAGTAGCAACTGAAATCCTACTAAATAGCACTCAAAGTAACTTACAATTGCTAGATTTGATTTTTAGATTATGGTCATTGCAAGAGGGGGAGGAACTACTTTTTTATATATAAAAGCTCTAGTAAAATGAGATTTTTTAAAAATAATTCTGGTAATTGGATTGCAGTTTATCCACAGTACATTCTCTTCCACCTCACTCTTACTGTTTTCACAGGATTGCATATGGATAAAGAACAAAGGGGGGAGGACGAGGTGGTTCTGTTTTTCAAATTACTCAATTATTCTTCCATTAATAGAAAGATTTTTTTAACCATAAAATGTAACGACCATAAAATCTTTCACTTTTGAAAATCTGAAGAAAATTCTATCTATCTGAAAATGTCTGAATCTGAATATTCAGGACATCACACTAAAGTTTACTATTAGAAGAAACACACTTTAACTGAAAACATAGCATAACAAACTGAAAACATAGCAAAAGCATGTATATTTGTGACAATGGCATTAACTAAAAATGCAACATCTTTGTCAATTTCTTTTATTTCTCAGCATTCAAAAACTCTACTAGTTTTAAACTGATTAAATATCTAGATGGAAAATTTAGCTGCTGCTCTTTAATTTTGCAGAATTTTAATGTGCAATTCCTACTGACATGAAAGTTTTGCCAGTTATGCTATACATAAACCTAACATATGAGATGTTAAAAAAAGAAAAAGACTTGAATATGCCATCTTTATGCAAGTTTTGTTTGGGGGTGGAGGGGGCTTTTCTCTGTAAGGATGTCCAGTCACACAAGTCTGCTGATGATATGCAATACATGGTACCTCAAGGTTAGTAAATTTACCACAGCATATTAATTTTTTCAATTGTAATTATTAGATTATTTTCCACATTTATATATTTTTAGTATGTACTGTATGTGTGTGGTTCAATTAAAATGCAAATTTTGCTTATAGTAGTAAGAATTTGTGTAAAAAAATTTGTTAGATTTAAGGTCGTTTTTCTTACCTCAGAAAAACACCATTATTATGTGTCGGAACATTAGTATTTCGGATGCCAACCATTTTATAACTATATTTGTAAATAAAATGTGTTTCATATCAACAAATGCTTAAGTAATAAAAGGGGGATTCTGTACATCTGCAACATTATACTGTATCAAAATGCCAACCACTTACAAATTAATATCTTGAGTAATGAACCAGAATTTTTAAATAACCCATTATTTAAAAAATATGCATACAATGCTTATTTAGTAATAAAATACTTATCTGCATTATTGCTTCATAATATGCTAAATTTTACTCAAAATGTTGAAGATTTTTGGAGTTAATATGAATTCCCGGGTGTGAAACTGCATATCTTGGGAAGGAAATGTTCACAAAGTATCATAAATTTTGTTGTAAGATTTGCTTTCATTTTCTGTGGTAAAATTAACATCTTATTCTTTCACCCTCTTTAAACTTTGATAGTATTCTTTACAGCATTCTCAAAACTCATAAAAGTTACTTATTATATTATGACTTTTCTACCAAATGTCTCATAAATCCTAATTCATTCCTTCAAGACATGAAAATTGCAATAAAATTTTGTCATATATTCATCTAAAATGTAACCATAAAACTGCATATTTTTTTCTTAGGGTACATATGGGTGCAAGCAAAGTAATTTAGATTCCTTCAGCAAATCTAATAATGCTTCATATTACACACTAAAGCAATAAATAAGTATATAAATCATTTGCAGAATTCTACCATTTTTTTTAAACTGATCTAAAAAAATTACCGGCATTGTTTTTTTCATAGCAAAAGCATAATTTTCTTCCATTTACAAGTTTTATTCCTAACCCATGACAGCAAAAAGCTGTCTAAAATATGCAAAGATGTTCACCTGCTGTTTTTATTCTGAACATTCAACATTTGTTCATCTACTTCTTTCATGCTCATTCGTCCTCTGAACATTGCTGCAACAGTCAAATATCTTCCATGTCTTGGATCACATGCAGCCATCATGTTTTTCGCATCAAACATCTAAAAATCAGAAATGTACAGAATACCAGAAACCAAAGTCTAGGAACTTGTACATACATTAAAATTATTTTTAAAAAATTGTTACTAACTTTGTACATAAATAGGTTTAATGAAATTGTTCTACTTTTTTGTTTAATGTAAGAGGAAAATCTAAAGAACTCAAGCTTGCCAGAAAAATAAGAATACAGGGGCAAGTCTATTTAACATTAGGTAAATGGCTATCTCTCACTGGCGAGATATCATTATGTTGGCAACCAATTTTTGTCTTTTAAGTTTGGCGAAAAATTGCCAATCTTAGTGACCATTTGGATCTGGTTCTTGTATAAATGTAATGGGCATTGTACCTGAATAACTATAATAGATGTTCTATGTAGCCGTAACTGTATAGAGTCCTCGTATGCTTTCTAGTAATTTCAAGAAGTACTAGATTCCTTGGTGGCCGGGTGTGTGTGTGTGTATGTGATTATGGCAAAGCCTTGAGAGCTATCTGCCTAAAGGGAGGGATGCCTTCATGGAGGGCTTTCTAAGGGGAACTGGCTCGTATACACGTAACACATGGGGAAAATCTCAAAAACACCCATACAGCCAGCCCATTTGCGGATTCGAACCTCGGACCGAACTACCAGTGTTCAGCGACTTTACCAGCTCGGTCGCTGGTTGGCCTGGGGAAAACTATGCGAGAGTGGAAAGAGTAAGTTTCGGAATATTAGTTGTTAGTTCAGAGCTGAATTCAGAGTATTCAGACTGCACTCGACTTGAGTGCACTCTTTTAATGTACTTTGTATTGCATTATGTTTAAAAAAAAAACTTTCATAACTTATACGGAAGATAGGGAAAGTCCCTAATGCACACCCATTCTCTCTATTTAAAAAAAGTCCAAATCGTGCCTGCATTTTTGGACTCATGGTTGCAACGATCATACTATAGGTCTATTTCCCTTTTCAATATCTGTTTTCCCGATTTCTAAATAACAGACTAATAACTACTTGAAACATTCCTTTTCTACAGCATTTGCAATTTCTTTGTTTTTCCTGTTTGATAAATATAGGTAAAAATAGGTTTTGCATATTTATTGTAGGGATAATTATCTACTGCTGCATCACAGGCAAAACCGATTGAGCAATGCTTTCAGTTTACTTTGATTTTAAGTAAATGAGTGGTTCCCCCCTTAATTTCTTGATTTAGACTGGACTCTTATTTATTTTAATGCAAGGTTATACTTAAAACTTTATTTTAATATGATAACAAAAATCTTACCTGTTGAGTAAGTTCAGGAACTGATAGAGCTCTATACTGCTGACTGCCCCTAGAGGTGAGAGGTGCAAAACCTGGCATGAAAAAATGTAAACGTGGAAATGGTACCATATTTACAGCTAATTTTCTCAGATCAGCATTTAATTGGCCAGGAAATCTTAAACATGTTGTGACACCAGACATCGTGGCTGAAACTAAATGATTCAGATCTCCATATGAAGGAGAAGTTAGTTTAAGCGTTCTGAAGCAAATGTCATATAATGCTTCATTGTCAATACAAAAGGTTTCATCAGTGTTTTCAACTAACTGATGTACAGATAAAGTAGCATTGTAGGGTTCTACAACTGTGTCTGATACCTGAAAAGATAAGAATAAATTATAAAAATTTCAAAGACTTATTTAATAGTATGAATGAAATTATACACAAGAAACACTACAATGAGATTGCTCTTGATGAAATACATTAAAAAGGAAGAAAATATTTATTTACTTTAGGAGACGGAACAACAGAAAATGTTGTCATTATACGATCTGGATATTCTTCTCTTATTTTAGAAATCAGCAGAGTACCCATTCCAGATCCAGTCCCACCACCAAGAGAATGAGTCAGTTGAAATCCTTGCAAACAGTCACACCCTTCAGATTCTTTCCTCACAACATCCATTACACTATCTACAAGTTCCGCACCTTCTGTATAGTGACCTTTAGCCCAATTATTTCCTGCTCCACTTTGACCTGAGAATAATTTAAAATTTATTGCAAAAACAGATAACAAATAGTATATTTACAGATCATGTTTAATGTCCACTAAAAGACAACATCCAAAATTCACATTTTACATCAAGAATGACCAATATACTGAACAAGCTATCAAGTAATGATTTTTAAATTTTTGACAATAATTTATGTTACTGTTTTTGCACATATACTGTCAACAATCTTGTAGCGTAGACTTCCCTGTGTTTGCTTATGTGTGCCCTGCTAGTTTCATGATTTTTTATCAAGTTTAAACACAAAAAGTCAGTACTGTAATATATATAGTGTGTTGGGGACAGTACCTCGCCCCTCAACTACCAGGGCCCTCCTCTTCAGCCTTACGCACAGCAAGTTTTCTCTCTGTGAGAAACTAGAAACAAAGATATGTATTAGAATCTCACTTTGAGCCCAAACCTCCGAAAAGGAAAACCACAAGGGCAGAAGAAAAGAAATTAGCATAGATAAGGAGAGATGAAAAAGAAAGAAGTAAAGATCACTACAGCTCCAGGATCGTGATCCTCGTCTCACCAAGATGATCCGCTGAAGGGTTAGGGTGCCTCGGGATTGCCACACCCATACTCACAAAAGTGAGCTCCTGATGGGTGTAAACTTGGTAAAAAAGAAACTAAGTAAACATAATAAGAATACATACAAAGAGGTAAATACTGAGAAACGAGTCAAAAGTTTGTTCTAAATGTGGAACATCTCATGAGTATCGTAAATGTCATATGGAAAAATCTATCATCATTTCGCAAATCAGTGTAAAAGCTATAAAATAAAAAATGAAGCAGTCAAGGTAAACAAAAAAGAGAAAGAAATTAATAAATCATGACTCTGAGGAAGAGTTAGAATTTTATGTAGGTACATTAAACTTTAAAATTCAGATAACAAAGAGAAATGGACTGTTGACATTAATGCAAATAAAACTAAACTAAATCTGCAATTAGATACTGGAGCAATGTGCAATGTTATTTCTAAAAGCAAAGTGAAATTGTTAAATGTTCCAATACAGAAGTCTGAAATTAAAAGATTAGTTACATTTCTTGGGAACAAAATGGATACTTTAGGAAAAGTAGTACTTAACTGCCAATATGGAAAAAATATGTTGTGGAATTCCAAGTTATTGACAAAAAAGTACCTTCTATATTAGGATTAAAATCATGTCTGCAACTAGGTTTGATTCAAAAAGTGATGTCTGTTTATACTGAAGACTTACTGTAGGAATACAAAAATGTTTTTGAAGGCTTAGATTGTTTGAATGGAGAATATAAAATCCAGATAAAACAAGATGCAACATATGTAATTCATCCTCCAAGAAAAATACCCATATAGCTATAAGAGATAAAGTGAAGAAAGAATTACAAAGAATGAAAAATTTTAATGTTATTGAGAAAGTAAGAGAACCAACTGACTGGGTAAATTCAATGGTCACAGTTGTCAAACCTAACAAAATAAGAATAGTTTAGATCCTAGAGATTTGAATAAAGCTATAAAATGAGAACATTATCCTATGTTAACCATAGGATGAGTTGTCACTTGTATGCCAAATGCAAAAATATTTTCTGTTTTAGATGCTAATAGAGCTTTTTGGCAAATTCAGCTTGACAAAGAAAGTAGTAGTTTGTGTACATTCAACACAACTTTTGGCAGGTACAAATTTAAAAGATTACCTTTTGCCATATGTTCAGCTTCAGAAATTTCCCAAAGAAAATTAAACCAAATAATTGAAGGTCTAGAAGGCGTTGAATGTATTATACATATCTTAATATGGGAATCTAATGAAAAGGAAAATGAGCTACGACTTAAAAAAAAAGTATTCCACAGAGCATGAGAAAATAATCTGAAGTTCAATAAGGCTAAATGTAAAATAAAAGTTAATCATGTGAATTATATAGAGCATAAGTTAAATGAACATGGACTAAAACCTGATTTTTGTAAAGAGGAAGCATATGTTAAAATGCCAGAACCTATAGATGTGCCTTCTATACAAAGATTTTTGGGAATGATTAATTATTTAGGCAAATTAATTCCTAACTTAACTACTATTACTGCACCATTAAGACAGTTACTTGAGAAAAATGTTCTCTGGGACTGGACTGAAAACATCAAAAAGCTTTCAAAACACTAAAAAACTGGTTGTAAAAGCTCCCGTATTAAAATTCTATGATGTTAATAAGGATATAACTCTTTCAGGAGATGCAAGTTCTGAAGGATTAGGTGCTATTTTACTCCAAGAAAATCAACCAACTGCTTATGCTTCCAAAGCCTAACGAAAAGTCAGAAAAATTATGCTCAGACAGAAAAAGAGCTTTTAGCTATTACTTTTGGATGTTCTAAATTTCATCAATATATATATGGCAAATGTATTACAGTTGAAACTGATAATCGACCATTAGAAAGCATAACTAAAAAAAACCTCTTTCAAAGCACCACAGTGATTGCAAAGAATGCTGCTAAATTTACAAAAATTAGATCTAGATGTATGATACAAAAAGGGAAAAGACTTATTAATAGTGGATACTTAGATGAGTAGAGCATATTTGAATACAACAGAAGATAATGATGAAGATAAAGAAATTTATATGCTGATTCCAGCATTTGATGACAAAATTTATAACTGAAGAAAGTGAATATGATGCTACACTACAGTGCTTAAAGAAATATATTCTGAGAGGTTGGCCAGAAAGGAAACATCAGGTGGAACCTCAAGTCAAAGGATCTTGGGACTATAAAAATGAACTGACAATGGAAAAATGACTTATTTTTCAAAGGAGGAAAGGTAATTATTCCTTTATCTATGCAAAAAAGAGATGTTAAATTTAATTCATGAGGGTCATTTTGGTATAGAAAAATGTAAGAAAAGAGCTAGAGATGTTTTGATTTGGCCACTTATGAAAAAGCAGATAAAATTTCAAAATGTCCTATATGTAATGAATACTAGAATAAAAACATAACAGAGCCTATGATACAACATGAATATATAAAACTTGGTATAAAGTTGCAATAGATTTAGTTGAGATTAACAAAGATGTATACTTATTTTGCAAGATACAGTATATCATTGATAGTGATATCTGATAATGGACCTCAGTTTGCAAGTAAAGAATTTGCAAAGAAATATCAATTTAAATATTTAACAAGCAGTCCATACCATCCACAGTCGAATGGATTAGCAGAGCGTTCAGTACAAATGGCAAAGAAATTGTTTAAGGATCCGCATGATCTGCTTGAGCTTTCTTTTTCAGTATTAGCTCATAGGAACACTCCAACTAATAGATATTAGGATCACCAGCTCAAAGACCTACAAGAACAACAACAAGAACGATTCTTCCTACATCCGAAGAATTACTAAAACCTCAAAGTTGTGAAAAACGTTAAAAAAAAATCAACCAAGAAAGAACTAAGCAGAAGTAATATTATGAACATCATACAAAAACATTACAATTGCTTAACAAAGGAGATTGTATTAGGATATATCAAGATAATCGCTGGAAACCAGCAGTTGTAGAAGTATATAAAATGCCTAGATCATATATACTGAGATCAGTTGGATCAGTTTTGAGAAGAAATAGATAAGACATTAGAGAAAACAGTTCAGCTGTTGAAGAGAATATCAGAAAAACAGAACAAGGAGTTAATGCACAGAAAACATGTAAAAGGATACTATTTCAGATATTCTCAAAGTTTAGAAGATCAACTACCAAACTCTGCTAACTCAGAAACAAGGAATGGTGAGCAAAGTGGGAGAGTGATTAGAAAGTGGCCATGTATTTGGACTGATTTTAGACTGTTTAATAAAAAAAAAGAAACTTTTGAACTCTTTAAAAAAAACGGAAATGTAATATTTAATAATTTGTAAATGGCAACATTTAATATTTAATAACTTGTAATTGGCAACATATTGAATAGAGATATATGAAATTAGAACTATGCTGGTACAGCAGTTCTCTAATTGCAGCAGTTCTCTTAATAATACATTATTATGATTATAAATAAATTATTTCTAAAAACTAAAAGTACACCCTCATTATTTTATAAGTACTTTTAATAGACAGATATGGTTGCAACACGGATGAGGGTAATTATTGCAAACTTGTTTCAAAATTTTTTGCATCAAGTGTACTTTCTGGTAAAGGATCAGAGACAATTTTCTTTAGTTAAAAAAAGTGTTAATTACTGAAACTATTAAAATATTTTATAATTATGATAAAATCTATGCATCTGAAACTGCAAGTAAAATGTTCTTGCATTTCTGTGATTTATTATACACTTTTCTATTAAAACTTATTTCTTGATTCTTATATTTTCTTAAACTGGGCCCTAGAATGAATTCCAGTTTAAGGAAAAATGAAAACAATATGAAATGAAATATTTTTTCATATTTCCTTAAACTGGATGTATGAAAATGAAATTTATCTGTAAGAAGATAATTGATTTTTTTGGTGAAAATAAAACTTTTTTTTTATTCATGCAAATTTGTAAGATTTTCCTTACATTATGGAACAAATGACATTTCTGAACATGTTCGAAAAAACTCATTCAAGCTCATTTCCTTACAATTTCAGAATAAATTTTTAAATATTTAATGCTGCAAAAATATAAATTTATGGGTGAGGAAAGCATAAATGAATGAGTGCATGATACTTAATTACAATCATACTATGTATGAGAAACATTTCAATAAAGTCAATAAACATGCACTTACAAAATTTTACCAATTATTTTTTTGCGATTCAAATTTTTCAATCAGATGGATTCCTTTCTTTCCAATGTCTAGCCATACAGATAACCTGTTAAATGATGATACTGCCATTATGAAATTTGATTTCATACCAAATTAAAGAAGCGTGGTATCAAAATACAGTCTAGGAATTGGTTGGAAATTTCCATTTCACCTGATGTCTGGGCACTGCTGAAAACAGTGAGAAGTGCAATGCTATAAACTAATTGCCTGCAGAAGCCAGAACTACACATCATCCTCATGTGGCTACCAGTGTGGTTATCGTCAAGCTTCTCTCCACTGTGGTACAGCGCTGTGATGCATGGTATGCTGATGTGGATTTCCCGTCGAAGACAGATGTAGCAGGAGCCCCTTAGAAAGTGAGATTCCAGTACAGGTCATAGCTACTGTGAAGCAATGCATCGATTCATACACAAGTATCTGGGATAGACCTAATACCAAGCAGATCCAATAGGTATGAAAATAGTAGCTATTTTTCATCCAGCTATTTTTTTGTTTTTTCATATGTTATTAATTGACAAGCCTTGTTTATCAGTTCTGCTAAATCCGAGAAAAGTTCCAATTAAAACATTTTATTGATAGTACTTTCATCTAATATTCTCCTTTGGTGCACAAAATCACCATGTGTAATGTCAAGCTCAACACCCCCAAACATCAGAGGGTTATATGCCCAAGAGATACATTAGAGATGTACAGGGTGATCTTTTTTAAAGTGACAGTGTTTGGAACGCCCTGTAGTGCGATCTAATAGCCGAAATGGCACCAAACTTGGTATTTATACTAATCAAGACATGGGAAAAAGGATTCCGTGAAAAAAAGTGTTAGTTCCAAAAATCGCTGCTAGGGCATTTTGTGGCGCTGCTGTAGCTTACAATAACGAGAATTAGCATAAAACACATGTACCAAAGAAAAATGCAAATGTTGTGCGATGACAGCGCCAGTAATAGGTGCTATAAAAGCAAGTAATATACAGCTCCGACAAATAATCTCAGCTGAAGTAAACGAGTTCCAGTGGACATGCCTCTCATGTTACTGGTGAAGCTGTATTACATGAATCAATGTAATGCATCCGCAGCTCTTCGGGAATTTCGAACCAGAAAAAAATTACGAAAGGGGCCTTTATCGCTTAATGGTCTTAAGAAAATGATTAAGAAGTTCGAGGAAATGGGGTTACTGACCATTCGTGCTGGGAGAGGACGTAAACCAGTATCAGAAGATGTAATAACTGATGTGGCAACTGCAATTGTCAAAGGATCGCAAGGAACCATTGCTTCTAGCAGCGCCCGGGGTGTAGCACGACAATTAGACATGAATTATTCCACTATATGGAGAGTTTTACGGCATGTTATTGGATTTTACCCCTACAAAACCAGCCACTTGCACGAACTGAAATCAAGTAATTATGATAAGCGAGTGACATTCGCTCTATCATTTCTTGCCAGGGTAGAAATTGATGATGCTTTCCCATGGCACATTCTGTGAGGAGATGAGTGCCATTTTTATCTCAATGGGTCCGTAAACACACAAAATAGTCGAATTTGAGCTTCTGAGCAGACCCACGCCTTGCACAAAATCCCATTAAATTCCCCAAAAGTCACTGTTTGATGTGATTTCACAGCCGAATTCCAAATTCGTTATTGGGCCATTCGTTTTTTGGACCATCACTCCGACAGGACCCCAAATGTGCACCATAAATGCAGAAAGGTACCATGAAATGCTGCAAATGTTTGTTATTCCACAACTTCAGCAAAGAAACCGTCTCCAACAGACAATCTTTATGCAGGATCGTGCTTCGCCACACATTAGTAATAAGGTAAAGCAGCTAATGCGCCAAAACTTCACTGATGATAGAGTCATAAAACGCAGTTTTCCAGTTGCATGGTAGCCTCGTTCCCCTGATCTCACGCCATGCGATTTTTGGCTCTGGGATTATACGAAATCTCAAGTTTATGTTGGTGGAGTATCAAATTTGTCTATTGTAAAGGAGAACATAAAAAAGACAGTGCGGAATATTCCTTGCGATATGTTACATACGGCTATGGAGAACGTTGTGCACAGAATGCACGGTGTTATTTCTGAGAATGGTGCTCACATTGAATGTGGTCTAATTCCTCACTGGGGAAGTTAATGTAGTAAATAAACATTAATAATTTAACTGTACGATTGTATGTCTTGATTAGTCTAAATACCAAGTTTGGTGCCATTTCGGCTATTAGATCGGGCTACAGGGCGCTCCAAACAGTGTCACTTTAAAAAAGATCACCCTGTACATCTAAAGATTACTCTTTTTTTCCTTGGTTTTACTGAGTTACTAATAAAAATGATGAACCCTCTTATACAAACAGAAAAACTGGATAAAAGTAACTTTGAAACATGGTGCTCCCAAGTGAAAATGGTTTAAATCCAGTCAGAAGCTTTTTGGACGTCCTGAGTAGGCAGTTAATTAAGCTAGAAACTACCAAAGCTAACCAAGCTGAACTTTATAAATGGATCAGAAAGCTTTAGCAATTACTGCTCTGAGTGTGAAATCAACTCAGGTAAAACACAGTAAAAAGTGTAAAACTTCATCTGAAGCATGAAGCTGCATGAAATTCCTCAGCCAAAAGGCCTTATAACTAAAGTATGTCTTACGAAGCAACTTATCTCTAAAAAGATAAATGAAAATGAAATAGTGCAGGATGACTTAACCTTTTTCCTTTAAAACTGTAGATAAACTTGCAGAAACAGGATCTGAAATTCCAGCAGAATGGCTAACATTTTTGCTACTGTAACCGAAAAATTCATAAACTTCAGAATCACAATAGAATCTTGCGAAAAAGTGCTTAACTAAAATACATTTAAAAATGAAATTACTAGAAGAATCTAAAAGCTGACCATTTAAACACACAAAAAAAGCAAAGTGCACGATGCATTAAGTTACCACAGCAATGGGAAAAGTCAAAGGATGCGAAAGACTTCAGGCACTATAATTGTAAGAGAAAGGACACAAAGCACTGAAATGTAGAAAAATTGAATGCAAAAAACCTAAATAAGTATCCATTAAACAAAATTGTCCTCTCAGCATTGTCAATACAACACGACAATTAGAAATACATAACTACACCTTGAGTTAGAAATCACGGCACACATGCGAAATGATAGAAATAAATTCACATGAATAAACTGAAATGAAAAGTTCAGTTAGCAAACAATGAATCTGTAGAAGTTAAAATTTATACAAGTGACACTTTAACACATAATATTTGATATATTATATGTTCTCAGGCTAAAAATGAACTTAATTTCTGTAAATTTAGTAATGCAACTTAAATGCACTATTTACTTTAGAAATAACTAACTATGTGCAAGTTAAAAATAAACATGTAGGAACGAAGATAAATGGCCTTAAGTTGTAAATCAGCCAGGTGCACCCTGTGTTTCAAATGTTCCTTTTAAGATACACATTTTTCAAATGATATATACAACTCATTATTGAATTAAAGGAGATGAATATGTATGATGTGCTTACTGGCTTAGACTTACTTTTTATTATAAGATAATAAACATGTCACTCATTTAAATCTAATAATTCTTAAAAATATATACCTCACAGTTTTATCACTAAACTGTGCAGTATGTATTTGTTTGTTAAATAGCAAGCAAATTTTATTTAATAAATAAATTAGCATACCTGCAAACCTATGACACTCAAAAATCAGATTTTTTTAAGAAATCGGGAGAATTTTCTTAATGACAAAAAAGATTTTTTAAGTAATAAAAATATGTAGAATGAAATTATATTTTATTATAATATAAGTACACCAAGCAGTAAATTGAAACTGAGGTATGAAAATGAATCAATTTTTTAATCCACTCATTAAAACTAGTGACACTCTGTGAAGTCTACAAATTTTATTGTAGTTATAACTGAATAAATTCTATACAGAATTATTGTAAGTACTTACTAATACAGAATAAACATATATAGATATATTTATAAAAGATGTTATAATGTTCTGCTCCAATTTAATATAATACCGAGTTCAAGGTAAACTTCTGCTAGTAACATTTAATTCTCTGAAAAAAAATCATAATTATTTAATACCAAATTAATGTGAATAAACAGTTATAGTTATTTTCTTATTTGCCAATCCTTAACTGAAAGGGGTAAATTGTGTTACATAAAAAACAGCAAACAGGATAAAAATACACTGTGCTCAAATATTACAGTTACTCTTAATTACAAGAGGAAACCTTACCAAAAATAAAATTATCTGGTCTGAATAATTGTCCAAATGGCCCAGATCGAACAGAATCCATTGTTCCAGGTTCAAGGTCCACCAATAAAGCTCTGGGAACATATTTGCCTCCTGAAAATAATGTAATATTTTAATAGTCTTAAGCTAAAAAACAAGAAAGATACTTCAATACAGATATTATGTTTTAACACATAACATATCAATGAATATTATTTAATTCTTGCTTACCAGAAGCTTCATTATAATAGACATCAATTCTTTCTAATTGGAGATCAGAATCACCATGATATGTTCCTGTTGGGTCTATGCCATGTTCATCAGAAATAACTTCCCAGAACTATAAAAAGGACAATAAAATTTTAGAAGAAATCTATCTCCTGCAATACAGTTTATAGCAAGGGTATAACTACATTGATTTTTAAATTTCAATTTAACTGTAATATTTTTTACTTCCTTGTACGAAGTAAAGGAAATATTGTAATCCAGAAAAATTCCGGGTATCGCATTTCAACGAAAATATCCACTTTGACCACTATCGAATGCAATTTAACAATGTTTTTGTGCGACATCTATACGTAAGGATAGAATAAAGGACTCTTTCCCCAAACAAATTATAAAACTAATTTAAAATTGATTCAGACTACATTTTTTTCATGGCATCTGTACATGTGTACAAATGTATGTACTTCACGTAACTCAAAAACGAGCAGCTTCAGAACGTTGAAATTTTGTATATAAGACTGCTATAACATGTAGATGTGCACCTCCCTTTTTGGTTGCAAATGATCACACCAAAACTATATAAATATATATACACCTACTCTGTTACTTGGCTCCATGAGCTCAGTTTTCTTTTAATCCTTATATGTTGGTAAACTGCATATTTTTGCTTTAAAAATGATTGAATTATGTTGTTTTTATGCCTTTAGTTAATCTGCGTGCAATAGTTGTAGAATTATCAACAATTTAAAAGTGGTTGAGCGCGGCTAAGCCTAATTTTTCTTACCATAGCAGCCACATTTGTTGACATTTGAGCAGAATAGTTAATCGAGTCTTTCTCTACCTTCAGTGTCTTTTTACCGAGTGGGACCATCAGGAAATTTAGTTTTTTGCGCCGAAAAATCTGCCTTTTTGCCTGCTGGCCAAGTTGCTTGTTTTTGTGCAGAAACCAATTTTAATTGTAAAAATTGTTTTTTTAATTGTTTTAACTGTATCTGATGTTTCATCTTTTTCTATATCTTTCAATTTTTAATGAAGCTATTTTGAATTTTCATGCATTTTTGCCTTGCTGCGAAGTGAGAACCGAATTAAATGATTCATATTAGGAGGAAATATTGTCGCTAGTCTGTCTCGGACAGAGGAGAATGTTTAGGAGTAGTGCATGTGCATTAGGTAAGCACCGCTGAATCATCTGTGGAAAACTTTTTTTATTTGTCTAATTTCTTTTATACATCATTTTAAGATTTATTATAGTATTTGAATAGAACATGTGGCAACGATTAGATAATTCTTATGCATTGAGTTATACAAAAATTATAACTTTAAAGTTTTATCTGTGAAAAGATATGCTTGAACATGTGACTAAAACTGTGAAATCTAAACAAATCTCTAATCCTATAGCTCAGATTCACTTTAGCTCTCATACACAAAAGTATCAAATATCCGACCTAACTGAGACAGCAACTTGTCAAGTTAACAAGGCTATCTTTTTTGACAGGTTAAATATATATTAATTACTTGCAAGTGAAGCAAATCTTTTTTTGTTTTTGTTTGTTTATCCTCCTTGAAAAGAGCTTAAGCAGTTGAAAAGAAAAAAATATTGTTATTTCTGCTAAGCAAAATCCACCACACTTATTTTGACAAAACTGATCCATGACATAGTTTACTTGCCCATGCACTCAAATCTTTTCTGTTTCAAATAAACAAATATATTAATTTTTGATTATGTAGGTTCTAAAACTAAGCATATAATCTTGTTTTTCTCACCAGGAGAGAGAACATGTAATGTCACCATGATGTTTAATGTTTTGGGAAAAGTACTTGCTATGGATATTTAATAATTATTTGATTAGATAACACAAAAACATTAAGTATACAAATACTTTTCCATTAATGCTGTTAAGGGTACTGTTCTGTTATCAGGACCGGATTCAGAAATGTATGCATACATGCATGTATGTATGTGTTCATATTTGCATGTATATATGGGAGTATGAATGTATGCATTTACACATACATGCACACGTGCATACATTCATAAATTTCTGAATCTGGCCCCCAATAATAGAACAGGACCCTTTTAAGATACACATTTTTGAAATGTGTATCTTACACATTTACAACTCATTATTGAATTAAAGGAGATGAATATGTATGATATGCTTACTGGCTTAGACTTACTTTTTATTCTAAGACAATAAACATGTCACTCGTTTAAAATCTAATAATTCTTAAAAATATATACTGCACAATTTTATCACTAAACTGTGCAGTATGTATTTGTTTGTTAACCCTTTGACGTGCGGTGGTCGCGCCCTGAAACCACCATTTTCCGAATTTTTTTTTCTCCTCTTTTTTTGGAAATTTTTTAATGAAAATGAATTGATTACTCATCTTTTACATCTAAATAACACAAAATGACTGTAGAATCATATATGTTTTAGGTATTAATACTTCAGATCTGATGCCTTTTAAAATTCGTTTTCGATGAGACAAAATAACTTCCTTTATTAATATAAACAACTTTAAATTTCAAAAGTTAGTCATCGCACATCAGGATTTCTATCATAAGCAATAAAAAATTGCAGTAATTAAACTGCATATATAAAAAAAAACCTCTATATGTATGGCATTTGCTATGTGGGTTCAGGGCGCGACCACTGCGCCACTAGAGCATTGTGTAACAATGCTTACAATCCTCTAGAGGCTCGGTGGTCGCGCCTTGAAAACCACAGGCGTTTGCTTCTCAATGGCGTTCGCTTGCTTTTCAAATAGGAATGTTTATTTTTACCCGGATATAGATAAAGGGCTTTGAAACCACAGAGTTATTTTATTACTAAACAATACATGCACCTGCCCAGGAAAAAGGGTCTTTCTTTTCCAAATATCTTTCTCTGACATCAACACACTTACCCCCAAGCTAGTATTGTGATTTTATAAATTATTTCCTGTGATTTAAATTTAATGTAAATATACTTTGCTATAATTAAAAATAGAAATTGCGTAAAAGTTTTATTTAAATTTAAAATATTTTCTGAATATTTTGGGACGAAATACGAATAAAATAAGTATGAATGGGAAACGAACGATCCGTACAAAGCCAAAAAGACCAAGCCCCCCACCCATTAACAAAAAAACACAAATTTCATGTGCCAGATGAAAAGAAACTAAATAACGCTCAACATATACCAGTGAAATTTAAATCCAGGCAGCGTACATTTTTGTAGCACAAGGAAGAAACCTCATAGAACAAGATGTATGTGCGAAACGTGCAGTGTGGGTCTATGCATGTGCCAAAAAGACAAAACATGCTTTGAACAATGTCACAAAAAAAACAATTTTTCTTTGAAATTAAAATAAAAAGCACTGAGTTCTTTTTTATCCTTATTTTATTGAGTTTTTTTAATCCATTTATCCAAATATCCTTATTATGTAGGTACTTATATTTTCACTGTTATAGTAAAGTTACATAAATGTTTAATTTTTAATTTTTTCTGACGATTTACTTCGTAAAATAATGTAAAAAAAAATTATATATAATACAATTCTTACATACATTTTTTTTTTTTAAGAATCCGTAAATTTCGTCGTTTGATGGAAACGCGCACGGAAAATGGTAAGTTTTTTCCCCTACTACATCAGTAAGTTTCAAAGTCCTACACACGCGGTGGTTTCACAGTGCGACCACCACCCACAGAACAATGGGCAAGAGTAGATTTTTTTTTAATTCATATATTATTTGTCTCTAGGATCATAATATTCAATTTCTAGAGTTTTTAGTTAAAAAAATTATAAAAATAATATCGCACGCGTCAAAGGGTTAAATAGCAAGCAAACTTTATTTAATAAATAAATTAGCATACCTGCCAACCTATGACACTCAAAAATCAGATTTTTCTAAGAAATCAGGAGAATTTTCTTAATGAAAAACAATAAATAATAAAAATAAATAATGTAATAAAAATATGAAATGAAATGATATAAGTGAATATGAAATGATATAAGTGAATATGAAATGAAAAGAATGAAATTATATTTTTAATAATGAATTAACTTTAAATAGTAGCTAATTAATATTTGAAAGTTCAATTATTATTTCTTAAATGCAAAAATATCTACATTGTTTTTTTAAGTTTTATTACATGTACCTTCTAATAACATAAAAATACTCTAATCATTAATCATTGCTTGCAAAACATGAATTAATAATTCTGCACTGTAAAATTGCGTTAAGAATATCGAACGATGGCAAAATGGAGCATACAAAAGGGGAAAAAGCTTTGTTATAATTCAAAGACAAAACCAAACATTCATTCTTCACAAAATAAACTTACAATAATAAAAAAATGTGTCCCATTTTTTATTTTGGGAGAGCTTTACGCTTATATTTTAGACTATTTTGAAAATTGCCAATTAAATTGCTCGCAGGTACAGAAATTACTTAATTTTTCTCAGATCTATTTTTAATAGTCGAATAATAACTACATCTCCATTTACTTAAGCTATTTTATAATTTTCAACAGAGCCTTTTATTTTAACTCTACAAGCATTTACTTCTACCTTTAAAAATGTAAGACGCGAGTTCCGCTGATCGAGGATTCTAGATAAACATTTCTCTAAAGATAACCAAGCATGTAACACATATTTCAGAGTTTTTCTTATTTCAGTATTATGCAGCCATTGGAAATGTTTCAATTTCTCCTTCCTTTTAGCAATTTATCCAAGATAATAAATATCAACAATGCATTCAACCACACTTACTAATACAGAAGCTGACCCTTTTTCACTGCTAAATTTAAGAGGTGAAAGATTCATTTCATAATTTAAAATATGAATTTCCTTTTCTTTAAGATGCCTTCAGTCTTCATACCTACAATTACTGGTGCACTTCGAATCTCCTTCTAAATTGAGGGAACAGAAAGTAAATTAAACTCAATTTCAGAAGATTTTGAATTAAAAAAATCTGAAAGGTTTCAGATTTTAAATTACGTCCAAAGAGGTGTTTTTTTAATGTTTTGTGTTAACTTTATTTATTAAATATCATGTTCTTTGCACTTAAACCTAAGATTCAGTTCAACAGCAATGTCGCAAAATAATTTTAAAATGAGGAATGAATTTTCGACACACAGTTCCGTGCGCTGGAGATAAAAAGTTTTTTCCCCTGTAGAGAGTGTTGCCATTGCTCGCTTTTAAATCGTTGAGTGTGTTAATCAAAATTTCGTTACTGTCTTACAAAATATGAAATCGTTAATAAAACAAATTCCTAATTTCAAATTTGGACTTTCAGATGCCCATATTTGCAGTAGGATTACATCATTAAAAATTGGATGGCTCTAGATATCGTTGTTTTATCACAATGCGAGAAACATATGCATTTATGCAGATTCTTCATTATTTAATATCTTCAAATAATAATGCAAATGCATTTGGTGGCAACAATTTGAAGAGTGATATGCCATTTATAATGATTTGACGCAAAATCGCAAAACAAAAACAACAGCCCTTCACGGACAAAGCCCCTTTAGACTAGAAAAAACTTATACAGTTTTGATTCAGTATTACTGCTTCTATCTACAGACAGATGGAATGGAACTGCTTAAATGCAATCAGTAACTGAAGATTTAGTATTTTTCATACCAATTTTTTCTGCAATTGCAGCCGTTTTTGTTCTTGCCACTTGAGTATTTCTTAGTGATGTTACTGCCGGGAAATATCTTTCTAAAAACCTGCAGGATGATTCAATGCATTCAGTGGCAGGTTGTGCTGCAGTAAAAAGGCAGAAAACTTTCTGCATAAGTAACATTTTGGTCTTTTGTTTCCACGGAGAAAAAATTTTTTCCAGTATAACTCACATTAACGCAAATGTTTAAGAACATCCGACCTTTCCACCCTGTGAAATAAAAAAAATTGCAATGACAAACAATACACACAGCAATTCCCTGACAAATAATAGAAGGAAAGTCGTCATCTGTGTACTATTTTTAAAAAGTACATGAGTACAGTCAAAAGTCGTTAATTCGGATACCCATAATCCGGACCTCAAAGCTACAAACTTTCTGCACATGTGTCGCGTTGACGCATGCGCACACGCATATACGCAGACCTTTACGGCTGCGAATATGTGTGTGCGCATGTGCAAAATACATTTACGAATATGCATTTAATGTGTAACGGACAGTTTAAGCTAAGAATTATCCAATTCAGTTAATGTTGCAGATTGCGTTGTTCCTTAATCTTCGAAATGGATCCGGCTTATTATTTTTTGCAAGGATCTACAAAGCAAAAGTATGTTTCGAAGTCTATTAAACAAACAGATTGGAATTCGAAGTTGATCTGTCAGCACTATCCTTATCTTTAAGGCAGATGTTTTTATTTTATTTGGCTTATAATTCCTTACTAAATGTAGTATTTCATCTCGATGTACTCCGTCTTTGATATGATTTAAATCAAATTCCTCGTCATTATAATTCGCTTCTGATGGCGAAGAAAGTGACACAGATGTTATTGAAAACGAAAAAATTTCGATTGACAAATTAGTAGGTATTCTCGACACAGCAATTATAGGACTTGAACAGCGGAACTTTGTAACTGAACAAAAAATTATGTCTGTTTATAGAATTAAAGAGAAAGTATTATCACATAAAAAATGAAGCAACTTAAACAACTTACATTGAAAGAAATGTTTAATAAAGTAAACAAATAAATATTAAGCTTTTTTTTTGTAAATTTTGATACCCTTTAGATCATAATTGTTCTTTATTTCATAAATTACGGTTTCATATTTTTAATTTTATAATTTCTGCATGCCATCTTACCAGATTTAAACTGATGATCTATAATCCGGAATCGCCGAAGTCCCGACGAGTCCGGATTAACGACTTTTGACTGTATTTTACATTTTTTGCAGACATAACTAAGACAAACGATTGCAGTTTTTTAAACTGTTTCTGGGAAGCATGTGAAACTTATGCTGCCCACTGGTGAGACAAAGGAAATAAACAACCTCGATCTTGCTTTCTGCTCATTGTTAATATATGCCAGATAGCCTACAGCAGCGCTCGATTCTCATTAGAGAACTGGAACACAATATTTTTGGAATCTCATACACAAAGCAGAAACGCACCATATCTTGCCAATGAAATGACATTGTTATTTTATATGCATCTAGAGAAAAACAAGCATCACTTTTTGGGGTGCAAAATAACAAAGTATTAAGCTACGTAAAAATCATGAGAAATTTTAGAGTAAAAGAAAGTCTGGAGAAATATATTACAAATCAGGTTGGCAACTCTGAATTAATAACAAGCTTAATTTTAAAAGATTTAGCCAATTTGGATAACTGGAATTTAACCATTATGTGCATTACAGACAGCTATTAAATGGCTGACAAGGATTCAATATAGTGCTGCAACGTGTTAACTAGGATATGGATCAAGGCATATCGCAGTGCAACTGACAGCTGCTAAATGGTGTGAAGTGGAAGACCTATAGCGCAAACATTCCGTCTTTTGTATTCTCCTCTTCGGTCAGATAAAACATGTCTATGACAGACAGCTCAGTAAATTTATTCTTTGGTCAGTATATCAAAAGTTTGTGGTTAAACACAAGCATTAATTTTTTCTGTTATTTATTCTGATCATAATTTTTTGTTCATCAATTACAATCAAGATTTACATAGTCCTGGTGAGATTACACAGATTTTAATTGAATTATAACAGCTTTCAATCATTTTATTAGGCCCTTACATATTACATGCAATTTATTATTAAACATTAAAAAAAATCTTCTATACGAGTTTTGCCACTCCTACAGGTCTCCCAGTAAAATGTGGTACAGACATAAGTTGTTAAAAATTAAAAAGGGTACTTTCTGATTGGCAGCTATGAATGACGATAAAACACACAATAGTATAACACTATTCTGATACTTGAAAATGATGACAATCTCTTGACAGATATTTTGTAAGTTAAATTTTTTTATTTGAACCATTATAGATTTTAGAGAAAAAGAGAATTAGCTAAAAACCTATGCTTCAGTAAGTATACTAAGTATTTCAGGACTAACAGAGGTAATTTTTTCTGCAAATTTAACATTAATTTTTGAATCAATATAAAAAGTATTCTTTAAATCATTTCTAATGAATACATACAGTTTTTGTGCTTTTAGTCACTTTAAAAGCCGGGTATTATGCATTTTCATCGAATTTCCTTTAAAATTTGATTAAAATCACTGCTAATTATCTACCTTTCCAAAAGGTATACCTGGGTAGAGTAGACTTTAAGGTACCCCTTGCATTATGGTGAAGTTGTTGTTTCATTTATGGTAGCCTGAATAGTTCAATGCTATGGAAACCCTATTGTGACATAATCAGGTGCATGATTCTGGAAATTTTGAATCATGGGATGTGTTGTAAGTATTTTTGTGGTGTATGTTGATTTGATTCTTTAGACGGTAGAATGGCCAAGTGTAGTAAGATTAATTTGAAGTTTCTGTAAGATTTGGAGCGAAAGGGAAAAAGAGCTTTAATTGACTGGTGTGTAAATGAAGGTTTACTTAGTAGCCATTATAAGTGTCCTGTATGTAGGAAGGATATGCGTCTAGTCGAACATAAAAACTGTTTAGATGGATTTGAATGGGTTTGTAGGAAGAAAGGTTCAGATGGTCACTCTGTGAAGCATTCAATCAGAAAGAGTACCTCGTTTGAAAAACGTCATTTGAGTATGATTGATATTTTGATTTTTACGTGGATCTGGGTGTACAAAGCGAATTCGAAAATCACGGTAAGTGAATATTTGCTTTTGGTAGTGTTTAAATGTATAACGTGGTTTTCCTTTTTTATGTTATTTTATTGTTTGGTTTAAAATGTTTTTATTGAAATTATGTATTTTTGTTTGCCTATATTGTAGAATTTGGTGCTCCTTTGACTTTGTAAGTGAAAATATATTGATGTGTACATGGACAAAGGGAGTGCGCAATGCAAGTTTGTGCAATTCTGGGATTCTTTTTAAAGTGAAAATAGGTCGACGTGTACATGGATAAAGTTAAAAGAGTGCGCAATGCCATTTTTGTGCAATGCGGGGATTTTTTTTTAAGTGAAAATAGGTCGACGTGCACATGGATAAAGTCAAAGGAATGCGCAATGCCATTTTTGTGCAATTCGAGGATTTTTTTTTTAAGTGAAAATAAGTCGATATGTACATGGATACCGAGTTTGTGCAATTGTTTGTCTTGTTATTTTGGCTTTGTGTAGCAGCGATTTGCAAGCCAAAATAACGAGTCAAAAAATTGCACAAAATCGGTATCTATGTACCGCCAAAAATCGCCAAGGGTACCATAAACTATACTTTTACCGGTATAACTTTTCATATTTTTTTTTATAAAAATGAAACCTTGGTTTAACCTTTGGATTATGGTAACTTGGCAATTTTTTGGCGACCAACCCTGCTACAGCAACCTGCTAGTTTTTGTTTCGACGGCAATTTTTTTCCAACAATCTGCTAGCCGAATTATGCTTATGCTAGTACTTTTATGGTGCTTAATCATGATGAAGATTAGGTGCGAAATTGGGAGAAAGTGCAGAATCGCAAACTGCATGCCGCGGTTTTAAGAATTGACTATACACGGTATCCATGTACACGTCGACCTATTTTTACTTAAAAAAAATCCCAGAATTGCACAAAAATGGCATTGTGCACACTCTTGACTTTATCCATGTACACTGCTAAAGTCCTAGCTAGTAACCTCTATCGCCTTACCAAAATGTCGCCAAACTACCAGTTACCATATTCCAAAGATTAGACAAAACTTTTAATGCTGCTTTTACTTGTTAAATTTGTTTTCAACTATCATGCGTCTAGAAAACATATCAAATAGCTATTATCCATTTAAAATACCCTATAATCACTGTTTGCTCTGTATATAGAAATCGCTTTACGCTTAAGACTTTTTTAACTACTGTATATTCCGGCGTATAACGAGCACCTATAAGTTCAAACTGCATTCATTAATTTTTAGGTATATTCTCCATATAAGGCACACTCTTTTCTTGCAAAGAAACGTGTGTGTGATGCTTTTATTTTTTGAAACCATTCATTCGAACTATGATGTACTAAAATGACAAGCGATAAGAGGAATATGTGTGTACTAGTAAATGCTTAAGGGAGAAAATAATTCTGCAAAGAGGGTGGAGGTTGTATTCAGTGCAGCTGGGCACAAGAATTATGATTCGTTTTTGAGAAAAGGGGAAAAAAATTCAGGATAAGAATGATCTTCCGACCTGAACGAATTCACAGAATTAAAATTCAGATGTTTCCTCTTTCTGTAGTCGTTTGAAGCCGTGATATTAAAATGAGCATCGAAGGCTTTAATAAATGCATTTGCTTCATTTGAAATAGTTGATTTAGTGTTGCTTTTAGTATTAAATAAGGCTCCAGCCATATTAACACTATGGTGGTTGCAAATGCAAAGCTATTTAGTTTGCAAAAGAAAACGGAAATCATGCAGTAGCAAGGGTGTTTGTAGTTGTCTTGTCCATATTATGTGGAACAATGGTTGCCGGAGCCTACTCCAAAGAGAGGTTGAAATTCTATTTTCCACCCCCAATTTTGAAGGAGGGATCCAGGGATCTTATACCCCTCTCCACTATCACCAATCCACATGAGAAGACTTTTGGCTCGTCACGTATTTACAGTGGCACCATACTGCACCTACACTATACACTTACAAACATCTACATCTTCTCCAGTATTTGAACCCGGGTCCTTTGGTACCAAAGTAAGGCCCCCCTAACCACTATAGCGTCTGGGCAACAGCAAGGGTGTGTGGTATTGGTGAAAGATGAAACAAATTATGACTATTTATTTATGTATCAGAGTTACAATGATGGTGAAGATGAATTTGAATTAGATGATGTGCCTTAAGATATAGCAGTAGATGAACATGACGCCATGTTATCCGATAATAAAAATTTTTAGCTTCATAAGATATGTCATTTCTTTTAAATAAACAGCATTTAGGTACATGTAAAAATCTAATTTTTGTGTGCTGTTTTGGTCCTTATTTTTAATCTACCATTTTTCTATCTGGCGTATAACACGCACTCATAAATTGTGACCTTACTTTTTGTATTAAAAGTGCACATTATGCACCAGAATATACGGTGTGTATATATATTTTACAACAATATGTTTGCTTCGTATATGAAAATCATTTTACACTTAATATTTTATTAATATATATTTTCCAATGATATAAAAATATTTTTCTTCTTTGTTTATAGAAAAAATATTTTGTTCCTTTTGTTAAACCAGTTATATTATAAAATAGAATACATTCAAAATTACACAAAATGAAATATATTTTGAGGTCAAAGCCCATTTTGGCAACTTAGATAGCTTCAGTAATGGAAGGTGCCATGAAATGCAAAATCCATAATTCATGTGAAAGTTGGTCATAATCATGCAACATTTAATTAATAATTTTAGATATTTACTTCAAATCAAATCAAATCAGATACCAAATCGTGACAAGCTCGAAAAATCTTAGTAACATTAATAAATACCAGTATATCAATTTATAACTATCTAATTTCAGCTAGCTTAGTTGGCAGTAATATAAATAATGTAAGCATTAATTCAAGCTTTTTAAATCAGTATATGTAAATACTAATAACAGAATTTGCACTAACATGTTTGTATGATATTTCTTTTTTATCATTGCTCAAAAACTAGCTATACTACACATTTTAGGCATATTAATGAAAAATATGAATATTTTATATAACATAATAAAATCGCAATTTTAATTAAGTAAAATAGTTATTCTGGTGTACATTATTAAAATTTGGCCCATTCTTATATTCTGCTTACGTTTGCTGTCCCAGAAAAAAAATTCAAGTTAAATTATGTTTAAAGTTTTATATTGCATAAAGATGGCTATAAATATATTTCTGCAATTTAAAACATAAAAAAAAATTTTTTTTTTTCTTTAACAAATCAATAGAAAAATAATTTGCCTTCCATTTTATGTCAAGACCGTTACATTGAGATTATTTTATCCAAAATTAGTTTGTAAATCTCTCTAAAAGGAGCAGTACATATTCAGTGATATAGATTAGTCAAGCTAAGTTTGACTACTTGAATATGTACTGCCCCTCTTTAGGCTGATTTACAAAGTAATTGGGGGTAAAATATTCTCAAGGTAACAGACTTGACATGAAGTGGAAGACAAATTATTTTTATTGATTTGCTAAATTTTTAACTAAAAATTTTCATCTGATTTTTTTATATTTTAAATTGTAGAAATAGATTTATAGTCATTTTATGCAATGCATTGCTCAAATTAAACTTTAAATATTAATTTATTTTGAATTTTCCTTCTTTTCTTCTGGAATACCATATGTAAGCAAAATTTGAAAATGGGTCACTTAAAATTTCACATCCATGTAATTAAAAATGCTTCTATTTTTAATTGCACAAAATAATTTTATATTAAATGCAAAAAGATAATGAAACTTATGAAAAATATTTCAGTTCCCATACTCTTTTATTGAGAAATGCTGCAATGCTTCTTCAGTGAAAAAATCATAATACATACATACATTAAAAACACTTATTAATTTCAACAGAATATGATTTTTAAAAAACATTGCAAAATAACGCTATAAAAACATTTGTAATTATATATCCATAACCATTAACAGATAAACTTTAAAAAAATTTCACTACAATTTTGTAATGTAATGCCGAGAATTTTTAGGAACATTTCTGCAGTTGTATTTTAGCATTTTATAAAGCACTGCTATTATACCACTAAGAAAAATAATATGAAATTAATCCGCAGGTCCTTAAAAGAGGTGACAAGATTTGGCCTATGGTAATATACAAATCAACTGAGAAATCTGATACTGACAGAAAAATTAGGTAAAATAAAGGAAACTAGCGATCAATTCGAATATAGATACAACATAGTTACTAAATATAGCATGCTTAGATATATATGTTTAATTTATTTTATTAAAAAAATATCTTATTAGTAGATTTTAATAGGCTTAATGAAAACGGATCATTTTTGGGTTCTTTGCTTCCACGTTTTTAAAAAATGAAAAATATCTCACCTTCGCGCCAATTTGATTACCGCACTGGCCTGCTTGAATGTGAACAATTTCTCTCATTATTTCAAAATTATGTTTCAAATTCAATAACGTTTAAACAAATAAAATAAGGACGTATTCGAAATATCCAACGTGCTCAATGCACACCTTCGAAAGAGCTAAAGAACTTCAAAAATACGGTTAATGCCTTTGTACCAATCACAGAACTGGAAAGATACGAAGTCACGAGGTTGCAAGTTTTTCCATGGTTACTGCATTCGTTTTAACGAGCCGGAGATGAAACTCTTGGCGGCCTTTTTCCCACTAATGGTTTGAACTTCCCAAAATTCAGTAATAGATTAACGCCCCTGATTATCATTCGAGTTTTTTCTTTTGAAGATGTTGTAAATACATGAAAGTCAATTAACAGATTATGCGTAGTGTATGGATTTTATTTATTAATAAGGGAAAACAGTTTCTGGCGGCATGTATCTTTGCTCCCTTCTTTTTAGAAAGAGACGGTACTTTTCTTTCTTTTGAATAAAACAGGTATGAAGAATTTTCAGCAGGAATCAAAAATGCTTATCAATCTCGAGGCCAACTAGAAAGGTCTGCTATAATTTATTTCATTGCAATTCTTTTAAAGGATTAAAAAGGGAGAGGGGAATAAACGGATTAAAAATATCAGCACTCCAGACCAAATAAAAAATACATTTCTTTTAAATCACTTCTTCCAAAATTTATATAGTTAATTCTCAATTAAATTAGCTGATAATGAATTATTTTTGAAAGAATGACTTTGCTTTGCAAAAATTAAATATGTTTTGGTAATAAATATATTTCGAAAATTTTAAACAGTACTCTAATAGTTTTATTTATTTAATTTAAATGGAAATCCTGCCTTCATTACCCTATGCAACTGTTTGGGTCATATACACTTTTACTAGTACGATTTAATATTATCCAGGTTATTGGGGTCCTCCTGCTATACATTAGCTTGACTCTACTTAATTAAAATTTATATTAAAAAACTATATATATTTAAGAGATAAGGAGAAGACGCGAATCTTAAAAGAATAACAATTTAAAACCCCTTGTTTACAGCTATAATGTAAACCCGGTATTTTATCAAAAACAGAAGTTTAATTTCTATGGAAGGTTTCAACTTTGACATTTTTAAAGCATTTCTTATTATTAATATAACGTGTAAATTTCTAATTAAACATCGTATAATACTACTTTATTTCCTAAAGTCGTATAAATGCTTTATACAAGCAGATAATTATCAAATAACTTAAAATTTTAAAACATTGCTCATGTTTATAGAGGTCAGTCCAGAGCTTAAATTCCGGTACTTCTTAGTTTTTTGGGATAAATCATTATTCTAGCCGGAGCGCACGGGAGCCTTAAATAAGAATGATCCAACACTTCTTTTATGTAACTGAACAACAATTTCAGTAGAAAGTTGTAAATAAATAAATAAAATAACTATTAAAATAAAATTTTATTTTTTTGCAATAAAATTACATTAAATATCGTTTATTAAATTTTAGTTTATCTCTTTACATTTTGTTTAATTTTAATTATTTAATTATTTTAATCTTTAATTATTTAAATAAATAAATAATTTTTATTTAATTAAATGATTATTAATTAATTTGATAATAATTAACTATTTAATTTAAAAATTATTAATGATTTTAATAGTCACTTTATTTATTTATTTACTTTTGTTCCTCTTTGCTGACTGTCTCCCATAGGGCTCCTTTCACTTCTAATCTTAGAAATTAAGCCCTGGGTTAGTCATAACCCAGTGCAATAGTCATAATCAGCGCATAATAATACGATATAGAATACAGTTATTTGGTTTGTGTTATTATGTACAACAATTTATGCGAAAAAGTTCTAAGAAAACTAAGCAGATACTCTCGAATTCAAGAATTGGTGACAAAGCAACTCCTTCTAGATAGTCACAAGGCCTGAGCCAACACCTTCTTTGTAGATAGTTCGAGACGGTGTTAGTACCAAGGAGGTTAGAATGGTTAGTATCAAAGCTGTATGTATAGTAGAAGCAGCTTTAGTGAGTACTATCTGAGATATATCCCTTACGTTAGGGAGAGGGGAAATTAAAAGTGACCTGGGCAGGGGCGTAGCTAGAGGGGGCAAGGGGGGATCTGTCCCCGGGCGCAGAATCCAAGGGGCGCCAAACTGATGTTACGACATTTTAGAATTAAATGTTTTCCATCCCTGGCAAGCAGTAGGGGGCAAGAAATCATCAGTTGTCTCTGGGCGCTGAAAACCCTAGCTACGACTTTGGACCTGGATGCATATAAGCATTTTGTACCGCGCCACTCACATAGAGAAAGATCCCTGCGCGTGATTGGATACGGCTTCCGATGACATCATTTCCTCTTCACTTTGCTTGGGCTCGAGGGTACACCTCCATACCTTTTGTTTACATTTTGATAACAGTACCCAAAATATTATTACGTGCGTTGTATTTTTGTTATTATGAGATTACACTTCATACAACACAGTAGATTGGTGAATTTGATATAAAAACTGTAGTGATTTTTTTTTTTTTTTTTTTTCCCTAGAGAGAAAAAGTATTAGTATTTCTTCTTGTGCTAACCCTTAAATGGGTATTAGTATTAAGTGCAGAGATTTTTAATAAGCGTATTCTTAATTTAAAACCCTTAATCTCCATACCTTTTGTTGATGATCACCTCAAAAAAAGATGCTGTGATTATTAATTAATTATTTCATGTTCATTATATATCCATTCTCTGCTGATGCAATCTGCGGTGGTGTTGGTGGTGTATTTAATTACGGCAAAGCACACTAGGGCTATCTGCCTAAGGGGAGGGATGCCTTCGTGGAGGACTTTCTAAGGGAAACTGGCTCGTATACACGTTACACATGGGGAAAACCACGAAAACACCCATGCAGCCAGCCCGTTCGCGGGATTCGAACCTCGGACCGAACTACCAGTGTTCAGCGACTTTACCGCTCGGCCGCTGGTGGGCGATGTAATCTGCGAAAGCATGAGCTAGGTCAGTTTTCAGAAATAGCAAAAACGACGTTGGGAGCTAACATTATACAGGTACACAATAAATTCACAATATTTATAATCACTTTGAAAAAAAGTTTTTTTTTTTTTTTTTTTTTTTTTTTTTTTTTTTTTTTTTAGGTTAGACTAATATAGATTTGGAACACAGAAATAGAAATATTTTAAATTGAATAATATTACCTTATGAATATTGCCGTTTTTTAATGTGTAACATCTTTTGTAGCTTTGCATAAAAATAGTGTTTGTCAGAGAAGGAGGTTTCTTTTCTTATATTCTTATATACGTGTATTAAATTTAGCGACAGTACTGAATGCACTTTTTTCTTTCATTTAAAGCAACAGATATATTAGAATGGCATGGACATTAACATGAAAATAACATAAAATTTACAAAGAAACTATTTTCTGCAATGTGAAGGAAACAGAATGCAACAAAAGTGCAATAATAATAATATACTTACTAGCACACAATGCCTTTACAGTTGGATCCAGATCGTCTTGTTTTGGTTTTTGCACTAAATTCATTCAGCTATTTATATAATTTGAGCATGTAAGATTGCTTCTGATATTAACATCATCTTTGAAAGATTTTATAATTTTATTATTCCATGAAACAGGAAACCATCTGTAGAACGCTGCAGCTAAATTTTTTTGTTTCAAAGAAAACAAACGATAATTTTTGCGCTTCAGTTTCACTCATGCGCGTTATTCAACGAAAACCGTAAGAACCCCGCCTAAACGTCATTACGCCAAGAGAAAACGGTGGTATCGGAAAGTATGTCCAATCACAAGTATGGATTTTCCCCTATGTGCTTAGCGCGGTACAGAATGCTTATATGCGACCTGGGTATGGAGGATTTGAGGGAAGCAGTGCTAGAAGCTAAAAGGAAAGAGAGAATCGCGAGAAGGAGGTTGGTGTCAGGGCTTTTTTTTAGGTTGGTGCCAAGGCTTTTTGGTGCAGGATACGCAATGTATTACCAGAGATGGGGAAGAATCGGGGGTGGGGGCGAAACAGCATGGCCACAGGAAATTTGAACGCAAATATATAGGTGTGAAAACAAAGAAAGAAGAATGCAACACTTTTCGAACATGAACCCCGCCGATTTAATTCTAGCTGTAAAGAAGAATGTGACAGGGCTGAGACGTAAGCTGAGAATAAAAGTAAGTGTAACAGAAAATTTTCGTCCTAGTTTTTAATTAATCCTTCCAAAAGTTCTACTTCTAGCACTTTTAGGAACTAAAATTCCGCTCTCATTCATTGTAAATTCCTGGAGAAAAAGTCTTTAACATGTGGATGGGGGCTTTTCTGTTCTCTCAACTTGATCATCAAAGGGCTTGTTTTCCAGAGCCATTTGTTTTCCAGAGCCTTCCAGAGCCGTTTTCTGCTGAACTTGTGCTTTAGTTACGTAAAAGAAGTGCCGGAACCCTCTTACTTAAGGGCTGTGGTGTGCTCCAGCTAGAAATAAGGTTTATCTTTACTGAGAAATACCGGACCCGGGCTGCAGTGGACTCCGGCGCAATTTAAGCTCTGTTGCCCCATCACATCTCGTTAGTACTAACCGAAAAATTAAAAAAACTGAATCATGAAAGAACTTTTCTAATTTCAGGTCAAGTATACCCAAATTTATTAGTACATAATATTCAAATGATAAAACATCTACATCAACAACGCATTTAAAAGGATTTCTAAATCATAATCAGAAAACAAATTTTCAAAAATAGAATTTGAATAAAACAGAAAATATATATATATATACATTTGTGCATCTGCTGTAAGCATATTGATTCAAATTATCAAGTTTGAAATATTTTTCAGTCTTAAAACATACTGTTTCTTATGATAAAAGTAAAGATGGAAAATCAAGTTCAAGCATTAGTTTCTTCTTATTGGCGAAACTCCGTTTCAGAACTATTCAACTGTCAGCAAATAATAATAATAATAATAATAATAATAATAATAATAATAATAATAATAATAATAATAATAATAATAATAATTTCTGTGTAACAGAAGATCACCGAAGAATCGAAGTTCACTCAAACATTAGACTCAATTACACATGCAGGGCTGTGTTGCCACTCCCTTGCATATTATTTCTCATTCACATGCAATGCTGGAATTTGATTTTTCATTATAAACGTATAAAACAGTACAACATATTAAAAATATTATTTATTGCATTGCTGCAGCATACTATCTCCTTGAAGACAATAATAGAAAGGTCCCATAAAAACGTTAACAAGAACCACTTCATGTTGTTTATTTCCAACTTCTATTTCTGAAAGAAGGGGGAAAGGGGAATTGTTTTCCTCACTTCAGCGTTAAAACGGGAAAAAATTGTTTTACTCTCAGGACATTTTCCACTTCGGTGACAAAATTGAAACCGTCACTCTTAAAGAGACTGAATATACTGTAGGGTTTATTTAATTTGTTTAATCAATTTTTTTTTTTTTTTTTTTTTTTTTTTTTTTAATGTTTTGAATCTTTACTGTCACATCTCTCTTTCCGTTTTCCCACCAGAATGTAAATTAAGCTCGTGTGTATTTAAGTGAAAGTTTTAAATTGTAAAGTCAGCCTGTTCCACCTAGTGAAGGCCACGTTGCTAGGTGTGCTATTCTAATATAAGAGTATTAATTAGGCCGTGTATTATAGTTGCTCAAAGTATCTCACCCCGGTGAAGTTTTAAGAGCCGAATTCGCTATCAATTTACTCTGCGTAGCCTTTGCCTATTAGCTATTTAGATTTACACTTAATTTCTATTCTGGGTTCTCGCCATAAATGTTATCTGATTTGTAAGTACCAGGTGTGCCTTCTGTTCATCTTACGTAGTTTTAAAATAAAGGGTCTTTTACACCCTTCTCAAATCTTTGTAGTACTTTGAAGATATAGCGATAAGTCGTTTACAGTCTTATTGAGGTTCGATCACACATTAAAACAGAGAAAGACCAAATGCCTTACAATATAATTTTTTTATCCGAAAAGGAATAAAGAAAAGGTGGTCCCTGACCACTTCCACTATTGATAAAAAGTGTCTAAAATCATGGGGGGTCGTCTTAGGAAGTATTCACTATACAGACACCCAACCCTCTCATGGCGATCACATCTCTAAGATGACCAAATTTAAAGGGGTTTAGTATTACTGAGAACATAAACATTAGCATTGAATATCACTTCTTTAAGGCCTCTGTAATGAGGCAACTCCCAGAAGACATAAATTATAGCTAATTTTGGTTTTCTGTGAAAGTGGTCGAGTTAGAGAGATGATGTTCAATATTAGTGTTTATTTGTGTTTTTAAAAGTGTTGATATATCCGTATATAACATATGTGTGTGCGTATTCAGGGAACCAACTCGGGACGAACCCCTCCCTAAAACGACCGCCCCTAAAAGAGACCAGTATTTTTGTGAACATAAGCGTATACTGGTACTAAACATCCCCTCTCTAAGGCGACCACCCACAAAGGAAAAATTCTGGGCCTGTGGCCTGTCACATTAGAACGATCTCATTGTATGCGGTCGTATATACAATTATATAAGAATCGATTGTTTATTGTTTTCGATAAAAGTTCATAAAAGATAAAGATGAAAACGAGTATCTAAGACAACTGCTTACTTTTCCAGGTTATAGTGATCGTTTTAAAGAGCTCATATATATATTGCTCATGTTTATTTATATTCGTAGAGATGCTGATCACTTTCCAAAGGCGGTCGTCTTAGAGAAGTGGTCGGGACGAGAAGGTTCATTATATTTTTTTAAACTTTAAACGTTCCTTTTGGTTACAAAAGAGGAATAACCTTATCTCAACAGAAGCAAATAAGTAAATAAATAAATAAAATAAAAATAAATTAATAATTTAAAATAATCAGTAGACGAAATGAATATCAATGAATTTTGGTTGCCTGGTACCAGTAGTAATTTCCCTTGGCTTTCATTATTTACAAGAGGTCTGTTGATATCAGTTAGAAAATTCGTATAAATCCATATGAACCAATAGGAGGTATAGTGACATTCATTTTGATATAACTTTATTCAATCATTTTATTCATTTCAATATAATTTTATTGATACCAATAAGAAAATCAGTAAAAATCAATATAAACCAATACAAACCAGAAGAAACTGTTGATATTGATGCAGATTATATGGGTGTCAATTGATACCAGCAAAAAAACTCGCAGAGGCTAACAGAAACCACAGAAGTGAGTACAAACCAGTAAAAATGAGTAGAAACCAGAAGAAGTCTATAGGTAACCAGTAGTAAGTTTCACTGGTTTCTATGGGAAATTTTGATACTAATAAGAAAAACCAGTAAAGATCAATAAAAACCATTAGAAACCCATAGAATTCTATGAGTACCCATACAAATTTTTATTGGTTTCTATGGGGCATATTTAGCAGGAAAAAGTGAAGCTTAACGTATTTGCTCTATGCATGCTTATATTAACGCTTTTCAATACAACAAACAAACTGATATTATGTAGATGTAGTTTATGCGAATGAATATACTATTTGTAAAAGCATATATGTTTCCACATGTAAGGGAAAAAACTTGTAATCTAATATTTCAAATTCTAGTATTTGTCATAAGCTGTTTTCTTTGCAATGTGAAATGTGTGAGTCCATTGAAATGTCCCAAGTAATATATTATAATTAGATATCTTAACTCGTGTCTTTTTATGCATAAAAATAATTAATTAATTAAACAAAAATTTATTTTTTCTTTTAGGAATATAGTATATTAATTCCAGAAGTTTAAACTAAGTTTAACTAAAAACGCAGAAATTTTAAACTAAGTAGGTATTGCTAAAATATTGAGTTTTAAGCGATTTATTTTCTTAAAATACAGACCTACAGGAAAACCGCACAAATATTTTTTTACTCTTAAAAATAAAACATTAAAAAGAAAAATAAAAGAAAGAAAAATACATTTGATTATATCCATGTTTGCCATTTGACAAAAACCAAGCTTTTGTTGCTCATATTAATTAAAAAGAATGCATAAACCGGCTACTGCCAAATAGCTTTCTACTAATTCCCAAAGATTTAAAAAGCATTTTACGCATTGAAAACAAAATATATTCAGTTACTTTCACACGTGACGCACGGTTACTTTCATATTTATATCTGGGAAGAACAATATTGCAGTAGAGTTATTTTTACCGTATGCAAGCCGTAGGTACTAAAGTTATAAATATTCCGGACCAAGCAGACAGAGTCGGATTAAGACTGTTAGAAGCTCTAAGCAATAGAAAAATTTTGGTGCTCCCACATATGTTTTCACCAGTTTTTTTTTTATTACTATTATTCATTTTTTTATTTCTTCTCTCTCTCGGTTTTCGTTTAGCTGCATCATGCCAAGGAATATGCATCTTAGAAGTTCTGACGATGCATTCTACGGGAATGCGATGAGAAATCTTTTGGTGCCCAGAGTGGGGTAAGCAGCTGGCGGACCTGGCGGTCGTCAGGGCCCTGAATTCCGAAGAGGCTCCCTGAACACATATAGTAGTCTGGCAGTATAAGCTTTTTCTGATTAACGAATGACAGTCAGTCAAAATTGTTACTACAGTTAGTTCAATAAAATAATACATGTATCAATCCATTTTAGTAAAAGTAACAAGTCGAGAAAGATAGTGAAATTCTAAATTTTGTGACTTTCTGATATCTCTTTCTCTGTTCTTAGAAATTATGCATTAAAATTTCTCGCAAATAGGCCACGTGTAGTTCCAAGCAATTTTGGGCTCCCATGGAGATGATTGCCTTAGAGAAAATGACTACAATTGACGCGCTTAATCTATTTACTAGTTCGTGTTCAGAGAAATAATGGTCTCAGATAGTCAGTCTCAGATAATACGGACGTAGCCTCTGTGAAAGGTTTCTAAACGATTGGTGGTTTGACAGAATCACCGAAAGTCTTTCATTAACAGCTATCGTTGGACCATTACATAGTAAATGACCTTCCTCATTTTTTAACTTAAAGGTACTGACTATTATAAATCAGAATGCTGTTGTGCGTCTTTAACGTTTTAGATAATGTTTACTCACTTTATATAGAAATAGTACATTTATATTGTAAGGTCCCTCACTTGAAATTCTAAGTTAATGTTGGAAGTGAGGAACCTAGGAACTGATAAGCGAATAATCGCTAGAGTTCGAAGACAGGAAACAACAAGAGAGAAGGGTAAATAACCCTTTATTATTTCTATAAGATTTAACAAAACTCCATCTGGGAGTGAACAAATAAAGTCCGCACTTTGGACTTGAACTTAAAAGACTAAGAATTAAACTAAAACTAAGATTAACTAACTAAGTATAGCCAAAGCTATCAAGGTTCAATGAGAGTTGGCCCCTTAACTTATTTTACTACGAAGCTTAGCAAGGGCCTGAGTACGGCCGAGCGTAAAACAGCTTTGAGAGAGAGAGCGGTCAAAAAGGCAGACGCGCGTAGTTCAGAAACTCTGATTCTCTCTCTCTCTCTCTCAGTCTCCAACTCCAACTTGCTTTATTTGCCGCGATTAACCTGCTAAATCGCAGGTTGTGTTCCGGCTATCGAACTTTGGTGCTTCTAGGAGCGCTGCAGGTAAGGAAATGCCGAACGTAGTTCTCGTGGAGACAGGATAGCAGATGCAGGGGGTGTGACCAATGTCACGTGATGTCTCTCTCAGTAAGTAACTTCGTGGTTTAAATACCGCTCTTTCTTATTAAATATTCAGCAAATTCCAAAACTACGTTCTGGCCGGAAGTAGTAAGTTGAAGTTAAGAATTTGACAAATCTATTCCAACTATTTCGTTTGGAAAAGTGGTCTTTATGTTTTTTAAATACCCGGCCGGGCTGTAATTAACCTCGTTTATTAATTGGCACATATGGCACGACTTAACATACGCCGTAACAACTTTCTGTAATTGCGGAAAATAAACCGCTTCGCGTACCCTCTTTAGTATTTTGCGTATCCCGAAATGTGCTGCAGAAGGTAGATCGTGCAACTCCTCTAAGATACTTAAACGTAGACTCGCTGGGATTACTGGTCTGTTTTCCTGATTTTCGTTAGTTACCTTTGTGTAAAATAACAATTTGTCGATTACTTCGTAATGCTGTGCCCTATTGCGAATAGCTGTTAAATCTATATGTTCAAATTTTTCAGGGTCTTCCAAGTATGCGTAAATGTCTTTAAACTCTGGGTCCTTTTTTAATTCTTCGATTATCGTTTCACGGGACTCAATAACTCTTGAGGTGAGCATGGCACACTTGATTGTGTTTCCCTCTTCATCAATTTTTATTCGCGAAAGGGCATCGGCGACCAAGTTTTCCTTTCCCGGAGTATGTTTTATAATTAAGTTGAACTCTTGTAATTTTAAAGTCCAACGTATCAAGCGAGGCGATAAATTTTTTCCTGAATACAAGCGACCCACTGCCGCATGATCTGAGTAGACCGTTATCGATGAACTTCCGAAGTAGACCCGAACTTCTGAACTGCTAATAACACAGCGAGCGTTTCTCGCTCAGTAGCGGAATAGTTCCTTTGCGTAGCATTCAAGGTTTTCGAAAAGAAAGCTATAGGTTGCCCATTTTGGGAGAGCACCGCTCCAACTGCATAATCGGATGCATCCGCTGAAATTTCTAGACCTTGCTCGCCTTCTGGGAATTTAAGGACTGGGGCATTGATTAGGGCATTCTTTAATTGTTGAAACGCGGTGTTTGCTTCGGCTGTCCAAGAAAATCTATTTTTCTTTCTTTTTAGCACTAGAAGAGGCTCAACTATTTTCGCAAAGTCTTTTATAAACATTCTATAATAGGAACATAAGCCCAAAAATGAAGACAATTTCTTAGCCGTATTTGGGGGAGGATAACTTTTAATTGACTTAATTTTTGAATCATCAGTCTCTATTCCCTTATTCGAGATTTTGTACCCGAGGTATCGTAATTCCTTCGCCGCAAACTTGCATTTTCTTGCATTTATTTTGAAACCGGCCTCGTTAAGTAAAGAAAAAACTTCTTCCAGATGTTTCAAATGTTCCTCTAATGTTTCGCTGGTAACTATGATATCGTCGAGATAAATTATTGTACTTTTACCTAAAACTGGCTTTAAGACTATGTCCATAGCTTTTTGGAACGTAGCTGGCGCCAAACCGCTCAAACCAAAGGGCATTCTTAAAAAGGCATGGACGCCTGACTTTGTTATAAACGCGGTCTTCTGGACATCCTCCGGCTTCACGGCTATTTGAAAGTAACCCGACGTGAGGTCTAGGGTTGTCATGAATTTAGTCGAGCGAATGTTTCTGATGATTTCATCAATTATTGGTAGGGGATATGTGGGATATTTTGTTATACTGTTTAACTTACGATCATAACTGCAAACCTATACGCGTCCGAGTGTTCAGGCGGTAGCCCGTTCTTTTTTCTACAAAGGACCACCGGACTTGCGTAAGGGCTCGTGCTTGGTACAATTATTTTATTCTTTAACATAGTTTTTATATGGGTTTCCAAAATTTCTTCATTTACTTTATCGTACCGGTAAGGTTTTGACCGGACTGGAGGGGCATTCCCAGTGTCTATGGAATGACTAATTACCTGACAAAACCCAGTTTTTTCGTTAAACAAAGAATTAAATTTTCTTACCAATTCTTCAATCTTCTTTTTCTCTTCTAACTTCAAATGTTCTAGATTCAATTCCGGCATGGAAACTTCACCTTCTTGTACCGGGTCCATGTGCACCTGAAACGTAGAATTCTGAAAATTAAGATTTGCGCCGGATGCGTGTAAAAAATCGATCCCCAATATCACTGATGTGAGTAAATTTTTCACGACTAAAAAATTAATTTTTAGGACCTCGTTTTCAATCTGAATATGCAGTGCGGTTTTCCCCAAACATACGCACTGTTTGCCTTGGGCGGCAATTACTTTCTGTCCCGTGGCTTTAAACAGTCTGTAACGACGAAAATGTTTTTTGAAAAAATTTTCCGATAGGAATGAACATTGTGCCCCTGTGTCCAGAAGTGCAGTGGTTGGTACATTATTTACCAAAATCTGTATCTCCGGCATAGCAAGATTTTGTACTACGACTGTATTTAGACAAATTTCTGAGGGGTCTTCTGTCCCACTCGGTGACCGTTGCCCCTTCTCGATCACCGGTTTGCGTTTAAAGTCTGGTTTCCTGTCACCTCTTTTCGCTGATTTTTATATCCACCGCCCTTAGATTTATCTGCGCTCTTGCTATTAAACTTTTCACCTTTTTCCCGTCTGCCGATATGCCTTGTACTGAACTTGTGGTTTCTTTTGGGGAGTAAATCTTGAGTACTGGCCAAACGGACTTGCACGCGCTTTCTCTGCGTTTCTTCTACTTTGAAATTTCATTGCAAGCTGGAACAGAATTTCCAACGTTTGCGGATTACGCACTTCGAAAAAATCTTGCGCTGACGGTAGAAGACGCGGTAGAATTAGTTCGATAATTTCTTTATCGGGCCTTTTCCCCGTATAATAGATTAAAAATATGTACTTTTCTTAAAATGAACTCTGTCAAATCCTCGAAACCGCCTTGGTATTTACTATACAATTCTGATTCAAGCTTCGCATGGTCTTTAACCACTGGAAATGCTTTTATTAATGCAGATTTGAAATTTTCCCAGTTATATGATTCAGATCCTGGGTCCCCCAACAAGAACTTTCCTATACTCTTCTGCCAGCTAAGGGCTTGACCTTTTAAGGCTGCCGATCGATGATCACTTTTTGTAGCTAATTCACAGGGTGTAAGGTGAAATGTAGGTCTAGTTGCTCCAAAAATGTCAGGACTGAGCCCTTGCCATCGAAAGTGGCTGTCGGTTTCATGGCTGCATGCAGCGTTTCCACGAGGAATCCAAACCCTTCTACTGGATTCGTGGATGTTGTAGAGATCTGAAAGGTCGGAGGGGTCAACGTAAACTTCCCGGACTCTAACGACATGGTCCGTTTAGAATTCTTTTCGGGCGCCAATTGTAAGGTCCCTCACTTGAAATTCTAAGTTAATGTTGGAAGTGAGGAACCTAGGAACTGATAAGCGAATAATCGCTAGAGTTCGAAGACAGGAAACAACAAGAGAGAAGGGTAAATAACCCTTTATTATTTCTATAAGATTTAACAAAACTCCACCTGGGAGTGAACAAATAAAGTCCGCACTTTGGACTTGAACTTAAAAGACTAAGAATTAAACTAAAACTAAGATTAACTAAGTATAGCCAAAGCTATCAAGGTCCAATGAGAGTTGGCCCCTTAACTTATTTTACTACGAAGCTTAGCAAGGGCCTGAGTACGGCCGAGCGTAAAACAGCTTTGAGAGGGAGAGCGGCTAAAAAGGCAGACGCGCGTAGTTCAGAAACTCTGATTCTCTCTCTCTCTCTCAGTAAGTAACTTCGTGGTTTAAATACCGCTCCTTCTCATTAAATATTCAGGAAATTCCAAAACTACGTTCTGGCCGGAAGTAGTAAGTTGAAGTTAAGAATTTGACAGGAAAGGAACTTTAACTTAAAATTTAACTGTTAATAAAATTAACATAATCCTTACAATATATAAATTATATGTAAATACTATCTACTTGTATATGCGTCTATCAAAATTTAAAACTAAATAATAGTTTTAATCTTGTTAAATTATAGTAATGGTATAAGATCCTTTATTACTTGTAATGTTAAAAGTGCAAGAAACACTAACATACATTTTAGTAAGCTTAGTATGAGCCCCCACCCCTATTTTGCCCCATCTGATAAGTCACACAATTAATCACTTCTACGGGTTGTTTTCTAGCAATTTTGGGGAAGACAAGAATAGTCGGAAGATAGGATGCGTTAATTCGGGAATATAAAAATATTTTAGCACCCAACGTTATGCATACGGTACAACAATTTGATTGTAATATTATTCTGGCCACCAGATGTGAAAGGAACTGTCAATAGTTTAATCTGAATGAGTAAAAGTGTTTTTCAAACCTCTGGAATCAGCAGAAAACTATTTGGCTATCACTGATTTATATATTTCGTTCCTTTTTAAGTGCATTTTAATAATAAGATCTTGCTTTTTTAAATGGCAAAACTAGGGTATTTTTAAGAGGGGGCGGGGCATAATATATGTATGATTTACCAATAAGTTTGTAGTTAAATTAAGTTTATTGCTTAGCATTCAGAACCTTAGCAAAACGTAGTTCGTAAATATATTATGGGTACATACGATATTATTACTACGTCTTTTCTAGAGATTATAAGTATTATTTCTTTATTTATGACTACATATTATTACTATATATATGATCGATGTATAAGGATCAGAATTATATAGAGGGCTCATCCTTTACCATATAAAAGCGGATGGAATCACAAAGGAAAGACACTGGCTCATATTTTTAGAAACAAGCAAATATTTATATTACTACGCTTACAAAATATCTTCTATATCAAAATCTAAATTAATTAGTGGTTTTCAAAACTGGAAATCTATAACCTTAACTTCTCTAAGGAAATTCCAAGCAGGGTTGATTCTGATTTATTGCAAGAGACAGAATATGAAGAAAAGTATTAAAAAGAAGTATTGAAAAGAATTATAAATTATATCAGCTATAAAATTATTAATTGGATTAAGGTTAGCAAATTATAAAAGTCAGACTTCAAACATTAAACAAAACTATTTCTACATGGTTAGTATCTCAGTGAATATGACAGTTTTTTATATCTCCATTTAGAAGAACGGGTAATTAAGGAATTCCAAATGTAAGTTATTTGTCTCATGAGACTTGTGAGACATTTAACAGCTTCATTCAGAAATATTTAATAGTGTATATTACAGAAGAAGCTGAATCGGCAACTTACTTTTGCCTTATACTCGACTCTATATCTAGCATTCCACACATTGATCAACTTATATTAGTTATAAGGTACGTATTGCCAAGCGGTGATGCAAAATAAAGGTTTTTAGAGTTTAACTGATCGAAGAATATGTAGCACCATATTTGGAGCAATAGGTATTGCTCGCTTTTTAACAAAATTTGGAAGAGAAATAAAACTTTGTCCAGGGAAAACATATGACAAGCTATGAAACATTTTACTTAATAGTCATCTAATAATTTAATAATCAGTTATTTTAATTTAAAAATATTCCATGAAACATTTTAGTAGTTTGATGTTTTACATTTTTCCCCCCAAAAATATTAAATGTTTTATGCAGTTTTAATGTATTTTAGTCTTCATATGCAAAGAAAATATGAGACTATTTAGAAATAAAAATATTATATAACAATTTTATTAAAATATTACTCCTAAAAGTGTTAAGAAACGACATGCAGAAATTCTACACATGTGTTATGTATGCAACTGTATCTATTATTATTTATCATAACTGTAATATAGAATAGTAGAATAGCAATGTAGAATAAATGATGTTTGTGTACATCTTGTAATCATCACTGACCACTTAACTAACATATAAAAATATCACATGAATACAGGATTATAAGAACAGATGGTAGAATTGTAGGAAGGAACAGAAGAGACATTCTTAAAGGAACTAGTCAGAAAGAGTATGCAATACAAAACAACTATGAAAATGAAAAGTCATGAGAATGAAGTTATAGATGAACCCGCGATACTTGAGAATAGCAGGAGCACTTTAAATTTAGATGTACCTGTAAGTTCTTCAAAACCTAACAGAAGTGCTGTGCCACCAAATACTGAAAGAGGTATAGTATCACCAAATTTTTCAAGTGGATATAACTACGTTACTCGATTTGGTAGGACTGTTAAAAAAAAACCTCATTATTTAAAAGAATATGTATAATTTTATTATTATCATTATTTCTGTTAAAAAAAGGGAGATGTTATATATGTAACTGTATGTCATAACTGTAATATAGAATAGTAGATTAGCAATGTAGAATAAACGATGTTTGTGTACACCTTGTAATCATCACTGAGTACTTATCTGACATATAAAAATAATACAACATGTAGACTTGATTATGACAAGCACATTGGATTAGTGTCTTATCAGATTGGGCAAAATGGCGGATAGGGATAACACTGATTAAAATGTATATGTTGATCGTTTTTGTACTTTTTAACAATACGTGAGATAAGGGACCTAATAACATAATTATAATTTAATAAAACTATGTCAATTTTTGATGCACACAGTACATATGTAGGACACCACGAAATGCACCACGAAAAAGGATGAAATAGTAATTATACTTCCTCTGCAAAAAAATTAAACTTTTAATTTAGATGTATTTTAACCCAAAACCACAAAAATTTCTCTCCTGCAATAAATACACTTTTTTATGAACTTCTATATTAAAATAACTATATAGGTCCATAACTAAATATAAGTTTAAAAATATAAGTTTTAGAAAAATTTTGTTCAACTTTGATTTTCTTTACATAAATAAATCATGCATAATATCGAGATATAGCAATAATTTTTCGGTTAGAATGCTTAGTTTCTTCAAGCGAACTGAGAAGGCTGCATGTTGTACATGACAAGGAAGAAGTAATGCTAAGGGCGATAAAAGGTAGTTGTGACAACCCTGTGAAATGTTTTTCTCTGAGACTCAAAGAGTGAAGTGAGAACAACATATAATTGGTTTTTCTCTTCTTTCTCTCCTTGGCCTGGTGACGTACGTGAAATAACGTCCTCGTTCGATTTTCCACTCCTTATGGGAAGCAGGAGCAGGAAGTGTGCAAGTGAAAGATACAGTACCTCTGATAAAATGCTAATGTCTTTCAGTTTCGCAATTAGGGCGGTGTCTATTCAATCATAATCTTAAACCGGCTGCACATTCGGAACAGGAAACTAAATAATTCTGATTTATTAGTTACTGGTATCGTATGCATTAAATAGAGAAATTTTTTTAATCATTTAATGTTTAGGTGACTATAATATATATAAAAGGAACTTACAAACAGTGAGGTATATTTAACTGTATTTTGTATGATTCATACTGTTTTAAAAATTCATAGTAATTCATGCTTATAGTTCATAAATTTCATCGAACTTGTAACTAATGAATGACGCATGTTATTAAATCTTTTTGTGAGCTACATATTCTACAAAAAAGTATTTTTAAGATGTCCACTAAATATTTTTTTCGAATTAAAAAACAAAAAATTCCGTTTTTTTTAAAACGATTTCGTAAAATCTACAGACAGTCCTCCGTGACATCTGATCACGATCGCTCACTGTTCTGTTCTGCCGTGGTGCGAGTGGATGCAGGACGTGTTTAGTCCAGAGGGTTCCAACCCTTTTCTTACATCGACCCCTTTTTAAAAGAATAGTAATTTGCATCGAAAACTCTTTACAATTTTCTCTATAATATGCAGAACACAACATAATTGTAATACAAATAATTGCGCATAAATAACTTAAAGATAAGGAGACTAAGAATATGAACGAAAGTTTCGAAAAAAATGGTTTATTAGATTTATGTTTTATTATTTTTCTTAATTTTGCGGATATAAATAATATTTTCAGAAATAAAATCACAGATTTTTAACTTCACATTAGCTTGATGTATTGATGAAATTTTTTTTAATATTTCGCAAACATTTGTTTAATCCCCTCGTTCAAAAAAAATTCAGACTACTGATTTAGCGAAAACCTGCATCTTCTAACTAGGTAAAGAAAAGGGAAAAATCAATAATATTGGTTCGGTAACAACTTTCATTCTGGGATATTTGCCTCTGGTGTCTTTTAAATTATAAAACTTAGCGTACCTATGTGCTTTGAATAAGATTTTTGTTTGAACAGCCTCCTTCAGTGCAATCAACCATTTTTGAATCATAATATCAAGTTCAAATATATCGCAGTTTAGCAGTTTTATGAGCCATACTAGCAAATTCAAATTTTCAATGTCGTGAAAGCGGACGATTAAAATTTTCTTTTAAATTTTGCAAGTGCCTTGTATATAACAGAATATCTCCTGAGCATGTTTCGCGTCCTTCTTAATAATTTTGGGTTGTATTTTCTTGAATTCCTTTCTATGATTTTTTTTAATGTTGTACTTACTGCATAAAACGTGTATACATTAAAAAAAATATTATTGGGTTTTAAAATATGTTAAGTACTTTTTGGGTACATTTATTTTATACAATTTCTTTCTCATTGTATGATACAGCTTTATATCAATCACAATTGATTATCAATTTTATTAATATTTTTTGTAATTAGTGGAATCTTAATTATGCTGATAAATTGCCGGTGCATATTCAGCTATTGACTCCTTTGATTATCAATGACCCCCCCCCTTTAAAATTCCATAGACCTCCAAGGGGACAATAACGATTCCGTTGAAAACCTCAAAGCATGCGTACAGGGCTATGTGACTAAAATAAATGATACCTTCTTGGGGGGGGGGCTTTCTGATGAAATTGGCTTTTTTAGCCCAAAGGAGCATTAGCTCAGAAGGGTTATTAATTTCGTTTTGGCATTTTACGTCGATTCACTTTCTGCTTTGATTCACTTTTCACACTGTTGCCATCGAATATTATCGTCCTGTGTCATATTTAAAGAAATTAAATAGTAAAGAATCTGCAGAAATGTATGTATGTTTCTCGCATTGTGATAAAACAACGGTACCTAGAGTTATCAAATCTTGAATATGGGCATCTGGAACCCCAAGTTTGGAATTTATTATCTGTTTCATATTTTGTAAAGCATTTATGAGTTTTTGATTAAAAAACTCAACGATTTCAAAGCGAGCAATGGCAACACTGTAAGGTGTGTGGGGGGGAATTATCTTCAGCGCGCGAGACTGCGTATCGGAAATTTTAAGATTAAAATTATTTTGTGATATTGCTGTTGAATTTAATTTTAGGCTTTAAGGGAGAAGAACATGATATTTAATAAATAAATGTAACACAGAAAACGTTAAAAAAACGCTCATTTGGGCGTAATGTAAAATCTGAAAGGTTTCAGATATATATATGTAATATTAAAAGCACAAGGAAAGGAAAAGCCGGAGCAGTGTAGAATAATTGTCATAATTGCCATAATAAAACCACAGGAAACGACGGAACACTGTAGATGCGTGCTTACATCCATATCGAAGAAGATTTTGATTGCATAGTATGCTAGTAATGCTAACTTGGTAACATCTAAAGAACTTGGCAGTCGAGGCAGTTTTAATTCCATTTTTATTTCCAATTGATATTTGTGGCCACAATCACTTGGCACTCTAGTCGTGCCTTTCCACAGAAGATTTACATTTTTATATATTGTTAAGATAGAAAGCAAGCCAGCGAAATTACATCTTAGCAGAGTAGAGGGCAAAAGCTGAAGTGCGTAGTTATGAAAGATAGAAGCACGCGAAGAGAAAAGTTTTGGTTTACAATTCGGTGATTGGTTGTCAAGAGGCATCTGGTATTAACGGTTACGTAAGATCGCATGATTAATTTGAATGACGCAATGCAGAGAAGCTATTACGATTTTAGAATAGAGAGGAAGAATTAATGTTTATAGTTTAATCTCTAATTTTGATTCATATATTTTTATCTTACATATTCCCCCCTTCAAAAAGAAAAAGGCGTAGCGACAGAGAAGCCTTTTTAAAGAGAAAGAGTTAAAACACTAGCAAATTAAAAAAAAAATATAAATAAATAATAAAATTTTGATCCTGTAAAGTATTATTCATAAATATCAATTTTTTTAAAATAAATTCTTAATTTTTAGAGTCCTATTGAATTTTTCAACATTTCAGTCCAAAAGTCTTTTTGTTTGAGAGTTCACATAATCATAATTCTTCGGGGAAGGTTCTTGTTATCGCAGAATATCACAAAATAAACTTTTACATAATCATTACTTATAATTTAATGTAATACACATAAATATTTATGATATTAATTTTCATATTGATAAATTATATTTTAATACCATATAATAGGATTAAGATTTTCAGAATTTATAGTTTCACTGTTATCATCTTTCATTTACAATTCCTGATTTTACCAAACTGGAAGCCTCGCAATACTTCTAAACAAACATATCCATCAATAGGGCTGTCCTCTTGAGCCAACCAGTGTGTTCTATGCACTGGTGGCCCAGGGTGCCTAGGCAGTTGCTTGAAAAGGCCTCCGTTCCTTGCATTAAGGTAACTGGCCTTTGAGAACTGCACTAATACATTCCATAATAAAAAAATATAATAATAATAATATAAAAAATTTACATGCATTCATAAAATGAGAGCCTCCAACATTATCTTGCATGAAGAGAGTAAAAGGAACAACTGGTACAGAGGTAATTACAGGCCTCTGTTGAAGGAACCAGTACACCCTCATCATACACTATACTTAACATACAATCACCCATAAATTTAACATACTTATTTTATCTTCAGCGCGCGAGATCGGAAATTTTAAGATTAAAATTATTTTGTGATATTGCTGTTGAATTTAATTTTAGGCTTTAAGGGAGAAGAACATGATATTTAATAAATAAATGTAACACAGAAAACGTTAAAAAAACGCTCATTTGGGCGTAATGTAAAATCTGAAACCTTTCAGATATATATATATTTTTTAAAATTATTATTAGTCCAGAGGGGCTTTGTCCCTGAAGGAATATTGTTTTCGTTTTGCGTTGAAAGCTTTAAAAGGCTGTATCACTTTTCAAATCGTTGCCACCAAATACTATCGTCTTGTATTATATTTGAAGAAATTAAATAATGAAGAATCTGCATAAATGTATGTATGTTTCTCGCATTGTGATGAAACAACGGTACCTAGAGCCATCCAATTTTGAATGACAACCGCGAATATGGGCATCTGAAGGCCCAAATTTAGAATTTGTTTTTATTATTGATTTCATATTTTGTAAAATTTTTAACGAATTTTTGATTAACAAATTCAACGATTTATAAGCGAGCAATGGCAACACTCTACCGGTTGGGGGGGGGGACTTTTTTTCTCCAGCGCGCGGAACTGTGTATCGGAAATTCTAAAGATAGGCTCATTTTAAAATTATTTTGCGACATTGCTGTTGAACTGAATATTATGGTTTAAGTGCAAAGAACATATTTAATAAATAAAGGTAACACGCAAAACGTTAACAAAACTGACTATTTGGATGTAATTAAAAATCTGAAACCTTTCAGATTTTTTTTTTTAAACTTGTTTATTTTAAATTAACCTTACACATAGGTATAAGGTATGAAAATACCCATGTAGCCAGCCGTTCACACGGATTCGAAGCCGGGTCAAGCTAAAATATTCAGCGGCTTTATCCAATTAGCCACAGGCAGGCCTTTGTGACACTGCGTAAAATTTGTTATTGTAAAGTTTGGAATTTTGAATGATTATATCATGTCAAGGCAGGCGGTATGTTCCGTGTGCGCACGTGTCAAGAGCTACTTGGATAGTCTTGTTATATGAGAATTGTTTGTGCTATTTTTTTTTAGATAATTCATGGCGGCGAGTGGTCATGAACGGTGTAGAGCTAATGAAAATAAAACTGTTAAAGGTTAATGACAGTTCATGTGTACAGCTTTTCTTTACTAGAGTATATGTATTTGGTAGGCAATTCTTTTCTACATACCTTTTTTTAGAATAGAGTAAGTAAACGAAAACATACAATGTGTCTTTTATTGTAAAAATGCATTTATATTAATCTTTTTACAATTAAAATCTAGAATTACTTTATTCAAAACGCTAGATCCCCCTGAAAGATTATCAGGAAAGGTGAACATAAATAAATAAATAAAATAATAATCGATAAAAATAATAAACAATACATAATTAAAATTAAATAGGTAAATATAAAAAAGTTGAATTAAGTTAATAATGAGCATGTGAAAATTAAATTAAAATACCATGAAAATTAAATAAAACAACAGAGCGAATGAAAATAAGTGAGTAAATTAACAATGAATTAAAAAGATATCAACAAAATTAAATGGAATGTAAAACAAATGTGTCTGTATCAGCTGTGTAAGTTTAGTCACAAGGTATGGTACATAGAATAAGATAAGTAAGCATTTGAGTATACTTTGAGACCAGATAATTTTTTAATTTTTTAAAATTTATTTCTTATCAATTTAAAGCCTTTTTGATCAGAGGAGTATAGCCCGTCTTTTTAACCAAATGGATAAAGCTTAAAAGAACTCTATCTAAAAGGGATGGCATTTCGAATAGGTGTTTCTTCCCCTGTTACTCAACATTTTCCGTAGACTTTCCTCTTCCCAGAGAGGTTTACATTCAGCCAGAATCATGTGTAACGTGCATACGAGCCAGTTTTCCTTAGAAAGTCCTGCACGAAGATATCCCTCTCCATAAACAGATAGCCCTAGTGAGCTTTGCCATAATCTACAAAACCAACCAAATTAGCCGGAATCAGGCAGTTTTGAATTTTTGTTTGAAACTGCAGCTCACGCCGGAGCCACCCAAAAGGCGAGTTCTGGTACTTTCATTTGTTATGATACCATAATTAATTAGTTTTAATATAGTTAATTATTTTTTAAATCTCCTCACGCTTTATTTTAATTATTAATTGTTATTATATTTTATTTTCCTTTCCTGATCACCTTCTATAGGACTCTAGCATTTCTTATTTAAAAAATAAAGCCCGCTTTCAGGGAAATTGAGAGATACATTCAGTATCTCGTATAAATATTATGGCTGTTGTTGATGGATGCCATCTTTGATTGCACGTTGAATGTTAACAAAATCTGACTTGGTAATATTAACATTTATATTTAATTCTAGGATGATATATATTTTAACATATGTTCACTTATACACAATCACATTGCATGTAGTTACAAGATGAGCATTTTTCAGTTCGCAAGTCCGCATGAGTAGAAATCAAGGAAGTCATATTACAGCTACGATAACATCACGGAGGGAAAGAGAGGTGAGTGCGTGCTTCACCGACGGCAGCCAGGAACCGAGTAACCAGTTCGAATTTTCCTCCAGAGAGGAAGAGGGAGAAAGCTGGTAGCGCCCTCTCTCGGGGCAGCGAACAAATAATAATAATAATAAAGAGTTCTCCACAGTATTCCCCCCGAGTACCAAAGGTACGATGAAGAAAATCAGCTCACAAATATCAGGTGTTGAAGCGCACACGTCTTTCCGATCGTGTGACGACTGGTGGAGCACTGGGAGGAAGCGTAAGGTCGGTCGAAGGAGGAGTATCCGGAGTAGCAGTTGGATCCGGGGAGTCAGGAGGATCGCTGGTCACAGGAACCTGAGTGTTTGAAGCTTCGAAGAAAGCAGGCTTCAGACAATCTATGCTCAGGACGGTTTCTTTGTCGCGCACGAGAACGGTGAAATGCTTATTGTTACGTGCACAGACCTTGAAGGGTCCATCGTATGGAGGAGTGAGTGGTGGTTTGACCGCGTCGTTTCGCACAAACACGTGAGTGCAAGTGCTCAGTGCGTGGTGCACGAAAGGGGCAGATTTGTTGTGGCACGAAGTAGGAGTCGGAGACAGCTTCTTCATCGCCTCTCGGAAAGTCTGGACAAAGGATGCTGGATCGACTGGAGCAGAGGATGGCTGAAAGAACTCAGATGGTAATCGAAGGGGTGTGCCGTAGACAAGTTCAGCGGATGTACCTGCGAGGTCTTGCTTGAAAGAAGAACGCAAACCAAGAAGCACAAGAGGAAGTGAAGTAGTCCAACGGGTGTCATTACGGCACTTCAGGGCTGCTTTCAGGTCGCGATGTAAGCGTTCCACTAAGCCGTTGGCGGAAGGATGGTATGGTGAAGTGCGAATTCGGCGTATTCTAAGCATAGATGTCAGAAAAGCGAAAAGGTGTGACTGGAATTGTCGACCTTGATCAGTAGTCACAACTGATGGTACACCAAATCGTGCAATCCAACCGGTGATGAATTGTCGAGCCACAGAGTCAGCAGAGATGTCCTGAATGGGAAAAGCTTCAGGCCAACGAGTAAATCTGTCAATGCAGGTGAGTAGATATCGATAACCGTCAGATGGTGGCAGAAGACCGACGATGTCTATATGGACATGGTCGAATCGTTCGGATGGCATCGCAATTTTTTTCAAAGGGCTATGTGTGTGCCGGGTAACTTTTGAACGTTGGCACATGATGCAGGAACGAGTCCAGTTGGCAATATCCTTTAGCATGGATGGCCAAACGAATCTTTCTTGTATGAGCTTTTTGGAAGCCCGGATACCTGGGTGCGATAGGTTGTGAAAACAGTCAAAAACCTTTTTCCTGAACTCAAGTGGTACATAAGGTCGAAGTCTGTTGTTGGAGGTATCGCACAATAGTTGGAGGTTCCGAGTAAGTTGTAATGACTGGAATTTCAGCGAGCAGTTTGGGTCTTCACTCAGACGTTTTAGCTCCTCATCAGTGGCGTCCGAGTGAGCAATAAGCGTGAAATCCAGTGGTGCATTGGCATCGATGCCCTGAATACGTGAGAGAGTATCCGCGACGACATTGCTGGAACCTGATATATGCTGAATATCAGTGCTGAATTGAGCTATATAATTTAACCATACACTCAGCTTTTGGTTTAACCGTCGACCACAGCACTCAGCTTTTGGTTAGGAGAGTGATAGGAGAGAGTTGCAGCATTACTAAGGTCGTGTTTACGTTTTTCAAATGCCTGATTAAGTTCGTCGTTCCAAGGAACAGGGCGTTTATCATTTTTACATGAGTCTTTTAAGAGTTCATTCAGTGAAGCTTGGGTCTCGGCTGCCTTTGGTAAGAAGTCTTAGCAAAGGTCTCGGCTGCCTTTGGTAAGTTTACCATGGGTAAAAAATGTCTGAGCTCGACAATAGTGGTAGGTTTTGGGAAGTTGGCAATTGCTTTTGTTTTCTCAGGCAGGGGTTTTACACCTGAGGCAGTAATGAGGCAACCTAAAAATGAAACAGATGGTTTTCCGAGTACACATTTGTTAGGGTTTAATGTCAAACCATGTTTATTCAAACGATCAAACACTTGACGAAGATGACGGATGTGCTCTTCTTCGCTAGTCGATGCAATAAGGATGTCGTCAAAATAAGGGATGCAAAAATCCAATCCAAATAAAACTTCATGTATAAAACGTTGGAAAGTTTGGCCTGAATTTCGTAAACCAAACGGCATAGCCAAAAAGTCAAAAAGACCAAAAGGGGTTGTGACGGCAGTTTTCGGAATGTCTGCAGGGTTAACAGGAATTTGAGGATAGGCACGTGCTAAATCAAGTGTTGAGAATATGTTCTTTCCTGAAAACATTTGAGTGCAATCCTGAATATGGGGTACGGGATAGCGATCCGGAATTGTAACGGCATTTAAGCGACGATAATCCCCGCACGGTCGCCAGTCGCCTTACGAACCATGTAAGAATGCTTGCCCAAGACTTTTTGAAGGCTGAATGATGCCTTGATAGGAGAAAATCAAACTCTTGACGTGCAGCTTGAAGTAATTCTGGAGATAATCTTCTAAGTTTGGAGAAAATAGCAGGTCCTTTAGTTTCAATGTGATGGAAAATCGTTGACATTGGTGGCCTCTCAAAAGTTTGTGAAGGATTCATCAAGCTAGGGTAAGAATTCGGCAAGAATTTTGTTAAAATTTAAGTTACCCATCAAAATATGAATGCTAGTACTGAGCGGGTTCACATTAGGAAGTCTACCGCAAGAATATAGTTTTGTTTGTCCATCAATTAAACGGTTGTTTTTAACGTCTATGAGTAAGTTGAACTTTGTGAGAAAGTCAACATCTATGATGGGTTGATTGACGTCTGCCAGGATAAAAGGCCAAGTAAATGAGCGACGTAAGTTTAAATTGATGGTCAAAAGTTTGGTGCCATACGTTGCAATTTTAGTGCGGTTAGCGGCAAAGAGTTCCAATGCAGCTGGTATTTTCGCATGCTGACTGTAACTCTTGGGAATGACAGATAAATCGGCTCCGGTGTCAATTAAAAAAGTCAGCTTTGAGGATGAATCGGCCAAAAGAATTCGATTGATGTGGCGGTCGCAACGTTGGCCGCCAAACGATCGCCGATCTAGTGTTCCGACTGCCGGAAATTGCACGGAGAAACACATTTTCGTGCCTTGGAACCAAAATTAGTATGGTAGAAACAGATGTTGTTGCACGGTTCTTTATACTGTCGATAGCGTCCACTAGATCTATGACGCCTACCGTTGCGTTGGGAATAGTCTCTTCGTTCACAGGAACGCTCACGGCTGTTTTTGAGGGCTAGCGAAAGTTCATTTACCTGCTTTGTCAGCTCTGCAACTTGCTGTTCAATGGGAGAGGTAGATGCCGTAGCAGCACTATTTATGTGCGGGAGAGTTGTGAGATCTGTAATTTTATCAGCTACAACTGCTAGTTTTGGAAGATCATCACTTAAGGCAGCAAGAATACTTTGTGTATTTTGCGGGAGACGAGATATCCATAGGGATTTCAACAAAGGTTCTCCAACGGTCTCTCCAGCGAGGTTTGGCATACGGCAAAATAATTGTGATGGGCGTTGATCGCCAAGTTCTAGCCCTTGAAGAAGTGTATGTATCTTTGACTCCTCACTTTCAGAATACAATTCAATTAAGCGTTTTTTAGTGTATCATATTTGCCAGTCACAGGTGGGTGTAAAACGATATCACAAACGCTATTGAGAATATAAGACTCGATTTCAGATATCCCATGATTGAATTTCGTGGAGTCAACAGTGATTCCGGCGATATCAAACTGGGCCTCTAGTTGTGCAAACCACAAAGTAGGGTTGACCTTCCAAAATGGGGGAGGTTTGACGGAAACATGTGAAATATTAAGATCGTCTGCGATGGGTTGTGGTGGAGCCATGATTCACAAAAACAAATATATATTGCCAATATGACACAAATAAATACACAATAATCAGTCACATACGACACTAGTGCAAAATAAATTAAGTTAATGTAAACATTAACGTGAGAGAAACAATTTTGCAGGTAAGCTATCCGAATATAAGCATAAGTAATACTAAGAATTTGCGTGGCTTACCTCCGAATTATACGAGAAATATTTGCTGAGTCAGCACAACACAATTCACTTATAGAAAAAATATTCCGAAAAAACTTATTTTATGATATGTAACCGCGTTGTACGATTTATATGGAGATCACTTCAAAGCACTTTGACGATTTGCATGAGACACATGATAATTCACAAGCACGTTGTTAAGCAGGCACAACTGTTTTTCACACTATATTGCTAATGACACGAAAATAATGATGGATTACGCTAGTAGTTTGCATGAACAGAAATAATTTTCACTTCATAGCACATCATAATCACAGAACTTGAGGATGCAAGCAGGTCACAGGAGGCACGTGTTCACTAACTTGACGAGTCACCATTTATGGCTGTTGTTGATGGATGCCATTTTTGATTGCACGTTGAATGTTAACAAAATATGACTCGGTAATATTAACATTTATATTTAATTCTAGGATGATATATATTTTAACATATATTCACTTATACACAATCACATTGCATGTAGTTACAAGATGAGCATTTTTCAGTTCGCAAGTCCGCATGAGTAGAAATCAAGAAAGTCATATTACAGCTACGATAACATCACGGAGGGAAAGAGAGGTGAGTGCGTGCTTCACCGACGGCAGCCAGGAACCGAATAACCAGTTCGAATTTTCCTCCAGAGAGGAAGAGGGAGAAAGCTGGTAGCGCCCTCTCTCGGGGCAGCGGACAAATAATAATAATAAGAAAGAGTTCCCCACAATATCAATTCATTAACAGTTACATAAAATGCTGCAATAATAAAAGAATTTTCTGCTAAAATTGCTACTCAGTTATGAACAAGAAAGTATTGGAGCTCGTTTCCCTTCGGTCCTCGGTGAGCTCTGGCTAGACTTAAAATTAACCAAAGAACCCTGAAGTAATGAAGCCGTTGTCCACTGGTCTCCGAAGCCTCGATAAGCCCTGATTAAAATTATTATTTTGATGGTAGAATCTACACTTGCTTATGCACTGTACATTTACTACTTTCTGAATACAAACTAGTATTTGAACAGCTTTATTCACAAGCTCAATAATATATTCGATTTTAATATCATCATAGAAAAATATACACCCAGAAAGCTCCCCATACAATGTTTTAACTTCCAAGAGTTTGGACATTCTCAAGCTAAATGTTTTAAGCAAGTAAAATGTGTTAAATGTGCAGGAAACCACAGAAGCAATACTTGTACTCTCAAAGATAATCAGAAACCCAAGTGTCTATTTTGTTCGGAAGAACACGTCAGTTCCTATCGTGGGTATAAGATCTGCAAGAAAAGATTTGAGAAAAACAGATGTTAAATTTGTCCCACCGCCACCCACAGTAGAAGATTTTCCATCTACACTTCCTAAAACCTCTTCAAAAAATAGTAAATCCTTCAAGACTCCTAAATCTAACTACAATGCTACACTGCAAAGTAAATTTAATCCTGAAGACCTGAAGATCAACTTAAAGATAACTTTCAAATTTTTCAAGACCGCAAAGTTTTTCGACTCGTCAATACTCTCACTGAAACAGCACAGAAAATTCGTAGCTCACGTAGTACCACTCAAAAAAATGTTATTAGCATTTAGAACAGTTGAAATTATGTTGAAATTTGCTGAAGAAAATTAAGTTTATTTTCTTTATGTATGTTTATTTCTTTATTTTCAAATGTTCAGATTTTAGTTTAATTGTTAGTAGCATTTGCGACGAACTTTGAATACGAGGCACGTGACTTCTCTGCACTTTTCGATTGGCCGGACTGCAACAGATTTTTACCCTTTATTTCAAAGACTCTACAATTTATTTAGGACTTCTTTCAACATTAATATTGTTTTATTTTATGTATTTTGCTTTTATCTTCATTTAGATTATGTCATACATCAATTGCTCAGCTTCTTCAAAATTATGCTTATCCTACCTACCAACAGATGGCGACTCAATAGCTGACTTCTTCTACAATAGTTTTAGCCATGTTCAGTAGATGGCGCCACATCTATCTTCACTGTGGAAGTTTAGCAAGCAACTAGAACTCAATAATTTTCCACTTTTATTTAAAGTGGACTTTATTTTTCACTACGACGTTCCCCCGTAGGGACATTAATTGTGGGGTAAAGGCCTTAGGTGTCGAAGACTCGTCATCACCGCAATTCACCGCGAGATGAAATGTTTACTCAAATCTTGATATTAACAGAGCCATAAGGAATTTCAGATAACTGCAGCACTTGCTTCAGATAAAAAAATTAAAAGGGGACGGGGGGTCAAAATTAAAATAGACTAGCTTGACACAGCTGACAGTGCTAAAACTGTATTTTAAATGCGCAGTTCTGAGATTTACTTCAGGTATTAAACTGTGCTGGTACGTATGTATAAATGCATGCGTGCCCATTGATTCAATTCATCTCTGTAACAAATTCACTTTCGATAAATAAGTGATGTAAAATGCTTTCAGTTCTATTTTCAGTCGTTGTGTGGATTTAAACTCCTAAAAAGGCCTCCTATTTCATCTACGAAGTCCAGCAGAGGAATAGTGCCGATTGTCCTACGCTCAATTTTATCTGATATATTGTGGAAATTTAATTCATACTAAACGTTAATATTGTTATCATTAGTAATAAAGCTAACTTAAAAGAAAAATTTAAATCCTTTAATAAATAAATAACTTCAAAACTTTTAAAAAGAAGGAACCAGTTTTTTAAATCTGCAATGGGATTTTTTGAAAAGCAGCTTTATGGAATGCTTATTCCTTTATTAAATTTTTTATTTATTTTGCTTTTATTGTCTATTATTTATTATTACGATATATTTCTTTTCTCTTGGTTTTTATATAAAACATCGTATATCGAAACGGACGCGCCTGAAGCGATTATTCCTGCTGTTAGCTTGCGCTTGTGTGCTTTGTGATCTTTATAATGAGGTTCCATTAAATTTCTTATTACTTTTTATGTTTACATGTATATAAAAATTGTAATTTGTTGCTCTGATGGACACGGAAAATTATTTGGGATATTTTGTTTCTTAATCACATCGCTTCAGTTTTCCAATGATATAATTTTACTACTCCAAGCATGCAAAGATAAAAATATGTACTGAATGCAATGTGTAGAATTATATCTATTTCTAATTGCTTCAAGTTCGTAATAAAATATTTTTTGCTTAGCGGGACTATCGTAATAACCTATTTTCATTATTTCCGTATTTTTCAACCACAGTAGGACTGAATAGTCTATTTATATTAGATAATCGGAATTTGATTGTATTTGAGCACTTGGCTAAATTTAAAAGCCATCGTGAGAGTAAAAGGTTTCATTCCTTTGCTTTTAGATTACAACATTTTAATCAAATTTTGCGTTTATCGTATCAAATACTGCCAGTAGATGGCAGCAAATCTTACTCTTTCTGCATATTCTAGGTCAGTGATCGCCAAACCGTTGATCTCTGCTTGCGAGGACATAGACTTCGGTAGATCGCGTCAGCTATGTTCGGTCATATACCTTATCTTCGGTTCGGTGACATCTTCGGTGTCTAACCTTGATTCCTCCACTGAGCTGACGATGAAAAGAAGACACTGCTGCAGTGGAGTTAGAAGTGATTGATTTTCAAAATGATTTATCTATAAAAATCCTTTCTTCAAGCCATGAAAATATTCGGCCTCTTTCCATATGAAAAGTACCCAATTTTGGTCCAGGTTTGTCTCGAAGTGAAGGCAATGTTCATCTCTATGTTTTTCCAGTATGAAATTTATTAAAAATAAGTACATAATAGACTCACTGATGAACATTTGGACAAAAGTCTGTTATTACATTTGTTATTTATTACTAACTACACTTCAATTTGTTTCTTATTTACAATTCAATTTCAATTTCTTTTTGTTATATACATGTTAATTAAAATTGATTTCAAATTTACTAGAAATGTTAGTTTATAAGCAATAAACAAATAAAATATTTTTTTTAAAAAGAAGACGGTAGTTTTTGGGGTAGCGCAACAGTAGGATTTAAAAAGGGTATGGTATCTCGCAGAAGCTTCCAAAGTTTGCCGACCACTGTTCTAGTACAACAGTTCTTAACCTGTGTTACGCGTAATCCCTGGGTACGGGGAGGGGGTACGTGATATCATGGGCAGGGGTAAGAGAAAAATTTATCAGTAATTAGCAGAAAATAAAAGTGTTATAATAAATGCCGATCAGCCTGAGTATTCAGAAAATTTAAATCTGAGGATTGATTTTGAAAGCGAATCATTTTGACTAATTTCGATATGAATACTACTATCCGAAATGTGTTTAACACTTTCACATCGATAGAGACCAAAATCTGCTTTTCTTATGCCAAGTATAACAATAACCTTAGCTGAGTGATTTCTCCTCACCTGGAGATTCTTTGTGCTGTTTACTTCACTGTATGCACTTTGACCTTAGGACAAGATTTTAACTGCGAATGTCGTCAGTAGCTACACTTTGATGCTAAGCAAAGGAGAAGGAAGGTGCATCTAAATGGTGGCGTCTCGAATGCGGTCAAGATGGGGGGACTTTAATTGCGAAGGGGAAAATAAGCAGGTACGTTAGGGATCATACGAGGAGATATATTGTAAAAGAAAATAATTTTTAGGTCTCATTCAGTATTCTACAGAGTTTTCTATTCTTCACTGTAAGTCAGTAATGTACGAGTATACAAGGATGCACATGGTACTAGAATGGAAACAAATTATATGGGATGCGAAAAGTTTTGAAGTTAAAATTCCATTTAATTTATTTTAATTTTTTATTTATTATATCGATTTATTACTAATTAAAATGGATTGGAATATTTGAATATGAATCACTTGAATATTTAAGAAAAATATTATGACTACGAGAATATAAAAAACATTTTTTGAATATTTGCTTTCTTATAGAATGCAGATGAATTCATTTTTACACGATGAAAATCAAAATTTAGTGGCTAATTAATCTGTCTTCTATCGAGCACCTCAGTTCAGTGATCCCTGTTAATGTGCCATTTTTTTTTTTTTTTTTTTAATTTAAATGCTTCAAGAATAATTATAAAACGACTTAATTCTCTTCTTATCCTTAAATTCTTTACTACAAAAACTGCATTTTCAGCTATAATCAGGTGTAATAATTCTCTAAATATAATTCAAAGCATAAAAAATAAGGTACATAAACGGCTTGGAAATGGAACTAGCACTGATATTCTCTTTAAGAAATATGCTGAAGCTTAAACAAAAAGTCTACGAAACGAAGTAATTCCGTAGAATATTTTCTAACTCTTTATGATTCAATTGCACTCAATTATACTTTATAAACGACATGTAAATATGATTTAATGTATATGTGTGGATGTGTGTGTGGCTCACTAGCGGATGAGCGGTAAAGTCGTTGAACCCTGGTATGTCGATCCGGGGTTGAAATCCTGGTGAACGGGGATGGCTGTATTGGCGTTTTCATGGTTTTTCCCCATGTGTAACGTGCATACGAGTCAGTTTTTGCTTAGAAAGTTCTCCACGAAGCATCCTTACCCTTAGGCAAATAGCCGTCGAATGCTTTGCTATAATCAAACAAACCAGACCAAACAATAGATATATAAATATGTAGCTTAACAAACTGCTACATTTTATGTATATTTATAAAATAGTATATAAATATATATGATTATTAAAAGGAAGGAAAAGTCGGATCTTAATTGATTGTATATAATTTAGTCCCTATGAAGACCCTAACAATTCTTTATCACGTAAAGTCGTAACCCAAAAGGAGAACAAATAAAATAAACTTCAGATACGTATACAATACTGAATATAATACAAAAAATACAAAATATAAAAATAAATTATATGTGTACGAAGCCTATCTAACCATTTATATTGATATTACGTAAATATACGTATGGTAATAAACATTGTATAATAAAGATATTTTTCTTTGGTATTTTATACCTTGTTCTATATTTTGTTTCGTTTATATATGCATATACATAGATATATGTATATAATTTAAGGATTCCATTTAACTACTACAGATAAAACCCAAAAGTGCATCAATAATGTATTTTTCATTATTATTTAACTTCATTCTGAAGAATTTTCCGCAGTCTAGTTTGCGTTATTTTATTCATAAGTCTGAAATAAAAACAATTATTGTTTATATGTCATTAGAAATGTTACCAAAAGGCAGCGACCACAATGTAATTGAAAAACGGTCCTTTAGACGTGAAAAGGTTGAAAGCCATTTGGGTTATGACTATTTTCTCAGATACTCAGCTACTTTGCATACATGTCAGAGCTTAAATTGCACCGGAGCCCACCAGAGCCGGCTCCGGTACTTCTTAGTTTCACCGGTACTTTTTCATAATTCTAGCTGGAGCCCTAAATAAGCAGGCCCTGGCACTTTTATGTACCTGAACAACAATTTCTGAAGAAATGTGATCTTGAAAATTTTATTTTTAGTAATAAAATTATATTAAAAATTGCTTATTAAATTTTCATTTATCTCTTTGCATTTTATTAAATTTTAATTTTAATTATTTAATTACTTTAACTATTAATTATTTAATTATATTAATAATGAATGATTTAATTTTTTAATTATTAATGATTTCATTAGTCATTTTATTTATTGATTCTTCGACCTTCTTTCCTCGAGGTCTTCTATAGGGCTCCGATGCTTCCAATTTTAGAACTTAATAGGAATCCGGTACTTCTGATTTTAGAAATTAAGCCCTAATACATGTAACATAGCATTCGAAATGAAAAACTCAATATTTACTACAAATTCATTGATGTGACAAATATCTGCCTTTCTACTCCTATGGCTTTAAAAAAAGATGCTATTTGCCTTAGAGTTTATCGTTCAATAATACATTTTCATTGTACAAAATTGCATTCATTCGAGGAATCCAATTTGTACTTTCTCTGTATAACACTGAATGTAGATAAGTTAGATGTTTAAACGACCCCCATATTTTCTCAAGATCCCGAGCAAGATTATCCCTCCTTTTCAGCTCCTCCGCGTGAAAAAAGGGTTTGTAAATTTACGACTTGACCGCATATAGGCTGATTTCGTTCAAACATTACTTGCCTAGAAGAAATGAGAAGGTCAATTGGATTTCAGATCCTATTAATGAAAATTCGTTTAAAACAGCCTCAAAATTAACATTCTTTGAAAAAGAGCAACAGATCATACTTTTTTGACTTTATTCTTTGCAGTTTATTAACTTTATGCTATTTAATTATAAGCATTATAAGATATGTCGCGAGAACACTGCATACAGGGTTGTTATATGTTCTTAAGAAGAAGGCTAATACTTTATAATTTACAGACTGTCTTATTCAGGGGTACGCGAACTAATTAAGTTTCATTAAGGGGTATGTGAAAGAAAAAAGGCTGGGAACCACCATTCTCAAATGTTGGCAAAGGAACCATTGGATGTAAATATCGGAACTGGTTGGCGATAAGCAGAGTTTGTACAGATGACTTAAGCCAGATTACTCATATTCGTGTCATATTCTGAAATACAGAAGCGTTTTTGGTCTTAAAATGCGTTCACAATGCCAAGCCTGATAGGAAAAAAAGTGTCACTTTTTTAAGAAAAATGGTCAGCGCTTTACTTTTCCTTGAGCACAAAAGTAAGGGAGTTTGTCTTACTTGAGTGCAACTATAGTGAAAGAATGTAACATCAAAAGGCATTATGATACTAAGCGCAATGGGAAATATTCTGCATTTGAAGGAAATTTTAGAAGTCATAAAGTCAGTGAATTAAAATTAAAGCTAAATTGTCAACATTCTTTTTCTACAGAGCTGATAAAGAATCTGAAAATAGTGTTCACGTTAGCCACACGATAGCAGAAAAATTGCTAAACATAGAAAACCTTTTATTGATGGAGAGTTTGTAAAAAAATATCTTCAGCGTGCAGTTCATGTGCTTTGTCTGTCACAAGCTCAAGCTAATTTGAGCATTAGCTTGTCTGGCGTGACAGTAGCGAGCCACGCGGAGAATTTGGCAGCAGATACATTCTATAAGTTAAAATCCAAACGCAAGAACTTTGTGTTTTATACTGTAGCGATGGATGAATCAACGGATGCAACATATACTGCACAAGGAGTCATTTTTATTGGTGGCGTTGATAGAAACATCACGATTGTAGAGGAAAAAATCAGTGGTGTTGCATTTAAAGGTAAAACACGGTGATCAGATTTGTATTCGAGTCTGACAAAAACATTGGCTAAATGTGAGTTAGACCTGAGCAAAATATCTGCCATAACAGAGGCGGTGCTTCTTCTATTGACTGGACAGAAAAATAGGAGTAATAATGCTACTTAAATCTGTGTGAGGGCATGTGGTACTATAATTGTTTTCCACTGCATCATTCACAAAGAACTTTTGTGCAGGAAGTCCTTCTTAAACTTTAAACATGTGGTGACTGTTGTTGTAAAAGGGATTAATATCATCCGGTTCAGAGGACTTAATCGTAGGCACTTTCACCAGGTACAGGTAGAAACTAGGCTAGCACCTCCGTAGTACCACAGGTAATTGAGGTATTGCTGAACCTAGCTAACTGTTAAACTTTCCACCCCAATTTTGAGGGAGAACACCCCGGGGGGGGTTAGTCCGAGGATCTCCTGCCCCTCTTTTTTACCATCAACCCCTTGAGAGGACTTTCTGAGATAACTGATTTTTGGTATTAATAGTGTACAGAAATCATACTGAGAAAAGACTGTCCTTGAAAAGTTCAACAACTGATGCTTCCAAAAGTCTAAATGTATGAACAAATGTCCTTTCTCAGGCGGAAGGTGTAATAAGCAAGTCCTTGGAAATCCCGTCCATCAACATTGCATAGAAAAATGAAATTAGGTACTTTCAACAGTTGTTAAGTGATTTAAGAGCTGAATACAGTGACGTTGTGTATTACGTGGAAGTATTTTGATTGAGCTGAGGGAAGATGCTTCAGCGAGTGTTTTCCTTGAGGAATGAAACTCAACAATCCATGGAATACAAAAGGAAATCCATCTGCGAGTTCCGTGATGAGAAGGGGTTAAAACACTTTGCATTTCTTATCAATATTACTGGCCATCTCAATGATCTGAACTACCTCTTGTATAGTCATTAGGATTTTTTCGATGTAAAAAACTAAAGATATGTGCAATGATGCCCTCGCCGGGACTCAAACATCGGACCTCTCGAATACGCACCGAGTGAGCTGGCACCACGATGGCATGCAGAAAGTAAAGAGAAAATACCTTATACACTCACTGGGGAAATGTTTACTTGTTCATAATCTTTATGACTCTGTGAAAGCTTTTGAAACAAAATTATTCTTATGATAAAGTCAGTTGCTAAATAAGAATTCCATTTACTTTCCAAACTTGATAGTAATGGCGAATAAAACTACAACATAGAACTCGGACGATTACGTACAGTGTCTTTCAAATCTCAGAATAGAATTCAAAAGCAGAGTTTTCAATTTCTGTGATAATGAAATTTTCATGAGAACATTCTCCTCGCCTACCTCGGTAGATATCGAAAGTGTTCCAGCTGAACTTCAATTAGAATTTGTAGATTTTCTGTGCAAATTGTTTACAACTTGTTTAGCTCCAGTTGGCAACGAGATGGAAAATTTTGCAAAATCATGCTAGCTATTCTCTCCATGGCATATATAGCCCAAAGTGGTCAGACCATGTTGAAAGTGTGAAGCCCTTTGCAGCTCATCTGTTTGGCATCAAACTGCATTAGAAGACCTGAAGATCTTTTGAAGCTACACCCAATTGTCAAAACAAGAACAGATATTAATGGAGCTTCGTTTTTATGTGCCATCGATCATTTGTGTGATAATATCTTTTGTATAGTACAAAATATTAGTTTCAGTTTATATCTGTAACCAAGTTATACAATCCAGAAATGCAACATGCTTTTCTGTCAGCAGAAATATTCTTATTCATCCATCCACAAGTGATGAAATCTTTCACAAAGGATAACTTTCAATTCAGAATATACTGGTTGCCAAATTGATTTCCACTCGAGCTTCTTAACGTTTCTTTCGTCTACCTGTTCATTGAGGTTATTATACATTATTTCCGTTGTTTTCGAATCATTCGAAGATTAAACTTTTGTCTTCGGAAAACTGTAAGATTCGTGCTAAGGAATCCTCCTGACTTCCTTTTATATACTCGACGAAATAGTTCCTCCTTTTTTTTTATTCATTTTGTATGGGAATCCAAAAATTAACCTCTTGAAATTTATTATCTGATCAAGTGTTAATTGAACACTTATGAAAGCAATAAAATCTGGCTAAGAATGATCGGCCATAGGAAAGCGATGAAAAATTGTAGAGGTATTTAACCTTTCTATATCACGCGAGCACATGAAGTAAATCCATTGCAAGCAGCTGCGTATTTAGGGTGGGGCAAGGAGGAGGGACATCTGTCCCCAGGCACAGCATTCAGGTTCGCCAAATTGATGTTACGAAATTTTAGAATGAAACATTTTTCATTCTTGACATACAGAAAGAGGCTCAAGACCTTCAGTTGTCCCCGGGCGCTGAAAACCTAGCTACGCCTCTGATCGCAATATACGACGCACTGAATTATGTAGGTTCTAATTAGTCACAACTGCGCACATTATCTGTTATCAAGCAGGTATGTGTGTTGTCTCACCACTTCGATTGGCCATTCGGCAATAAATTTGGCAGCCATTTATCTGACGATCTGAATTAGACTTATTGTGTATCTGAATTAGACTTATTGTGTATCTGAATTAGACTTATTGTGTATTGATCTGAATTAGACTTGTTGTGTAGGGCTTATTCTGGAAAATCATGTTAAGAGTTATTTTCTGATTAGGTCTTATTTTTGATAAAATACTGTAAAATAGGATGCGCGTAAACTTTCTTCGGAGTTAACTAAGGTGTTATTTTGAAATAGTACTATATGCGTCAGTGCTCAGCTAAAATTTTCGTTTGAAATATGCCCTTCGAGATATTCCTTCCCTTTTATATGACTTTGATTCTGAAATACAGACAAATCCAGTCACAATGTAATTCATGGGGCCGAAAGCTTGGTTCACTAGATCCGATCCGATAAGAAAAATAGATTACGTTTAAGAAGAATGTAAAAACTGGCTGATGAATCTCACATACACAACGAAAAAATTACGTTTTCAGGTCTACCATGAATAATTAATACAAAATTCATCTAATTAAAATGTATCTAATTAAAAATTAACATTAAGGATTAATTACAACTATTATTATGTGCGACTGTAATATTTGTTTCACTATATGTTAATAGTTTTACTTAACATAAAACGCATTGTTCAGAACCTCCCACATAAATCTTCCTCTAAAATACACATTTAAAATTAAGAATAATCATTTTATCAGTAAAAAATATAAAAACATTAAAAGTCAAATATTGACGAATTTAGCTTCATATTTTACTTAACATCCGAGTACAAAAATAATCTGTCATTTTCTGCTGGCGGGATGCAGGTTGGTAAAAAAATTTTTGCGTATTTTGTCCAAAAATTTAAGACTTCATAACTTTCCGTTTTCTAAGTTTGCATGAATGAAATCTTGTTAGTAACACACATCGCAACTTTAGCGTCATACTCTATTTCAAAGAGTCCACTTGTAGTAAACCTAACTTCTTTAAATGGTATTCTCTGGGTCCATGAAAGACAGGCGACTTATATACTTCACTCCTCTTGCCCGGCTTAATCTCTTAGTAACACTCTAACAGTAAAGAACGTTTAAAAGAAACCTTTTTATTAGTTCTTTAGCCTAGCAGCACACAACTTGTGTAATTTAAATCTGCAACTTTCGGAAATAACAGAAACAAAAGTTAAAGTACACTGCCCTCCAAAAGTTAAGGAACAGCATGTTTTTGAAGGCTCACCATTACAAAAATGTTAGTAACAATTAAATTCACAGTTCATATGCATGATAGCAACGAACTTCAAGAAAATATATGCAAAAATAAAATCTGTTAAGAATGATACTTATAGCTACCACTTTTATTTTATACAAAGGAATACTTATATAGGAGTTGAATAAAAAGTGTAAGTTTTGTTCATGAGTGTTGATCTTCAATTGTTATTAGCAGTTTCCTTGACAATATCAGGGAGAATCTATCAATGTCCAGGATAAGTCGTTTGCCCGAATCGTTGAGGTGGCGGACGATCGGATGGCTGGAAATGGGGATGTCACAAGCTGAAGCTGCTAGACGTCACAATATCTCGCTTAGCGTAGTCCACCGACTGTGGAATCAGTTTGAATCCGATGATTCTGTGTCTAGAAGACATGTTCCAGGCAGACCTAGAGTTACAACACCTGCGACAGACCGTTATTTAGCTCTTTCGGCCCGAAGGAGGAGTAACATCACTGTGCCTCCGGATTACTCCGTGTCTGGTCATTGCTTCCCATTACACTAACCGGCAATTTAATTGACAGCATGGAACGTCGCTGCCTCCAATGTATTGCAGCTAGGGGTGGAAGTATTCCTTGTTAGAACCTATTTTTTTGTAATGTTACCACCCCATTTTTCCTTAAAAATCTGTGATATACTGTTTCTCCAAGACTGGATTTCTCCGGCAAGAGTGCAATTTTTTTGTTGTAATTCATATTCGTGTTGAACTTTAGAAATACTCTACGTCGCATTCATTAAAGAACTGTTTAGCGAAAATGTCCTCTAAATTTCTGCTTTCTGTGTTGCTTCATTCTCAAATTAGACACGAAAAACATACTGTTCATTAACTTTTGGAGGGCAGTGTAAATTTAAAGCATTAAAACATAAGATTTACAAGACAAAGCGCAGCTATAAGTTTTGGCTCAAGCCCGTATGGGAATTTTAATTTATGGGAGCAATAACAGCTGACAAGACTAAAACCGATTTAACTAATTTAAACATTGGCCGAAATAATAGTGAGGTGGACAGTGACAGCTGGCACAAGCTCTCAGTTCTCAAGAGTTATGTTCAAGGACTTTTAAATACATAAATAATTAATTTACATGCTATTGAGAGCCAACGAAATATTAATAAGGCAGAAACAATAGAACAGTTGATTAATAGACACAAAACCCTACAATCGCTCGTAACGGAATTTGAATAATTCGAGATTTTAGGTATTAGTGGCCTTGGTAGAGAGTTTTATAATTCTAAATTCAGAATGAGCCAAAACTTTCACAGAGCGTTTACATCTATTGGCAGGGGAGGATTGTTTTCTTTAAATTATAGGGTTCAGTCTGATATATCTGGATTCCCCTCCAGGTTTCATGGAAATAAAAATACTTTAGTGAAGTATTATAAGGTATTTCTCCCGCCTTCTTAGCGAACCTTCGTGGTGTAGTGGTCTGCGCGCTTAGCGCGTAGTTGAGAGGTCCGCGGTTCGATTCCCGGCGAAGGCGTTGCATATTTTTCATCTTGCCTGCTTCCAAAAAAAATACCTAATGTCTTTACAGTATATAAACCATTTCAATCACACTGATAGTTATGCGCACACAAGTGTGTAACAATTTACTTTAGCGCAATTTAATTCTTTCCATTCTCCAGTTTCTTGAAAAGCCGTGTAAACTTACTCAGTCCCAGACTTCTATGGATCCTGGACCATAGTAGAAAGTTGCATAAACAACTTCCACTACTTATTTCAAAACTTACATGCTTAACTAACTTGACACACTACTTAAAATCTAGGATAATTTTCATATTTTAATTTAATTTAATATCATATCAAAATTTTTCTGAAGAGCATTCTACTAAAATTTTAATGCCTTTTCATTTACACTAACACAAAATTTCTAACATGTTTTCATTTAAACATATTAGCCTTCTAATTTACTTCAATTTTACTTAAGTGTTTCATTACATTTACCCAATTTCTAATTTCACATGTACAGTGCAAACATTACATACAATAAATTGCTATTATTCGCATTATTATAAGATTTCTGACTGTTTAGTGTTATTAATATTACGAAAACTCAGGTTTGTGGCGACACATAAAGTAAGTTTTAGAGAAAACGTTAAAGCTTGTGAATAAAATGCATTTTAACTGCTACCTAAAATTCAGAAATCCTCACTTAAAGTAAGACATAAACTAGCAACTTGAAGTACATGCATAAAATAAATAAAGATTCATTTGATTGAAAAAATAAATTTTCACTGATCTTTCTTTTGTAGCTACTTTCATTACAAATGCTGCACTGAGACATTCGCTTGGTTGCGAACTTATCTTTGATAGGCCATCGCAGTTTGTTAATTTGTATCCAGCATCTTGGCTTCTAGCCTGGCTCATTCTCGTGGCGTTCATGCTCGGAGGTTATTTCCTCAGTCTTTTTTGCTCTCGCAAGTCTCTTAGATTCGCATTGGCCCCAATCTACAGTTTCATTTGCCTCTGTTATTTCATTTGGAAAGCTGGCCTGGGGCTTGTTGGCTACTTCTTAGCTTGTTGCTGTCCATCTCTTGGCACGGCATGTCTCGGAGTTTTTAAGATCTATCAAGAATTTCCTAGACTCTGGGCTGTCTTGTCGCTTCTTCTACTTCTGGTATTGCTGGTAGCAAAGTCGCGTGGATCTTCTTGAAATTTCCTGGTCTTTAGTTTAGTTTGGCAGCTTGCATTTCGGATTCTACACTGATATAGATCCCGTACGTTGCTATAACTACCTTCTGTTAGGCTTCAAGCGGGTACAATAGAAAGTGATCTGCAAGCTCTTCCACAGAATCTAATACAGTGAAACCTTGGTGCACGAATTTAATTTGTTCCTGAAAGCCGTTCGTTATTCAAAAATGTTCGTAAACCGAAACAATTTTCTTTGTAGGAACTAATGCAAAGTGGAATAATTCATTCCTGGATGACAGGAATTGTTTGTTTAAACTTTACAACAGTACTGTGGGCACAAGCCCATAACCTAAAGTCAATTAAAATATTTAAATATAAAACAAGAAACAATAACCACAACATTAAATTGATAAATTAGAGGAAATCTGATTTAATTTCACTGTGCCTGTACTTCAAGTTGTCACACTGAGCAAACACTATGTTTTATACAGATACGTAAATAAGTCATAAATGAATCACAGCTATATAACCTTAATGCGATGAGATATAACCTTAGTACAATGAGAAAATTTCACATGAGTATACTGAATGTTTTCAATAATATAAAAATTTCTAATATTCCGGAAATATTTTACTACCTTAAAGAGTATAACTTCTTGTCTGATTATGATTAATAAAACATTGTTGTAGTTATCCATGTTACTGAAGGAACTCTCTGAAATACGAGTACTGCGACATTATACTAGTCATTTAAAAAATAATGCAGTGTTGCGGGACATCCATTCACATCGTTAATGTACATTCATGCCACTTTCTCATGTTACATTCATGTTAGTCTATGATATTGTATCAAAGCTGCAGTGTGACGTTTTATCATTGTCGCAGTGTGACTTCACAGCAACGTCATAGAGTAACTTCACAACAACGTCGCAGTGTGACTACACATCAACGTCACACTGTGGCTTTAAAACAATTTCACAATTTGACTTCACATTAACATGACAATATTATGTCACATAAACGTCGCGTGTGACATCAAGTGAACGTTGCAATGAGACATCACAAAAAGCGGACATAAAGATATACCTACAACGTCTCTGTGATGTTTTGATTGTCATAGTGCAACATGTTAGTAATGTCATAACGACGTCGCCGTGCTGTTGGGAACAGTTGTTCGAAGACCTACGCCCGATATATCTAAGGGTTATCACCCCTTCCGAAGACAGGTATGTTGCTACTGTAACAAAATTGACCTCCGCAACTTACATTTATGACTATTATTTCGTCTGGTAAGACGATATATACCAGTACTGTGCGAAGGCTTTATTTGAAGGGATTGTACACCCGAATACTAATGTTTGTGTTCCGCTAACCGCCCAGACTAGAGAAGTAAGATTAAATTAGTGTTGTCAATATCTCAATTGGACTGTTTCAGATTAGTGCAAATGTCTTGCTCACAGAAGAGTCCGGATTTGCCCTGGAAACAATAGTTAAGAGTGTAAGAGTTTGGAGAGAACGAGGCACACACAGAATGTTACACAGAATTAGGTACAGGACATCATCGATCATTCAGAGGTAGTATCATCATAGTTTGGTTTGGAATTCCAGAGGTAAATCGCACCTAGCCGCACATTTTTAAAAGACGTTTCTGTGACAAAGCACATTTATCGAAAGAATTAACTGAGATAGAAAGATTTGTTTCTGCTGGATCAAATAATTATGACCATACGTTTTCTTCTTTGTTTTAGAGAAGAGAAGGGACATTTAAATACAGAAGAGGGCCGCACTGACAATACTAATATCCGCATGCTCTCTGGTGAAGTGGTCATAACTGATGTGCACCATTATATCACAATTATATCACAATTGTTTTAAAGACAAAATGTAAAGTATTAAGCCCGAAGTTTGTGAGTCTTGCATTACCTTCTGCATAAAATAATTATTGCACTCTTACAATGAAATATTCGTGTTAAACATTTGATAGGGCTATAAAAGAGACTGAAAAAATAATACACTCGAAACTTTTGTCTTTTATTTTGCTTATCTCTAAAGACGTGCTGTGGTAAGCTTAAAATTAGAGCTTTTATAATGTTTACTTTAACACAATATTTTTATTATTATAAGACGAAGACTTTATATTTTTTTTTGTCATTATAGCTATTTCCCCTTCGTACATAAATATCTATCATGTAAATATATATGAAGATGTTTGAGATAATCGTCATTCTTACGTTACGTGTCATTTAAATAATTGCCATTCTTACGTTTAGCAATTTCGATGAATTTTCGAGCCCATTTTGACATTAAAGAACGTAATATTATACTACAAAATGTATTTGATTTCTTTAAAAACGGCACCTGATAATGCTGATAATGGTGTACTGAAACTGCCGCTATTAATTTTAATGTTGCAGCATTTGATAATGTTTATTAGATATTTGAGACAGCTTTCAGAACATTGGACATACTCTTAATTTCAACCCTAGTGCGTATGAACCGAGTTTCATAACTTCTTCACTCTTCATTTCTTTGCTTCAGACAGAAAACAAACAGAAGAAAAAACTTCAGAAAAAGAAAGTCCTTACCATTTCCTTCTAATGAATAACTTAATGTCATATTAAACTGGAAAACGGAACCTAATCGTAAAACTCAAAATCTAATTTTAGATGAAAAATATCAGCTTTAAAGATTTTTAAAAAACATTGCTTCTGAATAAAATAGATAAAAGCACAACAAAAGAAAAACCGAAATTTAGGTAAGAATGCTGGATCAAAAGATAAGCTATAAATAAAAGGGATTATAATTTTCATTCAACAAACATAATAATTAAATTCAGCTATTTTATTGTCAAATTTGCGCTTTATACGAAAAGGTAATATTTATGCTGTAATATTTAAGTAAAAAAGCATAGACTGTGGGTTCATTAAATGAAATGAAGAGATTTAAAATATATATTTGTTTTTCGTTAATTAGCATAGTTGTTTTTATTATTGTTAATTCTATTTTACATACTTGAGTTTAAACCTAAGAATGTATTTTAATTCAGTAGCATCGTTCAGACGTTACCTATTTCCTTTTTTTTTAATTGTTTTAATCAAGGTTCCTGATTGCCTTCTACTTGTATTAGGGGATCAGGTACTTTTCATTTTAAAAATTAAGTCCCCCTTCAGGACTGTAATTATTGTTTAAAACCGTACGTTTAGTAGATTTTGAAGTTTCGTATAGAAACCTTAGCTATTTTTTAAAGCATATTTAGGATTATTTTAAGTCTTATTTTAAGTTCCTTTGAAACGCACGCTTATTTTGATAGTATGCCTATAAAGAGAAATAACATTCTGAGTATTAAGCTAACCTTGTGCGTACACATAATATAATCTTGTAGCCTTGCATTAAAAAAACATGTTTTATCAGTAATTTTTTTTAAAAAAGGTTTCTAAAGATTTTAAGACAATTAATTTTTTCCAATCCAAGTATAGATAAATTTTGTTTTAACAGTCTTCTTAATATATAACTTACACATTGGTTAAGAAATTCTCCGAAACTCGGTGCACTTGATTTTTCCCTTGAAGATGTAATTTAAATGTATAAGCACACGACGAACTGACTGAAACTGCACTCCCACAGTACTTATCTTTGAATTTCATTAGAACATAACTCACGAATACTACCTACCTGGGAAAGAGGTTTTAAAGAAATGCTATTCATAACTATGTTACGCAAAGAGGAAACAAAGGGAAACTTAACATGGCTACTTTGCTTTGGTTCGTTCTTTATAAAAATCAGAATATATATAATTCCTGATATTTAATTATTGTACTCGAAAGTCATTCCTGAGCCTTTTTATTTTTCTATGATGATCCTTTGCTTCTCAGAACACTCGCTGTGAAACTGCAATTAATGCCATCAAACAACAAATCTTTGTAGTCTTTAATCGCAGTTAAATTGCGAGTTATGTCGCTATTTAAATGAGTGTATTTTGTACCTACTTTCCTTCAAAGTTTATCCATACTCGTCTTCATTTCATTCTTTGAAATATGAATGAAATCTCATTTCTTGAAATATGACTGCATCAAGGAGTGATTTTAATAGATGGGCTTAATTTGTGAACTTTAGTATTCCTCTTAGAAAACGTTTCCTCAGAGCATGTATGAATACTTGACACCGAAGTGACTGTATTAGTAGCAAACCTGTTTATGCCTTTCCTTATATCCTGCAGAGGTTCTTTTCCATATTTTTGTTCTACCTATATTTCATTAATATAGATGAACTTCATCGAGGAAAATCAAATCCTGAATCACTCATATTTAACCTCTTCTTTTGACGGCCGTCATTCTAAATTTACAACTATGCAGAGAAAGTATCAGAATATGCCTCGAGCTTTCGCTGACCCCAATTTAGGAAGATGGGCCACCTGGCTCTGGGCGATACCTGTACGGAAGCGTACTTTGAACTTGTAGGTAAAACTAACTGAACAAAGCAGCAAAACGAGGTTAATGGCCCTGAGGTTTGCGCCAGTGTTACAGTGTGTTAATAGTACTTGTTAAGTTTATCTAGTCTTCTGCAATGTTATATGGATAGTATGGGCACCTACGTTACGCTCTCAAAGGTAACATAATAGTTGGAAAATCGGTTCTAATATTTGCCAGATCTGAATGAGAAACTGAATTGGTGACAATAGTACATATGTTTGAATTACTTTTACGAACAGATCTTCTATTTTCCATTTTTTAGAAGCAAAAATAATTTTATTAATTTTATTTATTTATTTATTTTTCTGTCATGCATGGCATTCCTTCCCAGAGTTTCCACAGGGGATAAGACCGCTGAACACTGATAAATCGTCCTGGATTAGATTCCTCATGAATAGACTTTAGCTGTGTAGGGCTTAGTTTAGAAAATCTTGTTTTTGTTTTGCTTTTTTAAATAAAAAATCAGATACTTTAAACAAGCAAAGAATTAATATTTCATTTCTTTCATACGAAAAAAATTTTTTTCCTGATAAAATAATCAAAAACTGAATTTCTTTCTTTTTTCAAATTATTTTTATTTATATCAAAATAGTTCTCTAAAAGAAAAAGGTATCAAATTAAGTTAAAAAGTATCAAGTCAAATTGGTAATCGAAAGGACTTTCAGTGTATTTTAATAATAATTCCTTTCAAAACATAAAACATCAATTTTTTTTGTCAATAAATCTAGTTCTCATCTTCGTTAAAGGCAAAGTTGCTGCAATAAGTACTTTCTGTAATTTAGCAAATTTCAGTTGAATATTTAATTAAACGAGTAGGTTAAGGCAGAACATGGGCACTGAATCTATCCTATAGATTACCAGTTATAGTCAGCGCCAGTGCAAAGCTGGTGCAGCTGTTCTGAGTATTTAATACTGAGTTCTGAGTACTCGTATTTAAAAATACGAGTATACTTCGCTCTCAAATGTTCTCTCAGCTAGGTGTACCAGAAAGACGGTATTAGAGGATAGCTACATAACCTCTTCCGTTGTATTAAACCCCCACCAGACGACTTTTGTACTGTTCTGATATGCTCCTGCGTTCATAAACATTCAATTGCTGCTTGATATTAGCGTTCCCTTTAAGCTACATGTGCAACTGCTTGTTGACTTTTGTAAAGTTATTAACATATCACGCAATAAAATGTCAGTTGGTATAAAAAGATTATAGTCTGTATGAGAATGAATCATAAGAACTGGTCTTTTTTTTGGAGGGGGGAGGGTAGAAGAAAAATATTTAGTTTTAATTTTTATAAGAGGCTATACCATATCGGCAGTAAGGATTGTAATCATAATAGTACTAAAAACAGTTTATTCAATTCAAGAAACCCTTTGCCTGTCACAAAGGCAAATCATGTATCCCCCTTGTAAAACAGACCTACAAATCATTTTAGCGCAAAATGCACCCCAACTCTACAATTTCAAAATTAAATAAGAAAAAAAAAAAAAAAAAAAAGAAAGAAAAAAAGGACTTCAAAAAAAAATAAAATAAAATAAAATAAAATAAAATAAAGTCTTTACTTATCTTTTACTATTTGTAGAAAACACATTAATACGGTAAACTCATAATCTTGGAAGCACTGTGACGATTGCCATGCTTGAAACTGATTTAAATCCTTAGCTGACCAACCATAATAGCACAATAAATCTCAACGCTATTTTCATGCTTTCCGAAATTTCCTTTTTAGAGTAAGTACTATACAAAATATTGCCAATAAAAACTACTGAATTAAAGGCAGAGATTTAAATTTGGAACAGAATATTACGAATAATGCAATAAATTGCGGTGAAAGGAAAAAGAATACATAAAACGCAATTAAATTAAATTACATTCAATAATAATTTACTGCTAACTATGCTAAATGCAGTCTAAAGGGAAACACAGTAGAAACCGTATTTTCAGGCTAAATAGGAGCACAGACCATCTGGATGAAAAATTTGGATAAATGGGTTGTCTTATCTCTGTAAGCTAAATACGCATTTACGGCAATACGTGGGAAGGAGTTTTTTTCATTCATCGTTTTAACACGATTACACACTCATAAATTTAGAATATTTTTATTTCTCGGAAACAGAAAACACTTTTCAAATAAACACTCAGCCTAGTCTCATAATATCTAAAATAAAATAAAGAAATAATTTTATTTATGCAGGATCTAAAGGCAAATATATAATATTGCCTTTGCTTTAACTGTTTAAAAAATTAATGGAATAGCTTAATTTCAATTTACACAAAACAAAATATATAATCCATTGCTGTTCAATTAAAATTAAACTAATGAATTATTTTTTAATTAAGTGAAATCATAAATGTAATAATAATACTATTATTAAGTATTTGAATTTACTTTGTTTGCGAGCAATTTATGGCAAAGGCGAAGAAACTAATGAATTAGTTTTTTAATAAAGTGAAATAACAAATGATATAATAATACTATTATTAAATATTTGAACTTACTTGTTTGTGAGCAATTTAGGTCAAAGAGATTGTCTGTTTTGTTTTGCCAACACTGCAAGTTATTCTATGTATCTGATCCACATGCAGTTAAATTAACTTAACATTTTAAAAAAATTCGTAGCGCACTTTATTATTGTTTTATATTAGTTAAAGCGATGAAAAACCTAGAAACACATAAATGCATCAAATATTAGTTTGTAGTGTATCGGGTAACCGATCACTACACATGTCATTAAACTGAAAGACAACTAATTGATTACAGAGACTAATTAGTTAGTTCTTTGAGACTTGGTAAAATAAATTGAGGTTCAATTGAGCCTTAAAAAAATCAAATCACCAGTCAACTATTGAGTATTAACAACTTTTACAATCAAAAAACGATACAAGAAGCATACGCCTGCATGGGACGCGAAACTACATTATTCGCTGAGATATAGTTATAGTTGCATATTTACAGTTAAAGGCACAATTTTAGGTACATGAAATAATGCAGTTAAATAGCCAGTTCAAAAGTAAATAATACTTCAAAACTCTAGTACGGTTAACCGCCACAAGTGTAATTTTTATTAGAAGAAGCTAGTAAAAAGAACAACGGATCCAGATAATGGAATTACAAATGTCTGAAATCCGCATAGCTAGAATTCTGACGCACTAATTACATTACAATGTAGAGACATTAGGTATTTTTTGGAAGCAGATGAAATGAAAAATGAGCAACGCCTTCGCCGGGAATCGAACCACGGACCTCTGGAATATGCGCCCACCATGCAGACCACTACACCACGAAGGCACGCTAAGAAGGCGGGAGAAATACCTTATAACAGTAATATGTATTCCTTCCCCAATTGCGGGCACTTGCCTATAACGGCACCAATGAATGTAACTTTATTATTTCTAATAACGGCATTTTTAAAAACATGTACAGAGTTTGGTAGCATAAACTAAGTCCAAATCTTTTTATTAAACCAGAACTAGAACATAAATGCGACAAATCAGCCAACCACTTATAGCGATGTAAAACTAAGCCTAATAGTCAAGGACTACACAATTTATTTAACGCGAAGTTGGCTCAAAAACTTCTCATCGGGGTAAGAATTTAAATGTCACTAACTATAATGCAAAACCTAAGAATTAAATCTTATCAGAGCTACCTAAACCTAGTAACGTGGCCTCGAAAGGCAGAAACACGCTTTACCTTACAATCCACAAAACCGCATCTTAAGTACTCTGCAATTAGCTTTGCATTTCGGTAGCGAAACGGAAAGGAGAAGAGACAGTAAAAATCTAAATCATAAAATAACTGGTTACATCAAATTATAATAACCTTACACGTGCTATAAATATTATTGTGAAAAAATTAGTAAATGAAGCTTTGATGTTAAAACTTTATTTAATCTGTGCAATATACAGAGTTTACTCGAAATTTATTAATTTGCAAAACTTTGCGGCAATGCTAGTTTATTCTGACATGATTTCTTACTCAGCACTGTAACAGTTATTAATTTGCAAAACTTTGCGGCAATGCTAGTTTATTCTGACATGATTTCTTACTCAGCACTGTAACAGTTATTAATTTGCAAAACTTTGCGGCAATGCTAGTTTATTCTGACATGATTTCTTACTCAGCACTGTAACACTTATTAATTTGCAAAACTTTGCGGCAATGCTAGTTTATTCTGACATGATTTCTTACTCAGCACTGTAACAGTTATTAATTTGCAAAACTTTGCGGAAGGCTCGGAATACTTTTTATAACGCGATTTTCTACGTGTCAATGAATGAAACATTGCGTTTTAGTAGATGCTGCGCGTTAAAGTCAATCACCTGAAAGAATTACACTTAATGAAGAAGATTAATAGATTTCGCGCTATTTTTTTCTCTTTCATCGCATTATATTTGTGTTGCTTCAAAGTGAAAACGTCTAATGTTATTTATCAATGCTTGGGTGTAGGAACGAACGTCATTAACTTCTCACTGATTTATATTGGGAAGCCGCTTTAGTTTACGTCGATTCATGTAACCCCATTTTGTCTTTATTAGCGCCTCTGGAATAAATCGAAGGTTGCTGCTGTGTCTCGCACTTTTTTCTCTCCTGCATTAATTTCCTCGTATGGTGGCTGTTTCAATGTTTTTCCTTATTTGGTAACTGTGTCCATTATATCCATTGTTTTTCCCCATTTACTGATTGTTTAATCATTTCTACTGTTTTCCTTCACTTGCTAATTCTTGGAATTATTTCAATAGTTATTCCTCATTTGCCAATTGTTCTTTTGCTATTTTTTACTTGTTTTAATTTTAGTTGTTACTACTTCATCCTAGATGGTCAGTATATTACGACTGGCTAAAAGTTATAAAGTTATGCCAGAAAGATTCGCGACTCTGTCAGTGAACATTTTCAGTGCTCAAATTAATGTAAGTTAATTTAGATTAACTCATTAGAGTCTATTTTCTATATTTTTTCAGAGTCAGAAATTGGAAGAAATATCAGTTCTGCGTTTCTCATTATACGCGCCCAGCGTGCAGACCACCACACCACGAAGGCACGCCAAGAAGATGGGGGGACTACCTTATATACTCCACCTTTTAAAGGGCAACTGGGATTTTTAAGGTACCCAATCGCCAAATCTTGGGTGTGGAGAACCATCATCCAGCACCCTTTTAGTTCGGGCGCCACTGTTGAGACATTAGGTTAACTGGAAAAGCTGGAGAGATGAAAAATGTGCAAACCCCTTCGCCGGGAATCGAACCGCGGACCTCTGGAATACGCGCCTAGCGAGAAGACCACCACATCACGGAGGCATACGAAGAAGGCTGGAGAAATACCTTATATACTCCCCGTTTAAAGGTCGACTGGGCTTCTTAGGGAACTCATTCGCCAAATCCTGGGTGTGGAGAACCATCATCCAACACCCTTTTAGTTCGGGCGCAACTGTAGAGACATTAGGTATTTTTTTTGGAAGCAGGAGAATTGAAATTAGCAACGCCTTCGCCGGGAATCGAACCGCGGACCTCTGGAATACGCGCTCAGCGTGAAGACCACCACACCACGAAGGCACGCCAAGAAGGTGGGAGAAATACCTTTTAGTGTTACCAGTTATACCCGACAGCACGCACTGGGAAATGCGATAAGTCTACACATTCTCTCCCAGTTAAAGGCCAACTGAGGAGAGAACGAAACCCAGTCGACCAAATTCAGGTGGGGATGAATTATCGTCCAACACATTTTAGATCGAATGCCACTGTAGCTTATTTGTATATTTTTTCGGAGTCAGGAAACTTGAAAAATTAATTATGCTCTCACTGCAACTCGAGCCATGGATCTTTTGCTGGGTGTGTGGGTGTGATAATTCCTTATAAACTTTATAAGCTGATTTATTTCCCTTAAAAAACTATTAAAAATTTAATTAAAGTAATTCAAATTTGCACTTTTTATTTATGAATGAAACTCAGAGCACTCCGAAAAGCTGAAAACAGCAAAAATATTTTGCAAGCCTCCTCACGATGTATACAAATTTCTCTCAAAGTAGCAACTAGTAAAATAAAATTCTTCCCTTTAGCAACTATATTCTGGCTTCGCAGAGGAGAAATGTCTTTAATTTCTTACAATATGGTAGTAATAATTTATAGCTCAGAATTTTTTTGAGGAAGAGGGTGTTTAAGTTAAATCCCAAAAGAAATATACTGAGGTCTTCGTTCCTTTGTTCTCATTCATGCCAGATATACACCTGATTGTATTATATCGCTAAAAGCTAAATACATTTCTTTATCATATATTGATAATAACCTGAAAATATATTCATGTTTCTATTAATAAAAGATTAAGATCAGAAACATTGTAGAGACATTAGGTAATTTTTTGGAAGCAGAAGAGATGAAAAATTAGCAACGCCTTCGCCAGGAATCGAACCACGGAACTCTGGAATACCGGCCCAGCGTGCAGAACCACTACACCACGAAGGCACGCTAGGAAGAAGTACCTTATAACATTATTGAATTTAATAACTATTACAAGTGCTGAGTAGAATGTCATCTTTAGCAAAACACTTTAGGCTTAAAATTCAACTGTAATTTTAATTATGAAGAGAGAGAAACTAAGTAGGCTTAAGTAGAAAGAGTAACTTAATTATAATTTCATTTCTTATAAAAGGTTTTAAAATTTTATCACACCAGTCTAGTACTCATTCATTAATATGTTACAACAATTAAAAAAAAAGACTCATAAAACAATTTTTGAATTGTTAAAATTCTGATAAATTTTATTATAATCGCGCATTAGGCTGTTTTAATTTCATCCATTAAATTTCTCAAAGTTATATTTTGTTAGATAAATTTAATTAAGTGTACTTAAATTATAATTTATCTGCCTTCTTATTTCCTTTTTTTTTTCTTCTTATTTCTATTTTTTTGGGAAGGCGAAGAGGTGGGGAGATTTTTCACACACTCAATACATACGCCCTTCCAAGGGGGGGGGAGACGTTTCATATTCTGTCAGAACATTTCTGTGCATTTTTTTTTAGCCGCAGCAAATTGTATCTTGTTTACTGTGTGTACATGTTACTTTCTTTTTTGATTGAGGCATTCGTGACGTTTGTTACTCCCAGCAACTTTGATCTCCACTCTCTGCGGCCAACAGGCACTTCCAAATTTGGTCTCACAATATATTCGGCAGCAAAAAAAGAGCCGGCGCACGTAGTGAAAAAAATGCCTTGACAACAAAATGTTTAATTCTGAAAAAGCTTTATTATATACTCATTGCTGTAATTAAACCCCATCTACGGTGAAATTCAGCTTTAAAACATTTGAATTTTGATTAACTTATAGTCTAAAATGCTTTATTGGAAAAAGGTAGCCTTTTTTTCTTTAATTGCAAATCCAGTTACTATGCGGCTGTTGACCTTATTGCATAGTAATTTGACCGTCCTTGATCTTTGACTCGAACGAACCGGATTGCTACAATACATCGCCCTTTTTTTTTTCAACATGCCTTTAGCTGTTCATCAATTTTTGCGTTTGTTGCCGATGGCTCTTTTTTCTTTTCATAATAAATGATAATGCATTCATAGCACGTAAGAAAGTTCACAGAAGGGCAAATGAAAATTTGGGGAGGCTAGGTTAAAGAATTATAAGATTGCAGCGGCTTTAAAAAAAAACTTCGTTGAGATTATGCTTTTCCCTTTCTCTCTCTCTGCCTTCCCCCCGTGATTTTCTAAACACGGAGACCGGAGCTATGGTTGGACTCAGTGGTGTTGGTCAAATGACAGGTAGAGACTTACGGCACATGAATATTGCATTGGAAGCATGATTTTTATTACTTTTCTGTCTTAGCTGGGTAAATCCAGGGCTCCGAAAACTATGCTTTCGATGGCCCACTGGTGGCCCAAAGGTCACATGCAGCACTTAAAATTCCTTTTTGCGGTCGGTATGACGGTGAATAGTTTTTGTTGTTAACATTTATGGTAGCCTGATTGCCTAATTTTCATTCTTTTGACTATCTTCAGGAATGGTTGAAAATATTAACCATCGTCGTAGGGTTGAATTTCTAAAAAACTTATTAAGTGTGGAAGCCCTATAGAAGGCTGTTAGGAAAGATAAACAGAAATAAATAAATAAAGTAACTAATAAAATAAAATTTGAATAAAAAAGTTTGCAGGTTTCAGATTTTAAGTTACGTCCAAAGGAGCGTTTTTTTAACATTTTGTATTTTACCTTTATTTATTAAATATCATATTCTTTGCCCTTAAACCATAAAATTCAGTTCAATAGCAATGTCGCAAAATAATTTTAAAATGAGAATATCTTTAGAATATCCGATACACAGTTCCGCGCTCTGGAGATAAAAAGTTTTTTTTTTTTTCTCGTAGAGTTGTTGCCATCGCTCACTTTGAAATCCTTGAGTTTGTTAATAAAAAAATTCGTTAAAGTTTTACAAAATATGAAATCTATAATAAAACAAATTTCAAATTTGGTCTTCCACATGCTCATATTCGTAGGAGGATATTACGTCATTCAAAATTCGATGGCTCTATGTACCGTTGTTTTATCATAATGCGAGAAATATACATACATTTATGCAGATTTTTCATGATTTAATTTCTTCAAATATAATGCAGGATTCTAACATTTGGTGGCAACTGTTGGAAAAGTGAAACGGGCATTTATAGTGATTCAACGCAAAATCGCAAAACGAAAACAATAGTCCTTCAAGGACAAAGCCCCTTTGTACTAATAATTAATGTTTAAAAGAATGAAATAATTTTAATTAGAATTTAATAAAATGAAAAGAGATAAATGAAAATTCAATAAATTAAATTAATGATAAAAATTTAATAATAAGATAAATACCGAATCTCATCTTATTTACGGCTCCGGCTGAATATAAGCGCTGAATATACAGTATAATATAATACTATTTGAAGGGATGACAGAAACAAAGATGTTTCTTTACCATCACACTAGTGACAAAAGGTAAAACGGTTACAGCGTCACTAATGAGAGTAGAGAGAATGCTAAAAATAATATGAGAGGTAGAGAAGGACATTTTAACTGAGAAGTGTAGGTATGAAAACAAAGAAAAATCTAACGCTTTCTAACCACTTGCCAATATAAATCTAGCTTCCAAGCAAAATATGACAGGAGAGAAAATTGCCCCTGAATCACAAGAGATGATCTGCAAGCTGATGACAAAAGAAAGGTTCTCTACAAATGATCATTTTTATCCCCTATATTTTACATGGTTTACCATGAGAAATCACTAGTATTAGACGTGTTTGAGCCGTTTATCTTAGTATTTCACTATGTTGAACTAAATATAATTTGGAGCGCATTTACTAGAATACTAAATGATTTTCTTTTCTTATTGTAAATCGCGAGTAACTGAAAATGGGGAAACCGAGTCAGCGTATATGACGGCACGATCAGGATGATCACTTCTAGAAATATTTCCAGGAAAGAAATATTTGCCCGTTCTTAAATAATTTCTCATAAATTTATTGCGCTCCTGGATTAAAAGATTTTGACATGTGAGTAGGGGGTTTTCCTTTTCTTAAAATCTCAACTGCGTCTAAGGGTTTGTTTCCCAGGGAAACATAGAAGTTCTAATCTCAACTCAACATTCAGAAGTTCTAATCTCAACTCAACATTCAGAAGTTCTAATCTCAACTCAACATTCAGAAGTTCTAATCTCAACTCAACATTCAGAAGTTCTAATCTCAACTCAACATTCAGAAGTTCTAATCTCAACTCAACATTCTAATCTCAACTGCGTCTAAGGGTTTGTTTCCCAGGGAAACATAGAAGTTCTAATCTCAACTCAACATTCAGAAGTTCTAATCTCAACTGCGTCTAAGGGTTTGTTTCCCTAGGTATGCATTCAGAAGTTAGAATCAAGGCTTGATATAACTTATCATTAATATAAAATTTTATAATATCAAAAGACCTTTTCCATTAAAATTAAGGTTAAATTTCAAATATCAAAAGACCTTTTCCATTAAAATTAAATAAGTGCCGGAGCCGCTTTCGTTGAGGGCTTCGTTATGCTCCATCTAGACTACGATTTATCTCAAAAATTGAGATATACCGGAGCTTCGAAGCAATTTAAGCTCTGCGTAGTCCCGAAAACTGAAATATTAAGTTAATTCCTTGCCGAAAGCAGGAGACGTCATTAACACCTTGCACGTACTGCAAAATCGAGTTCCGCGAAGTTAACTTTCTATGAAAAACGCGAGTTAAGTGTAGTTCAGATTAATAAAGTATGTATACTTTATATAAACCTAAATATTATTGTAATTAAAAAGGGAAAGTAAAACAAATCTGAATTGAATAGATATCTAAAACGTCTTAATAAGTAGGTACATGATGCAATTATTTTTTTTAATAGCTGGTGATTTTTGCTTGGGACAATGTCTGACTCAAGTCATTAAACGTTTCGCGGTAAGGAGTGCAAAGTTTTTCAAAACCTCTTATAAAATATCCTCTTCTTCCTTTATTTCGGTCAATCTCCATTACAAAATCAGACACTTCCTTTTTTCAACGATTCGTTTAACTTTTCTCGTACGTTAAAGGCTCTCTATCTTCTTAACTACCGATGCTTTCACCGTCTACTAGTATTATAAGATCATCCAATTCTTCATTTATCACTTCGCGATGATCATCCTCTGCTAATTCTTTCATTTCTCTTTTTTCCATATCCGAAAATCCTTTGCCTCCTGCTGCTTTTGCAATTTGTACAATTTCTCTGGCTTCATTCCAATCGAAATCCTTTAAAATTGTTGACAACTTGTGGCCAGAGATGAGGCTAGTAAGCATTCACTGTTGATGAATTCACTTGTTCCCCTGTGAGTTTAATCGTTTGTGTGCATGTTTTATGTAGAATTACTTCATAACTGCCATTAGTGTGTTATGCTTTCCTCCTTCTAGTGCTTTATTTACAAAAATGTAAACATGACTGACATAATAGGATTTGAATGTTTTTATTCCTTGATCCATCGGTTGGATTAAAGAAGTGTTGCTTGATGGAAGGTATTAAAAACTCTGAATATTGGATGCAATGTTGTAAGGGCTTCAGTTCCGTATGCTGGAGCATTATCGAGAATTTTGGGAACTTTAAAGCTCAGGTTTTGCTTTTCTAGGCAATATCCGACTTCTTTAATAAATTAATTTTCAAATCAACTATTATAGAGACTATCGGGATGCAACAGATGCTCTGCAACGTACTGCGTATAATCGAAATTACCGCGTTCGGCAAATTAAATGGGGGCAATTAAGATAATGCGTATACGTAAAATCACGTTCTGCAAGTCTGCGTTCGAGAAGGATTTTCTGTAATTAATAGTTCATTTTAAGCCCTAGTATTTAAGAACATTAATATTTTTCAAAATGTGTATTTAAATTGGCATTAAAAATTTCTTGTATATGTAATCTTATACTTAAGTTCAGTGCTATTTTAATTACATACCCATTAACAGAGATAATTTGAATAATTATAACTACATTTTTTAAGTAACCTTTTATTACTATCGGACGCACTTTCCAAATAGAAGCCAAACAAAATGTTGTATTGTACAAAACTTCAAGACACGTTTTAACTGCTGTATGTACAGGAAAGTACCGGAAGATATCCACTTCTGATGTATATTAGGCTTTTTACAGTAAAATTAAGATTCAGAATAAAATATCCACTTTTTTTTTTTTTTTTTTTTTTTTTTTTTTTCCAGTCGCAATATTTTAAAAGCAGAATTATTATAGGCAAGAGGAAAAAAGAAAAGTATGATTAATTTAGGGAGAGGGGAAAGGTGTTTCTGCCCGAAATTCTCATAGCATTTTTCTCTGGCAAAAAGCTAAGGTTTCGTTATCCACCAAACATTTTTTTTTTTATTTCATGTTTTTTAACGTTGTAGAGTTCCTCACTTCGTGAATGCTAATTTACAGTTAAACGTGAAGAATCTTAAGAACTGATAAGCGATTAATCGCTTGAGTTTGAGCAACAAGAAACAACAAGATGGAAGGGTAAACAACTTTTTATTATTCAGATAAGATTTAACAGAACTCCGTCTTGGAGTGTACAATAAAAGCCGACACTTGGGCTTGAACTTAAGAGGCTAAGAAGTAAACTAAAACTAATCTAAACTAAAAGAGATATATACGCTAATTTACTGCGAAGGTATCAAGGACTTAAGTACGGCCTAGCGTAATAATAGCTTACGAGAGAGAGAAGCCTAAAAAGGCCGACGCGTGCAGACAGAATACCTGGTAACTCTCTCGTTTAGACCGAAGAACTTCGCGATTTAAATCATTATGTATTCAGCCGTGAATCTAAAACTACTTTTTTTTTTTTTTCTTATTACGTGCTCCGCCTTTAGGCACTACACAAAAAGGGAGGGATGCCCCGTGGAGGTCTTTTTAAGGGAAACTGGCTCGTATCCACGTTACACATGGGGAAAACCACGAAAACGCCCATGCAGCCATGCCCATTCGCCGGGACTCGAACCCCGGACCGAACTACCAGTGTTCAGCGGCTTTTACCGCTCGGCCGCTGGTGGGTCTCTAAAACTACGTTCTGGCCGGAAGTAGTAAGTTGAAGTTAAGAATTTGACAGGAAAGAAGTTTAACTCAAAATTTCACTGTTAATAAAATTAACATAATGCTTTTGAAATAGTTTAAAGAAGTTTTTCCAAAATTTCTAGCTCATTACATTCGTTGCGTTACGTTACACTATCATGCATTTATCGTCCATGCTACTTGGCAAGTGTTGCTATTGTGCGAAACTTAAGATCTTTAGTTTACTTTTCGCGCAATCTGAAAATTACCCAGTTATTATCATATGAGCGACATCAAACAATACCACCACAGCTATATACAGGAAGCGGAAAAAAAAGAGCATAGATTACATAAAATAATAGATAAAAAACACTGAAGTTATGATTTCGTTTTAATTGCATTGGTTACTTAAGGTTCTGGTTTGCAAATTATAATAAAATTATTGTATGAAAGAACTTTTATCATTATTAAGAACATGTTTTGTTAGCATTATATAAGATTTATGTGATTAGGATCAACAATGTAACTGGAATTGATTTTAATATTATTACTGATTGAGAGACCTTTTGTCATTAGGTACGAACATGTGTCGTGAGCGTCATATATGAATCACATGACTGGAATTAATTTTGAAATGATGTACTGCAGAGAGATTGATTACAAGCATACTTTTAGAATAGAGAGGGACAACGACCAAATTAAAAGGCAATTTAAACACCTATTGCCTGAATTATGCTCATGAGGAAACTTTTACAATAATTACTACGCGACAATCTTCAACGCAAGCTTTGTCTATGAAAATGGATTTATAAAATTCTTCCAAATGACGCGATTTATTCATGTCTACACAAATTTTCTGGATCCGATTTTGTTTTCACCTCTTCAAATGAGCGCTTCAGCGTGGCTATTGTTTAGGACAGGGAAAAAAAATCGATATCACCTGTGACTTAATAAGCACTTTAAAGGCGTAGTATGTCAGTAATTAAGGAGACTCATATTTTAATGTTTACAGAAATGTACTTTCAACTGCCTGTGCCAGATATTTTTTACCTCCGCTTATTCTGATTACATTACGTTCTACGTTCAGTCCTCTTTAGTGAAACAAAACTAATGTTAACTGCAATAGATTTTGTTAATCAATAACTTTAATCAAAATTTTTGCAATTTGAATTTTATGTTTAGAAAAAAGTGTAAATCATTATTCAAAAAATAAAAACGAAATAAATTAGATGTTACCGGATTATCTCGTGTTTAAACCGAGTTTCGTGCCGCATTTTTTTTCCCTCAAAAAGGAGATGAAAGGCAGGGATGCGGCTTATACACTCAAATGATTAGAAACAGGTAACGTACAAGCATGTAGCAACGCAGCAGGGCGTGTTTAACAATAGAGTATAAAATTCGCTGTTCTTGGGTGAACGTTCGACTAAAGAATTCGTAAGGGTTCTTTGGTTAGACAAAGTGCAGCTGGCGAGCTGCATGCAGCTATCCGGTATCTTAATTGCGGCTCACGTGATACTTGCGGACTTTGGCCTCTTAAATGCGATTCGCTTGCATCAAACGTTTCGTTTGCTCTTCAGAATACAAATTCATATCGAAACATAAATCAGACAATGACGCATTTCTTTGTGAAACACATATTTAATTTCTTAAGCTAGGTTGCGTACGCAATCATTCAATCGATTTCAAACTGTCCGCCGCAAATTTATCGCCAGAGTAACCAAAAGAAAAAAAAAAAAAAAAAAAAAAAAAGGGGGGGGGAAGAAAAAAAGCAAATAAATTCCATTTCCGCAAGTTGCTGACATCGCCATATTGCTTTTAAGGTAGATAATAGCCATCAAAATAGCACAAAATAAATATACAAATGCGAAGGTACCTTAAAAAGTAATGGTCGCTGCTTTTTTCTCTCAGGCTAATTATTATTTCAGGCAGTTTCTGCTTCTGCGTAGTATTTCCCTTTGCTTCGCAACAGCCATGATCAGCTTGGAAAATTTGTTATCTCTTGTGGAGTACCACTTTTATTCAGTCATTGAATCTTTGAGTAAGTCAGGTAATTTTTTATGCAATTTTGTCACAATTTTTGCAATCAATCACAGTAATATGCTGTAGTTAACACATTTTTCGCGTGAAACTTTAACTTTCGTTATAATTTCCCAAATAATCCTAGGTAGAAATCTGCATTTATTTCATCAGTGGGGGGTCAGCATCTTGAAATTTTTGAGGTCGCAGGAAGAATGGACTTCTCTACTGGACTGACAACGATTCCAATACTGGCCAAACATTTTAATTCATGCTTTGTCAGTTGCCCTTATTCGATATGGAAATCCTTCCCTGTCATCATCAAATCCTCGTTTCAAGAACGTTGCATCACGCAATGAAAAGTAAACTAGACACAAATTTTTCAATGCAACCAAATAATAATAATAATAATAATAATAATAAATCTGTCAAAATACGGCATGCTGATGCTGGTGAAATCGCTTTATCCTCCGACTTTCTCGTTTGTTGCTTGATGAACTTCTTAATCTCTAACTCCACACAAATATCGTACTAGGTTAGAGTCGGCTAGGCCTTTTGGTTACCCTTTATCTCTAAAATGTTTCGTTCCTTAGTTCTACCGCTTAGTGCAGCTGCATCGTTCGCACCGGCTCTGGTGCCAGCACTACACTTCTTTAATTTGTTGATATTTTTGGTCTTCCTAATCTTCAATCATCATGTACATTTTACACATCCTTCACAAAAGCACAGTACCACAACTTAAATTGTACTACGATCCTATCCCTGATCGCTACAAATTTCACCAATACTCAAAATTGAGTAAAAGTCGCTACCAATAATTAAAATTGAATAAAACAATTCTAGCTCAAATCAAAACTTATTGTTAAATCATTTTAAATGAAAGCCAATCCGTCACAAAAATTAAATATCAATTACACAACATAACTCATAATCCAGTTCGCATCTAATGAATAAATTTAACTATCCAACGTTAGATTTGATCTTAGTATGTTGGTCCTTATGTTAAATGTGTGAGAAAGCAAAATTATTAATTTTGATGCAAAAGCCTAAAAAAGTTAATAGCTTATTTTAAAATTATTTTTTGTTTCTAAGTAACAGTTTCTCTGCATTGCGCGCTGTCTGTATCACTTACTGTATTCTTTCTAAAAGACTGCTTATAAGCTAAAATTAAAAAAGAAAAAAAAAGGAAAGGGGGAGAGAAAGATAAAAAAAAAAAAAAAAAACACTGGATTTCTTTTTTAAATTTGAGATTTATTCTTTACTCAAATAAAAAGCTTTTCATATCATCATATTCATAAAGACCAATGAATATTCTTCCGATTTCAATTTACTTCTAGTAAAACCAAACAACGATTATAAACAGAGGGGGATAAAGGAAACCAGAAGAGTATGCTTGGTATTTCAGTCTGAAGAAAAGAAAGCCTAACTGCTTAGTACAGCAGTTTCAAATTTATATTTTGTTGGCACGCACTTTTCTGAACATACAGCAAGAGATATACTATTTATTTATTTATTGTATATGTAACCATGTTAATTACATAAAAAATTCGAAATTCTCATTAATTTACTTCAAAAGCTCACCTGTCTCATATTATTTTTTAAACGATGTACACTACCCGACATTGAAAATACAACACCAAGATGGAGTGGCCAAAAAGTGACGAAAAGCGGGAAACAGAAAGAGATAGTAACAAAGAATAAGTGATCTTTATTTCGAAATGTTATTAATTCACTTGAACCATTTTTGAACTTTCATGTAGTCATGTGCCTTTTACCGGCATGAAATTTAGTCACCCCTGTTATACAGGGTGATTCGCTACCGATATGACAAACTTAAGAGGAGATGTAAGGGCACAAAGATGATTCGGAATTATACAGCACTGCAGGGTCAGAAGTACCTTCGTCATGGAGTAGAGGGTGTTGAATGGGAGGTCGTGTTAACAGCGATCGTATTGGAGCCTGCGGATTAGCCACTCCGGAGGAATTTTGCTACTTGGTATCTTCAACAAAGTGCGGCAGATAGCTTATTATTATTCACGGATGAGGCTTTTTTCACAAGAGAGGGAGGCTTTAATCAACATAACGTCCATTTGTGACTTTGGATGAACACGTGCAGTTCAAAGTCGTTTCTCTGTCAATGTTTGGGCCAGCGTTGTTGGAGACCAGTTCCTTGGTCCGTACCTTCTGCCTCCCCTTGTCTGGACGATAGGACATAATGACGTCACATTTGAGTCATTAATAACATGACGTTTAAGACTCGAAACAAACGAATAAATATTAATAAGTTGCATGACCACACCGGACCTTCATACAAAATTTATAGTAAATTCCGATGCTTTTAATGAGGTAATCCACCAGTTTTCAATTCTTTCAGACTGATTGGAAAGAGGTAAACGTGCAGAGACAGAAAATCGAGACCAACTGCCGCATCGTAGAGTTTCAATCTGGAGGTGTAGGAGTTCGTCCTGATACCGCGCTGTCGTCACAGGACATCTTTAAAGATGTACAGCTGGATGTGATATCCCATTGAAATTCCAGTCTCCACCATGATGCTGTCACCTCTGAATGCGTGCCTCTACCTATTTGGTAGAGGCACGCAACCTCTACCTATTTGGAAAAATTGTGAACGAAGTAAATAATGCAAGTTATCTGGGGCTTATCATTAACCATAGGCTCACATCGACTTATGTTAAGCACGCCTTTCTGTACTACTCGGAAATTACTCTGGACTTAACAAAAAGAGAAGAATTTCAATGCATTACAAAACCAATTCTATGCTACACATCTCCATCTGAGCCTCAGCCTCAAAATGCGGAATACCATAAGTGCCTCAAAATGCGGAATACCATAAGTGCCTCAAAATGCGGAATACCATAGTGCAATATAAGATTCTGAGTAGAACTATAAATGCTCAGTACCTGATTAGAAACAAACTGATCCATGATGTCTTGAAAATTCATCAATTTCTGAAACTTAATGAGAGTAATTTCTAAAATTTAATGAGCATCTTTTCAACAGTGGAATTAGCTTTGTTGAAATTTCTTTCATCTCTCATCGCTTTCTACCTGACTAACAAGCTTGCAGTATAAGAGACTATGGTCTCTCCATTTTTACCACACTTTTTCATGATCGTTCTCGGAGTTTCACCTGCTAGCTCATATGCCCTCAGTGGCTTAATTTTCTTATATAGCTTATTAAGGCTTTGTTTGAACCCACAAAAGCAACATCATAATTCATATCCGTATCTATACTTCCACACATTGTGACCAAACAGTGAAGGTCATAGCTGCCCAACAGCAGATTCAAGCATATCCATGACCTTCACAAAACCCAGTACGAGGTTGCTACGTATAATACCTGGAAAGAAAAACATAAAAAATCCCAAAACTTTTCATTTGAGTCCTTGTATACATAAACGGAAGCTGAACGAATTTTAGAGATGCAACAGTATCACTCAAGAGTTTCGTGACTTCATCAGCATATATATTTTTGTTCGTGACAGAAATATGAGTCAGCCTTTGCACCACTTCCCGTATTCAGCTAAATACGCTAAAAAAGCACAAATTTTACCTGCTTTCTTTCAGTACATCAGCTTTGAAAATAAAAAGTTTGGATTGAAACGAATTTACCTTAAATCCTTTTTTTTTTATTAAAATTAGAGTTGAACGACTTATTATTGAAATTAACATGATGAGTAATTAAATAATTCATTGTTTCTTTTTGTGTTCTGAAATTTCCTGAATTTAAATGGGCTTTCGATAGGAGTAATAGTTTGGGTTTGAAACGATGTATAGAATTTTAAGTAGGTTATTGGTATTCTAATTACACTGGTTCACTTTAATCGTACTTTGTATTCTACTCTCGTTTAGTCTTACTTATACCTTGTTTCTTGGATTTTATGGAAGTTATGATTGCTTTATCTTTCTTTGAAACTTAGCTCTTTTTTTTTCTTTGTTTGGATTTATCTAAAACATCGTCAAAAGGCAGTCATTTTCATAAATTAGGCATTCAGCTTATGAAATTTTTTTCAAAATTTTTAAATACCATTCCTAATTTTATTTGTGTTCAATATTCGCGACTCAAAAGTAATCAGAAATTTAATCCCATTTTCCCTATTATGTTTTTAGAGACACTCTCAAACCTTTATCCAAGATTGAAAATGTGTTACGGGTACTTTCCCTATTAGTGTAAACATTTTCGTAGAAGTCGCCAAACTTTCAGAATGGGCCAAACTCTGGCAACCATGCGCTATCAGTTCTTCAGTTTTAACAAGTAGCATCCCTATTTTGATACGCATCCTTTTTGTTGTACTTCCAAGTTCCATTGGTTTTAACACTCAGATTACTATACTTTGTCTTAAACTCAGTTTTTAAATATGCAATTATAAAATTTTCGTGAGAAAATGCGATAAAATGTTTGGAGGAATGAAGTATTTTGATGCAAAATCGCTGAAGGAAACAATGGCTTTGATCTGTTTTTAAACAGATCACCACGACATTTTCATGAGAAAAAAGAAACAATAGACATGCTTGTCAGTAGGTTTATTGCTTGATTTTCTAGATAAAACATAAAATACATATGTAATAGATACAGAAGAATTTTTTTCTCTCTGTTAAAGTCATCATCCTATTCCTTCTGTCATCAACCCCCTTTCTTAAAAATCGCCAAACTGAGGCAAGATTGTTGCTCTAATACGTAAGTATCGTATCATTATTTTTTTATTATGTGCTTCGCCGCTAGGCACTGCACAAAAGGGAAGGGATGCCCAGTAAAGGGCATTTTTTTTTTAAGGAAACTGTCTCGTATCCACGTTACACATGGGGAAAACCACGAAAATGCCCATGCAGACAGCCCTTTCGTCAGGACTTGAACCCCGGACCTAACTACCAATGTTCAGCGGCTTTTACCGCTCGACCGCTCGTGGACAAGCGTACTGTTCTTTCATCAGGACCGGATTCAGAGCTGTATGTATGCATATATGTATGGATGTATGTGTTCATGTTTGCAATGTATATGTGAAAGTACGAATGTAAATGTGTGTATACATGCAGTCTGCCATTTCACATGAGCTCTAACCCTGAACGACATGTTTAACGTGTATACGAGACAGTTTCTGCTAGAAAGCCCTTCACAAAGGCACCTCTTTCCTTAGGCAGATAGTCCTCGAATGCTTGCTATAATCAAATAAACCAAACCAAACCACGGACAAAATGACAGCATTCAGCGGGCTTAACCACTCGGCCGCTGATGGAAACTTTGCAAAACTGTAAGATAAGTTTGAATCAAACTAATGTGGAAAGTTCACTTATAAAGATTGTAGTTTTGCTAAAAATTGTATAAATAGATGTGGGGAAAAAGTGTAAAGAGAACAAACTGATTATTAATTGAAGCAAAATTTATTAAAATGGTAATATGTTTATTATAAAGTGAGGATATTTCTGAGCTACAGTTTAGTTAATATGCATTTAAAATTTTCATTCAAAGAGTGAAAAATACTCACATATGATAATAAGAGCAAAAAATCCTAATTATAATTTTTAAATATTGAACGGGATGTGATTAATTAAATTAAAGTAATAAATTAATTTTTTCAGGAAATTATGAAGTAATAAATAAACTTTTAATTAAATGAACAATGATTAAAAATTTAATAAATTTTGATTCATTTAATGAATGAACAGTAATTATTAAGTAGTACACAATCTTTCTTGTGTCTGAATAAAGAAAAGCAAACTATTCAAGTACTTGTGCTCATTATAGATTAATTCGCGGAAATACCTGATGCCAGTTAAGTTAGATTGAGAGTAATGTACTGTTTTACTCATGATATCATTTGAAAATTCGTATATTACCATATTACACGTCATAAGGAATATGATGCGCCATTGTAATGCATAAAAAATGCCAAATAAACAAAGTAATATGCAATACATGTACCACAGTTGACTACGTAATCATAGAAATCATATGGTATATACACCCATATGACACATGGAATTGCCATTTGGGTCAGCAAAAATAAAAAAAAATAAATAAATTTAAAAAAAAATCATTATTTTGAGCAAAATGAATTATTTTGAGTGATATGGAACCCACATAAAAATTTTGATGGAAAATGGCAAGACCAGTTTTCTCTCATTATATCAGCAACAATCATTGTAGCCATTGTTGCTGATATCAGCACTGTTGTCACTCAGAAAAATGAGAGCGAAAATTAGCGTTTTAAGAGTTTTTAATTAATATCTCTGATTTTAGCCTTTTTTTTTTTTTTTTTTTGAAAAAAGTGGACGTCGACCTTTTCCATAACAGGACCCAGAAATCCCGTAAAAGAGGGGATAATCCCGTTCGAAGTCGTGGAAAAATGTAGGGGTCGTTTAAATATCAAATTTCTCTGCATTCAGTTATATACAAACTGAAACACATTGAAATAAAATAAATAAATAAATAAATAAATAATAATAAAAAAAAAAAAAACATTCTTCGAATGAATGCAATTTTGTACAATGAAAATATATTATTGAACGATAAACTGAAAGGCAAATAACATCTTGTTTTTATAAATAACAGGACACAGAAAGGAATGGTAGAAGGCGATAGCTATTGTAACGACTGAGTTATTAGCGCGCAAACACACATACCTTTCTTCTTTATATATACGAGTATATATATAGATTAAACTATGCTTCCAGCTATTTGGAGGGGGAAAAAACTAATGATCTGATCCTTTTTAAAAATAAAACTGCAATAGAAGAAATAAAACATATATTGTTTTGCAATGGAAGTCATACAAAATCTAAATGTAACATAACCTTTATGACTTTTACATAACTATGAGATAGAACTTTCAATTAAGAGATTATGAAAAAAATTCTATCAAATCCTTTTCATTTCTATAAATTAACGATAATTGTTTAATTTTTGATGGCAGGTTAAAGCATTGTTCAAAACAAATTTGATGATGGCTATAATACCATTCGCCCGGCCAAATTCTATCTTAACTCTAGATGTTATGGAATTGCATATAAAAATGCATTTGAGTTAAAAATTAAACCGTTTACTACTTGGCCTTATAAGTGGAATTAAATTGATTAAAATATTCTTAGTGCAACAGCCAAAAAAAGAAAATACACTTTTCTCATTATTATTATTATTATCATAAATTTTTTTCTGTACATAAGAATATCCAAATGTAAGTCGTAGTATTTATAATAAATCATTTCTCTTAGTCAGATATCGTCTTCCACTAAAGTTTCCAATCAGTGAAATCTAATTTTAAGACATTAAACCATCCAGAATACACAACATAGCCTTCAAGATTTTGAATTAATTTATACTGTTACTTCCATTTATTTTAAGTAAATGCACTAGGTATTTATCAAAGAATTTAATTATTTCAAAAATAGAGAGCTTTAAGCAAATCTATGTGAGAACTAAAATTGTATACAGTTAGTCTGAAGGAAATTTATGAGATTATTAACCAGGATGCAGTATTTAGGCTTTAAATCTAGATGTTTCAGAGTTAATACTGACAATCGTAAAGCATAATGCTTTACAAATAGTACTTGAATGATCAACGCAAACACTGTGAAAAATATTCTGTACAAAGGAACAATTTTTAACTATTTAAATTTACTAACTTAAATTTTAAACAACATTTAATACCTTGACTTTAGCCTAATACACGAATGCTGCCTATATGCGGTCAAGTCATAAATTTTGAACCCCTTTTTTCATGGCGGAAGCTGAAAAAGAGGGGATAATCTCGTTCGAAGTCGTGGAAAAATGTAGGGATCGTTTAAACATCAAATTTCTCTGCATTCAGTTATATACAAACTGAAACACATTGAAATAAAAATAAATAAATAAATAAATAAATAAATAAATAAACATTCTTCGAATGAATGCAATTTTGTACAACGAAAATATATTATTGAACGATAAACTGAAAGGCAAATAACATCTTGTTTTTTTAAAGCCATAGGTGTAGAAAGACAGTATTTATTACATCAATGAATCTATAGTAAATATTCAGTTTTGCATTTCGAATGCTATGTTACATGTATGCGAAGTATCTGAGTATCTGAGAAAATAGTCTTAACTGAAATGGCCTTCAACCTTTTCACATCTAAGAAACTGTTTTTCAACTACATTGGGGTCGCTGCTTTATGGTTAATTTTCTAATGCCATACAAACATTAAATTGTTTTTCATTTGAAACTTATGAATAAAATAACACAAACTAGATTGCAGAAAATTCTTCTTGAGTAAAAATGAAGTCATCTGCATTCCACAAGAAACTAAACATGCCCCCCCCCCAAAAAATATTTTCTTTCTCGCAGTCACAATATTTTTCTTAAATATTCAGCTAATGTATGTTCAAATATTCCAATCCATTATAATTAGTAATAAATCAATATAGTAAATGAATAATTTAATAAAATTAAATGGAATTTTAATTCATTTTAATTGTCATTTTCCCTCTAATAAACCCCTCTTCAGAGTTCAACAGCAGTCCATCAGCTTTTGTTCGGCGTTCATTTGAACCCAGGATATCATCATTTGCTGATGGCAATAGATACCGGCAGTCGATGAAAAGCTGATAGTAAATAAATTCTGATAATTAGTTGAAGAAAAAATATTTATGTATCCAAATTTTTCAAGCCCTATTGCATAGAAAATACTTATTCTCGTAATTACAGATACGTATATGTTATTTCCTTCGTAGTTTTCAATATATATATATATATTTATATTTGTAATTTACACTCATGTCCATAAATTAAGGATAATGCAAAATCAGGCAAAGGAAGAGTTAGAAGCAAAACAAATTTGACTTATTTGTAAAGCTTATTTATTAAACAAAAGGTAAAGAGAGAAAAAAAAATGCTATATGTTTGATATTATTAAAAAAAAATTAACGATGTTTACTCCCTGGAGCAAATTAAAAAAAAACCTATTTACAAAAAACCAATATTACATGGTTGGTATGATTGTTAATACATTGTATGTCTCCCAGACGATGCAATACAGTCCGTACAACGCCTAGGCATGCTGAGTATCAAATTATTGCTCTGATGTTGGGGGATATTACACCACTCAAAAAGCAATGCTATCCGAAGTTCCGGTAGGCATATAGGAGGAGGTTCACGGGCTGCAACTCGTCGGCCAAGCATGTCCCACACATGCTCTACTGGATTCAAGTTCGGTGAGAATGCTGGCCAGTCCATACGGGTGATATCCTCCGATTGAAGGCATTCGCTTACTATGTTTGCATGGTGAGGACGGGCGTTGTCATCCATAAACACAAATTGTGTGCCCATGGCGCCCCGAAACAAACGTACATGTTGTTTCAGAATGACTTCCCGATAGATTTGGCTTGTCATGGTTCCAATTTGAACATGCAGGTCTGTTCTGGAACCCAGAATAATTTCACCCCAAACGAGCATCCCTGCACCACCGTAACGGTGTCGTTCAATGATGTTTTCTTGGTGGTAACGGGTACCTGGAGATCTCCATATGAAAGTCTGGCGAGAATCAGACTGCAAGCTAAACTTGGACTCGTCGGAAAACATCACACAAGCCCACTGCTGCGGTGTCCACAATGCATGCTCTCTACTCCAGGCTAACCGCAGGCGACAGTGAGTTGCAGTAAGTGGAACGCATCTGACAGGTCTACGAGCATATAGACCAATCTGCCCTATGCGTCTGTACACGGTCTGCCTTGAAATTGTCGTACCAGTGGCTGAATAGAGCTGAAGAGACAGGTCTGAGGCTGTGCTCCGCCTGTTTCTTTTGGCAGTAACTGCCAAATACCGGTCCTCATTCGGCGTTGTAACTCTGAGGCCACCTGTGCTGTAACGTCTACTCACATTACCATCATCTTGGAATCGTTGCCAAAGCCTGGAGATGACACTCTGGGCAATTCCAAGTTCGTCTGATGCTTCCAGTTGGGTACGCCCACATTCCAGACGGCCGATAATTCTACCACGTAAAAAATCATCCAAATGCGTCCTTTGTGTCATAACTATTCGGTTATTGCACTGAAATGCTTATAAAGCGCCTGCGAACAATTTTACTTCTTTGCCTGTATTCTATATATATCACTCTCTTACACTCTCGTCATTGTGACGTACCATCGGTGTCATCTGGTTACTTCCTTAAATTTGCATATGATTCTTGAAGATGTGTGTAGTGATTTTACAGGTGATATATTTATTTTAGAGTTCGATTTCCGCGTGACTCCGAATTATCCTTAATTTATGGACATGAGTGTGTAAATCTTTTGAAAGGAACGTCATATTTTAAAATTATTATTTAGAAATGCATTTATAATGGATTTTATATTTACGAAAGATGTTTCCCTTTTTATTCAGGCTCACTGTATTTAAGTCGCTAGGACCAATGAAGGGAAAGATCGATTTGTTAATTCATTCCTAGTTTCAAATCGGATGAATAGACTTGCAGTGTAAGCTACGGTGAGCTATGAAAATTTCAACAAAGGGTTCGTATTTTATCTTATGAAAACAAAGTATCAGAATCTAATTAAATGTTTCACTTCTTATAAAAATAGAAAATACAAATATTTGTGAATAAAAAGAAAATATCTTTGAAAAAATAAAATTTAAATTTAAATTTACAAAAATATAATAATTACAAAATATTGCAAAAATTAGATAAAGTAGTGAATAAATTTATTCTGCACAAGCTCACTAAATGTAAAATAGATTGTGCAGTCAGAAAGCTCTCTTTGTCACAGAAATATACTGTTAATCGGGTTTTAACGTTTATTCAGGCTAGCGTGGGAAGTTCAATGAGTAACATGTATTTTCCTTTGAATGAATCAACTAACCAAAAAAAAGGGGAGGGTGACTTGAAAGTTAGATGCAAATTTAACAAATGGATTAAACAAGTCCTCCTGCTTCCTACCACTGTGTGTAAGCATTTTCGTGGATTTCCTTAAGGTAATGTAAATATAAGCCCATTTTCCCTAGAAAATTCTCAATGAAATATGCCTAGGCAACCCTCATATGCTTTGTCATATTCAATTAAATAAGCACATAAAATCATTCTTAAGATGAATAAGTAATTAATTTCATGTTAGATGATGCGAAGCTTTTCAAAAACTAGAATAAACTTTTTCGAAAACAATTAGTGCTAATTAATTCTGTTCAACTGCAATTGGATCGGATTATTTATTTATAGCAGTGCTTTTCAGCCTTGTGACTTACATGTGTGTATTGCTCAAAGAAGGAAAAAAAAAAAAAAAAGGAAATTCCTAGCCGAAAATAATATAATAATGAAATGTTAATAAACAAATAAATTAAATGGTTTTATTCGTCACGCGCTGCACTGCGCGAGAAATAAAACCATTTAATTTATAATTGAACTAACATTAGCTTTTTAAATACCAAATTCGTAACACTATAATCATTAAATTAATTTGATAATTATAATTTAATTTGCAATTATAAGGAGATATATGTTATTAATAATCCAAAAAAGTGCATACTAATATTATTAACCTGCTTAATAATACATAAAAGTGCACTTCAAAACTTTTCGAATCCTATATAATTTGTCTGCATTCTGGTACCATGTATATATCCTTCTACGCATTACCGACTTACAGTGAAGAACAGAGGAGAACTCTGTAGCTCCATTTAAGTTTTTATTCTTGATATACTGATACCGAATGACACCCAAAAACACATTTCTTTTACAATATATCTCTCCTTATGATCCCTAACGCACCTGTTTATTTTTCCTTTCGTAATTAGTGTCATTCTCCCGTTCTTGACCGCATTTGCAACTCCACCTAATACACACCCGTTTTCATAAAAGTCATCACCCAGCGCTTATTTTCTCAACCGTTGGTCTCAGACATATACTTTCAGTTACAAAATTGTTTTAGATGATGCATAGATTTCTATTTTGGTATTTTTAAATTTAAAGAAAAAAAAGAGATCAATTTTGCAAAAATCAAGAAATCTAACTTTTTATAAATTCCTCCGATCCCTATACTTATGTTTAGAAAAATTTTGTACTCGTTATAGAAAGTAATACACGAAAAAATGTTTGACTAACTCCCGTACAACAAAAATTGACCGATATATTTGTTATAGAAATCGGGAATCATATTCAGGGGCTCATTCATATTCTAATTTAAACAAACCTAAACATTGTTGTAATTAAGTGGAAAGAAAGAAAACAAATGTTAATTGAAATATTTTTTATTACTACGTAATAAGCACGTAATACAATTATTTTTTTAAAGATCTAGTGAGTTTTGTTTAAGACAATGATTGACATGATATAACGTTAAATGTCCTTCAAGGCATTATGAAATGCTGCTCTAAAATGCACTCAAACAAGCATTCTTAAAAAAAAGAAGAAGAGAGAGAGAGAAAAGAAATCTTTGATAACAGATGATTATTTATGATACCACTCTTTTTTCATTTTACAACTTCGAAAACCTGGGAGAAGGAAAATAATAACAGCTAGGGAAGATCCCCTAAAAGGCCCCACAATTGCAAGAAGGCCACCCTTTGAAAGTGGCCTCTGAATGGGTTTTTTTTTTCCATTTACCACCTTAAAGTATCTCCGATCGAAATTAAGTTAATGCTATGACGAACAACAACAAAGGAGAAATAGTTTGAAATTCAATGATTTATTGATATTGTGAGCATGCGTAATGTATGAAATATCCTTTGTCAACTACTTCTTATCTTTTGATGATGGCTTTTTCTTCAACATCCTTAAGTTCTTTTCTTTCTTTTTTTTTTTTTTTTAAACTTTTCATTTCCTTTTACTTTCGTTCAGCAAGTTATCGTTATCTGATAAACCCGAGGCGATCTTCGAGGCAATTCCGGTCTCTGCATCAAGATAATTTTCTTTAACAATAATCGCGTGGTTCGAAAAAAGAAAATTTTTACTCTTCTTCAGAAACTAAAAGCTGTAGCTTATCTGACTGCTCCACCTTCAGAACTTGAGAATTTAAAATGTGCCATTCCTTCCATGTTTTGTATTGCTAAAAGAGTATCGTTTCCTACTTCTGAGTACCAGAGCACCGAGACTTACGACAAAAGAGAAAAAAGCTTCGAAAAATTCCTGAATAAATTAAATTAAATAAAATCTGAAAGCTTTCAGATTTTACATTACGCCCAAAGTTGCGTTTTTTTTTTAAACGTTTTGTGTGTTGCCTTTATTTATTAAATATCACGTTCTTCACACTTAAAACATAAAATTCAATTCAACAGCAATATCGCAAAATAATTTTTAAATGAGCATATCTTTAGAATTTTCGATTCACAGACTCGCGCGCTGGAGATAAAACTTCTTCTTCTTCTTCTTTTTTTTTTTTTTTTCTGTACAGTTTTGCCATTGCTCGCTTTGAAATCCTTGAGTTTGTTAATCAAAAATCCGTTGAAGAGTTACAAAATATGTAAAACGAATTAATATGTACGAATTTTAAATTCCAAATTAGGGCTTCCAGATGACCATATTCGGTGGAAGATTACGGTATTTAAAATTTGTTGGCTTTAGATACCGTTGCTTTATCACAATGTGAGAAACTTGCATACATTTATGCAGATTTTCCACTATTTAATTTCTTTAAATGTAACACAAGGCGATAATATTTGGTGGCAACAATTTGAAAAGTGAACCGACGTTTAAAGTGTTCAATGCGAAAACGAAATTAATAGCCCTTCTGTGCTAATAAATAAATAAAATCTGCAGTAATGATGATCTTCAAACTTGTAACACATATTGTATCTTAATCTCTTCCTGAAACTGTGTAAGACGTTTCATAATTAAATTTAGAAGACTTGAATAACCACAGAAGCATGGTCTAAGGACACTATTCTTTAGATGCGAGTTGCTTCTAACGGATATCTTTCTAACATATTTTCTTATTTATAAGCTGAAACTGTATTCAATTAATTAGATTTGATTTATAATATGAGCAAAATGTAATGTGATACAGTACTTTTTCAGTTATTCTTTTTCAAAATTTGCTAAAAAGAAAGCCTGGTGTACTTATGCATTTTATTAGTTTTATAATTTTTTTAAATGCTTACAGATTTTCGCAACTTTAAAAAATATTTTGCTTAAAGGAAGATTTAAGGTATTTAAAAATACTTCAGTGTAAGGAAAATGGTCTTATGGCATGCTGATTCATTTACTTCAGAAAGTATTAATTAAAAATTTTCCAAATTAGCCTATAGGCATTTAGCAGATACATGAAAATTTTAATTTCTCATAATACACTTCGTTTTAGTCAGAGAGTATGCGGGTTTATTTTAATATGATGCATATTTAATTTGTATGATCAGTGATAAATCTTTGGCGTTACTAGATTTTTAGATACTTTTCATTGTTGGATATTAATTTCTTACATGATTTAACCATTTCGTTTAGATTTATCAAAATACATTTTTAATCTGACAGATGAATATTTATAAAAATTTCAACTCATGATGTTTTACTAACTGGGAGAGTGGGAAACCAGAATTAAATTCAAAATCTTAACATAGAAGGATGTTCTTCCTGAAGAGGGGTAGGCACTGCTTTTAACGGAATGCTTATTTAACAGCAAATTTGGAATAATAGTTTCCTGTTAACAAAAGCGTTAAAAATCTAAGAGTTCACTCTGGGTTCAATTTCCGGCCGTTCAAGGGGCTAGCTGCATAAAGTTTTTGTGTGACAAAAAAAAAAAAAAAAAAAAAAGCTGTTTCCTTTATAACGTTCCCCTCAAAGGCACTTCTAGTATAGTTTACTATAAACGAATGATCCTTATTTGTAGCAACGAGAGTACAAAGAATCTCAGAAGAAACTCCAAGAACAAAACATCAGACATTTTGTCCACGCCAAAGATTTATCTTTAATTTCAGTGCTCATTTCAGAAAATTACTGCATCCTTCCTCTCAGAGCAATAGCAGAATTTGTGTTTTGGATACGAAATGACTTATTTTTTATTCGTACTTTCTTTTTCACATTTTTTATTGATTTCAATTGCTGCTCTCTCAGCATCTATATCTTTTATATTTAAATACACTTTGTATCTAAGAAATCAATTCCCATAGCAAAAGTTCTCGATCATGATGCAACTCGACGTGACCAATGAGGAGGCATAGAAGAAGAAATGGTTAAACTGAATAGTAATGGATCCATTTATTCAGTAAACATACTCCTAGAATTTTTACATATGCATGAGGATATTTGGTCTAGCACAGACTTATTCAAATAGCGAACGCTATCCTGCCAAATTTGCTGCCAGGTATTCTGTAATTGCTCAGCAATTAATATACGTTGCGAGGTGGTTGTAACCGGCATAGTAATAGATCCAAGGAGGTTAGAATATTTTAAGGAAGCTTTCTAACCTCCTTGCATAGATCGCATATCTGGTTGAACTGAGCAAAAGTCTGAAAATCTAGCAGGCTGAGGGAGAGATATGACATTACGTAGACATTTCCTGGGAATGTTTGTTTTGAACGGCTGTTATCTGTTTGAAAGACAGCCCCAACACGCGTCATAAAGTGGCAGAATGTAGTCGATGTATTCGCGGGCGGTAAAGTGCTGTTAACCCTTTGGTGGTGATCAACGAGCTCAACTCGCCTTCCGGTTACACACAGTGGTGGCATACGACCACAGATCAGACTACAAATTTACGACTGATAAATATCGTGCGTGTTTGCGAAGAAAGAATTGCTCTCGAGCGCGGCATCCAAAAGGCATTTTCCTTACCTTCTCTACTACATTTTGGCAACCAGGCGAGGGCGCGAAATCTTCAAGTTGTCTTCGTGCATTGAAAACCATAGCGCTTCGGCTCTGAACCAGGTATCATATTCCATTGATTTCGCAAAATATATGATGGTCGTATGCCGATTTGCACTGACGCAGGAGAAGAAGTACTAAATAAGCTGCCTCCGCAGATGAATTCTGCAAGCCTCCAATATAAGCAAAAGTCGCTGTTCTTCTTAAAAATGATGTGGTTCCAATCCAATGTATTCCAAACTTCCTGGTCGGGATTAGGACTTAGTAATGATAACAGACGAGGACAATATAGTTTAGTGACTACCAGCCATATTATAACAATATTTCGTGACATTACACGTCGAAGAAATCACGGTAAATGGCCTTGAATTAGACTGGACTATTTGGATTGTGGCAAAGCAGGCGCGGGTTATTTGCCTGAGGAATAGAAATGCTTTAGTGGAGGACAAATGGTGCTGAATGGCGGATAACATCGCCGCACTTAGTGAAGCTCTAGATAAAGCAGGAATATCTCAACAAGTTGTTTGTCACTGCCCCCCGTTTAGTTATATGGATGCTGTGTTGAAACATTTGATATTAAATGACCAACCGGCCGAGGAATGTATTTTATGTGTGTTTTGGAATGCATGTTTCCTGTGCTCTTTGGACCGCTCTATGCATTCCACTAGCTGTGAATTTTCTGTTATTTGCATACTAAAGTTCTGGATTTTCGGACAATTTTTTTAGGCGTATACAATTTTTTCAGAATAAAGTACATTATCCGATATGCAGTTATGTCTATCTTTCCCGTTCCCCGACATTTTCTTAAAATTGCTCCCAATTATCTTGTTTTCATATTTTGAAGAGAGCCTTTTAATCTTTAAGTTAAATTAGGCACTCATTAAACTCTAGTCACAAACAAATTAAAGGCCTATAACTTTTAATTGGAAATCTCGCTACTTAATATTTTATCTGAACACAAATGCGATATTATTTCGAATTTAAACCAAAGTAAGGTTTTAAAATTGAAAAAAAAAAAAAAAAATTAATAAAATAGGGCCAACCTTGTATTTAAACACAGCAGGATTTTAAAATTGGAAAACTAAAAAAATGGTAAAAAAAATATGATTTTATAATAAGTATAGAAAAACACTTTTAGTTATTTAATTTTGTAATAATAAAATATTATTTGCAAACTAATTTATTGAATTATCTTCTTCAGCTTTACTGTCACTTTCGACCATGGAGGTAGGAAAGGAAGGAGGGGCCAGTCGGCACTAGAAGTGAAGCACTACTTTGAAGCTTGGGTCACCATATGGGGTGTTCTTTGTTTACATTCAGAAGCTCGCTTGACACGGTTCTGATAGTATTTCGACACACGACAGTTCCATACAAATCGAAAAAGGGACCCTTTCGCATGAAAGAAACATTCATAGTGTGATGGATAATAGCAATTTGTATAGTTTAGTGACATTTACGCAAAAATCACATCTTGGTTATTTTTCGATAACTAACAACAGCGCGATTTTGATTATGAGTTTGTTTTATAAAATTCTAAGCTGTTGAACTACAAAAATATAGATTTTAAGAAAAATGTTATGCTTAAAAGAATGAAAAATACCTTACGGTACATTTAAAATTGTATACGTCTTTCGATACTCTTGATAGAGTATTTGCTACTTTTATTTTATTTTCCAAATGCCAAAATGTTTTAAATAAAACAAATTTTTTTCACATCCATATGTTATTGTTGCATATTATTGCAAAAAGCATGTATCTGCCTTTGACAAAATACATAAATATTCATTAAATTATTTATAAATGTATTTGAAATGAAGAATTTATTCACTTATAAACAACTGTGAAAGTACTGTCAAGAAATCTAATTATTAAATGTATCTAATTTATAATGATTATAAATGTTATCTAAATATATAATAACCTTAATATTGAGTAGTAAACATAAATTGAAATCCTGTTGACAAATACGTTATAAAACTATTTAAGCAAGAATTGTTCGTATTGGAAAGCAATCTTTTAAAAGGTATTGTAAAGCAAATGCTATGAGATGCGCACTTAAGAAAGTAATAAAGAGTTTTGGAATATGTATTGTTGAAATGAAGGGTAAAAAAAATCTGATAAGTATAATTAAAAGAATTATTCCCCTTACATTTTATAATAACCAAGTTACAAGTTTTAAATAATACTTTAAAAAAAAAAAAAAAAAAACTTATTTCATTCCGTTCAGAAATGTTCAGAGAAAGTCAAGTACTATTTAAAGTATTTCGCTAATTCCTAATAATTCTCTAATTTAAAATGAACTGAACAGAGCATTAATTATAAATAGACTTACATTTTTCGATTTAAAAGATGCCCCAGAAGCCAAAAAATCATGTCATATTTAAGAAAGTATTTTAGGAAGAAGCTCTATAAATAGAAAAGAAATAATGCATAATTTTAATATTAATAATACAATAAACTTTGATCTTAATTTTTGTACCTTAACGGAATAAAATCGAATTACCTTAATTTTTTTTTCTAATGTAATTAACGAAAACTTGTGAAAATATTTCATTCAAATTAAACCATTCTGAGAAAACTGTCCTGTGAAAAGTATAGCATTTAATTCCGTTCAGAATGAAATGTTTAAAAATATGTTGTTTTCACATACTTAGGACTCTGAAGTGTTGTAGAAAAAGAAAATATATACATTTATATGTATATTTACGACGTAATTACAAAATATTTACATCCGAACGCTTCAAATCCTATTGAACTCAATGGTAAATGACCCAATGTTTTGGTCACCACGTAGGGATCGCCGGTGCTTCAGAGCAGGGTACGGGAGAAACTTGTTTAGGGCAACTCCATCTTACTTCCTACCTCCATGCTTTCGACTGGGGGGGGGGCGACTATGCGTTGCGCAGATGGAGACTACTCCATATACTGATTTGTTAGGTTGCGTATTACTTACTGCTTATAGAACTAAAATTACATTTATTTTAGATCTAAGAGAATCTCTATTAACAATACAATAATGACAATTGAAAATTATTATTGAATGCATTGAAGAGATAAGTATTGTCCTCATCGTTCTGGTATGCTGCTCTGTTTGAAACAGACTGCAGACTGAATTTGTCACGCCTTTTTAATTTTTTGGTTATATTTTACAACTTCTGATTCGTTGTAATTTAAGACGATATCAGAGGAGCTGAAGAACCATCTTCAGCCCCTTGCATTTGAGAGGCACAGACTGATTGCTTAAATTCCCTGACACTGGTCATGAAGTTATGACTCTTGTAATGTCGAATGCGGGCATTACTGAACAAGTTATTGCTTCTGAAATATCAGAACATATCGTCTCATACCTTGTAACAGCTCGGCGATAACGACTTGAGGGGGACCGCACACGCAAATTTTTTATCTTTGTGTGGTCTGCCGCAAATTGGGGTGATGATAGTCTCTGGTGTGCTGCGCCAACAGGGCGACTCCGTGTAAAGATTGGTAACTAAGTTTTTGCATTGAGTTACGTTGCGTATTATTTACTGAAAACAGAACTAAAACACGTTTATTATACATCTATTTTTGTGTCTATTAACAATACGTAACGACAATTAACACTGAATGCGTAAGCAGATAAATATTGTCCATATTATGTGAGGATATTGCTACTGGGAAGTTTCTCTAATCGAGAATCCAAGAACATTCTAACCTGTTTCTCTGAAAGAATCTACAGACTAAATCAGTCACACCTCCTTAATTTTTCGGTTGTATTTTGAGTCGTCTGAATCGTTATATTCGCAGACGATATTAGAAGAACTGAAGAGTCGTTGGTTCTTCGGCCTCTTGCATTCAAGAGGCCTTGATGACAAACACAGCGCCGATCTCTAAAATCTCGTAAGACTGGTAGTGAAGTTATGACTCTTGTATTGCCAAGTGGCGTCATCAGACTCCGTTCAGACGGTGGTATAAATGACATAGAGACATAGTCATAAGGTATAAAATGCGGGAGTTGTAATTAATACGATATCAGAAGAGCTGAAGAACCATCTTCAGCCCCTTGCATTCGAGAGGCACAGACTGATTGCTAAAATTCCCTGACACTGGTCATGAAGTTATGACTCTTGTAATGCCTACACATGCAAGACCGTAGTCTAAACCGTAGACAATCTGAGAGGTTAAATTTGCGCATGCGCAGATGTGTGAACAACTTTCCCGCTTTGTTTCCCAGCTCAATAAGTTTCGTGCGTTCGCTCTGATTGGTCTATTCTTATGCTAAGTTGGCAGAGAGTTGAAAATTTCGAACTTTATGCGAAAATCCTTAAACCAGTTCTTGCGACTTTGCAAGGTCTGGTTACCTAGCAACGAAGCTCGGCTTAAACAAGTTCACATTTATACCACCGTGTGAACGGAGCTTTACTGGCCAGAAGTTGAATTCTAATCATCACAGTTTCATCAGAGCCCTTCTTTTAAAGCCATTTAAATCATTAGTAACGAACATTTTAAGAATAATTTTTTTTGTTAATTTCCTCAGGGATATCTTTCTATAACTGCAGTACCCACTGAGCAATTGTAGAAAAAAAATGCTTCTGTCATTATACCAGTTGGTCTCAAAGGATTTAATCTTTAATCATATTTCATAATGGGGTCTTGTTAACAGACACGTCAGCTGGTTGGTGGTGTTGTTGGTCTTTTTAATCATGTTTCATAATGGGGTCTTGTTAACAGACACGTCAGCTGGTTGGTGGTGTTGTTGGTCTTTTTAATCATGTTTCATAATGGGGTCTTGTTAACAGACACGTCAGCTGGTTGGTGGTGTTGTTGGTCTTTTTAATCATGTTTCATAATGGGGTCTTGTTAACAGACACGTCAGCAGGTTGGTGGTGTTGTTGGTCTTTTTAATCATGTTTCATAATGGGGTCTTGTTAACAGACACGTCAGTAGGTTGGTGGTGTTGTTGGATTTTTCTTAAGAAATTGTCTAGGCAGCGGTTCTCAACCTTTTGACTAACGCGGATCATCTAAACAAAAATTGAAAACTTTAGTACCATTACTACATTTTACAATGACTATTTTTCAAGTTCTCAATAGAAATATTAAATCAAAATATATTTTGCCATTTGCACAACTTGTAGGTTATTTGTATTAAATGTGCACACATAAAAATATTAGATTAAAAATTGTTTACTATTTTATCAAAATTTAAGTTACAATGTTTAATTCTAAAATTTATTTTGAAATTTGGGAAATTTGGTGCCTGTTTAAGAGAGATTAATTTCTTTATGTCTGGTCATATTTCACTTAGCTTTAACCGTAAATTAGAATCCACTTTTAATTTTGTTCTGTATTTTTTTTTAAATATAACATGAAAGAAAATCCATATTTACACAAATAGGTTGTGCAAAAAAGGAATAAAAATTTAATAGCTTTATTTGAAATGCCTTTAAATTCTTTTTTTCGGTTCAGCCAAAAGTGTTATTTTTTAAATCTTCAGTTAGTTAGAGTTCAGTCACAGAAAATTTCCATCAGTTGTTATTCTTCGCGAGATTTTTGAATTTAATCGTTAAAAATACTTTTTTTACTTGCTTTATTTCTTTGCGTACCACCCATTTTTCTCTTGCGTACCATTGGTTGAGAATCGCTGGTCTAGGTCATAATCTAATAGGCTATGATGAGGCAAACGAATGTTGAAAATAAAGCAACTAACATAAAAGATTGGTAATATTTTATTACGTTATGACATAAAAACAATGGATTAAATTTAACAACCATCTCAAATAATACACTGAAGGGTATGTATTAGTTCATGCTGTGATGAAGAGATGATAAAATTCAGAAGATAAATTGGAATATAAAAGCAGGTAAAACCTCAAACCACTAACAATTTAAAGTTGCATTAACAAAAGATTGTTCAAACAATTTAAAACCAATTCAGATTAAGTAACAAAACTAGTATCCCTTAAATAATGACATATTCAGATAGATTTCTTTACCGATTAAAATATCTACACTAATATCAGAACTTTTTTTTTTTTTTTTTTTTTTTTTGCTCGGTGCAGGCTACAGGTCGTTCTAATTATTTGAAATAAATCTTTAAAAAACAAATTTATAAGTAATAAAAAAGTTTAAAAAATCATATTCTTCAAGACCCTCCCCCTTAAGGTTACACAAATAGACAGTATTCTTTACAACCAATTTTATTTTTAATAATTAAACATTTTTATCATCGAAGAATGGAAGGAGTGAGACTTATGGCAGTCGTTATAGAAAAGATTTCCTTTACCAAATTTTTCATATGTAACGTAACATTTCAGATAATGTAACAATAACAAACGTTGTCTGCTTGAGACTTAAAACACAATAACAACTGATGTCTACTTCAGACTCAAACATATGTATGTATATAAACGAATACTTGCAGACAAAAACATATAAAAATAAAGCTAATATGGTCAGAGAAATGACAATGCTGGAAATGCATGATGAATCTATTTTCTGATTTGCATAACACATTTTTTTTCTAATGTTGTATTTGTCTTATTCCTGTAGATAAAATGTTACAATTATAAATTTAATATGCTATGATTTCATTTATCCAATCAGTGAATTTTGTTATTCTAGTATATACACCAGGCTGTTTGGGAGCCGCACATCCCATGCCCCAGGATATCAGCCCTACCAGCGTCCAATGACCTTTCTCTCCTCTTATCACCATAGGTCCTCCAGAATCACCCTAGAAAAAAAAGTGACATTATTTTAGTGATCTAGAAGCTTTAGTTATTAGTTACAAAATAAAAAGCAAGAAAACAGTTTTTTTTTTATTTTTATTCTACAACACTGCAATTTTGACTATTAAAACAAGAACACATTTTTTATTTGATGGTTATGTTCGAAAATTATCCCATGCATTAAATAATCAGTTAAATCATGAATAATATTTCTCTTAGAAATCACTTTGCATCGTTAAGTACGTCATGCACTGTATAACATTAAATTCAACAAGTTAAAGCTGATATAAAATTAATTACATGTATACATTATATAACACAGGTTTCGAACTGTATAAAATACAGTTCGGAACCTGTACTCAAAATTTCAAGAATTGAGGCCTTTCTAATCTAAACAAAAACCTTCCTCTTGGTGAGCCTTCATTGGATAATTGCCGCACTTAAGCTTCTGCCTCTCTTCCAGTTAAGACACTATTTCCCTCGCTCTCTTTCTATCGCAGCAGTTTTAAAAAATGTAAATGTTCTTGAATAAGCACGATTAGAGTGCCAAGTAAATTATAGCCACAAGTGTCAATTGAAATAAAAATGAAATTTAATCCACTCCGACTGCCACGTTTCCTAATCATTACGGATTCAACATCTTAGCATTCTATGCAATCTTCATGAATTCTTCATCTTCAATATGCATTTACGTTCTAAGTCACCTACGTGCTGCGTAATCAGCATTTCTGCGTTTCTATGTCTCAGTGTTTCTACATCAGTACTTTTACTTATCGTTTTTATTACATATATATAGGGAAAATTAGTAAACGGTTAAAAAATCGCTAATTCCGGCAATTTGTCTTGCATTATATAGTACTTTACTGTGAGGCGAAACGTATTTCCCTTTTTCTTAATTATCAAACAATTTCCTTAAATATTTAGATTCTGTTTCTGGATTTTCTACGATAGTTTTTTTTTTCTTTTTTTTTTTTCGGTTGTCTCCTACTTTTAAAAAATTAGAATCTATAAACTTCAGGTTACAGTATATTACATCGAAGAATTTACCATTGCACTTTCGAAAGTTAAAAAATAAATAAATAAAAAAATAAATAAATAAAAAGCATACAAATCCCCAAATTTCAAAGATATTGCACGTGAACATTGCATGCATATTTCGGTTTAACATTTCAGGTTACAATAGGCCTACTATTTTAAGGTTAGGTTAGGTTATTTAATTACGGCAAAGCCTCGAGGGCTATCTGTCTAAGGGAAGGAATGCCTTTGTGGAGGACTTTCTAAGAGAAACTGGCTCGTATACACGTTACACATGGGGAAAACCACGAAAACACCCATGCAGCCAGCCCGTTCGCGGGATTCAAACCTCGGACCGAACTATCAGTGCTCAGCGACTTTACCGCTCGGGGGCCCCTAACATTTTAAGAATGAGTCTATTTAGGTACAACATATAAAATTTTATATTTAAAATGAGCTATTCAAAACAGCAAAGCCAAATAGTAAGAAAAAATTTATTATATTATTTCACTATAAATTAGTATCACATAGAGACTTCTGCACTCATCAATAAAGAAAAGGCTTAATTATTCAACGCATACTTGTGCAGTTATTTCATTGGTTCCCCTGTGTGCAAGGGCTGCAACTAATATTTCTCTTAAGTGGTTTTACTTTGTTTTGCAATGACACCAAATCCACGAAGTGAAAACAGTAAACAACGAAGAAAACATTTTCATGGTTTATCTTTTCCTTTGTCTTTTTCGTCTCTTTTTATTTATTTATTTTAAGAATTTTTTTCAGATAACGGCTGTTTCGGCTGAATGGTGTAACCATTAAACTTCGATGCTGCTGATACGAAGCTGAAACAAATATGTTTTATTAGTGGTATACTGAGCGGAAAAGTAGGTAATTCTGATCGTTATGCTAATAAGACAGGGTTTTCACTTCTCCATGCCTTTTTAAACAACCTTCCTTGATATGAGTCTGTGAGGAAAGACCTAATAGATGGATGATCCCAGAGAGATCGAAAAAAAGGAGAGGGCACAGCATAATGCCTTAGGTGTTTCTTGCATCTCATTAAAATTTATACATCGCAGGAAATGAACTAATGCAGCGTATTTAAAAAGATTTCATTGGAAGTTACTTAACCTTTTGACTACCAACGGGACATGTATGTTCCACTAAAAATTTAAAAATTACTGCGGGGTTAAAAAGTACTTAAACTCACTGTAACATATCTCAGTCGTAGAATCAAACCAGTTTTGCATGTTTCACTTCTTGTTACCCAATTGGCGCTAAATATTATCCCGCCAAATGCCATTATTATTATTATTATTTTTATAAATTCTTAGTCAAATGGTTAAGAGTTATTTAATTTGAAAACATTCATTTTAATTGCAATATAAGATCAACGTCATATATATGAAAATTAATGGCTTCCTTTTTAAAATAGCAGATTGTTCAAGTTAACAAATGGAAATTTCTAATTAAATTTTTTATTAATTATTAAGCACTACTAACGTTCGTACATAAGAATTCGGGAATCAGTTCTTCAGTCAATAAATGTAAAACATCGATATTTGCTTTCCTCGCTTAATGCTATTTTTTAAGTTGTTTGCGAAAATAGCCGCGCTTCAAAATCAGAGCTTAAATTGCGCCGAAGCCCACTGGAGCTCGGCTCCCGTACTTCTTAGTTTTTGGGATAAATTTACAGTTCTAGCCGCACCTGAGCCCTAAATAAGAAGGCTTCTTTTATGTAACTGAACAACAATTTCGGTAGAATTTTTAATGTCAAAAATATTATTTTTAGTAATAAAATTATATTAAAAATTACTTGTAAAATTGTAATTTATCTCTTTACATTTTATTAAATTTTAATTATTTAATTACTTTAATTATTTTTAATAATTAATTTTTTAAAATTATTAATGGTTTTATTAGTCATTTTATTTATTGATTCTTTTTCTTCTTTCCTGACTGTCTTCCATAGGGCTTCGGCACTTCTAATTTTAGAAATTAAGCCCTGTTCAAAATGTTCACCGTTATGTGACGACACATCTTTCTTTCCGTGTTGTAATTCAACTTAGTTTCACCATAATCTAGCTCTGCTAAATTAATATCGTGCAGCTTTTACCCGGAGAATTTGAGAAATTTAGAAAAGTGAGATCGGTCATGCACATTAGCAAGAGCTATTTTCTGGAATTGTCCGCTGAGCCATTCCTAAGGGCTTGAGAAAAATGATAATGATCGGAATAAACTGGCATTAAAAAAAAAGTAAAAAATTCCTATTTGCTTTTGCTGACGTCAGAATCGTTCTCAGTTTAGACAGATCAAGGCCAAAGGCCTTGTAGTTCAGTGACCGGATTTGCCACACCCACTGCGTCTCTCAAAAGACCGGATTTTAGGTACGAACTGTACAACTTTTCATGCATGAATTCCCATCCCTTCCCTTCCCTTCCCAGGGCATTTATTCCTATACTTACCTCGCAAGCATCTAATCCGCCACTCAGAACGCCTGCGCACACAAAAACATCTCTTATAGTTTCTGAATATCCAGCTGCTGAATACATATCTTCACATTCTTTATTTGTCAATATTGGCATGTGGACTTCGTGTAATGATCCAGGTAACTCTCCTTCTGAAAGAGCAAAAATAAATTATGTATTTACAATTAGAATAAATTTAAAATGGCTCAGAATTGCAAGCTTATTCATCAATCAAACATTTTTAAGTACAAGACTGCGATCATAGCCACGGATCCGTGGGTTCTTGAAATCCTAAAAATTTGTATTAAAAAAAAAAGATAGACGGTTTAACAGTAGCAGAAATGCGTATATGTTTTGTATTCACTTATTGTCGTGAGCGTGAGCGCAAGTAGGATGTATGATTGAGGCAAATAATAATAAAAAAAATTGGCTGCGTGTCTTGAAACTTAACTAATACGTGCGGGTACTGCATTTTTACGTTACTTTATCATGTTGTGAAACTTCAGCTAACATATCAGGATCTAATATTTTCAAACCCACAAAGAGACATAAGGAAAATTCTTTGTAAACGTGCAGTGCAGGCCACAAAATAGTTTATTTTAATGTCATATCTAATATAGGTAATGTCTTATTACTATATTCAGTTTATCAATTAAACAACAGTTTTATCCATTATTTTAGAGAGACAGGTATTAGAACGCATTACCCACGAATACCGAGTACTGCTATTTTGAATTAAGCTATCAAGCAATCAAGTGTTTTCGATACTTCAGTTTGTTTGAACAATACACATTATACCGAGACACATTTTATGACTCAGATGTGATGTTGTATTTAATTATGGCAAAGCACACTAGGGCTATCTGCCTAAGGGGAGGGATGCCTTCGTGGAGGACTTTCTAAGGGTAACTGGCTCGTATACACGTTACACATGGGGAAAACCACGAAAACACCCATGCAGCCAGCCTGTTCGCGGGATTTGAACTTCGGACCGAACTACCAGTGTTCAGCGACTTTATCGCACGGCCGCTGGTGGGCCCATTTTATGACTCAGAAATGATCTCACATGGAAATGACGTAGTCTTGTGATATTAGGTTTTCTTATCACCTTTAATTCCTATTATTAAAAGCATATATATAGGGAAATCAGATAATGAGTGCAACAAAATACTCAAAATATTAAAAGATACAGTGCACATATATGCTCTCAAGATGATGTGCCTGGCTGGCTGGGATTCTTATTTCCGAGTCAGTCTTGCATATTATCATCAGCTTTTCCTTAGAAACTCTTACTGGGTTTTATATGTTCATCAGTTCACTAAATGGATACTTGGAATTCACTTTCAAATTTAGAAGTTTTTTACTGCTGACACCTATAATCAACTTCCTTCTGGAAATCAAATGTTAATCACAACTGAACAAATTCTTTTCACTAAAGCTAATGCGTTTAGCAACGAAACTGGTTAACTAGATGGGCAGCTGCTCTCATTTAAAATAACGGACATTTTTCGGTCTCGAACATAGACCCGGACGTGACCAGACGTTTAAAATTTCGAATCCTCAGTGCTAATCCTGGACATCTGATACCCTAATATATAAAGAAATCTTAAAACGTGAAAACCTGCAAGTTTTTTAAAATTATTTCATTGATAATGCGATGTTTCATTCCTTATTTTTTATATTTTTTTCTCTCATTTCCAAGCTAGTGAGTGATAAAGGAAAGTAATGAATTCTTAAACAGTTACTAGAAGGGAATAAAATAAATTACAAATTATATGCAAAATAAATAAATTTATTAATTTTAAATATAATTTATAATACTAAAGTATTTTGATGGAAACAATATTCATGCCGTACGAATAGTCATTCCGTTTTCCGGCTGTTTTCTGATTGTTCTGTCACAAAGTCATTCTGCTTTCTGACGTTTTCTTTAAGCCCACCAAAATAAACTGAAAGTAGCAATAAAACGAGTCACATCAATTCTCGATTTCTCCATTTAAGTTATGTTTTACGTTATATCTATATTATTCTACACAGTAATGAAGATCTTTCTCCTTGTTACCGATACAGTTCTGAGATACACAGTTTTAACCAATACACAAAATTAAGTAATAATCCCCGAATCTTCTAAACGTTTACACAAAAAATATTATCACCGAGCAATTTAAGGCCCTCATACGACTATTATTTGGTGTAATTTCAGCGGAATAATAATAATGAGCAACTCTGAAACATCACGGGAGTAACTAAAATGGAACACAGGAAGACACAAAGCGAGTAGATTTGTGGTAAGCAAAATGAAGCCATTTGATTGGCTCAATGCATGATACTCACAACTTTCGATTTTAAAAAATAATAATAGATAAAAAACACGATAGTAGCAAAACGGTATAAAAGAAATTATTTTTATGCACATCATTTGATATACCCAGGTACCGATACAGCATATTTACGATCATAATAAGATCATCTGCTTTCGGTGAATAAGCTGCTTCTTTTTAAAAGTTATTCAATTAAAAAAGACAAAGTAGATCACAAATTCCGAAAACTTTACCTTCTGATAATCTTCCCCAGCCAGTCACAACAGCCGTCCTTCCGGCAATGTTACCCACAGATATGGGCAAGCAAACGGGAACTATATTGGCACGAAATTGTACAGGTTCATAGAAACGTAAAAGAGCTAAATCATTCTCGTAAGTAACAGGATCAAAATTTGGATGAATGACAATCATGTAGATCCGGCGTTCCACGTGTGGATACGATTCATCTGTCCTATATAAATTGTACTCTCCCAGACGCAGCATCACGTCATTAGGCAGCTTCCTGTGAAAGAAACAGTAGAAACTGTATATATTAGTAGTTTAAGAATAATCTACTCGTACTTTTAATGAAGATTATTTACCACTACGCGGCTGGAAAGGCTAAACATTATATGATTTTTCATATTTTCAGCAATTTTTTCATAGACTCCACACAAAATATTGTATTTTTTGGGTGAAATATTTGTTTAATATAATTAAAAATACAAGGAATATAAAATGTCCTTCAAAAGGTTTCAAATCAAAAGTTTAAATTAATAAACTCTGCGCTCCTTTAGCGGAAATAATCTAGCTTATAAGAGTGCTTCTTTGTCTCTCGAAAAGCAGTCTGTAGAGTTATTCAATTTTTTTACCGAAGAAGGAAAGGTCAGACAAAGAACGGTGCCCTCGTCGGAATTCGGACGCCATACCTCTCTGTTACTAGACGGACATACTTCCATTTATACCACGAAGGCACGTACGTAGTAAGGAAGGGAAAAAATGCATTACAAATCAAGTTTTTATGCTTAAAACAAAAGCTAATTTAAGATTGCATTAATTAGTTTTATGACTTGAGTTAGCTTATCTCACAGGTCCCGAATTGATTACCCGTATGTGATTTGCTTCAAGAAAAGCTGTGAGACGCCTTCATAAAGGTTCTGCACGTTTATGTAAATCGGCAACTATTCGAAAAGCCAAAAATCTTCATAACGCTGCTACGACATAAGGGATTGTGCACAAATTAAAGATCAGTGTCTGTTTTTAATCTGATTGTCGGTACCCTCATGCTATCCAGCGTCTTTTATAACGGTGAGCGCACACATACACAAGTCCGAATTTCACTTTAATTACTGATTAATTAAGCAAGGAATGAAATAAATCTTCACCTGTATGAAAAATGGGAACTTTGTGTAAAGGTGCTCTCTGTTACGAAAAACTCTGAATTTTTTATAAAGCTCTCTGGACTTATGAGAAACACCGGATAGGCACAAGAGTGGCGATGTTTTCGTCAATCAGTACAATTTTTCATTTGTGATTCTCAGAGAACTCGTATATTTCAACAAATTAAACTTCATTTTCTCCGAATATGACAATCTGCTATAAACATAAAAGTTGAAAAAGGATGTATACAGGTTTTTTTTAACCTAATCTGAATACAGGTCGTAAACTAAACCAAAAAACGTCTTGTACTAAATTTTCTATTTCGACGAAATATTCAGTTATTCATACACGTTCTATCTAATAGTTTATAAATAATACATGGTTTTCTTTCGACAATCAAAATACGTCAATTTCAAATGTAAAAAGCATTTTTACTGCTTTGCTGTAGTAATAAAATGTTTCAAATCTCTTCCATTTAATATTTCCTTTTTTCTCGTGTTTCTCAATTTTTCAGCATCGCGAACCTACAAGCTCACTTACAAAAAATTAAAAAAAAGTTGCTGTCTAGAAATTTTCTAGAAAATGTTGTTGTTTGTGAAAAAGAAAGATGCTGTCCAAAAGATAATAATGTTATAACGGATTCATAATATATAAATACGAGTAATATGAGTAACTATCAGCAATAAATTAAGTAAGTTAATAATTATAAATGAATTCATAATTTTCAGAAACATACATTACTGTAGAACAAAACAAAAAAAGCATATGTAATGAATATTTATTTAGCGATATTCGCTATATTACATAAAAAAAAAACTACACGTTATATGTTGCTAAATTACTTAAAAAAGTGGTGTACAAAATTATCACCCGATTGAATAAAAGTAGGTTTCAAATTGCATTCAGCATTCAAGAAAAATTGAGAAACTTCGAACTTTAAACTGAGAAAATTATTAAAAAAAAAAAAATGTTACATCCTTTTCGGCCTTTACGTGTATACCAGTTTGCCATTTCGGTGAAAATATATTTTATTGAAATACCGAGTCCTTTTCCGAGAACGGCAACCTGAAAAGTTGTTCTGATTCACGAAAACGTCAGCACCTTTATGTCTATCCATCATTTTTGCATAAAAGTGCTAGCAGCTTTATAACAATTCAGCGTTTTTCACAAGGGTGCGAGCACGCTTATGGAATTTCCCCGTTTTTCTTTAAGGTGCGTAGGATAAGTAAGGCCGGATAATTAAATCTTAAAATAAATCTTAGGCAAATAAATCTTAGGCAATGTCGAAGATTTACGTCATATCCTACTTAATTAATGAGTAATTGAAGCGAAAATTGGAATTGCATAAGGGGGCGCAAACTTCTATGAAAAAGGCATAAGAGCGCCGACGATCAGTTTTCAAGAGTGAAACTGATTGTGCACACTTCTTGAAGCCAACGTTACTAAGATTTCGTTTTTTTACGAAGAGTGGACGACTTGCATAAGAGTGCGGGAACGTTATAAAGTTTTTTCAATTATTTGGTTTATTTCTCTCCCGGGCAAAAGGGGAAAAAAAATGGCTACAAATTTTCTTTTGTTTTCTTTCTATCAAAATTAAACAAGCGCTAACTAAGGCAACATATTTTTCTTATAGTTTTAACTCTTCATCAAGATACATTCTACAAATTCTATATCTAATACCAAGTCCCTATAAAATTCAAAACAGCATTTACGATTTGTAAAATTTGAATTAACGTATGCTTACCCATCAACGCAATGAGCGGCTGTGATTGCCCATAATTCATTGAGTAATGCAGCTCCACATTTATGTTTAAACGCTTGACCTTCGTATCGACGAAGCGAGATCTGAAACAACATACATTCCGTACAGATTAAAATGGTTAGTTAAAACTACTAAAGAAATAAACATAAGTAAAATGAATAAGATGTTAAGAACACAAAATGTGATAAAATAAGAAGCTGGTGGTAAAAGTACTTAACACCATAAAAATGTAAAAACTATTTAATAATATAGAAACGAAATGTATTCAATGAAAATTACTTGAAACAATGAGATTTTTTTTTTCAGACAAGAATTAAATAAGATTTTCATAATCATGAAACCTTGGGGTTAAAAAATGCCTTAGGTGTATAAGTGTATAGTTCTATTTGAATTGCTATAAACAAAATTATAAATGGAGAATTATAAGCAATTTTATCCTCCTTCCAAGCAATTATTAGATTTTTGACTATTTTGCCAGATCATTGTACCCAGAAATCATCCTGGTTGTAACAGTTACTACTTTAAAAATTATTTAAATTGATTGATGCAAACTAATCCACTATGTCCGCTTATTCCATATTTTGCTAACCAATGCCAGAGATTTTTTTTTTTTTTTTTTTTTGAAATCTCAGTATCGTATTTCATAAAAATGGAATAACGTTACTGCCATTATTAAAACTAAACTGTTTACTGGAATTATGGGTTCAAAATATGTTATGCTAATGTAGAAATTTTGAAGATTATTTTAGAATTTTCATTACCTTTAATGTTAACATATACTTTTTATCTGAATTATAGTCCCCCCCATAAAAATTATCGCCCGAATTAATAAAAGTAGGTTTCAAATTGCATTCTTAAAACCTAGAAACTTCGAACTTAAAGCCGAGAAAATTATAAAAAAAAAAAAAAAAAAAACCTACGTAAGTAAGGCCGGATATAAAATAAATCTTAGGCAATGCCGAAGATTTACTTCATGCCCTGCTTAATTAAGTAAATATGGAAGGTCATCGGACAGAGTCATTAAATTATTTCTTTAGCATTAGAATAGACTTCACTAAAATTCTGCAAAATTCTGTTTGATACAATGTTAGAGCATGAGAGTTTCCTTATCATGTCTGGCAACAAACATTATATGGCACTGGAAAAAAAAAAAAAAAAAAAAAAAAAAAAAAAAAAAAAAAAACTACTGCCTATTTAGCCTTTTTTTTAAAAAAGGAAAATCTCACTTCGATTCTTCTTAAATCTGTCATGCAAGTTATCCGGAAGAAGAATTAAACTGTGAAAGACATTTCTTAACCCTTAGACTATGAATTAAAAAAAAAAAAAAAAAAAAATCTTCCCGTTTTCTATCCAAGTGCAAAAATATTTCACAAATAAGGTAAATTTAGCATTTCGGATTTTTTTTTTTTTTTTTGACAAAAAATTTTGAAGCTACATACATTTTTTTTTTTTTTTTTTTTTTTTTTTTTACATCCATCCCACCATTAACTACGGCTGAGACACATATGTCCCACACGTAGCGATCGACTTACTATATAAGCATACCTATTATTTCTGGAAAACTTTATTACATGAAATAGCTTTTACATCATATGGTACAGGGTAGAGCATTCTTTGCATAACCCAACATTACAGATTGGGCAACTCATATTTGTTCTTTTCTCTATGTTCATTTGTGTACAACGAGCATAGCAGCGTCTTGATTTTTCAACTATTCGAAGATGATCCCCAAAATTCAGAAGATTCCAAGTACTTTTTAACCCAGCTGTAATTTTTAAACTTTTAGTTGGACATGCATGTCTCGTTAGTAGTCAAAGGGTTAAACTCGATAACTAAATTATAAAGACTGTTGAATGAGCTTTTCACCTTGCAGTGATAAGAAAAGGGGTCTGCCTTGCAAAGATAATTGTTTCGCAGTGCGCTCTATTTCCTCCCACTATATTCACATAATAATTAAAAGTTTATTTCTGACTAATGCTGGGTAATCAGTGCATTTTTCCTATTTTTGGTTACGTAAAATATGTTGCAAAATATTTACAAAACGCGATTAATTCGTAAGCATTTATGAGAAATTTTATATATAAAATTACAAAACATTCTGATATGCAAGTGTTGAAGAGTATAAAACAGGTACTATTCTATTTTTTGGGGTTTATTATTATTTGATCACATTTAACAATGATCAAAATAATTCAATTCTAACGGGGCTATTAAATCTTTCTGAATTTAAAAGTATTTAAATATTTTTCGAGTGCTTTTTAGATCTGGGTTAAAAACAAAACTTTTTCCTTAGTGAAAGGAATCAAAGAAAGGCTTATTTCTGAACTCGATATAAATTGCTTAAATTACAGCCTTACAGTATTGATTTTATGTGTAAAAAACTATAGTTTCTAATTTAGCAGTTTTGTTTAATGATATTATAATAATAGTAACAGTAATAATAGAACAAAACTAAAATTATTGGATTTAAAATTATTTACCATCCAAGGCCATCTCAGATAGTGTGATTTTCTTCCTCCAACGATTCTTCCTACAATGGTACTACTTCTGGCTCTTCCACAAACTGTTAATGATAAGGCATATATAAGAAAAAAAAATAGGTAAGATAAAATTCTAACTTTAATTTGCAGTAGTCTCTTAAAACTCCTTTTTTAGCTGATTATATCCCATTTCTGTTCTAAAAATAGGAACTGCTCATAATAAATCTCTCTAAGCTGTTTCATTTCAAAATTTATCCATGTCATTATCTTTACATAATTCGACCTATGCAGATACTCACAGAACGTTTCAGCCAACCATAATGTTAACATTTGAAAACTGAAGCTTAAATTAGTCAATAAGGATAAAGTGAATCATTTTTAGTGTAACCTTTTGAAGTATAACTACACATTCTGCTTTCGCTTCACTGGCTTTCACGCTTAGTATCCGTTTTTGCACTTTCTTTCCTCAAATATATTTCAAAAGTCTAAAAAGTACCTATGTAACTTTTCAAGAACAGGTGAGTATTTTTTGATTAAGCTGAGTGTTCTTCCCCCCCCCCAATAATAAAAGGAAGTATTTAACAGGTTATGATCATTGCACTATATCTAGGCACCAAGCTTCGTCATTCCGTAATAATATATTCCCTGCCGCGTCATTAACATCTAAATTATTACATATATATAATGAATGTAATTTACTTTCATTAAAAACTAAACCTTCCTATACTGGGAAAAATAAAGGAGGGAAACTAATTAGTGCATTTAAAAATTCTGCGAGAAAATAAAGAAAACAGATACAAACGAATTAAATTTTGTCTTATTCATACTATTAGATTCCTAAATGATGGCAAGTGAAGGGGTTTACAAATTAAAACAGTTAATAAAAATTGCAATAAAATGGGATAAAAATCGCTTTCAATTTTTTTTGATAAGAATGTATTATTCAACTTTGCATTTAGAATTGCAAAATTATCTTAAGTTACAGATATCATAAATGCATATTCAGAGCAATGCTAAACCACACTTTTCACACTTTTTACGAACCTAAGTATTATTTAATGCGCACGCTTATAAAGTTTCCTTCTGCATATTAGTAGCATTATAGTATAGTAGTTGGCATGTATAAATATTGAATATATAATAATATAAAATTAGAAATAGAAAAATAATTACCCCTTGAAATGTCTTTCACAGATGTTGGAGATCCTTTAGACTGTTCATTTTGGAATGATTCTGAAGGAGATTTTGATGGTGGCTTTTGATAGGAAGGTTCAGTGAATAATGTGAAATTTGGTGTTGTGTAATCTTTATCCATGGTATTACTGAATAAATCTGAAACATTTTTTATCGTTGATGAATCAGCTGTTATCGATGTATAAATAGAATTAACACTTTCATCTTGCAGACCACTTTCTGAATCATCAAATATATGACTAGGATCTGTTGATGGTATCTCATTAGTATTTACTTTGATATCTGGATCTTGAGAAATATTAAGAGATAAATTTGAGGTATCAGGTTGAATTAGTTTCTCGTTGTCTGTCATAAAAAAACTGTAGGGCCATGCAAACAAATTTAATACAGGCAACCTTCTATCGTGGGTTTCTTCATTTAACACGGGCCAGCGCTGATCATGCGAAACCTCTGGGACTGAGGGTTTTCGCAAATCATGTGATGCACCAAAAGATACGGGTTTTCGTAAATGATGAGAAACATCTGGAAGTTCTGGCTTTCGTAGATCGTGAGATGTATTTGGAAGTATGGGCCTTCGTAGATCATGAGAGACTTCTGGAACTATAGGTTTTCGCAAATCATGAGATTGTTCTGAAGATATCGGCTTCCGTTTATCATAAAATTCGTCAGAAATTACTGGAGTTCCTAAAATATGAGATTCTAAAGCTATTAAAGTTTCATTTTTATTAAGAGTATCTTCAGTTACAGGCTTCCGAACTTGCGAAAGTTCTACCGCTGCAGGCTTCTGTTCACTATGGGTCATATTGGACGCAACAGGTCTCCTTTGGTAGACTACTTCAGGAATCGTTCCAGGTTTAGGGGGAATTTTAGTCGTTGCTTTCAATTTAAAACTCTCCAATATACTGAAAAATAAGTCATCTTCACCGTAAGTGTTTTGTTTCAAACTCGAACTCTTAGTATCCTGCGAAAATGAAGTTGTTGGATTCTTACGAAACATTTCTATAGGTAGTATAGGTTTTCTGTTATGAGGAGGGAAAGTTGTGTGCGCTGATTTTACATCAGAATGCTTTGTGTTATATGAATTGACAGTAATTTGAGATGAAGGAAGACTTCCTAAATTATGATTTGATTTTTGAGTATGGTGAGTAGATGAGTTGATGGTAACATTTGAATGATTTAAATCAATAATCGAAACTGGTTTTTCATTTTTTTGGCCTTCAGGCGAATTTGTAAAGATGTTATAATTTGATATACATGGCTCCACTTGAGTATTTTGATTGATCGCTTCTTGCTGTTCTTTTTCCCCACCGCTGGGTTTCTTTGAGAAATTGCTGTATTCGTCACTAGATTTTCTTGAGGAACTACTGAACTCTTCAAAAAAACTGGGTTTTCTTGTAGAATCGAGGTATTCGGTAGTGGGCTTTCCTGATAAAATGTACTCAGCGTCGGATCTTTTTGATGAGATGTACTCTGTGCTGAATTTATTCGATGAGGTATATTCTGAGTGGGGTTGACTTGAAGAGCCGCTGAATTTTGAGGTTGTTGTCCTTGAGTTCTCGTTCGGGATTTTGCAGCAGGTGCCGACAAAGATTCTGTCCAGGCAGCTGCCGATACGAACACCATGGGCCACATTGATGCAAGACCAGTTGAACGTACAAACACCAATCTCACCAGTCATACGATTTTCGCAGGGTATGGGTCTAATGTACGGGAAATCTGTAAGAATAAAGAAAACATATAGAGCGATTGTAATTTCTCTTTCCTGCTAATGTAATTTAATATGGTTATTCAATATTGCAACGATAAAACTGTTGTAGAAAAAGAAAGTCTTGTTATTTTATGTAAATGAATTAACCTTTTATTGTCCTCATATGAAATGTAGAGCACATTTAAACACAATATAACATTTGCAGTGTAAACAATGAACGACATCTCATTTTGAAAATAATTTTATAAAAAACTTAATTTTCTGCAGATGTCTCTTTAAATTTTGTAACAAAATGATATATAGTGAAATATAATAATACATAGATAGCAGATTTATCATTTCTTGCTGATGCAGCCAGTCATTTAAATATTCTCACAAAAGAGCTACGAGGATAGTGTGTGTGTGTGATTATGGCAAAGCCTCGATGGCTATCTGCCTAAGATGAGGGATGCCTTTGTGGAGGACTTTCTAAGGGAAACTGGCCCGTATACACGTTACACATGGGGAAAACCACGAAAACTCCCATGCAGCCAGCCCGTTCGCGGGATTCGAACCTCGGACCGAACTACCAGTGTTCAGCGACTTTACCGCTCGGCCGCTGGTGGGCCTACGAGGATAGAATAAACTTATCACTGACATGTATGCTTGTATTATTAAACCTTTTAAGTTAAAACTACAGTTACGGGAATCGCAACAAATCAAAATATTTTGCACATTTTCTAGATTTTAAATTCTGCCCTGTTATTTCAACTGAAAATTTAAAAAATATTGAAGAAAAATAACATTATTACGATAATAATTTATTGTATTCATTTTAATGACTTGTAATCCAATTTTACATTATTTTCCTTACCATTAACCGTTTGAGTCCGGCGCGCGCTTCACTTGCGTATGCCAAAAATGCGACGCAGCGCGATAGCGCTTCTCTTGTTTTGTATCGAGAATGCCATACTCAAACTTTTGCCATACTTTTGCCATACTCAAACGGTTAAACTGAACGTAGATAATGCAGCAGAAGATCTGCAGACGGAGCTAAGTACACCAGTGTGATATAAATCTTATTCAAGGATCTGAAGATGACCGGTTCTTGAGGGCATAAATCACTGAACACTATTAATTGCTCCCAAGTTCGGTTCCCCGGACTATTGCTATACTCCCTGTTCAGTAGCTAATAGTACCGAAGGAAACTGACTGTGTCGTATTTGTTAAACGTGGGAAAAAAATGCATTCTGTTAATTAATTTTGTTGCTGATAATCAAATCTGAAACGTGTCCAGACATCTGGTTGCTGTAGAACGTATTCCATATGTGTAAAGTTTCTTTAAATGAATGCAAATGAAAATGGAAGCTTATTTTCAAAATATCTAAACAAATTCAGGGGTGAGTGCGGGAAGTGGTAAAAACAAAGTTTGTATGAGAGCATGAAAATGAATCTAAACTGTTTAAAGGGTATTCCAATAAGAATGATATGATTTTAAAATGAAATAAAAACAATTTCAGATACAACCAAACTTCTTATTTTGAAGTGAAATTTATGACACTATGTTTTCAATAAGACATCATTTAAGTGTTCATTTCGACTTGGTGCTCATGAAAAAATCCGATGAATCCAGTTTTCGATTTGACTGTATACAATAACTCGAGCCTAATGCTACGAATGCAGCATTCGATGTTTATTCTTAATGCTTCAAGGGTTCGTGTTTTGTTTAGGCCACTGATTTTGTACAGGCCACTGATTTAAAATAACTCCACAAAAAATAATCTAAAGGAGTTAAATCCTAACTTCTGGAAGGTTAACGTTACATTTCGTGAAATTTTCCTTTCACCAAACTTTTTTTTTTACAATACATCAATAGGTGTTTTGTATGGTGTATTTAATTACGGCAAAGCACACTAGGCCTATCTGCCTAAGGGAAGGGATGCCTTCGTGGAGGACTTTCTAAGGGAAACTTGCTCGTACACTTACACATGGGTAAAACCACGAAAACGCCCATGCAGCCAGCCCGTTCGCGGGATTCGAACCTCGGACCGAACTACCAGTGTTCAACGACTTTACCGCTTGGTCGCTGGTGGGCATACATGAACAGGAGCGTTAGCATTGTGGCATGTGACTTTTTGAAACACATGTCCTCTAAATGTGGCCAAAAAAAAGAAATAGTTATATCAGTTGATATCTCTCACCAATCACTGTAACTGCATCTCCTCCCTCGTTTGGGGGGGGGAATTTGGTCCGATGATACCGTTATGTACCTTACAGTGACCTTTTGACGAGTACCAGGCATAGAAAGGTAACTGTGCAGAGGATAGTTTCCGCAAAGTGCACGTTGAGTAGTCCCCCCCCCCCAAAAAAAAACTTTTATTTTCATAAAATTTTGGATAATAACCTAACGTTCTTGAAATGGGCATTTAGACACTATGAACTGCCAGAGCATACTAAACACAAATCAAAATTAGTGACAGTGACAACATTTTAAGCATAATTGCGATTTCCTTTTAAAAACATATTCTTATTTGGAATGCCCTTTATAGCACTCAAAGCGGTTTAATTAGCTATCGAAAAAACGTGAAACATCCCAAATGTATTCTGGGAAAAAACAGCGCTTAGTTTTTGTAGAGAATTATACTAAGTAAATGCGGATGCTTAGGGAACTTATTTGTTTATAATAGTATCAATAAACAGAAAATATGAAGTTCGTTAATGTTTCAGAATAAAATAAATCACAAAGGCTATAAGCATAGACAAATAAGAGAACTCCAAATGCATAAAATAATTGTATGGTTCTTTTCCATACTCTCAGATTTAACTTAAAACCACGGTTAAGTTTTGAGATCCATACATACACAATAGAAAATATATCCCTATCTATTTAAGTCAGAGTACCATAATTATGTTTTCCAAGTTTCTGGCTGATTTAGGCTGTTTTTTTTAATACTGACTTATTATTTTCCGAGCAAAGTGCGAGGGTAGTCATAGTAATGAACTATAGTATTTTTCCCCTTTCCTGATGATAAATATAGTTATTTTCAGTGATCGAATGGAAATAATTCAAAACAGTTTAAAAAAAATTTCAAGTTTCCTAGCAAATAGACTTTTTTAAAGGAATTTTGGGGCTGATATAGAAAAGGAAAGGCATCAAACGCTGTAGTTCAAAAATCCGCAATACAATAATTATAAAGTAGATGATATCGTTTAGAGTTATTTCCGAACTATTGATTAATTAACGTTTGAATATACAAGAAAGAAAATATATACGGCTAATATTGGATTTTATTATCGCAAGGTACACTACGACTGTATATCAATAAAGAAAGATGCTTTAATGGAGGATTTCCGAAGGAAAACTCGCTCATATTTGAGTTACACATGACAAACTCTCTTGCGGATAGTTCGTTTACTCTTTGGAAATAGGAAAAATTGGTTGATCTTTACATTATGGTAACTTGGCGTTTTTTGGCGAAAATTTGGCGACCAACTCTCCTACAACAACCCTCTATTTTTTTTCCCCGCCGCCATTTTGTCTTCACGAAGTAAAGACATGTTTCTTTTCTTTTTATCTACTGAACACTTCTTCCAACAATCTACTAGCCGAATTACACTTATGCTAGAAATTTTATCTAACAAAACTGCTTAATCATGACAAATATTCACTGCAAAATTGGGAAAAAGTGCACAATACCATACTCCTTACGCGTTTTTCAAAATAACACATACACATAAACCATGTACACGCCGACTTATTTTTACTTAAAAAAACATCCCAGAATTGCACAAAAATGGCATTGCGCACACTCTTCACTATATCCATGTACACTGCTTTTTTCTCATAAATTAGAAAAATTTCACGAAAATACATGACAATTTTCTCAATCTTTAAACCCGGTAAAAAGAACATATATGAAATTACCTGATCGCGAAAAAGTATTTACCCTTTCCAAATATGAACATTTCCACATATAAAATAAATAAAATATCCAAAAACTTTTACCTCTAAATCATCTATTACATTATACACGTCACCAACGAATTCATACCGCAACCATTACAAATACTTAGTATCAAATATTTAAATTATTTCCATGCACGTTTTCTTCAACTAAAACGTATACCAAATTCCTACAAACATAAAATTCACAAAATAACTATCATTTAATTAAAATATAATTAAATTCAAAAACACTACTTAAAATACAAATGAGCACATACATTAAATTAATACATACATAAATACCCATTTCGAATTCACTTTAGTTACGGCCATGGGATCCAAAAATTCACGAACACTGTTTCACACAACACAGAATAAAGCCAAATACAAAATTTCCAGATTTTTTCCCGATTTCCCCCCCCCCTTTTCCGATTAAAGAACCGTAATTCGTCCATTAATATCACATGACATATCCCATGATCTCTCATTTCCCTCACACAAAATAATGCGTAATCGGAACTGAGTACTACTCACATTATTACCAAAGTGCCAGGTAGTAACCTTTATCGCCTCCAAAATGTCGCCAAACTACCAGTTACCATATTGTAAAGATCAACCGAAAAACTTTTAGAACAAATTGCATGGTAATAATATTGTTTGAGACTAAGTGCATCTCATGGTTTAATGTTATGAGCACCTGCTAAGCAGAAGGTGCTCAACCAATTAAACCAACTATCAGTTTCCTCTAAATATATTTCTGTTTCATCTTATACTCTAAATTCTTAGAAAGTATTATGAAAGTTCTCTCTTCCTTTCATCTGCAAAGTTAAAGATTTTAATCTTCAAGTTTCAGATGACAATAACTGTGAAAGTAAGTTTTCTTAAATACCCATTAAACAAGAATTCAAAATTTACGTACATACTTACTAAAATTTTAAATAGTCTTACAGTGCCTTAGATATAATTACGCTTATCAATTTGAAGTATTTTTTTAGTCACTTATAATGAAAAAGAGGTCATATCAACATTACTTCATTAATCACTAAGACATGAAAAATGTGAGATAGAGGTTGAAAGGAGCAAAATCTGATATGACAAAAGGATTAAATACCTCGGAGATGTAGTCAAGCAATTCATTACCAGTGTTGTTGATGTCTGATGCAAGGATGAAGTAATTTAAGAACTTTGCTGTAGGCGTTGATGACAGTACCACAAGCGTAAGTCTCAGAAGACAGACGTAGTTCTGGCAGACAGTGGACGTGAAGCTAATTTTTAACCGAGTAACCTTCAGAGCACGGTCACAGGGTGAGATTCACGAGGAAACAGGTCATATCAGTTCACCTTGAATTAGGTATACCAGGTCAATGAACCTCAGTTGCATTGTTCCCCAGCTACTTTCTTATAACTTCAGCTGATCCAGCCTGGGCGACAACAGTTCATGAGGAAGGAAAGGGAGAAGAAATCAAGCGGACGTCATGATCGTATCGATAAGTTAGGCCATAAAGTATTAAAGAAAAAAAATTAACAAAACAATCGCTTGAGTTCACTGGTCCGTATCAGTTCGGTGGGCGGCAAAAGCAACATACAAACACCTTTCTGAAGTCTTTGTTAGCCGAATTCGATACACATGACCAACAGCTACGGATTTCAGCAGCAACAATGTTCTATTTTTTCCAGGATAAAAATAGCTTAGAAGAAATGATCTGGTAAAAAAATTTTTTTCAGCATTTTACTTCATAAAATGGCTTTTCAGATCAAAATAAATTAAAAATCCACTTTAGACTCTAAACGTTAAAAATATTACTGCTTCTTTTATTGATTCTACGTTCGAATGATTAAGAATTCAAATTTCGTTGTTATTCGATTCCTAGCAAAATAAATCTCAAACAAAATCTTTCAGCTTCAAAAATTTAAACTCAAAATTAATGTTTGAGTTCAATTTTGGATTAATGTTTGAGTTTAAACATTAATTCAATTCATGTTTGAGAATGTTAAAACATTAACAGTGCTTCATGTTAAAACACTAACAGTGTTTGCATAATGCTGTGCATAATGCTTCATGTTAAAACATTAACAGTGTTTTGAAAGACTACTACGTGATAAGAAAACTAGCAAAAAGTTTTTTTGGTATGTGTGTGTTCTTTAAATAAAATTCATTATCATTTTGAATGCATTCAAGCTGACATTATGAAACATTTTCAGTCTTATATACGTCATATCCCTCTATATTGCGGAAATATGCGGCAGAAAATATAGCAACGTAATTGCCATATTTCTTACATTTCCACATATTTCCCGGATGAGACGCTGTATGTTCCTTAATTCAAATTTTACTTGCTTCAATAACATGCTTGAAGAGAGGGTAGATTCATGAGCTGTCAGTCTATCGCAATGGAAGCTCGCAGGCTTTGTTATATTTTAATAAGTAGTGAATGTTTTTGAAATTATTTAAAAACGTATATTGTAAGATTTTTTTTCTTTATTCTTGCTTTGTACAGAAAATATCTTTCTAGCATTAAAAATTATTTTCATTTATAGCATTTCAGTAAATGAAGCATGAGAAATGTTTTCCCCTGAATTTTGTTTGCTAGATATACCATTTCGTTCTGATCCTTGAAATTAACTTTCAATTTTATTAATATAGTTAGTTGTATTAGTAAACCAACCTAACCCACTTTTACTTCATTTTCTTTTACAGACTCCCAACGTAAATGTACTATATAAAATCGATAGTCATCATTTGGATACTAATTTTAAAGACTATTTATCTCCACAGAAAATCGAAATAGCCAGGAACAGTGGGTGATTTTACAAGATCTCACTGTTTATATATTCCAATTCGATGTCATTTTAAATTGTTATTGGCTGTTACATATTAAGTACACACGCGTTAAGGAGATTTTCTTTTACATATACAATATACTTAATATAATATACAAACCGCATCTTTTTGTCAGACAGTATGACTAAAATAATAAAAAGCATGAAAAGATAAAAACTAGTTAAATATTTTTTAACATACTCCTAATTTTCTGTAAGCCACTAGAAATGATGTAACATTTACCCTAAATGTAAATTTTCAAACCTAGTGCAGCATGAAGGTCATTTTTAGATGACTTTTTGTCTAATTACATGAAACAATAAATGCACCATTGGCTCTCAGCCTTTTTTGCCCTATGCACTTCTTTCACAATTGCTAGACGATCATCCCCCTTCTTTCTAAAACTCGAAAAATACATGTACACTTACATAAATTAGGTTATTTTTTAATGTACTTTGCCCGTTAAACAAAAAAAAAAAAAAAAGGTAAAAAAGTGTTGATAAATATCAAAACACGAGTAAAATTTTTTCTTTTTCTTTTTTTTTATATTCATAAACTAAAACGCAATACTTAACAGGTAATAAAAGTCTAACCTCCCTTGGTTGAGAACCCCTGCGATACACTAACCATTGAATCCTGCCATGTATTACATAAATTTCCCACTACTCTGACTATTTTATAGAAGGCTATCGTTTTATCATCCGATATTTGATTTCTTGAAAATATTCAGTGGTATTTTTAAGCAACATTTAGGGAAGAAGAATCAAAGCTGGAAGTTGTAAAGCATAAAACAAAAATGAAATATTTTCAGGCACTCGGGTAATTTGCGAATCGAAGCTAATCTTATTCACATATTATTTAAGTATCACCTTACAAATGCTTGCAAATAGCGAGCGAAGCGATCATGTCGACTCATGCTATAGTCAGACACAACCTTTTCAAACAGTGCGATTATTCCTGAATTGTAGTTCCTTTAACCACACAGCGGTCTAAATATTACATTCGCCAGGCTCCTAGTAACTTAGAATCATCCGATGATGAACGATTTCCATTCAAAACACATCTGAATTTTTAGAAATGTATTATTGCTGTATTGTTACACCTCTATATCTTAAGTTTATCAGTATCCTTCACTCACTCTGCATGTATATACGGATTTAGATGTAAAATTTGAAGAACATATTCTTATGTATTTTTATGTTTAGAAAACCTATTGTAAAAATAAAGCCATCGTTTGTCATAATGATGCATGGAACATAACCTTGTGCTAAGATGGCGACACAATTATATGACGCGCGTCTAAGTGGTTGTGTAATTATGGTGAAACACTTGACTTTTATCTCATCCAAGGCGAAGAAAACATTCGCGGAGAAATTTCTAGGGGAAACTAACTCGTATTTTTCTCATAGAGAATATCGCAGAAATAATATACAGCCCTTTTGTTCTACTGCCACGACCACAGTCTGAAATGAAACTGCAGCAACTAAATAGTTAAAGCAACCTACTATCAGCTCAACTATCTGAGTAGAGTTTACGAAATTTTCAGAGTGCGTTAAAATAGGGCAACTATGCTCATTGCAAATCTTTTCGTCATTTCCGTGACCGATCTTTTTGTTGTATTCCAACCTGGTACGGTATTTACAGAATAATCTTGATTTTTTTAAAATTTTAAATCAGTTTTAAAATAGGCGCTTGAGAGCTTTGCCTGTGATAGAAGAAACTGCGTAAAATGTTTCCAGGAATGTATATTTTGCCACAAATTCGATAAAAGGAACAATACTTTGAATCCATTTTTGTAGTTTCGTTTTGAGGACCGTAAAAAAAATTGCAGCGAAAATGTATGCGCAAAAGCGCCAAATCTAGCAAAAGGGTCCATTTAACAGAGCGCCAAATCTAGAGTATGCGCTAATTTCAAATTGCGTAAGTTTAGATAGATCTATGTTTCTTAAGACGCCATTGAAATACTAGTTTAATTTTTTTATTCTTTTTTTCATATCCTATGGATTTAGCAATTTGGGAATTGCCCATGATGAAAAGTCTGCAATAGAATTTTTTCAAAGAAAAGGTACGATTCATTATAGAAAATTATGTTTGAACAACCAACGAGATGTATGCGTGTGATCAGGGCAAAGCCTCGAGGGCTATTTGCCTAAAGGGTGGGATGCCTTCGTGGAGGACTTAAGCGAAATTGGCTCGTATACATGTTACACATGGGGAAAATCACGAAAACGCCAATGCAGACAGCCCATTCGCGGGATTCGAACCTCGGACCGAACTACCAGTGTTTAGGGACTTTACCGCTCGGCCGCTGGTGGGCCCCCAACCAACAAGATGAAATTATGCTTTAACGATAACTCGGTAGCGAAATAGCGATGCAGGAATCCATTCAGTTATGTTTAGCCTTTTTTATATAAATTATAATAATAAAGTATTATATGAAATTAACCTTTCATATAAATTAAAAAAATAATCTTTAGATAGTTATTTACCATTATAGTACTTCCTTTCTTGCGTTAGGGTTGCCGCAATTATTTTTGGCAGCAATAGTTTGGCGATTTTTTACAGTCCTCAAAACGGAATTGTACCTCTATGGGTAAAGTGATCGCCAAGATTTTTCCTCCAGAAAAGAAACAAAAATCCTTATGCAAGTTTATTGTCTAATTTTCGGGATACATACCCAGTTCAAAAGTATACTTATGATAAATAATGTTTTTGCACTTATAAGTCATGATTCGTTTTCTTCTGTAAGAAACTGCCCAACTGGGTCAAGCTGGTTGCTCTAATATAGGCCTGTCCAAAGCACGGCCCGCGGGCCGCCTATTACCCTTGGTCCATCTTTGTGCGGCCCGCGGTGTGTTTTTAATATTATAACGGAAGAATAAATTTTTCCATTTTTTCAAATTTTGTTGGTAGAAATGATTTTATTTTATATGGTATTACAAATAAATAACTAAAATATTGAATCGTATTCCTACGTACGTATTTATGAGTCCCGTTCCGACTCGTGTACCTTTATTTCTAAAAAATGAAATAAAATCAGACACTTCTGAACTGCAAAATTTTATGCAAGATCCTTTATTCCTGGCTGATCTTGCATTTTTAACTGATATGACACAACACTTGAACGAGTTAAATTTGAAGTTACAAGGCAAAGAACACAATATTGCCAACTTGTATGGATATGTGAATATTTTAGATGTTAACTAAAATTGTTCAAAACATCACTAGAGCAGACTAATTTTTCTTTTTTTCCGAGTTGCAAAGAACATTACACAGATATGGAAAATTTTGAAGGGTGTACCTTTAAGGATCACCTAAAGTATATTGACGATGTAATTGTGGAATTTGAGCAGCGATCTGCAGATTTTAAAGAATTAGAGAGTGATATATCACTTTTCATTCATCCATTAACAATTGCAATTGGAAGTGTAAAGACTGATTATCAATTGGAATGTGACTTACAATCAGACCCCTTTTACAAAGGCAGAACAGAGTCTGGAATAGATTTTGTTAAGTTCCTTGGCGAGCGTTTCCCCAAATTAACCAATCTTGGCTTAAAAATGGGTTCGATGATGAGCAGTACCTATCTTGGTGAAAATGCGTATTCTACAATGAATTTTATAAAATCTAAATATAGATCTTCGCTTTTAGATAACTCACTTACACACGCACTGCGTCTGGCAACAACTAATATTAATGTTGATATTAAAAGGATTGTAAAAGATAAATTAATGAAGCACTAATAGAATTTAATGTAACAGTTACATAATAATTATATTACGCTATTAAACCTTTTCTTAAAAAAAAATGTGCTTTTTTATTTCTGCGGTCCTCCAATCTATTTAGTAATTTGTATTGGTCCGGGATCATAGCTGGTCTGGACAGCCCTGCTCTAATACGTTAAGTACCTTTATTTTCTATTTGTCTCAAGCGTATTTTACGGTATTAAAACTGATGATCTAGAGTAAATTCAAGACATGAAAAATTCTGGAAAATACCTATTCCAGTCTGTGACTTATTTAACAGTCATATCCAGTTTTTTACAAAATCGGACTGTTGTTAACGCTTTGTTTAGTAGTAAATAAATGTATGTCTGATGTAATCTTCAAAACTAATTTTCTACTATCATTCTTTCACACGTTATCGGCATATTTTTTGACGAACGGAAGTTTTCTTTAGCGGTTTTTATGCAAATTACCAATATTATTATTATTTGCGTGTTCGCACTACGCGAAGGGAGGAGGACTTTGTAGGGTAAACTGACTCGTATTAACACGTTACACATGGGGAAAACCACGAAAACGCACATGCAGCCAGCTAGTTCGCGGGAAACGAACCTCTGTCTGAACTACCAGTGTTCAGGGATTTTACCACTCGGCCAATGGTGGGCCATGTGTCAAAAGAATCAAAGAGCATTCTTAGTTCGGCAAAATTCTTACTTGGACTGTAGCTAATTTTTATAACCTAGTACACAGTAGTACCTCGGTAGACATCCACTTTGAAATACGTCTAACTTGGCCTGTTTGGACGCAAAAGGTTTTATTTGGCATACGATATTTATTTGGAATACGACATCAGTTCGATGAATCAGGACTGCCCTTATTTACCACTTTCGAGCCAATGCTACGACTGCCCATGAGACTGTATGCCTGTTGCTACTATTTAGTACACAATCCGCGCTGTAACTCTGAATTTTCGAGTACATTTTTTTTTGTAAATTCATGAACAGTGAGTTTTAAGAAGGTGAAGAGTCAAGAATTTTTATATTGCGAAGAGTCCAGCAACAAAGAAAATAGTTATAATCACATCACCGTGGAAGTGAGAAATGAGATTGTTGAAAACGATGAAAATAACAGGGAAAAGTGGGACGGAGCATCAGAACTTCGTCGATGATTTAACAGATATTGCTCCATCCCACTACTGTTTTTTACTGAACGTACAGTCAGTCCGCTCTAGAAGCTAGCCCAGCGAAATTTTTCACATGTATTCGTTTCATCTATATTAAGACTTTTCACACTGAATACGCAATTATACATTGATTATATAATTGGTTTGCTTTAGTTTATTATGGCAAAGCACACTAGTGCTATCTACGTAAGGGAAGGGATGCCTTCGGGGAGGACTTTCTAAGAGAAACTGACCTCGTATACACGTTACACATGAGGGAAACCACGAAAACGTCCATGCAACCAATCCGTTCGCGGGATTCGAACCGAACTACCAGTGTTCAGCGACTTTACCGCTCGGCCGCTGGTTGGCCGTACGAACTTTCTAATGGAGAGTGGCTCGTATACACGTTACAGGTGGGGAAAGCCATGAAAATGCCCATGAAGCCAGCCCGTTAGGCTGGATTCGAACTCATGTCGAAACTACCACTATTCAGCGGTTCTATCTCTCGGGCGCTGGTAGGCCTTCACGTTGATTATACAATTTCAAGGTACATAAAAGTTGCAATGATTTTAACAGATTGATATATTATTTACACATAATTACATTAAATTTTCAGATCTCGGTATAAATTACAACATTACGCTGCAACATAGAGCTAGTTAAGGCTAGCCATTTCAGTTTATGACTAACTGCTGCCACTAACAGCGGTATAATGATGCTTAGAGCATACTAGCCAGCATCACATAATATAATATTTTTTTAACTATGAAGATGTCATGTGTATCCACGACTTCGCTGTTGCATACTATACGCTGAGAACAACGGTATCTGTGCTTGTGGGGGGGGAAGGGACAAAGACGTTTTAAATAGGCTAAAGTTGCAAAGGAGATGTTGTATTTTAGTTTATGATGGAATGTTGGGGGATGTTAAATAATCTAATAAAAATAGAATAAATATCTAATAAAAATATAATTATTTTATAAGAACGCATTAATTTGTCCCTTTTACTGCTTATTGGAAATGTTTATTTGGTATACGTCCAAGGATCTGGAGTGGATTAATGATGCATACCGAAGTACCACTGTATTAAAATTATTACAATTCTAAACTGAAATATAAGAAGTAAACAAAACTACACTTACAAGAATCACTGAAATCAATTTTGGCGTATTCAAAACAGCTTATAGTTCTTTTTACTGGATTTTAAGTCAGATTAAACTTTTGGAAGATTTCCAGAATAAACTGGCTCGTATTTAATTTTGTAGACAAAGCTGACCTAGGAACAATTAGTCGAAAAAATTTCGGATCCAGTAAGCAATCAACAACTGCAATCAACAAATTCAATAGTATCCACCCATTTCTTCCTCTGTCAGCATGCATCCGACAAAAAATTGAGCCAGAAAGAACTTGCATCATACCAGAAAGAACTTGCAGCTTTAACTGGGTAGATGATTTAAAATATCCGAGTCATTCTAGACTTTAAAAAAAAAAACCTAACTTTTGCAACATCTGAGATCAATTGGTTATAAGATAAATATCACATTGGCAACAATGAGGTCCATCCTTGAAAGATGCAGTAACCTAGCAACTACCGGTTCGAATTTCAAACATTCAAGCAGTCTTATCTCCACGGCCACTTGGTAGGCCGGTTCCCCATGTGTAAAGTTAACTTTTAATAAATACTTACTTTTGCCTCGAAATTCCTCGACAATAATAGCTAAATGATTTTTAGAGAATTAAATATAAAAATTACGCTGAATTTTATAAACTGCCTATATATGCTAGCATGTACGTAAACGGCAGCGAAAAGCAAACTTACTCTTAAAATCAAAAGCATATAATAAACTAATTGGTAACTGCTAACAGTTAGGGAAATTGTAGAATGTCACATGGTACTCAGAATTCGTCTAGTAATATTGTGGAGTATGTAGCCTATAGTTACATTAGTCAGCCTTGTAGAAAGGAGCATAATATCGGAAAAGGTACGAGTCCATTTTTGGCTAGATTTGTCAAAACTTTTTTTTCGAATTTCTTTAGAATTTATACCAATTACAGCATACCTTTCCAAAGATGTACAAACTGACTAAGCTTCAATATGGATGATGGAAAATTTGTATGCATGCTAAAGTTTAATATGCTAAAATTCAATAAATGAAATTATATGTTTTGCGAATACTATTAAAATGCAGAATCACTTATTTACATATACAGTTACGTTACCGTGATCGGATTAAATGGATTCAGTAGTAACTATAAGAATAATGAAAGCACCGAGATTTGTATGACATTTCCCCACAGATTAAAAGAATAATAATTGTTTCGGTTCCTAGGATTTCACATAATTATCAGTTTAAGAATAATTGACTAATAATAGATGTTTTCTCATTGTGTAATAGGAATGAACCAGTGATTAAATGAATAAATCGAGAAACATTTGTAGCTTCTCCTGGATTCAGTTAATTTTCTGCATTATGGCTTTCGTGATTTTCTCAATGTATAACAAGAAATTCAGAACTTTACTTATATATGAAGCATGAATACTTGGTCCGTACTTCAAGATTTTTCTCTGTATAAGTTTTAAAATTTACCTTTGCCCATGATGGCTTGGTTTAGTTATTTAAATAAAGCACACGGCGACTTACTGCTTAAAGGGAGGATGCCTTCGGGAAGGACTTTATGAGGGAAACTGGCTCCTATTCACGTTACATATGGCAAAAACTACGAAAACCAATGAGCAGCCAAATTTATTTGCCTGAGTTCGAACCCGAGAAGAACTAACAATATTCAGCAGGTTTTAACCACTCGGTAACTGGTGGGGTCGTGCATGTGATGATATACGCTTTAAATCAATGACGGTAATAAGCAATAGGCGCTCCCCACTGGCGCAATTGAACTGATTTCAACTTTTAAAAATATCACAGTAGTGTTAGCTCGGTATCCTTCCTTCACAGCTTGCTACTCGACTGGATTAGCAAGCAATACAGGCAAAGAATGCGAGGACTAGCTATTAAAGGGAAAAGAGGACTTTGCGGAGGACATTTAAAAAAAAACTGCTTCATATCTCGTTGTGCAAATTACGAACTAAAATTTAACATCTTATCTTATGGAAAATAACTTTAAAATATAAATATAAATTCCTGTATATTTCCGTTTTCATGTAAGTTATTAAACATACTGAACTTTCTTCTGTCAGAATGCACAGAATACTATTTTGAACCACCCTAAAGTAATTTATTTGTGTAGTTTACATGTAAATTAAGAAAAACCAAATCGCATTTTGCACCTTATGCAACTCGAGAATATATATATGTTACGATACAATAATCTTCATTTATAGCTATCTCAAAACTATTTCTAAATTTCCAATCAGAGCCGACGATTTGAAATTGAGTGAAGTTGAAATGAATTGATTGGAAACCGAGAAAAGTATTCCTAAGAAGATATAAACAATATCAGAAATGGTAAAAAAAAAAAAAAAAAAAAGAAAAAAAAAAAAAAAAAAAAAGAAGAAGGAAACTTTAAGGGGGAACTCTGGAACAATTTAACGATAAACTAAAATTTTCATTAAATGTCATTGCAGAATTGCTATGCTTCATATAAGAATGTTGAAAAGGTAATAAAGTGATTTAGCTTATTCTAAATATTCCTAATATCAAAATGTTTTGCAAACTTTGAACGTAGAATGAAAATTTTTGGTCAAAGTATTTTAAAGAAAAAGTATAAAAAGAAATTTCGTTAGGAGTTTTTAAATGTCTTTTTAATGAATAGCACGTCAAGTATATGAACAAATATGCATATTTAAAGAAATTTTATTCCTAATATTTATTGATAAATTCCGTAGTATTATAAATTTATGAGTTTTAAGTTATGTTCTTTAATTTGAAATTCTTTTAATTTATGGAAAGGCTACATATCGGTTTAATTTATAAAAAAAGTAGTTTGCACATCATGACAATACATCTGACAAATAACTTAAAAGTGCAAAGAAAATGTATTTCTTTAACCAATAGCTATTTTTCAGTTAGCATTTCCCAACGTATCAGTTTCATTAATACGGAATACTTTTTGAGTATTATTAATATAAAATAATTACCACAATTATTTGCTAGAATAAATTTTTAGCTTCACTCAGGTTTAAAAATCAGGAGAGAGAAAATTTCAACAGACCGAAAAATATTCACGCCATGCAGTAATATTAGTAATATAATGAATATTGCGCTTACCTCCAAAGTTAGCTTCAGTTAGAATCGACGACAGAACAAAATACAATATTAACAAAAATCGATTTTTCATCTGTCCCATACTTCTTGTCCAATTGACAACATAATGTAGCTAACTTCATTAGACTTACAACATATGTCATTGCATAACTATACTCAGAAAAGATGGCTCAGAGACTGTAGAAAGTTCAGTACCCGTCTTAGCTTGGTCAATAATGAAGCACATTGGTATCCGCTTTCTTGATCATTATTTAGTTATACTGATCGTAGTTCCTACTCCTCCTAACTTGAACCGTTTACGATCATTCCTGTTTATCCTACGTTTATTTTGTTTCGCTTCCTTTCAGGCAGTTCAACTTTTCCATCTGATCTAACGGGTCACAGCAAGTAGTCACGTGATACACCACAGAAATTCTTACAACTTAAGATCACTGAAGCAAATCTTACTTTTTTATGAATGTATGATAAGATCCAGATGTTAATTTGTTCCTTCGCTGGCCATACCTGTCTGCTACAAAACTCAAAAGTATAGTACTTCAGTAGGCTTCATAAATTATTCATGAATATGCCTTAGTTCCTTCTACTAGTTAATTCTTGACTGACGTCTAAGCAATGGAGAAACTTCTGACACTAGTTTATGAACACCAGAATGGTTGAACTTCAGCTATTTTTATAGCGACAGATTGTCAGCATACACTTGACTATAGGATTGCCTTTTAACATGGTTCCCTAAAATGACCTCTATCTAAGATGCTTCTAAAACTGATACGTTATCTGCCAATGTATGCACAAGGAACGTCAGCTCCTAGGCTTTGTTACATTTCCTCCCTCCCACATTATTTCTTCAAAAGCAAGGACCCTTGGGGTGGATTTTCTGCGATTAGAGCAAGAAATGTGTTTATAAATGTAGAAGGGGGACACAAAACTATATAACTGAAACATGATCATATTTAAAAATTTTATATTTACATAAATTTCAATTTTTGTCTACAAATCTGGGACTGAGGACTACTTTCAAATCCTTTAATTCAAGTATATCATTTGTCCAAGAAGAAAATGAATATTTATTGAAACGTCTTTGTTGTTTAACTGCATACGGTAAAATACGTGAGGGAGTTGACACAAAAACAAAATATTCTACCAAAGAAAGGAAATACTTACAATAAAGATATGTAAGTGACGCTTTTGGAAAATGATCTGATTTTCTTTTTTTTTTGCGGCTAAGCATACAAGTGCCAAACGTAAGAAAACGTTTATGAAAACGCTGATGAAGCAACGTTAAAAATGGCTATGTACAGTGGAAAAAAAATATCAGAACCATCATATCAGTATCAGAACCACTGACGTCAGAAAAGTTACGGAGTTTCTCAAAGTTTTAGGACAAAGTGAATTTCATGCGAGCAATGGGTAGCTAGAGAAATTCAATAAAAGGCATAATTATGTGACGAAAGCAAAGATATTACTTAAGATGACACTATCATATGGAAGACTAAAAGAAATATCATGGAAATGTACAAGCCAAAAGATAACTTCAACGTGGACGAAAACGGCTTATTTTGTCAATGTTTATCGCAAAGAAAATTAACATTAAAATTAAAAACAGAGAAATATTTTGGAGGCAAAGACAGCTAAGTTAGTTATTAGAAAAAGTGAAAAACCTAAGATGTTTTAGAGATATTAAATCATTGGAAGTAGGTTATAATTTCAACAAGAACTCAAAGATTTCTGAAAAGTGGCTAAACAATTTAGATAACTACATGGCTGTAAAGAAACGAAAAATTGCTCTAGTGATAGACAGTTGCAATGCTCATCCTCGAAATATCAAATATAAGTATAAACATTTTAAGTTTTTTCCCCCTCCAAATAACAATGCGAAACTGCAGTCTATGGATCAATTTCTTGATAAAAAGGGTTAAGACGCATTACTTCAAAAGAATTTTGGAGAAGGCCCTGACGGGAGTTGAAAGTAATTAGCCTTTATGCCTATAAGTTTACATGATTGCAAATCTGAATTGCAAAAGTATGGAATTATGATGTCACTGGAAAAAAAAAAAAAAAAAAACTATTCGCAGTTGCTTCAAAAAGGCTGGCTTCATCACCAGCATAGATGACGACGATGGGCAAGATGAGGAATTGAATAATATGTGCTTGCAGTTTAAAAATCGAGGACAGTTAAAGAATAATCAACAATTACAAGATTATTTATTAATATATGACTATGCTGAGATCTCGAGAATCTCTACCGAAGAGAAGATATTGCAGATGACAAAAACGTAGCAGCCAGAAAATACTTGATGATGATGATGATGATGAAGTTGAAAACATTAATGAAAATGAATGTACAAAATCTCCTCCAGAAGATATGCTAAATGCGTCTGATATTTTGCGAAACAGTTTTCAATTTGAACAAAGTGTTCCAGAAGACGTTATCCGTACATTACAAAGATGTAAGTCTTACTATGACATGAAATGCTGTTTCCGACAGTCAAAACAAACTAAAGTAATTGATTATTTTTCGAAATGAATTTATGTAATTTTCATAGGTAACTTTGATGGAATGGATACATTAACATATGTAATTTTGCATTTATATTTCATTTTACTATTATTTTACATTTAAAATTTAAAAAAATCTTATCTTAGACCATAACTTCCATTTAGTGTTTATCGTAACCTCCATTTTGGCGAATTCTTCCATTTCATTCAGAGAAGTTTTCACGCTGGATTCTGCGACTTCGTTAAATAGAGGTCTAATTGTTGTATCAAATTTATCTTTTTATAACAGATTTGAGCTTATTTTCTGGAAAACTGAATTAAATTATTTGATTACAGCAAAGCATACTAGAGATACCTGCCTACGAGGATGAATGTATATATGGAGGACGTTTTAAGAAAAACTAACACGTATTCATGTTATGTTTGAAGTAAATAATAGAATAGACAAGCATCTATACATATTTTATGCATTCGTGGCATACATAACGCATTAGTCTGATATTTGTAAGATACGATACGTTTGATAATTTCTTAAAATGGCTGTAAATCTACAATAACTTTTCTGATAAAAATCCACATATCAAGGAATTGGTGCATCTGTAACCAGCGTATTTCAAGGGCGAGCTGTACTTGAATGATTTTCTTTCTTTCTTTCTTTCTTTCTTTTTTTTTTTTTTTTTTTTTTTTTTTTTTTGTTCTATTTTAAAGGTGACTTCATTTGTTTGTTCGATAAATTTGCTGATATCAGGAAAATGACTAGAAATAAACTTTGTACTAACATGCAGGAAGACTACATTACTAAGGCATTTAACGTTCTTCTCTGAGGAGATAAGGTTAAATAAATACCTTTATTTTCTGTATGCTTTTTTTTTCTTTCCTATCAAGTTCTTATCATTTTTGCTAATGTGTTTTGTGTTGTTGTAAGAGCTTATCTCATTTATTTAAACTGACTGAAATAAAGTGTAAATGCTTTCCCATTCCAACACTGAATAACAGATAATACAATAAACAATGGTAATGGATATTAAGTGTCACTACCGAGTCCTCGATGTCGATAAATAACTAAAAAAGCGTATTTTATGCTATCGGATGCTAAAAGAATTATTTTAAACATACAATATTTATCCTGCAAAGAAGATAAATTGTTCATGAACGACTTTCTAAAAGACATACGCTTTTGTTCACTTTACGCAACGTAAAAGTGAGAAAACTTCATGCGCACAAGCCAATCCCCGGGATATGCCCCGGAAAGAATTACTGTTGTTCAGTGGTTATATCCATTCAGCCATTCGTAGACTAGAAGAAAAGATGAATTTTAAATCGTCATAATTTAGGTTATAACTATTATTGCATAACCTTTTTTTGAAACGTCTAAAATCTTTTTTTTTTTTTTTCATTTTGTGCCCTATCAGTGGCCAAGTGGAATGACCCTTGAACACTGGTAGTTCGATTCGGGTTCGAGTACCGGCGAACCGGCTGGCTGCATAACTGTTTTCATTTTTATCTTCGCCTACTAACAACCGAGTGATAAAACTACTGAGCACTGGTATATGGAATCGCATTCAGATTTTTACGAACGGGCTGATTGTATGGAAGTTTTCGCTTTTTTCTCAAGAGTACGAGCCAGTTTCCCATAAAAAGTTCTCCACGAAAGGTCCTGGCATCCCTTCCGTTAGGCAGAAAGCCTTTGTATGCTTTGCTCTAATCTAAATAAATAATCCATTTTAATTTCCATATTTAAAATGAATACAAGACAGTGTCTGTTAGAAATTCCCTCGCGTAAGCATCCTTCCTCTTATGCAGATAACTCGTAAGTGTTTTCAATATTCGGCTTTTCTACTCATAGTTTACATAATTTTTATTCCGGGCATTTGTTATTTTGCGCTTATTAAAATTATCACTTGTTTTTATTTGTTATAATATTATTGATGTGTAACGTGTAAACGAACCAGTTCCCCTTAGAAAGTCCTCCAAGAAGGCATGTCTTCCTTTAGGCACGCTTTGCCATAATTAAATAAGCCAATCCTCATTATTGCTGCTCAAATTATTTTGTTTGTTTTTCTCGAATTTCTCTTAGAAAATCCTTCTCGAAGACCTCCTCTTAGATAAAGTACCCACGTGGTATTTGCTGTACTCAACTGAGGAAATAAATCTTAATTTTTTAAATACTAAAATGAATTCACGAGTATTAACTAGTTTACAGTATTAATTCTATCTATATTGCTGAATTATGGATTCATTCTTTTGAAACTTTGCCCGCCAGTGGTCTAGTGGTCAGACCGTTGGATGAACACTTTGATCCGGGTTAAAACCTCGATTAACAACTGGCTGCGTAGGTTTTTTCCATGTGTAAACACCAATCACTTTCCATTAGAAGTCCTCCACCAATGCATCCTGTAGCATGCAAAATAATTACATTTTGAATTCTTTGCTTTGATAAACTAGCATAAAACCAAATGTAACCCTTTTCTGAATAGTATCCTTTAATATGAGGGGCCGCAGTTTGTTCTTTAACCTTTCTTCATAATTAAAATTGTTGTGTCAAAATTAAGTTACTTATTTGAAAGTTTGTTTCGTACCGTTTCCCCTTCCTCTCCCATTTAATGATAGGAAAAAAGGGAAACTGTAAAGTAGGAAAAGTATCTCGTGTAAATGTTAACAATGTAATTATTTCAACTGCTGTAGTTTTTCTATGTGAGAAATGTTTTGATAATAAGCTGTCAAATAAACTTTACCAAGAGAAGAACAGCAAACAACAGCGTCTTCAACAAAGGTTAACCATTTTTTCAAGGCTGCTAAAGAGTTCACTCATCCATAGAGATCAATAGCGTAACTGTAAATTTTCTATTCTCCCCCCTCCTCCCTTTCCAACGTTTCGCATTCTAGGAATAAGACCTGGAAGTCAAGGTGATCCATGACGGGCAGCTTTTACTCTACGTAAAGCATTTACGCCTTTTCTTGGAAACTTACCAAGTTCATACTGACTAAAGCTACAAAAGTTAAAAGGCAGAAATATTTTCTTTGCGTGCCATATGTAACAGTAAGGTGAAAAATCCCTTTTCGTGACTTCAAATTCAAAAATTTCGGCTAAGTAATAATACCTGATCGGCGCCATTTTAAAAAGCTAATACTTAAATTTTATCTTCTAAAGAATAAACAAAACTCATTGGCGATTTCAAAGATTTTAATAATCAAAATGTGGATGCATTTTATACTTATTTTTTTAAAGGTATTCATTAGAGGTTATAATAATATGCGCTGATTTGAAGCCAACATTAGGTTAGATTTTGTTAAATTTTATTTCTGACACTGACATGTTTTTTTTTTTTTCTACATAGACTATTATGATAGTTACCGTGTTCAAAACTGACCGTATGAGAATACATCTGCTGTGACAATTAAGGTATCACTTTTCAAATAAGCGAAATTTTCTTGTTAAAATCTATTTAACTATTCAAATACATTGAAATGTTAAAGCGCAGTGTTAAAAAGAAGTTTCTAGCCATTAAAAATTATACAGTCTTTTTTATGAAAGTAATTCCTTACAAAATACAGAAAAGTTGTTCTTAAACTTATCGTTAATCTCAGATTAGGAGGACCTGATCTACAGCTGAAAGGAGTGATATATTTTCCCTTCTGTTTTCCTTCCCAAACCTCTGTAATAATATTCTGATGCCCACAGACCTTGATAACAAAAGGCCAGAAATCGTGTTTCAATATTTTTCAGTATGGATGTCTTTTCAACACACGGTTTCTCTCAAAATTTTGTGCATAAATCATCTGAAGAAATCTGTTCAGAAATCCTACTCATCCTGAAGAATGTGTATTTAATCTTGATGCATCACCTCATTCAAAACTAATTTTAATATTTTCCCCAATAGAAATTATAATGAAAGAAAGATATAAAATGGATGGTATAAAATTTTTCATTCCCTGATCACCATCCGTTAATTACCAGTATATGGCTAGAAATTCTACTTTGAGTAATGCAATAAACCTTACTCATCGGATTTTGATTCGGGAAAATTTTGCAATATTTTCATATCTAATAATTTATGCACACTAATTTTTAAAAGATAAGTGGCCAGAAATCAAAGCCAATAAAGTTTGCGTACAACGCGAAGGAGGCGGGGGATTTCTTATCTAACTTTTAAACTTCAAACTTGAGAATGCAAAGAAGGTTACATAGGATTATAAAGTCATCGTTGTTCGAAAAGTAGTAGCTAAACTGGTAAATGACAAGAACATCTTACGAGATGTTCACAAAATTGTAAAGAAATCTCACATTATAGTTCTGTGGTATATTATAAAATTTAAATGCCAAGGTATATTCACTTCCCGATAGTGAAACAAACTATTTATCAACTGTCAATAAAGTGGGTGGGTCCATCGGGAAATTTTCCGAGGCGAAGACTGTGATGCCGCATTATCATCTGGTATCGATGGCTTAAGAAACTGGTAACTGCTGAATTCGTGCAGCAAAAATCAATAAACACAAAGGGGACAAGATTTAATAGCACTAATATAAGAGCGTAAATTAATCGAAAGCTACAAAAATGATAAACGTCTTCAGCTCATTATCTTAATACCGTCATCGTTAAGCTCGACTAAAATTGATCACTGTTTTACCTTGGGATGACTAGTGGTTTGGTTGCGTGTTACTTGGGTTGCGCATTCTAGCTCCTGAATAATTGCAACATTGAACTCTAACAAAGTAACATACTACAGAAATCATAATAATCAATAATAACATTACTATTAATGTCAGTACCAAATCAGCAGTCAAATATGAAAGGCATAAAAGCAGTAATGAGTTAACCAATTTTCCGCATTGCACGAAGACAAGAATTCTTGCTAGCAGCCAAGTGTTTGACAGTTCTCTCTAGTTGAGATTTTCAGAATGTTCTATGTGTACTGGTACATTTTGCAGACTGAATTAGTCATGCCTTTTTAGTTTACCTATTGTATTTTAAGTCTTCTGATTCACTGAGTTTGAAATCGATATCAGATGAACTGCAGAATCATTGGTTAACGAGCCCCTGAAATCAAGAGATTTTAAAGACAGATGCCGCTTTTGTAGTGTTAGAGTACATCATGTCGTACCTCTTAATGGCTCAGCTATCTGGCCTTTCGATTGCAACTCATGAGATGACCACACATGAATTTTCTTATCTGCATGCTGTCCGGCGTAATCTAATTCCTTACTCCGCAACGTAGAAAAGGGGAATTTCTTTCCATTGTCTTATCACGAAAACATCCTTAAGACTGTGTCCGCCCGTAAATTTTCCGATACTTTTATGCAAATTGACAACTTTTGATCAAAACAGAAACCTTCACAAATGTGCCTCAGCATAAATGTACACGTTATCAAAACTAAATTTCATAAGCAGCTGCAGTGAAGTTTGCTTTCGTCAGGTTAAAAGCTCAATTTAAAAACAGCTGATATATCTACATTATTACCAAAGTGCTAATTTAAATACTAGCCAGGCTGTCTTAAAAACTCCTCCACAGAAGTATTCCTTCCTTTAGAATTCGAATCCTTTGCTATAATTAAGGGTAGTTAACAATGCCAATTACCTTTCACAGATAAAAAAAAGAATATACATTTTACAAAGGCTTTATTTCATTTATTAAAGTAGAATTAATTCAAAGGAGGATGAAATTAAAATATGAAATATGTATTTATTTGTGCAGGGCCAGCCCCAGAGTCTGTGCTACCAGTGCAGTCGCAATGGACGGCAAAATTTTTAGAATTTTGGAAGGAGCCGGGAGACAGAATTCAGAAGCCCTAGAGTTTGTACCGGGCCAGGAAAAGCCTTGCGCCAGACCTGAATTTGTGGCTTATATTTAGGTAAGTTCATATAAACTGTATAATATTATGTAAAGCCACATAATAGTAGTTAAACTAAAAATACAAAATAATTCAAATTTTCAAACAAAAAAAAAAGGGGGGGGTAAATTTTTTTCTAGATTAATTTTTATAGGGTAAAAAAATTTAAAAATTGTTTTTCTGATGTCTAATGTTTAGTATGAAAAGAATTTATCATATGAAAGAAACTAAACAACGATTCGGCAGCATGAATAATTGTTATTTTAGTCGAATAGAGCACGGACAAAATGGATTAAGCGGTTGAGGAAGCCTTGTAAAGGTTCAGTGAACAGAATATTATCTAGGATTTGCTGATTTTCATGAAAGAAAACTCTGATTTTTGGGAAACAATACATGATTTACCTTTCGCCAGGAGGCATATCGCAGATAAATTTCGAGGTCGACAATAGCTGTTTCAGTCGGTCATTACTCTAAATTGTCATCATTTCACTAAGTCAAATTATTGTTGTTGAATTAATTTAAAACTCAACCCAAAATGAATTTGAATTTCAAAACTGCATTTGTTTCTGTATTTCTTTTGAGCATAAAATAGTATTAAAAATGATCAAAATCTATATTATCATTGGGACAAAATTAAAAATAGAAAAATATCTGAAGTCGATCGATCTATATACAAAACAAAATTACAAAACTAACTACAAAAGGGCTCATACAAATCAATTTTTTATTCTGAATGCAGGCAATATTAAACACAAGGAAAACAAATTTTGCACTCTGTCAGTTATAAAGGGTGTTAGAAAATTATTTAAAATGTTGAAAGTATAAAGTGACGCTTCTTGAAAAATATTTTTAAGTAGTCCAAATATAATAATTTTTTAACTGATTAATTTTCAGTGTGTTGAGCAACTCACTTTTACAGTATCAAAGATAAATGAAACACCTTAGCGCTGTTTAGCAACAGAATTAATTTATTGTTAACAGGGTTTATCACAAATCAAAAAACAGTAAGCATCTCGAATAGATTTTTCTTCGAGATGTTAATGAACTGAGAATAATTCTAGCATAGCAATAATGTTAAGTCATATTTGGAAGCAAAAGTAAAGAAATACAAAATAAGTCTTGAAAATTGATTGAAAACCAGTCTGCAAATACAAAAAACTCTCAGTGTCAAAACGATTCAAATAGACTATGAAGACTAAATGCTTCTTAGAATAGTGTTAAACAAATGTATGAAATAATAAATTTTGAGCATAAGTATTCATCTACGTTACAAAAGGTAAATTTTTATTTTGAAATCCAGTAATAAATGTAACTGTTTCAGTACAATTTATATGGAACTTGAGGAAAAACCTTACAATTTCCACGAACTGCTCGAAATAACTACCCCAAAGTTAAGCTAATATTATTAAGAACAGCATTTAAAATTATTTTAGAAAATTACTTACGCAATACTTTGGAAAGTTAAGTATTTTTAAAAGTATCTTGATACGGTCTTGTAGAATATAAATAAAAGCTACTACTCTATATATCATATTCAATTACGTGTAAGAAAACAAAAGAATTAGTCTTATCTCACATTCATTACTTATAAAAACTAATTTTTGATTAATTTATAATTTTATCTTTGTTTATATGTTATCTGGCCTTCAAAGTGTGCCTTCAGAATATGAATTTTAGAAAATTAGGAGGGCTATCTATGGCTAAACAATGTGACTGAGGATACTGATAGTTTAAGTATCGCGGTATAAATATGGAACATAAATTTAAAAAAATTAAAATTCCATTTATCAAGGAATAAGAATAACTTGTACAGAGATATTAACTTTTATGGAATATTTTATGATTTCACCTTCTTTGGCGTTTCACCCTGTGTGTAGATTATGGCAAATCTCGTGATGGCTGCTGGAAGGAGGATGTTTCATGAAAACTTTCTAAGAGAAAATGAACTTATATTCACATTACACATGGCTCATGTGCTTTGCAGTAATCAGATAATGCAATCCAACCCAATCCACATTTACTCATGGGAAAAACCAAAAGCATCCCACAGAAAGCAAAGGAAAAAAAACTCATGGTACATTTATACCCACATCTTCCTAGTTGCCTAATTCTCTAACCAGGCTATGCTATCGGATTGCAAGTATTTTATGCCAATTTGTTTAAAGCTCACTGGTAGCTAACATTAACTGAGCAGCTAAACATTTAAAATAAAAATTTTTGACTGTGGTTATATGTTCTGAGTTTTGTAAAAGTATAAACATAAAACTATTATATACAAGTGTAATGCAGTTGCTTTTGACGGATAAGTTATGTGAAAAAATAATTTTGAGTAATGTGAGCTCTGTGATGTTAAAAACCAACGCATACACAAACTTCTGTTATTTAGCTATAATTTGAGTAAAGTAAAATACCTACAAGTGAAATCATCAGTTGTTAATAATATTCATATGTAGCTAATAACAAAATATATTCAACTTTAAGGCAATTAAGTGTTCACTTTTGTTTTTCTCTCTAGAGCAGTTTTAGAATGCAAGTAGCTGAAACGTGAACACTCTTCATACATTGAAATTTTGATTGCATCTCATCTTTTATTTGTCATAATCTTGGCAAAGGTGGTATGCTATATTTCTACCAAAATAATGGAAAAATAATGCCATAATCTCGACAATGATGAACTTGACCTTCAAACTAACAGAAAAATTCTTGCGGAAGCTACATATTTAGTAGTAAATATTGCTGGAGCTAATTTTAGTATTCACATTTTATGGTACAATAAGAAGTATCTGAAGTCTTATGATGTCTTTAGACATTATGTGTGATCCCCCCCCCCAATGTGAGGTCAACCGTGAGAAACTTCTTTAAAGTGGCTGCATTTAATGTAATCTTCCATAGGAACGAAAAGAGCGGGCTTCGATTTAAAAATCAAAGTTGCATGACGAAACTTCCGCAAGCAGTGACTCATTGAATGGTGAAGAGAATAAGGGAAACTTTAAACTTTGTCCCTCCCCAAATTAGTTTAGTATTTTGTACTGATCTTTATCAACAATACTGTACTCCTATTAAAGCCTTCTGTTCCTAACTTTATAGACTTATCGCAATACTTTTACTTTTTGCTGTTGTTCTTTACAAAATAAGAAGTTTAAAAAATAAGATATGTGCTTTCAAAGGGAAATAATTTGCAGTTATTAACGTACTACAGGTAGCCTTTCACGTCACTGGACGGCGAAACTGCCAAGAAAAGAAACATGTTTCGAAAGCAGAAATATTACTCATCATACTTTTAATATATGTTATCTATTTATTATACTTCACTATACCTTTTTTGAGATGTTGCAATAAACCTCTAGTAGACAGTTAGTGTTTTGTTAATCAATAATGAAATACGTCGGCTTTTTTTTTTTTTTTTTTTTTTTTTGTTAAACTCAGCTACTTTTCATTATGTGAATTATGTTATCAAGACAATCCTTCCAATCGCATTTAAACTCTGACTCGAAGTGTTAAAAATCTTAGATGTACTCTAAGAATTTTTTACTAAGTTTTCAACCTGATATATATTGAATTTTGGCAAACCATGCTAGAACTATCTGGATAAGGGAATAATGCCTTCTTCAGGCTTTTCAAAGGCACACTGGCTCGTATTCACGTCCTGTTTGGGAGAAACAGAAAAAACTTTCATGCAGCCAGTCCATTCGACGGTATTTGAACCCGAGTCAAACTATCAGTGTTCACCATTCTTATCAGTTCAGCCACTGGTGGGACTGATCACACTGGAAATCTCCCAAAATTCATTTACTTGCTAAAAAAATTATGCATAAAATAAATTGCTAATTTTTTTTTAATTTGGCATAAAATGAAACTGGAATATAAAAAAATAAAAATATTCGAATTATGAATTACATACCTGAATTAAATATAGAAAAAAATATATACCACAAGAGCTGCATTGAAAATCAGCCTTTCTGAAGACGCACCAGTCTGGTAATATTCTCAAGCATTTGTGCAGATATCTTTAAAATAATAATTTAAAAACTGATTTTGTGCAAGCACACTAGCGAGTTTCAAAGTCAATAGCAGTCAAAATCCAATAAAACATACTAACAACTCTAAAGTTACGAGCTGTTTCGATTTCATGAGGCTTGTGAAAAGGCAAACACGAAACAAGCGCTGGAAAAGCAGGTCAGTCCTAGCGTGCTTTGTCGCATTTTACTAACCAACCAACGAAATGCAGTAAAGGTCAAAAAAAGGGTAAACACGAAATAAATGGAATATCCTAAGTGTTATTTGACAAAGGAATAGGGAGAATGGAACAGATAATATCCAGAATTAATGAAAATTTTTCTTAACACACATAAAAGTGTTGATTGTAGCGATATCCCAGGCTTTGTACTACGAAACTGTAGATGCCCATGATATCTTAAAGAAGTTCAAAACAAATAAAAGAGCTCAAGTTACTGCGATACTGCAGTGTTATACTGGGGCTCTACTGTCTAAGCAGTAATTCACAGAGCAATTACAACGTTCCTAACGGAGCTTGAAAATGAATGTGTCCCTCGTAGGAAGTCTTGGATAGAAAAGTAAAGAAGAGGCGCTTTGCCTCATTTAGCAGCTAGAGTCGTCACGCGTCTGGTGCCATCTATAGCACTAAAAGAAGAAAATCCAAATAGGCGGCGGAAAAGACGAACGTTCCCAACTGCGAGAGTAGCGTCAGCTTCCAGGTGGCGGTGTCCAACCATAAGAGATAAAAAAATATACAGTATTTGAGAATTTACATCATGAAGCGCAACACGCAGTTTCACTATGTGCATGTGAGGTGTGAAATCACATGTCAAATGACAAAGCTTTCTTGCCATAGAAAGTGTGCAGCGTATGGTCAAATGAAAAAAATTGTACACTAAGATTTCAAAATTTAGAAATATAGCGAAGTTTGCAGTACTATTAGCTGCTGCCTTGTTGTAGAATTTCACATTAAGCTTGTTTAGGTATTCCTTTACCGTGCCAATTATCAAATCATGGATGGTGCAAATTTTCATTCCGTATGAAGGGACACTAGTGATAATCTGCAACAACTTGTTTTGCAGAAATTGCAATTTCTTGAGCTTATTTTCTTACACATTTGCTCAGAGTGGTGACATGTAAGAAAAGATCGAGCAGACGATAGCCTTATAAAGACGTAACATACGGGCAAGATCGAGTCCTGAGTCATCTGAGAGTAATGGAAAAAGTTTCTGATAGATTAAGTGAATGATTTATTGAATCTAACTCCTAAGTATTTAGCAGAAGGTACAAGCTGGACTTGCTTTCCGAAGATAGTCGCATTACAGTGTACAACTTATATTGAACTTTATACTTCCTGGCAACTAAGATTTGGGATTCTTTTCGAGTTTTTATCTTCTATTTCTGGCACCATTTTTCAGTCTCCAGAATCCTTTCAAGAGCGTGATTCGGTCTTTTCGAACGGGTAATAATGGCAGTGTCATCGGCATAACATGCAGTCATGGTGTGGGGGTTCGCCTTTAAATTTTGGGAAATCATTTGCATAGAAATGACTTCCCAAACTTAGAATATAGAAGAGTGGCCCAAGGATAGAACCTTGGGGACACTAGTACAGACGGGGTGTGGAAAAGAGATGCAGTCTCCTTGTCTCATTGATAAAGGCCTCTTGTGAAGAAATAGTGCGAAGATTGGAACCAATTCCCGGGGTCCGCTTAATCCAGCCCGCTTGGCAGATAAGGGGCGAGATGGGAGTAAGTCACAGTAGCATTTTTGGTAGTTCACATAAAAATATTTTCCTTTTAAGCTAATATTAAAAACCAGTATAATAAATTCCATAATTCGTGGCTGGTGGTGAATAACGCTGTTGCAATAAATTCAATTAAATCAGAAATTATCCAGTTGCTCAGAATTCTTTGTCAAAAACTTTTTGTAAAAATTTCCTAACTCACCGTATAGATTACAGTCCTTAAATAAGGCAATGGCTATTGCAATAGAATCTTAGCAGATATGTTAGAAAAAGGCTTTCTATTCTCCAATTTTATTTTGAAAATAATACATTGATTTTAAAACAAATAGATCAAAAAGTAGAATTAGCTACAAAATCTATTTTCCTGAACGTAATTTTTAATTATATGTAGAGATGGTACTCATTAAGTTTCCTAGTTATAAAAATCGAGAGAGAACCTAAAGTAATAACGTTGGGCTTGTCAAAGCCTAACGTTGAGAAATGTAATAAACACATTTCAACTAATTTTATTTGTAAAAATTATATCCATAGAACAGATAAAAACGAAACTGACATTTTATTGTTAAAATTATAAAAAAGCTTAGAAAGCAGTTATGAGATTTCTAAGTTAATATATTAAGTTTAAAAAAACGCAGGTAGATGCTTTATAAGTAATTATTGTAGGTTATTAATAATGGATTTACTTATAACAATAATGGATGTACATAATATACCAATACATACATAATATCCAATATAATAATGGATGTTCATAAAGGCTGTTATAAGTAATTATTGTATGTTATTAATAATGGATTTACTTAATAATGTATTTAATAATGTAGTTCCATAAAAGGGATCTTAATAAAATACTTAAAGAAAATGTTTATTTTCGACATATCAGATAAGATCCTTTAAATCACTTTCAGAATTTCATGGAACAAACTGAAATTCAATTACTAAATTTTAAATTTTAAAATAATTTTGCACCTTGCTCACAAAATTGTACTTAAAAGTTACCTCTAAAAGTACATAAAAATTTAATTTAAAAAAAAATTAAAACTTATTTGAAATTATAATCATCAAATTTGTGAACATCAGTTGCTTTGCAAAAAGGAATATAAATTAAAATAAAAAATTAACATTTTCATTAATTAGCACCGTAGCTTAAAAGATTAATAACGTGAAATTTCAACGAATCAAATTTTCATTTTAGTGACATTGATATTTTGGGGAATTTTTTTGATAATGTCTATTAATAAAATCTATAGTACATGTAGTTTCAATAATTATATTATAACAGTCAGCTGTAGAGACTATCAGACATTTCGAACTAAGAAATATAGACAAGCAACAGTGCCCCACGAATCTTTCATTTGCCACCCAGACTTAGATAGTAACTACTTCCACGAATGCAGTAATTTTCCAGTAATTGCTCCTTTGCCGCAATTATGATGGGGAATGCAGGAAATTCTTACATTCTCCTCCTAAAAGGAAGGCTCAGGAATGGCACAAAACCTATTTGATAAAATCTAGGTGGTGACAAATAATCGTACCGAAACTTTAATTTCATCGCCACTGTAGAAACCATTAGATTTTTCAGCGCTGGAAACATAAGAATTTAATTATGCCCCCTAGGAATTTAAACTTCGGATCCTCCAGTTGATAGCTGGGCGTTCAATGATGCTAAGTTCACGGAATGAAGTTCATTAAATGCTAAGTTCACGAAATGAAAAACCAATATCATAAATATATAATAAATTCAAATCACAAACGCGAGTCACGGGAGGAATAACGTTTTAGTAATGTAATTGTCTCAAAACTGAAACTCTTTCGTTGTATTGGAAATTATCCAAAATTGAATTGGAAAACTCTTCATCTGTATCATGAAAAATTCACTAGAAACTGAAATTCAAAGTAGCTTGTCTCTAAGAATACCGCTTAAAACTTATCTGTTTTAATTTTTACCTCGTTAGAAAGTTATGTCTTTGACATTTTCAAAATATTCATCATTAAAATATAATGTGTTAAACTGTTTATAAATGTATTAGACAAGCATCATATTATCCTAATGTACTTCGTTAAGCTAAAAAAATTTTTAAATAGGTAGGTAGTTATCAAATTATTTCAAATTTTAGAATATCGCACATATTTATTGAGCTTAGGAATATTCATATTAATAAACGATAATACGATATAAAAAGTGTTAATTACACTCTGTTGTTATGTAAAATATTATGTGCAAAGAAGTTGTAGAGTCATTAGTTGTTTTTTTTGGGGGGGGGAAGCAGGAGACGTGAAAAATGGTTTGGTGTCCTTTCAGACGGCGAAAGTTTAGTCGCAAGGGAAAATTGTGGACTTGAGCCGAAATTCCCCCCCCAACACACACAGAAGGAGAAAACAAAGGGCAATGCCCTCGCCGGGACTCGAACCCTAGACCTCTCGAATACACGTCGAATATGCTTCCACTTACACCACGAAGGCGTGGGGAAAGGAAGGTGAAAATACCTTATAAAGTTACAGGAAAATTTTAGTGAGAGCATTTTAGCCCATACAAAAATCCAGAGCAATTTTCAGAACGAGGGTAAAGGATCGGAGGGATGACACCTCCATTGAGAAGAGGAAGGTTGGAAGTCATTTGGGAGAGAAGGCATCAGAGGAGGAGAGAGAACCATCACAGGGAGGTCGAATTCAATGGGAGGCGTCGGAAGGTCATTTGGGCGGAAAAGCATGAACACACGTAATTTCAGTGAGTCGTATTAGTTGGAAGGTTGTATAGACATTAGGATTTTTTGGAAGCAGGCAAGAGGAAAAATTAGCAACGCCTTCGCCGGGAATCGAACCGCGGACCTCTGGAATACGCGCCCAGCGTGCAGACCACCACACCACGAAGGCATGCCAGGAAGACGGGAGAAATACCTTATATGCTTCCCCTTTTAAAGGGCGACAGGGTTTTTTAGGGGACCCAATCGCCAAATCCTGGGTCTGAAGAATCATCATTCACCACCCTTTTATTTCGGGCGCCAGTATAGAGACATTAGGTATTTTTTGAAAGCAGGGCATTGAGATGAAAAATGAGCAACGCCCTCGACGGGAATCGAACCACGGACCTCTGGAATACGCGCCCAGCGTACAGACCACCACACCACGAAGGCATGCTAAGAAGGCGGGAGAAATACCTTACAAGGTATCAGGCAATATTCTAAAAGAATTTTGTAACAAAACTATTTTAGGGATTAGGACTTACGCATGCTTGTGCTATCAAGTCGAGCCTGAAGATAACACAGATAAAATGTAGATAGTTTTTGTAATTATTAAATGCTGTAGAACTATTTCGATGAGTGCCTTAAAATTTCTGGGAGGTTCGCTTACTCTGTATTTGTAACTTGATATGAAATCAAAGTTATTAAGAAATAAGAAATATAACCAGACTATCAACTTTCGTGGCGTGAAAAATTGGTCATTTATCACTTAGGAAATATCTATTGAGATTATATTGTCATCCAGCTTTAATTAGAAAGTATGATAAAAAATATGCATATTATATATATCATATAAAAATATGCATAAATAATGAATTATTTGAAGTTCAGATTTTGAGCGTAATGTGCATTTGCCCCTCGCTCCCTATTTTAACTTCGCTAATATTTCTTTATGCTTGATCAGACAGCCTGGCTCAGTAAAAGTAGGCGGCCAGTGCAACTCTGATTAAAAATCTAGTTATAACCACGTACAGTGCTGATAAGCACCACGTGTTTCTGTGATTCCTATTTTCTTCTTTCTATGTATTTCTTTCTCCTGATGAGGAGGGACCTTTAGCTGCCCTCGAAATCGATTGAGTGTTTCATTATACCTACGCTAAATATAAGGTTGTTTTTTACGATTTTGATATTCTCTGATAGTTCAAAGTTTGACAATAGACTGATATCCCTTCTATGTATTTATTTATGAACGTAAATTTAAATTTCCAACTCATGCTTCAATCTTCCAAGGGAAGCTTTTAAATATGTACGAAGCGATACTCTGGATTAATAGCGAAAATATACGAGATGAAGGTATAATTTACATTAACAATCAAGCCACACTGAGCGCAATAAATATATATCACACGAAGTACGAGATAGTAATTGAAATCATATTTCCTATAAAACGGAAGAAAACAAATCAATTCGGAATTAAAATTCATACAGGAATTAAAGGGAATGGAAAAGTTGACTTTTATGCCATTTGAGACTCAAATAGTGTTTGTCGAGATATTACGTAAAATGTATGGGAAGAATACAAAGTTCTTTTCAAAGAAACTTTTACTAATATATAGTAAGAACGATGATTAGAAGATGATGAGAAAAAAAATGGACTTCTAAGTTTTCTCTCAAAGAAAGTAATATTATCATGTGTTTGTCTTTTGAATCAAATATTTACAGCTATCAAGGAATAATCAGTGCTAATCGTGTAATTAAGTATTTACATATTTTAATCGGTTTTAAAGTTGCTATTTCTAGACTGCGTTAAAATAGGTATTTTTAATTGCTGTGAAATATAATATGTGTAATTAGAAACTAATTACTATGAAATCCCAAATGCATAAAATGCTAGGAATATTTTTATTCTGAAGTTGAGAGCCGATTTTAATTTATTTGTTGTATTCTGTAGAGCTTAAAGGTATATAAATGAGGTGCAGAAAACGCAAAGCATATATTCTGAAATCTTCCTTCTTTATATTTTTACTTCACCTTAAACTTCGGAAACGGAATTACTACTGCACGAATATTTTAAAATTAATTTTCTAACCTGAGAGTTCTTAGCCAGAAATGATTTTTCAATAAAATCAGTCACCATTTGAACTTTTTCCTCTGTCTTTTTTTATAACAAGCCATATATTGCCAAGGTTAACTTATTTCATATTCACATCTACTTAGATCTACATGGATTGTGTATAGCAATTAGAAGTCCGGAAAAAAGATCTTAATGGTCTATTCACGAAGCTCACTGGTCAGCCTTTTTTTACAAATATACTGCTAACCTCAGTAAGAAGTACTGTTATTAATAAGATAAAATTTTTCTTTGCTACATTTTAGAAAAATTATATCGCCACGTTTTCTAACTAATGCAGGACAAACTCTATTTATTTTACCAGTAACTGTATACAAAAAATTTCAGAGATTGAAATCTAGAAATTTTTGCAACAATGTCTAATTCCAGATCTTAAGGGAATGATGGAGTATCCTAAATTTGCTGAAACGAAATAAGCTTGTCATGAGACTTTCTTTAAACTTAATGACAAAGGGTAACCAAAAATAAAGAACAAAATAAGTAAGGAGAAAAAAACGAACGTTGAGAAGCTGCAAATCGTCTATAATTTTCCTATATAAAATTAATAAAGTCTTTACATTACAAAATGATTAACGGCAGCCAATGTTTTTGGTTTCGGGTAGTGATTTTTTATGCTAAGGTTGAAATGAGAGACAACCAGCAACAGACATTTCTAATTACAGAACAGCAACAGACATTTCTAATTACAGAAAGGGCGTTGCCAGGGAGGGAATTTGAGTAGAGGATAAAATAATAAAGGGTGAATAGGAACATCACTCTTGTAGCTTAATAGTGGAAAAGACATACGACGATATTCAAGCAGTATTTTAAAATATACACTATGAAAACTACCAATGGAATCTCTGTGCTGGTCTGCGGGATGTGCATTAGTGATTGGTTCCAAGTAGGCTTCGTAAATTATTGTCTCTTTATTTCATGCGGATGGAATAGTCTAGCAAGAGACAACCGATTAAACCATAAAAATATGAGCTCTTCTTGAAAGTATTGCGTCTGATGAGAGAATGACGTATTTGAAGTTTTAACGAACAAGATACAGATAAATTAACCTTAATATCGTATAAAACAGGATCTCATTAAATTGCTTATTCATTGCTATGGATAAAAAAAGATGACTTCAGTTATTTAGAGAAGTTCAAGACTGAGTAAAAAAGGGAGATATTTTTATGAGATAAATTAGATAACCTTTCTACGATCTTAACTACAGGTGTGTCTTTAAGAAAAAAAAGTTTGTAGTAGTTTGAAGAAACGTAATTAATCTGAAAAATTTGAGGATTTGGAATAAGAAACGATTTCATCCTCATACGGTGAAAAATAAAACATAGCTTTGATGAGAACTTGAATTGGTGCCTACAAAAGACATAGTTCGATATTTATAATTCGATTTATGTAAACTTTTGCTAGTTATGCTCAGTGAAATTTCCTTGTTTGAGGTGCTTCTTAGGACAAAAAAATTAATAAACATTAATTTTTAAAATAATGATTTAATTTCATATAGTTCCTTGGTTGTCTTAAAAATTTTTAAACACAGAACAGTGTATCAGTTCTATGATTTACCGTTCTTTTTTTCTTACATTCGGCTTTAAAGGGATAGAGATTTTCGAATTTTCCGAAATGTCAAAGAAGATAAAAACCCGTTATCATTCTCAATCAGTGGAGTTTTCTGGCTATATCAGTAATGAAAAAGAACAATTGAATTGAATATTCTCCAGATGAACCATAGTTTTAAGGTGCATAGATATAAAAAACTCTGTCACTTTAGGACCAATAAAAATAAATAAGTAACAAAGTATAGTAACGAAAAGAAATCGTTAATCAGTTAGCACATCCATGGTGGTGAGTCAAGAAGGCGTTGATGCACAGTACCATTTTACCACTGTAGTTCCCTCACCCTTGAGACCAAACGAAAAAATACTTGCGTACCATAGAAGAAACATATTTATAGGCGTTGTCGAGAGCATGATAAATTAAGGAGTAGATAGTAGCTTTCAAATTCCTGGAGAGGAGAGAACAATGGAGTGAACAAGGGCCATAGAAACTCTTGGAAAAAGAAACAGTTTTAGAAACAAGCAAATAGTATTTTCGAGCTATAACATTACCTTTAAAGAATGAATGTTACATCTACACCAGGTCCTTTTAAGCTAGGTGCCAATAAAAGTTATTTACTCAGTACCATTAATATCTGAATATTTCATATTTGATAAATAAATGCTTGACGTTCTGCCCCCCCCCCGTTGAATTGTTATGTATTCATATGACGTTTACTGAATATAATAATTTGTTTGTGACTTTGATTATTGATTTTTAGTTTATATAAGTTTTTTAATGTAACCCGAAAACTACTGTTAAATACCTTGTAATTTTTGAGAAATTACAACTAATTTCACTAATTCAAACTTCACGATAAGCTATGTGTATGGAAATCAAATAAGTCATTTGATTAAAATAATCTGAGTTTTTATTTGATTAAAGAGATCTCAATTGTTCATTTGACATCTTTAGAAAACTATTTCTATAAATATTTCTTACCTGAATTAGAAAGTAATTGATTCCTTTGGATCTGGTACTCCTTTATCAAAGAAATGAAGCAGTCTAAACAACTATTTTGAATGCTCTGGAAAGAATTTTAAGAACTTTTGCGTTTTCCTAATCGAAAATGTATATACTCTGGTAGAGCACTTAAAAGTGCATACTTAATGCAAACTGAAAGTTAAGAATTTACCATGCCTAAATATTTAGTTAAAACTTGTTAAGCAGATAGTATACACAAAAAATGAGGGAGTATTAAACACAATAACCAACATGTGTACATTTAGAAAAGTCAGAATCACTTGTGAGTGGGAGAGATTCGTATTTCATAATGCGATATCTAGATACTGTGCACTGAATTGTATTTTTAATATTAATTTATTTAATGTTATCAATAATGCATTCTTAACTTACTCCCTCCATCTAGTTATTTGTTAATTATGTTTTTGTGTCAGACATTTATTTATTTCTCCTCGATGTAAGGAAGAGGTACTGAAAAAGTAACAATGGAATAATTTTAAACAATTTAGATAGCAGAAATACATTTTTCTGTTTCAAAGAGATTTTTCAATAAAAAAAATATTAAAATGTTTGTAACAACTAAAAAATATTAAAACGAACAGAATTTTCATTAAATTAAAAACAATTTACATATATATACCCTTTAAAAATTAAAAACCTTCCAAAATTTTAATTTTTGCTGGAAAAACTCTGTGATATTTAATAAGATGCGTAAATATTACAACTATATAACATTGGTGACATTTTCTTCGAATTCGTAATTTTATTATTATTGTCAAATACAGTATTAATACAGTGTTTTAGATCTTGCTGAACAGCAACATACTGATATTTTCGAAGATCAGTTTATTTTAATACGGCAAAGCGCACGATGGCTATCTGCCTACTGGAAAAGATGTCTTCGTGCAGGACATTCCAATGAAAACTAGCTCATATTCATGCTGCACATGGGAAAACCACGAAAACTAACCATGCAGGCAGTCCGTTCGTCTAGGATCGAGCCTAGGTCAAACTCAGTATCCAGTATTCTTAAGCACTGGGATGGGGATTTTCCATTTCCAAACGAGAAGTAACTGCTACTATTAAATTTAATTATCTTAAAAGTTGAAAAATTATAAATTTCCTTTGCGGATGTCATTTATGTGTGATGTATATCCCTTGAACAAATTTTAATTTAAAAAGATATTTTGTTATATACATTCAAGAAGAAAAGTACGGCCCATGTGCTTAAGCTGAATGAAACAGACGAGTCCATTTTCATCTAGTTGCATATTATAAGCAACCTACTCGAATTTACTAGCATTACCAGAATATTTATCTCTACAAAAGTGTATGATTAATAGTTTTAGAGTTCTAGCATAAACTGTCCATTTTCCTCAGATTAAACTCTGCGCATTCCAGAAGGGCTTATCTTAGGAACCGTTGAAGCAATACAACATTAGTGGCAACTATTTTTAAGAACAAATACAAAAAAATAATTTTTTGATATCCGGTACAGAAGGGTGCTTTTACCAATCAATTGCTAGTAGATTGGTTAATTAAAATCGAAGGGAAAAGGAAGAGTCACAGGAACTTAAGATCCCAGTCAAGTTACCAAGTGGTAAATGGCAGCATAGCTCTGCGCGAAAGTAGTCTGGTAATTTGTTCAAAATGCAAATTACTTCAGAATGTGCCGAGTGTGATAAGGACTTGTCATGTTAAACAGTCTGCACATCTGAACGATTAAACCTTCCCTTCTCTACTCTTTGTCGTACAAAGTAGATCGTGGAAATTTTAATGTTAGATTGGATTGGATTATCTGATTATGGCAAAGAATATGAAAGCTGTATACCTAAATGGAGAGACATCTTCGTCGATGACTTTCTAAGGAACATTGTTTCGTAGTTACCTTACACATGAAAACTTCCTTTCGCCCCGATTCGAACCCTGGTCGAATTACCAGTGTTCAGCGATATTATTCATTAGGCCACTGCAGACAATTTTCGTGTTGGAGAATTTGGCTGAAAACAATTTCTAAAGGAAATTTAACAACAAATGCGTTTTTCTGTTACGTGTATGTCCCTTGCATATTCCCTTGCATAACCTAATAATATTATGAAGGAAACTAAGATTTTTTTTTTTTTTCATTTACTTTTTTTCATATTTCTGCACAACATTAACGAAACGGATTGAAAACGGCACAACGTTAACGAAACAGGGTTCATCCAAACAGGTTGAAAAAAGTTTTACATTTCAAGTAAAATTTCGGCGATTCTAGCAAAATTTAATCCCATTTTAAAACTTCGTAACGGTCAAGAAAATTTGTTGTTCAAATATCTGAGAATGACAGTCAAACATAAAATAAACTATTTTGTCGTTAATTACAATCCAGTTTTGTTCATATTAAATTAATATTACGAGTTACTGCATGATCAGTTAGCGTTACGAACTTGAAACTTAAGAACTTTAGCGTTTTGACTTCTGATTGATTTCTGCTTTAGTTTCAGGAGGTATTATAAACCAGTTATTGTTTCACATGTTTAGGAGCGATAAAGAAATCTTAGAGTAAAAAATTCCACAGTAAAAGATTTTTCTTTCTCACGTGTGAGCTTTATAATTATCATTATTACACATTCCCACACCAAAAAGAAAAAAGTAACAATATCGTATAAGAACGCAAAAATTTATCTTTTGAGGCCATTATGAATGCTTCTCACGTATTTTATTTACATTTAATTACCTATGTGATTTAACCCAACATATTGCAGCATCGCTTATTATGTACCCCGACGATAGAAAAAAATGATCTTGAAATTATTATTGAACCTCTTTAAGCCAAGAAATCGACCAATGGGCAAAAAGCTTTATTTTCGAATAGTGGCTCATCTGTGGTAAATAGAACAAGATGATTGGTCCACTGCAAGTTCCACTTTCAGCAGAGACCTGTTCCATTCAGCCCCGCGAGGCTTCTATTGAAAGTGACAGGGAGAGGCGAATCTAAAAAGGTGATAAATCTTTTGCTGAAGATGTTAGGAGAGATATGTAACGATTTAACCTGCATTGCACAAATAAAAGGCTGAAGATTAAGAAGTTGAGCAACTGCGAACATAAATTTGATATTCACTATAGAATAATAAATCTTTGAAAAAAAAAAAAAAAAAAAAGGGTTATCTTCTGATAAGTTTAGTAAATGGGAAGATAAATTCATAAAATATGTCCAGAGTTCTTTCTAATTTTTCTTAAAGCGACATGAAACGAAATGTTAGTTAGATGGTGTGTATTTCAATTCCGCGAAATGAAATTATACCTACGCAGGACTTGCGCAGTGCATTATTTGGATCATTCTGAATACTTGTGTTGTGAGCGGGGCAGTAAAAGCACTGTTTAGTTTTTAAAGTATACTGCCACACATGCATCCAGCTTAGGAAAAAGCGTCGAATACAGAAAGCTCCTCAACCATATAATTTTTTACCGTTAATGGGTTATGAAAAATGTATCTTTTAATTTTTATTATAACTTTAGGATGCAAAAATTCAGTGCATCAGTGTGTCAATAATACAATGTGTCGTTTAGTAATATTAATATTTCTGAGCTGCTTCAGTCCTCCTTTGTTTGCAAGATATTAACAAGTTTAAAACTTTTTATTACCTTACATTCTACCCCTATGATCAAAACTAACTGAAATTTAGATTTACAATTTGGATCATCATAAATGCTGTTTTGTGCGTAGACGTTCTTCAGCCAATGGTGTGCACCAATGGTTAAAAGAAAAGTATTTTATTACATATTTAAATCTGATGTTTGAAATTCTTCACATAACGTTATTATCAACATTTACCGATAAAATTAGTATATGATTGGAACATCATACACACGGACAGTTGAACACTGACAGTTGCTTATTTGGTCGAGCCATTGGAAAACATAAAAATCTTAAAGGGGGTGTGGTGGTGTATTGAGAATACGGCAAAGCACACTAGGGCTATCTGCCTAAGGGAAGGGATGCCTTCGTGGAGGGCTTTCTAAGGGAAACTAGCTCGTATACACATTACACATGGGGAAAACCACGAAAACGCCCATGCAGCCAGCCCGTTCGCGGGACTCGAAACTCGGACCGAACTACCAGTGTTCAGCGATTTTACCGCTCCGCCGCTGGTGGGTCCAAAAATCTTAAAGAAGTCTTTCCTGTTTAAATATTTTGATTTTACTGCTTCAATGCAGGAGAAGCAGTGTCTGCTTCAATGCTTGTGCATCCATACAAGATATTCGAAAAAAGGTGGTTACAGGCTTTATTTTCTTAAATCTTGCATATGTATTTCCTATTAGCAAATTTTCTCAAAATAAAGCAAAGGATGTTTTGTAAATATACTTAATACTATGGGCTGGGCAAATTCTGTAGATATAAAAATCGAAATTTTCCATGGTCTCCGTAAAGGAAAAATTACACGTGTTAAATTGTTTTTTATGCTTTTTAATTAAATGCTTACATTTAATACGTTTAGTATTATATCCAAATTACAATTCTTTTGCATGCAAAGTTCATGAAACCATCAGAAATTCATCTTCATGAGGGCAGGGGCAAAATTAAGAACAAATACGGTGTTGGTCCCTTTTTATCCAATACGGATCGATTAATAGCCAAAGTTTTCGTTTTTGGCTTCTAAATATGGTCAAAATCTTTTCAGAACAGTTTAGTAACAGGCACTGGAAAGTGGTCTAAGTCAGTAGATTCGTTCTCGAATACCTCTGTGAATTTTTCACGTAAAGATATGAAACGTTTTGTGATGTATTTAACCTGTTAGAGCGTAACGAATATTTTACTAACATTTCTTCTGAAATATCTGTTTAAAATTTACATTAACGTAATCTCCCTACTTACCACGTTGTAACTATTTTAATAAAATTGTTTACCTTCTTTTTTGAAAATTTTGTAAATAGGAGTAAGGATATAAAGCTTGTAGCCGCCGTTTTCAAAATATGTGCATCCGAAATTCTAAGAGGGATGTAATGTCCTTAGAGACAAATTGTACTTTTGACGCACTTATAAAATTAATTCTGTCAGTTTGTCTCTTTAGATTATCTTTCACAGTTTAGCAACGCTTTTCATGATACCAGGGTGACGTCTCGAATGCGGTCAAGAGGGGGATAATTGCGAAGGGGAAAATAAGCAGGTGCATTAGGGATCATAAGCGGAGATATATTGTAAAAGAAAAGTATTTTTAGGTCTCATTCAGTATTCTACAGAGTGCTCTATTCTTCACTGTAAGTCAGTAATGTATACAAGGATGCACATGGTACTAGAATGTAAACAAATTATATAGGATGCGAAAAGTTTTGAAGTTAAAATTCCATCTAATTTATTTTAAATTTTTATTTACTATATCGATTTATTACTAATTATAATGGATTGGAATATTTGAATATGAATTACCTGAATATTTAAGAAAAATATTATGACTACGAGAATATAAAAAACATTTTTTGAATATTTGCTTTCTTGTAGAATGCAAATGAATTCATTTTTACTCGATGAAAATCAAAATTTAGTAGCTAATTAATCTGTCCTCTATCGAGCGCCTTGGTTCAATGATCCCTATTAATGTGCCTTTTTTTAAAAAAATTTAAATGCTTCAGGAATAATTAGAAAACGACTTGATTCTCTTCTTATCCTTAAATTCTTTACTAAATAAACTGCATTTTCAGCTATAATCAGGTGTAATAATTTTCTAAATATAATTCAAAGCATAAAAAAATAAGGTACATAAACGGCTTGGAAATGGAACTAGCATTGAGATTCTCTTTAAGAAATATGGTGAAGATTAAACAAAAGGTCTACGAAGCGAAGTAATTCCATAGAATATTTTCTAACTCTTTATGATTAAATTGCACTCAATTATACTTTATAAACGACATGTAAATATGATTTAATGTATATGTGCGGATGTGTTTGTGGCTCACTAGCGGCTGAGCGGTAAAGTCGTTGAACCCTGGTAGGTCGATCCGGGGTTCAAATCCCGGTGAACATGGGATGGCTGCATTGGCGTTTTCGTGGTTTTCCCCATGTGTAACGTGCATACGAGTCAGTTTTTGCTTAGAAAGTTCTCCACGAAGCATCCTTACCCTTAGGCAAATAGCCGTCGAATGCTTTGCTATAATCAAACAAACCAGATCAAACAATAGATATATAAATATGTAGATTAAACTGCTATATTTTATGTATACTTATAAAATAGTATATAAATATATATGATTATTAAAAGGAAGGAAAAGTAGGATCTTAATTGATTGTATATAATTTAATCCCTATGAAGAACCTCACAATTCTTTCTCACGTAAAGTCGTTACCCAAAAGGAGAACAAATAAAATTAAACTTCAAATACGTATACAGTACTGAATATAATACTAAAAATACAAAATATAAAAATAAATTATATATGTACGAAGCCTAACTAACCATTTATATTGATATTACGTAAATATACGTATGGTAAGGAACATTGTATAATAAAGATATTTCTCTTTGATATTTTATACCTTGTTCTATATTTTGTTCCGTTTATATATGCATATACATAGATATATATAATTTAAGGATTCCATATTAACTACTACATATAAAACCCAAAAGTGCATCAATTATGTATTTTTCATTATTATTTAACTTCATTCTGAAGAATTTTCCGCAGTCTAGTTTGCGTTATTTTATTCATAAATTCATATAGTCATTAGAAAATTAATCAAAAAGCAGCGACCACAATGTAATTGAAAAACAGTCCTTAGACGTGAAAAGGTTGACTGACATTTGGGTTATGACTGTTTTCTCAGATACTCAGCTACTTCGCATACATGTAACATAGTATTCGAAATGAAAAACTCAATATTTACTACAAATTCATTGATTTAACAAATATCTGTCTATCTACTCCTATGGCTTTAAAAGAAAAAAAGATGTTATTTGCCTTACAGTTTTTCTTTCAATAATACATTTTCATTGTACAAAATTACATTCATTCGGAGAGTTCAATTTGTATTTCCCTCTGTCTAAAATTAAATGTAGAGAAGTTAGATGTTTAAACGACACCCCCCCCCCCATTTTCTCAAGGTCCCGAGCAAGATTATCCCTCCTTTTCAGCTCCCCTCGTGATAAAATAGGTTGTAAATTTACAACTTGACCGCATATAGGCTGATTTCAATAACCAGAGCCCACCTCAAACTGCGCCGGAGGTTTTTAGTTTTTGGAATAAATCATAATTCTAGTCGGAGCGCACCGGAGCCCTACATAAGAAGGCTCCGCCACTTCTTTTATGTAACAGAACAAAAATTTCAGTAGAAATCTGATCTCGAAAATTTTATTTTTAGCAATAAACTTATATTAAAAATAGCTTATTAAATTTTAATTTATCTCTTTACATTTTAATTAATTTTAAATATTTATGTAATTATTTTAATAAATAATAATTCATTAATTATTAATTAATTATATTATTGATTAAGTATTAATTAATAAATATTAATTATTATCGTTAATTAATTTGATAATAATTAACTGTTTAATTTTTACATTATTAATGATTTTAATAATCATATTTTATTTACTCTTGTTCCTCTTTGCTAACGGTCTTCTATAGAGTCCGGCACTCCTAATTTTAGAAATTAAGCCCTGTCAGTAACCCAACTAAATAACGCAATTTCAGAGAAAGAGAAAAAAGAAACGAAGAGATGTTCCGGATGTAACAGCAGCTAATTTGATATGAACCAAAGTCTGAAAATATTGGGCTCAAAAATAGTATCAGAAGTGTTAGGTATGATTTAACAAACTCCAAAAATTTTATTATCGAGGGCCAAAAAAAATGTGTTAAAAAAAAAAAAAAAAAAAAAAAAAAAAAAAAAAAAAAACAAGATGGAATAGTTTATGATAAAACATGGAATGTAAGAATATTATCAGAAATATGCAACTATCTTTTTTTAATGAAAAATTACTTAATTTATTCCTCTTTATAATGTTTTCTATTTTACCTGAATTTATTACTTTTCCATAATGTATTTTGAAACTGAAACAACAATTTTATATGAACTAGAAAAAGTGTCGTAACAATGACTAGGAATTGATTTTCCTTTAGCATTTCACTGAATCAAATGCTGTTTTCATTCATGTAGACTTGGTACAAAAGTTTGCTGATCCTTACCTGCCGCTTCAAAAAATTCCATAATAGTTAAAATGATGTCTCTGCTATTTTTAGAATGCTGTGGATTGCTATAAAAAGCATTTATTGCATCTAAAATCAGGTTGGAGTTACGATGTAAAATTTAAAAAACTCTGAAAGAAGCTTAATATCACATTAAATTCAGAGCATTCCTTAATGATGGACAATTAACCATATTGTTGCTTTGAATGCAACTGCACAAAAGCAACTTCAAAGTTGAAAACAAAAGTTTCAATTTCAGAAACCGCTTTTAATTTTAAAAGTTACTTCAGGGAAAAAAAAAAATGATTTAGAAGTTATTTTTTCTTATAAAATAGTAAAATTCTTCCAATTACTAATGCCATTTCCGTTCCGAAGAACTTTCTATTTATATTAATTATAAGTTTATTAAAATTATTGTGTCCTTCTAATTATCCTATTAAAATAGAATGCAGAAAGTCAAAATGAAAAGTAATATCATACCGAAAGTCCCGCTTCTTGTCAGTTGTTCCTTTATAGGTTGGCTGGAAGAAAAAGTTGGCTGGAAGAAAGAAGAGCTCTAAAGACTGATGTAATGCAAGCACACTTCAACAGTGTAACAGTTGCCGAAGGAAACGGAGACGCAATAGGGGCAGTTCCACCGGTTTTCTCGAAAAGGACCCGGCGTTTTTAGAACGATGTATATATATATAATTGGAAAAGAGGTTTGGCGGGGTGGGTGTGTGCGCCGAACCTTCTTTTATGAAAGAAAGGGAAAGTGCTCATCACGCCATCTATGGGTTACTATCTGTAGACAGATCACATCCTTATTATGAAATAATTTCGACGAATTATTTCGTAAGTCTAAAATGAGAATATGCAAACAAAGACTCATTAATTGTGAAAAATCATAAAATTTCTACTCTTCCATGATGAATATAAAAATAAAGTATTTGCTTTTTTTTCCCCCCTCTTATCTTGATTCTAAACTGGTTAATAAATTATCAGATTTTATAAAAGAGTAATGTTTAAATTGTTATAATTTGCTTTGAAGTCAGAACGATAATATATGTAAAAGAGAAGAAAACCGTTGTCTTTCTTCCGGTCAGAAAGTTCTCAATATCCCACGACGTTCAAGACACGTTTTCTTATTCAGTGAACTTGTAATTTCAGAGACATTATAAGGATTTATTAAATTACACTTTTGAAGAATTATATCCAATGTAATTAGCAAAGCCGAGGAAATCATTGAAATAATTCAGGGACAATCTTAAAACGTGTAAACGAAAATAACAGAAGCAATGGTATTTGAGTACTTTTCGAGGATAAAAACATGTATTGACATTGACAAAGTAGATATATTCATCAGAGACCTTGCTCTTCACGTCTTTATTCGAAAAACAGTTTTTCGAACTAACTTATCGTAATAAATGATTCTAGAATTAGATACAGGTACAAGGTAGAAGCTAGGCCAGCACCTCCGTAGTACACAGGTAATTGAGGTATTTCTGAACCTGGCTAACTGTTAAACTTTCCACCCCAATTTTGAGGGAGAACACCCCTGGGGGGGGTCCGAGGTTCTCCCGCCCCTCCTTATTTACCATCAATCCCTTGAGAGGACTTGAGATAACTGACTTCTGAATTAATAGTATACCCAAATCATAATGAGAAAAGACTGTCCTTTGAAAAGTTCAGCAACTGATGCTTCCAAAAGTCTAATGCATGAACAAATGTCCTTTCTTAGGCGGAAGGTGTAATAAGCAAGTTTTTGGAGCTCCCGTGTAATTGAAATTGTTGCAACATTAAAATAAAAAATATATATTTTAGAAATATATGGACATGAATAAGCGTTAGATATGACAAATGTCCAGTCCGAGTCTTTGAATATGTAAAAGAACGTCTCTGATTTTGGCCCTAAGATGTCTGTTCTTTATTGCGAAGTTATATATTATATTTATTCTTTATTGCGAAGTTATTATTATATTTATAAGCAAGTTTTGGGAGCTCCCGTGTAATTGAAATTGTTGCAACATTAAAATAAAAAATATATATTTTAGAAATATATGGACATGAATAAGCGTTAGATATGACAAATGTCCAGTCCGAGTCTTTGAATATGTAAAAGAACGTCTCTGATTTTGGCCCTAAGATGTCTGTTCTTTATTGCGTATTTCCTAAAAGGTATTAGATTGTTGTTAGGCTTAATCAGATGTTTGTCGTCTGTAACATTACAGTCAAAAATGTAATGATCAGGGTCACCCCTTTCGCCACGTATGCAGAGATCCGTGGGGCACATGCCTCTGTCATGGAAGTAGGTGGGAAAAGGACCGTGCCCTGTGATTTACTGATTCAGAACATGGTCATAGTGTAGTGCCTCTTTGTCAGTTCTTGAAAAAAAATCGTGGACTCTTCTGCCCTGCAATGCAGAATCACATTCTTCTTGCAATCTTCTTGAGTGGAAAATTGCATTCAGTGTAAATTTTATATGGGACTTGGGCCAAGGGACATGAATTACCTCACTGTTGATGTTAGTCGTTGCATCCTTTGCAAGGAGTTCAGCCGTCTCGTTGCCTTCGTTCCCGTTGTGGGCTTTCACCCAATTGAGGAGAAACTGGATTTCTGGGTGGGCACTTATTGTATTTTGAATATCCTGAACCAGTTCGGTTCTTATTGTTTCTGTCCTTCAGGGCATATAATGCAGATTGACTGTCTGAATAGATAGCTATTGTCCTGAAATTATTTGATATAGCTTTATTTACTGCAGATTGAATTGCTGACAGTTCAGCTTGATAAACAGAATTTTCTGGAGATAATTTGCCTTGCCATATTGTTGGAATAGAGGAAGATGAATAGATTATTGAGGCTGCGCCCCCTTCTCCATGAATTTTAGAGCCGTCTGCAAATGCTCTTGGACATTCTTGACTATTTATTGCTGATGGGTACGTATTGATTATTAAATTACAATACTTTGCAGGATGGTAAGTCAGTTATAAGGTTGGAGACTCATACTTTAAGGCTTAAAAGGTGGTGCCGTTCAGGTAAGCATCGTCTTTCAACTGGAGTACTTTAACTTTGATCGAATACTTCGTCGCAATTAAATGAAGGGGAGGTATCCCAGTGAGATTCGAATTAGATACCGACCCTATTTAGTCTCTAGCTTAAATCCCTTAATAAAGAAATTTGTTACAGGTAATTTAACAACAGAACTTAAATATATGTAAAAGCATGGCATAATTTACGAGAAGAGAAGAACTTTTTTTCTTTCAATTGCTTGGCGCTTTATTCAATTGCCATTAGCGATGCGCCACTGCAAGAAGCGAAGGTGGAATGGAATTCATTATGGAAGCACCTAATACATAGCCACCGATGTCTCCTATGAAGGGATGGACAGTTGCCTTCTGCAAGATTCGAAGCCAGGCCCATCGCTGCAGCAATCAGGGTCATCAACCACAATACCGGCTGTGCGGCTGCAAGACGAGAACTAATGTAATAAATTTTAGAAATAATCTCTAAAACTTACATAAAGGAAATACGTAAAAATGTTCAGCGTTGAAAAAATAATTTGCCATTTATAAAATTTAAATAATTAAAAAACTTTTTTATATATAACTAGAACCTGGTTATTGAAGTTTGGCATTATTTATAAAGATATGGAAGTATGGCATCATTGGTAATGATTCGTTCATGGTTTTTAAATTACGTTTTTATTATTACACATTAATTATTACTGATATCATTCACATCTATATGCAATAAACAATGCTTACCTAAAAAATTAGCAGTGACGAGATTTTCAGCTAACTAAAACAATAAGGAACTGAACTAAAACAATAGTCTTAGCAAAAATCCTCAAGACAAAAGAATGCTATATTCTTTGTCAGCTTCTCTTGATAACACCAGATATGTGATACGCTAGAATGTTTATGTATGAATCACAGAATATAGTTCAATGATTTCTTAGTACCACACGAAGAAAAACATGCTAAAAGTTACCAATATTTTTAATAAAAAGAAATAACTAAATCTGCAAGCTATTAGTATGAAAAATAATTTATTTTGAAAGGTTTATTGAAATATTTAGCAGTACATCGGGGGCGGGGAATTCCTCCCATTGAAGAAGGATTACGTGAGCAAAATCAAGAAAGGTCAGGGTGGAGACTGCCAATTTTATGGTGGTCATATTAAATGTGTGCTGTGACATGCATCTGTCATCCTTACGACATCTATATCACAATGTGACATTTCTGTGATATCGTATCGTAGTCATAAATGTAATAGGACGAAAATGTAACGCTGAGACATCACTGTAGCGACACAACTAAATGTACTGTATGGGGTCACGTTCGTTATGTGTATCAATTTTAAAAATTTGCATGAATTTAATAACAAGATGCGTTAGTAATAAATTATGACCCTTAAAACTAGCATTAATATACCCCATGCTTTCCATAGACTGAATTTATAAACTTCCGAATGAAAGCGTTTTTAAACTAATAAACTGGAAACTGGAATATTATGATAATAAGCAGAAAATACGAAATATACTAACGTAGCAAATTTTAATCGCCAGGAGCGAAGTGTTTGGGACATGCACACATTCTTGATGAAACCGATTATTTAGTTCCTAGTATCCTAATCCATGCCTCTCTTCGGATAACGAAAAAGTTAAATCCCTTAGAAGATCTTCTAAACTTACTCTTTCGATTCGGAAATTTATAGGAGCCTATTTCCGGATTTTGGAATCTTTCAAAGCACGTTATTTTTATTCTAGTGACTTTCCTACTAGAGAAAGACCATTTTATTACAATCGTGAATACGTATATCGTTCCAACGCCATTTATTGTTTTTCAGTTTGCTGGTCAGTTTGCCCAGGAAAAATAAAAGAGTGTGTTTCCATTCGAAAAGTTCGAATTTGTTTCATTTATAAGCATAACCGGAAGCTCTATACTGCTTTAAATCATCCCAATCTCGAATGCTTACCTTCAAACAACAAAATCTGGAATTTCGTTTCGATTTTTTGAATGATAGAATGCAAGGAGCTCATTATGTTGGGAAGTTTTTTTTAAAAAAACACCTTGTACTTTTCTACCTTGTAGTTGGAATTTCCAATCCCGCATTTTTCACCCGTTTGGTAAAGATTTCTGAAGTAACCGACGTCTTTTATGAAGTCCTAGTTCACCCGAGGTACTGTTACATATATAAAGCATTTAAAATTTTCTGACATAGGGATAATTAGTAAAAGGACAATTTTCGATGCTGTCTATATTGCAAACTATTATGAAGTCCTCCTTTATTTACTTCACTTGCTACCAAAAGAATTTAGACTTTTTGCAATCAAGGTGATTTTTCAGGAAAAGGCAGTCTCATGGGTATTATATGTATACGCATTACATATTGCTTATTTCATCTAAAATGGTATCAAATTTCTCTTTCATAAATGCATTAATCGTTTCACCGTTTATACTAGTTTCCTCACCACAAACGTTTTTGCACATTATGGTCATATTTGTTCTGTTAACTTTGTAAGCATTCATATGAACATTCAAAATTACTCAGATTCAAAATATCGGCAAAAATCCGACTTTTTTAGTGTAAGTGCACCTGTAACGTTTAGCGCTCGACTCAACTCACCAGCGGGTAATTCAGTGCCGTTAACTTTGGATGTTTGTATTCTCTTCGATCGGTTGAAGTTGACAACTGCATAAACAGTTTCGATTTTCTCCGATTTTTTTAAATTTTGGATAAAGTGCCCTTTTTTTTTTTTTTTTAATTTTATATGTTATAGCAATTTCCCCCCCCCCCCAATTTAACACCCTCTATATACATCAGAGGTTTAGGACATGGGATAAGTATTGACTCCTATGGGGGGTTGAGTAAATTTAAAGGGTGTCAATGACGTTAAAAGGGTCGATAACCAAATATGCACCGGCGGTTCATCGGCATAATTAACATTCCATTGATAACAAGAAAATTTAGTATGAAAACTAATAATTAAATAATTAATTGTTTAATGACATAAAATTATACCTTGTGGTTAGGAAGAAATTATGCAAAATAATATGAGTGGAAAAATACAATAAATTTATTGAATATATTTTAAACGGCAATTATGTTTCTTTAAGTATATAAATTTTAATGAGATAAATGCAGGGTGTAAAGGCAAAGCACACGAAAACAAAACAAAACAAAAACAAACAAAAAAATAGAAGAAGAAGACTGCAGAAGTAGTAAATCACAGCAAAAGCATGCCGATGAAATTTTCTAAGGTGTGACATTTGGCAAGAACTCTACAAGCTAACTGCTGCTCTTTTTCTTTTCTTTTCTTTTGTCTCTGGAGAAGAAATTTTTGTACCTTGTCCGTTGTGAAAACTATGACTAAAAAAAAAAAAAAAAAAAAAAAAAGTACGTATAACAGCGATATATTCATCTTAATAGTGATTTGCAGTTGTCAGCTTTGCTCTTGCATGATATTTTAAGAGACGCAAGCGTATTTAATACATTCTTTTTTAAATTTCGACATTCAACTTTATGAGTTCTCAGAAATTAACGTTGTTATTAAAAATAAGTGATTTTTTAATATAATTTTATTACTAAATAATATTTTTGGCATTGAAAGTTCTAGTGAAATTTTTGTTCAGTTACATAAAAGAAGTGCCTGAACCTTCTTATTTAGGCCTTGGGTGCGCGCCGGCTAGAACTGTAATTTATGCCCAAAACTAAGAAGATTCGGCGCAGTTTAAGCTCTGGGTTTACTCTACTACCCACTTGATAGGGATTACATTAAAATATACAAACATTAATTTATCAGCCAACCTGGACCTGGTTCAAAACACAAAGCTTCCTTTCACAATAGTTATAAGTTTAAAAAATTTTAAAAATCTAACTTGACCAGAGACTACAAGTTTTGCCGTGATCACGAGAGAAATTCAAACACACCACCTACTACAATAGGACCTAACCTCAGCGTAACAGCATTCACATCAAGACCAACACTGGAATCTCCATCACTTTGCTTTAATCCAGCAAGGGCAGACCGCAGAACAAACTCTCGCGCTTCTATTCTTAAATCTTTAAATTTTATAGCAAAATTACTTCCCACTCAGATCTATATAAATTCTGGAATGAGCAAATCTCGTGACAGAAAGAAGCAGAAAGTAAAGAAATCAAATACATATTCTTTTAAACAAATGCCACAAGTTATGAGTTAGTAAATTTGCCAAACAACTGCAGTTGTTTCATTCATAAATCGACTTTTGGAAGGAACAACATTTTAAAGATTATATGCGTCATTATGGTGATGTGAATGATGAAATAGTAAAAGAAGTTTTTGCGCAAAGCCCTCTCGAAACAGGAAAAAATCAAGAAGACATTCCTTACTTTGAAAACCTTTTCCAGCAGAATGATATTTGCCCTGTCCAATATTACTGCGGATTCTTATGAGAGTGCACCAACGATGGTTGAAAATGTCGACGGTTTTAGCGTACTTCAAAAAATAAGGTGCTTAACATTCGAGCTGTTTATTTGTTTATTTATTTGCACAGGCAACATTTAGTTGCAAGAAACATTCAGTAAGGGCTTCATATTATTTTGAAGTTATGCATAAAAGCAATAAATACTGCCAAAGATAAATCTTTTCTTTGCGCAAGTTTGTGACCACAATAATGAAAGTTACAAGTGCATGTTCCCATGAAGGTGCGCTGGCTTTTCAAGAGTACATATTTGCAGCCTTTTATGGCCATTTTGAACATCATGATAGAATTCATCTTTGAAGTTGACAACTCATGGTGACACATCTAGTAAAATTTAAAAAAAAAACCTTCTGCTTAATTCATGTATATTCATTGTCCAACGCCACAAAATATAAACTTCATCGAAGGAACATAGATCTTATTGAAGCTAGGACGGTTGTCGGTTTTCGGTCTCAAACTGACTTGCTTTTATCAACACTGAATCGAAAAAAATTCCTATAATTTTGATAGCTTAATGCGTTTCCCATTATGATAAAAGATTGCAATTCATTAGCGGATATTTTGTTGTATACAAGCCACCTGCAGAATTTAAAAGATAATTTTAATGTTCGCTTCCAAGACATTGAAAATTTAATTGTGACAACAGGGCTCATAGAACAGCTGAACTGGAATATACAAGGTGTGAAACACACACAACACACACACACACACACAAAAAAAAAAAAAAAAAAAAAAAAAAAAAAAAAAACGAGACTAAGTGTGTAGCTTGAAAAAAGAGATGAGCTGGCAACAACTGTTTTGGTGACGTCATCCCGCACACCTCCTCTATCCATGCGGCCAGTTTCGACTTAATCGATCACACTAGTTGGCAGTACTGCGTCATTGAGTGAACATGTGCAACTGCATTCTGCGTAAAAAATGTCTAATGTAAAAACCGAACACCGAGTCAACATCAGGTTTCTCGTGAAACTTAAGAAATCAGCCACGGAAACATTTCAAATGTTAACTGAGACTTACGGAGATGAAACTTTGTCTCGTGCACGTGTGTTTGAATGTCATAAGGGGTTTTCAGGGAGAAGAAACAACGCACGCATGTCAAAATAAAAATTCAGGGCAATGTTAATTGTCTTCTTCGGCATTAATGGAAATGTAATGATTGAGTGAGTTCCCAGTGGTCAGACTGGTAATCAACACTACTACACTGAAGTACTAAAAAAACTTCGGAAAACAATTAAGGAAAAAAGGCCACAGTTGTGGAGACCCGCTCACACGGCTCTATCTGTGAAGTAGTTTCTGACCAGCAAAAACATTACTGGGATGGAACATCCTCCTTATTCACCTGATTTGGCTCCATGCGACTTTTTTATTTCCTAAAGTTAAATCTTGCTTAAAGGGAAGCCATTTTACCTCAACTGAAGAGGTTCAGGTAAAAACGGAGAATCTCCTGAACAGCCTTCCAAAAACCTCGTTCTAGAGCTGTTACCAGCAATGGTAGCACCGTATGCAGAAGTGTGTGAATGAAGGGGACTACTTTGAAGGTGATAATATCACGAAGAACTGATTCTGTAAGTACAATGATTTATTGGACCAGTCTCGCTTTTTTCTGTCACGCCCTATCTCACACAGGAGTTGAATGGTGTATTCACTAGACTATTTCGGAACGAGGCACAACCTCTGTCGAAACTGATTGAAAAATGTTTAATTATTCACCGGTCCTAATGATTTAGGTATTTTAAAGCACTAAATAGTTTACTAGCACGATAACACTTGATAGGGATACGTAGAAAAGTTCATTATTAAAACACACTTGCGCGAGGAGCTCTTGAAGAATCAATGATAAAGAAGGAATGAGCACAATATGGTAAATGGGATCAGAAAAGCCCACAGAAAAGTATCTTAATTTAGAAAAATAAATGTCAAACTGTTATATAAGTGAAATGGCATCTACTTTAAGTTGTTAAAAAATGACCATAAGTCCCTTGACATTTTCTGGAGACCAGTAGTTATAGTTATATATTGGTATAATGCTATTATTATTTTCCCTGAAGTCCGAATGAAAATTGCGCGTCATGAAATGATAGCTGGCACAGAGTTGAGTAACCCTCAGTTAATCGTGAATTTTATTATTTCTGACAAACTATGGGCAGCCAGATATTTGTCTCAGGATGAAGTTCTGAGCCGTTTGCAACTTTCTGCGATTGGTGCGACAGGTATGCACCCAAGCTGAAACTGAGCAGGCGTATCAAAGCATGGGATGCAAGATGGTTTTGTATATAAATAACTTGTGAGTAGATAAAAAGCTGTTCCTAGCAATTAGGGGTAGAGCCTCGCTGTAAGTGCAAGGAACTTCTGGATAATCGAATGCATATGTGGAAACCACGAAACCTGAAAGATTACGATCTAGAAGTATGCTTTATATTATAGAGAAACATGTAAAGGGCTTCATGAGGAACTCCGTTCTTTTAGTGGTCGATACAAGGAAAGACCCAATGATTATTTTTTTCCTCCTAAACTAGACGATTTCTCCCTTTTGCGATTCATTTTTTAAACTAAAGCAAGTCAACGTTGATAGAATTCAACAGGACAACATTTTTTATAAAATACATGTCAGAAGGGACCAGATTTTAACTGCATAAGGGCATAGGGTTCGTGGTGAAAAGAAAACTCAAAATCCTTCAATGCGAATACATCAAAATCTAGTCGTGGGCTACCAGTACGAAAGAAAAGTACAACAGTAATTCTCTTTTGGAAGATAAAATTGTTTCTGTCATCTGCGGAACCTTCTAATTTAAAGAAAGAATAGAACTTGAAGAGTGGGCAAACATAAAGACATGGAAAAACAGATTTTGTTCATGTTCATGCTAGCTGCAGAAAAAATTCGAAGAGCCACTGACTAATAATTCGTGTTAAAAAAAATATTTATTTAAAAGCAGGAAACATTGAAAGTACTTGAAAATTTGACGGTGACTAAGGAAGCAGTTTATATAAAAGTAGTTTGCGTTAAGTTCGTTTGCATAAACATGATTGACTGTTTCAAGGGATGAAAGCTATAATATGAAATACTCGAAAGAACTTTTTTCAAGATATGTGTAGTGAAATTGGATAACTTTCTAATAAGTACTTGAAAGAAAATTAAATAACATGCCATAAAGCGCAATATCTTAACGACTATCAAAGCAAAGCGGTACCACACCTCATTTCACTGTGCAGCCAATAAATACGTACTTCAACCTGGAAGAAACGGGCTTTTCCTTGTATTACTATATCCCCCGGGGGCTCGACGCAGGTAAAGTCTGTGAAGTTACTGGTTAGGATCTGTACTTAGTCACGGGGAGGCAAGAAATCAGTCTTCACAGGAGTAGAACCACCGTTTATTCAGTGGTAGTTTCAGGCTAGGCAGGCACCGTATGGTACTGTCTTCTCTGATTCTTGGTTGTGGGGACGCTACATGGTTAGATTTCGAAGGTTGTCCTTGGGGGTTTGGCTCCCCTTGATCAACACTTGGGGCCGGACTACCTTTTACTACTTTGTTGTTGTTGTTGATGGATGCGTTGTCGTGCACCTTTGACTTGTCTGAAATTACCTAGATAGTGTGAATCATATAAGTTCCCCTGGGTTATACGATTCACACTACTTCCCGGGGATTATGCCTCCTTCGACTGCCTCTACGGGTTGGGGCGAGTAACCGTGTATGGCATTCCTAAGGTGGGTCTAGGTGCCTCTTCTCCCTGGCGTACTGTATTAATATATCCATGCCTATTATGCTCTACTTCTTTTGAACTTTGTTCCATGTTGTTTCAGCTGATTTTCCTTGAACATTTCATGCAATTTAAAAAATAATAATTAAAAAAAAAAAAAAAAAAAAAAACCGAAAGGTTTCAGATTTTAAATTATGCCCAATGGGCATTTTTTTAACGTTTTGTGTGTTACCTTTATTTATTAAATATCATGTTCTTTGCAATTAAACCATGAAATTCAGCTCAACAGCAATGTCGCAAAATAATTTTAAAATGAGCATATCTTTAAAATTTCCGATACACAGTTCCGCGCGCTGGAGATAAAAAAGGGTTCCCCCTCTGGTAGAGTGTTGCCATTTCTCGCTTTTAAATCGTTGAGTTTGTTAATCAAAAATTCGTTAAAAGTTTTACAAAATATGAAATCAATAATAAAAACAAATTCTAAATTTGGGCCTTCAGATGCCCATATTCGCGGTTGTCATTCAAAATTGGATGGCTCTAGGTACCGTTGTTTTATCACAATGCGAGAAACACACATTTATGGAGATTCTTCATTATTTAATTTCTTCAAATATAATACAGGGCGATAGTATTTGGTGCAACGATTTGAAAAATGGGCTCTTCTCTTATATGCGCCCTAATTTCACCAAATGTGGGGATATGTGTTCTGCGCTGGTTTTTGGCGCGATTGCGTGTTGTATGGCAACCCTGTTGACGTTGAAAAATCTTTTCCTGGAGTGGTTTAATTGTTCGTTGGTTCGTGTCGTGCGTGTTTTTAAATGTCCTATGTTGCAACGATAGACGTGGTGGGAAGATTTCAGTCGCATATTTTAGATTGTGTGAAAAGTAAATTTAGTATTAAAAGGTACGCTGTTGGAGTTGTTAACGAGTCTTTTGTTCACGGTTCACGGATGGGTTTATGAGGATTAAAGTGTAATTTTGGAATTTCTGTGTCACTTTTAAAACGAAGTGCGAAATGCGGAGCTGCTATGAGAACTCGGACGAAGAAGGGCATTTCTGATAGTTCTTGTGTGGATTTCCAGTCATATGGTTCAGCGGAGTTTAAGATTTGGATTGTGCTTTTGGTGTAGTAAGTTAACTTTGGAGGAAGTTTTTATCGTTACTTTCGAAATTTTGAATCTCAGAAAGACATGTGATATAGCAAAATCGTGGCACTTTTGTTCAGAAACGTTGTGTGACTGGCGAAATTTTATTCAGGAATGTATTATTTACTGTTTTTATTTTGTAGAATGATATGTTCATTGTTTTTTTACTATGAATTTTTTTATTGTTGTTTTTTGAATTGTATGTAATTTAGTTTATTTGGTTGATTTGTGCGCAGTGCCTAGATTGTGCAATTCGTAGAGGTTTTTTTAAGTTTAAACAGGATGCTGTGTATATGGTATTCTTTGAAATTTAATGTTGTTACGTTAATTTATTAAAGCGGGGTGTGCGTAGTTCCTAGATTCATTCGTTGCCTAGATTGTGCAATTCGTAGATTTTTTTTAAGTTAAAATATATCGCTGTGTACATGGATTGTTGTCAAATATTTTTGGTTAGAAACTTTACGTTTTTGCTACCTAAATTTTTTGTTTTTGTTTCGGAATTTGAGCTTAAATTGTGTGTTCAAAACGGGGTTTTTGCATGTGCAAAAACCGCGTTTGGAGACATTTTAGGCTTAAAGTTCGAAATGTAGACCAAAAATTTAGATAGTAATACGGCAGCTTGGAGTTTCTCGCCAAAAATGTTTGACGAGAAATTTCGCGACCTGAGGGCGCATATAAGAGTAGTTCGGAAAAGTGATACAGCCTTTAAAGTTTTCAACGCAAAATCGCAAAACGAAAAAAATGGTCTTTCAGGGACAAAGCCCCTTTGGACTAAAAAAATTATTTTTTATGTTAACTCTAACAGAGCTTAAATTGCGCCGGTACTTCTTAGTTTTTAGAATAAATTATAATTCTAGCCGGAGCGCACCGGAGCCTTAAATAAGAAAGCTCCGGTACTTCTTTTATGGAAATGAACAACAATTTCAATAGATATTTGATCTCGAAAAGTTTATTTTTAGCAATAAAATTATATTAAAAATTACTTATTAGATTTATTAAAGTTAGAGATAAATTTAAAAAAAAATTACGTCCAAAGGGGCGTTTTTTGAACATTTTGTGTGTTACGTTTAATTATTAAATATCCTATTCTTTGCACTTAAACCATAAAATGCAATTCAACAGCAATATCGCAAAATAATTTTGAAATGAGCATATGTTTAGAACTTCCGATACACAGTTCCGCGCGCTGGAGATAAAAAGTTTTTTTTTTTCTTTTTTTCCTTATATATCACTCTCTTACACTCTCGTCATTGTGACGTACCATCGTGTCATCTGGTTACTTCCTGAAATTTGCATATGATTCTTGAAGATGTGTGTAGTTATTTTAGAGGTGATATATTTATTTTAGAGTTCGATTTCCGCGTGACTCCGAATTATCCTTAATTTATGGACATGAGTGTAATTTCCTTTACCAGGCTGACCGCATTGCCATTTATTTCTTATTAAGATGGATTAAAGAATGTTTTCAGATACCTTTTAAATTTTTATATGCGCGGATACTCTTCTGTGCGAGCCCTCAGATGTTTGCATGATAATAACATTTTGATTAAATGATAGAGAAGTTATTTTTTTAAGAACTGATGACATTCCATGGGTCGGGCATATTTGGATGTGTTTGGCAATGAGAGGCCTGAGAGCCTTCCCAAGGGAGCCGTTTTAAGTTATGTTTCTGGGAAGCTCTGTGTCAGGGGCTCTAATAAGAAAGGTATTCGAATCATTAATAAATATTTGTTTATCGAATGGAAAAGTATTTGAGAAAATTCAGTGAGACGTATTTATTTGATGACATATTGTAATATTTTTTGAAAAACGTTCATGTTCTGTGTATTATGTGATATTGATGGTAACCGGGGTTTGACTAAACAGTGGAGGCTTCCCTGCTACCTTCACCGATTTGTAATTCAGACCTCAAGGAATGTATGTATAGTTACGGATAGTATAGGAATAAATATCCATAACTATACATACATTCCTTGAGGTCTGATATAGGACGTATGTATAGTATAGGAATGAAGTTACAAGGGATTGATTGCCAATACTTAGTGGAGACATGTCAAAAACAGATAATAGATTCTTCAAAAAGTATTTTTGTATATTATAAAAAATTTCAATTATCTTGCAGATATCTAATGTTGTTTATAATTAAAACTCTCTGAACTGATAGATTTTAATACGTGGGGGATATATTCGCTTTTCTCTAACTTTATGTTTCCACGTTTTTCCATTTTGTTTGAGTGAGTTTGTTTATAAGGCTTTCGTACAGCTTCGCTGTCTAGATGGGTTGCACCATTTCCCTATGAATACATAGTAGCAGAGAGTTATAGAATGAGTAAGTGAAGATATGAGGAAAAACTGAAAAAAAATAAGTTGTTAGTAAAAGTAATAAATAATTGCATACTTATTAGTTCATTCACATCAATGCGTCCTTCGGATGATTCAGACGGAATTATCGGAATCTACTGGTGATACCTGTTTTCTTATTTCTTTATTATAGAGTTCCTGGAAATACTTATTTCCTTCAACTATTAGATTTAATTAGAGACGTAACGGAAGTATAACATGCATTTCCTTTAAATTTCCGACTGATCTATCTTGGATGAACACTTCGCTACGCACATAACAGAATCCTGATGTTTCTGAAGTTGTTCTTCTGTGCGTTAGAAACGAAGACTCTTAATTACAGACTCGATTCTAGCCTGCTGATTTTAGATGGTATATCATTACTTCCTGAAATACTCTTCGAAGAGACTTCTAGTAAACCTAATTCCGTCGTTATTATACTCGTACAAACATTTATACAGATTCTTCATTACTTAATTTCTTCAAATATAATACAGGGCGATAATATTTGGTAGCAACAGTTCGAAAAGTGAAACGAACATTCAGAGTGATTCGACGCAAAATCGCAAAACGAAAACAATAGTCCCTCAGGAACAAAGCCCCTTTGGACTAAAAATCTAATATATAATATATTTATTAGATTAAATTATATTTAAAATCACTAAAGAAATAAATTTTAATATATTTCTTTAATTATTAATCACTTTATTTATTTATTTCTTCTTGTTCTTCTTTCCTGAGGGTCTACGGTAGGGCTCCGGCTCTTCTAATTTTAGAAATTAAGCCCTGAACTCTAAGGGATCTCTGTGGCTATTCAGTTATTTAGGACAATGGAATTATTTCGTAATGTTGGTAATTTAATTCAATTATTTAGTACTTTTACCTGAAGCTTCATTGTGCATTCTAAATGCTATTTCCGTTGATCGCAGCTGTGCATGGCTCTCTCTCTCTATATATATCTTTATTTTTGGAGATGTGTCCTTGAACTGTGTGTGGATATCTGTTTTTTTCTGCTGCTGTGTTCTGAAAAATTTATGAAAATTTGCTTATCTATTTTTGTCTGATGTTGTGTTTATTTTTTGCTATTGAGTTTCAAGGTGGAAGCAAGAATATTGCCTTGTATTCCATGTCGGGACTATTAAAAGATGTACTGTAGTATGTGTCTCGGCCACTAGATGGCAGCATGAGTCAGTATAATCTTATGGTTCCCAGACAAAAATCCACTGGACGAAACAAGGAGGTTAGAAGTTAGAACCTCCTTAGGGCGAAAGCGCACTCGACAAAACCCCACTGTGATTGCCCACGCGACAAATGCCCACAGCGATGAAAGCGCACATTGATGAAAGCCCACATAGATATAAGCCTACGCTGATAAAAACGCATATAATCAAAAGGGACTTATTCTTTTTTATTACTAAACCGTGTATTTATAATTTTATTTATAATAAATGGAGTATTCAGATCTGAATTTTAATGTTTCAAATATGTCTCTTGGTATATTTTATCACTACTTTATTTGTTTAATTTATTAGATTGAAAGCAAATTTTTTTACTCTCTGACTAAGTGATTAACTATAACGTTTCGATGATAAATCTGAAAGTGCATTTCATTATTTACCGTATTTGACGGCATATAAGACGCACTTTTTTTCCTAAATTTGGCTTCAAAAACGTTACCTGCGTCTTATACGGGAAGGACACAGTCTTATACTTGAAGGTAATTGCATTCAATAACTGTTTATTTGGCTTTTACGAAACGTGAGAACTAAAAGAAACCACGCCATTAAAAATTTTTCCTTGTGTGTGGCCGTCTAAATAAGGTTGCGTCTTATATGCCGTCAAATACGGTATTTACTTATTTAACTTTGGTATGTGTATGTGAAAATTAAAAATATCACTGTGGAGTTTCTCACATGCTATTTCTAAGGTAATATGGCTGAGATTAAATTTAATTATGTTTCATTATTAAAACTATTAACTTTTTAATTAAAAACACTTGAATTTTATTTTATTTCTTTTTTAGTTTTTCCTTTAGATCCTTTTTTAGTTTAGGAATATTAAAGCAGTTAAGCACAATGAAAACTTGGCTAAAAGATATTTTATTCTTTACTTTAGACTGAGCTTATTATGAAAGTTTAAACGTATTTCTCATTGAAAGCTGTTTTGAATTATAATTTGGCGATTTTCTAGAGATTTTTGTCTTTTATATTTCTGAATAAATTAAAACTGTTAGCTGACACCCTGTCAGAAAATGAATTCCTAATGTAACCTCTTAATCTTTCAACTACAGCAACTTGGAAGTGTTCTTAATTTTCATTTTATTTACCTTTTGGGGGGGGGATAGAACAACTCTTAGAAGTCAACATATCTAAAAATTTAAGTACAACCACCTCAAACTATAGTAATAAATATGTAGCATTTTATTAGAGATTGTGAAGATTACAAAGAACTATTGACACATAAATATTAACTTAGACTAGTCCCACTAGATGGCTGCACCAGTCAATACATTCGATTTGAAAGTTGCATTTCAGTGGCCTGGCGATAGATCAGGAATTGATGAAAATTAATTTAACTTAAGAAAGAAGAATGGAATAATTGTTTGTTCACTGCTAAATAACTGTAATAGTGTATATTAATTTTTTTAGACCAAGTGTGGTAATTTTCAGATTTCTTTTGATTTATTTGTGCGTATTCTAAAGTTTGATGGATGGCGCTGCGATCACCGAGGCAAACGGTTGCAAGTTCGCAGCGCTCTGTAAAAAATGAAAAACATTCCTTTCCCCTTGATTATCAATTAAATTACTTTGAAATAGTGTTTTTTCTACAAAACCTACATCTTTTCCAAAGACTTTCAGCTCCGATGTTGATGAGAATGAAACAGCGGACAATGTGAGGATATACTACGAAAGCCTGGAATTTTAAGATAAGTACCCTTCTTTCATCTAAACTAAATCAAATTTCTATAAATAAGTGCCTTTAAATCAATAAATTTTAATTTTTCATCAATTTTAGCATTAAACAATATTTGAAATTGCTCATTGCTTGTGGCTTCCTTTGTGGTTCCAGACGCCAACGTTATCAGTTCATATCTGTCACCACCTACAAAGCCCCCCTTATCTTGTTTTGAAGAATCTCGTGAGAGGGAAAATTGGGGATTTGGAGCATAGCGCTACTTCCCTCTCGGATCTTTTGGTTTCCTTTTCTTTTAGATCGCTTAAGTATATTTTCGACTTTAAATAATATTATACCTCACCAATTTTTTTTCTGATACTGTTCCTTGCCATCTGTTACATGTTCAAATGTAAGGGATGGATTATTCTTCATTGCCTTAAATAAATTCTTAGAACTATGAGCTTATATAAATGACAGTGTGCCTCAATGTGTTAAACTAGCATTAATTGTAATAAATTATGATAGTAAAATGATTAAACTTGTAATAAATTATGATAGTTAAATTATAAATACTATGTTTAATTTATCTTTTTAATACATATACTCTGTAATTTACACATACGCAACATATATACTTTTTTTTGTGTGTGTGCGGTTGTGGTCTTGTATTGTGCATGGTTCTGTGTTCTTTGTTTGCTGCTGTTTTTTGAAAAACGTATGAAAATGTTGGGAACGAAAATAGCATAAGTTACTTTAGTTAAATTAATATATACTTTTGTCTGATGTTATAGGTCTTTTGCTGTTGTGTCTCAGAATGCAAGCATACATATTACTTTGTATTCCATGCTAAATACCTTGATACGAAGTATTTTAACACTGTCACCTTTTTTTTCTAGCATTAGGATACATTCTTAGTTACGTTACTTCACGCACCTCTTTCATATGTATCTTATTTAGTTTCATAAATAGTTTTTGAACGTAGTCTAGGCCTTATTTTGGCTTTTTTTTTTTTAACTTGGCTTTCTTCGCACTTAAGCTTGATTTTTCTCTCTGCGGGTAGAAAGACTCAGCGGTTGCAAAACAAGACATCTGTCGACTTTGTCCGTGTCTGTTGTTTGTATTCCGTTCCGTGTTTGAAAGTTCAGCGGGAATTAGGGTAAATCACTTTTGCATAAAGAAGTTGTAGTCTGTACGTTTATGCACTTGATTTCATTTAAGGGGAAATGAATTTTTATCGTAACGGAAATGACATCAAAGGTATTTTAGTCTGTAATGACAAAACCGTGGACGATATAAAAAGACATGCTCATTTATTGACCGTGTTTCTTCGTGAGTCGTCGTTTTTGACGGAAGCTTATATTTTGGTACTTAAAAACATATTGTATTCTTATTTACGTATATTTTGTTATTTTGGAACTCAGAAATCTATACTATGAAACATCAAAGAATTATAACCTTTTTATGAAAAATAAACGAATAAAACTTGCCATTTTGAAGTTTCGAAATTTTTTACTTTAACATCGAGTGCTTAGATTTTTCATATTAATTCTACAGAATTATCGTTGACCGTGTTTAGCGTGTATTTCTTCCATTTGTTTTCTCATTTTATACTAAACAAGAGCAGAGAGGCGAAACATACGGGAATTTTTTTCGAAGTTCTTTTACTAATACGGATACCGTACATGACGGATTCCGTATTCATGATTAGAAGTCATGATTTTATAAGATAGATGTGTTTTAAAATATAGATGTTCAAAGTCAGATCTTCTTTGCAGGGAAAAAGTAATAATCAGACAAATCAGTAAAGGGGATGATAAACTTTGCTATTAACTGTCTTATCAAAACATTAATGAGTTCTTAACATGGTCTTATGCATCACTCTCTTAGTTTGAGGTCACGTGCTTATTAACATCTTCATTTTGAGAATCTTGCTTGATTAAATCATTATCAGAACCACCCATAACACTGGAAATCTGTTTTTTAAAATTCATCATTGTTGTTGGTAAAATTAGTTTTTCTATGTCTGCATAGTTCATGTTTGTAAAACTGAATCGATTTATTTTTTCTTTATGCATCAAGGAGTGTTTATCTGCCAATCATCCTTTCTCTAGAGAACATTAGAATTATGTCTTTGAAATATTAATTGACCAAGTCATTATGTACTTCTAAGATTGTTGTTAAAGCTTCAGAAATCACAGCCTATCCACAGGGCCATTCTAGGCCATTGGCTGCCTGTGAACTTTCCCGAAATTGCCGCTCCCAAATTAAAAAAAAAAAAAAAAAGTTCAATGTTTAATAAAATTTTTATTTCGTATTCACTAAGTACTTACATATGACAAACTGTATGAAAAGTACTTACATATGACAAGCACTTACAATGAATTTAATGAATTTAAAATATTTAGGCATGGTATCGCGAGAGTCTGGCTGCCTGCATATACTTTTACACACTGCACTCCCACTAGGAACTGCCCTGTCCATCTGTATTCTTGGATAATGGCCTTCAGCTGAGATTGACTGTAGCCATAGGCAACTTCTAGGTTCTCGTTAGCAATAGCTACATAAAAGATAACTCATTAAGGCATATTTTATTTTAAATTGTTAATATGTTTAGTTTATATGGAGCATCAAATGTACTGATCAACTAGAGCACCGAAAATGCTAAAACCAAGTATTTCTGAAATATGATTTTGATTGGAGTATAATATGCCCTTAATTTATTAGAATTACAGTATTTAATAAATGTGTGTAAATTAACAATTTATAAGTACCTTAATGTTCTATTATCTTTATATTATTGTGCATGGAGGCTGGAAACAGATTCTAAACCATTTGGGGTCAGAAAACTAAGATGGCGATAAATATCTTTTGAAAATTTCTTTATTTTGTGGTGAATTGTGGTAAAAGTGTCCAGTGGTATTCTTCAGCTAATATGGCTGTATCAGTTGTTAAAATGTTTAAAGTTATTCACGCACACTATCAAAGGCAAGCTTTGCCATATTATTAGTGTAAATAAATGAAAAGAAAATACAAGCATATTCAGAAATTTAAGAAAAATATTTACTGACTTTGAGTTCTCATTTCATTTGGAACCAGTATTTGGTCACAAGTAGTGATGAATTTGGGACAATGTGCTTTTATGTTTTTTACTTTATTTTCAAACCATTATGTTTTTGAATTTCATTGTCAACGGCTGAAAAGTTCAGTTTAAAGTTTATATTTGTTTAGATTAAAATAAGTGCCCGGAAAAAAATTAAAACATATTAATTGTTTAATATTTAAAAACTATGCATGAAGTACAGATTGTTATAATACTTCTTTCTGGTTCCTATTCTGCTGTAGTTGCTGTTATGAATAGCACAGGTTCATAGAATTTGCTCATTCTTTTGCTATGCCTTTTTTATGTAGTAGTAGTGAAACTTTTGTAGAATTTTCTATATTTTTATTGGGATTAGTAATATGCGTATGGAATTGTTATAAGTTTTTTTTTTTTTAAACACACTTAACAGATTTCAGTCAGTGCTTTTGTTGGGATTATTTGAATATGCACATTATTATGCCATTTTTCTCATAATCAAATTCCATAGTTATATTATAGAGATTTTTATATTTAATGTTATTTTAGAATGGTTGTTTTTAATAAAGATTTTTTTAATTTGATTTAGAAAAATTATATGCAAGGAAATTAAATGCTTTTATAGAATGATATAAAAAAATTTGTTTCATTTTTATTGTTTTATATTAGATTAATAAGTATTTGAAAATAAAATTATTTATATTTATTTAGTTTTTTGTAAATTAAAAGTTTAGTTATAGTTTTATATCTTGATTGATCAGTATTTTTTTGATATTATTGGCTGCCCAGTAGTGGCTTAAGTAGGGCTATGCAAAGTATGCCTACACATAAAAGCCTGAATAACTAACTAGGGGCCCGTAGATGTTCTGCTCACTTTAAATTGAAAAACAAAAATAGAAATATATTGTGGTTTTTATCTATATTAAACAAATATGTGATGTAGAATAGGGGCTCTTGGAACTAAACAAAGAAAGAATTGTTACACTATGCTATGCACACTGAAACGGCAGTTGAAAGTGAATTTGATTAAGAAATGAATCAAGTTTTATATGTTTTGATTCTTCTTGGGACTAGTGGTTTCATGTCATTGACGAATTATTGCTGGTCACAAACTGGTGCATGATGTTATTAAGAAACTCAGTACTGAGATGTTTATATGTGACATTGTTGTGGGTACTGGAATTAGAAATTTATACCTCTACAGCCTCATTATCAGTCTTATTGTTATATTTTATTGATCTAAAAAAAAATCTACATCCCAGTTTACCCAAATTACCCTACCCAAAAGACATAATTATTCAAAAAACTGACTCTTGTCTTTGATTTTGTTTTCTTTTTTCTTAGAATGCTGTAAATTAGGAAGGCCCGAAAAATATCTTGCATAGTAGCCCAAAGCTTTTAGTTAACCACTACTGCCCAATCAATGTCATAGTTAGTGGCTACAGCTGCTGATCAGATGAGCCTAATGAACAAATTATAGGGAAGGTATGGATACGTTTTCATGAAATAAGGGCATTTAAAATACTGTTGGTCTAAAAGCTGCCTTAAGGGACTAGTGGTAGGATTGATAGATGCAATACTCACAGACTCTTCCCTATGGTGTTTTCAACCAGTATTGGGATGCAGCTGTGCAGAGTCGGTTGTAGCCTTTATGTTGCATTGTGCAAACTTTGCAACTCCAAAATTCTGCTGTAATGATAGTACTGTTCTCTTTTATTTTAGTGTGATGTATAAATCCAGATTACCTCTGGTATTCACATAAATGATGATTCTGGTGTTAACACATAAATATATTATTTATTTACATTTATAATAAAATATTTTACAATAAGAATTAATAGGCATATGCCTTCAAATTGTTAGGCCTAAAACTTCAGTACTGCACTTGTTGTTTATAAAGACATTTAAACTATTCTGAAGACCGAATGCTTAAAGCATCAGTTAATGGCAGGTGTTATCAATTTATAGATACCCTGTCAAAATAGCAAACAACTAAATCAACCATCCCCAACAAAATAGCCAGAGACTAAATAGCCCCAAACTAAATGGTCCTGATGGTAAAAATATATGGTTATATAATGGTATATATAATGGTATATATATGGTTATATAATGGTAAATATATGGTAATATATAATGGTCCTGACGGTTGTTTATAAAGACATTTAAACTATTCTGAAGACCGAATGCTTAAAGCATCAGTTAATGGCAGGTGTTATCAATTTATAGATACCCTGTCAAAATAGCAAACAACTAAATCAACCATCCCCAACAAAATAGCCAGAGACTAAATAGCCCCAAACTAAATGGTCCTGACGGTAAAAATATATTTACGGGTGCCTCTTGGCGAAAATTGGTGATTTTAGTGGTACAGTACAAAGTCCGTAATTTGGACGTCTGTTATCCAGAATGATCTATAATCCGGACCTCAAAGCCACAAACTTATGCATGCGTGTAAAGCGTTTACCCATGCGCACTTCCGATAGTGAAGAAAGTGACAGGTTATTGAGAACGAAAAAATTTCGATTGACTAGTTAGTCGGTATTCTCAACACAGCAATTACATGACTTCAACAGTGGAACTTTCTAACTGAACAAGAAATTATGTCTGTTTATAGAATTAAAGAGAAAGTATAAGCACAAAAAACAAAGCAACTTTAACAACTTACATTGAACTTACATTACATTTTCTTTGTACAAACAGGATGGTTATAATTCCATTGAATTACATCCAGCAAAGCTTCTTTTCTTCTGTCCTCAACCACTTAGGGGAAAAAAAAAAAAAAAAAAAAAACCTTTCGGTTTCTCGTTCTATACAACCAAACACCCACTTTACCACCGGCAGCATTTTACGATGCACAGCACACAATACGTGATGTACTTCCTAACTGACATCCAACAAATATTTTCCCATCGGTCAAATTCATCACAATCACACAATCAATTACATCATAATAGGGTTTCCATAACATTCAACTAATCAGGTTACCATAAAGGAAACAACAACTTGGCGATAAATGAAATAACAACTTCGCGATAAATGAGACAATAACTTCGTGATAATCTAAGGTGCATCCTTAAATATAGACTAACCAGCCCTAACAAGATAACCTCGACAAAACAGCCCCAGATTATTTTCTAAGCCTAATTATAAAATTATATAAAATTACTTACATTAAATTGTATTATTAAATATTAGTAAAAAAAAAGGAATATTGACAGTTGAAAATATTTATTTTTAATAATGGAAATGTTCAATGAGTTTGTAGAGGGGTGGATGATAGCAATCTACAGTTTGCTGGAATGCCTTATGCTACTCTTCTCCGAATTATATGTCCTCTGATGACGTACTCATGAACATTTCACTCATGTATTGCAAATCAGGGTTGTGCTTGGCAGTTGTATCTTACTTGTCCTATATATGTATCTTTCCAGTAATTTCTAATGGGGTCTAGTTCGTTTGGGCAATTTTCAATTAATTCTTCAAATACTCTGATAACATCATGCACTGGTATAAAACTGAATGCTAACAATATTTTTATATAAACAAGCACATTTTCATTATTTACATAAGCTTCTGCCAAATTCAGTTCTTGCACCTTTCGTCATAAGCATCCCAGATGAAACAAACATGTGAAATATAATTTTGAAAAAATGTGATAAGGAACAGAAACCTCAAAAGCTTGTAGAGAACTGCCAAACCGAATTTAGAATTTATTCATATGACCATATACAATTTTTAAAATGTATTTTTTAATAAATATTTTCATGTGTCAAAATTCATTTTTTACTGATATTTACTAATATATTTTAATATAATTAATTTTATAACTAGACTTAGCTATTACTTTGGGGTTATTTTATCGAGGTTATCTTGTTGGGGGCCATTTAGCCTATGGCTGTTTAGTGGTGAGCTATTTTGATGGGTCATGCAACTCATAACATCTGTTGCCTGGATCATTCATGAGTTTTGCTGCCCCTAAATTCTCCTGCCTACCGTGGCAACCTGGTTGCACCAGCATTTGTGCTGTCCTTGGAACTGGGCAAAGTTATTTTGTGGACATGGAGGATGATCCCAAATTTATCTGCTAATGCTTATTCATGAGACACTGGGATTAGCAACAGCATGGTATGAAAGTTAAAATTTTTAAAAAGAGACTGCCAATGAAATCATGTAAATGATCAGGTATAGGATATAGCTAGAAATTTATTCATAATATTTTTTATTTGGTTAATCAGGCTTCTTCCCTGTTGCTTTTTTTAGTGCTTATCCAAGTAAGAAAAGAAACTTTCCCTTTTTTTCCGCTGTAGATCCAGAGGGAGGTAATCTTACAGATTGGTGCAAAAATTCTGCAATATTCCATGAAAGCATACATTTTATGCATCTGATGACATTTTAAAAATCAATTTAAATGCTAATGTTAAAAATAATGTATCAATATAAAAGTCATTTTATAGAGATTTTTGAGATTTAAATTAACAGTAACACATATATTATGCATTAGAAAATGGAAGGAAACTGTAAAGCTAATAAAAACATTTTTTAAAAAATTTCCTCTTAACAACAAATAAATTTTAAATTCAAAAGAAAATGGGTAAACCAGGGATGGGTGAACTTTTTCGGTTGCAGGTAAAAAAAAAAAAAAAAAAAAAAAAAAGTTTGGCGGGCCAAGATAAATTTTTCTAAAATTCTCAAAACAATATACAAGTACAATAGAAGTCCAAAAATCCGCAATGCTTGGGACCAGAGGTTGTGCGGATTTTAAGATTTTTGTGGATTTCAGGAGAGAAAAGATAATATTCAGAATAAAAGTGCAAAATAAATAAGGCGTATTAGATACATTTAATTAAATTTTTATATACATTAATACAATAACTAATTATATGCATTAAATTATTATTACATATATAAACTGATTATATTGTTCATTTACATTAGGCTCCTCTATTTTTAAATTAGCATGAATCTGCTTCCCCTTTTCTCTCAGAAGTAGTCCTGAAATAGGTACCCCCATAACTCCGCCGCTGCCGGAACCACTTGTACAAGACAGCATCGAGGTTTGCTAATTTCGCCTCATGTAAAGACTTCCGGTTTCAGATTCCGGTGTTAGAATCACTGTTGCTGTAGAATTTCAACAGCTTTTCTTTATTGTTCCGTATATCATACATAGTCCGTGTGGCAATTCCATACGATTCTGCTATAAACCAAGCAGTAGCACCTGCCACCATCTTTAGCAGAATTTCCACTTTTTTTCATTACCATCAATGCAACGTGTTTACGTTTTTCAACGTTGCAAGCAGTAAAATCACGAGTGCGTTTCTTACCTGTCATTGTATTAAAAAACGCTGAAATTTAAAATATTCTTTATTTATCCACAAAATGTTTGGATAAAAAAAAACAACATCGCTAAACAATCTCGTGAAATAACGAAGCTCAGAAAGTACAACAGCGTGAAGCTTAAACTTGAAAGAAGAGTTAAGTTAATCGTCTGCTTTTTTACCTCGATGCAGATTGGAGGGGAAAAAACTCTTATCATGATGTCAATAATTTGGTATTTCCATTATGACTCATTATTATTCAGTAATTATGGCATCATTATCCAGTAAGTATTTTTTCTTCGATATTTCATGCTCCGTATTGCGGTTTCCGGAACCTATAAACTAAATGTTTATATTTTGAGAGGCAATGCAGGTTTTAGGAGTTGGCAGATTTTTAGTATTTGACTGTATTACAATTTAAATATATTAATGAGATGAATGAACTTGCGATTTCATTTTTAAAAGTTCCTTATATTGAGGTTCAAAGTGAGATGTACTGATTCTAAGGAACGAGGCTAAATGCTCATCTGTCAGTCTACTTGTAAAATAATTCTTTCTAAGGTTTGTAGTTGAAACCACTTGTTCACATATATAAGATAAAGCAAACATAGCACTGATTTTCTGGGCGTGAGATATTAAATTTAGGAAACTTACTTTCGATAATGATTTGTAAAATTCTAACTTTGGCATATTTAAAACAACTGCTTGAGATGATTGCTAGATTGGAACTCAGTTAATTCAAGCTGCAAACCTGACCTCACTGCTTCACAGTTACATTGAAAGGCATTGTAAAAATATCCAATTCTGTTTGAATGGCACTGAAATCTTCGTTCGAACTCAAAATGCAGTTTTTCAAGCCATCTTCATAATTTTTAAGCTTCTCTTCACTTACTGAGGGTATTGAATTTAACCTTGGGAAATGAAACAAGTTGTTCTTCACTAGCTGCCCAGCAAATAGATTAAGTTTAATTAAGATAAGATAATTAAGTTTTTTCCTTAAGATGTCTAATTCACCTACATTGGATTCCATGTGTCTGCTCCCTGAAAAAGAGATAACACTTGTTGGCGCCAATCTATAGCTATAACAAAGAACTTCCGCTTTAAACACTTTACTGATTGAAAGCTGTCTGTGCTTGCTATTTCCGTCAATTTATGTTTTGTAGAACAAAAATAGAGAAAGTAAAAAGAGCATCAGTCCATTGAAAAAAAGGAAGAAAAAAATAATATTTAAATAAAGTAGAAAACGAGATGGATATATAATATATAAATATATATTTCTTTTAATTTGCAATTTTGCCAATCCAAGGCAAATTAAAATTCAATTTGCAGGCCAGGTAGAACCTGCCGGCAGGCTGTAGTTTGCCCATCCCTGAGTTAGGCTATTTAAATATGGCAGAGCACATGAGGGCTGTCTGCCTAAGGGGGCAGGATGCCTTCCTGGAGGACTTTCTAAGGGAAACTAACTCATAATCACATTACATATGGAAAAAAATCACAAAAACCAACCATGTAGTTAGCTGTTTGTCTGGATTTGAACCTGGGATGAACTACTATTATTATGCACTCATTTACTGCTCAGCGACTGGTGAGATTTAAACGAAAATGCTATGGCAAAATTACGAACTATCAAACATTTTACATGAATTAGTAACTTTTAAACATGTTGCATAAAATTTCTGTTTTCAATTATTAATGCACATCATTTGGTATCCTATTCACAATTTTCTCAGTGTTGTGCATTGGAATTGGATGATATCACATGAAATTACAGCTTCAGTTGATTCTGCTTAAAGTAACTTCCTCTTTCAATTAGTCTAAATATTTTCAGTTGAATTTTGATCTGGTGATTGGGAAAGCTGCTACAGGTTTTGAATGAAAAATGTAAATTATTTTGAAATGTGTATGTTGATAACTAAAGTAATTTGAAACGTGTTAAAAGTGGTCCCCCCATTATATTACTATAATGAGCCATATTCCTTTTTCCTTCTACAATGAAGTCAATCCAATACAACCTTATGCCATAACTGCAGTAATATGTTTCGCTGTAATCCAAATAATGCTTTGCTATAATCCAAATAATCCTTAATCAAATTATTAGGCATTAAAAAAGTGGTGTTTGATCATTCCAGATAACTTTTTGCCATTGATCCACAGTTCATCTTATATGATCACATGTCCATTGTACATGTGTTCAAAAAGTGTTGCAAAACTTTTGCACCAAGCTGAGTATGTCGTAACATTGTTATCTCTTAATAAGCATGCTGAAAGCAATTTGTGAATATTTTTAGGAGGCATTTGGTGAATAAAGATTTCGTCAAAGAAATTTTTAGTAGTACTTTAATGCGTGAATATGTTTGCTAAGTCATGCTATCTTTAGAGTATTTGTCAATTTGCATATTTTTTTTGTTTTGTTTTTTTCTTTTTCTCTTTCTTCCCTCTTTCCTTTCTCTTTTTTTTTACAGGATTATTTTGTTGATACACTTTGGAACCGACTTCCATCTAGCTGGCTAGAAATTGTTAAGGATTTTGACCCTTATGATATAGAATCATTTTTAAATCCTAAAAGAAATTTAAGGTATGTATTTATATATATGAAAAATTATGTTTTTATGTATATGTTACCGTGAGAAACCAAAATTGGAGAATGTCAACATTCACCAAATATGTCAGTGAAAGATCGAATATTGCATTACATTCTTGTACATTCGGATCCTCATTGGTGTATGTCGACAATCACAGATATGCTCTGGTGTAGGTCGAAAAGAGAGGCCATAAAGCGTCATAATAGTTTAAATTGTTGCAATAAATAAGATTTGAATCACATAATTTTGTAAGTTTGTTATTACTATTATTTTATTTTCTCATTTAGAACGTACTGTATAATTAAATAAGTTTTTAACTTCTATTATTTTCCTTTCTCATTTTGAATGTACTGTGTGTTTTTAGTTCTTACGTTCTTATTTTAAGTCTCAAGTGCGTTTTTTCACGACTGAATTACAGAGAAGAAACTATAATATTCTTATATGTTCAACATTCACTATTAGTACATGGGGTGAATGTTGACATTTACCGGTGTAAGTTAGAAATAAGAGTATTTGGAAAATATTTCAGATATACACCAAATGACCATGTGAATGCTGTCATTCTCCAGATTTTGGTGTTTCACCGTAACATATATACATCAATATATTTTGTAAAACCTTATACAGATTTTTTTTTCAAGAAAATTATCTATCTGTTTGAATTTTTTCCTTTTCTTTTTTTCACTTATTTTAAAAAAAAAAAAATTCATGAACCTACATAACCTACATAAGGTGTCTTGAAGTTTGCAGGAAGTTATTTGAAAGAATGAAAATCAAAGTAACAATGAAAATAAGATTATATTCCCCCCCCCCCTCCAATAGCAGGCACTTGGCTGACTTAGGCTTGGCCACTATTAAGGCTTGAAGTGGTGGTCACTTTAATGTGGAAGCACCTAGTATGTGAGCCATCATTACCACCTATGAAGGGACGGACAACTACAGCCTTACCTTCTCCAGGATTTGAACCCGGGCCCTTCGATATCGCAGTAGGCTCCCCTGTGTTACGCAAAAATGGTATAGTACAAGTGCAATGATTTTTCTCTTGCATTTACTTATTATTGTATGAAAAAACAAAATGATGGGGGCAAGGCAAAAATATAAAACTGTACCTAAATCAAAACATAAACGTGCATACACACATATGTATGTATAATTTAAGTGTAAAATTAAAAAATCATATTTAGATACAGCAAAATACAACAACAACAACAAAAAGAAAAAAGAAAAAAAGAAATTTGCTCAAAATAGTGTAAAACAATCACTGCATAAAATTGATATAAATAAATTATAAATAAAAAAATTAGAAAGTAAAATAATTTTATGTTAAAACCTAAACTGATATTGATAGCGAATTAAAAAAGAAATTAAGACACAGCAAAGTGAAACAAAAGTGAAATTTGATCAGTGCAAACAACCATTCCATAAATTCACAAAAGTTAAAGAAATAAAATTTTTTAAAAAATTGAATTATTTTTCTTTTCTTTATAACATTACCATTGGGGGTTGGTGTCTCGAGGAAAACTTCAACTAAGTAACATTCAGATTTTACCACCATTCTTAGAGAAGTCTATCAGAGTGTTGTTAATTGCACTAATAAAACTATTCATAACAATTGGATTATCTCAAATGATCCAAAAGTCATTAAAACCATTTCTGAAATTCACATCAGGATTATCAACTGTTAAGACTTAAAAATTAATACACTATGTTACATCTGTATGAAGTTTACAGCAGTCTCGTTGAACTATATAGTCTTTTTCCAAACATAAATGAAACTATTGAACTGTAATATGACATGTTCTATTTAAATAAATGTTTTCTCATAATTATATTAAATTTCAAGATAAATTTTAATAACAAGTTCCAGTGGGTACTAACTATTCTATAGCTATTTGTAGTCTCTCCATCTTTGGTAAAGAATTTAGTTTTATGAAAAAAATTTGGTACTTTCGCATTATCAGCACAGTGGTCCTGCAAAGTCACCATTTGCTGGCAACTAATTTTTTGCCAACTTAACTCATGAAACACTAACCATTTAAAAAATGGTGGCACGCTGAAAATTGCATAAAACAGCAATGAATTAATGAAATTAAAAACACAAGAAACATATGTAATGAAAAGTAAAAATTATGTAAAGCAAACATCCATAATGAAACACTCAAGATTTTATAAAACAGTGACAAATTAACTAAATTAAAAACACAGCAAACACCCATAATAAAACACTTTCCGTTTTCTAGGTCTTCTGTCTTTGTGCACAGTGATTTGTTTTAACTTGCAAATATTTGGGGAATTTCAGAATTCTTGGCATTGCAGATCAAACTGGTACTGCTCTCCATGTACACATCAACTGATTTAATTAAAAAAAAATACCAGAGAACTGCACTTATTAGGAGAAAACGATTATCACAATCACCTAAGAACATTTGGTACTGTTCTGTTATCAGGACCAGATTCAGAAATGTGTTTGTATGTGCATATATGTATACACACAGATATATTCTTGCTTACAAATATACGTGCATGCATGAACACATACATCAATACATATACACCATACGTACATACATTTCTGGATCCAGTTCTAATAACAGAGCAGTACCAAACATTTCATAACCTACTTTCAAGCTGCAAGATTTCTATAATAATCTAAAATCAGAGATAAATCAAAGCTACTCAAATGCATAATTTTATATGCATTTTATTACTTTAACAATAATAATGTAAATCAATCCAGACAATAAAATTACTAAAGCAACAACCTTGTGTTGCTTCAATCATTAATCCAGACGGTATTTACTATGCTAATTATAAGCAGAAACAGCATTGCGTGCATTTAGTGGGTTGCCATATAAAATATATTTTTGTAAAATTCTAGGTCACCTACTTTGGCAACATAACACTTTGCTCAGTAATTCTTGTCACGGTTGGGAATATAATTTCGACAGTACTAAAAATTTCATGGTCCTGAAGTTTTTAAATTTGCCTGTAGGTTTATTGATGACATTATTGCCATTAACAGCAACAAAATTGAGAAATAACATATTTATCCTAATTGCATTCAATTAAATAGAACTAATTTTGACCCCATGAGTGGCATGACTGCCTTATCCAATCATGAGATTTTTTATCACATGGTATATATTAGATTACAATTAAAAATATTTTTGCTTTCTTACTTTTTTTTTAAATAATGTAACTATCATCTTAATGAATGGAAGTTTATGAAAACAGACTAAAATAAGTAATTATAAGAATTTAACTAATGGAAGCTGTTTAAAACAGCATCTGTTAGCCATCTTCCTAAGCAAATCAAAAAAGTCGTGTCAGTCAAAGTGGTAAAGAAATAGAAACAGAGTCCTCTAAATCAATAACCAAAAAGTTCAAAATTTAGATTTTTAACAAAAGAAGACTTCAATTTTAAAAGCATTAAACTAATTAATTGGCACTCGGATATTTTCAAGGAAAATCATTGCCAACAGAAAAAGTAATAAAACAGTTAGAATTAGAAAAATCTATAATGATAATGCAGCATTTTTAAGGAAACTTTTAATTAAAATTATCAAAAATAATTAAATTCCTCAGGTTTCTTTTTTTAAAGAAACGAATTTGCTAAATTGACACTTGTCAATCTAATCTTATGCAAACTATTTCCATGCGTCTGAATAAATATGTTCAAGAATTTCCTCTCACATATCAATACAACAGAATATATCCACATGGTCTGGAGTTAAAATAAAGAAAGAGGTTGAATTAAAGTAAAGACTAAAAAAATTGGCAGGAAAAAGACCATTCTCTGAATTTTTATTGGTGCGATAAGAGGATCACAGTTGAAGTAAGCGCTTGCCAAGGTTGGCTTCACTTCTTTACTCGTTCCTGCCTTATTTTTCACAGTATTTGCGTGTATTAGTTTTGCCGTTACGCAAATTATTGCCTCTGATATGCTATTTCCAGCACACTGTTTTTTATTATCCAGATCAAAAGCAATTACTCAAAGTACTGTAATGTCTCTGATCCTTGTTTGGTTATCAATTTCAAAGTGAAGTATATGGAAAGTCAAGTACTGGATATGCATGCCATCTTCATATTTTTCAAAGTCTCTTTTTTACACTTCCATGGTAGTTCTAACTGTTTCTTCATTGGCTGACTTTCCATATTAACTTTCTTAAAACTCATTGTAAATGAATTTGTGAAACATTTACTTAAAAAAACATAAAATCGTGAAAATTCTGAGTTCTTGCAAGGGTTGTTTACTGAATAGTAGCAACAAGCGTACTTGCGCTATGGAGCAAAATCTGCTCCAAAAGCATCATAAAGTATGCAAAATTGGAAGTGCTAGGTTATTTTATTGCTCATTTGGTTCAAGCTTCGTATTTCTATGTTTCCATTATTTCTGATCGTGCATTTTTCCAAATTTGTAATGAGGAGCTATGAGCTTCAAGACATTATAGCCTACTATTTGAAATATAAATGGCATTTTCTTTTCCCATGTAAACTGCAAATAAAGCGCATTTAATTAACACAAAATTTCAAGCAGAACAATGGACAAGGGGAAGGTGCATCAGGTTTACAAAATGGTCAATTAATATATTAAATAAAATTTTTTGAAGCTGTGTAAAATGAAAGGTCAATATGCCATGTTAAAAAATCAGTATAAATTTTTACTAGTTAGTAAACTTAATTACAGCATACACTGGTGTGCAAAAATTAAGGACGAGACGGTTTTTTCAATATAACTTTGTACAAAAGCTTTCCAAATCAACACATTTAATACCGTAAGATCCCCAATACGTAAGGACATGAGTAATGTAAGCAACACTTACTAAAAGAGAAATCAGAGGGATAAAAAAGAAGCTTTATTGAAAAAGTAGCATGGAGCGCAATGCGACTGAAGGCCTAAACATCCCTGTGATGGGTGTCCAGCAAGAAACATCCGGTCTTTAATAGGGGATATGATCTTCCCTGACTGCTAGGCAGGTTTCACAGTGTCTGCCCATGCTGAGAATGAGAGTGTCAATGAGTTGTTGAGGCATTGCTGCCCATTCGTCTTGCAGCGCCAATCGAAGCTCCGGAATCGTTACTGGTGGTAAGGTACGAGCTGCCAAGCGTCTGCCTAGAAAATCCCATACATGCTCGATGGGATTGAGATCCGGAGATCGTGCCGACCAATCCATCTGTTCAATATCCTCACTCTCTAAGAGCTGTTCGGCAGCTACTGTGCGATGACATGGTGCATTGTCGTCCATGAATAGGAACTGCGGACCCATAGAGCCTCTAAAAAGACGCACATATGGAAGAAGAATCTCGTTACAATAACGGGTCCCGTTGACTGAACCTGAGTCGAAGATGTGAAGGTCTGTGCGACTACCAAGCATGATGCCTCCCCAAACGAGAACACCGCCACCTCCATACCTGTCCCTTTCCATGATGTTCGAGGGATGATTGCGGCTTCCCCGCTCTCTCCAGATTAGTATGCGATGAGAATCGCTACTCAGACTGAATCTTCTCTCATCTGTAAAGAGTACTCGTCCCCATTCATTGTCTCTCCAATTCCGGTGTTCCCAGCACCACAGAGAACGCCTTCTTCGATGGGCAGGCGTTAGAGGTACACACCATACAGGGCGTCGTGCAAACAGACCACCACCGTGCAGTCTTCTGGCCACGGTAAAACGCGATATCGGTCGTCCAGTCGCCTGTGTCGTGTGTCTAGCAATTTCTCCCGTTGTCTGCCGCCTGTTTCTTCTGGCCTGTAAGACAATATACCGGTCATCTGCGTGTGTGGTTCCTCGTGGACGATCACTACTAAAGCCCCGGATAGCTGTTCCTGTAGTTTGAAATTGTCTCCCAAGTCGTGAAATGATGCTGTGAGCAATTCCGAACTCTGCAGCCACACTTGTCACACTGCGGCCTTCCTCCAACTTCCCAATGATTCGACCTCGGGTAAAAGCATCCAGATGTCGTCTAACAGATTGATTATTCGCCATTTCTCGCTGAGGCAGCAACTCGGTGTGATTTTAACTGCTATACGGCGTGCAATCTCTTTGCCAGAAATACTGATCTTACACCGACGACATGCTTTATACTACTCAGACACTCCTCCATTACGTCTACCTGCATATCTGCGCATGTGCTACCGTACATCACCTTACTTAATCTCCTGATTGGTCTTTCTGTCCGCTCTGCCTCTTCGTTCAGCTGATATGCTAATTTTTCGACTTTGTCCTTAATTTTTGCACGCCAGTGGGGAAAAGAAAGATTAAAAAATTATGATCAGCTATTTCATAAAACATTTTAAAAAATTTGAAGCTAGCTGCAAACAATGGAAAAAGACAAAGCCATTGAAATAACAGCTAAATTATTAAAAAAAATTTCTAAATTTTCACATACAACTCAGCTGAACAAATAATCACTCTCATAGAAATCGAAAATAAAGCTATCGGGCAAATTATTTCTCAAAGAAAAGGAAATTTGAATTACACAATGGATTTAAATTTGAATTAATTGTCCAATTGTTTAGTGAATTTTTGGAAAAAACAATGAAAATGAAGTTATCTGAATTTTTTACGGTAGTTCGTTTTACGGCTTCTCATTATTTTAAATGCATTATATGCCCTCTAGTTCAGGAAATGTGCCAAAGTAATAAACCTACTTAGCTGTTCTTGTGATGGGAGTACAGTACGTCACTGAAATTAGGACTCTTAGCTGTATATTGATGGCTTGTGAAGAGCTTCAGATAGATTTGGTGTTTTAGTGTGAACGAGAAGGCTCTTGGCACCTTTTCAATAATGGGCACCTAGGCTTCGTATGGTCCTTAAGAGTCCTAACGACTTTTAGTCATTAGGTTTTTGGAATCTATTTTTGGTCCTGAAAAGTCCGTAACTTCAACCAAAATTGCCAGAAGGTTCTTAATTTTAATCATCTGAAATTTCTGTCTGTTTTTAGGACTGCCATTTTTTGTGTGAATTAGCATTTTGGAGGAATATTTTTTGGGATTCACGAGTTATAATTTGTTTCTGTTTCTAATGTAAACATTGGCTATTCGAGTTTCTGTGCAAGAAGTGAAACATAAGCATTTCGAAATTATTTCTTTTTTTAAATGAGCTTCTAAACAACTTTTTGCTTTTGAGGATAATTCTTTTATTAAACTGTTCTAAATTTCACAACTTATCAACATCTTGGCGATTTTAAGATCACTTTCTACGAAAAATTTTTCATTCGGAGATCTGGGAATTTTTTGGCAATTTTTGTTTTAAACATCAGAACATTGAAAAATCATTAAAATAATGGTAATATATTGCAATTATATTTAAGAGATAACATTAAAATAAAGCATTTTATTTTCGCTGTCATATTTTAAAGTGACGTTACTTTACATTTTGGAGACTTATTTTTCAGACTCAAAATATTGTACAATAAAGGTAAGAAATGCTATAAAGCACAGTTTACGAAACAGTTCTTAGCAAAAGCAGAATAGCTATGTAATTAATTAAAAATGTCTTCTTTTTAATTTTTTTCATGGCAAGTATTTTTCCCATATAATTGTCTCAGAATACTCAGAATATACATAAGTTTTCTCTATAAAATTAATTTTACACTTTTTTACATTTTTTTTTTTTTTAATTTTATGGCTTTTGTTGTTACAAAATTGGTAGGGGTAATTTTTCTTTAGGATTTTAGATATTGCAACTTTGACAGCTTAGAAGGATTTGAATGCAAGATTTAAAGACCCACAGTTATAGAAGATGCCAGAAGAATGTGACAAAATGAAAAATATTTTCATAGTATTAACACATAATGGAAATATTTTACAGGAAGTGTGTGGTGAATTTCATACTTTTTGGAGAATTTTTGGAAGAGTAATGAAAGTATAATATTTGAATGTTTTACTTCTGATACTAGAAGTCTTTTTCTTAACATGTTTATCTTCCCTTTATTTTCTCCTGCTTTTCACTAGATACAAGCATGGAAAATATAAAAAAGTCTTCTAATCTTATCACATGGACAGGCATTTATAGAAAGGAATTTTTCTGTTTATAAAGGAATTAAAAACTGACAATTTAAAAGATTTGTCTTATATGTCTCACTGTGTCATACATAGGGTTGGCGCTAGGAATTTTCCTATCTGATGCAATATCTGTGCGTTCTAAATTCTGCTGCTTAGTGCCTTTGTAAATTCTAAAAGTTTTGCCAGTACTAGATTTTGTTGCTCAGTGTGTCACTAAATTCTAAAAATTCTGTCACAAAATTTCAGCCCTTACCATATATAATTTCATATTTATTCTGAGTGTTCTTATAACTAAAGAAATAAAATTAGCAGCTTTTTCCACATGTTCAAAAGCATTTAGTTTTTTAGAATAAAAGAAATCTCTAATTAAATCCAAAAATTCTAAAATGAAGAGGAAATGTATTTAAGAAAAAACTAAATACGTATAGAGAAAGAAAATTATTCTTCAAAGATATGTACAGTTATTATTATATAAATTAACCAGTTGTTTATAATTTCAGCCTTTACCATAACTTCCCCTTTCCATTTCCTCACCAGAATGTAAATCAGTTAGATAGTTTCTAAACTGGAGTTTTTGAACTGTAAGACAGAGTGTGTTTCTGGCCTCCGCTTGCACGCTGCATCAGTTCCTGCCAGCTCTGATAATTTGTAATTATTCATCTTTGTGTTATTGCTGTCGACATTTGAATTTATTATGACGATAGAGTTACTGAGCCAGCATAGATTCAAATTAAATTGTGTAGTCATTGACTATTAGTTCACATTTTTAGCTTGAATTTGACTGTTCCTGTTTAATTACATCACTACGAGCTGTAGTTGATTTTGTTAGCTTAAGAACGTGCCTTTATGTTCTGAGTTCTTTTTAAATAAGGGGTTTATTTAAAACTTTATTTGACTTTGTAGGTAAATTCAGACATGGCAGTAGTTTACTTCACATCTGACAGGGGTTTTGGACTATTTAACTTTTATCAAATCAAGTAAAACCTCATAGGTACATTGCCGAGAGAATGGCAAGTTAGGAGATAAAGCATGCAGAAACTAGCGAGAACAACAGTTTTCATATTGAAACAAATTTCTAATTGTTAGAAAAGATGCTTAAAGAGAAGTAAATTGATATAAATTAGCCAAAATACCTGGGAAGGCTTCAAATTAAAAGCTTCTGGTTAATTTACATGTCCTTGGCTATTAGAACTTTAGGGAAGTGTCTAGCGACTATTCGCTGGTCTTACAACTATAAAATGTATGATTTCAAAGAATGATTAAAATAGCCTTTTATTCACTCAAAGAAATACTAACAGACGGCCCTCTCAGGCTTAAATGAAAGCCTCTGCTTGGGCTTTAACTTAAGCTAGAAATTAAGAAACTAAACTAATTCTAATTAGCCAAACTTTAGCTGAAGGTATACAGTGATAGCTAACCAAGTTGGCCTGTAAGTAAACCTCACAGGCGAAAACTAACAGACACGTAGGCCATATGTAGTAAGACAGGCTTAAAACAATGATGTGGCCCGAAGGCAGAACATGCTGTGCTGAGAACTTCTGAGCTCTTCTATGGAAGTGACTGAAATTCCCATTAAATACTGGTTCTACTTCATTTATATAAAATGTGATACTGAAATCTCATTCTAATATTGTAGGGGAAAAATGAGAATTTAAAGGAAAGTGCTTCAAAATTAAAAATACCTATTAGAAAATTACTTGTAAAATAAGCCCTACAAAATTAAAAAGATGCATAAATTTTTTGTTGTATGTTGCTACAAAATAGAAATGTTAATTATTCTAATATCATTTAAGAATCAATGCCATAAATTATATGTATTTTAAACTGCAAAATGTTATTAGATTGTGATTTTTAATAGTGCTTTAAAAAATTTTAAATTAAAAAAAATTGATCGTGGTCATGTAAATCTATAATGTCTAAGAGTAGCTAATTACCTAATGTAATTATGCTTACCCTTAAAAGTTATCTCTGCACGTTAAAGCGAGTTATTGCCTTTCATTAATATTTACTATGGTCATAAGATACAACACAAAAATATAAAAATTAATGTAAAGCATTCTTTACAGCTAGTGAGACTTAAAATAATGCAAAACAACTTATCACTTCTGGGGCTTTAGTGGCTTATTGGAACCTTTAAGTATATTAACTGAGTTACAACCTCAGGACATCTGCATGAAGCTACATCATGAACTGCATCAGACAAACAGAACGCAACTAACTTTCAAAACTTGCCGACTGTGCCTACATCATGCTTTCAGGTTTGTTCTTATCAGCAGGTCTCTCTCTAGGCAAGCAGCAGTGGTGGCAACAGTCAGTCTTCTGTTTCGAACCATGCTGATTATGATTTTACTTTTCATTTTAACCTATGCCATTTGACATACAATCTACCTGTTATTTACTAAACCTCTAGACTGAGCAAGTACGTGACAAAATGCGACATGACAGAAAAAGTCAACATAAAACTAACTGTAAATAAAATGTCTCTAATCTTCTTTCAAACATTTCCAGCGTAAGTGTAAAATATTTAATGCTACTTGATAAATTAAGTTGATTTTATTCTTAAATTAGTTTTATAATTATGCTTATTAAATTATGTTTAATAATAGTGCATCCTGCTTACGATTTATGTTATTCTTAGGATGATATTACAAAAGTGAAGTTCAAGCATAGATAATATCTTTAATTGAATTTATTGAGCTCCTATTTGCTGATAGGTCCTTAATTGTTTTCATTAATGGTCCTTAAAAGTACTTAATTTCCATGTGCAGAAATGCATACAAATCCTGGGACCATAATAATACACAAGAATCTTTTCTACTCTTATCCCAAATGTCCTTTTCTTGAAACATTTCTCTTTCCTTTATTTTCTATTCTTTTATTTTTGAGGTTTTCAGTATTCATAAGTATGGAAACTTTTGAAAATAATTCTAATCGTGTCACATGAACAGGCATCTGTTAAAAAGAATTTTTCTGTTAAAATGTGTATCAAAACTGACTAATTTAAAGATTTATCTTATGCAGGGTGGAGTATTTTTGATTACCCATTTTGAAAGTAATATAATTGGCTCTTAAGAGAATGAAACTCCAAATATTTTATATCATCATTTTTGCTACATTTCTTCATTTACGTACATGCCACATAGGCTTTACTGCTGTGTATTTGGTACAGTTATTTGTGAAAGACTATGTCTGCCAAATGACTACAAGACATTTGATACCTACAAGAAGGAACTACTCTCACATGTGTTATCTCAGCATGAACACATTATAAGAATCATCTCCATTGCTTACTATTTTGCATTTTGGCAACATTCAGTGTCTCGCCAAATTCCCCAATCAGACCCTTCTTCTCTAGGCATACTTGAAGGATAAGAAGGTATTTGCAACCAGAGTGGGAAGTATGGAAGAACTGAAGAAAAGAATTAAGGAGAAAACTAAGTGCATAACCACTAATGTTTTTGAGTGTGTCATCCAAAATGTCCGTAATCATATCCTGAAGTGCATTGCTAAATGAGGTGGTCATTTGGTAAATATAGTGTTTCACGAATAACTGCGGTAGATGTGCACAGAGCTCAGTAGAAAAGTCTACATGGCACGTATGTAAATGGGGAAGTGTAGCAAAAAAAGGCGGTATAAACTATTTGGAGTTTCATTGTTTTTAGGGTCTATTTTATTGCTTTCCAAATGGATAATCGAAAATGGATAATCGAAATTTAAGTGCATGCACATTATACAATTTCATGAAGTTTTATGGAGTTATTCGCAATATTGAATTTACTGAAGAAATAGGATTAGGAACTTCTGCATGTTTTAAATACACACAGTTTTTTAGAACAAGAAGAATTTTTAGTTGAATCTGAAAATTTAACGGTGAAAAATATTATTAAAGACTTCATTAGATGTTGCAAAGAATAGTAGGAAAATTTATTTGTTTATTAAAGCAAATGGAAGGGAAGGAAATAGATATAAATAAGTTAAAATATTCAGAAATATTTCAGATTAGAAAAACCCAAATGTTTTGTAGTTTTATGGATATTTTGCATCGTTTAATGTATAATTGTTCTAATAGCTTTTTAAAACTGACACACTGATGTATAATTATCTGTAACTTGAAACTGTAAAATTTCTTTAGATTGGGATTTTAATAGTGCTGTTTTTAGTGAGTATTTTTTTAAAAGAATAACAGTTTTTTTAAATATGTATATAATACCCATTCAAATCTTTAAAATATGTGTGATCAGTATAAATGTAAAATCTAAATGATTTTTTTTTAAAACTACCTTCTTATTTATATGTTAATTACATGATAACTTTGAGGAATCATTATTTTCAAATTTGTTTAAGACTTATGTTAAATGTTAAATTGTGTTTAACAATAGTTCATTTCTAGGCTATCACATTTCTTTGGGTCCAACTCGGGACATATTTTTGAAATTACTTAAAAGTCTGAACAGTTTACTGACAAAGTAAACTATTTATTCAGTTGTATTTTTCACTGGACAACGACTTTTTTTTTTCAGAAATGGTTTGCTTGTTTTAATTACATTATGAAATTCACAAGAAAGTTCTGAATTTATTTTAACATTTAACTGCTGTTTAACTTTAGATACTGAAAGTCTGCCTCTTTTTGCAGGCCAGATGTTCCCCATAATTGAAAAACTCTGTCAATTGAAGTAGATGTTTCAGGCAAAGACATCATAAATTTAACTAGTTTAAAAATATTGCAGCATGAAATATCAGTCTTTTGAAACACCTTAAAAACTTCTTTCCACTTCTCTTCAGTAGTTAGTATCTGGTACTTTTTCACAACCTGAACCACAAGTTCTGAATTACCTTATTCAACAATGTACATTCATCAAATGGGTCATAATTATTTATGGAATCATTTATAGCTTCATTAACAACTTGCACACTCACTTCTAAATCAGATTAAGCAATTTCATTTCCTAAATTTATCCACTGAAACTTGACTAACTTTATCAAAACTGGTTTTCGACAACCCTCAGTATTGGATGTCAATAAAAATTGTCTATGCTTGAGAATTTTTGTTCCTAAACATCATTATTTTCTTTGAGAGTGCATAGCAGTTCTTTGGCAGGAGCTGGTATAAATTTGTGGGTTTTTCTTTCCTGAAGTTAACTAATTAATTCAGAATATGTCTGAAATGCTTCTGTTGTGATAGAATTAGCTTCAAATCTCAAAACTACATTATTAACTTTCCAGCATGCTCGTATGCGTAAAATTTATGACAAATTCAGTTTTTAATACACATTTTTCGCATATGGAAGCTGAGACGTCTGAAGGTTATTTTTATTCCTCCTTTCTACCCTTCCCCACATCATGGAATGTGCCAACAGGAAGTCATTTGACTTTTTTTTTTAACTGGGTTTTTGTGCTACATGGCAGCTTTTTCATAAAAGTTACAAAACACGCGTTCTCGTGTTTTAAAATTGGGACAATATTTTTTTTTCAAATATTTCGTAATTTTCTGTTATTAATTGCCATGTATTATTTTAATTTCAATACATTTGGCTCTGCAAATTTTACATCGGTTTTCATGGCAAAAAAATATGTGCAACCAGCTGATTTTGTTCGGATTCTTCAAGAATTATCTGATGAAGAAAAGGAAGACAAGGAAACATTTGGATGGGAGAACAATAGCGATTTCCATTCCTTATTTTCTTTTATTTTTATTTTTTAGAAATAAATAAAAACATTTAAAGTAAATTTTAAATAAATAAAAACATTTAAGTTAGTTTAAAGTGCATTTTTATAACCAGTAAGAAGTAAATTTCCTTGCAGAAGTAAGTAATGCTAAAATTACTTTTTTTTCTACCAAGGTGTTTTCCTTTTTTACATTCTATACTTGTCTTTGATGAATATTAAAATTAGCTTCGATTTTATAATATAATTATTAAATAATAAATTTAAAATTTTCTATAATGAAATATATCATTGCATTTCCATCTCACTAACATAAGAACTTAAAAATAATTTACTTATATTTGAATGTGATAACATTTGTATTTTGCAATAATGAGATTAATATTTTATTGCTTAACAAATTTATTATCAATATTCAAATTATTTCTGTCGTTTTTCGTGCCCAAAACGGTAAAATAATGGATGTTGTAAAAAATACGATGTGTAAAATTGCTAAGCATGTGTGCTGGAAGGTTAAATAACTGTAGAGATCCATATAAAAATTTCAAAAACAGTTCACTTTCTAGATTTTCAAAAATATCAAAATAATTTTGGACATTTGTTGCAAGATTAAAAAGTATGATTTTAGGCCATCAGAAATGGAAAGAATTCTTTTTATTGCAGGTTACAAACTAAGAAACCTTGTCTTGCTATGAGATAATACTTTTTTTTTAAATGTTTTCATAAATTCACATTCTTTTAAGTTTCATTACTCTTACTGTAAATATGTGAAAATGTATATAAATTTTTATAACAGTAACGTGTATGTTCAGGGGTAGAGAATCACATGCTGTTTGTATTGAATTGTGTACAAAGTGGGCTTAACAGCCAATTCCTAAAAAAGGTCTGTCTAAATCACTCTTAACTTTTACGAACACATTTTCATTTCCCTTCACACCACCAAAATTACTGTTAGTGTTGTCAGCAATATAGTAAACCAACCTTTTTTCAAGTTTGTATTTTTCACACATTGCAAAAGGAATTGAGTCAAAACTTGAGTACTTCACCTGATACTTCATTGAAATTTAAAATTATAACTTGAATTCTCTCCTCCAGGCTGAAATATCTTACAACAATCAGAACAAGTTTTACTTCACTTATGTTTGAGCTATCTATTGTTACTGTAACATAGTTAATACTCTCCAAAGAATGCAGCACATTATTAAATATAAATGGCGAAATAGGTTTAATAATAATTGCCTCAGTTTTGGTTCTAGCAGATGAAAATTTTGGGTCACATTAACTTTTATCCAGTTTAGATGCACAATCTGATGTTTTGAAACTGAGTTCATGTCTAGCAGTGTGGTATGAAAATGTGGGTTCTTAAGCAGCAAACTCCAGACCACTGTTATTGTTACTCCCATCTTTAAAAAAATTCTCTCATGTTTGCTGCAGTAGTAGCATTAATAACACTACTGTGTTCAGCTGTTTTTAAAATTTTGTGCTACGCGGTATGAAATAAACATGTTCATTGTTATGATCATTACACAATTTCAAAAATTTGTATTCCTGTTGCAGGTTAACATTAAAGACACAATTTTTTTTGGCCTATTGCTAAATGATGAGACAAAAAAATGAATAGATATGAAATGTTCAAAAACGTGGAGAAAAGTTTCTTCACACATAAAAACAGACATTGCCCCTGTTGTGTTGCCAAATGACAGCAAAATGTTGTTGCGAGACCGGTAGCCTCATTTCTGTCAAAATTGACATCAGCATTTGCTCCAAGGTTGGCTGAGAGATGCATGACCATAAGAGAATGTTTTAAAATGAACAACAACGATGTTGAACATTTTGGTCTAAATTTTAAAAAATCCTCACGAGTCATAAAATTCTCAAATCCCAGGCATTTTTGCAACCCCAAAGAGCACTAAAAACAGGACTGTCTGGGCTAATCCTGAATGTATGTAAGAAAATTAAGCAATTAGGCAATACAACAGAATTTACCACTGAATATGAAGTTGAATATAGTGGTAAAAAACTAATATGTTTTTATCTAAGAAAAGAAGATCATAGTTATGTAATTTCAAAATTCGGGTGGATGTATTAACCCCTTAAGGCCCAGCGGCAGGAGAACAAAGCACAGTCACGGGATCAGACCCGCTGATATGGATCGTCATCACCGACCCGGGCATTTTCAGCAGTAAAGTCTAATTTTACACACACACACACACAGATATATATATATATATAAAATCAGCATTTTGATATTATGACTTCAATTTTTGAAGTTGCGTATTTAATGTACTTGTTTTTAATGTGTATTAATATAAAGAATATCACATTAATAGAAATAAACAGGCAAAATACTAAAATCATAACTATACACACAGAAATAAATACTATAAACATGAAAAAAGTACAAATATGAAATTAAAAAAAAACTAAACAATAATTACCTGTATGTAATTAAATTCCAATTTAAAAATTCTGCTGTGTGTGAAATAATTCAAAGCAAAGATCGACACACAGTCCTACATTGCATATTTTGCACTCAAAATATGTTGTTTGCTTTCTCTTTCCCTTGATTTTGGTGCACACAACGCATCTTCTCCTACCTTTATTACCTTTTCCATCAACGTAATTTTTCGGAAACTGTCTTCCAGTTAGACGGAAAGGTGGAGTGTCTGGTGATTTTGGATAAATTTTTAATTTTTTAAGTAAGGTCTCTTCCCAAGTAGCACAGCAACGTTGTAACAACGTTGCAAACTCTTCACAGAGGTTGTTGCAAAAGCGTTGCAATATGTCCTCTTTAAGACGCCCAGATGTCCGTGAACATCCACTGTTTTGCAATCGTTGCAAAGACGTTTTTATTACGTCTTTACAGATGAGGTTTTTGTCACATAGACGTCGTTATTGTGTCTTTCACGGGTGATATTTCGGTTGTGAAAATATCGTATAACGACATCTCAAAGATACCTAAATGTTCGCAAAATTCCACCTTTTTGCAACAGTTGTGAAAATGTCATTATTATGTCCTTGTGTTACATATTGATTTATGCAGAATAATAAGCTTAATAATTAATATGTTTTTCTTCTTTTTTAAATTTTTGTATTCCTTGTATTTTTCTAAAGTTTAAATATTTTATTATTTCCTTAAAACCAGAATGTAATACAATTTTTTCTCTTTAGACTAAATATGTATAATTAATAATATCCTTAATTATTTTCAGTACTTTAAACTATTTTTTAAATAACTGAAATTCTAAGATATGGTTATTTAAGATTTCATCATTTTTTCCCCATAAGTGGGAGTAATTATGAAAGTGGTTGTTATAAATATATAACATTAATAGTAGGTTTTAAGTAAATAAAACTCAATTAGACATAAATAAAAGTAAAGATAATAATTCAAAAAGTAAGATCATAAAAGTAAAGATATATATGTGGGTAAAAATAAAAAAGCGTTTCTGATAACAGCATTATCACATTTATTTCTCTTAAATCTCAGAGACATTGAAAATTGCCCCTGTTATGATAAATTGGGAAGCGGTTCTTAAGTTAACATAATTAGTATTTTACCTGAACTCAAGTATCAATAAATTTATTCGCGTTTCACAGTAAAAAATATAACCATTAACTTCTATATCTCCAAGATATGCAAATGAAAGACAGTATAAAGTAGTTAATAAATGTGATCAAAAATATACCTAATCTATTAACTTCCCATATTCATATCTAAAATGAAATAATAACCTAAGAAACAAAATACATGGCAGCACTATTTAAGAAAAAAACATGAACTAGTAGTGTTTGAAAGTATAAATAGCAGAAGGAAGGTAACAAAGCTAAAATTTCCAATTAATAAAAAAATATTTGTGATTTTTAAATAGTAAGCAATTAAAAGTGCAATAATTATGGATTGCAGTATTTACACTAGTAATGCTGATGATTCTTAACACCATGTCTTTCGATCATATCATAATGTATTTACTTATTTTTAGTTTCTACATTTTAGAATAGTGGTAGATTACAATGATTATTTCATGCACCTTTTTATAATCAATAACTTTCCTTTTTTTGTTACTGTGCAGAAATAATTGAAATAATATAGTATACGATAGTAAGCTAAGTACGTTAAAGTAAGCTCTTTGTTAAATAGCACATGATGAAACTTTTTGTTTCTATTTATTATGAATTTCTTTGTTATCACAAGCACATAAAAAGTAAGCGAAGAAAATAGAATGTACTTAAATTTAATAAAAGATAAAACCTAATTTCCAACATTCATTTATTGAGATCATCTAATAAACATACATAATGCCAATAGCATATACTTACATTTAAAAAATAAAACCTGATTTCCGACATTCATTTATTGAGATAATCTAATAAACATACATAACGGCAATATTTAAAAAAACGCGAATTACACAGTGTTTGGAAGAATAGATACCAAATGAAAAGTAATAAAACTGCAATTTGCAATCAATAAAACATATTTAGTGTTTCTTAATATTAAACAATTAAATATCACATAATTATAGATTACAATATTTCATAGAGATGCTAATGTTTCCTTAACAGTAGTTTTTCAATCATACATTTCATACACTGTTTAAAATCATTCACCTTTTCTACATACTGTACAAAAGACAATATACTATAGAATGTGCATTATTCATTATTACTAATTTTAATAATTAATTAATTGCTTATATATCTAATTCATCTTCAGCAGTCATATTAAGTACTAGTACCAGTCCAGTATCTTTGTATTTTGAAAATAATGAACATACCATAAAAGCTTGAATTGTTGTTGCTTCTGTATTCATTGCATTTTAAGCATACTAGAAAGTGGGTTATCATTGTATGTTATTTTTGGTTTTATATGAATTAATTCTGAAAGCCAACTTTTTAATATGAACACAATAAATTAATATGAATGATATACGATATAGCACTTATAACGTTATAACCGAAGCACAAAGCTAGTAAGTTTATCCAAATATTGCACTGCTGAAACCTCAGCGATTGGAGACAGGCATTATTTCCGCAGAGACACTATTTCACAAGCCACAGAGACACTATTTCATGAACACTGGATTCACAATAGCAGACACAATAATCACACACAAAATAAGCACAAATTCAGCATTCTGACGATAGTTTCACTCGCTGAAGGCAGTTGAGGTAAATAGATACAGAACAATGAGAAGATTCACAATGCGTTCTTTGATTGACAGTGCATTACATTGACTTTTAATATTAGCAATATTATTCATGTCAGCCATTGCTCGATTCAGTTTCAAACATGAAGTACGTCTTTTCAAACGCCTTACAGATGGCATCTTTACCCAATGACTTGAAAGAACTGCTAGAATCTGAATTTATTGCGCAGTTGTTCGAATTTGGCAGCTAGCCAACACGCACAAATCTTGAGATGTTCGTTATATAAGCATCCGGTAAATGATGTACAGGTCTGCTTCTCCTTCCGCCATGTATATTGGACAGCCGTGAATTCGTCCTTACTTCAAAAAATAAGAAATAAAGTCATATTTCAGTAGTGAAATAGTTGCTAACACGTGATTTCCATTGATTTTGGAAATATGATTTTTTTAGTATATAAAATGCATAACTTAATAACTTACTTTATAGATTAGTTTCATTTTTAAATATTTTGCTATAATATTTATAAAAATATTTTTTAAGTATTAATTATTTTAACAAAATTTTAAACAATTATTTAGCATGTAGTTTTAATACTAATTAAATTTAAAAAATCAAAAGTATTTATATTAAATTTACAGTTCATTAGATGAATGTACCTTAGATTAATATATTTAGATGAAATAAAGTAATGAAACATTGCAAAGTAAATCTTATGCGGACTTCAGATTCTTGAAAGGGCAGATTTACTCTCTTTTCATTCTAAAAATAACACTGATGAACTAAAAAAAAGTGCTAAATCAACCACGTCTAAAAGCGGTCATATCATGACGTTTCAGTGACGTCGACAAATTGCCAAGATGCAACGGCAAATATTTTGCATCTTTACAATGTTGTAAAGACATCGTAAAAGTTACCACAACCACTTTGCAACCTCTCGGACCAGTTTGCAACGTCGTGTGCTACTTCGGTTAGCCATGGCTAATGGAATGAAACTGAATATAACCCCAACACATGTCCCAAAACTTCTTCAAAAGACACTCAGAAATATTTCATCCTCAAACCCTGTGTGACATGAGGTTTATATTAGAAAACTTCCTGTTTTTCTAAATCAAAAACAGTGTCCACGATGACTGGAAAGTGATCAAGGAAAGACCTCCACTGGCAGGATATCTGTTACTGATCACGTCAATATATACATTATATGTAAAATAAATACATTATATACCAAAATATAATGCCTGTGTCATTCTATATAATGACCTATTACATCGAGTAAGAAAAACAAAAACGCTGGCTCTTTCCTGAGAAATGTGAGTGAGTAAGATGCATAACGCTTCAAGAAAGCTGATAGTCTTTCCTCTTCTGTAATAACGTTGAAATGTTATTTTTTAATTAACCAAGAAAGCTAATGTCAAGTTTCAAAATAAATAAGAAAAAAAAACATAACGAAATAAACAAAAAAATGCCTGTGCACCTTTAATTCACAGGCGCATTTATATTATGATATGATCCGTGATATATAAAATGATCCGTGATTCCCAGTTTGTTTATTTCAATAAATCTATCAAAACTAGAAGCACAAAACAGAAACTAATGCATTACATGAAGGTCAAATGTCACATGAATCAGCCATGTGAAAACAGTTACCACTTAGCTCCATCTACTGGCTTTCAAAAATTCAAATAAATCGTTCTGTTTTAATGTTACATGTACGGGATGCTGGGCTGGTAGGAGCAGAATCATTGCATTGCGTATATGGAACACTGGGCTGGTAGGAGTGGAATCGCTGTGTTGTGCATACGCGGCGCTGGTCCTGAACAGGTTAATGTATCACCAGTAAACTGTAAAATGTTTTTAAAATGCCAACAGTTTTAGTAATTTGATGCATCTGTGAAAAGTTTTCATTTGTTTAATGCTTTTCTAAATCAAATTTCTTATTTAATTTTTTTAAAGATATCAACAACCTTGGCCTTTAAGTTTTCTGTCATTTCGTGCCTGTGCCTTTGCATTAGCTATACCACGTGCATCTATAAAATCAACTAAACCAATTGAAAGATTTCTACAAGAAAATTTGGGTTCTCAAGTCGAAAAACTGCAATTAAATATTAGTAAGTATAAAATATTTTGTTTGGCTGCATAAAAGGAAATATACATGTCACAGAACCTATATACATATTGAAACAGAATTGATGGGTGCAACTTTAAGGAGTGATGATGACACAGCTATGATAGATCTCATTCATGACACGCAGATTGACTCTTCTGAAACCTTGTCGTCAGAATCAGTATCGTGGCTGCACAAGTACACGATATGATAAGCATCTTCCAAAGTGTATGCCAATCACTTTGTTGTTGTGATGCATGTGTTACAGGTGAAGGTCATTCATTTGAGAAGTCTTTTGAATAAATATAAAAAAAATATTGTTTGTAAATATTCATGATTAAAATGAATTTTCATTCTTCATATTCTTTATACTTTGTTTTTATCTTCACGTCTTGTATTTCACCTTCATGATTAAAATGAATTTTCATTCATGTTCTTTATGCTAACTGTGTTTTTGTGTGTGTTCATATCTCATATTTCACAATATATTATATTGCAAAAATTCTTACTTTTGTCAAGCTGTATCATACCATAAAGCTATGACCATCAATTTTGTTTCACCGTGTAGATGTTCCTTGATTAATGTAGAATAAAGGTTGGAATTCTGCTTGGTTGCCAAAATCAAATAATACGTAATAATTTTTTTTTAATAAAAAGAGAAAGAAGAAGGTTACAAAGTTGAAATTCTGGTATGTTTATAAGAAAGCATGGTTTTGATGGCATTTTATAAGAGTTCCAATAGCATGCTCACATCTTGAAAGACACCATCATCACAAATGTACTTAGGTATGACTTTCAGCTCATTAAAGTTAGTGTATCTTTAACCACTTAACTAACATTTCAGAAGTCCAGAATAGTAAAAGTTACATGTCTGAATATCAAATGAATAAGCATAATAAATATATAGCTTAATTCCACATTCATTAAGCCACTCCTTAAGGATGCATTCTGTATGTGGTCTCGTATTGTCATCAGCAGTGATCAACTTTGTTAAATTGTATTACTGCATCTGTAAGAACTTGCAGTCAAATGAATAATACATTTTTTGCAGTCATTCTATATTTTTTTACATAGTTCTAAGAAAGCAATACCTTCAGTACCTTCAGGTCATAATTGACATAGTTTTTCTTCCACATATTTCCTCACATTCCATTGTTGACAGAATGCAACAAATGATGGCTTGAACACACTAAGACTTGGCATGATCTTATTTGGGTTTTAGTGTACAAATGGATTTAGTTTTCATCAGTAGCCATTGTTTTGCTTAACAGTCATGGATAATAGTGCAGTGTTGTATGTGTTTTCAAAATTCAGTTTGTACACGCTTGAGAATTTCTGTGTACACGTGAAAAAAATTGGAGAACAATTTTCTCAGGCTCAGTTGTTTAGTATGATGCCATGAATAGTAGTAATCTCTGGTAGATGACATTTCTAGGCTAGGTCTCATGTACTTCAAAATTTATTTGAAATTGATACAAACTGCTTTATTTGGTCAGTTTTTTTCCATCCTCGTGTTGAAAAAATTAGAGGGCACACATCCCTGACTGTATCTAGTATTAATACAGTAGAAGTCCAGAAATCCACAAAGCTTGGGACCAGAGGTGCAGATTTTAGGATTTTGTGGATTTCAGGACAGAAAAGATAACTCATAATATTCAGACTAAAAGTGCAAAATAAATAAGGCATATTAGATACATTTAATTAAATTATTATATACATTATTACAATAATTTATTATATACATTATTACAATAATTTATTATATACATTATTACAATAATTTATTATATGCATTAAATTATTATTACATATGTAACTTGATTATATTATATTATTCATTTACATTAGTGATTACGGGGATATTTAAAAGCATTAGCGATGTATTCAATAGACATATAAAAATAAGGGATATTAGTAAAGCATAAAATATTTCATTTTTTTTACATGTTTCAAACATTTTTCTGATGGAGGTTTGTTTTAAAACTTTAAGGTGCTCCAGGGTAAGTGTTTTTTGTAAATTATATAGAGTCATAATCTCTTGCTCTGTGATACAGCTCTGTTGTTCTAAAAGTTGTACGTATTTTTCACCATGTTCCAGACCTTCGTTAAAAGATATTTTCTCACTTCTATCAAATTCACTATCTGTGTCAAAATTGTCTTCTTCCTGTCGTGAGTTCAAAACAGAGCCAATGATTTCGTCATCAGTCATCTGATATGCCAGTGTTGGCTCATCTGAACACATAATCCATTCAACAATATCTTCTTGCAAAGCCTCCACATTTATTCTTTCTTTCGAATATAAAAGCAATTCTCTTGCTTTAACCTTTGCTGCACTGATTCTAAAACCAGAAAAATCACTGTCATCATTCTCAGTTTCAATAAACAGAGAAGATGGCCATACATTACACCAGACATTTACTAATGTTGTTTGAGGGCCCACCAGCGGCCGAGCGGTAAAGTCGCTGAACACTGGTAGTTCGGTCCGAGGTTCGAATCCCGCGAACGAGCTGGCTGCATGGGCGTTTTCGTGGTTTTCCCCATGTGTAACGTGTATACGAGCCAGTTTCCCTTAGAAAGTCCTCCACGAAGGCATCCCTCCCCTTAGGCAGATAGCCCTTGAGGCTTTGCCATAATCACACACACACAATGTTGTTTGAGAAACAGAATTCCATGATTCAGCTAACAAATAAATCCAGTCTTTGATGGTGAATTTTTTTTTTATAATCACAAAGTGGAATAGAATGGTCACTTGAAAGAATATTTTTCAGAAACTCTGATTTATTGTGGTATTTAATACTGTGTATTATGCCCTGGTTCATTGGTTGGATCTGGGGCAAAAAAAAAGGGCCATGACATTATCACATGTTAAAATGGTTGCATCTGGATGTGCAGGGCAGTTGTCTAACAACAGTAAAATCTTGCAATTTGATGGTAACCCCATACTGTTACAATGCCTTCTAGCCTCTTTAATGAAATGCTCCATGAACCATTCAGTCATAAGTTGTTTTGTGAACCTAGAATTTTTATTATTCCTGTAAATCACAGGTAAGGATTTTACTCCTTTCAGAGCTCTGGGATTGGTGCTCTTACCCTGTTACCAGTGGTTTACATTTGTAAGTTCGAGCTGCATTGCTGCATACTAAAATGGTAACTCTTTCTGTAGTTTCTTTCATCCCTGACAGTGCACTTTCTTTGCTTGTCGCAAATGTCTTTCTTGGCAAGCACTAACACAGAAAATTCATCAGTAAAGTTTTTCCCCACATGCTTTCAGATAACGTATACCATGTCTCTGTTTAAATTTGTTCAGCCAACCAGTGCTGAAATCGCACAGCTCGTCTATTTTTAAATCAGCATGAATCTGCTTCCCCTTTACTCTCAGGAGCGGTCCTGAAATTAGTACCCTATCACTTCGCCACTGCCGGAAACACTCATATAAGACAGAATCGACGTTTGCTGATTTTGCCTCATGCAAAGATATGCGGTGTTAGAATCACTTCTGCTGTAAAATTTCAACAGCTTTTCTTTATTTTTCCGTATATCATACACAGTCCATGTCGCAATTCCATACGATTCTGCTATAAAGAGGAGTAGCACCTGCCTCCATCTTTTGCAGAATTTCCACTTTTTGCATTACCGTCACTACAACATGTTTGCGGTTTTCAGTGTTGCAAGCAGTAAAATCATGAGTGCGTTTCTTATCTGTCATTCTATTCAAAAGTGCTGAAATTTAAAATATTCTTAAGTTATCCAAATAAGAAAAAAACGGCAGTACTAAACTATCTCATGAAATAAGAAAGCTCAGAAAATACAACTTGAACTGTGAACTTGAAACAAGAATTGAGTGAATCATCTGCTTTTTTTTACCTTGATACAGAATGGAGGGGGAAAAAATTTTTATCACATCAATAATTTGGTATTTCCGTTATGACTCATTATTATTTGTCATGGCGTCATTATTTGGTAAGTATTTTTTCTTCGATATTTCGTACTCCATGTTGCGGTTTCTGGAACTTGTAAACTGAATGTTTATATTTTGAGAGACAATGCGGGTTTCTGGAGTTGTTGGATTTCAGGTTCGTGGGCTTTCGATATTTGACTGTACTTCTTTTGGTGGGTTAGAATTGGTATAACTTTTTTATGGTTTTTAATCCAATTTTGAATTGCTCTTAGCTTCTAAGCCCAGCCAACCAATGTTTACTTCTGCTGTTTTTTAACGGTATTTACACCAGTTTTTTGCATAATAATTATTTTGATGTAATTTGTTAATCAATACTGCAACAAAGTTTAGGATCAGTAACTGGTCTATTCTTTGTCTCCTGCAACTAACAGCATATGAGCAGACAGGCAGGTTATAGCTGATTGTCTGCACAAAGTTTCGTTTCAGTTGAGTAGTTAATCCAAAACACAGCTAGAAGTTCGTATATGTTTGACTTAGGCAACCCTATAAATTTGTTACATCCCATCAATTTGTTATGTGCCAAGCATTAGAAACAGTAAATTAGATGCTTCCTAGTTTGTTTCATACTTGGCTTCAGTGGTTAATTTCTTTGCAATGCAAAGTATTTCTTTACATTAAATATTTAACTTAAAAAAATTTTTGTGTTTATAGATTATGCACAAATATTCAGAATTATGTAATTATTTTAAAAGTGATAACATATGCAGACTACTTAAAATTGTGCTGAGTGTGTAACTATCCATGACAATTACATACACAAAATCCTATTGCTGCACAAGTATTTGTACTCAAAATTTTCAAATAAATCAAACATGACCAAATCATAAAAGGAAATATATTTGGTATCTTGGTTAAAATAAGATTGTAGGTCCCAAAGTGGTCGTTGATAAGTTGTACCTGAAAAATATCATTTAAATACTGACCTGAAGTGGCAAGTGGTCATTAGATTCAAGTTGTCAGACAAGGTGATTCTGCTGCTGACAGCTCACTTTAAAATCATATAGCAAACAACTCTGAACGAGCGCCTTTGACACATCCATTTCAATCAGTCATTGTGTGAGTTATGCTTGAAGAACTGATACAACACACTTTTATACTCTTGGTCAATGTCCGGACCCCCATCCTAACCACTACATCGCCAGATTTGGTGACTATTTTTATATTGTGGTTCACTCTTCCAATGTCATATCAGAAACGATAAGAACGTTTTTGGTTACCTTGTATAATATACTTATGGTGTGTATGTAATTTTTTTATTACACTTCAGCACTAATTGCATTTCGAGCAAATATGTTAACAAATACTTTCTTAGGGGCCCTAATTATAATACCATCAGGGGCCCCCCAACTGGCTTAACCTATCCCTGACTGTGTCAGTTCAGAACCAGTAACAGAATGCAATTTTGGACAGTCTCTTTCTTCAGAGAAAGATCAATAAGAGAAGATGAACCTAGCTCTTTGATCTTCAAAATTTAAGCAGAATGATGTAATGTGCAAAGGTTCATATAATGATATAAATCTTTGCATGTTATCACTTTAAATGCCTGTGGGAAAAAAAAATTCAATTTAAGAACATTTCAGATGATGAATGGCCTTCAAGAATCAATTAAGTTCATGAACCCAAACAGCATTACATATGTTTGTTGTAAATACGGAGATGTAGAGATATTGACTAAGCTCTTGTATTTAATCGCTGTTGAAGGAAAAAGAATGATTCTGTTAGGTATTTGTCACTGCATTGCTTATATGCAGGCCACATGAATAGGCTGAGATAGAAGAATCTCCCATATCAGTTTGCCAGCTGACAGCTGGTTGCACTTCAGTATTCTGGTGTTTCTGATTCTTTCTATTGAGTTGATACTTCTGATATATACTTTCCTTGAGTCAATTAGCTAAATGCTCAGCTGCACAATTCAAATTATTATGCAGATGGAGACAAACTATTTGTATGGTTCATTAAAACCACTTTATTTATGCTTGTTGCTGGATTAACATTTTATTAATACCTATTGTTTAGAATTATATATAAATTTCATAATTGCTTTCATATAAAAAAAAAATACGCCCACCAGCGGCCGAGCGGTAAAGTCGCTGAACACTTGTAGTTCGGTCCGAGGTTCGAATCCCGTGAACGGGCTGGCTGCATGGGTGTTTTCGTGGTTTTCCCCATGTGTAATGTGAATACGAGCCAGTTTCCCTTAGAAAGTCCTCCACGAAAGGCATCCCTCCTCTTAGGCAGATAGCCCTAGTGTGCTTTGCCATAATTAAATACACCAAATATACCAATTCATATGAAAATTCATCTTATTGAGTTAAATTTGTAAACAGAATTCTAACTATGATTCTGATTAAGAAATTATACTGCAAGTCTTTAACAAACAGTAAAAGAAAAGTGAAAAAAGAGGGATGTGTTTTTCAAAATAAATGGGATATTGTACGTTTGTAGAGCTCTGTACAATGAAATCATATACTTTATTTATAATATGGGAATATAAGGTCCTTAAGAATTCAATTTACATTACATTTACAAAACAAATCAGAAAGAAAATTTGCTAGTGAAGTAATTGGCAAATCATCACTTCCTGTAATCCAGAACCTTCCCTTTGCATTTAGAATATAAATCAGAACTAACAATAGTAACATTCAAAGCTTCGTTTGTAGCATAGCTGTTCCAGGATTGAGTGGGAGATTTGTCATTTAAGAACAAGAAAAGCTGTATCATCAACAATATTCAATAGTTCAGTGCCATTCTGATTGATGGCAGAGCAGCCCTATATATTTTTGACATTGAGGTCTCCCAGTAGAAAAAGTCTGTTCATCTGAAACAAGTGATAAGCCATCATACAAACCTCTCCCATCAAGTGGTAAGTATGCATTAAATATTTTTATTGGCTCACCATTGCAGTTTATTGATACACTGTGTATTTCCATGACATTGTCATTTTGAAGTAGGTCAAGATCAATAGCTTATGTATTAAGAATATCAGGCCACCTCCTCCCTTATTCAATCTTTCTTTACAAAGTGTATGATAATCTCTTTATTCAAATGTACTAACAGTAAACATTGACATTTAAGTCAACAAGAAACGCTAAATCTGTTATCCAAGTATTATTGCCAATTGCGGTAAAGTTTATTTCGTTGGTTGTGGTGGCAAAAGTATATGTCACATGTTATGATAAACAGGAATATAGTGGCAACTTACCCCAGGACAAGATCCAGGTCTATAGCCCGCCATGACGAGAGAGTGACAAACATGTGAAAACAGATTTAATTCTTGCTTTATTGAATACTAACAATGCTGAAGAGAGATTCTTTTTTTGAATTCGTTGTGTCACATGGCGATATGAGGCCTCCTCACTCCATCGGGATGCTGGGCGAAAGTGCCAAGCCCGGGAAAAAAAAGGAGATTAGCTTAAATTTTGTAGCTACAGCATCAAAGAGAAAAAAAACTCGCTTCCTTCATACACACTGGGAGACCAAGAAAGCTTGCACGATAAATTCCAAAAGTTTGCATTTCACCCCACTCTTACCGTCTTTCTCCATGCAGCATCTCCATCTCACACCTTCACAATATCCTCCTCCTCCTCCTGTCTCTCGGGTGGACAAAAATTACCGCCTTTTATAAAGTTCCACAGTTAAGTTTTGCCGCCAATGGAAAAAAAAAAAAAAAAGCCAGCATCAGAAGGCAACCAATTGCAAAATACCTTCAGCTACACAGGCAAACAGAAGTGAAGACGCTAGTTGTCTGATGCAATACTTTCCTTCGCTTACAACAGTTGTCTGATGCAATACTTTCCTCCACTTACAACAGTTATCTGATGAAATCTGTTCCTCACCTTACAACACAAGTTGGCAAAAAAAAGGAAACTGTCACCAATGGAATCTGATGCAAATATCTAAATATTACCATAACGTAGTAAATAATTAACTCAATGTGACCTCATCACACCGATGTTTTTATTTTTTTGTGTCATCAGAATTTTAATTCATTTAGTAGATTAAGGACACCATTTTAATCCTGCTGTTTAATTGAACTGCCACACCTTGTCACAATGCATTCTTTCTCTGTACTCGCTCATCCACGGATAAAGTTTACTGTTTTAATTAGCATTTCAATAATATTATCCACTTGCAAACGTTTGGCACAAAATACCTCTTGATGAATATATATGCAAAAATGTATAGTACCGAAATTTTTCTGAAAATTTTCTTTTCCACTGTATTTCTTACTTTTACTGTTACTCCATTTTTACCAACCATAGCAGCTGCACCATTAATTGCAAATTCAGTCATTTTTTATCCCAATTAAACTTCTGGCCATCCAAAATAACCCATGAAGAAGAGCAAGAGTTATCAATGCCAAATTTATTTTAGGAATTACACTTAATATCAATGTTAATTGGTTTGAAATACAGCCTTCTTTCAGGTGAGGGAGATGATAAAATAAGTAATGCTGGTTTCCTCTATGTTTGTCAATAACCACTGCTACATGCAGTGGCACTAAGTGAAAGAGGCTTTGGATGAGTTGCTGGGGAATGGCAGGCCATGTTACCTTCACACGTAGATAAAATTTATTACGCGCACCCACAGGTGCAGCATGCTAGGCTAGGCATTCTCCAGTATTTGACCAGTCATGTTCAGTGGTTGATAGATCTGGAGAACAGGCAGGCCAAGGTAACAATACATTATGGTAGGCTAAGAAGAAAGCTTGAACATTACCTACAATGTGCGGTCGTGCATAGGCCTGTTGAAATATGATTGCAGGCAAGCCCTGAAGGTAAGGAAGGAGAACAGGATACAAAACCTCAGAGCTATATCATTGGTTTGTAAGTGTACTGATAATGCATACTAGGGGGTGAGGGAATGGAATCCAATACCACCCTACACCATAACACTAGGTACGAGACCGATATCACAATGTATAACACAACAGTCGAGCAGTCTCTCTTCACAATGCCTCCAAACTCTAATCTGACCATTGTGGTACTGCAAGCAGAAGCATGATATGTCTGAAAACCCGCCATGCCATTCGGATGTCTATCTGTGTATTCATTGCAAACACAAACACATGTGGTTTAAAGGTAAGAGAAGCAATGCCATTATATTGCAAATGACGTCAAATTCATGCAAACATTGATTGTTGTGTTACAGACTGCATTCGTTGTGATGCGGTTGTAGATGTCGAAGTTTCACTCCATCAGTGAGAAGGCCAGAATATACCTATCTCCTCATGGACTGGTGCAATAAGGCAGTTGCAATTGCTCCTGTCATTAGTTATCCCCTCCTGCATCCACAAATTCCATATTGGTGTTACTGTTTCCTTGCTACATCTGACATGATGACCAATTTCTCAGAAAGATAATCTGCAATCTCTGTATGCAAAGATTCTACCTCGATTGAACTTGGAAATGTCCTCGATTGATGCTCGTTTTTTTCTATGAGGCATACTGAAACTGCACTCTGTAAAAAATCTCACGAAAAAACAATTTATGTTATTAAAAAAGCAATCTATATATATATATATATATCCCTTTATATGTGGATTGTAAGGAGTGCTGCAGTCACTCATGATGTGCTCATTCACTGAAATCATAATTATTTGCATATTCCATCGCAGTGTACATATGATGCAAATTTCATGCTGCTTGAATGCTTCCTTCATGGTGTTGCATTTTGGATGGGCAGCAGTTTATTTATATTTCTCTATTACAGTTTTCATTTCAGAAAAAATATCTTCTACAACAGTTTTTTCTTTCAAAGGAATTATTCCCAATAATTTCTCATGTATTACAAAGTCATCAGTAACACTTCGTACAAAATGGTAAATTATGCTATAACTGCTATATTAGTTTTTCTCATCAACTGCGATTGAGAATGCTGCAAAATCTACCGTTTTTAGTTTTTAAGTGACATTATAAATTGCCAGTGATGTTGTTAATATGTTTTGCTATCATATTGCTGAAAAAATGTGTTTTTGTTGGAAGAAAGAAGGTCTGTTGAGTTAATCAAACAATTTTAAGTAGTTTTACAGCATATGGTTTTGATCATTTTGCAATGATGCAGGAAAGAACAAAACTTATGAGACTGTTGCTTCACTGGATTTCTTTGCTTCAATTAAAAATTTTGTTGTCATAGCAAGACATTTCAGAAACTGCTGCTTTTCTTCATTCAATTATTCTTCTAACTTTAGAAATTTACTTTCTGATTTTGTTTGTAATGGCAACATAAACTGCATTAGGATATATTCCCATATTAAAAATAAAACATATGATTTCATTGTGCATAGCCTCACCAAAGTACATGATTTATCTTGAAAAACACATCCATCTTTGTTCACTTTTCTTTTATTTTTTGTTAAAGATATTGATTGCTGTATATCTCTTAATTAGAATCATTATTATAATTTTATTTAAAAATTTAATTCAACTAGGTGAATTTTCATTTGAAAGCAATGTTTGCAGTTATCATTTCAAACCTCTGCGTAGAAAATAAATGAGTTTGAAAATTAAAGCTCTAGTCAAAATGTTGCCAAAAAATTATCATTGCAGCGTTTTTACTAACTAGTGAAGAGTGTATATTGGTATTGTTTTGCACATTCTCACATTTGAAAATAATAAACAAAGCTCTCCAACACCCATAAGTATTGAGCTAGTGTTCAAAAATACTATATTGATAAATATTTTTACTTTTTAAAGACTTACTTATCAAAAGACTTTTAGCCTGGGTATCCTTTAAATAAAATACTTATATCCAATGTTATAAATGTAATTTGAAATTTTTTGTTACTCATTACATTATGAAACAAATTTTAAGTGCAAGGATTCAGTGCAGAGAGATCATGTACCATGTTCTTCAAAGTTCTTACCCTGCCTTTATTTTTTGTAGCTGTTGGTTTTGTCCTGGGTATCCTTTAAATAAAATACTTATATCCGATATTATAAATGTAATTTGAAATTTTTTATTACTCATTACATTGTGAAACAAATTTTATGTGCAAGAATTCAGTGCTGAGAGATCATGTACTGTGTCCTCTAAAGTTCTTACCCCGCCTTTGTTTTTGTAGCTGTTGGTCATAGACCATATACTTCCAGTTACAAAAATATTTTAAATGATGCAAATATTCATGTTTGGGCAATTTTAAAGATGCCAGTTTTGTAAAAACCATGAAATCTAACTTTTTATAGGTTCCTCCAGTGCCTATTTTCACATTCAGAAATATTTTGTACTTATTATAGGGAATAAAACACAAATAGTGTGACTCTAGTAGGACAAAAATTGACCAAGATATTTCATTTCAAAATTTTGCGATTTTTGACGTCATTTTCAGTTTGCATTGAATGGTATAGTAATAAATAAATTAAAATATTTCAAAGTTGATTTTTTTATTTTGTGATTTAATAGTGTTTTCAATTTATAATATTTTTTACATTTGCTGAAAGAAGTTTGGGACAATAATTTTTAAGTTTTCAAAATTTAAAAATTCATTATTAGTACTCTTTTGAACTATTATTATTTTAGAATCAGAATCTGTGAATCATGCAAAGAAATTCGTTATAGTACAAATATTTTTTATTTTTATTGAAAGTAAACTATGCTATAAATTGGCTACTTACCAATATTGAAACCTGCCAGTATTTTCTACAATATGGATTTTATAAGAGTCTGTAAACAAAATCGCTTTTAAAAATATTTTTGATGATCAATAGTTTTCACAATAATCTGTGTAGAAATGCTCACCATTCTTTTAACATCAGGAAAGTTTTTCTAAATTAATATTTTAATTTTAGTTATATATGAATGCAATTATTTTGATTTTCAATTTGCTTGTGGCCACTTTCTGTGATCTTTGATTTCAATATAAAATATTTCGGTAAATTTTTGTCATATGGAAGTCACACTTTTTGCATTTTATTTTTTATAATCAGTGCAAAATTTTCCTGAATGTAAGTACAGGGACTGGAGGAACAAATAAAAACTTGGATTATAATATTTATAAAATTGATTTCTTTAAATTTAAAATTGCCAAAACATGAATATTTACTTCATTTGAAGCATTTTTTGAACTGGAACAATGTGTCTACAACCAACGATTATGAAGGTAAAGGCTGAGTAAGCATTTCTGTGGAACATAGTGTATTACATTGCTACCAAATTTCTATATACAGTGCCACCACCATTATCTATGAGATCACGCATCATAATTCTTGTCTCATGTCACAGTTTGTTATGAGTAGATATTAATTTGTCTTTATTCTTGAAAATCCAATGAATTTAAGGCATTTCAGTCTTTTTAATTATAAATGCATAACGATTTTATGGGAAATCTACCTTAAGTTTGATTGCTGATATAAATCCCACTGTATTATATTGTGCTTGGTAATATAATTAGGATATTTTAAATTAAAAAGTTTTTCACATTGAAATTATTGATGCATGTATGTCATCTTTTGTTGATAAATTTCTAGTGTGTTTCAAATATCTTCACTGCAGTTTGTGAGAAGGAAGGAATTTTTTTTTTTAAAATTATTAATTTTTCCTTTAAGAGAAATTTTTATTAAGGCTTTTCCAACAAATCTGATTGAAATATTGATCAGTTTTCTGTAAATTCTAGAAATATAATTCTTTATTCAAATCTGATACATTTTTAAACTGTGCTTTTTTTTTATGGCATTCTTCAAGCTGAAGATAATGAGTGGGATCTTTCATCATCTGAATTTGAAAACAAATCTGGGCAGCACAAAAAAATACCCGAATTTTGCAGAAGACATGTTAAACCTAAAAAGCAGCATGAAATATTCCGCATGGGACAGGTAATTCTGGTGTTTTTAGGTTTTGATTTTTTAATATATACACTGGTGGACAGTTGTAAGGATGGATCACAAACACCTATATGGCACATTAAAATGTGTGTTTGGATGCCAAGTGAAATAAAATAAGCCACAATACTAGGACATAGCAATAAAGATAATTTACTGTGCTCTGAATTCTAGAAGGCTTTGAAAAGGGTTGAAGGGACAAAATAGTCATATTGTGCTAAACACGTAAAAGTGAAAAAAATGCTATTACCGTCCGCAGGCATTCTGGTATAAAATATCAGTTCAGGGTATTGTCACCATTAAGGGGATGTAAGATTCCACACTTCATGTCATACTTTGCAGAATGTTATCCAACAGCTATTGGAGTAATTTATTCCATTCCTCCGTCAGTGCACAGATGAGAGTGTACTTGTTCATTAGAGGGCATTATCAACCAGCAAGACTCCTCCCCAAAACATCCAAAACATTATCAGTGGAATTCAGATCTGTAGGACGTGCTGGCTATGCAAGTTGTTGAATATCCTCACTCTCTAGACACTCTTGGCAGCATTGTTCGATTACATGTTGTGTTGTCATCCATGAAAACATATTTATCTCTGACAGCACCATGAAACATGTGAACACGAGGCAGCAGAACATTATTAATGTGTCGTTGGCTAGCCATAGCCCCAGTTGCAACCACATGTAGGGGCTTGTGACCATTGATCATAGTGTCAGCCCATATCATGATAATGCATCACAGATATCACACCTTTCCTGGATATTTTCTGGACGATAAGCAGTACCACTCTCATGCCAGATCAGTTGGGATCTATAATTCGGTAACAGACTGAACCTACTTGCATCTAATCATAGTACACAAACCCAGTTCTGTTGAATCCTATTACGATGCTTGTGATACCATTGCAAACAGGTGGTACGTTGCTGTCTGGACAATGGAATGCATACTACAGGATGGTGGGCGTATAGCTGTCTTTGATGCAAATGTCAGGCTACAGTTTTTCAGGATATTCACTTGCCAGCAGCAGCAAGTATAGCTCTGCTGCAATGTTTCTTTTTGTCAGTAGCACTATGCACACTGCAAAAAGGGGAAAAAAAAAAAGAAAAAAGTGGGACAGTTCTATATCTTCCATTTGGTAAAAATATATTTTAGGGTACACCTTGGCGAAACTTGGCGATTTTTGGCGGTACATGGATACCGAGTTTGTGCAATGCTTTGACTTGTTATTTTGGCCTGTGTAGCGGCGATTTTTGGCAAAAAAATTGCCGCTGCGCAAGCCAAAATAACAAGTCAAAGCATTGCACAAACTCGGTATACATGTACTCATCAACCTATTTCCACTTAAAAAAAATCTCCGAATTGCACAAAAATAACATATTGCTCTCCCTTGACTTTATCCATGTACACATCGACCTATTTTCACTTAAAAAGAAATCCTCGAATTGCACAAACTGTGCTTTACGCACTCTCTTGAGATTGTTCATGTACACATCGATATATTTTCACTTAAAAAGTCAAAGGAGCACCCAATTCTACAGTAGAGGCAAACAAAAAATGCATAATCTCAATAAGCTACATTTTAAACCAAACAATAAAATAACACAAAAAAGGAAAAACCTGTTATGTATTTTAGCACTACACAAAGCATAAATCCCCTTACCTTATTTAGAAATTCGTTCATCTTCAGTCTGTGGCACACAAAATTCCTTAACAGCATCCAAAAACTTCTTAAAATTATCTGAACTAGAATCCGTATATTGGCGTCGCCACATAAATTCACAAAAATAAGAGTAAAAAATATCCTACATATTCCGGATTGTCCAGAAAATGGCTACTAAGTGAACCTTCATTTACACACCAGTCAATTAATGCACTTTTCCCCTTTCATCCCACGTCATAATAGGGTTTCCATAGCGTTCAACTACTCGGGTTACCATAAATGACACAACTTGATGAAAAATGAAACAGCAACTTGTCGATAAATGAAACAACAACTTCGTGATAATACAAGAGGTACCTTAAAGTCAACTGTACCCCTTCCATTCTACTGGGCCAGTTGACAAAATTCAAATTGTGTTTTCCATGTTTTGAAAATGCAACTTAGGCTGTATATTATATTTATATATACCATTTTTCTAACATAGGTATTTTGTTACAAAACCGGGCTTTTTCTGAAATGACATGCCAATTTTTTTCTGCATTTTGACTCTACAACTCAGATTATGCCCAAATGCCAAGTTTTGTAAAAATTGCACGAATAGTTTTTGAAAAATTAGCTCTGAAAATTTTAGCTCCTCGATGTTACTTGAATTTGATATATATTTATTAATATCTCTTTTTTTTTAAAAATTAAATTTACTTGATTTCTTTTTTCCTTTTTCCAGAATTTGAAATTTAGGCTTAATCCAAACATAATTTGCCCATTTTTTAAGATTTATTTTTAAAATTTGTATTTAAAAATAATTTTTATAAATTTTTTGAAAAAAAAATTGAATTATAATCTATAAAAGTTTTACTATCATCTTAAAGTCGATGCATTTCTAACCATACCTGAAAGAATTTCTAACCATACCTGAAAGTTTTTATTCAAAATTTCCTAAGGTATATGTGAATTTACATACTGGTGCGTTTTGAAATTTGGCATATTTGTTATAAACGATAATAACACCAAACATGGTTTACACATTTTGTTAAAATTATTTGAAAGTAGGAATAACGACTTTTTTTTTCCTTCTCGTGTTCAATGAAAAAAAGGAAAGGAAGGTTAGTTACTATAAATAAAAAGGTTTGCCAAGTAAATTATTCTTGGTGCAAACTGAAAAAAAAAAAAAAAATGCGGCAAGATAAATTTTTGAATTCGTAAATTTTGCACCAAATTTGAGAAAATTTAATATTTATTTAGACAGAATTGAGTTGTAGAATCAAAATATGGAAAAAAAATTGCATATCATTTCAGAAAAAGTCCGTTTTTTGTGTCAAAATACCGGGCCCACCAGCGGCCAAGCGGTAAAATCGCTGAACACTGGTAGTTTGGTCCAAGGTTCGAATTCTGCGAACGGGCTGGCTGCATAGGCGTTTTCGTGGTTTTCCCCATGTGTAACGTGTATATGAGCCAGTTTCCCTCATAAAGTCCTCCATGAAGGCATCCCTCCCCTTAGGCAGATAGCCCTCGAGGCTTTGCCGTAATCACACACACACAGTGTCAAAATACCTATGTTAGAATAATGCTATATATAAATCTAATATATATCCTAAGTTGCACTTTCGAGACATGAAAAACACAATTTGAATTTCATCAGTCGGCCCATCGGCCCATTAGAGCAGGAGATATAGAACTGCCCTCCCCCTTTTTTTTTTTCGCAGTGAACCTATCTTCTGCATGAACTTCTTCTGCATATCTTCTGTATGAACTTCTCCTGTGACATTTACTACACATTCCATTTGTTTGAAATGATTTCTGAAGCCTTGAAACAACACTGTCGCTAATGTCCAACTCCCTAGCAAAAGCTCTTAATTTTTCACCTCCTTCAATCTTGCCAATCCTCAATCCGGTTATGCACAAAATCATCTAAGGGATGCTAGGAAGACATACTGAAAATTGTTCAAGTTCTTCAATTGATTCTTTTTTGTTAAATTTTGCTTTTGAACAAGAAAGATCAATATGCATCAAATCCTTTATCTCTTTTTATCAACACATCATGTGATGAACAACTTCGGGAATCGAAAATTTGCTGGTGCACAACACGTCTTATTGTATCCCACACTTATTCTAATTTCCACATTTTCCTGCCTTCCATTTTGTAGTTGCTATCACTGCTACTGTCGGGCTGGCTGCATGGGTGTTTTCGTGGTTTTCCCCATGTGTAACATGTATACAAGCCAGTTTCCCTTAGAAAGTCCTCCACGAAGGCATCCCTCCCCTTAGGCAGATAGCCCTGGTGTGTTTTGCCATAATTAAATGCACCACCACCACTGCTACTGTCATCTGTCCTCAGCAGTTGTCCACCAGTGTACTTATCTATGAAAGTACTAATGTGTCATTTTATTTTCACCACTCTTTGTTGTAAACTTACTTTTTCAATTACACAAATGTTCTGTATTAGACAAATATTCATGTTTTGTTTTGAAAAGCTCCAGATTGATTCAAGGTGTCAATTTTGAATTGTAAGTGATTTTGAATTAGAAATATTACATTGGCATCCAAAATTAAGCGGCAGTAAATTGTAATTAATAAATTCAAGCTGAGTTTTTATTAAAAGAAAAATAACTTGTTGGAAACATAAACATTTATGAATAAATAATAGTATCTTCTTTACCAGTTCAGTAAAAATAAAATACAGTATGATATCTGGTACTGTGATTTTGGCGATTCCTGATTTCAGTGATTTCTGGATTTTAGATCATTAGTTTAATTCAAGCAAGATAGCATTTAGACTTTGTAACACTGGAACTTCACTTATTGTTTAGGTCAGATAGAATGCTAATCTCTGGCAGAGCTGGCACCAGAACAGATGTACTTTATAATGGTGTCAGAATTAAAGACGACACAAATTTTAAAATTTAGAGAAGCACCAAGCAGTACAAATTGGGAAATGGCTAGATTTTTAGAATTTAGGAGAGGCAGTGGACTGTAGACTTTAGCAAAGTTTATAGAATTTAGGGAGGTACTGAGCAGCAGAATTTAGGACCCACTGAGATTGAAAGAGGAGGCAAAATGTGGGGCATTTCTCCCACCTCTGTTACTGGAGGACCGTTAATGTGATCCTGGTTAAAAGCGATCATATTATTGGCCATCTCTAGCAGGTGTTTGAAAGTGACTTGAAGGAATCTCAGTTAGTCCGGAGAAAAATCGCATTTATGGCATACCTTCTACCTTTTGTTATTATATTCTCTACTTTTAGACTTTGCAACAGGGTGGAAGGGGTTATGTTTCTAGCTTGTGGTCTAGTAGTCTGGATAGGAGACCATTCAGGATATTGGATGTCCAAATTTTGGATTTTATACCTAAGGAAACAAGAAATTGCATCACCTCCATTATTTAATATTTTGTCTACTGTAATAGAAAGACACATTTCACAGCGTCTTTCCATGTTAGTGAAGTCATTTAGGATCAAACAGTATTTTCTTTTAAGATAGTAGATCAAAGTTTTGCTTCCAAGAAGGAAATTGATGTGCCACAACTCACTAAATTAAAACATTGCAGACAAGCTGAATAGGATTAAGGTTAGGTGAGTCAATACCAAATACGTTCGAATAGTGTACTAATTTTAATGATACTCTGTCACAAGTGCTTCTGCTAAATTTTGTCTTACTTTCATCGCACACTGAAGCAGTTAAGCCTGAATTATATTAATTTAGGTATTTATTATAACTGTGTTTATTTTTTGCACATGCTTAAGGCTTATCCGAGCCCTGAGTGAATAAATTTGCACATGTACTTAAGGCAATCGGGCCTTATTGCTAGATATCTTACTACCTGATGCAGTCTCTGGAGGTCCTAAATTCTGCTATCCAGCGCCTTCCAAGTTCTAAATTTCTGCTGCCCTTAAATTTATGGGTATAACAGAGAAAGCGCATACAATAGAAAAAGTTCCGCTCGCTGAGAAGATGATTGAAACAAAGAAGAACGAATAATATTGAGCCTAACACTCTTCATCATTTTTCAGAAAGAAACGGCTTTATACAAATGGATGATTATCGAAGGAAAAAATAAATTCATGGAAAAACTTTTGTACAGATAACACCATTACATATGATATTTACCACAAGATTGTAATGGATAAGCTTTACAAACCTTCGCATTATTTTAAATCGGCGGCTTGTGGGAGGGGTCATGTGGCCCCTCACCCTTCCCCATACCATTTTGGGATGCTGTAGACAAGGGAGACACAGTGCTATACCAATTAACCACTGTGGTAAGAGGGGTGGTGCTCATATTCTCCATCACTTGTCCCTAAATTTTGGGTTCCAGTGCCTTCCCTAAATTCCAAAAATTTTGTCATCCCTTAATTTTGCTGCTCCATGCTTCTCTAAAATTAAAAAAACTTCTCTTTCTTACATTTTGGCATCTGGTGCGGCCATATGAGCTCTGCACAGGTTCTGGGTTTATGTGAATAACAAATCAGTTATTTTTTATTCAAATAGTACTAAATGTAAACTTTTGGTCTATGAGTATTCTTAACAAAATCTGTTTCTAGCATGTGGAAAGAAATTTTTGTTAAATTTTTTCTCGTCAACATTTCTTAATGCATTTAACTTAAATCTGTAATCATTGGCAAGTGTAATGTCAACATAAAAGGTTACTATATTCTATTCTTTGATATTCAATTACTAATATAAAAAATATTTAGGCATCATTGCATAAGTCACTACTCAAGTTATAACGTGTTGATAAACATGTGGTGATGAAAGCAAAATGTAATAATGGTTTGCCAGATTGTGTCAGGGATGTAAAATATTAGTAGTGTAAGATCAACGATGTTTCTATGTAGACTGTTTCGGTTTGAGATATATGCCAAGCAGAAACACAGCTGTGATCATACAAATTTTTGCTAAAATGAATGTTTCTTGAATAACGAGGTATTTTATTTAGGGAAGCAAATTTATTTTATGAAGTTTATTTTATGAAGCAAAGTGAAATTAAGAATCGGAACCCTCCACATATTTTATTATGTGTGGGAAAAAATCAAATGCGCATGTGTAAAGCATTAAAAAAAATGTTGTTGGGTGGCTTTAAGGTCCATATTTTAGATCATTCCAGATATTGGACGTTCAGATCTTGGACTTTGTACAGTACCAAGTTTAGTGTGGCTGTTTCCCATGATGCCTTTCCAAACAAGGAAATCTGCAAAATCCAGTAAAACGTGATTTTTTTATTGGATTATTTTACGGATAATTTTAATCCATTGTTGTATTGGTTTATTTATGGGATTTATCTACAAAATCTAATAAAATATTGGCTTTTTTTATTTTTTAAAAATGTTTTTACCTTCTGTCGCAAGTGCCTTTCAAATTTCATTTCTGAAAACCAGTATTTGGTTGACCAGAAAAAGTAACAAACAGTTACACAGAAAATGATACTTGAAAATATTGTTCATGTCATCATTTGTTTATTTATGACAGTGGATGCATTCATATTTAAATAGCTAATGTTGCACTCATGGTTTTGAAAATATTATGTAATGGATATATAATATTAAGAGAAATCTACTTTACATGCATAATTTATTTGCCTGAATTTCTTTCAAATTTGACATTAACTAATAATTATTTAATTCAATTAGAATATTAATTTGTCACATAATAATTAACATTTGTTTAAATAAATTAATGTTATCAATTTGACTTGATACAGTCAAAAGTCGTTAATTCGGACACCCATAATCCGGACCTCAAAGCTAAAAACATTCTGCGCATGCGCCGACTTGACACATGTGCATAGGCATTTATTTACACGTGCGCGTAAGACCTTCATGACTGCACATAAGCGTGTGCGCAAGCGCAGAATACGTTTTTGCGTGCGCGTTTAATTATAACGGACGGTATAAGCTAAAATTATCTAATTATCTATTTCAGTTAATGTTGATGGATTGCGTTGTTCCTTAATCTTTGAATTGGATGCAGCTTATTATTTTTTGCAGACTTTAAGAGCAATGTTATAAAAGTAAACTTGAACTTTCGATTATGTCAAATAGAATTTCCGATGCTGGAGCTCCCAAAAGATCTGCAAAACGAAAGTATGTTTCGATGTCCATGAAACAAAAAGTGGAATTGCTGCAAAAAATGGATAAAGACATGAAGAAGATGACAGAGAGGTTAGTGAAAACGAAAAAATTTCGATTGACAAGTTAGTCGGTATTCTCGGCACAGCAATTACGGGACTTGAACAGCGAAACTTTGTAACTGAACAAGAAATTATGTCTGTTTATAGAATTAAAGAGAAAGTATTATCACATAAAACAAAGCAACTTAAACGACTTACATTGAAAGAAATGTTTAATAAAGTAAACAAATAAATATTAAGCTTTCTTTTTGTAAATTTTGACACCCTTTAGATCATAATTGTTCTTTATTTCATAAATTCCCCTTTCATATTTTTAATTTTAGAATTTCTGCATGCCATCTTACGAGATTTAAACTGATGATCTATAATCCGGAAAAATCGATAATTCGGAATCGCCGAAGTCCCGACGAGTCCGGATTAACGACTTTTGACTGTATTTCTTTTTAATAATTTTCTTGAAATTTGCCTCATATGTTAACAGTATCTTTTCTTGATGAAGCTCAAATTTTTTTGATTGAAAGATCAGGTAATGAAAGCTTAACTAAAAGTTCAGATTAATTTATTAATTTTTCAATTGCTTCCTGTAACTGTACTCTGTATTTTAAATTAATAATCCATAAATGCTCTTCATTTGCTAGGTGGCCAACACTGTTTCATGTGCCTTTGATATAAATCATGTTGTAGACATTGGCTCCGGTCAAGGCCATCTCTCAAGGCTGCTTGCATTATGTTATAACTTAAATGTAGCTACTATTGAAGCAAAGGAGGATCATGTGTCTGGTGCCATGAATTTTGATCAACAGGTAAAGTTAGTGTAAATGCACTTGAGTTTTACTTTGACTATTGTAATTATGGAATTGAATTAAATAATATGCACCTACTTTCTGTTCCCCCTATTAAAGGAAATACTTTCATTGATATAGCCTTTAATACAATTATGTGTAGCATGGAGGTTGAAATAAAAGGTGATGCCATCCTCACAGCTTTAGACCATTATCTATTGGTTTTGGATTTGTGTTAATTTCTTCTTAAATGCTTTATATATATTTTTTCACTACATTTTTTGAAATATATAGTTTTTTTAAATGTTATTTGCTTGTTAATATACTTTGAGAGCTGTTGTGTCGCTAAATCTGTATGCATTTTACACATTTAAACGAGGAATTCTCTTAATTTTAGTTTGGCATTTTTCTTAGTTATGGAGATTTGCTTCAGTTTAATTTCAGTGTTTATGAATACCATATAATACTTCTGCTGATAAGACGAACTTCAGATAAGATCAGGTATAAATTTTCATCAAGGTTTTATAGTTATTGCATATATCTGTCCTATAAGATGATTGTTAAACTATCAATGGCCTATGAATTTAGTTTAGATCAGCTGAAACATCTGGATCATCTGGAACAACTTTTATTTCATAACACTGCCTGTAGAAGCACATGCTAAATCACAAACTCATATATACTTCTAACAACTTTCATTATAAGTTGTAGCATGTATTTAAACAATTTGCACTATAAGTGTAATCAGTGTAAAATTTGTACATTGTGGACCTAATCATGAAGCCAATGAAAGGAAGGAAATATGAACCAAGCTTCAAGTTAAAAATTCATAAAACAGGTTAAACAACTGTCCTTCAAGAAGGCTTTTTAATATATAACAGAATATATTCAATGATTGGAGAATGAATGAAGATTCTATTAAAAAATGCCAATGAAAAAATGTTCTGTGTCGAGAGAATTAGCTTGCTGGCCAGATTTAGAAATTAATGTTTCAGATCGAGTACAAGAATAGAGAGCAGGATTGTTATGTTGTTACAAGAAATCTGGTTGTTGCTTATTGATTGAAGTGGGCTTGGATAAATTCAGAACAAGGCAAAGACTTTAAAGCAACATTAGGTTGATGCAGTCATTTCATGAATAGAAAAATGTCTGGTAATATGACAGAAAACAAAAATTGCCTAGAAATAACCACAGTATTTTGACCATAAAGTCACAAAATTTTGACAGGGGTTTGAAGTTTGTTATTGGTATGAGGCAAAAATACAACTTTCCATTATCTAATATTTGAAATGTAGATGAAACACCAGTGAATGTCAACTTGATAAATAGTAGAACTGGGGAAACAAAAGGCATAAAACCTGTTCATGTCAAAAGTGCAAGCCACGCACACACACACACAAACAACAACAACAACAAAAAAAAAACAGGTTTACAATAGTATTCACATGAATGGCAGATGGAACAAAGTTAAAGCCCATGGTAATTTTCAAGAGGAAAATCATTCCTAAAATAATATTCCCACCAGGCATTTTCATATATTTTCATAGAAAGGGGTGGATGGATAAGAATGATGCAAAATTGTAGATGGGAAATGTGCGGCAGAGATGACCGGGTGTTCACAAAATAACACTTTGTTGGTGTAGGATATGTTTCACAGTCACATAATTCAGAATGCTAAAAAACGCATAGCGCGGAGCAATACTAAGATTTCTGTTATATCCGGTGGTTTAACTTTGATGTTACAACCTTTAGACATTTCTCTGAATAAACCATTCTAAGAATCACATGCGTGAACAATTGAATGCCTGGATGATAAGTGGTGAAAAGTCACATACAAAAGGTGGAAGTGTGCGTGCTGCATTATTTCATGTGGTTATGTGGTTTTATAATCAAATCATGGGAAAAAGTGAAAGTGAAAACAGTGATCAAATCCTTCAGAATTGTGAGATTTCGAATGCTGTGGATGAGACTAAGGATGATTTGTTGTGGGATACTGCTAACAAAGTGGAAATCAACTTAGAATGGGTCCCACATGATGAGCTTTTCAACATTGAAAATACTTGGAGTTATTTGCCTTAGATGAAGAATATGAGGAATTTTCAGGGTTTTTAAATACATTGATGAGTGATTTGTTGCATTTTGTAATGGTTTCAATTTATATAAATTTCATTTTTTTTTTTTTTTTTTTTTTAAATTTGTCCTTAGATGACCCTGGATTTAGGAAGCCCAGTTTTATGATTCAGTTATAATATATATGTGGAAATGCATGGTGTTTGATCTTGTGTAACATGGATATGTGAGATAATCTTAAATTAAGTACAGGAGGGACTTCCAGAATTTATTCAGGTATCTGAATATTTGCTAACCCTCTGCTAGAACGAGCTCATCTTGCATTAGCTGTCTTTGCCTTAAAGAACATGAATGAATCATACTCAGAAAATGGAATTTCCCCCCAATACATGCAGTACAGTGGATTTTGTCCTTGAAAAAAATAAACGTTCTTCACTTTACAGATGAGTATAAATTTTGGGAAACTGTTCATGTTGTTGAATATAGCCTAAGCACTGCATAATTTTCTGGGAATGGCGAAGAATTTAGTGATACATTCAGGCATTATTCATTGTAGTGTCGCTTCAGTTCCGTTAAGTTTCTAATTAAATTTAGTTAAAGCGGAATGGCAACACCTTCTAGTCTCCGCAAAGAACGAAGAAAACAAACTTCGGGTTTCTGTCACGCGATTCTACTTGATGTAAAATGTAAATAAATCTTATGAATAAGAATCTATAACTTCGTAAGGAATAAAATATTGGTTCCATTGGAGTCAGAGAAGTGTTATTTTCCTACATTTGCACACCAGACACTTCACTGGTGTATCCCGGCGTGATCGAATTCTACAATGGCTGACGAAGGCGAAACCGAAATTAAAGCAACAACTGCATCTGTCGCCAAGGTAAGCGTTAAAGTTCCTCCTTTTTGGAAGCCAGATCCTAAAATATGGTTTATTCAACTAGAAGCACAATTTAGAAATGCAAAAATTAGTGCAGATCAAACAAAATATGATTATGTTATAAGTTCCATTGAACCCGATATTTTGTCACAGGTATCTGATATTTTGCTAAGTCCACCACAAGATAATAAATATGAGGCAATTAAAAATAGACTAATTTCATTATATGCTGATTCAGAGACTCAAAAAACCCAAAAATTACTGAGTAAATTAGAACTGGGGGACAAAAAGCCATCTCAATTGCTGTGTGAGATGTGTAATTTGGCTGGCGATAAAGTAACAGATACTTTCCTAAAAACATTGTGGCTACAATGTTTACCCGTTAATATACGTAGCATTATATCTGTTAGTAGTGAAGATTTGTCAAAAGTGGCTACAATGGCCGATAACATTTGGGAATTAAACCCTGTTACTCCCTAAATAGCTGCTGCATCATCCATAATGGTAAAAACGGAAGTGATTGAAAGTTTACAAAAACAGGTTAGTGAACTTAGCTTACAAGTTTCTGCTTTAAACAAGCAACGCCACAGTCGTCCCTATTGTCGTAACCGATCCAAATCATGAGATAGGAGTTACAGTGGTAACAGATCTAGTGATATTTGTTACTATCATAAAAAATTCGGTGATAAGTCATTTAAACAACCCTGCAACTACTCATCAACATCACAGACAAATAGTCTGGAAATCCGTCTCTCATTGACGACGGAGGGACAAAGGGTGCAGCTGAGTCGTCTTTTCATCAGCGACAAAATATCGGCTACCCAATTTTTAATAGATACCGGGGCAGAAATTTCTGTCATTACTCCCTTACCTGCAGATAAAAAAAATCTCAAAATTAGAACTCTGCTGCAAATGGTACGAAAATTAAAACATATGGCCAAAAATTACTCAAGCTTGATCTTGGACTCAGACGATCATTCACATGGCCTTTTGTAATTGCGGAGGTAAACAAACTGATAATAGGCATGGATTTTCTTGCAAATTTTAACCTTTTGGTAGATTCTAAAAATCGCAAGTTGATTGATGGTACTACATTCTTAACAACCAATGGAACTCCTTGTTTTCAAAATAACAATAATAATATTCCGATTTTAAATGCTGTAAATGATCCATATAAACGTATCATTAATGATTTTCTGGATTTGTTAAAACTGAATGTAGTTAATAATAAAGTTAAAAATCATAACATCGAACATTATATCGAAACCAGAGGTCCACCAGTTTTCGCTAAAGCCAGGAGACTATCAGCTGAGAAACTTAAAGCGGCTAAAAAGGAGTTTGAATTTATGCTCCAAATGGGTTTATGCAGGCCATCCAAAAGTAACTGGTCGAGCCCACTACATCTCGCTATGAAGAAATCAGGTGATTGGAGACCTTGTGGAGACTATCGAGCGTTAAACAACGTCACGATTCCTAATAGATGCCCTCTCCCATTTTTAACAGATTGCAGTTCAACTTTAGCTGGAAAAAGAGTTTTCTCATCCATAGATGCTCATTAGAGCGTACCAACAAATTCCATTTCGCGAAGAAGATATACCGAAAACGGCCATTCTCACTCCCTTTGGCTTATTCGAGTTCTCATTCATGACGTTCGGCCTACGAAATGCGGCCCAAACGTTCCAACGTTTTCATGAACAGTGTGTTGAATGGACTAGAATTCGTGTTTTTGCTATTTGGATGACATTCTAATAGCCTCTCCAGATGAAGACACTCACCGAAAACATCTACGAGCAGTCCTGGAGAGACTAAACGAATATGGCCTGTGTATTAATGCGGCAAAGTGTAAATTTGGTTAAACAAAACTTGCATGCCTGGGATACGAAGTGTCAGCTGAAGGACTTAAACCTCTTTCAACGAAAGTTGATGCCATCAAAAATTTCCCAGAACCAAAGTCATTTACTAGTTTAAGACGATTTTTAGGTATGGTGAATTTTTATCACAGATTCGTACCAAATTGTGTGAAATTGCAACAACCTTTAACAACATTGCTCAGTGGTATTAAAAAGAACTGCAGAAAAGAAATAACCTGGACGGCAGAAACAAGAAACGCCTTCCAGATCTTAGAAGATGCACTTATTCATGCCACAAACTTAACTCACCCATCCAAAAAGGCTGAAATATCGCTAACAACTGATGCTTCCAATACTGCCATTGGAGCCGTTTTACATCAGATTGTGAATAATGAAAAACAACCCTTGAGTTTCTTTTCCCGAAATTTGACATCAGCACAACAAAAATATAGTGCCTACCACAGAGAACTCTTAGCCATCTGTTCGGTGTCTGAAAGAGTATTGCTTGGCAGCATTATTTTACGCCAAGCAGAGTTTGGCTTTAGTGTAACCCTAAAGTTATTTCGTTTTTGCTTTATTAGTATGAATGATTTCTGACTTGATGTAAGAGCATATGGTTGCTCGCTCTTTAGCTAAGTTACATAGGTAACTATAAGCACATGCGTGTGCTAGTATTCAATAATGTTGTTTTTGTTAAAATAAAATTGTTATTGTTAATATTACAGTCCACTTACTGAAGTTAAGTATCATTAAATAAGTTCGAGCTATCTTCGGCAAGAACAGTTTGGTCTCACGTTAGCCGGAGAAGAAAATGGCTACTAATATTGTTTCATTGAATAGCCAACGCGGCGTAGTGAAAACGAAACTCGGAGCTTTGATAAAATTCCTTGATGAGTATAAAATGGAGGAGAATAAACTCAACCATGATGTTATTATGAAGACTAAATTGGATTCTTTGTTGGAATTAAAATCTCGGGTTAAACAACTCATAGTGGAATATACCAATTTGCCAGAGGAAATTGACTTGAAAGATAATCTAAGCATTACACAAGAATTGGAAGAAAGCATCGAAGAGTTCGAAGTAAGATTTAGAATTTTTCTTTCTAATTGTGAAACAAATAATAAAGATAAATTTGAAATCAAAACTGTTTCTAAATCAAATTTTAAACTGCCTGATTTACCTCTTCCTCAATTTTATGGTAAATATGAAGATTTTAAAAATTTTAAAGTGCAATTTATGTCTATGATTGGTAATAATAATAATTTAAATGATACTGAGAAACTGTTTTATTTGAAAGCATCACTTAAAGGTGAAGCAAAAATGTTAGAATCATGTCAGGATACATTTGAGTCGCTATTTTCTGCACTTGAAAGCAGATATGAAAACAAAAGAGCAGTAGTTGATGCCTTTATCAATAATTTGTTGAAATTTGAAAAAATAAATGACTCACCTTCTCAGTTGAGATCACTGGTAGATAATGTTAAAAGATGTTTGAGATCTTTAAGTGTATTAGAATTTGATAGAAATAATTTATCTGATGTTTTGATATTAAATATTTTATTGCATAAATTAGATAGAGAATCTAGAAAAGCATTTGAACTAAACGTAAAATCAAATGAAATTCCCAAACTTGATGAATTTTTAGAATTTCTCGAAGAAAGAATTCGCGTTCTTGAAGAAATAAACAAAGTTAGTTTTCCTAAGCAGAGCTATGCTACTAAAGTATCAAATCAATTAAGTCGCTCTAGAAATTCAAAATCCTTGGTAACTAAAACAAACCCTTTTTGAAAGTGTATTATGTGTAAAGAACCACACCCAATTTATCATTATTCGAAATTTAAGAGTATTTCTGTTTCTGAGCGGTATGATTTTGTTAAAGAATATAAATTATGCATTAAATGCCTTTCTCCATCACACGTATTATCGCAGTGTAAGGCTAAATTTAGCTGTTATTTCTGTAAGAAAGACACACATCATTCGCTGTTACATAAAATTGACGAAAAACAAAATGAATCATCGAAAGAAAATGAATTGACCTTGAACCTTTCGTCAGTGAATGGGAAAGAGGACTGCCCCTCTCCCCCCCACACAACTTTGATGGCAGCTGCAAATAAATCTAAATTTGTGTTAATAAATACAGCAATTGTTTATCCTCGCGATGTTTACGATGAACGAATTCCTTTTAGAGCCGTGCTTGATTCAGCTTCGACTTGTAATTTTTGTACTGTAGGTGTTATGAACTCATTAGGAATAAAAAAAGAACGAGCATTTATTCCAGTTAGTGGAATAGGCAACACTACTTTGAATGTTAAATCGCAAATAATGACGCGTTTATCAAACTTAGAAAAGGAAAATGAATGGGAAATAGAGTTATTAGTTGTTCCCAAAATAACTGACATGACACCATCGAAATCTATTGATATTTCGAAATTAAATATTCCGAAAGGAATAAAGTTAGCTGATGATGAATTTTTCAAGGCAAAAAAGGTAGATTTATTATTAGGTGCGGAATTATTTTTTGAATTTTTAAAAACAGATAAAATACGTTTAAAAGATAATGAGTTACTTCTTCAAAACAGCTGCTTCGGCTTTTTAGTTTCTGGAAGCATTAGAATTCCAAATGTAAAAAATTATGACTTAAATTATTGTTTTTTGTCAACAGAGATTAATTCGTTAAATAACTTAGTAAAGTCATTCTGGGAAGTTGAAGAAGTAAATGAAACTAAATCTACAGTTAATTCTGAATTAAATTATTGCAACGAACTTTTTAAAAACTCATTTTACCGGCATACGGATGGAAGATATGTGGTTAAAATGCCGTTCAAGCCAGATATTGGTGAAAACATACAATTAGGGGATTCAAAGGAAATCGCTGAAAAAAGACTGAATCAGTTGTGGAAACGTTTGTCGAGTGATTCTGTAATGAAAGAACTTTATGTTTCATTTTTAAGGGAATATGAATCATTAAATCATATGGAGAGGATGGAAGACTATTCTGAAACTGAAGGAGGATATTTTCTTCCTCATCATGGCGTGCTGAAACCTGATAGTAAAACAACAAAGTTACGCGTTGTGTTCGACGCGAGTGCCAAAACTACTAACGGTTGTTCATTGAACGACATATTATGTAAAGGTGGAATGATTCAAGAGGAACTTTTTTCCATCATGATACGATTTAGAAAGCATATTTATGCATTTACTGCCGATATTGAGAAGATGTTTCGACAAATTGAAATATTACCATCGCAGACCAAATATCAGAAAATACTTTGGAAGGAAGATGAAGATAAGCCTATAGAACTATACAGACTCAAAATGGTAACTTATGGCACAGCATGCGCTCCATATTTGGCACAAAGGACTCTTCAACAGTTAGCGAAGGATGAAGAAAAGGATTTTCCTGTAGCATCGAAAGTGGTCTTGGAAGATTTCTATGTAGACGACTGTCTTACTGGATCTTCGAATTTGAAGGAATGCATTCAGCTCCAGAAAGATTTGACAGAATTGCTCCAAAGAGGAGGAATGAAGCTACACAAGTGGTGTACTAGTTTTGATTCTCAGAACTCTGATTTACAGAATTTTTCATTTGATCGTAATAGTAATACAACTGTGAAGACGTTAGGTATGTTGTGGAATAATAAGAAGGATTGCAATATAAAGTTACTGTTAATGAAAATCCTGATGTTACGAAGAGAGATGTTTTATCTCAAATAGCGAGATTATATGATCCTTTAGGCCTACTCGGTCCTATTATTAGCAAGGCAAAGATATTCATGCAAGCACTTTGGTTGCTTAAGCTAGACTGGGCGGAACAGTTACCACCACATCTTGCCAATGAATGGAATGTGCTTATTAAAACTCTTCAGAGTATAGAAAATATACAAGTACCTCGTTTCATTTTAAAAGAGACCTTTTCAGTGCTCATTTTACAGGAATTTGCGGATGCCTTCGAGAAGGCATTTGGGGCAGTGATATATCTTCAAAGCATTACAAGCCCTGGTGAATATTGTAGTAAACTTCTTTGTAGCAAATCTCGTGTAGCGCCAATCAAGACTATGACTATTCCTAGATTAGAACTATCAGCATGTCTACTCCTGTCCAAACTTATGCAAAAGGTTTTAGAAGCTTTGAAACTCAAAATTGATGACGTTAAGCTCTGGTCAGATTCAAGCATTGCTTTAGCCTGGATCAATACATCACCGCATCTTTTGAAAACCTTTGTGAGTAATAGAGTCTCACAAATTCAACAACTTACTTCTAACTATCAGTGGGGACATGTGTCTTCAGAAATGAACCCAGCCGACATCATTTCCAGAGGATCAGATGCTACAACTCTTGGATCTAACAAGCTGTGGTGGAAAGGTCCTGATTTTTTAAACAAGGACAATTTTCAAGATAAAAATGGACTTAGTGATGAGCTTTATTCTTCAGAACTGAAACCAGTTACGACTTCCTTGTTGACTTTAAAAACTGATTCATTCTTTGATGACTTCCTAAAAATAACTAATGATTTCTTGAAACTAATACGAATTCTTAGTTTACTTTTCAGATTTATCTACAACTGTAGGAACACAAGTGAGAAACGAACAGGTAGTATTAGTATAGATGAAATGGAGCTGTCAAGGAATACACTCCTTAAATATGTCCAAGGTAGGTATTTTGCAGAAGAAATTTCTTTGTTGCAGAAAGGTCTACAGATAACATCAAAGAGTAAGTTAAAATATTTTGATCCCTTCTTAGATGAAAAAGGTCTGTTAAGGGTAGGTGGTAGGATAAAGAATTCTAATTTAAGTTATAGTCAAAGACATCCCATTATTTTGCCTGCCAAGAATAAGTTAACTGAACTTATATTTATTTATTTTCATGAAAAGGATTTTCATAATGGTCCACAATCACTATTAAATTCTATTAGACAAATTTATTGGCCCATTAATGGCAGGAATATAGCTAGAAAGATAGTCCAAAGCTGCATAATTTGCTTTAAGGCAAAACCAATAATTTCTCAACAACTAATGGGAGAATTACCTAAAGAGAGAATTAATATTAACTTTACATTTAATTGTTGTGCTATTGATTACTGCGGCCCATTTTTGATAAAGTACAAAGGGCAACGCAAGGGTAACTATCATAAGATATATGTTTGTATTTTTGTTTGTATGGTGACAAAAGCAATTCATCTAGAGATTGTCAATGACTTAACCACAGAAGCATTCATTGCTTGTCTGAAGAGGTTCTTTGCCCGACGAGGTAAACCAAAAAAAATATTTAGTGACAATGCAAAAAACTTTGTTAGTGCAAATACAGAAATAAAAAAATTAATGAGTATTTTTCTAAAGCAGAATGGAACTTTAGCTAATTTTCTAGCCGAGGAAGGTATACAATGGAAGTTTATACCCCCAAGAGCACCAAATTTTAATGGTCTATCTGAAGCAGGAGTAAAATCCTTTAAATTTCATTTTAAACGAACAGTAGGAAATTCAGTATTAACCTACGAAGAATTTTTGACAGTAACAGTTCAAGTAGAGGGAATCTTAAATTCTCGCCCTCTTACACCGTTAACTTCTAATATTGATGATTTAAATGTTTTGACCCCTGGTCATTTCCTTATAGGTCGACCAATCAATTCAATAATTGAACCCAATTTAACAGAAGTAGATAATAACAGACTTAGTTTATGGCAAAAAACTACAAAAATGGTACAAAATATATGGAAGAACTGGACTAATAATTACTTGAGCACTTTGATTCAAAGAAATAAATGGATGATTGCTAAACAAAATATTAAAATAGGGGATATGGCAGTGATCAAGGAAGAAAATCTTCCTACCTGTAAATGGTTGTTAGGGAGAATTGTAGATGTGTTTTATGGGAAGGACAACCTTGTGCGAGTTGTCTCTGTCAAAACCAAAAATGGTATTTATAAACGAGCAGTTACTAAAATTGCTGTACTGCCAATTGAGAAATAATGTACGAATTTTTATGTTTATTTGAAGGTTTGAATTGTAATCCATCATATTTGTTCTTTTTACAGTGTAATTACTTGTATTATAATTTGTGCATTAATTTACATTGTATCATTTTGTATTGTATGAACATTTATTACTTTTTTGAATTTTACTTATTGTCTTGAAATTAATATTTCAACGCCGGGCGGGATGTTCGGTGTCTGAAAGAGTATTGCTTGGCAGCATTGTTTTACGCCAAGCAGTTTGGCTTTAGTGTAACCCTAAAGTTATTTCGTTTTTGCTTTATTAGTATGAATGATTTCTGACTTGATGTAAGAGCATATGGTTGCTCGCTCTTTAGCTAAGTTACATAGGTAACTATAAGCACATGCGTGTGCTAGTATTCAATAATGTTGTTTTTGTTAAAATAAAATTGTTATTGTTAATATTACAGTCCACTTACTGAAGTTAAGTATCATTAAATAAGTTCGAGCTATCTTCGGCAAGAACACCATCTATACAGCAGTAAAACATTTCAAATACATCTTAGAAGGACGAATTTTTGCAATATACACGGATCACAAACCACTAATATTTGCCTTCCAACAAAATTTGTAAAAAGCTTCGCCACGACAAGCTAGACAACTGTCATATATTGGCCAGTTCTCAACCGATATCCGATTCATACAAGGGCATGAAAATACTGTCGCTGACACTCTCTCTCGCATAGACACTATTTCTGTACCATCTGCAATAGACTTACAAACTATAGTAGACTGTCAAGAAGATGACGACTTGGAGATACTAAAAAACAACCCAAACTTAAAAATCCTGCAGATCCCTATACCGGACAGCGACAAGAAAATTTACTGTGATACTTCTACAAATTATAATCGACCATACATCCCTGCAAAGTTTCGGTAGAAAATATTTTCTTCAATTCATAATTTATCTCATCCTGGAATAAGATCTATGATAAAATTGATAACACGACGTTTCATATGGCCCAATATGAATAAAGACTGCCAACTATGGACTAGAGCATGTTTATCTTGCCAAAGATCTAAAGTTCACAGACATACACAGTCATCTTTGGGAGAATTCAAAGTACCTCCACACAGATTCCAGCATTTAAACATAGATCTGGTGGGTCCGCTACCTCCTTGCAAAGGATTCAAATATCTTCTAACCATCATCGATCGTTATACACGATGGATCGAAGCGGTACTGTTAGAAGATCAATCAGCAGAATCTATTGCTAAAGCTTTGATTTATACTTGGTTTTCACGCTTTGGAATTCCGAATCGCATAACATCTGACCAAGGTCGGCAATTTGATAGCCAACTTTTTCAAGCTTTAGGAAAATATCTTGGTTTTCATACAAACACTACAACTGCGTACCAGACACAGGCAAATGGCCTGATTGAAAGACAACACTGAACTTTAAAAGCAAGTCTCAAATGTCATCTACTCGAATCAAAATTATGGCTGGAAGCATTGCCTTTCGTCCTTTTAGGCATAAGATCTGCCATCAAGGAAGACTTAGGTTACTCATCCGCAGAACTTGTATACGGAACCTCTTTAGCATTACCTGGTGAATTCTTTTCAACAGTACCTCATATGAAACAGTCTGAATTTTCTCAAAACCTTCAGAAAATAATAAGAGCTATGAAGCCAAGTTCTACCACCACCCATGGAAATAGAACAGTCTTTGTTTCTAAACATCTTTCCAACTGTTCTCACGTATTCCTATACAACAACATTAATAATTCGTCGCTACAGCCTGTCTATCTTGGACCGTATCCTGTAAGAGCAAGAAAGGATAAGTACTTCGACATTGAAATCCAAGGGAAAGTTAAAAGAGTTTCAATAGACAGACTGAAGCCATGTTTCCTAGTGCAAGATTCTGATATTTCTTTCCAAAACTCCCATTCCAAGAAAGCGGAACTTGGGGAAACACCTGCACTCAAGAACACTGAAGAAAATTCAGAAACTCATCATGAAACCAAGACTACTAGAACCGGCAGACATGTGAAGTTCCCCAGTCACTTTAAAGATTATCTTCCATAATCGCTGTCACTAGGAAGGGGGTGTGTAGTGTCGCTTCAATTCCGTTAAGTTTCTAATTAAATTTAGTTAAAGCGGAATGGCAATACCTTCTAGTCTCCGCAAAGAATGAAGAAAACAAACTTCGGGTTTCCATCACGCGATTCTACGTGCATGTAAAATGTAAATAAATCTTATGAATAAGAATCTATAACTTCGTAAGGAATAAAATATTGGTTCCATTGGAGTCAGAGAAGTGTTATTTTCCTACATTTGCACACCAGACACTTCATTCATTCTGTGTTCTGACAGAAATTTATTTGCTTAAACCATGCCAAAGAGAAAAATGGGAATTAAACATCATTTAAATAATGAAATAGAGCATGTAGGTTCATAAGGAGGGCATTCATTGCGACTGAAGTTTTCAGTTGATGAAAATCTGGATATTAGCTGGCTCTATTAGTTCAGAAAATGAATTAAGTGGGGATGTTGATTTAAAAGTGAAAAAAAAAAAAAAAAAAAAGTGATGTAAAATTATAGAAGTTTACCAATTAAAACTGATTCAGTTTTAGTACAAATGAAATGAATATAAATGTGACAAACATATTCTTATAATATTTTAGCTTTTTTATGATAAATTTCTAAATCATATCTATTTTGAAGTGAATCAGTATGCAACTGAAAACGTGCCTTAATTCAAGGATAAATGATATTCATCTGGTCATCATTAATCTGATATCACTAGAAGTGAATTTTTTCAGTATTAGTATTGAAAATATTTAACAGCATTGTGTCCAATGTTTCTTAAAAATTCAGTTTGAAGAAATACGTTGAGGAGAGGGGAAGGGGTGCGAGTTCTGTAGGTAAATATGTGATATTTTCTCCTTGTATATGCAAGGTATGTATGGTATTACTGCATGCCTTTGTGGTGTAATTGGAAGCACGTCCACTTATCAATGGGAAGGTCTGTAGTTTAAGTCCTGGCAGAGGTTTTGCATATTTTTCACTTTTCCTGAGTCTGAAAAATTCCAAAAGACTGCTAGTGGTGTCTAAATTAAAAAAAGTTGGTGGATGGAAACTCACCACCACCAGGGTTTGGTGATTGGGTCCTGTGCTCTGCATTTACCCTTTAACTGGAGGAGAATGTAAGATATTTTCTCGGTGTTTACTGCATATTGTTGTAGTGTAATTGGAAGCATGTCCGGCTAGCAGGTGGAAGGTCTGGAATTCAAGTCTCAACAAGGGCATAGCAAATTTTTCAAGCCTGCTGCTTTGAAAACATAATGATGCTATAATTTTTTTGATGTTTCATAAAGTTTAATATTGTATTTTATATCAATTTATTTTTTATATTATTTATCCTTTTAATTACTTCACAGTGTGAGTAGCATTTGTTAAAAAATTCAATCTAAGGCAGTTAAATTGCTGATAAAATTATAAGAAGAGCAGCAATAAGATTTATTATCTAATACCATGCATTTTTACTGAAAAGTATGGCATTTTAGAAACCCACTGGAATAAAAATTGTGTTTTAAATTGTACTAAGCATTGATTGTTGATTTGGGTAACCTTCAAATGATTAATAATATGCTGTAACAAAAAGTAAAATGCATATTACCTCCTTGATATACTTTGATTTGTTTAAAAATTTCTTTTTTATTATTTTATAATTATTAATTGTGAAAGAAAACATTATTTTGCGAGAATCTTCTGTCTAGAATCATAAGAATCTGAAGAAGGCAGGGTATGTTTTGTCATACATTATTCTGAGAAATCATTTAAAGTTATGAAGAGAAGACTGTCCATTCATAGAAAACCTGAGGACTAGATAAGAAAGTGTTAGGAAGAGAATGGGAAAAATTATAATTTTAGTCAATGATTTTAGGATTGAATCAATTAATGTTGCAACTGCAAATACTGTTTTTAATATGAATTAGCATCGAATCATTGTACTACATCTATCCAAATTTCCATGTTTTTTAAGATTTTCAGACTCTTGGGGTGTGTTTGGCTGCATTGAACTTGCATCTGGAACAAATAAATGTGTCATCTTTTTTTTTTCTTCCTATTATTATTAGTACAGTACTTCTGTATTTAAACATACTCTTAACCCTTGGAAGTAAGAAGATGACCAAAATATTGAGTATTCTTCTTTTACTTAATCAATAGCTTTCTGATCTAAACTAATTATTGGCAGCATCTGTAGATGTTATTGTTCAGCAGACAGAAGTTCTGTCTGAAACGAATTATTGGTGATAAACGGAACAATACAGTTTTAAAAGTATTTAGCATTTTCCACTTGAGAGGTAACTTTCAGTCACCACTTGACTTGCACTCTAACAACAGAGAAGGTGAATAACTGTTTTTAACTGAGTGGCATGACCTCCCTTTCTTTATCTGGTCATGAGATGTTTTTGTCTTTTGGGATATATTACTTTGTAATTTAAAATATTTTATTTTCTTACTTTCTTTAATGATGTAAATATCATCTTAATGAATAGAAGTTTATGAAAACAGAGACTGAAGTATGTAGTTATATTAATTTAGCTACTAAATGTGATTTCAGTACTGGTCTTCATGAAAAGATCCAAAAACTCATACTGCTCAGAGTGTTAAAAAATATTAAAATGGCTATCTTTTTATTTTTCATCTCGGAGATGTAAATGTGTGTTGCATATAGCCTATAAAAATGCTTAAAATTAATAATGATGAAGAAAATATTAGTGTCTGGTGTCAAAATGCATGGTATAAATGCGACGTTCAAATATGGTGAAATAAGTGAGAATGTTGAAAAAGATTTTAAAGCGAGTGATATATGAAATTGGAACAGCAGAAAGTAGAAGTGAAAACGAAAGTGATTCAAATGCCATATAAGAATAGAGGGTTCAGAATTGTTCGAGTGTTGAGTAGGTAAATTTAGGAGTAACTTTTGATTATTCATAAGCGGTGTTCTAGCAACATTAACATCTGAATGAATAGAAATGTCCTGCAGTCCTACGGGATATTTTAATATGGTGAAACAAAGAGTAGTGAAGATAATTTTGAAGTAATTAGTTTGGATGTAGAGAAATGGTAAGATCTTAGACAGAAATTAAGCATAGCAAAAGACAAAAAAAACAATGTATTTTTATGATGCTTGGCATGATGAAGTGAGAGTGCATCTTTGCAAATACTTTCTGAAGTACAGAGGAGTCTTGCATATCCCTTCACTTTGTAAGAGAGTCCAACACAGTTTGACACAGTGTACCTCTGAGATATCAATCCATTTTTCATTTGTTAAATTGCTAGAATAGGACACTAAAAAAATAAAGCATTGATAGGAAATGCTAATAAGATTATTTCCTTACAATTTAAGTGTATTATTTTAATACAAATAAGTGTAGAATTTTGAAGTTAAAACTAAGTATTAATTATTCATATATAATGTTACAATTTATAATTAAAACTGAAGTTCTGATATAAAATAACAAGATTTGCTTTAAAAAATTAAGAGTTAAAATATGCTGTAGTGTACTTTAAATGCTGTAATCCAGGTATATATCATTTTAAGGAAATGTTATATTTAGGCATATGAAAAGCATATTTAACTGATATTTCATAACATTGAAGACAGATATTTTATCCACATTTTGCAATTGTATTTTATTAATTGCACTTTTTTATTTTTCATTCGAGGTGCACATTTCTTTTCTTTTATGAGAACTATTCTCTTAATGCTGGAATAAGCTGTGTCTGAATTCCTTTTCTTTTATGATTTTCATGAATTGTACATCTTTCTTACCAAATGCATAAGTATAGAAAATGGTAAGTCAGTTGTAACTGTATCCTCTCCATGTTTGACTGAAAGCTGGCTCAGAAGTTTTTTTCTTATTTTTTCATTCCTCTCTATTATGATAATTATTTAGGAATTAAATCCGGTTATACTGAAATGGTTAATATAAGCATTGGCTATCTTTACATTGCCCTTGTTGTAGTGTAACTCTCCCAGATTCCATTAACAGCATCAACACTCCCTAATTTTATTATGTAGTGCAGATATCTCTGATTTTCTGTCTCTTCGTGCTGTTTAATCAGCTGTGAGTAAAAACGAAATTTATTTTTCTTAAATTTAGTTATGTAGAAGCTAAAAGTTATCTTCTCTCAATCCAGAACGACTCAATATGGCTTTGTGATGATGCATGTTTATGAATTCTTGAGGTATTTAAACTCTGTTTTCATGTTCCAAGGATGGCAGACTTTTTATGAAGATCCCCTGCTAATAACTTTCATAGTTATATTATGTCCTTCATTATTTGTATGATCTTAAAGCCACATAACAGCATCTAAAAACTTGCTGCTTTGATGATGTGATGAAATTTCCTATTGCTTTCCAGCATATATTATCCATGCTTGCAGCATTCCAGATTTTGAATTTACCTAACATAAATTTTAATGTGACATTTTATGGCTGTGCTAGTATGTAGAGTTTGAAAGCATATCTTCCAGAGAAACAAGTCTCTCATAGGTTATTATTGCATTATATACTTAACAGGTAAACAATGGAATGGCAAGAAGTATGATTTTAAAGAAAAAATAAGGAACTTTGTCAAGCCAAAAAAGGAACTTTCTAACTAAAGTTTCATACTTTTAAAAAACAAAATTTCCAGAAAATTGTGTGAGTAGGTATAGCGCATGTGATGATAATAGGAAAAAAAAAGTGTTCGTTTCATACTTAGCTATCTGTTCTTTCTATAGTGGGGGTGTTATCAAGATTTTAGAGGATTTTTAAACCTTTCCTCCATATAAGGATTGGGATCAACATCAAGCAAAACTTCTTCAACATATTCAATGTGATAGAATTAGCTAGAATTATTTCTTAGCTAGCCAATCTGCTCTAGTTTCAGTCTGAAACTAGAATATTTAATAAATTTGAAACTAGATCACAAATCTAAATGTAAAAAAATTTTTTTTTTTCTTTTGACAAGAACTAATCCTCATTTCTTAGTTCTCATTTCTTCTTCCTTTTATTTTTATTGAAATTATGGTAAAAATCCATTTGATTATTTACCATTTTACTACTGGGTTATGGATTTCATTCTGTCCTATTTCTCTTTTATTTTTAATTAGTACACTCTTTCTTGCAATTATTTTTCGAGCACAAGCACATCATTTGTCCTATTATATTAAAATTTTTAAAAGAATTGCTTTTAAGTCTTAAATGAGTTTTCTAACAAAAATTCTGGTTGTTGTACAAGATTTTGTCCTAAGTTCTTTAATTTCTTTTTTAATAAAACCAAACACAATGCTTTTATAGATATTGTAGGCTTTTCCAAATTTTGATAAGAATTTACTTTGTATGACCTTGAAGTTTAAGAGTTAATTTTTTTCTAAAGCATGTTTTCAATTTTTTGTTTTAAAATTTGCCAAAATATTTTTTTACATGATTCTGCTTAAACACAAGCAAAATATTATTTTTATTTACTTTTTATATATAGGTAATTAAAATTTGGACAATCAAATATTTGCAGTCATCAGAATTCCTTGTTATTTTTCTTTCTTATCTGCTGCTTTCAGTTTATTAAATTAAATAAGAAACTTTGTATGCACAGAAGTGTGTTGTCAGTTTTTGAGGTCACTATATTTCGATTTTCATATGCTTGTGTTATTTTACTCAATGTACTAGTATGACATGCATTCAAAAGGAATTTTTGTGTGCATGATGCTGAAGTGTTTTTGCTTTCAAACTTTAAAATAGTTTACTTACTGAATTGTTGACAGAAATTCCAAATCTGAATTTACTCATGATCTAAATATTAGCTGAGTATAATGTATTCATTTACTCAACAGGCATTTAGCACTTTGAAACGCTTAAAGAAGCATACTGTAGTCAAGGGTAATGAAGAGGAGGATTACACATTACCACATCATCTGGAAGGTTCACTGACTCTGAAATCTTCAAAAGAGTGCTTAGAAAATGTTGGTAAAATATTGTACTCTTCTTAATTTTTTTTATTTTTCTTACATTTTGTATCTTTTATGCTGTACATCCTCAGTTTCTCCAATAATTTTTATTATACGTCCTGATACATGTTGATTTTCTATATTTGTGATGTGTGTTTTATTCTGGTGTTGTCTGTAAATGTATCTGCTCCTTTTGTATGAAATATCTAGCTTAATATTGCAACAACAGTCTCTTTTTCCCTAATGTAAGAAAGAAAAAAACAGCATCAGAATTTGATGAACCATTGCAACTTCTGGCAACAGAATTTGTTGAATCAGGGCATGTTTAATGTGTCTTTCAAAAGCTGTGTTCAAAAGGGCAGGTTCAAACTATGTTGAAAACTGGTTCTTCAAAACTGACTCATTCAGTTTGCAAAGCAGCTTAAGTAGCTTGTTGAACTGGTGGTAGATTTTTCTTGATTTTTGTATCCTTTCTGAAACAAGACAAATGGGGAATTTTACTTATATTGCTCCACACTATTTATGAAAAACAGCTGACTTTAATAATCCAACGTAGTGTTAAAAAATAATGATTAATAGCTAAGTATTCAAAGTTATTTGATCGAAACTTTGTGAGGCTATCTGAGATTATCCTTTTCTTTCAGGCACACTACAAATAAAAACATTGGTATAATGAAAGCTATAAAAATTATAAAATTGCTTTTTTAAAACATTTAAAATCCTTGAAAAGCAAGAGGGTTCCTATGGAAGAAAAAAAAAAAAAAGAAAAAGAAAAAAAGTGGGTAGTGCATTAATTGCCATGATCTTGCACCTTAATGATAAGCATTATTACAGGAATCAACATTTCAATTTCCATTAAATAAAAATATACAGACTTTATTCAGTTAAATCAATGAAGTACTGCAGGTGTCATTTTCATTGAATGAAAGAGAAAATTTGCCCATTCTGTGTTAAACTTTTAGGTATGAAATACAGGATGATTGAAGGTTATACAGCTAAACATCAGTTGAACAGGATTGATTAATTAGACAAGATAGTGCCCACCTTTCTGAAAAAAAAAAGGGTTAATTAATCCTCAGATTTAGGAAATAAATCAAATGAGATTATCCTTCATACTATTATTTCAAGTTTGGTTACGTACCTTTTAGTAAATGCATACAAAGTATACATTTGTTAGAGCTAGTGCTTACTTTTGCTAAATATGTGTATATACCAATGTATTAGGTCATTTTTTTTCTTTTGTAGAAAAGAATACATTTGTTTATATAGTAGTTAAATAAATCACTGTGTTTGGTGTTATGCAAAATTTTGTTTTAAGTCACTGAGCTGAAGAGTGGTGCAGTTGTAAATTAGTTACATTTTTAAGTGAACACTTGTAGCTACAGTTGAATAGCTACTGGAGTTCCAATTCCAATCTGAGGTGTGCTTTTATGAAGCATACAATTACAAGGAGCTTAGCAAAGGGGAATTCCCAAATTTCAGCATGCTTGGTGAGTTGCTGTTCTTCAGCCTGCATGACATCTGCAAGGAAAAAAGTAAAGGAATTTCGGTCAAGAGTACGAGTTTGAGATGTCATTAAGTTCTGCTGATGGTTAAGGATATATTGAGAATTTCCTGTAGAGCTAGCTGCCTTTGAGTCGCAATCCTTTTACTTGCTCAGAAACAGGAAGCTATTTATACAAGTCAAGTGCCTCTGGTATTGCCAGAAGCTCACAAGTGAAGACTATGGCTGCAGAGCCAATTTTGTGTTGATTTTGTGTTTCAAGTACTATTGTCTGAGGTAGTCAGAAATACTTCAGAAGCTCCAGAAGTGATTATCTCACCAGATGAACCATCTGTATAAGCATGTTCCATGATGTGTTAGAGATGGTAAAAAAGCATTGCTTTTCACTATTTCTCCAAAAGTAAGACATTTCCTTAGTGATTTATTTTCTTTAATAGTGTCTAATAACTATATCTAATTCTTCTAGAGTGATGTTCTTGAGAAGCAGTTCATCATGCCTGTACCATCTTGCCTCCAGGAGCAATTTTATGGCAGAGGTTTTTATTTTCTTATCTTCCATCTGATAGTAATTTTATCAACTGTAGAGAAGTGCAGTACATGTTCATTGGCCACTTCTTTATGAGTACCTGTATTGATCCAGCTGTATCTAGGATGTTTGAAGATTGGGTAGCAATTGGAGTGAAGGATCTGTTTTCCAATACTTAGTATCTTTTCTTGGATCTAGGGGCTTATTGTGGCCCATTTTTGGTGTTTGATGGCAACAGTTTTTGTTTCCACTCTGTTTGATGCCTGTGATTGCAGTCTTCTGTTTTCTTTTGTGTTGTTTGCCTTAAGTTGATCATTCAACAGGTTTCTCTGTTAAAAAATGAGTCTATATTCTAGTCCTTTCAATAAGGAATCCAATTTTGTTTCTTTTTCCTCTTGGAATGAATCACTTTGCTGCAGTGTTGAAGTTATGTGTGAATCTCTCCAACTGTTTTCCAAGTGTTTTGACTGGGAAATCAGTACTGTGGCAGAGGCTGTTGAGATATTGGTGGAAACGTGCTCAGTCTGCCTTTCTGTAATTCCAAGATGGTTTTTCTTGGGCAGGGATTTCAGAATTAAAATTGAGCTTTGTTACAATTGGTTGATGATTGTTCATTGCATTATTAATGATCTTCCATATACAGGCATTAAAAACATGGTAACTCACTACAGTGAGTTCAAGAGCCGACTATGTAATTGTTGTTCTTGAAAGATAAGTGTTTTCTCCATTATTTAGGGTAGCCAAATTTAGGTCTGTCAATAGACTCTCCAACTGCTTTCCCTTCTCATCTAGAGAATGCGAGCCCCGAGTTGGAATTTAAGCATTAAAAATCACCCAGCATAACAATGAAATGAGATTGGAAGTGAGGTATATTGCAGAGAGGGCTTCCTTGTCGATACTTGTGTTGTGTGAGCGATATACGCTAATCAGGTTGAATGGATGTCCTGGGAGGAGGATTTTCACATGGCCTGAATTTCTTTCCACCTGATCAATTTTGATCACTCTATTTGACAACGTTGTTTAAGCAAGTCCTTCTCCCATTCTGTCAGTTCTATCTTTTCGTAGGATAGTATAGTTCTTAATGTTGAACTGAAGATTTCTATTTACCTTATACTCTTGAAGGCAGGCAATATGGATGCCATTATTCTTTAGGAGAACCTGATGTTCATCCTTCTTTCTTTGTGTTCCACTGATATTTAGATAAGATAGCGATTCTCAACCAGTGGTGTGCAAAAGAAAAATAGGTGGTATGCAAAGAAGCAAAGTGTTTCTAACTTTTTTTTTTCCCAATGGCAGATTGTAAACAGTTACAGTGTAACAAAGTCCATTAATGTATACAAGCCCAGATGTAGTGATCTCTTTATTATGGAGGCACCTAATAGGTAGGCCACCATTGCCTCCTATGAAGGGACGGACAATTACAACCATGCCTTCTCCGAGATTCGAACCCAGGCCCTTCAGTATCGCAGTCAGGCTTCCCTAACCACTATACCGTCTGGATGGCTGCTGAAAGCAGATTAGCAACAAAGACTGAACGATATTACAGCCCTTAATGAAAATAAATTGGCATAATCTATTGTAAATATGTGAAAATTTCAATTATATTTAATACTCACCAGAAACAGTTTTGCTATGTATCAAAATCTTTCCACAGAAGTGTAATATGTTTTTTCGCTGCAGTTATGAGTTCTTCACATGTTCTACAAAGATCAGTTTCCACATAAAACAGGCTTACCAGCACTGAGCGGTAAAGTCGCTGAACTCTGGTAGTTCGATCCGAGGTTCGAACAGGCTGGCTGAATAACTGCTTTCGTTGTTTTCCCCATTGTAAGACCCAGTTTTCCTTTGAAAGTCCTCCACGGAAGCATCCCGCCCTTTAGGCAGATAGCCTTAGTGTGCTTTGTTGTGTTGTTGCTAATGCTCACGTGTCTGATCTTAGTCAGCCCAAGCCCATGAAATTCCTCGTGGCAGGGAGTGCAAGTTTTACGCTTGTCGTTGGCAACTCAGGGGGTGGTCCAGGGGTCTCCCACCCCTCTCCCCTTCCACTAAATCACACAAGAGGACTTTCGGCTCGGCACATATTTAGAGTGCCTCCATGCTGCATGGACGCTATACATGTACAAACATCCATGTCTTCTCTGTGATTTGAACCTGAGCCCTTCGGTACTACAGCAGGCTCCCCTAACCACTATGCCATCTGGGCAATAGTATTGATATATTTTACATCAGAATTGCATTATAAATAGTTCAATAACTGAGATATTGCATTATAAATTGAACTGAAGTCAATTTGGATTTCTTTTCAAATTGCTTCACCGTGTATCATGAGAACACTCCTGAAACTCCTAGTTTTTGTGGGAGACTTTTTGATTTTTTGTATTCCAACAGTGTTAAAAGGTTCGTGTTTGTATTTGAAAGTACAATATTTTACTTAAGAGCTAAGAATCAATTGCAAGTCTTCAGTTTTGGCCTTCTCTTTTTTAAACAAATGCTTCTACCTGTATTAAAGAGCTGTCTTAGAAATATCTTGGATCACAATTTTATTCTTGCTGTTAAGATGGAGAATTTTGATGTTTTATAATCCTCATGTTATCTCAATGAATATTTTTTATTCCTGTTCTGTTATTTTTGTTGAAATATTAACTATAATCAGTATAAGTAACTATTATATTTTTCGGAGTAAGAATGACCAGAAATTTGGAGAAACTAAATCTTATATTAACGAGCACATGGTAACATAGGATATTGAGGAATGAAATATTGGAGAGAATACAAGCTAAGCTATTGTAAATTGTTTGAGTGTAAATATGGATATGAAATTCTTTAAGACAAGTTGATGAGCTGAGATGAATGAAGAGAGAATAAGCTTCATAAATATTTTTTGCTGTGGGAGTTAAAATGTAAACGATTTATTTGTTTTTAATTAACTTGCGAAAATATGAGTTATGTGCTGCTTATGTCATATTTTTATGTGAGGCTAAAATTTTTTAGCTTGTAATTTCTTGAGGCAGTCATTTTCAGGCTGCTAAATTATACAAATTTTGAAGTTATCTAGAGTTGAAATTATTTCCTAGATTATTACTATACAGTGCTTTAACAAAAGTGCTTATGTCTTTATGATTATTGCTCTTATTGATGCAGATGTTTTTATTTCCTATTGCATATTTTTTATTATTTGCCGTAAATTTAGTTTAAATACAGTCAAATACCGAAAATTCGCCGACCTGAAATTCGTCAACTCCTGAAATCCGCGTTGCCTCTCAAAATATAAACATTCAGTTTATAGGTTTCGGAAACTGCAACATGAAGTACGAAATATCGAAGAAAAAATACTTACCAGATAATTACATCATAATTACCGAATAAAATGAGTCATAATGGAAATACCAAATTATTGACATCATGATAAAAGTTTTCCCCCCCCAGTCTGCATAGGGGTAAAAAAGCAGATGATTAACTTAACTCTTCCTTCAAGTACACGATTCATGTTGTTGTACTTTCTGAGCTTTGTTATTTCACGAGATTGTGTAGTGCTGCCTTTTTTTTTAATCCAGATATTTTGTGGATAAATTAAGAATATTTTAAATTTCAGCACTTTTTAATACAATGACAGATAGATAAGAAATGCACTCATGATTTTACTGCTTGCAATGTTGAAAAACGTAATCACATTGCATTGACAGTAATAGAAAAAGTGGAAATTCTGCAAAAGATGAAAGGCAGGGGCTACTGCTCGGTTTAGAGCAGAATCGTACGGAATTGCGGCACGGATCGTGTGTGATATACCGAAAAATAAAACTGTTAAAATTTTACAGCAACAGTGATTCTAACACCGGAATCTGAAACCGGAAATCTTTACACAAGGCGAAATTGGCAAACCTCGATGTCGTCTCGTACATGTGGTTTTGGCAGCAGCCCAAATGATGATGTACCAATTTCAGGATTGCTCCTGAAAAAAAAAGGGGAAACAGATTTTATGCTCATTTAAAAATAGAGGAGCCTATATATAATCAATTTATATATGTAATAATAATTTAATGCATATAATGAATTACTGTAATAATGTATATAATAATTTAATTAACTGTATCTAATATGCCTTATTTATTTTGCACTTTTAGCCTGAATATTATGATTTATCTTTTCTGTCTCGAAATCCGCGAAATCCTAAAATTTGCACAACCTCTGGTCCCAAGCTTAGCGGATTTCTGGACTTTTACTGTATTAGCTTTCCTGTAAATGTACTGAAAACTGCATTGAAAAAACAAAATTAATTTCCTTTTTCAAAATGTGTAGTAACTTATGCATTTAAAGCACTAATATTTATAATAGTTAATTTTAGAACTGTTCGCAAATTTATTGGAATTAAGAGCATGTCTATTACAGTCAAAAGTCGTTAATTCAGACACCCATAATCCGGACCTCAAAACTACAAACTTTCTGCGCATGCGTCATGTTGACGCATGCGTGTAAGACCTTTACGGCTGCGAATATGCGTGTGCACGTGCTCAAAATATGTTTACGAATGCGCGTTTAATGTATAACGGATGGTATAAGCTAAGCTAAAATTACCTAATTCAATTAATATTGCAGATTGCATTGTTCCTTAGTCTTCAAATTGGATTCAGCTTATTATTTTTTGCAGACTGTTAGAGCATTTTTATAAAAGTAAGCTTGAACTCTCGATTATGTCAAATAGAATTTCTGATTTATATTTACTAATATGTAAAGGATCTACAAAGCGAAAGTATGTTTCGAAGTCCATTAAACAAAAAGTGGAATTGCTGCAAAAAATGGATAAAGGCATATCCTTTGCTTATCTAAACTTTACGCCGCAGTGCGCAATGAATTGGAAGTTGATCTGTCAGCACTATCCTTATCTTCAGGGCAGATGTTTTTATTTTATTTGGCTTATAATTCCTTACTAAATGTAGTATTTCATCTCGATGTACTCCATCTTTGATATGATTTAAATCAAATTCCTCATCATTATAATTCGCTTCCGATAGCGAAGAAAGTGACAGAGGTTATTGAAAATGAAAAAATTTTGATTGACAAATTAGTCGGTATTCTCGACACAGCAATTATAGGATTTGAACAGTGGAACTTTGTAAATGAACAAGAAATTATGTCTGTTTATAGAATTAAAGAGAATGTATTATCACATAAAAAATGAAGCAACTTAAACAACTTACATTGAAAGAAATGTTTAATAAAGTAAACAAATAAATATTAAGTTTTTTTTTTTTTTTAAATTTTGATACCCTTTAGATCATAATTGTTCTTTATTTCGTAAATTACGGTTTCATATTTTTAATCTTATAATTTCTGCATGCCATTTTACCAGATTTAATCTGATGATCTATAATCCGGAGTCCCGACGAGTCTGGAATAACGACTTTTGATTGTACTTAAAAATTACCACTGATTAATGTATATGTAAAATAATCATATTTTATACGATTATTATTGGTACTCTTAAAGTGTGATTATCCTTATTCAGTTGTGGAATGCATTTCCCCCCCATTCATTGTAATAATGTGCACGTTTCAGATTTCTTTGTGTGATGCTTTTATTTGCATGTTACTGTGTGTTATCCCATTAGAAATTATAATTAAATTTAGTTTTATCTTCAGATTCTCAAAAATGTTTGGTGCCAGAGTCCCTCTGATGATGGTAAGGTATGTTGTGTTAGATATATTTTTGTCAAATAATGTGAATAATTTATATGTTGAAGCCTCTGCACTCATAAGCTTACCTGTCTTATTTGTTTTTATTGACTCAGTCAGATCGCTAATCACATGTAATTCTATAATTCTATGGATTATGTACAGGATATGTCAAAAAAGATTTCTTGTTTGAATATGCTTTGAGAAGTTTTTCCTCTAGCCAAGGTTAAAAGTTAAGAAATAACCTAGTCTTTCAAACTATGATAATTTTAGTCTCATGTCACTTGTTAATGAAACTGCAAGAAACTAAAATGTTTGTACAGATCGTCAATGAAGATGGTTCAAGTTACTGAGCTTACTAAATCTCTTTTAGAAAATATTTTGATGTGTAATCAAAACTAGTCTTAAGAATATTATCAGAATTAAACAAATTAAAACCTTTTTCACTGTAGGAAAGTAAATGCAATTTTCATGAAATTTAATTTTCCTATAAAATTAAGTTTTGCAAAACGAAAAATGAATTTTATCATATACATGAATGTATGGTAACTTTAAACTAATGCTAGTAATTTAATCATGCTGAAGTAATAGAAGTTATCTTTTTAAAACTTACATTTGAACAATCTGAATGCATAGTTATAGTATAAGCATGTGGTTTCCAAAAATTTTAAATAATATCTCATATAATTTCTTCATATGTGGATGAATCTAAGAATTAAAAGTAGTGATGTTTCGTATGTTATCGGTATGGGTGTTGAGTGCTGCTTGATTTTTCTTTTTTTTATCGATACTTCTTTTTTTTATCGGTACTTCTTTTTTTTTTTATTGAAGAAGCAGTAGATAGTTCTTACATTAAATTATCTAAATTTATTTTTTAAGGTCTTTTAAGATAATAATGAATTTAGTTTTAGAAATATTTGTAGTTTAGCTTTATTCTGTTTTGAATTTTCATTTATGAAGAATGATATTAAAGATGAATGATGAATGAATTTATGAAGAATGATTGTGCATATTTAAAATTTATTTTCGAATTTTTTATTGCTTTAAAATTTATCTTCAAAGTAAGTAAATCTGTTGTCAAATTATTATAAGTCAGCATCAATAATTTGTTTCTTCAATCCTTGTTTATACACAATTTATCTGAATAATTTAATGAACTTATCTCAATGATTTAAATAAAGATAGAATTTATATAAATATTTATCATCTTAAAATATCTTTTTTTGAATCTTCTGTTATTTTTTGTACTACATAATCTGACATGCAACTAATATTGTGACTGGAAGATGAGTTGAGATTTTATGAAATATTTTGCATTAGGAAAGAATTGCATTGCTTGGATTACATACCTGTGGTGACCTTGCTGCTACAATTTTAAAAACTTTTACCAAATGTGCCGAATCCCACGTACTTTTTTCAGTTGGATGCTGCTACATGAAGCTCAATTCAAATACGTAAGTAGATTAAACGTTTATTTCTTTAAATGTGCAAGTACCGGGTGGTCATAATTAAACTGACAGTGCTCACAATGTTCTGTAGCGTGATCTATTTGCGAGAATGACGCCACATTTTGTAGGAAGATTAAACAAGGATTCCGTGAAAAAAAAATTAGTTCCAAAAGTCACCGCTAGGGGAATATTTGGCACTGTGTAATAGAAAATAGAGTGTTAACAAATGCAAATTAATACGGAATAAAATTTATCGTAGGTCCATTCTTCTATGAGAACATTACCCCGTCAGGACCGGAAACCTGTTACCGGAGAGAAATATCGCCGCATGTTGAACACCTTTGTCCAAGGTCTGTCAAGGAGTCCAAGGTCTATCAAGGAATGGTCCAGGACCTGGCTACGTTGAAGGATAACATATCACACACTGTACGGGAGATTCCTGCAGACATGTTACTTTCTGCTGTTGTGCATACTGTGCACAGAATGCAATATGTGGTCCACAACAACGGCAACCACATTGAACCTCATTTGAATGCAAAATAAAAGGTAATTTCCGTATTGATTTGCATTTGTTAACACTATTTTCTATTACACAACGCCAAATATTCCCCTAGTGGTGACTTTTGGAACTAATTTTTTTTTTCGTGGAATCCTTCGTCCCCCATCTTGTTTAATCTTCCTACAAAATGTGGCGTCATTCTCGCAAATAGATCTCGCTACAGAACACTGTGAACACTGTTAGTTTAATTATGGCCACCTGTTATATTTACTGTCACAAGAGATTTTGAAAGATTTGAAAGAATACTTTTTGCCGGTCTTGTTTAATCTTCCTACAAAATGTGGCATCATTCTCGCAAATAGATCTCGCTACAGAACACTGTGAACACTGTTAGTTTAATTATGGCCACCTGTTATATTTACTGTCACAAGAGATTTTGAAAGATTTGAAAGAATACTTTTTTTGCCGGTTTTTCTGGAATAGCAGTCCTTTATTTCTTCCATCTAAAGATAGCTGATTTTTTTGTATAGTTTTTGTTGATAAATTGTTTACAATCCTGTTGATATTCACACAACTGAACTTGAATCTTGATTTAATCTTATGTATAAAAAATTTTATTTTTTTTGAACCCCATTATTGTAAATATCACCTGAATAGTATACGACATGTTAAAAAAATAATCTGAAAAGTATTTGACATGTAACATTTAATCAGAAAAAAGGTGAATTGTATAGCCAATATTGTTATTTAATTTACAGTTCTACTTAATTCTATGCAATTCTTATTTAGAGTTGATGAAGGTTATCCTCTGAGTTATTTTGTGAGATCTTTACCTCATCACCATTTGAGCTATGAAGCTAGAGAAATGGCATGTCATGCTTTAGAAATGTATCTTCAAAGGCTACAAGGTATGTTTAAAAAAAGTTCCTCTATTTGTCTGTATAATGTTATTCACTTATCATGCATTTTTGTTATTGATTAAGGTTTAAATTAGTTTGTATTTTAACAGCATCTTGCTGTTAGTATAAATCTTGGGCATTCTTATTATTTGTTTAAATTTAATTATCATTAATTTAATTTTAAACTGTCACTGTGTTTACTTACATGTTTACTCTGAAAGCTGTTAGGGCTTCCTAATTCTTTAATAAGCTGCATGAATGTTTGTGTTTTTATTTAGATACATATGTTTTCTTCATAGGTTCGATTACTAATGTTATTTTCTTACGTACACATGATAATACTCATTGATAAGTACATAATGATTATTATATGAATAACAGTACTGATTTGTTTATACATAAAAACTGAAGAGTTACCACTGTCTTTTTCAAATTAAACCACCTAGTGATTGAATAGCTGAGACCACAAAACTCTGATATCTAGGTTTTATGTCTGGCAGTTGAATGGGTGGCTGCTTGAAGTTTTCTGTTATGTGTCACATAAATACAAGCCATTTTTCCTCGAGAAGTCCTTGCGGATGTCATCATTTCCCATCATGTGGATAGCCTCTTGTCTGAATTTGAAACTTTTTTTGGAAGGTGTTATAGAGCTGATTCTGTGCAATAAAAAATTGCAACATTTATTAAAATTAGCTGTTAAATTTCTGTGTAGGAATAGTAAATATGAATTTCTTTTTGTCACTAAAGGTAGACATTCCATTAAAATTTGGCAGTACTGAGAAATTTCGGAAAATTTAGCCACATTTTTCAGACATTAAATTTTTTTCTAGTATTCAAAACAGGAATTATATGTATATAATTTTATGAACTGTTACAAAAGTATGAGCAAATACTAATTGTGAAAAAATATTCAGGCAAGTGTAAGTAGCAAATATAATTTAAATGAATGACTCAGAGAATAAACAGATGCTTGAAATTAAGATTCTGTATGGATTTGTTAAATTATTATTTTATAACTGTATGGCCAAAAATTTATCAGTGGGACTTTGGAAATGAAATTTCGGAAAACTGCAAAATAATGCTTATTCTGCCAAATATTGTTATATGTTATAATTTTTTCTGTCTATACAGAGCATTTTTGCAATTAATTTTTTTATAATTATTTGGTTTCAGAGGAACAGATTCTTATAATTTTTGTTTAAAAAAATATTGAGAGCTGAAGATTGAAAGATTTTCTTATTAATTTACTTTGCCCCTGCCAAATAATCTTATTCAATACACTTCTTTCAAATTAGTGTTTTTGCATTTAAACTTCTGTTTGTTTCTTGACAGATAATTTGCTAACATAGGATAATAACATAACAATAGGGGCGCTTCCTTCTTATGAAAAGAAGGAAAGGAGTTAAGGCAAAATTGCCCATTACTCTTCCGCCATTTGATCATTTAAATCAAGGGATTTAAATGGTAACTCCCGTAAAAGGTAAGTAATAAATAGATAAGATCTCAAACTGACACCAAATCTATAGTATCAGCAAAAGATCCCATCTCCCATCTCTAAGTTCAAGGTGTCGGCTGGATCGTGAAAACTTCCCTATTGGATGGAAAACCGATTCAATCCCTCCCAAACCACCAAACGCAAATTCTTGACCAAACAAGAGTGCGATGGAGAGTCAAATAAATAAATAAATAAATAAGGAGGGCAGAGGTGCATTCTCAAACCAAATGGCCAGGTAGTGTATAAAGATTTGATATCTGTTTTCAAATTATATTCCAAAACACAGCTATGAGAGGGAAATCCCTGCATAGTTTCTTTAAAAAAAAAAAAAAAAAAAAAAAAAAAAAAGAACTCATAGGGTGTCTCAATGCTTGTTTCTTGTGGTTTCATATTCACCTTACCTGTAGGTGTTTAGTATACATCAGAAACCCTATTATGCCAGAGAGCCCTTTGTATAAAAGGGCTTGATCAAAGGTAATATAGGGAAACCCAAGGAATTTGTTTCTAGGGACAGAGAACACCGGACTTTGTTCCAGAAAGTGGAAAGGTGTTTCCTCTTCTCCACAAGCTGGGCAGAGAGGAGATTCGACAAGACCACATTTGTGGAGATGCTTAGCTAGATAAGCATGTCCAGTAACAATTTGAATTACCTGGCGTAAGTTAGTTCTACTGAGGTGTATGAGTTTACCTGAAAAGTTAAGTGTACTGAGCACCAGTTTAGAATGAGCACAGTCTGGTAGTTTAGACCATATATCATCATGTTTGTTCTTTATCCAGCTTCTTACTTCTTTTTTAACCGTTTGATATGAAACTAGGTAAAATGGTTCTGGGCCAGACATGGGTAGTTGCGAAGCATCTTTAGCTACTTTATCAGCTAGTTCATTTCCAGCAAAATCACAATGACCTGGGACCCAGACTAAACTAATGGTATTATGGGCCTGAGCCAGAGAATTGAGATCTTGAGTACAGTTCAAAACACAGTTTTGTAACTTGACACGATTAGCCAGGGCAAGGATGGCTGATTGGCTGTCAGAGAGAATATATATATACTTATCAACTGTATTTTTAGCTAAGAGCTCCCTGGCGACCATATTGATCGCCAGAACCTCGGCTTGGAAAACAGTTGTTAATTTACCAAGGTATAGATGAAATCTAATGAAATCTTCTTCAGATCCCTTGGTTCTTATAATAGCTCCAGCTCCAGTGAAGTTGGATTTTGATCCATCTGTGTAACATTCAATTGATCCTGTTGGAATTAGGTCAATTAGAGATTCTATCTCATTCCTTTTTGGTATATGAGTTGAGAATAGTTTATCTGGAACTATTGTTTTAGTAATTGCGTCTTTGGGCATATAGATTATAGGGATCTCATTGCCCAAGTCCAGACATATGTCAATGTGGCTTTTCAGGTGGCTTTTATGACCAAAACCTGTCCGCTGGCACCATGTGCCATTTTTATTCAATCTATACATGGCTTTAATTGCTTCTCCGCTCAAGAATAATTTCAAGGGTGGAATTTGCAGTAAAAATTCTAATGCAGCAGTAGGGGTACTATTTAGAGCCCCACTAATGCTTAGGCAAGCAAGTCTTTGCACCTTTTGTAAAATGTTTAAATACGTGCTTTTGTTAATAACATTAATCCAGACAACGCATCCGTAAGAAAGCATTGGCCGGACTATGGCAGTATAAATCCATAGAGTAGATTTTGGGTTAAGGCCCCATTGTTTACCAACAATTCGCCTACAAAGTACTAGAACATTTGTGGCCGTTTGTGCCTTTTCTTTTATATGGGTGATCCATGTAAGTTTACTATCCAGGTAACATCCTAGGTATTTAACGCATTCCTTACGTCTAATAATCTGGTAACCTAGATATAAATCTGCCAGTTTCCATTTCCTTCTCCACGTGAAAACTATGACCTCAGATTTTTCAGCAGAGAAAGAAAGGCCATTTGTATCACCCCAGTGTGAAACTTTATTTAAGATCTGCTGAGCTTGATTATGTAGGGTTCCGATATCGAAACCCTGTAATAACACAATAAGGTCATCTGCATAAGCCTGTGACATGCCAGGTTCCTCCCGTAGAAGTACTAAGAGTGAGTCGAATACCAGGTTCCACAGGAACGGAGAAAGAATACCACCCTGCGGACACCCTTTAGTAATATCTCTCTTTACTTCATAGTCAGCGAGACTAACACAGATATTCCTGTTTTTAATCATGAAGATGACCCATCTAGTTATCATAGGGTGAATATGACTTCCAGTAAGGGCCTTATGTATTTTCTCGAAACCGATGTTATCAAAGGCTCCTACAATATCCAGTAGAATCCCAATGGCAAAGTGTCCGTCTATAATTGTTTTTTCTATTCTCCACAAGAGTTGGTGTAAGGCCGACTCAGTGGAGAAGCCAGGCCTAAAACCGTGTTGGTCTAAGCCAAAGGTATGTTTCAGATTATTATCTGACTGAAGGTGCCAGAAAATCAATCGCTCCAACAGCTTAAGCTGGAAGGATGTTAGCGTGATCATTCTAAAAGAGTTTGGTTTCTCATATGTATCTTTTCCTGGTTTAGGAAGAAACACACCTCATGAAGTTCTCCAAACCTTAGGAACATATCCTAAAATCAAACTGGACTCGAATATGTCCACGAGAATGTGACCAAAAATATCCCAGCCTTTCTGAAGCAGAATTGGGTAAATGCCATCGTTCCCTGGAGATTTAAAGGGAAGAAATACATCAAGGGCCGCTTTAGCCTTTTCAAAATTCACAATTGTCTTAGCAAAATCCAGATCTAATGGATTATGAAGTAGTTCCAATGGATTTTCCTGGGGGTCAGAGGTGACACTTTTGTCCCCCAGATGAAAATTCAACATGGTCGAAAGTGTATCCAAAGGGTTTATAGTATAACTGCCATCAGGTCGCATAACTGATGAGAGTTGAGACTCCTGAGATCTTTTAAGAATCTTATATACTCTGGCAGTCTCATGGTAGGACAGAATATCTGTGCAGAACGATCTCCATGAGTTGTATTTAGTTTTCCTGATTTCACTTTTAAATTTCCTTTGTAGAATTTTGAAGTTAGACCAGTTAACTTCAGATTTATTTCTGACTGCTTTCCTGTGAGCTCTCCGAACCTCTAGTCGGAGGCTTTCAAGCTCCTTGGTCCACCAAACTCTCTTGCTAGGAGAGTACTTCCTTCGTTTGAGAGGGCATGATGCATGATAAGATTCAATAATGATATTTGTCAAATTGTTTGCTTGAGTATCAAGCTCCTTGACTGTACAATTATTGTCTAAAACCTGAAGGTTAATGACATTAGAAACCAGGAAATCCTTATAAAGGTCCCAATTTGTGTTTTTAATGTTTCTGAAATATTCAGCTGGAATTTCATCTCTAATACAAAATTGTATAAGGCGATGGTCAGAAAGTGAGGGATTGTCACTTACATGCCAATTCTCAATAAGGTTATAAATATCAGAAGAAGTTAATGTGAGGTCAATGACTTCTTCTCTTCTTCTGTTAACAAAGGTGGGGTGATTTCCCCTGTTTACCCAAGTTAGGTTGGTATTCATTATAAGTTCCATGAGTTTTTCTCCTCTAGGATTAGTATCAGAACTGCCCCATGACAGGTGGTGAGCGTTAACATCACCACCAATAACCAAAGGAATATTGTTTATTTCACAGAAACTCACAAGATCTATAAATTCTTGCGGAATGTTAAGGTCATAAGCCATGTAAACCGAGCAAAAACAAATGTTTCCTCTCAGTGAACTATTTATGTCCTTAATTAAAATAGCAGTTAAGTCCTCTGATGTAAATTGGGATAATTTCGTAGCCTTTATATGTTTAGAAATGTAAATGCTAGTTCTAGGTCTTTTATCAGGTCCCTCTGTCGAAAAGAAGTGCGCGTTCATGGGCCTACCAAGGATTTTACCCTTGTATACCCAAGATTCTTGAATTAAGGCAACAAAAGTGCCTTGCTTACCTAATTGAGCAGCTAAATTGTATGAAGCTGCTCTGCTATGTTGCAGGTTTAACTGACTAACCTTAACCATTAAAACAGGTTAAATGAGAGAAAAGAACTTACCCTGAAGGATTTTAGGAGAGACTTAGTTAAAAGCCACATCCTTAGCATACTACTTCAAAGGAAGTAGTGACAGGGGAAAACTATTCAGATGTCTTCTCCAGAGCCTCCAAAGAAAGCTCTGGTTCCGACTCCTTTTCGGTCTCCCTTTCTTCCGTCAACTGTTTCTTTGGAGGATCCTTGGGCGGAGGAATTGATTTCTCCTGTTGCCTTGGTTCCTTCAGCTGTACACAGCCACGGGCACCACAAAAAAGTTTGAAATTCTGGGCCTCCAGATAATCCATAAGCTCATGTTCCACTCCCAGCACCAAGGTATTACCTCCGTCTCCAGGGATAACTGCCTTGATGGTGATCTTCTTAACATCCATGCCCTTGTTACAGGCATCAAGGAGCTTGATGTTATCTTTTGGTGACCTGTTACCAGGAAACCAAGCGAAAAACCTCTTCATGGGGGGTCTGTCTCCGGGAGCCATGGCATGATAACCTGGATGGTTTTTTTCAGGGCCGGGTAGATCATTAATTAAAGTCTTTAGGACGTCCACAGTCTCCTGGTCCTCACATGCAATGTTGAGGCCATTCGGCTGCAGGACTGTCTTGTGGACCCTGCAGGTGGTGATAGAGCCATCGATAGAAGTGATGAAATCTGAATCCACCGATGTTATGTCTCTGGAGTCATCCTTGCAGACGATTCGCAGAGTGATTGCCTTTCTTGCAGCTTGACTATATAGCCGTCGTTTCTTGAGGGCCATTTCCGGGGTGTCACCAGCAATGCATTCTCTCTTACGAGACTCTTCATTGCTTGGATGGTTCTTCCTCACCGGTTTGGAGATCGCTCCAGAGGTCCCAGCTTTATCTGTTTTCTCTTTCGCTCCCTTCTCCCCAGAGATCGAGATCCCTTCCATGGCCCTCTCCAGCCGTTTCCGCTCTTTCTGGCGTTGCCTTTTTTCTCTTCTTTTATTTACAACATCCGTCATTGGTGACTGGTCATCAGCTTGCGCATCTGGCACAGTACTTCTGACAGAGGAGTCAGTATCCATCCCCATTGGGTTCAAGGCGTCCGTGTCCGAAGGCACATTCATCCTTTCACTAGCGGTTCTGGTTTCTGTAGTCCTGAAGAGAAGAGCGTCCGCACCCGAGGGCACATTCACTCCCTCAGAAGGAATTACAGTGTATATAGTGGGGATTTCAGAAGATGCGTTTTTATCTAATTTTGTATTGCAAGCATCCATTTTGGTATAAGATTGAAAGAAGAGGGAGAAAAATTCCTTTCTATTTTCTAAGAGCCAGTTTGGAGAGGCTAGCCCCAGATTCAGCAGCCAGTAGTGACCTCGGAAGAGCCCCCCGCTCTGCCATGCAGGACCCCACCCAGGCACCACCTGGAACTACAAGGCAGGCGAGATTATACACCAGCTGATAGAGCAGCCAGGATATGCTGGTTAGGCTGCCCCGGGCTCCTGTACTATCTGGCGGCCTGAGACGCAAAACTCAGCTTTTCTCCTGTATCCTCTACATGGCTGCTTCCTCCAAGACCCCTCCTCTCCAGATCAAGGGTCCTCGGAATTTCAAATCCTCCCCACAATCGCCAGTTTTCCTAGGGAAGAGCGGTCCGTTGGGTCGTCATAAGATTACTCATCATCAGACCGAACCTCATCCCACTAAACCCCAGTATGCCACAGGACTTTGTGACAGTTACCCATTTAGCATCACCAGGGGGCACGTGTGACTTAAGGATAATCACGGACGCGGGTAACATTACCCCCCTGCTAACATAGGATAGGATAGTTCAAAATACGAACTAATGAATCTGAAAAGAGCATTGCTTTATTTCCCTTCCCTTATCCAGCCAGGTTATCTGTGATTTGTCATTTTAGAATATTTTCTTGTGTGCAGTAGCATTGTTTCTGAAAAAAGTACAGTGGTTCTGCTCATCTAAGAATATATAATAATAAAAAAATAGCTGGTTAATCAGTAGAAAAACATGAAAAATGACAATATTTTAGGACTTTTCTAAATTTTACAGTGTTATTTATGAATGATTGTTTCTTGGAATGAAAATATAAAATAATAAATGATTGATTTTTGGAACTTTGCTGTATCATTGAGTTTTGGAAGAAAAATGTAAAATAATAAATCAGTAGATGCAAAGCAAAATGAATGCAGCCTTGTTGTCAATGCATATTTATTTAGTATTATATGCTTTGAGTGTCTAAACACACTAACTTTATATGAAAGGCTAATCATAAATTGAAGAAAACTGATCTCTGCAAAATGCGGACAGAATGTAGAGAATCTAGACATCATTATGTTGCAGAAAAATGCATATTGCAACCATGCTCTTGTCATAAAAACAGTAGTGAAAATGTGAACAGAGCATTAACACACGACAATGATTATTTTTACTAAAGAATCAAACTGTAAGCTTTAGCTGATGTTCTATTAAATTCGCATTCTCTTAAAATTTAATAATTTGAATTTTTCAATGTAATATTCTGTTGTTAAGCTCAGTCAGTCAAAGTCTGGCTGTGTACTCTTTATAAATTTACTCTAATATTTAAGTATTAGTTGTTATTGTTGTTGTACAATATTAGTTGATGTTACTGGACTAATAACCATTATTACATAACCTTATAAATTAATAACTGTCATAAAATGCAATATACCTAGTGCAATATACCTTTTTATCTATTTTTGTTCTGACTTGGTTGAAAAATGTATATAATATATCTAAGATTAGATAATATTTATGTAGCTGGTATGTTTATTACTTAGCATTAGAAAATGGTGAGCATATTTTGGATTTAAATGCTTACCTTTTTTAGGAACATGAAAAATGAAATATGCACTGAGTGTAATATTATTTCAATATTTTAAATGCAACTGTCAAATCTTTTTCTTATACCTTAATGCAGCTAATGCACCATCTTTGAAGATTCATTGTTATCGAGCCACATTGGAAAAATGCATAGTGCATCATTTTCCCCAACACAAACATCTAGGCCTGAGAGGAGTAAAGCATGCTGAACTTTTAGAATTTTCTGAGTATGTATTTACTCCTGTCTGTCTCTTTAAATGTCATTAGCATATATTTAGAGAAAAAACTTCAGTTATGATTTTATTATGAAATTTTTTTAATTTGTATGATTTTGATGAGGTTTCATGATATGACATATAAGTCCTCTGGATCTTTGCTTAAGAATGTTTGCATGATCATGAAAGTATTAATATTTACACATCTGGTCTGTAGTTGATAAATGAAAAAAAATTATCATTCTTTCTTTCATATGGTAACATAGAAAAAGATTGCATACTTGCATTGTAATATCTGCTGTCTCTAAAGCAACCACGTAAAATTGTAGACAGTTTTGGTCATTTGTGAAGGAAGTTGTTTTATAGAAAGTGAGTATTGCTGATGTTGATTATTGATTTATATAACAGATTTGACCTAATAAAAGAGAAAAATGCTGAAGTGCCATAATGTTGATTTATTAATCCTGTTACATAAATAAAATTAGAAATTAATGCAAGGATTAGTAACAAATAATGTACCAAAAAATGAAAAACAAAAATCAAGAAATAATATTGTTTTATATTTTTGAAATGCTGTAAGTGAAATATAAATTAAAATATAGTAAGCAAATACTGTTTGTAAAAGAGAAAGAAGCACGATTTAATAGAAACTTTGTTATCAGTTTAATTTTGTAATTTAAGGCACACACACTGCTTGTTAATATATTAATTCAACAAAGTCCAGCTGCTCAGTTTCCTTTTCTTTTAATTAATCATTTAGTTTTCTAAAACTGTTTAAATTCTGTAGTTAATAAGCTATCTAATTGTTTCCTAAATTGCATCCTAATTGTTTTAAATTATTCACAAGATATAGAGATTGTACAAAAGGTACAATATAAAAAGCACATATGTAAGGAAAATTAAAATGGATAATGTGTTTAAAATTCATCCCATATTCAATTCGGGTAAAGCATATGCAAAAACTATAAAACCAGAAGCACACTGGGAAGCTGCAAGAAAAAGAGAGGCAAAACATGTTAAAACCAAAAATGAAATGAATTTACATTTCTCACAGCATCGTCATCTGGGGCTTGGTGCAAATTTAATATTTCATTTTTTGTTTTTGCATGTTTTGCCCCCTTTCTCTTGCAGTTTGCCAGTGTGCTTCTGGTTTTATGCTTCATTCTCCCCACCTGGTTTTGGCATATCTTTTTACAAATTGAATATAGAATGCATTTTAAACGTGTTATGTATTTTAATTTGCATTAGGTTTTGAATTGCTTTTTATTTTGCATTTATTCTTTTAGATCTATCCTATCTATTAAAAACTCCAATATTATTAATACTCTCACGGAATTTACTTTAAAATCATATTTTGATAATTATATGAAATATTCATTAAACTAGAAATATTTTTATTTTTTAATTTATGAGAATAATGTGATGAATGTTTTGTGTTAAAATGCCAAAGCCTGGCATTGCTTTCTAGAACATGAATTTTACAAGATATTGTGAATAAAATCTAATTTTATTTACAGTTAGTCAATATTTATCAATATTTTTCATGCCAGTCTGGACAACAGTGTTCATCACTCAATCTTTTTAACATCACTGATATTTCATTTTACAGTTGTTAAGTGTAAATGTTTCATTCTTTAATTTGTGAATGATGCTTACGAATGAGCTCAAATGTTAAATATATTGATTAGTTTTTGTACTACAAGTGGCAAACTTTGTTCTCATTTTTAGAAGACTTGGGAATTTTTAGTAAATATAAGACCTATGGTATAAGGATGGGGGTCATATAAAAATTTTGTAATATGTACAATTTTATTTTTAAAATTTATGAATGCCCAAACATGCATGTTTGCATTATTTAAAGAATTTTTACAATTGAAATTTTTATAATATCTATGACCAATGGTTGTGCAAATAAAGGCTGGGTATGGACTTTTGTTTGCACAATGTATAATTTCTTTGCACTCGGTCCTTGCACTAAAAACTCAAAATTTATTGTTTCACAATGTAATGAGTAGCATACTTCAAATGAAATGTATAACATAGGATATGATTTTTATTTTATTATTTTATCTATTTTATTTAATTGATATCTAGAATAAAATTATTTTGATATCAATTTCAACAAGTAAAGTGTGCTTTGTTGCCAAAAAAAAAAAAAAAAATATTCACCCAGAAAGAATTGAGCCACAAGTAGTTTGGTGTGCGGGTAGATAAACAAATTATCAAAAACTGAAGTGAAAAAAGCATTTTATTTACGATTAGCAATAGAAAGAATGGGAAAATCAGTAGGTGGTAAAGTCGCCCCTGCTAGCTATACAAGCTGATACTTAGTCGGGCATGGAGTCTTAAGTTGTCAAGGTCCCTCCGCAGTAGATTTTGCACAAATGGAGTAACTGCTCAGCAAGTTGAGATATATTTGCTTATGACTGAATTTGTCTGCCCAACATGTCCCACACATCTTTGATAAGCGACAGGTTTCGAGGCCAGTCGAGGACATTACCACCTTGAAGACATTGTTGGGGAAAGTCATTCTATTTGTGGCCAAGCGTTTTCCGGCCGGAAAACAGAACCTGAATGACATGCTAGCATAGGCAGGATGCCAAAGCCAGAACCCTCGTTCTGGTTCATACCTTTCAAGTTTGAGTTATTCAGGCCTTGGAGACCGCTCAGTGGTACAAAGACCTTACAGTCCCTGCCTGGCTTTATACGTAGCCTCAGAAAGTACGAAAACATTGAACTTAATACTAAATACGCCGCTTGATACATCTTTGCTTCAGGGCACCACTCCCTTGGCATTGAATGCATTCATCTTGGTACCTTGCCTTACTCCGTCAGTCTCCATCAATGGGACTCTGAGGGCCAAACCCCCATTGAGATGGTCATGAAAAATCTAATGATATAGCTCCACCACGGCCAAAGGAACAGACACAACAGTACCAGTATGGTCCCTGCCAAGCCTGAACCAACCTAAGTACAATACTCGGTTTCTAGTCCTGTGAAGACTGATTATATACCCCAGTGGTTGAGACTACCTAGGTACAGATCCTAACCAGTGCTTCCCAAGCGTTTGCTTGAGTCAACCCCCGGGGGGGGAGCTAGCACAGGCAGTACAATTGGCTGCAAAATATTGTCAATGTACCTGCGATCATTCAGAGTGTCTCGTAGCACGATTGATAGTTAACGGCTATCCCAACTGACCACTCTCCAGACTGTCTCACCTTGCATTCTGTCTGTGTGTTCGTCAACAAATGGTACATTGGACTGCTCACCTGTGTGTCTCCAGACATGTGTGGGGTGGTCATTGCATGATTTGTCACTGAAGATAATATTTCTCCAATAGAATGCTGTCAAGCTTGAGCGAGAGCAGCACCATGCAAGATGACATTGGGTATGATGGAATGTCAATGGCAAGTGCCTTAATGGACATAGAGATCTGAGTCCAGTGTCACCTAGTTTCCTGTGAATCATATCCCAGGATACCTGCAAATTAGCAAATGGCATTGAATCGATGATGACATAATTGTTGGTGTGGATGTGGCAGTCTTCTAATTGCATAATCATCTTACACATTGGTGACCTGAGGGCATCCTGAGCTGATTATACCTTTACTGAGCCAGTGGTTCTCTAGAACGGATAACGACCATACTGCTTTGACTAATATGCTAGCCCATCCACCTGTTCGACCAACCAGCCTCTTTGAGCCTTATGATGTGGCCCCTCTCAAATGTGACAACTGTTAGTAATGCTGTTGAGTACATCTTAAAGATGTCTTTCATTACAGTGTTGTGTATCCAAGCTACTAGCACAGTTGTAAATGTTTGCCACTCGCTGCATCTATCCCTTTACATTCTATCTGCTGTGCACTTCAGATGCGCATTGTATCGCTCTACAATGCTGATTCGTGCTGCAAGTTTAATCATTGACACAACTCGCCAAACTATATTTACATGCTGGTTTTTTAAGTTGGGACTGAATTTTTTCTGAATTGATATATTTTTTTGCAACCAAGTGTATTTGTAAATAGAGTATTTTTTAACACTAGCTCAATACTTATGTGAGCTGCTGCTCTTTCTTATAATTTTCTAACAAGTAAGAATGTGCAAAATGATCACCTAATCAAAATAATAACCTTGCTCTACAAAGTATGTAGAGTGAATTCTGAAACTATGTCTTTCTCAACCAGTTACTTTGATATAGGATCTTAATTTTGGAACATTCAGTTCTGATATTTTTTTAATCCAGGTCTTTTAAGTTATTCCCATTGGGAATTCTCTGAATTGTTCTCTTGTTTTGCATCTATAGTTCACGTGTTCTTTTCAACATGATTTTTTTTTTCAGTTTGTTTTCTTCAAATGATTATAAATTTTTCTGTAACTGCTTGGTTAAAAAATATTACAGTTGGTTTTATGTATAATTTAACATGGGTTTCACAATTCTCTTTCTTTCACAATGCTTGATACATCTTTTACCCATTTATGCATGCTTTAAAAAAATTCATACTTAGAGATAATTTATTTTCACAAAAAAAGAATTTCAAATAACTGTTATATAGAGTATTAATAGTGTCTTCAATAAAAATTTAGATGCCTAATGAATTTCCTTCTTTACTTTTGTATAAATTAAAAACTAGAGATTAAGATACTAAAGTTAGATTATATGTTTCTTAGAACTTAAAAGTTTTCATTATTTCATATGCATTTATATCAGTGATTCTCAACCTTTTCAAAGCTGCCACCCCTAAGGAAGGAAAAATTTTTCGACACTCCCCTCCTTTTGTGGAAATCCTGTAATTTAGGTATGGGAAAAGACAGGTTCCTGAATTATAAAAGGCAAAAATTCTACATAATTTTTTTCAGTAGACTTACGCACCAAATTTTCTGATTTAATGCGATAGTTGTGCCTGGAACGTAATTGCATTCCTTTTGTTAAAACGAAAATGACTAATGGCAGAAAAATTGCTTAAGCAATGTTTTATGTTTAAAAAATTCTTAATTAAGTAATTAAAAAAAGGGCAGAAAAAATACACTAAAGAGCAGTCATTGAAGCAATCAAGTATGATCAATGAGATGTATTTGCTTAATGGTTCAGAGCTAGTTTCTGAATGTTCAGTTCAATATTTTTAGAGAGATGAAGGTGCAAGTCCCCTCTTACCATGATTTAGAGTAGACTTCTCTTTTTTGTGTCAACTCTTTGTCCATGGTATGAGCTTTCTTCTACTTAGCAATTAATTTTGATATATTATAAAAGGTTATCAAACCATCATCACATTTTTTTATGAGGTTGCTAGTAACCTGAGACAGATGGTGCCTTCAGAAACTTGGCTCTGATATTCTGGAAAAACGATTAGTCTTTATTTTGTTTGTCAGGATGAATTTTTTGCAGGTTTGTCTCACCATTATTTGAACTGCATGAGAGGGGTTTTCACGAGAGTTCAATTATTGCTGGTACAAATGGTGTAAATCAGATAATCGATTTAATAATTTTTTTTTTTTTTTTTGTGTTTTAAAATTAAGTTAGAAAGTTGACATGTACTCATTGCCCCCTACTGCCCAAAACATGCTCATCACCCCCTGCCACCCCAAAAAAGTTCATTGTCCCTTGTTGAGAACCAGTGTTTTATATGAATAGATTAAATAAATTACTTCTGTCACGCATATTTCAGGCTCTGTGCCAAGTGGCACAATAACACCCTTTACAGTGTCAGTTTAAGTTTTGCTGTCTTTTAAACGTACATCCATGTCCACAATTATTTTTACGTGCATGAAATCACAGATTCCTCAGACACTGTGAACTGTAATATAAATCTGTATAGAATGATACATTAGATTTATAGCACACGAATACGAAGGGAAAAAAATAAGAGCACAGCATATGATATAGAACTGCAGCATGAAAAAATAAAAATAATAATAATATGGTACAAGAAGAGGTCTGGAGAAAAAAGAATAATTCAGAAAAAAATTTAAGGCTTATGAAATTCTTCCCTGATTTGTATACCATATCATAATGGGATTTTGTGATTGCAATAATATTGTTTACCAGAGTTTGGGAAATTGAGTTCCACTCCTCCAGCACATTTATATCTCTAGGAGGAAAACTTCTCAATGCTTTTCAATGGTATTCCCATAAGTTCTGTAGCAGGTTAAGATTAAGAGATTTTGCTCACCATGATATTTGCCCAATGTCTTCACTTTCAAGGAATTTGTCAACAAGGTTTATTTGATGGGGGCAAGCAGTATTATCCAAAAATGGAATGTCAGCTCCATGTGCACTTCTGAAAAGTCTTATATAGGATTCTAAGACCTCGTCTCAGTATCTCTGGCAAGTCACAGAGCCACTGTTGAAAGTGTAGGGATGTACGTCCATCAGTGATTATTCTGTTCCATATCATTCCACCTGCATTACCGAAATGATCATGTTCCATAAGGTTCAAAGGAAGATTTCACATTCCCAATTCCCTGCAGATGTAAATGTGTTTAGAATCAGATGTTAACCCTTTCATGGGCCGTGGGAAGATTACTTCCCACCTACATGATCCTGGGAAATACACCTGTGGGAAGCGCAAAACCCACTATAATATATTGGCTTTGGTATTATAACGTTGGGAACTCTAATTCCCACTTCAGTATTGTGCTGCCATCTGTGTTGAATCGATTGAAAACAGAATTACCACATTTGTTTTGAAAGTTCGAACGCGTTTTGTGAGATCTGTTCTATTGAGACACCTGTTTTGATTTGACATTTGCATTGCTATACGATTCTGCTACAAATGTAAGTAAAACACTGTTTTTATTATAATAACGTTCTCTTATTTTGTATATTTCTGCAAGAACTATCTAATATTGAATAATAAATAATGGGTGAAAAGTGAAAATGCTATTGCATCGTGTATAAAAGCCACGTGCAATAGGTATGTTGGAAAAATTAGAATATTTTTGAACATACATTTGAAAATAACATTCAATTCTACTGAGAAAGAAAAGGATTATTTTGGCATGATTTTTACCGAGGAAATTTTACAGAATATTGTTGACGAAACTCATATGCAAAGCAGCCTAAGAAAAGGAAGAGATTGGGTCATACCACAAAAGACATTATCCTGAACTGGAAAGAAATCACATCAGAAGAATTGAAAGCATGGGTAGGTATGCATATACTCATGGGTATACATCAATTGCCTGAACTGAAAAACTACTGGAGAACAGACCCTGTTCTCAGTGTTCAATCAGTAGCAAGAATAATAATCGCAAAGAGGTTCAAAAAAGTAACTGAGATTTTACATGTAAATGATAACAGCACAAATCCATGTGGGCAACTTGGGCATGATAAACTCGATAAAGTCAGACCAATCCTCTCACAGCTCAATGATTCCATACCTAAAGTCTACGAACCTTCGTCAACATTATGAATAGATGAATGTATGATAGCTTTCAAAGGGAGAACTTCATTGAAGCAGTAGATGCCAATGAAGCCTATAAAAAGAGGTTACAAGGTGTAGTGTTTAGCAGACTCTAAGAGTGGATATATTCAAAAATTTGAAATTTATTGTGGAAAAGAAACTTCTGATAATAAGGGTAAAATATTGAGCTTAGGGGAAACAAACTAAACTAACGGAAGATGTGAAACAGGCAGGACATCTTATAGCCTACAATAACTATTTGACATCTTTTTTAGGCTTGCAAAAAGTCTACTTATAAGTGGTCTGTTTTCTGTGGGGACTGTGAGGCCGCAAAGGAAGGATCTTCCACCAATGCTGAAGGCTAATAACAAACTAAATACAAAGAGGGGAGGCTCCTAACTAAGGAAGGTGTTGCTGTAATAAAGTGGATGGACAAAAAGGCTGTTACATTGTTGACTACTGCACACAATTCAGGGATTATTACATCTGTAAATCGTACACAAAAGGATGGTACTAAAACAGAAGTACCTTGCCCTAAAGCTGTTGCCGTATATAATGATATCGTGGGGGGGGTTGATTGCTTCGATCAAAGAAAAGAAAGATACCAAATAGGAAGAAGATCTGTAGAATGGTGGCATCGTATTTTTGATTTTCTTATTGATCTTGGCATCGTAAATAGTTTTATACTGTGGCAAGTAAACAAGAGAAACAGAAGTTTAGACCACCTAACATTCCATATAGCATTAGCTCGTCAACAAATAGACGGATATTCCTCGAAAAAGGAAAGGCCGTCCTGCTAGCTTCCAAGCATAAAGGTGTGCGATTCCGGATGATATACGCTTAGCCAATGTGGGAAATCATATACCAAAGATGGTTTCCAACTATAGACGATGTAGGAAATGTAGCACAAAGGCCCAAGAAAAGAGGACCCGCTATATGTGTGCGGTATGTGATGTACCCTTGTGCATTGCAATATGTTTCTCATCTTTTCACGGCAAATAATCGCCTTTAAATTGAATTTTCTCTATGACCATAAAAGGTCCTTACTTCCCACCCCTAGAATTTAAATGTAAAGAAAAAATTTGGCAAAAGGTCCTGTGGGAAGTATACTTCCCACCCCTAGAATTTAAATGTAAACAAAAAATTTGGCAAAATAAAATATATTTCCTTAAATGCTATTGTTTAGTTGATAATAAAACATAAAAAAAAAAAAAAAAAAAAAAAAAAAAAAAAAAAAAAAAAAAAACGGGAGAAATTCAAAAGAGAAATAAATGGCCCATGAAAGGGTTAAACTAAACCTTGATTCATCAGTGAAGAGAGTATGTGACCACTTGTATTCACTCCAGTTCCGATGTTCCTTGCACCCATTAAAGTGATCCCACTTTTGCTGTGGAGACAGTGAAGTCATTATCTTGGCTTTCTGGCATAAAGGCCTTTTTCATTTAGCCTTCTGCTGAACGGTAGACTCCCTGTTACAATGGGCAGTTATTGCCAGATACCGATCTTGAAAAGCAGCTATTATTTTTTTACGGCTTGTCCAGGCCTCTTTACAATGGTTTCAGAGTTCCGAAATTATTTCCATAGCTTAGAGATTGTCTTGAAATATTCGCACATCTCACTGCTTCAATGATTATCTGCCCTGCTTCTGAATGGCTGATGATTTGCCACCTCACAGATTCTTCCAAATAACACTTCAGAGCCATAATAAACTGTTTACTGTCAGGTGACATAATGCCTTGATTTGTATATAAGAAACTGTTTCATCGCTTTTGATTCAATATTGGTAATTAGGCTTGTCTTTCGCACATTCCCAGCAAAAAGGGACTATATCAATTGGATATTTCATGGAATTATTTTGGGGTATTTAAAGATAAGTTTGGACATGAGGGTAGATTATCAGTAGTAACATTGCATCTTTTCCGTTTTCTTAATAGATTACATATGCAAAGACAAATAAAAATATCAGTTTATTCTAATACAACCAGTGTCAAGGTGAAGAGCCCACTGGTGCCCCACAAGATTTTAGAAAAATATTAATGCAATTATATTTTTTTAGTATAGCAGGACTTGTTAGTTTTCATAACTTCTTCAACATGTAATTTTTAAATGCAAATATTTAAAAAGTTCCAGTTGAAGCCATATCCTTTAGAGATAGAGCGCCTCAATATTCTTTGGGTAATCACCTCAGTATTTGCTTATATAAATTCAAGTCACTTAACATCTTATGTAAAGTAAAGTAGTATATCACTCTGAAATTATCAGAAATAGTAACTCTAGATTTAAATATTTCCTAGAGAGAATTGTAGACTGCAGTCTGCTATATTTCCCATCATGTACCCATGAGGTTACTTTCTGGCTGTATGATACTGTAGTTATATCAAGTTCAGAAAGTTTTTTTAATTTGATGAATAGCAGAATTGAAATTCAGTCAAATCTTTTGTGGTGGCTAACTCTCTTAGACAACCTCTTCTGCTGTGTACATTTGAGAATACAAACATCAGTATGGACAATCACTGGTCTGTAAGGCAGCCACTTCCCTAAGGACCAGAATCACGTGGAACTGTGGATATTCATATTACAGGTGATTAATTATAGTGGCATTAAAATAAGTAAAATGAGTCTGGATACATTTTAAGCTAATTATTGATATATAAATAAATCATTTTTGCTCTATAGTGCTGTGAAAATTAACTTGAACTGAATAATCCTTTTGTTGAACTTAATTTCACTGCAAAATTAAACTAGTGTTTGTCAAAGCTAACATGCATCTTCTGCAGTGTTTTTAGTCTTAACAGGAAGTTTTAAAAAACAGTTAGAACAATACATTTTAAATAGCAATTTTTTTGTCTTAGAATAATGAGTTAGGTTATTAAATTTTTTTAGTCTTCGAACAGTATGTGAGGCTATTAAAAATGCTTAGTCTTAGAAAAGTAAGTGAGGCAATTAAAATGTTTTCACTTAAAAATTTAGTTTCAGTTATAAAAAGTAACTTTTAGCAAATGAGATTCTGTTTGGATCTTCAGAAATAGATAAATCCTAAAATCCCCCTCCATATTAATTCTAAAAACTAGTCAACTATATAATGTAATAGAACTGTGGTTTAAGCTGATTTGAACAGTTTTAAGCTGATGTTGAATAAAACTAAAAATCAATGCCAGAATTTGTTATTTACTACCTTGTATGAGGCAAAGGATTAATTGTAATCGCGAAAAATTTCAAGTATCATATTTTATTGGAAATATCCATTTTTACCACTTCTAAATCCATTTGAACTTTTTTTTTGCATTACTTCTGTATGTACTGTCAGAATAAAGGACTCTTTTTTTTTTTTTTTTTCCAAAACGGATTGTAAAGTGGTTTTAAAATTGATTCAAAAGAGTTATTTTTGTGATGCTTGCATGTATGTATGTATTCATGTATCTTGCATAACTCAAAAACTATTTAGCCGTAGAAAGCTTGTATATTTGCATATGAAACTTCATCTAGTTCTCCACCTCCCTTTTTTGTTGCAATTAGCAATACCAAATATGTATCCAGTGGCATTGATGTTTACCTGCCTTAAAATGCCCTTATCTTTATTTTTGCAACTATTGGGCGTAATCTTATACTTCCAGTTACAGAAGTGTGTTAAATGACGAAAATATTTATGCTTTAGCAACGTCAAATTAAAAAAATTATTTTTGATAATTAATGAAATGTAATTTTTAATGCAGTTTTCTCGTTCCTGTACTTATGTTTGGGAAAGTTTTATACACATTATGAAAAAAATAAATTATTAGTTTCACTTTTGTACAATGAAAACTGACCAGGATATTTGATTTCAAAAATTCACAGTTTTTGATGTCATTTTCTACTTGCCTTGAGGGATCAATTAATTAAGTTAAGAGTAATTCGAGGAAATAAGTTTAAATAAAGTTAAGCCAGAAATGTGTATAATTTAATAGACTATACAAGGAAGTCATGTGATCAGATTTTTTTTTTTTTTTAAATTAACTTATTTTGACTTTGAACATAAATAACTTGGTATGTTGAAATCTTTGTATATTTTCACCCAAAAGTTATGTGAAAAACGCTTTTCACCAGAAGGCTGTAGTTTTTAGAAAAATAGTTATATTTTGAAAAATAATAATGTTTCATAGCATTATTTAAAATGTTTTGTCAGCATCTTTTTCTATTAATATTTCAAATTTCTTTATGAAATAGATTTTGTTACTTAAAAAAATTTTTTTTTAGGTATGCAGAAAGAGCCCTTAGTAAAGTATCATTCCAGATACCAAAAACATACTTTTTATCACCTGAAGTGCAGTCATGTTTGAAAGATTGGAAAGGAGTGCTAATATTTTATTCTCTGAGGTTGATAATTGCACCAATAGTTGAGAGTCTTATTTTATTAGACAGGATGCTTTATTTATATGAACAAGGTGATTTTTTTAATGGTTATTTGATATTTATTACACAACTTATGATGTAAAGTGTTGAATTTGAAATAATTTTGTAATCGTAACTAACCTGTATTTTCGCTCCTTAGGTTATCCAAGCTGCATTGCTCCAATTTTTGATCCATCTATATCACCAAGAAATCATCTACTAATATCTGCTCGGAAAAATTTTATGAGATAATAATTAATACATATTTAGCTTATATAGAGAATGTGGTCATTATAAAAATTCCTTTTATTTTAAAATGTGTCATTGATACTTATTTATTAGCATTTACATATCAGCATTTTAAAACTCTTTTGTTGTATTTGATTTTAGATCTTTTCTATCCTAAATTGCTTTAACTAAACTTATGAAATTTATAAATTTAATAATTTTGCTATCAATTTATTCAAACTGCTCTGCATTGTAGCATGTGTTAAAAAGAGCTTTTAAGCCATGTTTATAAAAAGATAGAACATTGATTTGTTAAGGTAGTGTTAATGTTCAACAGCAGTGATTATGCACTCAGTTAAAATAAGTATTTACTTTCAGCCTTCTTTTGCAATCTTTGGAATTTTAAACTATAGCAACCAAGATTTTATCTTTCTGTATCAAAATTCAATGAGAATCAATGAGAATGAATGAGAATGGTATTGTTTCAAATTAAAAATTTAGTTATCAAATTATCTGTATATCTGAACTTTAATATATGTACTAAATGCAATTTACATATATTGCTACTATTGGAACAACTGTACAGTTTTTTGTATTCTTGTATAGATCAAATTTGACGTGTTAAATTTTTTTAACAAAGGCTCCTGAAGTCATTAATTTTACTTTAGTTATTTTTAATTTTAGATATTATTATACCCAATAATTGTACTTATTAAAGAAAACAAGTTTCATGATTTGCAAACATGTGTGAAGATTATAACTTCAAAAAAGTGTTTTCCACATATTTTTAAATATTAAATCAGCATTTATATAACTAGATAACTGAAATACTCAATTAGTTGCAGTCCGTTCACCCTCTGTATTGCATGCACATTATATATTCATGAAAAATGAATTTTATTCCACATGACAAAAAAAAAAAAAAATATTTAAACAAAAAAATGATGATTCTTTTGAATTTGCATAATTATATACATTATATACTCCACTTCAGGTGTTATTTAATAGTTGAAATAAGGCTGATATATGGTTGAAAACGTTTTCATCTACAATAATGAACTTTTGTTATGGTGGTTTGCACATGTGGCAGATAAATAAAAATAAATTTATTAATTAGTTGCTTCTTCGGGGTGAGATAATCTTATAATAGATCAGTTATTTATTTGTAAAAAATTATATTCATTAAATGTGTTGGGTTTCCAGTCTGTAATACTTAATCTTGCATGTTTATAAAAAAAATATTGTAAGTTTTTTTTTTCATATTTAGACAGTTATCTCATTATTTTGGTTTACTTTTGTAAACTTCCACAAGAATGCAAATTAATTTAAGGTATAAATAAGCATCTTGTTTTAAAGTTTGGCCTGAGAGTGTTTAGCAGCATTTGGCCATTACTTTAGATTTTCTGCTGTTGCTAGTTAGTTTGCTGACCAAATTTTCTGTTTGCCAGAATTTCTTTGTGAACTCTTAGTCAGAGGAGCCACTAGGTTTTGCTACTTTCATTATTCTCGTTGGACTTAACTCATGCAAAGCTTGAACTGTTTGCCTACCCACAAGATAGCAAAGTTTTTTTTTTTTTTGTATTTTATTTGGGATTTAAACTAAATGCTAGATTGGATGAAAAGTCATGACAGTCTTTTGGCTAATTTGGTGATTTAATGCTTTTAAGTTAATACTGTAACCATATAAGATAAATAAAGAGAACATGTGTGACTATTTTATCTCCAGTCAAAATATTAGGAGCAGTTTGAAGAGTATCCTAATCCCAGACTTGCAATCTCATGAAAATAATTTGTTAAATGAATGTTATATACACTATTCACCACTTATTAAATCACTTCAGTTCCAAATATATTTGAGTTTAAAAAACTAAATTTAATAGTTTCATATTGCATTATAACTGATATCACAATTTGCAATGCAGAAATAGTTGAACCACTATTTCTGCATTGCAAACTGTGATATCAGTTTTTAACTTTTTACATGAAATAATAACTAATCACTAATTTGTTAATTAATCCTAAAATTAAAATAAAAATTAGTACTAAAATTAAACTATTTATGCAATTTTGAAATTCTTTAAAAATTTTTTTTTATAAAAATATTTTGGATGAAATTTTATCTTTTAACTACAACTATTCTATCTGTCTTCGTTTCATACTGTTCAATAAGTTTTACAGTGGTATTCTCAATTTCGTAAATCTGCTGATCACCACATTTCAGTTTAAGATAGTTCTTAGAATTTCCTGTGCCCTTCTAGATTCAATTGATTATGGCATGCCATCACATTGTTTCATATCATGTTCGCTATCCATTTCTGCGAGCCCACCAGCGGCCGAGCGGTAAAATCGCTGAACACTGGTAGTTCGGTCTGAGGTTCGAATCCCGCGAACGGGCTGGCTGCATGGGCGTTTTCGTGGTTTTCCCCATGTGTAACAGTGTAACATGTATACGAGCCAGTTTCTCTTAGAAAGTCCTCCACGAAAGGCATCCCTCCCCTTAGGCAGATAGCCCTAGTGTGCTTTGCCATATTCTCAATACACACACTATCCATTTCTGCAGTTCTTTTAGCGCTTTCAGAATCATTTTTTATACACAGTCTCAATACTGTTGTGAATTGACACATATTTAAAAAATGAATCTTCATAAATTCCCTCACTGATATCTGAAGCATTAGCTATAGCCTGCAGTTCTTCTGAGACTTCTTTTACATACAAAACCACATTTTTGAAATTAATTGTGTTTTTGCAAGATTGACTGTCTGCAGTGGCTTGTATGTATAGCCTCTAGCAAAGATATCAACTTATGTCCTTATCTCCATCAAAATGCTTGCATCTTTATAAAATTTGGTTCTTTTTATATCCTGCTGTCAAGTCTCAATGAAAGAAATACAAATATTTTTCAGAAAGAGATCAGAGATATGTGCACTGCACAATTATCTAATTACTAAAATTATTTTTCATTTTGCAATTCACTATCTCCTTTTAAAAGAAAATCTGTAAAAATACTGTTTGTCATCTACGATTTCTTGTTGCTAAGGTAAATTAAAAGTGAATTCTTGACACTTTTCAAACATAGAAATTTTCTGTTTTTGTAAGTAACCAGTGCTGTTTTCTTCATTGTTGGGTCCATACTGCGCATTGATAATGCAGAAACTTGTTCCTTCCATTTCTTACGCGAACTGCTGTTTCAGGTTGAAATAGTAATTACGAATTTTGTTTTAACTTGCAGTCAAGTTGACTACTTAAAAATTAAGGAGATGCTGGATTAGACTTTTATTTCCAAATTATGAATGTATTTGGTGCTATAAATACAGTGGTATGCAAAATTAAGAACGAGGTGGAGAAACTGTCATAAAAGCGGAACAAATCAATGTATTGAAAGACCAATCAGAAGATAGACTTGGTACTGGTACAGTGCGCTAGGAGAAAGAGGCACCCAGACCTGGTTAGCTTGAGGCTGCCTTAACACAGTTAAATGCACCAACCCTTAGAGGCGATCCAAGGGGTCACTAATCTATCGGTCGAGCCGATGAGCCAAAACTAAACCGAGTTGACAGGCGCATTCAGCAACTCATATTCCACGTTCCCATCCTGGAGGGAATGTAAGAACATCTGCCATCAACAGGGAACCCAATCCCGGGCAACAGAATAAAGTCACTTAAAGACATGCATATACAATGGCACATGGCTTGGGGACTTATAGGAAGAAGGTATAAAGCACACGGACAATGTATGCACTCAAGAATTTGATGGGAAAGCTAGTGCAGGATGTGCAGTGATTTCAACAACGCTGCATAGATAATACCGTGTGACCATAATTTACAGTTGGATTGCCAACGAGCAATCCAGAAGGCATCTGGATGACCACCAGTCTACATGCAGCTGGTCTGGCCATTGTTTTAAGGTTATATAGCCAGACATTAGAAATTAAGAAACTTAATACCAGAGAAACTGGAAAATCTGATGACAGATGTTTAAAACAATATGGAAGTCCTAGAGAAGTAACTGAAGAAATCCTCAATAAAGTCATAAACTGAAAAGACTTGCTCTGCAAATAAATCAGAGAACACATTTGGATGCTAATTCGCAGTTGTTTCACCAAATAATGAATCAGAAAAAGCAATGTATCATTCGTATATTATGAGATTAAATAAGGTAAAGCTGGTAAATTCTACCTTAATATAAGGAGGAGGGAAGAAACTAAATCTTACTTGCAGAGTACCCAAAAGAAGGCAAATGAAAATTTTGCAACATTTTTATTAATAGGAGAAGGAGTTCCAGATGTTTAGTGATCGAAGAGAAGAGAAACTGACTCGTATTCATGTTAATCGCACTAAAATGACTATAATACGACATGTCTATGCACGGGCATAGCTAGAGGGAGGCATGGGGTGGCATCTGTCCCCGGGTGCAGAATCCAAGGGGTGCCAAACTGATGTTACGACATTTTAGAATTAAATGTTTCCCATCCTTGGCAAGCAGTAGGGGGCACAAAATCTTCAGTTGTCTCTGGGCGCTGTAAACCCTAGTTACGACTGTGCGTCTATGAGATGTGCGACTTCCAACATTTCTTGTATTCCAGTGTAGGTTTTCGAAGATTAAACTTCAATCTTTTTATTTTAAGTTGTTATGTGCTGATAGCCAAAGTATGTATCTTTTGCTTTGTATCTCTTCCGTTAGAGTTTTATATTTTATTTCGTGAATCAGTGAGCTGGGTTACCTTCCAGATTTTCCAAACTGAATTTTGGAAATGTGGGCGTCACCAAATAATATTAGTTTTTACAGTTTTTTTACTCCCTGTCTATAGAATATTAGCAGCTAAATGTTTTACTGTTATGTATTTCTAGATGAACTGATTCACATATATTTTTTTGGGGAAAAACTTAGTTTAATATTGGGTGACCTTTCTTGTCAAATGTCTGCTCAAACAGGGCATCATTTTCTTTATTTAATGTGAGTAAAAACACAGCATCTCTTTCCCAATAGCATTTAGAAGATGTTATCTCTATTGGAATCTTCCAACAGAGTTGAATGGGCAAGGTGTGTTGAATGGGGAAGAGCTTGTTATACTGACAAACCATGATTTTTCTGCAGATGCACATTTTATATGTAATGAGAAAAGCGCCTTTTCCACATATAAGAAAGGAAAGTTGAAGAGAACCCATTTTGTATTCAATCTAGGAAGATTATCTGACCCTTCAAATTTTAAAACTATTATCATCTTCACAGCCTTGAGCTGTCTTTTATTGTCTTTTATTATTGTTATATCGTTTTTTCGGTTGCTATTTAGCATATAATTAGGCTTTGTGATAAAATTATTTTAAATGTAAGAACTATCAAGATTCATTTATTAATCATTATTAATTTAATGATCAAGGAACCCAGGAAGAGTGATATAATCAAGAAATTTGAGTCCATTCACTAATTTCAAATTGAATAAGAAGAGATAAAATTTTCTGTTAAATTATTTTTAAAATTGTTGCAAAGCGGAATTAAAAAATCTGATGTGGACACTACTTGACTTCTTGTACGGCCTATTAAATTATACACATATTTATTTTGCACTTCAGTTAAACTTATTTCCTCGAATTATTTTAACTTAATTAACCGATTTCTCATGGTAAGTTGAAAATAACATTTAAAAATTGCAAATTTTGAAATTAAATATACCGTCCAATTTGTGTCGTATGGACTCAAACTACTAATTTTATTTTTTCATAAGATATTTTATTTTTCATACATATTTTTTTATTTTTTCATATAAGATAAAACTTTGTGAAATATAAATATGGGAACCGGGAGATCGTATTAAAAGTTATCTTTTGTTATTTGTGGAAAATTAATTTTTTTTTAAAATTTGCCATTGGAAAACAGAGATATTTTCATCATTTAAAACACATATGTAATTGGGAGTATATATATCGATATATGACTACGACCGACCGACTGCGAAAATGAAGGTCGCTTAAGGACTTTTTATATATATAAAAGAAGGTGCACAGCAAGATGTCACAGCAGTCTCATGCAAAATTTCTATGTTCTACGGCTACTTGTTTTTCAGTTATGCGAGATACATACATCCATACGTACGTATGTACAGATGTTGCGAAAAATCCCTTTTGAATTCATTTGAAATCCATATTACAATCCGTTTTGGAAAAAGCAGTCCTTTATTCTATCTCTACGTAAAAGAATCGTCCAAATGGATTCGCGAGTGGTTAAAATGGATATTGCTGTTGAAATATGAAACCCGAAATTTTTCGCGATTGCAATACTTCCTTTACCTTGTACAAGGAAGTAAAAACAGTGGTATTCTGTTGGAGAAAAAGTGGATTTCCATTCAGAGGTCATCGCAATTCTGTGTAAATGTATATAAGTGAATATTGAAATAATAAATGGTAATGGAAGTGTTCGCCGAAAACATCGCGGACGGAAACGTCGCGGAGAAAACAACGCAAGGCGAAAGCATTGTGGCACAAAACATCGCGGGAGAAAATAAAGCAATTCTGTAACATCGTGGTGCAAAATATCGTCATCGAAAATGAAGCAGTTCAAAAACTTCGCAGTTTTAAAAAAATCGTCGTCGAAAATATGGTGGTAAAAAATAAAGTACCTACTATCATCGCAGACATACGTTTTTCAGGCTTTAATAATTGTAAATGGATACTCGCATAATGATATGTGAGCGCAAGATGGAAAGAATTCTAATTTTTACTTTCATACTTTTATTAACTAATAAATATTTGCTAAAAATGTGGAAACTTAAGCATATGAAATTAATTCAACTTATAGCACTTAATAGAATTTTAAACTGATATAGTTAACTAACAAAGGTGATTAATAATTCATTTTTTATAAAGTTTTACCGGTAATATTTTATAAAAAGTATAATCTAAAAAAATATTAGAAAAAGGAAGATAAGTAACTGCATAACCTTATCTTTAAAAAATTGCCAAGTTAATTATGAGACTATTTTCTTCACTTTTGTGAATCTGATACGCTTATAGTGAAAATTAGTTCTTTTTTGTTTGAATTTCTTGTTTTTTTTTTATAAATTTATTAGTTAATAAAAATATGAAAATAAAAATTATCCTTCTTTCCATCTTGCACTCACAAATCATTATGCGACCTAAAAAACTCATGTCTGCGATGTTATCATCGTCGTGCGATGATTTGTAGGTACTTTATTTTTTACCGCGATATTTTCCGCAACGATGTTTTTAAACCGCTTTATTTTCGACCATGATATTTTGAATCACGATGTTTTAAAACTGTGATGTTTTCTTTCTGCTTTATTTTCTCCCGCGATGTTTTGTACCACGACGTTTTCGCCTTACCTTGTTTTCTCCGCGACGTTTTTGTCCGCGATGTTTTCGGCTGTAACCATATGCTTACACTTGACTTACATAAGAGGTCAAGGCTATGATGTTCGGGATAGTTGGGCGTGTACAGTATAAAGTGAGAGGAAAATTTTCTTCAGCTTTCAAATTGTGCTTCTCATTTCTTTAATTTGGTAATTTCTGATGTATGTCACATTTAGGATGTTCGTAATTGCATGGAAGTGATTAAAAAATGTTCTTTTTTATAAACACTCCAGAAATTCTGCTTTGTAAGGAAGTATATCAACTTCGTACATATCTTCTCAAAGAAAACTTCTGAAAAATCTTTATCTCGCTTGTTAAGTAGAACGACGCGAATCTGTTATGCTTACTGTGAAATTACTAAAACCTTCGACTCATGTATTAAAATATTAAAGAACTGACATGATATGAAATCATCTTCGGAGGTTTATATATTTTTGAATTTATAGAAACTGCTTTTATGACTGCATTATTTTCGATTGCAAAAATATTTTTCCAGTAACATTGCCATTTAAGTAGGATTTTACAGTCGAAATCGGCAGATCTCAAAGCAAAAATTCAGTTATGTGACGATACTCTTAAAGAATTACAAGAAGTTTATGACAGTTCAGAAAAGTAATTCAATGCAATCTATAGGATAAATTTGAACAAGTGGGCCAAACTTTAGGGGGTAATAGAAGGCAGCTATATGAGCAATAGAATGTATGATCGAAACGCAAACGCCGAGCCGTTAGATGGGCATTGTAAATAATTGGTATAAAAAGTGTCGGTCCTCCCACTCAACGGCATTTTCTACCGTGGATTGCCGAGAGGATTGCTGATTGTACGAACCACGAAATTTCCAGGGCGATGGCTTGGTCGATGTGATCCCGTAGCCTGGCCACTAAGATCACCGGATCTCTCATGTTTGGACTTTTTCCTGCAGGTTCATATAAAAAGCCTAATCTACGTGTGCCCCATTGCAACCAATATGGATCTAGTCGCCAAGATCGCCGTTGTTGCCGGCGATATTCGGGAAATGCCTGGTGTCTTCGCAAATGTGCCTCACTCCCTATCCCGTATGTCTGAAGTCTGCATTACAGCTGGCGGAAGATCTTTTGAACAATTTCTATGAGCATGTTCTGTTAATAAAATGTTTTCTGATGTATCTCCTCTCATTCTCGTGTTAATTCTTTAAATGTGACAGTGAAAAACTACCCTTCTCACCGCTTGCGTTCCGACGATACAATCTATGACGAATATTGCTCATATAGGTGCCTTCTATCACCCCCTAAAGTTTTGCTCACTTGTTCAGAATCAACCTGTATATTCAGATAGGCAGAGGTTCTGAAGCAAATACAGTCGAATTCGGTTAATTGGACCACCGGATAATCGGACCAGCCGCTTTTTCGGACCGAATCCTAAAGAACCGAAACAAATCCTATGTACATAAGCCTAATATTATTCACTTATATGGGCCAAAATTCCGTTTAATCGGACTAAAAAACGTGAGAGCGAATAAGAAACAAGCCACAAGTCGTCCGCGTATTAAAGTGCATGATAAGAGCAAAACCAGTGAAAGGTGAACACGCGCACCATTTTCTTTGATCTTTCTTAAAACAGAGCCCCCAGTAGCCGTCAGCGAGGTTATTGGTCCCACTGCGTCTCCGATTTTTGAGGAAATGAACAAGAGTGTCCGGCCCCACCTGAAAGAAATTCTTGCTTGTCCATCATGATTAAAGTTTACACGAGAAAGCTATTATTTCACCACCCTTTTGGGATGATTTTTAGTGCCAAAGCTTTGAATGCCGAGCATTTTATCTCCCTCTTGACCTCAACATCTTGACCCCGAAACACCAAAGTTTCTTCAGACCACTTTAGTCAGTGAACTGTGCGCATGTCTTGTTTCCCCTGCCAAAATGCCACGACGGGATTTGGCGTTAGCTGGAAATTTGGTTTCCTAGATAAGATCAAATGAAACACTAGTAAACATCGTTTGGTGGAAATTACTGGATTGTTAAAGACTGCAATTTCGCGCTTGATAAAACAAGATAATGAGCTGCGAGAAGACTGGGCACAATGTGAAGGTCGAGGAGGAAGTTCCGAAAACCGGAAGCGTTGAATGCAAGGATCCAGACGTCGATGAGGCTCTTAATGAATGGTTTGCCATTGTTACTGGACGAACTATGCGAGTAAGTGGCCCAATGTTAAAATGCAAACCAGAAGAACTCGCTAAAAAGCTGGGCCACGATGACTTTAAAGCTGCGGACGGTTGGTTGTCTCGAAGGAAATCTAGACATGACAATAAAATTCAAGAAAGCACATGGCGAGAAAGAAAGTGCTGATATAGCGGGTGCTGCAGAATGGAAATCAACAAAACTGCCCGAGTTTCTTGAAAATTTTTCAGCAGATGACATCTACAATGCTGATGAAACTGGACTGTATTATCGTGCTGCACCGGACGGCTCTTTAAATTACAAACATGTTGCACTCTGGTTCCAAAAAAGCGATGGATCGCGCAACTGTCTTGTGCTGCTCAAACATGTCAGGAACGGACAAGAGGAAGCTGTTAGTTATAGCAAAAAGCACTAAGCCTCGCTGCTTTAAAGGACTTAGGGTGAACAGTTTATCAGTTGTGTATCGTGCGAACAGAAATGCGTGGATGACCTCTGAACTTTTTCAAGAATGGCTGAAGGACTGGGACAGAGAGCTACAATGCCAGTCCAGAAAAGTGATGCTTCTTCTTGACAATTGTGCAGCACATCCTCATTTAGATTGCTTGAAGAACATCCAACTGGAATTTCTACCTCTCAGGACCACAACTTTGGTCCAGCCAATTGACACGGGCATCATCAAAAATTTGAAGACCCTTTATCGTGCAAGGTTGGTTAATTACATCCTTGAAGCAATTGAAGAAAGTCTGCTGACCTCATCGTGAACCAGCGAAGTCAGTGCAAAGGTCAACATCTTACAAGCAGTTATATTTGTGGCCGACAGCCGGCGAAAAGTGAGCAATTCAGAACTGTTTTTCTCACTGTGGCTTTAAGCACTTGGTTTTGGAGATGGATGTGGACATGCTCATTGAAAGTGAAAATGATGACGGACATGTGAAATTTCAATAGGTACAAAATTGCGAAGAATTTTTACCCATCGACAATGAGCTTCAATGCTACGATGAAAATGAAGATTACGACGCTGCAATCGTTGCTCGAGTTGCAGCAAAACACACGACAGCATCGGACCAAGAAATCGGAAGATCAAGAAAGTGATGATGATGATGCCGCTAATAAGTTGGTGTAAGTGACAACACAGGATGCGAGGAAATGTATTGAAACTTTGCGTCGGTATATCATGCAGGAGGGAAATGAAGGTAGTCCCACTGTTGCGTTAGATGTTTGTGGCAATTTCGTTCATGTGCAATTCGTCAAGAGAGTGCGTCATATCATATTGAGTAAGTTCTTCAGATGTTGACTGGAACTTGGTAAGAACTTGTTTTTATTGTGCTACTTATGCTGAGTATTGTGGAGGTCGTTTCTTAGAATTTGTTTGTAAATTAATTTTCTTCAATGAAAAAAGTTCGACTGTAGTTCTTGTTTGTACATGTATGTTCGCCGTACGTGTGTATCGCACAATAAAGGTCATAATTACATTTTAGTACATGATTTACATGTACATTTACTGTTTTGGTACATATAGCACGTCCCGTCTTACAACATAGGACATGTTCGTACCCGCTGATCCGATCGCTAGAACCAAAACGATCGCTTCCTGATGTGGTCCGATTAACCGGAATCGACTGTAAATGAAAAATAATTTAAAATTTCTCTTCTGCGATTGATAAGTAAGCAACCGTTGTTTTAATGTTGTTGTGCTCTACATGTTCATGGTTTAGGAAGGATTGACGGCAACACTTGATGAAGAATCAAAACACAATTTATTTCTCAGCATTGCACAATAGAGTTCCAAAGACACGCTTACAGTCGTCGGAGAAACTACAATAAACACGCTGAGACAATCAACAACACAGCCATCAGGCTATAACGGTGAAGACAGCTTCACGGCAAAACAATAATACAGCTCCCGACTCGGTCGATCGCTCTCGGAGTTTAACAAACTCAGGATACTCTTCACGTTAAAACTCACGATACACTCAACGATGCACCACGATATGTTGCTACTCCGCGTACCGGCAGGGTTTGTACAGCTTTTGACCTGCCTTCGAGAGCATTCTGGGGTAAATCGGTAAGAATTCGTTCTACAATGCTCTCGTTCTGTCCATGGTATATCGCCAATTTTGTCGCCAAATGGGCGACTTTGCTCCAAATCTAGCAACTCTTCCTTTCTTTGTCACTTTCTGCCAACCCTAAACTCTCTTTTGCAGAGAAGTTATGTTACCGCAGCTGGACATTTCGCAGCAACATTATAAGTGAATAAATCGAATCATATTTTCATATATAAAATTTTAATTATTTCTTAGACGATGTGATCTTGCACTTAAAAGCATGTTTTATTAAACATAAAGTAATATTAAATGAGTTTAAAACTTAATCTAAGAGAATAATTTTTTTTTCAATATGAATATTCAGGGAAAATCGAAATGCTTTTAAATACATTTGTGGAATTGAAATACTTTTAAATACATATGTGTAAAATTCTTCTGTTTTGTGTCTGTTGTCTTTTTGTATATATTTTAAAATATTTGTTAATGATGTTGATGGATTTCTCACAAATATCATATGACAATAACTTATATTTCCTCGTCCTCGATTACCATTATTTTCTAAATGAAGTTTCATAATTTTTTTTTTTTTATTTACTGAGACATTCCCGGCATGTGAAATAACTTTCTTTCTTGCTTGAGTTCTTATGTTCGTTAAATATGCTAAAAATTCCTGAAGTGCTTAGCATATTTAGTTAAACTCTTCAAAGATGAAATTCAAATATTTTATGCAGGCTATGAGTCTCGAGGTAATCTTAATTTGGTGCCTAGTGGTAAAACAAAGCGCCTGAGTTTAAAGAGGATGTGTAAATGGATCATAGAAACATGTGCATAATTACATTAACGATAACTAAGAAGAATTAAAAAAAAATTTTTAAAGCACTGATATTTCTAGTTGCATATACTCTGACAGATTTTGAAAATGACGATGTCTATGGAACTATGTCTTGGGCAGAGAGAGCTTCGTGCTACATACCAAGAAAATTAAGAATACATTAGTATTTTGATTTAATATACCAAGCATTGGAGTTAATTATCGCACCCATTTATGTCCAATTCTTATAGTTACAAGTAATCAATAGTTTACTACTTAATTTTAGAGGATTTACATCTAATTCTGTTATATGCATGCTTTTGCTGAACAAAATCTCAGACCGTCTGGAGAATATAAATTAAATTTTTCAATGTCAAATCTGTTGTTCAAAATCATGTTTTAAAGCCAGGGACCCTAACAAAGAAAAAGTTTACGTACTTTTCGCATTTCTAATTTCCGGTTAGTAAGTAATGGCTCAAAATCTGAAGAAAATGCATGGAGAAATTCGATAGTTTAGGTGTAGAGCTGGGCCTGGGCTCAAAGGATAGGAAATTCCATGCTAAGTATTGAAAAAAAAAAATTTTGAATGTATTTCCAAAAGCGTGACGTTTTCATTTGTTTGTTTATTATTTCTTAAACAAGTAGGAATATTATTGCTTTGCTGTGCACATGCGTATGTAACACCGTCGGTGGAACCTACGTTGGGCCCAAAGAATTAGAAATTCCAGCTCTTACTTCTGAGATTCTGAATGCATATCTAAAGCTATCTGTCAGCCTGAAGTTTTCATTTGCTTATTTATTATTTAGAAATGAATATGCACCGTGTCCTTAAGAGTTATTCATCGGCCTTTTTGGGCAAACGTTACCCGTAAGACGTTTACACTTCTTATTATAAAATCTGTTTCAATGGCGTGATTAAATTTAAAAAGCTAGTTTTGTAGAAGGTACGAAATGAAATATTTTGTACGGTCCTTCGAATTTCTTTAGTTGTATTTAATAAGAGTTTGTTGTATTTAATAAGAGTTTATATTTTATCGTTTGATTCCCGTAGGATAAAAAATGTCCAATCTCTTTAATCTCAATATTTGGGATTTTTGGTATTTTTCCCAGCTTCTTTCGAGAGATTGGTTAAGAAATGAATTAAAATAATCCGAGGTTGAATTTTCCATCTTTAATATCATTTTGAGAAACTTATTTGTGATTTATTAGCATGTAACATTCTTTAATTTGTAATTCTGTTACATACTGTACGCCGAAACCATTTTCACGCAAGTAGTTTATAAGGTGTTCAATGCCAAAAATACGCTAATTATTTTCAAATGCAAATTTATTACTTTAGGATCATACAAAAATCATCGGACTAGAAATAGTCTCTACTTTTAAATGTAGGCAAATAGTGTTATGAATTGGTTATGGGCTAAAACTGAACTCCGCCACTGTTCTCTGGAGCAGGAACTCCTAAGTGATTCTGTGAATATGATACCCTTTTGGAAAAATTTATATTGATCCAAACGTTTTACGACCATCTGCAAAGCAACACTTGTCACATCAGAAATCTTTCGACTGTATGCCATTGCTACAATTGCTCTCAAGAAAATATGCCATTGCTTACGACGAATGTATGATTAATTCAGGTAAGATTTTCGCCCAAGGGTGAGGTGTTCGTACCGCTCATTACCCTACAACCAGGGAAAGGCCAAAGGTACGAAAATGATTGACAGTATTAAGACTCTACGAAGTCAAGGCCTACTTGCGAAAGTTGGTAACTTCGATTCGATTCGGTTCGTCAGAGCGAGCGCACACTGTTAAATTCTACCAGCTGTTGAATTGTGAATCTTGGGCTTCGCGTTCTTGCCGCTAAATAAGTATCACGTCGGTTTGAGTCAGCCTGCTAGAGTAAATGGAATTATGTAGTCTTGCACTAACACTTATCTTTGAATTTAGTTTGTTACATTAAGTTCCTCATCACAAGTGGTTGTTGACTGTATAAGTACGTGAGTCAGTGCCGTCTGTAAACTTATTGTGTTCAATGAAACAGTCTTTTTCACCCTTTCCCAGTTGTATTCACCTTCGAGTCTTTGCGAAAAGTTGCAACACAGTCTTCAAGTAGATCTAGTTACAGTGTATGTTAGCAAAGAAGACTAGATTTTAAATTTTGACTAAATATAACTACAGGGATTGTCTTACTGTAAAAAGTTAGGCTTTTATAATTTTTACAAAACTGGCATTTTAAATTTAAAAATACCATATCATACGCACTTTCCCCATTTAAAGCATTTTTGTAATTATGTGTGTACGACCAACGGTTGCTAAATAAGGCGGCATTAAATATTCTTACGGACGTGGCGTACATTTAAAATGACTATTATTGTTTTCACAAGGTATCTAAAATAAAATGGGTGCAGATAGGTGCAGATAGATAAAGATAGATAAAATGGGTGCAGATAGATAAAGTTTTATTTGCCGCTATTTTCTGTATTATTTACATCATTTCAAATAAAAACAGGATACTACAGCTCTGTAAAATCTAATGCTTTTACTTATTTCAAACTGAAAGCAGTTACGATGGTACTGATTGTATTATGCTTCAACATAGATATTTTATTTATAAGAGGAATTCTTATAATTATTTTTGGAATTAAAGACAATAATAATAACTTAAAAGTCACCGTGTCTATTTAAAATAATTATATAAAGGGAACTTCATTTTGTGAAATTCTTAGATATTTTAGTAAAAGGAATCCATACAAAATCTGCTTGCCAGAAATTCGAATCTTATGAGAATGCAAACATTCCCAATACTGCCAATTTTTTTTTCAAATCCAAAGGGCTTTATTGATTTTAGGTTTATTATAAGGAAATAATCCAGGCTCGTGACTAAGATAACGCTCGAAAATATTTGAAAGTTGCGTTAGGAACAACAAGCGGTTCAGCAAGTGGGCTGTCTCATCCAAATTTTCCGTTGACGCAACAAAAACTGCAGAAAAAATAAATTTGCTTATTCCTATTTTGTATTTCAAACAAAGTTTGAAAACTGCATAAGATATTTCGCTAACATGCTAAAAATAGCGAATTTATCTACGTAAAATATCTAATTCTGCTTTTATTTATGCGCTGTATTTTCTTTTGGATTTTTTTTTTTTTTATCTGACGAAAGCGAAACTTATGTGAGAAATATAAGGAGTTTAGAAAAGACCTCTAACAAAGCTAGTATAACGGAAAAACAGATTTCTGGCGTGTACGCGTGTTAATTACATCAAAAAGGTGCTAATTAACTGATTAGGCATATTTATCATTTGTCAGTTTATATTCTCGGCTGTATCCGTAGTACCCTCCTTCAGTATTACGCAAACAGTTGCAAATATCCATACTCCTTTAGATGTTTTGTAAGTTTCAAGTGTTTTGCATCTATTTTCTAGTTTACGTATATTTCACTTACTCTTTTCTATGCTACAGAGCCATAATAATAGTCATAATTTGTTTTTTTGTAAGGGTATATAAAATATCTATTAGATTTATAATTTATTATTTTTTATTCATATATATATTCACTTATTTATTTGTCTTTAAATGCTTATAAATATATTTCTTTGAAATTTATGTGAAAGGCATTTGTACTTGGACATAGTATTTTTACTAACTCACAAGGTAAAAAATTGCTATTAAATATTTGTTCCTCTTAGTTTTTTAATATAATCCAACATCGTAATATTATTACTTGTTCAAATGTCTGCCTTTTTAACAGTAGGATAAGTATGTATCTTTTGCTACTGGTTTGGTTTGTTTAATTACTAAAAGCCTCGAGGGCTATTGGCCTTAGAGAAGGGATGCCTTCGTGGAGGACTTTCTGAGGGAAAATGGCTCGTGTACACGTTAGACATTGGGAAAATCACGAAATCGCCTATGCAGCCAGCCCATTCACAGGATTCGAGCCTCGGACCGAACTACCAGTGCTCAGCGACTTTATATCGCTCGGCCACTGGTGGGCCCTTTTGCTTCTGTCTGAAGTGTTATTATTTTCATATAATTTTGTTAACATTATAGAGATTAAATTAACATCGAATATTTTTTAGTCATCCGTACATAGTTTCTTTGACTCATACATGCATATTGTGCAACAGTTATTTTGTAATGGTACTCGATATAAATTTTCCTCCGTTTGATAATTGCAACCGTATAAGCTTTTACGTGTATCCTTCATGTACCATGTATCCAAAGGATTCTGTGCATCTAATACCACATGTAGAACCTCAGTACTATATTTAATATAATGTATAATATGTCAACTAAGCAACTGTGTTGCCAATCTATTTTATCGTATTATTGCTCTTATGCACTCGCGTATACTTCCTCGATCTAACTATTTGTGTATAAGTACCGACATTCATTGTTTCTTCAATGTACTATTACAGTTTAATTATCCATTCCTATCTTGTATTTAGGTCTCTGCATTCTGAATTTGTTAGAGTATGAAAAAGTAAATTTGTTAGAACTGATTACCGGATCTTTGCAAATTAACACGTATTTTAGCAACGGATCTTTGTAAATTAACACGTATTTTAGCAACGGATCTTTGTAAATTAACGCGTATTTTAACAAATGTTTTCAGAACCTCGCAGCAACTACTTTTAGTTACTGTTGGTTCACAGTTCATAATAATTTAGGCTCATTGGCATCGCACTTGTATTTATCACTGACTGTTCAGTTTGTTTCCACATATTGCATTATATGACCCGTGTATGAAGCAGCACAGAACACCCAACATCATCACGAAAATTCTAAATTCTCTCGATATTAATTTCACATTATAAACATATTTACCGCATTGGTTTCACGGTTCACAACACCCATATTTCAACCAGCGATTTTTAGATACCATCCGCTGGGATGGTTCCACAATTCGTTCAATTCAGTATTTGGACTGATGCCATCCCAATTGGGCAAAGTATATAGTCTCAAAAAATATAATTTCGGACTATTTTAAAAGTAATTCCAAGTGATGCTTATAATGCAGTAGAAAATTGCATCCAAAAATCTTATCTTTTTATTTAAAATGTACAAATATTCTTATTTTGTGTTTTATTCACACCTAAAGTTTCCTATCAAATTAAGATAACCGTATTGGGCTTTGATATGCAATTCAGTATTTCTTTATTCTCTTAAAATTCCAGTTGCTCGTAAATGTAAGCAAAGTCAATTGCAAAAGTGTTTTTTCTTCTATCCATAATCTGATTGCACACGAAAAGAATACTTTTGACTACATGATTAGAATCGTTGCGAGAACACTAAAAATGTACTAAAGGTATTATTGTTTAGTTACTCGGTGCTTCCTTATTTTTCGTGTTTTATTGGAATCAAATGTTTAATTTATACTGTTTTTCTGTTCTTTTACAGTATATTAAAAAAAAGAGTTTTTAGAAAAGTATTAAATTATTAAGACTAAATAAAATGTGTTAAACAAGGCTTTAAACATATTTGTCAAGAATATACATTAGTTACTGCAATTAAGCGCATTAAAATATTTGTTCCGTAATAACTCTTCATATGTAATTATGACACCTATAAGCGATAAAATTTTGTTATTATTATTATAATTATAATCAGCACTCACATGCCGTTATAACATATACACGATGTTAAAAAATTCTAGATAAAGGCTTTTTCCAAAAATAATGATACTGGGCATATCCCGACTCGCTTCCGGACTCCGCATTTCCTGCATTTCTTTGTTATCCGCAAATTTTTCCTCAGTATGGAAAGTTCATTGTACCAAACAGGTATTTCAAGTTCTATTTTTCTAAAATTATTCTGTAACTTACCTAGGTATTTGTTTATAATTTGGTATCTTTATCAGAACTTTTGACTTAAAATTCAATTGTTTTTGAATTCACCATTTCTGTTTTATAAGAAATGTTTAGTTCTCATCTTTTTTTTGTAAATTATTTTGACAATTGTTGTCTCTCTTCTCATCCAGTTCAAAATTTTTAATTTAAATTTTTAGTTAAGAATTACAAAAATTGACTTTTCTGTTGAAATTGTTCTGCCTTTCAGAACGTTTTGGATTTCACTATTTTTGATGGTTTATGTATTTGCCATGCTGCTTTTCAAGTTACTAGTTGTTTAAGATTTGTTTTTACCTCAGCTCCTGATATTATATTGTATAATTTTTATTTTTATATTGTATGATTAATTTCTTGTCATGTCGGAACAAAATATATCTTGCTAATTAAATTCAAATAGCATTTTTTTTTTTTCAATTTAAGTTCTTACTGGTATTTTAAAATGGTTTAATTTACTTCAAATTAATTAATTTTTTAAAATTATTGCATTTAAAAGTATTATTATGATTTATTTTTATGAATTAGCTTTGCTAACCATCCAGCTATAATTCAGGGATGTGGCTTTTTGGGTTGAAAAATTTTCGGCTATGTCTATATCTATACCTATTTATCTACCTATCTATCTACCTATCTTTATCTCTCTATCTATATTTATCTACCTATCTATCTACCTATCTTTATCTCTCTAATATCTATATCTAAATCTAAATCTATCTATATATAATCTATCTATATCTAAATATATATCTTTATCTCTCTATATCTATATCTATATCTATCTCTCTATCTATATCTTTCGCCACGTATCGACGTGGAATAGCAAAAAATCCGATTATCCGCAATGTTCGGGTCTTTAATGATGTCATACTACTAAATATACCGGATTATTGAACTGAAGTCTAACAAACCCCAAAAGAATTTCTTTTCGGTGTTATCGCATGTGTAAAGGAAAGAAAATACTCTACATAATAAATCTGTAAACATATTTAAGTAGAAATACTTATTAGTAAATAAATCTGCTCGTGGTTTCATCGTTATTTAATCTGTTTTTACTTTGAAATCATCATTACTGCCAACGAAGAGAATCTTTTCGAATATCCACTTCATTGCATTTTCATAGATTCCGCTCTTTTTTAAAATAATTTAGTAAAATATAAATACTCTTTTCGCAATATTAGAAGTTTTTTTTCGGGGGAGTTAAAAAATATATTTAACGCTTAATCTGCTCGAATATTTTTACTAAAACGTTAATAGATAAAAAATAAAGAAAACGAACGGTATATAAACGAGAAGTTGTAAATAAGGGACTATGGAAACTAAAAAATGTAACTCATTGTTTTTTTTTCCGGGGGGGACGAGGATAATCTCTGCTTTTAATGTATCACAAAGACTACAAGTGTCCTTTTTTGAGCAACTGAATACACAGATTCAGTCATTACAGCAAAGTCTACAGTTCATTTCTTGAACCGATTTGCCTCATTCAGTTATATCAGCAGAGTCATCAAACAAAGAGTTTTGATCAAATGATCGGAGAAATTTGGCGAGAAGCTTGAAAAAACAGGATTCCTCTTTGTCTCATGTCAAATCTATGTTATCGCTTCAAAAAAGATTATAAATTTCTGAGCATATACATTCTCACTTAGAAAAAATCGTAGTACAAATTGATAGTAAGCGAAAGTACTGGCGATTAGTTTCGTAACGTATGATTGTAAATGTAAAATTATTGGCTAATCTGAGATTAGCTCTTCGTGGCCTCAAAGAAAACACAGATTCCAATCAGAAGGGAAATCTTACAACTTGCGTAGGACAGTTTGCTGAATTCTGAATTTTCCTGAGCACCCGTTTGGAAAGGTTCGGCAATTCAGTCACAGAATACGTGAATCATATGTATTTTATGCTCTGTATGACGAGTTTTTCGTGGGTGATGAAGTCTTGAAATATTTAATATCAGAAGTTCAAAAAGCACTTTATTACTCTATTATTGTAAATTCCACTCTCCTAGTGAATCAGTTAACTTTTACAGTAAGATTTGTCGATAAAAGAGGAACAATAAAAGATTTTTTTTTAAATAGAAAATCAACATTTTGAAAAGTTAGAGCAACCTGAAAGAATTGTCTATAGACATGTATAAAAATTTTTGTAGGCCAGACTTATGGTAGTGCGACTAATATGGCTGAAAGATACAACACATTGCGAGCCAGAATAAATCATCACGTTGATACAGCAACTTACGTGCTGTACACTAGTCATACAGTAAATTTAATAAAAAACTGTGCTTTGAAATTCTGCTTTGCTGCAGTGCACTATTTTCATTTTGATCAAAATTTATACTACATTTTTCTTCGCTCATTAAATTTATGCTACATTTTACTACATTCCATTTGTGAAAAATATATCTGAATAGTACAGCAGATAATCAATCTCAGCATGCAAAAAGAATGTGTCAACAGCATATGCAGTTTGCATGTCAACAGAAAGTGGTTGAAGATCAACAGCACATGAAGTTTCCGCATTGACATCAAATTATCAAAACGTTAAAATTCGTTAAATTGAAGGCAAAGAAGTTATCCGTATTTTTTATGTTTTATTTACAAGAGTAATGTAAATAAAAAAAATTGCTCTTTTTGCTTCGAAGAGTTATCAGGTTCAATGTTCCGCCTTACTTTCTTTGGAAACATGCAAAGACCTGACTCGGAACAGGGAGCTTACTAAAGCTGTGTCCAATAAATGTGGGAAGTAGACAAGATACACAGGAAGGGTATACGAAACCCTTTATTTTTTTCACTCTTTACAATAATTTCCGTACTTCGGAATACAGAGACCAACTACTTGTGGTCTGAACGTAAGAATATAAAAATATTAACTAAACTCTAACTTAAATTTGGAATAATAAATAAGGGCCTACGTGGAAGATTGGCCGTATATTAACAGGAAGCCGTATGTAGTACAGAGACTGTTAACACTACAATACGTTTAAAATTATCAAGAGGATTAAACCTCTGGCCTGGAAGGGAACCAGCAACCGAGTAAAACTGCTAAGGCAAGCGGCCTGCTTCAACTAACTCCTTCCTCTTTCTTGCTTGGCAAAAAGCCACAACTTAAGTACTTGGCGTTCGCCAGACAAATTTGCATAAATAAGTTAAAGCTTTTAATTCTGCCGGAAGTAGAAAATAAGAAGTGATAGTAAAGATTTAAAATAAAATAAACGTTAGTAAAACTTAAGATCCTTACAGAGTGTCCACTTTATTTTGAATACTGATTTAATTTAAGTACAGATGAACTTACATTTCATTTTAAACTTCTTGGAAAAGCAGGTAAAACGTTAAAAGCATTACTTATGAACTGTAATGTGGGTTTTTCCTTTGTTTTTTTAACTATCCTCGAACCAACCGTGATTTTGGGTTAATCGTGGAAGTCATCCACGAGGTACTTGCAGTTGGAAGTTCATAATTTAGCATTGCATATTATTGGAAGCTGAGTATTTAAGAAATGTCGCATTAAAAAAAGTTGCTCAAAGAAAATGTGTTTGTCTAAATCCTCTTCTGCGTTATGTCATTCTAAACGACAAGGAATCTTGTGAAAATATGTGTGTTTTAATTGACACTGCAATAGAATTTTCTTTGAGCTGAATTTTAATATAATAATATAGAAGATTTTATGGAGTATGCACACATATACGTAACTTACTTTTAATGTTTTAAACGTAACATACTATTTGTTTATCACCAAACTGGTATGCACGAGTTAAAAAAAGGAAGTTTAGTGTATTGTAGTAAATTAAGTTACACATTTTAAGCCATAATGGTTTATATATATGTATTTTAATTTACATTCGCATATGTAAAAAAATATTAAATGCATAAACTTATTTTGTTAACATAATATAATTGCATTTACCATGGATAATATGTAAATCTTGATGCTTACTACTATCTCTTGGTAAAAGCACAAAATATAAATAATTGTTTCATAAAAATAAATTGAATTTAATTAAAAAAATTAAATTTAAATACAAATTTAATTAAATATTCTTTGCGCCATTGCTGCAAGGAATGAAATTTAAATTTAAATTTAAATTTTAACAAACACGTATAAAAGTAAAAAAGCAAATTTAAAGCCTAAAAAAAGAAAGAAAGCCAAAATAATTTAAAAAAAAATTTTAAAAAAATGTGCAAACATATAAAAGATTTAATTCTCGAACTAATCTACAATATCATTTAAATTCAGAAGCATAAGCAAATCAAGTGCAAAACCAATCCATGAAAATAAATTCACTAATTTAGCAAATTAAAATTAAACTAAAAATTTTTTTTTTAAAATGCATAAGTGAATGACTGCACATTAAAAAAAATTTTTTTTTTTAAAATTATTTTGGTTTTCTTTCTTTTTTTAGGCTTTAAATTTGCTTTTTTACTTTTATGCGTGTTTGTTAAAATTTAAATTTAAATATAAATAATGATATTTTACCACTTAATTTATTAGACCCACGAAAAAGGGGAGTGATATTGCTGTACGATTGATTTATTGTGTTTGGGCATTAGTCTACGGATAATGTCTCCTAATTTAATATCCTATTGCGATAAAACGTAAATGTTTTCTTTAATATTAAGACTCTTGAGATGACAGCTGAAGGTGTAGAGCACCATAAGCATGTGATCTATAAAACTAAACAGAAAAGTCTCAGTATGCCGCTGTACAAACATAAAGGCGAGGAAAACTGGAAGAACAAGGTTAAAAATTATTATAATACAAGTCTCTCTTTCTTTTTCATCAATTCGCTCTTTCGAACTCCATTTTATTTATAATCAGAACTTGCATGTTCTACAATCTATTTTATCTTTCGTAAATTTGTTTTACTGTGCCTCTGTAAGTCTAAAACATACTTTAACTTGTTCAGTAGCAGAACTTAAAAATTCGTATACATGTGTGCAGTTAATATTTTAGAGAGGCCAGAAACAGGCAAATAATAGCTGCGGTTTATCCAAAACGGAGCAATTTATTGCGAAAACGAGCGACTCTTGTTTTGTGCGGGCTTTCTAAACTTCGTTGAAAAATTTAAATTTTTTTATCGGTAAAGATGTAAGATTAAAAGATTTAATTATTTCATTTATACGTTTAGGTTACGCAAATCACTACCGCCTAGATAATTCAAACAAATACTCGTAAACGAAGAGATAGATTATAGCATGGTTAAAATTAAACATGAGTTAGCTTGTGGCTAACAATCTCTGATGAAAGGGGTTACGTTACACTGCTGGTTATTAAAACTGGTACATCAAGAAGGAAAGCAGTTAGCAGAAACACATTTATTTAAAGAATTATTTTAAAGGAAGGGTGAAATAATATAATTTCAGGTAATTTTGAGGTAAAGAACATGCAGAAATTAGTACTGCGACAAGCCGCATCTGCCGAAAATTGTAACTCTTGTACCGCCGGGCATGGAATCAAGCAGTCATTGAAGGGCAGTTACGGGTAATGCAGTTTCAGTTCTTCGCCAGAGTTTATCTCACACACTAATTGGCGGAGGTTGCCCTGCCACTCTTTCTGCAACTATTGACCTGAGGTTTCCAAATTGTGAGAGATCTGGTGAATGCGCCAGCCAAAGCAAGTATCAAACACTTACTTATTAAAGAAACGTAGGATGGCGTGGGAGACATTCACTCTTTCATTGCCTTTCAAAGGTGGGGCAACAGAGGTCCCGAAGACATTGCATAACCACGGGCATCAAAACCGCAGTAGTGTAAAGATGGCTAGTCAAAGTACCATATATGTGAATTAAAGTGAACGGGATGTGTACTCGATGGCATCCCGAGCCATCAAATTAAGCACTGGACTGGTATGGCGATGAGGAATTTAAGCTTCAAACTGTCTTTCCCCTCGCCTCCATGCACGGATACAGTTATCATAATATCATAAAATAAAGAGGAATTTTTCAAAAAAGACGACATCACGCCATTGATGCGACTGTGAGAGAAGTATCATTGCATACGCTGCGTTGTAGCGTCAAGAGAATTCCTGCGTTGTTTCGTCAAGAGAAGCTAAAGCAATGATCTCTTTGCTGACAATCTAAGGCGTTGCAGATATCCATACGTGAAGATATTTCGTGCTGTGTAATACACCCGGTTTCCTGAACTAGGTAGAAGATGTGGCTATACAATACCTAGCAGATATCAGAATAAGAAGTCTGTCACCAGTGTCGCTGAGTTGGAGTCGTTGACATCCCGAATATCGCTCAGTGTACCTTCTTGGACCAATGACTGAAATTCTTACAACAATCCTTGGTTCTCGGCTAACGCGAGCAGAAATTGAGTAATCTATAAACCGCAGTCCTGGTAGTCGCGGTGCGCATTCAAAAAGCGAAGGAGTAGAAAATAATACATTATAATAATGTCATGAAAGGTGATTTGAGTGAGTAAAAGTGTTTAATCCAAATGAATTTCGCATAAAAATGTGTTTAACATTTTGTATCTAGCTCATTAAAGTATAACAAACGTTTCTCAGCTGTAACCATATAAAAAATGTTTATATTTACAAGCCCTCCCAGCCACAGTATTAGGAATTCTTTTTATAGTATTTTATACTCTATTTTGAGAAGCCTTTATAATTAGAAGAACGTATATATGATCAATATTTAAAGAAATTAAGCCTGTAGCCACATTTTCGAACACTCTTGTGTTAAGATTAGGACACTATGTTAACTGGGAAAGAGGTACTAGGCTCGCATTTCGATTTGTGCTAGTTCTTTGCCATGCTTTGATCCTTATCATGTCGAGTTGGGGAAATACACCTATGAAGAATAACAGAAAATGTTAGACGTAAGGCTACTTGATTCTGCTTAGCAAATATCGAATCAAGCTAAGTTAGTTATTACGGCTAAATACCCAAAGGTGTCTAACTGCCTTTGGAGGCGAAGGCTAAAAAAGGAAAGGAAAGACACAAAAGTCTTGCATAATCATGCACAACTGCCGGAAAGAGAATCTGTGACGAATTATCGGTAATTACCTGTCTTATCTAATTGGTCTTTTTTTAAGTGATAAAAGGGCTTTTGTTATCTGTTAGCTAATTAAGTTTTTATTTTATTGATTTTTTTTAAAGTGGTCGCTTTAAAGATGATTTTCTGAAATAAAAAGGCAAGAAGTTATTTTTAGTGAAATACATATTTTTCAGGTTTTTCACATTAACAAGTGCAATATTCTGCACGCATAATCACGCTAAACTCTGCAAGCAAGCTCTATAATAAATAGCTGGTTGCTGGAAAAATATAAAGGCCATTTTTTGTTTGGTGAAACAAAAAATTTTTGAAAATTTAATTTCTTTTCCAGATAAAATTATGAGAGCATGAAATTTTAAGGATTCGAGTACATGAAAGAAGGCTAAATGTAGAAATCTTGCGTAAGGAGCACATGAACCTTAGAATGATTTTACTCGAATATTGTCATTTGTTGGGTGGCTGAAAAAGAATGTATTTACGAAAGCTAGCTAAGTTCCCTCCATGGTTAACGAAAAAGTCGAGTCTAGTGAAACTTATTGATGTTTAGAGGTACAGTGCTGATTTCTAACACGCTTAACAAATGAAGGGATGCTGAGGACAGATAATTATATGAGTTCGAATTTCGAAAGACAATTTTTTTTTAACCACCGCTATCCTGTTTTTAATTTTCTTTTCTTTTCTTTTATAAAAGTATTCATGATATACATTATGAAACAATTCAGACGCGAAATACTTCGGCACCATACACACTGACTAAGGCTAGTCTCTAAGAGGAAAAAAATTTCTTGAGACATTTTCCCTTAGATATTTAAAGAGAAAATATGTTTTGTTTACATGCTTACGTACCTTTCTATCAGCTGTTAACTATGCAAAATTCAACACGGGTATAAACAACAGTAGAATTTGTTTGGTGTGTATTAAAGTATGAATCTTACTGTCATCATCTCGTAAGGTGATTTTCTGATTTTAAATAAAAAATGTTTGACTATCATAGCAATGTAATTCAAAAGCTGAGGAAAAGAAGGAAACAAACAATGTAAATTATTTTCGTCCATTATTATATAGAAAGCTAATTTTATTTTTTGCTTTGTTTTGTTTGTTTTTTAAAATAACAATAATAATAATCTTAGAATAAATTTTCCTGCAAAATGAAATAAAAATCAAACAGAACTGAAAGAATTAAAAGTAACATTAAAATTGTATGTTTCGAAACTCGTCTGCACAGCTCTTCTGCTGCCAAGCACGCGTATTACCAATGTGTTTCAACACACTACAACAACAAACAAATGAAATCATGCTGTATTTAAATTATTAAGAAAATTTTAGACTTGCGTTTTCCTTGCTTATTGATCAGGCATGCGATCTGAAAACACATTGCTTTGAACAGAGAACGGTACTTTATTTAGTAGTTTATTAATAACAAATATTTTAACTCTTGTATAGAATTTATTAAATAGTGACTTAGTTAATATAATTGGATTTAATTATTTTTAGCCTGGTCTGTACACTCAGTGCGATTTTCTCTTCAGAATTATATTTCTTTGATACTTCAGACAAATAAGGATTGATATACTTTTAAGTTCTTTAAGAGATGATTGTTGGTATTATGATGCAAATATACTGAAGATGATCTTTAAAAAACCTGAAACTTAGAGAAAACACCCAGTAAAAGACACGCTTTTTGTCTGCTTGTCACGTTACTATAGATTTTCCAGTTTGACTGCTTTGGAAACCATTTCCTTCCTGAAATTGGCGTTGTAAGCATAAAACCACCTCGCATGTTCCTGCGCGGTCAGTACGATGGTTATGGGAAGTAGATTCTCCGCTTATAATCCTTACTTCGAATCCTAAGTAAGGTACAGACGTTTGTATTTACTATGTCTGAAAATTTAAGGGTACTTAAAAGTCCTCGGTCTGAGAGTCCTATCGATAGGTTGCTGGTAGGGAAAGAAATATATCAGGCCTTTGGATAAAATATCGTGTGGTATCTCGATCCAAACTGAGATGATATTGGGAACAAGTATAACAATCACCACTGGTGCCCAAGGCCTTTGATTAATTAATATATTGGCTCATTCTTCCATTTGTGAGTGCTGTAATCAGATAAAAACATAGCATGCCATGCAAAATTGTTTTACATTAAAAAAACCAATACTCACTTAATGCTTTTTGGAAAGGTTATTCAACGATATGCTGCTGAAAAATTGCTTCAAGAAAAATAGGGGCAAAAATACTGGCATGTACGCAAATGAAATCGAATTTGTCGTTACATTTTATGTTTATATTTACTGGAAATAAAATGTTTGTATTTTAGTTTGACTTATACTCATAACAAAATTTTTATCATGTTCTCAAATGCAGGTAATTCTTTTGACAAAAGTTGCTGAATTGTTTAATACTCGTATATTAGCTGAGCATTTTTTGAGATTGCACTATAAAGCTTTTTGCAAGAAAACTAGGAGCATTTCATAAAATGTAACGAAGATGCTTCAAAATCAAAAAATAAACTTTATAAATGCGGAATGTATGAAAGATTTTCTTTATAGCATTGAAACTGAGATTTTTACTTCCATTATTTATATACAGATGCGCGAAAGTCTCTACAGATGCGTCAATCACGATTGTGTTTTCAGCTGTCTTGTTTGACACCGAGACATATGAACCCCACATGATTTCGTTTTCCAGACTTTTATCTCAAGCATTTATGCTAGATCGAGGATCGTTCCTGCACTGTCAATCATTTAAATGCCTTTTCGAAAAATATTTTCCCAAGACGCTGTTTTATTCCTTTCCTTTTCAGGCGGAGAACTACGTTGGAAAAACTAGCGTCGAATACCGAATTGTATCAAGGGAATCACTGTCGAATGCAATTATTTGGTGTTCATCTACTTAATATACGAATCTCAGTATTATGAAAGCTAAGGTTTGCATCGTTGGACCTCAAGGTAAGATATAAAACGTAGATAGTATTGAAAAAATTGCAGTTTAAAGTTTTACTTAAAAAAAATACAAGTAACTTCTTTTTTTCTCTTGAGGCTTGAGGCTTATATTTATATTTATTCATTTTATTGCTTCATAGAACTACTTTTACTTTACTTATTGGTATACTGTTATCTTTACTTCTTAATTTCGACATTTGTTCCGTGGAAGATTATTTTAATGTTTAAATTTTAATCTCAAGTTTTATTGAAAAAATAAAGAAGCATATTGTGGTTTCAGACTTCTGCCGCTAAAGAAACTTTCCATTTACGCTTTTTAATGGCATAATATGATATTATACCGAAATTAATTTGCTGTAGGCTTGAAACTGCACAATTTAATGTAAATTAAAAATTTCTGACTGTAAATTACGTGAGTTTTCTAAATAGTTTTTACGGTTTTATGCTAAGAATTCTTCAGGATCTTTATCTATAATGAGCAAATGTTATGATTTGGAAATCTTATGATCAACTTTTAAAAAAATACTTTGAAATGTACAAAATGGAGTGTCTAATGCTTCAAAATACGTTTTATTAAATATACTTAACTGATTTTTAATCGACAATTCGGTAACTGAACTCATAATGTAAAACAGAATTTTGATGTAGTATTATAGCTCATGCAAGTATTTAGTCTTACTCACATTCAGCTTCGCATGTAGAACAAAAAAGTTGTATACTTAAAACTCAGAAAATTTTTTTGTAGCAGTCTATGAGAGTATATTTTTAATGCTTGAAAATTATTGTTTAAAATGGTTTTAAATGTGTCTATGCGTCTACGATAGCATTTAAACATTATTAGATTTAGAGATGTGCTTTTATTTGTCAACCTTGCCTTAATATTTCGTACGTTGGATTTGATTTTCATTTATTGCATAGTTTTTGATTACAGCTTGATTTGTAAATTATTTATATGCTGATTTTTTTTTTTTTTTTTTTTTTTTTTTTTACATAGGAGTTGGGAAATCCTTAATTGCTTCTCGGTTTGATGGTTCTACAATTTCACCTCAGATAAGAAATGCAAAAACTATGTTTGCTAATTGTAATGTGTAAGTCAAATTTTTGTTGATTTAACGAAACACTTTGCTTACAGATTATATTTTTACTCATTCTTAGTAATACTTATGATAATTATTGGAATAAAATAAAGAAAGAAATAAGACATTCTGCAAATGGCCGGAATAAGCAGGTAGATAATGCAAAGGAAGCGTTTAAAGATTCATATAGGGAATTGGTTTTTTCGACGTTTCTGACGAACCTGTAGAAACATCAACACAGCTCGCTTAGTCTTCCGCTATGATAACGAGTTAAACATTTTAAAAGGGAGGGAAAAAATCTGTCTTTTAAATATAATTAATATAGTGCCAAAACAACAATTTAAGAATAATATACACTCTTTTATACTCTTCAAAAATCTTCTTTCGTTTATTTTCGTTCTAGTATATCTTCTTTAAAATTGATAACCTTATAAGGTATATTCTCTCTCCTTTCTGCAAGCCTTCATGGTGTAAGGGTAGCACACTCGGCACATATTCTAGAGGTCCAGGTTCGAGTCCCGACAAAGACATTGCACGTTTTTGACATCTCCTGCTTGAAAAAAATTCCTGATGTCTCTACAATGACGCACGAATTAAAAGGTCGTGGGTGATGATTCTTCACCACCAGGATTTGGCAACTGGTCCCCTAATCTCCAGTCGCCTTTTAAAAGGGGGAGTATGTAAGGTATTTTCACCCTCTTTTCTGCATGCCTTCGTGTGTAACGGTAGCACAATGGGCGAGTATTCGAGAGGTCCAGGTTCGAGTCCCGGCTAGGGCATTGCCCTTTTTCATGTCTCTTGCTTCAAAAATCCTAATGACGCTACAAAGTGTTGCAGTAAGTACTAATTGCAAAAATGCATTGCACATTCATTTGTTTGTTCTATATTGAAACTTTGCTGTATTCAACCACCGTTTGTTACACGCAAAACATTTTTTGAAAGACTTGTCGTTCATTTTTTTTAAGAGCATAAGATTTTATGTTCCCCAACACGCACATACACGTGTGTGTATAGGTATGAGAAAACAATAGAGATAAGTGCTAAATTAAATATTTTAATTAATATTTAAAAAAATAATTTGCATGTAGCTGATGTTGGTAAAAAGAGGTAAATAAATAAATAAATAAATAAATTAAAAAAACTTCTAAGAATAGCAGAATGTGACGGCGTTCAATTTAGTGACTTAATAGTAAAATTTTGTTCAAATTTCTTTAATAAATTATTTTAATTTTCCTGGTGTTTTGATTTGTTCATCAGCGTTGTTCTCAAATCTCTGAAACGATATCGATTTTTTTTTGTTAGATATTACTTATGTGGAATTAAGATAAAAATGGAACTTACTTATCTTATATTACTTTACTTATCTTAGATTTGTATATTTTTCCTTTCAATTTTATTTTTTCATTCTATTTGTCTTTCATCATTTACATTTTACAATTTTGACCGTTTCTGCTTTGAATGAGACAGAGATTCACTAAATTAAACACTTTACAATTCTACCATGTTTAGCATATTGTACATGTATTTTATATGTAGAAAGGCAGAGAGTAAATTTTGTGTTTATTGTAATCTAAATGATTACTTCCGTTAGTCGAATTATTCTTCATCATATCTTTCTGCATGCTTTTATTGAATAACAGTGATAGATCTTCGCATATTGGGGGGATATCATAGAAATTAAGGAGGAGGATTATTTCAACAACATATTACCAGAACACTCAGTTGCAGTCCAGGGCATTTTAGATTCACCATCCTTTTGAAGCAGACGCTTGTATTTCAGAAACATAAAGCGACCACCGCCGTAAATTGTAAAATTGAGAAAGTTAGATTTGACTTTGACATTTACGGATTTTCGTTTCTTCATTTGTTAGAATTCCGCGAATTTATAAGTTATGGGGATAAACTTACGCGTTAATGCTGTAAATTTAAGTAGTGAATAGCTGTCATATGATGACTTATGTAACTGATGCTGAATTCAAGTTAACGTTTCCAATTTTGTAACGATGCGAAAGAATTGTTTCAGACAACTCGCTTAAAATCATAGATGTTAATATGATTAACTTTTATGCAAAAAGAGTACTAAATAATAAAAATAACTTGAGCGAATTCTAAACTTTTGTGAGTCATGAGCCTGGTAAAGCTGGGTAGATATGTGTCACTAGGTTGAGACTCTACATTGGATCTGAAAGTTTCAACAAAAATCATATTGGAGTAAATTACTTATTCAGATTATTATTAGTAATTAGATCTACAAAATTTTTAATCACATAAACAGAGATAATATATATAAAACAGAAATAATATATATATATATATATACAGAAATAATATATATATATAAACAGATATAATATACATAAATCATATATTATAATTTTATCATATAAACAATCTATTTTAAAATATTTCCAGCCTTATAGGAGAGAAAACAGTGGATTTACAAATGTCCGAAGTATCAGGAGAGGAAAAGTTGAGGTGTATGGTGAGTATATTTTTATAAAATCCAGAATCACACTCTCGAAATGTTTTCTTTCCTAATATATACATCAAATTAACAAGTTATAAAAATTGTTTCGTAGGCTAAAAGTTTTATGAGAGAATATTTTTTTCTCTTTCAGGGGCCTATATTCTACAAAGAAGCTAAAGCAGCGCTTTGTGTTTTTGATTTAACTTCGGAGAAAACATTTGAAGCTTTAAATCTCTGGGTTAAAAGTGAGTACATTTTGATAAGTAAATTGAAAAAAGTATTGTTTGCTATATAAAAATTATCTCATACTGTAAAACATCAGAGGCTTACGTAATTTTTTTATATAAAGAAGAGGCTTGAAAATTCTTGAAAGAAGCAGTGCTGTTGTCAAACACCAGCAGCAAGAACAAAGTGTAAAAAAGTCATTGTAATTTATTTTCTAGATTCTTTATTCAGTATTGTCTTTGTAAGAGACAATGCTGAACAAAGTCTTCTTGTTAACATAAAGAATGCATGGTCAAGGCTAAGATAGGAACAATGCAACATAATAAATGTTAAGGTGTGAAATAGTGAGACACCTGAATGTTACATAAATGAGGGCTATGCTCAGTTGCTTCGGTGCGATTCTTCGCAAATTTTATGACAAAAATAGATACGTCATTAAGAAATTGTCTTTTAATTTGTTTGAATTAAAATTATGTGCATGTGTGTGTGTGTGTGTGTGTGTGTGTGTGTGGTGGTGGTGTTTGCATAAAAAATTTAATCCTTTCATAGAATACAATTTCTCATTGAAAGGGTATGGTGAAACCGGAAAGAAAGCTTATTTTTTACAATATGAATGAAAGGTTGTGTAGAAACGATTAGTTAGCTTCTAGTTCCGTACTTAATCTGTCACTGAATGGTTGAAAATTTCAAGACAACTTTCCGTTGTCTTGAAATTTTAGCTATTTGCTAGAATGCTATTTGCTAGCATTTCTTTGGAGTTCCAATTATTAGGGTTTGGGGTAAATTTGCAGATAGGGCTTCTCAGGAGTGACGTCTGAGTTAGTTTCCTTCAGAAAATCCTCTCAGAAGCATCCTATCTAGCGATTAACAACTCTTGAATTCATTTATTGTAATAAATTGCCTATCAGAATTTCAAGAATTGTTTCTAAGAAATGCATATTGTATTTAAAGGTTTCTCCTTCTGTATTATTGTTATTTATTTAAAAGGTACGAAATTTATTATGTTGTTTTGTAGACTAAAAAAAATGTAGTGATTTTTGAAAATTGTGCATTCTTTTGCTAAGACTGAATAACAATATACAGTATCCGACGCTTATTATACTCACTGGTTAATAAACTCAGCCGCTTATTACGTTCAAATTTCCAGGAATCAAAACAAATACACTGCTCAGAACAGTTACGGGATATTGTGAGTTCGGTATGAAATAATCACATAATCTGCAACTTTTTTAACAAAAATGAAATAGAAGGGATTAAAAAGGAAAACTATAGCGTTTACGAAGTTGGGAACATGCAAATTTTTTTGTGCTGTCGAAAACTACGCGTTTTAGATAAAAAGCTACACGCAGCATTCCTACTGTAGGAGGAGATTAAAACAACTGATACGCTTTGAATGTTTTGTAACAGTGAATAAGATGACTCAGCTGAATCGATAGCCTGGAGGGCCATCGGTCGTTTAGAGGTGGGTCACACACAATCCCAAAAGTTGTATCCGTAGTAGTTCTCTTGAAGCAGCTTTGCGCAATCCGTTAGAAGTTTCTAACCGCAAAGCGTTAGAAGTTTCTCAAAGTGTCATTTCAGCCTATGGAATCAGTTTCTGGAAACTGGAAGATTGGAACAAGGTCATACGCAACAAGGTCATTACACAAAATGAGGATCGCTATTTAACATTACCTGCCAGAATAAACCGCACTATGAAAGCCATTTTCTTGCAACAACACTTTCAGAGAGCTACTAATAGTAGAGTCTGGACTCAAACTGTTCGAAACTGACTCCACCATGTGGACTTGTATACTCGCAGACCTATGTTTTATGTTTCGTTGACACAGGACCAACGTGCTGACCACGGGAGGTGGGCACAGGAGCATCTGAGATGGGGACGGGATGAGTGGAGCAACATGCTCTTCACGGAAGAGTCCCGCTTTTGTGTGAAACCTGATAATAGGCGGATTCTCATCTGGAGAGAACCTGGTACACGGTACACTTCTGCATTTGTACATGAAAATATCCGATTTGGCGGTGGCAGAGTGGTGGTCTGAGCCGATATTTTTATCTATGGTTGCACCGACCTCAGCATTATCAGGAACGGAGCACTAAGGACTCAGCGATGTGGGGATCCTCAGACCTATTGTGGTCCTTTACGCTGTAGCAATCGGGATGAATTCATTATTATAGATGATAACGCCAGGCCACATCGTGCTAAGATAGTATATAATATCTTTTTCGACGAAGGTATCCTTCGCACCGATTAGCCAACATGTTCCCCAGGTATGAAACCAATAGAACATGTTTGGAACATTCTAGGGAGAAGAGTTTGCAAGTCGCTTAGCAAGCCCAGAAACAATACAGCAGTTGAAAATCTTTCTTGTATAGAAGTGGGAGAGAATACCCTAGTCCGTTATTGATAACCTCATTGATTACCAGCGCCGTAGGTGTGCGACATTGTTTCAGATCAGGGGAAATGATTCCCTTTATAAGGTATTTCTCCCACTTCCCTAGCTTGCCTTCGTCATGTAACGGTAGCACGCTGGGCCGGTATTCCAGAGGTCCGTGGTTCGATTCCCGGCGAAGGCGGTCGCATATTTTTCATCTTTTCTGCTTCCAATTAACTTAATTAATGACTCTATACCTTCATTAAAATTCACTTGCGTCCAAGAAATCACATTTTTTTGTTTGTGTAATATGTACAAATTGTGCATTTTTTGTTTATCGACAAATATTGTCAATAAAGTTTAATTATTCCTTGTTCGCTGCATTTTCCCCCATTTTTCATATCTTACAACACCTATACATCATATATCAGTCACAAAACGTTTACTTATCCGCAATTTATATCGAAAACCATAATATTCCCTAATTGTTTTGAGCAGTGTACGTACTAATTAATTGAAAAACGGCCGTTTATTAAAATCTCCGCCGCTTATAAAACTTAAATTGGCAAAAGACTAATTATTTAGTGCCAGAATATCCGAATTAATACCTAACAATATCTGTCAAAGCTTTTCATAAGTTCATTTTCGTGATCCACCCAGCATTAGTGTCTCTTCCTGCGAATACATCTTCTAACACTCAGCCTTTAGTATTTCAGGGGGTATTTTAAGTTTTCAAATGTTGTTACAGAAACGATATTCAGAAAATGATAAACAGAATTGAATTTTGGAAAACCGAAGCACTTCTAGGGAGATAAATAAGTCGATATCTCTGTTAGAGTTCATGCATATTATAGTCATTGCAAAGGGTTAATCTCTTGAAAATAATTAAAAACTGTTTTGGAAAATGTGGCTTTTATGTAGAAGATGCTTCAGATGTATTTAAAATTATAGTTAACCTTTCAGACATGAATTGAGGTAAGTTATGAAGATTAATTTTTAGAAAATGTATGAACTCACAATAACATTGAGACAACGTGTGTAAAAAACTGGCTATAAAAGTATAAAAAGAACTACAGAAATTGAAAGCGAAAGTGATGGAGAGAAAAATGATTACATGGCAACATTAACCGAAAACTGAAAAACCCAAGAAATTCTAAAAAAAACTTATGACTTGAAAAGGGCTGATAAAAAATAACCTACCGGCAATTTCACAAAATTGAGAATATAATTGAAAAATAAGCACGAGATAGATTAGTTGTTTTTAAGAGATGAAACTTCATGATGAACGAAATAATAAAAATATTTTATAAAATATTAAAACATAAATATAAAAACTGCATTAAAAGTTTAATTTTAGCATTCATTTTTAATTATTGTTTTAGGATTAAATGAATTATTGAATTAGTTGTTAGCTATTATTTTATCTGAAAAATTTAAAACTGATATCACAATTTGCAGTACACAGATCGCCGTATATTAAAATCAGGCGCTTAATAAACTCCAGTATTTTTGGAGCGGCAGTGATTTTAATAAGCCAGGGGTACTGTATTTCAAATACAATTTTCCTCTTTAAGAAAGAAATACTAAATTTAGTAAGATTTCAAATTTTAACGTAACTCAAAAATAATTTTAAATTTTCTTTCCAGGGAAATTATCATCCTATTCGAAAGTTTTCTTGAAATTATTTTATTGATATTTGTTCTTATAATAACATAGTCTTCCATTTTCTTTGGCTTTAGATGTCACTAATCATTACTGAAATTAGGCTATTTTAACACTGCCACGGCCACCAATAATAATAGCAATATTATCTGATATCCTGTTGATCAGCATAAAAAAAGTTTTGAATTAAGATCACGTTGTGAATTAGAATTTGAGGGAGATCAGAAATTCCATATCTTAAAAACAATTCATTTTGAGGTAATTGCCTTTTTAAATTCTAAAAAAGTCATCAATTTTCCAAAAATAGAAGCATAATTAGAAATGTCCACTATTCAACTTTATGTTAGCATCAACACCGAGTTTCATCCATTTAATAGGGAAAAAATTTTTATTTTTTAAATAAAAATATGATTTTAAATGGTTCAATATACTTTTTCTAAAAATTTATCTATGTATCTAAAACCACTTTACGAAGCATTTTATGTGTTATAATATTTATTGAAATTAGCAATAACAAATGCAGACATTTTTCCTTTTAAAAAAATAGGTAAATTTTTATTATTCTGTATACAATATTGTTTTAATGTAACACAAAAATTTTATTTGACTTAACACAAATTCACATTGGATATTTTTATAGTTCCTGAGAAAAGATACATCGAAACTGATGCTTTTAATGCACATTATTGTTGCTAACAATTTATTTATTAATGGAGGTTCAGACACTCGTTAATAAATACACTCAAGTCCATAAATTAAGGATAATGCAAAATCAGGCAAAGAAGGAGTTAGAAGCAAAACAAATTTGACTTATTTGTAAAGCTTATTTATTAAACAAATGATAAAGAGCAAAAAAAGATGCTATATGTTTGATATTATTAAAAAAATTAGCGATTTTTTCTCCCTGGAGCAAATTACAAAAAAGCCTATTTACAAAAAACCAATATTAGATTGTTGGTATGATTGTTAATACATTGTATGTCTCCCAGACGATGCAATACAGTCCGTACAACGCCTAGGCATGCTGAGTATCAAATTATAGATCTTATCTTGGGGGATATTACACCACTCAAAAACCAATGCTCTCCGAAGTTCTGGTAGACATGGGTTGCAACTCGTCGGCCAAGCATGTCCCACACGTGCTGTACTGGATTCAAGTCCGGTGAGAATGCTGGCCAGTCCATACGGGTGATATCCTCCGATTGAAGGCATTCGCTTACGATGTTTGCATGGTGAGGCTGGGCGTTGTCATCCATCGCCCATGGCGCCCCGAAACAAACATACATGTTGTTCCAGAATGACGTCCCGATAGATTTGGCTTGTCATGGTTCCAATGATCATGCAGGTCAGTTCTGGAACCCAGAATAATTCCACTCCAAACGAGCACTCCTGCACCACCGTAACGGTGTCGTTCAATGATGTTTTCTTGGTGGTAACGGGTACCTGGAGCTCTCCATATGAAAGTCCGGCGAGAATCTGACTGCAAGCTAAACCTGGACTCGTCGGAAAACATCACACAAGCCCACTGTTGTGGTGTCCACAATGCATGCTCTCTACTCCAGGCTAACCGCAGGTGACAGTGAGTTGCAGTAAGTGGAACGCATCTGACAGGTCTACGAGCATATAGACCAATCTGCCCTAAGCGTCTGTACACGGTCTGCCTTGAAATTGTCGTACCAGTGGCTGAAGAGAGCTGACGAGACAGGTCTGAGGCTGTGCTCCGCCTGTTTCTTTTGGCAGTAACTGCCAAATACCTGTCCTCATTCGGCGTTGTAACTCTGGGGCGACCTTTGCTGTAACGTCTACTCACATTACCATCATCTTGGAATCGTTGCCAAAGCCTGGAGATGACACTCTGGGCAATTCCAAGTTCGTCTGATACTTCCAGTTGGGTACGCCCGCATTCCAGACGGCCAATAACTCTACCACGTAAAAAATCATCCAAATGCGTCCTTTGTGTCATAACTATTCGTTTATTGTACAGAAATGCTTATAAAGCGCCTGGGAACAATTTTACTTCTTTGCCTGTATTCTTTATATATCACTCTCTTACACTCTCGTCATTGTGACGTACCATTGGTGTCATCTGGTTACTGCCTGAAATTTGCATATGATTCTTGAAGATGTGTGTAGTGATTTTACAGGTCATATATTTATTTTAGAGTTCGATTTCCGCGTGACTCCGAATTATCCTTAATTTATGAACATGAGTGTACATGAATTACAAACAGTATTCCTGTAAGTCCATGCATCTTCTTGTAGTTTAGTTTAGCGTCGTATCTATTTTGTTTCCCTCACACACTGGGCTGCTTTCTGCACAAAATGTGTATATTGTCTTAGTTTCTGATATTTCCGTTCTATAATATCTTAAAAATTTCTCCTTAAGTTTTTTGACTTTTTTTTCAAGTGTCTTTATATATAAAAATAACTGTCAGAGGAGGGGACTGCGGGAAGAAAAAAAGGTTTTTTTCCCCTTTCTTTCCCACTGCTGTTATTAGGAGGTGGCTAAATGAATTACATTGAAATTAAGTTAATTTCGAGGGATATTTCTCGCGAAATGATAGCGCAGTTTCTTGTTTAAATAATTTACTGTTATGAAATGGCCTAAGAAAATTTTCTAATTCTAAAATTTTTGTAATCTAAATTTTTAAGTGAGCGATATGACCGATGATTATGAAACACGCAGGGAATTTTAACAGAAATGATAAAAATAGCATGGAATTATTTCAGGAATAGCGTAGTGTTTGAAGCGGTTTCGCAGCTTTTAGAAATAAACGGCAATTAAATGCATTCTAGTATTTAGGAGAAATTTTACATTCAGTTATTTTTAAATACTGTTACGAAATGTATAGGCGCGGTGAGATAGCTTCCCCGCACAGCAGTTTTAGGGTTGCCATAAAAGGGCAAGGGAAGGCAGGGTTGCCACATTTGGCGGAAAATCGTCCATTTGGCGACATTTGACTACAAAATTGGCGATATGCCATGGACGGATGGAGAACCTTCTGGAACGAATTCTTACCGGTTTAGTCCAAAATGTTCTCGAACACAAGCCGAAAGCTATATAAATCCTGCTGGTCCGCAGTCAGTTAGTGTGTGTGCCTCGTCTAGCGAGCTGATAGTCAGCCATTGAGCGAGTGTCTCGAAGTCTAGCGCAGAGTTGGTCGTCGAGTGCATCAAGAGAGTCTTTTAGTGCATCGTCGAGTTTTGTCTTAGATTGTGCTGAGTCGAGAGCTATACTCTTGTATATCATCGAGTGCATCGCGTGGAGAGTCTCGAGAGTACGTGGAGTTCCGAGAACGACCAAGCAGAAGCTGAACTCGGGTGCTTTGCAGTGAAGCTGTCTCCACCGTTATTGCCTGACAGTGTGAAGGCTGTGTCGCTGAACCTGTCAGCGTGTTTATAACAGTTCGATGACTGTTAAAGTGATTTTGGAGCTATCTGATTAATATTGATAAATAAAGTGTGTTTCGATACTTCATCAAGTGTCTTCGTTATTCACTCCAAATCTACGAACCCCGTACGAACGTGAAGGAAGTAAATAACGTAACAATACGTAATAGACGGTTGCAGAATATTGATGCGCGGCCCGCAATTGAGGAATGCTTGAAAAAGATGTGATTTTCATGCTAACTTAAAACTCTAGGATTTAGGTAAATGGTGGAAATCTGTAGAGACAGTATGTTTGTTTCGGAGCAGGAAGCAATGAAAACTAGCTATGCTTTGGTTCTTCCCGATTACCTGCCGTTAGCTGGCCGGACGTGCTTCCAATTATATCATACGAAAGCACCGGTTAGGAAGGGAAAAATTCCTTAGAAATCCACTACCACAATTAGTGGCAATCGGCTGGCTTTTATCTATCAATTTAGATGTTGCTTTTCATTGTGCGATCCGAGCATGAGAAATTATTTTTAGATATTGTTTTAAATGTAATTGTATCGTTCATCGAAACTTTAAAAATTTGAGCTTTCTGTAACTTCTCTTTAATCTATATAAAGACATTCCAGACATATAAAACAAGAAGATAACTATGAATGAAAATAATTCAAAGCAAATTTTAAGTTAATACTGAAAAATAATGGTGAGTTTGAGAATTAAGTTTAATGTTTTATTTAATACTTATTTAAACGGGATTTTATATTATTATTTTATTTAATTGGGATTTTAATATTTATACTTATTTAAGGGTTATGAGTGGAAAATCACATCTGCTTTATTAGGCAAAAAGCTATATATTTAGACTTTTTGCTTCTGATTCCAGGTGGATGGTCACGTGAATTCTAAATTTTGAAATTTTAAGAATTTCATTTTTAAAGTAATTTGTTCTTGTAACGAAGAATATTTCGTTCGTGAAATTAACTAGAATTTTTAATAGATATCTAAAAAACTGAATAAGTCGCCCAGTAACGTTGACTGCAGTACCAAAGAGGTCGGGTTCGAATCCCGGAGAAGGTGTGGATGTTTGTAAATGTATAGTGTGTGGGTGGCATGGGGGCACTTAAAATATCGAGTGGTTTGCTGGTAGGGGAAGAGAGGTGGGAGAGCCTGAGACTCGTCCTCCCCGGGGTGGCCTTCAAAACTGGGGCGGAACTGTGCGACGTCGTACTGTTATCTATATGTACTCAAGACTTTTGCTAACGATAAACGCAGTCCTGTACTTTTTGCCACGATAAAATTCGTGGGATTGTTCCTAGGTCAGATAAATGATATTAGACAAAACAACAATTGAACTTTTGCTAACGATAAACGCAGTCTTGTTCTTAGATGAGAGAAATGATATTAGACAAAACAACAACTGAACTTTTGCTAACGATAAACGCAGTCTTGTTCTTATATGAGAGAAATGATATTAGACAAAACAACAACTGAACTTTTGCTAACGATAAACGCAGTCTTGTACTTTTTGCCACGATAAAATTCGTGGGATTGTTCTTAGGTCAGAGAAATGAGATTAGACAAAGCAACAACAGAACCGAATGCACGTGAAGCTATTTGCATATGTTTTCAAAGCAGGCATTTTTATCTGAAATGTTTATTTTTACTTACGTAATCATTGCAATAATATTTATCATGTAATATACTTCAACTCAAAAAATATTTTTTTTTATATCTAGGTGTCAGAAATGATGCTAGTGATGAATGTGTCCTCATAATAATTGGAAATAAGATAGATTTAGGCATACGGCAGGTCTCTCTGACTCGTGGTTTAAAATATGCGAAGTCAGTGGGAGCTAAGTACTTTGAAGTCTCTGCTGTTTCTGGCAAAGGTGAGCATTTTTGTCTTATTTATTTTAAAACTCGGTTTAAATAACAGATTTATAATTCTTATTATTTTATTATCACACAGGTGAAATAAATTTTAGTGTCATTTGTTGTAATTTTGTGTAAACAAGTTCAATATCTGGTCGATAAAAGTTTTATATTTTTATATTTGGTCGATAAAGACACTGGAGTTTAGTTGTTTTACGATTTGGTTTTAAATATATAGATTTATTGTTCTTGGTATTTTTATTAATATACAGATGAAATAAAAAAATAGTGCCTTTTTGTAATTCTGTGCCGATGCGAGTTATCTAACTAACCAGTAAAAATCTCAGGCTCTTTATTTATTCATTTTGAGGGCTGTAATATATGAAAACGTTTGAAGGGTGCAAATAATAAAATTATAATAAATAATATAATAATTAACACAAATAATGATATTTAGAAATAATAATATTATAATTTAAATAAAGAAATTACACAAAGTATTGGTTTTAAAATTTGAGCACGCAAGCCGTTTTATCACAGTTGGTTAGGTTATGTTAGGTTATTTAACTACGGCAAAGCCTCGAGGGCTATCTGGCTAAGGAGAGGGATGCCTTTGTAGAGGACTTTCTAAGGGAAACTGGTTCGTATGTACGTTACACATGGGGAAAACCACGAAAGCACCCATGCAGCCAGCCCGTTCGCGGGATTCGAACCTCGGACCGAACTACCAGTGTTCAGCAACTTTACCGCTCGGCCGCTGGTAGGCACCCGTAGAGTTGGAATGATTAATGCCTGCTAATGAAAGATCCGAGTCGAATTGGACGAGCACGTAAATGTAAAATTAGGCAATAATCCAATCTAAGAAGACTGCTTTTTTTTTCAAATAAACACCTGAGTATTTATTTAAACAATAAACACCACTGGAGTGTCTGAAGAGATAAACAGAGACACGGAGAGGATAAATATTACTTTTTTAAATACATGGGAACTTTTTTATGGAAATGTATGATTTATTGATCTTATTTATGCAAACAAAAATCTTGCTTGGAAGTCTTTTACTTGTAATTCCTTTAAGCTAGTGTCCCGGCTTGAAGTTGCAGGCACTTTTATGAAAAAGTTCTCTTAGTCCAAGAGGCAATTTGCCCAGAAAGACTATTAATTTTGTTTCGGCATTTGGCGTTGATTCACTACAAGCGGTATTTCACTTTTCATATTGTTGCCACCAAATATTATGTTAAATTTAAAGTTATATTTAAAGAAATTAAACAATGAAGAATCTGCATAAATGTATGCATGTTTCTCGCATTGTGATAAAACAACGGTACCTAGAGCCATTAAATTTTGAATAGCGTAATCTTCCTCCGAATAGGGGCATCTGGAAGCCCCAATTTGAAATTTTAAAATTATTTTATTATCGATTTCATATTTTGTAACGAATTTTTGATTAACAAACTTAAGGTTTCCAAAGCGAGCAATAGCAACGCTGTACAGTAAAAAAGCTTATTTGGACATAATTTTAAATTTGAAATCTTTCAGTCCCCCCCCCCCCGAACTAAAGGCTGATCTCCAGGAAGATGTCACCTTTAAGCAAGTGAACCTCATGAAGTTTCCCCATCTCAGCGAAAAGTGATTGCTGCGTATTTTAAACTGAAAAGGCCTTTCATGATTCAGAACTATGACTAATCAAGAGAAAAAATTTTCAACAAAGCAATGTTTTCTGAATTATATATGTATAATTAAAATTTTCTGAAGTAAATAAGAAATAAGTGCCAAATAAAAAGTTAAATTAAATTAAAATAATGCAAGGCCATTAAAAGTTTTTGTAATATGAATACAAAATGCAACAAAATAAAGCATAAATATAAAAAACATTTTTTTTTTTAGTATTTTGAATAAATTATCAAAATATAATCTGCTCTGACGTTACCCAAAACAAAAAATACTGTATAAAATTTAAATAGTATAAAATAAGAAATTTCGAACTTGCATTCCAGATAAACAATGAGAAGCAATAAGAAAAGTTAATACATTTCAAAACTGTTAAAAATTTGTTGCAAATTTAAAATAATTAAATTTTCAAAGTGAAGATTTAAGGACGCGAAACTTTAAAAAAACTGAGAATGGTAGACTGTTAGCCTGATTAAGCAAAAGGATAAGCGTTAAAAATAAGACAAACAATTAATTTAAAATTAACTTAGTAAAAAGTTTTAATGAGAATTTATTTTGAGAGGTTAATGACTAAAAAAAGTGTTACAAAGTCTCAGAATCCATCCACAAGCTAAATTTAATCAAATTAAATGCAATAAGCTAATACATGTAATTAATATTTTTTAGAATATATAGAGCCTAAGAAATCGCAAAACAGCTATAAAACAATAAATTTTTACGGTCAAAACCTAGGGAAACGAAACTAACTTACTTTTGTTGAGAATGGAAGGCTATGACCTAAAACGGAAAATATTTCAAAGTCAAGTCAAAAGCTCTAAAATTAAGATAAAGAAAAAATGTAATATAAAACTGAATTAAGTAAGAAATAAATTAAATGGAAAAGAAAAAAATTAAAAACTTGTGATAAAGATGTTTCTTGGTATCATTGTGTGCATTCTACATGACTGGAAGTAAAGAAAACTGAGCTTAAATATTAAATCAATTTGAGTAGTAGGATGATAATTTGAAGAAATGAAAAAGTAAATATTCGAGATCTTAGTTGAATTGTAAAAATTTGCCTGCAAATGCAAATGAAAATGATGGATGGTGTAAACGCAGGGATAAAATAACTATTACTAAAATGTTATATTTTAACATTTTTGTGAAAAATTAAACTAAATAAAATTTTTGAAAAATTAATCTTAAAAACAAATTTTAATAAATGTATTTTAACTGCGTGTTAAAGTGGAATTAGCATTGATTTTAATAATTTGAAACTAAAAGTAATTTGCAAGTCATGGGAAGTAGAAAAAGTTGTGAAAACAAAAAAGGAGATTAGTATAAAATGGCTTCATCTAATTTGCAGAAAATAGGACTGGTATAAAAATGACCATTTATTAGTAACATAGATAGAGGGACTATTTGAGTATTTATATGGGCGTTTACAATTGCTTCACATCCAAAAAATGCTACGAAATTTGGTTTAAGAAGTTTCTATCATAAGTTGCAAGAAAAATTAATATGACCTAATGAGTAATTTAATAATTGTGTTTGTTTCTTGTTTGTGGTTTATCCCACCCAAACGACAGTAACATCAGCTCAGGTTTCTGATATCAGAGTGAAACTCCTCGTGGCAAGGAGTCAAGATTGCGCCTGTCGTTGGCAAGAGCCTTAAGCACAATATGCACGAATATGCACTGCACGATTTTACGCAGATCCCCCTCCCCAATTTTGAAGGAGAGGACCTCGGGAGGGGGCGGGTCCGAGGTTCTCCCACATCTCCTTCTCTATCACCAAACTTTCGACAGGATTTTCGGCTCGCCGATATTTAGAGTGTCCCCATGCTGCACAACATCCATGCCTTCTCGTGAATTCGAACCCGGTCCCTTCGGTACGGCAGTCAGCATCGCTAACCACTACCACGGTTGGGCGGCTGGATAAATATGTTAATAAAATGAAGGGGAATTTGATTATTAATAAGTGTAATTTTGAGATATTGAGTTTCTTGAAGAAGGTCATCGAGAACAGAGAAAATACTTTTAATTCTCAAAATCTGGTTAATAATTGTGTTAGAATTACTTTTTTTTTTATTTTTTTTTTTTAGAAATATTAGAATTTTAATGCCTAAGTTGAATAAGTCTCTTTTTTTCCAAAAGGTTTATTTCTTTTACAGGTGAGAATTTAAAGGTCAAGGTAATTAATCAATTTCGTCGTTACTGAAGATTATTTACTGTCACTTCCACTTTTAATTTTTGTTGCAACTTTTTCTACTCCTCATTTCTTATAAATTACTTTTAGTTTTAAAATAATACATTCAAGACAAATTACTTTCTTCCACGCAATTAAAATACTTTTATTAAAATTTGCTTTAAGATTCATTTTTCAAAAATTTTATTTTGTTTCATTTTTAATGATTAATTTTTCATAAAATTAAAACATATAATTTCAGTCATTAGATTTAGTAATTTTTCCCCTGTGTTTACGCCATCCACCCTTTTGATTTTTCCCTTTTGCAGGCGACTTCTTTACAACTCAACTCAGAACTGGAATTTTTATTTTCAATTTCATCAAACTACCATTCTACTACTCAACTTGATTCAAAACTTAACGTCAGTTTTCCTTCTTTCCAGTCACTCAGAATGCGTACAGTGATGCTAAGAAACTCAGGAGCATTTTTATCACAGATTTTTAATCTTCTTTTTACATTAAATTTATTATTAAATTTATTCTTTTTTCTTTCCCAATTTTAGGTCTTTTGCCATTAAAAAAATTTCCATTCTAGATGGCTGATCAACAAAATTCAGTTTGTATTTTTCATGTATCGAAAGTTCGACTTAAAGTATACATGTATTCTCAGCATCAGGGTTACAAACTTGTAGGAGGGGTAGAGTAGCACAGAGGACTTGGAATCAGAAAGGAGTACAAGGTTCTGAGTGCTTTGCTGACGCGATAGAAGAGGTTGGACAGAGTGCTTCAGCAGGGAAGCTTCATTTCACACACGAACGCGGAGGTAGTAGAATCGGTGATTATACTAACTATACTGGAGTTATTACACAACTACTACGCACTGGGATTGCTTTTGTGAGATGGGGTTTTGCAGAAGTATGGTACAAAGCCTCTTTTCCTGTCCTTTTGTGATGCTGAAGGATGAGTCATGCTTTGCAGTGGTGCAATACAGATCTAGTTCGCTTTAAATGCTTGAACCGACATTGTTGTTCCAGCACGATTTATGCCCTGACCATATCAACCGCAACTTTAGTAACCACTCAGACGTTACATTTTGTGAATAGTAGATCGAGCATTTTGGTGCGATGCATTGGTCTCCTCAATTGCCGGACCTATAATGCCTTGATCACCTTTTCTGGGGTCATATGAAAGCATAAGTGTATGACATCTCTGCTGACAGCGCAGAACTAATTAATTTCGCACATCCTTGTAGCTGTTGGGAATGTTGGGGAAGTCCAGACATGCATAGAATCTTCCAGAATGTTCGAAATTTCCATGCACCGGAAATATGAGGCCTGCATTACTCTCGGCCATCTTTTTGACGTCGTTCATTTTTGTAAATGCACATTTATTGTTAAAACACGTATTCTGTTGCATGGTTCCTTTTCATTTCTAGTTTTTTTCTGTGTACTCTACCACATGCAAATGTCGTTTCCTACCCTATACAGTTAAGTGATTCCGATTCGTCTGGGTGTCCTTACCCCTCCTACATATTTGTATTTGATTTATATATGGCTTTTTGCTAATATGAGTACATTTTTTCTGAAATGATATAAAGACGTTTTACTATACTTCGGTTCTACGCCAAAAATTATTGTATAAGTTTTATAAGTACCAAGCTTTTTAATATACTGCACAAGTAATTAATAAATATTGTGAAATTGTGTACATAATTACAACTGCGAAAATTTTGTAAAAATCGCATGAGTAGTCGTTTTTTTAAACACTCAAAATATTAGCTCTGTAATGTTAATTGAATTTGCTTACATTTAGTAGTATCTTTCTTAATTAAAAGTTCTTGCCTTTTTTATGCATAACAATTAATTTTAACTTAATGCAAACAAAGTTCATTTATTTTATCTGATTTATTTAAAAAACGTTAATTTTAAATAATTTTCGCAAATTTTTCGAAAGCATTTTAAATTATAACCCCCAATCAATAAATCTGGAAACCACTCACTCTTTTGCATTATTTATCATTACTGTAACAGTATATCTGTAACCCTTCGTTCGACTTTTTCTTTCAAAAGAATTTAAAATAATTATTTTACTGACATAATATATTAATAAATATTTTAATTTAAAAATAATGGTAAATCAGCTGTTTCTGCAGAAGTAGAACTATATATTAATGATTTTAAGAATTTTTTTATAAAGGAGATTGATATTAGACTAAATTTGAAAGAAATATTTGTTTACATCTGACACCATACAAGGTGTTTTAGCACAGGTGATAGGTGAAAGCGGATATTGTCAGGAATCAGCAGCTATATAACGCAAGAAATCTTTGGCGTCCCAGAAGCACGGCGTTGGGAGCTTAATGTTCCCGGCGAGGGTGTTTCAACGTAGCGGTTGCAAACTTTCAGAAGAGATAGAATTAACTTAGACGATGGAAAATCACATAGCAGTGCATGGTCAGAAACGCTTTTCTGGCGCGGGTAGTGACGACACAAAATACAAGAAAGTAAATACTTGAACGGGATGAGAAAACATGTTTATTATGCTTAGTAACAGACGGTTATCATTTAATGTGTGGCCCGGCATCGTCGGGGACTACTTTGTCGGGCTGTACTTATTGCCCCAACGTCTGACAGGTGCACCCTATGTTATCTTTCTTTAGCAAGTATTGCCGCAGCTATTGGACGACGCACACGTACCCGGTGCGATGCGTTCTGCCATATGGCTTCAGTATGATGGGATTCCCTCACATTACACCTTTGATGTGGGTCTCCAACTGAATGCAACGTATCCTCAAATTGGATCGGCAGGAGAGCCCGGTGCATTGGACAGCATGATCGCCAGACCTCACTTGCATTGACTACTTCTTCTGATGATACGTCAAGACATTGGTGTACGAAATCCCCGTTAACAGTGCTGAGGGACTTTGTGGAACATCGTGGCGACTGCTGGGAAAGTCCGGTACACGCCCCGTATTTTCCAGAACATCAGATCTGGAGATGTAAGGCCCGAGTCACTGTCAGGTTTCGTAATTTCGAAGACCTTCTTTGATGCCGATCGTTGTCTGCTTTTGCTCTTATTTCTTGGATCGTTGTCTGCTTTTGCTCTTATTTTCTGCTATATTAAATAACTTCAGCTTTTTAAATTTATATCCTTCAGATAAATAATTTACAGACAAGGAAAAATAATCCAAAAAAGCCTGTTAAATGCGAGAAAATCTTTATTAATAGCGGATTATACCACCCTTTGACTAAATACGCATTTGTATGCAACGTAGGATAGACGCACAGTGGCGGTACACATCATTTAAAGGAATATGAAGCCATTTCTCTGTCAGAGCATTCTCTAATTCCTGAAGTTTTACTGGAGGTAGAAAACGAGCACGAAATTTGGTTTAGGGATATATCTAGAAATGTCTAATAATATTGCAATGAGACCACCAGGCGCAATATCCTGCTCCATTGTTACGGTCTTCGAATCATGCTTGAACACACCTAGCATGGTGGATATGAGCACTGCAATTTTGAAAAATCGGTCGCTCTCCTAAATGAGCAAAGGTGTGGATAAAAAGATTCCCATGCTCTACCAGGACACTCAGAAAATGATCGACTTTGATATTCCCATACAGAATAATAAGTGAGCCAAAACCTCTCCAAGATATTATATCCCATACCAGCAGCATCACCTTCTTCCCCGAGCATTATTCACAGTTGGCAAGAGGCAGGCAAGCCTAAACGTTACTCTGGGCATTTTCCAGATATAAACGGACCCGGTGTTTTGAAATAAAACTCATGTTGATTCATCAGACCAGATGACTTTTAGCCACTGCTTTGGGCCCAGCCTTGGTGAGTTCCACACCACTAACGTCACTTGAAACCATTACATGATATTATCAATGACTTCCCAGCGTGGATTTCTCTCTTGACAGTTTTGATTCAAATTGGGGTTTTGGGAATACGTTTTTATTTAGAATGTATCTGGTGTGGCAATTTTTTGCCATTTTAGGCCACTGTGATCTTCAATATTCGTCTCTCCTTATCAATTAACTTTGCGTTTCGCGCACTATTGTTCTTTAAAGATGCCACCCTACCATCTTTCACATATACTGCATAATGCCCGATACTGTGTTCCTTGACACCCAAAACATTTTGCTATTACCGTAACTGAAAGTTCAGTTAAATTGGCTCTAACAATCATCCCTCCTTGGAAACCTGTCAGTTGTGTCATTTGAGTGTATCCAATAGATTGGCGCATGCAACATTTGTGACAGCTGTTGAATGACTAATACCTTCCTTTTCATGGCCACTAGGTTGCAGGTGGCGCCGCTGTATTGCAGGTTACAGGTGTGAAATATAGCATGCGTTTTCGCCAAGTGTTAGCATTGTTTTGTACTCCACTGATTCTTTCTTTTCCAATATTGTTAAAATTTGAATTATTTTTCACTTCGTAATTTTTTTAGCGTCAATTAAAAATTGTTTTACTGTTCATTGGAAAATTCAACTTTTACTGTTACGGTGAATGATTTTGCGGTGATGCTATTATCGGGGCTTGTGGAACCGTACATAAAAATTGCACTTTTACAAATTGTTCATTTTAATGTTTTTAGATTTCATATTTGCATTTATAAGTTGCAATGCCCCTCCCCCTTCAAAAAGAAATAAAGTTTCTGCAAGATAACCATTCAGATTCCCAGACGACACTGACCTTTTGTGACGTATTTAGAGAACATAAAATCATTCATATTCAATATAGTAATTAACAATTCGAATTGGCAAAGAGATTGCACGCCGTATAGCAGTTAAAATCACACCGAGTTGCTGCCTCAGCGAGAAATGGCGGAGAATCAATCTGTTAGACGACATCTGGATGCTTTTACCCGAGGTCGAATCATTGGGAAGTTGGAGGAAGGCCGCAGTGTGACAAGTGTGGCTGCAGAGTTCGGAATTGCTCACAGCATCGTTTCACGACTTTGGAGACAATTTCAAACTACAGGAACAGCTATCCGGGGGTTTAGTAGTGGTCGTCCACGAGGAACCACACCCGCAGATGACCGGTATATTGCCTTACAGGCCAGAAGAAACAGGAGGCAGACAGCGGGAGAAATCGCTAGACACACGACACATGCGACTGGACGACCGATATCGCGTTTTACCGTGGCCAGAAGACTGCACGGTGGTGGTCTGTTTGCACGACGCCCTGTACGATGTGTACCTCTAACGCCTGCCCATCGGAGAAGGCGTTCTCTGTGGTGCCGGGAACACCGGAATTGGAGAGACAATGAATGGGGACGAGTACTCTTTACAGATGAGATCAGATTCAATCTGAGTAGCGATTCTCATCGCATACTCATCTGGAGAGAGCGGGGAAGCCGCAATCATCCCTCGAACATCATTGAAAGGGACAGGTATGGAGGTGGCGGTGTTCTCGTTTGGGGAGGCATCATGCTTGGTAGTCGTACAGACCTTCACATCTTCGACTCAGGTTCAGTCAACGGGACCCGTTATTGTAACGAGATTCTTCTTCCATATGTGCGTCTTTTTAGAGGCGCTATGGGTCCGCAGTTCCTTTTCATGGACGACAATGCACCATGTCATCGCACAGTAGCTGCCGAACAGATCTTAGAGAGTGAGGATATTGAACGTATGGATTGGCCGGCACGATCTCCGGATCTCAATCCCATCGAGCATGTATGGGATTTTCTAGGGAGACGCTTGGCAGCTCGTACCTTACCACCAGTAACGATTCCGGAGCTTCGATTGGCTCTGCAAGACGAATGAGCAGCAATGCCTCAACAACTCATTGACACCCTCATTCTCAGCATGGGCAGACGCTGTGAAACCTGCCTAGCAGTCAGGGGAGATCATACCCCCTATTAAAGACCGGATGTTTCTTGCTGGACACCCATCACAGGGATGTTTCGGCCTTCAGTCGCATTGCGCTCCATGCTACTTTTTCAATAAAGCTTCTTTTTATCCCTCTGATTTCTCTTTTAGTAAGTGTTGCTTACATTACTCATGTCCTTACGTATTGGGGATCTTACGGTACTAAATGTGTTGATTTGGAAAGCTTTTGTACAAAGTTATATTGAAAAAAACCGTGTCGTCCTTAATTTTGGAACACCAGTGTATTGTTGCAAATAGGTTTAAAGCTGATAAGGTGTTCCAAGGTGAATTTAATTAAAAATAAAGAAAAAAAGAATAAGAATGAATAGTAATTATCGAGTTATGAGGGTAAATAGAAAAATAAATTACGGCCAGGAAATATTTGCTAAATAATGAGCATAGCAAAAAAATGCACTAAAAGCAAATTAGTGGAGAATTGTGTGGCTAGTTTATTTTATTAAGAATAGCAGAAAATGCTCAGATTAGAGTTTTGATCAGGTTTCTATTGTAAATAAGATCTTGCGGTTGATGTTCAATACTAATCGTTTGAGAAAAAGTTAAATTTTTTGTTTACTTAATATGATCGCGCTGATTCCAAAAAGATTTTTAAAAAATCGCTTAACATCGATGTCAAACGGAAATTGGAATGTAAAAATAAGTGCAATCAATTAAATAAATATGCTGAATAATAGATACTCGGTATGTAGGGTTTTCCTTATTTTGCATATCAAATTTATTTTTAGTTGGATTTCCTATTCTAAACTTCTCAACTTCCCCTCACATTCTCTCGCCAGGATGCAAATTTAAAGTTAAGTGACGTGCTATTTAAACGTGTGAATATCTCAGTTTATTCAGAACGTGTTTCGCTAGCCAAGCGCACGTTTCGTTGTCATTTCGCGGTCACGCCAGTAAGCCTCTTGGCCATATCAGATTAGTTATCACGCCGGTTAGATTTCTGTGAGTCCACATCATAGGCGTAAATTAAAGTGCGTTCTTGCTTTATTTATTTCAGGTTTGACTTGTATTATATTCTACGTTTTAATTCCCACCGCAAGTGGACGGTGTTTTTCTAACGCATGAAGTCCATGCCTTTCTGTTAAATTAGTTTTGAATTTAAAAGGGTTATTTTTCACCCTTTCTTCTGTGCTGGTAATTTATTCATGCTTGTGCGAGGATTCGCCAGATTCATTGTAGGATCTAATTTAGTTTATGTGGAATAACAGAGATAGGTGTTACAGCTATTATACTAGATGCATCGAGATATACAAATAGCAGATTAAGTAGCGTGATAGTTGTTAACCGAACTAAATGTAGCTTGAGAGAACCGAGATCCAGACACCCCCAAAATTAGAAAAGCCATTATTTTGGAACACACGCTTGAATGCTGAAAGACAAAAAAGCTGCGATGCGGCAAATGACAAATGCAGAATCTAAAATAACTGTCATAGAATATTGAGAGACAGTGGTTATGGAGTTGCCGAATACCACACCAAGATGAAGAAATGTTAAAAATCTGTATAATAGCTTAGTATAAATGCAGATTTCCACACGAAGCTAGATGCGATTTTCATCATTGTTTTCTTCACTGACTTAAAAAAATTATTACTTATTTTTTCATGAGGCTAAAAAAATTAATGAATAATTATCGTAAAAAACATTTGTTTGGAATGTAGAGACTATTTTATCGAAAGTGGAAAGAGGCAAGAAGTATGTAAAATTGGAAGGTTAAACTGAAGATTTCCAACACTAAATACTGAGATTCTTTAAAGATAATTTGGGAGGTTAACTTAGATAGAACTAACTTTTGATCAAACTTCTTTTATATCAAATAGTTTTGTCTTATCACTTTTATAATTTTCTTTGTGTAAATAAATAAAAGCGTGCAATAAATGCTAACTGCTGCGATTAGGAATGTGTTGAGACGCTTTATATCATTTAGAAAAGCGTACGATATCAAAAGTAAGTCAGTCCCCTTTTTTTTTTTCAGAAGAAGCATTGCGGTAATTAAGGACATGGACAAATATGTAGTACTTATAATTCTTTATGCTATCGTTCTGCATTTCTATCAACTTTATGTTTTATTTGCTTTTAGACAAAATGTAGCTTGTGAAAATTCAGTTACTTTTGACATTCTCTTAATGTAACAGTAACAGGTCATAAGAAAACAAATATTTCAACACTTAAAGCCTGCAGTTCAAGTTCTTAGTTTTGATCAAAAAGAAAAATTCGTTATACAGTTCAATAGATTCAAATTTTATATTGTTATTTACTTTAAGATGGTTACTTGGTTTAGGCCGTCTTTACAGTTTAGCTAATTTTAAGCAAAATGAAGTATGTACTAGCATGGGCAGTTTATGCATCCTAGTATGAGCAGCTTATTATTTGAAGCACATTTCTGACTTTAAACTAAATTGTGCAGAATACGCAATATGTTATGAGTAAAATATTTTAATCATGTTTCATCATTTTAAAAAAATATTAAAATTTAATGGTATCTAAAGCATCCTGTGTTTAAAGGAAGAATAACTGTCGCAAAATACTTATATTTATGAAATTATTAACAGATATAAGAGTAGCAAGTTAAACTCAAACTACTTTCAAAACTCAACCTTTATGGCGTTATGTTATTTATGATGTGTTGAACTCACTAATTAATTCGTAACTACAGTTGACTATGGACATGCCTATATGTTGAACAACGCTACACTATTCTACTGCAGTTGAATACAAGTCACAACAAAACTACAAAGTTTCCATAACTAAATTAAAAAAAGTCACATTTTAACAAACTTTGAGCCTTGTTAATTGTTATTAACAAATAAAGGTAGGATTTTGCTCATTATTTTTATTCGTATGGTTTTTTAATAGCTTTGTAATCAACTTTAATAATTTATTGCTATAATACTTCCAAAATGAAACACATAATCTAACATACGTTTCTCTAAATATTTAAAATTTTGTTTAAAGTGCGAACAGACTTTTACAATGTTATATACACAAGTACTTTACGTTCTTAAAATTACCCATGTACTTTGATTTTGCAGATGTTTATTAAAATGAAATACAAAAGAATGATTAGGTTTATTTTCACGTTTATCTTTAATTTGCTTAAATTTTTGCTATTATTGAATTCTGTTACTTATGATATTTTAAGCCTTTCTTCACTTTTATCAGATAACAATAGTTATGTAGAGTTGTTAAACAAAAGCTAGGGTATTGTACTGAAATTGAGTATAAGGAGGAGTTTCAAAACAACATCAGCTTTAATGATAAATTTAAGGAAGAAAACACATTTAATTCCTAATCATATCCAAGCTGTTGAGATCAGGTACGGAGTACATGTATTCATTTAGCATAATTGGAAATACAGATAATAAAACAGTGAATTTTGTCTTGAATGTAAAATGCCACTTAGCAATGAAACATGTTAAACTGTCCATTAGCTCTTCAGTATTAAATTTATTGAAAAAGTTGTTGGAAATGAAACACAAAACACGGCAAAGACTTACATTTTCTACCATCAGAAAAAAATTGTCTTATAAAATTTTCTTGAAGTGTTAAAGTATTATTGTAAGAGTAGTAAATGCCCTAACGGTGAAATAAAATGTCATGAAAGAAAAATTGCTTGATTTCAATAAAGAATAATTATTTGAGTTATTGTCATTTCGGAAGTTTACACAGTATATAGGAAAAAAGTGCGTAAATCTGTCATGGAAAATTAGTTGATTGAATGAAATTTGTACAGCTGGATTTTAAAATTTGGAATCTTTATACAAATCATAACAACTATTGATAATGCTAAATAAGAAGAGATAAAATATTTTTTGTTTCACAAACTTCAAATACTGAACTTTTGAAGCAATTTTTATATTTATTTCAAATCTAGTTACCAAATTTTTATATCGGCAATGATTTTGAGTAACTGGCTTTATGTTTTACACAAATGTTTTTAATCTACGTATATAAAACATCGGAATTAATGTCCTTAAAATAAAGTTCTAATCGAGTCTCTCTGACATTTTACCTTCGAAGCATCTCCTTTTAGAGCCCAACATTTATCGACCATCATTTTGGGTTCTTTTATAATGTCTTTTTATCATACAGGTATCCTAAAGGAAATGTTCTCTCTGCTTGTCTCTTACGGCTTCAAAATATTTTGGAGAAGTCAAGATAAGGGTCCAAAATTGAATCTCAGGGTATTTGTCTCTCCCTTTAGCTTTATTAGTTAGCTGATTAGAAGTTACCTGATTAGTTCTGTTAAATTTTCTAACTTTTGGCTTCATAAGAAGATCGTCTCTCCGTTTTCAAGAGACAGATACTTCAAATTCAATCTTATTTAATGTACTTCATGTTTAGGTTTTCTCACTAGTTTCCTAACTTGAGAATTAACAAAGATGTGTTCTTTAAGTTTGATTTGGCTCTGAAGCTGTCAAATTTTGCTTTGGAAAAAGAAATCTTCTCTATTTCTCTGCATTGTCATAGCAAAACGTTTTCATTAAACTTAGTTTCATATGAAGAAACGGCAAGTATATTTTCTAAGAACGCATGAAGAACTAGGAAATTACGTTTTTTTTGTCTCTGGAATTGATATCCGTCTTTTAGTTTGGAACTTTGTAATGCCAAGTTTTTCTTTAGCGCAACTTTTCTCAAACGCACAAAAGGAGCATCAGATTAAACACCCAACTTGTAACACAAGGAGCAGAATTATAACTTTCAGATTTCCACAAATGTGCCTTGAGTGTTTTTTGTAATTTACACCGGTAAGAATTTTGGTTTCCTTTTTTTTTTAATATGTGAAGAATAAGCAAAGGACACTGGCGAAAAAAGTAATTTTTGCTGCGAAACAGAACTCTAAAGCTGTATTCTAGGAAATTATGGACAGTTTCCATTATTTATAATTTTACTAGTTTTCCAAGCATCCGATGATAAATCTATTTGATTTCAATTTCAAAAATGTTCGTTTTTGGACCTGAGGGATTGGGAAATTATCAAATTAACTCGTGCTCTCTCGGATGAAAACTGCACTTATTTGTATGTTTTTCTAAGCAGTAACATCTATCTCTTAAATCTTAAAGCTAAAATCTCAGCTTGATTTTTAATAAGAAGATCATTTAAGCCAAACAGACTTGAGATGGCGTATGTCGGAATTGAGGTAGACAGCCAAACTGACTTCTAAAACTAGACTGATTAGACATAGTATGTGTCGGGGTTGAAAAAGACAACCAAACGACCTCTAACATTCAACAAAAAATGGAAAATTCTGTTACAAAAAAGGCCTGAAGGAGAACTCCTGACATTTTAATCAAAATCAGTCCAGCGAAATAAATATATAGGAATCTCTAAATTGTTTATATGTAATGAAATCATTGATGATCGCTATTATCATTCCTTCTAAATATAAGGCCAGATCTGACACTATCAACTCCCAATACAACTCCGTACATACAAGATTGGAGAGTGAGTGACCTGCCGTCACTCAGTGATCACAAAATATTACTTACAAGCTGGATACTCCTATAGACTACATAATAAAGAAAAGATTCAAAACGGCATTTAGAGGATATTCCGTTTTACGGGAACACATTCGAGCGCATGTAGAGAAATTTACCAAAGATTTCAACAACTGCCAGGGCAGAAACTCCTTAGATAATCTCTACGACTTACTAGTTACAAAAATAGTGCAAGCCGCTCACAAAGCATATCGTTTGAAATCTGTAAAGGCAAAACACTCCATATCCTGTTGGTCACCAGAGATTAACACAGAGAGGAGCAGAGTTCGGGTACTTCGGAGAAAAGCACAATCCACGGTAGATCCATATCTACGGCAACTCAAAATGATAACATACAATAAAGCAAGAGCTTTATATAAAAGAAAAATTAAAGAGGCCAAGTTAATCTCATAGAGAACTTACTGTAGTAATGTCACTAAAGCCTTTGGACCTACTCAAAAGATAACATATAACAAGGTGTTCCGTCCTACGACCCTTTCGCCTATGGTGAATAGCATTGCCTCATCCAACATCGAAGTAATCAGTGAGATCATAAATGCAGTTTTTCCTGATGATGACGAAAAGGATTTCTTAGAGGAGCAAGAGGAAGCGAGAAAAACCTACAGTATGAAATTTCGCTAAGTTACCAGAATTTACCACCTCCTATGCAAATGGAAGTGGATAACATCATACGTACTCTGGCATCCAAAAAGCTCCAGGTCCGGATGTAATTGATATATCATCATTAGAGAGATACACCGGGAATTCCTAAAACTATTCTTTGCGGTCATTTCAGCTTGCTGGAAACATCAGCACTTTCCTAAAAATATGAAGTTGGCAGAAGTGGCTTTATTCCTAAAATCAGGCAAAACTCCGGCAGAACCTTCATCTTACAGGCCAGTCTGTCTACTGCCAGCGTTCGGTAAGATATTGGAAAAAGTAATTCTTTACAGACTTGACTTCTTCCTGCAAAGGAACAACGCCCTGCATCCCAACCAATATGGATTCCGAATGGGCAACTCAACTGAGCATGCCATAAAAGACTTAATGGCCACTATCAAACAGAACAAGGACAACAATTTGCACTCGCTGGCAATAGCCATTGACATCAAGGGAGCCTTTGACTCCCTTTGGTGGCCAGACGTAATTAATTTGCTGCACAACATGGCCTGCCCAATAGTCATTATTACCATCCTTCGCTCGTACCTTCAAGATCGAAGTGTACAAGTAACATCAGACAGCGGCATTTATGTCAAAAATATCTTTAGAGGGTGCCCACAGGGGTCATGCCTTGGACCAACACTGTGGAATATAGTGGCAAACTCGGCATTTCGTCAGTTCGAGAGCGTATAATACGCTCGAATCATAGCCTATGTGGACGATTTTATGCTAGTTGTGACAGGAATGAGTAACCTCGAAATGAGATCTCAATACTGTCTTGATCTGTTCTCCCAATGGGCCAGAGCACATAAGCCTCAGATTTCGGCCGAGAAAACTAAAGCTTTACTCATAGGACGCAGCAGGCAGCTTAGACGCAACCCAAACATTAAACTCCATGGGATACCGGTAAAATGTTTCCCCCAATTGAAATATCTTGGGCTATTACTCGACAACAGACTTTCTTGGATGCCACATGTCAGGAATCTTGAGACTCAAATTAGCATCCTAACCAACAACATGAGACGCATGACTTCACATAAATGGGGTATCTCATCTAAGCTACTAAAAATTTGGCATAGAACCATTACAGAAAGAGTAATAACTTAGAGAGCAGCAATCTGGGGTGGCGAACTTACCTCTCATATGAAAAGATCCCTGCTCTCTAGTCAGAGACAGCAGCTACTTCAAGTATGCAGGGCCTACCGTACCACGTCAACACAAGCCCTACAACAACTGGCTGGAATTCCTCCCCTAGATTTGATAGTAAAAAGGGAGACAGCTATCGTAAGGGTTACCAGGCTGGGTCAAACTTCAACACTCTGGGGTCATAGTTATCACCACTCGGACTACGAGGAGCAAAACAACTGCAATAACTTTCATCCAGTAGCTTTTAATCTCTCCGACGGTAGCAGCATAAACGACCAACCAATTCAGAGGAACAGTAATAACCTTTTCCCAGATGGCTCCAAAACTGAGAACGACACAGGCAGCGCCTTTTGTAGACTGGAAAATGGAGTTGTAACATTCGAGTGGGAAAGGAAACTAGGCTTGAACAACTCGGTATACCAAGCAGAGCTTCTAGCTATCAGTGCTGCAATTAGATATGCGAACACATGTCAACAGGAGAAATTCTCCATACTCAGTGATTCGGCATCAAGTCTGGCGGCTATCGCAAGTCAAAACAGCCGGGGTCCTTTCGTATATCGAATTCAGAAACAGCTTCTGACAATGCCTATTTCGCAAAGACCCACTTTAAAATGAGTTCCCGCTCACACAGGGAATCAAGGCAATGAAGCCGCTGACCTACTGGCCAAGCAGGCAGCCAACTGCACGGATATATTAGAAAGACCAACTAAACTTCCTTGGTCTCATATTAAGCGAACAACTTTGACAAGTCTGCTACAAAATTGGCAAAGTAGATGGACAGAGGCAGAGGGTAGGACGAAGGACATTTCGCTTACTGCCAAAAGTTAACATGAAAATAAAGACCCACTGTGCTAGCCTAACACAGTTCTTGACAGGTCATGGACCATTCCCAGTATTCCTGAACAGATTCAGACTTAGGGATACTCCTTTCTGCGAATGCGGAGAGGAAGGCGACATGGACCATTATTACTTCCATTGTGTACATACAAGAACCTGGCACTTGAAGAAACCAGCGGACTGTGCCTGGTCAATATGGACGTCTAACACACTCAGAAACAGAATAGCCCTTGATAAAATAGAGAAAATCTCAAGACACTGCTTAAGCAGAAACAACAGTGAATAATATTATGTTTCAAATGTTCAGAACTTAAAGCAGATAACCGGAATAACGCTTAGTGCCTGCAGTTACCAATATGTAAAAACTGTTATTAGTATGGTAATATTCAACCTTGTTACTTTGGAGTCTTCCCCGCCGTGATGGTATATAATTCCGTTTAGTTCATGTCCGTGGTCGGAAGCCATCATAGCGGTGCACTCACTCACTCACTAACTCTGAATAAATGTTTTATGATTCATGTTTGCGAAATATATTAATTTCCCTGACAATTGTCAGCTATTTCAAAGAAATGTTAGGATATTTTCTTATTTCTTGTTTATATGCATAATATGTTCTACTTTTAATAACTGCTAACATTTTATTAACTGACTAATATTCTACTTTTATTAGTTATTATGCTGAATGATATCTTCAATTTCTATATTTGGAATAACGCGTCCTTTCTTTCCAGGCTTGTTAAATGTGGTGGTGTATCTAGCCAAACATTTGGTTCGCTGGAATGACTGTAAACGGAGTTACGCAGCTAAAAGATCTATCACTTCAAATTTCATTGAATATATTGCACCTCAAGATGATCAAAAAAAGAAAAAAGAGGAATCACTTCTGATGAAGAGACTTCTTTAAATAAAAATAAAATAAAAGTGAATTGAATGATATATAGACAAAAAATTGAAAGTTATATTGTACATTGTCAAAAGTGTAAATAACATATATGTAAAGAATGTTTCAAAAGTTAATTTCATCAAGATGACTTCATTGTCCCATATTGTGAGAAATTACTTGTATGAATATTTTGTATTTATGCATGGTTGTGTTTGTTATAATAAAGATATCACAGGAAAAAAATGCAGTCATTCCTCTTTCTTATCTTTAGCTTAGCGATGCCACTCGTAAGCTAAATTACATATTACACTTACATTAAATAATAAATTAACAGAAAAGTTTTACGATAATTGCTTCTCAAGCTAGTGCAACTTCCTTTACATAAGCTGCAAAATTTAATTTAAATTGCTAACCAGATCTTTTTTTTTATTTTCATGCATGAATTTTCATGCATCAGACTCAAGCCAAACTCAAGCCAGGGATGGCTCATGTCTGTGTCACAGGCTGTGGCTCCCGAACCACAGCTTCTTTCACTCTCAAATATCGTTCGCGTTCCAAAAATCCCTAATTTTAATTTCGAAACACACTAAAGTGACATTGAATTAGGGATACCGGATTGTTAAAAATTTCCTCCTCTTTTGGCCATGATATCGAATTCCTTTACGACAAGGCATATATTCACCAATCTACTACTAAGCGTTTCACAAGTATGATCACAAGTATGACCTACCTAATGTCTTCTAGAATGTCCCATTCTATACCTGTTAAGAACGTTAATGGTGAATGACGTGTTTGCACATCTTTTCACAGTATGGCCCAGAGATATTCAACGGAATTTATATTCGGGCTTTCAAAAGCCTACAACAAGGCATATGTTTACCAAATCAACGGAAGTGTTTCACAGGTATGGCCTGCCAAACGTCTTCTAGAATTTCCCATACTATATCTGTTAAGAACGTTGGTGGTGAATGACTTGTTTGCACACCTTTTTAAAGTGTGGCCAAGAGATATCCAACAGAATAAGTTCGGGCTTTTAGATGGCCATTTTCTGCAAGGAGAATTCAGTGGTATACTCCTAGAACCAAGTGTTAGCCAACCGTGATAGGAGCAGTTGTCCTGATGGTACACTTGACGTCTATACGGATGACAGAAAAACACGAAAAGATGTGAGTGATCTTCCAGCAGATTTGGGGTTTGCGCCATAGTCTTAGCGTAAAATCAGAGAAATGTAATCGCGATACATTACTCGCTGCTACTTGCTAACAATCGTCGATGTTCCAGCACTGATTGTGAATTTGAAATAATATGCGTGGAAATGACAATAGAGACATGCACGTGTAATCGTGTCTAAACGTTTGAGTGAACTTCGCTGACAGTTGAATAATTCTGAAACGGAGTTTCTCCAGTGACAAAAAACTAATGCGTGAACTTTATTTTCCGTCTTTACTTTAATCCTAAGAAGTAATGTGCGTAAGACTGAAAAATGATAATTTCAGACCTGATAATTTGAATCAATGTGTTTACATCAGATGTTTAAACATAGTTTTTGTATTATATTAAAACTGTATTTTTGAAAACTTTTTTGATTACAATTTAGAAATACTTTTTAAAGCTCTCTTGAAGTAGATAATTTATCCTTTGAATATTATGTACCAATAAATTTGAGCCTACCTTACTTAAAATGAAAAAAGCTCTTGCATGATTCAATTTTGAAATTTTCGACTAGTACTAATGTGATGTGGTTGGGCAGAAGGAAAATTGTTTGTCTTAAAAATGTGCTAATTATATTTTGCCGAACATAAAGGTAAGTTTTTTCCTAAATGAAGTAACCACTGAAATATAGAATACATGTATTAGTTACTGAAGGAGTTAACGCAAGACATGCAAGGTCAGGGCATCATATGTTTGCATTACTGAAGTATTGTGTGAAAATTTAGATAATCATATGGCAGCTGGGGACGCTTACATTGTTTTTTCTTTTGGTCCATTTTTCTATTCAAGTACGAGTCTAGAATCCCATTGTAACATTTAATATTTTGTGTTATTTTGTTAAAACATATATAATCAAACATTTTTATGCATACTTTAATTTTCATCATTATTAGTTTGAAGAAGAAAATTTCAGATTTTTTTCCGTGAATTTCTTTTAAAATAGAGTTGTGAATTATTAATAGAGCTTACGTAATGTAATTTGTTAATATTTATGTTACGTAACATTAAATGTGCTAATCTTGGGAGTATAAGATAGAAATGTGAATTATTTATTTGAAAAAAGTTACGTGATGTGAAATCTCATATAGCGGTTATTTCCTTAGATGACCAACTCTGACAGTGACATATTTGTCAGGAACATTATTAAATAACAGTACTTAAAATAACTTATAGATATGTAAGGCTACAAGAAACTGGCATTATCTGGAATTGTGGAGTTAATTGTTTTAGGCAAGTTTCACTGTCTAATTAGTTGATTTAGATGTAGTAATTTTTACGTGGGTATAAATTTTGTAAAAGTAATTGAAAGGTTTTACAAGGCAGTTAAAGCCAAAGCATTTCAGATCGTAAGTTTTGTAAGGACGCTGTTTTAGAATTACTTTCAAATATAGTTAGAGAGCATTTAAACATTATTTTCTTACATTAGTTATACTGCGGGAATAGCAGTTATAATTTTTTGCATTAAATTTATCTGTTTGTACAGATATTATTATAGATAAAACTGCTTGTAAACAAATGTGACACAAGTAAAAGTTGTATTTGCTTTTACTTGGGATGACAGTAATTTTAACATACACCTGTGTAGAAAATTTGTTTATGCTGCTAAATACTGCATTACATAAATTTCATTTGGCAGTGTAAGTACAAGAAATGCTTAGCACTTTTTGAATATTATTTTTATATTTTTTTCTATAGAGATTTAGTTTTGTTAAATCAGTTACTTAATGAAAAATTACTGAATTTTATTTAAAATTATTTTTCATGCTTTCACCCCTATATAGTTCTTTTCATTTCACCAGTGCTAACTGTATACTTTTGCTGGTTTATGTATATAATTACTAGATTTTATGGAAAATTGGTTGATAGTTCTATTTTTGGGTATTGCTTTTTACAGGAATTCTGCGTATGTATACCCATATGATTATATTGGTTTTGTTATGGGCTTTTGTCTGCTGTTTTTTGCGGAGATTTTGTCAAAAGGTACCGATATTAGTCTGTAGGTTTTTGTGTATTGGTTTCTATAGGGATTTGGCCGACGGGTACTCTTATAAATCTACAGGTTTCTGTCTACTGGTTTTTACGGGAATTTGGCCTACGGGTACGCCTTAGGTCTAAGGGTTTCTGTGTACTGGCTTTTACTGGGATTCTGCCTATGGGTTAATTGTTTTAGAAAAGTTTCACTGTCTAATCAGTTGATTTAGATGTAGTAATTTGGTACTTACGTATTATCGCAACCAGGTTGGCGCGATTTGTAAGTTTGAGTAAAAAAGTATGAATAGAAAGAAAATGTACATTTATTAATTACAGATAATTTTTAATACAGTTTTTTATATTATTTTGTTTTAAAATATAAAATAGCAATTAAACCCTTCCGGTTTCGAATTTGAATAAGTTGCAGAATTATTTTTTTGGCGGAAATCTTTTGGCTATTGCTTTTAGCACTGATTGAAAACCGTCTTCTCCATTAACAGCTTGAGCTTGGCGCCATATAAATTCGATAAGATATGAGTCAAGATGATGACGGGCTGTTCCTCTCTGTTTTTTGTTGCGCCATTTGGCTGAGCCCCACATGCGCTCTACATGTTGTGTGTGAACGCCCGTGTTGGGATCCACAAAGTTATATTTGTGATTAACAATTCCATGCAGAAATCCAGCATTTTCGAACTCACTTGTATTGTATCCTTTCCAGCAATCCGAATAAATGATGCTTCCTTCCTTGATATTTTTTTCCATGAGGGTAACGGTGCTTCTGTTAGGTACAGTAACCAAAAAAGTCTCTTTCCTTTCTCGGCAAATTTCGTCGAAAACCCATTGCTGTGGTAGTACACGCCCAGTGTTATTTTTTCTTTTTACAAATAAATTCTTTTTACAAAACAACGTATAACACGTAGGGTTGCCGTAAGTAGGGTCGCCAAATTTGGCGATTTATGCGAGTTTTGGCCTGGTTGCGTTAATACGTAAGTACCAGTAATGGTTACGTGGGTATGAATTTTGCAAAAGTAATTGAAAGATTTTATAAGGGAGTTAAAGCCAAAGCATAGGTATACGGGTTTTTGTTCTGCTGGTTTTACAGAGATTTGTTTTATGGGTACACGTACAAGTCTGTTGTTTTCTTCTATGGAAAACCGTGGGCCAAATGCCCATACAATTTTTTTATGGATAGGTACGGGTCATTTTTAGTAGGGAGTATACCTCCACGGAGGGAGAGACAGATATTGGCGGCTCTACAATCGGTAAAATATTTAGAGAATTCTTTGGTAAAGAAGCGTAAGTGTATACTGATCATGCAGCACTTACTTTTTCAAGAAAGAATTAATTGCCAAATTTAACAAGGTGGGCCAGACTACTGTAATGTGGAGATAATACGTGACTGATGTCTTGTTCAGAATGAAATCGGATGGAATATGTAAGTGTTCACTATGAACTTCAAACACTTTAGATTCCCGGGAGACAGACAGGAATCTAAAGGTTTTGAGTAAGACGGGAATCTAAAGTGAATTAATGAGAATTTAAAATATTTTGAGTAAGACGGTTTTTGAGTAAGACGGGAATCTAAAGTGAATTAATGAGAATTTAAAATATTTTGAGTAAGACGGTTTTTGAGTAAGACGGGAATCTAAAGTGAATTAATGAGGTAGATACAGAATTTAAAATATTTATACTTTCTTAATGGATCTTTATAATACTGAGAGTACAGAGATAAGAACCGTAGCAAAGAAAACAACGCAGGCGAAAACGTCGTGGTACAAAATATCTTGGGAGAAAAGAAAGTGTAATATAATGTAATGGAATATAGTATACGCGCGTTCTGCAACCTTCTGGGCCGATAAAAATCGGTCTCATTGTTAACGCAGGACACCCAACACAGATTGAAATAAAAATACAGTTAAAAACATCAAATCAAAATTTCCAATATCTATGTTAAAAACATCAAATCTATTGCCATTTATAGAGTTCATCAAATCCTTTGCAAATCTAAATTCTTTCCTGCGGCAATAGAATTCCTTTATGTTACATGTTTTTCCCTAACATGTGTTACAAAGCTGAAAATTTGAGCGAGTTTTGACTTTTTAAACTTTAACTACCTTGGTGCCGGACAAACACTACAAAAATAAATAATAATAATACTTTCTAAAACTGAACTAAAAACTTTATTCTAAGCTGTGTAAGGTAGTAGGTGGAAATGTTTGAATGATCTATCTCAAATGCATGTAATCAAACATGTTTTAAAATCAACTAACTTAATCAGAGCAAAATCTCACACCGAATTAATCTTAACGTGAGAAATAAGATAAGAGGAATAAATGTTTGCTGGTACTCGGGTAAAACCGAATGTTATCTCTGAAACACAAAAATCTCTTAAATACACTTGAACTACATTTCAATAATTAACTCGAGAGCAACAAGTTCATTTTCATTAAATCAAAACCTCACAAACACCAGAGAAGAAATATTCATAAATACAGAACAAACCCAATAAAAAAAATCAATCATCAGTTTAATTACGATTTTGGCATCTAAATATCAATTATCATTAATCCCCAAAATACATTCAAATAATTAAAGTATACATAGTTAGTACAATTAAATTGTAAGGGCGAGTTGTGATCATCCTTGTAAAAAGATAAGCAATATTCCAAGTTAACTAAAAGCTCCATGTTTCTTAAAAGCCTTACTGTTCAAACAAATGGAGTGACTAAGCAGACCAAAGTAAATTACACACAAAATAAACAAATGAAATAAAAAATTATAAAACAAACACATTTATTAATTCTTGTATATGTGTTACTAAATAATGGATAAAATAATGCATATGTCACACAAAATTCCAGCTTACATTAATTAAGGTTAACATTTTTTCAAAACCTACTGTATCATAATGTAACACTAGTAATATACACATTTCGTCTTCTAACATTTAGTATTTATGATAGTAATTCCCTTTAAGAACATTGAGATCTCCCACATTTATTAATTAATTCTAAGTAATTATTCAAATTTCAACAAATATTAAAATGACAGCTCTTGCTTGAGTATTTAAATTGATTATTAAAGAAAAGCAAATGAAAATAAATCACTCATGGGGGCGTTCGTTCATACAGCAACTCCTATTTTTTACTTATTGAGCAGCGCCATGATTCAGTTGGCCTTACTTCATAAAATCAGCGTTATAGGAGAGAGACAGTTCTTGCGAATTGAAGGATGACCTGGTTGAAAACACCTCTCAACCAGTCCTTACAATCAATGAATTCCGGAGCAGGAAGAAAAGTCGACGCAGACGACACAAGCAGAATTACCAGCATCGCACACCTTAGCCGTATCCTAAACAAGTATTTCATTCTGGAACGCCTCGAAACTAGCGTAGAGCACCTTCGGAACAAAATTCTGACCGGAGCAAATCAGGGCAACGCAAATAATCCCCCCCCCCTCAAAATTGAGAATACCTTTTATAATACATAAGAATAGAGTTAGTTCTTTTATACATATTATTAAAAGGTTCTTCAAAGTTCCGTTTACAGTTGAAAAAACACCAATGTATTTAAAATTTTAAACACATTTAATTATAAGGTCTTCATATTTTAGTTGTGGTGATCTAGTTTTTTCCCCCCACCCTTTGGATAAAACAAAAAATTAGTTTTCTCTAAATTTAATCTCAGCTTTTCTTTTTCATCCACATTCTTAAATCTTCTACAGCACATGAAAACAGTTTCTCTGATTTTTCCAAATAGTTTTTACACAAATCACATATAAAATGGCATCAGCATAACGTAAGATTCTTACATTATTTGAGCATTTGTTTTTTAACAGTCCATACATTATGGTGTTTCAGAGCAGCGGGCAGTGCAAGAATCCTGTGGGCATCTTTTCTAAACCATTCTTTGAATACAAATATCCTTATTAAATCTGTAAACAACTTTCCTTTCGTTAAAATAACTAAGAAAGATTCTATAAACATTTTTTGGGTATCCCAAAATCTGCAAATGGTGGAGAGCAAAGATGCCCATTGAATAGAGTCAATGGACCCCAAGGTGTCAAAGGAGACCGCAGCCACATGGAATTCAGAATTTTGTGAGGTAATAATATTGAAAAACTCATAAAGAGCATTTCCAGTGGGGCAGCCTGGCGTAAATCCGTATTGTTTTGTAGATACAAAATAATTTTTCAATAAAAAGCAGTACAGGCTCTTTGAAAGTAACTTATCCAAAACTTCTTATACAAAATTTTAACAAACATATAGGTCAGGTCGCCCCACCTAACTTTGGAATAAGCAAAACTCTAAAAAGTTTTCACACTTTAACAAATTAGCATAAATTAAGGCTGCTTCCGCCGATACAAAATTTTATAGAAGTGAGAAACTCAAATACGCTCGAAAGCTTTGACTTAGAATGGCGAAAATTATAATTGTTGGAAAAATTCTTGTAAATAGTGTAAAGCAACTACGTATTACTGACGTGAAGCGAATCTGAGCTTTGCAAAGTTTTACTATTTTGTATGGAAATAATATTAAATGTTGTAAAGTTATTCTGTTTAAAAAGTAAATATTTCCATGTTAAAAGTAAAAATGCTTGAACGTTTAAACTACTGTGGATGAATTTAAATGGCTACCTTTACATAATCAGAAAAAGTAACGTTATCACATTTAAAATTTTGGAATTCAAGGAAAGCTGTATCAATACCGTTACATTCTTTGATATGATTTTTCTCTTCGGCTGCGTGAATTTAACATGACGAAAGCGATTGTGCTTTCTTAAACAGCATCCCATGCCGCGTATAGATTATTTGTAGCTGTCAGCAGAGTAATGTCGTAGTTTTCACCACAATCTAAAGAAAAAAAATTATTTGTTGTAAGTAGTGATGGGCAACTTCGGTACTTTCTTGTACCTGGTACGAGAGTAACGGGTACAGACAAGTACCCGGTATAAAATACACGTTACTCAAGTAACCGTTACTTTGAAAAGTACCGAAAACCGATTTCACGTACCGAGTACCCAAGTAACGATTTGGAGTACCGAAGTAACGAAATACCGGAGTAACGGTTTGCTGTACCGGAGTACCCTAGTAACGGTTTTCTGTACCGGAGTACCCTAGTAACGATTTGGAGTACCGAAATACGCAGCTAACGATTTTGCGCACTGAAGGAACTCTGCCACGTCACCACATGTTTGATTTTATCTGTACGGAGTAAGATTTTGAATATCAGAAAACATGTCAACTACGGAAGTGTCTGAGGAGCAGGCAATTCATGGACACAAGGAGCGCATATCACCATTTCGCAAATACAACCAGATACTACTGTCCTCGTACCAAAACCGAAGTGAGCTGAACCCTCATCGATCCTCCAGTAACGAATACCGAAATACCGAGAAGAGACGCATATTTTCGTAACAAAGTAGCGAATACCGAAAAGCATCCGTTTCGGTACAGAAGTAACGAATACCGAAAAGTACCCGTTTCGGTACAGAAGTAACGAATACCGAAAAGTACCCGTTTCGGTACAGAAGTAACGAATACCGAAAAGTACCGATTTCGGTACTGAAGTAACGGGTACTTGGACGTACCGATTTTCAGTACCCGTTACAACTAAGTACCCATTACAAAATACCCGGTTCGGTAGTACCGACTCATCACTAGTTGTAAGAGTCTCTTACGATAGTTTCTTTTAAGATTCTGAATCATTCTATGATCCACTGGTTTTAGCTTCGCAGTTGTGGTTGGTGGCAAATATTCAACCTGTATGGAACTCCATTCTGGAAGGTTATTGTGACAGGTTGCGTAATCCACAAATAAGAAATTTTTACGCTTTTCCCTCAAAAACTGCTTATCTGTTCCTTTCAACCAGTTACTGAAGGTGTCTTGCGCTATCCATGGTTTTGTACTGGATACATAATCAACTGGCAGTGTTCGAATTCATTTAAAACCCGTTGGATTCTTGGACTTTCCAATCACTAATAATTTAAGCTTTTCGATTCCATCCATTTCGATTCCATCCATATGTCTTGTTCGGCAAGAGTATATAAAAATTATGTTTCGGTCCTCATTAAAAATATCTTTCGGTGGGTAAATAGAGAAAAGTACTAGCAGTTTCCTGCCGAAATTAGTGCATACGTCTTTCTTTACATCAGAGCTTTGGCCAAATACAGTTTCATAAGAAATATTGTGCCTTGGCTTAAATAGAGAAAGCCATCTATAACTTCATTTAAAATCCTCAGCCCCCATTCGATTTGCCAATTCGTCAGCTTTCGTCTGCAGTAGGGGTCTTTTTATCGTAAAATTTCGAGATCTAACCTCCTGGAACCATAGCAGTAGACCTTTTTCTAGTTCTTCTTGAGGCGCATTTCTCATGAGTTTCCTTTCATTAGCAAATTTAGATTTTACCCCATGAATCTAAAATTGATACCTTGTTTTTCAAATAAGTTGATAAGGTATTTTTTTCAATTCCATAGTCATGAAAAAACTTTGTTTTACATTTGCCATTCTCCACCTTCTTTGAAATTTCCACCTTTTTCTACAGAGTTTTGTATTTCCCCAATGTAGACATCCTGAATTTTTACACGTTTAAACCACACACTTAGGAAGGAAAACTGGAGAACATTCACTTGTCTCATCTTCAGTCATAACTGACGCAACTCTCTAAAATCTGTAGCAAAGACTGCTTTTTCTGAAATAGGAAAATTGATAAACAAATGATTCTGTTCCTACCCCAATGCATTCATAAAGGATACTGAATGAATCCAAGGAAAGGGGTTAGGCCAGGGAGCTTTGCCCTTTAAGCGCTGACAAGAGGCGGCCTGTAGGACAATAGCCACTAATGTTTAACGGAAATGCAACAGTCTAGGAATGCAGGCATGTACCTCTTTACACAGAAAAGAAATACAGATGAATTTGAAACACAAAACAACAAATACATGGTGTATTTTCTTCGTTAAATGAGGAAAAAGAAATGTTTTGTCAAATTTTTAGTTTGAATTAAGAAAAGTGATAAAATTTAGGACGAATTAATGAGACATTTAAATACGTTAATTCAAATACAAGTTTTTGGTGGTCTTTGGATTAGTTTGAATTAACCGAAGATTCGTATTAATTTAATTCGAATTAACGAATGTTCACTGAACTTCGTTTACTCAGGATGAACTACTTTCTCCACAAGTTATCACTGCTTAGCAACCGAAATAAGGGCAACGGGATAAAGAACCGCTTAATCAATTATCAAGTGATACGATGTTAGCTCCGTCAGCTTGTAGGGTTTATATTTATTTTAACTAACATTTATTTTAAGTTTAAACTATCTTTCCTGTCAAGCCTTACTTTCCCCTGGAATTGCCAATGCCAGAGTATGTAAATTTTAGTAGAACGCGCAAGGATTCAAATTATCAGCGGAAGTATTCTGAGTTAAATACTAGAAAGGAAACGAGTTCGAAAGGGTGCTTTCTTGCTTCACGAGTGTGGAGGTGGCTAGTTAGAAATTGAAGAACCACGCGTTTCGGCCTGTGTGCTTGCCTCGGCAAATTGTTAATCTTTCAACGTAATATTCAGAGTTTGCTGAATTATCAGCGGTATTTTAAAACGCGGTGAGGTTAGTTACGTTTAGAGAGCCTCGTAGTTAGTCACTTGTTATTATCTCTTTTCAGTTTCTTATTTTTATTTTACCGCCGGGTCGGCGTAGTTTGTGAGCGTCAAGAGCACGCATTTGTAATTTCTAAAGTTGAATAAAAAGGGACTTAAACCCTTCTCAAGACTCTGTCTAATTTCCAGTTTTCAGCAGTCACCACTTTGTTGCGTGCAGGTTGGAAGCGCGCAACTTTGCAAGCTGATAGAGCCCAATAGTACAAAGTCATTACCTAATTTAAAGTCTGAACGATGCGCTCTGTGCATGTTCGCACTGCTGCAAGCCGGCAATGATATTTGCATAATTTTCTGTTACAGCAGTAAACATTATTCAAGGACGAGCACAAAATCGTCGGAATTTGTCGTATTTCTTGAAGAAATTGAAAGGGTGGACGAAAAAATGATTGATTATAGCTAAGGGAAGTGGTTAATTCGAGGAGCTGCATTAATATTATTTTTGATTGAATGGAGGAACTATAACTTATCATTACACACACACACACACACAAAAGGAAAATAAATTTGAAGAGTTCCATATTCCATAATACATAATGATAACACTGGTAACAAATTTAGCATATTTTTATTGACTTAGTCGGTCATTTGGCTATTATCAATAAAAGCTGCAAGGAAAGAATAAACTTATCACTGACAAGTACACCTTTAATGAAAGCTTTCAAAGTTAAATTGCAGTTATTGGAAATACAACAAAAAGGAAAAAAAAGTGCATTTCCTACATCTTAAATCCTGACCTTGCGAGAAATATAGAATTATTACGACAAGAATTTAAAGAAAGATTTAAATACTTTAAAAATTTGAATCTGATTTTACATTTATTCATTACCATTTAAAACGAACTTGAAAATCTAGAAATGAAGTTAATTAATTTGCAGTGAGATATAAATCTTATTCAAAGATTTGAAAACACAGGTAATTTGGATTGTAAATTGTCCTCTTATTTATTTGTAGGTGTCAATAGAAAGTATTAATATAATAATATAGTACAAACAAGAATCGGGAAGGAGTGATGAATACAATATTACATGAGAGGAAACTATAAAGAAATTCTGAATCTTTATAAAGAAACATAGTTAAACAAAAATGTTTTTAGAATTTTTTAATTAAGTATTCCTTTTTTATTCTTCCTCCCCTCCATTTTTCTTAAATTTCGGCAATTGCATTGTAAGGCTTATGTTAATTTTATTAACAGTTAAATTTTGAGTTAAACTTTCTTTCATATCTCTTCTTAATTTCAACTTACCAACCACTTCCGGCCAGAATGCTAATGAGGAAGAGTGGTATTTAACCGCGAATTTCTACTGTCTTAGTGAGAGAGATACCAGATATTCTGGCTAGCACGAGTCCACTTTTTTAAGTTACTCTCTCCTAAGCTATTATTACACTCGGTCGTACTTAGGCCGTTGATAGCTTCGCGGTCAATTAGCGTTAAGGGGCCAACTGTGTTAGAATTTTGATAGCTTCGGCTATATGTTTTTAGTTAAGATTAGTTTAGTTTAGTTCTTAGTCTATTAAGTTGAAGCCCGAGTGTCGGCTTTATTGTACAACTCCAAGACGGAGTTTCGTTAAACTTTAGTTGGAATAATAAAGGGTTATTTCACCGTTCTTACTTGTTGTTTTCTACTTCACGAACTCAAGCGATTATTCGCTTACTAGTTCTTAAGATTCTTCACATTCAACTGTAACTTAGAACTACACAGTGGAGAATCCTACAGCATATTAAAGATTTGGACTGCAGTATTTTTAAAACTATCATAGATTTATTGATTTATGAGAGCGCTGGTGAAGGAAAGGTGTTTTATGCTGAGAAGATCACTTCATAAAATTCCATTGCTTAAATTGGTTTGCAAATAATAATAGAAGTATTGCTTAAATTAACTGATTTGATGAATGTTTAAAATATTTTGCCTTTAAACTTTTATTATATTCTACTTCCTATAAAGTTTCATATATTTACAAGAAATTTCATAGCAAGATTATGGAACGTCTGGTTACATTTTTCTAATAAAAGGTACTTTCGGCAATTCCAGATGCAACTCTTAGCAGAGCAGACAAACACGTGTCGTACTATAGTGAAAGAATGCAATAACTTGAATCCAGTATTCATAGTAAATCTCTTCAAAATCGCCTAGAATGAGAACATGACAAAGGGAAATACATCAAAAAGAAGCAAAACGGTAATAAATAAACAAAACAAAAAAACAGAGAGGTATGATCTTGGTCATGAAGATGCATGTGCTGATGCAATCCGTTTTCAAACTGCTTTTTGTCTTTAATTAACGGTTTTTAGAGAAAAACAACCGTTTACAAAGAAAATGTCAAGAGTATTCACGTTAAAATAAGCTATGGCTAAGGTATGTTTTAGAAAGGAAAACCGTATTGCGGAATGTAACTGATGACGTTAAAGAACGTTGACAGAAACTGATATTGCGAAGAAACTGATATGCTTTAAAATACTTTTCTGTGAATTTTTTTAACTCTTCAAAAAATTCTATTTGTTTAGGAAATAATGTATTAATATTTTAGAAATTTGTTAAATTTGTTCTGAAAAGAGCTTAAGTTTTGAGATTTTCTGCCCCCCAAATAACTTATTTAAATATGAAATGAACGCTTTTGGCAAAACTGTTGAATCACGTAAGTAAACGCACTCTGTTTTAAACTGTAACGTAAATTTTATATAATCGTCACTTTAAAATTCAGAATTTAAGATAAAAAATATCAGTGCATCTTGTATTGTGAAAAAATATTTTTAAATTGGTTACATTACTTATTATTTACATAAATCTTTATTTATAGAATGTTTGTTGTTTAGTATTTTATAGAATGTAATGTTTTCTTTTTTAGATGGTTTTCGTAAAGTTGCTGGAAGGAAATATATTATAACTTCGGTTAAATCAGTAAACTTGCTGTCAGTTTAATCATTCATATAGCAGGCTGCGGAGAAGCATATTGCCTTACATTCGGTATGTGAAGTATTTTAGGCTTTGATTACGGAAAAGAATGAGAGATCCAGTTACTTAACATTAGCGGAGTTTTCGGCGCCCACCCGGGATAGTGGTTAGCGACGTTGACTCCTGCACCGAAGGAGCCCGGGCTCGAATCCCGGAGGAGACATGGATGTCTATGAATGCATAGTGTCTGTGCGGGCATGGGGACAATCTAACAATATAAATATGCGGAGTGCCTAAAGTCCTTTCGAGAGGTTGGTGATAGGGAAAGAGGGATGGGAGACCCTCGGACTCGTCCCGCTGACGGGGTGCTCTCCGTCAAAATTGGGGGCGGAAGAGCAAATTCGTACTGGTGCTCAAGGCTCTTACCAACGGCTGACGCAATCTTGCCCTCCTTGCTCTGATGTTACTCTCAGACAAGTGAGATAAGTTACAAGAGGGAGGTTTTCATTCAGAACTTTTTCAGGAAAGCTAACTCGGTGTTCGTTGCACTTGTGGAAAACCACGAAATCGCATGCAGCCAACCCATCCAGTCACCGCGAATAGAGGCTCTGCCGAAAAATCAGTAGTTATGTGGCTTTGAACCTCAGCTGGATCCACTGTGGTCGAATAGTGAACCAGAAAATAGTCGATAATTATCGATATGAAAAAGAAAATGCAAATGCATTGAAAATGCTTTCTGTGATAATGAGGGCAAAGAGCAGACAGTGAGTAACAAAAATATTTCACAACCACTAAATATTTTCCGAACAACTGATCGAAGGCACTTAGTTTCCGTTTAAGAAAGGAATCAATTATGTTAAGATTTCAGATTTCAAAAATATTGGTTGCGTGTGAGCGTTTAATAAACATATACGAATCTAAACATTTATGCGGTCCCTTTCCATTGAAAACTGCCATTAGAAATTTGCTTCTAATCGTAGAAAATATCTTTTCTTTGGAGAGGGAGAGAGATACTCTGCAATATGCCAAACAAGCCCGAAGGGAGAAAAATTGTCAGTATTATATTGACTTGCTAAAACCATTTTCACCTCACGAACGGCAAAAATGTCAGTTTTAGACGTTGTGCATTAAATTAAATTTCGTTAGATGCAAAATTTTTGCGAATGGAAACTTGAAGCTACTGCTTCTAATATTAGTGTTTTCCAGATTCAGTCACTAACTTTTAGAAGTATATATTAAAAAGTTTACCATCTATAGCTATCTCTTGCAATATTTATTTATGATCCACCAAAATCTTAGTTAAAGATATCTGAGTAATCGTAATAACGCCAGGATAAATTTTATTTGTTTGACTAATTCTGGATATGCAAAATATTTTCTTTTTTATCAGGTTCGTATAAAAATTTCTTGTATTTACAAGCTGCGTCACGTGACCAAAATTCAGAGAACCGATTCACTTTACTGAGCGAATACTGAGTGATTCCAGAAAGAGGAGTGGTAGTTCTTTTACAGTTTACGGAGAGCTTTTGTTGGAAGCGTGCGAGAAACAGCGATGTTCCATTCGTTCATGAACTGATTCCCCTTACTGAGCGAGCGAGCGTCTCAAAAATTCGCGAAGAAGAACCGAGGTTTTTAGAGTTCCCTCACCACGAGGTCTTGTTGGAAGCCTGCCAGTAAAGTTCGATTCTCTTTCTAGGGAAGAAAGAAATGCTTATCCTCCCATGTTAAAAGTGAGTATAATATTTATCATTTCCTAACTTTTCGAAAAAAATTTCATTATAGAATTTTATTGTTAGCTTTGCGTAGGAAAGAAGTTTTAGGGAATCTCGAAACCACAGTTTAAAGAAATCAGTTCATGGAATTAGCGTATGATTAAGTTGATTTTTCCGATCACACTACTCGTTTGATTCTTTCCGCTCTTCCCTCCATCCTCGTTAACCGCTCTTGATTCACTCTTAATTCTTGATCATTTTCATTATGGTTATTGTTAGTGACCGATGAGTCATAAAAAAGAACCAATTCAGTTCAGTGAACGGTTCTGATGCGATTCATAAAAGAGCTGTTTTGTCGTTCTCTAATTTGATTCATTCCTTAAACACCGATCGCGGGTATCAAGAGTTATTTCGTTTTGCCACATTTTACTTACCTTTCGGTATAATTATTATGTCTTCCAAATGCGTGCAAAAGCTAAATAAGACACTACCGAAACACCATTTATCGGAACGCACACACTTGCTCTACCGTTCCTGTGATTATTGGAAGCTTTGGGAGAATGCCTGTCTGTCGCAGACCGATCGTCGCGTCCTTTTGGATAGCTTGAATTATCTGAAAACTCTCGCTCGTAGAACCATTTCGAGAGAAAACAGTCAGAAATCAGAGTTAAGAAACATGGAAAATAAAATGGGATGAGAATCTGTTTCTGACTAAAGAAATTTAAGTTTTTTACTCAAACGCCCGTCAAAATGTGACAACGCGCGGAATGGTAAAATATACTTTAATTGCCTTTAATTCTACAAAATGAACTAAGCTGTTCTGGATAATCTTAATTCATAAATATCTTCTGTAGAGAGAACGCTAAAGCCTCTTAACTGCCTGATTCTATTATTACAAATTTCACATCGGTGACGACTTTTCCGCGAACTCTGCTCAAAGTCTGTCTTTTTCAGAGTGCAAACATTGCTAAGATGTTTTGAAGAGCCGATTATGTATCGAATTTACGGGTTTTGTTACAGATAAGGATTGCTAAAAAAAATGGATTGTCGAAAGGCAAGAAATAACTGTATTTGGCAATTCTCAGATTGATAAAAACAAGTATCAGTTTATTTAATGAAACTTTTGTGCCCTGTTAGTGATTTTATCGGAATGAAAAAAAAATTGTACAGGAGTTTTATGTTTTCTCAAGAAGCATGACTTTCAAATAATTTCAGTTAAATGTAGTCTATGAATTCGATTTTGGAAATTCAGTATATCGTGGGAAAATATCATATTATGCATTGTTTAACACTTTTAGCGTTCTTGTTTTGTATTATATACAAACAGTTTTAAGTAACTCCTTAGAAAGCAAATTGATGGTAAATTTCTGGAGAAGCAGACCATTTCGCATCTACTACTCAAACTAGGGGTTTGAGTCAAAAACAAAACTTTCTCGAAACTACGATATTCACACAAAAATAGCAAGCTCTGTGATACCCACCGCATTTAATGAGGCGCTTATAGTTTTTAGTTTATCAGGAAAACATGATATCGGAAGCGTCGATTTAGATCGAGCTCCACAGAAACTTAAAGTAATTTATTTTAGTTCGCCTAGTTAACTGCGACTTATTGGTACGTGCGGATGTTTCAGGTAAAAATGCCCGAAGCTCGCATATAAAAAATTGTAACTCTCCGAGTTATTTTATTTTGCAAGAAAATTTATTCATAAAAATATATTTTAAAAGAGCAACACACATACACATTAAAAAAGTAACAGAAAAATAGTAGCAGAAATATAGGCAGTTAATTTAATTTTTTGCATCGTTTCTTAAAAAGTGTTTTTTTTAATGAATAAATTTTTGCAGAAAAAGTTTAAAGGTGAAAATGATAGTAAGAGAAGGTCTAAACCACTTTCACCCAAAGCGCCCTCACAGTACTGTTGGTTAAGTCACACCACACTCCGTCAATATGGCAATCTCAAAAACTGTGAAACTTACTTATATTCAGATCTTTAGGATCGTTTCCTTTACTTATTTCAAAGAAACAAAATTTAACGCATTGTTTTTGGAGTCCTGCATAATTATGATGCGTTCGGAGTTGGATTTTCTTGCTTCTCTATAAATATGCAAAGTTCGGGAGATACCAATGATGTCAAGGGCGTCCGCTGCTTGCCCTTCTCTGTTCTGTTCCTTTCTCATTCTACAATATGTTGAAATAAATTCTAATTCAATTGCAGCGAAGAAACCATGTACATGTGGTCACTCCTTGGCTAAAGAATACCAAATTGGGTTATTATACGATTCCTTACGAAAACTGTTACAAAACTATGACGCAAGAAATTTTTCCTTTCATCATCTTCAGTTGTTCTTGCGGGTTGATAATGAAGATGGTAACAAAACTTAGATTTCATGAATTTAGACCGAAAATTAATTATGATAATCTTTCAACTATTTCATTTCATGTATTCCGATGGTTGCCTCAAGCCCTGAGGATTGTTTAATTTTGTCCTGCAAATTTATATCCATCAGCATTCTGCAATTTATTAAAAAAACATGATCAAAAAGAAAACTCGAAAAACTGTATTACACAAAATTTCAAGTGACTTGATTGAGAAATGTCCTGCATAATTTAAAACAGAAAAGTATTCGTTAAATTAAAAACTTACCCTTTTTATTACTTACCAGACTGAAGTAAATTTGTATTTAATGTGCCTAATGTATTAAATATTTCAAAAATATTAATTATTTAAATTCACAAGTGCAAACTCAAAACTTTTGTACGGCATAATGTTTTATTGAACGTCGTTACTTTATGGCATTAAATTCGAAAACATTAGCAGTCGACGTCTATAACACGATGTCATCGAAAATAAACATGTATATATTTACTTATATGTGTGTATATTTAATACATATATATATATAAATTTAGAAATACTAGTACGTACTAAACATAGAAATAACTATGGATTTTGTTATTCTGATCAAATGAGTCCTAAAAACGAAAGGAGTGGATTGAAGAGATAAATACTTTGTAGAAACATACAGAAATTTTTAAACCGAAACAGTCGACGGGACTCGAGTTCTGGACCACCCAACTGCTGAAGGGACTTGCTTCCAATGGTACCATGAAGGTACACTGTAAAAAGGACTTAATGCCATGCAGCTTTAATGCCTGAAATCAAGATTTCGGGTTCAGGTAGCAGTTTGAAAATTATAAATTTTGAGTTAATCATCAAACCTGTAAAATAACAACACATTTATACAAAAAAATTAAAGAAATTAAGAAACGTAAGTAATGGAAATGAGTAATAAAATGCAAAATCTTAAGCACAAACAATAAATAGTAATATGCGTCTAAAATTAAATCAAAAATTTGTTATAATAAGCTTTCTTTTTTAATTAATATTTACTATTATTTGTCATTAGATAAGTCAAATATGATATATAAAACAATCCAATGCATAATAAGAATTTAAAAACTAAAAAAAAAAAAAAAAAAAAAAAAAAAAAAAAAAGAACAGGTAATATAATAAAGATGTTTTACTGCAAAGAAGAAAAAATTATTAAACTCTTACAAAATTAAGTTTATTGAGCTACAGTTTTGAGTAGATGCACTCTTGGCATAGTATTAGTGAAACCAGCAGCCTCAGGCCCAGGTTCGAAACCATGAGAAGGCATAGATGTTCGTAAGTTTTGCTTCATTGGGGGGGGGGAGGAACTTAAAATGCTGTTGAGCTGAATGTCCACTAGAAAGTTTAATGGAAGAAAAACCCTGGGATCCGTCTTTCGCGGTATTCTCCTTCAAAACTGAGAAGCTTAGCAGAGTCGTACACCGCCCAAGGCCTAAGTCGAAAATGGGAACAAACCTTGCTCGTTTGGGTACGATAAAATTCATGGATTCTATACGATGTTATTGTCAGCCAAGTGTGATAAGTCACAACAAGAAATTTTAGTAGTAAATTGATTTTAAGGTCAAACTATATTTGAGTCTGATTAATAAAAAGTACTGTACTCAGGAAATATAGATAGAAATAGTCTTTCAAAAAATTAATTGGACTTGCTTAAAAATACGTAAATACTTTTGTAATACGTAAATATTTCGTAAATGCTTTTGTAATTCTAAAAAGAAAATTGCATGAACCAGCATAATAAAGCACTGCTAGAAGATAAATTATGCGTAGAAGTCTAGTTGATATGCTGTTCATTTGTGTATGAAAAGCTCATTAAAACTTTTGAATTCCAATAAAAATTCTTCAGTCATAATAGGAAATATTAAAATATGTAAGGTTGAAAATTATGCCACCAATAGAATTCTATTTGGTATTGAAAAAGAAAGTCAAAGCTTTTTTTTCTTTAGGTAACGGTAATTTTTGGCAGCACCTTTAAAATTTACCTTTCTCATCGGAAACGAAATTAAGCAATCAACAAAAATCACCTTGAATTAAGAACTATGACGTGGTATAAATTTGAGTGGCACATGGTAAAATCAGGCACGAAACCTGACGATGGATATATACATTGCAACGTAATATTTTACGCAAGTCTTGAACAATAAATAACAATCTTCCCGCTCTTCCTTCGTTATCTTTGCTTTGCTGTTATTGGGCGAAATAGTGAAAATCCGGTGACGTCACATTACTACTGGACCTGACGTCTCAGCAAAGCTTTATTTTTTCACGTGGGGCTTCTTTAAAGAGAATTTTTCGGTGATTTTTCGTTTAATTGCGAGCATAATTCAAGGTGGTAATGCGCATATTGTTGCTTCTGCGCTGGCCTTATCATTTTTTTATTGCTATATTTTTTATTCTTTCACCAGCAGACAACAGCTGAGGATCACTCTCACGGGGAGAAAGTAGAAACCTTGACAGTGCTTTTGTTACGCGCGGAATTGTTTGACATTTGGAGAATTTCTTCTCGAGTCTATCACATTCTTCAAATATTTATTGAAGTGTTTCTTCGTCTATTTATATTTTGTTGCTTCAAGTAGCAAAATATTGCCATGTGGGCGAAAGTGTGTCTTGTAGGACCTAAAGGTAAGCACAAATAAGGTATTTTAAAAAAGATATATTGAACTAAGCTAATTTTAATTTTGATATATATATGAAAAATAAACTGTGTACAGTTTTTACCTACACTGAACTTTTATACTATTTAAATTATTAAACTAAATTGTTTGACTTTAGTTTAATAATTTAAATAGTTATTTAAATTATTAAACTGATTGACTAAAGTTTAGCTTGCATAAAAATTTTTCGGTAATTATGTTTTATGTTGTTTCAATGAACAGTATTTTTTAAATTTCGGTAGAAAAGGAATTTGACAGAATTATTTGAATAATTTTATTTGAAAAATATAAATGTCTTCATTCGGAAAGAGACTTCGTCTTTGCAAGTATCGTCAATTATTAAACTTATTTTCGGTTTCGAAAAGTATAGAAGTCAATTTGGGTATCAATGAAAATTAATTTTACATTAATAAACATATGCAATACTTAAAACTAAAATTATTTATTTTTATTTATACAAATGCCAGACATTTTGCCACTAAACCATTAGTCTTGATCTTGCTTCTCAATACTTAAGAACAATAGAATTAAAAGATAATAGTGCAGTGCATTCGTCAATATGCTCCTTACCCATGGACTGTCTAGAATTATAAAGAGTACAGACAGAAGAGTCTTCAAGTCGAATTCTAAAGAGATGGGCATTCAGACAATCGTGCCCAGTCAAAAGACGAAATAACGCCACGGCTACAGGACAAGGAAAATCTGGAAGCCTTTGAACTAGTGAGACACTCCCAGGCCTTTCCCTTAGCTTCATTTGATAGGTAGGAGGCAAATTTCCTCTTAAATTCTAATTTAATTTTTAATTTTCAGAGTTTTGCAGAATTAAAAGTCATAAGTTTGTAGAAAAGTCGTTCCTTTCTTTGGCAGGAAATCGGCTCTTTCATTTCCCTCGATGCTTCAAAGAGCAGGAATCCACTGAAAGAGAATTAGTTGAGTCTGCCAGATTGTTGAGAATCTTTCAACATTCGTAAATTCGTTCGGTAGTGCAAACTTTATTGTTGGAGATAATCGTACCGCCCGATAAAACTGAAATTAAAAATACTTAAAATAACTTTAAATGATAATTATTGCAGCGCAGACGCCAGGCAAAATTTTGAAATGTGGTTTTTAATTAAATGATGAGCTGAATTATGCCGCCTCGAAAATGATCGATGTCGAAAATATGTATTTGAGTGTGAAAGGCAGATATTTGCTTCTCTGTGCTGTGAGTTTCTATGGAGACACGTTGCAGGATTATTAAATACCTTATAAGGTTATACAAATTACACTAAATCTAAAAATCTAAACGTTAACCTTACTAGACTTTCGGACGAAATTTCGTTTCGCTGTAATACGAAAGTGATAACAACAGTCATATAAAAGCAATTAAAACATTCATTTACTTGAAGTTGCACAATTAAGGACGTTAAGAAAAGGTGAATTTCCACTGTTAAGTGGTCTGAGAAAGCAGCAGTAGTTAAATTATTTCAAATTAAATATTGACTGCTAAGAACTTGACTCTTACATTAGCGCTTCTTTCCACGTAACCGCAAATGAAAGCTAAATCAGCAACAATCAGCTTAGCAGTCCAGCAGGCTGAATCAGATTGCAATACTCCGGGCTTAAGTTGCTTTACAAATTTACATTCTTGTTTATTGTTTAAACTCAAGTAATTTGCATGTCTGGTGAAGTAAAGGAAAAATAGAAATGTAGGCAAGATTCATCATAAAAAAAACATGTTTATTAAAACGAACTTACAAGCTGAACAATGATGAAAATTCAGAATCAACGAGAGTGAACCTAGTATGGCAAAATTAGAACATATTTTTGTATTATTTTTATTACGTTCGATTTAGGAACAAACTAGAAATGTCTTTATTGCTGAGGCTTTATATTTATCGGGGATTTATGCTGCTTTAAAGAATAAAGTTAGTCCTATCGTGTATACTTTTTATTGTAAGCGTTAGCGCATCTCGAAAACCTACTAGTCTGTGCACGGGAGGTATATGTATGTGTAATGAATTTAAATGTATTATAAGTTATAGGTATATGTATATGTATCAATTTAACTACTAGTCTGTGCACGGTAGGTATATGTATATGTATAAATTTAAATGTATTATGTATCCCTTTTAATTTGAGATTGTTTTCATTAAGATTCTAAAAGCGCGCACAAAATTTTCTGTATGGCTGAAATGCCATAATTTAATTAGTCTCATAAATTTCTTGCTTTACCCTAATATGTTCTTCTTCTGGCGCATCCTTGATTCCATTTAAATTGTATCTTATAATAGGTAAGCTCAAAAGCGGTCAAGAGGTAAAACTGCTGAACACTGGTAGTTACGACCTGGCTTCGATTCCAAGCGAACGGCCTAGCTGCATGGGCGTTTTCATGGTATTTCCCAGGTGTAGCTTGTATACAAGCCAGTTTTCCTTAAAATGTCTCCTCGAAGGCATCCTTCCCTTAGGCAGATAACCCTAGTGTGCTTTGCCATAATCAATTATAATCAAACCAAGCTTGTAGTAGGTAACGATCAGGGGAGAAATTTCCGTCCAGTGTCATACAATATTACTTTGGTTATAACCAAGTAACTTAATAATAATATGAAGGCCCTCTGACGAGAAAATTACGCACGGGTGAGAAAAGGTTGAACATATTTTCATTGCCTTGTCTCTGATTTTACGTAACCATATGAGATTGCTGAAATGTAGTCGGTGCTTTCTGAAATCTGGAAATATATATATATATATATATATATATTAAATATGGCGGGCGCTAACCATTTTAGGCTTCAACCACTACTAAAGACAGAAGCGGTGGTCATTTTACTATGGAAGAACCTACTAGGCAGCCACTGTTACCTCCTGTGAAGGAGTAGACAATTTACATCCAGGCCTTCTCCGGGATTCGAACCCGGGCCCTTCGGTGCGGCACTCAGAGTCACAAAACACTTTCCCGTCTGCGCGGCAGAAATCTATTTTCAAAGTGTTCTGATGAGACAGCAATAAAGTACTACATATTTTACGCCATTTACGTGAATTTGTATAGACAGAATCCAAAAGCGAGTCAAGTTGTTGAGCCTACCGGAATTTCAATTTATATTTTAAAGTGGTCATCCTTGGAAACATTGTTTTTCAATTGCTTTTACCTTAAAGATAAGGGCCCACCAGCGGCCGAGCGGTAACGTCGCTGAACACTGGTAGCTCGGTCCGAGGTTCGAATCCCTCGAACGGGCTGGCTGCATGGGTGTTTTCGTGGTTTTCTCCATGTGTAACGTGTATACGAGCCAGTTTCCCTTAAAAAGTCCTCCACGAAGGCATCCCTCCCTTAAGGCAGATAGCCCTCGAGTGCTTTGCCCTAATCTAATAAACCGAACCTTAAAGATAAACATTTAGTCCAGTTAACTAAGCAGTCAAAGTGAACTAAAATCTACCAACTCGTTCTCATTTTCTAATTAAGTGTCTGTACTTTTAAAAGGTTGCATTTTCCAAGTTAGAAAATGATTTTCAAAAGGTTTGGTTTGGTTTATTGGATTACGGCAAAGCACTCGAGGGCTATCTGCCTTAAGGGAGGATGCCTTCGTGGAGGACGTTTTAAGGGAAACTGGCTCGTATACACACACATGGAGAAAGCCACGAAAATGCCCATGCAGCCAGCCCGTTCTCGGGATTCGAACCACGGACCGAACTACCAGTGTTCAGCGACGTTACCGCTCGTCCGCTGGTGGGCCTGATTTTCAAAAGGATATGGGCAGCTTTATATTGGGGTACCCCTATGAAAGTTTGTATCTTAGCAAACAGCATTTAACTCTCATAACTCATTAGTGTTGACACCCTTTATGACGGGAAGCTGAGTGACCCCAACTTTGGGAAACTTGGGGAGGGATATACCTGCTTCAAAATTTTTACTTTATTGGTATAAAATACCCCACTGCATATGGTACTGCTCATTAAATTCTTTTGTCAGGCATCAAAGTTGAGTCTAATAAATGTTTTGGATTTAAAATGTTTTCAATATTTATTGAAATATATGCTTCATTAAAATGTGACAAGAAATTTATAGCATTCCTCATTTCAGACATTGAAAATTTTAATACATATTAAATTAGGAATTGTAACATGTGCAGGTAGATAAAATATTAGACGCATATATGATATGATAGGTACATTTTGAGAAAGCAAAAATAAACTTATTTTGGAGACTTCTATTTGATCTTAAGTTATCGGAGATGGTACATTATATTTCCCCAAGAAATATGAGTTTTATTAATTCAGCAGGAAGAGAAGAAAGTTATTCAATACTGAAATAGTGCTTCATTAAGTATTTAGGATTTGAAATTTTAGGCATAGAGAAGGAGTAAAGTAAACAGGAAATAGTTCTCAAAAGCTTATCCACCTCTCCTATCTTCAAAGTTAATGATTATCCACCTCTCCTATCCACTTTATCCTGATCTCTAGCAACATGAATATATTTCTGTTTATTATTTTTTATTTCGTAAAGTTATAAGGTATTTCTCCCGCCTTCTTAGCGTGCTTTCTTGGTGTAGTGGTCAGCACGCTCGACGCGAATTTGAGAGGTCCATGGTTCGAGTCCCGGCGAGGGTGTTTCTCATTTTTCACGTCCCCTAGCCTAAAAATAACCTAATGTCTGTACAAAGTAATTCAGAATGGAGAGAGAAAACACCTGAAGGCAAAGGAAGATGTTATCTCCTAAATTTATTAAGGAATATAATATCCATAATTTTCTTGACACTTGCCTATTTTCAGGCTGATTTTGAATATTCTTCATGAAGAACTCTTTTCATGGAAAAATATTCACTTATTACCGTTTCAACTTCCTCTATACTGTGGAAGTCCTTGCCAACAAAAACTGCAGAGATTTACGCTTGTAAAAATCGAAGGGAGCAATATCTGAACTTTTAGGTCAATCAGTAGAATTTTCCATTATTTAGCCTTTGTCGAGACGTTCTTGAAATGTCTGATTTAGTGTCAAACTCTTGATGAATCTCATTAAGTTATAAGGTATTTATCCCACCTTCTTGGCGTGCCTTCGTGGTGTGGTGGTCTACACACTGGCCCGGCATTCCAGAGGTCCGTGGTTCGATTCTCGGCGAAGGCGACGAATATATCCTTACAATAATCTGTGGTATTGTTATATTTAGAGCGTAAAATTACTTTAACATACCTTCAGAATTTGTAATAGAAACGCAATATCTTTTTATAGAGAAAAATATTTACTTTTCGGTGTTCATCAGCATTTTTTCATGGCGGTATTATTATATAGTATGTTGCTTCGTTAAACAAATCGTTGTAAGGCGCTTCACAGTAGATTTTTCAAAATCTGTAACAGAAATACTCAGTAGATTGAAATTTAACTTGCTTGTTTGATGTAATAACAAGGATTGCAAAGAGTGTTCAGATGTTAAATAGGTCTATTAGTAAGTACTACGTGGTTCAGGTCAGGGGAAACGTTGTGATGGAAAGCCCACATCAGGGATATAAAAAGGCGGGCCGTAATAAAACAAATATAAATTGTTATTGTCAGTGAAAGTAAGTTCTAACATAAAAATAAATGAATCTCTAATAACCAACAATCTAATAAGATGAATGATAATGCTTTAGATCACTAACCATTTTTTTAAATTTCAGGTTTTTAACTTTATAACGAAGATTCTTACAGTTTCATCTGGCATTGTGTCGAATTTGTATTATTTTATTCACGATTTCCTGAAGGTATTATGTGACGATATACAAGCAAAGGCTTCTTCGAGGCTTTGTACCTGCTAAGAAAAAATGTTTTACGAAATTCTGTTTAAAACTAGAAGTTACGAATTCAGAAGTTGTTAAATTCAAAATACGTTATAAATTCAGATTTATTTTAATAAAAGAGAAAACAAAAATAACTATGGTAAGAAAGGATTATTTATCGCTTGCCGCACAAAATTGCGCAGCGGGCCACATGCTGCCCGCAGGACGTAATTTGCCCAAGCCTTATTTAGACGCTGAAGGAATGTGGGACGTAAGAAATACTTACAGGAAGAGATTTCCATTCCTTTTTAAATAAATAAATAAATAAAAATAAATAATAAACTTAAATTAATAACTAAATAACTAATAAGCTAAACAGAACAAAGCTAAATAAAACAGTTTAATCACACCTTGTAAACTTTATCTGTGCACAGATGTAAAAGAATTACTGAAATATAAACTAAAATAAATTTCAGAAACCTATTACATGATATTCTTTACTCAAAACTGTCTTTTTTATTGTAATCTTGGACAACAATTCTCATTAATCCTTTTCATAATCTCATACTTACGGTGAAAAGAGACGGGAGTTTATATTTTGCTGAAGATGGGATCGGCCTTTTCTCGGATCGCTGCACTTTCTTTTCACTTCAAGATTGAGGACTTTGATTCTCAATGTCAGACAATGTCACTTTCACTATATATTAACGCTAACAATACTCAATGCCTTCGTCTACTATCACGCTAACGGAAATTGGGAATAGTGATAAAAAAGAATTGATTTCGACACCTGTACTAGAAGATATTTTCAGACGCTAATTCTACGTAATCCTTAAAGCTGTTACATAAGTCATTGTGTTTAACACATGGTTAAATCTGCATATATATCTATAAATGTACTTGGGCGTGTGAGGAGTATTTCGCGTTCTTTTGTCAATTTCGTATACAAGAAGTTATATTTTTAAGGCATACTGAGTGTTCTTGTCATGGCAGAGTTTCTTCAGAAAAGTATCTCTAAATTATTATCAAGTTTTAAACCAGAGTTTGCGAGTATAATGTGCAATGAGTTAAACTAGAGTTTGCGTGTATAATGTGCAATGAGTGAAATGCAGAGACTAACAGACTGAAAATTACTAACCAGTATGACCCCTATGCAGATATTTTGTAGTTTTTCTGGTGCATAACTTAACAAAATAATTTTAAACTATAATAGTTAAGTCGTTGCACCAGAACTAACGAATGTTAACTGCTTTCGGAAGGTGTATCCTCAGATGTTATTTAAATGAAAAATGTTTAAGTCTAATGACAACCTGCGGTAAAAGATCTTCTTTGAGACGCTTACTCTAACATGTAGATGAGGAGAAAAAACTGTCATGTTATCTGTTCCGTCGATAAGACACTACCAGCGTTGAATGATTTTATATTCTCTGCCGTTGCAGAAGTCAACGTACTTAAGTAGAGTAACTTTTCAAAGAATTAAGTTTAATCGAATTAATAATGGGAAAGTTCACCACTGTCGTGAGTTTCATTTTGTCCTTGACCTGATACAAGCTAGTTATTATTACTTTCGTAAGCAGCACATTTGTATAAGTTTTGATAGAATTCATAAAAAATCGACCATTTTGGGGAAAGACTTGGACATTTGGAGGATGCCTGTTTAGCCTTTTCCACACACTTTATCACTTTGTTTTTAATATGATACATCTCTAGAAATTTCATATAATTTCTAAATGCTTTCGTAAGAGTCAGTTATAAGAATGCTTTATTATTACTGTACATTTATTTGGAAATGCTCTCACATTGACATCTTAAGAGAAGTTCTAAAGTACACATTGCCACAAATTACTATTTGTAGCTTTGTCGGGGGTTAATTAACATACTTGTTTCTAAAACTTTTTGAAACATATTTCACTTCACATGACAAAGAGACACATGGAAAAGTTTTAGATAGATACTCTCTCCGATTCCATAAAGAAAGAAGATTTTTTTTTGTTAAAGCAACACGGGGATGACAGATCTTGAAAAGAAACAATAAACATATATAGTATATATAATAGTCAGGAAACTTTAAAAATTTGATAGAAGCAAATCAAATAAAACAGCTGTAGCAGCCTGCGAATTACAGCATGTAACCATTAGGGAGCTTATTCTTTACAGAGAAAAATTATTTTGTATCCTGAGAGATGGTGCTGCAGCAAAATGAAGTTGACACATGTAGTTCATTTAAAGTATTGATAAAATGAGAGTTGTTGAACCAATATGATAGTCGAGTACTTTATTTTTCGACTTGGTATGAAAACGTTTTTTGAAAAGTCGAATTTGAACTAGTCGATGATCAAATCAACAATGGGTTCGATAATGAAATATTATAATTGTTTGTTTTTGAAAGCGCTTTTGTTTTAGAATGATGATTTTGACATATGTATACGATGCCAATGAAAAAAAACCACTTTCTTATTTCCAGTGATGTATGCTATGAGAATTAAAAATTGAGTTAGATTACGTTAGGATTACGTTAGATAAAAATTAAGTTAGATTACGTTAAATAGCTAATAATTTTATGAACGCACTGAGAAGATTCGTTCTCTGGTGTCTTGTACTACTTACAGGATAGTACAATATAATATACAGGAAATTTGTGCAGTCTTTTTATATACTACAGCTTCATTTTTTAGTAGAAATTTACTATCTTAGGAGAGGCTGTGAACTATGCAGGAGTATGGGAACGAAATCTTACATTGATTTTGTCCTCAAATTTCTATAGCTACAAATTAATTGAACATTAATGGGATGTAAGTAGAAGATATTAAGGTAAACTGGTATTCTGATTTTAACATGATCAATAAAATATGCGTGAACTGATGGTACTGCTATAGGTCAACTTAGTATAAAAGACATTCAAAAAACTAGTGGCATCTATTGTTAAGCATCTGTGAAACTTGATTTCATGAAAAAAATGGCCACAAAATTATTAGCTATTTAACGTAATCTAACTTAGTTTTTACCTAACGTAATCCTAACGTAATCTAACTCAATTTTTAATTCTCATAGCATACATCACTGGAAATAAGAAAGTGGTTTTTTTTTCATTGGCATCGTATACATATGTCAAAATCATCATTCTAAAACAAAAGCGCTTTCAAAAACAAACAATTATAATATTTCATTATCGAACCCATTGTTGATTTGATCATCGACTAGTTCAAATTCGACTTTTCAAGAAACGTTTTCATACCAAGTCGAAAAATAAAGTACTCGACTATCATATTGGTTCAACAACTCTCATTTTATCAATACTTTAAATGAACTACATGTGTCAACTTCATTTTGCTGCAGCACCATCTCTCAGGATACAAAATAATTTTTCTCTGTAAAGAATAAGCTCCCTAATGGTTACATGCTGTAATTCGCAGGCTGCTACAGCTGTTTTATTTGATTTGCTTCTATCAAATTTTTAAAGTTTCCTGACTATTATATATACTATATATGTTTGTTGTTTCTTTTCAAGATCTGTCATCCCCGTGTTGCTTTAACGAAAAAAAAAATCTTCTTTCTTTATGGAATCGGAGAGAGTATCTATCTAAAAATTTTCCACATGTCTCTTTGTCATGTGAAGTGAAATATTTTTCCTCGTATCCCTGTAATTTTCCATCTCTTCAATAGTTTCCTTTCAGACCTTGGTATGCAGCTGTCTTTGAAGCATGTGCTTCTGTATGTAAACTATTATAATAAAATCCTTTTGAAAAGAAAATACGCACAGAAATAATTTAAAATAATGGTTGTCAAAAGCATACTATCCTTTATTTGCTTTTTAAGTCTCTCATGATAATATTAAATAGAAATGTTGTACCTAAGAAATGATGAATTGGAGCCATTGGGAAAGGTTTATACATCAAAATTAATTTCATTTCCATTATTTATTTTAAGGGCATCTTATCATATCAGAGAGTTTGAGTTATAATTCGAAAAATGGAAAAACTTTTTTTCATTTGCAGTCTGATTCTTAAGATTTTAAATTTGAACAGTTGAGAATTATAAACTTATTTTATGAGCTTTTGTCTTTTTTGCTTAAAATGCATCAGACCATCAACAAATCTAAATAGATTTTCTTATCATGAGAAATACTTACTCATAAATGTGTCTGATATGTAAATTAAATAGGACTTTAATAGATTTCTGAATCTTAATATTTCAATCCACGAATTATCTTCCCCAAATAATGACATTAACTTACAAAATAAAAAAATATATATAAGCTTATTTTTAAAAATGTTTGATCAAGGATCGGAATTTTAACTACGATTTCTATTCAAGTGGATGTTGATTTAATATATAACATTGTGCATAAGCTTACTTTTTTCTGCAAAACAGTGTCTATCGCAGAACAGATGAATAGACGTTTTATTCACTTAAGCGTTTTCTTACAGCCGCATGCAATTTTCATGTGCATTCTTTTAACTTGCACGATTTATCCTCAAAATTAATGAAGAATGTCTAGCAACTGCTTTCCTTGTGAACTCGTTTTCTCAGCAAAATTTACAAATATAACTGATGACATGCAGAGTTACGTTGATGCCTGGTCATTCAGCCATAGCGCTGCTTGACCACTTAGCACCTGCAGGGAAAGACTAGGTATGCATTCCTCAGTTGATTATATATGGCCTGATAGCTTGCGGGGTAAATCAAGGCTAAAAATCCGCGTGGGCTTTTAGAATAAAGATTTTTTTCTTTTGTCTGCAACATAGTTTTCATGCATGCTCCGATGAAGGCAGTGTTAAATTATGATACAAATTATAAAATAAAAGAAGAAAAATCTGAAATTGAAAAGTTGATATTCGAGGAAAAATTAATATTCATGAAATCTGAGAAAACTTCTTTAAAATTTGTGAAAATAATATCAGGGGCCTACGTCGCCATTAAGCTGTTTTTATCAAAGTGTACTTTTCGAAGTTTCAGTAAGTGATTGAATTATTTTACTGTAATTTGTATAACTTAAATAATAACATTTATAAATATCGATGGTTCGTATCCACGTTACACATGGGAAATATTACGAAAATTCCATGCAGCCATCCCGTTTGCTGAGACTGCTAGTGCCAGGTCGAACTGCTAGTGTTCAGCGATTTTACCGCTCGGCCTCTGGAAGGCTCTCTTACCATCTGAGAACCAGAATTCTATTATTATGGTGCTGAACCTGTCAGCCAGTCTCACAGTGTCGGTTTAGAACGCGATCTAACGTTACCCCATGGAGTAAAATATGACCAGCTCCGTCTTCACACTCATGTTTCCGCCTTTCTACGGAATGTGACCTAGCTAGGTGGAATATCAATGGCACACTAGCTCAAATTATATTTGTTTGAGTGCCAGAGTAAATTCTTGGCTTCTATCGGGACTCGAGCCCAAGAAATCTTCTTTGCGGATGCGCATGCAGCTTCTGCTGTATCTCCGCACAATTTCTGCTTAAAGCGTACTTTAAATTTTACTTCGTGAGTCTGGAGTATGATTTGATCAGCATGCTATTCACAACTGTTCACGTTTTGAGGTTAGAGCTATGTCGGAAATAAATAACTGGCTTGGCATGAATAAGTATATCATAAAAGGCAGCAATTAATACTCGAGATAACACGTATGACCTTGATTCTTTAAATTCTCCATTCTTGGACTGATGAACTTAATTTTATTCTGTAGCTGAATAAACAGGATTTAGTAAAAATATGAACTGTACTTTGCAGTCTTCCGCCTTATCTATGCACTTTATCTTTTTCGGAAAAAATGCTGCTTTTTATTGTGTAACAGGTAATCACTCATAGTGAGTGATTTGAGATGTTGTTCTTCCCGGAATATATCTACTTGTTATATTTAGCTTGCGGAAAACATCTCATAGAAGCGTTTTATGTAGATGTAACTATGTCAGATGACACAGACATAGTAATAAGAACAGAAATAATGAAGCTTAGTAATCCCACTAATGAGACAACATCGTCAAGGTCAAGTGCAAGGATATAAAAAGAACAGCTGCAGCAAACATGAGTGATTGGCAGGTCTACCGTCTGAAGAGTTTGAAATATAAAAGTCTAGGTATTCACAGATGTTTTATGTATTTACAAAGCTCAAGTTATTATTGAGCCAGTGCAATGTCAGTATCATAAAACAAGATATGTGATTTATTTTCCTGAAGACACAATTTTCAGCGAATTGTTAACTTTGACATTAATAAATAAATAATGACACTTTCAAATATACTTTTTTCAGTAAGAACTACGAGACTCAACTAATTTAGCTAGAGTACTAATTTTATTGTGGATAAAAAAAGCGGGGGGGGGGTCAGAATCAACCGGATGAATTGCGAAATTTCGAGGTTGACGACTTTCCGTAATATTTCTAAAAAGAAGTATACCGTATATGGAGTAGAAACAAAGTAAATAATATTTAACAAAGCAAGCATCACATAATAATTATTTTTAAAATGATAATTATATTTATATATCAGTCAAATTCTTGCAATGATGTTGCTAATTATTACACCAGACTACGATTTCTATTCAAGTGGATGTTGATTTAATATATAACATTGTGCATAAGCTTACTTTTTTCTGCAAAACAGTGTCTATCGCAGAACAGATGAATAGACGTTTTATTCACTTAAGCGTTTTCTTACAGCCGCATGCAATTTTCATGTGCATTCTTTTAACTTGCACGATTTATCCTCAAAATTAATGAAGAATGTCTAGCAACTGCTTTCCTTGTGAACTCGTTTTCTCAGCAAAATTTACAAATATAACTGATGACATGCAGAGTTACGTTGATGCCTGGTCATTCAGCCATAGCGCTGCTTGACCACTTAGCACCTGCAGGGAAAGACTAGGTATGCATTCCTCAGTTGATTATATATGGCCTGATAGCTTGCGGGGTAAATCAAGGCTAAAAATCCGCGTGGGCTTTTAGAATAAAGATTTTTTTCTTTTGTCTGCAACATAGTTTTCATGCATGCTCCGATGAAGGCAGTGTTAAATTATGATACAAATTATAAAATAAAAGAAGAAAAATCTGAAATTGAAAAGTTGATATTCGAGGAAAAATTAATATTCATGAAATCTGAGAAAACTTCTTTAAAATTTGTGAAAATAATATCAGGGGCCTACGTCGCCATTAAGCTGTTTTTATAGTTAAAACTAACCCACACAAACATTATTTGATTTAACTAGAGAGGAATTAAGTACTCTTTGAATAGCCAAATGTAATAAAGCTGCGATTATTTACTTATACATTTATATTTTAAGTATCTATAGTAAATGTGCAAGCTTTTTGCGCTAAGAATATAGACTGAAATGGATTTTCCAAAAATGGGAGGCGAAATAAAAAATAAGCGCACAAGTACAATTCTGTCAATACGCTGTACCACACAAAATTTGTTATTATAATGGGCGACATTTCTAGATACGTATATCAAAATAAATTCGAATACATACTTAGGAGAAATACTAATTTCGCAGTGCTTAAAAATAAACGAAAGTTATTATTATTATTTTTAAAAAGCAATGCATCAAGCATTTGGAGGTTGTCTAAATGATAAGACACAATTCCTTCATGCTCACAAAATTTTAAAGCTTTTTTAGAAATTAAATTAAAATTTTAAAATTTAATTTTATGACAGTATTGCTTTTCATGCACGTTGAGCAGCTCATTCTATGTCAGGAAATAAATGTCTTTTTTGTGACACAGTAACTCTCTGATACAGGATCACTTTGTCTGAAAAGATATGGTAATTTGTGAAAACTTTTAAAAATTTGTTTCTAAACCTTATTTTTTTCACATAAGTCATATTTTAACTCAAAAGAAAATGCCATATTACATTGAACTTATAACTCTAAGCTAGAATGATTTCATAATGCAGGTCGTTAATACCTACCGATGGTAGACAAATTAGGAGAAATATATCTACAGTCTCTTACTTTAGAACAGACACTTGAAGGTCTTTTCGACTTCCCCTCATTTAATGTCGTCACGCGTGTCGTTGTCCCAGCCACGGCACGTATTTTCTTCATGTCGTTTGAGACGTATTTAAAGTCAGCCTTAATTAGTGTGATTTTCTCTAACCGAACACGCAACAAATAGAAATTAACCCTTTGTTGCATACAAATAATCTAGAGAAGTTAAACGAAAATGTTTGTATTTTTTCTACTTAAAATAACCGTAGTAATAATAAAAAAATTAATTTTATTCAGATTTCGTTTTAAATAATTGCTACAGTTTGTTCACTACAGTAGACAGCATGCATACAAATCTCTTCCCAACGATTTACGGTCATTGCATTTGAAATCATTTCCTGCCTTGTTTGCAGTGATCATTACCATCTTCTAAATGGTAAATCTACAACTGACATGTACATACAGATCCTTCAAAATACCTTCATTTCGTCGATTGTGATTGAATTCATTTTGCTACGATTTTGTAACCTGTACCTATTGGATTCGAATGTCAAATGTTCTAGAAATTCCTTGCCAAACATAAACATTACCAGTGGTGCTTTGGCTTGATAAACAGTACATTTGGGTTTCAATTCACTCTTTTCGGTAGATCTTTATCTACCCACTCCACAATTTTCTCAAACTGACATTAAAAAAAAAAAAATGTCTAAAATTACTAATTATGAATATAAAATGGCAGTATAAGAAAATGTAAGCAACATTATGCAATGTTTACTATGAGAAATTGTACTAACTTGGAAGCAGAAGTAGCAGCCATTTTCCAAATAGCAATGCTTTACTTAGCGATGCTATACAGCCATCTATGATCGACAGTTGAAAGTTCTAATAATATAGAATGAATAAACACAGGAATGGAATATGTTAAGGCATTTACAGAAGAATAAATAAATTTAAACTTTTGTCTACTAGAGTGGACATGATGCAACAAAGGGTTAAGTGGAAAACAAATAAACAATTAGAGAAATAGGTTATCTTCCGCAGCTGTAGTTGCCACAGTTACGAAGCAAGCCTGAAGGGACAAAATAACACTGGAGTGACTGTTATAAAATAACATACCAGAACTTCTAAATACGTACGAGGTAATCCATTCACAACAAAAAATTTCAGAGGTATAAGGAAACAGTTTCTTTACTATGCATTTAGAGCAGGGAATGTGAAAACTGAGCTATGTACCCATCGGGATTCAAAATCGGGATCTTCCTATTTGCTACTAGTTACATCTCGACAGCTCGAGTAGTGAAAGGTGATAATTCTTCATATACTTTCCCACTCAAAGGGAAACAGGAACGAAATCTTGTCGTAATCCACGTGGAACGAAATCCACGTGGTGATGAATTATCATCCATCATGTTTTAATCAGACGTTACAGTCCAGCTTATTGGGTTTATTTAGAGCAAGGAATATGAAAAATTTAACTGTAGTCTCCTGGAATTTGGTCTCTAGATCTTCCGATTGCTAGCCCGTTATGCATTCTTCCAGTTACCCCACGAAAACCTGCACGGGGGAAGGCAATAACTTCTTATAACTGCTAATAAGCTGGGTAAATCTGATCAGTGTGTTGTTTAGTGCAGATGGTTTCCACGCAGATTGCCATTAATTTGAATTCTGGACATGAGTTTAATACTTGTATTTGTCATGTATGTGCGGATTCAGGGCAAGTAGAAGTTATCTGTCTAAGTGACTTATGTTTCTTAGACAGATGACTTCTACTATGGATGACTTCTACTATGGATAACTTCTACTATGGATGACTTCTGCTATGGATGACTTCTACTATGGATAACTTCTATTATGGATGACTTCTACTATGGATGACGTCTACTTCTGCTATGGATGACTTCTACTATATAACTTCTAACTATGGATGACTGATGTCAGGACAGAAGGTCATATCTTTGGATATCGTTTCATGCCTGCTTTAAGTTAAAATGGGGTATTGTAAAATCATACTGTCAGCCCATGTAACAATATATCTGTTTTTAATGTATTCATTTTCTTCACAAACTTATATAAAATATCGATTTGGCGTCAAGAAGCAGCAGATAAGGAAAAGAACGAGTATGAAGGGAAATCTGCTAGTCTAGGCTTTAGATTATTGAGGCTAAAATTAATAATAAAGAAAATTCAATTTTTGGCAAATATAACTGTTGCCATCTTCGAACGCTTTCAGAAATCGTCTGTTTCTTCTCAATGTTTTTTTTAAACTTTACTTTCGAAGATAATGATTCGCTGAATCAGTAAAAGTACATAGCTAGAATCTCCGTTTTATAGCTGTGTCATTAGACAAGATAAACGCAATGTTTGAACCTGCTTTTCATCCATAAGCGAGCAAATGTATATGTTTTAGTGTTTGCTCTGCTGAAGTCTTTCAAAATATTTAAATGCTGTCATAGTCTTCTAAATTTCTTAATCTTTGTTTTTAAATTAAAATTTATTTTATTCGATTTTAATAAACCCTTATTTACTTTATCTGTTACCTCTGCCTAAAAAATATAACTTTACAAATTTTGTCATACTTTCGCTGTTTGTTTGTTTTCTTATGGACTCAAACTCTATGTTTGCTTGTTTAATTAATTACAGTAAAGCTCGCAATGGTATTTGCCTGAAGGAAGGTATGCATTCGTGGAGCATTTTAAGAAAAACTGGCTCGTATTCACGTTAGACATGAGAAAACCGCGAATATGGTCGTACAATCAGCTCATTCGCTCGAATTTGAGCCGGGGTCGAAGACTATCTGTGTTCAAGGGATTTTAAGCACTCAGCTACTGATGCACGATACCATCAGATTGTTAAGTTTAATTAAAAATTACAGTAATGCCCGAAAGGCATATTCGGAGAAAGCAGAAGGAACTTACAGATTTTTGTCTAATGAAACAAGTTTACAGAACCTTTTATAAAGAAAGCTGTAATAGCTTTAGATGTTTTTATGTTAATTCCTTTCTGGAAGTTTTATTTCCTCCATTAACTATAAAAACTAAGTGGCGTAACAGCCCTAATGGGCCAAGGCCTGCAGTGCCCGAAATCTGCTTTCTTGACCGTGTGCCCCGGGATGCGTAAGCATATGCCCTGAACAAGTGGTCAGCTTGGTCGCAGGACTCCCAATGTTTAGTCCCCAAGCGAACTTGGTACTCATTTTATCGACCCAAGTGATGGAAATCAAGGGATGAAAGGCTGAGTCGACCTTGCCCAGCCAGGGAATCGAGCCCCGGACTTGTGGTGCCGCTGCGCGATGCGCTAGCCACTGCGCCACCGAGCCTCTCCATTAACAATAACTAGAGTTTAAGTTAGATTGAATTTAAATAGCGAGTACATTTGTAACTTAAAAGGAGAAAACTGAGGGATTTCGCCAGAAATATGCTTATTTTCCCGAGAAGTCCAACTGTCTGCTGATCTGGATTTGATGAGTGATTTTGAATATGTAAATGCGTAGGATTAGAAGCCGTGGTAGCTTAGCTGATTGCAAGATATAGTTTTCAGTAATCCTTTGAATTCCATTATTTTGGAGTTTAAACTTGTTAAGTGGGAAGTTCAGAATTCGTTTAAAGCACAGAAAGGTTAAGTAGTTGTAGTTTGATAGTTAAGTATAGTGGTACTAAGTACTATAATTGTATAAAGTGCATTAAAGTTGTATATTGTTGAGTATTAGGCTGCATGGACGAGCTCTTTAATAACTGTGCCAAATAGGCGGAAGTTGAGAATCTATTGCAATAAAAAGCAGAATCTAGCAAAATAAACAACTGTAATTAGCTCAAGGTAAAAATAAAGAGATAACAAATTCCCCTTAACACACGAGAAATATCGCCGATTGCTGATATCAATCACAAAGTAAACTTTAATACACATATCCAGCTCTTTGAACGGAATTGAGTCTCTAAAGCAACTGACTCCCGCTGTTTAATCATGACTATTTATATAAATGGTGTCCGGCCTTCTGGAAAAATCACCACCAGAACTTCGGAAATGGGTCTTCCGGGAACTTCCAGGAAAGTGCGAAGATAGTGAGAAATCCCCAAATTTCGCTAATTTGGTCAGGCTGGATCATCAGAAGAACCATATATCTAGTTTTTCAGCGCAGTTATTTTTGCAATTTTAAAGTGAATCGATTAAAAATCACAAGATCTGCGGCTCATGAAATAAGCAATTATACATACAGTACGTGGCCACAATTTCGATTAAAGCAAAATACAGCAAAAGTACGATATTTCGGTATGTTCAGGATTGCAGTGATGATGATTTATAGGAAAAAAATTACATAATGCCGCAAAACGATTTTTTTTTCGTAAATGAAAGTACTGAATATAGACAAATACTGCATATTATAATTCATGAAAATATATGCAACTAAAAATTTTTAGGAAATAAATTCATTCATAATTTAGTTATATTTAATCAGTTTTTGTTTTGAAGTCATCAGTATTACTAGTTTGAATGTTCACTCGCTTCACAAATTGTAATTCTCCTTAAGAAGGAGGAGAGAAGGGAAAGAAAAAGCCTTAGAATATTAACATTTATTATTTCTTCAGAATTATATTTTAAAATTTTTCTTATCGAATTTCAGAAATGTATTCAACTGTTCACCAGCCTGCATGCCATATGAATTTCACAGAATCTTTTTCTTCACCGATACTTTCCACATCTTTCATTAACTGCTGATTCAAAGTTCTTTAAATTATGATGTTGCCAACTAACTCTTCCACAACAAAGATAAAAGCATAATAGCCAAGAGCTTGGTATTTATAAAAAACAGCCCTCCATAAATTATTCATTTTATGGACTTTCAGTCCATTCAATAATTTCTTTCTCTGAAAGCTTCAAAAGTATATTAATAAAAAACAGCCCTCCATAAATGATTCATTTTATGGACTTTCAGTCCATTTAATAATTTCTTTCTCTGAAAGCTTCAAAAATATAACTGTAAAATGATTATAAGACTGCTGAGCCTTTCTGAATATAGCAGAATGACATGGAAATAGCATGATCTTACAGGAAGTCGATGAAAATGATACCGGATTATCAATGGGACGAACCATGGATAACAGACTATTGGACTTTACACGCTAAAAGTTTTGTATAAAATGCAACAAATAAATGAAAACCATACGTAGCATTATAAACAAAATATAATATATAATCCAATTCAGAAGTCAAACAACAAAAATCAGCGTTATATTTACAAAATTTTTTTCACAGGACTAGTTTCGATGGTTTTACCGAACCACCATCTTCAGCTGCAAAACCGCAAATGATTTGCAGTTTTGCAGCTGAAGATGGTGGTTCGGTAAAACCGTCGAAACTAGTCCTGTGAAAAAATTTTTTTAAATATAACGCTGATTTTTGTTGTTTGACTTCTGAATTAGTATTTAATCGGCGTGTTATTGTGTCTTAATATAATCCAATATTTACAAGAATTTTAAATAGGTAAATGGAGGAGTTATTTTGTTGAGAAGGCTTTATATTTTATTAGCCACCAGCGAAGTTCGAACTCCTGATCTATGGCTTATATGTTCTCTGGGTTAAGCAAAAAACTTTTTTGAACAATTCTGAACTTTTGGTAATTTTTCAGTCGAATTACATGAAATGTTCTGTTCTTATATTGTATCTTTCTGTCTAGAATGGTAAATAAATTATTAAAATTTGTATCAATATCATTTTGTCAAATAAATTTCTCAATCCAGTTAAATTACGTATACTTCTGACAACAGGTATTCCAAGTGAACAATACTGACTTAGCATATTTTATTTCCAAATTTACTCTTTAGTATCTCTTAAGTAGAGGCTTATTTGCGCAAATTCGTCTGTACAAACTTAGCTGCCGAGCATCCTACGTATGACTTCAAACAGTTAAATTAATTTTTCTAAGATAATTATTGTTATGAATAGCAGAATTGATTATAGAATCTCAACTAACAAGCATGATAGCAGTAATATTTATTTACAATTAATTAAGGAAGTTTATTTGTGTTTGCTTCGCCAGAAGATGATTCACTGATATCATCTCAGTATTAGTTGCTGGAGTAGAAAATGAAACATTATTAATTCTGAATTCATCCTTCGCTAATTTATTACGGCTTTTTTGCTTCAAAAGCATAATTTTGTTTGATTTATTACTTTTGCTTCCATGGGATAATATTCAACTGGCACAGTAATTTCATCTTCTATGTCATAAATATTAAAAAGGATTTTAATTTTTTCTCTTAGCTGTTGAGATTAATTTCGTTTACTGTAATATTTCCGGAAGAACGATATCAGTTTTTACTTAGTTGCAATTAAGTCCGCAAACCACTTCTTCCAAAAGGATTGAGACATTGCCATGAGATTAATTTCCAGTGATAACAAATAGCTTGTTTTTTGTCGCCCACCTCAGTTTTCGTAATATGCTCTAACCATTGGTATTACGACATTTTCTGTTTACCTGTAATTACGATGTGCAGTCATTTTGACTGTAATTTATTTAACGGAAAGAAATACAGCATTTTTGTATTTTTTTAATAAAATATGTTATAATTTAGTTTATTAAATGAATTTTTGTTACAGGGTAAAAAATCTTCGAGAATGCTTTTAAATTGTTTTTTATTTTACGTATATTAAAAGTACATAAATCCAAGTATAAAGGACCAGGAGCCTTTTAGTATTAAAATCAAGAAAATACATCTTTCTCATGGCAGTTTTAGGAAATTATGGATATTGAAAATCTCCTATCATTTCATACGATAGTTCACCTCTGTGTCGACAACATATTAGATATTTTCAAGTGTTCTTTCGAATAGTTGATTATACATTAATAATCCAATACTTCCACTAGACTGCTGAACGCAGCATTCGTATTTCTTCGTGCAAATGTTTGCAGTGTTAATCCTGTATTATCAGTTATGTAACACAGGGCGGTTTTGGCAAGCTTATTATATATTTTTACATTTTATTCTATGCTAACATTTCTAAGCCTTCCTCAAATTCTTAAACGCTTTCACATTTTACGAATGGATGCAATATACCGAGTTTACTGCGCGGCCCGAAAGCGGTTTTCGTTTTAATTCACATGAAAATAAATATGAAAAAAAAAAGAACCTTAAAATTAAAGATTTATGGAATAATGTGTAAGTACTGCATTTTTTTATTCTAAGAATGCATTTCAGAATATATTATAGAGCTTGAAGAACTACATTAAATAATAAATAAATTCAAATATTTTCATTTTTTAAATTTCCTTCTCAGACTAGTAATTTATTTTTGAGCGCTGCTTTTATTACTTTATTGGTATATATATATATATATATATATATATATATATATATGTTATGGTACTTAAGGATTACAAAATAATTTTAACCTGCTTTGAATCATTGGTTTTATTGATACGGCGTTTTATGGTTAAGCTGGCTCAACCAGTTAGACATAAAATCTGTACAAAGAAGAACTAAAACTTTATTTTGTTGGGTATTTTATTTAATACTTGTTTTATATTTATTACATTATCTTTAGTAAAGCATCCTCTTTGTTTCGATCTTAAAAAGCAAAACTATATAATACATGATAATTTATTACTTGTGTTGGAATAGCATATTGAAAAACGTATGGTTTTCAATATGTTTAAACTACTAGTTTTTTTAAGAATGTACGTCGTAAAGTCGTTACTATCAGGTAGTTATTAGATTAGAAGCACTTAATAGATATATTGATTTAATGTTTAAAGGTATTTAAGCTTTTACCCAGATGCGAAAAATCTGAGTGTTAATTACTGGAAAAAAATTTACCTATTCATCAAGCCTGCGTTATTACATTTAAGAAAAGAAGCATAACACTTTGTCACTTAAATAACCGCAAAACGATCCTCATTTATTTAAAATGTGTCAGTAGAAAATTCTCAAGTCAGGGAAATTATACAGAAGAGACTTGATTCAACATCGATGCTATGAGAAAAAATAATTTTGTGTACTTTTTTAAGCAGATTCCTATCCTATTAAAAGTCGAAATCCTGCATTTTTCAAGATAAGCTAGGAATAGAGGATTTCATCGTTTTTCTATTAATAAAATACACATCCCCTTTAGGTAGTTTTAACTAAAATAGATATCTCTTTCTGGTATGAAGACAACTTTATGTAGCTGATCTGAATTTAAACAAGCAAAAAACAAACAAATTTAACAGCGAATAGCGTTTTATGTTTTTATTTTATTACCTCGTCACAAAAGATGTTCATCTATTATTTGATTGCTTTTACTGGTATTTTCCTATTCCAGCCGAAAAAGATAGACTTCATATTAAGTAGCTTTGGAGATTATTTAAAGTACATGTTTTTTCCAAATAGTTCTCCAAAGCAAATAGAAGTAATTAATTTACTTAATATAATACACGTGTCCCTTTCTTTCGGAAATACTACTGTATTCTTGTAAATATGAAATAATGTTTAGTGCTTACGAGGGATTTAGGACATATGCTATTATAGACTATAGGATCAACCCCGAATGAGTGATTACCGGGTGTTAAATTTAAACTATAACACTTTTAAAAACTTTTTCAAACAAATGCTAAAAGATAATTTTTAAATGAAAATAATTGCATTTTCCCACTGAGCTTCCCCTGCAAGTAAAAGTATATGTTCAAATTCCCTTACATTTTAAAACATATTTAGATGTTTACAGTCTTTCATTCACTGCAGTGATTTAGGCACTTATAACCTCTTCATTTGGGAGGGGTATGAGCATTATATTCTTCAAAATATAATGCTCATACTGTAAAGCCATTAAAATTTTTTTGATTCTGGAAAACATGAAAAATAAGCAATGCCCTCACCGGGACTTGAACCTGGACCTCTCGAATACGAGCCGAGTGTGCTACCACGAAGGCATGTAGAAAGGAGGGAGAAAATACCTTATATAAGATTTTGCGATTTTTCTTTTCATTTAAGTAAAATGTACGGTATTATTACTTAACGGTACTTACTTAATGTACGGTTACTTAACGGTATTATTGATAAGTGTTCAGAAATGCTTGTATTAAGATGCACTGCTACGGTTTGAACATTATGACTGCATAAAACTGCCCGTAACATATCATAACAGAATATAATTTTTTACAGGAGTTGGAAAAAGTACGATGGCATCAAAATTTGATAAGAATGCTTTTTCCAAGTTGTTGAAGGGAACAGCTATTTCAAATTTTAACATGTAAGTATTCAATATTTTAATAATTTAAGAATAATGATAAGCATATTTTCGTGTGAGTAGCCCAAACTGCTTAGCCTACTCAGTGCAAGCATCATAAATTCTTGTGATAAACACATCAGTTTCATTTTAGAAAGCAGTTACACAAGATAACAAAGAGATCATATGGAGTAATTAAAACGCATACGCTATGTTAATCATAAATTAGGTTTGTTATGTTAATCATCTAATATTATAAGCCAGTAGGAAGGCTGCGTGCCAGAACTGTAGACCACTTAGCCGCAAAGCGTTTGCAGGGTGCACCACGATGAGGTAGGTCTACGTTGCACCCATCTACGTTGCAATGCAGTTGTGGCTTTCTGTCTGTCTACATGACATGATTGCCTTGCCTCCCACCTGCACCGCATAGGTATTTCAAGAGCTCCTAATTACCCACTTTTAATTCTGGAGAAAAAAATGGACAGTGACCACCTTCTTCGATGTGTAGCTCATCATGGTCTTACAGAAGAGCCGAGATACTAGGAGGCAAGAACGCTCCTTAAGCAATGACTTCGGTCCTTCTGTTCTTAATTCGGTCTTTCTATTATTTGTAATTCTCTGTTTGTAAGATTTTAGTTCTTCGTAACATTTTACCTAGCCATTGGAAATAATAAAAATATTATAAGCCATAAAGAAGTAAATAATTTCGAAACGCATCCACGTTAAAAAGGAATATTAATAAATGTAGGGGTAGAGTTTAAAAGCTATTAATAAATATGAAGTGTTTATAGAAGGATTATAATAAAGAAGTAATAGAATAGGCCCCTGTAGCCTTCCAAGTATCTGAGTCACTAGAATATTCTGAATATATATTTTTCACTGCAATATAGTCAAGAGACAGTGGTGTTGAATAATCGTACTTGGGATGCGGTATTTAATTGATTGCAAGTGAGTTAACGTGACTTTTAACTGACTTTGATTTTTGTAAGTGTGAATAACAAAAATATGCATGATGAGATGACCCCCAAAAGTACTGAAAAAAAAGTGCAAATTGCAGTTAACTTATAATGTATTTAACACAGTACTTCTTCGTACAATAAGATTATCCACACACTGTAATTTAAATAGTACTTTAAAGTACGTATAGGGTAAGATTGCGCAAGTCGTACCGCCTTGAGTAGTACTTTTTAAATATTAGGCGTAATATCAAGCCATATGCGCCTCTTCCAGCAAAACGAGTTACCCTCTAGTCAACCATATTGTTTCACATCGTGTTCGTCTCCCTGTACTATTTGTGAGGAAGCCGCGAAGAGAATATGATTCAGAGCCTAAATGTAAAGGATTTTGTACACGGCTTATGTGCTGCAGTTGACCAGAAAATGAAAAATATCTTTTTAATTTTTATTGTAAATAATAGATTGAATAAATTAATTGAGAAAAGAAAGTTTTATTATAATTGCTCAATTTTAAACGTAGCACGTCTTAAGCGACTGGTAATACGACTGGTTGTTTAAGTCGTATTAAGTTCGTATTCATAACTTCTACTAAATTTATCCAACAGAGTAGACTGTACGGAATTTTAGTGTAATGAATATCAGCAACGACTACACAAGATATTATTAACACACAATTTTTATTTTTTCATACATCTTACTATTCATATCTATTTTTCTCAGGTGGTACGAGTTACGGAACCTAACCCTATTCCGGTTCAAAAGTTGCAATCAAGGGCCTTTATTTAATTATAATTATTTTGGAGACTTTCATTCTGAGTGAACTTGTTTTTTGCAGAATTTGAAATAAAAAGTCCTTCGTAAAACATAGGTAATGAAACACAAATAAGTAAACAGAGTGCTTTTGTGGTGGGACATCCAGTCATTTATGTCCCAGAAGTAGCAGAAATATGTAAGAAAAAAATAGCTCTGAAACTTAAAGGAAGTTTGAAATTAACGTGGTTAATTTAATAAAACATTCCAAACATTTAAGATTAGATTCAGTATTATCAGCAATATAAAATGCATAGCACATAAACTGCAGCAAATCAGATGCTAAATTCGAGAGCAAAGAACATTTTTTTTTTTTTTTTTTTTTTTTACTTTTTTAAAAAAGCTATTAGTTTGGATGCTGTAGTGGTTTTTCTTTACCATGCAGTTGTAATAACAAAGAAGTTGTTTCAGCCTTGAAATTGAGGTTTCATTAGAAGAATTGAAATCTCATTATTACCATCTGCACCTTTCAAGGTTTTTCTCATTTTAGTTTAGCTGAGTAACGGCATTCTGTTTCCGTTATTTCAGACTTTGATACAGATCAGTAAAGATTTTACGGAAAGTTATGACCTAATTTGTTATCAATGAAGCCTAATCGATATCAAATTGATAACACTAATCACTAATTTGGTATTAATGTCTGGGAATAAAATGTTGTATATTTCTTGTAAGGGACATGTATATACAGCAGTTTCTAAATTCTATATTGCATTTCATGTACTTAAAATGTTTGTACTTGAGATCATAGTAGGTAAGATAGAAATGCATGTACGAATGAGCATAATATAAACATTTGACTTGAAAATTTAAAAATACCGAATAATTTAAAACCGAAGAGAAACAATTTAGCTCGGCACTTACTATAAGCACATAGTAAGTGCCGAGAATTATGTGCTAAGTTATGATGAAATGTTAAATAAAAAGTAATCTGATTTAAGAAACTGAAAATATTATCAAAAGCATGTAATGTAATAGTGTACTATAGTATGTTCACAATCATCGTTCTCAAAAAAATGCTGGCGAAAAAGTTCAGATATACTGAAGTAGTAGCAAAGGCATATTTCTCCTCCCTACAGAAAAAAGCATACTTTTTTATCACTTCTAAAGGAAATTTCAAAGAAAAATGATTCGTTGATATTTGCAGAAAGGACATGCAATTTGTACATCTCAAACTCACACTAGAACAAGAAGTATTATGGTAGTACAAGAAGTATTACGGCATTAGTTCTATGAAAGGTATAGTATATTTCATAGTTATAGTACAGAAAAAAAGTACATTTCGATTGATTGGCGAATGAAAATAAAGTTTTTTAAGTTGTTTTATTTTTGTTCAATTAGCCATACTTTAAATTACTTTTTACCTTAGTTTCTACTGATAGAATTATCACGGTAGAGTTTTGCACCTCATCAACAGTAGAAGGATGGCGTCCGTGAAGGAAGCCAACTATAAACGGCTTCCTTGTCATTGCCACTGCCGAAGAAATCTAGGCCATCAAGAAATATTTTGAGACACATAGAACGACCAAAATCATTCGGTTGCAAGTATGCTTTTTTGTATAGGGATAATCAATTTGTTCCCAACAAATTGACTTGATAATTCTGCCAGTTTCACATTCTTTGCGTTTAAGAAATTCGTAACAGACAACATTTGATAGTAGTACTACTAACTGCTCGATTGTCTTGAGAATTTTAAACACAGAGAATGTTACGTAACATGATCTGAGTTTCTCTAGATTATTTTTTAGCAATGGATAAAGCAAGTCACATCACAGGAACATAATCGCGACAACTTTGCTGCATCGACATTAATTGTCAACGAACTTAATTTCTAGATACCTCTCGCACAAAAATCAAATAATATCTTTAGGAAACATAACAGGTTAATTAGAAGTGCATCTCCAAAATCTTCATTGCAGTATGTTCCAGAACCTATGACTGGCGTAGATTTGCTCTATCGGATAAAATTTAAGCTTATAATCGGATGTCTGAAAATTATCGCACTGGAAAATCGTATTGCAGTATGGCTTGCAATGCAAGCAAAGCGGAGACTACTCGATCTTATTGACATGCTTCAGTTACCGTATAATTATACTTAGCCACATACCTATTTGATGTTTTTCACACCGTCACAGTCACAATATAACGCACTCCTCCTCTCGTGTTATTTCTGTACTCTAGTAATTTGCATGAGTACCTTGAAAGCCACTGTTGGCCCTCACGTTTGAGAACAAGTACCTTTTTTTGAAATACGCGTAATCTTAAGGCTCTTCCCAGATTAGTTCTGAACTAATAAACCTCCGATTCTGCAATGAATCGAATGAGCAAACGCGTGAAGCTCACCACAGTGTGAATTTCATGGGAGTTAAAAAAAAGAGTATAAATCGAGCTTTAAAGGTATATATACATTTTGAGAATTAGCGATCAGATTAAATGAAGATAAAATAATTATTAAATAATATTAAACAAAGATTAAACGAAGGTGGATTAATTATTTTATTGTTTTTCTTTTACAATATAACTTAAACTTTGCGCAACAATGAGCAGTAATCGTAACAAAAGAAATCAGCTCAAGAAATGAATCAAAAACTTCACTGTGCATAACGTTTCGGGTAAAAAACATTGTTAAACAAATATTTTTAAACGTTGTTAAACATTAATAAAACGTTGATCATTTGAGTGAGTTTACGCCACATGCATTTTTTTTTCGCTTTTCTAATAAAAGTTGTTTGAAATTCCATCATACGGGGACTCCCGCAAAGATTCCCCAGCAATCCAGAAAGCACTATAACGTCAAAATCACGAAGTAACGCAAAAGATCTAGCATCCATAGGATTTGAGTCTGTAAAATCTTTCCTTTAAAATCTGGCATACTAGATTTTTCTATGATGTTGATGTAAATGATTTTGTAATTTCTGCAGTACGATTTAAGTTTATGATCTATGTTCATTTGCTGCAATACAGAATCCCAAGGTATTTGTTTCAAGGGCTTTGTGTGCCCTTGTAACTAAATATATGCTTGAAATAATGTTACCTGTAGAGCCTTTCTGACCGTTGACTATGCTAGTAGCTAGGTGAATTCCTCCTCCAGACGATAAAACATGATAACAGTTTAAGCAAAAAAGTACTCCTTTCCTTCTCATGGAGGTGCAGTGTGCATAGAGATTAACCAAAAATAGTTTGCATTCAAGTCATCCTTTGCGAAAACTGACAACAGCCTCCAGACTTGAAAGATTGCGATGGTGTCGATTTAGTAATCACCGGGTGAAAATGTAAACGCAGTGAGCAGTTCGCCCGAATCCTGTTGTACTTTATAAACGCCATGCTGCTTGTCAGAGAGGCATTATCGTTTGGAATAACATCAACATCAGCACCTGGTCAACGCGAGTTCGCCATAAGAAATACAATTACTGCAAATACATACGAGGATGAGATGCTGCAGCTGATCATACTATCCTAGTTTCAGAGGTTATAAAATGTTAATTTTCAGCAAAATAACGCGACATGCACAGCTAGCATAAGCATGCAAGTTTTGGTAGGTACCCAAACGCTTAACTGGTCATCACGGCCTCCGAATCTTTCTCCAAATGAGTATTTAAAAGATTAAGACCGTCATTAGAGTGCTCTGTATAATGCTGAAACGAAGACTGAATTATAGGAAAAGTGGTGGAAAACGTACGGTTTATACGTATGTTAACACTCTATCTAAGCACTGATTGAATCACGAAGAGTGCTGTTTGTGTCGCTCATAGAGGTATTATGTTTCCCATTGATAACTTTGTATTCTGTCATTGTGATGTATTACACTCTCGGAATAAAAATCAATTATTTATAAGTGGATTTTTCTCTGTGTGTGTCAATTTTTATCGCATTCTTGTCGTTCCTTTGTGGTGCTGCATTTTATTTGTCAAATAGTTTCCTAGTTAAAAGCTATTAGTCAGCTACAAGCTGCTTGTAATTAAATCTCATTATATTTGTTTGCACTCGGATTTACATTCGCTAGATGATAAATTTGCTCTTTTCGACGATAAAAGAGGTTACTTCAGATTTGTTTTACCATTTGAAGACTCCTTTGAGTCAGCTACTCTTTTCACTTACAGTTTGTTCATATTACGAAAAATGTAATTGTCATCTTTTGCTTAGTATTTAACCATGATTAATGAATCCAGATCTATAAACAGAGTATATAAAGAGAGTCTTTCCACAAGCTGATAGAATCTAAACGTTTTTTTTGACTGCAAAAACAATAGTACTGATATTTATCTAGTTTTAGATTAGAAGGAATCTAGATCTTCGCAAATATATGATTTTTTATATTTGATTCAAATTATTATCATAAAGCAAAAGTAAATTAAATACTTTAGAATTAAGCTTTTATTAAAATAAATCGGTTGGTGTATTTAATTATGGCAAAGCACACGAGGGCTATCTGCCTAAGGGGAGGGATGCCTTCGTAGAGGACTTTCTAAGGGAAACTGGCTCGTATACACGTTACACATGGGGAAAACCACGAAAACGCCCATGCAGCCAGCCCGTTCGCGGGATTCGAACCTCGGACCGAACTACCAGTGTTCAGCGACTTTACCGCTCGGCCGCTGGTGGGCGTTAAAATAAATCGGAGCAACCTTTTTGGCTTCATTAGCACAGAACAGAAACTCTCTGATTATTTAGACGGATAAATCATAATCTTTTACCATATTCTTTAAAATCTTCATGTTACAGCTGATATTTTATCTTTTTTTGAAGCTTCAGATGCTATAAGATGAGTGTATGCGTATTGTTTCCAAAGCAAAAACACTTCGCATCTTTCACAGACCTTGACAAAAGCAGAAACAAAGCATGTTCAGCACCATCATTTTAATCGCCTTCGCATCATCCTCAATCTAAATAACGATTACGTCATTGCCTAGTCTGAATATCAGAGACTGTCTTCGAAACGTATTCTTTTATGACTCTTTCAGCCGCTTAGTGTACCGTGAAGTCGATAACTTTCATACATGTAAAGAATTTGTCTGAAAAGCATTTAGTGCTTTTTTTCCTAATAAATGTGTGTTTCTCCTCAAAGTTATTGTCCAATTAAGGATTCGAAATGTTATACCGTTTGAATAACCGCAAGTGTAATTTTATTTCTTTGGAATCTGTTATGAAACATAAAGTTTCTAATAAATATAATTATGCATTTGTTTTATCACAAGAGAAGAGCGATAAACAACATAATTTTCAAGTTTTGTTGCACTCTAATTTGTACGCATTAATATTTCTTTATTAGTTGTACGCATTAATATTTCTTTGTATTTTTGTTTCATTCTTACAGTCGATAATTTTTTCACAAGTTTGAGAATATAAAGCGCCAGACTATCAAACTAATAACTCAGATGAAGCCAAAAATTAACAAATGTATTTTGAATGACTGTTTGTGTTAGTGGAAAGCTTTTAAAAAGAAGAATATCAAAGAGATTGACACAAACTTCAACTTTAAGTAGCCACCTTCTCAAGTAACCCGAGATTTCTCCCGTTAAATCTTTCAACACGTTTAGTCCACTAAACAGTCACAGATCTTAGTTCAAACACTAAATGACAACGCAAATTTGACAACTATTTGATAAGTATTTTATTAAGATTTCAGCCAGTGACTGTGTTATTGATAAATCTGGTTAACATTTCAGTCAGAGCGGAACATAGATATTTTTGCTTGCCGGGCAGAAGATGTATCTGGCGCCTTTCATTTTAAGCTTACCACTAAGAAACTGTTTATTTAAATTCTAGTGCACTTATAGTTTCTATGCCGTTAAAACTCAGTTAGACTGCTTACACCTGCACCTAACGGCTGATCCTAGAAGTTACGCGCAGAGATTGGCGAGTTATCGTCCGGTACTGCATAGCTACTAGCACACGAGATAAAACTCATATTAAGATACACTAGCTTAAACATTTATTAGCGACCACTTGTGTGGAGAGGAATAAAATTAAAAATGCAAAACAAATTAAACCTTATGATTTCATGTCATCTTACAGACACATCTGCTCTCTGTATGCTAAAGTTAAGACGGGACTACAACAACACAGCATTACGAAGATCTGCAAAACATTTTGTGTCGGATCGGAAAGCTACTTAACCTTTTACGAAGCTTTCGTGAAATCTTCGTTAGCTGTTAATTCTTACACTGTGAGCAGCTTCTGCCACAAAACGGCAATGTATTCTGGAACAAGTTCGAATTAGCTTCTGTTTAAGATTGCATTCTAATTTTAAACTATGCCGTTTCTCGCAAAATTGGCATAAATCTCTGTTCTGAGCGAGTATTGTGAGCGGGAGCTAAATGGGATTTATTCCAGAATATTGCGTCTTGCTGCAGAAGCTGGACCAACTACGAACGAGCTCGAGTTCCCAAGAAATGTTATAAACAATCCAAAGTTTCAATCATAAAACCAACAATAAAAAACACCTTTTGGTACAAGGCCAAGATATTTGACAGCAATAATTGTTACAAAGCAGCTAAGTCTTTATTTTAGTGTACATAAGCTTCTTAATAAAAAGTTCATGAACGTGTTATGAAAGGATAGTACGGGGACCCTGCTGGATGCTTCACTGAATCTGTAGCGTCGCAAGACAGCACTTTTATCTCCATATAGTAAAGTCCTGGTGTCCCGGTCTTGTCCTGCAGAAGCAGCAATTTTATTTAATTAACTTGAGCTATATTATTATGAAAAATATATGCATATGAAGAAATACAACAAAGGTAGTTGCATAATAATGAAATTTTATGCAGAATGGTCCACATTGATATATTTACATGTAAGTATTAAAATATGAAATAAACTGTGATTACATTCTCTACGGTCTTCAAAGCTCAAGAAAAATCTCAAACTTCAAATGGCGTATTCTAAAGTGAGGGAGGGTCTTATCTATTTTGAGACTTATGGAGAAATTACTTGTTGAGTAACTCTGGCTGAAACCATAATTACTAAGTAAATAATTTGCTTCCCACTTGACAGGGAGTTAAAAAATAATAGAAAATTCTGCAGCAAAAATATCAAGATAGAAACTTTGAATATAAATAGAGTAGCAAAATTTTAAAAATTATTTCCAGAAATATATGGTATAAGCAAATTCAAAAGCAATAAAACATATTAAGCAGCACTTTATTTGGAAAGGAACATACTAAAATAATTGTAAAATACATTATATTTTGAAGACATTAAATATCAGTAAATCGTAACATGATAATAGTGAATTTGTTTTGGTGTCTGAAACAATAGTTGCAATGAATGCTGCTTATAAAAGAGAACATTCCTGTTTGATAGAGTCTGTTGAAAGCTAACAGGAGCTTTAAATTGATCCACAAACTCTCTTTAATCCTTCTTCAAAACCTATTGCGATATGTACGCTGACTACCAATAAGTATTTGGACACCTATGCAAATGACGATATCTGCGGTCCTAAGGTACGTCACGGACTCCGCCGGTATATATCGTGTAGGAAACAGCATCGGCTTTAGTCGCATGCAAGATGCCTCGCAGTTAGGAGCTCTCTGATTTCGAGAAAGGTATAATTATCGCGTATCACAAATGTGGCCGATCGTTAAGGGACATATCTAGCGATCTGAAGTACCCAAAATCGACAGTGGCCTATGTGTAAGTGGAAGGTGAGCGGTGATTGTCGGAATGTGCCCCGAGTCGGCAGACCAACAAAACTGGAGATAGAGACCGACAAGTGCTGTCCAGAGAAATTCGGAAGAACCGCACCCAACCGATGGCCCTCATCCGCGAGGAGTTTCAACAGACATCCGGGAGTATTGTTTCAATGAATACCATTCGTAAGGAAGCACATCTGCTTGGTTTTCATGGTCGTCGTCCTACGTTGTGGCCCATAAGCCTTTGATCACAAAGTCCAATCGCGCTGCTCGGTTAATGTGGTGCAAAGCACATCGAAATTGGACCGTAGATCAGTGGAAACGAGTTCTTTGGAGTGACGAATCAAGGTTCACCCTTTACCGTTCGGATGGCAGGGTCTGGGTCTGGAGTCTGCCTGGAGAACGTCTCCTGCCAGAATGCATTGTGCCAACAGTCAAGTTCGGCGGAGGTGGAATTATGGTCTGGGGGTGTTTCTCCTGGTATGGGCTGGAACCCTTGGTCTCCATTCATGGTAAGCTCAACTCCGATGCCTACTGCACTATTTTGGATGACAATGTGCTTCCTACGTTGTGGCAGTTTTACGGGTTGGACCCCTGTTACTTTCAGGACGACAATGCCAGTTGGCATGTTTCGACGTTAACCAAGGCTTGGTATGGTGCCAATGGAGTTCATCGAATGAACTGGCCTCCCCAGAGTCCAGACCTGAACCCTATCGAGAACCTCTGGGACGAGTTGCATCGCCGAATTCAGGGGTGCACTACCCGTGCAAAATCGGTGAAGGAACTTCTATGTCTTCTCCAAGCCGAGTGGAAAAAAATACCACTAGCTGTCATACAAAGACTTGTGGAAAGTATGCCCCGGAGGGTCCACGCTGTAATTACCTCTCGTGGAGGCTCTACCAACTATTGATTTTGAATAAAGTTAGTTTTTCTTTTCTATCACAGGTGTCCAAATACTTATTGGTAGTCAGTGTATAATAACTTATATTATGCTCACGTCAGATAAAAAAAAGTTTTTTGCTAATTATTGTACAAAATGATAATGAAAGAGGAATTAGTAAACAACTTAATATTTTTTAAAACCAAATTAAAAAAAACACGTTTGAGGTGCATAACTAAAAATTAAACATGTAGCAAAATTTAAATAGTTTAAGTTTTCTGAAATTCTCTTATTAAATCGCAACTGATGTCGTTATGCTGACAAAGCTTTTACAAATAAAGAGAAGGCAGTTTCATAAAAATATACATATCATTATCGAAGAACAAATCCATAAAATGCATTTACATTTCAAGTTGACGTAATAAGCTTTTGTTCCATTTCATTTTTACGATAATTTATCATTAATTCTTTTTATATGTTTGCCGTTTCCTTTTCACAATAAGAATTCACAGAAGAAGAAACTCTCAGGAGCAGGGATGTTTCACTTCGGGGCACACAAGTCGCATGCAACCCTTCGCGTTTTTGGAACCCACGCCATATAATCTGAAAATGAACAAAAGGATGCACGCATGTGATACTAAATTAGAAAATCAAATATAATTAAATATTTTTAGTGAATATGACTGCTTCTTTAAATTAACTAAACATACCAGGTCAAACATTACTCTAAATGACGTTTCAAAGTTTGACAGCATTCGAAGTTAAACTGAAACTCTGCAATCCCAGATTAACAGCAGCAACTTAATTTTCTCAATGGCTAAGCTCGAATCTAACAAAATAATTACCTGTAAGCAGAAAAACATATGTGGCATATCTCCCATTTTGCCAGACAACATATTTTATCAAGGCTTAAGAAAACACTAACTCCTCTTCAATAGATCTATAGAATTTCAATCAGAAACGGAACGCAAAGAAATTTATTTATGTGGACTTTTATAGATAGTAGCAGTCTTAAAAAAAAACAAATTTATTAGTAAGCTCTACCTGCCTTAAGAAATCTTTCCAGCAACTGATTAAGTTACCTGCTTATGATATCTCCTCCTCAAATTATATTCTTTAAGCAACACATTTTTATTCAGATGAAGCAAATGCACTGGTGTGCAAAAATTAAGGACGAAGTCGAAAAATTAGCATATCAGCTGAACGAAGAGGCAGAGCGGACAGAAAGACCAATCAGGAGATTAAGTAAGGTGATGTACGGTAGCACATGTGCAGATATGCAGGTAGACGTAATGGGGGAGTGTCTGAGTAGTATAAAGCATGTTGTCGGTGTAAGATGAGTATTTCTGGCAAAGAGATTGCACGCCGTATAGCAGTTAAAATCACACCGAGTTGCTGCCTCAGCGAGAAATGGCGAATAATCAATCTGTTAGACGACATCTGGATGCTTTTACCCGAGATCGAATCATTGGGAAGTTGGAGGAAGGCCGCAGTGTGACAAGTGTGGCTGCAGAGTCCGGAATTGCTCACAGCATCGTTTCACGACTTTGGAGACAATTTCAAACTACAGGAACAGTTATCCGAGGGTTTAGTAGTGGTCGTCCACGAGGAACCACACCCGCAGACGACCGGTATATTGCCTTACAGGCAGAAGAAACAGGCGGCAGACAGCGGGAGAAATCGATAGACACACGACACAGGCGACTGGAGGACCGATATCGCGTTTTACCGTGGCCAGAAGACTGCACGGTGGTGGTCTGTTTGCACGACGCCCTGTACGGTGTGTACCTCTAACGCCTGCCCATCAGAGAAGGCGTTCTCTGTGGTGCCGGGAACACCGGAATTGGAGAGACAATGAATGGGGACGAGTACACTTTACATATGAGAGCAGATTCAGTCTGAGTAGCGATTCTCATCGCATACTCATCTGTAGAGAGCGGGGAAGCCGCAATCATCCCTCGAATATCATTGAAAGCGACAGGTATGGAGGTGGCGGTGTTCTCGTTTGGGGAGGCATCATGCTTGGTAGTCGTACAGACCTTCACATCTTCGACGAAGGTTCAGTCAACGGGACCCGTTATTGTAACGAGATTCTTCTTCAATATGTGCGTCTTTTTAGAGGCGCTATGGGTCCGCAGTTCCTTTTCATGGACGATAATGCACCATGTCATCGCACAGTAGCTGCCGAACATCTCTTAGAGATTGAGGATATTGAACGTATGGATTGGCCGTCACGATCCCCGGATCTCAATCCCATCGAGCATGTATGGGATTTTCTAGGCAGACGCTTTGCAGCTCGTACCTTACCACCAGTAACGATTCCGGAGCTTCGATTGGCGCTGCAAGACGAATGGGCAGCAATGCCTCAACAACTCATTGATACCCTCATTCTCAGCATGGGCAGATGAGTTAGGCCTTATTTGGGACTTCGTCAGGATCTGGCAAAAGCAGGACAATTCTTCCCTGAGCGCCATATAAAATAACAAATTATCAGATTTTCGGTTATGCAGCGTCAGTAGTTGCATTTTGGTGAGGAGATCCTGGTTTCAAATATCTGGTCAGAATATAGACGTAGCTACTGTACTCGAATAAAAAGCAGATACCTTTTTTTCCACATAGATACCTTGTGAGGCAGACGACTGCTCATCCACGTTGCACTTGGTGCGGATTACGTCTTACTCAAGACAGAAGAATATTTCTGAAGGCTCACTTCTCAGTCACTGCCAAATTTCAAGTAAGCGGTCAAACATTACATCAAACAGGTTTTAGAAAATGGCTACAGTATATTTGTTTGCAGACAAATTCCCGGGTTGGGTCCCCATTCGAAGCTCAAACATCGGAGTCTAAATAAATAAGAAAATATAGTTAAAATTAATGCAGGAAGAGGTTTTTTATCTTCATGTAGCTATGAATGTTGACTGCACTTCATTTCAGGAGGAAGTTTAGCGCAGCCAAGGGAATGTAATCCGAAATTTTGAAAGACTTTTCTCTCAACCAATTCCGTACCTGCGTAGAATTTTATTCATTCAATCTTTTTGGATAAGAGATATTTAAGATGTCAAAAATCTTAGTCTGGGATTCATTATGGTAAATGTGCAATTATATCATTTATATATTTTGTATTTTACAGTTTGTAATGAAAACAGATATTTGCAATTCGTATGAAACAAATAATTGTACGAAATTGTTAAGACAGTTGTTTGACATCTGTGTAAAAATGTCTAATGTGGCCAGCAAAGGAAACATTAAGACTTAGGTTAGCGGGAGGTAAAAATGCATACTTTGTTTCTCAAATGTGAGAATTAGTGTACATTTACATGTTTTGTGTTTTGTAGAGAATAAATTTATGAAGTAATAAAACCGTATTTATTATGTGAATGGTAATTCATTTTATTTAATGACACTCATAATATTAGGAGCCCGCAAGTGCTCAATAAGCATATCTAAAAATTAAGTTTTAACCATAGTTTACATCATAGTTACATTCAATGGCGAAAAATCACATGTTAGTCATATATAAAATTGTGCAATGAATTTTAATACAAAAAGAAAAGGTAATGGAGCAAATAAAATATGTAAGTGAGGTAAGATTAAAATATATGCAACAATAAATATTATATCTCGCAAGTGAAATCTAGATAATCAGTCACTGCCACAAGATCTTTCTAGTTTCAAAAAACATAAATGAAAATGGAGTAGCCCGAGTTTTGAGACAAGGAAGCAAGGGCGGTCGGCATGTGTTTATTAAGTGGAATATTTACGATCGCGATAAGAATTACAATTTGGTAATGCTTTCAAAGTGCACTTCCTATATCTTTCAACAACTGCGTTGTTGACAATCCAGAATTTACACTTTCATAGCTGACGTGAAAGTATATTCTAGACGTCTGAAATACAAGTAGATATATTAAATTCAGATGGAGTTCTGTTGCTATATACTCAGTATGCCCATGAACAAACTAGTATAAGCAGTGAGTTACATTTATCGAGTCGTAGTTGTTATTTTAGTGCATCATTTTCGTAGGAGATCATATAATAATTGATGATTTATGATTTCAAATACCATCCATCAAAAAAAATGAAAAATGTTATTCTTTATTGCTGAAAGGCTAAGATGATGTGTTTTACTATTAACTCTTCGAACTCAATAATATTTTAATATCATCCCTCATAACCCAAGCGCTTTGTTAACAGAATATGCCCCTTTCGTTCTCTGCGCAATGTCATAGTACACTTGAAATCATTCGCAAAATGCGAGACGTAAGTAGCTCAAAATGGTAATTATACCAATTTCCATATATAGTTTTCCTTAAATATGCATCTTTGAGCTACATGCTCGTGTACTTGAGTATAGGAGTTGAAGCTTATAAGTATGGGTGGTGTTAAAGTATAGTAAGTTTAGTTACTTTAGAAGCAATTTATAATTACTGGCTTATAAGCTATGAAAACTATATCAGACAGTTTGATATTTCCACTTCAGTTTAGGTAATAATGAGATGAAAACGTGAAATTCTGAAAGGGATCTAGAACCGATAACATGTTTTGTTGGAAAGGCTTAACTTCAAAATCTGTGAAAGGTGTTTTATTCTCTGGTTTGCAAAAATTATTATAGCAAAATCTACGGAAAGTGAATTGTTTATTTTAATACCTTATACGTAGTAACTAAAATCTATAATCAAGAAAGGGAACTTTAAAATTATGAAAAACACATTGGATGTAAAAGAAAACTCATAGTTATCCTGAATTTTCCTCTAAGGCATTCTCTTTGTTTAGAAATCGATTGGATTATACTATTTTTGGTAAAGGAACATGCCCGGTAGTAACGAAGAGAAAGAGAAAATTAGTCGATCCTGCTTATTTCCTTTGGAGACAGCGCTTTCATTTCCAGGAATTAATACAATTCACAATCCACTCACAACCTCGTTTCTCAACGCAAACAATGAAGTTACAGATCTTACATGTGCTAATGCAGAAGAATCATTTTGTTAACAGAGAAAAAGTATCAGAAAATTGGTCTTAGAGTCGATTGGAAAAACAACTCTCCTGCAAGAGGTCTATATGTCGAACAGATTAATGCTGACTGTTTAAACAGCTCGATTACAGTGAAGTTTGAATAGGAAACCACAGCTTGCGATATCCCAAATACATTACTATTGATGAAACTAGAATTATTAGTTCAATGAAAAGGAGTTTATACGCCACTTGAAAAGGATATTAATTTCATGATCAAGATTATTGCTCTCTTTTGACTATCGCTCTCTTTTGACGAATTTAAAGAAAGATTTTAATATGCTTAAAAATAAGACATATCAAATATCCCTTCACCGTTCTTCTTCACTCATAGAGGTCTACTGAAAACCTGCTGTCGTAAAAATTAACTAGATTTGTCTGAAATATCAACTTTTATTTAAAGGACAAGTAATGTAACGCAATTGTAGATGTGTAGCTTTAGGTAAGAAAATTTTGCTGTATATTTATACCATTTGCTTACTGAAGGTTGTAGTTTTTCTAACAATGAAATTACAATTATCATGATATTAAAGTTCTTGTTTTATTGTGGAAGCAAACTAACTATTCTATAAAATTTGGGTTCACGACAGCTGGAGGATAGTTATTTATTATTCTTTTAAAATATTACATAAATAATTGATGAGTAATAAAGTTGTTATGTTGCAGTCCTTTTTACAAAAGCATAATTTCACATATACGAATTTTATGTGACTGCATACTAATCCATGAACTCGAACACACCACTGAGAGCTTGTAGAGACATTAGGTATTTTTGGAAACAGGAAAGATGAAAAATGCGCAACGCCTTTCCCGGGAATCGAATCACGAACCTCTGGAATATGCGCCCAGCGTGCAGACCACTACACCACGAAGGCACGCTAAGAAGGCGGGAGAAATACCTTATATGCTCCCCCTTTTAAAGGGAGACTGGGGTTTAGAAGACCCAATCGCCAAATCCTGGGTGTGGAAAATCATCATCCACCACCCTTTTAGTTCCGGCGCCACTTGTTGAGACATTAGGTATTTTTGGAACAGGAAAGATGAAAAATGATCAACGCCTTCGCCGGGAATCGAACCACGGACCTCTGAAATATGAGCCCAGCGTGCAGACCACTACACCACGAAGGCATGCTAAGTAGGGGGGAGAAATACCTTATAAGCTTCCTAAGGCAGACATACTTCATATATTTATTCAAAAGATTTAGGTTCTAAGAATCAACAACAAAATTTTAGAAAAATTCAATTTTTATAAAACTGTTTCCCCCTTTATTTCGGAAAACCGAATATATTAGAAGAAATAAAATAAAAATCGACAGGAAATAAATAAATTCGTATAAATTCCTAAATTGCTGATAATAGGCTTTGAAGACAAGCTTTTTTTGCGAGAAAGTTTCAACAGCTTTCGATGAAGCTTACTTTAAGCACTGCAGGAGAAAAATAGGAAATACAGGGTGATTATAATTAAAGTTTCAGTTTCAAAAGGCTGAAAAAAAAAAAACTGGTTAGAAAGAGTAAAATATGTACGAAACAATGGAAATTTAGCGAAAGGAAAAAAAAATAGTTCAAAATTTTATAAATAGATGGCCCTGTACTTGCCATAATATGCTAATTAAATGACGTGACATGCGCACCACATATTAAACTTGATAAAAAACACGGAGTAAGTGCTTTCGCGTTATTACATATATTAAACTTTCTTTTCTGGGAATCTCACTTGATGTATTTCTACATCAAGTGCCTTTCGTACAACATTTTTGTTGAACCGTATACTTTGCGAAATTCGTACTATCGCGGCGCAACGTTACCGATACCGATGTATTTTTCGTTATTCTGCATCTGAGAAGCTCATCATGACTCTGGCAATGAACGATCGGGCTTTGTCTGTGATGTTCTTTACAATGTCCCGCTTTTCATTTTTACATTGGCATTTGCTTTGTTATGCTGCCAAAATGAGTATCCGGCGAGAAATGTAAAAGTTCTCGCTTGAGGATGTATTGAAGGTCCTCGTGCTGGAAATATCTTAGTAAGTTTGAAAAATAAGTAGTTTGATGTTCGAAATGGTGAACTTTCTTTAAATCACTTCACTACATGAACTGTGACTGTGCTTCAGCTGATTAAGTTCGAGACAAACCCTCGAAAGATATCGGATCAGAGTAGCGTCTTATACCCATTAAAAAGAGAGGCTGTGATCCGATGTCTTTCAAGGATGTGTGGAAGATGATTCTTAAATTTGAAGAGATCAGTTCATTTGATGGTGTCTGACAGAGGGAGGAAAGCAGTTGCTTCGAAGACAGTGGAAAATGTGGCTACGGCGCAGCAAGAAGAGACCTGAAGTGGTGTGAGAATGTGCAGCGCAAGGGTGACTGCCCGATCTTTAGACATGCTTATCAGCAAGATCCGTAAAATTTTACAAACCATCCTGCAACTACAGCCATTCAAAGTTAGGCTTTTTCAGAAGTTGCTTCTTGTTGATCTGCTGATACGACACTGACTGCTGATTGATTGCAATTTCTTTCGCGGGTGTAAGTGGACAATGCGTGGCCATGGAACATTTTGTGGATAGAATGAAGTCCATTTCCATCTCCAAGTCAATACTCAAAATTGAAGACACTAGATCGGAGAAAAATCTTATATCCATTAATGTCAGGTACTTCTTCAGGGCTGCTGAAGCATAGTCACAGTTCCTGTAAGAAAGCTTCACAAGCAGAGCTCGATCTTTCATTGACAAAGTCATGACGAGCTTCTCAAAAGAAGAATTACCGGAGCAACATGTACTCTGTATTTTTAGTAAGTCTAATATGTAGTGCGCATGTTTCGTCTTTTAATTAACATATTATAATAAGTACAGCGCCATCTAATTGATAAAATTTTGAACATTTATTTCTTTCGTCAGACGAATTCCCATTTCTTCATGTATATTCAGGTCAAATTTCAAGTCATTCTGACTAGTGGGTCTTTTTTTTACAGTCTTTCGAAAATGGAATTTTAATTATAATCACCCTGCATATTAAGTTTCAATGTCTATGATTTTTAGCGGTAGAAATTAGAAATAATGAAATACAGTTTCTGTTTCAAAGAAGGAGCAAATCTCTGATGAGCTCGGATAGAGGATAATACATTAAAAAATGAACAAATGCTAATTAAAAAAATATTTGAATTTCGCTCTTTGGTTTAGGAACATAACGATTAAACAGAAAAGGGAAAAATTCAGCTTCTTAAGTCTTTCCAGTTTTACAAAATAAAACAAAGCCATGGATTCTTAGGAATTTGCATTTATCTTTTGAGACAAGTTTAATAGGTTGTCTTAATCTCTTTTAGCTCTCCATACTTCTCTGAATATGTCTGTGATAAGTCATTCCTCACATAAATTTTATAGTCCCTATCTTCTCAAGCTTAAGGTGATAAGTTTTTTTTATTTGTGGTAACGTATGCTTTGTTACTTCAGCTTTCTAGATTTTATATTTTGATTAACATTTTGCACGTGATAAAACAAAGTAATTTAAGGCAACACTCTACTAACTTATGAAATTTCAAGCACTCTGTTCTTTGAATATTTTATAAACTAGAAAATTCAAGGATCTAATTAAGTTATTCTGTTAAATAATATACATGCATTATAAGCGCCTAGAAGCCATAATTATTGAGGTTATTCATTTAACATGTAATTTGTTATTGGTTTCGATGCTATACTCGTACTTTACCTGAATGAAGAAATTTTTTAGTTTATCGCCATTCATTAGAGAAAATAATCTGAGAAACATTTAGCAACATGTGCACAGTTACTAACTGATGCATTGAGTGTTGCATTTAATGAAAATCTAATATCCAGGATCTACATACAATCTTAATATCAAATTGATATTAAGATTGTAACTTTCCAAAAGGCATTCATTAGCCTCTAAAGCTTAAATCACAACTAACTATTTTATACTTGCTCAAATATGTAATAAACTCATTAAGCACTTATCATCTGGAAATTAAACTTTTCCAATTTAAAACCAGAAAATAGAAGTAGACCATATAGCAAATTGTAAAGATGACGATTTTAATTCATCACCATTTTGCCACGTTTAAAGGATTAACACTGTGACCTAGTTATAGTGATGGTTTAAAGCTTTCTAATGTATTACTACTATAACATTATAAGCTTACTTTCAAGAAAGCATGTGGGAAGTTTCAAACTGTCGTCTTCATACTTTCGGATAACCTTTGTTTAAAAATATTATTTCACAAGAACAATAAATGCTAAAGTTGTAAGGAATTTTCCTCTTCCTTACTGCATGCTTTCGGGGTTTAATTGGAAAGCAAATTTGCTCCTAAGTTCGTGTCCCGGAGAGAGCATTACCCACTTTTCACGTCTCCTGCATCGATAAACTTAATGACTCGAACTAAGGTGGTTTACGAAAATTCGTCACCACTAGAACTTGGAGATTGCGTTTCCTCCTTCCCATTCGCCTTTTAAGAGGAAGAGTATATAAGGTATTTTCTCTCTCCTTAACCTTGACTTCGTGGAGCAATTGAATAGCACGTCCGGCTGGCTAACATCTGAAAGTCCGGTCTTCGTGTTCCGGGGAGGGCATAGCACATTTTTCACGTCTCATGCGTCAATAAACCTAATTACTCTACATAGTGTAGCTCTGAACTTTAAAATATCTAGTGACTGGCAAATTAGCCTGTTTTAAAATACTGATATGTTCATCGATTTTCTAGTTTAGAATATGCGTAGATTCGGAACCATATTCACTAATTTCTGAAATACACGAGAAAACTTTCTACTCAGGTGATCAAGGATTAGTTACAAAACTAAAACTATGCATTTCTAGTGTTTAAAAAATATACCTTCCAATCCCTTGCTACCATGTGCAAGAAAACTATAAATTTAAATACTTAATGAGAAGCTTTATTATGAATGAATAAACCATAACCTGTCTTCAATAAGTTGAAAATCTGCCATTATAAAGATGTTGAATTCTTCGTTACTTAAACTGCGAATTTTAATATCTGATAGATAAGCAAAGTCGGGATTGACTATGGCAAAGCCAGCGAGGGATTTGTAACTTAGGAGAATGCCTTCACTGACAGCTTTCGAGAAAACCTCAATCACATTTACATACATTATACATCAGAGAATTCATAGCACATGTCAGTTATACAGAAGATCTCGTATAACTGACATGTGCTGCCGAGAATTGTGATATGAGCGATGCGAGGAGTGCTCAGAGTTTTATCCGTTGTTGTCGTTGTTGTCTTGTCCATTACACGGAACAAAGTTTGCCAGAGCCTACTCCGAAGAGAGGTTAGACTTCTACTTTCCACCCCCAATTTTGAGACAGAGCACCCCGGGGGGGATCCGGGGGTCTGCCACCTCTCTCCCTTTCCGCCAATCCACACGAGAGGACTTTCGGCTCTCCGCATATTTAGAGTGTCGCCATGCCGCACCGACTCTATACATTTACAAAACATCCCTGTCTTCTCTGGGATTCGAACTCGGGCCCTTCGATGCCATAGCAGGCTCCTCTAACTATACCGGCTGGGCGATTTTTATCCGCTTGGCAACTAGAATTGGCGATATGGAAGACTGAGACGAATAGATAACGTTTATTTAAAGTATTTTAATTATACAACACATGGGCTAAATGTGAATTAAAAGCGAAGACAGCTTTGTAATATCACCCTTTTAAATAGTATATTGTATAAACATGTTATTCTAGGAAGAAAAAGATTACCAACCTGAGATTTAGTTTTTCAGTACCTTCCTATATTAAAATTTAAGCTTTTATTAAATTTTTAGAAGAGATTCAAAGTTCATTAGTGCAAGATGTTGCTAATTCTGCACTGGTGACAAGAAAGTTTAGTAATAAAGTACGCTGGAGTTCAAAATTGAGAGATTTTTTTACATTTGATCCATTATTTATAGAACTGATGGATACACTTTAATGAAATTCGGTTGATATAATTGATATAATGCATAGGTTAATATAACAATAATTATGTAACGCACGCAAGAGCGTGCGCAAAACTAATCGGAGCAGGAAGGTCTAAAAACACAGTTTGCAAAATCGAACAAAAAAAGATGCTAATAAAAAATATAATTCTTTCTAACAGTCACGTAGCTCTTACAACGTGACTTTATACTGGAAATGAAGAGGTGTATATGACCTTGTGGGGCAGTCGACCCGATTCTTGTAGCAACGCTATTTTCAGGTCCTAGAGGATACTTGGAGTTGAAAGGCGAATTGAAGTTGACCTCCTATGAGCGTCCCAAACATGTTCTATAGCGTTTAGGCCTCGAGATCTGACTGTCCTATTAATCCGGTTAATATCATCACTTCCAGAAAAGAGTCTACCATATTAGCTCAACATGGACGAACGTTGTTGTCCTCTTAAATTAACACACCCTTGAAAAGGGGAATATTATGCTTTAAGATCTTACCTGCTTGCAAAATGGCCTGCTACTGCGTGCCTCTCATTTCTGAGCTCAAGGCAGCCTATTTAATATGGTGCAAAGAACATCAACTTTGCGCCAAGCATATTTGGGGGAGCGTTCGTTTTGCAGATGAGTCCCATTCAGCCTAATCATTTATTCTCTTCGTGTCTTTATTGGAGAGAACTATCCTAGGGATCAGGGGTACTGTACACCCTATTAGCCTATTTTGTTTTCTATCTCGTAAGCTAAATTTTAGACATTCTTTCGTCGATGAGCCTTGCCGCACGACCAGTCACGTGCACTGTGACTTTTGCACGATATGTTATTTTACTTTATATCAACATATATTCATGCCAAATACTTTTCAAAATATATCCTTAGTTCTGGAGGTAATTGAGAAAATGAGAATATTCTCTTAATTTTGATTACCAGTGAATATCTCGGGCATAATTTTGCACAAATACAATATATCGTTAATAATGCTTTATAATTATATTAAGTGTATCTAAATTTCTTCATCACTCATTTATGACAAAATATCTTTTATAAGATTATTTGCAACACGACATTAAAACCTAAAATATTTTAACACATTTGGTTAGCGTGAAATTTCAAACTTTCTATTACATGCAAAATATTTTTTTCAGGGTCATTGGAAACTATAAAATAGACCTTCAGATCTGGGATACGTGCGGAGAGGATCGTTTCAGATGTATGGTAAGTTGAAAATTATTTGTTTCAGGGTATAAAAAAGAGGCCTCTACATAAAAGAAGTAAAATTGAAATCATTGCTTCATTGCATTCTAAAGATCTTAATCTTTTGTAATGAGTTGAAATTAATTTATTTCCTCGAGTATTTTTGCCCCTAGCCTTTTGGTGCCAGGTTTTTGAAAAATTTTTAAATATTCGCGAGGAAATATGCTAATTTTCCCCTTCTTCACTGAGTTCAGAAAACCAGCTCCCCTCAATTTTAAAATAGGTTTGCCCACTAGTGATTTTTTTTGTCTTACCAACAAAAACAAAACCCTCGCAAACTGCCTGCGAAGGTCACACCAAAACTTTCCTTTCTAACTGTGCAATTCTATTCCAGCTTAATACATAAACCAACCAATCCTGCCATAACAAATACGAACTGTCATTCGGTCTACGATTTCATTGTGTCAACTGCAAATTAACCTTCTCTAATTATTTATGGATGATTTGAGGCACAAGAAATAACAGAGAAGGGGCGAGATTCAAATTACAGGGAAGTATAAATAAATGATATCTTATTAAATATGTTACTATCAATATTACTTCGTATTTTTATTGAGATGTAATAATAGTATGGCAGTATTCTGCAGTTTACCGTGACTACTTTTCACTTATTACATTCTTACCGTAAGTGTCCTTCAGAAATTAAAGTATTCGCATAATGTATTCCTCCCGATTTCCTATCGACAAAATAAATAAAGAAAGGAGAAAAATAATATGGTAAATCACATACACTGAAAAATAAAAACTTGCTTTGAAAGTAGATATGCAAGAAATATTACTATGGAAGAATGAACTAAGTTCTTAATTTTGAGTTAATATATACGTTACTGTACAAAAGCATTAATTGCAGGAGATTCATATATCTAAAATTTAGTTATTGGAAACTATACATCAAAACACGTAAATAAACAAATTACATAAATAAATTTGCTTCGGAATACATAAATACACTAATTGCACAGTTATTATGCCTAATAACTGGACTTCTTGTTTCTCTGTTTAACGGTAATTAGTGACGAAATGTCATTTTATAAATAATCTGGTTGTGTCTTCATGTAGAGGACGGGTTCTCAACCGGTGGTACACAAGAGAAAACTAGGTGGTATGCAAAGTATTTTTAAATATGAAATTCAAAAATTAAAACCCCAACAACCTAATGTAGTACTTTGTAGTGATGGTATTAAAGTTTTCAATTTTTCTTTAGATGGTACGCGTTAGTCAAAAGGTTGAGTTGGTGTATTTTGGTGTATTTAATTATGGCAAAGCACACTAGGGCTATCTGCCTGAGGGAAGGGATGCCTTCGTGGAGGACTTTTTAAGGGAAACTGGCTCTTATACACGTTACACATGGGGAAAACCACGAAAACACCCATGCAGCCAGCCCGTTCGCGGTATTCGAACCTCGGACCGAACTACCAATGTTCAGCGACTTTACCGCTCGGCCGCTGGTGGGCTAAAAAGGTTGAGAATCGCTGATGTAGAGTATTCGTACAAGTAATAAATGACATCACCCAAAAACTTGCTCATTTTTAACATCTAACCTTATGTAGTTAAAAACATGAAGCGAACATTTTTACATTTTTATAACATTTATTTTTCATATCGCGAGTTCTCATTAAACACACAGTACTAGAAAAGGATGAAACTGTATAATTGTAGAGATAAAAATGATACGTATTGCTGAAGACAGGAACAGAGCAAAGCGTAAACCTCAGATATTTCAGTTAGAGATTCATTTCATATGGTTTTTGGTTTGTTTTATTAGATTACGGCAAAGCACTCGAGGGCTATCTGCCTTAAGGGAGGGATGCTTTCGTGGAGGACGTTTTAAGGGAAACTGGCTCGTATACACGTTACACATGGGGAAAACCACGAAAACACCCATGCAGCCAGCCCGTTCGCGGGATTCGAACCTCGGACCGAACTACCAGTGTTCAGCGACGTTACCGCTCGGCCGCTGGTGTGCCTTCATTTCATATGAAATGAATATATATGAAGTGAATATATATGAAATGAATCTCTTACTGAAACCTAATTTTAATGCGTTAGTATGTTTATATGCACATAAACATAAAAATGCAACTAAAATATTGAAGCCTCAAACCAAGCGAAACCTCAAACTAAGCTATTCTTCAGAAGGAAAGAGAGGATTTTCCTAACTTCCTCCGTTATTGTACTTAGCTGTCGTATGTTTTCGAGATTTAAAGGATATCCATGCTTGAATCACGTTTCTTATATTAAGCTCAAGATAAAAATATCGACGTCTAGTGTGAAAAGCTTCCATTTCTATTTATGACCGTTGGCTTCAAGATGACGCATGAAAGGGGCGAAATCCCGTCTTTCTCTCAGGAAAACATCTCATCGACAATTCCGTCGTGATAAAAGGAAAAGCCGAATCTCTTTTTCGTGTCTTCTTAATCATAGGATTTATTTCCTTGGACAACTTCTTTATGCAGAGTTGCCATTATATTTGACAATGGATGAGGATGTTTACGCTAACGTCTACTTACAGGTACTCTATGTATTTCAAAACTTTGATCTTATGAGCTATTGAATAAAAGAGCCTTGCGCTGTTACTTTTTAATTTTGATTATGCTTCATCCTACCAGAAATTTCTGGATTCAAAGAAAAACATATTACACATGAATAAGATATGAAATATTTAAAACTGCTAAACAGAATTCTGCTAAATTAACTAAGTCCACATTAACTCTTATGCAGTCCGTTAACTGCAATTTTTGTTAAAGTAAAATTTCTAAGTAGAAATTCATAAAATGTTATTGTGAATTCTTTTTATGCGCATGAAATTATATTTCTCTTGATGTTAGTTATGTAAGGATAAAGCAAAGTTAAGTAGGATCGAATTAATTAGATCATTCTTCTGTTCTAATTCCTAGATAACTGCTCCCTTTCTTTTCAAATTTGTTTGCAGCGCAACTAATATGTAATTTTGTAAATGGTTTACTTCTTTTTTTCTGTACAATTTAAAACCTTTCGTGTTTTATTTCTTATTTTATCTTAATTGAACCTACCCCTCTTTGAAACAACACGCCAGCAATGAAGTTCAGTATTTCTTCTATCATTTGCGTATTTTACTCTTAAATGATTACTAACGAGGTGGAAAAGCATCAGATGCAGTTTCTTTTTATCATCTGCATACGTTAAATTAAAAAATTTACAATTAAGGCTGCTCTGATTGGGATAGTGGTTAAATAAGCTTTTTATTTAAGTCTTAGATGAACAGAAAGACACAGTTTCTGCGATAGACGCCCCTTAGCTACTTCACGATATTTAATTCAACATATTGGAAAGTTCAATTGAAATGTAGGTAACGTAGTCTGAGACTATTTTATAGTTGTGTATTTACAAGCAGACACGAAGCAGACTACTTAAGCTGGTCGAAGATAATTAACGGCGCGTATTTGAACTTCGGCTAGCAAAATTCTAAAGCCAGAATAAAACTAGGAAAGGTTGGCGATAATACGTAACAGCAAGATGAGACTGCCACGTGCCCTAATCTAAATAATCAAAATCCTCAGCTTCAATACACAAATAACTATTTTGTGTTCTGGTGAGGAAAGGAGAAGCTATAGCAAAGATTTGAATTATAATAATCAACCAGAATTTGAACAAATCGCAAATAAAGGTCTTAATGACCTTGGATGAAATTTTAGAATTCTAAAACCTTAAAACACGAGCCAGCCCTTACAAACTATCAATTAAATTCAGGATGTTAAATTTACATTCTACAAAATTTCATCTTAATTTTACATTCTTTTAAGCTTCATCACCGTCTCACATCTCGTATCTACTTCCAGGAATCTGGAAGAAAAATAGTTTAGCAGAGAAATAATTAAACTGCGCAACATTCAGGTACAAGAGTAATTTTCATTAATCCCATTTTCTCTCTAAGCTCTTTTTTTTACTCTCCAGTTTTATGCTGTGTAAGGCAGTGTATAAAATTGCAATATTTTCAACAACTGCCTGCTAAATCACTGTAGAAGTGCCCAAGGGTTCCTGTCTTGTGGACATTCTCTATCTGTTTTACATAATCGATTTTTCAGAGATAAACTGGATCATAACTCTATGTTAACTTGCTACGCGGAGGATACGCCGGTAGCAGTAAGCTCTATTCAACCCAATAATGCCATCTCCAAACTTCAGGATTTTGTTTTAGAGATTGAGAACTGGTGAAAAAAAAAGCAAAATCAGTGTAAATGGCTCAAAGTCTAAGTTCCTATTGGTAAGGAGGCGAAAGATTCGGAATATAGCACTGAACAACTTCTACTTACTTAGGGAAATGGTGAACTGTGTAAATAACGTAAGTTATTTAGGGGTTATCATTAACCAAAGGCTCACATGAACTTGTCATATTAAGTACGTAATAGGAAAAGCCTGTGGCATCACCAACCAACTTTCTGTATTCCTTGGAGTTGTCTCTGGGTTGTCTTTCAACAAAACGAGAAGGCTACACATCTGCAGCCTGGGCCTCAGCTTCAAAGGCCGACAAACTTCAGATAGTACAGAATAAGGTTCTGAGAAGAATTGTAAATGCATTAGAAATTAGAAGCAAAGTGATCTATGATGACTTGAAAATAGACCCTCTAGTGGACCACATTACTAAATTTAATAAGCGTTTCTTCAAAATTCAAGTTCTGTAATGCTGCAAATTTTTCAGAAGTTCATAGTTACCAAATCATTACAGAAGATAATTTGATCAGACGATTTGCTGCTCACATGCTTACACATCACAGATTTGTAACCTAACTTTGACTGCTAACATTTATCTATTTTTTTGTATTGTATACGCGAATTTATTGCATTGTATACGTGCGGCTTGATTTTTGCCTATCGACGCTATACATTAGATTGGCACAAATGCAGTAAAGGCGACAATGATATTTCCACAATTACCTCTTTTTGTAGACCGTTCTTGGAGTTTCTCCTGCTAACTCATCAAAGTCATGTGCCCTTAGTGGCTAAAGTTTCTTATCTAGCTTATTGAGGTCCCTTCTGGGGTCACATCAGCAACTTCATTATCAGTATCAACAACCTGCTAAACGAATTCAATTCTTACATGCTTGTAAGAATCAGACATCCTAGGCCTCAACGACACCCTATTTCAAAGTAATGTTCTAGACTTAAATTTCATTTAACTTTGTAAGCGTTGACTAGAGACACTAACGTTTAAATAACCTAATTTACTATACACTATACTAGATTTTAATGTTCATTTATAATACACACTATCAAGAACATATTTTCCTTTACAATACATTAGTTTTTAACAATATTCATCATGCCTTAAAGACAGAAACTTCAACATACTACAGTTTAAAAGCTTACTTTACATAATTTTAACTTTGCGTAACAATGGTATTAGTTGCTATTACAAGTATATAAATTGCATTCGAGCCAAAACTCTCTACTCATATTAATCTTTTGGACTAATGTAATATAATCGTGTTTAACATACAAGCATAAAATTCTCAGAAGTAGATGAATATATTAACAAATAAAAAATCTTTCTTTCCTAAAAAACCTTTAATAGGAGCTCCATAATTTAATATAAATTAATTTAAAAATGAATTGACAAGAAATTTCGCAGACTCCCTTCTGAGGAAAGTTACTTTTATCTACTACGAAATATAATCAAAAACCGAGGGCAAGGTTTTTTTTTTAAATAATCTTTATGTGGGTGAAGGTCTAACAGATCAAATCCTATGATTTCATTCGGAAATGTGGCTTTAATGCTATTAATTAATTTCTAAGTGTTACAGGATTCGAAATATGATATTTTTGTCATTGTTTCTGGCGTATCTAAAATTCTGGAAGTCAAACATGCCACATTTCAGTTCTATCCCCTCGTCGGCCCCCCTTGAATGAATGTCCCATAATAAGAGCACAAGTCCCAAACTGATACCAAATTGTTTCGCCGTGTTAGGTGGCAGACAAATTGTGAACTAAAGTTTATGAATCTTGAATTGTATTTCCCACTTAGATACCTTTTAACACAGGTACCGAAGTTCTTCGGCCATGAATTTGCATTTTGTGGCTCTCATTTTTAAAACTACTTCCTTTAAAAAGCGTAAAAACTTTATGAAAATTCTGAGTGTGCTCATAAATTTTGTTGCTTGGAACTATTATATCATCTAAGTATATACCTGTTGATTTACCAGGCCTGCTTTCATACATATCTGGAAATAGCAGACTTGAGATCTAACATGGTCACATAACTTGTAGATTTAATTTTCCTAAAATCTCATAAGTTGCAGGCAAGGGATAAACCGGTACTGATATTTTGCAATACTGTTTACTTTTCCATAATTGATAGCGAATCGCTAGGCTTAAAATCGGTGGGAACGAGATTATTCTTTTTCTGCGTAGCACTGTATGGCTATCGCTATAATCTTCACTGTATACATGTAAAGATTATAATGTTGTTTTTCAGCATGTCCGCGATATGCCTTTCTATAATACCTTTATCATAGAGGTAGTGTTTTGTTCTACATGGAGGTTACATCCTGTTTCAATCTAGTGGTTCACTACATGTATTAACCCTGGGTTGCCATCAAATAAATCTGAAAAATTTCTTACCAACTGCTACAACGTTTTCCCCCGGAGGTAGTTCTTTCAGGTCTAAGTCTGGTGGCTGTACCTCTTTCTTAGTCATTTTGCTCATACGCAGCTGTATGGTAGCCTCCAGCTTGCTGCAGATACCAATTTACTTAACATGGCTGCTGTTGTATCCTGATTTACAAAAAAATAAAAAGTTAAAATATAGTGTTTATATTTTACAGGGAAATATATATAAACTGTGCATTATTCTGTTCTAGGGTCCCATCTTTTACAAAGCTACCAGAGCAGCTATGTGCATGTTCGACATTGCATCAAAGCAGTCTTTTCTTGACCTACAGGCATGGGTTGTAAGTAAGTGGACTTTCATATTAAATTTTAATAAAAAAAAACAATCACATGTTACAAACGCAATCTTTTAAATACATTATTTTCATGTTTAAAATAAATGCTGATAAGCAAATAAAATGTTTCAAGAGAAAATATTTTAATAATTGGCTGTTTTTTTAATTATAATAAAATACAAGTCAGAAAACAAATCTGTCTAGAGAAGGATAGCCATCCTGAAAGAGTTTGCAAGAGAATTTAAATCATATTTAAATTACGTATGAGGTGAGCCAAAGAGACTTTGGAAACAGCTTAGCTAGTTGGAAATTTACCTAACTTTCCAAGCTGTGAAATAAAAACAAATCCCTTTAAATGAATAATTGTTCTTATACATAAGCTTAAAATAAGATAACGTTTTTTTTTTTTCAAATATCAGTTATATTTAAAAAAAAAAAAGTTAACAGCAACTTCTGAATTTTTAACAGCGTTGACAGAGTAAAAGCAACATGGTTTTTTAAATGCTTTTTTTCAGTGGTACAGTAATATTTACATAAAAACTGTGGAAACGTGTTTCAGAGGAGTCGTTAAAGCCAGTATGTACAGAACTACCAACTTTGAGCAAAGACTACAGAAATAGTCATTTCCTCAGAAAATTTGAATGTTTAAGGCACTGTTTATCATTTTTAAAAAGAACTACCAAATATTTGAGTATGATTATGCTGTTTTGTACACTAATATACAAAACTAAGCACGGATTAGTTTTTCCCAAATAACTCCAAAAGAATTACGCTGGAGACATAAAAATCAGAACACAGAAGCAGAGTTTTGTATTTAAAGGATGAAGAAACATCAGCGCAAAAATGAATAGAACGTATAAAGTATAAAACCAAACAGAAAGAAAAGCTTTTGGGGAAAACAGCGTGGATACAAATGATTGTCTGCCCGACAGAAAGAACATCAGATTGATGTCTCTTAATAAGAGCTATTAAAAGTAATTATCACCTTCTCCTGTGCCTGGTGTCATGATATGACTGGTAGCACGTCGAGCTTGAACAGGAAGATCCTTGATTTGAATGTCAGCAAGGATATAGTTGATTTTTCAAGGTCTCTCTGAAAAAAAAAAAAAAAAAAAAAAAAGAGTTCGCTTTACTATAAGATTTTTATTAACTGCAATGTTAGCATAGTACCATCTCTGCTACTCAATGTCAGATGCGACCACAGTCTTTGGGGTAAGACTGCTTATTATCTGATGAGCATCTATTTCAATTGCTTTTTACTGGGTGTGGTCGAGAGGAACGGCCTCTCTTCAAAGCATCCCACAAATGTTCTACAGGATATAAATCAGAGAATAGAGCTGGCCAATCCATTCGAGTGAATGCTTTTTTTTCCAGCAGCTTATCAACTACTCAGATCTGATGTATTCTGGCATCATCCTTAAAAATGAAGTCAGTACCAACAACATCTCGGAACAGATAACAGATGTACACTGCGAAAAAAAAAAAAAAAAAAAAAAAAAGAGAGAAGAGAGAGGGGGGGAGGACAGTTCTTTATCTCCCGTTCTACTGGACCGATTGAAAAAATTCAAATTGTCTTTTTCACGTCTCAAAAGCACGACTTAGGATATATATCATATATCATATATATGATATATATCATATATCATATATATGATATATATCATATATCATATATATATATAATTGTTCTATAATAGGTATTTTATCACAAAATCGGACTTTTTCTGAAATAACGTACCAGGTTTTTTTTTCATATTTCGATTCTACGACTCAAATTATGCCTAGATATTAAATTTTGTAAAATTTGGTGCGAAATTTACGGAGAAATTCAAAAATTTATCTTGGTGGAATTTTCAGTTTTCGCCAAGAATAATTCACTTGGCGAACTTCTTAATATGTGGCAATCAATTTTCCTTTCCCTTCCATTATGCCGGAGCGGAAAAAAGTCGCCTCGTTCCCAGGGATAAATAGAAGGGCTAGCTCATTTCTTTGTTCGACTCCTCGCCGACGCGAGCCTAATGGGGGGACGTAAGAGGCAATAATCTGACGTCACTGTGATGCCACCTGTCCTGATTTCCCGCGTTTTCCTGCGTTTAAAACAGTAGTTTCATTGAGCTGCGAGACGATTTTCTAGAGGTTACATATCCCAAATTAATTTTAATAATATATATATCTGTTTTCTAGTAATGTATATATTTAAAATAATTGATATATATGTAATTTTAGTCAGTTTTTATTTTAAATTCTATATTGTAAAGTATCGTTTACGTAATATGGCTTTTTGCGCTGCAGTAACGTGCCGTAGCACTTACAGAAGTATGAAAGGATGAGATATTTTATTTCATGGGACGAAAGGATCCAAATGAGAGTTTGCTTTTGACGAAAGAATGGATACACAAATGTCAAAGAGAAGATTCTATTAATGTGAAGAGCGGAAAAATCTGCAGCGAACATTTTCTATGCAGTGTTTATGAAGATATGAAAAATCGCTTGTTTGGATAGCCACAAAAAGAAACTGTTGAAATGGAATGCTTGCCGAAAATAAATTATGATGACAATAATAAATCGAAATTGATGATGACAATAATAAATCAAATTTTAATGATTTTGAAATAAAACTCACAAATGAAAATGTAGATCATCCTGAATGTTTAAGGATAAACAAGGATGCATTGATAATTTGAAGAACAAAATAATATCCTTAGAAAATTGTATTAAATTGTATTAAAGTATTGAAAAATAGAGAAAAGAAAATTATTAGAATGTTTGTTCAGCGACAAAGAAGGTGGACGGCATCTAGACAGAAATTGGTATCAGAAATTAAAATCTCAAATAGCGAAATTTGGGGGAGGGAGCACAAATCGGAGAATTTGGAAAAATGTCTAAAGCCAATTTTTATAAAGACGCAGATTAATGCATTACTGAAAAGAAGAAAAAAATCAGGTGGACTAATAAAAATATTTCACGTTGCATCGTCATAAGAGCTCTGTCATCTTAAAGATATGAGTTTTGGAAAGAAAAAAAATTAAGAAAAAATTTGGAATATCTTTACCTAGTATTATCAAATTAAAGAAATGGTGTTTATTTTATTTTTTAGTGTTTTTTAAATTTTAGTGTGGTCCAAGAGTTCAAAGTAATGTTCTTATTCTAAAGAAGGAAAGAGGCGAATATTTGTATTCTGTAGAAAAAATATGCGTTCTCAGTTTCGACGAAATGCACATAGATTAAAAACTCTGCTATGACTCTAAACTGGACTAAGTTGGTTCTTTTCAAAATGTGCAGTTTGTTTTAATCAGATGTCTCATTTCGCGCTCTGCCTCAAATTACTGAAAAACCGCGTTTTAGATAGAGGATTTGTTTTAGAAGATGTAACTGTTTTAAATTTTGATATTATTAAAGAGGTTTTTAAATAGAGATTGAGAAGAAATCAAATTGTGTCACAAACTAAAACCAAATTATTTAATGGTCAAGGGAAGCGAGAGACAAAAAGTCGCTCCAGAGAAAGCATTATTTTCAAAAAGTACCGCAAAAGGTATACTATACCCCACAGAAAATCAAAAAAACATCTGACTTCTATGAGTTAATCGATAATATTTTCGGTATTATGAATAGTACCAAAATAATACCAACAATAATAACAAGTATTTAACAAACTAATTTTGTTAAGTACTTATTATTCTTATTGTATCCTTTGTAACTAATTATTGATTAGATTTTGTGCTAGATTAGCATTCTAGATAAAATATAATAGTGTAAAACATCAAAGTAATTGGCATAAAAAGACCTGCTTCCTTTACTCACACTTTTGAAAAATTAAATAACTGTTTTAGGTACTCTGAATAAAGCTATTTCGTCAAAATTAAGGTAACAATCTTATATACATTTATTTAATTGTAATATAGATATAAGTATAAATTACAAAATTATTTAAAAAATATCTATTATATTGAATCGGAAGAGAATTATAACAATGTAAAATTTACAATTAGGCAAAAAATCAAACGTAGGTTAGCAGAAATGTTGCCATATATGTCATATATGTTTAAACCTATGTCAATGTAAAGTCATTTTTTGAGTAAATTTAAATAGCTACTATTATAGTTATCTTAGAAGCAGTATAAAAATTCTCTCAGTTAGCATGCAAATAAAGAAATGATTAGAAATAAACGTGCATGAAGTAAAAAAACCCGCAAATAATAATAAAAAAAATAAATAAAAATAAAAATAATAATAATAATAATAAAAAAAAAAAAAAAAACACGGAACTTTATGTTAAAAGAGTAGCACATTTTATCTATTATTTTAAAATTGAGTAAGCATTATTAAATTCTTAATGGTTCAGTCTAAAATGCATAAAGCAGTAACATTGCCTCTTCCAAATTATAGCTATCTTTCACACACAGTTCATTTTAAATGCTGGTTCAAAAACGCTAATTTCCAAGCTGTGAATTATATTGGCGCGCTCAGTGTCATCATGGCTACGTCATCACTTCTCACTTTCTGCTTCAGGGGGAAAAGCTCTATGAGCTAGCCCTTCTCTTCTGAGTCCTGCTCGTTCCTACCTTTTTACATTGTGCGTGAGCGGGAAAAAAGACACTTCGTTTCTACTTTCAAATAATTTTAGCAAAGTGTCTAAACCACGTCTGATGTTTTATCGCATTCGGCAAATATGCCAAATTTCAAAACGCGCCAATATATAAATTCACGTATTCTTTCCGAAATTTTGAATAAAAAACTGTAATTTTTTGAAGGTGTGCTTAGAAATAAGTCTATTTTAAGATGATGGTAAAAATTTTATAGATTATAATTGAAAAATATTTATGAACAATTTATAAAAATTGTTTAAAAATACAAATTTAAAAAATAAACCATAAAAACTGGGTGAATTTTATTTGGAATGAACCTGAATTTCGAAATGTGAAAGGAAGAATCAAATAAGTTTAATAAAAAAAGAGAGATTAATAAATATATACCAAACTCAATTAACACTGAAGAGCTAAAATTTTGAGAGCTAATGTTTTGAAAACTACTCGTGCGATTTTTGCAAAACTTGGTAGTTTGTCGCAATTTGAGTCGTAAAATCGAAATATGGAAAAAAATGGTATGCTATTTCAGAAAAAGTCCGATTTTGTGTCAAAATACCTGTATTAGAGCAATGCTACATATAAATCTAATACATATCCTAAGTCGCGCTTTCGAGACAGAAAAAACGCAAGTTGAATTTCGTCAATCGGCCTAGTAGAACGGGAGATAATAGAGCTGTCCTTTTTTTTTTTTCGCAGTGTACGTTGGAAAGGATCACTTCTTGATAATAGGGATTTACATTTAAAGCTTATTCATTGAAAATTTCGAGGTCAGTGCTGTTATTTTGCGTAACTCCTCTCCAGAACAGCTCTCCAGGACCTATGTAACGGTTTCTTTATTTGATACTATTGAGATGAAACTGAGTCTCCACCTCTCTCTATATCAGCTGGTGATCAGAATCATTCTAAACACGGACATCTATAAAGAGAACGTGACCTGCACTGATGATGCGTGCAATCTTTGGGTTCTTTATACTAATCTGTGCCGAAGGACTGAACGGTCGTCAGTGAGATGTAACGTTCAGGACGAAGGGCGAATAGGCCTCACAGTAAACCATAGCACTTGACGTCCTGCTGGCCGTGCGTAGTAGCTGATGATTGTTGTATCTTTTCTGATGGACTGATGTGTTAGTCTCTTTTCGCCTGCAGAATAATATACAGGTCACTCACTGATGTTGTTTTTCATTGCCGTCCACTACCAGTCTTTCTCACAGCTATAACGGCATTTTCGAAGGCTGTTCAGGTACATGAAAAGACATCACAGTCAGCATCAAATTCTTGGGCTACACTCATCATGTTCCCCCTCCTCAAGCTTGCTAATCATTCTTGCATATGTTAAGTAGCTCAGGTGGTTTCTTTTAGCCATGTTACATGCACAACTTATTTGTATTTGGCAATGAACGTCTATAACCCCGTTTACTGTCCCTTTGCATACCGTTAAGGCCCGTCTACACGAGTACGCTCGAAACGTAGCTGACGAACGCGCTTTTACTTTACCAGCGTAAAAGCGTCCAAACGAGTACGCTTGCGAAGAGTGCGTTTAACCAATAGAATTATTTTGCGCAAAAATCACGTGACGCTGTAATATAGCGTCAACAGAGCTGTATCTCATTACTTCGCGTGCTTCTGTATGTTTGCGGCAAGTTGTCCGAATCAGATGATTTTTTTTAATAGCTGAAATTTTACTATTAAGTGCAATTATTAAGCAGAGGCAAAACCGCAAAAAATGGCAAGAATGGGTCCGAAAGATTTATTTATGTTCAAAGAGATTTTAGATTTTTTTTTTTACTGCCTCGTTTACGAAAGGAATATCCGGAATTATTAAATTCCTACTATTATCTCACACTCTCCCTATATCTTGTTCAAATTTTCAGTACATAAAATGCTTTTTATTCATCAAGTTCAAATACAATTTTTTAAACTTGTAATGAATGACACTTGATGTTAATACAGCTTTTTCACATATCAAAATTTTTAAAATTTTTAATTTTAAAAAATTCTGTTTGTATTTTTATTTATTTATTTATTTGTATTTTTTTAATTTTTCTTTGTGGACCTAAGTAGGAATTGACTTATTTTTTTTTTTAAATATTACTTGTTTTTTAATTACTTCAGGATGAGTATCTACCAGTTTGACAGACTTGCAGATTCTATATTGTATGAAAATTAGGATTTATAAAATTGGTTTGGAATACAGTATATAAAGAGAATTAAATTACTTAATTCTCTTTATATACACCATCCACCATATAATAAAACCAACTTCATATTTTTTTAACTCCCCCTCCCTTGGCCTTTTGTTTTTCTTTTTATTTATTTTTGAATTTAGAATGAGGTTCAAACTTTGTACAGTTTATGAGAAATTATGTGCATGGTAAAATATGCAATAAAGTAAAAATAAAGAGAATTTATAGATGATATATGATAAAGAGATGCAGATATATTATTATATAAAGATTTCTATTTGCAATGTACATTTTTAAACTAAATTAAAAACAATAATAATAACGAATAAAATAAGAAATGAAAACAATAATAATAGGTAAAATAAGAATATAATGATTCATGATTAAATATGAGAAACACGTTTCAAAATGAGAAAAACTACTGACTTTATGTATTAGCTACGTGTGAGGTTCGAACTCGCAACCTTTCGCTCCGCAAAGCAGCGTGCTGACCACTCACTTGTCAACAATAATGTAACAAGTAGAAGTCACTGCAAAGGTAATTTAATTAAATTTCAATAAATGATTGCTGTATGACACAAGTTGTAACTTTCCTCCAAAATTTCGTAATTGTATTTTATTGAATACTCTTTCACAGTCAACTGCTTTATTTTAGAAGATGTTATATTGCTGAAGTTAGTTTTTGGTGTATTTAATATTGGGATATTTATAGAGCTTTTTATTACACATGATATAGCCAATATTTATAATAATTAAGGATAATTTTGTAAGGCAGAAACTTTGATTTCGTAGAAACTGTAATTTATTTAGGTTCCTATTACTTACGGTGTTATAAATAGGTGAAGCATATACTGGTCGGATCATTGCTTTATAAATATACAGTTTTTCCCTTTAATGAGAATTTTAAATTTATACCAATATATACGGTTTGAGAAATCTGAAGAAGGAGTGATTATTTTATTGCTGTATACACTTATGATATTTCTAAGCAAAAACTCTTCTCTGTGTGGTTCTGACGCCATATTGAAACGGGTAAGCAAGAAGGTTTTCTAATTATGACACGTGATAAGAACTCGGTCGGCTATTGGACGAACGCGGGCGAAAAAGCTGAACAGGAGCGTACTCAGTTTTACGTCTTCTGCGTCATGCGAATTTACGCCGGCGTCAAAAAAGTTGCGTCAACTACGTCGGGAGCGTCCTCGTGTGGACGGGCCTTTATGCGTTTCGCGCACCCGTTGCGGACATTTTACATATTATTGACTGTATTGTGATGTATCGTTTTTACTATATGCATGCAAAGTACCTTTATACAAAGCTCGCTGTTCAGCTTATAGCTACAAGCTTCTATCTCAAGTTTTATTGCTGTGTCCTTCAAAATTACGTTCGTCCGTAAGTTTTGCACGCTAATGTATTCTCTGTAAAGAGCATTGTACCAGTGCTTTTCAAATAAGTTATAAGGTATTTCTTCCGCCTTTTTAGCATGCCTTCGTGGTGTAGTGGTCAGCACACTCGGCGCGTATCCGAGTCCCGGCGAGGGCGTTGCTCATTTTTCACATCTACTGCTTCTAAATAACCTAATGTCTCTACAGTGGAGCCCGAACTGAAAGGTGGATGATGATTCTCCATCACTAGGATTTGGCGAATGGGTCCCCTAATCACCAGTCGCCCTTTAAAAGGGGAAGTATATAAGGTATTTCTCCCGCCTTCTTAGCATGCTTTCGTGGTGCAGTGGTCAGCACACTCGGCGCGTATTCAAGAGGTCCGTGGTTCGAGTCCCGGAGAGGGCATTGCTCATTTTCACATCTCTTGCTTCTAAATAACCTACTGTCTCTACAAAGTAAGAGTTAAAAAACGCAGCATTAACGAAACTTTTGGTAAAATAACAAAATTATTGTACTCAATTTCACCTTTTAAACTACGTAAAATATTCGTAAAAGGAGATTTTCTTCCAATTTTAAACATCAGAGTCTTAAGTATTTAGGTTAAAATTTCGTCAGAGTCTTAATTACATTCTAATTTTTTGCCAAAAGGGCTGTTAAATGAAAGAAGTGAAAAATGAAATTCGTTTATACACGTATACATTGTTTAAAGCGATCCCTTTCCTTTCCTTATCATATAATAAAAAAATTTTTATTCATCCTCTACATTTAACTCATAGTGAGCATTTTCGATCACGTGATGCAACTGAAAATATACAGTTATTGACTTATTTATTGGTAGATCACATCAAATTTCTGTCTATTGACTATTTATTGTTGGTATACGATCATTTATTGTTTCATAAAACAAAAGATAAAGCCAGCATCTGCCATAATTTATTTCACGTCGGCGGGCGGAGGCATGTAGAAAGCAAAAAGAACAATTCAAAACACGCTTTAAAATATGCTTCTTTTTACTATAGGAGTTATCACAAAAGGTAAAAACTGCCACATTATTTTTGATGAAAATTTTACTCACAGGTGTGCTATGAATAGTCTTCGAACTTAAAATGCAATACAGTAATTTTAATACAGCAATGCAGTACCAGTGCAGTAATTCGTAAATAGTTAAGCTCTGTAAATTAAAGATTCGTAAAAACGTTAGTACACTGTATTAGAACCCGATCTCTGTTAGTGAATGATAGGTTGTTAATAGTCTGCAGTACCAAGTCACTTACCAAGTCAAAGTTTACTAACTTTGTTAACTTAAAGTTTGTTCTAAACAGGTCCGAAACGAAAGTTTGATTTTATACTTTTTGTTTTGATAACTTGTTAGCCTTTTTGGTTTGTTTTATCTGTCACTACTAGCTTTAGATGCATGTAAATGAAGAGCAAAAATCAGAAGAATTTAAATGAAGGGCGAGTATGATTGATTAACTTAAATACGATCTCTGCCAGAGATAAGTATCTCTTTGAGCGGTTGAGCTACACGTGTAAGATGTGTGATGCTGAGATCCTGTCTTTTGAAAGGAATAAGAATTATCGTGGAATAAAGCATATACTTGCAATAAATTCGATTTGAGCGCAAATTTTTTTCCAATGTCGAATAGTTAGTGAAAGAACCAAATGGGTTTTTTTCCAACGAGATGCTAGTAAAGTTTCTGTCGTGCAACTGCACGCTTTTATGAAGTTCTCTTGGTGCTGACAGATTGCAGCTTGCAATACATTTCTGTGTATTATTTGAAGTTCATTAAAACTCGCTTGATTGAAAGAGGTAGTTTTTTTAAATTAATGTAAGTTTTTTGTTTTAATTTATATTAATTTAATAAGTCTTAATTCCTTAAAAGCTGGTTAACATTTAGAGCTTGAAGCCAGACTTTTAATAACTGAAGCAATTCGTTTTCAAACATTCATTCTAAAAGTCGGCTAATAAATACAAAGTTTTCTCTATTGTATTACAATGTCTTTTCTTAGATGTATTTTTTCTGTAATATGAAATATTCTGTAGGTGTCCAGCAAAATGCCAATGATGAGTGCATATTTGTGTTACTGGGCAATAAGAAAGACTTAGCAGATGACAGAGCTGTTACGGAAAAAGAAGCACTGAAATATGCTGAATCCATCGGAGCAACTTATTTTGAAATTTGCGCCACAACTGGTGAAGGTAAGTGGGCTTTCTCTTCTTTCTTATTCCAGTGCGAATTTATAAGAACACATTTCATGCTAATTATTGATGCAGAGTTATATCACTATACCTATAATGTTTAGGGCTAAATATTTCGAGGCTTCTGAAACCCATTTGGTAAACGTTATTCTTCATCGTGTGACAAGAACTGCTGCTGAACCTTCTCTGATGCTGTGCAAAGTTGTTGGTACGACACACTGTAAGCACTTCTGACACAAATGAAACGCAACCTGACGATGAAAAATGTAACTGTTCTCGAAACAAAAGTTTTAGCTGTTAAAAAATGTTCCATGTTTTTCTATGTATTTCTTTGAAAACCACGCATATATATCAAGCACCATATTATCAGCCATTGTAATCCTTCATACTGCTTTAGATGTTTCGGAATATTGGATCTGAGGGGTATTTGGCTGAAATTATGAAACGATGAAATCACGAATCTAATAAAAGCAGTTTTGCATTATTTAGAGTCTTATGAACTGCTTCGAAATTGGACTATTTTTTAATATTTGTATGCATTGACGTATCTTTATTCATTATTTCAATTTTATTTCAGAGCTGTGCAAATACGAGATCATAAAGCATTTATCCAAAGAAGTGTCAAAAGGAAAATAAAAATGTTAAAGTGCTTTGTGTTTTTTTTTTTTTAAATAAAACGTGGATGAAAGTATTTTATGGAATTAGTAAAAATAAAAAGAAATGTTCTCGAACAATATAGTTCAGAAGGAATCATTAGAGCAAAAGCCAGCTCTTACGAAATTTATCTCTGTTTTATTGAATCTGTCACTAAGCTGATATTTGTACTCAGCCATCGTGTTACTTAACGGAGTACCTTTAAGTATTGCGACACCATTCTCGTAGCAACTATTTAACATATTTTATCTGTTGCTAAGAGAAAGAGTTAAATCGCCATCTACAGAAAAATATTTTTACTGTTCTATTAAAAAAATGACCTAAGCGATAGCCATGAACTTCAACTCGTCTTATCTACATTGCTCGACAGGTGACGCATTATGGTTTCATAACAAGACTCTAATAGATTTTTGCCCAGAAACACAGATTGCTTAAACTTTACATAGGGAAAACTTCACGGAATTTGCTCCTCCATAAATGTTAATTGTCATAAGTCATAAATATTGCTTTTTAAATGTCAAGTATAGCCGATACGCTTACTTTTACAGCATCACTTATTTAAAAAGACACTTTGCAGAAGATGGGCAAAATAAAACAGCTCATGTTAACTGCAACATTAACGATTTCATGGTTAAATTGTAACAAAATCTGATTCGGTAAGCCCATAGCTTGTGCTTTTAATTTAAATTCACGCCTTTTGAAACGGCAATATGAGTATAATTTAGCATTATTTTAACATCTTGACTAGAAACATTAACTATGACGTGTCTGATTATGCTCAGATACTGGTTAAAATTTTCTAAGCGATTTTCTAAATTCATGTTAGAAATGTGGAATGAAGTGATATTTTTGAATGCTAGTATGTAACTTCTGTGACAATTAATGTAATTCCTGGTAATACTTTTGAGGATGTCTTGATAAATTAAACTAAATTATTGAATTAATAAAATACTTTATTTAAATATTAAATATTTTGATTGAAATCGCAGATATATTAGAGTCATTTAAATAGAATAAATATTTAACGTTTATTACAATTCAATATTTTATATTGCCTTTCTAAACAATATGCTAAATATAAGTTAGACTATTTTAGTTTAAAATATTTATAGATAGTTAAATAAGTTACAAATCTTTGAATGAAAAATAAAAATAGGCCTAATTCCAAAATTTTAAGTCCATTAATTAAAGTCTATTAATTAGCAAACAACTATCTTAATGTAAATTAAATATCCAAAAGTTTTCAATTGTTTTTTTAAAAGTAAAATAAAGTTAATATAAGGTATCTTTTTCAGACACGATTAGTGAATAATTCTTACAAATCCTATGTAATGATAAACACGCGTAACTTCAAAAAGATGAGCTTCTTGAACAAGAATGCGCTCTTCCGTACTTAGTTATTCTATTATTTTTAATATATAAGAGATAAAAATAAAGAGATTACATTGCTGCGATGGGGATAGCGTATGGGGAAATTAGGAGAAAACGACAAGCACGCAGTTTATTTCGGATTCTTTCCTTTTTAATCAGCGATTTACAACCTTAGAATATACCGCCAAGTAATTCACATAACTTCCACTAACAAAATGAGCTATTCTGCACAACCTTGAATTGCAATAAAGATAAAAACTAAGAATTTCGTTTTATTGAGGGAAAGAAAATCTTCAAAAGTAAAATATATTGTCAAGTGCCATAATGGCTTTCGTTAAACGACATCTATAATAATCTATAGGTGAATCTGTTTTTAAGCGTATAGGTAGATACATTTTTAAGTACGCATTAATACAATAGCTGTGTACCATTTCATAAAATTTATGAATTTTGATCTAATGTCAGCATTATAAAGTCTGATTTTTATGAAGATTTTATGCCGATCATTGTTTTTACTTTTACCTTTCTTGTCATGAAAACGTGAATTTTTTTTATAAATGAAAATAGCTAAGTTATTAGCAATGACAAAAAACATGATCTGTCATTGTTGTATGATGAAGGGCAAATAAGGAAAACGGTGAAACCTTAATACAGCTGCAGTTCCATTAACTCACATTAATTTATTTTAACAAATACATTAGTTTTTATGTTTAGTCTATTAGTTTCTTTATGCTTGTTATTTAACTTCTTCCCCCGCTTTTCTATGTTGTCTATTTCAATAAAAATTATTGACGATGTGAGTTTAAATAATGAGCGATAGTCTAAATATAGAGAGTGAATTTGTAACATTACCTGTCATGCTGAATCTCCTATGCTGCTGCCTGTTATTAGTGCAGTGTTACGAGCAGTCTGATTAGAATTACGTTAACATTCCCAGAGTAGTGGAGCCAGGTTATTAGCTCAAAATGCGTTAGCCCTGAAGGGCTTTTAATTTCAAACGGCACTTTGCGTCGATTCACATTTCAAACTGTTGCCAATAAATATTATCGCCATGTATTATATTTAAAGAAACTAAATAATGAAGAAATCTGCATGAATGTTTCTCGTTTTGTGAAGAAACAACGGCCCTTAGAGCCAGCCAATTTTGAATAACGTTGTCCTTCAACCGAACATGGGCACTTGGAAGCCCGAATTCGTTTTATTATCTGTTTGTAAAACTTTAACGAATTTTTGATTCAACAAACTCAACGATTTCAAAGCGAGCAATGGCAACACTGTACCAAAAAAAAAAAAAAAAAAAAAAAAAAAAAAAAAATCCTTTTGGCCTCCAGCGCGAGGAACTGTGTATAGAAAATTCTAAAGATATGCTGTTTTTAAACATTTTGTGATATTGCTGTTGAATTTTATGTGTTTAAAGTGCGAAGAACATGATATTTAATAAATAAAGGTAACACACAAAACGTTAAAAAATGCCTTTGTGGGCTTAATATAAAATCTTAAAGATTTCAGATTTTCTTAGGCTTTAAATTTAATTTTTTAGCTGTAAATAATTTCAATCTTTGGTGTCTATCCAATCTGAAAGAATCAGAAGTTCATTTTTTGAATGATTTAGTTTCCTATAGCCTCGAGGTAAAGTGAAAACAAATGTTTAGTTTTATTTCACTCTGTTGTTATTCCTTTAGTATTCTTAGATTGAAAACACAAAGACTGAGAGTTATTCATTGGACAGTCTAAAAAGATCAGACTAATATTTAGATTCAGTGAGACAGAGTTTAACCTTACATGTTCTCTATCTGTCATAAGTAAAACACCATTATGTATTCCACCTAAATTACTTTATTTAGCTGCATTCATTCTGAGCAAAATGAATGAATCACTATGAGAATTAACCGAGTTTTTGCCAGGATTAGGTTCTCAAATATTATAACGCTGCTAAAAAATGAAAATTAGTTAGTTTCCAATAAAATTAGTAAATTTAGAAATGCTTTAAATTTTACTCTAGAGAATTAAATCTTTATTATAAAGGACGCTGTATATCTGTTTCTTTCTTCCTTTTTTTCTCTCTTTCTCCTTTGATCTTTAAAATTTCACAGAAAGTTATACGAAATTTAATGTAACCTAATAATGTCTTAATATTAAAACTAGCAAAAGAATTCTGAATTATATACTGAAAATTAAAACTAGCAAAAGAATTCTGAATTATATACTGAAAATTTAAAAAAAAAAAAAATATTACAGTGAGTTTAATCAAAAACAAAAAAGTGAATATTTCATAAGATACAACAATTTAAGGGTAAGTTTAATACTAGGACTTGAAACTAAGTAAGGATTTGGTTTATTTGATTACTGCAAAGCACACGAGGACCATTTGCCCAAGAGAAAGGATAGCTTAGTGGAAGACATTTATAAGGGGAACTGGGAGGGAAGCTGGCTCGTATCCATTTTACACATGGGAAAAATCACAAAATCTCCTATACAGCCAGCCCATCCACCTGGAATCGAAACCAGCTGGAACTACCAGTGTTCATCGAATTTTGGCTATACTAATTATATATCTTTAATCCGAATAAATTCTTATCTGAACAAATTAAAATAAAAAAAATCCTAGATAACTCGGAGTCCGTAATTAAAATTTGTTCAGATACTTGAAATCAAAGAAATCCGAGTTATCTAGGAGTTCTTTAATTTAAATTATCTGAACAAATTGAAATCAAAGAAATCCTAGATAACGCGGAGTCCATAATTAAAATAAATATTACGTTATTTTCTCACAGCGGAAAGCAAGCTACTAAATGGCACTAAACTAAAACACTTAGTCCCATCTAAAAATGGTGCCAACTAAAATAACCAAAGTTTGAAAGGTAATCTAAGAAATATGCAGGATGTACTCTTTTATTCAAATTATTTGATGCGTAACTAGTATTCGCCGACAGCTTTTTGGTATCCAATTTTATTCTCGCGATTTATTTTTCTCTCATTCGTTGCATTTGATGATAGTACGAGTACTTATGTTCCGGTTGAAAAGTAGGGTGGATGAGCTCGCATCTATTCACCCTATTTCGTAAGTATTATAGGTAACGTAACTATTGTAGGTAGTTTCGTAAGTAAGTAAATATTGTTTGGAAATACATTTAAAAGTGAACAATTTTTTCCACACTTGATAATTAATAAGTCTATAAGAAAAAAAGTCGACTGATCGATGAGCATCTATAATGAGCGATAAAACTTTTTTCTAGTAATTTTTCTCAAAGGATATAAACTTTATTGAAATCGAAACGCTATCAGATATTGTAGTAAGAAATAAAGAAGTTTATAATTATTCACAGAGAACTAGTATAATGTTGCGTGCCTATGGGTTCGCAATAGATTAAATGCACACAGGTTCGATGATAGGTAGATCAAATTTATTCTATCAAAAGAAACATTTCAGAGTTCTGGAAGTTTCCACTTAAGTAACCGTACAGGTGTTTTCACAGTATCACAGAGTATAATCAGTAGTTATACTTCAAACTGCTAAGAACGTTAAACACAATGCAATGCAAAGCGCATATAAAGAGAAAGCTATAGTCCGAACTCACATTGAACTAACAACTCGCAACAACAAGAACAATTGAGAGTAGATGCTCTCTTCGGTCTTATATGGTTCTCACCTTGCCGCCAAGATATTTCCAGTACTTTCTGCTTCTCGACATTACTGGAAGGCAATATGAGGATTGAATTATTGTTACAACTAATATAGTGATTTTACATTACAAAGATTTATTCAATTACAATACCTATTAGGGTGATATAGGGACCAAACCAAAATGTCGCCAAATTGTCGCCAAGTTTGGCGAATTATGGAGATTTATTGCCAAATGTGGCGACAAAGTCGCTAAAACACTTGCCAGCTTGGCAATATCTCGCCAAGTTACCGAGCTATCCATTTATTCAATGATAAATAGACTTGCTCCTGTACTCTTGCTTTGGCTCTCTAGACTTTTTTTAATTACATTACACAGAAAAATAGCAATTTCACATATTAATTGCACTAAAATCATGTATCTGTCTACAGTGTTCGTAACAATATATATTTTTTATTTATGCATTGAAGAAAAATTTGATAAACAAAAAGAAAGATAAAAGAAAAGAAAAGAAAGTTGTCTTTACTTAATCTCAAGTTTTGACTCATTTGAGTTTTCGTAATTTATTTTTTTTTAGTTTAAATTTACAGTAAGTTATTTAATGATTAATTCAACATATTAGAATCATTTGAAATAAATACCAGATCAAAATTTTATATTTGTTTTTAGCAGGTTTGAATTCTTAAGTATAATCTGGAGAAATTTCGTCCAGACTCCATCCTTTAGAAGTCAGACAGAAAATTTACATAATTTGAAACTTTTCCTTGTGTGATTATTATGACCATTTATGTATGTATCGATAAATATTTAGTATATAGAATTTAACATTCAGTTAAAACATTTATCTTGGTTAAATCACTTCTCATTTTGTTTAAAAAAATCGGCCTGTTAATTTTTTTTCAGATCGTACATTAGGCCCTCATGCAATTTTAGTCTGAGATCACTGAGATAAGGGAATTAGAGAGCAGTAAGTGGTCTATAAGTTTTAACTACACTTATGTCCATAAATTAAGGATAGTGCAAAATCAGGCAAAGGAAGAGTTAGGAGCAAAACAAATTTGACTTATTTGTAAAGCTTATTTATTAAACAAAAGGTAAAGAGCAAAAAAGGTTGCTATATGCTTGATATTATTAAAAAAATTAGCGATTTTTTCTCCCTGGAGAAAATTACAAAAAAAAAAACCTATTAAAAAAAACAATATTACATGGTTGGTATGACTGTTAATACATTGTATGTCTCCCAGACGATGCAATACAGTCCGTACAACGCCTAGGCATGCTGAGTATCAAATTATCGATCTTATCTTGGGGGATATTACACCACTCAAAACGCAATGCTCTCCGAAGTTCCGGTAGACATCTAGGAGTAGGTTGACGGGCTGCAACTCGTCGGCCAAGCATATCCCACACGTGCTCTACTTGATTCAAGTCCGGTGAGAATGCTGGCCAGTCCATACGGGTGATATCCTCCCATTGAAGGCATTCGCTTACGATGTTTGCACGGTGAGGACGGGAGTTGTCATCTATAAACACAAATTATGCGCCCATGGCGCCCCGAAACAAGCGTACATGTTGTTCCAGAATGACGTCCCGATAGATTTGGCTTGTCATGGTTCCAATTTGAATATGCAGGTCAGTTCTGGAACCCAGAATAATTCCACCCCAAAAGAGCACTCCTGCACCTCCGTAACGGTGTCGTTCAATGATGTTTTCTTGGTGGTAACGGGTACCTGGAGCTCTCCATATGAAAGTCCGGCGAGAATCAGACTGCAAGCTAAACTTGGACTCGTCGGAAAACATCACACAAGCCCACTGTTGCGGTGTCCACAATACATGCTCTCTACTCCAGGCTAACCGCAGGCGACAGTGAGTTTCAGTAAGTGGAACGCTTCTGACAGGTCTACGAGCATATACGAGATATACGAGCATATACGAGATATATATATATATAGACCAATCTGCCTTAAGCGTTTGTACACGGTCTGCCTTGAAATTGTCGTACCAGTGGCTGAAGAGAGCTGACGAGACAGGTCTGAGGCTGTGCTCCGCCTGTTTCTTTTGTCAGTAACTGCCAAATACCGGTCCTCATTCGGCGTTGTAACTCTGGGGGCACCTGTGCTGTAACATCTACTCACATTACCATCATCTTGGAATCGTTGCCAAAGCCTGGAGATGACACTCTGGGCAATTCCAAGTTCGTCTGATACTTCCAGTTGGGTACGCCCACATTCCAGACGGCCGATAATTCTACCACGTAAAAAAATCATCCAAATGCGTCCTTTGTGTCATAACTATTCGGTTATTGCACTGAAATGCTTATAAAGCGCCTGCGAACAATTTTATTTCTTTGCCTGTATTCCTTATATATCACTCTCTTACACTCTCGTCATTGTGACGTACCATCGGTGTCATCTGGTTACTTCCTGAAATTTGCATATGATTCTTGAAGATGTGTGTAGTGATTTTACAGGTCATATATTTATTTTAGAGTGTGATTTCAGCTTGACTCCGAATTATCCTTAATTTATGGACATGAGTGTATTTTAGTAAGAATACGTGCATTTACGACTGATTGCAGATGGTGAAATTTTTTCCAAACCTTTCGTTGGTAAAAAATTAGTATAAGATGAGTGAAGGCAGTTAGCTCAACTTTGTACATGAATATTTATTTAGGGAAACTTATGAAAAGTAACGAATTAAATGTGAGGCAAATATTTGGTGTGAATGTTTCTCACACCTGGAATAATTTAGACAACCAAGAGTCCGATAGCTTTTGAATTCTTTAAGTTTAAGTGACGTTTGCATGCGTGAACACTATTTTAGTGCATCAAAATATTTTTTAAAAAATGTATCTAGCGGGTATGAAGTAGTACTCTCGCTTAATCTAAAAAATTAATAAACCTAGAAAAGAACCTACAGAAACCTAGACAGTACACTAAACGTAAAAAAAAAAAAAAAAAAAAAAAAAAAAAAAAAAAAAAGCTAAGAGTCTAGCCTAAAATAATTATTAGGCTTAGTCATTGCGAAGAGAAGTCTTTTACTATTTTACTAGGAATAAAATCAAGACATAAATTTTTTGAGTTATGAAATATTCTGTAATTTTAAGAATGTAACAGATTTTTCGTCATAATTATTTACAAGATGTTATTACTATACATTTGAAAATTGTTAGGTATTATTCAACGGAATGTAGTTTACAAACAGGTACACATCATGAAGGGTAATAAAACAATCATTTACCACAAGAAACTATGAACGGGATTTTTAGTCTTTTTAAGAGCACTAATGCCATTTATCGATATATTTTGGTCAAAACTTTCTTCTGCTGATGAATACCTTTGCGAATTACTGCGAAGATATCAAAGTTAAAATTTTCTGTGATTGTAGTACCTTAAAATGAAGCATTCTAGATCTCTTCCTGCATTTTCATTTTAATGTACTTGATTACGTACACAGAAACCGTTAAATGGCTTTCGATATTAGAATTTTAATTAATTATATTTTTTTATTGTTACTTTATTATACTCCATTCTTATATGGTATAAAGCAATACGGCAAATCCATTTTAGTAATTGTTCGTCAAAAATTTTATGTTTATTCTACGGCAATTAAATGCCAGAAACAGTTAAAGAACTTGAACCCATATTTTTATGCTCGACGAGGCGGCTGCTTATAATAAATTACGGAGAAATTGAATTCCTTTTAGATTAGACTAATATATTTTTATAAAAAGTTGTTTATTTTAAATAATACAAAACATTACGCAGTAGTCGTCACCTTTCGTATTTTCCCCATGTGTAACGTGTATACAAGCCAGTTTTGCTTAGAATGTCCTCTATGAAGGCATTCTTCCGCTTAGGCAGATAGCCCTCGAGTGCTTTGCTATAATCAGATGAAATAAACCATCTGACATTAAAGACAAGACAAATTTTCTCGACTGCTTTGTCATAATTACGAGGGCAATTTCCCCCAAAAAAGGTCTCCTAGATTTTTAGATATACAAAGAACCGTTTATTTTCTATAATTGCTACATCACTTTAAAGATTGCAGAATGCTTTATTTTTCAACACAATCGCCATTTCGGTCGATGCATTTTTGTAGACGCTGTGGCAGTTTTACAATGCCCATGTCATACCAGCTTGCCGCCATGCCCTTCAGGAAGCGTTGAGGAGCTTCAGGAGCATCCAGATGATCCTCCGATCTTTACGCATTTTACGAACTCAACAACCGCGAAAGTCAACGAATACGAACTCAACAATCGCGAAAGTTGAGTTGTCTCGTCGGCAATTGACAGCCTCCCGCTCCTTTCTTCGTCATGAATTTCAGTACGACTGGCTGTAAACTCTTTACACCACTTGCGAACGTTTTTGACATCCATGCACGACTGTCCATACACTTCTGTCAATAGGCGGTGAATTTCAACCGGTTTAACGCCTTTTGCGTTCAAAAATTGAATAACTGCGCGCACTTCGCACCTGGGAGCTCCATTTCGAATGGCTGCCAAGCCAAGACTGAGCATCCGAGAGAAGCGCCTGCGTGCTTATGTGGTAGCGGAGAAGGCACCACTCACAACAGTGTTGAAAACAACCGTATTAAAACTTTCTCTATGTCCCCCAAAAATAGGAGACCTTTTTTTGGGGATTGCCCTCGTAAATAAACCAAACCAAACCAACGTTTGCTGCTTCGTCATTCACATTGTCGTATAACTTGCTGTAATTTGGAGCACCTTTTTTCTATTTAAAAATAGTTTAAAATAGTCATTTGAATATCGGAAACAATGACTATAAAATATGCAGATTTTAAAGTAAACACTATGTATAATTGTTGGCTGGTCAAATATACCAATACTTGACAGTATTTAAGTCTCAAAGTATGTTTTGAATTCTATTTAAATATACTCTGTTTATTCCACGATAAGAAAACAATATGGCCCATCAAATGTGATAACTGAAAAATTTAAATCTTGCAGGTGTGAATGAAGTTTTCCAACATATAGCGACATCTTTACTTCATCAGAACGACTGCTATAATAGTTATCATGCCAAATTAGCCATCACATCAAGCGGTATAGGATTTTGTGGTCACACGGAAGGAAGGAAGTTAAAGAAGAAGCTAAAATCAGAGAAGAGCCCTAGCTGTTTCCCGTGCCTGCTTCTTGGTTGAATTATTTCACTGAGCAAGTTACTATTAGAATCATCCACATATCTGAACTATTGGACCTCCATAACACGATCACAATTTTCATTGGATCATCTTCTCACGCTTCATTTTTGCTCGTATTCGTGGACATCTTCCATTTGATATTTTGGATTTGATATATCTACAATACGGAAAAACGATTCTGTTCATTTTAAATTGATCAGAGAAGGACAATTGCCGAATCTCCACGTTTGGAAACTAACTAAGAATGTTTCTCGCACCCTTCTTTGAAGCAAACTTCGCAACTGCTGTTTTTGAACGAGAATATGCGTTCGACGCAGAATTGTTTAAACATACGTATATTTCCTCCCTAAACCAGAGACGAGGAATGCAAAATTAATTACATAGAGAATTCTACTTTAATTTATTCTCATTGCGATAATACTCGGGATTTACTCATGAAAAGTAGTTGAATGCAGTTTCTTAAAATGCAGAGTTAATCGAGCGATATAAAGTAGATTCAGGAAGTTTTTATACTTTTGTTGCGTATGTTACGATGTGAAATTGTTGTTAATATTAGTTTGAATTTCAGACAATGATCTTACCTTTTAAAGCGCATTTTTAATTTTGTTTCCTCATCACCATTATTTTCTATCCGAGTATATGAATATTTTATCAATTTTATTACAATGTTTGTATTTTATTATATGTATTTACTTATTACATTTTTATAACATAGAATGAAAACAGCATTGTTTTCCCATTATCAAAATTATATACCCAAACAATTCTGAGTTTAGATGAAATTCTCACTTTCCAGTGTGAAGCGAATTTGTACTTACGTATCCCTTCAGCCAAATTTAGCAATATTTCGGAAGGCAGCTTTCCAAAAATTAAAGCTTGAGTGTAGTAAATTTTACCTCATCAGAGTTTTAGATAATTTTGAGTGTATTATTTTATAAAACCTTGGAACGATTTAATCATTTATAAAAATATAAAATTTAAATGTAAATAAGGTTATAAAGTATTCATTAGTTTGATTAGTTACTAAATATAGTTTTGTATATGCATGACAAACGCTGAGCAATAAAAGTACTTAAAATTTTCATTAAGTTCAAGACATAGAAATTAGCCTTTTTTGCATAAAATTAGTTAATTTTTATGAATTCTTGAATATTACTGAATGTATTTTATTTGTTGTAATGTATTAAAGCAAAAAATATAAATTTATTAAGCAAATGAAATTTCAAATGTATGTAGTTGAAAAAAAAAATACTGTAGAATTTTTTACTTCTGTAGAAGTAAAAAATTGTTTATTGTAAGTACGTAATAGTATAACAGTTACGTACGCATTATTGTAAGAATCATTAATGTGTACAAAAATGTGAATAAACCAATTCTTTAATAAATTACTTAAAGAACTTTTGATTTATTATGCCATATCAAGGCCTTTCTTTGTTTAACACCCTTAAAACAAAACGCTGTTTGTGGTTTTCAGCTCTGTGTAAAACTAAAATCTTTTACTGATTCACTAACATAGCTTTGCAATACACTCAAATTGCATAAAAAAGGCGTGTTATACATTACTTATTGCCTTGCCCCTTTATGAAACATAAATCATCTGCGTTATTTACTTTTAATGTATAATGAGGCAAACTTTCAGTTATGGAGGATTTTCAAAATAATTCCTAACTGAAAGCAGATTAGCAACAAAGACTAAACTATATTCAGACCTTTATGAAAATAAATTAACATAATCTATTGTAAATATGTGAAAATTTCTGTTGTATTTAATATTCACTAGAAACAGTTTTGCAATGTATCAAAATCTTTCCACAGAAGTGTAACATGTTTTTTCGCTGCAATTATGGGTTCTTCACATGTTCTACAAGATCGATTTCCACATCAAACAGGCCTACCAGCGCTCAGCGGCAAAGTCGCTGAACTTTGGTAGTTCGGTCCGAGGTTCGAACGGGCTGGCTGCATATTCCCCATGTGTAAGAACCAGTTTCCCTTTGAACGTCCTCCACGCAAACATCCCGCCCCTTAGGCAGATAGCCCCAATGTGTTTTGCTGTGTTGTTGCTAATGCTCACTTGTCTGATCTTAGTCAGTCATAGCCCACGAGATTCCTCATGGCAAGTAGCGGAAGTTTTACGCATGTCGTTGGCAACAGCCTTGAGCACCTTACAGGTGACAGTGCGGTTTAGCTGAGTTACGCCCCAATTTTGATTGAGAGCACCCGTGAGGGCGGGCTCGAGGTTTCCCACCCCTCTTTCCCTTACCAGCAACCTCTCGAGAGGACTTTCGGCTCGCCGCATATGCCGCACGGACCGGACACAATGCTTTTACAAACATCCATGCCTTCTACGGGATTCGAACCCGGGCCTTTTGGCATGGCAGTCAGCGACGCTAACCACTATAGCGGTTGTGTATAATTTAGCCGTAATCTCAATAAACCAAACCAAACCATCCCATCCACATAAAACATTGTCTGTTCAGCATTATTAATGTTATACATTTTGGCTTATTTCGATTTTTAATAAGAATTGTAATTGATTGTCCAATAAGAAGAAAGTACAATATCGCTCTACGACTGCGCGTCTATTAGCAATAAATATATTTTAGGAGCGCAGACCGAATCTTCAAAATGAGATTTTTTTTCCCTCTCAGAGCGCATTTCAAAGAAAAAATTTCATAGTATTTTTATTGATTACCTGGCTACAGAAGCTACAGAATTTGGAAACATTGTAAACTGAGACATAATCTACGAATTCGCTCTCTTAAGGTCAAAAGTGTTTTTCATTTTTAATGTGCCATTAAATTGTTGAAGGTCAAATAGATCCAGCTTGATTGGTGCAGTTGATAACTGTTGCAGATTTTACTACATACAAAGTATGGATAGTCTATAGCAGAGTCATGCCGTAACTATTATATAATCTGTTGAAAACTAAACCTCTTTACGATAATATGACGAAAAAGGAAATTCTAGCACTTCCATTTTTGAATTATCTGAGATCATCAGAAAACTAGCTAAAATTACCGGTATTTTTAAATCTAATTTGAGACTTTTTGGATTTTTAGCTTTTTTTCTTAACTAAACGAAATTTCAAATTGTAGCATTTCGAATTAAAGCGCGCTCATGGAATGTTATATTACTAATTATTTAAATTTACGGCCGAAAAAATGTATTTGCTTTGGTTTGTCGCCAGGTACGTAATTTAGACATGTTGCTCTTGCTGTGACTTATCGCACTTGTCTGGCAGTAACATCAGCACAAGCCCACGAAATTCATCGTGGCAAGGACTGCAAGACTGCGCCTATCGTTAGCAAGAGCCTTGAGGATCATACAGGCGAGAGTACTATAAGATATTTCTCCCGCCTTTTTGGCATGCCTTCGTGGTGTGGTGGTCTGCACGCTCGATGCGTAATTGAGAGTTTCGTGGTTCGATTCCCGGCGAAGGCGTTGCATATTTTTCATCTTGCCTACTTCTACAAAAATACCTAATGACTCTGCAGTGGCGCCCGAACTAAAAGGGTGGTGGATGATGACTCTCCACAACCAGGATTTAGCGATTGGGTCCCTTAGAAACCCCAGTCGCTCTTTAAAAGGGGGAGTATATAAGGTATTTCTTCCGCCTTCTTGGCATGCCTTCGTGGTGTGGTGGTCTGCACGCTCAGTGCGTAATTGAGAGGTTCGTGGTTCGATTCCCGGCGAAGGCGTCGCATATTTTTCATCTTGCCTGTTTCCAAAAAATACCTAATGACTCTACAGTACGACTTTGCTCAGTTCCGCCAAAATATTTTGATAGACAGCGCCTCGAGGGGGGGAGGGGTCCGAGGGTCTCTCGCGTCTCTTCTCCTACCGCCAACCTCTCGAGAGGGCTTTTGGCTCGCCACATATTTACAGTGCCTCCATGCCACACAGACACTATACGTTTACAAACATCCATGCCTTCTCTGGGATTCATACGCGGGCCCTTCGGTACGGCAGACAGCGTCGCGAATCACTATCCCGGATGGGCGGCTAATTTAGACATTTAATTAATTTTTTTGAACAATAAATTCTATCACATAAATTCATTTAGTACTGCAGATCGTATAACTATACGGTATTTATACAGCTTTTTAAAAGTTCACATGCTTTATTTATTTCATACTTAAAAACGCGCAGCACCTACTGATAAATTATTAATGACCAAATTTCTTCTGTCTGTATTTCATCGGTCTATGTTCATCTACCTATTAATTTAAATATCTTAACTTTGTACTGCCACACAATGTATTTCTCATTTAAACATTAACAGATTTTCCAAAAAATTCTTCGAAACCAATAGACCGTCCATGTTATTTTTCTAACTTATCTTAATAAGATTCAATCCTGTATCCTAAGTTTGTTATTGTCAGCTCATTAAATGGACCAGTTAATAATTATTATTTCCATACCTTTTTCGCAATAGCATTATGATGGAGCTCATAACATTTGGTTTCTAATCTTATCTTATTTTTATAAAGACAATGCTGAGAATTCAGACCGGCAATGAAAGTTTTTTAGTACACTTATTTAAGGTACTGAAGCGTTTTATCACATTTGGGATGTTTTAGTAACAATATTTCCAGCATACTTCCTACCAACATAACAAATGCGATAAAATATTGGAAGCAGTATATCAGCAAATGCACATGATATCACCTAATCAAACTGTTTATATGACCCACTAATACTTAAATGTTAATAACATTTCTTTTTTATGACACTAATAGTTATATTTGCTGAAAAAAAAGCAATAGTAATATACTGATTATAAAAGTCAGGCGAAATCAATTTTACACTGGCATTAATTTTATAGAAAAACCCTGTCGATTTCGAGAGACAGAGGTACAGTTCCTCTTCTTCAAGAAGCAAATATATTCTGTAGAATATGTTATATCTATAAATGCAAAAAACGGATGTAAATATAACACTGCGAGTTTTGGAATTCGATGAACAAATGCTAGTGAACAGAGAGATTCATAATTAATTTGTACTGAATAAGATGCAGAAATCTTAGGATCTTACTCAGAACCTTATGATATTTCGATACATATAATAAGTACTGGATTGCCGCACTCTCGGAATGGTAATAGACCATGACCCTGGATCGAATCCGGGAAAAGGCGTTCAGGATTTTAAGTGCATATGCTTTTGGGATCATCGGGACGGCAATGGGTTAAGCCATTAGTCACCTATAAGGTGCCGAAGATCTTGGCCAAAGACAAACCTCCACGAATTCATCATAACCTCTTGGTCATTATTAAATTCACGTGCCGATTGATTCACCTTCATGGACTCAAATCAAGATGATAAGAAACAGCAAAATGTACTGGAATTTTAAAAAGTGTTCTGCGCATTAAGAGATTACTAATTAAAAAAACTCAGAAATAATTTTAGATACTTGTATGATATTGGCAGTTTAAAATGATTTCTAACTGTAAACAGAATATACACAGCAAGCTTTTTTATTATATATTAAAAGTTTATTGAAACTGCAGTATAAAAGAAAAAATAGAATAACACAACATTCTAGGATAGCAGCCAGATGATTGATGATAAGAAGGCATTGCACAACGCAAACAATAACACAGTTTGCTATTTATGGAAACTTACACATGCAAATAACCTTCTTCCATGAGTTTGCCGCAAGGACATTCATAAATAGTTCTCACATGCGTGCAATCAATTCGTTGCGTCTTTGAATGTTTTTATGGTAATTCAGTGAGGCTTTAACCTTGGAAAAAGAGTTCTCAATATTGTAACAGTAACACAGCCAGACTTCGTGATATATTCTGGAAAATTCAGCATTATTTCGTTTGAACTTGCGCTAAGAGATAAAATTTTATCCATATTATTAAAAACGGGATGCGACACATTACAAGAACAGATTAATTCAGTGTAAAATTAAACATTCTTGCTCTCAAAATCTTACTTAGAATTCAAATAGAAAAAATAAATAATCTTTGCAAAAATATGCAGAATACGAACGAAAAATATTGATTTTAGTTTTTAAATAAAATTACCATCATATAATAACCAGCTGTTTGAAGAATTTCAAAGTGCTGCACGGTGATTATGGAATATACCTTTGAAAGAAAGTATATAAATTATGTAAGTGTTGGTTACTTAAGAATTACTAAATCGGATTTTTCCGTCTATTATTTGTTATAGGTAATTGTTAATAAATAATGTAATTGCAAAATGTATCATGACTGCGTGATAACAAATTTGTTATTATATCAATGGAAGGTAGAGTTTGCTTAGAGGTGATTGATTCTAAATTGTAAACAAGGTTTTATGCAGATTTTTAAATTTAGTTCAAATTATAATTTTTGTTTCCTTAATCATTTATGATAAGTGTCTTAAAAATTAGCATAGGAAATTTAACATTTTCTTCTATTTAAGAGAATTTTCAAATGGTAATAACTCTAGATTAAAACTGAATATGTATTTGGAGCCTCATTTTACTGTAAGGTAAAAAAGTTACATGCAACGAAATCGTATTAAGACTAAATTATTCTAGTACAACTCAAATTATAAATGCAGCATGAAATATGCAAAAACATTTCAATGAATTTTCAGAATTTGAGAGCTCTTTGTCCATGATTTAGTCAGATAATTTAGGTCCTGTTGGCCCAGAATCAATATAATAAGTAAGTTTTGAGTTCTGTATTAGCTTTGAATATTGTATTTGAGTTTTATTTGAGTTGATAATTTTTGTCAACAGTTGTTCTGAGAGCCGTAAATGCTTGTTCGAAGTTAATAAGATAAATTCTACTTTGTTCACAACCGAATCGCATTTGATACTGTATCAAAAATGGACAAACAAAAATTGATAAAAAGAATAATGGTTAAGCATTCACTAATAAGTCTTACTATCTGCTTCATTTGAATTCTATAATGCTTAACGTATCTTGCACTAAAGAAAGCCTAAAAGTTCATCTTCAAACAAGACAAAAGCATAGTACTAAATGTAGCTTCTGGCCACTTTTATAAGCTTCTGGTTAATTTATTCATATGTTCATTTATTCACAAACCTGTTATGCTGACGGTCTTGCTTGATTATTTTGTGAGTAAGTCTCACAAATACCTATTTCATTTTTGCTAACTGTTCTGATATCTACGATGTTTAGTTAAAAACAGCACCGCGATTGAGATTTTGTAGAACCATCTTCCAGGCTAAGTGATCGTGTCCTACTACTCGTTGTACTTGCTGAGAGAGATTCTCGACGATGATACAGATTGACCATTTGTCGGGCTACGTGTATAAATGCCTCCATTATGCCTATAAATAAAACACATGTGAATTTAAGAATTTACTAAAAAAGCGTAACATATATGAAATAACTTCTAATTTTATTAAAATACTAAAATATTTTCAGTCAGTTACTGACGTGACGCTGACCAGATGTGAATCTAGCTTCTAGGCTTATATACAAAAGAAAATAAGGAAGTCTTAAAAGTAGGAGACTCCCAAAACGAATGAAACTAAAATTGAGAATATGTGGAAGAATCAACCTGCATGTGGTAAAATACAATTTGTTATGTTCGGAAGCTCAAGATCTTTCGTGCTTAGACTAATGTTTTATGGTATATATCGGTATCTTTTTTCTGTTTCTCTGCTTACCTCACATTATTTACATTAGAAACTACGCAAATGTAACTAGAACTAGACGAACAGTTAATGTTAGGATAGCAGACAGCTATTATTATTGAAGTTGTATTACCCTGTCTGGTTTTGGGAACATTTACGGTCTACCTCAAGCGTATATACATTGAAGGGCCAAAATATTAGGACCACCTACTCAATAACGCGTTGCGCGACCTTTGGCCTGCAAAACAGCTACAGCTCGCTTTGATAAGAATGTCAGAAGTTCTTGGTAGATGACTGGAGCCAGATTGTGCCAAATGTCTAATCAGCGGTCACGCAGAGTAGAGATATTTCCACATGGTGGCGTTTGAGCTTTGAGCTGGCGCTCCATATTACAAATGTGCTCTATCAAGTTAAGATCTGATGAGTTGGATTCAACATTATGCTCCTCAAACCACTCCAACACAATTCAAGCCTTGTAACATGGGGCGTTGTCCTGCTGGAAGATTCCATTTCCATTTGGGAAGACAGACGCCATATAAAGGTGCAACATCCGCATTTATGCTCAGATAATTCGCAGCTTTCATGATCTGTTCTACCACAACTAAGGGGCCCAAAGTAGCCCATGAGAATGTCCCCTAAAGCATAATACCGCTACCACCGGCCTACGCATATGACCTGCTGTACAGGGGTGGAGCAATCGTTCGCATGGAAGACCGCGTACCCTGACACGCCATCGACGCAATGAATGAGAAATCGTGATTCTTCTGAATAGACAACTGTCTTCCACTTATCCATGGTCCAGTCGCGATGTTCCCGAGCCCACTGTGGGCGTAGTTGACTACAACGCTTGGCCAACAGAGGCACACAAAGGGAACATTTGCTGCGCAGTCCCATATCCAACAGTGTCTGCTGAGTTGCGTGTTCCGAAAGACTTGCACTTAGATCTACATTATATTGGGCTGTCCAGTTGAGCCACTTTCTAGCACCGATTCTGCTGTACCAAGCGGGATACTCTCTGACATCCTTCATAACGCATTTGCGTCAAACACCTTGAAGTCTACTGTTGGTTTCACCGTCATTTATCCACTTTACATAAATACTGACAGCAGCAATCTAATAACACGATCTAATTAACACCTTAGATCGTGCACAACTTACCAGTCGTATAGTTTCAGAGATACTTGCTCCGAGTCTTCGGACCATTACATTCTGCTCTCAATCAAATTCGCTTAGAACAGCAGCCTTTCCTATCACTCGCAAAAATAAGTGCAAGAATAATTTCTTACGTTCTCTAGCAGCAGTTAAATACCATTCTCACTTAATCACGTGCCCTCCACGTCATCCACACGAGTTCATTGAAAAAAAAAACGTGGGGATGGTCATAATATTTTGGCTCGTCAGTGTATATGTGTTGTAGAAGAATTGCCGTCTTAAGGCAATAAACGGCATTTCTAAGTCGAACTCAGTTAGACTAAATTAAGTCCTTCATGTCTTCAGCTTTAAACTATTTCAGTTATTATTCCTTCATTCAACATCCTGTTAGACATCACTTTTGACAACACGAAATAGTTGATTTTAACCTTCTATTATTATGCGTTGTAGATGCAAGGGGGGGGGTTACACTATCACCTTAGTTAATATCAGTTTGTTTACTGGATTTATTTGAAATGTTTATTGTTTTAAGAATCTCTGATAGCGATTAATCTCCCAAGTTGATTAAATTAGACATTTTAGTCATGCTAAAAGACCGAGTGAAGGCAAGATCTTTATAAACTGAAAAGCGAAGAGATTCGAAGTCTTAAAATTATGGTTACAGTACCAGAAAAACATTTCCTTTTAAATTAATATTATTTAAAAAAAATTTGTGTTTGAAAACTTTTCACAAATAAATTTACCATACTTCATCGCCTTTGAAATAGATAACCACATATTTCTTCAATCTAGAAGTACACCTAAGGCAATTGATATACAATGAAAACTTAAAGAACTTGATGATAGCTTTTATAAACTTAAAATATTATAAAACAATTAAAATTTAAGACTCTGAGAATATTTTTCTACTCGTGGCCACATTACTAGGTTTGCTAAGATAAGAGTTTCTGTCTTCGGTCTTGCATTACTATTGGAGATAGTTGCAATTCATGCCGGTGAAGTTCTGAGATAACTTCGCGTTAAAATATTGTGTGTAGCCTTTGGCTATTAGTTTATTTAAATTTAAGCTTTACATTTGATCTGTTTTAAGTTCCTCGCCAGAAATGCTGTGGGAGCTGAAAGCACGACGACTTTTTCCTGTTTATTTTATTCAGTTTTAAATAAAGGGACTTTTACACCCTTCTCAGTTTCTGTTATACTTAGCGATAAGTCGCTTAACGTCTCAATCGAGACATTGGATATTACCCAACAGAGTAAATATTTTACAAAATGAAAGCACTCGAACTTACCTTCATTTGTTTTTGCCGAAGTCTCAAAATAGAGAGCACCAATAGAACTCGCAAACTGAGCAGCTTTCTCTCGATTAACTGCTCTTTTATACTCGAGGTCACATTTATTACCAATTATGCAGATAACACAGTCTTTATCTGCATTTTTTTCCAATTCTAGAATACAATGATAAAAAAATTCAAGCATTATGCATAATATATTTGCAAGTAGAAGTAGAAATATTAGAAGGCTTAACAATCTTATACTTTAGCACAGACAAAACGCATGGTGATTAATTATCTATTTTATATACTCTCACGAACAATGAAATTACTGCACACAGAGGTAAAAAAAAAGGCCTTATAAACTGGTGAGTAATTAATGCTCCGTAAAAGTGAAAACGTACTGGGCGATGCAAGCAAGAAGACGAAATAAGAAGTATGGTAGGGAGACGCAAGAGGTATCAAATTATACTACTCATGATCTTCGATAGAGACTTTATCATCATCCGGAAGTCACAGATGATTGACGCCCGTTTGCCACTTTGCAGTTCTGACTCCGATGGTGTTGGGAGTAATGTATGCGTAACGGCACCCACACATGCGGGACCAATTCCTGGTGAACCTGAAAGATCATTAGCAAAAAAGACTGACAATTGTGCTCAGCATATGTATGGATCTCACTGAGACCTTGACCACTAGAGACGCATATGTAGCGCCCATTAACCAATTCTAGACATCTCGTTGAAACAAGTATGTTATCCCACTGCCCCTTAGCACCCGAACATCGGTGCCCGTTAGCAGTAGTGCCAGCCCAGAGCAAGCTGATGAGTCAAAGAGTGGCGGTATGTAATGTTTCGTTTTGGGGTCAGATGATCGTCATGTTTTGTGTGGGGGTTCCCCGCTTAACATAAAATTCTAATTTTCTGTCGAGCCATCCACTTTCCCCCGCTATATACATCATTCTTTGCAAAGCCCTATGTCGATATCGAATGCAAGCAGGCGACGTGCGCTCTCCTCGGACACTCCAGACACGTATACGGCCATCAGAATACTGCACGTAGAACCGGGATTCGTTTGAAAAGGCGAAAATGTGCCATTCCTGTACCCGGCTTTGTCGTTTGACGCAGCAGAGTCGTCGTCTCTCTCTACGCTGCATTGTCAAGGGAAGCCGAAGTAATGGTCACCCTGCTGATAATCCACGCTGCTGCAAACGTCGACGAACCTTACGAGCTGATACTGGGCGTGCTGCTGCAAACATGCCCATTTCCTGACTAATGGTCCGTGATGTGGTCGTACGGTTTTGCAGGGCTGACCTCACATTATGCCTGTCCTCTCTGGCGTCAGTCATGGGAGGGTGTTGAGATCATGCATACCGTTCAGTATGACCTTCAGCAATCCATTGATTCCACAGTCGCATGGCAGTGGTTAGATGTCGACCAGTGTGACGGGTGATGTCACGGAGTGATAATCCAGACTCTAGATAGGCAACGATCCTGCCTATATCACATTCCGGCACTTGCTGGTAAGCATTTCCTCTTCTTATTCGAGGCATAACACGATATTCTGAGCAAACTCCAACCTTACAAAGCACTTTATGAATGAGAAATCCACTACACAAATTTTCTTTTGTGCAGTGCTTCAGATGATGTTTCTCCCTCCTGCGTCATCTAAATGCGCTGAAATAATAAGCATTTGCATATCGCAACTTCTTCCTTTCATGTGATTTTGACTTTCGTCAGATCATTCCTTCCTCGTGTTGCAATTTTAAAGGCCAGCAATGTATGTATGTCGATTCAATAACATTCTTATGCCGTCTTTATTTTCACAACAGTTACCAGTAAACATGTGCTGCCAGTAGCAAAAAGCATACTTACGTATTATCTCATCTAATCACTGGGAGAAATTTCAGCAATGGTCGTCAATCGTAGGTCATTACTGCGAAATTCGAAAGTAGGGGTCATTTATAATTGGCGCTAAATCGCGCTATCTTGCCGGTCAGCAGGATAATTTTCAGGTATCACAAACAGGTGGTTTAAACTACGCAAATGTTTCTGTTTATAACAAAAAGGTTTAAAACACACAAATACTCTTTTTTGTATCTTAAAATTAAAAACGGCAATTTTATAATAAAACATAAAATGTAAATTTTTATACGGTTCACCGGTCTCTATAGTTATATTACTCCTATATAATTATTTGGCACTATTCCGTTTTGAGGGCCGTAAAAAAATTGCAGCGAAAACGTATGCGCAAAAGCGCCAAATCTAGCAAACACGCCCATTTAACAGCTCGCCAAATCTAGCGTACGCGCTGATTTCAGATTGCGTAAGTTTATATAGTTCTATATTTCTTAAGACGCCATTGAAAAACTAGTTTAATTTTTAAATCCTTTTTTGATATCCTATGGATTTAACAATTTGGGAATTTCCCATGACGAAACGTCTGCAATAGAAATTTGGGTAAAGTGAAACTCCCCCCCCCCCCCCACTGCTTGACGCGTTTTTAAGAATTGCACGTACTCTGTATCCATACTCGGTATCGACCTATTTTCACTTAAAAAAAAAATCCCAGAATTGCACAAAAATGCCACTGTGCACACCCTTGACTTTATCTACGTTCACATCGACCTATTTTCACTTAAAAAGTAAAAGAAAATTGACAAAAATCCAATTGTTTTTACCCTTGTAAAAAGCGGCAAACAGATAAGTGGGCGATTCTGCACTTTACCGAGAATTGTTTCAAAGGAAAAGCAGCATTCATTATAGAAAATTATGTTTGAACAATCAACGAGATGAAATTATGCTTTAGCGATAACTCGGTAGCGAAATAGCGATGCAGGCATGCATTCCGTTATGTTTAGCAATTTTTATATAAATTATAATAATGATCTGAAATAGTTATTTACTCTCATTCAGTCATGATTAGCCTTTTTTATATAATTTATAATAATAAAAAAGTATTATTTGAAATTATTAAATTAAAACATCTTTAGTTAATTATTAAATTAAAACGTCTAAATTAAAACATCAATCTTAAGTAGTTATTTACTATTATACTTCCTTTCTTGCATTAGGGTTGCCGCAATTATTTTTGGCAGCACTGACATCAACAATAGCTTGGCGATTTTTTACGGCCCTCAAAACCGAATAGTACCAATTATTTTTAATTAATCCTGGGTGCGGGGGTTTACAGTAGGATTACACGATGTATCATAATAGGTAAACTCTAGATCCTTTGGAAAGCTTTAGTTTCTCATTTTCTCAACCTTTCTTTGTAAACTCGTACGAAGCTTGTGATTTTGTTAAAAAGTTAGTATGGTAAGACATTACCAGTTGACCCATGGTACCTACACCGCTGGTTTTTTTTATTTTATTTTTTGTTGTCTCCCGTACTTTTACCTGTATCTGTAACTGTACTCATCATAAAAAAATGAAACCAAAAGTTTCAGCACTGTATGACAAAAATTCACCGATAAATTTAATATCGAAATTTGCGATTTTTAACGTGGTTTTCGGCTTGCCTCTGATTCGGTTAAATATGGAGCTTGATTCAGTCTTGATTCACTAATTCAGTCTTGATGTTTCTGCCTTTCAATATCATTCAGTCATATTATTTTCCTATTTATCAGTGTGTAACATAATTTGTTGCATATGATATGCCGCAAGAATTTTCACATAAGTAATTTATAAGTCTTCGAATGCTAAAAAATTCCACTAAAATTCTTACGCACTTTTTTACTGAATAATAATATAAAATTACAATAAACTAAAACATTTTCAATTTGAATATAAGAAACTATTATTACGAATTGACTTTGAGCTGATATTGAAGCCTGTCAAAGGTTTCTAGAACAAAAAGTTGTTAAAATACTGCGAAAAATTCTTCATTTTAAATATATATATATGCAAAATTATTTCACAATAGTCTGTATAACAATGTTCGTAATTTAATCTATTCAAGTCAAAAACCTTTTTGTGAAATGATATTTCATTTTCAACTGTGTGCAAATATTTTTACTATATATTTGCTCTTTGAGTGCTGAATGACTCAAAGAATCTGATCTGAAACTTTAAAATGAAATGTCTCGGTCGGTTTTGCCGTACGAAAGTAAAACTTGTAAAGAATTTTTTTCCTTTCTAACCGTGTGCCTTTGTGGTGTGTTTGGACACACGTCCCGCTAGCAGATGGAAAGGTTGGGGTTTGTGATTCGACGAGGGCATCATGTGTCCCAACTTCAAAAGAGTTTCAAATAGCTGGACAAGTGGAACCTAAGCTAAAATGGGTTTTAGTTTTATTCTTCTTTCGTCATAACCAGGATTTGGCAACTATGTGTCCTCGTTCCCGGTCGCACTTTGAGTGGTGAAGATTTTAAGGAATTTTCTCTCTCTTTACCAAGTACCTTCGTGGTAAAGTTGAATGTATCGATATGTCCGGCTAACAGTCGGATGAGAATTGATTGAGTCGCGGAGCATTGACTGCTGATCTTTCATACTTTCTGCTCCGAAATAAATATAATGACTCTATAGATTATTTTCTTAGCATGCTTTCGCGGTGTAATGGTCAGCACACTTGGGGCGTATTCAAGAGTTCCGAGGTTCGAGTCTCGGAGTGGGCATTGCTCATTTATCTCGCTTCTAGATTCAAAATAACCTAATGTCTCGACAACTCTATAAACATTTTGTGTTTCAGTTTTTATAATGAGTATAAGCTCTTACTAAATATAACTGCTGCGACCAGCGGACCGTAAAAAGGTTAAATTTCGTAATTTTTATAGAAATAATTTTTTTAAATTTCGAAACTGCTACAATATGATTATTTTCTTTATTTTAAAGCATTTCTATAAATGCTTTAAAACCAATGTTTACGATCTATGATTACGAAAAGGAAGGGCTCATAATTATTTTTGTAAATATGGTGTGTATTTAAAAAAAATTATTCTAAATGTACATTAATAATAAAGGATTATATTCACAATTATGAAAAATTATAAAAACATTTTTAGTCGTTAAACGAAAAATTAGAATTATAAGTACAATGACAATGCACAGCAGACTTCGGTAATTATGCATGATGTTGCTGTAGTTTAGTAAGAAGAGTAAAACTTATATTTTGTAAACGATTTTTTAAAATTAAGGATGCTATTAAAAGAATAAAGACTATGCATAATGCTGCTAGGAGATTTTTTAATATTCTGGAAAAATTTAAAGTTTTTCATTGACAGATAATATAGATTAGACTGAACTATTTAATTTCAGCAAAGCACAGTAAAATTATCTGCCTAGTGAAGCTTAGAAAAATGAAGAGTACTATTGCTATTTCTGAAGCTTAGTTTTAGATAACAAGGCCAACCCACGCGCTTAAATATTATTTGTTTCTTTTCCCTCTCAAATTAAAATCAATAAAACCTTTAATACACATTTTGAAATAAAATCTGATGGAATCTCTGAAATAATATGAAAGAAAGCTCATGTTACAAGGAATATAAGTTATTTTTCATGAGAAAGTATAAGAAATCTGAGTGTCTAAGCCAAAAAATTGCTTCATTTCAGAGGCTTAAACGTGTTGTCAATGCGTGTATAATAGTACTGAAACTTTTATATTTAATAACTCAATTAATTTTTTTCATTTAGCATTTTTGATTCAAAAGCTAAAGGAATTCGAATTCCATTACTTACATTCGCAACAGGTTTTTCTAATATGTCATGTGTGTTACAAAGGCAGTAGATTCTGCCTTTGTAATTCTGGAATGCTTTTTTAACATTTTGTACAATAAAGATAATTTCAGTACTCACCTGCAAATCATTTGCAAATTATTCAAATAAGAAGGACAATAAAAGATAGCTCACTGTTTTTTTATCATGAAACATTTCAAGCCACAACAATAAGCAATTAAACTGCACAGTGGGTGCGTTTTGCATACTACAGTAACGGCCATTTACTGATTTTTATTTAAACTTGATTGAAAACAAGCCGTTTCAAATGAACTGGTAGTACCAAGCAAAATATGATTATTCAATATTTATCAAACTGCGAAACAAAGTTAGTATAAACTATTCTTACCTTCTATCCATTTGGGTATACTATTGAAAGAATCTTGGCACGTTATATCATACACAACCATTGCTAAATTAGCTTTCCTATAATACATTGGTAGCTGAAAACAAACAGGATTTAAAATTATTTTTTTGTGACGTGAAACTTATGTTTAATGTTTATAAAAGTAAACAATTATTTTATTTTTGCACTCATTCATAACATAAATAAAGCCACGACTCTCTTATTTGCAAGCAAAAAACATCTGTCCAGAAAAAAACTAAATCAAAATAGAATTAGGTTAGGATTTGAACGCGAGAACCTCTCGTTCTGTGAATAGGTTACTATGAGGAAATGAGGCATGCAAAACGAGAAAATGGATGTTTTCTACTTAACATGAAACAGGAGAATCTGCTTTTTTTACAATTCAACTTAATAGGAGAAAGCGTTTGGCTTCGTGATACGATCGTTTTATTCATGTGTATCGTAAATGCAAGTTAATTTCTTAATCGAACTAGTTCCTAATATGAACGGGTACTTCCCTCAGAATTGAACTTTTGAAACTATAATTTAAAAATGCTTTAGATAAAAATAGCTCCATATTTAATGCCCCATGCAGTGCTTTGTTTACTTGTAATGGCTGAAAATTTTAAATTCAGATTTCAAATTAACTGTGGGGGGGGGAGTTCCAACCTTTTTTCTACTAGCTGTATAAGAACCTTGTGAACTGGTAAGCGAATAATCGCTTTAGTTCAGAAACAGAAACGTAAACTCAAGAAGGGTTAATTACCCTTTATTTCTCAAAATAAGAATTTCACAGTCGGCCCCTTTCTTAGAGCGTACAGAAAAGCCTCCACTTGGGCTTGAACTCAAGAGTACTAAGAAATAAAACTTAACTAATGCTTAACTAAAAATATATAGCCGAAGCTATCAAATTTCTAAGTAGTTGGCCACTAAATATCAACTAATCTGACGAAGCTATCAAGGGCTTGAAATAAGTCCGACCGTAGTAACAGCTTAGAGAGAGTGTAGCCAAATGGCAAACGCGCTCTAGTCAGAATCTCTAGCTCTAACGAAGTCAGTGGAACTTCTACTTAAACACCTCTCTTAGTCATTTGCATTAACCGCCATTCTTAAAAAAACACATTCTGGCGGGAAATTGTAAGCTGAAATTAGGAGAGATAGGAAAGTAGCTTTAACTAAAGATAATGCAACTGCATTTAAAATACCATAAAAATAACTATTTTTTGAGTGCACATAAATCATTCAGACGTCTTGAATGTTTTTTTAGATACCATCAAAATACTTATAAAGGCCCCTTTTTTTATCAACCTGAGTAAGCTTCGCTCGTCATAAAACATACTAAGACTATCTGCTTAAGCTCCATCCCATTTTTGATAAAAGTAACTTTTGGGATGGAATCGGAGAGTTCTTCCTCTCTTTTCCTAACACCAATTTTTGAGAGAATATTCATCCTACCAGCGACCGAGCTGTTAAAGAAGGCTAAATACTGGTAGTTCGTCTTGGGTTCAAACACAGGCAAGCGGGCTGGCTGCACGGTTAAAAATTTCCTCGTGTGTAGCGAAAATACGAGCCAATTTCTCTTAAAAAGTCCTCCACGAAAGCATATCTCCCTTAAGTAGATAGCCCTTATATTCTTTGGCATATTTAAATAACCTAACCTTAAGAAAATTTTCAAATCTATTAAATATTCCGTTCTGTAAGGGTACTCAGGAGCAGCTGCTGCTGGCTGCAGTCACGAGCAGTCTTATTTCTGATTAGAGATGAGTGGTTTAGTAAACAGCCGTTATGAAACAATATATATTCGGGTCACGTGAGGACACTCACATTCAGTTAACCATATTTAATGGATTGTACTTAGCACGCACACTAAGCAATTGCTGTTGAAATATTGTCACTCAAATAGCTGTTTTCCCTCTCGTTAAACTGAATACGGAAAGCAAACTACAACTAATTTTCTAAAGAGAGGGATGCCTCCGTGGAAGATTTCTTCAGAATGAGTTGGTTTTTGTTCAGGATGAGTTTATTTGATTACGGCAAAGCACGCAAGGGTTATCTGCCTAAGGGAAGCGATGCGTTCGTGGACTAAGTTGACACGAATGCACGTTACACGTGACGAAACACCCAGGCAACTAGCCTTTTCGCCTGCAATCGATTGGTTCATTGATCTATGTGGTTATGGCAAAGCCTCGCCCGCTGTCTTCCTAAGTGGAGGAATGCCTTCGTGGAGGACTTTCTAAAGGAAAACGGCTCGTATACGCTTGACACATGAGGAAAACCACGAAAACGCCCATGCAGACAGCCCGTTCACGGGGATTCGAACTTCGGAAGCACTAATTACTTTATGAAATAATAAGTACGCTGATTACAGATTCAATGTATAGCGCTAATGAAATGAAATTAAAAAAAACTATCAAAGTAGTAATTTGTTTTAAAACTGCAGTTAGAGAATTGAATCGAATTTAAAAAGTTTAAAAAATGCAAGATCATCAGCGGCTGGGCAGTAAAACCTGCTGAACACAGCTAGTTTAAAATGGGTTTAAAGAACTTGCTTGCCGCGAGGAAGTTTTCGTGTTTTTCCCCTTGCATAACGTGAATACGAGCTATTTCCTTTAAAAATTTCCCCTTCCTTTAAAATAAAAAGGCTTTAATATATTAACAGCTTAATTTTATTTTGAACACTTTGGAACTTTTATTTCGATTTCTTTAAATCGTTTCTTACATTACTCTAGAATTTTACCCCCAGTTTCCTGCGTTTCTATCCCCAGTGCTACGTGATTGAGGCTTCAAGTGATTTTTTTTCTTTTTTACCATCATTTGTCATTATTTGACGAAGAATGTTACTTCACGTTCAAATGTATCGTTCATTTTCAGAGGTAGCATCTTCAACTGATGAAGCGTGAAGTTCTTCAAATTCTTGGTAAAGTGCAACTTTATTTGGACTCTCGTAATATTCTTAAAATCTCCGAAACCAGATTTTTCAGTTACATACACTCCTATATAAAATCTTTATTATAAATAGGTTGTCGTATAATTTAGAAACAATATGCAGACCATATTTATTAAGGAGGTCAAGACCCCCTTAATAAATATTGCACAACCTAACGGTGCTTTCCGATAAGCCCGTTATCTAAAGACATCTGATACGCAATACAAACTTACGATTCTTTATTATGGTGGAGTGGTCTAGTAACTGAGTTAACTGCATAATATTCCCTTCTACTTAACTGCATTATGTTTGCAAGAGGCCTATATCTTTAAATATTGTACTTAAACATGAGTACTTGAACATGCTCTTCAATGATAATAAAAAACCAACTGCATACGAAATGAAACGGAAACAGAAAAAGGGGTGGGGAAGAGGATTATATAATTTAGGACAGATTAGGTCTACGCTTTGTAGAAATGAAACGTGTTATCTCTGTGTTGTGCGTATTTTGTCAATTTTAAAGTCATGTATCAAAATAATTTTTGCATCATTTTATTATCTTACTCGATAGCATGTTTGATAATTTTGTTTTACGGAGTATGTTTACCGTATTCGCAAAAAATTTTCTTTTTAGCTTTCATGGGCTAAAATGCTGATGATTAAACTTTTTTTATCTATCGAAAAATCGCTTTCGGAAAATGATATTTTTTTAAAATAAAATTTCTAATAACTGCATGTTGTATTGTTCATTATATTTCAACACGGTTTTAAATTAACCAAGTGACTAAAAGAGAATAATTTCTGACTATTAAGATGAAAATCTCTGAGGCAGTTAATATGAGAATTTCTTTTAATTTTTCTTGAATTTTGCATTACATTATATTACTAAGATAGAATTAAAATACAAAGGCACTCATCGAAAAGTCCACAGAAGCGAATGGTAATTTAAAACAAATTAACATTTACATACATTTCTTCTTTATATTAATCCATACAATAGCCCACTGAATCTGAATTAGACAGCCAGTCATGTGACAAAGAAATTGATTCCGTGTTCATCAAAACTGTAACTACTGCTATCAACATAATGCTAATCATGTAAAAGAAATATTGCTAGAATTATATTCCTACAAAAGAGTTATTAGAATTCTATCTATGTGAGAATACAAGACGTAACTAAAACGTTTAGAAATTAATGCTGATTTAAAACTAAGAAAAATTTAACTTTCGAGTGATAATGATTTCAAATAGGAAGACTATATACATTGCCAAAGAAAATACGGAGCCTATCGTTTTTACTTGAAAGCAAAAGCCAGTCAGATTGAGAATACGGAGCCTATCGTTTTTAACTGAAAGCAAAAGCCAGTCTAGTATTAAATTTTTGTTTAATTTTGATATTCAAGTTGGAATGTTTCTGCCATATTTTCGAATTCTGTAATTAGTTTATTATTATACGTATTATATCTTTACGAATTCCTTTTCAAAACAGCTGCTTTTTCAAAATACAACAGTTCAACATGAGCGTAAGCAGTTATAACAATTAGTTATCGAATAAAAATATATGATTTTATACTGATTAAATTAAATATCACTAAGATCAATGTCAGTAGTAATAATAAACTTTACTTAGAAGAAAATTAATTATATTCTCTATGTAGTTTTCAAGATTCGTGGAAAATATCAAAGCAAATAAATTCTACTTTCAATGACAGATGCTTTGAAGAGAGAAATTGCCTAATCGATGGAATAATATAATTAAGAATTTTTAATCATAAAATAAGCATGATGTGACATAAGCAAACTTCATTTAAAAAAAAAAAAATCTGATAATTTATATCTCTTTTTTTCCTCTTCGCTTAGAAGCATGAAGTTAGACATATACCACACATTTTATCAAACAATTTCCGATAAGCAGCATTTGTGTTATTAGTATAATGCCCCGTTCGAAAATCTAATAGCCATTTCTCCATTTACTGTATTTTCTAGAATTCGAAAGCCATTCAATCACAGTTTTTTACAATTTGCCAATAATCGTGAAAACAAAAATCGTGATTATTATTTCAGTTAAAAGTACGGACATTCGCAGTGGACAAAGAAAAAAAGGGAATAGTTAATTGGTACTTACGTATTATCGCAACCACCTTGGTAGAAGTCGCTAAATTTTCTGAATGTGGAAAAATGGCAACCATACGCATATGCATTCTCAGGCAACCCTGCTCATAACAATCCTTTAATCAAACAACCTCGCCAGTTTCGTACTTTTTGTTGTATTCCAAGTACCAATGGTTTTTAAAGACAAACCGTGATATTTTTTGCCTTTTAACTCAGTTTTAAAACATTGCTTGTGAAATCTGCAAGCAATGGAAGAAACCGCGATAAAAGTTCTGCAAAAATACTATATTTTGCCGCAAAAGCGCTAAAGGAAACAATGATAAGATGAGATTGGTAGACTGCAGATGTACAGTATCGAATTTGTTCAATACTCTGGTGTTTTTTAAGCGAAAACAGATCGCTGTATACATAGAAAGAGTAGCACTAAAATTAATGAAGAATTTTGCTAAAAAAGATGAGTGTTTTATTTTTTAATATATCATATAACCCTTAACTAATAATTACAATTTATATTTTAAAAGGATTTTTTCTTTTGATGTATAGATAATCTTTGCTAACATACTATTAATATCGACAGTTTAGAAATGTTTAAAAAAATTCTCGAAAATTCCCAACTTGCACTCGATAAATGATTTCTAAAATAATACTCAAAATTGTTGCTCCGTAATGATAATTAAATTTAGTTTATATTTGATAGTGCCGCTTTTTTACTTAAATTTTTTGCTCCTTTTAGCATAATCTGAGTTTTAGACGTAAGACAAACAAAGTTCAAAATATTTTACTTTTCTCGAAAACTTAAATGTTAAAATATATTTTAAAAAAATTTTCCAAAAACTCGTTTCGTATTATAACGTACGAAACTTTGCATATCATCTTAAAATAGATACTTTTGAAAGCATATTGTGTGTGTCTGTGTGATTATGGCAAAGCCACGAGGGCTATCTGCCTAAGGGGAGGGATGCCTTCGTGGAGGACTTTCTAAGGGAAACTGGCTCGTATACACGTTACACATGGGGAAAACTACGAAAACACCCATGCAGCCAGCCCGTTCGCGGAATTGGAACCTCGGACCGAAACCAGTGTTCAGCAACTTTACCGCTCGGCCGCTGGTGGGCGCTTTTGAAAGCATATTTAAAAATAGAATCTTTTCATTCAAAGCTTTCCAAATATGACATTTAAACACTGAAAATGCTTTACAAGAAATTCAGATATGGCATTAAGTTTAAAAGCTGTAATAACTCCGAATCCAGAAACCATGCTCTATTTTATATTTCATTTTTATTATAATAGCATGCCTTTATTTTTCTCTCGTTCGACTTCTTTTATGCCAAGCTAAATACATTTAAATATGTAAAAAGCGAACTATATACATGCATAAGAATGCGGACTAAATTGTCTGTACGCATAAAAGGAAACATAAAGGAATAAAATGTTGTAATTCGAGAAGGTTATACAAATTTTACGATTAAAAAATGAGAATATATCTCTGAGAAAATGGGCTTAACCACCCTTACTTTCTAAAAGCATACTGACTTAGCCACAAATTCTTATCATCGTTTGAACAACTATTGTTATTTCTTCGACATAGCATGTTTGTTATACTTCAATCTATGATGTTAAAAGATAATATGAAACCTTGAAGAGAAACCAGTAACGATGTCAGAAAGTTTGTTTTAAGTTTATCAAAGATTGGTAAGTCTCATTGTGAAATAGCTAAACTTATAGAAAAAAGTCACATGTGTGTCTACAGAATAAATAAAAAGCAGATAAAAAAAGGGGATTGTTCGAAAGTAAAAGTAGTAGAAGAAGAAAAGACATTCTGATCCCACGTGCAAAAAGGAAACTGCTGAATCAAATCCTTTTGTATCCGTAAGAGAGAAGGCGTGCTAAACTTGATGTAGAAACCTTTGCAACCATTGGTAGGCCCATTGGTGTCCAAACCGTGTGAAATATGATGAAAAAATGTGGTTTTAAAAGTAGAATATCAAAAAAGAACAAAATCACAGGCAGCGTTTAGAATTTACTAAATCGCATCAATAAGACATCAAAATTTTGCAGAAAAACTTTTCAGATATAAAAACAAACTTAGTACATTCGGTGGTGATGGTCGTAGAATTGATTGCTGAAAGCCAAATACTGTTCTTAATCCTAAAAATTTATATTCAACGGTAATCAACTAATAAATTTCAAACTCTGCTTCTTGAGTCTAAATGGTTATAATAAAATTTTGCCTCAGTTTACTGACCACATGTCTCTATGTCTGACTATTATTTAAAATTTTATTTAAATTGATAATATACATACAGTCATAAAAGTCTATCTAAATTTTATTTAAATTGATAATATACATACAGTCACAAAAGTCTATACACACTCGTTAAAATAGAGGCTTACCAAACACTACTTGAGTTAAAACTATTAAATTATATTAACTGTCGTACTGCTCATATACTCAATTTTTGGAAAATAGTGCTATTTACTGATGAAAGTATGTTCAATGCTTTTCGAAGAAAGATTTGGCGTAGAAAGACCTGGTGACGGAAAAAGGATGGAATTAAACTAGAAAATTTAATAAACCAAACGTTAGTCATGGTGGAGAGAGTGTGATTAATCGTTTGGGTCTGAATCGCAGCGATTAAAGCAGATAAATTAGTTTTCATAAATTACACTTTATATCGATTCATGTATCAAAAAGTATTGTAAAATACTCTGCAATCATCTGTTGAAAAGACTCGGAAACAGCTGGGCCTTTCAACAAGACAATGACTCAAAATATAATACTAAGATTATTAGGGAATGGCTCCTTTATAAAGTACATAGTTAACTAACTATATTCACCACTCTGGTCGCCAGACGTGAACCCTAAAGATATAGAAAATATGTGGGTTGAACTTGTTCGGGGAATCGGAAATTATTACAAGCAAAGAAATTCTGATGGCAGTGATTGAATGAGCATGGTCTGAAATTGCACCAGATAACGACAAACAAGTCTGGATCTTTCGATGGCAGAACAGATTACGGGCAGTGATAGATATAAAAGCTGGACCCACACGGTACTAACTTTAATTTTTAATTCATTTCAAGGGAGTAAATGAGGTATTTCTCTCCCTGTATTTAGACTTATGTGACATGTAAAGTATCGATTTTCGTAATATGTTGTTGCACCTCAACAAACTCTGTTTTAGTTTCTTGATTAGATATGAATGCCTCAGAAGTTCAATAGGATGCGTTTATTTATTAATTTATTACTTTTTAAAATATCGGTATAAATGCAAGTAAAGCTGTTTTGATTAATGTATATATACTTTCATTGACAATGCATAAAGTTTTTATAATTTATCTATCGTCTCTTTATTCTATTTTAAGTTTGAAAAAAAAAATGCCGGAACTTCTAAAACTGAATTTAATTTGTTAATTTAAGTTGATTATTCGTTAATTTGAACTTAATTGATTGATTGCCTTGAGATATCCATATACTCTACTTAGTGTTGTCTTACATATAACCTTATTTTATTTTAAATAGCGCAGAAATAATGAGGATATTTGTAATTATTAACTTAACAAAACTTCAAGCAATAATATTAAAAAATTATGAATTTCATAATTATTTCTATTTGTTTAGAGTATAATTTAGCGTAGTATTTTTTATGGTTATCTTCTCTGATAAGTACCGCCTGTTCTGAACAGCCAGCCGGGCTTTTAAAAAAAATATTTTATGATTTTCACCGATTGTGTTGGGTGACCGACAAGTTTATTTTAAGAAATTAGAGTGCTCAAAGCAGGCGTGACACCTGAATAAGGGTGCATGGAATAATGGAATAGAACGTCGGATCTATTTTGTTGGTTTTCGGGATACGAGGTAAAGATTAAGAGGAACAGACGGGGCATTCGTATTGCGAAGCTAGAGGTGAAATTGGACTACCAAGAATGTTTCCCTTAATCGGATACAAGGACTTGCCAAGAATGTTTCCCTTAATCGGATATTAAATTTAAATTTAGGTATGGAAAATGATACTGTATACCAGATTTTATTTGCAAATGAATGAAATTTCAAAGGAATCTTTTTTTAAATTCCTCTAAATATTCTTTAACACCTAGTTTTTTTTAAATACGTAGATAAAAATTTAGTACTTTTGGAAAATAACAGAACATTGGCTTATTTATTTTGTATTTTAAATACAAAGTTTAAAGCTTCGATGAAGTCATCTCGTGATATGGTTAATGCAAATCTTTAGTTCACCAAGTGCGATTATTTTTTTAGCGCCAAGGCGCCAAGTGATAAACGGCGTCAAATTTCAAGTGCATATAAATGCAGAACAATTCTTTCGAGTTTTATAAAATCTGATATCTAGGTAAATTTCTGGTGTAGAAAATAAATATGAAAAGAACTGCACTTTAGTTGAGAAAAAGTTGGATTTAGTCTAAAAATATATAGGCTAGAAATATATTATACAAAAATCTATATTCTGAGTTGCGTTTCTGAGACAAGCAAAATGAGATTTGAATTTTGTCAATCGGCCACACAGAACAGAAGATAGTGAGGCTTCCCTTTTTTAATTCGATCATTACACATACAACAGGCATAAGAGCTCTTTCCTTAATAATAATGATAAAAAGCGTTTTCTACGTGGTGTAACTAAAGAGCCATTGCATGAGTGATGCTGTTTGACCGAGCATTATAATTGTATAAGACCCAGAGTTTGGACGAATACAGTTGAGGCCGCTCCGCGAATGGGTTTTCGTTTCATATGATAGTTTGTGTTATGCTGCAAATCCAGTGAACTAAATGTATCAAAAGAACAAGCTTACCATTGATTTATAGGTTTCTTGTCCAGCTGTATCCCAAATCTGGAATCGTACTGTATGTGAATCAACATCTCTGAAAAATAAAAGGAGTCATTAGATTAATGTCTGAAGGAAATTTACATATTTTACCTTAGACCGTTCTCGACAGTGTAATTTATCGCCATTATGGATAAGCGTGACGTCACAACACACTTCTAAGAATTTCGTTTGGTTATATGTAACCCTGATCTTCAGTACTCCAGGATTGATTTTTCAAGTAAGTTATAAACTCATTGCTATTTCTCTGTTTTCCCTTGCATTTAAAAAAGTGATAAAAGTTTGAGATCTATCCTCTACAGTACAAGTTACTTACGTACTACTATCACAACCATCTGCGCCCAATTGGAGGATTCTTTAATGATGAGAATGTGAAAGTTACTTAGCATGTGCAAGTTCGTGGTTTTTGCGCCTTCTTTTTTAGAAGGTATTATATCTCCTACTATCGATATTTACAGTAATTTTGGTAAACAATATGAACACAAGAAAAGAAAACATATTTTAGCAATTTAAAATACAAATTAGAATTATTAAATAAGGATTCTGTCATACACCAAAAAATAAAACACTTGTAATCTTCTTCGAATCTTTCTGTAATTTTTTTGGCGTTGTTCTTCTCCCGAAGTACACAGCGATCTGTTTTCACTTGAAAAACATCAGAGAATTGCGGATACTCGGTTTCCTGCAATCTTCGGCAAGAGCAGCTTTCTAGAAAAGGCATTTCTTCGTTGTTCTCTTTAGAAAATTTTTATTCTGTATTATTCTATTATTGTCGAAACTTGTCCGTAGTTTCTTCCATTGCTAGCGAAATTCACAAGCTCATATTTTAAACTAAGGTTAAGGCAAAAAATGTAATGATTTTTGTATTAAAACCGTTGGAATTTGGAGTACAACAAAATAGAACGCATAAGAAAATGGAAGCGATGCTTGACTGAAACGATTGTTATGAGCATGGTTGTCGGAAGAATGGTTATGCGCATAGTTGCCAGAATTCGTCACTTTCTGAAAATTTGGCAACTTCTACTAAGATGTTTGCGAGAGTACGTAAGTACCCAGTACAACAAAGACTGGAATATTTGCAAAACAGTGAGACTGTTTATAATGATGCGCATAATCGAAACTTTCAAAGACTGTGAATTTCGACAAAATGATGCAATAAAAGGCACCACGAAACAGCGCGACACCACTTCGACTAGTATTTAAGTGAATTTACATGGGATCCACTTCGTAAAGAAGGTGACAATTTTGTTATTTTATATTCCATTAAGGATTTTTGATCGCTGGAACGAATGGTGCTAGTTTTAGGAATTTCATAGTTAGATAATCTCAAAGCTTGATCTCGTAATTATTTAATATGCCATATTTTGTGATTTATATCTTTTGATTAAGTAATTAAATACAGAGAGATCTGTGATTATCTAACCAAATAAAGAGAATCCGCTCCTTAAAATTTCCACTGGTATTAGTTTTGATGAATGCCTACTAACTTTCATACTCAAAGGGAATATATCCAAGTATCGCTTGAAGCTTCAGTGTGAAAACACAGCAAACAATGTTGACTCAGTCTGGATTGCTGGATATCTTTCATCACGAAAAGAGCTGTCTTCTTTTTAATTTTTTAACACGTTTTATGCTGTGATTATGCAATAAATGCTGAATAAATGTTGAATAAATGCTAAGGAGCCTCGAAGCTGTTATTCACTCTAAAGGATATCTTATAAAATACTAATTTAAATATATTTATGAAAATATTCAACATTATGCATAATGTTCGAATATGCATGCATTTATTTTCATGTAAATGTTACATGGAAATATTAAAATATGCTTCATTACAAATACTTAATTACTTATCGTAACACTTACTGTCCACATAACTTTCTAATATTCACTGTATTTCACAATCTAGAATATATACTCGATAACTAGAAAGTGGTGGCTATTACAGTTCAGGACAGAGAAAATGTGCTCTTCCTAAAATCAAAGTTAATGTGAGAAAAGAATGAGAGAATGAGAGAAATGCAGCGGTCTTCACTTATCTTCCACTATTTTCGTTTCCCATGTATGCGAAAATATTTTCACTTTACTCTATGAAAATTTCTTCTCTTTCTTTTACGGTTAGATGAGAAGATTATTTCATTTAACGACAATTTTTTTTCTTTTAATTTACTAAATCTAGTAATTTTCAATATCCTATAGTAAATATGCATTCATGACCTTTTCAAATATTGAAGTTTGTGCATTTCTTAATGCGTATATACTGCTACTACAGGAGTATTTGAGTTTGGTAGCCCATGCGTGAAAATTTCAAGATTCCTTTAAGTAGTTAGCAGATAAAAATTATCAGTCTGATAAGAGGAAACAAATTACAGTAATTCTAAAAATAAGAATTAAAAGACTCAAGAATAACTTTAACATATTTATTTATACTGATTCATATTAATATATTTTTCATAGAAGTGATAGTGTGGATTCTAAATATAGCAAAGTCCTTAAGAAGGAATAATAGAAATTTTGATCTTAATATTAAATATTTGCTTATTTACCAATAAAATATGGCTCAATGAACACATTCGTTGCGTTTCTTATTTTATGTCGATTAATGAAAGATTTAGTGAGAAAAGATCCGAATAATTTCAAGAAAATTCGTAGACGCACTAAGTCTGACATATTACTCGGAATTCTTTACTGAATGGTTTCAGCCACTGTATTTTTGTGAATACCGTAGGACATTTTGTAAGGTACTTCTCCTACCTTTTAGCATGCCTTCGTGGTGTGGTGGTCTGCACGCTAGGCGCGTATTCCAGAGATCCGTGGTTTGATTCCCGGCGAGGGCATTGCTGATTTTTCATGACTCCTGCTTCCAAAAAATACCTAATGACTCTACAGTTTTACACAAGCAAGGACGTTTTGCTATATTAATAATTGTTAAAAATATTTCATTCAATCGAATACACATTCCTTTGAAAATATTAATTTCCATAAAAAAGTTTGATAACTACATTCAAATTCTGTATTTGGTATAATTTTTGAATACTTATCAATATTGATTCAGTTGCAACTTTCAGAAAAAAAATGTAAGAAAATATTAAGGCTGTAAGGTTTTCTAAAGAATTGAAATATTAATCTACTTTCTCGATACGCTGTTTTTTTAAATCATTAAGTTTGAAGGTTTTAATTTTTTTTAATTATTAAGTTTTAAGTGTTTCCTTTTTTAAAACCATTAAGTTTTAAGGGTTTCATTTTTTTGTTAGAAATTTAGATTTTTGAATTTATTTTCCTATGTATTCTTGTTTTTCTCGTTGACTTTCGAGATATACAAGTAAAAAAGAAAGAAAAAAAAAAAAAAAAAAAGCACGGGCTTTAGTGTCATTGATTTAAAACAATTTTAATGGTGACTTTAATGAATAGAAAGCAATCAATCTCTTTATGTTTGGCCGAGCGGTTGAGACCACTGAATATTGGTAGTTTCACTGGTTTGGGTTCGTTTCCAGATGAAAGAGCTGGTTGCATGATTAGTTTCCATGGTTTTCCCATGTGCATCGTGAACACGAGCCAGTTTGCCTCAAAGCATCTTCTACGAAGGCATCCCTCCTTTTGGTCAGATAGCCCTTGTGGCTTTGCCATATTCATATAACCTAACATATTATTAGCTGTCAGCTAGCTCTAAATGGTTGCAAGAAATTAGGCTCGGCGCAGGAAAGGAAAATAACCGAGAAACTACTAATAGAAAATGTTCATGTAGAATCAGCATTAAAGACCAGAATTATATAAGAGCCACAATCAATATTCCTATAATTAAAAATATATTAGTAGATAATTAAATTCCAGCAAGGCCAGCAGAAGATAGCACCTGATTAATTACATCATTTAATAAGAAAAATATGCAGAAACTACGTTGTAGTTGCGAATACTCAAGTATAAGAAAAGAGATGAAAGAGTTGATGAAAGGAGTATGAAGAAAGCACATTGTTAAAATATAATTATGTCTCTTGAAATTTCAGCAAGAGACTTAATCGTATGTCTACTTTAAAAGTTTAATTTGGTTTACCCTTATAACGGCTATATGAAATCTCTTATTGCACATGCATATATTAAAATTAAAATTTTTCTCAATCACGAGAGAATTTCGACAGACATAAAATCAAATCTTCCTGTCCTTTAACTTTTGATTTACTAGTTAAATACTATATAAATAATTCGATAATAAGATTATTAATCACTTCATTACTGCGAATTGCGTTAAATACATATATTTCTTTTAAAGTTAGCCTGAACAACAGGATAGCTATGATGCCTTAACATGCAATGGTAGTAAATCTTCGTTTCATAGCGTGAAAGGAATTTAATTTATGGGCTTTTTAAAATATGTATAAAACAATTGATTCATTGCTTCTCGCTTAGTAGTGAAGCCATAAACTTCTTTTTATTTCATTCTAAGAGCGGGCAAGAAATAGTAAGAAAAACGTTAATAAAACGAATATGTTTTAGATGGTTTTGAGAAGAGATAAATAACCAGCCTAAAAGACAAAGGATAGCATTCATTTTATCCACGTGTTTCTTGTTATCGTAAGCTTTACGGGTCGTATATTCATAGCATCATTGCTTAAGTCGTCAAACCATGAATTCCTCCTTCGGTAAATCTGATATTTATTATTTCAAGTGGCTGAAATCAGAACATTTTTTTTTATCTAGGTCTCGCATACTGATAGTTTTACTGCTTCTTCAACGACATTTGCATTTATTAAAACCCGCTAAAGGAAATTTAGAACTCGGGCATTTTCTGAGGACGGATGCATTGCTTTTCGTAAGTGTTTTGCGTAAAGAATTCCTGTTAGATTGCATATTGCAATAAAATCCTCAGGTGAATTGACAGTAAAAGGTACGTTTTCATACCAGAATAAAATCAGTAAATATACAAATGCAAATTTATTCAGCCACATATGTAAGTGAAATCACGTATATTTTCCCAAAATGATGAATGAACAGGCAAATGAGATTGAAGAACTGATGAGTGGCATGTCCTGTTATATGAAGCTCTCTATATAAATCTGCGATACTAAAAACGAAAGTAAGAATTTAAGTAAGATTAACTAGAAATACATTAGCCATAAAACTATGTGATATGGTTTAGGAATCGCAGCATGTTTGTGTTATATTAAAATCTTTTTTAATCTCTTCGATATAAAATCTCTATCGAATAAAATATAAGATCGATATAAATTCGATATAAGATCTCTATCGAATGGAAGGTTTCCAAGACTAACATCGGAAAGAAGATTCTGGAAAATCTAAACCCGGAATTGTAGTCGTTTTCAATTATATTCTTTGAAAGATAAATATTCGGAATAGCTGGGAAAGTTACTTAAGATGTATGATATTCAGTTAATGCATTAATTCACCAAACAGCATTTTGTCATACTTTTTCAGCGTTTAACTAAAAATTAATTTATATAATTAATTAATTAATTTAATTAATTAATTAAATTAATTAATTAATTACAAACACATTGCTTCTCCAAAGACTTTTTCAGCGTTTAACTGAACAGCGTTGTTTAACTGTTCTCCTAATTACAAACACATTGCTTTTAATAAAAATATTTTTGGATGTTTGAGTACTTTGTTTCTTTGATCAGGCTTATATTATTTGAAACGAAAGAAAATCATGCTTAGACAGTCGTTTATTTAAAGCAAATACTCTATACATTTGGGAGACAATATGACGCGGGTAAGTCTCCTTTTTTTTTTTTTTTTTTTCAGTATCGTATGTCTACTTTAAAAGTTTAATTTGGTTTACCCTTATAACGGCTATATGAAATCTCTTATTGCACATGCATATAATATTTAACGCATGCGCAGTGAATTCCGTATTTAACTTTCATCCGAAATTAATGATTTTTTTTCATTCATTATTAATTTATTAGGCATCATAGAAATGTAGTTTACATTTTATAGATTCCAATTTGGAAATGTTCATCCCGGCTTAGAAGGAAAGGAAATTTGCTGTTGCCAATAAAATAATTCATTTTACAATCACTTAATTTTTTTCTTTTAAATTCATTTGTAGTGATTGTAGCCTCTTGCGGTCTTTTAAACAAAACAGCTGAACACTGGTAGTTCTCTCTAGCTAACAGGCTCCTAGCTAACAGGTTTATTGCTCTGTGCTTTTGTGGATTTCATCATGTATATCGTGAATGAAGCCACATCCCCTATCTTCATGAAGGAATCCTATCGTAGGCAGACAGAAATCACGTGCTTTTTCATAATTAATGAAACAACTAGTTGTACAGGTTTCAAGTATTATCAGAAAAAATAACTTAACTCCAAAATTATCATCTAGCTTATATAAATTATCACCTCAGTATATAGGTATATCATCTCAGTCAGAAAGAATACAAATTAAAAATTCGTGCGTTTGAAAAATTAATGTTTTTTTTTTCATTTATAAACTCAGTTAAATTTTCTCATTTGATGAGATTTTATATACTTTCAGCGTTACGTGATAGCTACTGTTTGTGGTTTTGAACTCGAAAAAACGGGTAAGGGAAGTGGAAAACTTAGGCTATGAGCAGTAAAAAGTTAGAAAGTAAATCAATTAATTGTCTTCGAGTATTTTATAATGCATGTTTTTACCTAAATGTTATTTTTCAAAGTTGTATTTGATCAATTTTATCTTTCATAAGAATCGAAATGTTATCATTCATGCTTCAAATCCTCTTTAGAAAAACGTGTTTATTTGTACAGAAATGCTCTAATTTGTCTAAATATTGATCACCTTATAAGGAAAAAAAGGCGTTATTAATTAATGTTTTAAGTCTTATGCTTTCATTCGTAGCTGCAAACTATGTTGTGTTCCAACAAATAGCAAGAAATTAAAAAAAAAAAAAAAAAAAAAAAAAAAAAAAAAAAAAACTTTCAGTTAAATATGAGAAAACAAGGCTGTAAACCCCGACCTCTTAGTTTGTATAATGTATTGCTTCAATTGAATATCCAGAAATACCCTTTCATTTTATAGCCTTGTTTTTCTTGTTATTTGATCCAAATAACAAATTTTGGTGATCTTGTTATTTGATGATTTTTATTTGACCTCGAAAAGCAGTTACTAATACTTTATATCTGTTTGCCTATAACTCTCCAATAAACTGCTCGCCAAATTGCCGGACAATAGTAAGGCAGATAGAGAAAAGTTTCATGGAATTTTTGCATTTCCCCATGCGTGCTCTTGTAATGTAACTGGTAGCACATCTGGCTAGCAGTTTGAGAGCTCAAATTTCCGTTACAGCATACTTTATTTCCCAAGTTTCTCGCTTCAAGAATATAATAGTTTTAAGAAGCGCACTGGTAGAATATGTCTTAGAATTTTTTTTTTTTTTTTGTTTTTTTGTTTTGCTTTTTTGAAGTGAGTTATAACGTTTGCTTCTCTTAGCTGTCATATATTGTAACCAACTCTAAATAGACTGACAGCGAAATATTGGTCTAAGAGCAAACGACAGAGTCTTGAGAACGTTCTAAAAAAACCTTTTTTCATCAAATCAGATCTTGAACATAGTCTGTAAATGTATAGTGTCTGTGCCACATGGGGTACTCTAAATATGCGGCGAGTCGAAAGGCCTCTTGAAAGGTTGTTGGTAGGGGAAGAGGGATGAGAGACCTTTGGATACGTCCCCCGCGATGCTCTGCTTCGAAACTGGGGGCGGAACAAAACAAAACTGGGGGCGAGTAAAGTCGTATTGTCACCTGTATGGTGCTCAAGGCTGTTGCCAACGACAGGTGCGATCCTGCACTCCTTGCCAGGATGGATTTCGTGCACTTGCTCTGATGTTACTATGGGACAAGTGAGATAAGTTACAACAACAACAAAATTTTAAACTGAAGCGTGAATCGCAGAAATATAGAAAAGAAATCGACACAGAACATTGATTGAAAAAAAGTCACCAATCTAAGACACTTCACATTGGCGAAAGAATACGGTTTTAAAATGTTATTTTTCAAGCTAACTTATTTATACATTCTTGCCAATAAAATTAGGCCTGAAATATTTTGCTTATTGCTAGTTTAAACCTTTTTTTTTTCCCATTATTCATTAGTGTAGGAAACCCTTCATGCTTTTTAAAGCAACTTGTTTATTTTATATCAAAATATAAATAACTATCAACGTAAATTGCAAAGATTCTTTTTTTTTCTCCATATCTCTTTTAAGATATCTTACCCTTTCCTTTACACGAATTGCTTAAGAAAGAAATATGAAAGAAGAGAACTATTGTGTATGAAAGAAGTATTTTAAGTTTAAATTAGAGCACGCTGTCATCGGGCATAAAGTTTACAATTAATAGAGGTCAAAGTATAAAATTGGGAAACTTGCTATCTATCAAATGCGCTATTATGCAGTTTTGAACGATGACATATGCTTTAGATTGTCAGGTATCAGTATTATGCTTTTTATAATAAGATAATTTTCCATTATTAAAACCTTTGTTGATATCATATTAAAATGAATTAATGGAAAGTTAATTATGGATGTAAACGGGTGCCAAATTTAAGTCTAACATTATAAAGTGTTAATACCTGAAAAATATTTGTATGACTTGAATATTGTGGTCTTATTGCATACTTATACGTACCTATGAATTTCTGAGACACAATCAGCATAAACCTAGTTTGTTATTGATAATACATTCATTATATTCACATTAATCTTGCAAATTTAATAATTAACATGTTGATGATACCTTGTTTCCTTCTTTATATGGTGACAAATGCTCATCCAGTGATGTAACGTTTAGAATTTTACTACATCTATGGTATGAATGCATCAGCAAACGTACGTTTTAACGTTTTAACGTGAGTAAAATCCAGATATTTCATTTGCAGAAATATTTAGTTTCATTAATCGTGATGATATTCACTATAGTATGCAGCTTTAGGATTTTCCTACAAATTTTAAATCTAAAATTTCTGAAAGAAACATTTTAAATTTTGCGTTATGTGACTGCTTATTAGAATAAATTATAGCAAATTTTGTGTAATTTAAATTATTATGAAACATTTTATAAAAAACGCTGAAACGAAAAATATAAAAAATGCTACAGATTTTAATTCTTTTTGACCTTTTTTGCTAAAAGTTTACATTTAATTCATAAACAACTTTATATCAAAATACAACTGGAATTTTTGAAGCTGAAACATCAGCAATACTAGGAAATCATAAACTCATTATTTTCCAAGGTGCACATTCTCTGGGTTCCACGATGAAATTATTTTGCTTGATGATAATCATTTACTGAAGAACTTCTTCAGCTAATACTCTTTTTTAAAGTTTACTGTCTTTTAAGCAGTATTTATATTTGATTCATATTAAGTTTTTTTTGTCATTTTTTCTAATCTCGGCATAAAATTTGTTTTGGAGGGAAAAACTTCTTGTTACTCTTCAAAATTACTCTTTTTGTTCAAGAAGAAAGAATCTTATCCTGCATTGTGCTTACAGAAGAAAACATCGCGGACGAAAACATGGGAAAACAACTCAAGGAGAAAACATCGGGGGAGAAAAGGAAACAAGGGGAAAACATCGTGGTACAAAACATTTTTTTTTCTTTTTTTATACGGGGCAATGGCGGTCCCTCAGCCGACTTCGGCTTGGCCACTTCTAAGGCCAGAACTGGTGGTCACTTTATTATGGAGCCACCTAAAGGTGGGCCACCTTTGTCTCCTATGAAGGGGCAGGCGGTTACAACCATGCCTTCTCTGAGATTCGAACCCGTTACCTTTGGTATCGCAGTCGGATCCACTAACCACTATACCGTCTAGGCGGCTCAAGGTACAAAACATCGTCGTCAAAAATAAGTTGATTAAAAAAAATCCGCTTTTAAAAACATCGTCGTCGAAAATATCGAAAATACCACACGCAGTATTCAAAATCATTAACTTCAGATATTTTTGCACCCTACCATAAACAATACCAAAAGTAAAAGTTTTTAAGTCAGGGAAGATTTTTGAATTGCTCCACCTTTCTACCTCCAATGCTACGAAACAAGATAAATAGAGTAGTTTCAAACTTAGCATGTTATGCAATCACGTAAGTGGAAACTGTCTACATTTTATACCCAAATCCCAAATAATACAACTAAATAATACATATGTGTATATACTTACATAACTTTACAAGAGAAAGATGCGCCTATGGTGGGTGTGACATTTAATTTAAAATGTTTCATACTCAGCTGGAAAACTATGCTTGTTTTACCGACACCTGTAATGGGAAAATATAACGTATAGTGGAAATAGATTCTAATATACATATAATTTTAATTAAATTGCTTAAATTTATATACAGCAAAGTATGAACAAAATTTCTTGATTTTTTTTTCTTTAATACATTTTAAAGTTGTAATCTTTACAACCTTGCTGTTAAAAACGATAAAAATGTAACATTGAATGAGAAAACTGATAAAAATCGAGAAATTACATACTGCTGAAAATCTTTAAAAGGATATGATGTGGAAGAGACAGAGGGAATATCAGTTACAAAGGCTTTAAAAGCTTGCACAAAAAAAAAAAAAAATACCTGAAGATTTGGAATGTTAAAATATTTTCTTGATACACTATTGATGGTCCTACAAAACGATTTAAAAGAGATAGTTGTAACTTGGGGAATGAACTTACCTGTTTTTGTGACTCCACATAGCTGCTGTCTGTTTTTTTAGTGCACATACTGTATAATGTTTTAATAAATTTACTTTTGTAATCCCCATGTTGTTGTGCATTTGTGGTACTCGCGAACTTTTTATATGTTCAAAAATAAATAAATGAATAAATTAAAAAAATAAAATAAAAAAATAAAGCTTTTATTCAAGATTACAAATAAATGCAAATACCAAACTGATCAGTTCTTACAATACTTATAGAGAAGTGAAAGACGCTTTCAATTTAAATTTTCTTTTAATGCATTTAATAATAATAATGCTATAAGATACTGAAATATTTCATGCAATGAAAACGTACACTCAAATTGCTTTTGTTAACAATATTCGTATTTCGTGTAACATTTAATTCTTTCAATCCGAGAATATTTTGAAAACTGTTATCATTTTAGAAAAGAATTAGAAGTTACCTTCGGAACTAAAATATTCATACATCATTAGTAATTACACTTTCAAAGACTAATAAAAATAATTCACTTACTTAAAAATCCATTAAAAGCCAAAAATATCATTTAATGCAATTTAATAGAGTTATTTAAAGGCTCATAAAAATTAAAATACTGAAGTATTTTGATAGAAATGCTATTACAGTATATTTCCATATGCAATTATATGTATGATTAAGACCTTTTTTTTCAAGTAGGAATTTTAGGTACAATGCGCATTATTGAAATACCTTTAAATTGTATCTTTCAAAGCCAAAACTACCAATGATGAGTATATACCTAGCTCTTTTCATAAAGGTTTTTTTAACTTTCTGCAAAGCAAATAAATAATTTGCTATTTTAAAATAAAATCATACCAATTGACTCGAAAAATATTTAATTAATCACTTCATTTAAAAATTATCATACATCTGATGTATTAAAACTAAATTCTCATTTGACATTTCATCTTTTTTCTGAATTTAAATATTAACAAGCTAAATGAAAGGAAAAACAAATCATTGCTAGTAATATGTAACAGTTACATGTGAAGGACAAAAAGTAACTTTTTTAACTGATAAAATGACCTTATTTTAATATTAAAGCCAAAGAAAAATAAAGTATCCTACCTTGTGATCCAATGATGCACGTTTTAACGGAAAAGGAAGAGTTATGCATCATAAAATTTCTTTTCACGAACTGACCTGAACTCAATATAACTCAAAACAAATAATTTATAAGAGACAATGAGCACGAAATCTTTCTTTGACTGCCTTCAAAGAATGCTAGGAAAAACCAGCTGCATTTCCTCCAGTTTCTCACTGGTTATCAAATTTCAACAGGTTTAGTTGCAAGTTTTATTGTAAATTCGTGCACCAGTGCGTTGAAGAATTTGAAATACTATATTAAAAAAAAGTTTTGTTTTAAACAATAGTAAAACTACACCAAATAGAACGCTAAACTATTGGGCGCAAATGTCAAACAAAGCGGCCGAAATATCAATCTGATATTTTCATCTGACTGTGTTTGAATAACCAAACAGCTCAAACAGCTGAAGAGATATGAAAATCAAATTCCCAAGCTACTGTTATCATAAACCCAACTTCGTCCTACAAACTTCAAACGCTATCAGCTGGAGTTTTTTAACGATGTTTTTTTAATGGCCTTTGATGACTAATTTGATTCCAACACTTTGCTTATCTGTCTGCATATAGTCATCTGGTGATACGCTTTCTAAAAAGCCCACTTTTTAGCGACTAATGCTGATGATCTCAAACTGGATAGATAACGAAATTTTGTTGACAACAAATAAAACGCAGTGTATTAACATCAGGTTTTTATTTCATTGACATTTCTAATAATTCAGTAAACTTTGGTTTCGCCAAATATGCAAATAATGTTTTTAAAAATCTTCAGTTGTTGATAAATCAGTAGCGAATTACGATTCTGGATTTTTTCAATAATTATTTTTTGATTTTTGAAACATTTGATTTTGGAAATTTGCATATATTATAAAATTGAACAGGCATATATATGGTAATACTTCATGAGTTTGATGTCTCGTTCTATCTAAAGAGTCTAATCATTGCATTCTTTACGGTAGGAATTGTCATCATAAAATAATCTGTAAAAATAGTCGTTATATTAGTCATATTTATACTGTAAAATATATATATGCATGCATGAAAATTAAAAAAAGCTAGTTTAAATAAGCTACGCGTAGAACAAGCTAGTTAGTTTAAATAAGCCTGTATAAGCTACGCGTAGAGCATAATTTATTTTAAAAGAGAAGCTCAAATCTTTGTTTAATTTGATGAAACAACAACTGGAAAAAGAAAGCCTGAAATAAGAATTACAACAGCAACAATAATTATAATAATCGTAAAATGACCTTCTCCATCTGAAAAGAAGGAGAATTATACATTTGAGTGCTTAACCCTTAAATATTCATGTTTATTATGACCTTGTTTATACATATATATATTCATTTACATTAGTTTTGTGATTTATGTAGACGAAGTTTAGAAGACAAAGTCTGTAGAAGGAAAAAGGGAGAAAACCGGAGGAGCATGGGCTATTTTTCAAAATATTAGGGGTTATTTTCCATTGATATTTATACCAATAGATTTGCATTGTTACAAAAAAGTACTTTAAAATCTTTCTATAGCTTTCTATAATTAAGTATAACTTTCTTTCTCCAAATAACTTATTTTTGCAACAAAATTATCGCAATCAAAGTTTTAAAACAAAATCTCTTTTTAATTTTTTTGTATAGTAAGACCTGCTAGCTTTAATTTTTTTGGTATTTTTGGTACCTGCTAGGTTTGGTATAGTAACACCTGCTAGGTTTAATACCTGATAGGTTTAATAAGACTTGCTAGGTTTGGTATAGTAGGCTGCTAGGTAAGACCTGCTAGGTTTAATTTTTTTTGGTATAGTAAGATCTGCTAGGTTTGGTATAGTAAGACCTGCGAGTTTAGTAAGACCTGCTAGGTATTTTAAGGTGCTGTTGTGAGAAATATTTAGTTCCTTTGTATGACCTGCTTATAAGGCATTTCGCAGTCCTCCTTCTAATTCTCTTCTCTCCCTCCTTCTTCTTCCCTAAACTTCTCCATAGCACTATGCTATGCAGAAAGCATACTCGGAGCGTATTCCAGAGGTCCAGGTTCAAGTCCCGGTGAGTGCATTACTCATTTGTCATGTCTCCTACTTCAAAATAATCTAATGTCTCTATATTGGCGCCCGAACTGAAGAAAGGGGGATGGATGTTGGTTCTTCACCGCAAAGATTTGGCGATTGGGTCCCCTAATTCCCAGTCGCTTTTTAAAAGGGGGAGTATATAAGGTATTTTACCCCTCCTTTCTGCATGGCTTTGTGGTGTAGCGGTAGCACACTCGGCGCATATTCCAGAGGTCCAGGTTCGAGTCTTAGCTAGGGCACTGCTCATTTTTCATGTCTCCTATTTCAAAATAACATAATGTCTCTACATGCTAATCAAAATAAGTTTTTACCGTCCTGCTGGAAAAATATCTGGAATGTATTTCAAATAAATTGCTTTCTTCAAGATCGTAAAAATATCGAAATATTATGTAATCAACAGCAGTTACTCGTATACAAACCCCAAAGAAAACTATAAAATAATAGAATAATGCATATAATTGGGTGCAAAGGAAGTTCTGAAAAGCCAAATGTGAGAAATAATGGTGTGTTTATTGTTCAAAATTGTATTTGGTTTTTCGTATTATGATGTTTATTTTCATATTTGATGTTTTTGCATTCATCTGCCTTTGCGTACGTAAAAAAGTTCTTGTAAATATAAATTTAGGAAAATAAGGTCATTATATAGGTCAAATCTTAAGAATCGATAAGGTCAAATCTTAAGAAAATTTAGGTCTTTCTTATAAATAAAAATCGAATGACTTGATTGCCAGGTAATCTTATTATTATTTTAGAGAAATGCTTTGCGTGTTTAAAAATATAAGCTTCATTATTTTAAATGCTATTATATAAGTTTCATGTCAGTTGTCGAATTTATTAATTATTATTTATACATTATTTCGAACACCATATCGTTTGGAAACAAGATATTTTAACTTCTCCGAGCGTTGTTTGTAACTGAATGTATAAACTATGTGTAATCCTTAAGTAATAAATATGTTTCGTTCAGAGTAATTTCTCAACTTTTCATACAGTGCATTATTTAAACTTTTTACCAACAGTTTTAAAGAATGGTGGCGATAGTCTGAAGAGGAATAATGTTTAGGAACTTCATAACTAATGGTCAAAGTTTCTTTAAAATAAATACTTGCAGTGCTGTTCCATTTTATGCGACTGAATAGTTGCACATAATTAAATTAGTTAGGTATGTTTCTTTTACACGATTCGCTTTCAATACATGTTTCCATTGCAGCATATAATGAACAATCATTGTATTAAGTAATTAAATTTTTACTTTTACATGCAGAAGCTCTATGGACAGATATTTTGTGAAATAAATTATTTAGCAATACCATCAAGGTGATTATGTTCAATCGTTTCACATCAAGTTGATTATGTTCAATCGTTCTCACATCAAAGTGATAATGTTCAATCGTTTTCACATCAAGGTGATTATGTTCAATCGTTTTCATATCAAGGTGATTATGCTCAATCGTTTTCACATCAAGGTTATTAAGTTCAATCGTTTTCACATCAAGGTGATTATGTTTAATCGTTTCACATCAAGGTGATTATGTTCAATTGTGAGCTGCCCAGACGATATAGTGGTTAGTGACCCTGACTGCCCAGAGTTCGAATCTCGAAAAAGACATGGTTGTAATTGTCCTTCCTTCCATAGGAGGCAACGGTGGCCGCCTATTAGGTGCTTCCATAATGAAATGGCCCTTACTTCCGGCTTTTGTAGTGGTTAATGGCTATTAAATGAAGCGCCCGGCCATTAAAAAAATGTTGAATCGTAAAGTATTTTCTTATGTGAGTTTGAATTTTTAATTTTTGTGAATCCTCATGTGAAATTTATATGAGATTTGAATGTGTGAAAAAATCGATTCGTCTTCGGTTGCAGTTTTAGAAATGATATTGTGATGTACTTTGCATACCTATTTTAGTATCTCTTTGCAATCTCTGAAATGCATAAGTAGATTAATGCGGAGTAGAAGAAAACTCTCTTTGCACTTTTTTTCTGCGTTAATATGCCTAGAGAGTTTGGTTTGTTAGATTGTGGCGAACATTCGAGGACCAAAGAGAAGGGATGCCTTCGTGGAGCAGTTTCTGAGGGAACTGGTTCGTATACACGTTACACATGGGGAAAAGCATGAAAACGCCCAAGCAGTCAGCCCGTTGGGTAGCATTCGAGCCCCCGACCGAACTACCAAGATTCAGCGACTTTACTACACGGCCGCTCGTGGGCCTGCCTAGAGAGAGTGGTATGTTTTAGAAAGAAGAGAAAGAATGCATTCGTTTTTTACTCTAACTAATTTGTTAATCTAGAATTTCTGGGTAATAGACTAGTTTATTTAATTAAAGAAAACTGGTGGAGGGCTAGTTGCTACGGAAGGATGCTTTCGGAAAGGATATTTTAAAGAAAATTAACTCGTATTCTTATTATAAAGTTAAATCACGAAACTCCCATGCAGGTAACTGTTCGCCGGTATTTAGACTCGGTTCGAACTATCAGTATGCAGCGGTCTTTGGCCATTCTCGGCGGAAGCTCAAGTACGAATGAATATGTGGTGAGACAAAAAAACATTTATCCGTTTTGGATTCTGTTTCTGGAAAATGAATTTGGTGAATTCATGGAATTTTGAACCCCTCCTAAAGTGTAGTTGGATTATGGACCAGTTTCTTTTAAAAGTTTCCCACGATGACACATAAAAGCTTCTTACCATGTTATCTATTCCATTGGCCAACTTTGGTTCGGTGCAACGGTTTTTCTCGTCCCTTCCACCTTAGTCTTATGGTACATTTCTTGACTGATTGCTTTTCCCAGCTTATCTTTCTTTATCCCATTCTTTATCTTAGCTCTTACAAATATGTGCTACCTTCTTTCTTGTTTAATGGTTCTTTTGTTTTCGTAGGCTCCCAAAATTCGAGACCATTTGTAGCGATTTTCCTTTTTAGCCCAAAGGATGTTAGCCCAGAAGGGCTAATTTCGTTTTGAGATTTTGCGTCAAAAACTTTAAATGTCCGTTTGACTTTTCAAATTGTTGCCACCAAATATTATCACCCTGTTTTATATTTTAATAAATTAAATAATGAAGAATCTGCATAAATGAATGTGTGTTTCTCGCATTGTGATAAAACAGCAGTAGCTAGAGCCATCAAATTTCGAATAACCTAATCCTCCACCGAATGTGGGCATCTGGAAGCCCTAATTTGGAATTTGTTTTATTATCGATTTCGTATTTTGTAACACTTGAATAAATTTTTTATTAACAAACTCAACGATTTTAAAGCGAGCAATGGCAACACCGTATCCCCCCAAAAAAACACACACACACATTTTTTTTATCTCCGGCGCACGAGACGATTGTGTATTAGAAATTCTGAAGATATGCACGTTTTCAAATTATTATGCGATATTCCTGTTGAATTGAATTTTATGGTTTAAGTGCAAAGAACATGATATTTAATAAATAAAGGTAACACACACAAAATATTTTTTTTTAAAAAAAAAGGCTCTTTTGGGCGTAATGTAAAATCTTAAAGCTTTCAGATTTTTAGTCAAAAGGGGCTTTGTCCCTGAAGGAGTATTGTTTTCGTTTTGCGATTTTGCGTCGGAACCCTATAAACGGCATATCACTTTTCAAATCGTTGCCACCAAATACTATCGCTCTGTATTATATTTGAAGAAATTAAATAATGAAGAATCTGCATAAATGTATGCATGGTTCTCGCATTGTGATAAAACAACGGTACTCAGAGCCATCCAATTTTGAATGACGTAATCCTACTGCGTCTGAAAGCCTAAATTTGAAATTTGGAATTTGTTTTATTATCGATTTCATATTTTGTAAAATTTTAACGAATTTTTGATTAACAAACTCAGCGATTTAAAAGCGAGCAATGGCAACACTCTCCCGGGGAGGGGAACTTTTTATCTTCAGCGCGAGGAAATGTGTATCGGAAATTCTAAAGATATGCTCATTTTAAAATTATTTTGCGACATTACTATTGAACTGAATTTCATGGTTTAAATACAAAAACCATGAGGTACTTTTCCGTTTTGCCGGCGCAAACGATAAAGTCGCCAATAATGGTACAACTTATGCCAAACAGAATATCTTCCCTGGTAACCTTTCACTCTATATTTTCAAAACAATTCGCAGCCATTTCTTATCAGATTGATTGTTTCTTTCAATACTGACATACAATTACATAGAATGTTTACAAAAGATAGTTAAATTTTATACCCTAAGACCATTTGCGGTAATTAAGTCAATTAGGAGTAATCACACCGCTCACCAGAAGGCGAAAATATAGGAAAGGAATATATATAATAAATACAAGAAAAATATTGAAAATAATATAATGTAATAAATATAGGAAAAATATTTCAATTTAAGGGTTAAATTCATCATTTCTAATGAGAATGCACTAGCGAAGTAAAACACTGCGGTTTTACATAATTTCTGAGTAAACTATTCGTACGAATTGAAATCATTCTTGCATTTAAACTTGTATTCTAAATTAAGATTTAACTTGAAATTAATGTAGATAATTACTGAGAGAATTATACTTACATGTTTACATGAGATGAGATCACTTTGGGTCACGTGATACGAACCAGCGAATCAGGTTGTTGAACCAAGAAAGCATAGTAAATTCTTAAACTAATGTCTTTTTACAAATTTATTGGCTTTTTACAAAATTTTAAATCATATTAATATGTTTATGCCTTCAAAATAAAAAAAATTCTTAGAACTAAAATCTTTTATGTGTGTACTGTATGCTGTCGTCAACAAAGTCTGCTTGGCGAGATTTGCGCTGGCGAAACGGAAAAGTACCGAAGATAATATTTAATAAATAAAGGTAACACACAAAACGTTAAAAAAAGCCATTTGGACGTAATTTAAAACCTGAAACTTTTCAGAAATTTTTTTTTTTGAAATTATCTTTTTTTATATATCTTTTTTTTATACTCGGTAGATAAGTTTCTCAATACTTTAAAATGTGTCTCTATATTCTTTTCTAATTCCTATTTTACATGATACGTCGGAAATTTATTCATATTTGAGAGTATATGACTGCCTATCTTCATCCTTGAAGGGCCAGTCATGACATTAATATTTTGAATAATAAATGCATCGTAAAATTAAAGTTTAATTTATGTATTTTTCGTTTCTATATATGAGAATAATGAATCAAATTTATTTCCTACTTTGAAGTCACGTTTTCGCCTTTTTCTATTGTAGTAGTGCTGCTGTCTACTACATACGTCTCCCGAAGTTTAAAGTTGCCTCATTCATCAATTTTTTACATAACTTTGTTCAAATTCAAGGTCTCACCGATGAATAAAAATCACTTTATTTAAGAGCATTATACGGTTTCTAGTTAAAATAATTCCGCGATTGTCTTTACACAGAATAATGCTTAGCTAAACAACTCGTATTGGCAATTATAGTTGAATAGCAGCTGTAATTCCAGCTGTTACGACACTGCTTATAATATATGAAAGTTATAAAAGAACAGAGTGTATATTAATCTTTTCAACTGACTGAAACCGATAAGGAAGCAGCTTAACATGTTGCTTTCCGAAATCTACATTTCTTCGAAAATATTAGTGAGAGCTTTCGGACAATGATCTGAAAATACTTAGGAATATTCAAGACTCGTTTTAAAGTGTCTTTCATGTTTTTACATGAAGTTTCGCACAGGTACAGACACCAGTGGTTATCACGTATCGTGTCAGCGGAACGATCATCTTACCATCAGGAAAAACAGTATATGGCACTGAATAAAAATAAGTATTTATATACATTCATGTTTAAAATAATATCTTGTAGCAAATCACTTCCTACTAGTATTTCAGTTAAAGTTTTTAATTACTAATACTATTCTCGTAAAAGACTAGCCGATAATTAATGTTTTAGCAAACTTGACATACGCATTTGTATGTCAGTGTAATTTGGGAGAAAAATATATCTCTGAATCTTTGCATATTCTGTAGTTCGAGGTATATTAGCAGACTTTTTTTTATGAAATTTTCCACTATTTTCTGGTTTCTAGTATCATTGTTAAAAGTTATAAATTCAAGTTTAAGAATCTCTTTAAAAATAGTTTGCCAGATCTTTCTGCCTCCTTTTAATGGTAACAAGTCTGTTAAATTTCTCTGAACTATTAAAATACCTACAGAGTTTATCAAACACAAACGTTCTTTCCTAATTCCTCAATTAATGTTCCCTAGGAATATAAAACTACGGTCTTCAATATGCTATGTTTTATTGGCTTTCCTGCCGACTCTAATGTAATCCTGGACAGAGAGTTTGCTGGTATACCATTCTTACCAAAATAATGCTGAATACCAAGGTTATATTCTTGGAATTTTAAAGCACATCAAATCAGTCTTGGCAAGACATGTGTACCTGTAAGAAATTGAATTAAGGTGGCATGATATGCAAAGACAGGGTATGTTTTTTTTTCACCTAACAAATCTAAAATTTTGTACTGTGGATAACAACACAAAAATAGCGCAGTCTATCTCCCTATAGCTACGCTCAACACACGATAACGTCTGATGAAGGATAAGTTGTTCATTTACCCTATATACGTCCCCGCTCCCTTTGAAGTAATCCAACGCATCGGCATAAATTTCCTTCCGAAAGCTTTTCTTTAGGTCGAAGAATTTCCAGTGCCTCTGAAATTAGTGCTTCTTTCAGTTTTTCAAACGAAAAATGGATGGTTTATTTGATTATGGCAAATCACTCCAGGCTTACCTGCGTGAGGGATTTCAATACCTGAATGAGACGGATTTTTATTATTGAATTTTATTTTAATATAATACGTTAATATTTTAACACTTTGTACTTTATTAAACTCATGATTTGTGGTTTTATCCCTGTTCTTAAATCTGATATCATTGTCTAAGTTTCATATACTTGTTTCATCTGAGCATTTCATCATTCTACTTTTTTATTCGATTTTACAATTCAGCTTTGTTTTAATACACAACTTAAGTTTGGCGCATCACAACCTTTCAGGTTATGATGTGCCAAAAAATCCACCACCACATCTGCATAAGAAAAGGGATTTCTAAAAAGAGTGGTTAGTGTCCACATAGCACGTAGGGAAAACCACTAAAGTCATACATTTACTTGTTTTTATTTTCCTTATTATCTATTTGTAGCGTGTATACGAGCTAGTTTCCCTTAGAAAGTCCACTACGAAGGCATCCTTCGCCTTAGGCAGATAGCCCTAGTGTGCTTTGGCATAATAAACTAAACAAAACCAAAACAAACTTTATTGTCTATTAAATTATGGGAAGATGATGTACTTTCGCCGACAAAAGTAGGAATTAAATCACGATTTAAAGATAAAAGGTTTTATACTGAGATACAAAAAGAACTCAAATAATCATCATTCACTAATTGAATGGAATGCTAAAGGGGAGTGGTACGAGAGTTCCGGTTCATAGTTTCCCATTGTGAGCGCTAAGAAAATAGGAAATTTAAGGGACCATTCCTAGTTCGAGGGGCAATGAAGGTGTAAAAAAAACACGGAAAATTTAGTTAGTTTAAAATTTTTTAAACAAATGTTTAAGCATTCACTTAATTGTACAAATAAGCATTTTTACAAGAATATAATTATTACAAGAATTTTTATTATATATTACATTATATATTTTATTATATATTACAATATATTTTACAAGAATCATACCAAATCTTGTCAATCGACTCTTGGCACTACTTGGTCTTTTGCACTCGAGAGCTATCTAAGAAAAGGGAGGAATGCCTTTGGGAAGGACTTTCTGAGAGAAACTGGCTCTTAGCCACGTTCCTTATGGATAAAAGCAGGAAAACGCCCATGCAGCCAGCCAGTTTGCCTGAAATCGAACCCAGGTAGAACTACCAGTATTCAGAGACTTTACTGCTCGGCCGCTGGAGAGTCTTCATAAAAATTTCATATAAAAGTAAAAGGTATTTCCCTCGTCTTCTTAGCATGTAGTGTAGTAGTCTGCACGCTGGGCGCGTATTCCAGAGGTCCGTGGTTCGATTCCCAGGGAGGGCGTTGCTCATTTTTCACATTTCCTGCTTCCAAAAAATACCTGATGTCTCTACAAATGTATTAAGGATATATTCTGCGAATTATATTATCCAGATTATATTATCTGTTTTTCTAGTATATTGGGCTTTAGCTTCTTATATATCATATGCTCTTGAAAATTTATCTTCTTATAAATTAGGTGCTCTTGAAAACTGCTCGGAAGATAGGGATGCTTTTGTTTCTAGCAACAAGAATTTAAAAAAAAATCAAGTGATCTGAATATGCATGAACATTTGCATTAAAAGTGTAATCAGATTTTCACTTGAAAGGAAATATATCAGACTAATAATTTCTTTAATTACAGAATATGATACGGGTCTGGCTTAAAATCAGTGATTTATTCCTACAGTGATTTGTTAAGACGTTCACTAATTAGCATTGTAAATCGTAAAACATAAATTAGTCTATTGGCTCTTTTATTTAAAGGAAAATAGTTCATAATGCAAACAAATCATGTCAAGGAAATAATTTTTTTTTATATAATCAAGCATTTATATAATTGCAGATAAGGATCCTTTATCTTTCAAAAAAGGCTATTCAAATGTATTTGTTTTCTAGTGTTTGACCTCAAAAGACATTTTGTTTTCGGTGTCTTTTCAAAGGAATCAAAACATTAATTTTCTGAAAGCGAAGGATATCAAACAGATAGTTTATCGTAGAAGTAAACCAAATCCTTTGTCAGTGGAGATAGATGCAATCAAACGATCAAAGAAAAATTTTTTTCTTTGTTATCATAAAAGAGTTCTTGGAGAAAGATTTGATCGGCAGCTTTTCAAACATTCCGCGAAGTACACTAATCTCCAGTTTACTTTAAAGCATGTGTATTTAACTTGAGGTTAAGTTCTGAAACATATGAATTAGAAGAGCGTGTATAACATTAAAGCTAAATTAATATCAAAGACATGTTACAAGGTATAAAAAGAATTCAGTCTTCTCAAAATGTCTTCTCAAATGAAGTCTATTAACTAGTTGAAACCCAGAACAAAAGATAAAAACAAATAACTAATGAAATAGTGGAATAGAAACAATATCAAAATGGAAAACGGGAAAAATGCATATGTGGTGCAACAGCTGGATAAGAATTATTCTTCGAATTTCTATACATTACAACTTTCTGCTTTTAGTTGGTGAATGTTTACTTTTCGGTCAGTACCTTTCTATTGGGTTATCGATGTTTTTATCAATATATGTCTCGGGTTTTAACCTTCACCTAGTCTTTATCTAAGCTTTTGCTTCTTTTTTCGCTTGTTTATTATTTTTCTCTTTATCATAGAAATTTCCTTCCATAAATAAATGTGTTACGTATAAACTTATTTCGATTTTATTAGAGTTAGGCAACTTTATATTGCTAATTAGAATAACAGATAAATCCCTACGAACACAACTTTCTCTTTAGAAACGTCGCTTTCCGCTCCTTCTCGGTCTACCTACACTGCAGTCTGTTACGTTTCTTCTTATCAAAATATCAACAATGTTCTAGAACATTGTTGATATTTCAGAAGTTTCTTACAAAATCAGAAGCTTTTTATAAAAAACATACTTGATCGCGTGAAATGGTGGTTTGGTTTGGTTTATTTGATTATGGCAAATCACTCAAAGGCTATCTGCTTAAGGAAAGAGATGCTTTCGAGGAGGGATGCCATCGAGGAAACTGGGTCGTATATACTTTACACATGGGGAAAACACCCAAGTAGCTAGTCCATTCGCCAGGATCCCAATCACGGACCGAACTATCAGTGTTCAGCGACTTTACCGCTCGGCCGCTACTGGGCTGATTCCTTGAAATGAACTTTTTCGAGATGCGGTGTGGTGAATTTAATTATGACAAAGCACACTAAGGCTATTTGCCTAAGGGGAGGGATGCCTTCGTGAAGGACTTTCTAAGGGAAACTGGCTAGTATATACGTTACACATGGGGAAAACCACGAAAACGCCCATGCAGCCAGCCCGTTCGCGGGATTCGAACCTCGGACCGAACTACCAGTGTTCAGCGACTTTACCGCTCGGCCGCTGGGCCTTTTTCGAGATGCAAAGAATTTAAAGAGAATAAACGAATTTCCATCTGATTTATAAAAGGAAAAAGGACAGCGAGATTTTAGTCCCAGCCTTTCGGGATTTATTCTGAATGTAAGAAATAATTTTTCAAACCAAAAGGAAGTTTACAATATTTTCTCGCTTGAAGAACTAAAAAACACATTCATAGTCAACGAGGTAAAACGAATTCTATAAAATCAAAACCAGCCCCGAAGTTATTTCTAGTAATTTTTAACTTCATAAAGATGGCTTTTCGTAATGACTTATGTATAAGATAAAAAAATCTGAAGCATGAAATTACTACTTTTAATTTGGCTATACCCCGTATTGCCTTAAAAATACTAATATGTCAATCTAAAGAGCGTCGTCTGAAGATTGACTTGTTTCGTGTTTATTTTATCATACTGCAATGCGATGAACCCTCAGCCAATCAGACTAAAGAAACTTTTGTCTATAAATATCACTGTTACTATTGTGTAAGCACTTTTTTCTTCCCCCTTTGCCTTCTGTTTAGAGGCGTACTTGCCGCTCTGCTTTATCTACATTGGTGGAGATTTCAAAATTGTGCGGGTGAACCTGTCTAATTACGAAATAATACTATACGAATCTACTCCACACTGGCTAAACTTTTTCGTCACAGTTATGTCATCTTCCATATTCCTAACTTTATCGCTCTATATGCACAGTTCAGAATCCTCAAGTATCTACAACGAAATATCACACCTTTTTACTTTTTAAAAATTCAATGCATATATTACTGTGCATATAAGTAATATATGCATTGAATAATATATATATATATGTATGTATAACAGTAATATATACATATATATATATATATATATATATATTACTGTACAATTTGCTGTCCATATTGAAAAATAAGGAGTACAGTACGTACCTTTTTATGAAAAGCGCATTTTTGTTGTGACTTATTTCACTTGTTTGACGGTAACATCAGAAGAAGCTCACGAAATTCATCGTTGCAAAGAGTGGAAGATTGCGCCTGTCTTTTGGCAACAGCCTTGAGCACCATACATGTGACAGTACGACTTTGTTCAGTTCTTCCCCCCGATTTTGATGAAGAGTACTCCAAGGGGGACGGGTGCGAAGGATCTCCCACTCGCATCCCTTACCACCAGCCTCTCAAGAGGACTTTTTGCTCACCGGCTATTTAGAGTGCCCCCTCACCGTACAGACACTATACATTTACAAGCATCCATGCCTTCGCAAGGATTCGAGCCGGGCCCTTCGGTACAGCAGTCAGCGTCGCTAACCACTTTCCTGGTTGGGCGGCAAAGCGCATTTTAAAAATTTCATTGAATTTCTATAAAGTAAGAAGGTTTTAAGATTTATCACTGTTACTGCTATGAGATACACTGAACTACTATTAAGAAAAATAGGTACTTTATTTTGGCTTTGGCGCAGATTATTTAATCTTATTTTGGCGTAGAATTTTTACTAGGATAATAATCTATACCTATTACTCAGGCGGTATAGTGGTTAGGGGAGCGCCTACTGAGGTACCGGTGGGCCCGGGTTCGGATTCCGCAGAAGGCATGTCTGTAATTCTCAATCCCTTCATAGGAGGTAACGGTGGTACACCTAGTTTAGGTGCTTCCACAATAAAGTGAGCACCACTTCCGGCTTTAGTAGTGGCCAAGCCTATGTCGGGTAAGTGCCCGCCAATTGGAAAAAAAAAAAAAAAAAAAAAAAAATAGTACATAACACTTGCAATTTTAACTTATCCTTACTAGCTGTCTCGATAATCATATTTAATTAATTAATAAAACGGAAAAAAATTAAGTACCGAAAACAAACCGTATAATTTTGTAGCCTAGTATGCACTATATGAACCAGTTTTTGTAACTACTCTAATAGTGGAAGTGTTTATAAAAGCTCTCAGGCATGTTATATCAAGCAGATATTTTATTAAGATAGCGATAAAGGAAAAAATATTAAGATATACACATAACTTTTTTATAACCAGGCAGTTTGACGCAATATGTGCAAAATATTTCTACAATCTGAAAACTGAATTAACTTCAGAATGGATACATGAGGCAATCAGCTACCGCATTTATAAAGCAGTATAATTCCGGGAAATTTAAATATCAGGTTTATTAAAATAATAGCCATGAACACAAAGTTACCAACCTCGAGATTAGAAGCATTCTTAAAACTGGCAGTTTTCCAGCAAAGATAAATTTAAGATCTTCCTCAAGAGTAATCACAGCTGTCACACTCGCTATTTGCTAAGCCGCGTGGATGATGAGTGCTATGATAAAGTAACGTAAACGTAATGTAACATGACACGAAAACGGGAAGACTTGACTATAGACATTTCTAGCCATACATAAGATATTATTGCCATATATAAGGACAACTTTAAGTTGATAAAATTAATATTGTGAATAAGGAATTTTCATAGCTCATGCGAAGAAAAAGGGCGGGGTGCAGAAATAAGTAAATGGTTTATCGGAAGTCGGAAACTAATTAAATTTTGCTACGCTTCAGCTCCTCCTGGATACAGCGGAATAACCAGTCCAAAGATTAATGTAATACAACTATTGCTTATCTAATCCAGTTAGAATAAAAATTCTCAAAGATATTATTTCCTAATCTCTTGCTTAATGTCACGATAACAAACTGTTTGATATCTTCCTCCGAAGAATATTTTTATCGTTATCTAGCAATAGGTAAGTAACCACGCATGGCAGATTCATCTCTGTTATTTATAATATCAGATTTTATACCCACACCAGCGACCGAAAGCTGAAAGACTCCTGAATATTTGCAGGTCGTCCGGGTTCGAACCCACGTGAAAGCGCTGGCTGCGTCGTTGATATTCATGTTTTTCTCCATGTGTAACGTGAATAAGAGAGAGAGTTTATCACAGAAAGTCCTTCACGAAAGACATGCCTCCCTTTAGGCAAATAGCCCTAGTGTGTTTGTCGTGTGAACTAACTCTGTGCTTCTTAATCCATGGTCGGAGGAACACTGGTGCTTCGTAAAGCCAGTTCCGGTATTGTGCAAATAAATCAAATGCACAGTTAAATGTTTCTGCGTAAGAAAAATCAATACAATGTACTAGAGTAACGCCTGTGTGAAAACTGTAAGAGTAGTAACTGCACGGAAGAAGGGTTAAAAGTACCCTTTATTAACTCTTTAAACTTTACAATGCGTCAGCTCGACGCTAACAAACTACGCCTCTGCTTGGGCGGCAACTGAAATTAAAGAACTAACTAAAGATTAAGATATGTGCAAGTCGTCGAACTAAACTACAGGGCTCAGAATAATTCATGTTTCTTAAACCCCCGTCGAAAACTAGTGGCAGCAAGTAAAGGCAATTAAGCCACGCGAACCAGCAATAACTCTGGGAGCAGACGCTTAGGCAAGGCAACAAAGTAACAACAATAGTCTAACTCCCTCTCTCTCCTAGTCAACCTCCGTTTTTAAACTCTTTCTTCAAGGTAGAATTTGCGTTTCTTCACGCGCGCTACCAAATTTAAAAATTCTGGCACTGACAATTAGGGAAATGAAAGCTTATAGTAAAGAATAACAAATTAAATAAAATTGATTATTTAAAATAAATATAAATCCCTAGAACAATATAAAATAGTTTCCGTGTGGGATTTTAATCAGCTAACGGGAATACAATTTAAAGGTTTTAGTTATATATGTGGTAGAGCAAACTTAAAACACACTTAACTGCAGTATTCCGTGCAGGTATGAAAAATGAAGTCATAGTCTAGACCTAAACCAAGCAAGTTGCGACAGAGTGTTTATCAGGGTAAGGGTCGATTCGCTGACGTGCGTGAGGTAAGGCTGTAGTAGGTTGATCGTCGGAATGAAAGTGTTGAACGTAGAAGGGAATGTGTAAGCAAAAGGGCTCGATAAGAGAATGTGCGAAAGATACCAAGGGGCAAGGATCGATTCTGAGCTTCGGTTTAACAATGCTGTGACTTCCACCCAAGCAAACAAAACCTTCTCTTCCCTTACTCCTCTTCTCTTACCCCCCCCCCATCGGTAAGTCGGTTCATTTTTAATTTTCGAGTATTCTACATTAGTGTGCCTGCGCAGTTTACATTTCAATTCTGAGTAGTCAGATTAGTTTATTTCCAGTATTTGTATCTATTATATTTTTTGAGTTAAATAAATATACCTAAGTCTTACATCATATTATCAATTAATTTTATATTTTTCATAAATGTATTTTATTATAGGTAATGGATAATTTCACCATTAAGAAATTTCATCTTACTATCAATGAAGACAAGGCTACTGCTAGCACTAATATAACTGAAGATTATACATACGAAATAAAAAGAATATGAAATCAGCTTGAAATGACAGTCGCTTGTACGACGAAGAATGCTTAAAATTCGGATTTACCTGAACCATAAATGCAGATTGTCCAACTGCTGTCTGTGTTGTATGTCAAAAAACTTGCCAACAGTGCGATAGTGCCAGCTAAACTAAAGAATCATTTTTCAATTGAACACAAAAATCTTTCATAAAAAATAACGAATACTTCGAAACGATTTTGAAACGCAATGTAAACAAAGATAATAATTTGGAAAAATAATGAAAGTGAGGGATAAAGCTCATCTTTCGTCAGATGAAACTGCCGAATTACAAGCATCAAAATTAAAGCCATACACGATAGCAGAATCTCTCATTTTACCCACTTGCTGTGAAATAGTGATAATTAGTATGAAGCAAAAGCAAAGTGCATGATTCGCATGAAATAATGACCGTGCCCTGAAACACTGAAAGAACAGTCACAGGTGAACTTGTTAACGTGCCCTTTTATTTACAAGTACCCGAATCAATTGATATAAGTGGCAAGGCGCATCTCTTACGCTTTGTACAACTTATTTATAAATAGAAAATAATAAATCAATGTTTATGCTGCAAAGAACCTTGGGACTTACAACTGGTCAGGACTTATTTGACGCGATAACGTCGTATTTTAACATATTCAAATTATCATAGGCTCAATGTATCGGTATTTATATCAACAGAGTAGCTTTTATGATGGTATCAGTCAAAGGATTTGTGACTTTATCCAAATATAACATTTCACCACCGTTTCTTGCAACAAGAAGTGTTTGTCATAAAGACAATGTCTTAGAAACTAAACGAAGTATTGAATCAAGTAATTTTCATGGCTAATTTCATTAAAATGAGATAGATGAAAAGCCGAATTTTTAAACACCTTTGTTCATATATGAAAGTTTGAATGTTTCCTTCTTTACACAGTTCTTTACACAGAAGTCAGGTGGCTATCAAGTAAAAGGTTTTAAATCGTGCGTTGCAATTAAGAAATGAATTACTCTTTTTTTTTTTTTTTTTTTTTTTTTTTTCAGAAGCATAAAACACGAAACTTCTAATATAGTAAATATCTGAAAAATGATGTCTGGTGCTGCAATTTCGTGCATTTGTCTGCTAGTTTTCTAACTTTAATGCTGTAAGTGTCAGTGTGCAAGGAAACAAGTCAGTGTGCAAGTGTGCTTCATGGACTGGAAAAATATGTGCAATGAATAAAAAAAGCATTTATTATGGAAGAGATTCGAACAAACAACAGTAGAAGGAAATTTTGAAAAATATTTTCCATTGTTAACAACAGAATAATTCCATGGGAAGAAATCCATTTGCTTTTTCTGACTTCTCCAGTTTAACAACGAATGAAGAACTGAAGTCTCTCTCTTCAAATCGTAGAATAAAACTGAAGTTTTTGAAAAGACTCCTAAAGAATGCAGAATCTCTATTAGAAGACGAACACCCGGGTTTAGCCAAAAAAAAAATCACTAAATATATTAAATATGAATATTTTCCTCGTCATAGCTTTGCAAGGTATGAATTTTAACTGTCGCTAACATTTAAAAAAGTGCGAGAGCCTAGAAAATTTAGAGGAGGAGATGCAATTGGCTTTGTCATTTATTCGTCTTAATATTCCTGAAATCTGGAAAAATCACCAAGCTCGTGCATCGCATTAAATTTGAGAATTTTTTTTACGTAATATAATTTTAACTGATTTTTAAATAAATATGTTTGCATCAACCAATATTGGTCGTTTTATTCTTTTGTGAAGTTTTATGAAAGTAATACTTAGAAACAGGAGTGGCCAACTCCGCACGGCCATCCCTGTTTTAAGGATGGCAACAACATCGCGGAGAAGATTGATACTTACTGTTATGTTAACCTCAGAAAAATGGAATATTAAATTTATATAAGCATGTGACCAACTTCGGACATTTTAAGTGCTGACTGGTATCCGAGTGATTTCTTCTTTTATTATCACCAGAAACCAAAAGTAATCTTCTAAATAATAATCATCAGGAAGTTTTATGGAGATATTCTATGTGTAGGAACCAAGTCAAAATATTCAAACATTTATTTATTTACACTTTGATACATTGTTACAAAACTATTAGGTTGTAAATAGTGCCTCAAAACTGTCACGCTAAAACAGTATTTTTATTAAAAACTATTTTCAGATTTTAAAGTAACCAAAAGTTCTTCTTTGTTTTGTTTATTTATGTTTACTGCCAAGATCATGGATAGCTAGGATCTAGTGTTAAGGGGACTCATACACCTTAAACCCCTCATGATCTTCGAATTTGTGACTGTTGCAAGAATTGGGATATTTTATTTATTTTAAAAGCAATTACTTCCAACTTTTTACAGCTGACTACATAATATAGCTGCTTTGGAAACTGGTAACCAGAAATTTTGTGTTGCCACAAATATTTTTGTAATTTAATCCTCTTTGTGACAAAATATTTCGACATGTTTCCTCCTTGCGCGCACGATATTTTAAAAATAGCTAATGGTACATACTTGAAATTTGATGGAATTCTTTATATGGGCACTATTTTCTAACTGAACCAACAATCTGATGAATATTTTAACATTAAAAAATTTTATGGACGGAAACATTACAAATTTTATTAATAAAATACATTTTATAAACTCGACTCAAAATAAAATAAAAATTTAACATAAAATGTTTAGAATTTTAGGTTCACAGTAGTTTCCATATGTTATAAAAGTTGTATATTAAATATGGAATTAAATTATGAAACAGAATGTTTTAAACTGTGCGCGCAAGTTGGAAACATGACGAAAAATGTTGTCACAAAGCGGATTAAATTATAAAAATATTTGTGACAACACAAACTTTCTGATTACTATTTCAGAAAGCAGCTATATTATGTAGTCAGCTGTAAAAAGTTGGTAGTAATTGCTTTTAAAATAAACAAGTTATCCCAATTCTTGCAACAGTCACCTATTCGAACATCTTATGGGTTTTAAGGTGTATGAGTCCCCTTAACTATTCTAAAACAAAAGGAAAGTTTTTTGTTTTCTTTTTTGTGGGAAAATTGTATGAGTAGAAGCTACGAAGATGAGAACAAAACACTACGAATGCTCGTAGCAACTGTAAAAAAATCTTTCCCTTCCCCCCACCCCATTTTTTTGTTTGCTTTCTGGTCAAGATCAAGATCGTCATTGCTCAAGGTGAATGCTGTGAAGAAGAATGACAACGCACTACAAGACGTAACTTTATGAGGAATTTCTTGCGAATAGTTGTTGCGAGTCATACTCAGCACGAAACAAAGATTTATGATCTTTTATAAAATGGTGCTGGACGTAAGCTTAAGCACCACGTTTCTCACTTTTGTTACGTAAAACATGAGAGTGATGCAAAAGTAAAATATTTGTGTATAATTTCTAGCTTCAGCATTCCATGACGTTTAGAGCACGTAGTAAGCTGGAAAGTTCCAAACAATCTTTCACAAAACAATTTATCTTTCTTCTGAGTCGGAGGGGGAGAATTTGCTTTTCCTTTGGATAGTTTTCAGTCTTTAAAATCTTAAATGCCTTTTCAGGTGCTTGTATAAAATTTTAAATCTTTCCGTATTTTGTTGCAGAATAGACGCATTTATGCCATTTTTCAATTACAGTTGAGCTTTAGATATCAGAGCTAGCTAGAATCACATTCCATTTTGATAGTCAGAAAACCCAGAAGCATGCTGAATAAGTAATTTAAGAAAAGGTAGCAATTAAGAAAGGTAACCACAAGAAGGAAATGTTGTTTCACAGCAAACAACGGGACTTAACCAGATAGCTAACAAAAAAGTAACCGACTACAGTTACGCTAGGTATTATATCACAAAAATTAATTCTTTAATATATTTCTTTTGTCTATAATTTTTTTTTGGTATATTTCAGGAAAGGGACTCTTGCTGCGGCGAAGATAAACACGGTTTATTAGTTGGCTGATAAACCGTGACGTATTAGCAAAAGTAATAAAGACTACCTGTCTAAGGGAAGGATATCTTCATGGACGGTTTTCTAAAAGAAACTGGATTGTATTTACATAACATATAATGGAAACCAAGGAAACATTAACCAGAAGTGCCATAACGTCACTATGCTCCGTTTTACCTATTTTAGAAATTCAATATTTTCCATAGGGAACCTAGATCTCACGGTTGGTTAAACGATTAAGATATGCAAAGGCTCTTTGGCTAAGATATGGGTTGGATTAGGTTACTTATTTGCAAAGTCCTCGATGGCTATCGATGTGAAAGGATCCTTAGCTTCGTGAGGAAATTTCTCAGGGAAACTGATTCGCATTCATGTTATACACGGGGAAAGCCACAAAAACTCTCATGCAGCCAGACCGTGCTCGGGACTGGAACCCGAGTCGAATTACCAGTGTTCAACATTTTTCTCTCTTTGCTGTTGGTTGGCGGCTAATCATTTATTAGACTGGATTTATTAGATTAAGGCAAAGAATACAAGGACCACTGTGGAAAACTTCCCAAGGAAAGCCTGCTTACACATTGCACCCATTTAAGAAAAGGGGTGCCTTCGCAGAAAACATTCCTGCCGTAGCCCCTTAAATAAAACCGTTGAACACTGATAGTTTATCTTGGATTCTTATCCTAGTCACCAGACTACCACCTACAGCTCCGAACAATTTCGGTAGTCTTAGAGAAGCCGACAACCAGCCGACGACCATTTATCGCTTTACTCAAAGACTTCCTCCTATTCAAAGGTTTTGGTGTCCGGTAAAGAAAATACTGAAACAGAAGAGTATTATTAATACTGTTCTTAGAAGTATTTATTAATACTTTTATGTTAATAAAATTATAGATAAAAAGATAAATAGCCAGTGTTCTACTAAAAAGAAGATTGTTTTCCCTTCTGTATCGCCCGCCATTTCTGGTCTCGAACAAAGTTCATATAAATAATGTTATTTATTAATACTTTTATGTTAATAAAATTATAGATAAAAAGATAAATAGCCAGTGTTCTACTAAAAAGAAGATTGTTTTCCCTTTTGTATCGCTCGCCATTTCTGGTCTCGAACAAAGTTCATATAAATAATGTTATTTATTAATACTTTTATGATAATAAAATTATAGATAAAAAGATAAATAGCCAGTGTTCTACTAAAAAGATATAAACAAATGCATTTATCATCAGTTTCTTAAAATACTCTAAGTAAATAATAGAATAAAGTCTCAATGTATGGTTTCCGCAAAGATTGTTTTCCCTTCTGTATCGCTCTCCATTTCTGGTCTCGAACAAAGTTTATATAAATAATGTTATTTAGTCCCCCATCCATCGTATCACAAAATATTGTTTACCCTCATTAATCGCTTGAAAATTGTGCTCCCTGCAGCATTTTTTTAGAGCATTACTTCTTTTCGTTATATTCTCTTTAAACTGTAAATCTAACAACACACTAAAACAGTAACGTTTCGCGCCTGGTTCCCTGCTCCGAGCTTATGATAGTAGTGTCGTTTTCCCGAATATTAATATTTCTTTGCAAATTTCAGTGAGCTTATTTCTGCTATTTTCCATGATATGTACTCTGAAACTGTTATGATACCTATTGTCATTTTAAAATCATAGAAAATGAAGAATTAATAAAGTATATAATCATAATAATGTTTAACTACAGTGGGCGGCAGGTGGGAAGAAGTGCGATTGCAAGGGATATACGATGTCCTATACAGTCTTTGCATTATCCCTGACATGATATAGGCTTTACCAAGTGCACTGCTCACCAGGGACCGAGCTGTAAAGTCTCTGAATACTGGTTGTTCGGTCCCAGGTTTGAATCCTGCTGAACGGGCTGGCTGCATGGGCGTTTTCGTGGTTTCCCCCATATATAACGTGAAGGAGCACCATCTTGCATTCATACAATGCCATTAACGACATTTCGTCGCTGCAGTTCTGGAATTACGTATTTCTGCAACATTGCTGTATATCGAGCACTTATGAGAGAGCACGTTATCATGCATGTGGAAATGATCACTTCGAAGGAGTTGTAGAGACATTAGGTATTTTTTGGAGAAAATGCCTTCGCGGGGAATCGAAACACGGACCTCTAGAATACCGGCCCAGCATGCCGAACCACTACACCACGAAGGCATGCTATGAAAGCGGGAGAAATACCTTATATACTCCCCCTTTTAAAGGGCGAGTGGGGTTCCACTCCACTACGTGCTGTTTTATTATTTCTCAGACCTGTGCTGTCTTGCGGTCTTCCCTTCTCACCATGAAAACCTCGCTTTCAAGCACCAGGAAAACTTTACTGTCAGACGGCCCACAGGGCAGTTAATTCAAAGAGCCGGAACACATCGTACAAATAGTATGATATTCGCGGAGGCATATCAGCGGCACTTGGACTGGGGTTTTTAGGGAACCCATTCACCAAATACTGGGTGAGGAATATCATCATCCAACACCTTTTTAGTTCGGGCGCCACTGTAGAGACAAATCGTATTTTATAGAAACAGGCAAGATGCAAAATTAGTAACGCCTTCTCCGGGAATCGAACCATGGACCTCTGGAATACTGGCCCAGCGTGCAGAACCACTACACCACGAAGGCACGCTAGGAAGGCGGGAGAAATACTTTATAAAGTACGGACCAAGAAAGAATGTGCTCGCCATGCCGCACCACACAGTCAATTTAGCCTCATGCTGTTATGTAATTACTTGTTTATTAATTTCAAGCTTTAGGTTATTTGCTTCTTAATTCAGTTTAGTCAGTAATTGAAGTTATTAATTTGCTTTTGTTTTGGTTAAAGTTTAGTTGTAAGTTTTGTAAGCTGTAAACTTTTAGTAAAATTTAATTTAAGTTTGGTTGTTTTAAAAGTTTTTTCTTTTTTCTTAAGGTGAAATTGTTTAACTTTGATTTTGCTTAGAAACTTAAAGTTTTACTTGGTTTTGTAAGGTTAATTTTTTATCCTTAATGTTATCTAACTTAATTTTTTTTTAAAGTTTGTTTGCTACACATTTTTGGTGTGTTAATTTTTTTTTTTAATTTATAGTTTGGTTAACGTCTACCCCTCTTTCTACTAAAGTTTTTTGAATCAATATTTTCTGACGCTAGTGGTAAGGCGTTGAAGAAATATAATTTTTATTAGAAATGATTTACTCAAAAGTGTATCCTAAATTTCAGCTACACACCTTATTAGTAATATTAATTTAGGTTTAAATCAGCTTGCGTGTTTGCTGGAATTTATTTTTTGTAAATAAAGTTAATTAGGTTAGTAGTATAAAAATGAGAGTTCTGCGACAAGAGGGTCAGAGGGTCGGGGGTGCGGCCAATGATGTCACACAGAGGGCGGGGCCAAGGGCAACGTCATCGATGACATCACAGCGGAGGGCGTGGCCAATGACGTCGCGAGTAGAATTGAGTTGTTTTTAGATTGTTGGTTGAGTTGCAGACCTCCTGCTCCTCAGTTAAATTTAGTTTTTCAAAATTGGTAACGGGAAATATTTTCTGCATCTTAATTTAGGTGATATGCTGATGCTGCCCCCTGTTAATGAAAAAGTGAATTATATGTTTTAGAAACATATTTTTAAGTCTAATGTTAAAATTATTCAATGCGTGACTCTGAAAACAATATGAGAGAAACACATATAAAAAGGACTTCCCTTTAATAATGGTTCATCATGTTATGAAAATGAAATTACAAGATAATTTTTTTATTACTCAATTTTATTTTAATGCTTTTAAGTTTTCCATGAACATTTAATTTATTTCTTATGTTTTCTGTTCTTAATAACATATTTGTTTACTGTCATATTTTTAATACTTAACGTTTCTAATTTGTAATATTTTATTTAATTTCCACATATTATTTTTTTCATACCTTTTATAATTTTTAACATACCCTGGATTTTAACTTATATGTTAGATTTCACAAACGTAATTGTTCCCGTACATGCTGTTTATTTGTTGCATTACTTAGTGTTAGATGCAATTTCGCACTTTTTTTACGTTATAGTGTTCAATATATTCTGAATTTTAACTTCATTTACGTAACTACTGTTTATAACATCGTTTAATTTTAAACATAATATTTAACATCCCTTTTTTTTTTTTTTGTCTATTTTTTTAAACTTTCTAGTTTTCTATACACACTAGTTTTAAATTTTGTTTAAAAAGAAACGTTAATTTTTCGTGATCTTAGTTCTTTTACTTAATTTTTTACAGAATTTCTAATTTCTTTCACATGTTTAACCTTCCTTACACTAATCAATACTTTTTTTAAAAAAAAATTAAGTCTATAACTGTTAATAGCTTTTCTTTCGTTAATAATTTCCTTCGCAGTTTATATTTCCTAATTCTAGTTTAACTTCTTTATTATACTGTTTTTATTTCTGTCTCATCATTCGTAATTCCAACATTTTAATACATTTTAGACATTAACACACTTTTTAACAATATGGATTAAAACAAGTGAGTTAAAATGAAAATGCCCCTGATCCTCTGGTCACAGAACTATCATTTTTATACTACTTAGGTTAGTCAATTTTTATAACTGAGGTTAAATTTGGATAACTCAAAATAGATCTCTTGTGCTTGATTTTGTGTTAAAGAGACTTTAATTTCGGGTATTTCTTGAGTATTATCTCAATTTAAAAATAGAAATTATGAATTTAACTAATTGTAATTTATATGCTTTTGTACAGAAAATTTGTGCCTTTCTGGTGGAATTATAGGTTTTCGCCAAGCTTGTGGCGTAATTAAGCGTAATTAAATATTAAACGTTTCGCAATGCAATTTTATCAGCTTCCGAAGCTCACCAAATTTATTCAACTCATCTCGAGCTAGTTTGGGCAATGATTTAAATGCTGAGAATGATGGCAACTCTTGATGATGTCAACAAAGTGCATGTGAAATTTCCCACCAGCTAACTCTCATCGATAAAACAGAAAGAGAAACGAAATTCGACTATATAAAAGAAAATTTCTTGTTTGCATGTAGCTTAAATTGTCTCTGTTTCAGTTTAAGAAAAAATACCGCAAAAGTCTGTCTCTACGTAAGTTTTTCTCTTAGAAACCTCTTGACGAAGGCATTCCTCACCTTTAGTAGGACCTTTCGTGCGCTTTGCCATCAGAGGCGTGCCTTAACATTTTTTTACCTGCAGCAAAGAGGTAAAGGGTTCTCTTTTTAGAATATGCAATCAAATTAATTATGTCTGTACACTTTTATATTTAGCAAACATAACTATTTTTAATTAATAATTATAAAACCATGACTCTTATATTATTAAATATAGCTTTATGTTCAGGAAAATAATGCACTCATTGATTTATAGTTTTTAAATGAATATGTTAAAAATGTCTTCTTTGATGAGTAACACTGAAATAATACAAATAGTAATACTATTAATATAAAAAGTGCAGCTTTCATTTAAAAATATTTTGGGGGGATGGGAGGGTAATTCAGTAATTTTGCTTTTAAAAAAGCAACATAGTAAATAATTTTTTAGAATCTACTGAATTACTCAAGTCATGAATAGCCAGGCATGAAAGTTATTTTGGCCAAGGGAGAAGATATTTTTTATAAATTTTATTGTTTTAGGCTTGCTAAAACTTATTTCACTTCAGCGACCGTAAACTGGTAGCGCAGTATTCTGAAGCACTAGCGCCGTCTATGGATACCTCAGCGAAATGCAGAGAAAAACACCAAAACGGGTTACGCTGAATGTGTCGAAGTTTCTTTCTCTTTTTTTAAAGAAAATCTTAATAACAGATATGGTAGTAGTGTATGTAAAGTATAGTTATCGTGCTGTGTTACCGGGAACAAAAACATTAATATATATATATATATATAAGATTATTTTATGAATGACGCCAAACGAAAAGAACCCACAATCCACGCGTTTGAACTAAACTACGTTTGTGAATTATCTTTAAATCTAATAATAAACTTCAGAATTATTGAAATCTCACAAAATGATTAGGTTACTATAATATGGCAAAGAGCGCGACGGTTCTCTGCTTAAGAGAGAGAAAGGATGACTTGATAGAAGACTAATTAAGAGTTTGTTCGGTTCATTTGAATACCTCAAAACACTCGAGAGTTATCAGCCTAAGGGGAACAGTGCCTTCATGGAGGTTTTCTAAAGGAAAGTGGCTCGCATCATAACAACGAAAACTCTCATGCAGCCAGCTCGGTCACCGGGATTAAAGCCCTGATCAAACATCAGCGTTAAGCGACTTTACCGCTAGGCCAGCCATAGGCCTAAGGCCTTTTTAAGGGGAAATGGCTCGTATTCACCGTTTTAAGGGGAAAATGGCTCAGGGAGAAAACCATGGAAAACGAACCAGCAGCTTGCTCTTTAATCTGGGATCGAACTGCCAGCATTTAGCGCCTACTATTCGGTCACTAGTGAGGCCTTTAAAGCAAGCTAGCACTGAGACGATTTTTGAATATTTAAATGCTAATCTACAAACTGCTTGTTCTAAAATACTTAAATCAAATTACATTAAATTTTCGCCAGTTAGAAACCGAAAATCATAAGGTTAATTTTCTTACTTTTTTCTTCACTTTAGTTGTGACATTAAAATATTTACCATTTCTTTCAAATCTATTAAAAAAGGAAAATTAATTAAATTTTTTATGGGCAGTCTGATATTCTAACCTTCATTATGCTTTCTTTTTTTAAAACTTTTGCTGATGTAATTATCTTAAAACCTTAATTATTCTTTTTCCAAGAATTCTTCCACTCGTTTTCTGCAAAGAAAGAGATAATCATTCTGTTACATAAGCAAATTATATGAGGGCTACCTGCCCAGTGGAGGCATACCTTCGTGCAAAACTCTCCCAGTATAGCTGCCTCGTACTTGCGTTACACATTGAACAAACCCACGAGAAACACACATGCTACTAGCCCATTGGTTCCAGATTCAAACTCGGATTAATTCATCTATTCCAAGGGTTCTCAACAAAGGAGGAATTCCTTCCCGAGAGCGAATCTCACAGTTTTAGGGAGATACGGACAGCTTTTTATTTAGCTAGTAAGTATTTAGTTTCAGTTTATGAATATAAAATATTACTTGTATTCAGGTTTAGGTATTTACCAGCATTTTCTACACTTTTTTCTCTTTAGTTTGTAGAACACGTTAAAAATTTATCTAAAACTAGATAAATGTACATATATTTCGAGTTTTGGAAAGTAGGGAGGAATGAACTTTCAGCATTGGTGAAAGGGTGAATGGGAAAAAAAAAAAAAAAAAAAAAATCCCCTGCTCTATTCATTACATAGCTTTACTTATAGTTACTGGTTTTGATTTTATGATTTTATTTAGCTTTTCTCTTTCTTTGCAATATTGAATTCCCCACTGATAACACACGTAAAATTTAAAATTTGTTCGCTTAAAGAGAGTACTAGTTTCAGTTCATTTCAATCATTTATCATTTGGTGCCCTATATAAAGTTTTTGTATGTGTAAAAGCCATAATAAGGAGTTAAATGTTATCCAAAGAACGCCATTATGAATTTTCTGTCTTACTCTTTAAATTCTAAATAAATCAATAATAATTAATAAAGTTTTGTATTTTGTGTGGTTAGTTTATAAAGGAAAAGTACGCGAGTGTTCTTTGTCTAAGAAAAGAATGGGTTCGTTTCTAAGGAAAATAGGTTCAGATTTACTCCCACGGGAAATAATACGCCATTGCCTATGCAGACTAGCTATTTTCCGAGATTTGAAGTCTGTTCTATGTACCAAGGTTCAGAGATCTTGACTTTTAGTCTAATAATTGTCAGTTAAGTATTCGATAAGACTTTATTTTCCTGAGTATTATTGAACATTACCGACTTTTTGAGAATAACTTATTTTCTATTTCGATAAAAATGTTAATAAACAAAAATTTTTATTTTACTTTTTATTGTAGTAATTTTTTTTTCAAAGCAAAATTTATTTGTAACTGGTTTTACCGGTAGTCTAACTATCAGTCGCATTGAAAATTAGTGGTTTTGCAGTCTGCATTATCGATTGTCTTATAATTCAATGGATCTGCCTTAAATTTTCCATTCCAAAATTAAAAATTTTAAACCTTCATTTTTCATATCTTTGATACTAAACAATTTAAAAACAACTCAGAAAAACTGAAACACTGCAGTAAGAGCTACAACTCAGCTTAATGAGAGACAGGCCCAAAGTTACGCCAGCTGGGCAAGGTTAGGCTTTGTAGTTCACTACCAGAAACTTGTACCTTATATCATTACCTAAATTCCAAAGGTAAGATTTAAGGTTAGAAAACAACAAACATACAGTTGTGAAACTACAAGACTTATACTTTATGGGACCTTAAGGGAAATATCCAGCGATTATTAGGAAGCTTCTTCACGAAGGCATCCCTATTTTTAGACAAGTAGCATTTAAAGGCAAGACCCTTGAGAAACTTGAGAACTAGCTACTTGAGACTTGAGAAACGTGAGAACTAGCTACTCACACTGTGAAACTACATGACTTGAGAAATAATATCTTTAAATTTTTTCTTAATTCACTTAAATCATATATCAAAATCTTTCTTAACCACTTTCTTAGAATCAATGAAAACCAAAAATGTGTTTTAAAGAAACCTGATTTCAGGAAATCGATGAAATAAATCAGTTAATTCATATTCAAATAATTTCGTTATTTATCACTGTATCAAACGTTTACTAAGAGGTGCCATCTTCGCTGAGAAGATAGCTCAGTAAAATAATTAAACGGAAATCGGTCGATCGGCTGAGAAGCATCGCATATCAAAGTAAAGTATAAAACCTAATGCTTTTAAATAATAGTAAAGAGTGCTAACAAAGTATCATTATTTTAAATGCGATATTTTTAAGCTGAGCTTAAGGGTTTAAAATTAAAAATCATAAGTTTTTTAAAATGCATTTCTTACTTTTCGTAACTGTGTAAAATTTTACAAAAAAAGCAGCTTTAATTTGACACAGATTTTGAATAAAACTCCCTCGATATCGGGCTGGGTCTTGGCTCTATTTGTCGTATTTAATTTAAATATATATATATATATATATATATACATATACATTGGTCCTTTTCATATATGCAAGCTCGTTATTATTAATTCATTTAAAGTAATACGTTTCTCCCCTTTAGGTAAAGAGAAAAGATATTACCCTAAAGCTCTGCTTTCGAAAATGGCATAATACTAATGACGTTAGTTTAATTCATTCGATTTTCTTCCGAAAATTTCTTGGGATCAACTTTTACAAATTCGAAACGTACAGCATGATTTGATTAAGCTGAATATCTTGCGAATATTAGAAGTACCCTTTATTCTTGTTTCAATCTCGAACACTACTTTATTAGTAGTTCGAAAAACTGAGCCATGTTACTGTTTTAATTTTGATTTACAAAATGTTGAATAGATGGCAGCACAGTCAGAACTCAACTGAAAGCTCTTTGCACACATATTTATATTCTTACGGATGTGTGATTATAAAAATATATGATAGTAAATCAGCAAACCCTAATCTGAAGTAATAAATCAGAATTTAAAAATCCATCGTGTATAAAAAGAAATTTATGAAATAATAAATCTCGAATAAAAGTGGCTTATTCAAATAGAGCGAAAGCTATTAAAGTACTTCGACTGTGCTGCCATGCAGTGTCACTATCTCTTACTAAAGGTTTCTTTTCAGAGATAACTTTACACAAGGCTACTTTTATTTTGAGCATTTAAGTAATTTATATCTCAAAATGCTTTCTTTTATGAATTTTACTTATCTTTCGAAAAGGTGTAAGTAGTATTATCACAGGTTTACGTAATTTGGTGTTATGAATTTCCGAGAGATTTGGGAAATACTCCATCACACCTATTATTAATGAAAATATTGCTGAAATAGATCTATTATGATACGTCGAATATCATATAAATACATTACATACATAACATATAAATACATTACATACATAACATATAAATACATAACTGTTGAGTGTTTCTAAATTTTCCTGCGTGACCGGTACTTTTAGAAATTAGGTTTCTGGTTCTGAAAGGGCAGGCATTAAAATTCACTGTCTTTCCCATGTGTAATGCAAATATCCAGCGATTATTAGGAAGCTTCTTCACGAAGGCATCCCTATTTTTAGGCAAGTAGCATTTAAAGGCAAGCAAGAGTTTCATTTGTTTTGTTTATCTGAATAGTAAATTAAAGTCCTACTTATATAGCGGCGCCCCGGCATAAAAGTGCCGGCACCTTTATGAAAGTTGTTTTCCTTTAGATTAAACAGTTATATAGCGTCGCCCCGGCATAAAAGTGCTGGCACCTTTATGAAAGTTGGTTTCTTTTAGGTTAAACAGTTATCTTTGTAAGCGTATGGGTACCTTTATGTCAGTGTACTTTTGTGAATGTTTCTGCCTTGGCGAGCAGTGATTGGCTTGCACAAAGGTACTGGCAACTTCGTGACGTGAAACTGTTATACAATGGTTCCGTTAAGGAATAGATGGTCAGATAAATGGTATATACCATAGGGATATAAAATATAACTTTCTCTAGAACGTCGCAGAATATTGATTCGTACTAAGTATTAACACACCCACTATGGTGCAATATGGCTACTTTTTCAAATGAAAAGGTAAAAGTTACTAGTCAAGTGCAAATTGGCGATTTTTGCAATTAAATATATATAAATATCAATATTTATTGCAAGTCGGCAGACATTATTAACATAAAAACACTTAAGCAATTTAAAATAGGAATTTTAATTATTAAGTATGGATTATATGGTACATTAAAAAATAAAACACGTTTTTCGCGAAAGTCCTCCAACATGCTTTTGTGTTCTTCTTTTTCCCATGTGCACAGTGATCTGTTTCCGTTTAAAAAACGTCAGAGAATGGCCCAACTTGATACTGTGTACCCATTTTGCTGCAAAATAATGCATTCATGCAGACATTTTATTGCAGTTTCTTTCATTGTTCACAAACTTATATTTTAAAATTGAGTTCAAGGGAAAAAAAAAAAAATCACGATTTGTTTATAAAAACCGTCGGAATTTAGAATAGAGGGGGAACAATACAAAAATAGCGGCGTTTGTTATGAGCGAACGATTGTTATCAGCAAGATTGCCTGAAGAATGGTTATGGGCATGGTTGCCAGTTTGGACACATTTTGAAAATTTGGCGACTTCTGCTAAGGTGGAGAGAACATGTAAGTGCCTATTAACTTTTCAGATTACTTGTAAGTGTTTCGAACTTCAAGTAATCTGTTCGAATTTATTGAAATGCATATTGAATAAAGGCCTTTTAAAAGAAAATTTTGAGCTTAAATAAGTATTTCCAACTGAGAGTATCCTGATGTTTGACAAAGAACACTGTCCGATATGCCCACACATCTAAATATAGCCCGTGAGGTTACAAATAATTAGATTCAGAACAAAGAGAGCAATTATTTTCCAAACTTCAATATATGGGACATTTACACAAGTAGTAGAACTGCACTGAAATGTAATTACATTCTTTAAAAGCTTGTTTAAATCTTTTACACGTGAATGTTTTTTCTCATTCTACAATATAAGCTCTAAAAAAACAGTTATTAGAGTTTTTACAAACAGCTGTTATTAATGACTTGTTTACTCTTTAAAAGAACACAGAAATTAGAAAGGATTCAGTAATTTTAATTTAGTCCAATAATAAACGAGAAAATACAAATAATTAGATTCAGATCAGAGGAGTTAGTTTTCAAATTTTAGTATGTGGGACAATTACTCATTTGTAATGTTGCATTGTAATACAGTTACGTTCATTACAAGCTTGTTTAAATGTCTTATTTCTAAATGCTTTTCTTTCTTATTCTGAAGCATAAGATTTAATAAACAGTTATCGAAGTTCTCACAAACAACTGCATTAATTATTGCTGAGCTCTTTACAAGAACCCGGAATGAGAAAGAACTTAATTTTTTAATTTATTCCAGTAGTAAACGAGAAAAGTTTCCACCACCCCAACTTTGCAGTCGTACAGATTAAGCCAGAACGGAAAGCATCGAATTGTTTTAAATCCTGATGATATATTTTTAATGAATATTTTAGTGGTATATTAGTAGAAATAAATCCCACTTTTAACTGCCCACTAGGTGGCCGACTAGTTAGAACTGCTGAATGTTCATAGTTCGAACCCAAGCAAACGGGCTGTCTTCATGGGTGCTAACAGCCCATTTCGTGGATTTCCCACGAGTGTGACGTGAATATGAGGGAGCCAGTTTGCCTCAGAAGTCTTTTAGGAAGACCTCCATCTCCTTTACCTTATAAGGTATTTCTCCTGCCTTCCTAGCATGCCTTCGTGGTGTAATGGTCAGCAGGCTTGTCGCGAATTCGAGAGGTCCGTGATTCGAATCCCTGCGAAGGCATTGCTCTTTTTTCATCATTCCTGCTTCGAAATAACCTAATGTGGTTATTATAACCTAATGAATTAAAATAACCTAATGTGGTTATTATAACTCAAATAATTTAGATTAATCTAATCCACTTTTAATTAAAATAGTTCTAAATGTTGCTTGCAAACTTAATTTAAAACGTTTATGTATTTCATTTGAATCCTTAGTATATTTGTTACTGCTGTATAGAGCAACTTTAAACTCAGAAGATATAGTACTGTTACTGTTGTAGTTTTAAATAGAGTTTCTATGAACGTAGAATATCCTGACTTCAAAAATTGTTGTATTTTTGTATTTTGTATTTTGTATGGGCGCAGCCCCGGCCCCCCCCCAGCCGATTTAAATCGACCACATGGCCAAAATGGGACAGGCCCGTCCAACACAAAAACGAGAAGCCACCGAGCCGGCCGTGCTCAAAATTTACACAAGGAAAACCACAATTCAAAATTTACCTGAAAAGACTTAATATTTAAACAACCGAGAAACCAAAGCCCGAGACCCGAGTAACAAAAAAGGGTTAAAAAAGGAAACATAACAAACACAAAATTACGAGAGCAAATGGTTGCAAGCCAAGTTAAAACAAAAATCCATCATTCACACAAAAATGAAACTGAGGAAAATAATAAAATCCACAAAGTTAGTAATAACATGAAACCAAGACAAAACAACACAGAACCATTCATACAAAACATAAAAAGAACTTCTTGTAAAATCTTTATCAGCCTTCGAATGAGCACAAAATTATTGAATAGGTCAGAAGATCTTAACTCTCAATTCCGATCTTTTCTTTATTGCCATTAATAATTTTCATTATTTCAAAAATAGTTGTATAGAACCGTGTTCAATAAAAACATTAAACTTTTTCTCAGAAATAAAATTAGTAACAATATCAATTGGAATAGATTGTGGCCAACCGGTATCTCACGATAGATATTCTGTGCCTTGAATGGTTTGTATGGTCATAGTCTTCAAAATAATACAGTCTCCTTTGCTGTCGAGTGCTTGCCCTATGAATATTGCAAATGTGATGCAGTTTCGGTCAAAAATTCCTTTGCGAAAGCTTCTGCATAAAGGCTTCTCATATTTTGTCAGAATTAAAGTAAACTAAGGGAGAAATCTAAACTCTTTATTGAAAATGGAAGACCCTTTGACACTTTCATATTAAAAGCAACTACGTTGATTTTTGGATTGGAGATTTTCGGAATTGGAGATTTGGATTGGAGATTGAATTTATGAACACTCATAGACAGTGTGTTTAGATATAGTGTTTAGAAAAAAAAAAAAAAAAAAAAAAAAAAAAAAAAAAAAAGACTGCAGCAGATTCCCTTTTCCTAAATAATGAAGTTGGGCATGCATTTGCAATCACGAAAGTGTTCAAATTTATATTAGAAATTTTCTAAGATCTGTTTCAGCACTGCGAGCATAACGAGTCTGAAAATAAAACGTTAAACTTTCTTTTATGATTCTGTTTTGGAAAGTTAAATATACAAAAATGAATATATCTGTGCGTGTAAACTTTGAGAAGGTAATATAAAAAAATTCTAACTTTTCCCCTCAAATTTTCGCCCGAAATTAGAAGTTCCTAATTTTTGTCTAAACCGGAGTAATTACATAATAATACACTTCGGGATTAATGAAATTAAATTATTATTATTTTAGTATGTGAGTTATTAAAGTTATATCCTAGTTATTAAATTAAAGTTAGTAAGTTAGTTATTAAATTTATATCCAGTCCTCTAAAATTTATTAATTACTGGTATTTCTTTGAATTCTTCTGTAAAGCAACTTAAATTTGACTTCTCATTTATTACTGAATAATTACCATTTTACTACCGCTCTTTTACACTATTAATTAACATTTTACTACCGCATTTTTAATGCAGTTCTAGCCTTCCAGTACCGAAAGTTTCGTCTTAAAATGCCTTATTTTGAGAAACTACGTATAAACGAAAGTATTTACCCAAAATCAGTATTTAAGCAATTAAAGCCTATAGCCATCTTTTTCGAACATCATGCGTAAAAAAGCATTTAGATTAATCAAAGGACTTTCAAAAGAGTTATTTCAAGTTTCAAAGACATGTTTATAAGGTTTTGATAAATTTGCTCTTAATTGTTCATGCAGATTAAAAATAGCCCAAAGCGATTCACAAGAAATAATCATCTAATTGTAATATTAGAATAGCATTTATTTAGGAAATTTAAGTTTCCCTCCTTCCCTTAACTGAGATCTGTTTACCTAACCTTTCTATTTTTCAACTGGTTTCTAGTAACTACGTAGTACAGTATAGAAATGGCGTGTATAATAATATGATTTTGAATGATGAACTTTTCATGAAGTTAAAACTAATTTTTAGTTTGTTTCTTTTAATTTACGAGTCTGACAAAAAAAGTACTGACATAACTGAGATGAAAATCGTACTATTTCGATGCATGATTTGTTTTCCCAATATCCGCGTCGTTATTTTTTCTTGTACTAATTTCATTTCACTTGATTAATCGATTTGAAGATCATTTCACTTCTGTTTTTCCTATATACTTTCGATGTTTTCACTTTAATTTTAAAAAAAATCCACAATTTTTTTAGTCTTGGGTTTCCTAAAGATAACATCCGCCCAACCGAAATAGTGGTTGGCGACGCTGACTGCCGTATCGAAGGGCACGGGTTCAAATCCTGGAGAAGGAATGGATTTTATAAATGTATAGCGTCTGTGCGGCATGGGGGCACTTTAAATATGCGGCGAGCTGAAAGTTCTCTCTAGAAGCTAATGGTAGGGGACAAGGGGGAGAAGACCCTTGGTCCCGTCCCCCACCGGGGTGCTCTCCATTAAAATTGAGGGCGGAACTGAGAAAAGTCGTTCTGCAACCTGTATGGTGTTCAGAATATATAGAATATATATTTATATATAAATTGATTACTAAGAATTATGATTTCCATAGTTAAAAACTTATTTTACTAGAAGATTTACTTCTAATAAATTTAAAGCCCACCAGCGGCCGAGCGGTAAAGTCGCTGAACACTGGTAGTTCGGTCCGAGGTTCGAATCCCGCGAACGGGCTTGGCTGCATGGGCGTTTTCGTGGTTTTACCCATGTGTAACGTGTATACGAGCCAGTTTCCCTTAGAAAGTCCTACACGAAGGCATCCCTCCCCTTAGGCAGATAGCCGTCGAGACTTTGCCATAATCACGCACACACAATCTAATAAATTTAATAATTGCAATAGTTTTTAATTTTTCATTTCTAAGGGGATAATCGATATTAATACTTAAATGTATATGTAAAATGCAAAATAAATTAAAATAATAAATAATATGATTTAAATCCATTCCATATTCAATTTGAAAAAATAATATGCAGGGGGAAAATCAGAACCCCAGTGGCAAACTTCATGAAAGGCTCAGAAAATGCCAAAACCAAAAAGGAAAAAAATAATTTACGACTTTAATTGCATCGTAATCAATAGGTTTGTGCGACGAAAGAAGCAAATACATCAGCCTGTTTCCAAATTTAAAAAAAAAAAAAAAAAAAAAAAAAAAAAAAACCCACAAAGTAAAGTTAAATTCTTAAAATAATCTCAGAAAGTTGATCAAAGCAATCTGTATTTTTATCAGGCCAGTGCTTACAAGCCGTTTTAAGTAGTGCGAAAAATTACAAAATGCATCAGTATCATAAACAAACTTAAAAAAGCTTAAAAATATTAAAAAAAAATATCCAAAAGCAAATATGTAAATACAAACAAGCCAGTACATGAAAATATTGCGCAGTTTTAGTATCAAAATCATAAAGAAGCTTAAAAATCATTTTTTATTTAAGCAGACAAAATCCTAAAAAACAGAAGCAATTCAACATGTGTAAAAATGATAACAATAGAAAGTTTGATCTAAAACAAAAGGCCTGAAATAAAAATAAAAATTAAAAAATTAAAAAATAGTTCTTAAAATTTGTAACATTAGAACAACAAAAGTTTTGAAATGCAAAAGTATTAATTCGAAATGTCCAGCAGCAAAAGATTATTATTCAACCTAACATGCGTTAAATAATGAAATTAGGCTAACTACGAATTTTAGTGATTAATAATAATGAAAATAATTAAAAAAAACTTCCAATATAGTATACACACACACACACATATTATGTAAGATAAAATGTAAATAAGCTTTATAATTTAATTTAGTAATAGTCTCTTAATCCTTCATTTTTAATTTGGGTATTTCCTCTCTTTATTTTAAAAATAATACTAACTTTTCTGGACTGCGCTATTTCTAGATTAATCTATGCCACTGAGCTTGCGTTACGCTGATGACGTAGATAATTCGGAACTTAAACTGTGAGAACTGAAACCTTTCTAACCTAAACCAAAAATCTTCTCATAATAGACTGCCATATTGGATAATTGCGCACCTTAGTTTTGACATTTATTGCCGATCGGACGCTATTTCGCTGTGCCCTCTTCTTATCGCAAGAATCAGTATCAAAAATATAAATGTTCTTGAATAGGCCCAATTAGAGTGACAAGCAAATTGTGGCCACAAATGTCAATTGATATAAAAATAAATATTTAGTATAACTTGACTGTGAAGTTTCCTAGTCATTACAGATTCGACAATTTAGTATAGTACGCAATCAGAATGCTTCTTCTTCAATATGCTATCTACGTGCTTGGCTATCAGTATTTCTGCGTTTCAACGTCTCAGTGTTCTTACGTCAGTACTTCTAAATTTGTTTTGATCACACATATATGTATCATCTAATAAATGTAACATAATAATACACATAAAAATATATATCATAATGAAAGGGTGTTAACTTTTGTGACTTGAACCTTACTTATGCTATTGCTCTAAATCTTGAAAACTTGCAATGCACTAATTTCGAATCTATAATTTGATAGAAAATGCAAGACCTTCAGTTGAAATAGAGTTCGTTACCGAAACCAGCTTTAACTGAAAAAATTTAACTCAACAATAGGAATGTTAACAAAACATCTAACGTGGAACTGGACATCTCATGGTATAATTTCTCTCTTCCTCAGATATTCAATGTTACCACACGGTCCCTTGGACTTATTTTACTCGGAAACTGGGGAATAGGGCCACTGGCTTTTAGTCTCTCGGGAGACAAATCTATATCCTTGTAAGATTCGGTCTTCATAATCACCGCAGCTCTTGTAGAATCCACTCGGTTCCTAGAAAGGACACTGGCGGTAGCCTAGCTACTCTTCTTGGTTCGGTTCTGCTGGAATCCTTTAAGGGCCGTTCCCACTGGGGTTTATTTGAGCTGTGTCGACTTCGCTATGCCTGTAGTTCAGATTTTTCAACTTGCTGCACTATGGGAAAAAAACTGGTTTTGGAGATGGGTCGACTACGTTCGTTGTCCCTGTTAACTCAGATAAATCCCAGTGGGAACGGCCCTGCTAGAGCAGCAATTTTGGGCTTTTGGTGGCGGTTGCTGACTGTTTCAACTGGATATGCAAAGTTTTGGCCAATATTTTGAGAAAGAGTGTGCAGCAAAATAGTGCGCACGTAATGTAAATTATAAAGGAAGGTCATACAAAACAGTGCACGCAAATAATAATAATATACATAGATATACTAATTCATTCGACTAATAATTTTAATATTAAATCAAAAATAAAGCTACTGTACTTATCAAATGCTGTACTGTAAATCAAAAATAAAGCTACTGTACTTATCAAATGCTGTACTATAAATCAAAAATAAAGCTACTGATTTAACTTTTTGTTATTGATAAAATTCTGCATGCATACATAGCAGTATTCCTTTTTTTCCGGGGGGGGGAGGAGGAAGTTCATTTGCGCCTCTTTCACTTTCCTTCAGATCCTCTTTTATCAGGCTCTTAGAGCATGCCAAGCAAGTAACATATTTAAAAACAATTTTAGATGCTTTTGCCAAAATTTTTATGACATAAGCGGAGACTAAAAGATTTAAATCATAGCATAGTTAACATCTACTTATAAGAAAACTTTTCGCGTTTTAAATTTTGCAAATCGAGAACCCCTATTTCATTTAAACCTGATAGTAATGTGTTAGCTTTTTCAAGTGAGTAATGTGTTAGCTTTTTTTGTGAGGTATTTCATTTTTATCAAACGTAATTGCTAATTAAGCAGTTCTAGTGATTAAAGTGATGTAATAGTTATTTTATAAATTCACTGACAGTGGAGTATAATTCAGCCGCAGTGAGAGACTGTAAGAACATTCACACTATGGGAAAATGTCAGGAATATCAGGAAGTCTTACTTCAAAAGCAACAGATGTTGAACTAGACAAAAGTTTCTTACTCGACTCTTTGCATTGCGAATTACAAGTCTTGAATTTGCTGAGAAAATTGTTTAATAAAACGCAATATGTTCTTTGTGATGCATTAAATATTAACGTAGCCGATCAGAGTGTGTTCTAAGCTGTACGATATTTACCTCTTGAATAATTTTTAGCAGTAAAGTTATATTACTTATTATTGTTATTCCAAAGTATGTAGTTGCAATTAGTCCAAAGTGTGTAGTTAAATTTGATGTTATAAATAATTATATAACTGAATATTATTATAGAATGTAATTATTTTTGTTTCAATGAATATTCACACACGTGTATAATTAACGTTTGTGGAAAGACAAACAACAGTTAAATCTTAAATTTCTATAGGCGCGTAAACTTAACTTCTGATTGTTTAAATTAAAAGTTTCTTTTACATAAAAATTTAGTAATTAAAAATATAAAAAATTGATTTTTATAAAATTTAGATTGCCATGACTACACGCTTTTCATCAAATATACGTTTTCTTATTTTTCATGAAAAGATGTAATGTTTAAACGTTACTAAAAACTTACATGAACAAGCTTATGATTCTCGATTTAAGTTTCAGCCAAAAGGAATTTTATCACTGATGCAATAATTCCGCTTCAGCGGTTATCGTTGTGTCAGAGGTATCAAAGAATGTATCAAGAGTGCATTGGCTCCAGCTTTTGATTTGACCTCTCCAAGGAAAAGAATTGTTTATTTGTATTTGCTAGAAAACTGCGAAATATTTCTCAAAATTGTTATCGTGCTAGGAAGCATTCCAAAGTGAGCAGTTGCAGATTTATTTCTCCATTTCTATAACCTTAGTTCAAAGAACAAAATCTGCAAAAGGGAATTGAAAACTGTGATGTTATGAAAAGCATAATGATCTTTAATATTGTAAATTAATTTTTTTTTTTTTTTTTTTTTTTTTTTTTTTTTTTTTTGCTGTTTCAAAAACTCATTCAAATTATTTATGGTAAGGATTCATTGAAGGAGAAATTTTCTGCGAATATTTCGTACGTAAGTTGTCAGTGTTAGAATAGTTGTTTGTACAGTTCACCGCGAAGATTACAACCGTCCAAGATCGTGCCGTATGGAATCTTTAGAACAAGTGTAATTGCTACAGTAGTTGTCATTTTTATGAATCACTCATTTTTAAAATTCATCGCAGTGAATCAGTATATATGGTTTCTTTTTCTCTTCTGAAATAGCTTTAATGCATCGGATCAGAATCCTCACTTCTTTTTTAACAATTTTTTATATCTTAATAGTTAGGAACTATGTATCTAAGTTTTCTAACAGGTTCAAAAATACCGTTACGGTTTTTATATTTAGTTTTTTCTATTTTTAGTAGGATTATAATTAAAATTGTTTTATATTCCCGTGCAATGCTACATGAGACTTATTTTGGGAGAAAGCTACGCCAGAAAAGTAAAACTTAAGGGGCACACACATTTAGTAAATGGATATCTCGTAATTCTACTCTTTTTGCTTTCCAGAAACCTCAAGAAAATGCCAAAAGCTTCTCACGACTGATTAAAAAGCTTATAAAAGCCGGAGAAAAACATCTCAGTTCAGTTGTTTGCTCATTTGTTGTTGACTGTAGCGAATTCGCGGTGAGATCGGATTAGCTTTCTTTGCACTCTCTCTGCACTGTTCGAATTGCGTTCTAGTTAACGTTTTAGTAGTTTAAAATATAACTACTGTGTGATATTGTACGGATATCTGTGAGGAAAAATTTCAGCATTTTGTTTTATTTCTTGTGATAAGAATAAATTTTGTTGACCTTTTATCGGACTTGTGCATGCAATCTATTACGAACCCGTACGCACGCAATAGTTTTTGGTGCCAGAAGTGGGATTTGAATGCCAATCAATCACAAGAGCGATGAAAGAACAATTAAGGCAATTCATGGCAGCCTTTGTTGCATTTAAAGAAGAGGTGAAAGATTCTGGTAACGACGAGATGAGAGCTGTTAAAGCAGAATCTTACAATGGCAATCAGCACATCAGCACATTAAAGCTTAGATGTTTAGTCTCAAAACATTTGATCTAAATTTTTTGACTGAATCCTATATATTTCAAAATCTAAACATGGAACTAAATAAAAGTAAACTGATTTCCTTCTCGTCACTTACTATTATGCCTATAAGTAAAAAAAAATAAAGTTGGAATCCAAGAAATAAATTAAATTTTACAAATGGCTGCAATAGGTGATGAAAAATAAATCTCCCTGCCTTTGCTAAAAATATTTCTTCATTAAAAATATAGAAAGATGTAATAATTGCAATAAGCATCAATGTAGTTTGGGTTTCGATTACATATAGTGTATATCTTTTCTTAATTAGAGCTCTCCACTGTACTGATAACCAATTCGCTTTGCTAATTTGCTTAATAAATTCAAAGTTAAAATTTCCTTACATTTTTTATAGTTATTCATAAGTTTTTATTTTAATAGTTCTTAATAAAAGTTATTTCAATAAAATTATTTACTTAATATAGTTTTCTCCAAAAATAAATATCTTTGCGACACTCCCCAAAATAATATATATTTATGTAAGAGTACCAGTGTAATATGACCATTGATTATGACGCAAGAAATTATGAATATACACAATGCTAGTGATATACTGCAAATACTAAAATTTTAACGGTATTAGGCGGATAATAGCAGATATAGTTACTTAATATTCAACTCAGGTTGTTGAAAATAGCTAGTATGGTAATGAAAAATGTACTTCTGAAATATCTCGATGTACCGGTTTAGTGCTGTAGGTAAGAAAACTTTTTTTTTTTTTTCCGAGATGGGGTTTTTGATTGCATCATCAAAATAATGGTACATCGCAAATAATAGCTATAAGAATAATTATTATCAACGAACGCCAATTTTAACGATGATATATATCTTGTCAATAGCATGCCATTGACTTTTGAGAATGAGGAATAGGAGGGTATTTTCCCTCTATTTTCTGTATTCTCAGACAATGCTGATTTACATGTTTTGTTGTTTACACTTTTTAATCTGCATCTTTGGTATGCAATAAATTTCACTAGAGAAAATAAATTATGAATGAACCTTCTCGAGCAATAAATAAATTACTAATTTCCACTTTTGTTTTCTTTATATAAAGATCGGGTGCATTTTTCTTTCGGTTCAAATGTTTTCTTTCGGTTAACGTGAAATAATAAATATTATATCTTGCCATTAAAATGTGTGTGTGTGTGTGTTTGTTTGTTAAACGGGTCATAATTTTCATTAAGAATGCTATCGCCGCCCAACCGGTATAGTGGTTAGAGTCGCTGACTGCCGTGCGGAAGGAACCGGCTTCGATTCCCAGAGAAGGCATGGCTGTTTGTAAATGTACAGTATCCGTGTGGCATGGGAGAACGCTAAATATGCGGCGAACTGAAAGTCTTCTCGAGAGGTTGATGGCACTTCGTGGGCTTGGGCTGATTATAGATCAGACAAGTGAACGTTAGGGACAACAGCAACAGAATGTTATTAATTACTTGATTATTTCTCTCCTATATTCTATATCAGTAACGATATTGTTATCTGAAATTTAATTGCTGAAAATCAAATTGAAAATATGGAAAACATACAAAAATGATTCAGATGCCTGGAAACATCTAACTATTCTGTAAACTGTTGTAGAAGTAGGTCCCCACTGAAATGATACTCAGTAAATAAATGTGTGTGGATTTCTTATTTTACCTCAGAGTTCCAAGTACGTGAACAAAGCTTTCGGCGTGAATATAATTGCAGCCCAGTCAAAGCAAAAGATTCGGATTAAAAATGGTAAACATGAATGAAAATTAACACAAAAGTCAAGAAACATAAATGAAGATTAAAAAAATTTGCAACTATATAATTTTACTCCAACCAATCAAAACACTTCAAAATTCTGCCTATCTTTCCGGTTGCTACAGATAGTACTTTAACGAGTTTCTGCTTACCTGTCCGGCTGCTACAGATAGTACTTTAACAATGAATTAACATTAAAAAATATTCTATTTTGAAATCAATTTTATATTTATTACTTCATTATTTTTACAAAGGGCAGTGCACGATATTCCTATCACAGAAAGAGTCTTCAATCATACCTTTCAAACTTGAAAGTGAAGTAAACAATAATGAATATAGCTTTTAGAGTCGGTTTGGAATTGCAGATTCATGCACGCAATGTAATTTTTGTTTGCTATACATTATTATGTCCGTTATTAGCGTGAAGTATTCAACCTGTAATAAACATCATTAGAAGGCTAAATTGGCAATGTGAGGAAGGAGAACAGTTAAAAAATAAATTTTCAAGCGTATAATTAATATTCCTTTTCCTCTGGAATTAGGAAGTGAAGGCTTTTGATAAAAACCTTTTCAAGTCTTGTTTATGACAAATCTGGCCTTTCAGTTTTGAGGAAATCGAAGTAAAATATAGTGTTGTTCAACAACATTTAATGTTAAAGTGAGTGTGTAAACATTAGATTTTCTTCTTCTTTTCTTTCCTCTCTCAGCCTCTTTTTTTTAACACACGTTTTCTTTTCTTTTCTTTTTTTTGGATATAATATTTCCAAATCAAGCGATAGCCACAGTCATAGGAAAACCTTTGGAGTGTAACTGCTGCTCAAATTAGACATACAAAAATTGCATATTAACTTTTTATGAAATGGTTTTTACAGAAAAAAAAAATCTTCACAAATGTAGGATCATTTAAGCAGTATCCTAGAATTTATCAGCTATTTTAAATTTTGATGAGAACTCAATATCTTAAAAAATAAGATTTTTTTGTTTTGTTTTATTTTATTTTGTTCGTTGTTTTATTTATTTCCATATAGTTTTTAACGATTCGTTTTATTTATTTCTGTGTAGAATCAAACCTGCAGGAAATTCTGTAACATTAATTCTGTGAATGTGCTACAAAAATAAGTAATAGTAAAATAAGTATTCGTATTAAATAGAATGGAAATAAGTATTAAAATAATTCTATATTAAAAATCTGTAAAATTCTAATAGGAAAAGAACCTATAACATATGGAGGATTTAACTGGAAAAGTGATATGTGATAATAATAATTTCACAAGTAGAAATCCTGTTACATTGGTTTGGTTTATGTGATTACGGCGGTCCACCAGCGACTGAGCGGTAAAATCGCTGAACACTGGTAGTTCGGTCCGAGGTTCGAATCCCGCGAACGGGCTGGCTGTATGGGCGTTTTCGTGGTTTTTCCCATGTGTAACGTGTATACGAGTCAGTTTCCCTTAGAACGTCCTCCACGAAGGCATCCCTTCTCTTAGGCAGATAGCTCTAGTGTGCTTTGCCGCACTTAAATGAACCAAACCAAATGTGATTACGGCAAAGCCTCGAGGGCTATTTGCCTAAGGTGAGGGATGCCTTCCTGGATAACTTTCTAAGGGAAACTGGCTCGTATACACCTTACATATGAGGAAAACCACGAAAACGACCATGCAGCCAGCTCGTTCGCGGGATTCGAACCTCAGAATGAAATACCAGTGTTCAGCGACTTTTGCATTACACAGATAGATAACATAGAGAAATTCAATAAAAGTGATAGTGTCATTCATCGCAAATAATTTAAACATCTGCCAATAAATGTTATCTCATCAGAAAAAAAAAATCAGAATTTCTAGAAATGATAGATTAACACCACATACAGTAAAGCATTGTCATTACACTCAAAGATGAAAGTCTTCTCCTTCGTGAAGTAAAGTTGTGCATTTTTATTACCCAATAATAGTTCTCTTATGCAATAAAGTAATGTAACTGAAACTGTCTTTATGAGCAGTCGAAAAAGAAAGCACTCATGAAAGGCAATTTCTTAGGCGATTGTGTATTCAGAATTTATTAATCTGGGTAGGGGGGGGAAATAAAACATGGAAAGAGAAATCAAGAGTTAATGCATGAGCATTTAGAAAATGAAAAGGTTTAGAGGTGAAATCCTACCATGCCCGAGAGAGGAATAGACGCCTATTGAGACCTTTTATCGCTACTTTTCGCTCTGATGTTGTAATGAATACCACACTGGTTCTTTGATTTTGGCGAAGAAGTTGTAGGATTATTATCTGAAACTAGCCAGTTATTATGATTTAGATCTTTACTATAACATCTTCTTCACGTTTCTTCACCAGAGATTGAGATCGGGAGTATTTAGGCTGCAGTTTATGGACTGTAAGACAGAGCGTGTTTGTGCCTCTTATAGCCACGTTGCGTAGTTTTGCCAGCTCTGATAAGTTTCCAGTTCTTTTGTCTGTGCATTATTGCTGCCGACATTTAAACTGATATGCCGGCTACAGTTTGAGACAGCTTAGATTTAAATAAAATTGCGTAGTCTCTGACTGCTAGTCTACATTTTAAATTTGAACTTGACTGTTATTTTAGATACAAAGCCACAAGTTCTGGTCCATCCTGCTAGAACAAGAAGTGCATTTATGTTCTAAGTTGTGTTTAAATGAAAACGTTTGTTTTAAATCTTTTCCAAGACTTTATAATTAATTTCAGACACAGCAATAATCCGTTTAACGTCTATTAGGGTTTGCAACTATTTACGATCCCAAACCAAGCCAAACTCTATAAGGTCATAATTGTACTCACTTCATATCAGAACTCTATAAGGTCATAATTGTACTCACTTCATATCAGATGACTATGACGTGTGCTTCAGTACCTCCCATCACTACCGTCGCAGGATGAGACACCACCCGCTCGCGTTATGACACCACACATTGCTATGGAGGATGACGGGACTCATCACCAACAGGTACCATCCTTTTTCTCCTGAGGTTTGCTGGCAGATCATGTCGCAGCTAGCCCTCCTAGATGCACATCCTGGTGCAGTATCATATCATACATATGCGGTATCATAGCGAGAGCGCAGTAACAGAATCTCCAAGCGACGATCGCGATGGGAGGGATTAGAATACCTTCCATACTCACGCAATGTAAGTCCAAGTGACTTTAAGTTAGCCGTCATTTTTGTAAGTCGCTACGGCGAATCACCAGAAGTGAACGTGCTGATGGTGTGCTATGCTGTTCAGTAATTTGGCAGAGGATGGTAGACATAGCAGGTGATTATGTTGAAGAGATTAGAGCTGTTTGTACCTATAAAAAATGTTTTTTTCTCAACCATCGGTGAGTATGTTGCTATTAGCTTTAATCCAACTATTGTTCAGCAGACCAATAACGTACAGCTTCATATTTAAAGTATGTAGTTTTCCTAAAATCTTAAAAATTTACTACATAATAGCCTGTTTCGTCTTTTTCCTTGATGAAACTGCAGTGCTGAATATATTTTCAAAAGTGAAATATTAGCTGCTGCCATGAGTGAAATGTAATGTCTCTTTGGATAGATACTAGAAATAGACTCAGTGTTGCTCAGAAAACAGAAATTTAAAATTGCATGAATTATGGTGGTGATAGGGTGTTGTTAGTGATTATGAATCTATAAGGTATTTCTCCCACTTCCCTAGCGTGCCTTCGTGGTGTAACGGTAGCACGCTGGGTCGGTATTCCAGAGGTCCGTGGTTCGATTCCCGGCGAAGGCAGTTGCATATTTTTCATCTTTTCTGCTTCCAATTAACCTAATGACTGTACAAGTGGAGCCTGAACTAAAAGGGTTGTGAATGATGATTCTCCGCACCCAGGATTTGGCGACTAGGTCCCCTAAAACCCTAGTCGCCCTTTAAAAAGGGGAGTATATAAGGTATTTCTCCCACTTCCCTAGCGTGCCTTCGTGGTGTAGTGGTTCTGCACGCTACGCCGGTATTTCAGAGGTCTGTGGTTCGATTCCCGGTGAAGGCCGTTGCATATTTTTCATCTTTTCTGCTTCCAATTAACCTAATGACTCTACAAATCTGAATCATAATAGTGGGCTGCCATGAGTCATAATAGTGATTATGAATCTGAATCATAATAGTGGGATGCCATGAGTGAAATATAATGTCTCTTTGGATAGATGAAAAAGACTCAGTGAGCTTTCTGAGCAACTCTGAGAAATAGACTCAGTGTTGCTGAGAAAACAGAAATTTAAAATTGCACAAATTATGGTGGTGATAGGATGTTGTTAGTGATTATGAATCTGAATCATAATAGTGGGATGAAATGTGTAACAAGCTCTTAAAATGATAAGGCTATAATCGAAACAACTCAAAGTGACAAGTAGTACCGGTGAATCTACTTTCTTTTTTGGTAAGTAAAAATTAAATGCAAATTTCAGTTATTCTTTTGAAAAACATACAGTAGCATAATATGGTTACTGTAAATAGACTTAAATTCAGGCAATAACGGAAGAGTTCTCTGGTGAAAGGGAAAAGCCTTAAGCTCCTTTAATTTCTGAATCTGGTAACCCTATTTCTGAATCAGAGACTTTGTTACAATTTCCATTAATTGCAGATCAGCTTTATTTTGCCTTGAATGATCTTTTGAGTCACACATTGAATATAAGCTGAGTCACACATTGAATATAAGGCATAATTCAGATTTCAATATAAGGTTGCTTAAAATATTTTATAGGTCTATAAATATATTTACGACATTTCTCTTAATCACTTGCTTAAATTTCTGTTGCACAGCGGTTGAGTCGTCGGAGCGTGATGAGCCCGACGGTTGGCGGTTAGAATAAAACATTCCTGGTAATGAAAATAGCCCTCACTTCTTCTGCCATTATAAAGTAACTGTCTAATACTTCGTTATATTTACGCGTTTATCCAGTTTTATTACCTTTCTTTGGGTCGACACACTGAGTTAATTAAATTTTATGGTTTATTTTCAGGGTCGGAGAAAATGGAGGAACAAATACATACTGCTCTCCCTTCTGAAATTTATCGTACCCTTTTCAAGAAGGTGTAGTATTTTTCATAGTGTCATAAGCATAATCACATTATGTTACTAATCAAGCTTTCATTAATAGGAAAGGTCGGAATAAAAAATAACAGTTTTCCGTAGGTCTGGATGCTTTTATGAGCCAGATTCTAAAAGTTTTAAGCAATTTCTTCTTCCCAGATACGCAGGATATCTGTCATAATGCGAGCTGTGCCCTCTGCGGGCGCGAGTGTCAAATGCGAACTGAGCTTGTTGATGACCATTAAAAGGCTAATTCGTGAAAAGTTGGAAAAGGTCATAAACAAAAATATATTCTCTTTCAGAGCCAAATCCCAAATGAGCGATTTTCATGGGAATACGGAAATTATCATAAAATCTAAAAGCATTGTAATTCAAATTTAAATCAAGTACAAAAGGCTTAAAACTTTAATTTGTACTAATTCAGAAGTCAAACAACAAAAATCAGCGTTATATTCACAAAATTTTCACAGGACTAGTTTCGATGGTTTTACCGAACCATCATCTTCAGCTGCAAAACCGCAAATGAACAAGATAGGAAATAATGATTAGATAAGATAAGAAAGCCTGGACAAGAATAAGCAAGTGGCGCCATCTGTTGGCGAAACCAGAACTAAAACATAATTTCTCTAAAAGCCGAAGGCAAATTTGGATTGGAATTAGGATCGTTAACTAGAACAGAAAGATTTTTATGAATGTGAAATGCCTCTAGAAAATCCAGTTCTCCAATGGAAGATGTTTTTTGAATAATTTTGGCAGCAGAAAAATTGAAAGTGTGATTTTCGGACCAACAATGTTGAGCGACAGAAGACTTCTGTGTTTCCTTTTTTCTAACATATGCCTCATGTTCTCTGACGCGAAATTTTAAGGCTCTCTTAGTTTGACCAATGTAAATTAAACCACACTGGCAAGGAATCCTATAAATACCCCAGGAATTCATATCCGGAATGGGGTCCTTGAGTATAGAAGTTGGAATTTTATTGATGGGAGAATAAACAACCCGAAAGTTAAATTTCTGCAAAATATGTGCAACTTTATAGCTAATTGATGGAAAGAAGGGAATGACAACAGAATTTTTATAATCTCCTAAAATAAGAGAGTGGCTTTTAGTGTGTTGTGATGACAATTTTTTAACTGCTTGATTAATAATGTTGGGTGAAAAGCCCCTGTCAATAGCTATTGCTTTTAAATAATTTAGTTCTTCATCAAGGGCTAGTTTGGAGGAGCAAACTTGAAGAGCACGGAAAACATAGGAATAAAATGAAGCTAACTTTTGTTTAGTCGGATGACATGATTTAAAGTGTGGTGGAAGGCAAACCGATGAAGGTTTACGGTAAACTGTAGTACTGAAGTTGGATGTGTTACGTGTGACCAGAATATCGAGAAACGGAAGAGAATTGCAAGTCTCAAGTTCAAAAGTGAACTGAATAGCAGGATCAATAGAATTCATTGTTGAAAGAACTTTATTTAAATCATCTGTATTACCTTCAAACAGGGTAAAAGTGTCGTCTACGTAGCGGAACCATGCCGGGAAGTTTAAAGTTTCAAACAATTTTGATTCATAATAATGCATGTAGATATCAGCCAAGATGGGACTGAGGGGGCTTCCCATGGCTAATCCCTCAGTTTGCTTGTAATATTTATTTTGGAAAACAAAATGTGTTTGTTTCAAACAGAGTTGAGTGAGAGAAATTAGCTCATCAATTTCGATGCAAGAGAAATGAAATTCGCGAAGTCTGGTTTCTAGACATCTTAATGCACCCTCCACTGGGACATTGGTGAATAATGATTTTACATCAAAAGAAACCACGAGTAAATTACTAGGAGAAATGTTTTTAACCTTTTTTACAAACTCTATTGAATTTTTTATGGTGTAAATGTTATTGTCTAATAGAGTGGAAAATCTAGAAACTAAATATTTAGCTAATGGATACGAGGCAGTACCTAAATTTGATACAATAGGGCGGAAAGGAATACCACTTTTATGAATTTCGGGAAGAGCATATAATCTGGCACAATTCGCAACAGAGGGGATAAGCGAATGTTTTAAGTTGCTTGAAATGATTTGCGAAGATTTGATCGCAGTTTTTATTTTGGATAAGTCCGAAGGTGAAGGATCTTTAGGGATCGGATTATATGGTCCTTCGTTTAAGAGTTTAGTGACACCATCGATGTAAGTGTTCTTATCCATGACGACTATCTGGCCACCTTTGTCGGCCTTTGAAATGATAATATCAGGGTTAGAATGAATTTCGCGCATTGTAGCTCTTTCTCTCGCAGTTAGATTTGGTTTCAAAGGTTTATTATTGAATTTCACATTATGAGCGATAAGATGCCTAATCATTTCTTTCTGTCAATCTGAAACTTTACTGAACTTGAAAGCTTTTTCGATAGGAGCCAAAATCTTTGGAATCGAGGGTTTACAGGTTTGTGAGAAGTTAAAATTATATTTTAGAATTCTCTCTTGTTCTTCTGAAAGACTAACATTAGAAATATTAACTACTGGCTTGATGTTTACAATGGGAAGATTTTTTGAGCTACTTGAACTGGAAGACTGTAAAAGAAGTTTTTCGAATTTAACTGCAAGGGTGTTTTTATGACGGATAACTGCATTCTCCGTTCTAGACCAAGACTTTTGTTCAAGGGCAGTGAATTTTGGATAGGATTTAGCGAGTTCCAGATGAAGCTTATAGAGTTCATGTTCAATTTTGGACAATTGTTGACGTGTATCCCTTATCACGGACCGAAGTAAGGCAAGCTTGCAATTTAACAGAATTCTTGAAACGCGACTCGAAAAGGTCATAAACAAAAATATATTCTCTTTCAGAGCCAAATCCCAAATGAGCGATTTTCATGGGAATACGGAAATTATCATAAAATCTAAAAGCATTGTAATTCAAATTTAAATCAAGTACAAAAGGCTTAAAACTTTAATTTGTATTTACCACTTATCGAATTATTTTTTGTATTAAGTGCATTCGAAACAAAAAAGTCTCTCCTAAAAATTTCTTTTAGATTTGTTGTATATATTGCAGCAACACCGGCCATTATTTCATCAATATCAGCGATTGAGTTAAAACCAATTTCGTTCACTAAACAACAATAATTGCATTTTTACGTCATTAAACCTCGTTTAATACTTAAATAGAAAAGCTGCATATATCTGTGTCATGTATGCTTTGTTTTTGGAATCGAACGAATCCATACCTGCTTTAATTTGCCATTAATTTTTTCAATAGTTAGAGACCACAAATTTCGATTTATGAAACGCGTTTTTCTTACGCTGGGTTGCACAAGTTGTTAAAAGACGTTCACCTTTACGGAACATCATCGTTCAGTTGAGAAGATCTATAGCTAAATCGGGGATGATATGGTCTGGTTTCGTACATTTCGGATCGGATTAGTGAAAGTTTTAAATAGAAGTTATCGTTAAATTGAATGCCTCTCGTTAAATTGAACAGTAATTATATTTTTTATATCTACTCTTTTCTAATTTAACTGCTTACATTATTCTACGATAAAAATTTTATTGTATAAAAGCGTCTAATTTCACGGATTGATCTGAATAATAAATATACTATATATATTTATATACATTTGAAATAATAAATTATTTTTTGGAGAGAGACTGATCGGAGGTCGTAAAGTGCATTTAAAAATCTGTTCTGAAGGCCATTCCTTCCTTTTCAAACCGATTGTTCACTTCCTTTTCAAACCGATTGTTGACTTGAACACCACTACTGTATACGAACCAATTACTGAATTTCATTGTTCCATTTCATCGAATTTCATCACTTTTTTATGCTAACCACAAGAAATGAACTTTGTATTCGAAATGTTCTGAAAAAGCAGGAAAACTTGTTTCGTAACATAAGAAAATAACCCCCCGTAGTGTGTAACCCAGAGAAAGAACAAAAGCGATACAGTCATTGAGAATTTCAGCTAATTCATTTGATTACTAATAACAAAACAGTTATGTGAAAATGGTAAGAAACAGCATAAAGTTCACGCATGGTGCATTTTACGACAAAAGTGCTAGATTTTAAAGCTTCTGATCTAAAAAATCTGAACCTTCTCCACAGGAGAGCAGTGGCTTTGAAGGTAATAAAAATTTACGGAAGAGAAACTTAAAATGGTTGAAGAAAGGTAATCTTACATAATTTGGCTATGAAAATCATTTAAGAATAAAAGAAGATATTTCTGTCACTGAAAATTTGCGTTGGGTTTCAATTCAAATGCAGACGTTTCACGCAGGTGAACAATAAAAAAGGGTTTATATTTTTGTCTTTAAACGAAGTTCGTTATTTCCGCTTCTCACGGAAAAGCAGTCGTGAGAAAAGAACAACTACCGTTTAGTGATATATCATACTGATTTTGTTTTGTCATATTCACGATTTGTATTGCCTCTCTTTCATTTATATTACGTGTAAAATCATCGTTAAACGACTGTTTGCGTTATCATTCATCCATTTACATTACGTGTAAAATCACCATTAAAACTTTTAAGTGTTTTGCCTTATATGGCTTTACATCTTAATTAAGAGCACTTCTTATTTTAGCTTTTGCTTTTATTTATTTATTTAACGCAGCTGTATTTGAGGTTTTTTAAAAAATTGACATTCATAAAGAAACCACCTGGTTGTCAAGATAGCTAATTAAGCTGATTGCACAACAATGGATATGAGGACCATTTAAGTCCTAGGATTTATACGAATTGCATAGTTTACGAGAAGAGATGCGTAATATCCGACTGTTCGGAAATTTTCTCATGTGGCTGGCAGCAAGGAACAAAGGACACAAAAGGGGGTACGAGTTTCACATTTTTAGTTCTAACAATTAATTTGCTCTTTATTTATATGCTTCTGTTCAAAATCTAGAATAAAATAAATTATTCCTAAATTTCATATATTTCTCACTTCATTATAATGTGAGTAAAGTATTCCTGCAGACAGCAGTATTACCCATATTTTATTCATTCGTTCGTTTTTTATCAGTTTGTACATCACTAAGATTGTTCTTTTTTCATTCGTATTCTTTTGAATATCATTAAGAAATTATTCCATTTTACGGTTTTTGATTAAAATTTTTCAGAAACTACGGGATAGAGTTCGCAATAGCTCTTCTTGTTAAAGGAAAACAATGTAAAGAATATGAAAATTTAATTACACCTCAGAAATTGTTTTAAAATTTTTACTTTTGATCTACTGGAAAAATTGAAATGATTTGCAGAACGGGCTAAATATAATTCCTCTTTCTCTCTTCTCTATAAGAGATTTTCTGAATTTGTAAGTACATTAAAATATTATGCTGATTTTTTTAAAGAGCGAAGAGGGCAATCAGGATTTGCTCTTTGTAATATTTTGGCTGCACTTGGGCTGGCTGTTAGGATAAATTGCACAATTACACTTTATTTTTATTTGATAACTTTATCTGTTACTTGCTTTTCCATGTTAGAAAATACGTTAACCCTTCAGAGGTTGAGAGATTAAGCAATTCTTTCATCCCAAATATGCGCGATATCTGTCAGCCGTAAATTTGTAATGCGAGCTATATACAATTACTCCCACTGCGGTGAGTAATAAGAATTTGAGCTGAGCTCGTTAATGACCATCAAAAGGTTTATAAGGTATTTCTCCTGCCTTCATGGTGCGGTAGTCTGCACACTGGGGGCGTATTCCAGAGGTCCGTGGTTCGATTCCCGGCTAAGGCGTTGCTCATTTTTCATCTCTTCGACCTCAAAATAACTTAATGACTCTACAGGTTAACTGCTTTGATAAAATAATTTTACCTATTCAGAGATTCAGAAGAAAAAAGTAGCAACAAAAAGTACATTCGACACTGTGAAACTTTAGTTATCATAATCACGTAAGACCTATAGAGGCAGATATTTACGTGGTTAAAATAATCAGTAAGAGTAAAGAAACGCGTTAAGGAAAATCAGTGTAATTGGTAAGTACCATTCTGTATGCGAGATAGACTGTATATAATTTGTAGTGATTTATTTTACATAGCAATGAAGTGTCATCAACCATGATTCATAGTAAATAAAAGATTTACATGAATTGTGCTTTTTTATCAGAAGATTATATGAAAAACGGCTTATGGATTTAGGGATGAATGAAAAGAAGGAAGATTATTTAGATAAAACGAAAAATAAAATAATGAAGAAGAATCGAACAGTAATTATGAATCATCCAGAGTGATTTAGTTTGAGTGGTTCTGGTATTAGTGTGGAGCTTTTACTTCGATTTCACTAGTGGTCAAATCTACAGTAATGTTATTACTTCTAACACGGTTCACAGATTCTAAGGTATCTAATAATGCGAGCTAGAATGGGTGTCGTCTCTGTTATAATTTTATCTGATACATCTAAATCGTTGTATATATAATTATTCAAAACAACTGTTAAGTTCGCCACCGTGAACTAATAGATCGAAGGGTTTTGCTTGTTTGGGCTTGGAGTTACTACGAAGCAAATTTAGAAGCTAAAATTCTTTGATTCTATTTACAAGTGTATGACATTCTGATATATCAGTTATAAAAATATGCAGTTCTTTATGAACAGATTTACGATGGCAAAGAATGTTACAGAAAAGACTTACCACCTCTCAGCTCACCGGAACATTAAAATTTACGTTATAATAAACAGTCGGAAGTGAAGTGGATTTTATTCGAATATGGGAGAAATACCTTGCCGTTCATTAGCCTTGGATCAGGGCCTTTTTTATGATTGTGTCTCTCAAGAATTTCACTTTTTTTAATTGATTGTTTTTCTATTCAAACGTGTTCTCAACCATCACGTCTCGGGTTCGGAACAAATATTCTTCTTTTTATTGTGCAAATTATACGTCCTTTTTAGTACTTGCATGATTAACTGGCGGAAAAAAATGGTAGTCTTTGAGCTTCTTTCATTTTATTCTCTTAAACTCACTTTTCCTTCCTTTCTCATTATATTCATTCTCAAGATAAATAAAATAGATTTCAGCTTTTTTCTTGATGGTGTGCTGAAATTGTAGAAAGATTAATATCTAACGTTTTGTTCTGTTCCACTACGATAAATCGAGTTTTGTCCATTCTGGATAAGTATTTTAAAGTGAAAGGATCACGGTTATAATCAGCAGATTGAATAATTTTCAAATTCGCATATATATCTTTCGTTTTTGTGTTATGTGTCAGAGAAAACTATATCATAAAAGTTATATAAGAGTATTTCTTCCAGGTAGATAACTCTCTATTTTCTGAGCTGAGTTTAAAATTGTTTTCTCCATCAAACGCACGATTTTTGAAGACGCAAAGTCAAAACGAGAAACAAACGGAAAAAATATTCTAGTTCTGAAAGATTCATTATGTCTAATCGTTATTAAGAATATGAAGGCTGACAAAGATGTTTAGCAGAGCTAAAAATGTAATAAAACGAAAAAAATTAATTTGGTAGCATTTTATATGAGCTTGGTTGATTTTTTTTCTGAGAAAGAGAAGAGAGAGAGGATGCGTAAGGTATTTTCTTCCTTTTTACCACGTGCCTTCTTGGTGAAACTGGAAGCACATACGGCAAGCAGTCTGGAAGTCCGAAGTTTGAATCCCGGCGAGGGCATTGCCGCTTTTCATGCTTCCTGCTTTGACAAATCTAATAACTATGCAGTACAACCTGAATTAAAATGTGGTGGATGATAATTCTTCGCTACCAGAATTTGGCGATTGGGAACCCCGCCTCCCCAGTCGCCCTTTAAGTGGCTAAGAATGCAATGTGTTTATAACTCCTTAACGCGTGCCTTCGTGGTCATTGGAAGCACGTCTTGCTGGCAATCGGGAGTTCCCGGCTAGGGTATTGCTGATTTTTCATGTCTTTTGTTTCGATAAACTTAATGATTCAACAGATCAATTAGTATGATAACCAAGTCAGATCATTATGCATTAAAGCGTCAACGAATCATAAAAATTATGGCAGTATCGTTACCAAATTGTATGATTCAACAAAGGAAAAATCTTTGGATTTCCTTTGTCTATGAATGATTTAAAATTACATTAATTACATCAACAAATATAATACTTTTGGACTGCATGATCAACATTAACTTTAGGTGAAGAATATGATTCTTAGGCTTAAACGAATATCAACTGTTTTATTTTTACACTTTAAAAAATATGGCATCCAACAGTCTGAGAGCTTATTATACATTTGGTGTTTGATCTCCTAGTGTTATTGTCTCATCGTATTATTTGGGCTAGTAGGTTTGTTTGTCTTTAGTATTAAGTCCAAAATCTGTTAAAATTTAGTTCAGTAATTTGTTATAAAGATTATGATTTCAGTTTTGTTATGTTTTTATTTTAATATGATTCTGGTTTTCATAAAAACAATGCATATTATTTTTAGTATGTGTTACATGTATTTAATAATACATAGGTTTACAGAAACATGAAAGAATATCAATTTGAAGTTAAACAATGTGAGAGATTCTGTACAATAGAATAAGTGCTAGGCTATTCATGTGATTGTCAATGTATTTGTATGAGACCACATGATTAATCACATGATTTTATTTTATTTTTTACACTGTTGCAGGAAACAGTAACGTTCAAGGAGTAGAATATTCTTTACATCAGATATCCAATTTTGTTAATACAGGTGACGATGCTTCAAATTAATTTTTCAGTTTCTAAAAAGTCTTGCGGCAGAGACAAGCCTTAGATTTTTTTTTAAATTTTACATAACCTTGAAGATAAAAACTTAAGCAAAGATATAGCTGAAGATTGAGAAATTTAGGTGCAGAAATGCGTCTCAAAATTTTATACTTTAGGAACTCGTATTTCCATAGTATAATAACTTAATTTCCGTAAAAGGAAAGAAGAAGCATTAATACAATTCTCATTTATTTCTCATTCCTCACCCATAGATGTCTATTAGGATGAGCCCATTACCACATTAGTGTTATAAATATTTAAAGAGTTCATTATATACATGCAACGAATTCGGGCCTTAACCTGCATTTTTATTAAAAGCTCTCTCTTGACCTTTCAAGAATTGTAGTCAAAAGTTTTCTTTTGCATCATTAGATAGCTAAAAGTTTACTTTTATACCAATACGTGTAGCTTTATTATTATTCTTTAGAGGGTGTTCTGATTTTATCAATCGGCTTCTCAAAAGGTAATAACAGTAAATACATTCTATTTACATATTTAACACTCTTAAGTATAAGAACATATTCTCCAGTCAACTATTAAACTTCCGCCACTTATGTCATAACAGTGAGCAATGGCAATGAAGTCTACCTGAAGATGGAATAAATGACAGTTCTTGGAAAAGAGAGAAGTATTTTTATGTTTGATTTTATTCCCACTTAGAAGATTTAAACGGAAACGTAATACACAAATGGATGGTGAATTACACTGAAACTGATTATTGGCCGTAATTACTGCAAATTTGATTTTCGAGTATATTTTATTAAATCTAAATTTTTCTCTCCTCCTGATTTATGTTCCTGGCCCTTAATGGGGTTAGGCAGATATTAGGTTTATAGAATTAACTGTATATATATATATAGCTCGTAGAGCCATTAGGTTATATCGATGCTGGAACGTGAAAAACGTTCAATCACCTCGCCGAAATTCAATCTCTGGAACTTCCGAATACGCGTCAAGTGTGCTTTCAGTTACACCACGAAGGCATGCAAAAAGGAGGGGAAAAATACCTTGTATACTCCTCCTTTTAAAGAAGCTGAATGTTAAGTGTAAGTCAGCTGTTAATCACAGGAAACTCACGCATCCAGCTCATCCGCAGGGATTGGAGCCCGAGTCGAAGTCTTTTTCACTCTGTCTTTTGGGGCTGGTAGGGGGCATATCTGAAATACTAGATATTTAAGTTGGTTTTGCTGTTTCGCATTTTTTTCCATCTTAACTACATTTTATGTTTAGGAATCTAGTGACTCTTATAATATATTATCTTTCGGTTCAATATATTTCTTTACAATCAGTAGTTTTATCATTCATTTTTGTCTTCATTGCGAAGTTTTCCCTCGTAATGTTAAACTTTGTTACAGACTTTAAGCAGTTCGCGGCTTATGCTGCTACTAGATATTGAACGCGCGATTTCTTTTTTTGGGACAGTTGCTCTTACCAACTAATCATCCGAAATACTTAATCAGTCTCGCATAACTTCTATTTAATCATCTGAGAATCATGATTTGCTGTTGACAAACTAACACGATTACGAACGTCTGCATTTGCTTCTTTAATTATTATTTATTCATGAAGGTTAAGCGACACATTTATAGTCAATCAGAAAATAAGTAGTGTTTAATTATTGCAAATGTTATATATAATTTACCTAATAGACAGAGCTCAGTTTATGACATCTTTGTTAGATTTGAAAGTGTTACGATGTAACCATACAGTCAGCCCTGTAGATTCTGGTTAGGTGTCAATAAATTCCGTATACCAGCGATTCTCAAACTTTTGACTAACGCGAACCATCTAAACAAAAATTGAAAACCTTTAGTACCCCAACTACAAAGTACTACTACCACCACCACTCTTGAACAAATACTACTACTTTTCTCTGGCGTACCACCACTGGTACGCGTACCACCGGTTGAGAAACCCTGCCGTAAACGAGTTATCGTAATGGGAGTAAAATGTCAAATTTCCTGCAGAGAAGAATACTGAATAAAATTTAAATTAGATTTTTAATAATTCTCTACCTGAGCTTTTAATATAAAATTGTATCGCAGATAACGGACTACTTAATTCTGCATTAATTTTGGGATAAAATTCACAATTTAATTATATGCTAAGAGGAACCATAATTTTTTGAATGCTTACGTCTTAAACTTTCAACTGCAGCTTACAGTTTTGGACAGGTACTTTTCTGGAAGCTCTATATTGGCCAGGATTAACAGCAATATTCACCAGCAACTAATTACTCACAGCTGTATCAACTAGTTCACGCAGACAACACTTAGGCCCAAACTCGGACTCACGCTTTTCATACAACCGACAACTGCGGTTATTATTAAAACCTATTTATACTCCTACGCCATTTTTTTTTAAATAAACGTTTACATACATAACTTCTTGGAAGGAACGAGCTGCTTGATTATATATAAAAAGATAGTAAAGATGCAAATTAAAAAAAACCCAACGTGATACTTAAAATAAACTAAATAGTCATAAGTTATGCATTCGGAATAACGTAGTCAGAAAATTAGAACTTAGCTAAAAGGCACTCTTATTAAATTTGTTGAACTTAAATAACTGGCCTTAGTTTTGTCTAAAAAATTTTAACACTTGAGAAATTTGATTCTTAAAATACTGAATTTGTTAAAATATGTAATTATATACAATAATATTGCAATATTTAATTCTTCGTGTATAAATTCACTGAGCAAAAGTCGTATATATCGATGCAATTTGTTTTATGGTTTTCAAAGATTGATACAATAAAAAATTAAAAGCAGTTCAACGGAATTATCCTTATATCTGTGACGTATTTCAGTTTTAAAACTTTTTTGGGTTATTTGCATAAATTAAGTTACGAAAAATTTACTTACTTGCGCTAATCATATTCCATCTCATTCAATAACACACAAGTCAACTTATGTTGGTGTCAGATTTCGAAAGTGCGCTACTGTAGCTTCAAAAATAGCTCCCCAGGCTTTCCAGGATTTGAGAAATATACTTTCAAAAAAGAGTAGCTTACAATTCCACAAAACAGGCCAATAATTTACTGTGAAATTAATATCTGCTTTTCTGTGATGACCATACATCACATTGAAGAAATATTAATAGCAAAAGACGAGAGTGAGATTTTTTCCAACATTTTTAAATTTACATAAATTTGATTTTAAATTCAATAGTTTGCCATTAATCAACTGGCGAACATGATAATTTGTGTTTAATAGTACTTTTGTTCAAATTACTTTTAATCATTATTCAATAAGTATTATTATTCAATAATTATTTTTCTCAGTATCCTTGCATTTCGACGAGCAATGTGCATGATGTAATGATTTTTGATGTCAACTATTAATCAGTTTCTCTAGAGTCGTGTTTAGTGTTAGCTGAAATCTCATTGGATACAACATTCTTGTTAACTTAATCTTCAGTTTCGAGCGTTTTCGAGCTAGAAGGAAGAAAGAGGGTTAGTGTTTTCATGCTTCAGTAGAAGAGGTGCTTCATTTCCATAAAACATCCTAGCTTAGCATTTTTTTAAGAAGTATAAAATCAAGATTTATTGTGACAGAATACATAATTCGAAATCTTTCTTCTGCATTTTATCAGCTACTTATAATATTAAACTAACTTTTTTAAGCTATGGTTAGCGTTGCATCTTTCCACATACCACAATGGCCTTAAAGGAGCAGATTAAACCTATTTGCAACTCGTTTAAAATCTTTCCAACAGTTGAGCATACATAATTCGTCAAATATCGCGAGTATGAAAATCGTTAGTTATAGATATTATATTTATTATTGAGAAACTCTCTACAAGGTCTTTTAGAAAACTTATTTATTGTTAAACATTTAATGAAGTTGTAAAGTTGCGCGCCTCCAACCTGCACGCAACAAAGTGGTGACTGCTGAAACTGGAAATTAGACAGAGTCTTGCTAAGGGTTTAAGTCCCTTTTTATTCAACTTAAGACATTACAATTGCGTGCTCTTGACGCTCACAAACTACGCCGACCCGGCGGTAAAATAAAAATAAGAAACTAAAAAGATAATAACGAGTGACTAACTACGAGGCTCTCTAAACGTAACTAACCTCACCGCGTTCTAAAATACCGCTGATAATTCAGCAACCTCTGAATACCACGTTGAAAGATTAACAATTTGCCGAGGCAAGCACACAAGCCGAAACGCGTGGTTATTCAATTTCTAACTAGCCACCTCCACACTCGTGAAGCAAGAAAGCCCACTTCGAACTCGTTTCCTTTCTATTTAACTCAGAATACTTCCGCTGATAATTTGAATCCTTGCGCGTTCTACTAAAAATTTACATACTCTGGCATTGGCAGTTCCAGGGGAAAGTAAGGCTTGACAGGAAAGATAGTTTAAACTTAAAATAAATGTTAGTTAAAATAAATATAAACCCTACAAAGTACATTACTGTTTTTTTTAACATATGGAAACGCAGTCGTCAGCTAGAAAAATGTGAAAATTTTCCTGATTTCCCATAATAATTCCCTTGGTTACGGTTGAAAGCAAATATTGTAATACGTTATCGGTATTAGAACAATTTACACAGAACTGCGATGAAAGCAGACCGACGTTCTCTGTGCAGCACACAATTGACATCAGTCAGTATCATTTATATTGCATGGATAAGGAGTGAACAAACCTCGAATGTATAATAGCATAATATAGTTTTCTTCGCTGACTTTTAAAAGCGTGTATTCTAACAGAAGACTTATCGCCAGGGAATGATTTTTAATCCTGTATATGTATAATCATTTATATATTGAATTTTTCTCCTTCTGAGATACAAGCTTTTATATTAGAAATGAATAAACTCATGAGAAACATTTAGCTATAAAAACATTCCTATTTAATCTAATTCATTTTACAATAACTTGAAAAATAAGAACATACGTTCTATTGAAAATTATATTTATCATAACAAAATAAAAATGCATGAGAAAAGTTAAACTAAAATTTAATTTTACAAAACAACCTTAAAAATGTGAAAATCAGTTTATTAATTTGGAAGATTACAAAATAAAAACAATATGGTGATTAAATCCCCTTAATTTAAAATTTGTTTCTTTTACCTAGCTTTTAACTTCTCTGCCAGCTTTTAGGAAGATACTAAAAGCTGGCAGAAAAGGAAGGTAATAATAAAATAATTCAAGGTTTAAGATTAAAGTTCCAAGATTGTCCTGTTTCGAGAATAATTAGAGGCTACTGAATACATTGTAGTTACGATTATTCATATATTGTATTCACGATTATTCAAAGTAATCTCTCTTCTTTATACAAAATATTTATCGTCCGTCAGATATTTAAAATTGTTTTTGAAATAATTTACCGAAATACTATTAAATTTTGCTATTATGATTATTAATAAAATGTTGCTCGTTGAATGACATTTTCAGTCTGTGGAATAGACAGAAGCCGAAGAAAGTGAAGGAGTAGGTAGATGGTTGAGCCTGGGAAACTTGCTGGTCGCATGAAGAACTGTTAAGGAAGTCGTACAAAGAATTTAGATGTGTCACTGTCAATGCTTACTGTGTCGTGAGTTATCCAGGAGAAACAAAGCGCCATGTTCTTACAAATGCTCTGTTACATGATGAATCTTTTTCAGCAAGCTATCGCGAACTTCCATCTAGAGCGCACAGTTAACTTTCTCCGCAGTTTTGTTAGACTTAAGGACTGGTCGGCTGCGCGCTGTTTTGGCATATTAATTGCTTTTCCTTTCCTTATAAAATCAAGCGTTCCATACAAACACGTGATCTTTGGATTAGGAATTGTCTTAAAAGCAGTTTTGATCATTTAGTAGGTCTCTGTTGCTAATTTTTCTAACTTGTAGCAAAACTTGATGTTCGCTGTGTTTTACGAGAGACTGTATGACAACAGGAGGCAGGGTACCACCGACTGCTGATTTTCAAAACTGAGAACATACTCATTTCTTCAAAATTTTTATATATTTTGCAAGAGAAGGAAGATATAGTTACAATTTGACACACAAAATACATTTTTGTCATTGGTATTTTGAGAATAACAGCAGTGTTTTAGAACTTTATTTTTAAGCCTAATAAATCGCTTAGAAACATATTGGCACTTATAGAGAAGGCCAGAACCTTGAAAAACATACAGAGAAACAAAATAGAGCTAAAGCTATTGTTTGATACCGTGATAGTGCCGACAGGCATTGAATTCGGTTCTCGTCTGAAGCAAAATTTTTACCTCAGAAGTACAGGTATCCAAATCCGTTCGCCCCCAATTGGTCACCAGGTAACGACGCCTTTATCAACTAACCATCTTGGACACCCAACGGATGCTTTGAGCATTCGAACTGAATATTCGATCAGGAGCTTCGCAAAATGTTACTTGCCTTGTTACAATATTACTTGGTATATTGATAAAGTTAATTCATTCTTGCTTGCACAGTAATACGTGAAATTTAGTCCTACAACAATATTGCCTTAAATGCTGTCCTAATTATAGTCCTAATTACAGTCTTTATAAAAATACTTTTAAATAAATAATACAGCCATAACGCAATTAATAATAATTAAAATAAAATGCATTAACATAAAGTCCTAAAACCATATTTCATTTAAGGATATTGTAACAGGTCAACAATGCTATTAGAAATAACAGTTTAATGTTCTTATGTTCTTTTATGCTACTTGAAACAAGTACTTACCTTCTGCTGCTAGTTTTTTTACGATACTGTTGATTTTGTTAATTAAGTCTGGAATTTTAATGATAAGTCTCTTCAATATCCAATCAGCATTTTGAGAATGTTTCACATGAAGTTCCTTGGTTATTGGGCACTGGAAGACGTAGTGGTCTGGATCTCCTTGTTCCCAACGTATGCAAATGCTACAAGAACTATTTCTATCAAATACATGGAGAAAGGGTCATGACCTGTTACATACTGGGTGAGAAACGGGTTGGAAATGATTAGTTTCTCTGTAATTTTTTGGAAGAAATCGTGTTTCTCCTTCCTTCTGGGGCGGAGTTCCATTCTTGTCGCCAGCTCTCCAGTGCTGTTTTCTTCAGTTTATACTTAAGATGAGAATGAGGGGGAGGGATGTTGAAAAATGAACTTATTTGCATTTAAGCTGCTTGCTTTGCAAGTTCATTCGTTCTCTCATTTTTTTTATGGCCGTAGTGCCCTTTTATTCAGGATATTGTATAGTTGATTTCGTTTTGGGTTAAGATGTTATTAATATTTTCTGTTATTCGCGAGGAGTTCATTGGATTTTTGATAGCCAGGAGTGCTGTTTGTCTATCATTGAGAAAATTATGCTCTTCAAGTGTTTAAGTTCTTCAGTTGAGAATAGGAGAACGCCGCTTATATAGCAGTCAACTGTACTTGGAAAAGGCTATTGTTTTTCCAAAGGTGCTCCTGCCGTGCAGTGTAATTTACTGGAGATACTTCGATCACAGCAGCAGCACCCACCATTTTATCAATTTTTGAACCTTCAGTGTACGCCACTAGATATTGTTTATGGTTTCTGCTTGTCTGGATATTAAATTGCATTCTGTTTGAGGAGGATGATGCATGTTTTCCGTTAATAAGAAATTTTTGTTCGAACTGATCTGGGATGAAAAATTGCTGTCGCAGTTCTACACTTTGTTAAATGTCAGAAGTACAAATGCTACGACAATGACGAAAAAGAAAAATATGAAAAGACAGATGGCAGTTTATAATCGCCAGCAGTAAAAATTTAAGCATGGCCATTTATTCTACTTTTCTCGCAGATTTCTAACAGCGCAGTTTTTATACGGATGACATATAGTAAAAGATAAGAAAAGAAAGGAGGTGCATCTACAAGCTACGTTTTTAATTTTTATGATAATAAATTTTAAAATATTACCTAGAACTTTTAAAAATATTTTCATAATATTCATTGCTTCTTTTAAATCACTTTAAGCTGTAATCCCTCTTTCTTCAATAGCTTTGTTCAAGCAGTTGGTTTTACACCAATATACTTGCATTTTCTTCTCACGGCCAGAGATATAATTTGTTAAATGCTAACTGATTTTTAAAAACTATTCATGTTTTTATTAGCTATGTCAAGATTACCGAGAAAAAGACGCGATTTATTGAAGTATTTCTAAAAAGCATTAAGAACTTTCTTGAGAATCCTGCTCTTCCATACTTGAATTAACTTTCCTAGCAGCTAGACTGCAGGGTGATTAAGTTATTCTTTGTTTATCAGGCAGTCTACCATGTAGGTATTTTTTAATTCGAGCTGAGACCACGGATGGTTATTTTCCAATTTTCCGGTAGCATTTAGTCTTACTCAATAATGCGTGCGTGGGATTTATCACTCAGAAGCTTTGTTAAATGAATAGGAAATTAATATATCTGATTCTTATTCGTTGTTTCTTGAAAGATAAATCTAAATCAGATTAGCTTCTTTTTTATATTTTTGGTTTTATTATCATAGCAATTAAACATTTCATACCACACATAATTTTCTTTTTTACATACATTCTTATATATATACATATTGATATCAATATATACATATTGAAATTTTGGAGGATTTTCAAAAATCTGTAAGGAATTTCGCATATTAGACTCACTCTTGAGTTTAATGAATATTGGTGATGCCTTAAAAGTTTTCGTTGAAACCTATGAATAACTTAAACAAAGGAAAATTGAATAATTGAATTGGATTGGATTATAATATTCATATTGGCATATTTAACTTTATGAAGTTCATTTTGATAAATTAAGCATTAATTCAACTTAACAACTTGAATATTTATAGCAGATAAAAATTATAGCTCTCATCCATTTAATGAATGACCTCCAAATTTAACATTTACGTTTTAAGAAATGCAACTCTGACTGTACAATACATATATATTTTACTAAAGAAATATTTTCCCCGTTACATGATTTAGAGTTCCACGTGGTATATGTGAGAATTACATTCGAAGTAAAACTGCTTTAAGTATGCGTTAGAACAGGGTTTCGTAAACTGCGGGACCTAAAGCAGGAGGCCGCCAAAAATTTTAGCAGTTTTGATATTTCTTTAACTTATTATAATAATTTTACAATTACCAAATATGTTTACACAAAGCATCTGAAAATAGATAAAGACAATACAGACAAAGGAAAAAACGAAAACGTTTCGACGCCTTTTTATAATATAAACGTTCATTTTAACTTGCTTTGCATGTGATGCTGTCATTTCGTCTGTTACTTATTTAAAATTTTCACATTGTTCTATCTCTTAAAATTAGAAATTAAAGTTAATGACCTATAACTGCAATAGTATATTACAGTACAAGTGAAAATAATTGACAGTTTCACTCACGCGTGTGTCGGATTTGCGCAATACCTATGGGGTGCCACAAAATTTTTGTAAATATTATGGGGTCCTGGGGGTCGCGACCCCCAGGTTGTTAAAAAGAGGTCGCAACTGAAAACAGTTTAAGAAACCCTGGTTAGAATAAAAAGCATAATGTAATATCAGTTTTTATTTATCATAATCATTAAGATATCAGTTTTTATTTATCATAATCTTATTTTAAAATGAAAATTTTAAAATAAGATTATAATATTATCTATGTGATTTATCATATTATCTATGTGATTTTTATCATATTATCTATATGATTACTGTACTAATTTCCAATTTCCTCCGATTTCCTTGCTTTAGAAAAAAAAATGCTAATTCTTACGTCTAGACATTTTGTGTACAATCAGGTATAATTCGACCTAATGACAAGATAAAAATGCCTATCTTACACTCGATACACAGTTGTACTGCATTACGAAAGGAAGCATAATTTCTATTGACACTTTAAGATTCTTATCTAGAAAAGCTGTCATTTCAAAATATAAGTAATCAGTACTAAACTAACAAAATTCGTGATTTAAGATTTAGTACCGTTCACTGTGCTAGATTTCTAATGCAATAAATCAATTAATTTATTTTTAATTAATCTTAGTGTTAATGCGTTTTTATTACGTTTCTGAGAGACAATGATATTATATGTTATATTCAAAGGGTGCTGTTAATTACAAAATTAGTTACCGTACTCTGTGTCTTAGGAAATAAATGAAGTTATATATTAACATTTTCTGTTTTTGCATTTTGCCCTGTAATGCTACAAATTCTTCTAATTAAGTAAGCAGAAAATTATCTATTACTCCACTTAGTTTCCCTTTTAAGTTTTATTTACTCAATTTAGGTCGGACGGAAAAGCTAAATATATGCTTGATGATTTTTAAGTGCCAATATGAGCCCAGAGATCTGCATATGAACTGGAACGCAAAGCAAAAGGAAATTTGATCATGGAAAAGTTTAAAAAAATGAAATTTTAATTTTGTTAATTCTAAGCATTAGATGAGGTAAAATTGATATAATAATCAAAATAAATATTATTATTGCATTATTAAAATTGCTTATAAATTAAATTTTCTGAATAAATTATAAATTTATTCAGTAATTTTATGAACATAAAATAATGGAATAATCAACTAAAGGTAAGCAAATCGCCCTTTCATCATTTTGGCCCTGAATAAGTATGTTTTGAGAATTTCATTGGAAGCAGAACATATCAGTTTCATATATCCTTAAAGGGAGAAAAAAGAAGTATTAATTCATTGCACTGTAAATTCAAAACTGTCATTCTTTCTTCATGAGTCAACAGACTCGAAGGAAGCCTGTAATTTAGGCAAAAAAATCCTTAAGTGATTTTGAATGACACGAAACTAGTTTTGAAGCTAGATCTTTCGGTGCATTTTCTAGAATAAAATAATAACTGGAAGAGGGGACTATTAATTTGTAGTGCCGCTTTAAACCGTCAGTAGTCAGCATCTAATGTAATACGTAATGTCTTAATACATCGCCTAGTTTCTAACGGCTTTTTTCCTTCATATTTCCGTGTAATGTTGTAAATCCGCAGAATGTTTTAGCAAATTATTGCTTAATTAAGCTACCTACAAATCTCGATGTGTCTTGCTTTTACGTTACGGAAAGCTGTATACTGTTTTACTTAAAATAAGGAAACAATGGTAGATGGGCTCCAACTATGTTTGAACTTAACATGAGCTGTAGAGACATTAGGTATTTTGAAAGAAGTGATGAAAAATTGAGCAACGCCTTCGCCGGAAATCGAACCGCGGACCTCTGGCATACGCGCTCAGCGTACAGATCACTACACTACGAAGGCATGCTAAGAAGGCGGGAGAAATACCTTATAGTGCTTTTCCCACATCAGATAAAAGCTGAAAGCCTTAAGCTGAGTTCGTAGTCGAAGCCAGATTTGATACATTGACTTAAATATTACATTAAGATTACCTAAGTCCTATTCCATACAGGAGTACTTATCCCTACATATGCACATAGATACTGTTATTTTGTATAGCAGATTTTTAGTTTCATATTTATTATTGGACCGTAGAAAGTCATCTAGTTTGCTATCATAAAAAACAATAAATAAGTTCCACAAATTGCTCTGTAACTTTTAAGACATTCTAGATGTTTATATTTTTTTCCATTCACAGAAACCCTTATTTTAGAAGAATTTTGAAGAAGTGTTCTGAGGAAGGTATCTTTAAGATGTCTGGTGTCGCATATGGAAACCACTGTATTGGAATAACTTAAGAGTGTAGTGCGTCATTGTGAATCGAAAGTGTTGTAAAGTCAGAGATTAATCAAGAAAATAAATATTAATAATCTGTCAGGTAAGTTCTTCACAGTTTGCAATGCATAAAGTATAAGATTGGCTTTGATAACGATGATAAATGTGGACGATGGCTTTGATTTTTGGCGATTTTCAAATGACTGGCTAGTGAGATCAGGCATTCAGGAACATGGATGTCTACGCAAAATGTTTTCATAGCCAGTCAGAGGAGGGTGCTGCCATCTTTCATAGAAATGTGTAACTCGGGGAGATTTCGACAGTAGGTTAAGAGGAGATCTCGACAGTCGAGTCAGGCAATTTTGCCAATGGCTTTCGAAAATGTGGAATATATCCATACAATCCCGATATTTTGGAAGACAATGTGTTTGAATATGAATTCATGTCTACTACAAATGGCACCATTCCAGTTATGGTAGAGGAAGAGGATAATCTCCAGAGGTCATCATCACCATCTACTGGATCAGCTTCTACATCATTTTCGGAATTATCCCCTGTACCGGTAGTACAGAACCACTCTGTACGGAATAGGAGAAAAAAACAAGAATCAGCCATTATAACATCTGCAGAATACAGGAGTCAACTGCGCAGTAAAACACCAACACAGGGACCTAGACGTCAGTGATGAACTCAACCCAGAACCTCGAGGGATCTCGAAGACAGTGAAAATTACTGTGGCGAGTGCGGTGGGTACTATTTTGATGATACTGCCGGACAGAAGTGGGTGAAATGTGTTGGAGAGTGTCGTACGTGGTTCCACGAGGCGTGTGTACAAAATGGGAATGAACCCCAGTTTACATGCAACAAATGTTCATAGTTAAAAGGGAGGATATATATTGTTGCATTGTTAATATGTGTTTAGTCCGTCAATCTTTCTTTTCCATAGTGCGTTGTCCTTATTAAATAAAAAAAAATAAAATAAAAAAAATCTGGCTTTTATGTTTTTAATTGCATTTATGTGACCTATGATGTTTATCAGGTAAGCCAAAGTTTCATAATGTGTTACTAATACAGGAATAATTATTTTCTGTAAAAATAAATGATAAAATCCTTAAATGTCAACCAGTTACTCATAATATTCCCTTAAGGTGTCGAGATGTCCCTGAACGACCTTACTTGTATTTTAATATTGATATGAGTAATATAAAAAATTCCTGGAATGAATATTTAAATTTTTCTGTCAGGCCAATCATTGTCTTTAATACTAAACTTGTTATGCTTAAACAGGCTACGTGATGTTGCATATTGCATGAATATAAAAGAAAGTCAAGTACTATAGAATTAAAATCAACGCAGTAGTAAGAAAAGTTAAATATGTTACATACTCGTACCGATTACACTATTTTGCAACTTTCTCGAGTAAGAGATGAACTTTTATGTTTCTACTGAAATGAAAGTCATTATGAAGTAATACATATAAAAAATAGTTGTTAATCGTAAAATACTCATGATTGAGCGTATTCGTTCATCTGGCTACTAGTCGGCTAAAAAAGGTAGATATAGATATGACGTCAACGACCGTGAATATTAGATTTCATCTCAGCATTTGTAATATTATCAGCGGAAAAATAGAATTTATTTAGAAATCTAAGAGAGAGAAAAGGTTCAATTTCCAAATGAATTATAAATAACGTATTTCCCACAACTTTGAGATCGTATTTATATAATATTTTGATGATCCCTCATCCAACGGAAGTTAAAAATTTTATCTGTATATGATGTAATAAAGAAACGACGCTCCGAGCGACTGACAAATGAAATGGGAATTCCATCAGATGTCGCTTCTTTTCTCTGTAACTGACGATCTCGATAAGAATCGTAATAATTACTGACATTATTCGACTCTGCGACATAAAAAACTGTGATGTAACTGAGATTTTTAATTTTTATATTTTACTATCTTTGATACATTTCAAGCACAGTTTACTGCAAAATTATTGTAGTCCATGGCTATATTCCTATCTCTGGCAATGCGGTAGGAAAATATTTATATATACATCGAATCCATTTTGAATTATCTTAGTAACAGATATATTCAAATATTACAGGATGAAAGTCATACTGGTCAACTTACGGTTTAATAAGCTAGCATCTGACGCATTGAATCATTTATCGATGAGATGATTCTACCTCATTTTTAATTATGACACCATGTAAAATAAAAATGTAGTTTTATTTAAAAACCTCATTCAAAAGTTTTCACGTCTTCTGAAATGATTTTTCAAAATTGGTTACAGTAAATTATTTGCGATCATTTTACATTTCATTAATGCGTGAAGGAATTTGAGCCAAAATGTATTGATTCTAATAATAATCATAAAATGGGTTTCCTAGTTTAATCAGTTCTTCGCCTTTTCAGAGCTTTAAACTATAAACATTTAAAAATCTTCATTTCCATTCAGATGTATAATGTAGATATCAATCTTGCGTACCAAAAAATATAAGGAATATGAAGACCTGAAAAATACAAGGAATATGAATGCTCTCTTTCCTTTGAAAAGGAAAACTCAATTCAATGGATCTATAATTATATTGCGTATATTGTTTAATTGAAGCTGTAGTTTTGCTAAAGTGTCTTTGATAAATAATATTTTAAGCGTTTGAAATCAAAGAAATAAATAAGGAAAGATTTTGTTTATAATTCTCTGATAAATAACATGAATATTGAGAAAAAACTCTAATGTTTTGTTATTTCATCCGTAAACCATATTAAATTGGTCTAAAAAATCTTGCCTCTCTTTTCTCGAGTTATACCTTTTTCTAACAAACCCAATTACTATTGCATTGTCATGTAATATAACAAACTAAATTATAAACTTTATTTCATCTGAAGCTCAAACACAGATAAGAGAAAGAGACATAACAGAAATTTTATTTCAAGAAAAGATTTTAATACTACAGGCATATTAAAGTTGAAATTATTTTTGCAGGGGGAAATCACGGAGAAAAAAAAAGCAGGGGAAAAATATAGGTGTATAAAACATCATCGTCGAGAATAAAGCGGTTTGAAATCAATGCAGTTTTTAAAACATGGTCATAGAAAATATCGTGGTAAAAAATAAAGCACCTATAAATCATCGCATGACGATAATACGGAAAAGGAATCTTCTGTAGCCTTTAAACGTTACAATGAGACGTACGTCGCATAAAGATTTGTGAGCGCAAGAAAGAATGAGAAATATCTTTAACTCTGTATTTCATATTTTTGGATTGATTAATAATGTTTTGGTAAAAAAGGCGAAAAGGAAAACATAAGCATCCAAAACTAAAATTGCGTAAAACATTAATGCTACATATAGCAACAAACATAATTTTCAGTTTTTATATTTAACTATTAAAGGTCATTATTGTATTAGTCTATTTTGTAAAGTTGTATTAGTGGTGTTTCACGAAAAATCTATACAGGGTGTCTTAAAAATGCACTCACACTTTAACTGTCTCTAACATGCTGCCTTTTTCCAATTGCAAGTGTAATTAATTTATTGCAGCACGGCAGGAAATCAACCGCCATCAACCGGCCGGACCATTGCTCGCATTAGAGACAAGTTTGAAGCAGATGGAACCGTTACGAACATCATTAAGAAACATTCTAGACGACCACATACATCCACGAGCCCTGGAAAAGAAGAGCACGTGGCAGGAAACACTTCTTCGATCACCAGAGAAATCTCTTCGACAAACTGCTCGGAAAACCCACATCTCAAAAGATAGCGTCTATCGCATCATGAAGCATCTACACTGGAAATGATACATTTCAACACTAATCCCTGCTCTCAACGAAGACAATCCTGACTGGATAGTTCAATTCTGTGATTGGTACCTAGCAAAATATGCAGAAGATGCAGGGTTTCCACACAAAATTGTGTGGACCGATGAGGCATCATTGAAATTAAATGGCTCCATTAATCTGAATAATTGCATGGACTGGGGTCCTGTAAATCCTCATGTAACACTTGAACATCATGTAAACTTACCAGGAGTAACAGAGTTGTGTGGGATATCCGCATTGGGCATCATAGGATCATTGGACCATTTTTTGTAAACGGAACTCTCACTGGTAAGAGTTATTCAGAAGTTTTCCAGTCTACAAATTTCAGAGATCTTTGGCGATGACGACGAACCATCGCGATGTACGAGCTCACCTCGATGCAGTTTTTCCAGACTCATGGATTGGAGGAAGGGGTACCATTGAATACCCTGCGTGTTCCCCAGAACTCACGCCCACGGACTTCTTTTTGTGGGGATATCTCAAAGACAAAGTTTATCGCACCATACCAAGAACAATTGATGCATTGAAATTGGAAATTGAAAGACAATGTCGCGATATTCCTAATGACCTGTTTCGTGACGTTTGCATTCCCTTGATGCGCATTATCAGTTCTGCCTGGACAACGATCGTCATTTGAACCTTCACTAACATGATTCCTCAGTTACATTTGTCTTCTGTATTCGAAGCCATTCCATTTCACTCTATGTTCAGAAACAACATTTTTCTAAGACACCCTGCATTACAATTTTAAACTAATTATCAAATTGTAAAATTACTTTCTTTTGCTTCGTTAATCTGATATTCGTTTTAATAAATATTAGTAAAAACTAAATCTTGCTTTGTTTCAGTTTATTCGTTTCCTTAAAGTGTCATTTGCTTTTTCAAGTAGAGAGTGCATTTCATCGTTTGGACGCTGAGTTGTTAGTTATGAAGAAATAAGTCAGGAGAGTTACATAAGCAGTAAGTCTCATATTTTGCATTTTAATGTATGCCGTCCATTTATCCTTTAATTATCATTACAACTTTAGTGTTTATTAATTTAATGTACATTTTAGCTGCAATAACTTTTACTGTACGTTCTGACTTTAATTTTTTACAGATATATAAAATGTTTTAAGTTATTACGTTTACTAAATACAGTCTTGTGGTTTCATATGCATTCTTGAAACTTTTGCTTCCTAAAATTCATATACATCTCTTCTTATCAGCATTCCTTACGTTTCCTGTGTGAAGAAAAATTTATCCCTTGTGTTGAAGATTTAACTATAGACTAATTTGTTCGACATTCTGTCTGAAAATATTTGAACCAGCAGTGCATAATTTTTACAGTTATTGGTACTATATGAATATGATTGAAGTTATTTTAGTAGCAAAAATCTGTTTCACCGCAACCTTTAAAAATACATTTCTGATATTTTGAAAAACACATTTTGCACCCTATTTCATTAGCTTAACTCAGACATTTTTACCGACGTGTTCAGAAATACTGAGTAGTATATAATAAAAATGTACTGTTTGCTCTGTAAGTTTCTGAGTTCTGCTATTCTTAACTATGTTATTGCAAAAGTCCTTATAATTGTCTTCTTTCCTTCAGCCGAAACATCTGTTTGTTTTTATTTATACGTTAAATACCATACTCTATTTCAGTATATGAGTAGCCTTATTAACTTCGTGACTAGTATATATTATGAAACACGTGACGTGGATTTGAAACATGTGACTATCTGTGGGGTCTTCAGCAGCAATTTCTAATTTACAAAATCATACTTTTGTTTCCTGTGTTATCTACGGAAGCTTGTTACGACTTCCTTATCTTATGATGTTATTTGAAATATATTCAGATTCTAGTTTCTTGAACCCAGAATCATGTTTTCGCTGCATTAATTGAAATTAGATTTCAGTTTATTTTTTCCATTTCTTCATAACTTTATCTCTTACTATTCTTTCCATTTTGAATCAGTTTTGTGATTTTTTATTTTGTGTTGCAATTTTGGGGAATTTGATTTCTTCTCTTATAAGATCTTGGCATCACCTGCAATTCAACTAAATTATTTTGAAATTGAATACATATATATGGATATATAAATTTCTTTCCCTGCAATTAGTTGGAAAGTTACATAACTTGGGGGGAAAAGACGAACTCCTACATTTTGGGAGCCTTTTAAAAACTAATAGGTTAGTTAACTTAATTTTTAGCTGGGAGTGGATTCACATGGAACCACTGATGTTTTCACTGTATATTTTTCTAGAATCCTATGCAATTTATTTTATCTTATCAAAAGGAGTTAATTTCAAGAATTAAACTGATTATTTTTCCATTTCATATTATGTTAAACTTTTGTAGCTTTCCCTGTTATTATATTTTTGTATTTGTACTTGGGAGACTGAGTTAGTTTGACCAGATATTGTAAGTATACAAGGCTTACGAGGAGGGATGTCCTCGTGGAGGGCAAAATAAGTTATACCCAAAGGGGGAAAAATCAAAATCTTACGCAGCTAAGCCATTCAGTCTAATCATAGAATTCATTAGGAGCTACTATGGTTTTCAGACTTCACTGGGATTTACTATGGTTTTCATACTTCATTGGGAGCTACTATGGTTTTCAGTCCTCTACCGATCAGTATTTTCGTGAAACGTTTCCTGAAATATACTATGTATGAATGCGTTCCTAATGAAGCAATAGAATAAAGATTGAAAAGTAACACCTAGGAGAAATAACAGACATAAAAAGGCTGCTGGACAATCTAGAATTCATCAAAAAATTTCCAGAATTTATGAAACTAGTTTTCCAGAATTTATGAAACAAATAGTTGGGATTTTTGAAATGCCGATGTGACGAAAATCTTATTACCAGTGATTTACATATCGGTATTTATTCATATTGACGATGCAATGCGAAATAACAGTAATAAGAAATAATAAGCAATGGACTGTGTCAAATAGCGTTTTTTATTCTCAAGCTGAAAAAAAGTACATTACGAATTAGCAGCGAAAACACAAATCATCTACTCTCGTCACCAAAGCGCGAGCAGTCACGTGATAAACTAAAAATAGCTGCTCTAGTACTAGCAGCTCCATCTGCATCAACTTAAATTTAAATAGCATACCATGCCCCTTGAAGCACTTCAACAACTTCAAAGGAACATATAAAATGACCTAAAAATATAAAAAATATTAGTGACAAGTTATGAAAATTTGCATAATAACAAAAGTGAAAGGTATAATAAGTTAATGTTCTAAAACGTTAAAAGTTCACAGTGTCACAATGTCTGAGAGGCAAAGGACACAGCTTAATATTAGGTTTCTTAATTTTTAATTTCTCCATTGGAAGTTGGAATGTACATAACTCGAATATTTTTATCCTATCCGGTATTTACACGATTTATTCTATCCAATTTCCTCAGAAGAGGTGGGATGTTTTCTACATCAATCAGGACAAAGTCATTTACAGACAAATTTTCTTGAGATTTCTTCCACTTGTTACAACTCAAAGAGATATTTTCGGCTCCATTTTTTCTAAAAATCTTGGAAACTAGTTGTCTCACTTTACACCAGTCAAGAATGCTTTTCGATTGTTCTAAATTTTCTGCATGCAAGAATGTGAGAAATGTACCAATGAGGAAGTGTCCAGGTATGAGAAAAATAATATCATTTGCATCATCAGATTGTGGATACAAAGCTCTCGAGTTCATATAGGCCTGAACCTGTGTTAACAAGGTTGTGAATTCGAGAATTGTGAAGTCAAAATCTTTGCTCCCATTGATCATCGAAGATGATACTTCATAGATTTTACCTCGGATTTCCACTTCCGCGGAATGAAATTCCATTTCACATTTTCTGAAGTCAGGAAAGACTGGAGATGTCCGTTTTTCTGACATATAACAAGAAGGCATAGCGTATTTCTTTGCTAGAACCATTGAAGTTCGTCCCACAGTCATTAAATATTTCTCTTGGGTTTCCTCCTCTGGCTATAAAACGTTTTAATGCTTCCACATAAGAGGAATGCTTAGAGAGAGGTTTAACGCTTAGAAGAAAGATCTTTGACGACTTCAAGATGAACTGCTCTCGTGGTAAAGCGATCTAAAATGCAAATATAATACTTAAAATAAGCACTTTGCCCACGGCCTGCTCTGTATTTTATCATGTATGGGTTTGAAAAATCCCCCTGACTCAAAAACATTCTCGTGAAGCTGACATTCTAGACGTTGGAAGATGAGTCATTTTTTTTTCTTGCAACCTGGGAACGAGGTCTATAGCAAACAACACAATTTTTAATGATTTTTCTTATTTCAGATCTAGCACCGACAATTCAAAAATTTTGTCTTATTACAGAAAGTAAAAGTGCAGGATGTGCATGCAGATATATTTCTTGAAATGCCTAATTATGAGCTTAGAAATGGAATGTTTTTGAGGGATGAGCATGGAAAGCTTTTTATTTTCCAAAATGTTCGAATTCCTTAATCGTCTTCCAACACGAATAAATCCTTTTTCATCAAGGAATGGACTTAAGGATAGTATCCGGCTGCTCGATTTCACAGAGTTTCGACTCTTTGATACGTCGTCAGCAAATTCAGAATGTTGTAAAGTTCTTACTATCTTACAAGAAAACATTTTTCAATTCTTCTCTAACAAGAAATCCTTTATTTTAGAATAGTGCTTCAAACAGTTCTTGATAAATCTTGAACAATAAGTAACGATGCGGCATAATGTTGACCAAGATGAAAATTTGCAAAGAAAAGAATCATCACCAATTTTAGCGGAACTGGAAATAATGCTTTTTCATTCTTCCTTGGCTACTTCTTGTTTGCGCAGTTTAATGTCCATTTTTTCATTCAACGCAGATTCCAGATAATAATTCTGCAACGAGGAAGGTCCATTGAACCACTGATAGCACTCAGTTACTTCATTAGCCTCTAGTACCATACCTTGAATGTGATCCCATTTCACCTCAGGAATGATGATTTGATTTTTTAACACTCGACTGGCTATGAAAGTAAGCCATCTCCGTGAGAGGCAATCCAAAATAAAGTGATAGTAGGATCTGACCATGCAAAACATTTATTAGCAGGGGCATTTAAACATTTTATCAAGGCATTTAGACGCTTTGCTAAAAATAATGCAGCATATAATTCTAGTCTTAGTAAAGATTATACTTTAAGTGGTGCAACTCTTGGTTTTGCATATATCAATTACATTTCTGATTTCTTCTTCAGAACAATATTTGGCATAAACAACTTCACAATGCTACTTATCAGATGAATCGCAAAAGGCATATAAATTCAACCTTATGATAGTTATCAACTAAAATCATTCTAGGAATTTTTAATTTACTAAGTGGGTTTAAGTCTCCATGAAAGCGAGTCCAAATCATCAATCGTTGTATAACGGCAAAAGCACAAATCGTCTCTGGTCGCAGCAGTCACGTGATAAATAAATTGCCTTCATACTGGCCATCAGAGCGCCATATGCATCAACTTAAATTTAATTGTAACATATGTCATTGCAGATTGGTTTACTTTTGTTTTAGTTTAACTAACAGAGAAATACTTAGTTATCCTGACTGCGAAGTTTTGCTAAGTTCCCCCCCTCAAGATTCATCATTGTTTAACGATATTAAGATGCACGATATTTCATAATAACGGATTTATATAGCAATTAATTAGTATTGCTAATTTTTGTTTCCATATTCCTTCAGACACTTATACCGATTTTCTTAGTAAAAGACATTAAACGATGTAGATTTTTCATCTAATAACAATGAAAAAAAAACAAGGATAATTTTAATTTTTATTACTGTTTTAATATAAAAAGTTACTTGCGTATGTATGAATCGGAAAACAAAATTGAAATAAACATAAAGTTTATAAATAAACATAAAGTTTAAATAATAAATAAGATAGTAATTTGCCATAGAAAATTATGAGAAGTATTTTAAGTGCAACTGGCTGATATTGCACAAGAAAAATAAATACTGCAAAAATACCCTTATCGCCATTATATTCTTCCAGGAAGCGCACCAACTGCGAAATTAAGAGACTGTCATCACGTAGGTTCAACTAAGACTTCACATAATGAAAAATTTAGATTATTATTGTCTCAGGAAACAAATCAGCTTTACCTTTTAAACATTTTTCAAACATACCTTTCGATGCAGATCTTTTAATGCGCAATTTCTTAAGTCCAAAGTAAAGCCTCTAAGATTACGCATTGTTTGCATTAAGAGCTCTTATTTCTGCCTACGACAAGGTTTTTAGCAAAATTTGTGCATATTTATCCAACAAAAGGCTGTTTCTAAGGTAAAAAACGAGAAGGCTTTATAGACAAGTACCCCGTTTTTGTATTTATTTAATGCTAAAGAGACTATAGATTTTAAAATAAGACAGAAAAGAAACATTCTTTTGGAATAGATTTTGAAATCAATAGCTAAAACAATTAGACATAGGTCTCTTTGTTTCAGAACAGGAAAAGAAAATTTCAGTAGTCTGAAGAGCGAGACGAATTTGAGTGGCAAGAAATGAGCGGAGTAAAGTGAAAACGTATACCGCGTGATCTGTCGGGGAAAATAAAAATGAAACGTGAAAAAGTTAAGATATTAGAATTTTGAAAGCGTTGAAATATTAATGTCATTAACTAAAAAAATGTGAAAGGGTTCAAAGAAATCCATTTTACTAACCGAAGAAGCTCTGAGGATAATTTTTGTAGATCGAAAATGAAAGTTATGATTAAGTGTCCAGTTGTGATTAGCTATCAAAATTTATTTATTTTTCTTTTCAAAAATAAGATTCATATTCTCTGACAAGAAATTTCAACGCTCTTTCAGTTTGGCCGACATATGTCAGACTACACTGACATAATAGGCTAAAATTCAGCAAGAATTAAAATCAGAAATGGAATCTTTGATTTTAATTCCGAGCCGAACAAAGAATTTTACTGATAATACAGACACTGTCTTAAAGCTGAACTTACGAATAAGCTGAGCAATTTCGAAAGATTAAATAGTATTATGGCAGTACTGTTACAATTATTTTATTATTATATTTTATGTTGAAATGTAATTCATGAGGACAAAATGTACTTTTTATTTGCCTAGTATATACTGTTATGCTCCCTACATTTTTTACTTTTTATTTTTAGAGGTGCATTTTTCAGTATAAGTATCTATTGTAACGTGTTTGAGAAAATATAACTTTTCTTATTGTACGCTAAAGAATAAAATAATATTATTAAATTTATATAACCTGTATTTTGCACAGTTAATATATTCACGGTTTGTTAAAAGGCTGGAAGCTCCAAAATGGAGCTATTTATTTTTTAACAAATTGCTCTCTTTTAGCAGCATAATGTAAGGGATAGGAAAGTGAAAAGACAAATCTTTTTCTGTAAAATACCTATAAATATAGTTTGAAAATTTCCAGAGTTAAACATTTTGTTTCACAGTATTTCCTATACAGGGTGGTTATAAATACAACTTCCGCGATATCTGAAAAATAGCAGCCTACCGGCCCAACCAGTCGAAATGAAATTTCAGATGCTGTTATTTGAAGATATGCGCTGGCGATGGTTTAAAACAATACAGCTCTGACGGTTACGTTTACAGGGGAAAAATTTCGAAATTTCAGAAGGGCAACACCTTTTTTTTCCCTTCGCAAATTGATCAGCGCATTAAAAATCATAAATGGCGTTGGAATGATACAAGTATCATGAAAACTACCGGCGTAAAACATATGCGAAGGAAAGCATCGTAAAAGACCATTGACAACACAAGAAAGGGAAAATACTTGTCATCCGTGCCACATAAATGTTCGGTCCGCTAACTGCCCATGTCGGCTAAATGTACGTGTCGGCTAAGTGCTAATGGTTGCCGGCTAAGTGTCCGCAACCGGGTTACCTGATGCCGACTGCTAATTAAAACCAAGAGCGTGTTCTCGACCTCCATGTAAAGCTTGGTTTTATGTTTTTTTATTTATTTTTTATTATTTTTTTATTTTATTATTATTTTTTATATTTTTTATCTCTGCTTGAGTAAGCGATATCCATCACCTCATGAGGTGTAGCTTGGGAAACTCTGTCGATGGTGAGACGGCTAAATGAATGATAGGTTCGGTTTAAATTCTCAAAGAATGCTTGATCAATAAATATCCAGATGTTCCGTTAAAAAATTATAAGATGGAAATTTTTTTTACTTCTTTATTTATCTGCGAAGTTTGTGTAAAAACTAGACCCAAACTATGCTCTGAATTTGAGCTGCTTGAGTATGTAATGAACAAATTTAGCAAAAGAAATCTTTATTTCGGTTGCTATTATCGATTGCACCGGTGTGGTATTTTACCGAAATTTTCATAGCAAAATTATACAGATTAAGAAAAGATTTGAGATAAAATAGAGATAAAAATGGCTAACACCGATTAACCACTGGAATAAGACTGGCTTTGCTTTTCTAGTTTTGTGTTTAAAGACAAAAATATATTCTTCAAGATATGGTGCAAAATAATATAGTAATACTTTTAATATAAAAGATATCTGTTCAATCAGTTATAATTCGTTATAATCTATTATTATTTAATATTAACAATAGTAATGATAAATTATAATTAGCGTATTAAGCAAAAACTTTAATATTATAAGTTTGTTTTAATTTAGAAGTATTAAAGTGCTTAATCTACAGAAACATTCTATTAAGCACTAAACGTAGTCTTTCACTTTCGATATAATTAATTCTTCCCTTCTAATTTTTACTAATAACTTCATTTCTTTAAGCACTGGAAGCATGTTTAGCTAAGTTGTTTTCATATTCTTAAAACACTTCAGAATAGATGATGAATTTAAATCCGACTTCGAGATTTAGCAATCCATCCCAGTTTCTCTCTAGTTTAAAAAAAATCATTATTTGAGAATGAATATCAAAATTTGCTTGCCGTGTTTGTAGATTAAACAATTTTAACGAGAAGCATTGCTGTTTGACTGTCAATTTTAAGAAAACTTTTTTTTTAATCATAGAGGCTTTATTATTTCCAACTTTATTTGACAAGCATTTATTTCCTTCTAAATCCAATCCAGACTGAAAACTCGTTTTTTTTTTAAAACTTTCAAATAGTTATTGTAAATTACAATCGCATTTAAAAGCCCGAGTTTCCCACTTTTTCTTAATATAAGTAATTTATTATGTTTTCCAAGAAACTTGATTGTTATTTTCATATATTGTATTTTCTAAGTTACTCAATACTTTTCGAGGAAAGAGAGGAATTATAAGAACATATATAGAGAATCAATTGTGATTTGATGAAAACACTCAACTGCAAGTTTCACGCTATGTGATCTAGAGTAATTAAAAGCATCGAGAAAGGTAATGCAGTATCAAAAAGCAGATAGTGAATGTGAATAATAATAGTTTGAATATTCCATAACGCTCTGTAATATATCGTATTTTCTAAGTTACTCTATACTTTTGAGGAAAGAGAGGAATTATAAGAACATATATAGAGGATCAATTGTGATTTGTTGAAAACACTCAACTGCAAGTTTCACGCTATGTGATCTAGAGTAATTAAAAGCACCGAGAAAGGTAATGCAGTATCAAAAAGCAGATAGTGAATGTGAATAATAATAGTTTGAATATTCCATAACGCTCTGTAATATATCGTATTTTCTAAGTTACTCTATACTTTTGAGGAAAGAGAGGAATTATAAGAACATATATAGAGAATCAATTGTGATTTGATGAAAACACTCAACTGCAAGTTTCACGCTATGTGATCTAGAGTAATTAAAAGCATCGAGAAAGGTAATGCAGTATCAAAAAGCAGATAGTGAATGTGAATAATAATAGTTTGAATATTCCATAACGCTCTGTAATATATCGTATTTTCTAAGTTACTCTATACTTTTCGAGGAAAGAGAGGAATTATAAGAACATATATAGAGAATCAATTGTGATTTGTTGAAAACACTCAACTGCAAGTTTCACGCTATGTGATCTAGAGTAATTAAAAGCATCGAGAAAGGTAATGCAGTATCAGAAAGCAGATAGTGAATGTGAATAATAATAGTGTGAATATTCTATAACGCTCTGTGTTTTAAGTAACCTCCTAAACACACCTACGGATACTCAGCACGAACAGTAGTTGCATCAGTTGCTCTAAATTTATACAAGAAAAAGTTTTACTGTAAAATAATGCCACTAGAGCGGTAAAACAAGCATCAGTTGTCACTATTAATTACCTTTTATAACACATTAAGTGTATTAATATTTCATAAATTTTTTTGACGCATCTCCAGGTGGTCTTACCCTGTGGGGATATTTAATAGGCCACATCGAAAATCTGTGCAAATCCTACAGTGCTTTGGCGATTGACCTTTGTAGTAGATAAGTCTTGCAAGTCGCTTGTCGAATAGCCTGTAAAATAATTTTATCTACCATGTGCGAGTGCGTAATGTAAGTAAAACTGGGAATCGCAACATTTGAAATGAATTGTATTAGGGCTGAAGCAATGTTTTGGTGAAAAAGGGACTGACCAGTTGGTTATGATGTGTTTATAAAAAAGACCAATTTTATTCTACACTCATGTCCATAAATTAAGGATAATGCAAAATCAGGCAAAGGAAGAGTTAGAAGCAAAACAAATTTTACTTATTTGTAAAGCTTATTTATTAAACAAAACGTAAAGAGCAAAAAAAGATGCTATATGTTTGATATTATTAAAAAAATTAGCGATTTTTTCTCCCTGGAGCAAATTACAAAGAAAACCTATTTACAAAAAAACAAGATTACATGGTTGGTATGATTGTTAATACATTGTATGTCTCCCAGACGATGCAATACAGTCCGTACAACGCCTAGGCATGCTGAGTATCAAATTATCGATCTTATCTTGGGGGATATTACACCACTCAAAACGCAATGCTCTCCGAAGTTCCGGTAGACGTGTAGGAAGAGGTTGACGGGCTGCAACTCGTCGGCCAAGCATGTCCCACACGTGCTCTACTGGATTCAAGTCTGGTGAGAATGCTGGCAAGTCCATACGGGTGATATCCTCCGATTGAAGGCATTCGCTTACGATGTTTGCACGGTGAGGACGGGCGTTGTCATCCATAAACACAAATTGTACGCCCATGGCGCCCCGAAACAGACGTACATGTTGTTCCAGAATGACGTCACGATAGATTTGGCTTGTCATGGTTCCAATTCGAACATGCAGGTCAGTTCTGGAACCCAGAATAATTCCACCCCAAACGAGCACTCCTGCACCACCGTAACGGTGTCGTTCAATGATGTTTTCTTGGTGGTAACGGGTACCTGGAGCTCTCCATATTAAAGTCCGGCGAGAATCGGACTGCAAGCTAAACCTAGACTCGTCGGAAAACATCACACAAGTTTACTGTAGCGGTGTCCACAATGCATGCTCTCTACTCCAGGCTAACCGCAGGCGACAGTGAGTTGCAGTAAGTGGAATGCATCTGACAGGTCTATGAGCATATAGACCAATCTTCCCTAAGCGTCTCTACACGGTCTGCCTTGAAATTGTCGTACCAGTGGCTGAAGAGAGCTAACGAGACAGGTCTGAGGCTGTGCTCCGCCTGTTTCTTTTGGCAGTAACTGCCAAATACCGGTCCTCATTCGGCGTTGTAACTCTGGGGCGACCTGTGCTGTAACGTCTACTCACATTACCATCATCTTGGAATCGTTGCCAAAACCTGAAGATGACACTCTGGGCAATTCTAAGTTCGTCTGATACTTCCAGTTGGGTACGCCCACATTCCAGACAGTCGATAATTCTACCACGTAAAAAATCATCCAAATGCGTCCTTTGTGTCATAAGTAATCGGTTATTGCACTGAAATGCTTATAAAGCGCCTGCGTATAATTTTACTTCTTTGCCTGTATTCCTTATATATCACTCTCTTACACTCTCGTCATTCTGACGTATCATCGGTGTTATCTGGTTACTTCCTAAAATTTGCATATGATCCTTGAAGTTGTGTGTAGTGATTTTACAGGTGATATATTTATTTTAGAGTTCGATTTCCGCGTGACTCCGAATTATCCTTAATTTATGGACATGAGTGTAATTACCACAGAGATTGTATATAATGTATACATGCCCATCTTGTATTGATGATATACCAAAGGCTTACTTCGGATGCCATTAAATGTGTACAAGAGACATTCAGGATGGATATTGCAATACATATTTTATAAGTTTCAAATAATATGAAGGACTGAGATATCTTTAGAAAAACCACGAGTGTAATATATCGTAAAGAAGAAAATAATAAAGCGAAATAAGAGCTTCAATTGCATCGAAGTACCAATTCCTTTCAGGATCATCTTTATACGTTTAGGGACAAACAGATGATGAGAAAGAAATGCATTTCTGCTTAGCATATGGCTTTTAATGACTTAAAAAAGAAGAATGAAGTTTTTTTTTTATCTTAACAGTAAGTGGTTACGTAATTACGACAAATTATAAAATGCACAAAATAGTAATGCTCGACTGTAAATTAAAAAGTAGAATGAAATATTAGGTCTGTAATTTAAAATTTTTCTTAACAACTGTAATATCAAAAAGAAGTTTCAAATAACTTCTGCTCATTTATTGGATAATATCTTGAAGAATTCTGCTCAGAATGATAACTAAGAATACAGATGTCTCAGTCTGATGTTAAAAAATGCCAGGTTTCGTGTAGGATCTTTTAAGAATTCACGACCAGTGGAATTAAAGTTGGAGCTGGGTTTTTTTGTTTTTATCATGCGGGTTCCGAGATCAAAATCAACTTGAAATTGCAGAGTGCAATGGACGTTACCTTTCCGAAATGTGCGAACAACTTTTATACGCTTTAGTATTTTTCACTTTATTAAAAATAAGAAAATAAACCCAACTAAAATGCAAAATTTATTTTTCTACTTTCAAATATACGCTTTCAGTTTCATTTTCAGTTTTCCGAAAGTAACTCGAAATTAAAGGTCAATCATAAGAAATTAATGGAAAGAAATATTATAAAAATGAATTTTAAGATAAATATATATCGATAATTATAAAAATGAAATTTACTACCAAACGATGATACGTACAAAGATAATAGGTTATTATAAAAATTCTCTTATTTTCAGAAGTGAATTTTGAAAAAACATCACAGGTACAAGACTGAAATTTAATAGTAAAGTAATGATCATCCTCATTGGGGAATGAATAAGTAATTATCATCCTCATTAACCTGAGAATCAGGCTGTCGATAAAATGTTTGGGAAACCTGACTTTCTTATGTCCAAACAGTGATGGATATAGTTCAAATCATACTTATAATCAAATGTTTTAAATTTTTTGTCAACTAAATGTGGTTCCATTGACCGAAACAAATGGTAAATAGGAAGCAATTACGTTTGGAATGAATGCGATAGAGACATCCAGTCGAGTTCAGGGATATTGGGGGAGGGGGGCTCATCAGCGGCCAAGCGATGAGACCACTGACCATTGAGCATATGACGATATTCAAGAACTTGAAGTATCTTGCCTACAAAAAATATCACTTTAAAATTTAAAAACCACTTTCTCACCATATAAACAAATTTAATGTTTTCTGATATTAGGTGCTTCCATAAGGAAATAGCCACCACTTCCGGCCCTTGCAGGGGCGCAAGGTTAATGCCTATTAAATGAAGCGCTCGACCATTAAAATAATGTTTTCTGATACACCTCATTAATGTTGTTCTTCTGCAGTCTCTCGTTCTTCCGCTATGGAATTCTTGCATTCTTGCAGCATGCAGTGTCCTAAATATTCTCCATTTCACAGACCAATTGTTATTTTCAAAACCATTAAACACGAAACTGTAGTTAATTTATTATATTTCATACTCCCTCTCAATATACTATACGCTTAATTGCCGATAACCTTCTTGTTATCGAAAGCAAAATTTATCAATAGCAAAGAGAGTTGCCAAAAAATGGTAGAGATATTGGAATAACATTTAGGAACAGTTATATAAATATAACCTGTACAAGCAACTTTATTATCCGAAGCCTTTTAACACTACAAAAACCACAAATAACTAGCAGTGTTATGCTTGTAGATTTTAGTAAATCGAGAAATTAGATTTTATGCTAATAATAGTTAAAAATTAAGTTTTTATCCCTCACTTCCATCTATATAAAATTAACATGAAATGACGAAACACGTAAAATTATGAAAAAATGAAACCAGAAAAACTAAAACCGAAATAGATTAAAATATAAAAATATTGTAAAAAAGCAATATAAATTAGTGCACCGAAAGTTACTTTGTTGCTATTATCAATTTACATTTCTGGTCCATCTTTTCCTTAATACCATCTGTTACATATTATGTTCGGTTTTGATCGGTGTGACGGTTATCGCTGCTACGCTGAGGCTGTGTTTGATGGACATTTGAATGTTTATAAGTGTGTAGTGTTTTTGAAGCATGTGGTCACTTAAAATCGCAGCGAGCAGAAAGTCCTCTCGAGTAGTTTAATGGTAAAGGAAGAGGGGTGGGTGACCCTTGGAGACGTTTGTGGGGGATTTTCTTTCAACATTGGGGAAGTGGGTTACTATCATACTACCACCAGTGCTTATACTACCACCAGATGTTTCCAGTGCCCTTACAGACTATCCAGACGCAATCCTGCGCTCTCAGTCGGAATACATTTCGTGGGCTTATTCTGGTGCTACTGTCAGACAAGAGACATAAATCATAACAACAACATATTTTGATTTATTCTTCTTATGTGAAATAATTTGTTGTTTACAGGCTATAAATAGATACTACTACCTACATATTTTTGCGCTCAGATGACATTCTATAAGCATTTTACGGTTGTTATTGTAACTGGAAGCTGAAGTCCTGCAGACCCTACTAGACAAACAGCGAGTTTTTGCTACGTCTTAAATAACTCAAAAAATGTAGAAGAAAGTTAAAATAATCTTTTTTATTAAGTCTTAATACAACAGAACAGGCGCAGCTTGTACTACAGTCTAGACTTCCATCAGTTGTGGATATTTAACTTAGCATAACAGACTGGCGAAAATACTAATAGCAAGACGCAATAGCTAGAAATTCTCATTAAAAGAACAGAGACCCTTAGTTTAAATACGCAACATAATTTGTATTCTGGTGAACAGTACGGAAAGGAGAAGTTATAAGTGAAGACTAAATTCTTAATAACTGGTTAATTAACTTAACATACTTTACATCATGTGTCATAAAAACACAGACGTAACTTAGAATGGATTCATTTCGCCTGGCATATTTTTCGGCAGATCTTTCTAAGAAGATTATATGGCATATCTTTCTAAGAAGTAAGTAACAATCTAATTAAATAAGATGGGTTCATGTGAGCCCAAAATTAAAGTTATAAAGAGAAAACATAGGATATGTGGGAAAATAATTGCTTAATTATAACCAAATTTTGTATGCAATTACTCAACACTATGAGAAAACCAAAACGTAATTTGGAAAAATAAAGAGAACAAATGCTTTGCGATATGGAGGAGAAAAACCCACCCCCAAAAATGGCCGAAATATGACACCTCATAATTCCAAAATAGTCCAGCTAATAAGCAGTGTGGGCCAACTCATGCAGCATTACGCGCCTCGCAACTAGCACCATGTTGCTGATTATAATTTATGGCAATATATCACATTTTTCTGAAAGCAATGACATTGAGAGGGTATTAACTTCGGTTTTCCTTATATGTAACGTGTATACGAGACAGTTTCGCTCAAAAGGTCCTTCACGAAGGCATCCCTTCCCTTACGCAGATAGCTTTCGCGTGCTTTACGACAGTTAAATAAAACAAACAAATTTATCGTATAAAGGATTTAGGTCCGGCGACTTCACTGCTCGCGTCATACGGCAAATACACTTTCTCTCCAGAAAATCATCGACCATTTGAGATATGCGTGACTTCACGTTACCGTTCACAGAAATAAAGTCCTCTCCCATAGCTCCTCGGAAAAGCCTCACATAACGTTCAAGAATCTCATCTCTGTAATGATATGCAGTCACAATGCCCGCAGATTCGAGGTCATTGCAGACAAAGCTGAGAGATTTTATGAGAAAGCTCTCTAACCTTCATCTTTCTACAACGTCATGCATTAATGTCACGTATCCATCCTCCGCAGGTGTCATGACTATTGGATGGCTTCTTTGTGGTAATGCTCATAGCTTGGAATAGGTGCTATAACCTGGATGCTAACATCTAAAATACTCGTAAAATTAAAGTTCTTTCGAATGGGGACTTCTGTAAACTGGCCATTTCATGCGTCTGGAAGATAAATCAAAACGCTAGCCAAAGCGGAGGTATGATGAACACATGGTGTTGTACTGCAATTAAACAATGCAAAATTTTCGAAAGAGAGATATAAAGAAGTATCTAAAGTATCTTTATGAAATAAAATAGATAAAACCATAAAACGTAAGTTACAGGAAACAAAATTTACGAAATGCTGACAAACTCACAAATTAAAAATTTATCCTTCTTTCACTCAAAAAGGATTCCCTATTCAGTTTATTGTAAATATGTATCAAATGGTACGTTAAAAACCAAAATTTTGAAAGTTTTCGCCCATTTTAATCTTTAATTTGGGACTGGTATTAATAAATTTCTCAAGAGAATATACAAATTTAAATGATTTAAAAATAATTAAAAATAAATATATGAATAAAGGAATTACTAAAAAACGAAGTGCAATATCGCAAACAAGAATAGACGAAAAATCGTTCCTTCTGGGAAATTTATTATTTAGTCGACTATTTCACTAAGATATAAATTCGTTAATGTATATAAGTCCAGAGTTTTTTTGTTTTAAAAAACAACCTTTTTACAGCATTCGCTTACCCCCAGTTAGCCGTTTTTGTTCGTTTAATTTGAAGGCTTGAGCCAAACGTTTTGACCGCTTTATCTTGTAAATTTCATATTTTAATATTTAAATTTTAATTTGATTTTTGTTTCTGTTAATCTCGCAAAAAGAGGAGACTATGTTTGTTAATACATAGATGGTGCAAATTTTAAGCTGAAAAACTAATAATAAGTTTTTTTTTTTTGTAAACCTTCTTCTGTGTTTGGAGATTTTTTTGTAAACCTTCTTCTGTGTTTGGAGTTTTTTTTTGTAAACCTTCTTCTGTATTTGGAGTTACTTCACTAGAAGATTAAGATAGAGTGATAAATTCTTTGACTGTTTTCACGGTGCTGGAATTAATATTTAATGCAGTTAGGTTCCGTACAGATGCAGCTACAGAGGGAATCGGTTAAGTATCGCTATTATTTCTTTACTCAAATGTTAAACGTTATTCAACCATTTTGTTATTCATCCAGCTGGCTATGGAGTTTGATCATTAGACAAACAGCTGCAAATATATGCACCGTTGGATATTTTGCTTGAATGCCTTTCAAAATTTGTCAGCCTTAAAGAGCCATACGGTGGTAGTTTCCGAAATTGTGAGTGCTAACCGGACTGTGTCGGTCCTGCAAGAAACTGACCACACAAGTTTAATATTTTTTTCCCTTTTTAAAGAGTTATTTAAAAACTGTCGTAAGTTCACTAAAGTTTATATCTGTTGTTATAGCTATTTAAGAGCTGAATCACTGACAAGTTTGAGTTCATTAGCATCGCTTGGCATTTAAAATGTGAGTAATCCAAAAACGAGGTTTAATCTTGGAAGCATACTAAAATAAATTAATGACTAAAAAGTTGTAATACTCGTGCAGTTTCCTATTGCAGTGCTATTTTAGCAGCACAAGTTCATGAATAATAATGGAAACTGAAACGAATTGTCTTCTAAGTCGGCAAATCGGCAAATCCCGTCAGAAGGTCTACACAAGCACTGAAGCATTTTATGAGCCCCGGAAATCTCATACGTGCAACTGTTTCAAACAATTTAATCCAGTATAACCATCTTATAATAACAAGAGATGCTATCTTGATGCAAAATTATTATTTCCTTTCTCTTCATTAAAAATCATTTGCTTGCTTGCTAGTATAATGTTTGACAGAATAATGAGCGACTAATTTTATGTACATGCGCACGTATCAGCTTTCGTAAAATGTTTCACATTGATATAATTTGCGAATAAACAAAGTTGTAAAAGAATTTTAGTCCTCCAAGGACAGGTTTATGTTTGACTAACTAAAATTTATATATATAAAAAAGCGGTTCTCAACCATTTGACTGACGCGTACCATCTGAACAAAAACTGATAATTGATTTTGCCATTTGCAAAACCTATTGGCTATTTGTATTAAATATGCACACATAAAAAATGTTAGATTAATGGTTACAATTTTAATTATCAAAATTTAAGTTATAATACTTTCATTTAATTTTGGCATGTATAAGAGAGATTAATTTCCTTACGTTTGGTCTTATTTCACGTAGTTTTAACTCTATATCATTATCCACTTTTAATTTTGTTCTGTATTTATTTAAAAAATATAACATGGAAGAAAATCCTTGTTCACAAAATTATATCGTGCAAAAAAGCAATAAAAATTCAATAGCTTTATTTGAAATGCCTTTAAATCCTTTATTCTGATTCAGCCAAAAGTTAACAAGTGTGTTATTTTTGAAATCTTCAATCAGAGTTCGATCACCGAAAATTTCTATCAATTGTTCTTTTTCTTCACGAGATAAAATTTCAGGCACATTTCAACAAAATGGGTTTCTAATCCACTTTTTGATTTTTAATCCACTTTTTGATTCACATAATCGTCGGGAAAACACATGTTGAAAATTATTTATCAATGAAAAACATGCCGGATGATAATTATTCTTTTATTTCCAAATTATTTTCGGCTAGGAAAAGTTTTTAAAACTGGTAAAAAGCTTAAAATGTTATTAACCAATTCTTTCATTATTACCTCGAGTTTTTTTATCATTGAATTTATTTTATATCTAAAGGTAAACTGTCCTTGTAATCCTAAATTCAGTTCATTTAGCTTTTGAAAAATATCAGCTAAATGTGCTAAACTCGTCAACCATAACTCACTAAATAAACACTTTTGTAATTGAAATTTTGAATCACACAGAAAAATTTGAATTTGTAATCAATGTTCAAAACGATGATTTACTTCGGAATGCAACAAAAGCATTTCGAGTTCACTACCCATCTCTTGGCATAAAATGATAAATTTCTTGCATTTAAAGCTCGGCTTTTAATAAAATTAACAATTTTCACAGCTTGATTCAGAACTATTTTCAGGTTTTCGGGGATTGTTTTGGCTACTGAAACTTCCCGAATGGAGCAATGAGTAAATTTAGCTTCAGGTGCAACTTTTTTTTTTTCTTTGAGAAATAACACTGAAATGTTTTCCTGTTAGCCCAAGCCTCCGTCAGTGCATACACGACAAAGCACTTATTTCAAGGAATATTATTCTCAGACATAAAATTGTCAATTTGTGAAATTTCACTTGAAGTTGCTCTATCATGAAGAGATTCCGAAAATAAATACCTTTCAGCAATTTGTTTACCTTCTTCGAAACGTATATAAACTAATACTTGAACAAAGTTTCTTATACCAATACTTTGAGCCAATTGTATTGCTAATTACTCACTGTGTTTTAGTTTTTGAATATGTGTTTCTTTTATGGAACTTCCCATTTCATGAATGCGCCGACTTACTGTATCATTTGATAACAAAATATTATTAAGTTTGTAGAGTTCCTCACTTTGTAAATGCTACGTTACAGTTGAACGTGAAGAATATTAAGAACTAGTAAGCGAATAATCGCTTGAGTTCGTGTGACAAGAAACAACAAGATGGAAGGGTAAATAACCTTTTATTATTTAAATAAGATTTAACAGAACTCCGTCTTCGAGTGTACAATAAAGTAAATAAATCTTGGGCTTTAACTCAAGAGGCTAAGAAGTAAACTAAAACTAATCTAAACTAAAGAGATATAGCCGAAGCTATCAAGATTCTAACCGAGTTGGCCCTTAACGCTAATTGACTGCGAAGCTATCAAGGGCCTGAGTACGGTATGAGTACGGCCGAGCGTGATAGCAGCTTTGAGAGAGAGAGTAGCCAAAAAGGCGGACGCGCGCTAATCAGAAACTCTGATTCTCTCTAACTCAGCAAGTAGAACTTCGTGGTTAAATACCGCTCTTCCTCATTATGTATTCAGACGTGATTTTAAAGCTACGTTCTGGCCGGAAGTAGTAAGTTGAAGTTAAGAATTTGACAGGAAAGGAGTTTAACTCAAAATTTAACTGTTAATAAAATTAACTTAATTAACACGTTCATTAACACGTTCATTAGCCGCTTTTCCGTTGAATAATGTTAAAACGATATATTTAACTGCTGGTAACGTAAGATTTTCTTTAATAATGTAAGCCTGCCCAGTCTTGGCAATTCTTAGGCTTACTACGTAACTAGATTCCAAAGCTTTTTCACTTGAAGCAACAAAACCTTTCATGACTTGTTTACTATTTTTGAACTCCGATAATTTCCTTTTAAAATATTCTTCAGATTTATCCTTTAAACTGGCATACTTAGATTCAAGATGTCTTTTAAGAAACGATGCTTACATGCTTTGATTGGATAAACGTTCACCTCAAACACATCGAGATTGAGGGTCCATTTCATTTCCATTCCAAGTAAACCCAAATGATAAATAACTTTCAATATACTTTTTTATAAACAATTTTTCTTTTATTTTCAGAAATCTTAGTGCTAGTAGATTATCCTGGATCGATCACCTGTGGAGCATCACTTTTCCGCTTACTCAGTCCTAGTCATTTTTCTATTTGGAAAATCTAGGTTTGTTTTATTATTTTTTCACAAATATTTAAATGCACGATACGATATATTACGAGTTTTTCAAAAACAAACGACGATATTCTCAAATCGCTTAGAAATGCAAGGAATGCAAAGCAACAAGAAGACAAAATACCTGCCGTTGTAGACAGCAAATCGACATAAAATATGATTCTATCTGAAATAGAGCAATATGAGTGCAGAAATGGTGACGACATAGAGTGTATACATGCTAATAAATGGATCAATTCTAAAAGAATAAATGAGCTACTATTATCTATTTAACAGGAACTTATTTGGATTTCCTGCTAAATGCGAGACTCATTTCTATCACTCCTTTTAAATCACTTATGGCAAAAAGAATATTTGTGAAAATATAAACGGATTATTTTGCTAATGTCTATGGGCGGCTATTGACCTTGAAAAAAGCTCAGATCGCTTAAATTGACGAGTGTTAAAGAAAAAACTTAAACAGGATGTTGGAGTATTTAATTTTTGAATTTAGACTTTGAATTTAAATTTAAACTTATTTTAGACAATTTAACTTTGCTTCTTTTCGTACCACCTATTTTGCTCTTGCGTACCAACCGGTTGAGAATCGCTGAATTAAACTTAAGCGATATAAATCTCCTACGTACTGCGTAGTTGCTTTACAATAAAACCAAGAGCATTGGATTAATCCTTCACATGCCGGGGTGACTATTTGTTACGAAAGTAACAAAAAATCAAATTTTTTCATATCATCTAGGTGGTGAGCTTCTTCCTTTTCCGCAAGGAAAGCTAAAAGAAAATATTGAGCTTCGGTTTCTTTTAGAAGCATAACTACTTTTTTTTTAATAATTTTAAATTTTCGAAGCCCACCGTATTCTTTTATGTGTGTAGCTTTGTTTTAAATGCCAGCTGAAAATTGTAAGTAACTGACAAACTCTAAATTTGAGTTTGAGTGTAATTAAACTTTTTATTAAAACACTAACACTATACAAAAGAAGTACTGTATAAACGAAGGTCACCCGGGATTGAACCCGGTTTGAATGCTAGTTTCCAGTGGTCTTAACCACTCGGATACTAGTGGGGCCTCATAGCTGGATGTGTTCCTTCACAAAGTGAAAATATTTTGCCCAAAATATAGATACCAAATAATGAATATACACATTCTTTTAAAATATTATTTTGTCATATATATACACTAAGTTAACTTTGTTAAACACTATATACACTAAGTTAATTTTGTTAAACACTATATACACTAAGTTAACTTTTTTAAACATTATATACACTAAGTTATATATACATACTGTCCAGCAGAACTCTTTCGAATCATATGTTAAAAACAACTAGCTTCTGATCGAAGTTAGGCCCTGTGAATACCGGGTTAGGTTTTTACTTTCTTCTAACATGTGCTAACTGATACTGTAAATTATCCAAGTCCTACACATGCCGTTTATGCTTAAACAATAAAACTGTCTAACATGCCTTCGCATGCCTAAACAATAAAACTGTCTAAGATGCCTTCACATGCCTAAACAATAAAACTGACCGTTTAATTGAAACACTGCTTTGTAAGTTGTAATAGAAGGTATAGAAATTAAATATTATTGCCCCTTGAGAAAGACAAACTCAAATAACAAATAGAGCTCCTTAGTTAATACAGTTAACAAAAAAATCAAAGGCTGTCACTAACAAAGGCTTACCATGTGCTCAAATTTCGTCTTTGCAGTCATGGATCAAAACATGTAGCAAAAACAATAACTCATGGGCGTAATAGATAAAAACTGAAGTCTTTGAATGATTCAGTGCAAGTGCGAAACGCTTTAATACACAACCAGGCTAAAATTTGTATCTTTTGTGAGTTTTGACTAAATGCGAAATAAATGAAAGGACAGAATTGCATTCAACAAATTTGATTAGTTCAACTAAAGTTTAGAACTGATTTCGAACATCTCTTTTAACTGAATGTTTTTAGAATGTAATATGATTATGTTTATCAAACCCAAAAACGAAATGGGCGATGAATGAAACTCGTAACTGAAATTAAGAAAATATACAGGCAAAATAAATTCCTGTTCTTCTCCAAATTATTTTTTAATGATTGCTTCCTTAGAGTCATTATTTCTAGTTTTTTACTTTCCGTGTGTAATCACTGTAAATATCAGTTTCTTTTCTTTTATTTCAGAACGCAAATAACAACTTAGTGTAAAAGATAAAGGATTTGAAATGTATGTCTTTAGACCACCAGCGAGGCAGTGAGGATGTGGAACTTAAAACGTGACGAAGCTTCTTAATGCGATTACAGACTGCGTGAACTGAGTTGTTACCTTTCCAGAAAGTATTAAACCTTTCACTTAAACCTTAGTTTTTGATTTGGATCTAGATATTTCTCATTTCATTGGTCTGGGTACTTGAAATAATCATTAGCTTTTTTATATTTATTTCTGATCTATGTATTTTTTTGCTCAAAGGATACTTTTGTGAGCGCTATGTTTCTATTATTTAGTTGGATTACTTTGGAAGTATCAAAAACCAAGTATTGTAGATATTGCGTAAGAAGAGTGTGAATGAAACTGGGTTAACTCAGAGTACCTTATTGCATGTAAAATAATCCTTGTGAATGATAACCGAGTATCTAATGATAAATGCTGTAAAAATCTTATACTCCTCCAAACAATAAAGTCTACCTTATGGATAGGAAAATGAAAACATATTCTACCCACTGTGTTGTGGTATTTAGAATAACCAGTGATTACTTCATAAAGTCGGAGCATTCATTCTCTTCATAAAAGAAAATAATAGATTAGACAGTTATAAAGCTTGCTTTATTACCTAATATATATTGTAACTGTAAATTTGGTTTTATATGTTTTTGCACAAGACAAATAAGATTACATAACAATTAAATCTTAAAAACAATTAGCATATCTTAACAAAGAAATTTTACGTTTTATCCTTTAATCCTTAAAACACCAATTGCAGGAGTACTACAGGCTAGTTGTAATTAGACTTAATATTGAGAGAAACATTCGGAGTTTTCTGCATTTTATTTAAGTGTTTTGGAATTATGGATACTACATTCAGTGCTTTGAAATTATGATTGCCTCCACTTGATCTCAAAACGGAAAGATTAAATTTAAAATTTCTCCAATTTCTTTAGAATTATGATACAATGAGCTTTACTTAAAATTTCTCAGTTAACTTTAGTGATTAACTAAATCTCAGTCTAAGTTAGTCTCAGTTAACTCAAGCTACTGAAATTTGGGCCAACAGTCAGTGAGGGTTACAGGGTTCTATTATCATGGAATCTAAATTAGTATTTACTGGAAAAGACAGATCAAAGAAAAAGCATACAATGTCTTGGGCAATGATTTTCATTGGGTAAAGGGATTGATTATTCGATCTCTGACTGGTATAATTTATGTGATACAAATTGGCTGAAACGTTAAATGGAAATAAAACAGAAAAGTTTTCTTGTATATTTTTATTAAATGCAACAATAATTTGTGTATTACTAAATATATAAATATATATTCATTAAATAGTGTAAAAGACTTAAATTCCTTCGTTTTTTTTATAATATACTAAAGTATTATTAACTTTGCATTGTAAGGGTTATTTTAATTTATTATTTTTATTTTGGTACAAGCCTTTCCTTTACATTCTTGTTTCCCACCTACAATTCCCTGCCAGAATGAGTTTTCAGCGTTGCGTTTTATGTAAATGAGGTAGAAACCAGTATTCAAGTTGAAGTCTCAGTCACTTCTAAGCCCTGGTACAGCGTGATCTGTCTTCTGGCCACGCTGTAGCTAAAAGTCTAATCTCTCTAAGATTCGTCTAAGTATTGTTATGTGCCTCTAAGTATTGTTACGTGCCTACTAGTATTCGTCGATAATCCTAAATAAGGGTTAACTCTGTTAGTTATATCCAGGAAGCTTCGGCTGGTTTTATATTAGTAAGTATTAGATTATTTTCTTATTTTTTACTTTGAGTTAAAACCCAAGTGGAAATTTACTGTAAGTTCGAGAAGGAGCCATCTGTTAATCATTTGTGAGTTGGAATAAAGGGTAAATTTAACCCTTCTAGGGACTTGCCATTTACGTACGAGAACTATTGAGATAAGTCGCTGCATAGTTCTCAAGTATTCTAGCTTTCAAGGACTACTGACTTAGGTAAGATACTACAACATTTCACATACTGCTTGAAATAGGCTATTTGGATAAAATAATGTTAAGGGAGAAATAGCATTCTCATACATAGTGAAAAAGGAAAGAATGAGACAACAATAGTTGAGCATTGCTGTCTTCGATTATAAGATGACGGCTTCTTGTTCCTGAATGAAGATGTCTTGCTCACTTTCATCTCAAAAACTGTATATTAATAGTTTATCTCGAGTTTGGGTATCGAGAGCTTATATTTGGTTCTATGGATGTTTCATAATTCTTTTCATGAGTAACTTAAATGTGGTCCATTCTCCCCTGAAAAGATCTGAACAAAGGCTTATCTCAACCTCAGGTTGTTATTTATCGCTTGCTTCACCATAATTAATTAAATAACTGTCTAATCTCCCAATTAAATCCCAATTCTAATTTCCCTCAGACTTTAATCTGTGTGATAGGAAAGCTGTTGTAAAATGAAGATTTAACATACTGCCTGATTCAGCATGATTAGCCTCCATATGATCCATAACCATGTTCATTAAGACATAGAATGAATGGCAAATAAAAGGAAGTCAAAATCACTAATTTACAAGTGCTCATTAATGCTTACATGATTCTGCAAGATTAAATGTAGTTAAACTAAATACTTATTTAACCTTTCTATGCTATCAGGAGCTCATTGTTCTCTCACTTAAATTTAAATTCTAGTGTTTTTAAGAATACAATAAGGGTAAAACTGAAACTAAACATTGAATTCACAACGAACTGGTGGTATATGTGACACTCCATATTGGCTTCTGAGAAAAGGAATTTTTTGTAGAGGTATTTAAAGCAGTTGTTTATGAGCTGTTTCATAATATCAAGCCCTACTTGATATAAAGTTTAAAGAATTTCCTTTTGGCTTAGAAACGCTTGGCGTAAAATAGTTTTTCTGACAGACAGAGGAGATTTTCTTTTAATAGTGAAACTGATTTTATTCCAATAGTGACGTTTTTGCTGCTTTGTTCCATTTGCATATATATACTTCCATTCCCATATACAACTTGAATGTATTGCAATCTTGCTCTCCTCACCAGCGGCTGACCGAATATAAGACCGTTTAACTATAGCAGCTGCTCCAGAATTTAGTTATCAGCTAATTTATTGGCTGCATGAAGGTTTAATAATTTTGGCCTTATGTGATATGAATTAGAGTCAAATTCATTTAGAAAATCCTTCCCTAAGTCTTCCGTAACTAAAGCAGTTAAGTCCTCAAATGCTTTCCTTTAATCAATGAACTACAGCTATTTCACTGATCGAGAAGTGTACTCAATATTTTGTCATCTCTACAAATCATCCGTTAATGATAATTGTATTTTAAATGGAGAAGAAATGATTTCAGATGTCAACAGTTTCTTTTGGAGACGCACAGAATGGTCCATAGATGCAGAGAGATAAAAGTTCACTTTATACAAATACGACATCTTAGTCTTTTTTTATTCAATGAGCAAGGTTTAGGGAAAATTCGTGATGGATTGAGAATTAATTTTAATTTATAATAAAATTAGATTAAATTCTTGATCCATTGTTTATAACTGCTTTAAAATGTGCATTGAAATTATACTAAATATTAACATACTAACAAAGAGCATTAACATGAATGTCATGAAAAATATTATAAGTTACATAATTTTTAATTCCATTTTTGTATTTTTCAATGTATTTTTCAAGATGATGGAAAGCATACCAGGTGTTTTTAAGAGAGGTTTTGTATCTCAGGCTTGCGCAATTTAAGTTATAGCAGCAAAACAGTGTTTCACGTTTTCATGAATCGAATGCAAACTTTTATAGTTTGCATGAGCTATAAAAGTTTAACCTAATAGTATAAAAAGGGAACATAAACTATGTTCCTTTTTATACTATTAAGCAAAACGATACTTTAAAACTGTAAATTTAAAAGGTGTTATGTAACCTCATTTGTTTATAGAACAACAACAATTATTTCATTTCAACAGGATTGATTTACTTAGAATATTGACAACAGCATTTTTTTTATTAAAACTTTCTTCAATCACTATTTGTTTATTAAAAGTTTTACTTGTATTGCAGTCAGTCCATTGTTCTTCTTGAGATTAGACAGCGTAATCTTTCGTAGCATAATACCTTAAACAATCATACTCTTTCATGGTCAAATATATTGTTCCCTCCTGTGGCCGTTATAACCGGTTGATCGTCATTAAGTGCAATATTGTTTCTACGGTAACAACAATTAGAGGTTACCGCTATCTGTCTTCTGTGGTCTAGAAAAGGTTTCACATATCCTTAATTATCCGGAAGCAATTATTTTCTTATACGTATCTTTTAAATGCCACTCTCCCGCTCCCTGCTATTGAACTATTCTTCGTAGATGCAAGATAGCTTAAGTCCAAAATATACTGTTACATTCCACTGAATTCACTTATTCCATTTACTTTTGTTCTGCATTAGAAAGTTGATTCATACTGTCATTAATAATATAATGGAAACTTTTTTAATTCCCATTCTAATGCGTGAGAGGACAAGGATTTATAAGTTTGGAAGATTCGGAATAGATTCGATCCCATACTGATTTATTTGTCGGTGATTAAGTGGTAATATTTACGAGATATTTTGTAATTTGAAAAGTAATCGCAATTTTATCTTAAAATATGAAAGATAAATTATAAAATTTCTTTTTCAAGGTTAGCAAGGGGCAAACATCTGATTCCAATGAATAATACTGTAGAAATATAACATAAATAACATAATGTGCCTCTAAAAATGGGGAACAAACTATATTGATTTCTAATATGTACACCTAAGCTTTCTGCATATTTTTGATAATAGATTATCTTGAGATAAAAAATTTAATCTCTTTGCACTTTTTTAATGAGAGCGAAAAACTGAATTAACGCTAAAATGCAATTTATTTCAGAAGCCACTGTACATTTTTGTGAAATAAGCAACATGCAACTGTCTATTTAACAGCAGTTTTTCCTTTCAGGTAATGCTGCATGAATAGTTAATAACAAACGCTGATCATGTTCACATAATTGCTACTTACTGACATCCATACAGACAAGAATTATTTAGATAATGATTAAAAATATTAGACCTCTCTCCGTAAGGAAAAAATGCTTTAATGGAGCACTTTCTAAATGAGACTGACTCCTATTTACATTACAGATGAAAAAAACATGAAAATATCCAGGGAGCCAGCCCTTTCATCAACATTTGAACCCTGATTAAGCTATGAGCCGCTGGTGGATCTTCTCAGAGAAAGAAGCGAGGTAATTAAAGGCGCAAATATCTTCAGACGTGTGAAATTTTCAGATAATGATTCTAATTTATCGTTGCTTATTTGTAGAAGCTGTGTAATTATTTGCATGTTACATACGAATGGACTGAAGATGAAATCACTTTAAAATATATTTGCAAACCAATAATCCTGCTGTCAGTTACTTTTAAAGCATAAATTCTAACAATGCCTATGGGCTATGAAATTGATGAGAGCGCGTGCTGTATATTTGTTTATAAACAAATTCCTTGAAAAATGATTCAATAAATGAAAAAATATTAGGTGTTAGTTGCTGAATTTCAGATAGGCATTTTGAGGAGTTTGATGAAGAACTTCAAAAACCACAGTGCTTGTTTTTCTGGTAGAAAACATTAAGGTGTCCCATTATTGAACTTAATGTTTTCTGAAAATAAAATATGCACGCATCTGCTCACCTAGAAAAGCATAATAGGGAAAAATGTATCAACTAATATTCTGTAGATAGGCAGCTAACAACTGTAAAAAATAACGAGGTTTCGCGATACTGCCCTATACGGAGATTGTGCAGATTTTCATAATCCAGTTTTGAAAGCGTGGAAAGTCGCCCAGCTGATTATAATACACGATTATGAATAAAAGCAAACGACACATATTTTGGCTGTCACACTAACTTGAATAATAAACTACTATGAAAGATTAAAGTGAAAGAATGAAGAAAGCTGATAAAAATTTAGTCATAAAAAATTTTTCTACAATACAAGGACCTCTAGAATTTTACTGCAAAATAAGTTCTCATATCATAATCATTTTAGCGCCATACAAAGTTACGTGATTAACACACATCTGACTACGAGTTGAATGCCTAACACAGATAAAAAGTAGTAAAATAAATGATAAAGCAGCCATATGTTTTACGGCAACTACAGTTAGCCATCTGATTCGAATTTCAGAAATGCAAAAAATCTACCAGCGGATTCTTTCTGCTCAGATGCGGTTGAGCAGGAAGACCGTTGAAATATTGGTAGTTTGAATTTAGTTCAAATCCTGGCGAATGGGCTGGTTGTATTAGAATCTTCGTGGTTTCTTCTCATGCGTAATGTGAATGTGAGCCTGTTTCTCTTAGTAAGTTTTCCGTTTATTTAATTTCCCTTCCCCTATTATCAAACTTTCGGTCTGTTTCTACCCGTAACAGAAATACTGCTATTTTTTAATCTGTTTAAATTTATTTTGAACACAAGCTATATTTCTTTGTCGTTTCTTTTTTCCCTTATTTCTTAAAATTGCTATGCCAGAATTTCACTGTATTTTTATAACAACCCCATGATATATGGTTGAAAATTTAATTTTTCTTATGGATTCATTATTTAATGAAATGTTTTGGAGTTGGCTTAGAAATGTTATCTGATTCGTTTTCAGAGTTAGTTGATTAGACAAGAATTTCTTTTGTTACTCCTCTAACCGCATTCTTTATAATTATAAGAAATCATATTTTTTAGTTTAATATCCTTTCGCATAATGCATCTTAGTTTCAGATGCCTGCTTGTATCTTGAAACAACATGACAGATGGCACAAAGGCATCCCTCTCGTAGGCATATAGTCCTGGAGTTGCTTTGCCTCAGTCAGTTAATGTAACTTAACCTAAGAACAAATGGGTGCATTAAATGCAAATAAATGCAACATGATTATTTTTGAATTTTATATTTTTCCTTAGTTTTAGCTGTATTTTTTATGTAAGCATTATTACGGAACTCCTTATACAGGGTGATTATAAAAAAACTTCTCCGATATACGAAACCCTAGCGACCTATACTCTCAACCAATCGAAATGAAATTTCAGATACTTGATAGTATGCGCTGTAGATTGTGTTGATTTGAAACAGCAGAGTTCTCAAGCAGACATAACGCATTGTGTGCGGAAGATTGCTAACAAATCTTGAAGTAACATCGCAGAATGAATCTGTATAACTTCCCGTTTTATGGTATCTTTCAATTCTGACAAATATCTTGAATTTGATGTGGTCACCTTAGATTTCAGATAACCCCCAAAACAGAAATACGTGAGAGTGAGGTCAGGTGATCGCAGTGGCCACAAAAATGCAAAATTACGGGAGATGAGTCCATCTTGAAACGTTGTACCCGTTGAAACTTTTAATTCTATCAAAAGAGCCTTTTTCCTCTTCTCTGTCTTGTGCTATTACAATGCACTTCTTTGCAAATGTTTCACGCCTACAACTATCGTTATACGGTTTTCGTTCCAAATACCATTTATTGTTTTTCAGTGAGCTGAGCAGTTTGCTCAGGAACATGGTGGATGTTGCTATCGCAAAACATCGACATTTGTTCACTTTAACCGTAACCGTCAGAGCTGCATTGTTTTAAAACATCACAATCACAATCTCGAGCGCTCACTTTCCAATAACAATATCTGAAATTTCATTTCAAATGGTTGAACAGAGAGGTCGCCAGGAGTTCATATATCGGGAAAGTTTTTTTATGACCACGCTGTATTTAAAACTCAAACAATAAACACGTAGTTGCATTTTCTTATCAAAGTAATTTATTATTAAATTTATCTACTTATTTATCATTAACATTTGTGATTCATTAGACTTTTCTTCCGCGATAGGTGTTGATTATTTTTCAATTTTAGAAACTAAAAAATATTTATAACTGGATAATTCATCTAACAATGTTTTATTATTTTCTTAATAATGCTTTTATTTTGTGATATGATAATAATTAGTTTAGTATTTTATAATGATGTTGTAAATAAGTTACTACATTTTATTCTGTAAATATAATACTTATTTCCTTTTGTTAAGTTATGTAAAAACACAGATTTGGACTCGATACCTGCCATTTTTAAGATAAACTGCTGTGAAATCTTGACAGAAATGTTACTTAAAAGGATTTAGCAAATGACAAATCTTGCGTTTCATTTGAATAATTCGCTATAACATAATTGCAGTAAACGATCCATGAAAACGGCTGAAGCAAGTAATATTAAAGAAGGATTAAAGGACTTATCTTTAACTAAGCAGAAACAACCTTGCCCATCTTGTGCGTCAAATATTTATACACAATATTAAGTCTTCTACCTTCTTATATCGATTTTTTTCTATCTGTTTCCTACCATGCCACGAGAATGCAATAAGGAAATCAACTCACGGAAGTTTTTTTATGTCTTGTAAAACGCTATTATAATTCAGGTAATAACTTGAGCATATCTGATGTCCAAGAATTGTTATACTGAGGTCCCTAACCTTTTTACAGAAGTTTCAAATATAATTGTTATTAAAGTAAAAAATACCCTTGGCATTACACCGAACATAACAAGCCACATGGAATCACAGCATGTAAATTTTGATTGCGTATTGCAAAAAATAATCACGAATTAAAATTAAATCGCTTATTGCGAAAGATAACCAGAAATTGAGAAAGGAAAGAATAATAAAACTTAGATTGTTAAATGGAAAGAGAGAGATTTTACCTGAAGACATTTTTTCTGACGAACGTTTTTAGTATTCATGACATTTGTTTATTATTTTTTATATACGAATGCAATTATAGTCCGTTTTAATTAATACGGTATCTTAAGGCATTTGTTCTAGCTTCTGTAATCTCCTTTATGATTTCATTTGAAATTTTTCAGTCATGATTGCAATCGTATACATGCCTGTTACTTAAAATAGTAGAGAAAGGAGTCTCACTGATAAGTATTTTGATTGCATAATAGAGTTGCATTTTTAAACGTTTTGCAAACCTCTGAATATAGATTACACGTATGGTATTACACGTATTATTTGTAGATTACACGTATTATCTGTATTTAAATTTAGGCAGGCTCAGAAAATGAATAAAAATTTATTTATTGTTTTAAATCAATTCATACGCTTTAAAATATTGGTATGATCAGAAAATGTTAAACGCGTTGTAAGTAATGTGATTGTAATAAAATACTTAATCAGTTTCCAACACGTTGTTCTCAGAGTTTCTTGAAAAATCACTACCCGAAAGTTCACAACTTCAAACTATCTTTTCAGTTGGTGTTACTAACTGAAAGATTTAGGACGACATTAGACGAGAGTGCATTTTATCTATGGCTTCGCTATGGTGTAGCGATGCATACCGCTTGAAATTTGCGTAGGGAAATGATGATTTATTTACGTTAGTGAGCAAGCAGCTTTCACCTATTAGTCTCAAACGCGACCATATCCATATCCACATTTCTTTACAAAAATCTGCTTAATTCGGTCCTTTCTACCTGCTTTTACACTTCTGTCGGGTATTTTAGAACTATCCGATGTAGGTCTTTCCTTTAGTGTCAACAAATAGCTGAATTTGCATTTTGAAATTTTCGAAGCAAAAATCTTAAAAATTGAAAAATGAGACAAATGCTGTCGTATTGAGTCAGAAAATTTGTCACATTCAACGTATGTTTTACATAATTATAATCGCGTGATGTTAATTTTCTTCTAAATTAAATTTTATATTTTCAAATTTGACATCACTGATAGAGAGTAAAAGCATAGTGGTTGTCAAGCTTTACTTGCATCAGTTCCCCCCCCCTGAAATTTTTTGTGCTTAAATTAGCTGAACATTAGTGAGCTTGAATAATTTTATAAGCAATGATATATTCATTGAGCGCTTATTGAATGCTGGTTTTTATTATAGTTCGTTAATAGAAAGCTAAAACGTACCACTGCTGAAACTGTTTAAATGTGCCTCGAAACATTTGCCATTTTCATACAAAAAAAAGAAAAAAAAGTAAAGTGTAGCAGAGTACAATGTTTAATGTTTCAAAGGCAACTCATTTTGCTTTTTACTTTATTTATTTTTTTCTTATTTATTTATTTATATTTTTATACCTATTAGTCATCCATTTTGTTCAAAACATCTATTCATTCCGACAGGTGTCATCAGCCTCTTCACGTCAAAAGAGTGAAATAATGATTAATGCTGCACTCGTATTTATCGATTAGTTAAACTAGAGCGCTATTTGTCAATTATTGACCGTCAGGGAACATAATAATTCAAAATTCTTTATCATTACTTCTTCGATTATTTTGAGGTCACTGTACAATTTATTAAATATACAATTATAGCAAAAGACCTTGAAAGCAAAAATTTATTCTAGACATTCGGTGATGCTAAAGAAAGATGATAAATATGAAGACCTGAGAAGCAAAATGATTTAAGTCGCAAAATTCTTTTATTTAGCTATTTAGGTGCAAAGGTTCAATTAGTTTCATAAATATATTATTTTCAAGCCATCCAGAAACTTGTGGAATCTGCTGCAAGAGATGAAAATCCTGAGATAATGACAGTTATTTTTGTCGCTCACCAGCTCCACGGCCCCGGGGATAACAGCTTTTTGTTCTTCCTTTAACGTTAATATTCAAATTTTTTTCTTAATGTTAATTTCAAGTTATCTTTTAATTTACCTTAAAATTTTTATTTTAGTCAAAATTTACTTAATTATTTAAAACGTATTGTTCGAAATGCCAACAAGTTATTTTTGACTTCTAATTTGCAATTGCAAATTTGTTCTACACGGGGTAGTGCATTTGGCACAAGCAACTCGGGTGTCTTAAACACCGTTTTACTGGAGGAATATATCATTTGATTTTATTTACCATTTAAAGTGAAACTTATCATGAAATATGAGTACCAAACAATGCAAACTGATATATTTTAATGCCCATAAAACAGAGTATTTTATGTCTGTTATATAATTCTTGCACTAAGCTACATAAAATTCTATTTTGATGTATATATTTGTATTGTATATTACTATTTCCTTCTTTTTTTCTTCTCAATAATTAGGAATATTTTCCAGTATAGAAATGATTCAGCTTACTAGAATGACATTTTAAAAAATAGAAATGGAGAAGTATATTTTAACTTTTGTTTTTATTATTAAAAAAATAAGTTTTCAGAATCTTCATTATTACCATAAAGTGAATAACATTATGCAAAAGTTCTTTAATTATTATAAATAATAAGGTATTCTTATAAAGATAGAACAATAAAATGTGTCAAAAACATAAAGAAGTGTATAAAATATGATAAAGTTATAGAGGCTCATTCTATTAGGCAATATCAACTAACGAGCTCTAGAAGACTGTATGAGGAATTATCTTCAAGCCTTAACACAACGAAAAAGTCAGAAGAAGGGTGTAAAAGACCCTTTATTTAGTCAAGTATAATTGCACAGATGGTCCCCACTTGGGCTTACATAAAGCCAACATTTCTGGCTTAACTCAAGCAAGTAACGTTGAACTTGGGAAAAAAATGTAATTAAATTAGTAAAAAAATCTGATGTGTACATCACATGACTTCCTTGTACGGAATATTAAATTATACGCATTTTTTTTGCATTTCATTTAAACTTATTGGATTGAATTAAATATACTTCATAGATAGCGCATAAAATGCAATAGAATAAATGCACTCTTTTAAATTCAATATATTTGTTTACCATAGCGACACTCTGGCGCTAGGTTCGCTTAACAGCGTTATATTTCGTTCATATTATAACACAAAATGCACAAAATTTATATCATTTGGAGAACTATCTAATCGTTGCCACATGTTCTATTCAAATACCATAATAAATCTAGAACGATATATAAAAGAAATTAAGGAAACAAAACAAAAAAGAAACCGTATTTCACAGACGATTCAGTATTTCTCATTCAATTAATTCAGTTGTCACTTGCGACAAGGCAAAAATACATAAAAACTCAAAATATCTATATTAAAAATTACGAAGTAAATCATAAACACTTATTTCCGCGAAAAAATTCCAGAAGGGATTAAGCATGATTGAATTCGCAATAATAAATGAAAGCGTTATCTTTGTTGTTGCCAAGTTTAGTCTCTATAGATTGGCAACAAATCTACTATTCTGCTATTTCAAATGTAAACAAACATATCCGCCATGTTATTTAAAAATTAGGTTTAACCGCACTTAAACAGCTTTTAAATTGTTGATAATTCTACAAATATTGCTTGCAGATTTCCTAAAGGCATAAAAACCTTAACCGAAAGATAAGAACAACATAATTCAATCATTTTTAAAGCAAAAAATGCACAATTTAGAAACATATAAGAATAATGAAACTGATATCACTGGGTCGGGTACCAGAGTGGATATATATATAAATATATTTTTGCGACCGATTGCAACCAAAATACGAGGTGCACATCCACAAGGTTATAGAAAAATTTCAACGTTCTGAGGCTACTCGTTTTTGAGTTATGCGAGATACATACGTACAAACACCACAAAAAAAATTCTCTTCAGAATTCATTTTAAAGCAGTTTTATAATTTTTTTAGAGGGAAAGAGTCTCTTATTCTGTAATTACGTACAGATGTTACGCAAAACCATCGTTAAATTGAATTCTATAGCGGTCAAAATGGATATTTTCGTTGAAATATGCTGCCTGAAACTTTTCAAGATTACAATACTTCCTTTTTACTTCGTACAAGGAAGTAAAAATGTAAAATCCTAAAGGCTCACAGGATAATTTAACGCGCAGAAAGGCTTTGAGTCTTAGAAGCCATCAGAACAAGCTAGAACAAACTATGGTTAGAAGCACCCAACGCCAGAAAATCAAATCGCTATTAATTCAAAAAGTAACAACGTGGCCTTCAAGCAGAAATAACACGCTCTAAAATCACATTCCAAAACCTTCACTTAAATAGTACTTCTTTCTCGCTCAATTTGAATAAGCACGCACTAGCTAATTAGCATTCTGGCAGGAAAGCTTAGGTGAAAACGAGACTGAAAGGAAAGTTGCTTTAACTCAAAATTAACTGTTAGTCAAACTGAACAAATCCTCACAAGGTCTAAATTCGTCTTATTTTTATAAAATTTAAAAACGATAGAAATTTACAAAATGAAACAAGCATTTTATAAGTGCACAAAGTAGTAACAAATGAGTAAAATAAACTTAATAATGTAGTAGAAAATATAATATAATAGATGTATATTTATAATTCAATCAATTAATCAATCAAGTTTACTGTCGCTTAATTTACTGGCTTCTTTCTTCTTAATATATTTATACATAGCGTTTTGAAGCACTTGCTGTGCAAAATCAGCTGCATGTGTTAATATCACTGCAGATTTTATGATGAATGAGAGGAATTGCGGATATGATTCCTGTTTGCAACTCGAACATTTGGTGATTTCTCCATTGATAATGAAGTTATTAGTGGAACATAAATAGTGAAAAGTGAGAAGTAAGAAGCGATTAATTTTTCCTGATGCTAAGTCAATATTATTAATTTCTATGAAGAGAATCTCCTAGGGATTAACATCTTGAAATTTCAGTTAGTGTGATTTGAATCTGACTAAGCAAAAGAAAATTAATTTAACAAGTTAGTCTTATTATTAGATGAACGAAATGCATTGAACGTCGACGTCCTACCCGACAATAAGATCTTTGGTAGATTTTTTTGTTCTTTTTTTCCCAACACATATGGTTTTTCTTGTTCTATTCATAATTTGCTTTGTCAGAGTTTTCAGTTTCTTTGGATCATTTAAATAACATGAACAGTTATTTGAGTTATATGGTGATTGATAATCTTCCAATAAACCACTATTATCTTCACCATTTCATTATCTGTTGCGAGTTACATTAACTCTTGCTCTGATATATATGGTGCAATGGTTGAGAGTAACTTTGTTCTACTATTAACCATTTTATTTTTTTCTGGAAATTAGCGTATGTTAAACCATGTACCTTAATTTCATAATGCGTAGGAAGGTCGAAAGGTCAATATTTGTATGTTTACACCAATTTGCTTCTTAGCCTGTCGTACGAATTAGTCTTCATTATCTGCCAGCCTGTTGGTTAACAGTAATTCAACAGACAAAGGAAAAGGTACTTAAAGCATCATCTGAAAAGCTATTTAAAGGCTTCATACTTAAAGTATCATCTCTATGGCATTAATTCTCAACTTCAAACCGGCATTAATAGAATAAATCTCTTTTGATCTTCGATCAGGACGAGTGATTTGAAAATGTAATTCATTAAGAATTACTCTTAAGAATTCACGCCTACAAAATGTAGTACCTTATATTCCTCTTTAATAACTATGAATGTTATAAAATATAATGTTAATTCTTTTAAATGTGCATGTAAACTCAAAAGGCTAACACTTTTGGTAATATTTTACAATCCAGTGAAGTGTTGAATTAAAGTTCTTAAATCAAACATTAATCCGATTATAACTTTTTAAGATTATCTTAAACATCATTAAAATATTTGAGGCAGTTCCTTTGATACGACTTGGAAACAATTCTCATAAGCAATTTCATTCAGCTCTAAATGGCAGCTTTTGAAAAATCCGTTTCATCTGAAATATTCGAACAATTACACATATGCATGCTTAAAAAAGAACTCCTTTCCGTATCAAGGGATTACTGATTACAGTGGGATCATTCATGCGAATAATCATGCCTTGACAGTAAGCCTTAAACACAATACCTGACATTAAATATAGTAAAACTGTATCCTTGATTTATATTTTATTCATAAATAAATTTCAGATCACTATTTAATGCTAACTAAAGTAAAATTCATGGGAGCATCAGTATGTTAATTTCTATCTGTTAAAAATACGACAGGGGATATTTAAACCCATAAGAAATATAAGTAAGCAAGCAAAATATTAACGAGAGTAAGTAATGATACTGTAGTTCATTAACTGATTTTTATGTAATTTTGAATCCTTTTTGTAATAAATATGTAGGAATAATAAATAATTTAAATTTATAATTCCTTTGTATAAAATAAATCCTAAAACTATTAAAGTTTCTCGAATACGCATAATTTTCAATTCCATTAAAAATCCAGTAAATATCAAATGTTGTACATCAGCCGTCTAATCACATCATTAGACATCGGTTGTAAAATTATTTATTGTATTTTCAGTACTATTATCAACTGGAATTTTGTTTACAATGAAGGATGGGAAGTAAGGATCAATGAGTTTTAAACCAACACATTAATTGCAAAAAGGTTTTGATGGAAACCTTTATTTAATAATATAACTGCTGTGAGCTGTTAACATTAATTGGCGGAACTGAAATGTTTTTTTACTTGATGAGGAGCTATTTGTGTCTTTATGTTAATTTTTAGATTACTGCGTCGGAGTCTTGAATCGCTTAAATTGTTTTCCCGAGGCGCAATAATTGCATATTAGTTTTAAAAAAGAATTCTGGAAAGATGCAAAACTATTATTATTTGCTTACGTATCAATTATGACGACTGAGGTGGCGGAATAAAAGATAATAAGAATGGACTCTAAAAGACTTTCTTAGGTATTGAAGACTCATGATTAATTAACTTAATTAATAATTCGATGATTATATTTTTCCTCTCAGGGTAAGCAGCAAAACCAAATTCCAAATCTACTGTAAAAGAATCAAAATTCCGACTCCAGTAATAAATTAACAGATTATCCAGCATCAAATGCGTCGTTTTCAACATTATCTCTATTACTGTCTTTCGATTAATTTTAGCAATTATCTCTATTAGCAGTTCTTTGAAACTTTGAGTCAAAATTGGCGTTGTCCGTTAAGAACGGCTTTGATGCAAAGTTATGTTGATAGTTCTATGTGCAAACTGGCTCGTAAAAGATTGAATGCACATAGAATCGATTAAATCTTGTTAAAATTTATTTTCCTAAAAGCAACACTTTACAGTTCTGGAACATTTCACAGAAGTATTGGTATAGCTTAGTATGACAGAGCACAATCATTAACCACTTAAAATTACTAAGAACATTTAACACCAGACAATATAGAAAGACTTAAATGCATAAGCTCGGTTACAGCCGAAAACATCGCTGACGAAAACGTTGCGGAGAAAACAACGCAACGCGAAAACGTCGTGGTGCAAAATATCGTGGGAGAAAAGAAAGCAGTGAGAAAACATCGCAGTTCTAAAGCATCGTGGCACAAAATATCGTCGTCGAAAATAAAGCGGTTCAAAAACTTTGCAGTTTGAAAACATCATCGGCGAAAATATCGTGGTAAAAATTTAAAGTACCTACATGACATAGCATGACGATAACATCGCGCACATGCGTTTTTCAAATTCCATACTGACATATTATGTAACTGTCTTTCGTCATAACTAACACGTCAACATCCAAAAAATTGATTACACGTTATACATGAAAATGTTAAGGACATTTTAAGAATAAACGGAAACAAAACAAAATATAATTTTCACTAAAACAATATCAGATTAACAAATGTGAAAGAAAACAATTTGATAATAACTAAGCAATTTTTATAGAGTAACCTCATGCAGTATCTTCCTTTTTATAAGCATTTTTAGACTGCATTTTTCATAAAAAAATTATCAATAAAACATTATAAAAAAGGTTAATTTATTAATGATCTTTGTTAATTAAATATGTAAATTTAAAAATTAAGTTCTATAAGTTGCATTAATTTTCTACTCATTTTCAATTTTTAAATGCTTAAGTTTCTTCCTTATTTTTTCAGCAAAACTTTATTAGTTCATTCAAAAATATGAAATATAGAAGAACAAGAAATCCTCTTTCCTTCTTGCGTTCCCAAATCATTATGCGAACATGCATTTACAACTTTTAAAACCCGAAAACGCATGTATGCGATGTTATCGTCATGCGATGATTTGAAGGTACTTTATTTTTACCATGATATTTTACACGACGATGTTTTTAAACTGCTTTTATTTTCGGTGACGATATTTTTTGCCATGATGTTTTAGAACTGCTATGATTTCTCTTTGGTTTCTTTCCTCCCACGATGTTTTGTACCACGATGTTTTCGCGCTGCGCTGTTTACTCCACGACATATTCATCTGCGGTGTTTTTGCAGCGATGTTTTCGGCAGATACCATAAGCTCGCCTAGTCATCTCTCAATATTCTGAGTACTCTGAGCTAAACTTTTAAATTAAACTAAAAACTGATGTTCTCTTCCGTCTTATATAATTTCCCGCAAGAAATTTCCAGAACTTTCGATGTTTCGTAATTGCTGGATGGCATGTAAAGTTACAGTTACTTAGGGCCAGATATAGTTGCACAGGGATTAGAATAGTTACATTAATAGTACTCTGAGCTAAACTTTTAAATTAAACTAGAAACTGATGTTCTCTTCCGTCTTATATAGTTTCCCTCAAGAAATTTCCAGAACTTTCGATTTTTCGTAATTGCTGGAAGCCATTTACAGTTACAATTACTTAGGGCCAGATAAAGTTACTTGCATAGGGATCAGAATATTTACATTAATACCGTAATCAGACCCAAATGTCACCAAATGTAGCCATATTTAGCAACTTTTCGACATTTCTCGCCAAATTTAGCTACAAAATTTAATCGCCAAAACCATCGCCAGCTCAGCGATATCTCGCCAGTTTGGCGAGATAAACCTTAATGTTAAATGGACCTAGCCTGTTATCCTACTTTTCCGGCACTGCTTCACATTCCAGTGGCCTTTTATGCTACATTATGCAAGAGACAGTCCTAGGTAGCATAATATCTGGACAGGAAGTCATGCTTACAAATAAAAAATTTCAATAAATAAATACTAAATGCAAAACGAAAGTTATAATTTCAACAAATAATATACAACTAATGAAGTTAAAATCAATAAATAATGTATGCGTATACAAACTTATATACGCATAGAATCATGGTTTAGTTTGCTATTTACATTATATACACTATGGGGACTAGTAGTACGGCCATAGTAAGGAGTTAGCCTGCCTTAATGAAAGACTTTTATGCTTAGAATTTAATAATTTACGAATCCGAACTACGAAGTCGTTCAGCCTGTTTAGGACTGTGCAAGGGCTGTCCCAGGGTGACTGTACTTCAGGAGAAAATCCTATCTGTCGAATAGGATTGTATAACCATACCTTGGACTTTTGTTAACTGAAGTTTAGCAGAAAAGCTTGTCTGTCGAATCGGATTCTATGACCACACGTTGTACCTTTTTTGAATCGATGGAACGTAGCTCTTGTGTTGACCTTCATCTTCTCTGTAGTTAATCTGACTCGCTCTCGTGCAAACTTGTGCTCAATTCATGCGGGCCTGAAAATAGCCGGTATTCACGTGGACAGCACTGTGATAGGCCAGTAAAACAGAGATTGTTTGTTTCTCGAAATCATCAGCGAGAGGATGTTTAGAATGGTTTAATTAAGCTTCTCTAACATTCCATCTGATTGGGAATGTAATGGGGATGTTTGGGTTTTGTCGATCCTGAGTAGCTTGCAAAAATCTTTAATTACAGACGAGATGATTATCCTTCTTTGATTAAAATATAAATGAAGAGGCACTATAAACCTGGAAATCCAATGCTGTATGCAGGGTCTTAGTTATTCTGAAGTTGCATCCAGTGGGACTGCTGTGCAAGTCTTTAAGGACATTTGTGATCCTGTATCTTGGAAGTATCAGCTGCCATCGAAAAGCCTTGCTATCATCCGATTCGAACTTCCAGTATACCGACGGTACAAAAGACACCGTTTCGAATATGCTGTTAATCCAATCCCATAGAGCCCAATATTATTTTGTCATAGGTCTCTAGATCGAAATGTCCTGCCAGGTAGGTTTCTTGAAGACTCCATTAAGTCAATTATAGGTTTAAATGCGCCGTCTCCAAACTTGTTTTTTCTGACTCCTTAGACACTACATGGACCTCGATCAGCCGATGTCGAAGCTATAACTTGTCATACGACCGGATTAAGCAGCTCATATTTCGCTTCGACCCTGGAATAATATCGGCAAATTTCTGGGCAGTGTCTTCTAGACAGGGCGTCGGAGTTTACATGCGAGTATCTAAGTAATTCTTTCCTGGGTATACAGTACTTCCTCTCCGGTTTAAATTGATACTTGCTTCAGTATGCTACGACACATTCATGAAAGTTTATTTCTTGATACAGAAACAGCACCGACACTCTCATTTCTCACATCCGTGTCAAGAATAAATGGTTTGTCGAGCTGAGGATACGTCAGGATTGTCACAGATGTCAAAGCCTCCTTCAGGTTGTTACATGCATCCTCATATTCATTTGTCCACAAGAACATTTTCTTGCTCTCTGCCAGTTTGAGGAACGTCCTTCACAAATCTGCTATAGTAGTTACAAAAAGCCCCAGGAAAGCCCAGGAAGCTTCTCAGGTGATCGACATTTACGAGGCGTCTCCTCTCTTCAACTGTCGACAGTTTTCTGGATCCGTACACATACTTTTGGCAGAGATGACATGTAAGAGGTGAGCCACTTTTTATCTGAACAATTTCATTTGGCAGGTATTAATCAAAGATTGATATCTTTCAGTTTCTATAGTACGGTCCTTATACTTTCTAAATGCTCTTCAAAACAGTTTCTTGCAATGATGTTGCCATCCAGGCATATCAGACAATCTTCGTAGGAAAGACCTATCAGCACGGTCTCAATGAGCCGTATGAATCTTGCCAGCGCTTTGCGTAATCCAAACGGCATCACCTTGAACTTCGAAAGTCCTTGTCCGGTAGTAAACGCAGTCTTTACTTAATCATCAGGATCCATCTTTAGCTGCTAATATCCACTCTTTGAAGAAACATTGAATCTACTTGCGTCCAGAAAGCGTATTCAGAATGTTATCAATCCTAGGAAGAGGGTAACTGTCTTTGTGACATCGTTCAGCCTGCGATAATCAACACAAAATCTGATTGAACCATCTTCCTTTCTGACGAGGTGATGGAAGAGGCATAAGGACTTGCGGAAGGCTTGATAACATAATTTTCTTGCATGTGCTTTAGAAGGTTTTTCCACTTTAGCAATAGGTAGACGTTATTGATGTTACTTGATTAGTGAATAGTCCTCCGTATCAATTTAATGCCCCGCCAAACTGTTCGACCTACGTCAGAAGACGTGCGAAAGAAAGCATTTTGAAATTCTTGAATGACACGTTCTGCATCACTCCTCTCTTCATTGCTTAGCTGTGGATTCTGTAGTGACTCCGATCTTACTCTTTTCGAAGATACAGAAACTGGAGAACTGCTGGTTCGTTTAACGCGAGAATGCATGCTGCAAACACTTGGCCTTCCCTAACGATTTTTGCCTTATTACTTACTCTGGTAACTCTCCCCCGGAATGACGGTCCTCGATAGATCGACGAGTGCTTAGGCTAATAGTTCTCCTTTCGGGCTGTTACCCAGGCAGCATGTCTCCGAAAATATACGCATAATTTTGGTGAAATAGGAGTATAGAATTTTTTACGAGTTTTTTTACGAAAAATGTACGAATAAAAAATGCTAAAGATATTGCCTACGCTTTATCGTATTTTAGGCATGTTATGTTTACAAAAATTATACAAAACTGAATATACTGATAAAATCTGCCAACATCATAGTACTTTTCATTCGCCAATTTTACGAATGTTATACGAATTCTGAAAACTATAAGAAACTCTATGATTTAGAGTAGCTGTTGGTTTTTTTTTTTTTTTTTTTTTTTTTTTTTTTTCATTTTACATTTCCTCTCCTCCTCTTCAAACGGTTACAGCCGAAAACATCGCGGACGAAAACGTCGCGGAGAAAACAACGCAAGGCGAAAACGTCGTGCTACAAAACATCGTGGGAGAAAACATCGCAAAGAGAAAACATCGGCGTTCTAAATCATCGTGGTACAAAACATCGTCATCGAAAATAAAGCGGTTCAAAAACTTCGCAGTTTAAAAACATCGTCGTCGAAAATATCGTGGTAAAAAACAAAGTATCTACAAATCATCGCATGACGATAACATCGCCGACATGCTTTTTTCAGGCTTTAATAACTATAAACGGATATTCCCTTAATGATTTGTGAGCGCAAGATGGAAAGAAGGATAATTTTTACTTTCATATTTTTTATTAATCAATAAATTTTTGTTGAGAAAATAAAAAGGAAACTTAAGCATAGAAAATTAATGCAACTCATAGCACTTAATAGAATTTTAAACCGACATAGTTAACTAACAAAGATCATTAATAAATCATTCTTTTATAAAGTTTTTACTGGTAATTTTTCATGAAAAGTATAATCTATACGTTGCATTTAATTTTCTATGCTTAAGTTTCCTTCTTACTTTTTCAGCAAAAAATTATTAGTTAATAAAAAACTGTGAAAGTAAAAATTATCCTTCTTTACATCTTGCGCTCACAAATCGTTATGGGAATATCCATTTACAATTATTAAAACCTGAAAAAAGCATGTCTGAGATGTTATCATCATGCGATGATTTGTAGATACTTTATTTTTTACCACGATATTTTCGACGACGATGTTTTTAAACTGCGAAGTTTTTGAACCGTTTTTTTTTCGACGACGATATTTTGTACCGCGATGTTTTAGAACTGCGATGTTTTCTCTTTGCGATTTTTCTCCCATGATGTTTTGTAGCACGACGTTTTCGCCTTGCGTTGTCTTCTCCGCGACGTTTTCGTCCGCGATGTTTTTGCCGCGATGTTATCGGCGGACACCCTTCAAACATTAAAAGGAAGAGTATGAAAAAAGAAAAACATTTTTTTCAATGGAATCGTAATGCCGTCACTAATTATTTTTACATTTTAATAATAATAATAATAATAATTATAATTATAATAACTCTACGAAACTAAAAGCCTAATCTGATATTTTACGTAAATTTCAATTACGCTGATCATTATCAGAAAAAACCCATAAGGATAAAGATTTTAAATGGTGTTTAACATATGGGAAAACATTCAGTGATTTCAATAATTTTTAATATGAGAACAAAACAAATAAATAACATAAATAAATAAATATATTTCGTTCTATATTTTTTCTGAAATAGTTAAGAACATTCTTAAACTTGAATAAGTATAACGTTCCCGTTAAACGAGCACAAAATTTACGTAGTTTATTTTACGCTAACTTACCCGCTTTTACAATTATATACTAAGCATGCGCACAGAGAGTCATTTTTACTTTTCGTATAAAAGTTAACTTTTTAATTTATTAAGGAGGCGCTAAATAGAAATTTATACAATATGAAAATAAGTTTATTTTAGATGCTGATTTACAACCTTCTTAATGTGTTCAATTCTGACAGAAAAAAAAGCGATGTAAATTTTCTTCACTAACCATTGACAAACTAGGAGGCATCTATTTTCACTTCCGGCAATAAATCTGGCAAGATATTTGTGAGACAGTAAATTTTTCGATTCTGAATTGATCAATGTCGCTATATCGAATCTGATCATTCCATTATTAGTTGATGGAATTAAGTGAAAATTTTATGTTTTCATAGTTTAATATTCATGCATTCTCGACTTATGTAAAATTTTATGAATAGTATCAGACTAGAATTTTCCTATATCATGTTAAGCCTTTTTTTCTGTTGTTGTTGTCGTTCTTTGTGTGTGTATCGAATGATTAATTTTCAACATAGAAGAATTTTGGTATTTATCTATTACATTTAACCCTGTTAATGGCAAAGAATACCAAATTAATAAATCGAAAGCTTTCTGTTTTGCACTTAATTTTGTATGTTTCTCATTTTTTATAGTTCTTTTGTTTTTTGTTCAAACATTTCTACTTATATCTTAAAACATACTATAATTAAGCAGAAAAAGAGTAGCTGCAAATAGGGTAAGATGAAAAGAAAGGCAATATTAAATAATAACATAATTAACTGTTAAGAAATCTGTTCTGAAAAATGCATGCATTGACTGCCCTTGAAAAATCCGTTTATGGCAAGAAATAAAGCATGTAACTTTAATTTATCTATGAAATTCAATTTTTTAAATTTGTTTTTAGTATTTTCCTTTAAAATAGTTTATAGTTTAATTTGTTATTTTTGAATTTAGTTTTATAAATCTTACTAAGATATAATCTTTAGCTCAAAGACATTGTGCCATCAAAAAATGAAATTTTATGTGATAGAACACAGGTAGTTTTGTTCTATATCCGTGTTCATTTTTTACTCTGAATTTTCATGCAGTTACAATCACTGAAATATATAAATAAGTTTTCCTTAAGTCCATCATGAAGACATTTCTTTTTCGTTAGATGACATTTAAAAGATCTGCCATAATTAAATAAAAAATTAAATGAATGAAAGAAAATAAATCTAAGTAAGAAGTCTGTTTCCTTTCAGTTTTAAATACATTTATTACTGTTTACTGTAGTTTCAGATTCTTTTCCAAGTCAAAAATGTCGATTATTAGAAATGCACGAAAATATGCATTTAAAATCATTATTTTGCTCCAAAATTCTTTAAATTATTTGAATTATGTTTTATTAAATCTTGTATTTTGATATAGCTAGATATTTTTAAAAAAGAAAAATTGTAAATGTACAGAAATGTTTATATGAAATAAAGAAATTGCTGATATTTTTTTTAAATTAAAAAAATATAAGAATTTTATAGCCTGTTGAAGCGATGGAGTCATAATAAATAAGACATCAAATCTATTAGACTATCAGAGAGACAGATACTGGATTTACTGTTTTACAGTTATTGAAATCATAATGGTATTTTTGCTTCAATTTTTATTGTTTATTTATGAATGCGCCAGAAATGATATATTTTCAATTAATTATGAAATGTAAATAATGTAACCCAAAACTTTTCTTCGGAATATTTCACTATGCATTTGAAAAAAAGAGTCTTATTTATACTATTCATCATAATCTTCCAGATTTATCAGCTCCATTAACAGTGTAGTATGAGATTTAAAAAAATTACAGACATTTTTACTCAGTACATCTTGACGACCTGTGAAATTATTTTTTAACAGAATACTACCTCTTTACGAGAAAGTAATTTTACTAACCTAACATCTGCATAACTAAAACGTTTTAAAGAATAACAACAATTCCTAAGCTAATTTAAAATTTTCACATTATTTTTAGAAAATACTCGTATATGTATTCTTTAGCCACTAGTTTTCAATGTAATAGATACAGGTAGCAATATAAAAGGGTGTAAAAAATATTCAGTTATAGGAGGGGACAATATAATTGAGATTGTCCTGTTATAGTTTTAGAGAGGAAAAAAAAACTGTTTTCAGATTTTGAGAATAATGAAACTGAATTTTCAGGAAGTGAAGATGAAATTATCTACATCTAAGAACTCTTATAAGATTCTGATTGGCCTTAAATCCTGTGGACTCATATGTAACAGAACAAGAATGATTATTATTATTTGCACTATACGTGTTTGCGAAAAGTACACGCTTAATATACTGTTTATTTCATAGAAATATTCTACATGGTTAATTTACAAGCGAAAAAATTAAAATGTTTAAAAAAGTTTTTAAAAGCTGATAATTATTTATTTATTATTTTAAAATTAAATTGAAAATAAACTAGTTTATAATTTTCGAGAAGGGAGAAAAACTAGTTATGCATTCAATTCTGGTAGTTTGAGTTAATGATGTTTTGCAATAGCAAATATTTTTTTTTCTTTAAATGCAATGATTTTATTTTTTCCTGGTGATTGAAGCAAAGAATGTTTAGCATATGATATTAGGTATTGCCACGAATTCGTATTGGATATGCTGCAAAGTAATTTTCTATTCTACATTAGCTCATTTAACATTTACATCCTGTTATAAGCGTTATTTTGAATTCTTAAAATAGTACATTTTTTTAAATTGTAAGGGGAGGAACCTAATAATAGTTAAAAATGAAAAAGGCAGAATCTAATCTAATTTAACAAAACTAAAATAAGTTGTAAATACTACCTTTCTTTCCGCGAGTTAAAAAGAAGTTAGTTTTTTTTTAGTTTTATATGTTATTATATTTATTATTATTATTATTATTATTACTATAATGATTTGTGGAATTTACTTACATATTCCACTCCCTTTTCACTAATATTATTATAGTTCGTATTTTAAAAGACTTATCAATTTCAAGGTCTGTAAGTAGGTCTGTCAGATAATAGCTGTAAAATTTTATTTTAATTTCACACTAGTATTATTGACAAAACAAGACTGAATTTTCCTCTTAAGCGAACTTGACTTGAAATTGAAAATTAACTTTCATTTCTATGCTTTCAATTACAGCATTTTCAAACAACTTACTATTTTTTTCGAAGTTCTTTATCCTTGTAGTATGTTACATTCTGGTATCAAATCTCATTTCAGTATTTTCAAAGCAAAAATTGTTGTCGGTGTATTGGTCTATTTACATATCTTTCGTTGTATTTAATTAACAAAATTATCACACTTATATCTCTAAAACTTAAGCATGACATATATTTATATAAAATTTTAAACCGCAGTATGTATATTTGCAAGGTTTTGTCGTTTAATAGATTAATCGCGCTTTTGTTCTAATGTATTATAGACCAAATTTGAAACTGCAAAACATTTGTTTGCTTGAAAATTAAGTCGATCAAAATATGTGTAATTCATAAATTTCTCGTGATGAATAGAACTGCATCTTAACTGAATGCAGTTTTCGTAAAATGATCATCATGTTAAGCAAAATATTGTGTTTTTAGATCAATTTAATAGGTTGATTAATGTGATTTAATATACTTTATTAATATTTGAGTATTATCAAATGAAGTGAAAACAAATCATTCATTTTGTGAAAATTTGCTCATCTGTTTCTATATTACCTATTACACTTGAATTAACATATATTTCTGTATTAAATAATCCTTTCTAGTGAAAATATTGCAGATTAAGTATAACTTCAGTAATATAAAAATACATATCTCAGGGATTACTATAAGGATTTCAGAGTTTAACATTGTTGCAATGAGCTTAGAATAGCAAATGAAGTCATCAATACTCTTTACTATTCTTGGAGAAATGCTTTCCTAACGATGTTAGTACTTTTATTGGAATGAACCCATGCTCAAAATTTCAGCCTTACTCCACTTAATTTCTAATATGACAAAAAGCTACCTTCCTGATAAAGACACCTTTATGTCTGTTAAGTAAATTGCAAGTAAAGTGCTGTTATGTAAGTAATTTTTTAATTTACTTTGCTAATCAGAATAAGAAAACAAATTAATTCAAAAGTTTTATTACGCAAAGAGCAAACTCATAAAGTTTGCGTTTTAGAATTTTAAACTGATTTTCATAAAGGTAGGAAAAACGTTTTGGAAGGACCATCTTACGAACATTTCTGTGTTTCAAATGGTGGCCGAATTGCATAAAGTTGTTGGCACCGTTATGAAGCTATCCTTTCTCAAGTATTGATGAGGTTATCTATCTTAGTATAAGGCAATATTTAAATGCGCATCTAAAATATGCTCAGAGTAAAAGAATTGAGGAATTAATATTAAAAAAGGGATTATGTGGAAGATATTTTAGGACATGCTATTAATTATTTTGTTTATAATATAATTTGTAACATCAAATAAAGATGAATGTTTCAACTCATTATTTGATCTGACAGTGAGAAAGGAACTTTTCGCTGTTAAGTAGTTGTTTAAATTATTATGAAAGTGTGCAAATTATACCAGAGTATAATTTATTGCACATGTAGCATAATTGCTACATTATTTACTGCTCATGTAAAAATTGATTACACCAGTTTTGCTTTCAGCGTTTAAATTTAATCTTTAATACTTAATTTGATGTTACTAAAAAATCATAGCATGTTTTTAAAATATTAATATTTTGATAACGTTCCTTTTGCCAATTATTGCCTTCACTTATTTTTCAGATGCTGAATTAGAAAAACTAGATTTAGTTTTCTATTGCTTATATATATTTGGGAAGACTTGTAAAATTTTGAAATTTAATACGAAACTAAATGATTAAACTAATGTATATTATTATCATGGCTTCATCATTTTGATTTCTGTACGCATTTTCTAAATTTGATAAGAAAAATGAGATATAACGTTATTTTCTTTTTATAAGCAATGGGGAAAAGCTACTAAGTCATTATAGAAGCATGTTTAGCATTTGAAAAATTAAGCATTAATTATAATTCATGTTTTCTTAAAGCCTTAAGAGCAACATTGAAATCATAATACAGATGAATTTTGCTACATGGCATTCTGCATCATTAAAATTCATTTTTATGCAATTAAAGATGTGCTTCATAAATGAAATACTGATTTATAAAAGATCAAAACATGGAATTACTGCAGTTTAATGTTTCTTTAAAGTTTTCGCTTTTGTATTTATTTACGTTTTCAGAGTCTAACCAAACCATGCATTAGATATTAGAATTTCTTTTTATAATAATGTTTTACGTTAAGTATAGTAAAACAAAGGAACTTTAATTGAACAAAAATGTAAATGACCCATAAATACACAGTAAATTATAGGATTAAGCACTTTTATTATTATTACTATTATTTATAACGAACTGAAAAGAGAACTCCTCCTCCCATATAAGTTAAGAATGATAAAGCACTATGTTCAAGATGCATTTCAGTTTCTCTTGAATGACATTTAAATTCCATTGACTTTTCTCTGAATAATAAAATTAAGAATGTTTTTTTTAGCAGTAACTAATTCTAAAATATGTATCCTTTGTTATTACTGACTTAAATTGGCTGTTTATTTTACATCAGACACATCAAACCAAAACATTAGAGAGTGCCAGTTATATTATATCAGTTAGTGCATATTATTTTTTAAGTGGGAAAAGTATTTATAGTATTAAAGCATTAGCTTAACAAATGTACTTTTAAAATGACTAAGTAAAAAGTAAAATTTCTGGCTTCAATATATTTCAAGTTTCAATGTATCTGAAAAACACCGTTAGCGTTTAAGCATTAAATTACTCATTTAATTTAGGGAAATGAAATAGCCATTAATGAAGAAATTTCGTACAGATTGATACATAGGTAAAGTATCTATGAAGAAAGCTACAGGTATGTTTTTATGAACGTGCATTAAACAGACTGAAAAAAAGTGGGGTATGTGTCTGTTATTGCTTTTACATTTTCTTAAGGTAAAGTATATAAAAGTAACTTATTTTTGAAATTTGGTTAGTTATTTAATCATTCCATACATAATACAAAATATATGAAATTTTTTAAATTAAAAAATTATATTTTTCAAAGGCTTTAAAATTATCTGTACTTTTCATGTCAGTAATTGCTTTAATATAAAATTCTTCAGTATTAAATTCATATATTTCTATAAAACTGTTAATGAACGACTTAGGTTTCTGTTTTATTTTATCACATTTTAACAAACTGTGAAAAATTTTAGCACATATATGGAAAAAGTATGTGGTTGCTTTTTTTTTAAATAGGGTAAAGTTTAATTATGTCTCAAACATATATATTTTATTTTACCGCTATGTAGCCAAAAGCTCCAGTTTATGAAAATCATATGTTTTTAAAAAGGTGTTTTTAGATTCGTAATGTGCGTACATTATATGCATATAATTATAGAAATATGATACTAAATAAATGTATGTATACCTGTGAAAATGTATGTAGATTTTACGAAAAATATGCATGTAAACGCAATAGTAGATATAGTAAGGAAATAATTGATTCAAGCAATTTTGTTTTACAAAAATGCAGGTTAATACACAGTAAAAGCTACAGGAGATTTACATGAAATTTTACAAAACTTATACCTATATGCATAGTGAAAAATAGGAAAAATTAACCTAAATTCCTAAGTAAAATATAGGTTTATGCTAAGTAACACAAATGCGCAGATTTACGTAAATTTTCACGAAATATGTTTAAAAAATTTCACTAAAAATTAGAAAGGTATAAGTAATCGATGGATATATTACAAGATTTTCCAGAGCATTTGCGTCTCCATAAATTTTTTTTAGTGCATGGATAATTGACATGATACACGCAATTGACTACTAATGTTCACCAAATAGGTTAACGACCCCCTTACGAGACAAATGTGTAAGGTAAACATATGCATCATTGGCTTTTTTAACGACAATACAAATATGTGCTCATTTAACATTCAAGTAGTTTGTATCATACTATGTATATTTTTTATTTCTCGGCTGTTCAAGCGTATAGTGCATATTGTTTCATGTTACGGCTCTAAAAGTTCGTAAATGACTAGGCTAGGTGAAGATTTCAAACTTTATTCATATATATATATAAAACAGATCTTGCAGGCAAGATAAACAGTTGTAAATAGCCCAAAGAGGAAAACAGAGCTAAGTGCAAATTCTCCTTAATGCGCGACGAATATCGCAGATCACTAAAATCGCTCAAAGATCAAAGCGTAAAACAATAATAGTCGGAGAGAAGCTTAATAGCAGAGCAGTTGCGCTAATCAGTATTAATTTAAAAAGTTACAGACGATACTGCAGTAGTCAAGTCATAAGAGTTGACACTGCTTCATAGAATTATTTCTTACACCCGCAACTTTCCGGAAAGTGCAAAAGAACACCAGGGAAATATGAGAAGGATGAGTTGTTCAACTATTGGCTCTGCTGTTGCTTCAAATTATATCTTTCACTTCTAAAATATTTCCGCGCCTTTAGCTGAACAATTATATAGCGACCATAATAATAATAATTGTATTCTAAAGTTGTTAAAATTAAGATCTGGGAATTTTTTCCTTTTGTAGCATTTTTTAGCGTTTTTCTAGCGTTCTTTTCATTGAACTCTAACATAAAAACGCGATTTTTATTTGGCAATGCTGATACTATGATTCTCATTAGAATTTCAATTGTAAAATAGCAGAGAAGACTAATTTCAAGTAAAAGGGCTACTTTCAGAAATCTAAAAATAATCGCTTTGAGTAGTGAAAACCAAATATATGCCAATGCAAAACCATAAATATTAACCTGAATGATATTTTCATATAATTCTGTATTAAAAATTGATTTCAGTAAAAGATTGAAGTTAATAATCAATCACATGCTTTTCAAGGTCATAGCGAGTGCGAAATTAATGTTCTACGTGCAATTTTGTTCACAAGGTAGTGATGAACTAGTTGTTCTGGAAATGTAGTTCCTTTCTGGATACGACTTTGGCTTATTTTCTAATTGTTATTTCGCACATTTTTAAGCATTGCAACTCAAAATGTTATAAAACTGTATTTACGATAAAATTTATGCATTAGGCTATTGAAATGTTAGGTTCATTGGAATGAGAAATGTAAAAGATCAGCTATGCTTTCGTCAAGCTTCAAATGAAAGATCTCCCATCTGCTAGCTGATCGGGCTACTAGTTACACCAAGACAGCATGCGCGGAAGAATGTCATAATTCATCATAACGCTTTTATCTAACTTTAATACAGAAAAGACATCAAAAACTTCTGAGATGCTAGGATTATAGCGCTTTTCAAACTTAATAAAAAGTCAACAAATATGAACACAATACTCTCTAAATGAAAGTGAATTAATTAGCAGCAGAATTGGCATATGTATGAAAGTTTGAATATTGCAGCAACATTATTGTACTGACAATTTTAGCAACTAAAGAATTAATCCGTATCTTAGATAAAAGTACATAAAAGAAAGCATTCTCTGCGAAATCTTGTAAAATCTAGTAATAGTAAGGGGTGAGGTGATTGGAAATGCAATACAATTAGCGTGCTTTTCTAATCAGTTTAACACCAGTTTCTGCGAATTAATTGAACTGGTTAAGATCTTTTTATGAAGAGTTTTAAGATTAAGTAAAGAAGAGTGTACAAAAACTGTGTCACATACTTTTTTTTTATAGTTTCCATCAAAAGAAAAAGAAAAGGCTTGTCGATAATGCACACATACATAAGAGAGGGGGAAGTCCTAATTTCGTAATTTTGCTTGCTGTTGCCACATACAGTTATTTTTAATTTCATGTACTCAAACATAAAACAGCAAATTATAGTCCTAATGATGAAATGCACAGGATTTATATTTAATGAATAAATTGTTTTAAAGACAGATAATAAAATCTGAAATCTTAAAATTGTATTTTCTTTTGAGTCATAATAACAGATTTTATTTGTTGTGAGATCCCTAATTTCTTATGTAATACCTATAAAATGTTTACAGTGAATTTAGGTTACCAATTAGGTTTAAATTTCGAATAAATACCATTATTCTATAGGCAAATAGAAATTTGATGCTTCGTCTGAGAGCAAATCATCTGTTCGTTATTAAAGAGAGGAAGTTATAAATCGAGCAAAACACAGTAACGATGTTTAACCTGATCAACAAAACACATCTGTAATTGCTGATGTAAAGAAAAGTTAATTATGATAATACATAGCTATTGAAGCAAGAAAGAACCTCGATGGCAGTGTGAATCTTGATCATAAAATAAAATGTGATTCGGTTTAATATAAGGGACACAATGGATCATAAAATGGCCACTGACATTGTGATCTAGTCTTAAAGTTGGTCACACTGCCATTAAGTACGTAAGATGGGTACTACTGAACCATTTCTAGTATTTGTTCTAGACGGATAACTAGTCTTTTATTGGTCTGCAGCTCTGTAAAATCATTTCTAGTAGCATTTGTTCTAAAGGAACTACTCACATTTTACTAATCCGCAGTTTGACTAGATATGTGTAGCATAATAAAGGCGAATAACATTATTCGAGACGTTTTAGGACATAAAGAACGTTTTCCGAGGACCATTAAATGTTTTATCATTTGGAAGATAGCTGAACTGGTGGTACATTTGTTACAAATTTCCGAATTAATTGAACTGGTTAAGTATAGCAAGTGGATAGATATGACAACACCTCAAATAAAATGATGCTGTTCCTTATTTCGAGTTTCTCATCGTATCACTACCTTTAAGTAGATTATTTGAATCAATTCAAGCATCAAAATACCTCCTGGATTATCATCCAAGAGAATTAATGCAAGTGTTGGCTATTACAACATTATTGAGTATTGACTATTACGGCAATGTCTTTTGCTTGAAAATATTTCTATTTTGAGGGATGTATCCCAGTCAGCTGTAGGTTTGACAGAATTTACTATGCATATTACTGGAGATTCATCATATTTATGAATGCAAATGAAGAGATTCGTCTAAACTGTGTAACATATAGTATATTTCGCAGGAAACAATGACCAATGAAATGGATTCTTCTGAAAAGGAGTACTTTCTCAGGAAGAGGATATTCAGGTGAATCTATCTCAGGTAATGACTTTATTTAAATGAACAAACAAATTATGATAAATTCACAGAATGCGTATAAAATGTAACTTTATCTTTCAAGTACGTATAAAAATTCGCACCAGTGGTAAAAGGTATTTGATAATACCGCAATATTCATTGTTTTCTTCGTTTTCTGCCCTAAACTTCTCATGATTCATGAGAAAAATAAATAATTTTACAAAGGTGTAAATATCTTTCTGAAACACGTACCAAACCAAAGAAAGAAATCTAAGCAAAATGATGGATAAAAGAGGACAGTCTAAAACGGCTATGCTGAAAATAATATGACATTTTTGTATGAATTTCCTGTTGCATTAATCTGAAAGACGACGCCCGTCAAGTATCAGTTAAGGGTTTTCCCTCTACCATTGATTACTTCAAGGTAACCACCTAATACTACTTTGATCATAAACAACAGGTGTTAAATGTTAATTTTTACGGCTGCCAAAATTCATTTCTAAAGGCCAACTCAGTTAGAACTAAGTTCGATCATGCAATACTGAATTTCATTCTGATTCACTGAAGACCTTGCATTTATGATGATTTATATCCAAGCCATTTTATAAAATATAGACAATGAAATTTTTCTCATAAACAGTAGGCATAACAATTTCTTACAGAGAATACAAGTCGTCTTACACTGAGATTTATGTATTAAATATTGTTCATCCAATTTTACGATTTTCTTTAAGTTCAAATAAAAAGGTGTCAAAAAGTTTTACGCTTTTAAATTAAAGAAATTTTTTGATTTCATAACAATAAATCTTCAACGGGAAGTTAGTACAACATTCATGCAGTTTTAGCGGCAAGTCCTAAATATTTTACAAGTATCTTATTTTCTTACGTTCTAGTTAAAAACCTACAGTTCAACTACAACAAATTACTAAAACAAAAACGTTCTTATTTAAAACTCTACACTCATCTCAAAACCATAAATTGTTACATTTTATTTAAGACCTCTAAATGACACTATTTCGAATTTTTATAAATACTTTTGGATTAAGGAAAATATGTTTCTTAACTAGAAATTGTTTTTAACAAATTAATATCTGCAGAATAAATATTTTAATTTTAGATAGAGTTTACATCATTAGATGTTAAGTATTTCACAATTGTTTAATTCTAACTTATATACCTAATTTATAAATAAATAATCGAATTTGATAAGTATAAATATCCGATCACGAGCCGCAAGTTAAGAAATCCTGGAAGTGTACTACATTAAGTGCACTTATAGCGTTTTATAACTTAATTATGAGATACGTTTATTATTTTTGAAGCTTGAAGCTCAAACAATGGTAGAAATTAGAACATTTCAATTTTCCGTTTTTCTCTGTATAATAAATGTTTGAAAGGGGATAGGTGTACTTACATAATTTTCATTGTAGAGATAAAATTCAATTAGATAAATGTTTGAAAGAAAATTATGCGTCATAGTAATAATATGAAAAAGATTATAAATTAAAGCTTATACGTAGAAAGTCTTATTTAGGCTAACTTGTTTAAATAAGTGGCTGAAGAGCACCAAAGTAGAGCAAAGTCTTATTACGTAACTTCCATCTTCACTTGAAACGTTAATAGGGTAGAAATAAACTCAATTTTTACTCCTATCAAAATTAAGTAATGAGCTCTAACTCACTGTACTTTGATTAGGTGGTCAGCCACTCCTTCTACTGGCAAAGGGAAGCAATGTCGCACACATATGAGGCATGGAATTAATGAGGCTGTCAATGAGGGACAGCAGTATTCTCTTCCACTCCTCTAGAAGAGAGCTTTCAAAATGCTGAATTGTTTCTGGCAGTCATAAGCGGCTAGTGGCTCTTTTCCCTAAGACGTCCCAGACCTGGCCTATTGGGTTCATATCTGGTGAATGGTTTGGCCAATCCATTCAACGGATTCCCTCGTCGAAAAGGAAATTGTCCACTATCTGAGCATGCTGTGGTCTGGCATTATCATAAATGAAAATGATTCATCCCCGATTTCTACAGCGTAAAGGACAACAGCAGGTTTGAGGATCTCATCCCTATATCGCTGAGTCGTTAGTGCTCCATTCTTGATAATGTGGAGGTCGGTGCTGCCATTGATATAAATACCAACTCAGACCCTCACTCCACCTCCGTCAAATGTACACTTTCATGCTCAAATGCAGAATTATTCCATGTACCTGTGTCAACGAAACACAAACCATGGATCTGCGAATATGCAAACCCAAATGGTAAAGTCGGTTTCGAGTCAACAGTTTGAGTCAAAACTCTGTTACCCGTAGCCCTGTGAAGATGTTATTGCAAGAAAGTGGAGTTCATAGTGCGGCTTCTTCTGGCCATTAGTGTTAAGTACCGATCCTTGTTTCGTGTTGTTGTAGACGTACGACCTTGTCCCGATCTTTGCCGAAGATTTCCAGTTTCCCGAAAACCGATTCCATATTCTGAAAATGGCACTTTGAGAAACTCCTAACGCTTCCGCTACAACGGATTGCGTTTGATCTGCCTCTAAACAATCGATGGCCCTCTAAGCTACCAATTAAGCTAAGTTATCTTGCTGAGATATAGTATTCATTATTATAAAACACTCAACGCTTGCTAATCGTTTTTAAGCCCCTCCTATAGAAGTAATGTTGGAGGTCGCGTTTCACTTCTTATGTAAAATGTGTAGATTTCGACATCACAGACAAAGTTTGCATATTCCCAACTTTGAAAATGTTATTATTTTCTTTTTTAACCTCTTCCATTTCATTTTTGTTCAAAAAAATCGTCGATTATATGGTTGTTTCATACCGAACTCCCAATACCTCCTAATTGTTTTGAGCAGTGTAGTAGTACTATGTACGCATGTAATGCAAGTAAAGAAACATGAGAAAATGGACAAAAGAATGATATACTTTTCATTTATCTCTGGTATTTTCTGCATATTATAAGAAATTCCTTTCTTCTACATTGCTAATGAACTTAAATTCTATGCAACGATTTTGAACTTTCTTTTTAAGTACATTAACTGTTTTAAAAAATTTACAAATTCAGTTCTTGATTTATCTTAAAATTACAAACAAAACATATGAAACGTAGTTTCTCTAATCTAAATTCGACGTGATCTGTCTCTGTCTTAAGATTATTTATCGCATGCTCCACTGACATATTGAAAGTAGCTTGTATGATTTTAATAATATAGTAGGTTCTATCGCAGCATACCTGTAATTGCTACTGGAGTACACGCTATTACCCAGAAAGCAGAAGTCATCACTTGAAAAAGAAAAATAACATTGAAGATGTATTGATGCGAGCCATAATTTGCACTGTCTCGAACAGATTCATGTCAGAGCTCGAGAAGAAGGACAAGATTTAGAAATTACGTACTATTTTTCGTATTGTTTTCGTTATATTTTTTGCCTAACATTTAACGCATTCTGTCCGTTTGAGTAAATTTGTGTCATTTACCTTAATTACATACATATTCTTAATTATTTTTGTCTTGGAAAACCCTTACTTATTTCCTATTTTTTGAATAGTAATTGTTGGTCATCATCCAAGTTATTTTTCTAAAATTGAAGGGTTAAAATGGACTGCATGTGCAGACATTTCCGTTAACATTAGTGTCAACGATAGAGTCTTCCTTATATATATATATATATATCATGACGGAAATTATACCTCAGGCATTCTTGAGTTTAAAACATATACACAAGGAGAATAATTCAGAAAAATTGTCAATAGACTTAGTAGTTTATATTTGTGAAGTTTTATATTAAAACAGTACATATTTAACACAAGTAAATTTTAAATTCAAAAAACGTATCAAAATGTTTTAACTATCTAAAATTATTTCATTTATTCATCGAAAGTTAAAGAATTAAAATTTTTTAGTCCAAAGGGGCAATTTGCCCTGAAGGATTATTAATTTCGTTTTGGCATTTTGCTTTGGTTTATTATAAATGTCGGTTCACTTTTCAAATTGTTACCTCCAAATATTATCGTCCTGTGTTATAATTAAAGAAACTAAATAATGAAGAATCACCATAAATTATGTATGTTTCTTGCGCTGAGATAAAAAAAGGTACCTAGAGCCATTAAATTTTGAGTAACGTAATCTTCTAACGAATATGGTCATCTAGAGGCCCAAATTTGGAATTTGAAATTTGTTTTATTACCGATTTCATATTTTGTAACACTTAATGAATATTTGATTAACGAATCAACGATTTAAAAGCGACCAATGGCAACACTCTACGGAGGAAAAAACCTTTTTATCTCCAGTGCGCGGAACTGTGTATCGGAAATTCTAAAGATGTGATCATTTTAAAATTATTTTGCGATATTGCTGTTGAATTAAATTTTATGGTTTAAGTGCAAAGAACGTGATACTTAATAAATAAAGGTAACACACAAAACGTTAAAAAACGCTCCTTTAGCCTTCAGATGTAAAGTCTGAAAGCTTTCAAATTTTTCTTTTATTTTTATTATTATTTTTAAAGTTTTATTATTGATGCTCATGGAATTTAAGTTTTTTTAACTAGAGAAAAAAAGGACTGTGTACAAATTTGTTGAAATTTTACAGCATTTCAGTATGAGGTTTGAGTTAAAGACGTGTCAGTTTAATTAACAACTTATTAACTCATTTTATTTAACACGTTATTTTACGTTTCATCTTTTCTGTGACTTTTACATTCTCGTAAGCTCCACCAAAAATGCAGCTTAAATGAGTTTAATTAACGAGCAAAATCTGGGTTTAATGAGAGGGTGTTGGTAACTTGAGTTTAGGAGTGCTAATAACTTACAGATTTTATTTTCGGTAATCCCGTTCTGGTTGTTGGTGACTTTACTACTTGTAGTTACGTCAAAAGGCGCGTTAGCATAAAAGCTAGGTATTTAATTTTAATATGAAATAACTGATACGTTTTGTAAATAACTGAACTACTGTTGTATTTTCAGGACAAGAAGCGAATATTAAATTTCTATTTTGAAATTGGAAATCGAAATAATGTTTTAGTTGATTTTGCGATTATTGTATTACTTTTGCATTACGGGATGCTATGTTAAAACCAGGACAAAAATTCGTTTGGTAGTTTAGTGAGGTTAATACAGGGGTGAGATTAAATGTAATTAGGATTTAGCCTTACAATCATTCTGGTTTAATAGTATCGTTCTATGTAAATCGCAAATTTGAAAAATATATTTTTCTGTTTACTATTCACAGACGACTTAATGATAAATATCTTGATAGAAGTTTAGGCTGAGATTTTTAACCGAAAGGTAATTAACTCAGTAATAGTAATCAGTAAAACTGAATGGATTTCTTGATGACTGGGTGTAGTTAAAAGCACGTCCGGCTGGCGTTACGGAAGTCCAGAGTTCAAATACCGAGGAAGGCATAGTGGATTCCTCATATCTTTCATTTTAAAAGAAAAACCTAAATCGACAAATCTGATAACTCTAGAATGGCCCCCGAACTAAATTAGGTATACAATAAATCGTCACCACTAGAATTTGGCGATTGAGTTTTCGCCTTCCCATCCTCAGCCGTGATCGTGAAAAAAATAATTCCCATTAAGTCTTTCGCCGAACAGTAGCTGCCCGTGTAACTTTTAATGCCCGTGTAACTCAAGTTAATGTAGCTGCCCGTGTAAATTTCTGTCACTAAAGCTCCATGTCGATACCGTACTTTACTTTCCCGCGCTGACCAGAATCAACTATCATGCTCCCGTACTTGAGTGAGAAACGAGATACGACACTGCTGTTTGATATAATATATATTAAAAAGTTATAAACGGGACCTATAGCCAGGTGAGTGAGAATTACTTTGAACTGAAAATTAAGTGAATGAAAAGGAGTGGTTACATCTGTAACTCATTTATCATAAATTCAGAAATTCATAGCAGATAATCCTAATGAAAGGTTAAATTCAATATTCAAAGCTCCGACCAAAGGTTAATTTCAAAAGCCAGAATTTTGAATTCTAAGTTTATTTCTTCTCTCGCACGCGTACTCTTTCTTGTCATTTTAACACTACGCTATATCCACCTTTCATGTAGTTAAGTTACATTGTGTATTTAATGCTGTAAATATGTAATCCTTATTCTATGCTATGTCATATCATGTTGCAATGTTAATGCTGTTTCATGTTATGTCTTCGCTAAGCTATGATATGTCATCATGCAATGTCCACCTGTCGCATAGGTCATGCCACACTACGAATTGTATGTTGTAAATATGTAACCACAATATGTTATGTCGCTATGTCTTATCTATGCCTAACTATGTTATGTCGCTATACTTTGTCCACCTGTCGTGTAAGTTACATTACGTTGTGTATTTTAATATTGTAAGTATGTTATGTCACTAAGCAATGACTGTATTCTATACTATGTCCACCTGTCGTGTAAGTTACATTACGTTGTGTATTTAATATTGTAAATATGTTATGTCACTATGCAGTGACTGTATTCTATACTATGTCTCGTCGAATGCTATGCCATGTTATGTCTGTGCTGAGCTATGTTATGTCGCCATGCAATGCTCTCCTGTCATGTAGGTAATGCAACGCTAGATATTTTATGCTGTAAACAAGTTATTCTCTAGATGGAGCGGGTCCCGGACTATACCCTATTAGTCTTTGAAAGCCGTCCGGGTGTCCGGCCCTGTTGTCACTTGTCACCTGTCATTTTAACAATCATAAAAATACAAGAATTTTCTACTTGTCTTTTTGTGATTGCGTAGGCAGTCTATTTGTGATTGCTTTCAGTCATGAGCATCAACAAGCATTAAGTAACACTATAAGGAATTGTCCCATTTTTTATTGTTTCCCTTCGAGGGTAGTTTGAGTCACATCCGGCTAATAATTGAGAGATCTGGATTTTGAGTAATGGCGAGTCTAAGAGCCAGCGAGGGCACTGCTGATTTCTTCCTGCTCCGAAATAAACCTAATGACTATAAAGTGGAATCTGACCCCAAAATTGCAGTGATAACGATAATTCGTCTGCACCAGGATTTGGCGACTGAGTTAACACCTTCCTAATCATCTTTTAAGTGGTAGAGAACGCGAGGGATTTTCAGCTTCCCCTTGCCTTCGGTGTGTAACTGAAAGTGCATCCTACTAGCAATCGGGAGGTCTGTAGTTTGAATCTCGGCTAGGACTCTGCTGATTTTTCATGCTTCTTACTCCGAAATAAATCTAATGATTCTACAGCATTAGTATCCATTTTAGAATTTATGAATTATTTCAGCAATTAGAATTTTCTTACGCTTTTGGCATATGAATCCAGCATTTCAAATGACTTGCTAATTAGACCGACCCTCGGTTTTCGCCTCTCACGTTTCCTCTTCAAGATTTTAGAAATTGTATATACATTAACTCTTTCTTGTATTCATAGCATTTATGAATTTTTAATGATGTGTGAAAGGAATAAATTATAATGTTAGTAAATACGTTTTTATTTTGAGAGCAACAGATGCGTTTCTCATATAACAAAAGGCGATGTCGTAGTCGTTTGTTTAAGTTGCTAGAAACGGTTTGGTACGATGAAATGATTATTGCGAGTAGTTACCTCGTAATATCTGCTTGTACGCATGTGTCTTTCCTTTCTTCCTGCGATGTAACATCGGTCTAACCTCTGCGGAGCATCTTGGACAACATTTTTTATGTTAAGGCAGCTGACAGACCGATGTGTTGGCCATTTCTTAAGAATTAGCTTTGGAGCAAGCGTCCTACAATTGGAAAGGGGTAAGCATTTTGACTTCATCAATGAAATTTTTCAAATCAGTTTCCAGATTCTGTGGAATTTCTAAAGACAGGTACATACCCAGACGCTCGAAAAGGGAAAGTTGTAGAGACATTAAGTTATTTGGGAGCAGGAGTCGTGAAAAATGAGCAATGCCTTCGCCGGGACTCGAATCTGGACTTCTCGAATGCGCGCCGAGTGTGCTACCGCTAAACTTCGAAGGCATGCTGGAAGGAGTGAGAAGGTAACGAGACAAATAGTGAGAATATAATTTATTATCTTGTAATTTACTAAAGATGGATGTCCTGATGAGGGATACAATATTATATGGAAGTATGAATAATTTACTAAAGGTAAAAAAGAATAGCCTATGCGCATCAGTGGTTTGGAGATTCAGTAGTAATCCAAGTTTCTAAAGTGTGGTGGTTCAGTAAAAAATAATATCACATCTCATATCAATAAAATCGACAATCGATAAAATATAAATTGATTTAATGGAGTATAATAATATCACAATCTCAGAAATCTCACATCATCACTGCATCACACCTTCCATCAACTCTCAGAACACACTCAATGGCACTCTCAGCGCCCTCTAGTATTACGCAGGTCTTACCAGCCTAGATAATTTTTATTTCCAATAGAAATTATTTTCATGGCTAAAAATGAACTAATAAAACTGAATAACAAAACATGTATAAGTTTGTGCTATGTAAAATTTCGCTTTAATAATAATAATTCGAAATTAAACTATCGTACGCTCTAAATAATGTTACTAAGCTCCTAATGTTTCTGAGCAGCCTAGTGTTATCTCCTAGTGTTAATGAGCTCTTAGGGTAAGTCATCTATCGTTCTGTTTTAATTTCTTCACTTTCATAGCAAATTCGTTGCTTCAATACTTCCAATTCTGAGCCCTTTTTGGAGGAAATACATGTCAAACTGCTCATAACATCGGAAAAACATTTAATTTTTAATATCAGCATATTTCTCTGTTTTGGGAGCCCTCCTACAGAATTTTTATTTAGTTCGCGATATAAACCAAGAATAGATGAACTTGTGAATATCAATTATGTTTCTAACGGAATATTTTCTATTAAATTTTTCATATGTGTAATAACTCATATGGTTAGCGATACTATAACTGTAGAGAATGACTGAAGTCTGTTATTACAATTATGCAGAGTGATTTTTAAATTTGCTATTATAATTATGCTGCATAACCTTAAAATTCGTAAATACAAATTCTTAAAACACAAAATATTATATTTTCGTACATCACACGAACAGAATATATTTCCAACTCTGATGCATTTTCAAACTGTGTTTAAAAAAATAATGACTCATAGATGGTGGTCGAAATAACCTCACTGTAAAAGAGATAAAATGTACATGCAACGAGATATTTTTTAGTAAACGTATCAAAGTTAGATGGTTTAATTTTTTTCAATGTTACTACTGACACCTTTTCCTAAGGATTCTACCTCGTTCGGCTGTTTGCATAACTACCATCCTTCAAATATTTTCACTGGAGCTAATTTATAATGGAGTGATCTGTTTGGTGATCTAGAGTAAGAAAGTTGCTCTTATATCAATTCTATGCTATTTGATTTTCAACTGTAAAATTTTGGGCAATAAAATAATTAAATTTGGAACATTTATCTTAGTAGTTGTTACTTTTTAATACTCAGTTAAACTATTCTCACACATTACATAGCCGCCCAGACTGGATAGTAGTTAGCCTACCTTTCCAAAGTGCTTGGGTTGAAACTCCAAAGAAGGTATGGATGTTTGTAAATGTTATAGTGTCTACGGGGTATGAGGGCGTTCAAAATATATGACAAGCCGAAAGTCCTCTCGAAAGGGTTGGTGATATGGGAAGAGGGCTGGGAGATCCTAGGAATCATTCCTCCTTTGCTCTCCTTCCAAATTGGGGCGGAACTGGGAAAATCGTACTGTCACCTACACAGCGCTCTAGTTTTACGGCAAAAACAGACGCAGTTTTGTACTCCTTGTAACGATAAAATTCTTGGGCTTATTCTGATTAAGTCAGACAAGTCAAACTATTAACAACATACTATAGAAATGCATGATATGGCCTTCAAACTTTCTTGAATAGTGCAAAACCGCCTGTTTGTGAACAGTTTCTTTACAACCATGCATTTTTAATATAATAAGACGGGATCTTTACGACCATCATGTAGTTGAGTTATGAATTTAAATGCTTAAGTAATAAGTAAAATAATAACTAATTCAGCTAGTAAATTTATATCATTAGCTTTCTTTCCCTTCCGTATAATTAAACGTACAATCGCATGTGCGCGTATATTCAGTGTATTTATAACATTAAATAAGGTGCAGTAATCACGTAGATGATTTTAAAATTTTTATTTCTATGATATTATTTTAAGAACGCAACTAAGAACATACGTTATCCCAATACATTGGTAAATTTATAAATTATTGCAGCTTTCGCTTTGATAATTTTATAGTCAAATCTAAATAGCAAACCAAAGTATCCCTTCATTCAAGTTTTACGCTTAATTATTATATTAGAAATCTGCTGAGTTTTTTTTAAGTGAATAACCTATCCTTAGAAGTAAAGAACATTCGGTTCCATGTAAGAAATTAAGACTGCTTTTTATATAAATTTACTCATTTTATGAATAATCACTCCTTCATTTTTTTTTGTATTTTGACAGAGCTATTATTATTCGTGATTTAATATAATAATATACAATATTATTTGTTTGATATTGAAAATTTATCCTTCTTCATTCTTTAAAAAAATTATTTTAACCAGCGCATGCTGTGTAAGCTTTTCAGTGCTGAGTGCGCTATAAACACTATTTCAATTAGTTCTCAGTTGATAATAAAATTATGCATCATAATTTTCATACAGCTCTACTAGCATAACAAAATCTTAACCAACCTGAAAGCTATTTTTACTGTCACCTATTTAATAACTTACGGAAAAGAATTTTCCTCCAGCACTTTTCATTTCAACTTTAATTGTTGCACTTAGCAACCTTTAACACATTTCGGAGCAGAAATGACAGGTAAAATTAGTACCATCATTTTCTACGTGAAAAGTGTTCAGTTTTTCTAAAAAATTACTGAATAATAGCATTTAAGACCTAGAGGTTAAAATGAAAGTTTAAAAAAATAATATCGATAAGACGTCACCAAATTGGCCAAATTAAAACACAATGCGTAATTATGATTTCTTTAAAACTAGCGTAAGTGCTAGTTAATTTCTTTTTGTAATTGTTCGTTAATACATTTAAGTACATCAGTTGTATAATGTAAATAGTAGTATCAGTAGTATGAAGTTCTAAAACATAGACATTTTTTTTAATTAAATAAAGCAGTAACATTTTCATTCCAAAATTTCTGATCTCAATAATGTCACTTACGCTTTGGTTTATGGATGGTTTGAAACTTATCAAGCGTTACTCTCTTAATTGTTTTTTTCAACAATCTATTGCAAAACTTCTGCTGAAGGAAATAAATTTGTCATTTATGCTTTAATTTATCTCCAAGAGATTGGAATCTGAATATAAGTTTCATTTTATCTAGCTGCGAGTAATTTGGAGGGATTTTCGTGCCCACCAAATTCATTGCCTTAGGAATATCTCTTTTAAGTATATACGGAGTTATTGGAGTTTCTAATTTTGAACTTCTTTGGCCTTTATTTTATCTAGTTTCATAAGCTAGATAAGCTAGATTCAGCTAGATAAAGTTTCATTTTATCTAGCTGCGAGTAATTTGGAGGGATTTTCGTGCCCACCAAATTCATTTCCTTAGGAATATCTCTTTTAAGTATATACTGAGTTATTGGAGTTTCTAATTTTGAACTTCTTTGGCCTTGAGAACTAATTATGGTTATCAAATATTTTTAATTAAGCTAGAATTTCTGCTCGAAATTATTAATTTTCATTGGTTATTGCCTATGGTCTCGAAACCTTGCATTAATAACGATTTAAAAAAATACTAGACTTTGCTTGAACATTGCTTGTACATTTTGCTTTAACTTTGAATTAGTTTGAAGGGCAAACGTGTCAGATATTGAAAAATGTTATTCTAAAGCTCTAGAGATGGTATAAGAATCCTAGTTCATGATTTTAGAACACGTGACGCGATATTTGGCTCTCCAGGTCGTTTGCTGAAGGTGTAGGTATTTTTTGGAAGCAGGCAAGCTGAAAAACTAACAACGCCTTCTCCAAGAATCAAACCACGGACCTCCCAATTACGCGCTGAGCGTGCAGACCACTACACCACGAAGGTTCGCTAAGAAGGCGGAAAAATACCTTACTTGAGAGATATTTATATATATATGTAGGTTCTTTAGTTTCGAAATCACAATTCATATTCAAACAAAACACATTTAATGAAACATTAATACATCTATAAGATCGTTAATCTATTAATACAGCATCTGTAACATCTTACATCTATTAACGCATCTATATCATCGTATATCTCTTCTCATAAAACAAAGTAGCGAGAGTTCTATCAATTTCACTAGTGCAGTCAACAGCTAAAATTTAGAAAGCGCGCGAGGAAAAATATTAAGCTATGGATTTAAAATCCCACATATATATATATTTATACTTAATTTATATATTTCATTATATTATAATTTAATATAATGAAATTAAATTATAAACATTCAAGAAATATTTTGAATTTAGACTAAAACAGTTTTAAAATTATTGAATATTTAAATTAAAAAAGTATTGCTTTAATATATATAATATATATATAATATGTATAATAATATATATATATATATATTATAAGACGAAAGATAGATAAGATACAATACTAAAATACCAATTCTAATTTGCAGTAGCCCCGTAATTCTTCTTTTTAGCTTGGTTTACTACCCTTTCGATCAGAAAAAAATAGCAGTTGCCTTTGCATCAGGCGCCGTGTAATGTGATTACGATTATCCACAACTATTTTGGTAACATTAAACGAATAATAACATAAACATGAGGAAATACAATAACATAAGCATGCCTCATCAATGAGCCGTTAATATCCACATCTTTTTCACGAATATTTGTAAACCAAACCTTTAATGCTTTCTCAGTATTGTGATCTTTCCTGTTTTCCATCCATTCTGATTCACTTCTGTGAACTGGTGATAGAAAACTAACAAGTCGACTTTAACGCTTAGACTCAAATAATTATTCTTTTTACAAATCTCCATGGTAAAAATATTGTGCGCTTCTTTTATTTACTGCAAATGGTTCAAAACATCTGAAAATTCAGTACATAATGGGCGCGTTTAGCCATAAATTATGTCTCCACCCAAAATATGATTATCAACAACTAAATTGTTTTTGGAGCTTCCACGAGTTCCTGTACTTCTTCATGAATCAGCTTCATTGTTAATAACCACATCATCAAGTTCTAAATTATATTGCATATATATATATATATATATATATATATATATATGTAATAATAAATTCCATAGTCAAGAATACACTTAAAATTCTAACTGTATGTTCTTTTTATTTTTAATGGCGACGTTCTCTTATTTGAAAGTACATGGAATTAATTCCACAGCCCCGTAGTCAAGTTGTTTTCCCGCCTTTTCTACACGTACAGTTATAGAATGTTCTGGAAGTATTTAAAGCGAACTGGATCGGCTGACGAAGCTGACGTCATTTCTTGGAAGCTCCGCCTTTCCAGAGGCTATAAAAAGACTCGCAAAAGGAATATCGGGAGCTTTTTCTTAAATGTCACGATGCAGTAAACTTCATAGAAAAAGTTATTAGTAATTCTTTTTATTTACTCCGGATATCTGATTTTTGTAACTGCTATTTTCTACTGAATAATAATAAATGGATCCTGTTTTTTTTAAACTTATCGTCTGATGATTTACGCTACGACTAAAGCTGGTACATCATATATATATATATGTATATGTAATCATAAGAGTACAAGGAAAAGCCTGAGCAGTGTCGATTCGTGCTTAGATCCATATTGAAGAAGAATTTTGATTGCGTAGTATGCCAATAATGTTAACTTCGTAATATCTAAAGAACATGGCAGTCGAGGAAGTTTTAATTTCATTTTTATTTGCAATTGATATTTGTGGCCATAATCACTTGGCACTCTAGTCGTGCCTTTCCACAGAAGATTTACAGTTTTGACATTATTGAGATAGAAAGCAAGCCAGCGAAATTACATCTTAGCACAGTAGAGAGCAAAGCTGAAGTGCGTAGTTATGGAAGATGGAAGCACACGAAGAGAAAAGTTTTGGTTTGCAATTTGGTGATTGGTTAAGTGGCATCTGCATTAAGGGTTACTTAAGATCGCATGATTAATTTGAACGACGCAGTTTAGACTTAAGCGCTATTTTTAGGACAGATAGATGAAGTTCCCAAATGAAATAAAAAATAAAAGAGGTTATAGTGAATTAAATTTAGAAGTTTGCTTTTATATTATCTTACATATATACGTATATATATGTGTGTTCTTCTAATGAAAACCTTTTGTCGATGAAATAGATGTTAATGCCAAAAGCCGATTCATGAAGAAGCAGAAGTAATCGTTCCCGTTTTAACATTTTGTTTCACTGTAGACACAAATTTTCGACATAAACACACAGCTAAACTGGCAGAAAAAGCGTGCTTGTTCTTGAGTAGTGTTACATTGAAACTTTCTTCTTGAAGAAAAGAGAAGCACCAACGGAAAGCAAACTTGAAACCCAGAGAAGCTAAGAAGAGAATGCGAAGTATCCATTATGAAGACTTAGTTAAGAATAAATGTTTTTGGCTCGATTTCCCTCCGATTGATTGTTAACGGTTTCACCTCACACATTTTAATAGTATTATTGGCTCAATTGTTATGTAAGTACTTTTGTCATTAGAGTAACATAAGTATCATATGAAATGAATTGTTTTCAAGTATCGTGATTTAGAGAGATTTATTATAAGCAGCTTCTATTTTTAGAACAGAAAAGAGAAATAACTATATTAAGTAGAAGGCTTAGGGGCTACTGCAAATTAAAGTTAGAATTTTATTTTATACGTTTTTATTTTACGTATAGTTATGACTTTTCTGTGCCCCTCAGGTGATTATTTAAGATATTTTATCCGTAATAAGACTATTATGTACGTATATAAAAATCAGTTGGGAAGGCAATTATTTTGATTTATACTCCACACTTTATCTTATTAAAAATGTCCTATTAGAATATGAAAATATTCTAGTTCCTAGTGGAGTCCTATGCTGAATATTCCAAGTTGAAGCATTTAAAAACTACAAAAATATAATTCTTGTTATTTTATATCACAACAATCTAAGAGATGATTTCTTTGACGATTGATTCAACAGAGGTTCCTGACCTCTCTCTCACTTCCTTTGGTTTGCCTTCTCTCCCCAAGAGATGACAAAAGAAACTTGTTGATTGCGCTGCGGTTTCTGTTTTTCTTTTATAAGAATCAACTTGAAGTGGTATTCTTCACTATTTAGAAGTGTAACGCCATACATAAGTTTATCTCCTGATCGAATAAAACATTTCTACCAAGTTACACAATGGATTCAGAGAGGAACGAAAGGCAAATATGCGGGACTTGATGACTGGCTGTCATTAAAAGAATTCATTGTCAGTTTAGAAACAGAGTTTGACAGCTTAATAGGTTTAGCTGAATTCCCGGTAAGCAATGAATAAAAAGATATTTAGTTCTGCCTGACGCCTGTAATCTAATTGGATGGTTAACACATGTTTTTAGAGGAATAAAAGATACAGCTGTGCAGGCAAACATCAGAGGACCCGGAAGTTTCTTAACACCGTCTTTTTCAACCATTTCAACCTCCAAGCATAAGCGATTGATAAGCTGATAAGTAACTGATGACATCATTTTCGAGTTCCTGAGCATTTACAGGAATCCGATACCTTTAATAAAATGTTTTTAGTTCAACGGAGTTTTTTTGACCTAACATTTTAAGTAATTTTTCTGAATGTTCCTTGTTAAGTGATTTCTATACCATTAAAAACTAAAATTTTAAAAGCATTTACAGGATTACGCATTTAAAGCAACAGTCTTCCTTTTATGATAAATAATTTTTGCATTTAAAGAACCGACATAATCAAATTGGTATTCTAATTTTTATTTAACGGTCACATCTCCGAATTAAGTAATTTGTGAAGAATCATTGCATTTGAAGGACGATTGACCTCATATCTTTCTTCAGTCCCTTTAAAGTGAGAGAGATTTTAAGGAAATACTGCTTTTACCTGATGCAAGGGGTTGACTAGCAGTTGAGAAATACGTGTATCCTAGGAAAGACATACACGATTTTTCTTATTTAGTTTCTAAGAAAAACCTAACGATAGTGTTTGCGAATGACATGCAAACACATTCTGTCATTTAAATACAGTGAATGATCACGGACGCATTTTCATTCGCAACACTAAGAGTTAAGTAAATTGGTTCGAAAGCCGCTATACATTGTATTTTGCCAATTCCTAATTAACTTTTAAATTTAATCTGCGTGCTCAGAGTCAGTAGCAACTAGTAAATCATCCATCTACCAGCTGAAAGTCAAGCCGTCAATGAATGTCCTTAAGATGGTACTTAATCTCAAAATAAGAAAAAGCGTTAAATACCTTACACACAAATAACTTACTATCTACAGTTAAAATTGAGTTACGGTAAGTTAAGGGGAATAATTTGGCTTTAGTATGTGTGGCTTTAACTTGGAAGCAGTGTGTGTGTGCTATTTGGGGGTTCCTGAAAATGCAAGTAGTTGTCAATTCAAAAAAAAAAAAAAAAAAAAAAAAAAAACTGAAAGGTTTCAGATTTTAAAATTACGTCCAAAGGGGCGTTTTTTTAACATTTTGTGTGTTACCTTTATTTATTAAATATCATGCATGTTCTTCGCACTTAAACCATAAAATTCAGTTCAACAGCAATATCGCAAAATGATTTTAAAATGAGCATATCTTTAGAATTTCCCATAACGCGCTGGAGATAATTTTTTTTCGTTCAGTGTTGCCACTGCTCATTTTGAAAGCGTTTAGTTTGTTAATCAAAAATTTATTGAAGTGTTACAAAATAAAAAATTGATAATAAAACAAATTTCAAATTCAAATTAGGGCTTCCACATGCTCGTATTCTATGGAAGATTACGTTATTCAAATTTAGATGGCCCTAGGTACCGTTGTTTTATCACAATGCCAGAAACATGCATACATCCATGCAAATTCTTCATTATTTAATTTCTTTAAATATAATACAGGGCGATAATACTTGGTGGCAATAAAAGTGAAACAACGCTTATCGTGAATCGACGCAAAATGCCTAAAACGAAATTAATAGTACTGAGAAAATTGCCCCTTTGGACTAAAAATAAAAAATAAAATTTTAATTAACATAAATATAAGCACTGCAAAATACTGCAGAAATTACATAAAATAGCGATACTATCTGCCGCACATTATTTTTTTCTTTCCCATCAGTTGAACTTCTGGGAGGCTCTAAGGCGAGCGATGACTTTTCAAATTTCTGTTTTAGAATTATATTTTCTTAACGTTTTTCCATTTAAAGGTAATGTCGCTAAATCTAAAATAGGTTGTACAGTCAAAACGGTCTTCTTGTAACCGAAATATCGATTTTAAAGGTCGTTCAGAATAACGTGAAGTTCAGTCACTTGTGTTTTTCTTTGAACACATAGCAAACAAAAATAACAATGGGCTTAGAAATTAGAGGTAAATTTAACAAAGAGATCGCACGAGCCTCCCTGCAGCTTACCTCTGTGTGTAAACATTTTCGTGTTTTTCCTTATAATTAATATGAGCCTTGTTTCCCTAGAAAATGCTTCACGAAATTATACCTTTCCCAGCTAGCCCTCATATACCTAAACATACTAAGTTAAATAAGCCCACAAACCCTCCTCATTTCTAATTAAGTAATTAATTTCATGTTAGATGTAGGAGCTTTCAAAAATTAGGATAATTTTCATAAGCAGTTACAGTGCTAATCAGTGCTGTTATATCCGATCGAATTATTTGAATTGATCGAATTATTCCAAGCTTTTCGGTCTCGTGAACCTATATGTATATACTGTTCAGGGGGAAAAAGGAGAAATTTTCAGACGAAAATAGTGTAATAATAAAATGTTAATAAACGGATAGTTATAAGCAATAAAATCATCTCATTATGATAATTTAATTCGCAATTATAAGTAGATATATGTTGTTAATATTGTAAAACCGTGTATACTAATATTATTAAATTGTTTAATAGTGCATAAAAGGAAAAGAACACTTCAAAGCTTTTGCGTCCTATATAATTTGTCTCCATTTTTGTACCATGTACATCCCCTCCTTTGGTAACTACTGATATAGAGTAAACAGTAAATAAGAACTCTGGCACCTCCATTTTATTTTTTATTAGAAGCACCCCTGCGAAATAAGAAGAAAGTATCAGGCAAGAAAAGTTTTCGTTTCTTTCATGATGCATTGATATACAATAAAGCCTATAAATTACTTTATTTTTTTAAAAAGGTATCTTTCCTTAACACCTGTAGCAGACTTGTTTACTTCCCGATCGTAATTAACTTCATTCGCTCCTTCTTAACTGCATCTGAGACGACACCGTAGGCCTTACCCCACTCCCGCAAATTACAGAAACCCCGGGTTCGTATTTTCCATTACAGCCAAAATTGTCAGAGTACAGATTTCATCCCATATAATAAACTACCCGAAGGGGTTTTTTAAGGTAACCAACTTAAGGTTACCTGTACCGCATCCATTCAAGGATGCACAACAACTTTTAATGTAAGAAAAATTTTAGTGAGCAATCAATTTTCTTCTGTTATCCAATAAAACTTAGACTGTCCTATGAATTTTTGTAAGCGAAACAATTCGCATCGTAAATGATAGCGGATAAAAATAAAGATGATCTTAAAAGCAATAATAATAACGTATGACACATAGCAGAAATAAATGCGCTGTTTATGAGGGCTCAAACTATTCGATGTTATCAAGTAACGAGTGAAGGTTAGGGAAGAAGAAGGATGGCACACAGCTTGAGGGATTTTTTCCGTATTTTTAAACAGATATATTTGTCTTACCCTATCAAACGAAAATAGATATGACGACTATAACATTTCTAAAATTTGACATTTATCAAACTGCAGGGTTCCTATTCAAAACGACAGGAGAAATGTGATGTAATCTCACGGTTACGATGCGTACTCAATAAAGTACACGATGTGTCACTGACGAAGCGTTTCTAAAAGAAAGAAAGTTATTGGTGTTACGTTTTGGGATATTTGCTGAACAACCGAAAGTAGAAAATTTATTTCAAGCATTAAATGATTTTAGTTTGTTTTCACAGTCTTAATAATAATTATAATAATAAATGTTTCCGATTAAAAACTACTCGAATAGGGCCAGAAGTATTAGCATAATTATCTCCAAAAATAATATTGATCAAATTTCAATATATAATTCTCTAATAATAATATCAAATAAAGAATGTTAATTTACATTCAATGGAAAATTACGTAAATATGTTTGAATAACGGCAATAATATTTTAAAACGTTATTTTTATTGGAGTTATCTGACATAAAATATTATTTTAGTTAAGATTTTAATACGAAGAGATATGCACAATTTTCTGCCTAAATTAATATAAATATAGGTTCTGTGCCGGTGCAGAGCAAAAGAGGTTAGATTCATATCGTATTTATTAAAATAATGCTGAATGTTAATAAAAATTATAAGCTCATTTTAGAAAAGATTTTATTACCGTAGATATACTTACAAAACCTCAATACCAAACCTTCCACGTTTCCGACTTTTTGTCATATTACTGGAAGACGTCGAATACTACCAGCACATCTACTTATGTTAATGTCCAGCAGTGACCACCTTTAAAACCGAATAACCTCTTCTGTAGAGTTGTAATGGTTTCCCTGTTAGAGTTCTTTCATTTCGGCAAACAGATCATATTCATACTAATTCATATCGAATTAATATGGCGGGTGTTTCAGAACTTCTTCTCACCGCCGTCGCAGAAGATCCATGACAGTTGCGTTGTCATATAGGATGAGAAGATATGTCACTTGAGATATCAGTTTCCAGCATTTCGAATAAAGTGATAACTTTTACTAGTGTTTAATCCCATTATACACCATAACTATTTGGAATCAGCTGTCACTGACAAAGGATTTTCTACGGCTGGAACTGGTAAAGCCTTTAGAAATTTAGTTTTGTTATCATAGAAAACGTTTCAATATTAGAAGTAACCAAAATAACCTCGACATCATTCCATTTCTTCCTTCTATTATTTATATAATTGCTCAGGAGTAGTAAGCCATCGTAAATGGCACGCCAGAAGATGCCGCCTCGGAAAGTCATTACATAAGAAAGCAATACTATGTGACACAGTAAAAAGGAGAACGATGGATTCATTCCTTCCATGTTGGACACTGCTTCCATGTTGGAATCCCATAACACTCGGATATGACGTAGACGCTGACACCTTGAATGACATAGTGGTTTTTCGAAGTTTCGTTTTTATCTTGTGGCAACAGGTATTTTTGAAAGTTCAGTTTTTTAACATTGCAGCAACCGCAATTTTTTTTTTTTTTTTTTTTAATTAAAGTTTCGTTTTTTGTCGCAACGAGGATTTTAGCTTGGACCACGTGCTTGGAGGAAATAACATAATTTTTAATTGCTTTTTTTCTTTAATATTTTAGTAGAATAATCTATTTCATGTATATTTATTTTTTATACAGTTATTTTTCATTAAGCATCTAATTATTTAATATTAATTGTTTCCATTATTTATTTGAATAACAGTAAGTTTTCAATGAATGGATGCTATGTAATCGCACGAGTTTTGAAAAGAATCCTCAATCTCTTATAACTCTTTTTCCCAAATATTCGTTTGGAATTTTCAAAAAAATTTAAACATGATACCGGTCCGTCAATGGAATACAAAGAGTAAGTAATGAAATTTTTCTGTATTGAGTATCTACAAACAAAATGCTTTGATGTACGAAATGCTTTGGAAAAAACGAAATTTATTAACATTTTATTACAGAATAGAAATCGAATTTCACAAAGAAGCAAAAGGATTGGAAATTAATAAAAAAATACAGCAAACTACATGTAATCAATGTCCTGGTTACGAACATTCAATTCAATCTTTGAGGCATTGCTAAGAACGCGGTAAATACCTCTGTGTCTTGGTAAAACTCTACTTCAAATTTCGAAGATAAACGAAAATGTAATTATTTTCAAGTACTTAAATGATATGTAATAAAATAAAATAAAATATTACCTTGGTTATTCGTTTCGATATAATAGTTATACATGGTTAATTGTTTGTGCCGAATGTGATAAAAAAGTAATGTTTGTGAGAAAGAGAAACCTTTTCCAAACAATGATTCTTATTCTCCAATTAGTTTTAATCAAAATGTTCTAAAAGTTTATGTTTCTTACGAAATGAGATATTGATATTTATTTAGACTTGTTTCTTATGAAAAATAAGTACAAAATTGCTCTTAAATGTAGTGTTAGTGGGAAAAAATTTCTTAAAAATCTATGTTCAGTTTCTCTCACTAAACTTTCTTGAAACAAATCTACATCGTTTTCCAAACAAACTATTATGTTTATATCTTTTTTCCTTTTGTATAGAACATTCCTGCAGTTACTCAGATGCTGGGAAAGTGGAGGATCAAGCTTCAGTCGTATAATATCATCCAAAATATCCCTGTTTTTGAAGGGCTGTTGTGTGGTTTAGTGCTTGGGCTATTGCTATTCATTCAAAACGAAAAATAAAGCAATAATCAGGATGTAGGTAATCCCACATCAAGATATAGGGTATCCTACTTTCTGTTGTAAGGAATTTATCTACATTCAGATACGAGTATAAGGTAGCTTACTTCTGTTGTAAGAAATCTATCTGCATCTAGATGTAGGATATTCTGCAATATGCAATATACAGGGTATCCTTAAAGACTTCCCATTTTGGTGAAAAAGTCATTACATTAAAATTTTGTTCTTAGTACCAAGAATAGACTGTAAAATGAAAGCATTAAAAAAACTAATACCTCCTGTTGAGACACTTAAGCGGATTATCATGTAAAGTAATTCGAGCTGAATTTGGATCCAAATTGGGAAAGACTCCTTCCACGGGGACAAATATTCGTTTACTGATTGACGAATTTATGAGAACAGGCAACATAACGGAAGAAAAATATTGAAGCAGGTCAACAATATCTACAACAATATCAACAACAGAAGTTCTAGTAGGTGATCATAGCTCAACTTCGTCTGTACGACATTTCAGTAACGAGTTAAATTTGCTATGCATTTTGTGTTGCTTAGGTTTTAATACCTATACAATATGATAGCAATGTTTAATCACGGTGAAGCATAATATTTTCTACTCAATGGTTTCCGGCAAATTTAGCTCCCCAATGAAACTGCGGACAGATACAATTGGGCAACGATTATTTCTTTTTGAAGGCCTGTCCGAACGTTTCAGATTTGCTCTGCAGTCTATTTTCATAAATGTTTTAAAACCTAGCCAAATACTCGTCTAGTTGAAGCAAATGTTTTAAATGTATTTTAAAACTGAGCATGATTAGCTTTATATAATAATTCTTGTAAACGTGACTAACACAGCAATACCTACCTCCTCTGCTTTTATCGTTCTACAAACAGTTTTGGTATCTAAAACAAAACTGAGAGATAATTACTTTCCAAGGTATTTTATGTTAATTAATCAGGTATTACGACTTAAGTCTCTACTATGATTTAGATCATAGTAAAAAAACTTTCCATATTCCTCACCAAAATGCAAATTAGGTTTTCATGTATTTAAGCTGAGAGTTTGGAATTTTAAATTTAGAGCTTCTGGTAATCGCGTCTTTCTGCTAGTATTCCCTTTAACTTTGATTATCAGGAATATTCTGGCTTAAGCATCTCGCTAGCCGATGTGCTAAACTACTCGTCTGTAAAATATTTCTGCCAACTTAAACCAGTCTTTTTATGTGTAATCTATCAACGTCTGAATTTAATTGTCAGTTATATTAATTTAAATATCCAAAAGTAGCGGAAGTTTTGTCTGTTGCACAAGTCGTGTATGTTCTGATCAATTTAAGACTAAATATAAAGAGGTTATTTTAACCTTTTTTAGAATTTGCGAGTTGTTTAAGCCGTAGTGATAACTCGCTGCTAGTCTGCAGGACTTTAGATTCTAGTTACAGCAAGACCATACAAATTTTGCACTAAAATTAATCGAGACTTCCGGGCGGTCAGTAATTTTAAGCTGTTTTTTTTGGGGGGGCATAAAAAATTTCATCACTGACAAACAGTGAACCATTAGAACTTCCTACATAACACTTCTTTTATTCTTTGACTATGCGTGTTGTAATAATAGTTTTAAATAAAAAAGACTAAAGTAATTTTAGTGCATCTTAGAACAATGCTCACAATGAAATATTAAGGTCAGTATTATAGGCCACTTTTCATGCTTCCAAATCTGTCATGGTAAATGTTAACTTACTAATTATTATCTTTCTGAGTATAGTTTCCGACAAATTTGATGAATGTTTTAGTATAAAAAAGCGAAGTTTGGGGCATGGAACACTCGATCCTCGAATCTCATGAACCTAAAAAATGATTTAAGATTCCAAAACTTAAACCTTCGCAGTTTTTCCTTCTCTCTAATCTTCCGAACGCTTACGTAAAAAGCATTAGAAATTTTAATTCAAAACTCTGAAAACGCCTTTTTTTAACCTCCAGTAAATGAAAAAAAAAAGACGGCAATTTTTGCAATTTTATTTAGCTTGGATCACTAAAACATCTAAGCGGCCCTACAAGACACATTCTTAATTTTTAGAGCGAATTAAGCATTCCATGTTTAAGGATTATCTGTATTAATTCTTGAAAGAATTCTCCTTTCCATGCTTTTCCTTTGATTTTTAAAGTTTCTGAAGAAATTTAAACAATTTGGACCATGAAATATTTTTTTCTTTCGAATTACATTGAGAAAAAAAATTTGAAATATTTAATTATATTTTTATTTACTAACTTCACTTGTATCTGTTTAATAACAGGTGAACATTTTGAACTGTATTCTTAAATTAGTTGTTCATTAAACGCATTGTTACGAATATCGCCCATATGTAAATAATTTTAGTGAAAATACATGTGAAATTTCAGTATTTTTTGTACAATGAAATATGGAAATCTAAAGAAATAAAGCCTTGTAAGTAAGAGTATAGGGAAAAGTATATTTAACATTGAGTAAGTGGCTACCCAGCTAGATATCGTCAAGCTAGCTATGGTTTTGGTGACTAATTTTTGTCGCTGAATTTGGTGACATTTTGGTCCGATCTCTGTATGCAATAAATGTAATTGATGGTGTACGTAGCTGTAACCTTATCCGACTATCATATGCCTTCCATTTAACTCAAGAAGTGGAAAGTACTATAGATCTCTCGGCGGCCAGGTGTAAACTATAATAAGACCGGAGAGAGCATCTGCTCGGAATAGTTGTTGTTTAGTTCAGTCTTAGTTCGGTGTATTAAGATAATAAGACCGGAGAGAGCATCTGCCCGGAATAGTTATTGTTTAGTTCAGCCTTAGTTCGGTGTATTAAGATAATAAGACCGGAGAGAGCATCTGCCCGGAATAGTTATTGTTTAGTTCAGCCTTAGTTCGGTGTATTAAGATATCTCCGTATAAGCTTCGTTCTTTAGTTGCGTTTTGCATTGCATTTTATTTAACGTTCTTAGTAGTTTGAATTTAAGACTAAATAAGAATAAGAGTTTAAGACAGAATAAGACTGAAAGCTGATTGTGCTCTGCGATACTGTGAACAGCTTAACGGGTATTTTTGTGGTAATTTCGAGAACTGTAAAGTTCTATTTTGGTAAAATAAATTTTATCAAGCTATCGTCAGTTCTCTGTGCATTCAACTTATTACGAACCCATACGCACGCAATAGTATATCTCCTGTTTTGATTTAATTAATAAATTTTAATATTAAACACATTTTTTCATCTTATTACTGCTCATATATGTAATATTCGAGATATTCGATAACCGGATTGGATTTGAATTCGAAAAAAAATTAAGATTCCGTCCTATATCTAGTTTTCACGTAGTTAATAAATAAAGTACAAATATAGGCTGCAATGTGAGTCCACAAAATAAAGTGATGTCCCCAAAATGATTGGCATGATTGCTGTGTCAGATGTTAAATTGTATAAACTTAATAAGTTAAATACCGTAGCCATAACAGGATCGAGAAGATTTTGAATGTGATTCAGACTACTCTAGGACAGAATTTATGAATCTGAAATATTTGTATTGAGCTTAGCTTTGTCATATCTAATGCCTTGAAAACATGTGTTAGAGCCATATATGTATTTCATTTCTAATTCTAAAATATTTCGCTTTTATATCTGAACCTTATAAATACTCATGGTTCAAATTCATAACTTTGTATGCGTCATATTTCCTTACCAAAGTAATAATAAATAAATTAGCTAATGTAGATGTAAATCCCTATTACTGAGCCGTTCTTTGAAGTTGTTATAAAAATTGTCATATAAATGCAATTGCTATATAATTGCCAATGATCGACACCATAAATCTAAATTGGAATTATAGAGGTAAAATGAGTACTCTAATTTTCTAACTGATAAATATGATTTCTTTCAATTGTGTAAAAATATGGAATATGTCAATCTAACGAGAAATCTGATTACATTTTAATGCGCTCATGTGCGGTATTGCTTGGCTGAATCTCTAAGTAAACAGATATCTTAAAATCTTTTGCTTTTAAATGTTATATCTAATTAATTAGTAACTTTGAGTATCTGAAACATCTCTCTAAATCTCAGGATAACAAGTCAGTAAAGTCGATATCTTTAGAATTAAAATAATGAAATCGAAAACTTCAAACTGGAAACAAACATGAATTAAAAAACATGAAACTAGAAGTCCTACACAACAAGACTTAAAACTTGCCTTATTAGATCACAGATATGTTCGAAATCCAAACGATAATGTCATATACATCAGTTACAACACAAAATTCTTAAATGTGCCATTGAATATACACTTACATGATCAAAACCTTCTGTTATAATCTGTAAACATTCTGTTATATTCTATATAAAATATTTATAATCTCGTTAATATAGGCTGAAAATAAATTCATCGATACAAGCATTGCTTTTATGCAGCTTAAAAAGAATTATTCAGTGCAGCTAAAAATGATGCTGCAAATAATGCTACATCAGTAACACTCAGAAGATAAGTTAAAACCTGGTCTGAAGTTTGAAAAGTAAAAAAAAGTAATTCTTTTTCCCAGAATTTAAACTAAGGTTATTATAACCAAACTCTTGGAATGATACCTACGTATTAGTCACATTTAGTAGTCCTCTAGGAATGATGCCTATGTATTAGTCACATTTAATAGTCTTTTAGGAATGATGCCTATGTATTAGTCACATTTAGTAGACCGGTATTATTCTCACGAGGACTGTTTCTTATCTATAACGAAACACTGAAATTAACTTTTTTCACTATAACAGTCAACATTGTTAAAAGCTTTATTCTTTATTATACTCAACTGCTTAACCTTTGGTCGAGAATTGAATATGCTGTGAAAATTGCTTTGATAACAAAGTATATTTTCAGTGTATTAAAAAAATGAGAGAGAGAATGAAAAAAAAAAGCTGTTTCAAAATTCTCTGCAGAAATAAATTTTGAAGCAATTTTTTTGCCTTTTCTTATGACAGTTTTTTCCCTTACCTTTCCTAAACAGTGTTTATAAGTGTCATTGATTTTGAAATATTTACTAGTTCCATTGTATTTAAGTAAAGAAAGCAGAATTCTTACGCTAATGTGTTGTTAGTTGAAAAAATATCAAAACAAATTTTACTTAAAATATTTTAAGCTATTTACAGGTAGCTCTCATTATCTGTCGTTCGATGTTCTTTTACATTTCATGTTTATCAGTTCAAATTAAAGTTTTAAATATTTCTTTCAGAACTAATGACGTTATACATTCACAGATACAACACTGCGGTCTTTCCTTTTAAAAACAAACTATTTCAATTACATTTTCGTTCCTTTTCTTTCTGTTTTTCTCCTGTAGTCATTCCTTTGTAGTGAAGATTCCTCTTCCTTTGTTTTCTCTCTCTAACTCTATTAACTTGCTTGAAGGCTCAATAGAAGTCTTTTCAAAAGTAGTAATGCTATTATGCATGAAGAGACATAATATTAGATGGAAAAAGTAAAGAATATAAAAAAGGGTAGCTAAAAAAGGTAAAAGAAAGGAAGAGAAGTTATACTAAAAACTTAATTTTTTAATTATGATAAATTTCTCATCTAAAGCCTAAGTGACATTGTGAAACAAAATCATTACGTAAGTTAAAAATTAAAGAAAAGAAAGAAATGCTACAAGTAAAACTTATCATCTTATCAGGTTCAGTGTTTCTCCTTACTTGCTTGGGGAACATTCAATGACCTGACTCGGAACAGGGAGCTTACTAAAGCTATGTTCAATAAATGTGGGAAGTAGACAAGATACACAGGAAGGGTATACGAAACCCTTTATTTTTCTCTCTTTACAATGATTTCCGGACTTCGGGAAACATAGACCAACCACTTGTGGTCTGAACGTAAGAATATAAAAATATTAACTAAATTCTAACTAAACTAACTTTGGATTAATAAACAAGGGTCTACTTGAAGATTGGCCGTATATTAACAGAAAGGCCGTATGTAGTACAGAGAACTGTTAACACTACGATACGTTTAAAATTATCAAGAGGATTAAACCTCTGGCCTTGAAAGGCAACCAGCAACCGAGTAAAACTGCTAAGGCAAGCGGCCTGCTTCTACTAACTCCTTCCTCTCTCTCTTGCTTGGCAAAAAGCCACAACTTAAGTACTTGGCGTTCGCAAGACAAATTTGCATAAATAAGTTAAAGCTTTTAATTCTGGCCGGAAGTAGAAAATAAGAAGTGATAGTAAAGATTTAAAATAAAATGAACGTTAGTAAAACTTAAGATGCTTACAATCTTAATTGTTTTTCCAACAAACAGACAAGCTAGTGTGCAACAAAAATTGTGAAAGTGTAAAATAGAGTAGAAAGCATTTTACGTGTGTAATGCTGAAGCAAAATTATGGATATTCTTAAATAACTTTGTGGATTCATTGGGTTTATCGGAGACAAGAAGCAGGATGCTCTTGCGCGGGATTCGAACTCCGGACCTTCCGATTTCTAATTCCATTTACACAATGAAGGCCCACGATAATAAGGGAGAAAAACCTTATATTCTCCCTCGCTGAAAAGGCGACTGGGGAGTAAGGGAACAATCGCCAGATCCTTGTGATGAATCCACAACCTTTTATTTCGCACGCACGCCGCTTTACATTCTTCGAAGTTTTCACAAAGCTGAGATATGTGAAGAAATCCCAGTGCTCTTAGTTTTCAAGTACAAGCAGTTTCCATACACCCATAGTACCCAACTAATTAACAAGTATATTCCATGTAAGAGTACGGATGGAACTTCGCAACAAGGTCTACACACCTAAACACAAATGTGCGTATCTTAAATAAACTTCGCCAGCTCCTCCAAGAATAATCCAGGAGCTAAGAACTGCTTTAATTGAAATGTGGGTGTATCTGCCTCAGGGACTCATCAGCTATCTCGCCAATAGCATAACAACTTCTTACCAGTTGTGCATCTGTTAGGCTAACGTATGTGGAATACAACACCTAATTTGGACATTTCTGCTCTTATAAGTATTATTCATAATCATGAATATGTACTCCCAAATCAGAGCTTAAAATGCGCCGATACTTCTTAGTTTTGGGGATAAATCCTAATTCTAGCCGGAGCTCACCGGAGCCCTTAATAAGAAGGCTCCGGCGCTTCTTTTATATAACTGAACAACAATTTCAGTAGAAATTTGAACTCCAAAATTTAATTTTTTGCTATAAAATTATATTACAAATCGCTTATTAAATTTTAATTTATCTCTTTACATTTTATTTAATTTTAATTTTTATTATTTAACTATTTTAATAATAATAAATAAATTAAATAATAATCGATAAATATTACTTAAATCGTTATTAATTACTTATTTAATTTTAAAATTATTAATGATTTTAATAGTCATTTTATTTATTTATTTACTTTTGTTCCTCTTTGCTGACGGTCTTCTAATTTTAGAAATTAAGCCCTGCTCCCAATTGTACCCACTCATGGTTTTGTAGAATAGTGTGGTATAAACTGTTGTCGCATTACTCTATATCCAAACCAAATTTCCTAAAATGCTGTTCGGTTTGTGTAAAATATTCGAAAATTCCTGTGGAGTTTCTGAATTTTGAACGCAGATATCTCCTTCAGCATTTAGGATTTATGCTTATTTTTCAAGAAAGCACGTAGAACCGAGAGTAGTCTTAAGAAACTTTGGCAACCATCTTGCTTGCGTTATGGCATTTTAAGAACTTTCGATTCGGTTGGAAATACACTGCTTATTAGAAATGGGGGTCCTTTACATTTGATTTGATTATCGTATTATGTGCATATTACCGGTACTGAATACACTTTTCTTTCCATCTTTTATCTATCGATGAATGTAACTGGATGTTCTTAGTTCCCACTAGTAGGCTTCAGAGTTATTTTAAGGGTATCTGTAGGCAGGTATCTCATTAATGGAGAAATCTTAATTTCATGCTTATTCGGATCAAATATGTTTTCAAATAGGCTTTTTGAGTTTTAGTATCCTTACATTATTTTCTTCTTTCACTCCATGCAGACAAGCCTCTACACGAGACCTCTGGCGCTGAATAGTAAAACAATCTCGTCTATCGATAAAATACACCTTACAGATGAAGGAAGGTGGCTAAGCCACCAGCAAGGCCAAATGGTTAAACGCAAAGTTATATCTCTATGTATTTTGAAGTATTAATCCCTCTTTAAAAGTCCTGCATATAGTACCCGTTCAATGATACTGTTGTTGCATTTTCTGCCTGTAGATGATGGTTGCCTTGACAGTTTATTGGAACAGTTACTTTATGACATTTCATTTAAATTACAGTTAATGTTTATTTTGAGTTTTTTTTACGTCTTGTTTCGATAAATACTCGCTAATTCTAGAGGTTTAGGCAGATTTTATAGTTTGGTTTATTTGATTATGACAAATATCTAAGGGCTGCCTGCCTAAGGGTAGAGAGGTCTTCGTGGAGCATTTCGTGCCTCGTATATACATTACGCAAGGGCCCAGTAGCTTTAACTCAAGGGACTTAAAATTCGAGTTTTATTATTTTAACTTCTCAACGATGAGAAAATAAAATTAATATTTTACATTTTATGTTTCTCTTGTTTCTTCAATCAGGTTAAACAAAAAGCGTTAACTCAGCATAATAATAATTCTAATGTTTGAGGGCGAATGGTCATAATTGATTAGCTAGTAAGCCATCCCTAAATTGTTACAACTTCAGTTAGATGAAATATTTTATTGAGAACTTGGATAATATCCCATAGGTGTCCCTATTTGTATTCTAGAAGTGCATTTAAGTTGCTGAGTTTAGTATTTAAAATCTTCCTCTTGTTTACCGTATTTCATTCGTGCTTTCTTTCATGATAACTCATTAGTAACATATTTCTTTTTTCTTTTAAGCGCATTCAACTTAAGTTTCTTTGTTCGCAGTTTTTTAAGCCATCAGTTTATTTTATGAACGGCCCCCCGGTTTCTAATTGATAACTTTGAGTTGCAGTATCATTGAATTGTAAAGTCAACTATTATATTGCAGGTTTTGATTTTGTAACTGCATTCCTGAAAAGCAGCTATCATTCATCGAACTTCTTTTTTAGGTGTTCGATAAAGCTTCTGACGTTGCTCTTCATGATCTTGAGTGTTTTAGTTATTGACACGATCGTTTTTCCCAAGACATATAGTTATAAATGTTTTATATGAATTAGAAAATCCATCTTTTACTTTCAATTTACTGTCTGCATTGGAAAGGTGATGACGTTTTCTATTAGATCAAGCCAGTCACTGTTATTTATTGTCTCGAAGTCGGGGATCAATATCAATGAGCCGAAATTTATTGCATACTATGTAATTGGAGACTTAGGTGAAGAGTGATGTGAAAATTTTCGTGTAACAAAAAAGGCAAAAAGTTTAATCAAAATTTAAAGAAGTTCTCAAAAAGGACTTTTTTAAAGCGCTTAAAATTTTGCGTGTAATAAATTTAAGCTCTTAATTAAAACATTACTTGGAAGTTTGATGTATGAACAATCAAAGCCGCACAGCAGAATTCGTAGTAAAGTAATTTATATTTAAAATAGTATGAAAAACGGTATAAAGGCTATTTTTACTTTATACTGAGAAATAACTGTATTTTGATGGATACTGTGTACTGATCTACCTGTATTGAACAAAGAAGAAAAAACAAATAAAGTCATGTATGCACTCTACAAACGCTGGCAGTTCAAAGCAGAAACTTCGAAACCTTTTGGTTGAAATATAATCTGTAATGCCACAAAGGTATGTGAAAGACTTACAAATAGAATGCACTTCGTAAACAGCCTCCAGTTAGCTAACTAGTAGCATTAGTGAGTGATCTAGAATAAAGGAAGAGAAAATGAGCAGCATATTCTGAAACTCCTTAACGTTATTAAATTTTCTCAAACCAAACGCAAGCTAGAAATAGGTGTAAATCTGTGTTATTTGGAAGCGAATCATAGTTGACGAAAATGTGTATGAGCTCAGTGACCCGATTGTTGATGCATTAGGTGGCTCAACGCAAAAATTATTATAATATTCCTTGGAAGCCCTCAAAGACAAGCGGATCAAGCTTCCACTTCAAGTACACTATAGACGAAGTACCAATTATAAAATCAATGGATAAAACAGAGTCTGAAAGTATCATGTATGCAATAAGTGGCTGCTGTTGTAAACTGCTGTCTCTTGTTTGATGACAGTTCATTACTTGATCTACGAAAACGTGATTGTTTAGATGGTATGGCTCATGCTGAAAATGTAAGATTGCAAAGGATCAAAGTGCTAACTGATGTACCGCTTTTTAATGCGCATTTTCTTTGCGTCTTGTTTGCTATTGTTAGGACATCAAAACAGCTGCTCTGCCCAAAGTCGTCAAATCTAGCTTTATTTTTGAGCAGTTCGATAGTAATGTACAAGCGTGACATTGGCAACAGAAATCCATAGGCGTATCCTACCCTTTTGATTAAATCCCAACACATGGTTGCGCTTCCGGAGCGGATTATGATTTTAGAGGCCCTAAGCACTTAAAAGGTGCCCCAGATACCACGTTTGCGCCAACTTTTTCTTCATTCTTTCTCTCTATCTTGATTTTGGTTTAGCTGCACTACATTAGCTGCACTACTCAATATACATATGTATCCAATGTACCTATACCACCAATGTACCTATGTATGAAACTTTTTATTAATTGTATACTGAAGCATATATATGCACACGCCCTTGTTTGGCCACGTCAATACCACATATTCTCCATTAATATATTTCCGATGCAGCCCTTTCAGGAAGTCGCCAGGGTTGTGTTGTTCTAAATAGGTGCGGGTACCGGACGACACCCGATTTGTCATATTAAGCCGTCCGGGTGTCCGGGCCCTGCATTCACCTGTCACCTGCACTATTCATTGCATGATCAAACCTGCAACGGGAAATTTTTGGTGTCCACTTTTCTGAATATTTAAGGACTTTTTTGTGGTGCTCCCTTTCCTTGATGCCCTAAGCACGTGCTTATGTTACCTAATGGTTAATCTAGCTCTGTTGTTATGTGATGATTAGGTTTATGTCCTTGACTACAGGCTGCTAGAACGTAATTTTGTTTATGTGTTTGAAGGGTGACATAAAAAGCTATTTTTTAGTAACAATACTCTGGCTGATTACTCATAAACATTTATTCCTTCGAGCCCCTTAAAAGGATATTTTTAAAGAACAAAATCTAATCTCTGGGTTGCTGCCGCTCTGGCAAGACTCAAAGATTCCTTACCAGCGTTACAAATTATTCAGCGATTTGCAAGGTCCTCCTATTTACGCCATAGTGACCCACACTGCGATACTGTTAAACAAAATATTAGATCTATGAACTATTAACTGACATCTAAATTAGATTCATTGAATAATAATGTTGCAAAATACAACCGGTTGAGTTGATACATCAGCTGCTTGGTCAGTCTTTCGTTCGTAACAGAAGTATTCTAGCTAGACACAATATTAGAAAGACTAATAATTTGGTTATTTAAGGCAGAAATTTACAAATGTTGAGATAAAAATTTTTAAAAATTATTAAATTAGTTGTTACAGAGAGAATATGATTTATCGAAATGTTACGCAGATTTATATAAATGTTGCAATATTCATTTTGGTCTTTTTTAAATACAGGTAGTGTGCTCTAACCACGACATACTATTAAGTGGCGAAGTGCCTCATGATGTGAATAAATTCGAATTTAAATATACATTTTATATCATCAAAAGAAGTTGTCGGCAAAATCTCACACTATATTTACACCCTGAAACCAATAATTCATATTTTTAGCCAGACCGTACGAAACTGTCAACACCTAAAAGAATCTTAATTTACTTTTTCTGTCCATTATTCTTCCACATTTGTTTCCCTGTTATTTATTTCGCGACTATGCGTTTTAAATATTACTGCATTAAATTCACCTTGCAGAATGAAAGAATTTTTCTTCTCCTATGCCATTTTCCAACAGATTAATTTTTAGTAATCTAGTTGTAATTAGTCATAGTTAGTATTGAAATTTTCCACTTCAATGATATTTGAAATTAGAGGAATTTAATATTTTCCAGAATATTATGATTTTAATTAAAATATTTGAGGTATATTATGCATCAGAAATATTATCTCCACTTTTGGGTCTGCAGGAATGTGTTATCATGTTTACTTATATTAAGCCCATGAGTTGCACCTAATGCTTACATGCGATCTGTTTTCAGCGTTGAGAGAATACGACATCTCTGGAAAGCAATCTATATGCGATATATACTATTCTTGAGAATTCATTCATTTTAAAAAAAAAGGTTTTTGAAAGAACTGTAATTTTTTTTTTTTTAAAGAATTTTAGACTAGTGAGGGATTGATGGATAAACGTAAACAACTTTCGCATTAGAATACAGCTTGTTTGAACCTTCCGTTTGTTGAACTAACGTTGCAGTCAAGAGAAAACTTCCCCCTTTCTTATGCATTTTAATCCTGTATTCCATTCTCATTAGTGGTCATACGAAAGAGGAAAAAATCAAACTAACATGAAAAGAAGGAGCAAAAAGAAATAAAAGAATCCAATTGCAATTCTTTCAAAATTACTGTGCAAACCTGTTTTTTTTTTTTTTTTTTTTTTTTTTTTTTTTTTTCAGTTGTCATCGGTGATGAACAGCGGCGCAAAAGAATCTAAAAAAAAAAAAAAAAAAAAAAACTCAACTAAAGAAAATTTTTTCATAACACATTTAATTTTCCCGTATAGCTGGATTTTCCCCGTATAGCGTATTCGTTATTGGAGCATTTCGAATGTCCTCCATAGAGGAGGCACTATATTCAATGAATGCTGAAAAAGAATCCCAAGTTACGCGAAATTTTATTAAAATATGATTCCGAATTAATTTTAAGCCATCATTAGCGATTCTTTGGATCAGCGGTTCCCAAACCTTTTGTCTTCCAGAGCATTTTTCAGAATCAACTCCCGTAGTGAAGCTTTTTTATGTCTCACCAGTTAATAATATGCAAGAATAACACTAGAAGGGTAGGAAAAAGGTATAGATAAAAGAGGAATGTAAATTAAGGTAGTATCTAAGCAGTTGGTGCAATATCCATAAAATGAAACGACATTTTAAAATTTAAAAAATTTTTCATAATCTCAACAACGGGATTATATTAAATAAAAGTTAGCCATACTTATAGGATATTCGAAAGTTCAGTAAATCAAACCAGTTTTTTTTTTACGAAGGATATTTTATATTATTGCTGAGAGTATCATTAAGTTAATTACAGTAAATTCAGTTAATGTGAGTTAAACATTATATGTAATTCAAATATATATTGTTGATTACTTTTTATTGGATATATTTATTACTCTTTATAGAAGACACTTCCAATTTAATTTTACTGTTATGTAACTATACTAGTGCACCATAGGCATATTTTAAGACATAAAATTAAAAAAAAAAGAAAAACGTAGAAATATTTAATAAGACACCTGTGTTTGTACTTTTGTGCCTCCCCCCTTTTTTTTTTTTTTTTTTTTTTTTTTTTTTTTTTAGGTTCTAGAGTTGTTGATAACTACAGTTCTTGTTCTGCACTGACGCGGACTCTGTATATTGTTTTGGTACCCATATAGACGAATAAGCCTGCTTTACAGAAATTTTTAATTAAGAAAGACAGCAAGATTGATTTTGTTTCCTCAGACGAGATTTTAGATTCATCTTGTACACATCCAAAACCGTATACTTTGGTTTCGAAACGCGATTATTAGACCGCTTTGAGACATCAAATTTGTGAGAACCTCGTATTCTGATAAATTTAAAGTATGAAAGTTTTTGTTTAGTCTGAACACACTGAGTTCCTATTTAAAGTCATTCAAGCACCTTCTTGAAATGTCTTAAAGTAAAGTTTAAAAGAGACTTTCAAAGTTTCGAGATGGGCCTGAATATTTTTCTTTATTTTTTCTTGAAGTTTGATGTTATTTCCTTTCAAAAAATGTATTGTAAGAGAGACGCAATCATTATTTTCCTCTGCCATGTCTCAATGCTTAAATTTCTTCTTGAAACAATAAACTTAAACGTTTCCATTAAAAAAATTTGGCATTTTCCTTCAACAATGATAAATTTCATACATCTCTTTCTCTTTACAAAACATTTCGACCAATACGTCACTTTACGCACCTGGTCTTCTTCATTTAAAGTGTGCAATATTATTGCATGTTAGTTCATTAAAAATGAAATTAAGATTATCTACGCATGCAGTTTCATTAGATATGTCAGTGAATTATATTAGATATTACATTAGATATGTCCGTGAAAGTGTGCAATATTACATGATAGTTCATTAAAAATGAAATTAAGATTATCTACGCATACAGTTTTATCAGATATGTCAGTGCGTTTCCTTGAAACTGTGCAATATTACATGTTAGTTCATTAAAAATGAAATTAAGATTATCTACGCATGCAGTTTCATCAGATATGTCAGTGCTTTATCTTTGAAAGTGTGCAATATTACATGTTAATTCATTAAAAATGAAATTAAGATTATCTACGCATGCATTTTCTTTAGATATGTCAGCGCTTTCCCTTGACACAACCACCTTACTTCAGTATGCAGGAGAAGGAACTCAAGGAGGCTCCACATATTTTTAACACTCTAATATATAGAGTTCGCTGTTAAGAGGGAGCGATTTTTATATGGTCCATTATTTTTATTATTATCTTTATTAATGAACACTTACTAGCTTCATAAATGAACATGACAAAGAAATCAAACGCGCAGAATATTCGTGGAAGAATTTCTTAAATATCATAGTATTATCGCTATAAACATTTACTTTGACGTGACCCTAAACTGACTAGTCAACTGTATTTGTATGGGGTTAAATTTTGAGACGCGTCGAGCGGATTCCTGAAGTTCTCGAGAGACAGACAATGAGGGAGAAATTTCTTGAATATGTAATTTGAAACGATGGCCAAGGATCGTTTTCTAGAGAAGACATGAAATTCAGCTTGGCAAATTTCCACGTTCAACATGTAATTTCCAAGTTTCTGATTTTTATTCGCCTTCCCCCTTCTTCTTTAATATCATCTCGTTTTTGTTTATTTTCCTGGGGCGTCTTTGCTTATTTACCTGTGGGAAATGCACGTGGATTTCTTAGGGTTTAGAGGAGCACGGACTGAGAACCGCTACTTTAGATCAGAGAGAAAAAATATCTGACGTAACACATGATCTCCCGCCAGTTCCATGTTTTAAATGGTAGTGAGTTTTGAGCAAATAGCACTTTGATTGATCGTTTATAAACAAAATATAATTTGCCTTTCTATTTTTTCTGCTATTGTTAGGCAAGACGGAGTAACTCAGTCCTCAGTTTTATGTCTCTTTCACGTCCCTTTTCAAATAAAAGAATGCTGTCACCAAATTTTATTGTTGGCCATTATTTTTAAAGAAATAATCTTGCAGATATAAACTATTGAAGGAGGAAGGAATCTTGGGTACTTTTGAACCTAAGTTCTTGAGAAATGCTTTCGAAGGAATCCAGGAAAATGGTATCTGGCGTAGAAGACGCAACACGTAATTATATCGAATGTCCAAAGAGTTAGATGTTGTTCATTACATTAAAATAAGCCGCCTCAATTGGACTGGGCTTGTTATCTGTATGAAAGACGATAACACATTAAAAGAAATATTTTTGGCTACACCAAATAACACAGTAAGATGAGGAAGACCTAGACTTCGATGGATAGATGCAGTAGAGGATGATTGTTTAATCCTTAAAACTAAGAATTGGAGGTATTTGGCTGCTAGAAGAGGTGGTTGGAAACGTGTAGTTCAAAAGGCCTTGTCCCGCCCTGGGCTGTCGCGCCGTGGATGATGATGAAAATAAACTGTAAGGATCTTAAGTTTTACTAACGTTTATTTTATTTTAAATCTTTACTATCACTTCTTATTTTCTACTTCCGGCCAGAATTATAAGCGTGAAGGTTTTTATGCAAAGTTTGTCTGGCGAACGCCAAGTACTTAAGTTGTGGCTTTTTGCCAAGCAAGAGAGAGAGGAAGCAGTAAGTCAACGCAGGCCGCTTACCTTAGAAGTTACGCAGTTGCTGTTCGCCTTCCAGGCCAGAGGTTTTAATCCTCTTGATAAATTAAACGTATTGTAGTGTTCACAGTCTCTGTGCTACATACGCTTCCTGTTATTATAAGGCCAATCTTCCACGTGTATTATTCTAAAGTTAAATTAGAGTTTAGTTTTATTTTTATACTTTTTTACGTTAGACCCCGAGTGGAGGGTCAGTGTATTCCGAAGTACGGAAGTTATTGTATATAGAGAAAAATAAAGGGTTTTGTATACCCTTCGTCTGTATCCTGTCTACTTACCACAATTAGTGAACATAGCTTTAGTAAGCTCTCTGTTCCGAGTCAGGTCCTTGTATGTTCCCGAAGAAGGTTAGAAGGAACATTGAACCTGATAAAACTATTGTTTATCTATGCCATATAATTATTCCTATTTTTTGAATTAGCGAATATAAGAAAAATGTATGCGACGCTAAACACTGTTTTGGGATTTCTAAAGATACAATTTTGTGTTTTTGTTGTTGAATATTATGCGTCATATGAGCGAAAAAACTGATTTTTAATAAATAAATTTAAAACGACAAATAAAAAAGTTGGTTAATTATTAAGAAAGCTGAACATTCATATCATGATCTGAGAAAAAGGCAAAAATAAATATGGCAAAACTTAGCACTCTATCGGGAATTTCAAAAATATGCTGCTTTTAAAAATTTTATGATTAAGTCATTGATTTGTGAATCCGAAACACTATATGACTAGAGGATGTATTACGAACGATCGATGCGATAAGGCCGCTGGGCAACTTTGAATCCAGTTTTCTTTCTTTCTTTCTTTTTTTTAAATTTTAGTCTTAAATTTTCACCCATCGTACTTTTTTGCTTCATCAAAAGAATGATTATTGCATCTATAACCACTATAGACTGGCTTTTTTTAAACAACACTTGAAACGAGAGTTATGTTTCCGAATGTGGTTGGTTGGTTGCCTCCAAATCAAGAAGACCGCTTTGTCGTGCCATTTTTAATGAAAAAAGTACTTATTGCAAAAACATTATTATGGCCTTAACTAAGAAATATGCTGGCATAGAGCAACGCAGCTGAGGAATACAACTGCAATAGTGCTATTGCTTCAGGTACAGGTAGAAATGGGCGGGACACCAAAATTTCACTATTGCTCGTAAAGGTATAATTCTGACTCCCTAAGTGTGCAATTCCATTCCAGTTTTGAGAAAGAATACCAGGAAGGCGGTCCGAGGATCTCCAATCACTCTTCTATTACTGCCATGCTTTCGAGAGGACTTTAGGCTTGCCGCAGGCGTTACTTGTTTACAAATATTCTCCGAGATTCGAACCCAGGGCCCTCGGTACGGCAGTCAGCCTCCTAACTACTATACCGGCTGAGCGGTGTGCTTTTGTCTCAGTAGTAAAATTAGCTGTAAAAAATTACCTCCAGTTGTTGAAACGCGAATTATTACCTGAAGCTCTACCAAACTTTCTATACTACAAGTTTTGCCCTTGTGACGTCACTGACTTCTAGTCTGCTCAAAAGCAGCTATTCCTTTTGTGTTTCGTTTCTCCTACTTTTGTAAAAAATGTCGTGAACGCTGGAAAGAACTTAACCTTGGTTGTCTACTGATCTTCTTTAGTATATCTAGCCAGAGTTAGAAAATCCTGGATTCGATTCTCGGCGAAGGAAGACCTGATTTTTTACTTTTGCGCTGAAACAACCTATAGACTCTACTACAAGATTCAATAATATTTATTCACGGAGAAAGCAGATCTTCCCCACGCAGCCCAAGACATTATTCCTTGCTTAGAAGTAGTAGTCGAAGAAAATGTAAATGTATTAGATGCAGGAAAATTCACTGGAAAATGGTACCGAGTAGCTGCTCATTCAATCTAGATCTTAACCCTCTTAATCAGATTTAAGATCTTAACCCCTTATTTCATATGGTATGATATTAAAAGCAAAATTTGTAATGATATCCTTTATCTTTCGAGGGTCTAAAATCAATGATTACTTGGAAGACTACAGCTACAAATTCTGAAATTATCAGTTATCAGTTATGAGCATTATCAGTCAAGGCAAGCATTTAAAAACTTGTCTACTTACCACTACTAAAATCTACTTTTTTTCTTAGCTAGTTAAAATTGTTCTATTTACTTTTCTTTTGTAACTTATAAAATCTGTAATCGTTTACCTTCTATATCTTAGTGGTATGGTAGTATCACCAAAATAACAATGGTAAAAGCAAACATGCTTGAGAAAAATATCTACACCTTTCTTTAAATATCTGAAAAACTCCTTATTAGTATATGATATAACAAACTGCAAGGCAACTTTATCATTTTTATTGGTAAAATATGCAACTATATTTTTCAAACATTTTTTGTCCCATTAGTATCGCACATTGGCTGATATAGTTCTTACCCAAACATTAACAGCTACATATGTGTGCGATATCTTTATATCAAAGAGGTAGGAATACACATTTTTACGGGTGTTAAACAAAACGCAAAGTGCTGGAAAGAATATATTGTTAAAAACATGAAAGACCATAAAAGCCTAAGGAATAAAAAGACATAATGTTCAAGTGATTATAAATGCCTTGATCTACTAAAATAATTCAGAAATAAAATATAATTAACTGGAATAGTCTAGGTTTCTACCCTAAAAAGATTTCCTTATTGAAGTTTAATTTCAAACCATAATCCACAATTAAAATTTACTTGTTCAATCACTGTTGCAATTGCCTTCCTGATTAATCTCTAGAACAGAAAGATTTCTGATCTAAACTATAGCGATTAAATAATCATGATCCCATTGTGAAGTAATCTGAAGGAAATGTGCTTCGTTACAAGGATTATAACTTTGTAATCACCGAACAAAGAGCTAGAACAGAAAAGAATGCCTTAATTGCTCTTCATACATAATTAACAACTTTTTTTTAGTATTAACTGGAAGTTTTCTTCCGGAAGCTTTCAAGACTTTCCTTTTCAACGTTTTAATTATTTCTTTTAACTTCTTAAAAATACGTTAACTTGCGGTATATAATTTTAATGTAAAGTAGTACGTAATCGCATCTAGAGATCTCAGCCACTGGATATTGAGTCGAAGGGGTATAGTATTTCTTCGTCTCATGTACATTTAATTCATGCTTTCGGACTTCGCTTAGTAATCCTAAAATGGACGACGTTCAAACAAAGAAACTATAAAGGGCCATGATGTTTAAAACGTCCGTGCAAAGAATAGCTGATGGTTATTAAATTATAGGTTCGTCTACAACAGTAAGGAATTAAAACATTATTTCAGAAAATAATGGAGAAACAGTAGATTAACAGACAAAAAGTAAAAGATGGAAATCCGTCTTTTCCTATACAAAGGGAGAAAGCATGCTGGTAAAATGCAACAACTTCTTACAAATGCTAAGTTTATAATGGAGAAAACTTTTATGCTCATTTGCATACCTTCAGAATGCGGAAGAGAACTCACCCAAATACAGCCAAATGAATTTTTATTATGCAAAATGTTTCAAAGATTTTTATCGTATTTCTTTCCGCTTGATCCTAAAGTTATGTTATCAATAAATAATTTAAAATTAGATAGATCTTTTTGAGAGTTTATGTATTTAACACAGTTAAGGTGTTTAAATACACTATCCTCCATTTAACACAGATTTTTTTATAAAAGAATCATTAGTTAGAATAACTATGAAATCTTTATTTAAAAAGTCAGAGAGTTTGTTTAAATAGAACACTAAAATAATACAAATCAATGCTAACAGTCGTCTTTACAAATATTTAAACTAAAATGTTGAAAAACTTACAAGGGACTCATTCATAAGTCTTAAATATGACCAGTATTACCTATTGGCTATTGGAAAATAATAACAGGAGTTTATTTCAAAAGGAGAACGTATCATACAAGTACAAAATCTTTTTAAGATTTATGTAGCAGAAACCTGAATCCAGTCAGCAGCACACTGGTAGAATCCATTCTCGCCAATATACACTCTTAGACAAAAAAACGGCGCACCAAGTAGGAGTTATAAGAATGGGACGAAAATCGGTAGAAGTGATGTACATGTACAGAAAAACAAATGATTACAGTATGAGAAAAATTTTATGATTTATAGAAGTGATAGAGCTTCACAAAGTGAAAAAGTCAGTAAAGCGTTTGTCCACCTCTGGCCTTAATGCAAGCAGTTATTCGGCTTGGCATCGATTGATAGAGGTTGCGGATGTCCTTCTGAGAAATATCGTGCCAAATTCTGTCCAACTGGCGTGTTAGATCGTCAACATCCCGAGCTGGTTGGAGGGCCCTGCCCATAATGTTCCAAACGTGCTCATAGGAGAGAGATCCGTCGACCTTGCTGGCCAAGGTAATGTTCGGCAAGCACTAAGAGAAGCAGTAGAAACATGTGCAGTGTGGGAGCGGGCCTTATCTTGTTGAAATGTAAGCCCAGGATGGCGTGACATGAAGGGCAACACCAATGGGCCTTAGAACTTCGTCGACGTACCGCTGTGCTGTAAAGTTGCGAAAAATTACAAACAAAGGGGTCCTACTATGAAATGAAATGGCACCCCAGAACATCACTCCTGGTTGTCGGCCTGTCTGCCGGAAGACAGTCAGGTTGGTATCACACCACTGTCCAGACTCGCCTTCGCTGAGCATCGGGGATCAGTTCAAAGCGGGTCTCATCACTGAAGACTATTCTACTCTAGTCAGTGACATTCCAGTGCGAATGAGCCCGACACCACTGCAAACGGCTTGACATTGTACAGATGGCAATGGTAGTTGGCGCAAGGGACGCCGTGACCTCAGTCCCCTTTGATCCATCTATGAATGTTTCTTGCGGTCTCTGAAGCACTAGTTGCACGTACAATCGATGATAATGATACATCTGGGGTTGTGTGTGCCGTTCTGACGATTGTTCTGTCTTCACGTTCTGACGTTTCTCTAGGCCTACCGCTTCCTTCTTGACGCTGTGTGCGGCCATGGTTTACCCATTCCTGCCAGCATCGTCTAATAGTGGCATCGCGCCTGCTCAAATGTCGAGGTATTCGCCAATAAAACCAACCAGCTTCTTTGAACCCAACTACACGACCTCTCTCAAATTCTGACATCTGCGCATATCGTTCGCTTACCTGTATGCGAGGCGTAGTTACTGTCTAATAGAGTACACGGAATGAAATTCGTGAAGAATTTATGACCTGGAAAGACTTAGACAGTTCTATATTACCTAGCTATTGCAGGCGCAACGTTGCCGGTTCCTTAAATTAAGCCCAAGGGCACATGACATAATGAATTCTGGAAATGGAAAACATCTCGGATGAGATAACGGAGAAAGGAAAAGTGAGAGGGGTACCAAAAGGAAAAAGGCCAAAGTTATCTAGCAGGTGAACGGAACTTGATAAGATGAAGAAAATCCGAACGGATCCTTGGCAATTCAGAGAAACGACAAATGCATGTCATGGTTCAAAATGCTATACAACAAAAGTTCAATACTACTATAAAACTACAAAAATTCAACCCATACAACAGAAAATCAACGCAAAACAATTATTACAACATCACACTAGCAATCCAAACAACTTAAAGTACAGCACTGTCTTTATCAAATAAAATGAAAGAAATTGCAGCCTCCAATTGAGGAGCAAGACAAGAAGTAGAAACCTCATCCCATGAAGGTGTGAGCAGCAAGTGGTCTTATGTTGCGGTCTTCATTTGTGGAGTATTTCATAGTTGAAGACTTGGGAATAGTTCACACAGTCGCATTGGACAGCTTTAGAGAAGAATTTCTCATTTGTTCTTTTACTAAATTCTGTGATGGTTTCAAGCTTAAGATCTTATGAAGAAGTTCATTTTGGATGAGAAAGTCAGCATCAGTGATAATACGAAGAAATTTATTATGCATTATTTAAAGTTCATGTAATTTATTAGGAGAGGCAGTATTCCAAGCTGGAGATGCATAACAAAGATACAAGTAGTATAAATATGTTTCTTGGTTCTTAGGCTAAGGTTAGAAAATTTTTCAATTACTGGAAGAATACATAATTCCAATTGCTTTATTTTTAACATTCTTAATATGGTTGGTCGAAGTGAGATTATGGTTAAGAATCACTCCTAGGTATTTGGCTTTTGTAACTAATGGAACAGGCTCTTGAAAAAGGAAAAGTTCTTTAAACTTGGTGCGTTTTTTGTTTTTGCGAAGGATTAAAAGCTGAGACTTACTGGTGTTAATTTTAACTCTCCAATTGGTGCACCAGTCCTCTACAGTGTAAAGAAAATCTTGCATTTTATCAATTGCATGATTAGCGTTGATAGACTTGATGGCTATCGCCGTATCATCGGCGTAGCATGCAAGAATATTTGTCAAGTCCATAATGAGGAAAGTCTAAGATATAAAACAGGTAAAGAACCGGTCCTAGGATGCTTCCCTGTGGGACACTACATCTTATAGGTCTCAGAGTAGAGGTTTCATTGCCTAGTGAGACGAAGAACTTGCGATGTTGCAAAAAGGAATAAATCAGGAGAATTAATTCTCTAGGCAATCCAAGGTTGATGAGCTTGAAAACAAGCCCCTCGTGCCAGACGCGGTCAAAGGCTTTTGCCACGTCCAGCATAAGGAGCGCTACACTTCGCTTGTTATTAAAAGCAAAACCGATGAATTCCACAATCCTGACCAGTTGACGAGTGGTGCTGAGATTTTTACGAAAACCCATATTGATCATTAGGCAGAAGATGCATATAAGGTTCTAATCGTTTGAGGATGAGATGTTCATAAATTTTTCCAAGGTTCGATAATAAGCTGATTGGTCTGTATCCATCTGGTTTAGAAACATCGTTGCCTGGTTTAGGCAGAAGAAAACTTTTGGCTTGCTTCCAAGAGTCAGGAAAATAATTAAGATTAAGGCAAGCGTTAAAGATGCAAGTAAGTTTACTAATTACATTTCTTGGGAGATTTCGAAGCATTTGATTGGTAATTTGATCTTTTCTAGGAGCCTTTTTAACATTTAGATAACGAATGATGTTAGTAACCTCCAATAGAGTTGAAAACTTGGGGAGATTGTGAGCAGTGGAAGAATAGAGCCATGAATGTACATAACTTTTAAGAGTATCTTTAAAAGTAGGATTCATCGGGTCCATGTTTGGAGTGAATTGTTTTTCAAGGTAATCAGCAAAAATATTAACTTTATCATGAATCGAATATGCAATAGTAGAAGCAGAATGGAGAGGTCTATTGTAAATGGTCTTCTTGAGATTTTGAAGATATTTCCAAAGTCAGCTATCATTAATTTTCAGTTTGGAGATGAATTCTTCCTTGGATTCTCTTTTGAAATCAAAAATAAGTTGTTTAATTCTTCTGTTTAAAATGTTAATTTCTCGTTTTAAAGCCGGATCCCAATTACGATGCCAGAGTTTAAGTTTTCTATTGCGTTCTTTAATAATTTCTTTTATGCTTCTAGGGAGTTTAACATTATTATTAGTCAGTTGCTTAGTGACAGTCGCATCACGAAAAGCTTTTAAAATGTTGTCATTTTTTTGCAGACTGATAAGAAAAAGTGGAAATTTTTTAACTTCTACTTTAAATCTACTAGAGAGTTGATTGACACTTATAACTTGGTAATTTTTGCTTAAAAGTTCTTCGTTGATTTCATCAGGATCTCTGTCCATTCTAAGATGACGGAAGACCACTTTATGATTCTTCTCATCAGGCAAGAGAAAGGAGTGATATTTAATTTCCTTTTTGTTCAGAATATTTGTCATTTCTCTATGAATGTTGATATGAGAGACTTTAATTTTAAAGCCTTCTTTTTGGATATAACCTGTGTAATCAGATTTGTCTGATAATTTATGTTCTGAAAATAACGCTTTTAGTTGTTTCCAATTAAATTTTTTGTCATTTATATATATAGCAGGTGGCGCTTAGCGTTTTTTTTTTTTTTTTTTTTTTTGTTTTGATCGTTTTATATTTCTTCATTTATCTGAGATTCATTTGGAACAACAGAACTAGTGTCCATTGATTCTTGACTATTAATGGAAGGTGTAACAACTGGTTTGTGCTGAGAAGGATTAATGAGACGAAAATGACCCTTTTTCCTTTTACCCACAGTACGATCTCCTTTGAGTTTTTGTTCAGATTCGTTACCTGAACTATCAGTTTCTTGTTCTAAAGGAATTTCATTTGAATTGTCTTTATTTGTCCTACTAGGTGAGCCTTTCATACGTTTTCTTTTGACAGTTTTCCATTCACTTTCTGTAGCTGTAGAAGGAGCTTCTTCTTGATGTTCTAATGACTCTTCAATTTCTTTGTGAGCAGTAGTTAAGGCATCATACAGTTTTTGAAGTAGATCAAATTCTTTGTCTTCTTTGATAGAAAGATTTCCATTTTGTTCCTTGATTCTCAGCTCCTCAACGGTAGCCACAAAAACTTTCAAAACTGGTTCCATCATCCATAAGTAAATTCAACAATGGAGCCTGTGCAAATCCAAAACCTTAATTGATGGATGACCTGGAATCGCAATCTCTCCTCTTAAATATCCCGCCAGTAGCGCAGATCAGATGCGCTGTAACGACAACTGTCCATTCATTGGCAGCCAAAATGTAAAATTTTGCATTTTCCGTCGAAACCTGTATGCATATCAGTTTGTGTCCAATTTGCTTTATATCTTCTCGGTGCATCGCCGTGCGTCGTTTTTTTTTTTTTTTTTTTTTTTTTTTTTTTGTCTAAGAGTGTATATCGTTCGACGCTCGTTTTTTCTTGATTCTTGATGTTGCCGAGTTTTGTTATGCGAAAGTGAGATTAATTTATGCTAACACTTTTGAAAGCAGTTTTAACTGAAAGACACAGTAAATCGTAAGATATCGTGATGAAATAAAATTATATTTTACACTTTTGACTTTCTTGGTTAAATTCGATAAAGTGTGAAACATTTGGGTTAAATTTCAGCAGATGTACAAGTAAACCCGAATTATTTATGAAAAGTGTACATGTATGTACATACATCTCGAAGATAGTGAGGGTCTTTATGAATTAGATAGCCAGTGTAGACAGTTAACGTCCTGAACAACTGAAATGCCGGACGAAGTAGACAATTTCTCCAACAATAAAAATACCTATTTTTTTTATTGCTGAATTACTGACAGAATTACTGAATACCGACATCCGTTGTTTATTGCTGTGATTGTTAATAAATGCAAATGAAAGAAAAACTAATTTGTGAATGGGAACAGTACGCTAATGTAACTATGTTCAGATCATACGTTAAGCTTAATATTTATTTCAAGATTGAGATTGTAGTCCGACATTATATAAAAAAAACCTCAAATAAACCTCTGTTTAGAATATTCATATGTTGAACAAAATATACAAATGTCTTTTTTTGCTATGCATTTCATAAACAATTTTCAGTTTGCACCGTGATTTAGAAAATTAATTCTGTTAGTATAGCAGCTTAAAAACCAACTTAAAATTGCTAAAACGTTTTTGCAACTGGTCACCTGTAGGTTTAGAGATGTTATGCGGGAAGAGACGTAGAGGAGTGCATTGAAAACGGAAAATCGTATGAATTGTTTTAAAATCACGAATGTATAATTTTTGCCTCATTTTAGGGAATAAAAGTAGAAATGCGCTTCTTAACTTTAATTCATCTGAATACACTATTTCCACAGTATAATCAAACGTCGTTTGCCTCTTAGTAAGTGTTATAACGGGAGGTTTGAACATATATTTTCAAACTCAACAGGAAAAACGAAATGCTGTTGTATACCGTTATCGAAATTAAAAGAATATTTGTATAAGTGAACCAAAGTACAGCTCTATCACTTAAAAATCGTTCATTTGTGCACTCCTTCTCAAAAAGTAAGTAACAAAAGCAAAACACGGAATAAAACAAAAACTATTTAATGGTTGTGCGTGAAATTGCTCCAAGAGGTTAGTGTAGCATTACCTAAGCACCAGAGCTCCAAGAGGTTAATGTAGCATTAAACTAAACCGAGACTCAAGATGAACCTAAGCGATTTATCGCTATGCCCATTAATCAGACAGAGAACGTACGAAGGGTGTAAATTATTAAAACTCAATAATTTAAAAGGCACTTTTTATGCCTACAAACCAGCCAGAGTTTATGCGTAACTCAAAAGTAAAGAATTCCATTTAAACTAAAGTTGTAAGTAACTACATGTAATAATTAACTACCAATTTGGTTCATACCTATGCTGGTGTGACAAGCTCTAATAGAAAGAATAACGCAACGCCGCAGATAGACTACTATTGAAAGATTCAACTAGTAACGAGACCTTCAGCAGGCAGAACACGCTCTGATTCAATAATCTAAAATCTTCCTTTAAAAACTATCTCTTTCTATCTCATTTAAATACGCGCAAACTTAAAGTTTGCATTCTGGCAGGGAAACCGAAAAGGAGAATGACAGTAAAGGTACTGAATGTAAAATAACTACTGCATAAATTACATTGGGAAAACAATTTATAAAAGAGTACCGCATTATTAACAAATATTTTTCTTCCCGTTAAAAGTATATGCAATCTCTTTTTTCAAGAAAAACGGATCTATTATTAGAATACAAAACTGAAAAGCCTTTTGCAACTATCCTCGTTAGTCACTAACATTATTGGATAAAGAATAAATCAATAAATGTTATTTATTATTTCTAATCACTCTCAAAACTGTAATTAATTTTTGCGTTAATAATTATTTATGAGCAGTAAATGAAATATGCATGCAATGAATTCTGTAAGTCAATGCAGGAATAAAAAATCACATTGTTAGCATATTTTATGCCAAATTGTACATTTGACATGCGAAATAAAGCAAAATAAATGTTTGAAAAGTCGCACAGACTACCTAACAAGTTATAACGCCGAGTAATTTCCATTAAATTCAATCATCACATTACAAGCAACATTATTCTCAAAATTCGTGTATGAGCATGAGGAACGTTTGGCTGAAAATATCCTAAATTTCGTATATTAAAACTGACACTGCTGCGAACAAGGAATCGAAGAGCTGCAAATCACGTAACGACGACGTGGGAGAACGCGCAGAATTATTTGACTTGTTAGTTCAGTAATTGATGCGTTGCTCAGTTTACTTTACGCGTCGTAACATTCAAATAATGCGAAAAACAAACATCAAAAAAAGTTAAATGAGGCATATATGAAAATTCATTTCGTCATGTTGTCTTTTCACCAGGTGTTTGACATATTCTCAGTGTAAGCAGATAATAATAATTCTTTCCTCCGAATTAGTTTCGATAAGCGGCTGTCTATACGTTAAATTTTACAGTTAAAGCAACCATTGGTGATTGCATTTGATTTAAAACTGAACTCAGATAAAAAGTTTGATTTCAAGCTCTTGTCTTTTGTTCTTAATACAAGGAATAAAACAGCACATTTTTGGAAGTAAACCAGATACCAGATATTTTGATACATTTTAACATAAAAAAAATGAATGAGTCAAACGCTGGATAGAAAAGCGTGATGGTCTGTCGACAGGTGACAGGGGACGGGGACACCTGCTGACTAAGAGAGGTAAGCAGGTATAGGTTCCGTGTCCTCCTCTGGCTAGAAGCAACAACTCACCTGAACCCCATGGAAGCACATTTGTTGAGTTTAGATGAATAAAAATACAATGAGTAGCGTACAAGGATATTTGGGTATAAAAAGAGCTAGTTTAAAAGTGTGTTTGGCTAGCAATGATAGAAATGGTACCGAGTATTATGTTGGAAATATCGAGAAAGCTAAAGAGAAAAATACAGTGCTTTTAGATGCAATAAAGGCCTAAGAGTCCTTACATTAGTCAGATAGTAGTTTGGCGACAAAGATGAAACATTTAAGTATATCATAAATGATGCTAAAAGAAAGTTTAATTTATTGAGATGTAAGCAAAGTCCAAATGTTTAGTGGTTGTTTCATACATTCATCAAATTTGATGCGTTAAAAAAGCTTTTGTTAAAGCCTCATAATGTTTCCAAATTTTGAAATTGAAAAAATACACTAACTGTTGTTTATTTGCTATAAAGTAATCTATAAGATTTTGAATTGAATTATATGATATCCTTTTCGTAAAATTTTGTGACGAGATTATGAAATGTTTCTTCAGTGCATTATTATTCCTTAAACAACTTCACCCAACTATTAAAACTCAATTCTTCATCACTTTTTATACAGGTGACACACAACTTCTGTTAACTGCTTGATTATTAAAGGAATTTGTGATAATGTCATTTAATAAATGGGTTCAGTTGAAAATATTCCAAGGAAATTGGAAATTTATTTTTTATTGTATATTACGGAAAATCATTATCCAAAAGTAACTTAATGTTCATAAAATGTTGCTCTTTTTTATTAATAATCGAATAGTATTTTGGGAGTTTGTTTTATCACCGCAACGGAAGTCCTTAAGTGAACAAAACTATTAATTTAACTAATAACTTGTAAGGTATTTCTCCATCCTTACCATGTGCCTTCGTGTTGTAACTGAAAGGCTAGAAGCGGGAAGTTCGATTTCGAATCTCGGCGAGGGCACCATACATTTTTCTTGTCTCCTGCTTCGACAAATCTAATGGCTCTTTAGTATGTGGTGGCCCAACTTAGTATGTGCTGGATGACAATTGGTGACCACCAGAATCTAGCTACTTTGTTTCTCCTTCCCTAGTTGTTTTTTAAGTGGAGAAGAATGTAAATATTTTCTCCCTCCTTAGTGCATGCCTTCGTATGTAATTAAAAATACGTTCGTCTAGGAATCATAAGGTGCGGAGTTCAAATCTCGGCTAGAGCATCGTTAATTCGTTATGTTTTCCAGCTATGGTAAATAACTAATCGCTCTACAACTTTTAAAGCTTAAGATAAGGAATTACATGGCACTGACTGAATTTGAGTTTTCAGCGACAGCGGTGGCACTTGAATACATGATTAGAATTCAAAAGGTTTCAAACAGTTTTACAATGTCCCTTTTTGTGTAAAAAATGTGGTTGTCATCCAATGAAAGAAGATACTGTTTAAAAAATTAAATTCTTCAACGAGGCTAAAATCTTGAAACAAGACTTGTAAATTACAAAAATATCTACATAGAAACGCATTTTTGTTTTAATGGCCTTGTTGGCTTTCTGTTGTTTGTTTTAATATTCACTTTTCGGTTCATAAAATCATAATGGAACTGCCAAAGCACCGAATAAACGGCCTCTAAAGTTTACGATTAATTTGTATATTTGCAGTAATTCATTGATAAACAGTCTATTAAACACTTAAAAATGGATATATGTTGGGGGAAAAAATCTTTACGCATGGAATTTCCGGGTCCATGTTAACATACCATTACCACCTTAGAATTACTGCTCTTCTGAAATGAATTCAATATAAAATGCACTTCGGTAAAATAAAACCCGAATGCAAACAACTAAGCAAAATGAGCACGATGCTCAGGCAGCAGAAGGTGAAATTTGTTTGCCAGCTCGAGAACAAAAGCACCAGTAGAGCTTGAACGTGATCTTCACGGATTTCCAACTCAGGCAGGAGGAAGAGTATGCCAGCATGTTATCGAGATGATTTCCCTTTAATGAAGAAACAAGGAAGACTTGCGTAAATTGGAGCTTTTTAACATTGATGAACTCTTAGCAGAGGTCAAGTGCTGGAAAATATTTTTGGAGTTATTGTTCGATAAATGCCACCATCTGGTAAATCAACTTGTATTTGTGCACTTTTTTAAATTCTTTTGTATACATAGGAAGTATGAAGTCATCAGGTTCCTAGGTTATCAACCCACTTCATATTTCAGTTACTCTAATCTGTCAGTCAAAAGTGTTGAACAACTTAAAAATAAGATAAAATTGCGATGCGTTTGGTAACACCATAGCTTTGTCTTGTTCTTTACAAGAAAATATAAATGATGACCAAATGACTTAAAGATGAATTTGCCAATACATATCTGCTTAATGAGATATAACGCTATTGTATTATTTATTTATGTCCTTGTAATAGTTGTCCAGGTATTATCTAATGCTTTTTGTAACGAAAAGCATTAAAGTGTATTAAAGCTTTTTGGGATCAGTGCAATGCAAATAAATATAGCTTAAATGAACTATGTAATGATGTGAGAGAAAAAAGTATAGAATCGCAAGACAGTCAGGGCTTACGTGATTCCAAAACAAAAAAAAATGGATTAAAGTACGCATGACTTTACTGAGGCGAATCTAATTATAAGATTGCTTCAAAGAAAAAGGAAATAAAGTCCTGTGAAAGAGGAGGTAAGTAAATGAATAAAGGTGGAAAGAGTAGCTAATGCTAAAACTTTTACAAATTTTGTCAAAAATAAACTGTTGTTAGTAAAATGAAAATAGAAAATTAATGATTGAAATACGTAGAAAGCAGTCTTTTGATGCTAGTACATTGGAGGTTATAAGTTAATTTAGGAATTTTTTTAAAATTTGTAAGCTATAGTTGTTTTAGAAATCTTCTCTGTGTATTTATAATTACTCATGTAACTTATGATAGTTCGGAAAATTAAAGAAATATTCAAATTTATTCGTGCGTGACTCGCAGTAATCTTGAACAGCACTTATGTAATATATCTGTAATATTTTCAGAAACCTCCGAAATTTAACTCGCAATCTCGTAATTACGATTTCTGAAATTTTGTTTTTAGAAATTTATTTTTTTAGAATTTTATTAGAAATTTATTTTTTTCTCATCGTTAAAACTCACTAAGTCATTGTAGAATCTTCATGATGAATAGAAGCACTTACAGTAGAATAAAGTGTAAATTCTCACACAAACCTTAATTATTTTCCTGTCTTCCTATTTTTCAGTTCAAAACCATTTATTAGGAACTACAAAAGCAACTACCACAGCAATCAGTTGCCAGAAGGCACAGCAATCAGTTGCCAGACGGCAAACTACAGACATACTATCATAATGAGTTGTCTAGAAGGCAAACTACAAAAGTAATGCTACAGCAATCAGTCTCCCAAATGGACAAACTTACAGAATTTCGGGAAACATTTATGAGTTTTAAATCCAGTCACCGCCAAATAACCAAAGGTTATCAAACTTGAAATGCAAAGCTTCATAGTGAAATGGTCTCAAATCGAAATTGCGAGCCCAAGGCACGATCTAAAAAAGAATCAAAAGTTTTTTTTTTTTTTTTTGGAGGGGAAGGCCAAAATGAAACTATTTTTTAACAAAATATTTTTTAGCTAAAGTTTAAATTTTGTTTACTGAATAGTTATCAAACCGTACATAAACAGTAATAATAATGATGCAAAACAAAAAATTCCAATTTATATCTATTTTCTGTTTGAAATCTAAAGTTTGGTATCTGCAAGAAATTTCGGTTAGTTACACTTTGTATTTCAAAGGTACTGACAACTAAATATGAAATTTTCAGACCAGTATTTATTTTGAATACGTCTAATATCTTCAGTTAACCACTAAATTAGTTACTTTTATCTTAAACGGAAATTAAACAAATTACGAAAACTTTCCAGCTGGGACAGGACTTCAGAGAATACCGTAATGACAACCTATTACCAGTCTTTTATTTATTAAATTTATCTTTGACACATATAGAAAATAGATGCTCGTGTATGTAGATAATTAAAAACTTTTACATTTTTTACTATAACCTTCAACTGCAACACCTAATGATGTTTCGATTTTGATAAAGCTTGTAACCCCGAAAAATGATTAGTAGAAACTATCTTAATTACGAATTGTAGATGCTCTTCGGTCAGTCTGGTCAGTTCCTTTTTTAAACTTATTGATTTTCATTTTCAGAAAATCTTTTCACATGAAAAACGTACTTCCAAATAAAGCAATTATTATTATTCACAAAAAATCGTAACAGAGGGAATGTATATTCTGAATTCTTCCTTGAATCACATTTATATCACACTGTAAATTATTTAGTTCCATTTGTAGACATTCTGAGGCTTAACTCGTTTTCATGGTAGTGAAGTAGTATAAAATTGGAGTCAAAATCATTAAAATCTTAAACCTTTACTCAAATTCTTGCTATAATATTTAATGTCATAATAATGCGAATTTATTTACAGGAAATATGTTCGCCGGCGACATAAACTTGCTTCTGGGCAGCCCGAAGGCAGTCAGTTTGGTTCTGGTTTAGTTGAATTACGGCCAAACTCACTAGAGCTATTTGCCTAAGGGAAAGGATCTTCGTGGAGGATTTTCTAAGGGAAGCTGAGTCCTATACAAATTACACATGGGGAAAACCACAAAAATGCCCATGTAGTCAGTACGTTTGCTTGGAATGGAACCGAGGTCGGAACTACCAGTATTCAGAGATTTTATCTCTCGATCGCTGGTGGGCTCGACAGCCATCTGAGACCACTGTCATGGCGTATTTTTAAGTCATACTTTTTTAACTAGCGAAAGTTTAACATTTGTTAAACATAATATGAGAAGGAAACTAACAATTAAATGAATGAATTAATAATCAAATCATATTGATAATACTTTCGAAATTTAAAAAAAAAAAAAAAAAAAACAAGTCTGTATAAGCAATGTATAAGCGATATTATAAAATGATGTAAGTCAATATTAAAATTGTAAATTTTTTTTTCAGAAATCCACATCAATTTTTCTTTTTCTCTCTAAATCCTGAAAGTAAACTTTTATTAAATGATAATCCTATGTAATTTGATTATTACTAATCTTTACGATAAATTAAGATAAAAATATTGATTTTCTTATTACTCTTAATGTAGAGAGTACGAGGTTGTCAATTTCGAGGTGTTCCTGTCTTCTTTTGCTTTTCAGCTTACTCTCTCTAATTTAATGGACATTCTTCCGTCTTTACTGCGATACTGTTTCAAGAAGAAAGTGTCCTACCGAGATACTGTTGATGCTTCCTCTTTATCTCATATATTCTAGTATTTCATGATAATGTCACTAATTATTACATGTCATCCCTGATACTCTTGTTCATTGAAAAACACTAATTATTACATGTCATCCCTGATACTCTTGTTCATTGAAAAACACTAATTATTACACGTCATACCTGATACTCTTGTTCATTGAAAAAAGGGTGCTGGTAATTGAAAAGCTAGGTGTTATTCTCTTTTTGCTTCAAGTAAAAGGTAAAGTTATGTATCTTCTTCTTCTTAATCTTTTAAATACTAAATTTTTCATGAAATCTATTCCTAAGTATTTATGAAAGAGGTTAATTAAATAACGACTTTTACAAGTTAGCACCATAAGTTTAAAATTCTACTAACCGCTATTAATTTTTACTGATTTCCGGATTTTTAATGCTTAAGTTTCCTTCTTGCTTTTTCAGTAAACATTTACTAGTTGAATATAAGGACGTCGTGCTCATAACATGCGACGCATGCCTATAAATTTAGATATTTGTAAAAAAGAATTATATTTTTTAACTAATTTGTATAATAAAATCCTTATTAATTACTTTATATATACAATTTTTGCTGCGTCATCGAATTTATTTAGAATTAAAAATTAAAAACAAAACAAGTATTGTGTCTTCTCTAATTCTGCCTCATATTTCGCGAGGACAAAGGGAAAATTTTATCCCTCCTTTTCACCCGCAAACGTGAGATGGTTGACGAGATTTTCCCTAATTATATGCTGCCTCAGCATAGCATTCAGGCAAAAAGAAATAAGTGCTTGTTATTTACATAGCTCTGAATTTAGTGCAATTTATATTACGTTTTAGGGATTACTGCTATGCAAAGGCGAGTTTTTTTTTCTTCGGAAATAACACAAGTTGTTTAGTTTTGCTTAAACTTGTTTAGTTAAAGTTTGCTTATTTTATGGATGTTTATTCTTATTTCTGAGCTTCTTTGATAATTCTGCAATAAAACTGTAGTATTAAGTGAAACATATATTTTTAGAAACTTGAAACATTTCTGAAAATGAAACAGAGGGTTTTTAAAGGGCTTAGTGCAAACGATATTTCGATTTTGTTTGTGCTCCGTAAAATAAAATTTATTTTCAAATGATAAAGCTTAACAAGCTGTGCAGTAAATGTACAGATAAAAATAAGAGACATACTCAAGCTACATAAGCAAGAAAAACCTAATTAATTAATAGTCTATGATATAAAGAAAGGTTTATCTTTTGCCATAATCATTTTATACGTTATGAATTTAAAAAGTTCAGTGTGTTATTAGTATTTATTTTAAGGCATGAAACATTTCGCTCATATCAAGGCATGAATTCAGCCAACGTCCGTTTCCGTAGCTTTTCAAATTTTTGAGTAAAGTATTAATTCTAGCCAAAGCGCATTTGAGCTTCAAATCAGACAAACTTCGCTATATACCTGAATTGCTTACTTGAATTATACGTAAAATACTATTAACATAAAATATTAATGCTATTCTTTATTTAACAGTTAGTAGAACAGATATTGATATAAGAAACAGAATAAACAACTACATTTCCATGGAAATACTTGTGGACTGCTTATGGATGCTTATGGACTATATTCTTAAGGAATTAAATGCTTATGGGCTATATTCATTTGGTCAGAATGTTTCTAAATAAATTAGAAGCCAAAATAAAAATACACATATGTCTCACTGTGAAGAAAATTATTTTTCATCCCACTGAGACATAAGTGTATTTTTGTTTTGCTCTGTCGGATTCGTCACCCTGGTCTGCATAGCGGTTAGCGGAGGCTGACTGCTAATCTAAATGGCAAGGTAAAACTTTGAATCCCATGTAAAGGATTAGTTATTTATGTGTTACGCCTTCTCTCAAGCATAATATCAGACCATCCTTAGTGGTGTACCCTGTAAAACGTCTTCGGTGATAAGACGGCTGTGTAACCAATTGGTTCGGCTATTCTCAACAAACGCGTGAGACGTATGTGTCCGGTTATTTGAAAAATAAAAAATAAAGGAAGAAGAAGAAGAAAAAGGAAACCTACTTTTTATTCTCTGTGTATTGTCTTATTATTATGATCTTACTTGCTTTTCATTTCTTTAATTATTTCACTTAACGCTTTCGAATTAACGTTAATTGATTATTAATCGACTCCTTTTCGTTTAATTTTAATTCATTATTAACTTAATTTATTAATATTTTCATTTCTTTATATTTTATTTAATTTTTCATTATTTATTGCTTTATCTATTACTTTATTTATTTATTTTTCGATCCTGTTTCTGTTGAATTTCTATAGAGTTCTACCACTTCTAATTTTAGAAATTAAGTCCTGGTATTAGAACACGTTTAAAGCTTATACCAGAGATAAAGAATAGATCTTTAGTAAATTAAGCAAATGAAAATATCTATAAAAATACGATAATAAAATAAATAAAATATTAAATCGATTTATAAATTACTCACGTCTTCATAAAACAAGAGCTACCATAATCAGTCTGCTGAATACACAAACAGGTAAAATTACACAAATTTGATGAATTAAGTAGAAACTGTAGGCAAAATTTAACATGAATTTTTTTAACTGAAGGATTTTATAAATTGCAATTAAAAATCATATGAATACCGTAGAAAGGAAATAATAATTTCTTAGTTCATTTCAATCAAGAAGCAAAGTCACAGATTACAAAAAGAATATTTCTTATTGCTTAAACTTAAGGCTTGAACAAAAAGCACAGTAACAGGTGACAAAAATCCAATACACTGAGGAAACAGTTTTTTCACTCCAAACAGAATGTGAATCGAAAAATGTTAAATCATCTAGCTATACTGCGAAAGTGTAATACGTTCAAGAAAATAAGCGAATCTGTGAACTTTCTTGAACGAGAAAGAGAAATTTCTTTCTTCTAATTGCAATTTATCCAAAATTTTATTAAATACACCTAACACAAGTCTTACGAATTATTTGAACTGTCAGATTTTTGTCAGATTGTTTTCGGCTAACACCTGCAGCATGGAATGTGGAATGTTCGGGAGGCTTCTGTTGGTCACTGCACATTCCTTCGCAAATTAGTAAGTTAGTAGTTTATCAAAGGTTAGTAAGGTTAGTAACAAAAGTTAGTAACTTTAGTAGTTTAGTAACTTATTAGTAACTTTAGTAGTTATCAAAGGTTAGTAACTTTAGTAGTTATCAAAGGTTAGTAACTTTAGTAGTTTATCAAAGGTTTATTCAAAAGATGATAATGTTAGTAGCCAATTAGAACAGCTCCAAACAACGAGTTTTCTGGTATTGGCATCTTAGGTACATGTAATTTTCAACAAGAATTGCACTAAAACCACTTTATTTAAATGGTATGTTTAATCTTATTTTTAAATGTTTTTGTCTGTTTTTCAGTTGTGCAGTGGCTAATGCAAAAATCTGATAATGTACAGATTTCCTTCCTTTCGTAGAACTAGTTGTCTCATACATCAAGCAGTACTTGTCAAAATTAAACTGTGTCAGCAACCGATGCGCTGGAAACAATATTCAAGTAAATCGTATCGCCAATAAGCAGAAAACTGAAAATTTCGAGTTGATTGCAGTTTTATTTCAGCTCAGTTCAAGCTTCATAAAAGCGTTCTGCTACGGTGAATGCAGTGGAAGTTGTAGTGCTTGATTAACACTTTGTAGAGTTTGGTTATATACTGTAGTACAAAAAAATACACTGCGTGCAATCAAACAATAAGTTTTTTATTGTACGATTGTTTCATGAAAAAAATGTGTCATTTACTGGGATTATTTTATTTTTCCAAGATAACTAAGTATGAAATAAAAAAATTAAATCGTAAAAAATTAAATTATATCTCATGCTTAAGAAAGATGGAATTCGAAAATGTGTTTGTTTACTGATCTCAGATGCAAAGTAATGCTTCATGATATCGAAATTAAATTTTACATTGTTTAAAGCGTCTATTAAGGTATACTACTGAAAACCAGTTGCAAATTTTAAGCTTGAACCAAAAAAAGTTTTAAGTATCGAATCTTAAATCTTTATTTGAGAATAATCTGAATTGAGAAAGAAATAAATCTTAAATTTAAATGAATTTATTTCTGCATGAAAAATTTTTAATTTGTAAGATTACATTTCTGTATAAACAACATGGCAACAGTCCTTAGGTATTCGTATTACCTAAGGACTGTTGCCGAATGAAACTTTCTCTATATGTAATAAAATTAAATAAAATGTGTTTGACCGGCGCCATAATTTAAAAATTTCAACTAACTTGAAGGGTTGTAAATTAAAATGGATACAACTCTGCGTGGTGGAACCCCCTGAACCTGTTGATGCACAATTTTTTAAAGAACCGATTTGAACCGTTAAAGCAAATTGCAGTAATTTCTGTCTTTAAAAATCACTTAAGCAAGCCGCGATTAGACAGTTAACTAATTTCCAGAAAATTTGACAAATAGGCGTTTAACCGAGAGATCTAAAAGTCAGCTCAGATACTCAATCCATTAGTGTGACATGTAGGGGTAATCAAGCTTCTGTTCACTACATTTTTAAGGCCGTATCAGCAGCGATGCGTGTACACATTGTATAATTTTTGTGAAATTAATTTTCTGAGAACTGAAGATTATTGTTCTTAGGCATTAAACCCGAGCAAAAAAGCAAAATGTAATCTATCATGTTATGCTATGAAGAGTGCTACTCCCTCTTAAAAATCCTTTTTTTTTTTAACTTTAAATGTTGAAGGTTTTAAAGAAAATAATACGGTATTTCATGCTGGCAAAATATGAAATGTGTGTCCTGAAATGAAAGGAGTGTCAGTTTGCTGAGAAATGATAACTATAAATGCTATAAAGAAGACCGGAAATTAAATGTGTGGTTTTTGTCTTCTTTGGTTTGGCTGTACCATGTGTTGATGTTTCTTCTCTCCTCCCTGTTGCGATATCCGTCTTTTGCCTTGCATCCCGAACAAGGTTCTCAGTGATGAGACGGATAATCCCGATGAATATATAAAAAGCAAATGTCCGGTGAAATGAGATGAAAAAATATTGTTATTAAACTCTGATGCTTTCCGACCGGTAGATTGAAGTTTGCAATAATATTCGAAACATCGGGGGGGGGGGGAATGCTGCGTTGTTCCCAGAACACGCCACAGCAAGCATTTCTTCCGCTTGTAAAGTTTTGGTCATTTCTGCAAACTATTAAATTTTTTGCTACTATTTCCTTTTAGTTTTTGATTAAAAAATGTTCTCTCTCGTCACAACTAATGCGATGTACTTCTAATTACTTAATTATTTATTGTTACCTCTGCTTTATTGTTTTACTTCACTGTTGTTTCTAGAGCAAATTTTAACTTTGCATTTTTAATCTGTATATCCCTAGGATCATCAGGTTAGCTGGAAAGAAGCGTACGTTTTTTAAGTGAGAAATGTTAAAAAGTTTAGGAATTAGAAAACAAAAATTAATAAATGTAGTCAAAATTCGCTATAATTTGGATATTGATTCATCCTGGTTATTGTGTCACATTTTAAAAATACCAGCAGAATATTTACAGTTTCTAATTTTTTTTATATTTATGGTCAAATCTCTGCCACTACTATCAGTTAAATGCATGTCTCTTTCAAACTTAATTTCAGCATTTCGCAACTGAGCCTATCAGTGAGAAGTGTATAAGAAGATTAACGTTTTACAACTGAGCCTATCAGTGAGAAATGTATAAGAATGCTAACTTTTTACAATTGGCAGATAGCCATCGCATGCTTTGTCTTAAATCAATTAATCATTCAAAGCAACTCGCATTTAGCCATATCGTTTCTGAGAATATTTCTTAATTAGTTATTAAACCTTCTTCAGTCGGTATCTTGACTCACTGCAGTTTTTTTTATTTAAAAAAAAATATTTCGTACGGTCGAAGGAGATTTCCGATCATTTTGTCTCTTCCTTTTACCTGGTTGAGCTTCACTTAATTCTAAGTCTAAAGCAGCATCTTGAATCGCGAATAGAATATTTAAAGATATGACTTTAGAAAGGGGAAATTATAGAAATTTCGCTGTGTTGTTGTATCAAGCCCTTTTCTTTTTTTTCTTTTTAGCCCAAAAGGGCTTTTAATTTCGTTTTGGCATTTTGCGTTGAAAACTTTAAATGTCGGTTCACTTTTCAAACTGTTGCCACCAAACGTTACAGCCATGTATTATATTTAAAGAACATAAATAATAAAGAATCTGCATAAATGTATGTTTGTTTTTCGCATTGTGATAAAACGACGGTATCCAAATTTGAATAACGCACGACTCCCCTCAAATATGGGCATCTGGAAGCCCAAATTTAGAATCTGGAATTTGTTTTATTATCTAGATAAAGAACGCAGCTTCAATAAAACCTGAAATATCTCGAGTTATTCAAATATGTTTGTGGGCGAATAAATATACCAATACAAAATCCTTTTCTGCTACTTTATTCTGACAAAATTCTAGCAAGAAAAGCTCTTTTGTCATATCCTTAAACCATAATTAGTAAAATTTTCTTTGTTTTCTTTTATTTTCTCTGACAAAACGTTAGCCTTGTTTACTAACATCTCGTCAAATTTTTAATAGTATTTTTCGACACGTTTTATTTTCATTCCTCAACGCTCCTCACGGAAACTTCAATAGGTTTCGTACTTTCCAGCAAATATAACTTTTCGGAATTATCTTCTTTCAAATCAGCTGTATAATCTGGATGCTATTTCCAGATCGTTCCCATGAATTTTCATCTTTAGACGAATGTTGAGACAAGTTTTTTTCTTCTTTCAACTTTTTGGGGGGGGGGGGTATAAGAGAGGAATTTTTATTTCGAGGTGTTTTCTGTTAATTCACTTTTAATTTGCAATACGTTTTTAAGCAAAAGGATGCATATTTTAATTTTAAAATGTAAAATTTACAAGGAAATTCTCCTGAAATTACTAATTTATTATCCTCATCTTTTAGACAAAGAAATTAAAATTTAAAATAGTCATTTCATTTGTAGTCAACGAACTAACAAATAGTCTGCACTATGCAAAGTTATCCTTCATAATTCAAATATATCTAAACCAATTCAGTTTTTTCCTCTTAAAAAGGGCGAAACCATTAATCAATACAAGAATAACAAAAAAAATCTATCCGTTTTCCGTTATTGGGAATTCTCCTTCTTATTGTTTATTATTGGGCACTTGTCCTAGATTAGGTATATTAAAAAATACCAATATTAAATTTAAATTATAAATTCCAAAGCATAAGTTTACACATTTTTTTCAACCTAAAACTCGATCATCTTTTGACACATTAACTAAACCTTATAGAGTGTATAAACATTTACCAATTCTTTAACACTAGGAACTTTCGCAAAATAAACTGTAGCCGCCGTCTTTATAAATTCATCACCAAGATGTCCTGAAATGTGAATAATTCAACAAATCGAACTTAGTTTATGAAAGCTACAAAAACACTAATTTAAAAAGAACAAATGGCTTTTGTTCATTTTCAGAAAAAAAAACATTTTTTTTTTCTTTTTTTCAGCCATTTAAGCCTAGAATGGCTACCAGCAAATCATTGCCTACTGTTGTACATTTACCATATATAGTAAAGAAGCAACAACCAGTAATGTAAACCTTTAAAAAATTTATGCCGCTAGTACATTCAGCTAGACAAACTGCATGAGGGACGACTTTAGTTTTTTATGTTTTTATTTATTATGCCGCATGTGGGTAAACGTCATCCTGAAGATTATTTTATGCAGAGAAAGAGACAAGCCTCTGAGAACTACTTATTTAACTGCTCCCCTCACAGCTAAAACATCATCTAACACTTCCGAACTCAGCAACTGAAAATAAATCCTTTCATAAGATATGCACGCTATCAACAACAAACATCTAAGAAAGGAAATAATAAATTTAATGAACATGAACTTCCTGCCCACAAAAGGCACGGGGCTATGCAACAAAGCAACACCTGGCGGCCCCCCCTTGTGGACCCTGTGAAGAGTGGTTAGTTATTTGGATAATTAACATGGCTGGGCAATACTCATATTGCTTATGGTTAAGCACTGAGTGCCCACTACTTTTCATATCCATATCCTTATCTTAAGATTATTTTAATGCTTCGAAAAACTGAAATCAATTGCTAGACAAGTGAAAGACAAAATTAACTTCGATTATAGCAAACCTTTCAAGGTCTGTGATTATAAAGCTGAAGTGAAGCAGTGAGAAAGGAAATTAGCGTAAGCTGGATAAGTGGTAATACACTCAATTCCTGATTATCCTTACTAAGCAATACATATCCGTAATAATTAATTCATGGATATGCATAAGTAAATCAGAAATGTGGCTGTAAAATTTTAATTAATAGATCTGTTTCAAGAAAAATGATTTTTTAAACACGATTTGATTAAAATAATAGTAAATGTATCAAATCTTTCTTCTTTTGTTGTTTGTTTTATTTTCATTGCGGCAAAGCAGACGAGGGTTATCCGCATAAGTGAAAGAATACCTTCGTGGAGACTTCCTAAAGGAATTCACGTTACATATTCAGAAATCATGGAAATTCCTTTTCATTGAAGCTCTTCGCCGAGATTTGAGTCCAGGCTGTGTTTGAAATATTTAGTGATCTTACTGCTTATCATTGATGAGACTTCTTCTTTTGGAAAAAATGTATTATAATAAAGGTTTTTTAATCTAATCACTACGCCAAGAATATTTTAGTCTGATAAAAATCTAACTTTTCTGCACCTCTATATCAAATAGGGCTTATAAAATTGTATGACTTGGAGCGGATACGGAAGACGGAAATTCGCAGGAAGTTAGATTAACAGTCTCCTCGGGTGAGAAATTGCATTCATTATTTCGTTTAAAGAGCAAGTAAATATATGGAAAAAATTGTGTTGAAAGAATATAAAAATAAATTAAACTGTAAATAAAACTATCCGAGGAGCAGTTATATTATAGTTTAGTTAGACTTCAGTTTCTTGTCCTATAACACATTAATTCATAATTATTTGTTGGAAACAATAAACTAAATTTTCGATAGATTATTTCCATATATAGAGAAGTATAGAGAAGAGTCTTAAAAGTGACGCGAACAATTATGTAGAAACGCTGGTGAGTTAACGAATATTTCTAGATGCTGGCATGCATGAAGATATTCACTGCATTTTAATTCAAAAATCTGCATTTTTAAAAAAAATGGCGTATTCAAGGAAATACATGATCATAAAATTTTATTTAATCAGTTATGATGTATTTGACTCTTACACTTTCGCTCAACTGCTTTTTAGGAACATAATTAATTAGTATTTAGAATAATTTTAGGAGCATTTTTATTTAGAAACTTAGGTTTATTCGAAAACTTCCAGATATGTTTTTAAAAATAAAATAACGGCATTACAGTAAAATATTCTGTCTATTTTTATTACTTTTATTTGTTCAGATTTCTTCTGCATAAACACACAGAGAAACACCCTTAACAAATATTTTCATTCTTACTTCATTCAGATTTTTTGAAATGACTAGCTTTCCCTTCTACTGTAAGCAGATGAATTGGAAAAGGAAACAAAACGCTATCTGGATTAAATTGGCAATAGCAGTACCAACAATGAAGATTTCGAAACCCCGTAATTTATTGGGTTTAAAACTTCATTTGTAGTTTATTTATATAAAAGACATACATGCCTTGATACTCTTCGCTGCTTTCAATTTCAAATTTTCTTCGCCATCCATCGTAAAATGTAAATCAAATTTTCAGCAACAAAAACAAATTTTGATGTTTCAAGCAGTAGATTCCGACAAGTTTGTATGTCGAGTCTTGCATAACAAAGTGAAGCAAAATGCCCTGACGAGGTTTTTCTGGAGAGAAGAGATGAAAAAATAGTAATAAAGTAAAGAGGGTAAAGGAAAGGACGAAGCGCATCGTTTTGGATTGAAAAGAAGTCGTTGTCCTCTTTTTTCTTTTTGAAACTTTTTTTCCGAAAATGGCAAGAAACAAACAAACAAACAAAAAAGCTTACAATAAAAGCTTTTTAAGGCATCATCGGTCACAATGCAGCGGGGTTCCTGGGTAGCTGATTTTTTCGGAACAACCCAAGCCTTGTCAACTATTTTCAAGCAACAAAGAACTCGCCGTGACCAATAAAAGTGTTGCGGCATGCGGAGACCTATTGTTTCTCATAAACTGTGGTGAAATTGCAAGAGAAACTAGTTGTTAGCTACGAGTATGTCGCTTATGATAGTCAAGAATGTTATACAGTCAAGTGAAAAAGTATTGAAGTACCCTCAAATCTATGAAATATGATTGAAATGTGGGTACGAAACCTAGATTATTGTCATTACGATCTCCCAAATAATACTTTCACCCCTAAAAAAAGATATCAAACCGCATGCTATAACCTTACCCTATTTTATTGGGTTATTCATCATCTGCGCGTTTTAAATCGAATTCTGCTAGAAACACTAGTTCGTGTTATTGCATTTCGCATTGCTAGATCATGAAACCATCGTTACATTGCAGGTGTAAAAGTAGTTCAAATTATACAATGCGCATTAAGTCTAAAGATGTATACCTATTTTTATTCATAGCATGCTTTTTATAGCTCGAAGATAGTAATTCAGATGTGAACAGTATAAACAAAGATCGTATCATTGTAAACGCGGTGGGAGAAACGAAATGTAAATATTTATTCAGTTGTACTGTTTTTTTTTTCCTTAACTTCCTGTTCGCTTTAGAAGATAATATGTTAATTTAAAAAAATATATAAAGTTCTCTTAACCTTCATATGAAAAATGGAAAGAAAATTGATACGTAACATTATCAACAGTCCAAAAATATTATGTTTATCTTTTGCTTCGGAACATGAAATAAGCAGTAAATAAATAGTCACACCAAAAGAATATAAGTTTTTACTATCAGACGTTCCCCAGTGTCTTACTACGGAATGACATTTCCATTAGTATAGCACATTCACTCGAAAAGACAATACCTTCAACTTTGACTTCTGACCAATCCTTCAACTGAACTTCGGGACGGAAATTAATCTCGAAACATGTAATTATGCATGGATATCAGCGGCCTATTTGAGCTTGCCAAATGTCTGAAGACAGGGGGGACATCTTGAGTGAATTTAGTCATTAAAGATCTCTTGAATGAAATTATATGCATCCACTTATCTACAGTGTCGTAAAAAAAGTTCTTGAATGAAAGCTGGGCTAAAAATTTAGTTAAAGCTCAATTGCGACAATTCCCGATGTCTCATATTTCAAAGCGCAACACATTTTCCCAGATAATATCATTCCCTAAGAAACTACCCGTTCTTGTAAAAAATTTGAAAATATGTAACTTTTAAAAGTAATTAGATAAGAAGCTAAAAATATGTATATGGTGTGTGTATGTATGTGTGTGCGTATATATATATATATATATACAAAATGCATACACACATATATTGCACATATATATGTGTGCATATATATATATGTGTGCATATATATATATGTGTGCATATATATATATGTGCACATATATATGTGTGCACATACACATATATGCATATATATATATACATATATGCATATATATATATATACATATATGCATATATATATGTGTGTGCGCACATACACATATATGCATATATATATGTGCATATATATATGTGTGCACATACACATATATATATATGTGTGCACATATATATGTGTGTGTGTGTGTATGAATTTTAGGCACTTCTTTTTTGCTTTTTGATTTTTTATAAATTTTTAATCGTACCAATTTCTGATTTTTGGTATACCGATCATATTTTTTTCTTACCGTGTATCTTAGATAAAATTCATGCTCATTTGCTTTTAATTTACTTGTATTTGATTTATATGTTTAATTTTTTTCCTGTCTTTAAATTCGCCTAAATGGCCATGACTTTTCTCATTGTTTTCAGAGTAAAGTTATAGTGGGGACTGAGTTATACTAGACAAACCACATTTTATTTTGTTTTTATTATTTGCCGTTCAGAAAATTTTTACCCTGTCTTGTATAGTTTCAGAAATATAGGTTTTGATATAATTACCTTAATTTAAATTATTTTAAACTCGTCTTGGCTGACAAGAGCGTGTATCTAGCAAGCTTTGTAATTGTATTTTTATTTTTTCATTTTTCATTAGCATTTTATTTCTTTAAATTTTTATTTTATTAAAATTGTTTATAAAAATGTGTCTTGGCGTAAATATTGACTGACTAACCATTTTTTAATTTTGTCCTTTTTTGTCACATTCGTTTCTTGAGAATGTTTTAATGTTTTCAAAAGTAATTGATTGACATATATGAAATCATTACCAATTTATTACCATGTTTTTTTTTTATAATTTATTGTATGCTTGTATTTTAATTGTTTAATGAGGATGGTAAAACTTTTTTTAAAACATATTGCAACATTTGAATATACATGTATATACATAAATACATGAAGAAACATAATAAGAGGCTAAATATTAAAAACATTTTTATACCCGTCCTGCGCTATAGCTGCAGGATCGAATTAAAATAAACTTAAAGCATCTAAAGTTAAAAGTAAATTGGAGTCAAAGCAAAGCTACTATCAACCATAATAATAATTGCAACCGTACATAAGAGGTTTAACACATTATCTAAAAAATTAAAATTAAAATAAGAATTCATAGTAGTACAAACTCGAAAAATAAAAATAGAAAAGGAAAAAATATAGACAAGATAATAAAAATATAAAAATTAATTTTCTTGAAACTCCAATTCAGAACTCATCAGAAGAAAATGAATTAAAGCTTCGCAAAAGTCGATTAATATGTTTCGAAAAGATGTTTCATTTTCCTGGTTCATTTGAGATCAAAACCCGAAAAAGTATCAATTAAATTTTCATTTAAGACATTAAAATTCATATAAAACCGGAAAGTCGAATCTCAAATGTACCAGAATTTTCCCTACACGCCTTCGAAACACTTGGAAAAAAGAATAAAGTATAACATAGTGCCAAATTGACTACTAAAAAAGCTGTAAATCTTTACATTATATATAATGACCTTTCAAAAAAACCAAATTTGTATAAAACCATTATATGCAAATCCAAAATTCAAAAGCAGATACAAATAAAGAGCAGAAAAAATATACTTTAAACCAAACTGTCATTTAAACAACATTCAAAAAATGGGTGGCGGCCCCCTATTATGCTAACTAAATTTTTAATACCAAGAAAACGAAAAAAACTTTTCATAGAGATTTCTTTAAATAATAAAATCTAGTCTGAGCCTTAATCAGCTGAAAACTGAAAAATCAATTAGAAACAAAATTTGGAAAAACGCAAACTTACTAAAATCTTAGGACGACCTTCTAACCGAAAAATTTACTGAATTCTTCAGACGACCAAACTGTGTTCCTTGTAGAATTCAAAGCTGCTCTGGAGAAACAAAAAATTGTAGTTGTTGGAAAAAGTATGCGAGAAGGTTCAAAGACTCCAATAGAACTAAGTATTTAAACATATGCTCAAAATGTCTTATCCTGTTAAATTTTGTGTGCGGGGAAGCCAAACGTTGTTTGCGGTCTGTAAAATTATTTTCTACGAGGAGGGTGACCGTTGACTTCAAAATGGCGCCGTAAGAAACTTCTAAAAGATGCTGCTTTCTGTAAAATTTCAAAACGCGAAAGCAGTACTGGCTCTCGTAATGGTGAAAAGATCCTATAATATTTTTACTTTCTTGTCTAAATCTTGTTTATTATGTGCGCTACGTAGTACGTGTTCTTTAATACGTTTTCTGAAGTCGTTGAGCATTTCTTCTTTCCATTCTAGGTAAGTCTTAGTAGGTAAGTTAGTTTTGTAACTGGAGAATACTATGAAAGTATCTAGACCTTTTCCGAATTCTTGGATGCAGAAATTTTTACTAACTTTGAAAGTGGTTCGAAGCTTGGTGCCGAGATTCATTAATTGCCTTAAATTTCTATTTTCTATAATTTCTTAATTTCCTGTAATAATATTATAAGGTATTTCTCCCGCTTTCCTAGCATGCCTTCGTGGTGTGGTGGTCTGCAGGCTGGGCCCGTATTCCAGAGGTCCGTGGTTCGAGTCCCGGCGAAGGCGATCGCTCATTTTTCATCTCTCCGGCTTTTCCAATTAACCTAATATCTCTACAGTGGCACCCGAACTAAAAGGGTGTTGGATGAGGATTCTCCACAGCCAGGATTTGGCGATTGGGTCCCCTAAAAACACAAGTCGCCCTTTAAAAAGGGGAATACATAAGGTATTTCTCCCGTTTCCTAGCATGCCTTCGTGGTGTGATGGTCTGCACGCTGGGCCGGTATTCCAGGGGTCCGTGGTTCGATTCCCGGCGAAGGCGATTGCATATTTTTCATCTATCCGGCTTTTTCAATTAACCTAATGTCTCTACAATATGTTGGTGATGTTGATCTACATAAGGGCTGTATTCTGGAAAGCTACAATTTCAGATATCTGGAGCATCATTGATCTCATGGGGGTCAATTATTAAGCTACCTAGTGTTCTTTCATATCGATAGTTTGCTATTGCTTGTACTTTGTCAGAAAACAGATGAAATGCGTAAATGCAAATTTACTAAGTAAATTTAAACGTGTGTAAATGCAAATTACTAAGTAAATTTAAACGTGTGTAAATGCAAATTTACTAAGTAAATTTAAACGTGTGTAAATGCAAATTTACTAAGTAAACAGAAAATAAAATTATTTAATGTAGGAAAGAACTCGCATCTAGATTAAATAGAGCAATAAGTAAAATTTTCAAACAAAATAAAAAATAATTGCAAAAATAAAAGGTTAGAGACAGAAGCTAAAAGACATAAATTAAAAGAAAATTACAGCTGTTTAAGAAACCAAGCAAAAGATTAAAAGCCCATGTCAAGGCATCAGAATAAGAAGCAAGTTCTCTGGAAATTTGTTATTAAGAACGTAAGACGTAGCCGAATAGGATCGTAAATACTTTCTTTGTAACAGCGACTACCAAAATGGAGCTTCAAGAAACAACAATGTGTAGAAAAAGAAACAATAGGCAATAAATCTTTCATCTATGTGGCTACATTTATGAAATATTTATGGTTCTTTTCTATGATTTTTTTAAAGTTTTCAGGAACTAAATTATAGGAAATCTGTTCTTTATTTTACAGGGGCTATACTTTGATATTCAGTTTTAATTTTAGACTTCACTTTTCAGACACCTGCACTTTCCTTTTAATTTATTTCATTTTCTTTCTATTTATATATTTCAGCTTCTAAATCTCATTTGCACAATTAATCTATTGCTTCACTTGCTCTGAACAATGCAAATTTATTACAATAAATATTTTCATTTTCTGCTCATTTAGTAAACCTGCAATTAGACAAGAGCTAATTTTTTAATATAGCAGCTTCGTGCACGTCTAAAAGAGTGTTAATTTTTTTTAAATATATACCTCCTAAATTGTAGTTTTCTCTTTCTCTTTGCACATATATATGGGAGATAAAAAAGTACTTAAATCAACTTTAATTTGCAATAGTCCTTTAGCTCTTTAATTTATATGTTTCCTTTCTTTTTGTTCTAAAAATAATAACTACGTGTAATAAATTTCTCTAAATTTCATCATTTCGTATTTAACGTTCCTCGAAATTTTGGGAGAATACTATTGTGTCATCAAAATAATTTTTACCTAAAATGTGTCTAACCGATCTTTGAAAAACTGGTGGAAATGTTTTTTAAACCAATATCTTCGATCAAAAGGTACACTTTTAGATTCATAAATACCGAAATTTATTGTGAAGGCTACTTTTTCTGAATCCTTTTCCTTTAGTTATATACCAATAAAAAGATGCTACATCTAATGCAGAAGACAATTTTGCTTTGTTAATTGGTCTAATATTGCATTTATTTTAGGATTAATTAAAAAAAATTTGCCGATTTCTGAGCGGTTTTGTATTTGTAAAATTTGTTTTAAACAATTTAAAATGTCCATGTAGTATATAACAAGTAGCATGATTTATAATAATGTGAATATACTTTTCTGAAGAATTATAATAGTTTAAACCACCAACAATATCAACAGACAAAATTTCAATTTGTTTACTTACAAAGATGGTAAAGACTGTCTTAAGCGTAGTTTCTTTTCTTTTCATGCAAAACTGACATATTTCACAACGTTTACAGTAATATCCAACATTTAGAAATATAGCTGCCCACTAATATTGAAGTTAATATGTTAACAAAAGCCCTATTTTTCATCATTTGGGTTTACAAATTAATTTATCCTCATTAAAAGAAACTAAAAATAACCAAATCTACATAATGTTTGTAATCCTAAATATCAGAAAATTGCTAATGTGTTCACTATAAAGAAAAATACCAATAATCTTTTACAAAATATCGTATTGAATTTGGTCATTTAGTTTATCTCATGTCAAAATTAACAGAAAATTAAGCGACTATTGTATATTAAATTTTAATTAGGATTTTAATTTACATATTTTAACTTACACAAATACACCACGTTACACATATATATATGTAATGCTTTAACGCGTAGATGAAGGAATCCGGTACTTTTATCAGCTTGCGGCTGTAAACAGGGCTGAGTAGAAAGGCATGATGACGCATTTAACACACAAGGAAGGGGAAAAAAATCTTCTAACCTTGATATCATATTCAAGGTAGCAGTTTTTCTCCCCCTTCTCCATCTTCTATCCCAAGGATGTCAAACTCGCGGCCCGCGGGCCGCATGCGGCCCACAACAAATATTTTTGCGGCCCGGCCAATATATCGGCAAATAATAATATATAATAATAAAATAACATATCGACGAAGAAAAAAATGAAATGTTTCCTGCTAAGTAATTAACGATAATTTATTCAGTGTTGTTAGATTACTCACAGCTAGCTGACACACACACTACTTAAATTACAAATGCGTGTGAGTAGCTTGCGTTCAGCTACCTTCGGCTTTTGGGGGACACGTGCACTCACAACTTATACGCATCCCCCGATAGCCGAATGTGGCCGAACTCATGGTCTGAGTTTTCCAATCATAGTTTTGTACGATATATTGGTGCATGCATGTGCATGCACTTTGCTTTATTATTAATTATTCCTTAATTCATATTGTTACGGATTTCATAGTTATTTATTTATTTAGTTTTTTTATTTAGAATTGTAATTAGATTTGCTTCATGTTGCCTTAGCAACGCAGACGATTTTTGAAAAGACAGCTGCGTTGAAAGGTTAAAAATAGAACAGCGCGTGCATTTAATACCTAATAAATAAATATCTCGTAATTGCTGTTGCCATCCACAAAAATCCAGATATTTATAGATGTTTCCAGTATATTCGAGAAATTAATTATAAAGGTTATAAAAACCGAGAACAAACAACTCATCTCAGTAGTAGCTGTAGTTCTAGCGAACTGTTTGTTTACTTAATGCTGTGATTGATTTGTAGCGATTTCGCTGGGAGATAGAATTAATTTCTCTGTTTTGAATTGATTTTTGCTAAACGTTTGACATTTTGTGATATTGTTAGAATATTTTTGAAGAAATATTGCATGCGGCCCGCCTAAAGTTAAACCTTGTTTGTTTGGCCCAAGTGTACCTATGAGTTTGACATCCCTGTTCTATCCTGTCCTCCTGGACATACTGTGCTGCGCTAATTCTACTTGAAGCGCCCTTCTATGGGATACGAAGTTCTGACAGCCAGAACACAGCATGAACTTTTCATGCTAATCTCGGCATACAGCGGAAGTTGGGGTTAGTTGATAATATTCATCCCTTGATTTAGATAGTTAACTTGTTGCAATCGTTTGCGAGGTTGAGACCTTACGAACCAAAGATGTGCATCTGTGTGTTTGTCATCAAAGTCTGAACGCCTGAATTAACACTCGAACGCCAAGTTTTCGGTTTTATCCGTTTTGTGCACTCTATGTGAGTTTTTTACTAAACTGATTGCAAACTTTTGGTCTCGTTCATTCGCGCTCCCAACATTGTTGTAAGTTCAGGTTGGAATTTTAATATTCCTCTTTTTTGCCTCTCAGAGTGAAATGCGACCCTATGTTCTATGGTAATTATTGCTCATCTGGATGAGTACTATCACCCCTCTTAGTTTGTAAAAACAATTTAGAATTACCCTCTTTCTCTCTATATATATATAAATAAATATATATAATTTACACATATATATATAAATGCATGTATATATATATGAGAGAGAGAAAGAGATGTATATCTGAATTTTCAATTACTAGAACTACATATATATGTATGTGATATTTTAACAGTCGTGGACATGAATGCTGAGGCTTGGCATCAAAGTCTGGGTATTGCTGTGGCTAAGTGGAATACAGCAGAAATGATGATACAGAAGGATTTAGCTTTTAATTGCACATCTTTATTCCATTTGAACGGCAGATTATTATTCTTTTAGATTAGCTTCTCCAAATTACATATCAAATAGTGTTTTAAACTGAATACGATAAAATCTAGGCTTTGGACGTCATAACTATTCTAACAAAGGGAAGATGAGAAGTGCAGCAGCATAGATCTTCCTAGCAGAGGGATAGAGGAGCTTCTGACGCAAAATCGTTATTTGTAGAATTGGTTACATAATAGGCTGGAATGTTCTGGAAAGTACTGGTCTAGGGGAAAATCTTAAATTGCAGAAAGTTAATTAAAGGTTGCTGGTTCGCATAGAGCAAAGCCGACCTATTTTTTATATTTTACATGTAGGTATAGATAGATAGATAGAGAGAGAGAGAGGTGTATATCTGCACCTTCAATTACTGGAAAAAAAGACATTTGCACTGTTTTCTCACTTTAGTCTTATGTACATTTACTGTAACGCTGATAGAGTTGAATGCTGTCATTGAACTACTCCTGCAACCCGCTTTCATTCTCTTGTCACATTTTTCTGAAATTCTGTTAAATTTGTATCCTTTAATGTAAGACATCGTTATAAGGAATATAAAATACCAAATTTAGAATGAAGATGATCAGTAGAATGTAGACTTTTCTAAGCAATAAAAAACTTTATTATAACAGTTCTTTGCAAAATAGAGCAAACCATACACATTATTTTGCCCAATGGCTGTAAGGGGATGAATTCTATAGAAGTCTATTGTTTCTCTGAAGAACAAAAATTCTTATCTCCGTCTTCAAAAAAAAAAAAAAAATTCTTTGTGAATTACTTTCAGTTAGTAGCAGAAAAGTATTTTAATATAGTCTACGAACTGTCAAGGCGCGGTGAGATGGCTTACCCGCAAAGCAGTTTTAGGGTTGCCATAAAATCGCAAGGGCAGGGTTGCCACATTTGAAGAGAAATCGCCTATTTGACGACATTTGGAGACAAATTGGCGATATGCCATGGACTGATGGAGAACCTTCTGGAACGAATTCTTACCGGTTTAGCCCAGAATGTTCTCGAACATAAGCCGAAAGCTATATAAACCCTGCTGGTCCGTACTTAGTCAGTTAGTATCGAGAGTGTGCTTCATCGAGAGGGCGAGTCAGAGTGCCTCGTCGAGAGGGCGAGTGAGTGTGTCTCAGAAAGTGTGCCTCGTCTAGCCTCGTCTAGCGTGGGGAGTCGATCGAGTTGACAGCCGGCAGCGAGCGCCGAGTGGGTCGTCGAGTGCACTGAAGGAGTCTCTTAAAGTATCGCGGTTAGTGCATCGTCGAGAGCAAGTGTTGAGCTCCGAGAACGACTGAACCGAAGAGTAGGGAGCTGTGCTCGTGTGTCGTCGAGTGCATCGCGAGTTGTATCATGAAGAGTCTCGAGAGTACGTGGAGTTTCGAGAACGACCAAGCAGAGTGAGGAGCTGTACTCTGGTGCTTTGCAGGAAGCTGTCTCCACCGTTATTGTCTGAGAGTGTGAAGGCTGTGTCGCTGATTGTTCCAGCGTGTTTATAGTAGTTCGTCGACGACTGTAAAACGTGTTTTGGAGCTGTCCTGACAATACAAGTGTGTTTCGATACTTCATCAAGTGTCGTCGTTATTATTTTACATGTAGTACTCTAAATCTACGAACACCGTATGAAAGTGAAGGAAGGATATAACGTAACAACTGATGTCAGAGAAGAGAAAAACGTAACAACTGGTGTCAGGAGTGGGGTCAGAAAAAAAGAAAGAACTCAACAATATTTATATTTTAATATAGTTGCATTTTATTATAGTAATATTTGAATATAGTTTTTCATTAAAAACTGTTATGGGTTTCAAACAAAGTAGTACTTCAAACAAAGATTGTCAAATTTTACCCTAAATTTAATTAACTCTTTATATGAATGAATGCAGAAAGCTTAAATACAGAGAAAAAAATTAGGAAGCTTCAAATAAGAGTTATCGTCGACGGAAAATTCGTCATGCACATATAGACACGCAGACAGACAAACAACATTGTAAGAATAGCAAAAACGTGTTCTAGGGACCGTAATTCGTGCTAAACCTATGAAAACTTACAATTAGATTTTTAGGCAGAAAACTACTTCCTTTAGCCATGTATATAGTTTGGGAGTAAAATATCTCGCCAGCACAAATTAATAAGAATTATAGATGCAGTTTTATATGATTATCGCTTTTTATCGCCAAACCTGAAATCATAAACTTAATAACAGACCTTAATCATAGACGTTTTTAATCTTAAACCTTAATCATAGACGTTTTTAATCTTAAACCTTAACCGTATATGTTTTTTAATGCTTATATATAATATATCTCCTAAAAGGTTTCAATAAAACTCTATGTTTTTAAAGTGTACTTGAAAAATATCTGCTTTATTATTTTACTATGTTATACTATTTTTGACAGCTTATAAATATTTTTTAATATTTTATAAAATTTTTGAAGTTTATTTGGGTTAAGCCTAAGCTGTAAATTATGACAAATTAAATCAGGAGTATTAATAATAGTAAAAAAAATAAGTATGAGAAAATATTAGCAAATTAAGTCAACCTTGCAGAAATAAATATTAAGTGCTTCTTTATGGAGGCTGGGAAAGAAGAAATTTGCGATTTTTTACAAAATTTTCTATTTAAGCACACTTCAAGTATAAAATCTAAATACATAGGGGAAAGGTGTCTTTCAGAAAAATCCTATGCTTATGTGTCAAAAAACTTATATTAGAACAATGCTGTATAGAAACCTAATATGTAGCCTTGTTACATTTAATTTTGATTGACAATTAAGATAATATTAATGCCTTTCTTTATGTCTCGTTTCGTCATGTATTCGCTCAGTCTAGAAGTTTATAAAGATTTTAAGGCAAACAGCGTAGTTTAAATTGGAAAGAAGAATCGTAACCGGAATGACTTGGGGTACAGACTTGAATGCTGCCACTGCTGCAATTTGCTTGTTGAATAAAAAGTCGCTGATTAGAATAGACATGAACGCCTGGCATTTGGCATGGTTTGGTAAGTGATGAACATTAGTTGAGCTTTATTTGCCTGACCAAGTTGGGGTTGCAGCTTAGAATAGAATGTAGAATCATTAGAGTTGTATCTAGTTAATATATTGTAAATATTCCTGCAAACCTCTGTATTCCAGAAATCTTAAATGCGCGTGACATTATTTTGCCTTAAGCTCACCAACTATCAGGAAATACAGTTTTAAGTTTAGTTTTACGTTTTGTGCGGTATCTTGCCTTTGCTGTCAAATTACGCAAAGACAATAACTCGCTAGAGAGAGGTAACATCTAAGGGTAATGCCCAAAGTAGTTTGTTAGGTTGTTAGATACTCTTAAACGTTATAATCCTAAGTCAGCTCTCTGAGACGTGAAAAATGCAAGTCAAATTTTTTCAATTGGTCAGTTAGAAAGAGAGATATAGATTGAGATGTCTCCATATTTTATATGATATATGGCAGCAAATAAATCAGTTTAATAATAAGAATCTTGAAACTTTTTTCACGTTCATTGCATAAGAAAAGCAAAAGACTGATAGTATAAAAATGTATTATTTGAGTGCAGCATAACATATGCAAGAAATTTAAATATGCAGATTAAATATTTTACAATCTAACAGAACATTATATCAAAAAAACTTTAAAAAATTTTTAAAAGAAATTCATAAAAAAAAGGATATTTATCTGCTTGTCACATACGCCAATCTGAGATCCAACGGAAAATATTAGAGTGAAAAGCTAAATTAAAATTTGAAGTCTAATTCATGAAAATTAAAAAACACACGTGTTCTTAACTTATTCCTTTAACAAAAATGTGCAGTCAATATGTTCGTTTGCGAAATTTGGTTAACTAGATCCTTGACTTGAAACAGCGAGCATTTCTGTACCCCTAAACTGCGCTAAATTCCTGGTAATTCTAGGAATATGCGTTCGCAAAAATTCTGCGCGAATATATTTATGTCTGACGTAATATTGTTACCTTACAGGACATGTTTATGCTAAGCGAAATTAAAAAACACTGAATTTGTTCTTCGTTATTTCTGTTGTCAATCACAATGGTTAAAATAAAACAGAGCATTCTTTTCCCAAGCAGATTTAATGAACCATTAACGACCATGACATTAATCTTAAGCCCTAATCCACCTCAAAATCCGGAAGAGTTGAATGAAAACTAAAGAAGTTAAATCTCGAAACAAACAATTCTGGGAAAGGTAATAATGAACACTTAGCATTATTTAACGCTAAGAGAAGGAACTCTATGCATCACCGGAAGTTAGTCTCCGAGATCGGTACTGGAAGTTATTACTTAATGTTGGCGCCACCTAGCGGTATGTGGTTGCGCATCGTCAGTAACGTCGGATTCTGCCGGACTCAGGCGAACAAAAGCAAAAAGTTATCACACAACAGCAATTTGAGAAGTTCCACCTGACCGCTACACTGGTTGACACTGAAAAGCGGTTAATAAAAAACGAATTTCTCTTTTGAAAGACAAGCTTAGTAATACGGGCAAATGCATGTTCAAGTATAAAAATGTATTTTGCCACTGGAGTTAAATTTGGATGTACAAAAGCGCTAGCAGTTCCCACGCTTTCAATATTTTTTGAATGTATAGAATGAATGAATGTACTTGTATGAATTACCATCTAAGGTAATATGTGAATTTGAGTCTTGAGTAATTTGCACCAGTCATACTTTACACCAGAGTTTTCCGGTTGGTATTGTCCACTGATGGAGTTTTGAAGGAGATGAATGACGATCAAGGGTCCTATTCGGGGTTTATAAGCAAAATATGCACCAGCAGTTGATCAACGTAATGAATATCCAATTAATTAAAAAATCATTATTAAAAGCGATAATTAATTGTTTATTTGTATAAAGTTATATCATGTAATAAGGAGAAAGCAGATAAAATAAACATAGGGAAAAATATACTAAAAGTATTCAATATATTTTTTAAATCAATAATATTTTTAATATACAATTTGTTTATGCAAAAAATGCAATATAAAAAAAATAAAAAGCTGGATTTCAAGACAACACTAACAAAAAACTATAATGAACAGAAAACTAATGAACCATTTTTGAACAATTGGATTTAAGAATAAAGTTAAGCAAGCATTGAGCATTTAAAATCTATGATATTGCTTCTGAAGAGTGGTTTATTATTTATAGAATTAACAAAAATAATAAAACATAAATATCCCTTTTTTAAAAAAACTTCTATTCATATTTACAGTCTTATTGTTAACTTTAAACTATTTTATGTACTATTATTTGTATAATAATTATGCTGTATGCTGTATACTGTAAAAAAATGTAAAATAGGCGATTAGAAAACTATTCTCTATTTAAAAGAAGGTTGGGTGCAAGAAAAGGGCTGGGTATCACTTCTTTACTCAATGATATTTACGCATCTGTTTTATAACTCTTGCAAAATGCATTTTCGTGTCGTGTGTTAATTGTATTTATAATTGTGCATTTTCGTGTCGTGTCGTTGCTGCTAAAAACGTTACCTAAAGAATTTAACAATATATATGTTACGGTGAAACACCGAAATCTGGAGAATGTCGACTTTCACCGGTGAATGTCAACATTCACATAGTCTTTTGGTGTATGTCCGAAATATTTTCCAAATACTCTTATTTCTGACTTACACCGGTTAATGTCGACATTCACCATGTACTAATGGTGAATGTTGAACATATAACAATATTATATTTTCTTCTCCGTAAATGAGTCGCGAATAAACCCACTTGAGACTTGAAATAAGAACTTAAGAACATGAGAACCTAAAACACACAATACATTCAAAATGAGAAAGGAAAATAATAGAAGTTAAAAAGTTACTTAATTATACAGTACGTTCTAAATGAGAAAATAAAATAACAGTAATAAAAAACTTGCTAAATTATGTGATTCAGATCTTATTTATTGCAACAACTTAAACTATTATGGCACTTTATGACCTCTCTTTTCGACTTTCACCAGAGCATATCTGTGATTGTCGACATACACCGGTGAGAGTCCGAATATACAAGAATGTAAGTGAAATATTCGGACTTTCACCGACGTATTTGGTGAATGTTGATATTCTCCGGTGAAAGTCGACATTCTCCAATTTCGGTCTTTCACGGTAACATATACACATATACACGATAACCATTAAAAATTACCTTCATTAATTACATAATACGACGCGCAACCTTTTAAAAGAATTATTCATAAGCTCATTCAATTTTGGTCATTTACGAATTTGAATTTGTTAAGTACTATTTTAAATAGGGAATAGAATTTCAAAACGTTTTGATCAACCAGCTCTCATTTTGAAAATGATCATCTATTTTAATTTAATGAAATTTTGATCTGTGTTAGAAGAATACTCCCTGTATATATATCTATATTTTCTCTCGTCTTCCGGCATGCCTTCGTGGTGTAACGGTAGAACACTCAGCGCGTATTCGAGAGATCCGGGTTCCAGTCCCTGCGAGGGCATTGCATATTTCTCATATCTCCTGCTTCGAAATAACCTAATGACTCTACAGTGGCGCCCGAACTACAAGGTATAATAATTCGCCACCACAAGGATTTGGCGACTAGGTTCCCTAATCCCCGATCGCTCTTTAAAAGGGGGAGCATATGAAGTGTAAATGTTAGCTAGGTGTGCAAACACTGACTGGCGACTTTTAGCTATGATTTACCATATACCATCCATTGCACTAGATCGATCTGTGTTAATAAGAGAAGCAGATGAACTTGAAACACCGGGGTGATCGGTAGCACATGCTGTATCGATATTTTATCACGCTTTTCAGCATGTTTTCGTGGTTTAACGGTAACACACTCGGCGCGTATTCGAGAGGTCCAGGTTCGCGTCCCGTAGAGGGCATTGCTCATTTTTCATGTCTTCTGCTTCAAATAAACCTACTGACTCTACAGATCTAACACATATCCTAAGTCGCGCTTTCGAGATAGGAAAAACGCAAGTTAAATTCGGTCAATCGGCCTAGTAGAACGAAAGATATAATACTGCCCTCTAGTATTTTCTTTTAATTTTTTCATGCAGAGTGTTACTTATTGTACTAATTAGGTGTAATCTCATCTTGCTGGACTATTAAATTTTCTGAATCATCTTTCATTCTATCCACGAAAGTGCAAGATATTGAGATATAGCATACTCGTCTTAAAGTTTCGGAAGTGGTAAAAAGGGGCCGCCATATGACGCAAAAGCTATTTAGTTTTTATGAAACCTGTTTCTGTTAAATGATAGGATGACAAATTTCCAAGCCTCATATCCGGACACTGTCTTAGCTTACCATTCCGCACAGATAAAATTTTGAATATTTTAAAACTTGAAAACTTGAAGCGGCTTTCTGGCAGGAGATTTGAGATTTTTTTATATGTGTCTTAGATACGTTACAACATGCGTTCCAACAATGTCTTACATTACGCCAAATTTATAAATTTAACATTTTTTTTTTTGCTAAGTGAATATCAAGACTACGCACGATACGGGTAACTTGAAAACTGCAGCACTTTACTACAGCCCTGTGCTCGGATATGTTGTGTTTTATTAGGTTAAATGTAAATTTCTTTGTAATTTTGCGTGCTATACTCTAACCATAATTGTCAATATATTTGTAGTTATGAGTTGCTCGGCGACAGCTACAAATTTGCAAACATTGCTTTTTTAGTCCAAAGTGAGTCTGAATGACTCATTTTGACTTACTGAAAGTGAGTCAAAATGAACATCTTTCATTTGAAATTACTCCTTAATGTTTTTAAAAAATGATAGGACTATTTGAATTTAGCTGAAAATATGCTTTGATCTAGTCAGGAAATGACTTTAGTCGGTGTGCACCCTCCCACAGTATCTAAACTGTTCGCATGAAATCCTCAGCCTCATTTATGACTGTTTAGTTTGACATATCTAGGATCAACACTTAAGAAAATAAAACATGTAGTCATTTTTTACGAACATCTTGTATATTGTATATTGTATATTGTATATACATCTTGTATATACCCTTTTTATTACAGCTAATCCCTAAAGATTTTCATTACTTATAAAATTGCAAGTAATAGTAACTTTACTGTCGGAATATGTTTTATTTCTTGTAAATCTGCCGTTATATCCTGAAACATCTACGATGTCGGCTAATTTTCATAAATCGGAATACTGAATTTTACAAACGATCCAGAGTAATTGATGTATAAAAGTAAATTTAAATGGATGTCTTTTCCGAATTAGTATTGTATTAACAAAAATTAACAATTCTTCTAAAAGACGCAAGTTAAATTGGTTACACGAGTGGAAAATTGTGTTATGTCTAAAAGTTTATTGTTTAATGTACATTTTAAAATTTATATGTATAGAAGTTTGCTTACAGAAGATATGCCTTTAATAAATATCTAGTAATATATTTTTATCACTGTAAGAATATAAAACGTCTGATAAAATATTTTTGGAGTAAAAATAATAATCAGAAATTCGTGTGGATATAAATAGTTGATATGCAATTTAATTTACATGCAATTATGAGGAACTGCGCTTCAAGAAATTTAAATACTGCACATTCTGATCATTTATGTGAGTACACTCTAAATATACTCAAGGTTTTCTAAAATAGTATAAATGTTTTACCAATTAGTACTTCCCAAATAAATTATTTTAAATCATCATAGAATCGTATTTAGCTATTCAACAAATATTGACTTTTTAATTTCTGTTAATTAACAAAATATTTCCATTTCTCCTCCACTTTATCCATTGTCTAATTAAAATGAAAAAGGGTTAAAAATTCTTCACATTACATAAACTCTGATTATAATGAAATATCCATCACAAAGTGTTAAAGCATTGATCCTGAATACTTATTAAAACCAGAATATTTGAGCAATTTCCAGACAGCTTTGATGTTCTTTTAGTGAGATTTTTTACTTTTTCGAATATTTAAGATAGTGGTAATGTAGAAGAATATGTTAAAAGTTTTTCGATCCAGTTTTAAACATTATTAAAAGAAGATTATGTGTAATTTTAAAAAGAATTTAAAAAGCACATTTTTTATTTCTTTTGCTGTTGTGAACAAAAGACTGTCATTCTATTTTATTATTTTTAATAGTATCATACATTACTTTCTTTCAATGGCATTTTTTTAAAATTAAATAATCAAAGATATTTAACAAAGAAAAGCAGACTTTAAATGTTCTAAAATTAACCTCTGAATGTTGCATAAATTTCTTTTTGAACTAATTTCAGAAAGGGTACAAATTATTAACTTTGATAAATAATTTCTAAAATCTGCTACGTTAGCAAACTTAATAAGCTTTAACATGAAATTTCAAAACCATTTCTTCTCAAATACTGAAATTCTTGAGGCACAAATCTCAGTAGCATTTAATGCGTACATTTCCAGTTTTGGTATTTGAGAAAATTAAGGACATTTGCTACCTTAGCGTAAAAGTTTTCATTACGTAGACTGAAAACTAGATGCATTTGATATTTAACAATAATGTTTGATATTTAACAATAATGTTTTGATATTTAACAATAATGTTTTGCTGTTTGTTTTCGAAATATGTGAGTTTATAGAAAGTAAGGTATTACGAAAGGAACCTAAATGGATTCTTTCCGTTTACAAATTACGTGTCTGTGGAACTTTTATCAGATTACCCATCTGCAAATGCGACACAGATAAACATACGTAGAACCAGATCTCATAACATTTTTTATTAATATTTTTCTCCGTGTCATACATAACTTGCGTTTGTCATCGTAATCTGCATATGACCTCTACAGAGCATGATATACTGCACTATTACTCAGTCGTATGTTTATACCACCTAAACTGACCTTCAGTGATATCCGTCAGAGTAAATACTTCTCGCTTAGGTTTAAAACGCTAAATTTTCATTCAGTAAGAATAAAGTTATGATTTGTATGGACATTTAGGTTCAAAATTATGCTAGGAGAATGATATGCATACTTATCTGGATTCTTCGGCATATTTGTTTGGATACAATGCAGATTATAAAATGTTAAGGGCAACAACAACTGCAATTTATGTATATACCACTACTGATGCGGTAGAAATTACTTCTTAAAACGAAATTAAATTTGGACATCCGAAAAGCAGGTGGATTTAGCAAAGCAGAGTATATGTGGACTAGCTGTATGAGGAAAGGATGCCATTTTAAATGACAATGGATTCGTTTGTATGTTTTAAATGGAGAAAGCCATGGAAACCCAAACAGAGAGTCCATTAAGTGACCATCTGAACCGGGGTTGAATTACCAGTATTCAGCGGTTTATTCTTGGGTCACGGATGATCCATCAGAAAAAGGTTATGAAAAAGGTCTATTTAAAAAAATATTAGATAACAAAAAGTCTATATCAACAGTATACAAGAAAAGATGTAAAATTCAGTATCTAGTAACCGAAGCAAAACTAAGCATACCACATGATTTCTGCAAATTTCGTGTAAATTTGATGGCAGTTTTCACATGAAAAGCTAATGCAGCTATATTCTTGCTAATTTACTTTATTTTATGAAGATACTGAATATTAGACTTAGAAACTATGGGATCGTGTTTTATGAAGCTTTTGTAAATGTAACTGACAGTAGCAGTCAGCTTTAAGAAATTCTCGGCTATTAAGATAATTTAGGATTATACTTTCATTGTATATCCTATAAAAATGCCTATAAGAATGTCCTATAAGAATAAAATGTTTGTAAACTGAGATATGCTGAACGTTAAAATTGACAATTTTGAAGAACTTATCAAATGAATTTTAGAAACTGCAGCTACAGCAACAGGACGGAAAGTATCAACATCAAAAGTGTCATGCATTATTATATTTTGGAATACTGTTCATAAATGGAAATTTCGCTAAAGAAAATTATTTTTCCCTAATTTTTCGTTATGATTATAAGTACACTTTGCATACACTATCTACACACTCTGCATTAACATTTCTTCCTACTGCATAAAACTCGAACTAAAAAATCGATATAATATCTATTGCATTACTAAATCATGCCTCTAATGACGGATTTATTCTAGAATCCAACCTTATTTTTTTTAATCAAAATATCATCTTTCACGATGATTGAAAAAGTGAATTCCGTTTGTAGGGGTATAAGGTATTTCTCCCACTTCCCTAGCTTGCCTTCGTGGTGTAACGGTAGCATGCTGGGCCGGTATTCCAGAGGTCCATGGTTCGATTCCCGGCGAAGGCGGTTGCATATTTTTCATCTCTCTGGCTTCCAAAAAATGCTAATGACTTTACAAGTGGCGCCCGAACTAAAAGGGTTGTGGATGATGATTCTCCGCACCCAGGATTTGGCGACTAGGTCCCCTAAAACCCTAGTCGCCCTTTAAAAAGGGGAGTATATAAGGTATTTCTCCCACTTCCCTAGTGTGCCTTCGTGGTGTAACGGTAGCTCGCTGGTATTCCAGAGGTCCGTGGTTCGATTCCCGGCGAGGGCGGTTGCATATTTTTCATCTCTCTGGCTTCCAAAAAATGCTAATGACTCTACAGGGTTTCCATTATTTTTACTAATATTTATTTTAATTTGTTAGTTTTTTTCTATCCTTTCTGATTTCCCCACGTTCCCTCGCCAATATGTAAATAAGTTAGGGTGAACGAGAGTGTACTTAAACTGAAGTAGCGAAACGATCAGTTCACAGCGTGTTTTCGCTATTGAATGAGCAGGTTGCTACTGCTAGCAGCTGTTAATTTTGAATCTCGGGTTCACATTCTTGCCGCCGAAATTAGTATTTCGCCGGTGTAGGTTTATGAGTAAACCTGCTAAATTAAATTGTGTAGTCTTGCACTATTATTTACCTTTAAATTTAGTTTGTTACATTACTATCTTTAAGTTTCTCACCACAGGTGGTTGGTGACAGTGTAGGTTTTTGCCGCCTGTAAATATTTGTATTCAATAAAAGGGTTTTTACACCTTTCCTCTGCTGTATTCATCTTCTAGTCTCTGCAAGAAGTCGCAGAACATACTTTCAAATAAATCTAGCTGCAATGTATTTTAACAGAAAAGTCTAGATCTTACAAGTTTGTATACCAAAAACCAGCGACCTTAAAGTGCTCCCTGTTAAGAGTTCTCATCAATTCTGAGGTTTAGCGTCAGGCAAATTATCGCCATTTATACTAAGCTGTTTGTGCTCTAGGCAGTTTATTTATGGGGAGCAGCCCGCTTACCTAACCATAAGTGTCATTATGGCTTGATTAGGCTGTCCCAGTTATAGTTACAAACACAGCACACACACTAGAGCAGAACTCTCATCGTTGATCGATTATTATTGACATAATTCATAATCTTTCTTAAACGATTTCTCTCCTTGTCAAAACTGATGAAATCCATTCCATGTTAAAAGTTCCATTTATGATGAAATCTTTCCTTATACCTTTTAAAAGTGGGCAGATCTCCACGAAGTGTTTAGTATCTGCAGTTTCATTGCAGTTGCAGTAGAAATCGGATTTGCATTGCAGCTTTAACGGAGTTTTGAAGATTAAGTCTTTTAAAGTGCGCATTAAAACGGTCACGATTTGTTAAAATTCGGTTTAATTCTATGTCACTATATGTTTGTTCTTTTCATTTTATTGTTACCAGTCTAAGCAGAAATTAACTTTAGAGGTAACTCATATTAAAAATTTATTCGACAGTTTGAAGAGGAATCACAAGCTAAAAATAGATAACAATTTGTTAACCGGTGTATGCCGGAAGGAAACTATATAAATTGCAAAGATTTAAATTAACGCAGAATTTTAATCTAAACGTATCTTCAACCTTATCCTCTCACCAAATTAACTTAACTCTAATTAAATACCAATTGGCAAGCAGTATATACATTCAACCGGCCGTGGCTTCTGATAGACAACTAACTTCGACTACCACAGAAATAAATTGGCCTGTTTTAAACAGACAATAACTGTTGCCGGTGCAAGCTAACTAACGCATTGTTACTCAAAATTTGATACTTAACCAAATGTATGTTCTACTGAAGGGAGGCGGAGAGGGGAGAGAAAGGTAACATAAAAGTAACTGGTTAATTAAATTAAAACTTTACAAGATGTACTAAAAAATCAGTACTTCTTAGCTGCTAAATTCTTATTTTAATGCATAGATAGAAATATGTTTCCTTTTTTTTTTCATGCTACTCTTTTCCTTTTTCATAGCTATAGTTGTAGAGAATAGACATTTGTCAGAAACTGTTTTTCCATTTTTCTCCTTTGTTTCTAAAATACACGCACCTAGTCAGATTGCAGAATTGAGATGTTTATGTCACCAAGTCACATCTTCAGGATTAGAGATTCTTTCTTAAGTACAAAATATTAAAGATGGCTCCCTGCTCCAAGAGCTCAGTGATTAAGAACAGCTGGATCTTTTTGTAATAGGAAGATTTTTGGATTCCTCAGCTGATCTTTTAGTCTTTATACTAGTCGATACATTTTTCACACTGGTAAGGCTTCAGCACCTGCTGAGATTTGAAGCCGGGATCATCTACTCTTTCCGGTCATTCTGCATTTATCCACTAAATTACCAAAGTCACTAATCAGCTTGTAATAATTTCTGTAATCTGGATTTGGATCAGTCGGCATTGATGATTTGATCTGATAGCCATTAGGCCATTACCGGTTCTAGGTCTCTGACCATAAATCGCTCTGATCAGAAGTTTATGTAAATTTAAATTATATGCAAACAATACTGCTCGTCTTCTGTTCTAAAAATTCTAATTATTCTTCTATTCAGTCTAGGCAGCGAACCGAAATCCTCTCGAGAAGTTGAATGTAAGAGACCGTCGGACTGCACCACAGGCGGGGGGGGGGGGGGGGCGTTGTCCAGGAATTCCCACCGGGTTGGAAGCTTAAGAAAGAGCAAATCCCTACGATATGTAATATGAATACTTAGATGTACAGAGGCTGGTCTTTCTTCAACCTATACCTGTAACTTGGGCTGCTATCGAGCGACAGGTAAATCTGCCGACACATGACTGAAAAGCTCAGTGTATAAATGAAACTGATTGAGCGCTTTTTTTGCCAATGAATGTGAGATCCTGACGAGAGATTCAACAACATGAAAGTTTAGTTGCAAGGGTTAATTCATATGTCTTTTTATCGATTAGACATTGCAAACTTTAGTGCATGAACCTTTTTTGTGGTTTTCCCCATGTGTAACGCGTATACAAGCCAGTTTCCCTTAGAAAGTACTCCACAAAGGCATCCCTTACTTTAGGAAAATAGCCCTCCAATGTTTTGCCATAATCAAATAAACCAAATCAAACAATAAACTCTAGATAAGTAAATCTAATTCGAAAATTGTGCTCATGAAGTACAGCAGTCTTTCCGCTTTATGTAAGTAGGAATTACCTAACATTGAATTAATAAATTTTAATTAATTTATATGTAGGATTTAAAAATTTAAGTATAGGCGATAATTTGGCGTGTTGTCTGAAGTAGCTCGCATTGGCCAGTAAGTTTATACAGCAATGATGCAAAAGAAGTTTAGTTAAGAGTTTCAATTTACCAGTTAGCGGAAGTATATCTGCATAGCTGGTACAATTCTATTGTAAAAGGCACTCATTTAAACTGTTTTATACATTACTTAATATTTGTTATATATCACGTCTAGTTTCTAAAAGTACATCTTGGCTCTAACAAACCGGCCATTCAGAATGAGTTGAGACGGGCTACGCTTTCTCAATGTCTTTAGACACACAGAAAAGACTCGTTTATTAGAAAGCCACCTTTTGACAAGACAGGAAGTCAGCTGACTCGAATTAAGCATTTTCATAAAGAATGGGGACTCTAAAAATATATCCACCTTCCACCTTCTAAAAGTTTGTTTAGAAAGACTTAGTATCACTGTCATTTCTGGACGTACTTGCATTTTTCGACGTACAGGGTAAGTCGCGATATTGTCTGTTAAAATTCCCGATCTTAATTTGTAAACACTTTTCTCCCTCCTTACTGTGTGCCACCGGGGTGTAATAACAAAACTTGTCTGGCTAGTAATCGGGAAGTCTGGAGTCTGAATTTCGTTTCTGGCACTGCTGATTTTTTGTGTTTCGTTTTTCTGTGTTCTTTAAAAAATTATGGTTCTACAAAATGACGGGTAGATTTAAAAACTGGAGTTCTTAGATAATTGTTTTCGGATTCTCTTCCATGGTAATTTTAGTCTGTTTGATCAGCAACAAAAGTCCTTCCGTCCTTCTCAAGATGAAATAGCCAAATGCAGATTTCCATATTTAGAGTAATCTTAAGTTCGTTTTCCAATGTTTGGACTACTACAGCAAATTTAAATTAATTCTCTCAGTAATAACTCAAGACTAGAAATGTTTCGGTTTATCTAACCATTGCAATCAAACACAGTAAAGATCAAGCATGGACTGTGACATCTATCTATCAGCTCGTTTTATTTCCCATAGATCTTCCAATAGCTCTTTCAATAATAGCTTTGCAATGGCTCTTTCAGATATCTGTAACGCAGAAAACTGCCTTGCAGATTATATGTAAGTATCCGATGTAAGAAGATTGCCTTCTGCAAAATCACATAGATCATTTATATCCCATCACCCAAGGAAAATGTAATTAGGAGTGTTCACATACTCTGTGTCTATTAATATATTTTCGATATTCCAAAAGGTAGCGTAGTTATTGTACATTTAATATTTTAATATAGAGATATAAATAAGGATGCTGGCTCCAAAACTCAATAGCAAAAACTCAACACAAAGCAAATTGAGGACATGAAAATGAGTATAAGTGTTCTGCTGGTAGGAAAGTAGATATTTCTCGAAATGTTAACCAGAGATAAGTTTGAGTTTATTCCAGTATTGCAAAGCACACGAGGGCTCCACGCAGATATGTCTTCTTAGACCTGGTTTGTATTTACCAACCAAAGATAAAATGTGCTTGTGGAAACTTTTATAGAAAATGCTTAAACATAATTTTTAATCGAAAATCAGCAGTTTACGCAAAAAGGAAGCATTTTGTAAAGCTCCAGAGTTTTAATATAATAGCGTTTAAAGGAAATTTATTCTTAACAGTGCTACAAATTAATGTCTCAACTGTATCGGAAGTTAAATTTCGTAACCACTGTAAAGTATCAGTGTGTCAAAACGATACGATAAATACGCAAATCACAGCAAAGAATATTAACTCTATAGAATAACCTCCAGTATGCTTGCTCAGCTTTCACATCAGTAATTCACAGAATATAATGACTCCTCCCATATTTCTTTAATATATAACTTCTGATATGTTATTTGTCAACGTTACCAAATTCAGCGAGAATAGCGAATTACTTCTTCCTTATAATTTTAATAATATCTTAGAATAGGGAAATTATTTTAGTACCTTCAAGAGATAGTCATCAAGTAAGGAAACAGATTTAAAAAAAATCATCTTACACTTAGAAGAATCGATGATTAAGTCATGAAACTAATAGAGCTATTACCTCATGGTATAATTTCTTCTCGCATTTTATTCCGTGTCGTAATCACGGTTTTAATTCTAAATGCTTACCACGCTTGAAGATCTCCAAATGACTCGAAGAAATTCGCTTGTCATTTTAAAACACTGCCTTAAAACGTTTCGTTTTATTTATCTACAATATTAAATAAGAAGTAATCCTATAATTACTTATTTCATGCAAAGGTTTGATAATTATCATGGAAAAACGTGTTAAAATGATATTTTGTGACTCGTCTAGACTAGTAGATTATATGCAGTTGATAGATCATTGTTTTCTGAGCTTCTGGGTAGTTTTTTGAAGTCTATATTGCTGGAACTACGCTTCTTAAAGCATTTAAATTGCAGATACCAATTAGGATCTTAAAGATTTGCAAGCAAGGCTGGATGATTTCTCACCTGTGACGTATAAATTCGAGAAAATCGAAATTCAGTTTCGGTATTGGGGGAATTCCAGGTACTGGTGATGTGTCAGTTCATAGTTCTTCAGTTCAGTGATATTACTTTCAAATTTAAATGTTATAAATTGATTTTATAGGAAAAACTATTATTATATCCTCTTCCAAATTTAAAGGGATGAATGGCTAAACTACAGTAGTATTAGGAACAATTTTGAGTAGAATGTTTTGAGTTCAGATTCAACTGGAAGTGCTAAGAATTGGAAACCTGCATAATTGTTTACTTTTTGTAATGACAGGTAGGAATATAAGAAGGAAAATGCGAGAAAAAAAATGCCACTTTCTCGTAATCGACCCCTGATTTCTTCTTTTCAACCTCTTATTTCTTTTGCAACGGTTTGAGCTCGCATTTGCGTTAACAGATGATTATTGCCTACATATCATTATCAGAAACAATATGTTTATTAACATCGTTACGAAGACAAATATCATTATTATATTAATAGCATTATCAGGAAAAAATATCGAATGCCACAGTCAGGAAAAACTGGTAAAGGGAGTGTCTCATAAATTTTGTTATAAGATCCTATAAAAATCTTCTAATGTTTTTCATAAGTGCGGTGTCATTTTTCTTTTTAACGAGTGGCAATGACCCAAATTATTGAATGAAGCATATTGACGAGTATTTTGCTTTTAAACAGGACGCACATTTACAATCACTAATCGGACTGTAAAACTTTTCTTTAAAGCATCTAGTATATGCAGATTATGTAAATACTGTAGATGCATATTGGCAAAATTCTGAAAGACGTATGCCTTGGAAATCCCGGTGATCTCAAAATAACCTTTATACAGTTATTGTGAATACGATAATGTTTCTTGAAAAAAAATAACCTTTATACAGTTATTGTGAATACGATGATGTTTCTTGAAACAAAGAGAATTCTCACCACCTTTTTATGGTGAAAAGGCACAGTCGAGAGAATTAATAAAAGGAGTAACTGCATTCCTAGCCAGAAAGCTCAAATGTATTACCTCTTCTACCACCAGTTGTAAATCTTTTCCTTCCTTTCCTTTTTCCGTTTCTTTCGATGTTAATTTATAATTAACTGTTTACATTTCCTTTTCTATTTCAGGATTTAACGTGTAAACGCCTAAAATTCAAAATTATCCTTTGTTATGATAAATATTTATTGTATGCTTTAATTTCAATGCTTTGGCAAACGGGGGAAGAGTTCTAGATACTGTAGAGGCAACAAAAAAAAATGTTTCGAAATCATGACGAACAAAACTTATAAAGAAAGCTGTGGCTCCTTCAAAAGCTGCAGGAACTTCAAAGTGCTGCAGTTGCTTTGCAATCAATCTCATGTTTTAAGAAACGCATATCTTTTTTTACTTTGGGACATTTTTTTTCAAATGAAGACTACTGCTGTCTCAGACGAGTATCCCATAATTATCTCATGGTTAAAAGCAGTGCAACTCACTGAGTTTTTCTATTTTTTAATTATTTTTTATTTATTTGTTTTCCGTGAAGGGAGAGAACTTGCGTGCATGCGTCTGAATGTCTAACTATTTTCTCAATATGACAGTTTTTAGTAGAATTCTTTCATTGTATAATAGCGGAATGTGAATTCCCCAGGTACTTGTTTTTACAGAGTGGTTTTAACCTGGAAACGAAAAACTAGTTTATTATTATTATATCTTACTCAAAACTCAATATTTTATTCTAATTTAAGGGATAAGTGAAATATAATATTTTTTGATTTTCTCTATAAAACGCATAAAACGCCTTTAGTTATAAAACACAGACTAATGCCCAATATTATATTTATTTGCACTGATTGTTCGGACACTCTTCAAAGAAGATTGACGAATTTATTTAAAGTGATAAATAGCATCATAAAATATAAACATAAACTAAAAAATGTATAGTAATTTATACAACACTACATTAGGAAGAAAATAAAATTCAAACTGTACGGGACAACAAAATTTTAAAACACGGTTAATGCTTCGGAAAGAAACCTAGACTTTTCACATTAACAGGAACATTATCTCCTCTAACTCACATGCGTATATTTACTTGAAAGTTCATGGTCAATTACAGATCAATGAAATACGTTCCACCTTTCCGCCAAGTTATTTTTAAGGCACTGAGTTTCCTATCAGAATTTTGCGATTCAACAGTTCTTCTAGGCGTATTCCAGACGTTTTCTGAGGAATTTACATCAGACGATTTGGTTTGTCAGTTTATTCAGTTAGTATCTTCAGTTTCAAGAAAATCATCACCCAGATTTTCTGGGGAAAACTTCTAAAGGTCCTCACGCTGGATTGTATGTCTTCATCTCAATATCTATGGGCAAGCACAGATTCTTCTGTCGAAAGCTGGGAAGTATGTCCATGAATAATTATTTCTCATAGCATTACATCTTTCTACTACTTTCTAATGCTGCGGTCATACTTTCTAACTCAGCGAGAATATTTTGCTTTTTTTGTTAGCTTCCGATTAAACTTGCTTAGATATTAATTGACATTAACATAATAAAATAACTATTGCTTTAAATTTTCAAGCTAATTCTGTGATGTCACAGTCATTACTGAACTTCGTATTGTCATCGATAAGAGCACAAGCTTTCTCCTACAGAATCCGCTTTGATAACTGAATCAAATGCGCCTCCTTCAGTTCTGAAGTCGCACAACTGGGAGCTTATTATACTAATAAGAACTTTACTCAGTAAAGTTTCGGAACAGAATTTGCAACGATATAAAATTTCAGTGAAGATTGCAGGGTTTAAATCAGCTGCCCAGTAGTTATGTTACTGCTGAGATACGCGGTTACAGACATACATGATCTTGAAAAGCAGTTGCTTTTCTTTTAACCTTATCTCTCTCCTTCCAGCAGTTCTCAGACTATATCTCTTGAATTTTTTGTAATTGTCAGCTCTGCTTCTAAACGAATGCCAGCTCCCCACCTCAGACGTTTCCATAATGGCACAACGGCGCCATAAATGTCTGTTTAAGACCCCTGTTACCCTCTATTCTGATCATTCTGCTGTGGGCCGGTTGTATTCCGGAGAAAATACATCGCCAAGGCTTATTAGATGGGCCTTAAAACTACAGGATTAAAAATTTATAATTAAATATACGCCTAGGAAAGACAACATTGTGGCGGTCTTTAGCACGAATAAAATTAGACAAAGATAGCATCCCACCAGCGGCTGAGCACTGGTAGTTCGGCCCGAGGTTCAAATCCCGTGAAAAGGCTGGCTGCACGGGCGTTTTCGCGGTTTTCCCCATGTGTAACGTGTAATCCTTCCCCTTAGGCAGATATTCCCCTTAGGCATCCCTCCCCTTAGGCAGATATTCCCCTTAGGCATCCTTTCCCTTAGGCAGATAGCCCTAGTGTGCGTCGCCATAATTAACTAAACCAAACAAAGGTAGCAATGGCATGAACTGTGTTAACGTCAAAAATCCTGGACTCTTGTGAAACTATTATTGCCGAATCGCAAACTGATCCAGAATCTAGACACATCTTTGCATTTTTAATCAATTATCATATTTAAAAGACCATGAGAATTTCGAAGAGCCGGATATAGTGGCCATTTGAAATAGAGCTGCAAATTATGAGATAATTGATAATCTCTTGTTTTATTCTAAAACAACAAATGAGAATAACGAATTAAGACCGGTCATCCCCACCTATTTAAAGCTCCGTATTTTTCAAGAATTGCATTATACATCTAATGAAAGCTATTTGGGCATCGGGAAAACGATGCAAAGAGTACATGAGGCGGTTTATTTTCTGAGAGTTCAAAAATTTGTTGCGAAATATGTCAGGTCCTGCCCTACTTTCCAATTAGTTAAATGATTTAAATGATAGCCCTGCCTATTTATATAGCCTATTATAGCCATGCCTATTTATATAGCCTATTATATATTAATAGCATTTAAACTCCCATATATTCAGAAATTGAGGCCTGGTGGTGCAGAGGCTAACGCATCGCGCAGCAGCACCACAGGTCCGGGGTTCGATTCCCAGGCTGGGCAAGGTCGACTCATCCTTTCATTCCTTGATTTTCATCTCTTGGATCGATAAAATGAGTACCAAGTTCGCTTGGGGACTAAACACTGGGGGTCCTGCGACAAGCTGACCACTTGTTCAGGACATAGCTTACGCACCCCGGGGGCCCACGGTCAAGAAAGCAGATTTTGGGATACTGCAGGCTTTGGCTTACTAGGGCTGTTACGCCACTGAGTTTAGTTTATATTCGAAAATTAATTAATGACGTGGTGGCAAATTCAGACATGGCAAGAGCAAGACAAAAGTTAAAAGAAAGATTTCGACTTTCTAAAAGTCTGGACTTTTAATAAATATAATTTGAGGCTTATGTCCTATTATAGAACATTCATTAAAGGTATGTCGCATAAAGCCTTTGCTAAATTTAAAAAGGAAAAAGGCTAGATTCATTTGGTCTGTGGAAGTAAATCCAGCTTTTGAAAACCTAAAAGCGACACTTATCCAAGACCGTATCTTAAAATTTCCTGAAGGTGGTGGTGTGTGTGGTGTATTTAATTATGGCAAAGCACACTAGGGCTATCTGCCTAAGGGAAGGAATGCCTTCGTGGAGGACTTTCTAAGGGAAACTGGCTCGTATACACGTTAAACATGGGGAAAACTACGAAAACGCCCATGCAGCCAGCCCGTTCGCGGGATTCGAACTTCGGACCGAACTACCAGTGTTCAGCGACTTTGCCGCTCGGCCGCTGGTGGGCCATTTCCTGAAGGAGACGGCAAGTTATAAATCGCCGCAGAGGCATCTGATTTTGCGGTAGGAGACGTGTTTATGCAAGACGGACAACCGATAACATATTTTAGGTAAACAAACACTTAATCAAACTCAAAGAAATTATACTAATACCTAGAGAAAAACGCTAGCAATTCTGTTGGCTATTCAGAGATTTAAGAGTTTATTTTAGCAAGGAACCTGTTACCGTATACGGGAAGCATGGGATCGTAGTACATATATATTCTGGGAAAAGTCTCTCCTCACCACTCATAAGACTGGTTCTTAAATTATAAGAATATAAATTAAAATTTAAAAATACCCGGAGAAAAGTAAATGTTGTGTTGGCTGCTTTATCAAGAAGCAAATTTAATGACGAAAGGAAAGCAGTAAAATGTGCTACGTTGATTTCAGAAATTTTACGTTCACGAGAAGCAATTGCTTCAGAACTACAAATATACCCAGAATTTATAAATGTTTATTTTTATTTGAAAGATCCCGATTACTTTGAACATAATGACAAAATGGGAATTTAGAACATGGCCACAAACTTTGAAATCATAAGTTTTTGCCTTCTGTTTTAAGTTTCTACCTTTCTTAGCCTTCTGTTTTCTTCGAAGGGAACAAATAAAATCAATGAATTAGGTCCATTTATTCCATGGAATTCAAGGTTAAGTATTTTACAAAAAGTGCATGATGCTCCTTTAGAAAAACAATTGTTAGAATAACAACGGGATTCAGTTCATAACAAATAGTTCAGTGTGTAAGGAAAGCCCTTAATTTCCACAGCTAAAATTTTTGTAATTATATTAAATTTAAAGAGTTAATAAGAAGGTTATTTTAACCTTATCAGACTTTGTCATGTTAATTAAGACTAGAGCGACAACTCTGAATCTACTAGGCTCGGAAGGACATTGATTTGAATTACTACACAAATAAAAGCTTATATGTTTCAGCTCTTGATTGCGGGACATCATCTTCTGAAGACTTCCATTAGGCTAAGCTACTTTTCATAAAGTATGAACGTAGGAATTATTGAGAACATATTTTTTGACAAAAGTTTTATTTTCTATTGCACTTTAAAGAAATAAACTTCCAAATTTTCATTTATTTTTTTTTACTTTAAATTACATTAAAATTGCATAGATAGATTATTACGGAAAAGAAATTTTTTTTTCTACTGTATTTTATTGCAGTTATTACCGTTGTACTTATTGAGTCAGTGTTTCAAGAACTAACCTGGGAAAAACGCATAATGAATGTTAATAATACTTTTGCTCAAACACATAAATAATACTGAAAAATTTTCAACACACAAAGAGATAAAATAAAAAAAACTCATAACATCCTAAAAGTAATCAAAAGTTTCCAGTTTTAGATATCCTTTTTTAAAATATAATTAACTTCAGGGACTGGCTATAGCCATATTTCCTTACAGTATAAAAAAATGTACTTGTGCTGTGCTGCAAAAATATTTTATCAAATAATTAATATTTTTGGTGACTTTAAGGCTATGAAAATACCTGTTTTTTCTTGGATATTATACAATACCTTTCGCTTTCATCAAAAAATAATACGTAAGTATGAGATTTAAAATTAAATAGAGTCTTGGTATAGCTATTATGAAATAATTTTATTTGTAATTTGGATATCATTGTATAGATGAATACGTAAAATAAAACGCATGATTTTAATTATCCCCAAACTAAAGTATTCTGTCAATTTAACTCTAAACACGTATTCTCCCTTATCAGTTATCGCAGATGCTACTCAAACTATTAGCATCAGATGACATGATATATCATTGGCAGAAAAAGATGCTGATTCTGTTGCTGTTTCGATTTTATTCAACACATTTGTAACATTGTGATATTGCAACGCACACTCTCTTGACTTTTTCGATTTTTGCTTCAGCTCTTGTTTGCAATATTATCATTCATTTGTGTTAAAATGCCGAAATGACAAGTCTTTTATATGCATGATGATATTAAAGTAAAAAATATGATTGAAGGGGAAAAATTAATAACGGAAGAATTAGCGGCAAGGTTGTTATTAGGAAATTCCCTGTCTGATAAAAAGGAAGTAATCCTCACTAAACTGATTAAATTTAACGACATATATATAATATTACATATATATATTTATATTTAACGTGTATATGTATACATATATATATTTAACGTGTATATGTATACATATATATATTTAACGACATATATAGCCTTTTAGACTATAATAAAATTCACACATATTACACAAAAATTAAAAAAAGCAGAGAAATATAAAACTAATAGGATTCAAAAGCTTAGACTACTGCAATTAATACTGCCACTCACACGATCCCAGCCAAGCACAACGTTGACCGACTCCCGATATTTATTCGGGATCAAATTAAAGAACGTAACAGGCTCAGAAAAAGGTGGAGCTTAACATGGGACCCGAATGCTAAAAAGGAGCTGAACGATTTCAACAGAAAAATTAAAAACAATATTAGTCAATTTAGAGAAGTAAAATGGGAGGAGAAAATACTTAATGAGTCAGATTTTAATTAAATTTAATGAGTCAGACGAATCCTTCTGGGCTTTTCCCAAATGACTGAAGCAAAATTCCACTGTAAATAGACTTATTTTTACCGAGCATAAAACTGCTCTTACAAATAAGGACCAGGCCATGGTACTTGCAAACCATCTTGAAAATCAGGTCAAGCCAATCAAAAAACCTTGTGATCATAACTTTATGGAATATGTACACAGCTTTGTTTCTGAATGGCTCTCAGCGCCCTCACTTAAAAATAAAACTCAGTTTACGTCACCTAACGAACCTCCTTAGGGATGCCACATTCACGACATCTCTACGTTATGTGCCCATGAGAGCCCTATTTTATTCAGCCGGAAACGTCGCTGCGATATCTCTCCCAATCAGTAAATCAAAGATTAGACAATCAAATCAGACACAGTTATAATAGGAGAGACAATCTATGAAACTGGTTCATTTTAAATTCGTAAGAAGTACTAATGAAAAGAACTAATACAGCCGGTAAGTTATTAGAAAAATATTAGAAAAATCGTATTAGAAAAATCTATGAATTCATGCATTCATGATAGATAAGGGAAATTAAAACGTGTTGTGTACAAAATCAGATTGCTGCCTTAGTTGAATGTTTAAAAATTACCTTTTTTATTTCAGTAGTAGCCAGCTCTTTTAATTATTTAACTAGTTCTTTTGAAGAAATTTTATTATTAAACTGATTGTATATCTTCTGACGGTAAAAAATAGCATTACATCTTGAGCAATTCGTTTTTAACATAGTTTTAATTGTCGTTTTTGTCAGGGGGGAACCTGCTGTCTTTAGCATTAGAATTTTATCAGCGTATTCCCTCGCGTACAATTTCAGCAATGTTTTCAAAATTTTATCTCGCATACATTCAAACTGACACACGCTGTTATAGAATTAGGAGTCTAAGGGTCAATGGACACTTCTGTCAATCTTTTCTCATTGCAGATGAGAAAGGGAGAAAATTCCTACGGCGAGTTGAACTACTTAAGGTCAAACATGAGTGAGAGTACATCAAATGAGTTATTTTTTTGCTGCACGTCTTCCATAATATCGAAGTTCTGGCCTGTAAAGCTCCGAAGATTTTTGTCTGATAACCCAGGGAAAAAAAAAAAGAAAATTTGTAGCAAATAGCACACTCTCTAATTTCTCTTATCATAATTTCCTGACCATAACACAGTATGTTGCAGTTTGCATGCATTCACTTTATGTTACTTTATGTCAATTTATGTTATAAAAGGAAAGGAACTATATGTAATATCTAAAATTAGTGTTTTTGAGCTTATTTCTTTATACCACAGCCATAGATCATTCACAAAATGACTATAAATAAAATGCTTCACCGCCCTTACCTGCACAGGTTATAATGTTTCATGTATGTTCTGTATATTACAATTCTTTTTATGTTTATTCGTAATAAAAGAAATCTTACTCATTTGCACAAATATTGGTACAGTTTAGGAAAATATTTACTTTACATTTATATATCTGTTAAAATGTTTTCTTAAAGATCTAATTGTAGCTAATCAATGTTTTTAAAAAATATATATGTATTGTGTTTAGGATGTAAGAGAAATTTGTATAGCTGATCTCATCGGCTTGGTTTTTAACATGTGCTTGCGTAAGCTCACCAAACATCATTCTCCCACTACAATGTGATTTTTTATGAAATAAGTTATTTATAAATTACGCTTACAGCAGATATTGCGAGATGCCAATAAACTACCTGTAGTGAATTCCTGTCACGATGATTTAGAATCTGTTACTGTTATTAAAAAGAAGTATCTTCAAATACAGAATATCAGGTGTGTCATTTTTTAATACGTCCCTCTTACATCACCAGCGTAATCAATCTTTTCTTTTTGTTTAAGTACATCACTTAAAAGTTTTATCAATAGCTGAATTTTTTCCAGATAATAAACTGTATTTGTGTTAACTTTGATTTGTTAAATTTGAAAGAGACAAAAAATATTCGGACGTGCTTGGTCACGTATGGAATAACTGGCTCAATTTATTGAAACCTGAAATGACTGGCGAGCGTTTCTTTCTATAGCTCTAGAAAGACAACGAAAGGGATCGCAAAGTTGGGGTTGGAACAAAAGGCTTAATGTTCAGCAGTCGTTGTTGTTTTCATCTAATCGCGTGGACAAGCGTGAGCATTGACCTTGGTGCAGTTCAAACCCTGTCGAATTTTGAAAAATCGATGTACTTATGCTTGCTGCTGGCCTCCATGTATTGTTGGCCGGAACTTAAAGACAACGGTAAATGTAGGAGCTGGAGAATTTCTGCGTGTGTGTTTGGTTGTTTCTTTTAATCCCCAATAGGAGAGTTAACGGTTGATGTACTTCCGGTTAAGGTTGAGAGTGGGATTATGCCATTACACGTCTTGTTCTCTTTTTTTTTTTTTTTTTTACATTGTGACAGATGTACAAAGTCGTCTATTGAACTCACGATATTTCATTCTTTCATATTGTCGCGAATACTGAGACAGTTTATTTTTAATTTTATTTTACTCTATGTAAACTGCTGCTTTTGTGCACAAATGAAGAACTTATGCAGATTACTGTAATATGCAGGTATTTAATCGAAGGTTTACAGGCTCATTTTAATTAAAATAAATGTCGACCGGAAGAGGGGGACTTTTAAACACGACTTCAAAAAAAGTTACAATTAAATTGTTCGAGCAGCTAAAAATGTTTATCATGATTATTTAATTTCTCAGTTTAATCATATTTCCTGTTCCTATTGAAAGAGAGTTAAATTATTGAAACGAGACAAGTACTTTTGATATTAAAGAGGTAAGAAAGATAATTACCAGAAACGTTTTTTAATCAAATTCTGTCTACTTTAAGTGGGTAGAAAAACACATATAAATTCAAATCTGTTGTCTAATTTTAACTATCATATAAAGATCGAGATAAATTAAGAAAATTAATCTGTTTTTCGATTGCATAATTAAGTCAAGCTGAAAAAAATCAAGGTATGCTGTTATAATCTATTTATTACTTTAAAACAAGCACTGCAAGGCCTTTCACACTCTCGTATTTTCTATCATCGTTCGTGTTCAAGTCAGCCTTCATTTACACTCATTTCACGAAGCGAAGCAAGCTAAACAGAAATGAAGTGTGTGTGTGTGGGGGGGGAAGAATTAAGAGATCCGACCTTTTTTCTGCACTGCTTTCTCTATGGTTACGAGTTAAATTGAATACCTGAATATAACCTTAAATTGAGTACCTGTCATATTAAAAGTTCCTATTTTAATATGACAGACTATCGCTTTCAATCTAGTGATTAGGACAACCATTTAGGAATTGAAAGAAGAAAAAGGTGAAGGAAGAGTTAATTTTTTATATCTTGTTTTGCGAAACATTTTCATCTGAAATCTCCTGATGACAATGAGTGGCGCCGGAATAAAATGTGGTGGACGATAATTCATCATGACCAGGATCTGGCCGACTAGTTCGCGTTCCTTTCTCACAGTCGCGCTGTAAGTGCGGGGATCAGAATATAAGAAAAGGAAGTATTCCTCATTTATATGTCCTTGCTGTGCAGTGATAGGGCAATCAGGTAGCAGGTGTAAGATCGCTGCTCTCTTAGAGGATACAAATTTTTGTGTTTGCTGCTCCCAAAAAAATCCAATAATTTCTCCAAAATTAACAAAATTAATGAGAAACGCATTCAAGAAACGAATACTGATAATTATGATCTATTTCTGTTGCAGTGTAATAAAAAAAAGCTGCATATAATATTCGGAAAGCTTTTTTTTTTGTTATTTATTTAAGATGATTTGTACATAATTAGCTTTATAAAAAAATAAAGTTAAGCAATAATGCAATTTTATAACTAAGTGGATAGTAAATGTATTGTAGAATAAAAATTAATAAACTAAACGCATTTTACAGTAAATTACTATAGTAAATCCTGTAAATACCTGGGCTTCGATTGAGATGGAATTATGCACTTCCCTTAACAAGTATTTAAACGCTGAGCAACAGAGACCGTTATTTAATTCCAGATGTTTTTTACTTAAAGCGGTAGTTCGAGCGAATTCTTCGTTGAGCTTTAGCAGAGCGATTGGAATCCGCCTGTATACGCCCTTGACAACGTATTTATAACATTTAGATCTATCATTACTTCATTTTGATATGATTCACTCGCACACATTTTTTCGTACTTAAATATATTAATATATATTTTTACTAAGTTACGCATTTGCTTACGTGTTATTTATGAGCGGTAAAAGAACAAAATCATTTTAGTGAAAGTAAATAAAATAAGTAAATTGATACCAGAAATTATTGGGAGGCTACTACTTGTTAACGGCATATTTATGTTTTATATATATGGATAAATGCCAGATACTATATTGGAAATGTCACATATTTATACGTGTAATAATATGAACTAATACATGTATTTTGGTTTAAAAGTAACATATATCAATTGGGATGAAATAGCTAGATTAAAATAAGGAGCCGAAAATACAATAATTTAAATGCATTATATAAAATCAGTCATCATTGTAAATTCGTAAGATATTTTTTATGTTTTTTATTGTATAGGAAGATAATTACAGTGCACTTGAGCTCTTGGGACTAAAAATTAGTCATCATTGTAAATTCGTAAGATATTTTTTATGCTTTTTATTGTATAAGAAGATAATTACAGTGTACCTTGAGCTCTTACATGCATAAATACAAAAGGTTTAGTCTATATTTCTTTTATAAGAAGACATTCCTTACCAAATTTTCATTTTTGAATATCAGCTAAAAAAGGGTTATCAATTTATGTACTGCATTATGGAAAACCCAAGTGGAGGCGCAAATGAATTTTGTAATAAAGCTGTATTCTAATTTCAAAAGAATATCGAATTTAGAATAGTAATACTACAGCTTCGGATAGAAGATAACTGTTATTTCAACAGTTTTTGTCACGGATTTTGCGGGCTACCTCTATAATGTTACCTAAAATTACCGTGAGATATATGAGAAAGGTAAAATGAACAAAAATAGATTTAAAACATAAAATGAACGAAGGAAAAGAGCAATAAACTAAACAAAAAAGAGGAGACTTCCCTAAAACAAAGCAAATGAGCGACAATGAGAAAGAAAAAAAGGCAAGAGAGGAGGAGAGATTCGGAGATTCCCTTTCTCTTTCTACCATCCAGATCTATTGGTCCGCATCAAGCTATCTCCCCACCTCCACCACATTTTTCAGCAACCAACCGCGCTTGTGTAACCCCTCTGTTGGATTGGAGATAGAACAGTGGCTCCCCCATATCGAACCACCAGAAAAGTAGAAAGAAGTAAAGAAATAAAAAATAAGTGAAGCCCGTGGCCCTGAAAAAGGCCCAACCCTGACATTGCACTGCCATAAAACAGTCACCCTTGAAAGAACCCGCAGCAGTTCTGATCATCCCAACATCGGCTTCGGTAGAGAAAGTGGTTTTCCACCAGTTTGTCCGAAGCATCGCAGAGCAGCGCGTCACTTTCCCTTCGCTCCCATCACTTCCTGCTAGGGGTGAACTTTCTCTTTCGACAGGTGAGTGAAGGAGACAAGTAGCGATCATAAGATTTCAAATTATACAACGCTTTACGACCTTTCTGGCAACAGTTTGAGACTGCAGAGTCTGTTAAGATACTAATCAGGTATGTTTGATTAAATTCATTTCTTGAATCACGAAATAAATTCCTTTTCTTCACGACTTTAATAATTATGCTTTATCTCAGAACTATTCGCTTTTGTTTTAATTTTACCTTAAAAGGCAGGCGCACTTCAAATAAATATATAATTATTTTTCAAATAGAACAAAACTTTGAACAGCATCCAAATATGTAAATTTTAAAACATTCTTAAAATGTTTTCGAAACAACTCTCACATTAGAAAGTACTAAATTTCTAATCGACCTTGAAGCTTGATACTGTTCATAAATTCTCTCAATAACACAGGTTAATATGCACTATAAAAAAATTCAAATTAATTTTTTTTCCTGTAATCTTCTTTATTTAGTGTGGAATAGAATGCGTTACTCATAAAAGTATTCTCTGACTTCTAATTTTCTTCTCCCGAAGAATTTTCCGACAAAATTCCTTAAAAGAACTGTGGTATGTTTAAATATCGATCACGGATGATATAAAATAGCAATGGCACATTTGTTACTTTAGCAACTTTCGTAGCGATATATTCTAGTATGATTTACAAATAGTGTAAGAACAGACTGAAAGATTAATCTTCATACTGAATTTTAAAAAAATGATTTTCAAAACAGTTTGTTTCAAAGAATTTTGGACTGATTCGAAAATACTTAAACATCTGTCGTGCAAAGAAAAACATAATAATAATTAAATAGTCATTATTTTAATAAGATTCATAGCTCTTTATACAATTAGTATTGAATAATAGTATAAAATAGAATGAAACGTTAATATTCCCGAGGAAATAATACAAAATAAAAAAAATTCGAAACATTTCAAGGCAAAATTAGGAAATAACAGATATTACAGATTAACAGGTGTTCTTTGCCCGCTCGAAACTAAGTTGAGAATCATGTGTTTTAAAAGTATACATCTTTTTCTTCGTGAAAACGCAGTTCGTAGCAACAATTTACAATCTTGTTTTGCGCACTTAGATCGCTTTATTTTCGACGCAGGAAAAAATTATTAAAAAATAAACGCTACCTGAAAATAAAATTAAAATTTTGATAAAATGGGTATAAATGTTCCCTGCAAACGTTTCTCAGCTGTAAAAATTATAAATCGATTGGTGGGAGTTCTCGTTCATCCTCAAGAAAGTGCTTCACTTTTCCTTAGGATATTAATCATAACACGATAGAACAATTTATAATGTTTCAAAGCGTACAGAACGATGTAATAATGTAAGGCACCGTTTTGCAGCTGATCATCCTTGAGCGCACGACACAGCGCTTAGATTCCGGTTCCTTGCCTCATCAACTTTTACTCTCTTAGATACATTAAAGGGTTAGACTAGAACTAGAAGAGAAACACGCTAATGTGACAATCAAAATCGTAAAAAAAAACAACCTTATATTTAGCGTAGGTATAATGAAACACTCAATCGATTTCGAGGGCAGCTAAAGGTCCCTCCTCATCAGGAGAAAGAAATACATAGAAAGAAGAAAATAGGAATCACAGAAACACGTGGTGCTTATCAGCACTGCACGTGGTTATAACTAGATTTTTAATCAGAGTTGCACTGGCCGCCTACTTTTACTGAGCCAGGCTGTCTGATCAAGTATAAAGAAATATTAGCGAAGTTAAAATAGGGAGCGAGGGGCAAATGCACATTACGCTCATTTGAAGTTCAGATTTTGAGCGCAATGTGCATTTGCCCCTCGCTCCCTATTTTAACTTCGCTAATATTTCTTTATACTTGATCAGACAGCCTGGCTCAGTAAAAGTAGGCGGCCAGTGCAACTCTGATTAAAAATCTAGTTATAACCACGTGCAGTGCTGATAAGCACCACGTGTTTCTGTGATTCCTATTTTCTTCTTTCTATGTATTTCTTTCTCCTGATGAGGAGGGACCTTTAGCTGCCCTCGAAATCGATTGAGTGTTTCATTATACCTACGCTAAATATAAGGTTGTTTTTTTTTACGATTTTGAACATTAAAGGGTTATTCAACATACAGGGATTAATAAACGACAGCTACTGTCTGAAAAAGCACTAAAGCGAGAAAATCAGCTCAGCAGAAAGCGTTTTCTACTATTTTGTCTTCAGTTAAACGTTCTTGAATGATCTTATGAGGATCTTTTGCTTTGAAAAGCGATCATCAGTAAGTAAACATATAATAGTTAAATTCGTTTTTTACAGTTTAAATGCATACCATTTTTATTATATACAACAAATTATTTCTTTATATAGAAATTAATAAAGGACTTAAATTAATAAAAGCGCCTGAAAAAAGCCACAATAGAAAACCTGACAAAAAATCTAAATTAAGTTTAAATGCTATACATTTTACAGTTTTACACAATTATTGGTAAATTCAGAAATGAAAATGTTCGTTATTATTCCATAGTTTCTAATTTTATTGTCTAACAATATTTTATTAAAAGATTCAAACTTATTTCTGGCAGAGTTACAATACATATTACACTGCTTTAAATTAATCATACGAAAAAATTTCAGGAATTTACTAAATTACGAATTTGAAAGATAAAATGCTACCTTACTAAGGGCAAACCTTTGCTTTTCTGAATTCAATCACACAGAATTTTCAAAATTTTAACAGAAATTTCATGATCAAATCATTTTATTATTTCAAGATAACAAAATTAAATATTGCATAACATTATCGTATTCAAGATTTATTATTCATAGCTGTGTATGACAACATGGTCTAATCGAACAGCAAAGCATAAAATACGTATCGCACGAAAGCAAATTACAAACATTTACTCAATATTTAGAATGAGATCATTTTGGTAACTAACAAATCTCAGTAATCTTGTAACAACGGATTATTCTACATGCTAAATTTTAATATTGCATTTCCCTTTTTTTTATGTTGTTGTATTGGTATTTATTTTTTAGGTTTGTAATTTAATTTCACTTTTTTAATATACTGCAATTTAAAATTATGATTAGTTAGTCTGCACCAGTTCCACCGCAATGTACTGCAGAATAAAATATGAACTGAATTTGAATGTCATATTGAAGATTTGATATTTCGATCTAGTAGAAAGCTTTAAAAATCTGAAAAACTGTGATCTTATCAGAAAATTTTTCAATTTAAAATAGAATTGTTTAAATTTGTACTTATTTTAAAACAGCTTAGTTTATTTTAATCTTTCACTCATTTAATTATTTCAAGCGTATACTAATTGTCTACATACATACAGAAAGCTAGTTATTCAATTAAATGTAAGATCAGTTATTGCCTGGAAAGAAAGAACGGGCCTAAAAATTAAAGGAGTTGGATATATCTAAAAGAAATTTGTCTACTCCAGTTACAGAGTTACTACAATTTAGTTTTCTACTAAATTGTAAAACTACTATAATTAGTTTACTACTACAATTTATGCTTTCCCAGAATTCTTCTCAGAATATAATATATTGTGAAACACGTATTCTCTGTTCCATTACGCTGCAGGATGGAACTTCAAAGATATTTTAAATTACATATATTCTGTTAATATTTCTACTAAAGTCTAAGGATCAAATGTATGGGACAACTTTCTAATTCCCATAGCAATTATACTTACAACTATTTTTTCACTCAATGAATTTTAAAAGAAATTTAGAAGTACCATCACAATGATGTAAAATTATGCAGTTTTAATGCTAAAATAAAATTTTGTGTTGCCATGCTAATCACTTTATTCGCGGCATTGCGAGAAGCATTTCTAGTAACTTATTATTTTCCTTTTCCTGACATCAGATTATGTGACTTAAATATGAAATAGTTTCAGAATATTTCTGCTCTGCTCAAAGCCTTTTCCTTTGTTTACTTCCGACGGTGATTCTAGCCTCGAAGTAGGGGAATGATACGACTTTGACACGGAACTGAAAGGGATGTCAGACTTGTCTTATAATACAAACACTTCGTATCCATTATTCATTCTCAAGATGTAATATGTTGACTTTTCTAGGTGTTGAATATGCTCAACATTACATAGACAATTGAAACTGTCTTATACTTCAATTAGGAAACATTTAAGTGTTTGATCACTCCAAGATGTATGCATTTTGATGTTTTCGATATGCAAAATCGTGTTTATGTACACAAATGATAATCAAATATGTATTCTTATGACAATACCCCTTAAGTCATAGCTGTTAGAAGAATGCTTGTTGTTGGATTACAAATGACAATGTAGAATGCAGAACAAGAAAAGTGATTCAGAATTGTAGCATATGAAAATGTGTTGAGAGATGAACATAAATACCTTTTATTTGCGAATGAGCTTTCTGAAACCAGTTCAGGTGGTTGTCAGAAAGTGACTATGAGCATTCCATACCGTAGTGGGGTAATAATATGTTTTAAACTTCATTGATGAAGCAATGTATCATGGTGGCATATTATATCTGTAAATTATACCACTATCTTAGATAACTTTCTTTTTGAAAACAGAATTATGTAATAGATTAAATTAAATTATATACCGCTACCCATATTTTTACAAATGTTTTGCTGCTAAGGAATAACATGATTCCCACGTAAGTTTAAACTCTAATTAATCTTTCTGAGTGTAAATGTAATTTTTTATTGATTATTATAAATATTACATTACATAAATATTGCCTATGAATGTAAACATATTCAGCATTTCTTAAAAATCCTTGATTATCAAATTAAATTAAAACTGCTATTTATTAACTATATATTTTATTTTTCAAATAAGTTTTCTAATACTAAAACTATGCAATATATTTTTCCAGAATGAGGCATTTTTGTATTGAATAACATCACATATTTAAAATAACATAAAAAATGTAAAATGAGGTTTTTCAATGTAGCAAAATGATTTATATCCATACCTAACGTTTGCATAATGTTGTTTTTTAAAACCATCATGTATGCTCACCTTTCGCATTTCCCAAAAGCGATTGCTCAGAAAATTGTAATGTGAGAAAAGAGAGCAACGCAGTTCCTCTAAAATCGGATTTTCTCAGTCTTTCTGACAGCCATGTTATTGCGGAGCATTTCAAGTAAATATAATAAAATAATATTATTTGTTTCGTTTAAACCTCTTATGAAACCAGCAGACATAATGTGTTCCATCTGGAAATTCATTATTTGGTTATCTAGAAGTTAGATCTTCAGAAGCGTCAATTTATCCACTTCGTTACACGAGAAATGATTGACTGCTTGCAGCTGAAGATCATCATGCACTGATCATTAAACTCTGAAGCCTGGAGACTGAGACTCAATAATCTTGATAATGAACAGCGATCAAAGGCGAAAATCGCTTAAGAACTTTTCAGCTTAATTCACACTGAGCGTCCACTCCCCAGGTAAGTGAACAGCCAAGCCCGTTCCTTTGAGCTGAACAAAGTTAAGAGATTAATTCAACGCGCCGATAGTAATTAGTGAAGCCATCCATATCCAGGTTTCCGAAATCTTAGAGAAGAGTTTCTCGGGAAGTTCGTTTGCCTGGGAAATAAATAAATAAAAACTGAGCAATAGTCTATCACGTTCCGTGAGTTACATTGTTACGCCCGAAAACACCAACTGTTTATGTTTCTTTTCGATTGGCGATGTTTGTTGTTCGTACCTAAATATCGAAATGGATCTGTTTTAGGTAAAAATAGCAGTTATCGCATTACAAAGAAATTTTACTTCGTACTTTTAGAGGGAGAAATGAAACTATTCAAAATGAAATTGAAGAAGAAACATCATATTCGAAACTCCTTTAAGAAAATCATCTTGATTACATAATTGATATTTGACATTCTTATGAAATTGCTTATGATTTTCCATATGTCATAGCAAACAAAACGGTCAGCAGGAAAGTCCATTGTTCAAAGTGAAGAACAGTGATATATTATGAAAATTACACGTAAAATGGCTGAGTTTCTTAATGTCATGTTGTTAACTATGCATTGGAGATAAAAATTTCTTTCGCTCCTGTTCTAGTATAAACTGACCTATGAAAGAAAAGGAATTGTAGAAAATACAGCAATCAGCGTATTAAATTTGAATTATATTCTTTGCTAGAATATTATAAAAATAGAGACAAAACAGACAGATGACTTGAAGTATGTAGACTGTGATTGCTTGTTGACAAGGTATAGCTTTAGAGGAAGGAAGCTTCTGAAAAATGTCAGTTGAACTTGCTCAAAATTCAGCGACTCAAAATAAGTCGAATAATAATTTCGAATAATAACTTAAAATCGGTTAATTATTGTTAATTTAATCTTGTTAATTTTATTTCAATAATTAAATGTCTATATTATAAGTTACATTATAAATTATTGTTATAAGTTATTCTAACTCTAAGCTAGGACTGCAGTTAAATGAAACGCTTATACGTTAATATATGAAATAAATTTTTAATGTTTTATTGTTTTAAAACATTGCTTGTACTGATAATAGCAAGGATATAATCTTCTCGAAGAACTACTAATTTTTAGGCTTAAAGATAGAAACATGTTTTAGTAGCTGAATCTTAGATAATGGATGCAAATTTCTAGATCATTTACGTTTATTTCAAAAGTATATTCGCGAAATAACTTCGGAAATTAAAGTTTTTCTCTTTGAAATATGGTTCCTCACAGTGCATTGTTTTCTATTTCCTTCTACCTTCTATATTTTATTAAGGTACTTTTCCTAATAATTCATACTTTCTCATCGATTTTTGTGACTGGATATTTTTCTCTTAATTATTAAAGCAATAATGTTCAAGAGGAGAATTCTAGAACAGCATCATTGATTCATATACTGTCCTTCGAAAAATTCGGGATATGGTAAAATTTAATGATGTAGGCAGGCGTCAGCACATTTTTCACACGTGCTCATTTTTTTTTACAATTCATTTTTAAAAAAGCATGTAGATCAGATTAGCAAATATGATGTCACGTTATTCCATAAAGTGGGCACACAAAACCTGAAGAAACAAAGAAAACAAATGAATGATTCATTTCAGTTTTGCTTGAATCATGCATTCAGAAGATCTGCAATGTCAAGTTGTCCTTTATTTATCTAAAAATTTTGAAACTTGTAGAATATTAGAAACTTGATCTTCACAGCTGAAAGTTTAAATTAGTTTCATGTTTCTGGAAGTATTGTTAATTACTTGTAAAGTCGCTTTTTAATAACTAATGACACTGTTAAGAGACTAGGGTTTAGCCTGTCCAGGCGAGAAAGGTATCTTGAGAGACTTTAAAAGCATGGCCAATCGTGAACTTTTTATTTCCCAGTTACGAAAAGAATGCATGCGAGAACAAAAATTTTATTAAACTGCATGACATAAGAATTTTATCTTAACTCTTCCTTCGTCGCATTTCTTTTAAACGATTTTCACAATGTAGGAACTGTTCATGGAATCATTTCACTTAAATCACAGACAATTTCCATTTGATTTGGTAGCATTAGAATAAGGATTGATACAACCGCAGGCTTCGTTACAGGAAGCATATAATGTTATCCACGTAAGCTTTCTAAGGTGGTCCTTCGATGGTATAAGTTCACTTTCACACTAATAGCCACAAAAGCTTACATGCTTTTCGTGCTACACTGAACACTAAAGTTTATCAGAACAGAGCTTAGTTCAACCGGTTGATCTCAAAGCAATTTTATCGATCGCAGCTGTCATGAAAAAATTTATAGATAAATACGTCATAACGTTGTCTAACATTGTTCTACACTTCATATATGCTCTCTCATCACTATATTTTCATACGGTTTCAATGTGTTAAATTTCGCGAATTTGATAAATATGCCACCCTAATCGGTATAGTGGTTGGCTCTTTTGTCTTCTATATCGCTGGGCCTGAGTTTGAACCCCTGAGAAGGCTTGAATATGTGTAAGTGTATATTCTCTGTGTGGTAGTGTGGTACAGTCTTTTCAAGTGATTTGATGGTAGGGAAAGAGGCTTGGAAAACTCTGGGATCCGTGATGTTCTACATAAGAATTGAGACATCAAAATGGAGACTGATTGTCTCGGTCCTATAGTGTGTAAATTGGCAGCATTCTGTGGTGCACCTTAGGTAACATGCTCAATGATTAGATGACTAAATGGTATTGACTGTTCTCGACGAATGTGTTAAGTATTGACTGTTCTCGACGAATGTATTAAGCTGCAACCATTGGGTCATTTGAAACAGCAACAACATAGGCACCATGTGTTAAATAAGATCCATCCGATAAATCCACTGTAGCTTTTGTTTTAAAGGTGATAATGCCAAATATACTCGTTTAGGTACCTGAACTGAGAAATTATAGCATTTTGCTGCTTACATTGCAAACGCAATATTATTATTAACTTATTTAATATATCTGTGCTGTTATTATTATACATGCAAAAATTTTCTTTATTGCTTTTAATTTTAAAAAAATGATTCAGAAATCTAATTATCTTCCTGCAATCGAAGAGATAAAATTGATACACGGAATCATCGTTGTTATTAGTATGGAATTTGAAAGAGATTGGATCACGAGAAGCTGGTGGTAGAGAGAAAGAGAGATAAGAAACGTCTGGATTCCATCACGAGAGATACTCCCGATTAAAACTGTGATAAATTCTCAATAGCTCTCATACCTTTGCCACAATTTAACAGTTCTAACCCATCTTGCGTTGAATGCAAATGGCATAGCATATTATTTTTCAATTGTATCAATACAATTTCAAGGAAAACTAGAGATTGTTAGCCTTAAAATATGCACAAAACTGGTTAAAACAATACTTGCTTTCAGTTTTTAATAAAATATATTAAACCGTTAATCTTCATATCATTGTTTTGCAAAAACGAACATGTATAAACACATATTCTTTTGCTTCCGCCATTCCTTCAGAATTCCATTAAATTTTTCAAGCCACTTATCCATTTAGTTGAAAAACTATTCAAGCAGCAAGAGAAAAACGAACAATGCTTTGCAATTTTTCTCACAGAAAATCCTAAATCAGACGTCCTTCAACCTTGGACTTAACTCGAAGAGAAAAATTGAATAGCCATTTGATTCCTAAAACAGTGTCCTCCACAGCGGAAAACCTTGAGGCCGAATTCAAATTCCGGTTCTTTTAATTCCTGCCGCTCTTTTATTTTACGCGCGAATATCGAATTTTTTAAACGGAATCATTCTTCGTGTCATATTTTGGTTCCGCGAACGTGATGAATCGAGTTGAAATGATGCATCTGTTCTTTAGCACTTTGCTTTTTATTTAGTCTGGAGCTAAGAAGCATTTGAAACTGGACTTCAGGCATTACGCTATGTACAAATATACTCATTTCTGGCTCAGTATTACTTAGAATTTTTTAATACGTAATAAAATGCTTACCTGAGCTGCTAGGTTTAGTTTTTATAATGCAGAAAGCAATAAAAAAATTTGCGATAAAAACTGCTGCGTTGAGAAGAAATATTTAAAGGGCTTAGGTTGGTTGCAGCTCGAGTTTTTTATAATAGCAAATGCTATAAAAAGAGTTTTGCAATAAAATGTTTTATCGTTAATCTACCGTAAAAAAAGCTTTATTGTACGCGAGTTAAAAAAAATGTTTAATGCCACATTAAAATATATCCCTCTTACAAAATGAAAGGCGAGTTCCTCAAAGGAAGCTATGCGAAGATTATTAAATGTTACGTGGTAAAAAAGCACGAAATCATGCTTTTTTTTTTTTAATTTTCAGATTCAAGTTTGGTTTTTTTAAACTGGTGTGTATGTTTCTTTAGTTATATGTAATGCATTTTCTTTTCCTGCAATTAGGATTCTGAGTTTATATTTAATTTTAACTGATGATTGTGTAAAGATTTTGCAAACTATGAGCACTATGAAGTAAAAATTATATCTCAAATTTCAGTCGGAAACTGTATCTTAAAGCCGAAAATAAATTAAATACTCAGGTTTTTACTTTCTAAATAAACTTCCTCAGATATTTTGATAGATGAGTTGCAGGAGTTTTATTATACGTAAAGTATATAATATATTTACGTTAATTGTGTTAAATGTATATTTAAATTAAATATATTAAATACGTATTTAGATTAAATATATTAAATATTTTATACATAATAAAAATGTATATTATAAAATCCTTCGAGCTTCATGAAAATAAAGCATAACTTATTAAGTAACATATATAATTAATTGTGAGAATTATTTAAAAGTTAAAAAATAATAAAAATTAAACTTTCATCAATAATTCATACAGTTAAATATCAAAATTTTTAAACATGTCTTTTAAGCATTAAAAATATTAAAATTGCTTTAAAAAAGGCTTCACTATTAATTTACATTTTCCCAAAAGCTGGCATTTGAATATGTTTTCTGAATCATCAAGAAATCAAGAGAGAAGTAATATCTACAACTGTTTTTAAAGTTGGCAGTCTAAGATCGAATATAGATTTTTCTTGGTTGAAACCAAATGCACAGATGTATATATACTCTTATATTTAATTTTTCCAAATATGCAACTGAAAAAGGCCTTTTTATTCTTACGCAGAAGGACTCTAATTACAATGTATTTCTACTTTTAATTATTTATTATTATTTAATAAGTGTATCATCACTAAAATGGGTGTTCTTTACTTAACTTCCTTTCGTTTTATTCTTGGAACTTAAATCTTAGTTTATAAATCAAATCTAAATTCAGGAAATTATGCCCCGATGTGTTTTGCCGAGTCAATATATGTTTATCTCCTAACATTTTCGGAAACGTATAAGCAGTTAGATACCTCTCTGAAAATAACAAGGTTTTACATTATAAATATGTTATAAAGTATTCATTATAAATTTATAAAATTTATAAAGTTTTACATTATAAATAATTTATAAATTTAGAAAGTTTATAAAGTTTTACATTATAAATAATTTAGGCTTTATGTGTCTCAGAAAAAGATTAATATACCACCACACTCTGAATAAATACCTAGGTTTGCTGTTTATGAAATTTCGTAAAAATTGTGATAGCTTTGAAATAATAAGACTTTTAATTAATGAATTCCATTTAAAATGTCTGCAAGTATTAACTTAGTTTAATAATAATTAGCTAATTAATTTTTGTGATCGTTCATTCATTCACAAAATAGATTTGATTAAACATGATTGTTAAATATTAATATTTCAGGCAAACGATTTTCAGTACATGAGACTATTTTAGAAATATTTCCTTTCCATATTTCATTCCATAAAATTCATCCCTTCTTTTCATTTGAAACATGTCGAATGTTACGAAGTTGTAAAAGAATTTAAAAAATAAATATACAACACCCCAGGAGATCTCGGGAGCATTCTAAAATTTTTCTTTTTATATAAATTAAGATTTTTATGAAAATGTTTCCTAAATATTTTTTAAAAAGTTTTTTTTTTTTTTTTTTTTTTTTGCTATGTCAGTAAAAACTTGTAAGTTCACATTGAAGATTATTATGGTATGTAAGCCTTAATAATGTGTGTTTATGTATTGAAAGCAAAAGACCATTTCTGCTTTTATAATAATTTTTTAAAGCTTATAATCATATTCTCGATAAATACGTTTTTCGTCAGTATGCGGATTACAAAAGCATTACGAAAAAATCTCATAACATTTTGTTCCATCTAAAAGGATAGCGCGTGAAAAACGCTTGAGAAACCCTAGTCTGGAAGTTGAATGTGGAATTATGATACGGATATAACAATTGCTTCCTCTTTTCAACAAAGTAGCTTATCAGATTCAATCAACCTGAGGATAAGAGGTGTCAAAAGTGGGAAAGGATAGTAGTAATGAAAATAACCTTTTATAAATGAAAGCCGTAAGAACCATTCATGCGTGTTGTTTATTATTGCTGTTCTTTGTATTGGAGGTCAATGGCTGAAGATCATGCTTATTACACCGTTTTCTCTTTCAATAAACTAGGCATCGATTATTTTTCACATTGGACGAGTTGCGAGTACCTTGAATTTCGTTTTCAGTAAGGTAACATTTCCTTTTTATCTCACTTGTCCATATGAGAGAAAAAGCAGCTTATATTGATAAATTGGTCGGGTAAGAAAATGTAAAAGGATTTCAGACTTAAAATAACAAACATTTGAAAGGCCTTCTGGATTGAATAAGACAGAATTATTAGATGATTCGTTTTGCATTTTACTTAAATTCGAAATATTTAAAATTCCGGAATCACTCAAGCAGCAACAAAATGTAACTCAAGCGGTAACTTTCAAACAGGCAACTTTTGCTTCAATTTGACTGCCTCAGACTGTTATCTACACACAAAATCATTCGAGCGTAAAGCCATAAAAGTGAACATACTTTCATAGATTTAAATATTATTCCTCGTGATTCTTTATAGATTAATTCTAAATCTCGGTTGTTATTATATCCTAGCTTAAATACTTTACAAAACTCTTACTTAAAGTTTCTGCATACTTCTCTTAGTTGATAGTAAGTTCAGAACATCTAGAAAGCAAACTAACTTTATGTCCATATTTTCTTAACAAAATACTATAATATTTCAAATTTCTAAATGCGGAAGTGCTTGTTTAATTTTTAAAATAAGGTATTTCCAAGAATTTAATACGCACCTTCGATAAACTTTCATAATATCAGAAATTTCTTTTTTTCATACTGTGTATCTTCGGATTGTAATTGGAAGCAAGTCAGGTTAGCAATCGAAAGGACCGGAGTTCGAATTTCAGCAAGTGCATCGCTGATTTCTCATATTTCTCGGCTTGAAAAGAACTTTAAATAGCTGTACAAATGGCACCCAAATAAGACTATGATGGAAGAAAATCCGTCACTTCGTTAATTTGACGACTAGGTCTCCTGTAGTCTATTATGGCGGGAAGGCGCTATTTATCAGAGGAGGAATACCCTCGTTTAATGAACCATTTACTAATGCAGATGAGAGTGGTGATTCTTTTTCTAAAGAGTTAGAAAGTGATACTTTTTCTAAGAGTTATAAAGTGATACTTTTTCTAAGAGTTAGAAAGTGATACTTCTCCGTGCTTCGAGATTTATCACACTCAGTCTTCATTTTCATTTGTTACTTCTTACTATAAATAGTCTTAATTGTGTTGTTTTATTAATTTTAAACTTTACTGATGGATTTTATCAATTAAAACTTTGGAATAATTTGAATAGCGTTTCCGAAAATTATTTTACAAGATAAGGAAATTTTTAAATATATTTTCCTATAAAGTAAAGAAAAAAACGTTATTAAGTGCTAATTTTAACATATATAAGAACTCAAGTAATAATCTAAAATGATACCAAAAATTCCAATGATAAAAGCGAAACTTTTTTTTTCTGATTTTTTTATAAAATTAGGCTTAGCGATGCAAAACCTCCGCCCTGTACGGTCACTGCCTTCGATTCCCTTCAGTCCCGCACGAGCGTCTTAAACAAAGTTGCGCCGTCACTTAAAGGTTTTGGTAAGGCCATAACTTATTTTGCGTGATTACTGCCTTGAAAAGCCTAATAGACTCTACAGTGCTATTAGAACCCCCCCCAAAAAATGTCTCCATTATAATCAAGTAAGTTAATGCATTAAAATCTTCAAACTAGTAATCAGTTCTAGTAAATAACGTATTCAATTAAGTAAAGCAGTTGGTTCTTCAATCCTTTCTGACGTTCGAACAGTAAATGGTGTATTGACAAAGATATCGTATACTCAGTGTCATGCTATAATGCCGTTGCTAACCATATCTTCACAGCATACAAGTAAGAATTTTACAGTATTAAAAATTGCGAAGAAATATTCAAATAGTTTAAAATTTTGCCTCTAAACGAATTTTTTAATTGTAGGAGTAGCTTAATAGTCTCGATTTTTAGGATTGTAATGCGTACCACAGTATGAGAAATAACTATCTTTTATTGTTCCATTAAGCAAAAATATCTTAGAAAATTATTACTGAAGTTTAAAACTTTTATTCTTTATCAAGAAATAAAGCTATACCTGTACTCTTATTTCTGCAAATTATTTTTATAATCCCATGAGTATTGTTAATATTATATTTATTTTATCTGATATGCTGGTTTATCGAATTCAGTATTATTTTAGTTTATTTGCTTACCTAAATTTATGGAAACTTGCAGGAAGATACAAACCAATGCAGAAAGAGATCTTTAAGGGTGTCTGGGAAGAAAAATAATTTCTACCTTCGTTACCCGAGGATATAAAATTGTCTTTGCAACCAACTGATCTTGAGATGCTTCTATTTATGAATTCTTTGTACCACATTCCGTTCTCATTACATTAACGAATTCTACATTATTTCACCTTGATGTTTAATACTTATCATTTTCTGCATAATACCATTCGCAGTTTTCATCGCACTGTATTTTCAGCTCAAATTATCGAATCTGATGTGAAAATATTCAATTTTTGTAAAGTCATCTTTCTGGCATCTGGGATGTTAGGCATTATCATGCAGCATTCTTATGTTATAACGATTAGAAGAACAAGTAAAAAAATATTTATTAAATTTTTTGCTTATGTCTAACTAATGTCAAAAATAATTCTTAGTAAGCTTGCTTCTCATATAATAGTCAGGTTTAATAAAGAATTTTTCAGTCTTTTAATGATGATTCGGATAATACAGTGAAAAATAAAGGAGATTCAAAGAATTTCTTCTAAATATTTCATTTATCAAAAAATTTCTAGTTATCCTTCCTTTGTTCAATGAATCGAATTTTCTAACTATTTCATGTAATCAAAAACTTCCTATTTAAGACTACATTTAATGAATCGATCTGGTCAAACATTAAAAACAGACATAAGATAGTAAAATTATGGGGATTAAGAAAACCAACTATTTTTCCTTTAATTTTTGTTGATGGATCTAAACCCTGTTTCATAATTTAGAGAAATTTAATCTATCGAATATCTTATGATATCAATATTTTTAAAAAATGAGAGGGTGAATAACACTCATTGACCTTAACAAACATAATATAAATTCGCATTCTGAATTTTTCAAGTATAGTCCGTAGCGTACACCCAAAATGCTATATTCAAACATAAAACTAGATATTATAGTGCATTATGTACACACCTCCTTTGTCAAAGAGGTCATTAACTTTTCTTTGCTTCTATTGTTTATCTGGAAAAGATATCCACAATGAAATTTCCACAAATCATGGTTAGAGAGCAAAAAAAGCATATTTTCGTTTGGTCTACATACGTATGTGATAATAATGATTGGAAAGCCAAAGAATGAATGAACCCAATGCCATTTCTCCCTTTTTGAAACAAGAACCCGTCTTGTATTTGAAAGTCATCACAAATAAATGGACAAAACGTGATGCTATTGCATCAGCTTCATTAATATTCGAAGTTTCACAACATGCTCAAACGGCCATCTATCACAGCAGATAGAAAAGTGAGTGATTTGGAACTGACCCAGGACGAAATTGTTATGGTCGTCAGCTAAATAAGACATTGCTTCGTGAATATAGTGTGTACGTTTAGTTCATCTTTTGATGCAAATGCATTTCTTATGATACATAGACAATATGAAATCACTTATAAATTATAGGTCACTGATAAAATAACATTAATAGATAAATCAAGAGGCCCAACTTCCTTATAAAATACAAAGCAACAAAGAATCAAAACTTTGAAGGTTCTTAAATCAAAGGCTCAAAAATGAATTTAATGAAATTTATGTTTAAATTTTTGTTTGAAATTTAACTTCATATCCTTAATAAATATAAAAAACTACATAAAAGCATGTAGCTCGCAGTTTTTATCGTTTACACTCATAAAAACTAACCATACCTAATAATTTTTTTATGAAAAGCATAAAACAAATTACAAATATGATATGTAACAAGACCTAACTTTAGGTTTTAAGTGCAGATATTGATAGCAAAGCTGCTATTTTAAAATATTTACCTATTCAGAGTAACAAGATGTGAAAAAACATCGTTTCTAAACAAAATACAAATTTAAAAGCTGAGTTGGAAAGATTTATTTTCATTTGATTAACCAGTAAAATGTTCGAGTCAACCTGCCCGTTCATTTACTTATTTTTTAATCTCATCTTTCGTTTCAGAAGTGTGAAAACTGAGAAGACGCAGAAAAATCGAAATATAACTACATCGAAATATAATCGAAACATGATTGCTTTATGTAGCTTTTACTGACTTAAGTTTGCCTGTGAGCAGAATCGATTTTTGAGTGGCTGACATTTTCCCTAGAAAGAGTTTGGTTTACGTTTTCAGTAGAGCATGGTGTGATGTTTGAGCTAGTCATTTCAATACATTTGGGCTAGGATTCGCCCGGTTGCACATATCTGTTAGAGACTTGAGTTCCAGACATAATAACAGTACATGTTATTGGTTAACTTGTTTTAAGTTCTTACTTCATTTACTCGCTTATGTGTTTAGAAACTTTCACTAAAGTTCTGTAACCCCGAAAACTTCCTTGAAATAAGTTAAATATTAGTGAAATAACATACAAGAGTTGGACGATGAAATTGAACACTTGGCTAATACAGCATTTCAAGCTAGAGTATGCACTTCCTGGATGATTTCGAATTTTAACAACAGCAGCAGAGTGTGAAAGTGAATATTGAAAATTGTAAACCATAACTAGGGGATATATTTAGTTCAAAAAAGGATAAATTATTAGCCTTCGCCTAGCTAATATATATGATATTACCAACGCAGATCTTTTTGGTGTATCGAGGGCTTAGTTTCCAGATTCATGTCCGCATACCAAGAAAAGCGATAAACTTTGGCAGTTGGAGAAATTTCCTGAAAATATTAAAAACAATTATAACATAAAATCATACAATAAAAATTACTCTGATTATGTCATTACTTACCATTTCTATGAAGTTAGCCGTTTATACAGGAAGTGCCTGGCAAAGTAACTGATCATGAGTATCCATACTACAGTGGTACCAGGAACGCCAAACTTGGGCAATATACAATACTAAAATATTTATTGCTCAACAATGAGTTCATTTGTATTGCCCTTACCTGTCTGGAAGAGTTTATTTGTGGAAAGCTTCTTCAGAAGAATATGAACCAGACTGCATCGTCTTCCGATTGAAACATGGAGATAGGCTGGTGATGGTTTAGGACGAATTGCCATGGAAACCTGAAACCACCAATTTTTCTTGATGATCACATTGTAAGGAATTATCACATATCCTCTTTCATACTTTCGACGTGTAAGTAGCTAGCGTGTGCAGCCATCATTGGGGGAGATCAGTGTTTTGAATCCCGGAGAGGTCTCTGATGATTTCTAATATTTTCCGCTCCGAAAATTTTAGTAGTCTTTACGGTAGCACCCGAAATAAAGTATGTTTGATGATAATTTCTCACCATCTGGATTTGGATGGTTGGGTTTTATACCTCTTTCCGGTCTCCCTGCAAGTGGGGAGCATATAAGGATCTATCGTTTTCGAGTTTTGGGCTCTCGTGAATGTAAGTGTTTAACACACCCAGTTAACAAAAGAAGATCTGGTTCGAATCCGGCTAAGACACAGTTGCCTTTTCTCATTTCTCACTCTGGAACTCCTAATGGTATCTATAATATAAAGATTTATCGATGGACAAAGTCCAAACATTACATCCCGAAGGACCTACCACAGGTCATGATGACAGTTCACCCGTTCACATGGCAAAACTAGTGACAAAATAGTTTAAAGGCCATGAGAAAAGCTGAAATTTTCGCCATCCTTCATCGACCCCTAATTCCATTGTGTCCATTCCATTGTGTCTTTCCGGGGTATGGTAGAAGACAAAAAAGAAGTGTGTTCATGCAGCGACATAACGAAATTAAATAGCCTCTGCTTTGTAAGATAAAATAAAAGCTTTTTAACTTCGTTTTTTGGGCTAAAAATAAGTTTATCGGTTGAAAAGACCTTTGTACCGGTCATTTTCAATGTGAATCACTGCGGTATTGGACTTAAAAAAAGACAACAAAGCTACATGATATTAACAAAGTATTACTTCGTACATGCATGTACTTCAGTTTTATTTTAAGTAGTACTTCATTACGAATTAGGTTAAAAGATTTATTTAGAATTTTAACAGAGCGAGACAAAACTTTGAAAGTACCAACTAAAGTGATTTAATTCAATTTAAATTGTTGTACATTTAAAACGAGTCATGGATTTTCATCATTTTGCGTGAAATATAATTTGTAGTTTCGGTAATTTGTTAATACTGGCAAGAAGAAAAGCAAACGAGAAGCTAAATTGGAAAATATTCCACTTCCTTCTCATTCTCAGTAAAAAATTTTAAATAATGAAAACACAATAACAAGGGTCTTAATATATCAAGCTGCTGAACTTAAAAGTAATTGCTGAAAGTCAATTTCAAGGCAAGCGAAAATAATTTTACAGAAACTGGGGTGAAAAACAAATTCCCCGTTTGAAGTCATGCTTTGAAGATGAATTCCCAAACGTACAGTTTGTTTCCGGAAAAGAAAAAAGAAGGAAAGATAGCTAACTGACGGCTACCAGGTAACCGCGTCCTCTGTAACTCCTTGGACTATCAATCAGTCATGCATTGATGCTCAGCTGTAATGACTGACGTATAAATTGCAACGAACTTTCTTCTTTCAATGGCTGCGTGAAGAGATCCTGAGAAGACATTATATGATAGAGTAAAGCAAAAAGGCTTTTAACATGTGTATAATCACTCGCACAGATTAATATCCATCATCGAAAACAATCAACCGAGCATGACCTAAATTAAGCCAGTAACGTACTTTCATTAATAAGCTTAGAATATGTCGTAACGGACATAATGTCTAAGAAAATTCAGCTCATTTTAAAATATAGTCTTCCGCATCTCATTGTTTCAATTTTTATACTATTAGTGTTAATATGACCTATCAGTGCTTTTTATTATTATCGCATTTCCCATAACACGCTAGCTGTCAATTCATACTATGTTGGAAAAGATTCATATAACCAGATGGCAACTTGTGTTATTTTAAATACCTTATTAATCCAGTTAGCAGTTTCAAGAAAATGGCGTTCACTTTTACTGTTTACTGGATATACTATTAATGGAATATTCTAAGACAGTAATTATTAGTTTTCAGCAATATCAATAATTTTTGCTGTGAAATGTGTGTAATGACTTACTCTATTTTGGCGTGCAAATTTCATTTTAAGAAATGGTGCTAGTATACAAGTTCGGTCATGAAAAGGATTGAGGATTTTCAAGATTCTGAATTTGCATTCTATAAAGGCCAAATTTTCGGAACGCACTTTTCCTCAAGTTAAAACATAACTTTGGTAACATACATAATTACGTCTTCAGCCTTAATACATCAGAGTGGAATGTATGGTTCTGATATGTAACAGTACACTTCAATTGTTCTACTTAATTTACCCTGCCTTAACATTATGCCTTGCCATAGCTTCAGTATTATACACCTAACAGTAAAGTCCTGGCATTCTGTCCGCTTACTCTTGTCCTCTACGACTTAGCGTCATTAACAGTCTCCCCAAAATGTAAGTGTTCAGAAAATTTTCCTGCTCACTTTAAAAACTTTCATTTGGTTTTTGTATAAAACAACAAAAGACAAAATAAATAAGTAAAAAAATGTGTTACTTGTTGCTAAGTTAAAAAAAAGGTTTTAAAATATTATAATGAGATTTTAATCTATCATGTATCATTTAGTTTATATATTCAGTTTATATATTCAGTTCTTTTTATTGAAACACTCATATCATCAATGCTTTTCTAAATTTTTCTAATCTAAGTGTTTGCAGCTTCACTATTAATGAAAAATTAGAACATTATATCAAACGTTAGTTTCAGAATAGTAAATAACCCTAAAAGCTTACACCAAAGCACAGAAGATAACAAGAAGTTGATAAGAAGAAGAGACTGTATGTTTTATGTCGCCATAAAATTATAGGACAGAGATGGCTGAGAAAATAAATTCACTACTTGAGCAGTTTACTGACGACTCTCTTGTTTGCTAAAAAAAAACAAAAAATAAATCGGAGCTTAATAGCTCCGCTGCTTTACGGCAGAAAATTAATTTACATGAATTTACAATTTATTGTAGTTGTGTAAAACACGTTTCAAAATGTGTTAATATCTCTAAAGCCTGTATGATCTTTTGTGGAGACTTTTACTAAACTTTCGTGCTAAGATGCCATTTGCTATGGTTGTTGCCTTAGGCAACTTAGAGACAACAATTAGGACTGCACTCAGCTCCATCCCAATTTTTATTAAGAACAGTCTGAGAAACAGAATTCAAGGATCTCTTACCTCAGTTTACTCTATCACCAACTTCTCGATAAGACTTTAGCTCAAGGATTTTTTATTGGCCTCATGTCATCCGGGATTCGAATCAGGACCCAACAATATAGCAAGAGAATGCGCTAACCACCATATCGAACCGGGAGGTAAAGATGATATTTTGACATTCGAATGCAATTCTTGCCTTTGCCTCTTTTAACTGTAATGTTGTACAATCCAAAGCTGCTGATGCACAAATACTTATAACAGAAAAAGTAAACGCTTTTATCCAATAATATTTACATCAAAACATTTAATAGCCAATTTAACTGAAGTTATACTATATCCCTCTGTCCAGAACGTTGAGAAAATTAAAATTTAAGTCTAACACCAAAATTAATTCTTGCCGTTCTTCTGACTGTATGATAAGCACGACGAATTTTAAGCACCAAACTTTTCAGGTAAATTTCGCTTCTTGCTTTTAGAGAGAGATAGAAATATATATATATGTATATATGTGCGTGTAAGATAAAAAGTATGAAAGTAAACTTCTGATTTTAATTGGCTATAACCTCTTTTACTTTTTATTTAATTTGGGGACTTCCTCTCTCTGCCTTAGACATAGTGCTTAAGTCTAAATTGTGTCATTCAAACTAATCATGCGATCCTACTTAACGCTTAATGAAGATACCTCTTTCTCAATTAAATAATTGTAAGCCTAAACTTTTTTTAACTCGAACTGAAAATTTTGACTCCCTCCCTTCTTCCTCTGAATTTCTGCGTCACTTTTTGGCTTACGCTTTTCTGCTGGCAAGACGCTTTGCTGCTAAGCTCTTTGTTTACTGAATATGTGCAAAGCTAACAAAAATGTAAGACGCTTGTCTGTATGTGAATTAAATATTGCGAATCCAGAATTGCTTTTCCTGAATAATAAAATTATCTTAAATCCGGCCATCTCTACCTTGCCAAGTTTCTTCGCTACGCATCTATTACGCCACCGTTAAGCTCCAAATCAGTCATATCATGTCATATATAAATTATATATATTCTAAATATCTTTATATCTTTACTGATAATTTTTCAGCAGCTTAATGTGTGAAAATGCTTGGCATGGTTATATTATTTTATTTTAATTGTTTTGTAATTATTAAATGTATATATAGAGAGAGATAAATAGATATAGATATAGATATATAGATAGATAAATATAGATATATATATGTATATATATAGAGAGAGATTTTTACATTAAACACTTAAAAATGAGCTGGAACAAACGGAAGTTATAACATTCCAGATGCATCAAAGTGTGAAGATGAATTTCAAAAAATGATAGAATGACAAAACACCCGCCGAAAATTTATACTATACTCACTCCTAATTTATGCATTTGAATTTATTTCTTTATTTATTAACTTCTTCTTTATTTATTAATTTATTCATTATTTATTAACTTATTCTTTATTTATTAACTTATTCTTTATTTATTAACTTATTCTTTATTTATTAACAACTAAGCAATTTGATCAAACATTTTTCTCTTTCTTCGCAAGAAGTAAGTATGGTAATTGATTTTTATGGCTACAGTATTTACTTAGTCTCAGACCGTCTTTGCTTCAGGACAGATTCCCTAAAAACGTAAATGCCGATTGTTGCGGTCAAAACGAAAGTAAAAAGAAAGCAAGCAGCAGACCGTTAAATACTCTATGTTGTTCGGTTACTGCATCACTGGCTGAATTATATTTAGTCTAGGCAAACTGCATTTCCACTGATGGAGTATAACTTGCATTTAACAGACATTTATATCAAGCTTATGGAAATAATCGCTATTATTTTCGAGATTATTCAAAAATAAAATAATCACAAGGGATTGGAATACCTCTCTTCAAATGATCCGAAAAACGTAAGACAAAAGACTCTTCTGCTACATATTTTAAATCATTGAGAGTCTGTCTTATGACGCTAATAAGTTGTAATTTTGACGTATAGGGATTATAAGAGCGTTAGTTTCCTATGTTTGTAACTGATGCATTTTTACAGCTGTTTGGTACTGCAGATAGCGAAATCGAGGCTCGCACAAAAGTATGAATAGCAAGCACATAAATTCTCTTAATGGATATTAAAATAGTAATCTGTTTACATTCCAAATTACACAGAATTGGGTAAAACACGGACTACAGTCTTAATTCAAAAAATAATTGTGCTGTGCACTCATTTTTAATTGCAAGTTTTGCAAATTACAATAGAGAATTTCGTAAGAAGTATTCAACTCTGTGGATGGGAAGTATCTGTAAGTATAAAATCTAAATTTTAATATGCTTCCTTCCTGATAAAAATTCCAAAAAAGGTGTGTGGGTTCTATTACGGTGTGGGTAAATGTATGGAATATTTTGTTTTTAACTTCATAACTCATATTGAAAATTGTATTAGCTGGACTCTTAGTTCTGAGAGAACTACATAAAAAATTAGATTTTATAGTAAGAGAATCCCCCCTCCAAATTTGAGGTAACTGCTTCCATAGAATCTTTATTTTGAGAAATTAGGAAGAACTTGTCTAAAGCCATCTTTTATGCAAATAAGGTCTGTACCAGTCTTTTTTGAACAACTTGTGTATTATTCTGTAGCACTTTCCTAGACTCACTATCGTCTTGATACCCTTACTTATTCAAGAAATAGTCTGAAAATCGAATTGGTAAAAGCTTAAAAGCATTTAATTGAGTTCACATTATTCTGTATTATTAATAAGAGACACTAAGAGGCCTAAGACACGTGTTAGACATCACAGAGATTTTAAAGAGATCTATTCCATTATAAAAAATGATGACGAGGCTGAGATGGCTTTGGTATATCAAGGAGATAATCTTTTAATTAAGAAAGGAATTGTATGCCTTTTGGAATGGAGCATCAGAAAAGAGAGATTGCTGTCGAAAATAATATAAAAAACTTTAAAGCATAATTTTAAATTCAATTTTGAAATTGTGTATTCGTATTTAATTTAAAGTTGTTCAATTAAAATCGCATTACCGTTTAATTAAAGATAAAAAAAATTTTAAAATCTAACATTTTCTTTAAATTTTTTAATCTACTTAACATACACTGGTGTGCAAAAATTAAGGACGAAGTCGAAAAATTAGCATATCAGCTGAACGAAGAGGCAGAGCGGACAGAAAGACCAATCAGGAGATTAAGTAAGGTGATGTACGGTAGCACATGCGCAGATATGCAGGTAGACGTAATGGGGGAGTGTCTGAGTAGTATAAAGCATGTTGTCGGTGTAAGATCAGTATTTCTGGCAAAGAAATTGCACGCCGTGTAGCAGTTAAAATCACACCGAGTTGCTGCCTCAGCGAGAAATGGCGAATAATCAATCTGTTAGACGACATCTGGATGCTTTTACCTGAGGTCGAATCATTGGGAAGTTGGAAGAAGGCCGCAGTGTGACAAGTGTGGCTGCAGAGTTCAGAATTGCTCACAGCATCGTTTCACGACTTTGGAGACAATTTCAAACTACAGGAACAGCTATCCGGGGGTTTAGTAGTGGTCGTCTACGAGGAACCACAACCGCAGATGACTGGTATATTGCCTTACAGGCCAGAAGAAACAGGCGGCAGACAGCGGGAGAAATCGCTAGACACACGACACAGGCAACTGGACGACCGATATCGCGTTTTACCATGGCCAGAAGACTGCACGGTGGTGGTCTGTTTGCACGATGCCCTGTACGGTGTGTACCTCTAACGCCTGCCCATCGGAGAAGGCGTTCTCTGTGGTGCCGGGAATACCGGAATTGGAGAGACAATGAATGGGAACGAGTACTCTTTACAGATGAGAGAAGATTCAGTCTGAGTAGCGATTCTCATCGCATACTCATCTGGAGAGAGCGGGGAAGCATCCCTCGAACATCATTGAAAGGGACAGGTATGGAGGTGGCGGTGTTTTCGTTTGGGGAGGCATCATGCTTGGTAGTCGTACAGACCTTCACATCTTCGACGCAGGTTCAGTCAACGGGACCCGTTATTGTAACGAGATTCTTCTTCCATATGTGCGTCATTTTAGAGGCGCTATGGGTCCGCAGTTCCTTTTCATGGACGACAATGCACCATGTCATCGCACAGTAGCTGCCGAACAGCTCTTAGAGAGTGAGGATATTGAACGTATGGATTGGCCGGCACGATCTCTGGATCTCACTCCCATCGAGCATGTATGGGATTTTCTAGGCAGACGCTTGGCAGCTCGTACCTTACCACCAGTAACAATTCCGGAGCTTCGATTGGCGCTGCAAGACGAATGGGCAGCAATGCGTCAACAACTCATTGACACCCTCATTCTCAGCATGGGCAGACGCTGTGAAATCTGCCTAGCAGTCAGGGGAGATAATATCCCCTATTAAAGACCGGATGTTTCTTGCTGGACACCCATCACAGGGATGTTTCGGCCTTCAGTCGCATTGCGCTCCATGCTACTTTTTCAATAAAGCTTCTTTTTATCCGTCTGATTTCTCTTTTAGTAAGTGTTGCTTACATTACTCATGTCCTTACGTATTGGGAATCTTACGGTATTAAATGTGTTGATTTGGAAAGCTTTTGTACAAAGTTATATTGAAAAAACCGTCTCGTCCTTAATTTTTGCACACCAGTGTATTTCCAACCATTCCATACATATAGAGAGAGAGATTTAAAAGTAAAGGAAAGTTAAAAATTAGATATATAATACATGCGATAAAATCAAACTCAGAAGTAATGACCAGCAAGAATTTCGATGGCGTAGAAGTGTCGATCCATAATGAAAGGGAATTCGGAAGCGAAGGCAGATTAAATCTTCATTTTTATTTCAGCAAACATGTTGCGGCCGCAATCAAGTTGGCACATTAATTGTGCCTATTCCAAAAAGTATACATTTTACATAAATTTGCGGTAAGAAAGAAAGAGCAGACAGACTGCAGTCAAGCTAGGCGAAAGCGTAGAAAGCAAATGCGTTATGTTCAGGGTGAAATATTAGTTTAGACTGGGTTAGTTTTCGTTATAAATGCATTTTGATAGGATAGTTAATATTGCTGTAAATTTACAATTGGCTGTTTGAGTTTTAGTTCCATTTATACCATCATAATTACGTAAGAATCTTATGACATAGATTAGTCTCGAAATGACGCAGTGCAAATAGAGGTTACTAACTATTTTTTTAATACAGAAGAGAAATTTACGTTGCTAATTTAATCTTTTACATATTCTTTTTTTTCTTACACACACACACACACATATATATATATATATTATAAAATTAGAAGCTATATATATATATATATTCCGTAGATTAGGCTAGCATAATTCGTAAATGCACATTGGCATCACAACCAAGGGAGGCTCTTCTAAAACGGACCACTGGGCTTCCAGTATTTTCTATTGCGTCATGTGATCTTTACCGCTCTTAAAATAAAATGGTTGAAAATCAATTTCCCTTAAAAAATAATTAATACACTGTGGATTTCTTGCGAAGTTTTCAACGCAAAGTTAAAGTAAGTCAAAATAATTAGAAACATATAACAGCCTAACTGAAAGAATTTGAAAGGAATATTGTTGATAACTATGAAACCAAATGCGAAACAAAATGTAAACAAGAGCTTTCAAAGATTTAGCATCACAAGAGCAGTAATTTCTCACTTTTCTAAACTCGAAGATCTTATTTTGATTGCAATACAGATGTGCACTTAAGATTTATTCTCTCGGTTAGTGTATCTCATTAGTAGTACATGTCACGAAAGAAAATGTATGCGATGGATTAAGAGTTCAAAATGAAGTATTATATCGCTGAATTTAGATATTATTCATTATCCTGATCAGTTAAATTAGAATCGTCGATTGCCTTTTTCAGAAAAACTCTTAAGTTCTTAATTCGTTTTCTTATTCATAGTGGCTTTTAAAATGCTTATTTTCTTACATATTGTTCTATAAAACCAAAACGTGATATGTTAGCATCCATGCGTGCAGTAATAGATAACATAAGTACGAGTAAAATACTTTACCCTTTTATATATATTAGATTTTAGAGCAAAAAGAAATTATTTTTAATAGATTATTTTATTTAAGGAAAAACGTATATGGAAAATAAACTGTGTATGTTAATTGGAAGTAAAAAGAATTGTTAAACCAGAGACGTAAACCTATTTTTTAAATTGTTATTAAAGCTAGAAAAATGTAAGAATTAATGTCACCAATTAAATTAAAGAATGATAAAAATTAAAAAAGGAAGTTTTTAATTTGTTTTGTGTTTCAAATATTATTTAATTAACAATATTATTTAATTTGTTTTGTATTTCTCCTTTGTTTAATATTTCAAGCTGTAGAACTTTTCAAGGAGTTAGAATTTAAAACATTAAAGTGGAACGATTAATGAGCGCCGAATAGCATGTTTCATTCTTCTCGACATTATGCGACTCAAATCGTTATAAATTAATTTTTTTTTTCAAAATTATATTTCAAATAGTCTTATAATGTTGAGAACTACCTCTATATACATATATTTATCTATATATATCTATCTATATACATGTATATACATGTATAGAGAGTTTTTTTTTATTTGTGACTTATCCCATTTGATCGATAATAACATCAGATCAGGTCCCTGATATCAGAGCAAGCCCATGAAATTCATCATGGCAAGGTAACAAGATTGCGCGCCTATGACAGCTCATTGGTAAGAATTTTGAGCACCATACAGGTGAAAGACTACTTTACTCAAATCCGTACCCAGTTCCGAAGGAGAGCCTCCGGAGGGACGGATCCGAAGGTCTCATAGCCCTCTTCCCTTACCATCAACCTGTCGAGAGGACTTCGGCTCGCCTCATATTTAGACTACCTCCATGCTGCACAGACACTATACACAAACATCCATGACTTCTCCGGAGTTCGAACCCGAGCTCTTCGGTACGGCAGTCAGTGTCGCTAAACACTTTCCCGGTTAGGCGGCACAGTCTTTTCTTTTACGAATATGTTCAATTGCGAAAGATTTTGAAAGCGTTTTATATTTTAAAATCTCATTCCGGTCTGTAACATCTTTCACGTGTTCTGTAGTATTTTCTGATAATTTTTTTTTATGTTTAAAGAAAAATATATAACCATTGTAAATACAAAACATAATGGACGGAAAAAAAGCCTTTTCTGACGGAAAAAAAAATATCCCAACACCAATTAGAATTGTGCTACATAAATGAAATTTGGTATCCGTGTTTATATATCTGAAAGATGACGTCTATTCAAATTTCATGCTAGAAGCATAAGTGTGATGCTAGTAGCGCCACTATGAACATGCAAATCATGTTTGCTTTAAATACGCGGAGTAAAGTTCGTGAGCGTATTGCGATTTAACGTTGTTGAGTTGATAAAATGAAAATTTGGATAAAATTTCGAAATTGATAGAATGAGGCACACTACAGCATCTTGACTACCTGCAAGGCGAAGTATTATATACACTTCCCCCATCTGTTGAAATAAAGTGCTATAGCCCTAAATCTACTTTCCATCGAGATGACATTTGACTTTATTACTATGTTTCACATGCTATAGCTCTAACTGTAAAACAGAGGCATAGCATAAACTAAACAACTGGGCAGAAGTTTGAACGGTTATTTAAAATTAGCCGAGATTTAATCCTAAGCCGATCTTTAATCTCGTTGATGGCCATCAACGAGCTCAGCTCGTATTTCAGTTACGCACCGCAGTAGACGCAAACGAACACTGCTCTCATTACAAATTTACGACTGACAAATATCACGCGTCTTTGGGAAGAAAGAACTGCTTAATCTCGCAACCGCCAAAGGGTTAGCAGGAAATAAACAATTGCCTAGTTTTCATTTTCACTAATTATTTAAATCATCGGTTCATGCCGAAACTTCGGATATGAAAAATCATTGTTGGGCTGCATTTTTTTATAGAAATTCTTTTATAAGCCTCATGGATAACATGATCATGTCTCTTTTCTTTTAGCATAGGTTAAAATATCAAAACAGAATATAGAAAATGCATTTATTTAAGAATAATGAAAAATTCAGATTCATATAGTAGCTTTCTCCGAGCATGAAGATTTTCTTACAGCCTATAATTAAAAAAAAAAAGAAGAAAGTCCTATTTGCGCCTTAGTATCTAATGGTGTGGTGTATTTAATTACGGCAAAGCACACTAGGGCTATCTTCCAAAGGGGAGGGATGCCTTTCGTGGAGGACTTTCTAAGGGAAACTGGCTCGTATACACGTTACACATGGGGAAAACCACGAAAACACCCATGCAGCCAGCCCGTTCGCGGGATTCGAACCTCGGACCGAACTACCAGTGTTCAGCGACTTTACCGCTCGGCCGCTGGTGGGCCCTTAGTATCTAATGTCTTAAACTGGAATCCAGCATGTTTAAAAAAAAAGAAAGAAAGAAAGAAAGCTGCCAATAAAATGTTGAGTAAAATGATAGAAAATGGGAAAAAAATATCTTTCAGCTGGAAGAACAAGACTCGGTGGTGTCACAACGAATCCTTTTCGCATCTTTAAGTTTATAATTTAAATAATTAAAAAATACCTCCCCATCTTTTTCATTTCTCCAGTTATTAATCTCACTCAGTTTATATAACTGGTGCACTTCTTTACACCGGCATCTTTCTTACTCCCCGTAATTGTTCCATACAGTATTTTTCAGAAAGGTTTAAAAAAAATAGTTTCCCATTTAAAACACTTTACCTGTTTTTGTTTGGCTTTCGCGAGTATAAAGCCAACAATTTGAGTAAATTGCATTTGAAACGCATGAGGCTCATCTGGCATCTGAAGAATTTCCAAGGGAAAAAGTCCTTCGTATTTCAACAGTATATTTACCCCTTAAAAACTCAATCTTAAATATACAATGTATGTTATTTCTTTTCGTCAACAGAGCCCACAAAATGATTGCTTTGAAACCCGCAGACGTTAAATGCATGTCGTTTCCTTCATAGTGTATGAAAGTACAGACGATTACTATACAGCAAGTTACTAAAGAAGAAAGAACATTTGTGTTTCGTCTTCTTGTTTTATTTTTTACCCTCTTTTTCATATGCGGGGTAACTTTCAGAAAACGAGGAAACTGCGTTGTTAGATAGCTATCATGTGCATAAAGTACTACCTGTCACGTGAATGTTACTTTTCTATGTGCTTTTCTTTTCGCAAAATACCCTGCTGTATCTAAAAGGGTAACATCGCGAAGTCCTCCGGCAAATACAGTTTATTCATCTAGTTTGCTTTTGTTTCACTTCAGCATCATGTTCGGAAGAGAATGTCTAGGAACTTCAACGGAATATTTTTCTTTTATTTTCTTCTGTTGCATCAAAGTTCCTGTTCTCCTATCTGACCGCAGGGCTGTCCCTCGCCAGACGACAATCTTCAGATTATCAATAACAAATTGTCTAGGTAAGAACTTAATGACAGACTTGGCGGATACAGTTGCATGAGAAATGTGATCATTCTCGATCCAAGTAGTTATTATTCAAAACAAATGTATATGCATTGTCTCTGTGACTTTGTCAGCCATCGGATATACTTTACCGAGTGATATGCCATCATAAGTAAAAGCTTAACGGATATGCATTCAAGCTAAAATTGTGAAATAAATAAATAACAAACGATCACCTGCTGAATATAAAATCTTTACGAAATAAAACGTTTTTACTATAAATATTATACTACTTTGGAATGTTTAAGATATAAATTTGAAAATTATGTACATTCGCTATTCTGTAACACCTGCGTGAGTTCAAACTACTTAGCAAGTACAATTACAAACTCAGTAAGGTTTCGGTTTAGTTAATTATGGCTAAATACAGTAGAGCTATCTGCCTAAGCGGAGGAGAGAACTTTCTAAGGGAATCTAGCTCGTATACACGTTATACACGGGGAAAACCACGAAAATGCCCATGCAGCCGGGCCGTTCACCTGGAATCGAACCCCAGCGAAACTACCAGCGTTCAGCGATTTTACCGCTCGGCCGCTGGTGAGCAACTCAATAAGGTTTTACATATATTATGTGCAATGAAATAACACCACCAGAGTAGCTAACCATCAGACAAACAGACACAGAGTTAAAACACTTTAAGTTTATTCTAAGTCACTACTTCGGGGTGGATAAATTAAAATATACTACATAAAATTACCAGCCAACCTGGACCTGGATTCAACAAAAAGCTACGTAAAAACGAAGGCTATAAATTTAACAATTTAACTTTAACTTATGTAGAGACTACAAGATTACATAGAGCACGATAGAATTTCAAACACACACTTACCCTGAGGGGTCTAACTTTAGCCTAAAGTAATCCCCGCAAGAACGGGCTTTTCTCCTTCCAACGGGGCAGCGAAAACAATCCAAAAATCTCTTTGGGACTTTGGGGTTATACTGGTGTTCAGCAGGTAATTCTAGCCTGCTCTTACCAGTTCCTTATTAAATCCCTTTCTGGGCCTGGCGGTGAGGAATCTGGATAGAGAGTTTCTTCTGAAGAGTCTCATCTGAAGGCAGAGAAGAGAAGCACCTTGCTTCTGTGTGGGAACTGCCTGACTCCCGAATCTCTCACACTCCTATTCTGCCGTATATAGTAAACCTATTTGCCACTCAAAATCTATATATATTCTGGAATGAGCGAACTTATTGTCAAAAAGAGCCTAATTGCCTCTTAAATTAAGAATTAAAATAAATTAACATTTCGTTGAAAAACTTAGTCATAAATGCCACAATTCATTTATTTTTCGCTTTCATTATTTTGCATTGTATTATAGGGTATTTCTCCCGCCTTCATAGCGTGCCTTCGTGGTGTAGTGGTTCTGCACGCTGAGCCGGTATCCAGAGGTCCACGGTTTGATTCCCGGCGAAGACGTCTGCTCATTTTTCATTTCTCCTGCTTCCAAAAAAATACCTAATGTCTTTACAGTGGCGCCCGAACTAAAAGGGTGATGGATGATGACTCTCCACACCCAGGATTTGCAAATTGGGTCTCCTAAATATCCTAGTCGCCCTTTAAAAGGGCGGTATATGAGGTATTTCTCCCACCTTTTTGGCGTGCCTTCGTGGTGTAGTGGTTCTGCACGCTGGGCCGGTATTCCAGAGGTTCGTGGTTCGATTCCCCTGCGAAGGCGTTGCTAATTTTTCATCTTGCCTGTTTCCAAAATTATCCTAATGTCTCTACAGTATGTCTACATATGTACCCGCATCATGAGCAATAACGAAAATAAAACGGACTAAAACTCTAAAAAGGGACAAAGAAATTGCCAAAAAAACTACATTAATCAATATATGCCGAGCAGCCGTGAAGTGGAACATGCAGATAATTAATTAACACCGAAAATATTCAAGAGGACCAGTTTTTAATCAAGAGAATGATTACGGTACTTCAAAAGAAATAGGCTTACGTGTTAATATTACAGACAGAAAGGCTAAATATAATTTTTAAATAAATTGTATAGAGAAAATCAGTTTATGTTATTGAAGAATTTGAAATTATTGTATACGTTAATAATAAAGAAATGAATAAAATACAGAATTATTTAGATCAAAATCTAAACTAAATATTAATATGAAATTATTATTTTGACCTCTAATGATTCAGAAATTTAAATATCAAAATATATTTCATAAGTAATGTCATTGATATTCGTTAAAATTTTAAAAAAGTAGTGGTATATTAAATACTGAAAATTTATACATTAAATGCTTAAAAAAAGTGTCAATTATTAGATTACAGTATATATATATTAATAGCGATATACAATCATTCGCTTTAATATATATACTGTATTCCGAATACTGTATAATACAATTATTCGAAAACTGCAGCAGTTCAAAGTGCCACAACTCACAACGTTTACTTGCTTTTGATACCAAGTAAAATGGTTGTGTGAGACGCCTTCTCATTTTTATCAAAAGGCTATGAACGCAGCATTCTCATTTGAAATAAATTAAAAAATAATTAAAGTTTTTCAGCTTTTAATAATACAAATATGCATAATTCTCTTACGTCGTTTAAGGTTTTAATTTATTGTCTCATCGTGAAGTATTCAAAAATACCAATCGCTATAGAAGCAGCTACTAATATGTCAAGCAATATGAAATATTACCTCGAGAACACTACGAATGCTAATATTTAACCTTAAAGGTTAATGGCCTCACAAATATTTTATTCAGGTACTATCATCAGTGAACCGTAAATATCTCCTCTTCGGACTCTTCTTTTTAAAATACATTATACACTGAAGTGGCTAATTATATCTAACTTACTAATGTAACAAAGAAGCCGCTGCGCTTCATTTTTCGTACGATGTGTTCAGTAAGCTATCTTAAACGATTGTTTATTTCTATTAGGCTCAACGTATTACTTTGACAAGTATATGTAATAAAAGCATACACCCTTCCATTATTCTCGTTTTAAACATAAACCAGAATTACAACTTGATCTCTCTTATCCCGTGTTTTCGCATTCATTGAAGGGTGATGCCCTGAGATTGCTGACAGAAAATTAATTGATGATGTTGCTGATAGCGACGTCACTAGAAATAATTCCAATCCGGATGTGAATCGTTGATACGCAAAGTAGCATGATTACATTTTTATCTCCTTGGCAGCACGGCGACAAAGGCACACCTCTGTCAGTACGCGATCAACAAATCAGTGCTTTAAAACATGGCATAATATATACCCAGTTGCGAAAAATAAACACTACGAAACATAAGAAGAAAAAATCCTCAGCTAAAGTTTTATTCGTTAGGTTCTATGACGAATAAGGAAGAGATGGAGATGTACTGATATGCACACTTTTCATGTCAGATTTACGTGATCTGCATACTAATGCCTGTTATAAATTATCTGATGTTCCGTGCTATGACAGATAAAAAAACGTTTAATGTGTTTCCAAAAGTGGTTGTCAGAACTAAAAAAAAACCTTTTAACTTATAGGCATATGTTTATTTTTAAGTTTAATAAACGTATGGCAAAATGATACAGATTTAAAGAAACTAATAAAATAGCCACTTTTCTGGCCAAGTCGAAGTTGGCTATGTGGCCGCCAATGGGAGGAGAGGGGAATCTAAAATGAGGTCAAAAGACTTCAGAAATCGAAGCTCACGAGTCTATGATGTATTTTTAATTTTTATTATGCATATTAGATCCAATAAAATAATCTATGTTGAAATTATGAAATAGAATACCTAAAACATAATAAAATATTAAGCAAAACATTTTAGTCATGCTATGAAAAAAAAAATGAAAACTTGAAAACAGGTTTTTTCTTTTAAATCCTTATTTCAGATAATGCAATCATCTGTTATGCGAAAATGGAGCATGATACACTCTTGAGATATAAGACATAATGAGAAATTAGTATAGTTAATTCACTTTATTTGTATGATAGATTTTCTCGTAGTGGAAACTTTTTCTGAAAATAGTCAGTCTCTTACCCATCACCATATTTAGAAGTATATATAAAACTACAGAATATTCAGCCTCACCTCGGTAGCAAGGTCGTTCACTGAAGCAGGTGTAATGCCCTTAAATGTGCTTGTTATGGATCAGGTCACGATTAAAAAAGCGAAAAATGTAAGAAAACAAAACTATCCAAAACTTTCGACCGCACCTCTTTTTTCGTGAAATAAGGAACATTATCTTATACGATATATCTCGACCAATCATCCATAGTCTATGAATTGCCCGTGATCTATATTTTGTTGAAAAATTTCTGCGGAATAACCGAATTCTTCCAAGAGTAGAACAGATTGGTCAGAAGATTCACACCGTAAAATTCTTGGCCTGCGATACCAAGATAGCAGGGTCGAACAAAACGCGATTAGGCAGCCGTCACGTCTGCTGGGAATTCTAAGTCACGTCATGTCTTTCTTATGAGAGGTAGATTCAAAAGGTGATAATGATGTGATTAGAAAATAATTCACTGTTATACGAATGATAGTACACCATAAAAATATGCAGGTAAAGCCATTGATGAAGACTTCGTAAACACTGTAATTCTTTGTTTTGTCTAAATCGTGAGCATGTTCGTGTTGCTAAAATAATGAGAATGATTTTCCTTGTCTTTATCGGAAAAAATACTTCCAAATATTGCATGAAGAGTACATGTTAATGCAAGCTCTGCATCTAATTTTTTTATCTTACTAGTGAGCGATCGAAAATAAATAAAACTGACGTCAGGAATTTTATTCACATACTTCCAAATGTTTAATTAAATCATAATTTAAGAAGCTTATTCAAATCATGCATCTTACATGCTCATTTATATTAAGTTCGTTTATCGCAAAACTATATATTGACAACACAGTACCGTATAATTTCATCACCTTAAGTTGTTGAAAGTTTCTTTTGTACAGAATTTTATAGAATGTCTTTCTAATGAAACTTAAAATTTGGCCTAATTTTTTACTTCCAAATAGTAGATTCTGAAATATTCATCTTCGCTTAAATGTTCATTGCAACGAGCTACCCATGAACTAAAAGATTTAACTCCAGTTTGATAGATGTCTACAAGACAGAGGAATCACTACAATGTTTAATGTATATTTGTCTGAGGAATAACTTGAAAGATTAAGCAGACTACAATTCAGAATGGTTTTGGCAGGATATTTACTTTTCAGATGATGTATCTAAGAAATTTATAATTTTCTTCGGTTATAGAATTCCTTTTACGGAAAAAGATCTAGACTTTCGTGATTATATTAAACACAAAATGATTCGTGATTAAATTAAACACAAAACTGCAAATTAACCCTCCTCAGATGTAAAATTGCTTATGAATTAACTGGTAATCCTTCTAAATTCAAAACCTTTCCCCTAAATGCCCGCTGTTTACAAATTCTGAGCAAACTGTGTCTCACGCCTGAATATGTGTGAGTAATACTTTTTTTAAATAAGCTAAAGACAAATTAATACTAAGTTTGCTTGCTCTTTTATCGTGTTCTTAATATGTTCAAATATTACGCCAGTTTATAAATTCTTATAGCAGACGCGGCAGTATTTTAATTTTTTTGCCTGCTTTCAATTTAAATTATAATTATATAAGCAGAGCGTAAAGTAAAATGCAGATGGTAAATTCATCTATATTTATTCACAGTTAAATGCAAAATTTTAATTTAGTTTTCAGAAATCGTATTTTCTCAAACGCTTTACAGCTAATTTTATTTATTTATCCGTAATACAGAATGCGATAGTTTACACATTAATTAAACCCTAAATAAAATTCATAATAATATAATTCTCTCTTGTAAAATTCTATGCTATTAAATATGGTTACGTTGTCTACCGAAATACAAAGTTTGCTGTAATATTTACTCGTTCAGAGTTAAAATATTATTAGAATTCCTCTCTTTTAAAAGAAAAAAACTCTGCACAAGTAACTAGTTTAACAGCTTTTTCTTTTTTCACTTGGAGAGAAATAAAAGATTTTTTAACTTTCCTTTGATTTTATTTGGTCAGCTCTTTGGAACATCGATTTATCGTTCCGAAGTTTTTTGGTATATTTTTCTTTCTGTTCTGTGAAAGGTTTCATCCCATAATTTTGTTCTTTCTTCGCATACAAGGAGATCGTTGACATTGTTAACACCGCAATAGATTCAGTCATCGACTCTATTGTTCGGGCCACTATTCCTTTAATTACGTCCAGCCTCTGATAATAAGCACTTGCAACACACTAGTAGACCTTTGCACGTGATGCACCAATTGTTTTCTTAATGAAAGTGAAAATGGAATATCTGCACTTGGAGGTGAACCTTTTCAGTCATTACGCTCTCACGTTTCAGTTTTTTCGTAGCAAACCAGCTCTGTAATTTGAAAGAATTTTGCTGCAGTATCTGTTTATAATTCATACGAATTGTGCCAACATTTTGATAAATACCTCCGAATTCATCACGAAATGCGTTTCATTTTTATTAATGTCTTTTTGTTGTTTATTTATAAAAGCATTGAAATTTAATTATAAAATCAAGTAAAGGGGTATTTTTCAATTTTTTTATGATGGAAGTTTATGAATTTTATTTTGTTTTCTACTTTTAATGATTATCAGCTTAACTACAAATGTATCTATAAAATATAGGTAATGAAGACCTCGATAAAAAATGTAAAGGGTACTGGATATTAATTAATTATGTCAGCTGAGAGTATATTTTAAAGTAATACAAGACACAATAGGAATTGCTTTACAAAATTGCTATGTTTAATTACTATTTCTTGTTCCTAATCATGTATATGTTACGGTGAAACACCGAAATCTGGAGAATGTCGACTTTCACCGGTGAATGTCAACATTCACATAGTCGCTTGGTGTATGTCCGAAATATTTTCCAAATACTCTTATTTCTGACTTACACCGGTCAATGTCGACATTCACCATGTACTAATGGTGAATGTTGAACCTATAACAATATTATATTTTCTTCTCCGTAATTTATTCGCGAATAAACGCACTTAAGACTTGAAATAAGAACTTAAGAACATGAGAACCTAAAACACACAATACATTCAAAATGAGAAAGGAAAATAATAGAAGTTAAAATTTTACTTAATTATACAGTACGTTCTAAATGAGAAAATAAAATAGCAGTAATAAAAAACTTACTAAATTATGTGATTCAAATCTTATTTATTGCAACAACTTAAACTATTATGGCACTTTATGACCTCTCCTTTCGACTTTCACCAGAGCATATCTGGGATTGTCGGTGATGAGAGTCCGAATATACAAGAATGTAGTGAAATATTCGGTCTTTCACCGACGTATTTGGTGAATGCTGATATTCTCCGGTGAAAGTCGACATTATCCAATTTCGGTCTTTCACGGTAACATATACACATGTATGGCTAAAAGCCACAAGGTATTTTACTTCACTTTTAGTGATGCATGATAAGCAAGTTTAATAAAATAATGAGCTTCATCTACAAAAGTAGAAAATTTTTCTTTTAAATTTAATGAGAATTTTTCACAGAAAAAGCATTTTCTCATTATAAAGGATTATTATTCGGTTAAAAAATTCATTTATGAGCTTATATTAGCATATAGCAAACGCTATAACTTTTTGAAATAGAAACGTTTGTTTATTTTTAATCATTCTTTTCGAAATAAAACTAGAGAGGAGAATGAGAAGTTTTAAACATGCAAACGTAGTTAAATATTTAGACGATTTATTTAGACTCAGATTTTATTCCTGTAAGAAATAAAAAAGAAATCTTAATGAATAATCACTGAAACTCTTAATATGCTAGAAATAGAAAACTACCATACCAATAAAAATGCAATAAATATTTCAGACGATAAAAACTACGCTCTCATTTAATTATCAAATAATATATTTTTAAAAAATGCGGGCCGAGCAGTAAACACGTTGTAAAATGTGTGTATGACAAATAAATAAAATGATAAATATGTGTATGACGTAAAATAAATGTTTAAACAAGCAAGGAAAAGAACTCATGATGTCATCGTCATTAAGCTTAGGTTACGCTTAATAGAAGTAACTACATGCGGCCTTCTGCAGAACGTCATATAATGCTGGAATAGGGCAGAGAGTATGGGTATATATAAGTATCTTCCTTCGAAATTTATTTTAATATCCAAGTCTCCTGAAATGTTCTTTCTTTGTTTTCGTTACACACAATGTAGCAACAAATATTTTTTTAGTAGTGTCCTTTTTTCTATTTTTCTACATAAAAAATAGGTAAAATATGTATATTTAACTCTTACAAAAATAAAAGTTATTTGTAACTCAAATTTAATTTTATTATTTACTGTTGAATAAAGCAATCTGTTTATGGGTCTTTACGAATATTACACCACTGAAGCGTGACAAGTTCCACCTACGATTAAATATTAAAAATAAAAATACGTATTGCCTATCGAGAAATAAAAATTAAAAAAAGCCGTTCTTTCTCAGAAAAGTAATTAAGTAGCAGACCCATAAAGCGTGATATGAATTTTTTTTTAATCCTCTTTAAGAAGCAGTACAACTGAATAAAGTTTTTATTTATATTTTCTTCTTCAGCTGATACTCTCTTCACTGTTTCTCTATGGGAAAAGATGACAAGTAATTTCCATGCTAATTATAAATATGATGCACGTCATAAAGTACTACTCTCTTTCTTAAATAGAAGTTCTCAGCAGGACGCTATTTGATCTTCCGCATTCCGGATATTTCTGTTTTCTGTGAGCAATAAGTAATGGTTCACGGCTTGTTTTCAGACAGTTTTTGACCGTTCTGGGAAAACAAATCGTATGGTCTGATAATCTCCATCACATTCTCAGCTGCGCAGGTATAGTGAAGTCACCTAGCGATAATCATCCCATAAATAATTTAAACTAGTAATATGTGACAGCCAGACTTTTCTTTGCAACTGTAGCACTTTACTTGCTTGTGAATAAACTGTATTTATTCTGTTAATTTTAGCAACAAAGGGGTACTTGAATACCTGTTGTTATTGCCGTTGTCTAGTTCAGAAATTTCATGAAAAATATTTGCCAGAACCTCAAGGAGGTGGGACTTCTATTTCCAGCCCAATTTTGAGGGAAAGCACCGCGAGGACCGAGGGTCCACCCCCCTCGCGGCACCTCACAACCCTCTTCCCTTGCCACCAATCCACGTGAGTGGACTTTCGGCTCGCTATATATTTAGAGTGCCCCATGTCACAAAGACACTAGGCATTTACAAATAAAACGTGAGCGAAATAAAACGTGTTCTCACAGTAGTGAAACCACTCTCTGACTAACCTTTCACTACATCAGTTTAAATACACTCGTTCACCCTAGCTAGTCTACATCCTGGCGAAGGGGAATAAGAGAAGACAGAAAAGGCTAATAAATTAAAACAACTATTAGTAAAATAAATGAAATCGTACAGGCGGTAGGGATAAGGCACAGGCATTCAAGGGTTATGTCTAATTCCCAAGTTATTAAGGAACACCAAACTCATCCTGCCATTCTATATAATATCATTTTGCTTTTGCTTAAACAGGGAAAACGAGCACTGCGAATATCTATTCATATTGTATGGGTACAGCTTTAGACTGTTTTAATCGGGGGTCTGAATCTGGACAAAATTAGTCAAAATTAATATTTCCTCTAATGTTTTTGAAAATGTAATACACCATTATTGCACATTAATTTTTTTTTTATTTCAAAACTAAAATGTATATCATTACTAATAATGTGGTTTTCCTACTTTTGTACTGCAAACCTTAAGTATTTACCTAGATATTTGGGCAGCCATAACGTCTTTTCAAATCTATCACTGAATACTTCTAACATCTGGAATTCAATGTCATTATTTTCATTACACGAAAAGCAAAAATTCGCATCCCATCCAAACAGGCAATCGACGATGCCTAAGGTCTTTCATTTACGTTCAGTGTCATAAAAATGTATTACTCATCAGACTAAAAAGGTGAATCAGTTAATGTTCCGTATTCTTAATGGTATTTTGCAATAACTGTCCTAACATTTGTACAAGTCGTGGAGCTAATAAAAGATGTTTCTTATGCCATATAACAAGAATTCTAATTAATTTTCTTGTGTGTCCAGTGACCTGCATCAAAAAGTAAATCTAATGGTCTGTACGATCTAATGATAATTAAATCATATTGATTATAATTACCTGTTAATTGTAAATGCTTAACAGGTAATTATAATCAATATGATTGTTTATTGCAAATGCTCCATAATGCAAATGCTTAATGTGCAATAATGACTATAATTACCTGTTAATTACAAATGCTTAATTTTCATTACCTGTTAATTACAAATGCTTAATTTTCATTACCTGTTAATTGCAAATGCTTCTTTTTCGCTCTCTCTTTCGCTTTCCCTCTCTCTATTTATGTATGTGTGTGTATGTATACATACATTTGCGTCAGAAAGATAAAAATATGTAAATATAAATTACAATTTAAATTAACTTTCCCTTGATGCTTAATTTTAATAAAGCCATTTCCTCTCTCTTTTTTAAAAATAGTAATACATTTTCTGCACTGCGTTATTTCGAGCCTAATCCGTGTCATATGACTCTTACATAACGCTGGCGATGTAAATGGAACTAAAACTCAAACAACCAATAATAATTTTGCAGCATTATTAATTATCCAATCAAATGCATTGAAAAACGAAACTAATTCATTCTGAATTGAGATTTTATCCTGAACGCAAGTCACTTGCTTTCGCATCTCCGTCTAGACGGAGCTTCTCTTTTTACCGCAAAGCTATCTAAAATGTAAACGTTTTGAAATAGGCACGAATTAGACTGGCAAGTTTTTTGTGGCCGCAACATGTTTACTGAAATAAAAACGAATATTTAATCTGCCTTGTCTTCCAAGTTGCTCTTCAAAAATTACGGATTAATATCTATGAAATTCAGGATTTCTACTTCTACGCCATCAACTGTTTCTTTGCTACACTATGACTTCTAAATTTGTTTCATTGCATTCTTGCTGGACCGACAGAAGATTACATTCACCAAAATTTACGTCAATTCTTCAGCATCATTTAAGTTTAATTATTCTTATTTTCAATAATTTAAAATATTATTGAATTTAGTTCTGTATTGACCTTTATTGGAGTTGGTCCATAAATTGCACAGTTAATCAGGTTTAACTTGAGACTTCACATTGAAATTCTTAACGTTTTGACTAAATATGCAGTTATAATTATTTTTGTTTTATTTTAGACTTATTTATTTTATTGTTTATATATACATATATATATATATATATAGAGAGAGAGAGAGAGTTGATGATTGCAATGATTACTTTTCAATAAAAATAGGTATTCGTACATTACTTTTTAAATTTTAGCCTTACTTTAAGCACATGGGCAGTTTTTATCTGATTTAAGCTTCACAGTTTTATCTTCGTTGCTGTATGACAGCTGAATCAATATTTTTCGTTGCAAAAAAAGATGTGATTCAATATTTGGTATCCTAATACAGGTAATAAACAGTTTTTATGGGCATGCATTACATTAAATCACAGCAAAACAAAAAATAGAACACAATACGTAGAACGTATTATATGACTTCTTTTGCTCTTAGAAGTAATGACCAAGCCCTGCTGGCACATCAAAATTTCCTTGCATTTTAAGCTACTCTTCGAATACAAAACATTTCGCATCACAAAAATAGCATTTCGTTTAAAGTTATGATGAAAATAAAACCGTGAAGATTTTGAAGTAAATTTATTTCTTAATTACTTTCAGGATATTATTCCGCACTTCATTCGTATTTGACATACGTATTCCTTATTAACTACTTATTTATTTACGTTTGCTTTTGTTCTCTGTTCTAATTTTCCCTCATACAGCAGTATAATGTGTGTGAAAAAATTTTTTCACTCTTTTTGTTTTTTAGTCTTAGACATTTTAGTACCAGATATCTTCACTTTATACATTTTTATTACGTGTCACTCCTACATCTCTTTATTTTTTGTTTTCATTATTATTCATACTATTTTACATACTATTTATTATACATATTACTACCATCTGTAAATACTATTCCTCTTTTTGGGGTGTAACTTCTCTGCACGTTTCGGTGCACCATTTTTTATTTTCATATTTTACTACCCGAAATGCAAAATCTGGAGTAATTAGAATACTAAATAGTTAATAATCTTACTTTAGAAACATCAGTTTCTTGTATTTTTGATTTCTACTGATCGCTTAGTATTTTAGAAAACTATTTCTCCCTTGAAAATGATCCGTTATCAGTTCTACTTTCCTGATAAAAAGCAAAAACTAGAAAATTATGCTTTTATTTCATTTTTAACTTCTAGCCTGCTTTCAGGTTTTAATACTGGTATGGGTTTTCATACACATTTTTGTATGCGTATTTTATGAATTGGCATGCTATTGTGAATGTGTCTTCATAGTTATCATTAACTGATGCAGGTTCCCAAGCTGCCAAACGATAAGTCGCTGAACACTGGTAGTTCGTTCCGAGGTTCGAATTCCCCAAACGGGTTGCCTGCATGGGCGTTTTTATGTTTTCCTCATGTTTAACGTGTATACGAGCCAGTTTCCCTTAAAAAATCTTCCTCGAAGACTTTGCCTTCCCCTTAGGCCGACAGCTCTCGAGTGCTTTACCATAATTAAATAATCTAAACATTAAATGGCACGTCATGTATTTACTCCCATACAGATATACATCTTGCCCATGAAATTACTTACGCTTTTATTTTCGCAAACGATGTTCGTAGATATATATTTCCTGTTAAAAAATGCTTTAGGCCCACCAGCGGCCGAACTGTTAAGTCGCTGAACACTGGTAGTTCTGTTCGAATTCCGCGAACGGACTGGCTTCATGGGCCTTCCCGTGTTTTTCCTCGTGCGTAACGTGTTCACGAGCCAGTCCCCTTAGAAAGTCATTCAGGAAAGGAATGCCTTCGCTCAGGCAGATAGCCCTCGAGTGCTTCGGCATAATGATGTAAGCCAAGCCAAACAAAAATGTTTTAAATAAATTAAAAAGTTAATTTTATTAAAACTGATAAATCAAACTTTTTATAAGGTTTTCCGGTATATTTTATACGGTATAGTTATATTTAATAAAGGTATAATCATTCAAAAAATAAAAAAACGAAACGTTGGCACCAATACAACAAAGCTTTGTGTACTGTGTGTTATATGTACTTAAAAATCTGAATACGAAATGTGACATGTATAAATATAATATTACAGTATTTAAACTTGTTCAAATACACATATTCTTTCGTACTTTGACGAAATGCACTCGCAAAAGGCATAATGCACAAGGCATAATGCACTCGCAAAAGGCATAATGCACTCACAAAAGGCAGTCGTAGTTGTTTACAACTAAGCCCTGTAAGAGCCGAAAGAGCATCCTTGTTTTTGGGATACTGGCGTAATTCCGCTAATCCACCATATCGTTCGCGATCTCATAATATTTAAATTAATATTCAACAAATAATTATTTTCAGCACCATTTGTCACTCATAACCGAATCACACTGTGCTTCATTGAACTGAATTGTTTAACTCATTGGACGCTTTATGCCTTACAAAAAGGCGTCACGCTTTTTTAAATGTATCTCTGTTATCTCTTTATATGATTATACTTCTAAAACTTTTAGATCTATATTATTCATCTCGCATTTTCGAAAAGAAATGACATAGAAGAAAGATAAATGATGCATAGAAAGAAACTATTAAAGAGCTGGTGATAAATAACCACGATCTCGGGTGTTGTCAAACTCTGGTTAAAAACTGCTTTGCCATTTACCATTGCTCTCTTTCGATTTAACGTCATTCAATAACCTTTACCAAAACATTAAGAGGAGGTTAACTTGTGCATTAGACTCTGTGAAAAAAGAAAAAGATTAAATCAAAACAGCCTTATCGTTTAGTTATAGCTATTATGCAGTGAAAACGTGTTTGATATCTTTTAAGAACAGTTCACACATAACATCCCTCTTAAGCGGCTTGGTGAATATGTACGTGTCATTCACCTGTAAAGATAAACTTTCTCTTTTTATGGAGATTTCACTGTATTAAGGCTAATAGCGTTAAACGGCCTTGAAAAGGGAGGCTATGTTTTTCGCCTATTGTTTCTTCAACATCATTTTGCGACAAAAAAATATGTTACGAATATCTTTTTCTTCAAAACAAAATGTTAACTGCTTTGGATCGGCTCTCTATTGCTTTCATTTCTCCAAATGCAAACATTTCTTGAATTATTTTCAGTTTTTTGTTTTCTTGCGCTAAAATGAATTTCAGAAAGACATTTTTAAACTTTATACATGATTCGTTGGATATTTAAAAGTTACAAATAGTTAAAAATGTGTTTTGCTTATCGGAATAACAGACCAGAATTACATATATAAAGAGAAAATAGTTTATATAGTTACAACAACTCAAACACTGAAAGTTTGGATCTCGTATAAAACAAATTAATACATCTGTTTGTATGAATATATAAAATTTGAATAACCTTTCACTTTAAAATAAAACTTCGAAAATAGGCAGTCCTCTTGTATGCCGTCTCCGCCCCCCCCCCAAAAAAAATACAATGAATTTCGCCAGCGTTTTCTGAAAGCGTATTATTCCAAAAAACGTATAATCGAAGCAATAAAATATTAGTAAAAATACACTGAGTCAATCAATTGTTTAATTAAAGTATATAATTTTATCAACTTGGCAAATGACTGTGAAATTTTAAAACAATTCTATTATATGATTTGCCTAGCATCAGATTTTATGACAGAAAATTTGAAATCATATTTCAATATACTTAAATGCAAAATTAATAAATCTTCTACTTCTTCGTTCGAAGAAATGTGTCTTATGACCTATGAGTTAAAAATGCATTGCAACATGTCAATAAACACAAAACCTTTTCTATTCTAAATTTTAAGAATTGAATTATAAGATAAAAATTAGCCTTAAACATTTGAAGAAATATCTTTTGAGAAATAATAAATTTTAATGCATAAATTAAAACAAATAATCAATTTTAGGCATAGTATAGCAAAACATTAAATTAACAAGAATTCATTTTTCAGATATAACGATTACTATAAAGTTTAGAGATATGTAAGCACATGAAAGGAAACCAAAACGAGTTTAAAGGCATTTAACTGCAAATTTACTTCAAAATTTTAATTTTCCATAATAAATTTCTAACTTATTTGAAAATGAAACCCAAAGTTGAAGCTATTTTCATCAAATCATTAAGTACATACGCTGACAAACACACAGATCTTAAGCAAGTTTATGAGAATAAATGAACAATGATACTTAATCCTTGTTTTAAATCACAGTCTCTTTTCTACTATATAAACGAAACAGAACTTCATCTTGCGTCATCTGCCTTGATCTACCCGAACTACAGAATTAAAACATTAACGGTTAATTAATTAATTAATGCATATAAGTTAAGGAAAATTTCAGTTATTTTAGAAATACGTATGTCCATAAAATTAACATCTAACAAAAAATTTAGCTATTTTGCTGCTAGAAAAATAATTTTATTAGCTTCCCATTCATTTTTTGAATAGTTCCTACATTTCTCCTCGGAAACTCTAATATCGCATTGGTAGTGTTTGTTGTTTCATGCTTTCACTTTTAAAATAATGGGCAGTTTCTAACCTTTAAATTTCACATTTACATAATTATAAGTATCATCTAAGAGTGACCTATTTTATATTGACAGAAGTTCAAAGATATCACTGCAACTAATTAAAATAACGATTATTATTTGGCCGTAAAAAAACGAATAAAATGTAACCATAAAACGAAGAGAAAATTATTAAAATTAAGAATTACACACAGATACATGATGTCTGAAAAAAGCTGACTTTCCTTAAATAGTCATACTTTCAATAACGAAATTTCTCAAAAATGATAATAAAGCAAAGAATTTTATTAAACAGGTTCAGCACATTTTCTGTCAATATTTTAGTTTAACAAAACATAAGAAATCCCGCTAGGACTACGTGCCACCAAGGGGATGCCTTTATGAGGGCTATTTTTGAGGAAGAATGGTTTCACATTGAGGAAGAATGTATTCACATTACCCAAGGGGAAAAGAATGAAAACCCGCATTCGGCCAATCCCATTCGACGAGGTTCGATTCGGCATCTGCCAGAATCCAGCAGTTTTATCATCTCTGTCACTGGATGCTGTCACGACTGTGGCAAAAAAAATTCTGGGAATATAAAATGTGACTTTTTGTAAGATCACCGCAGAGGAAAAATTCAAATTATTAAACCATTCATTATGCCTTATTAAGTTAAATACAAAATGCTCTATATGTTACATGAAAAGTCGCCAAGATACGAACGACAGGGTCTCATGCCGCTAACTATAAATTGACTAACGAGAGTTAGCGAACAATTTGTCACGATACCAGCAATTTTAATTTTGCATTTGCTCCCAAAGTATGGTTAAAAAATACCGAATTTCAGTCTTTAATAGCCAAGGTATCTAAGTCAGTAAATCCGTTTTCGAATATATCCGCCAAATTTTGCCCATAAAAATACGAAACAATTTCTAATTAGTTTATTAAAAACCTAATAACTATTTTACTACGGAGATTTTGTGCTTTAAATCTATCGCATTTTGGACATAAAGAAAAATTTTTCACATTCTGAAATAAAACTGTAACGCGCGTAATCATGCGTTCTTAATAAAAAAACAAGTTTCCATAGCTCACATATATGTTTAAACGATTCCTGTGTTTTTTCAAATTATTTAATCCTCGGTAGTATGCTTATTAATCACTTACTATAAAGCAAAAACCATACAGTCTCATACACAAAGGTTAAAAAAAAATTTTAAGTTCCATTTTTATTAGTAAGTTGAAAACTCCTATTTAGTATATTTATGTCACAAATTTTGGCTATACGCATTTGAAAAGCATATAGTTTGAAACGTTTTTCACCTGTAAAATTTCTAAATGAATATAATAAAATAGAGACACTATCTTTTTTTCTGCATTACCATGACAGTTTTCGAGTCATAAATAATGACTAATAATACTTGCGATATTTAAAGGTTTGAGGCTATCCTTACTTCAGTGGTTGATGAGAAACAGAAAGTAGATTAATAAGGCTTCAGTCTGTATTATTATCATTTTAAACAATTAGCATTAATCCGACTGTGAGATAAACAGATTATACAAAGCTGTCTTCTGCCATGGAGAAACACAACTGCATTCTTCCACGCTCGTTCTATTACGACTAAGCGAAAAGAGCGACACCGTAAGCGTCCATTTTGAGCACGTATTTTTCGGGCATTTCAATACGCATTTTTAGGGATTAAAAAATAGTGGTGTATTACATTATAGTCAAATTTATACTCTTTAAATTCAATGCAATTATATAGCAATATCTTTAAAAATTTTATTTAAAGCGAATAAATTTATATTGGTCTACTACTCTTCTACCTACATCCAATGCTTATGCTTAGAATTTAAAGTATTTATGTTTGCTATTAAACATTTTGTCCAGTGTAAATCATATCCTAAATGAGCAAAATAAATAAACGTTATGTATCTCCTATTTTTTTAATATTCCTCTTTTTAAAATTTTATACATATGAACTTGCTTTCCTTAATTAAATTTCTTAATTATTTTTTTCACGTTTGCGTCAAATATTATTTCACACTTTTCAGTTGCCATTCAAAATAATACAACACTTTTCAGAATTTGAAAAACTGTAATTTAATGTGCGGTTCATATGCATAATAGAATTTGAAAAAAATGCAATTTAATGTGCAGTTCATATGCATAATAGAATTTGAAAAACTGCAATTTAATGTGCAGTTCATATGCATAATAGAATTTGAAAAACTGTAATTTAATGTGCAGTTCATATGCATAATGGAATTTGAAAAAATGTAATTTAATGTGCAGTTCATATGCATAATAGATAAAAAGGTGATGCCTTTCTTTACGCTTAATTTTAGTATTAATTTTAATGTTACTCTTTACGGTCCTTTGTTAAAATGCTGAAACACTTCTTAAGGAACGTTATGGAAATAATCTGAGTAATAGTTAGTAAATATTTCTAAATTTAGTACTGTATAAAATAAAAAAGAAGAAATAAAAAATGCGCTATAAATAAATTACTTTCTAAGAAACGTACATTGTGTAATACAAGCATTATAGTTAGAAAAGTAGAAGCTTAGAAACGTTGTATAATTTTAAGCTCCCTAAGTGGTATGACCGCCTTTATCCGATCATGAGACATTTATTAGATTATAATTTAAAATATCTTCCTTTCTGTCTTTTTTTAATAATATAAATATCATCTTTATGAATGGAAATTTATCAAAACAGACAGAAAAATAAGTAGTTATAAAAATTTAGCTAACAGAAGCAATTTAAATACAGAACTTTATGAACGGATCCAAAACGCTGTGCTACTCAGAGGGTTTCCAACCATTTGTATACATGCAAGGAATCAATGCATAGATTTTTAGAAAATGGTCATGATTCTTTATAATTGCACTTAAATGTGAATAAAAATATGAAATATATCGGATGTTTAGTTACGAAGGTAACAGAGCAACGTTTTAAGCATTCTTCTTTTTATAACAAAAATCTGGCTTTAATCTGATACTTTCCCCACTTTCTGAGAGACTCTGGTGTAATCTCAAATAAATATTCCTGATTTTTCTAAAAGGGCTGATATGATAATAAAATAAATCTTCAATTTTTGACGGAAAGATAATCACATAACTAAAAATAATATAAGGGATGTTCGTGGATCCAAAATTTTGCTACAAGCGGATCAATTCTTTTATTATACTTTCAGAAATAAGGCATCTGTAGGCTAAATTTGGCAACCTTCAATTGAATAGCAGTAGAAAACTTTCTGACAAGCAAGCTGCAGTGAGCCTGTCATGGCGACCACTTCCTGCTAATGACCATCTCTGTGACCCTGCAGATGATATTTTATATAACCAGTATTTCTTAGAACATAAAATATGTCCGTTTAGAGAAATATTTTGCTACTGAACGGAATAAAATATTTTGCTTCAGAATGCAATTTATTCTGTTTGTCATTAGATGCGTAAGATTTTGGGTGTCTTGAGCTATCAAATGCAGTGTCCGACACTTAATTTTGGTATTCGTTTGTCATACTCATGATATAACAGAAATAATTAAACATAAATGAGTATAATTTCATGCGAAAGTTGTAGGACATGTATATCATTCTTTTATCCTTTTAAAATATTTTTTTAAACTTGCGTTTGGAAAAATAATTCGCTGATTGTTGTTCCATGTGGTTAAGTACAAACAATTTATGAAATTCTTTACAACTCCGAACATGCTATTACATCTCAGAACATATTAATTTTCCTTGAATGGATGTTACTTCCTTAAGATTCTCTGAAAAAGAACTCTGTTTGCAGCAGACCATACGCTGCAACGGGTCATTGATTTAGTCTGGACAGCGTTACTGTCTGTGAAGGCTATAACACAGCATGAAATATTTCTTGTGGTAAAAAAGTTGCTTTACCTGTAATTTGCTTTTATAATCTTTAATCTTCTTCATACTAAATTTTTGGGTCGTCTGGCATTTTTTGAATCAGCTACAAGTTTTCTTTAGATTATTGGTTTTAGTGAACCGAAGTTTCCAGACATGGAGCTCAGTTTGTAGCAGTTTTTAATACTTAGGTTAAAATAATAAAGTGGCAGTTTCAAACCACTGAAATTGTATCAGGTTATAGAGACATTAGGTATTTTTTGCAAGAAGGCAAGATGAAAAATGAGCAATCGTCTTCGCCGGGAATCGAACCACGGACCTCTGGAATACCAGCCCAGCGTGCAGAACCACTACACCACGAAGGCACGCTAGGAAATTGCGAGAAATACCTTATATACTCCTCCTTTTAAAGGGCGACTGGGGTTTTTTAGGAGACCCAATCGCCAAATCCTGGGTATGGAGAAACATCATCCAACATCCTTTTAGTTCGGGCTCCACATTGGGTATTTTTGGAAGCAGGCAAGATGAAAAATGAGCAAACGCCTTCGAACCACGGAGCTCTAAATTACGCGCTGAGCGTGCAGACCACCACACCATGAAGGCATGCCAAGAAAGCAGGAGAAATACCTTATAAGGTTTTACTTGATCTGGTAAAAAATTAATTGATCTAAAACCTCTAACAGATGTGAAGCGAATCATCACCATGTTTGTAAAAAATTACAAAGGCAAGGAAAGGTTTAATTAAACCTTTTTATTTAAATAGAATTTAGCAGATAAATACACTTTCTAGAACTAACAATATAAACTACAGCTCATGGTAATGCAACTAAACGGAACAGTCAAATTCAAATTAAAACGCAGAGCAGTAGTTACGGACTCCACAGTTTAAATTTTACATTTAGCTGGCTCAGTAATTCTAATCGGAGCATCAAAAGTTAATTTATCGGCAGGGAATAACGCAAAGCCAAAAATTACAAGCATCAAATTTGGTAGGAATTAAGCGTAACATGAACACGCAGGCCAGAAACACCCTCTGTCTTAAATCCAAAAATACCTCAGTTTAAAAAGTAGCTAAACTCATTTACATTCTGCTGAGGAAACTAAAAGAAAAAGTTATAGTAAAGACTGAAATTATTAATAGCTGATTAATTTAGATAATAACTTTACAACAGTTTTAAAAAATTCATTCTCATATTTACATAAATAGAACAGTTAATTTCATCTCAGAAACATACTAGTCATATTTTTGCTAATATTTTGTTTTTCGAAAGCTAATGCAAAATGCTTCAGTTTCTTCGCTGAATGTACAACTCCCAATTCATATTTTGTATTAAAACACACGACGCTTCTAAAAAACTACCGTTGTGTTTTTTATTTTGAAGTTAATAGCGTCTTGCATTTGCAAGTTACTAAAACTTTTCACATTTAAGTAATTTTACTTCAAGGAAGATTTGATGCTAAGAGTATTTTGAGAATGACAAGAGATTTGAAAGAATGCGGGCGCATCTCGACAAATGCTTTCGTGAGCTAAAATGATTTTAAATAAAATAAAAAGAATAAACTGCATAATCTGAATTCGTAATCTGATATATTAATATCTGCCTTATTAAGTGGGATTTTTGCAGACTTAGTACTTATTCAACTTAAAAGAAATAATCAAACTTTGATATTGATTCGCGAAACTTCAGAGTCCCAAACTGAGAAATAAATCTTCCAGAGCTCTGTTAGCAAGCAAATTTTCCAACGTGATTTTATTGCTGAAAAACAGGTATTTTTACTGAAATTACAAGACTATATTTAGTCCGAATAAAATCCGAGTTACAATATAAGGAGGAAATATTGCTGATAAACTATCAAGAAAATTACGTAAAAGTAAACATATATGTTTTAGTAAAGCATTCTCTCGTGAACTAAACTAACTGGAAAGTTCTCATAAGTGGCATAAATGGAATACTTTACCAGCATTTGAAGTAAGAGAAGCTTACACAACTTTCTGAAAAGCTGAACATCATTCATATTGCATTTGCTTATTACTTAGGACATTCAAGACTCTCCAAGGAAACATGAAGCTACGCTTTGTACTTTCCGGTTTTCGAAAGCATGTGACATATCCGCCGACCGATAAGTAAGATCATTAAACAACGGTAGTTCAACCCGTGCTCAAATTCCGACGAATAAGCTAAATGCATGAAAGACTTCGTGGATTTCAACATGAGTTACGTAAATACGAGCCAAGTTTCCCTTAAAACGTTCTCTGCGAAAGCATTCCTTTTCTTAGACATGTAGCCGTTGTAGATCTGTAGTCGTCTTAATCAATTAACCAGATCTAACCAGTTACAGCTATTTCGCCATATTTCATTTTGGCATATTAAAATTTCTTGTCGAGGTAAAAAAGTTTAGCAAGACTAGATAATAATGCTCAGTGGATGTAAGCATGCTTATTGAAATTTCTTGGCATTACAATAGACGAAAACTCCATTGTGTAGAACACGTTCAAGTATTAGAATAAAAACTTCAAAAATAGCCATCTCCATTAGAAGAATGAGGGGTTATGATTGGATCTTAAATCCTCATATGCAGATGCTATTGTTCAACACCATAATAGAGAAAATAGTCAGTTACGGAGCTGCTATCTGGACTGTTCTCCTATGACAGAAAAGAAGAAGCAATAGCTCCGTGCCATTTAAAGACCATTTTACCTCAACATAACAAAATCATTCGTATCACTTCTTAACTTCTAAAACTTCTTAACGTTGCATTGTGCGTACTGTGCAAAATACATGCTTTCTACGTTCTGTCGGGACTAGACGCATTTAAAATCAAAACATTACAGGTTATTAATCAAGTTTCCTTACATGTACTAACTTACGATCAGAATAACTTTGAATTCAGAATCTCTCAATATTCTCTGCACTCTGCAAATTCTCCTAAAATCAAAATTTATATGTACTTATTCAAGTTCGTACATATGTACTTTATGGAAATATGTGGAACTGAAGTACTACAAGTATTTTAAGAGCATAAACTACATTTTTTTTAATCCTTAGACTAATTGCACTATGCTGAATCAAATAATAATAAATTAAGAAGGTATAATTGGTTTTAATTTCAAATGAAGGAAATTTGGATGGTTAGGTCAAGTTAAGCTATCTGATTACGGCAAAGCCACGGAGGCTATCTATCTAAGAGGGATGCCTTTGTTAGGCCTTTCTGAGGAAAACAGGCTCACATTCATGTTGCAAATGGGAAAAATCACAAAAACCAATCATGCAGCGAGTCCGATTGTCTGTGTTCGAACTCAAGCCAGACCGAACTGCCAGTATTCGCTGCTTGGCCCACCAGCGGTCGAGCGGTAAATACCGCTACACATTGGTAGCTCGATCCGGAGTTCGATTCCCGTCAAAGAACTGGCTACATGGGCGTTTTTGTGTTTTACCGCTTGTGTAATGTAGATACAAGACAATTTCCCTTTAAAAGTCCTCCACGGGGAATCCATCCCTTCCCGTGTAGTACGTTAATGGCTTAATACGTAAAATTATAAAAGTCACTCAGCCACTGGTGGGCCAAAAGGAGCTTGGAACCCCGTCGAAAGAAAGAGAGAACCTTTTTTCTTCATTAATACATCAAGAAATAATTTATTATACCCAAATGAAGAAAGAAATCCTGCTTTATTTTTGCAATTGTATCTAATTGTTTTATACTGAAATAAAAATTAAAGCTTGTAGTAAATTAGTTTTTATAATTTATCTTTTTTTAGAACTAGTTCATTGAAAACTAAAATTATAACGTCAGTTTTATAGTTTAGTGATTTAGTATTCCTTTTCTCACTTTTTATTATATCTTCTTAATTTCTTTTCTCCTTAGGTGTGACATGGAAAGACAGAAAATGATGATGTTTCCTATACTTTGTTGGATTATTACGTTGCATTTTACTTTGGTAAGCACCAATTTTTATACTTCTTTGCTTTCTTTTCATTGTATGCTTTAACATACCTATGAAGTGTAGCAAAAATTGTCGTTGTATGTTATAAAACTGCGTTCCCATTTCTAAACACAATAATTTACTTTCAAGGGAAATATTCAACTCTGATACTTAACAAAAAAAGTACCTAATATGCATATATATACACAGAGGGAGAGAGAGAGCGGGTTCAAAATCATTGCCAGCACACTATTTCTTTTATACGCTTATGCACTTCGATACACCTCAAACGACCTGAAAGAATGTAATAGCTGTCATTGGACTACAGAAAAGGAATTTTGTTTTCTAAATAGGTTACTTTGAGGTTGAATAAAAGTCAATAAATCAGATTTTCCAGGTACTATAAAATGTAACAAATAGTATATCTTGCAACTGAAGAAAAGAAGAAACGACCCTTATTCTCAAGTTAATCTACGGTTAGACATGCTTATAGTTTAAAAAAAGAAAGTATATATAGCACTTTTCTGATGTGCGTCATAAAAAACGATGAAGTATTTTTGCACCGCGATAAATATTACTTTTTCAGAAGACTCTGTTATTATCTACTACGAGTAATATTAAATAAAAAGGGAGAAAAATTATATGTAAGCCGTTATGAAACAACTTAACGGTTGTTATCAAATATAAGAATCCCATGGTAGTTTTTTTATGATTCAGTATAGGAATATGCATAAAAAATCCTCAGGCTATAGAAACACCTATAAATATAACGATTATTTTAGTTATTATTTTTATACGGCTATTAATGTGAATCTTATTGCATTTAACATTATTTTTATTATTAGTATAATGATTAGCAAAGGAAGTGATTCAATTTCCATTCATCTTTTTGATTACTTTGTTTTAGAAGAACAGATGTACGAGACGCGGGGATTAATAAAACTTCTTTACTGTGCTGAAAATGGAATCATAAATATAAAATTAACGTTTTGAATGGTGAGGACTGTGCAGTAATTTATGTATTCGACGACATCTGCATAGATCTTTGTGAGATTAAAAATGCAATAACTGGCTGTGAATTTTGCATTAAACTGCACTTAGAGAAGAAAATGTTTATTACTTCTAGATAACTTCAGTACAATTCTATGATTTTTTATAATCACATAAATATTGTACGTAGCGTTAAATAATGCTTACGTCTAACTGTAACGGCTTAAGTCATAAAACACTAAACTCGAGTTACTGTTGGTGCTGTAAAGTTGCAGATCCCCCAAACTCAACTTCTAGAGCTGTTAAAATTATAAAAAGCAGCTGCAGAATGAAATTTCACTGACTTAAGCCAGCGAGATCCAAAATCCGTGCGTTCATTATTAAGTTATAACTGCGAGTATCACAGTGTTTTCCCCCTTTTATGAACTCAAGAGCGTTTGCCTTTATTAATCAACATTTTAAGAGCAGAAACATAATTCAAATTATAAAACATCAGAAAGTGTGTACGGATTTCTTACTTTATTCTTAAGCGGTAAACCGAGTTGTATATGTTATATATTGTTCACTACTTAAATGCGGCATTATATCGACTATAATGATATTTAATTAGAATATCCGCGTTTCTACAACTTTTAGATGTTCAGAGCATTCTAACACACGAGCACCATCTCCGTCGTATTAGTATATCCGCGTTTCTACAACTTTTAGATATTCAGAGCATTCTAACACACGAGCACCATCTCCGTCGTATTAGTATATCCGCGTTTCTACAACTTTTAGATGTTCAGAGCATTCTAACACACAAGCACCATCTCCGTCGTATTAGTATATCCGCGTTTCTACAACTTTTAGATGTTCAGAGCATTCTAACACACAAGCACCATCTCCGTCGTATTAGTAGATCCGCGTTTCTACAACTTTTAGATGTTCAGAGCATTCTAACACACAAGCACCATCTCCGTCGTATTAGTAGATCCGCGTTTCTACAACTTTTAGATGTTCAGAGCATTCTAACACAGGAGCACCAGCTCCGCCGTTTAATACAATCACCCTCGTTCTAATAATATTTAATCACAAGAAACGTCTAATCCCAATAAGCGGAAATTTTCAAATCCTTGAAAAATTAGAACAATTACTTCTCTTTGCGTTAAATGTGAGAGAAACTAAGTTTCTAATATTAAAAGTAAATACGTAAATACAAATTAAAAGTTTAACTACAGATGACGTATTAACCAAAAATAAAAGTAATGAGATTTTAAATAGTATTGCTCATTACGCGGTTGTTTAAAAAAATTTTATCTTAGATTTTAAGAACAGAATTTTCCAGGGTATAAGTGTTTCGGTAATTTTCAGCGTTTCGCACTTGCAGATCTAAAGATCCTTCAAAGAATCTGAAATGCGTTTAGTAATTTTGCACCTTTTTTACACATCAAGGTTATTTTCATCAGAATTTGCACCATTGCAAATTTCATCAATTTCTCCTTCCTTCCTTTCTTTAATCAAATCCATAAGATTTATCTGTTTTTTCCAGTGAGGTTTTTATTATATATAAATTTCATGTGATTTGAAATTACTTTAAAATTAAATCTAATTTCCCATAAGTTTCTTTCCACACTTTAGTGTTCCCTATATTCGACTAGCCTTCTTGAGAACATCCAAGTTTTATAAAACAGTTTTGACACGAGAAACGTTTTCAGTGAACCTTTTACTAATTTTTGAATTTTTATGTTACGTTATGTTGCGCTTCCATGCATTTATCATTCATACAATTTGGCAGCAGTTGCCGTTTCCGGAAATATAAGATGTTTATGTCTCACGCGTCTTTGCAAATAGTCATTTCTCAGGGTTTTGACATTCAATGAAGAGTGATATCCCTGACATATCTTTCAATTTTAATCATACTCTAATTAGTTAACAAACTAAGCTATTTAAAAATAACGTACGTTACACGAAACCAAAGGAACAATAAATTCGATAATTTAATTTAATATATCTCTGTTTCTTTTATATTGATTTTATCAATCATTATCACAATGACATATTTAATGGGAAATTATCCGCTCCTCAGTGGCCTCCCGATCTGCGTCTTTCATCTGTCCAAGCATTTTGGCACGAGCTATGCTATAGATTTCTTCCGGTTTCGTTAAACATTTTCCATTGCGAAAAAAATATCCTTTTACATTTTGGTGATTGCTTTGAAATTAGAGAATTTTTCTGCTTCCTGCCTTTAAATAATCCCACCAAAAATATCTGCACATTTTTAACCTCTCTTGTTTGCCCACAAATTTTTTTAATATTTCTTCAATTTTGCCTCTCTGTCTGATCATGTTACATAAAGCAGGTTCCAAATCTCAAATTCATATCTGCTTTTCCTTGGCAGCACTTGGAAACTGCATATAAGAAAAGCACTTCTTTTTAAACCTAAGCTCCTTAATTTAGACATTTTTACATTTTATACAATTTGCTGCACAGCCATTACACTGCAAGAGAGCAGTTATTTAGAACAATGCTTTCCAACCGCTGTGCAAGGACACAGTGGTGCGCCGCGAAAGACAGGAAGTGTGTAATGGTTTATGAACGACATTACCGAAAGGCTAGATTGAAAGTGATGAATGAATACCTTGATACAAATAAAATTTCATCGGCAAGTTACGTAAATATACGTACTGGTGCTGGGCTTGCAATGATAGGCAAGATAAGAAGCTTGGCGTTCTAAGTTCAGTCTAAAAATCTCGATGGTTAAATAATATATTGGCTTACCCATACAGCAATTCTCGCGTCAAATAATTTAATAATCAAAGTCTACATTTAATGGCATCATAAAAAGGTGAATGTGTTTGAAAGTAAACCACACAAACAGCTTTTTTAAATTTTACACAATGAAATGGGATCACAGCATCAATCTTTGGTGTTCATATGCTGAAGCTCCTGGCTGTCTAAAGAGAGACTTCTGTTCAGAAGTCGCGAGACGAAAGAATAATTAAAAGTGTGTTTTGCATTATATTCAGTTAAGCTGGAAACCAAACACTAGTTGAAAAGAAACAGGCTTACTTAGCCGGCGTATTTGAATGCCTAAATGAACTTAATCGAGAAATGCACTTGAAGGTCGCATTTGGAAATATATTATCTTACAATAACTAAATGACTCAAAAACAAAATTCAACTTCAATGATGTGATGAAAACAACTTCAATGATGTGATTCAATGATGTGATGAAAAAAGGGTTTCTTTGAAATATTTAGTTTGTGCCTGTATTTCGAACCCGGTGTTGTATTCGAAATCTGTGGATCAATACCTATACCTGCTTGAGAGAAAACTTCATCATCTTGAATAAACGTAGACACAGGAAGTCAGTTAGGTTCGAAACCAATTTGCATATTCATTAGATCATACAGCATTTGATTTGTGAGAAAGAAAACGGTAGAATTTTAAAAGTGATCTTAACCTTGAAGCTAGATTTAAGCACGTTACGTTACCTGAATTCTGGGCAACTACAGAAATGGAGTTTCCATTAATCGGTGAAAAGTCTGTAAAAGTTCTCATCTATGCAGCATAAGGCAGTATAATATGACTTACCTGAAAATTATGTCTAGCTGGAATGGCTATGCATCGTAATGTAAAAATAATTGAAGGAAGTATCTTATTAATTGAATATCTACTACAATGAAATAGGAAAAAAATTAACCATATGAATAGAAAAATGTTCCTTCACATTGTGTCGTGATGTTATTTATGTTTGTGAGGTGTGCCGTGAGATGAAAAAGACTAAAAACATTGATTTAGAAAAGTCATCCAGAGAGTTAGTTTGGCTCACACTTAGCCAACTAGCTATTATCCTCTACCAACTACCTATTAAGCAGCGCAAACTGCCATGATCCTTGCTTCTAGCCCATTATATTTTTTTAACTCTCTTACTGCAATCAGCTCTAAAAACCCTCAATTCCTCCGACCTCGTCCCGTACCTTCCACATTGCAATTCACTGCAGTAGTAGAAAGATTAAAAAAAAAATTAGAGTGAAACATTTGACTTTTAATCTTTTCGATTACAGGACAACAGAGCCAAGCAATTTTTTGTAGAAAGATATATGCATCACTTTTGCCACAAATCAATGTTAAATTAAATTTGTTTAGTTAGCGTCTTATAACAATGTTATTGCTTTTAAAGAAATAATTGTCAGTAAAATGTTTTTTTTAAGTGTGTCTTTCTATTTCGTTCCTCTTTTGTTTTGAAATAGGTAAACTAAGAGATATATTTATGTTTAAAAACTTTTATCACAGTTGAAATGACATCTAACGAAAATATATTTTGTCTCTTGAAGTATTAAGTTGGTGCATATATCTTTCTGAAGAAAACTAACTGGCGCTTGATATTTTAGAGCGAGAAAGATCCTAACATAAAATAGTGATTTCACAAAGCGGTAGTTTTTTCTTTACTTTTTATTTATTTAATCGTGTTCTTTGAAATTTAGTCTTTACGGCGACTAATTACATTAACAAATGATTTTATTAGACAGTGCAAAATTATGCTTCCAGCATCTATAAAGACGATATATATTCAAGTCTAATTAAACAATATATCAATATCATAAAAAGAATTAACTCATTCTGGCGTGCGTGCTTTTGTGGTTTAGCAATTAACACTTAAATTAGGGAAATGGAAGTTCATGATTCGAATCTCAGCAAAGGCATAGATGAGTGTATTCATATTTTCTGGTGCAAAATGCTGAGTGTTCCCTGCGACGGTTATTTAACATATTGTACTCTAATAACATGGTTCATGCTCCAAATATGTCGCCAAATTTGTTACTGTTTCTACATTCACAAAAACACGAGGAAAGTAGTATGAATGCAGCATAGCTTTGAGTGATTTGCAAATATCGTACACGATTAACTATTTGTCTTGCAGGCGAAACTGCGACAGCAAGACATACATTGTATGTTAAAGAAACTACTTTGATTAAATTTTATAAAAGTAAGCTGCAAATAAAAATTTAAAATACTGAATTTTTCAATGTATGAAGCAAGAAAATTCCCAGGATTTAATCCATGAATATGTAGAAAGCTTTTAGTATCTTCGCCAAAAAGAATGTATAATTAGGTAAATGAAACAAGATCACTTAATCAGTGCAAGCTGAGGAGATCTTCAGTGTTAGTAAATTACTACAGATTTATTATTGAGACTAGACTAGGTGTAATCATAAATATTGGTCATCAAAATGCTATTTAACTTTCACAGCGAGTGAATGACTTGCATTCCTTTTCTTCTCAGGTCATTCCATTTCAGCAACCGAGAGCAAGAAGGGAGCAGCTTTTGATTTCTCTTTTTATCTCACCAGCAATTTGCACATACAAAACGATTAGCGTATAAACGAACGGTTAAAAAGAAAGACTATTCTTACTTAAATGGTTAGATTCGACAGGACAAAAGCCCAAGGCCAAGTTTTGCAATTCTCCACGAGACATAATGTCATGATTTACTCGAAGTGCGTTCAACGAACCATTAAAATAATAAAAAATAGTCAAGTGAAAGTTTCGCAGAAGTCGCATTTTTTAGCTTAGAGGCAAATATTTCCTGTGGTAGCCTTACCAGAGCTTCTGAGTTTCAAATCACTTTGATAGCATCGCCTGTTGGTAGGACAGGTGCACCGGAGAGTACAAACAATGTTCAGAAGACACGCTTCTGTAATTGATACACTTTGTTTCACTTGACTTGCTTCTTGGCGTGTTTGTTAGACTCAGAATTCATCGATTATTTTTAATGCAGATGTTGCCTAAGTTCTCATTGTAAATCTGCAACAGGAACTTATTTCAAAAGCTGCATTTACTCATAAGTTTTAACGTCTAAAGCTGAATTCTGTTTCAGTATAATGCTGCAGTTTGTTTCAGAAAGAGATTTAATGCATTTTTAAAGTGATGCAAGTAAAGCAGGCAATGAACATTAAGATTTTAGAAACTTTTTTTTCAAGGTAATTGGCCAACGGGCGCAAAAATTTTATATTTAATCATCGCTTAGTCGTTTATTTAGAAAAGTGTTTTAAACCCGAACATGTTTTAACTTTTAAAAAGTAGCTTTGTAAAGTTTATAAATCCATTTTTCACATTAACAGTAACTTTAACTTATTGTAATGTTACTGTTAATGTTATAGTGTTTCACATTAACTTATTGTAAGTAGTATTTCATTTTTAAGACATTACAAATGGGGAAAAATGTAAAAATGTTGTTTAACTTAAGCAGATTTTTAATTGCTTTGTTTATTTAGATTATGGCAAAACGCTTAAGGGTAATCTGCCTAGATATAAGATGCTCCCCAAGAGAACTTTCTAATGGAAAATGACTTCAAAATATACTTTATCCTTTCCAAACTTATCATCATTCAATTAATGTTAAACTATATTACCGCATCAGGATCATCCTTTGCCGTAAATTATACGTTAACATCACATTAGGCTAGTGTCTCCTATATCCATCCTAAATCTTTGGAATAAGTTCGCTTTTAAGTTTTTTTAAATTAAAAGAAAAAGCAGAATAATATCTGCAATTTATTATTCGGTATAGTGTACTTCTACCAGTTACATTATTATAACCACATATTAAAACAACATATTATTAAAATTTTTACCATTATTACAATTATTTTAATCATATGCGAGCCGCCTGTCAGGGATCCAACTTATATATAAATTCTACTTAAATGTTCTCAAAAACTTATCCTTTTCGAAATAATTGGACCCTTCGTAATTGATAAGAAGTTGTTTCAGATATGAAAGAAAAAAGTATTTTTTCCTCTGTCTAAATAGTTGAAAAGTTTTAAATAATATTTGCATTGTTTAGAAAATCATGATATGATAACATTGATGATCTTATTCTGTCTATCTTTCCATGGAGAAATATATTCAGCATTTTAACAATTACTTTTTTTCGCTAATTAATTAAGTTAAATGACTAAAGAAATTGCACTCACGTAATTATTATTGTAAACTAATTTATAAATAAAATTGGTTTTTCTTGTTTCAAGAGAGTTTAATAATGTTTTTATTCAATAAAAAACAGCTTCCATATGCTTATAGTATTTACCTTCATCTATCTTGCTGTTATCTCATAATGCATTTCTTCGTGTTAAGAAAAGTAAGTAGCTAGCATAGAAATTGCTATCGTCTAATTAGAAGCACTTTTTGTAAGTATCTATTTTCCTTTTACCGAAACGTTGTAGAAGGATCATTCTAACACTTCGTATATGTAAGTATAGTCTTATTTTTATTTATATACCTCGGTACATTACAGGAGAATTTTACAGACACTATCCATTTCATGTCAGGTAAGAGTTATGAATGTAAGTATAAATCTGTATAATTGTGTACGAAAATAATCTTTTTTTCCCAAAATTAAGCATTTTGGTGGCATTTTCAGTGCCCATTTTTCTCTAAAATTCTAGTTTGCTTTATTATGCAAGACAAATTCAGGAAATTTATGCAGTGTGGTAATTTCCCAGATATAATAAGAAAAAATTTCAAATTAAAAGAATCTGTACTTAATGAGTTAAATCTGAACATAATCGAATCTGTGTAGATTATTTTATAACTTGAAATATGGTCTAAAATTTACTATATACTTTGCCGTCCAGACGAGAAAGTAGCTACTGACTTTGATTGACGTACCGAAGTTCCCGGGCTCGAAACATTTAACTAATAATGATTAGTATTTTTGAATCGTGCTACTCTTTAACTAACGCTGCAAGTTAAGAATACTTCGAGTCTGGAGTCGAAGGCTAAAGAAAAGCGAAATGAATTTACTCGTTTTAACAAACTACAATTCAGAAAGCGCCGCCCAAACGGGATAGCGGTTATTGATTCTGACTACCCTACCGAAGGGCCCGAGTTCAAATCCCGGATAAGATATGGATGCTTGTAAATGTATAGCGCCTTCAAGGCATTCCAAATATATATGGAAAGCCGAGCCGAAAATCCTCTCATGTTGTTTTGTGTAAGGGTAAGAAGGGTGGAAGACCCGCAGACCTACACTACAGGCTGCTTTCCCTCAAAATTGGGGTGAAACTGGGCAAAATCGTACTATGGTGGCCAACGGCAGGCGTAATCTTGTACGCCTGTCATTGTCCGAAAATCAGAAATATTGCATAATGAATGGCAAGCAAGAAGGTTGAAGAAATAACTAATACCTTTTACCTAAAACTAGTATAGTGACATTTTTTCTCTCGGAGAACTAGAAGCACTCCTATAGTAACAGGACTTAAGGGTCCTAAAGGAACTAAGTGCACGCTTCTTAATTTTTTGTTTTCAGGGGCAGTTTCAGAAACTGAGATATCAACTGGGCTTGGGAGGACTGGGCTCAGGAGTTAGGAGCGTGACCCTAGCTAGTTCTCTATGGTCCTTCAATATACACTGAAGTGTCAAAAGTCATGGGATACCTCCTAATATTTTGTCGGTCCTCCTTTTGCCCGGCGAAGTGCAGCAACTCGACGTGGCATGGACTCAACAAGTCGTTGGGAGTCCCCTGCAGGAATATTGAGCCATGCTGCCTCTATAGACGTCCATAATTGTGAAAGTGCTGACGGTGCAGGGTTTTGGGCACGAACTGACCTCTCGATGATGCCCCATAAATGTTTGATATGATTCATGTCGGGCGATCTAGGTGGCCAGATCATTCGCTGGAATTGTCCAGAATGTTCTTCTAACCAATCGCGAACAATTGTGGCCCGGTGACATGGCGCATTGTCATCCATAAAATTTCCATCGTTGTTTGAGTACGTGAAGTCCATGAATGGCTGTAAGTGATCTCCAAGTGGCTGAAGTTATCCATTTCTAATCAATGTTCAGTTCAGTTGCACCAGAGGACCGAGTCCATGCCATGTAAAAACAGCCCAGACCATTATGGAACCACCACCAGCTTGAACAGTGCCTTGTTAACAACTTGGGTCCATGGCTTCGTGGGGTCTGCGCCACACTCGAACCCTACCATCAGCTCTTACCATCTGAAATCGTGACTCATCTGACCAAGCCACGGTTTTCCATTCGTTTAGGGACCAACCGATATGCTCACGAGCCCACGAGAGTCGTTGCAGGCGATGTCGTGCTGTCAGTAAAGGCACTCGAGTCGGTCTTCTGCTGGCATAGCCCAAGGAAGATAAATTTCGCCGCACTGTCCTATCGGACACGTCCCTCGTACGTCCCGCATTGATTTCTGCGGTTATTTGACGCAGTGTTGCTTGTCTGTGAACATTGACAACTCTACGCAGACGTCGCTGGTCTCGGTCGTTAAGTGCAGGTGGTCGGTCACTGCTCTGTCCATGGTGGGATGTTATGCCTGAAATTAGATACTCTCGGCACACTCTTGACACTGTGGATCTCGGAATGTTCAATTCCCTAACGATATCCGAAATGGAATGACCCATGCGTCTAGCTCCAACTACCATTCCGCGTTCAAAGTCTGTTAATTCTCGTCGTGCGGCCATAATCACGTCAAAGCCTCTTCACATGAATAACTTGAACACAAATGAAAGCCCTGCCAAAGCACTTCGCATTTATACATTTTCTACGCGATACTACTGCCGTCTGTATATTTGCATATTGCTATCCCATGACTTTTGTCACTTCAGTGTATATGTTAAATTTGAACCATCTGATTAACTCACCCCCATCACTTCCTGCAGCGCGCTTTTAACAAATGGGAAAAGCTATTCACTAGCTTGATGATAAAATACATGTTCTTCCTCTGTTTAGTGAAGTATAAGCACTGAAAACACAAAAATAGGCATGTGTGATTTCCTCCGTTAAGATAGAAATTACAGGATAAGCCAATCCAAAAAGACCTCCTTCTATAAAAAATTCATAAAATAATGCCGCTTTTAGTTTTTATAAATTTCTGAGGCAAGAAATAATTTTGGGGTTTGCAAATGGCTTTTTGCACTCATCTGGTGGCTCATACTGTGGCCACTACTGTGGCTCCTAACTAACTTCTAATATCCTTTGCATGAAATAAAAGTGAAAATTATTTCTAGTGCAAAGAGTTTATGTGTAATTATTAGATAATGATTATAAAGTAATAAAGTGCGTAAGAATATTAATAATATAATTTAGCGATTGAAATTTGTAAATTATTTGCGAGAAAATTCATTACTGTACGTAGCAAAATTATAAAATTTAAAAATGCGAAACATTAATAAATTGCAAAAGAATATCACTGAATCATATTAAAGGGAAAAACCTCAAATTATTAAAATTTATTTTTAACTAACTTCTCTAGTAAAGCTGCCAAAAAAATTGTTCAAAATCCTAAGTTTTGCAATTAAATATCTTCATCTATTTTTGCAGCATTACAGTCAAACCGTTTGCGTTTAATTTTTTATAAAAAGTGTAAATTTTTCTAGATAGAGGTTGTGGAAGACGTATAAAAAGTTAGATTTCATAGTATGGGCTATTAATTTCGTTTTGGCATTTTGACTCGAAAACTTTAAATGGCTATTTCACTTTCCAAACTGTTGCCAGCAAATATTATCTCCCTGTGTTATATTTAAAGAAATTAAATACTGATGAATCTGCATAAATGTATGTATATTTCTCGCATTGTGATAAAACAAGGGAACCAAGAGACATCCAGTTTTGAATAACGTATTACTCTACCGAATATGAGCATCTGGAAGCTCTAATTTGGAATTTGGAATTTCTTTTATTATCGATTTCATATTTTGTAACACTTTAACGAATAAGCTTTAACGAACACTTTAAGAAACTCGACGATTTCAAAGCAAGCAATGGCAACACTGTACGGAGAAAAAAAATTTATATCTCCAACGCGCGAAACAGTATATCGGATATGCTCATTTTAAAATTATTTTGCGATACTGCTGTTGGATTCAATTTTATGGTTTAAGTGCGAAGAACATGATATTTAATAAATAACAGTAACACACAAAACTCCTTTGGGCGTAATATAAAATCTGAAAGCTTTCAGACTTTTGTTTATTTTTATTTTATTTTTTTTTATTTTTAATTTTTATTTATTTATTTTTTGTATTGTCTTTAATTTATGTTTCTTGTATAAAATTTATTTTTTATATTTTAATACGTCAAAGCAAAATATTTTGCGTCATTTAAAGCAATTGTGGAATTCCAAGTATATATCTGTGATCAACGGTTGCCAAAATAAACGGCGCGTAAGGATTCTGAGAACGTGATATCTATAGCTATGTTAAGATTAAAAAAAAAGAAACGAGGTATAATACTAAATTCACTTTTCAATAATCCTTTAACTCTCCTTTTAAATTTGATTATTTCCGATTTTTATTCTTAAAATAGTAAGATGCTTATAACAAATCTTTCTAACTTGCCTTATTTAAAAATTAATTATTTTCACATGACGCTAATGACGTAGGAATTTGCATAGCGTTTCAGTATATAGTAATGTTAAATTTGTTAATTAAAACCTTAAGCAATAATCAGAATGAAATCGAACCAAAATTGTTTTATTCGTAACCAAACTTCATTTCAGATAATTCATATTTCTTGTCTGATGCACTCTCTTGCTAGTTTGCTGTCCTCTGTTACTATTTATTTCTTTAAATTTATAAAAAAAAAAAAGTGTAAAAAGCACGAATATAATCAATAATAGGAGCGCAGATTACACCTATGTATGTTTGTGTCAAGAATTGTTATCTCAAGAATTAAAAGTGCTGAATCGGCCATGATTACAACTATCTCCATATGAGTCGGCCAATACAATTTGACCTTCTTTGGTAACATAAACTAGCATTAAACTCCTAACAGACTTGAAGCGAGTTGTTGTTGTCTAAGTTAACGAAAGTTAAGTCTAGAAAAGGTTAAAATAATATTTTTATGAAATCAGAATTTTAACATAAAATGCATGCTTACAAAATCAGCCACCACTTGTGCCAATGTAATTTAAAGTAACAGTCAAATTCAAGAGTTAAAATAAGCCTAGTCGTCAAAGAGTATACAACTGACCTTAGATTTTAAGTTGGCTCAGAACTGGCAGAAATAACCCAAAGCTGAATAATTACAATCTTATCAGAGTTAGCAAAACCTAATAACGTGTTCTCGAGAGACAGAAACACGCTCTGTCTTGCAATCCAAAATACTGAGCTTAAATACTCTCTAACTGATTTACATTTCTGGGGAGAAAACTCAAAAGGATATGTTATAGTAAAGGTCTAAATCATAATAACTGGTTAATTAAAATAATAATAACCCTATAAGCTTTTATCTTTAACATCTACGCCATCATAAAAAAATGATTTTGTTATAATGTATATATAAGTTGCTAATACTACTAATGATAATAAGAGAAGAAATGTTAAAAGTGCATAAAAATTATTTCATTCAAAATATTCTGAAACCTCAAAAACTGAAACTAAACCCATAAACTCTCTTTCATTAAATCACTGATTTAAGTATTTTAGAGACCATTGCTTTGCAGTGAATTGCCACTAAAGCATTTGCATCAATTCTTAATCCTTAAAACATGCAAGTGACTATAATAACTACTGACGTGTTGCATTTTTTGCCAATTTTAGGTTCAAAGAAAACTTTGTTTATTAAGGTATTTGGTAGTTTCAAATCATTTTCAGCTATTTTTTTTATTTTCTAAATGTACCATGACTTACAAAAGTGTCCGGTTATATAAGAACAGGATACCGACAACAGTAAAAACACATAAAACGGCGGTTATAAAAGATGAATTTGAATTAATAAGGCTTGTTAGACAGTTAAACCCAAGTTATTTTTAATACTGGCATTTTTAATATTGTTGGCCATATTATGTAGGTTAACTACGAAAGTAGTGTTTTATGCTCCTTAATATCTATGTTTTTAATGAACAGAATGGTATAAACTTTGCAACTTCTTTTTAATTTTAAAATTTTGCCTATATACTAGTGCGTATGACTGAAGTAGTACATGCATATTAATTAATATTCTATTAAACTTTACTTAATATATTCTACTAAGATCATTTCAAAGTTAAATTGACAGTATTTTCTTAAGAACTATTTACATACTGATTAATTTATATTTTTCATTACTACGTCTGTTATCTTCAATTTAATTTATTTTACAAGACATCTTGATGAACGTTTCGCTAGTGTCTTATGCTACCTTTCTTGTCACATCACCAGCTGTGAGTTTTATATGAGGATCATAAAATGATCTCTAAAATCATCAATACCGTTTGAAGGATTTCATTAAATGTCTGCTTAACGTAAAATACTAAACGAGGAGATTTTTGTTTTTGATAATGTTCAAGTAGTATAGCTTTGCCAATTTTTGAACTATTTTGGTTGACTGAACATGTCTGATGTTTAAAACTGAGCTGATAAATATACAGAAAAAATTTAACGACAAAAAATTTAAAATTTTCTATAAATTCTTCAAGTCGAACTACGTCAAACTTTTTACTTGCCGTAAAAAAAAACTGATCTCTCTTGGAATTGATTTTTCTCCTAGACTGAAAAACTACAAATTGTGATTAAGAGTAACAAAAACTACTGAACCTATGATATTAGAGGGAAAGGCTTTTTCGCTTCTGTCGCTTTTTTCTTACCTTTCATATTTAGCTTTCAGCTTGTCACTTACTTTTGTGTTCTAAGGTAGGAAGCTTTAATTTTGCTTCCTTGTCGTTATGAAACACAAAGAAACAACCACCTTCTCATTTCTATATCTGCAAGAGTTCAGCCTACTACTCAATGAAAGAAATTATTCCCGAAACATTATGTCTTGTTGTTTTGAATAATGACTAAGTAACCATCTGTACAAAGGCTACGAAAGGTATATTTTAATGCACTTGATGCTTCTATATCATGGCTTTTCCATTATTTATAATAAACTGATTAACACAAAGTTTTATATTTCCAAACACTGTAATCTTTAGCGCCCATGCTTAAAATAAAATTTTAAAATGCTTAAACGAATATGAAATAATAAAATATAAAATATACACAAACCCAAATGGATTGTTATTACAAAAACTTACGTGTATTTGAAGAAACATTTAATAGTATTTTTTTCCGTAACCAGAGGCATAATAACGAATCTTTTCCATGTATAACCTTGACACGAATGCTTCAAAAGAAAACTTACTGCTTGATCGTGCTCGAAATGTAAGATGGAGATGCTGTTGTCGTGACCCTATTTGATCCCAAGAGATCACCATTTTGTATTCTATCAAGGTAATCAGGAAACCAGTAACGTTATGACAGTAATGCCTGCTCGAGTATAATAACACATTTTATCTACTTTCACTAGACAGAGTGATAAGAATTAATTACATCAGGTAACTAGCTGTTAATTGCAGGCGTGTTCATTGATCTTGATATTACAGGGATGATGACAGCTTTCCAGTATGTTTTGATGTAAAGAGGAAAAAAATTAAGAGTAATAGCTTTCAATTCCTGTTATTTACAAAATACTTGCAACTTATTTGTATCACATGTTAAAGATGCTTGTTTATTTATACGCAAATTAATGTTCTAATCTAAATCTACTTTTTCAATACGGAGAAAAATCTAAGCTTACAGCGTACTTCAGCTACTTATTTCCGCAATTTTAAAAACCTTGTGAGAATAAACCTGAAAATTATAGTAAATTCCTCGCACACATACATATATACAAATGTGTGTGTATGTGTGCAGGATAGAAAATTAATTTCGTTTTTTGACCCCTCATTTCATTCTTAATTAGGTCTTATGTCATATGTTCTTAATTACATTTTCTCTAATTTATTCTTAATTAATAATTCAAGTACTACGCTCAGTTTTACTTCAGAGAAAATTTAACTCACAATAATTTACTGCTGGCATCTGTGGGAAAATTTTTAACTAATTAAACCTTCTCCAGCTGCAGCGTAACTATTCTTGACTAATTTAGCCTTTTTCCTTGGGAGATATCTGAAAAAAAAATCTTTCGTTGAAGTTTGGTTTGGCAAACATTCGTCTAGCTGCATGCAGATTGATATCATTAATAGTCAAAAACATTAACATAACAAAATCAATAATCATAATATTAACATAACAAAATTAAATCAATAATAATAATATTAACATAACAAAATTAAATCAATAATAATAATATTAACATAACAAAATTAAATCAATAATAATAACAAAATTAAATCAATAATCATAGCAAAATTAAATAAATAATAATAATAATAATAATAGCATAACAAAATAAAATCAATAATAATAACATAACAAAATTAAAAAAATAATCATAACAAAATTAAATCAATAATCGCTTGCGAAATCTCAAGCTGAAGTCTTCATTTTTTTTAGTATTTATTTTCAGAATGGTGGCTTTTAGATTTCACTGAGCATGTTTGTTGGAAGTTCCATTTCTTCTTTCTGTTTTGTTGGAATCGAATTTGCATGCCTAAAAGAGCTACAACCATATATGAATGTGAGTTCTTTTGTTTGACAATCACAATTCATATTCAAACAAAACACATTTAATAAAACATTAATACATCTATAATGTAGTTCATCTATTAATACAACATCTATAACATCGTATATCTATTACCAAGACATCTATAACATCTTATATATATTAACATGATACCTATAACATCTTACATCTATTAATACAACATCTACATCATCTTACATCTATTCTCACAAAACAAAGTGGCGAGAGTTCTATTAGTTTCACTCGAGCAGTCAACAGATAAAATTTAGACAGAGCGAGAGGAAAAATCTTAAGCTATGGATTTAAAATCCCACATGAATATGGCAAGGCAATTAAAAGAGAATTCATCTTGCACAAAATTTGAGAAGCTTACTGACGCGATTTACGTTATTACTAAAATTAAGAAATTACCACAATTGTGTTCTTTAAAAATGGTTAATAAACCCTAAATTAATAATTTTTATTAATTAAGGGTCAATTAATCATTTTGTAATTTCCGATTATCGAAAATATTTGCACGAAAGCAAGGAATCGATATCGATTACTCAAAGATATCTCTCTTAAATTAAGTAACTAATCTAAAATAAGAAAAACTATATTATTCATTAAAAATTTTAACATGTACATAGAAAAGGGTAGATAGCTTCAAAACTTGTTTATGTTTTTTAAAAAATAAATTCCTCGGAATTTTAAAGCTCGTTGCTATAAAAGATGAGAGTTTCCTGCCATAAGTGATTGCTATGATAGTAAGTAATATCGTCTTAATCCGGAAACTTGTGGATGAAGCACATAGGTTCCTCAGACACGTGTCAAAAATCCCTATATTTAGCATAAAAAATTACGCTAATAACACCGTATTTCAATATGAATCAAATTACAGCGAAGTTCACATACCCACAGTTTAAATTTCTTTTATTTTAGTATCCGATTCATATTCTGTACGTTTAAAGGGTAAAACTGTTAGTTAAATTCCAATTTCTGTTAAGATCTATCTGACAAAGTAAAAAAGAATGTTTTAGCATACTAAAACAGATTTACACTATTTAAAATATATTTTTCGTAGTACAAACTCCTCAATTATTATAACAAGAATATAATAAAATAGCATTATTTACACAAAATACTTTAATTGCGTCTCAGAATTAAATTCCTAAACATTTACGGTCCCTAAATGCCATTTACAGCTAAAACCTTTATAATCGGATTAGTATACGTGCATAACTGTTTTCTGCACATGAAAAATCACTGTGAGATTATCTTATATCAAAGTTTAAATATTTTTATAATTATAGACTCTCATAATTATAATATTTCGTCACTACATCAAATTAGCCAATTTATTGGCTGTTTGCTATATTCTTGTTTGTAAGTAGCATTTCAGTTTATCAATTCACTAAAAACTGATTCTATTCCTTTCAAAGCATTTTATAAAATGCAATGTGCGCGTTCGACAAGAAATTGCAGTAGCTGTTGAAAATCTCATTTAATAACGCTTCCTAAAGTGAGCTTATCACTAATTAATAAAATTACAGATTTTGCTTTAAATACTGAGTAATTTTACTGATGAAAAATGCCTTTATGAAAATGCCTTTATTCTTCTTTTATCTTGAAACATAATTATGCATTATTGTGTATTTAAGGGGTCTGACTAATTTCAGCTCATTGTTATAAAATAGTTCACTTAAAAGAAAATGTATTAGATTTTGGCTTCTTAAATGTATTAAAGTTTGGATAAATTAAAAGATTGTTTTCGGTGAATGACGAAAGGTTTGAAAAATTGGTGTCAGTAATAAGTTATCCGATAACATAATGCATTTCCTAATATTTATGAGTGACGTATGAAAATATAGTTATAAAATTCTGAAATAATAATATATTTCTATTTTTCAGACTTTGAGCAACGATATTCCTAGTGGTAGCATTTCCGAGCATCTACAGTACACAACTAATACAACATACAATAACAGTGAAGAAGTCGAAGAAACAACAATTTCTAAAACTTCAGAAAATGATTCTACAGTTTCCAAATATGGATATTTAACATTTTCGACTGAAATATTCGTTGAAGATTCCAAACTGAATGAAGATGCTACAGTTTCAGAAAAAATCCTAAATAGCACTAAGCATCAGGATTCAAATAATGGATTGGCGAGTTCTGCATTTAATTTAGGAAAAGAAAACGTGAGGGAAAAAATGGCTATATTATATGAAAGTACAACTGAGCACTTGCAATCACCTAATAATCAACGTTCTATTGAAACTGAAGATTACATCCAGAATTCAACAGAAAATTTATATTACAATGAATTAGCTGAGAAAGTTATGGATTATGATACAAGCATGAGTTCTTTATCCGAACGGTTTGAAACAACAGCCTCAACGAAATCTAAACCTTCAACTGAATATATGACTACTTTGAAAAAAGATTCGGAATCAACAACAACTTTAGAAAGTAATCCAGAATCTCGGAAAGAAGATAATGCGGAAGTTTCTCATACGCAGACGGATGAAATTTTAAGTTATAAAAAAGATTCAGGGAGAAATTTAACTGCGAATAAAACTGAAAATGCTGAAAAATTCAAGGAAAGTACACCTGTAAGTTCTGAAGACTTTAGAACTGAATTACCCGATGAAATGGAACATAATGGGGAGATGAGGGAAGAATTCTTCGCTGGTAGCAAACAGAATGATACAGTAACTGAAGAAGCAGTGACGACAGAAAATATTCCAAGTGTTCGAAATTTAGGGAGCAGTAATGAGATGTTTAAGCGTAATGAATCTGACATTTCCGAAATCTCTGACGTTAACAAAGAAATGCCTGACGAGCATAAAGAAGTGCACACAAGTTCAATTAGACCCGAAATTTTAAAAGAAATTTCTGAAAATCCCAACGAAATATATGAGCATGTAGAAGCATCTGTGACAGATGATCGTAAGACTAATGAGAATAAAACAGATGATCTTACTGAAGATCCTTTAGAATGGTCAGCAAGCAATATAAATTCTGATGAAGTTTTTTTCGAAGCCACTGAATTAAATAATAATTCCACCCGTATTCCTAAGAGAATACAGGAAAATCAAGATCGATATCCTGAAGGAAGAATGAGACCAGCTAGACCAGATCCCGGATATTCTCATCGCCAAGAAGCAGACCTTGTACGACCATACAGACCAGATTCTCCTTTGAATCAGTACCCTTATTACAGGCCCACTCCTGATTATCGCACTCCTTTAATTAGACAAGACACAGATTTCACACGACCTGCTCGTCCGGATCCTGATTTTCCTAGAGCTTCATTTAGACCCAATTATAGCTACTCAAAGCCTTCAGTTGATGGCACTGATTCGTCCAGGCAATCTTCGTCCGACTCTGGATCTTCAAAACCCTACAAACCATCTTTTAGTAGACCCTATCATCCCCAAACTAGTTTTGGTAGACCTTACCGACCGGATTACCAAAGACCAACTCCGAGGCCAGCTGATGATCCAGTAGTAGCCCCAAAGTCAACAACTGACTTTAAAGGCATATCTTACCAAGAACCTGAAGGTTTTGAACATTCTCGAGCAGATTATGACTACACAAAGCAATCAGAAGTTGTGCCTGAATATCCCAAAACATTTTTGTCTGATACGAGACCTTCTCAATTGAAACCAGACATTACAAAGCCCTTCAGACCTTCATATGATACAATCACTGATTCATCCATTCATTCCAAAACACCTGAAGTTGATGTATTCACAGAAAATCGAGATTCTATCAAACTTTCTAAACCTGACATAGCGACTGGAAAACCAGGAAGTTCCTATTATCCTAGACCAGGATTCGGACATAATTATCAAACATCTGATACTTCTGTTAGACCATTTTCTGTTGGCACAGTGACATCCGCAAAGAACATTACAAGAGTAGAATGTGAGTGTAATACTATCTTAGATACTATACTTAAATGCTTAGATGTTTTAAATAACTAAAGTCTAAACTTTTGAAACTTTTTTTCAAATTCTGATTAGTTTTTTTTTCCCCTTATTCTTGCAGTTATCAAAGCTGACTGTTTTGATAATCATATGAAAGTAACAATGCGCTTCAATGGTACATTTAATGGACTGGTGTACAGCTCAGGTTACGCTCAAGATTCATCTTGCTCTTATGTCAATGGATCTGGTAGAAATCATTATGAATTTTTTATAAGATTGAATCGCTGCGGAACTCTTGGTCAGCAAGAAGTGGCTGAACAAAGAGCTGCACCTACTTCAAGGGTACGTTGGATTTTCTATTTAACCTTTTAAAGTATTCATCTTGTTTCTAGATATCAGCAGTAAAGCTAATTTTTATCCTTTGCCTTCAATCTTCTATCGGCTACATAAATTAATACCAAAAACTTTCATAAAAATCTAGTAATTTTTTTAATTGTAACATTAAATACTGCATACAGTACGGAACTCAGAACTGAATATTTAATAACTGCTTTATAAAGCAGTTTAATCTGACTTCAGTTTCTGCCTCAATCCGTTCTATGGAAAAGAAGAAACTCATTTAGATTCTGTGCACATGCTATTTAAATAATTTAAATGTAAACATATAAACTGTTTTCAGAAGAATAAATATTTTATTCTTATTTTATTCTTTACTAAATATTTTATTCTTATTAATATTTTATTCCATTATTTATTTAATTAAATAGTTTATTATTATTTATTTTTATATTTATTATCGAGGATTAGAGGAATATTAGTAACAGTTGTCACTAATATTCCTCTAATTCTCGATGAGAGGCGCAGCAATATTGCTTAGGAAAGGAAGTTTAAAATATAATTAACATAACACGTTTAGATTTATGTGAAAAAAATGATAAAGGATAGATTTACATGAGAAGAAATTAAAATGTATAGCATGTCATAGAGAATAGGGAAGAAATGTCATAGGGAAAAGTGAAAAACATTAAGTGTTTTTCACTTTCACTTTAAAAGTGATAAGCATGTCTCATGTTTTGTCTTACATCGTCAAATGGTAAACTGATGAATAGAAGCAACAGATAAACGTGCAAATAAACAATAAATTCTTAAGGTTATTTACTTAGCATATTGGCAGAAATTAAAGTCTCTTTTAGTTGCTAAAGTTCTAACCATAATCAGTAATGGAATAATAGTATTTAAAAATAAAATAATAGTATTTGTTACAACACTTTTGTAAACAAATTTTGACCTTGTGCCTTAACAGGCAAATATTGCTAGTCACATTAATAAAGCTACTTTTTTATAATAAACTTTACAGATATAAAATATTAATATTATAAATACAAAGACTAGTATTTTAGAACTTATTTGTGGTCCTACAAGTCTAAAACGAATAGATTGTAAAAATAGTTTTATTTCAAACCGGATACAGTTCTTAAAGTTAGATTGCAATAAAAGTCTTAGAAAGTGTACTTCAACTCTGAACATTCGAGAGAAAAATGAGTCCATTAGAAGCCATGCACTACCTTCATGACAAAAGCAATACTTATCTTAAAGAGCAAATGCTTTTAAGTGTCTTGACATTTCAGTTTCAAAGCACCTTAACGAAAAAGTTCTAGTATGTATTTTCCTCTCCTATAAAACCCTTTAATTTCAGAGTTTTAAATTAAGCGTGACATTTCTTAAACGTTGGGCTGAAAACTCACGATGGACCTTGAAACCCTTCATAGAAAAAAGGCTACAAACCTACATAAAGAAATTTGCTTTCTTAAAGCTACATCAGACAGAAAATGAAGGTCAAATATCCAGCACAAAGTCACAGGCTTGCAAGTGACATTACCATTCAGGAATTTTAGATTGATTGCATGTAAGCTACTGATTAACCTATGTAACCGAAACTTAATAATCGCAGGGAGGTGTATTTTATATTGATTTTTACATTGTGAACTTAAACTTCTGTAACTTGTTTCTCTTTCTGTAGCGGCTTTTCTAAGACAGACCAAACTACATCTTTCTTCATACTTTTTTTTTTTTTTTTTTTTTTTTTTTTTTTTTGATTTTCCTATTTCTTTACACAAAAATGAAGACAATAACAAATGAAATATTTAAGCTTAACGAAATTAGGCTTTAAGAAAGTTAATTTTTCGAAATAATTCACAATATAAAAGAATTCTTTCCATTTGCTGTCTGGAAATAACGCACATTTTTCGAGTTTTGCCTTCTTTAGCATATGTAGGTAACCCTGACACTAATACTAATATAGCAAGGACCACTCAAAATAACATTAAGATAAGATTAAGTTTTTGATAACATTAAGATTATAAATATTATTAACGTTACAGAAATCCCTATAAATTTCTCAAGGCTTGGAAGCATGATTTGAAAATTTCCTGTTGTTATTCTACTAAAGTCCCCCCCTTCTTCATATACAACATTAATTTTACGTTCGCCTTTGTTGAATTGGATACTTTGTTCCATATGATTTGTCTTTCACTTGCGAAAATACGTATGTTTCCCATAACTAGGCAAATCACCTCTGCTCATTCAAAACAAATAGATAATGTTAAGATTGCTTAGCTCATCTAAGAATATAAATAATAAATTTTCGTGATTCAACAATAAAGGTATCTGTAGCGACTGCAGCTTCAGTTAGTTTAGGTAAATTTAGAAGGAGTTTTTTTTCCTTCCTCACATGTGTCTTCTTGGTGTAATTGGAAGCACGTTCAGCTAGGAATCCGAAGGTCCGAAGTTCGAATTCGAGCTAGGGCATAACTGATTTTTCAGCTTTGCTGTTTCGATGAACCTAATTTCTTTGTAGTAGCACCTAACTAAAATGCGTAGTACGATAATTCGTCACCACTTGGATTTGGTAATTAGATCCCCTTCCTCTCCGGTATCTTTTAAGTGGGGAAGAATATAAGGAATTTTCTTCTTCATTACTGCATACCTTCGTGGCGTAGCTGTAAACATGTCTGGCTGGCAGTTGGAAGGTTCGGTGTTCGAATCCTGGCGAGGACAAGCTTATTTCTCCTGTTTCCCGTTTCTAAAAAGTCAAAATCACTCTATAAGTTATATTCGACTAGCATTTCATGGACGATAATCAGTCACCCCCTCCCGGATTTGACATCCGGATTTCCCTCTTTCCTAGTTGCCTTATAAATAGGAGAGAATATAAGGAATTTCCCCCTTGCTCATTCTGTTTTTTCGAGGTATATTTGGAAGTAGTCGGAAGGTCCAAAATTTGAATCCCAACGAGCGAATCACTGAATTTTCATGTTTCCTTCTTCGATAAATATCTAATCTTTGTATAAACACCCAATCCCTGTGTGCTCACATATTAAAAAAAATGAATCATGCATTTCAAACCACAGCTTTCAATGTCTTAAAAATACCCAATAAATGGTAAAACAGAAGTCCTATCAATAGTATATTGTGTGACAGAATCGTTAAAAACCTAATAAAAAGTAAATAATCTTTAAATTATAATTAATTAAGTGATGGCTTCTAAGGTAAAGAAAAAACAAATAAAAGTGAGAAAAAATTCACCCTGTGATCTATTGTCACTTGGTGTATTCTAATAAAGGCAAAAATTAATGTATGATGCAAAACATTTACATTTTTGTTGACACGTTTAGCGTCTAAAGACGTTTTGAACGCCCAATGAAACTGCATAATAAAATATCCGGTTGAACCCTTCTTACGGATTTTTGCTTTTGTGAAGGAAAAATATAACAGATTTTTGCGCAGCTTAAACACTCAGTTAATGTAACCCTGTAAAAATTCTGCTTTTCCAGTATTTCTTTATATTTATAATTTACAACTTTTACTTTGAAAACTAAAATATGTTTAAACACATTACATTATGTTAATGTAATGCATTCTTCTCGTTTCCTTTTCAAAAAAATTAATTCTTTTTCTTAGAGGAGGCAAGAAAGGGCTCAGTACTTAGTGAATACAGTTACTGTACAGTACAATCCAGTCATTGAAGAAGATATTGACGAGCATTTCAGAGTGACTTGCGAATATGGTTACGATTTTTGGAAAACAGTTACTTTTCCAGTTGTCAATGTCGAGTGAGTATCTTATCTCTAATTTATTAATATTTTTATCTGTCTTTTTTTTTTTTTAAATTGCAATAGAAAGTGCTAAATTCCAATAATTTCATGTTTCATAAAATAACTATTTCACCAAATGATTTCATATAGAGAAGAAATCATAATTTCGTTATAAATGTAACGCTAAGATTAAAAGGTAATTTTAAAAATTCGGAAAAATGCATATATCACTAATATGTACAATGAATGTTTATGAATAAATTCTCATCACCACAATTTTTCTCAATTCATTAGATTATGGCAAAATATGCTAGGATTGCTTGCGTATAGGGAAGAATGCCTTCGTGGAGGAATTCCTAGGGAAAATTAATGTTACGCATAAGGAAAACCATGAAAATGTAACACAGCAACTCTGTTTAAATGTCTAAATAAGTTGCGATCAGGCCATAATTATACATAAAATGTTGCTGGGAGTTCTTGCCCATGCTCTTTCAGAACTTCCATCGCCATATGTTACACATTAGGTTTTAAACATTTTTTACCTAAGGAAAATGCTAAAAGTAATTACCTTTTGGCTACGCTTTTACTGGTTAATCAGGTATTGCACAGGCTTGCAGCGGGAGCTATCATCCAAGTTAAAAATCTTTGACCGGTTTGCAGCAGATTGTTTATATTTTGTTATATGGGTATACTAGACTAAAATTATCCCTGTTTTATCTTGATGCTACGTATATGGTGGCTTAAGAGAAATGCTTGCTGGCTAGTGAGGGGAAGGTCCATTTTATAGTCTGGAATTTAACCAGATGAAAGCTGCCGTTGCGAGAGAATCTGTTTGATAATGTTGGTGGTAAATACATTTATCTGCAAAACCACAAGGACGATATTCCCTGCCAGTGTGGTTTTGAACAATTAGTGAAAGTGAAAAACTTCTCAAAGGTTTAGTATCCTCAATGCAAATCGCGAAGCGGGTGGAATCGAACTACCATCTTGGATATAAATGATCTTAATCCCAGGTAATATATATATTATCGTAAAAAAATGTTATACTAGCTTCAAGCTCAAAACTGCTGCCAATTCATGCAGTTTTATCAAATCAAGAAAAAAGCAACGATTCAGATCTTACAAGAATTGTAGGATATCCACAGGTAACATAAGATATGCTCTCGTTATGGGGTTAGATAACTTTCATTGTGTTGATAAAAATATAATAAAGACGTGGCATAAAAATTATACTCTTACAAGGACGAACAGGGCATTTGCAAGGATTGCACAATATGTTCGCGTTTTTAGGATGTAAAAGTTTCCTTCTATCGGAGAAAGTATTCTTGAGACCTGACTTTGGTATCTAGTTCCTAGTTCATCGATACGAAAGAAAGGTTCGGGAAATAATTGGCAATAACTAATTCAGAATTGAAAAGTTAAGGTACGAGGTATAAAAATGTCATTTAAAAGAATAGAAATATATTCAAACCATGTTGTAATTCCAATAAAATTTTTTGTTAAATTTTTCTTGGGGATGTAATGGACGTGCTTGAAAGTGGCCAGGAAACGCTAAGAAATTTCGCAGAATTAAACTGGTTGCTGAATATGAGTACTGAGCCATTAGCCAGAATATCAGTACTGAGTGAATTGATTTTGAGGTCTGAATTCAGATTTAAGAAATGATGAGTGTATTTTAATTAGTCAAAAAGAAAAAAAATCAATAAGTAATAACCTATTCCACTTTTATTTTGTTGCTCTTGCTGTAGTGATTAATTACCAATTCTTAAATTCTTTAAAATTACCGAAGAAACTATTACTTCAGTGAGGAAATATTTTGTTTTTGTGAGTTTTCCTAACTGAGCTTTCACATAGTCTTGCTATGCATTAATTTAGTATTACAGTACATTCGTTCAAAATTAAGTATAATTACGAATAAAGAAACATAAGGAAAAATATGGCACTGAGTGAATTATGGAAGGGAATGAGTTTTCGAACAACTCCTGCTCCCTATGTGTAACGCGAATGTGAGCCATTTTTCGTCAAGAATTTCTCCACGAATGTAACTTTTGCTTTACACAGATAGCATAATCTAGGTAATTGACTAATTTTTTATTTCAGTTAAAAAATAAGTTGTTTGAGAAAAGGAAAGGAAGAAAATATTTCTAATCTTTAAAAAATAACTGGTAAGACACATCTCACAATGGCTTCTTTCCTGTTAATTAAAGGAAGCGAATTTCAATTTAGATACACCAAATCCCGGATAAACTCGGTATGATCTGAACGTGTATGAGTTTCAAAAGATAGCTCTCGTGAGCAGCATCAGGTTACATCTGTTAATGAATAGCGATAATATGGCAGATCCCTGCAGTGAGTTCATAAAAACTTCTACAAAGAAATATCACAATTTAAGAGCCAACAGAAACAGATAAAATCTACGTAACATATCTGCTATCAGCCAGATGGGGTAGAAGATGCAAGTACAAAACGATGGAGTGAGGATCCGGGCAATCAAAAAGAAACGGCAATGTGGAAGACTCTATTACTACAACCGTATATCTATATATAAATAGCTGATAATCTATCAAATAAAATACAGAGCGATTTATACTGAAAATATAGTACAAAAAAAAGAGGTGTAGTATATTAGTGTATAAGGTGTAGAATGTGTAACTTATGTGGTTACAATTCTTGAGTTCTGATAATTTTCTCTTACAGTTATGAATAACTCGTCTAATATTTGGACGAATGACTTTTGAAATTCATACATAACCTTGATTAATTCAGAAAACTCATTTATGCTAGAATTTTTACATAATTTTGTGAAATGTTTTAATTAGGTGTTTCATTAGAAAAAACTGCGTTGGGGATATTTATCGTACTAGTGGGTTATCTCCCTAGCAACTTTGGAAGATTGTAGTGTCTGTGAAAAATTCAAACCAGGTTTTACAACAGAAGATCTCTTAGATTTTCTAACAAAAGGGAATTTAAGGCAACCTCTATGCAAGGCCGCTTGGAACCCAGAGCAGTTGGCACATCCAAGATCTCGCCCCTGGTGATCACAGTTATCAGTTCTGTGGAACCCGACACAGTTATCGCCACGGGAAGCCATGTGATAATTGATGGAGCCTCATGACCATGTATGATGCCATTTCCGACTTTAATACAGAGAAACATAATTCTTATCATAAATTATCTCAAAATTATGATTTGGGAGTTTCAGTACTATTATCTAAAAAAATTGACTAGTGCTCAATACCAATATCTAAAAAATATTGATTAAGCTTTCTATGGCTATTTTCATCAGATAGCACAACTGTAAAAAATTCGCAACTCAGGGGACCATAAAATTTACAATTAGGTAATTCATCAGTCAGAAATTTTTAAAGTGCATAAAAAGTAACATCTTCACTATATTTCATCCTAATAGATTGTATATTAGGGGACTTAACTGCTGCTGAACATTAAAATTTTGAGATATCATTTACATCAACAGAATTATCACTATCAACTTTATCAGAATTTTTTACAGCATATCATGTATATTCATATTAGAATTAGAAATATTAGTACTACCAACACTGGGAATAGTAACATTAACAGATACAACAGAAATAGAAACACAAATATCATCAACATTTAAACTAGGAAATTTATTTTCCAAATGTAAACTAGATCTGGATTTTGTTAAATTCATACTCTTGGCAGTTTTACAAGGTTTAATAAAATAATCAGAATTATCCTAATGAGAAAGATCGTTCTTTCTCTTACTCTTAACGCTAGATTTACGCTTGCCGTTTTTTTTTTTTCCTCTATTTACGAAAAAAAATTCGTACTTACATTCAACAGACTTGATGCAATCTAGTAAATGGTATATTCCACTGTCTAATGTTTATTTTAGGTTATCTACTCTTCATTTACAGATTCCATACCTATGTTTAACCGTCCACTGTAGATCTTTGAGTAGGTTACCGCAATTCTGTTTAACTGATGAATGCACTTTCTAAACCAGTTAACAACACGTTTCGCACGTGCATAATCTGAATTAGCGACTTTAAAAATATCCAGGTAGTGAATAAATTCTACATTATTAGAAGACGCTCATCCCAGCTTCTTCACGTACGGTAAATCCAAGCAATCCTTAACATAGTTAACACAGTTATCTCCAGTCGCATTATCCAATTGCATGTCGTTAGCATGAAGCGAACACAAGGAATTGGCCTACAAGTTAGGCTTATCAAAGCTATCAAGATCAGCAGGTAACGGCCGAAACTTCGCGGCCGACACCGCATCCTCACAGCACTCTGCAAAGCAGGAGAGAAAATAAGGTCGAAAAGTTACTCGAAAAAGGGAGTTTTCCTCTGACATGGTTTTCACACGGAGTATTTAACTCTCAGATAGTAGATTCCGAAATGCGATGGACCTCAGACATGCGACGAATACAGCGGTCTTCTCTTTGACAAGATGCCGGACGCCGACCTTGTTGAGACAATACATTCCCCTAATCACTGCTACTAGCACAAATGCTGAGATACATTCCTGCCAAGTCTTATTCAGTATCGAAAAAAGAAAATTAACTTCCTCGTACTTTCCTGTTACACGGCTTTGTTCAAACTCAGTAAGCTGCTGATACTGCCTTCATTATCTCTTTATCTAAGGCATGCTTTACTCTAATCTCGAACGATACGAAGCAAGCACACCCCATTTCCATTACGTATTTGAAGCAAACGTGATTAACATGTTCACAGTGGCGCCACTAGCGCCACACTTATTTGTCTAGCATGAAATTTGAATTGACGTCATATTTAAAATGAGCAAACAAACCTCCCAAATTTCATTCATCTAGCTGAACTTCTTGGTGTTGGGATTCCGTTTTCCACCGGCGTATAAGCTCATGTGCAAAATTAAGAGAATTTGAAAAGTGTGTCTATTTTTAAGGAAAGCATTGAACCGAAGGTACTAATTATGCCACTGAAGAATTGCGCAAATATTCAGAGTCGAATACATAAGCCTACACGTGCGTGTCTGGGGAGTGTGATTGTGGAGGAAATATAAGCGCACGAGGGGCTTCTGACAATTTGTGTGTTCGTACTCCATCACGATATTCGCCATGTTTGTCGCAAGATTTGGGTAAATTTGATAAGAATTCGGGTAAAATGAATGGCTACAAATGTATGGATGATGAAATGAGATGGAGAATTGTCGATAGATTTGGAGGCAGGCGAATCATAAGCGCATTTGGCTACAGAGTTCAATGTAAGGCTCAATGTAAAATGTAATTTGGAGAAACAGTTTCAGGGCACTGGATCCATATCCAGAAGACCTGCACAAAGTTGACCAATATCCATAACAGCAGATAATGGTCGTTATTCTCCCTTTCACGCACAATACTGCTACAGCTGCAACAGCTTTCATGTGAGTGAGCTGTATGCTACCACTGGAACCGAAACTTCGCGATCTACAGTTGCCTTAAGGCTTCATGAGATAGGGATGTATGATAGAATACCCGCTATTTACGTCCAGCTCACTGCAGCAAACAAGAAAGTGCATTTAGCATGATGGAGGCAACACGCGCATTGGACCAGATTTCAGTGGAGCACCATGCTTTTTACAGATGCGTCAAGATTCAGCCTGGTTACTGATTCTCAGCGTACCTGTATCCAGGCAGAGCCCAAAATACGATACCGTCTATCCCTGCTCAGGGAAAAAGAATCATTAAGTTGATGGAGGTGATATCCTTTGGACACGCATTATGTTGGACACCCGCAAGCCCCTACAGTGTTTGCCAAAGGCTCCCTGACTGCTAAGAGATAGAGAGGGGAGATCTTAGAGCCGCATGTTCGACATTTCAGAGGCACAGTTGGCCCTGAGTTCCTGTTAATGGGAGACAGCTCTCGTCCACATAAGGTTCAACTGGTCGGCGATTACCTGGAAAATAAGGATATTCCCTGCATGGATTAGCTAGCCAGGTTTCCTGACCTTACCTTGCAGAGCATGTTTGGAACGCTCTTGGGAGGGAAATTTCATCTACTTTCGGGAATCATACTGGAGTGGAAACCTGCCTTGCTGCAGGAGTGGAATCGAATGCTACAGGGACTTCTCAGCTGCCTCCTGTCCAGTATAAACTGTAAAAGTGGTTGGTCATCAATGATATTGATCTTATGAATATAGTGATTTAGATCTAAAACGTTTTGATTCTTATATAGTTTCAAGAGAGGATGAACCAATATTCCGGTTATTAAATGCAGATAATTCTTTAGTAATTCCTTATAATACGCTGAGCGACCTGACTGGCTGTGAGAAAGAACCATACCCGGCATTAGACTCATTTTCAGTTCGATATCACAACGTCGATTTTGGATATCCCTGCACTGTGAACTTTACTGATAATCATGCGTACTTAAAATGACTTTTAAATCGTATATCACTTTCTCTGTTATAAATATATACTCATACCATATTCTATTAAAATATGTCCATTAGTTTTTCAGAAATTCAACATAATATGCAGATTCTCTTAATTCGGCACACGAGTATATTATTTGACATTTACATGGTTGAATATGAGTAATTGTATAATATCCTTGGCTTAATCAGCTTTTTTTCGTTAATGCATTGTAACCAAGTGAATGTCAACAATCAGGAAACTCTTTCACTTCTCAGTTTGACATTCCTATGCTAAATTAACGAACACCTCTTGGCCGGCGTTCGCGAGTGCAGTATAAAGAAGATCTCGCGTGATCCGAAATTCATTCTTTTGAATTCCTATGTGTTTCTTTAGTTTCTTGACTCGAGATTGAAAGATGTAGGCTGAAATCCCGTCATTCTCACAAGCAAATCGAGAAAGATTAAAAGCATCGTAGGAATCTATTGTAGATACTCACGCAAGAGGTTCATCGTAGCAATATTTATGTCGATCATAGGTTTACATTCTAACACGAAGCTTGTAAAACAATGAAAAAGTCCAAATGACTTGTCTAATGAAACTCATTGTAAGAATATCACGTCTACCCTCTAATTTCAGATCTTTCGTGAGCTAATTTAATCTATAACGCCAATAAGAGTTAATTGCGCTTTCTGCAACTGGAATCTTGTTATGTAAATGATGAACTCGTGTCTGGATACCTAGCATTTTATTAAATATTTTGACTCATTTATGAAGTGTAAATGACAAATAAAACATTACAAATGTCATTTAATATCCAGAGAAAAGTTCATCGACACTTTCTCTGGGTATTACTTGTTTGACCACTTAAATATACGATCACGGAAGTCAATTCCAGATCTTGTTCTTTATGAGAGTTTTATGAATGAGCTTCTCAGATTTGTTGACGACGACTTAGTAAGGAGAAATGGCACATATTATTGGAATGACCAAAATTTCCTAAATTAATGTGCCTTATTGAATTCATTTGTATGCCTATACAGAAGATAAATTCGCATTTAAGTATACTATTTTAATTCATATTGATATGTGTCAAATTCAGAATTATGTACTTTAAACGAAATCCTGCAACAATTAAAAGAACAGAATTTAAGCTCTATTTAAATTCAAGACTAAGCATTCCGGCCTTTAATTACTTTAATGTTTCAACTCTTTTTTTCCTAATTACTTGAACGAATAAATTTAATTTTTACTGTCATAAAATTATAAAAATTAACCTACTTGTAGAAGCATACAGATAATCTTTAGAGATACCATTAATTCTTTTTGTAACATCATTAAATTTGACACTTGCATCTTTAAAATATATAAATAAATCTTTAAAATATTTTTAAGAGTTAAATTTTATAAATTAAAAATATTTTAAATCAACTCGAAGCAATTTCGAGAAAATAACAAAGTTCTTTCGGGTAATTTGCCTTCTGCCAAATGCTCATGGTTTTTAAGATATTCAAATTCTATAACTTTCATTCTTAGCTTTGAATCTCTTTTTGTTTTGCCTCCTTAAATAATTTGTATTACGGTGGTATGTTTATCGGATTATATTCTCCAAATACATGATTCCAACTGAAAGTAGGGCAATATGGAAGCAGAAGTTTACAGAAATTACTTTACAGAAACTTTGAATAAAGCGAAATTACAACTACTAAGTATGCAAAGTTTTTTATATAAACACATATAACATATACGCAATAAATCGAGTATAAAATAAAATTCTCACTTTATCACTGCTTTGCTTTCCACATATGTTTTATTGCTGTACATGCCTTGACTTGCTAGTACAGCTTTTAGATACTTTTGTAAGAACTATTTGTTAGAATGATCTTTCATTCCGTAATTAAATCTTTCTAAGCCTTTCAAATATTCTCAGAATGGTGTTTTTTGAAAGTGATCTTCACCTGCTTCTGACTGCTTCAGTCTTTGAGTCCGTAAGAGAAATTACCAACTAAATTAAACAATGAAAACATAAATGTCATTTAAACTCAAACATAAATGTCATTTAAAATTATTTTCGTGAGCAGACGAATAATATTTTTAAAAAGCTGAAGTTAAGTAATTAATCACAGCTTCGTTTGGCAACTTCGCTGGAATCAGTTGAAAAAAAATCAAAAATGAAATTTTGTAGAGACTGCGTAGATTTCATAAAAATAAAATAGATAAATAAGATGATTATATAAATTAAAAATTAAATATTTGAAATAGATTTTACGTTATCTGAGTCAGAGGATTCAGTAAAATTTGTAAACAGCTATTTATGGCTTGGATGTTCTTATAATTTAAGTAATCAATTTAATTAAGTTAATTAATTAAGTTGATTAATTTAAGTAATTAATTTAATTAAGTTTAATTATAATTTAAGTTATATTTTAAATTTCATTTGGTACTTGTAACTGCATATTAAACTAGTTCGGAACTAAATGAAATAAACTGGAACTAGATCTTTTCTTCCCAGGAGCTCTGCAGTGAAGGTTCGGACGGGAAGTCCAGTGGTTTTCACTCTCCCTCCTCCACAATGCAACATGGAAATTCGAAGCGGATTCGGTCCTTCGGGAAACAGGATAACCGGTCCGGTTAACGTTGGAGACCCTCTCACGCTAGTCATCCATATGAAGAGCGAATCCAGTAAGTTAATTTTGTAAATTTCATTTTTTTATCACTTCACGTTGAAACATCATTTTTCGGTACCACTTAAATTTACGTAATTTTATAGCTTTTATGTAATTAATTATTTAAAAAGTTTCTTTTCTTTTCGGACTATTCTTGTAATTAAATAAATAATTATTCTGCTGATTACGCTTATGTATATTTTCAATATACATACATCGTTACATTTATATTCAAGTTAGCGATTTTAATATATATATGTGTGTGTATTTGTTGTAGAGCATTATTTATCTTCTGAAAGAAAATGGACACTAAAACAGCATCAAACATGCAAGTACTGAGTCATAGCCTAAAGAATATAAAGTCTTATTGTGTATTCCAACAAACAGGGTTGTGCTGACCTTAGTATTGCTTTTTACTAGGAATACATTTGGCACTTGAATATTGCTTTTATAGTCTTCATTTAAGTGCATTACTTTGTAGAGTCATTAAGTTAAATGAAAAGATGAAAAATATGCAACCGCCTTCGCCGGGAATCGAACCACGGATCTCTGGAATACCGGCCCAGCAGGCTGCCGTTACACCACGAAGGCACGCCAAGAAGGTTGGAGAAATACCTTATATACTCCCCTTTTTAAAGGGCGACTAAGGTTTAGGGGACCTAGTCGCCAAATCCTGGGTGCGGAGAATCATCATCCACAACCCTTTTAGTTCGGACGCCACTAGTAGAGTCATTAGGTTAATTGAAAGCAGAATAGATGAAAAATATGCAACCGCCTTCGCCGGGAATCGAACCACGGGCCTCTGAAATACCGGCTCAGTGTGCAGAACCAACTACACGACGAAGGAACGCTAGGGAAGTGGGCGAAATACCTTATAACTTAGCCTTTGCTTGATGTTAAGAGAAAATAGTTTTCAAATTTAATCAATTAGTAAAAGGAAATGATTTAAAATTTTTATGTTCTCATTGTACAAGTAGACCTACATTTAAATTTATACTTTTCAGCAAACTCGTTTTATTTAGTAAAAACACTTATTTTTTTATGTCTAATGATAGGTCTGTAATAATTCTCGTAGTTCCTCAAGGTGATGATTCCTCAACGTTAAAATTAGGTCAAGGTCCTTAAGAATTGATGAGTTTGCTTTTAATAGAGAACTAAGGAAAATATACCTCGGTACTCAGCTGCTTTTTAATCGGAATTGATCATTTTTCGCTAATTTAACAACAGTTTCAATCACTGTTTGTATTATGCTTATTTTGCTTATATACTCCCCTTTCTCGCTTGATATATCAAGTACGATATGTGAAACGTGGTTGCATGCAGTATCTGTTTGAGTAGCATTTTTCTTAGATATTTTGAGAATACATGATCACGCTGAATCAAACATTAAAAAAAGAAGGAAGAAAAGGAAGGGAAAAGTTGCGCAATTTTTATTTTATTTTCATTTTATTCACAGAATGATTTCCAGCAATATTAGAATTAACTCCAAAATTGCTTAAATACTATATTAAAATAGAATGGAACAATTTGAACTGTAAACCTGTTTAGTTATAAAACACCTTTCTTTTAGCTTAAGGTCAAATGAAAAGCGTTCAGTCAGCCATGACGGGTTGTAAGAACACTATACGGACAATACCGAAAGTTAAAGAAATTATTTGAACCCGGAAGGTTTCTGTGTGTTCGTTAAATTCCAATACTTTCTAAAAAAAATATGTGAGACTTCAAATCGCTTTCTCACCTTTTGGTTGCACACGATTGGTTTGCGATTTGCGAGAAAAATCCTGGAGTGGGGTGACCAATCAAGCAGATACTTCTGTTCTCAGGGTCTAGGTCAAATCTTTCTCGGAAACGAAAGCCATTCGAAAAATCAAGTGTCAGGTTGTCAAAGCGAAGTTTCAGCTGCATGAATGCTTTATTTACACGCTCTTTTGATATGAATAATGGCTCAAACCGCAAGAAGAGAGTTTTCCTTGACCTTGAGTGGACATGCTTCAGCAGCTATATAACGGCGAGGTTAAGATCCTAAAAAAAAAAAAAAAAAAAAAAAAAAAAAAAATGTCGTAATTCAAGTTTTCTTTCAGAAAAATAGAAACGGTTGGGGTGTAAATATAGATATCTATTTTTAGGTATTTCTTCGTGCATTTGTAATTTATATATATGTATATATATAGAGAGAGATGAGTAACTCATTAGTGTGTTGATATGGTGCTCGAAAGGTTTTTTGTTCAATAATGAACAGCTTGTACAATTTCAAATATTCTTTATTTGCAATGTGATTTTTAGAATATTAGATCATTGGAAACGTAACACCGATGCGATTTAAAATAATTCATATCTTTAAAGTGGAATAATCGGCATTAGATATAGTTTGAAAGATATTAGTTTGAAAATTAGAAAATGATTAAATGCCTTTTTTTTTGTCCTTTTTTTCCTGAAGGTTATTATTATTATTATTATTATTATTATTATTATTATTATTATTATTACTGAGTTATTGGACATTGATGACGTTAATCTGGACGGGATCAGAGGAAGTTTGAAGCTGTTTTTCTAATTCCAAAACTTCGTTAATCATGTCTCACAAGTAAAAGCCAATGGGTCAGAAGGACGTACGCTGCACTCCAAACAGTATAAACGTCTCAGCACTTTCCGCTAAGACTGCTGATTTGCGATTATGCATCACATTTTCGCTGAAATAATGTAGAGTACGATATGGATTATATATACACACATCCACTCACCATGTATATATAAACTTCTTGAAATCATGTCTGTTCCGGATTTCAAACTAATGCACAGAAGCCAATGCACCTAGTATAAGAGAAATTTTCCATCCAATAACATTCTTTACTTGTTGAAAGCTTTAAAGGAAATAGAAATATTCCTTAGTTTTAATATTATTCATGATGTATTAAAGAACTATTATACTTTCTTTTAATTCAGCTGGGACTTAAAATTGTCTCTAGTCTGATATTTTTTAACGTAAGAGGTGAGGAACGTACCTAACAAGCTGATACAAAAATATTGAACAGATTTCATGTTTACAATTTTCCTTAAATTCGCATAAATTTCCTTTCCATTGTAAATTAATTGTATTATCTGTAGTATTAATTTTAGCTGTAGTTTATGTTCTCAAAAGGAAAAAGATGTCTTCATATTTATTAGCTTAAATGTATTTATTGACTGACTGAAAGAAAACCTTTAGAGAATTAAAAACAAATGCATAAATAATATTGACTCTCCTTTGTTAGGATCCTCATTATTGAAAAAAAATAGTTTTATTGCAAATTATGAGACAATTTCCCTTTGTTAATGCTTGTTAAATAGCTTGTACAAATTTTAACTTATACGATTACTATTATTTCGCATTAACTAGTTATTTATAATTTCCGCTTTTAGTATCACTCCTCCATTCCCGTTTCCTCATAAGAAATGTAAATGCGTTAGATAGTATTTAAGTTGAGGAACATTGGATTGTATGACACAGCGTGTGTCTGCCTCTCGAGGCCGCGTTACTAAGTTTCGCTAGCTCTGATAAGATTGTAATTCCTTGGGTTTGCGTTATTGCTGCTGACATTTAATTGTTAAGCCGGTGAGACGTTCTAAGCCAACTCAGTTTTAAATTAAATTGTGTAATCTTTGCCTACTAGGTTACGTTTTAATTTGAATTTGGCTGTTACTTAAGTTATATCGACACAAGTGGTGGTTGATACTGTCAAGCACGACAGCTGCGTTTTATGTTCAAGTTATTTTAACTTTTATCAATAAAAAAGTTATTTTAACCTTTTCAAGATTTTGTTGTTTATTACAGATACAGCGATAATTCGCTTAACGTCTATTAAAAGTTTGATGCTGGTTTATGCTTCCAAGTCAAACTACACACAGTAATAATAATAGAAAAGTGCAAAAACATGTTTTATACAATCTTTCAAAACGTTTTAAGCAACGTTTTTCTATTAAGTTCATGCTTTCTAAGCCATCTGTATTGACAATAACAGAATTGAATATTTTCTATCAAAAGTACAAGAAATTAACTATATTTCTAAGATATGTTCTTGTAGTTACCTTCAAATCAGTCTGTAATTCTGAAGATCGCGTTCAATTCTAAGAGAAAACACAGAAGAGAAAATACAGTTATTTAGAGAAACCACTCTCACTTGGTCTTTGATGAGGAATTTCGCATTTGTTTCTTTGATTAATTATAACAAAGCATGTGAAGGCTATATTCAAACGAAGAGGGAAGCCTTCGTAATTGTTTTCTGTGAGAAACTACCTCGTATTTAGGTTACACATGGAGAAACTACGAAGCTATTATGCATTCAGCTCGTTCATTGGGATTCAAATCCTGGTCGAATTACCAGTGTTCAACGAATCATATTCTGTCTTCCACTAGTGGACTGGTTTGACTTAAGTAATTAAAGTTATTCCTTCTGTGTGGTCTTGTAGTAGAGTAGTTAGCATAACAGACTGGTAATCTGAAGACCCCAGTTTGATTCCGAGCGAAAGCATGGCAAATTTTCCAATTTTGCTACAGCACTTTTCATATTGGTATGACATCACAAAAGCTACAATCTTTAGATGTGATAGAGAATTATTAGAAACAAAAGCAGTAATTGCAAACAAAGTAACCATTCTTCATCAAGAAACCATTCGTCTTTCGTAATTTTTAGTATGGGACAATATTGCGTAAATTTCTATTTGTTGTTATCTGTGAGAAATGTTTGTTTATTTAATCAGCTATAGCAAAAGTATGCTAGAGCAGTCTTCATAAGGGAAATTTTGCTTTCTTGGAGTTCCTTTAAGCGAAACTGTCTCACGTTCGGAATACTCATAACGGTAGCCACGAAAATACCCAAGCAGACAGCCCGTTTGTTGGGATTCAAACTCGGTCGAACTACTAGCATTCGGCAACTCGTAAGGAATAAGAGCATTGAGAGCACTCTAAATGTAAAATGGGTGATGAGGGAGGTTCTTGAGTATAGCAAGCACTTTAAAGCCGTCTGCTTTCAGCTATGACGCGTTTGTGAAAGAATTCTCTGGGGGGGGGGGAGGAGAAAAAAGAAAGAGAGAAGAAAAATGAAAGAAAAAGTAAAGAAAAAAAAAACAGAAGAAAGCAGGGAAAAAACAGGAAAAATAGTCTGGTTTGTAGCTATATTATAAAAGTAAAACTACATAGGAAATGTCAAAGGACAATGTTTTTGCTATGAGTAATAGAATTTCTTTTAATATACCAAGAATGAAAATAATACATTACAGCTGTTACTGTATATAAATTTTTAAACCCATTTGCATAGCAATTGTATTTGTGTGTTCATTGATAGAAATAACTACGCGTTTCGTAATCTGTCTGATGGAACCACTGCGGATAAATCCCGGGATATAAACAAAGCACTAACAGTGTAATTTCGAGCATTTATTATAAAAATTACGCGCACTAATTTATAAACTCTGGAGATTAAGAAATAAATCTCAGTTACTAAATTTTAGGTTTACATTTAAACATCGCAAAGTAAATTACAAGGTTACAATTTAGGAGTTTACTGATTAATTACTTAAGATTTTGCACGGCAATGAAACCGAGTATAAAATGTTACTGGAAAAATTATAATCATCCATTGCTGAATATATAGGACTTATATATAACATGGTATATTTTCATTTAAAGTCACTAACTTGCAAGTATTCGTTTCTCCACTTAGAACAACTACCCTTCTTAATTTCCAGTAAATTATTATTAATTGTACTTCCATTCTTAAAATGCTTCGTATTTAAGATTCAACAAATTACCAATAAAATTATAATTATTAATTTCCAATAAATTATTATTAATCGTAGTTCCATTCTTAAAATACTTCGTATTTAAGATTCAACAAAATTACCAATAAAGTTTTAAATTCTTAAAAGTCTGATACTAATTACTCGTATCAGTACCGTTTTTCATCAAACTTTTAGTGTTACAACATTGCAGAAATACATAATTAATACCGTAAACATACGGAAATGCTGAAGTCATATATGTATAAAATGTTTTTATTTATGTGCTGTAATTAATTTAAAATGTGTTCCCAATTAAAAAAATTTTTATTATTGTACCTGGCACTAAATTATGGCACTAACTGACTTACAGAAGTAACACTAGTAAGTGCAGCCTGTTCGCTAAGCAGAATTTCAGATGCTGCGTCTATAGGGAAATATGGCATGTCTCCCACGTAATTTTCTGATACAATGATTAGCAAATCAGTAATGTATGCGGAGAATGACATTTTCAATTCTGGGCTAGGACTGTGAAGTCTCCTGTTCTACTTTAATACTCTTTAATTTTTAGTCGACATTTTGCTTTTAAAACCGTAATTCCATTTCAAAATATCTTACTTGGTGTCATGCATTATAAGCTGGAATTTTTTCTTTTATATTTTTATCCAGCTTTTACATCGTTTCTTTGGATGCGAAATTTGCCAGAGATTTCGGAGTTTCCTACTCGAATTATGGAGCAAAGTATTCAACGAATAACTTTCCATGAGTAGGATTGTCTGTCGAAGATATTTCAGCTTCAGCTACATTTATTTCTCTTAAACCATGAGCATATTAATTTCAAGGAACTCTGTCTGGTTCTACGAATCAGGTAGAAATGCATTGCAAAATTTTACTTTCTCAAGCGAATAACCAATCAATAAGATTATCTTCCATCACCTGAATAACATATTTTAATGTTACGACAGTTCTTATATAACAACGGGTTATTATTGAGTGTCTCTTATTCCTCATTTTTTATTATGATCAAACTATTGAAAAGATTATCATAAAGCCTTCTTGAAGATTATAATCATGAGCGATTGTAAGCAACATCTGTTCTCATTAAGAGTAATTTACTATATTGCAGTATTTCGACCATAAACATAAACGATTTAACGGTCGAGCCACTAAGCGTTTCCTAAAAGTTCAAAAAGAAATTTAACATACCATGACATTTCCATACGACCGCTGCGCCTGGCAAGTCTTTTTTCTTTGCCTTTTAAATGGTTAACTGTACTGAGCACGGCAATTTGAATGCAAGTGAGACTAACCAATTAAGGCTATAGCAAAACGGCTCAGTACGCTTCCAAACAAGAATGTTCTGCCTCTTCAGTGTTTTGCACCTGCCTTTTACTTTGAGAGTAAATGGAGTCATCTAGAAATAATTTGAGACTGCATCTGTTCTCCGCTTTTAGATAGTCTCTAATGATTTAGTCGTTACGAATAAAATTAAGAAAAGGAAAATAAGAGGGGAAAGTTCTTAATTTTAAGGACCACAAACACATATAATATTTTTAATAATCCGTACAAGGTCTCAAGAAGCACGACGTTTATATATTTCTATATTTATGTAACAATTCTTAAACCACACACTGGGTAAAAGGCTTTTTGTAGTGATACACTATTTGGCACATACTTGCTATTTCTTTAATGACGAAAGACTGTGTGCGTAAATAACTTTACCCTCTTTATGCACTTTTGCAGATTTATATTTCTTTGGGATCGTTTAAAATAAGGGAAACATACGATTAAAATAGTATTAAAGCGTAATCTTGAAATCATCTTATGGTAAGATAAAGTCCCAAAATTGTGTATTAAAGATGCTACCGAGGAGCATTTTAGTTCTTAATTTGTTTTAAATTTTAAAATTAGACTGTTTTCCATTAATTTTCATGTACAAACACACAAGAAATGGGACACTTCTATATCTCCTGTTCAACTGAGCCGACTGACGAAATTTAATTTACATTCTTCATGTCTCGAAAGCGGATGTATTATATATATATATAATACATCTTGATAATGCAACAGTCATAAGCTTTTGTGCACCTTGATTATCACAATATATATATATATATATATATATATATATATATATATATATATATATATATATTGCATAATTAAAAAATATTTTTTTAAAAAACAAAATATAATCCTGCCTAGTATTTTCGCGCATTAAGCTGCTGAATAATTATCAGTAAAGACATAAAACAAGAAACCTGAATTTCAATTTTTGTTTTTGTGAAAAATTAGTTCTAAATTTCTTACTTTATATATATGGTATATATATATATATTATATATGAAGAAATAAATGAGCCTAAATAGATTGTAATATCAAGGAACATTTTTAATGACAGAGATTAACTTAAACATAGTTGCGTACAGCAGAGAAAAAGGGGAAGAAGTAAGAATGGTATACATATACATACATACGTAATAAACAGTTACGTCATCATTCACCGCGCGGATAAACGCGAACGGCGCATGCGTCAGGAGAAGCTCTCTTAAGCTAAACGTCGTATTATAATTTATGATATAACAATCCCCCTTTCGACGTTTGGCGGCTGAAAAAAAAAATAAACATTAATCATTTACAGTTATTCCAATTAATTTACAGCACTTAGAATGTTTCGAAGCAGTCAATGTTTTTGTCAGTAAATCAGCAGGCATTTTCTCTGTTGGCACATATTTAACGTCTATTTCATTTCTTTCATAAATTTCACGAATGAAATTATGTCTAATATCTATGAGTTTAGTACGTGAGTGATAAACAGCATTTTTCATAAGCTTTTGTGCACCTTGATTATCACAATATATAATGGTTGGATAATCAGCAGTAAAATTTAATTCTTTAAGAAAACGACGTAAATAAACTGCTTCTTTGGCACTTTCTGAAAGACTGATGTACTCTGCTTCAGTACTTGATAATGCAACAGTTTGTTGCTTTCGTGATTCCCATGTTATCGGATTTCCAGCTAGCTTGAATAGGTAACCTGTATACGATTTTCTAGTATTAACATCAGACGCCCAGTCGGCATCGGTATATCCAATAAGTGCTTTTCCAGTCTTTCGAAATTTTAAACAATAATTTTTAGTTCCTTTTAAGTATCGAAGAACGCGCTTTGCAGCCAACCAGTGTAGTTTTCCAGGATTGTTATTAAATTGGCTCAGATGACTGACGGCATATGTAATATCCGGCCTAGTAAACACAGAAAGATACATAAGCGAACCAATTAGACGGCGATAAGGTGCATTGTTCATTTCTTCCTTTTCAGTTTATATTGTGGTACTCCTTTTTCGGTCTTCCTGGCTTCCCAGTCTTGACTTTCTTTGGACGACCTGCCCCCTTTTAATCTGCATTTCAGGTAGTGCTTCGGAATCAGAATCTTCATTATCAGATGATTCAGCAGATGCTTCTGCCATATTTGAGGGGTCTTCTGTTATTTCATCAGCCGATATTTGATTTACATTCAGAGGTTTTTCCTTCTTTTTATCAGGAATATTTTCGAGAAATATAATTTCTAAATCTTTATCATAATTAGCAGAGTTTTCAAATTCATCAATGAATCTAACATCTCGGCTTATAACGATTTTTCTGAAATTTTTATTCCACAGCTTGTATGCTTTCGATTCATTTGAGTATCCTACAAATATATGTTCTTCTGATCGAGGATCGAATTTCCCTTTAGACCTTTTATTAAGTACAAAACATTTTTGTCCGAATACTTTGAAGTGAGATACAGTTGGCTTAATGCCAAAAAATAACTCATAAGGTGTTTTGTTTACTCCCAGGCTTCGATTTGGGCAACGATTACGAATATAAACAGCACAGTTCAAGGCTTCAGCCCAAAAGGATTGGGGAAGATTACTTTGTAGTAACAAACATCTGGCCATTTCAGTTAAAGTGCGGTTCATGCGTTCAGCTCTCGAATTCTATTGAGGAGTCATTGGTGCAGAGACTTCTCGTTTAATACCGCATTCTTGAATATATTTATTAAATTCTTCTCCGCGATATTCGACACCGTTATCAGTCCGAAGGATTTTTATTTTCTTTCCTAGACGATTTTCGACCGCAGCTTTGTATTTAATGAATGCCTTTTTCACTTCATCTTTAGTTTTAAGAAAACTGACTTCGACATAACGCGATTTGTCGTCTATGAAAGTAACAAAATAACGCGAACCAGCATGAGATGGGACTCTCATAGGTCCACACAAATCTGAGTGAATCAAGTACAGTAATTCATCACTTTGAAATTTTGATTCTTTTTGAAAAGGTTGCACAGTTTGTTTACCTCTGATACAGACTTTGCAGTCTTTTAGAGATTCAGTGTTATTAAAATTTAAATTTCTAACCATGTTATCAGACTTAAGTCTTTTCAAATCAGACTCATTTAAATGACCTAATTTAAGATGCCACTTTACAAAATCACTTACCTGTGCTATTGCAGCTGTTTCAGTGCTTGGATGTATATAATAAAGATCACCATGACGAATAGCCTGCACTAGTATAGATCCATTTGGTTCTATTATTCTAGCATGTCGTTCTGTAAAAATCACTGAACGATTATTTGCAGTAGCTTTAGACGTTGACAGCAAATTACATTTTAATTCCGGAACACATAACACATTTTTGAGCGTAAGTTTAATTGTCTTATTTCCGTTAGGTACTGTTATAAGGACAGTTCCAATTCCTGTAATTTTTGCTGTTTTGTCAACTGCTAACTTTATGGTTGAATTCGTTCGATGGTGAAATTCTGAAAATAACCTTCTGTCATTGCACATGTGAGATGTACAGCCACTATCTAAGCACCATGAGGAGGTCTTCTGATAAGCATTGTTTACTGCTAAACTAATCTGCTCTTCATAATTAGAAGCCATCATAGAACCTTGATTTCCCTTATTTGATTGCGCATATTTTCTATCAGCTATTTTCTTTCTGCATTCAGATGCCTTGTGCCCAATTTTCGAGCAGTAATTACACTTCAAGTTTCGAAAATTTCTTTCAGCTGGAAAATTTTTGTTTGAATTTACCTTCCATTTTTCATTTTTCTTCTTTTCTTGATTTCTTCTTTTATAATCAGTATAGTATGCATTCTGTGAATCTTGAGATGTTTTCCCTTTTCTTGCTTCCCATTCTTCTAACATTTTGATTTTCAAAGATTCGGGACTAGGTAACTGATCTTTTGATTCGATGGCGCATCTAAAATTTTCAAAATTTTCTGGAATACTATAGAGCAGAAGAATCGATAATAAATCATCAGCTATATCAATTTCCATTTCTTTAAGCTTATCAATTATTTCGAAGAAATTATTCAAATGTTCAGACATCGTTTCGCTTTCCGCCATTTTTCTAAATAAAAGCTGTTTTAATAATGTAGCCTTCTTCGCAGGTCCTTTCGATTCATATACGGCTTTGAGTTTATTCCACACAGCATTTGATGTCACACAATGCTTTATATGACACAGTTCACTAGGATTAATAGCAAGAATTATATCTGCGCGAGCTTTTTGATCAGCTTGGAGCCATTTCTTTTCATCTTCGGTTCCTTCAGCAGGTTTTAGCGCTTTACCGGTTACATAATCCCAATGGTCGTTTTTAATCAATACTGCTTCTATTTGTAATTTCCAACTGTCAAAATTATCTTTTCCGAGCTTTTCTATAGTAGTCAAATGCGACATAATGTAATACAGTCTCTCACAGCCAAAAAAACAAGATTGAGTGCTATAAAAATAGGCTTAACTGAACGCTGATCAGTTCTTACCGTTGATTAGACGTAACAGTTCTTGCACTGAATTAGGCTTAAGAGTTCAATGCTCGAAAACTTCAAAATGTTCATTTTAAAATAAGTATTTTGCTAATTAGGCACAGTTGAAACGTTCCTGGGCCCATAACCATTGAAGAAATAAATGAGCCTAAATAGATTGTAATATCAATGAACATTTTTAATGACAGAGATTAACTTAAACATAGTTGCGTACAGCAGAGAAAAAGGGGAAGAAGTAAGAATGGTATACATATACATACATACCTAATAAACAGTTACGTCATCATTCACCGCGCGGATAAACGCGAACGGCGCATGCGTCAGGAGAAGCTCTCTTAAGCTAAACGTCGTATTATAATTTATGATACAACAATATATTTACTAAAGAAATATTTATTATTATATTATCTCCTAATATAAATTAGTAGAATGTATCAAAATGAGGGAACAATGCTATATATATATATATATATATATATATATATATATATATATATATATATATGTATGTATATGTATATATATATATATGTTATGAAAACAAATTCAGAAGTAACTGAAGAGCAGGAGCAATGACCAGGAGCAGGTGAAGGAATTTTTTGGGCGTAGAAGTGTTGATCCATAATGACTAGGAAATTGGAGGCGAATTCAGATTAAATCTTCAGTTTTATTTTCAGTAACATATTGCGGATACACACAAGTCGGCACATTAAATGTGACTGTTCCAAAAGGCTTACATTTTTTATACCTTTGTAGCAAGAAAGCAGCAGCAGACAGACAGCAGTATACCTAAGCTAAAGCGTGGAAAGCAAGTGTGTGATGTTCACGATGAAATCTCAAATCAGACTGAGTTAGTTTCGGTTCTCAGGGCATTTTGATTGGGCAGTTAATATTGCTGTAAAATTACTATTGCCTGCTTGAGTTTTAGTTCCATTTACATCATCATAATTACGTAAGAATCATATGACATAGAATAGTCTCCAAATGACGCAGTGCAGAGAGGAATTATTATTTTTAGAATAGAGAAGGGAAATTTACGTTGCTAATTTAATCTTTAACATATTCATTATTTTTCTTACATATTTATATATATTTTTCTTCCATATTTATATACATTGTTCTAATATACGTATTTTGACACAAAATCGGACTTTTTCTGAAATGAAGTACCTGTTACTTTCCATATTTCGATTCTACGACTCAGGTTATGCTTTAATATTAGATTTTGTAAAATTTGATGAGAAACGTAGCGAGAAATTCAAAACTTTATCTTGGTAAATTTTTTTTCAACTTGTGCCAAGAATAATTCAACTGGAGAAATTCTTTGCTTATGGCAAAATATTTCCCTTTTTTAACTGTGCACGAGCAGAAAAATGGTGCACCGTTAATTCTTTCAAATAATTTTAACAAAGCGCGTAAACCACATTTGACGTTATTATAGCTTACACAAAATATGCCAAATTTCAAAACTCGTCTGTATGTAAATTCACGTATTATATCTTAGGAAACTTTGAATAAAAAGCTCTAAGTTTTAGCAAGTACACTTAGAAATGCATCTATTTTAAAAGGATGGCCAAAATTAAAATTATTAAAAAATAAAAATTTTAAAAACAAATCAGAAAATATGTGCGAAACTTTATTTGGACCGAACTTAAATTTCGAACTGTGAAAGAAGGAATCAAATAAGTTTAATAAAAAAAGAGATATTAATAAATATATACCAAATTCAATTAACATTGAGAAACTTAAATATTGAGAGCTAATTTATTAAAAACTACTCTTGCGATTTTTTAATTCTAGTCGTAGAATTGAAATATGGAAAAAAATAGTTATATCATTTCCTAAAAAGTCCGGTTTTATATACGAATACCTACGTTTGACCAATGCTATATATAAATCTAATATATATCCTAAATCGCCCTATCGAGACACGAAAAACTCAAATTAAATTTCTTCAATCGGCCCAGCAGAACGGGAGATATAGAACTGTCTCTTTTTTTGCGCAAGATATAGATATAGTAAACTAACATCCTATCTACGCAATAGTAGGAAAGCTGTTTAATTTACGAGACTGCTGGTATATTGAAAATGAAGAAAGAAGAAGAAACACGTAACTGCATTTAAACTCTTAATCTTTGCTTTTCAAAACGTTTCATTAAAGTTTGTTCTGCCTCTAAAATAAAACTTCCAAAAATATTATACCTATGCTTCTTTCACGGGTGTACATGGAAGTTATATTCTAATGTGCTTTCTAAGTGTGGTGAAGAACTGAAGACTGTTGAGAAATTATTGTTTAGATACTGTTGTGTGTATGTATGTACATGTGTATGCCAAAATTTTAAATATTATTTCAACAAAGTCTAAATCTACCTGATTTAAACAACGTGGCGACTTTTCTGGAACTTCTGCTCCTTTTTTCTGCTAAGATATAAAATAACATATTGCATATAGAAAACAAGAAACAGACATCTGTTACTTTATTACACTCTGCTCATTTAGCCTGAATTTACTTATAATAAATAATAACCAAGTGTATTTTATGAAGTAGGATTTAAAACGCTTTCATTTATAATTTGGAAAAACATAGATAAGATTGTACACTTAATAATTAAAGTAATAAATACTTAAGAGTGACACGACAAAAATTACGTAATTTATAAAGGTGTTAAGAATAAAATAAACAGAAATGTTAATATAATTTAATGTTTATAGAACAAATATTGATTAAAGCTGTTCCGTTGTAATGACAGCTTAGGTATTCACTAGAGCAAACTTCACTGGTGAGACTTGTTTGAAAAACAAATATTATATGTTTTTAAATAATAAAGGTCTATTTTCGTATTTTGAAAAAGACATTAATAAGAAAGAAAAGAAATGATTCATATCTTACAAAGCGATTTCGATAAAATGGATGTTGTAAGATCTAGTCTTTTTGGCTAACGTAAACTGCAATTAAACCTACTTGAAAGTCTCTTAGCGACTTATCACTAAGACTAAAAGATGAATACAACGGGGGAACGGTGTAAAAGACCCTTTTATTGAACTTAATTACTTACAGATGGTACATACTTTCTGCTTACAAATCCATCATCCTCTTATGGTGATAAAAACTAAAGATAATAATAACTATTTATCTTAATTAAAGATAATGGTAAACTAAATTAAATTTAAATATAAGCTAGTAGTTTAAGACTACGCAGATTAATTTAACCTAGTAGGTTAGGTTGACTCAGAAACCTCTACCGGCGTGATATTACACTTCGGCAGCAAGAATGCGAAGCCGAGATTTAGAATTCAGACAGCTGGTAAAAACAACAATATGCGCACTCAATGGGGAAACAGGCTGTCACTAACCGTTTCGCTGCTTCAGTTTAAATACACTCTAACTCATTTACATCCTGACGAGGAAACGCGAGAGAAACAACAGATAACAGAAATCGCTAACAAATTAAAATAACTATTAGTAAAAATATTATACACTTCACAATGTAAACAAAATCTCATAAACAAAGTGAAATTGATAAGCTTAAAAAAAAAAAAACATCCTTATTTCATTTTCTTGTCCTGTAAAAGGAAGATCAGATTTTAAAATTACCTCATGTGATCAACAACACTATCTAAAATTCCAGTCTCATTAGCATTTAAAAAAAATAACATAATATTATCGTTAAAAAAATTATAAAAAATGAGTAAAACTTTGAAAGTACTGAGAACATTCTCTATGCTCATGTCAAGGTTCAAAAACTTTGCCCTTGACCATAGCGAAAAGAAAAAATTCGTGCTTCATCAGTTTGTTCATAACAAAGCGTTTTTTCAATTTATTTTCACTGTGAGATGGAATCCTTGAAATTACAGCTCAGCCCTTACATCATCTTGCGGGAGAACATAGCGGGAGAATTGCTTTGCACACTCAGGGAAAGGTCGCTGCAGATGTCAACGTAACAACCTTGGCCATGATAAGTGCACACGCGCCAGACTTGCACCTGCTTCAACTCTCACTATTGTTAACGAATCACTCTGTCAGCGTTATCAAATTTTTTATGCGAGTACTACATCACTTGCTCTCAAGTTAAATTTTATTTTTTTCATAATTATTCTATCCTGCATGGTTTAAGATTTTCATGACGTCATTAACTAAAATATTTTACAAGAAAATACGAGAACTGTGATTGCCCGTTTCAAATGGAAAAGAATATAGCCTTTTAAAATCTGGCTGACAATTAAAGTGTCGTTCTTGTTGTTGTTACTTATCTCACTTGTCTGACAGTAATGAAATACATCGAGGCAACGAGTGCAAGATTGCGCCTGTCGTTGGCACCGTACAGGTGACAGTATGACTTTGCACAGCTCCACCCCCAATTTAGATGGAGAGCACTCAGGGGGAGACGCGTGCAAGCGTATTTTACCCCTCTTCCTCTACCAACAAACTCTCGAGAGGACTTTCGGCTAGCCGCATATTTAGATTCCCCCCCATGCCGCACAGACACTATACATTTACAAACATCTACACCTTCTCTGGCATTCGAACTCGGGTCCTTCGTACGACAGTCCGCGTCGCTAAGCACTATCCTGGTTGGGCGGCGACAATTAAAGTTCTAACAATAAGTGGCAACATTGCTTTAGGTTTTTTTTTTTTTTTTTTTTTTTTTTTTTTTTCCCGCCGAGAAACATATTCTTTATTTTAAACCCTGCAGAATCCTTTTTGCTACTGGCCGCTTCTTCCTATGAAACATAAGCTATGAAGAATACTCTTTTAAAGTAATACATCTGTTTGTCCCCCCCCCAAATCAGCTATCAAATACTACTTAAGAATATGTGGCTAGACTATGAAGGAGCAGTATAGATGAAGTATATGCATTACAATCTATCTTAGGTTTTTAAAAAATACTATAAGTAAAACACTTGCCCTTCAAAATATCAACTAGTTTCAAAATGGTCAGCCATTTTTCCCTACAGAACTGGAAAAATAAGTGTATTAAATTTGGCTGAAGCTTATAAAAAAAAAAAAAATCAAAAGAAAAATATGTACAGCGCCTCTACAAAATTTTAGAACTAATTTTTAACAAACTTCAAATAACTCGCCAGACAGTAATTAGCAGCATTTACTACAACGACATCTCATTAAATCTTGTTTTTTCTAGAGCATCGTTTGCTTACGGATAAAATTTTCTGAGCAGGTAATCGTTTCCTTTGATCCAGTGAAAATCTGCTGTCATGGGTTCGAAAGCTTAGGAAAGAATAGCAATAAAGTTTTGCTTTGAAGCGGGAGAAAATGGCAATGGAAATGTGAAATAACATGATCCCACGTTTTCTTCGGTGTGAACAATTTCATGATGGACGCAAAGATGTCGATGATAAATCAAAGAGTTGCACCCTTCATAGTCTTGAACGGAGGAGAATATAGAAAAGATTCGACAATTGTTGCTGAAAAATTATCACCTGTCTTTTTAAATGTTAGTTAGTGAGGTTAACATTAATAAAGATGTTGCTCACAAAAATCTCGCAGATCTTAAAAAAGAGGAATTTATTTTCCTTTTCTCTTTCACGCTTTGACAGAAGAGAAAGAAGATGCAAATTTTTCCACGTCGTGATTTGATCTAAATGGAAGACATTAAATATTAATCCTGATTTTTTTTAACAAATTGTGGCTCGAGAAGAATCTTTGTGCTTTGCTTGTAATATTTAAACCAAACAGCAATCATTTTTTGTGAACCAGAAGAGATTCCCCATGACCATAAAAAGTTCAGTAAAAAATGTGAAATATTAAAGATTATGTTGATGGCCATTTCTCATTGGAAAGAGATAATTCTTAAAGTTTTTGTTTCTAAAAAATAGACATTGAGCTTCATATAATAGGGAGTTCTCAAAAGAATTCACCATATTAGGTTTGGAAACAATCAAATAACTGGTTCCTTTTTGCACGACTTCTTTTCTTCTCCTCAGATAATGCCGACAATTCCATCCTGTGAGCATTTTCTAGCAAATAAAAGTGTCACAATTCTCACCCACCCTCTTTATTCCTCTAATTTGATACACTCAGGTTAATTTCTTATCCGTTAAGTCTTATGCGAAGGGCCATTATTTTTTTAGCACTGAAGAAATTCAAAAAACCGTAACCAGAGACTTAAACAGAATTCCTAAAAATGAGTTCTACGAAGGAATCAAACAGCTGTATGAACGTATCAAGCTTTGTATAGATGACAAGAACTATATATTGAAATCTAAAAAGAAATTTTCACCTTCTCTACTGCGTGCCTTCGAGGCGCATGTGATAGTATATCTGGTTAGCAGTCGGAAGATACGTAATTCGAACCCCACCGAGGGCATATCGGATTTTTCTCTCATTTCTTGTTTCGAAAAACCTGATACATTCTACAAAGTAAAAATGTTGTTTTCTTTATTTTTCGTTTTCGCACGAACCCAGGTCTAATACTTTGCACACGTACTGTATATGTTTTCCTGATATGGCTATGTCACGATTAATTCAAATGCTTTTATATTTAATAATATTAAAGCAAGTTTTTCCTCCAGTAAATCACTGATTTTTAATTCATATTTAAAAATTTCTATGAAAAATCATACATAATGCAAGATAAATCCTTTTTCTTTCTTTTCTTCTTTTTAATTTTAAACTGCCAACTACTGCGAAAATTATCTATAGAATTTGCTTAAGCAGATAATTTCAGTAAAATCCATTTCTTTTAAACATTTTCCCCGCTTGGTGGGAAATAGAATTTTTAGATTCATCGCATGATACATATATGTGAATTTAATAATTTTTTTTGAATTATTAAGCATCGTAGTTACGCTGTTCAAAACTGCCTCCGGTATATAGCAAGCAAAGCAAAGTGCTTGCTATTTTTGTCTAGATGCCTGAAATGGATATTTTTTAATGTCCATAACAATGTAGCTTCAAGCTTTAAACCTTATTTACATTTTAGTGGGCCATATTCAAACGTTAGATAAAAGCCTTTCCATTAAATTCTGTTTCAAACTAGAATCATGAAATCTTCTGTTTTTATTTCCTGTGTAACATAAATTGAGGGAATCATTTTCCTTTTCTACATTTCTTTACAATTAAATAAATAAATATCTTTTTTCCCTTTGAAGCTCAATACACAAAATTTTCAAGACTTTTATATTGAAACGATGAGGATTAACTCCTTATTGAAAATTTCTATAACAATTTAAATCCTTAGTCATTTTTAATGTAACATGAAGCGTTTTATTCCTTACAATCGTAGAAATATTATGCATAGCTTAATTTCCACATAAGCAGCACTATTAATCGCCAGTTTTCGTAAACATTTGGGAATAAGTATGTATCTTCTGTAGATGAGATGCCTGTGCAGTACGTTTTCAAGAACCTGCAAATTCGCTACTCCTAAAGGCTCCACTAGCAAACCCCTTCTCTCAAAATAAAACACGGCTCCATCTGTTCACAGCATTTTGCTGGAAAGATTGGGCCAATCTTGGTTACAAGTAAGCGTCATCTTCCCGTATTTCTTCTAATGATCACAATCTTTCGTTAATTTCTGGCTGTAATGTGATTTGCATATACGAAAATTTAGTTCTTCTTTTAGAACACTTCATATTGTGCGATGCGTATAAGCCACTTTCTTAAGATGCGTGTCTTGGTGATTACTGAAAACCTCGAGTGAACTTTGTTGAGCCACTTACGCATTTCCTTCCGTCCGAAATTTTGAAAGACGACTACATCGTGTTAATAAATTCTAATGCTGTAAAGAACAAAATGCTTCTTGTTTTATGAAAATTGATTAATGATTTAAAAATGCCATTAGCAAATTAATTTCCGCCTACTCTGAATCATCCTATGTATTCAAAATATTACGCCCTTTAGGAAACTTCAGCATATTTCAATGAAAGCAAAGTTTTGAATGTAGTTTTTAAAATATATGTTATATAATAGAAAAATCAATCGTGAAGTCGCCGTTGTGCATGATTTACAGGAAAGTGTATACAGTTTATACCCGTCAGGTATAATGTCAATTCATGCCAATTCATGATGAAGGAAATGCTGCTAAGTGCAGGCTCTGCGCCGCGTAATATTGCTTAAACTGCATTTTCAAACATTACAGTGACGTAACTACTAAAATACTATAGCTAATTTAGCGAGAATACAACAGGACTGAAAGGCATATGTTTGTAACTATGTATAGTTTTTGCTACCCTATTCAAAGAGTTTTGGATGTTAAAATAAAAGTTAAGAAATCATAGTTACAGAAAAATGTGTGTTATCGCATTTTACCTCCTTCCTCCTTTCACAAGAGAAATCTACCAATATGTATATATATATAAGGTATTGAAATACCGTTTAATTGCCCCAAATATGGTTTAATTTTGTGCAGCCTTATCCAGTAAAAAAATAAAGTAAGGCGCGCAATTCTTGTATTCTTTTAATGGAAAATGTCAGCATCAATCTGAAGGCAAGTAAAATGGACTTAGCATATTCAGGTTAATGTTCTTAAATTTCACATTAAGTTTAATACGTGATTTTGAACCTACTTAAAATTGTGGTTCGTTGTATACTTTCTGAGCAATAAATTTCAAGCATTAAACCGTCAAGAAAATGAGACAGTTTTAAACTTTCTTTGCATTTCAGAGCATATATTTAAAATTTAATGTTTAGGGAAGATGTTTCACTACTTGCATGGAAGCTTTTAAACTATGTCTCAGTTTTATCGGTTTATATGTATTAATTTTTGTGTATGATTTACTAAAAATGTATAGAACTAATGAGCCTTTAGCAATTTTTTTAGCAATTTGTTCTCAGTTTTATCGGTTTATATGTATTAGTTTTGTGCATGATTTACTAAAAAAGTATAGAACTAACGAGCTTTTAGCAATTTTTTATGCGTTACCTTATTTAAATGACTCTCAAAAAAGGATGTACTCCCTGTTAGTGCAAAAAGTATTTGCTTCTCTAGTAGTACAATTGCAACAACTACATTATCTAGCTCTCGTTATAATTTTGCATATTGATGAACGCCTAATGTATTTCAACAAGATCTTTCCGAAAGCCAGTATGTTTTTTTTTTTTTTTTTTTTTTTTTTTTTTTTTTTTTTTTTTTAAATATAAGTGAAAGCAGATATATAAACATTATGAAGAAATAACCTCTTTGATGAAAATATTCAGTAGAAAATTATTATTTCTCAATCAACATACCACTCCCTTCTCCTTATAATGATGTTAAGTAGATTAGTGTCTAGACAAAAACTGTACACTTGCATAAAGGAAAAACGTTTTAAAAGCTGACTATACCTTTTTTGTTTGTCTGAGAAATAATACCATTCGTCTACTTAATTACTATTTTTCAATGGCCTATTTTGTAGATTTCTTTTTCTCAGGTGGATGTTAGATGATGACGTGCTTCTTCTAATTTTGCCTCTGCAGAAGCATGTAAAAAGAACTAATCTAAATCAATTCTTAAGATTTGAAACAAAGGGGGTGAAGGACCTCATATGAATAGAGGAAAATAGAACGTCACCGCATTTTTCGAAGCCTTAGAAGAACCCACACACACTAGCATCCGAAAAGGTGGAGCAAGAAGAAACCGATTTTTTTCTGTCTTTTGGACAGTAATTGCTAGTCTTCATCCATCAGGTCGCGAACTCCGAGGAAGTTATAGATTCTTTTGCTGGATACAGAAGATAAGGGAAAGAGGGAAAAAAAACAAGATCGCAGTCATATATATATACCAAAACCATCAGTTTAAAAGTGTGCGTGTTTGTAACAATATCGTTCCATATCCTTAGGACGAAAGACATCTCCAGCAATCGCAAGTAGGAAATATTTGCAAAGGGTCAGAGCCACAACCGCAATCCCTCCGCCAGAGTGTTATCCGTGACAATGGTTAAATAACCTGTTTCGCTTTCGGTTTGATTCCAAATGGATGTCAGTCGTTTTCATATCACAGATAGGCATTTTAAAAGGCAGTTTCCCTGATAGCAAACGTAAAATTCAAAAGTCGTGAATAAAGTTCCTTTCACTGTCCGTACTGAAAATGTACGGTTAATGGTAATCTTTCGAACTGTAAGCTAAAACGTGCTGAAATATATCATTTCTTTCTCTTCATGGATTAGACGTTGCCCTTTTGGAAGACACACTCCAGATAAAACAACTCACGAAAAATTCTTAACGATATTTTAGATTCCAAACACGTTTATCTGGTCATTCTAAGACTTTATTCGTCTTATTTTTAAGTCCATTGCTTTCAACTAGCTGGAGTTCTTTTCTGTGAATGCAAGCGACTACTTCTGTGGAAATTCTAAGAACTCATTTATATTTCTTTTCAGAACGAAGGTCAAAATTGAAAATAAAAATAAAAATTAATGGGTACCACCCGTTTTTCTATTTAAAGATAACGTAGAATTAAGACCATTCTCTGCCATAAAAATACTGTTTGGTTGCGCCAAACATAGTTTAATGTTCCATCTCTATCTATTCAGTCACGTTCTTATGAAATGGCTCACACTTGGAACAGCTAATGAAATGATTTACAAATAAAGATTTGATTTTGAAGGGAAATACTTTGAAAATACTGAAATACTTAATGAAATATTTTGAAATTCAAATTGACAATAATATTGTTATTATGAGTGCCTTAGTTTCACAGAACAGTGTAACTAGAGAAGTCATTTCAGGCATAGAGTGTGCTAAAACCTGGACAAAATGTAAATAACTTTCTTCACCTCGCATTATTTTAGCTAACGGGAAATGATTATAAAAATAATTCCATGTAAAATAAAAACTCTTACATTTGAAACTATCGAAACTTTTGTTTCCGATCGTTTCGCTGAAATAGTAATTTTCAAATTTAGTATTATTTTCATCATTTGAGATACAAACATTTGTGAGTCTTTTTTATCGTGCTTCAAATTTTCACTTTTATATACATGTTATTTGTTACATTACATATACTCATTATGGACTAATCACATCATTAGCTCCAGCTAGTTGTGTTTCATTACATATAAACATTTTCATATTGTTCGATTTATTAATATCAGTACTTTATGCAATAGAATTGCCTAGCATAGCAGATACATATTTTTGAAACCAGGCGCTATGGTAGAAGTATTTTATCGTTCTTTCCAAATATAAATTCTCTCTCAATCATTCACACCCATTCGTATTAACCCACCTCACAGTGTTCATTTAAAAATATGAAATTTAAAAACAAAAGTCGGGATACAATTTACAGCAAAAGCTATATACATTCTATCTAACTGAAATTAATTAAAATTTTATTAATTTTTTTAAGCATCCAGGTTTCCTCTTAAAATTTTGCATCAGTTTTAGTGAGCTTAAAATCCATTTAGGGAAAAAATGGCTAAATTTAATCCTTAAGAAATTGTCACAAACTAGCAGTTTTAAGAAGGATTTTTACAGAAATTACTCACAGGAATTTTCTTAGAAAGGAAGGTTATTAACATGATCAAAAATGACGTGATAGAATGTTCAGTTAGTAGATACTAAAAATAGAAATCTTTTCCGATCTTTGAGCTGTAAAAAAGAATTATGCTTAAATTTAAATAAAGTTTAAAATCAATTTACCTTTACAAACATGTACTTAAGCGACTGTTCTCTTACGCCTGAAGGGGAACCTCGTATCTATATCAAAAGTTCTAATTTTCACTTTTAAAGAGGGTATATTCCATGGAACGCATTTAATCAAATTTCCTTTGAATTATCGTTACAAGTCAATTAGTTCCTCTGCATTAAAATTACATTATATTTTACTTTCTTTTCAGCTGGATTTGACATCTTGGTTAGCAACTGCTTCGCTCACAATGGGGCCCAAAAACGAATGCAGCTTATCGATTCAAACGGGTATGATTGTTTTGAGTTTACGCTGAATTAAAACATATTTTTACTCACTTTTTTTCACAAAACATTCTTTAAATTTCGTTTTCATTGTTTTAGATGCGTTGTCCAGGAAAAACTTGTCAGTCCTTTCCGTGGAGTGAGCAGTCCAGACAGATCTCAGCAAGTCACCTTATATTCGTATTTGAAAGCATTTCGATTCACTGGAAGTCCGGCTTTGTACATCGAGTGTGATGTTCATATGTGCCATGGATCCTGTCCTGTAAGTACTACAAGGTTTGACTTGATTTGGTAGCATAAACTAGTATCAAACTCCTGACTAACGTTAAGCGAATTATCGCTATTCCCAGGCAGAACATCCAAGTTTTAAGAAGGTCATAAATGACCTTCAATGACCTTCTCTCCGTCCTTACAAATCATCCAACCACTTTTGGCGATGCAACTTAAAGTAACAGTATATTCAAATTTAAAATTAAGCTAGTAGTCAAAGACTACACTATTCAATTTAACGTTGGCTCACAAACTGACCAAGTATTTAAATGTCATCACTATAAGGCAAAGCCGAAAAATGAAATCTTATCTGAGGTAGAGAAAACCTATGAACGTGGCATCTAGAGGCAGAAGCATGCTTTGTCTTAGAAACCAACAATCTCGGCTTAAATTCCCTAAACTAATTTGCATTCTGGTAAGAAAGCGGAAGGTAAAAGTGGCAGTAAAGATCTAGATCATAACAACTGGTTAAATTCAAATAAAGGAATGTTATACTGCTAATACATTTGTGCTAATTTTATTCTGCAAAATATATCTGATTGTTCCCCACGTTAAACCTTAGGAATAAGGCCATTAATAACATCACTTTACAAGAAACTTTAAATAGAATTTAATCTGAAATAAAAATTCAAATGCGTTCTACATAATGAGAAATTTTGAATTATATTTTTCAGAAAATTTTTGTAGTTGTTTCCGAAAACTTCTGCCGCGGTCTTCTTTGTTTAACTTCAGTTTTCTTCATTCTTTCAGAATTATTAGCAAAATCTAACACTATTCAAAAGCCAGCCATAATGTTGAGTTTAATGCATTTTAAACACACCCTAATACATTTCCACTAATTATTTCTTCTATTAATATTAGTTTGGTATTTCACAGCCTTTGTAGAGACATTAGGTATTTTTTTGAAGCGGGCAAGATGAAAAATTAGCAACGCCTTCGCCGGGAATCGAACCGTGGACCTCTGGAATACGCGCCCAGTGTGCAGACCACAATACCACGAAGACATGCCAAGAAGGTGGTAGAAATACCTTACATATTCCCCCTTTTGAAGGGCGACTCGGGTTTTTTTAGGGGTCCCAGTCACCAAATCCTGGGTGTGAAGAACCATCATTCAACATCCTTTCAATTCGGGCGCCACCGTAGAGACATTAGGTAATTTTTGGGAAGCGGGCAAGATGAAAAATTAGCAACGCCTTCGCCGAGAATCGAACCGCGACCTATGGAGTACGCGCCCAGTGTGCAGACCACCACACTACAAAGGCATGCCAAGAAGGTGGAAGAAATACCTTATACCTTCAGCAGCCCATAATATTTATGAAAAGCTTTTCGAAGTAATAATATTTTTATAACCTAACTTAAGCCTGAATCCTCCACGAAAATATTTTACATATATGGCAAATCGTTATTTATTCCATAAAACCCGAACAAAAGGAAAAAAATTACAACTTTTATTTTAAACCATTTGAACTTGTGATATTTCAGAGTATCATAAAGCGGGAATTACTTTTTTATTCGTAAACTATTAGCTGCTGCATATTATGCACTGCAGATATCTCTCTTTTCCGCATACATAAATACGTTTTCCTAAGAGTTTGCTTAATTTTTCTTGAAAAAAATCATTATGGCTCAGGAAAAAAAAAAGTCCTGAAGCATATTTTTGGTTTTCCTTTTTACGTTGTAGAGTTATTAGATTTGTCGAAGCAGGAAACATGAGCAATATTCTCGTCGGGATGCAATTCCAAGCCTTCGGATTGCTAGCTGGATGGCCTATACCGCGCAGGCACGCGGTAAGGAGGAAAAAAATACTATGCTACGCATTTGAGTAAGAACTGCTTTATAGAAGTCATTATTTAAAACATAATAAAAGCGCTATGACTTAATAAAACGAATTATATACCATATTTTCCAAACATATACTGTTTCACATTGGAAGATCACGGTAATTCAGGGTGAAGCATAAGGATGAAGCTAATAAAGGCAATAATAAGGCATAAGGATGAAACTAATAAATCTTAAGTAATCTATCTCCATTTAATCTAACTAGCATATATACTATATAAAATTTCTGATGATACACTAATAAAACTTTTTTTTCTTAATTTTCGCTTTGATGAAGAAAGGCTAGATTATGACCTAAAACAAATCTGTCTGAACATATCTTTAGCTTATCGAAATGGTCATTGCTATATGTCTGACTTCTTAGAAAAAATATAACTGTATCAACAGTTTTCCAAGATTTTACATCGTGAAACGTCAAAGTTAGTGAAGAATTCAATCAAATTTGTTACATAGTGATATACATAGCGATCTATGAATTCCTCCAAATTTTCTAAAGTTTATAGTACAATAGTTACAATAAAAACATCTATCAAAAGGCTATCTGCATGTCTTCGTGGTTTTTCCCATAAAATATATAAAATAAATGTCAACAAATTTCTTTTAAGAAGACTCCCTGAAGGCGTCTCTCCAAGAAGAATAGTTCTGGTTTTTATATTATCAGCTTATTTTCTATTCTTTAATGTTAACTAAAAAGTCGGAAATAAAGATTTAAATTAAAAACATGCAAATAATTTATTACACTCCTTAAATCATAATTATCCAATATGGATCGGCATTTGAATTCCTATATTTGAGAAGAAAATTTTCATAAAAAAATTACAGAATACCCTCCTGTTGGAAAAATTCCATTGAGATATTAAATTGCTGATGTCATTTTTATCCTTAAGAGGACGGTGAGCTTTAAAAATTAGTTTTTCAGGTTTTTTGGTTTTCAACAAGAAACGTTACAGATATACATATTATAACATCAGTTTATGAAATATATGTTCAAAATTTCAATTTATTTTAAATTAAAAAATTTTAAAACAAATAATTAATTATTTTAATTAAAGATTTAAAATGCTCCTTGCGCTCTAATTTTCAATATTTTTTCCTAATTTTTCCTTTTAGTTAGTTATGTTTTTCTTCAACCTTACCTTTAATACATGGTTATGAGAAACAGTAAATTAACTTTAAATATGAATTTGTAGACAGTAGCTAACGTTTTCGTATCATTTAACTATTTTTATCTCATAATATTAAATATGAAAAATATAAAAATATCTCAAATTGGTATGTGATTCAAAGTTATAGGGAGAAACGATTTATGCATTATATCCAATGAAACTTTTAAAATTCACACGCATCATGTGTTTTACCTTCATTTGTTGCATTTACATTATCTTTTAATCTTTACAATATTTTTTACTATTTCTGTTTTTTATCAAGCAGGTAAATTTCTCTTTTCGCTTTGGTTCAAGCGACGTTCATTACGCTTTTTTGCAACGAATAGGGAAAAGAAGCTTGTTATTTCCTCTTTTTCTACGAGTATAAAGCATTTACATAACCAAAGCTGAATTCATTTAGTTGTTAATACTGACATTTGTAGCCTTTTTTTTACAAATAAACACTTCTTTTGGACAAATAACATAATATAATTTATAACATTACTAAATAACTGTTAAAATACATTTTTTTACGTTTCCTCCAAAATTTTAAGGACAATGTTTACGTTGTTTACACATTTTAAATGTTTGTAACTTCTTTAAAACTTAAAATATTTGAATTCGGTTTTTTGCATACGAGGAAGTTATGTATATGGAATATTACGAGAGTAAAAAACCAAATTCAATACGTTGGTTGATTTTTAGCTAAAGTCCACCGTCCCCTCAATAACATTCTCCTCTTAAGTTAATTCGAATTATAGTAAAGCATTTAAATTTTACTATTGGAATATATTTAAAATGAAATTAATCAATTTAACTTATAAGGTATTTCTCCCACTTCGCTAACGTGCCTTCGGGGTGTAACGGTAGCACGCTGGGCCGGTATTCCAGAGGTCCGTGGTTCGATTTTCGGCGAAGGCGGTTGCATATTTTTCATCTCTCTGGCTTCCAATTATTCTAATGACTCTACAAACTAAGTTTATTTCAATTACGAGATTTCGTAGTACTTTGTTCATAACGGGCATATAAACAATTTCAAATCTGTTAATTATAAATTTTAACTCAAATTCATTTGCATTAATGAAAAATTAATGGTTATCCTCTAATTTCTTTCAGCGTGATTCCATGTGAATATATTGACATGATTACAAGCTAAGTTAGCGGAAGAGGTTTTAAAATTCGTTAAACTGTATATTCCGGACTCAAACTTCATTTAAAATCCTTGTTTGACTAAACTTTTATTTATTGCAAATCGCTGAAACTACTTCTTTACAAAACGACGGAAACAAAAATTATATTAAGATCATAAAATTTCATTTTTAACTTAATTTCACAAAACGAATGATCATCTGTAAGCTCATTATAATATAAAATTCAGGTGCTAACTTGTAACAGATATTTTTAACCTAGGATAAAATCATTAAAGTACCGACACGGTCTGTATTGTGGCTAACGATGGCCAGCTGTTAAACCATTTGAGTATAAATTCGAGTCCCCGATCAGACTAGAGGTTTCCGACGGTATATTGTTTCTGCGCAAAGGACCATCTTTAACATATTAATGCAAAGATCCCTTCAAAGGCTGGTGTTCGGAAAAGGAAAGTTGCAAGACTCTTTCTACAGGTGACCAGTCTTTTCGTCCACAAAAAAAAGTACTTTCTTACTTCATCTATACTTATTCATATACCATATTCATATCATATTGTTGACTGTATTCCAGAACATGGCAATAAGGAACAATAAGCGCAATCTTAAGCTTTGCAAAAGTGACAAATATCTCTCTCTCTCTCTGTCTGTCTTTTTTTTTAACATTTCGAAGAGAGATGCTACCGTTTCCTTTATTCGAATTTCATGTCAATATAAATTGTATGCTTTTGACTTGCAGGAAATGTTTGTTGCAAGCCTAGTGTGAAGCGATTCATTTAAAAAAATTACATTTTGAATAAGTCTTTTCTTTATTAAATTAGTTCAAAATTCTATGCAAGGCTTTAATTTGTGAAGGAATAATATCATAAGAAGTCACGCCTCATTCAGCTTGATTTTACGGGGAATTAACTCTTAAACTTTTAGAACTTTTCAACTGTTTACGCTAAATCTGTTTCAGACATTAGAGTGAAATCTGAGTAAAAAGATAAGTTTTCAATTTTTTTTTTTAAAGATCATAAGAAGTCTCGCCTCATTCATCTTGATTTTACGGGGAATTAACTCTTAAACTATTAGAACTTTTCAACTGTTTATCCTAAATCTGTTTCAGACATTAGAGTGAAATCTGAGTAAAAAGATAAGTTTTCAATTTTTTTTAAAGTTTTTATAGCATTTCTATATATTTTTATACTTTTTCGTACTTTTCACTTTTTAAAATGTGTATTGGTAAATTCTTTTTCTATGCGGTAAACTATAATCTGAAATTTGCGCATTGAGTGTTTTTTATTTTTATTTATTTATTACTTTAAGCTAATAATTTAAATAGGTAATTAATTAGTTACACTGAAAATCACATGGGCAGTCTATCTTGATGGCAAGCATGATACTTTTTTAAAGGAAGTGGATTGTACAAGTACTTACATTACATATGTTTGAAAAACCATAATGTCTTCTTCATAACTAATCCTTGGGGCCACAATAGCATTAGGATATAGATTAAATAAACGACATGAAATTTACGATGTTTAGTGATTCTGTTCATTCCGCAAATGCAAGGTTTGCAACTAGTAACCAAGCGGTAAAAGCAGGTGTAAGGTATCTCTCCCGCCTTCTTATGGTGCCTTCGTGGTGTAATGGCCAGCACACTCGGCACGTATTCGAGAGGTCCGAGGTTCGAGTCGTGGCGAGGACACTGCTTATTCTTCTGCCTCCTGCTTTAAAACAAAATAGCCTGATATTTCTACAGTGGCGCCCGAACTAAAAAAAGGCGGTGGATGATGATTTTCTACCACCAGGATTTGGCGATTGGGTCCCCTAATCCCCAATCACCCTTTAAAAGGGGGAGTATATAAGGTATTTCTCCCGCCTTCTTAGCATGCCTTCGTGGTGCAACGGCCAGCACACTCGGTGCGTATTCGAGAGGTCCCGGCGAGAGCATTGCACGTTTTCCTGCTTTGAAATAATCCTAATATCTCTACACAGTACGAGAAGGATAATTTGAATCGGTATCAAATTGTTTCTTTACTGTAACAGAAAAATTGCCAAAGTGGAAAACTTTCGAGTTGAAATTTTTGTACTAGTTGCATACAATCCTGCCTTTTATAACGTGAAAAAGTCCTAGTTTCTTCCACTATTACATCTTAAGCACGTTTTATTCCCAAGAGATTCTACATCATGAGATATGAATTAAAAAAAAGTTAGCGTCTTTCTAAAAACCTGAAAATTTAATATGCCCTTATTCTGCCAAGCTACAGATTTCAGAGCTATTAATAAATGATGATATAACTCATTACAGGAATAATGTCCAAAGCTCATGCGGGAATCATTTAAAATAAGGCAATCGTTATAAATAAAATCGTTTAAAAATAAAACAATCGTTACAGAAACTCAAACCAAATTTATACACATTTAGTTCTGTTTACAGAAACGGGTAATTATGAAAGCCAAAGACACTCCAGAAATTTAAGACCATTATTTGTATCTCCATTATTCCTATCACGAAAAGAAATAATCCCTAAGAGTTAAGAGTTTTTGGTACTTTTAGATTTTGAACTAGTATCCAATTAATCTATCATTATCATATTAAGTAATCTCCTTAAAAATTTAGTCTAAGTTACATTTTCATACCGTGCACTGCGGTCTAAAGTTACGAAAAAGACAACGCCAAATAACAGAAAATTATTCACTGTTAAGTACTATACTTGAATACACTTAATCATAGATATGAGGAATCTCGTGGGGGAAAAGATCATTCTCTAAGAACATCTGGTAACTACGAAGGACAAAATATATGGCGTATAATTGCAAGGTAGTTTCATCCAAAACTACAAAAAATTCCCCCTCCCCTCTCCTGTAACATTTACCCAGGTTAACAAAGTTCTTAGACGCGACCCTTATTATGTTACAAGATATCTAATGACATCTTCCATATCTGTGGTTTCCCATGAACTTTACTAAATATCTTGATCTGCTGCAAGGTGAAGACCCTACAAATTGTGTATAATAATGTTTTTTAAAGAAATACAAATCTTGTAGTCTCTGAGATTACATTCCGTGTTTAATCTCTTCCATTCGGGTACTCTATTAAAAAAATCAAAAATGTAAGACAGTCGGCTATCAGATACCTACAAACGAAATTAACGCAATTCATATCAAAACATAAATATGTTATTGGATGTATATTTTCTGTATTAAATATTCGTATTTTTTTAATTTGCACGTAAAAATATGTTCTATAAATTCCTACATACAGGAACGAACTCTTTCATAAAATTTCTTTTCCGATTGCATATTTGTGAATTTGTTTTCACTCCGTATTAAATATCTCAAATATTCTTTTGACTTATTTTGGTTAAATATACAGCAAATATAAGACTTCAAACTTTAAATTTGTTGCTTCAAATCCTTATAGAGTTCTTTGAAATGCATGCAAAGAGTACTGAAAATATCGATAGTGATATATTTCAAATTCGAAGTAACTTGCCATACCTGTTCTTGTATAGAAGTATCCATGGAAGACATAAATTTGTAATAAAAAATGCTTCAGCGTAGAAACCATATGATAATCATAAAAATTATTAGTGTTGGAAAAATTATTAGTGTTGGAAAAATTTCAAAATTCAAACAAACAATAGTCGGCACTGAGTAAATTCTTCTTTTATTCAAGCACAAGTTGAACAGGTATACCGCAGATGGTGAAGTCCTTAAAGCTTAGCTTTATAAAGTAAAGAGCTATATATAAATGGTTGTACTGATAGTTTAAAATTAGGCCAAAAAAAATATTATGTGCATTCTGGAGGGGAAAATACACCGGCAAAAGGTTTTTTTTTTTTTCTTGAGGAAAAGAGGCTTGACAGCCTTCAAAATCGATACATTTTTATTCAAGTTCTGCCTCAAATTATGGTTGCTTTCTCACCTAACTTTATATTTTACCCTGGCGTGTTTCCCCTAGAATTATATGTTGATGGTGTTATTATTTGGATTGAATGGAAATTTTACATCTTTTTACATAACCACGATCTATTCCATAATTCTTTCACTGAAAAGCTAAGCAGGCCAAGGAAATTAATGTTAAAACATAATATACTTAATCTGAGCGGCTACTTAAAAGAGTCATTAATTAAATATTGTGTGTCAAAAATATTTAGTATAACCAAGCATTATATAGGAAGAAAACAGACTAGAAGAATTTCATAGTTACAAAAGTAGCTACAGGGGATCTGAAATTATTTTTTTTCCTTAGAGATATATTTTTTTAGAATAATTCTCTTATGCATTAATAAAATGTCAGTAATTTTTCTAAAAAAAGCAAAATTATAATAATACATGGTATAGATGTATGTACGTATGTGTGCATGTATCTGTAGATATATATGTACGGAATCTACATATTGTATGCATACATATACCTATTGTGTGTATATGCATAATATATATATATATAACGGTATCACAAATTTTTGTTTTAAAACAAATTATATTAGTTTCGCGCAATATGCTGCTGAAAATTTATCAATTATAGACAAAAAGGAAGAAATTTAGAACCAGATCCACAGACACTTGAAAGAAATGATATTCAAAACCAAGAAAATTCAAAATTCCTCATAAATATGTAAAAAAATAGAAATCCTATCATGATTACCACCTCTATAAGTCTACCGTTTCTAAAAGTGACCAGAATTAGATAACGATCATAGATATTAATAGTTTTTAAGAAAATCTCCTTCGCAGAAGACCAGAACCGTAGATGTTCGTCTTAGGGAGGTTTCCAAGTAAATATAAATAATATTTAAGGAAAGAAGATGAGCCTCAGAATCAATTTTCGGAAATGAAATATTTTCGAAATTCAAGATATAAAAAAATAAAATATGTAAATCCGATCAAGTTCCTCTCCAAGCTTCACATTTTTTGTTTAACCAAAAAGTAAATATGTAAATAGAAATAATAAAGCATAAATTAAAAAGTTTTAATACATGATGCGAATTATAACAGAAGCCACTGAACTCCCATTAAGGGAAAAGGATGTCATAAAAACTGCTCGGGCTATGCAAACGGTTTCAAATGAGAAGCGCATTTTATTAAGCATCCTCAGCATATTTTATTATTATTATTTTAAAAGATGAGGCATTCCTTACCTTTTTGAACTTCTTAGTTCCTTTTTTTTATAATACAGGCAAATATTTAACCTTTTATGATGGTCGGTAATATCCAACGAGTATAAAAGCATAAATATTTGAAAATAGCTTTCACGTTTTATCAACATTTTGAAGACTAGTTCATCTGTTAGGAATAAAAGTTATCGCAGTTTAATTTTCTTTAATAGTGCTTTTAATATTTAATGGTCGCAATGTCTTTAAATACCATTTAATGATATTTTAATGCCACAATTTCCTAATGATGCGCTTCTGTATAACAAGGACTTTAATAACAAAGAAGTCTTTGAAGATGTACATCTCAGAATTTCTCCGCTGGCTATTTTCCTCCATTAAGTAATGTTTTTATGAACATTTAATGTGCTTTTTGATCTAACTAGTTAAATGATAGAGCAGATTTTTTATGCCACTTTGCTTACTTATATGCTATTATACTTTTGAGGTTCTTTTCCTAGTAGCCTATGCTCAACGATGTTTAGTACGGATTGCGAAACCTTTAGAAAAAAGTATAAATGATTTTCTAAGAATCACCTTTTGTCATTTGCTTCTGAATTATGTTTAACTATAAAACCTTTAAATAAATAGATTAGATACCTTATTTTATTGTAGCAAAACTCGACGTTGAATATTTAACTGAAATTACCCATAAAATAAATTATTACTATCTTGCTACAACCTTATATATACTATTAACCCCAATAAATAAAAATTTAGCATTCCAATCAATCATTCTTATATAAAAATTTAATTTTTTATTATCTGTAAAAATTAAGGATACAGCGTTCAACTAAATAAACGCCTCTATTCGCATTTTAATTTCTTGACTGAAACAATATAGTCTTTCTGTTGAATGTGTCAAATAATTTAGCAATTAACGAGAAAATTGACATGTTTTCTCAGATAAATGAAACAAAATCTGAGAGCACGATATATTAAATAACAGCTTGCCTTAGTTTCAAATCTCAAATAAAATTATTCTTAGACATAATTCGTAATATCGATTCATTGTATGTTTCGTCTCATGGAATTTCGTCACACATGGGTTTTAAATAAGATAAAAAGTAACACTGAGCATGGTAGCAAAGCAAATTGATTGATTGCTTGATAAAACAAAAGCGTGAGAGTTATCTTTCACGCTTTCTATCTTCAGTTATTTTTCACAGCATAGCTTTCACTGCATTTCCCCTAAGCAAAATAGCTTAAAAAAGTTAGACACAATAAAGAAGTAGCGAAATGCTAAATGATAATCGGCCTTAGCCTGCCTTTGGAATCTTTTTTCCAGTGTGTTCGTCATCTTCAGAAAGCTTATTGTTGAACATTGCAAGACCACTGTGACTTGAGGAGACGATTTTACTTGTTTTGACTTTCGTTGCATGAATTGAATGCAGAGTTTCCCTGAATGATTAACTCTACAGATCATTAGTCAAAACTATGAACAAAAATTCTGATTTATGCTTATTGCAAGACAAATTGTTTTGAGACGACTTGTTGAATTTTAATTCATGATCTTTGAGATAAAATAGCGGTTGGAATAGTCAGAAAGATACAACAACTAACTCAAAAATCAAAGGATCATTGTACTTTTATTTAATGGATCCTTTTTTATTCCTTGTTCAATGGTTAATCTGAAATTCTGTATTTCATCCTAAAGAATTTGCAAAGAAGCAGACTTGAAAGACGTGTCTTTTTTGTTGTTGTTGTTCTTGCTGTTGTTGTGGAGGAGAGGTATATAAGTGAGCAATCGCAATAAACAATTTAACGTGTGTCTTTTCTAGAACTCTTAAATTGAAAGTCCTGAGCCTTAGTTTTCGTCGTTTCTTGCACTAGTAGATACTGATTTCTTATTAAAACACGTTTAATGCAACAAATCCCACTTAAGACAAATCTCCAAAATCGAGGTAAATCAGTTACCAGTTGATCTTCCGATTTTTAGAACTTAAACCACTTTAACTGTGCTCTTTATTAAAGTAGTGGTTCCTTAACTTGTTGGCAGTATCTTCTCTTTTTCGCATGAAATATTTCCTTCCTTCTGATCCTTATTCGTCTTTATAATAGTCTCAAAATTTTGAATTGAAGAAGTTGGTAGTTGTACTCTTATATATTGCATGTTTAAGGTATTGCATAACATTAATGTTTTTAATCTCTTAATTTTTATCAGTTTTTTTTTCTGGAATTTGCCACCTTGTAATATCATTTTAATAAACCTGAAGCTTTAAAAATCTGAGAATGCCAAACTCTAAATGCTTTGTCTTAACTTACAGATTAAAAATTTAATTTTATATTTCTCGGTTATATTTTAGTATGGGCAAGAGATCTATAAAGAAAGAGAAGAAATGTTGTCTGAAAGTTGCCGTGTTCACTTAAGACTACATATTGTCTTTGATGTAAAGGGTACTCATAAAAATACTTCCCCGATATATGAATCCCTAGCGGTCTCGACCAGTCGAAATGAAATTTCAGATATTTTTATTTGAATGTATACGTTACAGATTGTGATAATTTAAAACAATAGAGCTCTGATGGTTACGATTACAGTGAATAAATTTAGAAAATTTCGGTTATTAACACCCACGTTTTTGCTGCTCAAACTGATCAGCGCATTAAAAAACTATAAATGGCACTGGAACGATACACGTATTGTAAAAACATTTGCAAAGAAAAAACATTTGCAAAGAAAAGATCATCATCATTCCTAATCATTACCAATCAGATATGAGGAAGACAGAAGATGAACGCTGCGAATATTATGGACGGATGAGGCACATTTCTCTTTAACTGGGAACATAAACTCCAAGAACTGCATGTACTGGTCTGAAGAAAATTCTCACAATGTGGCATCAGCGCCTTTATATGAAGCTAAAGTGACTTTTTGGTGTGGCACCGCAAGCATAATTGTTCTCGGTCAGTACTTCTTAGAAGATGTCGCTTCTACAGATGTGAAAAACGTGCTCCAATCACAAGTGCTCGGTATACAACACTGTTGCAGAATTACATAATTCCTGAATTGCAGTAGCGAAATGTGGCTAACGGCATGGTATGGATGCAAGGTGGATCTCTTTTACATGCCGCCACATATGTTCGGCACTTTTGAGCCTTTTTACACGGACAACACTTTGGAGATGGAGTCATACCACGTAACTTTGCACTTTCGTGGTCACAGCGATCCCTCGATTTCATGCCGATGGATATCTGGTTCTATGACTATCCGAAATCTAAGGTGTACACATCAAATTCGCAAGATTTGTCAGAATTGAAAGATTCATGTTTTATACATGAAGTTAAACAGATTCCTCTGGGTGGTGGAGGATTACAGTCGTCATTGTTGTCAACAATCTCCCTCATGCGATGGATTATCGTCTGCGAGGATGGGCATAGTGAAAACTTGTAATGCCAATTAAAGCCCACCTCCTCTCTTGTGTTGTCATTTGTCCTTTACAGTTATCTTCTTTGCAAATTTTTTATACTGGCAATTTTCGTCATACGTGTATCGTTCTAACTCCATTCATGGTTTTCCGCTGATCAATTTGCGGAAGAAAAAATAAGTTCTGGCATTCGAAATTTTCGAATTTTTTTCACTGTAAACATAATCGTGAGAGCTCTATTGTTTTAAATCATCACAATCTCAAAGTATACCTTAGAATAAAAACACCTGAAATTTCACTACGATTGGCTGAGTCGATAGGCCGCTAAGGATTCATATATAGCGGAAATTTTCTTATGACCACCCTGTATGTTTTCCGTGATTTAAATTTGCTTGAATAATACGGTGAATATCTTGGTCTACCTTAATTCCTAAACACTACGGTCTTTAGTTTCTGCCTTCCATCAGAATTATATATCTTTTACCCCTTTTGAACTATTTTTGTCTCTACAACACCTTTTTTTCTTAAGTTCAAAGTAAGCTAAAAATGCAGACAATTTTATTCATTGTATAAATTCAACATTGTACAAAAACAAAAATAACATTTGTAGGATCTAGTCTTCTTTGCTATCATACAATGTTACTAGATCCACTTAAATGTCTATGTTGCGAATTCTCGCAAGGATTCGAAGATGAATCCAAAAGGGAAAGGGTGTAAAACACCCTTTTATTGAACACAATAGTTTACAGACGGCACGGTTTACATGATTACATAGTCATCAACTACTTGTAGTGCGTAACTTAAACGATAATGTAACAACTAAATTCAAAGCTAAATAGTAGTACAAGACTATACAATTCGATTTAATCTAGCAGGTTGAGTCAGAAACCTACACCGGCGAGATAATAATTTTGGCGGCAAGAATGCGAAGCCAAGATTCAACGTTCAGCTGGTATAATTAAGAACGTGCACTCTCAATAGCCAAACCACGCTCTAACTAAACCTTTCGCTACTTCCGTTTAAATAGACTCTCATTTACCTTAACTGATTACATACTGGCGAAGAAATGAAAAGCAAATGAGAAAAGACAGAAAAGGCTAATAAATTAAAACAACTATTAGTAAAAATAATAGAATCCTACAGTTTTAAGATCAAATAAATAACGCAATGCAAAATACCTGAATTTCACTTTAATTGTATTGTAATTGAGGAAAAAATAGTTATTTTATACAAAAAAGAATAAAATTAAAATATTCTGAATTTATATCATAAGAAAACAAAAATTTGATAATACAAAATGAACTTGAGACTATATTCCAACCTATGTATACTATTTTTCAAAAATAAATTTTGTGAAATGCGCTAATACATTTCATGTAAGAAATCGCTTTTGCTGCATAAGTTCTTTACAAGATATGCTCGAAACTTAAACCTGCAATGTATATATATATCTTCATAGAAAAATTTATTTTTCAATTAAATATTCAATAAAGCTTTAAACTACCACTTTTTTACACACAAATGAAATTTTTTGTACAAGCCAAAATTTTAAGGATGAACATCATTATGTGAAATTATCGCCGCAGAATCAAACAAATCAATTTGTTAGGATTTGCATATTTGAAATATATGAAGAGAACGCCTGAAAATACATAAATTCCCGATTCTTGCATTTAAAAATCTAATAGTATAATTATAGTAACTCAAAATCCGGTAAGGAAATTAGTACTACTGGCGAGCTTTGCTTCGCCGAAATTTTCAATGAAAAAGAATAAATGAAAAAGAAAGGTGAAATTGTCATCATGCCTCAGATTCATCATCTCTTATGTGCGGAAAGTCACAGCCATGCAGCCACCAAAATTGTAACTGAGTTCAGTATGTCACAGGATGTTTGTCTTCAGGCTTTGAATTCAGTTAATACTACTGAAATATATTTCAGGCTCACTGCATGAAATTGCCCTCTCTCTAAGACCGTTCAAGAGCAGCAATGTTTAACGATAATAGCTATACACAATCGCCATCATAAGGCGTAATTTGTAAATCACAATTTGTAAATCTCCTCTGCTACAGGATAGAAATCAGAATATCCGCCAAATCTTGGCTAAATATTTGGAATTACTTACGATTGACTATATTATATTGTACGTGGCGCTATTCTGATTTCTAGTTCTCTGAAAAGTGCCTATTTTTAGTCGTCAGTTTATCAGTTTCTAGTCATAAGTGTGAAAAGGGTAAGACATATCAGCAAGAAATATCGTTTTGTGTGTGTTTGGAGGCTGATGTGGGGCGGTATCATGATTGATGCACATGCCGACCTACAGGTGCCGGTCAGTAATATTATAATACCTCTACTGTAAATCAGTTATTGACAGTATGCTTTCTTGCTTCTGCGCTATTGCCGAAACATTTCATTTTAAGGATGATTATACCTCATCTCGTTAAACAAAAAATGCAAAAATTTCTGGAAAATATCTTCGAATCACTTGGTGTTCAGACTTCAACACCTTTGAGTGGAAAGAAAAAATGCGGTTTTCAGTCTCCTTCACCGGGTAAACAGAGTTTAATTCATATTCCAAAAGAGAAAAAGCCGTGAGCTCTTAAATCAGACAAGGAAAATTGTTGTTTATCCTTACTTTTGCATTTTTATTCCTTCTGTTTTCACGATCACCTGGATTAAAATTGATTTCGATATTTCTGCAATTAAGACTTGTATGGATCCTAACTACTTCAGTGTTAAATTATGGCTCCGTGTAAATAGTCTGGCAACTTATTCCCCCGTGTTAGTCTTCCAGTGGTATAACATCGAACTCAGAAGAAGGTTCAGAATAATCCTTTTTATTCAAGCTTCAACTTAACAGCTTAAGCGGTTCGTTTAATTACAGAACAGGTTACCGCCCCTCGTGGGATTAACAGAACATAAAAGTCAAAAGTATGCAATTCACACGCGAAGGTCCAACTGTAAGTCTTGGCTTAAACTTCTCGAATCACGAGAATAACACAGCTAGCAAAGGTTAAAGTCGATCTAAATAAATCTATGAGCTGGACGAAAATATTTGGAGATGCGGCTCGTGTAATTACAGAACAAGTCGCCGCTTCTAGCGGGATTAACAGAACATCAAATATAAGCAGTTCACACGGCGAAGGTCCAGCTGTAATTTTTGGCTTAAATTCAAATCACTAGCGTAACACGGCTAGCAAAGGTTAAATTCGATCCAGATAAATCTATGAACTGGACGAAGATATTTGAACTCTGATCTTATATACGTTTAGTAATTTGCCTCTTATTTGCTGCCGACGAAAGAAAAAGTGACAATACGGATAAAAATAATAACAGAATGCGTTTATGGACATAAAAACCTACAGACAGTTGTTTTAATTATTGCAGATATCTCGATATAAGCCTATATTTCGGCAGACGAAAAGATTAAATTCGACCATGACCTTAAGGAAAAACGCAATATATGTGGAAAAAGAATTTTTACTTCATGTAGAATTTTTAAGACTTTTATAATGCTCATGCAAAGAAGTCTGAGACTGCATGACATGAGGTTTTCTGACATAAAGTACTACTGCAGAATAAGGTAACTTGCACTCGGACTAGTATTTAAAATTCCAATATTTTTTGCCATAGAATATTTAAATATCACTAGTTCTTCTTTAACAATATCAATAAATTTACGCACATTCTGAAATTATTACTTCATTAAACTACATATCTTGTAACATTCGCTTTAGTGCCACCTTAACAAATAATATTAGATCTGTACAGAAACTAAAGCAATTGTTTCTTGTATTTCTAGCCTCAAAGGTGTTACTGGCGTCACCTATACAAAAGATCTGCTCAAGAAGTGACACCTGAAACTACTACTCAGTCAGGAGGCGTAATGTCAGAAAGCGTCAGTCTTTTCCAATCTTTAGAAGTGAGGCATGAGGAAGCTGATGCCCCGAACCAACTTGCACTTCGGCCCTCAAGTAAGCTTTCAATTTTAAATTCTTGTTACTTTATTTGCATTTTTATAAACCTTCTGCTTAGTTAGTAAAACAGAAATTACGCATGAATAACCATACTGTAATGCCAAATTTATAGTGTTTAGAAATACAGAAATTTTCTTCAAACGTATTTGTTAACTCATGTAATGGACACGCTATATTCTTTAAAAAATTGAAATTACGATACATAACATTTAAGAAAGCTCATCGGTTTTTAGTTAATGCTTCTTTCACAATATCAAGAAATTTACACACATCCAGGCAACGAACAGAATTTATCGCTTCATTGAGAATGCTACATATCTCGGAACATTTAATTTAGTGCCACCTTAGCAAATAAAGTTAAGTGTGCAACATTAGATCCTTATCAAGATTTTTAATTAAAGAACAAGTTTTCAACCCACGTATTTGCGTAACCTAGCTAAATTTCATTTTTGTAAATTGGTACTATTAAATGCGTTTAAATTTAATTAAATTAAAATAAAAAGATTTTTTTTAATGTTCTTTGGTGCTAAAAAGGGTTCAACGAGATTTAAATGCAATGCTTTGCTTGTTGTTATGCTTAAATGCATTTTAAAATGTGGATCATTCTATCAATATCAAAACTATACTGCTCCTTTGAAATGAAATCTTTATTTTCAATATGACAACACATTTCTACTTAAGAAACATGTATTTCCAAATACATTTTAAGGCAGGAATACGCATGCTTTAAAGTTCAAGATAATGCAGAAAAGGAGAAGAAATACATTGATGTTACTTACTTGGTTATTTAAAATTATTTGCTGCTTTACTTTCAGCTAATTACCTCATGGTAGATATAATAAAAATACTGAAATTCTTGTAGGCTAAACAAAAGCCTATACATGATTCGTAGCCATAAGAAAACTGAATCTTTATTGCTTCAAAATACCCAGAGCTACATTAGAACTGTGTCAAGTTTATTCAGCATCAAAAAATGCTTTTACGTGCTTGTAAATATAAGTTGCATGTGCAGTAGTTTCTCAAACGGACAGCTCAAAAATTATATTTAATAATTAATTATTATGTTTTATAGTCATCTATGTAATATTTAAATGTATTTCATACTTCTATTCAATATATTTAATATTCATAATTGTATTTAATATTTCTGTAGAATATATATTTGTGTAATCGGGAACAAATTATTTTCAGATCTGCTTAAGGACTGAAACCACAAAATAAGCATTTTCCTAAATGTAAATAAAATTTAAAACATACCTTTTTGTTTAAACGTTATTTACTTTTAAGTTTCCTCGTTTATTGACTTGTCTCAACACATTAAACAAATATCTTCAGCAGTTGAGTAAGTAATCATTTTATTATTCAAATGGTTGATAAATGTTTATCAACCATTTGAATATCTATGCTTGTATGTTTACATGTGGATTTGTTTACTGATCGCAGGGTAAAACAGCGATTAACAAAATAATCGGAAAAATATTTCTTTTTAATCACATTCGATAATTTATGAATATGTGTCTTTTATGCTTATCCCTCACCTCTCTCATATTTATATTTTAAATATTTTCAGCTGGACGAGCTGATGAAGATATGGTATGCATAAAGACCGGAGGATTTGCAGCGATTTTTGCATGCCTACTTTTGTTGTTGCTGCTGGCAGCATTCATATCCATCTGTTTGTGTTTAAGGATGCGCAAACTGAAGTCTTACGTGGAAGCACCAGATACGAAACACTTTGTTGAATTCGATGTGCATGTTCCTATAAAATAGCTCATATATCCACGTTCCGTTATTAATAAGTATCTGCTGAAGTGTTCCGAGCTAAAATGCATGGTTAACTTAACATTAAATTTATTTTACAAACTGTTAATGACAGACTTAAAGCGTGATTCCCAGTTTTATACATGCTATATATATATATATATCAGAAAAGCAGTTATTTCTCGAGCTGTTGGGCATTATATGCGTTATTACTAATTCTACTTTATGAGTAAATTATGAAGACTTTTCATTCCCACCGACTAAATTTAACTTGAAATTTTCGCGTTGCCCATCAAATGATGGGATTACTGATATGTAATGTCATAGCTATAACCTTGCATTTTATCTGATTTATGTCGTGTTTTCAATCAAATGGGGTAAATGTAACTCAGTTTACACAAGTGCCTTAGTTTAAAAATGCTCATATTCTGAATACAAAGAAATCTCATTTTTTTTTCTCATTGCATTTAATTCTTTTTCTTGCATGCTTCACACAGTGTTTGTTTGTTTGAGTACTTGTTTTTGCATTAGTTCTCTAGTCTATGTGTATTCGTATATACTTTTTCCGAGTATAAAAATGGTTACAATTTTCATGCGATATTTTACTTAAAATTTTTAAAGATATGGCAGCTATGCATGTTTCTTTGTGTCCATGCTTGTTTTCATTTAGGATTTCGCAAGTATCTCTAACATGCTCGAATAATAAAATCGCACATTAAGCAAACGTATAAAACTAGATAAAATTAAATTCATGTCACTTAAATACTTTTTCCTCTTTCTGAAGTACAAATTTTTAATGATCATTTCACCATTTTACTGTTACCTGACTCAAATTACAATTCCAGCGAATTTCAATTAATTCTTCTTTATTTATAAAAGCTTTCATTTATCATAATATCGAGAATTTAAAATTGGCAGTGATATGTATGTTAGGTATATTGGAAAACTTATTTTAAAACTGTAATAGCGCTTACAACAATTATGCACAATGTGGTCAAAGCGTTTTTATTTTGAAAAACAAAACGCAAAATATACTACAAATGAACTATATTAAAAATCAATATTCATTACTTGCATTTCTCCATGTGTATTTTTTGTTTCGCTTGATGTTCAGCAATGTGGTATTATATAATTTTTATGTGTTTTGTTTCTGTTACATTTGTTCATAAATGGTAGAAGGAAGCAATAATGTGATTTTTCATCATAAACATTCATTCATTTACACTAAAAGTGATATGTTTTTGAATGACCTTTGCCTGTGAATCAAGATGATTCATCATAATGTTTTTGTTATTTATTCACAATGTGATGTATTTTATAACTGGTGATTTTTGATGGTATAAGGATGGGTAAAATGTTGTATCATCTATTATATTTTTCTTTTTGTATATTACATACCCGCTTATTGCGGGTTGTTTTGGTGCTAAGATATTTTTTTCCTACGTTTTGGGCTGCTTACCACTCTATAGGGTGAGCTTGTGTGCATTCAATGTCTAATTGGTTGGATCTGTACCACCAAACATTATTCTGTGATTTATGTACAATGTTTGTATTTCTGAATAAAGGAAAAAATAAATAAAAAAAAAGTTTCTTTATTACTTACATGTACATTGAAACCGGAAAACTCTTTACATTTATATTCTTCAAACTATAATATATGCTGTTATGAGCAATAAAAAAATATAAGATCTTATAGATAAAAGCAATATAGGCAATTAGCGTCTAGAAAATGTTCATTTTCAAAAGGTTTCTTGTTTACAAACTACGTAACTAAATAAACACTAAACAGGGCTTTTCCAAAAACCCTTCGAGGGTGATCTAAGCGTGTTTTCATTTCTCGAAAATTGGCAAATAAAAGACTAGGCTAACCTCCGTTTTTGAAGGTGCTTACAAGGAAGAAAAGCGACTTGCATATTACATGTTCTTAAACACGTGAACATGATCTGTTAAAAGTGTTCTGCAAGAAAAAATAATTAAATAATCCAAATGTTGTATCTTGCGATAAAACTAAGCAAATGATCCAAATGTAGTATTTTGCGATAAAACTAAGCAAATGATCCAAATGTAGTATTTTGCGATAAAACTAAGCAAATGATCCAAATATAGTATTTTGCGATAAAACTAAGCAAATGATCCAAATGTAGTATTTTGCGATAAAACTAAGCAAATGATCCAAATGCAGTATTTTGCGATAAAACTAAGCAAATGATCCAAATATAGTATTTTGCGATAAAACTAAGCAAATGATCCAAATGTAGTATTTTGCGATAAAACTAAGCAAATGAGTTTAATTTTAACGTAAGTTTTAATGATACTAGATAAATTATCATAAGATGTTTTTTAGATGTTGAGTTGCAATAGTTAAGGATATAAGACAGATATAGTTTCTAGAAGGGCATTTTACGTGTAGAGGGAGAAGAATCATCATCTTGCATTCAGACTAATTTGGCAGATATTTTATTTTTAAGTACCGTATGCTCATGAAGGAATTGATTGAGATACTGAGAAGCTTAAAATTTTAATATTTATTGCGAGAAAGGTAGCGAGGGTAATATGCGATTTTTGTTTGTTATGAGTTAAATAAGTTTTTGGCATCTCGGTGACACAATCTGTATGATCACAAAAGTCCGAGAGAAATATGTAATAAAAAGCGGTGTAACAGAAATATAACGAATGTATGAAATAAAATGTTTGTTTCCTTTGACATACTAAACTAGTAGCATTAAAATTCAGACCAGGTTGCGTGTTCGAAAATCTATGTGTTCGAAAATCTGTCCAAATTCGTGTTTTACATTCTAGAATTGATTATATTTGACAAGTCTCCTGCAGGTAAAATTCAAACCTTTAAGATTTCTCACACGTTAAGCAAAATTCTGAATCCAGCAATTTGATTTTAAGCATATTGAGGGAAACGAATGCAGCAACCAAGAAAAGTAATTTCGTTTTGTTGGCCAAAACGTGCAAATAAGAATTAATGTTACTTATTGTACTCATTCTCTAAATATGTAGCAGTAAACAAGCCTTCCGGTAAAACAAGAAGAAAAGAAATTTCTTAAAAAATAAATAATGAATTGGGAAAATGAAATCATGTTCTGCATTTATCTTCTTCTTCCACATTTCTCCATCCTAACTGAACTTGAATCAGGCAAGAAAATTAAATTATTTATTTGGAAAATCCAGTTTAAAATAATGTAGAAAAGTCTATAGATTACTTCTACCAACTGATAATGATTAGCTCTTATATATCGACTTCCTTTAGATAATTTTCGTACATAAAGAAAATATCCACCTTACTTGAACACTATTTTGCTAATAATTTTCCGAATATGTTCCTCAAATACGTCAAGATTACCATTTACTTAATTTTTTATATTTTAAAGACCTTCATGAGAGAAAGTTTCATGTGCAGCGAATCAGAAGAACTTCTAAAAATAAATTCTTCTACTCTGAATAAAGCTTTATCTTTCAGGAAATCCGCTACGAAATTATAGCAGAAAATATTAATCTGAAACACGGAAAGGAATCCCTGGTTAAAATTTCAAAATGCTGTTAAAGTACCCTGCTCCACTTGTTTCTATGCCAGTTTATAATCGAAACTGCTCCTCTCCTTTTAAGGCCCACCAGCGGCCGAGCGGTAAAGACGCTGAACACTGGTAGTTCGGTCTGAGGTTCGAATTCCGCGAACGGGCTGGCTGCATGGGTGTTTTCGTGGTTTTCCCCGTGTGTAACGTGTATACGAGCCAGTTTCCCTTAGAAAGTCCTCCACGAAAGGCATCCCTCCTCTTAGGCAGATAGCCCTAGTGTACTTTGCCATAATTAAATACACCACACCACACCACCATGATTAAATACACCACCACCACCAACTCTCCTTTTAAATTATTATGAAATGCTTAGATTAGTATAAGCATGGGAACTGAATAATTCTTAAAGTGTCATGTGGAAACTTGTATCTTAGATATTGCTTGCAAATCAGAATAGCAATAATCCTGTAAATTCAGAACAAAATAGGCGAAAGGATATTTGGACATATTTCAGAGTTTATTTGAGTGAAAATGTTGATTCAGAGAAGGCCAAAGAGTATTTAACAATTAAATGCATTAACTTCGCTAAATGTATTCTCGCTTCCTGAGCTTTGTGGCCAATTTATGTACTAATTACTTTCCAGGCGAGAGCACAGTTTCTGCATTACATTAAATTATATTTTTGATGCAGAAATTGATGATGCAAGAGCATTGTTTCAATGACTAGCTAATAGAACTTTTAAATAACACTTCTGATAATAATAGAACTGTGGTAGCTTTGTGAAGTAATTCAAAAGTTTACGTTTTAGAAATGTCAACTAATTATATATTATTATGAAAGTAACACTATATATATATATATATATATATATATCTAGTTTATATAATAATTTATTTCCTAAACAGTATTGATTAATCGATTATATTATCTCCTAAGTTTAATTAAAGTAGAATTATTTTAAAAGTGTGCATCCATACTGGTAAGTTATATTTTGAAAGATGTTTTGAAGTAATTTGAAAGCAAAATGTTAATAATGTTTTAACGGGGACTGGAGTTAAATCATCACGAAGAATAATATTTCAATTGTAAAAGGAAAAATTAAAACATGTAATCATTGTCATTGATCGGAAATTAGTTGACTTTTCAAGGGGAACAAACCAACTCCCGTTCAATGAACAATAATTGATAAAAATACGTCTTTACTCGAGTTATAAGTTAAAGCCAAACCGGCAATTCTAGTCAGGTCAAATATTTCCGCGAATAGTAGGAATTATGAACTAATGCTTATACTCAAAGAACTTATTCTCCTGAAGCATTTTAGTCAATTCAATTTGGAGTAAAAATCAATTACTGTATAGAAATCCTGTAATACTCGAGTAACCGTCCCCGACACTTTCATCGTTACGCATCTGAGTACTATATTATTTGTAGAAATTAAACATTGGAAATTGTCATTATGAAATCGAAATCAAAGTAATATATATATTTTTAAACATTTTGCCACCCGTCGCAATTTATACCACACAACTCCCATAAAAATACACCTTATTCCCATAAGAATAAGTGTCTAGTATAAGGATACATTTTTAAGTTTTAAAAAGGGGAAAATATCGAATCTCAGTAAACTTACATGTGTAATTAAATGGGAAATTTTTAAATGATCGCCCTTTATTATTACTACCAAACCTCGTCCTTTTCTAGAATTACAATGATTAATTTATTGAATTTCTCAGCCTAATATCTAAAGTCAATATGCAGATTTATTTAGAAATTGCTGCTAGTAATATTCGCTACTCAAATATAAGTATATGAATCAAAGAGATGAATGAAATATACTAGTTGTTAAAACGAAATGAATAAAACAGTAATAAATAAAACAATAAATAATATGTAATTAGAAACAAATAAAATATAAAGCTAAAATATACTAGCAATTTAATTAAAATAAATGGTAACTAAATAAATAATGTGTTACAAATAGATTTAAAAAAATTACTTAATGAGGGAGCAAATAAAAAATGAGAAAAATAGTTACGAAGAGCAAAAGAAATCTAAATATTTTAAGAGAACTTCATGTCATTTGTGGTTGGGAAATATGCTTTTCATTCCGTTATTTATGCAAAATATTTTCTTTATATGTACGAACGAGAACATTTACCATAAATATATCATTCAAAAATATCATAAACTTGAAAACAAAAGCTAAATTTTTTATATATTAATTTACTTTCGTCTAGCTTCGCATACTCGACACTGAATATCAAATTTTGCCTAAAACGTTTACCTACTTTTATATTTCTAATAGTGATGTTTGAATTATAAAAAAGGCAAAACTACTATTAAAATTATGTCGTAATTTGCTAATCATATGGCAATTTGAAACTTACATTTTACTGAATTCAAACCAATAATCATCGACTTTAATGCTGCTGAACGTAGTGTGAATACATCGTGAGCTTAGTTTCTAACAGCATTTAAAAGATCAAGAATCAGACTATTTTAGAGAATACAGAAGTTAAAGCTTTTATTTCAGCTTCATAATAAATGAATGAAAAATAAAAAGCACTCGTATTTAAATGCGGTTGAAATCGCATTGATACGTGCTGAAATATGAGGAATATATGCATATTAAAATATACATAAATAACAAAAAGATACAAACGAAAACCTATACATAAAATATATTTTCATATTAACGCATTGCTCTTCTTTCACACTAAACAGTAGTAATTTCTTTTGCCTCCAATCTGTTGATAACCAGGGATAAATTTGCTGCTTCAAAAAATACCTAATGTCTCTACAATGGCGCCAGAACTAAAAGGGTGGTGGATGACGACTTTTCCCCACACAGGATTTGGCGACTGGGTCCCCTAAAAACCCCAGTCGCCCTTTAAAAGGGAGAGTATATAAGGTATTTCTCCCACCTTCCTGGCGTGCCTTGGTGGTGTAGTGGTTCTGCACGCCGGGCCGGTATTCCAGAGGTCCGTGGTTCGATTCCCGGCGAAGGCGATTGCTAATTTTTCATCCTAGCTGCTTCCAAAAAATACCTAATGTCTCTACAGTGGCGCCCGAACTAAAAGGGTGGTGGATGACAATTTCTCCCCACCCAGGATTTGGCGACTGGGTGCCCTAAAAACCTCAGTCGTCATTTAAAAAGAGGAGTATATAAGATATTTCTCCCACCTTCTTGGCGTGCCTTCGTGGTGTAGTGGTTCTGCACGCTGGGCCGGTATTCTAGAGGTCCGTGTTTCGATTCCCGGCGAAGGTGATTGCTAATTTTTCATCCTAGCTGCTTCAAAAAATATATAATGTCTCTACAGACTGAAAAAATTATTTTATATCCTTATGAAAGAAAAAACAAGTATAGTATTAGTACAAATATAAATTTTAAGAATTTTGAATTATTTTGGTCAGTTTGTTTTCTGAAGTGAATTGTTAACTGGTTTTGAATTACTGATGTTCAATTTTTCACATGAAATTTCAGTTTTTAATCGCATTAACTTTTATTATACATTATCATTTTCTTCCAAAAAATATATTCAATTTCGAATTTATGCAGATCCTCATTAGAACAAAACTTTTATTCTATTTAAGGTTGATTTGTTTCACATATCTTTTCCAAAATGAAGAGGAAGCTAAACATAAATATATGCATAACTAGTAAAAAATTCTAGAAAAATAATATTTATTAACTATTTGCACGTCACTTAATGTTAAATCTCAGATTCCCTGATAAATGTTTGAATATGATACAAAGGATTTTTGGTAATCAAAATGTACAAAAAAGTGGTAATAAAATATGATTTTTCGTTAATGTATTATACCACTTTCCGATTCCCAACAAATTAAGCAACGACTATTTCCTTTGCCTCTAAGCTGTCAATAGTGTATGTCAAAAATATGAATCATGTGAATATCATATTTTTGAATAATGGTATAATATTATATAAATGATATATAATATTATATCATTAATGGTCATAAAAATATTTCATATTCATATAACATATTCGTGAAGTTGTTATCAATGAGAAATTTTAATTTTTCGATAAATGAATTCGAAGTTTTACTAAATTGAGTTAGCATTAATTTAAATTGAATTATTTAAATTAGTTTAAATTGAATTGTCTTAAATTGTTGGATTTTCATTTGTATAATGTTATATATCAGCGTCTGGAAACCTTTTCACTGTTATGGAGCCCTAGTGACGATATTTGTGTTCTAGGAAACCCCAGATTCCAGGTAACAGTATTTTTTCATAATATTTTCGTTAAAAATCATTAATGAAAACGAAAAATGACCATTATTTTAGAAGTTTACTTCAAAACAAAAAAATGTAATTACATGCAATTGGTAGAGTTCTAAATATACTTATGTATAGATAAGTAATAAATGTCTTTAGCCATTGTTGCTGATATATCACTGTTGCCATTGTTGCTGATATCAGCACTGTTGCCACTCGCCACTCGGAAAAATGAGGGCGATAATTCTGTGCAGTTTTTAAATTTAACGTTTCTCTTGGATACTGGACGTTTGTCGATAGAAGGCAACGGGAAGTTGGTTAATGTATTTATTAGGATAATTAATATTTGTATTAAAGCATAATGCTTATTTCATTGTAATGTTTTAAAATATAATACATTTTTATTGATTTTTTTATAAAGTTGATTTGCAGAGTAAACTTCCGTGCAGTTTTTAAATTTAACCTTTGTTGTTTATTCACTTTAGGAATTTTTCCGGTACATTTAAAAGCCAGACAGCGGCTAGTAAGAAATAAGAATTAAACTATCACTAACTAAGGCAGCCGAAGCTAAACACACATAGCTAACGTAGTTGGCCTTTAATTTAAACTAGCCGGAGAATATCAAAAGGCACGTAATAATACAGCCTAGTGTAACAGCTTCAAGAAAGATTTAACCCGAAGGCAAACACGAGCTGCTCAGGATTCCTTGCTCTCTCTTGCGAAGTAAACTGAACCTACCTTAAATACTTCTTCTAACTCATTTGCATTCAACGCGATTCTAAAAACTCATTCTGGTAGGGAGTTGTAAGTGGAAACAAGAACTGATAGGAAAGAGATTTCGAAATTAAAATAACTGTTACAAAATTAAAATATACCTTAGAATATCACTGGAAAAAATAGCACACATCGTTGAAAATGTAAATCAAAGTAGATTTATCATAAACATTATGTATTTAAGCTCAAAAATTGCAGATGAATTGAACTCTGTTTCAAACGTGAAAAATATTTCACTTTACATCAAAACGGTTGGAATGCTCAAATAGAGGAAATTTGCAGAAATAAAATAAATACATCTGTAACGTCTTACGACTATGATTGAATTTTGATAAAAGAAAAATTGTTGTTTTTTTTTTTGGTACATTTATTAAGGCATTCATCTCTGGGCGTTGTATTGAATATGTACAGCACGATAATAAATTGCAGTGTTATTCAACCAATAATACAGGCAAATTCTGAAACAATAAATCTTATTAATGAAACATTAATACATATGAGAATAACATACGGAACAGTAAGATGTAAGTCACCTAGTTAAAAGAAGACACCGAATATGCGTAAAAAGCAAACGGAACTCCTCTGTTTTTAAACAAAGGCAGGATATATATTTACCAGAGCATTAATTAAGATTACTGAAGGCTTAACAAGCCCCTAAAATGAACGGCGGAGCAAGAGAAAGTTAGATTTAATGGATCCTTAGAATGATATCCTGTTCTTTGAGTGGCGAGAAAAATATAGTTACGCTAAGCTCTTGGAAAATTGGAAAGAAAAATAATATGCAAAAGATAAATAATGGCAGGTTTCACAATGGAATTCAGCAGTTCATAGAAGATAGCTGTGTAGCGCTGTAATTGGCAAGTTTTAGATTTTTAATAGCCTATCTTTCTGTACTCTAATCCTTCTAAAACAATGACCAAATTATATACGAATAAGTTCTTCATTGCCACTAAGAATTTTTTCCCTGAATATTCTAAAGCTAATATAATAATAATAATTGGCTTCCTGTGAAATATTTATACGATCGTAAAATATATTTATTTATAAATTTAGCCATTTATTTGAAATAAAACAGATATTTTAGCAGATTTCAAAAACTGAACAGCGGGAAAATATGAATACTTAAATAATAGCTCTCATATTTACACATGCGTGGAATACAGCTGTCTTTTAAGGTTAAATATTCTTCCTTTTTATTAATTACGACAAAAATTGAACACATTTAGTAAAATTCATTTTTATGTTCTGCTAAAATAACTTTATGATATTTGAATTCAGCATATTTTACATTTAAAACGTATAAATGGAAATACTGTTAAATTTACAAACAAAAAAAAAAAAAAAATAGTCATAGAACATCCCCTTGTTCGGTAAATACTAAAACTTTTTCTTGCATCAATTATCGGTAGACAAAACGTCATTGGGAAATTTCAGCCAAATTATATTATATGAGATAAATGCCGGAATTCGAATTATATACTATTTTGATACATAGTCAAAATATTACAATTCAAACATTTTGTAGAATTCTTTTTTTTTTTTTTTTTTACTATATTTTTTCAAATACATTATAATTTAACTTATATGTGGCTGGCTATGAAACTGTTGTTTTTAAGATTATATATTTCATATAATATAAATGCAGTTATTAAATTATTAGAAAATTACATGTAAACTTCTGCCTGACAGACTAATGCTAAATCATTGTGCTGTGAAGTTCCATTTGGCATTTACTAATGGTAAATCATAGTGTTCTTTGTTTTTCCCCTTCTTCTTTTATTTCTGACAATGTGATATAAAAAGCATAAAATGCGTAACTATAATTCTAAAAATAATATTTTTGAAGAATTCTGAATAAAAAATACTTTTTCACCTTTTTGTTTTCCATTTCAGATGTTGAATTTGCTTGCGTATTTCTGCTTGAATAATGGCAATGGAGAAAGTTAAAAAGCATTTATTTTCTTCAAAGACATTGCGAAATATTTAAGGAATGACATAAATGAGCCTCACTATGGATTAAAAAAAAATGCGACAAGCTTCCTACAATGAATTCTTTTATGGCGACCGCCTTCTTAAAATGACCACCTCTTAAAGAGACCACAGTTTCTAACAACATAAAATAAGAGTAGTATTGAATAGAACAAAGAACTTCTCCTCAGAATATCAAAATCCTCTGGAACAGTGATTTATTGCCTTAAAAAGGATATACTATATTTTCGAATCACCAGAAAAAAATAAGTCAAAATGCTAATTAACAACATACATAAATACATAACAACATACATAAATCTCCACACATAACAGACTCTCTGTTGTTCTAAAGCACTCGAAATTCAGCGTATATTAACTATTTTATTCTATTAGATCGTATTTAAAAATTGTTACGCATCTAAGCCCTTGAATCGTTAAAAATGCCTAATTTATGGTATTTCTGAGTTTGGTCTCCATTTCCTTTTATGAGTTACATAAGAACATATATGAACCTAAAATTTTCATAAATTAAGAAATAAACTACTATGTACAGTAGTTTAGTGAAAATTCTCCCCGAATTATACAGAGTAAATAAAGCAAATTAGTAAAATTATTTTTCTAAACTTGTAAATGAATTACGGCATTCCTTCCGAGTATCCGTTTACATTAGAGCTTAAACTGCGCCGGAGCCCTAAATAAAAGGGCTCATGCAACTTTTTATGTAACTGAACCACAATTTTAGCAGATAAATTCTGTTTTAATAGTAAACATGCCTTAAGAATTGATTCTAATTTCTGAATGCAAGCCTGTCTTTCTCTCGCACATTGCACAGAGTTTGAGACTTTTAAGGGAAGAATAGTCCCCCCAGTCATATATCAAAGGCTTATTCTCCAAGATGTACAATGAATTTATGACAGTGGGAAAATTTTGTGTTCCTGAAAGTACTAAAAGTGATACCCTGGTCGTGCACGTTCCACGCTAGTGATTTCTTACTGTAGAGCTCGTGTATGACTTTTTGAATGATGTAACCAAACGGGAGGACCGCTGCTGTTACTTGTACAGAGAAGTCTTACGCACTCATACCTTGCACAGAGTTTGAGACTTTTAAGGGAAGAATAGCCCCGTCATATATCAAAGGCTTATTCTCCAAGATGTACAATGAGTTTATGACAATGGGAAAATTTTGTGTTCCTGAAAGTACTAAAAGTGATACCCTGGTCGTGCACGTTCCACACTAGTGATTTCTTACTGCAGAGCTCATGTAGACATTTTGAATGATGTAACCAAACGGGAGGACCACTGTTGTCAATTGCAGAGAGGAGTATTGCATTCATTCTCACGTTGTTATTGGACCGTATTCAGGAAAAAATTTCTTTTTGACAGTTAAAATTATATCGAGAGGGCATCGCGATCAGAAAGTCTTGAACTCTTCCCTTTTCGTTCAACATCCTCATTACTGTTTCTAGAACTGTCAATACTCTTCTTGGTGACACTTTTATCATTTTTCATTGATGCCCTTCAAAAAGGGAATGGCTTATTTATCTGTAATCTCTTGAAATAGTTCATTAGATGTAAGACGGAGATCAGCTGAGCTGCTTCTTAGTGGAACTGTAATTCCAACCGGAGACCGAAATAAAACGTTTCACTTTTCAAATTGTTCCCACCAAATATTATCGCCCTGTATTATATTTAAAGAAATTAAATAATGAAGGATCTGCATAAATGTATGTATGTTTCTTGCATTGTGATAAAACCAGGGCTGTGGAGTCGGAGTCACGGAGTCGGAATCGGAGTCGGGCAGATTTTTGGGGTAAAAGGAGTCGGAGCTGGAGTCGCCAAAAATTGGTCGACTCCAGTTTTCGTTGGATAGTTTGAATTTGAAATGAATTGAAAAAAATTAATGACAAGCTGCGTTATTATTTTTATTTATGGACTGTATACATTAATAAATAGTTATTTTCTATTTTACTGACCTATTAATAAATAAATATAAGGGAGGAGGATGGATGTGATATTTGCCATTAGTGATTAAACTGATTCATTTAGTTACTTCATTTAGTTACAAATCTTATTGGTAAATTTAGGTAAGCAGCAATAGCAGCAAGAACTCCTAAAATTAATGCTATTCTTAGGAAGCGAGCAGGAAAAGGAGCACTTATTGATCAAGCAATGCGATAAAGAAGTACGTACTTGATGATACAGAGGTTTTTAGAATTAAGAACTTTTTTAGAAGATGTCGATAACCCTAATGTTTCACTAACAGAAAGACTGTGGAATGACCTTGCAGAATTGGAAACTCTTCTTTCTATACCGTATATAGCCACAAAAAAGCTGCAGTCTGAAGAACTGACAGGAGGCGAGAATGGGATGTTTGTTCTTTCTGAAATGGAGGGTTTATTGCAGAAGGAATCACTTCTTCAATGAAGAAAAGAGAAACTAGTTTGCTAGACAATGAGATTTTACTGGGTTCAATATTTACGGAGATCCGAAACACCGAATTTTCTTGGATGACGAACAAATTAAAAAGGCAAAGAAAGTCATCTGTGAAATTTCATTAAGAATGAAATTATTCTCAGAACAATTGGAGAATTCGAATCAGGACAGTCAAACTGCAGACATTGCGATTGAGTCTCAATCATTCTTTTCCATTGATGAATTAGATTTTGAGAAATATTTTTGGATAATATTGAAAAGGCTAAGGCAAGGCGAATAAAAATAAAAAACAAGGGCCTTTAAATACAAAAATGAAAAGATACAAACTAGATTTCTACACGGCCTTTGAAGAAAATATAGAAATATGATTGCGCTTGCAAGACACCTCTTTTAAAACTTATAAAAATCTATCCTGAAAAGTTAAAAGAAGTAGCCCTAACAGCTCTTCCTTCTACTCAAGTTAGTGTCGAAAGACTCTTCTCAACTCTAAGTTTATTAAATCGGAGCTATGGCCTCCAACCAAGAAAATATTGCCGAAACTATACTGTTCCTTAGAAAAAATTAATGCCAGTTTTTCCATTTCATAACAAATGCTAATTAATATAAATAATTTGCTATGCCATCAATTTTTTTCTGTAGCATCTATTACTTCTTTTATATTAAAAAAATAAGCTGTAACCCATGCGTATATGTTTACACACACACACACACACACACACACACACACACACACACACACACACACACACACACACATATATATATATATATATATATATATATATATATATATATATATATATATATATATATATATATGTATATGAGGGAGTTGGAGTCGAGATGGAGCAGTACCTATATAGGAGGTACTGGATGGTGTCAGAGTCGGAGTCATTAAAATTCAAGGAGTCGGAGTCAGAGTTGGTCATTTTCCCTACCGACTCCACAGCCCTGTATAAAACAACGGTACCTAGAGACATCAAATTTTGAATAACGTAATCCTCCTGTGAATGTGGGCATCTGGAAGCATAAATTTGAAATTTGGAATTTGTTTTATTATCGATTTCATATTTTGTAAAACGTTAACGAATTTTTGATTAACACACTTATAACATACTTCTACAGCCTTCTTAGCATGCCTTCGTGGTGTCGTGCTCAGAACGCTCGATGCGTATTCGAGAGGTCCGTGGTTCGAGTCCCAGCGAGGACATTGCTCATTTTTCTCTTCTCCTGCTTCCAAAAAAATACCTAATGTAACTACAATGGCGCCCGAACTAAAAGAGGTGGTGGATGATGATTCTCTATCACCCAGGATTTGGCGATTGGGCCCCCTAAAAACCCCAGTCGCCCTTTAAAAGGGGGTGTATATAAGGTATTTCTCCCACCTTCTTGGCGTGCATTCGTGGTGTAGTGGTTCTGCACGCTGGGCCACAGTGGCGCCCGAACTAAAAAAGGTGGCGGATGATGATTCTTTACCACCAGGATTTGGCGATTGAGTCCCCTAATAACCAGCCGCTCTTTAAAAAGGGGAGTGTATAAGGTATTTCTCCCGACTTCTTAGCGTGCCATCATAGTGCAATGGCCAGCACACTCGACGCGTATTCGAGAGGTCCGAGGTTATCTGATAAACAATTATTTCAGATTTTTAATTATTTTACAGTTTTTACCTGTCATCTTAGTAGATTTACACTCTATGATCTAAAATCCAGAACATGTCCAGATCTCAGACTTATACTGAAGGTGTTCTAAAACATTTCACAATGCATATTTTGAGATACCACTGCTCTGTAACAACCACCTTCATAGAAAATTTAGAATAATCTGGAATTATATGTGATGATCTTGGAGAGACTACACTACATATTTAAAATCATATACATATATTTTTATTTTACAGAACAATCTATTCTGAATGAAAGATTTTTATCAACACGAAACACCATATACACATTACACATGGGGCGCAGCCTTATGCTTTGAAGGAAGCACTGTATAGGGATTAATATGGTCCTTCAAAGTGCACTTAAATGTGCCTGGTGCTGATGATGTACTTGCATTATCATTAACAGAAGAAAAAGAGTTTTCTGGAGAATTGAAATAATATATTAATCACTTCAAGAAGTCATCAGTGGATTCATAGTGGCTATTTCAAACATCACTGAGCAGCTAATTTCTGAGTAAACAAAAGAATTACCAATATTACTTTGGTTGCCTACAGCAGGTATATGCTTACAGTATTGCCCACTAGCTCCAAAGTAACACATACAATATGAAGACTGCACCAACACAATACCTTTGTTTATTTCCTTTTTACCAAAAAATCTGTTCTTGTGAATCAAACGATATATTGCACCATCAGTCACAATAAATTTTTTCAGTAGACTTTTAGTGTATCTGCCATAGCTAAAATCCAGGTACCATCTATGCAAATAATTTTCATAGCCTGATAGTCTGCTAACAGAATTATTGAATATGCTTTCACTCACTTCAGTGCGGTATCCTTCAATACTTTAAAACAACTTCAATACAGCTGTTAGTATTGTTACCTTGTATAGGTAACCCAGTTCTAAAGCACCTTGCCCAAAGAGTTTTTTTAGCAAGCAATGTGGGAAAATATGTTCGCATTTTTTTTTTTTTTTTTTTTTATTTCTGAAATTTAAGTATTTTCTATAATTAATATTTTTGTTCAAATTCAGTTTCTGCTCACGTCTTTGAAACGAAAGAAAATTTCCTTAAGGTTAGATGTAGGTATCTCAGTTTTAATGTTACATAGCCAGTTCCGCATTGCCTTTAATATGTGGAGCTGCCACAATAAGTACACTGCATATGGCCAGATACTGGTCAGTGCATTGTTTACCTTTAAATACCATCAATCATGAAAACTTTCAAGTCCAGAAACTGCGATATCTGTGTTGACAGGCAAACAGCTTTGGAGAAGTTGTACACCTATAATACATAAAAAACGTATGTTAAAAGCATAAAACCTATGATATTCCATGAAATAACAAAACATCTGATTTATTTTTTTATGTAATGAGCATTAACAAATTTACTACTATTATCAATTCAATTTGATCAATCTCTGATTAACTAATTACAGCACCCACAAACTTGGCAAGCACCCTGCACATGAAATAATTCCATGAAAATTTCTAAAATTCATGGGTTTTCCTCCCCCACACTTGTTTACTGAGTCAGAAGCATTTCTTATGGCGCTGAAGTACAGTATATTTTCTCTTTGTTTTATTTCAAGTTCCAATAACTTTTATAAACAAACTGTGATATTTTTTGCCCTCAACTTAATTTTAAACAACGTATTTGTGGAATCTCATCAGCAGTGGAAGAAACTACACTGAAAATTCAGCATGAATATAGACTTTGGCCGTAAAATCTCTAATGAGAACAAGATGCATTTAGTTAATAGCCAGTACTGTGAAGTTTTGTGCAATGCTGAGTCTCCACAAATTCTGCGATTTTTTTTTAAAACAAAAACAGATCACTGTATATTTGAAGAGAAGAATAGCACAAATTACAGAAAGATTTGGTAAAGAATGTGTATTATTTCTTTAATGTATCTCACAATCCTTATTTAATAATTAAGCCTTTAATCCGGAGGTCCATAATCCGGACTCAAAGCTACAAACTTTCTGTACATGCGTTAATGCATAATGTGTTTACGCATGTGCATAATACCTCTATGCCTGCGCATAATACGTTTACGTATGCGCGTTTAATGTATAACGGACGGTATAAGCTAGGCTAAAATTATCTAATTATCTATTTCAGTTAATGTTGCAGATTGCGTTGTTCCTTAATCTTCTAATTGGATCCAGCTTATTATTTTTTGCAGACTGTTAGAGCAATTTTATAAAAGTAAGCTTAAACTTTCGATTATATCAAAAAGAATTTCCGATTCTGGAGCTGCGAAAGAATCTACAAAGTGAAAGCATGTTTCGATGTCCATCAAACAAAAAGTGGAATTGCTGCAAAAAATGGATAAAGGCATATCCTTTGTTTCTCTAACCATTCCGAAATCTGTTTATCAATTTCATGCTGCTCTGCGGCAGGGGGGGGGGAACGTCGCGGCGCACAATGAACTGGAAGTTGATCTGTCAGTACTATCCTTATGTTCAGGGTAGATGTTTTTATTTTATTCGGCTTATAATTCCTTACTAAATGTAGTCTTGATGTACTCCGATATGATTTAAATCAATTTCCTCGTCATTATAAATATCACGAATACACATCAAATAGTTTTCTGGTTGCAATTTTCTAATTTCGACTATGCGTAATGTATGCTTAACGCATGCCCACGTTGAGAGAAATGTATAATAAAGTAAACAAATAAATATTAAGCTTTTTTTGTGTTAATTTTGGGTTACAGCCGAAAACATCGCGGCAAAAACATCGCGGACGAAAACATCGCAGAGAAAACAACGCAAGGCGAAAACGTCGTGCTACAAAACATCGTGGGAGAAAACATCGCAAAGAGAAAACATCGCAGTTCTAAAACATCGTGGTACAAAACATCGTCGTCGAAAATAAAGCGGTTCAAAAACTTCGCAGTTTGAAAACATCGTCGTCGAAAATATCGTGGTAAAAAATAAAGTATCTACAAATCATCGCATGACGATAACCTCGCAGACATGCTTTTGTCAGGCTTTAATAACTGTAAATAGATATTCCCATAATAATTTGTGAGCGCAAGATGTAAAGAAGGATAATTTTTACTTTCCCATCTTTTTATTAACTAATAAATTTTTGCTGAAAAAGTAAGAAGGAAGCATAAGCATAGAAAATTAAATGCAACTTATAGATTATAATTTTTATGAAAAATTACCAGTAAAAACTTTATAAAAAATGATTTATAAATGGTCTTTGTTGGTTAACTATGTCGGTTTAAAATTCTATTAAGTGCTATAAGTTGCATTACTTAAGCATAGTAATTTTCTATGCTTAAGTTTCCTTCTTATTTTCTCAGCAAAAATTTATTAGTTAATATAAAATATGAAAAACAAATTATCCTTATTTCTATCTTGCGCTCACAAATTATTATGGGAATATCTATTTACAATTATTAAAGTTTGAAAAAAGCATGTCTGCGATATTATCGTCACGCGATGATTTGTAGATACTTTATTTTTTACCACGATATTTTCAACGACGATGTTTTTAAACTGCGAAGTTTTTGAACCGCTTTATTTTCGACGACGATGTTTTGTACCACGATGTTTTAGAACTGCGATGTTTTCTCTTTGCGATGTTTTCTCCCACGATGTTTTGAAGCGCGACGTTTTCGCCTTGCGTTGTTTTCTCTGCGACGTTTTCGTCCGCGATGTTTTTGCCGCGATGTTATCGGCGGACACCTAATTTTGATACCCTTTAGATCATAATTGCTCTTTATTTCATAAATTATGGTTTCATATTTTTAATTGTATAATTTCTGCATGCCATCTTACCAGATTTAAATTCAATTTTTTCATAAACATTCCCCCCTCCATAACGCTCACACAGATTTTTTATTATTTAATAATACAGATTAGTCAAAGAGAAAGTCTTTGAAAAGATGCAAACTTAATGAAGTCGGCTAAATCAGTCAACAAGAATTGAATTTAAGCACGAATTGCCAGTGTTACATAACTTAAATCATTCAAGAACTAATATGCATTTTTTCTTTAAGTAAGAAGTCATAAAATCATAATTGGTTTTAAGATAAACTATTATGAACAGTAATGCCTGAAATGTTTGAAATATGTCTTTTTAAGGTAAGTTACTATCACTTACCAGTAGTCAATGGTCTTATCCATTCAGCCAGCTGAAAGATCTTTGATAGCATAAAGTTTTCTTTCTTTTTTTTTTTTTTAACATTATATGATGGCCCTAAAGGGAACGTTTTTCTTGTATAGTACAGAAATGAAAAAATTTTTCCTTAAAAACAACTTGCTATTTGCATATTATTGCAAACACCTAAGTAGAAGTCAACAAATTTTTAAAATGTGCCAAACTTTGGGAACAATATGCATAACCATTCTTGTGGCAGCCATGCTCAAGACAATCCTGCAGTCCAACGTCTTCATTTTTATATTTTCTCTTTGTTTTATTTCAAGTTCCAATAATTTTTATAAACAAACTGTGATATTTTTTGCCCTCAACTTAATTTTAAACAACGTATTTGTGGAATCTCATCAGCAGTGGAAGAAACTACACTGAAAATTCAGCATGAATATAGACTTTGGCCGTAAAATCTCTAATGAGAACAAGATGCATTTAGTTAATAGCCGATACTGTGAAGTTTTGTGCAATGCTGAGTCTCCACAAATTCTGCGATAAAGCAAAAATAGATCACTGTATATTTGAAGAGAAGAATAGCACAAATTACAGAAAGATTTGGTAAAGAATGTGTATTATTTCTTTAATGTATCTCACAATCCTTATTTAATAATTAAAATTTATATTTGAAATTCCTTGTTTTTCATATGGTGATAGCGTATACCAAGATGTATCTATAGTTAGGGAATCTCTTTAAAAAAAGGTGCAAACACCACCAGGTGCACAAGATAAATAACATTTACCCTTTCACTTGTTAAAAAAAAATCGCCAAAGTGTAGCAAGGTGGTTGCGTTAATATATAAATACCAACAACTATTTAGAATGAACATTAAAATTATCTGTAATTAAGCTAGCTATGCATTTCAGTTGGAGATAATTATGTAAATAAACTTTTTATTAAAACTACAAACTAATCTTACCCATTAAGTCAGTTTAAAGACTTTTAATAACATTAGCCATCCCTTTTTTGTAGTATATACTGGCACTGGAAAGGATCTTTTATGTCATTATCAGTAATTAACCATGTATTTTATAACAGATAATAATGTTAATTATATGTAACTAAAATTATAAATTATATTATCCATTCAGACAAGTAAGGATATTTGATAGCATTCAGGTTTCCTTTATGCATTACATACTGGTTCTGAAAAAAGCTTTTGCCTCTTGTATTAAAGAAATCCAAATTTCTGTTCTTCAAAACAACTTTTTCAAAATGAGCTTTAAAATTATCTGCATTTAAGCTGTGCATTTTAGCTACAGATAATTATGCAAATAATTTTAAACTAAAACTACAAACTAGTCTTGCCCAATCAGCCCTTTTCAGATATTTGGTAGAATTAAGCATTGCTATTTGCATTACATAATGGCCCTTAAAAGGGCCTTTCATTTAGTTATCTGTAATTAAACATTTAATTTAATTAGAGATAATTAAGAACTTTCATTAATGTTGATTAAGGTGAAGATTTGGATGGTTATTCAACAGGTTATAAGAAATGCACACTTAAACTAATATATAATTTCAAAAAATCTAGCCTGACAATATCACTTTTATCATCATTAACCCAATTTTCCTGAAGACAGAATCCAGTTTAACTGCTACCAGAATCCCAAAGCCTTACTTAGACATCTCTCAACACAATCTGTAGTATTATTTGTAGCAATATCATCCTTAATATTTATATCAAGGGTCGATTTTACAATTAGATAAAAGATGGAAAATATAAAAACACCTGTCATACTCATCAGCAAAGAAATAATAGATCACTAATATATTTTTGAGTCTTATATTTCAAGCAAAATATTTTTTAATGTTAAATAAATATATCTTATAAATAAACATACAGTAAAACCTCTCTTGATAATCACATATGATAGCTGACTACTATTTCTGAGAATAAATATGAATACTAAACATTGCTTCTTTGAGGCAACAACATTCACAGAAGACAAAATCATCTGAAACCACCGATACCCTTTTAGACTGGTTTCACAGTATTCATTTATAGACAATGTATAGTGTCTAAATTTGCTCTGGCCTGGGATATCAAGTACTTTTGCAATGGCTATGTTTGCATGCAATACAGTCAAAAGTCGTTAATTCGGACACCCATAATCCGGAATGATCTATAATCCGGACCTCAAATCTACAAACTTTCTGCGTATGCGTCGCGTAGACGCATGCGTGTAAGACCTTTACGGCTGCGAATATGCGTGTGCGCAAGATACGTTTACGAGTGCGCGTTAATGTATAACGGACGGTATAAGCTAAGCTAAAATTATCTAATTATCTATTTCAGTTAATGTTGCAGATTGCGTTGTTCCTTAATCTTCGAATTGGATCCGGCTTATTATTTTTTGCAGATTGTTAGAGCAATTTTATAAAAGTAAGCTTGAACTTTCGATTATGTCAAATAGAATTTCTGATATATATTTACTAATATGTAAAGGATCTACAAAGCGAAAGTATGTTTCGAAGTCCATTAAACAGAAAGTGGAATTGCTGCAAAAAATGGATAAAGGCATATCCTTTGTTTATCTAAACATTTAACGTTTGTTTATCTTTAACGCAGCGGCGCGCAATGAATTGGAAGTTGATCTGTCAGCACTATCCTTATCTTCAGGGCAGATGTTTTTATTTTATTTGGCTTATAATTCCTTACTAAATGTAGTATTTCATCTCGATGTACTCCGTCTTTGATATGATTTAAATCAAATTCCTCGTCATTATAATTCGCTTCCGATAGCGAAGAAAGTGACACAGAGTTTATTGAAAACGAAAAAATTTCGATTGACAAATTAGTCGGTAGACACAGCAATTATAGGACTTGAACAGCGGAACTTTGTAACTGAACAAGAAATTATGTCTGTTTATAGAATTAAAGAGAATGTATTATCACATAAAAAACGAAGCAACTTAAACAACTTACATTGAAAGAAATGTTTAATAAAGTAAACAAATAAATATTAAGCTTTTTTTTTTTGTAAATTTTGATACCCTTTAGATCATAATTGTTCTTTATTCCATAAATTACGGTTTCATATTTTTAATTTTATAATTTCTGCATGCCATCTTACCAGATTTAAGCTGATGATCTATAATCCAGAAAAATCGATAATCCGGAATCGCCGAAGTCCCGACGAGTCCAGATTAACGACTTTTGACTGTACTATAAGAACAACATCATTTGATTTGTTACTCCATTACAGGAAATTAGAAAAACTATTATGTTTTTCTAACTTCCTGTAGAAATACTACTGCATTCCAATATAGGACACTTAGACAGTTATGGGCTTTCATAAAGCACAAAAAGAGAGGGATGCTCAATATAATGCAACTTCAGCTGTACTTCACTGAATGGTATATTTTCAGCGAGACCACTCTACACTGCCCAGGATGAAGGCAATCTACTTTACATCCCTTTTCAGATTGTAACAACAGAATAACTATTAGAAATAATTAAATAAATCATACATGTTTTAAATACTTCTTTCTCGACATCAATTATAATACATCCAAATGGTGCTCCACCAACAACACCTGGTGATATAAAAAATACACGATAATTCAAAACACAATAAGCCTAGAAGTATCAACTAAAAATAACTATTTAACTAGAGGGAGAAGTGTTGCCATTCATTGCATAATTGGCATACATATTCCAACTGCAATATTATCATTTACTGTTTTGACAGCTAATTTTCCAGCAGAAACACTTGAATAATTGCCATAGAAAGCTTTTAAATCTGATTTGATGTCCTTTCCAGATTTTGCTCCATAAAGAGCTGCAAATTCATGATTAAATAAATACACAGTGTGAAGAGATACTTAAGAAAATATGATCTCTGCATTATGACATGAATGTTTTAATTAACACATCAACTTATTTATAAGTAAAGAATTTATGAAAATTATGCTGATTCATATTGCCTTAGTATCTCCAACTATCCAGTTTGTGTTAAATATGCAATTATTAACTTGATTTCAAATTACAGTCTAATGAAGAATCTTTTATTTTGATGCTTAATTTTAAAATGCAGTAAGAAACTGTGGAGAAAGTGCAGAATCGCCCACTGCTTGGCGCATTTTTAAGAATTGCACATACGGTGTATCCATGTACACGTCGACCTATTTTCACTTAAAAAGTCAAAGAAAATTGACAAAAATCCAATTCTTCTTACTCTTGTAAAAAGTGCCAAACAAATAAGTGGGCGACTCTGCACTTTAGCAGAAACTGTTACAGCAGGAATGAAATACTTCCAACGCATATTATACTGGTTTTTATTAACATAAAACGTTCAGCAATAACGAATAGAATATGTGTGAGACAGGAAGAATGCGTGGATTCAATACTTAATTATATAGATCTCATATCTGAATGAAATAAACTAGCTCAAAAAATACATATTCAACAAATATTATTATACGAACCTTTGCACTATAATTTTCCGGACTGCTAGGCAACTCGTAATTTTTGAAATCTTCAGATTCTTAATTCGTTTATGAGAATCGGTATTATGCTGGCGGTGAAAATCTGCGACAGATGTTATATTTGCTGGTACATTTGAAAGTGCAAGCCGTTTTCCAAATTACACCAGGGGCAGCTTTTGGTATGAATCAATCCATAACTGAAATAAAAAATATTTATGAAATAAGACATCAATCCTTTTTTATTACATAAAAATTCTGCGTTTCTGTAACAAATGAGTACAGAAATGCATCTCCCTCCAAATCTCTCAAAAAAAAGCAACTTCCCAAATCATTAAAGAATTACACTCAATAATGCATACTTCATCCCTTACTTCAGCAATTCTAAAAGCGTAAGAAGCGTAAGTAAGAAATATCATTATGAAAATCAGTTTTAACAATTTTATATGAATAATTTTGATTCAGATTTTGCTTCTTCATTATAATTTTCGCTACATGAAACTGGCGCCAACAACAGAAAGAAGCAATACCACAACGTTCAGATCTGGAGTGTTAAGCTGGTGCTGCCACCTAGTGACACTTTTTCAAGTTAATTGTTTTTTAGCAGTTTTAATGCGTAATAACGAGATGGTCAATTTTGTTGTGGTGGAAACTGCTCCTTAAAAATAACTTTTTATTTATTCTTTTCAACACTGAAAATGCGAGTTAAGCACTTGCGTTTTAAACAGACATCAATAAGAATACTTTTTATATTGCTCCTACTTTAAAAAAAGGAGACTTTTAGTTCATCGTTACACGTACATATTTTTAACTGAAAATAGTTCTTGATTTAGTATTATTAAAAACTGCTTAGTTTCATCAATCACCAGGGTTGTAAAATAATAACATTTTTTAATAGCATGTTTACCCCAAACGGCGTTAGCCCATAATTTCGTTCTCGCATTATGTGTTAGTTCACTATAAATGTAGGTTCACTTTTCCGAATTGTTGCCACCAAATATTAGAGCCCTATGTTTTATTTAAAGAAATTAAATAATGAAGAATCTGCATGAATATATGTATGTTTCTCGCACTGTGATAAAGCAACGGTACCTGGAGCCATTAAATTTTGAATTGCGTAATCCTCCTCCAAATATGGGTATCTGGAAGTCCTAATTTGGAATTTGAAATTTGTTTTATTATCTATTTCATATTTCGTAAAACTTTAACGAGTTTTTGATTAACAAACTCAAAGCTAGCAATGGCAACACTGTACAAGGCGGAAAAAAAATTCTCTCCAGCGCGCGAGACTGTGTACCGGAAATTCTAAAGATATGCTCTTTTTAAAATTATTTTGCAATATTGCTGTTGAACTTAATTTTATGATTTAACTGCAAATAGCATGATATTTAATAAATAAAGGTAACACCCAAAACGTTAAAAAAAAACGCCCCTTTGTGCCTAATGTAAAATCTGAAAGCATTCAGATTTTCCCCACTCCTTGGATTTGTCTCAACCAAAATCTTTCATTAAAAAAAATATATTAATGTACTTAATATGTCTCAACCTGAATTTTCAGAGTAACCACAAAGAATATTAAAACTATTAATAATGAAACCTTCTTTACTTCGTACAATCTTAGTGTCAGAATGTTAAATTTCGTTAGATTTCTCGCCCATCCGGTTTGCCCATTCTTCACTTCTTGTTCGTAAACTTCGTGTGATCAGATAATAAATATATCTCTTCCTTTAAAAGAGCAAAATTATTTCTTATAACGAAAATTAAGCCAAATGAAAGTAAAACGAATTATAAACTAACACCAGTCCATACAGATTTCTTGTAGAGATTTACTAGTAGTATTTATTCATTGTAAAATATTTTCACACAACTATCAAGACTGTTTTTTTTTTTTAAATTTATTTAAATGAAAATGATCGGCTAATAATGAGCTCTTAGATTTAAAAGTAAAATTTTTACTAGGAGCAATGACTGTTCAAGTATTGTTTTTAACTTGTTTAGATCTATGTTTCAAAGTTGATATTGTGTCATTTTTCATAGACCACCGCTTTTCATCTTGTCTTCTACTTATTAACGTATCTGGCCTTCTAATACTCAGAAGCATATCTTATTTTCTTGTTAAAAAAGTGCTTATATATGCGCTGAATGAAATAAAATTAATGCGTGTGGGAAAAAATAATTTGTTTAAACCACAGCTGAAGTGAATTTCAGTGTGATTGTTTTATAATCAGATTAACTTAAAAGTGATGTAAACATGATAATTTTTTTCTTGAAAAACCTAACTCTGGAAAAAAAAAAAAAAAAAAAATAGAAGAAAAAGTAAAATCTGAAGGATTTCAGATTTTACATTACGCCCAAACGGGTATAAATTAAAGTAGCTCACAAATGTTTTGTGAGCTACTTTAATTTATTAAATATAATGTTCTTCGCATTTGCCGCTCGATGGAAGACACTGCGTCACAGCAAGATAGTGCGCGTTCTTTGGATAAATTTTTGTGCTTTCTTCGAAACGAAGTGCAAAGTGAGGAAATAATTAAGCTCGTTCGCACCGGGTGGGGAGCTTCACGTTCTGCACATTCGCCTTCACATGCTGATAGTCAGTGTTGCTAGGTCGATATCTTTATTTAAACTATTTGCTCCCATAGATTCAGAAGCAGTATCGCATGAGTATATCTTTAGAATTTCCGATACACAGTCTCGAGCGATGGAGATAAAAATATTCTTTGATTCTTCCGTACAGTATTGCCATTGCACGCTTTGAAATCGTTGAGTTTGTTAGTCAGAAATTCGTTAAAGTGTTACAAAATATGAAATCTATAATAAAACAAATTTCAAATTCCAAATTCGGGCTTCCAGATGCCCATATTCGGTGGAGGATTACGTGATTCAAAATTTGATGGCTCTAGGTACCCTTGCTTTATCACAATGCGAGAAACATACATGCATTCATGCAGATTCTCCATTATTTAATTTCTTTAAATATAACACAGGGCTCTAATATTGAGTGGCAACAATTTGAAAAGTGAACCGACATTTACAGTGAACAAACGCAAAATGCCAAAACGAAATTAATAGCCCTTCTGGGCTAACGGTCTTTCGGCTAAAGAAGAAAAAAAAAGAAAAAGAAATAAATAAAATGAATCACTTCTGGAAAGAACCTAGTAAATGTAAACACCGCCAACTATTATAGCGGTATAGTTCTTTGGAATGACTTTTAAATTCCAAAACTTAAAGAGAACCCATGTGTTCTCAATGAGATTTTTGGTTGAACATCCTGCATCAGTGCAATCATGTATTCTTGCATCATAATATCAAGATCAAGTACATCGCAAATCATCGGCTCAATGAACTGGTATATTCAAATTTTCAATATCTTGGAAACGAGCATTAAAATCCGCTTTTGAATTTTGCAAGTAGTTTGTACGTATATAACAATATGGCTTCTAAGAAAATACAATCCTTTTCAATAACTGAAAAATCCATTAAATTATCAAAATAATGGAATTCGTTTCGATTCGTTGTCGATATAAGTAAGTCAGTTTCAGAAAAAAAACAGAACATAATCGTTGTAGCTTTCTTCCTTGCGCTTTGTTTTGTACGGCACTGAACAATGAATATATGTCAGCCAAGTAGAATGTATGCTTTCTGAAATTTATTAATTGTATCACTGTAAGGCTGTTAAGGTCAGGAAAAAAATTCTGTTATGGCGTTAAAATTATCTTAATCAATTGCCGGTGTATATTTGGTTAAAACATTCAAACCTTCGGCTGAAATATTCTACAACTAATTTCCATTCTGGAAAGAACTACGGAGAGAAGAAGCCTATAGTAAAGTTGTAGATCATAATAATTGGTTAAATAACATAAAATCCATCAAAATAACCAAAGCTAAATTATACCAATAAAATTTAAATAATTAAGATGAAGTTCATAATGGTAAAAATTTGAATTAAAAAATAAGTAATAGAAAATTATGTAGATAAATCTAAAATAAGAAATATGAATTTTAATCAAAGCACAGGATTCTAAAAAACTGTATGACTATCTTTTGAGTAATTAGTCGCAGACCTCGTCTGCATAGTTAAGAAATAAATGTAGTAACCGAGGTACTTAGATTTCTTACATGCAGAAATTATGATCATGTGATTCCTTTTCATTAAAGCCTGCAATACTCGAATTTGAGTGCAGGCCCTATTCAAAGAAACTCCATTTAATTTGGATAACCGCTAAGTTCATTCGACGACAAAAAATTATGTATATGTATGTGAAGAGTCGGCAATATGTAAAATTGACTGTGAAAATGCTGTCAGATTAATATAATTAAAACCACAATTTAACCAAAAAAGAGATGCGATTAATATTTTTCTAACGTAAAAAGCATCTTTCAAAATACCCATCTGAAAACTTAATTCTTAATGCTTAATAATTGAAAATAAAAACTTCTATACAGTCTCCAAGATTTTAAATTGGAGACAAATTAGATAATTGTTACGGTAATCACGGAAAACATTATGGAGAAAATAACCCAAGGCGAAAACGTCGTCGTAAAGAAAGCTAGGAGAAAATTTCCTGTTCTGAAACATCGTGGTACAAAACATCTTCGTCGAAAATAAAGCAGTTCAAAAACTTCGCAGATTTAAAATATCATCGTCGAAAATATTGAGGTAAAAAATAAAGCATTTACAAATCTTCGATGGATAGTAACTTCGCAGGCATGGCGTTTTTCAGGCTTTGAGCATAGGAAAGTTTTTATTTGTGGTTAAGGAAAAGATTTTGAAGTTATTAAAACACTTGGGATCTCTAGAGTTACATAATGTAAAAAAACAAAACTGAAAAAAATTTATTTATTTATATATTTTATTTTTTAATTATTCGTCAGATTCAAAAAGAATAAATAAAAAGCGTCTGAAGGGTACTCTTCCACTGATCTAAATTTGGAAATATAAAAGATGCCGTTCATAAGTACGAAAACGCCTATGCAGTCAGGTCGTTCGCCAGGATTCGAACTCTGGACCGAACTACCAGTGTTAAGCGACTACCAGTGTTAAACTACCAGTGTTAAGATGGGCGTTTACATTTTCAGAAAGGAGCGAAAGAAAAGAATTGTGAATGAAAATGGATATATATTTTTTCGTTTTCCTTGCGGATTTGTCTTAGAGACAAGATTGGAGTTCTTTATTAATAATAATCGGTGTCATTATCTTCTGGTAAACACCAGTGTTACAGCCTTCAATACTAAATTTTAAACAACTTCTTCCGCACAGTAAAACTAAATTAAAACTTAATGTTGCATTATAATACTGAATTAAACAACATGTTACTAATATAAACCCCATCCTTTTATGCTAGATTTAAAATCATTTACTATTTAACGCATTTCTATTATATTGTTACCAATTTGTATATATGTAAATAATTTTAGCTAAATTGCATGTAAAATTGCAGCATCTCCCGCATAATGTAACTCAAGGCCTCAAGAGCGTAAAGCTCTGCCGGAAAAATAAGGTTACACGGGCACAGAGGCGTAGCTAGAGTTACCAGCGTCCGGGAACAATTGAAGAATTTGCGTCCCTTTCTGTGTGCCAAGAATGGAAAACGCACAGCCGACTGTATCATGGCCTTGAAGCGAAATCAGTTTCGGAAGGTCACGTGATCAAAATAGTCGATCTCTTTCGCTTTACCATAATCCCAGAGTTAAATTTTACCGTTTGTCTTAAATTAAATATAAGTAAAATTAATAAACGTGAGTAGGTCGTATACTTTACATTAAATTTTTCACAGTGCAATATTTTTACAGGCGGTAAAAATGTATATCTTCAATAATTTTTTTAACAATTTGTACTTCGTTTATGTAACTAAAAATATCATTGAGAATCACCACATGCGAACTTTATTTACGTAATTTTGAAAAAAATGAAATTCATTTATGTAATTTGAATCAAATTTATTGCCAAAATAATATAAAATCCACATAAGGGGGGAATTCAATAAATTTATGGATGCAAATTTTAGATTTTCATACTAGTAAAATAAATATTAAGGGAAAAATTATTTTGTAAAACTCCATGCCGCTACCATCGCATCAGCTATATAAATTTTTAGAAGTCAAATACCCATAGTCATCTCTCTTCACTCCATTCACTAATAAAATTTGCATATCTCAATTTTATCGAAACAGGGAAATGAATTAAAATTCCTTAAATGCTAGAAAATTTGAATATAAAGATAAAATTACATGCACGTTATACTATAAATAAATCTTTCAAGATAATTTCAAAGAGCTAAATGCTAATTGCATTCATAAAAAAGGACAACCATCTATTTGTACCAGTTCCAATTTTATGTTGAATCACTTTTTCCAAACTATCCAAGAGATGAGTGATTAGGCTTGGTTTTTATTTTTAAGTATTTCCCCAAATTACAGGCCTATTCCACTATTAAAAATAAATTCATAAAATTTGGAGCTGTACCATATACATACATGCTACATATTATTATACGTAATCTATGCAGAAACAAAGCATAAATCAAAATAAACAATTGAGTTATTAACTGAAATTAATTAATTTTTTTAACATTTTTATATGAACATTTTATACTAATTTTGTCATTTTTATATTTTGTATAATTATTTAACATTATTTTGCAAATTATCAAACATATTTTCTAACAAATTCATTCCACAAGTGCAAGAAGCTGTTAAATTAAAGTAACTGTATAGTGTAATAACTGTATACAAGATAACTTATATAAAATATCCATTTGCTTTCCTGGCATAAGAAATGCATTTTCCATGTTTTTAAGAATTTCACCAAATAAGAAATAGACAATTGAAGATTTTAATAGAGTAACTTCAGATGGAAAATTTTAATTTCCCCCTTATCTAATTCTTTAAGAAAACCAAAAATATCATCTGCTGTATCTACTGAATGAATACTTTACAACAAGTCCTGGCAAACATTGCATTTTATCACCCTTAATTTTTTCATGGCATCATAACCTGAAACATAAACTAGCACTGCTAAAATATCAGAAGAAACATTTTCTATAAAAAATCATTAATTAGTAAATTTGAATAATCAATTAATATTCGCAAAAGTAAAGATAGAATCCTTATCATAATCTGGTAAAAGGGACAGTCATATTTGATGATGAAATTATAAAACGAAGCTTCTTCTCATTTTCTAATAATTGTAGGTCATTTATTTAATAATCTGAACCTGACATTTGCCAATACATTTCAAAACGTGATTCAGGAGCATCAGTTTGAAATTTTCCTAACAATGTGTATTCAGCTTCATACTTTTGAAACAAACATGGAATCAATTGAATGAATGCATCTGTAGTTGTTATTAATGCCTGAAATGTTTGTGGTGATAAAGTTTCTTTTATTGGGACAGAATGTTAAATATGCTATTAGAAAGAAATAATCAAAATAAGGGATTCCTAATGTACTATTCCAAACAAATATTCAAAACAACACTATGCGAAACGTCCAAACTAATGTATTCGATGTTATGTTAAAACGAAATACTTGAATAGGATTGAGAACAGCTACAAATTTTCCTAAATAAATCTAAAAATTAAAAAAGTATAAAACGAAGTATAGATAAAAATATTATTTACCTTAGCGTTAGTGATTTAAAATCACTTAACAGCAAAATATACATCCAAAAAAAAATCTACGACCACGAGTTCACAACCACACACTACCACAAAAACACATCGACCATCTCGATCACGTGACTTTTGCGCTTCAAGGCCATTATAGAGTTGGCTGTGGGAAAACGTCTCATTAAAAAATTTCGTAACATGAATATGGCGCCCCTTGGATGCTCCCCTTGGATGCTGTCCCCCCTTGCCCCACCCTAGCTACGCCACTGCAGGGACAGGTCTATTAGCGAGATGGCGCCAAACTAGCCATGGTTTTACCGACTAATTTTGTTGCCAAATTTTGTGATAAATCGCCAATAGCCTGCAAACGTTGCGACCGTTTGATGTCCAATCTTTGTTAACTGTAATTAGTTTTATTCCTACATGTAACTGTAACTATATATGCCTACGCGCTGAGGCATCTTTTGTGTGTGTGTTTAACGTTCTTAGTAGTTTGAAATCTGCACTGTCCTACTGAGAAGAGCTCTACAAGTAGTTTTGTGAAAAGTTCTAGGACTAAGAAGCATTACTTTTGGAGAAATAAATTTTATCAAACTATCATCGGTTCTGTGTGTATTCAATCTTTTACGAAGATGTACTTACCTCAGTATATTAATAATGAATTATCACCAATTATGAATAATGTTTGCCTTCTTATGTTAACCTTTATTACAATCTCAATTTCTGAGCTCAGTAAACCGTATTTCAGAAGTAAAAATGATTTAAAAATAATGCTTATAACAATTCATTCGCATACTTAAGCTATAAGCTGCCCTCTTTAGATTATTTAAATCCAGCTATCCATTTTTCATTTTTCAGTATTAGGAACTAAAAATCGGGAGCTATTTCATTTAATTTTTCGTATCTCCATTTTAATTACGAGATTAAAACCTATAACATTTCTTTAATGCCTATTCTGAAAAATTAGTTCTTCTCAATCGATTCCGATATTTTTTTCGGTCGAGGGGGTGTCTTTAAATGCTCTTGATATATTCGTCTCTAAGGTTAAGGTTTGACGTTTTTCAATATTTTTCTCACATCCCTTGTAAAGAGTTATTAAGCGTGCGGCTTTACATTTATAATTTTTATTGCAAGGCTTTACTTAGATTTCCTGTTTCTAGCAATATTAAATTCCACGCAGGTAACATTCATAAAAATCAAAGACTGATTTTCTTCAAAATACTATTTTATCCATCCCAGTGAAATGACTTATCACTGGATGGCATATCTTCCGATAACCGATGTTCTTTAGTTATTTGCGATTATAATTCCTTAGCAGCCTTTGATATTGATACTTGTCGCTTATCCCTGTGAACTTTTTATCTTTTTTTTTAAAGCGCATATAAGTGAATCGCAGATGTTCGTCGAAAATACATCAGAAGGAAATACACATCTTCTGTACATCTCCTAAAATATTAACATGTTTAAATCTGTAGACGCTGCACTTTTGCATACTATATTTAAACTATCAGTGGAGCAAGAAATATTTTGTTCATTTCTTTACGAAATAATAGATTTTACACCTTTATAAAGTTCAGCCATATTGAAGCCATTATTATACCCTTGATCTCGAGCATTTCGAATGTCGAGGAATCTTTTTCTAACTGATAAAAATTTTCATTTACTAAATCACTATCAGTTCTTTCTTTCGTTTCTATAAAACCAATAAAATGTTTAATATAATTTTAATTTAGCACAATTGTTCATGAAGCGAAACATCTGGTATACAGCCAATTATCGAAAAAATATCTTTGATTCTAGAAAGAATTTAAAATCGTATAGGCCCATTTAATTCCGACCACTATAATTGTTTTACACATAAGAAATGTAACATAAAGAGTACAAAAAGAAAAAAAAAGGAAACTTTTTTTTTAATATTTTTTTAATCACTTGTTTAGAACATGGTTTTGTATCAAAGCAATCAATATTAGAATTAACTAATAGGTCTCTTAAGTCGTCTTCAAAAAACTAAATATTTTAAACCCCCTTTTTTACTTGTCTTATGCTAAACAATACGTTTTACTATACTGTTACGTGCGTACGGGTTCGTAATAGATTGAATGCACAAGTCCGATACTAGGTAGTAAAAATTACTTTTTTATCAAAAGACATATTTCAGAACTCTGGAATTTTCCACAGAAATTTTCGTACAAGTTTTCACAATATCGCACAGTATAATCAGTAGCTACACTTCAAACTACTCAGAACATTAAACACAACGCAATACAAAAAATGGGACACGCTCATGCGTCGATTCATTTAATCCGTCCAGCAATATATGTAACATCTCCCGAAATAATCGTAAATGAAGCCAAATGTACAGTGTCAGAGCAAATTAAATATGGATGCAACAAGGAAAAAAACCTCAAACGGTGTATCTCGTTCAATCGCAAATTTTACCCAAACAGTGAAGCGTAACACTTATAATAAAGTACCTTTCATTTTCAAACATCTTAGTTTATTAATTTTATTTTCAATTCCCGATGCCTTTCCACTGGGTCTTCATGCCCTACGCAACGTCTTCAAATTGTAGGCAACTGGCGTCACTATCTATACTCAGGTATGGATTTTAAAAAGATTCTAATGGCGAAGTAAGAACTACAGTTCAAATGAAAAGCAGACAAAACAGAACTATTTTATGATGGAATCATGGTGTTTTCTAGGCAGATTTAATCTATACATCTCATCACAACAAGCGTAAATTAACTTGAATGAATTAGTTCCAATAATAAATTTTAATGTTAGAAAACAATATATACAGCAGTGTAAAACCTCTGCACATTTGAGAATAAGCTAGTAAATATAGTATATAAATAGCTACAGAATTCTCCTCTTAATTTATTGGCTTTGCTCAATTGGCCCTTGCTCAATTGTTTATGAAAAAAATTCTATAACACTTCTTGATGTGGACAAAGTTGAAAGTTAACAATTTTAATTTTTTTTAAACGAATTTTTAATTTCCTTATCTTATTTGATGCCCCCTTTAGTTGTTCTCCTAAAGCCCTTGCTCCCGCTCTGTAAATAGAGGACAAGAGAAATAAAGTTCGTAGTTCCTAAAATATCCTTGGAAACAACATTGTATTAAAATTAATTCATTCAGGGCTTTGTGTAAACGAAAAACTAACAACCTATTTAAACTAATTGGACGTAAAAAAAAAACAGAAACTAAGAAAAAGCAACATTACATCACAAGGTGTTTTGTGTCACATAATCTTTTCGTTCCTTTAATTAAATACCACGAAGTATTTCCCTTATTCATACAATCTCTTCATTATTACTGTACACGCTGTTTCAGAAGAACTAATGTGCGTTTATTCTTGCTAATGAGGAGTAACTACAATCCCCTGCAGTGTTGCGACCTACTTCCCACAGCTTAATAACCCTAGCAGCTATTCAAATGCTACTTTATTATCGGTGCGCTGTAAAATTAAGCTTGTCTGACTGGGGGAGGGGGTCACTGCCTCCTCTCTAAACACTTTCCAAGTGAATAGTCCTTTGTTGAATGAAGCTCATATGTTTAAAAATCAAATCAGTTTTTCGAGCAAACTGTTATATTATGAGTCATTTTTTGCCTTTTCAGAGAACTAAGAAAATGGGCCTTGCTTTAACTGCCAACAATTTTTGACAGGCAGAGACATTTTCATAACGACTAGCACCGGACTTGCATTAAGGTTAAGCAGAAAGTAATGAAACCGCAACTCTAATTTTTTAGAAAGAACATTTATCATCTAAAAACTGCCGATAAAAAGCGATCTTACTTCTCTACTTGACATTAATTTATAATTAAATAAGAAAGTGTAAGTTAAGGAAGTGATAGTTTAATAATGATCATCTAAAACAGTTCAGAAGTTGAAAAGTAACTCTTGGTAGACGTTGAGCGAATTATCGCTGAGTCTAAAAGTACAACTGAAACTTGAGAAGGGTGTAAAAAGCCTTTTGATTTAAAACTAAAAAGAACAGAATGAAAATACAGCTTACAAATCAACCAACCACTTGTGGCGAGATAACTTAAAATAACACTTAAGTTCAAATGTAAAGTTAAATTTAAATAAGCTAGTATCCAAACGCTACACAGATAAATTTAACGGCGAAGCTCGCTCAGTTATCTATGCAACGTGGAAATTCAATATCGGCAATTGTAATGAAAGGCCTAAGACTACAAATCTTATCTGATCTAGAAACCTAGTAACGTGGCCTCGAAAGGCACTTTTAGAATCCTAAACCCTAGCTTTAAATGCATGCCAGCTAATTTGCATTCTGACTGGAAAACGGAAGGGAGAAGAGACAGTAAAGATGCAAAACATAAAATAACTGGTTAGTTAACGTAAGGAACCCTTACATCTTTCTTAGCCAGAATTTAAGCAATCGCCACGAAGGTCTTTATCGACCCTGGGTAAAATCTGAAATTTTAAACCATTGTAAACAGTTGGCTCCAATTAGGAGCCAACTGTTTACAATCAAACAGCTTACAAACTAATTACATTACAGATGATTTTCACCAGAACAACGGCATACGTTTTCTTTTTCTTCTTAGAAACATCAGCTATCTTTTTAGTCATCTGGAAGGAAAAATACTTTGGTCAAAATATTGGATACTCATTTCCATTTTAGCTTTACTGGGAGAACTTTTTTTCATGCAGTCTTTCTAGCATTTAATTCCCCTCTTACTCTCCAGCAAAATATACTGAATGGAAGAGCGGGCGGTATTGTACAAGTATTTCAATATTACCACCTAAACGAAATTCTAGCGTTTAATAACAAAGACACACTAGCCGTCAAAAACATCTTAAATACAAAACTATACCAAATGTGCTAAGCAAAATAGTTCGTTAAAATTTAATGTCGGCTTGAAAACCTAATTTTTAATTACATGAATACCTCTAGCTTTTTTTTTTTTTTTTTAACTTATTTTATCTGAACTCGCTGGCTTATATTTAACATGTCAAGAATTCACCTTTCACAAATATGCAAGGCTCTATTTGTGTGTTTAATACATAGTTTAACGGAAACGTTTTCGTTTACAAAAATAACTCATCAAACATACTTCATGAAACATTTACAATTCATTTAAATTGAGAAAAATTTATTCAGTTAACACTTTACATCACATGTACAGAAGTTGCTGAAAATTATTTTACAATCACGCCAAATCTAAAAAATCAGTCTCACGAACTAAAACCAGATATTATATTTTTAAACTAAATTTAAATCATTGCGAAAATGCACACTTGAATCAAAAGCTTCTATAGTTGTATAACAAAACAGAAATAACCTCGTTTAAGGCAAAACTTAAGACAGATAGCAGCTGCTGCACTTTTAGACATAAAACTAAAAATTGCTTCGCTAGTAGTCACGCATCTGTTTGTCGACGAAGTCATTGACGATGCTTATGATTGCATTCCACATGCTCTGGTCATTTCCGTTCCTTGGGTCTTTCACGGAATCTTATAACCTTCATCTGCTGCTCAGGGAATCCTGAAAGCGCCGGCCGTTTCTCCTTGTCGGAACTCCTTGTTTTTCCTGAAACCTTCTCGATTGGTTAGACGGAACTGTCCTCTGGTTCTTGTATCCTTTCCTCCCTCTGCGGCGATTTCTCCTCCCTTGACCGCTTTCGGCGTAGATATTTCGTTGAAGGTACTTGAAGGTTCGCATTCTTACGCGGCAACTGAGATCTTGTTAGCTTATCCCTCAGCTGGCACTGATTCTCTTTTGGTCGCTCGCTGGATCTGGTGGATTGCTGTTCTTTTTTTCCCTCGAAGCGTTGTTATTTCTTAGTCCTGACACCCTTTTCTCCTTTAGCTCGCCTTCTTTTGATGCGTCAAACATTTCTTTTTTTATTTTCCGCTCGAACATTGGCAGCAACACTTCTTTTGCTTTCCGGGACTTGCATTCTCGATGTCGCTTGAAATTCTGTAGACTCTGGCACTACAGTTCTCTCAGAAGGTGTCTTCTGCAAACTGTCTTTCAGGAGGGACATATTAAGGCGCTTATAATATTTCCTTATCTCGTTTACGTTAGCTACCACCTTCTCCCCATTTTGTTTCTTTAAATAAACGACTGCTTCCCATATCCATTCATTATACATCCGGATCTTCAAATTTCGGAAAAATATTCTCCTCTTCAGGTACACATGAAAGAGAATGCATAATTTTCAACACTTTATCTCAAACTTTAAAATTAAATTTGCGCTTTTCTTATCATATCATAATTTTGTCTTTTCCTTCCAATATCTGAATAACGGATAGCTTCTTCGACTAGCTTCTGGATTTCTGCCATTTTAAACTCCTCAGCCCTCTTTTGAAAAAAAAAAAAAAAAAAAAATTGTTTATCCAAAGGGGTAATTAACTTTCTGCCAAAACATAACTCAGCTAAGCGTCACCATGATAGTATCATGTTTAGCAGTCCTCAAAACAAATGAGTTAATTGACACAGATAACCCAGCACTTATGATAATTGTTTGCATAACTACGAATAATCTTAACTATATTTTATGTAGCCGCTCTGCAATATTCGACTGCGGCTGATAAGGAACCATTTTTAGATGTTGTATGCCAAGCTCTGCGCATAATTCTTCAAAAATATGACTAATAAATTGCTTTCCATTATCTGAAATTTCCTTTAGTGGAGCCCAATATTTTGAAATAAAGTAATTTAGTAAAGAATCTGAATTTTAGCGAAGGCTCTTTTGACGGGAATTATTTTTACCCACTTTGAAAAATGATACGCGATAACGAGTAAATACCTGTTCTTGCAAACTTCACTACGTGGGTATGAGCCTAATTAATCAATGCTTATTAATTCATTTGGGTTTTTTGCAATTTAATTACCCGGCCGGGCTACAATATCGGCGAATCGTGCAATTTCGCAAAATATTGAACCTTAAACTAATTGGAATAACCTGTCTTAATTCACTATTTTATCTCAGTACCTTCGACATAAATTGAAACTTCCAAAAGGTACTAAATTTTAGTTCTGGTCTGATTCTATGATTATTCTTTACCAGATCAAAGGCAATTTCTGAAAACTGAAAGTGTTTGTAAAAAAAAATTTTTAAAAAGGGGGGATGAAAAAATAAGGACTCTTTCTAATTTAAATCTGGGAATCCCTGTCCCGGAAAAGGAAATCCTGTGGATTTGCTACCTAGAAGATATAAGTTAGTCACTCTGAAAGACAAAGAACTGTGGTAGAATGGGCCACCTTGGATAAGGAAAGATGAAGACAGGTAGGCAGCAACTGAGTAATGAAATTTCTGATTTGTTTGAGGCTGAGTTTGAAATAAGAAAATCTGTTGCTTCTTCTGGTAGGAATGGAATCAGAAACTCTTTATAGCATACGGAAATTCAGCAAACTTAGCATAATTACCTGTTGATGGCGGCAAGTTGGGATATGATTAACAAGAAAATCTTTCAAAAATCGAAATATGCAAGGTTTACAAATGTAAAATGCAGTTATATATAAGGTAACTGTTGGTAATATGCAGTTAAAGAAATAACACATCGTTCAATGAGTCCCGGAACTAACTAAGAAAGCAACATCCATTTAAAAAAAATTCACGTTTATTCATCAACATAATCACCATGAAGAGCTATGCAATCATTCCAAGGCTTTTCTAACTTTTCGATAACATGCTTGTTAAACGTTTGGCCTTGTCCGCAAAATAAGCTTCAGTGGCAGCGATGACTTCCTTATTTAAGCCAAATCTTTTCGCTTGGAGCATCTTTTTGAGATCAACTAACAGCCAGTAGTCACTGGGGCCTGGATATGGAGAGTATAGTGGGTGGGGAGGCAGAGTGAAGCCCAACTCGTTCAATGTAACCAGTGTTTGCATTGACTTGTGGCATGGGGCATTGTCTTGACTGAAGATGAATTTTTCTTCATATGCGGTCGTTTTTTTGCGATTTTGTCTTTCAGACGCATCAATAACTCACTGTAATAGGCGCTATCGATATATTTTTCCCTTTCCAAGGTATTCGATGTAAATTATTCCTCGCGCATCCCAAAGAACAGACGCCATGACTTTGCCAGCTGACTGCTTCGTTTTTGGACGCTTCGGATGGCTTTCACCGGCTGCACGCGACTCAGCTGACTGCTGCTTTGACTCCAGAGTGAAATAGTGGATCCATGTTTCGTCCATTGTCACATATCGGCGCAAGAAATCCTGTTTATTGCGGGTAAACAGTGACAAACAGCTCTGTAAATCATCGACTTGTTGTTGCTTTTGTGCCATTGTGAGCACATGCGGCACACATTTGGGAAACACTTTTTTTCATTCCCAACTTTTCATGTAAAATCATACACGCGCTTCCAGTTGATATGTTTACCATCTCAGCAATCTCACGAACTTTCACTTTGCGGTCATTCATTACGATTTTCAACATTTGTTTCACATTTTCTGGAGCGACTGCTTCATTTGACCTACCCGAGAGTGACGCATCATTTGTATCCGTGCGACCGTACTTGAAATCAGCATACCAACGGCAAAGGTTGTTTTCGATGGAGCAGTGTATGGATAACATTTTCCAAGCCATTGCTGAGCTTGCACGGTATTTTTGCTCATTAAATAGCAATGTTTGATCAACACTCGAAATTCGTTTTTCTCCATTTTGTCTACCCAAATGCACAAGTAGTGTCACTTTCACCACAGTAGCTTCGCTGTTTCTGGTCCGAATGCCTTGAATGCCCGCCGAGCGGTAAAGTCGCTGAACACTGGTAATTCGGTCTGAGGTTCGAATCCCGCGAACGGGCTGGCTGCATGGGTGTTTTCGTGGTTTTTCCCATGTGTAACGTGTATACGAGCCAGTTTCCCTTAGAAATTCCTCCACGAAGGCATCCCTTCCCTTAGGCAGATAGCCCTAGTGAGCTTTGCCATAATTAAATAAATCATCGAATGCCTTGAAAAGTAGACACGTGTCATTTGAAGGTTAGTTCTTTCGAACAATGAAGTCAAGCTGATATTACTAACACCATCTTTTGGTTAGTCCCGGGACTTATTGAACGATGTGTTAGTACTGTGTTTGAAAAAATTAAAAGTAATTTAAATATCTCAGTACCTTGGTGTGGATGAATTAGGAAAGAGGATTAAGTGAAAAATACAAGTAGTTAAAAACAATTACAAATATATTTTACTGATTATATAGCTTCTTTCCGTCATGATTATTACATATTAAATATGCAACAGAGAATCTGAATTGCTGCTAATTAATTAAAACTTGTTATAGTAGTTAAGGAAAGTTAATGTAAATATTGTAGCAAAAAAATAAAAGTTATTTTTTTTTCAATTTATAATACTACTGAATAATAAACAAATATAATGTTTTGAATTAAAAATTAAAGCATAAAGAACTGAGTTAAGTAAATGTTATTTAAAAAATTATATATGAATTATCATCCATATTAAATTTAAAAATAAGTTCTGTAATTATTCGTATTATATATTAAATTATTTTAACGTTAAATGTTTAAATCATGTGCTGAAATTAAGATTGCTAGACCAATAATGAGATAACGGCGGCTGGTTTCAAGTTAACAACAAAATTTAAAAATAAATGCAGTACTAAGAACATGGTTTTACTAATATAGTGTTAGTATTGAATTTGATATGTATAAGTAATGCTATAAGTTAAAATTAAGCCATTTTCATGAAAATGTTAATAAAATTAACAGAACACTTTATGAAATCTTTATATTATGAAGGACTATTGAGCAAATCCTCTTAAACTGCTAGTATGCAGTTAAGTAAATAAAAGTTGGACTTTAATTTATCCTGATTTACATTGTTGATTCTATAAATATGTATCAAATCAACAATATAAATTCAAAAAAACTTTTAACTTCAAAATTCAATGCCTTTAATTATTTCCACTATAATCCCTGAATTTTAATGTCAAAATGTAAAACTCAGGGAGAACTTCATGCTAAATATTTTTTCGATTCTAAAATTCCACCTTGTATGCAGATTGCTAATGCAAATTGAAGAGCATAAATAAAAGTATCATTCACTGTTTACAACATTAAATAAATGTTTTCTTACTTAAAGGGCGACTGAAGAGAGGAACGAGAACTAGTCAACCCATTTTAGATGATGACTTGTTTTTTCTATTATATTTTTGTTCGAACGCAACTACGCAAGTTATTCCGTTTTTTTTTTTTTTTTTATTTATTTATTTTTTTTTTTTTTTTTTTCCACAGTAGAAAATACAAAAACTCAGCTATATCCTCATCGGATATAAGCCATTGATCTTCTCACGGTCAGCTGGCCAACAACTTAAGCACCGAATAGGCAGGCGCACTGCAAGAATGCGGTAATTCTTTACAACTGTGACACATACGTCAAAGAAGCAAACCTTTAGATGATGCAAAGGAAGAGAGTAAGTTTTTAAGCATTTCAGCAGCATGAACGTTTCAGCACTTTCTCTTATCTGTCTCCCACTTTTTTCTTAAATAACGACGTGTCAAGTTTGCCGTATGAAACATTTTTCTATATAAAGGCGTATTGTTACACGGGTATCTTTAGACACAGGACCCTTTGTAGCTATAATCACAATACAGTGCATATATGAACACAGAAAAATATGAATCAGTATACTATTTATGTTACAACTGAGTCTTCGGTCAATATCAGGGAATTAATAATTGCTTTCTAAGGAGTCAACAATTACAGGCAGATTTGCAGCTTCCCGGAATGATGACCCTGCGCAATGAGAAATGAATAATACTTTATGTTAAACAGGTACTTAAATATAACAATATTTGCAAATTTATTTAATTATAAAGTATAATTTTCTAATTTGTGAAGAAGAGGCTTAACCACGAAATCATTGAAATAATCAATAATTTTCTTTAATTTTTTTGCGTTTGTAAAATGCTTGGCTTACATTGGTTTGGACTAGATTATTTTGATTATGGCAAAGCACACAGGAATATCTTTCCGAGAGAAGGTATACGTTATGGAGGACATTCCAAGCAAAACTGGCTCATATTCATATTACACATAAGGAAAACCATGAAAACGCTAATGCAGCCAGTCCGTTGTTCGAATCCTGGTCTTATCTACCCGCCCACTGTTTTACATGCAACATGTAGCTTATGTGCTTTCTCTTAGATACATTTCCACTTTATTAATACCCAATAATACATAATGCTAAATGCAGAAATATATTAAAGCAGAGCTTCTTCCTTTACAAATCGCAAAAAAAAATCATATTGAATAACCTCTAATAACGAAACATTCTTTTTGACTTCGGAACAATTATACTGAATTTACTTGTGTTCAGCTTATGTGAATTTTAACTTTTTCACATACTACTAGAAGCTGAATATAGATAAGATTTGAACTCTGCTTATATAATATGTAAGTGCACTTCTAAGTTATTTAATTGCGCACAAGAGAGCAGTCTGCGTTTATTGTTCGTAACAGATATGATTTTAGTTTGATTTGCTTTCAGCGATTCATTTTTTAAACTAACGTAACAATTAGGCGAAAAGATTTTTCTCGTGAGAACCTAGTGTTTTGGAAATGACTAAATTTGTAAGATGAGTAGAGTGCATTCATAACTTCAACAAGGAATATGACCTATTATAGTTCAGCTTTTAAAGCTTAGCCTGTATCATTGATTTACGTGTATGTTTAAAGAGAATTTGATTCATTGAGAATAAAGAAGGAGCAGTATCTGCTTGATTAGAGTTTGATTGTCCTACCATGGATAACAAACTCCTAGTTAATGCTCAGCATTAGCAGGTTCAAGTCATTTGATGGGATTCTAGAACACGCTGAGAGGGATATAATGATATTTTATTATGATCGTTTATTGAATTGTTATCAAATAATTTCTACTTCTAAAGCCAAGAAGATAAGAAAGGAAATAACATCATTAAGAAACTTTTACTTTATGGACTATAACCGTTTACTCTATTTGGCATCTTTATAGATCCATAGATATCCCGCGTGCGTATTTATGCTCATTGTCTTGATTGCTATTAGGAAGGCGCCCCTTATTAGACTGTTGAAATTATTGCTTTACTTGGCCAACCACTCCAAGTACTTTTATTATCATTTTAAACAACTTTAAGTACTTTTATTGTCCTTTTATTATTTCGCAGTCTCAAATTTGCGAGCTTAAATTATAATTTCAAACCAGAATATCTTAAATTTGTCTGTAATGTTTTTCACAACTACAGATTAGAAGTAAAAGGATGCAGTTGCAAGCAAACTGCCGTTATATATGTAAATTCCTTACTATTAACACTAAGAAATATAATTGTGGAATACTTGCAGGCTTACAAGCATACATTTTGCTTGAAACAATATTATAAATATTGCAAGTGATACATCAATTTGCCAAGAATTACTTTTATGTTTGTCTGCTGAATCTAACTATGTCTGAAAGCAAGTTATTTTTGGCTAATAATTCCTTTAAATCTTTGCAGCTTCTTTTTAATCATACCTATGCATTTGCGAAGGTTGTTTTTCCAAAGCATATCAGTATACAACTTTTTAAAACATTTGTAATACTTTTATGATGTTTTAATCTCTTAACTAAATAGTTTAACCGTTTCCTCTACTTGACTTTTCGGCAACTCCTTAAACAATCGCTTAATAAATTAATAATTGCAATTCAAAATCCATTTGATTTGTCCAATAGAAACCACTAGTCAAAACTTATCTGTCAACTAATAGTTGAACTCATTTCGATATCATTAGTTTATAGAAGAAAAAGTGGCTACCAAACACTGGATAATACTAAAATTAGGCAAAAAAAAAAAAAAAAAAAGCAAATTTAGATTGGTGCTAATTTTAAATAAAGCTCTGTCAATTTGGAGAGTCGTCTGGCATAGGTTGCTTTCCTTCAGAAACGAAACGATATTCTAAGGGCAATAAGCCAACAATCTATAAAAGTAATCAATTTACATTTTAAAAAAACTGTAATGTCTGTAGTACTTTGTAGTTAGAGTAACGGAAGTTTACATTGTCGTCGAAAATATAAAAGAGATCTATTTCACTTCACCAAAGCATCTAATGGGAATACTTTTGTTATTTCTTATAAGAAATTATTTCCTTTGAAAAAACAGTAAAAAGATAAAACAATTATAAAATGTGTCATTTGTGTAAAAAAGTTGTAAGAATAACCCTTTTCGATAAAAGGTGGCGAAGCCTTCCTAAGAAGACCACCCGACCACGGTTATCATCTTCTCTGAAAGGGATCATCTAAAAAAATGACTGTTTGTGATACTTCCGGTATAATTACTTCAATTATGTTCTGAAAAAGTGTGACCAATTTAAGAGGTGATAATCAAAGGAAGGCGGTTGCATGGCAGCGGCCATTGTATGTCACACAAAGTCCAGACAAGTGTGAGGCATTTACCTCAGATGAATATCTAGAAAAGGCGCCAAAAGATACAAAAATTTAAAAAGTCATTAAACAAATTATAATTATTATCTTTCAACTTTGAAACACTTTAAGGAACGTTACGGAGTATAAAAACAACTTTGTGTTGTAAAAATATTCAGCTCAATTAAGAGAGGAATAAGTACCATTACTATAATTGTTGTTTTGAGCTGTATAAATCAAATTTGCCTAGAAATGCTTCCTTCATTAAAAGTTCTCCGTTGTCTGCTTTTAATTTGAACTATAGTTCTTACTTCGCCATAAGAAGCTTTCTAAAATCCATTAGTGTATAAACGGCGACACAATTGCCTACAGTTTGCAAACGCAGCGTAGCGCATAAAGACCCCTTGGAATAGCATTGGGAGACTAAACTAAGACGTTTGAAAATGAAAGTTGCCATATTATAAGTCTTTCGTGTCATTTTTGGGGTAAAAGTTTCGATTGAATGAGGCACATAGTGCGAGGCTTTTGCCTTATTGCGTCCATATTTAATTTGCTCTGATTCTGCAAATTTGGCTCTATTTTCGGTTATTTCTGGAGATATTGCACGCATTGCTGACTGGATTAAAAGAATCAGCACATTAGTCTGTCTCTTTTTTTAATCAAAATTGAAATGTAACTGAATAAGATACGGCATGATTTCTGTTTTCTTGACTTGTTTTTTTGCTTATAATGAAACAATAAAATTGCTGTAGCCACCTTTCCTTTTAAGCTATGGTTCTTTCTTTTATCTCATATGCTACAAATAAACATTCCATAACGGTCGGAAGGTTGCTGGTTAAGCATTCAGAGGAAAACTATGCTTGAACCCTTAGGTTATTTAACTGTCTCTTCACCGAGAATGATGACCAAGGTTCTGCACAGTGGACGATCGATTTCACATCCGCAAGAAAGGAGAAACGTCACCCCAGGTTTGAAGAAACACACATATGCTATCATAATAACAAGTATGGCTAATTATTTAAAGAAACTATTTCAGATTTATAAAGTTAACTTATTTTGCTACTCTGATTTACAAAATGACCTTCACTGAATAAAAGATATCATTAAACATTAGAAACCGTTCTTTGCAATTCGGATACATGAAATTCAAGGTTTAATTTCACCATCTGAATGGAAATACTGTATGCACGCACATACATGGAGAGCAGTAGACTGCGGTAATTCACAAATGTGCATCCCGTTTAGCTAAAGGAAGAATATTTGTCGAGTCATCGAGTTGGTAATCATGCGGTTGTGTAATATAAAATGGAATAATTTTTCGCCAGTTGTACCATAAATGATGGTAACGAAGAATGAATGATGGTAACAATAGAGATGTAATAAGAAGTTATATGTTTTAATTATGGCCGGCTGCTGCGGCAGTATTGGAGGTGGTAAAAGAACTTAGAAAATAAAGATTTGCGTATTAATCGAATGGGATGTGTGTATTTACTAGTGCCGAACTTATTTTGGACTCTCCACAATCCCTGAAATGAAAATTATATGCTATCTATGAAATTAAATTTTGATTATGGTTTTGATGTAATACCACTCATAATGAGAAATTTGTTTTAATTGTAAATTTTGAAATTTTCAGTGACATGAAAAAAATAATTTGTATGGGAAAAAGGGGAAATATAAAACTTTGAAAAATAATACTTAAGATGAATATTTCAGGTGATAGCCCTGATTAGAGATAAACTTCAGCGTTAATTACCTACAATGTAACTGATTAATAACTTAATTACAATCTATTTACGGCTACACTTGCAGTAAAATTGCAATGGCAATCAATGCAGTTGCAGTGTAATTTTAATCAGAAATCGTGCAATTCTATTTAGTTCAATTTCAGTACACTTGTAATTTCATGATTTATAACTACTTTTACGTTATAATTATAAACACAGTATAATTATAACCACGGTTCTTAGTTAAGTAACTATAATTGCCAACCTCAATTACAGTTACATTTGCAAATGCAGTTAGATTATGCAGTTACTTTTCAATTACTATTACAATAGAATTACAGTTAAGTTTAAATATAAATAGGAAGCTAGCTGTATTTATTGAATAGACTAAAAATCCTATTTTCTATGCAGAGACTTGCCTCTGCAATACACTTGCTCCAGCCCCCAAGAAGTTTCTCATTTCTCAAAAAATGAAGGTCTTGTTCGTCCTTTCTAACTCAGCCTGAGAAATCTGCTCAACAGACTAATTTCTTCTCCATTGCGTACTTTTTCTTTCTGATTCTGCAATGAAATAACGCATCCATGTTTCATCACGGGTTAGTATGGCTTCAACCCGTCTTCTTTCCTTGTGTTGGGATATCACAATTGAGAAATTCACCTGGCGTTCATCTGCTAAATTTTAGACGATCTTTAATGCTTTCACACGACCAATACATTAAAGTTCTTTAACAGTGATTTTCTGATCAACTAGAATGAGTGCATCAATAGCATTAGCTTGTTTTTGTACAGAGTGGTGCATTTTCGGTTACTAATTTTGAAAATAATATACTTGACCCTAGAGACGGTAAAACTCCAAATATTTTACATCAGCTTTTTCGCTATGCTTGTCAGTTTACACACAATGCCCTTTAGACATTACTACTGTGCCTTGTGTGCATTTCTACAGTTATCTGTGAACCACTACGTCTGTCAAATTTGTCGACTGAACCACTACGTCTGCCAATCTATCCACTTTTCGAAATCTCGTACCAACAGAATGGGGCCACAGCCCATAAGTGTCGTCTCGGCATGAACACCTTACGGGATTTTTTTCCAAATCGCACTATTTCTCGTATCGGTGACATTTAGTGCCCGCCAAATCCCTCTATCTAAGTATCTCAGATTTCTTCTTGTAAAACACTTGAAAAATATGATGTTTGCAACCAGAGAGTGGGATACAGAAGAAGTGAAGGAAATAATCGGGAAGAAAATTGAGCACATGATCCCCGAATATGCTTGACAGTGTCATGCAAAGTGTCTATAACCATTGTGCAGTGTCATGCAAAGTGTCCGAAACTATTGTAGAATGTCATGCAAAGTATCCGTAACAATTGTGCAGTGTCATGCAAAGTTTTGTGAATTGCATTGCTAAACGAAGTGGTCATTTGACAGATATATCTTTTCAACAATAACCGTGAAGAGTCATTAGGTTATTTTGATGCTGGAGGCGGGAAAAAGTCAGTGCCCTCGCCGGTAAACGAACCCTGGACCTCTCGAATACGTGTTGAGTATGCTTCCAGTTACACCACGAAGGCATTGGGAAAGAAGAGAGAAAATACCTTATAGATGTAATAGATGCACTCAAAGCGCAGTAGCAAAGTTTATGTGGCATTTATGTAAATGGAGGAGTGTAGTGAAAAAGGCAATATAAAATATTTGGAGTTTCATTGTCTCCAAACCGACTATGTTACTTTCAAAACGGTAATCTAAAATGCTCCACCGTGCAGGATGAAGGCATCGGTAGATGAACATTTTAAACTGTTGGTTTTCTTTAAAAGAATTTGTACCAGTCGCAAGCTCTGTAATGCCTAGTCCTAAAAAATATTCAGGCAGAAAGAGGGAAGGAAACGCCCTGTTTGTGAATGGTGACAAATTTGTAAAAAACTAGCTATTCGCTCAAGAAGTCAAAAGATTAATGTGATGAACTTTATAAAACTGCCATTTTGTAGAAATTAATACAGGTGTTATAATATGTGTCCAAGTGTTGCGATGTGAAAAGAAGTAGAAAATCTTACTTCGTGGTGTCATTATTGACGCGTAAGAAACCACTCGATCACACACCGTATACTATATTGACAAAGATACTTTCCTACAAACTAACGTTTAAATGTCGAAAAGGTCTGAGACAGAATGACATTATTGTTAGTCGAAATAGTCAAAAACCTAATCTACGTTACACTGCTGCGAACATCTTGCTCTGGCATGTTGATTACAGCTAACAGAGTTGATAGAAAGAGAAACTAGCTTTAACGTTGACAAAGGAGTTTGTCCATAATCGTGATTACACTGAACTCTTTACAACAACTAAATATTCCTGCTTATATTTGAACGTTTCTCATGCCTAGTAATTTTAATTACACAAAGCACTTGCATTGTAACTTTAATGATAAAATATTTGTGTAATCTAATTACAATTAGAAATTTAGTTGTAATACCATTTTGCCCTTCTACGATCAGAGATAATCCCAGGTAAAAAATGCTCTATTAGAATATGTTACCATTTTTGAAGACTATTTGTGGACAAAGCTGCAAAGTGGATTGCGTTACAATATTTTTAGCCCATCATTTGTGGTTCGAAGGAAATGAGATTTTTTGAATGCATGTATAATAGCGCGAAGACACAAACTTGGCTGTTTAGCCGTGCTTGACTATATCGCATTCTGCCAAAAAACTTAGATCATTTAGGAAGTGTTTTAGGCAAAGTTACAACACTACAAGGTTTGCTCTTGCGTGATGTCACTGACTTCTAATTTGATCAAAAGTAAAAATTAAAATTATTGTTTGAACAAATTTCATTTATTTCCAATACATCCTATTTGACATGACTCTTAAAATGTACTTGATATCATTCACAACATTTACACTAACTCAAATTTCAATTCTGCCGGGAAGTTTTTAAATCAGCCAAATATGAGCAATCGAATACTTTTGATGATTCAGTCTTAGTGGAATTAGTTTGAAAATGTTCAGAATACATCAAGTTAATTGATAAATGTAATTGTAATAAGTAATTATTATCAAGGGCATCTCAGGCTTTTATTATGCGTGATACGTAATCGTAGATGAATTTTGTAAATATAATCATTTAATCGCTTTTTTCCTATCAAACCACAGAATAAATTGCTTTTTTTTAGTTTATTAGTTATTCAATCCATTCTTAATAAACGCATATTTTATAAAAACTTTCCAAATTGTTTTATTAAACAATGTTGTAAAGGTTATGCTGCTTAGAACTTCGAAACTTTGAAAACGCAGTGTTGTAGAGGTTATGCTTCTTAGAACTTCGAAAAAAATCTTTCTGATTACTGACAATCTTGCAAAAGTCTTTCTGATTACTAAAAATGTATTTTTAAACTTATATTATGGTACATTTTCAGGTAAATTTTATCTGAAGATGGTATTTATTTAAAAAGCTATTGCTTGTAAAAGGAGTTCTGGATTTGTTTAAGTATACCAGCAATTGAACTGTAAATTTGAATTACTCATTCGAAAAGGGTTAATTTTAATTATTTTAACTAAGTAAATTTCAATATCAACTTTACCTTACTACTGATATGATATTGTAATGTATTTTGCAGTAATTGATAAAACAGGCAATCTTTTTAGTAGAACAAAAATTTTATTTCTAGTTCACGGAGATAGATAATTTGAAGAAATTCTTTGGTGGCAAAACTTTCATACTTCTACTAGCTGGTAAAAACTTCAGGTGTGGTGTGTGGTGGTGTATTTAATTATGGCAAAGCACACTAGGGCTATCTGCCTAAGGGGAGGGATGCCTTTCGTGGAGGACTTTCTAAGGGAAACTGGCTCGTATACACGTTACACATGGGGAAAACCACGAACACGCCCATGCAGCCAGCCCGTTCGCGGGATTCGAACCTCGGACCGAACTACCAGTGTTCAGCGTCTTTACCGCTCGACCGCTGGTGGGTTCGTAAAAACTTCAGAATTCTAATTTTTAAAACAATATCTCACGTTGCTGAGCAACGGTTACATAATACAAATATGGCGTTGCCACTTCAACAATAATTATATTTATTTATTAAATAACAAGATATTACAATATGTATTCAACAGTAGTTAGAAATAATGAAGATGTTGAGCAGTACACAACGCAATTCTGTTCATGCAACCGACATCTGCTGTCACGAATTTTCTTACTTCCGAGATTTAAAGTTGCTACTATTGTACGAGAACTAATTTTTATCTGGATCGAATTTCATTCTTAAGTTACGCCTTAAAATAAAGAATGAAAAGAGGGAAGGTGATAAATTTATACTTAAATTTAACGACGTGAAGTCCCTTTCATAAGTAGTGAACTAATAGTATGCAGTTGCTCGTCTTCAGTTTTCACCTTGTAGGATCTAGTACGCTTAGCTATCATAAAACGCGACTAGATCTATCTATGTGTGATCCGTGAGAATTCTCGCACAGGCTTGAAGATGAACACAACCAGGGAAGGTTGCAAAAGATCCTTTTTATTCAGCACAAAATATTTTTGGCACGGACTTAAGTGCTTATAAACAAACACCGACCACATGCAGTGATAACTTAAAAGGTAATGTAACACTAATTTCAAGGTAAAGAGTAGTCCGAGACTACACAATTCAATTTAAACTACCAGGTTGACTCAGAAACCTAAATCGATAGGATACTAACTCGACGGCAAGAATGCGTAGCCGCTATTAAGATTAACAGCTGGTAGAAACTAACGAATGTGCGCTCACAATAGCGAAATTACGCTCTATCTAACCTCTTCGCACCAACAGTTTAAACACTCTCGTTCACCCCCCTTCATTTATATCCTGGCGAGGAAACGCGAAAGGAAAAAGAGAATTCAGGAGAGGATCACAAAATACAATAATTATTAGTAAAAATAAACAGAATGCCGCAACCTAACCAATTTTGTTATCCTATATATGAATGTTATCATCACTTTTGTCTGAATGCATCTTGACTACTGTTGAAAATATAACAGAGTAAAGCATTAATTATTCTTTTCATATAAAGGTAGAATTTTTCTTTAAAATATAAAAGCTAAGTACACGTTCTTAAAATACTCTGAAATAGGAAGTTAATACAAGCAACAGATCCCCCCCCCAAATAAAAAGTACTTGAATAAAAAATGTTGATTTTTCTAAATTAGATTTCTTGAGTTTAGAGTGAAAAAAATGGCAAACGTTTAAGAACAAAAATGAAAGAAGCCATTTCCAAATTATTTGTCCAAAATATAATTTAAAAAAAAAAATCATCGTTCCCATGAGGCTTTTTCAGGTTGACAAGTTTGTACGTCAGGCATCTAAAGGCGCATGAAAAATGCCACAATGTAACCCGGTACGGTTACAATTACTTTGAGGTTAACCAGTTATTATAATTTAGATCCTTACTATAATTTACTATTAATCACCAGAAATGTAAATCAGCTAGAGAGAATTTAAGCTGAGGTTTTTGGATTTTAAGACAGATCGTGCTTCTGCCTCTCGAGGCCATGTTACTAGGTTCGCCAACTTTGTTAAGACTGTAATTATTCAGCTTTGCTTTATTACTGACTTTACTACTGATTCAGCTTTGCTTTATTCAGCTTTGCTTTATTACTGAATGCATTGCTTCAGAATTAAAAGAAATATTGTGAGCAAGCGAAATTACATAGTTGTTCAGGGGGGAAATAAATCTTATTTTTAAAAAGTTTCAAGCTAGTTGAAATAAAGTTGAATTTTTCCTTGTTTAATGACTGCTTTAAAAGAACTCTTTATATCGTTTTTAACTTTTTTATTCTAATATTCTGTTTTAGAAAATATTGCTTTCAAAATAAGAATTTGCGAGTTTAGAAAAATACGAAATATTGAACTGTGAGTTAGTTTTGTCCTGAATAATCAGTTGATGAATTAAAGGCCTGGCTCTTGATACGTAATTGCATTATTCTTTTGCTTTGGTTTTACAAAGACAAAATGTTTTTAAAACTGTAAGACAGCTAGAGGAGGCAGAATTACAAGGATTCCTTGGACTTTTATTGCGTGTAGAAATTTGCATTCCTTCTAGAAATCATGATTTTTGGTCAGTTTTCTCCTTTTCTAGAATGTCACTCAATTTTGTATGTGTATATATTTAAAATTTCCTTTTTATTTAAAAAATGGATATGATTACGTATGCAAAAAATGGGCTCAATGGGATTCTTTAGTTCTCTCTAAATTACAAACCGTCACTATATTACAAACCATCACTATATAATATTGTAAATCGTTACTACATAATATTACAAACCGTAACTATATAATATTATTACAAACTGCTACTATGTAACATTACAAACCGTCACTATGTAATATTACAAACCGTCTCTATAATATTACAAAGCGTCACTATATAATAAATATTTCAATGCTTCATAATATTTTACATGCATATTTGCTTCATTTAGTACATGAACGTCCCTGAAAATTTAGCATTTTGAATTATTGTGTTAAAGAAAGGAATTTAAAGCTATTCGCGGAGAACATTAATGTTATTCTACAATCATAAGAGCTATCTGTAAACTATTATGTTTTAAAAAGCATATTTGGAACCTTAAGAGTTCCTGTTACGTTTAAACACACACACACATACACACGAAAAAAAAAAAAGTGTAATTAAGAAATTGTAGTACAATTGCTGTTTAGAATATACACTAAACTCCAGAAATATTTTGTATGATGGCGTTTCCTTAAATTTTCTTTCTGATTGGCTGATCTGATAATAGCAACCAGAAAACACAACTATTACCGCATGTAAAAGAATATGAACAACTTAGCAAAAGGCCTAGTTCATTTCATTGCGTTTGGAATACCCTCAATTATCGTGCCTTTCACGCTGTGTGTTTTTCGTTACTTCATTTTTCTCTGTGATTTTTCCTCATTTAGAAAACCGCTGAGAATGAGTGGGTTACTTTCTAGTAGCGCCGGTAATCAGGTCTTGAAGAACTGGGCATGCGCATTGAGGCGTGTAGTTTAGATTTGGAGCGGAGGCGTGGATTTCTAGTCGCCAGATGAAGTTGAGAAATAGTTCAGGGATGAACACATTTTTTTCTGCCTTTCAATAGAACTATCTTTAGGCGTCGATCAAATCTTTCGCAGTGGTCTTTACTCGAAACTCCCTCAGTCCCTTCACATTTTCATGATCATGGCACCCTTAAAATAGTTACTGCTAATTTATTTATAGTTTTAACATTATAGTATGTTGCTTAAGTTGTGTGGTTTCTGATACTTGTGTTTTTCGGAAGAATTCATTGAAGCTGGAGATGAATTAATGGAGACGTTTTAGAGTTCTAAGATACATAACCTTCAAAGTTAAGAATTAATCTCTTACAAGAGTTAAGTGTTTTTCGTTTGCAAATAAGTTTATTGTTTATGAAATCTCGTTATGAAATTAGAAATTTATTTTCCAGTAACAGTTTTTTAACATATTCCAAGTCTTTCATCATACATGTTTCATTACTAGATAACGTATTCTAAGTGATATTCATGCACATCAGCAGCTAAGTGAAATTTAATATTGAAGTGGCAAGTTAAGCTAAAGGAAACTCCATAGCTGCTATAGCTTGGAGGAGAAGACTATTTACAACTTATAGCTGTTTTGTAATTTTAACGTACTGTAGTAGCAGATCATTGATTATTCATATTCTAATATGAGCTATCACAGATCTAATTATTTATTATTTTTCCCTCAAACCTGCAATCTAAGCTTTATTCCATCTCCATTTCATTATAAACAACATAAATGATGCTTAGTGTTCAAGAGTTCGAAAGTGTGACAAAGGATTTAACAGAGTCAATTTTTTATTTTCCTGGTTTTCAGATTATTTAAGGCTTATAATTTTGAGAAATTTCATTGTAAATTTGCGTGATCTAGTTTCTAGTTGAATTGTTTCGACGGAGACTGTCCAAGCATTAGCGAGCAAAACTGAGTGAGAACACTAAGTATTAACGGATTTCTGGAGGACTTCTATGCTGTGATGCTTCGATCGAGACAATTGCCAACGGATACTTCTTGCTTAAGCATATCATTACTGCTAAAATAAGTATATCTTTAAGATGTAGCGAAGAAAGAAATGTGTATTTGTGTGATCATACATAATATTCAATTACTAATTACCATATCTCTTGTTAGATTAATAGAGATATATTATTTGTTGGGAATACAGAATTGTTTAGAGCTACAGAAATCAATGCTTTATTCTGCTGCAGTTATTTATATTAGACTGATTTCAAATGATTTGCATAAATACTTATTTTACTTTGTGAAACTTACCGAAGAACCGGGATTATTTGTTAACCCCAATTAGTGCTGTTTCGTAGAAAGATCTGTGGAAAGTGTTCCATTTTTTAAAGCAGTGAAAAAGACATTATCTCCACTTCATTGCAATGGGATGAAGAACATAACCCGTTAGTTTATTCTGAATTTCAACAAGAAATTTCTGTATGCTTTTTAAATTATGATAAAGTAATTAAGTAAAATGTTATGATATGAAAACCAAGAGAAAGCGCAAAAGAAAAATACCATCTACTTGAGAGTATATGGGATGCTTGTATTTGCGGGATGATCAAAGGACTATGGAGAAAAAAGGAAACTCTCTTGATAAACTTCGGAATTTTCTGCTATATTATAGGTAAGTGAAACTTCAGTTGTAGTTCAAATAATTAAGAATATTAAATATTATGCTGTAGACATGTAAACACCTAGTCAAACTTTAGAAAATTTCTCTTTTTTAGATGGTTTTACTTCTTAGATGAGAGAAAGGTTTATGTAATTTAAATTAAAAATTAACTTATATACATTTTAATTCTTCTACTTTTCTTTCTTTTATTATATTAGCGAGTCATAAGTTCTGTCACCTCTTGAAAGTATTTTATTTGTATTTTAGAACAAACACAGATTCAAAAAGTTAATTATTATGCTATTAAAAGTCAAGTCTGGAATTTATGTTAAACTTTATTGGTCAAAACATGTTCTGGATTTATATTTACTTCATTTTAAATTGAAATCATTCATTATATAATCGGTACTGAGTTATAAATTTATACTATTTCCCTGAAAGAATAACTCACGTTTTCATAACATTATATCTTTTGAATTTATGATTTTCGATTAAATAATATAATACATTAATGGTTTTGTAGTAAAAGAAAAGATTTGCTTGCAAGTGGCTTTTCGTTATTTTATTCGCTCATAATTTAAAAACAAAAACAAGATTTCTCTCAGCAATTCTGGACGAAGGCATTTTAGCTTAAGAAAGAAGCTGTCACATGTTTCATAGCAAATACCAGAGTAACATAATAACTTTAATACATAAGCATTCAAAAACTGCGATTAGTTGTCGAAATCGTTTAGTCAGGAGCATCACTTATGAAATTGTAAAATAAAGTTAATACTGATTTTAAAATAAGCCATTGCTTTGAATAACATTCTACTTTTATTTTTATTAATTCTACCGCTGCCTACAAATACATTAAGGTGCTGCTTATCGTATTAAGATTCTGATTTTTATATAAAAGAAAGATTTATGGAACTGAATTAACAATTAACTTGCATGCGCTTTTAATTTTAGGAAACAGACTGTGCTTTCCGACGTTCACAGTTAATAGAAATTTCAAAGATCTAATGGTTTTAGAACTACTTATAGTTTATTATTACAGTCAAGCTAATGTTATTTAGTATTTAATAATTTATTTCAGTACACACATATTCATATATATATATGCTAAAATATTTAGTAAAGGATACGCGATTAATGCAGTGAAGTTACCTTTATTAGAAGATATAAGAAGAGACACTCTAGCAGTTAAGTGATTGCACAGATATAACTTCTTTATATAAAATATTTTAGTAATTTCATAAAAAAATAATAATAATCAAAATAAAGAAAAGTTTTTTTCTCAAGAAACGATCGATAAAAATAGGCCTACGAAACTTTGAAGGAAAATCTAAAAATATGAATTCTCTGCCTATAGTCGTTCGGCTGGAACATGTAATACTTAAAAATATATGTATCACTAAATTCAATTTTTGCTTCCTCTATCAAAAACAAAAACCGTCTCCAAGCCGGGATAGTGATTAGTGACACAAACTGCAGAGCAAAACTGGCAGCATGTCACATTTCCTAACAGAACATGGACCGTACTAAGCCTATCTGCATAGGTTTGGTCTATCCAACACAGACATCTGCGACTGTGGGAAAGTGGGCAGTCCAGACCACTATTACTTTGAATGCCGCTTGACGGCGAAGTACCATCTAAAAAAACCAGCACCCATGTTTCGCGCAGCGTGGTGGAATAATATTCAAAATAACAATACTGCTCAATCGAAACTACATACTATCACTACCTACTGCGCTGCAAAAACGCAGTAACCTGGAACAATTCTCATCACAGTCATTCCCCAAATAGCTAAATTACTGTTTCAGCTCCTGTAATATAAGTATTTAATTTATATATATATATATTATTTATCTTTTTTTACATATATGTAGTTATTTAACTCTTTTGTTATAAAAATCTTTGTTCCATCGAATCAACTTCTTGACATATACAAATATTTGTACTCATCCGGTGTAATACATTACTCATACAGTTATCTAACTTTCGTAATTAAGTGTTAAGTGTTCATTCCAGTATAGTAAATATGCCAACCTAACACAATGAAATACCAATAACAATGTTGCGTAATGTCTATATATTTCTGTAGTGTAAAAAATATTTCTTCCACATTGATTGTCATCACTTAAATTTATCACATTTGACTTATTTATACACCAAATGTAGTATTCATTTAATGCACCGCCAAATGCATATATGTGTATACATACAATATAATTTCACTTATATATAGTATTGATTTATGTTAAAAGAGTGTTCATATGTAATATTGGGCTATTCAAAATATCTTGTAACAAAAGAAAATAATATGTACTGAACAACAGGCCTTGTATGCCAATGTAACTGATTTCCGCATAAATGACGTTCAATTCCGTACGGCAAGAACTGGGATGGATGTCATCTTCGCGGTGTATAGTGATTAGCGACGCTGACTGCCGTACCGAAGAGTCCGGCTCGAATCCCGGAGAAGGCATGGATGTTTGTAAATGTATAATGTCCATGCGGCATGAGGGCAGTCTAAATATGTGGCGAGTCAAAAGTCCTCTCAAGGGGTTGTGGTAGGGGAAGAGAGGGTAGGAGACCTACCAAACCCTCCCCCACCGAGGATGCTCTCTATCAAAATTGGGGACGGAACTGAGAAAAGTAGTATTGTCACCTGTATCATCGTAGCACCTTCTTAACGACAGGCGCGATCTTGCACTCCTTGCCACGATGTATTTCGTGTGCTTGTTCTGATGTTTCACTGTCCGACAAGTGAGATAAGTCACAACAACAACAAATAGATCCTCAGAGAATTTAACTTCTGAATGATCGGTGAAATTTCTGAAATTCCTTGTTAATATTAGGCTGTAAGATTATGTCAAATTTTAAATCCATTACACATGAAATCAAAAGAATTTCCTTTTTTCCCCCCTTCAAACTATGAAATGTTTATACAATTCATATTTTGAAATATGAAATGTTTCTAACAATCATACTTTTCTACTCGTTCTTTTCTGTAAATATTCAGAAGTATTCCCAGAATTGCCTTATAATCCTTGCTCCAGTTTCAAATTGTCAAATCACTGATATTTCTACAACATTTCTACAACTTAATTCCACCTGGTTCGGGTGCGATCAGCGTAGTGCCTAAGGGCGGAGCACGTAATAAGCAAAAAAACCTTTTGATACATAAACCACATTTTAAACTTTGTGCGACAGTGTAAAACTTGTCAACACTCGAATACTAAAAACAAGGTGTTTTCCAAGGAACACTGATAACATAATGCGTTAGATGATTCGGGGGGCGGGACTTCTTAAAAGTTCCTTATATTTAATACTCTGATCAGGTGAAATTGCATGTAATCATCAAGTAGTTGTCATTTGTTTTCGTATTTCTATAGTATCAGGTTTCTTTTACATCATCTTATGCAGTAAACTAATTTATTATCCTTATTAACATGTATTTATTACCAAGCCTCTTGCGATTGGAGCTGAAATGAATGCTTTTTATGCATGCATTACATTAGCACAAAGGCTATTTCCAATACTGTGAACAACATGAATTTAAGAATCAGCTGATCTCTTTACATATCTCATGCATAATCTTACAAACAAAATGCTAATAGACAGCCACCGTATTACTGAAGTATTATTTCGGTTGTTATTAGCCCTGCTATTCCAGATTAAAATAAACATAATATTGCGAAACCATTACCATGAAATAACTAAAACTGAAATACAGTTTTAGTAGATATTGATATCTTAAAAAGTTTAAACTTTCAAAGCAGAGATATCTATTTAATCGTCGCTTCCTTGGCCAAATTGCGAAATATTTTAATTTTCAATAACATATTCCTTTGTATTTTAAAGCCTTTGTTGCATTTATTCATTCAAACCAAAATTTAATTATCCTCTTAATAATTGTCATGTAAGTGTCATTGTATTTATGGTGCCTTTAAAATGGTAATTCATTTCTTACTACTGCTGCAATTGTACTGAATTTATGTGGAAGGTTATTTTAATATTTAAAGAACTGTAGTGAATTCTTGAGGAAGTCTACAAAATAGCTGCAACTGAAGAAAAGAATGGAAAGGTGTGGAAGCCGTTATTAATCAGACTTTTATTCTTTATTTATTCCTCTATTATGGCTAGGGCAATTTAATGATCTGGTTTGCGACTCCAGAATTTAATACATATTTGTTTGCTTGTTTAGACGATTATGACAAATCACATGGGTGTTACTTGCCTTCTAAACTGAATGATTATTGACAATTTACTAATTACAATACTCATCTCATATTCGCTAATTATGCTTCTAATGCTGTAAGGTACAGTTAACATCAAAAACTGTATTATTTATGTAATCTTGTGTTTATTTAATGAGACAGAGAAAGAACGTAGGGAGAAAGAAAAGTTCAATGACTTCCATACATTTTATTTGTTATATATTTATATTATTAATTAAGAACAACAATGGGTTTTTATTCTGCAAACTTATTTCTAACACATTCTCAGGGATACATTTTTTCAATAATGCAACAAAGATTAGGTCATATTATATGTATCCAGATTAAACAACTTTGATTTTCTTCATATCGAGGAAAGTTTTCAAAGAAAAAATTTTAACTGCACTCTCAAAACTTCATACAATAGTCTAACATTTCAAAGATGAATTTAACATTAAAATATCAAGATGTTTTTAAAAATTATTGCTAAAAAATTGCTGTTTGATCTTTGTATTAAAATTCCAGTTTAATTTATTATATAGTTTTGAACTACGTAGGTATGATAGACCTACTAATTTGAGAATTATTTCAAGAAATTCAAGGTAGAGAATATAAAATAATATATTTAAAATAAAATATCCAGAATAGCAATTCCAGAGTTTTAGAACCTCATTCTGTGTGACTTAGTTTAAGGTGAACTGAAAAACATTGCAGTTTTACATTAAATGATTATCAAAACTAACTGTAAGCTGATAATATTAGATCATGATTTATTATTATTAAGTAGTCCACATTTTGAACTTTAAAGGGCTTTATTATTAGAAAGGTATTAAAATAGCATATAAATAACCATACTTAATGAAATATTCTAAATTTTCAAACTTCTAAACTTACACGTGCTTTTTCGCTGTTCTTATTTTGATAAGGGTATAAATATGCATCAGATGAATGCACATTTTATAAATAGCTTGAAATTTTCCTTCATTTCAGTTCTACATATACGTTCTACGAATTCTTTTTATCCCTTCGTAATTCAGAGTTTTTCCCACTTCTCAATATTTGTTTCTGAACTCATTTTTGACCTTTCCAAATTTATTCTGTCTATAATAGCTTTGACTTATTTTTGCTCCATTTACCCTTATTTTAAAATACAAAGTAAAATTTGTAGAATTAAGAAATTTTACAAAATTTCTGATTTAAAAGCTATTTACATCAGCACCCACTCTAAAATGTTAACGGTTTAGAGCAATTCTGATGAGGTATGGTACAGATAAGAAGAAAAAAACTTGACTAGCAAAAGACATAGGCAATAAAATGCAATCTGAAAGCTTCAGATTATATTAAACGCCTCAGAAAGTTTGCCATTAAAAATTAATTTTTTTTAAATTTAGAAACGTAAAATATCGTAAAATTTAAGAGTAATAAATAGTCATTTCCGGATTACATAACATATGGCATTAGAACGGATCTTTTTAGTTTCAAAAAGCTAAAAATTCTCAGAAAAATTGTAAATTGCATATATTATAAAATAAGCGTGTTTAAAATTGTATCAATAATATACACAATAATAGAATCGATATTAAAATTAATATATATTTAAATTATTAGGAAGTGCGTCTGTTACTTTTGTTGGAGTTCTGAGTTCCTGTTATCCAAGGTTACTGTATTACAAGGTTTGCTCTTGCGTGACATCACTGACTCCTAAAAATCTGATCAAAAGCAATTACTCCTTTTGTGGCTTCTTTTCAACCACACCTGTAATTATGTGATGTCAGCGTTAGGAATATTCTAAATTTGTTTGTCTACTGACTTGCTGAGCTGCAAGTGATTGCGTCAGCGAGATAAATGCTTATTTGAGCAAGCAAAAATATCAAATGGAGGGATTTTTGCGCCGCATTTGACATCATAAAGCATCAAATTTTCTGATCTTAGCTTTGGTATCAGACTACAACCGATTTTCCTTGTTATTCTGTTACTGGATGACCTTTCCCATCGGAAACTTATTCCAGAGCAGAGAAGGCAAATACGAGCAGAGAAGGCCAATATGGGAAGAAAATGTAAAAGAAAAAAATTAGGGTTACAGCAGGGGTAAAATCTGAATACGGATTAAGAATACATGTCCAAAAGGTTAGGAGGAACTTGCAGTCTATAAAAAGGAATAGCCGCCAGAAGAATAAAGAATATAAAGAATATAAAGACATTCCTCAGCAAAGGATTGAAATTTTTGACAGAACGAGTAGAAGCAGAAACGCTATCAAATTTCTGCACAGCATTGCCGATAGCAAAGAAAAAGCATGTTCGCTTCGAAATTATGAAAGATTAATATTGACGAGGATACAAATGATGATAATAGCTCACAAAACACAAGTGTTAAATGTGTAAAAGAGAAGATTACGACCGATTCTTGGAAGAAGAAAGATAAGAAGAAAATAAGGCAGCAATAAAGAAACCAACAACTGAGGTGAGAATTGCTGAAATCAAAGACCAAAATCAGCAGGAAGATAAGTCAGATTCAGCCATGACAGACTATGGCATAAGAAATAAGATAATAATAAATAAGAAATAAGATTAATAAGAATTTAATTTTTTTAATAATTTAATAAGAATTTTATTTTTTAATAATTTAATAAGAATATATTTTTATTAACGTATTAATTAAATCGTTATTATTTCTTTTAAATTTATACCTTTACTGTAAACTTATTTTAAAATATGAATTGTCAGCAATGCTACTGTCATAATGTTTAAGTCTAGTCTTTGAATCATTTGAGATTCAGGTCAAGAGAAAGTAGAAGCCATTTTGTGATGATGATACCATCGCTCTCCAGTTCTTTGTACAGAGAATAGCTTATTATCAAGTAGATAATGTAAGAGAGTCGGGGCTTTTATTTAATTCCAAATTTTGCCGTATACGTACTCTTACGTGTTCTTAAGCATGTGTATTGCTATTCCCATCGTATTTCAATAAAATCTTAGTCAAAAATACATTTTTATCATTGCTAAAATTTGAACAGCAAAAATAGTCTTTAGGAACTTTAGATTAATTGCTTTAGAATTTTTCCATGAATGCGAATTTATTTGCCATTTGTTACTTTAACTAGCTTTTTAATAGCTGCTACTTTAATTTTGTCAGAGATTTTTAATCTTAGTTCAAAACGATAAAAAAAATTCCATTCCTTTTAAATACTACTCGCTCACTTTAATTGGCATCACATGCGAGATTCAAACTTAATTTACTCATTTGTATTTAACATATATTTATTGATTATATCAGACTTCAGATTTATGGAATTAAAAACTGCTCCCATTTGTCGAAATTTTCTTTACGCCAATTTTACTGAATCAGTTCTTACATAATAAAGCATGTTTTTTTTTTTTTTTTTTTTTTTACTTCGCGGAATTCAAAACGTCTCAGCGTTGTAATTAAAGTAATCGATTACATAATCTGTGGCACATTCTTTAAATAGATTCTGCGCAGTTTGCTTCGCGGACTGTTTACAGATGTTTAACTGACGGCAAAGTTAGTAGCATTTTAATCCAGATAAACTTTGCTTTCCACCATTGTATTTAAATGACTTTCCCTTCAGGTCACTCATGCATTAATGCACGAAAAAGAAACTAAATAAGAGTTACTAAAAAAGCAGGCGCATTTCATTTAGGCAGGAAAAATTTCTTTTCGCCCTGTAATCGCCAAGTTCTTAACCTCAATCGGCTTGCGTTTATTAATGGTCAAGGGCAAAAAACCATAAGTTTCTTACGATTCTACAAAAAAAAAAAAGAAAAAATAGTAATAAAATGTTATGTTTAAAAAACTACTTTTATTGTGCACCTAACCTCCATAATTACTCTGTTTTGCTTCCATAACATTTTTGTTTTAAGGTCTCCTCTCGCAAGATCCGGTCTGTTTCACGTGTCGTCATACGTTCCGAGTGTTAACTCCACCATGGATTTGGGCTAAATTGGGGATCCACAAGTGAATGTTGCTTACCGTCTTGTTTAGAACTTCGTTACATGACCTCGATTTCTCGAATGTTTTACTGCATCTTTCTTCCTAATTTTGAAGAAAATCTTTCCACTGAAACCAGAAAATTGACATACAGAATTTATTTTTGTTCATTCATTTTTTTTATAAACTCGATGACATTGAGAACTCTCTCTTTCTGTTGAAGTTTCTCGCTCTTTTCTTCTTTTTTCGTTGTTATGTTTACTGTCAACTGAAGAATTTATTCTAGTTAAAAAAAGAAAAAAAAACTCTCACTGTTACTTTCACTATTACATTAAAATCATTTGTATAATTTACACCATTTCACAAAAAGTTTATGGGTAAGTGCAAAAAAGTATAATAAGTACCTAAATCTGTAACTTTATAAAAGTAAATACAGCTTTAGTAGAAATCTATATGCTGTGTACTATGTTTTGGAATCTATAATCCGTATGCTAATACAGGCGTCGGCAACCGTTTTGGTTGTGGGTCAAAATCAACCACAATGTGTGCATTAAGACTTTTCAGGTCAGTGGTATATTCATTATAGAACAGTCGTTATTGATCTATAATAAGATAAATTTTATTGATAAAATTATTACAATATACTTTAAACTTTAAAGCTAAAAATTAAAATCATTATTATAAAAACAACTGTATTTAACACTGTTAACTGTATTTGTAATGGTAATTTGTAGCTAAACGGTATCTGTACAATTAGCTGTATTTTTCTCTTCGATATCAACACCTCGATGATAAGGAACTTGTGACTTCGAGTCTGGCTTATAGTTAGTCGTCTTAAGACGAATACAGGCATTTGAATTTTCGGTAATTAAGCTGCTCCTCTTCTTACTTAAAATAAATTTCATGCTTGAAAATATTTGCTCGCATTTATAAGTTGAAGTTAATGTGGACAAAATGGCAAAGCCAGGTTTCTGGAATTATGGATTATGGATCGGAGTGGTCAAACTTATCGATTTCTCCTTCAACTAATGTTACGATTTTTATTTTTTTAAATAAAAATGTGTATTCATTATTGCAACTTTGTAATCAAATAAAAATATTATTGTTATTATTTATTATTTTTTATGTATTCTTTAAATGCTCGTTTCGTGTTTATGTTTTATAATTTATTTTTATGTATTATACTTTATTTTCGAAACTCAAGTGGGTCACTTGAAATTATGAAATGGGTCATTCGGTGAACGGTGGATTATAGGCCTGTGCTAATATCTATATGCTATTTGATATATATATATATATATATATATATATATATATATGTATAATCTGTATTCTGAAAAGTGGCGCCAATCATTTTTTTCTAATGCAATTTGGGCTAATCTTTAGAATATGCTAACAGGTAGTTTGGCGACATTTTGGTAAGGCGATAAAGGTTACTAGCTAGGACTTTAGCAATAATCTGAGAAGTACACAGTTCGAATCACAGATTATTTTGTCTCAGAGAAATGAGAGAAAAATGAGACATGTAATGTGACATTTTCCGGAAAATTCCGATCGTTATTTTAGCTAATAAGCACTTAGAAACAATTTCGCAGCTAAACTGCAGAATCGCCCACTTATTTGTTTGGCGCTTTTTACAAGAGTAAGAAGAACTGGATTTTTGTGAATTTTCTTTGACTTTTTAAGTGAAAATAGGTCGATGTGTACATAGATAAAGTCAAGAGTGTGCGCAATGCCATTTTTGTGCAATTCTGGGATGTTTTTTTAAGTGAAAATAGGTCGATGTGTACATGGATATCGCGTATGTGCAATTCTTAAAAACGCGGCAAGCAGTTTGCGATTCTGCACTTTCTCCAATTTCGAACCTAATCTTCGTCATGATTAAGCACTTTTGTTCCATAAAAGTTCTAGTATAAGCAATTCGGCTAGCAGATTGTTGGAAAAAAATTTTGAGTTAAAAAATAAATAAATAAAATAAAAAAAACATGCTCTTACTTCGTGAAAACAAAATGGCGTCCAAAACAAAACTAGCAGGTTGCTGTAGCAGGGTTGGTCGCCAAAAATTCGGCAAGTTACCATAATGTAAATATTCACCGCAATTTGATACGGAAATTCGATTCTCGTCATTAATAATCATTAGAAAAGCGTTTCAAAAAGTTAACGATCGTATACCCTGTTTCAGTTATTCCTGGATTAAGTAGCTAAATTAATTTTTTTAAATTTAGAGAAATCAATGGTTAGTGGTTTTTAAGTTACTAAATATCTGCCAAGCAAGAACGGATCCTAACTTGGCGTGCTATGGCTGCCTAAACATACGATCTTCTGTCTTTTCACAAGCAGTATGCACGATTTGTATAGCTTGGATATTTGAATTTGCGCATATTACGTAACATATCAGTTAAACTTTACAGTATTTTTCGCATGTTACATGAATACCGTATTATCCGTAATGTTTGCTATTATTCGTGTAGTAATACGTAATCGTGGTTACTTATTTTAGCAACTATGGTACGTCTTCAGACGTACTACTACCCACGGACAGGATACGATTACTACATCTCTCTACAATGAATTGATTAATAACTTCATTGCATGGCTTGTTATTAACTTCGATTTCAATAAGAGGCTATATATGTTCAAAAATTTATTATCTTTTAAGACATGACTTATTATTATTATTATTATTGTTGTTGTTTTGTTGTTAGCATTTATCACAACTCATATACCTTTGGACAGGTAGAATAAATATTAAACAAAAACCAACTTTCGATAGGTGGTTTGTTTCAGAAAGTATTTTACTCCGTCTCTCTCGTTATCAAAAGTTCCATTAGTTCCCTCTTCTTAAAAAAGAAAATCCAACGTCAATATTTATCTGATACTGGAATATGCCTGAATGTGTTTAAACTTGAGACCGATTATTATCGGCCAGGAGGGATGCCGCACACTCGCTCATTACATTATTGGGGTGTGCCTTTTGCATAGAAGTTAATACGAGAATCATAAAATTTTGCAGATTCCAGGATATAAAGAAGATATCCTTATTCCCATCCAAATATTGTGAAGAGTCTGAGCTGGATTCAACCTTCTTTATTTTTTTTCGATAATAACTAAAAGCATACAGCTGGAGTATCATTAAAAGTACTCTCAGGTAATAAAACCCCACACAAAAATTAGACGAGAAAGATACATTTTAATAAAAGGAGTGATAAAAAGTGCAGTTGAAGCTAACTGTGAAGAAATCAACAATGAATGAGATGCAAGTAGTTTCCTCTGCAGAACAAATGCCTCAAACTGTGCTACATTTATTACATACAAATAAACTTCATGTTTTGCAATTATTTAGCAATAAAATGCCGTTTATGCTTTCTGTAAGATGATTCCAGTTACGAATGTTGAACGCTTCCACGCCTATCTTAGATCAGTGGTCGGATTGCATTTACCCACTGTTAACCTCAAGTATCTTCCACTGTTATGATTTGATTTGATTCACTAACTAATTTGGCTTCTGGTATCTTATCGGATGCCCATTTAACAGATCTTTTTCTCCCTTTAGATAATTTTTTTCGCGCGCACACACACACACTTATGTAATTTTAAATTCCCAAGCCTTCATAATTCTTTACTTCTGATTCCTCGGGATAAATAGTAAACTGAATTAAATTCATTAACTCGAATTTGAATACTTTTATTTTCAAATCGAAGTATATTGGTAACTAATTACGCGAAATAACAAAGTTTCACTTTTTCTTGTCTCACGAATCAACGATAGGTGAATCTAATGACATTCTTGAGGCTGTCTTCTAACGACATTCAAATAAGTAATCGGAATTTTTTGTTACGCAAGACATTTCTATTACACATATTTAAAATTTACATAATTATGATGATCACGATAAAAATTCCACACCAAGAAAGTGCGTACAAAAGCCAGCAAATCTACAAGCTGCGATACCGACAGAACATTTTTCACAAAATGCGAAATAAAGATCCACTTGGTTAGAAGCCAGCACGGGTGAAACAGCACGAGTAAATGTTGACGACAAAATACACACTTTGCCATCTCATAATTTTGATGATTTAAAAAATATAAAATTTGTAATTTCCATCAGTTTAATGCTTTTAGTTTTTAATCATAAATTAAATTTGGTATATGGATCTCTAAACAAATTTTGTATCTTGGCTGAAATATTTTATCATGCAGACATATGTTATGTAAACATTAAATACAGTTATATATCATACAGTTTCTAATCATATATGACATAAAATGTTGAATAATAACAGTAGATAAAATTGCAAAGAATAAAATTTTGCTATAGTGTGCGGCAGTGAAACATTTGCATATCTTAATTTTTACGTCAATAGCATGAATACGTTTAAGGATGACGTACTTTATTTCAGGTTACAGCAAAACTAGATATTAATATTTCACTAGACTGAATATACTAGTATTATATTCAAGTATACTTTCGGTCCCATACAAAACATGTAATAAATATCACAATACTGAAATAAGACTAAATTGATTGCTTTGTATCAAACAAATATTAATTGATATATTTTAGGAATTTTACATTAAAATTCGTTTGTTTTTAGGCAACGCATTAAAGGCAGAATCTAATGCATACAAATATTGCAGAGGTTCTTAATGTAAAACATTACAAATACCGTTTAGTTGTTACTATAATAGTGGAAGTGTTTATATAACTTCAGATAATGCATTTTCTCTATATCTGAAGTTCTGTATATCTCGGGAAGCGTCGTTTATATTTATATAATGTACTTGAAAACCATGAAAACTTCATATGACCAATATGTCCATCTGGCAAGGGGGACTAGTATAAAAACAGTGTTTTGATCCGCTAAACAGCAAAGAAAGATTTTTAAATACGTATTTCCTTAACTATAATAAATGAAGAATTGAATTATATTTTTATAGAACTTGCTGTCTGAGTATTTTTACAGGCTGGTTTCACGTCTTTATTATTCATCTCAGATAACCACTCATCAACTAGTACGAACTAAGTTAGTTTCCAGGTAACACAATTAAATGTTACGAATATTTCCTACTTCAGAACACTCTCTTTGTGAAAGACTTTTCAAAAGCTTTTGATTTCTGTTGTACATGAAGAAAACTTCGTGCAACTGATTGGTTTTGCTAAAAACAGAATCAGCAGCGATCAGATCAAAATCATTTCTTCATTTATTATAGTTAAGAAATTATGTATTTAAAAATTTTCCAATGTTGCTTGGCGGACGAAACCACTAAAAGCTTGCGGTTTATACACTAATCTCCTTGCCCACCTGGACATACTCATTGTATGAAGATTTGATGGTTTTCCAGTACATGATATAAATAAAAACGACGCTTCCAGAGATAGACAGAACTCCAGTGATGTGAAGTGCAAGAAATTACCTAAGCAATATCATCTTAACATTTTTTTACCGTTAATCACTTTGTAGAGTCATTAGGATTTTTCGATGTTAGGAAACTGAAGAAATCCGCAGTTCCTTCGAACTTCTGACCTCTCGAATGCGCGTCGAGTATACTTCCAATTACACCACGAAGGTAAGGAGGGAGAAAATACCTTATAAAGTCATGCACTTTTGCAACGATGATGGGGCGACCGGTTAACTGAGGATTTTAGCATGTAGAGCCCCACCATTTGAATGTATCTCTTAAAACATTGCTTTACTTTGTTTACCGTTTGATATTTACTTGAAACGCGATACTGATGGTTCCTGCAATTTTGCATTTTTCACAAACTGATGAGTTATTATATTACAGAAAACAGAGAGTTTACTCCTGCGTTTGATTGCGATACACAGAAAATGGAATTATTCTTACAATTAAAATTATAGTAAACTAACTGATTACAATTTTAAATGTTTCCTTTTCTTACAATATTCCTTCTACTGCGTTTTTATTGTGTAAAAATTGCATTGAAATCTGTATAGGACGTACTGCCACTTCATTCGAAACCACTTTTTCATTTTTTGGAAAACTAAAGTGCAGCAAAGAATATTACCGAATTTTACTTCCTTGTAAGAAGTAAAGGATGTATCGTAATTGTGAAAAATTTCGGGTATCATATTTCAACGGAAATATCCATTTTGACAGCTTCCGAATCCATTTGGATAGTCCAAAGTGGCTTTGTCCCTGAAGGACTATTGTTTTCGTTTTGCGATTTTGCGTCAAATCACTATATATGACCGTTTCCCTTTTCAAACTATTGCCACCAAATGTTAGAGTCCTGCATTATATTTAAAGCAATTAAATAATGAAAAATATGCATAAATGTATGTATATTTCTCGCGTTGTGATAAAACAAGGGTACATAGAGCCATCGAATTTTGAACGGCGTAATCTTTCTACGAATATGGGCATGTGGAAGACCAAGTTTGAAATTTGGAATTAGTTTTATTATCGATTTCATATTGTGTAAAACGAATTTTTGATTAACAAACTGAAGGATTTCAAAGCGAGCAATGTCAACACTCTACGAGGAAGAAAAAACCTTTTTATCTCTAGCGCGCGGAACTGTGTATCGGAAATTCTAAAGATAGGCTTATTTTAAAATTATCTCTCGACATTGCTATTGAACTGAATTTTATGTTTTAAGTACAAAGAACATGATATTTAATAAATAAAGGTAACACACAAAGCGTTAAAGAAACGCCCCTTTGGACGTAATTTAACATCTGAAACCTTTCAGATTTTTTTTTTCTTTTGCCTGACATCTGTACTTAGGGCAGAATAAAGGACTCTTTTTTCCAAAACGGATTGTAAATTGGACTGAAAATGGATTAAGAAGGAATATTTCCGAGACATCAGTACGTACGTAAGTATGCATATATGTATGTATCGTGCATAACTCAAAAGCGATTAAACGTTAGACGTACGGACTGAAATTTTGTATATGGGATTGCCATAACATCTAGTTGCGCACCTTCCGTTTTTATTGCAACAATCGGGGGAACAGAAATGAGACAATGTTCCGAATATAAAGTGATATGTTTATTTTAGCATCCATCTCCCAAGCATTCCTCTTGTACATTGAAAAGAAGCCCTATTTATAGATATGTGAGCGTCATGATGCTAATCCAATCAGCAGCGTTAATTGTGATCACGAGGTGACGTTATTTTCTCATCAGAGTGTTCTATAAGGACTTTACATAATATGACACATTCATGAGTTTGGCGATTTGGTGGGTGCCAATAGGTTAATAATATAATTTACAAGAAAGAAATGATTTCGCCAAAAATTAGAAACCGGAATGCAATTTGGGTAGAGAATCGCCAACACATTATTTAGGAATATGATTAGAATTTAATTTAATTATTTGATTTAAAAATATCATTACAGATTAAAAATATACCATTACATATACAGGGTGCGGCAGCGTTCATAGCGTAATTTAACTTGCGTAGTACAATGACGTCCTGCATGAATGCGCGCTAGCCCGTGCCGCATTCGTGTACTAATGAGCTGCCATTTCGAGTGTGACAGTGATATGGATCGTTGGAGTGCACAGCATCGTGCCTTTGCTGTTGAAAGTTATTTCAAGAATAACTACTCTGTTATTACTACCCAGCGTCTATTTCGGCAACATTTCAACTTGGGTCGTCATGGGAAAGTTCCAGATGGACGGACCATTGCGACAGACATTTCCAGGTAGAGTAATTTCCCGTTTTGGTAACATTTCCTAGCCGCTTCGCTCACCTGATCTTTCATGTGAAGACTTTTCCTTTTGGGGCTATCTGAAGCAAGAAGTTTTCCGAACACGTTGTATCACCATTCTTGAGTTGAAGGATCGCATCAGAACTACCATCGGCAATGTCCCAGGGAATACGTTACCCCGAGTTACGGCAAGCTTCTAACGCCGCCTAGATAAATGTGTTGTGCAGAGGGGGCATGATTTGACAGGCATCATATTCAAAAAGTAATCCACGCAATGGACAACGTGTCTTTCTGCCAAGTGGGATTAGAAGATGGGTTCATTTCTCATTTCCTGTATTTAGTTTATCGATATGTAGCGTCTTGTGGTCTTTGATAACTTCAAATTTACGAGAACTCTAATAATGAAGAGAATTAGCGTTATGTCTTTTAAGTACTACTTAGGCAGGAAAAGGGTGTAAAGGACCCTTTTACACCCTTTTCCTGCCTATGTGGTACTAAAAAATATAAGGGCATAATTATTTTTTTTATTTGACTAAAATAAAATTTAAATAAGATATTAATTTGACTAAGATAAAATTTAACAGTTGGCACCACTCGTGCTTACAGAAGCCAACAATTATGCTTAAATCAAAGATAATATATTAACAAAACTAAGACAATTAAGTCAGTATAACGGCTGCGCAAACAGAATATCGCACAAGCTGATGCTGACCTAAGGTCGGCGTAACAGGCCTAATGGCAAGAATAACGCAGATCCGCAGAATACAGCAAGAGAATTAAGGTAGCAACGTGGTCTTCAGGCAGGCAGAACACGCTCTGATTCCACCCTCTAAAATCTTCCTTTAAATACTGTCTTCTATCTACAGCATTTGTATATTACGCTCGCTAGAAATTTGCATTCTGGAAGAAAAACTGAAATGAGGGAGATGGGAAAGATGATTAACATAAAATAACTTGTTGGAATCTAAATATAAGCTCTACAGATCCATTAACTGTATTTTCTCCAAATAAAATTCTGCATCGTCTAGCAATAGAATCCAAACTAATAAATGCACTGAAAAATTAATTGGACTTTCCATTCAGCAGTACTTTATATTACTGTAAAAATAACACTACAGTAGTAAGGATGAGAAAATTGAAAAATTTAAATTTAAGTACTATAACTGAGCTAATTTCTGCATGAATATTAAACGCTAAAATATTAAAACTTCCTGGCATTTATAGTTGGATAATAAACAAACTTCACAACAAAGTGCATCTAAACTACAACATGGAACATGTAAATTTATTCACACACTTCAAGTTAAAAAACGCCAGTCGAACTAATAATTTCATTCACGTGCTTCGAGCATGAAAATGTTTTCCTCCAGCTTATCAAATTTTGGCATCTTTTCGAATCCACCATGGAAACTTCACCAATTGTTTAAAAAATCTACATTGTTAGCCATCCTAAATGCAACACCATGAAGGAAGCATCCAATATATATTACTTACCACCAGCTGAGTTGCTGTACTGCCTGTTATATGACTATCAGCATTTTGTACTCAGTTGGTGGAGCATTCTATTATCGCTAAGCCTAGCCAAAAATCTCTATAGAATATTAAAATTTAATTAAAAATTAAATAAATTTGTAGCTGACATTCAATATATATTTAAAATTTACACCATGCGTTGACCTCGTACACTTGATAGACCGTGCAAATAATTAGCATTACAGTAAATCGCGTACACCAATAACGCCACATAGAAGCATTTTAAATCTAGGCCCTTTTGAAATGATGGAATTGTATCTTCCAACTTTCCTTTTGCTTAGGAAGCATCAGTATGCCCCCCCCCAAAAAAAGGCAATTAATCATTCATTTAAGTTTCTGAAGTTGATGGAGGAAGAATTGTGACTTATTAGAGACTGCGAAAATTTTTCCGAAAAATCAGTACTTCTGTTGGACGAAATGATGCGGACATGTGATTAGTGGATTTAGGAGAGACCTACCGATCGAACGGGAATGAGTACACTAACCGAGATACTCTGTCGTACGAGAGGACAGGCATATTATGAGCACTGCAGCGATGTATCTAACAACAACCATCAAGAATCCCAGTTTAAAAATTAGAGTCTGTTGCAGAACATCCTGCGTTAACACATAACATTTTAAGTTTTCTGCAGAAGAGGAAACATTTGCAAAGCGCCAATTGTTGCAGTTACCATTGACTGCATACCCCGAGGCTATACGGTTGTAATAGTACGTTGAAGGCTGGGTATCGGCATTGCACTAAAGACGAGACTCAGACCCAAGCAGCGTTAGCTATTCATACACGAATTACGCTATTATCCAGAGGCAGACCCAAGAGACCGAAATCTAAAAGGCCGACCTTTACCGTAATCATACTTGTATATCAGCAGTTACTGTCACCCGTGCAATTGTACACAGTTCTGATTTCTTCGTGTTCGACAAATCGAATGGAGCTTTAATCTGAATCTCCCTTATATTATTCGTTCAATAAATATGGCATTGATAATTCCTTTTGATATTGATGTCGCGTTTTAGATGGCCAGCAGTGTACATAAAATAGCTTCATATTCAGCTACGCAAATTAGTTTTATTTCTCCTAGAAAATATTTAATTTTCTCTTTTTCTGTTAGTTTACCTTACTTTCTCAGAGTCTTTCTGAAGACTTTTCTTAAATTTACATTTCTAATCTAGCCCAGATTTCATTGTTTCTCGTATGTATGGTTATACCAGAGATTTCAATCTTGGCATCTTAATACTATAGCTTCTTCTATTAAATTTGGTAAACTGAGAAACGATCGTTTTAATCATCAGAAAGAAACGCTTTAGAACGGCATATATATGACATATATTCTATGTGTTCGAGAATTTCTTTTTAATCTACACGTTTAATATAAGATTTGAAAAATACTATTTCTCGACTTGTTAAAAACTATGCATTTTTTCAAACCTATTAAAAATTCGATTACGGGAAAAAGAATTTAATCGATTGGTAAAATTGCAACTGATTAATCTCTCGTTTAGCCTATTCTCACTTTGATGATCAACTCCTAATATCAACTTCTAAAAATGAGTTAAATGATAGGTGTGGTTTATTAGACTATGGTTATTATTTGACCTAGCTGCCTAAGGAAGGGATGCCTTCCTGGAGGACTTTGACTTTCTAAGGGAAACTGGCTTGTATACATTTTTACACATGGGAAAACTCCCATGCAGCCTACCGGTTCGCGGGATTCAAACCTCAGACTGAGTGCCAGTGTTCAGTGACTACCGGTCGGCCACTAGTGGGCCGAGTTAGATAATAACTTAAAAGATACTGTAATAAAGCAAGGTCCTAAGAGAAAGTGTATAATTTTTCGGAATATTTATAATCTCCTCATGGGAGTTTATATTAAAAATTTTTATAATTGCAGAAAGTTAAACGTCAGAAAACATACTAATCGTCAAAAGAAAATGTTGCATCTGCCAAATGAGCGAACTACCTGATTGAAGTCAGGCATATAAGTTAGTCACTGTTAGGTATGAAAATAATTCAAATTTCATCATACCCGTCCGCCTACGTCAACAAGGACAAGGCTTATCTTCACAAGTGTCACACTATAAAATGTCGTCCCGATATAAACTTTATATATATGTTTTAACTATGGTTGTTTCATTGAAATAATCAGTTTGAAGTGCAGAGACAAATTCGATAGCAATTTAAACAGTTAGACAGGTTCGAAGATGCAGTCGCTTCATAGAATTGCATGAAGATAGATAGCCATTTCATCGTATTACGCGCCATATTAGTCGCGCAAATGTTACCGATGCAACGATGTCGGCGGGACTGGATTCAGTAAGACATTCATCCAAACATACAGCTGGGAGCTCTAGAGTCAGCAATGAGGGAAGACTAAAGAGTTGCCCGACATGTCCGAGTCACCCACTCTACCATGAGTGTGAAGATTCATCAAGCAGCGATCCCTTTTCTGCAGCATCCTGTGAATACTAATACCATTAACGGTCAGCTGCATACCTCTGGACTACGCAGGAATGCAGACTATTAAGATGACTACCCCTAACACCACACATAATATCACTATAAAAAAATAAATAAATAAATAAAAATAAAAAAAACTGGCATGGGGCTGTGAGAAGACATCGTAGAGCCGCGTTGAATGGCTGCTAATAATCTTTAATGACGAGTCTCACTTTTATTTTGGTGTGATGATCGACGCATCCGTGCATGAAGATAATTAAGTCACCGCCAAGATAAAGCTTTTGTTGTCACACATCCAGATTGATTAATGTCATGTATGAGATGCGATTTCGTATGATGCCTGATCACCGGGTGTCTTCACCATTAGCAGTTTGGCAGCACAATGGTCATTTATGAAGTCCTTCAACAAGTGTCTCTGCCATTTATGAATGCCCGCAGCAGTACTCTATTCCTACGGGACATCGCTCATCTTGATACCTTACAGCCATGGATACTCTTCCGTGACGTCTCTAGTGATGGAACTCTGAAAACAAAAACGAAATTTGAAATTGTCTCCGAATGTTGCTCACTGTTTTTTGACACTGATAAGTTTGGTTGTGGTTAACAACTAGTTTTTACAACTGAAATAGCAATAGTTTTACAACATTTAAATGGTAATGGAAAAATTCACAAACACACTCCTTATTTTTTAATTGAATAATAGGAAAAGAAAGAGAAAATTTACGATTGAAACTAGCTACTCATCCGCTGAGGAAACAAAACAGCTCATTCATACTAAACACACGTTTTTTGAAATCCAAATGGTTATCATTAATTAAACAAGATAGAAGGGTCAATGATGATAGGCATATTTTCCAAGTATATTTACACGATATAAAAATTCAATTCAACTCTATTTAGGTGTTCCATTTATCATACTTTTAATGTATAAGTACTTTTGTATTGATATCAGAAACATTGTCGCTTTTTTTAACTATATATAACATTTTATTAAAGCACATGCTAGCAAAAATTTAAATTAGCCAAACTATAAAAGTTAAAATGTTTTAATATTAATTCAATTAGTCATCAGAATAATCAAATGCTTGTTTAAAGCTCATTTATGTCGAAAACTAAATTGCCCTGTTCAAAATGATTGCCATATAACGTAATATTGCTCTATTCTGTGCGTGTGTTTTCTGTTCTCTTGATAATAATTATTATATAATGTAATATTAATTATTACATCCGATAGTCGTAATATTATTGCATGATATACTAAACTGTATAGATGTTTTTCTTCTCCAAGAGGGCTTCTTTATATGCGAACTTTAAACGAATTTTAAATTTTCGGTGAAACTTTACTTCCCGTTGGCATTCATGACTGTGAAGTTTCACGACTGCGAGGTGGGCCACTTTCCTACAGGCTTTAGTCATGAAAGCCCTAAATTTAAATTAGTATGAAAGATGCAAATTACCGAAATAGAAATGTCTAAAAGCATATTGGAACCAGACCCTTCTTCAGTATCAGAAATTTCCTATAAAAGCACTCATTAAGCAAATTTCCAACAGCTTCGAAATCGGAAGGGAAAAAAAAAATTCTCGATGAGAATGCAAAAATGTGAATTTTCACAGCCAAGCTTCGTATCATAAATTTACATGACTTCAAATGACCCTCAATTATTTTTGGGTAGTTCTCTGCTTATGTTTACCGTAGGAAAATTTTGCAAAAATTCTTGCATGACTGACATGTAGCCTGTTTTTCTGGAACCAACTATTACTCAAATTTATCTAACACACAAAACACTTTCTAATTTATGGCCCCGCAGAAATACGTTCTCTGATTTCACCATCACTTATTTGTATCCGTAGAATAACGGTTTTCATGAAGTTATTAAAAGGAAGGTGTATTTTTTTTTTTTTTTTTTTTTTTTTTTTTTTTTTTTTTTTTTTTTTTTTTGAAGTTCCATAAGTGTCTGCTCACGATATTTAACTTTCTTAATGCTCGTTATTTTGAAGAATGGGTATAATAATGGTGTAGCAATTCTTCCTGTTTCTGCTGTTCCATTCGCAAAGGAAACTAGCTCACTGGAAGTTCAAAGAATAACTACACATTTAAATAATCATAATCATACATATTATACTGGTCCATCGTTTAGAAGGACCTTTAAACTTTTCCAGGTTTCCTTCATACTGACAATATAAGATCATGGAGCTGACAAGAATATACTTCCGTCTCTAAAACTTTCAGTTTGCTTTGTAGTTACCATTAATTGGAAACCAGAGGCGGACTATTAAAATCCGGAAATATAAAATGAACATTCGCAGGTATTAAATAAAACCATTTCTCTTATTTCAAACTTCACTGTAACAGCACGTACAAGTTAAAATTCAATTCAACCGCCCATTATCGAAAGCCTTTATATACTATAATGGTGAATATTTTATGTTATATCAAAAAGACACATCGACCAAAAATCGGTAAAAATGCAAGCCCTTATCTGAAATTAACACACATGAATACACAATAAACTAGTCTTGATAATTTTGTAACAAAGAAGCTTTGTTGAAATTAAGCACATTGACCTACATAGCATTCCAGCACGAAATCGAACTCGGAAAGACACATCTTTATTTGCATAAATATTATTTTTAGTTCTCTCTTGTGTAAGTTGTTTCCTTGATATGGATTTTATCATTTCATTTCATCATTCCATTCCTTCCATTCCATATCATCCTTTTTGGTCATTCCATTCCATGCAAAACTGAAGATTTATTTTGTAATCTAAATACTTAATTGAGAATGAATAAGAATGAACTGCTATTCCAATTTCAACACTAAGTTGAAAAATTAAGGTGAATGCAAATTTAGTCATGACTTTCTAGAATGATAATGACAGAAAATCTTTAAACAGTTTGAAGGTGAGCATGACAGGTTTAACATTAAGGCAAAGTGAACAAGTGTTGCCTGCCTAAGGAAAGGAAAGCCTTCGGGGAGGAATTTCTAATAGAAACAGATCCGTATTTACGTGACAACGTTGGAGAAAACTACGACCATTCTACGCGACCAGTGAATTATTTTAAACTAAAAACATGAAATTCGTACGATGATTCCCTTTTTATAAAACAGTTTTAAACACCAAATTCAGTAATATATGTTTAAAAAAATGCTAAATTTTGCATTCAGAAGCCGTAATAGCCGCAGATGCGTTAAAGACACGAAACGAATATGGTCAATGAAGTCTTCTGCTCAGTAATATCACTAATCCATCAGTTAAACTTCTACTTAGACTTTCGGAAGCTCATCAGAAAAATTATAGAAACGGAAAGAGGGGGGAAATCATGAATTCTGATGTTTTGTGTAATACTGCATTGTTGTGTAAATATTCTGATGTTTGTGTAATACTGCATTGTTGTGTAAATATACTGATGTTTGTGTAATGCATTGGTAATTCTCATTTGTAATACTATATGAGTAACATGAATACAAGTTGAAGGCCTCTGTTTTGTGCTGTGCTTAATCCTTATCGATAACAAATTTCTTTTCATAATAACATGTTTTTTTTTTTCGAACAGAAGTGGTAGTATCATTGAAAGTCTTTCGAATCAGTACGTTCTTATCAGCCTGTCTGCAAGATGTTGAATCAAAAGGTACAGCAAACTTCCAGACGTATTATCAATAAGCAAAACGTCTCAGTAAATACGAATCTTTCGGATTTAGCGCAATTTTGAACTGGAAAACAAATTTCCAAACTGAGAGAAAGATGAGTTATTTAAAAGTCTAAAATTAATAATCTGAACCTGCTATAACAGTATTCTGCTCTAGTGGGAATACGTGTTGCAGGGAAACATTCATTTATAGTTGCTTCTGAGAGAAGTGTTCGAATATAGTGATGATTTGAAAGCATAATACGTATTTTCGTCTTATATTTCTAATAATTATACTATTCTTTGGTCTTCAGAATGTTTTGATTTGCATACAAATCCCGAGATTTCAAAATCCGAAATATTGAAGATATATGTGTTAACTGAAGTTGTGTAGGAGATAATTATGCAAGATGTTCTTTCTATAATTAAGGTATTGCATTAGGCAAATTCAGTGGTGATTATGCAAGTAATTATTTCATACAGTATACATTTTATTATATTCCCCTTTTGCAAAAGAAATTCCTGTCTCCTTCTTCCACATATTGTTATTATTACTTTCCTCAAGATGAGAAGAGTTTTGATTTCACATCGTTTAATCTATTAAATGCCTGCAGGTTCAGAAGTTTCTCTTTTAAAATATTTCATATCAGAATATCTAATATGAAATATTTCTGTTTCATATTAAATTTTCATTTTGTCACAGTTCTTTCTGCCACATTCGGTCGTTATCTGTCTCTGTATTAGTTGAACTACCGGCATGTTTTCTTCAGTTGCTTTCAATTCTTTCGTACACTCTTGCTTTCATTTCATTTAAATCACTGATATTTTTTCATTTAATTAATAAATGCACATTTATTGTTAATTTAAGAGAGCACGTATTAAAAACAATATGATTTAGGCTCCTATGAACTACTCTGAAAAGCAATACACAAAAACGCTTACTGACACTGATAATACAACAAAGCAAAACGATATGCATAAAAGACGACAGCTCCAAATTGTAGTCCTATATGTGATACTTAGATAACAGCAAATACTCCTTATCATTGTGTTTAGCCTTTTGCATGCATTACTTATGATACTACTTAACGCTTGGCACGTTAAGAAAATTCCTGAATTACTTTATGGTCAACTTCTGAAACGCTGTTTATCTTATCACTCTTACTTTTCTAAACGCTCTCAGAATGATGATATTTCAGGTGACAGCTAAGTTTCTGAAACAGAAAGTAGTTAATATATGCCAGATCTGGAGATGAGGGTAGATATCAAGAAACAATTACACTTTTGCTGCTTAATGACATCTTCACCGGGTGAAAACTGCCTTTTTCGCTTCTAGTTATTCAGTCATTTGATTTAGAACAACAGAAATAAACAACAGGTTGCATAAAATCAAATAAATATGCCGTTCTAACTTCTTTCCATAATGATAGCTTATCAACCACTGCTGCTATTTATCCTTTGACAAATCCATTGGAATCCGTTGATAAGCTCAATCCTGAAAGTTTTGTACAGTTATGAAATCCATAATGAACTCGTGCATAACTCATGTAATCATGAAATCCATAATAAACTGAAATAATCAGAACATGACACAAAACTCCGCGAACCTAAATGATCACGTGAAGTCGTATTGTTAGCATTTCTAATTCCTCATACAGGGTTACGGCCATTAAAATCATCAGTAATGATGAAGGGCAGAGGAAGCTGTTCTATCAGATAATCCTGGTATGAGCGAAAAAATGACAGCTGAAATCAACAATCTAGAGCAGCTGTTCTAAACCTTTTCTTTCACCCCCTAATTTTCCATTTTAGAACTATGACCCTTCCCTCCCCTCTTACAGTACTCCCGTAATATAGTACATAAAATTAATTGTGATAAATAAGGTCAAAAAATATAATGAAACAAAGACTGGTTATTACATTACTTATTGCAAATAAATACAGCGATAAGACTTACTTTAAAAAAAATAATGTTACTGATTTACCATAATTATTTTGAATACCAATTTTTCTGAAATGAAAATGAAAAAAATGAGTGAATTGATAAATTTATTCAACATTGATGAAATCTAGACCTATCCTTATAAGGTATTTTCCCCCGCCTTCCTAGCATGCCTTCGTGGTGTGGTGGTCTGCACGCTGGGCGCGTATTCCAGAGGTCTGCGGTTCGATTCCTGGCGAAGGCATTGCTAAATTTCCATCTTGCCTGCTTCCAAAAGATACCTAATGTCTCTACATCCTAAAAGCTTAAGCATTCTTGAAATAGTGCTTTGCTACAGTAAAAATAATATTAAGCCCATTATTATCTTTAAATAAATTAATACATAACTTTCTAAATACTAAATTTAAAACAAAATTAAAACTCAGTCTTAAAACAATCAATCCACAAGGTGCTCTCATCAACATATACAGAAAAGATATTATTTTTTATTCTCATTTACTGTTGACTCAAAAGCCATGAGAAGAATCCTTGTTTCTCCAACAAATTGTGTTGTTGGAGAAGAGAATAACGTTTCACCTCCAAACATGCATTACATAGTATTAGATTCTCAGCAATTGTATTGTTTGCCTCTTTTAGCAATAAGGTAACTTATTATGTAGAATGCTTCAACCGCATTTTCATCATCCGTTTACCTGATAATAGATAAGTTTTTACATTAGGACTTTTAGACAGTTTATAAAACAGTTTATTAATTTTTGTTCCTAATTGGGGTATAAGATTTCTATGTGATGCAGCAGTAATGAAGGTTTCAAAATCATACATATAATCAGAATATTTTTCTTTCTTCTAAGAAAGTCAGCTGTTTAAATTTTTGTACTATCAATCAGCCTATCTCTTACCAAAGGAATAACTTCATCCCGGCTCAGCTGTGCTTTGCAAATGTTTGGCACTCACGCCATGTCAGAGTTATTATCCGTGATAACGAGCGAAAAATCTACCTTTTAAATACTTATCAATTTTTATTTAAACAAATCTTACATTTAGAAACTGTAAAAAACAAAAACTAATGCAAAACAAAATTCCACACACACAAACAAATTTGGTTATAATTTAACTGCATATTAAGACAGGTAGATAGCACATTCTATGATTCACTCAAGGTTAAATATATTTCTAGGCAGTTAATTGTGTTATGAAATTTACTGTAAAAAGTAGGAAAGGGGTGCTAAATACGGTGAGTAAGGAATCGGTCAATATAAATGGTGTGGGCGAACCTAGTTACAATTAATTATATTGCTTTCTTACACATTTTGGTCAGTGATGGTCACACTGTTTAGTGATGGCCACACCGCTGTTTCTTTCTTTTTCATTCAATGATCTACTTAAGATTTCTGAACATTTTGTTTTATAATCAATAATCATTATATTTTGCTTTTTCCGGCTATTACTGTTAATTTTTTCCACAGGTTGGGAACCACGAATCTAGAAGTTTAAATTAAGTTAGCCTTAAATGTCGATAAAGAATACTTTTGCTTGTTTAAATGAGATATATTTTTTAATGAAGCAATTGTCTAGGAGACTTATGTAATCGTATTCAGTTAATGAAGTCAAACATTTTAATCTGCATTCTTTATCTGATTACATGCATGGAAGCATCACTTAACGAGATATTAAATATGTCTGCATCTCTAATTATGTCAGTTATTCTTTTCTGCCATAATTTAAGGTTTCTTGGACTCTAAAATACATATACTACATTTTTGCATTACTGTCATTAACACAATACAAATTTTAGCTTTATTTTCCAGTTTTTATCTTTTCAAGCGAGCTGTGCTCTTTTAAAGCTAGTAAATTAAGGCAATTACTTTTATATCAAAGACTTTCTAGTTTTCATCTTTTCAGTGAAACTGAGCTTTTTCGGAATTTGTAAATTTAAGGCTTTTCGTAACTTTCGTAACTTTTGTATAGAGGACTTCCCTTCTCGTAAACAATGTTTTCCACTAGCAGAATTTTTTTTAACTTCTCCTTTATTTTTTTCTTTTTTCTTTTTTTTTTTTCCTTTCTCTCATTCTGGAAGAAATTAGCTTACACATCCTTTAGATCATGAATAAGATCCTGTTTTTTTAGATTCGGATTTTGAACATAAATCTGTCTTTCTAAGTGTCTTCCATATATATCTATAGGTTTCATGTCCAGGGATCTTGCTCGCCAGTAGTTAACATTAAAATTCATCTCTCCAAAAGTATCTCCAATTTTCCTGTGACATAGTTTTGCGTTGCTAACTATGAAATGCAATTCTGCATCTCTAACACCATAAAACAACTGAATATGACGCCAAAGGAACTGCTGCTCATAGCTACATTTCCCACCACCTGCAGCTCGGTAGATTCATATATCACTAATTTTCCCCGCCTTATGACACCCAACGCCATAATATCTGCACTTTTTCTGGTTATTATCGGACACTGTTTGGTATCATTTTCTCCACTAAATTAATTGATATCTAGAATCATAGGACAATGAGTTTATTCTTATCTACATTTAGTAAACTGGTAACTTAACCAGCTTTTATGTATACCTTACTACCGAGCTCTGAGTGGAGCAAATCTACGGGCATATAGTTCGATATGTTGCAGATTTCTTATTATAGTTCCTAGAAGTATTAGCTATTCTGTGCTGGAATGGAAGCGAACTTGCTAAGCTTGACAGCTCATGAAAAATTGATTATTCTTAACTGCTACAGCTAAAAATACGTTTCGTGCTCTGTAGTAAAATTCATAACATGCATCTGAGATATATTCCATTTTACTGACTAGCTACCCTTGATAATAGATACCATACTTTATACAAGTTTTACCCTCTCTCAAGGTGTCTAGCATGAACAGTTTCTTAGAGATACTTCTCATAACTCTGTTAGACGACTTCATGTTGCAAATAACTTTTCAAGTGTTGTTCCCATCATGAGAATGGTAGAGTAATATTTTTGAGACAATTCGAAAATTTCATGCTTGTAATTATATTTTTATACATCATGATTCTCCTTCAGACACAACTCGCATACAGCTAGCTTTTGCCTCTTATGCGTTAAAATGCTACCTTGTAACCTCTGAACTTAAGATTCAATGATATGCGTATACATTAGTCATAATGATTACAGATACGTTAATTGTCACTGATTATTGCCTGATTTGGTCTTGAAAGCATTCAAAAAGGCTTTCGTCCATAGATCTTGGATATCAACAAGAATGTAAATTTATTCGCAACCATCTGAAGTCATTCTGACCATGAAACTTGGAAAGTGTATATTAAATGTTTGTTGCTTATTTAAATATCTAAAATTATTTTGTCCAATAGAGGGTGTGTATATGATATTTCTTTGCGAAATAATACGCTGGTTTGGAAATATCTAAGCAATTATGGTACTGAAGACTGTTTTTAACGGTTTATTAATTGAAACTTTAATAAAAAGTTATTTATTGATTAATAAGCTGTTATATGGAATAATTATGCCGTCTTTCCGGCAGCAACATTTAATTATATGCCGACTGAATTAAATTCGCAACTTCAACTAACAATCTGATTTCAAAACACTAACAAATTAAAAATTAACTCTGAAACATTTTTATGGGTTTCACGTATCAACACTTACTTGAGATCAACCATTCATTTCGCCTCTTAGTTTCTGATTATTCAGTGAAAAGCAGACCACTCCTTTAATATCTACTTGGTTTGATTAAGTGAAAAGATGAAGACGACGGTAAAAATTATCCCCAAGAAGATATAGAATACTCTGCCGCTTTAACGTTCGAACTTACCGAATGTTAAGTAAGAGAAATATGACAGGTAAAGAGGAATGACCTTCTGCCAATAGTCGCCGAATGTATCACTAATTCACCTTCACGCGGATGGCATATCTGTTTGATGAAAATGCTATCTGCCTGAAAATGTCGTTTCAGCTGTGATATTCTTCTGTGAGGTAAAGATGATTAGTCATACGCATTTTATCGACCGAAGATGAAAGGCAATTGATATTTATATAAGAATGCTCGCACTTAAAATACGGAAAAATTTCATTTCATGAAATTCTGTTAGCGGCATGCATATGTTTTTCAAGATCGTGAAAGCCCGTTAGATGATACGACACCCGGCCAATCAACGGCCAACGTAGTTGTTACACCCGGCACTCATTGGAAACAGAAGAATGAGAGGAAATGGACCTTAAATTAAACGTACGTCTCTTAAAACATAAATTCAGTGTTAGTCGGAACACAATAAGGACAGTCATGCATAAGAAGTTAGAACAGAGGTATGTGTACAATAAATCCAAAATTGTCGTCGAATGCACAATATATCTTGTATTGTGCCTTGAATTAGAGCACTTGCAGGAAAGTGGGAATAACCTGCCTCTCCTTTCCAGATTAGTGACGGGTGTCGAAACAGTATGCTTTCTTTTCGAGCCAGAAACAAAATAAATAGTCTGTGACAGAAACATCCAGCAGCTCCACTAAGCAGTAAATTCAAAGCTGTGTCACAGACTCGAAAACGCTTTTTAATATGTTCTTCTACGAAAGGATATGATACTCATCAGCTCATTGAAGAGGTACTGTTAAATACTACAACGACAGCATACCGGCACTAAAAGCGAAAGGTGAGAGATGTTGACCTCTAGTCAACGGTCTTGCATGATAAAGCTCAGTCCCATGTTTCACGTGACATAACATATGTTACGGTGAAACACCGAAATCTGGAGACTGTCGACTTTCACCGGTGAATGTCAACATTCACATAGTCTCTTGGTGTATGTCCGAAATATTTTCCAAATACTCTTATTTCTGACTTACACCGGTCAATGTCGACATTCACCATGTACTAATGGTGAATGTTGAACATATAACAATATTATATTTTCTTCTCCGTAATTCAGTCGCGAATAAACGCACTTGAGACTTGAAATAAGAACTTAAGAACATGAGAATCTAAAACACACAATACATTCAAAATGAGAAAGGAAAATAATAGAAGTTAAAAACTTACTTAATTATACAGTACGTTCTAAATGAGAAAATAAAATAACAGTAATAAAATCTTACTAAAATATGTGATTCAAATCTTATTTATTGCAACAACTTAGACTATTATGGCACTTTATGACCTCTCTTTTCGACTTTCACCAGAGCATATCTGTGATTGTCGACATACACCGGTGAGGGTCCGAATATACAAGAATGTAGTGAAATATTCGGTCTTTCACCGACGTATTTGGTGAATGTTGATATTCTCCGGTGAAAGTCGACATTCTCCAATTTCGGTCTTTCACGGTAACATATATACTTCTGACGAAATATCATTTGAAAATACTACAGTATCCGCCCTACAGCCCGAACCCGTCACCTACGATTATCATTTGCTTGATCTCACGAAACGACTTTTCAGAAGTGTTTGCAAAGCGCTGATTTGAAAATGTTCAGGAAAATCTTATTAAACTTCATAATCTTCAAACTATTTGCAAAAGTTCATCTCTCCCCTCTCTGCGTAATAATTAATGCTGTAAAAAGCAATTTATCGTTTGCTTGGAGCAAAAATACTTTCAGAGCCTTTATACAGCATTCATAGTTACGAAACGAATAAATATAAGAATATAGAACGATTACGCAGAAATTTAAGTTACAGCTCCTATAACCAACCTTTTCATCACAGATTTCACTGCCGTTACAGGCTGAATAAACTGTTATAAAACTGCACTGGCTGAAAAATGTACTCGTATGTGCGTTTAGCGAATGTCTACGTTGTTTTATTATAAATAATAACATTACCAAAGAAATTCGTCATTAAAGGAGTCTAGCGAGATTACAAACGAAATTCAAATAGTAATTCTTACCCTTTTTTAATTTAACTCTTGAATAAGCATAAACTAAATTAATGCTAAGCACATGTTTTCTTACTACTCATAATTATTAAGAAATACCTGATTCTTTTTTCAAGCAAAATTTTAAATAACACTTGTAAATAAAGAACTTAAACCTCGCAAACTGAATAAATTATAATCTTCAACATCGTAAAAACATTTGTAGACTCAATAGACTATTTTGAAGTAGGAGACTCGAAAAATATACTATGCCCTCGCCAGGACTCGAACCCTGTACCTCTCGAATACGCTTCCAGTTACACCCCGAAGGCCTGCGGATAGGAGCGAGAAAATACTTTATAAAGTAAATATCTGAATGAAATTCAGATTACTAAAAAAAATCGTTAGTCCAGTTTTAGGTAATTTGATAGTCATAATCTAAATTCTAAAATCACTTGAGACGTATAAGTGGTAAACAGGTGTAGATGAAAAAGGGGAAGAATTTATTTAACTGATTTTATGCATTTTAATACATTTCAAAACATATTTATTTCCCATATGAGCACGTAACTATATATTTGAACTATGCATAAAGGCTTAGGAAGCACAACTTTAAAACAGTTTTGAAAGAGTATTGAATGAACGAAAACTCAGAGACCAAGAATCAAAAAATAAAACATGTGTCAGCTTATAGTAACACAAAACCATAATGGAAACAGCACGAAAATTTTGAAACGTAAGAAACTGTCAATAGTAAATAGAAGCTCGATAATCTGCGTATATATCCTTACTCTAAAATAAAGTTAACCTCTACGTATAATAAAAGGAAGAGTCTGTCTGTGTGTGTGTCTTTCGTTCGTGCTGCGCGTAAGCTAATAGATTCAGGGCTACCAAATTTGGCACATAAGGTGCATCTAGACAAAAGTCAGTGCATCTAGAAGCGACTTTTTCAAAAAACGAATGAGTTCCTTTTTTTTTTTTTTTTTTTTTAAATTATACGTGGGTTTTTTTTTTTTTTTTAATTATACGTGTTTTTTTTTTTTTTTTATCATACGTGGTTTTTTTTTTTTTTTTTTTTTTTTTTTTTTTTTTTTTTTTTTTTTAATGAAATCGCATCAGATCGATAATCCTCTCTCATTAGATCAGCAACAATGGCACGCAGCCATTATTGCTGATGTATCACTGGTGCCATTGTTACTGATATCAGTAAAATCCTCTCTGCTATCTATCTATCTAAATATCTAATCTATCTATCTAAAATCGGATATAAATAATAGACCTTACCTGGTTCTTGATCTTCTGAGCTTCTAAAGAGAGTAATTGAAAATTACTTAGCTTTTAATCCTTTATTGATACATTATACGAAGAACAATTCACTTGATAAGACACATCTTACACATCTAGCTACATTCAACTACATTTTAAAGATAAAAGTAAACAAATCAGTTTTAAATTCAAAGGCTCATTACCGCCCCTATTGGCTGTTTGCAACATCCTCCGAGGCCAACAGTTCGTCAGGAGACGCAAATGTTCATTAAGTGTTGACTGAGAGTTCCAGAGGACATAACAGTTGCACAGGTCTTCTAATGAGAGTTCCATTCGAAAGTCTCACGGTGCATGCACGGACACGACCATCACGTCCAGAATATAATTCTGTCACAATATCCAGTCGCCATACAAGTCTAGGCGCATTGTCTTCTTTTATCAAAACCACAGTTCTCTCGAAGTTCTGTGGGTCGGTTTACTGATTGTGATTGATGAGCTGACCTAAGCTCAAGAAGATATGATGCCTTCCATCTTTTCCAAATTCGATTAACTTGGTATCTTCTCATTTTCAAAAGTTGAGATTCGGAGGAAGAAATTACTTAAAATACTAAGTCGCTTGAGGAAGAGTTAATAATCGTCGTCTAATCAAGAAATGTCCAGGTGTCTGGTTCTGGTTCATTTGTATCGCTGAAAATGTAAGTGAGATGCCTAGAGTTGATAACTGCCTCTGTTTCTATCAATATAACTTCCAGCTCTTGAAATGAAACTGATGTTCTTCCTAAGATTCTCTTTAGAGACATCTTAACTGACCTCACTAAGCGTTCCCAAAAACCACCCCACCAGGCGGCTCCTTCGACGATAAATTTCCATTTGATTTGGGAAGTTATATACTTCCCAAATAAATTTTGACTTCTTCCCCTCTCATTATTTTCCACAGCAAATTAAGTTCTCGGTTTGCCTTGGGGAATGTCCTTGCATTATCACTATAAATCACACTGCAAATGCCTCTTCTTCCAACAAATTTTCGAAAAGCTTGTAGAAATGACTGAGTGGTTAAGTCAAGAATCAATTCCAAATATATCGCTCTTGTTACTGCGCAAGTAAAAAGCAGTACATAGGTCTTCTTCATGGTATCTCGATCTTTAATATATAATGGTCCTAAGTAATCCAATCAAGTCGTTTGAAAATGATATGCTTCTGATATTCTGTCAGCCGGCTGTGGCGCAGTAATCTGAGTCACTGGCTTCGTTCGAAATTTCTGGCATAAAAAGCATTTATGTATAACACTCTTAATTCTTTGCCTGGCTCATAAAATCCACATTTTCTCTCTAAGATGAATTAGTGTTTCTGCTACACCTCCATGTCTTACTCTTTCATAGCAGTCCTTAATGATGAGATCAGACAAGTGACAAACACTTGGCAACAAAACTGGATATGCTTCTTGATGCGAAATGTTAGCATATTGAAGACTCCCTCCGACTGAAATTATTCCTCTTTCATCTAAAATAGGGTTAAATTGCCTAATGATTGAATTTGCTGGCAATGGTCTTCCTTATTCTTGCGGAAAGTACTCCATCTGTGTTCTTTTGATCCAATACTGTTCAGCCAATTGAAGTTCTTCTGTTGTTAAACATCCATTTTTCTTATTGTGTGAATTCTTCAAATTGTAAATGAATCTCTGAATCCAAGCTGTGATTCATAATACGTTGCTAAGTTTGCTGAATTTCCGTATGTCAAAAAGTGTTTCTAATTCAGTTCCTACGAAAAAAGTAACAGCCTTTTCTATTTCGGATTCAGCTTCAAACGAATCAGAATTTTCATTACTCGACTGCGGCCAGTGGTCTTTGTCTTTCCTTATCCAATGTGGTCCATTCCACCACAGTTCCTTATCCTTAAGAGCAACTAAGTTGTCTCCTCTAAACCGCAAATCTGCTGGGTTTTCCTTTCCGAAACAGTGATTCCACCAATCTGAATTAGAAATAGTCCTTATTTCTTCAACTCTGCTTTTTACAAACAACTTCAATTTTCGAGAATTTCCTTTGATCTAATGAAAAACAATCATTGAATCAGACCAGAAATAAAATTTAGTATCCTTCGGAATTTCCAAGTTGTTTCGAATGTACTGAAATAATCTAGCTCCTACAAGCGCTGCAAGAAGTTCCAACCTAGGTAATGTAATTTCATGCACTGGAGCAACTCTTGATTTTGAAGCTACTAAAAGCGAACTAGAGTTTCCAACTAAATCGCTGTAACGTAAATAAATTACAGCTCCATAGGCTGTTTTGCTTGCATCTGCAAAACAATGACGTTGCCAATTAGTTAATTCGTCATTTTCTTTTAGTTCAAATAAATGCCGTGGTGACATCATTTCATTCAAGTACCGCAATTCTTCACACCAATCTTGGTATATTTTCGCCAAATCTGGTGGTAAAGGTTCATCCCATTCCAGCCTTCTCTTCCATATTTCTTGAAGTATCATTTTCGCCCTAATTGTGAACGGAGAAATAAGTCCAATTGGATCAAACACCTCTTTTCGACGATTTGAATTCATATTCATTGTTCGTATTCAACAGTTTTTCGTTGTCAATGCTTATAAAATCTTCCTCAGAAGTCCAGCAATAGCCGAGTACCTTACAGGGCGAAGTATCAGAAGCAGTTTTCTCATTGAATCGATCCTGGAGCAGAGATATATTTGTTCGCCATTTCCTCATGTTAAATCGAGCTTCTCCTAAAACGAACTTCACCTGTCGATGTACTTCAAAGGCAGTTTCTTCATCTTGCAAACTCTGGATAAGATCATCAACATATAATTTGTTACTTAGGATTTGGAACACAAATGGGTAGTCTCTTTCATGCTTACTTACGTGATGTTTCAATGTTGCATTTAACAAGAATGGACTTAACCTTAGTCAAAAACTAACTCGCGTCATTCTCAGCATTTCTGGTTCCATGTTTGTATGATCTTTAATCCACAGAAATCTGACAGCATCTCGGTCTTCCGGTGCTAATGCTATCTGCAAGAATGCACTTTCAGTATCAGCTGTCAAGGCGACCCTATTCAATCTGAACTGCGGAAACAAGGCCAGCAAATCTTGCGTTAAATTCGGACCGAGGCTCAGACAGTCGTTTAGGGAAACGGAGTTTATTACACTAGAAGATGCATCAAAAACAATTCTCATTTTTGTAGTTAATTTATCTTCACGAATTACTGCTGGGTGAGGCATATAATAAATTTTACTTTCAGACATACTGGAATCAACCTTTTCGGCTATTCCTTCTGCAAAATGCTTCGAAATGATTTCCTTATATTGATTAAGAAAGGAAGAATTTCTCTTAAATTTATTAACTAATTTTTGAAAACGTCCTTCGGCAATGGCATAGTTATCGGATAAAAATTCAACATTTTCATTCCACGGAAGACTGACTTCATAGCGACCATTAACCAATTTATAAGAGCTTTCGAATTCCCTTAAAACCTCATCATCTTTAAAATTTTCATTGCACGCAATTCCCAAACTTTCTAAATCAAATATTTTCTTTAAAATCTCCATTTCTTCTGCGTTTTCATTTCGAACAATAGTTTTCATTACTCTGACTTCCCTAGAGTTCAATCTGATTGAGACGTCAGATCCGTTGAACACATACCCAAGTTTCGTTTCCATTCCTACTAACGATCCTGGCATTCGTTTTATTTTCCCAGTAACAATACTCCAAAAATAATCTGAACCAATTAACAAGGATATTCTTAAATTTTCAGAATCTAATTCGTCTGCCATTTGTATTTTCGTCTGCTTACAATAAATCACTAATCTCTCTACTAAGTGCTTTAACTATATCTTCAGAAACACACGGAGTTTCGATAGCTTCTAAAGTTATTATTTCTTTCGAATTATAAACACTTCTCAAATTTACCTTCACACGATTACTCATTATTGTTTTTTTCTGCTTTGGAACCAAAAACAAAAATACTTAAATGTTCCTGACTTATCACTTCCAAATTTAATTTACGAGGTATCTGTTTATCAATAAAAGTCCTTTCACTCCCTGTATCAAATAAACATTTAATTATTTTCACTTCCTATTTTCCTTTAGTTAGCATACCTATGGCTGTCTGCAAACATATGTTGCAACCCTCTCGACTTGAAACGGAATAATTTTATGTATGATTTATATCGCTGTCATCAACCTTTATTTAATTTATTTCATTTCCCGATAAGCCTTTTGTCACTGATCCCTCCTCGCAAATATAATGGCTATGTTTTTTACCGCACTTCTTGCACCGTATTCGATTGCGGCAAAATCTAGAAACATGAGATTTTTTTAAACAATTAAAACAATATCCGAGACGTAATAAACTAGCCTTCCGTTCACTTATAGGTAAAGGACATTTATCGATCGTAAGTTCATCTGTAGAACAAAATATACATGCATTTTTTATTGTAGTAGTATTTAACGCTGCTGCTGTCGGTATACGTTTAGAATTCTCATATTTCCTGAACTGCGAAATTTTCATTTTATCGGCTTCGTCTGTCTTTCGAAATAAAAATGTTTTCTCACGTGTTTCTATTTCCCTTTTAAGAAATTGGAGTAATTTTGAACAATTCCACGTGTTTTCTTCGTTAACAGAACGATTATATTCTAATACGATATCTTCAGGAATTAATTTTACTAAAATATCGAAACGAATTCCACCGTAATTATTTAGTTCTATCCCTGCTGTTTCGAGACTTCGAAATCTGAATAGTAACTGTGCCATGTAATTGTCTCAGTTCCTTTAAGTTCGAACATGATTTCACAGGTGTTAAGCCTGAAAGTTTGTTTAGATGTGAACGTACAATAATTTCGTTTTTACCAAATCGCTCTTTTAATAGCTCAACAGCTAAATCGTAATTATTTTGCGTTAATATCAATCCTTGCATACATTTTAATGCGGAATCCTTTAAGCACGATTTTAAATAGTTAAATTTATCAATTTTTGATAACTGTTTATTCTCATGAATTGCACTTTCAAACTGTCCCCAAAATCCCTGCCAGTTTTCATATTTGCAGTCGAACGGTTCTATTTTTAATTTCGGCAGTTTAACATTAGGATAATTAATAGTTACCCCTTCTTAGAAATTCTAGAGGATTCATTGTGTGCATCAGTTTTACTTTCGTTTTCAACTTTAAGCTTAAAGTGTCTTTCTAGTTTCCATTTGGAACTCGTAATATTTTCGCGGTATTCGTGGTTGTCAGAACATCAGCTTCAAGCATTTCTAAATCACTTACAATGATTTCTATGGCAGAATCTTGCTGATAGATCTGATTAGCTTTTTGTTCTGACATTTTAAATCATCCAAATGTCAATGTGTCATTTATTTTATTCACAATTTTAGTTAAAAGAAGTTCGAATAGCTTTTCTTTTACTCTTTAACTTCTCTAATTCACTAGGCTGTGCCATTTTCAATTAGTATAGCTCCCGGTAGTTCGGCACCATAAAATAAAATCGGATATAAATAATAGACTTACCTGGTTCTTGATCTTCTGAGATTCTAAAGAGAGTAATTGAAAATTACTTAGCTTTTAATCCTTTATTGACACATTATACGAAGAACAATTCACTTGACACTTGAATTCACATCTTATACATCTAGCTACATTCAACTACATTCTAAAGATAAAAGTAAACAAATCAGTTTTAAATTCAAGGGCTCACTACCGCCCCCTATCGGCTGAGTTTGCAACAATCAGCACTGTTGCCACTCGGAAAAATGAGAATATTTCTGTGCAGATTTTAAATTTAATGTTTCTCTCGGATACTGGACGTTTGCCGAGAGAAGGCAATGAGAAGTTGGTTAATTTATTTATTAGGATAATTAATATTTGTGTTAAAGGATATTGCTTATGGCATTGTAATTTTTTAATATGTAATATATTTTTATTAATTTTTTTTGATAAAGCTGTTTCGCAGAGTAAAATTTTGTACACTTTTTTAATTTAATGTTTGGTGTTCCCATTAGTCATTTTTTTCGGTACATTTAAAAGCCAGAGGAAGGCTGGCCGCATAGTGGCTAGTGTAAGATAAAATCAAAAAATTATTAAGACCACTAAAAAGCAAACATATAAAGCATAAAATTTTCAGAACTTATTTTTTTAATCTTATGAGTGCATTGCGCCTAAAATTAAAATTACTTTTATAAAAAGAATACTTTTATGAATATTAGTGAAATTCCGCATAGTGTTCTTCAGAAAAATTGAACATGAGACTAGGTTATAGTCAATTCCATAAAAGCGATCATTACGGAAGATCATTTTTTTTTTCAGTGAAATGATGCAACAAGGAAATCAGATGACAGAAAAACAACAGTAAATGCTTTTTGTCCTCACACAAGATAACGCTCTAATAGTTTCCCAATTGCACCTTGACTACTTGTTCTCGCTGCAATTATTGTAGTTGACAGCCTAATAGTTTCTCTGTAGCTGAAAGTCACAAAGGCTTTGGAGATGTGACTGCTCTTTACGGTAATGTGATTTCATCTTGTCCTTGTAAGGACTCACTCAAGCATCTCGTTCCTTGCTCTGACTCTTTGAAATACAACGCGCTAACGGATGATGCGATAATATCGGTATATTAATCAATAATTCTTGTCCAATAAATACTTCTACGAATGCCGTAAAACGTATGTTTTTAGGTGCTTCTGATTCTGGCACGGATTAGGGGCATTTATGGTTTAGATAACTTTCTCTTCTTTGAAGAGAATTACATTTTTGCATTCATTACTTCTAAACGGATGTATAAGCAAGCTATTCTTATAATATATGAAATTTGGAGTATACTGTAATGCTCTTGGATAAAGTCAGCTTCATAGTTCAAAAAACATTCTTATGAATCTGAGTAAATATTGTTACGAATTTGGTATTTAAAAAGCTAATGTTAGTTCAATTATAAATTAAATGGTTTTATTTCTCGCGCAGTGCAGCGCGTGAAGAATATTAAAAGAAAGCTAAGCCGGAAAATTGAAAATACAAGAGCGCGTGCATTAAATAAATAAATATCTCTTTTTGATTTCGAGAAAGTACTGGAAAATTCTAGCGCGTGGTTTTAAAATCTTATAAAAGGAGGAAAACATCTCAGTTTGTAGTAGTTGCTTAGTTTGTTATTGTTTAGAAAACTGCTCTTGTTGATTGTAGCGAATTCGCGGATTAGCGTTCTTTAGCTGTTTTGAATTACGTTCTATTGACATTTGAGTAGTTAAAAGAAAACTACTGTGAGATATTGTAATACTGCATGATAATTTGAGAAAATTTAAGCATTTTTGTTGTGATAATAATAAATTTTTGTTCATTTTTCATCGGACTTGTGCATTCATTTCATAACGAACCCGTACGCACGCAACAATATGAATGCAAGGAAACCGCACGGAATTGAAATAAGATTTTAGCTGAAAATTGTAACCAAATTAAACTTTTAGAACGTACAATTAAGCTCTACTTTTCTGCAATGTTTGGCCGTCAAGCCAATTTCATACAAAATATTTAAATAAAACCAGTTAATAACTATCAAACATAAATAAACACTTCTTCTTGATACAGATAAACAAACAGATAAGCTATCAATTGCTTTACGTCAAAATGATTAAAACCTAATCACTTGAAACGAGATACTTTTTATTACCAAGAAGCCCTTCTCATATATATATTTATCAAAACTAAAATTTTTGTGTAGAAATTCTCTGTCCCTAAATTTAAAAACTGTAGAGACATCAGGTATTTTTTGAGGAAGCTGGCAAGATGAAAAATATGCAACGCCTTCGCCGGGAATCGAACCACGGACCTGTCAAATACGCGCTGAGCGTGCAGGGCACCACACCACGAAGGCATGCCACGAAGGCGGGGAGAAATACCTTATATACCCCCCTTTTAAAGGGCGACTGAGGTTTTTAGGGGACCCAGTCGCCAAATCCTGGGTGAGAAGAATCATCATCCAACTCCCTTTTAGTTCGGGCGCCACTTTAGAGACATTAGGTATTTTTGGGAGAAGCAGGCAAGATGAAAAATATGCAACGCCTTCACCGGGAATCGAACCACGGACCTCTCAAATACTCGCTGAGCGTGCAAACCACCGCACCACGAAGGCATGCCAAGAAGGCGGGAGAAATACCTTATGAAACAACTGAAATAATATTTTGTTTCCTATACGAGTTACATGATTAGATATTCCAAATACCTTAAAATATTTGCCATTACATTCCATATGTCTGAGATGTTTCATGTGATTGTGAAAACATGTATAAACATCCTTTGACTCCCGTATCATCCCTATAACAATTTTTTTGCATCCAATTAGCGCCATTTTGATCGGTATTGGGGATTTGTGGAAACTAGCTACAACGAAAAAAAGCTCACATTCGAGCTTGGGAAAGTCACTAATATTTCAAATATCTTTACGGAATGAGGATGCTTAAAATCGGTTTGACAGATTAACGGTGGAAAAAGAGAAGGTCTGAGGCATTCATACTCATTTCTCAAAATGATCTCCATCACAACTGAGTTGGAGCTTAAATTATATTGCTTTCACGTACTTTGTTACAAACGAATAACCCAACCCAATCTATCCTCTTAAAATGTAGAACCTCCTATGCAAATCTAAATTTCCATACAAGTTTCCCCAGTTTTTGTTGTTTTTATAACTCAGATATACTATTAGGAGCATGTTAGACTAGTATGAAGTCTGATTTATTAATACAGGCCTTTTGACTATGGTCTGACGTCAAAATTTTGAGATATAATACACTTTCCAAGTTCCCTTTCGCTTTCATGATAAAAAAAAAAACATTGTAAGGTGTAACTTTTTTATCTTGTTCATCGTACGTATGTCGAAACAATCAGCATCTCACTTCGGAATCGAACTACTGATTAGAATAATGCCTTTAAAAGATCAGTTTTCGCTTATATTTCGATTTAGATATTGACGAGGAATAGTATCATTTCTCTTCTTTCGTTCCTTAGTATTTTTGATTTTCCCAATAATCATAAATTTTCGTTTCCTGTTTCTGTTAAAGAATTTCGATAAAAGTTCATGACATAAATTAAGTATGCTTAGTTCTCAGTGCTGTCATAGTAAATGACATAATTAAATACAACACTATTCTTAGTGTTATACAGTGAAATTTGAGCTCTTCTGAAATCAGAATGGTTCAAAAGTTATTTAAATTCATTTTCTTGCAACTGATCTTTGCCTGCGGGGGTTCCTTGTTTATGTTTTTTAAAGATTCTCGCAGCGAAGCTATGCAAGAGCACTAAATGAACATTTAATACGAATAAGATATTTACCTGAATGAATACTTCTTTTAATGGGAAGACAGCTGGCTGACAACATTCATAAGTAAACTGCAAGCTATAATATTATTTTTAATAGCAGTATTCATTCTTCAATAGAAACAACAAATGTTTCTAAAACATGCTAAATGGAAACCATTTTCAGGTAACTATTTTCATAAAATAGATTAAATAAATCTTGCACTTCCGAAAAAAAGCATATACTTTCGGGAGAAGTGCATTGTTCTACATGGCTTATAAAATATTTATTTGTTATTCTACAGTTCCCTCGATTTTACTTAAAGTACATTTTAACCCTTCCTCATTTCTTATTTTTTTTAGGTGTCATTTTGCTCCCCTCAGATGTGCAAAGTGCACAGATTAAGGAATATGTATTGTCCTCAGAAAATCGACAAACTACTCCACTTTTTAGGAAGTTAGAAAACAAGACTGACCCTTTACCGAAAGCGCAAACAAAAAAACAAAGAAACAGACGAAATGTGATGCAGATGGCAAGAATGCTGAAATGCATGTCAGGCTGTAATCCTTTAAGTTATAGAGGTTACGGATGTTATTGCGGGTACATGGGCTCTGGACAACCCGTTGATGACATTGACAGGTAAATTACATATATTTTTATTTTTCTATAAAATTTACCAGTTACCTTTCCGTTATTTTATCTGCAAGTGTCTCCTCATTATAATTGAAATCCTTTGCAAACTGAATTGCCAAGACAGAAAAACAATCTGATTCTTCCAACGAGGTTTAAAATACATGATTTGGTTTTAAAAGGAATAAAATTTTCTCTTCTACAATTTTCCCTCTTGCATATTTGTTGAATCACAATAAGTAATTCTGTGACGCTTTAACGTTGTGCCCCACCTTTCTATTTTCACCATCTTTATTCTCTAATCCTATGCTTTACCTTTTTATTACTCAACCGGCATTTCTTTTAGTTTATCAAAAGTGTCCGGCATTTATTCTGTTTTTTTCATAAAGTTCTTTTTTACTTCTCTTTAAGTTATGATACTGGATTTTAGCCTTTATTTAATTAATTTCAGCTGTCCATCTACACGTCTAATGCTTATATACTGCAGGATATGCAATGAATTTATGAAAACGGATAAATTTTTCTTCCTTGAAAATACTAAACGTAATCCCTCTGGTCGCGCACGTGCAAAACTCGTAACTCCCCAAAAAAGACAGGCTTTATAGAATACTATAACCAAATATGGAAGAAAATTGTCACTTGTATAGAGCCTTACGTTTCTTACGTTGTTATAAGGCCAGATCCAGAACAAGATTCCGCCCCCGTCACATTCTGCTTGACAGCTAGAATTATATCGACAGGTATCGCAGTAGCAGGTAAGCAGGTAAGCAGATAGTATTGGAACTTCTCTCTTTGTTTTCGACGCTACCATTTCTCCATTAAAATTTCCGTCTATATTCTCATAGTGTTTCTAATGTTCTCTCTATTTTCATTAGCGATGCTTCAACGGTTTTACGCTTTTTCCATTGGTTTGTTGCAAAAAAAGAATCCTTTTTTTTTTATCATCCCTTGATAGCGTATTATACAGTGCATTCGAAGCTGAAATACCGCCTGAGGCTATACGAGCTATTTCTTAATTTCTGAGTGAAATTTTAATTCCTGCCATAGACCTAAATAAGACAAAGTCCGATATTTTATTTTATTATCTATTTACTATTAATTTAATAATTTATTAAATTTTTATTTATCTCTTTACATTTTATTAAATTTTTACATTAATTTAAATATTCCAATATTTTAAATTTTAGTTATTTTACTTTTTTATTTTTCATCTTTCTTCGCGGGCTTCTGTAGAGTTTCGGCACTTCTAATTTTAGAAATTAAGCCCTGTTCACCAGTCACCAAACCATGGTCAGGATTTAAGAAACGTTGCTTTACTAAATTACAAAGGTTAGAAATTTCTTTCCAATTACTTATTTAGCCGATCTAATTTCAAGGTGCTAAAACTAAGGTAAAATCATCTGACTGATAACTAAGCAACTGATGATGAATTTATTCTGATCAATATTTTAACCCTACACGTATAATAACCCCATAATGGTCTTAAATATGGTGTGCATTATATCAGTTTCTATGTTTTGAAATCCATTATTATATTACATGGCAAAACAAAAAGTAATAATGCAAATAAAAGTAAACTATATATTTAGTGAAACAAATTCCTTCAAAGAAGAGATTTCATGAATAAACTCTTTCAAGACTTGACCTCAAAAACGCCACTTTGTAAGCAAACATCCGCGTAGGTTGATCTTGGCTGTTAAAACAAGTTTTAAGTAATTCAAATGTCACTGAACGTGATGCGTTCGTTTACAAAAATAATAACTAAAAATATCTTATCAGAAAAAACATAAATTAGCTATCGTGTGATTTAAACATTAAAAATTTCCTTTCTCATATGCATACTCTTATCCTACATTGTTTAATAGGATAGTAATTATATTCCTACATCTAGTATTAAGTGTTAATATTAAGCTATATTTTGCCAAAAATAAAATTCCTGACATGGCACACTATAGACATTTCTGGCATAATATGAATGCTTCCTAATGAGCTGCATTTAAAAGTAACTGAATGTTCGATACAAATCTAATTTATTCGAGAAAAAAGAAAAATAATAATTATTCCTTTGCATTTCAATGTTTCCAAGCAGAAGCAAAAAAATTACTAGTAGGAATTTTGAGAAATTTAGGAAGTAAAATATTAATTAAATATCAATTAAGACTAGAAAAACAAATTTTTTAGAAAACCAAAGTAATTTAGAAACTCTTGCCTATTGAAAACTTCCCCTATACGAATTATGCATGTAAACCTAAAATAAACTATATATAATCATCAAATATAAAAATAACAATAATAATAATAATAATAATAAAGCTAGTAAACAGCAAGTTTTAATTTAACTTACATAGAACTATATATTGGAATTCCTGAGTGTGGACAAGTATTTGCTAAACTAAATGAAGTTGAGTAATTTGTTACTGCTAACTGTAAAAATAGAGGGTGCTAATACAATGTAAAGTTGAGTGTTAAGCTGCTACCTGTGAGATCTATTGTAAAAAACCTATGCTGTAAACTTTAATGTAAAATGCTTGTTTTGTGTGCAAAAATGTTGCTAACTTTGAGGCATTTTTAAAATGTGTAAAAGAGTAAAAATTGCGTTGTTGTGACACAACTGCTACTGTTGTGAAAATAGATGTTGCAAACTACTAAAGATGTAAACATTTGAAAAAAAAAATTTTTTTAATTTTAGTAAAATTAAAAGTTCGAATAATCATTTTAATTGAATTAATTTAATTTTAATTTGAAGTAGCTTAAAAATTATTATTAAATATTAAGCTTAAAATAGTATTAAAAAGCTTTTAAATCACAAATTGAAATTATAGAAAATTATTGTAAGTTTTTGTTTTATTTTGCTTTGTTTTTACACTAGACTGCATTATTTAAAACTGAAGCTTTACAAGTTTAATCAAAACTTTAACTAAATACTGGCCAAAGGTAAGGAAAATTAGAAAAATTAGATAAAAATCGTCACTCAATTCGGGCTATAATTGAGACTTTTGAAAAGAGTTGGCCTTTCATTAGTAAAAGGAAAGAATCCAGTATTGATAAAATATACATTTTTACAAGTAATTAATTAATATTTACAAGTAATCCTTTAACTCTTCAAAATCCTCCATTACCCTCTAGTTAAGGTTTAAGGTAATATTATCATACCATAAGGAGTTAATGAAAAAGAAAAGTTGATGCCTGCCTTTTTAATATAGAAATTATTAAATTGTGTTGGAACCTGGTTATTGACTTGAACATTAATTAGTTTTTTTTATTTCTTCCTTTAAATTTTCTATTTCAGTACATATATTTTTAATTCTAATTATTTGGCTATGAAAAGTATATCTTCCTGTCTCTTCTTCCTGCCATCGTGATGACCATGTCTCTTGGAATGTTGTCTTGAGGAGCCTTTTTGCAACTTCTGCCGAAAGCGGAACTTTCTTGCCACGTTCTGGTTTGAGAGCTGTGGTCTTAGCTAGTTCATCCGCTCGTTCGTTGCCTTTCTAGAGTGTCCTTTTATCCAGTTGATCTTTAAAGGCATGGAGGAGCCTAACGTCAAGATTATCTCTCTAAGTGCTACCGTGTGCGGATGTTTTGGAGGAAATTAATTAAGCGCATTCAAAACGCTCATGCTATCTCTGAAGAATAAAGTGTGAGCTGCTCGTTGCGTACCTAACCATAGTGCAGCTTCTTTGAATGCGAGGGCCTCGGCTTGGAAGACTGAAGCGGAGTTGCCTAGACAGAATTGTGCTTGATAAATTTCTTCATTGTTTGAAAAGACCATGAATGCTGCCCCTACTCGTCCTGAAATTTTTTGATCCGTCAGAGAATCTTTCTATGCTGGCATAGGGTAGATGTAAATCTTCTTTAGTGTGAAGGTCTTCTTTGTAGTGTAGAAGTCGGTAGATTGATCTTTCTAATTCTGCTTTTAGATCGAGTGGGAGCGTGCCAGCTAGAACCTGAAGTGCTGTGATTGATGTGGTGCTATACGCACTGGTGATTTTTAACAGGATTACTCTCTGTATTTGTTGTAGTTTTTGACAAATTCTTGCTGTGCCAGTCATCCAGACTGGACAGCCGTAGAGGATAATGCGTTTTAGGTGTAGATGATTTAACAGGCGCCCCTTTTGTCTCCACTTGTCTGTGATTATCCTGCTTAGTTTATTGATGATTTGATGCGTCCGTAAGATGTGATACCCACGTGAGCTTCTTATCAAGCGTGAATCCGAGGTATTTAATGTTATCCTGACGTCGCAGTGAATGCCTTTCCCACTTTATGCGTGGTGGATTCAAGTCTATTTTTGAGCCATTTGGAAAGACTATCATCTGTGTCTTTTCAATATTGAAACACAGTTTGTTTGTTGTCTTGACTCCATTTTGTAAGCAATTTGAGTGCTGCGTCTGCTTTACGCTCTATTGTTGTTCTATTGCCGTCTATTATGAGTATAATTAAGCAGGAGAGATGAAAAATATGCAACGCCTTCGCCGGGAATCGAACCTCTGACCTCTGGAATATGCGCCCAGCGTGCAGACCACCCCACCACGAAGGCATGCCAAGAAGGTGGGAGAAATACCTTATATACTCCCTCTTTTAAAGGGCGACTGGTGTTTTTAGGGGACCTAGTTGCCAAATTCTGGGTGTGGAGAATCATTATCCAACACCCTTTTAGTTTGGGCGCCACTGTAGAAATATTAGATATTTTTTTTAACAGGAGAGATTAAAAATATGCAACGCCTTCGCCGGGAATCGAACCGTGGACCTCTGAATTACGCGCCCAGCGTGCAGACCACTACACCACAAAGGCATGCCAAGAAGGCGGGAGAAATACCTTGTGACCCTCAGTCTACTCCTGATGGAAAAAAATTAGCTAAGAGCATCTCAGTTAGAATTCTCCCCATTCCCCCTCCATGTTCCCAAATTTCGAGCAAAATCATTGAGAAAGCCGATAACCATGCTGAAAAACCAGACTGCCCAGGAAGAAGGAAAAAAAAAAAAAAAAACAAGCGGCAACAATAATTGTGCAAGAAATATGTAATATATGCATTGAGGAAATTACAGATGAGGTTTCGCAATATCTGTGGACTCAATTAAGATCGAAGAAAGCGAAACTCTGTACCAACCTGAACAAGAACAATATTAAAAAACATTAAGAACTCTCGCGTGTCCTTAATTCTTTGCAGTCACTTTTGCGATGAAGCTACGTACTTATACATGAGCTACATGTCGCTCAACAAGTTTAGTGGTTAGCGTCGCTAACTGCCGAACGGCCCGGGTTCGAATCCCGGAGAAGGTATCGATGTTTGTAAATATGTAATGTCCGTGAGGGATGGGGGCACTCTAAATGCGCGGCGAGTAGAAAGTCCTCTAGAGAGGTTTCTTGGTAGACCCTCGGACCCGTCCCCCCCAATAATAATAGACAATAAGTTTTATAAGATGCAAAGTGAACTCTATAAACCGATGCATTTTTTGAGAACTCGACAGACACATCCACTTAGATGAAAATAGCCTCATCTATGAAACATATCTGATATACTCGTAGAAAGAAAATGCGCTAAGAATGAAGATCTAAAAACAACAAAAATGTGACACACAGTCTGACAGTGTTCAAAATCTGTTCCCCACGAAAAACTTATCAGACCTCTTTCTGCTTCTGAAGAATTCCTTCTCAGCCTGCCTTGCATATAATGGAATAATATAGTTATCGAATATCTACAATAAACAAAATATGAACAAAATTATTTACCCTTAAATGTGTGTCCACATTTAAATTGAACACTCTGCATTTACTGGATTTTATTATACTATAAATGTATGCTTTAGGAAACTTATGCTTCAGAAAATGTTTCGATGTTAAAAAAGATGTTAAACAAAATACTTGCGCTCACTTTATTTTACAATTAAACTTTCTGATAAAATAATCGTCAATACGACTTCAGAGTTTCAATAAACAACTCTCTAAGTTGCTTTCAGTAGAGATTTTGCATGAAATTAGACTTCATAAAATCAAAAGTAAGTCGGTAAGTCGTTTTTAATGACCAAGAACTCACATGTTTTCCCGTGGAGCAATACCTTCATAGAAGACTTTTTAGAGAGAACTGTCTGGTATTAACGGTACATAGAGAAAACTGTCGAAATACGGGAGAATCGAATCTGGGCTTAATTATTAATAAGCATTCTAGAATTTCTTTTTCTATCGGTTTTTTATCTCCTGATGATTTTTTTTTTCCTTTATTTAGGGAGGGAGACGTTTTTAAGCTGCAAATATTGCAGCTTTTCGACTCCCTAGAATTAATTACAGCATTTGATTTGTAGAGCACTGACGCACAACACCTTAAAATGATATGATAATTCATGCCTATAAGGCTGCATAGTTGACTAAAAGAACTAAAACTGCTGCATTTTATAATTCATGACATTTGACATTATATCAAAAAAGTAAAAACCAGCCATGGCGATAACATTTAGTTAGTCCTTGAGATACGATATACAGAACTGTTGAGATAACAGCCAATAAACGTAATTAAGATTGTTTAGTGGCATATGAGATTTACTCAGAAGTAAACAGAATTTGAAAGCGAAAATACTCGATTCTAATGGCCGTAGCGATTGAAAAAGTATCACTACTGCCTTCATTTTAAATTATTAGTTTGCTGAAATTAAAATTTTTAATGTGAATATATAATTTCGTGTTGGAGAAAATGCCATTTTGCTTTAGCCTAGCAAATAAAATGTTTTCGATCAGTTGTAAATTTCCCAGTTATAACCAAACACGTGACTTTATTTGCGTGGTCGTGGTCAAACTTCTTAGTCGCTCACATCAGTTATTTCAACCGCGTGCGTGAGTTTAGTCATTTCACTTTGAAACGATCTCTACTTATACACTTATCTATGCTATGCACTTCTGCGAAATATTTCGTCGATATGAATTAATGAATAAAAGCTATGAATATATTTTGGCATACCACGTACATGGTGAATAATTTGCCTTTTTAATATTTTTACGTAAAATTGCAAATGAATGCCTATTTTCCAACTCTTTGTAAATTTACCGAGGACGAAATTATTAAATCGTTCTTAACCTACTCCAATCAGTAGGAATTTGATGTTAATATTTTTCTTACAGTGACCAATCACCTGGGCAAATTCTAATTAACAAGCATGTTAGAATCTCATTGTAATTTCACATTTCGAACGAGTTTAAAGATGTAATGGCATAGCATAGAATGTGCTTAAAATGATGGCCCAAATAGCTCCGTTCTGTCTTGCCACAATTTCATAGAGATGACGAACAAAAGGATAAGTCATAAATAATTCTACTGCGATGAAATAAGAGAGGAAGTGTGTCAATGGCCTTGGCCTTCACGAGAGGTGTGTCACGTGAAGGCCGACACTCTGCCGCCACATCCGACAAACGTCCTTGCCCTTTTCAGAAAAAGAGGCCAGAGGGATGAGATGAGGCTTACAAAAGGGGCGGAGCAGGTTTTCTTACCGTGACAGCTAAACGACCTAACTTCACGCATTTCCAAACGTCTCTGTTTTGGGGACAGCGAACCCCTTTAAAAATGCGGGGTGGCATTTTTTGGAGATTCTACATCCTAGAAGAAATTTATTTCATGTCTTTTACTGCGGGGGCGCTATTAAGGAGGAAGGTTACAGGCTAGGTCAGCTCCTCCATCTTAAAAAACTTTTTCTTTTAAGTTGCAGTTTTGTTTTTGTTTTTGTTTTTTCCTTTCGAAAAATAATTGCTTGCTAAGGAGACTAATGGAATACATCCTTTAATGTACATTACAAGTTCATTTGTAGCGTAATACCAACTGGTCAGCTATATAAATTACAGTTAGAAGTCATCGGAAAATAATAATAACAACTAATACTGTTACTGTGAATTAAGAGCTTCAGTTTAATTCGTCAGCGAGAATTAAATAAACCAGACGTAAAGATCGCCGTAATGCTGTGAACTTCTAAAAGTGAGAAATGGTTTAAATTTTAAATTTCCTGATCTTTTATACTTAGAAATTTATGTAATGTAGTATTATGGTGGTAACATGATTGTATAATACGCAGTGAGAACTGAAAGATAAACATTAAACTTCTTTTGGATTTTACAAATAAAGCACATTTTTAATATACAGTACCAAATAATTTTGCTTTTGAATCTTAATTGTATAAAAAATAATAACAAAAAATGGGACTAACTGAAAAGAGTGAAACTAAAAATGCAGAATTCTTGGTAAAATACATCCGCTGCCATAAAAAATAATGCACCTCGCCGAAAAGAATCGTGCACATGGAATAATAAATCAGTCATTCACATACTCATGCAATGCACGATAGTATTTATTATCTGGCACAAAGGGTGTTAACGTTAACACCCTGCAAGTGTAGCTTGACGCTTACTACAACTGTTACAACCAATGCAGCATACTTTCAGACAATGTGTGGATGAAGTCCTGTGGTACAGCCCAATATGCTTCTTCATTTTATTGGGATAAAATGCTATCATTTCTTTGTAGTTGTGGAAGGCGACGGATCCATATTTCCTTGTATTCACACTCATGCTTAACTGGAGACAGCTTATCTCACTCATGTTTAACTGGAGACAGCTGAGCTAGGCTGCTAGAACAAGACATCCAGAATTTGTGGAGTGACGCAGCTTCACGTTGGAATGTACTCGTGCATTATCTTATTCAACATTATACTTTGGATGACAGCCATAGATGAAGGCCACTTTGGATAGTAGGCATGTTGCGCCTAACCACCTCATCTGCATACTGTCGACCAGTTAGATTGTCCTTCATAGACAATGATGTAGTCGGAGTCATCAAATATAGCTTCTAAACCATAATACCATTGTGATGGCACTATTTTGCATTGAGCCAAATGTGCATCTTGAAGCTCATCATCTACAAATTGTAATATTTGTAACTATTATCTGTACCAAGAACAGAACTATGTCGTTGAAGACTATACATCACCATTCAGCTTTCGATTCTCATCAGTGTAGGTACCAAAGGACTTTTCAGACGTACTGGTAGAAGTAGCGGTACGCATTATTTTGGGCACCGAGTACGAATTCTGGATGCGTAGATATTGCAAAAAATAGGGCTATTGAATACATGTTTGCGCGAAAAACTCTGCACATCCCTCTGGGTATCTGAGGATGCTGCATGAGTGCTGGAAAATGTTGCATGTGCAGTGAGGCAGTCTTCCCTTGCATTCGTTAGACCTTAACTATCTGGATGTGCATGGGGATGTTCTGCGTGTTCTTCATGCCAATGTCGCAAGCGTCGTAAATCTGAGCTAATGTCACATCCACTTCAGTGAATATATGATGATCTGACCAGCCAAACATGAAAAGACCATTAATGAGCCCTTTTTCTTATGGTGTCATTTGATGAAATAGCCTGCTCTGGCACTATCCACGGCGACAAAGTCATTGAGATGAATTACCGGGATACAAGTATTCACAATAAATGGTACTTACGTATTATCGCAACCAGGTTGGCGCGATTTGAAAGTTTGAGTAAAAAAGTATGAATAGAAAGAACATGTACATTTATTAATTACAGATAATTTTTAATACAGTTTTTTATATTATTTTGTTTTAAAATATAAAATAGCAATTAAACCCTTCCGGTTTCGAATTTGAATAAGTTGCAGAATTATTTTTTCGGCGGAAGTCTTTTGGCTATTGCTTTTAGCACTGATTGAAAACCGTCTTCGCCATTAACAGCTTGAGCTTGGCGCCATATAAATTCGATAAGGTATGAGTCAATATGATGACAGGCTGTTCCTCTCTGTTTTTTGTTGCGCCATTTGGCTGAGCCCCACATGCGCTCTACATGTTGTGTGTGAACGCCCATGTTGGGATCCACAAAGTTATATTTGTGATTAACAGTTCCATGCAGAAATCCAGCATTTTCGAACTCACTTGTATTGTATCCTTTCTAGCAATCCGAATAAATGATGCTTCCTTCCTTGACATTTTCGCAAATTTTTTCCATGAGGGTAACGGCGCTTCTGTTAGGTACAGTAACCAAAAAAAGTCTCTTTCTTTTCTCGGCAAATTCCGCCGAAAACCCATTGCTGTGGTAGTACACGCCCAGTGTTATTTTTTCTTTTTACAAATAAATTCTTTTTACAAAACTACGTATAACACGTAGGGTTGCTGTAAGTAGGGTCGCCAAATTTGGCGATTTATGCGAATTTTGGTCTGGTTGCGTTAATACGTAAGTACCCAATAAATACTATAAAAATTTCTTTGATAAGAACCCCAAGCACTAGGGGTATGCGTCAAAAATGAGCTTAGTCCGACCCACCAGACAAGTCAAAGACTGCTGCATAGACGAAAGGGCCACGCTTAATCAAGCTACAAACGGAAACATCCAGCGATCCGGCCATGTCCCACCCTCAGCTAGAAGCTTCAGCCCTCAGCTTTCTTGCTAGAAGTATACGGTACTTGCTAGAGGTACGCTGCTAGGAAGGGTGGACTGTGCCCACCCTTCATTTTATGGTGTCATCGGAATTTCCCCATCCAACCACAAGCAAGGGTATCCACTGACCCGGCCGCATGTAAGCAAACTGTACACTGCTAGAACAACCGCTCTAAATCACCCAAAGTAAGTGTAGATTGTAACTCCGCCCACCATGACGATCTGACAAGACTGGAAGTTTGTTTACGTTCTGAAAAATTATCAGGATTACCAGTGCATTTCAAATCGAAGCAGCTTATTGCCCACTATTATAATATTTCTATCTATTTGATAGCAGTGTTAAATATGAAATATAAATGTAAGAGTGAATAATACGTTTCTTAGGAATCGCCGTAAAACGAAATAAAATTAATTAGGTTGAGAACTTTCTTCTAATTTGCTGGTACCAATATACTGTTATAAGATGCATGAAAGAGAACAAAAATATCAAGTGATAAACATTAGTTACTTAATGGGAGTTATGCGATCGCGTTTACACCAAGTAAAATGATTCTTCTCATATCAATTCTGCGTTAAATCTTTTTTAAATATAGGTGACTGTCATATCATGCATTAAATGGCATTCTCAACAAGACGTAGGGCATTTCCAAGAGCGTCACACAAACCACAATTTTCACTCTCTTACAATTTAAAAAGGGTGCAGATACGCAGGAAACAATACCCTCTCCAATCCCGAAACAGCCTTCTATATATATATGTATACAATCCATCAAGAGAAGGTATTTTCTTCTCAGGAGGAAGTGAAATTCGCTCTTTAATCGAAATTCGCTTTTTATTTTTAAGTTACAAAGTTCAAAGATTCAAACTTCAAATTGTATAACACTGAAACGTATTCATAATTGTTCCATGCAATGGGATGTATAAGATTGATATTAAATTTTTCTAAAGCTTGCCGTATTTGATAGCATTGGATGGCCCACAACATTATTTAAAGACTTTGCATCTTTAATCATTTGCATATTATTATTTAGATTTGTGCTACCAGTTTGGCTTAGCTTAACTCCATTTGCATAGAGTTACATTCCTTTTCATGGTATGTATAATAAAAATCTTATTATCACCCTTTTCAGAAGAGAAAGTAATATAGCCCTATGCAATGGTCCCAACTGGAATCTCGATTAAATTTCACTTAATTGTGGAAAACAAAGCCAGAAACCAAACATCTTTTATGTTTTTATTCGTAGGCGCTTCACACAGAACTACCATTCAGATTAAATAACATTACTCTTTGCGTCGACTTGAAGAGCAGAGGCATAGTTAGGGTTTTCAGCGCCCGGGGATAACAGATTTTGTGCCCTATTCTGTGTGCCAAGAATGGAAAACATTTCATTCCAAAATTTTGTAACATCAATTTGGTGTCCTCTGGATGCTGCGCCCGGGGGCCAGATGTCTTCCCTTACTCCACCCTAGCTACGCCACTGTTGAAGAGCATAATTTCCCATTATAAGTTCTTTATGAACAATATTTCCTTGCTAAGTTTCACGCTTTAAATGCTTTTATTTACGATTTGAACAATTTTTAATCACACGGTTTTCACTTGATATAGCATTTTTATCTTAGCACGTGCTTGAATCTAGTCTTCAACCAACCATCCCCCTTCCTAGAGTTTTCTTCAAAGATTTATGAACGTACTTGTTAATAACAAGAAAACCTTTTTATTATCCACTTGCTCCAAAGCATACAACAATTAACATTATGTTTCAGTGTTATACAGTACATTCTTCAAACTTTAAAAGTATATTCTTTAAACTTTAAAATTCCTTTAAAATTAGAATCTGTGCTCATTGTAACTTATAAATAACAATACTAGCCTTCCAACTATCAATGTACAATTATGTAAATGTATTTCAGTAAGCAAGAATAACAAGGGGCTTTTGCCATGACCATCAAAATTTGAAATAATAGATTTAAAACATCGTACATATATGCATGTAATCAGAAACCTAAACAACGAAATAAGTAATTGGAAGCAGATGATTTTTAAATGCCCTCTGGAGAAAAAAACTCACCTGATAAAAAAATCCATTATTAAAAGAGATAAACTTAGGCCACACTGCTGAAATTTTGAGAAAAGCATGTGTTCAAGCCTCAAGGCTTGTGTTCCTGCCTTGGGATTGTAATTGATTTCGTAAACGTGTTTAATCTGGCGGCATTGGTTAAAAAAATAAATGGACCTGTATAAATAAGGAATTCTAAAGATCAATCACTCTTGATTCTAAAACGTGTTCGTTATCTTCTAAACCGAAAGATAATCTTCTAACATCGCGAATTGTTCACGCAACAGACATGGAAATTTTTATTTAAGTAATTAAAGGAATTTTTTATTAATGGTAAATTTTACTTGGTGATAGCTACTTAAAAACTGTATTTTACTACTTACACAACACTCCAATCACTGCAAAAAGTTTTTTTTTCCAAAAAAAATATAATTTGTTGAGTCGTTAGGGTTTTTTTTATGCTGGAGATGTAAAAGATGAGCACTGCCCTCGCTGGGACTCGAACCTGGACCTCTCGAATACACGCCGAGTGTGCTACCGCTAAACTTCGAAGGCATGCTGGAAGGAAGGAGAACATACCTTATACACTGGAGAAGAAAGTACCTTATACCTTATACACACTTATTCCCTGGAGGTGGAACCTCCAGGAAAATGATATATGTAAAGTTTGTAATAAATTCGGCGATTCAAAGCATTTCGTCGAAGACTGTTGCCTGACTGGAAGTGTGAGAAAAAAATATAAATTTGAGAAATTTGAGGATAAAATTTGAAAGAGATATTATGCAAACTGTGAATGAGAATAATTGTATTGGTATCGAGATATAGCAAAGCAGAAAATCATACTGAAAACAGAAATAATTGAGGTAAGTTATAAATTTTAGATGAATTTGATAATATGAAGAAGGTTTGAATACTCGTAATAATAACTAATTGAAAGTAAAACTTATAAAGATTTTAAACTTACAAAAAAACACAGAAATGGAAACGACACATTTATATACTATTTCACCGAGAGTGTTTGGAATGTATGTATCTACTTTACGTTTTTTTTTTTTTTTTGTTTGTTTGTTTGTTTGTTTTTTTCAGTTGTTGTTGTTATGTCTTGTGGCTTGGTCTGTCCCTTCATAGCCATGCGGCAGGTTTCGCCTGCTAGGTGGGCTGGGGGCCAGTGCTCAGAACTAACTAACTAACCTTATACACTCCCCCTTTTAAAAAGGGCTACTGGGCATTAAGAGACCTAATCTCCAAATCCTGATGGTGGTGAATTATTGTTCGCCACCTTTTTTTTCCTTTAGTTCGGTCGTTACTGTAGAGTCATTAGGGGTTTTTTTATGCTAGAGACGTGAAAAATCAGCAATGCGCTTGCCAGGAGTCGAACCTGAACCTCTCGAATACGCATAGAGTGTGCTTCCGTTACAACACGAAGGCATGCTGGAAGGAAGGAGAAAATACGTTATAAGAGGAACAGAATCCCCTTAATCTTAATGTTAACAAAACAGTTGTCTAGAGGCGTTTAAATGAGTGAGGGTTCCTTCTAAAATACCAGCTGATAAGAGGTGGAAATGCACTTTCTGTATCCCATCTTTTAGAGGTTCCTCGTTCAAAATTTTCCCTTTAGTCTGCACACATGTCCACAGCGAGTTATTAAAAAAATTCATGAAATGCTTTTTAGCTTTACCATACATAAACAGTCTTTGAATGGAACGAAAGTGGTGACTGTAGGCAGGAAGGAAAGCATTGCTCATGTTTGTAATCATGAAATAGGAGATCAACTAAACAGAGAAATGGCAGTTATTCTGGTGGCTAGAAATGTAAGTTTTGAAATTTGAATAAATCACTAGAAGAAGCATTTTTAAATCTACTGTGTTCTTAACTTGTGACATGTTAAAAAAGCCAAGCGAAAAAAAAACTAAGCCTCCCTCCTTTTATTCTAACCTCCTTGGTTCTGCCTTGGTGCCAGTTATGGCCGTGTGTTGGTTAGAAGGGAGCCAGGTGAGCGCCTGCAACCAATCTGTCTGGGGTATATACACACTGGACCTACACCTGGAGTTATGATCTAGGGAGTAATTTCGTATGACAGCAGACGCACTCTCGTGGTTGTTCCACGCAACCTGAGCGCAAATTTATACGTCAGTATGGTGATTCAACCTGTTCTGCTGCCATTCATGAACAGCATTCAAGGGGATATTTTCCTACAGGATAACACTCATCCTCATACCACTGTTATAACCCAACATGCTCTACACAGTTTAGTCACGTTGCTTTAGCCTGCTACATCACCAGATCTTTCTTTAGCACATATGGGCCATCATTGGACAGCTCCAACAACCAGCATTAACCATCCCTGTATTGACTGATTGCAACAGGCATGAAACTCCATCCCAAAAACTTACATCCGGCACCTGTAGGATACAATGCATGCGTGTTTGAATGCTTGCGTTCAAAATTCTGGCGGACACACTGGTTATTAATGCATCAGCATTTCACATTTGAAATGGTTCTTCTCGCGCTTGCATTAACCTGTGATCTTCAAAATTTAATCAATTAAATATGTTAACTAGACAAACGTATTTCCGAAATTTCATTACTCTGTAATAATTCAATTTTTAAATAGGGTTCGATAGTTATTTCTTTGTCTGTTGCCAGTCCCATTTCCCAAACAGTCACCAAATTTTATTAAAACAAACGTTTCTTTCGGAAATTCCATATGCATACGAAATGAAGTATTATCACTCATTATTAAAATTTCTACAGCACTTGGTTCAACGTATTCTATAAATAATGAAATTTCAACAACTCCTTCTTTAAGAAATTGTGAATCGTCGCTTAATATTTTGTTATTTGAAAATTTCGTAAATCTACAGAAATGACAATTTCGCTGAGGTTTAAAATAATAAATTCAAAAAAAGTAGTTGCATAAAATGGAACAGCAGTTTTATAAACGAAATGTTTTGCTTCGGCATCCTGATCCTTTACAAGGTCTCTGCCTTCTTGTTAATATTGTCATGCATTCTTTACAGTGTTTACTTCCAAATTTTTTCCCAAATACTTTTTATTGAGATCATTTTTGGTTCGATGGGATCTTTAAGCTTTCTAATTATTTTATATCTTACATATGTAGTACCCTTAATTTTTAAACAATTATAATCTATATATTAAAAAACAAATTCTTTACTTGTGACATTTTTTGTCATTTTTCGGATTTCCAACGTGGTTAAAATTTTATTTCCCCTATCATAATTTCCATCCCTTGTCAGTTTGAAACCTCCTTTCTCTCTGTGTCTTAATAAAGGGATAATGCGCTGTCATTTATTGAAGCATAAAAAATTTTCATTTTTCCAAGACGGTATCATAGAAATTTGTTTAGAAACCATATCAATTTTACAGATTCTTCTCTGTTCCAAAATGAAGTAAAATCTAAAAAAGTAGTTTGAAGCATTCCTCAGTTCATAGTGGAAACTAATATCTAAAAATTTAGATTTAAATAATCTTCGTGATGTGATAGACTAAAATAGAACACAGGATACGGACTCCCAAACCCTTTATAACTTATCATATATCCTGTTTCCGTGTTGATATTATTCAATTCTCCTTCCAAAAAAGCTGAATATAGTTGGTTATATTTCTTAAAATTACAATTCATTTATTCGGTACACTGATACGGCTGTTTACCGTTAACAAACAAGAAATCATATCTAAATTATCAAATATCATATTGCTCACTTTTATGTTATTTTCTTTTAACATAGACACTTAACACTTCATCTGATGACGATTTGACTTCACGCATACCACAGCTTTTTTCCAATGGGTTTGATATAGAAGAAAGCTTTAGAACTTCTAACTTATAGAAGAAACTTACAGAACTTTTTAACTTATAGAAGAAAACTTTAACAGTAAATTGTCATTTTTTTTCCCTAACTATCTCCTTCTTCATCTTCAGATTCAAATATTAAATTGTATTCCACTTCTTGCTTGTTCAGGTTTACTAACTCATTCTTTTGATTTGTAATTCTCATGTTATTGCGCTTCATGTTTGCTGACGGTAAAGTATTTCTTTATATACGAAAGTAATTTTGCCTTCAAATCTAATATTTTATACAGTTTACTTACAGATAAATTTATTTTTTATCCGTGCAATAATGTGATAGTACACCGTTGTCGAGCTCTTTGGGATAGCATACTGAATGGGTGGTTCATATTATTCAAAATTTTCTTCTAGCTTTATGCAATAATCTTCCAAATAATCATTCAACTCTGTAACTGAGTAATTTCGATCTGGAATAATGAAATCAATCCAACTGAAATCCGTCAAAGTATTTACGCGTACTTTTTCCGTTATTCTCACTTATATAGTACCATGAAATAAACTTCAGTTTCTTCGCTTCAGTAACTTCTGTACTACTCTAATTAAATTCTAACTTCAGTGCTACTTTTTAAATTTTAAGCAGATGACCAAATTCAACTGTGAATTCTTCTGGTGTATCTCTTGAATTTAGAACAAATATTTTATTTATATAGAATAAATTTCTCATTGAAATCACTCGGTTATTTAGTAAAACATTTTAAAACTTCTAAAAGAGATCGATTTTTATTTGTTTTGGTTATGCATTTCATGCTGTAAAAACTACAGTGAAAATGGGTGGGGTTTTGTTTTCGCTTGAATATCTGAATGAAAGCAGATATTAAACTCCTTGGTAAGTGTTCTCCAAACAGAATTTCTTAGCGGGCTGTGAATAGGAGTTAAATTGAGAAAAGAGCTCTTTAAGATTATCTTTGCCTCTTTGGATTTTGTTATAGAGCTACAGTTTGAAAAAAAAAAAAAAAACATTGACTTTCGATGCCTCAGGAGTTGCGGAGTTTATTTGTGACCGGTTGACAAAGTGAAGAGTTTTGTTATGCTTGCAATTAAGAACAGTAAGTACCAGTGTTAAGGACTGGTTACATAAATGCATGACAATGTGGCTCTCGGAAAGCATAGCTTTTAGTGTCGTATAATTTGTTTTGCCTTTGTTTTTAAGGAAGACCAAAGTCTGCTCATGTAAGTCCCATTCACCTCTTTGTTTGTAGTAATGTTTAGGTGAAACTAAATGTAACATGCAAAGATTTAAAGTTAATATTTTTCGATGTTCCGAGATTATTATAAGGTCCTTATTTGCATGTTCGTTATGCTCTTAATATGCCGTAATGTTATTATAATCAAAAATATTAATATATGTGTTTATGTTTAAATCTTATACTATGTATTATGCTGGTTCTTATTTGGGGTTCTATAGGCATTCTATTTGTATGAACCGTATGGTTCTTTGAAACTCGAAGTTATATTTACTTGGGTTTGTTTATTCATTTGTAATCACACAACGTAAAATTCATGTACTGACCACTTATTATTAAGATGACTTATTGAGATATTTGGTTATTTGAGGATGCCTAGGAATTAGTTAAATTAACTCCATTTAGTGAATTATTATTTTAAGAGGAACTGATTGATTGATATTGTATGAATGTTTGTTATTTGGTGTTTTTGAGGTTGTGTAGTAATGCATGGAAGTTGTGGCTATCTTAAGAATTTTGTATTATAATGTATTTTGTTTTAGTACCTTTGTGTTTTCAGGAAGGTCAGTTCAGGGACCTTAATGGTATAGACTTAGGTATGAAAGTACACTCCCGATTATCCGCGGAATTGGGTGGCGCGGCCGCCGCGGATAACAAAAATCGCAGATAATCCGAAAAAAACTAAAAACGGGTATAGCAAAAGAGAAAACAGTCATTCCAACTTTGAAAAATCGTTTTATGTACAATAAAACGTAAAATAAACAGCAGGAAATGTTTAACTAACCCTTAATATTTTAGTATATCACTCAAAACTAACCTAAAATGCATTTTGTTAATGTGTAGCGTTGCGTGCCTCCAACTTGCACGCAACCAAGAGGTAACTGTGAAAACTGGATAAAAGACAGAGTCTTGTTAAGGGTTTAAGTCCCTTTTTATTCAACGTAATAAATTACAAGTGCGTGCTCTTGACGCTTACAAACTGCGCCAACTCGGCGGTCAAATAAAAATAATAACCTGAAAAGAAACTAAAGACAAGACTCTAACTACGAAGCTCTCTAAAAGTAACTAACCTCACCGCGTTTTACAATACCGCTGCTAATTCAGCAAACTTGAAGATCACTTGAACGATTAACAATTCTTCCAGGCAAGCACACAGGCCGAAACGCGGGGTTCTTCAATTTCTGGCCAACTACCTCCGCGCTCGTGAAGTAAGAACAGCACACCTTGAACTCGTTTCCTTTCTATTTAACTCAGAATACTTCCGCTGATAATTTGAATCCTTGCGCGTTCTACTAAAATTTACATACTCTGGCATTGGCAGTTCCAGGGGAAAGTAAGGCCTGACAGGAAAGGTAGTTTAAACTTAAAATAAATGTTAGTTAAAATAAATATAAACCCTACAAATGAAAACAGAAAAGTCCTTTGTATACTTACGAGAGGCGTCAAAGATACACAGAAAAATTAATACATATGTACTGTTTTAAAACTTTAATGTATTATGTAAATACAAAAGCATAACTGTAAAACTACACCTTTTTGAAGAAATCAGTCATTTGTGTTTGCTTCTTGCTTTGGAAGCATTTTCTCTTGATCCGAGATTGCATTTTTCGTAGCATAAGTTTCTCGGCCAACTCCGCGTCGTCTTGTTCTTCCAAATAGCTCAGCAGTCCGTCGACTTGTTGCAAATCTGCTTCGTGAGTCTTCAGCATCTGCACAATGTGCTCTTCTTCGCCTTCACTTCGCTGTCCTTCATTCTCGGTCTCTCCCCTTGCTTTTTTCACAATTTCGTCATCTGTCAAGCGTTCGAAGCCAGGTTCGTTGACGTCACACTCCAACCACTCGTTAATGTTTTCAGCATCGACGTTCTCACCATCCGGAATTGTTTTCACCATATCGGCAAGAGTTGCAGTGGGTGTGTCTACATCTTCATTCTCTTCTTCACAACTCAAAGGGGTTAGGTTGCTGTTGGCTTCAACATTAGGCATGAGTTTTCTCCATGATTTTATGAGGGTTGATGGTTTCACTGAGTCCCATGCAGATACAATATCGTAGATGATGTCCAAGATTGTGTAGTTTTTCCAAAACTCTTTCAGATCATAACCTTTTTCAATTTTGTCATTAGCAGCTCGGTTCGGTATGTTCTCTTCATTGTTGCAATGACTCCTTGGTCCATGGGTTGGATTAGCGCAGTAACGTTTGGGGGGAGAAACTTTGCAAAAATTTGTCCATCAGAAGACTTTAGCACGCTTGTTGCTGGGTAAGAAGGTGCGTTGTCGATCAATAGCACAGCTTTTTCAGGCAGCTTTTTCGATTTAAGATGTTTTCGCATTTGAAGAACAAAGATTTTTTTTCGAACCTTTCTTGAAAAATGTTTCGGTTCAACCATCCTTTTTTTTAGTTAAAGTAATCAACGGGCAAATTTTCTATCCTTGCGCCTTTGAAAGATCTCTTTTATTTTTACTTTCCAATGACAACAAGTTTATGTCCACCGGTAGCGTTACTGCAAGACATGATAGTGATCCTTTCCTTGCTGCTTTTATGACCCGCCGGTTCACTTTCAAATGCTAAAGTGCAAGTGGGAAGACATTTCCACAAAAGTCCCGATTCGTCGGCATTGTAAATTTGTTCAAAAGATAGCTCTTCTTTTAAAACAAATTCTTCAAATTCATGGTGGAAATCGTCGGCTGCTTGTTGGTCACCATTAAGTTTCTCCCCATGAAGTCCAATTTCTCGAATTCCATGTCGCTGCTTAAAACGAGTCAACCAGCCAGAAGACGCATCAAAATTTCCTTTCAAGCCTAACAACTCAAAAAAGATTTTTGCCTTCGCCGCAATGATAGGACCATTTACAGGACTACCCTCTTTTCGAACTTGAGCTAACCACTCTCTCAATGCCGTGTCTAGCTCATCAAAGGTAGAAAGAACCCTTCATAGTTTTTCGCGTTTTCATTGCGGAAGCACTGTCCGACATTGATGCAAATCACCAGTTTGTCTTTTTGCTTTAGAATGTCACGCACTGTTGTTTCCGCGATTCCGTAATCCAATTCCATCTGCTGCCTTGTAGCGCCGTTTGCTACTTTGGAAATTAATTCTAGCTTTTGCGCAATCGTCAACACATCCTTCTTTCGTTTTCCTGACATTTTAAATCGGTAACGAGAAACGCAAAACCAAAAAGCACAAGCACTGAACACAATAAAAGATAAGAAATTAACTCCAGTTTGCAAACATTATCGGGTTTAAACTAACAATGGCGAGTGGGAGGAAGTGGACGTGTCAGTAAGATTAAGACGAGAAAGGGCGGGGAAGCGGGCAATGCAAGGGTGAGTAAGAAATCACTTACTCATCAGAGGTGAAGGTTCCGAGAAGGCCTGGGATATTTTTGTCATAAATAAGCACGATGTTAGCAAATTTAACGTTTCGCTCAGTTTTGTGAACATTTTTATGTAAAAAAAAAAAAAAAAACTTTGTGAGGCAGGCGCGGATAATCGGGAGTCTACTGTATATGATAGAGTTTAGGTAATGAAATGTGAATTTTCCGTTTTATTGAAAGATATGTTTTGATTTTCATATCAAGGAACCAGAGAAAATTTATTCCTCTTGATTTTCAGGCTATAGGTTTGACACTTTTGATTTTTAATCTTCAATGAATTAATTTATTTTAAGACTAGGTATTTATTGATTTAATTTGGTTAGGTCAATCATCCAGTTTCCTCCTCACAGCTTCTTTATCACAGTTTCAGCTAAGTTTTATTTTATTTTATTTTTTTCCTTTTTCTTTTTACGATACCAGTGAAAGAGAAAGTAAATTAGGATTAAAATTAAATTTATTACATATTTTCTCTCTGCATAACATTTAAGCATCTTTTTCTAGAAATTTGAAGCATGGCTGAAAATGAAACTGTGATGCTTTTAAATGACATAACTCAACAAATATTTAACTTCTGAAGTTTCCCTGAAAAAATACATTAAAAATGACAGACCTTGCTTTTCTTAAGTGCACATTTGCAACAATTACACTCATGTGCAAATTTATCCTTAGATACCAAAAAATAATGATATCGTAGAAAATATTCAATAGATGCAATTCATTTTTTACATGGAATGTGTGAAAGACAGATTTAATTAGCATTATCCAATCAAAGGGATCAAACGGTTTCTGATATGCAAATCAAGGCATTACGTCATCAAAGTGAATACTCGAATGAATGTCTGCAATACAGCGTTTGATTTAAGTGTGTAAGGACTCAAAATGGTTTGTTATGGTTCCGAAGTATCATTTGGAAGAATATACGAAGTGGCCAATCTTCAGCTGTTTAGAAATAGGGCAGGTAATTATGGAAACAGTGAGGTGTGTTACTATTTCAAGATAGACAGTTTCTACGCTATGAAAACAATTTCAGAACTCTAGAACTGCTGTAAGGGCGATTTGTTGTAACGATCGCAAACGATTAAGAACTGCTTCTCAAGAGCAATAACGGCAAGTCATTACAGGAAATCTACTGCTCTTCAGTTAAGTTCAGAGCTTGCAGCCGCCTTGAGAACTGTTGTATCACTCCAAACTGTACATAGAAAGCTTAATTAAAAAAAAAAAATGTCAGAAAGCCAAGGGTATGTGTTTCACTGGTTTCGCAAAAAAGAGGAATTGCTTTATTTGGTGCAAAGAATATCAGAACTGGAGTGAACACCAGTGGTTCCATATTCTCCATACTGGTGAGTCCAGGTTTAGTTTAGCATCTGATTCTAAACATCTTTACATCTCCAAAGAATGCGAAATTTTCCTTCAAACATCATGCAACGTAACCGTTTCGGTAATCCAGGTGTGATGGTGTATAGAGGAATAATGATCGATAGATCTACGCCTCTAGACTTTTTCAGCAGCGGATCTGTGACACATCAGAGATATAGGGATGAGGTCTCAGAAACTTATATAAGACTTTCCGGAGGTGCATATGAAACTGACTTTTTATTTATGGACGACAATGCCAGTCCACTAAGCTACCAGTAAACAAAGCTGCTTAACGAATTTCTTGAAAGTGAAGACATTGAGTGAATACCGTGGCCAGCAAAATCTGATCTTAAGCCGATAGAGAACTTACGGCACTATCTTGAAAAAGCAGTTTTCAGGCATCCTTCTGTTAGAAATGTAAATGTCCTAAAAACCGCATTGCTGGTGAATTGGAACTAATTCTTGAAACTGTAGTGAACAATGTTATTGATAGCATGAAAACACATCGTGATAGGTGTGTACAAGTCAAGCAAAATCACATTCCACATTAAATTTTAAGCCTTAATCTTTTATTGAGTTCCTTTTTTTTCTCCTGAACTCTCCTTGTAACTTATTCTTACCATTTTTATTCTTTCATGTCCTATACAATATGCCAGAGCCGCAGCTAGGGTTTTCAGCGCTCGGAGACAACTGAAGATTTTGCGCCCCTTTCTGTGTACCAAGAATGGAAAAAATTTCATTCTAAAATTTTGTAGCATCAGTTTGGCGCCCTCTGGATGCTGCGCCCAGGGATAGATGTCCCCCTTGCCCCACGCTAGTTACGCCACCGCAATATGCAGTGCTCTTAAATGTTTCCCTTGGTATTTATGTGTTATGATGTTACGTATCATTCTACTCAAATTCATAAAACTGTAGTTCATAGTTTCTGAGAAATCCGTGTTTTCATGCATATAAAGAAAATTTTGAACATGAGTGCGTAAAAATATCAGCAATAAGACATTTTCAAACTACATAATAAAGAAAAAGTAGCCGTTTATTAGTTTATGATGTTGAAGAAAGTTTATGTTTTAGTCTTTTCAGTTGCTTGATAGTGAGAGGACTGTTTAGACTAAGAATGAATATAGTAACGTCATTGTGCTGTTATTATCCATTTTGAGAGACGAAAATTTTCGCTGTTATATTAGAACAAGTTTAGAGCTTTCCACGCAAGAACGATTTAGAAGAAATCTTCATTTAAAATAACAAATGAAAATGTCTGCGAAGATTTATAAAAGTGCAGCAGTAAAAATTATGAAATTTTAAATCGACAGATAAATTATAAAATTTTCCTCAAAAAGTAAAAGCTGTACCTGCACAAGCAGGCAGAATTACATAAAACTGCTAAATCTAAGTAATAGAAGAAAAAGTAAGCAGAGTTATCCGTGGATTTTTCCTAATTTTCAAAATGATATAAACCGCATTTCACAAATTTGCATGAATACCAGGGCTTAATTTCTAAAATTAGACGTGCCGGAGCATTGTGATGGAGGAAAGAAAAATAAATAAATAAAATAACTAAAAATTAAAATAATAAATATAAATTTAAATTAATATTAATATTAATTAATTTATTAATTAAAATTAAGAATATTTAAAGAAATAAAGAGAAATCTAATAAATTACTCAATTAATTTTAAATAGTTAAATAGAAAAAAATGTATCGGACCTTGTCTTATTTGGGGCATCGGCTGGAATTACAGTTTCACTTAGATGCTAAGAAGCAGCTCAGCCGATCGCCGTTTGAGTTTAAGCCCTGATTATACGCATAATATATTATTTCAAGGGATGACAGGTACCACTCATTTCTTGCAGCACACCAAAGTAAAAAGATAAAACGATTAAAGCTCCATTAAGGAGAATAGTGAGAATTCTAGAAACAGTATGAGGATATGCAAAGAAATTTAACGGAAAAGTATAGGTTTGAAAATAAAGAGGGAAGAGTTCAAGACTTTCTGATCGCGATGCCCCGCCGATATAATTCTAGCCGTCAAGCAGAAATTTTTCCTGAATACATTTTTCTGAATACAGAGTGAGAATAAACATAAGACTTCTCTGTACAAGTAACAGCAGCGGTTCTTCCGTTTGGTTACATAATTCAGAAAGTCTATAGGAGCTCTGCAGTAAGAAGTCACTAGCGTGAAACGTGCACGGCCAGGCTTCTTTTAAATAAGATAACGAATTTGGTTTATAGCTAATTTAGACAAATTAGTTAGAAATAAACGTGCACGACTTTTAGTTCTTTGAGGAATACAAAATTTACCTGTTCTCATAAATTCATTGCATATCTTGGTGAATAAGCCTGTGACATATGATTGGGGAACTTTTATTTCCTTAAAAGTCTCAACCTCTGTGCAAGGCTTTAAGTGCGAGGGAAAGACAGGCCTGCATTCAGAAGTTAGAATTGATTTCTAAGGCATGTTTTTACTATTAAAATAAAACTTATGTGTTAAAATTGGGTTCCCTTTCATAAAAGAAGTGCCCTTTTATTTAGGGCTCCGGTGCGTTCCGGCTGAAATTATAATTTATCTCGAAAAATGTGAAGTGCCGGAGCCGGGCTCCGATGGGCTCCGGCAAAAGAGCGATTCCTCAATTTGTTTCAATCAAAAGGCATAATCAGTTAATACGCAAACCTTTCTTTTTAATAATAATAATAATAATAACAGAATGTGCAATGAAAATGTAAAATCAGGTTACCGTAATACTAAATTAGAAGATATCCAAACAAAAATGCGAAAGGTCCATTCTTATAATAAGTTCGAGTTCGTAAGCTTTTTAATGAAAATATATTTTCTTCTTCAAAATCTAATTCTCCTTAAATTTATTTGACAAAACGTAGAGAAAATTAACTCTAAATTTGCATTTGAAAAAATTTAAAGAAAATGACTCTAAATTCTGCGCAAATATTTGAAGCCTATAATGCTAAATATACATATAATGCTAACTCCTATACATTAATACAGGGGTAGCCAAACTTTTTTGATCATCGCCCCCTATATAATTTTTCGAAATCTCCATAGACCCCCCACAAAGGTAATTTTCAGGTAATTAAAATAAAACTATATATTAGTCTAAATATTTAATAAATCAGAAACAGTAAGTAAAGTAGCTACAGATTTTTTACTTCTTAATGAGATGAGTGTGCCTGGTGTTTCTTGGCAAGGTTCGCTATATTGGGTTCGAAATTAGTCAATTTTAACCGTAAATCCCCTCGAAGCTCCACATTTAATTTATTTCTGTTTTTAGTTAAAATTGAATTAACGTGACTGAAACCGGCTTCAACCTTATACGAACTTGGAAACGCCAGCATAAATGGCTGAGCCATTTCGTAAAGTTTCACATATTTTTGCTTTATATTTATATTAGTCCAAAATTTATGTATTGTCAAATTTTTAATAAGCGTTTTTGCTTCAAGATCGGACAATATTAATATTAAGTCAATTATAAAAATATTTTCAATTTTACGTACGCAGTTAGATATGTGTGATTTGCGTATTAAGAACTATTTTTCCTTCGAGTCCCAATAGACCCCCATTCGACCCCTTGGGTCAGATAGACCCCTACTGTTATTAAATAGACCCCTAGGGGTCTATATAGACCACTTTGGCGACCCCTGCATTAATGCAATATTTTTTAACCTGGTGATAATCACCATGCCCTTTATGGGAATCCATATTAAGCCCTCGTGAAATGCATTTTCATTATATTCTGCTAATGTTTTACAAAAATGATGGAAATAGCAATTTACTTGTGGCGCCATCTATTTATCATCTTTTTACCTATTCTTTTCAAAATTATATTCCAACTAAGCAAATCATTTGCATCAACGGAAATATGCAAGGGTATGTAAAAAGGTACAGATAAATCTGACAAGTATACATACATACACATTTTTTCTAACGTTTCTCCGATCCCTATAGTCATATTTAAGACAATGATATAATCCGTATAAAAATGGCAGTACAAAAAATGACAAAAATTGAGACGACAAAAATTAATAAAGATGATTTAATTACACAAACCGGAAAGCGAAGCCGTACACAAACTGAAGAGCGAAGTGTTTGTATTTGTACTTAATAAAATTGAAACGTCAGTTTAGGAAAAGACATCTGATGTTGACAGATTAAGTAACGAGTATTTATCTGTATATTATCGTGATAAATTGTTAATCAATATATTCTTCGTGCTCTAGAAAACATTGGCAGGCTTCTGGTTACCCTGTTGCTATGGGCCCTAACTTTATTTGCATAAATTACAAAATAGAAATATTTCTAGCTTAATTAACTGTTTGTATGATTTTCAGATTCAAAATCTGAAATACTAAAATTGCACAAGAATACTCATAGCATGTTTTTTACGATTCTAAACTTATAAATTATTTACGTGAAAATTCTTTCGGAGTACCAGTTGTAGCAAAATTATAAATTCAAGAATTTTTATAATTTAGCTAGTAACCGATCATTCAAATCAGGTTCAAAAATTATCAAAAATTGCAAGCTTTGAAAAAATATCTTATTTAATTTTTGTCCTACGAGAGATGAACTTTTTGTGTTTTATTTTTTATACTGAGTATAATATTTTCGTAAATATAAGTATAAAAATCAGAAGAAGTTATAAAAAGTTAAATTTCGTATTTTGTACCCCCCCCCCAAAAAAAAAACTATTTATAACTGCGGAAGCGTTAATTCTTGCTTCATTTAAAACGTTTTTGTAACTAGAAGTATATGTCTATGACTACCGTTCGCGAAAATAAAGACTGGATAAAGACTTTTGTGGATACAGTGTATATATGCGATAAAAACAAACTCAGAAGTAATGATCAGCAGGGATTTTGATCCCGTAGAAGCGTTATTCCGTAATGAATAGGAAATTGGAGATGAAAGCAGATTAAATCTTCATTTTTTTATTTCAGCAAACATGTTGCAGTCAAACAAGTTGGCACATTAAATGTGCCTATGCCAAAAAGTTTACATTTTAGATAATTTGCAGTAAGATAGAAGGAGCAGACAGACAGCAGTCCAGCTAGGCTAAAGCGTTGAAAGCAAGTGCGTTATGTTCAGGGTGAAATCTTAATTCAGATTGAGTTAGTTTTGGTTCTCAATGCATTTCGATTGGACAGTTAACTTCAGACTTCTATAAAATTATTATTGGCTTCCTGAGTTTTAGTTCCATTTGCATCATGAGAATTACGTAAGAATCAAATGACATAGATTTTTCTCGAAATGACGCAGGGCAAATAGAGGTTACAACTTTTAGAATTGAGAAGGGAAATTTACGTTGCTAATTTAATCTTTTACATATTCTTTATTTTTCTTACACATGTATGCATAAATATATAAAATAAAAGATGAAAAATTTTAGATTAAGATGATTTATATTTTTAATGTCGCGCAGTATGTTGCGAAAATTAATTAAATAATCAAAAAATAATAATTAAATCAAAATTAGATAATGAAAGTAAACAACTTTCCAACCAGAAATACTCAAATCAAAACTAAATCAGAAAAAAATTCAAAATGAACGCAAAAACAATTAAAAAAACTAAAATGAATAAAACAATAAAATTGAAATAAAATATATAAATTTGTTGAAAATTCCTTGGTTTTTTCCCCCCAGGAGCACCCGAGAAACTTTCAAAAGATCCACATTTTTTAATAAATCTAGATGATTGTGAATTCTTGAAACATTTCAAAAAATTAAAACGAGATGCCAATTAAGAGAATTAATTTAAAATAATCAAAATGCTTTAAAAGTGCAACATAGTAAAAAAAATTAAATATGTTTTTAATTTAATTAATCATCATGATACAAACCGTTCCGTCATCACCCTAAAATAAATATACAATAAATAAAGACTAAAAGAAGAATGAATATTAAGAGAACTTTTAATTAAGAAATTTTACTTGAGTAAGAAATCAGGAGGAAAAAAAAATTGAGAAATTGAAAGTAATATGCTAAAAAATTTCTAACTAAAGAAAAAGCAATATTACTAAAACTTTTTGTAAACTAATTTCTCACTATAGAGTAATCAATATTACTGAACATTTTTGTAAACCAAAAGAAACACGTAAAAACAAAAGTAAAATATTTAAGCCAAAATTTTAAGGAAATTAATTATAAGGCAACTAATTTTTTAAAAAGAAATTCCTTATAAATAAAATTTTTTAGAAAAAATTTTTTTTAATTTAGGAAATGCGTAAAACCATATGAAAATGGAAGGCTTAGAGCCTAACATGGAAAAATAGATAGAAGAAAAATTAAAAAGGCCATATTCCTAAAAATTGGGAAAACTTATAACGAAGCCGAAACAATTAATTCAAATAAATAATAATAATTTGAAAGGAAAATTAAAAAGAAATCAAAACCTGAATGAAGTGAAACCTCCGTATGTCCATCTACATGGAAATATTTGAAAAGGCAGAGCATTCTGTTAGAAAACGGTCGAATTAAGTGGGTTGTGGCTGCAGAGAATTCTGTTTAGATAAAAGTCAAATTGAGTGATTTGTGGATGTAAACTTAGTGTAAAATTGAAAAGGAATAAATTTCATTTTATTACCTAATTTTGATTTAATTTTTATCTCTTGGTTATATAAATATATATGCATAAATAAATAAATAAAATGTTTGTGTAAATTCCGTAAAAGAAATCCTGATTATCCTATCTGAGGAAAAGGTGTAGTGAAAAAAATTACAGGTCTAAGATATGTAAAATAAAAAATTATACAACTATGAATTATACATTATATTAGCAATAGTTCCTTAATTCCTCTTTTTTTATTTGGGCACTTCCCCCTCTCTATTCTAAAAATATTAATAGTTTCTCGAAACCGCGTCATATCTGAAAATTAATTCTGCATTATGTCGGCTTAATCTTCTGCACTGCGTATTTTAGCTAAACAGATTAAAGAAAATTTTTCTATAAATACCACTGCAATCCAACTACGCAATTAAGCATGAACAAGCCTTCTATGCTTGTTCATTCTTAATTAACCCAAACCTGTTCGCCATCATGCAGTTTCTTCTATTGTTAAAAATGTAAAACGTCATTCAAAATTGTTTGGTGCATATTGCACCCATAATCATGTATGAAGAAAATATTGTGTCTCCAGAATTCTGTCATCCAATAATAAAATTATGTTGAATTCGCCCACGTCTGTCTGCCAGTCCATCACATTTACATTGCGTCGACAGAAAGGCTTCGTGTGTTTCAAAACTCTTCTAAAATCGTTTCTTCTAATCCTCAAGATATCTACCCGGTTTTGCCATTCTAACTGAGCAGTGAATCAACTTCTGGGAAACTCAATCTGTGCCATACCTATTTTTAATTTGTACTTTCGAAATCAAAGTTCTACGTTCATAATGCTGACGCAAGTTTGTGCAATGCCCATTTTTAATTTCTGCGTTATTCAAAGCCTCGCTCGAGTTCTGTCCAGAGTCTAAAAAAAAAGGGGGGGATTATGGCATGATCATTTCTGATTTAATTAATGCTTTGGGGTTAACCAGTACTTCAGACTCAATAGAAGTATTTCAAATCAACTTCAAAATGATTCAGCATCCCAGTCATCAGTTATCAGATCATAAATCTTAGTGTCATTTACTCCACACATGTTGAAGTGCGGGAAAGTATTTTCCACCTGCTTCTGGTTACTGCGTTTTTAACACACGGCCTCCTAAATGTTTATCCATTATTATTTTCTTTTGGTGAAAGTATATTAAATTACTGTTTCTTCAGTGAAACATGAAACATGTGTTTAAAAAATTAAACAAAAGTGTTCTGGTATTTTCATTTTAATGCTTTCATATTTATTAATTTTGTTGGTGCATTTTATTTTACATTTTTCTTAATAGAGTGTGTTTAAATTTTTCCGCAACTATGAATTAACTAATGTTATCGGGAAATTTGAATACATAATGATGTTTCTTCTCGTATTGGATTAAAAGTTGTTGTTACATATGGCGTCATTGGAAAGATCAACCCAAACATATAAAACAGCTCAAGTATCACACAAGAACAATGATATGTAATAAAAAACAACAAATATTTAAAGTAAGAATCAGAATAAATGAACATGGGAACAAAAGTGAAAAGTTTAAAATTTAAACAACAAGGAAAGGAACATTAGATGTAGTCTTTACAAGGAGTTTATGAAAGCTCTGGCATTCCAATATAGTTTACTTATCTCACCACGTTTCTGAGACTCTTTAGATAGTTCTGGGCATATAAGAAGATGCCCTGTATTCATGATGCCCGAATTGCAAATACTAGGTGTACTAGACACATCTCCATGTGTCTTGAATGTTAGCCCTGGATTTGCCTGTTTATTTTGCTGCCTAATCAGATTTAAGAGTATCCATTAATTTCTCAAAAATATGCTTTTTAAGTGACTTGCTGGAAGGAAGTGTTTGCTGTCTCCTGGCTCAAGTATTCCTATCTTGGCTAGTGAGTCTGCCTTTTCATTACCGTCGATGCCTACATCTGAAGGGATCCATTGAAAAACGACTGTTTTGCTGTATTTATAAAGAAAATTCAAGATTTGTCTTATTTCTGACATAATCTGAGTACCTGTGTCATGATTTATAACTACAGCCTAGATGGCTGCTTTGGAATCGACTATAATAACTGCTTTAGAGAAACAATCGATCTTCAGGTTTTCCAGAGCTAGTGAGATTGTAAGGATCTCTGCATGAAAATTCGACATAAAGTGTCCCACAGGAGTACATTGGGAAAACAGTTTACTGTATACACCAGCCCCAGTGTTGTCTTGTATTTTAGGGCCGTCAGTGCATACTCTAGTCTAGGGGTCTTCAACCTTTCTCGTTGTAGAGCCACATCAATAAATTCACAAAGATCCGCGGGACACGTGTCTGTCAAAAAGTAGTGTAGTCAGAAAATTTGTTTGAAAAAGGGAGGTTTGTTTTGCAAGACTACAATTGATTCTAAGCGAAGAGATAGTGTTACATATTTGTATATATATATATACATTGGTTCCCAAAAGTCAAATGTAAATCGAATTAAAATCTTTTGCAACATTTTTAACTGTGAAAAAAAAAGTATAAAGACGATTGTACAAAACGATGTTACAGAATGCATTTACAATAAAAAAAAACTTACATTACTGGCGGGAGATGGTAATTACTTTAGTTTTAATGTGAAATTTGACATTGTTTCTGCTTGATTAAAGTTCAATATCTGGTTCAATCTTTGTTGTTGCAATCCGTAAAGTTTCCTCCAAATGTTTGTCTGTCAGCCGTGTTCTTGTTTTTGATTTTAGGATTTTCTGTTGACATATGTAGGTACTGCCAAAGTTTGAAAACACGAATAGTGCATGTTATCGAATTTTGGGATACTTTTCTTCGGTAACCGTACTTGGAATAAAAAAAAAACCAATTAATGTCAGATTTTCAAAAAACTTGCATATTACTGCAGAGTCACATTGTAAATCTATAAATTCTTATTGAAGTTAGGGCAGAACACTTCCAACGTCTACTGAAAATGGCGACATTCTCATGAACATTTCATTTTCACGAAAATCGGAAAAATCTGCTTTTCAATTCCTCTTTCAACTTTGAAATGCATTGTACATAATTATTTGAATTCCGTATTGTAGAGTTCTTCACACTCTCCATCAATTTTGGAAAGTGAGTGGAATTCTTATTTAGCAACTGATTTTCATACAGGATTAATTTCGTCTCAAAAGCTTTCACAAAGTAATAAAGATTATGAACAAGTAGATCTTTTCCTAGTAAGCGGTAGTTGAGATGACCTGTAATATCGATAAGAAATGCAAACTCTCTCTACCATTTTTCATCACTGAACTCATGAATAGATTTCTCTTTAGATTCCATAAATTGCTGAACTTTGCTCTTCAAAGAAAACAGACGCTGAAGCATATTTCCTCGGCTCAACCAACGTACTTCCAACACTATACACAACATCACCATATTCAGCTTCAAAATTACTCGAGAACTATCGAAATTGCCTATGCTTAAGTCCTTTAGATCGAATGAAATTAACCACTTTTACAACAAAGATAAGAATCTACCCTTTTTACGGAATTGAGATTTTATGCATAGTCAAATTTTTAATTTTTTAAATTACATAAGATAAAGTGAAATTTTTGAAAAACTCGTGATTTTTTAGAAAATTTTATCTCAAATAATATCAAGCATGTCAATAAAATGTTTTAAATATCAAGATTAAGAGAAAATGAATTTTTTTTACGACAAAAAGCTGACAAGGCATTTTTTTCTTGAAATCAAAATTTTAAAAAATTCTTCAATTTTTCTTCAAATTTAAATGTGGGGCCACTAAAATGCCTTCAGCGGGCCACTGGTTGAAGACCCCTACTCTAGTCCATTCAGGTTCAGGGTAATGTTTATATACACTCATGTCCATACATTAAGGATAATTCGAAGTCACGCGGAAATCGAACTCTAAAATAAATATATCACCTGTAAAATCACTACACACATCTTCAAGAATCATATGCAAATTTCAGGAAGGAACCAGATAACACCGATGGTACGTCACAATGACGAGAGTGTAAGAGAGTGATATATAAGGAATAGAGGCAAAGAAGTAAAATTGTTCGCAGGCGCTTTATAAGCATCTCAGTGCAATAACCGAATAGTTATGACAGAAAGGACACATTTGGATCATTTTTTTACGTGGTAGGATTATCGGCCGTCTGGAATGCGGGCGTACCCAACTGGAAGTATCATACGAACTTGGAATTGCCCAGAGTGTCATCTCCAGGCTTTGGCAACGATTCCAAGATGATGGTAATGTGAGTAGACGTTACAGCACAGGTCGCCCCAGAGTTACAACGCCGAATGAGGACCGGTATTTGGCAGTTACTTCCAAAACAAACAGGCAAACAGGCGGAGCACAGCCTCAGACCTGTCTCGTCAGCTCTCTTCAGCCACTGGTACGACAATTTCAAGGCAGACCGTGTACAGACGCTTAGGGCAGATTGGTTTATATGATTGTAGACCTGTCAGATGCGTTCCACTTACTGCAACTCACTGTCGCCTGCGGTTAGCCTGGAGTAGAGAGCATGCATTGTGGACACCGAGACAGTGGGCTTGTGTGATGTTTTCCTACGAGTCCAGGTTTAGCTTGCAGTCTGATTCTCGCCGGACTTTCATATGGAGAGCTCCAGGTACCCGTTACCACCAAGAAAACATCATTGAACGACACCAGTACGGTGGTGCAGGAGTGCTCGTTTGGGGTGGAATTATTCTGGGTTCCAGAACTGACCCGCATGTTCAAATTGGAACCATGACAAGCCAGATCTATCGGGACGTCATTCTGGAACAACATGTACGTTTGTTTCGGGACGCCAAGGGCGCACAATTTGTGTTTATGGATGACAACGCCCGCCCTCACCGTGCAAACATCGTAAGCGAATGCCTTCACTCGGGGGATATCACCCGTATGGACTGGCCAGCATTCTCACCGGACTTGAATCCAGTAGAACACGTGTGGGACATGCTTGGCCGACGAGTAGCAGCCCGTCAACCTCCTCCTACATGTGTACCGGAACTTCGGAGAGCATTGCTTTTTGAGTGGTGTAATATCCCCCAAGATCAGATCGATAATTTGATACTCAGCATGCCTAGGCGTTGTACGGACTGTATTGCATCATCTGGGAGACATACAGTGTATTAACAATCATACCAACCACGTAATATTGTTTTTTTTTTTTTTTTTTTTTTTGTAAATAGGTTTTTTTGTAATTTGCTCCAGGGAGAAAAAATCGCTATTTTTTTTTAATAATATCAAACATACAGTATCATTTTTTGCTCTTTACCTTTCGTTTATTAAATAAGCTTTACAAACAAGTCAAATTTAATTAAGACACAATAACACGCCGAATAAATACTAATTCAGAAGTCAAACAACAAAAATCAGCGTTAATTTACAAAATTTTCACAGGACTAGTTTCGATGGTTTTACCGAACCATCATCTTCAGCTGCAAAACCGCAAATGAACAAGATAGGAAATAATGTTTAGATAAGATAAGAAAGCCTGGACAAGAATAAGCAAGTGGCGCCATCTGTTGGCGAAACCAGAACTAAAACATAATTTCTCTAAAAGCCGAAGGCAAATTTGGATTGGAATTAGAATCGTTAACTAGAACAGAAAGATTTTTATGAATGTGAAATGCCTCTAGAAAATCCAGTTCTCCAATGGAAGATGTTTTTTGAATAATTTTGGCAGCAGAAAAATTGAAAGTGTGATTTTCGGACCAACAATGTTGAGCAACAGAAGACTTCTGTGTTTCCTTTTTTCTAACATATGCCTCATGTTCTTTGACGCGAAATTTTAAGGCTCTCTTAGTTTGGCCAATGTAAATTAAACCACACTGGCAAGGAATCCTATAAATACCCCAGGAATTCATATCCGGAATGGGGTCCTTGAGTATAGAAGTTGGAATTTTATTGATGGGAGAGTAAACAACCCGAAAGTTAAATTTCTGCAAAATATGTGCAACTTTATAGCTAATTGATGGAAAGAAGGGAATGACAACAGAATTTTTATAATCTCCTAAAATAAGAGTGTGGCTTTTAGTGTGTTGAGATGAGAATTTTTTAACTGCTTGATTAATAATGTTGGGTGAAAAGCCCCTGTCAATAGCTATTGCTTTTAAATAATTTAGTTCTTCATCAAGGGCTAGTTTGGAGGAGCAAACTTGAAAAGCACGGAAAACATAGGAATAAAATGAAGCTAACTTTTGTTTAGTCGGATGACAGGATTTAAAGTGTGGTGGAAGGCAAACCGATGAAGGTTTACGGTAAACTGTAGTACTGAAGTTGAATGTGTTACGTGTGACCAGAATGTCGAGAAACGGAAGAGAATTGCAAGTCTCAAGTTCAAAAGTGAACTGAATAGCAGGATCAATAGAATTCATTGTTGAAAGAACTCTATTTAAATCATCTTTATTACCGTCAAACAGGGTAAAAGTATCGTCTACGTAGCGGAACCATGCCGGGAAGTTTAAAGTTTCAAACAATTTTGATTCATAATAATGCATGTAGATATCAGCCAGGATGGGACTGAGGGGGCTTCTCATGGCTAATCCCTCAGTTTGCTTGTAATATTTATTTTGGAAAACAAAATGTGTTTGTTTCAAACAGAGTTGAGTGAGAGAAATTAGCTCATCAATTTCGATGCAAGAGAAATGAAATTCGCGAAGTCTGGTTTCTAGACATCTTAATGCACCCTCCACTGGGACATTGGTGAATAATGATTTTACATCAAAAGAAACCATGAGTAAATTACGAGGAGAAATGTTTTTAACCTTTTTTACAAACTCTATTGAATTTTTTATGGTGTAAATGTTATTGTCTAATAGAGTGGAAAATCTAGAAACTAAATATTTAGCTAATGGATACGAGGCAGTACCTAAATTTGATACAATAGGGCGGAAAGGAATACCACTTTTATGAATTTTGGGAAGAGCATATAATCTGGCACAATTCGCAACAGATGGGATAAGCGAATGTTTTAAGTTGCTTGAAATGATTTGCGAAGATTTGATCGCAGTTTTTATTTTGGATAAGCCCGAAGGTGAAGGATCTTTAGGGATCGGATTATATGGTCCTTCGTTTAAGAGTTTAGTGACACCATCGATGTAAGTGTTCTTATCCATGACGACTATCTGGCCACCTTTGTCGGCCTTTGAAATGACAATATCCGGGTTAGAATGAATCTCGCGCATTGTAGCTCTTTCTCTCGTAGTTAGATTTGGTTTCAAAGGTTTATTATTGAATTTCACATTATGAGCGATAAGATGCCTAATCATTTCTTTCTGTGAATCTGAAACTTTACTGAACTTGGAAGCTTTTTCGATAGGAGCCAAAATCTTTGGAATCGAGGGTTTACAGGTTTGTGAGAAGTTAAAATTATATTTTAGAATTCTCTCTTGTTCTTCTGAAAGACTAACATTAGAAATATTAACTATTGGCTTGATGTTTACAATGGGAAGATTTTTTGAACTACTTGAACTGGAAGACTGTAAAAGAAGTTTTTCGAATTTAACTGCAAGGGTGTTTTTATGACGGTTAACTGCATTCTCCGTTCTAGACCAGGACTTTTGTTCTGCTACAATGCGCGAGATTCATTCTAACCCGGATATTGTCATTTCAAAGGCCGACAAAGGTGGCCAGATAGTCGTCATGGATAAGAACACTTACATCGATGGTGTCACTAAACTCTTAAACGAAGGACCATATAATCCGATCCCTAAAGATCCTTCACCTTCGGACTTATCCAAAATAAAAACTGCGATCAAATCTTCGCAAATCATTTCAAGCAACTTAAAACATTCGCTTATCCCATCTGTTGCGAATTGTGCCAGATTATATGCTCTTCCCAAAATTCATAAAAGTGGTATTCCTTTCCGCCCTATTGTATCAAATTTAGGTACTGCCTCGTATCCATTAGCTAAATATTTAGTTTCTAGATTTTCCACTCTATTAGACAATAACATTTACACCATAAAAAATTCAATAGAGTTTGTAAAAAAGGTTAAAAGCATTTCTCCTCGTAATTTACTCATGGTTTCTTTTGATGTAAAATCATTATTCACCAATGTCCCAGTGGAGGGTGCATTAAGATGTCTAGAAACCAGACTTCGCGAATTTCATTTCTCTTGCATCGAAATTGATGAGCTAATTTCTCTCACTCAACTCTGTTTGAAACAAACACATTTTGTTTTCCAAAATAAATATTACAAGCAAACTGAGGGATTAGCCATGAGAAGCCCCCTCAGTCCCATCCTGGCTGATATCTACATGCATTATTATGAATCAAAATTGTTTGAAACTTTAAACTTCCCGGCATGGTTCCGCTACGTAGACGATACTTTTACCCTGTTTGACGGTAATAAAGATGATTTAAATAGAGTTCTTTCAACAATGAATTCTATTGATCCTGCTATTCAGTTCACTTTTGAACTTGAGACTTGCAATTCTCTTCCGTTTCTCGACATTCTGGTCACACGTAACACATTCAACTTCAGTACTACAGTTTACCGTAAACGTTCATCGGTTTGCCTTCCACCACACTTTAAATCCTGTCATCCGACTAAACAAAAGTTAGCTTCATTTTATTCCTATGTTTTCCGTGCTATTTTGCAGAAATTTAACTTTCGGGTTGTTTACTCTCCCATCAATAAAATTCCAACTTCTATACTCAAGGACCCCATTCCGGATATGAATTCCTGGGGTATTTATAGGATTCCTTGCCAGTGCGGTTTAATTTACATTGGCCAAACTAAGAGAGCCTTAAAATTTCGCGTCAAAGAACATGAGGCATATGTTAGAAAAAAGGAAACACAGAAGTCTTCTGTTGCTCAACATTGTTGGTCCGAAAATCACACTTTCAATTTTTCTGCTGCCAAAATTATTCAAAAAACATCTTCCATTGGAGAACTGGATTTTCTAGAGGCATTTCACATTCATAAAAATCTTTCTGTTCTAGTTAACGATTCTAATTCCAATCCAAATTTGCCTTCGGCTTTTAGAGAAATTATGTTTTAGTTCTGGTTTCGCCAACAGATGGCGCCACTTGCTTATTCTTGCCCAGGCTTTCTTATCTTATCTAAACATTATTTCCTATCTTGTTCATTTGCGGTTTTGCAGCTGAAGATGATGGTTCGGTAAAACCATCGAAACTAGTCCTGTGAAAATTTTGTAAATTAACGCTGATTTTTGTTGTTTGACTTCTGAATTAGAAGTCAAATTTGTTTTGCTTCTAACTCTTCCTTTGCTTGATTTTGCATTATCCTTAATTTATGGACATGAGTGTAATATGCATAATGTGTTGATTTTAAATACTGCATCAGAAATGTTTTTCTTTTCCAAGTCATTAATATCTAGCTGGTATTTGACATCAATGTATTCAAGGAGATCAACCATGACCTTGTTAAAATTCATTGGTTTGTTTTTATCTATTTCTTGTAACAATTTCTCACAAGCCTCTTAGAGGGTACATTTGGGTCTTCAAAGTACTCGGCTTGCATTCGTTCATCTACTGCGCCCTACGCGATACTTTCATTTTAACAAGCGTACCAACTGCTTGTTTCTTGAAGCAATGTAACTTGAGCCTTGTTTGAGACGATGTTACTCGCTTCCGTGTTATCCTTAATTCACACGTGCCTCCCGCGTGGGACTAAATGATAACAACTATGGCTAAGGCGGATCAGATTAAAGCATATTGGATTAAAAGGTATAACCACTGTTTTATGAAAATGAAAGATTAAAAATTTTACTGTATTAGGAATTCGAATTTTATTAATTTGGTTACCAAATTAAAGAGTTTTAAGTTTTTATTTAGGAAAGGTTCTTAATATCATTAACATATTTTTGTATTGTTGTTGCATTCGAATTCTCAGAATTTTCTAATTATTTTAAGAATGACGTAAATATAAACTTTGAAGGCTCTTATCTTAAGGAAAAAATACTTGATTTTTTTCATATATATATACTTATTAATTTTATTTATAATAGAGTGACGTTAATTTTTTCTTCATACATGAATGGAATGTTTTAGTGCAGTTCAAAAAGGCCAGATAGGAATAGTGGCCTTTTAAAAGCAATTACTGAGCATGCCATTAACCATTGGTAAATTAATATATCAATTTGTTAATGTTGATTTGCCCATAAGATAGAATGTTAGTATTTAGAGAAAGCTTGGGGTCTTCCAGTTTTATACAAAAAATAAGTAAATTAGATTAAATGTCTTAATTATAAGTAGCATAATTTGGGTAAAACTATTTCAAATTATATTAAATGGAATGAAAACTAGTTATATTATAAAGTTTTGAAATTTGTTTTGATTAAGTACAATAACTAATGATGTATTCAAGATTTTTTAATTAGAAATATTGTGTGATAATTTTTAAAAGTCCTTCCATAAACAAGTATGAAAATTCAAAAGACTTAATTATGATAATTTTACTTATAAATTTGATTCTTTCTCTCAATCTGGCTTCTTTTTAACTAAAATTGTAAACTGAGAATTCTGTTTTTCTAAATTTATAACACATAACTTGCGTATACAAGGTATTTTCTCCCTCCTTTCTGCATGCCTTCGTGGTGTAACGGTAGCACACTCGGCGCGTATTCGAGAGGTCCAAGTTCAAGTCCCAGCGAGGGCACTGCACATTAGGCTCTTCTGCTTAAAAAAAAAAAAAAAAAAAAAAACCCTTAAGAACTCTACAGTGGCGCCCGAACTAAAAAGGTTGTGGATGATGATTCTTCACCACCAGGATCTGGCAATCGAGTCCCCTAATAGTTAATTGTCTTAATCCGAATTTTAATTTTTGTATATTTATTTTTCATTTCAAATATATTATGTAAAGAATTTTTATGGTCATAAAGCTCGAAACTTTGATATTTTTCATAAAGTACTAAACGCTTATATCAGGAACGGAGGATTTTTATGTCAATTGTTGTTAAGCATGCCACACCCATCAGCAAGTAGTTACGCTGATCCATTTGTTGAGGTTCTGCCATTTTTTCATCAAAAATTTTTATAATACTGTATTTTACTTTTTAATTTCTGTGTATCAACTATTATATTGTTTTAAAAGAAGAGAATTCTAATTTTGTTTTATAATGAGTAAATAAATATTGATTTTAATAGAATTTTATGGATGTGTAATTCAAATATTTTAATTTTATCCATAGTGCAGTATTTAGTTTTTATAAGAGATTTTCAGCTGCTAGATTTATTATGTAATCCTTAAATCAAAGTTTAAGAACTGTTCACGTTTTAAACGATTTTGAGAAATACTATTTCAAGAAAAATTTCAAGAATTTTACAAAATCTATGTTTTAGAGACTTTCAAGTTGAACTCTAAATTGAATTTACAAATTATATCATGTATTATTCTAATATTTCTAAATCACATCTGAAAACAATTCATTGACTTTCATTAGAATTACATAGATTGTACAAAATTTCTCTTCTTGTGCCTCTGTTCTAATGCTTTTTCTTAAAAGTCTTTTTCTCACTGAAGGGAAGGAGTAATTGGACAACTTGGGAATAACTGTAATGGGCTGGAAGACAGACGTGGCCGAATTCAGCATAACTTTACTATTTATTAATTCCATTTACTTCCTTCTTTCTTTACCTAGTATTGAAAATTCAAATTTTATTTATTTTGTGCCATCTTGTAAGTATCAGCATTAGTTTTCGTTCACCGTCACTTGACCTCCGAACACCAAAGGAGATGAATTCCTAGCCCAAGCTTCGGACTGGCTCCCGTAGGCATTTGGCTGCCCTAAAACTGGTGATCTAAATTCACGCCATACCGCTTGGTTCTGTTCTAATAAGAACAGGTTTGGCATTAGTCTAAATTCATGGGTTCAGAGCTCTCGTGTACAGATCATAGCTCCTACTGCCCCGACTTACTACCCTGTAAGAGGGTCCCCCGCAGTTCTTGATTTGGTTGCTTTTTATCATGTTTACTTTCGGCATGAAATTAAAATGATTCAAGAGTTAGATTCTGATCACTACCCTGTTTTGATTACCCTAGATATTCAAAATCGATACTGAAAATTAGAGGAGCAAGTCTCAACAAATTGGGACGATTTTCGGTTTATTTTGGAACTTACAGCTACCCCCCTATCAAAATTTCCAGCAATGCGGACTTTGACAGGTGTATCAAAAACATGGAATCTTTACTAAAAGAAACGAGAGCCGCGGCTTCGAAACCTATCACACAACCGGGCGCTAGGCTCATGCCGGATACTAAATCCAAAATTAAGCGGCGCAACTACCTGCGAAAACTTTGGCAGAGAACACGTGATCTCAGTATCCGTGCTCAATTTCGCAGACTACAGAACGAGATTAGGTCTGAAACCCGCTTGGAAACACTACATTGAGTCCCTAACGACTGACGACGGGTCGGTTTGGCGCGCTGCCGCCCAACTACGCAAACAATATAAACACATTCCGCCCCATGAAACGGCCAATGCTAACCAGATGGCTTTTACAGACACTGAAAAGGCTGAAGTTATTGCTGACAGTCTTGCTACACAATTCAGTCCAAATAACGACGCCTACTGTAACCGCCCGGTTACACAGGGGCGCATACACTCACGTGTTGAACATTTCTTAACGCAACCCATCACGCCTGATCTGAGGCCGACTGATCCAACTGAAGTGCTGGAGTTCATCGATAAAATGAAGCTAAAGAAGGCCCCTGGCATAGATTAAATTTCGAACCGCATGATTAAAAACTTCCCCATTATGTATATTGTATGGATAACGGTCTTGATTAACCTTATGCTTAAAAGGTGTTACTTCCCTGACTGTTGGAAAATTGCCGCAGTCATTCCTATTCCCAAACCGCGTCAAAATTTAAATCTCCCCGTCAACTACAGGCCTATTAGCCTCTTATCATCTCTCTCAAATATATATGAATTTGTTTTACTTAAACGGCTGAATGAATTCTGCCGTGATCAAAATTTAATAATCCCGGAACAATTTGGCTTCCGGTCTGAACACTCCACGGTACACAAGTTACTCCATGTAGTGGAATTCATGCACGAGGGCTTTCGTAAACGAGAGAAAACTGGAATTGACATTGCCAAGGCCTTTGACAGGACTTGCCATGACGGGCTTATTTACAAGTTCATGCGGCTTGGTTTTTCGGCATAACTCATTAAAACTATCAACTCGCACCTGACGGGTAGATCCTTTCAGGTGCGAGTTCGCCATGAATACTCAACTCCCGCCCGATCTGTGCTGGGGTCTCACAAGAAAGTTTGCTCGGACCTCAAATGTTCAACATATACGTAAATGACATACCTAAGTCACCTAATGACGATCTAGCTTTATATGCGGACGACACAGCCATCATGAACCAACATTCCAACACCTCCACGGTAATTTCTGCACTGCAGAATTATCTTTCAAGCCTTGACCTCTGGCTCGGACTGTGGAAGATCAAAATTAATGTCGCTAAACGTGCTGCCACTTTATTTATCCGAAGTACTTTCCCAAATTTACCAAACTTGCAGTTCTTCGGAGAACCAATTCCCTGGGTTCCTAGCTATAAGTATCTAGGAGTGATACTTGATTCAAAATTAACTTGGCAACCTCACATTCAAAAAACAATTTCCAATGCGAAGGTTGTCAAAACCCAATTACTGCCTTTTTTTCGCTAGAAATACCGACCTGTCCACGAAATACAGGATTTTGCTCTATAAATCAATGATAAGGCCAATTCTGACATATGCTAACCCGGTTTGGGGCGCAGCAGCAATTACTAACAGGAAACATATCCAAATTTTTCAGAACATTATGCTACAGCCAATTTATAAAGCTCCTTGGTTTGTTACGAACGAGGACATTTATAATGCAGCCAAAATTCTCCCCATAAATCGCTTTATACAGCGACTTTCCGCTAACTTTTTCCAAAAGATTCCTTCGATCGAAAAACCCCTACTCCACAGCCTTCCTGTTTATCATCCGGGAATTGCATCGTCAAAAAAGAGACCCAGAGCTATTCTGGAGAACGTATATAATGCGCTTCCTTTTTCCAAGAGGCGTTGCTATGGAAACGAGGCGCCTCAAAGGTTTCAATACACTCGTTCGCTTTCCCCCGCCTGAGTGAATTCGCTAATCTTTCAACTTTCCTCAGGGTCACTCTCTCTTTGTCCCGTAATCGGGCAATCTTACTTCTTTCAACCGTAAGCGGTTGTTATTAGGCTCTAAGCACATCTCTGCTCCCTTCTTAGAAGGGTTCTAGTGCGAGGATTACTTAATTTAAATTTAATCTCTTTAAGAGAACTTAATGCTTTTTTATTAGTTATCATAACATTTAAAGTTAATGCAATCTTACTATATTTATAAAAGTTTCCCCTCAAAGGCATTGCTGGTCGTGTCTCTTTAATTCAAACTCGCCTAACGAGTTCCCGCTTTTCCCCTCCCCCAGACCCGAAGCACTTGTGACATGAAGTTTTTCGCGAGTGTTTCCGCTCTCGTGTTGTTAACGCCACATGACCATTGATCAAGGAAACATAGATGCTTTTCAAAATTCATGATGTAACCCCTCCAAATTGATTCTGGGCCTTATTCGACATCAAAATTACTAAATTAAATCTTTCAGTGTTTTTACCTTTTTACACTGTGGAAGGCAGTTACTCTTTTTGTTAAATTAACATTTTGGCACTAAATTTACCTCTTTGCGGAACCCTCTTTTTGGCGATAAAGATAATTCTTTGACGATGTGGGGATAAAGACTACATGCCTAAGAGCCCCGTAATAGAACCCTTCCTTGGTCCTTGGTGGCCAAATACTCAGGATCAAGCTCCAGCCAATGGACCTGCCTCCTCATTATGCCTCACTGGATTGGACCCTAAAAATCATGTGATTACTGCGTTCTCTGGATGTTCCCGCCCCTACGAACTCTCTGCTATTAGTATTTGCCTGCTGACACCGCCACGAAATGTAACTCTTCACGGTAACTCATGGTCCCTCTCCTTCGTCACCACTCCTTCGCTCTCGTGGATCTCCAACGCCATAGATATGCCAAAATCAAGTATCGTTTTGTGGCAGTATTTTCAACTGAGCTGCTAACATCGCAACATACTTCAGCTATAATTCAATTTTGGTTATATTGGTATTTGGTACTCTCTCTCTCTTTCGCCTGCCTGCTGACAGCGTACCGCTCAGACTGTGCTAGCTCTTCGCCATTATTTAAAATGTTATTGCATATTTATAATTATGGGCGGGTTTAGCACCCCTAATCTTCTACCGGTTATGAAGATATGTGTTAAGAAATTCGTCACACAGAAATAAATTATGTTTAACTATCAAGCTGGTCGTGCTTCTTCTAAAATTCCATCGGGTCATTCTAATACGTCGCAATTTCCGATCAGCTACGCAGCAGCATTTTGGGCCATGACTGGAACGTGAATTGTTTTTATCTTCCGCCAAAAGTACAATATTACATAAATTCATGCTTGCGTGTATGTGTATGTGGGTGTTTTGCAGCTATCATGTTCTGACAGTACGATTGTAAATTAGTTAATATTATCCAGGACAAAATAAGAGAATTTTTAAATTCTATGAATATTAAATTTAATAAAAATATTTTTAACTTAAGGATGAGGTTTTTTTTTTTTTTCAGATTTAATACAAAATTTTGCTCAGTGTTTCTTTAATTTAATTTTGAGCTTTTTTAGTTGGATGATAACTAAAAAAAAAAAGAAAGTTAACTTACCACAGCAGCCCACCAATTATGGATCTTATAACAATTGTGGGGAGAGAAGAGTTTCGAATTATTTTGTTTTCTTGCGTAATTATAGAAAATCATCTATGCTAATAAACTTATTTTTAATAATTATGCATACAGCTATGAAAGAAATGAAATTTTGAGTCTGATGTTTAAGATGATGGTGCTGGTGGGGATGTACAAAAGTGGAGACATTTTTCTCTGAACATGGAGTCGTCTGATTTTATCAGAGCATATTATCAGATTTCATTATTTCAGCATAATTTATGGAATAATTAGTATAACAAATTTGTAGAAGGCTCTGTCTTCAACAGCTTCAAGTATACGATTCCATATATTTACAGTTTCTAAAGAGGTGAAGATAACAGGTTAGGTAGGCAAAGGCTTGGTTTATGTGATTATGACAAACCCTCGAGGGCTATCTGCCTAAGGGAAGAGATGCCTTCGTGGAGGACTTTCTAAGGAAAACTCGCTAGTATACACATTACACATAGGGAAACCCACGAAAACGCCCATGCAGCCAGCCTGCTTGTGAGATTCGAACCTCGGACCAAACTATCAGTGTTCAGCGACTTTATCGCTCGGCAGCTGGTGGGCCCGGACAAAGACAGGCATTTGAAAAACAAAATCATGCTACTAATGTTAAATTAAGAAAGGTGACGTTGCTTAATTTTTCAGGGGCAGAATAATGCTTTAATACTATTGCTTTGTAAAAGTTTCGGCTCGAGTACTAGTAGGCAAAAATTTGAATTTCATGTTTGCCGTTAAGTAAAAACACGAGTCACTTGCTCGTCGAACCTATACTTAATAGTTCGAGTACGATGAATTTTACACTTATTGTCTTGGGAAATTGATTTGTCTACAACTGAGTTACCACAGCTAGGTTACAATTTATTTTATTTGAAGATACAAAACTAGTTAACTGAAAAGAGAGTTTTGATTCAGAACTACTAAAAGAACCTATTAGTAAATTAAGATTAATAAAGAATGAATACCACTATTCACTGCGAGTGATTTATAGTCAAAATTAAACTAATAAGACATATTTTTGAATAGATGCTGTTTACAACATGACTGGTGTTATGCGTTCATATCCTGTCCTCAGACACTAATATATTTCGTTCCATACACATGGCAATGCATGAATCCCGGTGCAGCTCACTGTGGTAAGTAGAAAGAATTACAAAAATAGAAAAAGAACTCTAATCATTTATTTAAAATCTCTTTTTACTGTTATTTTAATTTGCAGATAATGTATTATTTCTCTCGTGTGCAGGGAGTCCAGAAAGTCCCTCTACACCGACTTTAAATGCAAAATTATGTATTGTATCCTATGGATTCAAAACGTCCACGTGGGTTCTTCCATATTTTGCCTTTCCTTACCTCTCCTATCACAAAATCCAAATGTGCATTTTTAAACTTCATTTCCAGAAACACTATGTGCATTTTTAAGTCGTCATTGTCAGGAAGCATTGTTTCATGACTATGGTAGTTTAATGAAAAGCAACGCAGAGTCGTTCCTGATGTCCTGCTTTATGGTTATCTGATGTTCCTGGACCCATACACAAGCCACCGAACACTCTTCTATACTGAAGGCATTTGTGTTTGTAATCACAGCTCGCCAATGTTTCTTGATGCTCCTTTCTATCACCAGGCGATAGTATGGTAGGCAACGACTCAAAATCACGCCTCAAAGAGGCAAGAAAAGCTGCTCATTTTGTATTTTGGCAAGAGATATAAACTGTCTCTTGAGAAACACATTCGTTTCCTGGATGAAACCGTACAACTACAATGTATAGAGACTTTCGATCACCCTGTGCACGTATACTTAAAAAACTCCATTTCTTGATTTTAATTATGACTTATTACCTTGTCTATGTTCCAAATAATTTCCATCATTAACGACGCACTAATTTCTTTTGTTTAATTAAATATGTGTATATGCATCGTATACGGAATCCTATCTGTTTTTAGGTGTAATTTGGCAAAAGTCTCAATTATCCGAATTTTCGATTATTCAAATTTATCTTCCCCAGTTCTTTTAAATGTGGTTTGTCGAAGTTCAGCTTTAAATCAACCCTTAATTTTTGGCTACATATAACGCGATTAGCACGGGCAACGAATTTTGCAGCAGAATATTTAGGAGAGTGTCGATTTTAGCTGTTCTACACTGCTGGCCATTAAAATTGGTATGCTATGAAGGTGGCGTGAAACAAACGTCAAATTTTCATCAAAGGTAGTAATGCAAATGATTAGCTTCTCAACTCATGCGCATAAAGCACATATGAGTAATGCCATCTAGATTGAGTATAAATGAGATTTTCAAAGTGGGTTTCTGCCTTGGAAATCGCATATGGTCACTGGTTGTTTGTTTAAAGGCTATGTTATGCCTCATGTAAGGAGAAACTTCTATAGCAGTATTTGTCGGAATTCAATCGTAGCAGGATCGTGGCCTATCAGGACTGTGGTTTATATTCCGTGGCATTGCAGCTCATGTTAGTTGGGATCCCATGACTAAGGCGATTATAGAATCGATGAGTCCAGAAGGGCCATACTGAACGAAAAGACGGTGGCCCCGCGCCACTAACAACCAAAAAGGCAGGCATGTAAGCCTCTCGGTCTCGCGAGATCGTACATGCATGTCACGTACCGCGTCAGGAACTAGGGTCATGTGCAGGACGGCAAGTGCCGACAGTGACAGTGCTATGATGTGTGCAGCACCATGACTATTAGCACGAAGACCATTGAGTTGGCTTTCCTTGACACTGCAGCAGAGTCAGGTGCACCTACAGTAGTGTGATGAACGATGACACTAGACACAGGATTAGCACTAGGTGGTCTTATCAGATGAATCTCGATTCTGCATACAGCATCATGATTCATGATGGACATATCGATATGTGGAGGCACCAAGAAGATCCAACGTTGCCAGCTAGAATTCATTATCGTCATACGGGCACAGGATCTGCAGTGATCGTATGGAATGCCATTGGATATGTCGGTCACCTCTTATTCATACAGCCGTTAACATGGGCAGCCACCGTGACATATCTGATGTGTTAAGGCCGCTGCTATGCTCTATCTTCGAGGCCTGCGTGACACCGTTTTTCAACAACAGAATGCGCGACCCTATGTTGCCCTGACCTTCCACGATATGAAGGATGTTCGACCACTACTCTGGCTAGTACGTTCTCCAGATCTCTCACTCACCGAGAACATCAGGTGACTGGTTTCAGAGAGACTGACATGCCATGTCAGGCACTTTGACGGAGGAACTCCGACATAGGGCTAAATTCACATGGAATGCAGCACACATATCTGTCATCCAAGCTCTGTTCGACTCGTTGCACACCCGGATTACAGTCGTTATTGCAGTCAGAGGTGACAGCTCTAATTTTGCACGCTGTGTACTGCAAATCACGGAAAATATAATCTTGTCTTCCTCCCATTATAATGCATATACCGTGCTTACTCACATAATAGTCGCATCCCCGTTCTGAAGTGGAAAAAATCGCCATAGGTGTACAATATTGTGCATTAGATTTCTCTGCATAATAGTCGCATCAAGACTTTCACAATGAAAAATTGGCAAAAAAGTGCGGTTATTACGCGAGTTAATACAGTATATATATATATATATATATATATATATAATAAATAAGGCTCTGCTATTTACTTTCCTTCCTGATGTCGCAATTTTAACGGTGTATTCATTTCCAAGCGTATATATTTATTTGCTCGTACAATTCTTTTCACCTTCTTCGGCAATGCAAGTTTTGTGTGTACTGACTCTTTTAAGTTCCATTTTGTCCAAAATACGGCAATAGATGATCACTAATTTCATTTTTAAACAAAAAATTGTCCCCTTCCCAAAAAAAAAAATACTCTCATATGAATTACAACGCGGAATAAAATTTTGTATATTATGTTGCTGATATTTTTGTATTATGATCGGCCATTTTTGTGATACCAACGATTACACCTTTCTCGAAATCAGATAGCTCTGCACTTCGTGGTATCTTGCATACCACTAACGCCAATGTTGTTTCCTACAAGATATTTAATGATGGAGGGCGTGACGCATATCAAAACCGCAAATATCCGCATTTGCTTGGATGTCCAATTACTTATTGGTAGATAAGGTACATATATAAAAAAATGCATCAGCAAGAAACCTGCTTATGGGTGACAGTTGGAAGCTAAAGCAAAGGAACTAGCACTGCTTATAGATAGGAAAAACTTCAAATATAAAGAAGGATGGTTTTTATGTTTCAACTTTCGGTCCAATATTGTCCAAAATACTATGTGTAGAGAAAGTGTCAATGTAGGCAGCAATCCTTACACTGAATTTATTGAAGAGCTAACCAAATCTCCGGTTATTCAACTAATGCTACATTTAAGGCAAATGAAACCGATTTGTTTTATAAACGTTCTCTAAATAGGACTTTATTTTCGAAGGTGAAATAAACACAAGTAATAAAGACAACAAAGAAAGAACAATTATAATGGCAGCTGCCAGAATGGATCAAGTCAAATTTAAATAACTAGTAAACCACGATGCTCTAAATGTTTAGCTTATCAATAATGCATCAAATATTAAGGCGTGGATGCACATGAAATCTGTATCAACTGGAAAAAATCTGAATGAATACTTGTCTTTGCCGAAGCAGGAAAATTCTACTACTATCAGGTAACGCTTTGCAGTCACAGTAAACTTCCCGAATTGAACGCCACTTGCGTTGAATAAACACCTAATACAACTGCTGCACTGTAGCTGATGGATCTAGATTTCCTTCAAAATCAGAATTCTTGTTGACGTAAGACTGTTGGAATAAGTTTATTGTTTAACAGATTATAATTAAAGTTATGGTGTCAAAAATGAAATGATTAATGTCCCATTATCAGTGACTCTGGTGCAGCCTAGTCACTGATAGACTTGCAACAATAACCAACTGCTTTCACTACGCCGGATTCATTCACTCTTCCATATCGAAATAGAAAACCAGTAGATTAATTTTCTAATTAATGAAATATTTAAATGTGATAATTCAGATTTCGTAAATTTTATCTCAGATTTTGATGTTTACGAACAGTTAGGGGAAATTACTAACTATTCCTCCAACGTGCAACAAAATGAATAATGTCGGTTTGAGCTTCTGAGGCATAGTTTATGCCGACCGGAAAATCAGTTACGCAATACATTTATTCTCACGTACATTACATAAAAAAATTGCAATGGCTGCTAAAATTCGAAGAACTGGGTAAACTATCTAAAGGGGCAGACAAACAATCGTTGATTTCTGTCCATAACAATGTTTGTATTTAAACAGCTATTTGAAACCCATTCTTCTGTTACAAATTATTTTTTTGGGCTCTCCATTAATTTTAGCTTCGGTTTTCTTCATTTTTTTTTCAAATTTTAATGTTGATTTCCCGGAATAATTGGAAGAGCTTTCTTAAGTCCGGGGATCTTAGAAAAAGTAAAGTGGATTACCTTTAGACTTTTCTTCTGTGCTTTAGTTACATATTAACTGAATGTGAAATTTATTATTTCAGGTGTTGCATCTATGCCAGGTGTGTCACAAAAGTGTGCAACTCAGCTATGTGAGTGCGATCGAGAATTTGCTCGGTGTGTTAGCAACTACCCATGTCCTCGAAAAAAGCCTGGTTGTAAAGAAAGCAACTACATTATGTTGCAGACTATGAGTAACAATGACATTTAGTCACAATGAACTCCAGCATCTACAGAAAAAAATCTTATCATCTTTAGAATGATATAAAGTAAAATATAAACACAGGAGAACCTTTCCTTTCCTTCACATGCGGTTTAAAATAATTCGGAAACCATCCCGAAAGTACCTGTGCGACGAGATTCTTTTGGGGAGTCAAAAATTATATGTGGAGGATTTGCAACTGCTCAAAGTGTCGGCGTTACTAACCCAGCGTGGCTGAGTGTTTAACAGCTACGTAATTATAGCAATATATTTTTTTAATTTACCGAATTTTAAAGCATACTTTTCTAATCTAGAAAAGAAAGGCTTAATCACAAGATTCCTGAAATAATAAATAATTTCCTTTGCGCATTTGTAAAATACCTGACTTCACACTGGACTGGATTGAACTGATTATGGCAAGCACACACTAAGGTTATCTTCCTGAGAGAACACTACCTCATATCCATATCATGTATGGATATGAGGCAAAAGCTCATCCGTAATCAAACATAAGTCGAATTATGTTAGGTTGGCTTATCCTTTCGACCATAAAGTTTCTGATGCCATTTATACATTCTTCACTTACTGTTAAACTATTAACGTCTCAAATAATACTGTACACGTCACAGAAATCACTAACTCTTCAAGTCTCTGCCAAGTACGTATTAACAATGAAGATGCTTTTCATACGAAGATTGCCTTTTCAGAGTTTTACATATCAGATACCTGATAGCTCTGAATTTAATAATACCCACTAAAATACAATCAATTCTACTATTCTTTCCTATGCACTAAAACGTTTCTAGAATATCTAGCATAGTATTTATAAGTTTTACGGAAGTACTTAAATGCATGCCTTCCTCTTGCACTGCTTTATTGATTTGAAAGAAAGTAATGAAGCAGATTTCAAAGCATAAAAAACTCAATTTTGTGTTCACAATTACTAAATATACATCTCAATAAAATAGATAGTGCCCCACTTAAAAATTCTAGGTCTTGACGTAACAGAGCAACAATTTTCTCAGGAAAAATTGAAGTACCAATTTGGTACTTCCAACAAGAAACATAATCTCACCGCCAGCTCATTTCGACTATATTAAAATTTCTTTAAACATAATTAATACATCTCTCGAATTAGTTATTTCGATAAACAAAGAACGAAATAGTATTCCACGACATGAAGCTACGCCAGCATCTCTATAGTATCATTGGTGATTCAGGTATCGCTGAGCCTAGTTGATGTTAGAAACGACACCCATCAATGCGCCAACCCCCTGAACCAACATGATCTTATGGACACCCTGTATTGTTTTTATATGTTAGACAAGTGCTCAGTGATGGTTACGTGACGTACACAGTTATGATTAATAATAATAGATACAGTTACATATGTAACATCTCCTATTTTAACAAAAATAATGATGAAAATAAAATTATACATATTATTTTAAATAATGAGGTTTTTTTAACAGTCCTACCAGATTGAATAATGTAGTTATGTCCATTTGCAAAATTTGGTGATGCAATATCTCTTTCAGTATTTGGTGGCACAACACTTCTGTTAGGTTTTGAAGAACTTACAGGTACATCTAAATTTGAAGTGCTCCTGCTATTCTCAGGTATCTCGAGTTCATCTATAACTTCATTCTCAGGACGGTAAAATTCTAGTATACGGTGCAGTCTTGGCGCAATTTTGAAAATTATCGCCAACACCAAAATAACCTGTTTAACTACTCATCGTATATGTCCCGTTTAGTGCTCATCATAAAGTTGCCAAAAGAAGCCAAATCCCTTGTGCACCGGATACTAGGATTAAACCCTCAGGACTTTCATTTTCAGAGTTGTTTTGTATTGCAAACTCTTTCTGATTAGTTCCCTTAAGAATGTCTCTTCTGTTCCTTTCTACAATTCTTCCATCTGTTCTTATAATCCTGTACGTGGTCTTTTTGCTTCTTCTATATTTTTCCCATTTTCATTTTTTCCTTTTCTCTTTTATGTACACATGATCTCCTACCTTCAGTGGTTTTAATGGTCTTGCATTTATATCATAATAGCTTTTTGTATGGTTTGTCTCTTCAGTAAATGTTGTTTATGGTCTTCATATCGTTTAGCTTCGATGAAATTCTCTTTTATAGGCATCAATCCATTTACTTTTCTTCCAAACATCAATTCTGAAGGTGACTTAATTTCATCTGAAATAGGAGAGTTACGATATCCCAGTACTGAATTTATACAGTACTATAGTATATATCTAGAATAGCCTTAATTTTATATATTTATTAATTAATAATTTAGATATAGTAGCCTTAATTTTACTTAATTTAGATACAGTATACATCTAGAATAGCCTTAATTTTGTTTTCATCTGGTTTTAAACCATCTCACTTAATTCAGCCAAAAATTTGCATTTGCTTAAATTAAATTTAAATATGGATCTTTGTTGTCAACTACAGCTTTTTCAGCATTCGCTTGACAGTTTGAATATGTCTTTCAACCATTCCATTACATTATGAGTAATTTGGACTTGAAGCTCTGGTTTCAAAATTCCATCTTCTTGCAAATTCTTTACATTACCTGCAACTATATTGTGGACCATTATCCAAATATACTATTTACGGAATACGTTTTGCAAAAATTGATTTCAATTGCTTTATCACTGCTACATTTCACAAATCATCCAAATGTCCAATTTCAAGATATTTGCTAAAATAATCTATAACTATTAGATAATCCCTTCCTTGAAAGAGAAAGAAAAAAAAAAAAAAAAAAAAAGAGATCGGTTCCCAATACTTCCCATGGACCATTAGGTATTTCTTTAGATATTGCTTCTTAAGTGTTAGCTTTTTGTAAACTTAAACATGTTGGATAATTCAGTACCAAATCTTCAATTTCTTTTGACATTCCTAGCCCACCAGCGGCCGAGCGGTAAAGTAGCTGAACACTGGTAGTTATGTCCGAGGTTCGAATCCCGCAAACGGGCTGGCTGCATGGGCGTTTTCGTGGTTTTCCCCATGTGTAACTTGTATACGAGCCAGTTTCCCTTAGAAAGTCCTCCACGAAGGCATTCCTCCCATTAGACAGATAGCCCTCGAGGCTTTACCATAACCACACACACACAACCCTTTTGACATTCCTGGCCAACATAATATTTCTCTTGCTTTGATCTTGCATTTTACTACTCCTAAATAGCCATAATGAATTCTGCTTAACATATCTTTTCGTAAACTTCTTGGTACAATAACACAGGAATTTTTAAACATTAATCCATTTACTTCTGATAGTTCTTCTCTAAATTTAAAATATGGTTTTGCCAGTTCTGAAATCATACATTTTTCATTTGTCCATCCAATTTTAATTAATTTTCTTAAAACTTGTAGTTCTTCATCTTCTTCTGTTTCCAGTTGAAAAACTTCCATTTTACCTTTAGACATTGGTATACATTCTACAACCAATCCAACATGAGCTTCTATGTCTCCTTCAAAGAAATCAGATCCTTTATCAGTGAATAATCTTGATAATGCATTCGCTATAAAAAGTTCTTTTCCTGGGTTATATTTTATCTCAAGCTGATATGGCTGCAATCTTATACGCATTCTTTGTAATCTTACAGGGCATTTATTTAATGGCTTTTTAAAAATTGATTCCAGTGGTTTAAAATCATTTTTAACCACTGGTTATTAATATATTTTCCAAATATTTACTGGTGAAATTTCTCACACGCAAATGCAATAGCTAAAGTTTCCTTTTCAATTTTAGAGCATAATTCTTCTGTATATCCGTTAATGCCTTAGAAGCATACGCTACTTGTAAATTATTCTGCAGTAAGACTGCTCCTAGTCCTTCTTGAGATGCATCTACAGATAAAGCTACTGGCATATTTATATCTAAATACTGTAAAACTGGTTTATTTACTAAGACATCTTTTAGTCTTCTAACTGCTTTTTCATGTGTTGCATTCCAGTTCGGCATAACTTATTTTTTCAATAAATCTCTTAAACATGATGTCAATTCTGATACATTAGGTATAAATCTAGAAACGTGTATAATGATTCCTAGGAAAGTTCCATGACATTTTTTGGTGGTTTTATATTTAGAATAGCCTTAATTTTGTCTTCATCTGGTTTTAAACCATCTCACTTCATTCAGCCAAAAATTTGCATTTATTTAAATTAAATTTAACATTCTTTTCTCTCTGTCCAACAACTTCTTTAATCTTAAATGATGTTCTTTTTTATCTTTTACCCAAACATAAGTCATCTATATATATTTGAACTCCTTCTAAATCACTAAAAATTTCATAAAAACTTCTGGCGATGTACTCAGTCCATATGGCAACCTTAAAAAACAGTATCTACTAAACAGAGTAGTAAATTCACAGCTTGAATCTGGCAGTTTAATTTGCGAAAATGCTTTGTCTGCATCTAAAATATTAAACACTTGTGCATTTGAGATGAAATTTCTTCGAAGGTTGGTATGTGATAATGTTCTCTCAGTATATTTTGGTTAAGGTGCTGAGGATCTAAACACACTCTTAAATTACCATCCTTTTTTCTTACTACAACTAATGAAGTCACGAATTCTGTAGGTTGGTTAACTTTCTTTATAATACCACCTTTTTCCATTCTTGCCAATTCCTTTTTTTAATGGATTTAATAAGCTAAGTGGAATTTTCCTACAGGGCTCTATTTTACTAAACAGCTCCTGGTTTTAATTTAATGTGATATGTATACCCACTTAAATTCCTAATTCCTTTAAATAAATTTCAAAGCCTCTCAAATATTCTGGTAACTTTTCATTTGAATCAGGATTTACTGTACAAATCCTTTGTACTAGGTTAGGGAAACCTAAAATAGCTGGAACAGTCTTATAACATGCTACTACTTGAAATTTTACTTCATCCTTGTCCCCTTTTGATGTTTCACATAATAATTTGCATTTTCCGACTACATCAATTGTAGTACCATTGTAATTATTTAAAGTGATTTTTGATTTAGTCAAACATTTATCTCTTAAATTTAATTGTTTAAATTTAGGCAATGGCAACACATTACACTGAACACCAGTATCCAACTTAACAAATAAATATTTAGACTTGTTTACTTTTAGTCTTTCAAACCATTCTGTTCTATGTTTAGAAAATGGATTTGTATCTTCTACTGACCCTAAAATATATTCATTACCATAACAACTCATACTCTAAATTATTCTGTACAACATTATCATTTTTAGAAAAGTGACTTTTCTTTTTACAGTACAAGCAAATCTTATTATAATCAGGACAATTGTATAACTTATGAAAAGTTCCACATTTTCTACATGGTTTCGGATTATCATATGCATTTCCCTGATAGTCTGAAGATGATTTAGTACTTTGTTGCTTTTGTTTTACATGATATTTTTTCTTACAAGGCTGACTTTTTTCCTCTGAAGGTGGAAATTTTTTCCGTTTGATAACTTCTATTTTATTTTCTTCAGTTAAAGTTTTCAGCTGAAGTTCTGCTAATTCAGAAGATTTACATATTTTAATACATTTCTCCAATGTTAACCAATCTTCCCTTAATAATCTATCTGAGATTTTTATTTAGGAATTCCACTTACTATTGTATCTCTTATTAAACTATCTTTTAATTCTGCAAATCCATAGTTGCTACTTAATTTCTTTAAATCTGTTAAAAAATCATCAAATGATTCATCTACATATTGTGTTCGACAGAAAATCTATCAACACTTTGCTTTCAGTATGCAAAAATTTTCCGAATGCTTCAATTATATTGTTAACATCCTTCTTATCTTTTTCACTTAAATTAAAAGTATTAAACTTTTCAAGTGCTTCCTTACCAATAATATGCAATAAAATAGCTACTTTAATCTCAGGAGATTTAGTAATACTACCAGACGCTAACACATAAATTTAGCATTTTTGTTTCCGCTTCTTCCAATTTTCGCTTAAATTACCTTCGAAATTTAGATTACTTGGTGGCTTTAATCCATCCATATTTAACTGAAAACTTTAAATAGTTTATAACATATTTTTAGTCACTTCAAATAAATATAAACAACGCACTTACCAGCGATGGAAGTTTCAATTTCACTGTAAACAACTTCCCATCCTGTTTTAGTTTAGAATGTCTTTACTATTATTCACAAGTGACACTGCATGGTTCTTTAAAAAAATATCTTTTTAATCTACAGTCGACTACGCCATGTATTATTTTTATATGTTAGATAAGTGCTCAGTGATGATTACGTGATGTACACAGTTATTATTAATAATAATAGATACAGTTATATATAATAACACACCCTATCCAAGTGCTGCACCCGTCATTTTAATTAAAATTGAATTCTGTACACATACTAATCATTTATATATAATTTAATCACATATTTGTGAGTCTGAAATATTTGCTTTCTTACAATGGTATTTTCTTTAAGTGACTTGGTATATGTTGTGTTCTGAAGGTACAGAATTACTTTGCATATTTTGTTTTGCAGATATTTGCTTTTATGATACTTTTTTTAATGTTTGCGTATTTGACAGATGTTTGTGATCCTTTGTCAGATTGCAAATGAATATATAATGATCAGGGTTACCTCTTTCTCCACAAGTACACATCTCTGTTGGAAATTTTTCTGACATAAAAATACACGAGGAAGGGGCTGTGCCCTGTTGGATAGTAGCTGATATACAGATTATTGCAATTTGGTAGTTTTTATTATTTTTAGGTTTATTCCATGAACATATCTGCCCTATTGAGTGTGATCCAACTCTTTTTGCCATATTATTATTTCTCAATTCTTAATTTTTTTTTTTTTTTTTCCTTTATGGAAGATTTTGGCCATGAGATCTTGATACTTTCACTTGTTGGGTTAGCAACTGAATCTTTAGCAAGACAGTCTGCTGTTTCATTTCCTGCTATGCCACTGGGGTTTTAACCCAACAAAGAATGAAACAGAGTGACATACTTAAGAAACAAGAAGATTGTGTCGAGATATAAGAAAAATGCATTTAGTTCAGTGACAACATTGGCGGATATAGCTTTCTGTAGAAATTTGTTTAGCGTGGGTTGTCCAATAACGGAAAAAATAAGGTATGCAACATATGCTTAAATTTTTACCTAACAATGTTAAAAGTTTCCAAAATTTTCAATTTATCTGGTTTTCCAGAGTGGTTTCAGTTTCAAATATGTATTGACTTACTAAAATTTGCGAGAGTTTCACATAACAGAAAATATAAATAATCTTTGCATCCCACTAAAGAAATTTATTGCAATTGTTGACATTTTTATTTCACGACACACAATCAAATTCACGTTATGAGTAGGAGGTACGTAACAATTTCTAAGCTTTCTTGAAAAATACATACTTACCAGTTGTATTTTACCTTCATGGTCTTCTATTATCGTAAGACTGGCCACGACAATTTGCAAGACGTATTCCAAAATAAGTATATAAAAGTATATAAGTATATAAAATAATAATTTACTGAGACTTTCTCATTGATACGTACAATTTCATTAACTTAAAAAGGGAAAGAATTGAAAAAGCCTTCTTCAGTGACAACAAGTCTAAAAAACGCATTAGCCACTGTGAATTTTAAATCCCAATAAGCAGACCTTAGCACTTCTGTCTAGTATGCAAATTATACTTACTGAAGAGCACGTGATTATTTTTTAACATTTTGATTGCATCTTCTTCGCAACAAAAAAATTTCCATTAGAAAGCATTGTAATTATTTCATTTTGAATGTCCTTGTTAAGGTACGTAATCAGTCATTCAGATTTTTCTATACTTTCCTTTAGCGTATTATCCATGCCATTAATTAAGATTGCCTCCGAAATTTCTCATTGGTTTTCTTGATGAAAAATTCCTTTCAACCAGAAATACAACAGCAGACAGCAAATACTCTCAAACTAGCTTTTATCTTTTTTCTACTTTTAAAATTTAATCTTTTGTTACTTGGTCAATTAATTTTGAGCTCTGGATTCTCAAAGAGAGCTCTATTTACATGTACACACACTGGCCAATGAATTAGAAACCTTTGAGATTTTCATTTGAATTCATGCTAGGGATGAAGTATGCAACTTTTTTCATGACAGGGTTTACATGTGGTTAGAATGCTAGTAAAAGTAAACTAAGAGCGCTTTCTCACGATGAATGAAGTAAAATAGGAAAAACGACAGATCTTTCACCATTTGAAAAAGGGCTTATTGTTGCTGCCTGTTTGCCAAAGGCCTCGATTTCGAAGACAGCAAATTTTACTGGGTTCTCAAAAGCAGTCATATCAAAGGTTTTCAAAAGGTGGAATCAGGACCTACAGTCCTTCTCTAGAAGACGTAACTGTGGTTCGAGGACAGTTTTCTAAGACAGTGATTGACGTTGTTTCTGATGAATCGTACAGCAGAAGAGGGACTCTATTGTGCTTCAAATGACACAGATTATCAACCAAGGCTTCAGCTCGAACCCAACAGACTTCAGCTCGAACCATGCACAGAGAATTGCAGAGGATAGGCATGCATAGTCGGGTGCCTGTGAGAAAAACCACTCATTTCTGTCCAACATGCAAGAATTCGTTTGCAATGGTGTCGGGAAAGAAGACACTGGACATCTGAGGATTGGAAATAGGTAATGTGGTCTGATGAATAATGCTATACTTTATTTTGCACTGATGGAAGACGTCAAATTTGGCAAGAACCCCATGAAGCCATGAATTTATCTTGCTTTACTCGCACAGTGCTAGGGTCTGATGGGAGTACCATGATACGGGGCATGTTCTGCTGGCCCTGGTGTTCGAGAATAAACAAACAGCCATGAGATACCTAGATATACTGGCAGATCAAGTGCACCCTGCAATGTTGCATTTTTACCCTGATGGCGATGAATACTTCATGGACAATAATGCAATTATACATCATGCCAGAAGTGTTCAAAATTGGTTCCTTGAACATCAGTCTACTTCCAACACTTTCCCTGGCCACCGCACAGCATGGACCTTAACCACATAGAAAATGTGTGGGATGTGGTGGAAAGACTCATCTGACAATAATCTCCTCTTCCATCTAATTTACAAGATCTAAAACGCTGTATAGCAAATGCATGGTATTCTCTGGACGTAAATGCACTCAAACATGTAGACTCGATGCCTAAACGAATCGGAGCAAAATCCGTCAAAAGGTGGTCCAATAAAATGTTGATCTTGGGTTTCTAATTCATTGGCCAGTGTGTGTACACCTATATAGTTGCAAGATAGTTCATGGTGAGAGAGTAACTTCGAGAGTCCTTGCCAACCTTTATCAACTTCTTGCAGAAAGTCACAAATGGAATCAGTTTGTAATACAGCCATATGCAGTATCTTTTGAATTGATTATGCACTAAGATAAATTAATTCTTTCAACTGTAATGGCATTTCTTCTGCTTTAGATATGTAAATCTGTTAGAGTTGGTACTTAATAGACTAAATAATTAACAAAAACAGATATATGAAAACTGGAACACCAATCAGAACTTGAACAAGTAACGTGACAGTAAAAATTTCAAAATGAAGTGTTTTTAGAAAAAAAAAAAATTAATATTTTTGCAGTTCTTAAAAAATGTATAGCCAAATAATTAGAATTAAACCTCTAAATGGAAATAAGAAAAATATTTTTATTGCATAAAACAAAACTGTAAGAACTGGGCAACACTTCTATTTACTTAAGACTTTTTGGCAAAAACATATTGAACAAATGATATTTCATTTCATATCTACAATGTGGTTTTAAAGGTAAGATTAACAAAATAACGAAAAGAATAACTTATAATAAAGAGATAACCAAGTTTTCCTGAATAACTTTTCCAAAAATGAGCTAGTTAAAATATGAATCCTTTTCTCTACAAAACATCAGAATATAAAACATTACCCAGTACCTCTACTTTTCTTAAAAACTTGTTTGGATGCAAAAAGTTATACAGAATCAAACATAATTGTATAAATGAAATTATCACTCAAACACAATATAAATTAAAAAGATATGATTTAAATTCGATTGTAATTAGCGATTAAAAGCAGTTACATTTGATTATCAACACAGAAATTTTTTAAAAAAAAACTTTCCTTGATTAATTCTATAATCACACCTGATTCTATGTGAACAAAACTATTCCCCCCCCAAAAAAAATCATTCCTTGGTTAATATAAAATTAGTATACATTACACGATATATATATATGATAAAATTAAAATTTTGAAATATGCATTAACAAACTGATTTTTTTTTTAATCACTCACATATTTACTTAAAAATATAAAATAATCTCTATTTGAATTGCTTACAAAGGGATTAAGCTATTTCACAAATGCACATACACAGCAATTGAATTTTACATTCCAGAAATTGATATATAGTTTGAAATCAATATAACTCACTATTAAACATAACTATGATTTTTCAGAAATAATGTTTTAAAGACTGAATTCAATTTTTAAAATGAAAAATTCGCATTTTGCAACAGCAAAATACTATTAAAGGTCTCAAATGAAAAGAAAAGGGGCATATATTTTAAAATCAAATTTCAAAATTATAGTTTCTTTGCAAACATAAATCACATTTTATAGTTTTCTAGCAGTGGCCCTCATTAAAAAATAAATAAATAAAATTTACAGTAGCAATTAAAAGGTAACAGAAAAACTTTACATAAAAAAAGTATTAATAGATGAAATTTTACGAGAAAAAATACATATACATAAAATTATCATATATATATTTTAAAACTGATTTTTAAAGTTTTAATTAGAAATAATTATATACATATATTTAAAAACCACATTTTGCAGTTGTATATTTTAAAGCAACTCTATGCGAGCAGTATTGCACATTGAAAGGGGGGAAAATACATAAAATAATTAGCTGGAATGAAAGAGAAAAATTTACATAAAAGAATGTAAATAAATTTTTTATATGTACATATATATTATATATAGATCACAATTTATTTTATTTTCGACACTCATATTAACAAATTCATAAATAAATAAATAAATAAATAATTTGTGTTTAGAAATAATCTGTTCAAATATTAAATCAAAAACTGTTTTGGTTATGATAAAAGTTCATAATTTCAAATTATATACACATGAAATTAATAAATATTTGTGGTATACTTTCAACCTTCCAATATTCTGAATGAAAATACAAATTATAACAGAATTTGCTTTCATTTGCATGACATATTTAAATTCATATTTGTCACTTAAAAACAACTAAAAAAGTCACTTTACAGAATCTTAAGAATTTTTTTACAGATACATAAACTTATGTTAAGCGTGAACTGTTTGATCATAATCTTATTTACAATATCAACAAGAACAAAATTACAATTACAAAATACTGTATTTTACAGCATTTAGTGTTTACACACTATCATAATCACAGGCAATCATTATATATAATCAACTTATCGCAAACGGCTCAATATATTCATAACCACAGATTAAAAAATAAATTATCAAATTACATTAAAAATTAAATATATCCGTCTGCAATAGAACTAAAAATTAGCATGGCGGCTTTTGAGGTCAGTACAAATTGGAAAAGATCTATGATATTATGATCATAAAAATATATATAATGATCAATTAAGATAAACATAGTTTCAAAGAATAATAAGAAAATTCCTAACTGAAAAATCAAAATATATATTGAAAACAATTCTATTAATGTAACTTGAGCGGTTTCATAACTAAGCTTATAATTCAATCCATTATAATCAATGAATGACGGCAATATCATTAATACCTAACACATCATTTTGAATAAATCCATTTACAAGTCAATCATTCTTTCATCCTTAGAAGCTTGGGCTAAATCATCAATTACATAACACCCAATTAAATAACATGCTAAGCTTATCACATCATTCATACAGTCTCTCTCTCTCTCTCTACATATATATATATATTAAAAATAATAATAAAAAAAGATGCAAATAATTTTCCCCAAATATATCTAATATAGACACAATCAAGCAAGTCATAAGGAAATAAAGTTAATTTCTTCTGCCACTTTTAATGAAAAATATATCATATGTGTATGTATGCACATTTATGATTTGGGAAAAGAGGTTACATGTTAGCTGACTGAGAGGCACTTAAATTTTATGCTTTTAAATAAGCAATTACAAAGCTTTTGCACAAGAAATGTTATAATGATGATAAAGTCTTAAATGTGCTAAGAATATAACGAGCATAAAATTTATCATATTTATATAACATAGCAAACTGGATCTGAAAAAAGGGACTTCAAGCAGAAATATATGGTTCTATTACAGTGTACTAGACCGGCAGATAAGTTGACTTTATCAAGAAATGGTATTGGTGATACACTTTTTAACAGACATATAAAGATTTACATGCAAGTGGAGTTCTGTTTTAGCTCTAGAAATGGCAAATTTACAAAAGTAGGTAGAACACATACAGGATGTACTTGGTTAAAGATCCTGAAAATCTTTATAATTATTTTTTAAATCCATTTAAGAAAATTAATCAAAGAGTATAAATAAAATGTAATTCAAAAGAATAAAATATTGCAACAAAGAAGAATCAATGATTGTGAGAAACAGTTTTTCATAATTGAATAATTTTGCTCTCAACAAAAGTATTCAATATTTTTAAACAAAAAAAACTATTGAAATTAACTAATAGCTAGGATCAGTAAATAGGTTACCACACCATAATCACTAACCACAAAAATTTAACCATTTGAGTACAACTCTGAACAATAACCAATCTTGTTATGTAATTTTATTTGTCCACTTGTATTTAAAGTGCTTCAGAAACTAGTAAAAATAAGAAAGAAATTGTGAAATTTTGCTTTTCTACTACATTTACCAGCTTCCTTCCTCACACATTATAATTAGTTCAATATTTCAAAAAACAATTTCCGAAATTAATAACCCAAAATTGATGACAAACCAAATTCATGACAAATGAATTAATAAATTCCCAGAAGCAAAATTTCTTCACCTCTTACAGAGATCTGTTAGCACATGGATCAACGTCTGACAAACATTTCAGGTTTTCTCATTTAGCATTTCAATGTTCATACATTTAGGGAAAACTAAGGAAATAAATATGAAGACTTCTAACCATGAGGAAATGAATGCAAATTTTTCTAGCTAGAAGAGTTCATATCCCATTTTAAGGGGCCAGACACTCACATTATGAGGAAAGGTTCTGTCCTAACTGACTACAGAAGCATAAAATTTTGGATTTTATAAAATTTTTAAGATTTTCATCAAAATAACTGGTTTTGTTAAATAAGATGACAACATATGAAAGAAAAAAATCAATCAACCTTTCACCAGTAAAAAGTTCAGGAATCAGTATTTAGGAATTTTTATGTTAAAATTTAATAGCTGCAAAGGAAATCTTTACTTGTTCATTATAAGTTTTCCATGGAATAATTTAATGAAGCTTGTAGTCAGTCAGTATTTGTTTATAATTCGATTCAACATCAGTTTAAGTTTTGGGCCTAAATTTAAAAAAAAAAAAAAAAACCCTCAAATATGTATGTTTTAAGAGACTAAATTCTGATATATATTTAAACACTTAAATACATAACACAACAATAAAATAATTTATTTAACTGAAGATAAAATTAACAACTGAAAAGATATAACGAATAAAAATTCATGCAAGTTTTCTTAAAGCAAAGAAGCAACTTATATTACCAACTGCTTTATTAAAAAAAGAGAGAGAGAGAGAGCCAAAAAAAAGGGGGGGAACTAAAGATATACTTGAAAAGCAGGAAAACTTGCTTAAATTTTTAATAGATGACATGATTTGGTGTCATATTTGCTGGCTAAAAAATCACTTTTCCTATCAAAGGATATATGAATACTGATACAAAGCAATTACCTATACATATTCTCATCATGAAGGAACATAATTTAATAAAGTAAATAAGATGGTCCATAAAAAGGAACTAAGAGACTGAACTTTCATTTGTTCATAAAAGGAGTAAACTGAATGTGTGAAACCTCAAAGTAATCTGAAATTCATTTTCATGGTTCTCTAAGGTTCTTCAATATATTATAAAAAATGCTTTAAACACTAAGTTGTGTACCAAATGACTAAAAATGACTTTTATATATACACATGAACTAAACTATTTAATGAGATTCATGAATAAATAGAAACTTCATTATATTATTCACATTTTCCCCACTTTACCAACCAGGTAATACATTAACTTCTTTAAATATGACAGCTGCTTCACTTTCTATCAGAACACAAGCTGATTAGTGTTAGTAACTGGATCACAGCAAATCCATCCCATTTTTTAAATGAATTGATTATTTTTTTTACAAATATATGTCTACAATAATATAAGTATGAACAGATCAGGTATATATTCAACAAATACCTTTCTGGGAGATTTCTCCACCATTTCATAAATCAGCTTTCTAGAAACATGGATGAAGTTCAGAATAGGTTGTCAATATGCTAATACGAACATATTTCTTAATGACAGCACCAGTTGATACAAAATAATATTCGGACAATATGCACAGAAATCTGATTATATTTTGGAAGAAATTAAACTCATCTTTAATGGTACGTGTGTACACAATACCATTTCATGTTACACTAAAGCGATATTCTAAATTATCATCAGTAATTAGACTAACAACTTTATTTCCTGCCCACTGCAGTCGAGCCATTCTCAAAGGGTTGTTTTTCACAGCTTCGTTTAAAAGTGGTGTATTGTAAGTTCGGATACAGCGTGTTTGTGCATTGCCTAGTCCAAACAAGCCAGTTGCAGTCTGAAAATATTATAATACTTTAAATATGAATTAAACATAAACTACATTTAAAATATAACACAATGGGATAGAGACATTATAATTTTAATAAAACAATAAAATGCTTCTATATAATTCAAAGACTCTTTTCTAACGATCTTCAATAACTAAACTGCGAAATGTGAACACCATGTCTTGAAATGCGAACGTGAGAACTATCAACCCCAATCATATTTTACAGATGCAAAGTTTCATGAGTGAAACTCGTCTGACATCAATTAAAATAAATGATTAAATTTGATAGTTATTCCCTAAATTACTGTAATCTAACTATGCACATTACATAAAAATAAATAAAGACTAGAACAATGAACTGCACTGTTTTACCAAATTTTAACTACTCATGTTTCAGCTGAGGGTAACTGTATTTAAAAAACCTAAGAATGTGTCTCTGTTACACTGATTTGTTTTAATGTCAGGAAGTTTCAGCAAATGTGAATAAAATGCTGTAACCTATGAAATTATGAGAGTTACACAACACGAAAAATAATCCCCCAAGAGTTTATAGCAAGGTAATTTGTTATTATTTATATTGAAGAAAATGGTCTTTGGATATTGGTACAGTAGGTAGAAACAGCAAAAAACTGCAATATTCAGGCACTCAAGAGTGACAGTCAGCACTATTTGAAGATTTTAAGTGTATATCCTGTTTCTATGAAAGGATGTTGACTTAGTCGGTTAATTCTCGCACACAGTTGGTTTTTATATAGCAGAATTAATTAGAATGCCTGCTGGCATCAATGATATTCATGTGATGAATAATTTAGTTTCTGTACATGAGAAGTTTTTAATTCTCATCCAATTTAAATAAGAGAACTAAAATGGTCCAGTTCCCATACCCTGATATTCTAAACAACCAAAACACAAATTTCAGAAATGTTTTTATCCTCTCCTAACCCTTCACATGCTCTCTCTTGGAACAGATCTTCAACTTCTGTAGTTCAAATGCCAGATGTTTTTAAAAATTTAAATCCACACATCCAATTTCCATGCATTTGCAATGATTTTAAAAATTCCTCTTGAATATTAACTTAATCCTTGAAAATAAGATTGCATAGAAAACCTATCACCAGTAAGAAAATACCAATAAAGTTACTAAGACAGTAAAATGCTTATTAATGAAATTCCAGTTAACCTATATATGCGATTGTTTGAACAGCTGAGTGTCAAGGACAAACAGCAAATCAGAACAGTTTAAAAAGAAGCTCTATTGTTTTAGAGGAGGGGAAAGCGTGTACTATGGCACAAAAGCGCACCTCTCTTACTGTGTAGTTTCATTCCAATTTGGAGTGAAACTACACAGTAACAGAGGTTTGATACAAAAATGGATAATGCATAATGCTGAAACCATAGGTATGGATAATGCTGAAAATGGAACTAATTAGTGCATAAACACAGATGCAGATGATCCTAGATAGCATGTTTAAAACCATGATAAGATCATATCAAAAAGTTCAAGATAAATACAAAAGAGAAATGAAAACTTTTATCACCGTAATGATCCAGTCTCATCAAATAACGATACCAGTTATATGTTTAGAAGCAGCCATGAATAAATTTGTTCTTTGCCTTAAACATTTGCAATATGGCTGCACGTAAATGGACTCCTTTCAAACAATTACAAAATTTCCCATTGATAATTAAAATATAATAATTAACGCCTTTACCTTTTTACAAATTTTGTGCATTTTTAAGGAGTGTAAAACGTTAAGACTATAATTTTAGGAGCAGCCTTCACAGAGCACACTGCTTATTTGAAATAAACTTTACATTATCTGACCAATCACCTATAACTGAGATAATTTTGACAAGTTCATACAGAGATCTACTATATTTCAACCCAATTTTTTTTTTCTTTCTCAAACTACGAAATAGCCATACTAACTGTTAGAGACAATTAATAAAATGAATTACAGTTTATTAGCAAATAAAAGAGTCTCTGAAGTATCCATTCTCATTTCAGACAATGTTTTTTCCATCTTTCTTTGTAAACATGCAGAAGAAAAAATGTAATATGAAGTTTTTTCAATATTTTTAGAATAATGTTCTGCAGCATCAAAACTTCTTACGTGAAAATCTAGAATTACAAACAGAAAATACAATTGTTTGGCTAAACTGAGAGGCATTTAAAGGACTAAGGACTATTTAAAGAAAAGCTCCTATTTATCCTAGCACCTTCTTCAATTGAAAACAATTACAAATACTCAACCCAATAAGACACTTGAGGGGAAAGAGAGCACATACAGATAACTATACTTCACACGTCTCTTTTTTATACATGCACTATAAATGAAGAACCTTAAAATCGGAATATTTTCAGCCAAAACCTATCTAACATTAAGGTCAGGGAGAAAAAAATGTTTTTTTAATTCTCATTATAAAGAAATAATCATGCACACATACATTTACACATCACACACATCATGCACACATACATGCACAATAATTTACATTATTTTATACGGATTGTTTATGTACTCCTGAGTAAAACCGATTTTTCAACATAAACATAAAAAGCTTAATGCGCATTAATACATGAATATGCATTTGAAGTTTGAGAGACACATTCATGAGAAGCTTAACCTGCTTAAATACAAAACTTATCTCGTGTGTGTGTGAATATGGCAAAGCCTCGAGGGCTATCTGCCTAAGATGAGGGATGCTTTCGTGGAGGACTTTCTAAGGGAAACTGGCTCGTATACACGTTACACATGAGGAAAACCACGAAAACGCCCATGCAGCCAGCCCGTTCGCAGGATTCGAACCTCGGACCGAACTACCAGTGTTCAGCGACTTTAACGCTCGGCCGCTGGTGGGCCCAAAAACTTATCTCGATTTAAGATATTTATGAAATTATTAAGCTTTTAAATGAGAATGGTCACATAAGTTTTTGTAATTCTTTCAATAAATATTAAACCATTTAATACAAAAGATAAAATTTAAGCTTGTTATTACATACATAACTCCATATTACTGAAATTTAATGGCATAATATTTAATGACATTAACTGGAGTTAAAAAAAAATGCAATTGAATTACATATAACTGTTGAATAAACTTCAGGAGCATCAATTACATGGAAATGTCAAAACAAACTTACTTGCCAAAAACATAACTTATTTTCTTGGTTTGAATACGATGCTAGAAACTTCCCATCAGGAGAAAACGCACATGCATTTATAGCTGCAGCATGAGCTGAGATTGTCTACAAGATTCATATTCGAAAAAATTGTTAGGAGAATGAAATTTAAAATAATGATTCTGATCCTAAATACATACAATACATGTAATCTGTCAAATGAAAATACATAATTTCAAACATTTACTTGACTTTTAGATGCTCTTAACTCATAAATTGCTAGAGTTCCACTTTTCGCTCCAACAGCTATGCGCCTTGTAGAACTACAGTATGTCACATTGTAGAATCTTTAAAAAAATATATAAAAGGTGTGACAGCCAGAACTTTCTTACATTGTGCAAAATATAATATAATCAATATATAATGTGCAAAATATAATGATATATAATTTTCTTTATACCTGCATATTGCTGGAAATGTTTCTTTTAATCCTCTGGCTTTCAGCTGAGTATGATCCAAACAATGAATCACAATGTCCATAACCTGTTACCATAAAGCAAATTTCTTACTGTGAGTTTCCTATATAAACAACATATACATACACTAAGGAAATCACTTATTTTTCTACCATAATAAGACTCTCTTCTTTAAAAATACATAAAAACGATAGGTTTTCTTGACAACCTTTCTTCTTAATCTTCAGTTTTCATCTTGTTTTATTGCCTATATGCAAGTTTTCATTCACTTTTAGAATATGTATTTTATAAAAAAGTATTTATTCACAAAATATAATTACTGTGTAATTCTTAGACTATCAGACATACGCAATTTAAAAAATGCATACATACCTCTACTAATAAATCTGACACATCTGTCTGCATTTTGTCAATCAAAAGCTCAACAACACGAAGAATTTCAGGTTTGGATCGACTTAAAACTGTCATGCTCATAGAAATATTGAGAGCTTGAGCGTTTTGAGCCAAAGTATTATATCGAGCAACTTCTTTAGCAAGTGTTGTAATAAATGCTGGTGGTCGAGCAAGAGCAATCAATGAAAGAGCATGGCGAGCTGTCCGACATGAATCTGCAGCAGGAGTCAAAGGAAGACCATATGACATACTAAAAAAATACAGAATTTATTAAAATTTACTAACAATGAGTATTTAAACAGCACATGAACAATTTCATATTTAAGCAAACAAATATTAAAATAAACATATGCTTGACATTCACAGATGCTGGAAGTTAATAAAACTGACAAATTACATTACAATTAAAGTTCCACTTATATAATTTACTCAATTTTTAATTGCCAATATAATTGATAAACTAGTATTTTTCCCTACTTTCTTTTTTAAAAAAAGTGCTAACTACTACATTACATACTACTATTTTTAAGTTTAAATCATCAAGAATAAATGCCAAGCTGTGGTTTAAATGCAACTAAATATCTGCTTCATTGTAATAACGCAGAAAAAATCAGTATTTTATATTTTTAACAAAAACAAGTAATATATGACCCTAAGTTACATATTCTCTCTGTCACAGGATGAAAGTACATTACCCTGCAGATAATAGAAACATCAACCATTACATCTGCCATGATGAGAGGTACTAACCAAAGTACCACAAATTTCCAAGAAGAAAGCTTAGTACTTTGAAAAGGCTGATGCTGAATATCACAAATTACAAACGATCATTTCAACACAATGCTGAAAAGACTGATGTTCGTTTTAAGCTCATGTTTCCAGTTTCTTCTACACATATAATGTCCTCCCCCCATAATTCTCTTTTATTTTGCTCTAAGGAAAAAAGGCTAATGGAGGGTGGTCGGAATGATTATTTTCTTTTCGTATTTCAAATTTCATTGTTAACTTTCATCCTGAGATTTGCCGTCACATGTAAACAATGCAAAGCATGTGGTGATAAGCAAAATGGAGAAAGAAGGAGCAACCTGATACAACTTGTTACCACTTTTCTTCTTAATCTTCAGTTTTCATATGGAGGCAAAGACAAGCTGTAGAGAATAATCTGTTTGATACCATTTTGAATACAATTGCCAACAAAACCTCCCAGATCTCAAAAATCAGACTGCATTGTCAAAAGGAGATATAGATTGTTTTCAGTGTATCAGTGAGTACAAGAAAACCACTAAGCACTCACACTAAGTTTTCCTCCATTCATAAGTAACAAAACTTATGAATGGAGGGAAAATATTTAAATTTGAATTTACTTCATACTGCAGCATAAAAAATACTTTCATAAATCCTTAATTTTGAGAAATCTGTTATCTAAAGAAATCTCCATAAATTACAGCAGTATAATAAGAACACTTTTATCAAGTAAAATTAGTATGTAGAGGGAAACATAGTCAGTAGCCTTTTAATAATTTTCTTCTACTAATAAATTTTGGCAGAATTCATTTTCTGGGTATTTCAAATTTTTAACTAAATGGTTACAAATCAAACATACATATTCCACCCAATAAAACAAGATAAATATGTTTGAAAGATTTATGTATCAATAAAGAGAAAAGTCTGGAGTTTTTATACCATCTTTTTCCGAAAATAAGACACTGTCTTACTTTCTTTTTTTGGTCCAAAATAAGCGCTAGGGCTTATTTTCGGGGAAAGGCAAAAATAAAACTATATTTATATATTTTTATTTAATATTTATTTTACACAGAATACAGAAATTTAAATTTATTTAGTTACAGTCATGTCACCTTCTTCTGCAACATCGTCATAAATAAAATTCTGAATTATATTCTGATTTTCTTCCAAATCCATTTCCTTTTGAATCATTGGTCCGAATCTCTCATGTCTTGCGATATAGCTATCGTTAAATGAATACTTCTTGTCTAAGTAGCCTGTTCGTAGTGCATTGGAAACATCACTATCAGTTATTTTGTCGAACAACTTCTTGTGAGCCTGGTTTTACAAAATTACCTCGATGATTTCTCATCATTCTGTTTTCAATATATTCATTGATTTCCATCCGCAAATGATCCTTGAATGGCTTGTTTATTGCAATGTCAAGTGTCTGGAGGTAATCAGTCATTCCTGCCGGAAAAATTATTTGATCAATCTTCCTCTCAGCAAGAAAGTTTTTCATGTCTTTAGCGCAGTGAGTACTGGCTGAATCCCAAACTGGTAAACCTCTATTCTGATCCCTCAACAGTGGTGGCAGCATAAAATCAACCCACTTCCTTATAACTGCTTGGGTGCACCAGGCTTTTTCACTTTCAATGACATAAATTCCTGAAACACGTTGAATCTGGTCTTTTTTACCTTTAGTGATTAAAAATGGCGATACTTTCTTGTCATCTAGACAAATCGCTAAAATACAGGTAACATGTGCACTATCGTAACCGGTAGAAGGAACGTAAACCGGTAGAAGGAACACCACAAAGAAGCCTTGTGGTGAACTGTCGTTTGAGCTCCTTGGCGTAGGAATACCGCGGTCTCATCCATAGCAGTCATGTTGGAGAGTTGGTATTTCGAAAAACCGATGCCATCAACAAAAAGCTTAAACGCAAGTGCACGCTTAACAACTTCATTGTCTTCCAGCTTAAACAACGTTGTTGATCTCCTTAGAGACAGTTCATATCGTTTAAGGAAGTTGTCCAACCAGTGTGACGATGCTTTAAATTCTTCTGTGGATATATCAAATTCAATTGCTGTTTCAAGGGCAAATTTTTGAATATCAGCCCTGCGCACAACCAAAGCCATTGCTCTCCTGCCTGCAATCCATTCCTAGATGCAATCTTCCAACTCAGAAAATAACGGCTGCCAACCTGATCCGACTCTGCGTTTTTTCTCATTTCCTTGGTCCACCAGTTGACACAGATAATTGTAGTCTGCACGCCATTTACAAACCATACGGAGATCCAGCATCTTCTCTTTACAGAATACTACAAGATTTACACCCCTGGAATCTTCCACGATTCCCGTTTTGTACTCGACGGAATAGCTCTTTCGTTTTGTACTCATTTTAACTGGGGTTAAAAATTATTCACTTTATTTTTTAATAAAATTACGTATGAGGAAATAATCAGACTTACAAGACTGAAATGAATGAACGTTGTATACCTGCACTGTCGCTCAATGTAGACTGCTGCCTTTTGTTGTATTTTTAACCAGTTCACCGTTAGGAAAATTGCAAACATTTCGTGCCATTTTTCCCATCCAAAAGTAAACTTTTTGTGTCTAAAACTGGGCTCAGAGTATTTCTTTCCCTCTTTCACCACCTGTGAAAGCCTATTTAGAAGTTCTGTTCAAATTAGATTGAAGATCGTACCTGTCACACTGAAGGATGGTGAATAGCGACCCGCTAAGGGGCAACATAAAACGCAAAGACTGGTGTAGTCCTTAGAGCAGATATTTTTCCCTTTGCACCCAACCCCAAATCTATTGCAATCTATTACAATGTAAATCTAATTTTTAATTGTCGAGAAAAAGCTTTATATAAAATAAAAATAAGGGCATTAGCTAGTATTTGAAATGTCCCTGAATTTCGTTTTCTTATTTTCTTGATGGGCTGTAACAAAAGAGAAGAATTGAATCGTTAAGAATTGGAAAAGATAGCACTCAAATCCCTTTGTTTGTTAATAGAAAGGGAGAAAGCTGTTGTGAATCTCATAAGATATTTTGAGGGGGTAGCTATTCGAAGAAAGTGTCCCCATCCTTTACTTTCCTGAAACAGCCCCGCTGTGATCCTAATGCGACACCGCTGAGAAGATAAGTAACCCATCAATCACCCCTTTTGATTTTTGACTCATTCTGTGGGGGTTGGAAAAAGGTGGCCATGTCGTATGTGCCTCAGGGGTTACGGTTCAGCCCAAATTTCACCCCGACGAGAGTCTGCTGATGCTAACGGATGACGATGCCTTTCCTGTGAACGTATCTCTCTCGGGGCAAACGGTCAACTGGTTAAGATAAATGCCAAGAATTAATTTGAAACAAACTGTAGAGGTAAACGATTAATTTCTCAGAATATTTTGTTTCAAACATTTCTCTGAAATACGAGTATTAGGAAAGCTAAACATATTATTACTTAATAAATCAACAGCATTTTTTAACAAATTCTTTTTGTCACATTATTTTAACTATCGATTATTTTCAGGGGATGTCTTATTTTACAAAAAGTTCCGAAAATCATGATAGGGCTTATTTTCGGAGGATGTCTTATTTTCCGAAAAAGACGGTATATATTTACAATGGTTCTTTAATGTATTATAAATTCATCTTTAAAATTCAAATATTCCTCATTTAGTTACTTACTTTAATTATTCATCTCTGCACCAGAAATTTGCATGTATTATACACTGGTTATCATAAATTAAGGAAAAATCATGAAAATAGCGATAACTCCCTCAAAAATAAGCCAAACCCTGTAAAATTTGAATATGCTGCCAAGTAAAAGTAGCTGAGTAAAACTCCAATATGCAAATTGGTGGCGCTGCACTCGGAATATGTCATCTGCGAGGAGCATAAAAGTCCATGTTTGAGAGCAAGCCCACATATTTCACTGTGATAGTGACATCAGAAATCTGAGATAGCTAATTCATAACAATGATCTCCAGGCATCATTTGCCTGCAGAACTACGACAGAAAGTCAGACTAGAGGCAGGACAAAGTCAAACAGAAGTGGCCAGATGGCTAAATGCGAGTCCTTGTGTGGTTCATAGACTTTGGAGGCTATTTCAAATCACAGATTCGGCACCTGTGAGGTTCAGCCAAGGACGGCCAACTGCTACGACGAGCGCTGATGACCGATATTTGACATTATGTGCACTCAGGAATAGAACTGCTACTCCGACTCTTCTTAGATTTTCCCTTGCTGCAGCCACCTGAAGGTTGGTGTCTACGTCAACTGTGCATAGAAGGCTTCATGAAGGTGGTCTGTATACGAGGCGATCAGCCATTTGTGTGCCTTTCACATCACGCCATAGGAGGGAGTGTTTGCAGTGGGCACAACATGTCCACTGGATGCTTAATCAATGGAGGGCTGTTCTCTTTATGAATGAGTCGAGGTTTAGTGCAGAAAGCAATAGTAAGTGTTATTTGATATGGACAGAACCTGGAACCTGTTATCATCCGACAAACATTCTTGAAAGAGATGCATTCGGAAGAGGCAGTGTTTGTGTTTGGGGTGGCATCTTTTTGGGTAGACGCACAGCCCTCTATGTCTTTCCAAGGGAAACCGTGGATGCTCAGGTTTATACAGATGACATCCTTGATGTTTATGTGTTCCCAATATGCCGGGGCAATAGGTGATGCTTTCCTGTTATAGGACAACAACACAAAACCACACAGGGCTCACATTGTAGATGATTATCTTCAACAGGAAACAATTATGCGCATAGAGTGGCCAGCTCGATCCCTGGACTTGAATCCTATCGAGCACATTTGGGATGCTTTAGGGAGACGTCTAGCTGTTCTCAATCCGCTCCCTTAGACCCCTGTCGTGCTTGCAATTGCTTTGCAAGAGCAATGGCTCTTGCTTCCTATGGAACTGATAGACCGCATAATTGAAAGCATTACACATCGCTGAATGTGCTGTATTGCGTCTAGAGGCGATTATATTCCATATTGAAGGTAGTTTTACTATAGCAAACTGACATCTTCGATTTGTTCATTTTATACATGTGCTAATTTCTATACTACCATGATTGTCTGGTAATTTCTTTTTGTGTTATTTGATACCTTACTATGTGTTGTATATTGTGGGTTAGTTTCCTAAAATTCTACATGTAACATTTTCAGTAATCGTGATTTTTGTGATTTTTCCTTAATTTATGATAACCAGTGTACATTATATGATGGATACAAAATGTAAACTTCACCATTAAGTAATTAGCAAAATAGTTTTAATGAATTGCCAAAAAAGGCTGCAAAAAAATTAGCTTACAGGCTGACTATTGCCCATAGCACATTAAAAGAAAACATTTTTAGGAATCTCTCCTTTTCCTCAAAAACTATATTAGCATATTATATTAATAAAAGAAAATCTATCCAAAAAAAAAATTAATTCCAGATTTTGCTTAAGTGTATAAGGTACTTCTCCTGCCTTCTTGGCACATCTTCGTGGTGTTGTGGTCTGCACATTGGGCGTGTATTCCAGAGGTCCATGGTTGCTTATTTTTCATCTTGCCTGCTTCCAAAAATACCTAATGTCTCTACAGTGGTACCCGAACTAAAAGGGTGTTGGATGATGATTCTCCACATCCAGGATTTGGCAGTTGGGTCCCCTAAAACCCCAGTCGCCTTTTAAAAGGGAGAGTATATAAGGTATTTCTCCTGCCTTCTTGGTGTGGTTGTCTGCATGCTGGGCGCGTACTCCAGAGGTTTGTGGTTTGATTCCCGCAGAAAACGTTGCATATTTTTCATCTTGCCTGCTTCCAAAAATACCTAATATTTCTAAAAGCACACCTTAATTACTTCATAACTTACAGGTTGCTTTCCAGCCATCTTTAATACTGAACATATTTCAAAGCATATCTCCAATGCGCAGACATCATAGGATGAAACAACAAAATAAGTCTTACCTCGGCACAAGTTTATCAGAATCGCAACATAGTTCCAATAATCCAAGTAAAATTTTGGATACATCCAAGTAAGGCTGCCAAACTGTAAACCCTCTTCCAATCAAATCTATCGCAGCTCTTCTGAGTGCTGTGTGAGAAGGAAACGATGGAGATGGTGGAACCAACAATAAAAATGCAAGAGCTTGACCTTAAAAAATGGAGCTTATATGCATCACCTTTACACAATATTATTAATATTTAGAAAGACATTGCACATATTTTTTAACTATTGCAGACGGTACATACTAGTATGCCTTGCAAGTGAGTAATTTGACAGCCCAAAGCCATCAACTACACTTCTTCTTTTTTGATCATCGGGCGTCTTTTTCTTGCTTGTTTCAATTTCATGACCATATTCAGCACCAATAACTCCCAAAAGAACGATAGCAGTAGTCTGCTTCCTTTTCCCTTCAGTAGCACTAGATGGCCTTCTACAACTAGCTTCTAAAAACAGAATGTTAATACATATTATGCAATAGTAAGAATTTCTTTCAATTATGCTTTATCTCTAGATATGATAAAAGGAAGAGTCTGTCTCTATCTTTCGCTCATGCTGCATGTAAGCTGATAGACCTAGGGCTACGAAATTTGGTACATAAGTGCATCTAGACAAAAGCCAGTGCATATTAAAGCAATTTTTTTCAAAATTCATATGATTTTTTTAAATGCTTTTTGATGAAATTGTATGAAATCGATAATTCTCTCTCATTATATCAGCAACAATGGCATTGCCATTGTTGCTGATAGCAGCACTGTTGCCACACAGAAAAAGGAGGGCAATAATTCTGTGCAGTTTTTAAATTTAATGTTTCTCTTGGATACTGGACATTTGTTGAGAAAGGGCAAGGAAAAGTTGGTTAATTTAGTTATTATGATAATTAATATTTGTATTAAGGGATATTACTTATTTCATTACAATTTTTTTATATGTACTACATTTTTATTGAAATTTGCGGGGTTTTTTTATTTTATAAAGCTGTTCTGCTGAGTGAAATTCTGTTGCAGTTTTTAAATTTAATGTTTGGTGTTCCCTTTAGACATTTTTCCGGTACATTTAAAAGACAGACAAAAGCTGGCCATGTGGCAGATAGTGATAAATAATCCATACAGGCATACTTTCATTATTTTGCAAATATAATAATTTTACTAATTTATGTTTCATGTACACTATTATGTTCTGGGAGAACGGCAACTATTGTTGCAAAAGATAAGAATAGTCTGGGCTGTATATAAAACTCATTGAATAACTACTTTTCATTTGAGTTACATAACTAATTAATTAATTAATTTTTGTTAGCACTTATGCAAGACAGAAACATCAAACAATAATCAAGCTTCATGTATTACAACCAGTAACATCGAGCAATTTTGTTTCAGAAAACTAAGTAAACTAACTCTTTGCTTAATGTATTAAATGGTTTCTTTGCAAGTTTATTCAAAGGACATAGAAGAGACTCTTATACCAAAATTTCAAGGAAAATTCTGAATTAAATCTACTCTTGAAAGAAAATAATTAATAAATGTTCTAGATGTAAACCCACTTTAAAATATAAAGAACATTCAGAAACAGAAAAGAAATGATACTCAAATTAAATGCATATGGATGTACCACCTGTTTAGAGGGTAATACATTAGAGATTTTATCACTTACATACACGATAGGCAAGATAAAGTGGATAGGTTAGATGCAAAGATTAAGATACTATATGTGAGGACAGTGCATGGTAGATGACAAGATTTGAAAAAAAGAAAACCGCTCAGATAAGAAATGATGCATCAACACTGTAAAAACATAAAAATTGGCAAGAATAAGGGTACAAAAATTATTACAGTAAGCTAGAAATTTACGACTTCAAGCAATGAAGAATTTATTTATTTTCTGATTAAGAAATTTCCATCAAACTGCAATTTCAAAGTATGCAGTTCACTACTTTGGATAAAATAAGTTATTCAAGAAGGGTACATTGTCACAAAAGATAAGTGAACTATGTGAGAAAAAGAAATTCCAAAACTTGCAATACATATCATAAAAAAAATAGTTAAACAAAAGGAAAACATATTGATAAAAGCATATACTTTCTAAATCTGGACATATAGCTTAAAGAAAGTTGCATATTCTAACAGATAAAAGAATGGAAGAAATAATCAAGGACATAAAAATCTAACATTCCGTAACATTTCATAATTAATTATGCCAACATCAAATAGTTAAAATAGCAGATAACAAAGAAGTATTTGAACCATCTACATTAAGATATAGAAATACACTTCATATTTAAGTTTTATGCCCTAGCATCCAACAAAAACATGATTATAAATTCACTAGATTATTCATCCATTTACATCAGAATATATGGAATACACTAAAATTAGAAGAAATGAAATTATAATAGTCAAAGAAATTTTATATGATATAAAATTGTCTGGAAATCTCATGTCTGTTAATAAATTCATCAAGGATTTGATGAAAATGGATAGCCTATAAAAAGAAGGAAGGCTAACTTTTAATAGATCACAAAGTAAAAAAAAAAAAAAAAATTACACCCTAGCTAATTATTTATGATGAAATAATTTCGGAAATTAAAACAAAAGCATCATTCAGGAATAAGTGGCATAAATAAGGATATTTAGGAGTGTATGATACCTGTGAATAAAAATAATGCAGGACAGAAATTGCATGGCAAAACAGCTAAATTAAACTCACAGGAAACTTACATACAAGGCATTCCAGAAAGCCTTGTAAAGAAGTATTAAATTTTCAAATAGCACACTGATTACAGCCAATCCATACTGATCTGATATGGCAAACTAATGAATATTCATTCAATGGGTGAAATGCTTTCACAAAAGTGGGCGAATACTCCAGAAAACTGCTTGTAAAATTCTTGCAAAGGGCTCATACATATGAAGTTATGAGACACATTTATTGAAATACATGAAAATGAAAAGAGTAAACAAATTAAGCAGGTAACATTAGAATAATAGGAAAGGATTCAAAAAATATGAAGTGAGTCAATAGTCTACAGGGGAAAAAAATACAAAACTAGCTAACTACAACACATACTTCTCAATAAAATGAAACTGAACAACAACAGCAGATGTTTGACTGAAGGAATAAGAATTTTACCTTATCAAATTAAAACTTCTCATGAGATACTGGTTAGAAGTCTTGGTTGACCGATTTAAAAAGGCAAGTAATGAAAGAGCTATTTGTCAATGGAGGGGTGTTTTGTGGTGGGTGTTTTTTACAAGTAACTGCTATCTCATGTTCCCATTATGCATATGAAAGAACATGAAAATGACATGCAGCCAGTCGGTTTATGGGAACCAGCCATAGGATTAATAAACAATGTTCAGCATCTTTAGTTGGTGTGTAAGTTATGACAATTATTAGACTCTTAGTAAAAAAGATATAACTTATACAAACACAAAAGCATTTTGATGCCTTGTAAACTACACTATTCAAACCAAGAAACTTAACCTAAACATATAGCACTAACTTATACGAACATAAAGTGTCTGGATGCCTTGTAAACTATAGTATTCAAAACAAGAAACTTAACCTGTCTCAAAAAGAGAGATATTAGCAAAGTAACTGAATAACAGAAAAACATGCACAAGTACTGATCCTAATGAAGAAATCTCTCAAAAGGAGAGATATTAACAGGATAGCTGAATAACAGAAAAACATGCAGAAGTACTTATCCTAACGAACAGAAATATCTGAAAGATATTCCAATAATAAATGCCTACAGAATTCTTGATTATACTGAAGAAACCTGTGTCATGTCAAATCTCAGGAAAACAGATCCCAAAGCAACATAGTTCAGATTAAATGTGGAAAATATAATAAATTTATTTTAAGGTTACCCAAATTTTACAGCAAAATGATGAATGCAAAATTGCATTAAAATTATCCAATAATTTTTTTAACAGAAAAGTCTTTTATAATGAAAGCAAAAGAAAAAATTCCAAAGTTATAAATAGTGAAGATCCAAAAACACAGACAGACCATCAATACAGAACTTTGTTCTCTATAAAATCACAAGGCTATTGTTAGAAAATTTATCAAGTCAGACTGATTGGTTTTGAACATTCTTGACGAAATGTAAAATACTCTATGGTACAAGAAGTGCATTTCTGTATCATTAAATTAAAGAAAACAATCTATACAAAAAAACCAGATGGATAGCAATGAAGCACAAAAAGAAAGAAACTGTTCATATAAGCTGTCTCTGGATTAAAAGATGATGCTAAAGCAAGGTGTAAAACTTTTAGTAGTTATCTTGCAGAAAAAGCTTCAGCAATCTCAAATCTGAAAAATACTTATTTAGTTATGAGGACAAAAAATAATAAATTCATTAGAGTAGTATACAGGATGTAGAATCATTATTAAATTTAGAACAGCAATTAAATTTTACATGTTGCAAGTAAAAGGTTAAAAAGACATTTCAATGCTGAAGAAAATATGAGTACTTTTAATGAAACAGGAACAGTTATAATTGAAGAAAAATGACAATAAATCTGGCACAAAAGATTGCAAACTTACTTCTGCACCTTTACATGCTAGTAGAGATACTGAAAACTTTCACAGTTCAAAACAAGTTGGTCAATGTGGTTAAGTGCTAAAATGTCAAGGACAAAAATATTATGGCCATAACATGACAAGCCGAAACAGCACAACCATAATGTCACAGCTCCAAAATGATGTGTGGACAAAATATTACATACCGTTAAATGAAGTTTAGTCAAATTGTCCCATGACTTAAACTAAATAGTTTGTAAAATGTGAGTCTCCAGAGAATTTTAGGTTGCTCACAAAATGTTTTGAATTTTTCCCTTTATTAATTTATCTATAAATATTAAGCTGTTGTAAATAATACTACATATACACATACTTTTAAAATCAAAATTATGCAAAATATTTTTTGGTATAAAACAAAGCAAAAGCAATCTTGTGCACATAACTCTTTATTGCTATTTGAATATTAAATTATTTTATTTTAGTTTTCCCCCTGCCAATTTACACCCACTAAGAGTATGAACACAGCAATAAATTACAACATCATGCTAGCACCAGCAATTACAACAGCAAAAAAATTTTAATGCTAGATTTTGAAGCACCCACAATTAATGCATTTTGTGCCAAATTCACAGCAGAAATCCACAGAGTATTCCTCCCCCTTCATTTTTCACAAGGCAAATGCAGAAAACAACTAGTAGAAAGATTGCAAAATACATTCATTGCATTAGTTTACATTTTCAGCATGCAATGTACAAAATTCATGTTAATCTTTCTCAGTTGTTAAAAATACTTGCAAACATACTAGTTCTAAAATAAAGAATTAAATTATACTTGAAAGTTTGTGTAATTTAACCTTTCAAAGGAAAATATTCCCAATTGGGAATACCAAATTGAAAATTCATTTGAAAATCAAATTTCATTCATACTGACTCAGATGAATTGTAATTTATAAATGAAGGATGGTTCCATTTTCTAATATAGAAACAGGCTTCGGATATAAAATGAGCAGGGTACACAAATTCAGCCTTCCCTCCCCCCCTATTTTTCATAGTGCAGAACTTAAAAATTCATATAAAATTGAAAAACAATCCATTATTTCTAAAAATCAACAGACATAATTAAAAAAATTTTGTTTATGAAAATAACAAGATATAATAATACAGTCAAAAGTCGTTGATCCAGACACCCATAATCCGAAAAGATCTATAATCTGGGCCTCAAAGCTACAAACTTTCTGCGCATGTGCCAACGCATAATGCGTTCACACATGCGCATAGGCGTTTACGCATGCGTGTAATACTTTTACGTGCATGCGCATATGCGTGTGCACATAGTACGTTTACGCATGCGCGTTTAATGTATAACGGACGGTATAAGCTAAGCTAAAATTATCTAATTATCCATTTCAGTTAATGTTGCAGACTGCGTTGTTCCTTAATCTTCGAATTGGATCCGGCTTATTATTTTTTGCAGACTGTTAGAGCAATTTTATAAAAGTAAGCTTGAACTTTTGATTATGTCAAATAGAATTTCCGATGCTGGAGCTACCCAAGGATCTACAAAGCGAAAGTATGTTTCGATGTCCATCAAACAAAAAATGGAATTGCTGCAAAAAATGGATAAAGGCATATTCTTTGTTTCTCTAACCATTCCGAAATCTGTTTATCGATTTCACGCTGATGTGCGAGGGGGGGCGGAACGTCGCGGCGGGCAATGACTTGGAAGTTCATCTGTCAGCACTATCCTTATCTTCAGGGCAGATGTTTTTATTTTATTTGGCTTATAATTCCTTACTAAATGTAGTATTTCATCTCGATGTACTCCGTCTTTGATATGATTTAAATCAAATTCCTCATCATTATAATTTGCTTCCGATAGTGAAGAAAGTGACACAGAGGTTATTGAAAACGAAAAAATTTCAATTGACAAATTATTCGGTATTCTCGACAGAGCAATTATAGGACTTGAACAACGGAGCTTTGTAACTGAACAAGAAATTATGTCTGTTTATAGAGTTAAAGAGAAAGTATTATCACATAAAACAAAGCAACTTAAACAACTTACATTGAAAGAAATGTTTCATAAAGTAAATAAATAAATATTATTAAGCTTTTTTTTTTTTTTTTTTTTGTAAATTTTGATACCCTTTAGATCATAATTGTTCTTTATTTCATAAATTACAGTTTCATATTTTAAATTTTATAATTTCCGCATGCCATTTTACCAGATTTAAACGGATGATCTATAATCTGGAATAATCGATAATTCGGAATCGCCAAAGTCCCGACAAGTCCGGATTAAAGACTTTTGACTGTGTTCAAAAGAATTGCATTTGCTATAATTCATTAAACAAACATTCCCAACTAGGAACATTGGCCAGCACCCACTGTTTTGCGAAAAATAAAATTCCCCTTAAACGTTTCTTAGATATCTTGGAAAGGAAAAAACCTTTGTTCACCTTTGTTCACTTGTTATACAAAAAGGTGTAATCTCAGCACTAGGCATTTGGTACTACTTCGCACAGCATGCTTTGGTACTAGGATTATTAACAAAATTTTGTCAATTGTTTGTAACCCTCTTCAAGTAAAAACATTTTTCGATTTACTTCTTATAATTTGATGATGGACATTACAAATAAAAACATAAAAGCTAAAGAAACTTTTATGATACTGCCCACTCATGTTTTCTAGAGATGAGGGGAGAAAAGGTAAATTTGATCACCAATGCGACAGATCGGTATTTATGCACAGTTAGAACGATAATTCTGTATGGGTTGTTTCTTTAAATTATTCCTCTCATCTTCCAATTCAGTTAAATAATAAGGAAGAAAGGTGATATATGACAATCAAATTTGATTCATAAACATAATTCTGCAATGATCGGAGCTGACCTATTAGATATAATGTGAGCGGCTACTATCTAGCAGTAACTTGCAGGAAAATATTCAGCTCACTCACCTAGAGTTCCATCGAGAAGTTACAATTGCTCTTTTATGAATAGCAACACGAAAGAACAGACCTCAACCAAGATCACAATTTCACCATTGCATACCACAGCAAAAATGAGAGCAAAGTTTACATTTGAACTGGTTTCCAATGTATCATGGAACACATATGCAGTTTTTATGCAAAAAAATTTGATATTTTCCGTGAAAATTTATAAATGTTTAGCTAAATTCATATCTATGCTTAAATTTACAAATAAATCCTTCATAATTTCCTTCTATTTTGCTTACATTTAGTCTACTTATCACTATGTTTCATTTTTAGGACCAGCATAATGAGCTTGGTCAGAAGTGGCCAATGCTCCCAATTAGGAACATCATAAAAATCATATACAAAAATTTTTTTTCCCTATTTTAAACCATTAATGACTGATGTTGTGTTTTCACATTAGTATAATATTTTTTCATCTTCTTTGTAGTATTTTCTTCAACTTTTTTGTATATTGTAGATAAAACTTCATTCTTTCTGGCCAAAAAGAACTTTCTCACATATTAATTTTTTAAAAAATAACAAATGATTGCTTTGGCACCTTTTTGTGAAAGCTTCTCTTTTAAGTAGATCTCATTGAAATCTTGAATTGAACCAATTAAATAAGTGTATGAAGACATGACAATCTTCTTCAAACATTAGACTTTATAAACGTATCAAAAGGTAAGGTTATTATTATATTTAGTTTGGGTATAAAAATATGCATGTTTTAAAATGTGAAAACACAACGCCAGTTAAAAGCAGTGTCTTTGTGAGTACAGACAGATTTTCATAGATGGTTATACAGCCTTTTATAAATTCCGCAAAACAACTGTTCCAAAATAATGAATATCCGAGACAACAGTTTTTAATGGTTATAATTCATGAAGGATTAGATAAAACTGAAAAACTCGCTGAAGATCATCTCTATTTAAATATTTCAAATGCCAGTTCATGACATATCAGTTTTTCCCCCCAGCTCATCTTTCTATAGTTGAGGAAATGATTCCTTATTCTGGCAGAGATTCACGTAAACTTTATTCCAAACAAAATACCGTCCATTTCGAGTACAAAGTTTGGTGTTTTGCGCACATATGAAGAGTAGTTATATCATTTTGATATATATTGAGGAAAATATTCACAGACATTGACTGATCTTAGAGTAGCTGAAGATGTAACACATCTTTCAAATGTGGTGGAAGTTTCTTCAATCATTGCATATATTCTGACATTTTTTTATGTCACACATATTGTTATCGGAATTGAATGCACTGATACTTTATGTGGCTGGAGCAGTTCCTGACTATAGATTAGGAAATCATCTCATTATAGCTATAAAGAAAATGGAAAAAGAACAGCATGGAACACATGACACTGCATTTGATTAAGTTCAGCTAAATGCAACTTCTGATTGTCACTTTAATACAATTTATCAGTCTTCAGCAACCAACACTCAAGAATAACTCTAGAAAAGAAAACCAATCAGCATCCGCACAGTAACCTAAACTTACCGGAAATTACAACAAATATATGGACAGCAAAGACCTTCTGGACAATCTTATTGCGATATACACAGAGTGTAAGTAAAAAGTGAAAATTGATAGTGGCCTATTTTTACGAATTTTATTTATTTTTAAGACACATTTGGAGAGCAAGATGATTTCCACAATTTTTTGTAGTCTTATAAGGTATTTCTCCCACTTCCCTAGCATGCCTTCATGGTGTAATGGCCGGTATTCCAGAGGTCCGTGGTTCGATTCCCAGCGAAGGTGGTTGCATATTTTTCATCTTTTCTGCTTCCAATTAACCCAATGACTCTACAAGTAGTGCCCGAACTAAAAGGGTTGTGGATGATGATTGTCCGCACACAGGATTTGGCAACTAGGTCCCCTATAACCCTAGTTGCCCTTTAAAAAGGGGAGTATTATAAGGTATTTCTCCCACTTCCCTAGCGTGCCTTCATGGTGTAATGGTAGCATGCTGGACCGGTATTCTAGAGGTCCGTGGTTCGATTCCCAGCGAAGGCGGTTGCATATTTTTCATCTTTTCTGGTTCCAATTAACCTAATGACTCTACAGTCTAAGCTAATTTTCCAAAGATTTCAAAGAGATGTACATCAGTCCTATTTAACCTTCCATCTAAAGTTACTAGGTAGTGACAGAAACTATGTCAAATTTCCCTTTCCATCTCTCCATTCATTTTTTATATTGTCATTGTATGAATAAATGAGCTTTCGGTTTCAATGCATTAACTTCCCAAATTTTCAAAACTGCATTTTGAAAATTTTGAAAGGTTACCAAACAATGCCGTAGTGCTCAATTTCATTAATTTTTATAATTCTTACCTTTCTAAACAAGATTAACAACTACTATTTTTATTATTATATACTTCCAGGTGTATATGCTCAAACACATTTTTTCAGAAAAACGGATGGAATAGCTTCTTTGCAATAAAAACAAACTGGAGTTTAATTACCTACATAGAATCCCTACAGTAAATTATCTGATTTTAAAAAATTGAGAGTAACCTTCTAGGCTATGATCTTCTGTTTCTTCTTCAGAAGAATGGTCTTCCTCTTTTATTTGAGACACTTGTTGATCACTGTTGCTTACAGGTGCAGATGTTGCAGGTGCAGTACTAACAGAAGGTGATGTGGATGGAGGAGCAGGTGAAACATTCTCATTAGTAATGCGCTGTGACTGATTACTACTAGGATTTTTAGGAAAAGGTTCCCCATAATTTGGAAGATAAGGAGCCCATTCTTCAACCAACTGCTTCCGGCCTTTTGGCGATATTCGCCTTAATTCAGCTAAGAGTAGAGCTTGTGCAGCTTCTCGAACCTAACACAATGGAAGTAAAACATTTTAATTCATATTTGTTGTAGATGAATCAAATAAAATTTCAATTACTGAGCTCATGATACAATCTTATCCCTTATAAATTATGTTCAAAACAGAATAACAGAATTACATATTATTTAACGAATGAGTTATTAAATTACTTTATGAGATGTGCTGTTATTAAGAGTTTAAAATGAATTAATTTTACTTGCTTTAAACAACAGAAAAATAAGAAATGACAAACATATCACAAAAACAAGAACATAAAAATGACTACTGGAAGTTACAATTTCCTGCACAGTATAACAAAACAAAATAGTGTAATGCAAAAAATGGACATAGAAAATAGTTTAAGAAATCCTAAAGAATAAACAAATTCCATTATAAATCTTAAAGTTTAGCAAAGAAATTTTAAATAGACACATATATATACATACACAGAAACATAGTTATTTACCTCTAAACAACGATCTTGCCAGCGCCGAGCTAACATTTCCACTTGAGGACATTTGAATTTTGTTGATTTCACTAGTTCTGGCAGAAGAACACAATGGAGGGCAGCCAGTAAGCTCCAACCTTGTTTTATTTGAGCCTGCTGACTGCTAAAAGCTCCTGCTTCAGCAGCCATCATTGCCTGCACATCATCCTTGCTTTTAGCATCTGTACTACCAGGTGTGCCAGGAGATGTTGGCTGAGAATTTGCAGCTTTACTATCAGCACGGCTAAGTCTCCTGAAGAATGTAATAGTAATACATTACTAGTAATGAAAAATATATAAGATTTAAAATCTGAACTCATGAGATCAAAATGAAAGACTACGAAAAATTATTAAACGCTAAGTTATACAGTATACCTTTTAATGACACCTAATACAAATTTAGAAATTTGCATTTATTCATACTGGTCACTTTGCAAGAATATGTATTAAAGATTTTACTTACCAAAATTCATATTTAAAAATGCACACTATAATTTTAGTTCAACTGCTTTAAATATACAGAAAAAGCTGACAGTATCCTTACTTACATATTATATTCATTTCAGATTTAAAAATACAAATTGGTGTTAAGTTTGCAGTTTGAAGCAAGGGGAAAAAAATCTTCTGATTGGGATATAATTTAGTGTGTGATTGTGATATAATCATAATTAATTCATTATTAATGTAAGAGGATATGTGTGCACACCATCTTGCAATATGCCAAATTGAAAAATCCAATGTTCTTTCAATAGTTCTGATTAAAAAAGCACGCCCAATGCTTTCCATGGAAAATTGTAATCCCCTTTCAAAAACAGAGTAATCATTAATATTCAAAAATAGGAACCATGATTTGCTATGCATCTACTTTTCTATTAAGTGTAATTATAAGAGAAGGATGAATAGTGACTCAAAATCACAGACAGCTACTTTTTTACAAATGAAGTGATTTATAATAAAAGGAAAAGAATTTAAATAAAATTATACATTATTATTTATTCTTTAAAAATACAGTAAAGCCTCAGATCATACAGAACTCAGTTCATGAACAAATTATCTGAACAAAAAAATGCTTTGGATGGCAAATATTATCTCCAGTTACAAACACTTTAGCTGGCAACAAATGATTTTCAAAGGTTTTTTGAGGTAGTCTATGCCTCATAATTATCATTCAGGTACCATCACTTTAATAACTTCCATTGCCTAACTCTCATTAACAAAGCCTTGCAATAAGTGACTTGCAGGACCATGATTTTGGACCGGAAGAAATAGCCAGATTATGCTGCAGGCAAAGACTTTGACCACTTCAAAATTTAAGTCCTTTATCTACGATACTGTCTCTTTAGACATAAGCATGGGCTGGAAAGTTAACAATGAAGATGTGAAAAAGCTATTACAGAACCACAAAAATGAGCTCAGAAAGAACTATAACAATTTCACAAACAGCAATTATACATGAAAGATTTTCAAAAGAAGAAAGAAACATGATCCCAGGTCTCTTACACACGAAATTTGTGCAAAGATGCAAAGTTCTCACATAATAATATGATACAACAGCAGCAAGCTGCAGCATAAGCATTTTCAGTGATAATGCCATACATGACATTACATTTTATAGCACAGACCACAAAAAAATAACATTCAACAAATTTTAAGAGAAACAAAGGCTCAGAGTGAGTCTCAAACAGAGTCAAGTGGGACTTAGAGATAAAGAAAAGGTGAGAGAATATGGCCCTTACTGATAGTTATCTGATGTTTTTATGGAAGGAAATTTCATATCTAAACAATACCATATTCCCCATCATTTTCCAACTATGCCACCTTCATATATGCTTCTTAGTACAAGTTCAGCAAAATTAATTTTTTGTCTATTTTACCTGTTTAATACTTTATAACTGGTCATTTATTTTTTATATTTAATAACTTCCATCAGTTTGGGGCTATGAATCTGTGCTTAAATTACTGTTCTCAAGTTTAAATAAGCAACCACCTGTCATCCAAGAATAAATGAATCCCTTTTATGTTAATTCCTATAGGGGAAAATTATTTCAGTTGATGAACAACTTTCAAAAACAAATTAAGTTCATGAACCGAGATTTCAATGTGTATATAACTTCAAAATATCATAAATAAAAATCTGGTACATACGTATTATCGCAACCATCTTGGCACAATCTGGATATTTCTTATAGATGAAAATGTACAATTTACTTAGTATGTTCAAGTTGGTTATTTTTGTGCCTTCTTTTTTAGAAAAATTCCCAAATTATCAATACTTATATTTATGTTTGGTAAATAATACCAACATAGGAAAAGAACAGAGCCGGATTTACATATAAGCTACATAAGCTATAGCTTAGGGCTCCCCAACTATTAAAATATAGTATAAATAGTATTAAAATACATTATAACAGACTTATAAAAGGCCCCATATCTTAAATAGCTTGGGCCTTAAAGAGTCTAAATTTGGTTCTGGAAAAGAAAACATACTTTAGCAATTTAAATTATAAATTTGAATTATTAAACAAGGATTGTCATACATCAAAAAAAAAATAAAAAAATAAAACACTTACATTCTTCTTCAAATCTTTTTATAATTTTTTTTTCATTATTCTTCTCCTGGAGTACACAGCAATCTTTTTTCACTTTAAAAAAAATCAGAATTGCGGAGACTCGGCTTTGTGTAATCTTCGGCAACGAAATTTAACCATAGTTTCTTCCATTGCTACTGAATTCCACAAGCTCATATTTTAAAACTAAATTTAAGGCAAAATCACAATTTGTGTATAACAACTATTGGAACTTGCAATACAACAAAATAGAATGCATATGAAAATGATGGCATTACTTGACTGAAACGATTGTTATAAGCATGGTTGCCAGAAAAATGGTTATGTGCATGGTTGCCAGAATTTGGCACTTGCTGAAAATCTGGTTACTTCTATAAAAATGGTTGCAACAGTATGCAAGTACCCAAAATCCTTTTGACTTAAATTGCTTAACAACCAATGAAAAGTAACCTCAAAATAAAACTTAAGCATGATTATTGTTGTAATTAATATGCATTATTTAAATAAAATTCAGTATTTGGTTGGTAAGCCTTTATTTGATGCAACAGCTTTTAATCTGTTCAAGAGAGAACAAACTAATTTTTCATAACTATAAGCAATTTTTGATCATTCTCTTTTGAACACCTTTTCTATATCTTTTGAACTGGATATGACATGACTTTTTTTAATTTTGTTTCCAAATGTGCCCTTAACTTTTCAATTGCATTTAAGTCTGGAGATTGAGGGGGGCACATCTATAATGTGGGCAATCATAAAGACATATTTAAAAGCTTTATGCTTGAGAATTTTGAGCTTATGCTTGATAAAAATGAAAAAAAATTGTTTAGGACCAAATTTTTAGCATCTCTTTCACATCATTCAGTAGTTGTACGTACGTATTTTGATCCATTATGCCATTAAAGATATGAAGAATATGGGGCCCAGCAGCTTGATTCCCATATTAATTTACTACAATGTTTAAGAGATAATTTTTCCCCCTCTATATAATCTTAATTCATTTGGCCTTCTCGGAACATGTTTGTCCATCCAAGATGAAGGATATTAAATTTGTATTCACCCATTAATAAAACTACCCTTTAAAATGAAGACTTTACTTTTACAGAGTTTTGCATATTTCAGTCTTCTCAAATGATAATTTTGCTTATGAAGGGTTTTTTCTGAGCAACTTGCCTATTGAAACTATTTTTTCTTATAATAATTCTTCCTCTTTTCGGGTCTGATCTTTTCCCAAAATGCTCTTCTGCTTTCATAATCAATATGGAAGCACTTAGTTTTGGGTATATTTTTACATCGTGTGATCCAATGTTCTTCAAAATCTGTAAAAGACCTTTGCTTTTTATTTTTGATTCATTTTTGGTTGCATTCCTTCTCTTTAAATCACTTGATTAATTTATGTAAAGTTGAATGACTTAAAGTCACATAATTATATAATTTTAACTATTTATGTAACTATTTTACTAGTTTTGCAATATCTGTTACTTAAAATACTTTATTATACATCCCAATTTCCAAAGACCTTGTTCAGATTGCTTTCCAATTTTAAATCATTAAAACAAAAACTACAAAACAAGGAATAATTAACCTAATATCCCTGATTTGGTTTATTTGAGTATTCGCAACACACTCAAAGGCTATCTGCCTAACAGGATGGATGCACTCATAGAAACTGGCTTGTATACACATTATACATGGAGAAAACTACAAAAATGCACATGCAGCCAACCCATTAGCTGGGATTCGAACTCAAACCAAACTACCACTGTTTAATGACAACAGATTACTCATGGAAATTTTGAAGTTTTTGTATTTCTAATACGAAAAATCACAAAATTATAAGCCGTCTGTCTTAGAGATTAATTTTCACTCTTTTAAAATTTAAACATTTATTTCATGTAGTCCTTTCGCTTATGATAAATAAGTATGTATTTGAACACTGATTCACAATTGCTATTTAACATTTTATTTAAATTATTTCTTCTGTTTAAAACTGCTTTGTGAAATTGTATATGTCCAACATTTACTCTGAACCACTCTACTACACAGTTTTGATTCAAAAATATATCACAATATACCTATGTAATTTTCTTCGCCTTTCTTGCTCTGGAACAAATGTAGCACTATTCATGGACATTAGAGTATTTGCTAAAGCAATAATAGCTAATAAATGAGTTGTTGTGATTGCAGTAGATAGTTCCCAGTGCCCTTTTGATGAAAAAATTCGAGCTCTTTCTTCCTCTTCAACAAGTTCCGGTGGAATAGCTGGAGGTACAAGTCTAACATGTTTCCCTTCCCTAATATGGGGGAAAAAGCATTCATTTTAGATTAACACAGATAAACTAATAATTAAAAAAAAAAAAAAAAAAAAGTTTACAAATATTTAATTAAGAAAAATACCATTGACAATTTTATTAATTGCTGATAGATCGTTATATCTAAATCATAACAGGGAACAGTTAATTTAAATATTTATACTACATTCCATTTTTTAATATACTAAAATGTATAAATTAATGTTATTAATAAAAAGATAAGGAGTGCAATCACACAAAAATTGATTCATATTTATATTATGCATGGACAAAAGTCACCACAATAGTTACATAAATGTTTCTAGCATCACTTGGACTCTCACTCAGTACTCTGTGCTAAAGGCTCCACATGATGAGACTGTACACCCAAGTACTGTGTTCCACTAACCAACCAATCCATAGGGGCAAAATCCATCGGGGGCATTTCTCATATGGAGTTGCTGCCATATTCCCCTAACCTTAATCCAACTGAAAATCTTTGGGGTGCGGTAGCATGCTTTGCATGCTTACCTCTCCAGCCAATCTCAGACAGTTGGAAACTGCACTGAAGGAGGGATAAATGGCCATTGCTAACATTTGCAATGGCTGACCATGTCACTAAAAGCATGGGAATTGCTGCAAAGGTTGTATGATGGTACAGGGTGGTCACATACCTTATTAATGCAAGGTTTTTTTTTATTTGTTTGTTAAAACATCAATTCATTAATGACTATAATGTGACATAATTTACAAAAATTAAGTATTTTCATCTTTGTACATAATGCTTCTTTTCTTTCCTGCATAAATTTGCTACACTTATGGGCAATTTGGCATTAATCAAAACTTTGTGTTTTCCTTTTTGTTGGTTTACCATTGTGTGCTTAACTTTTGGAACCTAATGTATAAGCATCAGAATGAAAAAGTACTATTACAAACTAACAGATAAGCAAAATGATTTCACTTTTTAGCCACGAAAATGATACCTTCAGAGCACAAGTAATTCATTAGATGGATTACCTCATTAATTAAGCAAAAGCTTCCAAATTACACAAACATGAACAGATAAAAAAAATCTCCTCGTAATAACATGAAAAAACAATTAACATATTAAGAAAATGAATAAATCAAATTCCATTATAAAATTTCTACTCACATAGTAAATGCTGGTTTGGTGGTAGTATTATTAGGTATAGTATGCAGATAAGTGGGCAATATCAAAGCCATATGTCCACCTCGAGACAGTAACCCAAAACAGACAGGTCTCATAGGGCGCAACAATCCTAATTTACTTTCACATACTCTATCTAACTCAGCATCTAATCCCCATGCATGTAACAATGATAATAATAATTGTGCAATTTCCATGGTCAAATTTGCTTCAGCAAGATTCATTTGACGTTGCTTCTTACTTGGAATTTCAGCACTAGCAGTACTTCCCCCAGAATCCTACAATATAAATTCATAAATGCATGCAAAATGAGGAATATAAATACATTCACAAGCAAAATACATTTCTAGTTAAAATCAGCTGCAACTGAAAACAATAAAAGCATAAATAATGCCCAAAAAAATGTACACTGCGCAAAAAAAGGGGGACACAGTTCTATATCTCTTGTTCTACTTGGCTGAATGATGAAATTCAAATTTCGTTTTTCATGTCTCGAAAGCGCGACGTAAGATATATATTAGATTTATATATGGCATCATTCTAACATAGGTATTTTGACACAAAATTGGACATTTTCTGAAATGTCATGCCAGTTTTGTGTCATTGGACATTTTCTGAAATTTCATGCCAATTTTGTGTCAAAATACCTATATTAGAATGCTATATATAAATCTAATACATATCCTAAGTCGCGCTTTCGAGACATGAAAAACACAATTTGTATTTCGTCAATCGGCCTAGTGGAACAGGAGATGTAAAACTGTCTCCCCCTTTTTTTTACACAGTATACCTGCAGATGGAGGACAAAATAATACGAACACCTGTGAAATAATGGAAAATCTTCATTAACAGGGGGTTGGACCACCCTTTCCCTGAAGTACAGATTGAATGTGATGTGGGATAGATTCATAAAGGTCATGGACAATATTTAAAGGATTATTAAGCCATTTCTCCTGCAGAGCAGTCTCTAATTCTGAAAGTCCGTATGGAGGTGGAAATCGGGGATGAAGTTTGGACTCCAAATATGGCGATAAAGGTTCAATAATATTCAAGTCCGGAGACTGAGGGGGACAAGCGAGATGTTCAATTGCATCATCATGCTCTTCGAACCATTCTTGAATATGCCTAGCAGTGTGGATAGGGGCAATGTCGTCTTGAAAAAGCGTTCACTCCTCCAAGGAATACAGTCTGGACAAAAGGATGGACATGATCCCCTAGAATGCTTAGATAGTGATCCTCCCATGCAGAACAGCAAGTGGCCCAAGACCGCACCAAGATATCACACACCATACCATAATGGCGCCACCCCCTTGCTTCACAGTCAGAAAGAGGCAGTCAGGATGAAACGCTTCTTTGGGCGTTCTCGAGACATAAATGCGTACGGTCATCTGAAATAGGGTGAATGACGATTTATCTGACCATATTACTTGTTGCCACTGCTGCGGGAATCAGCCTTTGTGATCTCTGCACCATTCGCGTCGCTTGAAAAGATTGGTTGCTTTCACCAAGGGTTTAGGAATTGCTACTCTGAAATAAATGTTCGCAGCATCAAGTTCCCTTTTGACAGTTTTTGTTGAAATGGGGTCCTTTTTTGTTGAAATGGATCATTTCATTGGGGAACTCTTCATTTTGGATGTTATCTCGGATAACAATTGCTTGTGCTTTAGACCTGTCCATCCCTATCAGCCAGCTTTGACTTTCGGCCACTGTTGTGCTTTGAAGACGTCGTCTTACCCTCTTTTGTGTATGCTGTCATAACGGCTGATACCGTACTCCTTGCACACTCCAGAAGGTTTGCTGTTTCCATAACCGATGCACCACTTAAATGCGCTCCAACTATCATGCCTCTTTGGAACTCTGACAGGTCTGACATTTCAACTTCTCACAGGCAGTTCGATTAAAGCATGCAACGCAGGTGACTGCTATTGAGAGACTGATACCTTCCTCTTCACGCTCACTAGGTGACAGACTTCTGTTGCAGGTGGCACGGCTGTACTGAAGGTGTGAAATACGTCATACTTTTTCACAGGTGTTCGCATTATTTTGTCCTCCGTCTGTACATTAATTACAAAATGTGTATATATACATAATACATAGAGAGAAGGTGTACATAAAAGAACATCAGAATTTGAAAGTTCTATATCGTATCTACTCACACACACACAGCTTTATACACTGACTACCAATAAGTATTTGGACACCTATGCAAATGACGATATCTGCGGTCCTAAGGTACGTCACGGACTCTGCCGGTATATATCATGTAGGAAACAGCATCCGCTTTAGTCACATGCAAGATGCCTCGCAGTTCGGAGCTCTCTGATTTCGAGAAAGGTATAATTATCAGGTATCACAAATGTGGCCGATCCTTAAGGGACATATCTAGCAATCTGAAGTACCCAAAATCGACAGTGGCCTATGTTATTAAGAAGTGGAAGGTGAGCGGTGATTGTCGGAATGTGCCCCGAGTCGGCAGACCAAAGAAACTGGGAGATAGAGACCGACGAGTGCTGTCCAGAGAAATTCGGAAGAACCGCACCCAACTGATGGCCCTCATCCGCGAGGAGTTTCAACACGCATCCGGGAGTATTGTTTCAATGAAGACCATCCATAAGGAAGCACATCTGCTTGGTTTTCATGGTCGTGCTGCTGCCCATAAGCCTTTGATCACAAAGTCCAACCGTGCTGCTCGGTTAATGTGGTGCAAAGCACATCGAAATTGGACCGTAGATCAGTGGAAATGGGTTCTTTGGAGTGACGAATCAAGGTTCACCCTTTACCGTTCGGATGGCAGGGTCTGGGTCTGGCGTCTACCTGGAGAACGTCTCCTGCCAGAATGCAATGTGCCAACAGTCAAGTTCAGCGGTGGAATTATGGTCTGGGGGTGTTTCTCCCGGTATGGGCTGGGACCCTTGGTCCCCATTCATGGTAAGCTCAACTCTGATGCCTATTGCACTATTTTGGATGACAATGTGCTTCCTACGTTGTGGCAGTTTTACAGGTTGGACCCCTGTTTCTTTCAGGACGACAATGCCAGTTGTCATGTTTTGACGTTAACCAAGGCTTGGTATGGTGCTAATGGAGTTTATCGAATGGACTGGCCTGCCCAGGGTCCAGACCTGAACCCTATCGAGAACCTCTGGAACAAATTGCATCGCCGAATTCAGGGGTGCACTACCAGTGCAAAATCTGTGAAGGAACTTCTATGTCTTCTCCAAGCCGAGTGGAATAAAATACCACTAGCTGTCATACAAAGACTTGGGGAAAGTATGCCCCGAAGGGTTCACGCTGTAATTACCTCTCGTGGAGGCTCTACCAACTATTGATTTTGAATAAAGTTAGTTTTTCTTTTCTATCACAGATGTCCAAATACTTATTCATAGTCAGTGCATAGCAAGGTTCTAAAATTTTTTTAAATATTCATTTAATCGTCTTCTTCCTCAAGACATTCAAAAAGTGAACTTCCCTAAATTTTAAAATGAAATCGTCCAATCATATGCACCTTCATCTACTGAGGAGTATATTCAGGATCTCCAGCCATGGTTTGAAGTGATGCACAATTTTGCATGGCAGCAAGCAAGTCAAGTGGGCAACAGAGAAGATGAAGACTCAAAATGACACAAGAGCTACAAGACACAAATTCAATGAAGGTGACAAGTTGTTACAGAATCTGATTCAATGGAAGGAACTTTCTCCTACACTTACAGTCACCCTAGGGGCTATTGGCGAGATATCACGCCAAGCTGGTGATGATTTTGGCAATTAATTTTGCCATCAAACTTGACTAGAAATCACCAAAGTCACCATACTTCATGACATTTTGGTACAATCCCTCTGTGATTGTAACTGGTCCAATCTCTAAATTACTGAAATTGCATCCGGTTGTATGTAACTGTAACTCTGTATGCCTTCCAGCAATTTTTAAGAAATTGAAGACACTAAAAATTTCTCAGAGGTCGAGGGAAAACTATATAAAATCAGAGAGAGCATCAGTTTAGTTTTAGTTCAGGGTTTAGCTCAGAGCAGTGAGAGATCACTGTGTGAGCTTACGTATTTGAGGTTTATTTTTATATTGTCTTGTGTTTAACATTATTAATAGTTTGACATAGTAACCACTATTGTTACCTGTCATACTGAGAACTGTATGAATACTTCTGCGAAAAGTTCCAGAACTATAAAGCGTTTCTTTTGGGAAAATAAGTTTCATCAAGCTATCATTAGTTCTGTGTGCATTCAATTCCTTACAAAACCATAGGCATATAATAATACAAACAACAAAGGCAAGCATTTGCTCCTGCATCCATATGAATTTCTTACAACTCCTATACATACAAAACTTCTACATGTATGACTATCTGTTGTGTATATATGTGTACACATCGAGCCTTTAAAAGTTCTTACAAAGCCTTTATTTTCTCAACTGTTGGTGTAGACACATAATCCCACTAACAGAAAGGTTTTAAATGATGCAAATATTCCTGTTTGGACATTTTAAATTTAAAAAAGAAATGAGTTTGTAAAAATTACAAAATCTACCATTTTCAGGGCCCTATGGTCCCTATACATATATTCAGGAAGCATTTTCATTCATTTTAAGAAATAAAGTACAAAATTTATGACTCTGATTCAAGAAAGTTTGACTAAGATATTTCATTTTAAAATTTCAGACCATATTCAGGGGCCATACCCACACTGCAGAGCAAAAGGTTGGCTTTTATAGATAATTAAGAATGTCAGCTTAGAAAAAAGGTTTCTTAAGTTAATAGATTAAGTGATGAGCATTCCTATGCAGATTATATATGCAGACTCTGTCATGAAAATTATAGATCAATATAAAGCTTCTCAAAAACGATCTCTGAGATCTTATTCACAGAACTTCACAGAATTTGTATTGTAAAATAGAGATTTCCAAACTTTTTATCACATACCCCTAAGATGAAAATAATTATAATTTGTACCCCTTATAATATAACTAAATTATATGCACTTTTGTTATATATTATAATATAATATGCACTTTAAAACCGGTGCATTTATGATGTTGAGTTCCAAAAATGTTAGTTAAACCACACACACAGTAACCAATGAAAGAACTTCACACTCGCAAGTGACCGAGATCCTAATTCTTTGGTAAGCATATTTTTAGCACTTGGAAACTTAGGAATTAATTTCTGCATACCAAATACAATATATTATAAACCAAAGAGTGTTGCACACTAGTAAATCACAAAGGAATATCATTGAATGACATTCAATGGGAAATTCAAACTTCAATTATTCTAATTTACTAACCATCCTCTCAAAGCAAGTGAAAAATAATGGTAAATATCTTGAAAGTTAAATTAAATATTTCAGTAAATTTTTGTTGTATGCAAGTCAATTTTTTTTCATTTATTAAATTTTATAATGTGTATACAATTTTTGTAAATATAAGCATAAAGACATGGTGGTGTGAAAGTTAAGATTTTGTAATTTCTATAAAATTAATGCTTTTAAATTTTAAATGCCAAAATATGTAGTTGCATAACTTAAAGCATTTTTTATAACTAGAAGATATGGCTATGACTACTGGTTGCCGAAATAAAGACCAGATAAATACTTTTGTGGACATATGTGTATAGCTAAAATAGCAAAGCAAAAAGGCTCATAAAGCAACTTTTTTAATCCTCATTAATTAATAGCAATCCTAAAAGTAAATAACAAAAAAGAAAAATTAAAAAATGGAGCAATAATTCTTTAAAAAGTATGCTTGAATTATTATTGTAATCTGAATTGTTGTCATGTTAATTACTTTTTAATAGCTAAAAAATACATGTTAGAAGATCAATTACAAAATAACTAAAGTGTTACATTATTATGAATCAATAAGGGTATAAATTTTGAATAAAAATGTTGAAACAGGAATAATAAAATAGAATAAAAAAGGCCAAAAATTAAATATACATGATTAGTAGAAACATAAGTAAATAAGCACAACTACTAAAATACAACCATACATGCAGTGCTTTAAAAAAAAAAAGAGACCAAACTGTTATTTCTTAAAATGTAAAAATGTACCATAAATTATCTGAAAGATGAGGGGGGAACATTTGCTGTGTCAGATATACTTACTACGTGTATCGTAAGTCCTGCAGTTTAAAATGCTAATCAATTTCAGCACTGCTACAGTTATGAAATGCACTACAGCAATAATTTTTTTCTAAAATTTATCATAAGAGGGCAGACCTGCAGATATGGAAAGCCAAAAGTACAACATGCAATCACCTTGTGTGCTTCAAATGACTCAACAGTGAGAATAAGTTTTGTTTTGATAACACTGTTATAATGAAAATAATGAATACAGGAACATAAATCTTTAATGTATCAAGTTATGACCTATCAAGTTATGACTGTCACACCTGTGTATGGCAGGAAATAGAACTGTATAATCTTGCAGGCAAAATCTTTTTTTTTTTTTTTTTTTTTCTTTTTGAAACACACTATTTGTATTTTAAAACCACAGAGATGATGTTATTACAGGCGTACAAGCTCGTAATAGATTGAATGCACACAGAACCGATTGTAGCCTGATAAAATTTATTTCACAAAAAGGAACACTTTATAGTGCTAGAACTTTTTACAAGACTCGTACAGCTCTTCTCAGTATCACAAAGCACAATCGGTAGTTACCACTTCAGACTACTAAGAACATTAAACACAATGCAATGCACATCTAAACAGGCATAGCTACTATGGAGATCTCTCATTACTCCGAACTCACACTGAACTAAACAACTTCAAAACTGATGCTCTCTCCAGTCTTATATAGTTTTTTCCTGGCCAGAGAAATCTCTGATACTTTCCACATCTTGAGATTACTGGAAATCATATGAGATCAGGATATAGTTACAGTTACATACAGATCAATTACAATTATTCAACCATATTATCACAGTTACGCATGGACATGACCATCGTGTTACCAAGTTTGGTGACTTTTGATGATTTCTCGCAAAATTTGGCAATAACAATTAGTCGTCAAAACCATCACCAGATTGGAGATATCCCGCCAATTTAGTAAGATAACAATTTACTCACTGTTAAATAGACTTGCCCCTGTATTCTTACTTTTCTGGTAAAGATTAACTTCGTTAGATTTTCATGTTACATTATGCATGAAAAAAATACTACCATTTCACTAAAATGATTCCCATATATGCCAAAGTCAAAAATATTCAGGATCTGTAATACAGGTCTTTATTCAGGTCCAATAAGCAAAACCTTATTTCTGGATAGTACCACCCATCCATACTAAACCAAACTAGTGGATAACTTATGAAGCCCCTACAAATGTGGATACACAACCTCCTTTCCAAACTCATCTTAAACTAAGCACATATGGAATGTTCAATACTGAAAGGTCACAAGTCTCAAATGGTCGCCTTATAAGGTTTTTCTCCCACCTTCTTGCCATGCATTCGTAGTGTAGTGGTCAGCACTCTGGGCGTGTATTCCAGAGGTCCATGGTTCGATTCCCGGCAAGGGCTTTGCTCATTTTTCATCTCTCCAGCTTCGAAATAACCTAATGATCCTACAGTGGTTCTCGAACTAAAAAGTGGTGAACGATGGTTCTTCACCACCAGGATTTGATGAGTGGGTCCCCTAAACCACAGTCACCCTTTAAAAGGGGGAGTATATAATGTATTTCTCCTGCCTTCAGCACACTCGGCGCGTATTCGAGAGGTCCGTAGTTGGATTCCCGGCGAAGGCGTCACACATTTTACATCTCTCCTGCTTTCAAAAAATACCTAATGACTCTACAACCTAATACCAGCAGATACATACTTTCATATAATAATGGTTGTTATTCCCTACTAGACAGTTCACATTTTCAAAAACATTTTGAAACATTTATTTGCCTTCTATTGTTTAAAAGGTGATTACACAGCACACTGAAGGTTCTGCTACTACATTGTCACACTTCATTTTCAGGCAAGTTGCTTTGTGATTATCTTTTGCTATAATATGCATAAATATTTTTATCTTATTTTAAAACACTATTATACATTTTCTCCAAATTTCATAAAATAACCTTCATATCAAGCTTTTTAATACTTAATTTCTTAAACTGTTCCTTAAATTATGAAAACTAGTATCTTCCATTTAAATCTGCATATCTAAAGACAGAAGGAAGCCAACAAAAACATCAAACTAATCTGGAATTAAGCAAATTTCATGTGACTGTCTAAATATTAAAAAAAAAAAAAAAAAAAAAAAAAAATTACTACTAGTAATCACATGGGGAAAAGTTGCAAGAATAAAAACTTAATAATTGCAAATAAACAAACTACTTAAGTTTTTAATGAAATATTCAGATAAATAACAGTGCATGAATTTTAAAATAACTTATGTAATGAAAAATGGTAAAACTTAAAATTTAAATTAAAGATACAATTCCCATTTCACTTCTGACTGTAGTCAATTTTTATTAATAAAAACCTATGCAGTTTTTCATCCAAGATATATTTTTTAATTCTTAACAATATATATCACATATTCCATGAAATTTTTATTCAGAAACTGATATTTACATGCAATATATATATAAATACACATAATATTGTTGGCAATCCGAGCTAAAAACAATACCTTTCGACGTATGGTTATTTCACCAGATGTTGTTTTAAACCCTACACTTTCTGCTTTTGCTTGAATTTTCTGTGCTGCATTTTCTGCTGTATCTTTCACTTTGGCTATTAAACCTAAAATTATTTTCAAATAAAAGAGGAAAAAATATACTAAATTAAAAATAAACTATTTCACACTAAAAAATAGATAATTCAAAATACATTCAAAACTGCTTTTGTGACAATTTTTTTTTTTCCTTTGTGACATTTGTGATATTAAGCATGGTTCATATTTAAAGTATAATCATATCAATAAAGTTATGCAATGCTCCAAACACAGATCTTATTAAGCTCCCTCATTCATGCATTTTCTGTACTTATAATAACTTGAAAAAACACCATTAAGTAAGCAAAATATAAAGCACAGGTATAAATGGGCAGGCCACCAGAATTTCACCATACATTGTATACAGCTCTGTCCTAGTTTTGAAGGAAAACACTCCAATCCCTCTTTCCCCACCACTCATGAGGTATCACAGGGTATTATGAGTGACCCTTTGCCACACAGATACTATACACTAGCAAACCAAACCATTGAGTGTCATGCACAGATTACATGGTTTAAGTGTTCCAATTATTATCGTGAATCAAAGATTTTATTTTCCAAGTGAAATCAAATTTAAATGCAGCAACTTAGCTAAAACATGGAACAAATGGAGCCAAAAGGTTAAAAATTACCTGATAGCAGCAAGAAAGGAAAGCTATAGAGAAGCAATATGCTACAAAGATGGCCATTTTACTTAATCTCCTAGGTGAAGAAAATGTGGAGATTTTCAATAACTTCAAATGAGAGGAAAGTAAAAGGAAGGGAAAATCTTAAACTATGGAAATGTTTACAAACTATTGCATTCAGAGATAGAATAAGGTATTTGAAAGAAGAGGTTCAACACTTAATGGAGTTTATGACACCATTCACAGAATATACTGTGAATGGTGAATAAGAAGGTATGCTAATCAGAAATCAGTTAGTTCTGAGTACAAGAGAAAAATCTCTGCGAGAATGTTTGCTGAGGAAATCAGACCTGATTAAAGAAAGCTGACTTTCTTCAAGGAGCAGAGACTAACAGACTTCAGTTTGAAACACTAACATCTGCTCCAAATCCATGAAATCAAGACAAACAGTGTAAAACATTCAAAAAGGGGCATCTAATTTGAAAAAAAAAAAAAAAAAAAACAGTGCAAGCACTAATGTATTTCATTTCAAATATATGAAAGGAACATAAAAGTTTATTCACAGCTTATAGAAAACTGTGCTAAATGCAAAGGAAGAATCATTTTGTAGCTATACGCAGAACTTAGTGTAGTGGTCAGCACGCTAACAACAGCTAAGGAACAACAGCTAATGAAAAGTGAATAATAATAAGCAAAATGTGGATTTATATATTGATAATGTTTCAAAACACATCATGAATGTTGATTTGGTACCAATTAATGCATTAGATAATTTATGAATAAAAAGAGTTAACATTGAAAATAATATAATTTATTTCAAGCTTGACACAGAAGCTGAAATTAATTAAATCAGTTAGTTCTGAGTATAAGAGAAAAATCTCTGCGAGAATGTTTGCTGAGGAAATCAGACCTGATTAAAGAAAGCTGACTTTCTTCAAGGAGCAGAGACTAACAGACTTCAGTTTGAAACATTAACATCTGCTTCACAAATCCACGAAATCAAGATAAAGTGTAAAACATTCAAAAGGGGCAGCTAATTTGAAAAAAAAAAAACAGTGCAAGGGCTAATGTGTTTCATTTGAAATATATAAAAGGAACATAAAAGTTTATTCACAGCTTATGGAAAACTGTGCTAAATGCAAAGGAAGAATCATTTTGTAGCTATACGCAGAACTTAGTGTAGTGGTCAGCACGCTAACAACAGCTAAGGAACAACAGCTAATGAAAAGTGAATAATAATAAGCAAAATGTGGATTCAGAGATAGATACTGTCAGATAGATAACTGTACTTAAGAACATGAAGCTCTCAACAGATCATCAGCTAAATAAACTAAATGTAACATCAATGTTGTGTTGTAATTTTAAGTTAAAACCAGAAGGTGAAGTGTTACTGAAATGTTGTGTAAATTATTACAGTAATATTGCATTGACATTTATTGTAAAAGTTATCTTCCAAAGTAATCTTAGGTTTAAAAACTTGTCATAGATTAAATTTGGTACGAAAAATTTGTCTGATTCATTCACCCTGCTAAAGAGGATCTCATAAAAGTATATAGTGACATTTTTGGGAGTTAAAGTTTCCTGGTGAGCTGAATCCTGAAATTAAAGCTATGATTAATCCACCAAAGATAAATTCCAATCTCACTTTAAAATAACCTTAAGGTAACACTAAATAATTTAGAATCCCAAAGAGCTGTTTGTAAAGCTAGTAAGTCAACAGACTGGGTAACAGTCTGGTATTGGTTGAGAAAGCAAATGGGAGCTTAAGGATTTGTTCGGATCCTAGAAATTTAAATAAAGCCATGAAATATGAACATAATATAACACTTACTGAAGAGAAGTTAATAAGCAGGTTAGAAGGAAAGACAGTATTTTATATCCTTGATTTAAAGGATGGAATTTGGCGAATGGCTTTAGATGAACATACTGCAGATTTGTCTGCATTTAATACTCTTTTCGGCAAGTACCAGTTTCTAAGATTACCATTTAGAATACCATCAGCCTCAGGTATTCCAAAAGTGAAATTTTAATTTGCTTGATGATATAGAAAATATAGAGGCATATTTTGACGATGTTATTGCCAAAGGGAGAGTGGAAAAGTGAGAATGACAAACATTAACAAATGTTCTGAAAAGCCCAATACACTGCAACATTAAGATTGAACCTGAAAATTTCAAATGCAAGGTACCTGAAGGGATTAAGGCAGATCTACAGCATGTGAGGGTAACCACTGATATGAAAATTTCTACTGGTAAAAGAGGTGTTATAAGACTTACCGATATGGTGAATTATGTATCCATTCATACCCAAATACTTCCATTATTATGTTTCTTCTCAAAAATCTTAAAAACTTACACAGAATTAAGTTGGTTGTTAGAGCATGAAAATGCTTTTAAACAGATTAAATGTTTATTAGGCTAGTCAACTATTTTTAAAGTACTTAACAAGTCTAAACACAATGTCATATAACAGTTCAAAAGATGGTACAGGAGTACATCTAATTCAAAAGGGTTTTTGTATCATATGCATCTCGGAGTCTCATTTATGATTGAACAAAATTATGATCAGACAGAGAAAGAAAGATCAGAAGAAAAGACAGAGAGAAAGAACTGTTTTTACTCTGTAGAAATACAACGTTGTATGCAGAAAAATTCATATTTCAAAGTGATCATAAGCTACTAGCCATCATGAATAAATCAATATATAATATCCCACCCCCCCCCCCCAAGATTACAGAGAAATGTTGAAATTATTGTAGTATCAGTTTCAAATTCAATATGCAAAGGAAGTGGGATGTACCTTCCAGATACACTTTCAGAAATCCATCTCAAAGATAAAATAGCTGATGATCCAGATAGATTAACAATCGTTTATACTGTTAAGCAACTTCCAACAAGAGAAAGAAGCATGATTCAGTTTCGGAAAGCTGTTGAGTCTTACATTAAAACTAGTGTTTGAATATTTTAAAACAAATAGCCAACTAGCATAGAGAAAATTCCAGATAACATAAAATACTTTAAAATAAAAAATGACATACATATTGAATGTGGACTTCTTAACACTAGATTGCCCAAAGAAGTCTTTGGTCTGCTTTTTAATTTCAATTAGAAAAACAATTATATATATAATGTTCTTAGAATTTTGTGACTTTTTGTACAACATATAAATGTGTTTATCAATAATTGTAGTTAACCGCCTTCTTTCATTTCTGGTATATATATATATATATGTGTGTGTGTTATACCTATATTGCCCAAAAGCAGTCATTTTAACTGCTTGAGAAATTTTAAATAATTATTGAATTGAGAAAATTTCTTATATGACGAGTTCAGCTCTGTATTGAAATAACAGTTTTAATTTTTTTCGGTTACCGTCACATGTACAATGTACAAGTATGTGATAAATTGTCGATTTGGGTGTATATTTGATAAAATGCAGTTTCTCAATAAGCTAAAGTAGTACTTGTACGTTGTTCTGAAACTTGTTGAGCCATATGCAAGCTGTGAAAGAAATATCACGACTAATAACGTTTTCACTAGCATGTCACTCGCAACAAAATTATTGGCCAAAAAACAACTCTAGCTGGAACTATTAAAGGAAAGAAAAGAGAACTACCCAAATTAGCCAAACAAATGAAGGATAACATGCCTCGTTTTTCCACTCTGCTACATAAATTGGAGAATTTTGTTCTTACAATATCTAAGAGCAAACCAAATAAAAAAGTAGCTGTTCTAAGTTCTAAGCATAAATTTGGACAAAATTGATAAAAATAATTAAAAAAAATGTTAACAGAATCTATTCAATTTTATAACAGCACAAAATTTGGAGTTGATATGACAGATCAAATGGCCAGAAAATATACAATAAAAGCTAGTTCTCATAGATGACCCCTCCAAATATTTTTCAATATTTTAGATTTGGTTGCTATAAATACTTGGATCCTTTACAAAAAAATGACAGGAATACAAATATAATGAAAAGAGTTCTTGTTTCATTTAGCAGAACAGCTTTCCACCGAACAGAGCTGCAAGACAGAAAAAGTCATCAGAACATGAAGACCCACAAAGATCAACTGCAACATCATCAAATGCAACCCATTCTAACAAACGCAAAATTTGTCAAGTACGACTTTGCCACAACAGCAAAACATATGATATATGTGAAAAATGTCAAAAGTTTGTTTATGGAAGATGTACACATAAAAAGATTTCCACTTTCATCTTCAAAAAATGTACAAATAATAATGCATAAATTATTTCTTTTCCAAGTAATTTTTTTACTGCTAATATTTACTAATAACTTGATACATAACTGTAAATAATATAAAAAATGTTAAAAATTAATTTTAAACAAATTTTTTTACACATTATTTTTTACAATGCAGTCATTTTGACTATTTTGGGGCAACATAGGTGTATATTAAGTTTCTGTTTTTCTAGTATTAAAGGTTCTAAAATTGTTATATCATCATTGCTGAAAAATTATAAATTACCTTTAATTCATGAAGGGCATTCTGATGTTGACAAAGTAAAAACAGGACAAAAGAGATAATATATTGGCCACATATGTCAAGTACTGAGTCTATGATACTGCAATTTGAAGAATGTTAGAAGTTTCAAAGAGCCAATACTAAATAGCCTCTTTTATCACATGCAATTCTACAAAAGCCATTTAATAAAGGAGGTAATGATAGCAGGGAAAACAGAAATGACAATTATTTAGTTATATTGTTATTCTAAGTGGACTGAGACTCAGAAACCAATTAATAAAATAGTAATATGAATCAGTAGCAGAATAAAAGCTTTTTTTTCTTAATATGGGATACCTTCTTTAGTTGTAAGTGTTCCATTCAACAACTCCAAATTTAAGGACTTTGCCAAGTACTGGGATTTTGAATGTATTTTTACAAACCCACAATACCCTAAGAGTAATCCTATGGTAGAAATAACAGTAGGGATTGCAAAAGTCATATTCAGGAAGGCTCTTGGAGACTGTAATAGAGACGATTTCTGGATTAAATTTATCACCAGCACAACTCATGTTTGATTGTAGGCTGAGATCCAAAATTCTCACACACAATAAATTATTAAATGCAGAAATCTTTAAGAATTTAGAGGAAAGATTTGCTAAGTATGCAAGTAAAGCAAAGACATTATTATGACAGGAAAGACACTGTACTTTTTCTCCTGGAGATAATGCAACTATGTACAGCTTGAATCATCAGACGAGAGCCAGATGTCAGTTTTAATGTCAGAATCCCAGATCTTGCATTATTCAAAACAACTCAGAAAAAACTTTTACGAGAAACACAGGTAGATTGAGGGCCCTCTAGTACTTCTTTTGAAATTACAGCAGATCTGGAGTTTGACATACCTGAAAAACAGGAGTCTCAGTCTGCTAGTACAAATGCTAATGATTCTTCAACTTTAGTACCTATGGAGGTACTTCAATAAGCTCCCATGTCCAAATATCAAAATGGTCTGGGCATCATGTATACATACTCTAATATTTAAATGAGTATATTTGTAACAGATATCTTCAAGAAGGGGTGTCGCATGTATTAAAATATAATTTTAATACAAGTAACGTACATGTATTAAAATGATTTAACTATCATAACTGCAAATTTAACTTATTTACTGTCATTGTATCCATGTAATCTGCGTCATGGCTGGTTATAAACTGCATACTTAGTAAGTATTGTGTCTGTGTAACAAAAGCAACAATGCACATAGTAACCTTTTCAGTCTCTAAAATGTTTTTGAAACTGCATTTGTGGATTTAATCATAGACAGTTTACAAATCCTTTCCTTTCTTTATATTAAAATGAAGTCTCACAGAGTGCAGGCTTTCTCTTGAAGGAAATGGCTGTCCATGCATGAATCGTCCAAATTCTCATATAATATATGTAAGAAAAATACAGAATATGTAAAAAAATTAAATTAGCAGCGAAAATTAATTCCCTTCTGTATTCTAAAAATAGTAACTTCTATTTACACTGCGTCATTTCGAGAAAAATCTATGTCATAATACTCTTACATAATTCTGATGATGTAAATGGAACTAAAACTCAAGCAGCCAATAACAATTTCACAGCAATATTAACTATCCTATCAAAATGCATTGAGAACCAAAACTAACTCAGTCTGAATTAAGATTTCATTCTGAACCTTATGCACTTGCTTTCTATGCTTTGGCCTAACTGGACTGCTGTCTGTCCATTCCTGCTATCTTACTGCAAATTTATCTAAAAATGTAAGCTTTTTCGAATACTACTTGATTATGGCCGCAACATTTTTGCTGAAATATAAAATGAATATTTAATGTGCCTTCACCTCCAATTTCTTATTCATTATGGATCAACACTACGCCTCCAAAATTTTTGCTCGTCATTATTTCCAAGTTTATTTTCATCACAATTGAGTCCGACAGGATTCATATTGTGTGCATAATAATTCCAATGGAAACGTCATCACAGTGTCATTAACCAGCTAACTCTTCAAACTTCCATGTGTAACGGAAATTCATACTGGATATTGAGTATTTGCAAGTTCAATAAAATGTATCTGCTTATCTGCAAGTCCAAAAGTGTTAACAACAGTGAAAACGAAGTGTACCACCAACTCATATATTTAGAGAAAAAAGGAAGGTGTTTTAAATCATCAAAATGCGCCTCTGCTTCACAGAAGTGTTATCATACTCATAAAAATTGCGGTTATGATTGTGAAAGCGAATTAGTTAATTAATGCCTTCATATTCTAATCTTCAAGATATTTACGGCTCCGTCAATCTATGTGCGCAATGTGAAATCAGTTAGTCAACTACACCGTATTGTAACAAGTTTGTTACAAGTTTAAATAGTCAGAATCTATTCCTCAAAATTTAATTTAGCACATACGGTGATTTAACAAGTTCAACGTAATTCAACAGCAATATGAAAACGCAAAAAAAAAAAAAAAAAAAAAAAGAATCATAGATTTGGTGCAAGGACCACACAAAAAGTTTTTCCAGAACCCCAACACCAAATGTTGAAATTTTTCATAAAATACTCTATTTTGAATAGTTTTGCAACTGGAAGTATATATCTAAGGAGCATTTAAGGAAATAAAAGTCAGTAATCATGTTTCCGTAATATCTTTTATGCATAGTAAGAAAAAAACGGGGGAGGAGAGGATACAGGTCTACATTTCCTGTTGCAGTTGGTAAATTGATGAAATTCAGCTTGCATTTTTCATGCCTCAAAAGCACAATATATGTATTACATGTACATATAGCATTCTTCCTATACGTGTTTTGCCAAAACATTGGACTTTTTCGGAAATGCCATACTGATATTGGGGGGGGGGCAGTGTGATTCTCTGTCTCAAATTATGCCAAAATACCAAATTTAGTAAAAATCACATTGGCAGTTTTTCTTTTCTTTTTAATTAACATTTAAAATTTTAGCTTGTTAATGTTATGTTTGATAACATTTCCTTTTAAACTAAACTTCCTTGCTTTCTCTGAAAAACTGAAATTTAAGTTTAATTCAACTAGAATTCGGATATTTTTCCCACATTTACTAAAAACATTTTTATTCTTAAATAAATTTTCATACAGTTTTTAAAAAAAAAAATTTATTTATAAAACTTTACTCATCATCTTAAATATTTTTTGGGCATATTTCCAAAAAAATTTGAATTTTTTTAGACATATGTAAATTTAAATATTAAATATGTCTGGTGAAGATTTCAAAAGTGATAATAGTGCTAAATCAGAGCATGACCCTAATTTGCACAATTCTCAGTTTCATTTATTTATTATTCCATAATGAAATTTAACATTAAATTTATTTAATGAAAGCTTGTTTAATGAAATTTAACAAGCTGGTTTTTATTTACATATCACATGCTTAAATATTTTACTTTTTAAAAGTTAATTTTTGTAAAATTATAACTGTATAACAATTTTTAAAGTAATTTAAGGAAAGATGATAGTTTATTAAACGTGAAATCAGAAATTTTGTCTACTTCCATTAGCATATATTGCTTACAGATGTTGTAAATGAGCTAGTTTTTAATGTTGCCCTATTTCCAATTAAGTGTATTTAGTTTTTGCCTTTAAATAGTTGAATATCACATGCTAGGAAAATAAAGGTGGGCTAAAATACAAATAAAAGTAAACATCTGCTCAATTTGCATAAATTTTATAATGACTTGCAGCAGAAAAAGGTATGCTTCCCATAATTGCATATTTGAATAAACTTCAGCTTTTTAAATTTTTAACACATAAATTCAATAAAATACCATACAAAATGCTGCTGTTTCAATCGACAATTTTCCTGGGAGGGGGGGGGACTACATGTTATGTTAATCTTTTTTCCTTTTACTACTGTAGTGGAAATTCACGCACTGATGGTACGACTGAATTTTGCACATCCATAAATAAAATTATAATTTTTCAAAATATCAAATTACTAATATGCAGTGGTTGGTCTCATACACAGTGGTTGGCAATTATAAACAGGGGTTGGTCTGATTAATTATTTTATTCCACGACAAAATGTGCTTCAATACTTTCACTGAAAATAATGAAAATAGCAAGACACATGATATACTCCCTCCTCCCCACAGGTATTTAAAAGTCTTATGTTAAACACAGCGCTAGAGTTCCATGGACTGATGACACATTAAAGGCTAAATATTCACTAATTTTTCGTCTCATGAAAGAATAATGAAAAGAAGCTATACCAAATCTTAATGAACTATTAGAATTATTATTTTAGTTTGATTTTTATGCAGTAGCTTCATTTAAAGAACACTCTCAAATTTAGAGTTTCTGTGTAAATAGCTTGAGAACATCAATGATATTTAATGCAATCATCAACACTTTACAGAGATGTTATTGTTTTTCCTGTCCATTACAAACATTTGGAAATGACATGATCAGATACTCCCAAAAATGATATTTCTACAACAAAACTGCTGCATTTGTTACTTTATTCTACTAGACAGCCAAAATGCGATTTAAAAACACTAAGTAATATAATAAATTTTGCTTATTCGGAAGGCCAAATAAAATTTTAGGTTCTTTTGTTGGTATCTGATGTAAGCAAAATAGAACACACAAAAATTATAATAGATTGTGTCTTTTATGTTATTAAAACCTTATTATTAATTATGCTAATTTTAGTTAAAAGTGCAACATAATGAACAAATTTATAATGAATATTAAAGATCTGAAACTGGTGTCTCCAATTATCGGTCAGCAGCATTTTCTATCAGAATGCATGTTATCAGTAAATAACCACATCATAAAATATAAAAGTTAAACCTGTTTTATAATTTACTGAAATGTTAAAAACAACTCATTAGAATACAGAACGGATTTAAATTATAAGAATATGCTTGACAATGAGGAAAAACATAATAATGAAGACATAGATGAAGAACTAGAATTTAACTCTGCTGTTGAAAGTTGATGAGAACAAGTGAAACAGTTTCATTACAAACATCAAGATGAATCACCACAAATAAACTTAAAACTATCATACTTGCTATGCTTTTGGATAACAAGTGCTTATAAATGTTTTGAATAACTAAAACCTGATAAAGAGACTTTTTTTTCTTAAATAATCTTTTGGAAAGAAATAATGGAGTTTTTTTAGGGGGTGGGGGCACTTTGCGCTTTTACAACTCTTTTGAAAAGCAGTAATAGGAAAGACATACATGTACTGAAATTCTACATCAAGGTCTGAGATCAATGATATGGCCACACCAAGAATAAATTAAAGCCACTGCAGGCATAAAACTGCTTAGATTTCTATTACTCAAAAGGTAAGAGTCAATGTCTTGACATTATTCAGTTATTGATATCTAATTATTTAATAATTTATAACTTATTGATTCTCTTCAAGGTAATTTTGATTTTATGTGTTGGTGATCCAAGGAGTAAATCATTTTGGAAACCAAACATCCTAATCAAAAGTCATATAATCACATCATAAAGCAGCTCATAAATCTTATGATTAGCAAATGAAAATTCAATATGTGTCTGCTTTACATAATTTCAATTCCTACAAAATCTCTCATAATATGGAAAGGAAAAAAATTTATAAATTAGAGAAACTTCCCCCCCACCCACCCACCCAGGCAGCAAAATTAGTGCTGACTCTGATCTTTAATATTAAAGAAGAATGCTTTACATTGCTGAAACAAAGTTATTCATTTAAAAAATTAATTTACAAATACTTCTGAATATCATTTTACAACAAGTATCTCCGAACATATGACAAATGAAATATGTTTTAATTACTCAAGCAATAATTTTTTGGCCCTATGTAAACATCCTTGTTTATCGACTGCAAAATTTTCAGCTATAATTTATTTCCTCCACAGCTGAAATTAAATCTACACATACAGGACAATGCAGCAGCATACATAAGGCAAGACTGTTTTTGCATACTTCTTTTAATTCCATTCAAATGGTAATACATATTTTTTTAATACTTTGATAGTATTCTGCAGGCTTTCTCTCAAAAAAAAAATTGCAGGAACAAATACTGGAATGTTTACAACTGGATTTTTTTCTTTTCAGTTGAGTTTTTATTTTATTTAATAGCGAAGATTTAATTTTATGAATTGACAACATTACATACAAGGCCTATGTTTTTCAAGGTCTGGTTGGTCACATAATGAAAAGTTCCTGGAAAATCCAATGATACTGTGTGCAGTGTCTCTAGTATGCCTATCGATCACACCAGGTCTCAGTTAAAAGCTGTGAGCACACAGTGAGGACATAAACATGCCTCAAATAATAGTCTCTCCTGCCAAGTGTGAAATGTATGCAGTCATCCGATTTCTGCATGCCGAAGGGTGCATTGCAGACAAAATTCATCGATGATTGAAAAATATGTACAGAAAAACCTTCATGAGTTACACCAAAGTGCAGGAATTGTGAAGCAGGATATACAAACATTCATGATGCAGTTGGGCAGGGAAGAAAGTGGGTGTCAACTGATGATCTTGATCAGCGAGTAGATCAGAAAACTCCAAAATATTTTTGGTTTACAATTTCTGTGTTCAGTGACTCGTTTCCTTAAATTTCACAGTCAGCACTCTATACTAGCGTTAGCAAGAGACCTCCAGTACCACAAACTCTGTGCGAGATAGATTTCCGAAGGTGCTGTCTGACAATCACAAATCTCAGCAAATGGGTGCCACCTTAACGCTTCTCCAATGCTAAGCATGATGAAGGAGATTTTTGAACAGAATAGTCATAGTGAATGAGATATGGGTCCGTTTCAAAACTGAAGAAACAAAAAAGCAATCCACACAGTAGATGCATACTCATTCCCCAAGCAACCAAAAAAGAAAGTTCAAGGAAACCTCCTCCAGCGACTGTTCTGGAACGGAAAATGTGTTCTCTTGGGACAACTCATGGAATGTGGCATGACATCAGTGCAGACTCATACAGCATTACTCATAAATGTCTATGAAGGGCAGTTCAGAACAAGTGCACAGGATTGTCATCAGGCACTTTCTTTCATGACAATGCATAGTCCCACACTGCAGCTAAGCCTGGACTCAATGTTCTCCAATTAACATCACTTTGCTCATATAAAATGCTGGCTAGGAGGATAAGAGCTTGGCTCAAACAACAAGATACAGACTAGCGTAGAGAACTGGAAGCACAGGCAGCTGCCTTCTTTGACAACGATATCAGACAGTTGGAATTGGCCTTCTATGATAAGGGTATTGGAAAGTTGGTACCATGCTATGACTAATGTCTCAGACAGAGCAGCAACTATGTAGAGAAGCCGCTGGAAGGTGTACCCTAAATATTCCAAATGAAACAATTTTGATTTTCACTGTGGTTTCCATTTCACGACTGATAAAACCTTGAAAAAAATAGCCCTTATATGATTTTTACTAGATGGCATATGATTTGCACACTTTTTTTTTACATTCTCAAATTTTTCTAACTTTTTTCTAGTTGATAATCTGTAGTTTTCAGATTGTGAGTTAATTTCTTTCAAATTATTTTCTGAAAAGTACTGGTTAGCTTCATAAGTGGTTATCTTAGGAAGGTGATCATTGTAAATTATACATATTCTTCATCAGCTTTCATTATACATAGTTTTGTATTATTTTAAATAATGCATAAACAAAAACTACACTGACAAATATTAACTCCCAAAATTTTAAACATTAAAAAAATATGTCAAATGAACTCTAGTAGCCATTCCGACTTGTGTGAAGTCTACGTTTCATACGTAGCAATATTACTTTCATTTCCAACTTGAACAACATTTCACTCCATCTAAATTTAATATATGACAGGCATTAATCATACCACCGCAGCAAACGCAGAAGCAGTTGTTGATTGATAGCGACTCAAAATTCAATGATTTTGGTGTTTTAAACTGTGACTAGTTCATGTAGACAACTATGGCCTTAAAGTTACTGTGTTCCACACTACACATCCTGCTCCACTGCTGACAACCTTTGTATTAGGTGGGAGACAGGCCCAAAAAGCTACCAACTGCGACATAAGTTTCTCCATTTCCTGCTACCAATCCCATACTTATGGGCAACAGTTTAAAATTTTTCGCTATGCCCAACCAATCTGACCAGGCCTGTGGGGTCACCACTCCCAGTTCTCGGTCTCATGGAGAGGCTGAAATTTAAGCCTGATAATCTGACTGGTCGTCAATTAATGCCCCCCACCAGTACTAAGCAGGCAGCTCTGAAATGATGGAATGGCACAGAATACGGATCGAATGGCAAGCCATGACTGCTACTGAGACCATCAGCTTGAGGACTTACAGCCAATTCTCCCTTGGTCCAACCGTATTGTACGATTTTCCCTCAAGGATCTGTTACCACCAGGCTTGTGTTATTGTTCCCCCAGAGTGCTATTAAAGTCTCACATCCTTTGGGAACAGTTTCCAAGGACAGAACTGTCTATGTCACGGAAGGGCAATACTTTGCATCATCACAAAAGGGCTCTCCAGTGAAGATTTCAAAAATTTAACTCTCAAATTTGCGAGTGTTGATGACATGGCATGCAGATGCCGAACACCCATCTCTACCATCTGTTTTGTGAATGAGGAGGTACGACCACGGCAATCAGAAACGTATTGTACGATACCAACCGTATTGTACGATTTTCCCTCAAGGATCTGTTACCACCAGGCTTGTGTTATTGTTCCCCCAGAGTGCTACTAAAGTCTCACATCCTTTGGGAACAGTTTCCAAGGACAGAACTGTATGTCACGGAAGGGCAATACTTTGCATCATCACAAAAGGGCTCTCCAGTGAAGATTTCAAAAATTTAACTCTCAAATTTGCGAGTGTTGATGACATGGCATGCAGATGCCGAACACCCATCTCTAACATCTGTTTTGTGAATGAGGAGGTACGACCACGGCAATCAGAAGCCATAACCCATTTCCAGCAACTGTTTCATGAATGAGGAGGTAACACTTGCTGACGTCATTTATTTGAGCTAAATGCACTGATGTGCTTAATCACTGCAGGGGTGGACTCCCCAGGTTGGCATGCAGAGGAGGTGCATGAGCTTATCACATCCAGGTCACCACTGCAGTGGCTCTTGCCTTAAGAATGTTAGGATTCACATTCCATTTGTAAATGAGAGACCTTTATGCTACATTTCTTAACCTTCAACCTCATTTTTCTCTGCATTTTAAACCAAGGTTCTGCAAGCGAGGCATGAGCAAATTCAAGGAGAACAAAAAATAAGCATATCTCAGGACATCATATAGCATAGACGACAATCCTGTCTTCACTTTTCAAATATGTTCTCTGATATATTTTTTTTAATTAAGCTGCCAGACAAAGATCTATTCAAGGCTTATGATAAGCTGTAAATTTTGAATTTTTTGCTTTTAGGAAAAGAGGATATAGTGAATCTTAGATAGAGGATATAGTGAATCAGCTTGAGGCCATACAATGGCATTGTTGTTTAATAGCACATTCACCTTTCAATGAATAAAATTTCAATCCTCATCACTTTTGTTTCATTTCAATATAAATGCTCTCGAAATATGGGATCTGCATTCTTCAGTCTTTTAAAAGACATAAGGTTACTGAATCTTTGCTTTGCAACCAAACATATCTTGACGGAAATGAGCTCGTTTTAAGCATATTGAGAAGTATGGTAATCTAATTGATTATAACATTTCATTTCTTGATAGTGCTAGAAAATGTATGCTGAGAATAATGCTAGAAATGCTAGTGCTAAAAAGTCGACATGACTTGTTACAGAACTAACTTTCCGAAAACGTTTTTAATATCCTGGTCTATTAAAAGGTGTTGAAAATAAAAATGAAAACAAGGATTTGCCTATCACTATGTGGCTAGGAAAAAAAATGGTGTTTCAATATTTTCAGAATGTGAGAGCAAATTTTTTCAATCATACATTGATAACGTTGTAACAAACAAAGATCCAAGTGATGAAAATATGTAACAAAAATACTAACTTCAAAGAATTTTCTGAAATTGAAGAAAATATAAAAGAAACACAGAAGGTGAACTACCTACAACAGCAGCTGACAATGCTGCAATGTGTGTTATTAATCAGTGTTTAATCACATAAACTGCAGAATCGAACATAATGGAAGCTTCAATATTTGGACAAAAATATGAAAATAATTTTCCTATAATCTGCATGATGCTACATAGGATTTATTTTTGCACTCAGAATTTAAGCAAAAGGTAAATTTGTCAGTATTTTTAATGTTTCTTTTTAATGTTATATTTTTGTAGATAAAATAATTATCCATAGTTATAAAGATGCAATTCGAGGGAAGGCCATAATATTTATCCTACTTTACAATGGAAAATTAACATATACAGAAACTGAATGACTGACAAATAATTGCATGTAACAATTGTTAAAAAAAAATCTTAGTATCATTTTCTTAAATTAGATTTATTAGACACTTCTTTTGGTAGATATGACAAAGTTGATCAATTTCCTTTGTGTGTGTGTGTGTAAATGATTCATTATCAAATTCTTAAAAAATGTTCCTGGTGTAATCCATTTTTCGGATACTGCAAACCAAACTTCCATTCCCTTGAAGTTTGTTATTGCTGGGTTCACCTGTATATATACATATATATATATATATATGAAAAAAAAAAAGAAAAAAGAAAATACAAGCACACAAGCAATTCATGTTTCAATACCTGAAAGTTTTCGCTGGGTTTCTGGAGAGCTTGATAGGGCCAAATACTTCTGATGCTCAGATGGATTTATAAGCCCTTGAATTTCCAACTGACCCGGTGAAAGGGAGGCATATTCTTCACTTAATAGCTGAACTATGATTAAATATAAAGAAAACTAATTAAAAGCAATAAAGCTGAAATTGTAATACTGTAGTTCTCATCATCTCATTAAACTGAAATCTTCGACATTTATTTAGAAGAAAGATATACACTGAAAAGACAAATTATTATGCACATTATTCAACACTGAATCACACCACCTTTTGCAGAGATAACAGGTGCATCACATCTGGGAAAGGACCCGAAGAGATGTTTAAAGCCAGATAGTAATATTGTCAGACAACAATTCTGCAGTTTCTAACATAAACTGGTCATAGAGGATGGCGATGAGTTCAGAGATTAAACAGGCCATTGCAATTAACCCTAGAGATGCTTGAGAAGATTCCTATCTGGAGACCTTGCATTTCATGTTCTTTAACAGTTTACAGAGAGCTCTTGTTGGGAAGCATGCCACAAATTTGATTCTTCTTATGTAAACACTAACATTATTTTCATTAATTATTTGCCAGAAACATCTCTGACCTTTATTTTTATGTGTATGTGTTATATAAGAATATACGTGTGCTTTTGGTTTGTTTGTGTTCCCCCTAGCATTTAAAAACAAAACATTAAATAAACTGACACAACTCAGCAAAACTGACCATCCGTGCTGACAAATGGATGGAGTTTTTATTCCCATCTGGCAGTGCAAGGATCTATTTAAAGTACATAGATTAGAAGTGCGCAGTTTCCTCCATGGATGCCTAGCTGTCATCGCTCTGGTGCTGCTTCTCTAGTAAAAAATCTGGGTCCTTTGGAAGCTTGCTTATTCACTCTTTTCATCACTGTTCTCTAGCCATGGATATGACTTCTACAGAGCCTTCATTATTTACTTTTTTCAGCATTCCATCTCTAGCTGCAAATCTTGCTCCTGTTGAGGCTTGATTATTTGCTCTTTTCGCTTCCTTAGAGCTGCTGCTTTGAGTTTCATTTTGATTCTTTGAGTACTGTATCATAGTATAGGTATGTATATTACGTACAATCAAAAGTCGTTAATTCGGACACCCATAATCCGGAATGATCTATAATCCGGACCTCAAAGCTAAAATCTTTCTGCGCATGCGCCGCGTTAGCACATGCGCACAGGCGTTTTACGCGTGTGCGTAAGACCTTGACTACTGCGCATATGCGTGTGCGCAAGTGCAGAATATGTTTTCGCCTGCGCGTTTAATGTATAACGGACGGTGTAAGCTAAAATTATCTAATTATCTATTTCACTTAATGTTAATGATTGCGTTGTTTCTTAATCTTCGAATTGGATCCCGCTTATTATTTTTTGCAGACTGTAAGAGCAATTTTATAAAAGTAAACTTGAACTTTCGATTATGTCAAATAGAATTTCCGATGCTGGAACTTCCAAAGGATCTACAAAACGAAAGTATGTTTCGATGTCCAACAAACAAAAAGTGGAATTGCTGCAAAAAATGGATAAAGACATGAAGAATGTGACAGAGAGGTTAGTGAAAACGAAAAAAATTCGATTGACAAGTTAGTCGGTATTCTCGGCACAGCAATTAACGGGACTTGAACAGCGGAACTTAGTAACTGAACAAGAAATTATATCTGTTTATAGAATTAAAGAGAAAGTATTATCACATAAAATGAAGCAACTTAAACAACTTACATTGAAAGAAATGTTTAATAAAGTAAACAAATAAATATTAAGCTTTTTTTTTTATAAATTTTGATACCCTTTAGATCATAATTGTTCTTTATTTCATAAATTACGATTTCATATTTTTAATTTTAGAATTTCTGCATGCCATCTTACGAGATTTAAACTGATGATCTATAATCCGGAAAAATCGATAATCCGGAATCGCCGAAGTCCCAATGAGTCCGGATTAACGACTTTTGACTGTATTACCTTTTTTATACAATATTATTGTAAACATTTGCGTAATCTAATAAATTATATTTGTATTCATTTTTTTATTTTACTAACATTTTGCAGTCAAGAGCTGTCAATTTTTCTTTAATCTTCTTTCGAGTTAGTATATATTTATAAACATAAATTTTTCCATCTAATGTATTTTTTCAAGGTTGCAGAACAAAATGTAGAACCTACCACATAGAAGAGCCACGAGTGATATTTGGTGTCATTTGACAATTAGATAAATGAAAATGCCAGTATTATCAGCATATAATTTCTTGTTCTTTACAATCTGCCTCCAATCTAAAAATTTATTTTTACATTTTAGCAACAAAATATCAGTTATAGTAATAAAATAATGTAATCTTTAACAAAAGTGAGTTTAGTTTTTCATTATTTTTAACTGCTGGCATTTTTTATTCCAGAATTTTATAGTTATTCTATGTAGAAATGCATTTTTAGGGTATTTCAGAAGTACAGTTGAAAGAAATCAGTCCAGGGAGTGAGTGGTTTTGTTGAGTTGATTCCACCAATCCCATTCCTTGTTTGATTCTTGCTGCTTTTCCATCATCTTTGCACACCACTCTTGATCCACACCTGTTCCGAGCACATTCATCAAAGTCATTGTTAGTGAGTGGTGAATAAGTTAGTGAGTTTAAAAAGAGTTAGTTGTGAGTTTAAAAAGAACTGATTAACTTCAGTGAATGAACAGTTCTGATCTGATTCCTTAAAGCAGCAGTTCTGCCCATCTCTAGTTGGCACATTATCCACCATCATTCAATGGAAACAAGCACATGAAGAAGTGTAGATGATCAGAAGCTCGATGTAGCCGCATCGCCTCCAGGTTCCTCCAGCACATCAAGAAGACCATATAAAGATACTTTAGACAATTACACTGCTGCCACCAGCCCATACAATACCTGCCTGACCCAAGGGATACAGTGTTTCATACAGTTTAAACCACACATGAACTCTGCCATCTACATGCAAAAGCTGGTATTTCTAAGCATCAGAGAAAATGACACATTTCCAAGGGCAATTTGTTCAACTGCAATTATCAGTGCTGTTCCACTAGCAGTGGAATCAAAGATGGCCATAGTCCCCATTCTACTTATTTACATTGCTGCAAAGTTAGTGTGTCTAGTATCTTTTCAGTGTAATTTTTCCTCAAAGTTGATGTCATTCATTTTATACAGATATATTTCTGAATATTTTAGAAAACATTAAAAAATCTTACCTACTAATGCTTCAATATCAAAGAAAAGGACGTGACTATCTTGGTCTTTAGGATTGGTTCTAAGACCTTGAATTATTAGAGGTTGAGCTCTTGAACGCTGTATTTCAGTTCCATCAACCTGTTGAGGGGAAGGATGAAACTGTGGCTGATGTAGCTGGTTTAGACCTCTTTGAGCAGCATGGCGTATTGCAGCCAAATTACGATGTCGTAAACCACGGAAAAAATGGATAGCAGGATTGGTCATACGATCACCAGAACTAACAATATTTTCATCACAAGCACTTAGGATTTCTTCAGCTGGCAGACCTTGGACATATCTATCTAAATGTCCTACAATATAAATTTTCAAAAGACTAAAACAACGTATTTAGGACAAAGCTATGCTGAGAATCAAACCAAACAGATGTTAACAGTCAAAAACTTAACAGAATGAATAATAAACATAGTTAATAAACAAAAACATTGTGTTTTACATAAAATGATACCCAATTCTTAGATTAGTTGGATTCCCTCTATAAATACATTTCTTATACATTAACAAATCAATTTTAATGCAGCCAATAATTTATATGCCCAGTAAACTATATTTCACATTAAACTCCTTGATTCCTCTCCAAGTTTTCAAATTACTCTTAATTTCAGGCTGTTATTAAAAATGGAGTAAAAATTATAAGTCAATCTGTTGAGCTACATAAAAAGAATTTGAATATCTGTTATTTAAATAGGAAGAAAATAGCCCTTAAAACATTTATCATTTGCAGTTAAGCATAGTATTTGCAAAATGATTTAATATCAGACAACCACATATGTGCAAGTTACCACAGTTACTAGGCAAAACAACATATTAAATAGAAAGATGCAATATATGCTGAGTTCACAACCTTATGTAGCCTTCAGTTTTGTAATCCTCGAGTATAGACATATACTTCTAATTACAAAAATATTTTAAATGAGATAAATTTAAATTTAAACAAATTTAAATTTAATTTTTAACAAATACGTATAAAAGTAAAAAAGCAATTTTAAATTCTAAAAAAGGAAAAAAGCCAAAATAATTTTTAAAAAAAATGTGCAAACATGTAAAAGATTTAATTCTCGAACTAATCTACAATATCATTTAAATTCAGAAGCATAAGCAAATCAAGTGCAAAATCAATCTATGAAAAGAAATTTACTAATTTAATAAGTTAAAATTAAATTAAACAATTTTTTTTTAAAAAATGCATATGTGAATGACCGTTGAGTAGGCAGGAGACAGACTTATCAAGGGGATGTTGCCTCCAAACCTAACTCTCCAATCATTCAATTCGTGTTTCGTCATTCATGCAGGCAAGGGTAATAGTCAAAAACAAAAGTAATTCCAATAAAGTGGTACCCTTAGAAATTAACATTTAAGAATTAAAGTTCAAAAAGGAAAATATTCATGTTTATTCATTTTTAAATTTTAAAAAAATCAATCATAAAAATTACAAAATATAACTTGTTATATAGACATGTAGTAACACAGTTACATGTTTTAAAAGTTTTTATGTGTTCAGGCAAAACAATGCTATCAAACCCCTAAACTTAAAAATTAAAATATCTCCGTCATTATTTATCATACAAGAGTCAAACATTTTGTTTTATTTGCAAAAAGTTTACATTTTTACAACATAAACACAGCAACCATGGGCCAAATAAAAAGTTACATTTCCTAGTTTTCATGAGATCGAATTTTTAAGCTTTATCAAAACATGAATATTTGCATAATTTACAATACTTCCGTAGCTTGAAGGAATATATCTACCATCAACGGCTCCAAAAATAATTGCCTTACTTTTGTAGACACACTTTATATAAATGAGACACCATCTGTAGTATTTTTTTTTTAGAAACAAATATTTTTCTGTTCATGAATGCACTCTAAATCCTCAGAGTTGCTTGTGATACAAAAGCGGCTAGCATGCATGATGGCTCTGGTATATGACCTACACCTTTTTTTTTTTCATTCAACTTTATTAGAAAAGAGAAAAATATAATACAGCTGTTAAAAAATTTAGACAGTCTATAAGACAACAAAAAGTTACAGTGGCTCCACACCATGAAAGTAAGTTGTTTTTGAGCTTCAGCAAGAGCCAATTGTCAAACCTTTTTCATCCATATAGGAATTGTGACACCAAGACGCGTAATAGCAGACTGCACATTGAGCTGAACAGTGTTAAACGAATGTTGCATACTGCACATGCCCAGAAAAAAAATTCGCGTAATTATTATGTTGGTGCGATTTGAAAAGAAGATAAATATGGTATATGGTAGGTGTACCACCATCTGATTGTAAACAAATCTGGCGTTTAAGTCTTCATAGAGTATATGTGCAATGTAAAGTAATTACTGCGTTAAAATAATATTTTTTCCTGTACTGCACCAACAACTGGAAAGTTGAATGATACGATCAATTATAAATTCGATTGAAGAGTGCAAAAAATGGGTAAAGAAAGTCAGCGTAAATACAGATGCCACAGTGGATAGCGCAAGAGCTCCAAACCAAATGCTATTGCAAGATTGCTTTTAGGTATGTATATATTTTCCCATTTCAATAAATTTGATATGTTATATGTGCAAGTATGCGTATGTACTATGTCAGAGTATCATCATTCTTAACACACATACAGTTGATTAACTTTTTTTAACATTTCCTAAATTTCTATATGCCACAGTGGATAGCACAAAAGCTCCAAACCAAATGCTATAGCAAGATTGCTTTTAGGTATGTATATATTTTCCCATTTCAATAAATTTGATATGTTACATGCGCAAGTATGCTTATGTACTATGTCAGAGTATCATCTTTTTTAACACACATACAGTTCATTAACTTTTTTTAACATTTCCTAAATTTCTATATAATGTAAAATTAAGAAAGATGTTTTAAGAAATTATTTATTTCCTTACTGTTTTAATTTTTCGAAAAGAAACATCAGTTTCAAGAAACTTCAAAAAGAAAACTATTAGTATTTACAACGTAATGTTATTACAGCTAAAACTGATGCAAGGTACTTGGGCCTTTTATCTCAAAATGCTGAAATGTTTTGAATGAAGTTAATATGATATAAAATAATGTAATGAACTCGTAATGTAATGAATTGTGGTATAACTGTAAACAATTGGTAAAAATAAAATATAATTGGTTCAAATTTACATAACTCCTTATATTATCAAATATCTATTGAATAGAAAATCTGATGAAATATTAAATGTAACAAGTTCTATTTTTAAAAGGCAGATCATTGTACAGCATGTAGGAACTGATGATGATTTTTAATAATCCTAAAGTAATATTAAAGTCAACAATAAAGTACATTTTGATGCATGTAATTTTTCGTCAATGATTACATAGCATTGCACTTTAATATTATAAAGTATGCTTATTTTGTTTTCATGTGTGCTATATATATCATTGCAAATTAGTTCTTCATAAAATTCTATATTTCTGCAGTGAAAAGTATGTATGCCTTCATGAAAGTTATAGCAAAACATGTACATGTACTTCACATGTAGCAGAAGAAGTTGCATGGAAGGCAAGATAACAATTATTACTGTCAATTACCATTTGCTTGTATCTGCCAAGCTGACTAGAGACTATAGTAGCCAAAGATAAGTTGTAGAAAGTATGTACTAGAGATGAATGTATGAATTACAGTTAGTAGATAATCATTCTTAAATAGTAAAAATTTAAATACAATAAAAATAAAACCCTGTATTTCATTTTTTATAAATTCTCTTATTATGATGTGATTTCACAACCATTGACACTCTCCTATTGTTAAATAATTCATTCAGCACTGAACACAACATATTATTTTATTGGTATAAAATAATATATTTTGTGTGTATGACCAAATTATGATCTAAGATTTTTCAATACTTGAATCATCCTTTTAATGACTTTTATAAAATGATTTTAATTTGAGGCATTGGCACAGTGAATGGCAGCTGAAAAATTTTGATCATTGTTTCTGGAAATGGAATGTTAGATGTAAGTAAAGACATCTGAGTTAAGCCCATATCACACAGCATTTGTTTCATATGACTGTTTCGGACAGTTTTTCTGCCTGGTTTATTATTGAAAGAAAGACATGCGACTTTTCCCTTCCTTTTCAAAGGAATTGCAAGTTGTTCGTTTTCAACGAATCAGCTATCAGCTTGTTTGTAATGGGAAACCAGTTTCCCCTGTGTTAACCCCAAAGTGATCTATGATGGTTGGCTGTTGTGACAAGTAGAAAAATTGTTCCAAACAGTTGTTCTTCCGAAACAAACTGACGTGTGATAGCAGCCTTACTGTTAATAATACAGCAAAGCACTTAATTGTATGCTTTGCTAATGAATATGTACTAGACAATTGTGGTTATTATGAAAGAGGTGGAATTTAAATTACAATTATTACAGACATTATTTAATTTTGTAGTAATGCTAATTAAATATATGAATTAAGACAATGCAAAAATTAGTGCATAAGCATACTAAGTAGTTCAGAATAAGATTTGTACTTCATTTATAGTATGCACTCATTCACACATACGATGACTCGCACACTGATATAAATTTGCTGTGCTTTTATACTATTTACATGCCTCCTATATTCAGATTTGAATCATCATCTGCCTACAAATTCAGTTAATGAGGTATTGTTGACTTTATTAGTTTCATGCAGATGTGTGAAATTTGGAAACATTTTTAGATTTAGTGTAGTTGTTGTTTGCTTTTCAGGTTTTTGCATAATATCAACCAAAAACATCACCTCTTCATTTCAAAGGTCAAAGAGATAAAATTTTAAAAAATTAATTAGATAATATCATATCTAAAATGTTCTTTTATTACACAACTGTTATTTAAGCCATTCAAATGGGGGCAATATTTTCATAATACTTTTATTTACTTTTCCAGTATATGTTATTGAAGCCATTCAAATCCCACTTGGGCATTTTCAAGCATACTAATTGTTGAGTATTATGTCTGATTGTAAACACACAAGCAAAATACGTATAATTATTATGTAATTTAACCTATCTTTCCTTCAAATATTTCTTTAAAATTACAGGAGGCAGGGATACATTTGAGCTTTAACAGTCTTAGTGTAGTCGCCATGACAGATAAGAAAACAGATGAATAATAGACCATCCATAATCACCAACATATAATGCAAGGATTTTGAAAATAAAGCTTGCTTATTAGCATAATAGTGCAATGTATATATTAGATATACATATTATAGAACTGAAAATTTGTCACATATCATCTTTGCTTATTATTACATACATTGAAAATAAACAGTCTGCTTCTGCAACAGAATAAATATCAAGTGTCTTAAAATTTTTTTGTATACATGGAGCTTTACTGTTCAGTACATTATACAAAGAACAGTATATATAATGATTATGGGGTCTGCACAGAAATTTTTAATGGAAAATTCTTGTGTATAGATTTAGTTGATATTTTGTATCTTGTGTACAGATTTAGTTGATATTTTGCAAGACATGGCAATATTTCAGACTTTTATTCTAAATACTGTGGCAAAATAATTGTAATAGATTACATTACGTAGCTTATATTAATAGCTTTCATACATATGTATGTAATATTTTGGCAGGCAGGCACAGGAATGACAAAGCCTGACGATATAACTACATCATAGTCCAGGCATTGTTATGGCTGCAATATGATAACAAAGAAGGATTTAGCTTTTTAGATCCCGCATCTTTATTCAGTTCTCACATTATATCATTTTGCTTTTAGATGAAATTCTCAAGATTATATATTCAATATTGATTTAAATTAAGTAAGATTAAATTTAGACTTTACATCATAATTGTTTTAACAAAGGAAAGAGCAAGATGGGATAAGCAGCTGCAAGGTCTTGTAGCAGCGGTAGAAGAAAGCAGTTTGACAAAAAGTGGCACACAGTAATACATATTCTTTGTGTCTTCGTGAATACATTCTGCCTCACCAGCAGGTAATAGAAACTGATGATCAAAAGATTGATGAATATTTAATAATTTTGATCAGATGGAAACTTTATCTATGAAAGTAAAATAGTTTAAAATGTATTAAATATGGTTTTCTAAAATGTTTCCTAGTATAGTTTTTAATCTCAGGCTAAAGATACACATTATATTTAGTCTGGAAGTTCATGTTCTTTTGTCATAAAGTATGTTTTATTGTAATTAGTCTTAGATTTTAAAATTTATGAAAATATGATGAGTTAGAAATGTATTGCAGATATTAAACTAGATTTTAATTATATGCAATTTTGAAATTTTAGAAATCTTGCTTCATGTAATTATTTTTAATGTCTTTATTAAATTCTTAATTAATGCTATTATGCATGCATTAGAAAGTGAAATGAAAGAATACATAGGGATATAATTTGGCTGCATTCTGTTGTTTCTCAGTTTAATTATTCTGCATTCAAAAAGTTACTCAAGGATTCTCACGAATACCAGCTCAAACAATTCTGAAGTATTTCTGCAAAATATATGTAATTACTTAAGAATTGTATTTTTTTTTAAAGCCTTTACAAGTTATTGCCAAAATTATTTTGTAAATCAGAAATCTTCGAGGGGATTAGTGTGTCTCACATAGTTACTCTGTTGCCACACCATAACACTGAAATTAGTAGATGCATAATTGAATGTTTAATCGAAAATGTCTAATTCCTCCTTTTATGATATTTCATGAATTGATACTAATGAAACAAGAAATATTGGTACATTAACATTTTCTTAACATTCATTGTGTATTTGTTATGACACATGTATTAATGTCATCACAAGTTAGCATTTGGTAATGTTTGTTTCAACAATATATAGGCTTTGATAAAGTGCCACAGAGATTATTGCTCAAAGAATGCGTGCAGGCCAACCACCAACACAAGATATTAAAAGAGCAATGAAAATGAAGATTTAAGTATAAGGAAAAATCTGAGTAATATTATTACTCATAACACTTGTTTCATATTAATGTAAATTTATGTTAATATTCCTGTATTCTGTTTATTTTACAGCTTATGTTATTGTAAATTCATGTATATGTTTTCATTCTTTGCTCTGTCATGCATTTCATACAATAATTATTTGTTTTAATTTCATACAATAATTATTTGTTATTAATAAAACTTTTTTACCATTCAGTAGTACTTTTCCATAAAACCCTGAACATTCAAAACGCCCATCCCATATCACTAATCCTCGTTTCTAAATAATACTTGAGTTTACTTAATTCATGTATTAGTAACGAATTTGAAAAATAATACAACAGTGACATATTTTGAGGTAAAAACAACTGCTCAATTGGACATTTTAAAATGTTCTTTCTTTTCATAGGCTCACCAGCTGCCAAGCAGTAAAGTCATTGAACACTGGTAGTTCGGTCCGAGGCTCAAATCCTGCGAACTGGCTGGCTGCATGGGCGTTTTCGTGGTTTCCCCATGTGTAATGTGTACACAAGTCAGTTTCCCTTAGAAAGTCCTCCACGAAGGCATCCCTCCCCTTAGGCAGATAGCCCTAGTGTGCTTTGCCATAATTAAATAAACCAAAACCAAACAAACCTTTTAATAGAGGAAAATTTTTTAAGGATTTAATTATTAGTATTTGAATATTGTATTAATATATGATGAATTAGTATTTGAATATATTGTGTGTGTAATGAATATGTAAGACAGTGAATAAATTTTGAACAAGAACTTCATATGAGGAAATATGATCTGTCTGGGTTAAAAAATTAATCTTTAAATGCTATTTATGAGATTATATGGCTAAAATCTGTAATACATAAGCAGTTAAAGCAAGCCACCCCAAAAAAAGAAGACATTTTAAATAGTTCCTCCAAAACTTGAAATATTTAAACATTATATGTCCCTAAATTTCTAGTGAACTTAAAATATGCTTAATTATAATTTTAAAATATTCATTTCATTCAGTTCAGCTACTAGCCATTATATGAAATTTTTCTATATTATTAAAATGTTGCTTATGGATTTTGCAAGGTGAAGACCACAAATGTTCTGCCCTTATAATTAATGATGATATAATAATATGAAGTAGACTTCAGTGTAAGGAATATTGGAACTATATAGTTTGGTTATTGTTTATTAATTAGCTCATTTTCAAAAAATTCATATCATACAGTAAGTAGTATTCATAATTTTTTTCTCATTTTCTTGATATTTCATTGAAGTATTTAAATGTTTATTTAATTAGCAATACCTAATAATGTCAAATGCATATACTGTTATACAGAATGGGATTCTGACCATAACACTCGGGCAAAGTGTTAATTTAATGTTAGTTTTTCACCAAGTTTCCGCATTATGCTTTTTACTCTCCACACAGTGTTTGGTTTTAATTATTATTTTTTAATATTTGTAGGACCTTAGGTTTTACAAATAATAAAATGTGTGTGTGTGATTATGGCAAAGCCTCGAGGGCTATCTGCCTAAGGGGAGGGATGCCTTCGTGGAGGACTTTCTAAGGGAAACTGGCTCGTATACACGTTACACATGGGGAAAACCACGAAAACGCACATGCAGCCAGCCCATTCGCGGGATTCGAACCTCGGACCGAACTACCAGTGTTCAGCAACTTTACCGCTCGGCCGCTGGTGGGCCACAAATAATAAAAAATAATAATAATACCAGAAAGTGTGACTTTCTTATATTATCCAACAGGAGACCTATGTTCACATCTTATATTTTAAGTTTACAATTTTCTTTTGTAGATGACAGACACCATATATTCAAAAGAAATTAACATACTACTGAATATATGCATGTGTTTTCCATATTTACAGCTGTTGCGTGTGATGTTATGTAATCGGGTAAAAAATAAAAGAATTAAGTTTATTGTCACCGAAACAAGTGTATACTTCGATACAAAGGCTAAATTGAAATAGTGAATTGAGGTTGTAGAGTATTAATTTGTTTTTATTAACCAGTTATTTTATGATAATTAGCTTTTCTTTCTCGCTTTTCATTTTCCTGCGAGAATGCTAATTTTGAGTGTATTCGAATGAGGCAGAAAGCAGTAGTATTTAAAGGAAGAGGTTTAAATGGTAGAATCAGAACTAAGAATCTACTTGAAGACCACATTACTAGTTGGTTCTCTTGGGAGCAGATTATCTGTAGCATTGCATTTTTCTCGCCATTAGCTTATCAAGCCAATATTAGATCTGAGACAATCTGTGCATTTTCTGTCTGTGTAGCCTTCAGGCTAACAAAAATTTACTTAGTTGAATTCATTTCGTTACTTTTGATTTATGCTATAAATGCTGGCTGATTCTGTATGAATAAGCTGTGCACTCTGTTAATTTGTCTGAGTTTATAAAAGGTTTTTTTTACACCTATTCCAAACCTCTGTTGTAATTTCCAAAACATAACGAGAAGTCGCTTTAAGTTTTCCAGAGTTCTCACACAGTATATATTACCAAAGTGGGTGAAATTCATATAAGATGCACGAAATATGAAAAGGAGATTCATTAAATCAAGAAAAGTAATCGGTGGAAAGGGCTTTTAATCTTAATAATGAAAAATCGAATTTTAACACCAAATATTCAAACTTTTGTAAATGTTTTATATTTAATTAGCGATAGTTAAAAATAAAAAAAATTATCTTTATATTCATAATATAGGTTATATTCTATTAATTTCCATTAACAAACATAAAGAATAACATTGACAAAATCATTGTACTAAGCTATTTTGGTAAAATAAAATCTACTATTTTCATTGTACTTCAAATTTAGGTTGTTTTCATAAAATTCTTTTATTAAACATTAACTTATACTTGATAATCAGTCTTCAAGTTCAAAAATCAGTTAACCGTAATTACATTTGTTTTATGACCAAATATTTTAATTCGGCATTCGAGCATTTCTAATGCCATTTCTTTTTCTGTTCAACATCTCTGTTCTGTTAAGGTTATAACCAGTTAAATTGTTACTGTGTCTCTGAAAAATCAGCAGCATTCTTAAACACCATTTTAAAAATATTTCAGTGTGTAGTATTTTATCAGCAGAATTTTTTCTAAATAAATACAGAAGTTCTTATGAAAACAACTGAAAGAACATATCTTGAAAGAGAAACAGTATTCGTAATGTTTGGTCAATTATGATAATTAACAGCTATCATAACTTTGCATGCATGTTGTATGCCTTATATATATGCATAAAGACCAAATTTGGCAATAAGTACAGCTGTTACAAAATAATCACAAAGTCTAATGGAACGTACTCGTCACACGTACTTGGGGGGGGGAATCAAATTTATGTAAGTATTTGCAAGTCTCTAAGAATTTTTGGGGGAGTATCGATTTCTAATTAATATAAAATCATTTAAGACACAATAACACGGCGAATAAATACTAATTCAGAAGTCAAACAACAAAAATCAGCATTATATTTACAAAATTTTCACAGGACTAGTTTCGATGGTTTTACTTAACCACCATCCTCAGCTGCAAAACCGCAAATGAACAAGATAGGAAATAATTATTAGATAAGATAAGAAAGCCTGGACAAGAATAAGCAAGTGGTGCCATCTATTGGTGAAACCAGAACTAAAACATAATTTCTTTAAAGGCCGAAGGCAAAGTTGGATTGAAATTAGGATTGTTAACTAGAACAGAAAGATTTTTATGAATGTGAAATGCCTCTAGAAAATCCAGTTCTCCAATGGAAGATGTTTTTTGAATAATTTTGGCAGCAGAAAAATTGAAAGTGTGATTTTTGGACCAACAATGTTGAGCAACAGAAGACTTCCGTGTTTCCTTTTTTCTAACATATGCCTCATGTTCCTTGACGTGAAATTTTAAGACTCTCTTAGTTCGCCAATGTAAATTAAACCACACTGGCAAGGAATCCTATAAATAAATACCCCAGGAATTCATATCCGGAATGGGGTCCTTGAGTATGGAAACTGGAATGACCCGAAAGTTAAATTTTTGCAAAATATGTGCAACTTTATAGCTAATTGATGGAAAGAAGGCAATGACAACAGAATTTTTATAATCTCCTAAAACAAGAGTGTGCCTTTTAGTGTGTTGAGATGAGAATTTTTTAACTGCTTGATTAATAATTTTGGATGAAAAGGCCCCTGTCAATAGCTATTGCTTTTGAATAATTTAGTTCTTCAGCAAGGGATAGTTGGGAGGAGCAAACTTGAAGAGCACGGAAAACATAGGAATAAAATGAAGCTAACATTTGTTTAGTCGGATGACATGATTTAAAGTGTTGTGGAAGGCAAACCGATGAAGGGTTACGGTAAACCTAGTACTGAAGTTGGATGTGTTACATGTGACCAGAATGTCGAGAAACGGAAAAGAATTCCAAGTCTCAAGTTCAAAAGTAAACTGAATAGCAGGATCAATAGAACATTGTTGAAAGAAATTTATTTAAATCATCTTTATTACCTTCAAACAGGGTAAAAGTATCGTCTATGTAGCGGAACCATACCGGGAAGTTTAAAGTTTCAAATGATTTTGATTCATAATAATGCATGTAGATACCAGGCAGGATGGAACTGAGGGGGCCTCCCATGGCTCCCATGGCTCAGTTTGCTTGTAATATTTATTTTGGAAAACAAAATGTGTTCGTTTCAAACAGAGTTGAGTGAGAGTAATTAGCTCATCAATTTCGATGCAAGAGAAATGAAATTCACAAAGTCTGGTTTCTAGACATCTTAATGCACCCTCCACTGGGACATTGGTAAATAATGATTTTACATCAAAAGAAACCATGAGTAAATTACTAGGAGAAAAGTTTTTAACCTTTTTTACAAATTCTATTGAATTTTTTATGGTGTAAATGTTATTGTCTAATAGAGTTGAAAGTCTAGAAACTAAATATTGAGCTAATGGATACGAGGCAGTACCTAAATTTGATACAATAGGGCAGAAAGGAATACCACTTTTATGAATTCTGTGAAGAGCATATAATCTGGCACAATTCGCAACAGATGGGATAAGCGAATGTTTTAAGTTGCTTGAAATGATTTGCAAAGATTTGATCCCAGTCTTTATTTTTGACAAGTCCGAAGGTGAAGGATCTTTAGGGATCGGATTATACGGTTCTTCGTTTAAGAGTTTAGTGACACCATCGATGTAAGTGTTCTTATCCATGACAACTATCTGGCCGCCTTTGTCAGCCTTTATGTTTAGTATATTTGGATATTGTGCTTTGCTTGTCTGATTTCGTGCATTTTGCTTACAAACGTTTCGTTTTCTATTCATTTCAGTGAGGGATTTTTCTGCTGTTTTGTGTGTGCTTTTATTATTGCTTAGTTAATTTAGTTTGGTTTTCTGCTTTGTTTATCATGCCTTCATCCGTTAATCGTTTCACTAAATTACGCCTGAAAGAGCAAAAATTCCTGAATTATGATTGCCTTTTTACTTAAATATAAATGTAAAAAATTTATCCCCAATTTTATTCAAATCAAATCTAATCAAAAACCTTTGAGTCGCGTTTCAAGAATTCTGTTAAATTGCAAGCTTGCCTTACTTCGGTCCATCATAAGGGATACACATCAACAATGGTCCAAAATTTAACATGAACTCTATAAGCTTCATCTGGAACTCACTAAATCATATCCAAAATTCACTGCCCTTGAACAAAAGTCTTGGTTTAGAACGGAGAATGCAGTTAACCGTCATAAAAACACCCTTGCAGTTAAATTCGAAAAACTCCTTTTACAGTCTTCCAGTTCAAGTAGTTCAAAAATCTTTGCATTGTAAACATCAAGCCAATAGTTAATATTTCTAATGTTAGTCTTTCATAAGAACAAGAGAGAATTCTAAAATATAATTTTAACTTCTCACAAACCTGTAAACCCTCGATTCCAAAGATTTTGGCTCCTATCGAAAAAGCTTTCAAGTTCAGTAAAGTTTCAGATTCTCAGAAATGATTAGGCATCTTATCGCTCATAATGTGAAATTCAATAATAAACCTTTGGAACCAAATCTAACTGCGAGAGAAAGAGCTACAATGCACGAAATTCATTCTAACTCAGATATTATCATTTCAAAGGCCGACAAAGGTGGCCAGATAGTTATCATGGATAAGAACACTTACATCGATGGTGTCACTAAACTCTTAAACGAAGGAGGACCGTATAATTCAATTCCTAAAGATCCTTCACCTTTGGACTTGTTAAAAATAAAAACTGCGATCAAAACTTCGCAAATCATTTTAAGCAACTTAAAACAATCGCTTATCCCATCTGTTGCGAATTGTGCCAGAATATATGGTCTTCCGAAAATTCATAAAAGTGGTATTCCTTTCCGCCGTATTGTATCAAATTTAGGTACTGCCTCGTATCCATTAGCTGAATATTTAGTTTCTAGATTTTCAACTCTATTAGACAATAACATTTACACCATAAAATTTCAACAGAATTTGTAAAAAAGGTTATAAACTTTTCTCCTAGTAATTTACTCATGGTTTCTTTTGATGTAAAATCATTATTCACCAATATCCCAGTGGAGGGTGCATTAAGATGTCTAGAAACCAGACTTCGCGAATTTCATTTCTCTTGCATCAAAATTGATGAGCTAATTACTCTCACTCAACTCTGTTTGAAACAAACACAATTTGTTTTCCAAAATAAATATTACAAGCAAACTGAGGGATTAGACATGGGAAGCCTCCTCAGTTCCATCCTGGCTGATATCTACATGCATTACTATGAATCACAATTGTTTGAAACTTTAAACTTCCCGGCATGTTTCCGCTACGTAGACGATACTTTTACCCTGTTTGAAAGTAATAAAGATGATTTAAATAAAGTTCTTTCAACAATGAATTCTGTTGATCCTGCTATTCAGTTTACTTTTGAACTTGAGACTTGTAATTCTCTTCCGTTTCTCGACATTCTGGTCACACGTAATACATCCAACTTCAGTACTACGGTTTACCTTCCATCACACTTTAAATCATGTCATCCGACTAAACAAAAGTTAGCTTCATTTTATTCCTATGTTTTCCGTGCTCTTCAAGTTTGCTCCTCCAAACTAGCTCTTGATGAAGAACTAAATTATTTAAAAGCAATAGCCATTGACGGGGGCTTTTCGCCCAACATTATTAATCAAGCATTTAAAAAAATTCTCATCTCAACACACTAAAAGGCACACTCTTGTTTTAGGAGATTATAAAAATTCTGTTGTCATTCCCTTCTTTCCATCAATTAGCTATAAATTTGCACATATTTTGCAGAAATTTAATTTTATGGTTGTTTATTCTCCCATCAATAAAATTCCGGTTTCCATACTCAAGGACCCCATTCCGGATATGAATTCCTGGGGTATTTATAGGATTCCTTGCCAGTGCGGTTTAATTTACATTGGCCAAACTAAGAGAGCCTTAAAATTTCGCGTCAAAGAACATGAGGCATATGTTAGAAAAAAGGAAACACGGAAGTCTTCTGTTGCTCAACATTGTTGGTCCGAAAATCACACTTTCAATTTTTCTGCTGCCAAAATTATCCAAAAAGCATCTTCCATTGGCGAACTGGATTTTCTAGAGGCATTTCACATTCATAAAAATCTTTCTGTTCTAGTTAACAATCCTAATTCCAATCTAACTTTGCCTTCGTCCTTTAAAGAAATTATGTTTTAGTTCTGGTTTCACCAATAGATGGCGCCACTTGCTTATCCAGGCTTGCTTATCTTATCTAATCATTATTTCCTATCTTGTTCGTTTGCGGTTTTGCAGCTGAGGATGGTGGTTCAGTAAAACCATCGAAACTAGTCCTGTGAAAATTTTGTAAACATAACGCTGATTTTTGTTGTTTGACTTCTGAATTAGTATAAATTCATTTGTTAATAATTCCAAAATATTAAAGAAAAATTTATTTCTTAACTTACTAAGCCAGCTAAATCAGATCAAAAGATGTATTTCTGCAGATATTCAGAACTTAAGGAAATAAGAATACATCCACAGTTACATAATATGTAAAATATTGTGAAATATATTTCTTTTAAATGCTTGGAATATTCCGAAGAATATATAAATTCAAAGAAATGGTAAAATACATTTCACTTGGAAAGATTCTTTGTTTTTTATTTGATGACATCACCATTAATAACAATGTTCACTCCCCAAAATAAAAAATATATTGTTTATGTACTGAAGTCTTGGTTTGTTTCCCTTGACAAATCAATCTATGATCAGTGACAACAGCTACCTTTGAAATACTTTTAATTTTGCTACTTAAAATTTTTACATTTCAAAATAATATTTCTACACAGCTTTTAAATAATTTTTAATGCAACAGAAATCTAAATAACATATTTCCCATTGCAGTAGAATTCTAAATAACTTCAAATACTAACTAAAATTCATTTCAATAATTCATCGCTTTAAATTTCTGTTCCTTGTAGATGATATAGGAAAAACCGTTTCTGATAATATATTTCTAATTCTACCAGGAATTATTGATAAATAACCCGATGAAAACATTGATACAGGCATAGAGGGAGGAGATGTAAATAATTATTACGAAATAATGTGAAGCAGTGTTCACATTCAAAATGCAAGAGGCAATAGTTATGAAATTCTGCACTTTCCTTTGGAGCTGTACGAATTTTCGTTCAGAATAAGACTGAAATTTAGGATATAGTAGTTGAAAATTTATTAATTATACTTTTAAGGAATAAAAACAATTCAGGATTTACCCTACGTTCAATTCCTACTTACGTAAAGAAATACGGAGGAATTGTAAATAACATTGAAGAAATTTTACAATTACTTAATGCTGTTTATTTAATTCTTTGATATAAGAAAATACAAGCGTGAATATACGTTAACAAACTAAGCGAGAAAATCCAGTTTACATAACTGAATTATAACATGTAAACAAATTACACCTAAATAACAAATTATTATGCACAATATATGCTAAAAAATATTAAATGCACTGTTATTGACAAATTAAAATGAAACATATATTAGAAAAATAAGCAAGTGCCATCGGTACGGACGTTAAAATAGCTAATAAACAAAGTTTCACAACACTGGAATTGCAAACATCACTTGGCAGCCATGGAGATCACGAATAAGCTAGCGTATGGTTGCTCAGTCGCCAATATTTCTCCCCGCGCCAAAGGTACACCATCAAGCATGCGCAGTAAGCGAAATTCGCTTAACACTGTTCAACTCAATGTCCCGTCTAACATTACGCCACCGGGACATGCCCTTATGATCTAGTAGTTTTGTATAACTGGTACAGGAACCACACACATTGCTGGAACTGAGGACACAAGAACTGAACGGGTTGGAAGGTGATACCACAGTTGAACCGGAGGGCAGAGTAACCTTATATGCTCAGAATATCAGGAAGAAGCACTTTGCTCTCAGCCACTCTTGTTTATATACTGAAGCTTTATGATGTAATTTTTAATTACTACAGCAAATAGGAAATGTACGTTTCTAACTTTTTTTCATTCCACTATGTAGATATACAAATTGGTAGCGTTGCTGCATAATACAAGGTAGTCAGAATTAAAGCATCCCTACTCTGAGCTCTCTATACATCGTACTACTGAGTGTAAGCGCTCCAAAATTCTTCAACATATTATTCAAAACATAGGGAAGCGGATTATGTGAAAAAAAAAATTAGTTCCCAAAACACCAATAGATGGTGATAATATACTGAAAAGACACAAATAATCCCAAAAAAACGCACACATGCAGTATGATATTTTTTATTTATAATTTCTATTGCCGATATGAAAAAAAAAAAAAGAACAAATTGGTTCTTTTCTTTCTTGAACAGACTATGCGAAATGGGCGTGTGACACTGTGGCGGCCAGGAGGTACTAAACATGCTCGAAAATTTTTTTGTACCCCAAATGAAACAACACTGATGTCGTGATTCAATTACCTTTATGGAAGATGGAGCACCTCAACACATTGGACTCTGTGTACAGCAGTTTCTTTGGCAACATTTTACAAATGGTAGAATAATTAGTCGTGCGTTTCCAACAACCTGGCCATCTTGTTCTCCAGATCTTAATCACTGTGATTTTTGGCTGTGGGGTTACTTAAAAACTCTTTTTTATTAAGGACGTCTGATAATCTTGGCAGATTTGAAAGACAGTATCACTCTGCAAGATGCTAAGCGATCAATTACGATTCGCAGTTGAACAAGCTGCCCACAGACTGCAGATTTTACATCTTGACGAAGGGAACCATATTGAGCAGGTTCCCCTGCATCGATAAGGTCCTTCTGATATGAATGTTTGGTACATTCAAATAAAATGTGTTACAAATGTGTATTTTGCGTCTTTTCAGCATATTTTCTGTAGTACAGCACTATCTATTGGTGTTTCTGGGACTAATTTTTTTTTCATGTAATCCATTTCCCCATGTCTTGAATAGTATGTTCAACAATTTTGGAGCCTTTACACTCAGTAGTTCAATGTATAGAGAACTCAGAGTAGGAGTGTTTTAATTCTGACCAATTTGTATGTCAAAAATTTTAATTTCTGCAATACTATCAGGAATTAAATATATAATTTCAACATTTGAACTGGACACCATACCTATTACCATAATGACTTTTACATAACAGAAAATGTTCAAATTACATAATTTAAAGTAAATGTTATGAGTTAACCTTAAAAGCACATCATAATGTTATTAAGTGCACATAATTACCTGGAACTGTTATACAGCAGTTTATAACATCCAAAATATTTTATACTAATTAACAAAAAGGAGCCTAAATTTGCTCTCAGCTATTTCTTAATAGCTATTATTAGAATACAATTAAAATGCATATTCCAACTAGCAAAAAAAGAACAAAAATTACCTGTCTCCATTTGCCACACATAAACAGATCCATCACAACATGCAATAATCATGAAATCATCCAAAGGTCTCCATTTTATAACTTGAATGGGGAACAGATGTCGACTAGCCAGCATTATACATTTCTTATCTTTTAATGCAAGCAATGCAACAGAATGATCACTAGCAACTGAACAGACAGACTGAAGAACTCGATTCTACAAGAAAAATAATTCATATTAAGTAATAAATTTACTTTGACTTCAAGAGACCTGAAAAAACTTATTAGTACCAAACTTATAAACCTGCTGACTGTAATTACAATTACATAATACAATATAATGTAGTTATATATGTCAATACTAAATTACACTGGTGTGCAAAAATTAAGGACGAAGTCGAAAAATTAGCATATCAGCTGAACGAAGAGACAGAGCGGACAGAAAGACCAATCAGGAGATTAAGTAAGGTGATGTACGGTAGCACATGCGCTAATATGCAGGTAGACGTAATGGGGGAGTGTCTGAGTAGTATAAAGCATGTTGTCAGTGTAAGATCAGTATTTCTGGCAAAGAGATTGCACGCCGTATAGCAGTTAAAATCACACCGAGTTGCTGCCTCAGCGAGAAATGGTGAATAATCAATCTGTTAGATGACATCTGGATGCTTTTACCCGAGGTCGAATCATTGGGAAGTTGGAGGAAGGCCGCAGTGTGACAAGTGTGGCTGCAGAGTTCGGAATTGCTCACAGCATCATTTCACGACTTTGCAGACAATTTCAAACTACAGGAACAGCTATCCGGGGGTTTAGTAGTGGTCCTCCACGAGGAACCACACCCGCAGATGACCGGTATATTGCCTTACAGGCCAGAAGAAACAGACGGCAGACAGCGGAAGAAATCGCTAGACACACGGCACAGGCGACTGGACGACCGATATCACGTTTTACCGTAGCCAGAAAACTGCACGGTGGTGGTCTGTTTGCACGACGCCCTGTACGGTGTGTACCTCTAATGCCTGCCCATCGGAGAAGGCGTTCTCTGTGGTGCCAGGAACACCGGAATTGGAGAGACAATGAATGGGGACGAGTACTCTTTACAGATGAGAGCAGATTTAGTCTGAGTAGCGATTTTCATCGCATACTCATCTGGAGAGAGCGAGGAAGCCGCAATCATCTCTCGAACATCATTGAAAGGGACAGGTATGGAGGTGGCGGTGTTCTCGCTTGGGGAGGCACCATGCTTGGTAGTCGTACAGACATTCACATCTTCAATGCAGGTTCAGTCATTGGGACCCGTTATTGTAACGAGATTCTTCTTCCATATGTGTGTCTTTTTAGAGGCGCTATGGGTCCGCAGTTCCTTTTCATGGACGACAATGCACCATGTCATCGCACAGTAGCTGCCGAACAGCTCTTAGAGAGTGAGGATATTGAATGTATGGATTGGCCGGCATGATCTCCGGATCTCAATCCCATCGAGCATGTATGGGATTTTCTAGACAGACGCTTGGCAGCTCGTACCTTACCACCAGTAACGATTCCGGAGCTTCGATTGGCGCTGCAAGACGAATGGGCAGCAATGCCTCAACAACTCATTGACACCCTCATTCTCAGCCTGTGCAGACGCTGTGAAACCTGCCTAGCAGTCAGGAGAGATCATATCCCCTATTAAAGACCGGATGTTTCTTGCTGGACACCCATCACAGGGATGTTTCGGCCTTCAGTCGCATTGCACTCCATGCTACTTTTTCAATAAAGCTTCTTTTTATCCCTCTGATTTCTCTTTTAGTAAGCGTTGCTTACATTACTCCTGTCCTTACGTATATTGGATCTTACGGTATTAAACGTGTTGAGTTGGAAAGCTTTTGTACAAAGTTATATTGAAAAAACCATCTCGTGCTTAATTTTTGCACACCAGTGTATGCTAAAATATAGGATGATGTCCCTTCATCAATTCAAAATTTATATCGTAAAATTAGAACACCAAGTCTTGACATATAGACAAAGCTTCCCTTCATTGAGCTCACAATACCAGTGATTACTTGCCAACATATTTCACTTCCATTAAAACATAACTAATGCTCTTTATGAATTTCCTTCCCCAACTCACCAAGCAGAATGCTACAACGTTAACAATAACCTACTTAAGTGAAGCGATTACTTCTTTCTTTGGGGATCTTTGTGTGGTTTCATCCATTGTGTGCAGTTTCCCATTAAGATAGGATGGCAAATGAGAGCAGGTACTTTACTTGCTTCAAAAGCGTGATTGACATATCATTTAACAGCTCCTGAAACCAATAAGATATACACTAACATAATGGGAGAAAGCAGGAGGTAGAAAATGGATGCAGGCGTTCAGGTGACCTGCCGATGTTTGAATGCACGGGCATTGGGCAACTTCACTGTGAAAGGTTTAAAAGATCAAAAATTCTGCTTCAAATATGTCACTTACATAGAACCTTAAAAATTCAATGAAGTATTTTTATATTACTCTATCTTGGGAGCTATGTCAATAATGCAACACACAGCATTATTTTACCAATAACTAATTTTTATCTAAAGCAAAACATATAAAAATAATGAGATATAATATAGTGTAAAAATAACTGTAAAAATAAGCATTCAGCATTAAACTCACACTGCAATTTACAGGTGGCACAAGTAATTGTGTCACTTCACCTGCATGCACACAAAAACGGTGAAGAAGTGTCCCAGTATAAATATCCCATAGACAAACAGAAAAATCTACTCCACCAGAGAGTAAATGAGCAATGTCATATCGATTGTGCATTAGATAAGGATACAGAAGACAATTGACTCTCCCATTGTGCCCATGAAGCAATTGATGAGGCGGCCAATCTGAGGAGAAGAAAATATATAATAAATAATTCAAAATAATAGCAATAACTACAATGTATAAACCATAACATTTTAAAACAGTTATCTTTCAATTTATTACCACAAATTATGCCTGTTTGTTTATGAAATTAAATTCATTTGAATATAATTTCCTTGAACATAAAACACTTAGTAATATTCCAAAATACAAAAAACAAAAATTCAGGCATTTGACTTCCTTAAATGCTAAAATACAATCTATTTACCTTCATATGTTTGATGCTTTCCATATAAAAGTTGCAAAAGAACAGTCTGTGTTGCAGATATTATTACAATTGAACCATCTTCCCTTCCACACACTAGTCTGCCTTGGAGTGGAAGGTACACACTTGCAGTAAGCTTCAAATTGTAGGAATCAGGTGCAAGCTATATTTTTAAAGACAAATAAAAGAATGCAATTTGCATGTGTCACAAACAACATAAACAGCCTATCATAAACAACAAGACCAATGACTTTATGAATACAAGGTCATCTATAACAACAATGCTATAGTCTCCTTCATTAAATGCCCACTGTAATTGCTAAAATATAGTTAATGATTTTGCCACCTTCATCTGATAGTATATCTATTATTAAGTTTGAGATATATTGAGCTTAGTAATAGATATTTTTGCTATGATTAAGAGATGACATTATGGAATTAGTGTTCTCTAGTCACTGTATTACTAACAGAACTCAATCTGGAGTTCTCTTGGTTCTGAGACCAATGAAGCATTGAGAAATCAGTACCTTCCAAAGCATCCCATCGTCCCTTTGCACTGCTATCACAAGCATCATATTTGTTATATTGTCTGTGATGCAAGCAAGCGTGCTGAGTTGTTGCACATGGATGAGACTATCTACAGGCATGCTTGGCCACTGAGCTGCGAGATTGATTGTATAAGCATCTTGTTCATGCTGTTATGATGGAATTAGTTGTCTGCCAAAATCAAGGGCACAAATGCAATGGCTAATCATCTATAATGTTATCCCTACAGCACACATTAGTTTGTCACCTCTGTCTCATACTGCAACTGCTACTGAATTTGAGAACACATTTGCAATTGTTACTGTTACCATCAGACAGTACCAGTAGATCTGAGTTTCCTAGACGATGTTACCTAGTACACTTGATCTGATATATTTTACAGATTTATCCTTCATCAATATAGAAAAAAGCATACCCTTGGTGAAATATTACAAAACTATCTTTCCTAATGTGGACAATAATAATGGTGCTCAAATATATTCTGTTGAGACACGATAATCTCTACTCAATGTGCAAAATACAGCTGTATGTGTAATAGCTAATTTCTGAAGTTTTATTAACTTTCCCAGATCTCAAACATTAAATCACTGCCAATTTAAATAATTTTTAAAAGATTTGGAAAGTGTGTATGATGATGCAATTTATAACACAGAAGCAAGTTGGTTAAGCAGAGGTACAATGATAAAAAGAGTATGTAATTTTAAAAATGAAATTCGTTTATTGGCGGAAAGGAAAAAATATCCATTTCCCCAATTCAAAGATAAAGAATGGATAAATTATTTTGCTTTCTCATTGATGTAACATAGCATCTGAATGACTAAAATATGGAACTTCAAGAAAAAAGCCAGTTTACATGTAACATGTTTGATAAAATTTAAGCTTTTACAAGCAAACTCAAAATTTGGAATAAACATCTGCTGTCAAACAACACGTCAAGGTTTCCAAACTAGAACAGAATCTCCTTCAAAAACGTCAAAATATTCTGAAATACAAAATTTAATAACCAAATTTGAATCGTGATTTTAAACATTTAGATTGGATAAAACTGTTCTTAGTTTTAACCCTTTTTTTCTCATCATTTAATATAGATGTGGAAACAGCTCTGGATGAATTACAAATGGAGTCAATAGATTTACATCTCGAATTTGAGAAATAAATTTCAGAACGTGGACATCCAAAACTTTTACCAAAATTACATGATTTTAGAAAAATTTCCAGGATTAGTCACACATGCAATGCAAATCTCGACACTTTTCAGATGTACTTATGTTTGTGAGCAATTATTTTTAACAATGAAAATATTAAAGACAACAACTGATTGAGCGTAAAGGATTAACAATTGGAAAGCCATGTGTGAGTTGCTGTATCATCTCTATTTGGAAATGCAGACCTATAGGTTGCACACTTCTCATCAAAATTTGTTAAAAAATTTTATGATAATTATCTTTCACTGTTTCTTAATAATATTTGTATTATATATTAAAGTTATTTTTATAAGATTGGTATTTAGTTTCTTCATTTAATAAAGAGATAATTTGTGTTCACCATCTAAAGTTGATATTTAAATGTATTTCTCATATCTGACATGTGCAAAATTTTTAAATTTGTAGTTTGCCCATTGTAAAAAAAAAGTTTCCTCATCTATGACCTAAGCAATTACAAAAAATTACTTTAGCTGAAAGCACTAAGAAACTGTTCTATAAATGAATTCTGCTTATTCGGAAAACTGGTCACTTTCATGTTTTCTTAGAAAACATATCCTTAAAAGTGTAACACCTTATATCATATTTTAAAATATTAATGATAGCTGTTTTGAATTGTTGCAAAAAATATGTGTAACTTTAATTTCGGACACCAGTGTACATTTGAAAATATAGACAACTGTGATGAATAAAACCTTTTATGAGCACCAACTGCTGATAAACTAATTAAATTAGAGCTGAATATCACAGCTGTTTTCTACTATTGGTATTTCCAAAAATATTTTGTCATTTGAATATGCTTTTTTGAGATTTCACAACAGAAAAAACTGGCATTTCTTACAATAAAAAAATTGCAACTTTTCCCTTCTACATTTTAAGTTGCCTTTACATATACATAATTCATTCCCATTATCACAACCATTACTTGGTTTCACATTTTCCTCACTCATCAGCAAACCTCACCCCCCATTAGATCTGCCTTCATTTTATAGCTATCTATGCAAACTTTAACAACACTTAAGTATTTTCTATCCATTAAAAATACACTTTTTAATCAAAACAGTGCACAAAATAATGGAAAACTGGACCCATTATGCATGCATATTTGTGCTTGTAGCCATACTCTTGTGGATAAGCTGTTCTGAGCACATTTTGGCTGTAACACTTCACCATGTTCCTACCCATTCTTGCTTGGCACACACTTTGAACATAGCATCCATTTATTTAAGATTTTTACAGCCTTGGTAAACTGCTAATTAAAAAGATCATAGAGTGTAAATCAGCAAACACCAGGAGGGAAGGAGGGACAAACTAGATTTTTGAAATATTTCATATGTCAAAAAGAAAATGCTAATTAAATATTTACTCATATGTTTTTTCATTTTTTTTTACTAATTTTACCCCTTTAAAATTAAAACAGGAAATTTACACAGCACACATCCTTTCTTGTGGGAAAATTTAAAATTAAAACACAGTACACTAGAAAGCACATATAAATAAAAGTACTAATGCTGTGCATCAAATAGTTCAAAGAAATCAATTAAATGATAAATTTCAATACCACTTATGCAAATGTAATTTTCTAGGTGCGCAAACCCCCCATATTGCCACCATAAATTAAAGGTTCTAAATTTGATAAGCTGAAAAGTTAAGGGGGAAATGTAATCAAGAGTACATACAAGTATATGCAGTACATTTGAAATATTTTCCCTTGAACCAATATTATACAAATAGTCAACAAACAAAAAAATAAATAAATAAAATAAAAGGCGAAAATAAAAAGAAAACACTACAACTTATAAAGAAAAGTATAAAGAAACAGAATGTAATCATTATCATACAGTAAATATTACATAACTGATGTTCACTAGTTTATGTAAAAATCGCAATGGATTGTACAAAGCACGATACTGAATGATCTATAGGAATTGCAAGCAGAGTTTAAATGAATGACAGATATGGTGTTAGCACCTACAGCTTACCATCTGATCTAATATCCCTGCAGGGGATGGACGCATAGAATTCCATGCCTCTTCCAAGCTCATATTTGTTTCTGGGTAATGCTCTGGTTAATACAAAATTGAATTGTACATAAAAGTTATTCATCAGACCAGAATATAACTGAGTACTTCCCTTTCATAGCAGCCTTGGCGAGAAACAGCATATCTGCCTTGGCAAGAACTAAACTGTTTCTGATTTGTGCATTTGCATATGGTTCACATTTCTTAAGACAGTGAAAATTTTCTTTCAAAATACAGCCAATATGTCTTCACCATGAGAAAAAATGGAAGATTGCCGATTTGCATATGTGCTCAAGGGTTTCATTTCTCTTTTAAAATATCCTGTAATAATTTTTCACTATGAATGAAACCTTAATGAAACTTTTCTTTTTGAAAGTATAATCATTTTTCCTTTTATTTTTTATTATTTTCAATCTGCATTTGATGGGAAAAGATGATATAGACAGAAAGAACACTAATTAGGATCAGTGAAATAACGAAATAAAAAAAGGGTTTGCTCACCCATGTTTAAATTGTCTTAATAATCAATAAACAGATAGGATTACAATTTTATTTTAAATAAATTGAGTATAAAATTGTGTTAAAACAAAATTATAGATACAAATTTAGATGAAATTGCTTCTATGTGCAGATATTAAATGAACTGTCAGTTTGCCTCAATTCCTGTTTAGTTTAATTTTTGTGGCTCCTCATAGCATAATTGGACTTTCATAAGCCCGAACTGCACCAATGATGTTTTCCTCGCCCAAGCCACTGTAAAGGGAAGTACCTATAACTGAATCTATGCATTAAAAGCTTGCAATATATACATACAGAATCTTTAAAAAATATTGTTTATTCCTTCTATAAAAATGCATACATCAATAAGGACTTATATTACTAAATATTTCAAAAAAATCTAACCAGGACAATTATTCTCTTTCTCCGACTTCAGTTTTTGAATATCACAATCAGGGATATCAGGTACATTCCACAAAGTGACTCGACCACTCGAATCTCCTCGCAAAAGGATTTTCTGTAACTGACCACGAACAGTTGTGAAATTCATAGCTGGTGGACAAAGAAGTCTCTGAGGGGAGTAAAAAATCACTAAATGATAAAGCACAATGACACACAATAAAACTTGGAATATTCAAAGCATGTTAAATAAAATCAAGTTAGGTTGTTCTACAAACAAAATTACCAACACCAAATAATGATAAACAATTACCTTGTCATCTGGTACAACCAAAATACTGTACAATACAGCCTGATCATCTGTCTTAGATTCCGAATGAAATTCTTTACTGTCGGGATTACAGCTACAAAGAAGAGTTTAATATATAACATTGACATAAAGGACAAAATAAAACATAAGAAAAAATTTACTGCTGTTACATTATTAAAACTGATAGTGCTACATCTGATAATTAAATACTTCACCAGAAAGAAGTTGGAAAATTGAATACGATTGACAAAGATTCATTTCTGATAAAATTCAGATTACATTATGAAGGTATGGCTTTCTTATACGGCCAAAATAGAACTCATCCTTTATAACACATGCCAAATAGAGTAAAGACAATATGACATACTTAAAGAAAATTATATGGAAAAATTCTCAGTTAATATGCCATATAGCTTAAAGTGGAAGCAAAATAGACATTGCATTCTGTTGCTAATTTTGGTTATGGTTATATTCTATAAAAAATAACATTATATTAACATATTTAAAAATGGTACATATGTTATTGGCAGGAGCATTTCAGTTTTATTCTAGTGTGACAATACAAAAGGCACAATCTCACAATTTAACACATTTGATGCAGAGAAAAAAATAGCCCATGTTAAAAAAAAGGCATTGCATAGCACTAGCTAATTTCTTAATTTAGCTTTTAACATAGTAAAATGAAAGCTGGAACTAAGCTATTAATATCGCAATTATGTCAAGGAAAACAAAGCTGACTGACCTAAACATTTTCCCCTTCAGTTTGCTTGCAAAAAAAGCAAAGTATTGTATTTTATTTATTTATTTTCAGAAAATAGGTAGCATGGAGCATAACAGTACAATGAACATAAACAAAAAAAAAAAAAAAAAAAAAAAGATTTACACAGACTGGAAAAAACTGAGTATTTACTATACGTTAGAAATAAATTAATACAGAGGCTGTCTGCACACTGTTTAGATGAATTTAATTCTATTTACAGAAATACTTTACCTAATCTTTTTGTGTTTTAAATGTTCAATTTGCTAACCCTTATTCTTCCTTTTTTTCTATACCATAATTTTAAAGATAATAAAGCATTTTTCAGTATCGAAAGAGGTATTTTATCAAATTCCTCTTGAACAGCTTTCCATATTTTATTCCACTGGTATCAAACAGCTTTCCAAAGTCCAAGGAGGGCTATAGGTCAATGTTTGGACAATATGCTTTCTAAAAGTCCAAAAGTGCAAAAATCTGCGTATGATACATCAGAAGATTTAGTAGGGATATGAGTGAAGTGTAAGTAAAGTCTTGACACATGTTTATTGTTCCCCCTCTTTTTTTTTTTTTTCAGGAAATTAAAAGTGACTTTTGACGTGCAGCTGCTTGTTTTGCCTTCATGCAGTTCTATTGATTGATGGCACTGAGGGCAAAGAGAAGGTGTTTCATGTTTGAAAACTGGTTATAAAATATATTTCTCATAATATGTGGAATTGACCTTAAGTTTCCTGCACTCCCCTTAATTTTTATTTTCCCTCATATCAAAAGACTTATATCAAGAATCATAAATCCCTTTGAAAAACTTTCTTTAGATACTTTGAACCATGTTCTAATATTTTTCTTCTCTTTGATGATAATAAATGGATCTCTCTATATATATACACCCAAAATTCATATTTTGGGACCACTTTTTTTCCATTTTTGTCTGAATAATTGTTTCTCATACAGAATTCTGCAGTGCATTTTGCTTTTGGCAATATGCAGTGGAAAAAGACTATGCACATTTTTTCCCCCTTTTCAAGATTCAAATCAGATTTTTAAGATTTTTATGATGATGCAACTGTTCTCCGACTTTCCAGATTTTCTTTTAACATTAAATTTCTTACTTTTGTAACATTCGAAGCATTCCGTTTCTTCCTTGGTTATGTATTTTGAACATGTTTTTTCCCTTGACGCAAACTTTGATGTTTTTTCCTTTCTTACTGACAGTACTATCCACCATTTACTTAGATATTGGAAAAATCATAGCTTTCACAGCATTTTTTAATTAACTAAATACGAATAATTTTCTTTGGAAAGAGCACAAATTCCATCCATTGCACCTTTAAAAGCTGAATTCTGCATGAAAACAAAATTGTCAAGTAGCAGACGATAATCTACACTTTAAAAAATATAGCTGCAGTTAAATTCCCCCCCCCCCAAACAGGATTTTTTTTAGTAAGCCAAGTCGTCTGAAAAATGTGCGACCAGCCTCTGTAGCTTAAAAGTATATTTTGCAATAAATATTACATTTCACAAAATGGCTTTTAAAATAATTACCATATAAATAACAACAATAAATATATTTTAACCCTTTTTTAAGACAGATGTCACGAAAAACACTTCCCACTCCATCACATTAGAAATTTTAAAAAGCAGTAGGAATGAAGAAAATATTTTTAGCATTTAACCAAGATGATCTTCACAGAAGTGTAATTTAAAAACCAGAAGCTCCATTAATGACACATGAACAATTAAGTACAAGACAGTAGATTTGGAATTTTGCATCTAAAGAGTAAAGGTTTACATAAAGGTACAGTAGAAGTCCAGAAATCCGCAATGCTTGGGACCAGAGGTTGTGCGGATTTTAGGATTTTGCGGATTTCAGGACAGAAAAGATAATATTCAGACTAAAAGTGCAAAATAAATAAGGCGTATTAGATACATTTAATTAAATTATTATCTACATTAATATAATAATTATATGCATTAAATTATTATTACATATATAAACTGATTATACTATATTGTTCATTTACATTAGGCTCCTCTATTTTTAAATCAGCATGAATCTGCTTTCCCTTTTTCTCAGGAGCAGTCCTGAAATACGTACCCCATCACTCCGCCACTCATACCACTGCTGTACTCATGCTGGAACCACTCGTACAAGACAGCATCAAGGTTTGCCGATTTCGCCTCATGTAAAGATTCCTGGTTTCGGATTCCGCTGTTAGAATCACTGTTGCTGTAAAATTTCAACAGCTTTTCTTTATTGTTCCATATAGCATACACAGTCCGTGTGGCAATTCCATACGGTTCTGCTATAAACCGAGCAGAAGCGCCTACCTCTATCTTTAGAAGAATTTCCACTTTTTTCATTACCGCCAATGCAACGTGTTTACACTTTTCAACGTTGCAAGCAGCAAAATCACGAGTGCATTTCTTATCTGTCGTATTAAAAAGAGCTGAAATTAAAAATATTCTTAATTTATCCACAAAATATCCGGATTAAAAAAAAACGACATCACTAAATAATCTCGTGGAAGTGTAAACTTGAAAGAAGAGTTAATCATCTGCTTTTTTACCTCGATGCAGATTGGAGGGAGAAAAAACTCTTATTGTGATGTCAATACCGTTATGACTCATTATTATTCGGTAATTGTGACGTCATTTTATCCAGTAGATATTTTTTCTTCGATATTTCATACTCCATGTTGCGGTTTCTGGAACCTATAAACTAAATGCTTATATTCTGAGAGGCAACGCGGATTTCAGGAGTTGGCGGATTTTCGGTATTTGACTGTATTACAAACGTGAAAAGTAACAAATATTTGTATGTCAACTGCTTGCAAAACAAGCAACTTACTGATCAAAATAATACTTTTAAGACTGAAATAGAAAATTTACTGATATAAACGATAACTTGACCTATCCTTTTATTAATTGTGAAAGCATACATCAAAATGTTCCATAATTTAAAAATAAAATAATCTACTCAAAATTCTGGTTTTAACTGTGTGAAAGTGGAGAATTTAATAACTAAGATATGTTCAACAAATATTTCAAAAGGAAGTACTGCAGAAAGAGATTGCAAAATAATCTCTCTCATCCTTTTTTTCCTCCTTTTTTTGACAGAAACAGTTTTTAATTAATTATTTAAACATTCTCCTTATTAAAGATTCCTAAAGAAAATACCCTTTTAACATTAGTAATGTAAAAACAACAGCTATATACCACATTAAAAATAACCAGGTACTTAATACACAATGACAGAAAATTATTTGAAAATTTATACAGAAAATGAATTTATTACTTGCATAAAATAACAAAACCCTTCTGCAAATGCACAGAAAGTGATTAATTGAAAAGAATTAAGAAGAACTATGCTTTACAGCAGTGGTCTCAAACTCAAATTCCACGTGGACCAAATGCACAATGTGAAAACAGTTGACATGAGTTTTCTTTTTAACAAAATGAAAACTTCTCGTCAGGAAAAAAATTTTTTTTCTAATATTTATCAAAACAGACATAAACAATAATTATAATGATGCAAGCAAAAACAATTCGAATTCATATTTATTTTCTATCCAAAATTTAAAGTTTGGTACCTGCAAAGCATTTTTTTTTTTGGTTGCACTTTTTAACTGAAACATATCACCAGTTAAATACATTAATATTTCATACCGGTATTATGTCAGATAATTCTAATATACTCAATTAATCATTAAATAACTTACTTTAATTTATACGAAAAATTTCTCAGCTTTCAAAGAAAACTTTTTATGTGGGACAAAACATGAGAATAAATTATGGCAATCTACGCTCTTTCTCTAAATTATTTTAATTTTTTCTTTGATACATAAATTACAATATATATACTTATATGCAAATAATTATAAATTTTGTATGTAAATACAAAATCTTTTTGTATAATATCCATGCACTGGAGAAAAATTTCTAGAAATTATCTTCTTCATGGATTGTAGATGCTCATCGGTCAACCACGATCTTTTCTTATTAATTTTCAACTGTCAAAAAAAGCTGTTTGCATATTAATGTATCCAAAACAAAGTGATTAGTATTAAAACAAAAATTCATAACTTTAATCAATTCAAATAATACACAATTCAAAAAGGTAACTACAGGCTCTGTTTTGCAAAATTTATTTAGATATTATAAAACAAGTTTACTAACTTCAATTACTTTGCAATCCGAAATTAAATGTGCCCTAATATTACCTCTAAAATTTTCTCATACTTATAAGGAAAAGCTATGAAATAAGTGCAGTTCATGTTCACAAAACTGTTCTAATAAAAAATCTAAACTTATTTTGAGAAACTTAATATTTTGGCATATATGTCTGCCATCAATAATTAAGGAACAAAGTCTGTAGACACATTCCTTACATACTGTGCATATATTACTCAAAACTGCAGACTACATTTTTCACTTATTTCTAAAGCCTGACTGCTTGTTTTTCACATATGCATGACTAGATATTTTCCCCTCTATTTCTTTAGCAGAAGTTATGTACACATTTATTGCTGATAGTTCTAATGTCAAGATCTCCTATAACTCTGTAAATTGAGCTATAAGAGACCTTGAAAATTATTAGACATAGATTTGGGGGAAAATCAATCTCTAAGCTCATGCACTTCTCTTGTAAGGATTTCAATCAATACAATTCACTACAAATTGCATCAAGTTTACAACTGCTATAACCAAGATTGTTTTGCATAAACATATTTCAACTATTTTCATACAACGATAGTTATTAAAGAACTTTGCATTTAAGATTATGATCTGTTATTCGTTATTAAGAATTTTTGGGGGGGGAGATGTGAAAAAAATTTACCGAGATCCTGTGTCACCGATACAAAACTATAGCTTAATTTTCAAATGGGAGCTTCAGTGGGTAAATAGAAAACTGTACATGGATGAGGATAAAAAATTGCTTCAAAAGATTGTAAAATAGATTTAAGAGACTGCCATTACAAATAAGTTTAGATAATTATACTTACTTTGTAGGCAATTTATACATGTAGCCCTTACCACTGTCACTCCATATTAAAACCCGGTCAGCAGACAAAAATTCTCCTCCCATCCACCGCTCATTACGGGGATTATCAGATGAGCAAAGCAATGAGAAATCTCCAGCATCATAAATCTGTTAAAAACACTAATTCTTTATTTCTGTATGTCATTTTAAATCAACTTTAATGTTAAAAAAAAGCCTAAAGTTTCATTACAATTATCCTAATCATTTTGCATAAAAACGAAAATTTTACTTTTGCACATTAAAATGACCACATATTCATTAAACTGATCCTTTACGCAAGTTTTTTTTAAGTACTTAAAATGTATTAAATATATAGATAGATAAACATATATATAGGATGTATCATTACAACATGTACAAACTTTTTGGAGGTGTAGGTTGCTCAAAGACAAAAAGAGAATCATGTAGATATAGACTCAGAAACGTTACCTTTAAATGACAGATGGTTTATATGGCCTAGTTCAACACTGGAAGATGTAATTTCAGTGTGTTTCATTACAGCATGTACAAACTTCTTGAAGGTGCACGCTGCTTAAAGACGAGAGAATTATATAGACACGTAGACTCAGAATTATTAGCTATCACATGATAGATGGTTTACATGGCAAAGAGCAATACTAGAAAATGCAATCTCAGGAAAAATCATTTAATGTAAATGTTTGTCTGGCATTGTTAAGGACCATTTATGACTCGCAATGACCATTTATATGGAAGGTCAGAGTTACAAGATATTTCTGGATGAGGTCTTGTCAGAAATTTTAGATGAATGGTCCAGCAATCGCTATGCCATCAAATGTGGTTCAGCATGATCAGCCACCTCCCATTTCCAGAGATAACATGCATCAATACTTAAACATATCATTTGTACAACAGAGGATCAGGTACAGTCCTTTTCATCAGACACTTATCCTGCATTACTTTTCTGGGAACATCTGAAAGCTCTGATGTATGACATTTTCATGAACAGTACTGAGGATCTTGATGCATGGACATCTGTACCTACTGCAGCCATCCAAGATAAACCTAAAATCTTCAAATGTTAAATTTAATATTAAATGTTCATTATTCCATATGCCAATAATGGCAAACGTGTATTACAATTCATGTATACAATTTTGAATAACTTCTGACTGCTGTGCATTTCACAAAAGTATCTTTTGTTATTAACAAACCATATTTTATTCATTTGTGTGCTATTCTTACAATTTTCACCTGTAAATTAGCATATGGTGGCATTTCTGACTCAGCGAAACTATCTAACTTCGTTTCACCTTTCAGAAACCGCACCATCCCAGAAGTTTGTACGCTGTTTGTGTTTGTGTGTGTATATACATCATATGTATATACGCTCATATATAAAAATATAATCGCATATTTTATATATTACATAAATGTAAGCACAGACACACACATATAAACATAAAATTTTATACACTTACCTGCCAGTACTTTGTACAAACAATTAAAACAGTTCTTTGATTATAGATACAAAATGTTAACTTCAATGCATTTAAGCAGCAAATAGGCTTTGATTCATACTCATATACAGGCTCGTTCTAAAATAAGAGAAAACTTGAAGTTAATAAAATATTAGTTAATATTTTACTAACTAAAAATAAACTCAATATTAAGTTAATCCTCGTAATTTCTTTTCAAAAGATCAGATGGAAAATGCATCAGGAAAACAAATAATTCCAAAAGTTATTTTAAAGACAACATATTAAAGATCAGAAAATTATTATTATTTACTTTTGTTTCATTTCCATTCAACGTCCAGATTTTAACCATTCCAGCAGCAGATAAACCAACTATGACATCATCTAAAAAGCAAAATAATTGCTTGAAAAGATGATAAATCCTAATATATTAAGTTAAATAAAGCATTTTCTATATAATCCCATAAGTTATCTAAAAGAAATAAAAAAAATCACCTGGCCTTTTAGCAGGACGAAGCACATGCATGGCACTTATCCAATCAGGATTCACTCGAGAGGATAACGTAAAAAGTATATCAAATGTTAATACATCCAATACCAATATTTCTGCATAATAGCCATTACAAAACAGTCTTACATCATTGGTTCCTAGCATATGATAAGACTGGAAGGCAAAAAAATTTTAATCAAATGCAAAAATACAGTAAAAATATACAATTCATACATCTCACAAATGAAACATTTTAAATGATTAAAAAAATAAACGGAAGACAAAAAAAGGCTTATCAAATTTATGTCTCCATTCCGTGATATTCGTCAAATCTGAATGTGTTTCACCATTCCCGAAATTTAAATGTACAGTTTGAGTTCATTCCAATATGGTTGTGCAATTGCATCATTGCTGAAAAATGCAACATCTTCAGATACTTCAGCTTTAGCATATTTTTTCATACACAAAACCCATTCTGAACTATTAACACATACTGCCAGAAATGCCGGAAATTCATGCAATACTTTGAATTATACATCATAAAACAGCTTTATAATAACAATAATTTATATTTAATATTTTATGTTAATTTAGAAGTCAAACAACAACATTTGTTCGGTGTATTATTCTATCTTAATTATTTTATGTTAGCTCACAAAATGCCTTCATTCAATAATTCATCACACAAAGCATGCAGATACATGAAACTAAACAAATTTATTCAATAAACAGCCATAAAACTCATGTACTAGATGCCCAGTTTTGCAACATAAACAAGATTAAATTGTGGTCATGTAACATAAAACTACCAAAGATCAGAAAGTAAACCCACTGAACAAGAAAATATTTCACTTCATACTCCTGGACATTGATATCAGTACATTTTTTTATGACACAATAAATTATTACACTAAAAATTAAAGGCTGAATCATTATAAACACTACATAATAACATAATTTGCAAATAGAAAAAATATATATATGTTGTTTCAAATTTTGTACAAGTCTGAATAATTTTAGCGAAATTTATATGTGAAATTATAGTTTTTTGTATAATGTAACATGAAATGCTTGAAAGGGATGCTCTGCTGGAAAATTAAGAACACAGGGGCAAGTATGTTTAAAAATGAGTAAATGGCTATTTTGCTATATTGGCGAGACACTGCCAACTAGGCGATGTTTTAAGTGAGGAATCTGTCATTAAATTGGGCGAGAATTCGCCAAACTCGGCAACCATTGCAGACATTCTGGTCTGGTTGCCATATAACTGTAAGGGATATTGTAAATAATCCTATATGTAAGTAGATCCTTACGTGTAACTAACTATATATGTCTTCCAGCAATTTCAATTTCAAGAAATGTAAAATGCCAGATTTCTCGGTGCCTGGGGAAAACTATATAAACCCAGAAAAGCATCAGTTCTCAGTTGGTTAACTTAAAGTTCAGTTTGCAGTATTGATATATCCGTGAGAGCTTTACCTTTTAGATGCACATTGCATTACGCAGTGTTTAGTGTTCTTAGTAGTCTGAAGTGCAACTACTGATTATACTCTGAGATATTGAGAACAGCTGTACAAGTACTTTTGTGGAAAATTCCAAAACTGTAAAATGTTTCTTTTGGTAAAATAGATTTTATCAAAGTATCATCGGCTCTGAATGCATTAAATCTATTATGAACCTTTACACACACAACAATATATATATACACTATATATATATATAATTTTTTAAAGGTTTTTAAGGACTTCGTTTCAAAAAATTTTGGGAAATTTTACTTTTAAACTTTAATTTTAAAACATTTCAGTTTTACTTTATTACTTTATTTATTTGCAATTTTCACACTCAAAAAATTTTTCACTTAATGTTATTTACAAATTTTACACAATTTTTCAACAGAACACACATTTCACATTACAAACAGTTTACTTTAAATTCACAATACCACTTAACTTTATTTTCCTTCAAGCAAATTTTAATTTTTAATTTAATTTTATTTTAATATTAATGTTTACAAAAAATTTTTAACATAACAAAGATAGCAGCTTGACACTCAACATTACCTACACCTGTGTCCAAAAATTACGAACGAGACGGTTTTTTCAATATAACTTTGTACAAAAGCTTTCCAAATCAACACATTTAATACCGTAAGATCCCCAATACGTAAGGATATGAGTAATGTAAGCAACACTTACTAAAAGAGAAATCAGAGGGATAAAAAGAAGCTTTACTGAAAAAGTAGCATGGAGCGCAATGCGACTGAAGGCCGAAACATCCCTGTGATGGGTGTCCAGCAAGAAACATCCGGTCTTTAATAGGGGATATGATCTCCCCTGACTGCTACGCAGGTTTCACAGCGTCTGCCCATGCTGAGAATGAGGGTGTCAATGAATTGTTGAGGCATTGCTGCCCATTCGTCTTGCAGTGCCAATTGAAGCTCCGGAATCGTTACTGGTGGTAAGGTACGAGCTGCCAAGCGTCTGCCTAGAAAATCCCATACATGTTCGATGGGATTGAGATCCGGAGATCGTGCCGGCCAATCCATACATTCAATATCCTCACTCTCTAAGAGCTGTTCGGCAGCTACGGTGCGATGACATGGTGCATTGTCATCCATGAAAAGGAACTGTGGACCCATAGCGCCTCTAAAAAGATGCACATATGGAAGAAGGATCTCGTTACAATAACGGGTCCCAATGACTGAACCTGCGTCGAAGATGTGAAGGTCTGTACGACTACCAAGCATGATGCCTCCCCAAACGAGAACACCGCCACCTCCATACCTGTCCCTTTCAATGATGTTCGAGGGATGATCGCGGCTTCCCCGCTCTCTCGAGATGAGTATGCGATGAGAATCGCTACTCAGACTAGATCTGCTCTCATCTGTAAAGAGTACTCGTCCCCATTCATTGTCTCTCCAATTCTGGTGTTCCCGGCACCACAAAGAACGCCTTCTCCGATGGGCAGGCGTTAGAGGTACACACCGTACAGGGCGTCGTGCAAACAGACCACCACCGTGCAGTTTTCTGGCCACGGTAAAACGCGATATCGGTCGTCCAGTCGCCTGTGCCGTGTGTCTAGCGATTTCTCCCGCTGTCTGCCGCCTGTTTCTTCTGGCCTGTAAGGCAATATACCGGTCATCTACGGGTGTGGTTCCTCGTGGACGACCACTACTAAACCCCCGGATAGCTGTTCCTGTAGTTTGAAATTGTCTCCAAAGTCGTGAAACGATGCTGTGAGCAATTCCGAACTCTGCAGCCACACTTGTCACACTGCGGCCTTCCTCCAACTTCCCAATGATTCGACCTCGGGTAAAAGCATCCAGATGTCATCTAACAGATTGATTATTCACCATTTCTCGCTGAGGCAGCAACTCGGTGTGATTTTAACTGCTATACGGCGTGCAATCTCTTTGCCAGAAATACTGATCTTACATCGACAGCATGCTTTATACTACTCAGACACTCCCCCATTACGTCTACCTGCATATCTGCGCATGTGCTACCGTACATCACCTTACTTAATCTCCTGATTGGTCTTTCTGTTCGCTCTGCCTCTTTGTTCAGCTGATATGCTAATTTTTCAACTTTGTCCTTAATTTTTGCACACCAGTGTACATAAGCAACATCTATATAATTTGAAGAACACACTTACTTCTCTTTAACAACACTTTTGCAGACCCCGACACTCATATAGTAGGTAAGTTAGAATTAAAACTTACTATTTACTTGCTTAAGTATTTTTTATGTAGTATTTAAGTATTTTCTAAATATGAAATTATATTTAAATATATATATATATATTTAATTGTGAATTAGTTCTCTTTGTTTCTTATTGGTTTATATGGATTATGTCTAGTTCTTTCATTTTTTTTTTTTTTTTAAGTTTCTTTTTATTGATATGCATATTTGTGTCGGGGAGGTTACTGTAGGATTTCTAAAATACATTAGTTTCTAGATTATTTTTTATTTTTTATAAAAAAATTTTTAAAAAATTTGATTTAAAAAAAAAGTTTAATTTAATACTTGACTTTACTTGCTTGTTTCTCAAAAGACTTCATTAGTATTTTCCTTTTAGAACTTTAATTCTTAAATGTTAATTTCTAAGGGTACCACTTTATTGGTATTTCTTTTTACTTTTGGTTTTGACTTTTTACCCTTGCCTGCATGAATGACGAAATACGAATTGAATGATTGGAGAGTTAGGTTTGGAAGCAACTTTCCCTTGATAAGTCTGTCTCCTGCCTACTCAACAGTCATTCACTTATGCATTTTAAAAAATTGTTTGGTCTAATTTTAATTTAATTTGCTAAATTAGTGAATTTATTTTCATGGTTTGGTTTTGCACTTGATTTGCTTATGCTTCTGAATTTAAATGATATTGTAGATTAGTTCGAGAATTAAATCTTTTATATGTTTACACATTTTTTTAAAAATTCTTTTAAAAATTATTTTTGGCTTTTTTCTTTATTTTGGCTTCAAATTTGCTTTTTTACTTTTATACGTGTTTGTTAAAATTTAACTATATACACTGTGATGGATATTCAGGGAATAATAATATTTTTATGTGTTACAGAGTCATAATTTTCTCCTCGATCTCCAGTTGAAATAAACCAGAGCATTTACTACACCACGTTATAATTTAAAATTAGTAACACAACTACCTTGAGTTTAGCATAGATTTACGTCAAGATCTCTATGTGTGAGATCTTGACATAAATCTACACCAAACTCCAGGTTGTTGTGTTACTAATTTTAAGTTTCACTTGGCAAGTTTCTTTACTGTTTTCACGTTATAAATATTTTTGTAAATGAATATGGTTAGCTAAAAACAGTTCAAGATCTAAAAGATTATACTGAAAATGAACCCTATAAGCTAAATATTACAAATCACATTTCCCCAGTGAACAAAGGCTAAAATCAATGAACCAATTTGAACAGTCTAAAAAAAACTCTCAACTAACAGCCTTTGCCTTCTTCCTGCCTAGGATTAAACTACTAAGAGTTTGTAGTCTAACACTTCTGTAATGCATGAAAAACATAGGATGAAAAGAAAACTACTATTACCTGTAAAATAAATGCCAAAAGAGGAAGTATAGCAATAATATAAACAACGCATCTTATTTTAAAAAGAATGTATTTATAGCTCACCAATGACTAATGGTAAAAAGAGAATGAAGGGAACAAGAATATGAAGCAATTGGTAAGCAGATGGTGCACGATGCTCAGGTTGCAAAATTCTTCTTTTTTTTTTTTTTTTTTTTTTTTTTTTTTTAAACAGACCACTATGTATTTGGGTAGAAACCAGAATAAAAATTTTCAGAAGGATTTTGAAAAAAAAAAAAAAAAAAAAAAAATTAATGTATTAATCCTTATTTAATAAGTAATATCTGTATTTTAAATTTCTAAAATGCATTTTCTTTTGACATACTGATAATGACTGCCAAATTAGGATGAATATCAATAGTATGTGAACCGTTTTTTAAAAAAGTCGTAAAAATCGTCATCTTGCACAAGATAAGTACCTTACTTTTCACCTAAAAAAATCCGCCGAATCTTTAAAAAAAAAGCAGCCAAAGTGGTTACATTAATACATAAATAACAAATGTCTTAATGCTTTTTTGCCTATTTTAAATTTTACTTTGGCCTACTCCTCTTCCAATTTGATCAAATGTATAATTCAGATTGCTGAACTAATTTTATGATTTTAATGTAATATATATTAAGGTATTTTGGGATTATCTGCACCCTGGCCAAAAAGTCTCAAATGTTCAATGTGGAAGTTGCACTGAGTTCAGCATGTGTAACTCTGTTTTTCCAAATAAAAACAGATAACTGTGCATATGGGGAGAAAACAACAGACAGGGGGAAGATTTCTTGAAAAGAGTGTTTTATTATGGATGTTTCTCGCTTTTTTAATGTTATGGATGTTTCTCGCTTTTTTAATGTTATGGATGTTTCTTGCTTTTTTAATGTTATTTAGTGACTGTTAAGACAGTTTAGTTAAGAATTCTTAGCATGCCACCAAATTCAAATGATTTTCAAAATTTATTTCCAAAATTATTGTTGCCTTTCATGCATATAGTTCATGACTAACAGGGTTTAACAATGATCAGAAAGCCCCTGTAATATATATTCCTGATCAGAAAGCATTTTATCAACTAGATTCAATTTAATTTTTTATTTTAGTTTATAGGATTGAAAACCTGAGTAGAGAAAAATGTTATCAATCAAATTACTTTTAAACATGACAATAAAATTAATAATTGTGCATATATTAGTGAGGATGAAATTATTAAAGTATCATTTACAAATTTAAAACCTATTAGACAGACTTGTGCAAAATATAATGGGTTTTTTCCTTTTATCATCATCTTCACAGTTTACATCAGCTCTGTATATTAAATATATGCTAAACACATATCTAAAGTGCATTTAAATTTCTGTAGGGATAAAAATAAAAAACGTCACTGCATGCAATACACTAACGAAATCTTCAACAGCAATGACGGAATTTTACGTGCTTCCTATGCTCTTTTGCAAAAAAATTTTGTACAATATTATTCTACTTTTGAGACAAAAACAAAAAATATTTTGCAGATGAATTAATCCTTCTCTTGCACAGGTTATATAGACAAAGTATTTCAAACATTTCTGGATGTGTACAACAGAGCTGGTTTAGATGACCTATCTAAATGGCCAGAAAAATGAATTTCATGAAATTCTTACACAATATGCCTTCCCCATTACCATAGCTAGTTGATAAACATCCAAAAAAGAGGATATGTATATAAAGTTGCTGTGAACCTAAATAGCTTACATATTATGTCATGCTTCTTTCACAAAGATAGGCTGTTAGTCTCCTGACTATAAGAAAGAAGATTGTTCCTTTTTCAAACTGTCTCTTTAGAACTCACAAATTGGTATAATGGTTTGCTGACCCAGCCTATGCAACTGCAAGCTCCTTCATTATAATACGTAAAACACTATTTCATCATTAAATATCTACCTTCTCCAGAGGTAATATTCAGCACCTTTTCAGACAAAATGCATATCGAAAATTGGACCTGGTGGTTATTACCTAGCTTAAAGCCAGCTTCATTTTCCAATTTATAGGTATAAAAGAGAACGTGCAAACGAAAAAAAGTTCTACACATTCGTTTATAGCACACCTAAACTGAAAAGTTTTTTATGACATTTTTTAATATTCAATGGTGTAAAAAGAGCAAAGAACAAAGTGAATTATGATCAAATTCTACCATAGTTGCTAATCAGCTTTGATTTGAAAAGAACTAGCTAAGTCAATATTATTTGGTAATAAAGAAAACAGCCAATAGTATTTTCCACCAATTTATCAAAATTGAAAGGCTAGAAATTATCTTATTTCAAATGAAATTGTGGTATTTTACAGCAAAGTTGATATGATGCAATTTGAGCAAAAAATTAAATTCATTTTGAAACATTAGAAAAGGCAACTGAAAATTAATAAAAATTATATACATACATGAATAGATGTGTGAATATAAGGAAGTTTGGCACTTTCAAGGCAACGCCCATCAGTTAGATCCCATAAAGACATTTCTCTAAAGGAAAAAATCAAAAACAAAAATATGAAACACAAATCAAATATCTTTAAAAAATTGATTGAGAGCTAGCTCTAAGTCACACTGTAGCAATTTTCACAGATAACAAGAAAATAAACTTCAGTAACATAAAATGTCAGTTTATTAGTATGAACACATGAATCATATAAATATCATACATTATTTTGTATTATTATTAACAATATCTCTCCCAGTTCTTAAATCTCTCAATATTAAAATTTAGTCCCGGTAGCTCAACACAAACAGTTGCAATACACTAGGAAAAATCAGCAACATATTTCTCATCTATGCATTTTGAGTTGTTCTTTTTTATCAGTCCCTCTACGTTTCTATTTAATTCAAGATAATTTTTATGATCTTTTTTATTAATGAACTACAATCTAAATCAGATTTTATAATAAAACTAAATTATTTCAATTAATGCAATTCACAATTTCCAAAATACAAAATGCTTAGTTTCTTAAATAAAAAATGCTATACATTAATATTTCGAAGTCTTTACAAATCAGGAAAAAACTTTCAAAGCTCAATTATATCTGAAGTTATTTAGCATCAAATTTTACATCCTGGGAACAGGCTTAATGACCATTTCAAAATTTACATGCAACATGCATGCCACAGTTAGCATCTATGTCACAATGCAGCATAATAAAAGAAAAAACATTGGAAATGGACCATAAAATTAGAAAGCGTACATCAATTTATTTTTCACAATAAAAATACAAAAGCAGAAATATTATAAATGGACTATAAAATTCAATACTGCAAATGCATAGCTAGTGCATAGCTTATTTTCTTGGGTTAGAATTCGCATTTACCATATGCTAAAAGACAAAATTATACTGCAGAACATTACTAGAATTAAACAAAATTTCCTTCTAAAAATTAATATAGCAAATTCTACTATGTTGCCTAGTACAGTACAAAGTCTATAATCCAGACTCGTTAGGACTTCGGCGATTCCGGATTAGGGGTTTTTCCGGATTATAGATCATCAATTTAAATCTGGTAAGATGGTATGCAGAAATTATACATTTAAAAATATGAAACCATAATTTATGAAATAAAGAGCAATTATGATCTAAAGGGTATCAAAATTTACAAAAAAAAGTTTAATATTTATTTGTTTACTTTCGTAAACATTTCTTTCAATGTAAGTCGTTTAAGTTGCTTTGTTTTTTGTGCGAATACTTTCTCTTTAATTCTATAAACATACATAATTTCTTGTTCAGTTACAAAGTTCCACTCTTCAAGTCCTGTAATTGCTGTGTCGAGAATACCGACTAACTTGTTAATCGAAATTTGTTCGTTTTCAATAACGTTCTCTGTTACTTTCTTCACTATCGGAAGCACGCATGGGTAAACGCTTTACTGGCTTTACGCACATGCGTAAGTTTGTGGCTTTGACATCCGGATTATAGATCATTCCGGATTACGGACTTTGTACTGTATTCTGAAATATGAAAAATTACTTTCATTTCTTCTTAATAACCATATATATTTAAAAATACAAAACAGAAATTTAAAAGGTTAAAAGATATAGCTGCTAATTCAGAAGTCAAACAACAAAAATCAGTGTTATATTTACAAAATTTTCACAGGACTAGTTTCGATGGTTTTACCGAACCACCATCTTCAGCTGCAAAACCGGAAAAAAAAAAAAAAAAAAAAAAAAAACTGCTACTTACTTAATGATTTCATTTTTAAGCACTTTAAGCTAGGCAGAATTACTTATTAATGGCTTATATTAATCATAAAACCTTCTTTTAAAATGCAGTGATTTTTAAGTAATTTAGAATAAGTTTAAAATGCTTGGTCAAGCAAAAGAAAGTAAATATAATAAGATACTGTTTTCATCTAATAATCAGAAAAAAGGTGAAAGTTTTAACTGCTTTGTAACTGAAAGGTGAAAGTTTTAACTAAGAATATTGCTAGCAAATATTTGTGCTTGCACATAAGTTGTAGTCTATGAACTACTACTTGTATGCAAGCACAAATATTTGCTAACAGTATTCTCATGCACAAACTAAGAAAAACCTTTCTTTTGATACTGTTCTTAATTCATGTAACAATACTCTATTTATGCAACAACATATTTGAAAAACTTCTGTTGCATAAATTTTGTTAGTCCTTCATTTTTTGACATCACATGAACTTTTAAAAAATTATATGATTTAATGAAAATGTTGCAATTTTTCCACCTACAATGTACATATTTTCAGTACCATGAACAAAGGGGACATTTTTTTTATTACTATTTGAAGAAAATGAGTAAATGAAACAAAACACTAAATTAACAAACACAGGGTGTCTGGGAAAGAAGTAATGGAAAAGAATGACATACATACCTGAAATCAATGTGTTTATTGCAGAGTGGTTTACATATATTGAAAGAACTCAAAGTTTTATTCACTGGGAAGACTGGCAGAGAGCAGACTTAACCCCTTTAGATTTCTGTGGCGACTAGACCCCATTACATTTCTTTAACTTCTATACATTTCAATCTATAAGATCTGGTAAAGTTTATTAAACACCTGTGGTCAATGTTGCAGATTTGCATGCTCACATAATGCAGACAATAGGACTGAAGAGCCTTAAACGTAGGGATATGCTAATGACACTTCTCCGATTCCGCTAAAATTAATACAGTACGAAGCCCTAGATCCGGACTCGTCAGGACTTCGCTGTTTCCGAATTTGGGATTTTTTTTCGGATATTAGATGATTAGTTTAAAACTAGTAAGATGGCATGAAGAAATTAAGCTCATAAAATTAGAAACATGAAATCGTCATTTATGAAATAATGAAGCATTTATGATCTCAAAGCAGGGTTTTTTAAACTTTTCTCAGTCGTGACCCCCTTTATCATTAAAATTTTTTTTGCGACCCCCAGGACCCCATAATATGTACAAACATTTTGTGGGACCCCATAAGCATTGTGCAAATCCGACACATGCGTGAGTGAAACTGTCAATTTTTTCACTTGTATTGTATTATACTATTGCAGTTTTAGGTCATTAACTTTAATTTCTAATTTTAAGACATAGAACAATGTGAAAATTTTAAATAAGTAAGTGAAAAAATGACAGCAATGATGCTGTCATTTCGTCACTTAGTGCAAAGCAAGGAAGATGAACGATTATATTATAAAAAGAACAGTCAAAACGTTTTTCGTTTTATTCTTTGTATTATCTTATCTTTATCTATTTTCAGATACATTGTGTAAAAATATTTGGTAATTGTAAAATTATTATTATAAGATAAAGAAATATTAAAACTGCTAAAATTTTTGGCCACCCCCTGCTGCAGGTCCTGTGAACCTCCACAGTTTAAGAAAGCCTGATCTAAAGGGGGTAACAAAACTTACATAAAAAGTTTAATATTTATTTGTTTATTTATTTACTTATTTCAAGTTGCTTAATTTGCATTTTTGTACTAATATTTTCTCTTTAATTCTGTAGACAGACATAATTTCTTTTTCAGTTACAAAGCTCCATTGTTCAAGTCCTGTAATTGCTATGTCGAGAATTCCGACTAACTTACCAATAGGAAGTTTTTCATTTTCAATAACCTGTCACTTTCTTCACTATCAGTAGCAGTATTTTCTAGATCTAGAATCATACAACAGATTTAGCCCTCCAGTAATTGATTGATGATTGGGGCATTATCATCGCAATGAAATTCTTCTGTTCTATCATTTTCATTTATTAGAATTCTCCACATTTCTTTACAAAATCCATTAATATGAAAATTTCAACTTTGGTTTTTGATATCCAAAAAACCTTCATATTTACAGTTATCTAGTCATCATCCTCACCATGAAATATGGTAGACGGCCATACATTATGCCAAGCATTATTTATGGTAGATGGCCATAAATTACGCCAAGCATTATTTCCCACAATATCACAAAGCACATCCTCCTACAATCTGTGATGCTCTACACAGAAGATTTTATGTGAAAATATTTCAAAAATTCTTGATGAGTCTTGACATTATTCAAGAAATTTAACATGGCTTTAAAAAATTCTTTATATTTGCATTTCAGCATGCTCAGTATTCTGATATCCATAGTCAGAACAATTTTTGCACTATCAGGTAAACCAAACGAATTGTGCTGAGCCTCAGGTAGGAAATGATTTTCAAACCAACCATTCATTAACATTTGTGTATGTGTGCTCTTTTATTTGCATGACATACAACAGGGAAAATCTTTACTCGTTTAAATGCTTGAGGTAGTGTATTTTTTCTGATTACAAAAAATTTACACTTGTGGGTTCCTGCAGCATTTACGCATACTAAAGTTGTTAGTCTTGCTTTGGAATCTTTGACACTAGTTGGATGTAAATATGTTCTAGAGATAACTTTTCACTGTTAACAAGTTCAATGAATTCATCTGCAAATAGTTCAGCAGCTTCAGTATCATATGAAGGTTTTTCACCTGAAATTCTTAATTGCCTTATACCATGGTGATTTTTAAATTTGGTTAACCAACCTGTCAAATATGTGCACTCAGTTTTTAAGTTCGTTTCTTAGTGAAATATTTTAGCTTGAGCAATTAGCATTGGATCCGTGTCAATGGCTTGCCCTCGCTGTGATGCTGTCTGACCCATTCAGTCATGATTTAAGAGACAGATACACCTTTATCCAGTTTTCATATCCATCCTTTTCACTTGACAGGTGTACTTTTAACAATTTTTTGCAGCAATTTCACTTTTTATTTAATGGACGTCGAAACATGCTTTTAGAAACTCTTTTCGACATAATCGAAAGTTCAAACTTTGATTTTCATAAACTTGCTGTAAGAAAAACAGCCTGCAAAAAATAATAAGCTGGATCAAATAAGAAAGTTTGGGAATAGTGCAATCTGCTGTATTGACTGAAATTCCTTAAAATCATTAAAGCATACATGTAGCTAAGCTTAATAGCATCCGCTATGCATTATTGGCTATGTATCATGAGACTGGCGACGAAATACAAATTGTTCTGCTAAATTTTGTTTTGCTTCTATGGTGCACAGAGACAATTAAGCCTGAATAGTATTAGTTTAATTACTTATTATACTTATGTCTATTTCTTGCACATGCTTATCTGAGTCCTGAATAAACAAATTCCTACATATACTTAAGGCTATTTGAGGGCCACCGTTAAATATCTTACCGCCTATAATGCAATCGGGTTCTAAATTCTGCTACCAAGCACTTCCCTAAGTTCTAAATTTTTGCCGCCCCTAAATTTTGGATCCCAGTGCTTTCTCTAAATCCAAAACATTTTTTCATTAAGCAGTGATGAAAGCAAAATATAACAAATAATTATTCGGAAGATTGCATCAGGGATATAAAATATTAGTAATTGTAAAATCAACTGTCTCTTTGTAAAATGTTTCAGTTTCAGATGTATGCGAAGCAGATGTGCAGCTACAGGGCCAAATTATTGACCACGCAAATTTAAGATAACATCATTGTTTCTTCAATAATAAGGTATTTTAATTGAGACTCTTCCACATGTTTTATTAGGAGGAAAAAATCAAACACACATACGTAAAGCATACAAAAAAAATATTGTTGGTGATTTTGAGGTACGAATTTTAAATTAGTCTGGATATTGGAGTCCAGATCTCGGACTTTGTAATGTATTTATACTTATTTATAAAATTAATACTTTGTTTATTCTTATTTATAATATTTATTTACATTTTTCATATCGAATCTCACAAAAAAACTGACCATTGTTTCACAGTGACTTCATGTCGTTACTCCCTTTTTAACATGATCAAAAACTTGATGATGACACAATCGATGTAACCAAAGCGACACTACAAGGACAACAGAACTGCTCACACTAGCAATGCTTTCAAAACGTGGGGAATGAGTGTATTGCCTAGACACAACCTGAGTTATAAATGTCCAGCTATATAAGTCCCAATGCAATAAACAGACTGACTTTTGTCATATGCATCTTTCTTTTTCATCACTTCTTTCCCAGACACCTTGTATCCTTAGTTTATAAAATTTACTAACAGCATTAGAATTTATCAGTAACAATAATATTCACTTTCTGCTGAATTAATATCCAGATTTGATTATTTCCAGCCTTCAGTATCAAAATCTACGCAGCATTCAAAGTGATTCAGCTGAATCATCTGGATCTTCATTTTCCCTTTATACATACAAAGCATACGTAATGCAACACATTTTAATGAATTAAATGTATGAAAACAAATCTTTGGTGCCATATGCAAAGGAAGAGAACTTTAAAGGTTAAAAATAAATTTCTATAACTTTAGAAGTTTATGTGATGAAAACGTTATGTTTTATAAATGAAGATATATAATAATATATTACTTAAAAACACCACGTTTCACCTTACGTAATCAATTTGGGTCCATTTTTTGATAATAGTATATATAGAGTTCTATAGGAATCTTAAATAATACAATATTTTACATCACAAGAAAAGAAAGACTTCCCTGAAACCTGAAAACCCCTCAACACAAAAACTCCATGTACAAGTTTATAAGTAATTCGTTATGCAAATACATGAAGTAACTAGAAATGCTCATAAACATAGTAATTAGGCTAATAAAAATTTATTACCCAGCTTCAGATGAGCTAACCAAAAGCGTGCTATCCGTAGCAATGCTTCCATATGTTAGGCATAGAACAGGCGCAGTGTGTCCAAACAATAAGCAACGAGGAACAATCTGAAACATTTTAATAACAAAATAGAATTAAGAACACTACAGAAAAGTATTGTACTGAAGGTAAATTAAAAAGTAGACACTTAATTCAACACAATGAATAAGTAAACAACACTTAATCATTTTATGAAAATGTTTAATCACTTTGTGACTAAACTAAGTTTCCTTTATTACACATAAACTTTTCCATTAATATAAAATGATATACTTATTAAGTTAAGAATGCATTAAATTTAAAGTAATTATGTTCACAATTAAAAATCAAACACTACAGTTTTTGTATACTTCCTAAAAGATAGAATAATAATATAAGCTGATAGCTGCATTTAATTAAAACTCCAAGTGAAAGCAATTCATTACATGAAAAGTTTTTAATTACAAGATTTTTTTAATCATATTCTACCCAAATATATCTTTTTTACTGCTTGTATGCACTTTTACCATTCAAATGCACCTATTTTGTTCAATCAATACTTTATTCACTTGCATTAAACCGAATATAATGAAGTAGATACAGAAGTACAATGAACATTGCAAATGCATTTAATATTCCTTGAAATCTGTTATCCTTTGCAACTTTGGACAGGGCCTGGGAATCTAATAAAATTATTTCTACAACAATCTATGAGAAATACCACAATGAAACAAATTACATTCATTGTGTAAACCACCACTGTATTCCATAAATACATCTAAATATTTATAATTTCAATTATTTTTACTTAATACTTTATTTTAGGAATAAGTGGTGATCTCCTTAATTTAATACATTATTTTCATCAATAATGCTTATTTTAAAGCAACGTTAACAATAATTTGTAAATGCACTGTAGAATTTACTTTAAAAACTTACAATTCAAGTAAGTAACTAAGGAGTATTACAAGATTCATTTTTGTTTCCTTATAACTTCCTTCTCTGCAGGATGTCGGCAATTGCTATGTTGCTTTATATTATCCTGTCCACCATGAAAGTTAACTACCATCGAACCACGAAAGTTGGTAGAGATCCCACTAAAGTTGCACCAATCATTCTTTCCGAATTCTGAAAGTACTGGTGCCTCTTTAATTAACAGTCAGTATTTGACCCACTCTGTAAAGAGGCTTTTATCAATTTCTACTATTCTGTTAAGCCCTCTGATTTTACCAGAAGCTCTGCTTAGAAGGCACTGAGTATAAACTTCCTACAGGTAACCATTCCAGTATTTTAACATTTTGCTGGTCATATTCAGCTGGCTATATCATTCCATTAATAACCACTTTTTTTTTATGGTACGATTCCATAAGTTTGAAAACTCCACCAATGCTCTATAGAAGGCAGGTTCCAAATTTTAATGATTTTTTTAATGTAAGAAAAAACACATTGTTCTCTATAAAAACGAAACACGGCATATTGAGAATGAGTCAGGATTAGAACAGATGAAAGCAAGATGTTATGCATGTGTTGTTATAATCTGCTTATTCATAATTGGTGCTAAATCGATCTGCTTGATTACAGCTTTCCGGTCAATTCCTCATATTTTACCTTACTTAATTTGAAATTAAATGAAAATTGTACATAATTCTAAATAAGTACTTGTGTGTATTGCAAAATGCAGACAACTAAAAATAATGAGTACAGAGTGATATTTAATAAAACATGCTAGTAACAATAAAAAATTGTTACAGCGAAATAATTAAATTTTATATCTACAAAATTTAATCCTTTGTTTTGAGATGTTTGTACTGCTTGCTATCTGTTGAAGAAATAAAATAAAAGTAATCTCAACATCAATTACTGGCAATTAGAATTTTCTATACCTATGCCAATAAAATTTTCTATATTTACACCAGTATGGCTATAGATATTTAGAATAACTTTTTTAAAGGAAAACATGGCAGGTATAAAGGTCTATTGAGAATGACATTTCTAGAAGTAAAACTGTTAGAAGTTCTTATATGAATATGCTACATAGAAATATGTGTATTCATTACCCACCCAATTACAGTTATAATCATTTAGGTTTCAACTTGAAATACAAAACAAACTTAAAACAAAATGATTTCCACTTCTTGTGAGGAAAACATACAATACATAAATTCAGATCATGTGTAATTCACAAGTTAAATTCTATCCTAGTATCAGGCTCAGTGGCTTTCTACCTAATACGGTACAGCAAAAAGACAACTCACTGGCTCAGATAACGCCATGTGCTTTGGGTACAGCCACAAGTGTTACCTTAAAATACTCACAATGCAAATCCTTATTTTTTAAATTTAGATTCTTATTCTATTTAAAACTTGTCTCATTTACAAAGTATGGTAGAAGAAGGTGAAAGAGAAGTATTGGACAGATTTTAAACATAAGCAAAATAAGTTAAGATAAACCTGATTTATGTCAACTAATAGATTAAGAATGAAATTTAATTAACATATAAATATCACAAACTAATAAAATGGCAGAGTTTTTTTTTTTTTTTTTTTTTTTTTTTTTTTTTTCCAAATTTACAACTACTGACGAAAACAAGTTTACCTTTAAATTATCTGAAACATCCCAAACACAAATTCGCCCATCATTGCATCCTGTTACAATTGTTTTGTGATCACGTGTTAAGTAAACTGCTGAAATACAGTGAGTTGGAGCTCTGTTGCCCCATAAAGTAATGGGTACAACTAACTGATTTGAAACAGTCATTTCTGCAGCTGGTTACACATTTCAATTCACTAAAATGGAAGAATAAAAGAAAAACATTTTAAATGAGGTCAAAATATAAATCATTAATACTTTTAAATGCTTCAATCATCTGCTTCATTTATATATATGTACATAAATTCACAAGGCCTAAAATTAGTTAACTACTAGAGGAATTGCATTAATACTGTCTGACTCTGGCCTAATAACCACCTGGATTCAGTTAGGAAAGGCATCTAAGGTTCTACAATAGGATTAAGATCAGATGATTTAGCACAAATGACAGAGGATCTGTGAGTGTTCATCATGCCAGTCCATCATGCCCTGTGAACTCTACTGATGCCAGAAGCATGGCATGGAGGCACTGAGTGTCGACCGCATTGAGTAGAGTAGGGCACGGAGTGTCGACCGCATTGAGTACAGTACTGCACGGAGTGTCGACAGCATAACCTTCATTAAGATGTTGACTGATGGGCAACACTTGATCTTTAAGACATTAAGATGTTGACTGATGGGCAACACTTGATCTTTAAGAATGCTTAAATAAACTTGCTAATGCATGCAAATCCATCAAGTGGGCCTACATCGTAGCTAAAAAAAAAAACTCAGTCTATATTTTAGGGTACCCCTTGAATTATCACTAAGTTGTTGTTTCATTACAATCATCATTATCATTTCATTGTAACCCGAGTAGCTGAATGTTATGGAAATCCTGCTATGATGTGATTGGTTGTAATATGTAATTGCAGTGATTTTGACTGATAGGAAAATATTTGTAAGGGCTTACTTAGGTATGGATGTTGGTTAGAAACTACATCGCTTATTTTGAGCTTCACACCATAAAATGCATACTGGTGGTACGATTAACCTGAAGTTTCTGTACACTTTGGAATGCTTGGGAAAGAAAACATTGATTGACTAGTGTATAAATGAAGATTTAAATGGCTTCGTTCGCCTCTCAGTAAATTATGCAGCGAGATTTAAGGATTTCGAAACTGGAGCTCATACCAACACTATGGAAGGTATGTGGGGTGTAATAAAAAGGGATTTTTGAAAGAAATGCTACCGAGAGACCGGAGGATATTTTTCATTCCTACTTTTGTAAATTAATGTGGTGACAATAGTATACAGATTCTAGTTTAGATAATTTAAAATAGTTTTTGGATGTTGTTAAGGAATTCTGTGTGTCACACATTAGAGAAACAGGAATTTTTAAATAAAGTAAGTCAATATTTCCTTTTCTGAACGCAGAGATTAGAGAACATATATTTCAAGACCTATATATACCTAGAGCCATCAAATTGTTTTCGTTTTGCGATTTTCCGCCGAATCACTCTGAACGTCCGTTTCACTTTTCAAACTGTTGCCACCAAATATTATTGCCCTATATTATATTTGAAGAAATTAAATAATGAAGAATCTGCATAAATGTATGTATGTTTCTCCCACTGTGATAAACCAACGGTCAAATTTTTAATGATGTAATCCTACTGCAAATAGGGGCACCTGGAAGTCCAAATTTGAAATTTGGAATTTGTTTTATTATCGATTTCATATTTTGTAAAACTTTAACGAATTTTTTATTAAGAAACTTGAGGATTTCAGAGCGAGCAATGGCAATGCTGTACAAAAAAAAAAAAATCATCTCCAGCGTGCGAGACTGTGTACTGGAAATTCTAAAGATATGCTCAATTTTAAATTATATTGCTCTTGAACTGAATTTTATGGTTTAAGTGCAAAGAACATGATATTTAATAAATAAAGGTTACACACAAAATGTTAACAAAATGCCCCTTTGGATCGGAAACATTTCAGATTTTTTTAGATTATATATTTATTTTAATTATGTTATATTGCATTATGATTTGGATGTCATTTTACTGAGGAGGGCATTGGATGTAAGCAGGAATGGCATAAAAAAATAGCCAATTTTAACCAAGGGGTACCCTGAAATATATTTTTACCAAAAACTCTCCTGAAACATCACAGATCCACTGCCAGCTTTACACTGTGCACATATTTAAAATGGTACACTACATTCAACCATTGGTATACTCAATTCTAAATACCAATAAATTTGACTGCTTGACTCACTGTGATCGGCACAGCCAAACACAATCATCTTTTTTGGCATTCTATCACGTGTTTGTATGTCCACATCTTAATGGAAAATAGCCACATAAAACAACACTTCCTGAGCATGACTTTGTAATCTCACAGATAAAATTTCCCATGTGATGTCCACAGGACATGCCTGCTGTTCCATTTGTAACAACAATACATTTGTGCTTCTGCCCATGAAGGGTGACTAAATTTTGCCCATGATAAGTTTACATATCATTAAAAATTTTATACAAATTTCTATTACAAAATATTAAACTTTTATATATATATATATTAATAAAAATATAAATTCAATAACAATACATTTAAGTACAGGAACATCAATTAAATTCAGCATAAAGATTCTTCAAACTGGTCATACTGATCATAATTTCACTCATTTGACGTAAACCTTATCCACAGAAGTCCTTACTCAGCATTTATTTTTGCAACTGTTGGTCATAGACAATAGCAAAACATATGCAGCCAATCTAAATCCCACCCATCACATTAAGGATACTGTAGGAAGAGGCATTACATATAACTGCACGTTGGTTAATTATAGTACAACAAACAAATATGAGTGTCAATAAGTGACATTTTCCATACAACTTTTCTGAAAAAAATGGCTCCTATTTAAATAGTATGAAGGGACATCCAATAAGCTTTAAGCCTAACACTCATGTACAAGGACAATATTTAACTTTCTCAATTTTCTACAAAATTTTCCTTCCTTTCAATGTACTTAGCACAGTGCTCCATTAAGTATTCATCCATCCAGCAGAAGGAAAAAAATATTTTTTCTCAGAACTTTCAAACCATTCTTAAGCAGTTACTTTCAAATTACCATCTTTACTGCAATGTGCACCACATTAATGGCAGTCCAGTTTTTTGAAACAAAATGAAGTCACTTCAGAACAAATCTGGCAAATATACAGGATGACGGAAAAGTTAGTCTACTTTGCTTAAAATACTACACTTTTCGGAAACAGCCAACTCAGAATTTTTTCAAAACCTCGAATATTTCATGATTTCTTATTTATTCGATACTTTGCTGGAAATTATTTTAGTTAGCTTTATTATTAATATAATAATTCAATAATTAAATTAATATAATTAAATTCAATAACTTCAAAATCTGTACAAATGCTAATTCTTTTTTGTTATCTAATCTAACCCCTAGAATGTCCAATGAATGCTTAAATTTTTTTCATTGAGAGAAATTCTATAAATGAGCTAGAATCCATTCTCTTGAGGGCATAAATTTAAATACTATAATTTTTGTAACTCAGATAAACATCTACAGTATATAACAGATGAAACAAGAGTTCAGCTCATCTGTAACAAAAGTTTAACTCTTTCGTGAATGGTGACATATCCAGTCAAGATACATTCACATTCAGCTGAGAAGCTGTGGCTAAATTTCATAATTTATTCAATGTAAACAGTACTACATTTTACAAACAGTAATACATTTACAAACAACAAACAGTAATACATTTTTATAGAAGACAAATTTGAAATATGAAAAACCAGCAGTTTCTCACACCAAAAACTGGGAGTTTCAAGGAAGTTTTCATACAGCTCTGCAGCACAGTTTAAAAAAAAGAAAAAAACTCGAAATTGATTTAAATTCAATAACTAATCACTTAAGCATGATTCAAGTTATTCAACTACTTGAAATTTGATACTAACATTATGTTAATATTTTAGTAGTGTGGTTATCACGTGGTGGTATGCTTGATTGGTGCTGCTTGGTATATAGGTGTTTGCTCATGTCACCATCCATTAGCACCATTGAGAAGTGCAGCAGTGCACAAGTTTTACAAGCTATTTAAGATGATAATGACCTAGAGATTCGATCCCAGGTATGCTGTGCAGCAGTTGAACATCACACCGCTCTTGTAAAAGAGCTTCTGTGTGACAGATTCTGATATTCGAGCTGCTTTATAACATGAGCATTTGATTAGCTTTCATGATTATCTGTCAAGTCTCTTCAAAAACTATACTCAGGTACTCATCTTGTCATTAAGCAACATGACAAATCTTTTATCATATCTGTGCACAGTAAGAATTAAACTGTTCTTCCAGGAGACAGATGCTTTGAAATACACCACGTCAACTATTCCTTAAATTGTGACAAAATTGGGACGATATACCAAATTCCGTCAACATTCATCTACCACCTACTACATATAACATATACTATATTCTGTTTATTCAATATTTTTATTATGCAGCATACTTGATCACGTGTTTTATTTTTGTAACTACAACCACCAAAATTACTATTGTATAATTTCAGTTACATTTGTTGTACTGTTCAGTTTCCTTCACCAAGGCGATACTCCATTTTGTTGCTATGGAAACAATGTGCAAAGTTTTCATTTTGTAAAATTGAGTCGCACTTTTTTTCTCCCCTACGAGATATTACAGACCATATGGAGAGAGAGATTCACCAGCAGTTTGCTTTTCGTCAAAGTGTTGTCATGTTGGCTATGATTCGTACAGTTTATTTTTTATAAAGTTGTCTTCTGCTTTGACACTAGACATCTACAATCTTAAAAATTTTACATTCATTAGCAAATTCTGCTTAGTTATTTTCTTATACCTTTATATACTGAGAAAATACTGATTACTAAAAGAAAGCTTTAATTTATCAAAGTAGTTCTAAACACAATCAAAATAAAGTTAATAATTAATGTATATACTTTTATATGGATAAACTTAATACTGTATCATATACTGATGTAAAACAAAAACAAACAAACAAAAATACAAACATCTGTTGACTAAACATTTGAATGAATCTTCATACAAAAATTCTATAAATGTTTACAGAAGATTAAAACAACTGACATCAAGCAAAATTTAATAGGAAAAATTTTACTGAGAACCATTCAGGGTGAAGAAATGAAATTCACACACTTTGAGTTTTATGAATTCAATAATGAAATTTAAACTGCGCAAACTCTATCTCGAAAAATAAATTGATTTTCACTATTTAATTTTATTGCTGAAACACACTTTCATTAGTAAAGGCTAAAAATTATAAGCTAGATGAGTCATTGATCTACAGGAAGATGCATCGAAAAACAAGGGGTTAAAAGCTATGCATTTATAGTCAACAAACCTAGCATATTTATCATCAGCCAGTACCTTCTAAACTAAAGAGATAATCATATTTTTTTAATCTGATTCTTCACTTCATTTTATCATTTCCCATATAAAATACACAATTATAATTGAGAATATTTTTAGACTTTTCTTCACAGCTCTACAACTAATTTCACAGCTTTCTGACTTTCTTCACAGTTTCTAGAACATAACATAAAATATATTTATGGCACCCTTTGAATTTCCTATTTTAATGCTTATTTAAGTTTTACTATCATGCAGTCATTCGAATTGTTTTAAAATCTGATTTTAGAACTGTTTAATTTCATAGGTCACTTTCTGAGATGATGGATTAAAAATATACAAGATTTTTCTTCGTAGTAAATTATTCGAATAAATGTTGGATTCTGATAAATAGAAAAAAATTTCACAGTTTCGTATCTTTATCTTGAATACTCTCCAGTCTTCAGAAAAGTACTGGCTTCAAAATGCAGTAGCATGCATACCAGAATTCTTCTGAATTTTAATGAGAAGACAAATGAATATCCTAGCAAATCACTAGCTAATAAAATGACACTGAAGCTGAAGCCTCCTAGTACCATAACGCAGATACAAGAATCATACTCAAAAAGCACATATAGTTCAGGTTAGAGGAACACACTGTTGCTGTTTACAACAGTATTCTCAACCTGTTTTGTTTCATGCATCTTTCACACTGCTTAGAAGATCATCCTCCCACTGCTTTGGAGTACTAAAAAAATACATGTATACATAAAAAATACATGTGTATGCATGTATATACTCGAAAAATACATGTATAAAGAATAAATATATACATCTTTTTGCATGTTTTATAAATTAAACAAAAAATATTAAAATGTTAATAAATACCAGAACTTGCATAAAAGTAATTTTTCATAAACAAACTAAATACTAAACAACTAAAAAAAAGGCTGACCACTTCATCCCTACAACTATGAAATTCCCCAAGACAGGATCTCCCCCTTGTCCACAGCAAAATCGTTTAAGATGGTTATATACATTTATTTACAAGTTTTATGAATATACACAACTTTTTACATATTTTATAACTTGAACAACAAAAAATTGTTAGAGTAGAGAGAAGGGTACCCCTTGTATTATCACAAAGTTGTTGTTGCATTTATTGCCAAGTTGTTGTTTCATTTCTAGCCAAATTGTTGTTTCATTTATAGCCCAATTGTTTCATTTATGGTAGCCAGAGTTGAATGTTATGGAAACCCTATTATGACATAATCGGTTGCATGATTGAAGTAAATTTGTAAGAGCTTATGATGTTGTGTTGGTTAGGAAGTATATTGTTTTGCGTTTTAGACGGTAAAATGGCTGAATGTAGTACGTTTAATTTGAAGTTTCTGTAAGATTTGGAAAGAAAGGGGAAAATAGCATTACTTGACTGGTATGTAAATGAAGTTTTACTTATTATCCATTATATTAAGTGTCCTGTTTGTGGGAAAAAATATGTGTATGGTCAAACGATAATGGCGCTACGAAAAATATTTTTTACTCTTATTTTATGAATTTAGGTGGCTACACCAGTAAACAGATTCTAGTTCGGATAATTTTAGGAAGTTTTTAGATACTGTTAAGGAATTTTGTTTGACTAAAGACATGTTTTAATTCATAAATAAGGTAAGCGGATATTTCTTTTGTGTAGTGCAAAGATGAATTGGTAAAAGTATAGTACAGGCTACCCCTTGGCGAAACTTTGCGGTACATGGATACGGATTTTGGGCAATTCTTTGACTCATTATTTTGGCTTGCGAAGCGGCAATTTGTGCACCAAAAATCGCCACTACACAAAGCCAAAATAACAAGACAAAAAATTGCACAAACTCGGTATCCATGTGCACATCGACTTATTTTCCCTTAAAAAAAAAACCCAAATTGCACAAAAATGGCATTGCACACTCCTTTGACTTCATCCACATACACATCGACCTATTTTCACTTTAAAAAAAAATCCTCGAATTGCACAAAAATGGCATTGCGCACTTTTTTAACTTTATCTATGTACACGTCGACCTATTTTCACTTAAAAAAAATCCCACAATTGCACAAACTTGCATTGCACACTCCCTTTACTTTGTCCATGTACACATCGATATATTTTCACTTAAAAAGTCAAAGGAGTGCCAAATTCTACAATATAGGCAGGTGACGGAGGACGGGGACGCCTGACGTATAACATAGGTAAACAGGCATATGTCCCACGTCCTCCACTATCTCGAAGAAGCAACTCGCTGGAGTCCCGTGAGGCTGCACCAGGAGTTTACATGGCCATACAGGGGCTAGATGTCGGGTAGTTTTTACATAGGACGTTGTTAATAACACAAAGTAACTTAGAAAGAATATAAAGGATAGCATTAAAACACTAAAACACTCATATGAGCTGAAACATATAGATATACAAAATTAAACGTAAAAGCATAAAAACACACTCGTAATTACGTAACATAAAGACATAGAAACACACACGAAAATACATATCATGACACATAGAATACATATGGAAACACGTAGAGCACATAAATGCAAATATTACACTCAGAGGAAACATATAAGACGTAGTAAGGTGTGCGTAAAGCAGTAGTGCTGTGCGGAAATATGCTCAGTTCCCATAATACATAATGTACATACTTTCATTAGGGGCTTCTGTTGCATGAATTACATATTTTGTTGCATACACTACATTCGTGCATTGTACGGATATTATATATTTCGATTTACGATAACACATCATTCCATTGGGTGCCCAGTGCTTCACACTGATAAACATGTCAGTAACATTATATCTGCAAGTTGGTGGCTATTGAAAGCAGATGTTAACACGAGGCTCGAAATTGAATGTGGAATGTGTATTACAGAATGTGCACATACTGCGAATATCTAATAGTTGAGTACATTGTCTGCAGTACCATGCTACTGTGGCTCGCAAATGTCTTGCCCTAGGGCGTTGATTTGCTGTACAACTGCGCAGATGCTCCTTATAGCTGGCGGGTGTTTGATTATGAAACGATAGTAAAGTGTTCTATCATTCGTTGGATGTGGTAAGTGGTGGTTTGTTGTTAGACTGCAGTCAAATAGATAGTGCTCGGGAGAACCTAGCATGCCACAGACACAATTGTCAGATGCTGAGATGCCATGACGCATAAAATAAGATGGAAATGGGCCATGACCCGTTATGTACTGTGTCAGTGGGGCTATTGTTATAAGACGTTCCGTGTCTACCTTTGGTAGGAAGTTATACGTCCTTCTCCCTGTGTCACCACTATTCCATTCTTCTTGCCACTTTTCTTTACAGATGTCACACAGGGTTTTCTTGAGGTGTGAGACGGGGGTAGGGGCACTTATAGTTTGAGCGTGGATGTTGTTGGCAGCCTCATTAGCCAGTCGGTCTGCGACGTCATTCCCTTCGTTGTCGGAGTGTCCTTTTACCCATACCATGTTAAAGCGGGCTTGATGATTATTGCGTAAAAGTTGCTGTATATCTATGATGATGGGTGAAGTGTGGTGATGATCCCTGAGTGCGTGTAGCACTGACATGCTATCTGTGTAAAAAGTCGCATTGGTAAGGGAAAGGTTGAGGGCATGTCGTAGCGCATTCAATATTGCTAGTGCCTCTGCTTGGAAAATACTATTGCTGTTAGTGAGATGTCCTTTCCATTCCTTTACTAGTGTGCCATGTTCGTAGTGAGCAAACGCGCAGCCCACTCCCTGATCATGTTTTGATCCATCAGTGAACAGTTGTGTAATCGCACAGGAAGTGCGTTGTCTGGAGTGCGATGGCTGATGTTGGATTTTGACATGGATCCCTCTACCTTTGATGGCAGGGTGGATGTGTTGCACACTGCCAGGGAGTTCATAGTCTGTTGTTCTGAACGTAATTCCTGCATATGTGGCTTCTTGTCTGTGATGAGTGATTCGTACATAGGTAGCCTCTGCCTCTGCCTTTATGTGTAATGGCAGCAGGCCTGCAAGTATCGTGGCGGCGCTGGACGCTGTTGTGCGATAACCTCCGCAGATGTTTAATGCAAACGGCCGTTGAATTGTGGTCAGTAGCTTGGTCTTTCGGCTGTTCATTGGTTGTGCCCATATGACTGCTGCGTAGAGAATTATTCTCTCTGCCACTGTCAGATATAATAGTTTCCTGATATGGAGGTTTTGTCCCCAATTTCTCCCTTGAAATTGCCTGGCTTTCCTTGCGATGGTCGATTTTTTTGTACGTATTTCTTGGAGGTGCGGTAACCAGGTGAGTCTTTGATCCCAAGTGACTCCTAGATATTTAATCGTCTTCGTTATTTTTAAGTTCTTGCCCAGTAGCTTTATACATGGACGTCTTGTGGGATTTGTGCCAGGACGTGGAATTACGATGGCTGCGGACTTTTGCAGAGAGATGGTTAACTTAAGTTTATTGCATAGGTCCGTGAATATCGAGCAGGTTTCTGTGGCATTCCGTTCCAGTTCATCTCTTGTGCGGCCAGACACCAGAAGGGCTACATCGTCGGCGTATGCTATAATATCTGTGTGCAAAGGCCATTCATGTTGTAGTATGGAGTTAAAGGTGATTATCCAGAGCAACGGACCGGCGCAAGAGCCTTGTGGACACCCTCTTTCCTGCCGCTTGATAGTGAAGCCATTGTTGTTGGCTACTATGAGGCTACGTGCATGTAGATAGTCCGTGATGATGTTAAAGATGTTTTTGGGACATTGTGCCTTTCTAAGTACTTGCTTTATAGCAGGCCACCAGAGGGTGTCAAAGGCGCTTTGCAGGTCCAGGGATATGAATGCCGTGTGAAGATTTCTGCCTCTATTTTGTTCTATGCTATCTTTAAGATGACTCAGGGCATGCGTGGTTGACAAGCCAGTTCGGAACCCGTATTGCCGTGGGCTGAGGAAGTTGGTCTGCTCGAGATGGAATTTAAGTCTGTTTACCAGTAATTTTTCATAAGTTTTTCCCAGAGACGAAAGTAGGCAAATTGGCCGAAACGAGCTTGGGTCATCTGGGGATCTCTGCTTCTTCAGGAACAGGACCACTTCTCCTTTTTTGAAAGCAGTTGGGAAGATCTGGTATTTTAAGAGCTTGCTGAAATATTTCTCGAAGAAGGTAGGGCGGGATGTGTAAGCCACCTTTATTATAGCATAGTCTAGACCGTCTGGTCCCGGAGCCTTTTTTATGGGAAGAAAACGGAAGATTTGCTGTATTTCAGCTGAGTCGAAGGGAATGTCGTCTGGTGTGTTAGGAATGGAATGGTTGTCCCGTATCTTCTGTTGTTCTGTTGAATCATCATCCGGGTTATCTGCGGGGAAAACTGCATTAAGGATAGCAGATGCTGTGGTTTCTGCAAGATTGGTGGTGTCTGAGTTATTGGCTGCTTGGGCATAAAGCTGGTCAGGCTTGTAAACTTTATTTGTAGCTAGTTTATGCAGGATTCCATAGACGTTGGTATTAGCTGTGCAAAATTTCCGCCAGCTATTGACTTTGGCTCGTAGTATGCATTTTTTATAATGCGCCCTTTCCCTGCGGAATGTGGTCAGCAATGCCATTTTGGTGGCTTCGTCCATTACACCTCGGAGACCCGTTACACCCGTCTTAGGGCTCTGCACTTTTGCCGTAATTGGCGTAGTTCTTTAGTCCACCAGCATATGCCTTGTATGCGTTTAGCAGTGCGAGTCTTCAGGAGCTTGTCACAAATACATCGCAATGTATTGAGGAGATGATCTGTATAAGTGTCTAATCCCTCTGGGCTATTTATTTGGTCTATTACTTCTTCTTCACTCTGTAGGGTATCCGAGAAAGCCTTTGTTAATGCACGCAGTTTATTGCCTGGGATCTTGTAGCGCTTAAGGATAGTGATGCTTGTGTCGGTATTAATTGCAAAGTGGATATATTTATGATCAGAGCAACTCTCGTCGTCTATGACCCTCCAATCTGTTATATTGGCTATGTTACTTGTAGCTATTGTTAAATCAGGCCATCCTTTGTTGTATGAGTTGTCGAACGTCGGTGGGGCGTTCTGAGTATTTATTAACTGTAGATTGGCTGTCATTATAAATTCTTCTAACGCTGTTCCTTTCGGTGAGGTATTTGGGTATCCCCAAATGACGTTGTGCGCATTTAGGTCTCCACTTATTACGTGAGGAATGGTAGTATGTTTTCTGTGTATTTCTGCTATACTATCTACTGCATTGCTGATGTCTTCTGGTGGAGAGCTGTAGACGGATGATAGGATAATCTGGGAGTTATTATAATTCAGAAGAATTGCAACATGATCTCGTGCCTGCTTGATAATGAGTGGGGACCATTGTGGATTACAACAAATGATCGCCGCTCTCGGGGGTAGTTCGTTAAGTTGCGCTTTCCGCTGGAAGATCTTCCATGAGAGTGGTAGGCAGGCTATTGCGCCGTTTCTGCAGTAAGGCTCTTGGAGAAGGATGATATCTATCTCATGATCGAGGACATGCTGCACTAGCTGCGTATTAGCTGCTTCTGCCCGTTGGAGATTAATTTGCGTGCATTTTATGGAGCCTGCTGAGGAATGAGTTAGAATCAGGTTGGCTGGGTTGTCGATATTTGTCGGTAGGATCTCTTGTGAGATAGTGTTGCTATCTTCAGACGCATTAGGTAGTAACATGGCATTGGTAGGCTGCTGAGATGTTATAGCTTCAGTATTGTGTGTTGCAGCATGTGTTGTAGACGGCTCTCTGGTACATCGGGCATTCCGGGTGGTATGCCGGATGTTCAAAGTAGTAGGAGGTGCCGTTGCGGTAGTTACAGTCCCCGCAATTGATACAGGCTGGTGACTCTGCTTGACAGACTTTGGTGTTGTGCGACCCAGCGCAGAAGGCACAGAACTGTTTCTTGCTGCGGCAGAGATCCTGGGAGTGCCCGAATTGCTGGCATCTATAACATCTACGGATTCCCAAGAACTCCGTGATAGTATGAGCCTGCCATGCTGTGAACAGACGTCTGATGTTGATGGCGATTCCAAAGCTCTCCGTGGTACACTCGAGAACCCATTTGACTCTGTTTGCTCGGCGCTCTTTAAGTCGGAACAGGGGTTTGTATACTCTTGCTGATAGACCTGCTGTTGCGCTGAGCTCTGCGATGAGCTGTTCTGGTTTAACATGTTCTGGAACATTATGGATGGCTATTCTCGGCTGCCTCTTTTGCCTGAGACGAACCTCTGCCTGGACCTCAGCTTTTTTGATGTGCTCCTGTAACTTGAGTACCTCCTCGTTTGTATTACAAAAAACTTCTAGTCCGCCTTTTGAAGCCGGTTTGATAGCGTTGACGACAACTGGGATCTCACTAAGTGGAACCTTTTGCTGTAACTGTGTTCTTAGATCACGTGGATGGATACTCCCTAAAGGGTTGATGATCAGACTGGGTTTACTGAACTGTTTAAGCACTGCCGCAAAGGTTGGTTTCTGGGGCACAATCACTGATGGTGTTGTCGCTGACTTCAAGTGGCTATGCCTTTCCCCGGTGTTCCTGGGAGCCTGCGTAGTTGCTGTTACTGGCAGGGAGTCCGTGTTTGTACTTGAAGTAACCACCTCAGGGTAAGGGGTGTTAGTGCTAGTGGTACAGCGCGAGATTACAGAAGTGTTCACGTCTTTGTTGACTACCTCTGTTCCACATAATGCGATGTCCCGAAATATCTCTAGAGTGGCTATGAGGCGTGGTAATATATTTTTATTACCTCGAACTGTATTGGCTATTTGTACGCTCTCGTCGAAGACCGCTTTTATTTTTTCTCTATATGAGAAGTCAGTTGAAACTAAGTGATTTGGCAAATCTAGATCACTGCAGTGTGTGGAGGTACGCATTTCAGACATACTGCATTGAGTCTATTGTATGAAATCACTAATGATAAATAAAAAAAAAAATATTCTGCTATTCCGCAGATTCACTAATTGCTATTGGAATCTTTAAAATTATGCACTAAGTCTCTAATTTCACTGTGTAGACTATCTCACTGAATGCTGTAGAAATCTCTATATTATGGCAATTAGAGGCACTATACTGAGCACTAAATTGTGGCACTATAACAAGGAACTATCTTAAGGCACTGTAATCTCTATATTAAAGCACTGCTGTTGAAGTCTTATATTAGGAAGCTGTTGAGATCTCTATATTAAGGCACCGAGTCTCTAATTCACTGAATACACTAAATCACAAAGCCACTGCGTAACTGTAGTTCACTTGAGCAGTGCTTAAAATTGAGCCCGCAGGAAGAATTACAATGTAAAGTGCACACAAAAGGAAAAACATGTTATACATTTCAGCACTACCAAAAGCAAATATTCACTTACCATGATTTTCGAATTTGCTTTGCACACCCAGAGCCACGTAAAAATCAAAATATCAATCATACTCAAATGACTTTTTCAAACCAGGTACTCTTTCTGATCGAATGCTTCACATAGTGACCATCTGAACCTTTCTTCCTACAAACCCATTCAAATCCATCTAAACGGTTTTTTTCGTTCGACTAGACGCATATCCTTCCTAATACAGGACACTTATAATGGCTACTAAGTAAACCTTCATTTATACACCAGTCAATTAAAGCTCTTTTCCACTTTCGCTCCAGATAGTACAGAAACTTCAAATTAATCTTACTACATTCGGCCATTCTACCGTCTAAAGAATCAAACCAACACACCACAAAAATGCTTACAAAACATCCCACGATTCAAAATTTCCCAGAATCATGCACCCGATTACGTCACAATTGGGTTTCCATAAAATTCAACTGCTCAGGCTACCATAAATGAGACAACTTGGCGATAAATCAAACTACAATTTTGCCATAATACAAGGGGTACCTTAAAGTCTACTCGACCTGATGAATTTCCTTTTTTATCTTATTTCATTGTTTGATTTAAAATGTAGTTTATTCAGATTATATATATATATATATATATATTGTTGGCTGCTCCTTGGACTTTTTAAGAGAATATAGTTCGATGTGTACATGGACAAAGCCAAGGGAGTGCGCGATGACTAGTTTGTGTAATTCTCTGATTTTTTGTTAAGGTCGAAGTGTACACAATGTTAAGTTTGTGCAATTCTCTGATGTTTTTTAGGTGAAAATAGGTCAATGTGTACTCGCCGCTACAGAAGCCAAAATAACAAGTCAAAGAATTGCATAAAATCGGTATCCATGCTGCAAATTTTCGCCAAGGGGTACCCGTTATTATATTTTTAACCAAAAAATGTTTTAAAACATTGATAAATACCAGAACTTGCATAAAAGTATTTTTTGTGTTGTGACTAATCTCACTTGTCTGACTGTAACATCAGAACAAGATCACAAAATTCGGCTGATCTTTGGATTATGGTAACTTGGCGATTTTTTGGCGACCAACTCTGCTACAGCAACCCTCTATTTTTTTTTTTTTTTTCCGCCGCCATTTTGTCTTCACGAAGTAAAGACATGTTTCTTTTCTTTTTATTTACTGAACACTTTTTTCAACAATCTACTAGCCGAATTACACTTATGCTAGAAATTTTATGTAACAAAACTGCTTAATCATGACAAATATTAACTGCAAAATTGGGAAAAAGTGCACAATCGCAAACTCTTTGCGCGTTTTTCAGAATAGCACATACACATAAAGCATTTACACATCGACTTATTTTTACTTAAAAAAACATCCCAGAATTGCACAAAAATGGCATTGCACACACTCTTAACTTTATCCATCTACACTGCTATTTTCTCATAAATTACAAAAATTTGCACGAAAATGCAAAAAAATTCTGTGAATTTTTAAACTTGGTAAAAAGCACATATATGAAATTACCTGATCACGAAAAAGTATATACCCTTTCCAAGGATGAACATTTCCATGTATAAAATAAATAAAATATCCAAAAACTTTTACCTCTAAATTATCTATTATATTATAAACGTCACCAACGAATTCATACCGCAAATATTACAAATGCTTACAAATACTTAGTGTCAAATATTTAAATTATTTCCATGCACGTTTACTTCAACTGAAACGTATACCAAATTTCTACAAACATAAAATTCACAAAATAACTATCATTTAATTAAAATATCACTAAACCATGTACACGTCGACTTAGTTTTACTTAAAAAAAAATCCCAGAATTGTACAAAAATGGCATTGCACACACTCTTCACTATATCCACGTACACTGCTTTTTTCTCATAAATTAGAAAAATTTCACGAAAATGCATGAAAATTTTGTGAATCTTTAAATCCCATAAAAGAACATATATGAAATTACCTGATCGCGAAAAAGTATATACCCTTTCCTAAGATGAACATTTCCATGTATAAAATAAATAAAATATCCAAAAACTTTCACCTCTAAATTATCTATTATATTATAAACGTCACCAACGAATTCATACCGCAAACATTACAAATGGTTACAAATACTTAGTGTCAAATATTTAAATTATTTCCATACACGTTTACTTCCACTGAAACGTATACCAAATTCCTACAAACATATAATTCACAAAATAACTACCATTTAATTAAAATATAATTAAATTCAAAAACACTACTTAAAATATAAATAAGCACATACATTAAATTAATAAAAATTAGCTTATAATCCTAATTACTTTAAACTAAATCATTGCTAATAACAATTTTCCAATAATATCATATAACTTTATTTACTCCTTACATTTAGAACAATGCATAAAAATAATATCCTCAAATAATTAAAAATACTAACTTACCTAATCTTCTTTAGAATATTGATTACGTGGCCGATAAACTTTTCTTATTTCCTCCGCTAAATAAAAAGCAAGCGTATGTGAGCCTGTTTCAGGATCTTTAAAATCATACTTATAGTTCACAGCAAGGTACCAGGTAAAATAAATAACTTAATAAAACATTTTTACTTCTATCTTGCACAAACTTAAAAAAACACTTATTACTACCCCTCTCAATCCCACTAAATACCCATTTTGAATTCACTTTAGTTAGGGCCATGGGATCCAAAAATTAACCAACATTGTTTCACACAACACAGAATAAAGCTAAACACAAAATTGCCAGATTTTTTTCCAGATTTCCCCCCTTTTCCGATTAAAGAACTGTAATTCATCCATTAATGTCACATGACATATCTCATTATCTCTCATTTCCCTCACACAAAATAATGCGTAATCGGAACTCAGTACTTCTCACATTATTACCAAAGTCATAGGTAGTAACCTTTATCGCCTCCAAAATGTCGCCAAACTACCAGTTACCATATTCCAAAGATCAACCCAAAATTCATCGTGACAATGAGAGCAAGACTGTGCCTGTCGTTCGCAATAGCCTTGAGCACCATACAGGTGGCACTATGACTTCAATCAGTTCTACCCCCAATTTTGAAGAAGAGCAGCCATAAACAAACTAAATATTTAATGGCTAAGAAAATAGGCTCACCACTTCAACCCCCACAACTATAAAATTCCCCAAGAAAAGATTCCCTCCCAGTTGAGAAATCCTGGTTCAGAGCAAATTTGTTTAGAGTTGCATCATAACTTTGAATAATAAAAGTGGTAGAGATAACATTCAATTCCTGGTGTAGCTGGAAGGGGGACAAAAAGGTCCGTTCAAGATGGCATTTTTTATAAGCATAATATTGCAGCAGTTTGTGATACTATCATCAGAGTAAGAAACACAACATGGGTTTTGTGTGTTATGGTAATACTTACTATAATTATTTTCCTAACAGATGGATGCCTTCACAGAGGTTTAAAGTTCTTGAAAGGGTTAGAAACTAAAAATTTTCTCATATTCATATTATAAAAAGGCCACAAGCTTATATTTATGAAATACATAGGGTCTGTTATTTAGATATAGTAAGGAACATAAGGGAAGACATGCCTTCATGGATGACTTTCTAGGGGAAACTGGCTTGTATTTACATTAAATAAGCATTTTAAAATGTTGGATTTAAGGTTTTACTTTAAAAATAAGGGAAGAACTTTTGTTTCCTTACATGTATTTTGACATAAATCTTTTGGTGTGCATGGAGAGAGGTGGCAAACACACTGCCTTGCATGGCAAATGTTCTAGTTATGCAGCTGAATTCAACAACTTCAATGATTCATTATTGATGTATCAAACTGCCACAATCAAAGCCTGAATTACTTTATTCAACACCTCTAAGATTCTTGACAGATCTGCAGATCTGTCAAGAACATACGTGAAGTAATATATTGCCAAAAAAGGAAATGTTGCTGAATATAAACATCAATTCATAAATTTAACTATACTTGCATAAGAAATCAAATCACAGTACTAAAAAACTGGGTTTCATAATCTCATTATAAACAGTTTCATTTTTATCAAAATATTGTGAAGTTGTCTTTTTTTAACTCTATGCACAGTATCACGATTTTCATACGACCATAAGATTTTTTGTTACTTTGTATGCACTGCCTTCTACTTAAAATATCTTGTCTTTTCATTTTCCTTAAAGATATAAATACTGTCTTAATGAATGAAGGTCATTAAAACGAAACTTGTTAAATTTAACTAGTAAATCCTGCTTAAATATAGCATAAGAAAACTTAAATAAACAAATTAGATTTATGCAAGTCATTTTAGCATAAGTCAATAAGTCTTGACATAACAGATCCTTTTTGATAAAGTGGCTTATCGAAAAATGATTAGTGCTATATAAAATGAAGGCGAAGATCTTACAAACATGTTATGGTTTCATAATTATCCATTACTGGCATTAAATTTCCCTGAATTCCAGCAGTTTCAATTTTCTAAAAATGGTTGACAGAAAAATACACAAGTACCTTTAAATCAAAGTACAAAGTGAATTTTTATGAAACAATAAATACCATCATTCCACATAGTTTAATAGGAAATAATAACAAATACAATTACTACTACTAAAAAGTCATATGCCCTATAAAGTTCAGCTACTAAAATTCCTCAAAAAAACAACAACAGTATCTACTTCACAATTATTTCAGCTTTAGATCTACTAAAGTTATAAGAATTTAATTCATAAAGATACACAGTGGATTAAAACTCTACAAAATATTTCCATAAAAATTTATTTTATACAAAATATTAAAATACATTCCATTTTTATAATAATATCCTACAAAATACTTCCATAAAATTACATTTATAAAATACACAAATAAATTGCATCTATTCTCAAGAGTATAGCAATAAATAATATTTATTTAAAATAACCTTTCTAACATTTACATGAGTGGGTGCTCACATTCATTTTGTCAGAACTCCGCACTAATACGAAAAGAATCCGGATAATTATGATCACTGGATTTCATTACCAACTTATATAATCGATCCAATTTTGAAAATATTGATAAATTATTAATTACGATAGAACACCATAGCTATAAAATCGAAGATTTTCCAAAATAAACACCGATCTCCATCCACGATACTGGACACATTTTTAATACACATACGAGATGTGAAATATCCACATAAATAACACCTGTTTAAAATTAACAGTCGCGACTGCACAAAAATTACACCCATTTACGATAATAAGCATTAAATTAAAATACATATCCTCAAATGTGCAGAAATTAGACGAAAACTATTACAAATATATAAATTAGAAATTTATAAAAACTTACAACGAATATACATTTATATTTGAGACAGGCAATGTTAAGACTACTTAAAATATAAATCATCGTTTTTCAGCATATAACAAGAACTATCGAACACCAGAGAAATCAAAAGAAACACAATTTAACAAACAATACCTATTTACATTCGAGTAACATAACTCACACACCCTCACACAAGCGAGAATTTCTGTTTGCAGACTTAACCATAAACACACTCTCACACACCCCTTTTAATGTGATTGCCACAAAATACTTCTCTAACTGAAACCTACGGGGGGAAACGCAAACTACATAGCAAGATTCCAGTCCCCAGTTTTCAAATCTATATTTGATTAAAAAGTTCTACTTTTTCGTACCAGACGTTTAGTGGAGTAAGTTAAACGACAAAGTATCTGCCTGTTAGGTAGGATTTAACTAACAGCTCTAATTAATGACCCAGTGTTAAAATTCTCGGAAGGCGACGAGAACTTGGAGATCGCAGTTGATGCTGCAGATTAAGCCGTGGGTGCATTTTTAATTCAAAAAGGGTATCCCTTTGCATTTTTTAGCAAAACGTTAAACGCTACACAACGGAATTATATAGCGACCGAACGAGAAACGTTAGCCGTGTTGATGACAGTTCAGAAGTTCAGGGTTTATTTAGGAAAAGTACCCGTTACTGTCTCTTCAGACCATGCGGCCGTAGGTGGACAGAATTTAACTCCCAGATTAATTAGATGGGCCTTACAAGTTACAAGTATACAACTTCATAATTAAGCATACTCCAGGCAAGGAAAATACCGTGGCCGACGCGTTATCAAGAATTAAACTGGATGAAAATGATGATCAAATAAAATGTGCTATGTTTACTTCTAAAGTTTTGGATTCCCGAGAAACAATCATTTCTGAGTTGCTAAAGGATCCATAATTCGGTAATGTTTATGCTTATTTAAAGGATCCAGATAATTTCGAACATCCAGACCTTTCCGAAATTAGAAATAGAGCCCAAAACCACGAGATTGTAGATAATTTGCTGTTCTACGCTAAATCAATAAATGAAAACCACGAATATAGGCCAGTCATCCTAGCCACACGACGGCTAAGCATTTTGTAGGAATTGCAGGACACACCAACCGCTGGTCACTTAGGGATGAGGAAAACGGTGCGTAGGGTACGCGAGGCGGTGTATTTTCCGACTCTACAGAAAGTAGTGACAGCGTATGTCAGGTCCTGTAATTTATGTCAGTTAGTAATTAACGACGTTAATTATTGCTCGGCCGGGTACCTAAATAGCATTCACGCGATTTTTCCTAATGAAATTCTTGGAATAGACCTTCTTGGCCCTTTTTCCCAAAGTGAGTTAAATAAAAAACCGGTATCTTTTGGTGATTGCCGATCCTTTTTCTAAATGGATAGAAATAATTCCGTTAAAGCGAGCGTCGGCTAAAATAGCCGCAGATGCGTTTTTACCTAGTTATATTTTAAAATACGGTGTACCGTTAAAAGTAATAAGTGATAATAGTAAGCAGTTTGTTAGTCAAACTTTTGAAAATTTGTATAAAGGGCTTGGGTTCCGTACAGACCACAGGCAAACATCGCGGAAACAGTTAATAAAAACATCGTTAAAATAATTAGAAGTCATGTTAAATATTATCATAAGCGCTGGGATGGCTACATTGATGAATTAGCATATGCTTTAAGAACTGCCAAGCATGATACAACGGTAATAAAAACGCCCGCTGAATTATTTCTGGATAGAAAGATTTTGACACCGTTAGATAAACTCTTTTTCGTCCAAGAACGGGAGCCGGGATTTAAACAGGCAAACATTCAAAAGCCGATAGATGAAGCTTTGACGAATTCAGATGTAGCAAGAGGGCGTCAAAAATTATACTACGATAGAAAGCGCCGTGAATCAGATTTTAAAGTGGGTGATAAGGTGCTGAAAAGAAAATTCACTCTGTCTAGTGCACCAGAGAACATTAATGCGAAATTCGCTCATAAGTTTGAAGGGCCGTATGTCGTACAGCAAATCATCGATGCTGTTATTTACATTACTTCAGATACGGGCGATCGAATAAAGACCAGTCTGGATCAATTAACGCGATACTACGAACATAAAAACTTTTATGTGTTTAATAGTTTCTTGCAGGCTTCCGAATCAGAAGAGGCGCACACTCAACGCCCATTTCTGCCCCACCAGCGCTTCCACCGTCAGAAAATAAAGAAAGAACAGACCAGATGTCAAGGCCTCATACTATCCGAAGAAGTCTCCAAAAGAGACCCCATCGAAGAAAAGTTCCCTCGATGAAAGGTCCAGCGAGAAAAAAATCAGCGGGCGAAGGATTGTCGAGAAGGAAGACCCCATCTAGGAACAATGATGGCCATGCCCTGACAAGGTCTCGCAGCATACAACCCCAGGATACTACAAGGAGACGGTACTCGGAAAGGACTGTACAAACAAGACCACTGGTGGGTAAAATGAAGAAGAGACCAGTCGAAGCTCAAGAACCACAGCAAAAAAGAACCGAAGCAACCAAGAACCGGCAGGTTAGAACCCTCGACAACAGACAGACGCTCCAGCAAAAGGAAAAGACAGGAGACATCTCCATTCAAGCCGAAAAGAAAGATGCTCAGAGGAGAAAAAAGACAAGGTCAAACCTATCCAGTGGAAAGAAAGCAGAGATTAAAAATAGCCAGTATGAATAACGTCATATGGAAGGATTTCTGCAATAAAAGGATGGCTGAGTATCAAGCAACGAAAAACAAAGATAAGTGAATTTTTCAAGAAATCTTTTCTGTTTTGTAAAGGTACATGAAAATCATAAAATACGAACTTACTATTTAAAGTCAATTTGTCTCAGTTGAGGACTAAAGTTATTTTAGTTTTATTTGGCTAAATCATAAAGCTATAGTGTATTCTAGAATTGTAATGTTAATGTAAAGAACTAGTAGTTCGCTTTCTTTGTCGATTTTCGTTTGGTTTATTTAATTATGGCAAGGCACACTAGGGCTATCTGGCTAAGGGGAGGGATGCCTTCGTGGAGGTCTTTCTAAGGGAAATTGGCTCGTATACACGTTACACAAGGGGAAACCACGAAAACGCCCATGCAGCCAGCCCGTCCGCCGGATTCGAACCTCGGACCGAACTAACAGTGTTAAGCGACTTTACCGCTCGGCCGCTGGTGGACCCTTTCTTTGTCGAAAGACTATTTATGTTAACATGCCAAAAGTTGTGGCCTGATACAAGCAACTTCGTATTAGTACTTGTTAATGAAAATTTGCTTTTAGGTTCGTACTTTTGGAGAGAAAAGGAGTCAATTAAAAATTTTTCATTTTATTCTCTATTGTGATAAAAGTATGTGATTGTAGAATGTAAAAATATCTGTTGTGTTAAAGTAAATTATATTGCAAATATAATTTAAATTTCAAAGAGCATATATATATAAGAAGTATTTAATGCCAAAAAACACCTTAGAATGTAAAGTTAATGTATTGGGTTGGCAACTAAGTAATTGAGGATTTTTTTTAGAAAAATCTAAAGACAATTTTTTCATGGAACTAAATAAGACAATATAATAGTATAAATATAATATAAAACTAATCTAAGACAATTTTTTCATGGAACTAAATAACCTTATTCTGTAATGTAATGCCCATTTTGATCAATGACCTTTTGCCATCTTTCAGGCAGCATCATAATCCCACGTTCATAAAACTTCTGTTTTTTATTAACAAAAAACTGAATCAGGTACGATTTGACATCATCATCATTATTGAAATTTTTACCATTCAAGGAGGTTTGTAAAGATCGAAACAAAAAGTAATCAGATGGTGCAAGGTCAGGACTATATGGTGGATGTGGCAAAACATCCCAACCAAGCTCCAATAATTTTTGCCGAGTGACCACATGTGTGTGGCCTTGCATTGTCATGATGGAATACAACACCTTTTCGATTTGTCACTCGGGCCGCTTTTCTTCAACTGCACTGTTTAATTTCGTTAGTTGTTCAATGTAGACATCAGAATTGATCGTTCGGTTGGGTGGTAAAAGTTCAAAGTAGACAATTCCTTTGTAATGCCACCAAACTGATAACAAAACCTTCTTTTGATGAATATCAGCTTTTGATGTTGTTCGAGTTGGTTCACCTGGCCTGCTCCACGATCTTTTCCGCTTGATATTATTGTAAACAACCCATTTTTCATCGCCAGTTATCAGTCGTTTTAAAAATGGATCATTTTCATTACGTTTCGTTAGCAAATCGCAGCTGTTAATGCGTTGCGTTAAATGCGTTTCTTTCAGTTCGTGAGGAACCCATGTATCGAGTTTTTGAACATAGCCAACTTGTTTTAAGTGATTTTCAATGCATGTATGTGATACATGAAGCTTCTCTGCAATCTCACGTGTTGTAGTGTGACGATCCGAATCGATTATTGCTTTGATTAGGTTGTCATCAACTTCAACTGGACGACCAGAGCGTTTTTCATCTTTGAGTGAAAAATCACCAGAACGAAATTTGGCAAACCAATTTTGACACTGCCGTTCTTTTAAGGCTTCCTCACCATAAACAGCACATAACTTTTTATGAGCTTGCGATGCGTTTTTCCCTTTGCGGAAATAAAAAAGCAAAATATGACGAAAATGTTACTTTTGATTTTCCATTTTTGAACGAACGCCAAACGAAAACTACGCAACCGATCACAAAACTTTTTTTACTGATTGACAGCTGAATTGCCAACTATCAAATAACAAAATGTATTTTACATTTGTACTACGTCTGCAACCCTAAAAATTCAACTAAAGCCATCTATGAGTGAAATCCGCAATTACTTAGTTGCCAACCCAATATTTAAAACTTAATGTATTCAAAAGAAAATCTTGAATTGGCACAAACGAAAAATTAGCCAAGTCAAATCATGCGTTTTCGTGCGAAAGCTTGAAAAGAAAATTTTGTTTTGTATGCATGTGTTTTGTAGGGTCCTCCACCTACACTCTAGTTAATTTTAATGTTTATTAGCTCATGGAGAATTAAGTGAATTTAGTGTGTGTCTAAGAAGGTTGCTATATGCTAACAAGTTGATGTGTTTGTTCACTGTGACATATTGCTCTTGCGTTTTTCAGCCCACATTGTGGACAGCGAAAAGAGGATTAGGTTTAAATTAAAGTATGAATGTGTAATGAGTAAATGTGACCCGTAAAAACCGTAATGCTCGGAAAACTCGAGAAAGCTACGGTAAATAAATACAAGAGGGTTAGAAACTCGATAAAAGGGATAATGTATTCTGAAAATAAAGTGTTATTTATTGTTTGATAGACACATGTATTCATAAGTCTTCCTTCCAGATGACTGGAAGGACAAGACCGAATTCCCTATTCAGCAAGCATCATGAAGCAGGTTCAGCGGAAGAAAAAGAAGGAAACAATTATTTCTGTTATAATGAAATTTAGGATTTGTGTGTAAACAGGGCCAAGGCCTATTAGATGTAGAATTTAACAGTTTGTAACAGGCCTCTAAAGACCTTCCTCCAAGTCTGCAAAATTCTCACAGGGCAACTGTAGGGATTTATATTTATTTTAAATAACCAATTTAATTTAATTTTACTTTCTTTCCTGCAAGCCTTCATTTCCCTAATTGTGAATGCCAGAATATTTAAATTTGGTAGCGCACGTGAAGTAATGCAAATTCTACCTCGAGGAGAAAATGTTTTAAATAACGAGTTCTAGAAGGAAAGTGAGAGAGTTTTGGGCCGCTGTAGCGTAAGCTTCTATTTCTGCTTTGCGTGGCTTTACTTTGCTGCCACTAGTTTTCGACGCGGTTTTAAGTAACAAGAGTTTTCTGAGATTTTCTACTACTTGTTAATATATTCGAAATTTTTGTTTAGTTCATGTTATTTGAGTTACCGCCCGAGTGAGGCGTAGTGTGTTAACGTCAAGTCGACGCATTGTGAATTGTAAAGAGTTTAATAAAGGGTACTTTTAACCCTTCTCCTGCACGCACTTACTATACGTGCAGTTGTCACTTAGAAGATAAGCTAAGGGTTCTTACAACCTTATATACTCCATCGTTTAAGGGTGAGTGGGGATCAAGGGACCCAATCTCCAAATCCTGGTGGTGGAGAATCATCATCCATCACCTTTCTTAGTTCGGGCGCCACTGTAGAGACACTAGGTTATTTCGAAGCAGGAGATATGAAAAAATAAGTAATGTCCTCGGCGGGACTCGAACCTCTCGAATACGCGCCGAGTGACCTGACCATTACACTACGAAGGCATGCTAAGAAGGCCGAATAAATATGCGGTAGCCAGAAAGCCTGAAACCGTTTGTAAAACCGTTGATGTTTTCATTTTACGGAGTCTACAATGACAGAAAATGGTTTTCGGATGTCTTGCTGCTTCTGGTGACTTTTGACCTGGCTGGAAATTATTAATTATTTCACTGCTTGAAACGTTAAGTCCAAGTTGTGATAAAACACTTATGGAGATTTAGATCTTGTGCAACCTCTACCAATGTGTTGTTCCCTTCTCGAATTTACCAAGTAACCGTCACTTTGCCCTCCACATAAATATAATTAATGAATAATAATCACTGTCAGAAACCACATTAAGTTTAAGCAACATTACTGAGCTTGCACAACACGTTGTCAATCGCCTCATTTGCATATTTCATGCGGAAACGTATGAGTAGAAATTCCACTTTGCATTCAGTTGCAAATAATTAACATAAACAATTAACCGTTGGACATTTGTTGTAAACATTAATCAGTGAGCAATTTTTCAGATTATTCTTTAATTTTTATGAGAAGCGCAGATTTACTACTTAAGGAAAGCACGAGTCTGAAATGGAAAGAGAAAAAAAAGCCTTTAATAAAAAAAAATAAATAAATAAATTCGTTAATCTGAACACTTCAGGAAAACTCTCTTCTAGCTCACAGGCTATTGAGACTGTCCTCTTATTAGATAAAAGTATAAGACGATCAATTGTTACTCCATTATCATCTAAGTATGTATTATTACTAAAACATAGCCTCATCATTAAAATTAAAATATTTCTTTCACTCATCCAAGATACAGAGCAATCCAGAAAACAAAAGACAAAACTCACTTACTTACCTGGGTGGTGCGATGATGAATCGAAACCAATGCTGATGCATGGGAAATAAAAACTCGAAGAAGTTGATTCATCTTATTATATTATATCTACACTGCAACATAATACAATTATACTAAAATATACTCATTACAACAATTTCCGGGACATTTTACTGTTCCCTAAACATTTTAAGCATCTCAATCCGTTCACGTCACGAGGGCAAAAAAAAAATTTTTTTCTTCCCTACTTCGATGACAGCTAACGCCATCTGGACCTTGTACATGAAATGAAGAGCAGATTTATTTTTAATGTTTGTAAGATACTAATCAGTTTCACAACACTTCTACCTTTTTGATTTTCAGAAGCAAAATCAAAAATCAAATAATGGTATCCTTAGTACCGGAACACACTTCTAGAGGGTACAGTTTACGTACAGGGCGAATCAGTACGCCATTTCTAGTTTTCACTTTTACAACTTTTACATGTCCATCTCTGCTTGTACAAAGTTCTAGGACACGAACGATTGGCCAGTTCACTCTTTTAAGGTTCTCACAACCTATTAGCACAATGTCTCCAACTTTTAATTCACAGTCCTTCAGTCCATGCATTTGTATTAATTGTCCAAGATACTCCTTGCAAAACGGCTTCGAAATTGTTCTCGAAGCTCCTGGCAGAAACGCTGACGAGCCAAGAGTTTATTTCGATCTAAGGTATCCAAATCTGCTGTACCTGAAACCTTAATATCCTGTAAGAACATCGAAGGCGTTAACGGTAGAAGATCCTTAGAGTCATTTGACACATAAGTAAATGGTCGACAGTTTATTACGACTTCAACATCACAGATGATGGTGAGTAACTCTTCATAATTGACTGCAGTTTGTCCTAAGACTCACAATCAAATTCTTTTGGTTGTGCGGATTAGATGCTCCCACCATCCGCCCCACCAAGCAGCAGTGGGCGGAATGAACTTCCAAGTGATGGGATGCAAAGTTTGCCGAGCAATTACCTTTACCCAGTCGACTTTTTTCAGCAATGCAGATTTACCGACGAAATTTGTGCCGTTGTCTGAGTAAACTATAGATGGCCGACCTCTTCTGGTTATAAACCGGCGAAACGCTTGAATGGAGCATTCGGTACTTATGGATGGCCACTAGCTCCAAATGTACACATCGATACACAGCACATGTAAACAGTACTACCCAGGCTTTGTTTTTATTTTTGAAAATCAGAGAGCCACATAAATATATGCCGGTAACTTCAAATACGAAAGCATCTCGAACTCTGTCTAATGGTAATTGAATGGGAGCAGTAGCTGGAGGTTTAGCTGAAAATTGTTTACAACGGACGCACTGTTCCGATCTAATTCGGCGTCTTGCAAGCAATGATCCAGAATTCTTCTCTAATTATAACAGTTAATGCTTGTACACCGGCATGAGAATGCTTTAAATGGAAATCTCTAATTAAACAGTCAACAACATAATGCTTTTAATGTAATAAAATCGGGTACCGGGATGCATAAGAATCATCTCGTTCGGTGGTTTTCGTTTTTACTCTTCTTAAGCCACTTTGATCTCGTACGGTCAAAAGACCATTGATGGAGTCTCCAGTCTCTGGAAACTCTCTCCCTGAACAAGTGAAAGAAGTATGATTTTAGATTCCTGTATCCCGGAAGCAGACAGGAAAGGCTCTTTATTTACAATTTTCTTTTGACAATTTTTGATAAATCTCTTTATCCAACCTAAAACTCTTAACATTTTTGAAAATTTAGAGAACTTCTCACACCACTTAACTTTATACGCTTTTGTAGTTATACTAAGATTTACATTTAAATTTATGCCTTTCCTGCGCTCTGAAAAAAACTAAACTTTCATTTGGCTTAATCTCTAATTTTGGCCAGTTATCTCTAGGGCCTTTGAGCCAAACAGGCCCTCTCCACCAATTTAATTCGGAAAACTGAAGAGGGGGAACAACCACGAGAAGGTAAATCAGCTGGGTTAGAATGACCTGGTACATATGACCGCTGATTTGCTTTAGTGAAAGTGCAAATTTTCTTCACGCGATTGCCCACAAAAGTCTCCCACGCATCATTTCTTTGAATCCAAGATAGGGATTCAAAGAAATGGTGGAATCGGTCCAAAAATATTTTGGGATGTCATCTAATGTAAGAGCTTCTGTTACATATTTGAAAAGACGCACTTCCAAAAGACATACCATAAGATCTATACGGGGACTAGTAAGTTCTTTTAAGGGTGCGACTCTTGACTTAGTCACTACAAAACTGAATAATGTTTCTTCTTTAGTTTCACATCTCAAAAATATTACTGTGGCATAAGCATGCTGGCTAGCATCACAAAATACATGAAGTGTCCAGGAACTTCTGTCTCCAAAACCTATACGTCGCGGTACTCTCAACTTGTTCAAAATTTGTAATTTATAAAACCACGTCGAAAATTTACTTTTGATACTATCTGATAATGGAGTATCCCAGTCTGCTTTTATCGCCCAAATTTCTTGTAGCAGTAACTTTGCAGGCAATAAAACAGGTGTCAAAAAACCCCAAAGGATCAAACATTGTCTGTGTTAAAGACAAAAAACTCTCTTTTAGACAAATTGTCCAAAACCAATACAGTTTTAATTTCAATATAAAGGTTATCTTCTTTTCTGTCCCACATAATCCCCAAAACTGGTACAGAATTCTCCATTGTGGACTCAGTGCACAAAGCACTTTGTGTTAGTTCCACCTCTTTTAGGTCCACATACGTAAGCCCGTTTTTGCTTCAGCTAATATTTCAGTAGAATATTTCACAAAATTCACAAGCTCCTTTTCGTTATCAATATAAATCACACAATTATCAATATAAAAGGATTTATTTAATTTCTGAGGAATAGAACTTTGTTCCTTTGGTACAAATGAACTGAAATAATCATCGCCCCAATAGAAACGGGCTAGACTTTACACCAAAAACTACCCTTGCATGACGGAAAAAAAATCAGCACATTATCTTTCATAATCCAATCATAAAAATTTAAAAAGTCCTTATCTTCTTTTCGTAATTCAATCTGTAAAAATGCACGCCGTATATCAGAGGTTACGCCAATGCATTTTTCTCTAAATCTTAACAAAATTGAAGGAATTTCTTCTATTAAATTTGGTGCTTTTACTAAGTATTCATTAAGGGAGAACGATCTATTAACTTTACACGATGCGTCAAAAACAGGTCTTATCTTAGTCAAGACACTGTCTGGTTTAAATACTGGGTGATGCGGTAAATAGTGCCCCTTAGAATTCAGTTCATCGTCTGGTACTATTTCATTTAGACCCTCCTTCATCCATTCATTAAAAATTCTATCATATTCTTCATATTTATGTAAAGACTTAAGTTTTCGGGTAACACTAAACAATCTTTTCTCTGAACATGACGATTTGAGGGCAATTCTGCGTTATACACTAACCAAGATAATCCGACAAAATAACGATCATCTTCGTTTCTGGAGAGTTTAAAAATTGTTCGTGGGCAATTTCTTCCTCAGCAGCGTTAGTTGAATTCTGATGAGCATCTAATATTCCGATCGTTTCTAAGTCCAAAGATCGGAGATTTATTAAAGTCGTGATCCACTAAACTTGCATACAAAATGGAAGCATTTTTATTTTTGTGATTAACAAATTCATTCGATGCACCACAAACTGTCCAACCAAGTTTCGTACAAACTGCTGTTAGTCCTCCCTTTTAATTGTTTTACTGATCCCGTGAGAATTTTTTCATAAATATCACTACCGATGAGCATTTCTATTTTTGGACAATCTGCTTCCAAATCCGAGAACCAAATGTTGTTTCGTTTTAATTCTTTTAATATTGGACCCTTGGATGCCCGAGGTATATCCCCACATATTATGTCTTGATCTAAAAATTCAAATTCTAGATCTGAATGCTTACGCGTACTGGCTGAACATAATTTTACCCGATTTTTGTTATGCAACTTTGGTTCTGTTGTGGCACCTCCAAATAAAGGAAGACCAACATTTTCTTTGGAGACATTTGGTAACCTCAATTCAGTGGCTAATGATTTCAAAATCTATGATTTTTGGGAACCACAATCTAAGAGTACCCTAACATCTTTATGCTTTTTGATACCAGCTACTCTTACGCGTAAAATTCATTAAAGCTATATCAGCGGTACAAGTTTGCCTGGCTGTAGCCGTGTGTATGTTGTCTATTTCTGATTTTTCTGTTGAAGGTCCAGTTTCATTATTAATTTCTGGACACAAAATAACTGAGTGTGATTTACCACAAGCAAAACTCCTAACAAACTGTTTACAGAACCTTTCCATATGATTTGATTCCAAGCATTTTAAACATTTTTTCTCTTTAACTTTAGAAATCCTTTCATTAAGAGATAATGAACGTGCATTTTACCACAAAAAATACAAGCATGTTCTTTAGCAGGGGCGTAGCTAGAGGGGGGCATCTGTCCCCGGGCGCAGAATCCAAAGGGCGCCAAACTGATGTTACGACATTTTAGAATTAAAAGTTTTCCATCCTTGACAAGCAGTATGGGGCGCGAAATCTTCAGTTGTCCCTGGGCGCTGAAAACCCTAGCTACGACTCTGTTCTTTAGTTGTAAGAAAACCTGTGGCAGTGGGAACATTAGCCTGTTTCTTAAATTTAAATTTACTTTTTGTTTCCCTCCTTGCTTTATCGTGGTATCCTTCTTTGCGACTAACACCGTCGAGTCCACTACGCGCCAATTTTAATCTCTCCTCACCTTCCACTTCAGCTTTAAAAAATTTCATTACGTTGGTAAGGCGAGAAAGATAGTTCTTTCAGACTGGTTAAAGAGCGAACTCCTTTGCCACGCCTTTAAAACATCCTCCGTGAGACCGATTCCAACAACGGAAATAACAACGATGTGTTTTCGCTCGATTTAAGACCCTAAAGATTCTAAGGCTCTCAACTGAGCTTCAGTTTTATCCAGGTTTTACAAAACGTTCCTTTAAAGCTAAAACAGCTTTATCATAATTTTTCGAAGTCACGGGATAGCTTTCAATAAATTCTTTAGCACGTGATCCGGGTTTCATACACTGAATCAAATAGGAAAATTTGTCACTTTCATATAAATCAGGGTCAGTGTGAATTTTCTCAAACTGCGACCAAAACGGTAGCCAATTTATCAATTCCCCATCAAACATCTTAAGTTCGATTTTCGAAAGTCTATACTGTTTAATCTTACTACAACAAATACCAGCACCATCATTTGGTCTCGTTTCTAAATTGATTTCATTTGAAAATTGCAATTTTTTTTTTTTTTAATTTGCCGAGTTAGTGTTATGAAATCATCAGAATACATCTCGCGACTTTCGATTTCTTTAGTAACATCCTCCTCTAAAGTTTTTCGTCTTCAGTTAAAAAATCAAGAATTTTATCATCTAGATTTTTTATATCTGAATATACATTTTGTAGTTTAGTAAGTTTATCTCGTATTAAATCTACAGAAAAATCTTCTTTTACTAACTCCGCTTTTAAAATATTAGCAGTTTTTGCAAAAGAAGTGCGTAAATCTGTCCGTTTCAGAGCCTTTAAAGTTTCCATAGTTAACTTTCAAAATAAAGCAAAGTGCTTTACAAAATTGTTTCGATTTCAAACTAAATTATACTTTAATACATCAAAAACTATCTATAACCGTTAAAATAATTTTTTTAAAGTTTATTTCTTAAAATCCTATCAAGGGACGCCACTTTATATTATTACTAAAACATAGCCTCATCATTAAAATAAAAATATTTCTTTCACTCATTCAAAGATACAGAGCAATCCCAAAAATAAAAGACAAAACTTACTTACTTACCTGGGTAGTGTGATGATGAATCGAAACCAATGCTGATGCATGGAAAATAAAAACTCTAAGTTGATTCATCTTATTATATTATATCTACACTGCAACATAATACAATTATACTAAAATATATACATTATTAACGATTTCCGGGACATTTTAATGTCCCCTAAAGTTTTTAAACATCTCAATCCGTTCACATCACGAGGGCAAAAAAAAAGAAATCCTTTTTTTAGTTCCTTACTTCGATGACAGCCAACGCCATCTGTACCTCGTACATCAAATGAAGAGGAGATTTATTTTTAATGTTTGTAAGATACTAATCAGTTTCACAACAAAAAGCCTTTAATAAAAAAAAAAGAAAAAATTTAATCTGAACAGAAAATATCTCTTCTAGCTCATAGGCTATTGAGACTGTTCTCTTACTAGATAAAGGTATAAGACCATCAGTTGTTACTCCAATTATCTAAGTATGGGCTTGAAGCTTTGCTTTTAACATAAAATTTTTTGTCAAATTAAGCTGAGATAATGAATGTCAAAATTCAAGAGCTTTAATTATATACTTCATTTATGAAATTTGATTCATATCATCTTTATAAAGATGGGCGAATTTTTAAAAACTGCATTCTTATATTTGTTTTCCATTAAAGGAAGATTTCAATTTTGTATTCATTAAACACTTTAGTGCTAAGTAAAAAATTTGTTTCCTTTTATTACTAGGATGATACGATATTCAAAAGAATACAGACAATTAGGATTCAAGGAAACTTAGATTCATCCTATATGTACTAAACATACCTGAAAATGTTATGCTCAGCAGAACAGAAAACTAAAATTTTGACGAAAGTGAAAAGATTATTCCCTGCGTATACATTTATGCCTAGCCAAGCGTTCCTCATTTCTGTTACATTTACTATACTTATAATGCCAGTACAACAGACTTTCTTATAAACAAACATTTTATCATTCAGTGTCCATTGTTCCGATTTGCGAACGCCAATGCATAGAATTTGCAATAGCCGGTGCTTAGATCTGCGATCGCCACTGCATAGAATGAGAATATTCAAACTTCGGATTCAAGCCATCATAGCGGTGCACTAACTCACTCTCTTTTCTACGCAAATGAAGTTCAAGTACCAACATATTCCGTTTTCTGAGAAAACGTCAGACTCAACAGTTCTAAAACAAATTTTGCAAAAATTGATCATTATAAATTATGGTACCAAAGTTCAAACGAATTTTCTTTTCGTGACTTTCAAGCACACTCACTTTTTCTGCGTGATAAGCTCTGTCAAATGAAACAGAATACCAGTTTTGTTTTTATTCTCTTATCTAATTTCACACTTTAAAAATGGAAATACAGAATCTGCACTCATGATCTTTTTTCAAAACTCTTATGCAGTTAGTTAAAGGAAACTAAAGCAGAGCCTTTTTAGCAGAATAAAAGAATGCTACACTAAAAAAAAAAAAAAAATGGTGGCAGAGTTGCTAAGCTTGCAATACAGATGAAATTCAAGAGACATTGTCGCAATGATTTCCATATCTTTATACATCGCAGCATTATGGCGAGACCATTATAAAAATGCTTTAAAAATACGCATACTTTATGTCAAGAAGTACATATCAAGAAGAAGGCACAGCTGAAAGTAGTTTTGTAACAGCTTGAAAGAATTTTCTGCTAAAGCGCCTTGAATACATCATTATTAAAGACCTGAATTAAGAAATATCTTTAATTTGAAAGCTATTGAAAACAAACGAATTTAAAATAAATTTTAAATTAATTAATTATGAACTATTTATTGAAAAATATACATAAATTAAGTTTCCCCTAGTTATCACAGTTTCAGTTACTTTCTTAAAATGAGAACCGTTTTTACAACAGTTACAAATGTTTAAGTTGATTTATGAATTTTCATGATGCAAAGCAATCCTAGAAGTATGAAATTGCTTTCTTTTTTTTTAATTTGTTATTATGCAGTTTCAGAAAAAATTGCAATAACAAATCAACATTATAAAAACCTTTATTTACACTTTTATTTAAAAAAACAATGTCCATATATAAAAATATTTTTTAAAGTGCATCAACAAAATTTTCATGTCAGACTATACATTCGCATCGATTAACACATCATCATCAAATTTGCATTAAAAATTTTGTATTAAAAAGTCAACATATTATTAGTTTTGCTGAAATGATTATGTAAATTATTTCACACTGTTGCAAAATGTAATGTACAATGCAAATGTTGTACAATTAGAAACATTTAAGTACATGAGGAAACTTTGCATGGTAAATCAAAAATTTTATCTTCCACTGTTAATCATTATACGAATTATTTAGATACAAGATGCATATCAAAGAAACTTAACAGACAATGTATGTAAAATTTAACAGATAACATGGTGTGAAAAATCATAAAAATTACTTGGGTTTGGGCTGAGCAATGTTTAGGCAAAGTTAATTTTATACTGAAGAACGCTGCATTTTTTAAACATAAGGTGCTATGGGACTGCTTGCTAAAAATCTATATAAAAAACATAATTGCATGCAGTTAATTTACAGACAGAAATTATCTATAACAATTATAATCAGTAGACATATCTACGCATACAATTATATTATGTAAATAAAAGAAATTGAAATACCAGTTAAATATGAGTTTAATCATTATTTCATATTTTTTCGCAGCACATTTCACATAAATGCAGTCTTCTCTATTCTTACATATGGTATCTCTAAATTTCGGGAGTTGGCAACATTTAGCTAAAAGTTAACAAAATGTTAGGAGTGAATCTTGCTGCTTGAAATCGCTGTTAGAAACTTAAAAAAAGAAATTCCATTCAAATGCAATGCCGTGCACATTTTGATCTGACAATACACAAGGACACTCTCTTTGACATGTATGAATTTTGGAACATTTTTTTCTTAAGCTTTTTTTTTTTTAATGGCAGGCACTACCCATTTTAGGCTTTGGCTACTACCCAGAAGCCCAGAAGCGAAGGCCATTTTATTATGGAGACACCTGTTAGGTGCCCACCGCTGTCTCCTATGATGGGGATAAAAAATTTACATCCATGCTTTCTCTGAGATTCCAACCCGGGTCCTTCGGTACGGCAGTTAGAGTCACTAACTACTTTCCCGTTTGAACAGCAAATACTCTTAAGTGAAAAGTACTTAAATTATGAGCAAATCTTTTGAGTTTCAAAGTTTTTGATTTATTTGAATAGCTGAAGGCCAGTTTAAATATCAGAATGTTTTGCACTTTATCTTTACATTAGTTGCAGGATTTTGTAGATTCTCTTTCTCTATTTAAACATTGTTGGTGCTGACAGAATAGGTTCTCATTTGCTACCAATCTAAAATAATCAGCTCAACAGACATGTGAAAAAGATACGCATACATACTAAATCAATGCTCTACCTAGTTCGGAATTTTCAGAGTATCTGAAAATTTCCTTTTGTGTTTAATGCTGTGGATTCATTATTATTTTTTAACTCTTACATATTTGTGTATAACAGAGGTGTGATCTTCATTCTTTAGCAATTTGTTAGTAATATTTGAATTTACTTATTTGTACTCTAACTTCCCATTTTTACAAGCTTGCAGTATTGGTATGTGTCTCATGCCCATATACTCCTATGTGTGAGATTTAATTACTGCTGCAAGCCTCAGATAAATACATTGTGAAGCACATATAATAAGCTAACAATTACAATAATAATCCATTAAGAATATTTTGTTTGACACTGCATCGTGAAATCAAAAATAAATTTTACATTTGAAGATGCAAAGAAATTGCCGTAGGTTTTCCATCAGTGGTTTAGTTACATTCTCTCTCTAAAACAGCTTTGTTTCACTTTTCTCTTCATAGCCCATCAGTGGCCGAATGCTACTGATGAGAATACCAGGAATTCGCCTTTGATTATATCTTAGGCGAATGGGCTAGTTTCACGGTTTGGTTTTCTGTACATGTAACGTAAATACGAGTCATTTTCCTTTAGAAAGACCTCCAAGAAGGCATCCTTCCTTTTAGGAAGGCAGATAATCCTTGAGTGCTGCAGCGTATTCAAATAACTTCATACATGTTGGTCTGAAAGGGAGTTTGTGAAGTCTTTAGTCAGACGTGGCATTGCTTTGAATACGTTCCGAAAGACTAAAGCTCCAATTTTTCTTAAAAATAAATTCCACCTTTTTTACTTATGCTAGATAATTCACTCAGATTCAAATACTGTCTTTAAAAACAAAATGAAATAATTAATGCATGCATTTAAAACTCAGCTTCTTCAGTGAAATTTAAATAGCGCACGATTTCAGTGCTGTAGTTTTTTTAAGACAGTTTTTGAAACTTGAAACAATGTGGCAGAGCAAGGTAACAAAATAGCTCAGTTTCTTTTGAAATAAGTATGGAACTCTGAAACGAATGAAAAAGAAAAAACATTAACCTTAAAATTTAAGCTGTGAGTAATATACTTGTGAAAATGATTATGCAACTTATAATATCATTTTGTTTTATTAACACTGGCTGAATGAATGAATCAAGACGCAGAACAATGGGTTGAAGGGGGGAAGAACAGACAATTCAGCAAAATGGTTGGTTAAGAATTAGAAGAAATGATCTGAATTTTAGTATTTAAGTAACTGATATTAATTTAGAAGTCAAAAAACAAAAATCAGCGTTATATTTTCAAATTTTCACAGGACTAGTTTTACCGAAAACTAATTGATATTAACCCGAAAAGTTCATGAAATAACCAAGAATCGTTGACATACAAACTCATGACGGAAAAAATGCTGCTGATTGCTTAGCAGTGAAAAGGCAAAATGAAAAATGACCCAGAATGACCAAGTGTACCAGATAATGGTCAACTAACATCTTACAAAGATGAGCGAAATAGAAATTTATTAACTGCACCTGAAAATTTCTTCTTCTTCTCTGAATATTTAAAGGGAAGAAACGTTATGAAATAAAAAAAAAAAAAAAACATTTCAAAGGAAATTACTCCTCAAGCCACTAAAGAGAACTTACGGTTGTTGATTTAACCACGTAGTCAAGGAATACTTTAGAATCTATCAAAATTCTTTAATACATATTAAAACGTTACAAACGAAAGAATGACACATTGAATGGAGATTATTCAGTTAAAGAAACTTGCTCGAAACTCAACATTTTGCCTGCATCAAGTGTTATGACGATTCATAGCAAAAATATGAAGCGGAAAAGCGTAGTTTCTGCATTTGTTACGTCAATAAGCAGGCGAAGATGGAACTATCGGGAGTTCGAGAAATTTTCCAAGGTGTCTGTGGCCGTGGTGCCGTCCAGTTACTTAACATCGAAGATATTAAAACCAATGAAATAATAATTTTACAGTAGAATTCATGTAACATAAAACACAAAAGACGGAAATATTTAACAAAGCTTAAAAAGCTGTAACTAACTGAAATATAAATCAATGGCGAACGGCTTAAACTTGTTGTCTTAATGCCATTAACGTTAATCTGTCATTATCATCGTTTGACCTAATGTTTTACTCTGTGGGGATTTCGAGGCTTTATCTTTACGCAACGGCACCCTTGTGAGGATTTCTGTCTAGGTCAGTGAGTAGTTTCTACGGACTCCCATGGGTCCTTATGATGTGCTAAGGATATCTGTGGCAAAGTAAAATTAACTTCGGGGTGAGTTTAATATAAAATAAAATAATGTGACTATGTTCCCTTATTATGAAAGTTAATATAAATTGGAAGCAATTTTACGAGTAAAATAAAACAAATTCTGTCCTTTTTTTACATCTAACAGAATGAGTAAGCCGAAAAAAAAAATGCAGACAATATAGTTAGTGCTGAATATTTAAAATATGATTCTCCCCCCCCCCCGGTTAACGGGATATATTACTTCAGGTACATGCCTTCTATTCAATAAAACTTTGTCAAACGAATCAATGAAGCTTAAGGAACATTTGACAAAGGCCCATAGCGACAAAAATTACAAAGATTTAAATTAAAGAAAAAAGTCAAAGAGAAATTTTTGACGACACTGTTATTCCGACAACATTTGAGAGAGATGTCGATGGACTGCGTGCTTCTTGTAACATTTCCCTAGTGATTGCAAAAGTTGCTCTTTACTTAAGGCCACACAGCATTGGTGAAGAACTTGTTCTACCGTCTGTAAATGAGGTAATACTGAAAGCGCTGCATAAACGATCAATATTATAAGGCTGCAATCACACATCCATTTGTTTCGGACGAATAACTTTTTAAAACAATTTTTCTACCTGCTTTACCATTGAAAGAAAGACGCACGATATTTTCCTTCCTTTCTCAAAAATGTGAAAGTTGTTCGTTTTCAACAACCTGTTAGCTATCAGCATCGAATCCCGATGAACAACCATCATATGTAATAGAGAACTAGTTTACCCTTTACATGGTAACCCCAAAGTGATTGGATGTTTTATACCCCGTGAGCAGAAAAATTAAACTGAAACGTTGTTCTTCCGAAATGTCTCGAATATGCGATACAACCTTAAAAACAATTCCTTTGAGTATGGTCCAAAGAAGTATCGACGAAATGGCTCGGTGCGCAAAAAATTCTTCATCTGAGTTCTTATAAACATCTGAATTCTGTATTCCAGTTTGACGAGTCAATTCTGCGAGGGAAAAAAAAAAAAAAAAAAAAAAAAAAAACTCACATAAACTTACTTTCAACTTATGCGAGCTTTGTAAAAGAAAAGATTTTCCAAGAATTGCTATTTGTCAAATGTTTGGAAACCGATACAAAAGCTGAAACAACACTTAACGAATTAAAAAGATTTTTGGATATATAAAGCCTTTGAGAATATCCTCTCTGTTATTGCTGACGATTTTCCTACAATGGGACGGCGACACCAACGCATTTGGGCATACTCGAAACAAGCTTCACCGAATGTACTATCTATACATTGTGCCATTCATCGATAACATTTAGTTGCTAAAAATCTTAGTGAGCGCTTGCATGGGTCACTAGATTATGTCATTACAACAGCTAACAAAAATCAAAAGAAATGTCTTAAATAAGAGATTATTTGTTCAACTTCGTTTGAAAATTATGAAGATTATAATCGTTTAACTATTTAACACGCAAGTTCGTTGGTTACCTGAAAGTGCATGTTTGGATTGATTTTATGTACTTTTTGATTCAGTGTTGGTATTCTCGGAAATTAAAGAAAATGCTTTGCGGCTCAGTTTAATTAATTCAAAAAAGGACTTACATTATATGACTAATTTATTCGCCATATTCAGCGAGGAAGACACACGAATGTTATTCACAAACATAAGAGCCGAACATAATGTCATATCATCCACTTAGGATTCATTCATCTCATTGTAAATAATTTTTTTGGGGTATTTTAAAACAAAAGTTATAATGTCAATAAATACTAGTTTAAAAATCAAAATGTTTTATTTTATTTATATTTACTATTCAAGACATCAAAGTTCAGTTTGTAGTTTTTCTATTATGCAGTAATATAGAGTTATTTCACTTGGGGTTTCATGGTCAGGTTTTTGCAATAAGAGGTGGTCCATGGGCGTATTAAGTTTGGGAAACACTGGATCTAGGTGAATAGTTTGGGTAAAAGTGCCGCCATCTTTATGATGAGAACCGCTATACAGGATCCCTTGTCACCAACACCTAGTAGATGAAACAAGAGCTCTAGAATACATATCCTGTGTCAACCACAAAAGGGATCGTGAATGATAGGTAGCGCAGGCTAGGTTTAGCTTTACCATTAGCGTGCCAATTTCCTTTCAGTAAGCAATAATTTAAAGATTTGCAAACACAGAGCAGCTGATATAACTGTAAAGAACGTTGTAATAAATAATCGTAATCGCGTTTTAGATACAAAATTAAGGGTATATATTTTACACAGACTCTTTTTTTTTTTTTTTTTTTTTTGATTTAGTAAAGCAGAATTAATTCAAAGGAGAATGAGTGAAGTTAAAACATAGAATCGATATCTCCAGCCTATAATTTACTAAGTTCATCTAATCTATACAGTCCTGCCCGGTATTCGTGGCTCAGAGCAGTAGATAGGAGGACAAAATGACGTAAATTTTGGAGTTATAAGTTTAGAAATGCAACCAAATAGTTTTTTTTTTTTTTTTTTTTTTTTTTTGTAATAGATCAAAAATAACAGAATTACCTTAATAAGTAACAGAGAGTATATTCTGGAGCTGCAATTATTTTTGCATTACTTTACTTGATAACACAACATATAATGTAGTCTGGCGCACAAATAGTTTGTCGTTACTTTACTTGATGCTAACAATGACTTATTTGCATAGTTTATCAATTAAAGATTATATATGTTTCACGAAAATTCTATTTCATATATAGTTGCTATTACTCGCCAAAGATATTCCGTGAGTAATAGCAAAGATTTACCGCGAGTAGCAAGCGTTAGTACTGTATAAAATTATTTTAACTCTTATTACAGTATTAGTGAAATTGCGAATTAATTTTTAAAAAAACTAGTTTTAAGAAAATTATATTTTGAGAATATTTTGTTAACTTTACAAGAAACTTTCTGCTATACATACTCTATTTTTAATGACTGAATTAAAAATCATCACTTCAGTTTTAACTATCGGTAGTTTCTCGATTCTGTACCACTAGATGAGGGTAGGCAGACACGTTAAGGAGCGCAAAAAGGAAGAGAAACATGCCAACGCTAGATAAAAACAGCAACCTAAGGTCGGCATATAGAAAAAAAAAAAAAAAAATTCAAAAGCGGTGCTACATAGGTTCCTTTTACTTAGGAGCAAAAATATTTTTGCGAAATTAAGTCTTTTCCCCTCCGAACGAAATTTTTTTATAGTGTTGCAAATAACTTTTATTTATGATTATATTTCTCATTTGTATTTTACAACATGTGTGGCAACACGCTTTTTATATTTTTTCTCTTGGCAACGTTTTTTTGTTGTTGTCACTGTTTTACTTTACCATGTAGAATTTACTGTACTTGTGCCATTTTGTGTTTCAATATATGTTAATTTAGATGAATGTCTGCTTATTTATTTGTCTCCATTCCTAACGTTAGACTTCATCAGGTTATGGGTACCAACATGATATAACTGTGCGGGAAAATTTATGAGCGAAGTGGAGATAAACATTACCGGCAGTTCTTAAGCCTTACGTGAGTCGGCAAATTAGTTCGTAAAAATGGAAGCTGCAAAGATATTGGTTCAGCCGTTATGCGGAAAAAGTGATTAGCCTATTTGGAAATATAGAATTAAGTTCGTATTAAATTATCACGAAAACGCTTTAGAAGTCGTGGAAGGAAAACTGAAGAAGCCAGAGGAGCCTGATCATGCGGCCGCCGAAAAGATTCGAAAGAGATTTAGAGATGATATGAAGGTTTTTAATAAAGCAAATAATTGCGCTATGATGGTTCTTACGAACTCCATGACTGAAGACACTTTACAAAAGGTAATGAGATTTGACAGCGCAAGAGACATTTGGCTGGAACTTCACAAAGTATTCGAAGATTCGTCCGATAACCAACTTTATAACATATGTTTACAGTTCTTCAAATTCAGTTGGTCAAATGATGATATGGCAGCTCATTTGTCAAAATTGACAAATCTATGGAATGAACTGAACAGTGGGCTTGCAAATAAGGAAGAAAACAGACTGCCAGAAATGCTGTTGATTTGTAAAATATTGGATACTCTTTCTCCCAGTTATCGTACTTTCAAATCGAGTTGGTTACTTCTTAGTGATGAAAAGAGAACTTTAGATGAATTAACCACACAATTGTGCACCCATGAAAGAGAATTAAGGAAAGATCCAAATTTTTTAGAAACTTTAGATCAGGAAGCATTGATAGCAAATCCGGAATTTAAGCGGAAATCATCTATTAACAAAAAAAAAACAATGGCAAGTGTAATTATTGCCACCAGAGAGGACATTGGGTCAGAACATGCAAGAAATGGATAGCTGATGGAAAACCGCTGAAACCCAGTCCACATATAGGGCCAAACAAGGGAAGTAAAAACAGTGTTGCTGCAAATATGACACTTCTAGCTGTAGATGATACAATATTTTCTGCAGAAACGAATTCTGATGATTGGTTTATTGATAATGGGGCCTCGAAGCATGTCGTCAATAACAGGCACTACTTTATAGACTTCAAAAGATTTAAGCTTCCTCATAGCATCACTGTGGCAAATGGAAAGTCATTACCAGCAATTGGAAAAGGCACCATCAAGATAATGACCATTGTAAATGGGATGAATCAAATCAAAAATCTTGAAAATGTCTGGTATGTTCCAGAAATAAGTAAAAATCTATGTGTACTATGTATGTACTACTAAAAACAGTGTGTTTGAAGACATTTAAGGACTGCTATTTAAAAATAGATGGTGAAATAGTTCTGCATGGAACAAGAAATGCTGGTGGGGGTCTCTTCAAAGCCGTGATGAAGACTTTAGTTCCTGAAACTCACATTGACGTCAACATGACTGAGAATAATGAATCAACTCTCCAACTTTATCATGAACGATGGGGTCACCAAGATAAAAAGTATGTAAAGGCCATTGTAGAGAAAGAGTTGAATATTAAGATTAAGTCTGATATGAAATTATATGAAGCTTGTGTATACGGAAAATTCCCACCGTTTAAAGTTTGAAACCAGGAAAGCGGTTACAAAAGCTGGAGAATTGTTCTCGACAGATATTTGTGGGCCATTTGATCAGTCATTTAGGAAATACCGTTACTTTGCAATCTTCAAAGATGCCTACGCCAAATTTCGATGCTGTTTTTTTCTTAAAGCACAAATCAGAAGTAAAAGATGTGCTTGAAAATTTCATAGCTCACGCTAAGAACTTAGGGCATACGGTTAAAGAAATGCTCATTGACAATGGTGGAGAATTTGACAACCATGCCGTTCGCAAGATCTTGAACAAGCATGGAATCTCACAGAGGCTCACAGCTCCATATATACCAGAACAAAATGGCAGTGCTGAACGAGAGAACAGAACAGTCCTAGAAATGGCCAGAACTCTCAAATACTCGAATGAGGAAGTGGACTTTCCAGCTTTCCTATGGGCAGAGTTCGTCAGTACTTCAATTTATATATTGAATAGGACAGGCAAGTCTTCAGTTCCTAATTCAAGCCCTTATGAATTATAAATGGGAAAAAAACCCAGAATAAAACACATGCGCATCATTGGATCGACTTGCTATACTCATATCCCAGTTCAGAAGAGGAGAAAGATGGACAAAAGGGCAACTAAAGGCTATCTCCTTGGGTATGATGGAGATGAAAGGTACCGCATTTACATCAAAGAAACCAGTACAGTAATCTGTTCCCGAGATGTCATATTTGAAGAGAAACCTTCCATGACTGGAAACATTACAACATTGCACCCACAACAAGTTTCTGGAAGAAATTCATCTCAAGATGATGAAGTTGAAAATAAAGTAATAGACGAAGGCCCTCAACAGGAAAAGAAGGAGGTGGAGGATATACCAGAAAAGGAGACTCGACCCAGAAGACAAATTTCGGCGCCTAAGTGGACAAAGGATTATATCATGGAAAATTCAGAGATTTATGAAGAAAATCCTCCAGAAATAAATGGAATTACAAGTGGAATGCAGTGCAGCTGTCAATCCGAGGAACAAAAATATGAAGGCTCAACACCCAAGAAAGCTTTCCAGAATGATCCTGAAACTTTAGAAGAGGCATTAACTAGTCCAGATGCAGAAAAATGGAAGTTAGCCATGGAAGAAGAGTTGGAAAATTTAAAACGAAATGAAACTTGAGACATAGTGCCTAGGCCAGAGGGAAGGAAAGTTGTGAAATGTAAGTGGGTCTTCAAGAGAAAAGTTAACAAAGATGGACAAGTGGAAAGATATAAAGCTCGTTTAACTGCTCGTGGCTACACCCAAGTCGAAGGAATTGACTACAAAGAGACGTTTTCTCCTGTAATAAAAACAAAATCAATTAGAACTTTATTAGCATTCTCAGTTGAGCAAGACTGGCAGGTTCATCAACTTGATATTACTGCAGCCTATTTAAATGGACGACTGAGTGAGACAATTTTCATGGAACAGCCACCCGTGAGTCTGCATGAGAAAACACACAGAGAAGTTTGCTTGCTAAAGAGAAGCCTTTATGGACTTCATCAGTCTGGGAGAGAATGGAATATGTGCCTCAATAAATTTCTGAAATCAACGAGCCTAACAAGATCCAGAGCAGATCCTTGTGTTTACTTCAATAAAGAAAAGGAGTTAATTGTAGGTGTGTATGTGGATGATCTTCTTGTGATGTCCAGCAAAGAATTCATCATTCAGGAATTTAAGGATAATATTGCAGCTACATTTAAAATCAAGGACTTGGGAGAAATACATCACCTTCTTTCAATTAGGATAAGCAGAAGGGAAGATAGCTGTGTGACTCTTGACCAAAGTGTCTATGCTAGTGAATTCTTGGAAACAACCAATATGCAAGATGCTAAAGGAGCATCAACACCATTAGATCCAGGTATGAAATATACAACAGCCACTAAGGATAACATGTTGAATGCTGAAGGAGCATTAAAATATAGGCAGGCTGTTGGAGGGCTCTTGAACCTAGCAGGAGGAACAAGGCCAGATTTAGCTTTTGCTACTACTTACATGAGCCAATTCAATAATTGCCCAAGCAAGGAACATTGGGCTGGTGTACAACATATCCTTCGTTACCTAAAACAGACCAAGGAATCAAAGCTGACTTTCCAAGAGACAGGAAAGAATTTGGAAGTGTTTTGTGATTCTGATTGGGCTGGTGATAAGATTGACAGACGATCATTTAGTGGCTATGTGGTGCTACTAGCAGGTGGAGCTGTCTCATGGAGCAGAAAGAAACAACAGACGACTGCATTGTCAACAGTTGAAGCTGAGTACCTCTCAATGTGCCACGCAGCCAAGGAAGTACTGTGGTTCCAAAATTTTTTTAAAGAAATTGTGGGAGAACATTTTTTAAACTTTCCACAAAGCATATTTGTTGATAATCAGGGTGCCATTTCTTTAGTCAAAAACCATGTCACTTCAGAGCGTAACAAACATATTGAACTCAGGCATTCTTTCTTGAGAGAAAAGGTTGAAGAAAAGTTGTTAAACTTTACGTATGTGCCTTCCAGTTCAAATGCAGCAGACATGTTCACAAAGAGTGTGCAAAAGAAAGCCTTGTTCAATCAAAGGTTCTGTGTAGGACTGAGGGAAATTTAATCAAGGGGGAGTGTTGCAAATAACTTTTATTTGTGATTATATTTCCCATTTGTATTTTACAACATGTGTGGCAACACGCTTTTTATATATTTTCTCTTGGCAACGTTTTTTTAGTTGTTGTTACTGTTTTACTTTACCATGTAGAATTTACTGTACTTGTGCCATTTTGTGTTTCAATACATGTTAATTTAGATGAATCTCTGCTTATTTATTTGTCTCCATTCCTAACGTTAGACTTCATCATATAGAAGTTAGATATGGCAGTCCAAATAAAAAGAGTACGGGTGACACAAACACTGATGAACGATTCATTTGATAATCACTTCATACCCGAGGCTCGGCAACATTTGATATCGGATGGTTTACAGGATGATTCTAAAATTATCCTGATTAAAGACAACTGTTCGACTCATACTTCATTTAAAGTTTCAGAAGAAGATAACCGGGTCTTATTCTTTCCTCCAAACTGCACATCCATCATTCAGGCAACAGATATTGCAGTGCTACGTTCGCTGAAATGCAGACATAAAGTAGCCTTTTTAAGGTATCTGCCTACGTTAAAAAAACGATTTCGGCGAAAAAATTCGATTTTTTTTTTTATTGCCCAATTTGAAAGGTCAATTTTGTAGGATTCCGAAAATGGTTCATTTTTACGTTTGTGATAATTAGAAGAGAAGGTATAGCCAATTAACTGCACTGGAAGTGAAAGCAGAAAGACCGGAAGTGCCATTTAAAAGGCTCAACTTAAAGGTAAACAATGTTGTTATCCGTGTTTTTTTTTAACTGTTTGTGTGTAAAATTGTGCTAAAACATTTCATTTTAATTCTGGGTACTTTTTTTTGTTTCTGGCAATAATTATTTGCCTTAATTCTTTGAACTGGGACTGGCAACATTGCGGTTTTTTTAACTGGGTTTGGCAACATTGCGATTAGGTATAAAGACTATGTTGCTGGGTGCCGTTTTAATTTTTAATTCAGGGTATCTTGGATTACTTCCTGTGTTTGAACATTTAGGCATATCAATTGAACAAGAAATGATTAAAAATTACTTTGGAATTGATAACGAAAGAATAAAGAACTCGAAAATTCATTCGTCGCTCATTTCGAAAATAGCCAGAAAACAATTTAAATCAAATAGGAAATCAAAATTACTTAAGTATAAAGATATGGAGGGTGTGATGTACAAATGTGGAGAATTTTAAAAGTATAAATACAACAGAACAGTTTTTCTGTTAATGTGAAATCTTTAAATGCGTTTTCTGAAAAACTAATTTTTCTAGTGTTTTTACATACAAGAAATGTAATTACTCAAAATGTTCTAAAGATATCTCTATTAAATTTCACTAAAATGTTTTCTATATTATTTATTAGGTTTTAAGCTACAATCTAAGTAATATTTATTAATTTGATTGTTTTATAAGTATTTCTATATAAAACGATAAGAAATATTTTACAAAAAACTGTGTTTTTTCATGTAATTACACATATTTTAGTAAATTTTAGACATATCATATACATTTTAGTTCATAACACAGATAAGTGTTGTAGTAGTATACAGTATAAAAAAAATTGAAATATATGCTGTGAGGAAAAATATACGGCATTTAACGTAAGTGTTAAATTCTCCTAAAAATTTGCATAAAATTGCATATATTTCAAAAATTTATAAAAATATTCCTAAAAATTTACCTATTTTCATGATTTGATATCATATTTTGACTAAATAAATATATATTTCATCAGAATTCTATGTTTTTAAAAAAAGGTGCTCCGAACGTAGGCAGATACTTTAAAATGTATGCTGAATTACCAGAACACTGGAAAGAAGGATTTTTGAAATAGTTCAACATAAAAATCTGCATAATTAATGGCCAGCTAACGTATTAAACAATTGACGCTGATGATCATGATGACATTCGCGAATTTGAAGGTTTTTGGACATCACAAGCAAAAGGCAAAATTGTCCAGTGAATGGAATTGGTAAAGAAATGTGGAGAAGTGGTAGTAAATGAAGAAGATATAACAAAAGTTTTCCATTGTGATGACAATGTCCCGATCATCAATCAACTAACGGATGGCGAATGGGCGATTTTAATTCTAGAAAATTGCTTCCGATAGTGAAAAGAGGAACAAAAAGGCTGTTGAAAATGAAAAGATTTTAACTGACAGTTTAGTGGGATGTATCGGCATGGCAGATACAAGACTTGAGCAGTGGAACCAAGATTGGCGCTGGGATGTTCGGCGCCTGCCTGCGACAAAAAAAAAAAAAAAAAAAAAAAAAAAAAAAAAAGCGCCCTTCAAGATCAGCTTTTTTTATTTTCATTGCCTATCACAAATGACAGTTATTTCATTTCTCATCACAATGACAGAATTTAGAAAAAGAAATAAAACAACAGAACTATACTTTAAACAACTGAATTATAATTTAAAATATGTAATTTAAAAATTAATTAAACATTTATACATAAAAAATTAATTAATAAAACAATAAATGAATTTTTTCACATCTGAAATTTTATTTTTCTACGTTTTAGACGAATGAAAGTAGAAATATTTCTTTTATGTCTAATTCGGCACGTACATAAATTTTAACTGCTATGAGTCTTAAAAACCTCTCTCATGACGTACTCATATGAAAATATCCGATAATGAAATATAAGCCAATAATGAAAAGTTTTAAGTTCTTAAGGTATGCCATTTTTTTTAAAAAATAAACAGCACTTGGGTACATTCAAACAATCAAATTTCTGTATGCTGATTTTTTTCCCGTATTTTTAATCTATCATTTTTATATATGGCGTATAACGCGCGTCCGCAAATTTAGATCTTATTTTTTGTACTAAAAGTGTGCAACCGACGCCGGAAGTTGAAGGTACATTGAAAGAAATAAAGAAGAAAAAAATAATAGTGCAAGGTCGGATCACGAACAAAAAACGTGTCGTATTTACGAACAGTGACTTGAGTTACGAACATTCAAGTCGACGACATGGGATTTTCAAAGGTGTTTTGAATTAAACTATGCCACATAATTAGCACTTATATCTTTCTGTAAAAATTACTTCAATAATTTCCACTGCTTAACTCTCATTAACAAAACCCGGCAGCAAGTGACTTACAGGATCATAACTTCGGCCTGGAAGAAATTATGTTCAGATTGGGATGTAGGCAGAGAATATGAGCACTTGGATACTTACAACATTTTTTCTTATCTCTTTCTCTAGACAAAACTATGAGCTAGGAAGTTAACGAAGATATGAAGAAATTACTACAGGACCATAAAAATGAGATCAACAGGAAAGAATTACAGCAACTTCAGCAGTAGCAACAAAATGCAATATTACATCAGAAAACGTGAAGAAAGAAAAAAAAGTGTGCAAAGTGGACGCACTCAACTGATCAATGTTTATAAATGTTTTTAACCTACACATTGTTTCAATGAAGTTTTTGATCAATTTCAAGCACTTTGATTAATTTGAGTGAAATTTTTTATTAATTTCAGAAGTTGATTTATTTTTTTAATTTTACTGCTCATTGTTGTACAAAGTTTGAGGTAAGTTGCAAAATAAAATAATTGTTCCATTTTTATTTAATCTTATCGTCAAAATGTCTTATCTCCGACCTTATCGCCAAAATGTAAGTAAAACTTTAGATATGGATTAATTCTCCACTTTTTAGTTCTCCCATGCTCATTCTTATGAGCAATCATAGCGCAGCGAGTTTATACTTTCGCATATTCAATTCGTTAGAGCATCTAAACTAAAAGGGACTTTTTAGTTGTGGAAGAAATGTCTTCAGAAGAAAAGGTTAGGTTAGGTTATTCAATTACGGCAAAGCCTCAAGGGCTATCTGCCTAAGGGGAGGGATGCCTTCGTGGAGGACTTTCTAAGGGAAACTGGCTCGTATACACGTTACACATGGGGAAAACCACGATAAGCCCACGCAGCCGGCCCGTTCGCGGGATTCGAACCTCGGACCGAACTACAAGTGTTCAGCGACCACTCGCCCGCTGGTGGGCCCAGAATAAAAGGCATTAAAAAAAAATAAACTTAGCTCTTTAATCTGCAAAATTTATGCAACTTGGGCTAAGAAGTAAAGTTTTCATGCAACACTATCACCCTGAGGAAGCAGCAATTAAAATACAACATAAGTATTTTCCACGATAATGTCATGTTCGATTTTAGAGTGTAGTGGCTCAGCTACAGCACCAGTAATCATTATTTTGAATTTCAATTATTTTATGTTTTTGCATCAGTTTAATCATTTTTTGGAATTAAATCAAATGTTTTGTCGATATTGATATTTCTAATATTTCATTTTGTTAGATGCTAACAAGTAATTGTTTTTGATGATTTTTAGTTTCTATTGCTTATGTTATTTTAAGCTGCAGCTCATATTATAGTTAAAAATTAAATCATTAAATTATTCAGTAGTGATTCTTACTGTTTCTCAATTGTAATAAAAATTTGAATACCGGTAATCAATGACGACAAACTGGTGATCCAGATGTGTCTCCAAAGATCACTTCCCCCATCCAAAAGGAGTATTTAGTGTCTTGATTGCACTGACAAATTTTCAAACTAGATGAAAGCGATTCCCTTAGATAGTATTTTAGCTGATACTGTTGCTAACAGCCTTTTACAGCAATTGGACTGCGCATTTTGGGATGCTAAACAAGCTCGTTAGCGATGGTGAATCACAATTTAAATATGAAATATTGCGAGCTTTATTCAAAAGTCTGCGATATCAAGCGCGAGGGATTAAATTTTTTAGAGGCCCCCAAGCACATTTGGAGTCCCTACATATGTTTACGCCAGCTTTTTCTCCATTCCTTCTCTCGCTCTCGGCTTTGGCTTAGCTGCACCAAGCATTTCATGGTAAAAACGGAAATGGAAAAATCTTTTGGTGCCCCGTTTCCTGAATACCTAAGGACCTTTTTGTGGTGTACCTTTTCTTTGATGCCCTAAGTACGTTCTTATATTGCTTAATGATTAATCCAACCTTGGTATCAAGTTGCAACATTCTACGACCTATCATCCCTCATCTAATGATAAGGTAGACATCTCCATAGAACATTAAAAACAGCATTTGTGTACTGCTCTCTAAGAAGATAACAAACATTCTATTGAGCAATTAATTTATGGCAGGAATCTCAGACTTCCCGGACAGTTTTTCAGAGAACCAAGTATCCAGACAACATCAGAGAGTTTTTTTTAATAACCTCCAGAAACAGATGGGAGTCGTCGGATGCATACAGATTCGTAAAATTTCATCTCAACAGATATTCGTACATAAAGACTTAAAAAACTCTTCTCATGTTTTTCAGCGAATAGATAAGGTAAAAGAACCTCTGCGACTTCTTTGCGAAGGACCACTTCCTGTAACTGACTGCAAAGATAAATATATAACTATTAGCATAAAAGGAAAACATATAACTGCTGCCCCTTGATAACTGGAAACCAGCCAGTTGAAGAGAATTCTCAGTCGACTCAACCTGACCACCAATTGCACAAATCCAGATGTAGTTCAAAAATATTCTTGCATGGGTAGAACTATATGTTTACCCATAAGATTCAGAGACTGTATTTAAATTCTTCAATTCTGACAAAGGCTTACCATTTGTTATGTTATTCATTCCCTATTACCAAACGTTCATAACGCAACTTAGTGGTGGGAGAGCAGTGTAGTGATTCAAAACACAGGTAGTAATTATTTTTTATTTCATACTTTTGCACAAGTTTAATCATTTTGTGAAATTTATTTTAATGTTTTGTTAGTATTGATGTTTCTATTCCTTTTTGTTGGATGATAGCAAACAGTTTTTCTTGATCACTTTTAGTTTTAGTTTAGATTCTATTGTTTATGCCATTTTCAGCTGCAACTCATATTACTGTTAAAAATAAAAACAAGTTAAAAATAAACCTAGTTATTCAGTTGTTAAAAATAAACTTAGTTATTCAGTTGTGATTCTTGCTATTTCTCAATTGTAATAAAACTGCATACCTGTAGTCATTGCCGACAAAAGACATTTTAATACGCAGGCAAGAAAAATCACACTGGGCAAATTTTGAGTTGGCAAGTCCAATGAGTCTCAAGCAGAATTGAAGAATGGCTGTTACAGACAAAGACAAGATGAAAAAAGATGTTCTCAAAACAGAGTTATTGGATTAAAGTAAAAGTATAACATGCCAAATAACAATTACTAGAAGTTCAAACAACAGTTAATTTCCCTTACGCTGTTTGAAACAAACAAATTTTGTAAAATAAGTAGTACCATCAAACTGAGGGATGAGCCTCTCAGTCCTACTCTTGTTCATATATATACACAGGATGTCTCAAAAAGACCGCCCAAATTCTGCACAGCCTAATTCCTCGCTTAGAATACATAAAAAGTGTCCACACATCTGTACCTGTATGACCCATAGTTTTCGAGAAGTTAGTTTCGCGTCTCATAGTTTTTGGGTAAGAATCATGGACCTTATAAGATATAGACCAACCCAAATGGGTTTTCTCCCTTGTTCTGGCGCATTACCGGCTGTCACCTTGACCACATCCGGAGAAGTAGGGATGACTTAACAATAGTTGGCTATTGCAGCGCATATAATTATCAATTAAAAGCTGGTGATAGCGCTTCATTTCACAAATTAAAATTTTTAGATATTTTTATTTTTGAAACCGAGACTGATTTTTAAAAATTTAGCATGTTTATTAAGCATAATTAATGTTCTAAATAATTATAAAGCTGTTGCATGCTTTCAGGTCTGGATATTTTTTTAGCTTTTCCTGTAAGGAAATTTGTATCTACTTCTTTTAAAAAATAATATTTTAAATCTGAGCTAATAAAAAAATCCAAACAAACAATTTTCTCTTACAATTTTTAGCTTTTTATTGGTGTAAATAAGCAAAAAATACTAAAATCCAAAAAATGGATTTTTGAAAGTTTTTGCTTAAAATTCTTAATTGTACTGCTTTTTAAAAATTATATCTGAATATTATAGCATAATATTCTACAAAGAAGTTTTATTTCAATAATATTTAATAATACATCATAGTGATAAACACTTTTAACACTTTAATAATTTTTATGCATTTATTCTAATGTCAAAAATTGTATTTAACTGTAATAATTAATTGTGCTAGTATTTTATAGTCGTTATTTTTTAAATTTATTTCTAGTTCTGCATAAGTTTTCTTATTTATTGCGAATTTATTTTATTAGCCCAAAGAGGCGGCAGCTCAGAAAAGCTATTAGTTTCGAAACAGCATTTTGCTTTGTTTCACTATAAATGTCCGTTTCACTTTGTAAACTCTTGCCACAAAATATTATCGCCCTGTATTATATTTAAAGAAATTAAATAATGAAGAATCTGCATGAATGCATGTATGTTTCTCTCACACTGTGAAAAAAACAACAACGGAATTTAGAGCCATCAAATTTTGAATAACGTAATCCTCTACCCGAACATGGGCACCTGGACGGCCTAATTTCAAATTTGTTTTAATCCATTTCATATTTTGTAACTTTAACAGAGTTTTGATTAATAAACTCAGCGCGTTCAAAGCAAGCAATGGCAACTCTGTACAGAAAATAACATTTTTATCTCCAGCGCGAAAATTCTAAAGATATGCCATTTTCAAATATTTTGCGATATTGCTCTTGAATTGAATTTTATGTGGTTTGCTTGCGAAGAACATGATATTTAATAAATAAAGGTAACACACAAAACGTTACAAAAACGCTCCTTTGGGCGTAATATACAAATCCGAGTGCTTCCAGAGTTCATCTTTTTTTTCCTCATTACACTCAGAAAAGTTTATGCTTTGAATTTTATGAATTACTAAAATAAATAATCATCTTGTAATGTTAATAATTAATGATCATACAATCAAATAAATGATCATCTTGTTATGTTATAATAATTTTAAAAACTACTGCCTGAAAATGCTCACAAAATCAAAGAAAATTATCAGATCTTGTTTAATTTTACCTTATTTGTTTCAAAGTATCTTGCGCTATCAATATTATTTAATTTTACTTTATTTGTACACAAAAATAAGTTCTTAAGTTTTGCGTTTAGAATTTTTACCGTTTTACTGAAGTAAAGAAATTTATACAAGAAATACGCTTGAAAAAAATAAGCAACATGCAGTACAAAGTGCTTTTATGAGATAGTAAATCTTATTTGCAAAAACTCTGACTTTCATAATCTCAAATTAAATGTGATACAACATATCACATTTAAAAGCACTTATGTGATACAAACGCCATAGGTTTCCGTGTTAAAGTAAGCGAAATCGTCCCTACTCTTTCTTGCGGACATGTGGGTGACGCACGCTCTGGCCACTGGGTTAGTCTATCTCTTATAAGGTCCATGGTAAGAATAGTATAACGTCATATCTGTTGGTATACAAATAGTGATGGACTGTCGCCAATAGCGCGATAAACTGTATGAACTGGAAACACTGCAAAGGAGTTAATTGTGTAACTCGCTTATTCTTTACTCTTACTTTTCTCACTCCTACAGGAAAGGACAGTGATATGATTCTCTCTTTTATGTAACTCCCTTTTCGATATGTATCTAGAATACTAACAAACCTAATCTATTTTCTTGTATTAAAAAAGTATGTGTTTCACTTAAAACTTCCGTCTATAATCTTTTTTGGATTACAAGTTAATTAGCTATCATCTCGCTTGAAACTGCGCTAGATACAAGGTAAAAAGTAATCAATTTACTCTCTACTTTTATTAAATTGCTGTGAAATTTCGAGGGGAAAAAATATTGGAAACATGAACCATTGGTATTTGCATATGTTTAAATATGAAAATGTTAAAAATGTCCACCTCGTGTATCGAGGCATGCATGCGAACACCTAGAATGGCTGACTGCACACGTTGCAGCAGCGTAGCGTCCTCCAAAGTACACGCAGCATGAAGACCAGCAACCACGTCACTTTTTGTCGTAACTCGTCTAAATAAATCAATTCCTTCAAATGGGCCCCACAAGAAGAAATCCAAAGGATGTAGGGGTTAGGTTCTATGGGCGCCGCGATCGCTAGATCAGACACCTTTGGTTTTTTCCTATGGAGCCGCCTGAAGAAATTCGTCTATCAAGCCTAGTTACTACAGAAAGGGAACAAGTTGCTTGTTCTCATGCTGCGTGTACTTTGGAGGATACTACGTTGCTACAGTGTATGCAGTAAGCTCTTCTAGGGGCTTATATGCATGCCTTGATATGCGCGATGGATATTTTGAACATATTCCTATGTAAACAGGGCCGTAGCTAGAGTTTCCAGTGCCCGGGGCAACTGAAGAATTTGAGCTCCTTTCTGTGTGCCCAGAATGGAAAACATTTCATTAAAAAATTTCGTAGCATCAATTTGGTGCCCCTTGGATGCTGCGCCCGGGGACAGATGTCCCCCCTTGCCCCACCCTACCTACGCCACTGTATGTAAACATAATACAAATACCGCTGTTCACATGTTTCCAATAAAGGTTTTTTTCTTGCACCGGGTATAATGTCATACGTTTCTTTCTCATTTATCTCAAAAACTATGGACTGTACATTTCTTTTTGGCATTTTTATGTATTCCAAGTTAAGAATCTGGCAGTGAAGAGTTTGGACGGTCTTGATGGGAACATCTGGCATGTGCATCATTATGAAACCAAATTTTTTGAAATAGTAAATTTTCCTGTTTCATTCTGCTATGTTGACGATACTCTGTTTGACGGTTACAAAGAAGATTTAAATAAAGTTCTTGCAATAATGAATTCCCTTGATACTGCTGTTCAGTTAACTTTCGAAGTTGAGACATCCAAGTCGCTTTCGTTCCTCGAAAGAAATCTAACTTTAGTACTACTTATATTATAAACTTTCAACTCAACACACTTCAAATTCTGTCACCCGACTAAACAGAAGTTAGCTTCATTTTATTCCTTCGTTTTCCGTGCACTTCAATCTTGCTCCACTAAATCGATACTAGATCATAAGCTAAATTACCTAAAAACATTTGCTATTAACAGAGGTTTTCCCCCTAGTATTACTAATTAAGCAATTAAAAAAAATTATAATCTCAACACAACAAAAAGCACTCTCTTGTTTTAGGAGATTATAAGAATTGTGTAGCCCTTCCTTTCTTTCCCTATATTAGCTATCAAATTGTACGCATTTTACAGAAGTTTTAACTTTCATGTCCTTTTTTCACCTATTAATAAAAATCGAGCTCCATACTTAAAGATCCCATTCCGGATATGAATGCCTGAGGTATATACAGTATTACTTGCCAGTGTGGTTTAATTCACATAGGTCAGCTAAAGAGAGCCTTAAAATTTTCGTATTAAAGAATATGAAGCATATGTTAGGACACAGCTATAGCTAGGATTTTCAGAGCCCGAAAACAACTGAAGATCTCGCGCCCCTCTTGTTTAGCAAGAATGGAAAAATATTCATTCTAAAAATCTGTAACATCAGTTTGGCGCCCCCTGAATGCTGCACCCGGAGACAGATGTTCCCCCTTGCCCTTCTTTAGCTACGCCCCAGTGTTAGAAAAAAGAATGCAGAAATTTGTTGTTACTAACAACATCACTTGTGTGACAATGGTCAACACAAGCCTACAACATTTATCGTGACAAAGAATCAGATGTGCTTGTCCTTGGCAAGCCTTGAGCACCATATAGTTGACAGCCGACCTTGGGATATGGGTTCAAGGGTCTTCTACCCCTCTTCCCATCCATGCCTTTTCCGGGATTCGAACCTGGGCTCTTCGGTATGGTAAACATAGACACTAACCACTATCTTGGTTGGGCGGCTAGGCAGAGAACAGAAATTATATTTTCCTTTTTTCTTCAACTAAAATTAATCAAATAATATCTTCCATTGGCGAACTATATTTTCTACAGGCATTTCACATTCATAAAATCAGTTCTAATTAGTCAAAGATCTAAATTCCAATCCAAATTTACCCTCAGCTTTTAAAGAAATTATTTTATAATTGGTTTCCTTTTTCATTAATAGATGGTGTCACAAGCTATGCTTTCAGTTTTTGTTGGAACTTTCTCGAATTTTCTAGTTTACTATTTTTTCCGGTATCCTGTAAGCACAAGCTTGTCTTTTGTCATTTTCAGTCTAGCAGCTGAAGAAGATTCTGTAATAAGACTTCCAAAACTGGCAGAGCAAATTCTAAAATTAACATTGATTACGCTGTTTTGAACTTCTAATAAGACTTATTGGATGTTTCTATGTAAGAAAACAATATTTTTTTTATATACTTAATTATTTTCATTGGGTTTTGGATTCGGTACTTGTGAACAAGACTTGGATTGTAGAAGTACAATGTTTTGCCAAGTTTAAATAAGTAATCATGTGGTCCAGAATGATGAAGCAGTAACATGCCACAGAGCATAAGCATGTTCAATGACAATGCCATGTCTCGCTTTAGAAACATTTTAAAATGCAGACAAGAAGAAATTAGACTAGACAAATTCTGAATAAAGAGGCCAGTGACTGAATGCCACTCAGAAAGAGCGAAAAAAAAAATAAAAACAAGAGATGCTCAATGAAAACAGTTACCTGATGCTTTTATAAACGGAACCTTCTCGTCTCTAAACAATAACATGTCTTCCTTTTCTCTTCTTCATCACTATCTGCTTATGCAGACCACTCTCCTTTGAGTAGGTGTAGTAAAATCAAATTTTCGTGTATTTTATCTGTTTAATTTAGGGTTTACCTTCATTTTTATCTTAGATTTCATGATTTCCATTGGTTTTGCATTATTGTCTTTTGCAGAAAGTATTGCACATACACTGATTTAAGTAAGCAATCATCTGTCATCCAGGAATGGACTAACCCTTTTAAATTAATTCCTATGGCGAAAACTGTTTAAGAACTTTTTGCCTAATAAACGGTCTTCAGGATCAAATTAATTCGTGAACCGAGGTTCCACTGTATTAATCTTTTTTTTTTTAAATTTTATTTTTCTTAGGGTCATAAATATCTCAGTATTTCACTAACAACTATTTCATATTTTTAATTTCGTTATTTATACATGTTAGTCCCAATTAAGTCCCAATTAAGTTTTCTCGAGCTTTGTCAGCATTTCTCATATCTGTTTTAGGTATCAAAAACTGGTTACAGAATGACAACAACAGAGGAAAGAAAAGTTGTCATTGCGACAACTTCAGAAGATTATCATATGAAGTTCAAAACAACTTGGAGTATAAATTTTTAAAACTTGGAATACTGGAACAAGGGCAAAAATTTGGCTGTTTAATTAATGTATTTATCAGAAGAGGATGCATAGCAGAGAAACATTCAAGCAGACAATAACATCAGCAAGATGCAGTGCAGATTGCTTAGGAAACTAGTGATTATAACCCAATTGCACCTATTCGAAGGTGCTCACATAAATTAGCAATTAGATAGGAAAATATTCGCTCTCGAGGAAGTACGTTTTCTAAATTTACGCTCAAATGCGGCTTGAACTGCTTGATATGATAATGTTTTTAAATGCAAAGTAACAACAGCTATTCTTTTCTTCATTGTCATCTGTTTGCAACAAATTCTTAACACCTAACACAAAAATGAGAATCTTTTTATAGCCAAAAATGATTGAGATTAGAAAGATCCTGTACCTAAATATCTTTAAAATGATAATTTGCAGGTGTGCAGTTTAAACTTAAAAAAACTCTAAAATAGGAAACTAAAAAAAAAAAAAAAAAAAAAAAAAAAAAAAGCAGGACATTAAGACACAAGCTGTGCACTGTTCAAAGAAAAACAAATGTTATTGTTATTTTCAAAGCAAATTATTTAAGAGAGTTATTTTTCTTATCAAGGTTACAATTCACATTTTTAACATAAAAATTATCACAATAAAACTGAAAAATCTGACTTCACTGGACAATTTTTCTTCTTCCTCTTTTTTTTTTTTTTTTTTTAATTGAAATCCATCAAAAAAATTTCTAAACAAAAACTATATTCTTATCAAAAATCACATTAAAAAATAAAATAAAACAAAGTAGATACCAATAATACAAATAAAAAGAAATGGGTCTGAGTCAAGTGAATAAATCTAAGATTGTTAATTTCTATTATTAATACTCGAAACAATGGATTCTTTTAAAAAATTAAATCCATTTATATAATGACTGATATATTTATTCTATAGTATACACTGTACTTTTGCATACAGTAGAGCTTCAAATTCCCAAACTGAATGGTAAAATATAGACTTTTAAACTAATTAACTTTTTTTGATAATTCAAATTTTCAATTACTTAAATTTTTTTGGCTTGTCAATGTGCAGATGCAGCTATTCTTTTGACTATTTTTTCCCTTTGACCTTCAGTTTCTTTTTGGTAAAAAATTTAAAATTTTATGCTGTCTAACTTAAGTGTTTTTTCTTTGTGAGAGGGTAGATTTAGTTTTAAATAAGTTGCACTTCTACTTGCCAAATTTATTAAAAGATAACGGTTAACAAATATCAGTGTATTTGTACTCGAGTGCATGTCTTTCTCTGTTTAAGAATCAGCACATAACTTTCACCTGACCTCTTATGCTTTACGCATAATTTATAATTTTATTTTGAAATTTTCATAATAAAAATTAGATGACTTGCTTTAAATATAACTAAATTGCATAGAGATAATACACCATGCATACTTTCACATAAAGATGCATGCAAGCTAAACACTAATGTAAGCCGTTAGGAGAATTTTGCAATAAAACTTCCAGTACATTGTTAAATCAGTTTAAGAATTAACCATAACTGGCTTTTATGTCAAAAATCTGAATTGTATTGATATTCACTCTGTTAACAGAAACTGAATAATGAATTACAATCACCTTTGATTACTGTAATTCATACTTCATAAAGCAATAGAAACGATTAAATAATTGTATATTATATGGAAATCATCACGAGCATTACAGCTATAATCTAAAGACAATTTTTATTATAATATAATAGCTGAAATATTTTAATGGAGATTCATAAACTTTACTAGTAAAATTTCTACTTTATAGCCCATTATACCTTTACATGACAATACGTGAAAGAAGTCATAAGGAAGCAAGCAAATTAGCAATGAAATTGTTTTAATAATCTTAATAAACAAATCAATGAATCCTGAAAATAAATATTTCCAATAAACTTCAAGCGTATACTTTAATTTTAGAATATGAGTAAGGATTTGAAGAAAATAAGTACATTATTTTAACCCCATTTTTATGCAAATACTTATAATTAAAAAAAAAAAAAAAAACATATAACATGGAAGAACATGCTTTTCAGCTTCAAGTGGTAGTGCCTTTTAGAATTACTCAAGAAGTCTTTTAAAAAGCCTTGTTATTTTGTTTTGAACAATTCATTATTTTAATAATGCTTTTAAGTCCTTAATTAAAATATCACATCAAGAGATATTACATAACAGAAATATATTCAGAGTGCAGAGACAGAGGTACTTACGATTTTGTACATAAACTGAAATTTGTAATGAACAAATAGCTCATGATCATCTTATTAATAAACAACAACAACAAAAAAAATATCTATATAGTTTTTAATTATTGTCTGTAAATGAAAAATTTGTTTCTAAATTTTTAATGACGTATTTCACATATCATGCCAATCAATTATAAGTCAATATCAATCAGTTATTAATGAAAAAATAGCATTACATTAAGAAGTTCTCATTTTATTATAATTTAAATTATGTAATATCAGTATTTTCAAGAATTTTGGTAGTCTGGATATGAAAAATGGTTAATATGTTATAAAAATTATACTTAAATAATACACACACAAAGACACTCTTTAGCAGATTTTACATTATCAATAAAAACTTTGTAGCACTTTATTTTTCATTAAAAAAAACTTAGTAATCTGTACAGAATCCTTTACCCATTGCTTTGTTCTTTGCATATGAAAAAAGAGTAAGAAATAAACTTCGATCCCTTGGGTACAAGAAGAAAACATGACAAGATGAACTAGAATTAATTAAAGGATCAGAGGTACTCTCTGGCAAATTTTCAATAGCCTCTGAAGAGTCCAGCCGATTTCTTTTCACATACTCTGCAACTCTATCAACAGCATCACAAGAATCCTATTGAAGGAATTCAAATTAATATCAGAAAAGACTACAACTCAGTGCAACATTTAGAGTTATATCCTTCCCCCTTATATTATTAAAAATGAAATGAATGAACTTTTTCAAAAGCAAGACATTTAACATATCTGAATACAATGTAAAAGCACGATACAGAAGATGCATGAGCTAATTAACGATTATTTGCAGCACACTGTTCTAAAAATATCTACTCATAATGAATTTAATCTTTGAAACCACTTTTATTTACATGTTAACTACAATATCTACAAAAATTACTACTACAGAGACATCTTGCATTTAAGAAGAAAATACATTTTAAGAGCACTTTAGTTTGCTTTCAATATCTGTGTCTTAGAAAGTGAGTCATGTGATTCAGTTTTCCAAGCTTCACAAAAGACTACACCCAAAAGCCCTCAGAGGTAAAATTCTGACATACGCAGTCACACTTCATTATAGTGTGATTGCATACTTGTGTTATCATTAAAATATAAAAAAATTATATGATGGAGTACATTATATAGCAGATATCAGTGACCCATAACAAACTTCATAATATAATTATGCAGATAATTTTGGGGTGATGTTATTGATACAATAATTCACAAACTCAGATATTTGTATTCTAGTATTTAACTGAAATTAAAAATTATCAATCTTTGTTCAATGTATTTGGATTAAATGCAACTAAATTTGAACTCTACAGATTATAATATTTATAGTTTGCATGTTACAGGGTATAAATTTGAACATTATGATGAAAATTATAACGAGTATGCAGGATTTTTATATCAACTGCCTGAGAAAGAAACCACCAAAATTTACCATCTAAGATCAATTATGAACACAAAAGCAGCATCACACAAAGCTTTCAATGGAAACAACTAAGCTTCTCATAGCAATTAACTCAAAAATTTAATTCAAAGTAAATTAAACTAACCTCCTTATAGAATCAGTTAATAAATTTGAGTATTGTGCAAGTAATTACCATCATAGAAAATAAGAAGTGTCCAGAGCTCCATTTCTGAAATTTCAATGTAATTTCTAAGTGAAGGTTAGGTTATATGAAGATATGAGGGCTACCAGCTTAAAGGAAGGAATACCTTTATGAAGCACTTTCTAAGGAAAACTGGCTCATATTCATGTTACACAAGAGGGAACGTACAAAGTAAAAGTTGAAAACATGAAAATAATTATTCTTACACTTGCAATATACATTAAAACAACTCTTCCTTAAAGCATTCACAATATGAAGCAACACAGGGGTTACTTTTATTAAACCAAAGCCAATCACACCTCGTGCCTGCATTTTGTGGTGATTCTGTATAACTTTGGGCTCATCGCCCAGTGACATATATTTCAAGTGTCTGACTTATCAACTGTCAATGGTAGGTTATGTGACTACCATGATCATAACAAGTGATGGGGAATCTGGGTTCGATTTCAGAGAGGGAGCCTGAGAAACAGCTACCACATCCATCGAAGGCAGCAGGAGTGCAAATTACCCACTCCCAGAACAGGGAGGTAGTGATGAAAAATAACAATACAGGATTCTTTGAGACCTTCGTAACTTAAATCAGTACATCTAAATCCTTTAAAGAGGATCAACTGGAGGCAAGTCTCTTAACAGGCATTGGATAAAACAATTATAATTTCAAGAAAAGCAGCCAAACATCAATATAAACAACCAAAGGAAAAAAAAGAGCACAAATACAGTAATGAATTCAAAATTTTAGTAATATGTAATTTTGATTTTCGAAAGCATGGGAAAAAACCTTACTGGAACTCCATTGATGGATGAATGTACCTGAAAAGTTAAATTAATGTCTTAAAAAGTTGCCTCATCAGCTAAAATTATTATTATGACAATTTTTTAAACACACATTCCACATAAACAATAAATTTACACATAATCCACCTGCAGTTGGAATGCATTGTAGGAAAGGAAACATTGTCTTGAGTTCCGATGAAAACTTAGTTAATGAACAGAAAACTCCTCAGAAGCAGTAGTTTAAAACATTGTCAACAATATTATAAGACTTAACACATTTGGAATTACAGGTTTTCAATGAGCCCACCTTCGCAAATGATTACGCTTTGCATGCTGGAGATTGTTGACAACAATGGCGAACATAATACCGCAGGAGGAACCTGTGTAACTTCTCGTTTTATGGTATCTTTCAATTCTGATAAATCTCACGGATTTGATTTATATACCTTAGCTTTCAGATAATTCCAGAACCAAAAATCCGTAGTAGTGAAGTCGGAGGATCGCGGTGGCCACGAAACTGCAAAGTTGTGGCAGATGACTCTATCTCCAAATTGCTCTTGCAGCACTTGCCAAACACATGTGGTGAAGTGCGGAGTAGCACCAACTTGCACCCATACAATGCCATTAATGAAATTTTGCGTTTGCAATTCTGGAATTACATAATTCTGCAACATTGTTGTATACTAAGTACTTGGGACGGAGCAAGTTTGTACCTGTGGAAGTGACCTATTCGAAGAAGTATGGCCTAAAAACGAATGCGCTTGCGATGCTGCACCATACAGTCATTTTAGCTTCATGTAAATGCCACATTGTGAGGACTTTTATCAATCCAATGAATGCAGTTCTTGGAGTTTACATTCCCAGTTAAAGAAAAAAAGCACCTCATCCATCCATGATATCCACAGTGGCCACCTGCTCCCTTCATCATATCCGATGAGGAAATAATTCACAATATCGATATGCTGTTGCTTGTGTCCAGGCTGCAATATCTGGACATGCTAGAATTGACAAGGAAATATCCGCAGAACAGAGCACAGAAGCTTGAGGACTGTGGGTTTTCGATACATACAAACTGGGAGCAACACTTCTTGCAGTATGCAACAAACTCGCCATAATCATATTATGCATTTCCTCAACAACTTCAACAAGAAAACATGCTTGTATGGATCACAGTCAATGATATGTGCATCTAATTTCTGCAATTTGTTTTACCAAATCACGCACATTTGTTAAGGAACATAGGCCTTGCATAAGCTTATGATTTTGCCAATAAACAAGCACTTCTTCAGCTGCATTTTTCCCCAATGAAATAAAACCATGGAGGTAAGAATAAAAGAAGATGCCATCCCCACACTATGCCTGATGCAGTGCTGCCGAACTTTGGTAGCCGAAGTGGGTGCGATTTTTGTTTACATCCAAGGCATGTTGACAGTAATATGGTGGTATTTCCACCCATGACAGTTCCACACAAATCAAAAAGCTGGGACACTTCTGCATAAAAGAAACACTCATTGCTGGATGGGTAATAACAATTTGTATAGTTTAGTGGCATTTATGCAAATATCACACCATAGTTATTTTTTTATTACTTACAACAGCGATTTTGACTATGAATTCGTTTTATGAAATTCTTTAAGCTACTGGATGACAAAAATATAGGTTTTGGTAATATGTTTATGTTATGTATAAAAAATGATAAATACCTTAAGGTATCTTTAAAATGTCAAAATATTTTTAAAATATTTAAAGCTCAATTTCTTTATAACTAACTGGCATTAGCCTAAAACTCTCTATACTTCTTTCAATGTCTTTGTTAGTGCATTTGGCTACTTTTTTTTCATGTTCCAAAGATCAAAATGTTTAAATAAAATACATTTTTCATCATCCATATAATACTTTAATATGCACTTTTTAAACATTTTTAGAGGAGCGGCATAATAGTTCCTCATTTTAAACTCATCATTTAATTTTTACATCATTGAAAAATAAACACTTTGGATTTATATATCTTAATTGAAAAATGAAATTACCTCCAAATCTTGTAATCCTTGTTAAAATTAATAAAGACAGGTATGCTAATAAGTTAATTTTTCCTTCATTTGTAACCATATATTTGTGTAACATTGTATACAGAAATATTTGCCTATTTGGCAGAAGTGCCATGTGCAGTCAAGGTGTTGTGAGCATGCAAATCTGTCACATTATCATGACAGCTTATTAGGAATTTCAGAATAGGCCGATGTCAATATTATTAACCAGTATATCAATACATTTTACATATTGTTACATTTTAGATTACTTTGCAATATGTAAATTTTGGATATTTGTGAATTTAGATCAATTAGTTATTTTAACTGCTTCAAAAATAAAGTTAGTATGCTGAGTAAAGCAGTTAAGATTGCGATTTATGACAATGAAGTTAATGTTTAAATGTAAAAGGGATAGCTGTTATTTATTATACTATCAGAGAACTATTAAACTGGATAAAATTCTAAGGTATTGAATGGTCTGCCAAAATATGTTTACTAGAAAATTTGAATTTGATAATGAATGGATCTAAAAACGTGATGTAAGTCAAAAGTTTGAAGCTTGATGTCTAAATGTAAATATAAAATTATGCATAAATATTTGTAATTAGGCACATAGGTCAGGTCGAGTTTTTTAAATAAGGTAAAGCATGCAAGAGCTATCTGCCTAAGAGACGAGATGCCATCATGGAGAAACTGTGAAGGAAATCTGACTTTTGAGTGCATATTAAAAATAATGCACGTAATTTTAATTCAGTTGATATTTATGCACATTTCTTATGTAAAAAGTCGATATATGAAAAATAATTATAAATTACTTTATTTGAAAAATATAGTGAATGCACAGAAATTAAGATTTGCACATGCCGAAACTAAAAAATATTAAATGCATATCCACGTAAAAAGCATCCACTTACCTTTAACAAAATATGCAAATATTTATTAAATCTCTAAATATAATAAAAAAAGGAAGAATCTGTCTGTCTGTGTGTGTGTCTTTTGTTCGTGATGTGCGTAAGCTAATAGACCCAGGGCTACGAAATTTGGTACATAGCTGCATTTAGACAAGAGCCAGTGCACCTTGAAGCAATTTTTTTTTCAAAATTCAAATGAGGTTTTTTTAATGTTTTTTGATGAAATCACATCAAATCTTATTATATCAGCAACAATGGCTGCGTGCCATTGTTGCTGATATCACCACCAATGCCATTCAGAAAAATGAGGGCAATAATTCTATGCAGTTTTTAAATTTAATATTTCTCTTGGACTCTGGATGTTTGTTCAGAGGTACTTGGACACAACATTTGTTGAGAGGATGCTTGTCGAGAGGACGTTTGTTTTCCGGCCCATTTAAAAGCCAGACGAAGGCTGGCCGCATAGCAGCTAGTTATTGATAAATCTATTTGGAAATGAAGGATATACACATTTATGTGAATGTTAGTGTGAACAGATCTAGCTGTTAAATACATACAAATTTATAATGATTATAAATATTATTTAAATATATAATAACCTGAACATTAAATTGTAAACATAAATTGAAGTTCTGTTAATAAATATATTTATAAAACTATTTAAGCAAGTATATAATAATATAAATAATCTGTTAAAAGGTGTTGTAAAGCAGTCTATGAGATTCGTACTTAAGGAAGAATTTAATTAGAACTTTCAGACTGCATTTCTTGAAATCAAGTGTAAAATGTTTTTCATAAGTATTAAAAGAATTATTTCCTTACATTTTATAATAATTCAGTAGCAAATTTTACATAATATTAGCAAACCTTTTCAGAAATACTCACAGAAAGTTTAAGTAAATGGAAATCAGAAATTATATTAGCAATATTTAACGTATTTCACTGTTAAAATAAAAGGTGCTCTAATTCGAAATGAAGCTAAGAGAGCATTAATTATAGAGTGACTGTGACATTAATTTAAAAGATGCCTCTGAAGTTGAAAATCATCTCATATTTGAGAAAGTATTTTATAAAGAAGCTCTGTAAATAGAAAAGAAGTAATGCATAATTTTAATATTAAGATAAACTTTGATTTTTATTTTTGTAATCATTAACCAAATAAAATCGAATTACTTTAAAGTTTTTTTAAAATATAATTAGCAAAAACTTGTGAAAACATTTCATTCAAATTAAAACTGTTCTGGGAAAAGTATAGCCTTTAATTCTGTGCAGAATGAATTTTTTTTTTTTTTTTTTTTTATTTATTCTTTCACATACTTTGGACTCTGAAATATTGTAGTAAAAGAAAATATATCCATGTATACTTATATTTACGACTTAATTACAAAATGTTTACATCAGAACTTGTCAAAACATTTTGATCTTTATGGCAAGCCACTGAATGTTTTGGTAACTAAGAGAGGTGCTTCACTGCTTCAAGACATTGTATGGGAAAAACCAGATCAGGCAGTTCAGTTGTATAGGAAAACCAGTTCCAACTCCAACAGCTTTATCACTTCACCTCCTTGTTTCTCTGTAAGTGCCATCTTGTTAGCATGTTCAAACACCTGATTGAAAAAACATGCTTCAGTATTTTCATTTATACTGGCATCAGTATGAACTGCATCATGCCATTACCAGTACCTCAGATAACCCCGCTTAGGGGAATCACATATAAATATTCCACCAATAAGAATCCCTATAGTTGGAAATGCATGTAAGATAAAACAGTGCCTGTGTAAATATTATGAGTGAAGGAAAATTGAATATTTAAATATCATGAGTTAGTAGGTGAGCAGCATATGGTCTAAGATTGAAATAGATTTCAAACAATTGATACCTGAAGTTGTCTGCGTAACTGTGTATGTTCAAATTGCTTTGTTGAAGAATTTGTTGTTGAGCGTGACGATGAAACTCTTATTGTCTTCAAGATCCTTGTGCAGGTCTTTGTTATGAATAAACCAGAGAGCCCCCATGATTTTTTGCAGGAAGTTGTTTTGAAAGGTTTGCTATTTAATGAAGTCTATTTTAGAGGATGTGCACCAGGCAGGGGAAGTGTACATTAGAATGGGATGGAGAATATTAGTGTAGATTCGTTTTTCCCTAGCAAGGTCCGATGTTGTAGATAAGTTAAGAATTGTTGAGTTTATGAGAGACTCCTGCTACTTTGCCAATAGCAATAGAAACATGCAGATTCCATGTGAGTGTAGAGTTGAAATGCACTCCTAGGTAGGTCGCCTCGGTGACCTTAGGCACTTTTTCACTGAACAAGATTATGTCATTTTCAACATTCCTTCTGCAATGATGGTGAATGAGTAAAAGCTGAAATTTAGAGGCATTAATAAAAGTTCTCTATTTTCAGCACCAATTTTCTACCTCATGAAGGCTATCTTGAATACATTTTAAGCCGAAACTCGGGTTCAGTGAGCACAAGAGAATCGCTTATTATCAGCGTAATATGCAGTAATGTAGTTGTTAGTTTCTCCCAACATAGGGAAGTCCATAACGTAAATTAGATAGAAAATTGAGCCCTGGGGGAAACCAGCATTGATCTTTCTACTTGTGGAACAGAAATTACCTTGTCTGACACTGAAAGTTCTATTTCAGATAAACAAATAAATATAATATAATAAAGACTAGATGAGGAAGATCATTTCACAGGATAGATTGAGAGGGAATGAGTTTATAGATGTGAGCTTTGTGCCAAACGCGGTCAAAGGCTTTGGCCACATCCAGCATAAGAAATGCAGTAGTTTGGTGCCTGTGAATAGCTGCACTGATAAACTTGACAATTCGAACCAGTTACATTGTGGTTGATAGACCTCTGAGGAACCCAAACTGCTGACTAGATAGCGAATTCAGTGCAGGATCTGTGCGTTTATACAAGACTCTTTCGAGAACAAGACTCTCTTTCCGAGTGACAGGAATAGGCTGATCGGTCGATAATTTTTGATGAGAGTAAGGTCTTTTCCTACCTTGAGAATCGGTATGATGGTAGCATGCTTCTATGTTGTTGGAATATTGGAAAGATAGACACAAGTATTAAAGATGCTACAAACTTTAGAGATATAATTTATCAGCAAGGTGTTTGAGAATTTTATTAGAAATTTTGTCTCTGCTGAGGGTTTCCTGCAATGCAGTTTAGCAATAATGTTGCTAATCACCTGACTGAAGAAACAATCTTCTCACACTGCTTATTAAAGATTTTCCACCTGCAATGCTTTGCACATGTTGTTCTGTGGTTGGTGCTTCTACTGTCTATCTATATAAATCAAGCAAAGTGTGTCAATGCAACTCCTCTTTGTGTTGTCATTGGTTCTCTACAATGCTCTATTGTTTTAAATCATCACAATTTAGAGTGCGTACTTTCAAATAATAATACCTGAAATTTCATTCCGACTGGTTTATTGAATAGATCACTAGGGGTTCATATATCAAGGAAGTTTTTTTAGTACCACCCTGTACTTAAAGTAAATAAAACATGAAAAGCGTGACCTCCCATATGACAAAAACTGGCACAGATATTCAGCTTTTAATTTTCATATTTTTGCCATCTTTTTTAGCCTTTTTTTTTCAGGGATTGGTTAAAAATAATTTAGAATAATTAAACACTGATTTCTTTTCCCTTTAATGTCATTCATTGACACTCTCCTTCATGACTTTATAATGTGTAACATTCTTTAGTTTATAACTTTATCACAATGATATGCCAAAAAGTTGTTTTACAATTCACATGCATATTTTTCAATTTAACAACTAAAAGTGCTAAAAATTTACTGGATACACTCACAGTGAGAGTTAAGAAATTACAGAAGATCCTGGTGGCCCATCCCACCATTTTTGTAACCCATCTCAAGCACTTGCCTCAAAGCCATTTGGAAGTCAGCTATCAAAAAAGGCCAGTTTACAACTAATGCATAATGTCACTAATGATCCTCTTCACTAAAGAACTTCACTTTCAGAACAGTCACCTCGGAGAATATATGCAGCATTATTCATTTTTTATTCCTGTTTGCTTTCAGTTGATGTTTTTGGCTAGTTTCATCACCATCCTATGTTTACGATTATATAAAAATCAAGTCAATTTATATCTTCTTTTTAAATTTCAAGCTTAAACATGGATATCTAATTCAGAAGAATATGCAATGGACTCCCTAATTCTTCAGGCCACTATGCAGCCACATACCTCCTATTTATGTCACTGTTTATATCTCCAAATAAGACTTGGATTTGAATTAAATAAGTGACCCAGTGTCTCTTTAATTTTTGCAAGCGGAAATTCTGAGCAAGTATTTTCTTGCACTATGGCTATTAAAAGAAAAGGATTCAGAAACTTTGATGAATCTTGACAAAAATTTTGTATTTTGGTGATTAAAAATTTGCTTTCTTTCTTTCTTTCTTTTTTTTGGGAGGGGGGTTGTTTAATTTGTAGGAAATTAATAATTAATCTTAACAGCTTTCTTTCTGAGAGTGTAGCATCAAATGTATTTTTATATGAATAATTTAAAGTTCAGAAATGTACTGATTGAAGCTTTGTTAAAAAACTGTGGCTTGAATATGTTTTTCATAAGCATTTAAATTATTGAATATAAAGCAAAACACACACAGAAAAAAAAATCAAATGCTTTTACTGATTTATAAGTACATAAAGTTAAAAACCTTTACTGATCAATCAAAGAAACAAGAAACTGAAAATTTGTAGATCTAACTACGGTGCTATTTCAGAGATTTTTGCAAAATTTTTAAATGATGTCAAATTTTATTAAGAAAAAAATTTGCATGAATTAATACTATGCAGTATTAACTCATGCATTCAGAGTCATAATGTTACAAACACCAGCAGTATTTGTAACATTACGAGTAAAACTTTAATTAAGCATCTCTGTTAATCAGCTGTATAGTGGAATAATCTTTTTTAGTTTCAAGACATATGAATAACTGATTTACATATTATCTGAAAATGCAATATAAAGCAAAACTGAACTGTGACTTTCTGATACAAACTATAAATCTTAATAGATTTTATAATTTTATACACACTTTGGATCTTAAAACAAACTCGTGAATTTGAAATTTTTATTATGTCCATTTCATTCTTTTATATGCTATGGAATATTTCATCAACATTAATAGGGAAATATTACAGCAAACTTTTGATCATGTGTTATGCTAATTATCATTCATTTGTATGATTTTTAAAAATCTGATGTCAAACAGAATGGCCCTTTAAGAAAATTCAGGATGCACTACTGATATCAGTATCATTACCTTCTAGGGAAAATATGAGAATTGTTGATGAATCCTTTCTAAATTGAAAAAGTGTCCATTCAAGAGCCTCCGGAAAAGATGTACACAGTGGTTAAATATCTTTTCAAAGGAATAGTGTTGTATATTTTTTCTAAGTTACATCAGAGATAGTTTTGCTGATTTTGTTGAAAACTCATAAAATATAAATATAGAACAAACTACAACATTATCAAAAAATAATAATTACCAGAAATAGTTGCTTCTTGCACAGATTACTTGGAATGATTACAAGAGTGCTCAAATCACTTTCAGATTTTTTACACTTTATCTCTGTTAACGCAAATGTGCACTGCAGGGAAACTTCATCTTCAGTGAGAATGCATAGAGCCTGAAAATTTAAGTTAAAACAACATTTAAATGACTTCAACCGAAATAACGACACGTAAGAGCAAATGTAATACAAACATAAAATATGTTGTATCAACGTAAGTATATAAAGCAAAGTAAATAAGACTCATCTAAGATGATCGGTTTGGATTATATATTTACTCGATGGTTATGAACTTAATGGATGAGATGCTTTTGCAGAGAGCTTTCTAGGGGAGACTTACCCATAGTTAGAGTGCATATAGGAAAAACTATAAAAATTTAAGACAGCCAACTCCTGGTAAAAAAACCCGAGGAAATGGCAATATTTTGTGACTTTAACTAATCGGCTACTGGTTGGCTTACAGTTTATGAGATTTTACTTCTAAGTGCAAAAATTAACTTGCAATATTTATACTATGTGCATAATTTTTATTCATATTCACCTGCAAGTAAAATAACTGCACTATGAACTGTTACTTCTATGATATAATAAACGATTTTAAATCTGCATAACCCGGAACCTGAAAACTGCAGATTTTGGAATTTTATTAGCGTTAGCCATATAGGAAAAATTATTAGGTTTAGGCTAATATAAGGACAAAAAAAAAAAAAAAAATAAATAAAGATGAATAAGAAAAGCTCATAAGAACAAACATAAAGTAAAAAAGTTGTTTGTTCTAAGAAGAAATAACAACTTTATGATTCTTTTATAGAGAATTATATAATAAACATATTTTAATTTTATATAAAAAGAAAAATAAGAATTAAAAACTTAAAAATTGTTTTCTACACTACAGCAAATGTTTACAGTAGCTTAGTTTAAGAATGTAGCATATTCCAGTTTAAGCTGCCCCTCCTCAAATTATACAGTCATACTGCTTTGGTGTTCTAAATTCATATTTTCACCATATTTACATGAAAAATCAATAGTTTATTTTAAAATTCACCAGTTTGCAATGAAAAAATATCAAATTAAACTCTAGTTGTAATAAAAGCTAAAAATTCTCATATTTTTCCAATAATTAAGCTGCAGACGGCGACAAAAATAAAGGTTGCTGCGAAAGCCCAAAACAATAATGGCAACTGTAACAATGCATTGAAGATGCATCATTGCTTGAAAACATAATTATGCTTATTTGAAAAAAGTCTTTCATAGTGAATATTTCAATTTCATGAAAGAATTTTTAATGACGGACTCTACTATTTCGCAACTGATAAATCGTAAAATAAGTCTCAGTTCCTTCATCAAGCCTTACATTAAAAAACATGGCTGGATAAAAATATATTGAGTCACAAAATTTGGCGTGATTCGCAGTTTAAAGTTGTTATCAAGGATTATATTTCCGCATATCCTGGCTGGTGCCTGGTTTACGGATGAGCACCAAAATTCCAATTACTGCAACTTGCTTTCTTGAGACAGCACAGGTTTAATCATCAGTTAAAGTTCAGCTACTTTTGGCAAAAAATTTCTTTGGTGATAAATATAAATGGCATTTTTAATAGAAAATGATAGCTTGCTTCAATACTGAACATGAAAAGCCTGTCATCAAAAATCGAGAAAGCCATCTGCATCTTTAATGGATGCAAATACCATCTACCAACACCTGAACAATCCAGGAGTCCCCTGAAAAGAGGATCCGCGAATTTCAGGCGTTGGCAGTAAACAAGCTACTCACACTAAAAAAGTTTATCACTTGATTTTTATAACTAGTAATGTACTATTTACTAATATTGAATTACTCTTATACCTAACATAGATAAGCTGCCTAAAAATTTATAACTGAGGCTCATATATTTTTGAAAAACATATAAATGAAAAATACATTACGTCATCAATACATTGATTAAGGTAAAGAAGCTATCATTAATGAAAAAGATTTGAAATAAGTAAATGGTAATAAATTCATAAAATGAATATTAATGCAAAGAGATATCTTATGAAGGAAATTTAGCAAAGAAATAAATTAACTCAAATTTGAGCATTTATTATTTTTTGTAGAATATTATGCAGTACTTTGATTTGATTACTAGTATTTACAGTCTTCTGTATTACAGAAGTTTCAATAACTTTCTTATATGGTATAATAACAGAACAATGAACAATAGCAGGAACATACATTTCAATCTCACTTAACTTTTATTCTCACTGCAAAATTCTAAGTAGTATCTATTACTTAATTGCATTACTTTAAAATGACTATAAAAATATAACATTAAATTATGAGATATGATATTGAAACACTGCTAAATTTTATTAGACATAAATATATGTATATTAGTTCCTTTAATGATCGATGATGAGAAAAGTTAATGTGGAATCTTTAGGAAAAATATTCCATTAATCTCTCAACTGAAAGTATATAAATATCACTGCAGAAATTTAAATTTATAAAGTGTAGAAATTTTAGTACATATCAAGAAATAGCTTGGTTAGGATTAAATAATGAGGTAATCCTAAATGACTGTTACCCAAAAATAAAGATCATAAATTTCTTGCTGGAAAATGTTGAAATAATTATATGACTGTCTATGCTACTATTCATAGCATTTACTAAAATGCTTAGTCATTCTGAAAGTTGGTTTGGTTTATGTGATTATGGAAAAGCCTCAAGGGCTATCTGCCTAAGGGGAGGGATGTCTTCATGGAGGACTTTCAAGGGTAACTGGCTCGTATATACATTACACATAGGGAAGACCATGGAAACATCCATGCTGCCAGCCCATTAGTGGGATTCGGACCTCGGACTGAACTATCAGCATTCACTGCTTGGCTGCTGGTCAGCTGTTATTCTGAAAATCCTACTACAAATAGGACCTTTTCCTGGATATTCCAGATAGCCATTACATAGAGCCTTGTTGTTCAACAGCTACATGTAACAAATAGGCACTTGAAATATGGATGATGGGAATAACTTCACTTTAAATTTAGTTTTAACTAGTTATATCTGTAAAAAGATAATGTTTTTTATGACATATATGAAATTTTGGAATTTTAAAACTAAGTTTGATCTTCATTACATGCATCCTGTTTTGTTTCCTATGGAATTAAATTTTATCCTATTGCTCCAAACCTCCAAGATCTTTTAAAATGCTTAAAAAGACAGGGTTTCTCATATCTTCTGCTTTCCGGATTTTGACAGATCACCTTTCCATTTGCAAAACGTGCAAAAAGAAAACTTTGCATGTAAAGAAGACTTATTATGAAAAGGGGATGCTAATATACTACATATAGCTACATTCTTTAATTACAAACACCATGGTCATTATATTGACCACGTTCATTGGGATCCTGTTAACAGAGACTTTAGTCTCCTGTACCAACACATTCTTTTTACCTGACACACATGTAGTTCCAAATTACTTATAAACATAATCACAAATGTCAACTGGTCTTTTTGCATGTCAAGCTTTATCTTTCATACCGAATTTAATTAAGCTGTAATTTTACATGCACAGTCAGTCAGTACAGTCAAAAGTCATTAATTCGGACACCCATAATCCGGAATGATCTATAATCCGGACCTCAAAGCTAAAATCTTTCTGCGCATGCGCCGCATTTACTCATGCGCATAGGCGTTTTACTCGTGCGCGCAAGACATTTACGACTGCGCATATGCGTCTGCGCAAGTGCAGAATACATTTTCGCGTGCGCGTTTAATGTATAACGGACGCTATAAGCTAAAATTATCTATTTCAGTTAATGTTGATGATTGCGTTGTTCCTTAATCTTCGAATTGGATCCGGCTTATTATTTTTTGCAGACTGTAAGAGCAATTTTCTAAAAGTAAGCTTGAACTTTTGATTATGTCAAATAGAATTTCCGATGCTGGAGCTCCCAAAGGATCTAGAAAACGAAAGTATGTTTCGATGTCCATCAAACAAAAAACGAATTGCTACAAAAAATGGATAAAGGCATATTCTTTGTTTATCTAACCGTTCTGAAATCTGTTTATCAATTTCACGCTGCTCTGCGCGGGGGGGGGGGGGAAGACGTCGCGGTGCGCAATGAACTGGAAGTTGATTTGTCAACACTATCGTTATCTTCAGAGCAGATGTTTTTATTTTATTCGGCTTATAATTCCTTACTAAATGTAGTATTTAATTTCGATGTACTCCGTCTTTGATATGATTTAAATCAAATTCCTCGTCATTATAAATACCACGAATACAAATCAAATAGTTTTCTGGTTGCAATTTTCTAATTTCGGCTATGCGTAAGTTATGCTTTACGCATCCACGTGTTGAAAGAAATGTTTAATAAAGTAAACAAATAAATATTAGGCTTCTTTTTTGGTAAATTTTGATACCCTTTAGATCATAATTGCTCATTATTTTATAAATTACGGTTTCATATTTTTAATTTTATAATTTCTGCATGCCATCTTACCAGATTTAAACTGATGATCTATAATCCGGAAAAATCGATAATCCGGAATCGCCAAAGTCCCGACGAGTCCGGATTAAAGACTTTTGACTGTAATAGGACTGCTACTTAATTCATTTTGTTCTAATAATTTTCCATTAAAATTAAAGGAAAATTTAAGGTTAAAGCTCAAAATTTAAAATGACAAAATACCATTTTCATCCAGTGAACAAACTTTGACTGACATACTCTTGATTGAACTCATGCGATGGGCATAGTTTTATTCAACAATGCTAATACAGATTATCTTTCCTGAATTTTGCATTTTATCCAAAATGAATAATGCTCTGGTATGCAACATCTATATCATCGAAGGACAATTAGCAAGTTAACAGTGTCAAAAAGGACATTTAGCAAGTTAACAATGTCAAAAAGCAACCCTAATACTAAGTCACTAGAATAGTCAAACAGTTAATTTAGTCTCAATTATTGCATATTAATGGTATTGATTTGCTAAGGAATTTGAAGCAGCAACTAACAATTCAACATTTGTTTCTTCATCAGTCACTTGTAAATGCTTCCAGCTATCCAACTATCAGTTAGGCCATAATTTGTTCCCATCTTTATTTCAATCATCTGTATATACTATATTACATAAATAGAGAGACAGTATATACCTATATCCTCACTTACAAGAAAATCATGAATTGTTGTATATGCATAGTCTATAGTAGAAAGATAAATTAAAAAAAAAAAAAAAAATCCATATTGACTTCAGTAGTTGAATAGTTAACTATGATGAAATAAGAAAGAGCTGTTTGCTTGACACTGAAATAGTTTTGTTCTGAATAATATTTTAAAGCTGAATATCTTTTAGTGTTAGTCAGGAAAAATAAAATCAGTTTTGAAAGGCATAGCAGACAGCAATTTATGAACTGAAATAACATGTATGTGTGTGTATATACTAATTCTGTAGATGACTTCAGGATTACAGAAACAGCTACATGGATATTTAAGATGGAGAAAAACAAAGAGAAGCTTTCAGACACGACTGTTGATTTAAACACATAATTTTATTTTTTGTAATGCAGCAACCCTTGATACTCATAGATAGATTCACACATAATCATTTATGGGTGCGCTATGCAACTTGCAATTTTGTTCCATTCACATCTTCTTAGAAAAAGGATAAAGTGGAAAACATACTATGTATGGCTAGCTGCGAGGTGAAGCAGGAAAAATGAAAACTGCACATTAGCAGTGATATTCATAAACTTGATTTATTTGTTTAAATTCTGGATCTGTGATTGTAAACAGACAACTGCAATGCATGAGGATTATATACACAAGCATGAAATGGAAAGATGCAGTCCAGAAAAATTATACACAAATTAGAACAGAAAGGAAGATCCTCAAATTAAAATGAGGAATTATGGGGCTATTGCTAATTTAAGCTATAATTTTCAGTAACTAAATTTTTTTTATCTTGCATATATATAGAGAGAGACATCTAAAAGCACACAAACCTCAGATGTTAATAGAAGAATATTTTTTTCATATTCGCCATTCTCATTAACATAAGTTGCTTCAACTGAAAGCAACACTTCTCCAAGTGATGAACACTGTGAAACTTTACACAAATATTTCATGTAACTGCTCATCACCATTTCAAATGACATTGTGACAGGCTGATACTGACGTTTTGGAGGATTAAGCCAACCTGCTCCATGAAGAATACCTGAAAAGAAAATATTTTAGAACTATAGCTGTGGATAACAGCTGAAAGGAAAACATTTTAGAATATTGCTGCTTTAGAAAGACAAAAACTCTGAATGTACATGAATTACAAAAACCGTCTATAAAATTAATGAAAATATTATTACATTGTTGTTCATGAATACATTATTATTTTGTGATTCATGAATAAACATAAAAATTCACTAATTTTAAGGATAACATAGCAAAGAAAACTGAGTATAGTAATAGAATTCAGACAATTTCTATGATCAATTCAAATATTTCTCAATAGAATCAGCTAATGATAAACATAGTGTATTTATAAAAAGTGTATGAAGTCTGAATTCCTGTTTATGAAAAATCCAACAAACGGTAATATAGATAAGTCAGATAATGAGATATACTTTTCCAGAATATTTCCAATTTTATTTGCGGAACAATTAATTTGTGAAATTTTGCATGTATAAGGTAAGAAATATTTATTTATTCAGTTTCAAAATACAAATAAAATATTTACCTTACTTACATTAATTGATAGGAACTAACTAAAATTTGTAAAAAATTACAATGTTAAGATGCAGTGGGAGGTATTACAATGTATTTTATTAGTCTTTATGTCTGAAATGCAGTAGCTATAGAATTAAACTCATGTCCTTTGACCGGGTGTGTTTCACAAGTTTGTAATGTGGCACCTTCCTTAATCATCATGTTTCATTTTGAATAATTTAACTCGATCTGCAGTTGCCGGCTCCATTTTTACTTCGAATTTAGGTAACAAGATTCTGTTATTGACCATTATGTATGCTTATTTATAACTTTTCCTCCTGTTGGACTATTTCACTAACATGAGCTGTTAATGAATTATTACAAGATGTGTGATGCCTAGTTTTCCTTTACAGTGGAAGTCAAGTTTTGAAAATACGTATCACTTCGTAGTGTTTGACTGGTAATATAATTACTGGATCTTGAAAATAAAAGAATTGCTGTATTGCAAACATAGAGAACAAAAAGGGAAAAAAGAAAGTTTTTCTTTATATATCTTTATTGAGAAGATCAATACACCAAACAAAGAGAATCTTCCAAGATAATTTATCAGATAATTCGCCTGCATTTCAGTTTAATGAAGTGTAAGCGAATTCTACAAAAACTGGATTAAAATAACACAAAAAGAAATATACAGATCATATTAATATTACTGATTTTGAAACTGGTTATTATACTAATACATTCAAAAAAGAATTTCATTTTAAAAATTAAAATTTCACTGATTTAACAACTATGGGATGACCAGTAAAATTTTCCATCAAACAATTGTATCAGTTATATATCTACATAGAATCATAAATTTGATTTTCTAAAAGATAGCTATAATCAAAGATTTTCAACATCTTATCACACTAAAAACTATTTAATGATAAGATAATGTAGCATTAATGGTTATTTTTTCAAAGTATATGGATTCCACCTTTGCTTTTGCTGCTTAAAGAAAAATTAACCAAATTGATTTAGGATATCATTGATGTAGGATCATGTTTCTCCTATTTAACCTGCATACTAAAAAAGTAAAAGAAACACTGAAAAATACCAGTAATGAAAAGAATTAGAAAATATAATTTAAAATATAATGGAGAACTTGATAGCACTTGCCAGTCAGTTGCAGGTATTAAAGTGACACTTTGCTTTAATTAAGCTGCAAGTTATTTTAATATTCTGAAGAGCAAATAAGTCATTGCTTTCATATACAAGTAGATTTTTTAAAAATTTATTACTGTTTATTTTGATTTTATGAAATATCTACTCAATTTTTTTATCACTGGATTTATATTCCCATTCATGATTAGAATTAAACTTCTGCTCCAACAAATATGGATGAAAGATCTCGATTAAGATGGCACTAAATGGTCAGAAGAGAAATTTCAAGCTAATATTATTGTTAAGAAACAATACTTAAGCTTCATTGTAATACCGATTATTTGAAACATATGAAAATACCATTTGATGTTTGGAATGTTTTTGATAAATCATGATGTGATCAATCAATTAGTAAATACACATATCGATTTAGTTCGAGATAAAATTATTTGGGAGTGAGATGTAAAAAACACTTTCTGTGTTGAAACTAAATCATTAATAGGACTCTTATACATGTTTGGTATATACAAGTCATCCTACGTAAATGTCAAAGATTTTATGGCAAAAGGTGAAACTGGCATGGCAATTTTTAACAAAGTCATGCAAAAGGTTTCTATTTCTAATGAGATGCCTCTGCTTTGATGATATTTGTGATAGATAGGCCAAGCAGATGAGAGCAGGATAAATTAGCTTCTATTTGAGATATTTTTTGAAAGATTTATTCAGAACTGCGAATAAGCACATACCATTGGCAAATATCTAACTATTGATAAGAAGCTTGAACCTTTTCAATGCACATTCAGACAGTACTTGGCAAATTAGCCAGCTAAGTATGGTGCAAAATTAATTGTGTTGGTAGATTCCAAAATGTTTTATACCTGGAACATGGAAATCTATGTGGGGAAATAACCAAATGATCCTTTTCAATTTGACAACTATTCAAGTTCTGTTGTAAAGCATTTTATAGAACCATTATATAATTCTGGACATAATTTAGCTGTGACTACAAAGAAAAGACCTGCACATTTGTCACTTTATTGCATTGCCAAAAAGACACTACTATTGTTTCCTAGGTTCTATCTCCCTAAAATAAGAATATTATAATTCGGTGCACGATACAAAATGATGCTGAAATTGGCGAACCCACTGGAGAAATAATATTTTAAAAATTAACAAAAGGTGCAGTAGATGTTGACAAAATCAGTGCAGTTTATTCTACATATGGTCTTCTATCAAGAAGATGGTCCACAGTAATTTTCTTTATGATACTAAATGTAGCTTAAAAAAACAAGAATACTTCTTATGTCTGCCAAAGATCTACAGTTAAGAGTTTAGAACCAGAAGGCATTTTCAAAAATCATTAGGACTTAAGCTTTTGGAAAATTACATTGAAGAAAAACGTACAATGCCTATGCTTTCTGGAAATTTGAAACAAAAAATTATCAATTGCCAATTCTGAAGAGCCACCCATGAAGGTATCTAAAACCTATTATAAACACTATTCAGACTGTCCCAGCAAAAGAGATTGAAAATCTAAATATTATTGCCGTTTATCTAACAGACACATATTTACAGAACTTATGTCTTCAATTTGTAACAAGTGTAAAAATTCCATTAATAACTAAAATTTTAGTTAAATTTCATTTCTATTGTTCTTATTTCAAAATGCATGCTATTTCAGATAAACAGTTTAATATTTGCTGTATTTTAAATGCAAAAATGTACTCAGTTCATATGATATCCATGGACCCTCTCTTTTTCAGATGATTTGTGTGCTTTATGCTGGGTTAACCCTCTGCGGCACAGTGTGCTCGGTCTGGACACACCTAAAAATTTTCTTCTGTACACACAGAAAAATTGAATGAAAAAGGATTTATAGGTTACTCTGAACCTTCTTTATTCATAGTGGATGGCAGCTCAACATAAACCAGTCCATATATTTTAGCCATGTTTAGTTTTTTAAGACCCTCATTTTTCAAAGAAATCTTCAAGATTTCAAGAGACAATACTTTTTCCTAAGCATTATAATAAAAATTATTTTTGTGACATGATTTTTAAGTAAGCAAATCTTTAATTTTTAGTGCAAGTATCTCATTCATTATTTCATTATCCATGTTTTAGATGATAATACTTGAGTTTGCCCAATTTTTTAAGTTTATCCATTTTTATTACTTTCTCATGAATCAGCGAATGTTATTTTACTGTTTTTCTGTTAAAAGAAACTGTCATTATTCTTTTCCTGGGGAAAGAGAACTAAATAGCAACACTACGATTTTAGGAAAGAGACTGAAAGATACACCAGTAGTAAGAATATTTCATGCCTTGAACTTTCAAAAAGCTGTTTTTGTTACATTTAAAGTAATTTGAAGACATAGCTCTTTCAATGAGGACTATCAGCTCTTTTATCATTACACGTGAGAGGTTATAGATCATTTGTATTAAATATCATAGAATAGTTGTAAATATTCAAGATCCAGGTATACCTACAGTAAACTCAAATCTTTGTATTGGCTGAACATGCTTTGCACAATAAAATAACAGCATTTCAATTCAAATACATGCTTACATTTTTAGATAACTGCTGTAACAGACATCCAGATCAATAATTTACCAATTAAAATCAAAGGCCATTTTTATAATATTTTCTAAAACATTAATATGTATTGCTTCCTTTGGATGACACTTTAACAATATTTCAATTTGATTGAGGACCTTTATCTTCCAATTCTTTTAGTTAGCCTTATTGTAAACATGCAATCATTTTCATGTATTGTTTCTCAGAAGCCTTATCCAAAATCAGACCTAAGGATTCAGCATTAGCACAAAACACACTATTAGATGCAAAATTGTCAAATTTCAGTTTCCTTGTTCTTATAGAGAAAAGTTCGTTGATTTTTTAAATCAAGTACAGCAATTTTGTAGTTAACTTTTTTGAGGTAATGCAAGAACTTTAAAATTATTTTTCAACATTTGTAAAGTCTTGGCTGTATTAAAAGATCATATGCAGCATTTTTTAGAGGTGCTTTGTACATTCAGTCTCTTAGTGAGAATTTCAGTTAAATTTTATCATCTTGTTTTAAATGCTTTGGAAGCTGATTGTAAAAATATCAGCTTTAGAGCTGAAGCTTGTAATTTAATTAAAAAAATTTTTCTCATTTAAATTTGTTTGTTCTAGTGGTTGGTACAGCAGCTTTAATTGTGAATGTTAATAGCAAAATGAAAACTCGTTTCATATGCAAGACGTTACAGAAACTCTAGATCATATTATGAAAGACAGCTTAACATTTTCAAAGCATTATTAATTCTGCAAATGAAGTAGAAAATGATCTGCACATCCGCTATGTTTCTTTAACAATTTGTAGAACAACAGAAATCAAAATATTTGGTAAACTGATGCTAAAAATTTAAAAATTTTTTATTTTCAAAGTTTTAAAGACTTCCATATTATAAATTACAGAAACAGTTTTACATTTGATATAATACAATGAAAATTTAAAAATTATCCACAGTGTGAACAAAATTTAAAGAAAAGAATGACAATGGTTTATTAAAACACAGCAAAGTTTTAGAGCTAAAAACTGAGCAACAGTTAAAATTCTGACAATTGGGATACTGATGATGAGACTAATTTCAAGAATTAAACACCTTACAAATTTTTATAAAAAATGTCTTCTCACACATTTAAAGTCCCTCTCTCTCTCTCTATATATATATATATACAGGGTGGTTCAAAACTATATGTCAAAAATGTAAAGGCAAGTAGAGTGGACCTAAATAAGCAGATTTTGTATATGGATGTGTGTACGGTAATGCCGCATTGAGCTGGTTAAGAGTGCTGACGAGTGAGGCGTATAAAAGCAATGCGCTAGCTGGATTCTTCATTTCTCACACAAATCTTCAGTAGCATTCATTGTTACACTAGTGCAGAACTTGCCAACATGCATTTCATGTATGGGGCTGCACAAGGAAATAGATTAGCTGCTCAAAGGATGTACAGGGAGCAATTCCTGGGTAAGAATCACCCAGATCGTAGAACATTCAAGTGTCTTCATTGGAAGGTAAGCATGAGTGAGTTGTTTTATGCATCCAGGCATGATATTGGCATTGGGAGCTATTGCAGAATTCCTGCAGTGAAAGAAAGAATACTAAACGCAGTAGGGTATAATCCTTCATCAAGCTCGAGAGCTGTAGGATGTGAGCCATGCAACTGTTTTGAAGACATTACATGAAGATGGAATGCATCTGTATCATTTACAGAGAGTGCAAGCAATAAAGGCCTGATGATTATCTTCCATGTCACAGCTTTGCCCATCAGTACCTACAGCAGACTGCAGGCAATCAAACTTTCCCTGAAGATGTTTTATTCACTGATGAGGCTACCTTTACATGGTTGGATAAGTTTAACATCCATAATTCTTACCTGTTGGCTCATGATAACCCACATGGCCTACCAAAAAAGGTAAAGGTTTTCCATTAATGTTTTGGCAGGCATTGTACACAATAACTTAGTAGGACCATACATTCTACCCAGTTGTTTAACTGGCCAGATGTACAGCATATTCCTACAGGAGGTCTTACCTGAACTTCTGGTCAATGTTTCTCCAGCTGTTCGCAGACGAATATGGTTCCAGCATGATGGAGCCCGAGCTCACTTCAGGCGGAATGTCAGGAATCATCAGGATGCTGTCTACTGCCAGAAATGGATAGGCGTGGACCAGTTTCCTGGCCACCACGTTTTCCTGATTTAACCTGCTTGTATTCCTTTTTCTGGGGTCATATTAAAAGCCTTGTGTATGAGAGTCCCTTCATAGCTGCAGAAGATCTTGTTGCATGCTTGTCTCTTGCTGCTGGACGTGCTCGACATGTCTGATATCTTTTCTAATATACGCCGATCCATACGTCGCTGCTGTGAATCTTGTATCGTTGTTGGTGGCTGCTTTTTCAAGCACCTATTCTAAACTGTCAATATTTTTTTCCTTTTTCTTTACTTGTCTTTTCAATTTCCTGTGACATACTGTTTTACATGCTAGAGCTTTAATGTAACATTACCGCACACATATTCCTATACGAAATCTGCTTATTCAGGTCCCTTCTACCTGCCTTTACATTTTTGACATATAGTTTTGAACCATCCTGTATATATGAAAATAAATTGGCTGATACATTTGCAAATATTGCAAAATTCAGCAAAACTTATCTTCCTTGATTTTTTCCTTGATCTTTAACAAAATCTGCACAGTTCCCTCCTGAAAAGAGTTTATGCCTGATCATTCTTTAAATTGATAGAGCTTTATTCAAACTATGCCAAGCTAAAGTAACTTTTTTGCCTAATTTTAAATACTATACATTTATTTAATATGACTTGCCTCATCTGTCAATGACATGAACAGAAAATATTACACATACTTTAGATAAAACTATACGAATAAAAATGTAATGAACAGTTAATTACATATCACATAAGTATCACAAAATGCTTTGTAACTTTTGTGATAACCAAAAAAAAATTATGATTTTTTTTTTCTGTATGCATAGGTATATTTTGCATTAACATGTTAAACAAATAAAAATGTTTATACTTATTTAATTTTGATTTTTAAATTACTATATTTTATGGAAGTGCAAGAATGCAAGCCTTGCACAAAAGCACAAAGAGGCTGCATACGAATGGGGTGTCATTGCTTGCTGCCCTTTCTCAAAAGAAAACTTCTTATGACTTATTTCTATGAAAACTGCTCTTTATAATACCCATTTCTTTCATTTTTATAATTTATGAAAATTTTAATGAGTGCCCTGTACAACAACAATGGAAGGAGATATTTTGGGGAAAATCCGAGTCCTCATTTTTGATATTCTAGCCCTCCTTTGAAATGGAAAAAATATAAACTAAAAGTAACACAAATCAGATACAGCGAAGTACTTAATACAAACATTGCATCACTGTCAGAATAAATTATGTTTTTAATAATATGACTAAAATATCCTAGGTTAACAAAATTCTTTCAAGAAATAATTTAAATAGTAAGTGGAGTTAGAAAAAAAAAAAAAAAAAAAAAAAAAAAAAAAAAAAAAAAAAAAAAGCAGAGAAACACACAGCAGCCTTCAAACCACCAAAAGTAGTAACCGGTTTTGCAGATTTAGAAGATTAACTTAGCAGTAATAAAGCAACCTTAAGACAGCTGAATGGTAATGCTTAGCACTGTTCATTCAGCTCTAATCCTATTTTTTTAAGTTTTGCATTTCTTACCAAATTTTGTCAAAAATAATTTTTCTGAGTTTGTCTCCCTGTTTTACAGGAACTACAAAATTTTACCATAAAATAGATTCCATTGTTTTTTTTGGGGGGGGGGGGACTTTGGCAGTGTATTATGCACTAGTTTCCAAATTTGTAAATGCCTGTTAAAGGACAAAAAATTTACTGCACATTTAGAGGCTGTTCAGGGCTAGGGATTTATCTAAAAGCAATGCAATATTATTATTATTATTATTATTTATTATTAAAAGAAACTCAACAAGTTCCCCATGTACCACATAGTATCACATGGGGCTTACAGAAGTAAGTATGAAACACAATACAAAATAAACAAGAGAAAATTGAAATAAAATCAAGGATGATTACAAAGTTTTACAATGAATTGACAAAAAATGTTAAAAGCACTTCTCTCAGAAATAAATTGGTAAAACTCTGGAGGCCAGTTAATATTAAAATTTTTCAGTCCCAGTTTCAAGACTTTTCTTTCGCTCTCATATTTAGGACATAGAAGAAGCACATGTTCTACATTCTCCTCGCCGCCGAGCCCACAGTCACAGACAGACTCAGGACTCAACTTAAATCTGTTCAAATAACTTTTAAAATTCCCATGTCCAGTAAGAAACTGGGTTAATTTGTAATTTGTAAAGAAATGATGACACGACAATCTCATTTTAATAGAAGGGAAATATCTTCTAGTTAAACTCCCTTTATTTGAATTAATGAATTCGTGATTCCACGACTCCACAATGCTTTCATACATGACCTTCTTATAGAAGGAATTAGGGATATTGACAAAAGTGTCAATTTCCTGCTTAGTCGCAGTCTTAGCAAGGAAATCGGCTCGTTCGTTCCCAACAACACCTGTATGACCACGAACAAATGAAAATGAAACCGAAATATTTTTATCCTTTAGATTCTTCAGTTCTTTTTGAATCTCGATAATGATATTATTGGAAGAAGAAATATGTTTTAAGATCTCCAAGGATGAAAGAGAATCAGTACAAATGAGATAGTCTGAAACAGCACTATTTTGTTTAGAGACCCATTTGACGGCGAAGTTTATGCACAAAAGTTCAGCTATGAAAACGGTACATTCATCTCTGATTCTAAATTGAAAGTGCTCAAATTCAAGACCATTTTTGAAGACAACAAATGCGAGACCAACCTTGCCATCAATTTTGCTGCCATCAGTATAGCAAGTTACAGGCGAATCACCCACAATTTTATTGCTAAACTGAATAAAATTAATAGCATTTCTTTCTGAAGGATGAGGGAGATCAGATAGAGGTAAAATACAATCATGCTGAGAGACAGTAGAAGCAGAAATATTTTCCTTATAAGCAATAGAATGAAGAATGGCAATGTCAATTGGAGGAAAACCAGAAATTGCATAAACAGACTCATAGCTTACGGTACGATATCCACATATGACCCGCAGAAGGATCCGTCTTTGAAAGCGTTGTAAATATCTATAATTTATCTTCTTCTTGAGCGATATACCCCAGGCTCTAGAGCCATACATAATGAAGGGTGCAATTCCTTGTTTATAGATGAGCGAATGAACGTTGTAATTAATACCGTATGTGTTACGTGCAATACGACTTAACCCACGCTGTAATCTATCACATTTCTCTGATACATAAGTTAAGTGTTGTTTCCAAGAAAATTTACAGTCAAGAAAAACCCCAAGATATTTCATTTGCTTTACCACAGTCAAAGGGGTGCCATCGAGAGGTAACTGAAATGCATCATAACAGATGTTTCGCTTTTCAATAATCATAACCCTGGTTTTATCAGGATTAAAATCTAATTTAAAACTTTTGACCAAAGCAATACAATAGATCCTCATATTTAAGACTGAAAATGTAAAATATTTGTAAAAGAGAATATAGTTATGCATGTTAGTGAATGAGAAATAACTTTAACAAAATCTGTACATTTATGTCAAAATACCAGCGATCAAAAAAAAAAAAAAAAAAAAAAAAAAAAAACTAGCACTCAAGGTTGTATATTTCAGGAACATTCATTTGTAAAATCTTCCATTAAGAAGGTAAAGCCAAGGTAAAATATTTTCTCTGTATCTCTATTAGAAAATGCTTCTTCAAGCATTCTATTTATTATACTTTTGAATAAAATTTTTTTCAGTGATAAATACCTATTCTGCCTAACACGGAAAAAATTTAAACATGCATGATAAAACAAATTGTATATAATGCAAAATAACTTTGATAAAAGTATAAATCAATATTTTCCAGTTACAGTACTTCTATTTGATTAATTTTAGACATGAGGTAACATCTTTTATGCTTCATTTACTTTTTAGGGAAAATGAAAAATAAACCAATTAATTTTACCATATCCTGTTTGAGATAACAATTCTGCAGCTCCACCAATGGGCTTTGTAAACATGCCAATAATGCCTTTACCAAGTCCACCAACTATTCCAGAAGCAGTTTGCATTGGGGTGGATGGAGATATTATGACTTGGAGAGGATGATCAACAATACCTGCTACAGCACCTGCATAACAAAAAATACTTCAATTGAAGGCACCACTGCAAATAATCATAAAAGGTTATACATCACTACAATGGTTTTCAGCTAAATGGGTGATTATTTTATGACAAGATTATTTACAATGGCGGGGAAAATTAAAGGACCAATGTTAAAAAGATTCTTTATATTAATTCTATTAACTGAAGTCCAATGGAAGGCAACTAGTTGGGAGCTAAAAATCAATGTTTTCATGTAGACAAATGATTCTCAATCATTTTAAAGCTGCCACCCCCTAAGAAGCAAAAACTTTTTTAATGCCCCATGTAAAAATCCTGTAATTCAGGGTATGGAAAAGGAGGGATTCCTGAATTATAAAAGGCAAAATTTACAAGTAATTTTTTCAGTAGACTTACACACCAAATTTGTTAAGTTGATAGTTTTGTCCTGGAAGGTAATTACCGTATATACCTGCGTATAAGTCGAGATATTTTGGACAAAAAAAAAAGACTTCAAAGTGGGGGGAGGGTCGACTTAAAAAATAAAAAATTAAAAGAATCGGAAGTTCAAAAATTTCTTTATATAATGCAGTTGTTTTCTTCCCGCATTCAAATTGGACGACTTATCAAATAAGTCACTTACTTGAAGTAATTTCATGACTTAAATTATGTGATGAACTAATCACAGAGTTTCATACTTTAACTAGAGTAAGTTTCGATTAAACCAAAGAATTTTCGGCCCCCGAACAACCGATCAATATCGAGCAATAAAAATGTTTCGCCAAGAAAAGAGAAATGCAGATAGTTTTTACGTACATATAAGTCTTTATAATAGTTATTGTTCATTCATGAAATACTTTTGTTAACAGGCGTACACGTCAAAATTTAAAAAAATTGCTCAGTGGGTTAAAGATGCTTGGAACGAAATACCCTCTGAAATGGTTATAAAATCATTTAAAAAAATGTTTTATTAGCAACGAACTAGATGGCACGGAAGATGATACTGTTTTTGAAAGTGAAAATGACGATGAAGGCTCTAGTAGTGATTGTAACAACACAGAGTTCGAGACTGAAAATATGTATGACGACAGAAGAGTTCTATGAAATGTTTGGCGAATCTGACCATGAATCGGATGTTGAAGGATTTCGGAAGTGGGGGGGGGGTCGACTTATACGCGGGTATATACGGTACATTCTTTTGGTTAAAACTGAAATGACTAATTAAAAAAAAAAATTCTTAAAACATTCTTCCATGATTAAAAAAATTCTTTATTCTTAGTTAAATAATTAAAAAAATAGAACAGCAAATATACAGTAAATGAGTAATATCAATGAAAAATAAAGTATGATCAGTGGGATGTTTGTGTTTGACGTTTCAGAGCCAGATTCTGAACATTTGCTTCAATATTTTTAGAGAGATAAGGCGCAAGTTCCCTCTTTACACGATTTGGAGTCGACTTCTCTTTTTTGTAATTAGACTAGTCACAGCACTGAATCCTCGCTCAACAAGGTAGGAGGAAGGGAATGCAATTAAAATTTTTTGACGTTCGTCCACAACCCTGAGTAGTAGCGACTGATGCTAATTTGAAGCCAAAATTCTGTGAGACGATCACCATTCTGGAACCTGGCTTTCAAAGTTTAATTAGTTGAAAGTTCAACTAGTTCCTCCTGAATCTGGACCTCTGCTTTCTAAATATTCATAAAAGGGTTCTTGATCTATTATGGAATTTCCAGGAACAAAATATCCTCAAAACACTCAGAAAAGTCCTTGTGCAAAGACTCAAGGGGCTGACAGTAAATTTGTGTGTCATCGAACGGAATTTCATTGCTCTTATGCAGATCTGACAGGATCGGAAACTGGCTGAAACCAGTTGTTGCGACCAAAATTCTGCTTCCATGAAGCGAGTTTTTTTTGGGAAGGCAGAAATAACAGATTTTGTGTAATCAAATTGAGCTCTTCGCCTTGAAGCTGCAAATTTATTCCATTAAATTTTGCGAATAAATCGGTCATGTAAGCAACATCAATCTAAAATTGTAGCAACCTGTCTTTCAGGCTACAGCCTTCTCTTCAAGCAACTCAAGTAAAAAAGATTCCAGAATCTACTGCTAAGGCAGGCCGCCTTTGGAGAGCCAGCGAACCTCAGTGTGTAAAAAGCAAGCGATTGAATTCTTCATCGTTGTCCTTACACAATTGCCTGAGTAATTGATCGTTAAGGGCATTACTACGAATTTTGTTCACAGCAGAGATGACAAATTGTAACAACTCATGCAAATGGTCGTTGAGGTTTTTTGCAACTAAATGCTGCCTATGAATCCCGCAGTGAACAGCTAAAATACTTTGTACCTCTTTCTTCAAAAGGACGATGAATCCATGTTGACGACCTACCATTGCAGGAGCTCCATCGATGGCAAAAGGAATATTTTTCTCTAAAATAATCTTTGACAGTATTAAAAATAAGATTCATTTTTAGTATCTACAATCAAGCTTTTTGCAAAAAGGCATCTCTTGAATAACTTTGCCTTCCTTCACAAACCGGACGTATGCTAACAGTAAAGCTTCATTAGTACTTGGCAAGGATGCTTCATCAACCTGGAGAGAAAATTTGGTGAGTTTCAAAAGATTGAAAAAGGAAGCTTCAACACCTTCAGCCATCTCACAAATTAGTCGTCACACTGTATCATTGTGTAATGGGGCATTTTTCATAATATTGGATGTGGCTGGATGGTGTAAAACTGTTTCTAAAACTTCCTTGACAGCCAGCAGTATCAACTCTTCACCAATGGTATGAGCTTTCCCCAATTTAGCAACTAATTTTGATATATTATAAAAGGCTACCAAGCCACCATTGCATTGTTTTGATGAAACTAATAATAAGCCTGAGACAGACACTGCTTTCAAGAGCTTGTCCCTGATGTTCGTGAAAAACAACAAAATCTTTATTTTGTTTAAAATCTTTATTTTTTTTTTGTCAGGATGAATTTTTTTCCAGATGCTCCTGTAAACGAGACGGTTTCATTGCCTTATTATATAACACTTTGTTACAAAGTAAACATATGGGCAGTTGCAACTTTGAGGGCGAAAGAACGAATCCAAACTTCAAGTATGTGGAACAACATTTCTTTTTATTAAGCGACATCATTGGTGGCAGCAAAATCTGATGAGGGAAAGATAACTATTTCTCAAAACTAATAATTCATGATCATGATAAAGAGCTAATAAGCACAATTACCTAGGTGACTGACCAAATAGCAATGAAACTAAATTAAAACTGACAGAGGAAATAACACAAATGAAGCGAACGAACAGCAACACAAGAAACACGGGTCAAATCTAATATTCATACTGAAGGGATACTCAATGCATGCTACACCTGCATACTTCTGGGCATGAATATTTATTTTTGAGTTTTGGCTGATGATTTTAAACCTTTCTGACATCTTCCAAAGCTGTTATTTGCACCATAGAAATACTGTCTAAAATGATCTGAAAAGTTTTGTTTAAATGAAGCAAATTTTACTTTTTGAATCTTTCTCTTTTTATTTATTTATTTATTTTTTCAAAAAGCAGCAGAACAATTTTACATTAACCAAAAAAATTGTGTTTGCAGATTTTTCATAAGGTATTCAGTAGTACAATTTGGGAATATAGTCTGTTGGGAAATATGGTGGCAATATACTTTAAATTAAAAATTTTGCACCACATGGAAATACTTCTCCTACCTTGACTACTTATTATGTTATAGAAAAGCAGCAAAGTTGCATCATATTAAAATGTTTAATGAAATGTGCACTGAATTGCAATGAGTGTATACACACAATAGACATATTGCAGGAAGGTATTGATGTTTACTTCAACATTTATGCTTTGGCAATTTCATTGTAAGCATTTAATTTTGTCTAGCATTTTACATTAAAAAATTTCCATTTTATCATACATTTTATAGATTGTTATAACTGTTAAACTGGCTTCAGGTGAGGGAAGCTCACATTCTTTTTAGTTTAAATAAGCAAATTCAAATTTCCACATGGACATAGACACACACATAAGCTGCATAGTAGTCTGGAATACATTTTGAATGAAAAGAAAAAAAAAAAAAAAAAAAAAGCACAGTTAGAGAAGTTGTGTCTAACTGGAGTAAAATGACTATGTACTGTCATAATGAGACTGACCACATCAGCTATACAAATGGATTCTGGAAGTCACAAACACTATGAGAAACAATGAAAAAATGTCAGTAGCAAACCAGTGGCGTATGAAGGCAGGTATGGTCCACATTGGGTACTAGCTTTACGAAGGCAAATAAAAATTGTTGTTTTTTATTAATGTGCCTTTTTGTTACATAAAATAGCATTTCAAATAATTTAAAAGGGGATTTACAATTGCTAATTTCAGCAAATTGTGGGTGAATAATGTGATGCAGTAATGATTTAACATTATTTTGTGGTGCATGGGCAGCGTTCTGTCACATTTCGTTTTAACTATGCTAGTGCTCAAGCAGACAAACAACTGGTCATGGTGAGTCATCATTCCATTCCTGCCACAAATATCAATCGCCCCAAGTTGCTCTGTGCAATAAGGTGGCATTTGTAACCCACATATCATAATAATACAGTCATCATGGAAACATTTTAGGCAGTGGTATGGAGGATACTGTCCATTTGCTCACAGAGATGACCATAAAGTAAAGAAGTATGTCTATCTCAATATAGCATGTTACTCGTGTCTACTAAACAGCAAAGCAGACATGCTTGTTTTTGTTTACTTTAGGATCATTCTACAAGTGAACAGACAATATCTCCTAATCCCGCTCCTTAAAATATAACCACACAAACTGTGCCTTATGAACAGCAATAGTTTGTGGTACTGCAAATTATTATTTAAACATTAATCATATTTATGCCATGAAGAATATCCACCTGTGAAACAGTGAAAACGGTTTTGCTCTATTATATGGTACTTTGCTTCATTCACTGAAACTTTCTTCTTTTTCCCTTCTATGATACAAATTTTTGTAAGCAGAGTTTTGAATTTGTAAAATAAAATAAATCCATTATTATATCACTATCTCACTAGATACTACCATATAGAGAAAGTACTCTAATCATAAAAAAATGACAATTTGAAGAAAAAAACCAATTTTGTTTTTTTTCTTTTAAATTAAAAGAGTGGTTTTTACAAAATGTCTATCTGTATACGTGTGTGTATTTATGTCTTTGGACAATACTAATTAATTTAATTAATAACTAATTTGTAAGTTAAAAGAACTAAAAATGTTTTGCAGAATAAAATATGTAACTTTACTTTTTTTGAAGCAACTTTGATTTTTGATTTTTTTCATATTTCAGACAGACAATCATGAAGTGACAATGTCCAAGTGAAGCAAAGAAAGAAAAAAAAGCAAAGCCAAGGGAAGGAACAAAATGCCAAAGTTTTGGAAGTTCAGTCACTGGCTGACTCAATGCTGAAATTCGTTAAACCTTCGACATCAGTATGAAGTGTGGAAGATGAGTGAACTTGAAGTTAACAAAAAGCCTTATAGAACGCATGAAAGTGAACAACAAACTAGAGAAGATACTCACAAAGAAATTAAGGAACTAACAGGAAATGATAAATTTGGATATAATAATAATGAAGAAGAAAATAAATTAGAAGACAGGGGATCAGACAAGGAGGAAGGAGGAGGAGGGAAAGAAGAAACTAACAGTAATAATTTGTGTTCTGACATCTCTGATTGACCCTTCCATGTTCCAGACAATCTTAAGAGTTGACTTATTAAAAGAGGAAGTGAAGCATTTCAAAACAATGATGGACCATTTGTTTCAGTTAAGAGGCAAGGGGATAAGACTAAGAAGAAGGTTAACTGTCAATTGACATCTAATTGGTTCTACATCAGTCGGCCAAATGGGGAGAAAATTCTGAGAACCTGAATGGCATACTCAATTAAATACCAAAGCTTGTACTGTTTTTATCATAAGCTCTTTGGCACAGATGCAAGTTTGAGTAATACATTTAAATACGATCCTGTACTAAGAGAACACTTAATCAAGCTAGAACAATCAACTCAGTCATCATCAGGTAAGATGTTAACAAGCTGTCTCTCACCACAAAAAATGAGTTTATCTCATTTCTGGTTAGAACTGTCAATTAAAAGATTCTGACTGATATTTTAATATCAACTTTGGCAGTACAACCAACATCTTACACATTGATCAAATGAGTAAAATCATTCATTGCATTCACATAGAGAACAAGGAAGTTGAAATAAAGGAGTCATTTCTAGATTTTTTGAACTCAATGGGAAGAAAGTTATCGATATAACAGAATATATTTTAAAGGTTACTGAACAAGATAGTCTAGATAATAATGTGTCATGGACAAGGATACGGCAATGCTTTTGCATTAGCTGGAGTGCATTCAAGACAGGACTTATGAAATTAATCCTAAAGTACTATTTGTATGCTGTACAAAACAATTCTTAATCTGTGTAGAGTACACTCTTTCATGACAGTTTCATTATGTGACACTTTTTTGAGGACCTGAGAAAGTCTGCACGTGTTTTCCTCAGCTTCTACGTACAGTTGGACAATCCTTCTCACAAATTTTAAAATTACTTCCAGAAACAAGATGGAGTGCTTACTACAAAGCTGTTAATTCTATGTTTAAGTGCTTTGAAGAGACTGTGTGATGCTTTAGAAATGATCAAAATCAAAGCAGCTCAAACTCTGAGGCCTGCAATGTGTGATTTCTTGTTTGTATGCTTTTCGTGTTTATGGAATAATGTCTTAGAAGAAATCAGCTACATTTAAAAGTATTTAGAGATTCTTGCAATAAGCTTCAAGAAGTCTGTTATCAAGATCAGATGTCTAAAGGTCTTTATAAAACACAAAAGAAATTAACTTGTTAAGGAAGCACTGCAGTCTCCAACACATGCACGAGAAGAGACGAGCATTCCTGCATTAAAATGAACTACAATGAAGGAGAAAATTATGCCCAGAGAGAAGGCTGCATGTGAGCTGCTGACTTTGAAATAAGAACTGAAGAACTGAGTGTGTGCTGATGGGTTTCAACAAGAAACTGCACTCGTTACGAAGACATGGAGTGTATATCAAATTGATTTGCAGTCTTGGGAGCCTAGAAACCATTTCAAAACCTTGGAAACTGAACTTCCCAAGTTTGTACCATAAGAAGTCCAAGATCCGGACTTGTAGAGACTTCAGTGATTCTGCATTTGAGATTTTTTCGGATTTTAGATCATCAGCTTAAATCTAATAAGATGATATGCAGAAATAATAAAATTAAAAAATGAAATAATGAAGCATTTATGAGTTTAAGGGAATCAAATTTAAAAAAAAAAAACACCCTCGATATTTATTAAGTCACTTTAAACATTTCTTCCAATGTAAGCTATATAATCTACTTTGTTCTTCATCCTAATACCTTATCTGTAATTCTACAGATAGATAAAATTTCTTGTACAGGTACAAAATTCCATTGTTCAAGTCTTGTAATTGCCATGTCAAGGTTTCCCAGTAAATTATAAACAAAAATTTTCGTCTTTTCAACAACCTCTCTGTCACTTTCACCACTATCTATAGTGATATTTTCTGGATTAAGAAACATACTGCAGATTTTACAGTCCGTTAATTGATTGAAGATTGGCGCATTGTCATCAGAATGAAAACATTATGTTATATCATCTTCATTTATTACCACTTCTCCGCATGTCTTCAAAAATTCCATTAATTAGTTTTTTTTTTTTTTTTTTTTTTTTTTTAAAGTTTGTGTTAAGTGAACAACTTCACCTTTGCGGAAATCATCATAAAACTTAGAGACATCTACTATACATTATTGGCGATGTACCATGAGATACGCAACTTAAGACCTATAAATGCATGTAGAATTATGTTTTTTTGCAAATAAACTTTAACAGTTGAAAAAATGCACTAGCTAATTTATCTTACTTTGAATGTTAATAATTCATTGTGTGTGCAAAGTAATATCTTACTTCAACTGTCCTAAAAGTACAAAAAAGCCACTACAAAATAGAAGTAACTTTTAGCTTTTTATTGAGAATGAGGGAGGATGGGACAGAATGAGTTTGCCATCAATGGCTTAAATCATTACACAAAAGTGTAAATACAACCAAAAGGTTAAGATTGGCGACCTTGATACTGTACTTCTAATGAATAAATTCAGATAGGGTTGTTTATTATAATGCATTGGCATGAAAATTGGCATAAAATTATCAGAATGGTACAGTACTCTGTAAAAAAGCACTTTGAAACTGTAGTGAAACACAGATATGCTTTAAGAGTTTGAAGTTCGTGGAAGCTGTACAAAACGGAAATTAAAATATTCTGGTAAAAAGTTATGAAAATCGAAATTAGTATGATAAAAGTAATGGCTACTTAAACAGATTTTATGTAGAAATAGCCAACACTGTTACTTTAAGAAAATGAGCATATTCAAAATAAGTCTTTTAGCCTTATTTTGGAAATTTGTATGATGCATTGTAAAATTTGATATGATATTAAATTGTATCTAGAATTTTTATTTTATTTTAATGCAGTAATGTGCTACTTTTTAGTTCTTTTGGAGCTATGAATTCACACTGGGGTATATTCCTCACTCTTTGAAAACAGGATGTAAAAAATTTTGTCGTGTACATACTTTGTATATATTTTTATTTTAAATTTTAGTTTTGTACTCTCAAGTAGTCAAGAAGGATGAAATGCATTTTCAGAATTCCTCAACTGTTCTCATTTAATGTTCGAAATAATGGCAGCGTGATGAGTCTGTTTTAAATGTTAAACTAATAATTAATTAGCAGTTTGTCATAATTATTTAAAGCATTTTCTTTTAATTAAAAAATTCTTTAAAAACTCCTTGTGCTTATAAGGTATTTCTTCCACCTTCCTAGCATGCCTTCGTGGTGTAGTGGTTCTGTATGCTGGGCGGTATTCCAGAGGTCCATGTTTCGATTCTCGGTAAAGGCATTGCTCATTTTTCATCTTGCCTGCTTCCAAAAAAATACCTAATGTCTCTACAGTGGCGTCCGAACTAAAAGGGCTGTGGATGATGACTCTCCACACCCAGGATTTGGCAATTGGTTCCTCTAAAAACCCCAGTCACCCTTTAAAAAGGGGAGTATGTAAGGTATTTCTCCTGCCTTCATGGTGCAGTGGTCAGCACACTGAGCCAGTAGTATTTCAGAGGTCCGTGGTTCGTTTCCCGGCAAAGGCGGTTGCTATTTTTCATCTTTCCTGCTTCCAAAAATATACCTAATGTCTACTGTGTAAAAGGGTTGTGGATGATGACTCTCCACACCCAGGATTTGGTGATTGGGTCCCCATAAAACTCCAGTTGCCCTTTAAAAGTGGGAGTATATAAGGTATTTCTCACACTTCCCTAGCGTGCCTTCGTGGTGTAGTGGTTTTGCACACTGGGCTGGTATCCCAGAGGTCCGTGGTTCGATTCCCTGCGAAGGCAGTTCCTAATTTTCATCTTGCCTGCTTCCAAAAAATACCTAATGTCTCTTTAGTTGCTTTTTGTTTACTTAATAAATAATTCCCCAGTTATAATAGTTCTTTTCACTTTCCCATAAAGTATAATATTTTTTGTGTGAAAAACTATATTTTTAAAAAATTAAATTTTCAATCTCAGCTGCTTAAATTTTGGATTTTCTAATTAATGTCCTTAATTTTAATTACTTTTTAAAAAATCTGTTTAATTATATATATATATATATATAATTAATATACATTTACATATTCTAAACTAATATATATACACACATATACTGTATTTACTTGCACACACCCCTTGCATACTTTCCCTCTTAGTTCTTTGTTCAGAAAAATTTTCAAGTATTCGTGCAATTTTCAACTTCCTCGGGGATGTCAGAAAATGAACTGCCCTAAAAATTTTTAAATCCTTGTAATGATGATTTTCATATTATTCATTTGTTCACAGATTTTGGGTGCTTGAGCTCTGACTGATGGAGTAGTAATAGTGAAGCTCTTCAAGAAAACAGGGATATTAAATGCTCTTACGTTTTAAACCACTGCAGATGGGAAGACAGACTGAACTATGACAGTGGTGATGATCTGCAACATACAGCAGATGACATGGAGAGCAGTTTAAGTCACATTAAATTATTTGAGACCTAGGGAGTAGCAGGGGATGGCAATAAGAGCAGATCAGGTTCAAGTTACAGAGAAGCAGAAATGAAAATTTATGATTAGATATTGTAATGTTAATATTTCCATGTATTACTATTGGAAAGTAAATTTCTCTTAAATAAATAACATTGTGATGATTACCAGTAGTTTATCCATGAATACATTTATTTTGTTATGTCCTTATACCTGCGTCCTTTGGAAATTAAATTATTCCCATAATTTTCCACTCTTGGTTTTTGTACAATTAAATTAGAAAAAAAAAAAAAAAAAAAGAGAGAGAGAGAGAAGCAGGAAAATATGAAAGTAAATATGGAATATGCCAGTAACAAATTTCATCTTTTAATCAGGTTACCACATCAGCAATTTAATTCAGAAGTTGCAAATTTTTATACACTGTATATAGTCAGACTTTATGCTCTCAGTAATGCAAAAATATCATTCATAGACAACACTTTTGTGAGAAGCTCATTCCTGATCTATTTAACAAGCATTAAATTAAGATGATTATTGTCTGAATTTACAAAGTTGAATATTTATTTTTCTGTTTATTGCATTCTAAGAATAAAATAATTTTAACATGCATTACTAGAATGTTTTCCATGAATTAAAAAAGAAAAATCAGAAAAATGGCAATACTAAAAAAGTTACATTTTGATTTTAATGAAACTAAGCAATGCCCTGCAAAATATAGCAATAAGTATAATATTACGAAAGTCAATTAATTACCAGACACTAAATTTCTTTTAGATATTAACACATATACAAAGCTGAAAAACTATATGCACCAGTTTGCTAGAAGGAAAAGAGAGGCAGGAAAATACAAAAGTAAATATGGAATATGCCAATAACAAATTTCATCTTTTAATCAGGTTACCACATCAGCAATTTAATTCGGAAGTTGCAAATTTGTATACACTGGATATCATCATGCTTTATGCTCTCAGTAATGCAAAAATATGAAATATAGCAATAGGTATACTATTATGAAAGTCAATTACCAGGAGCTAAATTTCGTTTAGATATTAACACATATATAAAGCTGAAAAACTATATGCGCCAGTTTGCTAGAAGGAAAAGTACCTTCAGTATGGACTATGATCATCTCAAACAGCAATACAGCACATGCAGCAATGTGTGATGCTGTTATGTATGTGGTTTATGAGGTCAGGAGGAAGTGAGAATCAGTGTTCGTTCATAGTAGTTATAAGTGCAGCAGAGATCTGAGGAGGACAGGAGAGGGAAGAACATGGGTTCCCAACCTTATGTTTATGAACATGGGGTCCCAACCTTATGCCTGCAGGCACCATGTGCCTGCATAACGTGTGCCCATCAGTGGCCACATGCACCACTGTCCATAACGTGTGCCCACCACTGTGTAATCACAATAAAAATGTTTTAATTTTCAACAAAATTCTATGTGAAAGTTTTCTCATTTTTAATGAAACAGAAATTATGTCCAACATAGCTACCAGCACAAAGCGAAAATGAGACCAATCTTTTTTTATGTGCAACTATTATTAACTCTATCCAACTATGAATTCACCTTGAGAAAGTAAATGATGCCCGCTGTTCTACAAGGTTGTTCAATAAGTTTCCAGAGCGCCATCTATTTGTCAATATTAGACCTAAAACTTCGACGCCATTTTCATATTTGTTCTTTCTTAGGAACACGTCAAAAGTTTCATTTCGATCTGTTAATTTATTCATCGTTTAACCGCCCTTTATATCTAACGTGTTGTGCCTTTTTTCAGGTATGGGTAAAATTGAGCAAAGTGCAGTTATCAAATTCTTTGTAAAGAAAGGTTTAAAGGCAATGGAAATTCATACTGAAATGGTGAATGTGGTGGGTGAATCTGCTCCTTCAAAAACAATGGTTTGCAAGTGGGCTAGTTTATTCAAAAGTGGTCGTACCAGCCTTGAAAATGATCCGCGAGAGGGACGTCCAAAAACTGCATCAACATCGGAAATCATCGGAAAAATACAAGATTATGGTATTGGAAGACTGTCGATTGACTGAAAGAGATATAACAGAGGCTTTAGGCATTTCATTGGGCACAGTGAGCAATATTTTCAGTGTTAATTTGGGTTTCAAAAAACTCTGTGCAAAATGTGTGCCGCATTCTCTAACGTGGAGCAAAAACACATTCGGATGCGACTTTGCCAGCAACATTTGGAGCGTTTTAAGAAGAATAAAAGAGACTTTATCTGTCGATTTATCACAATGGATGAGACTTGGGTCTACCATCATGAACCTGAATCAAAACAGGAGGCTAAAGGCCCATTTACACTAGCGGAACTTTGAGCCTAAGAAACGCAGCCGAATTTGAAGGCTCGTTTGAGAGCTTTTAAACAGCAATTTTTTCGTATTATGAGGGAATAGTTAACTCTTAAACTCTTGAATAATGATATAAGTTACGCTGTTTATTTAAATGTGTACATATTCAGTTTCAGTTAAAAAAAAAAGAGTAACATTTTCGCCATTTAGTGAAGCTAGCAACTTCCGCGTGCATTTCTTAGGCTCAAAGTTCCGCTAGTGTAAATGGGCCTTGAGGAGTGGTGTGAACCCGGCTCTTCGGCACCGAAGCGAGTTTGTGTGCAAAAATCAGCCAAGAAGGAGTTAGCATCAGTTTTTTGGGATGCAAAAGAAATTTTGTTTATAGATTACCTTCAAACTGGCAAAACAATTAATTTGAATTATTATTGTAACCTTTTGAATCAATTAGATGAAAAAATTTGCGAAAGAAGAACTGGATTACAGAAGAAGAAAATCATTTTCCACCAAGATAACACACCTGCGCACACAGCTCAAAAAACCATTGCTAAAATAACTGAATTGAAGTATGAATTGTTGCAACATGAAGTACGAATTGTTGCAAATCCTATTCACCTGATTTAGCTCCCTCTGACTTCTGGCTTTTCCCACACCTCAAACAATATCTCTGTAGAAAATGATTTTTTTCAAATGAAGAGGTAATAGCTGCCGTGGAGGGATATTTTGCAGAGCAGCCAAAAAACCACTACAGTCAAGGGATCCATAAATTAGAATCGTTGGAATAAGTGTATTGAAGTTGAGGGAAACTACATTGAAAAATAAAGTCATTTTTACAAACAAAAATTTGTTTCTTCATTTCCATTCCGTGAACTTATTGAACAACCTGGTACAGATATTCTAGAATGTGCTCTTAGGGACAAAAAGGTTGGGGACCGCTGCCTTAGAGAATCCAAAGACGCTTGATGGAGATCTAACTGGACTCTTCATGTACTGAATTGTTTACTGCTGAAGATAATATTCAGCAATATGGCCTATGTGTTTTTGCTTTGCCATCTGGTAGGATGAAATTCTTACCCTTACGTGACTGCAGTGGTAGGAACCTATTGCAGTGTCATAAGGGAACACGTAATTTTACCTATGTAGGCTGCAGTAGTAATGGTTCCATGCAGAGACACAACACCTATGTATCCACTCAAAGCAAACACTGATGCTACGACCTCCATACAAATCAATTTCACCAATATCTGATGGATGGTAATAGGTTCCAGGTTCTCTCCATATAAAACTTGGTGTTGCTTAGGAGGCTAAACCTGAATTTATATTTATAATCTCAGCCCCACTGAGTTGGGTATGAACTATCATGTAACACTATGGGGAAATAAGCTGCAGCTCACAGTTCTTCATCAGAAAATAAGCAGAATTATAAATTAGAAGAGGGAATGAAAAATCTGCTGCAGAAGCTTCAAATTCACCTAATAATGAAAGTGCCACTGCATTGTGATTGCTGTATTGAATTTAAAGTGGACACAAACTCCACCGAGAAGTCAAATGCCTGGGTATAGTTAAAGACTTTTCATCAATTCTTCACCTTCAAATGAATTCTATGTATAACATTTCTGCTAAAGAATTGTCACTATTGGTTTGATCTATTATTTATAACAGATTGCTGATTATTATCTTACATCAGCCATTGAGGAAAGGATTGCTATAGTTTTCTCCATACATGTACAGGTTTCTATATGTACGCAGAAATGTCACTCATTCTTAAGTTTTGGACAATTTTTTAGGCATTAAAATATACATTTTTATTGAATTCTTGAGAAAGTCAAAGTGATTCACAGTGATATAGATTTGTAAAAAAAAAATAATTAAAGGACCAACACTTATAGGAACATACGAGCAAGTATTAAAACAAATTATACAGATACATTGGAAGTTAAATATATATCTTACCAAGAAGACTGAGTCCAAATCCACTTAATCCTTGAATGAAACCATCTGAAATGCCTTGAGGCAAATGGCGTCTCAGAAGTTCTTGCCGTGCTAGATGCTCATCATCCATGCAAAAGAAATCCATATTTTTTGACACACTTGAAGCCAAGCTAGCCATGCATATAATAGCACCTGAGAAATAATAGAATGAAAAACAGATTTCATAAACGTGCTCCTAATTTTAAAATTTGTATCTATTCTGAGAAATCCTTTTTTATACAATACATTATTGAGATCAGAATTATAAAATCTATATTCATGTCAGTTTGCTTAAAACATAAAAAGAGAGATCTAAATGCATTTCATTGCTAGAGATTATTACATGTCAATAAAAAATAATTTTATACATAACAATTACATATTCACAAAAAATTAAAGATCTGTTTCCACCATTTTTCTACACAAAATTCATCTTATAAGCTATTGACATTAGAAAATTAAAAAATGTCAAAGAAGCATCATCACTAGATTACTCATAGATTTAAGCACTTGTATCTCATATAAATGCAATAAAAATAGCTTATAAGTAATTAATAATGCAGATTTTATATTAGTAGTCAAGTTATGATTTATATTTAGTAAAATTTACATTGGTGATATAATACGGTGGCGACATTTATCGCATTTCTGTACAAGATTAATTAGCACATTAATTTTATCCCTATTCCTATTTTTTACCATGAGTTCCATCACAAGAGTAGAATAGATGGGTTTTAAACTGTGGACAAAAGTGTAAGATAAGAAAGAGAGCAATGTTAATAGCAAAACCATTCCCTTGTGTTTCTGAAAACTAGTAATTTCTGGCGTTTTTGGTGAATTTTTTTTTTTTTTTTTTTTTTGTTTTTACTAGTATTTGTGCTAGAGACCATGCTTACTTTTTAGAAACAGGGTTCTTAAGTACTTGAATTACTATTTGTTTTGTACATATTTAAAATTTGTTGAGATTTCATACTTCCCAAGGAGTGGTGATTTTTATAACTGTTAAGTAAGTTTGTATCTACAATTTGTGACATAAATAACTTTAGTTAGGTTTTACTCTTGTTGTGTGCAATTAATGTTTTCGACTTGCGATTTAAATGCAAGCTTGTTAAGTAAACTATAACCTAAGAAAGATAAATAAATGTAAATTAGATTAAGTAAATGTAAATTACATTTAAACTTATATATGTGCGTGATAGAAAGAATGTTCGGACCAAATGTTCCTGCTACACGGGACTTTTCTGAGAAACGAGAGTCTGGTAGCACTGGTTTAAACGGGAGGATTCTTAGAAGATACAGCTATGCTGGAAGCGAAGTCCCACCTAGCTACGGAAATGATGTACCAGTTACGTGGGATTTTTTTGAAACCTCGCCGAAAATCTGTAGCTAGGTGGTAGCTAGGTCTGTAGCTCTGTCCCAGGTAGAGATCAACCAATCAGATGCAAGTTCTGCTTCTGAAGGATCATGTGATCCCAATCTGAGCAATAATCGATTACTGTTTGGCATTCGAGTCTGTTTAGTAAGTAAGTATGGTAACCTAGCTATGTAGGTTTCATGGAAATGTGCGGGTTCTGAGTATTGTCCCTTTTGACTTCCAGTCTCACATAGCGAAAATATACGCAATTGGGACTTTAGACAACACCTAATTTATCTCTAACACACCAATCTCCTGTCCCCCTTCACTCACATGACCTTCTGACCAGAATTTACTTTTTCATCTCCTCCATCACAGTAACAGTTGATCTTTCTGTGTTCTGCTCTGCGGGAAAAACATCTCATAGTTCATGCTATGTTTTACAGATATGAACTTTACTTATATATTCAGGAATACGGCTTTTGTTAAGGTGCTTTCGTTGTAGCCTGCAAACAACTAAAAAGAGCTTTCTGTGTCTGATTGCCCTCGAAATTCATAGTATTTTATTCAAAATCTACTCTGAACTAATACTGCTTTTTTTTGCCCAATTTTAAATAGTATTACATTAGCGTGTTTCTCTTTTATTTGATTTGTTGAAAGTCATACAGAACACCTGTCAGTAAAATTGGTAAGTTTTCCTTTCATTCTTTCTACCGTTTGTCACTCTGAGTAAATTTTAAAACAAGGCCATTAGAATTCGAGTCAATCATTTTGATTACAAGGTAGATCATAAAATCTTAATTTACTACCTAGATCATTACTTACCAGATGATATTTGTTTGAAAAGAGAAGCAGCACCACTAGATAATCCATAGATAAAAGCTCTTGGCCCATGAAATAAACCTCTGTATGGCAAATACACGAAATCTGACATTCCAATTCCAACAGCACGCGCAAATCCTGCTGGATTTCCAAGAAGATCTAACGATCCAAATACCCAACCTACAAGATACCAAACGCTCTTTTAATATTCTATAATGTAATTCTTATAGATATATCATTGGAACAAGACATACAGATGAACAGGTGAGAGCGAGTCCGGACTCCCAGGCGGCTTACATAGGCAAATCATTAGTAAATTCGAAAGGAAATTTAACACAAATTATACATTAATTACAGTAACAACAAATTAAACACATAATACAGATTATATACGAAAGAGCTGAACATTATACAAAGCACAATACAAAATTATTTAAATTATTTCATAACAAAAATTACTGTTGCAATACTTTAAAATACAGAATGCTATATTCATCGGATACAATATGCTAAATTCAATATATATGCTATTCATTAAATACATTTTACACTGCCCGTCACACATTATATTAAGGGCATTAGTTCTTTATATATTATACTAAAGTGACCATATTTTCATTGAGACAAAGCGGGACAAATTGAGTGAAATGAGAATTATAATGTAGTTATGAAAGCAGACCAATAATTCAAAAAAATATATTTTATTGTATACATTCATATACTTGTCTATAAATATACAAAAGTATATTTCTTATTAACTATTGGTAACTATAAAAATATTTGTAAAAAACAATAATTTGAATATTATGCTTTTTAATTAATTAAAAATTTTATTTAAAAAAATTATGATTTTCTTTCACGGTCATATTTTTTATCCGAGTGAATACTTTGCAATAGATTCAGATCATTTATTAAAATATCGTGAAAATTTCTCACATGAATTGGTCAAATTATAATTTATGCTTAATACAGATTTTAAAGTTTTATAATGTTCAATTAACGTTTTTTTTTCAATTGTCCATATTTTATTGATGCTAGAAAAAACACGTTCTGTTTCTGCATTTGTTTCTGGAAGGGAAAGCGTGTGTTCTAAAATTTTCAAAATATTTTCACAGGGAATATTACTCTGTTTAAAATGAAGGAGTAACTCAGTTCATTTTTTGACTGTTTACACATTTGCAGACAACCAACATTTAATTTTTTAATCAGTAACGTATTTTTTTACCAATGACACCTCATCAAAAAGATCATTTTTGCAAATATTATTTTTTGGAAAATGGTTACTAATATATTAAAAATATTTTTCCACATATTCCCATAAAATCTCCTTTTTTAAAGTCACCCATTGAAAATTTTTCATATCCTCGAATTGAACGGTCCGTTCTTCAAGATATTCCAAGCAGTTATTATAAACATTTCTGACTTCTTTCAGAAAATCAGATCGTTTAATTGCACTTTGTTCTTCAAACCAAGTGATGTCCTTTCGAATAGCTTAAGGAACGTAACCAATTATCAATTCTTTCTCGCAATTTGGTTTTTAAATTATTGATTTCATTTGACACATCCGTAATTGAAATTTTGTCCCCTTCAATAATTTTCACAGCATTGTAAAATAATGTAGCTTGGTTGTATATGAACTGAAGCCAAACTTGTGATGTGTCATTTTCAAAAAAGAGCTGCAATATTCTTGGACATATATCTTGTGATAAAAAGTATGATTTTAATGGTTCGTATATTTTTAAAATATTTTCTACAGCTGGTCAAAGAGCTAACCATCGTGTTTTGCTGTAACCAATAATTCTTTTATATTCAATTCTTGCGCTTTCACAAAAATCCTTTAAACTTTCAACACACATAGTATATATATATACGAGTAAATTTTTGCAATAATATTTTCAACATCGACTGGAAGTAAGTCAGATGTTGTTTGAATAGTATTGTGTAGAACGTGCGCTGCACAACCTACTCTAGTAGTTTTGTGGTTCAAATGTTAAGTTTCGTAAAACGTTATTGATGCCTTTTCTAGCTTTTCCACCAAAATTTGCATTAGTGTTATCCTCACAATAGGCAATAATTTTATTGTTCAAGTTATTCTTTTTTAAAATAGTACTTATTGAATCAAAAATTATTTATGAACTTTCACCCGGCAATGAAACAAAATCTAATATTCTAATTTTTAATCTTGTTTCTGGATCAAAAAGTCTAACAACTGTGCGAAATAATTTTAAATCTTTGTGGTTGGAAGCATCATAATATATGGATATAAATTTGCATTTATCTAATTCTTTCCACAATTGTCAAAACGAATATGGCAAAAAAACATTACAAATAATTGCTTTGGTTTTTGTCCTTGCACATGCAAATTTTTTGTCATACAATGTTTTGATCATTTGCGACGTACAATCAGTTGATCTGAAACTTGAAATTGCCGAGTCACCTCAAAGAGAAATTAATAAACTTCCAAAAGTATGCGACTGAAAAAAGATAAAAAAACTTATTTTGAAATGTCTCATATAGGAAATATGGATAAAATCCTTATTCAATAACTTGGATGGCAATGTATCCAAGTGACGATCCACGAACGGTGATAAATCGAGTGATGAAATTTATGCCAATTCGCGAGTGACTGAAAAAGAATTTCAGGATTTATGTGGCGATTTTGACTCACAATTCAGAATCAGAATTTGAAGGATTCGAATAAAATTCTTTAAAAATTTTGTATATATTTTTAAATTTTATTATGTGCTAAAACGGCAATAAACAAAAATTTCCTAAATCATGAGCGAAATATTATCGAGAGCATTAGCAATCTGCTTTATTGATGGTGGTGGCGCCGCTCACGCAAAAAGTTTGTTCTCCCGAAAAATTTTCTCTAAAGTGTGTGTGTGTGGGGAATCGATTATACATAGGTATATATGGTAATGCACTATTACTGAGATTTTCAACTGTAACAAATGGTGGCTTCGTTAGTCTTAGTACTACTTTTAAATTGTTGATAATTCTACAAATATTGCATGCAGATTAAATAAAGGCATAGAAACCTTAACCGGAATTTAAGAGCAACATAATTCAATCACTTTTAAAGGAAAAATACACAATTTACCAACATATAAGAATAAAATCTAAGTTCACTGAGCCGGTTTACATGCAGTTGAATGCAAACAAAAAGGCAGAGCAGGATTTACATATAAGCTACGCAAGCTATAACTTAGGGGCCCCCTTCTTGGGATCCCCCCAAAAATTGTCCCAGTGAGCAATTGTCATATATACTTAAATATACTGCAGCATTATTTGTCGCAACGCTGCATGTCAGGAATGTCTCGTACTCTTCACCCAATTTTTTTACCGTGCCTTTTCGAAGAACAAAGCACCATTGTGTCTAATTTGTCCACACCATTGTGTGGTTTGCATTACCGATAACAGGTTAACTGGTTAATTATGAGTATCAAAATTACTGAGACATTTCGACAGCAAATGCCGGTAATTTTTAAAATTATGTAACTTGTAAAATATATAATTTCTTTTACTATAACACGGGGATTCCTCTGTGTTGTTCCGCTATACTGACTTCGATGGTTGCAAATTGCTTTGGAGAAAAAACTTTTTCTCAGCTGAAGAGGATAAAAATGAATTTAGAACAACAATGACTCAAGATAAATTATGTTCCCTCAGTCTCATGCACATAGAAAGTGATAAACTACGCACTTTATCGTTTCATGATGTCATCATCAGTGACTTTGCTCTGGCAAAGGCAAGAAATAAAATATTTTAATTTAATATAATTCCTTAATACTTATAACGTTAAAAGAGATAATAAGATATAAGATAAAGAGATAATAAGATATAAGATAAAGAGATAATAAGCCTTTGTAAATTGTGCCTTTTAAAAGAACTTCTGTTGCTTTTTACCAGAGTTTACATTTTAAAGTTTGTTATGAATAAAAATGATTTTAAAATTAATTTAAAGATTACAGATTATTATTAAAAGATTTAATTTTAAGATTTATTATTTCACTATCTATATACTTCCAAATTGCATTTCAGTTTAACCCTCTAGGTATCCAAAAATCATATTTGGTACTGACATATAATATTTGGACTCCATCTTTCAAATAGCTTAGGGCTTTATCAAGTCTAAATACGACCTGCAAAAGGGAGGTGGACAACTACATGTTATAGCAGTCTCATATACAAAATTTTGACATTCTGAGGCTACTCGTTTTTGAATTACGCGATATACATACATACAGACATAAAAAAAAAAAAAAAAAAACTCTTCTGAATCCACTTTACAATTCGTTTTGGACCCAAGGAAAAAAAAAAAAAAAAAAAGAGAGTCTTTCATTCTATCTTGCACATAGAGATGTCAGATAAAAACACGATTAACAACAAAAACATGGATTCGAGAGGTGTCAAAACGGGTATTTTCTTTGAAATATGATAACCTATTACAATTTCGCAATTACAATACTTCCTTTACTTCCTGCAAGAAATATTTATTAATATAAAGTTGTTACAAAATTCAATATTCACATCAAGAGATTATATCAAAACTGATAACAAGCTAAGCTAAGCAAAGCAAAGTTGCAATTACACCATGAGGAGACCTATTTTGATTGGTATGGACAAAATATAGCTTGATTTAAAACCACGTAGTTATTCTTTTCATAATCAGATTAGGAATTACAGCTTAAAAGTGCTCTAATCAAGCCTCTAACAATGCCTAAATCTAATACCTAACAGAAAAGAGTCATTGTAAGTCATTATACGTTATCAAGTCAAGAAGCAGAGGATTGAGTATTTGATTATGAAAAGGCATGTGAGAGGTATTTGCATAATTGGACAGATGCCTTTGTGGAGGACTTTCTTAGAAAATACACATGGAGAAAATCACAAAAACAACCATGTAACCAGCCCATTCACTGGAGTTTGAACTACAGCCAAACTAACAGTATTCAGCAATTGCGCCACTTGGCCACTGGTGGGTGGTCAAAGAGCAGAGAAATGTCAGTTAGTTTCATATGTATATACTACCCACATAACAATGAAAATTATAAAAATTGCAATTAAAAAAATCCTGCACCATTGCAAAACAGTTCCTGAAAAAAGAGCACTGGTATTCAAATAAAATGCTTAGACAAAAAATGGGAAAACCACATGGATAAAGCTAGAGTATTACAAAGCAGCAAACAACAAGTAAACATACAGATTGAAAAATTGGAATTATCAGGGATAAGCAAACAATTTAAGATATAGAAGGCTTTCTGGAAATTACTTTGGCTATTTGCACACAACACAAATGTCATCGCAGTAAGAAAATGTCATCATGATGAATTCTGCCAGACTTAACATTTGATTCAGAGTGACTTTGTAAATCTACAGGAAAAATCATACAATATATTATTACTTCATTAGTCTATTTGGTTATCTATCTGAATATGTTCAAAACAAAGTGATATTTCTTAACCCCTTCGTGCCGACTGTCATGTCTACATGCCAGCAACAAACACACTCACTTCCTGGTAGACACACAGGCGTGCCACAGCGTTTTCCCGTTCAGCCTCGACTGTCACGTATTTGTGCCAGTGTCCTGGAACGTTTTAAAAACTATAATTTCTGCCCCAAGATGGCACTGTATGTACATATGGTTTCAGATACATATACATTAGACCTTCTACTCGAAATGAGAGAAGCATGACTCACATACACGTGTTTTTGATTATATAAACAAAAAGGAAATAAATGTTTCCGAATGGCGTGATTTATGACGTCTCTTTAAATTCGCAAGTGGCAGTTGTTTATTGTAAATAGAGAAGTTTTATTTTCGCTAAAGCGCTGGGTATTTCGGTTTGCAGTTCAATTTCTAGAAAATAATTAGATCTTGTTAGACGTGAATTCTTTCTGTTTTTACCGTTGCAATGTCGAAGCTTCGAAAATGTTTAACAGAGCATGAAATAGCAGAAATGATGCAAAATATTTCAGATATTGATTCTGAAAGATTAACTGAAAGACATTTTCCAAAACTTTGTTCAGAAGAGACTGATAAGAAAATGAGACGACGATGCTTCGTTTGTTCACATTCCCGGAAAAATCCTCCAAACGGCAAATGAGTTATTACGAGTGCAAGGAATGTAACGTAGGACTGTGTGTAGATCCCTGTTTTCAAATTTTTCATACGAAAAGAGAATTTTAAGTAATATATTTAGTTTTCAGATGTATAATGTTAAAAGTCATAAAATGGTGAGTAATGAAAATAAAATGTGTAAAATATGCATTTAAACAAGAAAAAAGTAATTAAAGTATATATAAAAATATCTATAAAGCATAAGCCGTTTAAATACTCTATAGAGCATTATTAAACAATGCGTTGATACTTCATAAATTTCAAGGATTTAGTCTTAATATCAAAAAAGCCCCGGCCCTGGACAGATAGATGCTCGCGTAAGACACTGCCGGCCTCCGCGATAAGCGCGCGTTTGCGCTACCCGGCGCGAAGGGGTTAAAGTCTACAAAGAGAATCACCATTATGTGGTCTTGAATAAAATACACCACTATCAATATTCTACCTTAAAACTTTCATACTTTTATTCATTTCTTGAAATTCATTACAAATTATAAAAATTGTATGAATACCTCTCAAGGTTATATATATAAACTACTGGTTATTAAAATTGCTGCACCATAAAAGAAAGTAATAAAATCATATTTATTTTATTAATATATCATAATAGTCAAGTAATTTTGAGACATAGTATATACAAAAATTAGTAACAGAAAGAAAATGAAAATAAAAAGTACATAATGCGAAACTAACCTGCTCGGAACAGTGCACCAGTTAAATAATGAAGAATAAATACATGGCCAGCTTCATATGGTGTGGTGAAAAGATCTGTCACTTCAAATGGCTGAAATCTGAGTAAGGAATGTTCAAGGGAAAGATATATTTTCAAAGAAGCATGCAAACTTAAATATATTTCTTTTATACTAACTGTCATATGTTGAAAATGAACTGGTTGAACAAATAATGCCGACACAAAAAGAAGATTCTTTGGAAAATATCCCCGTACTTTCTGTAGTTTATGTTGATGAAAACTGACAGGCTTGTAAGTCTTTGACAAAGCAATAACTTTATAGCAAAAAGTATCTTCTATGTAAAGAGAAACAGGCAATAATTCAATATTTAATGATCGATACACAATTGAGTTTGAAACATTATTAGGAAATTCAATAGTTGCACTCAAAATAAAAACAGAATTTTCCCTTACTTTATTAGGCAAAAAAATGTCATCATGGTGAATTCTGCCAGACTTAACATCTGATTCAGAGTGCCTTTGTAGAACTACAGGAAAATCGTATACTATGTTACTTTCTTGGTCTATTTGGTTATCTAATTGAATATGTTCAAAACAAAGTGATATTTCTTGAAGTCTACAAAGAGAATCACCATTATGAGGTCTTGAATAAAATACAGCATTATCAATATTCAACCTTAAAACTTCCATGCTTTTATTGATTTCTTTAAATTCATCACAAATTATAAAACTTGTATGAATAACTCTCAAGTTTATGTAAAAAATATATGGAAATTTAGAAAAATGTTCGGTACTTTCACACATTACTGATTTCTTACCAGCAGACTGCAGTTTACTTCTTGCCTTTATTTCACAGTCTTTTTTATTAGAACTAGTTTTTGATTTCGCACATTCTGTTTCTTTCACAAATGAAGAAGCATGATTATTAAAATCTGTGGCAAGTGCTATTCTACTTCTAACCTCCTTTGCAGTTAGTTCAATGCGATTAACTGACTCAATGTATAAATTAAGTGTATGTCCCAATTGCTCACTATGCACCATAATATCACAAATGCCAAGTATGTGAACAAATTGTTTATCAATATTAATTTTGAATGGCATACTCCATGTGCATTTTTCAGAACTCTTTTTCCTTGAGCCTAAGCACAACATAGGCAACTTCTGTAGAACCTGTGGAAACTTTGCCTCAAGAGATGGAAACGCATAGTGGCAGGAGCCTTCAGGGTGTAAGACAGGAATAATTTTGTGTTTTTGAAGCTCTTCATAAATTGTAATACCTGGAAAACAAATATGAGAATGAAAGAAGTAGTAATTTACATTTTCACAATAGCTGCATAAAAACATATCACACATTTATCACTACTTTCCTTTATTTAATTTTGTAATAAATATTGATATACCTTCAACTTCAGAACAACTTTCACCATAAAATATATCCATATTAGTCCGATTGTGCAGTAACAATAATGGATTAGGATCTTGGTTGACGACAAGAAATAAAAGCCCATTGTGCAGGTGACTAGTTAGAACATATGGAACACTCATACATGAATTTGCACCATATTTCACTGGAACAGCTACAGCATGTCTGGAGTGATCTTTCAGCTTTGAATCAAAGCATACAGGGTAACTCCATTCTAGATCCAAAGATTTTGCAAGAGATATGTAAAAATTTATCTCCACTAATTCAGGAAATGGAGATGAAGATGAAGTAATATCTTCCCACCAAACCAAAGGGTAACAGCATTCAGTTAAGCTACCCAAAACAATTGGATTCCTGCATGTCTGATGAAAATTTACCTAAAATGCATTAAAAAGCACAAAATGATTTTCATGCACGAGTTTCAGTTAACACTTTAATGCAGTTCATGGAATGATTTCATAACAATAGTGTACAATTAACTTACTTTCCCAGCACTGTTTTGAATGCAATGAAGAGACAAGAATAATTCATCTTGAGTTTTATTCATGATAGATATTAATGGAAATGCAGTAATAACAATCATTCCTTCACAAACTTCAGATTTCAGAGTAAACATAAACACCTTCGAAAAAAATTGATAATTAATATATCTCCACAATAAATAAGCATTTTTAAGGAAAATTCATAAGAATACCACTATAAAATATAATAACATTGTACACATTTCAGAATACTAAAAGCAGTAAATAAGTTTAGACATCTGAAACTATAAGTAATAGAACATTTAAAAGAAGGGGAAACATAAAGAACTTTATGTATTGATGAAATTGCTCAAAAATTAAAAGATAAACTTGAAATATGATCTTATGGAAGGTACACTGGTGTGCAAAACTAAACCAACAATGTAAATTTTAGTCAGATAGCCATAAAACTGCAGAAAAAGGCTTTTTGCGATCAGTACAATGAACATGCCATTTGGTAGTAAGGTAATGCATATGCAAATGTCAGGAACAAAATGCCATAGGTGACGTGAGCGTACGCAAAATGCGTGCGGCCGCAGTGCAAAGAAAGGATGAAGACGCAATTAAAGACATTCACTGCAAGTACAAGTGAGTTCTTTTGTGAAATATGGCTGGAAGAAATCGCCTGGATGACTTCACACGTGGAAGAATAATCGGAAAGCTAGAGGAGGGGCGTAATGTGACCAGTGTAGCTGAAGAGTTCGGAACCAAGAAAAGTGTTGTATCGCGTGCTTGGAAAGCCTTCCAAACCATAGGTACACTGATTTAAAAAAAAAAAAAAAAAAAAAAAAAAAAAAAGAGACAGTAGTTCTATATCTTCTGTTCTATGGGCCGATTGAATTGAAATTGCGTTTTTTATGTCTTGAAAGCGCGACTTAGGATATATATTAGATTTATATATAGCACTATTCTAACATAGGTATTTTGACACAAAATCGGACTTTTTCTGAAATAACATACCAATTTTTTTACATGTTTCGATTCTACGACTCAAATTATGCCAGATTTTGTAAAACTCGTACGAGTAGTTTTTAAAATATTAGCTCTCAAAATTTTAGCTCCTCAATGTTAATTGAATTTGGCAAATATTTATTAATATCTCTTTTTTCATTAAACATTTTTGATTTTTCCTTTCACATTTCGAAAATTAGGTTCATTCCAAATAAAATTTACCCATTTTTTTGTTTTATTTTTTAAATTTCTAGTTTTAAATAATTTTCATACATTTTTCGAAAAAAATTTTGAATTATAACCTATAAAATTTTTACTATCATCTTAAAGTAGGTGTATTTCTAAGCATACCTGCAAAAAATTTGACTTTTTTATTGAAAATTTTCTAAGATATATAGGAATTTACATATTTTCGCATTTTGAAATTTGCATCTTTCTTTTGAGCGATTATAACGCCAAATGTGGTTTATGCATTTTTGTTACAATGAATTGCCACAACTAGTTTTAACCTTAAATTTCAAACGAATTTTTACGGAGAATTAATTATATGAAATTTTTCCTCAATGATGTGTAATAAATATTTATTAATACTATGGGAAAAATTATTATTTTTAAAATTATAGATATTATTAAAATTTTTAACTTTTTAAAAAAATATCTTTCTTTTTTCCTTTAAAGAAAAAATATTTGTAAGAGTAAATTTTTATCTTCGGCGTTTTATCGTCTGCTACTTTAATTTAACTTCGTTTAAATCGAATTGTCTAAAAGTGAGAACTTTCATTTGATGTTTATTTGAATTTTATGAAAATATTTTATGACATTAACTGCATAATTTATTTCTAAACAAGCTGTTGTTTATGAAGTGGCTGAAAGAGCGGCTGATACTATCATCCATATTTTTATAGAAACATAAGATTCTGAATAATCATTTTTATAAAAGTCAAATTATGATATAAACATACAACCCTCTAGAGACCGAATTAATGGAAGTTCAATGGTTATGTAGAAATGATCTGCAGCTACTTAATGGTTAGATAAGTCAGCAAGTTCTATGGACAAGTAAGAATAATTATATAAACGACATCCAACATTCTGGATTCAATTACCAACGAGGGAAATTTATTGAATTTAAATGAAATTAAGAAGTTTTTAAACATAAAAAATCGAGTCATTTTTTTATCCTAAAATGTATTTTTCTGCGCAGCGTATTTTCATTATATCCTTAAAATTCTAATTTAGAATGTAATTGTCAAGAACTGAATTCTAATCATCAGTAATATAAGTAATTATTATGGTTATTAATAAATCCTTCTTTTACAGTAATTGCAAATATTTCACAAAACTTTCTGTCTGAATGAAAATATTTTTCTATGCAAATATTTCTAATTTTATATTAATCAAGATTGCACAAGATATTATTTATTTGCACTTCAATTCTTACCGTCAGCTCCAGTAGAAGTTACAAATCAATTATATTTAATTAAGGAATAACCATCTTAAGTTTAGAAACAGCATACCGTAACAGCAATTCAGTTATTGGCGCCGTATCTTTCACGTTACTCCCGATTGGCAAGCTACATGATTTTTAATGAGTATTCGGGTTTTGCTAGTAACTTCACTTTGAAATCGCACTTAAACTAGGTTAGTTGGTTATTTGAACATAGAAAGAACATGGGAGCTATTTGGTTAAGATGCTTTCATAGAGAACCTTTGTAAAGAGAACCTAGGAAACTAGGAAAACCAACCATGCAGCCTGGGTTAGACTTCGCAACAAACAATTAGTATTTAACAATCTTCAAATGCTAGGCAACTGGTGAGGCTTCAATTAAATCTCCAATTTGATATTTTATTTGTAAATATTTAAAATATTGTTGTATTCTTAGACACGAAAAGCAGAATTTAAGTTTTGTTAACTCGCTAGTAAACTACCAAGCCGTAGTGCAGATGAATATTCAATTTCTTTTGCAATAATTGTATTCACTTAATATTCTTGGAATATGAGCTAAAGAAGGAACGTTCTCGGAAGATTAAAGAAGTGTTTAAATCCAGTGATATTAGGTTTGTCTTACAAGCTCAGGATCAAAACGATTCTGCAATTACCTGAGTAGTTGACTTGTAAATGGCTGTGAATTAAGCAGATGACTTTTAATCTTACGTTTTCAATCAGGAAACGTATTCCAAATGTTTTGTATTGCATGGCAATGCATCTTTTCATTATTCAACAACCGCTTGTGAGAACCGTTTATGTTCCGAAAATAAGTATGTGTACTCAATCGTCCTGCATGTTCTTCAAATTTCTCTTCTTGTGATTTTTTTTTCTTTCCCAGAAACTAAAGTTACCTCTCAAAGGAAACTTTTTTGACATTGAAGAGACAAAAGAAGTATGACATCTACTTTTAGAGGCATGTCAAAAACAGATCTCTACAAGCCTTTTCTTCTATTACATGTACAGTCAGACAAAAAGTTGCATCAGCGTAAATTCTATAATCTATTTTTATTACACTCTGATTTCTTTATTAACATACAGTGAATATATACTAAATCTTTTATGTCAGCTTAAGTAATTTGGAATTTTTGACGGAATTGTTGTCGGAACTAGGACTTTGAAGATAAGTAAAATTAAATATTTCGATAACGCAATAAATTCAAGGTCGAATTTCAATATTTTATTTTCGGAGGGAGGGGAAATTTTTTTCAGTTTTGGTCCATTATCCTAAGTATATTTGCTTCGACTCTTTATTTTTTCTATAAAAGCAAAAATCTTACGCATGGTATACATATAACGCATAGCTTCAAATTAAAATTGAATAATATACAGAGTGGTTATAATTAAAGTTCCGCATTGAAACGGTCATAAAAGGAAAACTACTGGATCAAATGTTATCAAACTTAGTAATTGCGTAAAGGAGGTCATGGAAATTTATTTTCTACAAAAAAAAAAAAAAAAAAAAAAAGGAAGTCTGAAACCTCACCACCAGGGGGGAAATGGCGCTGTATACAGTATTGTTAAAGGAAATATGGATCGGAATCTAAATTAACCTTTTGTTAACCGGGTTTAATATGTTGTATACCATTAAGAAACTTTGAAGTAAGCAAATTACTATTTAAAGGCGTTAAATTCGATAAAAGTCGAGTTCGCCATCCGTGTAAGGGAGAAATTCGACCGTGAAAACCACGAATTAGCGATTAGAAAATGTGAGATCGCAAATAACTCGCACAAGTGCGCACAATCTGGAAATCGTTTTCTTACAGATCGCTAATTTGTAATTTTTGAAGCCTAAAACATGAAGATACTGATTCAAAACGCTTTTAATCGATTTGGGCGAAAGAAATCCCTCATGTTATATATCTAGTTCCATTGCATTCTATTACTGCATTCGATTGCATAGCAGTCATTCCATACCATTTGGTGTTGAATGACAGCTAGTTTTATAACTGAACCATTTTTCTCTGAAGAGCAGTCGACAGCTGGACCACTGTGATTGCAGCTCACTTAGAATAAATGTTAAAATGTTTCGTGATACATGAACTGCAGTAACGTGGCATTTTAGATACCATGTGGTGAGTATACCACGTGAGAACCCTGGTGGTGAGTTTTTGAACATTTTTTTTCCCACGGAAAATATATTCCCATAACCTCCTTTACACAATTCTCAAGTTTGATAACATTTGGTCCGGTAGCTTTCCTTTTAGGACCATTTCAAAGTGGAACTTTAATTATAACCACCATGTAAATTAAACATTAAAAGTTTGGCAGTTTGGTTCAAGTCCCAGCTTTAAAAAATATATATATATATAAATATAAATTTTTATATTAATCCTCATAGAAAGAATATTTTAAGAAGCTAATTTTTCTCTCACGTTATAGATTGTATAAAAAACATGAACTTTAATATGATTTAGATTGTTTCAGTCGATATAAGAATCGGGTCACTCGGTGGAACAGAATAAACACTGCTGGACTGTTTTATTTCTTTGTCATTTAGCAAAAAATCTTTAAATTAAAATATTTATCATTTGGACTTTGCTTTAAACTTTATTTATAGTTAAAATGACAAGAAAATGAAAAGCTGTCTTCAGCTGAAAAGAAATTCATGTAATTGATATTTAAAAAAAATTGACAATGCAAAATTTATGGAAGTCTAGCAATCGAAAAATTTTAATTTTCTTGTGTGAGCACTGAAAATAACTGTAGAAGGAAAGAAGAAAATTAGGGAGAAAAGTAAGCAAAAATTTGAAGGGAAATTTGGCTGCCAGACATACCAAGATGTTTAAAAAAGTTGGACGCTTTCGAATATACTTTCAGGATACTTCAAAGAATTTAGGTGTTCAAAGAGAAAACACTTGGACGTATACACCAGCAAATACAGAAACGATATCATTGCTGATTAAAGTGAAAAGCGACTGGTTTTAGACTATATGGTTGTATAAATTTAAATTACGTTATAGAACAACATATTGTATCATAAACGAAGAATCCCATGATTTCTCAGTCGAATTATTTGAAGATTCAGGAATTTATCCATTGATGTATGTGGATGTCACCTAAAGACCTTTTTTTTCCCTCTTGATGAAACAGCGGTCGAGCAGTAAAGTCGCTGAATACTGGTAGTTCGGTCCGAGGTTTGAATCTCGGGAACGGGCTGGCTGCATGGGCGCTTTCGTGTTTTTCCCCATGTGTAACGTGTATACGAACCAGTTTTCCTTAGAAAGTCCTCCACAAAGGCATCCCTTTGCTTAGGCAGATAGCCCTATTGTGCTTTGCCATAATTAAATAAACCAAAACCTCTCAATGAAACAAAGTCTTTCCTTTCATCTCATACCTTCAAAATGCTTAGCCTCTAAAGACTGATAAAGGCTCTGACCAAATACTGATGAAATGGATTGAATTGGATTATTAAGTTACGGCAAAGCAGCGCTATCTGCCTATGCCTTCGTGAAGAATTTTCTAAGAGAAACCAGCTGGCATACACGTTACACATGAGAAAATCATCCACAAAAACACCCATGCAACCAGCCCATTTACTGGGAGTCGAACCCCAGAGTGAACTACCAGTGTTCAGCGACTTTACCGCTAAGCCGTTTGTGGGCCTTTATGAAATGGAAGGCGATAACTTTATTTAAAATGATTGTCAGAAGTACCAAGATGTTTCGAAAAGTTGGATGCTTTTTAATATACTTGCAGAATGCCTGAAGAAAAAGAGAAGAAAAAATAAATTTTTGCGTAAAATTTAGTATTTGTACTTTTTTTTTTTAATTTAAAACTTTTTTTAATCTTATGATATTTGATTCTTGCAATTTCAAAAATAAAATATTTGACTAAAATATGAAAAACATTTTAAGAAACCAAATGTAGGATAAAATTCTGTAAAGCAATGGGCACAATGATAAAACTGTTTAAAGCAGTGTATGCAAGTCATCCTAAGTTAAAATGTCGATTATGCATCTCTCTTATTTATAAATCTTTTCTGAACGGAACATTGAAAGGCGTGTTAACTGCGCTTTAGTGTATTTTCTCTTTTAATATATGCAGTTTTTAAATGCATCGTAGTCTGGGTTACAAAGTATTCTTCCGAAAGAAACGCCATTCAAATAAATGAAATCAAATTCTGGAAAATTTATATTAATAAATATATTTAAAATGCTCAGTTCGAATGAATAAATAGAAAATTTTTAAATGATTATCTGAAGAGACAATGCAACACTAACAATTAAAATAAAAGTTTAAAAATTAAAAAATTACCTAGAATAGTACCTATGATTAAAAATTTAGTATAAAGAAAACTATTTGGAAAAAAAATAAACGATGCACCTTTGATTTAATTACGAAGTTTGAATGAGTAAATAGAAATTTTTAAAACAGTTATTCGAAAGAAACCATGCAACTTAAACAATTAAAATGAAATTTGAAAAAAGAAAAAATACTTAAAATAATAACAATTATAATTAAAAATATAATATAAAGACCATTATCTGGAAAAAGGAATAAAGGTGACTTTCCCCCCTCACGCACAAGGTAGAAAGAGAAAGGAAAATAGGGTGTCATATATTAAGTAGTTCGCCAAGTGAACTATTCTTGGCGCAAATTGAAAAAAAAGTGCCAACATAAACTGTTGAATTTCTCCGTAAATTTCGCATCAAATTTTACAAAATTTAGTATCTAGGCATAATTTGAGTCGTAGAATCGAAATACGTAAAAAAAAAAAAAAAAAAAAAAAAATGGTATGTTATTTCAGAAAATGTCCGATTTTGTCTCAAAATACCTATGTTAGAATAGTGTTATATATAAATCTAATATATATTCTAAGTCGCGCTTTCGAGACATGAAAAATGCAATTTGAATTTCGTGAAGCGGCCCAGTAGAACGGGAGATATAGAACTGCCCCCCTTTTTTTTAAATTGAGCAGTGTACAGCTGTTATAAAAGTCAGTGGCGGCCCTCCCAGGAAAAAAAACTGCAGTGGATGACCGATATATCACACTGCAGGCGAAAAGAGCCCAAAACCAGTCAGCAAGCGCCATAGCTCAACAATGGTGTACAGCAAAAGGGCAAAAAGTGTCGCAGTTTACTGTGTCCAAACGCCTCACAAAGGTGGCCTATTTGTCCAACATCTTGAACGCTGCATCCCTTTGAAAGTTGGCCATCGGCGCACCATAGAGTGGTGCAAGAAGCACAAAAACTGGACATCTCATCAATGGAGTCGTGTCCTCTTTATAGATGAGAGTCGTTTTAGTGCCACAAGTGATTCTCAGCACCAGTTGATTTGGAGAAAGGTCGGGACATGGTTTCATCCCACTAACATTATGGAAAGAAACCATTATGGCGGTCCTGGAGTTCTCGTCTGAGGAGGCATTACGCTGAACGGGTGGACAGAGCTCCACGTTTTAGACAGAGGTTCTGTAACTGGAGATCGGTAGTGTCAGTGGGTAATCCTTCCCCATGTGCGTCTGTTTCGAGGTGCCATTGCAGTAGACTTCGTTTTCATGGATGACAATGCACGACCACGCCAGACTCCTGCTGTTCAGAAGCTACTGGAAAGTGAAGATATCACTCAAATTGATTGTCCAGTGTACTTCCCTGATTTAAATCCCATAGAACATGTGTGGGATGCTTTGGGGAGATGCATTGTGGCAGAATTACATCCTCCGGGGAACACCCAACAACTGAAACAGATGCTGATTGAGGAATGGGAACAACTGAAGATCTGTTCGACATTCTGGTGCTGAGTATTGACAGGCTCAGCTGACTACAGAACATCTGCTTGTTGTTCTTCCTCTTGTACAGACAATCATGTATAACGATACTATGAGTTCAATAAAGCCTTTTTTTTTTTTTTTTTGTTTGATTCCATATTGTATGCATTGTATTCATTTTTGTGCAACTATGCTTTTATCATTGCTTAAATACAAAATGCTGTTTATCATTTCTGAATTTCATGTCTCGATTTCTCGGGGAGTTATGGTAAAAATAACACACATTGCTTAAGTTTTGCACACCAGTGTAAGATATATATAGTTTATTTATATATAGTTTGAAATATTTTACTTTAAATACAGTTTCAATTATGAGATGTTGTATAAAGTTTTAAAATGTTGTTCTGGTAGTAGGTTGCAATTGTATTGGCACTGTCGCTATGAAATTTCAAATTTATAACCATGAATTGTTTTTTACTTTAAATACAGTTCATGTACTTAAAGTAAAATAAGTTTTTGGTTCTGTGCCAGAGCCTATTTAACTCGATAAAAGTTAAACGAGCACTCAAAACTATTGGATATTCTTATACTCAAATAAAGAAGCAATACACACAGAAAGGTTTTAGTGTCACTGATAAATGAATTCATGCAATAAAATACAATACTGTTCGTACCATACGAAGCTGAATTCTAAAGAAGGACTTAAAAGAACTACTATATTCCAAAGTACTAATCTGTCATTATGAATAATGCAAAAAATTTAATCGCTCACCCAAACCCACTAATGCAAAAGATAATCACAAGTAGCATGAAAGCATCAATAGTAACAATCTTTCATGAGTGTGGTACAGATGTGTAAGGCATAAATTCATCGCCACACAAGTTTGTTGATTACCACAGAGGCAAGCTGCTAAACAAAAGAAATTCAGACATTTCTATGAATGGCACATGATTTATGATGGATGAAAGTATGAGGTGACACTGGTGGAGCTTTCAATATATGTGGCCAACACCAATGGATTACTATCATCTGCTGGGCCAGAGGAGATGAGTTAAGTGGACACATGAATACCATGGTACCTTCAATATGGGTTCAAGGCAGTGGCTGGACACTACTACAATGGTTTATTTTCCCTTTGCAGGGACAGTGACAAAACAAATGTAACCTACTACTGGGTTACATTTGGAACAACTATATTTAGAAACCTTTATACAGGGCCCACATTCCATCCCTAGTCTGAGAGGTACTACTGCATGTTCTACCATCAACTACATGATGGTAGTGAAATTCCTACGAGATTTATTCCGTTTTCCCTCATGCTAGTAAAAGTACCTAATGCATCACCACTGATGGATATTTTTGGCTTCAAGTTTCTAAAATTGGCTCTTGGAAAGTGGGAAAAAACAGCTGCAGGTCTCAAGCAAAGCCAGGTTAAATGGAAACTGCAGAGCTGCTTTTGGAGAATAGCCCAAAACTATTAATTGGAGAGAAATTACAGCATGAAAAAGATAAGAAGCATATAAAGCTACAATCCAAAGATAGAACTTCTAAACAGAGCACAGGTAGAGATAGAAGTGGGATAGAAGTCATGTAAGAACAGTCCCACTTAATTAAGTGTGCAGTTCAGCCCTTGTTTTGAGGAAGAACACAATAGGGGGGTCTGACAGTTTCCCGCCTTTCTTTCAAGCCTCTTACCACCAACTTCTCAATATGGCTTTTGACTTACTACATATATTGAGTGTCCCCTTGCTGCACAAACATTATATACTTACAAACACCCATGTCTTTTCCGGTATTCAAACCCGGGACCCCTGGTAAGGGAGCCATCATCACTAACAACTATACTGGTTGGGCAGAACAAACAAAATATTCCTGATGATGACAAAAAGGATATGTTCAAGGTGTTGGATATTTTGGGTTTGCTACGATAACTATGAATGGATCTTCTGTTGTGTCCCCATGTCTGTGGGTACACATATTCAAGAGCAGGGTTTCTCGAACAATGCAAACATGTACTACTAATGGTATATTGCATTATTTTGGAGGCACAATTTTTACCCAAAAGATTTAAACAAATGTAAAATGGCACCTCTCCTGTACATATACTGTGAATGATAGCACACATATTTTTATTCTTTTTTGTAATGGTACAAAAATTTTAAAAAATTGAAATTCAAGATAATAATGAAAATTGTACAAAGAGGGTCCAAAGGAGAAGTCCATGAGCACCCACCTTTAAATTGAAAGCATTATTATCAGCTCTAATTAAATGAACATGCTCAATTGAAAAACAGAAATTCCAGCATTCCTAGCAGAAAATCGGGGAAATTTTATAAAATGTAAATGTAGTCACTATGACTTTCCATCTATACAGTGAATGCCTATGCTTGGGCTGAGAAGATACTGGAAAGTTTTAAAGTGCTCCTAGACTATCTTGTAATTCCTTGTTATTCTGTTCCTTTCTCCTTGAAACAAGGAAAAGGAGAACTTGAAAGAATGTTGTGCCTATGGCCCCAAAACTGCATTAATTGAGCCTTGCACCCAAAAATGCATAAGATGCAATAATTGCCAGTTATGCATCAATGAACATAAACTAATTACAGTAAACACTGTTTTGCCACAAACATGGTTACAGTTTCATGGTCATACTTGATATTTCTTTCACATAGGATGAATAGTACATATTAAAATTTGCCATATACAATGAGTGTTAATTCACAAGCTTCAATAGCTGCCTCCATGGTCAAGCTTGGAAAGATTAAGAAGCCCAAGATGGAGCCTCTGGAACCAATCAAAACCCACACTTCTTTTCCTAATCAAAACGATAGGCAGTAGTGACAACTTTTTATTACCAGAGACCAATATACTGACATCAAACACTGTAATTCATAAAAAAAACAGCTACATCAAAGCAAAAGGCACCAACCATTATGGTTTACTTAGCCCAGATGACTCCACAAAAACATACTTTTGCCTAGTTGACAGTATGCTGTGTCCCTTTATCATCTACTTACTCATTTAGTATTACTTTACATGATACTCCCCCCACAAATATTTCTTCTGAAGTGTGATGGCTGAATTGTGTCCAAATGAGAAGGTATTATGGTGCAGGAGGAGACATAAAACTGAAAATATTGGAAGCTGGTACTGCTACTATTGCACAATAATAGTGCCCATTCTGAAGTCTTGTTGGAAAAGCAAAGCTTGGCAATAGCTTGGGAATTGATTTAAATTCAATATTCAAACTAATATTATTCTATAAAAATGAAGGTTTACTGTGCAGAATCAATTATGCTTTTTGAAACACGAAGCACAAAATATCAGCTATACTCTCACTGGGATTCAACCTCTTTGTCTTTGGTAATCTTAAATCCCAATACCACAACTTCTATAATAATTTTAATTGCAATTTTTCATATTCAGAAGAATAATAATTTTTTAGTACTAAAATATCAGTAAAAGCCCAATTATCCGGAATTCAACTTACTAGAAAGTTCCCATAACTGAAGTATTTTCGAATTTTAGAAACTTTTTTTTAAACCTAATTAAAAATTAAGCAAATAAAAAATTCTTAACTCAGTTATAAGGCACGAATAGGGCTATGATTTGAATTAAAAGAAAACGGTAGACAAACACAGATTTAACACCAATAATGGTTTGGTTTAATTCATTCATTTCATTATGGCAAAGCATGCGAGGTCTATCTGCCTAAGGATATGGTTGCCTTTGTGGAGGACTTTCTAAAAGAAACTTGCTCGTATACATGATACACATAGGGAAAACCATCAAAACACCCATGCAGCCAACCTGTTCACCTGGAATCAAACCCAGGTCAGAACGAGCATTGTTCAGCGACATCACCGCTTGGCCACTGATGGGCTATGCCAATAATAGATAATTGTGATGTAATGCTTCAGCTTTATGTAAACCTGATTAATTCTTGATAACTTAGTTTAATTTACATAACACATAAGTTAACTGCTGTTTATCTTTTTCTAATGCATTAAAAAATGATTAAAATTTGGAACTTGATGTCAAGAAAACAGCATTCAGCAAAGCATTTTCAAAGTTACAGAATCCTGGCATCAAAAGCACGATTTATGTAAAATTGGCTGTGCAATGTGAAAAATTATGGCAAGCAATTTAAGTTTTTATATGTCCATAACTTGTATATGTGTATTAACTAAACAGCAATTTGTTCTTTCAAACTTCTGCTCTTATGACTGGCACAAGTCTGGCAGATCTCCAATAGTTTTCATGGTCAATGGAATTTCATAATCAAATATGATGATTAACTTAGGCATTTATGTCTGAAATGCCCTTTCTTTTTAAATCTCTCATAATTTATACACAGATACTTCATATTCAAGTTGATAACAACCAAAACAACCCTTTTTATAACGTTACACCAGAAATTTTTTATTCTATTCATTTGACTTTTCTATATACTCATCTGCTCGGAATGTTTGCATATCTATAATTCAGCATTTCTAGAGCTTTCTGGATAGTTGAGCATTTATTGCACACACAGATATATAGTATATAATTTTCAAATTAAATGTTTCTTAAAATTTCCAGCATAGCATTATTTCCAGCTTGAATATATTATTTTTTTAAAAAATTATTCAGTAAAGTGCTCGATTTTATTTTTTAATTTTAGACCTTTATTCATTAGTATTGACAGATATATATATATATATATATATATATATAACAGATTTTTTTTTAAGTATATTTTTGATGATTCAGTTAAAACGAATGATGTTCAGAAGTACAAATAGTAATGCAATTAATATAAAATCATATTGTAATTGCTAAGTCTTTGTTTTATATATTTTCTCACGTTTTTTAATGCAAGGTCACTAATAATTATTTAAAAATTTATTTCATAATTTATGTTCTACTTTTTGGCTAAGTGAAGGAAGGCCATTTTGCTCTTTTAAATTTGTGGAAATTTCTTTCACATCTGGCAATAACATATAGCTCTCTGGAATTATAGCACAGTCAAATCCCAACTAATTGGAAAAGGATTAACAGTGCCTTGTCTAAAAATTAAGTTGTTTTACAGCAGATGATGAAAAAATTACTATCACAACCATTAGTCTAAAAAAAAAAAACTGTACAGAAAATGCAAAAAAGAAGCTGACATAACAGAGGAGCAATAGTAGATGTCACAGTATTTGGGAAATTGTGCTCAACAATGCAATTGTTTAATCTTAAAAATGCATTAAATGCATAGCCATTAATCTACCATTTCCCATTGATTCCTGTCCACATACAAGAGTAATGTGAACAAAAACCTACAGCAGATGTACCATAAAGTGAGGGAAAAACAAAGAAACAAAAATAACTCTGATTTAATTCCCACAATCAAATGAGTTTATTATCAATTAAAGTGCTTGAAAATACATGTAGACTGTTAATAATATAAATATGATATGAAATGTTTTTTAACTCCCTTAGATTAACTGATTTTGAAATAAAGTAAATTGTTAATAATACAATTATGAGTTATTATTTCTTAACTACCCCAAAATTAACTGTGATTTTGAGTTAACCATGGCTATTGTTCCTAGTATTACCCTGGTAAATCAGCAATGGACTGCAGCTGCATGGTTTTTAAAACTCTCTCCTTCTCTATCTCTCTCTCTATATAAGGAAATTTTTGCAATATTTATATTATTTGATAAAATGAGTGTCCGAAAAGTATGGCTACATTTTCAAAAATGAATTAAAATAATCAAAGATTTTCACTCGCATTTTTTTATGTTCCACAAAGAAAAAAATAGTTTCTTTTTAATGAAATGTAAACTAGATGGTGCTAAGTCCACATTTTGGAACATTCTCGTTTTAAAAACAGCTTCACCGCAAGAACAAGCATAAGTTGTAACATGCTTTATTGAATTTAAATTTGCAATACAGGTGTACGTTCCGTTGTTTAAATATAGTGGACTGTAAATTAACTTGATGTTACTTCAGTATAGAACCCAAAAAACCTCAGACTCCTAACGTTGACCGAAACTTCTTTATTGACTTTTAAATAGTAAGTTAGTTGAGGAACGGCGAAGACCACACAAACTTCGACTTCAGTGGCGGCTTACCAACACAAACTCAGAAGAACCTCTGCCTAGTTGAAACTCCAGTAATTCACAGCAACCTCGAAGCTCTAACCGCGAGCTTTAAAAACCTAACAAATTTGCGTCTGCGCCGCTCCTCGGTACAAAGAAAGAAATACAATTTGCATAACATCGAACATACCCCCAGCCTTGAAGTCCCAAGGGGGTTCAAACAATAAATTTAAACTATTGAACTGCATAAACCTGAAAAAAAAAAATTAAAGTCTCTAAATCAAGAATTAAATGGCAAAGCGCATAGCTTTGCTATAGGTCGTTTTATTTCACCATTAGACGTGCGTAAACTCACCACTCGAACTTTCTCATCCAGACCGGGATGCACTTTAATAATTCTACCTAATTTCCAACGTAGCGGAGGTAGATTTTCGTTCTTAATAAGAACCAAATCACCAATCTTCAGGTCTTGTTGTACCTTGCACCACTTGGGTCTCTGCTGCAATCTAGATAAATACTCACTGCTCCAACGATTCCAGAAATGTTGAAATAACCTTTGCACGTTCCTCCAACGGTCACTGCAGCTCATGGTTTCTTGAATTTGGTTAGATTCTGGAATAGCGCTTAAAGCCGCTCCGGTTAAAAAGTGTCCTGGTGTTATCGCCTCCAAGTCGCTACAATCACTTGAAGCTGGTACTAAAGGCCTAGAATTAAGACAGGATTCAATTTGGGTTATTAATGTCAAAAATTCCTCGTATGTTAAAATAAGGTTCCTAAACATCTTTTTAAGTGATGTTTCATAGACTTGATACCCGCTTCCCAAAGCCCTCCAAAATGAGGGGCAGAGGGAGGATTAAACAACCATTTAATATTTTCTGAAGAAATATAACCCTGTAGCTGTTCATCACGTTGAACAATAGAAAAGCGTTGAACAATAGAAAAGGCTTTCCTTAATTCTTTATTAGCTCCTATAAAATTCGTTGCACAATCACTGAATTTCACACGGTTTGCCTCTACGAGCTATAAACCGCTTAAGTGTCGCGAGGAATGATTTTGTTGAAAGATCTCCAACTAATTCTAAGTGTATTGCTCTTGTAGTAAAACAAATAAAAAGACATACGTAACACTTAAAGATTTTGACTCCTCTACCAGGACGATATTTAACGTTAAATGGTCCTGCTAAATCAATCCCTACACGAGAAAAAGCTCTACTTTGAGTAACTCTTGAAGCGGGTAAATCTGCCATTAGCTGAGTCGCAGTTTGCGCTCTAACTCTACGGCAGATAACACATTGGTTTATACACTTTCTTATAATATCTCTAGCATTCACAATCCAAAATCTATGTCGTATGACAGAAGTGAGTAGCTGCGTACCTGCGTGAAGATACGTGTCATGATAATGCTTAATAATTAAACGCGTAATATTGTGATTCTTAGGTAAAATCATAGGATGTTTCTGATTATTTGAAACTGCAGAGTTTCTGAGCCTTCCGCCTACACGCATTACTCCCGCGGAATCCAAGAAAGGACTTAAAGACAGTAATTTACTTGATGTCTTCAAGGGTTTACCAGATTCTAAACAGAATAATTCTTCTGGAAATTCGGCTCTTTGCACAATCCTAACAATCATAGAAGTAACTTCACAGAATTCTTCAGTAGATAAATACCCCTTTATATGCTCTGTAGGTAACTTACTACAATTATTTCTAAATCTTAAACACCACGCTAACACTCGACATAACTTTAACCATGATGAAAATCTTGAAAACACACTATGCTCTTCAAATTTGGAAGCATTTGAACTGAAACTCTTTTTCAATTCCTTCAACATAACTTCACCCTCTAATTCTACACCTGAATTTTGCTGTACATGAATTACGGATTCGTTTAACCACTGCGGTCCCTTCATCCATAACTCACATTGTAGGAATTCTGATGGAATAAAACCTCTGGTCCCACAGTCTGCAGGATTTTCTTTCCCAGCAACATAATTCCATTGAATACCTGGAACAGCTTCCTGGATTTTTGCAACTTGATTTGCCACAAAAGGTAGCCAACGGCGAGGTTCGGACGAAACCCATGCCAATGTAACCCGCGAGTCGGTCCATGCATAAATATTGTTAATAGGCAGTTCTACGCCTGATAATACTGCATGTAAGAGGTTTGCTAAAAGTAACGCAGCACACAACTCTAGTCTCGGAAGAGACTGGGTTTTTAAGGGCGCTACTCTGGTTTTCGATGTCAGAAGGCTGACTTTGACTGACGAATCAAGGTCGATTGTACGGAGATAGATGACTGCACAATAAGCCTTTTCTGAAGCGTCGCAGAAAGCATGGATATCTATCACTACTGCCTTCGGACTCAAGACATACCTCGGAAATTGTAAGCTTGAAAGTAAGGGTAATTCTAGATAGAAACGCTTCCATTTTCTACTTATTCTCTTATCAACGAATTCATCCCAACCCAGCTGTAAGTTCCATAACTCTTGTAATAATATTTTCGCGTATATTATTGTTGGCGCTAACCATCCCATTGGATCAAAAATTTTCGCTACTTCTGATAAAATAGTCCTCTTAGTAAACTCTTTATCACTTATGCATACCGAAAAGTGAAACGTATCACTAGAGTTGTTCCAATTAATTCCCAATACTTTTACTTTCTTGTCACTGTTTATTTCAAGAGAAATACTGGATTCTCGTAAGCACTCGGGAATATTCTCTAAAATAGCTGAACTGTTTGAAATCCACTTTCTTAAGCGAAATCCACCCCTTTTCATCATTTCATTCAACTGCTGAACTAGAACATTCGCTTCCTCTTCACTTTGTGCCCCTGAAAGCAAATCATCAACATAAAAATCACGAAGGGCAATTTTTGATGCTAAAGGAAATCTAACTTGTTCATCTAATGCAAGTTGTTTCATTACTCTAGTAGACAAATATGGCGCACAGGCAGTCCCATATGTAACTGTCACTAATCTAAATGTACTCAAGGGCTCACCAGGACTATCCCTCCAAAGCATTCGTTGCCAATTTGTATCTTCTGGGTGGACACGAATTTGTCTGAACATCTTCTCTACATCGGCACATACTGCAATTTTGTGTGTTCTAAACCGTAGAAGAATTGGAAACACTCTTGCTGAACTCTTGGTCCAACCATCAAAATATCATTCAATGAAAGACCCGATGTCGTTTTAGCTGAAGCATCGAAAACAACTCTCAGTTTAGTCGTAGTACTCGATTCCTTTAATACGGCATGATGAGGCATGTAATACGTAGAGTCAATAAGAATCTCTCCCTCAGGCACTCCCTCCATATGTCTCAGCTCAAGGTATTCCCTCATGAAATCCTTATACCGTTCATATATCTGAGGCCTTTTTAGAAGTGAATTTTCTAAAAATTGGAATCTACGCATAGCTAATTGTCTGGAATCTCCAAGCTGAGAAGGCGGAGAGTGAAACGGTAATTTCACAGTATATACCCCACTTCCCTCTCTCGTATATGTAGATTTGAAATAATCTTCACATGCTCTCTCCGATTTAGTAAGCATGTCAAACGTAGGTACAGCATCCAATTTCCAAAAGTCAGACAGCATCTGATCAGTTTCCACTTGTATATTATTAACATAGATAGTAGGATTAATTTCTGTTGAATTATTCACACTACCTGAAATAATCCATCCTAGTTCAGAACGAGAAGCTACCGGTTTACCTTCTTCGCATTTAATTATTTCTCCCTTTAAACGAGGTAAGGCAATATCTACGCCTAAAAGTATATCAACAGGCCCACTTTTGTAAAACGTTGGATCTGCTAACATTAATCATTATATTCCTCAACGTACTTCTTATCCAATGTAAAATGCGGCAAAGTTCCAATAATTCTATTGATGATAAATACTGGTGTTTTAAATGACACTTTCGCCGGAAAATGCGGAACGAAGTTTATTTCCGTAATCCCATTAGTTTTCGTATCCAAAGACCCTAAACATGAAATAAAAACTTTGGCATTTCTTCTTGCTAACCCTAGCCTTTGTACACAATCTTCTGAAATCAGGCTTGCTTGACTGCCAGGGTCAAGGAGGGCTCTACACAATTGGTATTCACCCGATGAATCTAACACTAATAACAGCCATACATAATAAAACTTCACTCTGAAAATTAAAGTCTGAAACACAAGATTTAATTACTGGACTAGAACTTGCGATATTCCTCCCTGACCCAGCCGATTGAGCGCGAGGTTCTGGCCCAGGGAAAAATGGCTTAGCCGTCACTGATAATTCATTCGAACTGTTCGAAACTCCTTTAAGTGCCTTTGGTTCATTTTGAACTCTTTCAAAATGCAGTAGTGTGTGATGATTTTTAAAGCACTTTTTACATTTATGTGTACTTCTACACTCGAAAGCTTTATGGTTTGAAACAAAACAATTAAAACAAACATTATTTCTCTTGACAAAATTAACGCGTTCCTGAACATTCAGATTTAAAAACTTATTACATTTAAAAACTGAATGACCGGCTTTACAATACGTACACTGCGCGCGAATCTCTGAAGCCAATGAAGTTAATTTGTCTTTTGTAACTTGTTTTTTAACACCTTGCGGTTTACCTGCTTGCAAGGTTCTGGCATGAGATTTCAAGAACTCTAGCAGATTATTAAGTGTTGGTATTTCCTCACTCTTTAATGTTCTTTCCCACCATCCTCTCGTCGAAGAATCCAATTTAAACTGTACTATTAACATTAAAATAGTATCCGCGAATTGCTCCACTTTGAATCCTAGATTTTCAAACGAACATACACACTCTCTTACAGTGTCTACTAACGCTAATATCTGACTAGGAATTTCAGATTGTAAATTTGATAAATACAAGATTTTCTTTAATAATGATGAAAGTAATTCTCTCTTATGTGAAAATCTTTGACACAATAAATGCCATGCTATTTCGAAATTCCTGTCACAAATAGTTAAAGCTTGAACAATCTGCAAAGCATCTCCTTTTAAAGAACCCTTTAAATATTGTAGCTTTTGTGCACCTGATAAACGGTCATTATCCACTATCGCCGTTTTAAATAAATCAAAAAATGATAACCATTCTTCAGTACTGCCACTAAATACAGGAAGAGTTAGCTTAGGTAAGCGTATACTCGCTATTTCACAAGATTTAGTTTCCACACTAATGTCTTTAACATTCTTAACTCTGTTTAGCATTAAAATTAACTCATCAGCAGTATCTTGTACGACCTGTTGTTCTTCTATAAATACATCAATATCTTTTTCTTCACACACTACAAATATGTTACTAAAAATATCCGAAAGTTCGGTCATTAAGTCATTTAATCTAGATTTAAAAAGTTCCAACTGATCAACATCAGCAGAATCTTAAGTCACTGCAATTTTCTCTTTCAGTTTACTTAACTTAGCTTTAGCTACACGCTTTTTAGTCTTAAGCGTTGTAAATTCCATTATCTAATAAGAAAGAAAAAAACACACTGACTCACCAAATTTACTGTGACTCCGTAGCCGACGGACCACAAAACATGTACGTTCCGTTGTTTAAATATAGTGGACTGTAAATTAACTTGATGTTACTTCAGTATAGAACCCAAAAAACCTCAGACTCCTAACGTTGACCGAAACTTCTTTATTGACTTTTAAATAGTAAGTTAGTTGAGGAACGGCGAAGACCACACAAACTCCGACTTCAGTGGCGGCTTACCAACACAAACTCAGAAGAACCTCTGCCTAGTTGAAACTCCAGTAATTCACAGCAACCTCGAAGCTCTAACCGCGAGCTTTAAAAACCTAACAAATTTGCGTCTGCGCCGCTCCTCGGTACAAAGAAAGAAATACAATTTGCATAACATCGAACAACAGGTATAGAAAAAATTTTGGGCCACCTACAATCAAATTCCACCTTCAGGATCCTTAATTTTTAAGTGGCATGAAAGATTTATGAATACAGTACTCTCAAAACCAAATTCTGGCCACCCTAGCAGAAGCTGTGATAATGTTACATGAATTGAAGCATGCTTTTGTTGTAGTCCTCATAAATCGATTCACCACATGGGTCAGCAACTACAAATACTGAAATCAAAATTTGAATTGTTGCATGAGTTAAAATCTTATATAAGCCACAATGGCGAGCAGTGGCAGAAGAAATGTTACAAAAAATGGCAGATCACAAAACTTTTTTACAACTTGTTATGTTTTCAGATGAGTCAACATTTCCTGTATCAGTTATTATTAGCCAATATAATACTCGAATATGGAGATTCGAAAATCCTCATGCCCTATTGGAGGAAGCAAGAGACAGTCCTAAAGTAAACTTGTGGTTTACTGCACAATCAAATTATTGGGTGTTTTTTTCTTTTCTGACAAAACTGTCCACTCTGACAATTACTTTCATGTGCTTGAAATTTTTGTATTTCCTCAAGTAGAGTACTCACAACTCAATATCATTTTCCAGCAGGATGGGACATCACCACATTGGAGTTTGGAAATGCAAAAGGTTTTAGATGAAAGTTCCCTGGACGATGGACGGGAAGAGTAGGTCCACTACTGTGGTCACCTAGATCACCAGAAATACCTCTGAACTTCTTATGGGGTGCCCACCAGCGGCTGACCGGTAAAATTGCTGAACACTGGTAGTTCAGTCCAAGGTTCTAATCCCGTGAACAGGCTGGCTGCATGGGCATTTTTGTAGTTTTCCCATGTGTAATGTGTATATGAGCCAGTTTCCCTTAGAAAGCCCTCCACAAAGGCATCCTTCCTCTTAGGCAAATAGCCCTTGATGCTTTGTGTTAATTACATAAACCACCTTTTCATGGGAATACATGCAAAATATTGTTTACCAATTTCCAATTTGTGACACTGATGAACTGAAGAGTCGAATTACAATGGCAATTCAGAGTGTTGATCCTGCAATGCATCATAGAACATGACGAGAAATCTCGCATAAACTCCATGTGTTGCATGCAACTAGTTATATTGAAATTGTAGAATAAAACATTGCAAAAAAAAAAAAAAAAAAAAAAAAAAAAAAAAAAGGAACATCAAAAACAGTAAGTGAAAATTTTTGTTTGTTTATTGTAATTAATATTTGAAAGTGTAGCCATAGTTTTTGGAGAACCTATATTTACAAGCTGCATCTTTATGTCACCTACAGACAGTGGAAATTTCTTCACATTGAGAAACAGAGAATCAAAAGGAATTATTTTATATGATAGCTGACCATAATAAAATTAATACAGAAAATTATTGCGGAGTGAAATTTATAAAATATAGAAATAATAATAAAAAAGGAATGAAGAAATTACAAATACTATAAACGATACACAGGTAGTCTTGATGTAGAAAAACAGACTTTTTTTTTCAGAAATACTAAATTAAATTTCAAATATAATACATATATATATTTAAAGATATAATAATTAAATCAAGATGAAATCCTGAAAGGTGGGCTACCCCCTTTCAGGAAGTACAGATATCGTAAGTAAAACAAAAAAAATAAACAAACATTTGAAAACAAACAAAAACAATTCAAAATTAATAAAATTGATTAAAATATAGAAAACTGTTGAAAATTCCTTAGCTTTTTCAAAGGGGCACCAAAAAATATATCTAGATGATTGTTAATACTGGAAGTATTTAAAAAAATTAACAGAAAATGACAAATTTTTAATTAATCATCAAAATATGATCTGATCTGACATAACCCCAAAATAAAAAAAAAACATCTGATGTGGACATCGCATGACTTCCTTGCACTGCCTATTAATTTTGTAAGATTTCATATTTTAATTTATAGGATTTTGTATTTTTATAAAAACACTTTGATGTAATGTACAGTGCTAAAAAGCAGTTACTTTTCATAAGGCAATGGAGGTTTTTTGATAGTTTGTACATAGCACCTCCCAACCATCAGCAAGCTAGTCAAGCTGATCTGTTGGTGAGGACATGCCAAAACTTTTGATTCAAAGTGTTAATGTCTTATTGTATCATATCATTATTTATATTGAATTGTATCTTAATGTTTTGTATTGAATTCTTACATTATTTTAAAATACACTCATGGAGATAAAAATTAGCGCACCAAGAAATAACTGTACAACCAAGCAATTAGAGCAATACAACACCAAGAATAAACTGCTTCATCGGCTGCCATCCAGGCACACGTAGCACCTTCAGTAGGGCCCCTGTGTCTTCTCGAACCATACGAAAGCGCATGGCTGAAGGACAGTTGATATCGCGGCACCTATTATGTGTGCTGCCCTTGATGCCCATCCATCAATGCCTCCGTTTGGAGTGGTGTCGAGCACAAGGAAACTGGACTGCAGCGGAATAGAACCAGGTCGTCTTTAGTGACAAATCCAGATTCAATCTCAGCAGTGATGACAATCGTGTTCGTGTGTGGAGAGCCCGTGGTAAACGCCTCAATCCTGCCTTTGCTGTACAGCGACACATCGCTCCCACAGCTGGTGTGATCGTATGGGGCCTACAATACATGGTCACCCCTAGTATTGTCCCGTGGCACCATGACAGCCCAGCGGTATGTTCATGAAATCCTGAAACCACATGTGTTGCCACACATGCAACGGCTCCCAGGAGCCATTTTTCAACAAGACAATGCTTCGCCTCATACGGCAAGGGTGTCACAAGACTGTCTCTGCACTGTTACTACCCTTCCTTGGCCTGCCCAATCCCCAGATTTGTCTCCAATCGAGCATATCTGGGATCATTTGGGACGACGAGTTGGGTATCCCCCGAGTTTGAACGAACTAGAGGCAAGGTTACAGCAAATATGGAACGAAATGTCTCAAGCCATCACACAGAACTTGTATGACTCAATGCCTGATCGTATTAACTCCTCCGTTCTTTTTTTCTCTGAAATAAATTATCCTTTTTCTTTGATTTTCTTATCATTTACTTATATCAAAGTAGTCATTATGTATGTAAAATTTTGTTTCATTTTGATGACTCCTTCTTGGTGCGCTAATTTTTTTTGTCCATGAGTGTATATCAATGTATTGTTAATTACCTATGATGAGAAGAATAAATGCACATAATACATTATTTATAAATGGGATAAATTGTATCTCTTCTAAGTTTTATATGAAAAGAAAATTTTAAATATTTTGTATTCAAAATTTTATAATTCTTTCTCATACTTCCTGCTTCACTAATCTACTAATGCTTTGCTCACTCGGTCTCTTGTTTTGAGGGGGGGGGGAGATGTAAAATATAAAAAAATACAATGGCTTTGCTCTTCGCAAACATGCAACCTTTAATTAACTTTCCGTAATTTAGGATCTTTCCCCTTGACTAGTACCTTCCAGAATTCTCTAGTCTGTTACGTAACCACTTTATAAATAACGAGCTCGTGCCATTTTGCGATGCAGAAGAAGCTTCCTCTCTGCTTGCATTACGCACCTCGCTGCTGCTTATGCCATCTTTCCTTTGTTACTTAGTTTAAATCATTATGGAATATGTAATTTGGAGAGGTCAATCTGAAATTTATCATTTGAATGAAATAAAAATGTATAATTGAAAGCTAAATCATACATCATCCTTTGGATTCAGCCTTACCACTCAGCCATCACAATGCCAAGCTTTGTCACGACTGCTGGAAAACATCACATATATATATCTTGCTGCACTTCATTTAAACTTATTTCTGCAAATTATTCTAACTTAATTAATCAATCTCTCAAGGCAAGTTGAAAATGACATCAAAAATTGCAAATTCTGAAATTAAATATCTCAATCAATTTTTCATTGGGAGTCAAGTTTCTTTTGATTTTTCATAATGAGTGTGGCGACTCTGTAAACACGTGTTGTACTTGCCAACCGCGCGCCGTTATCACTAACTGTAACCGAAGGTGGTTTTGGCGACACACAGTCATGCGTTGTCGGTGCGGTTGGTCGCTCGTTTTCCTTCAACGTGATTGTCTGTTGACTGTAGTAATTAAGTTTTAATATTGTGATGTGATTAAAATGCTTTTGTTATCAAAATATTGGCTCTTATGACATGTTATGAATTCATCCTTAAAAGCACTGGCAAATTCCAATACGCATAGTTTGTTGTTGCACACAGCCGCAACCACGTGCAACAAATGGCGACTTCAGGACGGTGACGCTTAAGCCTATATGAATTGTCGAAATTTATAGTACAGCAGGAATTTTGTGCTTAAACAAGACCTTGTGATAATGTGCGAAACGCAGCTGAATCAATATTTTTTACTTATGTGTATTGGATTACTTATCGTGTCTATTGGATCGTGCATCAGTTTCATCATATTACAGCCACGTGGATTACCTTCATGTTTATATTTGTGATCATCTTTCAGACATGCGGATTATCTTCATCTTCCATTAGTGATAGCGTTCCAACATCAAGCGAGTGGATAATTTCTGTACATTAAGGTGATATTTTCTACCTTTTATTCCGCACATGGATTCGTATGTATTCGTCAAGCGGGTGAGTTTTTTCCTATATTTCTCATGTTCTAGATCATCAGAACCCAGGTCCTAACATTAATTATTTTGTGTTTCTTCACGTGTACTGCAACAATATTCTTGAACTATATCTTTTTTTTTTTTTTTTTTGTTATCTGTATTTATTCATATTTATTATGGCTACTAGCGATCCTCTAGCCACTGATGACAAACAAATGGCTCGTGTTGCTGTGAAACCTGCCCCATTTTGCCATAGTGACTTCAACCTTTGGTTTTTTCAATTAGATGCACAATTCAAGCTCGGGGGGTATAACACGTGACGACACAAAATTTTATACTGCAATTTCCGCCCTCGACACTGAGGTTCTTCAGTCAGTATGCGAGATTGTTCTGAAACCCCCCTCGGATAATAAATACGAGGAATTGAAAAATAAATTAATTTCAGTTTATGAGGAGTCTGAAAACACCAAACTAAAGCAGTTATTACAAGATTTGCAACTTGGTGATATGCACCCATCCCAGTTATTGTCAAAAATGCAGGAGCTTGCGGGTGACAATTTTAAGTCCAATGTTTTACAATCATTGTGGCTCAATCGTCTCCCGAACAATATCCAAGCTATTCTTGCCTCCAGTAACGAGAACCTACCCCAACTGGCAGACAAAATTCATGATGTTCTCCAACCACAAGCAATCAGTCAAGTTCAGCATCCCAGTGTTGATATTTCATCTCTTCAACAACAAATCCAGGAATTATCATTGCAGGTTGCAGCTTTACAGACACGATCTCAGTATCATCCGCGCGGCAGATCAAAGTCCCGGAACCCAAATAATAGGGAATACCAATGCATTCATTCTGGTACTCAATCAGACATTTGTTTCTATCACAGCCGATTCGGTGATAAAGCGTGCAAGCGTACACCTCCATGCAAATTTCAGAAGACCTCTTTAAACTGAAGGGGCCATCACTCGAAGCCATGAGTGACAACGGCCCGTGCATTAGTCGATTGTTCGTAACAGATAAACCATTAGGCAGATGTTTTCTTGTTGATACAGGTGCTGAAATTTCGGTTGTACCTCCCTCTTTTGCTGAATCTAAACGGCCGCCTGGAAAATTTAACTTATTTGCAGCTAACGGGTCAAAAATTGAAACATATGGAGAAATATTAATGTCTTTGGATCTAGGATTGCGTTGCAAATTTCAATGGCCATTTGTCATCGCTGCGGTTTTGCACCCAATAATTGGTGCAGACTTTCTGCAAAAATTTTCTCTGTTGGTCGACATTAAAAATCGATGCTTACTCGACTCCATCACACAATTGTCCATGGTAGGTAGCATTGGAAATGCCACTAATTTTGGAATTAAATTAATTTCCGGTAATTCTCCTTTCCACAAACTACTTGAGCAATACCCTAATGTCATCTGCTCAGTAACTGGCAAACCGACTGCTGACCACGGTATTGTACATGTCATAGAGACTACTGGACCACCAATCATTGCCAAAGCACGGCAGTTGCCTCCAGAGAAATTAAAGGCTTCAAAAGAAGAATTTAAATACATGCTTGAGCAAGGAATCTGTCGGCCATCTAAAAGTTCATGGGCCAGTCCACTCCACATGGTCCCTAAGAAAAACGGCGACTGGTGTCCTTGTGGGGATTATCGAAGTTTTAATTCAGTTACTTTGCCTGATAGATATCCGGTTCCTCATATTCAGGACTGCATGCAAGTCTTGGAAGACAAAAATATTTTTTCCACGTTAGATTTGACTCGTGCTTACCATCAGATCCCTGTCAATCTGCCTGATATACCAAAAACTGTTGTAATAACACCTTTTGGATTATTCGAATTTCCTGTCATGACTTATGGGTTATGTAACGCTGCACAAACGTTTCAGCACTTCATTAATGAAGTCCTTCGAGATTTAGATTTTTGTGTCCCATATTTCGATGACATTCTGGTAGCCTCGACAACTGAAACCCAGCACCTTGAACACCTTTGCATAGTCCTTGGCCGACTTCAGTCTTATGGTGTAGTCATTAATGCATCAAAATGTGTTTTCGGGAAATCTAAAGTGTCATTTCTTGGTCACGAAGTTTCTTCGGAGGGCATTCGCTCACTTAGTGACAGAGTCACTGCAATTCAAAATTTCCCAGAGCCAAAAACTGTTCAGGAGCTGCGTCGTTTTCTGGCCATGTTAAATTTTTATCGTCGCTTTCTTCCTCATGCCGCTGAAAAGCAGGCACCTTTGCACACATATTTGGTTGGGAGTAAAAAGAAAGATACACGGCCAATTATTTGGTCTGATGATGCCCATACAGCCTTTGTACAATGTAAGAATGACTTAGCATCGGCAACAGCTCTTAGCTATCCTTCTAAGCACCCTTTAGCATTAATGGTTGACGCATCTAATATGGCCATGGGTGTGGTTTTGCAGCAACTGGTAGACGGAGCATTGAAGCCTCTGGCTTTCTTCTCGAAAAAATTTTCTGCAGCAAAATCAAAATACAGCACATACGACCGCGAACTTCTTAGTGCATATGAGGCTGTTAAACATTTTCGTCATATGGTAGAAGGTCGTGTGTTTTCTATCTATACTGACCACAAGCCACTAATTTTCGCTTTTCGACAAAAGCCTGACAAGGCTTCTCCCAGGCAAATGCATCATCTTGATTACATAGCGCAGTTTACAACCGATTTTAGGCATGTAGAAGGCCCTCAAAATACAGTTGCTGATGCTCTGTCCAGAATTGAAGAGGTTCATTTGCCATCAACAACAGATTTCTCCACCATTGCTAAATGTCAGAAACAGGACACAGAATTGCAACATCTTTTGTCTGACAAGTCTTCTCATGTACCTATGCAGTTAGAACCAGATCTTTCACTGTACTGCCATGTGCAAGGTAATGTGGTGCGGCCATACATTCCACTGAAATTCCGGCATGGTATTTTTAGGCCTCCATAATTTATCCCATCCTGGCATCCGTGCTTCTCGCACGTTAATTCAACAGCGTTTTGTATGGCCTGGTATGCAAAAGGACATCGCTGCATGGGCGAGGTCATGTACAGACTGTCAAAAATCAAAAATTCACAGGCACACTCGAACTCCATGTCAACGCTTTGAGTTACCATCTGCTCGCTTTAGCCACGTACATATCGATTTGTTTGGACCCTTACCCCCATCACTAGGTTAAACATATCTTCTTACGTGTGTCGACAGATACACACGTTAGCCAGAGGCTATCCCTATTGTAGATATGTCCGCCGACACTGTGGCCAAAACCTTTTTTTCTGCATGGATTTCACAGTTTGGGGTACCCGAGTACATTACCACGGACCAAGGACGGCAGTTCGAATCTCAATTATTTACTGCATTAACAAAATTCTTGGGAACTAAAAAGATCCTTACATCACCGTACCGCCCGAATTCCCATGGCTCTCTTAAACAGGCCATTAGATGCCATACTGCTATTCACTGGGTTGATGTCCTTCCTACTGTGTTGTTAGGACTCAGAACGGCTATCAAAGAGGACCTGGGTTCCTCAAGTGCTGAAATGGTTTATGGTACCAATTTACCTTTACCGGGAGATTTTATAAATCTCACAAAAAACTCACCCAATGTCCAGCCCCATGCATTCCTCAAACAATTGCGTGAAACCATGGCTGCATTATATCCTAAGCCCACAAGCATACATTCTTCAAGACCTGTGTTTGTGCCTAAAGAACTCGCTACATCCTCACATGTGTTCTTACGGTGTGATGCATCAAAAAAGTCCTTGGAGCCTACCTATACAGGCCCACACCTAGTTCTAAGTCGCACATCCAAGAACTATCGGACACTAATCGCCGACAAAGAGACAGTGGTGAGCCTTGATCGTCTCAAACCAGCCTTTATCTCAGCATCACAAACTGTCGAGACTGGTACATCAGTCCCCCCTCCTTTGAAGGCACCTTCATCTATTGGGTCTACACCAACATCTGCTACTACGTCAGTTCCTGTGCCTGGATCCCAGAAAACAAGTGCTCCTCAGTATACACGTTCCGGACGTAGAGTCCGATTTAACCCTCGGTACCTTTAATTCGTTGCCACTGGAGGGGGAGTAGTGTGGCGACTCTGTAAACATGTGTTGTACTCGCCAACTGCGCGCCGTTATCACTAACTGTAACCGAAGGTGGTTTCGGCGACACACAGTCATGCGTTGTCGGTGCGGTTGGTCGCTCGTTTTCCTTTAACGTGATTGTCTGTTGACTGTAGTAATTAAGTTTTAATATTGTGATGTGATTAAAATGTTTTTGTTATCAAAATATTGGCTCTTATGACATGTTATGAATTCATACTTAAAAGCACTGGCAAATTCCAATACGCATAGTTTGTTGTTGCACACAGCCGCAACCACATGCAACAATGAGTATAAAATTTTCTCAAATATATGCACAGGAAATTGGAGACCACATTAACAGTGAGATTGGACTATTAATCCAAAATTATTATTTTTATTTTTAATTTGAAATTGGCAGAACATGAATATTTTCATTATTTATAACAATTCTGAACTGAAAGTATACGTCCATGATCGCAAAAATTAAGGCCAGTTAAGAACTTTTAAGCTGGGTATGGGGGTAAGGATATATACGTATATATATATAGTGCCATATACAAAATTTCAACGTTCCATGACTGTGTACAGACCTCACAAAAAAAAAAAAAAATCCTTTTTGAATCAATTAAAATTTATTTTACAATCTATTTTGGAAAAAAATGGTCCTTCTTTCCTGTGCATACGTACAGATGAATCCATTTTGACGATTTTTTTGCATGCAGACACACACACATGCAAAAAGTCCAAATAGATTCGGGAAAGGGAAAAATAGTTATTTTCGTTTGAAATATGATACCCAAAAATTTTCATGATTACAATACTTCCCTCACTTCGTACAAGGAAGTGATTTTACACATTTTAAAAGGAGAAAAGCGAATCCTCGGGTAAAATGCTTGAAAAATCATTGCGTAACTCAAAAACAATATGTAAGCAATATGCTAAATCAGCAGTTCTCAACCTTTTCACTAACGCATACCATCTAAAAAATTTAAAACCTTTAGTACCATCACTACAAAGTATTACTACCACCACCAAAAACAAAAGTACAAAGTACTACTACCATTCTCGAACAAAGCTCAGATCATATAAATTTACGAGTGTTAGAGGAAAAAACTCAATTAGGATGTTGGGGTTTTTATTTTTGAATTTAATAGTTACAAATACTTTGCATCTTTGTGTACCACCTAGTTTTCTGTCGCGTACCACCAGTTGAGAACCCCTGGGCTAAATGAATTAATTTCGAGTAAGAAATCTGGATAATCGCTGGTTAAATCGAATGCAAAATGCTAATCACATGTATACAAATAAAGGTAATAGAAGATTTTAAAAAGAAATACCATTGGGTAAATCAAGAACAATGTACTAAACAAATATAAAAAAAACAATGCCCTAAACAAACATTAATGAAATTTTGAAGAAAAGAGAAAACAGAACTGCTAAAACCTTTACAAACTAAAACTGCATAACTTTAAAAATACCTGATTAATGAATTAATTTCGCAGTATACTTCACGACTTTAATAATAAATATCATCCTAATTTGATATTTCTGAGTTTTTGTTTATATATATATGGGAATGCATCACCGAGTAGATGTACTGCTCACCAAGCCGTAGAGAAATGACCTTTGAATCCCGAGTGCTGAGACAGAGTGAACTGCGCAATCATTCACAAAAGGATGTTAGTGACGACGATGACGGCATTTAAAGACGTGTACATATAAAAGACGTCAGTTTTGCTTCATCTGTAAATACTCATCTATTTCCTGCCACATATGTAATCACCTTGTAGTCACCTTAAAACACCTCATCAACCTTAAAACAATGTTTGGCCAATCAAGAAAGCCAGGTTGCATTTTTAAGCATAAATTTATTATTAAGATGATTTCATTTTGCTTCATATTTCATCTCTTCACTTCCTCCTCATAGATTGCCTCACATGGCTTAAATGTATTAAATTTTGTGGCTTTGACAGATCACTTAAAACTAAGTTTTAATAAAAAAGACAGTTTCAACAATGTTTATATTCATCTATTACTCTTTCTGCAAATCACTACCTCTCTGAAACTGTAGTTCTTAAAATTTCTTAAAAAAAAAAAAAAAAAAAAAAAAAAAAAAAAAAAAAAAAAGGATTTTAAAAATATATTGTTACAAATTTTGAATTTAGATAGATAATTTTAGTAGAATTATAATTAAAATTGTTGTATTTCCCCGTGCAATGCAGCATGAGACAAATTTTTAAGTGAAAGCTATGCAGGAAAAGTAAAAATACAGGAGCAAGTGCATTTAACATTTAATAAATGAATATCTCAGTAATTTGCATTGAAATTGAATAAATGTAATTGACCACTATATTAGCTGTAACTGTAATTACATCCCCTTTTTGCTTTCCAGAAATCTTGAGAAGCAGAATTTACTAGAAAGATCTCGCACGACTCCTTAAAAACTATTTAAAGCTAAAGAAAGTGAATCTCAGCTCCAGTTGCTTAGTTACTGTTATTGCGATTTGTTCAGTTCCTGTGAAATGAGATATCTTTCTCTTTAGATAATGCTTTGCATTGCGTTGTACTTTAATGTTTTTAGTAGTTTGAAGTATAACTACTGATTCTAACTACATGATATTGTGAACACTTGTACGAATATCTCTCAGGAAAATTCCAGCATTTTGATATATTTCTTTTGATAAGAATAAATTTTATTAACCCATTTTCGGACTTGTGCATTCAATCTATTATGAAACCGAATGCATGCAACAATATTATTAAATTATAGTGTATTTCGTTTTTGCATTTTTCTGACAACAGCTTGTAAGATATTTATAAGGGAAGATAACAACATAATTTAATAAGTTAATTTATAATTAAACAATTTCATGCTTACTGTTTTGACATTATGATGGTTAACACTAACAGGGGACAGCCTGATTTGGCAGATGACTTCAAAAATTGATTACTGAAAACAGTTGTTCTGACATATAGCACCCAGAATAACACACATTGTACAGAATATAGAGGGCTTCTTATTGCTTTATTTTGAATAATTTAATATTTTAAAACAGGGCTTCTTAAACTATGGGTCGTGACCCCATTTGGGGTCGCGTAGCAAAATTCTGGGGTCGCGAGAGATTTTAATGTCAAATATTTATATATAATATATATATACCATTTTATAACATCACTAGAGTTGGCGGAATACAGTGGACTTGCAGCGTCTAGACACGTGCATTTATTGAAGGTTTTGAGCTATCTCCACCGACAGCAGTAAACAATCGATGATCGCTATTATTATACTGTGGCTATACATTGTTAGTGCGTTTGTCGGTATCATACATGTTGAATAAACCGTGTGCCGCTGACTTCCCACAAGGGAGGAATGCGCACGCGTACACACGTGCAACCTGCAGCTAAACAATGATTCAATACACGTGCTGGCAAATACGCATTAACCAAACCGGTCTGTGGGGCTCTTATAAAAAAGTGCGCATAAATACTTGTAAAACCCGTTGAAAAATTTGTGAATTTTATGCTTTTTAAGCGAATTTTCATAACATTCCATAACTCGCATTGACTAAAACGCTTATGTAAACTAGCCTACACTGACTGTAATGTGAATTAGTGGAGTGTTGACGCTCTTCTAGTGTGGTCAATTGTCAGTGTCCTCCGTAACAAGATTTTAGTTTTTTTTATTTATTCGGTAATTAATAAATCAATTATTATCTGCAATATGTTATTTTTATATATTTATTTTATTTTAGGATCAAAATAATTTTTGGCCATGGATAAATGGCTGAACTTAAAGAAGAATGGTAATGACGCAGATGATAATGCTACAAACTCTTCTCAGGCAGGACAAAGTATTGGAAAACAGGCATGTAATGTGCGAAAAAAATATGATGAGTCTTTTCTTCAATTTGGCTTTACATTTCAAAATTGTGAGGGTAATGAACAACCTCTTTGTTTGATCTGCAATGAATTATTGGCTTCGGAGAGTATGAAACCATCAAAATTAAAAAGACATCTTGAATCAAAGCATGTTTCGTATGTCAATAAACCAAAAGAATATTTTGAAAGACTGTTGAAATCTTTAAATAAAGAAAAGAAAATCTTTGAAAAACTTATAACTGTTAATGAAAAATATTTACTAGCGTCATATGAAGTTTCATACTGTATTGCTAAAAATAAAAAGCCGTTCACCATTGGAGAAGATCTTGTGTTACCTGCTGCTATTAAAATGGTAGAAATACTACATGGAAGAAAATATGGCGATGATATTCGAAAAATTCCTTTGTCGAACGACACTGTCTCGAACAGAATTTCTGATATTAACAAGGATCAATTAATACAACTTATTACAAGAATTAAAGAAAGCCCAAAATTTTCAATTCAGTTGGACGAAACAACTGATATTACTAAATTGGCTCAGTTGTTAGTATATGTCAGGTACGTTTATAAAGAAAGCGTGGAGGAAGAATTGTTATTTTGTCGTCCTATGGAAGACCATACTACAGGGAAAGACATATATTGTAAAGTTGACGAATTTTTAAAAGCAGAAGGTTTAGAATGGAAAAATTGCTGTGGAATATGCACAGATGGTGCAAGAGCGATGACGGGCAAAAATATTGGTTTTAAATCATTTTTTCAAGCTGCTCATTATGATAATATAATTTTTACTCACTGCCTTATTCACCGAGAGGCTCTTGCAGCAAAAAAATTAGCACCAGAATTGAACGATGTGCTTCAGGATGCTGTTAAGATCATAAATTTTATTAAGAGCCATGCCCTTAACAGTCGCTTATTTTCAAATCTCTGTAAGGATACGGATTCCAACTACACAACTTTGTTATTACATGCAGAAGTAAGATGGTTGTCAAGATGTCAAAGTTTAAGAAGATTATTGTTATTAAAGGACGAGATCGAAATATTTTTAACCGAACGAAAATGTGAACTTGCTGCTTTTTTTTAAAAATGACTTATGGCTATCCAAGCTGTGTTATTTGTCAGATATTTTTGAGAAGTTAAATGATCTCAACTTGTCTCTTCAAGGAAAATATTGCGATATATTTACTTCAAATGATAAAATTGAAAGTTTTATTAAAAAGATCAACATTTGGAAAAGTAGGGTCGAAAAAAATTCGTTCAAAATGTTTTCCAGTGTCGACAATTTTGTAATCGAGAAAATTCATTGTAAAACTTTTATTGCAAAAATTATTGTAGATCACTTAAAAGCGCTAGAAATACAGTTCCGGACATATTTTAAATTAAATATTGATTTCCAAAAAATAGTTTGGATTCAAAAGCCATTTTGGATTGGCTTAAGTGAGATTGATCACCTGCCACTTAAAGCTCAAGAGGAATTTGCTGAGCTTTCGAGTGACTCAAACTTAAAACTACAATTTCAAAAAAAGCCCTTGACTGAATTCTGGATCAGAACTAGAACTGAATTTCCCACAATCGCTGATATGGCGTTAAATGTACTTCTGCCATTCAATACCACATATTTATGTGAAGTTACTTTCTCAGCTTTAACACATATTAAATCCCAATATCGTTCAGTGTTAAAAAATGTTGAAGAGGTCTTATGTCGAGCAGTTTCAAACATTCCACCAAGATTTGATTTGTTATGCAATAAAAAACAGGCACATCCATCTCATTAAATTTTTTACTTATACTTTAATTTAATACTTACCACGCAACTACTTGAATATATTCGAGAGAATTAAGACGGTCAGAATCCACTTTTATTTTTGAAACTATAATAAATACAATTTTATAATTTTTTGTGCAATTTTTAATTTTAGATTTTTGTATGTTTCAAAACGAATTCTAAATTTATATATTTTCATATGTATATGTATATTGTTACCTAATAAATAAATCATCAAAAAATATGAATTTATTTTTCTTTTATATTTGTATGGGGTCGTCAAGAAACTCGCAATCATAAATGGGGTCGTGAATGACAAAAGTTTAAGAAGCCCTGTTTTAAAACATTGCTTCTTAATGCTTTACAAAGTTGAAAGTTAATACACATATTTTTTCTTCCTTAAAACTATATTTCTAATTTCTTATAGCTAATTTGGCACACCTGCTATCCATTCATTTGAGGCAGGTGCCTCACTTGCTTAACCCTTATCCGAGCTCTGTATGTTAATAACGTCAGCTCATTACGCAGTGTATACCTAACCAATATGCAAAAAATACTTACATAAGTTGCAATAAAAACAAATGTATAAACAATACTAAAAAATTTTTTTTTAATCTGAAGCTTTTAGATTTTATATTATGCCCAAAGGGGCGTTTTTTAACACTTTGTGTGTTACTTTTATTTGTTAAATATCATATTCTTCACTCTTCAACCATAAAATTCAATTCAACAGCAATATCACAAAATATTTAAAAGAGGATATCTTTAGAATTTCCGATACACAGTCTTGCACGCTGGAGATAAAAATGTTTTTTTCCTCATACAGTGCTGCCATTGCTCGCTTTGAAACCATTCAGTTCCTTAATCAAAAACTGGTAAATGCTTTACAAAATATGAAATAGATAATAAAAGAAATTCCAAATTTGGGCTTCCAGATGCCCATATTCGGCATTATTCAAAATTTGATGGGTCTACGTACCACTATTTTATCATAATGTGAGAAACATACATACTGTTAGGTTTTTCTAGTTATTTAGCTATTTTTAGTAGAATTTGTAATTAAAATTATTTTATATTCCCATGCAATGCAGCATGCACATTTAACATTTTAATAAATAGATATCTTGTAATTGTACTCTTGCCATTCAGAAAAATCGAGAAAATACAAGAATGTTCTCGTGCATTTAAAAAGTTTATAAAAGCTGGAGGAAAACATCTCAATTCAGTTGTTTAGAAAACTGTTGTTTTTTCCTGCAATGAATTCATGGCGAGATTAGATCAGCTTTCTCTATGTTTCTCTGTTTTGAATTGTGTTCTGTAAATTGTTTTAGCACTTTAAAATATAACTACTGTGAGATATTGCGATATTGTATGAATATATTCGAGGAAATTTCAGCATTATGTTTTATTTCTTGGTATAATAATAACTTTTATTAACTTCTTATCGACTTGTGTATTCAATCCATTATGAACCCGTAGGCACGCAACAATACATTTATGCAGATTCTTCATTATTTAATTTCTTTAAATATAGTACAGAGCTCTAATATTTGGTGGCAACAACTTAAAAAGTGATTTGCCATTTATAGTGAATCAATGCAAAGTGTCAAAATGAAATTAATAGCCCTACTGAGCAAATTGCCCCTTAGGGTTAAAAATTTAAAATAAAGCGCTTATGCTTATTCAATAATGTTTCTACGTAAGCAGTGACTATATAGATGATTTAACACTTTACTCAGAATTAATCACTTCACATTTTACCATCAAACATCCTCAGTATTACACAGTTTTATCAGAATAAGAAGTTGACTACTAAGTATATACTCCTTTAACCTGCAGTTGCGTTAATATTTTTAATAACTGAAAAAAAAATTGGAAGGCAATTGTAATAAAAATGCTTAATGTCTTTTATCTTTGGCCATAGATTGAACCAGTTTTTGAAACAGGAAATTAATAAAAATAAAAGACTTAAATTATACACTATACTGAAAATTCAAAAACAGTTTATTTTTAAAACTATTCACTCTTTCTTAAAAAACAACATTAATACTAAGCTGTTTAATTTTTTACATAAAATGAACATAATAAATTAAAATCACTAGCAAATGATAAAAGCAAAAAATTTTATTAATTATATAGCTACCTTTCTCTCCTCCAAGCATACAGGTATAAGAATATTTAATGAACCATTGCATGGAATGCTTTGAAATTCCTTGTTACCAAATGAAGTTGGCAACAAATTTGTGGAGGCGTTTTTTTGCGATACCGATTCTTCTAGGGTCAAGTTACAGCTGTAAAAATACTTCCCATGCTCCATTATGCTAAGCTGAAAGCTTTCCTAGAAAAATAAATCATTACGTTCATTATGATATAGCATTCAAATAAAGTAATATAAACAAAACTTTTTTAGAGGGGAGAGTTCATTACTAACATGAAAGTGATTAATGAAGATAACAGGAACATGAAAGCTGACAAGGAAACAAAACTTTAAACCACAAGTTCATTAAATTAAGTAAACAAATTAGCACAGTAAAAGTCTCTTTAAAAATCAAAAGTTATAAAATCAGTATCATGATAAAAAGAGTGTTATGCTGTGAAGTAACCATGATATTCACGTCCCTACAAACTCGTACTTACATTTTCCTTAATGAGTTATATATTCTCATAAAAGAGTATTTAAAGTGCAGACTGACAAAGAGCACTGCAAAAATTTTTTAAATTATCAGCATAATTCTATGTATGTAATGAATAGACAAACAGGAAATATGTAAATTTCAGGTTTTATAAAAAAATAAATAAATAAATAAATCATAATGTAGGAACTTTATAGCATAAAGTAAGTTAGGTACATCTCACATAATTCACTACTTAGACACACAATTTCATTTTTAATTATTATACTTAATCTGGTCTCATACAGTAAAAGAACATTTAATAACATGACTACAATCTGATTCATATACACATTTCCATAAAAGTGAATTATATGGTGACTATTTTTTGACATGATACTGTTGTATATGAAATAATTTTGGTAAAAGATAACAATTTGTTGAAATAGTATAAAGTGGTAATTCATAAATTTCTGCACTCAACATCAGTAATCAGTTGCACTTATTTTACATTTACTGAATGTTACACTACATGCTGATAAATAATTATAAGAGGGGAAAGAATCATCTGAAATTCTGAAACAAGTTAAAACTAAAACACGAGACAAAATGTTTCTTATAGTTCAATATAACATGAATCATCAAAATATAAGAAATATCATTTCTTATATTTTGATGAATTGATCAAAATGAAGTGCATTTCATATAGATTAACATACAAGAAATGTTTTCTTTTCTTTAAGACTAAAAATTTGAGAGAAAACTAAATAAAAATGTCCCAGGGTATAGAAATGCACTGACACCAAAAATGTGCATAAAAATATTTCACATATGAAGTAAATATTAAAAAATGCTTAAACAATACCTAATAACAAATGATGAAATAAAAATAAATTCCTTATGATGTCAAACAATAAACCTAAGACAGAAAAAATTTTGAAAATGAATTTAAAAAGGATATATAGAAATTAATAGGAACACTAACAAATATATTACAATCAAAAGTCGTTAATCCGGACTCGTCGGGACTTCGGCGATTCCAGATTATCGATTTTTCCAGATTATAGATCATCAGTTTAAATCTGGTAAGATGGCATGCAGAAATTATAAAATTAAAAATATGAAACCGTAATTTATGATATAAAGAACAATTATGATCTAAAGGGTATCAAAATTTACAAAAAGAAAAAGCTTAATATTTATTTGTTTACTTTATTAAGCATTTCTTTCAATGTAAGTTGTTTAAGTTGCTTCATTTCATGTGATAATACTTTCTCTTTAATTCTATTAAACAGACATAATTTCTTGTTTAGTTACAAAGTTCCGCTGTTCGAGTCCTATAATTGCTGTGTCGAGAATACCGACTAATTTGTCAATCGAACATTTTTAGTTTTCAATAACCTCTGTATTACTTTCTTCACTATCGGAAGCGAATTATAATGACGAGGAACTTGATTTAAATCATATCAAAGACTGAGTACATTGAGATGAAGTACTACATTTAGTAAGGAATTATAAGCCAAATAAAATAAAAACATCTGCCCTGAAAATAAAGATAGTGCTGACAGATCAACTTCCAATTCATTGCGCGCTGCGTCTTTTCCCTCCCCCCGCAGAACAGCGTGAAATTGATAAACATATTTCGGAGTGATTAGATAATCAAAGGATATGCCTTTATCCATTTTTTGCAGCAATTCCACTTTCTGTTTAATGGACTTCGAAACATACTTTCGCTTTGTAGATCCTTTACATATTAGTAAACATATATCGGAAATTCTATTTGACATAATAGACAGTTCAAGCTTACTTTTATAAAATTGCTCTAACAGTCTGCAAAAAATAATAAGCCGGATCCAATTCGAAGATTAAGGAACAACGCAATCTGCAACATTAACTGAATTAGATAATTTTAGCTTAGCTTATACTGTCTGTTTAAACGTGCGTGCGTAAACGTATTATGCGCATGCGCAAACACATATTCGCAGCCATAAAGGTCTTACGCGCACGCGTAAATGCCTATGCGCATGCATCAATCCGACGTATGCGCAGAAAGTTTGTAGCTCTGAGATCCGGATTATAGATCATTCCGGATTATGGGTGTCCGAATTAACGACTTTTGACTGTACTGTATAGACAGAAATAAGGAAATGATTTATTACACAGAAATGACCAAATAAAGTAATCACTTGATCATAATATTAAACGACAATCTGCACAGAGTTATTGTAATGAAAATTTAAAACTTAATTACTTTCCCATATCCATTTTAAGCAAGCTGTTTATCTACAAAATAACTTACACAGCAGAAAAAATGTATGATGCACCAATTCAAAAAAAAAATTTTTTTTAGTTGCTTGGAAAAATATATCAGTTTTTTTAAACTTTAAACAAGGAAGTTGGGAAGATCATAACATGTTATCTGGACAGTAAAAAGAATGCAATCCAGTGCAGTAGCTGTTTAAAATTCTAAACGTCAAGCAAAATGAGAATAAAAAATACCTAGATTGAAAAATTATCAGCACTTCATTAAATAAACTGATATACCCATCCATTTTTTATCACTTCATTTCAGAATAACTTTGGAAAATAATAAAAATTATAAAGCAATTAAGAGGTAAATATTTTTAAACATATGACATAGAAAGCACAAATAAATTCTTAGTTGCGTAAGACAACACTTAGCAGTTTCATGCAAATTGTACTTTTTGGCTTGAGAACTCAAGCAGCTTAAAAGACACCTTCAATGGTTCAATCAACTAATGGTTTTAATAACATTAGTGAGAAGATTTGATAAAACAACGTAAAACTGGAGATTTTTGAATTTTAACGAGTTTTGCAAATTTTTATTTAGGTATGAAGTACTAGTTTTTTCTAAATTAGGTCCCACCATTTTGATTTCCTAGTACAAAAACTAACAATAGAAGAAAAAATGAGTTAATAATCTCTAATTCACACTGCTACATATCTATGCTTTAAAGTTAGCCAGATGTGAAAATATTTAATGACTGAAACTGGCACAAAAGTATTAACATCATATATTTAGAATCTCTTTTTCTTCCTTTACTAGCCCTGTTTTCACTGGATTAACTTAATTCTATTCACATTATACACGATTACCTGCGATACCTTCAAATACATTTCAGCTATCTGGTATTGCCATTTAGTGATGATTCAGACAGCTACTGCAATGGTTTAACCAGACAAAAAACTCAGCTTTTGCTTCTGATTTGAATCATTATATTAATGTACGCAGAAGTAAAAAAGATGAAAATATATTGAAATTATTTTGAAAAAATGCTGCATTAAACAATAAAGTACTTAAACTGATCCTTTCAGATTAGAAAAGCAGTATATATTTGTGTTATGATTTATACATAAACTCTAAAATTTCATCTACCATTTAAAAATTCTATCAGTTGATTACTCTCAAATTTAATTTTTGACAAAAAATTGAACTGATAATGAAAAATGAAAAACACTGATGTGCCATATAATCAGTTATTTTTCCCTTACTTTTTCTCATACTCACTTCAGAGAATGAAGGCATAGCCACTGAGTTTTGTGACAGGAGCCACTGAAATCCATTCTTGTCAAAGAGATACAAGTCAGTATTTAATCTGTTAATCAAAAGTACATAAGGTTTCACATCTATCAGAATGGTATTCAAACCTTCCCACCTTTGTGAACATTCAACCTAAAGATAAAGTTAAGCAGGAAAAAACTACAATGACAGTTTTAGTTTTAAAATAAAAAGTCATACCTTAATTCCAAGATACAAAGATACAGTTAAAAATAAATTAAAAATATTCCATAGACATGTGAGAAAACATATTAAGCAATATGCTTAAAGCTGAGAAACAATTGTATTGATCACAAAGTAAAGCAGTGCTGAGATAAACAATTTCAAACGAGGAAAAAAACATGCATAAATTTAATTCTTAATCATTTTTATGAGTTTTGATCATCTTTTAAGGAAAATTTTAAATTCCTCTTTTGAAAAATTCTTTTGCCTTTTTCCACAAAAAATTCATATATTATATTTTTCTTCACCCGCTCATGTACAAATAATGCTGAAACAACCTAAATATGTTGTAAAAGGTGCGATAATACTCAGACACTTAGGAAAATGAGCCCCATTATGAAATCTCTGTTGAGTTATTCTAGGAGTATACTACTATTTAGCATTACAGGGACAAAGAATCACATCAGGTTTACTGATTAATGCAAGTTGCTCACAGTTACACTTTTTCAGCTATGTCCGCATTAAACAGATGTATGCAGTAAAGGTTTGGTTATTTTCTAGCAGTTCAAAATAAACCACACTTTGTGTATTCCAGCATATACCAGAATAAAACTTTCTCTGAATGCAATCCTGGTTTTGCAGTGCGATTTAACATCTCTTTGCACTTAGCCGGTATCTTTTAGGAGTAATATTGATATAAAAAATCCTTTTTTCAACTCCATTCACAATATTACTCAAGAAGGGTTCCATTAATTTCTTGCAAACAGAGATGTATAAATATGACGGTTTTCAGCTTTGAATTAATTTGGAAACGAGCACCCACATGAGGAAAACTTTCCTCTTCATATCAAGTGATTTACTAGTAAAAATTAACTATACACAGCTATCCACTATTTCTGTATTGATAATAGAAGGATTTGACTCAAATAGCATCTTCAGTTCATCATCTCATGCTCTGGTCATCAACTTCCAGGCTCATTCCCAATGTTAAAATTTCCATTTCAGAATTTCTTAACCATATTTGTCATTCACTTTATCTGATATTATGTGGATGTATTTAAAAAGTGTTCTGAATGGCTTCCATAGCATTTCCATACAGGCAAAACTCATAAAGCATAGTATGGGGAATATGCAGCTAACAATAGACCATCGTTCATTTAATGAATAAAATTTACGAAAAGTTAATTCGGCAGAAATAGAAAAGACATGCTACCAAGATTATAATAATGTCCAAATCTTTTGATTGCAGAATCATTTGGTACACTGTTAGGTACTGAAATTTTGACAAACCACAATATTGCATTACTTTAAGGTCAAACATCATAAAGTTAAAAATTTAGTTTCAGCATATATGCTACAAATTCTTGTAATAAAATTAAGTAAATATAATATTTGCATACATTAAAGATTGCTAACAAATAAGCATTACCATGCAAGAATTTAAATGAAGCTCATGGTTATTTTTCATTTGATTTAGTATTATTTCCTTATGTTTCATTATAATAAATCTAGTATTCATTACATTATTTTTCAGAGTACATTTTCTACTTCCAATTAAAAGTTAATCTTTAATAAATTTAATCACTTTTTTTCATCAAATACCAGTACTTGTAGGAAAACGATTTGAAAGTGAAGTGACACACAAAAGTCATGTAACTTTAATTGTAAAACTTCAAATATTTAAAATCTTACTTATAATTTGAACACATATTTTACTAATACCTTCAATTTTGAGCAAATGTTGACACACCCTGTAGCAAGAATTAAATTAGAATATTCTTCAGAGCATGGATACAAAGACTCCAATATAGTAGTAGGATGACAAGACCTTTAAAAAAACATAATTTCTCATGAAAATTCATCAGAACTGTAAAATACAAAGATTAAATAAAACATAAGTCATTTTCAGTGTTATAAAAATAAAATAATACATTTCAGTTTCAAATATGGGAAAAAGATTCCAAATGCACAGTTCTTGAAATTATATATTTTAGTCACTTAGATCAAACTTACTAAAATGTAACAGCAAAATTTTAGAGTAAACAAGATCTTATTTGATAATACAGTTTTTACAAGTACAGTTAATGTACTTTATTTTCAGATGCCCTTTATATGTTTGCTGCAAGGCTAGGCATGCGAAACTTCACCAGAATTCACTCTAAATTAAGAAAGGAACTTCATATATATTGAATACTCTTTTTAAATTACATTTCCTAGCATTACAGATTCCATTATGTTGAAATATCTACATCATTTTCTTCTTCCTCATCATGACCCGAATAGTCAGAATCACGTGTGTTAGGGACATTTTGTTCTTTGCTGGAGGAACTGAACGAACTCATATAATTGTTTAATAAAATATCTGTCCGTCAAAAACACCGTGCAGAAAACAATGCAAGGTGAAAACGTCGTCATACAAAACATCCTGAGAGAAAAGAAAGCAAAGAGAAAACATTGCAATTCTAAAATATCGTGGTACTAAACATTCATTGAAAATAAAGCGGTTCTAAAATTTTGCAGTTTAAAAACATCATCGTCGCAGAAATCATGGCAAAAAATAAAGCACCTGCATTGCATGACGATAGCATCACAGATATGAGCTTCCAAGCTTTAAAAATTCACATAATAAATAAGAGTCAAAAAGAACTTCCTGGAGCACTTTTCCCACAACCTGAACGACTACCTCATGTAAAGATTTTTTAACAAAATATGTACGTTTTTTCATAATTTTTGATGTGACAGAATAAAAATGTACAGGAAAAAAATGCAAAAGTCTTAAGTTTTTTGGAATAAATTATAAGTATTAAAAATGACATAATAATGTATGTTTTTTATGTATTTTTAGACACAAAAATCTTAAGTTTTTGGAATAAAATATAAGATTAAAAAATTACATAAAATGCAATAGTTCAGATAATTTTTGATACCTGGAAGTCAAATCCCAGTGAATAGCATTTTCAAAATTTATAATTAGTAAATCTTCAGTTAAACACTGTTTATAGAAATCTCACGCCAATTAACATCCATTTATTTGAACTACGATTCAGGCTTCCAGTCTAGCACTTCATTTTTGAAAAAAAGTTCAGTAGTAGAAACCTTCTTTAAATTTCTACTTTAAACTCATCGCCTATACGATATGTGTAAAAAATTATCTATCTTTGTCTACAGGTGTATTAAATTCATATTTGCTATCACCAACTACTTGAACTTCAACAATATCTAAATGGAAATTTTGAAAAAATAATGTGATTTTCATATATTCATCTACTAAAAATTTAGAATTTTTATCCAATTTGTAAATTTCAAATTACAAATTAATAAAATTAACAATACTTCATCTATTAGATTCAGTATAATAGTAGCATTTGAACACTATAATCTTCCTTATAAAGGACTAAAATCATCTGAATTGTTAATGACATCAAAAACATACTTTTCTGTTGCAGCATCTTGATCTTTTATTGGATTTCAACAATTTCTATTCTTCTTTCTTTTGCATATATAACCTCTTTAATTTGTAAATATTTATATTCTAATTTCCTTTTAAATTCTAATATACTTCCATTTATTTGAGCCCACCAGCGGCCGAGCGGTAAAGTCGCTGAACACTGGTAGTTCGGTCCGAGGATTGAATCCCGCGGACGGGCTGGCTGGATGGGCGTTTTCGTGGTTTTCCCCATGTGTAATGTATATACGAGCCAGTTTCCCTTAAAAAATCCTCCACGAAGGCTTCCCTCACCCTTAGGCAGATAGCCCTCGAGGCTTTGTCGTAATTAAATAACTTAACCTAACCATTTATTTGATTATCTTCAGAATTTTCTTTGTTAATCGCTCTACTATGCCTCTAATATAACTTGCATTTCCTTCAGTAAAATTTAACAAACTGGTATCTAATTTCTTAATTTTTTCGACTAACTCATTTTTCAATTCAAAATAATAATTCTTCTTCTTCATAAGAACCACAGCCTGTAACAGACCAAAGCTGTCTCTCCAAGTTTCCTCCACCTGAACCCATTCATCACAATAGCCTTCCATTGGTTAACTCCAATTAACCTTGAATTTTGCTCGACATCATCTATCCATCCTAGTGGGTGGTCTTCCTTTTCGTCTTACTCCCTCAATTCTCGAATATTTTATCATTTTGATTGGAAATGCATCATCATATCTAAACACATGGCCCAGCCACCTGATACAAGATGCCTTTACGATTCTCACAACATCATTTTCACCATATTTTCAATATTTTCCATATAGTTCATGATTATAGAGAATCCTCCATATGCCATTTTGTTGATAAAGATCTTTCTTATGATTTTTCTTTCAAAAGTTGAAACAGGTCTTTCTCTGCTCTGTTAAGTATCCAACATTCACTTCTGTAAATTTCAACAAGTTTTAAAGTTTTATATAAATTTAATTTACCGTAATTTCCGGAAGAAACGCCGCGGCGTTTACGTGTTTAAAACTTAAATTTTCAGCGGGTGCGGCGTTTCTACCCATGTGGCGTTTAGGTGCACTAAAAATAAAATATTTCCTAGGATGGTCATTGTACATAGTTTGGATGGCCTTGTCATTGTGCATAGACTGGTGCTATTCCCACACAAAAGACCACTCAGTTGCTTTTTGCGAACGTTATTTTGTTTACATTCTTTCCCTTGAACGGACCTACATGCCTTATTCACCCTAAATGAGATCTCAGAACAATAACATTCTTCCCCCTTTCAAATCAACATTCTCATCAGTTTGAATAGTCTCTCTTCTCTGCTATTCGATGAATCTTCCAGGACCCATCCTCTCCCCACCCCTGCCTTTTCTGCAATTTTTTTCAAAGGCGGACACGACTCCACCTGCCTCGCAATAACGAACTCTGACGTATTTCCCCTTCAGCATGAATGGATTTTTCTTGGCATTCTGCCAAATACAGATCCCATCAGTTTGGGTACAAGTACTTGTTGAATAGTTTTCAAGTAAGAAGGGAGAAGAAAATTTTTTAAAATGTCTCTAAACAGCACAGAAGCTATACATTTCTTACCTTTAATTTATTTTTGAGTTATGGTTTCATTTCATGCATTTTTCTTAACTGGTATGTCATATATCAGGACTTAGGTTGAGTTTTTGCATCTATACGGCTCACGACGATGTCACGCGCAATTTAATCTATTGCGGCGTTTCTGTGTAATTTAAATTTTTTTCCCGCCATTTTTCTTGAGTGCGGCGTTTACGCTGATGCGGCCTTTCTTCCTGAAATTACGGTAGTTTTTACGCAAATTAGTTTGGGTTTAAGTTGTTTTTTAAGGCCACAGTAACATCTATTAGACATAAATATTCTGTAAATTTCAACAAATTTTAAAGTTTTATATAAATTTAATTTAGTTTTTACGCCGATTAGTTTGGATTTAAGTTGTTTTTTAAGGCCATAGTAACATCTATTAGACATAAATATTCTTTTATTTCAATTTTTATATCATTCAAACTTGTGCAAAATAATTAAGTTCTATATATTTTAATACAAATTCTTTATTAGCAGCACCATGATTACCTACAGGATTTAAATAATTTTTTTTTTTAATTTTGTTTTCCATATCCTAATTTCTATCATCTGTTAATTTTGGTGTTTTAAAATATGTCTTCTCAGTTTTATGAACCTATAGTTTTTCTTAACCAACATAACTGCCAAGATGAATGTCACAGAGTGACATTAAATTCGACACTTGATTATTTAGATAATTTAAGAAAATAACTCTGAAGTTCCTTCATGCAAACATGGAGGATTTGGAAATAGTAAAACAGAAGAGGAAAGCAATTAAGAGTGCATTTATGAAAACAACTAATAAGCACAAAGACCTCATGTGATCAGATTCTCCGAATTTGGATCATTTAAAAATTTGTTTAGATCAAATTTCAGAGAGAAATACTATAAAACTTTATGAAATACGAATGACTCTTTTTTGGAACTTCTACAGAAAAAAGGCTGTCCTCAAGAAGAACACGAAAGAGAATTTAATGCAGCTCAAGAATATTACAATAAATTATCTACGTTGAAAGTAAAAGCCAACAGAAAAAAGGATAAGTATTCACAGCCTTCTACTGGTGCAATGAATAGCGGTTCTTCATCAGGAATAGTTACGACCGAAAAACAGAAACTACCAGAGAACGAACTGGTGAAGTTCGATGGAGGCCCTCGAAACTGGCTGATGATCTGAAGAAGATTTAGTAAAATACATGAAGATACTCGCATTGACAAGAGAGACTTTCATTATCTACTGCAATCTACAAAACCTGAGACAGTGCCAAGAGCAATACTGGAGAGATTTCCTGCTATGGAAGAAAATTACAGTAAAGCCATGGAATATCTCAAAGAACAATTTGGAAATGTTTTAAATCAAATTTATGTTAGAGAATTATTAAAACTGGTAATCAATGACATACAAAAAACAGACTTATTCTTTATGACAAGTTGCAAACTCAACTACGTGCATTGGAATCAATTGGTTCAGCAAAAGATAAATTTGCAGTTATTTTATTTCCTTTAGTGGAATCAGCACTTCCTGCTGATTTAATACAAATTTGGGATAGACAACAAGATATCACCATCAAAAGGTGGATAATAAGCTGAAATTTATTATAATGATAATTTTACAGTTTCTAACACAGTAATTTCTCCGGTCGCTGTATTTAAAGTACATTTCTTTTTCTCTAATAAAGTAAAATCCATATTCTTTTTGAGGATTATTTCTTAATGTCCAGTTAAAATTTATTTCAGTATCATTAATCAAAGTATAACTGCCATGATTAGAGAGACCATAACAAAAATAAGATAGACTTTTTCAAATTTTAAAAGATCTATCATACATCCTGTTTCAGAATTAATATAATTTAAACCTGCTTTTGAAAGAGATGCAAGTAATCTATTATATTTTTTAGAAAAATCCATTTTACAATTTGTATTACGAAATTCCTTTTCATTAACCGTTAAATAACGATCAGTTATATTTAATTTATAAACTACCATATTATCGTGCTGCATGCTTTTCTATTTCAACATACTGAGGGAGAATATATAACCTTAAAACATCATCTGAAGCAGATGTCATCTTATACATACAGCATGAAGAAAATAGTGGAGAGAATTTTAGCATTCTGAATTAATTCCATTCATTTTATACTTCTTTTTTCATTTTAAAGTTTCCAAACAGAATCTTAGCAGCATTTTAAAATTTACAATGACTTAATACAGTTTTACATTTTTTACAAATTTTATAATTATCTTTCTCATTAGCATGTATTATATTTTCATTTATATTTCTTGAAATTCATCACAATCATATTTTTCTATTTCTTTAATAACAGGTTTATGATAATTCCTCTAAAGCTTTTTGAATGCCTAATTTATTTTTTTTTCCACCATAATTTTTTTCCCCCTAATTCCAGCTTGAAATAAGCATACCATTTTATAATTTCTTTTTTTTTTAATTAACATCTGATATTTAATGCAAGTTGGTAAGAAAAGAATTTGTTGAAAAATTTAAGGATAAGATTGGAAATATATTTCTCGATATCAAGAATAAATAGAAGAATTTATTGAAAAACATAAAGTTTACTAGAAATGTGTTTCTATATATCAAGATATGTCAGATAAATTTATGGGAAAATTTCAAATTAAATTTCATATTTTCAAAGATCAGAAATTAAAAGCAGCTCGGAGAAAAATTTTAAGGAAACTGTACCTTTGGGATATCCTTTTGGATTTCTAAAAAAATAATTCTAAATATATTAAGAAATCATTAAATGGTATTAGAGCTTTAAATTTTACAAACTGTGAATAAATTTATTCTCTTTATAATGATTTGTATGAAAATATATTTCAGAAGCATCAGATTCCTGTCTGATGCATCTGAAAAAGATATATCAGAAAAATTTCAAATAATGATTGAATTAATTGAAAAGGAAGAAAATGAAGATATTAAACTGAAAGGGTTAGGAATTTTACAGGATATTCAAACAAATTTATATTGTTGGTGTAATAATGATATTATTATTTTTAAATTTCGATTTTAAAAATGTCCTTAAATATGTTTACAAATAAATGGAACTAATAGACACAGGCAATAATTTACTTGCAAAATATTGAATATTTAGAAAGTTCTAGATTTGTAGAATTTTGTATTGTAAAATATAAAATCAAGAATTGTAACGAAAATGATTTCTCATTATAAATGAATTTTAAAATATTAAAGCATATTATAGGTGGGAATACAATTTTGTAGAAGGTAATCATATTGTATCTTTGTTTATAATAAATCATATTATTATTTTTAGATTCTCTTTTTACAGATGGACTGAATAAAAAGTTTTTTAAAAATGTTTACCCATAAATGGAAGAATTCAATAGTCTTGGATATTATCCTAAAAGTCTAAAACTGAAAGATTTAGAGCATGGAAGATATAATTTGATGTTATTGAGATAAATTCAAACTAAATATGGAGATTTGTGTATTGTAAAAATATAAGTAGATGTTGGAGAAAAAGAGTATTATCTTAAAAAACGTCATGGAATACTTTCTGATAATGCAATCAAGCAAAATCAATAAAAAATATTACATATTCAACTATAAAGGTATGACTGATGGAGAATATTTGTACCATTTGGAAAAGCTTTAGAATATCATTATACAATGTAACCAAAAAAGTTCTTGCTGTTTTGGACAGTCACAAAGAAAAGTCATAAAACAAATAATAATCACCGCTAATTGTCAAAGTAATTACCATCGGCATCCAGTGCTTTTTGCCAATGAGTGGCTAGCTGTGCGATACCATCACAGTAAAACTCAGAAGTCTTGGATGCAAAGAAGTCTAGGGCCTTTTCGAGGTCTGGTAGGATGTTGAAGGATTTCCCATGAAGATGGTTGTCTAGGGAATGGAAAAGTATGGTGAATGGGGTAGTGTCTCCCAGCCCAGTCGCTGGATGGTGTACCTGGCCTCACGAGCCACATGCGGCCTCGCATTGTCATGGAGGAGGAGTACAGCCTTACGATTGACCAATGTTGGCTATTTATGCATCAGAGCCTGATGCACACGTTCCAACTGCTATGAGTACAGGCCTGCCGTGATGGTTTGGCCCACTGGCAGGAGCTCATAGTGCACCACTTGGCAACTAGTCCACCAGATACCGAGCATGAATTTGTGTGGCTGAAGAGAAGGTCTCGCAGTATGAGGCACAGGGTACCGTGATGATAACCAATGTCTGGAAAGCCTGGGTATGTCATAATGGACCCACTTCATTGCTAGTGTGTACTCAATCAAATATGGGTGCATTGTGATGCCGAATAAGCAATGACAAACAGACAGCGACACACTGTTGCTTGTTTGCATCGGACAGTTAGTGGGGTACCCATATGCTCAGCTTATATGCCTTTCCTGTGGGGTGCAAATGAAGTCTGACCATTCCATCAGATACCTGGAAGTGTACAGCAAGGTCACTAAATGTTTGGCTACTGTCAATCGTACAGCACTTGTGGCCAATCTCTACATGGTGCATTACTAAGAGACATATCCCCTGAACCTCTAGAACTATTGCTTAGCGGTTCGTTTGTTAACGGTATCATCCCCAAAGGTCTGGCAAATTCGGCGACTTGATTATGCTGCTGACAGGCCTACTTTAAAATCATACAGCAAACAACTCCGAATGAGTGCCTTTGATGCATCCATTTCATTCAGTTGCTGTGTGAGTTATGTTTGAACTACTGATACAATGTGCTTTTATACTCTTGGTCAATGTCCGGACTCCCATCATAACTACTTCATCGCCAGGTTTGGTGACAACTTTTATGCTGGTCTTCACTCTTCCAGTGTCATATCAAAAACGGCAAGAACTTTTTCGGTTACCCTGTATTTAAAAAAGATTAAAGAAGGAAGATAGATAACTGGATGTGGTTATCTCTATTGAAATTGTTTAATTAATCATGAAATTATAAAATTCTGTTACCTACTACTCAGTAGCATTAATTTTCTACTCATTTTCAGCTCTTGAATGCATAAGTTTCCTTCTTAATTTTTCAGCAAAAATTTATTAGTCACTTAAACAACAAAAGTAAAAATATTCCTCATTCCTTCCTGCGCTCACAAGTTATTACACAAATATGCATTTACAGCTCTTAAAGCCTGAAAAACGCATGTCTGCGATGTTATCATCATGCAATGATTTGCAGGTGCTTTTTTTTTTAACCATGATATTTTCGACGACGGTGTTTTTTCATCGCTTTAAAGACAATGTTTAGAACTGCCTTGTTTTTCCCTTTGCTTTCTTTTCTCATACGGTATTCAATAAGATGACGTTTTCACACGCCATTGTTTTTTCCGCGATGCTTTCGCCTGTAACCCTGATTAAGTGCCTTCAAAATCTTTTGCAAGTTCTATATCTGTTAATGATCTTTCATACTCACATCATGCTCTTGTGGGGTGAGAAGGCCCTCATAAATTGACATTTACATCACAGAAAAATTTGAAAAAAAAAAAAAAAAAAAAAAAAAATACATGAAAAATGTAAAATAAAGAGCAAATGAGTCAAATTTACAGCATTTTCTAATACCTTGCATAATGCCAACTAAGGTGAACATAAAGTGTTAATATCTCACCATATGCTGAGCCCATGACTGACTGTTGGATTATATAATATCACCAGATCACGCACCAACCGCCAGTAACTGTGATGGATTGATTACACCATCAAATCATGTGATCAGCAGCAAATGTGCTAATGTTCTAAACATATTTCTTTGATTTTTAAAATACACCTTTTCATTTTATTATCATCATTAGAAAAATAAAAGACTTTGATTCTATGTTAATAAAATAAATGAAATAAAACATTCCCATATATATCGAGAAAATATTTTTAGTTTTCAATTTCAATTTATTAGCAAAAATCGCACAGTTACTTAAATTAGTATTTTGGAAGAAATAATTACTTTGAAACAACTAACAATTTGTGAAAATGAATGACTTTTAAGATAGACTGTTTTTAACAATGTTTATTTTGGAACAAAGTTGTCTCTTAGAAGTAGAGAAATATATTAACCAAAGAATTACATCTCTACATGATGAAAACTATGTAATCATTGTGATATATGCAACATCTAATCTAAAAATAAATATGATTGAAAATTTTATTCAAAGCAGTTTTATACTCTCCAAACATTCATTGGGTTACTAGTAAATATTCATGAATATAATATTCATTAAATGAATTCATGTTATTAATTACTAACTTCTCTTCACAGCAGAATAACAAATTAAGGAAAGTTAGTTATATGTAATTCATTACAAGACGACCCTTATGGATTGTTTGTCAAGAAGTATACACTATCACAGAGAACAAGGAAAAAATACAACCGGTTTATTTCAGTATGGAAAAGTGAATGTGGCACACAGTTGTTTGTTTTATGGTTTTAGTTACTCCATCACTAGTGTGTCATTATAAAAAACCAAGTGAAACAGAATGGATAAAAAGAGAATAAAATCTTGTATCATCGCACAATATGAGGCATAAATTTCCAGAAATTTATAATAAGCAATAAGAGAAAAGTAATATGAATATGTAGATGCTATATCAGGCACTTACCACGAGCCAATAACATGCAGAAGTCAATCTGCACTAAAAACAGTTCGGCATGCAAATGAATGTTTCCTGACTCATAACAATTTCTCTTTCTGCACATTGTGTTAATTTATATATGGTATCCATGAAATCCCTAAACAACTTTACCTTATTATTGTGAGCACTTAATACGAGGTCTCCTCTTAATACGAAGTAAATATTTCTTATGTTATTTAATGTATATCAAAGCTTTTCGCAACAATTTGTTTTGGTTTAATATATACATAATGTGAGAATTTGGGGATCTGAAAATGCTCGTCACAAGGGAGCTGAAGCAGAACAGCCCCAAAGTGAATGCTTCGCATGGGATGTTGCATGACAAGATTTTAGGACCATTTTTCTTTAATGAACAAACAATAGCAACCGGAGTTTAACTCAATACACTGATTAATTACATTTATCTACAGTTAGAGGATAGTCAACCAGCAGTTATTTTGTTGCATGCCGAGGTTATGTAACTCGTGTCAAAAAACTCTGAACCTTGCTTGTAAAAGTACGATCAGTATTAAAGAAATAAGTTCTTTAATTACCAAACAAGAAGCTGATAAAAATTGTCTAAGGTCTTTGTGGACATCCTGTATAAATCATCATGGCAGCTTTGAATATTTCTATGTTGTATCTATCAAAAAGTTCTTTTGCATATATTCCCAGCAAAGTTAATTTTAAATTTAAAACTAAATCAAAATATAAATGAAGATTATCAATTCAGATTTGAATGAAAGAACCACAAACAAATTTTTCTCAATATAATTTCTATTATCTTGAAAACACGTCTATGCTGAAAACTTATGGCAGATTTTGAGGCACTTCTTGAAACTATGTAAATACAATAGCATCCTGTCACTTTTCTGTTACTATTGATTGAGAAAATTGGGGGGGGGGGATATCTGTTAAGCTAAAGACTCTAAAAATTTCTGGATACTGCATATATGAGATTACAAGAATATGCTCTTTTTTATCTATGCAGTGCAAACTTCTCTGTTAGTATTGACAGCAATGAAAATCAATAAGAGCATGAATTAAATTGATAAGACCCTGAACTATCTTTAACACGAAATTAATTTAACAATGAAAATCACTAACCATTGAGCTCCCATAAAAAAACATGAATAATGTAACATTAATGCAAATAATTTTTCATGACAAAGTGCCTTTAATAACTTAGTTTAAAACACGGGAAACAGATTTTGTTAGAGCAATTTTATTTATGCTCTAATGAACTGAGATTTCATAAGAGCAATATTATGACACAGTACAATTTCAAAGAATACTTTAGCTTCCAAAGTTAACATTAGGGTCAAGCTGTCCTTAATTGAAATGATTAAGGGAAGGCATAAACATTTCGCCATGTTCTTTTATCTCTTATGTCACAAAAAGTAGAAAATTACTATATGCTAAAAATCAGCTTATAAAGAAGGAATTGCATTACAATGAATTCAAGATTAAAAACATTCTAAGATCATTCAAAAACAAAGCATTAAATAATGAAATATAAAAAATAAGAAAGATCCTGTGCAAGAATTTGCAATGAAAAAGAGCTAAAAACTATAAAATTGCAGATCCCATGACAAGAGCTACATTTAAACTAATGCAGGTACTGTAGTCTATTTCATGGGATTGTAGAGACATCTGATAACATAGTTATAGCAAACAAGTATCATGAGGAATTTCAATAGGACATCATCACGCATCATGACAATGCCAGATTACATATTGAACAAGCAATACTGGAGAGCTTTTATAGAACAGAAAGAATTAAAATGGAAGTTTGTCTGCAGAATAGTCTGAATGGTAAGACACTTGGTTCCTGAAAGTTATCAAAAATTACCTCACAACACTCATTGCAGGAAAAACATGTACCCTCCCCTAATCCAAAAAGAGAATCTGTAAGTATGCAGAAGAAGATAACGACAATTATATTATATCTAAAGAAATTTGTTTGCTTTCAAATATGACTACTTGCATTTTATTTTCAACAGGTGGTGAAGTTTTAACATCACCCAGTATAAAAGATAAAATAATTTTAAATCAGAACCTTCAATTTAATCCAGATATTTGATTACAATGAAAAAGCTTTTAACAATTCATGAACAAAAACAAATTAATTTTACTGCAGCACTGAAAAATTAAAAATAACACCATTTCAACGTTAAAGAGAAAATAAATTGTTGCAATCTAGAACTTTTTCTCATGTATTTATCAGCGAATATCAAGGTTTAGTCTCAACATTCTAATCCAGGCTCTTCAAGGAGCTGCTTCCAAGTATGCTCTTATAACTACAAAACTCCTACCAGGTGTAGAAAGCATCTTAACAGAGAAGTTCAAATGAATTAACAATTTTTGATAGAATCTTTCTTCAGAAATGAAGAGGAAATACCCATTAAATTTACAAATGGCACAAAAACTAACACAGGTTAAGAGGTAAGAGTACATGGCATTTCTTAACAGAAATAACAAAACCATTTAAAAATAATGAAAGTCTGCAATGACCAGTAAAAAATTTTTGCACTCAAAGCATCCTAAAATACTAAAACGAATCCAAGTTTTGTTAATGCAGTCATTCTTATAGAGACATGAAACACAATACAGAATCGACAGAACAACACTTTAATAATGTTAAGCACATAACAGTAAATGACTATCTCTACAACAATACTTTCAGAGGAATCAAAATCTTGCAACATTTTATCTTTTACAACGAAATATTAAAATGAAATGCAAGCTTATGTTAAACAGAGTTTTATAAAACCAGAGAGCATTTATCAATAGCTAAGTTATAAGTAGGCATATACATATATATAATATATGGCAATATGTATAGGTTGCCACATATATTAGGTTATATATTATTAGATATTTAAATATGGCTGCAAATATGAAATATATTTCTGGCTCAGAAAGGGCACTCTCATAGAAAACCTTATCTAGGAAACTGACTCTCAAATACACTGGTGTGCAAAAATTAAGGACGAGACGGTTTTTTTCAATATAACTTTATACAAAAGCTTTCCAAATCAACACATTTAATACCGTAAGATCCCCAATACGTAAGGACATGAGTAATGTAAGCAACACTTACTAAAAGAGAAATAAAAGGGATAAAAAGAAGCTTTATTGAAAAAGTAGCATGGAGTGCAATGCGACTGAAGGCCGAAACATCCCTGTGATGGGTGTCCCGCAAGAAACATCCTGTCTTTAATAGGGGATATGATCTGCCCTGACTGCTAGGGAGGTTTTACAGCATCTGCACAGGCTGAGAATGAGGGTGTCAATGAGTTGTTGAGGCATTGCTGCCCATTCGTCTTGCAGCGCCAATCGAAGCTCCGGAATCGTTACTGGTGGTAAGGTACGAGCTGCCAAGCGTCTGTCTAGAAAATCCCATACATGCTCGATGGGATTGAGATCCGGAGATCGTGCTGGCCAATCCATACATTCAATATCCTCACTCTCTAAGAGCTGTTCGGCAGCTACTGTGCGATGACATGGTGCATTGTCTTCCATGAAAAGGAACTGCGGACCCATAGCACCTCTAAAAAGACGCACATATGGAAGAAGAATCTTGTTACAATAACGGGTCCCGTTGACTGAACCTGCGTCGAAGATGTGAAGGTCTGTACGACTACCAAGCATGATGCCTCCCCAAACGAGAACACCTGTCCCTCCATACCTGTCCCTTTCAATGATGTTCGAGGGATGATTGCGGCTTCCCCGCTCTCTCGAGATGAGTATGCGATGAGAATCGCTACTCAGACTGAATCTGCTCTCATCTGTAAAGAGTACTTGTCCCCATTCATTGTCTCTCCAATTCCAGTGTTCCCGGCACCACAGAGAACGCCTTCTCCGATGGGCAGGCGTTAGAGGTACACACCGTACAGGGCATCGTGCAAACAGACCACCACCATGCAGTCTTCTGGCCACGGTAAAACGCGATATCGGTCGTCCAGTCGCCTGTGTCGTGTGTCTAGTGATTTCTCCTGCTGTCTGCCGCCTGTTTCTTCTGGCCTGTAAGGCAATATACCGGTCATCTGCGGGTGTGGTTCCTCATGGACAATCACTACTAAACCCCCGGATAGCTGTTCCTGTAGTTTGAAATTGTCTCCAAAGTCGTGAAACGATGCTGTGAGCAATTCCGAACTCTGCAGCCACACTGGTCACACTGCGCCCTTCCTCCAACTTCCCAATGATTCGACCTCGGGTAAAAGCATCCAGATGTCGTCTAACAGATTGATTATTCGCCATTTCTCGCTGAGGCAGCAACTCGGTGTGATTTTAACTGCTATATGGCGTGCAATCTCTTTGCCAGAAATACTGATCTTACACCGACAACATGCTTTATACTACTCAGACACTCCCCCATTACGTCTACCTGCATATCTGCGCATGTGCTACCACCGTACATCACCTTACTTAATCTCCTGATTGGTCTTTCTGTCCTCTCTGCCTCTTCGTTCAGCTGATATGCTAATTTTTTTACTTCGTCCTTAATTTTTGCACACCAGTGTATACTACATGTGAAGGAAGGAAAGAAAGGAAATACCTAAGCAAATATCTCTCTCTTAAAAGAAAAAAAAATCAGGAGTTTAATTCTTGAAAAACTGTTAGCAATGAGTAATTTCAATTCCACGTCCACTGCTATGTTCCCCTTGAGATAAATTTGAAATTTAATTATGGCAGTACATATAAGGATTTTCTGACTTCGAAAGGGCATCTTCATGGAGAACATTCTCAAGGAAATTGATTTGCAAGTATGCTATTATATGAAGAAAAACAAAAAAATATATATGCAGCTATGTCCTCTTCTTTTTTACCTTGAAACAGGTAACTTAATTCTTGGAATTACTGCCAGCAGTCAGCGTTTCCTACAACATATCCACTGTTTGTTCACTCTCTAGCAGCAGAAATGTAACAGAATGAATTTAATACAAGCAATATTTAAAACTAAGCACTGTAACTCATAGTACATATCAGTGCAGCAAAAAAATTTCTTGGAGACAGACAAACAGGAAAAACCTAGCTTAATATAAAATACTATGGATTTAAAAAAAATTCTCAACAAAAGTTGAGAAATTCACAAACACACCGCCAATATTACATTCTTCAAGTAACTACTATTCCTTTATTAAGTCACAGAACTTATTTATTATTATAAATTCTACATTTTAATCTGCCAAATGCATTTTTGGTATTAAAAGAAAGTTGATTTACATAAAAATAAATATGGATTAGTTGCTTTAAAACAAATATCTTTCTTATACATCTTTTTAAGAGTGTGACTTATACCACATGCAGGAAAAACAAATACTATACGAAGAATTCATTTCATTGAAAATAACGGCTTGGAAAATAACCTTAATGATTCTGTATGTTCTATTATACCATTGCCTCTCTTTCTTAAAAAATGAGAAAACAGCATAATTCCTCACACAAAACGTTTTAACTACTGCTGCAGCTAAATGTGACTATCAAAAATCGGAAAAACAAATAAAAAAAAGGAGATTGACAATCAAAAAAAGGAAAAACAAATACTACACAAAGAATTCGTTTTATTGAAAATAACGGCTTAGAAAATAACCTTAACGATTCTGTACGTTCTATTATACCATTGCCTCTCTTTCTTAAAAATTGAGAAAAGAGCATAATTCCTCACACAAAACGTTTTAACTACTGCTGCAGCTAAATGTGACTATCAAAAATTGATCTATTTTTCAAAAATATATACCTTAAATATAAGTTAACCATCTGCTCTGCATTTCAGATTTATTTGTGTCTTAATCACTTCTTACATAAGAGTTTGTAGAAGCTTAAAGCTTAACATATTTTGAACATAACAAATGGCCATTGCTGAAAAGTAATAATTTTTAGTCTATACTGCTTTGTTGCTCAGCTCAAAGTATGTACTGCTTCAAAGCTGGATGATTTTACAAAGGAAAAGCACTAACAGATTAGTAAAGAAACATGGAGAGCCAAGGTCAAATTTAAAAGAGTGTAATTATTTCAACACATGCTAAAGTGAATTTTATTGCTTAAAGGGTGTGTCACTCGAAAGAGGCTCCAGAAAAAGAGTGACAAAAACCTTACAATAAAAGGAAATGAAATAAAATTTTTACATGACATATCTTTATGTTTGAAAAATGAAAGTGTATTAGAAGAGACACTGGATGTGATCTCCCCCCACCTGTATACACAGTTAAACAAGATGCTGGAAATTCGTGCATGTTGCTGCCAGATTATTGGGTGTGGCTCCTTAGATTTCATGATGGACGTTCTGACGCAAATCATCCATGGGCATGGTTTGTGCTTGTACTCATTACCTTTAAGACCACCCCATAGAAAACACTCAGGGGAGTTCAAATCTGGAAAAGTGATAACACAGCGTTCATAATTGCTACAGATGTGTGGCATGTTGCCAAGCTACAGAATAATAATTGCTACAGATGTGTGGCTGGTAAGCCAAGTGTCAGCTCCTCATCATCCAACTAGTTTACAAATTCATGAAAAAGTGCCTAGTACACTTCACTGGTGACAATAATGTAAAAAAATTAACCTAATGATGCACAGCTGAGGTAATGCACAAAATACACCCTCTTCTACGAATGAAAGGATTCCTCGATGGCTGCATGCTGGTTGTCACTACTCCATAAACGCATATTTCGTTTATATCCTGAGAAGTGAAACCATGCTTCATCACTCTACCACGTGTAATTTGGGATCAACAAACATGAACATGCAACACCATGTTGAACTATGTATACAGGTGGAGGAGGTCACTTCCAGCACGTCTTCAAATGCACTTTCATTTCTCAAATATATAGGCATGTTATGTTAAAATCCGGTTTCATTTCCTTCTGTCATAAATTTTTTATCACACTTTTCCTGGGGCCTCTTTAGAGTGGGACATCCTGTGTAAGCAGTAGCAAGTTTTAAGATGCATAATATCTATAATAAATAGGTCACATTTTTGTACCAGTTTCTATTATGGCAAATTAAAATATTTGAAGAAATCTAGCTCAAAATCAAGTAAAAACAGAGATTTCAATTTACAGTTGTTTAGTTTAAAGCAAGCAAAACTACATATTTCTATCTTCTATTTGAATGAACTTTTACAACAGTTGCAAAATATATTGTGTTACAATCATTTAAAATACAGTTGCTATATTAGTACAGTTTTAAACATACATATGTCAAAACAATGGACATGTTGTATTGATGAATTTAATTAAAAAAAATTATAAGTACTGTTTTATAATCATCATTTACTGCAGAGTTTAAATAACACTGCACAATATTTGCAATCAGTGTTGTTAAAAAAACTACGGACATCAGGGTTTATAGTGTAAATGTTTAATATATTTATATTTTTATATAATTAGCAATAACTCACATTACTACATTCATATTATTCTCAATACCTCAGGTATGTAAAGATTATTTCTAACAAATGGAGCGCACTTGCAATATACACTCTGTCACAAAAATTATATATGTACCAAGAAGAAATCGAACTACAATCACAAAACTTGCTAGGAATGTAGTCTGGTAAGAGATATGCAAACAATTTTAATTTCGGTGCCACTGAGACAAGGGTAAGCGTGCTATACACATATGAGATGCACAGCTGGGAGAGTTTAAAAGCATGATTGATAGTGCTGTAGGGCTATTCAAATGAATATGTCAACTTGGATGGACGGCACTGTTACTAGAGATGCATCTGAGTTGTAACCAGAGGTAGTATGAGCAATTGTTGCACTTTCAGAAGTGGTATATAGTAGGCCTCAGAGAAGCAAGTTGGTCAAACAGGCGTATCGGCCGCCACCTCGTTCGGAGTGATATGATAGTTTCTCTGTGTTTGTGACAGCAGATTACAGAAGGGATAGTCGACCATAGTCGTGGAGGGCCAGGGCGTCCCAGGAACATAAATGAGCACGAGGATCATGCATTCATAACAGCGGCCATTTCTGCACTGACAACATCGCTAGCATCGATTCGACGCCCCTTCCCACCTTTCTGGCATCTGGTGGTATCGAGAAATTATTCGGAGACTACACGCCGATAATGGAATATGCTGCCGACTGGAGTGTGACCAACTGGAGAAGTGCGATCTTCAGCGATCAATACCAATTCAGTATCAGTGCTGATTACCAACACACATGCATTAGGACAGTGGTCCAATCTGGCATTTGTTGTTGAGTGGCATACTGCGATTACACAAGGTGTGACAGTGTGGGGAGTGATTTGTTGGGACACACAATTATCTCTAGTTGCCCTTCAAGGCACTATGATGGCTCGCAGTTACGTGGATGACTTTTTAATGCCAGTTGTACAGTCTATACTATTAACTCGGCCAGGTGCTATTTATCAGCAAGACAGTGCTCATCCACATACTGCACGACTCTCCCAACAACGTCTTCAAGGCTATAACGTACTCCCGTGAACTTCCAGGTCATGAGACCTTTCAGCAATAGAGCACATTTGGGACATACTTGGAAGGCAAATGCAAACATCACGAAATATTGGTGAATTAACTACCCAGTTGCAAAGATTATATGATCTTCTGCAGGGGGCCATAGGTAATCTAGTTGATTCAATGCCACGCTGTGTTACAACTTGTATAGCTGCCAGAGGTGGCTATACTACGCACTGATTTGTGACTTTTTTCATGCCATTAATTCTTAATAAAACAATCTTTTGTTCAGAATTTGTAATTATTTGTTTATCTCCTCATACACTATACAATGTTAAGTTTTGTGATAGTAGTTAATTTCCTTCTGGGTGCATATACTTTTTTGTAACAGTGTATTAACATTTTCAAAGCTGGAAAAAATACACGTAAACAAGCCAAATATGTTATACACAATATTAGTATCTAATTTCGACAGCAGAAAAACACAATCACGAATGAATAAAATGAGATATATAAAATACATAACATTTTACATAATCTAATAACATTTTCTAACATATGACACAAAGCTGATTAATTAAAAAATATAGTACAAAAACACATGAAATAAATTTTGAAAAAGTACACAAAAACCGATGAAATAATTAAAAGAGAAGTTAGTTTAAATTATTAGTTATAATCTCACCTTTCATAGAAACTATATGGCCACATCATATTATTAAATGATTGCATTTGACAGCATATTTCATAAAGGTTTTCATGGCCTTCAAACATTTTTATGGGCATTTTTGAAAGATATGAAGCAGAAACTGATAAAGGTGGTGCTGATATATCTGTATCTAAAAGAGAAAATTGTACAATAAATGATTCATATTTAATCATTATGGAAAGACCAAATTTTTAAAACTATATTTTAAAAAAAAGTGCAATAATTCACAGATAGCCAATGATCCTACACAAGGTACGGAATACTACAAAGATTCCTACCACTTCTATTTTCCCATGTTCATTCATACACTGAAGAAGAATTTTAATTTTGATATATCTTAATTTAGTGTTTATGATTAATGCTGTCATCAGATATTCAGATTTAGTTTTAAACATAAGATCTATTTCTGCCTCTTTAAATAAATGAGCTAAGTGCATTTAATTTTGTTTTGATAACAAAGCCTGCCAGCGGGCAAGCAGTAAAGTTGCTAAACATTGGTTTAGAGGAAATATTAAACTTAAAAGCAACATTTTGCTGACTCATTTCTGGGAATTGCCACAGCAGTTTAACAAATCGATTTTATTCCTTAAACCCAGATTATTACATTGTTTTTCTTGATTCCATAGCAAAAAATGTCTAAACAGGATTAAAAATAAGCATTTCCTGGAACAGAGAGCTTTCCGAAAAGTTATTAAACTGAAAAAAACCCAAGGTATTTTGATGCAAAAAGACATCTAAAATTTGTTATTTGCTAATTCTAGTGAATCCAGCTGGCCCTCTTAAAGCTTAGAAAACGGGTTCCTCTGTACATGATTGCCAAATCAAAACCAAATTACTTTGTGACTTAGTCCCTTATGAAGTAGCCTGCTTCTGTCATTTAACAATTCAGATTAAAAGATTAATCATATAATATTTTGATGAAATTAACCAACTTGTTGATAACAATAGGCAATATATTTTCCATGTTTTTACATACAAATGGAGACTTTAGCATTTCAATAACAATTACCAAATGATAACATTATCCATGATCACATTTAAGCAGCACATTGTGTAATGCAAGTTTTAGAAGAGTTTTGAAGCATTCAGAAATGCTGCTAGAACACATAGCACCTCTATAGCATTCATTCAATATATAGCAATCTAAAATGGCATGAATCAAAATAAAATTATTTGCATAATTTAAAATGATGAAAATGTTTGGCAGAATCTTGAGAATGATGAATCTAAAGTTAAGCAAAATCAAATAAAGTCAAAATAGCTGCTGAAAAAGCATGTAAGAATGGCAACAAAAATAATATATAACATTTCACCACTTACAGTGTGCATAATTTTCAGTGCAGGAGTGCTATGTATTTGTCAAATAATGTTGCTATCTCAAAACATATTCATCAAATTTATGACAAAAAAGTAACTGTAAATTTTTTACATGATGAAAAATGAATGACAATTATGAAACATAAACATAAAAATACTAAACAGACAAATGATATACGAAGCACAAACATAAAGCACTGTACAGAAGTGCATATATCAAAATTATTGCAGTTTAGCACACAATTTATTATTACAGTATTTCAATTTTATTCACTAAATATATATCTTAACATATATTTTATATCAAGGTACGATTTTCTTTCTAAATCTTGATTTATTTTAGATGATATGCAACAGTTGCTCATATTTAATAAGAAAACATTATCACACATTTATAATATTGGAACATTATTTTTAATCCACAGAATAGATAAAAACATATGCTTTTTGTGATTTAAAGTTTAAAATGCTGTTTTGTGGGGAAAGGGAAACCACTACAATAAAGCTTTAAAAAAAGAAAAAAGGGGGGAAACTTACTACTAGGAGAGGGGAGCACTGGTAAATAAAACTTTACAGTACTTAATTTCAGATCTATTTTAGATCAAAATTTTAAGCAAATTTTGTTGCGATTAATTCAAGTAGGAATTTATTTTCTTTTAATAAACAAAAGGAAAAACAATAAAAAAACCTTATAAAAATAATCAAATTTTGAAAACATCTTTGCATTATTATCATTTGTTTTAAGGCAGAGAATTTCATTCTCTTGAAGCAACTATTAATAGCAGGAATATAAAACACAGGATGATCCAACTTTCAAAAATTGTGAATTTCCCAAACAGATATTAATGGTAACTTAGTTCAATGAATAAACCTCTATACAGTTATAAACAATAATATATCAGATGAAATTTAATTGCAGTTTATGATGTTAGCTTTAGAAATTATTTGCTTGCTGCAAAATAGAGGCGAGTTTTTCCCAAGCAAAACACATTTTTATGATTGAACATTATTTTTCAGTGCATTCCAACAAAAAATTGTTTGAAGCAATTAAAGAGATCACCTCAAATATTCACGAACAAGATTATAATTTTTCGCTTCGGAACATGGTTTCAAGAAAATAGAAAATAAAGGCATGCATCATAATAAATGAAGTTTGTGAGATCAGACAAAATGGATGAAGACAGGATTGCAGTCACCACCATAGAGTGTGAGAAAGGTAACTTTGAAATCAAATTTATGCATTGCAAAGTTATGCTCAATCATAAAAATTCGCTCTGCTTTGGGACACTATCTCTATCTTGCACCAAACAACTTATTTTTAACCCTCCAGACTTAATGGATGAGAAATTCTTCATAAAAGGATGGCTTTCAAATTTTTTACGCATGAAAATTATTGCATGCCAGCTTCTGATAGATCAGATTTTAAGTTGGAAATATATTGGAAAGAAAAGAATCAAGACACAATGTAAGAAGGTCACCGGCAAGCATAAAAAATACTCCTTATTATGGAAATTTGGAGAACTTCATGATCTCAGGACCAAACCTTTAATGTTAATTTAGAAATCAAACAACAAAAATCAACGTTATATTTGCAAATTTTCACAGGACTAGTTTCGATGGTTTTACCGAACCACTATCCTCAGCTGCCAAGTGCAAGTGAATGAGGTAAGATAAGATTAGAAACCTTTAATGCTTGAAGGGTTAAAGCTAATAGAATAAACTCAAAAAAATTTCACGTAATCTATTACTTGTGATGGTACTGGGACATCAATTGAAATAATTTGTCCTTCATATCTATTATTGAATTTCCAGAATTTTTTAATCCAGCTCCCAATCCTCATATTTAACTTGAATAGCTAGTAGTACTCATAGTTGATGAAGAAAATCATGTATTAAAAATACTTTGTTTATTAAAAAAAGAATTAATAAGCAATGACTTGCTATGTTTGATACATTTATAAAAATCTCTTTGTTATAATATTAGATGAATGATTAAAAAATAAAAGGAATCAACAGTACTGTACTTCTGCACTACATTTATTTCTAAATTATGAACATTAAAAATAATTTTTGCAAATTAAAAAAAAATTTACCAGAGCTAGCATGACGCTTGAATTTGAACTGAAGTTCATGCCCTGTTTCAGAGCCATCTAGCAGCTGAATTTCTTGCCCACGGCCAATAAGGTGAACATCATATTCATTACCTTCTTGTGAGATTATTTCCACATTAAGAGGAATAGGCAAGTTACTTCGTATCACAAATAAAGGAGAAAAAAAGACCTTTAAAATTATACAAAATTTCAGCATGAGATTAACCGCAGAAAATTTTACTTACTATTAAAATGAATTTAAAACATAACGTTTTAACAAAAATGCTTTGGATGTTCATAACGCATAGGGAAAGACAAAAAGAGCCATTGTACTTACAACAATAACAGTTATATTTTCCTCAATGCTTTGCCTAGCAACTTGACACCATGCATTTTGAAACACGTTCTTATTTTCAAATGGAATCTATGAAAGATAAAAATCCCACGTATTACAAGAGAATATAAAATAAACTAAAGATGGTACTTTTCAGGCAACAGTTAGCCTCCACCTCAAGACTAGCTATGCAACAATGTTATTACAAATAAGTGGCAAGAATGAACATTGATCTGGTAAATTTCCCTTTGACATTTCCAACTGCTTTTTTACAGATTATGCTTAAATTCTTCTGAGACAGCTCAGATAACACAAAACGGAATTAAATGCTATTTTTACCAAGTATTAAAATATTATGTTATAAAAAGAAAGGCTAATAGAGTGGATGTAGTTTCAAAAGTTTTGTACATTCTTTATCTGATAGATAAATGTTTTTTTTTTTTCTCCTAATGTCATGAGGTCATGTTCATGAGCATAGCCTGCAGGATGCACAAAGGTGCACTTGCAGGCCCCTAAATAAAAGCAAGCCAACATAAGATTTGCTCCTTTCTTACTATGCCATATTATATTCCAAACTATAAATTACCAAACAGAGAGCTTGCTATCTGGCATCAGGATAATAAGTGATTACCCATAAATCAATGAGTTTCCTTAAATATCATTGCTTGTTTGTCCTACCAGTTGATAAATGAGCCAACCACTTTTTTTGCCAATAACCTTAAAGCTCTCTGAATATTTTGTGAAAAACTAGTGATGATTCCATTTGAAAGTCTAATACTTCTTCCTATTGTATAGTTATATAATTTAATTTTCTATATATCAAAACAAGTTGAATTTTTTGAATATATGCTTTTATATATGCATATGCACACATGGCAGTGGAGGTAATCCAATAAATCTGAGATAGTTTTGATACTCATTATTTAACTGCTAAAAAGAAATATTTACACTAGTCTGTAACCTGCTGTACAAAAATAAAGATAAAATTACACAGCAAAGATTATCAAGGAAATAAAATGAAGAAAGAAGGAGAAAATGAAGAATCATTTGAATTAATTAATGAACAATGGCTCCAATCTAGGCTCCTAACCGAAAATAAATATTTTAAGATTAGCAAAAGGAAGATAGAATAACTAGTAAACATACAAAACATGAAAATACGTAACGAAAACAGAAGAAACTCAAGAATTAATAAGTAGATAAATAATTAAGTAAAAACACAAGTAACATTAGTAAAATGAGAAGTAGCATAGAAAATAAAAGGTATTAGTGAACACAAAAAGACTTTATGTTTAAATGTTTGACAGATGAGGTAAACTTATCTGCATAACATTTCGAAACAATACATTTACATTATAAAAATATCAGTAAAGAAAAAAATAATATAAACATTTATTTTATGTACTAAAAAATGTGCTGCTTTTAATTAAAATCAAATGAAAAAAAATTATCAAGCTATGTAAAAAATTAAAAGTATTCTTATTGCAGGTGTGACTCTTAAACTACAACTACAATAGTTTCTTTCCTAGAGCAGATAGAACTCTTGTACAATTTTTGGAAGGAAGTAAAGTTCAACAACATGAAACAGCTAACAATGAAAAATTTAGGAATGCACCGAAATTTTTTTATCACTCATAAACAAAATATGCTCAAGAGTAACCGTTGTACATGGTCTCAACTATGTGCAATGAACATCTTTTGAGTCTATTTAGTACCACTTCGTTGAGATTAACAAAAAAATAAAAGTCTTGGTCGAATGTATTGTGTATGTTTACACATCAAAAGCTAGTCCAGGAAAGAAGAATCAAGACAGAAAAAGAAATTTAAGAAAAATTTTGCAGTGACAGGAGAAAAAAAAGTTATTATATTGCAAGTTAGGGGCTATAAATTAATCTGGTTGTGGTTATTTGAAACACGGAGAAGCACACAAGTGCCATCTGCCTTAAGAGAGGCATGCCTTTGTGAAGGAGTTTCTAAGAGAAACTTAGCCATGTTATACATGGAGACAACACCGAAAAACAACCATGCAGCAGTCCATTCACCTGGAATCAAGCTTCTGATATTTAGCAATCTACACCAATCAGCCACATGTGCAGCCTAAATTTTATCTGGAGGAGATTAAAAAGTTACTGAATCTCTATTTGTATTCCTCAATCTTTAATATTCTGCTTATATCCATATATTAAAAAATACTGTCTATTTACTCCTTTCCTGGGGTTATGGCAAAGCATGTAGCATGCACTACCTACCCCTATAGGGAAGTATGCCTTTATAGAGGATTTTCTAAGAGAATTGGCTCCATGTTACATATGGGGAAAAACACAAAAATTCATGCAGGGAGCTAGTTAGGTAGGATTAAAAATCTTGAACTGAATTACCAGTGCTCTGCAGTTTTATCTACTCGACCACTGCAGGGCATAAAAAATCCATTCTTGGTCTAATTTCTTCATTCTAAAATCATTTGCACACCTCTCGATTAGATCCTGGCTATGACCTTTACGGGGCTGGTGTAAGGTGGTGGTATCGCCATGAGTCAAGAAGAAAGGGACCAGCTTCTGTTTACTGGCCATCTTCTAGATATACCCTGAATTGTGATTCTAGATGTATTTTGATGTTGGGAAAGTGAGGACATAATTTGCACTTCCTTGTTCATGAAAGACCTCACTTCCAAAGAAGCAGTTATATGATCTATAATGGTAGCATCGAAAATAGCCACATCAAGCAGTATATCTCTAACAGAGATTCTGTAGCCAGTCCTAAATATGTAGATGAAGGACTGAAATCCAACATAAGACTATTCAAGAGTTCTAATGAATTTGCTAATGAATGACAATCCTCAATTGTATCAAGCATATCTGGTGTCAGAATGCTCAGAAACAGAAGAAAACACACAAATGGGCTGACCAGCTTACTCATCAGACCTAAACCTGTTTGAGCATGTGTGATTCCTTAGACTGCCAAATACTCATGCAGATCCTTGAAGATCTGAACAGTCCATTTTTTTAAGAGTGGCATGCGATTCTACAAGATGTGATCTACAATTCGATAAAATGTACGCAACTTTGCATTTTTGCCAGAGGTGACCATACACTATAATGAACAAAAGCAATTTTCCCATCATTTTTAAATTTCCATAAATTTGACTCTAAATTTAATATTTTGACATATGGCATTCAATGGCAGGCATTGTACTTTACATTAAATAATGTTTTTGTACATTTTGATTTTAATCATTTTTCAATAAGTAACAAATATATTTTATTTTTGCCAATATTCTTTAGGTTTGAAGAGCAGCATAACTTCCTCAAGCATAGATTTGTCATACTGAAATGATGCCTCTCCTGATCAGGCACCTAGGCTATCTGAATACACACAAAGGGAGACACTGGTGCACATGTGACACAATCTCTTTCGTGAAAAGAGTTCAGATTGATTGTGGCTGCCTGGTAGCCTAAATCCTAACCCTAAGAATTCATATTCACATGAATTCTGATGCAGATATATAAACATTTCGTGTTGTGATACACATCTCATTCGGTACCTTTTCCAGCATATTCTGACAGCAGTTCAATCATAACTGCCAGTCCATATAGGACATACAAGACTAAATCTGTCAATTCAGCATTCGTAAAACAATGTATGTTGTTTTGGGACATATGGAACAAATTTTTATTGGCAGTCTATGTTTAATGCTTCACTGAATTTAGCCTAGGTAGGCACTTGATGTTGAAAGTCTGATTATGGCAGAGAGGAAAAAAAGAAAAAGGGGGGGGGTAAATACAGACAAATATGCCTTATGAGAAGTATGGCTGTTATTGACTATAATAATCATGTCAAGGAAAGCTATGTTATCCTGGTTGACCAATCAGATGAAGCATACTCACTATACAACATTACAAGCTTTAATGAAGAAGCCCTAGGTACCAATATGGAGCACCCGCATACAGCAGAGATATCCTTTTTGTCCTGCTTTTCTAAGTAAATATGGTCCATACTGATGATCTCTACCTCCCTGCCAAGTTTGCATGCGGAGTTTTGAGATATACGGCATTAATTTGTATAAACACTACATCTACAAGAACAGATACAGTGTTTAAAAGGCTTTTGTACTGTTTTACTAGCATTTATCATACTAATTATTTCAGGTAAGAAAATTCAATTCTCATACCTGTGTCAGCCTTCCTTTCACAGACCATACACACCTTTACAGATTATCACATATTCCAAATTTCGATAAATCATACCAAAGCCTTTATTTTCACCCATATCATACTTGTAATCACCTTTATATTAAACACCACCACATTATGTTACATTTACTAACAAGAATTGTAAAATGTTGTATTAAGCACTCTGCTTAATAGAATTGGAATTCTATTTAAAGTTGGTATAACAGCTGGACTTTTGCTAACTGATTATACTTCAGATACACGGATTTTTACTTATTCTCAAGATAACATAAAGTTTTAGTCATAAAAATCTATAAGAATTTCCCCTTTCAATATAAATCTTACTTTCATTCTTAGTTTATGGATAAAATGAAACTAGTGTTTCTGCATAATAAATACTGCACTTCCTCTTTTATTAGAATAAGCATGACTCACTATATATATATTTCGGCACCTCTAGCCATTCAATGGTACATTACACAATACAAAATAATATGCTGAGTAAAAAATCTACATATCAGGAAATTCGAATATAAATTCAACTATATATGCATATCATAATGTAAATATTGTAACAGTATGTCACTCATCCGTTTTGAATCTTATAATGTTCTCTTAATACATAAAACTTTTTTCCTCTGTTATTTTGTAAAGTAGGTTTTCCTTAACTACCAGTGTTCAGAAGTCTTATTCTCTAGCAGCCCCCAGGGTGGGCAGTATATTATCATGAAAAGTATCTTGGCAGACAATCACCTTCAAATACACAGATTAAGCTACCAAGCCGAAACCAAGAAAAAGAATCATACACATTCAAGCTATGACTCTGAAATTTTAAATGGCACAATGTGCTGCAGCAAGTTCCAATTTCCTGGCAATTCCTAGGTCCAGACACATTAATCAGAATTCCAGATTATGTGCCATGACTCATCACTGTAATCAAATATAAATTGAGACTCATCACTGTGCTGATCCACAGACTATGACTCTAGTGTAACTAGTTTTAATTGAATAAAAATTAAACAGAAGTATTATTCTAAAAATCACTCAGGAAAAAGAGGAATTTGAACAATTAAAATTTCATTAAGAGATGAAAATTACATTGGCTTAGCTTTTTCTAAGAATTAGACACCAAAATTTTCTTCAGAACATTTCATTTAACAGTGATACTTGGCTACTAAAATTACTTCTCGATTTATACTTGAAAAAAGTGATCTAAATTCAGACAAACAAACCAGGAGATTTGAAGATATATTGGAAGATTGGGAAAAGCAATGAAAAATCAGATTCTGGTATTCTGCAGAAGGGTTGGCAGCTCTGCCATGAATTTAAATATAACAACAGAAACGTATAAAAATGAATTATTTTTTTTAGAAACTGCAAGATGTTTCAAGCTAAAAAATCAAACTGAAAGAAGGAAATACGGTCGTATTTGTTGTTCATTTTGTTGTATTTTAAATTTCAACAATTTCTTAGTAACCAACTTCTGAAAAATTTAAATAATAAGTTTTTGCTAATAATCTTGGCCCAAAATCCTTGAAGCAAGTTCCTTTCAAGAACAAAATCAGAGCAAATTTACTGAAGTGATCACATCTATAAAATCCTGCCATAAATCCTATGAAATGAACTGAAAGATTTATAAATTAAAAATTATACGGAAAAAAAAAAAAAAAAAAAAAAAAAAAAAAAAAAAAAAAAAGAATACGTATATACCAAAAATAATGAAAAGAGTTTTAGAAACTTCTTTAGTCTGTCTGAGTGTTCATATCATACTGTCTACACTATTAAGAGTTTCATTATTGAATCATGCAAGACATTTGCCTGGATCATGATATTTTCAACACATTTACTTTCTTTGCACACACATTACTTCAACACATTACATTCTTTGCACAGTATTAAATTTTAACATTTACTTTCAGAAGCAAGCCCTATAGCTTGATAGCTACTCAGCCATATATTGTAAACATAGCTATTGCATCATATACACTGATATATCATAAACATACCTATTACACAAAGTATATATTGTAAACCATTACCGGGTTATTAGTGAGTCCCTTCGGGTTTCAAAATGCTATAGTAAAAAAACTAAGATGGACCCAACAAAAACGAACTTTTCAGTAATTACAGAAACAACTCCAAATTTTTTACAACAGCAGCACACATACGATTAAAAAAAGTAAGTGAATCAAAATGGGTAGGAGAATAAAAACACAGGTGAATAAAAAGCTTTTTGTGTGTTTGAATATGTTAAATTGAAAACAGTGGTGTTGATGCAGCAGGTATTTCATATGAAACATCAAAAACAGGGACCCACTGACAAGACAGTACATGTGTGGTACAAGTTCAAAGAAGCTGGATGCTTGTGTGGTAAGCAACAAAGAGGTTGGCCAGGTCCATCTGCAGAAACCGTAAATGATGTACGGGAAATGTTTTTGAGGAGCTCGATGAAATCAGCTGTTTGTGCATGCCATGAATTGGGGATTTCACAGCCAACAGTGTGGCGAATGGCACATAAAACTTTGCATATGAAGCTATACCGATTGCAATTGGTGCAAGCGCTGACTTTGGGGGATGGAATTCCTCATATGAGCTTTTGCATTGATGTCCAAGCCAATAATTCACTGCAGCAGAAAATAACTTTTTGAAAGGTGGAGTTTATTTACAACTCCACCTTTCAGTTGGCCTGCAAGGTAAACTGTCACAACTTACACATTTGGGGCATTGAAAATCTGCATGCAGTGGTGGAACACTGCTGTGATTCCCTGAAAGTTAATGTAGTCTATGCTATCTCCTCCTCATTATGGGCCACTTTTTATAGAGCGGACTGTTACTAGTGTAGTGTACATGGATATACAATTGTGATTAATGCCCCAATTATACAAACATGAGGATGATTTGGTTTTCAGAAGATGGAGCTCTACTCCATTTTCTGCGGGATGCGTGTGAACACCTAAACAAACAATTACCCCATTATTGGACTAAGCAAGCATCTGGATATGACGTATCTCTTTTGCTATGGACCACACTCACTGGATTTAACACTGTGTGACTTTTTTTGCTTGGGCTACATAAAAGACCTTGTTTTTGTACCCCCCCCTGCTGCATGAAAGGGTTACACATGCTGTCAATACCATTGATAATAAATACTATGCTGAATACAGTCGGAAAGGAACTGGATTGTCACATTGATGTATGCCATGTGACCAATGGTTCCTACATAGAACCCCTGTAAGGGCTGTAAATAAAACTTGAATTGTTTCTGTATTTATTATTTTATGTTCTTTTTTGCTGCATTTGTTTTAGTTTTTTTACTATAGCCTGCTGAAACCCCAGAGGGAATTATGAATAACTCAGTATATTTTAGCAAGCTCTGCTGCCAAAGAAATATAAAATCAGAATCAAAATACATAAATGAAATAAATAAAATGCAGTGATGAAATAAGTAAGACATAAAATAAAATGATATCAAGACTAGAAGAAATATGAGTTTTTTTAATATACTTTCATCATGTTTCCTGCAGTATCACTTTCCATTGTCATCTAGATGTTTTATATTAAATATTTTTTTATTATATTCATTACAGATTAAATTTATACAGTTTATAAAATTAAGTAATAAAAGGAAAAAGTTTCATGAATATGTTTATTGATGAAATGTCAAATTTCCTTTTATTTATCACTTGATTATTTATTTGACCGATCATCTTACTTAAATTCAGATTTTTCAGGAATGTTTTTTCCTGAATTTTTAGTTGGAGACTGATCAAACAGATGGTTTTTAACTGCTTGCCTGATTATCCCGAGTTATCTTGGGTTCGTATATATTGCAGTTAATTATTATCCTGAGAAAACTCAGGCGAAGCAGAATTTGTTAGTACGATTTCTTTTATCATGGTTTTATTCGGTCTGGAGGAAATGAAAGGAAATATTCAGCTCTGAATGGCAATTTGACAAATTTTGTTGGTTGCCCGATTGTTTTGGAGGAACTGGTCACATGTTTCCCTATTCATTGTATACGTTGGCTTGTGGATTAGTAATGTATAAAGAAGGATGCATGCATTGAAAAAAAATAAAATGATGGCGATGATGCAAGATAGCGAAAGCGATGATTTTTCAGATAATAATTATGAAGAGGTGGGGAAAAAAAATCAAATCCAACGAGATAGTGTACTCTGTGCTCCTGTGAAAGTGATTCCAGTGGTAAGCCAGTAAGAAAAGAGACCAGATACCAGTGTAGAATGTCGGGCATCACTCTGTGTTGTCCCGTTTCAAAAACTATCATACAAACATTAATATTTAACTCTTTTCCGTTTGCCCGAGATAACTCGGAATAGTAAACTAATATTAAAAATAAATGCTTTCACACCTTCAAAAAATTAAAAATTCAACTTAAAACCTACATATTTTGATTTGTTTTGTTTTGATGTATTTAATAATAAAATAAAAAAATATGATGATTTTTTGCAATTTTTTTCAAAAAAATTTGTAAGGGAAGCGGTTAATATATCCTTCAGAACTGGTAGCTGTACAAATTGCAGTATTTAATGAGCTACTAACATCTGAAAAAAGAATTTCTGAAGCTAGTTTCAACAAATCACAGATGAAATTAAACATTACTGAATAGGCCTACACTTATGTTTCTAGATCATTATAATCATGTTATTCATCACATTTCTCACTTTCTAATGGCTGCTTTCTCTTATTAAGTTGATTTTACAGGGTCAACATTTTCAAAAAATTCATGCTATCTAAAATGATACAATGGCTAGCATATGATAGATACTTGAACTCAACATATGATACACTACCAACATTTCAAGAAATGTCTAGAGCTGTAGATTAAGTATGTGCATTCATATGGCTGTTACTTTGAAACTGACTGGGTAACAGATCTTTCACTTTAGGGAGAACTGCTTTAAAATCCTTTTCTGCAAACATTTTGAACACAGAAGTGCAAGGAGGGAAAAAAATCCTCATTTAGTCAAGGCAGAATAAGTAATAAAAGGCTTTCCAGTTTACTAAAAAGTGTAAATATATAATTATACATCAGCAGTGAAAATTTAAAAAAACTATAAAATGTATATACATTACCTGACATTGAAAACGCTATATACCAAGAAGAAGTGGCTCAAAAATGATACAGACTTCAAGGTAGATGCACATCATAAGGTTATGCGAATAATGTGAAATGCACAGCTGTCCAGGGCACGTTGAAGACGATATAAGGGAAGGAACCTGCAGAATGTTCAATTTTCATGCCATTGCTTTTGCTAGGGAAATCATTGTGGAAAATTTGTTCTTGTCTCCGAGGACGTGTATAATAGCAGAGCACGCCATGCCATCATCAATGGAGGCAGTTCCAGCAGATAGACGATTTTATAACGGGCATGGTGATTGCATCGAAAATGACAGGTTAATCCATATGTCAAACTTCAGCTGACACATACCTAGATGCATCCAAAGTAAACCAGCAGTGGAAACGATGGTTGGAGCAAGGAAATGTGGCAAGTTTGTGTCAGTGTAGCCAGAGTGACATCAGCACACGTAGATAGATGCATCTGCCAACAAGCTGTGATGTACCATTCTGCAGCATATTCAAGACACCTTGGATATTCCCATATCGACCAGAACCGTTTGTCATTGATTGGCGGCTAGTGGCCTGCCCTTGTGGCAACCGTTAAAAAGATTGCTACTGACTCCATATCATACACGGCAATGTCTGCGATGGTGTCAGGCTCGAGCAATGTGAATGATGGAACGGCACAGGGCCTCGTTCTCCGATAAGTCACTCTTCTATACAGCCTACCAAGCAACAATGTGGCATCATGGTTTGGGGCACAATTGCATATGATTCCAGGTCACCTCCATTTCGTATTCAGAGCACTATGACAGCAAAATGATATGGGGGTTATGTGCTGTGGCCAGTGACACTCTCCTATTTTCAAGGAGTGCCCAGTGCCCTTTATCAGCAGGATAATGCCAAACTACACACTGCTCCCATCAGCCAACATGCTCTGCAAGGTATGCAGATGCTTCCCTGGACACCGTTCTCTCCTGATCTCTCACTAATTGAAAACATTTGGTATGTAATTGGAGACCATTTGCAGACCCTGGCATAGCAATGTTCAGAAGATGAACTGTGGCAAATAGTTCACAGGGAATGGAGAGCCATTCCTCAGGACACCATCCATAGTCTCAATCACTCTGTACCTGGATGTGTTGCTTCATGTATCCCCTTCCAAATGTGGTCCTACTTCCTCCTCCTATTACTACATCTACATCCTACCCATCAAGGTGACTTATATTGGTCTAAGGTCTTCATTGACAAGGGGGACCAGGTTATCCTCCAAGTCAATCCTACTGAGCTGATGCTGTTCTTGCTCTGTATTATGCATATAATTTCGAAATAAAGATCACTTATTGTTCATTGCTGTCTGTCTTCTTGCAGTTTTTTATCACTTTCTGGCCACTCCTTCTTGGTGTTGCATTTTCAATGTTGGGTAGTGTAATTTAAATGGATTTAAAGCTACAGAACAATGAAATTGCAGAAGATCTGTATTTATTCAAGCCTCAAATACGTTCAAAAGGCAGTTGCATGTTTTTGTAAAAAAAAAAAAAAAAAACTTGAAAATATATATAATGAACTGAAAGCCTTTAGATTTTACATTATGCCTAAGTGAGATTTATTTTAACGTTTTGAGTGTTACCTTTATTTATTAAATATGATGTTCTTCCCACTTAAACAATAAAATTCAATTCAACAGCAATACCACAAAATAATTTTAAAATGAGCATATCTTTAGAATCCAGTACACAGTCTCACACATTCGAGATAAAAATGTTTCTTCTCCGTGCAGTGTTGCCATTGCTCACTTTGAAATCGTTGAGTTTGTTACACAAACATTCATTAAACTTTTACAAAATACAAAATAGTTAATAAAACAAATTCCAAATTTGGGCTTCCAGTTGCCCATATTTGGGTGGAAATGTACGTTACTCGAAATTTAATGGCTCTATGTACCGTTGTTTTATCACAATGCAAGAAACATACATACCTTTAATGCAGATTCTTCATTAATTTCTCTAAATATAATACAGGGCTCTAATATTTGGTGGCAACAATTTGAAAAGTGAACTGACATTTATAGTGAATCAATGCAAAATGGCAAAACGAAATTAATAGTCCTTCTGGGCAAATTGCCCCTTTGAATTAATAAGAATGTAAGACATGATACTGAATAGCATTTTAGCTCCTGGAGTGTGCTAAGTGAGGGCTGCAGAGATGCAAATTGGAATCCCAGTGTGTTCCACTAATTATCAGCCAGATTTAAATCTGAAGACTATGCTGGTAGTTCCATCCAATATATTCTTTCACTCTAAAGATAGTGCAACATAATGGTCACTAGTGCAACATAATGGGGATCGGCATTAGTATCCATTATGAGAATATTATTAACGATCCATCTCAAACAAAATGACCTAAAGATCAAGAAATGTGTCTCTGTATATTTCAACATTTATAACTGCAGTGGAAAAAAATGTACAGATTAATGCATCCATTTGAAATGATGCCTTCCATTACCATGAGTTTACTGCCAATGTTTTGCATTTTCCATATTGTAACACACCTGGAATCATTCTCTAAATAAAGGCAGGACTTATCAGGAAAGAAAACGTGGCTCCAATCACATGACTACTTCCCATTACAATAGCCTGAATTAGTGAGATTCAAATCATGGGTTTCTTTGAAAACAGCCTTCTTTTATGTAGACTGGCAATCAAGTATATCTGGTTCTTGCATTTGAAGGAAAATCCTTTGCATGATTAGTTCAACAGACAAATTGTCTGATTTCTTTTAGGAATCATTGCCAAATAATGGTCTTGAGGGTCTGCTATGACACATTTTCGATCTTCACCCGGTTGTCTGCACACACAATCAATGTCTTTAACCTTCCAGCATGCACGTATGCACAAAATTTATGACAAAGTCAATTTTTAATGCACATTTTTCGCATATCGAAGCTGAGACGTCTGAAGGTCATTTATATTCCTCCTTTCTACCCTTCCCCACATCATGGAATGTGCCAACAGGAAGTCATTTGATTTTTTTTAACTGGGCTTTAGTGATACGTGGCAGCTTTTTCATAAAAGTTAAGACACGCGCGTGGTCGTGTTTTAAAATTCGTAAAATTTTTTTTTCTCTAATATTTTGTAATTTTATGTTATTAATTGCAGTGTATTATTTTAATTTGAATACATTTGGCTCTGTAAATTTTATATTGGTTTTCATGGCAAAAAAATATCTGCAACCTGCTGATTTTGCTCGGCTTCTTCAAGAATTATCTGATGAAGAAAAGGAAGACAAGGAAACCTTTGGATGGGAGAACAATAGCGATTTCCATTCCTTATTTTCTTTTACTTCTATTTTTTAGAAATAAATAAAAACATTAAAGTTAGTTTAAAGTGCGTTTTTGTAACCAGTAAGAAGTAAATTTCCTTGCAGAAGTAAATAATGCTAAACTTACTTTTTTTCCTACCAAAATGTTTTCCTTTTTTATTGCCCATACTAGTCTTTGATGAATATTAAAGTTAGCTCCAATTTAAAAATATAATTAGTAAATAATAAATTTAAAATTTTCTACAATGAAATACATCATTGCAGTTCCATCCCATTAAAATAAGAACTTAAAAATAATTTACTTATATTTGAATGTGATATCATTTGTATTTTGCAATAATAAGATTAATAATTTATTTCATAACAAATTTATTATCAATATTAACTCATTTCTGTTTTTCGTGCCAAAAACAGTAAAATAATGGATGTCATAAAAAATATGACGCGCGCATGCTCATGTAAAATTGCCAAGTGCGTGTGCCGGAAGGTTAAGCTGTTTCCAGATTTCTGACATAATGCTTGGGGTGATTTTTAGGCCTTTATAGAACTACGACAGTGCCTCTCTTGCATCTATTCCTCTAATCTCCTGCAATTTCTCAAAATTCTTTAAATGCCTTTGCAAGGATACATTCGACCTTTCACATGTGAAAGTGTTATCGAACTAATCATACAAGAATCCTCTTACACTCTTTCACACATGGCAAAAGAATAAGCATAAAAATTTACATGCATCTGTGTAGAAACGTTGAATTCCACTGGACTGCAGGATAATATTGACCTTGAGCTATCAACCATCTATCACTGGACACTTAATATAATTAGCATAAGACATATTTTTATAGTTGCTCCTTTAGTTTTTCTTGCCAGTTCAGATATCCAACTGAGGTTAAAATGAAAGTAACTACTTCATTGTTAAATGTTACAGCAAATGCCTCATTAAAATTATGACAACCATACATGAAATGAATATTTATACTTAAATTCAGATATATGTTATACTGAAATACTTTAAAAATATACCTTTATGAGCATCTTTTCATCTAAGAAAAATTCTTCAGACCATAACTGAGTATCTAAAATACCAGTAACAGATAAAGTCATATTTTTGCATTGTTCAGGTGATAAGAGAAAAGCTGGTGAGCTGCTGCAGGGAGAAAGGGATTTGATGAACTGTAAACTTGATGCTAAACCTTTCTGAGATGTAGGAACATGAAATTTACATCGCAGCTGAACAGGAAAATTAAGCTCACTGTGAAATGTGAGCTGGCCATCTACAATCACCTAAAAATATATTTGCATATAGGTATAAAAAAAGAAGGTATTAAAGTAATTAAAACACAATGAAACTGTTACATCACACATTCAAGAGCTTTTAAAATTAATGAAAATGATGAATGGTAAGCAAATGAAATTTTTACATAGCTCTCTTATTATTAGGGCCAGGAATATGGAATTACAATTAATACATCTGAAGAAACAGCATATGAAAAGTGATGATAATTATGATCAAATTGAATAACTACATAATTAAAAAAATTTCATAACTAGCTCCTTTTAAATATTTAAAACTGTCCTGATTTTAAAGTAAATGTTTAGGACAAGCTGCATTTAGGGAAAAAAATAAGAGGCATAATTTAGTTAAAGATGAATAGCAACAATCCAAACAGAGAGAAATTTGGGACTACAGGATATACTTTTTCACTATTAAACTGCATGCTTGTGTACAATTAACACAGTTTTCTCCACTTTACAAAGAAAACTTTTCACAAGAAAAAATTACATACTTAAATAAGCAGTTACCATTAATTTAAACGGAAATAACATTTAAATAATTTTAGACATCATACAAACTTAACAATAATTTATTAATGCAGAAAATTTAAAATAACATTAAAAGTTAGATTCATACAATACATATATAGTCAAAAACAAACAGAAGCAATATATGGGATGTAAAATTAGGTAAATATGAAACCTTATTTTAGCATAGATTTTGAATAAAACTGTATTGATTTCGAAGGCAATCAGCTACAAATTCATCTTCTTAAAGAGGTAAAAAATCTTTTGTTTAATAAATAACGCTAAAAATGGGAAAAACACTTTTTGGCAAAAAATGATTTGTTGCTCCTGAAGAGGGGCATGTGCCTGATCGTACTCAAAAATAATATAGTTATATTCAAAATCTACACCAAACTATTTTGATTTGTGGTCTAATTTTAAATTTTACAATGGCATGGACTTAAATATGGCAACTATGCCTGATTAATTAAACCTACATATATTTTCATTAGTAATTTCCTGACAGACAAAAACAATAAAAAAAAAACTGCTCTAAATCTGCATAGTCTTACACTATTAGTTAAACTTGTCTCCAGTCAATGCATAAAATAAACACTGAACAACATTTTCACTAAAGTGAAGAACATCCTGTGAGTATTTTTAGGAAACAAGGTATTAATTACTGGATGGGGGAATAAATAAATCACTGACTCACTCACTCAATGAATGAGTGCAAGCTTGCCCTTATGTATTAATTTATGCATACAGATAGAAAATTACATAATTTTAAAATTAGAAACAAAATAAAAACACATAATATTTATGCAATAAACAATAGCAAATATTGTCTTATAAAGGAACATTAATTACTTAAAAATCATATAAATCACCTAAAATACATCTCTATCGCTGAAATGATTAAAAAAATTAAACAGAATTATGAATGCACAAAACAGAATATTTCAAATGAGCTTTTCACATAATTTTATCATAATGTAACAAGTATATCAAAGATAAACTGATAAAGAGACATAACTGCCCTTTACCTGCTTTTGATGATTTGACAACTGCTTTATTCGTATAATAACTGTTAAATTATTGTCAAGAACAACTCTCTGAATTCCTTCAACATCTATACTGAAATCAGAACTCCATTTCCAGTGCAGACTTCCAATGCTCAGGCGCAACATCTATGTTATTATGAAAAAGATGCTCTTAAAATGTGTAATAAATATTAAAACTGAAAATTCCATTTTCTGTCGTAAATATTTGATATGCATTTTACATCACACAAAAATATTTCAAATAAAAATAGAGTCTGAAATATGAAAATACTAATACAACAATAATTATTGACATTCCCAGCAGGAACATCTTAAAACATCTAAGCATTAAAAAACACTATCCGACTGCAGAGTTATACATCACTTTTCATAAAGGGTACAGTGTAATTAACTGTTAAATACATCTAAATATTCATTTCTGACTATAGTATTCATTTCTGCCAGATAGTGTCACAAAATGTTAAAACACTTTTTAATGCAAATGCAAGCACAAGCACAAACTATTTAGTTGCCTGTGTGCACTATCAAATGTAACATTTGAAAATTTTTCATTAAAATGTTGTTTTAATACTTCCAGTAATTCAAGGTCAGCTCTCATTTTATACTTAGCATTATTACCAGATTTGTATTCTCCTTTATTAATTGTCTACAGTTACTGGGCCTTGCTAATAATTTAAGCCATATACAGTAAATAGATCATACCCCTCAGATATCATGTGTTGCAATAATCCTCCCCCCTCCCGTCTGTTTTGGAAAAACAATCCTTATTTGTAGTTCAACTGAGGCTCAGTTTTCTATTTAGACCATGACTAGCCATAACACCAAGTTCAACTATGTGGTTGTGGTCATTGAATATGAAATTTTATTATCCATTAATGATCATATCCTTATCCTTCCAACCACAAAGCATTAAAAAAAGACTTATCGAAATTTACAGAAGTAAACATGCCAAAATCAGAAAACTGCTATAAGACCTAGAGCCTGGTGACCAAGGCCTGTCATATCTCTGAACGCGCATGTGAGAACTAGAAAGACATGATTTCAGCGACTCTATTTCGAAATTTTTATGGTTATCTTGATTCCTTCAAAATATTCAAGCTATTCTCGATGCTTCAAATTAAAAGCCAATTAATCATTTTTCCATGGCTGATAATATTGTGGAATTTTTCTCGTTTGTAAATACAGCCAACTGAAATCACTTTTCACAATGTTTTGCTGCAACATATTTCTCAGCTGGTCACACACGCGCAAGAACTGAATACTGAATTTGAAAACTTTTTTTCAATCATAGCCCCGACATTTTCTTTTTCCCTTTCAGCACTCAAGAAACTGAACAAATTCTCGATCCCGCCATCATAATTCCCATGGTAATTATATTAACATACCTCCAAATTTGGTGATACAGGGGGGAATGCAGATTTCTTTGTTTGCACAACATTATTTACATAAATAGGCGGCGACTTCTGGCCAACACCCTTGATCGCCATATCAATCTATTTTCTCGCCTGAATCTCCATCAATATTAAAACTTTTGATTGACAAATGGAGTGGATGTGTTAGTGTTCCCAAAATCTTTTGCTGACAAGCAATGGTGTAAATAGAGTTTACAGGCCCCTATGCAATAACAAATTTCTGGGCCCCACTCCCCATAATTTACACTACTCCAGAAAAAAGAGAAAAAGTGAAGGAATGGAAACTTTCATCAAGTTGTACCCAGTAAGTCCCTCCCACCACCTAAAAGATTAGACTTTTTCTGCTGAACATTCTCTTGAAGGAACATCATCTCTATATGGTCACGAATGTGTTTTCAGTCTTGCATCCAAATCAGCCTACAAATTTCATGAACCCTATTTTGTACAAAAACTCCTCAACTATCATCATCTTTCGATACCCATCGTAAAGCTGTGGTAGAAACTGGCCTGAAATCTTTGATGATGTTTTGAAGTTTGAAGCTCATTTTCACAAATTCAACTAAATGTGAATCGAGACAGCATGATAAAAGCTCTGACCTGAGTATAGGTATTTCACGCAAAGGCGCCACTCTCTATTTTGACATCAGTAACTGGTTAATCTGAACTAAGATCAGACTAACATCTCAAGTAAACAACAGCAGGATAAGAAGTCCCGCAGGCATCCAATAAGGTGTGTAGACTCACTTCACAGTGCTCGGGAAGAAAATCATCTCTGGGAATTTCCACAGTGTAGCAGATGTAGATCCCCTGCCTATTTTGGAATTTTTTTTTTTTAATATCATCAAGTACCTCTGAATTCCAGCTCAGTTTAGATTTTCAGCTTGCCTGAAGCTTAAGTTTCAGTAACAATGAGACTGGACAAGAAAATCCAATTGGATCAAAAATCTTTCGTGTGAGAGATCCTATGTTCCGTTTTGTAACATTATCTCAGTTTTTATCTATGGTGGGTATGCAGCATCTATGCATACCTTTCGACCTATTCCATGCTAAGCCTAATGCAGAAGACATCTCTGAATCAACACTTGAACCGTTACAGAATAATTTTGATTCTTGCATATCGGTATGCTCCTATTCTCTCAGGTCAAAGTTGGATTCTGCTATAATCTTTACTTGAAATCTCTTAAAACTGTTTTAATTATTCCTTGGTTTTAACTGAGGTGATGCAGTTGTCCTTGTAAAAGAAAGAACAGATTTTCAACAGCTTTACTAGTGAAAGATATGAGTCAAGGGAGGTTTTTATCTCATCAAATTTATCATCTTATCTCAATTTGGAAGTAATGAAATTTAAATGTCGTTCTGCCCTTTTCTATTACTTAGTAGGTCCACTTACCTTTCTAGCAAGGAAGATTAATTTAATACATTCCATCATCATTAACATGAACAGTCTCTCTAAAACGATGTAACACAAAGTTGCTCAACTCTTCTTTGTTTTTCCACTCATAGGGATCAATAATACTTATGGCTTCAGATCATACAAATTAGTGATATTATCACTTCGAACTAACAGAAATGTGATGCAATGATTAACATACCTCTCTATTGGTTTTCCTATTATTAACCATCCCAAATGTGTTTTCATAACAATGAGCCAACATTTCAACTGATATGCCAATCTAACAAAAAGTTTATAATTAGGTTGCAGTGTATAATACTGAGAAGACACTAAAGAGTCAGGATGAAAAGCCTTTCCTGATACCTGCCCTTTTCACCTGCAAAGACTGTACTGGTAAATCTGAAGAGTTACTTAATTGCATTTACCATGGAGAAAGCAAGCTCCTCTGAGCATTCAATGATAAGCATATTGTCAAGCATGATACAGGAGATTCATTTGTTGTCAAGATACTTTCATTACCAGCTGAATGAGAGCTGCTTATCAAGAAGCTAAATGACAGTCTTATAAAAATAGTTGAAATCGAGATGGGAAAATGCTCACCAGTGAATCTCCTTTACCTTGTATCTTTGATGGTACACCAAAGAAGGTAGTATTAAGTTTGTAAGCTTTCCATTTCAAGAGAAATGAAAGTTCTACTCCAGGAAAACATAATTTTCTTTTCAAAGATCACTAAAGTTCTGACACTGTTATGGATGAACTTCATAGAGCTCATCAAGGGATACCTATCATTAAGGCTCTAGCTCATTCCTATATCTGACGGCTTGAAATATTGCATTCTAGAATCAGCAGTTCACAAATCAGTCATCTGTAAGAAAACTGCTCCAGTTCTATCACCTACAGAAGTCTCTTCACCTGTTGAGAAACAGCACTGGGAACACATTCATATTAACCATACAAGCCCAAATGATGGTCCTACGACGTTCATGCAGATTGATGCAAAAATAACAAGGACAAAAGTAACACCTAGTCCTTTTCCACTTTTGCTTTTCAACTATAATACCACATCATAATTCATTTGCTCAAGTTGGCATACCAAAGATTTCAGTAACAGATGATAGTACCGCATCCCGTAGCACTGAATTTAGATAATTTTTAAGTCTGAATGGCATTATATGTATTTTAATTACATCATATGATCCAAAATCAAATAGATTAATAGAAGTATCTGGCCATGGAGTTGAATCTTCATCGAGGAAAGTAATAGAACATTTGCAGACCAGTAACATATCTATTCTGTCTTAGTAATACATCTTTAATTATTACAAGCATATCCTTTGCAGTCACATGGATATGAACCAGTTACCCTTAGAAAGTCAACCACAAAGGCATCCCTTGCCTTTGGCAAATAACCCTTGTGTGTTTTACCACAATTAAATAAATCAAAACAAACCTCAACAGTTAATCTGATCAATTGCTAACCTTTACTACAAAGATATACGATCAAAATGCATATTACCTACTAATCTAATACAGAAAGAAAAAAATAATAATAATTAGGCATTACCTTCTACAGAACTGCACTAATTTCCTCTTACCCCCAATTTTTTCTCTTGATTCTTAAAACAAAATATTTACTACTTTACTGCAATAAAGCAAAGTATGGTGTTATTGCTTTTTTAATTATATTATAGGCATACATAGTGAGATGAGATAGAAATTACACTTAACACAAAAACTGATAGAAATTCCATTCAGTATAAAAAATGCTCCTTTAAATGAAATGAGGGTACCAAATGACAGTGAGAAATTTTCAGCTTTCTGCCGATTGGTGATTAGTACAGAGTTATGATGCTCCATTTTCAAATCATGTTTATATGCTTGTAACTCGTTGCATATGCACACTTGCCCAATGATAACTAACTGATTTATCTGGTTTCCAACTTATGTTTTAATCAATTTTATATGGAATTTTGTTTTCCCAGAATAAAAAGGTATACCTTTATTTAAGTATTTATCATCAATATGGGATTCTTGTCATATTGATAAAAAGGTACACCCCTATTTAAGTATTTACCATCAATATGAGATACTCCTAATATTGATGACACATAATCCAAAATTGAAGTTTCATAATTTTATGCATATGTATGAAACTCAAAATGCATACCTGCTTACTTTTATGACACCACCAGCTATATGCATGCACTTTTAATGGAGATAAAATAACATACTCTTCAGTGTTTGTCTAAAAAAAGTAAATTTCAGGAATATTAGAAAAATTAACATGCACATTTTACAGACTACAATTTAGCAGATGTAATTCATCATATAAATTAAAAACACAAGCACATAATTATAAAAGAATCTAACTTAATATACCTGTCCAAAACGTATGCTTTCATGCAGTCTGTTACAAATCAGATAATAATTTGGCAGAATATATTCAGAACAAAAAAAAGGTGAAGAAAGAAATTCCTAGAAATTAATGAATAAAACAATATATCGTTTGAAAATCAATTTAGCACATACATAAAAAATTAATAAATGCAGAAAACATAATGAAATAATATAGTTTAAGAAGTTGCACCCTGCTATCTCAGTATAACAAAGGTCTACTTTACAACAAGAGGAATCTATATCATAATGAAAATGAAGAAATTAAACTCACATTTTAAGGAGACCTCCTAATACACTCAACTAAATTAATTCTGTGCACCAGAGTAAATACATTCTTTTTCCACATATGAATACACAATACAATAGAATTATCCGAATCATTTTAAAACAGATCCCATTCGGAATTGGATTTTTTTTTTTTAAGAAAGGGTCTATGCACGCTTTAATTCATTATTGTATGTACTGTATGTTTAAAATGGGAGAAAAACCTACTTTTAAAGAAAAAGTGGTTTTAATTAATTAAAATGAAAAAGCAACACTTTTACATACATGTTACATAGTGTACTGTACAGTACTTACAAGTGCTAAAGTCATTGCTTGCTGAACATCTTGTTCAAAATAAGCTGTTTGACTGTTTTTATCCGTTTTGGGGCAGCCAAGTTCCACATCAGCTTGAAAATGAGAAGATGCATGTGGTCACAATTGGGCTGACGCTCCATTCACTTCAATGCAGTTTCAAGCCCGGCAAAAGCTTCACTAGCTGATGGTTCTGTGTCTGCTTCAACTTCAACATTAAGGTCATCTTCCTGGACACTTTTTTCTCTTACACTTTCAATAAGTTCATCATCATTTAGAATTTGAAACCCAGGGTTTGATGAACCACACACAATCCACTCTGTTGTATCTTCAGTACAAAACTTTTGAACATCCAGAAATTTTCAAAAGAATGTTTCTTAATTCCTCAAGTAACACACCATCCTCATCTTCTCCTGTCTCTTCCCTTTCCTTGAGCTTCTTTTTCCTTTTTCTCTTTTTCCTTCTCTTCTTCAATTGATATGCCTTTTAAATTTTCCATGCACATCTTAATGTGACTGTCTTAGCCAAGCTCCAAGCTTTCGCCACCATGTAAGTGCAATCTTTAAAATGCAATTTTTGTGGTTAGCCAACACACCTTTCTCGTCTTAGCTCTCTACTAAAGGTTTCCTTCTGTAATGATGTTTCATGGTTTCAATAACAGACTGGTCCATTGGTTCCAACAAGCATGTAATGTAACATTTGGAGGTAAAACGATTACTGTAACCTGGCCATTCCCTCTTTCCAACAATTCTCTGGTGGGGTGAGTTGGTGCATTATCAACAATCAGAAGCACTTTACGGCCTTCTTTTTCCTAGAGATTTTTGGTGCTTTTTCATTTCAGGGATGAAAATATCGTCATACCACTCAGTATACAATGCTGCAGTCCTCCAAGCCTTAGGTTGGTTTTTATAAAAGAGGGGAAGCTTTTTCACACTTTTAATTGCTCTTGGGCTTTTTAACTTCCCTATCAACATAAAGCGTATTTTATGGCTTCCTGTAGAGTTCGCACAGGTAAGCACTGTAACACGGTCTTTACTATCTTTATGTTCTGGAGCACTACACTTTCTTTTAGATGCTTGTTTCTTTTAGAAGTGGTTTTAGGCAGAGCTTTAAAAAAAAAAAAAGACCGGTTTCATCAGCGTTATACAAAAATTCAGGATTGTAGGAGTCTGCTACAATTTTCAAAATAATCTTCTGCAGCTTGAGTGCTGATAACTTCTCACCACTTAAATCTACTTCATAGACACCGTGCATGCACTTAAAATTTCTTAGCCAGCCATTATTTGCTTTAAAGGATGAAGAACCAAGCTTCTGAGCTAAGATCTTAGATTTTACATAAAGAATCGGATCGAAATTGGGTTTCCTGTAGAACATTGCAAAAACCACTTGAAAAACAACATCTTCTATTTTTTTTTTTTTTTTGGTTGCTGCCTTCATTAATTATATTGAAGAACTTCCACCTTTGTTTTCAAGCAGTGAAACAAAGTTTAAAAGTGTAGGTTTGCTCCTTTTAATGTCTGAAATCATTGATTGTCAAATGCCGAACATTTCTGCCAACTGTTTACCCGTAACTCCTTTATCTGACTGCTCTATAATTTTCAGTTTATCCGCTAACGATAACACAACACATTTTCTTTTAGAAGCCATGGTGAATGACGAAATGAAGTCACAAACATAACAATTCGCCAACACAAAAGAGTACCTTCACGGTACTGTAGTAGGTCAACAACATACTAGTAATCAAAATGAACAGTAAACAGGTGGGCTGGGCAGCCACCTGTCAGTGGACGACAGTACTGCAGCCAATAACAGAACTGCAATATGACTCATCATGAGACGGTGACTCATCATCCCAATAATGTCTGCACTAGGCTTACACTAGCTTCGCGGAGGGAAGGACAATAGCATGTGTAAACAGAATCATTCTTTTGCAAATTGAAGTACATTTCTGTCTTAATCTGAAAGCTATTTGGATAGTCGGAGTTCAGATAACTGGAGTTGTACTGTAAATCCACTAAAATTTTGAGTTAAAATAAAGAAGTTAAATGAGGTTAGGCTAATATAAAGAATAAACAAAAATGGTGGGAATAAAGGCCACTTTCTGATTTTTTATCAGTGCATTAGGGTTAAAAGTTATATCACTTAAGAATAGGAACTGAGAATTAAACTCACATTTCACTGAAAATGAAGGGTTTTGCAATGAACAAAACCCAGTATTAACACAGAACAAAGAAATTACAACATGAAATTCAGACATAAAATATATGGACCTCTGAACCAACCACCAGCAAAAAAGATTTTTTCTGGAGGATTTTTATTACAAAACCTAGGAATAGGAAAATTTAACGTATAACGATAAAAAAAAAAAGAAAATATGCAGCAAAAGCGATTTTTCTCCCAACTGAGATCCCTGTATGTCACCTTCAAACACCTCTTGTCTACGGAATCACACTGTTTCCATAGATAATACATTGATTGAAGTTAGCCATGACTATGTTATGGGCTCTAAAGTGGTTGTAGAGAGGGGTTTACATTTTTTCTATCTGACCTAAACAACAAGTGAAGCCCTAAGACATATCGTGTGTAGTGCGATGTTCATATTGATTTCCTTGCCATTCTAAGCATATGCTACACTCTTTGCTGCCAAGAGTGAAATATGGCCTTGTGGTATTCCATGGAAATCCAACATTACTGTGAAAGATCACATTACTGCCAAGGATTATGTGATCATTTTGGCTGATTAAATCCATCAAATGGAACAAATTTTGTCCCCCAATGATGACACCATATTCCAAGACGACACAGCTCCTCTTTATTCAGCTCACATTGTCCACGACTGGTTTTCTGACCATGTTGGTGAAGTTTCACATCTACCATGGCCACCACAGTCAATAGATATCAATATTATTGAGTATTCGTAGACTCTTTTGGAGAGAAATCGGTGAGAGCACTGTCTACAAATATCATTGCTAACTGAACTTGCCAATGTTTTACACGAAGAATGGAACATGATTTCCTTATAAAGCCTACAAGATCTCTACTTATCCATTCCGAGATGACTGCAAGCTGTTTTGAACATCGATGGTTTTCCTACAATGTATTAGTCACAGCAATATGTTTTTATTTCAGTGTTTCCATACTTACGTCCAACCCCTGTATGTACATATGATCATGACACGAACAACAAGAAATATTCAATACTATTAGTAGGTTGTCTGTGTCTAGAATTATTGAGATCAATTGAAAGTTTGTTTAAATATTTTTTGAGAAAACACAGTGCACAGATTACTCATTTTGTGACTTATCTCCCTTGTCTGACAGTAACATCAGAACAAGCCCACGAAATTCATAGTGGCAAGGAGAGAAAGATTGTGCTTGCCGTTGGCAACAGCCTTCAGCACCATACAGGTGGCAGTACAGTGCCACATTCTAAACAGCAGTAAAAAGTGAAAAACAAATTTTAGTATCCCTATAAAGAAACATATAAATTAAAGAAGTTTATGCAGTCAAAAGTCGTTAATTCGGACCTCAAAGCTACGAACTTTCTGTGCATGCGTCGCATTCACGCATGCGCACAGGCATTTAAGAGTGCGCGTAAGACCTTTACGGCTGCGAATATGTTTGTGCGCATGCGCGTTTAATGTGTAACGAAGGTATAAGCTAAGCTAAAATTATCTAATTCAGTTAATGTTGCAGATTGCATTGTTCCTTAATCTTCGAATTGGATCCGGCTTATTATTTTTTTCAGACTGTTAGAGCAATTTTATAAAAGTAAGCTTGAACTTTTGATTATATCAAATAGAATTTCCGATGCTGGAGCTAACCAAGGATCTACAAAGTAAAAGTATGTTTCGATGTCCATCAAACAAAAAGTGAAATTTCTGCAAAAAATGGATAAAGGCATATTTTTTGTTTCTCTAACCATTCCGAAATCTGTTTATCGATTTCATGCTGCTCTGCGAGGGGGGAGGCGGAACGTCGCGGCGGGCAATGACTTGGAAGTTGATCTGTCAGCAGTATCCTTATCTTCAGGGCAGATGTTTTTATTTTATTTGGCTTATAATTCCTTACTAAGTGTAGCATTTCATGTCGATGTACTCCGTCTTTGAGATGATTTAAATCAAGTTCCTTGTCATTATAATTCGCTTCCGATAGTGAAGAAAGTGACGAAGAGGTTATTGAAAACGAAAACATTTCGATTCACAAATTAGTCGGTATTCTCAACAGAGCAATTATAGGACTTGAACAGCAGAACTTTGTAACTAAACAAGAAATTATGTCTGTTTAATAGAATTAAAGAGAAAGTATTATCACATGAAACGAAGCAACTTGCAATGAAAGAAATGTTTGATAAAGTAAACAAATAAATATTAAGCTTTTTCTTTTTGTAAATTTTGATACCCTTTAGATCATAATTGTTCTTTATTTCATAAATTACGGTTTCATATTTTTAATTTTGTAATTTCTGCATGATATCTCACCAGATTTAAATTGATGATCTATAATCCGGAAAAATCGATAATCCGGAATCGCCGAAGTCCCGACGAGTCTAAGCTTTCTAAGTTACGAAATTGGTAAAAAATAAAAATTATTAAACAGGGGGTTGCTAATATTGTCCTTAGACAGTGATTATCATGATAAACCATGATACCCTGCAGTCATGATGCATAATAAGAAATTGTAATTTTTAACTTCTTTGTTCAATTTTTTGTTAATTTAACTTTCTTTCACATTTTTCTAATTTAGAAAAACATCATTAAACAGAGTAGAAAATGACATGTAACTTTTTATTGAGTTTATTAATGTTTTAACTGAAGCTTTTTTTCTGCTTGAGAAAAATGGTGGCCTATAAATGAGAAAACAACACATGATATTTAAGCAAGTAATGCCATGGTTAGCTAGTACTGCCATGGGTAGCATGAAAGAGTGTAGTAGTGAAAGAAATCAAAGGCTAGAAAAAGTTGAAACTCTTTGATTATAAACTAAATAACATTAAATGTTTATTGTTTCCAAAATGATCATTTATTTCATTAAATATTTATATTAGTGTAATCTGAAAAGACCACATAAAACTCTACAGTAAGAAATTTTTAGCTTAGAATGCATAAAATATGATCATGTTACTATAAGACACACAGTTTTTGAGATAAATGAAAAAAAAAAAGGAAAAACGATGTCACATCAGGTGAAAGGATGATAAGCTTTATTGGACACATAAAAAACTCCACAATATATAAGAATAAAACAACTACCCATTTCACCTATAATCACTCTTACTATAGCACAAAACTTACATAATAACCAATCTATGGTAGGTGTATATCTGCTATGCAAATGAACAGCCATTTATATAAAAAGGTGGCATATGGAAGCTATCAGATAACAGCAATTGTTTGCATGGTAATAATGTACTGAATTAATGAGAATTAAGATATATATTTAATGTTTGAACAATGTAATACTTTAAGAACTAGGGAGTATGAGCAGTGCTAATCTTCATGACATTACATTGATGTCCACGCCACCTGCAAGTTGGGTGACAAAGTGAAAAATACTGGAATTTTTCCCAAAACAAAACAATATTTACAAAATTGGATGCAAAACACATGGTAATCTTACACTATTAACCCATCAGCTTATTTCCTGTATTGGCTGAGATCCGCATTCTAAAAATCACAGCTCTAGGGATATACTTTACACAAACCAAGTTCCTAATTGTGATTTATCTGGGTAGGTAGCATGACAGCCCAGCTATTCTGAGTTTGAATGCTCCTAACCCTGTATGGTTTATTGAGAAAAGAGTCTCCTGAGAATCCTGTTAAGGTTAGCAAAACTTTAGGGACAGTGTTCAAAGTCACAGATTGTGGCATTTTTTCACTTGACCCCATACCTCCTACCTAATACAAAGCATAATAAGTAATGCATAAGATTCTCCTAGTTGGCTTAATTGTCAGGTGTGAATATATAGATATTTAATTATATTATCATATGCATTTGTGATACTACAACAGGTGGAAGTAGATGCAGGCAGCAAGACTCATGCACAAGGCAGACAGTTTAATGCAAGTAAAAATACTATGCAGAAGATATAGATAGTGAATCTGTATCCATTTCACAACAGAACAGTACAGGTTCCACATCTAGATTATTTTCAATGATGTATGTGGTAATGGATGACTGTAACAACATGCAGTTATCAATACGTTCATTGCACATATCTTGTGGATCGAATAAGCATATTTCACATAGGGCAGCAGCATCGTCAACAGTCACAAGAGCTATTTTTCCATGATGTATTAATTATTTCCTTGATGACATACGCATATCGATACCATGTGGTCCATGGTTCCAAGATGGTTGAATAATAGCACATTTCAACTCTGGTTGGTTACAGGGTACCCAAGTTGATGGATTGAGCATGGGGATGCAGTTAAGCGGGCACCAAGATTGCCAGATCTTACAGCATTGATTTTCTATCTGCAAGAACATTTGAAGGAGTTGGCGTTATGAGTTCTATTTACTATAGAGACTAAATGGCTTGTATTCATGTTACACTCACTTTTCTATTCACCAAGCTGCCAGATCGTGTTCTGTCAGCCATTCCTTAATGTACACAAGAATTCTTTGATACACATGGCAGTCATTTTCCTATCCTTGTGTAAGCATTAAGGTCATATGCATGTTCCAACATTCAGGTTTCCACTGAAGCTTATTTTTTATACACTTCATGTTATGTCATACTTTCTCTTTATCATTTTTCTCACGAACTATGGACCATAGAAGTATAGCTTTTAGGTTATTTTTTATGCATTCCAAACACGAAATCTCGCCCTGCAGAATTTATGAGGTTTTGATGGGATACTCTGCTTATTTAACTAAATAGTTTTCTTTGGAGTAGGTTGCAAAACAAATCGAAGTTTTCTAGGTACAGTAGCATATTTATGCAATTTTTACCATTTTACATATATGTTTTGATTTATAGATGCTAAAACAAACACATTTAATTGATATTCAGTTGTAATTTGATATCTAATTTAATAAACAAAATAAATTTAATAAGTATAAATTTTTTCTTCTGCAGTGGAAGAACATACAGGAAGTATAGCTAATATTAAAAAAAAAAAAATATGCTGGAAATGTACCGTACCCTAGAATGGCATCCATAGCATTGTCAAAAATATTCATTTCATGAATCCACTTTCCTTTTCAAAAATGAATATTCATTCTGAATCATTGCTTAGTAACAAAATTATTCTCATTAAACATGATACTTGTGGCTCTACTGCAGACAACGTTTATCGAACAGACCCATTAGATCAAGGTCTGAAGAATTTGCAGGACTTCAAACCCCCCTTAAAATTCTTGTAATGTAGCAAAATTACCTTTGAGCAGGTTTTGGGAGATCAGAGGAAAACTCTCATAATCCTGTTTATCCATTATGAAGACAAGGAAAGTGGGAGCAGACCTAAGGAAGCTGCATTTAGGACTTGACTCTGATGATGAAAAATCATACTTGTTATAAAATTTTGCATGAATGACTGTAATAAAATAATTCTTTCTATAATGGATCAGAAGACACATTACTGTATTTAACACTCTGAAAGATTAATTGATATATATTTTTAAAACTTTACAGTGCATTAATTTTCTTTTAGTCCTTTTTCCTCAGATAAGCAGTGGAAAGGCCTTGCCCGAATAAAACCTTAGCTTATGCTCTGCTTTAATGAAAACCTTGATTTTTATTTTTGAGTCATCTTTTGAAACTATTATTTTCAGTCCTCGATTATCTCCTGAGAATTAAGTTGAAAAGTCAGAACACCTTGCTTTCATATATACAGTTGGCTTCAAAGATATCACTAGGGCTATCTGCAAAAGGAGAGGGATGCTTTCGTGGAGGAATTTCTAAGAAAACTATCTTGTATACACACTACACATGGGGAAAACCATGAAAACACCCATGCAGCTAGCCTGTTCACCTGGACTCAAACCCAGGACGGGAAAAACCAGTGTTCACTGATTTTACCACTCGGCCGCTGGTGGTCCTGTTTCATATGTGCAAGACAAAAAGAAAATATATTGTAAATGTACAATAAAATGTATGCAATGCTTCCCTGTGACCTTATTTTAGGTTTACAATGTTTTGCTATGTGTCATATTTCAATTTAATTGTACCATATGCATATCAGCTGTATACAGCACATACTTTCATACAACCATGATAAGCTTTGTAAAGCATTAAGTGCAGACACAGAACACAATCATTTTATTATTGTAAAATTATAAACAGGACAATCAGCAATATCTGACACAATTAATCAAATGACTATTACAATAAAAATTTAAATTTTTAATAAAGGTACATATTTTGCGATACAATAGCAGCTGTTTCTATTGTTATTGTTTTACAAACTAAAATACACACTATAATTTTGACAAGAACAATTTCTTAAATACTAATTGCATGAGTTTAAATTGCATAATATTACACCAGCTTTAATCCAAAAAAATTAAATAAAAGAAGACATATAAAAGGATGATGAAAAAAATGCTATAACAAATACAGTTTTTGTTAACTAAAAAACAGAATTAAGGATAAATAAGTGCATCTATTTTTATTATTTACAAAATTATAGAATTAATTTAATACTGAGAAAGTGAACTCACCTGATAAAATGAATGTACAGTGTATGAAATAGTATGAACAATAGACTGTGTTAATCTAACAAAACACGGTTGTATAATGCACTCTATGTCAATCAAAGGCACCTAAAATGCAATTAAATATTCAATACTCAAAACTAAATCAATTAAATATTCTAATAATTGAATTCAAAATAATGACCAAGCTTTCAGAATCATATTAGAAAGCAACCAGTATTGCAACAGGGATACAAATACATACAGCATTTTCTGTAGCTCCATTAGTTTCTTTGCCCTATATTTTTCCTCAAATTCCCCAAATTAAAAAAAAAAAAAAAAAAAAAAAAAAAAAAAAAAAAAAAAAAAAGTTACTACAATTTATTTCAGAAATTCTTTTTATAATAGGTGCTAAATTTATAAGGTTTTGAAAGAAATGTTACATAACATTCACCCACATGTAATTTGGAGTCACACACTAAACATTAATATAAAATTTGCTGTTAAATAAATACTTAAATAAGGTGTTAAGTTACATATTTTTTAATAATGTGTTCTGTTTAAATAAATAAATAATCTGTTTAAATAATCTGTTCTGTTCTGTGTATGTTCTGTTCTGTGTTATTGCCAGCAGCATAACTAGAACTCTTTGGCCCAGATTGGTAATTGGGGAGGCAGGAAAAAAAGCACATCCTTAAGGAACAGTTGAAAGGTGTGTAACACTAAGAAAGAATAAAAAGCAAAATATTTTTCCTTGACCAATTGTGAAATGCAAATTTACTTTAGGCTGGGTGTAATATTTGACATCAGATGATTTTAATCAATTTATTTAAGATTTTTAGTGTGCATGCGGGTGAGCGACAGATTTTGCTCTCCTTTCACTGAGATACCTATTGCTAAGAAATGAATACGTCTATATAAAAAAAAAAGGAACATGTCGATGTAAAGTATAGCATTAACCCGGCGTTAGTCGCGCCGGGCTTCCGAGGCCCGATCAGTTTGTTAAAGCTATTTAAACCCTACCCCTTAATACTGAAATGGACCACACCCGGTCCAGCTAAGTGTAAGGTGACCTTTGACACAAAGGAGGCATTTCTGGAATTTTGTTTCATTCTGTTCAGACAAAAGGCCATTTTTCGGGTCGCTTAGGCCCGGCGCGAGTAAACGTGTTTCTAATTTCGAGTTTGAAGTGCACTGAGTTTGTAGCACAACATGGCTCGCAGATTAACATATGATGAAGAAATGGAATGATTACATAATTTGCTAGATGAAGTATCGACTGATGACGAATCTATCGAAGGTGATGATTTATTGCCTGATTGTGATGAAAGGTTTAGTGAGCATAATACGTCATCTGAAGAAGAAATTGAGTCTGATGAAGAGGACGCTATTGATTCTAATTCAGTTGATTGTTTTATTCGAAAAGATGGAAAGACAGTTTGGAGGAAAACAAAATTTCGTCAAAATGTTCAAACTTTATTGCAAAATATTATTTCAAAGTTGCTGGAAATGTTGGAGTGGCAAAAAACATAACTTCTCCTCTTGAGTCTTGGAGTTTATTACTGGATGAAAATATCTTGAATACGATCTGTCACCTGTACAAATATATATATTGACACTATCAGTGACAACTTTCAGAGAGAACGCGTTGCTAAAAAAACAAAACTCTCTGAAATCAATCACAATAATATGAGTCATAACGGAAATACCAAATTATTGACATCACAATAAAAGTTTTTTCCCTCTAATCTGCATCGAGGTAAAAAAGCATTAGAGAAAACTCTTCTTTCAAATTCACGATTCACGTTGTTGTATTTTGTGAGCTTCGTTATTTCAGGAAATTATTTAGTGCTGCCTTTTTTTATCCGAATATTTACTAGCTTTTATTGGATTACTATATTTACAAAGCTTTTATTTTATTACTATATTTATGTGGTATACATAAATCATCCCATGTGTATGTGAGAGATTTATGGCACACTGATGAAATGGGAATAGAAATATTTCATAGGATCATGTCTCATAATCATTTTTTGTTTCTTATGAGATGCACAAGATTTGGCAATGTTAGAAACAGGCAAATGAGAAAAGAAATGGACAAACGTGCCCCAATAAGATATGTATTTGGCTCATTTGTGCATAATTGTCAGGAGTTTTACACAGCTGGATCATATGTTACAACTGACGAAAAACTCGAAGCGTTTAGAGGATGCTGTTCATTTTGACAGTACATGCCAAAAAAGGCAGCTAGGTATGGAATAAAAATTTTCGCTCTTGTTGACGCAAGAACTTTCTTTAATGCATTCATCCTTGTTTGCATTTCATTAAGACATGACTTTAGTGTCCTATGTTGCTAAAAAAAAAAAAAAAAAAAAAAAAATTGTTAACCTCTTATCTCCAATGCATAATGATGACGCTATTGACCAAACAACAGGTGAGGCAAAAAAAAAAAACCCTGAAATAATAACATTTTATAATTTGACTAAAGGAGCTGTTGACGTGATGAACCAAATGTCAGCAGCGTATTCAACTGCAAGAATCAGCAAAAGATGGCTGGTGGTTCTGTTCTTTACACTGCTAAATATTGCTGCAATCAATGCTCGAGTATTACTCCAATGCTCAAAACATCCATCCTTACAGCACAGGAAGCGGAGTCAGTTTTTGAGAGATCTTTCAACAGATTTGCTGAAAGACTACACAGCGGAGAGGTGCACTGTACCATGTCTCCCTCGACATTTGCAAGAAAAACTACCTACTGCTAAAAAACAGAAAATAATTGAGAGAGAAAGATGCTATATTTGCCCAAGTTCAAAGGACCGAAAATCTAAGATAATATGTACAAAATGTGAAAGAAATATCTGTGGAGATCATTCCGTTTTAACATGTACCAATTGTACATAAAACTTGGTAAGTTTTTTAAAAACTTCTACACATATATTGAATAAAACTAGAGCTCTAAATATTGTCTTAAATTATGTTGTTAGTAAATGCTTAATGGAGTGTTTAATGACCTGCATAAAATATAAATCCATAAACAAGCCTCGCAGGCCCAGCGCGAGCACTTGCGTATGTACGATTAGCACGAGTAACGCAGGGTTAAGAAAAGGAAGAAAGCCCAGATTTGCGGGGATTTTTATATAAAATACAGTAGGTTTCACATACAAATACATTTTGAGTTTTTAATTAAAATATGCACCAATCTAAGTTTTTTCGCTTGATTTAGCAAACTAATAAATAATTATCAGGTTATGTTATAAACTGACAGACAACGTAATAGGTAAATGTATAAAAAGAAATCACTCTAACATATAGTGCTCTGTGATTTATTCATCTTACGAACATGATGTATGCAATAATATAGAAGTAATAAATAAGAACTTTTACAATGTAAATGCTACATCTGTTAAATATAAAGCATATTTATCATGTGCATGGTAATTTTTCCCCTATTTTCTTTTAATTTTTCTCGGTTCATACTGCTCTTCTTTTTTTAATTTTTTTTCATAATTTAGTGTAATTATAACACTGGTGGCCTGGTTCATTATAAAGACAAATGTCCTTCTTTATTAAAAATTTGAACTTTATTTCCTAACACTTATTTATTAATACTTGTATGTCCATTTTCTCAGCCATCTCAAAATAGGTTTGACAAGTGATCTTGTGTGATAGTGTTTCTCAAATATGTTTTTATTAGTTTCAGGTTTGAAAATTATCTCTCACTTGTGGCTGTAGTTACAGGTAATGATAAATATAATGTAAATAAATTGCACACTTCCGAATAATCGCTTGCTATATCAAAATATTTTACCATTGGTAATGTAGCTAAATCCTTAATGGATTTCAAATTTTGGATTTGTGTTCTGAAAGTATTTATAAATAACAGCAGTTGTACTTCAAGAGCATTAGTAAAGTCTTCTTTACATGTTTGCTTTATTTTTGAAACATTATTAAAAATTTCCGTATTTGTTAAAGATGACAGAGTTTTATGTTCCAAAAAGGAAAACACCATTGTGATTTTTGTCATTCTAGATTTTAACTGAGTATTTAAAATATTGACAGCAGCACAAAGAACAGTTATCCTCGTATAACTCATCAAAATTTTTTTTTGTCTCTATTTTTCTTTCATTTTAAAATCTGTGCAACCATTATTTGCAATAAACTCAGCTTCTTTCATAATACAGTCAAATACCGAAAATCCGCCGACTCCTGAAATCTGCGTTGCCTCTCAAATATAAACATTCATTCCGGAAAACGCAACATTGAGTACGAAATATCAAAGGAAAAATACTTACCGAATAATGACGTCATAATTACCGAATATGAGTCATAACGGAAATACCAAATTATTGACATCACAATAAAAGTTTTTTTCCCTCTAATCTGCATCGAGGTAAAAAAGCATTAGTGAAAACTCTTCTTTCAAATTCACGATTCACATTGTTGTATTTTGCGAGCTTTGTTATTTCAGGAAATTATTTAGTGCTGCCTTTTTTTATCAAATATTTTGTGGATAAATTAAGAATAGTTTAAATTTCAGCCCTTTGTAATACAAATACAGATAAGAAACGCACTCATGATTTTACTGCTTGCAACTCTGAAAAACGTAAACACATTGCATTGATGGTAATGCAAAAAGTGCAAAAGATGGAGGCAGGTGCTACTCCTTGGTTTCTAGCAGAATCGCATGGAATTGCAAAACGATTGTGTATGATATATGGAAAAATAAAGAAAAGCTGTTGAAATTTTACAGCAACAGTGATTCTAACACCTGAACCGAACCAGAATCACCTAACTGAATCTGAAACTGGAAATCTTTGCATGAGGCGAAATCAGCAAACCTTGATGTTGTGTACATATAATACAATGAATAATATAATCAATTTATATATGTAATAATAATTTAATGCACATAATAAGTTATTGCAATAATGTATATAATAATTTAATTAAATGTATCTAATATGACTTATTTATTTTGCACTTTTAGTTTGAATATTATGATTTATCTTTTCTGTCCTGAAATCCGCAAAATCCTAAAATCCGCACAACCACTGGTGCCAAGCTTTCCAGATTTTTGGACTTCTACCGTATCTTCAAACTTGTTTCTCATACCTTACATACTGATATAAGCGTTTTTTAGATGTTGATGAGCTTCATTTAAGTCGACTGATTTTTCTCTGTAGCATTCGAGACGCTGCATAAGTAAAAGATAAAACTTTTTCCATAAAAATTGTTAAGAATAAAATTCCAAAAGTTTCCATTTTTTTAACCCATTTGCAATGTCTTTCTCTTGCACTTTCGTTGAAGTTAATATAATTTAATTTAACACTTTCGAGATGTCAAAGTTATATTTTAATTACTTTATAAAGTTATATTTTAATTAATTTAAGATATTTTAATTACTATCAAAGATGATAATCGTCCAGTTCACTATGTAGGATTTAGATTTTTAACAGTGATATTACTGTTACAGAGTCTCCCAAAGAAAGTAAACTCAATCGTTTTAAGCTTTTTGCGAAATACACATAAATATTTTGATGAATTTCAAAATACTTATGTAGCTCTCTTACACCTTGCACTGCACATGCTCGCCTCACGAAATTCAGAACTTTGTTCTTACAATAGGTTAGCAACAGCCTAGCCCCGATTACCAGTAATAACTTGAAAGCTGCCCTCTAGAGGTGAATCAAAACAAAAGCACACAGCTTTTTTGTTTTGCTTTCAATTGAAGTTTGGGTGTGTTCGACACTAAACTCAGCTGTTTCTTCTGCTTCCAAGGGTTTTCTATCTGCGTCATATATGTATGGTATACAATAGAATTGGTATACTACTGTATCTGTATGCATTTAAGACGACCAATTTTATTGTATACACATACAGATACAGTAGAACCCGTGTTTAAGTTTAAATATGTAAACGTAGTTCAGCTGGACATTCAACAGCCCCCTAAGCGACAGCAATCCTTGCATACCCCTATTTACACCACTGGCTATTGCTAAATATAATTTATTTAAAACAAGAACCATCTTTTGAAAAAATAACTACCAAATTAACAAAACAAGCAAAATAGGAAATCATATTTTATATCGGAAACTACTCACATATATTATACTTTACCTTTTCTTTATCAAAATTTACTGATGAATTACAATGTATGTCCACTGGGCTTATAACAGGGAGCATAGTAAGGTTTCTGTACTCTAGTATTTCACATGTTACACCCGATGACAACTAAAATAGGAAATAAATATTCCTTGTAAAATATAAATTATGAACTAAAACTGCAGAATACACAGAAAAGGTTATAAATAAAACTAATGCATAAAACACTCTATTGAATATTTTTAGATATACCCAACACACCTAATAATCATATCACATATTTAACAGAAAACATGAATATAAAGGATAGTCAGTAAATAAATTACAAAGGGCTAAAGAAATTAAATCAAGTGAAATAAACAACCAATAATCAAGTTTAGTTTTCTGTATAATACTCACCTACACTAAAACTATTATCCCATTGACGTATGACAGCCCCAATATCTGCAGCAGCCAAGTTGGTCTATTGCTGCTGCAACTACAAATGGATCTTTTATTCAGTGCAGCACTGTCTGAAATTTATATCAGCTAGATGAGCTTTTATGAGACCAAAGCAATGAACATTTCTTGGGGTTAAGTTGGGTATATATGGAAACTACTGAAGAAGCTACCACTCGAATTTTGCAGGACATTTCTAGGTTGTTCATGTCATTTGATGCCTAGCATTGTCATGATGAAACAATACTCTGGGGCTCGGTAAGCTCAGATGTTTTCAGGTAACTGCAACCAGAAGCTGCAACATTACATTGCAAAATGTGCGGCAATCACATTCACTCTTCAGTTCTTGTATTAGACTAACAGAAGCACAAAACACTATTCTTTGGGGTATATTAATCTAGTATGGTGGCCATTTTCATATTGCTTCCAAGTGCTGTCGCGCACTGGCTTAAAATGAAATATGATTGCCTTGTTACTTGATCCTCAAATTTTTCAGCCTCATTTTTAATTTAGTAAACAGCTAAAAGTCAATCAAAGCCATAAGAGAAGATTAAACATTCTCTGCTAGAACAGAGCACTTGATGAAATACATTTGAATCAAATCAGAACACTAAAGCAATGATTCTTAACTTTATGGAGCTGCACCTCTATGACGACAAATTTATGAAGTATGATAACAAATTTATAGCACACATACAAGGAGATTTCGTTCCACATTAAATATTTTGTGTGTGATAATTTTCAGATATTGGAATAACCCATACTTTAAATTTTCTTTGGTACTTATTTTATTCACCTAACTGTGCAAATAAAAAGTGAAATCAAATTTTGAATATAAATCAACAACTACAGAACATTTGAAAACTCTATATTTCACATTTATATAATGTGTATATTATCCTAAATAATCCTGTATAGTATATCTGTGTCTGATTTTATAGCTCATACTTGAATTTCAGTTAAATTTTAAGTAAAAATTACATTTTGTGACAAGCCACTTTTGAGTGCATTTCTCTTCATTACAATTCCCACTGAATAAATAATTTGATTAATTTTTCTTACGAGTGGTATTTTTATTTTCATCATATAATAGTAATTTTTTTTTAATCTTCAGTTTTCTTCCATATCATTTAATAACGTAGTCAAATTATTGACAATTTAGTATGGGAAACCAACCTCCATTGCGACGTGCGGCTAGTAGTAATGGGTAGAGGGCAATCATTATTACATCAAGCAATCTGTGATTCAGTAAGTTTCCTGATATCCTAGTGACAGTGTCATACTGCTATGCGTGTGTTGGTTATAATGTCACAAAGTGTACGCTGCTATTGTTACATCAAGCAATCTGTGATTCAGTAAGCTTTCTGCTATTGTAGTGGCAGTGATATACTGCTGCACGTGTGCTGGTTATAATGTCACAAAGTGTGCACTGTTATTGAAAATCTCTCCAAATGCAAGGTAAGAGGAGTAATATGATTTCTTTAGGGTAAAAAAATTGACAATGGCAGACATTCATCATGAATTGTAAGTCATATAGGGCCCCAACATTATAAGTGAAGGTGTAGTGCATCAGTAGAACAAACAATTATGATGAATGAAGGAGTGGAAGGCCGTCAGTAGTAAATGAAGATCTCTTCAAACGAATAGACGACAAAATATGTCAGCTCCGTCGATTCACAATCTAGGAACTTTCAAAACAATTTACGAGCATTTCTTGGACTATTTTGTACTAAGTAGTTATTGGAAAACTAGGCTACAGGAAATTTGTGTTTGATGGGTATTGAAAATTCTCATTGAGATCCACAAAACAAATCGAATGGGCGCTGCCATACACTTTCTTTCTTAGTACCACATGGAAGGGGAGGAGATTTTGAGTAGAACAGTCACTGGCGACAAAACTTCGGTAGTGCATGTGAATGCTTAGCCAAAACAGCAGCCAGTGCCATCGATCATACCAGTTTTTCCACCCAGGCACACAAAAGCCTGTCGAACTTAGTCAGCGAGGAAGGTTATGATCGCCATGTTTTGGGATGCTAATGGAATCTTGCTTGTCAAATTTACTGAATGTGGTAGAATGATTGACTCTAAAGTGTATAGAAAGTGTATAAAACTGAAAAGAGCTATCCCAGAATAAACATCATGGCCTGCTAACATCTGGGGTTCAGTTCCTGCAGGATAATGTTCGCCTTCACAAGTGCTTAGCGAATACAAGATCGCTGGGCTGATTTAAATAGGACATGTTTCAACCTTCCCGTGCAGCCCAGACTTGGCTCCTCTTGATAACCATCTGTTCCCCGACATGAAGAAATGGCTTGGGGCACAGCATTTTGCTATGATGAGAAACTTCTAACCACAATGAAAATTTGGTTGAAGTCACAGGCAACTGAGTTTTATGCAAAAAAGAACTGGTAATATGTTATAAGAAGTAAATGTTATAAGAAGTGCTGGAATGAACACGGTGACTATGTTGAAAAATAGAGGACAACTATACCTTTCAGATGTAAATAAAAAATTCAATTAATCTATGCATGTTTTTTATTTACAGTGAAATGGAGGTAAATTTCTGAACTGTTCACATAACTCTTGAGCAGGTACACTAAAAATACTACAAGAATACACATACATTGTACATAATGTGCCACTAGAAATTTTTCATTAAAATATGATGGAAAAGTTTATAATTAAAGATACGCAAGAGATAAACCATTCTATGTCAATTATATATATTATCATTAGCTGATGTGAACACATCAGAAATGACTGGTCATTTGTGAAAGTAACACAGCTTATCCCAGGCCACGACAGCAAAGTGAGAATTGCATGTGTCAAGACAGCATCAAGTATATTGTTACGATCAATTCAAAGAATCTATCAGTTGGAAACTGTTGGACATCATGATGCTCCTGAAATAACACAAAACTTAGTCCAAAAGTGATGAGAGCCAGATGGCAACAGAAAAGATGAAAGAACTGTGTGAAACTCTGCCATAATGATGTGGTTGTGTGATTAAAACTCCTAAGAGACTGAACTCATAAAATTATTACTTGCAAAGAATTGTAGCAATGTATTAGTGGTGTAGAGTTCATAATTTTAGTTTATTTTTCCAAGAAAATAGAGATTTTAATGTTAAAATTTACGCTAACTTCCTCGAATCAAGTTATTAGCTATTAACGAGACACACTTTTTGATGCCAATACTTAGCTGCAGCCGGTGTGTGAAACCATTAACTCGAACCTGCATTTTCTGTAAATAACTTTCTGTATTTATTACTTTTATGAAGAGTATTTTCTTTTGCCACATAATTCAGTTGAGTCTGTTTTACTGAAAGTAAATAATTGTAGCTTTCCACAAGTAATCACATAATAGATCAATGAAACAACATAGTGTATATAAAAATGAATGCAAGAAAAATACTTACAAATAAATTCTTTAATTAATTAAAAAGCTACTATTAATTTATTAAAAGCATAACAATGTTTTCACACATGAATAATGAAATATCAGGAAATACTAGATTTTTTGTACAATCATTGCAATTTACTTACTTCTCCTTTCAATTTTGATGACCATTTAATATATGATAATGTAGGGTTTATAAATGACAGCACAGCAAATTCTTGATTGGATGGAGATTCATCATCAAACTCAAAAGGAAATAATGTGGGCGAATAACCTAAAGAAATACACTTATCATAAACAAAATGAGTAATTGAATTAAAAGATGGAGTACATCAGCAAGTAAATGATAACAAGGAGAAATTTTTGAAATACAACATGTAGGGATTTATATTTATTTTAACTAATAATTTTAATTATAGTTCAGACTTTCCTATAAGCTTTCATTCCCCTAATTGTCAGTGCCAGAATAGTTAAATTTGGTAGTGCGCATGATGTGAATGCAAATTCTACTTTGATGAGAAAAGTTTAAATACCGAGGTTTTAGAAGGGAAGTGAGAGAGTTGGGCTCAAGCAGCTGCCTCTGTACAAGTTGAGCTCTGTAGATTAGTTTAGCACTTGTTAAACATTTCAATTTTTGATTTTCAGTTACCTGCTCTTCAGTTACCGCCCAAGTGGAGGCGAAGTTTGTTAGCGTCAAGTTGACGCAGTGTAAATTTTAAAGAGTTAATAAAGGGTTTGAACCCTTCTTCTGTGTAGTTTCCTGCTACTCCTGTATACAGTTAAAAGTTAAGCATCTGGACACTATAAACAATTAAAAATAGAAACTACGATAAAAATACAGCCAAGGCTCTGAAACATGCATTTTTAAAGGTATTCTAGAGTTAGAAATACAATTTGTATTTTTGTATAGCAATGCTGCTACTTAAACTGCTTAGTGAATTTTGCATGGAGAGTTTACAGAGTTTCAGATATTGCTTTGAAATAGTGAATGTTTTACACCTTTTCTTACAGATGTATACAGAACGAAATTCAATTATGTCACCAGAAAAACTTTTTTAAACCTTAAATGACATTGATTAATTTCAACAAAGCACAGAAGAGCTATAATGGGACCCATAACCACAAATTTTCTCCCTTTTTGATATCCCTAAACATTGTTTTGGCATCATATCTACTCTTCATTCTCTAAGTCGTGCTGATTGAATCAATGAATGTTCACTACAAAAGCTTGAAGATTTCAGATACTGGTTAGATGAAAGAGGGACATCTAGTGGTTATGGGAAGAATGGATAACTTTATGATCATGGTCAAAATTCTTCTGGGATCTTGAGGATGATTTACATTGAATACTTTCCTGAATCTTAATCCTATATGGTAGCAGAAGCAACATTTTTTGGTCCTAATGCAGGATATCATAAGGAGAAGTGGTTAAGCATTATTTGATTAAATTTTTTTACTGTGCAATCATTCAAAATGCAAAGCTGCTGTTTGAGTTTTTTCAATGCTGAGAATTTTATATAGTTCATAAAAACGGCAAAAGTGGAATTTGTTTCTTTATCACAATGAAAAGAAAATGCGCTTCAAAGCAGACAATATAATTCTGCCACAAGAACATACATCAATCAAAGCATCTTCCCCAGGAATGGGATAAGTTTCCGGTGAAGTGATGAAATAATCCATGTCAACATTTGTGCATTTGTTGACATTAGTTGTTCACAGTAGCAATCCAAGAATTTGAAAATGATTCTCTAAAACGGTGCTTCTACACAGTAGTGCAGCAATCATCCTTGTGTACATGTCTGTGGGACTTCTTATAGTGCAGCAATCATCCTTGTGTACATGTCTGTGGGACTTCTTAAGAGTCCTTTATATATAATTATATATCACAGGATTTGCACCTGTTTTCCATTACCTCGATTGGGCCTGTACTAGAAAAATTGTTCACATACTTTATGGAGTACCTTTTGTAACAGGATGTTCTGTCCATCCTAAGCTTCTCACAAGCAGAAAAAAAAAATTCCTCTTATACATAAAGTGATTATCACCCAGAGTTCAATACAATTTTATTATCAGACTAAAAATGATATTTAATGCCATGACTCCAGGATTTTCGATTTATATATTTCACAATTCCTCATTCTTCATAGATCTGTCACATATGCTGTACAGTTCATGTTAGTGTCTATGACAAGTAGAACTTCAGAGCAATTTTTTCCTTCAGCCTTTGGTTACATTTTTCCGCACAGGGTCATACTGTAAGTAAATCAGAGAATTTCCATGAAAAGATCCTTTACAGCAGCTTTTTAGTCAACCTTTTTATACTATTTGCTACTCTGTATGAGTAAAATTTCCTATCCACTCGACGGTTCTGCAGTAATTTAAGTTAGAGCAATAGCGTGGTAATTTTTTTCAGTGCAGGTTTAGTAAAAAATATATAGTTCAATTTATCCATTTATTTATACTTTGTGTATATTTATATAATTCTAGACAGAAAATTTAATTAAAAAAAAACTACTTACTTTGAAGAAAATTAAAATTAAATGTAAAATGTTTAATTAATTATTAATAAGATCCTTGAGGCTGATGCTGTAAGACTACTATTTGATGTCTGGTTCAATTTTGCAAGGAACAAATGCAAATCTACTCTTTTTATAATATTCAGACGATTCCTCTGTTATGTCTTTGTTGGAAGTCTACATTTTTCTCTTTTGCGGCTCCACTGAGCGGAAGAAGTAAAGTATATAATCTTGCAATAGAAACCGCCCGATGTTAGTGAAGACTGTGTTTTCCCAGTATGTCTTATCGACATGGCCAACAGCCATGAATGATTCCGTGGTGTGGCGATTTCAAGGCATGGAAACCTGCTGTGGAATGTAGCAGTGGAAGACATTCTTTCATGAGATTCACACTGCTCTCACAAGAGTTGAGTAAATTTTATAATGTATCAGGTAAAGTTAATTGCCATGAATATGGATGATTGAATGAGATGTGGAATTGTTGGTAGATTGGAGGAAGGACAATCACTAACGTGGGTGGCTACAGAGCTCAATGTAATGCCGAGTGTCATCTGCAATTTGTGGAAACAGTTTCAGGACACCAGATCCATATCCAGAAGAGCTGGATAAGGTCGACTAAAGTCTGCAATGCCGAATGAGGATTGTTATTTGGAACTTTCATCACATTGCCATAGGACTGCTACAGCTTCACAGCTCTCACAAGAATTGTATGCTGCTACTGAAATGCAAGTTTCACAGTCTGTAGTTGCCCAAAGATTTCATCAAATAGGGCTGTATGCCAGAAGACCTGCTGTTTGTGTCCTGCTTCCTGCAGCACACAAGAGATTGTATTAAGCCTGGTGCAGACAAAATGCACCTTGGACCAGACTTCAGTGGAACAATGTGCTTTTACAGAGAGTCAAAATTCAACCTGGACAGATTCTCAGGGTACCTGTTACCATACATAAGGATTTATTTTCCCACAACTTTTCATGTGGTAAAGTTCCCATTTAAATGTACCTCATAGCTCATTAGTTTACATTCAATGCAATGAGAAAGTATATACCAGTGGTGAGTAGTGATTGGGACTGTATTTTGAGTATGGCAAAGCATTTGAAGGCTACCTGCCTTCATGGATAAGTATTTAACAGGAAATGATGCATATTCTCATAACATGCACAGAAAAATAGAAAACTCCCATGCAACCAGTCCATTCACTGAGATTAGAATCTGGGTTAAGTTAACAGTGTTTGGCACTTTTACCACTCACCTGTTGAGAAGTTGGCACAGATCCTTAAAATTTTCAGTTTAACAGAATTTTGTAGCATGAAAATGAAAAACATGGACAAGTAAATGGGTTAAAGAACATTAATACATTAAAAATTTCAGTTCTAGTACTTTTTGTAAAAAATGTTAGTGCTGTTACTTATCTAAATACACATACACAGAACATAATGGCAGATTATTAGTGTAAGGATTAAGTTTACAGAAAATTTCAATGCAGTTTTTGAACATAAAAGATACTTTGAAAGTAAATTCATTGGTGAATATGCCAATTTTTAGATAAAATATTTTGATACTTGTGTATTAACCAGTACTCACTGAAACACAATCGACAATCTATCAGTGACTTAGGTAATGAAATACATTTTTAATGTCAGCAAACTAACAAATTAGGTGTCTTGGTTCCCAGCAAGTATTGTTTGGTAATCATATACCAAATTCTATCAGTTTTTCTTCTCTGCCTTCATATGATCTCCACAAAATAAGATGGCAAATGACCTCTCTAGAATTATTTCCCAGTTTTTATTCTAACAACCTAAGCTGGGATTGAGATTATATTTCCATCATATACAGTATCACAGCATAAGAACCAGAACTTTTGCGATTTTTTTTTTTTTTAGAATACTGTATGCCTTAAAACAATGGATTGCTTCCACTTTATTTCTTGGAAAATCTAGTAGATGCAGCAAGTACTATAATTTACAATTGTTTGTACTGTACTAACATGTTTGCTTCAAAATGCAGGAAAAATTACAGTGCAAGACAATTTTGCCCTGAGAATTTCCCGTAGAAAAATGGCTGCCAAAAAATGAAGTAATATATTTCAGTGCCTACTATAATTTGATACTGAAATAAAAAAATGAGCCATCCTCATCCTCACTTAGAAGGAAAATAATCACCTTTTCATTAGAACAGCTTCTACAGGTTCAGAAACAGTTTCTTTGGTTGCTGAATGCTCACAAGCAGCACAGTCAGTTGCTATATTTTGGGCAATGTATCATCAGGTACCAAATCGAAATACCAATATTTTGATGGCTTTTTGCAAGAGCATTCTTTGTCTCTAAAAATATCCCCCCCAAACTTATCCCTATTTTTCTCCACAATTTTCTTTTCTCTAGCATTAATTTCGCTTTGAAGAATTGTATTCAAAATTATAATAATTGTGTGTTCAATGCATGTTCATTAGGTAATTCTTAAGGCATGTTTTCATTAGTTATTTATCTGCAATTAAACAAAATTTAATACAAAAATGGTACAGGAAAAATGTAAACAAAACTAAGAAAGACATGACCTATAACCTACAAAATTTCTCTAATCTGCACAAGCCTTGGACATGATGTGCAGATTTTTGGAATTCTGCAATATTTAGATTTTCCAGTGTATACATATGTTGCATTTACAATACATATTATGTAGTATAGAAAAAAAATGGCTCATTTGTGTACTACTACCTGGTGCTTGCTGAGTAACACAATCAATTTCCAACAAAATCATTTCATTTGAGCTAAGAACTCTGCCAGTTTGAGATAACTATTTTTTTGCTATGTCTGGTGTTCTATATGTTTTCCTCGTCAACACGAATCATGCCTGGATTCAGGATTAAAATAAGCAATGTACAACTTTTCTTCCTGAACATTTAGAGATTATTATGGAATTTAAAAAGAGAGAAAAATTTTTCTTTAGAAGACTTATAACAAGAAGCAATAGTAAATAATAATCTTTAAAAGATCCAAGAAACAAATATAACATTATATTGAAAACTTAGAACCCATTGTATTATTGTTATTTAGACAAATTTCAATATAATGGTAACAAATGAGATGCGAAGAAAATAGGTCAAGATCTGTTAACATGCATTTATGCTTGATGAAACAAAAATTAATTTGTATAAAAAAAACATGTGCAACATCTGCAAAATAAAAAAAAAAGAGAGAGAGAGAGGAAAGGTGCGATATATCTGTATACAAAACTGAAAATGTTAAATGATCTAGTAGATTAAAAGACTAAAAACTAGGAAATTGCTAATTATTATGCTACAGATAAAAATGTAAGGCAATGGCCTTTTATGCAATAAGACTACCAATCACAACATTATGCATACACTTACATGAGAGATATAATCAAAACTCATCAATATATTAAACAATAAATATATGAAAAAGGCTACTTTTTTAATTTTTACAGATTAAAAATGAGGTGGTTAAATTTTGAATTAATTCACATAATATATTTGCATGTAAAGCAAATTAGTACTTTACCTGTTTTCTGAAAGTAATTATAGAGAGTCAGTTTAGCAAGCTCAAAAGATGCTCTGATTTGTAGAACAGGTATCAGACAAGGATCAAAGCATGAATCAATGGCCATGCAGGCAGCTAATGCAAGAGGTGATAAACAAGGAGTTTCTTTCTCAAGAACACCATCATCATCACTTAGCAAATCATAAAAAAAAATTGCACTTATTCAGAAGGAAAACAATTGAAAGTTATTGAAAAATAAAATTAAAAAAAATGCTACACCAGAAACATAAGTTGTCACTATATCAAAATTATCAACAATAATTTATGTATAAATATATTATGAACGCACAGAAGTTAATTACATAACAAACCTGAGTCCACAGAATAAAAATTTAGCAGTAATTAATGTAAAGGCATTACTGATAGAATTAAAAATTTAATGAAACAGATATTTTAGAAAAAGTAAAATGAGTTAGGATCAATTACAGCATGTCAGAAACAAGTGTGAAAAAAATTAATTAAATTTGAAGATCAATCTGCTCAAGAATTAAAAATTATTTTCGTACATTATTTCCAAACTATCAACAATAAAAGAGTTAAGGCAACCTCTGAAATCTGTGTTTTGTCTGTTTGCTCAGTATATTACTTTATAATGCAAAGATATTGAAAACAGACATAATACAGACAAATAAGACAGCAATATTATAGCCTGCTAGATATAAAGCAGCATTTTTTCACTTGTATGTATATTTTACTCTTACGGTTTGTTCTTCAGAGGTTTCGTCCCCCTCCACCCAAAAACTCAGTTACTTGAAATTGGTTTCTAGTGTCCAATGATTTTTCTTCTAGAGTCATCACGGTCTTCCAGAGTCTTAAAATTGTATTCCTCTGCATTATGAAGACATTCCATTGTCAGAAATAATTGTAACAACCTTGTTGCCACCCCATTTTATACTTCTGTCTTTTGAAAAATTGTTCATATTCTACACAATTTCAACTTTCAAATAATTTTTCTCGACTATTGGTCAAATTCACTTCAATATTTGAACATCTCTCTGATTTTAATTGTTTGGGAATTAATAGCATATTTATGCGGTCTTATTTGAAATATACCAGCCGAATTAAAACTGCAATGAATTTCACATCTAGCATGAATTGTGTATTCAAAATATGAGAAATAAATAAATCATCAACAGCTCATCATATCTTGTCACTTAACAAAATTTAAGCTTTGGTTCTGAGAAAAGACCCACAAAGATTCTTTAGTTGGTGAAATGCTTCCCTTCACATTCACAAAAAATTATCATTTTCAGTTATAAAATTAATTTTAATTCAGTTCTTTCCAAAACTTTCAAAATGTTATTACATTAGTTTTACATATTTCATTCCTCAACAAATGGTGTTGCTTTCACTTTGTTCCATTTTTTGATTTCCACATAAAACGTTTGTTACTTCTCACATCTTTGAAAAAATGTTTTACTTATGAAGAAGAAGGATTTATGTCTTGTTGTTTTTGAAATGGATAGTTTTCCACAAAATCATCGCCAATCTTTTTGGCTAGAGTTGCTTTTTTTTTTTTTTTTTTTTTTTTTTTTTTTGCCGTTTTTGAACAATGTGACTTACATGATTGAGTAAACTCAAATTCCTGACACTAACTTCAATGAATACTTAAGAAACACTCACACAGAAACAACAATACATTTGTAACAGATGTTTTATTGTTGACTTTTTCAGTTCAATGCCTTCTCATTTACTTTTGCATTAAATTAATATTTTTAAAATTATGCCTGAGATTTAGATCTTAAATGTTTAAAATGACATGGCAAGTACTATTACAACCGAGAGCAGTAAACATCCATAGCTATTTGTTTTAAATTATTGATGCTCAGGACTAATTTCTAAAATTAGAAATGTCAGAGTGTTATGGAAGACCACCAGGAAACAGGTACAAAAATAAATAAATAAAAAAACTAATAACATAATTATTAAATAATTAAAATTTAATAAAATATGAAGAGATAAATAAAAATTTAATAAGTTATTGAATAAATGGTGAATAGTTAAATAATAATGTACTGAACTTCTTTACTTATTTGACATTATGGCTGAAATTTAACTTTCACACAAAAACCGAGAAATAGCTCAACCGGTCTCTGGTTGAATTTAAGCCCTGCCTATAATGTACTACTTCAGGGAATGATAGAAATAAAGACCATTTCCTTTTTCAGCACACCAATGGAAAACGTTAAAGTGGTTAAAGTGTCACTAATGAGACTAGAGACAATGCTATAAACAGCAAAATATAGAGAAAAGTTTAACGAATGATGTATATGAAAACAAAAAGAGAAGATACCAAAATTTTGAGAAGAATCTAACATTGCATCTGACAATGATCTTCTGTCAATATAATTCTGGCTGTCCAGCAGAATTGACAAGGGAACAAAATTTCCCCGAATTCAATAATTAGGTGATAAAAAAAACAACAAATGACAGTTTTCATCCAGTGTCTTTGTGTACATCTTTCCGGAACAACTACAGGCGCTCTTTTTCGCAGAAAGTCACTAGTATTGTAATGAAAAATTTAGCCGCTAGACGCATTTCTTTCCTTAAAAGTCTCGACCTCCATCTAAGGGTTTGTTTCCCAAGGAAAGAGAGGCATGCAATCAGAAGTTAGAATTGATTTTTAATATAATTTTATCATTAAAAATAAAATTTTCGAGATCAAATTTATGCTGAATTTGTTGTTGTACATAAAAGAAGTACCAAAGATTTCTTTAAGGCTTTGATGTGCTCTAGCCAAAACGATGATTTATACCCAAAACCAAGAAGTACTGGAGCTCTGTTGATGCTGGTTTTATAAAGGAAAATCAACTTTAAAAGCAGTTGAAAAGTCTATATATAATGAAAGAAAAGTATCTAATTATTCTGGATCTATGCTCAAGCGCCATTAAGTTATATTCCATAACTCATGAAATTTCACAGAAGTATACACTATTTGTTTTTCTAATATGTCAGCTAAACACACACACACAAAAAAAAAAAAAAAAAAAAAAAAAAAAAAAAAAAAAAATGGGGAAAAAAGAGCTTGATTGATGATATTATAATTATTATATATATTGATTATAATTGATGATGTTATATATTGTACTATAATAGTATATATTATAATGCTTACATATAACTTCGGCAGTCCAAAAGAACTCTCCATTTGTCAGAAACTGCTAGAAAATCAGAATTCAAATCTGGCAGGTCTAGACTGCAGTGTTCTGTTTCAGACAGCATAAAATCACAAAGGTTCATGTATTCATGATGAGCAGAATTCCAGAATTGAAGATAGCAAGTTAAAACCTGAAACAGAGCTTTTTAAATTTACAAAATTCATCACGAAAAACATAAAAAAAAAAAAATAGGAGGAAAATGGCAGTTATAAAATAATTAAAATATTTGAGAATATTACAAGTTACTGATACAGTATAAGTAATCCTGTAAAAATAATTTTGAAGTTTTTATTAATAGATTTAGAGTTGAACTCTATCCTACCTTTCTTGAATTATGCCATCATTTGCTTAAAACATAATGTTATGCAAATTGAAAGGCATGCAGCATAGCTTAAAAGTAGCAGTGTAACCTTAATTGCAGCATAGAGTTTGCCACATCACTGCTGCTTTGCTGAGCATGAGTTCCTGCTGAAACAGTTGGAGGCCAAATGTTGATATGCAACTGAGCTGTGGGTAAGTGATTGCACAGTTTATTTGTAGTGCAGACTAAGTGTTTAACTTTGAAATTAGAATTTTGTTTCATAAAGATCTGAGCTCTATCCATTGCACAAACAGCCTCCTGTTTGAAACAGTTATTTTTACAAAAAATTACCTTTTTAGTTTGCGTTGTAATTTTTCACCATTAATCTCTAGAAACAGCTACATAAATTTTATTCAGAATTTAATTTGGCTTGTTTTTGTGTTTGCAGTCAGATAACTATAAGGGCAATAACTTGTCAACAGGTTAAGATAATGTGTGTTAGCCATTCCGCAAAGTATTCACTTTAAGTAAGTTCACATCAGAGATGTTGTGGTCACATAGTTGCATTGCTGTTGTTGCTAATCTCACTTGTCTAACCTCAACAGAACAAGCCTGGGCCACCAGCGTCCAAGCGATAAAAATCACTGAACACTGGTAGTTCCAACTTGCGTTCGATTCCAGGCAAATGGGCTAGCTGCATGGGCATTTTCATGGTTTTTCCCATGTGTAATGTGTATATGAGCCAGTTTCCCTTAGTAAGTCCTCCACAATAGCATCCCTAGATAGCCCTAGTGTTCTTTGCAATAATCTACCAAGCCAAACAAAATTAGAACAAGGCCCGCATATTTTGTCATGGCAAAGATTACAAGATTGCATTTGTCACTGGCAAAAGCCTTGAGCACCATATTGGTGATAGCAGAATTTTGCCCAATTATGTCTGGTTTTAAAGGACAGCATCCCGAAAGATGGGTACCTGGATCTCCCACCCCTTTTCCTTTATCACCAAGCCACCTCAGAAGACTCTCTGTCTGGTGTATATTTTAAGTCCCTATGCAACACAGACACTATGCATTTAAAATACCCAGGCCTTCTCATGATGTAGCCCCTCCTCTCAATTTCACTAAAGGAGATTCTTCTGGCTTATCCCATGATCTTTTCTTTATAACACTGCTGTACAGTATTCAGTCATCATCTCCAATAATGAGCCATTTCAAAAAAGGAGATTATTTCCTTTCAGCAAAGAATCACAAGCCGAAAAAATTCTACTCTGTAAAAGTATGACATATCCATACATCATAGCAGCTTACATACCCAAACTTCTTCAAATGACCATTCACTGTGCGTTTTGGAATATTCAGTCAGTCTGATTGTTCCTGAATAACATGGATTTCCAATGATAACACATTTAAATTCGACAAAAACAAACTTTTGGTTTCTCAATCCTTAGCACTGCACTGAAAAACAAAATTATGCCTTAACACGTTAGACTAACAGACAAAAAAAAAAAAAAAAAAAAAAAAAAAAAAAAAAAAAAAAAAAATCCATTTCAATCAATTTTTTTTTTTTTTTTTTTTTTTTTTTAGCAGCAAGAAAATGATCAGAAGACAATGTGCTTCAGTTTGGAAAACCGCAGAACGTTCCAAATGACCCAGCTGTGAAGGAAAGCCCTCATATTTTTCACTCTGAATCCTATTTTGGGTGTAGCAATGGACGTTGGTTAAAAAGTCTATGAGTAGAACAGTTTTGAAGTTCTATAATTCTTGTCCTTTTAGTCACCCCTTTAACTGTTGTGCTCACACGTTATTAAAGGCTGCAAGACAAGTCTGGTGAGTTTTCAAGCCGATTCAGTACCACAATTTTCATTAGTAAGTCCTCATGCTTAGTCATGTAATTATTTATGCCATGCCTGTGAATGAGTTTAACATTTGTTCACCCAGATTTTTTTTCCTAATCACAGGCATGAATGAAACACTCTTAAACTTAGAATAGAATCCAGAGGCAATTCATTATGCCATTTTGCTTCGAGCTGCAAGGTCAACCAAGCAGCACATTCTGATGAAAAATAGCTTGACATTTTTCATTTCTACCAAGTACTAGAGTATCCTGGAAGCATGATGCTGAAATTTAAGTAGTGACTTTTGCAGTGTTTCCAGATTTTACTTCCTTTGGCACTCACTCAGTTTGTCTATGACAAACATGGGAATGTCATTATGTGACTTGTTATCTAGGTTTCTTGTGACCAAATATATATCTAAATTTCTACCGTGACATAAATGCTCGGAATCAAATACTTCTCACAGTAATGCTTCCTTTTTGGTACTATAGATGGGTAAGTCAATGTTTTATCTTTTATGCAATTTTAAGTTATTAAGGCACACCAGAATCAAATCTTAATACTATTCTGTTCTGTTCAGGTTATTGTTGGTCTCAACATAGCAAGAATCAATTTTAAATGATCTTTGCAGTCTGGGTTATTGTGTCAACAATTCAAAAGGTAATTAAAATATCTACCTCAATATAATTTACTAACTTTAGATAAATATAATTCAACTGTTGTCTATGATGCTCCACTTGCTTGGCACTGCATGAACTGGTCCCAACCGAGAGGCCCCCATATCAGGAAGTGGGAAGGTTGCCAGTCAAAGTTCCCCAAGAGGTTTGTATACATTAATCATGCTACTGCCTCGGGGTCCCAATCTGAGATAGCAGACATAAAAAGTTTCTCTATTTCCCTGCTACCCCTGGGGATGTGGGGTCACCACTCCAGTTGTCAAGGGTCACAGTAATGGGAAACATTCACTCCTGGAAATCTGTCCCTGGTCATAAAAATTGCTTCCACCAGTGCTATGCAGGCTGCCTTGTTCTACAGAGCAGGAGTTATGCCAACCCATCCAGATTGGGCCAATGAAGTTGAGTCTCAAGGTTTCTCCCAGCTGGGCAAGTAGAGCAGCTCAAGGTACCTCCCTGACTGCCAAGGTACAGATCCAAGCCAGTACAATAAATGACTACTGGTGTGTACCAATATTATTATAAGAACAAATGATGCATAACAAAGAAGCATTTACACCAATACCATAATTTTCTTTCCTAGAATTTCTGTTCTCGTGCAATCTGAAAAAAGCTGTCATAAATAATATTAAATTATGTCTATTAAATTGTTGCTTTCTAAAGAATTCATAGCCCAAACAGGCAAAATATCTTGATTTCCATTAAGTTATGATAACAGCTACAATGTCATATTTTCAAAAGATCCCCAACAACTAACTGGCAGTTCTTATCAGCTTATCTTAATTCTGTGGTTGGTTATTACATAATGCACATTTTGTCCCTTTAAACATTAGTTTTACCTATGGAATCATTACAGCAAAAAGTTAGCTACTGAATAGAAATTTAAAAATTATGCAATCCAATACTATGCTACCTTTGAAGAAAATAAATTTTATTGTACAGGTAAATTTTATCTAGTCTTGTTTTTTACATAAAATTAATAATATATGTATTATTATCATATATGCATCATTAATGTGATCATAAAAATGCAGATGTTATTGCCCTTCGCATGAGATATTTATATTATCAAATATATTAAATTTTCAATAAGCACAATTCAATGCACCCAAGGGAGAGTCAAATTAATTTAATTTGCAATATGAAGACTGACATGTCTTAAAATGTTATACTCAAGCATATTTTCACTTATTAGTCTTTGAATTATTGTGAACAGACAGGAGTGTGGTTGCCAAAAATTATATTACAAGAATTTTTGTTCTACTGCATTAAATTCAATGCTACTGATGAGTTGCAATTATAGAATCTGTGGCAATTTACTTATTATCATATAATTTTAAGTCAATTAAGAAATGAGTCTGACAAACATTTCTCCATTCTTATTGCTATGTAATGGAAAATTATAAATATCATTAAAAAGAAAAATACTGAAATATGAATATTATTTGTTAGAAATAATAATTTGAATCATTGAAGCTTTACATACTTGTGTATCTTCACTAAGTTTTCCCTCTTCGCACTGAAATGGAACGGGTGACACATGAATTTTGGTCAAAGCTCTTGGTTCTGGGTAACGCCAAGTCATTGAAGCAGGCTGATTTGGAGAAGCTCGGTTGAAGACAATTTCATGAGCTTTAGGTTGAAAATCTTTATCTTCTGAAAATAACACAATACTTGAAAAATTATATTTAAGGGGTATTTTAATAAAAATTGATAATATATATTTAAATGTTCTGCTATTAACATAAAAAATTATGCATACATTTACATAAACATATTTAAATGTGTGTATTATATCTATATATAGTGCATATTTATATATACTATATATAGAGAGAGACATGTAATTATAATTTTTTTTTAAATTTTAACATAAAAAATGCTGAAGATGAAGATGCATGATGAATCATTTACAGTTCATGTTTACTGAAGCTCATTTCAACGAATGAAGCACAATAAAACAATGTAGAGGCACAGACATGACAGCACTTATTCCACAACTATCAGTATATGTCTTACATTACAAATGGTGATAGAGAAGAGAGAGAGCAGGTAACATCTTACCAGCACAGAGAAATTTAAGAGAAATTATAATATGGATTTATTATAATATGGATGCTAGATAAGAATAGTGAAGTTATGAGTTCTGTTAATTTCTATTGGTTGGAAAAAGTTTTTGAACCATGAAGTATATTATCATTATAAATGGATAACTGGCATTAGTTTCACTTTTATTGTTATGTAAGTAAATGCACCATAAGCATTAGGTGAGGACCGTGTGACAGAGACTAATTCTGAAAAGGTCCAGTTCTGGATTTATAATAAGCATATAGCTTAGGTTAGAATGGGAAACTAATGAAATTAAGAGACTTTAGGGGCTATTACAATTTAAAATTACATAGAGAGTGACACGTCTTGCATTCAAATATATACACTATTATGCATTTGTAGAAATTTACACATATCACATTTATATAGTGTTACACGCTCATAAAATTTTACATACATGTACTGTAATGATCCTAAATAACCAGGTCAGACAGGCAGGAAAATGAAGTTTTAGTGCAGTTTCAGCTGATAATAGATACACAGATGATGAAAAATAGCTAATATAGTACAAATACAGGATGTTCCGCACAAAAGGCACCTGTGCATTTGGTGGCAAATGATAAGCAGAAATGTTGCATTTTTATATAGCAGGAAAGACATAGTTTTATGAGGTACAGTTATGTTGACGATTAGTGACAAGAGAATCGATGTGGATGCCATCTCCTTACCCAATGTGGGAGTGCAGTACAAACATACCACATATGGTTTTGTATTAAAATTTTTATGTTGCAGCTGAAGAATCAAAAGGACTTTAGCAGAAGTGCACTATATGAAAGCTCCTGGAAAGAAGGGATGTTAGAAGATATGGAAGTGAGACCTCTTGAGTGCAGGATACTGTCCTATACCATTGAAGAATATATAATATCAACAGGCTGTTCATTTATAGTACTTGTTCCGAATGACATATCTGAACTGTCACTGTCCTGATAATATCACTTTCTACGATAAACTAGCAGCTAAGGGAGATACTTGTAGTTGTAGTCAGAGCAGCTGATCGTGGATACAACTGTGCTCAGTAAATACTTGTAAAATATGCACAGGTGCTCTACGCAGTTGATGTTGACAGGATACAACCAAAATCTATTCTTTAACCCTTTGAAGGGTGGTATATAAAATAATTTAAATTGTGGTAAAATTTTGAATGAATTGTAACTTATGGACCATTAGGACACACAATTAAGACTTAAAAAAAATCTAAAGTGAAATAATGAATTTTGAGAGCCAGTATATATATCTTATACCAGTACCCCCTATGACATTTTTTTCCCAGGTAGCTGACAATTGTTAATTTTAGTTTTTTTTCCATCTATTTTTGTGAACTTTTGATGGACATCCATAGAGATGGATGCTTGAGTTTGAAGGCAAAAACTTTTAAAATTTTGCTGAAATTAATTTTTTTTTTTGGTGCATTTAGATGATGCCACCCAGCTGAAGGTACTTATGTAAAATATGGGCAAAAAGCTTTCAAAAGTTATTTAAATTCAATATTATTATTTTATGAAAAATTTTAGCAAATATGCATTCATAAACTATATCATGCTGTAATTGAACTAATATAATGTTACAAGGGGATGTTACTCAGGCAGAAAATAAAAAATTGAAGAATAAAACACTATGACTCAGCTGAAAAATTATGTTGCATTTTTGAACTTATTATATTTTATGCTTTAGATAATATATAAAAAGAAGTATGCTTTATGCTATGATATCAAGAATCACACCCCCCCACACACACACAACACACTTTTGATTATCAAGCCCATAAAGGGCCCTTTTTAATCTTTTGTAAATATAGGCTGTAATATATAATTTTGTCCAAGAGGAAAAGCTGTTAAACGATTTTATTATTTGATACACCTCAAAGCTCTTATCAAATCTCTATCAAAACTTAAAAAACTCAAATAATTGCCCCCTTTTTTCCTTTCCAAGATAAATGTTTTGCATTTAAAACTAGCCTTAGAAATATTTTCCCTCCTTTTACCAGCTCCCTTAACCATGAACTTAAATGATGCTATTTTACACCTTTCATCCTTTTTTCCCCTTAAATTTCAGGCATTAATTTTGTAAGGGAGATTTTAGAAACTGCTTGTAAATGATCATCACTGATGCTTGATCATAAAATGTTTTCAAACAAGATTCATGATAGGAAATGTCCGTTCGCATATGCAGTTTGATCCAAAAATAGCAATCCTTAAGTGTGTTGAATTTGTCTAAATTAAGAGTGTTGCAAAACATTTCCAGGTTTTTTCATGACTGGCAATTATCTAAATCAGTATCAAACTACATATCTATAATCTTAGGCTGTAGCTCATTTGATTGACTATCCATTTCCATTGAAAATGGAGCCCACCAGCGGCCGAGCGGTAAAGACGCTGAACACTGGTAGTTCGGTCCGAGGTTTGAATCCCGTGAACGTGCTTGGCTGCATAGGTGTTTTCGTGGTTTTCCTCATGTGTAACGTGTATGCAAGCCAGTTTCCCTTAGAAAGTCCTCCACGAAGACATCCATCCCTTTAGGCAGATTATGGCAATTATTTAATTATGGCAGTGCTTTGCCATAATTAAATAATCCAATTCAATCCATAGAAAATGGATCAAAAACTTTCACCAAATCTTGCTAATGAAGTATTTGGTACAGAAAGATAATCTATGATCTAATGAAAATGAAACTTGATCTAAACAAAATAAGCATGAAAATAGCATGAAATGAATCTTGATCTAAACGAAATAAGCAGTTATAAAATAGTTTGCAAACTCACAAATTCAAATACTATATATTATTTAAAGAAACATTAAAAGACAGAAAAAGTATATTGCTGTAGAATTATAATAATTCCTTGTGGGCTGCAAGATGATTTCCTGTAAGTTAGCTTTCATCTGTACAAAAATAACAAACAAAATACACAGACAAAAACCCCATTCAAACAATATTACAGCACTGATTCAACTTACCAGAAACTTGTATGAATTGAAAAGCTCCTTTTCTTAAATCATCTACCCAATGTTTTCGTTTCTTTGTTTCATTACCATCTGAATGCTGAGCAGAGCAACTTAGAGTTTTATCTACCACGGAAACCATCATTCTGATGGAATTTATTTGAGTCTAAAAAAATTATACATACATACATACATACATACATACAAATATAATATATATATATACCATTAAATACATACATATACCTATCTATGCATGTTTATATTCATGTAATGCAGAAATAACATATATTAAAAGAACTGCATTATTATTTTAAAGAACTGAACAAAAACTTTACACTAACCAATAATTCCTCCTCAATGGCTTTAATGATTTCTTTTAGTTTCAAAATATGGTGTAGACTCAAATTTAAAAGCAAGCTTTCACCAACTATACAAAATTCAATTTGAAACCATGGGTTGAAATGACATTTGACAGTCAAAGAAACTGACAAAGGTTGCAAAAAATTCCATGTTTCCTTCACACTATGAGACTGTAATATGATACTTGAAACTTTCACATTCAGTTCAGTACTTTTAAGTTCATCTAAAATAAAGTACAAAGAAAAATTTGTGCTAAGTTGATTATTATAAAATTATTATTTTCAAAACCGAAAAGTAGAACATTATGGGAAGTAAAATAAAAAACAAATCCCTACCTTTGTGTGTTTCAACTTCTGTATTTATGACTACTCTACCAGCAGAAATTATTAATTTTTCTGAAACAGCATCCAATGAAGGCATGAATTCAAAAACCAGCTGAGTTGTATACAGTACAATCTTCTCAAAAAATTTCAGTATCTTCAGCTTAACTGGAAACTGAAAATTACTATCCATATACACTGACTGTTCATTACAGTTTATGCTGAACTTATAAGGTATGTTTACAGATGAAAATTTTTCTTGACAGCATTTAATAAAAGCCAAAATAGATCCTAATAAATCATTTCTGAAGTTGAATTTCACAGGTCGTTCAATTGAGATTTTAATATTTGCTGGAATGAAGAAAATAACAGCAATTAAATATAAATTTAAATGAAATTTTAACAGTTTGCCTATTACAAAAAGTTATTTAAAATCATACTTAATACCATTATAAACTGAGATGAAATTTTCGAGAATGTGGAGATTTTTTTTAAGGTAGATGTTTTACATGATACAAAAGTTACAATTTGTAATAGCTTAATTAAGCTTAAGATAAACATTGATTCAAATTTGAAAATCTGCACCTTACAGAAAAAATAGCATGAAATAAATATTTGTTCATCTTTCAGATGAACAAAATACAAATATAAAAGGGGCCAGTTAAAACCCATTATTGAATTTGTTATACAGTCAAAAGTCTTTAATCGAGACGTCCATAATCTGGATGTATAGATATGCATAGGGTGCATAGATAGCATGCAGAAATTATAAAATTAAAAATATGAAATCATAATTTATGAAATAAAGAGCAATTATGATCTAAAGGGTATCAAAATTTACAAAAACAAAAGCTTAATATTTATTTGTTTACTTTATTAAACATTTCAACACGCACATGCGTAAAGCATACATTATGAATAATCGAAATTAGAAAATTGCAACCAGAAAACTATTTGATTTGTATTTGTGATATTTATAAAGTCGAGGAATTTGATTTAAATCAAATCAAAGATGGAGTACATCGAGATGAAATACTACATTTAGTAAGGAATTATAAGCCGAATAAAATAAAAACATCTGCCCTGGAGATAAGAATAGTGCTGACAGATCAACTTCCAGTTCATTGAGCGCCGTGATGCCCCCCCCCCGCAGAGCAGCGTGAAATTGATAAACAGATTTTGGAATGGTTAGAGAAACAAAGGATACGCCTTTATCAAATTTTTGCAGCAATTCCACTTTTTGTTTGATGGACATCGAAACATGCTTTCGTTTTGTAGATCCTTTGGCAGCTCCAGAATCGGAAATTCTTTTTGACATAATCGAAAGTTCAAGCTTACTTTTATAAAATTGCTCTAACAGTCTGGAAAAAAATAATAAGCCCGACATTATGTTAAGCAATGGATTGATTCTAAAGAACATTACTTCAAATAAATCAAAGTCAATAACTTACTTGTGTACTTTATTATTTTTATCTAACGTAAGTTACACTTTTAAAATGCTGCACCATGGAAAATATAGTAAAGCTGTTGTAGATACATCCCTAAATACATAAAATACTGCATACAATTCTTCTGAAAACAGACATCAAATACAGTAATATGTTTAGTAGTTAAACCTTCTGGCTGCAGGATCTGCGAACAGCATGCTTATCATTTATCCTGAATATATGTGGGGAGTCCTTATCACATCAGGACTTAAAATTTGCAGAACATTAATGTAGCAACCACTATTCCTTCATCAACTTATGTTTTCATTTCCCACTAATGATTTCATTTGAATCAAGATCTGCATTTTTATTAATTTTATATTAAAAAAAAAGGTTCCTTCATATACACAGAGCTATTACTACTTAAATCAATACACAGCCATTTCAAGCAAATAAAAATATACTTAAGTTATAAAATTCATTTACAAGAAATATTATTATAACAGAAAATATAAATCAAGTACTTTTCTAAAACACGTACCTGGATCATTGAAAAAATCGGTACATGTCACAGTGAAAAATGCAGGGGGAATACCAGTTTTTTCATTTGGTTCTCCAGGTTTTGTTTCCAGATAAGGAAATATGAAATCATCATTTACAGGAGTACATGATTTATGCAATTCTGAAATATATGTCGTCAGTCTTAGTATTGTTATAAAGTATATCTAATATATGATTAACTACAAAATTATGAAACCATTTTCACAAATTGCAAACTAACTGTAATAAATACATTAACAGAAATAAAACAATTTAGATGCTTCATATAATATAGTTAGTTAAATTTGAAAATGTACATTGCTTACTCTTAACTGTATGTCCAGATGGTGATCCATATAATCGCAAATCAAAGCAGGATGATTCAAACTTCTGTGAAGATGGGTGACAAAGTATGTATGTGTGAGGCTGTACAATAGACACACATGCAAATGGGTGCAATACAGTGAAATGGTAGTATTCAGATGAAGTGGCACTCTTGTTACTATTCTTATCAACAGAAAATGGAATTTTATGTTTTACTTGATCAGTTTCTAGATGTGACTTTACTTTTGAGCTCTTATCAGAAAATACTTTTGAAACAACAGTTTCAGTCCTCAATTCTTTGGCTGAAATTTCATGTCCAGAAGAATTTAAAGTTTCGTCATGATAAAAAAGCATGATAGATACTGATCCTGCAGTTATCAGTATATCAAAAGGCACAAAATTATACTTCAAGCTTTTCTCACTTTTAGTTGAGGGAGGTATATTATTTGAAGAATCGTGAGTAAAGCATGATGGTATATAAATTTGGAATTCATCACTTGTTTGTGAACCAGATACTTCATCTTCTGAGGTGATTTTAGAATTATTAGTACTTTTCTTCTGATTAAAATGAGACAATGCTCCATAGAAGAAGTTCAAATTACTTTTCAACAATGAGTAAATAAAGCATGTTTTTTCAATACTTAAATACAAGAATATGTCACTTGTCACACTAACTTCAACAGATATTCCAGCTACTGCAATTTTCTGAAAACATCAAAATAATGATTTATTATGCTGTAGGAAAAATATATAAAACAGCTTCAAAAATTCATACATCCATACATTACATTTTGCTTCATAGTGAGGGCTACTTTTAGTTAAAGTAATTATTAAATGCAATACAATGAAATATAGTTATTCTTTAAAATGTACTAAAATTGTGCAACTGAAGAAATGCTATTACGATTTTATGCATAAAATTTGCAGCAGCACTATTTCTCAAAAGTTAAAATAATTCATTCAGAGGTACATTTGAGGCTCAGGTACTTTTCAGTTAACAAGATGCCAGCAATGTTTGTGCAACAAGATGCCATATGAGGTAACCTGATTACTTAATGACATGCATACTTTGCAATAATGTTACTTTGAATAAGAGAGAAGAAGGAACATTAATAGAATAAATTTTTCTCAGAGATTTCCAGACACATTTTGTTATGTGATGGCTTAATTTGTTTATTCATTTTGAAGAAAAGATCAACATGAATTACAGGTCTGATGATACAAAACAGCGAAATAAACTTAAGGGTAGCACTGTCCTTTGCCCCGTTGATAAACAGAAGCAAATGTTTTCAAAAATGCTTACAAAGCATCCTGTAATTAATGCAATTAAATCCATACAGTATTTATAACAACATATTTATGTATGTAATGATATTTTTAAAGCAATTGATTAAATTAAATTCTATTTATATTGCGTAATAATGTGTTGGCGATTCTCTACCTAAATTGCATCCCTGTTCCTAAATTTTGGCGAAATCCTTTCTTTAGTATAAAATATTTTAACCTGTTGGCGCCCGCCAAATCGCCAAACTCATAAATCTGTCATATTACATAAAGTACTTAAGAACACTCCTGATGAGAAGATAGCGTCACCTCGTGATTTCAATTAATATCGCTGATTGGAGGAGCTTCGTGACGTACACATATGTATAAGTAGGGTTTCTGCTCAAGGTACGAGGAGAACGCTTACGAGATGGATGCTAAAATAAACCTACCACTTTATATTCCAAAATTTGTCTCATTCCTGTTGCCCCGGCTGAACAAAACAAATAATGTATGAGAAATTACATTTCAGAAAGCCGGTAGGATACCACCTTCAAAGGGATTATCTAAAAAAGAAAATACCCCAAGGATTATACGGATAAAATGTTACGCACTTTAGATCGACTTCTATGTTTTTACATTTTTCTCTAGGCGTTCTTGCTTCAAGAGAATCATCCTTCTCTTACTTGTATTCTGGTATTCTGCAGATTATTTTACGTCCAGAGAAGCATCCTTCTGCCCCTGTGATGTGTGATCTGTGTTTCCATCGAAAGTTCGTCGTTCATCAAATGTGCTCTTATCGTTGACCTACTTTTGAGGATGGAAATCTTTCCCTACGTCTACGCCGTTCTGTGTTGCTCTCGAGAGCTTTGTGCTTGTGTGGTGATTGATCGTGTTTTGCGAAAATCTAATCAAGAGTGCACAAAAATGTGTATTTTCGTGTCGATTTCATCACTCGTATTCTCATCACAATAAGTCAAACAGAAGCAATTAGTAAAAAGATTGGCGATGCAAATGATATTATTACTATTGAGTTATAATTACTGATTTAATAATAGTGTTCTTATTTTGAAAATTTTAAAAAGTATTATTTTGGTATAAATGTTTTTTAAATTTGGTATTTAAAGGATGTATTTTGGTTTTAATATTGTTTTGGGAAAATTTAAAGAGTATTATTTTTGAGTTAGTTTTATTTATGAAAGTATTATTATAGTTTTATTTATGAAAGTATTATTATAGTTTTATTTATGAAAGTATTATTAAGAGAATAATGGCTAATGAAAACCTCTCTGATCCTGATGATTCATTAAGGGCAGCTAGCGCTGAACCTGAAACAAGTATAATTCCCTTTGACGCGCAGAATGATATGGATATAAATTCATGGCTTGAGTACTTTAACAAAACTCATTTAGATAAAGATGAAACGTGGAAGCTTAATAATGTAGCTCGATATCTAAAAGGTAATGCACTTAGCGTATATGTCAAAAACTGCCATAAAATTACTAAATATGTGGAATTAGTCCAAATTTTAAAGGAAAATTTTTTCGACCCCACTTTAACTACGTTTGGTGATTTTGCCAATTACAAGTACAATCATAAAGAGGACATAACGCAATATTTTCGCAAAAAATTAGATATTGGTAAAAAATTAAATCTAACTCATGAAATGATGTTGGAGGGTCTGACGGATGGCCTTCCTATAGAATTAAAATCCTTAATGATGATCAACTCACCCTCTGACCCCATCTCTTGGCTTACTCATGTCCATAAGCTTATTAAGATTAGAGAAAATCAACAAATCAAAAATGCACCTCCCAGATTTGTTACTCCGATTGAGAACAGTCCCCAAGATTACAATCGATTTAATAGAAGTAGAATTTCAGCTACTGTGAGACAAGATTCTCCTAGACCCAACAATTTCCAACGTTTTCAGAGACCAAGTAATTTTTATAATCGGTTCAGTGGTCCAAGATTTACAAGCCATCATAATTATAATTCTCAAAATGGATTGCCATTGCCACCCAGTCCCTGTAGACTTTGCACCCGGAACGGAATCCCAAATGCTTTTCACTGGTTTCAGGTTTGTCCTTTCAGAAGGGAGAGATCTGATACACCTAATGTTACGCCCCTTGCAATAGAACCAACCCCAGAAACCCCTCACAGTAGTTGACTATTAAAGGTGTATTATTAAAGGTGACTATTAAAGGTGTCGGGATATTTGGTGACTATTAAAGGTGTCGGGATATTTGCCCAATAAGAAACGTCTAGAGTGTGTTGTAGACAGTGGTGCCACCATATCAATAATTTCTTCCAAAACAGCTAGACAATTACGTTTAAAAGTACAAAGAGTTAGATCATTTTCAGTAACACAAACTAAAGGAAAAATAATCTTCAACAAAATATGTTGTATACAAATGAAAATTGGACGGATTAGTAAACAAATTACCTTGTTTGTTCTCTATAATAATTTGAATTATGTAATTTTAGGACTTTATGAATGCAAATTATTTGAGTTGAGTATTGATTGTACTAATTTAAAAATTAAACAGAGAGCTATTGTACTTAATGATGACTGCCATTTTGACAGCCGACCCATATCTCTACACCTCCAACTTCAAGGTGGTACAACAAATGTTTATCCATGTGTTAATAATAATGATGATGATGTAAGAAATTTTCCAACCTGTAAATCTCGGACTACAAATCCAAAGGAATTAGTTTCTCAGTCTAACATTTATGTGAAAAATGCTGTTTCTAATACTGTCGATAACAAAGAGTATAACTTGGAAAAATTGTTAAATGATTATTCATCTGTGTTTTCTAAAAATAAGTATGATGTAGGAAAAATTAATATTGAACCTCAACGAATTAATTTAAATTCTGAGTTGCCTGTATCATTAAGACCTTATAGAACATCCCCTATGGAAGAAGAGGAAATTAAGACCCAAATTGATCAATTATTACAAGCAGGTATAATTAAAGAAAGTTGTAGCCCATATTCGTCCCCCGTGACTTTAGTACTTAAACGTGAGGAAGGAAAAAAAACTAGATTGTGTATAGATTATCGAAAATTGAATTCCCTGGCTAAAACAGATGCAAACCCTCTTCCTCGCATTGACACTTTGTTAGACAAGTAAAGCAAAAGTATTTTCTACAATTGATTTGAGATCTGGTTTCTGGCATATCCTGATTCACCCTGCAGATACTGAGAAATTAGCTTTTTGCACGAATTTTGGATTATTCGAATGGTTAAGACTCCCTTTTGGTTTCAAAAATGCTCCTGCAATTTTTAACAGAACAATTAGACGAATATTAACAAAAAATAAAATTAATTTCGCTTGCAGTTACTTTGATGATATAATCGTTTACTCTTCCTCTGAGAAGGAACATTTAGAACATTTAAAAATTTTATTTGAGGTGTTTAAAGAGGAGCATATTAAATTGAATCGAAACAAATGTGTGTTCGCCCGAGATCAGATCACATTTCTTGGCTATGAAATAAAAAATGGTAGAATAATTCCCGATAACCATAATATAGAAGTTATTAAGAAACTTAAAAACCCCAGTAACACCAAAGAGTTACAAAGAGTTTTGGGAAGTGTGAATGTGTATCATAGATTCATTCCGAATTATGCAACTATTAGAGCTCCATTAAACAGACTCTTGAAAAAAGATGTCAAGTGGAAATGGGATGACCAATGTCAAAAAGCTTTCGACGAAATGAAAAGAATACTGATTTCCAAACCTGTTTTACAATTGTATGATTCCAGTAGGCCATGTCATATTTTTGTTGACGCTTCTCAAACTGCTGATGGAGCTGTTTTGAAACAACCAGATGAAAATGATGTCCTTCACCCTGTATCATATCATTCCCGAACTTTAAGAAATTATGAGAAAAATTATACGATTACTGAGTTAGAATGTTTGGCCATAGTAGATGCCCTAGACAAATTCTATTACTATCTGCATGGACAAAAATTTGTTATACATACGGACCATGCGGCCCTCGTTTGGCTCAAAAATGTTAAAAATTTAAAAGGTAGACTCTTCCGTTGGTCACTCAAACTAAGTATGTTCAATTATGAAGTAAAGTATCAGAAGGGCTCTACCAATATTGAAGCTGACATGCTTTCTAGACATCCTGTTTCACAGCACCTCCAACATTATGTACATTTACTTGATAGAAATGAAATAATCCAACAACAAAAAACTGATAATGTCTGCGGAAAAAATTACCAAGAGATAAATGATATGATGGTAATTAAGAAAAAGAATTTTTATAAAATTGTAGTACCTAAATCTTTAAGATTAAAATTGTTGAATAAAACCCATGAAAATTTTGGTCACCCGGGAGTTCAAATTATGCTTAACTTAATCACCCCTCAATATTATTGGCCTCATATTAGCGAAGATATCGGAAATTTTGTTAAACATTGTCATACTTGTCAACTTAATAAAAAGAAAAAACAGAAAAAATTTGGTCTTATGCAAGACGTACCCCCAACCGACAAACCTTTCGAATGTCTCTCTATTGACACTGTGGGAGGATTTAATTATTATAATTCTACAAAAAAATATTTGCATATAGTTATTGACCATGCAACAAGATATGTCTGGGCGTTTCCCTCTAAAAGTGTAACTTCAGAAACCTATGCCAATTGTCTAAAACAAATATTTCAAATACAAGTCCCCGAAAAAATTCTGAGTGACAGGAATGCAGCCTTCACTTCCTCTAGATTCAAAAAATTTCTTAAAAAGCATAATGTTAAACAACTTTTAACTTCATCTCACCATCCCCAGACAAATGGTAAAGTAGAAAGAGTAAATCAATCAATAGTAAGTCGACTAAAATGTAAAGTAAATTCTTCTTCTAAAAAAGTACCGTGGACTAAAGTGCTAGAGCAAGTTGTTATCGAATATAACAACTCCCCTCATACGGTAACTAAGTTCACCCCAGCATACTTACTATTTGGTAACCTCCCTTTTGAATCTCCAATTGATCAAAATAAATACCCTTCCTTAAATGAAGCAAGGGCTTTAGCAAAGAAAAGAACTATCGAATACCACCGAAAGAATAAAACTAGATATGACATCAGATTTGTAGAATCTAAATTTCAACCTGGAGATTTTGTCCTTTACGAGGAATTTGAATACCCAAATACTAGAAAATTGACTTCACCCTATTCAGGCCCTTATCAGATTATGAATAAATTATCTGAAGTTAATTATGAAATCGACAGGGAAAATTTTCACACGAAGAAACCAACTGAGATTGTACATGCGTCAAAATTAAGGTTCTATTATCCACCTGAAAACTTTAAATTACATCATGAATAAATCAAAATTTATAAATCAATAAACAATCCATAACCCTTCTTTTAGTTTTCATCCTGTTGTCCCTCTTAATAGTTGATTTATCTCTCAGTGCCTGCAAAGTTTGTCTGCCCTTTTCTTTTACTGGGCTCCTTCAAACTTGAGTTTCAGGTTCAATGCACTTTCCGTGTGGGAAACACTCAATTGCGGCTATACTACAAGTAGAGTACTATACCCTCACATTTCCTTGAGCTCATGTTTTCCTATGTTTGTGTTATAAATTGTAGCAACAGTTGAAAAAGTTAAATTTCAGTTGTTGAAATTTCTGAATTTCATTTTATGTTTCTGCAGCATCGTATACAAAAACTGGTATGGATGTTGGAAGTTAAATTTTGTTTTGTTATCATTAATAAAAGAAAAATAGAGTGACAAAATATGTTAAAAACCTAGCAAAATGTGTATTTTCAACAAGAGTATAAGAGCTCTAGTATCGTGACATAAAAACTCAAATGTTTTCAGTGCCAATGCTGATCCATAATTCTAGCGCTAATTAAATGATCCGGAGATCTCCAAAGACCAGTAAAAGACAGAAGATGAGCCTGAATGACAACTCTAATGATTGTACGGACGCATACACAAACTGTGAATGGCATGCCCTAAGATATAAACTTACAAATTCAGTTATATTACTATTTCCTATTGCCGCGTAGCTAACCAGCAATATGTTATTAGTGCTTTATTTGTTCTGCACTTATTACTATATTATAATTAGTTACTATATTATAATTTCATTAATCATTTATTATATTTTATATACTGTATTCAAATATTTTATGTCATATTTTATGTAAAAATTTTGTGTGCCTTGAGGTAAATCCAATCAGTTTTCCTACTCACTTAATTTCCTAATAACTAAATTTTCTGCTCTCACTATCTGGACTGTCTTGGGTCGACGGCCGCGACTGCAAGCCTTTTCAGATGGGGGGGATAATCTGTAATGATATTTTTAAAGCAATTGATTAAATTAAATTCTATTTATATTGCGTAATAATGTGTTGGCGATTCTCTACCTAAATTGCATCCCTGTTCCTAAATTTTGGCGAAATCCTTTCTTTAGTATAAAATATTTTAACCTGTTGGCGCCCGCCAAATCGCCAAACTCATAAATCTGTCATATTACATAAAGTACTTAAGAACACTCCTGATGAGAAGATAGCGTCACCTCGTGATTTCAATTAATATCGCTGATTGGAGGAGCTTCGTGACGTACACATATGTATAAGTAGGGTTTCTGCTCAAGGTACGAGGAGAACGCTTACGAGATGGATGCTAAAATAAACCTACCACTTTATATTCCAAAATTTGTCTCATTCCTGTTGCCCCGGCTGAACAAAACAAATAATGTATGAGAAATTACATTTCATGTATATATTTTGGATTGAATTAAATCGTTATTCTTTCATAAAACTGGATTATTATGGTTGCCATTCCTATCTCTGGTTAGATTTTGCGCTAAAATTTGTGTCATAATAAGAGATGTCCTCAACAGAACAATACCAAAACTAGCAAACCCGATTTGTGTTTACCCATTTGAAATACCAAGATGGAACTGGGTTAGTGAAATATGGTAAATCACACAAAAGGCTATCTTACATTTATAGTAGAAAAAGCAGCCTAACATTACAAATCGTTGCATTATATAAATGGATTCTTTTAAGTTTTAGCAAAATATGACCAAATTCCAATTTCTTCACACCACACATTACAAGAATTAACAATACTGACAGAAAAATCTTAACTTTTATTATTCATTCATTTATTGCATTTAAACAACTTAATGATTTCTCTCAGTAGTTCTCATCTCCATTCTAAATATTATGAATAAGTTATCTCTTCAGAGAGTTCAACAAGTTTTCTAACTCAGAATTCTCAATAATCAAGTTCAAATCAATCTCAAAAATCAGATTAAAAAATAATTAAAATTTATTTTATATACAGGGTGAGCCGTAAATGTTGTGACAAACTTCTAGGGGAGGTAAGGCACATCATAAGGATTAAGAATTACATAAGCACCCATGCCCCAAAATATCAGGCTAAGTGGTAGCAGAGGTAGAAGGTGAGAAAAGAAACAAGAGTAATTAATTTGAAAAATTTATTGGACATGAATACAAATGGTGTACGACAGCTTGAATGTTACAACCAGATGCTCGAAGTTTGCACCATCAGACGCCAAACATGCCTGACACCGACGGACCATTTATTGCCTATTGCCAGACATTTTCATACAAGCCGAGAGTTTCTTTGATTGTAGCAGTTGTGCAGGCGAGTCTTGCCACAAGATCGATTTTAGATACAACAGGATCGTGATACTACACTTTTGATGGCTTTTCACAAAAAGAAACCAAGAATCGGTTAAATCCAATGAGTGTGGTGGCCAGGGAACTGGTCCACCACGCTTAATTCATCGATGCAGGAATGATCTGTTCAAATGGCTACGAACATTCAGTCCAAAATGAGCGAGGGCCCCATCATGTTGGATCATCGTCAAACAAATCGGGGAGAACCTGCTCCAGAAAGATGAAATAATTCGCGGCATTCAAATGGTCCATCGGTTTCAGGCATGTTTGCTGTCTGATGGCGCAAACTTCGAGCATCTATTGTAACATTCAAGCTGCCACACAACATTTGTATTCCATTCTATAAATGTTTCAAATTAATCACTCTTGCTTCTTTTCCCATCTTCTACATCTGCTACCACTTACCCCTGACATTTCTAGGCATGGGTTCTTATGCAATTATTAATCCTTATGATGAGCCCTACCTACCTTAGAAGTTTGTCGCAACATTTACGGTACACTTTGTATACTGAAGACTTGAACGCAAGCTGCCAAGAAATGACATCATGCAGTTATGGCTACTTAAGCAAGAGTGGCTATAGGACAAATGGTGTGATCAATTAATATTCCTGAACATGACTATTCTAATATTAAACATTTTGCATTCGTGTGTGGCTCATAATCAGATTATTCCCACTGCCAAAATCTTATTGGATCCAGTGCTGTGTACACCACTGAGAAAGTACCTACGTAATGTTAAGGATGCATTGAGTGTTAATCAGGCCTTTTCCTGGTGGGTATGCAGCAAATACCCTGCACATAGACAGCAAAATTTAGGGGTGCCAAGTTTAGGTATATTGTAGAGTGGAAGTTGCCTGTACAAAGACAAATACATTATGCAATAGTTTTTTGTCCAAAAGACAGTAAAAAAGACCTTTTCGGTCCAAGAAACAAGAGTAACAAGAAACAAGACCAAAATAAATTGTTAATTATATGTTTAAAATTATATGGGGGGGAGCATACAAAACCTGCACGCAGGTCCTCAAACTCCCAGGAATGGGAGATTGAGATTTTCTTTTTCTTACCTACAATGTGAAAGCATAAACAATTACAATTCTAACTTTAAAACCTTTTAAAATAAAAAATTAATTCTACATCACAACTTTGTATAAAATTAAAGCAAAATTTTTCACTAGAACCAGGGTTTAAATTCCAAAATCATAGGGGATAGTGTTGTTTGCAGACACAACACAGTAATTCAACACTATACACTGCGAAAAAAAAGGGACAGTTATATATCTCTTATTCTTCTGGGCCGATTGAGGAAATTCAAATTGTGTTTCCCATGTCTCGAAAGCATAACTTAGGATATATATTAGATTTATATATAACATTGTTCTAATATAGTATGATCTTAAATTCACTTAATTCGAAAACAAGCTATTCTAATACTTGCACAATAGCTGTAAAGTAATATAATAATAATTTATTTACTAAAGAAATATTGATTATATTATCTCCTAATATTAACTTTAGTAGAAGTATCTGAAAAGAGTGAACCCATAGGTAGGAAGTTTAATTCCGAAAATTGTTTTAAAGTAACTTGAATGTAAATTGTTAAAAATGTTTTATGGGGCATTGAAATAAATCATGAATAACAAAATTTCAAACTTTGAAAAAGAAATTAAATTAAAAGCAAGTAATTATTGCTATTGATCGGAAATTAGTTGACTTTTCAAGGGGAACAAACCAACTCCCGTTCAATGAAAATTGATTAATAAATACGAAGGTGTTTTGTCTTTTACTCAAGTAATAATGGTGATGCCAAAATGGCAAATTAAGTTAGGCCAAATAGTTCCGTGAAGTGAAGGTATTTAGAACCAAAGTAGAGTACCAAAGAACTCATTCTGAATTAAGCATTTTCGCTAATACAAATTTTGAGTGAAAAGCAATTTATGTAGTAAAATTGATTAAATACTTGAGTAATTGTCCCCTGACACCCCCGCTTTTATGCATGTTAATTCAAAACTATTTGTATAAAAATTAAACATTGGTAATCTTAAATTGGAATTATGAAATAGAACTCAAAGAAATTGAAATAAATATTAGAAAATTAAGAAACATAATGCTATCTTTGCAAAAACAAATCAAATAATAAAAATTGAAAAATTAATATATATAGGATATATAATAAGAAAAAAAGGGAATGTACATGAAGATATAAAAGGCCAGAAAAAGAATTAATTAACTTACAGTCTTTCTAGTGGGATAAGGGCAAAGTGTTACACAAAATCGGATTTTTTGTGAAACAATTCACCAATTTTTTTCCATATTTCGATTCTATGACACAAATTATGCCCAGATATTAAATTTTGTCATTTTTGGTGAGAAATTTATGGAAAAATTCAAAACTGTATCTTGGCACATTTTGTTCAGTTTGCACCAAGATTAATTCCCTTGGAGAACTTCTTAATTTATAGCAACCTATTTTCCTTTTCTTCTTTTCGTTGTAGAGAACAGACTACAACCAAACTGACAGGTTTTGTAAAACTTGACAGTTTGGCATAATTTGAACAACAGAATCGAAATATGGGAAAAAATTGGCATGTCATTTCAGAAAAAGTCCGATTTTGTGTCACAATACCTATATTAGAACAATGCTATATATAAATCTAATACATATAATAGGTTGCGCTTTCAAAACATGAAAAATGCAAGATGATTTTCGTCAATCGGCCCAGTACAACGGGAGATACAGAACTGTCCCATTTTTTATTTTTTGCAGTGTACATACACCTACTAACTAAAATTTGGGAAATGGTGACCCAGATCTCACACAAACAACTATAAATATATTTCAGAGTTCTTTTATATACGAGGTTATTTTTCAAACAAATTAAAAGTTGCTACATCTCATAACCAGAAAAGGAATTAGCCTGGAAAAATGAATTATGCCCACCGGCGGCCGAGCGGTAAAGTCGCTGAATACAGGTAGTTTGGTCCGAGGTTCGAATCTCACGACTGGCTGGCTGCATGGGTGTTTTCGTGGTTTTCTCCATGCGTAACGTGTATACGAGCCAGTATCCCTTAGAAAGTCCCCCACAAAGGCATTCCTTCCCTTAGGCAGATAGCCCTCGAGGCTCTTCCATAATTAAATAATCTAACCTAACCTAAAAATGAATTATCTTAGAGATCAAGAGACCAAAATCATACTGATTCTAATCAAATTAATCCACCTTTTTGTCTTTTAAAGTGCTATTATGTTTATTTTCATACTTAGAATACTGGTGGTTTGTAGAAGCTTATTCATTACCTAGTCATTGGTCTCATGTTCAGATCTGGATAAGCCATGGGTGTTTATGACTATAAAGTCGGTAGAATGGAAGCATATAAGCCCTATCTATCCTGAAGTTTTCTAGAACCGGAAATGTTTGGGAAGGGAGCAAAAATCCATTAATATAAATCAATTTATGTTACAAAATGTTCTATGCAAGTATTTCTGACATGCTTAGTGGTGTTGGTGTATTTAATTATGGCAAAGCACACTAGGGCTATCTGCCTAAGAGGAGGGATGCCTTCGTGGAGGACTTTCTAAGGGAAACTGGCTCGTATACACATTACACATGGGGAAAACCACGAAAATGCCCATGCAGCTAGCCCGTTCGTGGGATTCGAACCTGGGACCAAACTACCAGTGTTCAGCGACTTTACCGCTCGGCCGCTGGTGGGCTCTGACATGCTTAATCAAACAGTGCAATTTCATTCTCCTTAACATAATTCTGCAGTAAGCAAAAGAAATAAATATACAAAGGACAGGGTAGAAAAAGAAAAGAATAACAGCTAGAAAACAGTAAAAATTTCAGTGGTTTACACTGTTACTTAAAATTGCATTCTAAACCATATGCGAAACTTTCAACATTTTTAAACAGCCAATACATGATTCCATTCTGTACAGAAACTAAGCAAGAAAATGTAAACTGTATGCTGCTAATTTACATAATATACATAAAAAAGTCCTTAAACACTGAAACAAGCTAGAGTTGTGAAACTTGTATCAGCTTACAGGAAAGTGACTATGCCCTGTCACATGAGATCAGCTACAAAATTCCTGGCAGCAAATTTCAAAGTTGCCAATCTAACTACAAAATCTATCACAGGTAGCAAAAAATAAAATTAAAAAAATCAATAGCAGTTGTGTGAAGTGTCACTGATTTATTATAAAATTATACCCAACATATATCAATATCCCGAATAGCTCTGAAATGCAGATCCATTGTTATCTGATCACTGGCATAAATGTCTAATCACAAATGGGACATATTTTAAGACAGATGCAAATTTATTAATATAATTAACACATGTCAGCAAGGTACACTTTATTTTAGTAATAGCAGTAGAACCTTAGTAAGTAGAAAAAACAAACAAAAAACAAGTTCGAGAACTATGAAATATCAGTATTGATGGTCATTGCTCAAAATGTCCACTACTGGCAAGAATACATACAGTACAAAGTCCGTAATCCGGACTCGTCGGGACTTCGGCTATTCTGGATTAGGGATTTTTTCGGATTATAGATCATCAATGTAAATCTGGTAAGATGGCATGCAGAAATTATACAATTAAAAATATGAAACCATAATTTATGAAATAAAGAGCAATTATGATCTAAAGGGTATCAAATTTTACAAAAAAGAAGCTTAATATTTATTTATTTACTTTATTAAACATTTCTTTCAACGTGCACACGTAATGTATGCGCATTCTTTACGCGCATGCGTAATGTATGCACATTCTCTACGCGCATGCATAAAGTTTGTGGCTTTGAGGTCCGGATCATTCCGGATAATTGACGTCCGTATCACAGACTTTATACTGTATTTGTATCTTGCTGGATGTTTTGCAGCACGTCAGGGGTTATGTTACTGCATGCTTAGATAATATGGGTTCATGGGATCATTAACTTCGTGGGATGACAAGATGTACCCCTGACTTTTGACATAATTACATAGAAAAATTAAAAGGCATTAGATCAGACAAACTTGGAGACCACTCCATAATATCTCTGTAACAGATAATCCTCATTGGAAACTGTTCAGAAAGAAGCCTTGAACATTGGTACCACAGCGAATATAGAAGGACTAATGACAGGTCATCTAGGAAATCAGGTACTGTGGTGTTCATTAATTCAAAGCATACATGTCCTGTTAAACTGTAGAGTCATTAGGTATTTTTTTGGAAGCTGGAGAAGATGAAAAATAGCAACCACCTTTGCCAGGAATCAAACCACGGACCTCTGGAATACTGGCCCAGCATGCTGAACCCCTACATCACGAAGGCATGCTAGGGAAGTGGGAGAAATAAAACAGCACAGTTCACACTGTACAGCACAGTTGCAATGAGGTGAACTAAATCCCACAATAGACATGTGGAGACTACTGCATCTGAAGATGAATATCTTGTCACCATGATGGTTTTTCAAGTCCCCACTAGTGCACACTATGTCAACTCAACATCCTACTGAATTGAATTTCACCATATTTGTGCTATACTACCAGTATGTTCATCATGAAGTTGCACCAGCCTACCATGTCTAATAATCTCTTGGCAGCAAATCCTGCATTAGTGTTACTCTCTATGGGCAAGCTCACAATTCATGTAAAATTTGGCCTACACATGTGAGACCTCATCTCACTAACGTTTCTTGCTCTGTAGTGCATGTAGATTAGCACATAGACCAGGACATCCATTGTTTGCAGAGGTACATCTGCTTGACCTGCCCCTGTGTGCAGATGATCGTAATGCTTCCTTCTCTACTAAACCGGCTAACAATACTGATGAAAGTAGCAGCAGAAGGATGCAAATGATTATAGAATTATGATACATATTACAGTACAAAGTCCGAGATCTGGACTTCCAATATCCGGACCTCAAAGACACCACCAACTTTTTTTTGTATGCTTTACGCATGCGCATCTGATTCCCCCCTCTGTGCATAATAAAACATGTGGAGAGTCCAGATTCTTAATTTCACTTTGGCACTAAATAAAATACCTCGTTATTGAAGAAACAATCATTTTAGCATAAATTTGTATGATCAATAATTTGGCTCCATTGCTGCGTATCTGCTTGGTATTACATGTCCAACCAATACATTCTACATAGATACATCGTTGATTTATACCCACTAATATTTTATATCCCTGACGAATCATTATTTATTACATTTTGCTTTCATCACCACACATTTATCAACACATGACAACTTGACTAATGACTCATGTACCAATGCCTAAACAATTTTTTTATGTTAGAAATTGAATAATAAAGAAGATGGTAAACCTTTTATGTTGACATTACACTTGGCAATGATTACAGATTTAAATGTGCTAAGAAATGTTGACAAGGAAAAATTTAACAAAAAAATTCTCTCCATTATGCTAAAAATAGATTTTGTTAATGATACTCATAGGCCAAAAGATTACATTTAGACAGAGAGGTTATGAACGAAAACATTTCGATTCGGAATTCTTGATACAGCAATTATGGGACTTTCAACAATGTAACTGAACAAGAAATTAAGTCTGTCTACAGAATTAAAGAGAAAGTATTAGCACAAAAAATGAAGCAAGTTAAACAATTACACTGAAAAAATGTTTAATAAAGTAAACAAATAAATACAAGTATTAAAGCTTTTTAAAAAAATTTTTGATACCCTTTAGATCATAAATCACGATTTCATATTTTTAATTTTATGATTTCTACATGCCATCTTACTAGTTTTAAATTGATGATCTAATATCCAGAAAAATCCCAAATCCGGAATCGCGGATGTCCCGACTCTCTCGGACTTTGTACTGTACCTCTTTTCCCATACAAGTATACCATCCTGCAGTACTCCTCATTTGAATAACTAACTATGTTAAGACTTGAAGAGCTAGTCAACACAACATCTGAAAAAAACTCCTTGACTGCTAATTTATGTTTCCTCGATGAGGTATAAAATAGTATTTCCATTTGCATACAACAATCCAAACTATCGCCCATGCATTCTTCTCCTGGAGATAAATTTTTTAAAAGATCTGTCATGCCATTAGTGTTTTATTTATGCCAGTCATTGTATACCAAGGAATCAACATTTCAGGGCTTCAATTCAAGTTATCATTGTATACAGGGCATCATTTCATACTCAATTAGTGATGCTCTACATGTTTGCTATTAACATTTTTCTTTCATATCTCTCATAGTTTTTACAATATGACCACTAACTTTCCCAAACTCCTCTATACCAGCACTGCATCTGACCTCATATGATAAAACACAATCCTCTTTCTCTAGGTAGACACAACTTCTACAATTCCAGCTCTTTGCATAAAAATGCTACTTAGATGTTTAAGGACACAACTGAGGATACCCTGTATAAATACAGAGCATAAAAAATCCAATCAGACCATGCAATAAAAAGGATGACCAAAATAAACCAAATTTATTTATCAATTTTAAGAGGCGATAAGTCAAAACACTTGAAATTTTTTACACACAAATTCTACACAAACAAAATATTGAAGAAATATCAATCTTTTTTACATCAGTAAAAGAAAGAAACCTACAAATATATTATAAATAAAACATATGTACTACTTAAATGTACTATATAGTACCTATAACTACTATACTTACTTCTTGGGACTGAGATTTATTCTGATCCTCATAAATTATAGCAGGTGCAACTGCTATGCGAATATTTAATGGTGAAATAACAGGTGTTATTACATTGCTTTCGTTTGCAAAATTTCGATTCTCAGGAATAACACCAATATTCCACTCAAGTGCTGGATTCTCACCCATTGTTAAAGGATGATGTAGAAATTGTTCTCTTTTCGCACTAGTTTGGCATGACATATTGGATCCAGGAACTGAAAATTTCAAATCACACATGGAGTTACAATTTTGTGTAAGTCAATAAAATATCACAGAAAGCACAAATACAAGCATTAGAAAGGCATAATTTTCAAAGAGAACAAAAAATAAATATAGTATGATTCATACAGAATTTACCATTTTCATTAATTATAAACCTTTAAATCAGATATTTACAAAGATAAAATGAAATCATATGCTATTAGCAGTGTTTCGATTCTGGTGTGGAATGACACAACCAAGTTTCATCACCTGTCACAATTTGGTTTAAAAAGGTTTCTCCCTCATCACTGTACCGCGTGAGAAATGTCAGGGCACTACCAAGTCACTTTGTTTTGTGAACATCAGTGAGTATTTTTGGAACCCATCGGGAACACAGTTTGCGATAATTCAAGTGGTCAGACACAATTTCGAACAAAACAGTATGTGAAATTTGTGGAAATGCCTCTGAAAGAGTTGTCATTGTGAAGCGTCTGTTCTCATGAATTGCTTCATCAACTTTCCTTACCAAATCATCGGTGACAACAGAAGGCTGACCACTCCAAGCCTCGTCATGGACATTTGCTCGACCTGCATTAAACATTCTTACCCACTTTCTCACCATTCCATCACTTATCCCGTATTCACCATAAACTTCTGTCACTTGACAATAAATTTCGGCGGGTTTAACATTCCTCGCGTTCAAAAATTTAATCACGGCACGAATCTCACAGTCAGCGGAAGAACTAATTGTCTTAAACATTTTGAATGTGCACAGCAAACTGAAAACACAACATAGAGCAACCAAAATGGCGACAATTGAAAGTCAGTGAACAAGAAAGACTAGTGCGCATGCGCGGGACACCTACCACAGCGCTGCGATAGCGCTAGAACGAAACGGTACTTAGTTTCCGAATATGCTACGTACAACTTCCTTACTTTTAAATGCTTACTTTAGGAAACTCCAAAATTTCTCTCAAGACATAAGATGACTTTCTTATATTATTTCAGCATTCATACCTACCATATTGATGGGCATGGATTCTCATACTTATTTCACATGGATTCATTCTCATATTCAAAATATCAACCTGTGAAAAGTATTTTTAATAATTTCTACAAATAATAGCATTCTATTCCACAGCAAACATCTGTAAAGGTATTATGAAATTATCTCAAAAATACTATATTCCATGTGAGCTCAATGCACAATCTGAAAACAACTGACTGGCCAAATTATTTTTTAACAAAATGGAAAGTTTTTTTTTTTTTAAAAAAGCTATTTTTTTTACCAAATTAAAAATTTTATTTACTAGATATTTATCAAAACACACATAAACAGTAACAATAATGACATAAAGAAAAAATTTCCAATGTATATTTATTTCCCTGTCTGAAACTTAAAGGCTGGTATCTACAAAACATTTCTGTAAGTTAATTCAAAAAATGTATTGACAGCTAAATAATAAATTTTTAGGTACATTTTATTTGAATAATTCCAATATGTTGAATTAATGACTAAGTAACTTATTTTGAACTTAACTAAAAATATACGAATTACAAAAACTTTCCAAGTGGAACAAAACTTGAGAATAAATAATAACAACCTATTATCTTTTTTATTTATTAAATTTTTCTTTCACACACACACACACACACACAATAAATAAATAAATAAAAAGTGTATACTTGTATGTAAATAATTATAAATTTCTTTACTAATTTCAATCTTGTTAAAGTTTGTAACCTTGGAGAAAAATTACTAAAAATTATCTTTATATGAATTGTAGATGCTCATCAGTCAGTCATTTTTTAAAGAAATATGGGAAATACTGTTCACATTACGAATGTATTACCAAACACAGCAATTACCCTTCTTCCAAAAATTTGTAAGTGGATATTATCTTTTAACAAGTATGATAAAAGGTAAATAAAATCCGCATCTACAAATATTTGAATGAGATTTATATGACAGTCTAAATTACTTGCAGTAGTGTAAATCATTTGTAGATATTTTAGATTTTTACTCAAGCTCTTTCTAATGGTAAAGAAAACAATATAAAACTGGATTTAAAATCATTAAAATCTCAAACCTTTCTCCAAATTCTTCCTAAAAAAATTCTAATTAATTTATGAGAAATTTTATTTGCGAGCTGCATAAAACTGCTTTGTGGGTCGAATGCAGGCTACATAAAATTTCTTTGCAGGTCACATGGAGACTGCTAGTTTGAAACCATTGCCATATGAAATTACATTTACTTGAAAACACAAGTAAAAATTAAAAATGTAGCAACTTTCATCATTATTATAATGATTAACTTCAACACAGCTATGATTAAAGAAATTACTGCTACTAAGCTATAGCTAAAGTAAAAAATGCCAGACCACGGGATATTTTTGCAAAATCCTCAATTGAAACAAAGACATAAATGCACAATATTCCACTGATTCATGGCTTACAGAGGCTTATCTCTCTCAGAACCTGAAGCTGTAAGCAGAAAAAGGCACAAAGATGAAAGTAAAATATACCATAAAAACACTAACAGAAATTTTACAAATACTAAAAAATCTGATACAAATGAAATAACTAAGTCACATTTTACTTTTAGAGTATGAACAACAGTGCACCTTTAGATCTGTAAAAATTTCAGCAGATATTTATAACAGCTGTAGCAAATGTAGCAAATGAAAAATGATAGCAGATAATGTCATAGTGATTTCTTCATGTGTAATGTTGTAGTGTAATGCCATAGTTACTTAATTTCATCAATTCTAATGATGTTTAATTTTTCATTGTTCACAACATTTTCTTTTTGTTTTAAATACTTATTTAGTTTAAACCAAATGTACTCATTTTCCAGATTAAACTGCTTAAAAGAACAGATGAATTGTAAATAGTACTTTTCTAAAATTATAATACAACTTATTCTCCTCTCCTGTGTTTTCAAAATGGCTTTGGATTAATTGTGATTCTACAGAGGATGTCATCTTGGTGAATCGGAAGTTGATCATACCTTCACTGTTTCCCACCATAAAAATCAAGCAAACAACTGTTATATTAAATTGAGTAAAATTCTTTTCATCAAATCTTATTGCATTTTAATGCATTATTTAGTACCTGAAAGTTAACTGGCAGCTGAATAACATCTTTAAATAATTAAACAGTGGAATTAACAGAAACAAATAATGATGGATAAAAACTACATTTTTGAGATCTGAAGCATAAGTTTTCATAAATAATTTTAAGTTTTCAAACAAATAACACTTCCCTTTTGAGATAAAAATTAAAATCATAAAAGGTTTGAATGGCAAAGATAATGAGATAGTGATTTATATTAATGTGTTTCTTTACTTCTGTTACTAATTCAACTTTTAAAATCTTTTGCATAATCCAAACAGTACTTTTATAGAAAAGATAACGTTCGTATTTTAATAACAAGTTATTTTTACTTTCCATACATTGCATTAAACTTAACGCTTTTTTATTATCTGCATGTAAATATACATCCGCTTAATGAAGTTTCTTTTAAAAATTCCTCTGTATACTTAATTTAAGAGAAATCATTCAATAAATGGAGTAGAACTTTTTTAAGACTTAAAAAATATTACATTTTTGTGAAATTTAGGAGTTTATACATTTATTGTAATTTTATTAGCAGGAATAATATATGAATATTATTGTGGGACATTAGAGTGAATAGATGTTCTTGTTTCTAAGGCTTAAACTTAGTGCACTGATCTGTCAAATAGATAAAGCTGTAAGCGATTTCATTGTTAATGAAATAGAAGGAACACAATCAGGAGTAGGATATAAACGAATCTTTGGATACTAAAACCAAACGATTGATAACATTTAACACATTCTCCAAGAAAAACTAGTAAAAATACTTACGTGATCCAAGTGCCAAACCAAAGATATCCATTTGGTACTGCCGATCTTCAACTGCAGCCCCAGGTAGTGCAATAGTTTTTGAATTTAAAGCTTCTGAATAAATACCAGGATTCAGAATTATTCTCGGTAATGGATTTTCTACTTGTGATGTCAGAGACACACAATCTAACTGCAATAACAATACTTCAGCTTCCTTTTCATTCTTTGGGCATTCCTGATTCAAACTACTGGAAATGGCTATTGAATCATATAATATATTATTTTCAGGTAGGTACAACTGAATGATATTTGTTTCTATGTACAATAATGGCAAATTTTGACTAGAAAATTTTATTCCTATAGGAGACTTATTTTCATTAATAACATTCGTAGAACTGTAACTTGAAGTTCCAAAAGACTTCCAAAATGGATAAAAGATTTGGTGCATAACATCAAATAATGACACCCATAGAATAATATCAAATGATTTTACTTTGATGTCTATTTCACTAATAAACTGAAGTCCACTAGTATGTGCTTTAGCATGTTGCTTTACATTCCACTTCTCTTTTACATTGGAACATAAAGCTCTGGTATATGTGGCAACCAGAAATGGATGATTGTCAGATTTCATATGTTGTCCTAAAGAAACACTTGTGGTATTTACTGCTGACTTAATATTCTTAGACACCATATTATTACCGAAGAGAATAACACCCTTGTATGGTCCAGACTGCCAATCGCTTCTTTCTAATCTGGAAAAGATGAACACATTAACAGGTAAGACATTATTTATTTGGATAACAAATTAAAAACTTTTGCACATAGGCAGTCAGTTTAAGTTTTTGACAAAACATTCAAGTCAAAACACACAACTGTCTGCTATATGACCAATCTTTATAAGGTATTTCTCCTGCCTTCTTAGCATGCCTTTGTGGTGTAGTGGTTAGCACACTAGACACGTATTCAAGAAATCCGTGGTTCGCGTCCCGGTGAGAGCACTGCTCATTTTTAATCTCTCGAACAACCAAAATAGCTAATGTCTCTACAGTGGAGCCTGAATTAAAAAAGGTGGTTGATTATGATTCTCCAGTACTAGGACTTGGTGACTAGGTCCCCTAATCCCCACTCACCATTTAAAAAGGAGAGTATATAAGGTATTTCTCCCACCTTCTTAGCATGTCTTCGTGGTAAAGTGGTTATAGCATGCTCGACGCGTATTCAAGAGGTTTGTGGTTCGAGTCCCGGTGAGGGCATTGCTCTTTTTTCATCTTTCCTGCTTCCAAAAAACTTAATATCTCTACATCTTAATCACTTCAAAACAAAAACAGCTTAGGAATTACACGTAACAACTGGTGACAAGAAGCAAAAGAAATCCTGTATCCCTCTTCCCATACTAATTCCTTCTCTATAGGACTTTGGCATTGATCCCCCTTCATTCCATACTGACAAAAATGCCTACATCTTATCAGGGATTTGAATCATCCTTTGTTAACAACCATGCCATCCTTGGAAACTTCTTTATGCACATATAAAATTAAATTCACTTCAGTCATTTTCTTCCTTTCTCTACAGTTCTGAATTATTTTTTTCTTTTGGAACAGTTTAAAACATGTATGTATGCTATTGAAAACACGCTGACTTACAGTTACAATTAAATGCAATAACCTACTACATTTTATTTGTATTATGCTTTATTTTATTTCACGTTAGCATTTTTTTTTTTTTTTTGTTTTGTTTTGTTTTGTTTAATAAGCATTTCCGATCAGTTAATAGATCAAAGCACAAATGTACTCTAGGCTGGCTGAGTAAATCTGTATGTTTTAAATGAATTTAAAATACATAACTTATCTTGTTTAAATAATTTGCATAAGAATATATCATTTATTAGCAAGTTATCTGAATGCATACAGTTACCAACAAAGTTAGAACATTTTTATTTCTAACTGCCAGAGCATCTAATTATTCTTTTTATAGAATGATATCTCATTAAAAGGTATTTATGTAAATATTTATACATTTATACACAGTTATGAAAATACAAAATAATTTCATATTAGGGAAAAACATGGAAACAAAAAGGAATTCTATTGCCCCAGAACTGCCGGGTATAGTTCTAGAAAATAAAAGGTAGGTTTAAATGTGATATGATTTCATTATGCAATTAGTGAAAGCAGAATTTCAAATGGTAAACAAAAGGATCATTAAAGGAAGATAAAATTTTCTAAGAAAAAATATTCCAAAGAAGAAAAAAAAGCCCAAACTTTCATCAAAACTCAGGGACAAAGAGAAAAAATTTGCAGAATTTAACAGAGAGAGAGACTATGAAATACTGAGAAAGGTGGCCATTTACTTTTAACAGAATAAAAGAAATGCACCAAATATGAAAAGTATAAATAAAGACTCACTTCCTTAGAAAACAGTTTATACTTAAAGATGATAATTTCACAATGATTTTTGAATATATTTCTTGAATATCCAGAGAAGAAATAATTTCTTCAACATCAATCTCAACCTTGAAATCTATTAAGGATATAATTAATAAAAATTATATATACAAAGATTCATAATAAATTCACATTACACAAAAAAGAACATTATAATAAAACTTTCAGATCAACAAAATTTATTATCAAAGATAAACCACTGATATTATTTTATAACATCTACAGCAAAATTAAGCTTTTATTAACAAATTATGATAAAGCATGTGGAGGTCTATCTCTTTTGTTATGTGACAAGACTGTTAGTGATCTTGTCACATAACTATAATATTTCTCGACTTCAGCCACTATGCACTGAGGGTCAAAATATAATTTTGCAGTCAGTATCCAAAAGGCAATTTTTGAAAATAATAAATTGTTCTAAAATAAATTATTACTATTATTGCTATTAGAAAAGCAAAATAAAGTTTGATCCATAAAAAAATTTTCTGACTCTTGTTCCACAAAAAAGAACATAATTAGAAAAATCATAGTCTTCCTTTTAATTTTGTACATTATAATTCCAGTTTGAAATATTGCCATAAGATCCTGCTATATCAAAAATTACAAATACAAGGTTATGAATTCATCATGCTTGAAAAATGAAATGCAAATATATCTTCTTCCTTAGTACATATACTGGCATCTACGGTTTAACACATCTTAATTTCTTTCCTCTTCAAAGTCATGATGTAAGATGGCAATTTAATTTCAGAAAATGCATAAGAAGGTATTTGTTCAAAAACATATGCTGGTTAGCAAAATTATATAATTCCCATTTGGAACAGAAATGTGAATTACTGATGAAGTAATCTAAAGAAAATGATAAGTCTGAAATTGTAATGTATAAAAAAAAGGAGGACAATTTAAATTTATTATGCTTGTCAAATTTACAGGTGTCTGTCCATACTTAAACTTGAAACTTGTGAGCAGTCTGTAGCAAAAACTATGCAGCAGAATTGCACGAAAATTGGGTAATGGCAGAATGAAATGATGGGAATTTTATTGAGGGAAAAAAATGAAATTAAAAAACCACCACTAGATGGCATTGTGCAATGTAAACTACTGCCATATGCAAATGTCGTAACTATAGTAATCCTGTGCGCGCACAACTACCCTATAAAGATGCGAGAAGCAAACCACAGTCATAACCCTATAATGATGCCAGAAGCAAACCACAGTCATACTCGTTTCCAAGTCAACGGTGATGTAGCGGCACAAATGCATGAAGACAGACTGCAAACCATTGGCAACATTAGTGTTCGACGTACTGCATCACCTGTTGACCAACCTCATTCCACAGTTCATAAGATTTTTCAAAAGGTCTTACACTACTATCCCTATAAACTGTCACTACTGCAGCAGCAGCTCTTACCAGCTGATCTGGATAGTTGATAAACTTTTGCATTGTGGTTTTTTGAGCGAGTTGAGCTCCAGGATGAATGGCCATGGAACATTTTGTGGACTGACGCGGCCCACTTTTACATGGAAGGTGTTGTTAACACGTACAATATCTGTATTTGGGCTGCTACAAACCCACATCAATTCCTTTCCATTACACTCTTCGCATGTAACAGTTTGGTGTGGCTTTACTGCAACCTTCATTGTGGGTCTGGTTTTTTTTTTTCCCCCGAAGAGCACAGCGCCGCAGGGCCTGTGACATGCACTGTCACCAATCAACGATACACTTCATTATTAGAGCAATCCGTTATTCTGGCAAGGCAATGTGATACAACCACTGTGTTTATGCAGGATGGTGCTCCTCCACACATCGCCCGTTGTGTGAAACAAGTGCTCTGCCACCATTTCATTGACGACAGAATCATCAGCCGGCAATTTCCTACAGCTTGACCACCTAGATTCCACGATTTGAATCCTTGAGACTTTTGGCTGTAGGTATACCTCAAGGCCCTGGTCTATCGTGATCCCATCCCATCTCTATCCGACCTTAAAGAAAGTGTAGAATGCCATGTGCCCATTGAAATTCCCCAGTTCACGCTGCTTTCAACAGTCGAACATGTGATTTTATGCTTCCAGATGGTAGTAGACAATGGTGGACATATCGAGCATGTTTTGTAAACTTTTGTAGATTATTTATATGTTCTTATTAAAGCTATGACATGCCACCTAGGGGTGGTTTTTGAAAGTCATTGTTTTTCCCCCTCGATAAAATTCCCATTTCATTCTGCCATTACCCAATTTTCATGCAATGCCACTGTATAGTGTTTGCTACAGGCTGCTGGCTAATTTTAAGTTTAATTATGGACACCCTGTATGTGAGTCAGCTATAGATTTATGACATCAAAAAACAAGGGGAAAATCTCCAGTAAGGATGCATTGTTAGTCAAAAGGATTGTTATAAAACATATGATGGTGCAAGTAAAATGAAATTCTTGGAATTTTATTAGCTATTATTAGTTACTCCTTCTAAGACAACTTTTTTCTTGTGGTTGATAATCAGAATTTAGGGATTTCATGACGTCCAAAGTAAATCTGATTACATTTAAAATCACTTTACATTAAGTGCAAGAGAAACATATTAATGTAAAATTTTAAATTAGGCTTCAGGTAGCTTAGTTTGCCATAGATTTTGATCTGATTTTAAATCAATACAGTTTTGTTCAAAATCTATGTCAGATTAAGATTGCATTTTCGGCTAATACAAAAATGCACTTAACATATTGGCTCAGATAAGCTCATGTATTATACAATTACATCTTCTAATGTATCTCTGATCAGTTGTGCCACATATCAAGGCTTTCATTTTCCAAAAGATTATAGCATCCCCCGGTGCACGCTGGCTCTTATGGTGTAAATAGTCACTACATCTAGTTAAATGAAAGATCATTGGTTTTAATTGCAAAACTTTTCATAGTTTTCACAATTAAAGTCCTAATGGTCTCTACAATTTTCAATTGCAATGATAAAATTTCCAACTTCGGCAATACAAATCACAGAATTTCTATTATACCCCTTTCTATTATACTCCATGAATCATTACACAGATCTCAGCATGGCCAAGAATGTTTATGATTATCAAAATAAAATTCTCTTCATCAAATTATGCAGGATAAACATAGCTTCATCTTGAGATCCTAATAAACTTCCCTATTTTACCAGATCATCGCACCAGATGAGAATACATTTAGTTCAAGAGTTAGTTTGATCAAATTAACTACCATTCATAAAGGGAACAGATTATCCTTCTTAGCGTCCATATGTTTGCCCTCTATATTTCACTATTTTTAGCTCTGTATTGATAACTCTTTAATATCTGAAAAATTAATTTTAAAAAATTCAAGGAAGACTTACATTTGATTAAGACTGCACATTACTATGGAAAATTAGAGATTAAAAACTATTTTTACATTACAATAAATTGTGAAGAATAAGCAATACTAAACTGTTATTTTGTCAAATACGCTTTTACATTTTATTTTAAAGTTATCTAGTTCAGCTTTAGCTAGGAAATTAAATAATGAGAATTAACAAAAAAAAAAAAAAAAAAACTTTGAAGATTACCAAAATCAGTAGTGATCGATTTCCTACTACATACAATACCTCGCTATAATACTGTTTCAAAACACAATCAGTTCTGTCTGTAGCACCATTCAATGACATTCATTTTTAGCAATACTATAGGATCTTACAACTTTTGAAATGCATGTTTTGTACAATTTTAGCAGAATTTAACTGCATTTTACTGAATTTTTATCAAGAATTACTCACACTGTTGTAATTAAGGAATTAATATTATAAAATAAATTTTTAAAATAAAACATTAAGGACTATACTTACATAAACATTTTTACATTTTTAACAAACACATTAATGCATTAGTGTTAATATAATGCTTTTGATATTAATTCTGAAAAAAAAAAAAAAAAAAAAAAAAAAAACTGGCAGTGATATCAAATCAATGACAAGTGTGTGAATGATGTTCTTCCTTGAATTAATACACGTTCCCTGTTGCACAGTGGTTCATTTTGGTATAGATTTAATTTCAAAGCTTGTCATAAAAATGTTGAAGTTATCTAAATAAACACATATTTGTACCTTTTACTTTCATTTTCTCAGTAACTGTAAAACTGAAGCAATTTGAATAGGTTAATTTCAATACTTTTACACTACTATTTTGAACTTTTAAAATACTCATTTTCAGCATTACCATTTTTTGAATTAATAGAGCTACAATCTAAGCTTCTATAAACTAAAAACTTATTACACAGATACCTTTTTTCTAAACCTATTGCCTAAAAGAAGTTTTATTAAACTCTTTGGTGCTATTTTCAGTAACTAAATAGCTGCGAAAATGAACAGTACGCAATGCCATGATATAAAAATAACTTTTCTTTTTCACAATGCAGCAACTATGATGCCATTAGCAAAATTAATTTGTTTCTGCAATTTATAGTTGGCTGTAATGCAAAGGTCTCTGACTTTCCTCAAGGACAATGCCAGCTTGTCTTGAATTCCATACCCGAGTAGGATTCATATGCATATCCTAAGGCATAAATCGATAAAACAAGCTCAGTTCATTCATGGCCATCAGAGGATTAAACAAATGATTTTTAATGGAATTTTAAATATGCAGGGTCTTTGGTAAAGGTGACTACAAGCTTTATTTCCTTAAATATCAATCAATCCTAGACACCTACTGCCAAAGACAAAGTTTCTAAAAACATTATAGAAACAGTTTAAGCACTCTGAAGAAATAAACAGAAAAATTTTAAATTGTATATGGTTCGAATTCAGCAAAAATTCCAGTAAATAAAATATTGATCCTGCTGTGATAAGGTGAACAAAATTACTTACATACCTTAATATGCAAAATTTAAAGATATTCATGGACAAATTCAGAGACTTCTTTTAACACATAATAAGGGTCGGAATTCTGCATCTTTTAATTGAAGTTAGGGAAGAGCCATTAAATAAATGGTATGCACTTTGATGATAGCTCTATGCAAAGTAAAATATTACTAGATATTAAACCTGAAGTTGGCCCCACACATGGTAATAACTACTTGCACCTGTTAATTTTACATGTATGGATTTGAAATCCTTTGTACCTAACTTAAAGCATGAAGCATTTCCTTACAAACTGGAATTCTTGATGTACAGTGATTGTACAAAGAGGTAGGTTTTACGCATTCACACAACCATACACCCACAGTGCATATGTTGTTTTCATAGAATATCTATCTTATTTGCTGAAAGCACATCTAGAGGTATTATCTAAGGAATTACAGCCTATTGTCACCATTTTCAAAAATTTTGTACAGGCAATGTAGCTCAATACTTTATTATTCAGGAAAAGAAAATTATTCTGTTGTAGTTACTGATTTCCTGTCCTGCTATGGAAGACTTCTTGAACCATTCCTTTTGCATTAAGAGTTTTGTTTGTTCCTCGTAACAAGCCTTTAGCATCAGTGGTAACAACAGGGTTTTTGAACAATGCCACACCAAATATCATCAAAAATACTATGAGGGATGCAACTGAAGAGTCTTTTTAAAATTATGTGAAAAAGCTATTAAGAAAAATTTTAAGTTTGCAAGTTTTTTTTAAAAATTATTATTTCAAATTTTCTTAAAGTACACGAAACTTCATTTCAAAATTCAGACTTCACTGACTTTTCTTGCTACAGAAAAAAGGCAGCCACTCTCCTTTCAAAGAGATGAGGGTCTTCTAAAGGAGCAGCAAAACTGACATGCATGAAAACATTATTCATTAAGAAGTCAAATAAACAGAAAAACTTTAACCAGTTAGGCGTTACGCTAAAGACAGATACGATTTCAACTTCTAGAAAGGTTTAAAATACATTCAAACATCTGTGTCTGGCAGGGAATCATGCTGAGTGCATATGAAAAGAGGCTCAGTGACTCAAAACTAAAAAGGCTGATTTCAACAGATTTTAATTTCATAAAATCTACAAAGATACAAAAGTATATGAAATGCATTAAGATGAAAAAAATATACAAGGCAAAAAGGAAACAACTTTTTTAACTTACTCTCAAAATCAGCAGCATTGTCGAGTTTACTTAATAGTATGATGCTCATTTTAGACAGAGTTAACTGAGTCCAAAGAGTTAGTTTCTTTGGTGGACTGCACTCAACAGAATCACTAGATCTGTTCTCATTAGAAAATGCTTTATTGCAGATATTGGCATTTTCATACAAATTTTTTTGTGCACACTTTGTATCAGGATGAACAACTTCAGGAGCTTCGCTTCCACGTTCCAATATATCAGGTGTTTTCACATTAAAACATGAAATCCGCAATTTTATTCTTTCAACAAAATTAATACATGTAGAAATAGTCTGTAAGCAGTCCACAAGAAGCTCTGCCTAAGGAGGAAATATTAAGGTTTAAAGCAGCACATTAAAAAAAAATTTTAATATAACATTCATTGTATGTAAAAGCACTTCAAGCACAAGCTTCTACAAAACTTAACTATGGCGAATTGGACAACAGTTTATTTATTAGGGAAAGATGCATGTGAAGAACTTAGCATAGTTCATATTCATTTCCCATTATATTACAGTACAAAGTCCGTAATCCGGACTCGTCGGGACTTCGGCACTTCAGGATTAGGGTTTTTTTCGGATTATAGATCATCAATTTAAATCTGGTAAGATGGCATGCAGAAATTATACAATTAAAAATATGAAACAGTAATTTATGAAATAAAGAGCAATTATGATCTAAAGGGTATCAAAATTTACAAAAAAAAAAGGGCTTAATATTTATTTGTTTACTTTATTAAACATTTCTTTCAATGCAAGTTGTTTAAGTTGCTTCGTTTTTTGTGCTAATACTTTCTATTTAATTCTATAAACAGACATAATTTATTGTTCAGTTACAATGTTCCACTGTTCAAGTCATGTAACTGATGCGTTGAGAATACCGACTAACTTGTCAATCGAAATATTTTCATTTTCAATAACCTCTCTGTCACTTTCTTCACTATCAGAAGTGCGCATGTGTAACGCTTTACTGGCTTTACGCACATGCGTAATTGTGGCTTTCATGTCCGGATTATAAAGGCATCGTGGCTTCGATGTCTGGATTACAGATCATTCCGGATAATGGACGTCTGGATTACGGACTTTGTACTGTATAAATTATCATCATAAGCATTTCTAACAATAATTCCAGTATTAAATTTTTTGTTTTGCGCAACAAATCTTACATTGCTTGCCATTAACTTCTAAAGCAGAATTTGCTTAGGTAAAACTGTCTTAAATTGATTAGCTATGAAATTACACAGTACATTTGATACTTTAAGAATTCTGTCCCTAACAGTATGGATTAGTCAGCTAACAGAAAAAATGCCTAGCTTATGGAATCAGAATTTTTCTATGCTACTGTGTACATACTTTAGCAAACAAAAATTAAAACAGTATTTCACAAATGAGTTTCTAATTCACTGTTACTTTAATCTGTGGAAATTTATGATTTTTTAAAAATAATGCTAGGAAATGCAAGTTGATGGTTATTTATGTTGTTTCTGAGATGTTTCGAAAACACTACAATACAACATATTTCACATTTTTAAACTAATGAACAATTAATTCATTGTGACATCAATATAACAATACTTGAAAAGCCAAAATTCAAACTCAAATTAATCAGACTCGGCATCATTTAAAATACACATTTAAAACTTTACCATTTATCTACACATAATCTGACTGTTCTTTGGAACACTTTACACTTGCAGCATGTTAAGCCATGCTCATGAGCAGGAATGAAATTATTTTGTACTGTGTAATATTAATTTTAAAGGCCAAAATAGAAGAAAACAGCATCAAGAAAATGTTATTTAAAAATAAAAAATAAAAAAACTATACTTGGGAAAAAAAAAAAAAAAACAGTTTCACCTACCAGTACATAACAGTAAAATAGCTGTCAATTTCTCCAAATGCACGAAGTTCATTAAGCTATTTTTTAAAAGGAGGGGAATTTGCATATAAAATATTTGAAACCATCATAATTCTATTTACATATTGTAATGTTTCCTTATACATCAATAGTTCTACATTTTATTTAAAAAAAGCCACTTTGGCATTATTAAAATCTTCAGATAAAAGATTATAAGAAGTAAAATTACAATAAGCACAGAAGTAAAGTAATCAGAACTTGCAAAGAAAATTCAGATCTAATACATGTCATTCCATGTATTACATGTCACAGTTTGCCAAATAATATGCAAAAATGGATATTCACTAAAATGTTCTAGCAAATACTGTACTGGTAATTTATTGTGAAACAACCATATACAAGTGACTTCAATTAATAATGAAGAAAAAAAGTTGCGAGTTCTTACCTCAAATGCAGAATTAAATCATACAAATTTGCTATATATTTTAAACTATATAACTTTCTTCTTTTATAAATATTAGTAGAGAGAGAAATAAACATGTAAGTATAAAATAATTGACACGTGGATGTAAATAAAAAAAAAATTAAAAAAAAAAAAAACTTTACCTGGAATGCAGAAATATTAAGACAGACACATTTGCTATCCATGTGAACACAAAGACCCAACTGATTTTGATTGCTCTTAGAGGATAATGCTATTGTTGCTGAAGAGGTAGTAGGCATTAGTAGATAAAATACATCATTTGAAGATTTCATGTTAGCAATTGTGTATATACTGAAATTATCTATTTGTAGAGACCAAGGAAAACCCTGACCTGTTATTAAATAAAGATTATGCAAATAAGAATGTCATAATAAGAAATTTAAAATATAACAAGAAATTTAAAAAATAACAAACTAAACTGTTTATACAATTAGACAGAATTCTACATAAAACAGCACATTTAAAAATATAAATTAAATGCCCCATGTTTAAAACTGTAGAAAGGTACATTACACAAAATCCAAAAAATATTACAGTAATCAAAATGCATTTTCAGCTTAATTAGCATAATAATTATTTCAATGATTTTAAATGTATAATCCTTTACACTATTTTAACATATGCATATGCAATATTTAGTATAAATTTAATGCTTAAAATTGTTACAAAGTTTACTGTTACAGTTTTCAAAAGCATAATATGCACATTAGCTCCCTGAGTTTTGGAGGGGAGGGGGAAGATATACAGTTAAACTGCTAATAAGAAAATTGAAGAGCTGCATCTAAATCAGTGGTTCTCAAACTTGTCTGTATCACTGCCTCTTTGACTTCATCATACTTGAGCATAAACTTCTACACACTTTGTGTGTGTAAATTTTACATATTTCTTTAAAAACAAACTTTTTTTGGCATTTATTCATTTTTCATAAGAAACATATTATATACACATACAATTACAATAACAACAATATAATTGACGCAACAAAATAACATTAAAGGGGTGTTGGAACCCCAAAATCTTAAAAAAATTTTGATTTCGGATTTTTGCATTTTCAAATTCTCTACACTTTTATCTTTCTAAAAATACCATTCTTTAATTTCTATGAAAATTAGAGCTGTAAAAAATATAGTTTTAATTTGTCATTAACTGCTTTGATCAATGAGGAATTTTACATAAAAACGCGTTTTTCTCCAAACATGATTTTTTTTATACTCGGTGTACCTTTTTAAGGAACTACTGCTCACAGGTATCTAAAATTTTTACGGGCTTATTTATTAAGTTTCCTAATATTAGCTCTACTCTTATATGTGCCCTAATATCACCAAATGTGGTGATATGTGTTCTGCGATTGCGTGCTGTACGGCAACCTTGTTGATATTGAAAAATCTTTTGCTGGAGCGGTTTGATTGCTCTTTGGTTCGTGTCATGCGTGTTTTGAAATGGCCTATGTTGCAATGATAGATGTGGTGGCAAGATTTCAGTCGCATATTTTAGATTGTGTGAAAAGTAAATTTAGTATTAAAAGGTACAATGTTGGCATTGCTAATGAGTCTTTTGTTCACGGGTGTGTTTATGAGGATCGAAGTGTATTTTTGGAATTTCTGTGGTACTTTTAAAACGGAGTCCGAAATGCGGAGCTGCTATGAGAACTCGGACAAAGAAGAGCATTTCTGATAATTCCTGTGTGGATTTGCAGTCAAATGGTTGCTGCTAAAGTATGTGACTGACAGCAAAGATTTGGATTGTGGTTTTCGAGTACTAAGTTAACTTTGAAGGAAGTTTTTATCGTTACTTTCGAAATTTTGAATCTCAGAAAGACATGTGATATAGCAAAATCGTGGCACTTTTATTCAGAGAGTTTGTGTGACTGGCGAAATTTTATTCAGGAATGTATTATGATAAGTGCATTTTATTTTACTGTTTTGGTTTTGTAGAATGTTATGTTCATTGTTTTTTTACTATGAATTTCTGTTCTTATTGTTGTTTTTTGAATTGTTTGTAATTTAGTTTAGTTTATTTGGTTGATTTGTGAGTAATGCCTAGATTGTGCAATTCGTAGATTTTTTTAAAGTTTAAACAGAATGTGTACATGGTATTTTTTGAAATTTATTGTTATGTTAATTTATTGAAGCAAGGTGTGCATAGTTCGTAGATTCCTTTGCTGTGCAGAATGTGCAAATCCTACATGTTTTTTTAAGTTAAAACGTATCGCTGTGTACATAGATTCTTGTCAAATATTTTTGGTTAGAAACTTTATGTTTTTGCTATCTAAATTTTTGTTTTTCTTTCAGACTTTTAGCTTAAATTGTGTCTTCAAAACGTGGTTTTTGCATATGCGAAAACCGCATTTTTGGAGACATTTTAGGCTTAAAATTTGAAATGTAGACAAAAAATTTAGGCAGTAATATCGCGACGTGGAGTTTCTTGCCAAAAATATTTGATGAGAAATTTGGCGACCTGAGGGCGCATATAAGAGTAGTTCCCTAATATTTACTGACATGAGCTGTTTGTGATAAACTTAGAAAAAAAAATGAAAACATTTTTTTTTGTGTGAGAAAAGTGCTAAATTTTACTATGCCTAACAAAATATTCTGTAAATTACTCTAAAATTCAAAATGTTTCAAAAGCTCATTTCAGTATAATCAAATAGGTATACTTTAATTACACAAAAAATTTCAAGCGTGTATCTACATCAGATTTTGAGAAAAGGTACATCGAAAATGGCCAATTTAACATTGTCGGTACAGGGGTTGCTGATACCCCTTAATATTATGGTAGGATATATGATGATATGATTAAAATAACATTAATATTATTCAAGGAGATGGATAATTTCGATTTAGCTCATGACTTAGCATTCAAGAAGGTTGTTATCACTCAAGGGAATGGATGTTTTTAGAAGTAGCTCCTGAGCATTTAAGAAGGTTATTATCATTCAAGGAGATGGATGATTTCTATTTAGCTCATGATTGTTAGCATTAATATTTCTTAAGAGAAATCAAAAATCACCATGTTTAACTGCTTGTGGGCCATTTCTTCGTTTCATTAAAAGCTGGAAGACAAACTTTTGTTTCACTAAAGGTATTATGAGCATCTACTTAGGGAAAAAATGCTAAATGGTTATACTTTTTAGTATATATGTTGAAGAAATTAAACATAATTTTGTTATGCTATAATAAATCATCATAAAATTATTATGATTGGCAACATCATTATCACATCAGATAATTCTAAACTCCACAAATGCACAGCATTGCCAAGTTTAGGAAACACTGATGTAAATAAAAGGAAATTATATATACATGGAACTAGAAGTAACAGGGTGATTATCATCAACCCTCACCATAGGACTGGTTGAAGCCCTTTCCCTGATAAGCATTTCTGTCTCGCTTGTTCTTTTCAGCACAGACAAACTGCTACTTACAGTATGCGCTGTTTAATAAACTCACTTGTTACTAAACTCAGCTACTTATCACATTCAAATTTCCAGGAACTAAATTAAATATATACTAATCAATAGAAAAACCGCCGTTTATTTAACCCATCTATGGCGCTTATTAAACTCAGACTGGCAAAAGACTGATTGCCAAAATATCATACTTGTACCTGTCAAAGCTTTTACATGCAAATGTACATGATGAACTATATAGAAGGCAGAGAAGAAAACCACGATGTGCCATTCACAACGTACCAGAGTCAGTCAAGCCAGATGATATTATCGCTGAACTCAGCTGCGCAGCAAACGTCTCACACAATGCAATTAGAGCACTCTTTAAGCTCAAGGAGAGAAGGTCTAAGAGACTTAAGTGGATCCTTGAATGTGAGCCTTTTAGTTTTGCTGCCATCATTAGAGTTAAAAAGGTGTTCACGGGGTGGAATGTGCACACCATCTCAGAATACCTCAGAATATGATGCTGCTTCAAATGTCAACAGCTGGGACACACCCAAGATGTCTGTAAAAGCAAAAGTAGCTACTGCTCCTTCTGCGGAGACAATCACAGTGTGCGGGAATGTCACTCACAACACCCTATCTGCATCAACTGCAGTGATTCAAATCATAGACACGGCTTCAAATATGATTTCAGGCATCCTGCCTACTCACCGCAAAGTCCGCAATACCAACGATCTGCAAGTTACATCTGTAACATCACAGCATACTAATGGGCCAGGCTGAATACCCATTCCTGATGAAGAAACCGTTTTATATCAATCAATTTATGATACGCTCCAAAACTTGAACACTGCCGCACTGAGCAACAGGAACCTGAATGAGCTGACTGCGGATATTGCTGGTGTCAAATTTGTGCAAAAAAACTTGCAAACAGCATGAGCAGCAACAGCTCAACTCACACAATTTGTAATGGAGCATGAAATTGACTTCATACTCATTCAGCATGGTAATAGCATGGCACTTACCAGCATGGCAATAGAGTCATTAACTTCCCACTTTCACGGACAGTAGTCAATGCTAATGACGAATCCAGAGTCGCCACCACTTGCTGCCACCAAAGATGGTCTCCCAATATAATCAGATGTTCAAGAGACATAATCGCTATAGCAATTGAAACAATAGGACTGAACCTACTAATTACTGACGTTTATATTCCCCTTACAGCAAACATGCAAGCCTCACTTGATCAGCAACAAGAACTCCTGAAAGCATATCCAAAAGCACACCTTCTACTAGCGGACGATTTCAATGCTCACTTGGAGCTGTGGGGTTACTCAGATACTGACGCTCGAGGACGACAGGTAGAGGACTTCATTGCCTGTTACAATTTCATCCTGCATAATGTCCCAGGCAGTCAATCCACATATAAAACAATTCATGGACAGGGTTGGCCAGATTTAACTTTAACAACAGCACCCTTTGCATCAAAATTGCATTCCTGGATGGTCGATGATACCCCATCTAACTCGAACCATAAATACATTACGTACAGCATAGGACACCATAATAAAAAATTCTCAATCAAGAGGTACAAACTCAAGCAAAGGACGCTAAAGCTCTTCAGCCAAAAGACCTGCAGTACACTAACACGTGCAGAACAAGATTTAGAACACCGCCACAATACAGATGACGTTGATAGCTTCACTGTACCCTAATTAAAGAGCTTCAGGCCATTTGTGATTCGATCTTCCAGATCAAATCTCCAAAGGTACACTATGTTGCCAACTGGTGGACTAAAAGCCTCAGTAAGACCTGAGCTCTTCGCAGAAAGATGAAGTCGGAGCATAATTCAGATTGCCGAGAAGAACTAAGTATTATCTACAAAAAGGCACAAGCCTAGTATAAAAAGGCCATTCTATAAGCCAAGCTGTACAGCTGGAGGGCGTTTTGCACAAACAATAAAAATCCCTATGGGATACTGCATAAAATCGCAACGAATAAAGTCTTTGCACCTTCAATTCACAAGGTCTACGCAGACGGCACCAATAATGCGCAACCGACAGAGGAGCAAAGGAGCACTAAGATTCTTGATGCAGTCTTTCAAGACGATAATACATTGGACGCTTCCAATCCAGAACATCCAGCTTATTTTCTACACTCCACAACAGAAGATGACATGTCATTTACGCAGCCTGAAGTCTGCACTGTTTTGCGAAATCTAAAGAGAAACAAAGCCCCATAACCCGATTCGTTGGACTACAACATTGTCAAAGCAATGCAACAGGCAAAACCAATGTTTCTTAAAAATTTTTACAATAAATTGCTGCAACTGCGTTATTTTCCCAAGCCCTTTAAGACAGGGCAAGTTATTCTCTTCCAACGGAAAAGAAAAGGACCCCAAAGATCCGGTCTCATTCCGGCCCATCTCTCTCCTGCCCGCGCCATAGGGAAAATTTATGAGAAATGTTTAGTTCATAGAATAAAGCACCACTTGGAGATTAAGTGCAAGATCACGGACTCTCAGTATGGTTTTCGATAGCAGCGCTCAACTATACAAGCTCTTAGCGCCATACAAAATGGAATCTATGACGCGTATGACTCTAACAACCATGTAGCCATACTTAGTCTGGATCTGAAAAGTGCATTTGATTCCCTGTGGTGGCCAGCAATCCTGGAGGCACTTCACAACACTCATATCCCTGATAATCTACTGCAGGTGTGCCAAAAATTATTTCTCTGATCACACTCTTGTAGCAGTGCATGACGAAGGAGTTGTTGAGAGAAAGCAGACCAAGGGTTGCCCTCACGGTTCATGTGCAGTTCCTGACCTATGGAATGCATCTTTTAATTCCGTTCTCAAAGCACTGTTGCCAACCCACACAAAGGTGATTGCTTTTGCTGATGGTGAGACATTCATCATCAGAGGCAAATCAAGACACCAGCTGGAAAGTAACAGTAATGAGACCATCGCACAATTTGTACGGCTCTGTGGAGACAGAAACTCACCATCTGGGAGCAAAAGTCAAAGTATTTCACCATACACAAACCAGGTCAAACTCTTGCAAGGAATCCAGTTTTGAAAGTAAAGGACCATAAAATCAAACAAACTCGGGAACTAAAACTGCTGGGGCTTATAATTGATGAAAAGCTCTTCTGGCTGCCTCACCTCAGAGCAGTCCGCACGAGGACACATGCAATTGCAAATACTTTTAAGGGGCCTTCAAGGCTCAGACTGGGGCCTTAGACCACATATCCTAAAAATCCTCTATCAGTTTGTCGGGAGAAAAATGGCCGTCTATGGAGCGGCAATCTGAGCAACTCCAATGAATGAAAGGAAATTGCTCAGAGTAGTATACAACACCCCTTTGCTCTGGCTATTATAAAAGGATACCGTACAAACAGCGACAGTGGCAGCCACAATACTGGTGGGACTTTTGCCACTACATATTAGAGCATCACAAGAAGCAGCCGTAACAACTGTCCTCCAATTATATCTCTGCACCACTTTTGAACCGCTATGCTATGATCCAGAGGAGCATGAAACAAAATGTCTCATAAATGCAATCCATCCTTCACACCATCGAAAAGGGGTTATAGCATACACCACCTCTCAGCACAGCCCTTATGAAGAAAGAAGGCCAGTAAATATCATCCATTCGTCTAACTACGAAAAAGGAGTTTCGGCCCACACATCACGGAAAGATGACTCTGACATAAAGGATCATTATTATGTATACACGGATGGTTCAAAAGTGGACGGACAAGTAGGCTGTGGCCTCATAGTAACTAAGAACAAGGAAACGCTGATAACATGGAAAGGTCATATGGACAAAATAATTCAGTTTTCCAGGCTGAAGCAATTGCGATTTGCAAAGTTATCGAGTTAACAAGCCCCCAGTAGTATCTACTATTAATATTCTTACAGACAGCCTCTCGTCAGGAGAGCTTTTCATCGGTCATATATACTTTACGAAATCCAAGACATTCTTCTCCTATCATAGCGGAGATTCAGGACATGCTCTAGGAGCATTCGCCTCATATCTTGGATAAAGGCGCATGCCGGCATTCAAGGTAACTAGGAAACCGACAGGCTAGCAAAAGAAGCAGCTCACAATATCGATGCTCAAAGCATTATTACCAAACTCCCATGGTCTTACCTTAAAAAAGTGACAGGATAGCAGCTCAGCACCAGTGGCAATGGGAAAGGACACTACCGAACAAAGCAGGAGGATCTATGAATATTACTATAAAATTTCGCTCGATCGTCTTGAGTCATCCCCACAAATAGCGAGATTTGTGACGGGGCACGGGCCTTTCCCCTTATATTACTATGAGCGAGGATAGCCACATTATGTTGGCAGAGAACAATAAAAAAGTTTATGAAATGCTTCTTGGCATTACCATAAATTATGAGTCTTTGAATGCAAAGGAGCTGGTAACTGCAGTCTGAAGAAAAAGCAAGGAAGTCATTTGGTCATGCTTCTAATCATAAAATGACAGATGGACTAAACAGACAAAGGGCCTACTTTCTAATGCCTAAGTTTTGAAATTTGAATAAGTCACTGAAAGGAGCATTTTTTAAATTTGTTGTGTGCTTGTAACATATCGAAAATGCCAAGTGAAAAGACTTAAGTCTGGGGGGAGGTATGAATAAATTGTTAAAAAAAAATTTCATGTTCTCGGTATTTGCAGCCTGAGAAAGCTACATTTAAACTGGATATTTTCCGAACAGTGTTGAGCAGTTTACTAAAAAAGGACTTGCAATTAATGAAGAACTAACAAAAAATGCAGATGTCTCAAAGAAGAACAAAAAAGCCAGAAATTGAGGGACGTTGAAATTACTTTATTTTCTAGGATGGTTTCAAGCTATAAAATTAAAAAGTATTTCTATTTCTAGGGCGTTTTCCATTAATTTGTTAAATGCCGTGAGAGAATTGAGTATCAGCTGACAGATGAATCACAAGTTGGAGAAAAAGAAATCCAGCTTTATCAGAAGCTGAAAGGTGAAAAGGAAAAAGCAGATCTCCATGCAACTGATAACTGGATAACATATGTTTTACTTGGGCTGCTAAATGAATACAAGCCAAACGAAGAACTAAATGAATAAAGAAGAAAAAACTGACAAAATACGTTACTGTGTTACAAACTTGCAGTATCGACCCAACATTTAAACAGACAACTCTGGTTACTGATTAAAGGAGAAAACCTCGATGTTGGAAAGGGGTCAAGAATTTATTCCCAACTTACTACAGCAAAATGACTCATATACTACAAATAGAACTTTTACTGATATTGTTTAGAAATGGGTTCAGTGAACTGAAAAATGATAAAATAGCTTTACTATAATTAGATAACTGTGCAGCATGTACACCTTTGAACTTTCTGAAAAATGTTAGTGTCTCTTTCTGCAAAGTACATCTTCTAACATTCCTTTAACTTTAGGTTATTATAAAAGGTTTTAAATGTCATTACAAAAAACATATTCACAAAATGATGCAGAGAATTGAATTTTACGAAGATGCAAGCTCTTCGAAGAAGATAAGTAAGTCAATATCCCTGTCAGTGGCCATGCATAGCATAGTTAATGTAGGGGGTAATCTCTTAAAATTAGTTAAAAACTGTTTTAAAAAATGCGGCTTTATGTTTAATTATCGATCTGTGCGTAGCACAGAAGAGCTAATTTATTTGAAATGACATTCCCGTGCCTATCATTGGTACAGAAAGGCATACATAAATAGCTTACTTTATGCTTTTTGCATACTGTTAATGTTCCTAAAATTATGAGGAGTTTAAAAAGCAATTTGCGAAATTATTTCTAGTTTACATCAAGTAGTGTTTTTATTAGTATGTTTTAAACAGAGAAAAACACATAGTTACATGTAAATAGCAGGCTCACTGGAGCAATAAAAACAAGCAGGGGGATTAAAGCTCATTATTGAGGAGTCTTTAACCATTCATATATCAAATATAGCATACCATAGCATATATTCCTTATAATCTCTCCCTTTTCACTTCTTAAAATTAAGAAAACAACAAATACAGAAGAAATTCAAAGAATTTAATTACATTCATTTCCATCATTAATTTGGCCTCATTACATTTTATTCATTACAAAATTTTAATTTTGCTCTTGTTGCACTAAATCTTGATGACTGTTATGTTTTTGAACAAAATGCAAGATATTTTAAGTAAAAATTTAGAAACATTCAGATTTCTAGATGTTGGAAGGGGGTCAAGAATTTATTCCTGACTTAACGACAGCAAAATGATTCATAGATTACAAGAAGTACTTTTACTGATATTCTTTTGAAATGGGGCAGCAAACTGAAAAATGATAAAATAGCTTTACTATAATTAGATAATTGTGCAGCATGTACACCTCTGAACTCTTTGAAAAATGTTACTGTCTCTTTCTGCAAAGTACAGCTTCTAACATTCCTTTAATTTTAGGGTTTTATAAAAGCTTTTAAATGTCATTACAAAAAACATATTCACAAAATGATGAACAGAATTAAATTTTATGAAAATGCAAGCTCTTCGAAGAATATGAAAATGCAAGCTCTTCAAAGAATATACGTCAATATCCCTGTTAGTGGCCATGCATATCATAGTTAATGTAGGGGGTAATCTCTTAAAATTAGTTAAAAACTGTTTTAAAAAATGCAGCTTTTATGAAGTCGCAGAAGAATTCTTAACTATAAGTAATGTTCTAGACATCAGTGAGAGAAGTTATGAATATTTATTTTTAGAATATGTGTCAGTTCACAACAATATTGAGACAAAGTGCATAAGAACTGACTATGAAAGTCTTAAAAAGAGCTACGGAAACTGACAGTGAAAGTGATACAGAAAAAGTGATGACACGCCATCATCAATCAAACGTAGAAAGGCAGAACAAATTCTAGGAATTCTTGAATTGAAAGGTGCTGATCAAAAGCTATCAGAAGTTTTGCAGAACTGAGACTACAACTGAAAAACTGTTATTGAAACATATTAAAAAAAATAGATAGTATATATGTTTCCAAGATATAAAATTTCATCACCAATGCAATTATAAGAAATTTTTTAAATGAATTTCAAAACTGTGTAAATAATTTGATTTTAGTATTAATTTTTTTTACTATTATTTAAGATTCATTACTGAACTAGTTGCTAGTACTTATTTCACTTGGAAAGTTTAACTGATATCATGATTTGCAATATACAAATCACTGTTTATTTAAGTTAGCCACTTAATAAACTCAATACATCTGGAACGGAAGTAATTCATTAAAATTGCTCATTAAAACAACAGTTACTGCACATGTAACTCAATGCATTTATCACTGTATTGAGCACGCTAATAAAAAGTGCTTTGTAATTAAACCAAAAATTTGTTGTCACACTATTAAAATGCTTTTTAAACTTATCACAGTTGAATTTTAGAAACATTAGCAGTTTGCTTTAAACAGTAATGATAGGCATACAGATGTGACTAAAAGTAATAAATAAGTTCTATGTTACTTAAAAATATAGATGGGTAATTTAAAGGCAGTAGTAAAATCGAAATGATATTCAGATGCAACATTAATAACTAATGCTTTAATAATAAAAATGATGCTAAATGTAATACAGTTTTTTTTTTTTTTTTGAAGCCAGTAAGTAACTAGACACAAAAATTCAAGAAACTAATAGATTGACTTCTGGATAAAATAATGAAACTTCTAAAATTAATTAAATTAATTTTTGCATCGTTGAAAAAAAATATTACATTAAGATGAACTATTATTATATGAAAAAATTATTCCATGAGCAGTACTGATTTAAATAGGAAATATGAATTTCATGATCAGAGTTTAAGTTACAGAATTATTTATTCCCTCTGCATTTCAGTCCTTACTTCGTAACACCTCCTGTATATTATCCAAAATTTGACAAGAATTAGGAAATATACACAGCAAAAAATACAAAATACATTTATCAATTTTTTTAAATAAACTGCATCCTGGAATTTTAAGGTGGAAGATAGATTGCTATGGAGGTCATACAATGCAAATAACATCCTTTGTTATTGTCTTTGTGATATACACAGAAATGCACACTATAATTTTGATTATGAAACAGAAAATTAATGTCTTGTTATAATTTAAGAAATTAATTATAATAATAACTGTATTTCATTCATATAACTTACAGCATTTATGTACACTATTCTTAAAACAAACCAAATTCTTTTCAAATTTAATTCAATTAAACAGAAATTAAATAATTAATTAATTACATAAGACAAAAATTAAATGAATTAAAACTGGTAAAACATCATTTAAAAATTTGACAAAGTACATAATTAATAATTTAATTTATTAAATACGTCTTTATTTTTTGGAATGTAACATTTGCATTAGTTCTTCACAGCAATATATGTTTCTGACAGTTAGATGATGTTCTCTTATTGCTTAAATTGACCACAGAAACGTTTTTTTCATATGGTTTAGTAGGTTTTTTAGAGAAATGTAAAAATAAAACAAAACATATAAAATCTTTATAATTAAAAAACTACAAATTGTTAAAAATTGTTTTTCAAAATTCATTCTAGCATAAGAAATAATAACATGGCATTAAAAGATGTTAATTTTTTAGCCTTAAAACATATTTAATTTATATTTTATGATGTTCATCAACCAGCAATGAACATATAAAGTAAACATCATTTCATTTTAACTTTTTCTATAAAAATATTAATTTTAATTAATTTCATGCAAAACTAATTTTAAATAATTTAGAATAAATCAAATTTTAATGTTTTAAAAATTCCTTCAAATAATTTTAATTTCACTATGCTATAAGATATTACATTATTAAAAAGCTATAAAAACATTTAAATAACATCATATTTGTTACATCCAGCATTATCTTAGCTCCGGCCTAAACTGTAAACAAATACAATCAAGCGTCGTTAATCCGGACACCCATAATCCGGAACTCAAAGCTACAAACTTTTTGCGTGTGCGTCAATGCATAATTCATTCACTCATGCGCATGCGCGTAATACCTTTACGCATGTGCATATGCATGTGTGCATGCGCATAATATGTTTACACATGCACGTTTAATGTATAACGGATGGTATAAGCTAAGCTAAAATTATCTAATTATCTATTTCAGTTAATGTTGCAGATTGCATTGTTCCTTAATCTTTGAACTGGATCCGGCTTATTATTTTTTTTCCAGATTGTTAGAGCAATTTTATAAAAGTAAGCTTGAACTTTCGCTTATGTCAAATAGAATTTCTGATTCTGGAGCTGCCAAAGGATCTATCTACAAAGCGAAAAGATGTTTCGATGTCTATCAAATAAAAAGTGGAATTGCTGCAAAAAATGGATAAAGGCATATCCTTAGTTTTTCTAACGATTCCGAAATCTGTTTATCAATTTCACGCTGCTCTGCGGGGTGGGGACATCGCGGCACACGATGAACTGGAAGTTGATCTGTCAGCACTATCCTTATCTTCAGGGCATATGTTTTTATTTTATTTGGCTTATAATTCCTTAGTAAATGTAGCATTTCATCTCTATGTACTCCGTCTTTGATATGATTTAAATCAAATTCCTCGTCATTATAAATATCACGAATACACATCAAATAGTTTTCTGTTTGCAATTTTCTAATTTCGACTATGCATAATGTATGCTTTACGCATGCGCACATTGAAAGAAATGTTTAATAAAGTAAACAAATAAATATTAAGCTTTTTTTTTGTAAATTTTGATACCCTTTAGATCATAATTGCTCTTTATTTCATAAATTACAGTTTCATATTTTTAATTTTATAATATCTGCATGCCATCTTACCAGATTTAAATTGGTGATCTATAATCCGGAAAAACCGATAATGTGGATTAAAGACTTTTGACTGTACTTTCAATGCAAAAATGATCATACCTGGGGAACTGTAATAGTGGGAAAGCAGAAACATTCCTAATGGAAAGAAATGTATAAATTTCTTTATATAAAAATGTACCACATGAAAGCTTAATTTTTTTTATTTCTTGATGCATCAGCTCTTTCTGACCATCAACAACACAAGAACAAACTATTTTACCACTTTAAATGTTTAAATTTAAAAAACATTACAAATATTGTCAAAAGTATCATTGATGACCACAGCACCACACTGTAACAAAGAATTGGATAACATCTGATAAATGAAAGGGGGTGGGGTAATAGCTCACTTGTTTCCAGCCTCAGATTTAAGGCTCCATATATTTTATGATTTTTATTGTTTGCTCCATATATTCCTACTGTCGTGGGTATATTATTCGCACAGAATAACTGAAAATAAAAAATATACACTAAACATTAAGACTTTAATTCTTCGCAGTAAGGCTTTCTAGTTCAAAGATACAGACTGCACACTGAGAGAATAAGACTAAAATAATTCTATATAACAACTAATGAAAAAGTATTTATCACCTTCCCCCCCCAAAAAAATTATTGCTGTTCTTCATGCACACTCTTGTTATGTAAGTGGTAGTATGTCTGGCTAGCAACTGGAAGTTCAGTGCTTTGAATCTGGTGAAGGCATAGTCAATTTTTCACACTTCTGGCTTTTAAAATAACCTATTAGTTCAACAACTTCAGAGCACAAATCTATTAAGCACTTCTCCACATATATGCTTATAACTATTACAAAAACAAGGTTTACAATGCAAGATGACAATTATAAGATGACAACTATATCATGCCATCACACACATCAGCTATATATTATGAAATACACATACACAATTCAGTTTTAAAAGATCAATATGTGTGGCTTTCTACCTGAAGGAAGCATTCTTATAAACTAAATGAAAAGACTAGACTGTAAGAAAAACACAAGATTGATGCCCCTAGACTTCAATAAGCAAATTATTTTACTTGATGATAAATTTATTTTCAAGTTATAAAATTTCACCAGATGTTCACCGTTGCTGTTCCTTTAAGGCTACTGCAGTATTATTAAAAAGAAGTAGGATTTATTTTGGCTGTTTTTACAGCTCTTATTTTCCAGGATAGGTTCTCCGTTAAGCTTTGGTAAACTCCGTGAAAATTCTGCACAATCATCTTATAAATGACATTCTTTTCCTGAACTGAAAAAGAAATTCTATGCAACAGCTGTCAAGGTTGACAGACAATTTCCAATTAAAACATGCTTTAAATTTCATTGGCCTTGATTCAGCAATTTACTGGCCCATCAGTCAGTTGTTTAGTTTGGTCCTAATGTAGAGTCATTAAGATTTTTGCAGTAGAAACACACAAAATGAGCAATGCCTTCGCCAGGAAATTTCGAATACGTGCCAAGTGTGCTGTTGTTACACCGTAACAGCATGCATAAAGAAGGGAGAAAATACCTTATATTCAGATGATAGTCAATTCATAGTCAGGTTGCTAGTGACAAGAGCACATTCAACTACACAGAAGTCTTTCTAAGAGAACAAACTGGCATTATTATGGAAACTTTATTTTCCGATTAAGTTCAAATGATTTAAATGCTTTTTGTTCATTCACCTAACAGCAAAGCACTTCTGAAGCCATGCTTATGTTAATATCAATTATCACATGTCTCAGCATCAGATGAGTGTGTCCATTTGAAGGTAAAATATGCCTGATGGTTTATGGATAGGCTGTATACCATGTATGTTTATCATTTTAAAAAGGCTTAGGAAATGGAAAAAAAGTTGTGAGTACTTTATGATGCATTTCAGCAGAATACTATCATACAATCAATGTCTAAAAGCTCTAATTAAGTAAAAACAACAATCTAGAACTTACTTTTTTTATCAGCCTGTACATATTTAAGAGGTAGATTCATTTCCATAACATGAAAATTTTGCAAGAAGTTATTCGCAGATCCATTATTTTTCATTTTAATTTTGGGAAAACTAAAGACACAAGCACCATTTAAATCACCATCTAAAGCAGCATTATGCCAAGACTGGAGAACTGGAGAGTTCTGAACATAATTTACTGACCAACTTGATCGGGGTAAAAGTCCACATAAGGATTCGATTTCGACCTAGATATGTACATAAATATGTTTTATTATCAATAAACAATGTAATAAGTAAAACAAAGACTACGGTAACCAGCAGATATGTAAGATAAATGGATAAAATTATTACTTCAATATTCTTATAATAGCATTTAAATTAAAAAAGAAAAAATATGCATTAAAAATGGTAACACAATAAAACATTAAGACACAGCCTTTAAAAACACATGTATACCTTTCTCCATACTCAGAATCCAAATACTTTCCTATTTCATAATAAAATTATTAAGCAGTTTATGCTCTTATCAAGATTCTTATGATTACATAACCACAAAAGTTTCATACAAAAAGTAATAAGAAAAGAGATAAGGAAATTTTACAACAAGCAATTAGACATGTTCTGAGGCAAAAATGTGTTGTTTGAATGATATGTACATAAGTGCAAAAAGAAATTTCAGCAATGTTATTAAATCATAAACTATTAAAACCAATAGAACAAAAACTATGTAAATTAATCATATAGCTATATCATTCACTATGTACTTTCATGCATCCTCCAGTGGCATTTGAATACATTCATCTTGCAACTATGAATATGTTATTCATTTTTCATCTAGTCCAAATGATAAGTGTTTTTAAATCAAGAATATAATAAGGCTCAAATATGTTACAATAGGATAGGTTAAATATGTAGATAGAACAAAAGACCACAAATACCACAGACTGAGAGCTCTGTAGAGGGAGATTTAGCATAAAAAATTATTTCCGGGCTATGGAAAAGGTTCTAAAACACATAGGAGATGAAGACAAACAGTTTAAATTTCAACAATTATACAATCCACAAGGAAAAACTATACCTAGTATCAACTGTGAAAATCTGCTCTATAACTTGACACAACTGACGGTAACTACAGGAAAAGAAGTTTCAAGATAAACTGCTATTAAATTTTCAAGTCAAGTAATCTCTAATGTTCAGCAGATTTGCATCTCTCTCACTTCTTTGCTCCAGATTTGATTAAACTGCAATCATAAACTGAAGCCTGAACCTAAAAAGCAACGTATCTGAATTGAATTATAAGTGGATACTCATCATGACACAACAAAAACACCAGAGAACTTGTTGTTATACTATCATCATCAGAGAAAAAAGCAAATATGGTAATGGAACAGTCATGATATCTGTAGGTTTTATGCATACTATGCCCACAAAGTTCTTTATTTTTGCAACCATTCATCATAGACCCATACCTCTAGAAAAAAGTTTTAAATCAAAGAAATATTCACGTATTTGCATTTTTGAATTTTCATTCACAGGATTCAAACCTCGGACCAAATTACCAACATTTTCAGCGACTATACCGCTTGACTGCTGGTAGGATCCAATCCAAAGGGACAAGATGAAAATGGTGCTGTCAACATCTCAAATGGACTCTCTCAGAATGGCATACTGTCCTGTTCAATATGTCACTCATGAAAATCACCCTGCTGATAAAATAAATTTCACTTAATATTGATCTGAAGGAATGAGGGATAAAAATGCCATATGTCTTCAGAGAGATGTAATGTCAGTTTCACTCTAAGAAATTTTGAGATGATCAGGGGAGCAAAATACATGCTAATTTTAATTTAAACTATCCATCATTAGCAAGATCTCTCCACCCTTATGGAAGAATAATAGATAATTTGGGTAGAAAATTTTAAAAATTCACTTGAAAACATTCTTTAAAATATGCAAGCAATTACAGCAGTAAAAGACCAGTTTTATTAACATATTATAAAAACAAAATTTTTTAATGGAAGTGAAGCATTTTGGATATTTTTGGATTTGTAAGATATAATTTATCAGCCATAGATACTAGTCAGCACTGAAACATGAAGAAGTAAAATGTTTAAATTTGGGAAACAGTTAAGAGTACCTAAGGCATGCAAAAATTGAAATTTTTTAAATGCCACATCGCAATCACTGACATGTGAAAGGGCCTTAAAAGGCATAAAAGTTTGATTGAATGCAAGCCTTCTCACTACAATGGAATTCAGAAACTGAAATTAAGTTTTGTGATTTGATAACACAATCTATTTAAGTCCATTAAAGAGTTATTTATTATTGCCTATTAAAAATGAAGAGGAAAAGAATCCTTCAACTCATACATGAAATTGTTAGATTTTAAGAATGCCATGTAGTAACTTTTAATACTGCAAACAAATTTTGACAGCATGTACTATGCTCAGAAGTTCTAGCAAGGTCTACGCAAAATATCAGCGGATGCTTGCACATTAATGTCAAACAGCTAAATGACTAGTGAATGGTGTTCCACTCACCTGAAATCACAGTTTTCAAAAGTTTTCATGGTCTTTACCCAAGGAGTGACAGAAGGTAGAAGAAAAACTGGACACTGCAGCTTGTTCCTGTGTTGGATGAAATGACAGAGATTGGTGTAGAGACCAAGTGGCGAATGCCAACAAGGCTTCATGAAAGAACGTCAAACCAGCCTGGCTAGAGGATAAGGATGAGGAAAGGCATAACGTGCAATAAGCAGACCCCCTAGCCTTTATTGCTTGCATGCTGACAGTCTGGCTGTAAAGCCAGATATACAGCCATTTCTACAAGGTGTTCTAGGAGCCATTTTCCAGCATAACAATGCTAAGCCCCATGATGCTATGAATGCTATATGTTACTAAGAATAGACTACAGGGAAACTTGTGCTACCAAGACATGTCACATCTTTGGACCTGCCCTCCACTGAGCTCATTTGGGACACCATTGATAATTTATTGCCAAATGAAGAACCAGCTGAAAATCTTAACACATCACATGTCCAAGTGCCTGCAGTATGTCGAAATATCCCTTAGACAATGGTTAATAATCTTTTTTTTTAATGTAACCAAAACAGGGACAGGAATTCCATATTTAATTTCAGACCCTGATACACTTTCTCACAAATTCAAACTATGATAAAATATATACGGAAAAGACCAATTATGGTGTGGTTATTAGTGCCTGTAACAAGTGTAAAAAAGTGCTGAAAAAGCTAAACATAGACATCACATAATGGAGTAAACCACAAAATTTTAAAGCTTACAGTTATTACATGTAGTTATTATACATTAATAAATGTAAGAATAAAATTTACTTTTATTACATACAGTTAACTATAAATATATATATATATTTTAAACAAATTTAAATTCTTAACAAATACGTATAAAAGTAAAAAAGCAAATTTAAATTCCAAAAAAAGAAAAAAAGACGAAATAATTTAAAATAATTTAAAAAATGTGCAAACATGTAAAAGATTTAATTCTCGAACTAATCTACAATATCATTTAAATTCAGAAGCATAAGCAAATCAAGTGCAAAATCTATCTACGAAAATAATCTACTAATTTAATAAATTAAAATTAAATTAAACAATTTTAAAAAAATGCATATGTGAATGACTGTAGAGTAGGCAGGAGACAGACTTATCAAGGGGAAGTTGCCTCCAAACCTAACTCTCCAATCATTCAATTCGTGTTTCGTCATTCATGCAGGCAAGGGTAAAAGTCAAAACCAAAAGTAATTCCAATAAAGTGGAACCCTTAGAAATTAACATTTAAGTATTAACATTTAAGAATTAAAGTTCAAAAAGGAAAATACTAATGAAGTCTTTTGAGTAACAAGCAAGTAAAGTCAAGAATTAAACTTTTTCTTAAAAAATTAATTTTTTTATAAAATAATAAAAAAAAATAATAAAAAAAATCAAATCTAGAAACCAATGCATTTTAGAAATCCTTGTCTACAGAAACTTCCCCTACACGAATATGCATATCAATAAAAAGAAACTATAAAAGAACTCTACATAATCCATATAAACCAAGAAACAAAAAGAACTAATTCACAATTTTTAAAAAACAAATATATACTTAAAAATATAATTTCATATTTAGAAAATGCTTAGATACTACATAAAAATTTTTTTAAAAAAATACTTAAAGCAAGTAAATAGTAAGTTTTAATTCTAACTTACCTACTATAGGGGTGTTGGGGTCTGCAAAAGTGTTGTGAAAGAGAAGTAAGTGTGTTCTTCAAATTATATAGATGGCGCTTATGTAGGTAAAGTTGAGTGTCAAGCTGCCATCTTTGTTATAGTAAAAAAAAAATTTTTTGTAAACATGAATATTAAAAATTAAATTAAATTAAAAATCCTAAAGGTAGTAATATCAATTATTTAAGGAGTTAAGTAACTGAGCTAATCAAGAGATGTAAGTTTGCTTGAAGGAAATTAAAGTGAAGTGGTATGTGAAAAAAATGTAAACTGTTTGTAATTTGAAATGTGTGTTCTGTTGAAAAATTGTGAAAATTGTTATAAAAATTAAGTAAAAGATATTTTGTGTGAAAATTGCAAAAAATTAAAGTAATTAAGAAAAACTTAAATGTTTTAATATTAAAGTTTTAAAGTAAAATTTCCCAAAATTTTTTTGAAATGAAGTCCTTAAAAAACCTCTAAAAATTCCCAGAAATTTCTAAAAAATTCCTTTAGGAAGTTAAATAAAACTTAAATTTGATGAAAGAAAAAATTAAAAGTTTAATGAACTTGATTTCAATTGGTATATCAAAACTTAACTAAATACTGGCTAAAGTATAGAAAATTAGAAGAAGAAGATTAAAATCTTCACTCAATTCGGGCTATAATTGAGACTTTTGAAAAGAGTTGGCCCTTTATTAGTAAAAGGAAAGAATCCAGTATTGATTAAATATGCATATTTACAAAATATTTACAATAAAAATTTACAATAATTTCTCTACTCTTTTATATCCTTCATTACCCTCCAGCTAAGGTTTGAGGTAATGTTATCATATCCAAACGAGCCAAAAAAATATAAAGTTCAGGCCTGCCTTTTTAATATATAAATTAATGAATTTTGGTGGTATTTGGTTATCAACTTGTACATTAATTAGTTTTATGATTTCTTCCTTTAAATCGTCATTTTCAGTACATATATTTTTTATTCTGATAATTTGGCTATGAAACATGTTTTCTATTACTTTTCTAGAGATATTAGAGTTCCAATTAATTAGTAGGAAAATGGAAATTCCTTCTTTTATCAAATAATTTAATTTTGCTGTGTTTAATAATTTGCAGGTCTAGGAATTCAATAGTATCTTGATTCGTATTCGTTTTATTAAGTGTTAAACTATTTGGGTAAATTTTGAATTGCTCAAAAGTAGAATTATTATTGAAAGTTATAATATCATCTATGTATCTAAAAGTATGAGCAAATAGCTTTAATTCATTTTTATTTAAACTGAGTTGGAATTTATATTCAAATGTAAAAAGAAATAGGTTACAAATTTGTGTAGATAAAGCATATTAAAATATGTGCAATTTTCAGTTCTGTATAATGCACGGAATGCACTAACTGAATCAAAAAACCTTGGGCAACAGGCAATTTCATACATGGTCTCATACATCTCATACATCCAAATAAACCACTGGATTACATAGTAAAACATTATAGTGTAACTTTAGTTTCATGTTGAGCATGACACAAACATTCAATTAATTATTAAAAAGTGAAATGGAAATTAAAATTTAACTTATAAGTGTTAATGCATGACTGATTTAAAGCAAGCTGTTAAAGAAAGGAGTTTTGTAAAAATACTGGTTCCATTCAAAAACCAGTAACGCTTACAAAACCAGCTTCATGATTCACATATGTTCATGAACTATTACAAAGGGAAAAAAAAGTATTTAAAATAAACTTGAGATGTGTGATATTTAGTTAGGAGTGCAATGAATTAGTTCAAGCTGTGATTAACCAATTTATCTCAATTCCCTCCCCCTTTTTTTATGTTACATGACCTCACACTGCATTCACTCGTTGTAATCCAGCTAATAGTATTACTGAAGTCATGAGCAGAATTAGAAGAGATCTCTTAATTTAACACAAATGAATAATCAAAATGTGAGAAACTTGCTCTGCAACTATTCAGTAGAGGTAAGTAGTGAGAATGATATTGAATTAAAGTAACAATACTATATGAACATACTGATGATAGAAATGCAAACAAGAACAATGTTATGCATGGTTATGAATCTTACTGTTGAACAGCAGCTATTTTTTCAATCACATTATAAAGTTTAGTAGTCTAAAATAATAATCGAAAATTTAGAAGGGTGTAAAAACTCTTTTATTTAAAACTAAGAAGAAACTAGGCATACCTGCTGTTTACAAATTAGCCAAATACATGTGATGATGTAACTTAAAATAACAGTTAAATGGAAAATTTAAATTAAATAAAATAATAGCCGAAGGTCACACAATTCAGTTTAATGTGAAGTTGGTTCAACTTAACCAGATGAAAAATGTGCAATGCAATCGCCGGGACTCGAACCTCGGAACTCTCAAATACATGAAGAGTGTCCTGACCATTATACCACGAAGGCATGCTAAGAAGGCAGGAGAAATACCTTATAAGACTACAAATCTTATCATATCTAGCAACCTAGTAACATGGTCTCGAAAGGCAGAACATGCTCAGTCTTACAATTTAAAAAACCTCACCTTAAATACATGCGAATTAAATTTGCATTCTGGCTGGAAAACTGAACGGAGAAGTCAGAGTGAAGATTGAAAATATAAAATAACTGGTTACTTAACAATAAAGGAACATTACAATGCATTTGGTAAAAATTTTTCAGTTTATGATGACACTAGCATAAACTGCATGATGCAAATAAACAACGGTTTGTCATCTAAAAATGAATTTAAAAAAAGAAATACAAATAATGAGCTTTGCAGTTCACTGAAAGAGAAGATGAAATGTGGAAAAATCAAGCTTCAAACATTTTGTAATTTAACCAAATTATCTGTATAAAAATGTAGCTCACTTTTCACTAAATAACAATTTAAGAACTAATTTGAAAATCTTGTTAAGTTTGAAAATCTTTAATTTCTACTGTAGCTTATAATTAAAAAAATTACTTTAACTGTTAAATGGTTTATTATTATTTCATTTATTGTATTTAATTAATATAAGTTCTTTTAATGCACATGAAATGATGAACTATACCTAACCAAATGCAATAAAGTCAATTCAACTAAAGAACTTTTATATGAAAAACTGCATGATACAAATAAACATACGGTTTGTTATCTAAAAACTGAATTTGAATTTGAAAGTAATATAAATATGTCCTACTTCTAATAAAAGATGAGATAAAAATTCACTGTGATCCACCAAAATGTTTTCCAGATTCTTTTGGAATCCACTTTCTCTAACAACTCCAGTGTTTGTAGAATGTGATTTACTAAATGAATGGCTCGCAGATGCTTCCTGTGTTACACTACTACAAGTTGATTCATCAACTGAAAAATGGAAATACATAAATAACTGCAAAATTTGAATAATTTATAACTCAAAATTTTATGTTCAAAATATGGGAAAAGATTAAATTACACATATACACATACATGCACAAACAGGAGCTTCAAAACAGTGTTTGGTTGTTGCTGTATTTCAAAGTTTGACAGTATGAAAATATTTTGAACACAAACTTATTCAAAATACAATGTTTCCACAATCATACTAATTCTGCCATTGTGTATGGCTGAAAAAAAATGTTTCTAAAATACTTAATTTTTAATCTATTATCATTACATAGTTTCTCTTTCTAGATATTTGTTAAAAAAGTGAACAAATTTCATTCAACAGCTATCTGAAATCCAACTTCTTCAATTAGCACATTCATCTAAAGTAAGAATACATCGTTAGCAATTTAATTACAGTGGCAATGTTTAATGATTATAAGCCTTAAAGAGATGCCTTCATGGAAGTCTTTCTCAAGGAAACACGCACATTCATATTACACTTGGAGGAAGCAAAAAACTGTCATTCACCTAAGTTGCATCTCAGCTAAGTTATTTAATTAAGTGCCTAGGGTAAAGGTCCAGGAAAAACTGAATATATATATATATATATATATATATATACTTATATAATAATAATTTATTTCCTAAACAGTATTGATTAATTGATTATATTATCTCCTAAGTTTAATTAAAGTAGAATTATTTTAAAGGTGTGAATCCATACTGGTAAGTTATATTTTGAAAGATGTTTTGAAGTAATTTGAAAGCAAAATGTTAATAATGTTTTAACGGGGACTGGAGTTAAATCATCATGAAGAATAAAATTTCAATTGTAAAAGGAAAAATTAAAAACATGTAATCATTACTAATTCAGAAGTCAAACAACAAATGTAATCATTGTCATTGATTGGAAATTAGTTGACTTTTCAAGGGGAACAAACCAACTCCCGTTCAATGAACAATAATTGACAAAAATACGTAAATACGAAAGTGTTTCATCTTTACTCGAGTTATAAGTTAAAGCCAAACCGGCAATTCTAGTCAGGCCAAATATTTCCGCGAATAGAAGGAATTATGAACCAATGCTGATACTCAAAGAACTTATTCTTATGAAGCATTTTAGTCAATTCAATTTGGAGTAAAAATCAATTACTGTAGAGAAATCCTAATTAACTCGAGTAACCGTCCCCGACACTTTCATGTTTATGCATTTGAGTACTATATTATTTGTAGAAATTAAACATTGGAAATTGTCATTATGAAATCGAATTCAAAGTAAAGTTGAAATAAACATAGAAGATTACAAAATAAGATAAATAATGCAAACTTTGTAAAAACAAATCAAAGACAATATAAAAATAATATAGAAAATAATATAAATAAGATCAGTGAATGTACAAGAAGATATAAAGGCCAGAAAAGGTATTAAGTAACTTACATTCTTTCTAGTGGGGGAGTTGGCAAAGTGTTCTCTTCGTGTCTGACTCATAAGTGTAAGGTGTCCGAAAATTCTTAGCAGCAGTGGGGGCTTTGAATAATATCAGTCGGTAAGACTTGGGTGAAGTAATTTATGGCAGTGGGTGGGGCTTGGAATTCTTGAGGGATGTATTATGTGGAGTTCTTATCTGAGTGAGACTGTCTGTTAAGATTTTTTTGAAAATACTAGTGAATGGAAATTAATTAATTTCTGGCTAATTGTCGTGTCGCAATGATTAAGAATTTAAGAAAGGAAAAAGGAATTTTCACTGTCCAAGAGCTAATAGACAGACTAAAGGCATGAAATAGGCCCATTTTTTTAGTAACAGTATAGTAACAGTATAAGTCTGAAGACAATTAGCTTTTTACAATATATACAATTGAGTAATTTAATTACACTATATACAAATCCTTCAACTGACAGTCATCCAACTTATACCTTATTATTAGCTTTTTACAATATATACAATTGAGTAATTTAATTACACTATATACAAATCCTTCAACTGACAGTCATCCAACTTATACCGCCTTCTGAGGTTTAGGAACAAATTATCATATCCCTATCAGTTAAATGATTTAGAGTGAGTATTTAATGTCTACTCTTTTAAGGCAATGGTTGATAAATTGAATGGGAATTAGATTATTTTTGAGAATTTTAATAAGGATCAAAATTTCGCGTTGTAAATCTATTGTATCTGTGCATATAATTTTAATTCATTGTATTTGATTAATTATAGTATTGTTAATTACTTTTTTGGATATGTTGGAGTTCCAATTTATTAATTTGTTAGTATTGAAATTAAAGTTTCTTGTTTTGTCAAAAAGTAAAATTTTTTTGTAGTTAATGATTTGAAGATCTAGAAAGTCTATGCTATTTTGTGAATTATTTGTTTTATTAAGTGTAAGACAATTCGGATAAATTTCGGAGTGTTCAATTTTACCAAAATTATTAATTGTAATAAGGTCATCAATATATCTGTCGGTGTGTTTGTAGTAATTTAACTTTTGTGGTTGTAGATTTTTTTGGAAGTTAAATTCTTTAACAAATAAAAAGATATTACAGATCGAGGTGCTGGAATGTAAGCCCATTGGCAATCCTCTGACTTGTTTAAAAAGTTGATTTTGAAACTTGATATAGTTATGAAAAAGTGTGCATTTTAGGTAGGTTTTCCATTTGTCAAGAGTCATGATATTGAGCATATTAGGGAAAAGTTTAGGTAGATCAAGTAGGCTGGTATAGATTTCTTCTAGAGGAAGTGAGGTATATAAGTTTTCAAAATCATAGCAGTTAATGTTTTGGATGTTAATGGTTTGAATGGTATTAATGACAGGAGTGTTATTATGAATGATCCAGCAGTAGTTATGATTATTGTTACAATCATTGAAAATAAATTTACAGATTTTATTAAGTTGAATTGAAAAATAATAGTCTACATTTTTCTTGTAATTATTAGTTCCATTAGCTATAAATCTGAATTTTAATGGTGTTTCATGGAATTTGGGAATCGCATAAAGATTTGTAAATCTGTTGTAGTTTGCATTGAAATATTGAGTTTCTTATGAAAAGTTTTAATCCTGTTTATTATAGATGTTTCTGTAAGGTTGGCCAATTGATAAGTAGTTGCGTTGAGAAGTTCTTTATGAACAACTTCAGCGTAGAATTGTTTTCATATAATGCTAAAGTTATTAGTTGCTTTATCTATTTTTGTAATAGTAAAAAGCTGTTTTAATTTATTAATATCTGATGTAAGTTGCGACCAATTCAGTGTATTTTTAAACTTGAGGTGACTGATTTCGGTGGATATGCGTTGAAGAATTTTAGCTTTCCATTTTAAGAAGGTATCTATGGGTAAATTCAGTTGATAGCTTGCTTTAACTATAAATTCGTTGATGTTGTTTTCGAAAGTCTTGTAACAGTAATTTGTAGTCATGTTTCTGACTGGTCTAAATTTTGTACCATAACTCATTAGTGTTTTTAGTTGATGGTTTTGTATGATATTCAGGTTGCCAGTAATTATGTGCTGGTGATGAGAATCTACGTAATTGCTGTAAATTGGTGTCTTACAATGTCATTCTGCTGTTTCATCTATTTCATGGTGGTTAGTGAGCAAGTTGCTTAAGGTCCTTTGATATTTAAATGCAATCATTGGTATTGTGTCAACTGCAGGGAAGTAATCTTTACAATCTCTGATGATTCTTGAGAAATGAATATTGTCAAACTGTGGATGCAGAAAATTGACTTTAAAATAAATTTTGCGTTGAGTGAGACTATTAGAGAGTCTGAAAAGACTAAAATCAAGAATCATGTCTTTAATGATTTGTATGTCATCGTAGCTTTCTTGAATGAATTTTTTTAGTTTGATAAGGAATTTATTATTACAGGAGTGTAACCGGTTGAGAAGTTTCTTGGGAAAGTAGTCCGAGTCAAAAAAACATTTCAATTGTTTTTTCAATGCAAATGTAGATAAAAATCTCGCATTATTTTTTATTTTGCTTCCTCTTTTTCCTCTCTGCGTTTTGTTGCTGTAGAGCTTAAATTGGCTGAAAATAGACTTCTTAGAAGTATCTCTATGACTATGTATATAAGTGTTAAGTCCATATGGATAAAGTGAACGTTGTTTTAGTATATAGAGAGATTCCTGAAAAATTCGTGTTTTGTGATTGGGTATTATATCTAGTATCTGAAGTTGAATAGAGTTGAAGTCATGGTGTTTAAAGTGTTCTAATTCTGCTGTATTGAGTTGTGATGGTGTACTTATTTTAATGCTATTTTTTTGTGCGTTGAATTTTTTGATTTGAGCTCTATGGTTATTGATTCGAAAGTTAAGATTGTTTTTAGTCTGTTCTATATATTTAATATGTCAAGTACCGCATGTAATCATGTAAATACAGTTAAATGTTTTTCATAGAAATTGTTTTTTGGGTTTACCTGTAGCAAGCATGCCATTAAATTTTCAAGTTTGTCATCTAGTGGAATGACATTTAATGATTTCAATATGAGATAAACTAGCAAGATATAAAAGTAAGGAGGCTGCTAACCTTCAATACAGTAAAGTTTTTGTATAAGAACTTTAAAACTTAAAAAAGAATGGAGAAAATATATATTAAGTGGGTACATTAGGTAAGAGATAAATAGCACTAATAGCTGCTATTTAGCATATCAAATGTTGTATGATCTTAAATCCATTTAGTGCGAAAACAAGTTATTACTTATTATTACAATTGAAATTTTATTCTTCATGATGATTTAACTCCAGTCCCCATTAAAACATTATTAACATTTTGCTTTCAAATTACTTCAAAACATCTTTCAAAATATAACTTACCAGTATGGATTCACACCTTTAACCCTTTGCGACACGCATATTTAAAATATATTTTAATCTTTAAAAAAATGCCTTAGAATAAGTCAGATGGACTTACTTAAGTGCCTTTAAGGCTTGAAAAAAATTCTGCGCTTTTATTTTTTACGGTGAAAGGTGGGATACCGTTTGTCCCACCATGCAACTAGCACATGTCTTATAGCATATTGGTGTATAGCAGGAAAAAAAATCATATGTGGAATGAATAAACAAAATAAAGCGTGCATTCTAAAATATTCATAATAAACACACTAAAATGCATTTTGTACTTTTTGCATATATGCATGACTTGTAAAATTTTGCATATGCACATTTTGCATATAGTATATATTTAATATTTTTAAATTTTAGGAACAAAAGAAAATATTTTCTTGAATATTATTTTAAGATTAAAATTTGATACTCGTACATATGATACTAAACAAAATGTTAAAATTGGCACTTGATTCAAAAACATTTATATATGATTAAAATCGAAAAAAAAATAATTTTTCACGAAACTTTGAAAAACATGTTGTTTTATTCTTTTGTAAGCATAGAGGCACTTCACATGTTTCACACATCCAAAATGTTCGTCGTTCTTCTTTCGATATGCTGCAATATGCACATCTTCTCCTGCTTGTTCTCTTTGGCGTTTTACTTACATTTTTTAGTCTTTTTTCTGGTTGTACGGACGGGATTTTAGTTTTTATTTGAACTGGGGATTTCAGTTTTCTTTTCAGCTCTTTCTTGCCTGCAAGTGCCATTAGACCTTCTATAACTGAGAGAAGAAAATCTTTCATTGTTTTTACATCATGATCAGGTTCGCGAACAAACTTGAATAAATGTGTTTACTATACTCGCATCTAAAAAGTAAAAAAAAAATCATGTGCCACCATTTCTTGCTTTCGCGGTCTATTTCATATAGTCTGTCAGTTGATCAATCAGTCGACATATCCCATATTCTTATTGCATGGAATAATGCTGTTTGGGCACAGTACGATTTTTTTTTTTTTTTTTTGGGCTTTCCATCTCGCTCTTTTCTATTAATTTCTTTCATCTCAGTTGCCTTTTCCAAGCAAGACAGGATAGAAACGGATCTTTTATCCTTCCATTTTATGCAATAAATTGAATCATTGCTAACTGAAAAGTCTATATATTCTCTTGACATAAATTTGTCTTTTAAAATTTGGGTAGATACTTCCGATCCATATTTACAGTGCCACATGCATAGATGGGTCTGTGTCTTTAAAAAGCGAAACAAATTATAACTACTTCCCTTTCTTCTTCAGCAATAACTTCAACCTCAGTTATTCTCTCTTGGATTTCAATTTCATCTGAATCAGAACTGACATCTGAAGCATTTGAGTCACAATCGGATGGCAATTTAGCAAAAAGATCCAAAGCTTCCTGAGTTGTTAATTTTTTTTCTAGACATTTTAGCACATCAGAGCATACAACGGATGTAAAAGAGCGCACAATCACGAAAAAAGTAGATGCGAAAAAGAAAAGAAAAAATAATCGTGAGTGCTGCCATCTATTGAGTGGAAATTCAAGTGTGTGGTGGGACAAATTTTAACCCACTTATTTCAACTGCAAAATTAATGTTATAAAATATTGAATCCAATTAAGATTTTTGAAAATAAAATACCTTTGAATATTAAAAAGAATCATACATATCATAAATTGTATACCAAAATTTTTAAAATATGGAAAAATGCGAGATACATGGATATCACTCTTGTGATCCTATTTTGAATATTTTTTGCTTATAAACTTAAGCCCTGGTATAGTAGTAACATATACTGAGAAAAATAATAACTAAAATAGATTACTTTTAAAAGATTAGAAAATTTCTAACGGAAATTGTTAACTGAGAAAATAAATATTAATTAGGTGGGACATATATTAACCCACCATGCCGCAAAGGGTTAAAATAATTCTACTTTAATTAAACTTAGGAGATAATATAATCAATTAATCAATATTGTTTAGGAAATAAATTATTATTAACTTACTTTGCAGCAATTGCGCAAGTAGTAATAACTTGTTTTCGCACTAAGTGGATTTAAGATCATACTTATATAATATATATATGCATACATACATACATATCATCGACCTCGCGTTTGGCACATAATAATCATTTTTGGTTTTGCACCAAAAAAATCTCGCTCACTCACTCATTCATATATATATATATATATATATATATATATATATATATATGTGATGTACCAGCTTTAGTCGTAACTTAAATTATCAGATGATAAGTTTTAAAAAAACAGGACCCATTTATTATCATTCAGTAGAAATAGAAGTTACAAAATCAGATACCCAGAGTAAATAAAAAGAATTACTAATAACTTTTTGTATGAAGTTTACTGCATCGTGACACTTAAGAAAAAGCCCCCGATATTCTTTTGCGAGTCTTTTTATAGCCTCTGGAAAGGCAGAGCTTCCAAGAAATGACGCCAGCCTCGTCAGCCAATCCAGTTCGTTTTAAATATTACCAGAACATTCCATAACTGTACGAGTAGAAACGGCGGGAAAAACATCGACTACAGGGCTGTGGATTTATTCCCACGTACTTTCAAATAAGAAACCGTCGCCATTAAAAATGAAAAGAACATACAGTTAGAATTTTAAGCATATTCTTGACTATGGAATTTTATTATTACAAATATATATGTATGTATACACATATATATGTATGTATACATACACGCATATGTTTGCATTTTTTCTTAAAATAACCTTAGTAATAATAAAAAATAATAATTTTATTCAAATTTCATTTTAAATAATTGCTACAGTTTATTCACTACAGTGGACGGCATGCATATACGTACGTACATGCATACAAATCTCTTTCCAACCATTTATTGTCATTGCATTTGAAATCATTTCATGCCTTGTTTGCAGTGATCATTACCATTTTCTAAATGGTAAATCTACAACTGACATGTACATAGAGATCCCCCAAAATACCTTTATTTCGTCGATTGTGATTGAATTCATTTTGCTACGATTTTGTAACCTGTACCTATTGGATTCAAATGTCAAATGTTCTAGAAATTCCTTGCCAAACATAAACATTTCCAGTGGTGTTTTGGCTTGATAAGCAGTACATTTGGGTTTCAATTCAGTCTTTTCGGTAGATCTTTATCTACCCACTCCATAATTTTTTCAAACTGACATTTAAAATAAAATGTCTAAAATTACTAATTATGAATAAAAAACGGCAGAATAAAAATGTAAGCAATATTATGTATCGTTTACTATGAGAAATTGTACTAACTTGGAAACAGAAGTAGCAGCCATTTCCCAAATAGCAATGCTTTACTTAGTGATGCTATACAGCCATCTATGATCAACATGATGGATAAATAATACTAGAAAAGTTAATGTCAGGTAGCAGGATAAATATGACATTAAAAGATGAATGGAATGTATAAAATTATTTAACTTTAGGTTTTGAATTCCTTTGCAACTTAACATTCACTTTTTACTTTATTTGTCACTATGAATGTAAATATTAATGCTAAGTAATTGCTTCTAGAATATTCAAAAGCAATCTGCAATATTCCCTAACTTCGTTCATTATTTTTGTACTTGTAATAGAATATATTAGAGATTTTGCCCTCTTTTATTACATAACTGCAATTTAATGAATATATATATGAATCTGGAATCAACAAGCTTGAAATTACATGCACAAAATTTCATATTTTCATAACAATTTTCCAAACAAAATCCATTTTGGTTAATGTTTTGTCATTAACTGTAACACCACCTCTAATGATATAAAAGTACAGAAAGATAATTAAACAAATGTTTGATGTGTCTTGATTAACTATTCATTGACCAAAAAGCATATTTATCTGAAAATAATATCCTGAGAGAGAAATAGCTGTTTAAAAAAATCTAAGATAGATATTTTAGGTAGATAGAATAGCATACTTGCCAACCTATGACACTCAAAAATCAGGAGATTTTTCACAATGTTAAAAAGACTTTTTAAATGATAAAATTATAGTTTTTAATAAAGAATGAACTTTAAGTAGTAACTAATTCTTAAATGCAAGCAACACAAAAATACCTTACACATAAAAAAATTTTTACTACACGCATCGTTTAAGAAAAAAAAAAAAAAGGGGGGGGGGACTCTTTAATCAGTTTTCGTACAAATGTTATAAACAGTGGCAGATTTTGCTTTCTTTAAGAAAGAAACTTTATCATTGTGTTCACAGCAATTGCCACGTAGGCCTGCTTTCGCTGATAAAAGTTTTTCTAATGTGCCTAATATTAGATCTAAATTTAGTCCTCGTTTTCGCAACAACACTGAGGATCCTCTCACACTCTGCATTACTATAGGGAACTGTCAAGATGACCAACACAATTCTAGACAGTTCACTATATTTTAAAATTCCATCAGCACCTTTCAGTTTTGCAATTAAACTCCACTGGGTGTCAATCGTAGCTGATTTTATAACTTCATCCAAGTTTTCTAATTGTAAACTGCTGTTATGCAGCTGTTGGAACTGTTTTAATTTTTCCTTCCTTTTAGAAATCCTTTCAAGATAATAATAAATATCAACAATGAGTTCATCCACATTTATTGGTAAAGAAGTTGCCCCTTTTTCAGCTGCTAAATTTAAGAGGTGACAGGTGCACCTCATAATCTGAATTTTCCTTTCTTAAGATGCCTGCAACACCAGCCTTCCAAGCCTACAAATACTGGTGCATTATCGGCACCAAGTGCTAAGCAATTATCCAGAGTGCCTGCAGTTTTCTTTTAAAGTTTTAATAATTAGCTGTGCTATATTAAAGCCTGTGAAATGTCCTTATAAAGTGGGAACATAAAGTAAACTGCACTCAATTTCTGAAGACTCTGGATCAAAAAAAGAAACAACAATTGGATACAGTTTTGAATCGGTACTATTGCTTCCATCAGTAGAGAGGCAGACCGGAGCTGTTTTAATGCAATCAATAACTGAAGATTTATTTTTCAAACCCATTTCTTTAACAATTGCACCTGTTTTGATTCTTGCACCTTGAGTATTTCTTGGCGATTTCACTATCGGGAAACATTTTTCTAAATAAAGCTGCAGCGTGATCCGATGCATTCAGTAGCAGGTTGTGCTCCAGTAAAAAGGCAGAGAACAGACATTCTGCATTAATAACTTTTTGGTCCTTTGTTTCCGAAGAAAAATTTAATTTTTCGTTTTTTTTCAAAACAACTCATGTTATCCTTGTGTTTTTGTGTACGCATATGTTTGAGAACATCCGCCCTTCCAACATACGAAATCGAAAAATCGCAACGACAGGTGGTACACATCGCAAATTTATTACATTTCCTTGAGGAAATAACGGAAGGAAAGTCAACTGTGTACGATTTTTGAAACGTACACGAGTATTTCACCTTTCTCGCAGACGTAACAAAAGATGATAATTTCTAAAACTATTTCCCTAAGCCACGTGTACTCACACAACTCAGGACAAAATGAACAAAATAACTAAAAAGAACGTCCAAATAACATCTTGCTTTGTCCTCATTGGCTAATATATGCCAGCTGACACACAGTGGAGCTCGAAGCCTACTGGAGAACTGGAGAATGACGTTTCTGGATACGTATAATGCTCTCACTCACAAAGCAGAAGCTATCTGATTCGCAAGGTTTTGTTTTAGATATAATGTAGAGAAAATTCAATTGCTTTCAGATGTCCAAAAGCACTTTTTTTTATTCATATAACAAAGTATTAAGCCAAGTTGCATAAAAATCGTGAGAAATATTAAGAATAAGAAAAAGTCGGGAGAAATATATTGTAAATCGGGTTGGCGGGAGAGTGGTTGAAAATCGGGAGTCTCCCGCCTAAATCGGGAGAGTTGGCAACTCTGGAATAGTCATATTTTTTTTTAATTTATCACTAACACTGTCTTCAGAAATGCTACTCAGATGTTCTGATATGCTTTGCTACCAAAACCACAAGTGAAATGCTGAGGTTACATGCCAACAGACTGGGTTTGAGCAGAAGAGTTAAGGAAAAACTACAAGACAAAAGTTGCTAGCTTAATGATTAATGATTCCATGATGTGTAAAAAAGCACTTGTTAGTAATTTTGTTTGCACTCCATGGAAACATTAATCGGAAATACCTCCACAAAAACATAGAATGTTCTGTATTTAATTTATAAAAGATATAATAGACATTTTATTAATTAGACTTTTTGCCTTGCAGGGACTATTTAAGAAGTCTGAATTGATATTTACAGAATTATCTTACACCCAATTTGCACAAATTTCCTATTCTACTTTATTTTTAGAAACGACATAACTATACCAATTTATGTTGTGAAAGGTATTCACTTTGTGGAAATTAAAAAAAAAAAAAAAAAAAAAAAAAAAAAAAGAGGATAAATACTATAATCTGACTATTAATGCAATCTCTTGGTCTCTATACTTATATTTGAGAAACTTTTATACTCTTTATGAAAAAATAAAAATACAAGACATCTGAGTCTCAAATAACAAAAATTGACCCGTACATTCAATTTCAAAATTTGCAGTTTTTGATATCATTTTCAACTTGCTTCTAGGGATCAGTTTATCAAGTTAGAATAATTTGAAGAAATATGTTTAAATGGAATATAACAAAAAAAATTAGCATTATTTAATACATATAAAAGAAAATTATGTAGTGTTCACATTAGATTTTTTTATTAAGTATAGAAAATAATTTTAGAAGATTTATTATTTTGTTCAGAGGTCAAGCTATTATGTTCTTCAAATTTTGACTCTAGTTACTTAATAACTGGAAGATTCCCCTACCAAAAAAACTCTATATTACATTTACCATTATTTTGATTGATAAAGTATTATTTAATAATATTGTATCTAGACACAAATTTGAATTTACTACAATCATTTAAATTATCGATTTGTACGTAGCAGAGAAGAGCTAATTTATTTGAAATGACATTCCCATGCCTATCATTGGTACATAAAGGCATACATTAATAGTTTATGTTATGCTTACTGCATACTGTTAATGTTCCTAAAATTATCAAGAGTTTAAAAAGCAATGTGCGAAATTATTTCTAGTTTACGTCCAAAGTTGTGTTTTTATTAGTACGTTTTAAACAGAGAAAAACAAACAGTTACGTGTAAATAGGAGGCTCACCAGAGCAATAAAAACAAGCAGGGGCAGGAAAGATAATCAATGAGGAGTCTTTAACCATTCTTATATCAAATATAGCATACCATAGCATATATTGCTTATAACCACTCCCTTTTCACTTCTTAAAATTAAGAAAACGACAAACACAGCAGTAATTCAAAGAATTTAATTACATTCATTTCCATCATTAATTTGACCTCATTACATTTTACTCATTACAAAATTTTAATTTTGTTCTTCTTGCACTAAATCTTGATGAGTGTTATGTTTTTGAACAAAATGCAAGATATTTTAAGTAAAAATTTGGAACCATTCAGATTTCTTAACACACTTCTAATTCCAGACTTTATGGATATGTGTGTGTATGTAAAAAGGAAAATATTTTTCATATATATATGCAAGATATAATAAAATACGATGACTATGTTAAGAAACGATTAGCAACCTCAAAACTAACTATTCTAAATTTAGCGTTCTCGTCCCTTAGTTCATCCTTGCTCCCAAATTCGATATCTTTCCAAATTACATAACACTATTTGGAAAAGGTAACTAAAACTAAAATTAACTAATCATGTCTTAGCTTTACATACGCACATACGAAATATAAATACTGAGTCACGAGAATTAGCTTTCTTCTTTTCCCTGACTTCTGCCACGCAGACAACTCTGCGCCGCTATGCTTTGCTGTCTAAAATGCTTATGTCGTACTTTTAAAACCGAAATACACAAAAATCTATTGAATTCAATGATGACTGAAAAATAATTTGTCTGCCAAAAGATGATTTGAAATGTGTAAAAATAAAGATGGTGATTCTTCAATTCAGTTTCATTAGCTGCTTCATCAAGCCTTTACCTCCAGTCACTACGACTATTGAATGTTAAAGTACCAGTGTCTCAGCAGTTCCCAGCTTCATTCTACAGCAAGATGGTGATCCATCCCATTGGCATAAAAACGTATGCCAGCACATGAATGATAGTCTACCCCTTTGCTGGACTCGCTGTGCTAGGTCACACAATATGCCATTGCTTTATCGAACACTGAGATGCCCAGATCTAACCCCTTGTGATTTCTTCCTATACGATTTTATTAAAGACTAAGCATTCGTTCCTCCTATTCTCCAGGACATACAACAACTGGATAACAGAAGTGCTTGAATCATTAACAAAGGCTATTCTATTACCAATGTGGCAGGAACTGGACTATGGCATAGATATTTGCCGTGTCACCAGACAGGCACACATAGAACATCTATAGAAACTTGGATACTATAGTTTCACTCTAAATTTGATTTATGAAAATAAAGTAATTACAGCATTCACACGTGTGCTTCTTGTCCTATTCAGTATGAAAACATCCTGTATATATATATATGCGTGTGTGTGTGTGTAGAACCAGAAAATCACACAAAACTTTCTGATTTAAATCTCCTGTCAAGCTGATGCTGAAAATGGATTGGAAGTCCTTTATAATTAGTGAAACAATTTTACAGTGGTGCAAATTTTAATATTACTTTCAACAGTTTAAAAAGATTTTCGTATGTAAATCACTTTAACATTTGCACGGTAACTTTTCTAAACTTAAAAATTGGTTACAGGATAACAGGCATTACATAAATTATGGCAATATGTGCATATACTGCAGAATCCATCTGAACACTAAATGAACTTAAATGAAAATTTAGATGTGTTGTAATGATATGAAAAATACTAATAAAATGGAAAGGATTAAAAATGCAAGTACCAATTTATACATACAATAATATAATGCTTATTTAATTAAATGCTAGATTTATAATTCACACAAAAAAGATATTTTCAGGAAATTGCCAGGGAGATCTTAAGCTGTATTTTTTTCTCGAAAATTTTCATATACAGTCAAAAGTCGTTAATCCGGACTCGTCGGGACTTCGGCGATTCCGGATTATCGATTTTTCCGGATTATAGATCATCAGTTTAAATCTGGTAAACTAGCATGCAGAAATTATAAAATTAAAAATATGAAACCGTAATTTACGAAATAAAGAACAATTATGATCTAAAGGGTATCAAAATTTACAAAAAAAAAAAGAGCTTAATATTTATTTGTTTACTTTATTAAACATTTCTTTTAATGTAAGTTGTTTAAGTTGCTTCGTTTTTTATGTGATAATATATTCTCTTTAATTCTATAAACAGACATAATTTCTTGTTCAGTAACAAAATTCCGCTGTTCAAGTCCTATAATTGCTGTGTCGAGAATACCGACTAATTTGTCAATCGAAATTTTTTGTTTTCAATAACCTCTGTCACTTTCTTCGCTATCGGAAGCAAATTATAATGACGATGCATTTGATTTAAATCATATCAAAGACAGAGTACATCGAGATGAAATACTACATTGAGTAAGCAATTATAAGCCAAATAAAATAAAGACATCTGCCCTTAAGATAAGGATAGTGCTGACAGATCAACTTCCAATTCATTGCACGCCGCCGCGCGTTAAAGATAAACAAAGTTTAGATAAACAAACGTTAAAGTTTAGATAAACAAAGGATATGGCTTTATCCATTTTTTGCAGCAATTCCACTTTTTGTTTAATGGACTCCGAAAGATACTTTCGCTTTGTATATCCTTTACATATTAGTAAATATATATCGAAAATTCTATTTGACATAATCGAAAGTTCAAAGCAGTCTGCAAAAAATAATAATCCGGATCCAATTCGAAGATTAAGGAACAATGCAACCTGCTACAGTAACTGAAATAGATAATTAGATAATTTTAGCTTAGCTTATCCCGTCCGTTATACGTTAAACGCGCTTTCGTAAACGTATTTTGCGCACGCGCAAATTCGCAGCGGTAAATGTCTTACGCGCATGCGTCAATGCGACGCATGCGCAGAAAGTTTGTAGCTTTGAGGTCCGGATTATAGATCATTCTGGATTATGAGTGTCCGAATTAACGACTTTTGACTGTACATCACACGTCATAAAATTTCACAGTTTGCCTTACAACCACTTTGTGGTCTTCGCCATCTTTTACTCATGATACTATCTCAGTTAGAATATATGATTACACCTGGAAAAAAAACATTTCAATGCAGTCAATGCATTTGCTTTTCTAAGACATTTCTAACAGCACTGCAGCAGTTGCATGTTAACATGAATGTTATTAGCAACTTTTCAAACTCGGCCTTTTTTTCTTTCTGCCAAAAGAAGATATTTGCCAATTATTAAAATATTTAAGGTGTGTATATAGGAGTAAAACAGTCAAACTGTTTGCAATTTCTAGGGCATTTAACTGCTTAGCAGTAATAGTGCTTAGTGCTTAGCAGTACAGATCCAAAACATGTCACATTTTTCACGGAATTCTTCTTTTTTATTTATTTATTTTCTTCATTTTACATTTGTAAGTACAAAAATGTTACCAAAATTAACATATCTAACATTTTTAAGCCACTTTTCCACTGCAAACAAAATAATAATGTTTTCCCTAGAAGTTGTCTTTTCTTCCTACATGAGGGACAAAAAGGGAAATTACATTTAGGGTTGTGCACATAAAAAAATATAGTTGCTTAACAACTATTTTAGATTAAAATTACTACAGTTACATTTATTTACACCCCCCCCCAAGATCTGACTTAGTGTTAGGCACCTTAAAACAAGCCATGAGGCAGAATTCAACATCACAGTCTGAACAAACACCTAGTCTCTCTTCTAATTCTCTTGCCATTTTTCTTTTTTTGTCTGTAAATACATACAGCACTATCTTGCAGGTCCTAATCCCCCCTGTAGGTGGAATCCCTTCTAAAATATGTCTTCCTGTAAGTCTCATTGGAGTTAGTAAACATCCAGGATGACCTTTTATTCTTCAATTGACTGCATGCCTTTCAATCAGATGATCAATAATATCACACTGAAAACTAAATTCGTATTTTTACCACCATGCCTTTTATAGAAAACAATTATTTCATAAACAGATGTCTAGAAGAAAAAAAATATGTAGTTACGTCCCTTCCTTTTTCTGATTATTCAAGTTCTTATTCATTTGATCTACACCACCCAAATGTGTTATTATACTCCATAACCACTTTCAGTTTCCATTTTATTTCATTCTTGGACATGGATATTTGACCCATTTCTGGGTTAAGAGACACTTCATTTTTGTAGTGCTGTAGGAACTTATTTTCTTTGAAGTTGCAGTGTTTTATACATATTGGTGCAACAACTAATATGGATATCTGCTATCTCAGGTGATAAAAAGAAGTTATCAGTTGTCAGACAGTATTCTTAATAAAATTTGTTGTGTAAGTGTCCTTAAAACTTGCAAAGATTTGTTCTTTGTAACTGCCATCGAACACATACCTTTTTTTTTTTTTTTTTTGTATATATGTTACCGTGAAAGACCAAAATTAGAGAACGTCGACTTTCACCGGAGAATATCAACATTCACCAAATACGTCGGTGAAAGACCGAATATTTCACTACATTCTTGTATATTCGGACCCTCACCAGTGTATGTCGACAATCACAGATATGCTCTGGTGAAAGTCGAAAAGAGAGGTCATAAAGTGCCATAATAGTTTAAGTTGTTGCAATAAATAAGATTTGAATCACATAATTTAGTAAGTTTTTTATTACTGTTATTTTATTTTCTCATTTAGAATGTACTGTATAATTAAGTAAGTTTTTAACTTCCATTATTTTCCTTTCTCATTTTGAATGCATTGTGTGTTTTAGGTTCTCATGTTCTTAAGTTCTTATTTCAAGTCTCAAGTGCGTTTATTCACGACTGAATTACGGGGAAGAAAATGTAATATTGTTATATGTTCAACATTCACCATTAGTACATGGTGAATGTCGACATTGACCGGTGTAAGTCAGAAATAAGAGTATTTGGAAAATATTTCGGACATACACCAAGAGACTATGTGAATGTTGACATTCACCGGTGAAAGTCGACATTCTCCAGATTTCGGTGTTTCACCGTAACATATATATTACTATTGGCCATACATAGCTAGACTTTCATTCACAAAGTATGTACACTTTTATTAAAAAGAATAAACACTTCAGTCAAATACATTAATTCCCATTCTTCCTCTGTGCAGTGTAACTCTCTGATCTACGGTAATTTCTCATTTTGGGGTTAATAGCATTTTGGAAACAAGTTTGCAAATGTTTTAGCAGAAGCCAGATCTTTACTAATTTTGGGTACTCATAACAGTTTATGTCAAATTCGTCATTATCTGAGAAATGTAAATATCTGTTAACTGGAAAAGATATGATATAACTCTGTGGGAAAAAATTGTGTAGATGCAGAATGCCCTCTATTTCAATACTACTCAACTCTGGCTTTTTATGAAACCTTGAAGAAAAATCAAGTAAAGAAATACTTGCATTTCATCTTTCAATATTGGTACCCATTTTCTACTTCTGGAATGACTACGAAGTACAGTGTTTTACAAGTAATGCTCAACATATCTGTTTCCAAAACAACAGAATCTAGTAAATAATCATCAATGAAAGCTTCATAAAACTGAAGTTTACCATAAATGATTATCAATATTAAAGCTAAAATTTAGATTTCCAGGGAATGTAAATCTAGGAGGCGGGTCAGGAAATTTATTACAAACATTAAAAAAAATCCCTTCCTTGACTGAAGACATTTGTACTACTATCAGAGTCATTAGCATCAAAGTCATCTAGAAAACTTTCATTGATCCTAGGCTCACTAACAGATATTTGAGACTGTGATTCTGAACCATAAGAAATTAACTGTATGCATTCTGAATCAACCATTATTTTATGATAAAAATAGTTTACACTACATGTACATCACTAACGTTATCAAATGATCAGCAAAATACATGCAAAAAGCTGAGTACTGAAAGCTATAAATTTACTGAATCATGGAAAAGACGTGAAACAAGCACACACTTTTTAGCCACTCAGAATAGAACACAATACAAACATATTTATAAACTACCATTCAATGGACAATTACTTACAATCCACATATAATTTGACATTAAAAAGTTTTTAAAAATGTGGGCAAAACAGTAAAAGTGACAGAGAAATGAGATTCTTCATATGTGTCCGAATAGCAAAGACTGAAAAGGGTACATGTGTAAGACAAGCAACAGGTTCAAATTAACCTAGCTGTTAACACATTTACACATTTTAATTTCTTGTTTGATTTAAATCACACAAAAAGTTAAAATTGTGTAAGATATACATATATAATTCCTCCTTTGAGCTGGTAATAAACCCTGTCTGGCTAACACCTTTGCAGTGGTCAACAAAGCGGTGTCCGATATACACTTTTTTAGAAGTTATTAATTAAACATGAATAACATATTTGCTGGCAGAGGAAAAAGACTGATTTAATGATATTTAATAAGCTTGTCATACAGAATTACCAGATTTAATTGAATGACATATACATCAACAGTATCAACCCATCATACTTGTATATTATTTTTCAAATAAGTAGCTTATAAACATTTAAATGAAAAGCAATTACATGCTGAGTATTGCCTTATTTTTTTCTTCAGTCCATGAATCATTGTTTAGTCAAAGCAAATATTTATTTTACAACAACTAACTAATCATCATAGAACTTATTTGCTCTCCTTGCGAGGCAAACAAAATTATGCATTTAGTTCAGGATCAACATTAAAAAAAAATAATTTAATTTTCTATTTTAATTTATATTAAAACAGGTTAGGTACTTGAGCAAACAAAAAAGAAGCCATGCAATCTTCTAAAAATAAAAGTATTCTTCATTTGTTTTATTTAATGTAAATAAAAGCTTTTGTAGCCACTTAAACTTTGCTAAAATAAATAGAATATAAACATATAATAATAACAAAATATTTAAAGAAGTATTTGGCCTAGAGTAAAAAGATGCCCTTATTATCTAAATTGGTTACAGTCTAATTAAATCTAAAAAATTGGAGTTCTGTATCAGTATCAAACATAAACTGCATGAGTATCCCTACCATCCAAATCAACTGGACTTGAAGGGGAAAATGACTCTTGATCCACATTGGCATTCAGATTAAATTCAGTGAATGCAGCAGATGACAGCCAAGATATTATTGCAGGTTCTAGGCATATTGTAGATCCACTGATATACAAAATAAAAGTTGGTCCTAAAACAGATCCACATACTCAGATACAAAAAGTCTAAAATATGTTAGAAATTACATATTCATGATTAGGATATTCGAAAAAATCACATATTGTTTCATGATATAAAGCAATCACAGAAGACAGGAAAATTTTAAATATATTTAAACTATCATTTAAATTAAAATTAATTACATATTTTATATTGTACCTAACACACATGATTTACATAAAATTGAGGTAATTTTAAATAAAAATAAAGATTTACTTTCACAACATCCAAGTTTTGGCAACTGTAACAGCAGCTGGAGAAATGTACTGTTTTTTAATTCTTCATATTTATTACCTCCACCTTCCCATTCATCAAAATATAAGCCTTTGTGAACATCCGTTGTCATTTCGGGTGCATTAAACAAGATACTTGTGTGGTCTAAATCAAAATATATAAATATATTGATAATAAAACTTGATACTCATGAAAAATTACTATATATAAGCACAAACTAATTCACAACAAATTAAATAAATAAATAAAGATCATACCTCCATTATGAAACTTTACACAAACAGAAGACACAGCTGCTTTGACAAAAGATATATCAATGTGTTGCAGAAATGATGATTTAATATCATGCAGTTTAACAAATATCTGTGGAAGACCTAGATGTAAATATTCAAAACAGAAATTACAGTATGAACCTGCGATTGATTGCAGCATGGAAAATTTACCAAAATTATGTTAAAGATACAGATTAGTTAAAAAAAAATGTTTGACAGTTACTTTGAAATTCTAATTTTTATGCAAATTTAACTTTTCGCATCTTATTAAATTGGTACTTGTTACGAGTAAACAAATGAAAAGTTAAACACAAATAAGAAAGACAAAATTAAAGTTTCAAAAATGAATTTCTTGTTTATTTGTGATAATATTTATGAGGAAACTCATTCCGAATTTTACTGGTTAAGTGCACAAAGTGTCTTAAGTAATACTGGTTAATTACATCAGCTCAAAAGGTAACTTTGGTGGCCCTTTAATCACTGCTTGATTCTATTGCTGCAAAAGTTATTTTATCAATACTTTTAAGTACCACACGCTTCCACTGCTGAGAAACTAATTACGGCAGTGATATGGATGCTATGTTTTGATATCTGTCTATCTGTGGTGGAAGCAATTAAATGCTTGTGATACAGCCTGAAAGACGAAAAATGTTAATCAAGAAAATATAATATTCAGCTAGTTTTCTATTTCATTCCATTTGCTAAGACCTGGAAAAAGGTACAATCAGCTTACGTCTTTTTTAGACAAAGGAAGACAGCACGGCAGGAAACTATATGTGGCTTGCAGAAGCAAAACTAAGCAGGAAAAAATGGTGCATAATTGTAGCAGTGTTATTTATAGTAAAAACTTTCTTTAATCTGATTGGACAACAGCTGTTGCACTGCAGCATGATTACATAAACATGAAACGGATGAATTTCCAGATGACGCCCTTAAAATTCCAGGAAGGAGATGCAACCAAATTAAAACCAGGAATTAAAAATACAAGTTCAAGTTAGTAATTTTGAGCTTCATATCTTTCTATCTGACATAAAGACACATACACACAGAATGAAGCCCGAAATCTGTACGTCCAATATCTGGAATGATTAAATTAATCTGGAACTCCGGACCACCAGCAATTTTTTTTTTTTTTTTACTTTTTACACTATGCGCATTTGACATTTTTTCACAATAAAACACGTGGAGAGCTCGGATTCATAATTTCCCTTCGGCACTTAACAAATTATCTCCACACTGACGAAATAATAATTTATTAGGATAAATCTGCATTATCATTTAATTTGGATTGTGGCCTCTTTATGCATACCATAAATCTCACACTGAAACATTCTGTATTGAAACACTGTTGATTTTACAACTATTGAATAATTTACTAATTAATTTATTATTTAATAATTTATAACCCTGGCGAACTGAATAATTTACAACCTTAATGCCAACCTGGTAAATAATTTATTATTTCTTGCTTTCATTCGCATATGACCTTCAAAAGCTTAAATTTTCAGTTTCATTCCCCAGTACCAGTTATTAAATATCAGTAAAATGACTACGTTTGCGTCACATATACTAGCGATCATCTACAAGCTTAATTTTAAGACATGCTTAATTTGAAAATAGTTATTCAAAATGTGTTGAGGGAAAATAATTTATTCAAAATGTTCTGAAAATTAATTCATGTATTCAAACATTTTGAAGAAAGTTTATATTCAATAAAAATAATAAAATAATGGGGCATTCAATATTTGGTTGGATAATCTTTAACTAAAATTATATTTTTCATGCACTTTGACATGAATTCAACTACTTTTTACTGGTAAGAAAGTTCTATTTCTTTCATTCTTATGTAAGGATTCCTTTCAGTCGAACTTTCAAAGAAATATTATGTTTCTTATTCTTTTCTCCAAAATACAAATTCCATAAAATTTCAGTGAATATGCAGAAGTTTTGATAATTTCAGAAGAGTTGAATATAACCACAAATGAAAATTTAGGGTTGTATGTTTAGGATTGTTATTCTGAGTTATGAATGAATCCTAAATGAGTTTGAATATATTTTGCATTCCAAGATTCCAAGTATTTATATATTAATACTAATCCATATTATTTTGGATAAACACCAAATTTCTAATTTCAAAAACAGCAAAAACATCCCCAAACCATAATGCCACTACCTCCATGTGTAATAGAAGGCAAACAGGTCTTTTGAATTCAATTTTTAATTTGGCTTTTCCCTCATATTAATTTTTTTATTGGGACCAGGTATATTACATCTTGACAGTTCGACAAACATAACATTGTTCCAATATGATAAAACTTTGCTTACTATAGATTTTGCAAATAACAGGCATATCTTCCTTGTTTTCTTAATGACAAAGAAGTACCTTCATGCCTATCGCCTGTTATATCCATGTGCCTTAAATGACTTTTGTAAGTTTCTTAGTTTACTTTTATTGCAAACGATTCTTCTAAATCTGATGAACATTTTACAATACTAATTTTTGTGTATTGTCTGATTTTTCATAAAATGAATGTGTGATTCCTTGGAGTTAGCTTAATGCCGTCCAGACATCAGTGCATGTTTATCAGTTCCATGCAATTTCCATCATTTTATAACATCAAAGGTAGTTAAAAACATTTTACATAAAGGGTGCTTTCTAATTCTTTTACCATTTTTAAAAATGATTATCATTAAAATTTCTAACAGAATTTGCCGTTAATATGGAGCGTCTTGCCATATTCACTTCAGATATGGAAATTTTAATAATTTAACTAAATAAGTAAAAATTTCCAAATGCAGATGATAATTCTTGTGAAATATTTTCCCTTGAAACAAAAATTATAGCAAGAAGCATCGCCTACCAAAACATCTCATCATAAACTTGGAGTGTCTGAATTATGTGAGCTATTAATTGACACTTTTTGAGCAAACTATTTTATTACAAGAAATATTTTTATGATATTTTTTTACAACAAGCAAGACTTAAAACAAAGACAAAAAATACAGTAGAAAAAATCTGAAGTCTTGGTTTTAATATTTAGTACAAGACCCAAGCAAATAAATTGCCAAAAACAATTAAAGCAACCATAATTTACAAAAACTAAATTTCCATCTTTGCACATAATGCTTGTTGTCTTTGACACATAATCACATTTATTACTTTCATATGCAATCTGGTGTTACTCAAAGCTTTACTTTTCCATTTTTGCTTATTTTACTGTTGGGTGCTTAACTTTTGAAAGCCAATGAATTTTTAGAAAAACCTGCAAAAACTTAGAGCTTTTTTTATTCAAAATTTCTTAAGATATACAAGAATTTATATAATGGCAAGCTTTAAAATTTGTGATGTTTTGTATCAGCTATAATAATGCCAGATGTGATTTATACATTTTTTTACAATCTGCAGTAAATTAAAACAGTTATTTTAAATTTCCAAATAAACTTCTACTGAGGATTATTCATATGGAATTTCTTTATTCTCATTTTTACTAATGATGCAGAAAAAATATTTAATTACAATATATGAAAAGTTATTTTCTAAATTTATAAAGAATATTAATCAAAAGTTTTTTTATGTTTTCTTTCTTTCTTTCTTCTTTTTTTTAAAAAAAGCTTAAGTTTTTATCTTGGCCATTTTATATGCAATGAAATTTATTTGCAGATTTGAAAATGGTGTATTACATATGTTTTTAATACAAGTATAATACTTCTGAATACCTCAAATAATATGCCAAAAAAAATTGCAAATAAAACATGCTGTCTTCTACTGTGTGAATGTTTAAAGATAGCAAATGTACTAGAATATCAGATTTTTCTCTTGTTTTCTGTGCGTAGCAAATACAACACTAATTTTTAGATGTTCTATGTCCAAAGATATTTTATGGCATTAACTGCATAACATATTACATTAACAGACTGTTGCTTATATTTGAAAGGGTGCTAATATTATCAAAAAGATAAGATTTAGAATACTATCTTTTTAAAAGTCAAACTATGATACAAACAATCAGTCCTATAAAGATCAAATTAACAGTCAACTTATGGAAGTTCAAAAGTTATGTGAAAATTATCTGCAGCTATTTTGGATCCAAGAGGACATAATCTTTATCAAATAAATATAAGAAGATATTTTTTAATAAAAACTGATCTCATTTTTTATCCTAAAATGCATTGTCCTGTGCAGCACATTTTCATAATGAGCTTAAATTCAAATTTGGAATGCATTTGTCAAGACCATATCCTAATCATTAGTAATATAACAAATTGTTACATTTATTTTTTCTTATTATTATTTTGGTTACATTTACTTTATATTAAAATTTATTAAAATTCTCGTGAAATGATTAAATTTAAGAAATTCTCCTTTTTTATGCATATATCACTAACTCCATATAAATCAAGGTTTTAACACCTGCATTTCTATTCTTTCCATCAACTCCATTAAAAAGTACAAATTTAGAGAGCTTTACTAATGAATGATAATCTAAATTTATAACAAAATAACAAAAATGATTAAATTGACAATCATTGGCACTGTATCTTTCACATCCCTCCTGAATGGATAAGTACATTGGTTTTTTTGGCAAGTTTTTCTTTCTTTTCTTTCCTTTTCTTTTTCTTTTTTTCTTTTTTTTTTTTTTTTTTTCTTTTTGGTAGTTTAGAAATTTATGTTTAAAAGTCATATATATTAATCTGTTTGTTACTTGAATATGGCACAGCACACGATGGCTATATATCTAAGGGTAGGAATAACTTCATGGAGGACTTTTCTGGGGGAAAGTGGTTCCTATTCCCATAGCACATGGAAAAATTACAAAAAACAACCATGCAGCCCGCTCATTCACCTGGGTTGGACTCCAAGACGAATTACCAGGATTAACTAGTCTTTAATCACTTAAGGTTCAACAGGTACCATGCTTCACTAGTCTGTCTTTAATCACTGCTGGGGCTGCTTAAATTAGGAGTCAGGTTATCGGTCTATAATTTATTATTTGATTTGCAAATACTTGAAATATTATTATATTCTCAGGCATAAAAGGCAAAGTTTAAGTTTTTTAATGCACTAGTTTTTAAACTACCAGTGTAAATGAACATTTGGTTATATTTGCTATCATTGTATTCACTCAGTGATCTTGGAATCTAAGATAAAGATGGGACAATTATCTCATTGCATTATTCACACTGGGAAGATTAAACTGGCATTTAGGCAACATTAGGTTTATCTTACTAGCTGAGGTGTCAAAATAATTCTGCAGTCTTAAATGTTTCGCTGAATAGTTGCCTTTTCAATAACTGAGAATTAAGCAGACAATTTTTAGTCTCCTATTGTTTAGTCAGAAACTTAACATATTGTAATGCATATTTGTATTGGTCAATAAGAGGTCTGGCGAGGCTTTCTGTCCCAAAAATAAATATGAGTAGTCAGCCAGCCAGCCAGCCTGTTTTCCAGATTTGTCTTCTTGTGATTGTTTTTTATTCCCAAAAACTAAAGTGTCCTTTCAAAGGAAAGGTTTTTTGTAAATAGGAGAGATAAAAGGAATGTGACATTTCACTTTTAGAACCATGCCAAAAAGACCTTTACAAGCCTTCTCTTTATTAACCTGTTTGTTGTCGAGACCAAATTCCATGCAAGAATGGTTGCCAGAGTATTAAGGAGGTTGTACTACTACTTGCACTACAGTTTTGAGGGAGAGTATTCCAGGGGGATGGTCCAAGTGTCTCCCACCTCTATCACCAAACCACATCAGAGGACTTTTGGTTCGCCATATATTTAGAGTGCCTCCATACTGAAAAGTCACTATACATTTACAAACCTCCATGCCTTTTCCGTGATTTGAACACAGGCCCTTTGGTATGGCAGTCAGAATCACTAGCCACTATTCTGTCTGTGCGGATAATTACCTGTTGTATTCGTATTAAGACAAGAGGTTGCATCAGTATAAACTCTGCAACATTACTATTTTTTAGTACACTCTAATTACTTAATTGCCATGTTGGGAATATATACTATAATTACTTGAACTTCAATTAACTGAAATTTTTATGTAATGGTTGTCAGAAAAAAAGGCATTGCTAGAGTTTTCAGCATCTGAGAACTGAAGATTTTGTGCACTACCCTGTTTGCCAAAATGCAATGGGAATGCTGTGCCTAGAGATAGATATCTCCATTGCTCCTCTCCCAACTATGCCACTGGTTGGAAACTACCTTTCTAAAGGTAAAGATATAAAAGAAGCATCTTAGGCGAATATGAAGGGCAATTGTTTTCCAAATGAATGGCCAAACAAATTTAAATTACATTGAAGAATATCACGTCAAAAGATAGTGAAGAATCCAAAGATGTCTCAGCTGAATTCATTGAAGCTTGGTTTATTTGATGAAGGCAAAGCACTCAAGGACTATCTGCCAAAGAGTAGGGATACCTTCATGGAGACCTTTGTAAGGGAAACTGGCTTGTATACATGCTACACAAGGGGAAAACCATGAAAACACCCATGCAGCCAGCTTGTTTGTGGGATTTGAATTTCGGGCCTAAGTACCAGTGTTCAGTGAATTTACCACTCAGCCGTAGGGACCCCATTCATTGAAGATTCAAAATTTATCCAAAGAATTACATACTTGGGCCATCTCTATTGATTACTTCTACTAATAAAACATATTAAACAGCCCTTTTGGATAACCATTAAAATCTGAACCTTTCAGAATATTTTTAAAATTTTTTAATTTCTTATTTTATTTATTTATTTATTTACTTTTTCTCGTGTAATTTACCTTTTTTATGTTATACTGTTTGATTTTTACAATTTAAGAAATGAAAAATTCGAACTCAAAAATGGATGATATTTTAACAAATTAAAAGTAGAATGATAAAATTGTGCAAAGAAATGGCATAATGATAAAATTGTATAAAGCAGTAGAAAATTGTGAGTATGAATATAATTCTAAATTAAAATGATGATTACACGTTTCTCTGATTTACAGTAAAAGTCCAACTATTCAGAATTCTAGATTTTAGAAATAAATTTTCAAAAAATTAAGAAAGCGAAAATTAAGAAAGAAAATGAGAGACTTGTTATGCCGTTATAGAGCTTGTTATAGTATTACTGGTACTGTTATGTTATCGGAACCAGATTCAGATATCGCCAAAAGCTGATGATCTGGTTTATCAGTTAGAGCATAAAAATAATCACCAAAATACGTACAATACAGTTTAGTTGAAGAAAAATTTAAAGGAAAAAATAACATAATAGATATTCGTACAGTTAAAATTTTTTAATGTAAATTACGCAACTTACCAAAGAAATTAAATGGAAAAAAAAGAGAGAATTTAGTTAATTAAAATTAATGTGGAGTCAAGAAACTGTGGATATCATTTAAAATGTCTCAAAAGATTTGCATTTTAGAACACTGCTGCCGCCACATTAATTCAAATAAGAATCTAATTGGTTACATTCAGTGTCACGTTGAAGTCTGTTTAGCGCTGTCCTGTAACTTTTCAAAAGTTTGAGTATGATAACTAGTATCGGGACCGATAAAATTATACTTATGATTGATGCAAAAATGTTCAAATCTGGATCTTCACAGCTCTATTCCGGTGCTTCTTTCGAACTGAAATAGAACTTCATTTGGTGGTTTTCTGCGCTTTCTTCCAGAATGAAAAATTCCACATCCCAGAAGAAAATCACAAATTTTCAAATCCATGGTAAATGCAAAAATAATAAAAACAAATGTGACCATTACGTCTTTAAAATTTGTATTCTCATTAAAAATTTTGAAATGCATTCTCTTACTTTTTTAAAATATAAACATTGTAACAATTTTAAAAGTAAACATTGGCGACTTCATAAAAATCAATCTCTTGGCAAGTTTAGTAGAACAGCTCCCGGTAACAGAACAGTACCCCATTAGCATGTACATAATATATGGAAACCTGCCTTCCATGAGACACTTTAAAGTTACAGGTTAATTTTCCTCAAAGGCACAATATATGGCTTTATTAAAAATAGATAAACAATCATGATGCAACAAGAAATATTACGACAAGCAGTTTAAGGTTTTAAATGTCAAATCTGTAATTTGTATCATTTATTATTTAACTAAATAAAGACCTATTTTTTTAAACTTCTGCTGGAATGAATGGCACAAGTTTGGCGACATCTTTGCCAATTTTCATGTTTAAGGTTTGTGAAGTCAGCTTTTATGTCCGAGATACATTTCCCTTTCCCCTGGAATCTTATATAATTTTAAATGTAGGCTATTGAATTTATGCTGGTAAAAAATAAGATAATCGTTTTTATAATTTTAGACTGGAAATTATAGTCAACTATACAGAATTTTCACATATCTTGCACTCAAGCACTTCCAATGCTTCCTGATAATTGCAATTTTGCTGCATATATTTTCTCTGAATGGACCATAAAAAGATACATTAACTGCGTTTTATAGTATTATGCAGTTTTCAAAGTCATTGTGATGAATGCTGGGTCACAAATTAGTCGTTCAAAAGAAACACAATTCAAATAAATAAAATCAAATTAAAAAAATATTTATATGAATATATGCTTAAAGTTCTCAAGTCCGAATGAATAAATAGAATTTTTTTAATAATTACTTGAAGAAATATAATTCAACATTCAACTATGTGACTCAAATAATTACAATGAAATTCTTAAGGGGGGGAAAAAAAAAAAAAAAAAAAAAAAAAAAAAAAAAAAAAAAGATATCTTAAAAATAACAACTGCAATTAAAAAATGTAAATACACAGAAAAATATTTTCAATGAGGAAAAAATTCTCTTTCTGCATTAAGGAGAGCGAAAGGGAAAATAAAAAAGTTAACTTTAACCGAAGGGTTCACTAAGTGAGGCAGAGAGAGGGAAAAAAAGTGCCAAACAACATTCTTGAATTACTCCTAAAGTTCTCACCTAATTTTACAAAATTGAAAAAAATAATGAAATCAAACATTTCAAAATGATTCTTGATAATTATGACTTTTTGTCACAAGTTGCCTTAAAAAAATGTCATGTATTTGGATCCCAATGGACAGCGTGTAGTTTATAAATGGTTCTTACTGTATACAGGAACTACAATGCTTTATACAAGGATTTTGCATCGAACAATAAGGGGTTTTTAAACAGATCCCTGAATGTGAAATGTTTAGAATTATGAATATATTAACCATGAGAACAATCAATGCTATTAATAATTTTAAAAATTCTGAACACTATACGCATTTAAAATTAATTAGATGTTAAAATTTTAAAAATCTAAAGGATTTACAATTGAAAGCAAGATAAAATTTTGCAAATTCCTGCGAGAAAAATTAATGAAATGTCCCGTGATGCCTTCATAAAACATATTATTGTAGCAAATTAATTATCCAGCAAAAACAAAAATTGGAGACAAACTGACAAATTGAAGTGATTTTTAATGTTTGTTATTTACAGCCACAAAACACAAAAGTAACATACCCATGGCCAGAAAGTAAAAAAAGAAAACATTAAAATATCATATTAAAGAACGAAATAAAAATCAATGATTTTTGGTATTTTGTTGAGATGGTTTTAATAGGAAAACTGCATAACAAAGTTCCTAATAGGGCGAAGAAAGCTAAAAATATTAGAATATTGCTGTTACTAGTGCTGAAGCTCAAAGAATAATATATCCCCAACAAGATCTTTGATAATATCATCACTGATCAGCATATTTGAGATTTAATGACAATCATTTTACATGGAAAATTTTTAATAAAATTTAATCATAAACCTTATTAATAACATTTTTGAAAATTCACCACTAGGTATTAGAATCTTATAGGAGATCAACTGATGTGAAAGAAGAAAGTAATGTGTAGCAGATTCTTGCATAAATTGTAATTAATTAAAATCATTCATTATTTTATGTAACTGCTATGACTTTTTAAAGATTTTTTTAATGTTTTCTTGTTTCTGCATAATTTTTTTTCTATAAAATGAAACATGTAATTAAAATTTGCTAACCTATTTATAAAATAAAATGTAAAAAAAAAAAAAAATGTATTTGTAAAACTTTTCATAGCGTACCGGTGAATCTGCATGCAAAATTCACGAAGCTATTATAAAATAATTAGTTGATTTAAATCACTATTCAAAGCATGCTTTTGACAAAAATTACATATTGAAATAAAATAAAATGTTGCTCTTTCATCTATATTACAGAAATTGTTTTTATGTTAGAAAGTTAAGAGATGGTTTTATGCATTTTCAAAGTTCTTTAATCAAGAACTCCCAAAGACAGACAAAGAGAAATGTTCTCTTTTAAACAAAGCCAAAGTGTTAAGTGTTCAATTCACATAATTTTGAACAAAACATGATCAAAACTTGTAAATAAGCTTTGTTACTTTCAATATATTAAAAGGAAAAAAATCACACGTAATCGAGACTTGAAAAATATGCAGGTTTAAAAAATTCAGCATAAAAGTAAAATATCTATTTTGGAAATTTACATGATCAAAATATTTGCAAAAAATTTAGACAAATGTTTGAAGATTCAGACTTAAGAAATTAAACAGATAGTTGTAAAATGAAAAATGCTGCTACTTCTGAATATTCTTGCCTAATTTTTTTAAGGATTTTCCCTGATGTAGTAAGGTAAACTTCTTCCTTCCCCACATGTCTTTATGGCAAAATTGAAAAAAAAAAAAAAAAAAAAAAAAAAAAATCTAGCTACCACAGGAAGGTTTGGAATTCAAATTCCAGTGAGGGGTTTCCCAACTTAAAAAAAAGGGGGGCAGCTAAGACTGAATGGCAAGTGGCACCCAAACTAAAATGCGATGGACTGATGGATGCGATAATTCATCACCAGCACAATTTGGCAATTAGATCCTTTCCTCCTCACTCACCCTTTAAGTGGGAGGAGAATGTATTTTCCCCCTCCTTACCACATGCCTTCATAATGTAACTGGAGAGCATGTTCAGCTAGCAGTCAGAAGATTCAGAAGTTCAGAGTTTGAATGACAGCAAAGGCATTGCACATGTTCCATGTTTCCTGCTTCAATAAACCTAGTGGTCTTTACAATGTTAAGGAAAACTGTAAACTCAAAAAACATAGTACAAATAATAAAAAATTCCTTACTATTTGATAATTCCTTGGCTATTTTCAGTTTTTCAAGTCCTGCAGGATTAAAGCAGTTTGCAGTCCATGACTGGTAAATACTGATTACTTCTATAAACTGAGTTTCAGAAAGCTGCATACTTAAATTACCACATTCAACAGAACTTTCTTTCAATGGAAGATCTTTCTGACAAGTCCAATTATCTGGACACACTAATGACCTCGAGAAGAGAGTCAAGCTAGTATTATTAATGATATTAGGCAAAGAAAATACTTTTTCACTCTCTTTCTGTAATGATACTTCCAATCCAAAGAGCTGTAAAATAAAAATAACTAGATTAGAACTTGTCACTTAAGCATATCTTCTAAATACATAAAACAATTTCTGAAAAAGTGTATTCAGATGAATAATTGAAAGAGTAAATAAGTTCAAGAATAGTCTTACTAAGCACACACATTTGCAACAAACTGAACTTAAGAACTATGGCTCAGTTTATCTAAGTGCTAAGATATAAAACTAAAAATGAACATTACAAATACTTGCAGCAACCTTTACAGAATCAAAAGTTATACTTTGTGATGTATATTTAAAACGATTGTAACTGTAACGGCGTTCATGCTATGCTATTCTGTTGTTATGATGCACGTGTTGTTGTGCTTAGCTTAATGTCATGTGAACTCTGTTTAAAAATATTTGAAAGCATAGAAGTTATTAAGTGGAACAAACTAAACAAGAAGTTACACGGTGTCAGGAGCAAAATGGATTTCAGACCACCTGCTCTGCTGACATGCTCCATCAGAAATGTTAAAGAAAATGGAAAAAAATGGAAGCAAGAGCTAGAAATCTATTTACTTGCAACGGAAAAAGATGCCAAGCCAGATATGACTAAAATTGCAATTCTTTTGAATTTACTCGGTACTGAAGGATTCAAAATTTATAACACATTTTGATTTGAGCCACCTGAGAATAAAGAGAAGTACGAAGAGGTCTTGAAGTCTTTTGAAGATTATTGTTCACCACGGCAGAATGTCGTATATGAACGTTCCAAATTCTTTTCATGTAGCGAGCAAGAAGGGCAAACAAATGGATGTTATATCACTCAGTTAAAAGACTTTAGCTTCAACTTGTGAGCTTGCTAAACAAGAAAATGGATTGGTTCACGACGGTATTGTATTAGACATTTGGGATAGGAGTCTGACCGAACGTTTGCTTCGAGAATCTAACTTGGGATTAGAAAAAGCTATAGAAATAGTCTGTGCCGCTGAAACAAGCAGAGAGTAACTCCGGAACATGAAAGATGATCCAGCAACTGTGAACAGCGTGAAGAAATATAGAAAACAGCAGCATCAATCAAAACAGTCATTGCCCCCAAAGTTGTCATTGCAGCAGAAGAATAGGGCTGCAAGAAATACGGAAGAAGGCACAAATATCGGGACTGTCCAGCTTTCGGAAAGACATGTGTGAAATGCAAAGTAAAGAGGCCGCAAGGTGCCCCAAGAACATATATGAAGTTGGAATACCAAATTCATTATTTGGTACATATAATGAACATAGTGTATGTGCTGACTCTGTAATCATAGATACACCAGTAAACGGGCATAGTGAATTTAAAATGAGTGCAAAATCAATCAAAGAACTAACAAATTCTATTGATGAAGTAAATACGGATATTCACAAGGTAAGTGAAACATGGGTGAAAAGTATTAAATGTATGTAAATAACAAGTCTTTCAAGGTTGATTTTAAGTTAGATACTGGTGCAGAAGTAAATATTTTACCTTTATATGTTTTAAATGATGTTAAACTTCAGCCTAAACTTAATGAAACTGATTTGTTCTTAACTGCATATGGTAGTTTTAGGTTAAAACCAGAAGGTACTCTTATAATTAATTGTTCAACTGAAAGGCTTAAGAATGTACCTTTACAGTTTTATGTTCTTGATGTAAGATCTAAGCCTATGTTAGGGTTTAACAGCATTAAAGCTAATTGAAAGGATTGATTCCTTAAATTGCAATATCATTAATAAAAATGATTTAATTGCTCAGTATAAAGATGTACGAGGGTTGGAACTTTAATAGTGGCAACTATTTATTTACAAGGAATACAAAAGTGATTCATGTCATCATGTTTTACAGTCCTTCAATATAGTCGCCAGCATTGTGTACAACCCGTTTCCAACGATGTGGAAGTCGCAGAATACCTGTAGCAGCACCTGTTTTGTTGATAGTTTGAATGGACCGGTCTACTGCCGCAAGAATCTCAGGAACAGTTTGGAAACGAGTGCCACGAAGTGGTTCCTTCATCTTAGGAATTAAGTCATAGTCACAAGGGCTTAGATCTGGGGAGTATGGTGGATGATAATGCACTTCCCAGGCCCATCGCTTGAACGAATCAGTCACAGCTTGCGCTGCATGCGGCCGAGCATTGTCATGCAAAATGAGAGGAGCGTTCTGCAGAAAGTGTTGCCGTTTTTTTCTCAAAGTTGGTCGGAGATTGTGCTCCTCCAAAAATGAGCAGTAATACTGCGCAGTGACGGTCTGATGTGGGGAACGGTATGAGTTAGGATGACACCATCACAGTCGTACACGAGAATCACCATAACTTTCACATTGCTGGGGTTCTGACGAAATTTCGAACGTCGTGGTGACCCGTGATGACACCATTCATTTGATTGGCGTTTCAGTTCTGGCTGGTACGATCGGGCCCAAGTCTCATCCAGCGTAAAAAAGCATCTCCTTAGAGCTCATAGCGCTCCAGGTGGGTTCGGGCAGCATCGTATCGTAGCCATTTCTGCATTTCCGTCAATTGATGTGGAACCCAACGTGAAGCAATTTTTCTCATGGACAGGCGTTTCTTCAGAATGTGCAGCACAGTCATATGCGCTAATCCTGTTTGTCCAGCCAGCTGATGAATCGTTTGCAGGCGATCACTCTCCATTAGTGCGGCAACAGCTTGCACGTCTGCATCGCTGACACTCGGATGACCTGGCCGCAGCATGTCTGCCACATTTTGGCATCCTTTATTGAATGCTTTCACCCATCTTGCTACAGTTCTGTAAGGCAATGCAGATTCCCCGCAAGCCTCTTGAAGCCCTTGATGACACTGTCATGCTGTACGACCTCTGGCACATTCAATTTTTATCCAACATCGTTGTTCTTGTTTTGAAAACATCCTGACAACACTTACTTTAGACCGCGAGCTAATACAAGGATCCGTTCTTCGCATCACTCTGCATGTGCGTAACATAGGCAGGACGAGTCTTTTTGCTGAGAGGTAAGGTAGGTATGTAGTTTATGTGTGGTATATGCGATATTCTTTGGTTTTGTTGCGTAGCGTTTTTTCAGCTGTGTTGCCACTATTAAAGTTCCAACCCTCGTATTTACAGTTATAGGGCAATTTCCTGATGAACCATATCATATAACCCTTAAAGATGATGCAATACCAGTAATACATCCCCAAGACGTGCTTCTCAGGCTTTACAGCCTAAATTAAAAGATAATTTAGATAAACTTGAAAGAGAAGGGATATTATCGAAAGTAAATAAACAAACTGATTGGGTTCAAAGTTTGGTTACAGTTGAAAAACCTAATGGGAATCTTAGATTATGCTTGGATCCTAGAGATCTAAATGGAGTAATTAAAAGGGAACACTATCAAATTCTTTCTCCAGATGATATAATTTGTAGGTTAGAAGGTAAAAAAAGTATTTTCAGTTGTAGATCTAAAAGATGGATTTTGGCATGTACCACTAGATGAAATTAGTTCTGAACTATGTTCGTTTAATACCCCTTATGGAAGATATAAATTTAAAGCTTCTAAGGATTCTTCTTAAGTCAAATTCAATCTTTAGTCAGATCTTTGTACAGAAGTTTAAATTAAAAACACATCAGTCAAATAATTTCCCTGTTCTAATAAATATAGTGCTTGAGAACTCCTACATGCATTCTAAAAGCTTCATGTTACATAAGAATCAGGTAGCTTAAGTACTTTCGAACCTTACATTTTGCTTAAGAAATTTTAACTAATATCATATTTATGCACATAATAGTCGCACTTCCATTTCGAAATACAAAAATAATCATCAAAATTGTACAACATTGGATAGTAAATTTCCCTGCATAATAGTTGCACTAAGACTTTCACAACAAAAAATTGGCAAAAAAAGTGGGGTTATTATGCAAGTAAACACGTTATTATGCATAAAATAATCCAAATTCTTCTATATGCACTTGTTACGCCATCAGCTTTTAGATACTAAATTATCAGTAGCATGAAATAAGTTTTGTTGTAATTTATATACATCTAATGCAAATTACCAATATGATGAATAATATGTTTAAAATTATGATAAACTATGGTATTAAACTTATTTGAACTTAGTATTCAATTTAAAATTGTGAAAGAAAACTACATATACTCCCCTCTGAAATTTATGCATTTTCATAGAGCCTTATCATTATCTCATGAAATAATTCCAACACAGAAAATATTCTGAGACAAGCAGAACTGGAGATGTGATGGCCGTGTAATCTTTGAAAGGTCTAAATATACTCCAGGTACATGTAGTACCTAAATGTACTACATATATACTTCATATATATATATACAGGGTGATTATAATTAAAGTTTAAGTTTCAAAACGCTATAAAAAAAGAACCACTCATGGAAATGACATCAAATTTGAAAGGAATGTTATTGAAGAAGGCGGAAAGCGTATGGCAGAAGAAAAAATTTAGTTTCAAAAGTTAGCAACAGATGGCACTGCAAGCGGAAGAAGACGTAAATTAAAATTTTAGTTAAATTTCAGTGTTATAAAGCTGCCAGGTACCAGGTTGTTCCTCATTTCGCGTCTCAGACGTTCGCCATGGGTGTTTCACTGCAGGATCGCGTCTGCTGGTAAAGCTGTATTACAAGAATGATGATTGTGCAAGAGTAGCTCTGCAAACATTCAGGACACTGAAGGGTATAAAAGAAGGCGTTGGTCCAATGAGTGTCGTAGGTCTAAAGAAAATGATGCAAAAATTCGAAACGACAGGTTCGTTTGATGTGCAATCTGGTAGAGGGAGAAAACGAGTGCATTCGACGGTAGTTGAAGAAGCGGCCACAGCATTACAAGAGGGGTCGGCCGGTGGTGTGCAACCGTGCAGTGCACGAGAAATTGCCTGAACATTGGACAGGCCTACGAGCGCGGTGCTGAAAATTGTACGAACATCCTGCAATGCTATCCGTACAAAATTGGCCATGTGCAGGAGTTGCTTCCGTCTGACTTGACAGCTAGGGAGACTTTTGCGTTAGAATTCCTGGCTCGCATGGAAGTGGATAATGAATGGCCGTGGAAAATTGTGTGGACAGATGAAGCCCATTTCCATCTGATAGGATACGTGAATACCCAGAATTGTCGAATATGGGCAACAGAAAATCCACTGGCAACGCACCCCGTACCACTTCATCCTGAAAAGGTCACGGTATGGTGTGGCTTTACGGCATCATTCATCCTACAACCGTATTTTTTCGAGCAGACGGGTGCTTCCGGTCCTGTTATCGCAACCGTCACTGGTCAGAGGTATGCATCGATTTTGCGCAACCACGTGATTCCAGCTCTGCAACAGCGTAGATGTGTGGATGAAATCATTTTTATGCAAGATGGCTCTCCTCCGCACATTGCACATCCCGTGAAGCAGCTGCTGAGGCGCCATTTCGGAAATGCTCGAATTATCAGCCGTCATTTCCCTACAGCCTGGCCGTCCCGATCGCCTGATCTTACTCCGTGTCATTTCTGGCTGAGGGGATATCTGAAGGATGTTGTGTTCCGTGCTCCAACTGCAAATTTAGCGGAATTAAGGCACGCATTTCGCAACACATTCTGAACATCACCCCGGAGACACTGCGATCCGTTGTGGAACATGCTGTTTGTCGCTTTCAACTTGTTGCACACAACGGTGGACACCATATTGAACATGTTTTGTGCCAGTCTCGCGACAGTTCCGAACTGCTTTGATGAATGGTTCTTATGCGGTATGTCGCCGCAAAACTCTTGAAACCGATTTGTTCCTTTCAATGTGATATGTACAGTCATGCAAATAGTTTTACGAATCATTTCTTGTTTATCGTCGTGATTCTCCCGCTTACAGCGCCATCTGTATGAAAACTTTTGAAACTAAATTTTTTCTTCTGCCATACGCTTTCTGCCTTCTTCAATAACATTCCTTTCAAATTTCACATCATTTTCATCAGTGGTTCTTTTTTTATAGCGTTTTGAAACTTAAACTTTAATTATAATCACCCTGTATATATATTATACATATGAAGTACTTATGTATTACACTTCTCTGACAGACTTTCTAAATAAGTAGAAACAAGAGAAGACTATTGTAAAGCCTAGAAACTGAAGTAATCAGTAGCAGTCCAATTTTAAATGTTTCACACAAGACTAGTATTGCATCAGATAAAGGGTACACAATTTTACTGTTTAACTAGAATTTTGAGAAAAACATGTTCACATGTTTTTTCTTAGAATGCTAATTCCCAACATGGTGTTCCAATTTTGGAAAATCACTGATTTTACATGGAATTCTTTTGGATGGGCTTGCAGTGGTTAAAAATGTGTAGGGGATTTCTTCAACTCCAATGGATTCATTATTCTCTGTGTTCTGAGATTAATTAAATTCTAAATGAATGAATTAAATAAAGTTAAATGAATTATAGAAGAAATGCATAAAATAATTTAATTTTAATCTCCTATACCTTTCTCTCAAATCTGTCACAGCTATTCACTGAAGTTCAGATGGCTGAGAAAATGATACATTCACAGGGATAATAAATAATTTTGCAAAGATGAAAATAGAAAAATTCAAGCTTTAACAAATCAGGGCTTTATTAAAATTTATCTATGCTAATTTTCATCATCAGTTTTATCAATCACATGAGTCAGCCACAGTATTACCTTACTTACCAAAACATTACAGCTGATGACAGCTAGAAGAGAATTAGGTACCTAGAGATATTAAGTGAAAAGGGAAAGGAGAAATTTTATGTAGACAAATAATTTTGTCTATGGAACTCCTGATATAAATGTATTTTTTAATGTTAGGTAATATATTTTTTATATTATAAGAAGGACATATTTATATATTTTGAAAATTTTTGAATAATTCATATTTGCAAGCTGTGTAAAGTCTACTGTACTATTAGTGTGATATCTTGTATGTTTATCTATTATGATGTTTATTAATCACACGTTATTCATTTTTAAAAATAGCAAATAATAATAATTATTAGGATAAACTTTAAATCGGTGCAAATTTTACATAAAATTCCTATTAATTTAGCACTTCTCTCTTTGATCCAATATTTTGCATACTTTTTCTGAAGCCTGTGTTTTGCATAGACGCTTTCTTTTTGTATAAATTCATTTATCATTTACATATCCCACTGCCCGAAACATCTCACAAAAATGTAATCCCCAAAAGCAGCAAAGTTGAAATAAAAAACCAGTTGATGCCATTAATGAGGTTTCAATTCAAATTCTCCTTAAACTTTGTTGACCTAAAAACAGAGAAAAAGGAGAGAGGAAATTTCATAATTTTCTTCTAAAAAGATTCTGTTAGCATTTTCCACCTGAGTACTCTAGAAGCAGATGCTGATATTCCTTGATAATTAGTCCATCCGAGTAAAAATCATTGTCATTCAAAAACTCTTGAATTTATTTGTCTCATTTTTGGAGTGATGCAAATCACAGAGAATCAAAAGGGGCCCAGATTTTTTTTTCCCTTCAGGCGGGCCCACAAGGTCTACTTATACCACTGCTTGTACTTTCTCTTTAAGCAGAACATTTACAATGTTTTTAAATTTTTTATAATTAACTGTATTTTTTAAGTTTTTAATTTTATATTATTTATGTTTTTATTTACATATTTTATATATATGAAGTATATATGTATTACACTTCTCTGACAGACTTTCTAAATAATACAGTATTAAAACACTGCAACTAGAATGCAGTAACTGTTTGAAAGTAAATTGCATGCATGTTCTTAAATACGCAATTTATATATAGTATATTTTACACTACCCGCTATGGTGACTCCATGTGAGGAAATACCTTAAAAAAATGAAATAAATAAGAAGCAAGTTTGATTTGAGAACATGCCGTAATGCCAGTTTTCAGCTTATCATGGTTCAGCACTGAAGCTGAAATGTCTGATAAAATGGATAGCCAGGAAATAATACACAATTTCACAGAAATCAAAATGAAAAGGACAAACTCTAATAAATCAGGATGTTTATGATAACTTCAGGTCACAATAAATCATGAAACCCATACAATTAAGGTTTATGTACCTTTTTGAGTTCAAATTGGTAAATCCTACAGTGGCTATAGTAAAAATAAGGAACAAAGCATTTGGTGGAGGAACAACTAATAAACGATCTTACTTACTGGTGAGCATAATTTCACTCGGGAGATCAGAGGCTACAATATGAACCCTAAGGCCACTGTCTTTCCTCCATGGATTTGAATGAACCAAAGGATTTAACTGATCATCCATCACAAAATGCACGAGATCATCCTCTAAATATAGACTTTTCAACTATTTTAATGCATCTGGCAATAACGGGAATAGTAAAAAAAAAGTGGGTGCCTCATGAACCCACTGATGAAAATAAAGCAGGAAGTTAAGATCAGTTTTCTCTCTCAAGAAGTAAAGCAGAAAAAATTCCTGCAATAAATTGTGACTGGATGAGACAAGGATGCTTTACAACAACAGCATGTTCATATTATAATGATTGGAAGTGAAAGACTCTCCAGAAAGGACTCAGTATGCACCTATGCATCCAAAGATAATGTTTACTGCATGGTGGTTGTCTGCTCATGTTAATCACTACTTATTCCATCCAAGAGGTGAAATGATAACTACTGCTCAGTATTGTGCGAACACATAACAGATCCACGACTAATTGTACCTTAAGCAATCAACCATCATGAATAGACATATGAAGCTGTTACTTCACAAAAATGTCTAACAACATACGGCAGCTTCAACCATACATCAAACAAGAAATTTGCGATATGAAATTCTGCTTAATGTATCATACTCGCCTGACATTTTCTGAACAGCTTACTAGTTTTTCCAGCATCGAGCCATTTTTGTCCAAGAACTTGTTTGCCAATGATGCATTGATTAAGAGGACTTCATCACATCCACACACGTATTTTTGCAAACATAGTAGACTTTGCCACACACTGGCAGCAATGCACTGACACTGCTGGAAATTACTTTGATTGGTCTGTTTATTCCCCATTTTTAATCATCCTAAAAATTGGACATTCCATCTGTAGCAACCCAAAATTAGCATAATTTCCTTTTGTACATCAACTTCCCTAACTGTAAGCTATTCAGTTATTTATTCATTTGTCTACCAAGATGTATTCTGGTAAAAGAAAAATTTCATACATAATTGATCCCCAAAAGCACACTTGAATTGTGCTGTTTAGGTCATTGAATGCTCAACCATTCAATGACTTAAGCAGATGGCAGACCAAGGTCCCAAATCCTGACTTGATAACAGTCTCACAGTCAACCTTTATCAATAGCGTTAAAAAAAAGGGCCATTCAAAATTTTTCAGGAACTTCCTTCAGCCAATTTCACCCCGATGCCCTAAGCATACGCTTATTTTGGTTCATACATTAACGAATGCAAATATATAAATAATCCATACTTTTTAATCACCATTATTAAAGAAGTTAGCACTTTGCAACTCTGCCTCATTCTTCCCACTCTTCTGACATTTCTCCAAAAGTTTACTAATTTTTCTGACACCATTTTTAAAAACCTCAAACATCATAGTTAAGCATCCTTGCCTTCACAATGTGAATTTCATCCTGGCAAAGGTAGAAATAACTGGCAATCTGCTTGGATGAAATACTTGTTCTAAGCCCCTCATGCACAGTCAATTGAATGCAAAAAATGCACAGGTGCCTTTCCTTTGTTAAACAATCAGAAAAGTTCCCATCTGCCATTTATATATATTGGAATTAATATCAGAAATTTCCACCACCATCACTTGGCACTGCTATTCAGAACAGCTATTTTAAAAATCACTAGGTTCCGTATCTTGAATTTCTGGGTATTAATTCTTACTAAAAGGCCTATCATAACTGTTCAGTTTAAAATATTTCAAGCATTAGGATGTCATGTTCAGATTTCGTTGTGTCTATGCGCTTTTGGAATAGCTGATTGGAAATGCAGATTTTATAAAATGTTTAGGTTTTTAAAATTTTTATTTGTGAAATCTTTGTAGTATTAGATTGCAATCTGAAGTTTTCAGATTTCGGTTTTTTAGTTCATGAAACATTTCTGAACATATACGGTACATTAAAACAGATACACAAATCAGACATAATTTTTATTACAACCCCACATATTATCTTTATAAGTAGAAATGTGTTACCTTAGGAATGATATCCATTTCTTCTAGTGTAGCATTATAAAAAAAAGTCAATATTTGATTGGCTACCATTATTACTAAATTACTTTTTATGCTGCTCAGAGACAATATTAGGCATAATACTACAAAATCAGTGATTACAATGAAGATTTCTCTCATTAGGCAAAAGTAAAAGTTTCCTATGTGACTGACAGAACAATAAAATGACATAAAAAGAGCAGCTACCATAAATTCACATTGCAAAATTTTTTTGAATGTTCCCAAGTAAAAATAAATATACAAAACCATACTAAATAATTCTTAATATCTAAAATAATATTCAAATTTTGCAAAAGTACAAATACTATGATAAATTCAAAGCCTATGTAAACAGAAATTGTTATACAGAGATTCAGGCTTCAGATTCAATTCTAAATATTGTGCTACTCCAAACAGGAAACACGAGAAATTACAGGTATGAGCGGCAGGTGCAGATGCAGGTAAAACTAAACAATTAGACTATCAAATAAAGAATCTGTTTTGCTTTCTGTGTCTGTGCCAGACAGAGAGAATGCTTTCTATTCACATGATGAGATAAGCGAGCCATGAGGGTCCTTGCTTAGGGAATAGATGTGCTGAAAGAAGATTTTTTATGCATATACAGTACAAAGTCCAAAATCCAGACATCCATTATCCGGAATGATTTAAAATCTGGACCTCAAAGCCCCAAACTTTTTTTTTCTTGTATGCTTAATGCATGCACATTTGATTTTTCCTTCCATAATAAAACATGTGGAGATTTTCACTTTAAAATTCCGATTCTTCATTTCACTTAGGCACTAAATAAAATACCTCGTTATGAATCATGTAAGCATAAATTTGTGAGATTAATAATTTGGCTCCGTAGCTGAGTGTCTGCTTGGCATACATATCAAACCTAAACATTTACCTATTTTATATCCCTGACGCAGACCTGGCGAGTCATTATTTATTATATTTTGCTTTCATCACCCCATGTTTATCAATACATGACAGCTTCAGTAATAATTCATGCAGTGATGTCTAAACTTTATATATATATATTAGTAACTGAATAACAAGAGTATGGCAACTTTTTATGCTCACATTACACTTGATGATGATTATAGATTTTTAAATGCTCTAAGAAATGCTGACGAGGAAAAATTCAAAGAAATTTTTTTTTCATATGCTAAGAATAGATTTTGTTAATGAAACTCATAGGCCAAAAGATTACATTTAGTGCTATTTTAATAAGGAATAACTGAAATGTTATTCACCATAAAACCAGAAGCGGCGGCAGAGTATGTCGGCATTGGACGGCAGAATTTAGGGAAGACAAAATTTTTGGAACTTTGGGAAGCACCAAGTGGCAAAATTAAGGGATGAGAAGTTTTTTATAATGCAAACTTTTCATAATCGAAAAGCATGCCTGACCTTGAGTATTTAAAAGAGTAACGACTTTCCCGTGTATCGCACAAATTAAACAGCATGGATGACACATGTGTTAATGAATGATTGATTTGAAAATCATTTTATACCAGAAGGATGACTAAAAAATAGTCCTGATTATATAGACAAGTGTTCTTCTCATACTTCACTTAAAGTTTTAGTGAAAGAAAATGTATCTATATTATTCTTCCCTCCAAAATTTTACGTCTGTCATTCAGCCTATGGGTATCGGAATAGTGCACACGCTGAAATGAATATATAAATTATCATTTTTAAAACCCATCTTAAATTTCTTAAACAATGGCAAGACTATTCAAGAATTTTTGAAATATTTTAGCATAAAATCTGCTGTGTGGAGCATCGCAAGATCGTGGAAGAATGAGTCTTCAGATACATTAAAAAGTGCTTGACATAATTTATGGCCAGCTACCATATATCATGGTGAGGACGATGAAGATGACAGCCGTGAATTTGAATGTTTTCGGATATCGCAAACTAAAGGTGAAATTTTGCAGTTAATGGATTTTGTAAAGAAATGTGGAGAAGCGGTAATAAATGAAGATGATATAGCAGAAGTTTTTCATTGCGATGACAATGCCCCAATCATCAATCAATTAACGGATGGCAAAATCTGTAGTATGGTTCTAGATCCAGAAAATACCACTACCGATAGTGAAGAAAGTGACAGAAAGATTATTGAAAATGAAAACCTTTCGCTTGACAAGTTAGTCGGTATTCTCGACACAGCAATTACAAGACTTGAACAATGGAACTTTGTAACTGAACAAGAAATTATATCTATTTATAGAATTAAAGAGATAGAATTAGCACAAAAAAAAAAAATGAAGCAACTTAAACAACTTACATTGTAAGAAATGTTTAACAAAATAAACAAATAAATATTTTTTTCTTTATTTGTTTTTGTAAATTTTGATACTTTTTAGATCATAATTGCTCTTTATTTCACAAATTATGATTTCATCTTTCTAATCATATAATTTCTGCATGCCATTTTACCAGATTTAAATTGATGATCTAATATCCAAAAAAATACCAAATCCAGAATCGCCAAAGTCCTGAAAAGTCCGGATTTTGGACTTTGTACTGTATTATCTGAGAGCCTAAAGGAAAGGGTAAAATTTATTTCGTTATAGGAGGTAAACAGATGAGGCAATTTTGAAAATAAAAAAACTTGGAGAATGCTGTCATTTATTGTTTAAATGATCCTTGGACTGCAATGCAAACAAAAGATAGAAAAACTTCCACTGGACTTACTATTTTTTTCAGAAATGTTCCATCATGGAGTGAAATTATCTCGGAGAATTCCCATGGCAAATAAAGTGAGAAAAATTCTTTACTCACCTTTTCTTGGGTAAATGTAAAAAAATATATGTGGCATCTAATTTTAATTCCCATGTGGCTATAATGTGTTAAAAAAAAAAAAAGAGTTTGGGTTGATGAAAATTGATCAAGGCATGGTTGGATAATAAGATAGCTTTTCTTTAATAATTAGACCTGGAGTTAAATAGCAGATATTGTCAAAACTGAGGCTTTTTTTTTTTGCTTTAAGCAAGATTAGGGTTTAGCCATGTTATGATCACAGTTTAGTTATGATGAAGGAAAAGAAAGAAAAGAGAGAAATTTGTGGATGACAACAAGTAGAAGGGTATGAAAGTGGGAAAAGATCAGAGTAATGTGGTGATGATTCTTGAGCATGCGCAAAGAGAAATTACTGAAGATCGAAAGATTTAGATATGGATGGGTGTTCCAGTCTTCAAAGTTTAGTAGACAGACTGATCTAAACTGATATTTAGCACGATAGAGTAGATGGTTCCCCCTCTATGAACAGTATTAGGAACCGTAAATGAATGTGTTTAGAACAGATAACATTAATTCATTTGCAGTCTGACCCGGCGTATGTTATTCTTCAGCATCAAGTAGGCTTGTTTAAGATTCCGTATTCCCACTACCTGCTCATGTAAGTACCCTTCACCACCTTCTAGTTTGTAGAGTTGATTATGTAAATCTGAATTTTTGAATGTTAATTAAGAGAGTTTAGTTCCAAGATTAGGATAAAGTCATCACTTGTGAGTTTATTGTGAATTCAATATGTTAATATGGTACTTAGGGACTTATATACAAAATAAATACCTATATATCTATAATTCTGTATACTATGCATGTTGTAACTTAACAGACATTAACTGTTTACAACAGTAGGGTTCAAGACTTTAAACTGCATATCAATAGAACAGGGAATTAATTATTTGCAGCTAGACTATTGGTCAAATAGTTCATTAGGAAGAAAGACTAAAAATTTGTATTATATCAATTTTTGGTACTTAAATATTATTCACCAGTTTGCCTATACAACCAAATAATGTACATTTATTGTGATTACAACTTCTAGAATGAAAAACGCAGTGAATACAATGGAAGGTTCAGATGTAGTGGTTGTAATAATGGAGTATTAGACTGCATTGTCAAATAATGGAGAAGTACATGGGAGTAAAAAGGGGCTTAAGAGAGAAAAAATCAATTACATTAACATGCTTTTATGATTTGAGTCCATTATATGTCTATTTCTGAAACTTCCAGATTTACTTGCCTTAAAGTCAAGGTTTATCATTTAACTTAAAAAAACAAAGGATAAACAAACTTCTAAAACTTTGTTTTTCCTGTAAAACAAAAACTAAGGTTTAGCACCTATGACAGGTAATATGGGAAACAAAATACAACAGCTGCTTTACAATTGATGCACAAAACCAATGCTAAACATAGTTTTCATCATTTTTAATAAAAACAAAAATCATTTTTAGTTCAAAAAACCAGGTATTAATGCAGGTCTTTTGCAAAAGTCAAATGGTATATTGAAAACTTTTGCAAAGCAGAAGTCCTTGGATCTTCTAGCAATTTATAACTAAAATATTGGAAAAACAATAGAGTATACATAAACTACAGATATTTGTTACATTTAAGCAAAATGTTTTTTAAAGTACTAATTACATAATAAGAAATAACAGCATGTAAATCCTTTATATAATATACGAAAAGAAGAGAATAAAATGTTTCCAAATGGCATACCTTTATCGAATTGGAATCAAAACAATGGTGAAGTAACAAATGAGAAGGGTGAGATAAGCTATTTAAAATTTTCACAAGTCTGTTTGGATACATAGGTGAGGTTGCTTGTAAATCCACACAATCTGCATAAATTTCAATACATGATAATATATCTAAAGCTTTTGCAACCTTTAATAGTTTTGAATATTTCAATGACTTCTGAAAAAAGAAAAAGGAAAATCACTGTCTCTGTTTTTATATAAATCTAAACAAAGCAAAATTTTAGAAAAATCAGTTGAAAATTAAATCGTAAAAATGTTTACTTGTATGGAAAAAAAATTATTCTTATACAAGGTTTCTTGTTAATATTTTCAATGCACCCCTTGAATTTTCGACTAAACCGATTTTTAGAGCAAAAACAGGACCTGCTATAAGAAAAGTGACTATATGCTGTCAACTTAGAAAGTTAGCATTGTCTCTTATCAATGGGCTGAACAAGTTATAATTTTCAGTTTAAAAATGAAGCATACTTGTTTCAAACTTTAAATTAAAAAAATTCCAGCATTCTCTATTTCATATGGAAAGACATATAGTTTGCACATGAATACTCAGGTGATTAAAAAAAATTAATGAAACAAAATCAGATAACTATGCAAATATTACACAGAACATTGCCTCCAGGAAATCTATGACTGATATTGCTCAAAATATTCACCTTCGCATTTGATCTTCAAGGCAATAATATTCATAACTTATTTGATTAAATAAACTTACATAAATTTAATTTAAAATTTTTATACATAACATAGATAGACCTTTTAAAAAAAGTGCTTCAGGAAAAAATATATTAACTCACCTATACTTATAGTTTTCTGTGCAGGCAGTATTATGTTTAATAAGTTAATACAATCATTTAAATATGGCATACTACACTATCCTTATTTGTCTAAAGAAAGTAATGTCTTCAAAGGACTTTTTAACAGAAACTGGCTTTTATTTGAAAATTCCATGAAGGCAGCTCATTTAATTGCCAGCCAATGATGCAAAGACTAAATGCCAAAATTTTGCAACCTTAAGCACTTAGCCACTGTGAAGCTTTCCTGATAAATATGTAACACTGCAAGAATCACATATGAGCAAGTATAAGTAATGAAATTAACCCTTGCCAACATCACCTTAATAGAAGAAGGCCTTTATTCTACTCTTGTTTGAATTTTTGACATCACAAGGAGGAGACCAATGTAATACTTTTGACTGATGTCCATTAGTGAGAGTGAAAAGTATTTGTTTATAAAAGTATAATTTTCAGTCTTAATATTTGCTAACATTAATGTTTTTCTTGATTATAAAAGATTGAGTAATGTACCTGGCATTAGTAGAGAATGCTTAAGATTTTGGAGAATGTGGTAATTCTTGCTAGGATTAATGTTCTATAATAAAACCATTTTTATGCATTTATTTTTAATATTTCCTTTCAAAGCAGATGTTTAGAAAATATAACATTTAGAAATTCATCAATAATTGATAGCAGAGAGCCCCCTATGGTTGTACCCTCTGTTGATGAACTTTCATACAGAACAAGGATGTTGTTTAGGCTTATGAACATCTCTAATTTTTTTAGAGGTAAATCTGATTTATATATTAATTTGTGAATATAAATTAGAAAAGAAGAAAAATATGGTATACAATATGACGAATTTTACTCGCGTAGAAAAATTTATTAATTGATGATAATTGCCTAACATGGGTGAATAGCAAATTAAAGTATGGAGAAGAGTCATTGAAGCTGATGATTTACCAAAACCACATAAAAAAGACAATGCCAATTAGGAAATTGAAATTAAAACTTGCAAGAGACAGGATGATAATGATGCAAGAGCAAGAAGTAAACGTCAAGAAGTAATAAAAAGGAAAACTCACAGAATAAGAACATTTTGAGAGTACAAAATGTCCTGCAAGCACCAAATTAAAAAATAAATTTACTGTCAGTACCAAAAATTGTAGTTCATGATTTAAATTTTTGTCAAAACTAAAGCAGAAGTGATCAATAAACATAGAAACATTCTCTATATAGCTAACAGAAATGGAAATAAATATGAAGTTGAAGAAAATATAATACAAGAAGCTAAAATTAGTAATGATAATAAGATACTATGGCATTGAGTCTAGGTCACCTAAACTATTAAAGATTGATAGAAATGAAGGAAAACTCACCAGTCACTGGATTAGAAAATGTAAAAATTTTCAAGAATAATTGTGAATCTCGTACATTAGGGGAAAAAAAATGACACAAACTTCTTATAAAAGTGTGATACTTAAACAATCAGAACATATCTTAGGCCATGTAGATTCAGGTGAGAAATGAGAAGTCAACAGATAGAAGTTGTTACTTTCTAATAGTGGTATAAGATTACAGTAACTTCATGTCTGTAATTACAATTGAGAAAAAAGAGTGAAACTGCAGAGCAAAATCAAAGAGGAAAGAAACTAAAAAGAATTCACAGTGATAATGGCAGTGAGTTTTTAACTAAAAGTATAAAGGAATTTTTTAGTAAAACGGGAATTAAAAATGAACTTACAATGTGTTACACATGGGGGAGTAATTTAAGCTGAACTTTTTAATTGAACTATAATCCAAACTGCTAGAGCTATGTTGGTTTATGCAGAATTACCGATACAATTTTGGAGTGAAAGTGTTAAAATAGCTGTGCATGTGAATAATAGGAGTCACAAAAATAACAAAATGTTTACACCTTATGAACTACACAAGCCTAACACTACTTATCTTAAAAGATTTAATGTGAAGTATATGTCGGTATACGACACAAAAAACATAACAATATGAATCTAAAAGTTCAAAAACAAGTTATGATAGGCTAAAGCATGAAAAGAAAAGCATACAAAATTTATATTCCTGAACCAAATAAATCTCAATAAGTGAGAGATATAATATTTAACGAGCAGAAACGCGGGTCAACTTTATTGAAAAAGTGATTTAAAATTCAATAAAAATCAAGTATTAGAAGAATTCATTATTTTCAATAAGGAACAAACTAATGACAATGAAAATAATTCAAGAATAACTGACAGAGATCACAAAAATAATGATGCAATTAATCAAGAATCTGAGAAAATTTTACCATCAAACCAAGATTAAACCGTTCATTTGAAATGCCAATTACAGAGTCTCCTGAAGTAACTGAGACCAGAAAAGATTATGTAGCAAGTATAGAGGTAGCTTATACTAGGATAAATATTCTTTAATAAAGTATTTCTTTATGCATTTATTTTTCATATTTCTTTTTTAAAGTAGATGTTGTGTATAAACATAACATTTATAAATTCATAAAAAAAAAAAAAAAAAAAAAAAAAAAAGGTATACATAAGTTTCAAAGGAAATACAGTCAAAAGTCGTTAATTCGGACACCCATAATCCGGAATGATCTAAAATCCGGACCTCAAAGCTAAAAACTTTCCGCGCATGCGCCACGTTGACACATGCGCATAGGCGTTTACGCTTGCGTGTAAGACCTTTACGACTGCGCATATGCGTGTGCGCAAGCGCAGCATACGTTTTCGCGTGCCCGTTTAATGTATAACGGATGGTATAAGCTAAAATTATCCAATTATCTATTTCAGTTACTCTTGATGATTGCATTGTTCCTTAATCTTCGAATTGGATCTGGCTTATTATTTTTTTTTAAGACTGTAAGAGCAATTTTATAAAAGTAAACTTGAACTTTCGATTATGTCAAATAGAATTTCCGATGCTGGAGCTCCCAAAGGATCGTACAAAACGAAAGTATGTTTCGATGTCCATCAAACTAAAAGTGGAATTGCTGCAAAAAATGGATAAAGACATGAAGAATGTGACAGAGAGGTTAGTGAAAATGAAAAAATTTCAATTGACAAGTTAGTCAGTATTCTCGGCACAGCAATTACGGGACTTGAACAGCGAAACTTTGTAACTGAACAAGAAATTATGTCTGTTTATAGAATTAAAGAAAAAGTATTATCACATAAAATGAAGCAACTTAAACAACTTACATTGAAAAAAATGTTTAATAAAGTAAACAAATAAATATTAAGCTCTTTTTTTTTTTGTAAATTTTAATACCCTTTAGATCATAATTATTCTTTATTCATAAACAGTTTCACATTTTTAATTTTAGAATTTCTGCATGCCATCTTACAAGATTTAAACTGATGATCTATAATCCGGAAAATTCGATAATCAAGAATCGCCGAAGTCCCGACGAGTCCGGATTAACGACTTTTGACTGTATATTACTTTTTCATCACAAATTAGCACTGTTTCATTCTTCATGCTTCCTTTCATATTTAGCCCTGAAGCTGGTTGTATATCATAATGCATGCAAAATACACAGATGAAAAAGAAATTATGAGAGGCAACCAGAAGTGTTTGTGTTTCATTTCACAAATGACCTAACTCTGCATGACAAATAGCTAAATAAGATTCATTAGGAAAATCTCCAGCTTACAAAATCTTCCATGACAGAAATATGTACTTTCTTTATTATTGTTTAGTACATTGTTTAATGTTTGCAAGTTTTACTCTATTAGCTGATTCTGTACTGTAAATAAGCACCATATTCCACATAATATATTCATGTTCCACATCACATTTCACATGATTTGTTATACATGACAAATAATTATGAGCAACAAAATTAAAATTTATATATAGCTGAGAAATAATTTAAACTTAAAGCTATTTCAGTTATATATTTTTGCTTGTGAATTGTAAGGCCATTTCAAGGTTGCAAACATGTTAATAATATTCACTGCAGCAAGATTGCTCTACACTTTATTTTTTCAATACTGCATAGCAGACTATTTGAGGGGAACACAAATTTGCAATATAATAGGAAAAAACCAATGAATACTTTAAAATTATGGTAAAACACTCAATGACTATCTATAAAAGGGAAGGGATGCCTTCATAAAGAGGACCTGTTAGAGGAAACTGGCTCATATTCACATTACATTTGAGGAATACCATGAAAACACTCACGCAGCTAAACCATTCAGTAAATTTAAACCAGGGACAAATTATCACTGTTCAATGATTTTATTGTTTGGCCACCAGTGGGCTAGTTATTCACTGAACTTCTTTTTATATAAATATTTAGTTGGTGTATTTAATTATGGCAAAGCACACAAGGGCTAACTGCCTAATGGGAGGGATGCCTTCGTGGAGGACTTTCTAAGGGAAACTGGCTCGTATACACGTTACACATGGGGAAAACCACAAAAACGCCCATGCAGCCAGCCCGTTCGCGGGATTCGAACCTCGGACCGAACTACCAGTGTTCAGCGACTTTACCACTCGGCCGCTGGTGGGCAATATAAATATTTTGTAGTTATGAACTTTATATATATATTAAATTGAGTTTATGTTCGTTATCCTTTTGTAGTGACTACAACAATGAAAATATGCTTGTTTTAGCAATTATTCCCCCTTTTCCAAATCAAGCATATTACCCTACAGCTAATATGTTCATACATGTATTTGTATTATGCACTTTAAAAATTTTACTCATATAAATTTCACAGAATGATTGAGAAAGAAATTAAGCAAATCTGGCTAATAAAGACACAACTCATGAGGACTATCTGACAAGAGAGACATCTTTGAAAAACTGTTAAGTGAAATTAGATCACATTTTTCTAAAGATGTGATACTCCAGCATTCTAGTTGACTTCACTGACTAAACTTGCTCTTTTAGGTAATCTCGAAGGAAGAAATTATGTAAGTCAATTGTAAGGGCCACACCAGAGATCTTCACTTTCTTCAAACCTACATTCTAAGAAACATGAAAATAAGACTTTTATGCAGAAGCGATCAATCCACCAGACTATTACCTAAAAAAACAAGCAGTTAATCAAGGAAACAATCAAGGCCAGTAAATCTACCACCATGAATAGGATAATCAAATAAGACAGGGGTCCACAAACTAGAGTTCGTGAGATACTGACTTTTACAAGAAGCGTAAATTAAATTGTGTGGAACTATGCAACGTTCGATAGTTGAGTTGAAAAATTGTAAATAATGACTGCAAATGGCACTACTGACATATTCTCATTTAACATAGTTTTTAAAAGCACTTCCAACAAGCGAATGTTTGTGCATAGTGCGTCGCATGTGCATGTTGATAGTTTTGCTATAGTGGTGTGCATGGTTCCTGTCAAGGTATATTTGTTCTTTCATATTTTCACTACCTACCATCACCATATCACTCTCAAAATCAAATAAGAGAAAATATTGACCTTTAATATTTTCTTTTAAAAAGCAGAATGGAGTGCCAATTATTTCGTTAAAAAAATGAATGACAAAGTTTTACGTTTAATATGCAATGGCATAATAGCAGTGCAAAAACAGCGCAATATACATTGTCAATACCAAACTAAGCATGTTACACAGTATTCAGTCCTCCCAAAAAAAAAGAAGGATCACTGAAATTGGAAAGTTTCGATTAAAGCAATATCTCACTGAAACTTGTAAGAATACGAATACGTTTGAGAGTCACTGTATGTAAAATCGCAAATCAGGTCATTATTAACAAATGACCATTTGCAAACAACTTTAATGGTAGAAAGTATTCCAGTATGATATTGTCTCAGAAAAAACAATTACATTCTTCACATCAGAAATTTTAATCTATTTAATAGCATAATTTTTTAATATGTAAATATACATCTTTTATTTTTTTTTGTTAGTAAAATATGTATTAATACTATGTACAGGTATAACTGCATAGTAAAAAAAAAAAAATTTCTGATAGAGGGAAAAAAAAAATTTTTTCCTCTATCAGAAAATTATCCATTTTTATATTTATGTTTGCTACTTGGTCCACTGAGCCTAAAATTTTCACAATCTGACCCTTTCTAAAAAACATTTGGCAACCACTGATATAACATGATATGCTCCTTTATAACGTGTTGGGATTCCATAAAGTGCATACTGAATGGCTGACATTTGCTAGAATGCCTAGTACGTGGATTTAATATAGCCAAGTAATGAAAATTTATTCCATTGTCAGTTCCTATCTTGAAAATATGATTTTATTTGCCTAAAGACGACTTACTTTTTTTAATACTTCCTTTTATTAACAGACAATTATATCTTGCATAAAAAACATACATTGCAAATGGGCTATAGTGTTACCTGGTGTTATCCAGACATATGACAACCAGCATGCACTGCTGATAGATTTGATGCTAAATTATGAGTATGTAATAACATATCTTAAACATCCTCCAAAGGTACATATTTGCCCATCTCCACTGATTTACCAAAGCATACTTCATTATGCTGCCAGTCTTGTAGAAGTAATACAATACAATAAAAATCTAATAATTTCTCATCCACTATTTCAGCATATATATTAATGACTTCCTGACAGTGCTACAAGCTTGTCATTTAGCAACAGTATTCAAAAAGGTTCAACAGCCATTTCACTTCACAGCCATTTCTGCTAGTCAGTTTTTGTTTGCAGCATAACAGATATTGAAAATAATTTTGAAAAGCATGAACTTCTTATGACTATGCTATACCAGGTAACTGCTTTCAGCATTGTGTAAACAGATCAAAGTTATAAACTATGAAGTACGGGCATACAAGTCTTCAAATTACACAACTGAAATTTAAACAGGGTTCGTAGCCACATTTTAGTTAAAAAAATAAGCACCTATAAGCACTTTTCAAGCACATTTTAAGGGAAAAAAAAAAGCACTTGTCTAATTACATCATACACAACTGCATAACTTTAAAAATTAGACTTGTAATTTAAAATATGAGCAATGCAATATTTATTAAGAGAATGAGCATTACCTCAACCATGGAAAACAATTAACTTTTTTTTTTTTAAATTTTAAATGACAGTTCAATTTACAGAATTAGTTTACAATGAGAGAAAAAAAAAACTATGCAGAACTAAACTATATTACAAGCTTTAATGATGAAATTTCAGTTCAAAATATAGAAAATAAATAATAATAAGCCATATTAATTGTATTCGTTTGGCACCTAATAATAAATACAATTTATTTTTTCACTCATATTAATATTTAAATAATTTAACTTAAATCAAAATTCTGAACATTTTCTAAATTTTCATTGCATAACAGCTTTCCCTTAACATATATTCCAAGCAAAGTAATTTAAGTAAAAAAGAGGCACATTTCTGAAATCAGAAGACGGGAAATTGCTTCATGCAGTCATCCTTTAACTGTAAAAGCTTAATTAACCCGCATACTCGGAAATTGCCGAATATTCCGGATAGTAACTGGAAAAAGAGGAGTGGGGGAGATTGTAGCCGTTCTTTAGATTTCTCGGCTAAATAAATGATTTTGACATTTCGATATGTGCAGCATATAAAAATAGACCAATGGAACTGAAAAATATTCTGCTTAGAAAGCACAGTAAAACTCTTTTAAGTGTTCATAAACAACTCAGACTGAACATCAAAATTAATTATCTCTGCAAAATACTGCAAACGTTATTGCGCAATACGTGCTGCGTAATTCTTCCACATGTGATATTATGCAATTGGAATCAACAGCTGCTGGTATTCGGAGAATAAAGGAAAAGAAAGAGACTTAACTAATCTGGGGTCTTTCTGATTCTAATTTTCAACAGACTGCCTTAAATTTCCGGAATAGAATAAATCTTCGCTTGGGTTGGGTAGACCGCAAAAACTTTTAGTCCTAGTCAATTAAGATTGGACAGTGACCAAAAAAAAAAAAAAAAAGTCCGCTGCTTCAATATTAAAGATTTTGCGGAGAAAGGGGAGAACCTAACAACCTCCGTACTGTATAATGTATTGGGGGGGAGAGGAAAAATTATTTTGACTATTCGATTACTTTCCTTTTATTCAAGCCATTCCGAATATTATTCCTTAGAAAGCTAATCTGCGTAAAAACACACCCATTTTTAGAAGTTTATCTATACTTCAGCAGTTACTGCAACTATATTATTATAAATATTCATGCATATACTCATAGAAATTCAAAAGGTGTGTAGTATTTGGGTGGGAGGGAAAAAAAATACCGAATGTATCGGAATTTTTTACCGTTTTCCCAATTCTTTGACCAATAGAACGACGTGCACCTGTCTGTACTCTCGCACGCACCATAGGTTACGTTAATGCAGAGAAAGGGGGGGAAAAGCAATTTCCGGGATTATGATTCACCATCTGACGTTGCATATAAGGAAGAAAAGTTGTTTATTTAGTTTCGGCTTTGGTACGGGGAAAAAAATGCGCGTTCATTAAAAGAAAAGGGATTAAAAAAAAGCACTAAAAGCAAAAAATAAGCACTAAAAACAAAAAAATACGGGCTTTAAAGAAAAAGTAAGCACCTATAAGGGCCTTTATATTTTATTTTCAAATATAAGGACTTATAAGCACTTGTAAGAACCGCTACGAACCCTGTTAAAAACATATAAAAAAATTCAAATTAAGTTGAGTTACTTGTGTATTCAAGTTACGACTTAAAATTTTTTAAAATGCTTGTGTTGTTAAATGGTTTGGGAATTCTAATTAAATGGGACACACTTAAATTATCACTTCTTTGCACAAGCATTACAACAGCACTTACTAAACAACAAAACCTTGTCAGGATGGCAATGCTTTGAGAATTATGACAATTTTTGGGTGGTAATGCAGAAATTTAACTGGAGTATTGTTATATTTTGTTTACCTTGTTACATCTTTTCAAAGTATTGCATTTGATGTCAAGATCTGCATTTGCCCATAATGCTCATGCAATTTTGTTCTTAATGGAAATGGAAAAAATCCTAAATTAAGTAAAATTAGCTTATAAAGAGACTATAATTTCTGCAATCAGTTTTGCATCCCTTTCCTTAAGCACATCTCTTCATAGTTTATAACATTTCTTTAATAAACAGTGAACCATCTAAAGCTCTGTACCTAAATTATTTTGCCTATATTGCATGCTTTACAAGATGAGAACTCTTATATCCACCATCAGAGATGCTACAAACATTTCAACTCTGACAGCCCACAGTTGCTTTACTTATAAGCAACACCTATTTCTACAGCTTAAACTTCACACATTGTTAAAGAGGTGCATATTTAAAATGGAACTCAGCATACTGAAAATTGCATTTACTTTATGCAGTTTTTAAATTACAAATTATAATTAAAACACACATATTATTATTATATTTCTACACACTTTCAACATACTGATTTTGGATTTCAAATATGCAACAGATGTTTAAATATCGATAAAATATAATAACCTTTTTCTTCTTTACTTCAGGTTTTGCAGTAGGAGAATATGCTAAGTGATCTGCCACTGATATCCGCAAAACAGGTTTAAACAATGTTAGATGATACTGCCGAACTGATACAAATTCTTCCAACTGTTTGATATCATCATCAGTAATATTAACTGGTTTTGTAGAAATTTTCCCTAGAAAGAGTAAGCATTTTGAAATGTAAAAGACTATCATTACTCTAAAAGTTTTCAAATTTTTTAACATAAAACATTTTCTTGGATTAAAAACAAATGCACATGACAGAAAGAGTAGAAAATTAAAAGTGTACATAATTTTCAGCTTGGGAAGGTAGAAGAGCAAGTAACAAATGACATTACATACATACAAATTTAAGATTTTTTAGATCTTTTATGACTTAGCCAGATAAAATGCAATTTGTATACTACTCCTTATTAATGTTCACAGTTTATCAATATTATGGAAATAATAAAATATATTACAGAAAACTATGTAAATAACATTAACCTTATGCTTTTCTTAATGCATTTAATTATTGCTCTTAGGTAACAGAAGAGCAACTAGATATCATGTATGTAGGTAGCAATAATTATAAAACGTGCCACCACTGTTAAGTGTAATATAGAACAGTAGTGAGTACTGTATATTAAATGATGATTAATTGATCTTGAATTGTCTTATTTTCATCTAAGAATATGACTTGGTACAGCTAGTCAAAACATTTGGAGATATACTACTTAATATTGACTGGTAAATAACTTTAAAAGCATCCTTAAAATTGACATGACTGGAAATTATTTACAGTATATGAATCAAAATTGAAACTTCACCTCCTCGCAGGTTAAGTATGCAATTTATTTTCAGCACAAGGGACAAAGCAGCAAAGTGACATGTTTAGACTATTTAAGGTCTTAAATTAAGCATGGGTGGATTAAAACCATAAAACAGTTTCAGTTTAACCATTTGACGGGCGGTGGGACGCCAGGCATTCCACCTTTTTTATACGTTTTTATCTCCTGAATGAAAGCTGCAAAATTCTATTTAAAATACATACAATAATGCCTTTTGATTCTCTAAATATATAACAGATGGCAGCATTAGTATTCATTTATGGAAATAATGTAAAATAAAAATTCTTTCCAGCTCTAACTTTGAAGGAGTTTTTTTTTTTTTTTTTCTTAATTTCTAATGCAATTTAAATCATCTGAGCAACAACTTTTGGTGTTTGTATGAATATTTTTGTGTGGAAGTTTCCTTTTCTAATAAAAATTATATTTGAATTCATATATATTAATTAAGAACGGTTGAAACTAAAAGGTGGGACAAACACATCCCACAGCGCATGCAGGAATTGCTGCTACTAGATGGCAGCATCGTTCAAATATTTTTAAATTCAAGTATCATGTTCATTTTATATGTTGATAATGCAAATTTATATTTTTTAATAAACTGCAATACTGTTAAAACATGAAAAATATTTAGTATTTTTCCGAAAGAAATGAAAACATGACTCTGTAACACGCAATGTCATTGAATACTGAATGGATACATGAGTGGAATTGACCATAGAAAAATATCCTAAGCAGAGGAAAGAGAGATGAAATGTAAATAAACATGATGGCCTTCTAAATATCTGCCTTTTCAAACCTATAGCAAATAAAGTACTGGAACGAAGACCTTCTCTGTTTCAAATCTATTATGAAATCATTAAAAAATATCTAAAAAGTCATACAGAAAGAGATTTTTTAAAAATTATGTAATTTTTTGCCAATACGATCAATATTTTCTAGATAATTATTCAAAAACGTTTTTTATATCTTGCATTTTCATTTGGTTACTAAAACTAGCCCTTTAGATAAGCATGGAAAATTTATGCTCAGGCAAAGATGCCATTTTACTGCTCTAGATGCGTGGTAAGACAAGCAACATCTCACCATGTCATGGATTATCTTACAATCTTACTTCATACCTTTTTCTTTGGTATGAAATAACATTGTATTAAGGGCTAATTATCTACATGTAAAGTTATTTTTTCAAAAAAAAAAAAATAAAATAAAATATGCACTGAACCTCAAAGGGTTAAAAGCCATCATAAATGAAAACCTGAAGAAATGGAAGCAAAAATTCCAGATTTTCATGATAGTGTCAAGTGGTGTTCAGCATAACTGCATGGTTGAGAGATGTGCGTGGACCTCTCAGCTCAAAGTTTTTGTGAAAGAGTGAAAGTATCGTGAACAAGCAGTGAGAGTGTGTGTTGAATGAAATCCAGGATCCTTGAATATGATTCCTCGTAGCCATATATGAGATAAAATGTGCATTAGTTGATGATGTGAATTTAAATACAGAGAATGAATACAGTTCACTGCAGAATTTTTAGATTATGTGTATGAACTAAGCTACCATCATAACAAATGGTAATATAAAACTGGCAGAAACAAAAAAATAGCCACTTTATGAAGTGCTATTAATCAAGAAGCAGAACAGAAGTTCCATACTTTTTATTTAAATGAAGAGGATAAAAAAGATATTCACAAGGTAATTGAAGCCTTAAAGAATTAAACACAAGCAAACAAAAGTACTCCTAAGCAGATTTTTCTCAAATGCAATACAGGGATAAATTATTCAGTGAGTTTTTAACCAAGTAAAAGGAACTGAGCAATAATTACAGATTTGTGGCATTAATAGATAATTTAATTCAGAACAGGTTAATAAGTGGAATTTTAAATTAAAAACCTAAAGACAGACTGTTAAGAACATTGTACAACTGTCCTGTTAAATAAAAAAATGAATTTCTAGAACTTACCTGAAACAAAAATAAATAGCAGATCAAAAACGAGAATTTTACTTGGAACTAAATATAACATGGTTGAAAATACATGAAAATGAAACACTACATGGAATACAGTCAAAAGTCGTTAATTCGGACACCCATAATCCGGATCTCAAAGATAAAAACTTTCTGCGCGTGCGCCGCGTTGACACATGCGCATAGGCATAACGCATGCACGTAAGACCTTTTACGACTGCGCATATGCGTGTGAGCAAGCGTAGAAATCATTTTTGCGTGCGCGTTTTATGTATAACGGACGGTATAAGCTAAAATTATCTAACTATCTATTTCAGTTAATCTTGATGATTGCATTGTTCCTTAATCTTCGAATTGGATCTGGCTTATTATTTTTTTTAAGACTGTAAGAGCAATTTTATAAAAGTAAACTTGAACTTTCGATTATGTCAAATAGAATTTCCGATGCTGGAGCTCCCAAAGGATCGTACAAAACGAAAGTATGTTTCGATGTCCATCAAACTAAAAGTGGAATTGCTGCAAAAAATGGATAAAGACATGAAGAATGTGACAGAGAGGTTAGTGAAAATGAAAAAATTTCAATTGACAAGTTAGTCGGTATTCTCGGCACAGCAATTACGGGACTTGAACAGCGAAACTTTGTAACTGAACAAGAAATTATGTCTGTTTATAGAATTAAAGGAAAAGTATTATCACATAAAATGAAGCAACTTAAGCAACTTACATTGAAAGAAATGTTTAATAAAGTAAACAAATAAATATTAAGCTTTTTTTTTTGTAAATTTGGTACCCTTTAGATTATAATTGTTCTTTATTTCATAAATTATGATTTCATATTTTTAATTTTAGAATTTCTGCATGGCATCTTTTGAGATTTAAACTGATGATATATAATCCGGAAAAATCGATAATCCGGAATCACCGAAGTCCCGACGAGTCCGGATTAACGACTTTTGACTGTACTAAAATACTACATGTTTGGAACTTCAATACAAAGTGGAAGCAAGTAAGAGTTACCTGAGAATGGCAATAAAAACACTGTTTTATCAAAACCTAAAAACTAAATTGCATTTAACTTTATTTTTACTATTATATTATTAAAAAACAAGCTTTAAACATTTTCTTTTGTCAATAAAAAAAAAAAAAAAAAAAAAAAAAAAAATGATGAAACAAGAAAGTCAAAAAGAGTCAAATTTTTATCACAAAGAATAAATAGTCTCAGTTTGAATAGTCATTTAATCATTATGTAACTCCTCTGTTGGTATTTGTCGTATAATGATTTGGTTTTCTAGAACTTTCTCACATGTGAAAAAGCGCTTGATACCAATGTGCTTCATATATCAATGAAATTTCTGGTTTTTGCGGCAGTCTTATCTACTTGAATTACTGCAACTTCATATAACTTATTAACACTAAATAGCTGCTTTAGAATAGTCACTAGCTATAATCAGCTTGGCTTCAGTTATCAAAGTTGCAACAACTGACTGCCTTTGGCTAATTCATGATATAGCTCAACTACAATACAACATCACTACACACCACATGTAGATTTTCCTATTTGTCTATCCTCCAAAATTTCCATCTCTATACCACTCCAGAATTCCTTGTTTGTGTTTTTGTTCTTGTATGTAATATCTTTAGTAAACGAACCTGCTATATATCTGAATGCATGTTTTATATTGATACAGTCAATGCTGGAAGGACTTTTGAGGTGACATGAAAGAATATCAACACAGAATGCTAAATCTCTCCTTGTTCCTAATATAAGATACAATAAAGCTCCTACAGCTGTTCTCTATATGAAAATTTCTCTTTTTGGCTTTTCTTTTTCATTTCAGTTGGACATTTTCTTCACAACAGGAGTTGATATTAGCATACAATCTTTCATCTCAAATCTCTGAGGAATTTTTCTTGCTGATGGATTTTGATGCTTCAATCTCCAAGATGCTTAAATTCAAAGTCGAAGAAAGTACATTGCTCATTTGGTTATGATTCTGAATCTTGATTTAAATTCCTGAGGAAATTTTCAGATTCTTGCAGGTCTGTTGAAACGATTAAGCCACTATCTATATATATAAGCATACAATTAGTGGATCTTATGTATTAATCCAACCATCTTGACATAATTGTGATTTTTTACTGGAAAAAATAGCTCATAGCTGGAAAAAAAATTTTACTACATACATATATATTGTTACAAATTTGGTATTTAAAAAGCTAATGTTAGTATAATTATAAATTAACTGGTTTAAGTTCTCGCGCAGTGCAGCGCGTGACGAATATTAAAAGAAAGCTAAGCTGGAAAATTGAAAATTCAAGAGCACGTGCATTAAATAAATAAATATCTCTTTTTGATTTCGAGAAAGTACTAGAAAATTCTAGCGCGTAATTTTTAAAATCTTATAAAAGGAGGAAAACATCTCAGTTTGTGGTAGTTACCTAGTTTGTTGTTTAGAAAACTGCTCTTGTTGATTGTAGCGAATTCGCAGATTAGCTTTCTTTAGCTGTTTTGAATTACATTCTATTGGACATTTGAGTAGTTAAAAGATAACTACTGTGAGATATTGTAATGCTGCATGATAATTTGAGAAAATTTAATCATATTCGTTGTGATAATAATAAATTTTTGTTCATTTTTCATTGGACTTGTGCATTCATTTCATAACGAACCTGTACGCACGCAACAATATATATCAAGGTTCAATTAGGTATTATCCTAAAAATCAACCAATAAACCTTTTTACAAGTGGATTTTTGTTTCCTTTGGTTTGATGCAAATTTCATGGCAACTGCTTTAAGAATAAGTTCAAAGTAATTATTTTTTCTTGATTTCACAAAAAGCCCTATTCTTGAAGGAAATTCACTGCAGGCATAGTCCACTAGTGTAGATATAAAAACTGTGCTTAAGATAACAAATATCAAAATTTCATCATCAAACTTAGGATAAAAACTTGGAATTAAAAAAAAAACGCATATGAAAATGGCAATGTTGCTCACTGCAAATGTAAAGTCAAGATCGCCAGAGTTGCATTCAGAAAATCTGATGATTTATTCTAAGTTGGTAGTGCTAATATGCAAGTATTTAACAATCAGACAAGTTATTTACATTGATTAACAGACTATTAGACTACTAATACATGTATCATCTATTAGTAATTAACAACTTTCTGGATGGTTGCTCCGTAGTATATCCAAGACGTATAACATCTTTTGTTTAAATCCCTATATTCTGATCCAAGGCATCTCAGGTTATTTCCTATTTTCTTTAAAAGTTACCCCGTGTATTTGGTTCTGATTAGTAAAGTACTATAACAGAATTTTAAGAAATAGAGAACACGTTTCAAGAGACTGGCGGGTATATTTAGTGTCAAAACATTCTATGTTCTGTTTTGTTGCAGCCATTTTAGTAATTCAAAACCGAGTTCATTTTTAAATGAGAGTTACAGAAAATGAAAAATATTGGTGAGATATTAAAAAAGCTTGAAGACTCCAAAACCCATGTAAATAATTTGAAATAATGGATAGAGCTGAAACAAAGGTTAGAAACCTGTCAAAGAGTAGATTCAGTTGCACAATGATTAATTAATTCCAAAATGAAATTTTGGCATGAAGTAATTTTATGCAAAATGTTAGTAAAAAAAACTGCTTGATGAAAGTTCTCTAGTCTTTTTGGGTACAAGCAAGCAGTATTGTGAACATAATAACGGAAATTTTCTGATGTTAATTCAACTGCTAGCCAAGTTTAACCCAATAATTAATGGAAGAACAAGTTTGTATACTCCTCAGCAGTGAAGAAAATATAGCAACACATTTAGAGCATTCAAAACAGAATTATTGGACTGTTAAATGATAACATTATGTCTTATATTGTAAAATAAGTTCAAAATGTGAAATATTATTCGCTTATTCTTGACTTGAACCTAACGTGAGTAAGGTTGAACAAACGACATTTGTAGCAAGATATGCCTCCACTGATCAATCAGCAGCAGGATTTGAATGCAACATTAATGAGCATTTTCTAGGTTTTTCTTCCTACTGAAAGATCTACTGGTACAGAATTATCTGAAGTTTTAATAGAAGAGCTGGAGGAGAATGGATTAAAATTAGAAAATAAGAGAGGTTAAGGTTACGACAATTTAAATGTGAGAGGCGAGAATTTATAAGTACAACCAAGAATTAAAACTTTAAATCACAGAACATTTTACATGCCTTGTAGCAACCATTCATTAAACTTAGTAATTAACAATATGGTAAAATCTACCTTGGAATCAGCTAATTTTTTCACATGGTTTAAAAGCTATATACAGTTTTTGCATTGTCAACTTTTCAGTTGACCACAAAGAAAACACCTTAAAGCACTTACAATGAAGTCACTGCGCAACACTCATTATAAAAGTCATACAGATTCCCTAAAACCTTTACATTTTGAAACAGAAGATACTCACAATGTTTTATTAAGTATTTATGAAAATGCATACTAAGTAAGATTCGAGATGAGGCCACTGGTTTATTGATAACAATGAAACAATGTAAGTTTTTATGTTCGATTGACATTTGGTGTAAAATTTTGAATCATATTAATCCCATAAGCTACTTCAATCCATCATAAATTACTTCAATCAAAAGATTTTGCTTTATCTCAAGCCACTGATTTATTAAACAATTCATTAACTTCTTAACTGCTGTGGGCATATATGTACGCCTTGGTCAGCCGATGTGTTAACTGTACTGGGTATACATATATGCCATTCCGAAATACTATCATTAGCTTTGCACTGCTACCACAATTATTCTCAAAGCTTTGAAATGCAACATCACAATGACCTCAACAGAGTATGCGAAAGAGGATACTATTTCAGAGAAGAGGGATGCAGGAAATGGAGAGGGAGATAAAATGTTTCTGAAACTGCAAAAGTAATGACTGCACGGTTATTGCTTATGTTTCTGTTTGAGTAAAATGTATTTTTTTATTTTTTATTGTGTCTTCTGTTTTCATTTACTGTTTATAGTAGGTGCCGGGAATAAAGAAAGATATAACGGATGTTTCAAATCCTCTTATCTTTTGATGAACTGCTCATGTTTCATATTGTTACTGAAAGTAATTGTTTCGCAGACCAGTATGTAAATCAACATCCTGCAAAAGAAAAATCAAGAACAAAATCGTGGCATCCAACAAATTCAGAAGAAATATATGTTTTTTTAGGTATATTGATTTTACAAGGTATAACACTGAAACCTGACATTACACTTCAGTAGTCTAAAAATAAATTGATCGAAACTCCATTTTTTTTTTTTTTTTAAATCTTTATTACTACACTTGACTCTTTAGCAAAGGACAACCTTATCTTCGCAGCCGCACACGACTGCCCTTAACTTTTAATTGATTCTTAAATGCTTCTTTTCACCCACTAAACAGGTTACTTTTCTTTCCCCCTAAGGGGTCGATTGCTGCCAGGCCTTTAAATGTAGCATTGAATAGTAGCCAAAATTTCTCTCCTCCTCTCAGCTGACAGTCTGACTTGCTTCTAAGACTCGCCTAACGGGTCCCCCCCCGCCTCCTTTATCACCCAGCTATTCCAAGTGTGTGTGAGTTCAAGTTTATTGACCTCACAATAGCTCTTTTCTTTCCAGTCTGCTTGTGACTTAGGACTTTTTCATTTATTGTTGATATCAATAATCAAGGAAATCTTTTGCACCTTTCTAATTCCATTCTAAATTTATGAATGATGACTGCCCCTATCAAAATTGACTTCTGGCCCTTATTTAGGCACAAAATTTAAATAAAAAGATATATGAGATTTTACCTTTTTTCTCACGCGGAAGGCATTACCTGAAAAGCTGTTATTTTATATTATTAGGCTTCCAAATTATTCCCGTATTAGATGATTGCCTTTTTCGATGTAATTATTTTATCTATGATGATGTGGGGTTAAAGGCCTAGCCTAGCGCACTCTGTAAATTAACTTCCTTGATCCTTTGGGATCTTTTTTATTATAGTTTTACTCCACATTAAATTTTGTATTTTCATTTTTTCTATTATTCTTAATTTTGCAAAAGTAAACAGTTTTTAGACTGCAAAACTTACACTTATTTCCACCCTAATACATCACATAACTACATGCGCCTGTGTAAAAAACGGTGGCACTGGAGAGTGAATCTTGCACAATTTCCGTGGCAGTTTAAACTTTTTTTAAAAGACATAAGAATGGATGAATACTTTGGCAACATTATCTTAGAAGCTGAAAAATTAGCTAAAATAGATGTTAAGAAACTTGAATTGACTACACCATGTCATCGTGTTAATTCTAAAAAAATAAAATTTTCATATGAAAGTGTAGATGAACCTATGTAAGATTCAAAAGAGAAATATAAAATAGAACTTTTTTGCTTTACCATAGATCAGGCTAGTGCACTCGATTCAACCTATTGAATATTCTCGAGTTTTTAAATGATGTTTACATACTTAAAGAGATGTGTAAAAATAGCAATGTTGGCCATTGAACATTAAGTGACTAATAAATTAGATGAGCAAGAAGTTAATTGCGATTTTGCATATTAAAAGGTTCAAAAGAGACTAATTTAGATTTAAACTTTGTATATTATACTAGTATTCTTTATTATTTTAAAAGAGTTGTTTGTACTACTTTTTATTCCAATGTTTGTATGTTCTTAATTAAAAAAAAATCGCAAATATTGTTTGAGTGATATTGTCTTATTTTTTTAGAAATATGTTTCCTTTTAATTTTAAGGTATTTGAAGCTATGGAAGTGGCACTTTTGAGGTTTGCCTATGGCTGCAAACATGCTACGGCCAGCCCTGCTCCAAAGCAAAAACATCAAATATGTCACACAACTGAGAAATCTCTGAATAATGCTAGAATGCCAGTTTTCATAGCTCCCTCATATTCGCTACATTGAGAAAAAAGTGCTCGAATTTGCTAACCTGTTGTACAGTACAGCTACTATGAAACGGGAAATATCATCCAGATTCCCTTGCTTATGGTATCTGACAGTAATGCAGCATACTGTGCTATACGAAGTTTCAATATGGTAAAAATCTGTCCCATTAAATGAGGCAGAACCTCAGTTCTCCACATCATTACAGCTACTTACCATATGCTAAGCATATTGCACAATACCAATGGCATCACTTCAAGTTCTTGCAGGATTAATACCTTTAGCCTTACTGGTAGAAATGAGGCTATCACTGCAGATGCAGAGAAATGGAGGCTATCACTGCAGATGTCAACAGGCTTGACAGAACACATGATCTCCGTGGCAATATATCTACAGTTAGTACTTTTAAACAATAAAAAGTATGGACCCTTCAGTGTGCACTGAGGTAGCAGACGTCACCTACATGGAAGGATTCTACGTGGAAAATGGCAATGGCTTTTGCCATCTGCAGAATATCACTGTTCAGTGTAAGTTGACATGAAGGCTCTGATTCAACAATTCCATTTTCAAAGCAGACTTAACTGCCCGCATGCTGCAATTTGCTATGCAGTTGAATATGCAGCAAATGCCATGATGTCTAAGCCATATAGGGTACATATAGCAGAAGTCTACACATGCCAGTTGCTACCTAATATTGCAAACTCCTTTGCCTAACTGTCCTGTTCTATGTTGGGTTCAGCCCACAAGGCTATCACAGGAAATGAACCAGCTGACAATGAAGACAATTAACAACCTCAAGATGAAATGATTTCAACTCTTCCTAACATCATATCTTAAGAAGACCACTCAGGAGCACATGCTCAAAAAGTGACAAGAGAAATGGTTCACAGCCACCACAGGTTGCAAGGTTCCTTTGGTTTCCAAAAGGGTCAATAATGTTACACAGCAGCACTTCTTCACTGACACAATACGTCTCTGGAAACAGTCCATTCCCAGCATATTTGTTCTGCTTCTGGTACAATGACACTGATCTTTGTATATGCACTAGGGAAGGAACAGCAGACCACTAGGCCTTTGACTCCCCGCAGACTTCAGAATACCACTTTAACCCTTTCAGGACGGGGGCCCCATATACGCATTCCCTAAGAACGTCTCTTACAGCCGGGCGTCCCATCCACGCATTGCTAGAGACTGCATTCAGAGGACGGGTGATGCGTATACGCATTTTAAGCTGGAACGTTTTTCTGAAGGCGACTAGATAGCATTCTGTGACCATTACTTTTGAAATGAACACAGTTTTAGGTTCCTGACCTTGAGTTTGATATATTCTGTTTGACTTTGGTATTTTACTCATCAACTCTTGCGAGGGTGGGGTGGGGAGCAAAAGCGTAAACAGAGGTGGGCTCTTTAAATCGCCGCGTGCTAATATAAATATTCGCGTGTCTAATTTATATCCAATTCCTTTTTTAATTCTATTTTTTCCTCTACTATATACGGTCTTTTAGGGTTATTAGACAGCCCAGTCAGTTTTGCATTGACTTCAGATATATTCCAGTTTTTTTATTTTTATTTCGGGAAGTCTCACCTCTAGTCTATTATGGTGCGAAGGTGCTATTTATCAGAGGAAGAATACCCTTGTATGGTTAATGAACCATTTACTAACGCAGATGAGAGTGATGATTCTTTTTCTAAAGATTTAAAAAGTGATACTTTTTCTAAGAGTTAGAAAGTGATACATCTCTGTGCTTCGAGATTTACCACACACAGTCTTCATTTTAAATTTTGTTACTTCTTACCGTAAATAGGCTTTATTGTGTTTTTTATTAATTTTAGACTGTATTGATGGATTTTATCAATTAAAACTTTGGAATAATTTGAATAGCACTTCCGAAAATTATTTTACAAGATAAGGAAAATTTTAAGTATATTTTCATGTAAAATAAAGGAAAAAACGTTATTAAGTGCTAATTTTAACATATATAAGAGCTCGAGTAATAATCTAAAATGATACCAAAAATTACGAGGCTAGAAGTGAAACTTTTTTTTTTTCTGATTTCTTTTTTTATAAAATTAGGCTTAGCGATGCAAAACCTCCGTCCTGTATGGTGACTGCCTTCGATTCCCTTCCGTCCCACACGAGCGTCTTAAACAAAGGCGCGGCGGCACGAAAAGGTTGAAAAACCAGCTTCCACAAACTGATCAGTGTGGGGGCGAGCATTAGCAGTAACAGATCTGCACAAAACAAAATTGGCTCAGTCATTACATACTGTGCCACTGCCTACTCAGGCATATCAAGCCACATGCAGCCTGCCCAAAACTCATCCACAACATAAGTTTCCTTCAGCAAAATGGGTACAGTGTCCCCTTTTATACACAACACTGTTACTCATATTCAGCTTTGTAAAAAATATAGTGTTGTATTGAACTGTACATTTCCAATTTTATTATTTTTTTATTAGTTGCCTATATGTTTAAATGATATGTCTCTTACATTAACTTACACCTTAGCTGCAATTTTACTTTTTTAATACAACACCATTACAGTTTTGTCTTTCCCTGACTGCTCAAAGTGATGCATGAGCTCAAATCTTCTGTAAATCAAAGTCTCTTGTTATCTTTAACAAGTTTCCATGCTGTATTTGGTCAGTTCAACAGAACTCATCTTACTGTCAAGCCCTAAGTATGTTCCAATGAGTTGGCATCTAAGCTCCGTATAACTGACACTCTGGTCAAAAACTTACTCAGTGACCAGTGTCACAGAAATATTCTATGCTATTTCAAGGGAAATTGCATCAAGTAGCAGCAAGACAGAGGAACATGGGTCAATTTCCATTAAAATTCATAGTTTACTTTAAAAAAAATTTTTCAACCGAAAGTTGAATTTTCATTGATTTTATATTTTAATCTGACATACTTGTTATCCACATGCATAATGTTATGTCTATGTAGTTAAGAGAATATTTTGAAATAGAAAATTAATAGAAAAAGGGGTAACTTACTAGGCTGATAATAATTCGGATATTCACAATCTTTTGCAGAAAAGACTAGTTTTGATAGTCTATGAATTAAACTACTTGTAATATCCAAACAAAGAGGGCCAAATACTAGACGACATGTTGAACTTTCATGCCAGTTGCTTTCTTCTAAAAACGTTGTTGTCACTGTTGATAACCGATCTGCAACAAAATTCAGCAATTTAAACCAAAATAATCTTGAAAAAATAAAAGACAAAGTTATGATTATGTAAAAAAATAATAAAGATTTATAAATATACAAGAGATCTCATAATTATTTATAATTATGAAAGAAATCATAATCATAATTGTGCAAGAAATCATGCATAATGATTAGCAAACAGAGACTATTTTCTTCTTTTCTAACATTAAATTAATGCTCTTTAAGGTACAATTTTAGCGCACTTTTAATATGACTGATTCATGTTAAACCACATGGGTAATGAAGTCTATAAATTCCAAAAGACTTTAAATCTGAGCAAGATTTTGAAGCCCAAATATAATGGATAAAAAGAAATAAGTTGGCAAAACATGTTATTCATATTCATGGGGAAATCAAGAAATTTTTTAATAATTAAGAATAAGATTACAGTGATTGCTTTTTAAAACAGAATGTTGTTAAATTTACTGCATGTCATCGAAATGTCAAAAGATGGAAAGGAGTTACGAGACTCAAAAATAAACCGACTTGCAAACTTGATTAGTTCTTAAATGATGAAATGACAAATATGAAAATATTAAGGCAGCAAACCCATAACATAAAACCCAGTTTTTAAAAAATATGATTTTAAGCAGCACATCTAAAAATCAGGGGAAAAAATAAGATTAAGAAAACAGCTATGAACAAGTAATTAATCTTACTACATGTTGACAATTATTTTGGAAAACAAAGCATGTCAAGTTAAAGAAAATTCAGTACAACAGACATTATTTAACAGAAAATTCTTATTTTATTATATGAGAAATAGGATTCTCACAGTCTATTTTTAAGATGCTTGCCTTTCAGCTATAGCAATGGTAAACTATGATTTGACATCAAAAGAGAACACAACTACGAGATGTGGAGATATAATTTTGAGTCAAATTCAAATAAAATATTTATAACATAAGTGTTGTTGCAGAGGAAATAGCAGAAACAAAAAATTTGTCATCTAATTACTGGCAGTGTTAACTTCATAAATAATTAGTGATTTCTAGTCTTAATTAAAAATAATAAACAACATAAAATTCTGATCAAAATAGTGTTACCTGGGTAGTTAATATGATAACTCCAATCACTGAGAAAGATTAAAATATGTACATTTATGAAGTCACAGAATACATAATTCAAAGTTTATATAACTATATTCCAAGAAATCTTGCCATTTCTAATTTCATTCAGATTAAAATAACTCCACAGTTTTACAATTCACACAAAAATTTTTTTACCAACTATTGACTGCATTATGCTTCATGCCAATTCTAATTTTACAGCACTGTGATCCCATTTTTATACCATTTTCTCTAACTTAGGAATTCCTTTACATTCTTTAACCTTTTCACGATGGCACACCTTTGTTTAAGATGCTCGTGCGGGACAGAAGAGAATCGAAGGCAATCACCGTTCAGGATGGAGGTTTTGCATCGCTAAGCCTAATTTTATAACAAAAATCAGAAAAACAAAAGTTTTGCTTCTAGCATCGTAATTTTTGGTACCATTTTAGTTATCACTTGAGCTCTTATATATGTTAAAATTAGCCCTTAAAATTTTTTTTCTTTATTTTACACGAAAATACACTTAAAAAATTGCTTATCATCTAAAATAATTTTTGGAAGCGCTATTCAAATTATTCCAAAGTTTTAATTGATAAAATCCATCAATAAAGTTTAAAATTAATAAAAAGAACACAATAAAGACTATTTACAGTATGAAGTAACAATCTTAGTTAAAATAAAAACGAGTATGTTAAATCTCGAAGCACAGAGAAGTATCACTTTGTAACTCTTAGAAAAAGTATGAATTTTTAACTCTTTAGAAAATGAATCAGTACTCTCATTTGCGTTAGTAAATGGTTCACTAACCATGCAAGGGTATTCTTCCTCTGATAAATAGCGCCTTCCTGCCATAATAGACTGGAGGTGAGGCTTTCCTAAATAAAAAAAGAAGGAACGGAAATATATCTGAAGGCAATGCAAAACGTAAAATAACTCCGCACAGTAACCCTGAAAGATCGTATATAGTACAGGAAAAAAATAGAATAAAAAAAGGAATTGGATATAAATAAGACACGCGAATATTTATATTAGCATGCGGCGATTTAAAGAGCCCACCTCTGTTTATGCTTTCATTCCCCCCCCCCACCCTCGCAACAGTTGAGGAGTAAAATACCAAAGTCAGACAGAATATATCAAACTCAAGGTCAGGAACCTAAAACTGCGTTCATTTCAAAAGTAATGGACACAGTATGCCATCTAGTGGCCTTCAGAAAAACGTTCCACCTTAAAATGCATATACTTAAAATGCATATACGCATCCCCCGTCCTCTGAATGCGATCTTTACTAATGCTGGATGGGTCGCCCGGCTGTAAGAGACGTTCTTAGGGAATGCGTATATGGGACGCCCGTCCTGAAAGGGTTAAGGCAATAATGCATTTACATTTATTAGCATTAACATGCAAAATTAAAAGATAACTTACAAAAACTCCCATTATTCACAGTTCACAGCGAAATTTCAAATGAACATTCGAAAAACCATTTTGTTGATTTATAAGTTACAAAATAAAATTATAAAGAGAAAATACTCACATGGTAACAGAACAGCAATTAAGGACTCCTATCATAGTTGTTTAGGAGAGTTAATATAGTGCACGATCATTTTGAAATAGTATACAGCAATTAATAACGTCTTTCTTTAGAGATAATGATATCATCTCTCAGTTATTGCAGAATTAACTGCCATTCCACTCAAAGACTTATTTAATCTGCTAGAACATCCTTGGTGGGAGGTGGCATTCTACATCCTGCAGTACCTAAGACATATACTATACATGTTTCACAGGATTAAAGGTCCAGTGAGTTATGATGATTAATCTATTGATATGAGTTCTGCCCCACCTAGCTTGGATTCTCTACAAAAACATTTGTTATGATCCCATCAGTTTAACATCCAACTAATTTTTTTCTGACTAATAAAATTCAGTGTGCAATCTTTAAAGGCTCCAGTTTGGGTTTTAATGCATGCAGAATTTATATCATTCTTTACCAATATGGCTTAACATGTTGATGACTCTGAAATTTTTTAGATATGTGCAGACAATAGGTGGTAGAGATGAATTAACAGTTAGATTTGAAAGTATGAACTATTTTATCCTAGCAGACAATTTTTTATAGGCCAGATGCAAGTTAGTTTAGCATAGAATAAATTTGAGGCAGAAGGAAAAATCAAGTTGACATAAGAACATTACCATGCCATGATTTTAAAGTAAGATTAAATCAAGAAGAATGTATTCAGTATCTACACTTAGCATTTGGGAATGTAGGTCCATCTCATGCTCCTGTACTCAGATGGTTTACAGAATTTTACAGAGAGCACAATTCTCTTTAGAATAAAGAACACACAGGAAGGCCGTTGCTGGCAGTTATCCCAAATAATATGTCTGCCATACAGAAAATGTTAATCGATGATAATTGCTGCACCTACCAAGTGATACAGAAGGAGCTTAACATTCGATCTGCTGCCATGCATAAAATTATTCATGAAGGACTGCATATGAAAAAAAACTAGTTTGCCATTGGGTTTCCCCTAGTTTAACTGGGCACCAAAAAGAGAAGTGTGTTAAAATCAGTAAAGAAATCCTGAAATTACTTAAAGATGGTGGTTGCAGTATTATTTCTGAAACTGTGTGATGAAATATACACAAAATTTTTTTATGTTCCAACACGTTAAGATAGTAAAGCATGCATCGTTGAATATGATCCCATGCCCGCAATGGTGAAAAGACAACAGGCATGAAAAAAGTAATGTATGTCATTCTCTTCAGAATTCTTTTCATGCTCCACCATGATAATGCATCTTCTCATTCAGTAAAAGTGACAGTTGAGTTTCTTGAAGAAAAACACATCAGAGTGATAGAAAATCCACTCTATTCCCCCATTCTGGTTATGTGTGACTTTTAGTTATTTTTTAATCCAAAAAAGAACTTACATGGATGCCATTTTCATTCTGAAGATGACATTGATGAGGCTACAAATGCATTTTTTTCCCATCAATTCCAAGAAATGAAAGACTTGAGGCATTAATCTTTTGTTATGTGTATCTCAAAAATTTCATAGTGACCATTGAATACATCAGCCAAACTAAGATGGCATTAAAATTTTGTATTAAACAACATAAATTTTATGTGAAAAAAAGAAGAACAATCCTTCATAGCTAAACACTGCTAGCCCCTTACAACACATCTGAATTCCTCCCCCCCAAAAATTTGGCAGTTGGTAAATTAGATTGTTTTGAGGGCATTCCACATTCATAAATATCTATCTACTTAAGTAATAATAGTAATTCTAATCCAGTGTGATTCTAATAGTCATTCTCCAAAGCTTTTAAAATTATATTCTCTTGGTTATTGAAGATTCCTTTTTATTTCCATTTTGTTCAACCAGCAAATTTTAACTACTCACGTGGTCTTTGGCTTCTCAGTGTGAAATGTTTTTTCTCCTTAGATTAGCGAATTAGAACAATTCTCCATGATTAGTGATCTTATTGTTTGTTCCTCTTGAAATCAATATAGTTTTACATAAATCCAATGTGAACCTAAAAGTTAATTTTTGATTAATTTCATATTTATCACCTGATGTGCGTTTTTTCCACGTAACACAATAAACTTCTTCCGCAAGAATGTGATGTAAGTCTCGATACATATCTTTCTAAACATATACTGTGCCAAAAATATTTGGGTAATCATATAGTATGTGATATACTTAATTTATTTCTTACATGATGCCACTAAAACATTATTTTTATTTGAAAGGGTAATAAATTGTCAAGAAAAAGAAATGATTTAAACAATAACCAATTTTAGTGCTGCCATATAAAAAATAAATAAATAATGAAAAGTGATAATTTGCATACTACATTATTATCATTTACTTATGTTTCAAATGCGCTTATGCTTTTTCAGATTCGTATATGCACAGCTTTACAATAACTTGAATAGCATTTATAACCATAATAATATAAATTAAACCTCTGCATGGAATACCTAAGGATTTGACAGGGGTTAAAAGTTCATTTGCCATTACAGTTTATGTAAAAATCAAGGGCCAAGAACTTTTTCCCTTGATTTCAACAGGAATCCTACTCTTTCACTGTAAAGAGTAAAATTGTCTTAGTATTCATTAATTTTGATGCCCTACAGGGTCCACTTCACTGTAGAGAGTTCAAATCAAAGCTTTAAATTAGTCATCAAAATATTCCAGTGATGCCAGAATGGGCTACTTTTGCCTTGCAAAAAGGCATTTTGCCAGTCATATACCATTAGATTCTATAAAAAAAAAGGAACCCAGAAGGCAGTGAGTGTGCTGTGTACTGCTCTAAGAAGGATAAAAATAAAATGAAAGTACATGAAGACACTCATATTTGTTCCTGTCTCAGAGGATGTGTGTAATAACAGACAAGGCCAAGCCATCATCAACGGAGGCAGTTCCAGCAGATAGACAATTTTACCAGGGGCATGTTGGTCTATACAGCGAATCTGAGCTGACACACATCTGGACATATCCACAGTGCACCAGCTGTGGCGGCAATGCTTGGGATAAGGAAATTTGGAAAGTCTGAGGGGTGCCAGTGCAGCCAGAGTGACATCAGCTCGTGTGGATCGATGCATCCACTGAAAAATAGTGGCGCACCTGCAATCCACATCTACCTCCACTCTGCAGCATGTTCAAGGCACACTGGGATGTTTCCCATATCGACCAGAACCATTTGATTAGTGGCTAGTGGCCTGCACTTTGTGGCACCCATTAAAAAGATTGCCAATTGACATCACATCATAGACACTATCTGCAATGATGCTAGGTTCGAGCGATGTTGACGAAGGAATGGCACAGGGTCATGGTCTCAGATGAGTCACCCTTCTGTTTCTCTAACAATAGTCATTGCATATGAGTATGGCACGTATGTAAAGACAGGCTCAATCCAGCAGCAACTGTAGAGTGCCCTGCTGTGTGACAACGCAGTATCATGGTTTGGGACACTATTGCATATGATTCCAGGTCACCTCTAGTTCGTATTCAGGGCACTATGATAACACAATGATACGTGGATGATGTGCTGTGGTCGGTGACACTCCCCTACTTTCAGGGAGTGCCCAATGCACTTTATCAGCAGGATAACACCCAACCACACACTGCTCGCATCAGCCAATATACTCTGCAAGGTGTACAGATGCTTTCCTAGTTACTGTTCTCTCACCAATTGAATACATTTGGGATATGATTGGACACCATTTGCAAACCCTACCATTGTCACATTCAGAAGATGAGCTGTGGAAAATGGTTGACAGGGAATAGAGAGCCATTTCTCCGGACACCATCCGTAATGTCCCTGATTCTGTACCTAAATGTGTTGCTTCATGTATCACCCTCCAGTGTAGTCCTACAACCTACTGAGCTGATGCTGTTCTTGCTCTGTATTATGCATATCATTTCAAAATAAAGATCATGCATCGTTTGTTACTGTCTCTCTCTGTTTGCGAGTTTCATTACTTTCTGGCCACTCCTTCTTGGTGTTCCATTTTCATTGTTGGGTAATGTATTTAATTTTACACACAGATTAGACTCAAATTTATATCATAATGTGAAGTTTATTTAGCAAATATGCCTCATGTATATAAGGTTTATTTAGCGAACATGTCTAAATGAAATAGTCATTGTTTCAATATATTGAGTCAACCTGCTATTTGAAACAACATGCCTTGCATTATACATAAAGCCTGAAAAAAAAAGCGGTACTTACGTATTAACACAACCAGACCAAAATTCGCATAAATCGCCAAATTTGGCGACCCTACTTACGGCAACCCTACGTGTTTAGACAAAAGTTTATTTGTAAAAAGAAAAAATAACACTGGGCGTGTACTACCACAGCAATGGGTTTTCGGCGGAATTTGCAGAGAAAAGAAAGAGACTTTTTTGGTTACTGTACCTAACAGAAGCGTCGTTACCCTCATGGAAAAAAATTGCAAAAATATCAAGGAAGGAAGCATCATTTATTCGGATTGCTAGAAAGGATACAATACAAGTGAGTTCGAAAATGCTGGATTTCTGCATGGAACTGTTAATCACAAATATAACTTTGTGGATCCCAACACGGGCGTTCACACACAACATGTAGAGCGCATGTGAGGCTCAGCCAAATGGCACAACAAAAAACAGAGAGGAACAGCCCGTCATCATCTTGACTCACACCTTATCGAATTTATATGGCGCCAAGCTCAAGCTGTTAATGGCAAAGACGGTTTTCAATCAGTGCTAAAAGCAATAGCCAAAAGATTTCCGCTGAAAAAATAATTCTGCAACTTATTCAAATTCGAAACCGGAAGGGTTTAATTGCTATTTTATATTTTAAAACAAAATAATATAAAAACTGTATTAAAATTATCTGTAATTGATAAATGTACATTTTCTTTCTATTCATACTTTTTTACTCAAACTTACAAATCGCGCCAACCTGGTTGCAATAATACGCAAGTATCAAAAAAGCTTCATAACAGTGGAACTGATTTGACATATCACCAAGAACTACCTCAGAAAGTTTTTAGCTGCTGATGTTGCCAGCAAACTGCAAATGACAGATCACACACAAATTTCAAGTGGTCTTGCGGCTACTGAAACAAAACTATGATGGTATTTACGGAAAAAAACTGGAAATAGAACAAGTAAAGTTCAACATTTTTAATTATCCTAATGTTAACTACAGATGCATGTATACCTGATCTATGGGTTTTCAATTCATTTTATAATTGATCAGAACACAAAAGTAAAATGGAATTACATGAATTATTGTGTGCTTCCCTTGAATTGAAGAACAACTCTTCTTATTGATAATTTTGAGGTCTGAGTTAAAATGCATCCAATACAATCAGGAAACTTGAAAAAGATAATCTGCAGCAAGATTATTAAAATGTTTTTGAAAAACTGCTTGAAGATAGCAAGACAGAAGTGTAAGAAAGGAATTAAATGTACTCTGTTTTTATTTACCACATGGGCAATTTGAGAAATACAGTACTATAAAGCAGACTATTGTTGCAAATGTACAGGTTCGTAACAGATTGAATGCACACAGCTCCAAAGACAGGTTGATAAAATTTATTTTATCAAAATAAACACTTCAGAGATCCGGAACTTTCCACAAAAATAGTCGTACAACTCTACACAATATCACAGAATACAGTAGTTACACTTCAAACTACTATGAATATTAAAGACAAAAGAATGCAAAGCTATACTTGGAACTCACGCTGAGCCAACAGCTAACAACAGAAATTGAGAGCAGGTGCTCTTACCGGCCTTATATAGTTTTCGCCTAGTAGCTGAGATATTTCTAGTACTTTCTGCTTCTTGAAATTACTGGAAGGTAATATGAGGGTCAAATTACGGTTGCAGCCAATACAGTGATCAATTACTTTATTCAACAGGGACCAGACCAAAATGTCGCCAAGTTTGGCAACGAAAATTAGTTGGCAAAGTCGTCGTCAGTTTGGCAATATCTTGCCAAATTACCGAGATATGCATTTGCTCAATGTTAAAAAGACAGGTCCCTGTATTCTTACGCTTCCGGCATAGCTTCTCTCTCTTGATTTTCATGTTACATTACACAGAAAAATACAATTTCTCATAGAGTTGCAATAAAATCACTACCAAATGTACAATATTCGTAAGAATATCTTTTGATGTTTCTGCCAAAGACAAAGTTGTCCAAATTTAATAGGCTATCTTGCAAAAGGGATTCAAAATTAATAAGTTAATTCCTATGATTTTAAGCACATTTCATCAAACGAAAATAAGATTAATTTCTGTCACTGATAAGGCTTCTCTACAAAATAGCCTATATTCAAGTGATAGGAACTTCTTCACACTGTCAGTGAATACATACTAAAGCATTATAAGCATTGCTAAGCTGTGTTTGAGTAATGACATTTATTGCTTGGAGAAGTAATTCTATATTATTTGCAATCTATTTTATGGAAAACTGTGAAAATTTCAAAATATACTTGCGATGTAAATGTTAAATGAAACAACAATTTTACATGGATAAATATAATTAATATAACAAAAGAAGTTGAATTACACACCACTTACAAATACCTACAGCTATAATGTTAAAATGATGATACATGGTATCTTAATTTAGAAAGATACTATTTATTACGCATGTATTAGAATTGCTTTGAGAAAAATTAAGTGACATGATTCAAGTGAATGTTATGAATCTAAAAAATGTTTCTTTTGAGAATATCATCAAAAGAAGCATTTCTGCAATCGCCAACAAGATTTTAAGTCTTATCAGCATAAATTGTTCTGTTCTTATACTTTACAAAGTTTTCCTGCAGTGCACCAGGGAAAAGTTAGAATGAAGTTGTAAATTTTAAGAATAAATCTGAATTTTTGATGTAGATAAAAAATATTACCTTTCAGAAAACATTAAAATTCCAAGATTGTCCAACAAGAAAATGTGAAGATAGTCGGCACCCGGTATCGATTTCTCTGTGATGTGACCCAAACAGCACATTCAGTAGGACCTTTCATTCATGTTGAACGGACTAATTAATATTCAACTAATTTTGACATTAGTCGTTGTGGTAAAAAAGAAAGCTTAAAAATGTGAAAAATCACATTTTATCCTATGACAGAATTGATTTCACTACTATCTTTGCATGGATAAGGGAAGAACCATGTGGGATATTTATACAGAATCGAGTTTAATTATAGGAAATAAGGTTTTTGACATATAAAGCTTACAAAATTTCAAACAGAGATCCCTTATTCCAGCAATTCCTTATATTTAAAACAAATATACTACATCATCTAATCATATAGAAATACTCTAGATACTTTCAACATTAATACGCATTAGCCAAGATACTTTCTCAGAAGCGATGATAATCTTAATAAAATTTATCTATTTCCAAACATACATCAAGTTAGCTACAAAAAAAAAAAAAAAAAAAAAAAAAAAAAACTTTGTTCCCTTACACACAGCTATTTTCAGGAAGATCACTGTTTAATAATACTTGTGAAGTTTGAAGGGTGAACTATAATGGTTTTTCTCAGTGAAACTGAAGCAAGAAAACTAATCCGAGAATAATGTAAATGCTGTTATAAGAGTCTAAATAATAATTAAGCAGAAGAGGAGCCCTTTCAAACATTATTTTTATCAATTATTATTAACAGAAATTCCAAACTGTATAAATTATGTAACAGATATATTCAACAAGATCTGAAACTATAAAATATATAACAAACCTATGAACTCATCAGGAACTTCCACTTCATAAAGATAATCAAAAGCAAATGCAGGAAAACGCTCCACCATAACTTCTTCTGTAAGAATGGCTAAATGCTCTTCTCTATCAAAACAGTATTTCCTGCTTTGGTTGCAGTTTTCTGGAGCTAGTGGATCAAACAATGATGATGAGAGAAAACTATATGCATGGCCACTTCCTGGTGGAACCCCAGATTTAAAAAAAATCTTTTTCTGAAAAAGGAAAACAAGGATGATAGTTTTCTGTTCAAAACAAGAAATTGCAATATTTTGAATATGTCAGAGAAAGTAACCATGCATTTTCTACAAGAATTTAAACATATATTAAAATGCATATTTTAAATTATGAATTACAAGCACAATGGTCTGTCAACCACAATGATCAATCAACCAATAACAGTGTCAAAAATGTTTCAACAACAGAAAAAAAAAAAAAAAAAAAAGATTTTTTTTTTAAACTGTTAAGATTATTAGAATTCTCGACACAGTTAGTTTTTAACAATAATAATTAGGTTCTGAAATTTTTATATTTTATATTTTCCTGCAATAGCACCTTTAAAAAGTATTTAATTCATGCATAACATTTAACTTTAAAGAAGTTACTATCATTATAATGCATTAGGGATATGCAAGCCCTCAATATTCATTTGGCATGACTTTCTATACTAAAGAGCTACTAATTTCACTTCAAGGAATAGCATGGCACCCTCATTTAAGAACCATGATTCAGAATAAGTGTATCTACACAGAACTTTTTATCTGGAAGAAGAATGCTTCTATTTAAATGACATTTCTTTTTATACTAAGGTTGAATCTAGGCAATTTTCAAAATACATGCTGGCATACATCTAAAAATTTGTGCTATCCCTCATTTAGCACAAGATGCTTGGGTCATTTACAATTTGTTTTTTGTCACTGAGCAATTTTTCTCAGAGATATTCCAAGACTTAATCAAATTTCTTTCTTCTAATCGAACAACAAAATTAATTCACCAACGGAGATAGTTTTTCGAATAATTTTTGCAAAGTCAAAACTGTGATTATAGGGCCTATTATGATTAACCATCAAAGATAAACAAATCTTCATGCATTCTTTTCTTCTAATATTAACAAGGAGAAGTAAACAGACTTCTTCTTTTAAAACAAAGATTTGTGTTCTCTGATGAGAAATTTTAATGTCCTTATAGTTTAGTTGACACGAATCAAATCAAAATGACAAGAAATAATATAAATTCTCCAAATATTAACACTTTATCGACTGATCACCTAATAATTGTCTTTTTTCGCCAACGCCTACCAACCGATAGCCTGTTAATTGGCTTTTTATCGCCAACGCCTATCAACCAATAGCCTATTAATCGCTTTTTTTGGGGGGGCTACCTAAAAATAGCTTGTAGCCATGGCGATAAACAATTGCCATTTGCTTTATCATCTGCATTTTATAATTAGGGAGAATCTGTGGCTGAGCGGCCGGTCGGACATGTGTATTCTGTTGAACTGCTAGCGGTTGGTAAAGGTTAAAATCAGAAATTATATTTTTAAGAATCAAATAACCCATTTTAGTAATAAATGAGAAAACAGCTTAAAAGCTGAAATTGTGGAGAAGCTGAACAATTTTACAACTAATAGAAGGATAAAATGGGACAGGAATGAAGCTGCATAATTATGGCTATTTTTAATAACAGATGCCTTTTATGGTGGTAAGAACAATAAATTTTTAGCTTCATCAGTAACCACACGAGGAGAAAATCCTTTGTTGATGCAAGTGATTTCAAATAATTGAGTTCTTGAGAAAGAAAAGATTCTGAAGAACAAGCTCTAACAGCATACAGCATAATGTACATGAGAGTACATTAAAGTCACTTTTTATTTTGTCAAAATGAAAAAAAAAAGAAGTAACAGTCCACAGAGTTATAAAAAACTGACATGAAGTTTTTATGAGTGTGTCATGCTTTCCCATTATTGGTAATATATTGCACTGCTTGGCAAGATTGTTGAAAATATTCAATGGCAAAATACATAAGTATCGAAATTTATAACACTACATCATTCAAAATAAATATTATTCAAGATATATATAAATTTTAAATCAAAATTCATGTGCTAAAAACTACACTGGATTGAATACCTGCTTAATCAATAATTGTTACTTACTGTAACATAAAACCACATACTATGGTGACTTCCAAATTGCATTATTTATTTTTTAACAGCAGCTAAACTTCTGAAGAGAGTAGTGGTAAAATACTGGGATATTTCCAAGATAGGTACTCCAGCCCTTCCACACTCATTGCACCTCACCTTGCAAATTGAAGCATGTTTTATTAGCTGGTGTACTGGCTTAAGATCATAGGTTTTCGAGCACGAAAGAGCTAAAAAACACAACACTGGCTGCATTGGAGGAATATCTCAAAGAATGAAATACAGGAAAGCTTTGAAGACTCACAAATGCTGACAGAAGTGTTTTGTAGAAGTGTTTGTTTTAGAAGATAAATGTTTTTTGGGATGATGATTCCAACTTACAGATCTACCTGAACTTTTGAATCCTACTATGTATATCAACTTCCTCCACAATAATAATTATATTTGAAACTTTTTTCTGATTGCCTGGTTCCTCATGCTAAATTCTGTTACTCAACTAAATAAAAAAAAATTACCTTTTTTTTCGTATGCTTAATACTTGTTCTTAATAATGTATTTAATTAACTGAGCATTTTTCACATTTAATAATGCTACAGATTTTTAAAAAGTTTCATCTCACAATAGATGTTCATAAATAATTTATAAAATGATATAACAATAATATAGTTCATTTTAGTTTTTAATCAGCACTTTATATTTCATACTCTTCTCTTCCTTCAGCTAATATTAGTGTTCAGCTCTTAACACTCCACACCAAATTGGAATTCTTAATAAACTGATAACATCCTATGCTGCTATAATTTATACAAAAGATTCATGATAGTTAAACTTTCTACAAATGTTCTCTACACACATGAAAATCTATCAAGCAAACATAAAAATTCAGTCAGTTTTAAACACAAATTCTTCTTCCAACATGTGCTATCCAATCTACCATCTGTTTTGATGTCAATTTCAAGATATATTTCTTTTCCCCCCCAAGAGTTAATAAGTACCCATCAGATAATCTTAAATGAAATGAATATGTGAACTTAAAACAGAATTTTTTTTCTCATAGAGAAATCCACCATACTTAGAAATGCAGCAGGCTTCTGCCTTAATTAATGCTGAATAAAAATTTGAAATTTTCAAAATAATAAAGTTCTTAAAATAAGAAGCATCTTGATTTTAAATGATCTCAAAATAAGAATGTGAAGTTCTTGAGAAAACATCCTTGAGCAATGAAATCAATTTCATAGGACTATGCATGAGAATATGTATCATAAAAAAGTTTTATGTGCAAAATAAAGCGATTTTGTACTTAAATAAATATGCCATTGCAAAAACAGTACCATTTCATATTGTGGACTCGAAAAGTCGGGAAACCCACAAACACAATCTTCAAGTCCAGTAATAGTAGCACCTGAAACACCAGTTTGAACATTTACGAAATCTTTTCCTCTTGATGTGAATTCCATTGAACATCCATATAAATGAAGGACCATCAGGGGCAAAAATACACACTTTGGAGAACCACAACATGATGGGGTATCTTGAGATAGTACAGTGCGCTGAAATAATTAGCACATATTTTAGGATAAATATTTATACAAATAAAATCTGATCATTCTAAAGAAAGATTTAAATGACATCATGCACATAATTTAAACATAAAATATAACAAATGTTAGATAAACAGACAGCCCTGAATTCCTTTTCCTATTCCTTCGATTAAATTTAACATATCTTAGAAAATAGAGCTAAATAAACATTATTGTTAGATAATGACATAAGCTCAATGTTTCTAGATTTATTTTTTATGAAAAGAGATAAAATTAAACTCTTCTGACAAATGCTTAATATAGATTACTTTGTATTTCCCTATAACACCTAACCAATATCTGTATGCACTCCTGTGACTGAATGTAATGACGGGGGCCAACTCTTAAAACAATTCATTTTATTAGGAAGCTCAACAGAGGTCCCCAAAGTATCACCAGGCAGTGAAAGAACAGTCACCTGAAGCCTTACTGTCCTCAACCTGATTCAAGGAGGCAGATTCAATAAACGTCATACAGTTTTGAGTATTCAAACTCAGAATGACTGGACATTATGCTACTTGCTCAGATAGGTAACAATTAGAAACCTGGTCCCTGTACATTGTATTTCAAGAGCTGAAAATGTCAGACTACAGATTTTAACCAATACAAATAATGACACTTGGGGAGGATCACTTTAATAACTATATAAAATACTTAGTAAAACCTTTAAATCAACTGAAACTTTTGCATTGATTAAAATCATGCCTAATTAAGTTTCTGCACAAAAATACAAATTTGTTTTAAATACAAGAGTGAATTCATTTCTGTGGAGCTAGTGCAGTTAAACAGCATGAAAACACATGCTGTGACCAACTGTAATTGTAACATTAGTTAATTTACAAAAGGCGAGCCAGATATACCTCATAAATGCTTCTTCACTAATTAAGCTCTCTGTCTTATGGCACAGTATTAATATCATACAGAAATTTCAGAAAAGAATGGGTTCTTTGAATAATGTTGTTCTCATGTATAATTCAATAAAACAGAGTTGAAGATAATAAAAATAATGGTTAAAACCGAGAAATATAAACTTAACTATTCATACATCTTTTTATAGAGGATTCATAGCAATTATTTTATAAGTAAAACTATGTATAAAAATAATATTTCTTGGTGAAAATGTAAATTTATAGTAGGATTATTAAAAATCTCTGTGAATGAAACAAAAATTAGAATGGTAACAAAAGCAAAATGTAATTCTGCAAGATATATTTTTTTTATTAATGATGCATCAATGAATTGACCAAATACAAGAAAGTCACGATCATACTGAATATTAAACTAAACCACACTTTCAGTCCACAATTATATAGAAATAAAATAATAATAGCAAATACATGAAGCCAATATTTTGATTTAATTCATTCCATAAATCATATATAATAGACTTCTCCAAGCAGTTGCTATTCACAAACCAAAACATTTACATTAATATCATAAATGCATGTTCAAAACAATGTTTTTGAAGAATCTGAACTTCTATAAACAAAATTCCAGTATTTACATTACCCTGTGGGAAATAATATGCTCAATTTTCTCATGATTTTCTTTCTTTAATGTCCAAATATCAATAAAATCAAAAATTTCCTTATATTAACTGTAAAAATTTCAGCTACCAAGCCTATAGAGATTCTTTTCTTCACCACATGTTATATCTTCCATCTCCATGTACCCATTGATGATTCGAAGATCTGTTGATCGGTGGTGAATCAAACTACGGTCAGTGTGAAAATACTCTCCCACAATCTAGAAGTAAAACCATATAGCACAAATGGATTCTTTTTCTCTCCTGTTACATCTGATGCATTACCAGCCATATAAAGTTATCATGCAGGTTTATTGGCAAATGTTGTAACAGTGTTTAGGATTTTTAAAAAATTTAAAAGTAATACCAAATTACACTATTGTTCACTGAAACATATCATTATCAGTTCAGTTAATAATGCCTAATGAATACTATATTACATTGTAAGAAGAATTTTACATGTAGATAATAAAAAATATGCTCATTTGTAAAACATGAATTTTTTAAGAAAAACATAACTGCTCTGTCAATTTCTTCCTCCTTTTTTTAACCTTCAAAGTACAAAATATAAGCAAGCTAAGAATGTGTTATAAAATCATGTAATTAAACACTTGAACAGTTATGCCTATTACATCATTAAAAAGTTACCTTTTAACATTGAAGGTTAGAATAAGAAGGAAGTGATCATCGAATCAGTTTTTGATTATTGACGAGGCCAAAAAAAATTACAGCCTATTAGAATAAGTATACATTAATATTAAAAAACCTTTAAAACGCATGAACTTTTCCCAATGTATAAACCAAATTGAAGAATTCTCTTAGCCTTTATCCAGTTAGATTCTTTTTCTTGTTCCTCTTCACTTTCAGTGATTCCCCATATTGGAGACACATTTGGGACAAATGACCACGCCCATGATCCCCAACTTTCATCACCAAAATTTCTTCCTGTATCATCCCCTTAAGAAATGAAAGAAATCAATAAGCAAAACTATTTTAAGGATCATGTAAAACATAAAATAGGTAAGAAAGAATGAAGTGTTTTTATTTTTTATTACATAACATAAACAATGAGATAATATATAAAAGCCAAATGTATAAAACACACCTGTATTAGATTCAAACATGTACACTGCGGGGGGGGGGAGGATGCAACAGTTCCACATCTGTTCTACTGGGCCAATTGATAAAATTCAAATTGCGTTTTTCATGTCTCCAAAGCGCCACTTAGGATATGTATAAGATTCATACACAGCATTGTTCCAATATAGAAATTTTGGCACAAAATCGGACTTTTCCTGAAATGGCATGCCAATTCTTTTCCATATTTTTATAAACTAGCTCACACAATTTTAGCTCCTCAATGTTTTTAATACAAACCAAATCTCCTTTTTTTTTATTACACTTAATTGATTCCTTCTTTCCCAGCTCGAAATTTAGGTTCATTCAAAACAAAATTCACCATTTTTTATGATTTATTTTTAAAATTTGTATTTTTAAATAATTTTTATAAATTTTTGGAAAAACATTTTGAGTTATAACCCATAAAATTTTTCCCATCATCTTAAAATAGATGTATTTCTAAACATACCTGCAACAAATTAGAGCTTTTTATTCAAAGTTTCCAAAGATACACGTGAATTTATATATTAGCACGTTTCGAAATTTGGCATATTTGTTAAAAGCAATAATAACATCTAATGTAGTTTACGCACTTTGTTAAAATTATTTGAAAGTAAGAACGGTGTGACGTTTTTCCACTCTCATGCATAATGTAAAAAAGGGAAAGGAAAATAGATTGCCATAACTTAAGAAGTTCGCCAATTCTTGGCGCAAACGGAAAAAATTGCGCCAAGATAAATTTTTGAATTTCTTCGTAAATTTTACAAAAATTAATATTTAGGCATAATTTGAGTCGTAGGATCAAAATATGGAAAAAATTAGCATGATATTTCAGAAAAAATCCGATTTTGTATCAAACTACTCATATTAGAACAAAGCTATATATAAATCTAATATATATCCCACGTCGCGTTGTCGTGATATGAAAAACGCAATTTGAATTTCATCAATCAGCCCAGTAGAATGGGAGATATAGAACAGTCCCCCTCTTTTTTTTGCAGTGTACATGAAAGGAAGAAGTATAAAAGAGAGAAAGGAAGGAACAAACCTAATTCAGAATCTGAAGAAGTATTTTCAGAAATTCCTTCCTTGTTAAAACCACTTTCTCCATCTGAGATGTTCCTATTCTGTAAAGCTATGCAGAGGTATAACAGCCTTAAAAACATTGGCAATTGTTGATCAGTCAATGAAAAATCTAAGCTTTCACAAAACATATGAATCCTGGTCACAACTGGATATTTGGAATGTGGTGAGTTAAAAACACTGTACAGCCGCCATGTAGATGAACATCGATATAAAAGTGGATCTTGGTAGGTCTCTATTTTTCCACTAGCATCCCTCTATGTATTAAAAATACTATTTTAGTTTTTTGTAAATGAATTACCTAAAATGCAATCACATTTTTATCACTTTCAAAAAGGTTTTTACAGACTAACTTTAAAACAAAACAACATGTTTGTATAATGAAACACAATAACACCTAATCTTAAGTTTGACATTAAAAAAGTTTTAAATGTTCATCATATTTTTAATTTCACAAAATTATAAAGAGCAAAATATATATAGTTACCTAAACAGATACCAAACTCTTTAAATTCACTAATATGAAACAGTTGCAAAAATTTACATTTAAAATTACGAAAAATGATGTTCAGATTGAACCATGTGGTTAAATGCATGTATAATACAATATGAGGGAGTATCAAAAAGTTTCGAGACTAGCTCTGTTGACAACAAACTAATTTCTTCATCTACATGTACACAATCTCTTTATATAGCAATACAACATTCTTGTAACTTTTGCTGTGAATTCTGGAAGTACCTTTTTTTTTTTTAAAGTATGGCAAGTACCTTATGCGATTTGCACTAAATCTCTGCAATAGTGTGAAAATGGTACCCTGATTTTTCACATTCCAGTGATGTTCTTCCATTCTTGAAGACCATGTGCAATTCAAAACCTCATATGATTCGTGGTCACATCTTTGTAAGCTTGCTGCGACATAAGGAATATCTCAGTGGCAGAACTGCTATATTTCACACAAAATTTCATTGCACACCAGGTGTAGTGGTTAGTGATGCTTGCAGGCTTACTGATGGGCCTAGGATCAAATTCCTCCAGAGAATGCATAGATGTTTGTAAGCATATAATGTCTGAGCGGCAAGGAGGCACTCAAAATACACGGTGAGCCAAAAATCTTCTCAAAGGGTTGGTGGTAGGGTAAGAGGAATTGAAGGCTCTCGAATACAACAGAGTGTGGGGGATTTAAGGTGTCCCTTATTTAAAATTGTGTTGGAAACTTATGTTAGCTAGACCTGACAATATCTAATATACCTCTAGAAATGCACAGGTGCTGGCCTTGCTACAACTTGCTACTACTGCTCAAGTTTGCATTCATGTTGGAATCACAAAAGTGGTCATATGTATGGTCACAATAGCATGAGCTACACAGTTCCTGATGCATGCACTACAGCGTTTCTCATCACACTGACTTACGAAGACCAGCGCTCCCTGTGACTGTGCATTCAGCTTTAGGCTGCCATCCACTAGTCGGTTACAGAACTAGTCTTGAAACTTTTTTATACCACCTTGTATACTATATGATATTTCTAATGTGTAACTAATATTTTTAATTAAATACATATATTGTATAATCTCATAGCAACCATCTCTGAAAATGACAAGTATTTCTGAGAACATAAATAAATTTCAGTAGTGATAATTATAATATCTAAGATAATTTCTAATCTGAACAAGACCATCAAATGGCCATTAAAGCAAACACTAAAATGTCTAATTTTGCTACCAAACTAAAGTATTAGTACATACATCATGGAGTTTTATTTTCAACTTTTATTATAAGAGCAAAATCATATTTCTTGACAACAGTAGGTCATTATTTCAAAATTATTCAGCTTAAGTGTGGAAAAATTTATTATGCAGGCTTGATTTAGTTGTTATACCACGGAACTCTTCAGATTATTCATTGAATTTCTAAAATGTTTAAACTAATTTTTCCTCTCTGCACACAGTATTATCAATAGCTCATTGACATGCAACAATTCGTTTTGGACATTATTGTAAATGTAACATACAGTTTAAAGCTGACAGTTCAGCTCATGTATGCACTTTTTTTTTTTTAAATTTTCTTTTCTTTTTTTTTAAATTTCCTAAAACGTAAGAGACTGATCTTTGATCAAAATGATTTAATAACCTTAAAATAAGATACTGGTAAGTATTAAACTTAGGAACACAATTAAAAGTAACTGAAGATGCTGTTAGCACTTTGTTACAAAGGAAATTGGCACAAAATTTGAAATTACAATTGATTTACAATATGAATTTTAAACCATTTCAGAAAAGGAATGATTAACTAACTAAAAGGGAAAAACAAATAGGCAGACATCTTAGGATAACAATAAGATTTGAATGCTTTTGAAATTATGAAATTAAATTTATATTTTAATTTTCCCCCTTTATACATAAGACATGTTTTCTGTATTTTAAATATTTTTCACTAACACTGTTCCAGAAAATAAAGATAAACTTCATCCTAAATTTTTATTTTTTGCAACATTACCCTCACATTCAATTATTACTGTAACTGAATCATAATTCTTTCAATATAATGGCATTTATAAATTGATATACTACACTTCTATTTCAGTATTTATCTATAAGATGGGTATTTTCGCATTACCTGACCAGTGGTGAGAAGAATCAGCGGGCAAAGCTCTATGTTGCTACCCAGGTTATAATGAACATTATTTTATCTAATAACCCACTAACAGTTGTGTACAGTATGCCAATATGCAATGTGCACCATTTTGAAATTTGGAGGGTTATATTTGTGGCTTCTGCTTTGATTAGTATGTGGAATTTTTTCTTATAAGGAATATATGGAGTTTGCCTACTAATGAAAAAATAGCACTTGACGAAAATTTTGAAACTTGAAACTATTTTACGAATTGTTCTTGGCTGATTGCAATAATAGTTTCTCTGATTAAGTACAGTTCTTTATTTTAATTAACCCTTTATGTTCCAAATTACTTTATTTTTGCAAAAGAGTTTGAAGCTTTTTTTATTATATTTCTTTATGCGTGAGAAATATCTCACATTAAATTTACAAAATGTTATAACTTTTCCATTGCTTTTTCAAAAAAAAAATAAATAAATAAATAAATAAATAAATAAAATAAATAAATAAAAATAAAACTGGGATTAAAAGTTCTATGGCAAATAATTCTATCCACATGAACTGGTGCTAGTAATGAATAAGCTAAATAGAAAGGAAAAAAAAAATTAAACTTGCATAATCATTTTAATTAGAAACATATTACCCCTTAAAACAGAATAATCCTTTTTTCCACAAAAATGCCATTCATTAAGGAAATCATAAAAATATTTTTTTTTTATTGTTTACACAGAGGAAAATTTTGCACAAGAAGCATTGAAAATGTGACTTTCATTCAGTTTGTTTTGAACATACTTTACAATGCCTCGGCATTTAGCAAAAACTGGCCGTTGTGCTTCTTTATTTTGTTTCCTAATATTGTCAGATACTGAAAACTTGCTCCACCTGCATTTCGGTGCAGAGATAACATTTCAGAGGATTTAGTGCACCATTCCCCTCCCTCGATTTCTATCATAAAAAAATTTCAACATATCACCCTCGTCAGTTGTTTGAAGACTACATGTCTCTGTTCCATGGTAATTTGACATACAGAACAATTGCCACTTTATCTGAAATAGGGAATCCATTTATCAATAATATGAAAGTCAAAATCTATTCTTTTTTTTAAAGTTTTAGTTTGGGCCAGAATTGGCAAGCCTTTATGACTGTTTCTTACTTTGCCACATGAATTATTCCAATAGATTTTAACCTCTTCATCGTGAGTAACACGTCTAGCATGTTCAAGTGAAACTTCTGCAGGGCGGCCATAACATGCTTCAAGCTTTCTTCTATATTTTAAAACTTTTAAACATTTCTAAATGTTTACTTATTTGAGTTTTTATTTTTGTTTGTTCTAATACCTCCTAGAGGGCAGCACTAATCAGGCATTCTATTTCTTGTTGAATTCCCCCCCCCCCCGCATTTTTTGAATATTCTCGCCATTTTACATAAGATACAAGACAGTGAGAAATGGCTTCAACGTCTACTCTGCAGAAAAAGAGAAAAAATGAGGTTGTGAAATGGAAAGGCAAGAAGGATACGTTTGATGAGTACAGTCCATAATAACTTAATGATCGATGTTGAAACACGGAAAAGAACTGTAAAAGATTACAACAACAAAATGGGATTAGTGGACCGCCTGGATCAGATGTTATCAAATTATCCTGCTGTTAGAAATAAGAAGAGATATTATTACTTTTCCCTTATGCTTTATTTCCTTATAATTTTACTTAATAGTCATTTACAATCATCCACTACGATAGTTATATATGGAAAGTTATCATGAACAACATCACACAGAGAAAACAACATTACACGCTGCGAAAAACAGAGAGCCCCGCTGGGGAGAAATTTTCGCCGATAGGAGAGGATGGCGAAAGGGTTAAATACTTAAAAATTTTAATTGACAAAAAAAAGGTAAAAAATGTAAATAAAAAATTTAATAATGATAAGTTAACTAAATTAAATGAAAAACTATAATAATTTAATGTAAAAATTAAGCTTGACATTTGAGAGGAAAAAAAGTACACTAAATAAAAAGAATCAATGAAACCTAAAATATACAAAGTTTATAAATGCTATGCGTCAGAGTCCCAGGGGGACTGTGCAGTCCTGCAAGAAAAATCTTTTCTAATTCAAGAAAAAATGAGGGTTTCACTCTCAAAACTTAATCATAACATCAGTGAAAATTAACAATCATAAAAATTATGAAGGATTTATCTCTATAATTAATCAGACATCCAAGGCTTAAAAATTAGGCAACAACAGTTCCTCCATACTGGCCTTTTCAGACAAGTGTTAGCAGCTAAAATGCTCTGTAAATCTCTATCATACAAACCAAGCTCTGCTACCAACTAATTTTGATAAATAAAAACTTAAAATAACATGGACTTTAAAGCCTCAGTAGGATTTTACTGAAAATTTACATCTTACTGAGCAATTTTAGCAATTTTATTAATGGGACTTTAAAGTCACATAGGGAAAGAATGGGTTAAAACAGGTTGAAACATTGAGAGCAGTGCAGCATTGTTCTGCAATGCCAAGAATTCTGCAATTCTGATTTTTTTAAGTTAAAACAGGTCGATATACATGTACAGCAGAATAAGAAGTTTGGGTACATTCTGATTATCCACAATGCACCATGGAAATATATGAGGCAAAGCAGTATGTTCCCAAAATAATTATGTGGCAACCACAAGTTCATCAAAAAGTATACACTTGGTAACCCATATATCGGGTTTTAATGAAAGTTTCCCGCCACCGCAAATATCGTCTGTGCAAACAGTTGACGGTGGCATGTTTAATCATATGATTTTTGGCATTTGAAAAAAGAGACTTGCTTTAGAACACTGTGTTGTGAAATTTGTAAAAATATATCGTTATCTTTAAGTACAAGGTGTCCGAAATGGAACTATCACACTACCAGATTAGAATCATCATTTACTTCCATTTCTGTTGCAAAGAGTCAGTTGCCGAATGTCACCAAATCATGTATACAGCTTTAGGTACCAATGTTGTATCATATGACACTGTGAAGGTTTGGTATCAAAAGTTCAAAAACAAGGACTATGACATTCAAGAAGCTGAGTGCTCTGGCCAACATTAGTGCCATGTCTATGAGTAGTTGTGCTATGCATTGCATAAACTTCACGTGCAAATTCAACCGCTGGGTGCCACATGAGCTGACTCAAGCTAATAGCAACAGACTTGTTCCAGCCTTCAGTAATCTGCTCGAATATCAATGCAAGGACAAAATTCTGGACCAGATTGTCACTTGTGATGAAAAGTGGATTTACTTCAACAATACAGGCCGAAAAAGGGGGTTGGTCTGCACCTGGTGAGCCATCAACAGCATCACACAGCACAATCTAACACAAAGATAGTGCTTTGTATTTGGTGGGATTGCTGTGGTTATTATACACAAAGAGTATCTGGAAAAAAGTAAAACCCTCGACAGCAAGGTGTACAGCGAAACGCTAGTCTGTGTTGATGCTGCTATCAAGATCTGGCAAGAAAAGGTAATGTTTCATCAAGATAATGCAAGACCACATGTGTCAGCATTCACCAGCTGGACTCTGTATAGACTCGAATGGGATCTTTTGCCACACCCACCTTATAGCCTCAACGTTGCTCCTTTGGACTTCTATCTTTTTTCACACCTGTAGCTATATCTTGCTGGTGCTATCTTCCATTCTGCACCAGGATGCTCAAAATGAGGTTGATTTGTTTTTGGACTCTCAGCCACCAAGTTTCTTGGCCGAAGGCTTTAGAAAAACTACCGAAACGTTGGCAGAAAAATCGCAAATTTGTGTGGTGATTACTACCTGCACTAAAGGTACTGCTTTAATGTTTCTTTTTTCTTTTCAAGTTTATTAAAAGAGTTTTGGGGCAGAAAACTTTCGTTACAACCAGATATGTTCATGCTGAGATTGTGCAATTCTTTGATTCCTCTTTTTTTTAAAAAAAGTTAAAACGAGTGAATGAATACAGATAGCAGTGCCAAGTTACTCTGCAATGACAAGATTTGTGCAAATCTCTGATAATTTTTTTACGTTACAACATTTCACTGTGCACACAGATTGAGAAAACAGGAAGATAAGTGATATTATGGATGTTTGTTGCATTTTCAATTTAGTTAATTTGTGACTGTTTCATCAAATTTTAAGTCTTTTCGTTATATATGTTTGTATTGTGTAATTTTTATTGTTTAATTATGGATGTACATTGTGCATTTAATTTCGTTCATTCATTGCTGTTTTATATGATTTTCAGTGCTCTGCCATTTTTTGAAAATGGCTACTGTTTTTCATGTGTCAGGATGGCAAAATAGTAGCTGCCAATGACTGGGACTTCATGGGATTGCTGGATGGATAATGCACAAGTTTCCCAATACATCTTAAGAGCTTTGAAGAGGGTAAATCCATTAAGGAAATGAATAACTGTCATTAGTGACAATCTTTTTCTCTTAAGATGATTACCAAAGATCAACATCATTTGGAATCATATGGGGGGAGGGGAATTCTGAGAGAGGGTTCACTATATCACAAGATGGCATTTCCAATTTAATTAATTACAGCAAAATATGAGATGGTTATGTGCCTAAGTAGAACTAACGGCTTAGAGGCTTACTTAGGGAAACTGGCTCATATGTTATACTGTGCATGGGGAAACAAAAGGAAAAAAAAAAAAAAGAAGAAGAAGAAGAAGAAGAAGAAAAGAAAATCTAACCCATTTTATTTGCAGGACCTGTATGAGTTAAGAAAGAAAGCATTATTAAAAAAGGTAATTAAACAGTGGTTCTTATAAGAAATGTTTGCAAACAGAAGAGTAAATGCATTTAAACTTAAAACTGTTTCAAATATGGCAACAGCCAAATTAATAATAAAATTATAGATTCTTACCTTATCTAAACACACAGTAAGATCATGCATGTGAATAACTTTTCGGAAAACAGTATCAGCTAAACTTGTGTCCACAAAAGCTTTTTCCCATTTATTGTTAACATTGAATAGTTCCATAGACTTTATATTCAGTGAGAGCACAATATCATCTTCAACATATTTCAAAATAATATTGTTACAAATAATGCTAATGTTACTAATAACACGATTAATAAGACTCTGAACATATCCAGGAGGTGCCTCTAAATCATCTGTTTTTTTCACAATTTTATAACTTGAAATTTTTTTTGACCGATGAGGATTCTGTGTATCATAATCAGAGGCATCAGAATCAACAGATAATTTCAAAATGCATTCAATAGTATTTATAGTAATGATGACAGGTTCAGAGCCTAATTTAGTCCATGGAATGTGGATTCGCAGCTCATGGATGTGACCATTTACAAAAGTGAAAGGCAGCTGCAACTCTTCCTCCAAAACATCCAGTCTCAGATCCAAGTTGCAAAAAACTGCATCACCACCCCATAAAGAAAACTAAACAGGGGAAAAGAAAAAAAAAATTAGCACTTGAACAAATACTGATATACATACATAGTAATCTAGATTTATAATACATTGGTCAAGTGTGCAATCCTGAATAACAGCATCAAACATGGTCGATGGAAAATACTTCAGAGCAATTCCAATCTTACTACCTGGGGATTATCTTTGAAAACAAAATTCAATGATTCATGTATAATTATCAATTATTCAATACTTTAACAGCTTAGATAATAAATTACAAACTAATACAGAAAATATTACTTAAGAAATGCAGTACATACTATTTAAGTAGCATATTTACTATATGTGTACAAAAACATGCAGTTTTAAACTGCATGTTTTTGTACATATATAGTAAATAAGCAAAAAACCTATAAATGAAATTTTAAGGGTGAAAATTGTGCACTATTGTTGCAGAAACTATAAATTTACATTTTTTTATCATTCCCTAGGAAATGAAGAGCAAAACTAGTGTATAATGAAACTGTAGAAGTTCTTTAGTAGATTTAGATTAAACTATCGATCAAAATACTGTTAAAAGTGTTAAATTGTAATGGAATTCAAATTTTAAAAAAATTCATAATTTCAAAGTTTAATGAAAGTTAAAAGTTAAACCAACAGTTTAAATTGAAAGTAAAAATTTAACTGAAAGAGTTAAACCAAAAGTTAAATCAACAAGAAAGAATTTAAACTGAAAGTTAAAATTATATTTTGGGCCAAGAATTTTCCTTTTTCACTGTAAATTAAGACATTTTAAAATTATATTTTATAATTTTATAACTTTTTGTGTATAATTTTTCCAATGTGTTTTTATATCGATTTTCTCTTTGTATTTACAACTCATCAGGTTAAAAAATTGCATAAATGTATATCAAACATGGCTAAACTGCGGCTCTCTGACACCTTAACTGAGGCTCACGAGCTACTTACAATCCTTTGCCATCTGAAATGGGTATTTTTTTAAATAAATATAGTTTAATGTTTTAATACAAATGGAATTTGAAATAGAAATGATGCAGTACCACGTTTCTTTATTAATCGCTAATTTAATTTCTGATACTATGTATGTAAAAACTTGATAGATTTCAAACTATCCACTGCTGGCTTATCGCCAAGGAAACAAATACGTAAAACTACAAATAATTCCATCAGTCCTTGAATAGCGTGAGTAACTGCTGAAGAAACTTATTTGGCCTTGCAATACATATAGACCTCTTTTAATCTGTGCAAGAATTTCACAAAGATTTTATTTTTGGTGGAGTGAACTTTCAGCCTTTTACTTGGTTAAGAGACTTGTCTCAGTTTTCTGCAGAACTACTTCAAAATTAATTTCCTATCCCTAAGCAGGTTAGGCATATTTACGCAATTGCTTCACAGATTTCATAAACATTCACAATAACAATCTTAATAAACACTTTTCCCACATGAAGCTCTATCTTTCGTAGTAATTCCTTGGTAATCCTAGGCAGAGATCATAATTTATTTCACCAATGTTTGTGTATGCTGAACTATTTGGAGTCATGGGAAGAATCATTGGTTTGACATTTACTTAAAGTTTATTTAAAATGTTTAATTCACATTTTTATCAAATACTGTAACTCCAGATAGAGATCTTTCACCTTAATTATGAAATCTTCATATCAATAACGTTGCATCAAGCAATGAGGAATCAACAGAACACAAACGTCTCTCTTCTTCAAAGTTTCGGTCAAAATCGGCATTTTGATATTGGTGAAATATCTTTAGCTTGTGATATTTTCTCGTATTTTTCGATTTCTTGTTTGATGACCTTCTTTCTTTCTACCTCGCTCTAGGTTAGAGGGATTTTGCTGCACTAGGTTAGAGTTGCTGGTAAATATCGCACTAGGTTAGACGCATTTTTCTGCCTAGCACATCTACAATTTTTCACCTCTTAGTACTGCCACTCTGCAGCTGCACCAGTTGCCACAGCTCTGATGCCAGCATTACACTTCTTTTAATCTGCTGATATTTTTGTCTTAATTTTCGATCATTGTGTATGTCCTTCATGGAAGCTTAGTAATCAAATGAAAAGTTGTGCAATGATCCACTACAAATTTCAGCCAATAATGTAAAATTTTGCTCCCGTAAATGTTTATTTTCTAAAGTGTTCTCTGCCTACAAACTCCATTTGAGATTTATTTTCTGCACACAGTTCAGGTCAGTGGTCGGCTAACCATGGTTCAGGAGCCAAATATGGCTTTTGGCTCCTTGAGTGTGGCTCTTCCACAAAATAGCACATGGACAGTGAGTATGCAGATCTTCTGCATAACAAAGTGCAATGGTTATTAAGAAAAAACATTTTGAAATGCTTTGTGTTTTTAATACAAATTAAAGCATTTCTCCTTGAAAAAGGTGTTTATTAGTGTTTATTATCCAGATTTAATGAACCATCAGTTGGAACCAAAAATTTTATTTCATGGTAGAAGTTACATCTCATCTAAATCAGCTTAATCAAAAGCTACAAGAACAAGGAAACACCATTTTTTCGATGTTAGAAGAAGTTATTTCATTTGAAAACAAGTTATCTCTTTTCGCTCAAGATTTTGAAAGAGAAACTTCAACAGGCAGGCCTGTTGAAATATAGCCTAGAAAATAATTCTAATATTGACATTTGCTATTTCAAAACAACAGTTTTCAATAAGAGAAGTTTTCGTCAGTAGGTTTCAGGAATTCAGGAACAACGAAGCAACATTAGCCTTTGTTAAAAACCTTTTAATACTACCGCAACAGAATTAGATTTTCTCCCTTTAATATTGACACTGGGAACTTTGAAATCCAATTGCTGGATTTAAAAAACAAAGAATTATGGAGCTCAAAATTTAATGCTAATATAAAAACATTGGAGAAAACAAAATGTGAGCTTAGTTCAAAGCACCAGTGGCCTGCTTTGAAAGACCTGGAGAAGGAAGATGTTGATTTTTAACATATAAAATAGTATACCGACTCATATAATAAGCTGAAAAAACTAGCATTTGCTGTTCTTTCTTTACTTGGGTCAACATCTTCGTGCGAACAACCATTTTCAAGCCTTATTAAAACCTGAGAAGTGGTCTTGTTGATGAGAACTTGGAATCATGCTTAAAATTAAAATCAACATACAAACCTGAGTTACACAAACTTTCCAAAGAGATGCAAGGCCATTGTTCACATTAGTGCTTGTTCGTCATTATCATAGAATTAATTTTTTGGATACCTTACAATTTTGTTTTATTAATAAATAGTATCATTAAGTGCAATATCAAATTTTATTTGACATACCTATAAGAACTAGGTTTAACTAATCTCGTTTAACTAAGAGTATTCAAGTATTAAGTTAATTTTAGGGAGTGTTGTGAAGTGAAAAAGAATGTAGTGTTGAGAAACAAAAAATGTATAAGATGGTTTGGACATATAGAAAGGATGAACGAAAGAAGATACACGAAATGAGTATACAAGACAAGTGTGGATAGGAGAGTTGGAAGAGAGTCAACCCCAGCGAATGTATGTTGATCAGATTTAGAATGCTCCTAGTAAAAGCCAGCATAAGAGTATCCTAATTAAGTGAATAACAATATACCTACCTGTATAATTTAAGTTAAAAAATGTGGCTCTCAAAGAGATTTCAGTCACTGAGCTGTTGCTAATTGGCTCTGTTGATTAATTAGTTTGCCGACCACTGATTTAGGTAACACAAGGGAAAGTTGCACTATATAACTGTTAGAACAATAATAATTTGTTTTAAACTTTCTTCTGAGTTATTTTATTTAGAAATTCAAGAGGAGATGGTAAGTCATTTGATTGCCTTTATGAGTCCAATTGTTAGAATATGGTGGATCTGTACACCTATTTGGCAAGAGCTTAGGACCTAAACTATTGTGCAGATGTCTTCCATGTTACAAAAAGCCTCAACATCATACATCTGTGCATGTCCATAGAAATATAAAGAGTCATGCCTTCATGTTAGGTCTACAATTGCAAAATATATTCATTATAGTAGTGACAGGCATGTTTTCTTTCCATAACATTAGTTTTTAATTGCCATGCATTTGAAAAACAGCTCAAAATAAACATCTAAGTAAAGAGTTCGGCTGGTTGAAAGATGGGACATGTGCTCAATGAAGTGTTTATATAGTCCAGCATGAACTACTAGATTTATTAGCAATAGGTTATGTATGTCCAGAATTATAGCCTAACTTCATTATCTAAGTCCAAAATTTTGGGGACTATTTGAGAAATAGTTTCGAGAATTTTCAATGATGCCCAGTGTTCTCAATACTAAAAAATTCTGGCAGATTGCATTAGATGGCGCACTGAAATACTGTATCAGTCAGGACTGTCATAAGAGATACTGATTATTCAAATACCACTGAAACTGCAATCACATTCTCGTTTTGGTGAATTCTTCTATACTGGATATCAGTAAAAGAAGTTATTCCAAAGTTTTGGAAAAAAAAATTTTTTTTAATGATTTCTTAGGTTAGGATCCAAAGATTTGAATGATCTCAGTATATGTTGGTCCTTATATTAATTGTGAGGAGAAACAAAATTACTTTTTAAGCAAAAGCCTAAACAAGTTAATAGCTAAATGCTCTTTCTCAAATACCAGTTTCTTTGCAGTGCACGTTGATGTGTGTCATTTAATTATCCTTTCTAAAAGACTACTCATGAGTTAAAAAAATAAAAAACCCACTCAATTTTCTTTTAAATAATGATTTGTAATTTACCCAAATAACATATTTTTATGTAATTGTAGACCAATGAATATGCTTCTGATGCATTTTACTTCTACTAAAATAAAGCAACAATAATCATAAATGGAGAAGTGTAAAGGAAAACACAAGAAAATATTTGGTTTCTCTGCCTGAAGAAAAAATGCTCACTTGCCCAGTACAAGAGCTATAAATTTTTATTTTCTTGAAACTTATTCAAAAGCTGTCTCATTATTTTTGAAACGATATAAATTTGGACTTGAGGCTCTTGATCATTCATAAAATCTACCATGCGGCTCCCCTCATTTTGAAGTTTGGCCATTCCTGATATATATCTTTGGTCACATTGGAAAATTTCTCTGCTTGCTTAAAAATTTTCAATTTAAATCAAAAATAATATATTTATTGACTTTTTTCACATTTTGAAAAGAATTTCAATTAGGAGGACGAAGATAAAACATGATCATTTCTTAATTATTGCAAACTTTATGGAAAAGACTAATCCCCATTAATAAGTCAGCCTTCTTCCATGAGACTGGCAATGATTAAGTTCTTTTGATATGTATTAAGTAATACTTTGAGTTTTTTAATATGAATTCCATTATAATTTCACACTTCTAACAGCATTTTGTTCCATATTTTTATCCAAATCCATTAAAGAATATACTTTTGCAGTTTCATTACACAATAGTTTTCTATACACTTCCTAGGGTATAGCCCAAAGTAATATATATACATATATATTAAATGCCTTCTCTATAATAAATTACATCCTGAGATTAATATTCTTTCTTTTTCATTCTGGCTTTCATAGTCATTTATATACCGAAATATAAAAAATTATTTTCAGTCTTTTTCATTGCTATGAAAGGTCATTAATGATACGATGATAGAGCACACAGAAAGATTTTCGAAGTACCTAGAGCTACCTAATGAAGAAGTTAATTGAAAAATAAATTTTATAACTTTTCACAGTATTCAGCTGAAATCAAGCTGAAAATTAATAAGCAGAAATGCAAAAGGAGATCATCTCACAAATCCATAATGTTAAAGGTACACTGCACTTCACAACCCTATAAACATTTAAATAAAGAACGGAAATTACATTATGCATCACATAGACATCAATTATGAGGAATAATTTTCAATAGAAAAGAGTCACATTCATATTTGCAAGCAGAGTGACAATTTAATCAAATTGATTGAACAAAGAAAAGTATGCATTTAGTGATGGCATTCCACAAATATTTTTATACACATTACATGAAATTTAAACTGCAGCTATAAATCTGACAACATAATTTCAACAGAATGCCAACAAAAGAATACACAGAACGTCATCTTCCTCCTCCACCAGCCAATACCCGTTTTTTTAATACATCCCAATGTTTTATTCAACTGCAAAAATTTCATTATTTCATTTTTAACAAAGCATTTTGAAAACACCAAATAATTTGATAAGAATCAGGAAGTTCAGCTGACTATAAGCAGTTAGACAAAATTATAAGTAATTATTCAGTTTTAATGTACACTAAAAAAAAAAAGAAAAAAAAAAAAAAAAGTGGGACAGTTATAAATCTCCTGTTCTACTGATCCAATTGACAAAATTCAAGTTGCATTTTTTATGTCTCGAAAGCTCGACTTAGGATATATATTAGATTTATACATAGCATTGTTTTAACAGAGGTATTTTAGACTAGAAGAGAAACATGCTAATGTGACAATCAAAATTGTAAAAACAACCTTGTATTTAGCGTATACACTAAATACAAGATTGTTTTTACGATTTTGATAGGTATTTTGACACAAAATCGGACTTTTTCTGAAATAAACCCATTTTTTTCCATAATTCGATTCTACCACTCAAATTATGCCTAGATATTAAATTTTGTAAAATTTGGTGAGAAATTTACGGAGAAATTCAAAAATTTATATTGTCGCAATTTTTCCAGTTTGCACCAAGAAAAATACACCTGGATAACTTCTTAGTATATGGCAACCAATTTTCCTTTCCCTTCTATTATGCTGGAGCAGAAAAAAAGGCACCTCGTTCCTAACTTTTTACATTGTGCATGAGCAGAAAAAAAGTCCCACTGTTCCTACTTCCAAATAATTTTAGCAAATTGTCTAAACCACATTTGATGTTTTATCACTTTCAACAAATATGCCAAATTTCAAAATGCAAAAATATATAAATTCACGTATATCTTTGAAAATTTTGAATTAAAAAACAAATTTTTTGCAGGTATGCTTAGATATATGTCTACTTTAAGATGATGGTAAAAATTTTACAGATTATGATTCAAATTTTTTTTAGAAAAATTTATATAAATTATTTAAAAATGAAATTTGAATGAATTTAAAAATGAAATGTGAAAGAAGGAATCAAATAAGTTTAATTAAAAAAAAGAGATTAATAAATATATACCAAACTCAATTAACATTGAGGAGCTAAAATTTTGAGAGCTAATTTTTACAGACCTTGGTAATTTGGCGTAATTTGACTCGTAGAATCGAAATATATATATAAAAAGAATGGTATGTTATTTCAGAAAAAGTCAGATTTGTGTCAAAATGCCTACATTAGAACAATGCTATATATTGTTACATTATTTTCTTCCTTCACATTCATACGGGGTTTATAGATTTGGAGTGAATAACAATGACAGCACTTGATGGCATAACGAAACCCACTTTATTTAGCGAATATTAATCAGGACAGCTCCAAAATCACTTTTACAGTCTTGAAAGATCTACAATAAACACGCTGGAACAATCAGCACAGCTATCAGGTTATCAAGCTATCACGGTGAAGACAGATTCACTGCAAAGCACCAGAGTACAGCTCCCGACTCTGCTCAGTCGTTCTCGGAACTCCACGTACTCTCGAGACTCTTCCCGCTACAACTCGCGATGCACTCGATGACACACAGAGCACAGTTCCAAATCTTCGGTTCAGTCGTTCCCAGAGCTTAACACACTCTCTCGGCGATGCACTAACCATGATACACTAAAAGACTCTTCGATGCACTCGATGACCAACTCAGCGCTAGACTTCGAGACACTCGCTCAATGACTATCAGCTCGCTAGACGAGGCACACACACTCTGACTGCGGACCAGCAGGGTTTATATAGCTTTCGGCTTGTGTTCGAGAACATTCTGGGCTAAACTGGTATGAATTCGTTCCAGAAGGTTCTTTATCTGTCCATGGTATATCGCCAATTTTGTCGCCAAATGGCAATTTCTAGCCAAATGTTGCAACCCTGCCTTCCCTTGCTATTTTATGGCAACCCTAAACCTGCTTTGCAGGAAAGCTATCTCACCACACTTGGACATTTCGAAACAATATTAATCCAATATATATCCTAAGTAGCGCTTTCAAGACATGAAAATCACAAGTTGAATTTCATCAATCAGTCCAGTAGAACGGGAAATATAGAACTGTCCTTTTTTTTTTTTTTTTTTTTTTTTTTTTTTTTTTTTTTTTTGCGCAGTGTACTTCACAGCCAAAGTAAATAAATACGCCTAACTTCAATATATTTATTGTTATAAATAAAACTTGCTTGCTTTTGTATAGAATTAAAATAAGCATTAATAATTTGAGCATATACATTGTAAAGACCATGAATTTTAATGTGTTCTACATGCACGTCGGCAGTTAAGCTCAGACTTGCCAAGTGGTTTAGCACATAGCAAATGTTTCAGAAATGATCCTCCCAGCCCATGGGAACACACAGATGAATCAACAAACCTACTGTAATGTCTCAAGATCAAATATGCAGATATAAAAAAATATGTAATGCCAGAATAAAATAATAGAGAATACACACCAAATAATAGAGATACACACCAAATAATAGACATACACACCAAATAATGAATGAATACACACTAAATAATAGAGATATTTCATTTTTTTGAGAAAACTGCTCGCCTCATGAAAATAAGTTCCTAATAGTTGCATGAGATCGCAGTACACTGATATTTCTTTGACGATTTTGATTGTAAATAGTTTATTTGAAGTTTAGTCCAGAAATAAAAGTTAACTTAGTCCTTTGACTTTGCAGTCTTGATTTTCGTGACAGTCTATGATATTACAACATCAACATCTGCAGTAAAGACAATATAGTATAAAAAAACTGAAAACGTTTTCTGACTTCAATTTTGATTTCATAAACTCTCCACTGAAACATTAAGCACTACCTTCAGTTTGCATGCTGCTAAAGTAAACACATATACAGTCAAAAGTCGATAATCCGGACACCCATAATCCGGAATAACCTATAATCCGGACCTCAAAACTAGAAACATTCTGCGCGTGCGTCAACGCATAATGTGTTGACGCATGCACGTAATACCTTTGTGCATGGCACATAATACATTTACGCATGTGCATTTAATGTATAATGGATGGTATAAGCTAAAATAAAATTATCTAATTATCTATTTCAGTTAACGTTGCAAATTGCGTTGTTCCTTAATCTTCGAATTGAATCCAGCTTATTATTTTTTGCAGACTGTTAGAGCAATTTTATAAAAGTAAGTTGAAACTTTCGATTATGTCAAATAGAATTTCCGATGCTGGAGCTGCAAAAGGATCTACAAAGGGAAAGCATGTTTCGATGTCCATCAAACAAAAAGTGGAATTACTGCAAAAAATGGATAAAGGTTCCTTTGTTTCTCTAACCATTCCGAAATCTGTTTATCAATTTCACGCTGCTCTGCGCGCAATGAACTGGAAGTTGATCTGTCAGCACTATCCTCATCTTCATGGCAGATGTTTTTATTTTATTCCACTTATAATTCCTTACTAAATGTAGTATTTCATCTCGATGTACTCCGTCTTTGATATGATTTAAATCAAATTCCTCGTCATTATAAATATCACAAATACAAATCAAATAGTTTTCTGGTTGCAATTTTCTAAGTTCGACTATGTGTAATCTATGCTTTACGCATGCGCGCATTGAAAGAAACGTTTAATAAAGTAAACAAATAAATAAAGCTTTTTTTTTTTTGTAAATTTTGATACCCTTTAGATCATAATTGCTCTTTATTTCATAAATTACAGTTTCATATTTTTAATTTTATAATTTCTGCATGCCATCTTACCAGATAAACTGATGACCTATAATCCAGAAAAATCGATAATCCGGAATCGCCGAAGTCCCGACGAGTCCATCTTAAAGACTTTTGACTGTATAAAACACATGAATTTTAGTAGTAATTTTTGTAATCAAATATTTACCACAATGATAGTGAATTTTTTCACAGTTGTACCTCTCATTATTTAAGAAAATGTTTGGATAATGGGCGTTAAACATTTTCTGAAAATCTGTACACTCAATTAGGTGCTCTGACGATCAGAACAGGATACATGAATAATCAATGATGCTCTGCGGATTTGAACTCTAGCCCTGCTGGTCGCTAACTGGACAAGTTTTCAATTCCAACACAAACCACAAAGGTGCACCGTAAGGAAGAAGAAAATTCCTTACATTCTCCCCCACTTAAGAAGTCACTGGGGAAAAAGGGAATCTAGGGCATGGAATCTGCAGTACAAACCTTATTGTTGGAGACAGCTGCTGCAGACAGACGATTACGTAACGGCTCGGCGAAGGTCGGCAGAGGGAGTGCCGCATTTGATTCGACTATTTTTTATTATTCTTATTTTTTACCTTTAACTGCGAACTAAGCGGGGAAATTCCCTTTTCACTCAGTTATATGTATGCACTAGTTAGAGTAATGTAACGTTTTCAGCTTGTGTGAGATATCCATATAAAATCTTTATATTAATAATCCCTGCTGTGATTATTAAATTTGTAACCTGCACGTTGTAGTCCTGAGAGTTGCCACATAGTAAATCTGGCGTCTGCTACTTTATATATTTGATGAAATATGGATATAAAAGTCTTGAAAGCAAAAGGAAAGTCACTGAGAACAGCTTTTGCGGTATGCTGCAACGATATAGCTCAGAAGATCGAAAAAAAAGTTTAAAAAGTGACGAAGTCAGTACGTTGTTTAAACAGATTCAGGACAAATTCACACGTTTAGAAACAACTCAAGAAGAAGTTTCGAATTTGTTGCTAAGTGATGACGCCCTTCAAGATGAATATTTCGAAGACTTTTTTAAAGCAGAAGAATACCGTGACAAGTTCTGCTTGATCTGTTCGCTGTTAGAAAATGCAAAGAAGGGAAATTCGGTTACGGAAGGAACAACAACCGAGCAAAAAAAGGAAATTCAAGCTTCCGAAACTTGAATTGAGGAAATTTAGTGGAGAACCGAAAGACTTTCTTGTTTTTTGGTCCCAGTTTGAAAAAATTCGCAACAACCTCTCTATTGTGGATGAGGACAAATTTCAATATTTGTTACAATGTGTGGTAGCAGATTCTAAAGCATCAAGACTGGTAACAAGTTTTCCGCCAACTAAAGAAAACTATTCAAAGGTCATCGCACAACTTAAAGAACGCTTCGGGAGAGATGAACTTTTGGTTCAGATTTATGTACGGGATCTGCTTTCCATAGTAATGAAAAATGCTACTGGTAGGATTAAAGTAGATTTAGCTGAACTTTATGATTTACTTGAGAGCAAGCTTATGGCACTGGACAGCCTCAGTAGAACTAAGGAAAAATTTGCAGAATTTTTAGAGCCACTTGTTGAGTCCTGTTTACCAGAGACTGTTCTTCGTGCGTTGGGAAAGAAGCCGCTCGATGGAAAATACTGCGTCACAGCAAGATAGTGCGCGTTCGTTGGATAAACTTTTGTGCTTTCTTCGAAATGAAGTGCAAAGTGAGGAAATGATTAAGCTCGCTCATACCGGGTTGGGAGCTTCACGTTCTGAACATTCGCGTCCACATGCTGATGATCCAGGTTGCTTTACAGCTGCTGCCTTGGTAAATGTTCAAGACAATACAGGTAGGCGAAAGTTACGTTGTATTTTTTGTGAGAAATTCCACAATTCTGCCGAATGTTTTTCTGCTCGCAAAATGTCTTTACACGATAAACAAAAACTTTTGGTGCAAAAGCGCGCCTGTTTTCGCTGCCTACGAGTTGGACATAGTTCACAGGCATGCAAAAATAAAGTAAAATGTTTAACACGTGATAAATTTCACTATACCATTATGTGCTCAAATGACGAACCTGTAAAGCCTGACAGTACTGAATGAAACTGACAGTACTGTTATTTCAAGTAATGCATTGTCTAATCAGTCAACTGTTAATGAAAATGTGTATTTGCAAACACTTGTTTTAAAAATAGTTTTTGAGGGTAGACTACTTACAGTTCGTGCGATTTTGGACAGTGGTTCTCAGAAATCTTATCTTTCAGAAAGGGTTATCGCATTTTTGCAACTGCGTCCTAAATCGAAACAAACCATTATCCACGGTTTGTTTGGGGGGAGAGAGACAAGTCCTCATTCCCATTTAGTGTTTGATGTCAATTTAAGAAATTTTGAGGGCACTTATGACCATAACTTTGAAGTACTTTCTCAAAACAAAATATGTGGATGTGTTCCAAAAGTAGTTGATCCTAATACCCTAAAACAATTAAAAGAAAGAAATATTGCCTTGTCTGATTTGCAAGCTAAAGAATATGACATTGAATTGCTTTTAGGAGCAGATGCCATTGGGGACATTATTACTGGCAGCTCTCTGAAACTGAACTCGGGTGTAACTGTAGTTGAGACTAAATTCGGATACACTGTGATTGGTAAAGTAAACATCTTATCTAAAGAACCTAATTCACCTACTATTCCAGCATTACTACAAAATAATTTGTGCAATAATGTAGTTTCGTTGCATTGTGCTAATCTTAGCGTAACTGAACTCTGGATGCCATTGGCATAACAGACCCAACTGAAGATGTTAAACGTAAACTTCCTCACTCTGACACCGTTAAGCAATTTAAATGTCCTTCCTGATGGCCGATATGAATTGCCACTACCCTTTAAATCTGAATGCCCCATAGACCTGTTGTAAGGCATACTAGCCAGACAATGAAGGTAAGGCCGGTATTCGACGCTTTAGCCCGAGAGAGAAATCAACCATCCCTAAATGATTGTTTAAACAGAGGGCCGAATTTAATTGAACTCATACCTGATATAATTGACAGGTTTAGATTGTATTGTGTTGGTTTATCATCCAACATTGAGAAAGTGTTTCTTCAGCTGAGTATTATCCCAGAACATAGAGATTATTTGAGGTTTTTTCTTCCGACTCTTGAAGAACCTATGATTTACAGACACTGCAGAGTGGTGTTCGCCGTTTGTTCGTCTCCATTCCAACTCTCTGCATCGATAGAGCATCTCTTGGATAATTCCCCTGCCCAGTTTGATGATGTGACCCACAAATTAAAGTGTACATTTTATGTTGACAATTGTGTCACTGGGGTTCACGACATCAAACAGCAAGAAAATTTTATAGTTAAGGCGACAGAAGTAATGGCTCGAGGATGTTTTAACCTACGGGGTTGGGAAAGTAATGTTCCTGGTCATTGTATTTCCCGTAGTTCAGGTATAACTTCTCTTCTTGGAATCTTATGGGATTTGGATAATGATACATTAAAATGTAATTTTAATTATTCAATGGATAATGAGATAAGTAAACATAATATTTTGGCTATGGTACATAAAATTTTTGATCCACAGGGTTTTTTGAGATATCCATATAAAATCTTTATATTAATAATCCCTGCTGTGATTATTTAATTTGTAACCTGCACGTTGTAGCCCTGAGAGTTGCAACACTTATTTCAGGCTGCCAAATTGTTGATACTACAGTTTGTTACTTTAAGATAGGCATTTCATGGTCATAGTGACTCTCTTGCCATTTATGATCGTAACATGTGTCGTTATCAACAAAGTGAATTATAGAATTTTAGCAAACTAGAAGATTCAACATTTTTTTTACAGCAGCTGTTACCATGGTAAGGACATAAGGGCTAGAGCAGACTGAAAATGCGAAGTTGTTGTTTTATTAATCGCCAAGTTGTTGTTTTGTTTATCGCCAAGTTGTTGTTTGGTTTATCGCCAAGTTTTTGTTTCATTTATGGTAACCTGAGTAGTTGAATGTTAAAGAAACCCTATTATGATGTAATCGGTTGCATGATTGTGGTAAATTTTGAATTATGGGATAGCAATTCTACTAAGGTGGTTGCAATAATAATTTAGCACTAATATTCTTTTATATTTTTGCTACTTTGAGTTTTGAATGTTTATAAAACCTACAGCTATTAACAAAACTACGTTTTCTTTTACCTACATTAAAAACGATATATATAGGGTATTTGACACAAGTCTACACACACAAATATATATCTGTGTAATGATTTTAAAATTCGTAGATGAAAACAGTGGAACTTTTAACAGCTTAGACACTGTGTAGATGGCCGAGAAGACTGTAGTGGCTTGAAGGTGGCTGAGTGGAAAGCATGATGATGCAATTTAGCACAGTGTATCTTGAAGAACAATCTTTTACGTATATCAAATCATCCTTTTTCAGACAAGATGTTTCCTAATTAGATTTGAATACAGTAAGTTGCATTTTGAAGTCCGACATCATCTTCAGCAAGTAAGCAGCAGCATGGATGAAACCACAACCAAATTGGCACATTTATTTTGCCTATTCCAAAAAGCTTACATTTTTGATAAATTTTCAGCAAAAAGAAGGAGCAGACAGACAGCAGTCCAGCTAAGCCAAAGCGGTAAAAGCAAGTGCTATATTCAGAGTGAAGTCTTAATTCAGACTGAGCTAGTTTTAGTTCTCAATGCATTTTGATTGGATGGTTAATATTGCTGTAAAATTACTATTGGCTGTTTTAGTTTCATTTACATCATCAGAATTATGTAAGAGTCATATGATATAGATTTTTCTCAAAATGACGCAGTGCAAATAGAGGTTACTATTTTTTAAATACAGAAGGGAATTAATTTTTGCTGTTAATTTAATCTTTTACATATTCTTTACTTTTCTTACATAAATATATATGTAATGATTCCAAATGTGTAGATGGAAACAATGGAACTTTTAACAGCTTTCGATTTTGCGTAGATGAAGAAGTATATGGTACTTTAACTTTTTGAATGTGGACATGGCTGGGTGGATAAGGCAGGAATAAGACGTTGACAAAACTAATTTCGGTGAATCACCATCTTTATTTGCAGGCACATAAAAATTTATTTCTTTGGCAGACAAATTACTTTTTTATCATAGATGAATACAAATAATTTTTATATACACATGGTTTTTATATATATTTTATATACACAGATAAAAAGCTACAACGTCATTTCAGGCAGGGAAGCATAAGTGGTGCAGAGTTGTTTGCATGGAAGAAGTCAGGGAAAAAAGGGGAAGGATAGTGCTTGTGACTCAGTATTATATTATTACATATTATTCATTATATATATACACACACATAACAAATAAGTTATCTTGTTATCTGAATTAAGGTAATACATAATTCATTAAAAAAAAATTTAAAACCAATCAGTGTGATTATTACATACAGAATCTGAACAGAATACCTACACAACCAGTTGTATATTTTAGGTAATACGTTTCAAATTTTATAATGAATAAACTATACAGTAATAAATGTTTCTGAAAATGTATGTTCAACAACATCATGTTCTGTTTTTGTATTCATCTTTCTCACCACCACCACACACACACACACACAGAAAAAAAAAAAAGATAGCTGACCTGTGAATCTTCAGGTTTCAAGTTCTTTATATACTTGTCTACATAATTCAGCAGCAAAGGTGTCAGGTATGATTCGAGCTTGAACATTTTCTAACCAACCTAATAAAATATTTGAATCAATTGAACAGTTTAAAATACATAATAAACAGAACAAAACAGACAAAAACTATTTCTTAACTGATGGTCTGAAATAGCATTTGTAATATTGAACATTTTTAAGCAACTAAGCAGAACATCAATAAATAAATTCAAAGAATTTCTGAGTGATTTTTGTTAAAATACTGGAATACTGCAAAAACACAGATAAGGATTTATTTAAATTCAGAACACCTAAGGAGCACAATAAAGAAACAATTATCTGAAGTTAAGCATTATCTCACACAAAATCATAAAAACATTTTTCAAAAGCATTAAAACCTTTGCTATGAATTTTATATTAGGCACATATAGACAGACCTATGTCAGATTTCTCCTTGATATAGATTGTAACATTGGTATATACAGTACAAAGTCCGAAATACGGACTCATCAGGACTTCAGCGATTCCGGATTTGGCATTTTTCCAGATATTAGATCATAAGTTTAAATCTAGTAAGATGGCATATAGAAATTATAAAATTAAAAATATGAAATCATGATTTATGAAATAATGACATATTTATGATGTAAAGGGTATCAAAATTTACAAAAAAAAAAAAAAAAAAAAACTTAATATATATTTGTTTTCCTTATTAAACATTTCTTTCAATGTAAGTTGTTTAAGTTGCTTTGTTTTTTGTACTAATACTGTCTCTTTAATTCTGTAGACAGACATAATCTCTTGTTTAGTTACATTGTTGAAGACCTGTAACTGCTGTTTCGAGAATTCCTACTAACCTTGTCAATCGAAATTTTCTCCTTTTCAGTAACTTCTCTGTCCCTTTCTTCACCATCCGGGAGTGGTATTTTCTGGATCTAGAACCATACTACAGATTTCGCCAATCATTAATTGATTGATGATTGAGAAGCATCATCATCACAATGAAAAATTACTTTTATATCATCTTTATTTACTACCGATTCTCCACATTCCTTTACAAAATCCATTAATTGGAAAATTTCTACTTTGTTTTGCGATATCGAAAAACCTTTAAAATTAGTGGCTATCATCATCAAATTTAGCTATCCATCACTATACATATTTGGCTATGCATCACGAGCTTGGCAACTAACGATAAGGTGTTATTCCGCTAAAATTTATCTTGCTTCTATCGCGCACTGAGACAATTAAGCCTGAATTGTATTAGTTACTTAGGTACTTACGTATTAACGCAACCAGGCCAAAATTCGCCAAATTTGGCACGACAACCCTACGTGTTATACGTAGTTTTTCGTAAAGAAATTATTTTTCTTACTGGTTATGGAATTATACCGAACGAACATACTTGTAAAAATTCTCATAAAATGAAACTGTATTTTGGAAAGCAAATCTTCTGGAAATGTAACATCGAAGAGTGCAATCAACATTTGGTTGTGAGAACCGGAAATTGGTTTGAAGGTAGCCGAATTTCATTTGTGACAGTGGTTTCAATCAGTGCTAAAAGCAATAGCCAAAAGATTTCCGCCGAAAAAATAATTCTGCAACTTATTCAAATTCGAAACCGGAAGGGTTTAATTGCTATTTTATATTTTAAAACAAAATAATATAAAAAACTGTATTAAAAATTATCTGTAATTAATAAATGTACATTTTCTTTCTATTCATACTTTTTTACTCAAACTTACAAATCGCGCCAACCTGGTTGCGATAATACACAAGCACCATTACTTATAATACTTCTGTCTGTTTCTTGCACATGCTTAAGGCATATCAGAGTTCTGAATAAATAAATTAACACATATACTTAAGCCTTATTGATAGATATCTTACCACGTGATGCAGTCTCTAGGAATCCTAAATTCTGCGACTTGGTGCGGTCATACGAGCATTGGCGCTGGTTTTGCGTTTATGTGAATAACAAATCAGTTATTCTTAATTCAAATAGCCCCAAATGTAATCTTTGCATCTATGAGTATCATCAGCAAAATCTATTTTTAACACATAGAAATTTTTAGTTAATTTTTCCTCGTCAACATTTTTAGCGCATTAAACGTAAATCTGTAATCATCGCCAAGCGTAATGTCAACATAAAAGGTTACCATACTCCTTTATTATTCAATTACTAACATGAAAAAATTGTTTAGGCATCACTACATCAGTCATTACTCAAGTTGTCATGTTTTAATAAACAAGTAGTGATGAAAGGAAAGTATAATAAATAATGATTCGCCAGGTTGATGTCAGATGAATAATGTGTCTATGTGGAATGTTTTGGTTTGAGATAGGCAGCAACGGAGTCAAATTATTGATCATACAATTTTATGCTAAAATGATTGTTTCTCCAATAACAATGTATTTATTTAGTGTCAAAGTGAAATTAAGAATCTCTCCATAAGTATTATTACACGTGGAGGGGGGAATCAAATGCACATGCGTAAAGACTAACAGAAAAACGTTGGAGGTTGGAATTATACACCTGACTGAAAAAATAGTGGATAAATGTAATGCCAAAAATCACATTAAATGTAACTATTTTGAATTTTTTTGTTACCTTTTTAGTGTAGGATATTGTTTATGATTGCAATAAAATAAAGAAATATTAAGAATCGTTATACTTTTTTTTTTGAATTGTGCCTGCTAGCAATTTTCTCCAGATGGGGAATACGGTTAAGAAGCTCTGCTTTAGATGATAAATACTTCATTATTTCATAAATCACGATTTCATATTTTTAATTTTATAATTTCTATATGTCATCTTACTACGAGTAGATTTAAACTGATGATCTAATATCCGGAACAATCCCAAATCTAGAACCGCTGAAGTCCCGACGAGTCCAAATTTCGGACTTTGTACTGTACACAAACGAAGCACTACGTGTGATACTATACATAAATGTTTTTCTGCGGTCTAGATCAAAAGCAATTTTTTAACATGCTGCGAGGTCTCTGACCTTCGTTTGGTACTCAACTTCACCCCCTTCATAACATTAGCTGGTTTAATAGCACTTTTGTCTCGCACTACGGCAAACATAATCCTACTTGCCATACACAACAGCCAAGTTCTGGATATGAATGCCATTTTCATACTTTTCACCAATTTCTTCTTCTACTCTCTTGGTGAACCTAACAATTTTTTTTTGCCCGACTTTCCTAAAATTTCTTCTAATGAATTATATATATATATATATATATACAGACAAAAGTCTTTAATCCGGATTCGTGGAGACTTCAGTGATTCCGGATTATAAAACATCAATTTAAATCTGGTAAGATGGCATGTAGAAATTATAAAATTAAAAATATGAAACCGTAATTTATGAAATAAAGAGCAATTATGATCTAAAGGGTATCAACATTTACAAAAAAAAAAAAAAAAAGCTTAATATTTATTTGTTTACTTTATTAAACATTTCTTTCAACGTGCGCATGCGTAAAGCATGCATTATGCATAGTCGAAATTAGAAAATTTCAACCAGAAAACTATTTGATGTGTATTCGAGATATTTATAATGACGAGGAATTTGATTTAAATCATATCAAAGATGGAGTACATCGAGATGAAATACTACATTTAGTAAGGAATTATAAGCCGAATAAAATAAAAGCATCTGCCCTGAAGATAAGGATAGTGCTGAAAGATCAACTTCCAGTTCATTGCGGGCTGCGACGTTTCCCCCCTCCCCACCCGCAGAGCAGCGTGAAATTGATAAACAGATTTCGGAATGGTTAGAGAAACAAAGGATATGCCTTTATCCATTTTTTGCAGCATTTACGTATTCCACTTTTTGTTTGATGGACATCCAAACATGCTTTCGCTTTGTAGATAGATCCTTTGGCAGCTCCAGAATCGGAAATTCTATTTGACATAATCGAAAGTTCAAGCTTACTTTTATAAAATTGCTCTAACACTCTGAAAAAAACAATAAGCCGGATCGGCTAATCTTTGGAATATGGTAACAGGTAGTTTGGCGACATTTTGGAGGCGATAAAGGTTACTACCTAGGACTTTGGGAATAATGTGAGAAGTACTCAGTTCCGATTACGCATTATTTTGTGTGAGGGAAATGAGAGATCATGAGATATGTCATGCGACATTAATGGACGAATTACAGTTCTTTAATTGGAAAAGGGGGGAAATCTGGAAATTTTGTATTTAGCTTTATTCTGTGTTGTGTGAAACAGTGTTGGTTAATTTTTGGATCCCATGGCCCTATCTAAACTGAATTCGAAATGGGTATTTAGTGGGATTGAAAGGGGTAGTAATAAGTGTTTTTTTAAGGTTGTGCGAGATAGAAGTAAAGATTGCTTATTAAGTTTTATTAAGTCTGTTTGGAGGATGAAGGTTTTCAACATCTTGCTGTTAACTATAAGTATGATTTTAAAGATCCTGAAACAGGTGCACATACAATTGCTTTTTATTTAGCGGAGGAAATAAGAAAAGTTTATCCGCCACGTAATCAAGATTCTGAAGAAGATTAGGTAAGTTAGTATTTTTAATTATTTGAGGATATTATTTTTATGCATTGTTCTAAATATAAGGAGTAAATAAAGTAATATGGTATTATTGGAAAATTGTTATTAGCAATGATTTAGTTTAAAGTAATTAGGATTCTAAGCTAATTTTTATTAATTTAATGTATGTGCTTATTTATATTTTAAGCAGTGTTTTTTAATTTAATTATATTTTAATTAAATGATAGTTATTTTGTGAATTATATGTTTGTAGGAGTTTGGTATACGTTTCAGTGGAAGTAAACGTGCATGGCAATAATTTAAGTATTTGCAACTATTTTTAATGTTTGCGTTATGAATTTGTTGGTGACGTTTATAATAGATAATTTAGAAGTAAATGTTTTTGGATATTTTATTTATTTTATACGTGCAAATGTTCATCCTTGGATAGGGTATATACTTTTTCGCGATCAGGTAATTTCATATATGCTCTTTTTACCGGATTTAAAGATTCACAAAATTTTCATGCATTTTCGTGAAATTTTTCTAATTTATGAGAAAAAAGCAGTGTACATGGATATAGTGAAGAGTGTGCGCAATGCCATTTTTGTGCAATTCTGGGATTTTTTTTTAAGTAAAAATAAGTCGACGTGTACATGGTTTAGTTATATTTTAATTAAATGATAGTTATTTTGTGAATTTTATGTTTGTAGCAATTTGGTATATGTTTCAGTTGAAGTAAACATGCATGGAAATAATTTAAATATTTGACACTAAGTATTTGTAACCATTTGTAATGTTTGCGGTATGAATTTGTTGGTGATGTTTATAATATAATAGATAGTTTAGAGGTAAAAGTTTTTGGATATTTTATTTATTTTATATGTGAAAATGTTCTTCCTTGGAAAGGGTATATACTTTTTCGCGATCAGGTAATTTCATATATGTACTTTTTACCGAGTTTAAAGATTCACAAAATTTTCCTATATTTTCGTGCAAATTTTTGTAATTTATGAGAAAATAGCAGTGTAGATGGATAAAGTTAAGAGTGTATGCAATGCCATTTTTGTGCAATTCTGGGATGTTTTTTTAAGTAAAAATAAGCCAACGTGTACATGGTTTATGTGTATGTGCGATTTTGAAAAACGCGTCAAGGAGTTTGCGATTCTGCACTTTTTCCCAATTTTGCAGTTAATATTTGTCATGATTAAGCAGTTTTGTTCCATAAAATTTCTAGCATAAGTGTAATTCGGATAGCAGATTGTTGGAAAAAATGTTCAGTAAATAAAAAGAAAAGAAACATGTCTTTACTTCGTGAAGACAAAATGGCGGCAAAAATAAAAAAATAGAGGGTTGCTGTAGCAAAGTTGGTCGCCAAATTTTCACCAAAAAATCGCCAAGTTACTATAATCCAAAGATTAACCGCCGGATCCAATTCGAAGATTAAGAAACAACGCAATCAGCAACATTAACTGAAATAGATAATTAGATAATTTTAGCTTAGCTTATACAGTCCGTTATACATTAAACATGCATGCGTAAACGTACTATGCGCATGCGCACACGCATATGCGCCTGTGTAAAGGTATTACGCGCATGCGTAAACGCCTATACACATGCGTGAATGCCTATACACATGCGTGAATGCATTATGCACTGACGCATTCGCAGAAAGTTTGTAGCTTTGAGGTCCGAATTATGGGTGTCTGGATTAACGACTTTTGACTGTATATGTAAATAAATAAATAAAATCACTTGGGAATTCATAGTTGTAATACTGAAGAACAGTAACACACATTAATGATGATAGGCAGTGCAGAGATAGAAAGACAAATGTAGTATTAGTAGTCGTGACTCAACGCATATTCCAAACAAAATATCATATACAAAACAAAATTTTTGCTGCCAAAATTTGCCATATAGCAAACTAGATGTATACTGAGATACCAAAGTAATTTAAAAACTACTGGAACACCACTTTTGGTTGCTGAATAATAGGTAAAAAATAACAATGCTTTGATGCCTCTACAACTGCGAAGCACTTCTACAAATATGTATAAATCACTTCAAAACAAACAAACAACAAAAAAAAAAAAAAAAAAAAAAAAAAAAAAAAAGGGGGAAAAGAAAAAAAGAAAAACTCAAAGGGATGTTGTTTAACCCGGGAGCACGGGCGTTCATTTGAGTTACACGAGTGTGCGCACTGGGTCCAAAGGACCCAATTCATGTTTTTCGAAGAAAATGTTGTAAATTCTTTCAAAAAAGTGTTACATCTATGCCAATAATAAATTTTATATACAAACTTAAAAAATATGCACATTAGAAACTTTAATTTCTCCAAATGCTCTTATGAAATAAAATTTCGGTTAGAGTTCACTTTAGGGTACCCTTGTATTATCGCAAAGTTGCCATTTCATTTATCACCAAGTTGTTGTTTCATTTATGGTAGCCTGAGTAGTTAAATGTTATGGAATCCCTAGTATGACATAATCATTGCGGTAAATTCATAAGGGCTTGTGGTTGTGTGTGTGTGTTGGTTAGGAAGTATATTGCTTGTTTTGTGGTTTAGATGGTAAAATAGCCGAATGTGGTAAGATTAATTTGAAGTTTCTGTACAATATGGAAAGAAAGGGGAAAAGAGCATTACTTAACTGGTGTGTAAAGGAAAGTGGTTGATCTTTACATTACGGTAACTGGTAGTTTGGCGACATTTTGGAGGCGATAAAGGTTACTACCTGGGACTTTGGTAATAATGTGAGCAGTACTCAGTTCCATTCATTAGCCCAGCAATACAAAGATTACAAGATTACATAAACATACTCAAGACTTGGTTGACAAAATGGAAGATCAAAGTTAATGTAAATAAGACTCAAGCAATCCTTTTATACCAAGAAGAACAAATTCAATAAAACCTTGCAAGTTTATGGAGAAGATATCCCATGGGCCAAGCAAGTCCTTTATCTTCGGGTGATCCTCAGTAAAACTCTCTCATGGTACCCACACATAACATCTATCCTTAAAAAGTTTCAAGTTAGTAAAGCTACACTTCACCCCTTAATTTCTCGAAACAGCGTACTTTCAATAGATAACAAGTTGCTTATTTATAAAACTGTATTGTGTCCCATACTATGTTATGCCTGCCTGGTTTGGGCATATTCATGCAAATCATATAGGAAAAAGTTACAGCAGGCATAAAATTGTGTCGTAAGGCAGATCACCAACTCAGCCTGGTACGTTCGAAATGAAAAACTTCGTGATGAATTAGGCATTGAAGAACTGAAATATTTTTATTGCCAGCTTGCACGGAATTTTTATGCTAACTTCACAAGTATCAACAACCCTGTTATAAGGGTCTACGATTATGATGTAAATGACTCGAATAATTGTAAACAGTATATGGCCATACTTAGTACTCATGTTGTTTAATTTGACTTAATTTACCTGTACTGTAAAGTATGATTTACGCTATGATTTAAGTGCACTAGTTGACTCACACTATCTGTATTGTATGTATGTATCTCTAGGTTCAGGTTAAAGCCAGCTCTTTTCCAGTTTCTCAGCTGGCATTTTCAGGTCTTTATTGGAACTCAGCGCATACTTTATTTGTGCTAGAATGTCTTATTATCCCAATACCCAAAAATATGATCATAATTTATAAAAAAAATTATTATATCTCATGTTAGTTACTCATGACAGCATTCGAAACAACCTACATGTTCGACAAGGGGTAGGGTCCTTGACCCATGCACCCTGGTGTTCTACACCGCTTCTAAGTGCGACCGTATGTTCTGTGCTTTTTCAAACACTGCACCTTTTTTCCTCCCCTTTTCTTTTCCTGTTTCCGATAAAACAATTTATGCCATTTTCACTCTCATTTTCAGAATCTATATAATTTTCTGAATCAGTATCATGTGAACTAAAAATTCATGATCACTTCCATCCTCATTTTCTTCGCCATCTCATAACTTCTGCAACATTTCTTTGTCATAAGATAAATTACACAACATGTTTGCCGCTTTCTATACTATCACAAATCAACTATGTAATAGAAATATGAACAGGTACAGTGGGCCTGACAGATCCGATCCGATCAAAATCAAAACTTCGAATCAAAGCCCCAGCGAAAAAACTTTGGAAACATATAAAGGTCGACCTAAGACATGACTACACTGGACCTCAACTTGCACGAAATAGGCATGTTTTGAGAAAGGCTTGTTTAATCACGTGGGTTGATTGCAGCCAGTGTGTGTGCTCGTGGTTAAGAAGGTTAAAAAAATACAAGCATTACAAAATAAACTGCTTTTATAAGCTTTCTTGTCTTTAATTTCAGATAAGACAAAAGATATATATTAAAATACAATTACAAAAGCCCACATTTTTTTTTTTTTTTTTTCAATACTACTTTACATGCCATCAGCGAAATAAATGATGCGTCAAAAAATAAATGTGAACATGCATTTTACTTCAACTTCATATAATATTAAATTAACCACGGCATAAAGACAAGCTTAAGAATGATACGGTAAAATCAGCGAAATTTTTATACCTCTAATAACTATTTTATCCGAATTTTAAGTTACGAAATACCAGTCCACAATACTGCAGAATGCTCTACTACATCGTTAATTATTTTAAGTCTAATCAGAACTTCTAGATATTTAATTTCAAATTAAATTAGATATAAGAACTGCATAATTATTACTTTTAATTAAATTTTATAGCTAAAAAATACCGAGTTGATACAAGTTCTGCTTCTCGAAGAAATTCATTGAGATGAAGCTCCTTTTCCGGACAATTTAAAATTTATACAAATGAAAAATTCCATTAAAAATTACCTAAAGTAACTAAAATATCCGCACCATGCTTTGAGGTTAAATTAGGAAAAGAGTAATAAGAAACGTCATCAAATCATAATCTCTCTCAAACTCAATCCACGCGAAATTTCCGAGCAGAAACCTAAACAAAAGTGCAAGTGAAAGTGTTAATCCCGTGCAGACGACAAACAGCTGTCAAGTTGCTGAAATATATAAGGCCCATCATAAGAAATATGGATGTTTGGTGTTGTTTATTAGATTATGGCAAAGCACTCGAGGATTATCTGCCTTAAGGGAGTGATGTCTTCGTGGAGGACTTTTTAAGGGAAACTGGCTCGTATACACGTTACACATGGAGAAAACCACGAAAACACCCATGTAGCCAGCCCTTTCGCGGGATTCGAACCTCGGACCGAACTACCAGTGTTAAGCGACGTTACCGCTCGGCCGCTGGTGGACCGAAGAAATATGGATGAATTCCAAGCATTGGGATTTACGGCAAAGAAAGTGCCAGATATGGTTCGGCTAAAAACAAAGGTCTCAACGCCCATGCATCAAATTCAAATTATGGGTTAGAGTATAGTTAAGAGTGCCCCTTTGATTATCACTGAGTTGTTTCATTTATGGTAACCTGAGTAGTTGAAAGCTATGGAAACCCTATTATGACGTTATTGGTCGCGTGATTGCGGTGAATTGAATTGATGGGAAAAGATTTAGAACCGTATCCTACCGTGCGACGAGATCTCGATATGAGAGTGACGTAACAAGCGACTTCTTCTCGTTCGACTGCTACTAACGATTGAGCGAAAACTGGTATCCTCAAGCGCCTCTACCGTGCAAAGTGCGAAACGTTAAGGCTTTCGCCGATCGAACGAGGTATTAGCTCCTCCTTCGCACCGCCCACATTTTAACGTCCAACAATAGTACAACAACCAGTGAGAAGACATGCTGAAAAATAATCGTAACTTTAATTTTTTTTTTTTTTTTTTTTTTCTTAACAGATTTGTAAACAACTTATCTTTTTCCATCTCTTTTTAGAATAAGCCGTTATCCCGGATAACTTCTGGTCAGTTACATTTGTGTCTTTCATGAAAAAGGACCATGAAAGATACTATTTTCTACACATCACACACATGCAGATTTATGTATTATTATTTAGATTGCTGTTATTCATTTCCACCACGACTTTTCTTTCAAGAAATTTAGGATCATTAAATAACTAAACTCTGTGTAATCTTCTTCATTTGAAGTTCTTTAGGCAGTTTCAGTTTCAAGTTTTTTAACCTAAGATATACGATTTTTTTTTTCTTTTTCTTTTTTACAGTCATTTAAGGGAAAAATCTGCTTGATTCATACACAAATTTTTAATTTAAGTCAGTGACTTTAGATCAGGTTTATACACTTTTTGGTTACTTAAAAATATCTACATATTTTTAAGCAGATCTCAGAATAGAAATTCGATTATTTATAGTTTTCAATAACAGCAATATCTTGCAGCGCAGTCTGAAGATATATTTCAATAATTTATGTATAATTTGAATGACTAAAAAAATTGAGGCTAAAAAATATATCATTTAATTATGAATTCCTAAATTGAAATGCAAGTTTTACATGTAAGGTAACTTTAATAACTCTATTGTGAGTTGTTTGCTTGATTGCTAGAGACTCTGAATCTATTTGTGTTGAACAGAAGGATTCATATGTTTGGACAAAACAGAAGCAGATGTTCAAGTAATATGTTATTGGAATTTGCAAATGTGAAAAAGACGATGTGAAAGGAAACTACTGAAGAAACAAGAAAATATTAAATACTGAAGAAAGAAAAAATTAGAGTAAGTGTTAGAAGATAAGGTATGTTTTTTAAATACTTAAAAAATAACTCAAAACGTTTTCAAGGTATATCATTTTAGTTTAGTTCTTTTTCTAGTAAAGTAGCTAATATAAGAGACTTATTTCATTTACATATATCTCATTAATATGTTAAAAATATAGCTTAAGTAAGTTTTATGTGCATATAGAAAGTACTTTATAGTACTTTATAGTGTTGGACTGTACATCAACACTCTGTGATGATGTAGGGAACGAAACCTTGATTTATGGATACCACTGTATCTTTCCACTTTGCTACTGCATGCTTTTGGTTATAATTTTCTTCTATATATGAAGAGGGATTTATATGTATGGTGTCAAAGTCAAAGTTCCAACGGATAACCTTTATCACTTGAAATACTAAAAAATAAATATATGGAAATAAAAATTCTTTGTGCAGGTGAAGAAATCGAATATCAGATTTCAAGAAAAAAATTCTTACCCATTACATTGGAAAATCATTTTAAACTCATTAATTCGAAAGAAAAATGCATAATTTTTAAGTACAACAATTTGATACATGGAAGATAGATGTCTATAAAAGAATTGCCTTTTATCTGCATCTATTGAGAACACACAATTTCTTAACTTGCATGTGTATCTAAATGCATATAAATTAGGTACATTTCATGTTTAATAAAATTTAAGAATCTATTTCTTTCACATTCCACCAATATTTTAATTACTACTTACTGAAAAAAAGGGTATGGGTAAATACTACTATAGAACTAAAAATGAAATCCTACTATTATTAGCATATATCCACTCGCATGTTGATACTGATAATATAATACTTAGTATAATATACTGTATAAAAATACTAGCACATAAAAAATTATATTTATTTATTATTTCTATAATAAGATATAAATAATCCATCTATAATCTGAAAGAATAATATTATAACAATAATATCAAATACATTCTAAATGCAGACAAAATTAATCAAAACTTGCTATAGACTGAAAAACTGGTACTCTGTTATCGGGACTGGAGTAAGGAATGTATATATGTATGCATGTATGTATGTGCATATATGTGTACACATATACACACGTATGTACATATAATATACGTATACACTTCATTTCTGAATCCAGTTCCGATAACGGAAGAGTACCGAAAAATCTTATTTCAGGATGACAAGAATTGAGGAAGTATTAATAACTGACATTCAGTTTCTTCCCCTGTTTCTGAAAAATGCTTATTTGTGCTTCATTTAATTTCTCAGAATACAAATATGTTTGACAAAATGTGCTTATTTCTTTCCTTAAATAATTTTATTATAAAATTTTGGGCACATATCTATAAGTTAATAGTTTGTCCCTCCCCGCAGTGCCAAGAAATTATGAACTGCACTCTGTCTCCATATGAATGTGTCATGAACACAAGAACATTTTTCATTTATTGCCAAGATCTTCATATTATGATCAGAAACCTGCAAAATATTACTGTTGTACATAAAGATCTTTGGTGAATCTTCGGATTAGGGTAACTTGGCGATTTTTTGGCAAAACTTTGGCGACCAACCCTGCTACAGCAACCTGCTAGTTTTTTTCGGGGGGGGGACGCCATTTTGTTTTCATGAAGATTTTTTTTTTTTTACTCAACACTTTTTCCAACAATCTGCTAGCCGAATTACGCTTATGCTAGAACTTTTATGGAACAAAAGTGCTTAATTATGACGAAGATTAGATGCGAAATTGGGAGAAAGTGTAGAATCGCCCACTGCTTGCCGCGTTTTTAAACATTGCATATACACGGTATCCATGTACACGTCGACCTATTTTCACTTAAAAATACATCCGAGAATTGCACAAAAATGACATTGCGCACACTCTTGACTTTATCCATGTACACATCGACCTGTTTTCACTTAAAAAAGGTCAAAGAAAATTGACAAAAATCCAATTCTTTTTACTCTTGTAAAAAGCGCCAAACAAATAAGTGGGCGATTCTGCACTTTAGCTGCGAAATTGTTTCCACGTGCTTATTAGCTAAAATCCCGATTGGAATTTTCTGGAAAATGTCACATTACATGTCTCATAATCTCTCGTTTCTCTGAGACAAAATAATCTGTGATTCGAGCTGTGTACTTCTCATATTATTGCTAAAGTCCTAGCTAGTAAACTTTATCGCCTTACCAAAATGTCGCCAAACTACCTGTTACAAGATTCCAAAGATTAGCCAGATCTTTATCTAAAGGCTTAAACAAGAATAAAGGAAATATATGCTATCAATAACAGAGAGTATAATGTTTATCAGGATTTTAGAAATGCACATGTTTGATAACTTTTAAATGTTTTGAAACTTATTAGCTAAATGATAATAATCTACTTAATATGAAATAATATTCTACAATATAAAATTATTGAGGAGTGTTAATTAAAATCCTTGGGTTTACTAAGAAAATAAATTACATAAGCATTATACAAATCTCATTTCAAATTTATGGAAAGATACATTTTTATAACATTATGAAAGCTGAGTTATTATTCAAAACTAATCCTACTTTAGAAAATTCTCAATACACAGTTTTATAGTTTTACATATATGTAACAATTATCAGTACGATCTCATAAAAGTAACATAACCTTCTCATTTGTGGTGTCAAAAATCAAGATCCGAAAGAGATTAAAATGGCCTACTGACAACTACTAATTGTTTTTATAAACTGTATTAATCTATTACATGAGAAATTTGCAATATTTTCACATGATGATTTTAAAATAGCATAATAATATACTGGTAAAGTAAAATGGAGAAAAGAATACTCTTTTTTCAACAGTGGCGTAGCTAGGGTGGGGCAAGGGGGGACATCTGTTCCCGGGCGCAGTATCCAAGGGGCGCCAAACTAATGCTACGAAATTTTTTAATGAAATGTTTTCCATTCTTGGCACACAGAAAGGGGCGCAAATTCTTCAGTTGTCCCCGGGCGCTGGAAACTCTAGCTACGCCCCTGTTTTTCAAACAATTTCATGACAACATATCCTTTATAAGAAGAAACAGGGTATTTTACATCAATAGGTAAAAAATTACAATCCCTTTTCACATGAAGTTTTAAGCACTATAATTAGATAAAATATTAACAGATGACTTCAAGAATAATATCAAAATCTAAAATCCCAACAAACACTGTAATTCGCTTCTAAATACTACTGCAAATGAATTCAACTAGTTATCCTTTTTCAGATCCTGATTTTTGACAAAACACAAATGAGAATGTTATGCGCCAAAGATGTAATTTATTATGAAAACCAGAGAGAAATTTAATTAACATATTCTTCTCTGTTTACTATTATACAATTCGGAACTTAATTCCAATTAAATTTTTCGAATGTTTCAGGTGATACATAAAAAATATTAAGCAGAAAATTATTCGTAAAGTAAAATTATTCGTAAAGTAGACGAATTCATAAAAAATGTTTCTACAAATGAAATTGATCAGAAAAAAAGAAATCACGACACATGTAGAATATATAAACATAAATTATAGAATAATTGATTAAGTTATTTACAATTTTAGGCTGAAATTTCAATAATTCAATTAAGTAACTTATTCTTAGCTCAGGTGGCAATCCACTAAAATGTAAGTCTTCGAACAAAAGCTGTTAGTTCAGAACAGAATACAACTGTTTATCTCCCCTAAATAACTTTATAAACTGCTTAACAGATAATGCAAACGTATCCAGTCTGCTTCGGAACATTCTTCTTTGAACTGAATTACGATGATGTATTCAGTTTAAAAGATACATCGCTGAACATTCATCCGACGCCATTACTTTTCGATCGCAAGATTTTTAAACGGTTGCACATAAGCAGCCGAAAACCAGACGATAGTTACGCCGCACGAAATGGTTTCGATCGGTGCTCGAGGATTGCAAATTGTCGCTCCGCACGAAAAAACCCGTCATATGTGACGTCATTCTCGTATCGAGATCTCGTCGCACGCAAGAAGGATACGTCCCTTGGAAAGGCTTGTTTGTGTGTTGGATGTTAGTTAAGAAGTATGTCGTTATTTTGTGGTTTACCCGGTAAAATGGCTGAATGTGTAAGATTAATTTAAAGTTTCTGTGCGATTTGGAATGAAAAGGAAAAAAAGCTTAATCGACTGGTGTGTAAAGGAAGGTTTACTTAGTAGCCATTATAAGTGTCCTGTTTGTAGGTGTGTGTGTGTGTGTGTGTGTATTTAATTATGGCAAAGCACACTAGGGCTATCTGCCTAAGGGGAGGGATGCCTTCGTGGAGGACTTTCTAAGGGAAACTGGCTCGTATACACGTTACACATGGGAAAAACCACGAAAACACGCCTGCAGCCAGCCCGTTCGCCCTGTTTGTAGGAAGGAAATGGCTATCCGCGATTCAATTCACGTATAGGTGGCGCTTTCACACATTAATGTGGCGGATAAAAACCGGTATTTTGATTTGTGATCTGACTTCGTACATTAAAAAATGGAGTTGCTTAGCTTTTCCGAAATGTTTGATTTCGTTCAAGGAAGCGTAAATTCTCACTGTGTTACTGAAGCAGAGCGAATTTTAAAAAGAGGATTATTTGGTAATGCACGGAATTTTACTTGAAAAATCCAATTTACAAATTTTGGTTTCCTATTTAAGGATAAGTTGTATAGCGTCTGATCGCATAAAATCGAAGGACATTTCATTGTTAAAAAGGAGAAGTAAAATTTTTAAAAAAAAATTTTCTTGTTCATATAAAGGCTGGCTGTTGTAGGAAATTGTGTTACTGTCTTATTGTATTGCGACAGGTAGCTGATTTTAACGTTCACTGATTGTAAACAAATGATGTGAAGCGTGAAAAATGAAGTACTTTAAAGAAAGTACAACATCAGAGCCTTATCAGATTTCCATATCTGAAACTAATCTCATAACTGTTTCTCCTAAACATTTTTATTACCTTCCATATCCTTATTTATGTATATGTGCCCCATTACTGGCAAGTGCCTGATTCACCAAAAAACGGTACAGCTCTGTGTTGTACAGATTTAATTAGATTAAATTAAAAATTTTTTTAAAGTATGCATTGTAAATTATAATATCTTAATATTATTTTAATTAAATAAAAAACTGAATCACATAGATATTAAAATAGAAGACTATCGAAAATGCATATATCTCATGTTACCTCATCTTTACATGAAAACATATTTTCCAAATCTTCATCTTTGCTCTGTAGAATCATATAAAAATATATCCAAATCCCCAATTTAAAACATAGTTCTGATTTCATTCTATATTTGCAGAAATTTATGGCTAGCAAAGAGTCATCATTGATTTTTTTCGCGCTTCTATAAAGTTCATCCATCTGCAGTATTTTCTTGGCGATAATCGCTTCATTCTTAAAAATAATTTTAAAATTTCTCTTCAATTATTATATATTAATTATTACTGCAATCATTAAAGACAGTATGCAATAAGTGTTTACTCCCCATATGTGTTAATTAAATAAAGGAACTTATGAAGTTACACATAAACAGCAGAGTTTTATTCAGTTTACCGTATGAGCTACTAACAGTACTTAAGCATTGCTGTGAAGGTATAGTATAGTGCAGCAGTTCTCAACTTTTTGACTAACGCGTACCATCTAAACAAAAATTGAAAATCTTAGTACCACCACTATATTTTACAACGATTATTTTTCAATTTCTAAAGAAAAATATATATTTAAAAAAAAAATGAAAGCTTTCAGACTTTGTATTCCGCTCAAAGGGATTTTTTTAACGTTTTGTGGGTTACCTTTATTTATTAAATATCATGTTCTTCGCACTTAAAACACATAAAATTCAATTCAATAGCAATATTGCAAAATATTTGAAAACAGCAAGACAGCATACCTTTAGAATTTCCGATACACAGTCTCGCGCGCTGGAGATTATTATTATTATTTTTTTTTTTTTCCGTACAGTGTTGCCATTGAAATTGTTGAGTTTGTTGGTCAAAAATACGTTAAAGTTTTGTAAAATTTGAAATAGATAATAAAACAAATTCGAAATTCAAAATGCGGGTTTCCAAGTGGCCATGTTCGGTTGGAAGAGAACGTTATTAAAACTAAGAAATGCAAAGCAACAATAATACAAAATACCTACTATTAAGTGACAGCGAACCGACGTAAAAAATGATTCTCATTGAAAATAGAGCAATATGAGGCCTGAAATGGCGACATAATGTGCTGACATGCTAATAAATCGATAAATTCTAAGAGAATTAATGAGATACAATTATCTTTTTTTATAGGAAACTTATTTTTATTTCCTATTAAATAAAGCATCCATTTGTATCATTCCTTTCAAAAATGTAATTTATGGCAAGTTTTGTTATGTCTACGGCTAAAAGAATATTTGTGAAAAGTACAACATGGAAGAACCATGAAGACTGCCATGCAGACAGATCGTTCGCCTCTTGCTAAGGTCCGTAAGCGGCTTTGAACAAAGCTCAGATCTCATAAATTTACGAGTGTTAGAGAAAAAACTCAATCAGGATGTTGGAGTTTTAATTTTCGAATTTAATAGTTTAAAATAATTTTGTTCTTTGCGTACCACCTATTTTTCTCTTGCGTACCACCACCGGTTGAGAACCCCTGGTATAGTGTATATTCTCAGAAGTGAGTAATACAGATTTTAACTAATTCAGCTTTGGTAATAATAATTGTTTTATGAACTGGAATTATTAATTCACGCAAATTTGTTATGCTTTTGCATAACAAACTGTGTAAAACTATTAAATTTAATCTCTAATTGTTACGAGAACAGAAAAATACGTTTAGGAAATCCAGAAATATTTAAAACAAGCGATTCACATTAATCATCAAAATGAAACAAATTATACGATATTTTTACCTTAATTAAACTATTTAAATATATTGAAGCTGCGCAGTGTATGAAAGTTATTTAAAATTTATACCTTAAAAATCTCATAAAATTGTAATTTTTCAATGGAGAAATAATGATGAGCCCGTTTTGTATAATAATAAACTAAACATAAATATGTATTTTCTGTAATTTAGTTTCCATTACCAAGTTTTCCGGTTACTGATTTTTGTACCCATAACTATTTGTTCAGTGTTACAGATTAATTAACAAATTGCTAATTTGAAAACTAAGATTGAAGTTAACTAATTTTCAAACTAGGATTGCGTTGATTTACGAAAGCTCTTAATTCAAAACGAAACATTTTGTTATATAACAAAATATTCAAATAGGCAAATGTCCTATAAATGTAGTACTAAAACGTTTTTCTTTCATCCAAGCATCAAAATAATTTAGCTCTTTTTCTGGAAGAAAAGCAATTAAGGAAGAGAAAAGTGGAGAACAGAAAACAGTATAAAAGCTAAACAATTAAAAAAATATTTCGAGCCAAATAGAATTTTTTAAAAATATTTTTCTGTTTAGAATAAGGAAAAAGTATTAAATTAAGAAGTACAGTTATTTTTATAAGAAATATGGTTATTATAAATATTGCAAGTCAAAGAGTTTTTTTTTTTTTTTTTTTGAAATATTTCTATTTTGAAAGGGGGAGGAGGTGTTAAATTAAGAAATACAGTTAAATTTTTAATAAGCCGTAATAAGAACTCAGATTTTTAATACAATTTAGAAATTTTAGAAAATTATGAAGTGTCTTTAAATATTAAATTCTAAAGAATGAAAGCAAAATTATGTACCTTCTAGACAGGTAATACTCACAAATATTTGCAATTTGATACCCTTAGAAAATGACGATATGAACACTTTTGCATCATATAATCTACGTTCTGCATGTTCTGTACACTATAATTCATGCATATATGTAATAAACATAAATGGGTTAGTTATATAAGCTTAATAAGGTGAGATGCAACTTTAGTACAATGAGAAAATTTCAAATGATTATGTCGAATATTTTCAATAACTTAAAAATTGCGGATTTTACGGTAATATTTTAATACCTTGAAGAGTGTAATTCCTTACCGGATAACTAAAAACATTGTTGTAGTTAGCTGTTCACTAAAATAGGAATACATCACGCTTATCGTTTAGAAAGTAATCCTGTATTGCGTGACATGCATTTGCAACTTTAGTGACATTACATTCATGGCACGTTATTATGTTACATTCTTGTTAGTCTATGGTGGCAAATTAAAGTGGCAATGTGTCGTTGTAGGAATGTCGCAGTGTAACTTCACAAAAATATTACAGTGTAACTTCACAACAACGTCGCAGCGTGACTATACATCAGTGTCACAGAGTGACTTCACAACAATGCCCCAATGTGACTTCACATCAACGTCGTCATGTGATGTCACAAAAAGTGGACATTAAGTCTTGCCTACAATGTAACTGCGACATTGAGATCGTCGCACTGTGACACGTTTGCAGTGTCACAACGACATCGCCGTGCTGTTGTGGAAAAACATTGTTGTATTTACGTGTTCACTAAAATGGGAGTACATCACGCTAATAATTTCGAAAGTAATCCTGGGTTGCGTGACATTCGTTTGCATCTTTCGTGACTTTACCTCCATGGCACTTTATTATGTTACATTCATGTCACTCAGTGGAGTTACATTAAAGTCGCAATATGTCGTTGCATGAATGTCGCAGTGTGACTTCACAACAGTATCACAATGTAACTAAACAACAACATCTCAGCGTGACTACTCTTCAACGTCACAGTTGACTTCAATGTCACATTGTGACTTCATATCAACGTCCCAATGTGACTTCACATCAACGTCGAAATGTGACGTCGCAAAAAGCGGACATTAAGCCATACCTACAATGTTACTGCGACACTGAGATCGTCACTGTGTGACACGTTTTCAGTGTCACAGCGACGTCATCATGCTGTTAGAGTTACAACTCAAACAGCAACGGACGCGTAGTTTACGATTTAGCCAACTTGCCTGTATTACGCATAGCGAAAATCCAACACGCATAGCAAAAATCCAAAAACTCCAACAGGATATAGGTCTCCTCTGACCATAATCCAGTCAGAGTTCTCCTGGACATCAGCTATTATATTACACCAGTCAAAAGAGCCATTGTTACTGACTGGCCTAAGTTTGCAGAAGCTCTAAATGGCATACATTACACACTGCCAACAGTGCATAATGAGAGTGACATTGATAGTTTAGTTAAGGACTTTACGGATTTAATATTACATACCCACAGAAATGCCTGCAAAATTATCAAACATTCCAAATCCAAAAGAAATATGGAACTTAAATATCTAATTAAAAGACGAAATGCTGCAAGAAGACAATACCAAAGCACTTAATTTCCTGTTGACAAGCAACTGCTCGATAGATTGAATGATGCCGTCAGGTATCTAACAAATTTTAAGCCACAACTAAACTGGACTAATTATCAAAGTCTGCTTTCTACGGATGATAATTCCATCTGGAGAGCATGACCTAGATATAGGAAATGCTACAATAATATTCCGCCCCTTAAAGGCTGACAGAATCAATTATACCGAAACTGAGAAAGCAGAACTCTTAGCTTCGCATTTCGAATCTCGGTTTGTAGAGACATTAGGTTATTTTTTAAAGCAAAAGAGATTAAAAAATTAGCTACGCCTTCGCCGGGAATCGAACCACGGACCTCTGAAATACCCGTACGAATGTGAAGAGAAAAAAAAAAACCTAACAATATGTTTCAATTTTTAAAGTAGAATGGGTTTTATTCCTTGATCTGAAGTGGTTGTAATTCATTTTAAAGCACTTTTATATTTTGAAATTTTACTTGGTTTTGAATTTTACTTGACATTGTGAATTTTATTCACCCTTTGGACGCTACAATAAAAACTAATCCTTTATTATTTTATTACTTTTAGAATTATGTTATTTCCCATTTTTCTCATTACATAATGACATTTTCATCAACATATTGTTACGAAATGTACAGGCGCGGTGAGATAGCTTCCCCGCAAAGCGGTTTTAGGATTGCCATAAAATGGCAAGGGAAGACAGGGTTGCCACATTTGGCGACAAAATTGGGCGATATGCCATGAAAGGATGGAGAACCTTCTGGAACGAATTCTTACCGGTTTAGCCCAGAATGTTCTCGAACACAAGCCGAAAGCTCTATAAACCCTGCTGGTCCGCAGTCAGGAGTCTGTGCCTCGTCGAGAGGGCGAGTGAGAGTGTACCTCAAGAGTGCGAGATAGTGCCTCGTCGAGAGGGCGAGAGGGAGTGTCTCATCAAGAGTGCGAGTTAGTTAGTATCGAGAGTGTGCCTCGTCGAGAGGGCGAGTCAGAGTGCCTCGTCTGGACTGCGAGATAGTCAGTATCGAGTTGGTGTCTCGTCTAGCGAGTCAATCCCTGCGGAGTCGATCGAGTTGACAGCGGGCAGCAAGTGCCGAGTGGGTCGTCGAGTGCACCGAAAGAGTCTCGTAGTGTATCGCGGTTAGTGCATCGTCGAGAGAGCATGTTGAGCTCCGGGAACGACTGAACCAAAGAGTCGGGAGCTGTGCTCTGTGTGTTGTCGAGTGCATCGCGAGTTGTAGCCTGGAGAGTCTCGAGAGTACGTGGAGTTCCGAGAACGACCAAGCAGAGTCGGGAGCTGTACTCTGGTGCTTTTCAGTGAAGCTGTCTCCCCCGTGATAGCCTGATAACCTGAAAGCTGTGCTGATTGTTCCAGCGTGTTTATTGTAGATCTTTGAAGACTGTAAAAGTGATTTTGGAGCTGTCCTGATTAATATTCGCTAAATAAAGTGGGTTTCGTTATGCCATCAAGTGCTGTCATTGTTATTCACTCCAAATCTATAAACCCCGTATGAATGTGAAGGAAGTAAATAATGTAACAATATATAGCATTGTTCTAATGTAGGCATTTTGACACAAATCTGACTTTTTCTGAAATAACATACCATTCTTTTTATATATATATTTCGATTCTACGAGTCAAATTACGCCAAACTACCAAGGTCTGTAAAAATTAGCTCTCAAAATTTTAGCTCCTCAATGTTAATTGAGTTTGGTATATATTTATTAATCTCTTTTTTTTAATTAAACTTATTTGATTCCTTCTTTCACATTTCATTTTTAAATTCATTCAAATTTCATTTTTAAATAATTTATATAAATTTTTCTAAAAAAAATTTGAATCATAATCTGTAAAATTTTTACCATCATCTTAAAGTAGACATATTTCTAAGCATACCTGCAAAAAATTTGTTTTTAATTCAAAATTTTCGAAGATATACGTGAATTTATATATTTTTGCATTTTGAAATTTGGCATATTTGTTGAAAGTGATAAAACATCAAATGTGGTTTAGACAATTTGCTAAAATTATTTGGAAGTAGGAACAATGGGACTTTTTTTCTGCTCATGCACAATGTAAAAAGTTAGGAACGAGGTGCCTTTTTTTCTGCTCCGGCATAATAGAAGGGAAAGGAAAATTGGTTGCCATATACTAAGAAGTTATCCAGGTGTATTTTTCTTGGTGCAAACTGGAAGAATTGCGACAATATAAATTTTTGAATTTCTCCGTAAATTTCTCACCAAATTTTACAAAATTTAATATCTAGGCATAATTTGAGTGGTAGAATCGAATTATGGAAAAAATGGGTTCATTTCAGAAAAAGTCCGATTTTGTGTCAAAATACCTATCAAAATCGTAAAAACAATCTTGTATTTAGTGTATACGCTAAATACAAGGTTGTTTTTACGATTTTGATTGTCACATTAGCATGTTTCTCTTCTAGTCTAAAATACCTCTGTTAAAACAATGCTATGTATAAATCTAATATATATCCTAAGTCGAGCTTTCGAGACATAAAAAATGCAACTTGAATTTTGTCAATTGGATCAGTAGAACAGGAGATTTATAACTGTCCCACTTTTTTTTTTTTTCTTTTTTTTTTTAGTGTACATTAGAACTGAATAATTACTTATAATTTTGTCTAACTGCTTATAGTCAGCTGAACTTCCTGATTCTTTTCAAATTATTTGGTGTTTTCAAAATGCTTTGTTAAAAATGAAATAATGAAATTTTTGCAGTTGAATAAAACATCGGGATGTATTAAAAAAACGGGTATTGGCTGGTGGAGGAGGAAGATGGCGTTCTGTGTATTCTTTTGTTGGCATTCTGTTGAAATTATGTTGTCAGATTTATAGCTGCAGTTTAAATTTCATGTAATGTGTATAAAAATATTTGTGGAATGCCATCACTAAATGCATACTTTTCTTTGTTCAATCAATATGATTAAATTGTCACTCTGCTTGCAAATATGAATGTGACTCTTTTCTATTGAAAATTATTCCTCATAATTGATGTCTATGTGATGCATAATGTAATTTCCGTTCTTTATTTAAATGTTTATAGGGTTGTGAAGTGCAGTGTACCTTTAACATTATGGATTTGCGAGATGATCTCCTTTTGCATTTCTGCTTATTAATTTTCAGCTTGATTTCAGCTGAATACTGTGAAAAGTTATAAAATTTATTTTTCAATTAACTTCTTCATTAGGTAGCTCTAGGTACTTCGAAAATCTTTCTGTGTGCTCTATCATCGTATCATTAATGACCTTTCATAGCAATGAAAAAGACTGAAAATAATTTTTTATATTTCGGTATATAAATGACTATGAAAGCCAGAATGAAAAAGATACAGAACAACGGTCGCTGAAAATTCGATCATGAGCTATCAATAGGTTACCGCAGCGTTTTTGGTAGCTCACGTAAAAATAGTTTCCTTTTAAGCTAATACTAAAAACCAATATAATAAATATACCCGGTTACATAATAAATTCAAATCATAGTTCGCGACACAAGTGATGAATAGCGCTGTAACGATAAATTGCCTTCAAATTAAAACTATTCAGTTGTATCAGGAATTATACAGAAGTTAAACGAAAACCTGTTGTTCCATGAAAATTCATCAGGAAATGAAGATCAGCTTCAGTAGAAACTTTCATCTTTGAAGCTTTCAAATTATTCATCGTCATTAGTATAATGCTTAAATTGCTAATAAATGAATTAAACAAACATTGCATAATCCTACTTTAAAATGCTTTATATAGGCAGGTACATATCAAATAACTTTAAATTTTAGAACATAGCACATGTTTATAGAGGTTAGTCATAATCATATCAGGCTATATTAATACGATACAGGATGTTATTATTTACGCTGTATTGTTATGTAGAATATTTTATGCAAAGAAGTTGTAAGAAAAGCAGTCATATAAGCTTGACTTTAAGAACTAGGGAGATTCCTCAGTGGATTTGGGCGAAAGAGTACACATGTATTTGAGTGAGGAAGGTATAAAATTTATACTTACCGCTCCATGAGAAGTAATGGATAGGCCCACCAGCGGCTGAGCGGTAAAGTCACTGAACACTGGTAATTCGGTCCGAGGTTTGAATCCCGCGAACGGGCTGGTTGCATGATGTTTCGTGATTTTCCCCATGTGTAACGTGTATACGAGCTAGTTCCCTTAGAAAGTCCTCCACGAAGGCATCCCTCCTCTTAGGCAGATAGCCTTAGTGTGCTTAGCCATAATTAAATACACTAAATACACACTATGAGGAGTAATGGAGGGAAAGAGAATCACGAGAAGGAGGTTGATGGGATCACCGGCGAGGGAAGAGGAAATTTGGGGTCGAAAGAGCATAGCCACCGGAAACTTTAATGTCAACGTGTAGGTGTGAAAACAAAGAAAGAAGAGTACAACACTTTATGAAAAACTCCTACAGAATATAACAGTACCTGTCAAAAAAATTTAGACATTATTTTAAAGGTATTATCAGGAACAATAAAATAATTAGAGCAAATTTTTCTTTGAAATCGATTTATTTAAAATCGCATAAATTTAAGTTGAGTTTTTTTTTTTTTTTTTTTTTTTTTTCCAGTCTACATTGTTAAGCATTTTAAAGTAAAATATGAAACACATTCATCTAACTCTTGATTTGTTTTTAAAGTTAATTAATTTATTTCGGCCTTGCCAAAGTATAGAGGATATATAGTATATCGAGAGAGAGAGGCTATACATATACTATATATAATTAACAAATTCAATTTTTATTTACAGTGAATCAGATTTATATTTTATTCATATTTAGGGAATAAGATTTTTTAAAAATATCTAAAATGCACAAATTAATAATTTACTTTGCAGATTATTTCTGTTTTTAAATATTTTGCCGTAGCATTTATAAAATCAAAATTTTAAGTATTAATTATTTTTAAAGAACTTTTAACAATAATTAAGCTTGTCCTTTTTTAGTATTAAATTATTTAATATTACAAAAATATTTATATTAAATTTATATTTTGTTATATGCATTTTCTTTAAATTAATATATTTAGATGAATAAATTAATGAAAAATTACAAATGAATATTGTGCAGGCTTCGAGAAAGGCAGATTTAGTCTCTTCTCATTTTAAAAGTAATGCTGATAAGCTATTAAGAAAGGTTAGTACAATCACGTCTAAATGCTGTCATACCACGACGTTTCACTAACGTCGATAAATTGCCAAGATGCGACGGCAAATATTTTGCGTCTTCTTTGCATTGGTAAGACGTCGGTAAAAGTCACCAGCACCTCATTGCAATTTATCGGACCAGTTTGCAAGTCTTTACTACGTCATGTGCTGCAATTATCGTCAACCACTTTTTTTTTAGTTCGGACGCAACTGTAGAAACTACTAGGCATTTTCTTCGGCGCAGGAGACATGGAAAATGTGCAGTGCCTTCGCCGAGACTAAAACTTTGGATCTTCCTATTACCAACCGGACCAGCTTCCAGTTATACAGCAATGGCGCGCGGGAAGGAAGGAGAAAAACTTCACAAAATATGAAGAAGTTAAAGCAAGAGAAAAAATAATATGAAACTTGTCATCAGGAGTAGAGATGAACCAAGTTAAAACAACAGCAATGAAAAAACAATTAGATCTCTACTAAGTAGGAAAAAGCACAGTAAATGTTTCAATGGAAAATTGAAAGATTAGAACATTAGAAACAGCCGAAAATGCTGTTTCTAATGGATTTCTAGTCCACCAGCAGCCGAGCGGTAAAGACGCTGAATCTTGGTGGTTTGGTCCGAGGTTCGAATTCCGCGAACGGGCTGGCTGCATGGACGTTTTCGTGGTTTTCCCCATGTGTGAGCCAGTTTCTCCTAGAAAGTTCTCTACGAAGGCATCCCTCCCTTTAGGCAGATAGCCCTCGCGTGATTTGCCGTAATTGAATAATCCAATCCAATTCTAATGAATTTCTAATACTAACTCATGTATTTTCGCAATTAATTGAAATTTTTCTCGTTTGTTGCTTCAGATAAAAAACAGTTGAAAGTGACTTCTATCAAATTCATGTGATAATATACTCTTAATTAATGCTAATTTTCTCATATATTATTTCTGATTTTGTAGAGACATTAGGTTAATTGGAAGCAGGAGAGATGAAAAATGAGCAACGCCCTCGCCGGGAATCGAACCACGGTCCTCTGGAATATGCGCCCAGCTTGCAGACCACTGCACTACGAATGCATGCTAAGAAGGAGGGAGAAGTACTTTATACTTTCATTTTGCAATTTAAGTGTAAGCGAATCTACTTTAATTAAAAGTTGTTGCTTAATTTAATTCAAATGCAAAAGAAGGAAAAAAAAAATTACTTCAGCTTAAGAGATAGCACTGCAAGTGCACTGCTTTTCAGTTCTTTGAATATTACTAATTTGATTACTAAATACTGCTTTTTGTCCTGTAATAGAAAATTTTTAGTTTTTCTTCAAAACATTGAATCATAAAACATAAAAGATAGCAAAAAATATTCACCTGTATTTTGAAATTCAATTAATTAAAACTCTGTTGAAGTATCGCGTATTAAATTTACTATGCATTAAGAAGGTATATATATGTATATATATACATATATGTGCATTCAAACTAAAGCCCGTTTTATTCTGCTTAGTACGAGCTTGAATCAAGGAAATGTTGTAATTTCTTCTGTTTAATCTGCAACCTATATTACGAGACATTAGGTTAATTTTAATTCTGAAAGCTATGATAAGCTGCCAAAGCTATGATACGCTTATAGTTTTTCGGACAGTGAACTGGTCATGACCAAGGTTGTACTTGTTGATTAACCGGTCACGTGACTCTGAAGAAAGAAAAGTGAAAAATTAAGCGCCAGGAGGTTTCATCGAGATTCTCACGTCCCAGAAGTGCGTGAACTCACCACAAGTTCATTAACAGTAGTTTTGGATGCAAATTTAAAAAAAGAGTGATTTCATGCAATAGGTTTCTGCCTGACGAACAAAGCCTATAAAAGGGGAAAACGGAAAACAAATATTATCAGCACATTTACAAAATGTCTCCAGCTTTTTACTTTCATAACAGAACAAACAGATGTCGAAATTTGTTTGCTGTGCTCCGAGAAGGAAATTTGTTTGTTATCAGGAAATGTAACTGTAGTTTTTAACATTTAGTAGAATATTCTATTTGCATCTTCCTTTATTCGAAAGTCAACCGTCCTCACTGAGCACAATAATTATATGAAAAGTAAATCCCTCAGTGGCCATGTGGATACGATAGCTGAATGATCATTTTTCGACCTGTTTTCCAACCTTTCCTATTTGTAACTTAAAAACGAGAAAATTTTTCTTAGATAGTCCTCCATGGAGCTATAGCGTCCCTAAGACAGATAACCCTTATGAGCCTTCTTGCCATATTCAATTAAACAAACAAATGAAACAAAAGATTTAAAAATTTAATAAAATTTCTTCCATTACTTGAAAGAAGGTATTTGAAAAATTGACTGTAGTGATACATACCATTTTGATCATAATTGACAAAACGTCATAAGAACAAAAATCCTTTGCTTTCTCTAGACAGTGCTTTGTTTCGAGAGAGCTGTAGATTTTCTCAGCATTTAGTGAAAATGCATATAGTTTATAAATACATCTTTTTTTAGCTTCAATTTTTGTGTTTCATTTGCAGCAAATAATAACATATTATTATATTTCCATTTCCTAAGTAAGTTTACTTCTCTAAGGTTTTGTCGCGCCGTTGTATATATATATATATATATATATATATTATACACACCCAACGAAATAAGGTGTCGCTCAGTGTGCCGAGTGGACAAGATTGTTGCACATTAGTAGTTCGCCCTCAGTTTGATTTGCCAAGCGAATGTTAGTGTCAGCCAGCTTTTCCTAATAGTCGAATAAAATTCCTAATAGTCGAATAAAAGCATTTCTTTCCCTAGGCAGATAGCGCTCTCATATTTTGCCGTATTCAACCAAAATAAATAAACCCACAGACAAACATACAGAAGTGTTATCTAGGTCAAAATTTTACATTTTGAGATCGAAATTTGAGCTCTAGTGCGTAAGGTAGGTTGACTCACAACGGCCAAGAGGGGAATAGCTATTTATCTATTTAAGAAGGATGCATTGAAGAGAGATTTCTATGGGAACTGGCCCCTACTAACGTTGCAAATGAGAGAAAAACCCATGCAGCTAATTTGTTCGCGGGGAGGAATTTCCAGTGTTCGCCGCTCTTATCTGTGTTGCCATTTCTGATCTCAGGAGCATAAGGATGGTACTTTTATAAGACAAAATACAAGAGTAACAGGCTAACGTGAAAAGTAATAATTAGTAAAATTCTAGCGTTGGCGTTAACAACAATAGAAAAGCTCGATAAAATTCGAGAGATAGAGTAGTGGTCTATCATCTTCAGCAGCAGGTATTTTCCATTCATTTTTTAATTTATTAAGAAACATAAATAACTTGAAAAATAAACTTGAAAAAACTTTTGATTTACTCAGTCCTCAATATTTCCTCTTAATTTACTCAATATAGGAGTTTCAACTCTATAATGTTGCTATTTAAAGCGACAATAGCAAATAGCCTGGCCGGATTAATTTTTCTTAAAGATGAGAAAAATTTTCTCTCCCTAAAAATTCATTGCGCATTTTATTTTTATTATCAATAATAAACAGAACCAAAATTTAATCAATTATTAACTTTCTTGAAAAATATTTGTCTCCGAAACGATTTCTGCATGCGGAATTTTCGATAGTCAAAGAATCATTACTCCTGATTACGTTACAGGTAACGTGTTCACGTATTTTTTAATAGTCATTCCGAAATTATCAGAAACGTTGAACATTACTTTAGTCAGGTACCGTTCGTGAATCTTTGTTTCATTTCATGGTGGGCCGATGGAGAATATTGTTTCATTCCTGAGAAAAACGAGAGCGTAGGAATCTCTAGCTCCAACTTCCTACTCATAGAGTCGTAAGTGGTTGTCATGCATCGGCAGCCTTTTATTGATCACCCCTGCAGATGTAGATCACGTTCTGGATCACGTTTCAAGTCGGAGGCTGGGAATTCGCAAGAAAATTTTCCCATGCTTGTCGACATTATATCCACAATCAGACTGCACTCGCCATTCGAGAGACTCTTTGAAAATTTCGGGAATATGAGAATCCAGGAAATCTTCATGACACGAGCAGAAGATCCTGGAAAAAAAAAAAAAAAAAAAAGAAAAGAAAAGACTGTGCACACAGTTCCAAAGTTAGCTTAGTGAAAAAGGAAGAAATTTTTTCTCTTGTGTTTTTCAGCTCTGCCAAGAGCATTTTTTTTTCTGTTCGCTCACTCACGAGCATTATTATCTCTCTGCGGAGGGATTCAGAATTATCTGTGCCAAAAGCATTTTCTGTTCGTTCTGTCAAGAACAACGTCATATATATCTCTAAAGAGAACCGGTAGCTGTCTCTCCACTACCGACAAAATACCTTGCTTGGAACGGCCAGAAGGGATCTAAGGACTACTTGTTTTTCTCAAGAACATTACCTGTGTTAGAAAAACCCACGGAAAAAATTAGCATCCGACTAACGGAGAGGAAACTTTTCAAAGACTTTGTAAATAATCTTCCTTTTTTTTTTTTTTTTTTTTTTTTTTTTTTTAAGACATGAACCAAGGAACACTTTATCTCGCAAATTAGTTGCATATAACCTTAGAATTTTAAATAAATTAAATATGCTACATCCTTTGCTTTGGGTCAACTCGTTACAGCTTGTTAGGCTATGTGTAAATGTAGTTGCAACTTAGTGGGATCGTCGAAAAAGAAGCAAATGAGACGTCGCCGAAAGTCTTATAGTGAAGTTCCAGCTCCAACAAAAGAAAGCGTCCGGAAGTGTCTGCAGAAACGTGCTAAAAAAGACACTCCCTTAGTTCAATGGGAAATGCATTAAGTCTCAGTGATCGGTTTTGTGAAAAAGCGTTTGCAGAAGAAAGTGCACCCTCTACTGCGCAGTAGATTTCGTTAAAGTGCAAAAGAATAGTGTGAGAAAAAAGAAGAGAAATCGCGATGATTGCGATCAAGTGCATTGCGATCAAGTGCATAAAAAATATCTGTGCCTATTTGTCTGGGAAACGTGGTAAATTTATTTGAGCATCTACTTTTGTAGAAATAATATTAATCTCCTTACGTAAAATGAGCATGCCGAATTTATATGTTAAATTTGATAAGTTACTAATAACCCTAAATGTTTTTTGAGGAACACAGTATTAAAACAGAATTTTCAACTTTAAACGAAGTAAGTGTTATTTTTTAAGCAAGTGTTTTTTTTTTTTTTTTTTTTTTTTTTTTTTGTCAATAAAGTGTTTTGGAAAATTTCACAGTGCTTTGAGCAATTATATCTGTTAAGCTGAAACAGATTAGTTAAGAATTTAACTTGATTAATTTCTTGAAATCTTTTGCTATCAGTGGGTATTATGTGTCATGCATACTATAAATTGCATTGTTATTTTATGTTATTGTTGTTATTTCTTAATTGTGAAAATTTTCAGAGTAGGCAGACCTTTACAAAACTGTTATTATTCCGTATTTTTTTTGTATGGTACTGAAATTTTTGGAATTTGCAAATTGTCATATTTTAGGAAAGGTAGAAAACAAAAATCTCATAAACTTCGTCTATTGAATTAAGGCTAGAGGTTCCCCTAATGCAAAAATACATGACCTTAAAAATTTCATTGTGCCGACCCCTCATTACAACGAAACATTCTTCGAGGTAACGCTAGAGTCGATTATCGAAACTCGAGTTGAACAACATAGGATCAAAGAAACCGAACAGCCAATAGACTGGAGAAGAGGAGGATCAGAGAATTTGAACTAGAACGGTTGAGGCTGACAAACTCCAATAATGGTAAAGAAAATTCTCAGAAAAATGTTCCGAAGTTTATAAGAGGATTGCCAAACAATACAGAAATACAATCCCGAATCCTCGGTATTTCTCTATATTTAGCAATGCTTGAGGGTCAGGTTTCAAAGCGAAAGTAAATGAAGGAGACTGGGTGTTACATTTAATGACTCTACTGCCGATTGACATTGTTTCTAATATTCTACAAGAGCTTGAAGAGGAGATGGATAATTAGACATATGTAAAGAAAATTCTTTTTAAACTTTTCAGGCTGAACCCAGGGGCTTTCTGTGGGCAGTTTTTTCAACATCAGTTGCGAGTATATACTCCATATAAAGATTTTGCTTTTGAGTTAAGTAATCACCTGAACGAGTCGTCGAAAGGGAATGAAACACGAGATTTGGACCCGTTAAAAGACTTGATGCTAATTTATCAAATTAAACATCACGTGAACGGTGAAGCTCGCAAACATTTCGTGGACGAATGGCGGAATATAATATCTTTTGTTGAACTAGTGAAGAAATTAGGTGAGTACGAAGCAGAACGAAGGTCCATAAAAAAACCCGACAGGTTTTGTTAAAAGTCCCGAAAGTTACTCTTTTAAGAAGAGGGCAGTAGCGTTTGCAAATCAAATACGTCGCGTTGCGAGGTTTTAAAAAGAAGACAGCCTAGAAATGGAAGTCAAATATCTTCGAAAAAAGTAGAGACCTAGATGTTACGAATGCAATTCAGATTATCATCTCTGACCTAAAAGCCCTCGGTTAAACAGAAAAGAGTCTGCTGAAGCTGTTAACAAACTATAGATCTCAGAATTTCCAGGGTATATAATCGAAAAATGCCTGTACTACGATGTTTTGGTTCCACTATTGACCTGATTGGTAGAGAAAAAGTAGGAGAGATCGCATAAGTTAAGCAGTTGCTGGATTTGCATTCTTTGTGTCTGCCTTTGGCTCTAATAGAATCAGAGGGAGAGAAATGTAATTGCCAAAGCGACAGTGATTAGCCCGATCTAAATCAAGAGTATTATCTTCTAGTAGATTGAACCGCCCAACTGATAGAACAAAATAAAATGCACCCTTATAAAATTAGTGCAGTCGTGACTAGCAATTCAAACGAAGGCACTCAGCAAGGAGAAAACTCCATTAGCCAAGGTCAGGAGAGAAAAGGTCGAGAAACCCCCTGGGCGAACGAATTGCAACGAGAAACATGAAACTTCCCCCTACTAGAATTGTCAATGTGGAAAACGCTAAAAAAGAAAATAACATATACCTCCTTTCCGGCCAGATGACAAACCGATGAATACTCTGTTAGAAGCGTCAAAGAAAGAATATGCTAAAGCTTAAGATGAAATGTATGATGTTAACATGCTGAAGCAGTACTTTCAACGGCAATACTATCAACGGCCCAAGACAATAAACTTATCAGTGCACGAGGATGTTTGTAAAAGCTTAGAGCAAGAAGTAGATATTCCATATATCATCATCGACCCAAAATTGTATGACTATGAAGAGAGTAAATTAGAAGAAAGGGTGAGTTCGGAACAAATAAACTCCGTTACAGATCTTGATGAACATATGTCATTTTTCTCAAATGAGCCTGGAATAAACGATTTAGTGGTTCATGACTTTGAATCAATCAATCTGTGCCACTGAAACCTTACTGGATGTCTCCTAGAGGAAAGGTCATCTTAAAATCAGAAATTTAGAGAATGCTGGATATGAAAATAATGACAATCGGTAAATCGCATTATACCTCCCCGATGATCTCGATGGAGGTACCGAATAAAGATCACAGCGGTATATTTATTACAGGTGTTAAGTCAAGTAATTAGGACTGAGTTTTTTCTCTTACAGAATCTTGTAGAAACAGTTGAGACGGTAGCTTTGGCTAAATATTGCACAGCGACTCGCAGCATTTGGAATTCCTTTGGCACTTAAAGTCCTTTAAGGATGCCCTTCGGGGTTAAAAATGCCCCATATTTCTTCACCAAATTAATGACACAGATACTTCAGGGCTGTGAAACTTACGCAATTCTGTTCCTGGATAACATAGCCGTGTTCTCTAAAGCCCAGCGAAAGCATTTAAAACAGCCAGGTTGCGTGCTTCAAAGATTGTCTTACTCCAGTCTTAACATTAAATCATCAAAATGCAAGTCCACTTAAAATCATGTCAAATACTTGCGGCGTGTGGTTTGCAAACGTCTTGGGAAGGGAAGATAGAGGCGATTCCGAAATTTTCTCAGCTAACTACCAAGTCCCAGTAGACACCGTTCCTTGGATTAACGGGATATTACGGACATTATATTCTCAAGTATTCGATGTTAGCTGGAGCTCTCACATATGGGCATACCAAAGAGCGTTTCTTTTGTGAAGACTCTCCCGGAGATGCATGAATTTGGTATTTACACTGATAGCTCCGGGTTTGAAGAGTACACAGGTGCCACTTTTGTTGTCTACTTTTATGGTGTAGAGATAAATAATACAAGGAGTAAATTGCAAATATATAATTCACTACTTCAGCCTGAAGTACAACCGTGACTAGAACTACGCACCCATTGTGCAAAATTACTTGTTTATTAGGGCATTGCGGTGCAGTCTAGGAAGAACTTAGTACTACCGTCGCGAGTGCGCAGCCGCAGAGCCGGGGACTCGAAAGAGCCGTGGCCGAGTCTATAGCATTGTCACTGATTCGATTGACACCGTACGATGATAAAACAGGATAGGACAAACAGGGGACCGATGGGACGAACATAAGTCCAACGCAAGCCAAATGGCGGCTTATGTGAGATTTTAATGAAAAGATGTAACGTAGTTACATATAAATCCCAGGGAAGAAGCAAAGCAGAGGTCTGTCGAAAAGAAACATGGTATAAAAACACACTAAACATAAAGACTAGTGGTCATAACCGTGGGGGCCTTCGCGTCATTAAAATGACGAGCCACCATTTGACAACCTTACAAGATCGTCTGTGGATAGCTGATCAACTTAAACTATGGCGAACATTCGAAAGAAGGCCCATTCAATGAATTAATTAAATGATCCTCATTACCAGTGAGCTTGTGGAAATCGTCCCCGAGTGATCATCTCAGAATCCGTTTGCTAGATTCGAGGAATCACTTGAAGATATAGCAGATCCTAACTGCGAGAGGAATACGTCTATAGCGTCGTTAAAATGAGGAGCCGCCATTTTGATAGACGAACCCAGGCCTCCACACACTAAACCTGGTATCGTCAGTAAAGTCGTATCAAGTAACACACAACTGATTCGCCAACAGGGCAAAATTGGTACCGTCTGCAGCGGCTGGAAGTCATCCGAACATAGTTAGGCCAGGCTGGGTAGAGGAGCTCGAGCTTGGTTACATAGTGGAGCCACGAAGAGGCCTATGACCGAGCTAGAGCAGTGAGAGGTCATGTATTCCGATTCATCTGCCCTATAGTCTTGCCAACCACTCGGATTGGGCTTGGCCAAGCTCCAGGTTGCCTTCCACTAATGGAACCGGATCCGAACCACCCGTTCAGACTCTCTCTACGAGAAGGCTTAACTATTTACCACCGCCTGAAGTACAGGAGATTCTTTATACCTTGAGATGGATAGACAGGAACTTGTAGACGTATAATTTTTATATACGCTGATTGTCTTTCTGCGCTTCAAACTCTCTTCTGCCCGAATAACTATAATCAAGCCTTCGGTAGAATTAACTCCTTGGGTACGGATTTATTTGAGAAAATTTTTGCATGTGGAACAGATATAATTTTTGGTTGCGATTCATCAATAGCTACTTCACTTTAGAAGTATAAATGTAACAAAATTTAGTATTTAGGTAATCCACTATATTTCTAATCTTTCTTATTCTGTCATCTTTATTTTCCTCTTTATTATCCGTAAAATGTACACATGCTGTCGGTGCTTGAAATATCAAATGCCTATCGCGTGCCATAGTGCTGGCAAAAATTGGAGTACTTATTGCATATTGTTTTGACCAATACATATGCATTTTTGGCTTCTTCATGTGCGACATCAAGATGCATAATGCAATATAAGCTTTCATTTCATCAGAACTTACAGGAAACCACTTTTTTTTTATTTTTTTATTTTTTTTTTATTTTTTTTACACAACCTTCTTTTTCTATCCCTTGTCTGGCATATCTATTCGTCTAAACCACCTTTTTTTTTTTACACAACCTTCTTTTTCTATCCTTTGTCTGGCATATCTATTCGTCTCTTCTACTATAGTGTCCCAAAAATCTTCATTGAAGACTTCTTTCAAAACATCTAAAGGCGTAGGATTACTACCTAGTCTACGCAAGCTCAAAGGATTAATTCCAGATATTTCAGAAAAACTTTTTATATCGGCTACATTTTCTTCTTCTTCCCAAATCCATTCCTCGGATACTGGTTCACGAGAAAATTCACTATCACTGCTCGATAGACGTCTTGTGCGTCTTCGAAACCTTAATATTATATTACAATTGTCATCATTTTCTAGTTCAATATCGTCTTCATCTTCATTGTAATTGTCAATTTCAGGATCACTAAACAATTCTTCTTTAGATTTCTCAAAGTCACTTTCGCTATCACTATCATAAAATATATTCCTTGTTTTTGACATAATGGGGCAGTGTATCGCAAATAATGTTCACCGAAATACTGTAATTGCCTCTTCTATTATGACTGATACAAGCTACAATGAAATGAACAGAATTGTGCATAACCTCAAATAACGTTTTAGACATGTCATTCGTTCCTAGGGAAAACAAGTGAATGTCGTCTCTCAGACGTGAAATGTACCCAAGAGTTTAATTTTTGGTTTGACGTCTTATACACGTCAACCGCTCCTAGGGGGGAAAAAGTGAATGACGTGTCTCAGACGTCAAATGTACCCAAGGGGTTAAGGATTTATATGTCAAAATTAAAAGAGCACAGTGATATTGTCTTTTTACGGGCCAAGGGATACAAAGGTTTCCTGGGCAACAAGAAGGCGGATGCTTTAGCCACACATGCTGTCGGTGATTATGAGATCGATGTTCCGGTTTCGAGACAAGATTCCATTTTTATCACGTTAAAAAATATACTGGAATATTGCAATAAATGTTGGATGAAGTCTAACTGAACTAAAAATCTCCTGCGTTTTTTAAAAACGAAAAAGAAAAAGAATATAATGAACATATCGATTTCAATTAGCTTATTACGGGCCATGGAAGCTTCCCACAATATTTGTCAAGATTTAGTGTCCAGCGGAACACATTCTGTAAAACTTGTGATATTACGCATTCTGTAATCTATTTTCTAGAATCATATGAACTAACTGCTGGTCTCAGAGAAGATTTTGAAACTGCCAAAGAAAGTGATTATTTCTTTGAGAGAAATAAAAAAAATCTCATAGGTTGTTATGAAAATTATGAACAATAATATTGATAGGATTGTAATTCAAAATTAGGGAACTCTTCCTTTTTTTGCGTGTAAATGTGTAAGTGTGCGGGTGTGATTTGTCTGTGCTTGCGATTATGTTTTTCTTCATTTTATTTCATAATATTATTTTTGTGTGTTGTTTCCTTATTTCCTCTTTCCCGTCCCTTGGTGTTCTATCGGGTGCAGCTCATTTTTTGCTATAAAGTGAATTCACATTCACTAGGCGGACTAGACTGAGCCCATATTCTATCTAAATAACACCAGCTGCTAAGCGGCTAAGTTCGCTGAGCACTGGTAGTTCTGTCCGGAGTTCAAATCCTAGCGAACAGGCTGACTGCATGGGTGTTTTCGCAGTTTTCTTCATGTGCGACGTGTATATAAGCCATTTTTCCTTAGAAAGTCTCTCTCCTTAGACAGTTACCCTTGAGTGCTTTGTCGTAATCAAATAAATCTAAATCTTTCACATGGGAATTAAAGGTAAAGACCAAGAACGGAGGTGTAAATTAGACTGAAGAGTGGAAACGAGCATTCTAGGAGTTAAAAAAAAATATTAAAAGAGAAGCGCATGTTATTCACCACTAATTATACAAAGGAATTCATCGTATAAAGTGATTAGTCCATTATTCATATGACAGTCTTTCTTTCGCAATAAAATGACATAAAGTACCTTTTTTGTATTTAAGAAAAACGTTCTCTGAGGGAGAACAAAAATATAGCACTACTAAGAAAGAAGGCGGAAGTAACATTTTTGCTATAAAAATTATATCATTATCTAGATGAACAGAATTTCAAAATCCAAACCTTTATAAAAATAGTTCGTCATAATGATAGTCCGAAAACGTCATAATAACCTTAAAAATCTTTAAAAAATTTCGAATAGCAACACTCACATTTTTCCTGTGGAAATTGATCAGTGCATTGAAAAACCGTAAAAAAAGTTGGAAAAATACACTGATGACGAGAATGGCCAACGTAAACGAAGGTTACAAATAATATGTGGAAATAAGAGCATTTGTAAATGACCAATTAGAACACAAAGAGAAGGTATATTGACGCACTTTGCATAATTCACGGGATAAGGCAGTCAAAGTACCAATCACAGAACATCACGTGAAAATCTTTGCTTATGGAAAAATTCTTATAAGCCGTGTGGGAAAATTATTTCTTCAGTCAAGTGTTCGAATGTGCTATTAAGGTAACACTTCCTTTCTTCATCTCAGCTTGAGAAAAATTCTTCAAAACGGAGAAGGAATATAGCTGCAACCTCTTCAGCTATTTCCTAAAGTTATCCGCAATTCTCAGGAAAGTTGAACGTTACTTTAGTCACGTACCGTTCGCAACTCCTTGTTTTAGTTAATGTGGGTCTGAAGGAGAATATTATATCGCTGAGATAAATGGGTGCGTGGGAATCCCTTGCTCAGAGTTCTTTTCGCAAACAGCTGAACGTGCGTTGTAATGCCTGTCGCCGATCACCCCTACAGATCTCTTCTGAAATTCTGAAAAAGAAAAAAAGGTCAGAAAGTCCAAAGTGGTTTAATTAGTTTATTAAAAAAATAAACTTTTCTCTAGTGCTTTTGAGTTCTGACAAGAGAATTCTTTTTCCTGGCTTAGTCAAGGCCATCATTATCTCTCTGAGAAGAGAATTAGGCTCTGCCAAAAGCATTTTCTCTTCGCTTTGTCAAAAGGAACTTCCTATTTATCTCCGAAGAGAACCAACAGCCTGCTGCCCGCTACTGACACAGCCTCTTGGTCGGAACGGGCAAAAGGAATTTAAAGGCACTTATGTTGTCTTACTCAAGAACTTTACCATGCATTAGGACAACCCAAGGAAAACATTTGCGTCCAACTAACAGATAGGCACTCTTTCAAAGATTTTGTGCATCAGCCATTTTTTTCAACGTGAACCAACGAACACTTTATTTTGTAAATTATTTGCATTGTAGAGACATTAGGTATATTTTTGGAAGCAGGAAATATGAAAAATAGCAAACGCCTTCGCCGGCAATCGAACCACGGACCTCTGGAATACGCTCCCAACGTGCAGAACCACTACACCACGAAGGCACGCTAAGAAGGCGGGAGAAATACCTTATAGCATATAGCCTAGAATTTTAAATAAATTACATATGTTACCTCTTTTGCTTTGTTTAAGCTCATAAGTTAATATTACTATATGTTAAATTCATGCTTATATTACTACTTGAAGTCAAGTGATAATTGTTTTAATTTTTGCGCTATAATGTTCCTTGGGGTCCTTTTTGTTAATTTAACAATTCAAATCGTACTTAATTTTAATTAGTCTATTATTAATTAATGATTTTCGTTTTATTGGTTCTTTTCTGCTTACTGATTTGTATTTCATACTGTTTCTATTTCTATTTCACTTTTAAGTCATATGTTTAAAAGTTTTATGATTATACAGTAACTCCCTCTGCAGAAAAGCCCATTTTAAGATTTATAATAAAATGTCTCATTCTAATGTAACGCTTTCTCCGGCACAATCAGTTTCTTCAATCTTTGAATCTTCTCCTGACTCTGTAAAAGATTTGGCTCCAGAAAAGGTAACTGGGAACCACCTAGCATTTATTAATGAATCCTGTGATGGAATCTTAGAATGTTTAGTTGATGCTAATGCCAAACATAACTTAAATAATAAAGATGCACCGAAACTTAAGTTTGAAAGCAATATCAGATCACATTCAAACAAATGTGAATTATACATAGCTCACCTGGAAGGTTTTAACGCCTGCTTGAAGGAAAGAGTCTCTTCATTGGAGGAAAAGAATTCTTTGTTGGAAAAAAGACTTTTGGAGTTTGAGTTAAAATTTAATCAGTTAACACAGTTTGACCAAGCCACTGTCTTATCACATTCAGAAATAGCGTCCGATTTACAGGCTTGTTATTCACATAGTTTAGACGGTAAATTTGATAAAGTGAATTCGGAGTTTTCTTCTGCAGAAATTGTTAAGCATACTTCGAAGCCTTCACAGGTAAGGAAGATTCCAGCTAAACAGGATCGCGTTTTGATTATCAAGGCTAAAGATACAAGTAGATCGCCAAACAGTATTAAGACGCAATTAGTTCAGAGTATTAAACCGCAAAGGCTCGGAGTAAATATTTTACAAGTTCGTCCAACAAGAGCCAAGAAGTTACTTGTTCGTTGTAAAGAGGAAGAGAAATTGGGGACATTAAAGAAAGCCGTTTTGGAAAACTCGGATATGAAGGAACATTTGGACTTGAGAATTCCAAGACTGCCCGGGGAATCTTTCATAGTTTTGGGGGTTCCTCAGGATACTTCTTCTGAGGAACTATAAATAGCTTTTCAAGAACTCTTTTCTTCAGGTGAGAAGAATTTTGTTTTTCCTAGGGAACCCAGATCGAGAACAGACGGTACGTGCAACTGGCTTGTTGAGGTGTTTAGAGAACAGGCACAATTGTTGAAGGACCTGAAGAGAGTCTATATTGGTTTCGCATAGTGTTTCTTTCGAGAATTTCATAAAGTGACTCGTTGTTATCACTGTCAGGCCTTTGGTCATTTAAGTCGAATTTGCAAATATCCACTGGCCTGTGCAAAGTGCGGGAAGGGCCACCTTTCTCAGGAGTGCTCTGAAAGCATTGAAAATTGCGTCAATTGTACTCACTCCAACGCCTCTGCAGGAACAAAATACGAGACATCACATCAGGCTAGCTCATCACAATGTCCGCTATACAGGCAGGAGATTCTTCGCCTCAGCAAAACTCAGAAGTAACAGCCTTAATGAACATACCCGTTACTCAGAGCATCTCGGGTCTGACTTGTGCACAAGTAAATTTACAGAGATCAAGGGGCAGCTATTTAAATTTTATTGATTTTATGATTAGAAATGAAATACAGCTCGCTCTCTTACAAGAACTTTATGTCAAAGATGGCAAGATCATTGGATTACCAAACTTTAGTAAGGCATTATTTTCTGGTTCTTTTAAAGCTTTGATAATATACAGTGGTGGCCAAAATTCTGGATACTTTTGGAAATTTTTATGTTTTTGAACTTTGTATGCTTATAGAAAATGTTACGTTTCGCAAAATACAAACTTGTATATATCATTTTAAAGAGAAATTATTACTGAATTCAATACAAAACACAAAATTCAATTATTTGCAATACAAAAAAAGTTATATGTACTTTAATATAAATAAAAAACACAGTTATGAAGTGTTTTGTAATGTCTAGCTTTCCTGGCCAATCACTGTTCTTGTTCTGAGAACCAATCAAATGTTAGTAACTGCCAGTAGAAGCTGACATCATGTTTACGCTTGAAACAATTCATTATTTTGCTTTGTTCTCTAGAAGGAGGACCTGTTTCTTATGCACTGCAATACAAGTAGGAATTTTTGTAAAAATTTTTCATATTTAGTCAAGAAGCAATCACATCAAATAAAAGAGTAGATTGGACACCTAGAAAGAGATGTAATATTATTGTGTCACGAGAAAGTGGTCATTCCTATGCTGAAATTGCAAGACAGGTGGGTGGTTCAGTGACTACATCTGGAGTCCGAAAATTTTGTTTACGATATCAGGAGACAAATTCAATAAAAAACAAAGAAGGAAAAGGCCGAAAAAGGTGCACCACATCTATTGATGACATAAGAATAAAAAGTCTATGCCTCCAAGATAGAAAAATGTCATCAGCGGCCATCAGAAGTGATCTGAATGATGCTGGTGTTTCTGTCAGTTCAAGAACAATCAGGAGAAGATTAACAGATGTTGGACTGAGAGGTAGAATTCCACGAAAAAAGGCTTATCTTAATTTTCAGCAACTAAAACAAAGACTACAGTTGTCAAAGGAACACATTAATTGGACAGATGATCAGTGGTCACAAGTTATATGGAGTGATGAAACTAAGATATCGTTATTCGTTAGTGATGGGCGAAAATATGTAAGACGTGTAATAGGAGAAGAGCTACATCCTGACTGCACTCAAGCAACTGTGAAGAACCCAGTTAGTGTTATGATTTGGGCATGCATGTCAGCAGATGGTATTGGTCGTCTGCATGTCATAGATGGGACACTGAACGCCAGAAAATACATTGACACTATTCTAGAACCAAAACTTCTACCTTCCATCAGAGATCTCTTTCCCAACAATGCTTCGTTTATTTTTCAGCAGGATTCTACTCCTTGCCACACGGTCAAAATATCGAAAGAGTGGTTTCGTACAAAGACCATTAAATTGTTGTCATGGCCAGAAAACAGTCCTGACCTCAATCCTATCGAAAATTTGTGGCACCGTTTGAAAACTCTTGTCCGAATGAGGCGCCTATCAAATAAAAGGGAACTAATTGAGGCTATAATGGTTTCCTGGCATCATGTAATAACGAAAGAAGAGCTTAAAACTCTTGTCAGCTCAATGAAACGTCGATGTGAAGCTGTAATCAAAAATAAAGGGTACCCTACTAAGTACTAACTCACTGCAATCATCACTATCTAATGTATATCGATAACTATTATCGTTTAACTTTTTTGTATTGCAAATAATTGAATTTTGTGTTTTGTATTGAATTCAGTAATAAATTCTCTTTAAAATGATATATACAAGTTTGCATTTTGTGAAACGTAACGTTTTCTATAAGCAAAAAAAGTTCAAAAACATAAAAATTTCCAAAAGTGTCCACAATTTTGGCCACCACTGTATAACGGTCCTCTTATCCATTTTTTGTGGCGAGAACTTTAGATGTAGTGACAATTCGCTTGCAATTTATCAGTAGAAATATTAATATTACTAACGTTTATTTTTCACCGACGGACGATTTAGATAGCAATTTAACCGAACTTCGTTCACGTATTATTCATAATGATTACTTGCTTATAGCGGGTGATTTTAATGCTGCACGTCCACTTTGGGGTGGAAGTCAAAAAGATCATAGGGCTGCTAAAGTTCTCGATTTTATCCTAGAAAACAGACTGTGTGTTCTTAATTCCTCCGATTCAGAGCCAACATTCTTGACGGTCAGAGCCAAGGGTTGGCCTGATATTACATTAGCTTCATCTAGTTTTGCAATTTCTATAACAAATTGGAAAGTCTTGACAGGTTTGTCTATTACTGATCATCAGATTATTCTGTTTGCAATTGGAATCTCGGAAGACATAATTTTGAAACGTAGATTAAAAACTTCATATGATGGACATGAAAAATTCATTGAGAAACTTCGTCCATGAATTTCTCAATTTATAAATTTATTTGACTCTAATACTTCTCGAGAGGATTTAAAAAATAACTACAACTTTTTTATTGGTTCATTGATGGATGCAGCAACAGCGTCTTGTAAGTCGAAAAGAGTACGAATTAAAACCTCTACATCATGGTGGTCCGACTCTCTCACAATAAAAAGGAACAAAGTTCGTGCTTTGAGGAGGCGTATGCAAAACGAAAGGGATGATAATATGAAAAGAAAGGGAAAGGGCAAAAAGAAAGGGATCATGTATATATTATGCTTATATGATTATTTTGTTCAGATTTTTTTTTTTTTTTTTTTTTTTCAATTGTGAATTAAATTTGAGAGAAAGTTTTTGTGACAATTTTTAATTATTTTGCATACATTTACGCATTTTTTTAATTGAATTGATTAGCTTTGGTGAATTCGATAGGTATTAATTGTGCATTATGTTGTAAAAATTTGCATTCATGATAGTTGTTTTATATTAATTTTCTTTGCTTTAATCTTGAATGCATTTTGTATTTGATTTTGAAATTCTGTAAAATTTTATGCTGGCATTTTTCTTGTATTGTATTCGTTTCAGCGATGCCAGCAAACCTAATCTAGAATAATTATTTTGTATACCTTTATGTACTTTTCTGAATTGAATAGTTGAACTGGTTTTGTGAATTTGATTGGTATTACTTGAGTTCTCTATTGTAAAATGTGCATTCAAGGCAGTGTTTTATAATAATTTTCTTTGAATTAATTTTGAATGCATTTGGTTTTTGAATTTGAAATTTTTCATAATTTTATGTTGGTATTATTCTTGTACTGTATTTCTATCGCGTTGCCAGCAACCTTGATATAGAGTTTTTATATTACTTGGAGTGGTTTGTTTTTAAACCAAATTCATATTTTGTATTGTAGTAATATCTCAAGTTCAGTGTATTTTATGATAATATTGTTCAGTTATCAAAGTTATTGGTTCGTAGTTCCTGAATTCCACATGAAGAAATATTATTTGGCAGTTTATTATTGTTTAGTTTATCTTTATGCATTTTTTCTAAATTGAATAGTTCTTGATATAGTGAATCTAATTGAAATTAATTGTGTATAATACAGTAATGGATGTGTTATATTTTGTTTGTTTGTTTGTATAATAGTTTTTATTTAAATTAGTTGGACTCACTTTTGAAAGTATTTCGTATTTGCCGTACAAATTATGAAAGTATACTCGGTTTATTGTTTGAATATTATAGGTACTACTTGTAACATGCTTTCTTTAGGGTTTATTAAGGATTGCAAATGGTTATGTTAATTTTACCTCATTTTAGAGACACCGTTGACTTTCTGTTCTGAATAATTGTATGGTATTTAGATATATGATGTAGGTTTATTCAGAATTTTGTTCATTATTTATACAAATGTATTGAATATATTTTGATTTATGTATTGACCTCTTGATTGTGTCAATATGCAGCTACTGCTGTTTTAAGGCAGGTATTTTCACTTCTTTAACTATGCAATATGGAGTTGCACTGTACTGATTGCTTTTGTTAGAATAATGTCTTTTTGGTCTTTGATGAAAGATACTTTTAATCAATAACTGTGATTCTGTATTCAGGTCCTTAAGGGCGTTTTGGTCTTTTGTGTTGTTATCGTTAAAGTTCGATGAAATGTCGTATTGAATCAGGTTTGACCGTTTGCAATTTTATTTTTGATTGTATTGCAGAATTTTTGATTCTGATGAAAATCATATGATTCTGATGAAAATCATATGATTTTTTTATAAAAGGTACCTAAAATTTTACATGGATTAATGTTGTATATTGTTAATATAGTATAACTTTGTTCAATGGTTTGTACTCTTCACTAAATTGAACATTGGTTATTTAAAATGTCTATCGTCCCATTTTTCATCATTGAAGTAAATTTCATTTAATGTTGTTTTTATGGTATAGTGTATTTATTTTGATACAAATTGATATTCACGAAAATTGTCTATATTTATGATTTACTTGATGTATTGGTAACCTTCTAATGTAGGGGTCATAGCATTATGCTTATGCATGTTCATGTATGTAGATTTATGTTTTCTTGCATGAAGATAAGGTTCATTCACAAGGCTAATGTTCTTGTGTATATCTTTTATGGCAGAGATTTATCGTTTTCTGGCAATGTAATAAATGATTATGATATTTTATATTTAGAGTAAGTGGAATTGTCACAAATTTATGGGATCATGTATCTGTGTAGCGTAGGTAGGCAATTTCCTTATTTCCACTGATTTATTTTTGGAGACTCTTATTATTTTAACTCTTATTAATAGACTCTTATTATTTTTTTTTCTAATATGGTATCAAATCTGAAATTTGAAATCTTCTGATTACTGTATATCATGACTATGTTACTTATGTTCTTGAAGGCCTTGTATGCCACTGTAAACTTATTTTGCTTAGTGATAATAAATGGCTTCTGGAGGCAGGGGCTTTAATCCGTGTAAGGCAGGCATCATGTCTGGAGCCCCTGTTCTTTGGTTAACAGCAGGCAAATATTCCAGACCACTAAGAATTAAACTCGATACGGAAATACCAAAATTGGATAGTTTATGTACTTGGCCTTTACTGAGGCAGAGGAAATGAAATCCGGTTTAACGGATACTTATTAAAATAATATAATTCATACACAATGCAAAAAGTATTGAGAGAAGAATACATCTAAGCCTAATTTTATCCATTTTCTTAAGCAATTCAAGCGATGCGTCTGAAGTTTAAATGACATCAGTATTTTTGGGTGAATATGATTCTGTATATCTAAGTGTGCCAATATTACGAAATTTCAAAACTAATAGCGAGAAGTAATTAAGAGATAAATGATTAAGAATTGAAAATCATAATGTTAATCTCAATCATATAGATAAATGACCAGATAGACTTGCTTATAAGAAGAAAGATTTAGAAGACCTTTTTTAGTAAGCCTTTCAAGGAATGTTACATAAGCAGGGCGCGTAAGGCCGCTGCATTTTAGGCCATAGATTGGCAAATGCAATCTCTCCGTGAGTTTAATGCATTATTTCTTTAATAGAGATCACATATAACATGATAAAATTCCTAACGGCATGATAACATGATGGCGTATGGCATGGTAACGTGATGGCGGTTTGCAGGGCTGTTTAAAAAGTTGATGAGTGCAGCACGAGTAACGACGGCACTAGAATCACAGGTAAGAGCATTACATATCACAGATTCAGTACAGCAGAAGAGGCCTTTGAGATGGTGAAGGAAATCAGTGAAATCAGTGCTAGATTTAAAATTTATACAGTTGCTTCTTTAAGTGTTAATAATGAATTGCAAATGCCATTTTATGCGCCATCGTAAAATTTTGTGTTCTATTGTGTTTCTGCAGCTTTTAAAATCTCCCTCACTTTGTTGCCACCCAGCAGGTATTGTGAACAGTGAACTAACTGCCGTACCTATGTACTCGAGAGAAGGCATGGATGTTTGTAAGCATACAATGTCTGTACGGAAAAGGGTGACTCACAACATACGTCTAGCCGAAAGTCCTCTCGAGAAATTGATGGTAGAGAAGGGGGCGGGAGATTATCGGATCACTCCGGGTATGTTCTCCCTCGAAATTGGGGCAGAAGCTTAAAATTTAGCTAGGTTCAGCGACACCTCAATCATCTGTGGTACGATTTAGCTTCTTCCTGTACCTGCCTCACTTTATTCGATGTTATACTGGAGGTCAGGTAATTACTGAAAACAATTTTTGTTGTTCGACAGGGTGAACAACTTCCGTATAAAGCGATTATCACAGCACTTTGAAATCGCGTCATCTGTAAAAAGGCCAGTTCCCACTGGGGTTTATCTAAGCTAACGAACACAACTAACGTAGTCGACCCATCCCCAAAACCAGTTTTTCCCCATAGAGCAGCAAGTTGAAAAATCTGAACTGCAGGCACAGCGGAGCTAGTCGACACAGGGAACTGACTCCGTTAGCTCAGATAAACCCCAGTGGGAACGGCGCTTAAGACACATCTGTGTCACTGTTCGTATCACATTTGAGGATTACAAACTATTTGGCTAATCTTAAACGTACTTATTTCTTCACAAGACTATTTTTCAGTGATCGGATATACACGTGCTCTAGATTACACTATTCAAACAAAGAGTCTTACAATAAACATGCCACCTTTCAGACAAGCACCTTATCACACAACGATCTTGTAACTGACAGATTCACAATCTTGTCAGTCCGTGACTGCACGTATTGTGAGCGCACGAGTCGGTTCACACTAAAGCTGTATATATAATGAACACAGTAGCTTGAAACAGCTTTGGTTCACACACCTTGTTATAGAGGTTGCAGGTGATAGTCAAACGCCACATTTTGCACCTGTTGTTTTGTTTACGTGCTTGGTCACCCCTTAAAGTTTCATTGGGACGGTCGTCGGGAAGTTGTCCTTTGTTTGGAACTCTTCCTTGTTGGATGTAATATATGCAGTCTTTCACTAAGCTATAAGGAATTTCGCCCTCCATTCCGTGTGCTTTACTAGTGTTACTGGAAGCACGTCCAACGCGTAATCTGAAGATTAGGAGTTCGAAAGCTAGCGAGGGGATTGTGTATTTCCTCAATTTTCAGTCATCGAAAAATTTTGAAAGTCTGTACAAGTGGCACCCGAATTATAAGGTGGTGGAATATAATTAGTCACCAGAGCTGAGCAGCGTCTGGCATTGGCCAGAGCCTTGAGCATCTTTAAGGTGACAGCATCACGACTTTTGAGAGCTTCGTCACAGTTTTAAAGAAGAACCCCCTGAAAATTGATCTGAGGATCTTATTTACCCCCTAATCCATGCCTTTTGTGGAATTCGAAACCTGGACACAAGTATGGCAGCCTGCTTTCCTATCAGCTTGTCACCATGTCTGCAAATGTAGTTTTTTTAATTACGTAACTTTGTCGTATGCTTAAGGAAGCGTAGTTTACATTAATTTCGCAATACTGCCTTATTCCAGAAAAAAAAGAGGTTTGATATAAAAAAGGTTAAAAAAATTCGAAGAATCCGTTTTAATACTGTTTTGCAGCCTCATATTACAAACTGTGAGCGGAAAGATTAGTCTCAATGATTGAATAACTTATTGTGCAGTTCATATTAAACAAATAAGTGCATTTCTTCATTAGAAACGAAGTAATGAAACTAATTGACACCAAATACTACTGTACATTACTACTATAAATTACTTTTATTATAGCAGTTAAAAATCCGCTTTTGGGTGTGTATAAAAGTTCTACTCCTTTTTTAGATGCAAATTATCTCCGGATGACTTCGTCGAAAATGACAACGAGTCACTAAAAACTTTAACTAATAAAAATTTAAGCAATAGAAAACATAAAGATATTGACTTTTCAGGAAACGTCGGGTGTTTAATCCTTTAAAATTAAAAGTCTTAAGTTAACACATCAGATACTGTTTACTGTCCGAGTTTGAAAAAGACAATGCTGCAACCGCAGTTTATGTAGCATTTATCAAGTGCATAGAGAAGATGTAGTTTACGGTAAGACATGTCACCTCTTGTTCAAAAACGTCCTTACTGGAGACAAATGGTATACAAACCAACCTCGCCTATCAATGCCTTCTGATATTCCGTACCGCATCGTAAAAAATAAAATGCATCCAAACATCTATAATGTAGGAAATCGCTGTTGGTTTAAAGAATAACAAAAGAAAGAAAGATGCAGACGCTTGAGTTCATTATGAACTTCGATCAGTAGAGTTCCAATAAGCTTTCAGCGAAGTAAGGAGAGTCAGTATTTGTGCTGTGATTTTTCATTACAGAAGTGAAACCTTTTGGAAAGAATTCGAGCCGAATAGCAGAAATATCTACTGAGATGTACAATCGTACGGTTCCATGTTAACTCCTAGATATGTAGTCAGACGTCTTATTGTCCCGCTCTAACTTCTAACTAGAGTAACAACAAACTAAGATGAAGGCTTAAATAAACCTTTTAACTAGCCCCTTGACGTGACGGTTATACAAATCTTAAAATTATAGCAGAACACAACCACCGCAACTTGCGGGAAATTTAGAACAAATGTTGAAGAGAAATTATGAAATAGAAAACAACATGCGCTTCTAAGTTTTGTTTTAAGTCTCAAATTTTCACCAAATAATAGCGGATAGTGAACCTAAAGCCGACTAAACAATCAGTAGCAGGGAGATCTAAGAGAGTAATTGGTTAGAGAGAATTGATAAATACTCTCTCTCAAACTCAAAAACTTTATGCTTGAACACATTAACTAATTTGTATTCTGGTGAAAGTAAAAAAAGTAATGTAACTGGATTGGTTAATATAAAATCCTACATCGTGAGATATCAAAAGAATAATCTCCTGAGATATAATCGAGTAATAAATAGTGACTCCTTTCGCTTACATTTGCATATGCAGAGAACTGACATTTAAGAAACTAGAACTCATTAGTCATTAATGCAATCTTCTCTCAAGATAACGCTAGGTTTCCCGTTGCTTTAATTACTCGCAAAATTTACTGGAACTTTAACTGAGGAGTATTAATTAACCAGAGTACACCCTAGCTTTGCCCTTACAGACAATCAGTTACTTCGATCATTAGTGAAACTTTCGATGATATAAAGAATGTGTAACAGCATCGCCAAACGTTTTTGACTCTAAAACAGACGAGTATTTTGTTGTGGGCAAACTTATCACCAGCTGAGCTGGTGGTAGGTGACTTTAAGCAAACAAAGCATGTTCTTAGAGCTTCAAGAGATAGGCAGCACGACGAAAAGATGTTTAGGAACTCAGGACAGGGGACACCACAAAAATTTCCCATTCCCAGTTTTTCATAGAATGTATGGCGCAGTTAGACCAGAACCGACAGTTAATGAATGGGGAGGGGGAAATGTAAAATGTATGTGAGAACACCATTTAGGGTTTCTCTTAATTTGCGTAACAAATTTATTTTAAGTTTTCCTTTTCTCAACTTCTCAAACTTCCCCTCACATTCTCTCGCCAGCATGTAAATTTAAGTTAAGTGCTATTTAAACGTGTGATTGTCTCAGTTTATTCAGAGCGTGTTTCGCTAGCCTAGCGCACGTTTCGTTGTTATTTCGCGGTAACTCGAGCAAGCCCTTTGGCCTTAACAATTTAGTATCACCCCGGTTAGATTTCTGTGAGTCCATCTCTTAGGAGTATTTCTGAAGTGCGTTCTTGCACTCGTTTATTTTTGAGATTTTTTTATTTGTATTCTAGTCTACGTTTTAGTTATCGCCGCAAGTAGACGGTGTTTTTTTAACGCACGAAGTCCGTGCTGTCTGTTATTTTAGTTTGAGTTAAAAAAGAGTTATTTTGCACCCTTCTTCTGTGCTGGTATTTATTTCACACCTGTGCAAGAATTCGCCAGGTTCACTGTAGGATCTAAGTCAGTATATGTGGAAAAGTAGAGATAGATCTTACAACCAAATTATTTTAAATATTTAGGACACCTAAAAGTCTTACCCCGGCCCTGACTATCAGATCAATGGCAAAATGTAAATGCGCAATGATGGTAGTTATATGAAGTTGTAACCTTTTACTTATTGTGCTAGGCGCTTTTCCTTTTAGTCTAAACAAGTAACATAAAAAAAATGAAGTCAATTCCTACTTAGGGTCAACAAAGAAAAATTTTATTTTAGTTGCTTTTTTTTTAACATTATTAAAATTTTTCGTTTCTAATTTATGAAGCTGATGGTGGTCTATAATTTCTAATTCTATCCGTCTCTTGTAATGCTTCATTTTTGCAAGGAGTCTTTCCAGTGAGTTTCGAGCAGTTCAGTTCTTCAATTAATATTCCATCTAATGATTTCACACGACTCAAGGCTGTCCTGGTGTGAAGAGTATAATATTAATGGATTATTAATCGTCGCTTGCGTTGTGTTGTAGTTCCATTTTCGCATTCTCCGTTTTTGAAGCAAGGGACATTTTAAAGGGTTATGTTTTAAACATATATTATTATCACGTTAACATAGAAAAATGGTGAGAATTTTCACAACATAATGGGGCATTACATCCGCTTCATCCAACTTTATAAAACTACAATTCTTTAATTCCATACACTTTAAAAATCTTTAGAACTCTGTCTTACTGTTGCCACTTGTTTCTGTTAAATATTGCAATCCCATTTATCACAGTCATGTACTCTTATTTATGAGTTGTTATAAAATTAATTTCTACAGCACGTGAGAATTCCTAATAAACGGTCATTATTTCGAAGTCTTCTAATATATTAAATAAAAATAGCATATCTTTAGTTCCGATAAACAGTAATAAATAAGTAGGAATTGACTTTAATATGTGAAAAAAAACTGTATTAACATCATGTGTCATCCACTACAAGTTTAAAAAATGTATTTGAACTTGAGTGGGTGAATAAAAATTATTTTATTAACGATTGAAAATTTGAACAAGATATAGGGAGAGTGTGAGCTAATAGTAGGAATTTAAAAACTGGCAGAAGCTCTACGCACTGAGCCAGTTCATAATTAAGTTAGCATAAAACACAATTAAGTAAAAGAATTTCGTAAGAGTACATGGATGATAAATCAAAATTACCAATTAAACATAGTTTGAGAAAATTTTTACGCTATTCAAATTTCTAATCATGATACTTTATATCATTATTCATCTATTTTTTTAAATAGTGTTTTAAGAAGTCTGGTGTTTGTATACGTTATGAATAAAGATAATCACGATAATCCCAAATAGTTGTTCCTTCAATCGATCGGTTTTTTTTTTTTTTTTTTTCATTAATAGAATAGGGCATAGCATTTAAGGGTAAACCCGTTTTACCAAATAATGCACTTAAGCGAAACTCTTGTTTAACTGCTTATTAGCTTCATCTCTCAGAGTGTCGCCTAAGAGATGACAATGTTTTTTTAAAAGTCCTACTTTAAAAACAATTTCTTTAGTAAGATGTTATTCCAGCGCAATCTCTTCAAAAATGTCATTTAGCTGATAAATTTGGCTACGTAATAGTCCAGCATGTTGACAGTTTCGTATCATTCAATTTGAAAACAGTAAGCTTTTGTTTGAAATAGTTACTTAAGAACATACTAATAATAAAGATAATAAATAATTGCACTGGTAGAGGAATACAGTATCTGTTCCTTCTCATCCTCAAAGTAAATTCCGGATTCTAAGACATTTTTCAAATGTGAACTTCAGCAGTTCCTTTGCCTCTTCAAGACAAAAGAAAGCGAATAGATAAACAGGTTACTTTTCACTTCTTAGATGCTTGAAGTGAATAAAATAAATGAACGAACAAGTTTCGACATGAACTTAACCATCCGGAAAACAAGAATCACGAAGTCGAACGTTGACACGCATAAATCCACGTGCCATTCCCCTCCGTTTTTTACTCTATTTTAAAAATAAGAAAAAGGTTAAAGAAGATGGATCCTTTAAAATTGTTTTCGCCAATTTTGGCAAAGTTTAGATTTTAAACCGCAGAAATTAGCTTTCACAAAATATCTTTAATTTAGAAATTTAATGCATTTGAAATCATTTAATATTCTAAAAAATACCTTAGCTCTTTAAATACTGATTTCTAAAGAACAGATTTTACAACAGCTGTGCACCATATTCCCTTCAAAAATAAGATAGAAATAAGAGAGAAGACATCAGTTTAAAATATAAGATATGTAAGATAATAAATTCAGTCTATTAAATTTTGTTATTATATTTCAATGAATGTCTTCATTATAAATTTTTGAACTATATTAATATTTCCATAATCCTTAGTAATAAATTTCAGAACTCTATTGAACTCTTAATATTTCATTCATATTTCATAATTCTTCTTAATATTTCATAATATTAAGAAGAATTTAATTAATTTACACGTCCTTTCATTTAATCTGAAAGTATTGCAAATAAATATTGCAAATAAATATTCAAATGACATCTTGAGTATATAAAGGAGATTGTCAAATTTATCACGTTAGTAATAATACAGATACCAAGATGTTCCATAGCTGTAATGTAATCTGTTAATTTTCCATAATTAATAATTAAAGTTTGGCCCCGATTTCAAGATTTTGTAGCTTATAAGAAAGCGACAAAAGTAATGTTTTCCGGTAATATGTAGCAAAAGTTTCATAAATACTCCGAAACTCAAACACAGAGACACGGAGATAAACGTAGATGCAGCAAGCAGAGTAATTATTAATATGCTCAGAGTTAAATTCGAAAAGTTTGGGGACCATTCTATGTGTTGTACGTAAAAAAAAAAATCTGAACAATAGTTTAAAAGATTATCTTACCTTATTAAGTGCTATTTCCACGTAAAGCGAGAGTATGCTGTCCATAGGGCAGACTGCCTATTATTATCCTTCATGAAAGCGCTTTTGTTTTTTTCCTCGTTCGAAAGATAATAATTTCTTCTGTGATATTTTTCTCTCCTCTCTCGTGACTCCCTTGCATTTCTTTCGTTATTCCCCTTCTCCATGATTTCCCTTCCCTTTCCTCTATTCCCTTAATATATGATTGCTCCCTTTCCATTCTTCTTCTTTTAAATTAAGGAATGGAAAGGACATAATTTGAGGTTCTTATAATCTCAGGGTTTTGACGTTTTTTATAATTTCAGGGTTTGGGTTTTGACTAAGTAATGAGATGCTGTGATCGGATGTTTGTTTCCCTATTTTCATTTCAATGCTCGTAATAAACCTTTCTTTTGATTCTTTCATGTATGATATATCTGAAAGCGAAATATCAAACATTAAAGTACATTTGGATCAGCAAATTCTTATTTGTAAATTAAAAGAAAGAAAGCATGAATTCATTACAGAGTATAAAAAAGTAACGATACGCTATAACAGAAATGTGATTACCGATGCACATACAACATTTAGGTGACCAAGAAGAGCGTATAAACTTTTAGACCGATGTTAGTACAGGGTAGTCATAAAATACTTCGCCAATATATATGAAACCTAGACTATCCGCCCAGTCAATGAAAATAAAATATCAGATATCCTTATTTGAAGGCATGAGATCGATATTGTGATGATTTCAAACAATAGAGCTCTCACGGTTACGGTTACAGCCAAAACGTTCAAAATATTCAAATGGAAGGACCCAATGTTTTCCTGCATAAATTGATCAGGGCATTAAAAAACCATAAATGGCACTGCAACGATACACGTATGACGAAAACTGCGGGCTTAAAACATTTGCATAGAGTAGCATTGTAAAGAACAAATGACAACACACGAGAGGAGAGGAAAAAAACTTCAAGTTTTTAACATTCCCTCCTTTGCAGACGATAACGCATTGCATGCGGGAGATCGTTGAAAACAATGATGAAAGTAACATCGCAGGATGAACCTGTATAACTTGACGTTTTATAGCATCTTTCAATTCTGACAAATCTCGTGGATTTGATGTCTATACCTTAAATTTCAGATCACCCCAGAACCAGAAATCCATGGAAGCGGGGTCGGGAATCGAGGTGGCCGCGAAACTGCCAAGTTACGGGAGACGACTCTATCTTGAAATGTTGTAAACGTTGAAAACTTCTAATTCCAATGACAATTTTCTCCCTGTCCTCTCTTGTGCTGTCAATTGTTTTTTTGAATGCTGTTCTTTGCAAATGCTTTACACCAGCAATTTTCGTTATAGTATATCGTTCCAAATCCGTTTACGGTTTCTCAATGCGTGATTAATTTGCGCAGGAAAAAAGGTGGGTATTGCTTATCGAAAATTTCGAAATCTCTTCACTCTGACCGTAACCGTGAGAACTTTATTGTTTTAAATAATCACAGTCTCGAGCGCATACTTTCAAATAACAATATCTGAAATTTCATTTTCATTGGTTGAGCGGATAGGCTGCTAGGGATTCATATATCGGGGAATTATTTTATGAAAACATTATGCTAATAATGGATAGAATTTCTGAAAATTTAAAAAGACAGATCATATATTATTTTAATCTATAATTTTTTTGTCAGTTTATGTTAATATTACAAGAAAGTAGCTTAATTCCATATGTAATAAAGAAAATAATTATAAACTATTTTTAATCCAGTTATGCTTTTTGAGTTGCTAATTATATGCAAATTATATGAAAGAAATTACGTGATTATTTTGAATAAGCGAATTACAATTTCAAGGTGATTAGATCAAAATTAATTAATACCGCATGGGAAACTCATTTTGAGGGTTAAAAATTTAGAATGGAGCAGATGAAAGTTATCTTTATAGGAAAGGTACATATTACATATTAAGAAACTAAATCACATCTAAAATAATTCAAATTTTTACTGGTTAATTAATTTATTGAAATTCATTAGAAAAATTATAATTTTATCCTTAGTTCTGGTTTTAGAAAGTGTGTGCCTTCTTTAGAATTTTTGATTTAGCTTTTTAGCATCAGAAAGTATTTGAATAGTTTGTAACAAAGATTGTATTGGGATTTATTAACTCACAGTAAAGTGGCTGCAGTGGGTTTTTTGATTTCTTGTGTCAAATATGAGTCATTTTTTCTTGGAAATTTCCTGTTGACTAGCCTTCTGAGTCAGATGACTGTTAGCTCTTAACCATAATTAACTACAGATAGTTAGTCTTTGACTCTGTGTCCGATATAAGTAATTACTTGCAGAGGGCCTTTTGTGCTTTTCTCCATGCGTTACGAATACAGGAGGTAGATTTCAGATTTCCTCATAAATTTTTCCTTCGTGTCATCCAGCAAATATACTGGAGTTCAAAATTAAGAGAATAAACAATTTTTCTGGAACTTCTCACAAAAGTACTGAATAGAAATTGGAAAACGCGTGGTCAAATAATAATCCAATAATGTTGGTGATTGAACGCATAATCGTGCTCCTGCACGTAGGTAACACTGATACAGTAGAGTATAAGATAGGTCATTTGTTGTTCTGGTTCTTATACCATTCGAGTACGTCGAGGGTAATCACAGCACTGGTCGTAAAATTTTGTTAAATTTCATAAGTAAGGCAGTAAAATTAGTAACCGCCAATATTCAGATGATAAAATGAGGTCGACTGTCGTTGATAGATTAGAAGCAGGTCAGTCTCCAATTTATGTTGCAAGAGAGCCAATTGTAACACATAACGTAGTCTGCAATCTGTATAAACAGTTTTATGAGACCGAATCCACATCCAAAAGTTCTTGGCGAATGCATCCAAGAGTTATAGTGCCCAACAAAGATAGGTACTTGGCGCTTTAAGACAGCCACTAAGGACTAGTATAGCCAGATAGCTTTCTCAAGAACACTCTCTGCTGCTGCGTGAGTCTAAGTTTGAAATGTTAGTATTTTCCGAAAGTTTCATAAGGGAGGAAGATCCAAGAAGATCTACTATTTGCTTTCCACTCGATGTCTCACACAAGAGAATGCGCCTGGAATAGTGCGGAGAATATTCGTTTCGGAGCCACCTTTATTGATCCTAAGTTCTGTTTAGTGACGTACCCAAATTCAGCCTAGACACTGATTCGCGACGTGGAGATATCATAAGACCCGATATCATTTCTCCTGTTTTAGAAAAACTGATCAGTACAAAGGTGAACATGTCATGACCTCTATGTCATGTTGGTGTCATGTTGTATGGCCACACGCTACTCCATATATTTGACGTAGCCTCTCTCACTGCTCAGGGATATCTTAGAGGAGATTTTAAGGGTCCTATGTTCGAATTTTCAGCAGCGCAATTAAATCTTTGCTCACTTTCATGACTGACAGCACTTGTACATACAGAACTCAACTGATCCTTACTGCGATGTTGCTGTAAGGATAATCCACAGCGGACCATGCGAAGCAGCAAGCCGTGTAAAGATAATGGTGTGGTGAAGAATTTGGGACATTAGAATCATCGGACCAATATGCATCGACGGAAATCTGAACGCCAAAATCTACCTGGAATGCTGGAACATTCTGAAATATACTTAGTGGCCAAATCTGATGGACTATTCCAGCAGGACTACCTTCTTCCAGCAGGACGGAGCCCTTCCACACTTTGGAACTGACGTGCGACAGAGGCCTGACACAAACTTCCCGGAGGTTTTGTGACAAATTTTCCTTGTGAAGGGCCAGAGAAAATCAGGAGCTTAAGCCACCTCAAACAAGGCATCGTAGCAGCATTTCAGGCAATTCCAGAAGGCATCCTTCGACAAGATTAGGAAGATTTAATGGAACAGATTTATCTGTACATGGCGTTTGAAGTGGGTCATATTGAGCACTGTACGTTCTGTAATCCATGTCACTAACAAACACATAAATATTTATATTAGCTATATGGTGACTTTTGGCTTCAGGTTAAAGTTAATAAATCAGAATCTAAACATTCAGGCACCCTGTACACGAATCTGCAATGCGCTTTTGATTCTCTTTAGTTACCTGCCCGTATTTATTCCTTACACGAAATTAATTATCTACTCAACCTTTTCCTTACACTGTCATAACTGCTCGAAAAACAGGAAGATGTTCACAGCCCATAAAAATATTCTAACGAGAAGATTTCAGACTAGTTAATGCCAGAATATGAAATCTGACACTGGTCATAAGTACACAGCGGGGGGGGGGAAGGAAAAAAGGGACAGTTATATATATTGACGAAATTCAACTTGGGTTTTTCATGTCTCGAAAGCGCGACTTAGGATATATATTAGAGTTATATATATCATTGTTCTAATATAGGTATTTTGACACAAAATCGGACTTTTTCTGAAATAACATGCCACTTATTTCCCATATTTCGATTCTACGACTCAAATTATGCACCTGCCAAGTTTTGTAAAACTCGCACGAGTATTTTTTTGAAAACTAGCTCTCAAAATTTTAGCTCCTCAGATTCCTTTTTCTTTAAATAAAAAAAAAATGTTAATTCAATTTGATATATATTTTTAATATCTCTTTTTTTATTAAACTTATTTGATTCTTCCTTTCATATTTCGAAATTTATGTTCATTCCAAATAAAATTCGCCTATTTCTTCTTATGATATTTATTTTTAAAATTTGTATTTTAAAATCATTTTTATAAATTTTTCGAAAATTTTTTTAAATTATAACCTATGAAATTTCTGCTATCATCTTCAAGTAGATGTGTTTCTAAGCATACCTGTAAAAAATTAGAGTTTTTTATTCAAAATTTTCTAAGATATACGTGAACTTACATTCTGGCGCGTTTTGAAATTTGGCGTATTTATTATAAGCGATAATAACGAAAATGCGGTTTACGCACTTTTGTTAAAATTATTTGAAAGTATAAGCGATGACTTTTTTCCGCTCGTGGACAGTGACAAAAAGGAAAGGAAAATAGGTTGCTATAAATTAAGAAGTTCGCCAAGTGAATTATTCTTGGCTCAAACTGAAAAAAAAATGAGTCAAAATAAAATTTTAAATTTCTCCGTAAATTTCTCACCAAAAATTACAAAATTTAATATCGAAGCATTATTTGAGTCGTAGAATCGAAATTTGGAAAAAGATGGTATGTTATTTCAGAAAAAGTCCGATTTTGTGTCAAAATACCTATATTAGAGCAATGCTATATATAAATCTAATATATATCCTAAGACGCGCTTTCGAGACATGGAAAACGTAATTTGAATTTTAAATTTCGTTAATCGGCCTAGTAGAACGGGAGATATAGAACTGTCCCTTTTTTTTTTTTTTTTTTTTTTTTTGCGTAGCGTACCTGTTCCATACCAAAGCAATAACATTCACTAACGAGAGGCATTTATTAATAGCGGAAGGGTGATAGTTATTCTTTAAGCTAATACCACTGAAATGCTGAAATGCTATAGATTTTGGCGGAATTATATGACCGTCAAAAATTTGAAACCTTAGACAAAACTTCAAAAGCGATGACTGTGTTTAAATCGAAACAAAAATGAACAGATAATCCTGCATGCACAGTATAGAGGGGGAAAAACAACATAAAAATCACTGATATGATGCTCTTGCACTGACATTCACAAAGAGTACACATAAATTAAATACATACGTGGTGTAGTGGGCAGCACGCTCGACGCATATTTTGAGAGGTCCGTGATTCGAGTCCCGGGGAGGGCATTGCTCATTTTTCACTTCTCCAGCATCGAAATAACCTGACGTCTATACACAATATCTGAGTATTGTAGTGACATTCTATTACACAGCATCACATGAAACACATCATGTACCGCCATTCAGGTGAACGCACAGTAAAAATAAATCTCTTCATCAGAAAAAAGTGTGCAGGTAGATAGATGTACAGGTAGAAGTGGGAGGGACATCAGAATTTCACCATTAGTCATATAGGTATAGTTCCGACTCACTAACTGTGCAGTTCCGCCCCAGTCCCAAAGCACAGAGCGCTAGAGACCGAAACTTCGACCTGGAATTTCCGTACAAAGTTAGATGAAACGGGCTCTAGAAGGGACTCATCAGTGGCGACGCAGACCCCACAGTCCCTGCCCGGCTTTATACATAGCCTCGGGGAGGTAAAAAAGAAGCTAAATACGAAGAAAATACACTAAGTCACCTTTGCCTCAGGGTACCACTCCCTCAGCAGCGGATACATTCGTGATAGGTGCCTCACCTTACTCTGTCAGTCCCCGTCACTGGGACTATGAGGGTCAAACCCCCATCGAAGAGACCCACTTAAATCTACATATTAGCTCCACCACAGCCGGAGGAACAGACACGACAGTACCAGTACGGTCCCTGCCAAGCCTGAAACAACCTAAGTACAATACTCGGGTTCTAGTCCTGTGAAGATTGTTTGTATGCCCCCGTGGTTGAGACTGCCTAGGTACAGATCCTAACTAGTACTTCCCAGCAAGAGGACTTTCGGTTAGCTTTATATTTTGAATGTATCCTTGCCGCACAGACATTATGCCCATAAAAACACCCATACAGTGTACTGGAACTCGAACCTGAGCCCCTTGGTACGTCAGTTAGATGTTCACCCGTCAAAAAAGGTAAACAACAGAACTAATGCCTTACTAGTTCTGTAATTTACCTTTTTGGGATTTTTGCAAAGGCTCGTTATAACGCCTTTTTGAAAATTTAGTCCATTTTATTGGACTATATATATTTTATGCTCATTAAAAGTAACTGTTTCGAGTAACCATTTTATTGGACTAAATTTTCCAATAAAATGGACGTAAGCGTTTATTAAAATATTATTTAATATTTTAATTAGCTGTTCTTTTAAATTCTGAAACATATCTAATATTTGTTATTCGGGACATCTGAATAAAATGCATATTTAATATAAAACTACGTATTTTAACATACTGTTAATAAGAAAGATTTATAAAATAATGAACTTAATAAAAGCTTCAGATGTATTCATACCTTTCAGCACAGGGCCGGGACGATGGTGAGGCAGGTGAGGCACTTACCTCAGGTGAACAAATAGAAGGGGCGCCAAATTAGCTATTCGATCAAAAATTCAGAAATTTATTTTTAAAACTTACGATTTTTAACTTTTAATTTCGGAATACATCAGTGAGTATTAAAAGAATTTTGTATTATAAACAATCCAGCTAAAAAAGAAAAAGAAAAACTAAAAACATTAATTTATTCTCAAAAGATATGATCTTTCACAATAGTGTATATAATATTTTCTAACATTAAAATTTGTTATTGAAAGTAGCTTTAAGGAACAAATTACACTTTGTGTAACAAATTGTATAGACTAAACTTTCCTAGAAAAAATTATACTGCCGACATTAGTTGTTCTGCGCTGTCTCTCATTAGTTTGACTTAAGCTCTTTATTTAGTATTATATTTAAAGAAATGAATTAATGAAGAATCTGCATGAATGTATATATTTTTCTCGCATTATGAAAAAACAACGGTACCTAGAGGTATCAAATTTTGAATAACGTAGTTCTCCACTCGAATATGTGCACCTGAAAGACCGAACTTTCAATTACAAATAATAATAATTTAAATAACAAACTTGCCCCATTCCACTAACTGAGCATAGACGGCGACATAACTGCTGAGTTTTGCAATTTCATAAACGCCTTCTGGAATAGCATCCGAAAAATAAACAAGGGTTTCTTCAAACACAAATTTTTGAGCAGATGTTTTATTTATACTACTTAATATTATTTGCCATTTTTCAAAATTGTTAATCATTATATATGTTTCACTTTGTGGAATATACAAAGTTATGAGTAAATATTACTGTAAGAGCTATTGTATTTTCACTTGAAACAGTTATTTTTAATGAGCATAAAATATATATAAATAGTTAATTTGTTTTATATGTATGACTATATATATATATATATATATATATAATTTAATGTTAAGTAGTAAGAACAAACGAAAAAAGACCTATGCGGTCAAAAATTTTGCGCATTGTGCAGCAAAATTAAGGAAATTAGAAGATAAATTTTAGTACGCACGCTAGAAAGTTACCAAAAACTGTGGCTCCGTGAAAACTTCAACATAAGCATATTTAGTTGCTATAAAATGTGTGAAAAGGGAGAAATATACAACATTTGAATATTTACAAGTAAGATTAATAAAAATAGTAAGCTATATGCTAAACGATTTAAGTAGATCTAAAACACAGTAAAAAACTAATCAATTGATCGAGGTAAAAATAAAAATAGTAAGCTATATGCTAAACGAATTAATTGGATATAAAACACAGTAAAATACTAATCAATTGATCGAGGTAAAAATAAAAAATTAAAATTAAGAAGCGGTAAATGGTTAATTAGCCCAATTCGAAGTTCATTTTGGCTCGTCAAGGGAAATTTTTTAAAATGAATTTCAAGCTAAGCTAACTCCATCACGCGTTTCGCCGAAACAGACAATTGAAACTGTGCGCGACAAATTTTTCAATGAATTAAATAAACTATGTCAAAAACTTTAGTCTTAATTCTCCGTTCCAATTTTCCGACGCGTCCGCTTATTTTGACACATTAAGGTGTAAAAAAGATAAAAATTAAATAATGGAAAGGCAATTCCGATGTACAGGAAAAATATAAAATAGCGATATGCTTATAGTCAAAATATAGAAGATCTTATGGGTGGACCTGCGAGCTCAAAGAATTAATACTTTGTAAAAGTACCGTAAATTATATTTAAATCAAAGCGGAAAAGATAATATAAAAGACGAATTGAAGCATGGGTCTTGCCAAGACCTAGAAAAAATCTTATAGAGGAAAAAATATTAAAAACAGACCTGGAACAGAGACGTCTTCCTTGGTAACGAGGAAACTCGAAAAGGGTGGGCAAACCCCCGTGCGTTTCCATTGCCCTCCAACTGGCCGGATGATGTAGAAAGGGGGGAAAACGTCACTGGGTAATAGTCAATGTAAAGAGACTGACCGTTGGCAGCAAACCTGACTCATTGCAAAGGGGGGGTGAAATGTGTTGAAAAATGCGGAAAAAGTTCAAATTGGCGTCTTGTCATAATTGTTTGAAGAAAACTGAACTGGGTAAAAGAGAAAATGGCTAATTCAACAAAATATTACCTAAAATGGCCTCTAAAGCAAGCAGAAATAATGAAAAAATAGTAATTTGTTAATTAAAGTCGTAATTCTTCAAGCTAGAGGGTGTTCAAGCTGCCAGAAACGAAAATAGCCCATAAGTTAATAATAGAATAGAATTGGCCTGCAAAGTTTTTTAAAAACTATTTAAAAATAGTATTAAAAGTATTGTGCCAAATTTTAAGAGAAAAAATAGACGTTGTGACAGGAATTATTTGTACATTTATACATTAGATCTTCAGAATCAGCCATCCACTTTATACCGTCCCATAGGGCTTTAAGCATAAAATTTCATTATCTAACTCAAAAAATCTAAAAATTGGTAAGGTTAATGCCAGTTTTTTAAGGCATTTTTAATAATTTTTTGAGGAATAAGGTTATTTTTCAATATTGTGACGAAGTATAGTACTTCTTCTTGAAGGTGTTTTGCTGTATTGCAGATTCTTTTAATTCTAAGCAGCTGTGAGTAAATTGTGTTGAGGATGACTCTTTTAGAAATATTGGAATTCCAATTGGTTAATTTAAGTGTTGAAAAGTTGAATTCTCTTCGCTTGTCATAGACTATCAAAAAATTGTAATCTATAATATGCAAATCAAGGTAGACTATATCATGTTGCACGGTATTTGTAGTATTAAGTTTTAGGCATGAAAGGTAGATATTGGCATTTTTAATCTTGTTGAAGTTGTTGAAGGCTATTACATCATCAATACATCGAAAGATGTGTTGGTAAAATTTATGATCTTCCTTATTGAGTGAATGTATAAAAGTCAATTCTTTTGTAAAAAGGAATAATTCACAGACAGAAGTTGAAAAATTACCACTCCATAGGAATTCCCTGTATTTGTTTAAAGATGTTGTTGTTGAATTGAATAAAATTATTGCAAAGTACGCATGAAAGAAAAAGTTGCCATTTTTAAGTATTTATTATTGTAGAAATTTGGGGAAATAATTCAAGAAGAGCAAGTAAACTTTTATAAATTTCTTCAAGTGGCAAAGTAGTATACAGATTTTCAAAGTCGTAGCATTGGATATGTTCTATTTTAAATGTATTTAAGGTTATTAGAACATGTTCGTTACTTGAAATCATTCAGTTGCAATGTAGATCTTTAAAATCATAATTATTAATGAGGTCACTTATTAGACGTAGTTTTTGTGCAAAGAGATAATCTATTTCCTTAAGATAACTTTTGGTACTATTGGCAATGAACCTAACTTTGACCGGAGTCTTATGAAATTTTGGTAGTGCATATAGATTTGCAAATCTCTTATTATATTTCCGAGGAAGGATTTTAAGTTTTTTACGAAGTGCATTAAATTTATTAAGAAGAATCTTGGTGCTGGTAGTAATCTTTTGATAGGTGCAAGCGTTATTCAATTCTTTATTCAGAAGGTCGAAATAAAACTTTTTTCAAATAACACTAAAATTGTTGCTAGCTTTGTCAATCTTTGTGATGATAAAGTTATATATATATATATATGCAGTAATGCATATATATAAATCCTGCAACTAAAGCGCAGAACGGGTTTAAAAATAATTTTATTCTGATTTTTTAATTCGAATTTTTAGGCTATTTATATATTCGTTATATATATATATATTGGGCGTGTTTGTATAATGTTATGTCTTCAAACATCATTTAGTATTATTTATTTATTATTTCCCCGACACAAATAGGTAAATAAATAATCTTGCATTTTATGCAGAGCGCACATTTACCGCTTTGCCTCAGGTGAAAAAATATGTAGGCACGGCTTTGTTTCAGCATATAGTATAATTGACCTAATATCATAAGCATCATTATGAATAGCTGTTTATTGCTTGATTTTAATTATTTCTATGTATAAAAAACTTATTCAGTTTAAAAAACACATTTCGCATGAGTCCTTTTCTTTCAACAAGAAAACATTTTGTAAATTAATACGTATGTTAAATTTGAAATTTTATCTACAGATTTATATAAAAATATGAACCGGATGAATCAAAGTATAATAAAATATTACTATTTATTTCTGCTGAAAATACGATGCTGGTACATGTTGAATTTTAAATAGTTTTCATTTCGTAACTTTCAACTACTAATCAAATTCACTATCCTTTTCTCCCATGATTTCTCACAGTAATGAATTGTCTACAGCGTTCATTATTTTAATTACCTGCTTCTGTGGGAACTCAATATAAATTGTCAATTTTTATCCTTTTGAAGACGTCTCAAAGTTTCATAAATTAATGGTAGAAAAATATTACTTTGACAACAAAAAATAATCAAATTGCACAAATTTTGTTATTAATTTCTGTAACTTATTCACATATCATATTGTTTAAAAAACAATGATAACTAACAAGAGAATTATTAAATCCAAAATCCACAAGAAAATTTCTAAATCAGAAATCTTCCATCCATAGTTTAACAATTAGAAATTGTCTTTAATGTGCTAAATCCTAACATGTCATATAAAAAAGCATCTAAAATTAAATCTTCAGTTTTTAAAATTCAGAAAAGTAATTAATAGCAGTATTGATATGGTTTTTTCTTATGAACTGATCTGTAAAATCTTCAGCAACATGTTTTGAATATATTTTTTGATAAATCTTTCAAATTTCATTTATACGCACAAAAATTAGAACCCATATTTATCATATATAGCTAATAAAAGGGGCCTTAATATACACTGTTTCCAGGAATTTCAAATTTAGAATACCCAACTGATAACATAAATTGTGCTTAATTCCTTTCCGCAAGCAGCCAAGCATGATTTTTCAAATGTGTCACGTGGATACAAGGTAGTTTCCACGTGAAAATTTAAAAAGTCTCGAGAAGGCATTTCTGGCTTTTACAAATGTTCTGGTGTGTATCGCCATAATCCAAGTTAAAAAGGGACAACTTCCTGATGAGCCTTTTTAAATAGACTATTAATCATCAAACATATGAACTCAGACCTTTCTTAACATGTATTTAATAAGCCTTTCAGTTTTAGCATACAGATACATTTCCTTTCCACTCTTTTCTTACTATAGTCCCTATAATGACTCATCCTTTCAGTAATTTTGATGAAAATTATGAACGAAGCAAAAGATCTTTTGTTTTTGTTTATTCCCATTGAAACAGCCAGATAAAGTAAAGGAATTCTGAACAGCTTAAGATACCAGGCTTCTTAAGTTGAAACTCTGTGATAATATGATGATTGAATGATGTTGATAATAATAATAATAATAATAACAATTAAAAAAAGACTTTTTGAGGTTTTCCATTTTGTTCCATACCACATACGAAAAGAAGTGAAATAGAATCAAAAAAGAAGAAAGGAGAGAAAAGCCTTGTAACTTTTTCATGATTAAAAAAAAAACTGCGAAGTACATTTGAACATCTTAAGAAATGTAACATAATATTGCGCATATGAAAGAAATACTGTTTGAAATGTCATAATAAACTTCCCATACTGGAAAAACTTTACATACATTCAAAGGTTGTTGAAAGTTGTTATAGATAATTTCTTTAGTAGAATACTGACTGTCAGTAGCCAAGTCGTTAAGACCATTTAGAACTGATTATTCAACTGAGGTACGAGTTCTGCTGAATAGGCTGGTTGCATGAGCATTTTCATGGATTTCTCTATGTGTAACATGGATACGAGACAGATTCATTAGAATGTCCTCTAGAACGGCATCCCTCCCTTTAAACTGATAGTTGTCGCACGCTTTCCCAAAATCAAACAAACTAAATATCCAGTAAAATAATTGGCTGAGACCTTTTCACAAGAACCGCTTGCATTACCTCCAAAATTATTTTCTTGTATTTCAGTTTTAAAAATGCAATCTTTTGCACCACAAACCGCATCAAAATCAATATTTTGTGCACTGATAATACTCACTGGAAAAGAATGTCAAAAATTCTCATCCAGCTTTAAGATACATTTGACGTATTATAAATTTCACTAATTTTTCACTTTTTTGGCATTCATAATTCAACTCCATTCTTACTATCAAACATAGACATAATTTGTGTTAAGATAATTAAGTAGCAAGTTCATCTCCCACCATCTGGCAATACTCCGTATCTTGAATTTTTGGAGGTAGAATCTTAAAGTAGTAGGACTATAATAACTGTTAAACGTACATCTATTTCATGCATTAAACTGCATTTTGCTGGTTGTATTACTTTTTTTTTAAATTTTTAATCATTAAATTTTTTTTTATCTGTAAGCTTTTCTTTGGGGTGCTAGATGGTAATCTGTAGTTTCGAGATTGGAAAGCATGTATTTTAATTATACTTTTAGCTGTTATACAGTACCGTTTAACTGAGTCCTCAATGATCGAGGAAAATCGCAAATTGCGAATTTCTGGGCGTTTACTGTTCAACGGGATGGATGCACAGGATTTTAGTGATTTTTCCAAAACGATTAGGAGAGTATTTCCCTTAAAACGTTCTCCATTAAAGCATCTGTTCTCTGGCAGGTACTTCTGACATATTTTGCATTAATTACATCAGTCTACAAACTAACTTATATAATTGCACAAAATGTAGAAATTTAAATTGTCAGATACCTATAGATATGACTTACTCTTAGCTACTGCTAAAACAGTGTACTTTATAAACTAATTATGAGGAAACAGGTGAATGCTTCTTGTCCAATGGGATAGACTTCGTCATGGAGGACTTTGCAAGGGTTGACTCGTGCCTGTTATACGCAAGATAAATTAGATAATTTACGAAACTCTTATTCATCCATGTCTTTCTGGCACCAGCAACCATATTCAGAACGAATTGTCAGTGTTTTCCGACGTCATTCAATAGACCATTCACGGACTCAAAGCAAAATATTAATATAAAGAACTATAAACATCTGATAAATAAGTAAAGATTAATAGAATTTACATTTTCACTGAATTTATATCAATGTTGTTTTTAATATGTTATTTGAAAAGCATTCGTTTTAAATTTAACTTAATTATTTTTTAAAAAAATGTTCTTTATAACATATTTAAAGCTTAAATGTGAAAACTCAATTGTGTGTACTCTAATGTAGTGAGATTTTTAAGTACAGAAGCCTCATAACGAGCCAAATATGGCAACCCCAGGGAAAAAACAAAATAACTCTTCATCACTCATAAAATGACAGTGACTGAATTTGAGATGAACATACGATAAAAAGAGAAATAACGATAGCAAAAAGGAACTCTGCCGCCGGCCAGGCAAGTCTTCTTTTGCATTCCTCTTCTTCTGAGGTCTATAGGGTCATAAGGATCTTGTTTGCCTATAAAGAGGAGAGAGAGAAGAACTTTCACTATTACAAAAGATCTGCTCTAACCAGTAACATCTAAAACCTCTGCTTCGCAAAACGTTTCATTATGGTAAGTTTGGTTTATTAGCTTTCGTTCACATGGAATTGAACACAAATCTAGGTTGCATTTTATCTTGATTCATTTATTATAAATAAATTTAATCTTAAAGCTGCACTATTATTTTCATTCCATGTTACATAGTGAAATTAACATGAAATTTATTAAAACCTCCACAGTATATATTTATTGCTTAGGAGTGTAAGAAAGTACTGAAATATGATTACCAATCATTTATTGCATTACTTAAGGAAAAGTATTGATGCTATGTAAATGTGTTTGTGGAGGGGGAAAATCTTTATAAAACAAGCTTCTTAAAATCTAAATTTTGTGCTAAGATATTTTCAGTCAGATATATTGCAGTTTATAAGTTGTCAGATGTTCTGATCTATAACATAATGAATCGAAAGAAAGCTCTTATTTCTAAATTATGTCCGTTAGAACTAGGACGTTAAAATATTAAAATATTCGTTATTAAGCTTTTATAATAAACGCTTACAATCTGTTGAGCAGTAAGACTGCTGGATATTGGTAATTCGACTCGGATTCAAATGTCGGTGAACGGGCTGTCTGCAGGGAGGATTTCGTGATTTTCTTCATTTGTAACGCGAAATCGAGCCAATTTCCTCTAAAATGTCTTCCGTTAGGCAGCTAACCTTCGTGTGCTTTTCCATAATCGAAATAATCCTAATCCTCTTATAATATACGATGGCTATTCAAAATTTCCTCACTATTCCCTTGTTTATATTATAATTTTTTTACTAATTTTGTTTTTCAAAATTTTTACTCACCAATTAAATTTATTTGGTTTTGCGGTTAATTAATTTGTTTCCCTTTCAGCAGTTTGAAGTTTCATGATCTAAAGAAATAAATTCCCAAATATGTTACTTTTAAAATGTTAATTAATTAATCGTCTTAGTCCAAAAATAAAGAGTCTATAGGGTTACCTCTGGTTTGAGTTTAAATGTTTGTTTGTTATAAGAATTATAAAAGCGAGCAACAGTAATAATTTAAAATACGAACTACTTATAAGGATATCTGAAATAGAAAGAGTTACATAGCTTTTGAGAAAACGGAGCTATATGTGCATATTTTTCCGAACAGTAACTGTACATTATCATCGTCATATCGAGTGATGTGAGTTGTATGTTTACACATTTATGTAAGTATTGAATTGCAAATTCCTATGCTGGCGTTCAGAGTGATTATATGCAAATGCTTCTAAAATGAGAGATTTAAAAGTAAGTGCTTGACTTTGTAAGTGTTGTATAAAGCTTGAATAATTTATTGGCTTATGTTTGATAATCTCTCAACAAATTTTAAAGAACAGTCATTATGGAACTATTCTCTCAATAAACGTAAGATATTTTAGCGCATTACCGGTAATCGAATAACTTTGATGATCACAGCAGTCTTTGATCATGTCGTTTATCATAATCTTTGAATTTAATTCATTTATGCCGAACTAATCTTAGTATATGATTATAATGTGTAATGGGAGACTGAACCAGTTTGCTTTAAAAAGTCTTCTACGAAGGCAACTATCCTTTTGCGCAGTAGCACTCATGAGCTTTGTCATATTCAAATAACTTAGCCTAACTTAATATTCGGATTCTAATTCATGCTGTTCTCACACTGTACAGGCTTTCTTACTATTATCATTCTTATGTCCTGCATTAAAAACTCTTATTTTATTTTAGAAATTGAAGAATACTCGTATCATGAATAACGGCGATGCCGTGATAATGAAAATACACGAGCAAACGCTCTGTCTTTAGATTATTAGAATTCTAATGTCTAGTGTATTTTAAACTGTAGTGTACTTAATGAAAAGTACACTACAGTTAACAGTAGTGTAGTGTACTTAGTAAACAGTGAAAACACATATCTATAATACAAATCCAATGTTCATAGCGATGGCTTCAATCAAATAATGGTCATTTTTTGAAAATGAAAGATGAAGTATCAAAATGCAAAACTCAATGAAGCTAGTGAAGTACACAAAACTGCACACATGATTATTCAGATACATTTAAAATATTCTGCCGATGAAGATCCATTTTATGGTAGAGATCAAAGCACACTATTTAATAAAATCTTTGATTTAGTAGGAAGATTTTAATCTGAATCTTATATTTTATTTGTTGAAGCACGTGAGAGGCCAAATAGCTTTAGCTTAGGAACAGCAATAGTTTGTCTCGGCCTCGGATGACGAAACTGTTGGGTGTATTTCCCAAATGTAGCGGAAGTAGGAGCCCTTTTTTCTTATTTCCACGAAAGCGCCTTACGTCTTAAGCAAATAGCCTTTGCACGCTTTATCATATTAATTAATCTATTAATTTCTTCTTGTATACAACTGACTCAATACTTCAATTGTTTCAATTATGACGTTATTTGACTTTGCTTGAGTCTGCTATAGATTAAATTACTGTAATGTCAGAATAATTAATTTCCTAGACAACGTCAAAAATTTATATGGGAGGGAAGTCGGATCATACATGTACATTCTCTGATAAATTGTTGAGCACTGGTATTTCATTTCCCGTTCGGCTGCCAGAGAAGAGATTAGTTGCATAGTTTTTTTTTTGGGGGGGGGAGAAGAGGTCAGTTTTTTCATATGTAACATAAACACAAGCCAGTTTCATTTAGAGAGTTCACCATTAAGGTTTTCTTTCACCCATCTTGATACAGTAGGTTTTTTCTAGTATGTGGAGTTAAGCACTCAGAACTTTTAAAAATTTGCATGAGAACACCAAACACGATGCATTCTTTGCTCTTTTTTTTATTTATTAGAGAAATTCGCGTTTGTTCTGTTTATGGGAAAGCTTTTGCGGTAAAGCAGGGCTATCTTTCTAAGAAGAAGGTTGCTTTCATGGAGGACACTGCCTTACATTTGCGAGAAACCCACAACCACCCAAAAAATGTGAGAGCTAAAATCTACTTCCGGATTTTATAAACCTTATGTTTTTCCATTACTTGATTGAAAATTCTTCTGATAAGGCATACCAAATTTAATATCTCAAGTAGACCAATCTTCGAACACAGTCGTCGAGAATTCTTCCCATTATGCTTCATAAAGTTCGTAAGATGTCCACATACTATATAAGAACTCAGTGAGCTAGAATTCCTCATTTAAAATTATAGATATTAAACTTCCATCAATAATGCTTTTTAAAATATTTAAATATTTTAACGAGTTATTACGACTCCTAAGATGCTTCACAATGTCCACAATTTCTATCCTTATTTCTTTAGCTTCCCATACTTCTAAAAAATGTACATTTAACATAGTTGGCAAATGGAAACAATTTCTGTAATTTGTGAAGCGGAATTGATTTGAAATCTTTACTTGATTTGTTCTGTGCTGTAATGTTTTTTGACTAATTGTATTTAACTTGCAGTCTTTTTCTTGGTTTGTACTGTGCTGTAAAGTTTCTCGAATAGTTGTACTTCGGGGATGCGAGTTGTAATGTTTAACTTATACTTGAAATCTACTTGGTTAACTATTGGTTGTAAACTATTATTTAAAGTGAATTTTCACTTCAAAAACCTTCACGAAAAAGAAACTGAAAACAAAGTATAACTAAACACATTTTTGGTAATCATAACCCATTTTTATTGAAACTAAAATCACCTACTTATAGTATTTCTAACTACTTTAAGTACGCTTGACTTCGTAGAAACCTAATTGAACTATGTAGCGACTTATCGCTGAGTCCAAGGCGTGTAAAGTGCCCAAAGAATGGTTAAACTCACCCTTTATTATCTCAAACTAAAACTACAGTTGGCCTCTTTCTCGGGTTTAGAGAAAAGCCTCCACTTGGGCTTCAAATCAAAATAAGAAACTAATCTTATGCTAAACTAAACTTAGTCGAAGCAGGCACTCGAAGCAGGCAATTCGGCCGAGCGTAGTTAGCTTTAAACAACGAAGCAGCCTGACTGCAAACACGCGGCACAAAGGACTCTTAAGCTCTTCTCTTGAAGACACTTTAACACTTTTGTAACGTACTTGGTCCACAGCAGGAGATTTCCTTTCCTGCTCTTACTAGTTCCTTAATGAGTCCCAAACGGGCCTGGCGGAGGTGAAAAACATCAGCGACGTTTTCTGCAGGAGAGGCAGAAACAGATGGAGCAAAGAGTGTGAAGCACCTTGCTTCTTTTAGAGAAGATACCTGGCTGCCTGTGTGTTGAAGTACTGAATGTTCTCTTGAAGCAAGCAAAACTTCCTTTATATACTTTTTCTACCTCATTTACATGTAAAGCGATACTAAAAAGTTATTCTCGCAGGGAGTTGTAAGTGGGAAACAAGAATTTTAAAGAAATGGTTTCAAAATTAAGAATAACTGTTAGAAAATTAAAATAATCTTTACATGCTATTTGTGACAGACACATATTAAGTATACATAACCCCAACCAGTATTTACCCGTAAAATCTTTTAATTACTATTTCACACGGAATGTTCTCTAATCTAATTCTTACCTTCACCAGCCACTAAAAAGTATCACTTATAGATAATTAAAGTAACACATTAAACTTTAATCCAGAGAATGGCAGCTCAAAGGGACCGCAAACTGAAAGACAGGCAGAATCAATCAGTCAGTTGTTATATCTGACGCTCGTTTGCTTCTTCTTGCCTGCTAAGCCGCATTTTATGGAAAACAAAATCTCTTAGAAGCTGAAGATTGAATTAGTTGAAATTTCAACAATATTAAAATAATTTCGGGTAAGCCCGCAAGATGAGAGAGCTTTTCAGGCAAACAACCAATTCGTAAATAATTTTTTTGAGCATTTTCAGTATTTTTAATATCGCGCAACAACCCGCAGCAATCAATAAGTATCGCGTAAACCACAATATTCAATTTGGAAATAATTTTTTTGTTGCTAGTATAGCATTTTCAGGGTTTTTAATCACAGATGATTAAAATCGCGCGGAGATGAGAACGGTCGAAATGCTTCCCACGAATTTTTGGAATCCTCTGTTTTGGAGTACCTCTGTCGATACTCAACTCCTCACCATTTGTGAGGAGATGATGCTACAAATAGACAGACGCTAAACAGATTTTAATAGTATAGAGAGCTTCGTAGTTTACCGAAGACAATACCATGTTTGGATTTAAAAAAAAATCTTAAGTTTTTTTCTCTACAGGCAGATAGAGAAATTTCCTTAATCGCCGAGCGTTCAGGTGCGTGTTTATGACCTAGATTGTTAAAACTGTGGTACTAATGTAAACATTGTAACTCTGAGAGACTAAGCAAGACTATTTAACTAAGCAAGAAAATTGTTATTTGTGGCGATGATAAAAGAGCTTTAGGAAGTTTATTACATTGCAATAGTATGAAGATTAATGTTGTTATAGTAAATTATAATTATATTTTATATTATTTCTGTTAGCTTTGCAAATATATCTGTAATAAGTATTAAGTTATATTATTTCTGTTAGCTTTGCAAATATAGCTTTGCAAATATATCTGTAAGTATCTCAATGAACATAAAGACTTTACTTATTCTATAACGCTTGTTAGTAATTAATTAATTAATTAATTTCCTTTTAAAAAGGAAGCTATGAGACACAATGTTTTAGGAAGCCCCGATTATGAAAATTAAAGGAATTAAATATACATTTCATTTATTGAAGCAGGTATGAAGCAAAATTTCTTCAAAAACTTCTAAGTACCTAGAAATAATTAAAAGAATATCTTAGACAACATTGAAAAATTATATTTAGTTGGAAATAAACTTGATTATGCAGTTAAACGGAGTATGTTTTTAAGCATTCTTCACAGCTATTTACAACTTTTTAATATTTAAATTCGTGGGCTTATATGATATAAAAGCAACTCACTTAAAAAATCCTCCGCGAAGGCATATTCCTCATTTGAAAGTAATCTGTAACGCTTTTCTGAAATTAAATACCTTTACAGCGTCATAAATGATGTATAACTAACTGACACTTCGAATAGCTTACGATACTACATGCCAAATGTTTGTACTTAATGTTAAATTTTACAACAGTGAAACACATTTTACATTCATTATGAATTATTATGGTACAATGAAACATTATTTTATATTCATTTTCTTGAAATCGTGATTACTCAATGTCTAATAGATACGTTGTATGAATTTTAATTTTTCATATACAAAATCGAAAAATTAAAACCGTAATTTCTTGAAAATGCTAGGAGCATTCAAGCTTTGAAGGAGGTAAGCATCTTCTCAGAATGGAATAAAAAACGTAAAATGAATATATTAAGATTACCATATAAGTAGCGCATAACAGTTAAAATAGGTTTAATTTGATGCAAATGGTTAGATTAGGTTACTTGAATACGGCAAAGCACAAAACAACTGTCTGCCTAAGGGGAGGGATTGTTTCGTGGAGGACTTTATTAAGGAAACTGGTAAACTGAAATTAAAATACGAAAACCAGCCAGGAAGCCATCAGTTTCTCCTGCGATCGAAACCAGGTCAATTTCACAACATTCAAGGGTTTTAAATACCCATCCAGTGGTGAGACATTTGTTAGAGAATAAAAAAAATCGCTACGCATTATAACTTCTGTCTTCCGACACTTTTTTATTGGAACACATATAAATTCTCCTTACACCACAAATTAATATACATCACAGGCTTACAAAAGTAAGTTATTTAAGTATTTTATTCATAACTAAAGCAAACAAAAGCAGATAACACCAGACTAGACTACACAAAATAGTTATCAAAAGGAATTATAAAATAACCGAACTTATTTGCTTATAATAAAGGTCAACTTCTTAGATACAGTAGTTTGTTTATTGTTTAATAAGAAACAAGTTATTCATGCATTTGGTATTGAAATTTGACTAAAAATGTTAATAAGTTATTTTAAAAAAATTTAAATTGTTGAAAACATGGGTTTGGAAATGAAAATGATATTGCTCATTTTCTTATAAAAATTCTTGAGATGTTCTGTTACGTATACTGGCAATAGGCACATATATTTTAAAAAGTAAATTAAGTTCCCTGACCAAGTCATACCTAACATTTTTAAATCACTCTGAAGGCATAATCTAGGGCCATGTTGAGAGTAGGACAGGAGAAAGTGAAATGTTCCACATGTTGAGGTACTTTTTTCAAATAGTCATACAAGATACTTGATCTTAGACTGAAATGAAACAGGTAGTTTTCAAACTTACCGTGCTCAGGTAAAAAATGAGACAAGGGAGTTAGAGGCTAGTTGTAACACTATTTGAAAACAATATTTATATTTTTAACTGCATTTACGATTTCTTGTTTATAAATGCTTTTTTTATAGCATAACTATTTATTCATCTCATGGAGGAAAAGAAATTCATGCAATTTTGTTGATTTTATCTCCAGAAACGCACTATCCATCTGTTACAATTTGCCTCTGACCTGAGGCAAATAGTAACTACTAAAACAACAATATTTGAAAATACTTTTTCATTACCTTTCTTTCATTAATTTAATCAAAATACTCGTCTTCATTCTTTTTCTCTTTTTTTTCTTTAACTTTTCTCTTTCCCTTATTCTTTTCTTAATCTTTTTCTTTTTGTTTTCATTTCTTATTATCTCTTCATATTCTTTAACCAGTGCTGCTTTTTTGGTTGTGTCAATTAGCATGTCAGATTTTTTCTGTCTCGGTCTTTGTTAGACTGCTTCCGAGGTGAAGCCTTAGGGTGAAGTTAGATCTTTGAAAGTAAAAAATAGATTTTTCTATTTTGGGAAGGAAAACTGGGTAGAATAAAGTAATCTGCATGTTAATATTTAAAGCACATAGTTTAACTACATGAATCAAAATCTCGAGGCTAGTTGTAACCCTAGATTTTGCATCAACTTTCCCAACGTATGGCTTCTGATTTATAAAAAAATATTGCGATTACTAAAAGACTTTAAAAAGCATTTTAAAACTTGATATGTATACCAAATAAATAGGTAAAACAATTTTATGAAAAGATCAATTAACATACCTTAAACCAAAATTTACGATTTTTTTCCTATTAACTAACTAAGACTGAGAACGCGAACACAATCTCTCCCTACGCGTTTCGGTGGGGCACTGACTGTGCTTACGTTGCAAGGCCTGTCATAAGTATCCTATTTATCAAAAATTCTAATAAAAATTTTTAAAAGCCACTGCATAACATACGTATACTTTACCCCGTTATAATTATCCCTTAGCTCTCCTGCTTTGAAACATGTAAAGAATAAAGACTCTTAATATAGTTTAAGTTTATTCTTCATTCCACTTAGCTTAAAGTTTGTTATAATAAAAGGACTTCCAGTAGCACTTTGGAATGCTAATATTATTGTCGATGGTTAAATTTAGAGTCATTAATTAATTGTCAACTATTTCATTTCCATAAATCGCGTGATAACAGCGTACATAAACAAAGTGAATATAAATTATTATATCTATAAGTGACTGACAGCTAAGAGGGTTCCGATTACCAGTTTGTCTCGACTCGCAATACTGTTCAAAAGGTGAGAAGAAGAATGAGAGTAGTAAAAAAATAAGGATGTAGTCCCTCAATTATCTTTGATACACTTGACAAGATAAATAAAGAGAAATTCTGCTTGAGAAACTGTGCATTCACTTCAAATACGCTGCTTAAAATGACAAACTTCAGACTGGTTTTTAAAAAGAAAAAATATCAACCGACCAACCTTATTCATTTTGCTGCCTTCTGTAAAGCAAACAATGTGCAATCAATTTTCAGCAATAACTTCATAATCACAGAAATCTGTAGCTCAGAAGTAGTGGGGGACGAATATCGCAAAAGGGTAAACTTCCATTTATGCAGTCTTCCATAGTTATCACTTGACACTACCATCGAAAATGATATTCTTACATACAATATCTAAATCAATAGGCGGAAGTCCTGTAAGAACAATTTTGAAATAAAATTATGTTTTCCGGTAAGCAAATCTAAAAAGTCCATAATGAGGTAACTGATCATCAGAGGGTTAACATGTGTAGCCCAAGACGTGTTTGAATTTATTGAAGCGGAAATAACTTATTCAGCAGGACAATAATTTATTTTTTCGATGAAGGTGAGAGAAAAGTCTCGATAATACATATTTCCGTACGTCTAAAGTCTAATTATGTGCAGAATTATTTCCCCTTTTTTTACCAAATATTTCTTTCATTTTCAGACTATTTTTTTACCTGATTTTTTTTATCTTACATAAATTTATTAGATTATTCTCTTGTATAAATTATTTCGAAAATTAGTTTCCTTTATTACCTAAATATGTAGAGTCATTAGGCTTTTTGATGCTGGAGAAGTGAAAAATGAGCAATGCCCTCGCTGGGATTCCAACATGGACCTCTCAAATACGCGCCGAGTGTGCTACCGTTACACCACGAAGGCATGCAGAAGGGAGGGAGAAAGTACCTTATATATTTCGCATTTTAAATGGCACTTAAAAATTAGGGAACCCAGTCGCAAAATCCTAGTAATCATCACCTTTTAGTTCGGGAGCCGCTGTAGAGTCATTAGGTTATTTTTGAAGCAAGAGAGATGAAAACTGGCTGGAATCTAAACCTGGACCTCTTAAAAATGCACCTAGTATGCTACCGTTGCACTACGAAGACATGCAGAAAGGAGGGAGAAAATACCTTATAAGTAACTCAGGAAGTATGAGATAACCGAACTGATTTGATTGCTAATGAAAATCAACTACTTATATATATGTATCAGTTTGTAATACTATATAAAATATTAATTACCTAAGTTTATGAACTACTGTGTACTCATTTCACCATTAAGCATATATTCCCAAGATATTTTAAGCTTTTGAACTTGCTAAATAAGTTCAGAAATTCAAGAATGTAAATAAACTTAGAATTACGAAAGTATTGCTTTGGCATAGTGTTGAGGAGGAGGATTTAATAGAGTTTATAGTACGTTTTTTCGCTGTCTGTTGCCTACCACTCCATTGTAACATTTGAAGACACAGCCCTGCTAATTTGTATTATCTCTATATAAATCAGCCATTGGTAAACTTCGAAATAATCATTTCTCTTTTCTTCGCTAATGTACTCCAAATAACTTTCTGAAAACTTTCCAATGAAAATTTCTAATCCTATAGATTCCCATTAAAATCGTTTGGTTATAAAAATATACTTAGATAAATCTAAGTGCTAAAGGTAATACATATTTCCATATTTGGAAGTTTCCTTATAATGTTTGTTTGCAATGCTAATATGTATGTTTATCAATACCTTTTATTTTCTTTGTTAGCTATCGCATTATTACAGTTATTCAAGTAATTAGCCTGCTTGTTAGATATTTTTTACTTGTTCTTGTGATATGTAATTCTATTTATTTATTTTTATTTTTCTCTTGGCTACATATAGTAATATTAAACTGCGTATTAATTTGCGTTATTTACTTATTATTTCTTCGAGTTCATTTCTACTAAGTAGGTTTCCACCTTAAATAGATATTTTGGAAAAATTTTATTGCGTATGTGCACAAAAGCTAGTAATTAGAAATATAATAATTTATTATTAGGAATATGAAAACACAGAGTTCAAGTAAAAGCAGACAGATAAATGAAAAATAGTAAATGCTATAAAAGGAAGTCAATTAAAATTTTGAAATTAACAAAGATTCAATCTAAGATTGACATTAGTTCTAACTAAATGCTATATCATTTAGAGGATTGATCTAATACTGTTCTTTCTGCATCATTTCTTAGTGTACGTCTTAATGTTGGCGCTTAAAGCAAAATGCTTATTTAACAAGATAAATTTTCTAAAAATTGCATTAAAAAATCAGACCTAACCTGAAGAGATTTCTTAATTAGATATTTGACGAATAAATGTCAAATGAGTCATATAGAATACAAGCAAAAAATAATTTTTTTTTTAAAAAAGTACATTTTGGCTACGTACGAAAATTTTTAATGTAGCTATTTAAATCACTCTACTGAAACAAATATCAGCATGAAAGAAAAGTATTCAAATGATGTAAAGAAGCAATGCAAAATTCCATTTCATTTCCTATTCTTGTATCTTTACCATGTTATTATGTGCTATAAAAGACTTATAGCTTGTCTCATTTTTGAGACTTTTGTCGCATGTTTGATAGATTATTTTGTCGTACGTTGTCGCTAACGTACCGACATTTATATGTGGCAAATAGAAAATTTTCTCAATGGCAAAACATTTATATACTTAGAAATCAGACAGTTATTAAATAAATAAGGAATTTGTGTTATTATAATTAATAAATTATTAAATATTAATTAACAAAAAAGGAATTTGTGATTTGTAAGCAATATTTTTTTTCTAATAAAGAATATTATTATTAAATTAAAATGGAAATTTCGCTTCAGCAAATCATCAAATAGAAGTACAGAAAAATTTCCCTTTAATAATTAGTCCTTTTTTAAATTTTGGCTTATTATAGGGCGGCCATAAACAAATGTATTCTTTCATCCTCTCATAGTTATGAGAAGTAAGCAACTGCATAGAAAGACCTCTGATTGTGTTTCAATCAGAACAAACCTTTTAATCAGAAGAAACCTGATTAAAAGTCTTATTTTTATGAATTCTCTTCTTAAGATATTTTTTCATACTTTTCATAGTTTTGCATTATTAATTTATTATATTTTATTTTTAGATGCGAAAAACAGTATTTATTTTCGTCGTCGTGCTTGCGCTTGGTCATTGCTCAACCATACCTGAACAGCCAGAACCAGAGTTACCTGCCTCACCTGCAGATGAGCGTTCATCAACGGGTTCACCAGAGATATCAACCAAGACACCACCACACACCCACGAAGAACATCCGAAAGATGACCCTGACCATTCTGACCATGAAGGCCATGAAGATGAGCCAAAATCTATTAAAGAAGTGAAAGATGAAGGTGATCATGAGCATCCAGGGCACGATCATTCTCCTGAAACTGGTCATGACCATAGTTTGGATCATCCCGATGAGTCCTCTGTAAGTGAATCGCAGGACGATTCCAAACAACAGGAGCAGTCATCTTCTGAAAATCCATCTGAAGGTGGTGATCCTAAGACCAGTGGTGATGCTGACAAAAGTCGCTTCAAAAGAGGATTATGGAGGCGGAGATTGGATTAAAGCATTTTTTAAACAAAAAAGCTTGAGCCTACAATTAATTTAATGTAACATAATGCTTCGTAAAAAAACTCACTAATTATGATGAAAATTGGTGTTATTATTGCACAAAAGTTTTGTACTTACTACTGAAAAATTAATTACTACAATAGTGAGATTATTAAATTTCAAAGAAATTTATCAAAAAGGTTAATTAATCGCTTTGTTAGCATAATATGCGCATACCATTGAAATAAAAAATCTGGCTATATAATGACTCTGAATGTCAATGAAATAACATGTAATAAGATTTTTAGCAGGTGAAATGGTTAGGATAACCGCTTTTGTTGCAGTAGATTCACTTATCGTGAGAATAGTGTAGTTGCAAGAAAGTGCTCCTGTCAGTAGATATCTGTATAAGTTAGATCATTCCTCTTAGATTTTCCTTCATTTGCTACATGCCTTTTACAAGAGCATTTGTACGTACGTAGATAGGTGGAATTTATTTAGATATGGTTCACGATTTTTTGCATTGAATAAAAAGATATTTTTTAAAATCCTGTGGTCTTTTGTTTCAGCAGGGTAAACATTCACTTAAATTTCATTAAATCTGTAATATAAAGGACAATATGAAAATTTTAATGACTTTTTCTCAACTTAATCATTCTATTTTTTCCACGATTTCACAGAATAATTTTACATGTGACTTTCCAACATTGCTAATATAAATAAACATAACAAGAACACATTTTTAATGCACATCGTTTATAAATATATAGTAATTGGTTTTTATCTATAATAGTAAACTGTTATAGATAAAAACCAATTACTATATACTGCTGTTTCCTGCAGCGTCATCATTCTAAACACCATATTCAATTTAAAATTGGGAAAAGAAGTAATCAAATATTGGGAAAACTTTCTGCTTCTTAAGAAGAGGGACCTACATCAGATGAGCTTCGAAGTCAATAGAGTTTCATTCAAAATCTACCTTACTCTACGATTGCTTTTTCGCATAGTCTTATATTTTACGTTTAGATTAGTTCCAATTAGATCACGTTGAGCATTACAGAAGTTGAAATAGGCCGTAAAATATAACTTATCGTTATTATTTCGTTCCTTTCAGGCACAAACAGAAAATTGCTAGCTTTTATACATGGAATTTGTGACTCTCTTACGAAGTATAAGTTTTTTAAAACATTTTTAAAGTCCGTGTAAGATGTGTGACTTATTTCTACACCTTCCTTGTTAAATTTTTAACTGTATTATACATTATTACTTTTATTATTCATACAGATATAAAATTATAGAAAAATGTTGAAAACGCCATATTTAATACACTATTGACGACTTATAAGTCGTTTGCTTTTTATTATATAGAAAAGGAATGAATGCCTTATTTATCTGAAAAATTCATTATTAATTTAAAAAATAACAAAGCCAGTCAGGTTTTAAAAGTCTGTTCAGTGATCCATTAAATATGATTATATTACAATATCACTTAACAATTTGGTAAAAGTACGAAAGTTTGGTTAAAAAAGAAGTACGTCATTGTTTCAAATTGTTTTATGCCCTTATTAAGCTGAGTTTACATTAAATCTGTTCTGTTTATTAGCCTTAGGATGTTTACTAGCGAGAAAACCGTCTCACTCTTTGTTTTAGAAGCAGAAATTCAAATATAAAATTCAAATTAATAATAATTTTAAGAAACTTTTTAATATCCTCATGAAACTAAAATACAAAATAAAATCAAATAAATTCTATAAACAGTGGTTCTGTAAACAGTTTCTTAAAATTAAGTGATAATTAGTTGACATGACCACATAAGTTAGAAATTTTTGCGCTATTAATTTCTTCTTACGAAGTTAAGATTTTCTGTCATTTTAAAGTATATGATGTACTGTTAAATTAATATTCACAAATCTAAAATAATGCTCGTTAGGTAAATTAACTTAATTTCGGGTATTATAAGAATACTTCATTTTGTAAACAAATCAACAGACCATTGCTATTAATTTTGCATAACTCATTCATGTTATTCAAGCTTGCAACTATTTTGAAAATATTATTTCTATTACCTGCGGAAATTACACAAATCTTTCTTAGATGGCTAAAAAACATAAATTGTCTACAGATTTGACTTAGGGTAGCTTTTTAACCACATATAAAACATATAAACATATAAAAGGCATGCAAAACAAAATTCATGATGTCTCATTTCAGCCTTTCCTACCTTAACTTTTCTTCAGATGGCAACAAAAATAGTGCACTTCAGGCATTTTTCTCCATTCTGTTGCTTCCTTATATATATATAAATTGTATGCATAATAAATAAGATGCATGTAATATAAATTTATAGAAAGAGGGAGGCAAAAAAGAAAGAAATTTAGAACCTAATTCACAAAGACATGTAAGAAATAAAATCAAAACCAGTAAAATCTCAAAAATTTCCGAATAAAAGCATCAACTAATTGTTTTCAAACCAGAAGAATTTCCGAAATTTCCGAATCCTCTATTTATTATGTATAATACAATATATATTGTATACATAATAAATAGAGGATACAACATATAAGGAGGACACAGCATATGATACTGTGAACTTGGCCCTCTAAACAGAAGTGCCCCTTATTCAGATGGATTGAGAATTTTTAATTTTAAAAAGCATTTTAACCTTAATTTCAGCTTTCATAAATTTTGAGTGCTACTATTTCATGTTTCTTAAAAATATTACAGATAGGTATGATATGCATATTATTACAAAAAAATAACTAATATTTATAATGTATTCGTTAAACAGTGAATAAATTTCATCTGAATGTACATACTATTATTTAAATATTTTAACATACATTAAGAATGATCTTATTATAAGAATGCCTGCAATATTTATACTGTATATGACAATACACAATATACATAAGAAATAATTATTATAACGCACTATATAATGCCGAATGCCTTCTGTATTTATACTGTGTATGGTAATTATGTATAAGAAGTGAAAGTTTATCAAAAGCGAAAGGAAATTTATAAAGTTTAGAAGAGTTCTAAGAAATCGTAAATGGTAACTAAACGTTAGACAGACAGGCAGCAAGTTATCGCTAAATCTAAAACAACAATTCAAACTTGAGAAGGATATTAAAGATCCTTTATTTAAAACTAAATAAGAACAGAAAACACACTTTGGGTTCACGACTCAGCCAGCCACTTGTGGCGAGATAAGTATAACATTATGTTCAAATGTAAAATTTAAATTCAAATAAACTAATAGCCAAAGGCTACATAGAACAGTTAATGCGAAGTTGGCTGAAAACTTAACCGGCATAGATATCAACTATTGGCAATCAGTATAACGTAAATCTTATCTTATCTAGCAATCGAGTAATGTAGCCTCAAGAGGCAGAATATGCTCTAATCTAAGAACCTCAGTATAAATACTTGCGAGCTAATTTACAGTCTGGCGGAAAAACGGAAGGAAGAAGTGGTAGTAAAGATCCAAAACATAAAACAACTAGCTAATTAACGTAAAGGAACCTTTTAAAGTAATTTAATGCACACTTCAAGTTTACTTAAAATAATCACACAAACTCGTATCCTTTCCCTTACTGCTCACAAAAATACACTGCTTCAGATAAATTGTTAAATTTAAGGTTAGAGGGGGAAAACCCTTAGTCTGGAGTAGATTTTGCATAAATCCCTATCGATTTCGAGATCGATCTGATACAGGTCCCTTATTGTGGACTGTAACTATAAAATAAAGGAACTAGTTTCTTCGAAATTCAACTTTCATTAATTCGTAATCTAACCGCTCAATTAACAGCCATTCAAAGCGAAACGAACATCATTCTATCAAAACCAAGAAGGTTGTATTCTATCCGTCTTAATCAAGACACTTATATCAAGCAAACAATATTGGTGCATGCGGTGTTACAGGATTCTCTGTTAGGCAACGACGGTGAAGGAGAAAGTTTTCGCTTAACAGACTGTCAGGCGCCAACATCTCACCCGACGTTGAAATCCTAATTTCAAAACAAATATACATAATTTAAAACATTCAAAGGTAGACACATATTAGTTCTAAATAATTAAATGCAGTATATGAATTTAAGAAACAAACAAAATGAATTTTATAGCAGAAAAAATGTCCAATATTAATATAAGGAATTATAACACAATTTCAGTACTTCAGTCGTTTGTAGGCAGAATATATATGTTAGACATTCCACGTTTTACCAGTCTTTAAGGAGTTTTGATTAACAACACGGATTTTATCATCGCTTCCAGGGATGATATCATAGATACGGCCTATTAATCCAAGTGCATAGAAGTAGTTTATCCTCTTTAACTAATACAAGAGTACTTATTTTTATATTGGGCTTTTGAAAGAACCATTTACTTCTCTGCTGAAGATTAATTAGGTAATCTCTAGTCCATTTTTTCTATATTACTTGGTTAATTTTGACAATTTTCTGCCAGCGGGAAAGTCTATTATCGGGAATTTCTTAAATGCAAGCTTCAATCAGAGCATTAAGAAGTCTTCCGATTAAAAAATGACCAGGGTTCAAAGTTTCGAAGTCATTGCGATCTGGAGATAAAGGTAGTAAAGGTCTTCTATTTACTATAGATCCAATTTGATTTATACCAGCCAAAAATTCTTCGAGAGTTAATTCTGTGTTTCCAGTAGTTCGTTTTAGATGATGTTTAAAGGATTTCACTCCGGCTTCATAAATACCACCAAAACCGGGAGATTGAGGTAGACTGAATTTAGAAACGATTGATTCAGAAGCTAAATATGAAAGTGCGAAATTTTAACAAGGATTAACAGCTTTTTCATGTCGGAATTGGCTTCCACAAAGTTGGTTGCCTTATCTAAATATATAGTCCAGCCATGTCGCGAGAAAAATCTTTTTAATGGTGCAATTACAGCCTGTGATGTTAGATCTGTAACAAAATAGAGGTGTATCGCTCGAGTAACTTAGCACACAAAAATGATAACATATATCTTATTTAAGGTATTTCTTCGTTGGTTTTTATATTTTATGTAAAAGGATCCGTATAAATCAGTGCCAGTTATGGAAACGGGGAATCCGCGACACTCTTTATTTCGGTTATGGTGCCATAAGTTGTTGGGCTATTTTGGATTTATTTTTAAAACAGGTAATGCATTTATGTAGTATTTTACGGGCATTGTTTCTGCCATTTAATGGCAAAAATTCCTGCCGAACACAATGAAGCAAAGTTTGAGCACCAACATGTAAATTTTTTAAATGAAAGTGTTGCATAAAAGTAGCATTTTAATTTTCCACCCAAGTGTTCAATTTTCTTCAAGGTAAGGATTTAAATTACTTAAGTGACTATCCTTTAGATTTTACCACATCTAAGGGCTTTGAATTTCTATTTTGAATAAAATTCTCTGTACTAGTTTTACAATGAATAGCTTGACTTACGCAAATTATCTCTAGTAATAGGACCTGATGACCTCTTACCTTGTCGACAACTGGAAATAAACCTATAAATAAAACTAAGAATATGAATTAGTTTCACAAAACTGTTACTTAAAGAACGCAAACTCTTGATGAAATCAGCATTAGAAGTGATACAAAGAAAAACTTAAGGAGATCTTTTCATTTCACATTTGTAAAGTTTATAGTCTTTATCATCTAAACTGGTCTTTTCTATAACACTGATGTCAAGATTAGCAGGTCCTTTGACTTATAGTTTTAGAGATAAAAGTTCGCTAGGCTCGACTCCACGAGAAATCAAATCAGCACGATTCTTCTCATAATGGATAGGTTTACGCATGAATTTTCACAAAACGATTTCCAACAAACGTTTTGATTCAATGTGGAGAACATGTAGAGACATTGGGATATTATGGAAGCAGAAGACGTGAAAAATAAGCAGTGCCCTCGCCGGGACTCGAACCACGGATCTCTCAAATACGCGTCGAATTGCTGACCATTACATCACGAAGGCATACTAAGAAGGCCGGAGAAATACCTTATATACTCCCCTTTTTAAAGGGCGGCTGGGGATTAGGGGACAAATTCACCAAATCCCGGGGGGTAAAGAACCATCATCCATCACCGTTTTTTAGTTTGGGCGCCACTGTAGAGACATTAGGTATTTTTACTTCCTTGTACGAAGTAAAAAGTAAGTATTGTAATCGTGAAAAGTTTCAGGCAGCATATTTCAATGAAAATATCCATTTTGACCGCTATCGAATGCAATTTAACGATGTTTTTGCGCAATATCTGTACTTAAAGACAGAATAAAAGACTCGTTTCCTCCAAAAAAATTATAAAACTGCTTTAAAATGAATTCTGAAGAGAATTTTTTGTGGCGTCTGTACGAACGTATGTACGTACGTCCGTGCGTACGTACATATCTCGCATAACTCAAAAACGAGTAGCCTCAGAACGTTGAAATTTTGTATATAGGACTGCTATAACATGTAGATGTGCACCTCGTATTTTGGTTGCAATCGGCCGCATATATATCCACTCTGTTACCCGGTACAGTGATCTCAGTTTCTTTACTCTTATATGTTTGTAAATTGTACATTTTTTGCTTTAAAAGTGATTGAATTATGTTGTTCTTATCTTCCGGTTAAGGTTTTTATGCTTTTCGTAATTCTGGAAGCAATATTTGTACAATTATCAACAATTTAAAAGCTGTTTAAGTGCGGTTAAGTTTTAAATAACATGGCGGACATATTTGTTTACATTTGAAACAGCAGAATTGTAGATTTGTTGCCAATCTAGAGAGACTAAGCTTCGCAACAACAAAAATAACGCCTTCATTTATTATTGCGAATTAAATCATGCTTAATCCTTTCTGGAATTTTTTCGAGGAAATAAGTGTTTAAGATTTACTTAATTTTTAATAATTAGTAATTTTTAATACAGATATTTTGAGCTTTTATGTATTTTTGTCTTGTCGCGAAGTGAAAACTGAATTAATTGAATGAGAAATACTCAATCGTCTGTGAAAAACTGTTTCTTTTTTGTTTTGTTTGTTTAATTTCTTTTTTGCATCGTTCTGGCTTTATTATAGTATTTGAAAAGAACATGTGGCAACGATTAGATAATTCTTTAAATGATATACATTTTGGGCATTCTGAGTTATAATATGAATGAAATATAATACTGTTAAGTGAACCTAGTGCCAGAGTGTCGCTATGTTAAACAAATAGAGTGAATTTTAAAGAATGCCTTTATTCTAGTGTGGTTTATGCGCTGTCGGCGAAGTAGATTTAATTAAATCCAATAGTTTAAAAGAAATGCAAGAAACAAATGCGGATAATTTAATATTCCGTACAGGGAAGTCATGTGGTGTACACATCAGATTTTTTGAAAGTAGGAGAGATGAAAAATGAGCAATGCTCTCGCCGGGACTCGAACCACGAACCTCTCGAATACGCGCCGAGTGTGCTGGCCATTACATCACGAAGGCATGCTAAGAGGGCCGGAGAAATGCCTTATAAACATTTTATCCATGCTAATGTTACAGTCGAATCCGAATATAATGTTACCTTTTTAATGTCTAAATTCAAAGAAGTCAGAACATTTTTAGCAAGCTTAGTAAGTAGAAGAGAAGCTAAGAGCACCAAATGTGGCAACAAAGAAACTTTAAAGGGGCTACTCGAGATCTGTTTGCCAGTAACTTTAAATAAGAGCTATCTTGATTCGGTTTTAGATAAATCACCACTCTATATGCAGATGTTGAAGCATCAGCATAAATAGCTTCCAAAATGCTTAAAGGTTTAGCCAACTCATCACAATATTAAGCTAAAGGAACTTTAAATTAAATTTGGCATAAGAAACATTTTTTGTAATTAAGTTTGAAACTTTGAATTAAGACTTGATCATGTAATGTTGATCATGATCACTTGGTATCTACAAAATGCCAATATCAAGCGAATGCTTCAAATCAAAATGATGTTTTCTAGAAAAATGTCCCTTTACTACACAAACTCAAATTACAAAGGAAAACAACGTCCCAATAATTACATGAAACCTACGAAACCTATAGCCATATAAAATCATCAGAAATTCTAAACTCTGCCATATAATATTCAAATTCTTGAAGAGATAAAAAATATAAACCTAACATCCAAGTTAAAATTAATGAACTTCTCATTATCTCTCATTTTCCATTTAAAATTAATTGATGAGCTCAAGTTACTCTAATTCCTGATGATAATAAAACTATTTCACTTGATAACTTTTAAAATAGTATTATACACCCTAGTATAACTTAAAAAGCTTAAGTAGTACAAAACTTTTAAGAAAACTTATGTATCCTGGCGGCATTCTATCTTATTTGTGGAACCTGTTTATTTATCGATAATCTGCAATAACTTCCGCTTTAATTAAAAATGTATATACAGCCGTAAAGAAATTACTCTAAATATCATATTACTAATAACATTCTAAAACTCAGGTCAAGGTGTAATCAAAATTAAAACTTGAATGGGTTATTTTAAATACAATTTAAGGAATATTTTCAAAGGCTGATAAGAAAAAGGATTTAACAGTATTTTAATAATAATATTTTTAAATTAATTAGTTAGCAATGCGGTCATATCGTACGTAACCCTTTTCTAAATATAATACAAGTTGTAACAAAGTTGATGTTCTAGAAAGTGTATCAAGAGAACTAACTATAAAGCTTTATAAAATTTCACTTACACCGAAAAAAAGATAATAATTCTGTTGAATAAAATTATTATTCTATTTAATAAAGTATTTCTTTTATTATTCTGTTACTCAAAATTATTTTCTTACTGAAAAGGATGAAAATATAATGGCTGGTTATTAATTGTTGGTTTACTATCAATAATTAGAAGATTAAGAGTTTGGGGTTTTGCGTCTTCTTTGTTTTCGCAAAGAATTTTGTTAGTTTTAGAATTTGGTCTGTCTGTAATTCAAGGTTTTATATTTAGAATTTTGATGCTATTATATGAGTTTATTTATTCATATTACCCCATTAACTTTTATTTTACTAAAAATCGAAATTTTAATCTTTAATACTAGGAGTTAAAACATTGGTTTGTGGAACCAGTAACCTAAAATATTAGTTTTACTTCTTATTTTTCTTAATTCCCTTACTGTCATTTTTCTCCCTTTGTCCTTCTTTATAATCATTTAATCTCATATATATTTTCCTTAATTCCCTTACTTTCATTTCTCTCCCTTTGTCCTTCTTCATAATCATTTAATCCCATATATATATTTTCCTTAATTCCCTTACTGTCATTTTTCTCCCTTTGTCCTTCTTCATAATCATTTAATCCCATATATATTTTCCTTAATTCCCTTTAACATTTCTTCCAACAGTCTACTTTCCTATTAATTTATTATTTAATTGAATATCCTGCCTATTCCCGGCATAAAATTTAGTGCATCCTACATTCCCCAAAATAGTTTTAACCTCTTCTACTTACTCCTTTTACTCTTTATATTTTCCATAATTCTTGTAATTATAAGAGATAACCTAGTTTTCATTTTCCTATGAGAAGATGGACTAGGTTTCACGTATTCGGGTATTTTAGTAATCTGTTATCAAAAGCAGCTGCTTCAAGCTCTGTCACTATTATTTCTAATCGAATTGGATACATTATGTAGATACGATGTCACGAAATATACGTCGGCACGGTGCTCTGTTAGGAAAAATAGTACAATATCTATATTCTTAAATTTGTAAAGTAGCATTTTACATAAATAGATTTAAAAAGAAAATTCTTTTAAACATCGTTGCATCGATAGATATACCTCAGCGAGGCATTATGTCAAGAACCATTCAAGACATTTTATTTGCTTTCTGTTATACAGAAAACTTTTTAGGCTTCAAACAGCAAGGCTTCTTTGCTTTTCCAACTAAAACTAGATTTATGAATTCTTATATCACGTTACATCATTACCTTGCAATAAATAACTTTGCAGATGATTTACCTAAAGTTCGTCTTTCCTTTTCTCAAACAAACGTTTTTAATTGGAAGAACTCAGCAAATGTTTAAAGGTTTGCTGAGTTCAACTTAATTAAAAATAACTCTATTAATCATGCTTTTCACAAAGTATTTGAAAATTTTTCACCCAGTTTTCTGCTGCTTGAGAATTAACAAGATGAACTTCTCCAGGAATAGATTTAAATGTAATTTCATAGTACTAACGAATGTTTTCTAGCCACGCATTTGAAGTCAAAGGTTTCAGTAACTAAAGATTGACACTTTGTGACATTTCTTTTCACTTTTTCGCATACAGTTTATTTTGGAGGCTTTGCCTTATAAGTTTTTTTTTTTTTTTTTTTTTTTTTTTTTTTTGCTTTCGTGGTATAAATGAAAGCGTACTCGACACGTATTCGGGAGGTTCAGTGTTCGAGTCCCGATGAAGGCACTGCACATTTTTCACGCCTTCTGCTTCAAAAAAAGACCTAATGACTTTCCACACTTATGCCTTATTTCGTCACAGGCTTGTTCAGTCCCGACATTTATGCAAATTTGACACCTAGTGGCATTGTCTAAACTGAGCGGGAGAATCAGAACCCGCATGACTTGCAGCAAAGACTTTGGCTGCTGGTGGCCGCCGGCTTGCTTTGCTATGGCAGTCACTGTTAAATTTACACTCATGTCCTTAAATTAAGGATAATTCGGAGTCACGCGGAAATCGAACTCTAAAATAAATATATCACCTGTAAAATCATTACACACATCTTCAAGAATCATACGCAAATTTCAGGAAGTAACCAGATGACACCGATGGTACGTCACAATGACGAGAGTGTAAGAGAGTGATATATAAGGAATACAGGCAAAGAAGTAAAATTGTTCGCAGGCGCTTTATAAGCATTTCAGTGCAATAACCGAATAATTATGACACAAAGGACGCATTTGGATGATTTTTTACGTGGTAGAATTATCGGCCGTCTGGAATGTGGGCGTACTCAACTGGAAGTATCAGACGAACTTGGAATTGCCCAGAGTGTCATCTCCAGGCTTTGGCAACGATTCCAAGATGATGGTAATGTGAGTAGACGTTACAGCACAGGTCGCCCCAGAGTTACAACGCCGAATGAGGACCGGTATTTGGCAGTTACTGCCAAAAGAAACAGGCGGATCACAGCCTCAGACCTGTCTCGTCAGCTCTCTTCAGCCACTGGTACAACAATTTCAAGGCAGACCGTGTACAGACGCTTAGGGCAGATTGGTCTATATGCTCGTAGAACTGTCAGATGCGTTCCACTTACTGCAACACACTGTAGCCTGCGGTTAACCTGGAGTAGAGAGCATGCATTGTGGACACCGCAACAGTGGGCTTGTGTGATGTTTTCCGACGAGTCCAGGTTTAGCTTGCAGTCTGATTCTCGTCGGACTTTCATATGGAGAGCTCCAGGTACCCGTTACCACCAAGAAAACATCATTGAACGACACCGTTACGGTGGTGCAGGAGTGCTCGTTTGGGGTGGAATTATTCTGAGTTCCAGAACTGACCTGCATGTTCAAATTGGAACCATGACAAGCCAAATCTATCGTGACGTCATTCTGGAACAACATGTACGTTAGTTTCGGGGCGCCATGGGCGCACAATTTGTGTTTATGGATGACAACGTCCGTCCTCACCGTGCAAACATCGTAAGCGAATGCCTTCAATCGGAGGATAGCACCCGTATGGACTGGCCAGCATTCTCACCAGACATGAATCCAGTAGATCACGTGTGGGACGTGTTTGGCCGACGAGTTGCAGCCCTTCAACCTCCTCCTACATATCTACCGGAACTTCGGAGAGCATTGCTTTTTGAGTGGTGTAATATCCCCCAAGAACAGATCGACAATTTGATACTCAGCATGCCTAGGCGTTGTACGGACTGTATTGCATCGTCTGGGAGACACACAATGTATTAACAATCATACCAACCATGTAATATCGGTTTTTTTGTAAATAGGTTTTTTTTTTGTAATTTGGTCCAGGGAGAGAAAATCGTTAATTTTTTTAATAATATCGAACATATAGCATCTTTTTTTTTCTTTTGCTCTTTACCTTTTGTTTAATAAATAATCTTTACAAATAAGTCAAATTTGTTTTGCTTCTAACTTTTTATTTGCCTAATTTTGCATTATCCTTAATTTATGGACATGAGTGTAATTTATCATGGACAATATGCACGGTTTTGGTAAATTAGGTGGTCCGTCGTTGTTAAGAATTGTAGGTCCGAGTAGAGGCGCTGATGTTGTATCCAGCTAAATTGTTGTACGTTCCAGCTAGTGACTGTGTAGAGTCATTTAAGTTTGTCGAAGCAGGAAACATGAAAAATGAGTTATGATCTCACCAGGATTCGAACTTCGGATCTTTCCACTGCTAGCCGGTAATGTTTTCTGTTACAATATGAAGGTACGCTGTAAGAAGGAGAAAATTCCTGAAGCCTTCTCCACTTAGAGAATGACTGGGAAATCGGAAACACAGACATAAAATATAATTAGTGATGCATTATCATCCGCCGAGTTCATGCTCCATTTGTAGAGAGTCTAAACATATATCGGAACAGGAGAGGGGAAAAAGTCAACTATGCTATCACTGCGATTCGAACTGCAGGCCTCCCGACTGCTAGCCGGGCGTGCTTTCTAGTTACATCACGAAGACAATCGGTAAAGAAGCAGAAAATATCTTACAACAGTAAGTGAAGTAGACCTAAAGTTTGTGTTTGTGGTAAGTTAATTCGTAAGTGATCGGAAAATAAAGTTAAGCTGATATGTTACATTATAGTGTGTCTGTTGCTTTCATATTCAGATTTAAGCTGAGGGAAATAGCTCGCCACCACAGTAAAGGTAATGTTTGAGGGTAGAGATACTTAATCAGTTAAAACAAGACCCCTCAACTTATCATAACCTCAAGAGCTTTTTCTAGCAGAAGTTAACCAGACACTGGAATACTTTTTAAATGCTTTGTAGAAAATAAAAAAAAATAAAATAAAATAAAAATGCTAGAGAATAAATAGTTTTAGAATTTGTTTACCTCAATTTCAATTTTTCGAATTTTTATGAGTATTCATCGTCTATAATATGAGCAATTCTTGTTTATTTTTTCAATACATCAGAAATTTGGAGCATTATTCATACCAAACTTTCATATAGGATCCCAACACTAAGCTTTCCGAATTTCATTAAAAGCCGCTTTTTACTCAAAGTCATTCTTCTTTTCCCATGAACAACAATTATGGAAGCTTTCAAGAGAACGGAAGAGAGTTCTCGAGTTTTCTTATGAACCTGAAACAGAAGTGAAATGAAGCGTTATCAGAGAGAGCACACATTTTCCTTTTCCTTCATACTTTCAGAATGGATGCTTTCCGTTGTTTTGAATGAATGAACATTTGTATGGAGAAATATTATGATATACAATTTTTATTAGAAACTTCAATTCAAAGGTATTCATAATTAATTTTGCCCTTCCCCAAAGGAAGAAATGTTGTGTTTAGAGAAAAGAAAACAGAAAACTTACCAATTCTTCTCTGGAGTATACACTAGGTTCTACATCGTTTTGAAAAGAATATAACAGATATTGCTCACATGTTAAACAAACAGGTTAGCATTCCTTTGTAGAGACATTAAGATTTTTTGGAAGTCAGGGAGATGAAAAGTTAACAACCGCCTTCGCCGGGAATCGAACCACGGACCTCTGGAATACCGGCTCAGCGTGCCATAGTGGGAGAAATACCTTATATACTTGTCTTTTTAAAGGGCGACTAGTGTTTTAGGGGACCTAGTCGCCAAATCCTGCGTGTGGAGAATCATCATCCACAACCCTTTTAGTTCGGGCGCCACTTGTAGAGACATTAGTTTAAGTGGAAAAGCCGTAGAGATGAAAAATTAGCAACCGCATTCGCCGGAAATCGAACCACGGACCTCTGGAATACCGGCCCAGCGTGCTACCGTTACACCACGAAGGCACGCTAGGGAAGTGGGGAAAATACCTTATACCTTTAGCCTCCAAATATCATTTTAGAGAATGGTATATTCAATAAATCATCGATTTAAAGATGTGATTGGAATTTGTCCCAATTACTCTAACATTTTTCACAATTATTTTTCTTCGAGTAAACAAATTTTTAAAGATTATCTTGTAAGGACTTTATTTTATTCTAAACAATTATTTTTAGTTTTACTTTCCTTTCGCTTCTGATTTCAGTTTCCTACTGGAATGTAAATTTGTAATGACGTATTATGCTAATCTAAGCGTGTTTCAGAAGCAGTATTTAAGCCGCATTTCAAACGTAGTAGTGAGGAGTAGTAGCGGAGTTAGCTCCGAGTCTATGCTGCGTGTTTGAAATTAGTTCTCTACTCGGTGAAGACACTTATCAGTTTATACTAATATCTCTAGGCTCGGCTTTGCTGTGTTCAGCCGATTTAGCGTTAAGCTAAGGATCCAGTCTTTAGCTATCTCAATTTAATATGCATTTTAAATTCTTATTTTCTGTTAATTTAGTTAGCCACAAGTTGTGGTGAATTATGAGCCCCAATAGCATGCATCTGTTTAATTTAGTTTAAATAAAAAAGGTAATTTAAAACCTTCTTCTACAGTATTTATTCTTCAACGACGTAGCGAGCATTCGCTACTTCGTCTTCCACGTAGAGTCCACGTTGCGTGCTACCAAAAAGAACGCAGAGACTCTATAATCTTTGAATGAATTTTTTAAAGCGGGATATTTCTTGAAGTCGTACAGGAAAGTAACATACGAAAACTAAGAATAAACTTAAAATAAGTTTTCGTTATTTAGAGAGTCCACTAATTAGATCTGAAATACACAAAGCTGTCACATAATAGAGGTATCCTTTACTTAGAGATGCTCACTAAGAGATTTTTCTATGCATGAAAAGCTAAATGTTTCACTCTTCCCATAGCATAGCCTATAGTTCGTGAAATTTCCCAAATAGCAGAAGTTAACCAGGCTTTTATTAATTTATTTGAATCCATAAGTATACAGCTCAAATTCTAATGGTCAGACCGTAGAATTAAACAGCGTACAATGGTTTTACCCATTCCACTAGGGTTAAGATTATTAATAGCATAATTAAGAAAAGGCCATATTAATAGCATGGATTAATGCTGCTTTTTCAAGTAAAGAAAGTGAGCTAGTACGGATGAAGTATAACGTTTTCAAATAATGAACTAGTATGAATTAATAACAGCCTTTACAAATACTTGAGAGAGAATACGTACGGATAATTAAGCTTTACAAATATGAAATTCCCATAATCGATTTTACATGAGAAGCAATGTAAATGGAGGAAAAACATGGCAATCCAAAATAGGACAGGAATAAATAGGAACAGGATAATAAATAGAAATAGGACAGGAATAAATTTTGAATTATATATAATTAGCCTTTAATATTTTCTCTTCTTCTCGCAAGAAACGAAAGTAAATCGATGTTAAGTATGTTCTGTATTAAACCTGAAGTCAACAATAAATTTTAGTCGGACTTTTTTTTTTTTTTTTTTCTGTTGTGTTCGTTCAACTCATATTGTAGTAGAAGCCGGGATGAAGATTCGTTTGTCAAGCTTGAAGGTCAGATGAGTTTAAAGAAAAATGAGTTTAACCTTGTAACATATGGTATAATTTCCAGTAAACTTTAAATTTTTCATGTTTATTTTCAATGTCTTCTATTGTTCTGAGTTAGACAAGTACGCAAATATGAAATTGGATAGGTTAGGTTAGGTTATTTGAATACAGTAAGGTATTTCTCCCACCTTCTTAGCGTGCCTTCGTGGTGTAGTGGTCTAGATGCTGGGCGCGTATTCCAGAGGTCCGTGGTTCGATTCCCGGCGAGGGAGTTGCTCATTTTTCACCTATCCTGCTTCCAATTAGCCTGATGTCTCTACAGTGGCGCCCGAACTAAGAGGATGGCGGATGATGATTCATCACACCCATGATTTAGCGATTGGGTCCCCTAAAACCCCAATCGCCCTTTAAAAGAGGGAGTATGTAAGGTATTTCTCCCCGCCTTCGTAGCGTGCCTTCGTGGTGTAGTGGTCTGCATGTTTAGCGCGTATTTCAGAGGTCCGCGGTTCGATTCCCTGCGAAGGTGTTGCTCATTTTTCATCAATCCTGCTTCCCAATTAATCTAATTTCTCTACAGACACAAGAGGATTACCTGCCTCAGGAGGGATACCTGCGTGGAGGATATTTTAAGAGAAATAGCTCGTATTCAAATAACTCATGACGAAAACCATGAAAACTAACCATGCAGCCAGCTCATTCGCCTAAGTACGAATACAGGACTAATTTCGGATATTCAGTGGTCTTAATCAAGCAGCCATTGGTCTAGCGAACTGAGTGTGGCAACGTATCATACTTGAAGTCTTCATGGAGAATTTTCGAAGAAAATTTAGCTTATTGACTTTTATTAATTTACGCGAATCCATAAGTATACAGCTCAAATCCTAATGGTCAGACCGTAGAATTAACCAGCGTACTATGGTTTTACCAGTTCCACTAGGATTAAGATTATCAATAGCATAATTAAAAAAAGCCATATTAATAGCATGGAATAATGCTTCCTTTTCAAGTAAAGAAAGTGAGCTAGTACGGATGAAGTATAACGTTTTCAAATAATGAACTAGTATGAATGAATAACAGCCTTTACAAATACTTGAGAGAGAATACGTACGGATAATTAAGCTTTACAAATATGAAATTCACACAATCGATTTTATATGATAAGCAATGTAAATAGAGGAAAAACATGGCAAGCGGAAATAGTTCATCATCTCACAACTGATCTTCGGTTTGGGACATCCTTAAATAAAAAATATCAAAAAGCGGTAACTAGAATTTATATATTTTAGCAAACATAATTTATGTGATATAGAGGTGCTTAATTTCTTCTGGCTTTCCTATGAATTTTCCTTTTATAACTTCTACACAAATATCTAAGGTGTTTTCTAAATACATCTAACTCCTCTAAAAATACATCCCTTCACTTAGCTGATTACCCTAGAAGAATTTGTCATAATCTAAATAATCTATTCTGATAAGAAAGATTTTTTATTGCTCCCATATATTTAACAACACTGTCACGAGAATATTTTGCATAATTTTATTAATTTCCGTTCTGAAAAATCACCTTTTGGTATATTTAATGGAAATCCCAGCATTTTTAGGGTGAAGAATTTTTACTCTAATAAAACCCTAATAAAAAACGGAAAAGTATATTACAAATAAATCAAAATTTAAACAAATTTAAATTTAAATTTTAACAAACACGTATAAAAGTAAAAAAGCAAATTTAAAGCAAATTTAAAGCCAAAATTTAAAAAAAAAAGCAAATTTAAAACCAAAATAATTTTTTAAAAAATTTTTTAAACATGAAAAGAAGTGAAAAAATGAAAAAATGAATGACGAAACGCGAATTGAATGATTGGAGAGTTAGGTTTGGAGACAACTTCCCCTTGATGTCTTCTGCCTGCTCAACAATCATTCACGTATGCATTTTTAAAAAATTGTTTGAATTAATTTTAATTTGCTAAATTAGTGAATTTATTTTCATGGATTGGTTTTGCACTTGATTTGCTTATGCTTCTGAATTTAAATGATATTGTAGATTAGTTCGAGAATTAAATCTTTTATATGTTTGCACATTTTTTAAAATTCTTTTAAAAATTATTTTGGCTTTAAATTTGCTTTTTTTTTTAAATTTTGGCTTTAAATTTGCTTTTTTACTTTTATACGTGTTTGTTAAAATTTAAATTTAAATTTGTATTTAAATTAAATATATTTAATTAAATTCAATTTATTCTTACAAATAAATCAAATGTATATCCCTAAAAGATTTTTTATTGAGCTTTTTCTTATTCATCTGAGGTTGTTTCAAATTCAGAAGTTGATTATTGAAAGATAATCAACTTCTAAAACAAGCATCGATTTTCATTATTAACCATATATTGCTATAATATATTAAAATGTGTCCTTGAAGATTTTTAAGCCACTCTCTTTCTCGAAAATTATACAAAATTAAGTGTTTTTCGATGCATCTGCTAAGTGGTTTAGTACATTTCGTATTTTTAAAGACAGGTATTTTTCCGAAAAAAAAATAAAAATTTCTTCAAACAAAAGGTCTGTTATTCGCGTTATGCTGCAGGCTTTTAGACAGCTTTCTGTACCTGTTAGACAAGTAGCACTCTTATTTTCATCTCGATGAATTCATTTTTCACGACGGGAGCATTGACCACTCATACCCTCCCTTGAAGTCACCCCTGTCTTGGTATGCAAAGACTCTGTCAATGTATTCCAAGGTCAAATTCCGCAGGTACTTTAACTTCAAAACAGTAACCTGAGATAATGATCAAGTGGGGGTTACTTTACAAAAATGGTGTCTCCATCATTGGCGTAAGTTAGCCAGTGCGGTGCCACTAGGGGTTCAAATGAAGGTGCCTTTGAGGTATAGAAAATATTGTTTAAATCTTCCACTTCAGTAGCTTTAAGAAAAAAAAATATATAATAATAATACCGTCATTATTTTCCTCCAGTAAATACGTTTATCGTAACAACTATATAAAGATATAACCCAAGATATGGTATGTTCGCGTTACGATCATGCTTCTAGAAGCTGCTTGTTTATAGGTTAAGTATTAAAACCATCAATTAAGTTTCCTTGCATGTCTAGATTAAAAAATAATTATTTTATGATTCTGAGTGGGATAGATTTTAATTTCTTGAGTATGCATATTTCATATTGTTTTCGTTAACATATAGGTAGTTTAGAAGTCTAAAGTGACCGAGGGGAAGAATCCGGTTAAAGGGAAGAATGCTTTCGCGGAGGACAATCTGAGCGAAGCAGCTTTTATTCCCGTTAAACATATGGAAAGCCAAGAAAATGCTAATGCACCCAGTTTGTCTCAATGACGGGTCAAACTATTAGCATTCTGCATTCTTATACACTTGGCCATTCGTGGTGGGGGCAAATAATATAGAATTTGCGAAAACTTCTAAACATGATCTTAATATCACTAATGAAAATCTGCTGTTGATGATTCGTGCCTCTAATTCATGACGCTTTCTTTCTTAGTTTTTCTAGATGTGTGCTTATTTGACAAAGTAACCTCTTATGCTTCCAGATATCATCTAATTTTTTTCTACGTTATGGCAGCTATAAATTTACTTTTATATTTTGTTTCAAATGCTATTCCACTTAGCTAAAAGAAAAGTAATAATTATCGAGTATCAGTTTTATCCTAAGATATTTGATTTTCAGGGAGAAAAACTAATCTGCCATCAGGGTATAATATGGTTCTTGATTACTTCAGTCAGTGTTATACATCAATTTTCAAAAATAAAGGAAAATTCACAAAAATAGACATTAATCAAGCATTTACGTATATTTATGTAAGGATGTTCATAAAATTTAAATAAGTTATGGAACTAATAATAAGGTACAAAATGAAGCGAGAAAAAGGCTCAAAAAATTATTTTATTTTTTAAATTAGCATATAAATGAAATGACAAAAAATTAAAAAGTCGGTTTGAAACAGGGAAGATTTTTTTCAGTATGGAGTGTGATCATCACGAACAGCAATATAATATCTACGGCGATGATTGTTACGGTTGGTAATGATGCCTATGACCAGTACAGAGTGAAGTCTATCGTATTTCCAAGGCTTTTCCAAGCTCCTCAAGGTTCGGAGTAGAAGGCTGAGAGCAGCGTCACGGGCTTCTTTAAGCATCACAGATGTGCTGAAAAAGACTTAAGACCAAGATGGTCATTTTGCGTGCATTATTGTTTTCTTCTGAAGACATTCTTCCAACACAAGAGCTTTGTGTGGCAACACCGTCCTAGAGAATAAAATGGTGTATTTTAATAACGGCAAAGCACACTAGGGCTATCTGCCTAAGGGGAGGGATGCCTTCGTAGAGGACTTTCTAAGGGAAACTGGCTCGTATACACGTTACACATGGGGAAAACCACGAAAACACCCATGCAGCCAGCCCGTTCGCGAGATTCGAACCTCGGACCGAACTACCAGTGTTCAGCGACTTTACCGCTCGGACGCTGGTGGGCTAGAGAATAAAATGTTCACCAATTGCAGACATTTAAGGACATACATAGGCATCAATTAATAATAATAATTATAATTATTAGTTATATCGTATATGTGTATATTAGCTGATACATTTTCAAGTGTAAATACATGGAAATCCGTGCGACTACCTAAAGTGGTTACTCCTCAAATATAAATCCTACCCCCCAAAAGATTCCCCCCCCAAAGATATGTTACAGGGTTTCTTCTTATCAAGCAATGCCCGCTGTCACTCTATAAATTAAATATAAACTTATCATTAAAGAACTTATGATTTACGTTGTCGATTAGTCTCTAGTCCAGCTGAGATGCAAACGCTCCCGGTTACACGGATGGCTGGTTGACTCTCATAAAGGCTTTCTTCAGTAAGCCTTTATGCGATAATACCAAATAATATCATAGTTCTCGTGGCTGCAGTATAGGTTGACCTGAGTTGGGTTCTGGCCAAAGCCCTCTTCCGTCATGGATATAACTGCAGATACATGTTATCAGCTCATGTTGTAGCTTTTAATCTTCCTTTGCTGAACCAAGGTTAGTAGACAGATAAAATTGTACTCTTTCGCGCATTTATGTTAAAATCAGTGTCTATTCAGTGCCTTCATTTAATTAACAGCGGGAGAAAGAAGACAGTTAAATTTAGTTCCTCAAGTGAACCAAGTGAATGCGATAAGTTACAGTGCTGTTTAATATTAATTTAAATAAAATTTAAATTCAAATTCTTTAACAATGCCATTTAATGAATTTATCATGGCCACAAGTAACAATTATTAAGTAAGAATGAAGGGGAAAATAATAAGTTGTCATAGAGTTCCTAAAACCAGCGAAAAATTGGACAATCGAATAGCTGTTCGGAAATAAACCGATGAGATTCAAACCGGAAATGGTACCATTTGCTCAATACATATAAACATGATTTTTTAAATTTTGAGAAATATAACTATGGCAATAACATTTTTCAAAATATCAAATGAAGACCCAATACCATCTATAAATTTGCTAGTTATTCAAAAAAGGAAAATAATCAGAACGACACGAACGGCAGTGGAAACATCAAAAGAAAATGAAAATAAAATCTTTATTAGGAAGATTCCCATCACTTATTTATAATCAGAATAATAACAATGACAGCAGACAAAAAGAATCGGTAGTACCGTTAGAATATGAACAACATGTTGAAAGAAATAAAAATCCTCAAAAAAGAAAATGATAGCTTAGGAAATAATAGTAATATACTCTTGAAGAAACATCAAGAGTCTAACTTGCTTAAAACTCAAAAATAATCTCTAAAAAAGGAATATTCGCTTATCAGAAGAAGTATAGAAAATACCGCCAATTAAGTATAGGCTGTAATATTATAAGCTAATATAAGACCTAGCCTAATGTTGATTCATCCTCTGTTAAATTCGTGCGCTATTTTTTCTCCATTGATTCTTTTCTTTTCTCGTTTTATCCTATATTTGAAAAGCTAGTTTTTGAGACAACGAACACTAGCTTTCATCAATTAAAACGTTTTAGACGAGGGAGCTTTATTGCTTTCAACCTGGCTTAGTTCTTGTTTGCTAATACTGCTGAACCATTTTCTTCAGACAATTTAATCGAAACAAAATAATGAATTCCATGCATGTACGAAATACGTATACCTGAATTTTAGTAATATATAATGTCCATGTTTAGTTGCATTTCCTTTTAAAGCAATGAAACTATTGTTCCATAGCTCTAAAAAACATATTTCAAATATGTAATTAAGGTTAAATGGGGTTTATGAGAAGTATAATGAACAAACCCTGTCTAGACGCGCCCACCCACACTTCTAACAAGCTTCGGAAGCTCTGCGAAGGTGATCTTCTGAGAAACTATCAATATTTGTATATGCTTTCTCAAATATATTCGTCACTTTCATAAATGGTCATCTTAGGGAGAGGGTCTACACCTTAAATAAGAAGTGAACGAGAAGGTTCATTATAATTATTTTCTAGAAGAAAGAGAATGAATTTAATCTAATGATAAATAAATGAATGAGATTATTCTAAGTATGCTCCTTTTGTAAGCAAGATTTAAAAACATATAACGGAAAATTTTATTTCACAGTTAACTGTTAAATAACAATAGTTTTTCAATATAGTTTTCATTGTACATCATTGATATATACTATATATAAATACATTAAGCAAATTATGCAATATATGTATAATAAAAAATAAAAATATTAATTATGGTTTTTTGTACCATTGTTTATAAGGCCATATTATTTATGAAACCAAAATTTAAATTGCATAAATGGGCTTATTGTTAATTTTGTTTATATTTATAAATTCTTTTGGGGTCTTCAAATTTAATTAGTATTTATGTTTTCAGATACGTATAGAAAATATACAGTTATTCAATATTCATGGACCATTTTAAAAATGCATAGTAAAAAACTACGGCGCACGCGAAATTTTAATACACTGAATTTATAAAGCTTGACTTGTTTTGGTAGCATAAACTGGAAACAAAATCTTAACAAACGTTAAGCGAATTATCGCTAGGTCTGGACAGATCTACAAAGTTTCGAGAAAGTTTAACAAACTATTTTTTATTAAATACGAACTATGAACATAAATGCACTTCTCATGCTTAACAGGATCAGCTAACCACTTGTGACGATGTAACTTAAAAGTAGTAAATTCAAATTTCAAAGTAAAAGTATGGCCCAAAAGCGGCCGAGCGGTAAAGACGCTGAACACTGGTAGTTCGGTCCGAGATTCAAATCCCGCGAACGGGCTAGCTGCATGGGAGTTTTCGTGGTTTTCCCCATGTGTAACGTGTATACTAGCCAGTTTCCCTTAGAAAGTCCTTCACGAAGGCATCCCTCTCTTTAGGCAGATAGCCCTCGTGCGCTTTGCCATAATTGAACAATCCAGTCCAATCCAAATTAGAAGTAAGACTAGTAGGCAAAGGCTACATAATCGCCTTAACGCGAAGTTGGATCGAACTTCTTCCGGTGTAACAATTTAAATCTTCGTAACTATAATTCAAGCTAAAGAATACAATTGTATCTGAGCTAGCTAACCTAGTAACGTGATCTCGAGAAACAAAAGCACGCTCAATCTACAATCCGAAAATTTCATGTTATATGCTCTCGAACTAATTAACATTCTGGTAGGAAAACGGAAGACGGAAGTGATATTACAGATCTAAATCATAAAATGAATGGTTACTTATAATAATAGGAAACTTATAAATTAATTAAATCTTTTTGTTTACACACACACACACACACACACACATATATATATATATATATACATACTTTAAATTATTTAGACTTTTCAAAGTTACAAAAACTACAAGGAACAGAGTGAAAATAATTTGGGAAAAATACAAAACTTTTCTACAAAAATTAAAAAATCAAATTGAAAAACAATAAATTGGAAGCTGAAAATAATAACTTCTATAGATTATAACCTTATTAGCTTTTACTACGTTTAGTTATTATTTTAATTAGTATTTATGTTTTCACTTTCATTTCTTAATTGTTTAAGTTTTGCAAAGTTACAAAAAGTACAAGGTACAGAGTATAAACAATTGCAAATCCTTTAGAAAAAGCAATAAAAGTAAAAATAATTACTCTTTAATTGTTTCTACATTTGCGCATAATAATAATTATTTTTTTTTAGAATGACTAAATCAGTTTTTATAAATTGGTTATTAAATTAACTTTGTTTTGATATCCCTCTACATACAAGGTGTCCCAAAATTTCGTGTGCAAACTTGGAGGGGAGGTTCAGAACATCCTTAGGACTCATAATCATGCAGGAAGGCAGGAGGGGAAGTACCACCCGGAAGTGATAAATTAGAGATAAAGACACAGAAAGGACAATGACAGAAGATGGAGTAAAAATATTTATTACAAAACAAAAGAATACGTGGTTACTTATAATCATCACAAGAGGTAACCGAAATTACGCCCATTGGCTATGATTAGCATTGATGCATGCATGACACTTACGCTACATGGACTGGCGAATTACATTTTCGAAGATACCTGGCATTTCGCGGACCGTTGCTGCAGCGATGCTGATTCGTGCCACCAGGTCAATTTCAGAAGTTATTGGTATGTCATAAATAATTGTCTTCATAGCATCACACATAATATAATCCAGGTGATCTGGGGACCTATGCGACGGCACCGCCACGCTCAATGCAACGGTTTTCAAAGGCTCGGTCCAAATGCTCTCATACTGATGTGGCATAAGGTGATGGCACCCCATCATGTTGAAACCACATTCCGCGATGAATATGTGCAAGGACAGTGTCAAGCAACTAAGATGGACCTCCTGAAGACAAAAGGTACTTGCGAGCGTCTAGTCGAGGTGGTAAGAGGTATGGGCCGACAACACAGTCCACCACGATACCCGCCCACACATTAACATTGAAACAATGTTGTGCGGCATATGGTCGGGTTCCGTATGGGTCGTTTACGGATCACATGTGAGCGTTGGGTGTATTGAAAAGCTCTTCACGTGAAAAAACAGCTTCATCGCAGAACAAAACGGAAACCATTGTGTATGTCGTAGGTGCGAAACGTCGTAGGTGAACATTAACTGCGAAAATTAAACCCTTTAACGATGATAGGGATGTAAGCCCTCTCAGTGCATAACGCGGCAGACAGTTGACCGAGATGGTCCGGTGACATTGGCAAGCCCCCACCCCACCCTATTTCCGGGATTTCTTCCACACTATACAAGAGCCCTTCTTCCAATGCGGGTGTTCATACTGCTCGCGGCTACAGGTATCCTTTCTGCTAGAGATTCATGTTCCGCAAGGTTCTGATGCTCCTGAGCGAACACTTGGTGATTTGGTTGTTGGCTCGTTGGGTATCTTTCTCGATACAACCGTGCAGTAGAGAGCCCCTTTCGTAATCTGGGCTATAGATGAAGTGCATATCAGTCAACTTGACACTCGTAAAACGATTCATGTTCACCGTACGCAGTCGACATCTGAAATGAAAAAGCCATACATGCCGATCTTGAGAGGTGATGTACCGCGCTATCTATCCTTCGTCTATGCTTTCCTATGTGATTATGATTCCTAACGATGTTCTCTATCTCTCATACAAGTTTGTACATGAAGTTTTGGGACACCTTGTATATGTATGTAGGTTTGTATGTACATTTATTATTCACAAACGCTCTTGTGTGTCCGCTTCTGCTTATACGACAGACATCTATGCGTGACTGGAAGGATTTATTTGAACATATTCGAAAACTGGCTGATTCCACAACTAAGTAAAAATAGAGAGCATTCTAGCAAGAGAATTAACCTGCTCAGTAAAACACTTATCGAGGTTACCTCAATCAAAATTGTTACACCATTCAAAATTTTCCTGCAAATACAGAGAGCATTTGCGTGATTATCTCAACGATTTTTACCACAAAGATGGATAGGACGCGCGAAGTACGACACATTAATGTGATGCACTCTCTAGACTTAACTCCAAGTGACGTTTTTGAGATAGTATGTCAACGGTCTGCCTTTGTACCTTCACTTCTCGCTAATATCTAGGATGTTAGATGCTGCATCACCGACGTTGGGATTCAGCGTCTAACCGGGATGCAGCGTCTGGTCGACCGGATGCAGCGTTTAACTGACCGGACGCAGCTTCTAACCGGGATGCAGAGTTTGATCGACCGTATATTGGCCGTGGATGAAGCGGATTATCACACAAATGTCTGCCATTTCAGCCATGGTAGATGTCCAGAACATTTATGAAAAATGTTAATAACACTTGACAAGTTTTCCTATATTTCAAGGTAATTAAAACTGTGTATCAGTTGTGTACTTTTATTTTATTTTTCCAACAGTTAATCGTACGTTTAGAAACAGCCTTTCCTGTAAGCCTCATTTTCCTACCCACGCTTTCCTGTCAGAATGAGTTTTCAATTTCACGCTTTTTATGCAAATTTGGGTAGAAATTACTACTTAAGTTGAGCTCTGAGCTACTTCAGACAGAGCATGTTCTACCTTTCGGCCACGTTGCCCCGATACTAGTTAAGCTTACTATTTTACGGCCATGCGTACTAATTGCTTGTTAATCTACGTAGGTGATATTAGCCAAAGAGCCAACGACACGTTAAATCTCTCTGTGCAGCTTCGGCTGATTATTCAACTTAGAGTTAGTTTAGTTTTACGTTTTCTACTTTTAATTAAAACCATAAGTGCTGGCTATTTGTACGCCCAAGTGGGGCCATCTGTGAATCTATTTGAGTTAAAATAAAAGGGCAATTTAACACTTCTTCTGTTCTTATTACTGACCCAGCAGAACTTACGAATAGTCGCTTTACAGTTCTTATTACTTACCCAGCAGAACTTACGAATAGTCGCTTTACAGTTCTTATAGGTTCTAGCAGTCAAATAACTTTAATTTAGCTGCAACACTACACAGTTACGTAATTTATTTATTAGAAACATTCTAAATGTTTCGCGGAATTTTAATCAACCTTGTATTGATAAATGTTTTTCGGTTCACGTTAATTCTCGATCTATTTTTGCTGATAAAAATTATTTTCTGTGAAAATTTAAAAGCATTTATGAATTTCGTCTTGCTAGATATATGTGTTTGAGAGAGATTTTATTTTTTTTCCCTTAACACAAAGATAATTATATTATTTTATAAGGTTCTTATTTAGATTAACCAGGTATCTATAACTTCAGCCTTTACGATAGCTTCTTCTTTTCGTTTCCCTCCCCCAAATGCAAATAATGAGATAGCCAGTATTTAAACTGAGATTTGGGGATTTTAAGGCAGAGCGGTTTTTTTTTTTTTTTTTTTTTTTTTGGCTGCGCATATACTTTACGCTGAGTTCCTGCCAGCTCTGATAGTTCTAATTATTGGGCTTTGCATTATATCGCTACCGATACTTTGATTTTGCGCTCCGGTAGAATTACTGAGCAAGCTTATAGAAACATTCAATTGTATATTCTTTGACTACTGCTTCATGTTTAATTTAAATTTGGTTGTTCTCTTTAGTTGCATCACCATGAACTGTGGCTAATATTATTAGTACGAGAAGGTGCGTTTATGTTCCAAATTCTGTTTAAATAAAAACGTTATTTAAAACCTTCACACAACTTGCAGTTACTTCAGGCATAACGAGAATTCGGTTACGTCTGTTGTGGTTATTGGATTAATTACCAGTTCCAGATAAAGTAAAACTTCATAGCTTACATAGTATAATGGAAAGCTATTCAAACGGCAATTCCTAAAGACAGATTAAAAACTTTTCTTCCTTTGATATATTATACTTTAAATTAAATAATAAATCAACGTTTCCCATAATTCGGCTTTAAATAGGTTATGTCTTTAGTACTTTAGACATATTTTACTATATTTCCGTAAAGGGATAAAGACAATGACATAACTTGATTATATCATCCTGAAATCCTGCATATACTAAAATGGACTTGTGTACTCATTACGATTTTAAATACTTTTCTGCATCGAAATCCAGGTATTCCATTTGAAAATAAGTTTAAAAGATAACACATGTGCTTAACAGTTTGTAAGGGTCTTATTTAAACTAACCAGTTATTATGTTTTGGATCGGTACTTTAACTACTTTCCGTATTCCTAATCTGTTTGTTGGTGTATTGAAACTGAGGTTTTTCTATCTTGAGAGAAAATATTCCTGGCGTTTCGTGCTTGGTTTCTGCCAGCTCCAGCATTTCTAATATATCTCGGCTTCGCGTTCTCTCACTGCTGATACTTTAAACTAACGCGTCAGCAATTTATTAAACTAGCTTATAATTTAGTATTTAATTGTATAGTCTTAGACTACTGATCAACGTTTAATTTGAATTGAATGTTCCTTTTTATTTTCATCGCCAGGAGCTGTGATTACTGTAGCACAAATTCGTGCCTTTATGTTCAAAGCTCTGTTACAATGTAAAAGGCTCTTTGATAACTTTGTAAAACTGTCGTTCTATCTCAGACATATCGATAACTCGCTTTATGTGTGTTTTAAGGTAATACAGTAGGATTAACAAAGCTGTACTAAACGAAGTATACACCTTACAAGTTTAACAACAACTTTTCTTTTTTGCAAAATGGCAAAATAAATTGAGTTCAGGTCTTGAATACCTATTTATAATAATAGAATAAATAACCTTTATCGAAAAATTCCAAATTATCGTGAAGTTGGCGAAAAATCATCAAATGTAGCCACACTGGCAACACAAACTTTCTCCAAGACCTCTCAGAAGAATTTATGCCTATATCTTCAGTTTTGATTGAACCATAGTCGCAATTTTAATGTCGATTTATTCATTTGTAGTGGCTTAGTTATTGCATGAGAAATAATTATTTTTTATTTCATATATTTGTTCATGTCTTTAATTATTTTATAAAATTAACTTTAATATTTTGTTAATATTCATATTTATCTTCCTTTTATGCTGAATGGCAACAAGTAGTTTATATTTATATTTAAATTTCTTTATGCCGAATGGCAATTAGTTCTGATTCATGATTGCTAGGTTTTGGTTTCAAAACGTTGCTCGTAGCGTCGCATTTCGATAGCTGGAAAATAAAAAGCAATAAACTTAGCTATGTGTTTATAATTAATGCTGTTCCTAATCATAAATTAATTTTAAACATTAGTAGCCATGGCCACACATTATTACAAGATCTCCAGTCCAAAGTATGAAGTAAACACGTTACATAAGGAGCCGCAACATCGACAGAAAATTAATACACATACACAAAAGAATTAATCCAAGAAATGCTCAATGAACAAATAAATTAATAAAAATAATACATAATGCTACTAAAAATGCAAATAATTTTGCGAAGGGTTAAAAAAAAAACTTGGGTAAATAACATCAAGAAATACCCTTAGAACTGAAAACACACAATAATTCACCTCGCCAATACCTTCGGTTTAGTGGTGCCATCTAACGGTAAAATATTACATAAATACATGAAATCCATGTCCTGAAATTAATTGCTTTCTTTTAAAAATGAGCATTTAAATCCTTTCGAAAATTAGACTTTTGAAGAATGACTCATTATAAGCAAAAATATAGTTCTTACAGTTTCTGTAATAGTTAAACATTTGTCAAACCCTAGTTAAAAAATTTTACATTAGATATATTCTATCTAAACAATAGCTATATAAAATTCAAAATTTTGAAAACTGCTGTATTCGAGATTAATATTTAACCAACATACAGTGGCGTAATAATACCACAAGTTAAACACAACTTAGGTAGCATATTAAATCGACAATCAATAAAAAGGATTCAATACGTAAACCTGCGCAAGGAAACTGTTAAAAAATAGTCGAAAACTTGTTAAAAACTATGGAAAGAAACAAATGTAAAATATGAAATTTAATCATAAGAGCAATTATCACACTACACTCAATTTAGCTCACCACTAAAACAGATTTTTAAGCGTATTGCTTATTAGCAATAATTGTTTTTTCAATATTTGCAAATCCTAGAAATTTACGCATGGTTTCTTTTGATGTAAAATCATTATTCCAGCGGAGGGTGCATTAAGATGTCTAGAAACCAGACTTCGCGAATTTCATTTCTCTTGCATCGAAATTGATGAGCTAATTTCTCTCACTCTGTTTGAAACAAACGCATTTTGTTTTCCAAAATAAATATTACAAGCAAACTGAGGGATGAGCCATGGGAAGCCCCCTCATTCCCATCCTGGCTGATATCTACATGCATTATTATGAATCAAAATTGTTTGAAACTTTAAACTTCCCGGTATGGTTCCGCTACGTAGACGATACTTTTACCCTGTTTTGAAGGTAATAAAGATGATTTAAATAAAGTTCTTTCAACAATGTTCTATTGATCCTGCTATTCAGTTCACTTTTGAACTTGAGACTTGCAATTCTCTTCCGTTTCTCGACATTCTGGTCACACGTAACACATCCAACTTCAGTACTACGGTTTACCTTCCACAACACTTTAAATCATGTCATCCGACTAAACAAACGTTAGCTTCACTTTATTCCTATTTTTTCCGTGCTCTTCAAGTTTACTCCTCCCAACTATCCCTTGCTGAAGAATTAAATTATTTAAAAGCAATAGCTATTGACAGGGGCCTTTTCACCCAAAATTATTAATGAAGTAGTTAAAAAATTCTCATCTCAACACACTAAAAGGCACACTCTTGTTTTGGGAGATTATAAAAATTCTGTTGTCATTCCCTTCTTTCTATCAATTAGCTATAAAGTTGCACATATTTTGCAAAAATTTAACTGTCGGGTCGTTTATTCTCCCATCAATGAAATTCCGAGTTCCATACACAAGGACCCCATTCCGGATATGAATTCTCGAGGTATTTATAGGATTCCTTGCCAGTGTGGTTTAATTTACATTGGTCAAACTAAGAGACCCTTAAAATTTCGCGTCAAGGAACATGAGGCGTATGATAGAAAAAAAGAAACACAGAAGTCTGTTGCCCGACATTGTTGGTTCGAAAATCACACTTTCAATTTTTCTGCTGCCAAAATTATTCAAAAAACGTCTTACATTGGAGAACTGGATTTTGTAGAGGCCTTTCCCATTCAAAAAAAATCTTTCTGTTCTAGTTAACGATCCTAATTCCAATCCATCTTTGCCTTCGGCCTTTAAAGAAATTATGTTTTAGTTCTGGTTTCATGAACAGATGGCGCCACTAGCTTATTTTCAGTCCAGGCTTTCTTATCTTATCTGATCATTATATCCTATCTCGTTCATTTACGCTTTTGCAGCTGAGGATGGTGGTTCGGTAAAACCATCGAAACTAGTCCTGTTGTTGTTAGACTTCTGAATTAGTATTTGTTCGACGTGTTATTGTGTCTTAATTTACAAATTTATTTACTACTAAGTGATTATCGACAAAACGTTTTCAGTGGCCAAAATTAAACAACAAAAGAAAAGAATAATGACTTATAATTGAAAAAAAGTATTTATAACCTATATACATATTATTATTCCGCCCATTATAATAAATCCTGAAAATTCATCATTTTCGTGGCAACCGCCTTAAAAATAAATGGAAGGCAATTGTTTCCTTCAGTAGTTTTGCGAAAACTAGTTTCCACAAAACATACCTCTGTTTCTTTCCGCCGCAGGAAAATTCCTAAGTGCGTATTTTAGGTTATTGGAGTGCGGTTAATCTCGCCTAAGGGCAGGCGATGCTTTCATAGAGGACTTTTTAAGGGCAAAGTGGTCCGTATTCACGTTACACATGAAGAAAATCGCAAAAACCAACCTTGCAGCCTGCCCGTTCGCTTGGGTTCGAACACAAGACGAACTACCAAGTTTCAGTTCTGTTATCTTCTCCGCCACTAATAGGGCCTGGCGAATATTTTTAAATTGAATGTAAGACAAAAATATATTACTAATTTTCTAGTAAAAATCTAGAAGGCGCGCGAAAATAAGGACGATCACTGAAACTGATCAATTAATATGATTACTAAAACTGATCAATTTATATGAGCGAAGGTTGGCTGAAGAATTGTTATGCGCATTGTTACCACCGTTCGGCGCATTCCGAATATTTGGTGGCCTGTACTAAGGTGATTGTTCAAATTCGCAAGTGAAAAATTGTTTACAAAGAGTTTCTAACTACAAATTAGCGATTATGGAAATTGAAACATAAATAATAAAATATTTTTAATCAAATAATGACCTCATGTGCTTAGTTTGGATAAGATCTTTGCTTTCCACAGCTAAAACATAATTTTAACTTAGAACTGAAAGAAAATACTAACTAAATTATTGATCTTTTAATGTACTTGTGCATGAAATCGTTTTTTAGTTATTAGCAACTACATTTTGGAATATTTTATCGAAAGCATTTGGGAATATTTCATCTATTTGAAATTATGACATTTCTACAGTAAATTGGCTTAAGTATGAAATAACATGTAAATAAATTAACTACAATCAGACTGGTACACACATTTAATTTCTTAATTTATTTGATCTCGGATAGAGCTCTAAGCTGCTATCTATCTAAAGAGATATCTATCTTTTGGGGAAATCAACTCATGTTAGCAGGAAGAAAAATACGAAACCATTTATGTAGATAGCTCGCTTGCCGAAATACGACTCGAATTACCGTTATCCACTGATCTCATTCCCTTAGCCACTGGTAAACCCGTATTTAGCTACCTGCTAACAATTTCAAATTAAGAACGTGAAAGACCACGCATTGGTTCTTGTCTCAGTGGTTAGAACAAGCACACTTTCGCCCTTTTCTGAAAAAAGCACACGAAGTTATTTTCAATGAAAATTTTTTTTAGCAATCTTTTTCAGCAACTTCAGCTAACAATTTCCTTTTTTATTATAAGAAGTTCTTTACAAACTTATGAGTTTAATAACTTTTCTATACATTTTTATTATCTTGCCTGTTTAGTAATTAACCTAACTTAATCAATATACATATGCGCGCGCTTGTGTGTATAAGATAAAAAAAGTGTAAATAAAAATTCTACTTTTAATTTGCAATATTCCCTTGGCAATTTCCTCTTTCTGTTCTAGAAATAGGAACTGCTTATCATAAATGTTTCCTAACTACATCATTTCCAAGTTAATCCATGTCATATGAGTTTTACGTAACTGACTGATTTAAGATTTCACCTTGAAAACGTTGCATTTGCTTTTCTGCTTCGCTACTGTGTACTTGCTTTCTTCAGAAACGTAGAAAGTTCTAGAAGAACAAGTACGTATTTTATCTGTTTTGGTTGTGTTGGTTTAACGTGGCATATCTTCGGTTTTCCACGGCTCCACCATTCAAAGAGGGCTGTACAATACTTAATACTGATCATACTGTCTTGAGTTTCCTCAGTACTCATGACGGTTCACTTCTGCCTTTGTCCGAGCACTCTACAAGTTTTAAAAAGCTTCACCAACTGTAAATGTCTGGTCCATAGTTGCAGCTGACACAATACCCGCCAGCCAGTGTTACGTAAGACTTTTACCATAGAATTGAAGCCGCAAAGTCTGCATTGCTTGTAACTACGATCCACAGTTTGTTACAACTCAGTGCCCAGACGTTTAACAGCTGTTATTATTATCAGAGGCGAATGCTCGGGGTACAGATTTCTGCATTCTCTGTATCTCGGAATTACTTGCAATTTGAATCATTTCATCCCTTTATTATAATTATTTATAAAACAAATATGTTACAGTTATCTGCTTTCTCTCGTGATAAGCAATTTTAATTTCCAACAAAGTGTGTTTCTTAGTTCGGTGCCTTTAAATATTGAAATAGTATTTCTCTTATGTATTTCCTATATTGTATTTTAAAAAAGCAGTAATAAATAATAGTTTATATTACTTATTTTACTTGAATATGTAAACAGAGTAATTAAATTTAAAATTTTTAAAAATATTAATTTGATATAGGAAAGAGGTTGGAAGTGATAATGTTTATTTTAAGATCATAGTAAACTTACATCCTTAAAAAAGACCATATTTAAAAAAAGCGACTGGATCGAAATAAAATTACGAAACGAATAATTTAGAGACAAACTATGAATGAGTTACTTTTGAGATGCGTTTCTTCTTGCGAAAATCATGAGCAATTTTATTCAAAGCAGAAATAATTTCATTCTTGATACTTAATTTTTTAAAATTATGGAAAGTTTAAGATTTGATTTTTTAAAATCACGAATCATGGCAATGAATACATTTACTCTAAGAAAAAATTTTGAAAAGTAAATGTAACAACGTGGTAAAGAATTTTTTCCTTCCTTCTCGTATGTCTTCGTGATGTAAATGGAAACAACATCCGGTTAACAATCATAAGGTCCTGAATTCCAATCCCGGCATTTCGTGCTCCGAAATAAAACTCGGGATTCTATAAACATCTTTTTTTAAAAGAGAAAAGGGTTATAAGAGCAAATCTAAAGATAACAATTACAAACGAGCGACATTTTCATTTTCTAAGAAAGTAAGTATCAATTGCATAAAAAATAACTGGAAGTAGTTGAAAATGCATGCATAAAATTTGATCGAAAGGGCTTGAGATATCAATAGGATTCATTTAAAGGAGGAGGTGAGAATAAAAAGCTCATTGTGAACCCAAGCCGATATTTTTGATTTTCTTGAATGACATTTTCTACGCCAATTGAAACTAGCCGCGGAGTATACTCCAGTCGCATGGGCCAATGCCGCTTTAACCAATTTTACCCGGTTACGAAGTTCGTTAATCAGCACCCCGAGCATCCATCACTGGACACAAAATTATGTTATATGGACGAGCCATGGAAGCTAACAAACTTGGAAGGCAGTTACGAGTGTTACAGCCCAGGTTCTATTTCTATGTTAAAGTTCATCTCCTGCTCTGCTTGGCGGGTGTAATCATGCTAATCTTATTACAACCATTGATCAGACGTTTTCAATTGGGAAAAGTCTAGAGAGGACGTGGACTGAGCTAGAAATTGAATGTTCTGTGTACTGAGGAAACAAGGAAAGGTTTACAATATGTGGTCTCACATTTTATAGTTAAGAAGCGGGGTGACAGAAGCATCGAAAATAGGCACAACTGCAGATATTAACCTCAGCAAGGCAATAGTGGCTGATGAAAATACCGTATATGAGGATTAGAAGTGAACATCAACAATTTCGTCAATCCAAGTTCTGGTATAACTAGGCAGAATTCTGGTATGACTAAGAAGAAAGCAAAGTTTCCAACTTTCATGGCTCTTGATGTCTCAATGCAGAGATACGGCCATCATAATGTTGTAAGTAAAAGCGGAAATCTCCATAAAAGAAGACGTCATGACACCAGGAGGTTTATGTCCGTCACGGAACCCACCATTATAAACGCTAATTCCTGAACTACAGCGTCAATGATGCCCGAAACAATGGCTATCTTTGCCAACAATCCATGACTTAGCAGACGTCGTTGCACCATATGTGCGTATACTTGATGCTATGCAAGACCCAATTTCCTGGTCCAGGCCGTCTTATATTGTTCTACGACCCTTCATAGCGGAGCTATAAGGTATCAGTTGTCTCGGACACTACTGAGCAGGAGAACTGAGTTCGAGAAAAACTGAGTCTTCGTTGCCGACGTTCTCACTCTGGGCCTTCACCAATTGAGGAAAAATTTGATTTCCAAGTGAGGGCTTAAGGAGTTTTGAATTTCTTGACCAAGTTGATTCTTATTGTTTCTCCCTCAATATTGCGGCGCACCCTGTTAGCATCCTCCTTTCTAAGAGTCACATTAAGCATGCAACATGGAAGCCAGCTCTAACTCAACGGCAGAAAGTTTGGTACACAATTCCACAGGGTAAAAGAACCCATGAATTCTTCCATGAAACATCAAAAGAAGGTCTGGTCTCAGACAAAAACCTCGTGAGATTCATCACGGACATGGGCCATTCCCAAGCCTCCTTTTTGAAAGAGGTATTGCAGACACCAATATCAGCGTGTGCGGTGAGGGCGAAGAGCCCAACCACTACCTGACAACCTGCTCGCTCACAAAAACCTGGCATCAGACTTCCAGCAAACGTGGCTGCGCACAAAAGATTTTTCGTTATTCAACCAGCATTTCATAAAAAGATAAAGCGCCCTGTGAGCCAACTTGAAACTCTGAGCACGGAAAACTGTACAATGAATTAGTATAATTCAGTGAATCACTGTCTGATAGGTATTTAAATAAAATATATCTTGTGTAACCTCCTGTATCATACCTAACGACCAAAGTATTTGGGTCTAACATGTATCCCTAATTTTCTCCAGCATTGTATTAGAATAAGCACAGCTAAGCATGAAACACTACACAAAAAGCCTCAAGTGATATAAAAATATGTTGCCTCAATTAAATAGCCATAATTGCTTGCATAACATACAAGAAACTTACAGTATTTGTTTTCTTTAGAAAAAATATTAAGCTGTCATCGGAACTTTATATTTCGAGAAAGAAAGTCATGCATAAAATGGAAAGAAAAAGATATCTTTTTGGTATGATGTTCTGCTTTATACAGATGAGCCAGTGCTTTTAAATTGAAAAGACCACTGATCGAAACTGAAGAAAGATTTGGATTAGGAGCGTTTCTATTATGACAAAGCGTAGAAGGATTAATTCTCTCAGGGTAGGCTGCCTTCGTAAACAGTTTTTAAGGAAAAACGCACATTCTCATGTCACACATGGGAAAATCTGTGCCAGTCTACATGCAGCTAACTCTTTTTTTTTTCTGTGTCGAACCTGGGACGAACTACCAGTTGCAAAGGTCCGTGACGACAGTGACCGATTACAAATATTAATTAATACGTTACAAATTTTATTATAGCAGCATATATTACAATTTTTATTATAGCAGCAATAAATTTCACATTGCATTTTAAATATCGTTATGCTTCCAAAAACATTCTCAAGTTGTTGGTTTTGAAGAAACTCAACGAAGAAAACGGTTTCCACGCTTATCAGATATCTAGATTTTTCTTCACAGAGAAGTATAAAGACTACAATAAGAATAAAGATTACAATCATTTACCGACAAAAAGATTACAAAAGAATAACGATTACAATCATTTACCGACTGAATTTTCAGAATTTAAATGCTGAGAATAAAATTAAGTCTTTTGTACTGTAAAACGTTTTTAAGTCAACTTATGAGAATTGGGATATGTATATAGAACTGGAAGAAGGGCATACTGAAATGTAAAGTTTACTTGATAGCTATGCCTTCTATTTTTCTGTGTTGTTGTTTCCGTCAATAAATACATTTTAATGTAAACTAGATCGAGACGTTTGAAACATCGTACATATGTAACGAAGAATAAATTTAATAAAATCACTTGTGATAAGACTGAAGTATTCCTCTTCCATTTATATTTGTAGTAAAGTTACAAATCATTAATTAATTAAATATCGTAAAAGTAAAAGAATGGTCTTCAGACCGAAATGAAACAGTAGTAAAGGTAAAGATAATCAAGCAAATTTACCAGTAGTTACCTGCCGCCTGCGGAAAAATATTAGGTACGATTTATATAAAAATAACACCAGCTATGGTTGCACAAATGTCGTTAAAATTTTCGTTTTAAATCCATCTTAATTTCTTCCATTATTTTCCGTTTTACAACTAAATTGAGGACTTCTTTCCTTCTGCATTATTTTAAATTAGTCTTTGTCTTCTGTTTTCCGTTATTTCACGAATACAAACTTTACGTTTTCTTACAATGTTACTAATTTGGGAAGGAAGGTTGTCTTTTCTTGATAATCTTAAATGAAAATTTTACTTCAATATTGGTTGTTTGATGAGATCTCATTCTAAATTCTTTATCTTTTATATTGAGAACTTTTATTAGGTAGAGTAAAAGTTCCCCAAATTTGGATGAGAATTTGCCTACGGGACGTAAATATAAAAATTATTGGGAGTTTATGACATTTTTCTGAAGTGTTTTCTAAATGTTTTGTCATAAAATTTTGAATAAATATCCTTAGAGTCTTTTAAATAATTCTTTGTGAATTTGTATTCTTTATTAGTTTTATACGGAGATAATCAAACACCTAAATATTTATTTATAATCATAAAATTTTTTATATTCTACATATATATATATATACATGTTGCTCTTAATTTACTTTATTAAGTCTGAAATTTTGGGATAAAGAAGCGCATCCTCAGTTGTGGAATCACTGTATAACAGCTGAAAATTACCCTAAATAAACTAATTTACTTAAATTTAACTCACGTCCTTTTCCGTCATCGTACACTAAATAACAGCTTCGAACAGCATTTCTGTTGATCGTCATTCAAAGCGTTGGACTTTCGTCGTGCTCAATATATCGTAGACAGGCAAACAGCACATGGTTCGTCACTCAATCATAGCATCATCTCACTCTTCAGTTGATCTTTTCCGCACAGCAAACTTCCCAGTTCCTAATAGCACTCTGTATCTCTCTGTCACATTCACACTACCCTTTTTTCCCCTGTTATTTCTTCTTTTTAGCAAACGTACTCAGAACATCTCACTTAACATTTTTGCTTCCTATGTCATCTTCCTTTCCTTCCCTTCTTGACAATCTTTTTTTCACCATTTAACTACTGACTTAATAATTAATTAAAAGCAATGTCTCACACCACCAAGCTTCAGATCTTCTTATGTTTGTCAAAAGTCAACCACCACCTTTTCCTAAACCAATTACAAGCATGCAGCAATCAAAATTATGCACCGTCTTTTTGCCTCCGGATTTTGAATTTCGGTTTTTGTTTTATTTATTTTAAATTTTATGCTAATAACTGAAATTTTGAGTAAACAACTCATCAGACACAAAAGGCACAATAAAGGACTTTAATAACCTCTCATTGCGCAAAAGATTATTTAGACACACGCCAAGTGCGGAAAACCGAAACTTAATTGATTACTCACGTTTTTCTCATTTACGTGTTTGTTTAGATTCTCTTATCTTTTAGGCCAAGTTTATTTACCTCAAGTTTAACAAAACATCAGTTTCCTTTCACTAACCGTGAAATTTCGTTAGCTTAATACCTCTAATGACCGCTTTCCCTACAACCCCACTGGAGTTCTGAACATCAACTGAAAAGACTATTTTCAGATCTTGCACGTTGCAAGTTTACTTCTTTTGGGGGAAAAAAACCACTTGGATAACACGCGACCGGATTCTGTGGGAACAATGATGGGAAGCACCATTTTAGTGTACGGTAATTTTCCTGCCGAACACTTCCACGGGACAATCATCACTCATTTACAACTTTCAACCAAATGTACTGGAGTGCCTCATTAACTCGTTAGAGAAGGAACGAGTCTGTATACAGATGATCACGGCGAGATACCCCTGTTGCGAGAGGGTTCAAGCAATAGAAAGCTTGTCGCCAAATCATCGTGCCCTGATTCCTAAACTCAATTATACACTCAGTTCCTACTCAGCAAGACTTCTTGCATCTATTTCACTAATATTTTTTATATTCCACATCTATAAATCCTCTTTAACCTTCTGATAACTAATTCCCTAACACTCCAGTAGCATTAAAACCTTCATTTAGCATCTATACCGATTCACTTAAGCAACCGTTGTCACAGAAAGAAATCTTCCCACTAAACCGATACATGGCCTTAAGGCGTAATTTCGCCAATGTACAGGAACATCAAAGTTCGCCAGTCATCCGTTAACCAGATTCTTATCGAAATCAACTCAGTAAAATAACATTATCTTGAATTCATCGACAGCATGAACTATCGCCCTGCACAATAAATATACTTCTCAACCATTCTACCACATTTCACTTGTATACTAGAACACACTAACTCGAAAATATCAACTAACCAAAACTCTGATCACAGTTCAGTTTAGAACATTCAACTTTATATCAACATTAATAAGTACATCAAAGACAAGTAAACACTCGCGAATAAAAATAAAACAAATTAATCAAGCATTAACGAAGCAAATATATTATGAATGAACTTCCGAGAACATTAACATAACAAATATTCTTTCATGTTTAAAGCTACAATATATTTAAAGCTAGAATGCCAAGACATATTTTACTTGTAAAGAAGTTGAAGCTGAGAAATTCTTTCATGAAATTTTAGGCCCTCCAAAATTACCTAAATGTATTCTATATTTGATTTATTTCAGCAGTTTTAAAAACAGTTAAAAAATGCTTCACCTGCTATCCTAGTTTGTGGACATGGATTGCAGGTCAACTGCAGTCTTAAATTTCAAGCTAAGATTTACAGTCTATAGTTAGATAAAGTAAATATTGTACAGAATAAAACTGAGGCTAGTACACTGCAAGCTTCAGTTTCTTTAATTATCTGCTAATGACTTCTCAACGCAGTAATAAAAGGCTCATAAGTTCAAGATGCGGGCCAGCCAAGTACGGGACATAGCAGACTAAAATATACAAGTATGGTGCAATATCCTTTTCTCCCATGTGAATTATTATTAACATAAGTACGAATGTATGATTCAGACATATGTTTCATTTCTTATGAGTGGCTTTGATTTTTCTCCTTCCACTGTTGTCTTCCGAGTAGTGAGCTGAAATATTAGAATGCCATACATTCATACGTGAGAGAGAAGGGGAGCTAAAATGCCTTAAACATACTATACAGTATTAATTTAGAAGTCAAACAACAAAAGTCAGCGTTATATTTTCAAATTTTCACAGTTTCACAGTCTCTGTGAAAATTTGAAAATATAACGCTGATTTTTGTTGTTTGACTTCCAAATTAATATTTGTTCGGCGAGTTAGTGTATCTTAATACTATACAGTATATAATACAATTTATTATTACTTTGATACAAGATGTCTTACTTTGTTTCACTCATCAGTTAATTTTTATGGTGTTTACATAAGTTACATGAACTTCACGTTATATCCAGCATTCGTCATTACTCATGGTTTTAGTTAACTACATTGGTGTGTGATACTAGCGGGTATAGAGGCACTATTATACCTAAGAAAACTTTGGAGGGATATGACAATAAAAACAAATTCTTAAGCTGCTGTAAATGGAAACAAAATAAAGCAATTCATATATTTTATGTAATCAAGAACACCTGTTATATTTAACTAAATGTTTTAATACTTGGCTATTGTGGTTTCAAAATTTTAATTTTATGTAAAAAAAATCTGAAATATTAGGTCTACTACACTGTGATAAAACTTTGAATTGAAGAAAATTAAAATTTTTTTGTTTGCTGTGAGTATAGTGTGTTTTGTTTATAAAACCTGACGGGTAGTTTTAAAGTCACGGTTTAGAGGAGCATCGAAATACCATTTTCCTTTCTTTCCTTTGTTTAACTTCTCTTCTGTTCTTTCTCTAATCTGCTTCAAAACTCGTTTGCAAATAATCCTTCATGGCTACATCCAGACGAGGTCATTTTATCAACTTCCTTGATAACATACGTAGTTTATAAGCTGTTCTTTGAAATCGCTATTTATGTAAAGCAACATTTTCGGACCAACAAGGAAATATTTCGGAGTGGTTTAAACTAGGTCATCATAATTGCTCAGTTTACCTGTTGGATTGGTTGCTTTCTGTCTCTAGAACTATATATACTGCATTTTCAAGAGCACTTTTCGTGTTTCACTGCTTTAATCAGTATACATTTGTCACATTTTTACCTTCGTCATATGAAAATAACTCGGAGCAAATTTATACTTTTTCTTTTACTTAAATATTTTATTTATAACTGGAGATTTAAATTTTAATTTGATTAAACACTAAGTGGAATAAATAATGTATTAAATATGACTGCATGATTTGCACTACAATGGATGAGAAATTATCTAAATATCATAAAGTTTTCCTGGGAAACGAAGAGAGAATTGTTAAAGACGTCAAAAATTTACAAGTTATTTGACGCTATTTGTAAGGTACCTAGGTTTCGTGAGATTTCAATATATATTCTTCTCTTAGCGCATATGAATAGCAAGCCCAATGATAACAAAAGTTAGTTCCTTGGAATAGCAATGCGTTATTGCTATACGTACAATATTAAAGAGACTGTTATGTTCGTAAGTAACATTACAAGCTAGGTTAAAACTCATCAAATAATAACAATTTAATTAGGTTCCAAATTAATAAAATAAGCATAGATGTAGAGTACAAGTTTAAATGTAGAGGTATCAGGTTTTGTTTATACATGACATATTAAAATAAAGTATGCCTTCTACAGGATTTGAAATCTAGATCTTATGATATTTATCCGGATGTGCTAGTAGTTATCACGAGAACACGAGTGAGGAATGTTAAAATTTTTATATACTCATGTAAATATTAATTTTTAGAGGAATATTATTGAACAAAGTAAGCATCAAGAGAGTAATAAGCTAACGTTTAATAAAGCCAATTTTCTGCAATATATTTACAAATATTACCCATAAAAATATACCAGCGATTGGTTTATATCATGTCTAACTCATTTATCTAAGCAATAGATAGAAAATTACATAAATAATTTTATTTTTACAGTATTTTAATAACTAATGTTAATCTTATCTATTGTAACTGGAAAAGATATGTGAAAATACCCTTTACGGAAAACGTGGTGCCTCTTTGTGAAAGAAAGTACCGGTATTACTTAAGCGAGTTGATGGTTTCTTTATACTTTATGAAAATAAAGGAAAGTTTTTCCCTGTAAGAGCACTTTCCCCTCTCTGAAATTATTAAAAAAAGTATTTATATTTATATTCTCAATGAAAATCAAAGCTGTTCTTTTTCAGCAAGAAAAATCGCTCAGTTTCATAATTTTAGCTTCGAGAACATAAATTAAGGCAGAAGAAAGTTTAATCATGTTACAAAATATAGAAGAGATTATTGAACTATTCTAAATTTCGATTTAAATGTGTGAGATGAATTGAGAAAATACTGTTAATTGTGCCCTCTTCGTCTCTGATGTGTTTAAGAGTGCTTCTGGTTTCATTTATAAAGTTCTTAAAGAAACTTTTTTTTTCTTTTGTTTCTGTTATTACATTTACTTTTCCTAAATTTTTTAAAATGTACTTCTATTTAGTTTCTTAATAAAAATCAAAGCTATTCTTCTTCAAAAAAAAATCACTCGTTTTCAAAAGTTTAGTTTTTAAAAAGAAAATTAAGGCAGATAAAAATTACAACCACATACAAATTGCGAGACTCCTCAGAAGAACATTAACTGCAGTGTTCAAGCTTTCGCATTAAAATACGCCTTATATTCTTATTTACAATTTGAAAATTGCTAAACATTTATTTGCATTAAAAATATCTTGAAAGGAGAAACAGTTTTAAAAAAATATAAGATTTCCTTTTTAATTTCCATATCCTAACTTGCCAATTAAACCCTATAGAATTTAAAACTAAAAAATGGATTGGTTTGGGGATGAGTGAAATCCGTGCTTCGGATCCTACAAGAGTCAATTATCCGCATTGCTTGGAATCTTTATCGCGTTTGAAAGCAAGATTGGAACTTGAAAAAAAATTGGCCGTCGTTCTGTAGCATAATACTATTACTTGTATCATAAACGACGGTTAATAGTTTTCATTCATATTTTCGATTTCGGAAGATTCGTAATAACCCATCCCAATTTTAAATTACGAACCTTGCACGAAGACTTTTAGTACAGTGTATTTTATTACTTGCTGATAATTGCTTACTAGAGCTATAGAGCTCGAAATGAAAATGTAATTTATAACGTGAAAAATATGATTCGTAAAATAACATTTGTGAATATGTAATTTTTAGAATTAATAATGGGAGAGAAATTGATGTTAAATAGTATGAACGCTTATTATAATGTAAAGTGAGTGATTACATGTGTATATATATAATGTAATTATTGTAAATGATTTAATATACTAGTTTCTATTCTAGCTTCTTTACTTTAATTAGCTTAAATGGGCCAATTTTCTTTTCTACGACTTGTTTGAAGCCCAATACAAATGAAGATTTTCTGCTTTTCTACGTCTATTTTCAGTTTTCAGACCTTTAACCAGAAATCAATAAATTTAATTTGTTTGTTACTATTTGAAGCAAATTTAGTTTAAGCAAGACTTTTCTCGCCAGCATTTATGGTAGCCCGAACACCCTCTAACTGTTCCAGCCTTCCTAAAATAGCCTCTACAAAAATCCTTTTTTACACCCATACTTCTCCAAAACCGCCCTGCTTTATATCCAAGGTACAGCAAACCTTAATAGCGCTACAGTACAGCGAACGTCGAAATGCACTGCCATTTTGCTATCCACTTAAATTTAGCAAATATATAAGTTAAATTTAATTCATTTTTAGCCATTTTCATGTACTGTTTTTGCTAATATAAAAGACTTATCCATTCTTATAAAAATGTTACATTTTATTTTAGTAAAATTAAAAATTTAAGTTTATTATTATTTCTTCTAGTTTTTTATACCCATTTTTTTGCATAATTCCTTTTGAAACTTTTGTTTGAAAATGCGAAACAGCGATTATTCGGGGAATGGTTTGCTTATGCGAGAATATTTATAAATCTTTAAATAAGTTTTATTCTTGATTTAAACTATAATATATTTTTTGACATTTTTGGTTCCTTTATTTTTCGCCATTATTTGATTTTTTATGATTAGTTCTTGCATAATAAGATGAGGAAACACATTTGCATTTATTAATTATTGTCATTTAATCGGAAGTAGATTTGTTCCCCAATTAATTAAATGCTTTCAATAGACTGTAGAGTCATTAGGTTAACTGGAAGCAAAAAAGACGAAAAATATGCAACCGCCTTCGCCGGGAATCGAACCACGGACCTCTGGAATACCGGCTCAGCGTGCAGAATCACTACACCACGAAGAACGCTAGGAAAGTGGGAGAAATACCTTATATACTCCCCTTTTTAAAGGGTGACTAGTGTTTTAGGGCACCTAGTCGCCAAATCCTGGGTGTGGAGAATCATCCACAACCCTTTTAGTTCGGGCGCCACTGTAGAGTCATTAGTTCAACTGGAAGCAGAAAAGATGAAAAATATGCAACCGCCTTCGTCGGGAATCGAACCACGGACCTCTGTAATACCGGCCCAGCGTGCAGAACCACTACATCACGAAGGACGCTAGGAAAGTGGGAGAAATACCTTATAAGACAACCCTTGAATTTTAATGAATCTGTCATAAAAATGGACATTTATTAATTTTAATTAACGATTTTTTTAATACTCACCTTAGGTAATAAGACAAGTTAATCCAGTTCTGTTGCTGGAAGAATGATGCGCCATTTTCATCTAGTATGTCAAAGCTATATTCAGCATGAGAAAGTTGGAGAGGCTTCATACATATCCTTTCCTTAAAAAAAAACTGGTGACCTTAAATTAGTGTACTCTAATTAGAAAACCATTTCTCTCAAGTTACTGCAAACCTTTTACTGGCTTAACCCCAAAATATCTTGTCGGTTTAAATCATGTGAATAGATTTCTTTACAAATGTCTCTGTCCACATGAGCTCTATCTCTTTAGCTTATAAGGTATTTCTGTCATCTTCTTGGCATACCTTCGTGGTGTGGTGGTCTGCACACTGGGCCGGTATTCCAGAGGTCCGCGGTTCGATTCTTGGCGGAGGCGTTATTAATTTTCCATCTTTCCTGCTTCCAAAAAAATGCGTAATGTCTCTACAGTGGCGCCCGAACTAAAAAAAAAAGGGAGTTGGATGATAATTTTCCTCACCCAGGATTTAGCGACTGTGTCCCCTAAAAACTCCAGTCGCCCTTTAAAAGGGGGAGTATATAAGGTATTTCTCCCACCTTCTTGGCATGCCTTCGTGGTGTGGTGGTTTGCACACTGGGCCAGTATACCAGAGGTGCGCGGTTCGATTCACGGCGAAGGCCTTGTTAATTTTTCATCTTTCCTGCTTCCAAAAAAATGCCTAAAGTCTCTACAAGCTGATAGAAAATGTGAATAAATTAATTACCTATATGAAAGTATGCTGAATTCTAGGATTATTTTTAGCCGTTCTGTGCCTTTGCAGTTTTCCTTTTAAATACGCGAAAGAAATATTTCATAGATTATAATGTATGTACAATTGTTTCTTAAACTTTTCCCTACTAGTGGATGAAAAAAATTCTTATTCTTCTCATAAAACGCAAAATTTAGTTATAATAGCATAATTCAACCCGGCCGGAAGTCAACGTAATTGCTTTTTATTAGTATACTAGTAGCTTTACTGCACGCTATTTTTTGTTATAAATCAGAATAGCATATTTCAGTTTCGCTTTTTCTGATTATGGATGTAATACCTTACTACACCTGTGGATACTATAAACTAAATAGAAAGATCTTGATTTATGGTATAGCACCAAGCTTTCATTTTGCTGCTGAACTAAGACGAAGGTTTTTCCCTGCAGATACACCTATCTGTAAATCTATCTCTGAGATTTCTTCTGGGATCAGAAATAAGTTTTTGAAGCTTTCTTAGCCCGTCTCTTCAGTTTTAATGCATAAAAAAAGCTCTGTAATCTTACTGAATACCTACACCAGAGATTTTTAGTAACACTTACATTAATTAAAATCACTTTGCTAACAGAAATAGTTAGTTTTACGGATATGGCTTAAGGGTTAATCTAGAAATGAAAGATCGAGATCCACTAAGTCATAAGTAACATTCATCAAGTAAACCCCTCGGGGGTCGACGTAGAGAACTCTGCGAAGCTACTGGCTAGGATCTGTACCTAGGCAGTCTCGGCCACGGGGGAATAAAATTTATGAACTTGGTGGCTCTGAAGGCTCTGGGAAAGGTCACTTATTGGCCGGCCCCGAAGTCTGGCACGTCCTAGCGCGGCGTGGTTCTAGTAACCCGGGGGTCTCCCCCGGGGTCGCTGGGTAATGTCCCGCTGCGACGGGATCGCCCAAGCCACTGGTAGGAGCATTAGACGACCGGTGCTGCCTGGTGTCGTATCCAGGTGGTGCGCTGCTCTCCTGGAGGGTAATAGTGGAAGTTGAACTTCCCCGATGTGCCCAAAGGGGGAGTGGACCTGCAGTGAGATTGAGTTCTCGGAGCAGGGAAGCCAAAACTCTTATCTTATCTTATCTTATCATCAAGTAAACAATGAAACCAATTTTCAGAAGTTCGGATTTCGTGCATTTTGGACTTGCGTTTCTTAAAGTTATCTTAGAAAGATAATTTAAATGCTATTTTGAACTTTTAAAATTTAAGAAAATGTACTTCAACGCTAAATTAAAGTATGATATCAAGATATCTTACTGATTCAAGATATCTTACTGATGCTTCATTTTAATCAGAATTCATTATATGTAAAATTACCCAGATGCTAACACTAAACGAAATTTCACCTGGAGTTATAAATGTAAGCCATCGTTTCAAAAGAATTTAGCGTTTTACTCTCAGCAAAAAGATAAAACTAAGTAAATTTCATAAATTTTCTTCAATAAATGTCAACTTCTGTAAATAAATTATGATTTGGGATTGGATTGGATTATTTAGTTATGGCAAAGCACATGAGGGCTATCTCCCTAAAGGGAGGGATGTCTTCGTGGAGAACTTTCTAAAGGAAACTGGCTCGTATACACGTTACACATGGGGGAAAACACGAAAACGCCCATGCAGCCAGCCCGTTCGAGGTATTCGAACCTCGGACCGAACTACGAATGTTCAGCGTCTTTACCGCTCGGCCGCTGGTGGGTTCAATTATGATTTGGGATTATGTTGAGTATAAAATGCAATCGTCTTAAAGGCAAATAATCTGGAGGAATTCCTGAAATTAAATTAAGTTGACAAAGACCTTCCTTGCCTTAAAAATTATTACAACTATTTTTATCCCAAAGGGGCAATATGCACAGAAGGGCATGAATTTCGTTTGGGCATTTTGCGTCGGTTCGCTATAAATGTCGGTTTACTTTTCAAATTATTGCCACCAAATGTTAGATTCCTGCATTATATTTAAAGAAACTAAATAATGAAGAATCTGCATGAATATATGTATGTTTCTCGAACTGTGAAAAAACAACGATAACTAGACACATCAAAATTTTAATAACGTAGTCCTCTATTCGAATACGGGGATCTGGAAGCCCAAATTTGGAATTTGTTTTATCATCTATTTCATATTTTATCAAAGAATTTTGTAGAGAAATTTAAGAATTTTTGATTAACAAACTCAACGATTTCAAAGCGGGCAATGGCAACACTGCAAGGGAAAAAAAAAAAAAAATTATCTTCAGCACGCGAGACTGTGTATCGGAAATTCTAAAGATGTGCTCTTTTAAATATTTTGTGATATTGCTGTTGAATTGAATTCTATGGTTCAAGTGCGAAGAACGTGATATTTAATAATAAAGGTAACACAGAAAATGTTAAAAAACGCTCCTTTGGGCGTACTATAAAATCTGAAGGCTTTCAGATTTTTTATTACCTTGTGCAGTTACTGTAGTTATTTTGTCCTTAAAATACTGTGAAAAACAATCTATTTTTTAAAATACATGCTTAATATTCTATGCAGTTTAAATTTTAAAGGTTATATGTTTCGAAGGTTAATTTACGCTTCCCCTGGAATGTCTGCTTTTTTACTTATTTTGGCTGTTTGCAAAGAAGTACCCTTTACAGTGTCTGCAGTTGCTTTTTGGAAGATGTATATATTTCCCAAGAAATATTTTCAGATATAAGTTAAATAAATCCTTAATATAAAATTTCCTTCATATGTTCCTTAATATAAATAAAATCCTTAATATAAAAATTATTTCATATAATCCTTACTATAAATAAAATCCTTAATATAAATAAAATCCTTAATATAAGTATTCCTTAATATAAATAAATTCCTTAATATAAAAATTCGAGTAATTTTGATGAGCTTTTTTATTAATACGTTTTGAATTTCATTTCCATTTCGGAAACATACAAAGCATTGCATGATAGATCAAAGCGTTTTGACAGCACAAGGAAATACATGTGTAAGGAATGACCTTCCTTTAGTCGAAATTAATTAAGCAAGATAAAGAAACCTCCCTTCCCCTCAGATACTGGATCATGTCTTTCAATCAAGGAAGGAGCCAGAACGTATTATCTACATTGCATATAGGTATATTATCTCTATTAGATAGAATTTCCAAACAGAAAAAAGCTTTGTTAATTTCTCCAAATATTCATACTGTGAGAAAAAATTATTTGAATTATTTGACTGGAGTGTTACTTGTAAACACTTTTAATAACATCTATCTCAATTTTTTATATCGCTTTAGATTTTCATAGTTATTTATTGCGACTTTTGTCATCTCAACGTTATGAACTAAACTAAGAAATTAAAGAGCTTCATATTCCTCATCCACTTAATGTCGTAGATGACTCTACGGAATGCCACTTTATTCATGTTTTCTGTAGGGTTTTCGCTATATTTTTCGATCCCAATTCAATTAATGTTTTGGGTATTTCTCACATTGTTGAGCTATGCTTCAGAAAATTCTATAATTAGATAATTTGGTTTCTTTCCATTCATAGGAAATTTTCCCATTGCTTCAAACTGGCGAACAAACTCGTTATTGAACCTACTTATTGAGATTCTCCAAACTCATGCGAATACAAAATATTAGTGTATTATTACATAGGAAAGCATAACACAGAAAGATATAAGCTAACAATTTATATGTTCCTACGGTATGCTTTGAAACATCGTGATCATCATGATTAATGTTATTGACTTTACATAAAGAGGTATTTCTCCCACTTTCCTAGCGTGCCTTCGTGGTGTAGCGGTTCTGCACGCTGGGCCGGTATAGTAAGAGGTCCGCGGTTCGATTCCCGCAAACGCGTTGCTAATTTTTCATTTTGTCTGTTTCTAAAACATTACCTAATGTCTCTACTGTGGCGCCCTGTCTAAAAGGGTGTTGGATGAGGTTTCTCCATAGCCTGGATTTGGCGATTGGGTCCCCTGAAAACACTAGTCTCTCTTTTAAAAGGGGAGTGTATAAGTTATTTCTCCCACTTTCCTAGCGTGCGTTCGTGGTGTAGTGGTTCTGCACGCTGGGCCGGTATTAAAGAGGTCCGCGTTTCGATTCCCGGCGAAGGCGTTGCTAATTTTTCATCTTGCCTACTTCTAAAAATTACCTATGTCTCTGCAACATCTTAATGAAGCTTTCGCTGTATGGATAAACGTTGCAGGTTACAGAACTATCAATTATAATCTCGCATTGTATGAAAGATATGTTACAAGAAATTCTGAAAATAAATTTTAATTTATTTCTGGGTAAGATTGATTTTTTACTTCCTTGTACGAAGTAAAAAGGAAGTATTGTAATCACGGAAAATTTCAGGCAGCATATTTCAACGAAAATATCCATTTTGACCGCCATCAAATGCAATTTAACGATGTTTTTCCGTGACATCTGTGCGTAAAGAGAGAATAAAAGACCCTTTTCTTCCAAAAAATTATAAAACTGCTTTAAAATGAATTCTGAAGGGAATTTTTCAGGGTGCCTGTACGTACGTATGTATCTCGCATAACTCAAAAACGAGTAGTTTCAGAACGTTGAAATTTTGTATATAGAACTGCTATAACATGTAGATGTGCATCTCGTATTTTGGTTGCAATCGGCCGCACCAAACGTATATAACTATATTTATATATATATATATCCACTCTGTTACCCGGCTCAGTGATCTCAGTTTCTTTACTCTTATATGTTTGTAAATTGCGCATTTTTTTGCTTTAAAAATGATTGAATTATTTGTTCTTATCTTCCGGTTAAGGTTTTTATGCCTTTAGGAAATCTGCAAGCAATATTTGTAGAATTATCAACAATTTAAAATCTGTTTAAGTGCGGTTAAGCTTAATTTTTAAATAACATGGCAGACATATTTGTTTACATTTGAAACAGCAGAATAGTAGATTTGTTGCCAATCTAGAGAGACTAAGCTTCGCAACAGCAAAGATAATGTCTTCATTTATTATTGCGAATTAAATCATGCTTATTCTTTTCTGGAATGTTTCGAGAAAATAAGTGTTTAAGATTTACTTCACAATTTTTAATATAGATATTTTGAGTTTTTATGTATTTTTGCCTTATCGCGAAGTGAGAACTGAATTAATTGAATGAGAAATACTGAATCGTCTGTGAAAAACTGTTTCTTTTTTGTTTTGTTTGCTTAAGGGGATTCATACACCTTAAAACTCATAAGATATTCGAATATGTAACTGTTGCAAGAATTAGGATAACTTACTTATTTTAAAAGGAATTACTTCCAACTTTTTACAGCTGACTATAATATGGCTGCTTTCTTAAATAGTAATCAAAACGTTTCTGTTGCCACAAATAGTTTTATAATTTAATACGCTTTGTGACAAAATTTTTTGTCATGTTTCCACCTTGCGCGCACCGTTTAAAACATTCTGTTGCGTAATTTAATTCCATATTTAATATATAGCTTTTTCAACATTTGGAAACTACTGTAAACCAAAAATTCTAATAATTTCATGTTAAATCTTTATTTTATTTGGAGTTGGGTTTATAAAATGTATTTTATTAAAAAAATCTGTAATGCTTTCGTGCATAAAAGGTTTTAATATTAAATTATTCATCAGGGTTTTGGTTCAGTTAGAAACTAGTTCCCTTATAAAGAATTCCATCAAATTTCAAGGATGTACCATTAGCCATTTTTAAAATATCATGCGCGCAAGGTGGAAACATGACAAAACATTTTGTCACAAAGTGGATTAAATTACAAAAATATTTGTGGCAACACAAACTTCCCAAAGAAGCTACATTATGCAGTTAGCTCTAAAAAGTTGATGCAACAGTCACATATTCGAAGATTATAAGGGGTTTTAGGTGAATGAGCCTCCTTAATTTCTTTTATACATAGTTCTAGATTTATTATAATATTTGAATAGAACATGTGCCAACGATTAAATAATTCTTCAAATGATATAAATTTTGTGCATTGAGTTATAATATGAATGAAATATAACGCTGTTAAATGAACCTAGCGCTACAGTGTCGCTATGATAAACAAATGTAGTGAATTTTAAAGAGTGCATTTATTCTATTGTAGTTTATGCGCTATCGAGGAAGTAGATTTAATTCAATACAATAAGTTTAAATGAAATGCAAGAAAAATGCCTATAGTTTAATATTCCGAACAAGGAAGTCATGTGGTGTACACATCAGATTTTTTCTTTTATTAACAGAAAAAAAAATTTATTCAGAAGCTAAATTTCACTGTTAGGCTTTGATAAACGCGCAGGAAAATATTATTTCTAAGCTTTTAAAGTGGAAAATCCTACCTTTAAAAATATATTGTCAAGAGATGTATGTCTTTTAACTTGCTTTGGGAACATAACGTAGCCTGAATAAGAATAGGGAGCTTACTAAAGCTCTGTTGCAGATTGTGTGGAATAGACTACACAAGCAGGAAGGGTATACCGAACCCTTTTTTCTCGATTGCTGTACAGGTGCTCCCGTACTTCGGGATACAGAGACCAACCACTCATGGTCTGAACGTAAAAATATAAAACTACTAACTAAACCTCTAACTAAAACCTAACTTTGAATTAGTATTCAAATGCCTAAAACTAAGACTGGCCTTTTTTAAAAGGGTAAGTATATAGTACGCTGATCTGCTGAAACTACAATACGTTTGTCAAATATCAAGAGGGCTAAACCTCTGGCCTTAAAGGCAAGCAGAAACCGATTGAAAACTCGTAAGAATGCAGTGGCAAGCGGCTAGCTTCCTCACTCTCTCTCTCTTGGCAAAAAGCCACAACTTAAATACTTGGACGTTAGCAAGACAATTTGAATAAACAAGTTAAAGCATTTAATTCTGGCCGGAAGTAGAAAATAAGAAGTGATAGTACAGTTTTAAAATAAAATAAACGTTAGTAAAACTTAGGATCCTTACAATATTTTAATATTAAAGAAAGAAATAAGAATTAATTTCAAATAAAAGAAAGCCCGAATTTCTTTGGAAATAGCATGAAAATAAACTTAAGAAATATGCTTTAATAAGGCAATTCTTTAGATATTTGTTAATTGCGATTTATGTTAATATTGATTTAATTTTATAGTGGTAGATGAGGGAGGTATATTTGCCATTTTGATTGGTTTTTCGTGTTTTTTAATTCTTTGTTTTTCCTAAAGGATTCTGTAAGTATTTAAAAAATGCTTCATTTACATTTTAAAGAATTTCCGAATTAAATTTTGCATTTAATGAATTAATAAAAGATTGCAGCTCAGTCTCCTATGTATGCATTAAAAAAACACATATTACAAATTTTTAAAACTATTTGGGCACTTGCAGTTCTTTTATACATGCGCGCACTCATAATGCATTCAAAAGATTTACTACCTCATAGGCAAATTTCATAAAACTTGCTCTCTGCAATACATTAAAAATTCATAAACGTTACTCTTAAACAAAAGTTTTTCGATGTATTTAATGTGCAGTTCCATCAGTTGTCCTCGAGTCACGGGTGTCGCAGCTCACTGGCCTTAATAGCTACAAGGTTACACCCTCAATTATTCTATTTTGTTCAAGGAAGCGTGACTGGCTTTCGTTACATTTCAGCACTAAGGATTTTTTTATTTGTATCGAATTACTTGCACGCAATCACGAATTGTAGAGTTACGCTTTCATCTGTTCAAGCATTCATTTTCTCAGCAGTTTCATTCACATTTCTTAATTATGAAATTATATTTATCGCCAAAACAAAATTAAAAGCAATGTCCTTGGATGAAATGACTTTTATTTCAAGAAGCCCGCTTTCGTTCATTCAAGTTTCGATAACGCCCAGAGTTTATTCTTTTTATGTTTTTTATGATTTTAATTAAAAGAAACCTTTTATGAAGAAGATAAGAATGCATTTTTTGCCGTTATTTTTTACTAACAACATAAATAAATAAATATGTATTAAAAATGAAATTATTATGATATCAGGTTCAATGGTCCGTCTTACTTTCTTTGGGAACATGCAAGGACCTGACTCGGAACAGAGAGCTTACTAAAGCTATGTTCAATAACTGTGGGAAGTAGACAGGATACACAAGAAGGGTATACAAAACCCTTTATTTTTCTCTCTTACAATAATTTCCGTACTTCGGAATACAAAGACCCACTACTTGTGGTCTAAACGTAAGAATATAAAAATATAACTAAACGCTAACTTAACTTTGAAATAATAAACGTGGAAGATTGGCCTTATATTAACAGGAAGCCGTATGTAGTACAGAGAACTGTTAACACTACAATACGTTTAAAAATTATCACGAGGATTAAACCTCTGGCCTGGAAGGCAACCAGCAACTGAGTAAAACTTCTAAGGTAAGCGGCCTGCTTCGACTAACTCCTTCCTCTTCTCTCGCTTGGCAAAAAGCCACAACTTAAGTACTTGGCGTTCGCCAGACAAATTTTGCATAAATAAGTTAACGCTTATAATTCTGGCCGGAAGTAGAAAATAAGAAGTGATAGTAAAGATTTAAAATAAAATAAACGTTAGTAAAACTTAAGATCCTTACAATGAAGTGTATATCTTCCTTTTAGAAAATGCTGAAAATAAAATATTTTCCTTCTTTGCGAATGTCTTATGTCATGAACGTAGTAAGCATATATATATGTAACAAGCACCATTATTTTATGATATGTAACAAGCACCATTATTTTATGATATGTAACAAGCACCATTATTTTATGATATGTAACAAGCATTATACTTTTTAAGAAAGTACTAGTGCTATTACTCGATATTATATTTCCAATATAAGAAAATTATCTGTTAAGTCTGTATTAGAGGAATAAATACACCGCAACTGCGAATGTGATGGGAATATTAATATTAGGCCCTAAAACATTATACGTGAGTTAGCGATGCATCGAATATGTGTTGAAATTCTTTGCGTTACGTGACATACATGTAAGTGTGGTAGCAACATATGATGTCACATTACATCGAGATTAAGATTTATTATCAATCCATTAGAAATGAGGGTATATTTCAATTTTTATATGACCTTTGATTTGGATGTTTATGCAGAATATAGTAAAATACAATTAACATATTAACATATCCAACTCCTTAAATCTCAGCTATTCTTTCTGCATTGTAGAGATCTTAGTAAAATTAATGTTTCTCTTTTTCGATGGAATCGTCTGATAAGAATGGATAGAAATCATTTCATGAATTTTAATGTTTTGTATGGCTTAATTTTAATGTTTTGTATGGATTTTAATGTTTTGTATAGATTTTGTAATATTTTGTATGGCTTGATTCAAATGTAAGATTTTATTCTAGCCGTTGGTTTTGTTTCTTACAGAAATCAAAATATAAATTCGAAAATAAAAGAAAAATTGGAACATTATGACAAATGCATCGCTGGAGCTCATGATGCATAAGTACTTTCATTACAAGCACTATATTAAGGTTCCTGTAAGTACCACAATAAATAAAAAATTAAATTAAATATTAATATTAGTGTTACTTTATTAGACATTAAATAAATAGAAACTAATTTCAGCAGTGAGAATAAGTCCGAGACAATCTTACATGAGTTTTGATAAGAAAGAAAAAAGTTTCTATCTTGCAAATCAAAAACGAAAAACTAAACTCTTGGTAAAATAACGTCCTCTACTCTCCTAATCATTAGTATTTAAGAGTAAATTAAAATTTTTCTGCAATAAAAAATTAATTAAAAAACGTTTAGCAATTTCTTAGGTTGCATTTTTGGTTGAAGGTCATAAGTACATTTCGTTTTAACTTCAAACTGATACCCAAAATTTGAATTCTGATTTCATCAATTTAATATCAGTAAACGTAAAGTCACGCATTTATGTCCAAGTGCGCATGTAACATTATTTCATACACCATGCATTATGATATACACAAAGATTATTCTATTATTTTACTGGTAATTTTTCATCAGTTTCCTTTTAAGTTAAATAAATGCATTATTTTTTGCTTTTGATAGTTTTTATTTTATTCTTTAAATTTTTAAGATTATTACCTCGTTTGTTACTGAACAAATCATCTTTAGTTTTTATAAAAATAAGTTTGCCATCTTTATCAACATGTCTGAGTATATTTCAAGATTTTCAACTGTGTTTCAACAAATAAACAAACATTAATATGTATAAATCACTTAAGTACCAGTATTCTTTTTAAAATTTTCCTATAAATTTATTGGACTCAGGAAAGCAAAAATATGCTGTCAAAGAATTTAATAAAAGAAGGAACAACCAAGAACGTGGCAAAACAACGCATTTCATGACCAGTGTGAACTTCAAGGAAAGAACGCGTTTCCTAGCATAACACGAAATAAATAAATAAAAAATAAAAATAATTTTAAAAAAGAGAGAGAGAGAGAGAAATTTTTCCGACCGTATACTTTCTCCTTCAGCAAAAGTGCATTTTATGAACCGCCTAAAATTCGCTTATGTGCGCGGCCTCGTTAGCTTACGAGCATCCTAAAACTACCGTCCTTGGATGTTTTTTGGAAGAGTTTTAACTGAAAAGATTGACTTTTGTCACAATTAAGGCCATTACTTGCCGGTCCTGTTCGATCACATTCCTATGGCACTGAAAGTAGGCCGTCAGGTTGATGAGGCGATGGTACAAAGGAAGATAAATTTCGTGAGCATTTTGTGTCACTCAAGTCAGGCGTTGTCGCTATATTTCTGATAATTTGAGCTAGAAAATATGTAAAACTCGCACTTACCATATTTTGCAATTAATTTTCTCTTTAAAAATGGAAACAATTTTGGCCACGAACTTTCTTCAGCTTCAGAAAAAAGGCGTAATTAGACAGCCTAATATTTTCTAAATAACTCAAATTACTTATGGTTTTATTATTCTGAATTCTAAATCTTTCGTATATTCACTATTTATATGCAAAATATTATTACGAAGAAGTTCAGATTTATGTAACCTGAAAAAAAATAAGTTATTAAAATATCCTAACATACCAGAACTAATCTAGAAATACACTTATCGGGTTATGTTTGTGGCCCTGATAGTTACTTTCCTTCAATAATCACTATAAAAAATTATACACTAAAAGATTGTAGCCCACTGTCATTTGAATGAAATTTTTTGAAATTAAGTTTCAGACTAAAATACTTTATACTAATACTGAGTATATGTTATGGATCAGATATTCAGATATTAGGTAACTCAAAAACTTTAATAAGCCATTTTATCATAAAGCTTTTGAGTCAGAAACTTTATAATAAGCATATACAATTAGGAAGACCTCAAATTATAGCCTTGTGGTGAAGAATGTAAGGCTTTCTTTCTTATTCCCGCCGCTTGTCTGTAATGGGACACTGAAAGTGAAAACTGCATTTATAAAATTACTTCATTAACACAGAGGTATAAGGATAAACTTAATTTTATAACCCATTATTTTATTTTAATTCTCTTTCCTATAAAGCTTTGTTTCGTTTATTTGCCAGAATGCAAATTTCCCGCGCGATATTCAAATGAAGAAAGCATTTAAAGGAAAGTTTTGGAGGGGGAAATTACAGTATGTTCTGCCTGCTTAAAGGTCACACTGCTAACTTCGATTCCCTAGCGATTATAATTTTGCGGCTTTGAGTTATTCTTGCCGTTAGTCTTGTTTACGCCGATTTCAGTCAAAGCCAGCTTGCTCGCTAGTTAAAATGTGAAGTCGTTAGGTTATACATAAAATTCATTAATTCTAAGCTTGTAGAGACAATAGACCTTTTTTGGAAACAGGCAAGATGAAAAATAAGCAAACGCCTTCGCCGGGAATCGAACCAGGGACCTCTGGAATACCGGCCTAGCGTGCAGAACCACTACACCACAAAGGCACGCTAATAAGGCTTGAGAAATATCTTATATATTCCCCCTTTTAAAGGGAGACTGGGGTTTTTAGGAGACCCAATCGCCAAATCCTGGGTGAGGAGAATCATCATCCAACACCCTTTTAGTTCGGGCGCCACTGTAGAGACATTAGGTATTTTTTGGAAGCAGGCAAGATGAAAAAGGAGCAAACGCCTTCGCCGGGAATCGAACCACGGACCTCTGGAATACCAGCCCAGCGTGCAGACCATACACTACGAAGGCACGCTAGGAAAGTGGGAAAAATACCTTATAAGCTTATCCATTATATTTGATTTTAAGCCAAAAGTGCTGGCCTCTGTAAGCACGAGTTGGTGTCGACTGTTAAAATGTATTTGGATTTTAATAAAAGGCCTTTAGATCCTTTTCCTGTCTATGTGGTATTTATAAGACGTAGTGAAATGTCGCTCTCTGTCTTTTAGAGGTCTGGTCTAATTACATGCTCTCGAAGAAGACCAGAGTCTGCAGAGAAGAAAGATTAAAGTAAAGTAACCTCTGACGTTTTGTCACTTAAAGCATTTTTATATCTTTTCATTTTAATACGTGTTACCGAGTTTTTTATTTTTATATGTGCTGTCACGTTCTTCCATGCTGATATTTGCTCGAATACACTGATCATGCTTATGAGTATTTATTAATTTAATTATTCGAATGGAATAAGAATGGGTAGCATACTTTATATCATGCACAGGTATTCGGCCAAAAAATCCGTTTCTTTCTATGGGATAGATATATTAACTTTCCTGATCTAGTTAACAATTTCTGACTGACTTTGCTTTCCTATAAGAAAAGTATTAAATATATGTTCTAATCATGCAAAATTAATGTATGACTCAACCACAGCTGAATTAAATAAGCAAGTGCTTAATGTATCAAGGAAAGGGAGCACCGAAAAATTGTTTAGGGACTCAATAAAGAGAACGCCAGAAAAATATCTCATTGCCGGTTTTAACATACGTAGAATGTACGGTGCAACTAAATCAAGAAGAAATAGGAAAAAGTGGCGTAAGTGAGAACACCACAGTATGTGAGTCATAAACTAAAATTTACCGCATTCCTGCGTTCATGCTATCGGGATGAAGTTTAATTATTCAAGAATATTTCAAAAACAGAAAAAGTATGATTCTTTCGTGATGTGAGCAGTAGTCCAGTTGTAGAGACATTAGGATTTTTGTGGAAGCAGGAGATTTGAAAAATGACCAATGCCCTCGCCGGGAATCTAACCACGGACCTCTCTAATACGCGCCGAGTGTGCAGACCAGTACACTACGAAGGCACGCTAAGAAGGCGGGAGAAATACCTTATACAGTTAGCTAGTAGAAGAGTTGTGATTTGAGTTCCTGCGAGGGTGTAGTTTATATCTAATCTTTCCTACTCCAAAAAAAACCAACAGTACAAAACTCTTTACTGAATTAAACATCACTTTTAAATAAATAAAAAGAGAAAATAAAACTTCATAAAATCAAGTTACATCTATACAGAAGAACAGATTATAGTAGTATTCAGTATCGTATTTCTGTTAAAAAGATTCAAAACTGTCAGTTTCTTAATGCTTGATTGAAAATTTTCCCAAATATTAACAAATACATATGAGGTATCTTTTCTAAGTTGCGAAATCTAGTCACTGCATATATGAAATAAAAATATTTAAATGTGAAGACATGCAAAATTGTTGCTTCATAAGCCCTGTTTCATAAATTTAATTTCTGTAAAAACGACTTTGCACACTTTATAAATTTTTCTTCTTGTGAAGGAATTAATTGCTTATAAAAACTTAGTAAATATCTGATGGAATGAAATTATTGCACAAGACGTCCCTTTATTTTCAGAATTATGTGTTGCATTTGGTAAGGATGTAAGGTTTATCCTAAATTTATAACAGTTATTTTTAAGCTCCTTTCCTATCCATCCTAATTTCAGCTTACAATTTCCTACCAGAATGTATTTTTAGAATCGCGCTTAATGCAAATCAGTAGGAGTAGTATTTAAGTCGAAGTTCCACTGACTTCGAGAGAGAGGATCAGAGTTTTTGACTAGCACGCGTTTGCCTTTTGGCCCCATTTCTCTAAGCAGTTACTACTCTCGGCTGCATCACGGGCCCTTGTTAGCTTCGCTAGCTAATTCGATATTTAGGGACCAACTACACTGGTTATCATAAATTAAGGGAAAATCATAAAAATTACGATTACTGAAAAAGTTACATGTAGAATTTAATGAAACTTACCCACAATATACAACAAACAGTAAGGTATCAAATAACATAAAACGACATTACCAGACAAATATGGTAGTGTAGAAATTAGCACATGTATAAAATGAACAAATCGAAGGTGTCAGTTTGCTACAGGAAAAGTACCTTCAATACGGAATATGATCGCCTCTAGAAACAATACAGCACATACAGCGATGTATGAGGCTTTCAATTAGGCGGTCTATCAGTTCCATAGGAAGCGAGAGCCATTGCTCTTGCAAGGCAGTTGCAAGCGCGACAAGGGTTTGAGGAGGCGGATTGAGAGCAGCTAGACGTCTCCCTAAAGCATATCAAACGTGCTTAATATGATTCAAGTTCGGGGATCGAGCTTGCCACTCCATGCGCATAATTGTTTCCTGTTGAAGACAATCATCTACGATGTGAGCCCTGTGTGGTCTTGTGTTGTCGTCCTGTAACAGGAAAGCATCACCTATTGCCCGGCGTATGGGCGCTCATAAACATCAAGGATGTCATCTCTATAAATCTGAGCATTCACGGTTCCCCTTGGAAAGACATGGATGTCTGTGCGTCCACCCAAAGAGATACCACCCCAAACACAGACACTGTCTCTTTCGTATGCATCTCTTTTACAGATGTTTGACGGATGATAACGGATTCTAGGTTCTCTCCATATAAAATAACGCTTACTATCGCTTTCTAGACTAAACCTGGACTCATCCGTAAAGAGAACCGCCCTCCGCTGATTAGGCGTCCAGTGGAAATGTTGTCATGCCCACTGAAAACGGTCCTTCTTATGGCGTGACGTGAGCGGCACACAAATGGCTGGTCGCCTCGCACACAGATCACCTTCGCACAATTGCCTTCTACGCACAGACCAGCCTTCTACGCACAGACCAGCCTTCTACGCACAATTGACGTTGTCACGAGCCTTCCGGTGACTGCAGCAAGGGAGGATCTAAGAAGAGTCGGAGTAGCGGTTCTATTCCTGCGTGCACATAATGTCAAATATCGGTCATCGGCGCTCGTCGTAGCAGTTGGCCGTCCTTGGCTGAACCTGCTAGATGCCGAATCTGTGGTTTGAAATTGCCTCCAAAGTCTATGAACCACAGAAGGACTCACACTTAGTCATCTGGCCACTTTTGTTTGACTTTGTCCTGCCTCTAGTCTCCCAATGGCTTTCTATCGAAGTTCTGCAGGCAAATGATGTCTGGAGGTCATTGTTACGAATTGGCTACTCAGATGTCTGATGTCACTGTCACAGTGAAATATGTGGGCTTGCTCTCAAACATGGACTTTTATGCTCCTCGCAGATGACGTATTCCGAAAGCAGCGCCACTAATTTACATATCACAGTTTTACTCGGCTACTCTTACTTGGCAACATATTCAAATTTTACACGATTTGGCTTATTTTTTAGTGAGTTATCGTTATTTTTGTGATTTTTCCTTAATTTATGATAACCAGTGTAGTTAGATTTGTGTTAGCTTTGGCTACATCTCTTTAGTTAAGCATTTAGTTAAGTTCTTATTTCTTACACTTTTGAGTGCGAAATGGAGGCTTTGCTATACACTCTGAGAAAGGGGCCGAATGTATATCTTTATTTTGAGCAATAAAGGGTAATTAACCATGCTCGAACTTTACGTTACTGTTTCTGAACTTAAGCGATTATTCGCTTAGGTTCCTCCACACCTAAGCTGTTAGGTAAAAAGGAGGAACGCCAGAAAGAAATCACAGAAATTAATTGCTTATGCCCAATTTTCCAACTCATTAAATAGCTAATAACTGTCCAAATATTTCAGTTAAATAAATGTAGCCTTGTTATTCCATAGCAGTTAACAAATTATGACTATGTTTGCCAAATGTTCGAAAAACTAAAAAGTAAAACTCTTTAAAATTTTGTGCAAACTAATAATTTTAATTAGACATACTTAAAAACAAGAGAAGCCATGTTTGTAAAATTCATCTTTAGTTTTAAATTATCCATTGCTAATAATTAAGTTTTTTAAATTATTGCATCCAAGTGTACTCACTTTTAATTCAAAACATTTTAAGCAAATAGTTGTGAAACAATTGCTCCTTTATTTTGAGCTAATAAGAAGAAATATTAACTTTATGTCAACAGTTAAGTGTTTGTGCTCTGCTTGTTCCATAGACCCAGTTTGGAGTCCTCAAGTAAATGCTTTTATTGTTTCGATTTGCTCATTTTTAAATAAGGAAGTTTTGTGAAAAGTGTATGACAAATTTCTTGCAGAGAAATCATTACAAATTGCAATTTTGAAATCTTAGTTGCGTAGGTGAATGAACGAAAATTAACTAAAATTCAGAAAATTAGTATAAATTCTCTTGTTACGTTGCAGCGAAGCCTTCGCCTGCAGTTAATTTCAGAGTTCAAGGCAGGAACTCTACGATTATTTTAAGAACCTATCAGAAGAGATTATGTTAATTTATATATATCGTTCTGCGGACGAGATTATTCTCGTAAAAATACCTTAATTATGTCTTTTCAGTTCATGTACTAATATCTGCAGACAGCTAAATATAGCAGAAATATTTTGTTAACTTTAAGTCTGCGTACATCTATGGTAGTTGTTCTTGAAACAATATAGGAAGTAGATGCAGAGATCAGAAGATTTTGGATTTTATGACAATGCACTTATCTGATGAAAAAAGGAAAAAGGGAAAATGTTACATAATATTTTTAAATAAAATTAGAAATAGCTTAAAGTGATACATATATTTTGAATACTACTACTAACAATAACAGTAACAAATTTCAAAATCTGCAATAGAAACAAGAATCATTAAGAACAGTTCACTCTTACAACTACTTTGTAAATAAAAAGAGTTTTACAGAGACGACAAAAACAAAATTACAGAAAAGCAATGTGAAAAATAGCACTTTTATTTGAAAATGCAGGCAAAGGATGTATAAAAGGTGTCCTTCGAATAGTAGGAAATTCTTAGAAAAACAGAAAAGTTTTTAAAAATGCACACTTGATAGAGAAATTATTCCGATTTTCTGGAATGAAGACTGTGATAAAGGGCAAAATTTCAGATATTAGCAACAACTAAAATCAAATAAAATGACTATATATCGCAGAATATGTTTGATCTTAAAGTATATGAGTACATTAATTCTATTATGACCTTAAAGTATATGAGTATATGTGTACGAGTCATTTGTTTCCGGATTCTATGGTTAAACAAGTTGATCGCGAGGGAGAATTTTAGGAATTGTTTTCAATATACAGCATAAATACACGCAAAAGTGTCTTCTGGAAGATATCTATCTTTCCTAGTATTGCTCGTAGGTGTCCATCTGTAAACTAGATCTTATTTCAGAGTTTTACCGCAATAAATTATTTACCGATCATTACTTACTTGAAACTGAGCAAAGAAATTTACTTAAATCAAAAGAGTAACACTTTTAGGCCCTAATGTTTCTAGAGATTGAAAAAGACTTTTTTTTAGCGCTGACATATGACTATCAAGTTGTATCGTCTTAAAATTCATATAATTCTTTCTATGACAATAATAATAAAATTGTAAATAAAAATGTGCCTCGAGGCGAAATCATTCCAAGTATTCCTTATAGCCTAAGAATGTCTAGATTAATTTTGTTGAAAAATTGTATTAAATCTGAAAGAAATTGGGTATTTACTTCAAGGATATGACACATCAGAAAAGTAGTATTAAATGCAAGAAAAAATTGAGGAAGTATATAGTAAGTCTTGTGGTTTGATAATGTGATTCCTCGAGAATTTCGGTGTGCCATTTCCAATATTCAACGAAAAGGGAAGAGAGAGATAGAATCTTTGAACTCAAAGATACTGATTTAACACTCCGGTAGATCTCTGCACATTTAGGCCGATCAGCACTATTCAACGTCGAGTATCCAATGATTTCGAGAATAATTATGAACTCTGATGACAGCAAGTGATGGCCAAAGGCAAATTTCTACTCGGGCAGATCATCCAGATTAGAAAATTTTTGTGTAGTGATCCTTACACATCAGCAAGTTAACACAGACGTCACATATTAAACTCAGAATGTCAAACAATATCTACCTAAACCATTAGAAAATGCTTGGGCGATTCTAAGCTAATAACCAATAGCAGGTGCTTAATAGTCGCCATTCTCAAAGGCTCTAATGATATACACCCAGGTGAAAAAGTAGAATGCAGGACTACCCCTTAAGTGATGAGTTTCGTTTCTGTCTTGGAAGCAGCGATGATCGATAATCGGTCTAAAGATCCCGTCATCAACAAGTCTTTACTAGAGAATGTCATACCAGTCGTGCTCCTGGAATAATGATATTTGATGATATGATGTTATGGGAGCAGATCCTTTCTGGTATATTGCTAAATCAAAGTTATGTTAATTTGCTTGTGAAGCCACAGCAAAGCCATTCCTGCAAGGTGTCCCAGAATCCATTTTTAAGAAGTCAATGCTAAACCACTTAATGATCGTGTAACCGTGGAAGTGACGTGTTACCGTGGCCTGCCGCAACTGCTCCTTGTCTCTCATTAGAGAACGTTTCTACATCACTGATCGGCTATTGCAAAAAGAAGTTAACTCTCAGTCTTAATGCTTTACTCCCTCAGGTGTTTGCACAAAGGCAAACCATTCTTCAAACAATGTTTAATGACTTCACTGAAAGCTTGCTAAGTCATATAAGTACATAACAGTCGTATTCCACACTGCATAAATCGAGTTGATTTGAATATTTTATTTCCAGATTTTGATCATCTGAATGATTGACAAATTTTCGATTCTGTTAATTTCAAGTCTTTTCTTTTTAGCTTTCCAGTTTCAATGCTGAGGAGCCTACTTCTGAGAAAATAATAAAAATAATTACCTTGCAATCAGAAATCTTCAGACCAACACTTCGAAGATGAGTTCACCATAAAAATATTTTAAAAATTAAAAGAATTAAAAAGTGCAAAACTTCGATTGTTATCAAATGTTGACAAATCAAAAACTAAATTAATATATAAATTAAACCTCAAGTTAAAATTATTTTCAATTTTTCAATTTTTAGCATTTGTTTTGACATTTCTTTTTAAAGCTCAAAATGGCGCAAAGACATGCATGTGAAAATATAAAGAAGCATGCTAGCATTTAAAAGAATTAAAAGAAATATTGTATAGCAAGAGGCATGCATTTAGTAAGTTGGGGGAAAATTCTATTATTTGCAGAAAATTGTTATCATTTATTATGCATCTAAAATTTTATTATGAATGTAGACGATTGCGTACTAACTCTAGAATAATTAGAGTTAGAAATTTTGAATTGATGAATATAGAATTTTAGGTGGTTGAAGTACGTATTAGAAATAAATATACAGGATTTTTCCACGCTTATGGTATTAAAAAAAATCAAGCGCTGTAAAATGTCATTAAAACGTGCGGGAAAAGTGACCTTACAAGGTATTTCTCCCGCTTTCCTGGCGTACCTTCGTGGTGTAGTGGTTCTGTACGTTCGGCCGGTATTCCAGAGGTCCGTGGTTCGATTCCCGGCGAAGGCTTTGCTAATTTTTCATCTTGCCTGCTTCCACAAAATACATAATGTCTCTACAACCTTTTTTGATGATTAACTTCCCTACGCAGATTAGCAATGCACTTTTGTTAAATCGAAGATTAATAAAAGTTATTATGCATCGTCAATTGGCAGCAACTTGCTCTGGCTAAGAGTACTTCTGCTCTTTTTTATTATGGATAGAAATTTATAGCTAACTGAAGACGATAACATCTCTTCAAATTAATAATTACACTGAACATGACTCATTACAAATTCTCTAACTACGCACACTAAAAAATCCTTGGAAATTTAAGCTATCACTTTAGAAGCACTTTTATTTAGCATTTATTTATCACTTTTATTATTACTTTTGTTTGAGCATAACAAAGTAGACATTGGCTATCCAAGTGGAGGCACGCTCTCATGGAAGACTTTCAGAACAGAAATGGCTCGTATTTATGGCAAAAACATCCACGCACCTAACCCATTCTTTAAGGTGATACACATGGCAAAAACATCCACGCACCTAACACATTCTTTAAGGTGAGATCCCAAAACGAAACACTAGTGCTCAGCGGCTTTATTCACTCCATCGTTGCTGGATCATCTTACGAGGAAGACACTGCATATTAAGAGAACATTTAAACTAGAAACCTGATGCTAATAATACCTACTGCATTATGGATCTCAGGAACATTAATATCACGGTTTATTTAATGATTATTTCATATAATGGGAAGAATAATCGTGGGTGCCTTGCTGTTTTCATTATTTTCAGTAATATTTTATTGACTTAAAATAAAACTAGCAATAATTTCTGTGAATAAGTATTTGCGCATTTTAAAAGTATCTGAAACCTTTTGCACACTACTGGCCAAATGGATGACTCTGCTGCACATTATTCACCGTGTACGAATCTCGGCAAACTGATTGCATGCATGGTTTTATTTCTGTGCCTAATATGCATGCTTTTCTGTAGAAAGTTTACTATATACTGCAAAGCATATGAAATAATAAAATACACATTAAACTCACTAGTTTTGGGGCTGATATGGAAATATTTTATGTTAAGCTTTGCAAACAGTTTATATAGGACAGTCTTAATTCAATTTTGCTTAGTTTATGCATATATCATAATGTATAAACAGTTAATCAACTACTGATTCGCCTTAGTGCTAATAAAATTCGACTCAGGGGAGCTGATGCTGATACTGGTAAAATAAGTGAATCAATCCATAAGTTTCACTCTTAATGTTACAAATACTACTTGTATTTATATAAGCTGTAAATTCTCTATCAAGTTTATTTTCCATCTCGAGGGGATAAATGCCCAGGCCGCCACTCTATCCTTGGAGTAAGACTTCAGTTTAATCCAGCGAACGGGCTGCCTGTATGGTTGTTTCTCCTGGTTTCCTTAGTGTATAATGAGAATATTATCCAGTTTTCCTCAGAAAGTCTTCTACGAAGGCATCCCTTTTCTTAGACAAATAGCCTTTGCTTCTCTATATTCGAATAACCTAATTAAGAAGTAAATACGGAGCATTCATCTTATACGATCTGCGAAACTAGTGTTAAGTTCATTTAACGAAATTTCGGGAAATGTTGAAGAAAGAAATTTCTTGGCATTCGGAATGATCATAAATTCAGATTCTTTACAAAAATCACGCTTTTCAAGTATTTTCTTGGACATATTAGTTTCACATTACAGCTAAGTAATTTTACATTTTTCATTATACATTCCGCTTAGAAAAAATGCGTTTTTCTTTTGTATTGCTAATTGGAATATAGCTGAAATAAACAGAAGTTACTCTTTACTTTCTTCTGGCATTGATACGCACTTTTGAACTGAAATTTATAAGATCATTCTGAACAATAATAAACAGCCATGCTAAACTGCGCTTACTTTTTCCTTTTATATAAATTTACCAATTTTATCTAATTTTTTTTTTTTTTTTTTTTTTTTTTTTTTTTTTGTGAAAACAGAAGACTGATCAAAGTCTCTAAATGGCAGCTCATGGTTTGAGGGGAAAAAGTATGTAATTTTTCAAGCTATTTAAAATTTTATTGCTTTTTTTACAGTTACAGCATTTTATGATGTTTTACAAATATTTCCAGTTGCTTATTTAACTGAAGATCATTTCTTGTTCACTCATGAGGTGAAAAGCTCTAAACTCGTCCTAAAATTACATTCACGGTTTAATTTCTAAAATTAAAAAGTGCTGAAGCTCTATTAAAATATAATAAAAATTAAATAACAAAGAGAAAATTAACAATAAAATTTTAAAAAGGCATAAAAAAGTGAAATAATAAAGCGAATGAAAGGTGTATAAATTAACGCAAAATTCGCCCAATCTAGTACGTTGAAGAGAAAAGGAGTGGAAATGAGAAGTTCGTTTTGCCGTGTAAAATGCTTTTACAACGGTTCCTGTAACTGGAAACTATCAACAGTCACTAAGGAAAGGAAAAAATCACGACGCCGCGGAATTCGTTTTGTTTTAAAGTTCTGATATTAAATAAAATCCATAATAAATTACAGAGCTGTATATTAAGAACGATTGATAAGGATTTAGTTATACGATTTAATTAAAAAAATAATAACTCGGTTTTTCACAATTGTAAATTTATAGGCATGCGCCGTAAGCATCGCACGTTCTCAAAGACGATGCCCCTGAGTAGGACAGATTTCTGATTACTATAGCCCAAATGTCCTATATACTTATCTCTGCCTTACCGTAACGCCTTGAATATCTTTTTATAGTACAACAGGGCAATAGAGCTATACCAGTATCGCTACAGATAAAGTCTTGATATCTTGTATTAGGTATTAAGAAATAAGTAATTTGCCTTATTCGTTTCTATTAATGTATAGTTTTCGCTATACATGCAAATACAGTAAGACCCCGCTTAACGCTGTTTCGTTTAGCGCTGTTTCGGTTTAGCGCTCTTTTATTTCAACCCGGTGATTCCACGAAATCGCTCGCAGCATACGGGGATTCCCCGAAATATTATGCAGCGATAGGTTTCAAATACATATCCGAAAGAGTGTACTTGTATTTCTTGTTTGGTGCGGTATTGTACAGACATATTTTGAAGGGGTAAATGTGGAAGATGTCGAAGAAATAATTCAAGAAGCAGCGGCTAGTCTTTCTAATGATGAGCTCAAGGAATTAACTGAACAAGAAGAAAACAAAAATGTTGACAGCAGTGATTCAGAAGAAGAGCAAAAAGAACTTTCGATGGCGTTTGTAAAAAGGAGTTTGTCTACCATAACTGAAATAATGGATCAATTCATTTTTTGACAGGAGCTCAAAAGTAAGGCGTGGTGTTAGAGATGCTCTATCCGTTTATGAAGAACTTTTAAGAGAACAACGCAAACGAAAAAGGCAAACAACATTAGATGCTTTTGTCACAAAAAGGCAGAACACTGAAAACGCGGAAGGCTAACTAAGTGTGACTGACTTAGAATTTTATTTGTTTTTTTTTTTAAGAATATTCGTTTTGTTATTTATATTTTTTTTTATTTTTGCAAGAAATAATAATGTGGTATTAATTTGGGCTTTAAGAAATAAATGTTTGGTTTTATTTTTATTAAAAAAAAACATACTTTTTAAATTTAATACCTAACTAATTTCCTAGCCATCTTCCCCTAACCCCAATATTTACATGTAAAGATAGCCTCGTTTAGCGCTGTTTCGCATTACGCTCTACTTTGATGGAACGTATCCCCCGCGTTAAGCGGGGTCTTACTGTATATGCTTCATATTTAAGCTTTGGATATGCGTATAGCAGAGAAAACTCATTTATTCATTAGTATAGAAGCAGCTTTAAGAGAGTTATTGAGTACAGATGTCCTTTCAAAAGAAGTTCCCGTAGTGCACCTAAGCTTGGTTATGTGTTGCGAGAGGTAGAAATACTCAATAAGCTCCTTTCGTTAGAGTGAGACAGTCTATTCCCGTTAACGAGTGACGTAGATTTTATGTAATGATTTTTAACTAAGGCAGTAATTATGTAGTGGTATTTGCTTTTCTTAGTTCTTTTGTGGCTAAACCGCACAAAAAGGAAAAGATAATTATAAATTGTGGGTTTTGATCACTTTTGTAATTATCTTTCATTTTTGAAAGGAAGTGGGTCTTATAAGGTATTTCTCCCGCTTTCCTAGCGTGCCTTCGTGGTGTAGTGGTTCTGCACGCTGGACCGGTATTCCAGAGGTCCGTGGTTCGCTTTCCGGCGAAGGCGGTTGCTAATTTTTTCATCTCTCCGGCTTTTCCAATTAACCTAATGTCTCTACAGTCTTAAAAGTAATCTCTGAGTTACCGGTTGTACTTCGCCTTTCCTGATACATTCTTACAGAAAAAAAGTATGTCTGTTCTCATTGGTTATATTTATTTCTTACCTCCTGCCGCCAATTTTAACGACGTTTACCTCCATACTGTTTTGGGAATGCATATTAAAGTCTAAACTGAACCGACATCCTAGACTTGAAATATTTTTAATACTTTCTACTTACTTTACTACTTAACTTATCTTGCTTTGTTCAAATTACAAAACATTACCTTCAATTTCAGCCACAAACTATAACTCATAATTTATTCTTATTTTTACATAAATATCTTGTTCCAGAGGTTAAACTCATACTAATAGAAGTTACGGTCTGTCGAGATGCTTCTGAAGATGCCATCATGTATAATAATGTAATACATTTGTAAAGATTTATTTTATTCTAACCAATTATTTTTAAGTTTCCTTTCCTTTTCCTCCTGATTTCAGTTTCCTGCCGGAATGCAATTTTTTATGACGTAGTATCTAAATTTAAACGTGTTTCAGAAGCAGTATTTAAGCTCTGTGTCAAGAGTTCAAAAAGACTAGCAGCGGACTTAGTTACGATGTTTACGCTGCGAGTTTAAAATTAGTTCTTTAGTTCGGCGTTCGGCACCTTTCAGTTTATACTGATATTTCTCCACTCGGCTTTGCTGTGTGCGGTCGATTTAGCGTTAGTTTAAGCTAAGCAGCCAGTGATTAGGTGAACTATTCGTGAACTATTCGAGGGAGACCCGATCCGCCTTGTCCCAGCGGGACCATATGATTAAAAATAGGTCAACCCTCCTCCAAACCACGCTGATAAAACATCACAGAAAACATAAAATAACCAACCAAAAATAAAGAAGGGTTAGTAGAAAAACTAAAGATAAGAAAATGACACAAAACACAAACAAACACTTACGCAATTAAACAATCACACACAAAAACACTCACAGAGAGGCTGTTTCTGTCACATAATAAAACTCGCTTCAAACCATAAAACAACATAAATAACTAAGCACCTCAAAGGTTCATTGGGGAATTCCCAAAAGGAAAAGAACCTGAAGAAGGTCACACCAAGGTCGCACGTAATAAGGTGTTCTATAGTTAAAAATGCAATAGAAAATAATTATAATCTGACAGCAATATTAATTTTAACTTTGCCACTTAAAGCCCCGGTTAGAGCAGAACAAAATAACTACATCAACAAGTAAAATAAAATACAAGTACAATAAAATACAACTACTACAAGTAAAATAAAATCCTCGGCTCACAAATGATCGTTGAATTGATAAAATTATCTTAAAAACATATAAAATAATTTAAAAGCCTATAATTCAATTAAAATATTTAGACTATGGTCTATGATGTTATGATATTACAGAGTGCCTAAACTGTATATATGTACTGTAAACATATGTTTAAATTAAAAAAAAAACAGACAATACACCATACAATACATACACATGAATAATACATAAAGGAAAAAAAATTAGACAAAATAATTGAAATATTTAAAGACATAATTTAAACTAATACAACAAATGTCACTCTATTATTGTTAATATAAGACATTGCATTTCTAGAGAATCTTTTTAAAGTTTCAATACCTAATGGTTTATCACTAAAGCATTCGATTCTCAAATCCTTTAACAAAGGACAGTGATTGAGAAAATGATCTGCGTTCAACCAGTGATTAGGTATCTTAATTTACTAGTAATGCGTTACATTCTTATTTTCTGTTAATTTACGTAGTCACAAGTGGTGATGATTTGTGAGCACGAAGTGCGTACATCTGCTTTTACATTTCTTCTGCAGTATTTATTCTTAAAGACATAGCGAGAATTCGCTACTTCGTCTTTGACGTAGAGTCAAAGTTGTATGTTACCAAAGAATACCCATAGACTCTGTACATTCTTTCCCTTCTTAAACGTGCTTTACTAATAGACATGAGCTTTCAATCTATATCAGAAGGAAAACATTAGCAGTTTAACATTTCTATCGTAATAAAATACCCTATTTCGTCTTTCTTCTCTTTCTACCCAATTACGTGAGATATTTTCTTGGAAGTTTAAAATAATGCAGTAATGTGTGCAACTCTGTAGACTTTCTTTCTTCTTTATTACTTATTTGACATAGTTTCCCGTAAGGAGGGAGAGAATTCAGATTGCTTAAGGACTAGTTTTACAGGCAGATGGAGAAGACACCCATTCATTCTCAGCAGAAAATTTTATGACGTATCTTGCATCATATCATTAATATATTCTCGCATGGGAAAAATTACAATAAGGAGTTAAAAAATAAAAAGAGGAACCTCTCAAATGCGTGGTACAACTACCCATTAAAACTTGATTCTGAGGAACGAGTTTGACGCGTTTAAATTGAGGTGAAGAAGAGAAATACGCAGCTATTCCCTACCACTGAAAATCATTTGATGCAAAATATATTTTAAAAGGTAAAGCATTTGGATACCATTGCTAAATCTTGGGAAAATAATGCTCTTCTTGATTCGAAATTAATGCAAAAATGGAAAACATGCTAAAACATTACAAAAGAATCAAAATAAACAATACTCAAAATCCGCTTTAAAGCAATACATTTAAAATATTTGTTCATATAATTATTAATAGTAAGGTAAGTTAAAGTTCCCATCATAAAAAACTATTTTCGTACGAATACTATTAATAAAAAATCCATTTATGATGCGAGTGTCAAGTTGCAACTATAGGAGTAACTTAGATTATTTAACTCAAACAAAGCACGCGAAGGCTATAAGTTCTCTCCTAGTTTTGACCAAAACCACTTCAAGGCTTGAAAGCACTCATATTTCTCCTATAATTATGTTTATTTTCATGTATACATATATTAAACACTTCCTTTTACTATCATATTTATTTTTATAAATTTAATACATTACTTTGCAATTATATGTTAACTCAAGAGGAGAAAGTGTTGATAGAAAAACGAAGAAGACATCGGTCTTTAAAACTCGCTGAAATAAATGATAATGAAAAACAAAGCTATGTAGCTCATGACCTTGTGGGGGGGGCAGGAGGAACACATTCTTGTTCAAGACCTTTTATTGATCTTTTAACTATTTCCATGCACAAAAACTGGTGTTGTTGTGACAGTAACATCAGAACAAGCCCGCGAAATTCATCGTGGCAAGGGGTGCAAGATTGGCCCTGTCGTTGGCAAAAGCCGTGATCACCATACAGATGACAGCACGACTTTGCTCAGTTCTACACCCAGTTTTGTTGGAGAGCACTACGGCGGGGGGACGGATTCAAGGGTCTTCCACACATCTTCCTCTACCACAACCTGTTGAGACAACTTTCGATTCGCCGCATATTTAGAGTTCCCCCATGCCGCACAGACACTATATATTTACAAACATCCATGCCTTCTTTGGGATTCTAACCCGGTACTTTCGGTTCATCCCCACAAATAACGAGATTTGTGACGGGCCACGGGCTTTTCCCCTCCTATTACTATGAGAGAGGAATTGCAAATACCGAAAGTTGTATCTGTGGAGGCATTGGTAAACCAGACCATTACTTGACCCAATGCCCTCTAACCGCACAGTGGCATGTGCAGCTTCCGGAACAGGCAACTTCTCATAAGCGTTATCTGATCAAACAGCCAGCATTTCGCATCAAAATATGCAAGATAATGCAGAAACTGGAGGAATTGGGAACAGATTTGTGCAGTGTGGAGTAGTTCCCTGTCAGTCTCTCTTCTCTCTCTCTTCTATCTTTTTATTTATTTATTTATTTATTTATTATTATTATTATTATTATTTTTATTGTATATGTTATGAAACATGTATGTATTACGGCCCACTGTATATATTCTGAAACATGTATGTACTATGACCAATGAAAATTATTATGAACTACTATGTATGTATTATGTAACAGGCTCAATATATTATGTACTATGTAAGCATGTATATGTATGAACTACGTATGTAAGCATGTATATGTATGAACTACGTATGTAAGCATGTATATGTATGAACTATGTAAGCAAGTATTATGAAAGATCTATGTATTATGAACTACTTGTATATAAGCATGTACTATGAACTATGTAACTATGTAAGCATATATTATGAACTATGTAAGCATGTATACAGGACCAATGTATGCCCTTATAGGCCCCATGAAGTGTTGCCCCGGATAGTTGCGGAACCTGGACTAGACCCGAATAGTCTTAGTAAGCCGCACGGGTGTCCAGATTCTGCTCTCAACTCAACTCAACTCAACTCGGTTCAGCAATCAGAGTCACTAACCATTATCCTGGTTGGACGGCAGGAAACTTGTAAGTCATAAATATTCTCAGTCCTAGTAAGTTGTGAAATCTGGGACTGAATTTAAAAGAAATGATTTTCAAAATGAGACATAACATACTTATCTAAAAGATAATGAATATTAGTCCTCATTAATTTGAGAATTTTTATTCTTATTTTCAATAATGAGATTTCGAGTACTTCGTAGCAGTTTTTAGTTCTTAAAAGAAAATCACTAAAACTTCAAAACTTTTAGAATAATTTTAGTAAATCATATCATTTATTTTAGTAAATTGTATTCATAATTTAGTAAATCATTGATTTCAGTAAGTCATATCATCATATAATTATAAATTATATTGACTATATCAAATCACATAGTCCTACTTTGGGTTGTTCGCTGGATATTCTTCAAAGGTTCCCATTATGCAACGTTAATTTTCTAAGCTTAGTTTCCAGTCTTTCAAAATGAAACTTTGGGTTTAGAAAACTATACTTTTCTTTATTACACAAACGTTTTAAATGAAACAAAATTAATGAAAGGCTGATAGTATTCAGGGGCTCAAAGTGAAATTAAAGTTTAAAAAATAATCATTTATCAGTAATTTCCGTCAAAACCATTCAGAAATAAGCGGGTATCAGTGGAGTGATTCTGCAGTAGATGCTGATGTCGAGCGTGGTTTGTTGCGATAATTAAAAAAATTCAAAAGAAAAATACTTTACGACAGAAAAATTACATAACATTTTAATCATAAACAGAAGTTTAAGGCGTTTCAACAAACGTTGCATGCATTGCAAGCTTTCACAAAGCGTTTTTAATTAAATTATAACTAAAGTTCTGTTATGAGAATTATGGTAAACATAATGATTGATTTCATCGGAGATATTTAAGTCATGCGACTTCGTAAACAAACTTATTATTTATCTAAAATTTAGCATGCTTATTTTTTATCTTTTCTTGAGGATTTATTTATTTATTTCGTAAATATCTGTTAGTTCTTTTAACAATAAAAAAGCATTTAAAATTTAGTAGCTTTGTTGTAGTATTTGACATTTTACACGTTGCACAATGAAAATGTCTTTAAATTGCTATTCATTCGTTGCTTTTATTTGTGCTTTTATGACTAAATTTTACAAATATGAGCCACTAAACAAATATCTGAGTATAAAATTTACAAACTGGCAATTTATTTTTCGATCTAGAGTTGTACTAAGGCTATGAGTTAGCCAACCTGTCTACTCTTCTATATAACAGTTGAAAGGTTTAGGTGTCAATTCCCAGTGTAAAGTACGTATAAATGATTTTTTACAGCCCTTATTTTTTCTGATTGAATAAATAAAGTACAGTGCTCAAATAAGTCGATATGGAAAACCGAAATTATTCTTTAATGTTAATTTCAAAGAACTAAATGTAAGATTTCGAATTAAAAAAAGCTATTATTAAGACAATTCCAAACAGTCAGGTAAATTTAATAAAACGTACCTTTCTAGTTTAAGTTTTAGTTGTATTGAATAGCTGTCAATTTTGCAATTTAGTACCTTTGGTTTGTAAATTACATAAATAAAATATAAGCAACAGATTTAATCAAAAAATCTGTTTTTTAATTTTTCTTCAAGTAATACATTTAAAATCTTTCAGTTATTAAGTACATCTATTATTGCAGCCAAAACAGTTTAAACTAAAACAGAATTTAAAACGATCTAAAATGCTTATGTGCTTTTATATGTTTATGGTAACATAAATATTTCATATTATTGTGCTTTCTTAAAAAAAAACCTTCAATAACTGATCAAATTCTTTAAAAAATTCTTAAAATAACTGTTGACAATTTCATTATTTAAGTGAGTAGAAGAATGATATTTATTTTAGGAAAGCCTATAATCTTCGATTAATTTGTGTTATAAAAATGTGCTATTAATAATTTAACATGAAAATGCCACAATAAAAGTCTGTTAATAAGTTTATTCAGAGCACCAAAAATTTTTTTATATTTTGGAATTAACTTTAAAGAATTCCAAGCTTCCAATTTAAATTTTGAGGAGGTATTTAAATACATCTCGAAATAAAAGAAGCGCAATTACGAATCGTGCTCTTAATTTGTGAAATCGAGTAATGAATACCTGATATAATGTAGAACATTGCACATGTTAGTTTATTTAAACTGCTGCTGTTTAAATACACGTGCATGAAATAACGTATTACATGAAATCGAATAACCTTTACTTTCTTAGGTGCAGAGCAATCTTTTTTCGTGTTGTAAATTTTAATATATTGCTTTATTGAATGTTTTAATGTTTTAAAGGCTTGAATTCATATTTCATCAGTTCGCAAGCATGTTTCTGTAGTATGTCAAATACTAAATTCAGTAGAATGGAAACTCGATTATCCGCCACTCATTTAACGATAAGTTTCTATCCTCCGTCATCCACTGAGACAACAGAAAAACAACTATAATTATAAACAGGCCACATTGTGCAATAAAATACATAAGAACCTGTATTAACCGGGCCTATATCAACCAAGATTCTCATTAATTGAACCGGAAGACAGTTAAGAGGAATTCACCCTACTCTTGAACTAATGGGAGAATGTAGCAACATTTAGAAAGCAAAAACAAAAGTCAATAATATTCGCGAATTCTCTTACCAATAACTAATCTTTTAGTCTTTCTTATTAGTGGTGGATCGTGTAATGGCCTACTGTTCTTAACGATTAAAGGATGCATGATCTTTTTTTTATCGTACTTAGAGTAAAAGTTTAAAGAATACAAATGTACTTTCAAATAAAACTGCGCAGAAAATATTCATTGTTAAAAATGAAAATTTACTGCATGTAACATTCGGTAACATTAAAACGCATATGTTGTCCAGATGCTGCATGAATTTTAATTGTCTGCTGTTATCATAATTCATAGTGTCAGTAATAACAAATAATTGTCTTATTATGCAGGATTGTGTAGAGCATTCTGAATGCATATCTTTAGGCTGTTGGAACTGGTCAAAATACAGTAATACGTTTTGATTTAAGTTGAAAATTATGGCGCTGTAGGAATATAAAAGCATTTTATATTAGCATTTTTTTTTGTTTTTAATTTATTTAATACATATTTCCCGAAGTACGTAAGTGGAAGTTTTAAGCTAAAAACGTCCTGCCTCCAAACGCCTGATTTTTTATACCGAGTATAAAAAATAATAATGACTTTTGTTTACATTAGCTAACATTATAAGGTATTTCTCCCACCTTCCTAGCATGCCTTCGTGGTGTGGTGGTCTGCACGCTGGGAGGGTATTCCAGAGGCTCGTGGTTCGATTCCCGGCGAAGGCGTTGCTCATTTTTCTTGACTCCTGCTTCCAAAAAATATCTAATGTCTCTATATTGGCGTCCGAACTAAAAGGTTGGTGGAGGATGATTCTCCATACCCGGGATTTGGCGATTGTATCCCCCCAAAACCCCAGCCGCCCTTTAAATGGGGGAGTATATAAGGTATTTCTTCCGCCTTTCTAGCATGCCTTCGTGGTGCGGTGGTCTGCATGCTGGGCGCGTATTCCAGAGGTCCGTGGTTCGATTCCCGGCGAAGGCATTGCTCATTTTTCATGACTCCTGCGTCCAAAAAATATTTAATGTCTCTACAACCTAACTCTGTTGAATAAAAGTGATTAATTGTACAATTATCATTTTAAACAAAGCTCCGAGTAAAAGAAAAATATTTGTACTTATAAAACTAGAAAAGATATTATTATATGCAAATATTTTTGTTGGTTTTCCTTGGTATACGTAATTAATCTGTTCTAGATCCTCGGACATCAAATTGGTAGTATTCCAAAAGAAATTTTGCAATAAAAAAAAGGAAATTAATTTAATCCTTTTTTTATTAATTTATTCCTTTATTATTATAAAAAAAGGAAATTATTTATTCCTTTTTTATTAATTTATTTATTGTTATAAAAAAAGGGAAATTAATTTATTCCTTTTTTATCATTATAACACTGTTTAACATTAAAATATAAATGTAGTGATGATGTATACTATATACAGTTCATACATGTTTTTCTGTTATCCATGTCAGAAGCAATTTATCCACATGCTCTAATATCTCTGATCTTTGGTTGGTTATCAATATTACTCTCTGCGCAATGTTGGCCTATTTAATGATGTCTTTGTTTTTCACAACTATAGATATCGTCATTCTCCGCTTACGGTATGCAGTAGCCAAGTCCTGGATACTCATATCATCTTCACAGTTTTCAACAATCTCTTTTTTCACCTTTATGGTGATGTAATCCTAACCATTTTCGTCGTTGCTTGACTCTTCGCATTAACTTTCTTAAAACTCACTATTAACGAATTTACAAAACATTTACTTGAAAAAGCACAGAAATCACTTGAAAATTCAGAATTGTAGCGGAGGTTATGTATTGAATAGTATCAACAACAGGCGTACTGATGCACAAGGGCAGTCGTAGCATTGTCTCGGGCCCACCAGCAGCCGAGCGGTAAAGTCGCTGAACACTAGTAGTTCGGTCTGAGGTTCGAATCGCGCAAACGGGCTGGCTGCATGGGGGTTTTCGTGGTTTTCCCCATGTGTAACGTGTATACAAGCCAGTTTCCCTTAGGAAATCCTCCACGAAGGCATCCCTCCCCTTAGGCAGATAGCCCTAGTGTGCTTTGTCATAATTAAATAAACCAAACCGTATCATTGTCTCTCGAAAGATGTAAAAAGTGTAGTCCGCGCAGTCGTCAGTCAGCGAATTAAAGTCGTATTTCGAACAAAAGTCGTACACCAAACAAAACTTTCTCGTTCGAATGGAATGTATACCAAGCTGGACGTATTCCAAAACTAATATGTATAGAGGTGCTATTGTATTATGAGAGGAAAGTAATATTGCCGACTTTACGTATTGCTGAAACATATTAAAAATAAATTCATGAACGTAAAATCTTCTTTATTATTATTATTACAGACCTATTTAAAATTATAAGCACAAAGCTATAGTCATTTGTCATTATTAGTCATTTGTCATTAAAATAAAATATTCACGCTCACTTATGTTCTGCCGCTGTTTTTGCATTCGTGATATGGATTCCATTCGGTATCTGAACTTCCCAAAGGACCATTTTAGCTATCAGTCTTCCACAACAATTATTTTCTTCATCAAGAGAATTTGAAATACGGCATTTTGTAAATGATTTTACAATAATCTTTATTTTAATTTTATTCTAGATTTTATTGTTATACTGCTCTTAATGTCAAGTGGAACAGCTTTCAGATTTCCTTTAGTAATGCGAGTGTTTTTTCCTTCTATCGTCTACTTATTCCATTTTGAACACACACGGTCTTTAAACGGTTTACTTAAGCATACATTCAAGCAAGTTAAAGATATTAGGCTGCCTACAATAATCTTTAAATAAGTGTTGCTTTGACGTAACTCGTTTTTCGTGTTGTACTGTTTTGGTCGTCCGTGGCTCCAGTATCTCAGGCCAATAGACTAGTTTTGAAAAATGCCACGAAGCCGATTGTTACGGCCGTTTCTAATGCATAATTTTACGCTATGTTTCATTTTACACTATATGCCAGACTTTTTATAAATTAACATGTTTTATAAATGTTTTATAAATTAGCAAGCAGTTAAGGAGTTATAATGTGTCCATTTGCAATTCCAGACTTGACTTTTATCCGTTCTGTACAATGTATGATGCCACATTCTTTATCAGTTGCCTGCATCTGTTTGAGAGAGGTTACAGAAGGTGTTTTCGTTATGCTTCTACTCTGTCATCCGTCACAACGACTGTCGGATAATCGAGGTTTTACAAAATCAACAACTTGTTTTGAAGATATGTCAAATTATCCCTCCCACCCATCTAATTTTATTTTAGTTGGTTTCGCGTGATATATTTTACTAGAAATCATGTAATGCCTTCTGATGCAGTACTACAAATCTAATATAAGACAATGTATGGGTAAAGAAATAAATTATCTTTTTTATTATTATAAAAATTATCCAGATTTTTGGTTTAAATTTTTGCAGTGTGTTTTGCTTTACTATACTCCTGTCCTCAAATAATTTTAGACAACTTATGCTATAAATTTTCTCCACTATTGATATTTCATTTTCAGTCAGATTGGTTAAGTAATTTTTATTTTGCTAATCATTAGCACTTTTCTTTCTTTTCTTTCACCATCCTGTCACTCTGTTTTTCGTTTTCCTCTTTTCGCTCTAAAAATTTTTAAATGAAGGTGGAAATAAAATTATTTAAAAAAATACTACAGTATAATTGACTGTATTAGGCTTAAATGAGATTTAAATCTCTTTGGGAATACTCGACACGCATAGTTTTTGAAACTTTATCTGCTTCATTAGTTAAAACCATAAAGAGCATATCCGTATGTTTTATGTTTATTTAATTTTAGATTAAGGAACATAGAAGTAAGATAACATGGAACTAAACAGAGGGGTAGCTTAAGAAATTTATTGAAGTTTACATTCAGTTCTTAAATAATTACACAAACTTTCATATGTATTCTCAGACTACATTTTACATTAATTTTCTGCTAATTACAGTTTGAAAATTCAGGAATGAAGATAATAAACACACATTTTTATTTATAATGTTCTGCGATTATTTAAACTTTAGTTTGTTCAATCTTTGTAAAATTCAGTGACAACATGACAAAGGTAGAAGCAGAAATATCATTATTTTTATTATCTCTTCCCTTAAAAGGGTGAAAAGATAAGTAAAAGTATTTAAGCTCTTGGCCACGGTTAACTTCAGAAGAGGGAAAAGGTTTCTACGTTTACGTGACTAACCAATATTTTGCTGGATCATCTTTTTCCTAATTAACTGGACACTGAAAACATTAAACTCTATACACGCACAGGGAAGAACTGTTTCTTTTCTAGATAGGTATACAAGCTTTTCCTTTTAGTCTCATGTGGCCACTGCTTTTGTGAATTATATGGCTTTTATTTATACTGATCCAAAGCCGCTTATCATTATTTGTTATGGACAGCTAATTTTGAAATTATACAGATTGTAGGGAATTTTTCACAGACATATAAATAGTTAGAAGTTGCAGTTGCTGTTTATTTATTCTTTCATATTTTTATCTACATGGTAATAATACTAGAATACTAAACGTTGATTAAAGAAACATTTTGAGCCAATGATGAAAGATACAGCGCACCCTTTAATAGTAAAGAGCTCTCTATAATTAGCATTTATATCAATAAATATACTACAAATATTTTTAGAATGTGTCCTGGTAGGTACACTTCTATTAGAAGACAATCAGAGGTTTATATTGAAAATTTATTCTTCCGTTCTTCAGTATACCTTTTAAGAAACGACTGTTCTGACATTCCTATTTATAATTCCCAGCTTGATATCTTTATCTTTAAGTAATGCATTAAATTTTTTTTATTAAAAATTATATTTCGATTGAAAAAACTTTGAATTAATATTTTAACGTTTTTCAACGAATTCTTGAGATCATTTGAAAAGGTCTTATCCATCCTTCATCCTAAGATATTCGAAACTCTAATGCGTTTTCGTCATCTGAGAAAGCAGATTCTTTAAAATATCTGATGTAAACATGAATATAAATTTGATTGTCATATCTGTATAACGAATGGAAATAAGGAATTTTAATTTAAGAAGAAAGGGAATCTAAATCAAAAGTGAAAGTTTTGAATCATTAATGTGTAAAGTTCCTTTATGCTAATTAACCAGTTATTTTTCCTCTTTGGATCTTTACTGTCACTTCTTCCTTCCGTATTCTCACCAGAATGCAGATTACTTTACGTTTATTTAAGATTTGGTCTCTGGTTTGTAAGACAGGGAGTGTTCTGCTTTTCGAGGGCACGTTACTAGCTTGCTAGATAAGATAAGATTTGTAGTGTTCGGCTTGCTTTACAATTGTCGATAGCTGATATTCACGCCGGTTAAGTTTTGAGGCAACTTCGCATTAACTATTCTGAGTAGCTTTTGGCTATTAGTTTATTTTAAATTTAACATTTGTTTTACTGTTACTTCAAGTTATATGCACTCTAATGCTCTACCATCTAATCTCTGACTGCATAGGGAGCAGAAGAAAATTGAACACCATTTTTAGGTGTTTAATTTTCTTCTTTTGTTATAACCTATTAAGTGTTTTTTTTTTTTTTTTTTAAACCGTGCCTGTATGTTAATTCAAATGTACTTCAAATGCCAGATGTCAAACAGTTGCCCCTGTATGGCCATGTATCCACACTTATAACTATTAAATAAACTCCAGGGGAGGACGCGGGACATATGCCTGTTAACCTCTGTTAAACTTCAGGCGTCCCCGTCCTCCGTCACCTGTCACCTGTTACTTCAAGTTAGATTTCCACAAGTAGCTGGCTGAGTTGCCAAGTGTGCTTTCCGTTCTTATTTAGTTTTGAATAAAGAGTCCTTCACATTCTTCGCTAAGTAACCACTTCTCAGTGGTTACTTAGCGATAATTCGCTTAACGTCTACCAAGTTTTGACACTAATTTGAACTTATTGATTTGAATTTGAACACTAATGAACACTAATTTGAGTTTGAACACTAATGAATGATTTCAAAGCACACCAGACTTTATAAATGTCATACGAGCTATATTGCTACGTGTAAAGTTAAGCACACACATACACACACACAGATAAACAAAAAATAAATAAGAGCTGCTGACAGAGATCCGTCTCTTCCAGGAGCAAATATAAACTGCCTGAAGAAGTTTTTAATTGAATTTTCAATTGAATATTTTAAATGAAATTTGAATTTTAAAAAATAACGTGTGTCAGTTTTTTTTTCTCGGGAATTATGTCAATCACTGTCAAATTCGGTAGAGTTTTATGAAAAATTTATACATATTTGAGAAGGAGGGTATGTTTTTGGTTTAATTTTACATGATACCTTAATTTTTGTCTCTTCCGCATATATTATTATATTTCAACATGTTTCAAAACAAATTATCGTATATAAATGAAACATACAGGAACATAAGAAGCAACTTATATGAGAAAAGTAGTTTCACACTCAACCATAAATATGAATAGCACGTAATTTATTCGTGCGAACAAACCAATACCAATAAACCCATAATTATTTTTAATGGCAGCTTGTATAGTATTAGCTATTGATAGTTGTATGCTCTGACACTGCAGGTTAATACACTATTCCACGATAACCAATGAAGAAAACAGACATACCTTTCCTTCTGATTTTAACAACTTTGGTCTTTTTGAATGCGAGAACATGGTTATTTTGAAACGGTGCTTGTTCGTTTGCTTTTAGGATTACATGGATATAACTAATACACTGTAATATCCTAGCTAAATTATTGTTCCTTGAAAGCTAGAATACTGAATAACTGTGTAGCGACTATTTGCTGAGTTCTTGTAAGTAACAAATCAAATCCAAAGAAGGTTTAAATTACCATTTATTCAAATTCAAAATAATGAACAGATGCCCCCTTCTCAGGCGAACAACAAGCATCCACTTGGGCTTAAACCCAAAAATAGGAAATATAAAACTAATCTAATTCTAAATAACATTAACCAGCTGAAGCTTCACAGAATCAACTAACGGAGTTGGTCTTATTTAAAGATCACCGGCGTATACTAGCAGACATACTGAACGGCCGTAGAACAGTTAGCTTATAGACTATGTGCAACAACGTGGCCGAAAGGCAGAACATGCTCTCCTACTGAAATGGCACAGACTTCAGCTTAAATACTCGTTTCTACCTCATTTGCATAAATCCTGAAAACTCATTCTGGCAGGGAAACGTAGGTGGAAAGTTAGAATGTATAAAAAAGACTTGTTCCAAAATAAAAACAACTATTAGAAAATTAAAGTAAACCTTACAGCTCATTAGCAGTTATGATAGATTTTAGCTTGCCTGAATGTCCTCCGTTATTAGACTCTGAAGTTACCGGCATATATACATCCACACGCTCTTTGCTTATGAATCAACAGTCCTAGATTAACCACTAAGCAGAATAAACACGCGCATAGGGCGTCAAAGAAAAAGTGCAACACAAATGGTGCTTAGGGATTTAAAGAAATGGGGCACCATAAAAATTTCCCATTACTGATCTGATTTTACCATGAAATATGGAGTGCAGCTAAACCAAAAGTGAAAGAAAAGGAATGAGGAAAAAACAGCCGTAAATGTGTGGGGGGGATCAAAATCTAGTAAGCTCTTAGGGCGTCTAAAAGTCTTAATCCAGCCTTGCTCTGTAGCCATCTCGCACAAACGTGCCCATGTGCATAAGATCAGACAGCATGGCAAATGTGTTACTATGATAAGTGTGTAAAACCTGCGCCACTCCATCAACTGCTCTTTTCGAATAATGACAAAGATTGTGCTTAACCCCCGAAACCTTTTACTTTGAAAAATGATACATGGTTTTCTTTAAAGTGCTTGAACTACCGATATGCTGCTAATTTTGACAAAATATCTTCGCCATATACTTGATGTAATATTTTATACATTTCTGTAGAGGTAGAAGTAAAAGTGAGGGGAAAACCCATACCGTCATTGAAACATTGAATTGTTTTTACACTCATGTCCATAAATTAAGGATAATGCAAAATCAGGCAAAGGAAGAGTTAGAAGCAAAACAAATTTGACTTATTTGTAAAGCTCATTTACTAAACAAAAGGTAAAGAGCAAAAAAGATGCTATATGTTTGATATTATTAAAAAAATTAGCGATTTTTTCTCCCTGGAGCAAATTACAAAAACCCTATTTACAAAAAACGAATATTACATGGTTGGTATGATTGTTAATACAGTGTATGTCTCCCAGACGATGCAATACAGTCCGTACAACGCCTAGTCATACTAAGTATCAAATTGTCTATCTGATCTTGGGTTATATTACACCACTCAAAACGCAATGCTCTCCGAAGTTCCGGTAGACATGTAGGAGGAGGTTAACGGGCTGCAACTCGTCGGCCAAGCATGTCCCACACGTGCTGTACTGGATTCAAGTCCGGTGAGAATGCGGGCCAGTCCATACAGATGATATACTACGAATGAAGGTATTCGCTTACGATGTTTGCACGATGAAGACGGGCGGTGTCATCCATAAATCCCCGAAACAAACGCACATGTTGTTCCAGAATGACGTCCCGATAGATTTGGCTTGTCATGGTTCCAATTTGAACATGCAGGTCAGTTCTAAAACCCAGAATAATTCCACCTCAAACGAGCACTCCTGCACCACCGTAACGGTGTCGTTCAATGATGTTTTCTTGGTGGTAACGGGTACCTGGAGCTCTCCATATGAAAGTCCGACGAGAATCAGACTGCAAGCTAAACCTGGACTCGTCGGAAAACATCACACAAGCCCACTGTTGCGGTGTCCACAATGCATGCTCTCTACTCCAGGTTAACCGCAGGCTACAGTGTGTTGCAGTAAGTGGAACGCATCTGACAGTTCTACGAGCATATAGACCAATCTGCCCTAAGCGTCTGTACACGGTCTGCCTTGAAATTGTTGTACCAGTGGCTGAAGAGAGCTGACGAGACAGGTCTGAGGCTGTGATCCGCCTGTTTCTTTTGGCAGTAACTGCCAAATACCGGTCCTCATTCGGCGTTGTAACTCTGGGGCGACATGTGCTGTAACGTCTACTCACATTACCATCATCTTGGAATCGTTGCCAAAGCCTGGAGATGACACTCTGGGCAATTCCAAGTTCGTCTGATACTTCCAGTTGAGTACGCCCACATTCCAGCCGGCCGATAATTCTACCACGTAAAAAATCATCCAAATGCGTCCTTTGTGTCATAATTATTCGGTTATTGCACTGAAATGCTTATAAAGCGCCTGCGAACAATTTTACTTCTTTGCCTGTATTCCTTATATATCACTCTCTTACACTCTCGTCATTGTGACGTACCATCGGTGTCATCTGGTTACTTCCTGAAATTTGCGTATGATTCTTGAAGATGTGTGTAATGATTTTACAGGTGATATATTTATTTTAGAGTTCGATTTCCGCGTGACTCCAAATTATCCTTAATTTATGGACATGAGTGTACATTAAAAAATGCAAATATGTTTTTTCAGTGCAAAAATATAGCCTTTTATCCAAATTTTATTTATGCTAACCATTATGGTTATAAAATTTTCGATTGCAGTGGCCGATAATTTATAATCAGCATTTAAATCTCAATTTATTGATTCTTTATGCTTCGATAGTTTCAGGTTCTTGCTTAATAAAATGATTCAAAAATGTGCGAACAACTTCTGCGACTCTGAAAATATTTCAAATGCTTTGCAACGATTCATGCTGAGTATTTTCACTTAGGTTTTAAATCTAAGTACATTTCAAAATACTTTACGTTATATATATATGCATAGATAAATACTAGATATATGCATATATATGTACATACTTATAATAATATATGTATTCATGCGTAGTTAACTATAAATTTCTGTTTCAAGTCACACACATAACAAATAATTAATTAACACGATTTTTGCAAATTTGTAGGGATAAAAGTACAAGCAGATAATTACAATCAAAAGAGAACAGAAGTAGGAACTTATTTTCTTTGCAGTTTAAACTGAAAAATTTAAAAAGGAGAAATATGGAACTGAATGCAATTTTTAGGAATATAGTTTTAGGAATTTGAAGATTCAAGTGATACTACATTATTGTTATCTGGCTGTTATTTCTGTACAATTTATATAAAAGCATTAACTTGAGCTTGCATTTTAGTGATAAAAAATCCTATAAATCTGTTATGTAACTTAAGTCAAAGTAAATTTTAAATCTTGCCTGTATTATTTAAATCACAATAAAGCACTGCGAAACAAGCAAGCATTTTTCTTATGAATAATCAGTCTCTTACTGATGTCATGCGAGAGGTAAAAATCTTGGGAAAAATCTGCAAACAGTTAGCTCAGATTTTTCTAAAATAGAGTCTGCGCAGAGCTTTTATTACCTAGATGCCAAGACTTTATCTGTCTACCCCTTCTAGGCAGACTTCTCTAGCTGTGAAAAAGATACTAGAACACATGGTTACTCGCAAAAGAATTATAAACGCTTTGAAAGTTTGAAATGAATTTAGCAGCTGCGACAATGACCTTCTCTACGCTTGAAATGGTGTAGTAACTTATTTTCTTTGATAACAAAGCACTGCCCATGAAAACTGTAACAGTGATAGTTTCATGCATATTCATATTTGCATTTTGCCATCATCTGAACATTTGCATAATCATATTAAACATGCACAAAAAAGTAAGCATATTCAATAGAATTAGGAAAAGAAGGAAATAAAGAAGAAAAACTTTGCTTTTTGTAAATATTTCATCTTTTATGAAAACTACAATGACCTCTATTCATTACACCTACTTATTTTTTAAGCATTCGTGATATACGTTAAGCAAACTAGTTTCAAAACGTATAGTTTGTCAATCTTTGGAAAAAATTGCAGAAAAAGAAGAAATAAGAAGTTGCTTGACGCTTGTATTTAATATAATTGAAAAGAGATTTCTTCACTATTTGTTCCCCTGAGAGGAGCGTCATGGCTTTTTCATTGCATGTTAATATTATCCGTGACGAAACTAAATTTTGTATCTATATCATACACAATGTATTTCAACCCCATGAAAATGGTAAAACTGCTTGTATTAACCATCTCTCTATATAAGTTATAGCTCTTCTGTTGTAGACGTAATTCTAAATAATAATAAAATAAAGATATCCTTGAATATTTGCAATCTTACATCCAAAGCGTAAAATATTACGGCCCTGACCTATTTTCATGGTATTACAGTTGTTTAAATATCTCTTTTAAATTCTTGAATGTCTTTTCATACGACTCGCTAGATTATTTTCCTTTTAATTTAAGAAAAAAAAAGTCGTGAAGCATCCATAATACTTTCTTCAACGCGACCTGTTCAAAATCTGTTTTAACAGAACCAGATCAGATAATCAGCTTTTAGCTTGAAAAAAAATAAATTTCCTATTTAATCCACCTTTAAGAACAAGTTCCAGTTCAGCTTTTTGAAGTGGTACCATTACCTAGTAATGCATATTACTCTGGGGACTGTTATTTATAAATGGGGAAAAAATAGAAAAATCAAAAAGCTGACAGTAAGTTACGTAATAAAAAGTGCGATTTGACGTAGTATTATCTAAAGTATTATTAATTCTATTTGTGACAGTGGAACAGTTCCGTTCTCGTAGTTCAGTTCTGGTTGGGTACTCATGCTTGATTCTTGAACGAAATGGACTTGCTATGAATGTTTCAAAAATAAAAATAATAAATAGATAAAATAAAGTAAAATTTGAAAGCTTACAGATTTTTTATTACGCCCAAACGGGCGTTTTTTCTTGTACAGACACACACACGTCTCGAGAGCATTTGGGCTAACTCCACTTTGGACTAAAAATATTTAAAAACAGCATGTTTTTAGAACTTCCGATAAACAGTCTCGAGGGGTGGAGATAAAAATTTTTTATTCCCTACAGAGTTGCCACTGATTGCTTTGAAATTGTTAAGTGTTTTAATCGATAATTAGTTAAAGTTTTGCAAAATATGAAATAGAAAATAAAAACATTCGGGCTTCCAGGTGCCCATGTTCGGGTGGAGGACTATGTTATTCAAAATTCGATGAGTCCAGGTCCCGTTGTTTTTTCACAATGCGAGAAACATTCATGCATTCATAAATATTCTTCATTATTTAGTTTCTTTAAATATAATACAGGGCTACAATATTCGGTGGCAACAATTTGAAAAGTGATACATCGCATTTAAGTGATTCAATGCAAAATGCCGTTTCGAGTCTAACAGCCCCTTTGGGATAAAAACAAAGAATTTGTAGGGCAAAAAGAGAGACCAAAGAATTAAAAAGGGAAGTACAAAATTTTTTACATTTTATATATAATTACATTAAATGCTTTTCTATTGAAGTCATTTTTTTATTTAGAGCTAGTCGAAAATTACGTTTAAAATATGTAGAAGAAATACAGTCTTTTTACCTCCAATTTTCTATCAAGGTGTAACTTTTTTAAATATGTAAGAATATTTTCCTCAATATCATAGATAGATTCAACAAAATCATTAAATACTGAATTTGCATTAAATGTCCATAAATTACTACTTTTTTATAATTAACCATATGTAGAATTCTTATGTGACACATTCTTTGCATAATTTTAGGATACGTAAATAAGATAATGTCTTTAATGCTCCTTCACATGTTGCTTTAATATCATAGTAAACTCACCAGTTTACGTTTTACTACATAACTATCCTTCCCTTTCTTTTAGCTTTGCTTACACACAATTTTGCTCATACTTACGGAAAATTGTAAAAAAATTTTTCTTCCTCATCACATGCCTTCGTAGTGTAACTGGAAAGCACGTCCGCCTATCAGTCGGGAGGTTCCGATTTAGAATCCTGCCGAGCGCATTGCTGATTTTTCATAGACTTTTTATTCCGACAGATATCGAACTGCTGTAATGTGGTGCTCGAAGAAAAATGTAGCAAACGATAATTCGTTACCACCAGGATTTGGAGACTGGGCTTTCTCCTCTCATATGCCGTTTAAGTGGGGAAGAACGTAAGGAATATTCTCCTTCCTCGTCACAAGCTTTTATAGTGTAACTGGAAACCACGGCCGGCTAGCAGTCAAGAAACCCGAAGTTTGAATCCCAGCGAAAGCATTTTAGGTTTTTCGTGTTTTCAGCTCCAAAATAAACTTATATTGACTGCACAATTATTTTTATATTTGTTAGGAACATTTTATATTTGTTTGTTTGTTAGGAACATGTTACTGCTGAAATCTTACGGAAGTAGTTTATTTTTCTCCCACGTATATGTGCATATATATAAGATAACAAAAATGCAAATCAAAATTATAATTTAAAATGCCTCTTAATTGCTCATTTTTAGTTTGGGTACTTTGTCTCAAAGAATAAGTAAACTATAAATGTCTAATAATAGTAAAAAGCATAATTTCAACAAAATATTTCAAATAATGTTTCGAATTATGTTTCAAATAATGTTTCAAATAATGTTTCGAATTTTTATTAAAATTTATGCTATTATTTTTTAAGAAATATTTCAAATTCCTGTATTGGATGTTATACAAAATTGGAGATTTTATTAATTTTATTGAAAGTCGTAGAACTTTTACTTTTATTAAATTAATTATTAAATTTTAAAACTCATTTGATTATGATGACTTTCGTGGTATTTTAATAATAAAAGAAGCTTAATTTAGTGCTTAAACATGAATAAACATTCGGAATATTCGTGCACGATATTCATGCAAAAGTTTTTGGTATTTTAAGATTTCCATGTCATATTTCTGCTAATAGAGAAAAGATAATTAATCATTTTATAATCATAACATTTACTACTTCGTTTACTCTGTACCTTAACCTTTATTGATATGTAAATTCTTAATATGGTTGCCTCATTTCACTAGAAGATATGTGAACATTAATTGGACAATTTAACTAAAATAAAGAAGATTAAGTTATTTTTAATCCACATTAAAAGTCATGTATAATTACTTAATTGTATGTAAGGTGCAAATAGGTATTACAAGCAGCACTTTGCGCAAAATCACCAGTTAAAAATGACGTACAATTTTTGTTAGATTATTGCGGTTAGTTTGTTGCGTCTTTGGCAAACAATTTTCTAAATTTCGATTTGATAGCAATGTCATAGTGTAATTCTTATAAGCCTATAAGGTTCTCCCCCCCCTCTTTCCAGCATGCCTTCGTGGTGTAACCGATAGCACACTCGGAGCTTATTCGATAGGTCCAGGTTCTAGAGCTGGCGAGAACGTTGCACATTTTTCACATCTCCTGCTTCAAAATAACTAAACGACTCTACGTAGTATAAACCATTTTGTATTAAGTTTAAGTTACTCTGTTTTGTTTTTCCACATCTTCTATATATAAGTTTAACTCTAGGAAATTATGCAAAACAACTGGCAAAGAAAAGATACGTTGCAGGCAGATATAAAAATGAAGGGCTTAACTGTAATTGATATGACTTGAGAGACAACTATTGTTCCATTTCTTCTTTACCAAGTTTCAGTGTTTAGCTTGATGTGAGAGAGGCTCTGAAATTTAACATACCTAATTGCCAGTTGGTAGCTTGTACGTTGTAAGAGAAATTTCATATGCTGATTAGCTGCTTGTAATTTATAAGTACACAGCAGTGTTGCAGCTCTAGAAAATTTCAGTTTGTTAGGAACATGTTACTGCTGAAATCTTACGGAAGTAGTTTATTTTTCTCCCACGTATATGTGCATATATGTAAGATAACAAAAATGCAAATCAAAATTATAATTTAAAATGCCTCTTAATTGCTCATTTTTAATTTGGGTACTTTGTCTCAAAGAATAAGTAAACTATAAATGTCTAATAATAGTAAAAAGCATAATTTCAACAAAATATTTCAAATAATGTTTCGAATGATGAATTAATTACATTATAGTATTTTGAAATTTCTTGTAATTTTGTAACGTAATTTATAGATGTATTTTAAATATTTGTATTTGGATAGTTAAAAAAACCTTCCCTAAGCAGGTAAAATTATGAAGTTTGTTTAATCTGTAAAAGAAAATTTTGGTTTTATTTTGACAACAACAATTTTTACCGAAGATTCTCAAGCCAAGGATTGCATAATAGGATTTTGATACTCAAGTATGTATTCCAAGAACTGTGAACTTTTATTTATTGAAAAAAATTAGGACTTTTTTTACAGTAGGTTTACAGAAAAACGAACTTGCAGACTTTCAAAATTTCAGTATCATTTTTAATTTACATTTCTTGTTAAAAATGATGTCTACAAGATTTTGTTATTTTAAAACATTTAGATCAAAATTTTATAATTATTTTTTTAATTGTATTTCCTTTATTTCGCTACTATTTTAATGTTTTCTTCTAAAAAGGCTTTTCTGTCTCCAAGCCTTTTTCTCTTTAAAGGGGGGAGGATATGTAAGATAAAAAAAATGCAAATCAAAATTATAATTTAAAATGCCTCTTAATTGCTCATTTTTAATTTGGGTACTTTGTCTCTAGTAATAGCTTTCTCTAAACTGCGTCATATCTGAAAACGTATTCCGCGTTATGTCATCTTGAAACTTCTGCATTGTCTATAAATTTTAGCCAATCAGATTAACGAAAAAGTTTACTATAAATATTGTTGCAATCCTACCCCACCCTCTTTCTCTACTTGTGCTTGCTGGCTGAAGGACGTCTCATGCTTTGCTGCTTTTGTTTAAAATGTAATGCGCCATCATCAAAATTGTGGGGTGCAGATTGCACCCCATTGTGAAATGCCACAAGTAATAAAGGTATATTTGGAATATCAAGTGATTTTTGTGATTCTTCAAAAGTTACCGCCTGCAAAACTAAATTTTATCATCATATATATATATATATATATGGTATAAAAGTTGGAGGAAAACAGTATTTATTCGATTTGCTCTAAAATTAGTATTGCTTATTCTAAACCTTTTTGTTATTAATTAAATGGCAGCAGATTTCCCATAATAATAATCCAGCCATTTACTTTTAAGACTTTATGAAGGAAACTCGTAGTTTTAGAAAAATTGGTTAGAAGTTGTAACAGCATTATTTGTGTTTGCTACTAAGTATTAGTCTTTCATCTCATGAATATATACTAGTTCGTCGAAAAGTAAATGTAGTAAAAAATATGGTGTTTCAGAGTACTGAGTAGTGAAATAAGAAAAAAGCTTCAAAACTGATTCAGAATACTTCATATTTCTATAATAAATATCTGGTGTCTTGATTTCAACTTATCTTACATCAGTTTTCAGATATAAGATGCACAGAAATCTGGTGAACGATTAAGCAATTTGCTAACACCTTAAGTAGGTTCAGTAGGTTTTGGAGTCAAAGGGGGCATGTCTCTATTACTGCTTGGTGACACTGGAAAGTTATAGCTATTATACCATTGGGTAACCAGTGTTGTAACGCAAAAAAAAAAATTCTTGACCCTTTTCCTTTAATAAAACATAACAAATTAGCATTATAAATCTACTAAAAGTGGTTGTAGATTTTTTAGACTGAATAGTTTTGATAAAGATAATATTTTTGCGTTAATTTAAAAATGCTTTAGAAAAGGGTAATTTTGACAAATTTCTCTTTTAAATTATTTGAATAAATTTAAGATACATCATACGCTGTATATTAGTGGAATAAAATAGTTTGCTCTCTCTTTCGTTCTTAGAGAAAAAAAAAAAGACTAGTTCCAATGTTAACACGCTGTCGAAGAAAAAACATCCATACCGACACAGTAAATGATCATACGTCTCGTTTCGCTTAAATACCAGCCATTGTGTTTATTCTTGGTTGTTATGGTAAAAGAAGAGACCGTTACTGGAAAAACTAATAATTATCGATACCTGTACTCGACGAATGACTATACTAAAATGAAATTTATTTATTTATTTTTTTGTTTTTTTTTTTTTTTTTTTTTTTTTTTTGTTTTTTTTGCTCTACACTTAGATCTCTTCATTTTTATGCTAACAGTCTTCAAAATAGTTAAACTTGCACTTTCTAAATGAACTTATGGTCACGAAATATCTTCCCATTTTTCAATGAATTTTATTCACGTAGAAATTAATTTCAAATCTAATCATTTGCCAATCTATGATAAGCATAAAATGCTACCTAATTGTATTCAGAATTTTATCAGCTTAGTGACTATTGTGAAATAACTTTATTTCATTTTAAAGCTATGCACTAAAATACATTCAGTAGCCTTAAAGTCTATATCATAAAAATTCGTATAAAATCGAAGGTAAAGCAGAGTTAATTGCAATTCGGCAACAATTTACTCCGAAAATTAATTTTCTTTATGTCATTTGAAGCAATCAAATAGATTTTAATTACAACAGGAAGATGATAAAAATGCCAAAGAAATCGGATTTGTAAAAATTTGGAAGGAACTGGTCAGAAAAATCAATTAGGGGTAGTTGGTATAAAAATAACTGAAGGAATAAAATTAATATAAACAGTATTCTCCAATCAGTAAATTAAAAGGGAAAAATAATACAAACTCGCACACTTACAGATAAAACTGGTCAACAAAATTTAATATATTTCTTTCTACAAAAACTTCAGATATTGAACTTCACGGTATTTTTAGAGTTGATTTCAATATCCCTGCTACCAAATTTTCTTAGTTTCCTTCTTGTACTTGATTCTCGAGTAATTAATTCATTTTTACATTTTACAAGCTATGCTATTACTTTATATATATGGACCTTTAATTACCTTAGCTGACAATTTTAAAAAATGCTCTTCAACATTTTACTCTGAGTGCACCCTATTTCAGATTCCAGTAGTAATCGATTAGTAATTTAGGGTTCCAGAGTCCTCTATAACTATTTTAAGTTGTGCATTTATCCTGGACCATAGCTTCTCCATCGTCTTTCCTTATAGGTTCTTTAAAAAGTTTAAATTGGAATTCCAGAAAGTAAATCTCAAACAGAATGCTATATCCTATGCTTTGTAGGTTTTCAGGACTTCATTCTGTCTTTTTTTAATGTTCTCCTTTTATTTACCTGAGAAGTTTTTGACACGTTTTTCAAGGATATCCTTGCAACAAATTGATCTTCTTTCAGTATATCCAAATAATTCAAGACCACTTACTGATTCCCTAATATTTCAACAACAAAATAAATGCTCTCCTTAATTTTGCTTCACTAATTTTGCTAAGTTAACTTGAAAAATTGAACTTTAATTAAACAGTTAATGAATAAAACTTTTATTTAAATGGAAATCTAGCTTTAAAAATGGAAGATCATCTCATTTATGCATTACATTCACAAAGTCACCCATAGACCTTGTTTACAGAAAAGAAAAACCAGTACATGTTTGGGAACATAAAATACTCGAAAACTAAATATAATCGCTGGATTTAATGCAATATTTCTTTGAGCCAGAGTTTTAATACAGTATTTCTCTTTCTCCTTGTTCATCTTTTCATACAAAAAGAAAGCCAAAACATTATTTTGGACATTAAAGTAGCAAGGAGCAGAGCATTACTTTCAGTCTCTACTGACATGCCATGAGTTATAATTTTATACAGCTGTACGAGAGAATGTTTTCTATTTTCATATAAGGGCTTTCACTCTTATAGCATAAGCAAAACAGAATTCAGGGACAGTGATCTTGTTCAATAAGCATTTTTTGTTTTTCAGATTTGTGTTCGTGCTCAAACATTTCAAGGAATGAGATCAAATTATTACAATCTACGCAAGTTTATAAAGTGAACACACTAAAATCAACTCGTTCTGCCTTTATCTAAAACTACACACAAGTGACTCTTTTTCTGAGGGACTACCACTTTTCAATCTTGATGCCAGTAGCCCAATCCGACGTTTCAATAAATTAAGATCACGAAAATCATCATTAAATCCAAACTGATCGGAGACAATATATATCAGGTTGAGAAATGTAACCTTACCTCTGATAAAAAAAAACCAGTAATGTCAGTGTTAAAAAATATGGAGCCCAGTGAAGTTTTCAAATATTGACTTCATATTTACAATCATCATCGGCGCAAAATGCATATTTATTAAAGTCTTCTACCAAAAAGATGAATGACGATCAGAGATAATTTAAGAAAAATCTCCACGATTTTCAGGTACTACTAAACGTATACTAAATGGGATTACTAAACGTGTCTAGAAAAACATTCTGCTGGCTTAAAACTAAGATATCACCTATATATGCATTTTTTTATAAGCGCGATTCTTGATGAGGGCTCTTCTTTTTCGTGCGTGGTCATGAGTAAACAGTATGTTAAACAAATCCATGTGACTCATATATAGTTTAATCGAAAAGAGTTGCTATTTTTTTAACATTCATCTAGACTTGCACTTCTGATCGCAAAGTTTTTCAAAATAAGATTATTTCAACACTGCGTCTGGAAACTGCTCTAAAAATAAAATCTTACTTTTCATATAACCCTTTTAAAAAAATTATAGTTAATACTTTACTGAGTTAAATATCCATTATATGAAAATTTGCTGATATATTCGAGGAAACATTTACTCACTCACTTTTATGCTGATTACTAAATTTTAATCCAAGACTTAGTCTTACGAAACAGTCATAAAGCAAAAACTACTGCTACAGTTAGTAATTATTTCGTTTTGAGTATTCATTATTAAATCCATAGCTGGCTTCCTGAAAATAATTTTTAACGATTTCTTTGCGAATTTTGCTAGAGGAGACTTTTTGTTTCTAAATGAATCAGGATGAACAGTTCTATAACTGGAATTTTGCTTTTAAGAACACAGAAGAGTTCATATTATTTATAACAACCTTTAAACCGCCAGCGTAGAAATATTTTTCTTCAAATTCTGTATTTCCTTATATTATTTAATAAATACTGCAACTGGAAGAACAGCTGAACTCCTTTTATTCGGTCTTCAGAATATCAAACTCGCTTGTAGTTCTATTCGAATCATTATTTATCTATCCACACCAAGTAAAATAATTTTTGTTGATAAATTTTGCTTGCTTTAATTCATTCCTTATTTAAACATTACTTAAAAATTTACAGTTTAATATTTATCTTCAAGTAATTCATATTAAAAATTACTTAATTAATATTCATTCAAAAAGTAATTCATATTAATGAAATGAAAACATACGATTATAGAATGATCTACAACTTCTGAAAACTAAGTAGGCTATAGACATAAATTAAAAAAATCAGTTACTTACTGTATGTAAGGCTACTTTTATTTATTTAATGTCATATAGAAAATCGCAGCGAACGCGAAGGAAACAGCACACAGAACAAAATATTACAATACACTAGAAGGTATATAAAAATAGTTATGTCAAAAAAGGATAATACTTAATTCTATTATTCGTTTTGTAGAATCGAGATAAGTGATAAAACTCGATTTTAAAAATTTATTTAATTGCATGATTACTAAAAATTATGCATTTTTAAGGCAACACCGTTTACAGTAACGTAGCCATATTTCATAAGTGATAATTTAAAAGATAGTTTAAAACAATAACTGAAAATGGGAGCCCAAACTGATATTAAAATATTATTGCCTTCATTTCATATAATAACTTTGACTTTAAAATTAAACATCAGTTAAATACCATTAAAAAGGAAAATTTCTCTCTCCATTTCCAATACTTTTCATCTGTATATCTCTTAATTTAAAGCATGCTTTAAGAAGTCGCTAGCTAAAGTGGTTTGAAAACCATATTTGTAGCATCTTAACTATATAAATGCTAAGACATTAAAAATGGTAAAGACATAAACAATGTTTCTAAATACTAATTTATAAACAAATATTTTAACATTTTCTGCTTAATGTCATTATTGTAGGAAAATAATTTAAAAATAATAACTCTTTCTGTTATAATTAAATTTTTATCACTTGTAGTACCTTTGTTCCTGTCTTTTTAATAATCCGTCACCTTATAAATTGTATTTAAATCTGCTTTGTAGATTATTATTCCGTCTTATAAATCCGAATAATGAATACTATATAGCAAAATACTGTGAAGAAAAACAAAGGTAAAAAATTAATACCTTAGAATTATTTGTCAAAACTATTAAAAACAAAGTACTGTTTGTAAATGAATACTTAAAAAGGAGCTTTAGATATGCAGTGCTAAACAAAGCGAAATCTTGATGCCTCGAAAAAGGAAAATATTTAAAAAACTAGACACAGATTTCAGAATTTTGTGTTACATTTAACAGCTACAAAAGCACGTTATAAAGCAATGATAAAACGTCTCTGCAGTTTAAAATTGTAGGCATATTTAATCCAAATGACGAAAAGAAACCAAAGCTAAGGTCGCCACTGAAGCATAGCTTTTCATTTCGATAAGGCATTTAACTTTCAGAAAAATATAAATGAAACATAAGGAAAGCGTAAGTCAAAATATAAGTAAATAATAATTAGCTTTAGTTAGTTTAAGAAGATTCTTAAGTCATATTTTTACCTTATTATTTTATTCCAGATAATTTAATCAGGCAAAATTGTACACGAAATTATACTGTCATAAAATGGCGTTTAAATTTCCCTTATTTTTACTTGCGTTATATTTCATTTTTTCAGCATTTAATTGATGAGAACTAATTAAAATATCTTTAATGGCTATCATTTAATGCGCACATACACAGCTGTAAGAAATTAAGTTTTTTGGGGAAAGGGTGAGAAGACTTCCATCCCAAAACCTTTAGAGACTTCCATCCAAAAACCTTTAATGAAGCGCTTTCATTCACATTTTAATAACTAATTTTACTTTTACTTTTTTAATTTAAGTCCTGAGAAAGAATAACACTATTGGATTTTCCTGAAATAAACAAGAAATCTTTTGTCACGGAGTAAAAGGGAGAATTTCAGTTCAGTAAAGCGTTCATGTAAAAATCGTGTAAAACTCCCTAACCTCTGCAAATATTATACTTTATATTTTTTTCCCCGAAGATAGTGCAAAATTACATTTTTTAAGAATTTAGAAAGATGATTTCCGTGAACAATAATATACAATGCATAACAAATATCATGCGTTTATTGTGGTTTAAGTAGAAAGTCAATTAGGAATAGTTCACTGAGTCCCCGAAAAGTCATTACCCTAATCACAAGAAAAACTGTTCATACTTTAATTGTGGTTTTCTTTAGCTTGCGTCTCTCCTTAGAGTGGCTTTTGCTTCCAGATTGAAGTATAAATCTACATATCATCAATTTTAATACTGCAACTCTCAAATAAATCACTAAATCGAATTTGCTGCTCTTAGTTGCAGATTTATTTAACTGTTCCTAACCCTCAAATGTACTTTTTGTTTCAGCCCCAACGACTGAGGTATTTTGCGAAATAAAAACTTTGTGCACACCTAATGATAGGGTAGAATTTCACGAGCATGTAGTTTGTTAATGTCTTGAACAAACATCTTTTGGAAGCCGCGATATACATCTTATTTACAGAAGTTACATAATCAGACACTGCATGCACGTAACACTATTCGATCAGGATTAGATTAGTCAGTTTGTCTCTAAGGTTATGATTTGAAACTAAGCAGTTTTTTTATAATTCCAGCCTTTGCCATAATTTCTCCTTTCCGATTCCTCACCAGAATGCAAATCAGTTAGATAGTATTTAAGTTGAGGTTTTTCGATTTTAATACGCAGAGTGTTTCTGCCTCTTGCGTGCAAGTTGCCATCTCTGATAAGTTTGTAATTCTTCGGTTTTGCTTATTGCTGCCGACATTTAAATTTGATACGCCGGATGGAGTTTTCTGGGCCAGCTTAGATTTAAATTATTTCTGTAGTCTTTGACTTCTAGTCTTCTTTTAAATATCAATTTGACTATTACTTCAGTTGCATCGTTACAAGTGGTGATTGATACTGTTAGCACAAGACATGCACTTATGATCGAAGGTTTGTTTTAATGAAGAGGTTTGTTTGAACCTTTTCAAATCTCTGTAGTTAATTTCGGACACAGCGATAATTCGATCCATGTTGGCTAATTTAAAATTTCTGAGAAACTGCCCATTTTTCTGTTAGCCGTTGAGAGGATTTAATGTCCTGTTTCTAAGGAAAGCAATATATGGTCTTTTAAGAATACAAAGCAGGAGTTTCTTGTAAAATTGCTATACTAACCATATGTAAAAATTGTAGGGTTTTATTTTATACTTCTAACATTTGAGTTTGGTTTTGGAAACAGCCTTTACATTCTCATTTTCCTCCCACACTTTCCTGCCAGAATGAGTTTTAGTTTCCCGCTTTACTCAGAGTACGTTAGAAACTACTACTTAAGCTGAGGTCTTAGCTACTTCAGACACAGCATGTTCTGCCTTTCGGCAACATTTTTGCTACACTCAGCGGTCTTATCCTTATTGACTAATCCACTGCTAAGTCTCAGAAGTTTAAAAATATTCTTCGTAAAATTCTCACAATTTCGGATTAATACTCTTCGTTCTCTAATTAAAAAATAAATTTAGAGCTTTAACTTGAATTCTCTGTTGTTAAGTGGTCTTCCACTGACAACCTCTTCCAGATACATACGTGCTATGGCGAATAATAAGGTACATTAGATTAAAGATTTGACAAAATAACTAAATCTCAACAGCTAAAATTTTATTAATACAAACAGTTTGTAGTTGAACTTAAATGTAGTACACAACTATTTTATGGTTTTGTTGTCTTGCGACAAAATGCAGAACTGGTAATTGACAAACTTATCCAGAAGTTTCTGTAAATTAACATTAATAACCATTTATCCCTAGAAGAAAGTTCTCAGAATCACTGTTGACAACAGTGCACGAGCTACCTGCTAACAACTAAGAGCACGTTCGTCAGCAATCGCGAATCTTAGCTTAAGTTGCAGCTAAGAAACCGCCGTATGTTACCTCACACTCACAAAAACTGAGATTTGCGTAACTTCCGGATTAATTGTATTGTGGTGATGGAGACTAAGAAGAGATAGGTCTGTGTGAAATCCTACAGTGAGAATAGGGATAAAAACGAAGAGGAGGCAGATTTAACGGAGACGTGTAGGGGTGTGAAAACAAAGAAAAAGGAGTAAAGTGCAAAGATATCTATCAAACAGACTCAAGCTTCCATAGACGAATATCTCTAGAAATGACGAGTATATCTTAAAACATAAATAAATATTAATAGCATTGCACATCATCAGTCTAGACACTAGCCACCATAGAAGACCAAACTTGTCTGGTACCACGATTAGTCATCTTACGAATCTTTCATCTTACTCAAAGGGCTTGATAGTTCCGATCATCAGTCTATATTTACAATCATTAAGCAAGATGAAAGAAACGTGCCAGTCTAAGAGATGATATACACGCTGAAAATGCACATAAAGTTCTCTGGTCATTTTTATCCTGCATATTTGGTTCTACTCTTTCCAAACGCAGATACAGATGCTGAAAATCGGGATCACTGTGGATTACGTGATCTGTGGAGTACGGCAATATGAACCGCTGTACTGCACAAAGTTACAGCCCGTAAATACTTGGTCGTGTATTTCGTTGCTTAAAAACGGAGTCCTTCTCCTATCTTTTGGTCTCTCTATAAACTACAGATGTTAGGCACAAATGTTATTACTGTTCGTATCATTTTATTATTTCCGATTCTTTCATATCTTCTAAATCCATTAACTAATTTTCATCTTCTAAATCTTCCCTCTCATCTGATAGCATAAAGCTGTAAGGGATTTACATTTTGACATGGCTTGTAAATAATATGGCGTTTTTTAAATAAAATATACTGACTTATACTTGCCGTTAATCTGCGCACAAGACTGGAACCACGATGATCGACCATTGCAGGTTTAAAGGAATTTGATAAACTTTGTCACTCATTCCCCAGGTTAATATAGCATTTTTTATACCGCAAGCCGAGTACTGCTACCAGGTATTGAATATTATTTGATTCACCTCGACTGCATTCCATAATTTATGTTCTATGTGATATTTATAATCAATAATTCCACGAATTAATATATTCAATTACTGCATTCCATAATTAGATATTTAAATTAAAAATTTTTTGCATTTAAGAATAATAATTTTAATTTTAAACTCACAGATATTTAGCGATTATTTCACCATAGTATTAAATGTTATTTCCTAAACTCCATAGTTACCTAGTTTAATTCGTCACTCATTTATTGCAATTCGCTAAATAAATTCGCAATATTTGCTTTCAGAGTTCAGAGAGAACAAATTTCTAATGTTGTAATAAATTGAATATCGTACTACTGATAATTAATGATTAATCTTACGTATTGCAATGCCTGTTAGGCAACTGTTGATTAGTATTATTATAATCATTATCATGATCATATTTTTACCTGTTCATATACTTATTTATGATTACAACATAATAACTGTTACACTTAGGAAAAAATATGTAATTCTCTTAATTTATTTAATTCCAATCTTCAACCTTTTCCTCTCGAACTGATATAAACTTGACATATGTCTACTCATTAATAATTTTAGGCATTTCTATTGAATAATCACTTGGTAACTTTTGCAAATATTTAATAATACATAATATTTTAGTAAAGGATTTTGCACAGGAGATAAGAGACAGGATTTTTCATTTTTTGTAAGGTAGTTAATTTTATCGCGGACAAAAAGGCAAAATTCGCTGGGAAAATAATGAAATTTTTGCTAAACCTATGCTTCTTTTACGCTAATAATTTTGTAGATAAGAATTTAAACTAATATTTCCTTTTCTCCAAAAATTTCTACGGAACACTTACATTAATATCTGGTTCGTAACTAAATAAGCATTTTGGTATTCATTTTCAACGTAATCTTACATGTTAAAACCAGTTGAATTATAGCAATGTAATCAGCGCCGTTATGAGGAATCAAGATTTCTGTCTAAAGATGTTTAAAAGCATTCGAGATGTAAATGCCGCTGAACAATGGTAGTTCCGTCCGGGATTCAAATCCCGGCAAACGGGCTGGCTGCACGGGCATTTTCGAGGTTTTCCCCGTGTGTAACGTGGATCCGAGTCAGTTTCTTTTAAAAAGACCTCCACGAGGCATCCCTTCCTTTCCATGTAGTGCCTAAGGGCGGAGCACGTAATAAGTAAAAAAGATCTTTAAAGATTCTATTTAAAGATCAAGACGCCTTTTCGAAGTATTATTTCATAAATATACAACACACAGATTTTCTTCCCTACAAAACACGTGTCTAAAAATAGAAAAAGGATCTACCGGCACTGAAACTGTTTATCGTTATTAAGAGACAATATTTTAGATCAAGTTATTTGGATATGTTAAACCCACGATAGTTATCTGCCTAAGAGTAGGAATGCCTTCCTGGAGATTTTCTGAAGGAAATTAGCTGGCATTCATGTTATACATGGGAAAACCATGAAAACCAATCGTGCAGCCAGCTTATTAGCCAAAACAAAAGCAGGTAGAAATAACAGCATTCAGCCGTCTTAATTACTCGCCACTGATATGGCCTATAGCCTAGACATTACAGCGCGACTTAATGTAACTTTCAAAAACTATTTTTTCTCAGATCTTCTTTCAGAAGCCTGGACAAAACTGAGGGGTTACTCAGATTCAAAGTTCTGGTTTGTATTTGGAAATATTACGTAATATTTTTCAGGTAAATTATCTTGGAAGACAGGGTGAAAGTTACTTAAACATAAAAAATATTCTAAAAATAAAAATGAATATTTAAAAACTATAAAAAATTGTAAAATTCGCGTATGTATTATATTTGTGGAAAAGTTTTATACACTAAAACTCTGGGAAGAAGTGCTGTTGGCTCCCATCTAAGAAAGCTAAAAAAAAAATTTTAAAAAAATCTAAATTCTTCCTACTAGTATATGAACATGCAATCTCACAGGTCTTTGAAAAGGCTGATAGAAATATATCTATATTTTTTAAAACGCGTTTTGAATTACTTCCTCTCTGAGTCATTTCTGTTGTCTGAATATATTTCCTCAGTGCTAGACATTTTCAAATACTTTACGAAACTGTTCCCCTTCTTCTGTTTCCTAAGTTTCAAAGTGATAAGTCTACATATAAAACTGCAATTTCGTAACAAATATTGGTCGTAAATCATGAAGTCAAGTTTATACTTTCAGTGTAAACTTTCCACATTAAAGAAATCTGTACATGCTCTGAAAAATATAAAACACATCCTCTAAAATTTAATCAATATACCAGAAAAAAAATAATTACGTTTTTCATTATGGGCTTCCTATACACCTAATAAATAAACAAAAGATATTTTTATAGTACTTTAGCGTTAAGTAAAGTAATTAGCTTTATTTAAATGATATTTTACGGGAATAATATATTTATATATGTTTGATGAAATATATTTTATGGATCTGAATTTTTTTTTGATACATACATATTTGATATTTCTTTGAATACATGTTTAAAATTGTACGACTTCTCTAAACACATTATATTTATTCCAGTTTTAAACACTTTATAGTCTCTGGGTTTTTTTCCCCCGCATTCAATAAGTAAAAAGTGAATATATTTTAAAAGTACGTGAAACACCTGTGGAATTTTAACGGGATGTTGTAGAGTCATTAGGATTTTTTTTTAAGCAGGAGATGTAAAAAATGAGCAATGCCCTCGCAGCGACTCAAACCAGACATCTCAAATACACGCCGAGAGGAACTGGACACTCCGAATACACTCCGAGAGGAACCGGACATCTCGAATACACTCCGTTACACCAAGACGGCATGCAGAAAGGAGGAAGCATATACCTTATACAGGGAATACTGCCACTTTTAAAGGACGACTAGGAATTAGGGGAACCAATCGCCAAATCCTGGTGGTGAAGCACCATTATCCACCATCTTTTAGTTCGGGCGCCATTATATAGAGTCATTATGTTTTTCTGATGCGAGAGACGTGAAAAATGAGCAATGCCCTTGCCGGAACTCGAACCTCTCGAATAAGTGTTCTTCCGTTACTCCACGAAGGCATGCAGAGCGAAGGGGAAAAAGTACCTTATAACGTTTGTAGTGGCACTTTCAAAATGGTAGGGCCATATGCTAAGGACCATAGTATATTATTACGGATAAGATAACCCTCTATTTAACTCCTTAGCTAGGCATTCTAGTTCCAATAGTTTGAAATAAGTATTTGCCAGTAGATTTACATCTTTGCTTTTGAGGGAAAAAGATAATCTTATCCTAGTCAAGGTACTAATCTTAGAATTGCCGATAACATGATTTTCTCTACGTTATCGTTAAATAATATTTAGTTGGTTATTTCTGTATTGTTTAATCTTCATAGGAATAATTTTATAACTTACTTGAAATAAAAGTTGGTAATGCGTTGGGATGTTCTCAGCAAATAAGGTCATAAAAGGAAAATTTCATAACAAATAAAATCACGACTGTTTCAAATGCTAATAAATAATTTTTACTTCCTACATAAAATTTTTCAGTTATCTGACTAAAAACCAATTAACATGCTATGTTTTTGTTTCCCTAAATATGATTAAAATGTTTTAAAGTTTAATGTATGAAAGCTTATGTCTAATATCAGTTGGTATATTATAGTTATATAAAGTTCTTTGCAAAGGATATATATGAATGTAGAATTTGTTTTTAAGAAACAAAATAGGACAATAAAAAAGTATCTAAACATTTTGATAGAAATTTTCACGAGTTGTTAGATGATGAGGAGATGAAATTTTAATTTGTAAATTTGTAATAGCCTAGCTGAAACAAAGTTCCTTGAAAGCTAGAATACTGAAGAACTGTGTAGCAACTATTGGCTGAGTTCTTAGGCGTAAGTAACCACTCCGGAGAAGGGTTCAAATACCCTTTTATTCTAACTCAAAATATATTTACCGATGGCACTTCTTGGACGTATAGAAGCCTCTACTCGGGCTTTAACTGAGAATAAAACAATATAAAACTGAACTAATACTATGTAGGGTTTATATTTATTTTAACTAACATTTATTTTAAGTTTAAACTACCTTTAATGTCAAGCCTTACTTTCCCCTGGAACTGCCAATGCCAGAGTATGTAAATTTTAGTAGAACGCGCAAGGATTCAAATTATCAGCGGAGGTATTCTGAGTTAAATAGAAAGGAAACGAGTTCAAGGTGTGCTGTTCTTACTTCACGAGCGCGGAGGTAGTTAGCCCGAAATTGAAGAACCCCGCGTTTCGGCCTGTGTGCTGGCCTGGAAGAATTGTTAATCGTTCAAGTGATCTTCAAGTTTGCTGAATTAGCAGCGGTATTGTAAAACGCGGTGAGGTTAGTTACTTTTAGAGAGCCTCGTAGTTAGAGTCTTGTCTTTAGTTTCTTTTCAGGTTATTATTTTTATTTGACCGCCGAATTGGCGCAGTTTGTGAGCGTCAAGAGCACGCACTTGTAATTTATTACATTGAATAAAAAGGGACTTAAACCCTTAACAAGACTCTGTCTTTTATCCAGTTTTCACAGTCACCTCTTGGTTGCGTGCAAGTTGGAGGCGCGCAACGCTACAACTAGATAAATTTAATCAGCAAAAGCTGCACAGAGTTAAACTCGGAGAGTTGGCTATTATATTAAGAATCACCGACGTATTACTAGCAGGCATGTATTAAGTGCAGCCGTATAATAGCAAGCTTTAAATAATAGCAACAACGTGGCGAAAACCAGAACCCTCTTTACTACTGACGTAGATTTCAGCTTAAATACTCTTTCTACCTTATTTGCATAAATCATAATCCTGAAAACTCATTCTGGCATAGAAACGTGAGCATGAAACAAGAAAAGCTCGTTCCAAAGTAAAAATAGCAATCAGAAACTAAAGTAAACACCTACAAATTCATAAAACCAGAGGAGAAATAATCTTCAAAGAAACGTCTCAATATTTATTATCAGCATTCTTAAATTTCTAATTTTTAAATACAGTTTATATCCATTAGAACACAACTGTTTATTTTTCCAAACAGCAAAGCAATTAATAGAGTTGAAGAAGTTATAAGGTATTTCTCCCGCCTTCTTAGCATGCCTTCGGGGTGTAGTGGTCAGCACGCTCAGCGTGTATCCGAGAGGTCCGTGGTTCAAATCCCGGCGAGGGCTTTGCTCATTTTTCATGTCTCCTGCTTAATAAAAGAAACTAATGTTTCTACAGTGGCGCCCGAACTAAAAAAGGTAGTGGATGATGATTCTCCACCACCGAGATTTGGCGATTGGGTCCCCTAATCCCCATTCGCCCTTTTAAAAAAAATTATATAAACCATCTTACTAAGAAAATTGAACATTGATTTAATTATCTAAGAAAAGAATGAAAAAAAACTGATGACTACATTTAACATTGCGTCGGAAGTTCTAAACGTATATGTTGCATTTAAAACTTATCTGCTTTTGCTGTTTAATTTTATGTGACTTAAGTGTGAAGAAAATGATGTTTAATAATTAAGTTAAAAAAACCAAAACAAAAGTTCTGTAGCTCACCTTATTAAGAAAACTAAACATTGATATGAAAAACGAAGAAAAGACTGATAAAAATAGGAAAATGTATGGCAACGCTTTTAACACTCTATCAGCAATTCTAAAAATATGCTGCTTTAAAATACATTAGGATTTTGCTGTTGAATTTTATGGAACGTATAAAAAGTTTAATAATAAAGCGAAGAAAGCTGTGTTTAATAATAAATTATTTCGTTTAATCATACTATATTATTAAACTAAGAAACGGAGAAAAGACGATAAAATAGGAAACTGTATGGCAACTCTTTTAACACTCTCAGCAATTCTAAAAATATGCTATAATTCCTTATAAATAATATGTGCAGGATACAAAGGTAATAATTTCTTTTTAACAACATTAAAATAAGATTTTGAAAAGTACTTTCTAGCTTTAAACAATGAACGGTTCATTTGGATAAGGAACCGCTTTGTTTCATCCGATTTCTTCACTTTTTCTCTGAATGGAGAACTCATGTCAATTTCTTCAAATCATTTATTAAAAAATTGAAGTTCATTGAAAGTACTCCTAAAGAATTCTGTATCTCTGTTAAAGATAAATAACTGAATCTTGCAAAAAAGTACTAAAAGAGTTATTATTTTCCACATCATATTTTTGGAAGGCAGGATTGTCAATAATGATTAACATTAAAACAAAGAAATGCGAGAGCATCTTGAATTTAGAAGAGAAGATGTGAGTGTCGTTATCATTTATTCGTCGCAATATGTCTGAAATCTACTATGATAAGCAAGTTCATGCATCTCATTAAATTTGAGGATATTTTTTAAATATTGAAGTTATAAATTATTTTTAAATAAATATGTTTTCATCGATCGATATCCGTATTTAATTGTTTAATAGAAGTCACACTCTGAAGTAGGAGTGGCCAGCAAACCCAGTGCCCATAATGCGTCTGAGACACGATTTCCCCCCCCCTATTTTTTCAATAATGAATTTGTTTTCGAGAGCGTTGTCCTTTTTTTAATTGCGCCCTTGATTTTAAAAGGCTTAGGTGTTCCTACTTGAAAGCTTAGGTAGTATTGTGAGTGTTCAGACCAAAAAAAAGAGTCTAGTTTAGTGTTTCCCAACTTCAAAAACATTGCGAACCAAGAGTCCAAGAGAAGGACTATTTCATGGAAAACATTTCTAAAAGGAACTGGCCCGTATTCATGCTACATATGAAGAAAACCACGAAAAAGGGCCATGTAGCTTGTTCACTAGCGATAATCTGAGCCAGGTAGAAATACCTGTGCTCAGCCGTCTTATCGAGAGTCACTAGGGGGTCCAGTCTGTTAACTGCAACTGATATTAATACAAATTTCATTGATTTGTCATCCAAATTTCATTTTGTACATCGAATTTTCTGTTCAAATTAGTACTCATAAAATAGCCATTAAATTCATATTTTGCGGTATATATAATGACTTATTAAGCACATTCACAGTAATGTCCTCAGGAGACACGGATTGAAAGCGGTGATCATGCTTACGCGATTTTGAGTGAAATTCAGAACAAAACAAGATTTCTCTTTTCTTTCTGAATTTTCCCTTTCTCTTTCAGTTATTTACTTCCGAAGAAATGCTCAGGATGGTCAACAAGTAGCTTACAACCGGTCTGAAGAAAGCAGGCGGTGAACTCAAAATCTCGCAATTTTGGCGACTTTCTGAGGGTTGCTTTCCAGAGGGTTACTGGGACAACTAGTTGGTCCGTATAAATGTCTACTTCAGTAAAAGCGGTCATTCCAACGTAACCAGCTCCTGCAGAACACCTCTAAAAATGGTAAGTACTCTTCTAAATTCACTTGACATCATATGTTTGTTTACACTGAAAGGTATTTGTCACCAAATATATATATATTGCTGATACATGTAATTATTTTCAAGCTCGAATAAAAAAAATACTGACAAATATGCTGAATTAAATAATATTCCTAATTTTTTGTGAGTAAAGTTAGTTCAACAGTTAGCAGTGCAATATTTATATCAATTATTTTCAGGATTTTAAATACATATAATTCGTAAGAAAATGCTATAAATTTAAAGGAAAAAACTTAAAACAACTAAAGGATTCTGAATTAAAATTTAAAACTGCACTCATCGAAGTTAATGAGATTAAGATAGCGTAAAAAGCGTAATTATGAATTTGAAAACAGTTAATTGACATTTTTGGTGACGATCTTGAAATTGCATGACTCTGCTAATGTTATTTTGAAAGATACATGGCACCGGCATTATGAATTTTACACTGTATAGGAAATGAGTATGACGAACAGAGAGTTAGCAAACTGCATTCTGCAAATAGCAGCTTTATAAAATGTTAAATTATGCTACAAGATTAAATCTGGTACAATCTGCTACAAGATTAAATCTTAATCTTTAAACTGCTATGAAACTTTACATGAAAGATAGAATGTAATTGCTTATCTATAAAAATAAAGCAAAATAATAATTTCATAAAAATGTGAATATTTTGATAAATATTGCATTATATGCAGCTGTAGTTTTTTTAATATGCAATATTTCTATTTTTGAAAATTTTACATTTATCACATTTAATCACTCATGCAGTAAACAAGAACTTCAACTTTTAATACTGTAAAACTGAATAGAAGACAAAGTATCTGCGGCTGCAATTAAAATGCATATAGAAATCATAATTAAGTAATGTTGGGTTACTATTTCAATATATCATACGCGTAAAATACTAATATTTAAGCTGAACTCTTGTTTTCGTCATATTTCTTCTAAGGGATCAAATAGTTTATGTGTGCAGCATTAAATTTTCATTCTGCCCTATTTTCAGCTTGAATTCTGCAGCAAAGCAAAGTGAGTGATGAAACGGTTCACTTGTATCTTTCTGGAATGTAAATTAATTAACGTTCATGGGACTCCTCATCCATGCATACATGTAAGCGTTAACGTGTTTGTTAAAATGTGTTAGTAGTGAAAACATGGAATGAAACACACATAACTTCGTTGCTGATACATAAAAGGTGTCAAAGTGTTTAGACGTTTAAGACCTACAGATTTATTACTCATGCTCGTTATTTTCACGTCACCTGAAACAGAAATCTTTCTCATCAAAAGCTACAAATACGTAAATGTTTTCTTTTATTAGTGTGGGAGAATATTTATAAACGCAGTTGAAAGATTTAAGGAGAAAACTTTCTAAGAGTGCGCGTTTGATATCGATATTAAGCAGTTTGCTGATATCGATATTAAGCAGTTTGCTGATATCGATATTAAGCAGTTTGCGGATACAGTTACATGATTAAAGTAATTAGATTTATAAGGTTATATTTATGCTTATTTTTTTTTACTTTGGTAAGCGTTGTGATATGCGAAAGATATGAATTTCTTTAAACTGCTTCTGTAAATTCTAAATAAACATGCTCTTTATAAAAATATGAACTATTATTATTCAAATTAATAATATATTTATGTAGCGTATGGGCTTCATATGGCCGCATTCATATGAAGTTCAGAATGTATGACTAATTATTAATCAGAATGTAATGCTATGGATAGAACTGAACCATTGTTAATTTACTATATATAAGGAACTGTCAGAATCCATTAATTCAGAATTTTATGAAGTTACAAGCTGAAGGATTACTAACTGTAAGCCAACTATACTTATGTGGTAATAGAAAATATAATTACTCTTTCTGGTCTAACGAATTAATTTTAAAAAAGTCTGCCCTCTAGTAGTCATAAGATAGCACCACAGAATACTGATGGTACGTCCCGGTTTCGATTGCAGAGGTTAACCGGAAGGACAACACCAGTGTCATGCGTGATGAGAATTCCCTCATATAAAGTGCCCTGCGCCCTGGTACGTTACGAAAGACAAATAGCCCCCGAATGCTTGTCATGAATAACCTTGACCACTTTTGGAAACATAAATCTTAACTCGAAAATTAGGTCTGCTGTTTTCTAACACAAATTTTATAATGGGAAAGCCATATTTCCTTTTACATTAAAAAGACAGGCTAATCGTGATCTAGCAATCCGTCAATTAGTAATCGCTCGACTTAATCACTTTTTAAGCATTTTGCCTATAAATGGCAATAAATATCTCAGTTTAATTTACATTCGTGTTTAACTGCCAGTTTTTTTAATGTTTCAACTTTAAAATTAATTTTTCAAAGAATAGTGGCTCAATTCAAACTGCATTAAATCATTCCCTACAAAGCACAATCATAATAAAATATCATGGATGATATCAAATTTATTTATTAATTATTTAAAAGATTTGTTTTGCAAAATAATGGGCTTAAAAAAGGAAAGCAGTCTTTTTCATAAACAGTAACCCGCTCGAGCGACAAATTATGCTTTTCGGATTTGAAAATTTTTATTTTCCTCTCCTCACTAAATTGTGCATGTAAATTGCAGGCTGTAAATACAGAAATAATTCATTCGGAAATGAAGTGCAGAAAATTATTAATCAGCTGAATATTCATTGATTTGGAAAGAACTGTCGTGTGACAACATTTAAATTCTAATTATTCTTTTGCTTTTGTCCGAAAAGTCCGAAAAGTGAGTTTTGTCCGAAATTCATGGAATAAGTGACATCAAACACTGTCAGTAATATTTTTAGAAATTCAGGACTTTTATTTAAAAAGTGCACTCGAATATTATATTCCCATTATCACAGAAAGCTATGGAGGAAATACTGTCGAAGATAGGAATGATATTTCTCAGCATTACCAGGTTTCAGATTATGTGTCTATCGACACTGATTTATCAAATTTCCACTATTATAGGATAATAAGGAAACAAGTTTTGTTTGGGCCATATATTGAAATTAAAGAGGAAATACAACAAATTATATTTACCGACTGTCTTTCTTATCTTGCGTCTACGAGAAAAAGTTCTAATGACATAAAAAATAGAAAATGAAGAATTTAATACTTTTTAAAACATAATTAAAAACATTTAAGACTGAAATCTTCAAAGTGATATTTAGCATACAAATTTTGTGTTTCATTGCACACATTTAAATTTATTTTAATGTCTTCCGATTTAAGGAATACTTTCCATTTGACAAATTTTTTTACTAAGACCGAGCCATTCTGAATTCAACTGCCAAATTTAAAAAAAAAATATGTCATTAAATGTATAGTTTAATATAAATTCCTGAAATTTCTATTTTAAAGCTACTGAACTTCCGGATTTTTTTTTTTTTTTTTTTTTTTTTTTTTTTTTTTTTTTTTGTCAGATAGCAGGAGATAGACTGCTATTACACTGACTAAAGGGAGCCTTGCTAAAGGGATAGATAGAAAATTACAAATATCCATGCCTTCTCCTAACAATCGAACCCGGGATCCAACCCTATGGCAGCCAGTTCCGCTCATCACCATACTGACTAAAGAGCCACGTTCCGCAAACTGATCCAGCATTTTTCAGTATTGATTCAGAGTAAATATGAATGTACTGCAAAAACCATTTCTAACTATCCTATTTTTGAAGTAAATGCATGTTCTTGTAACAAAAACAAATTAATGGTTCATGTTTGAAAGAAAATAGATTAGTACGTAAGGCAATTTCAGTCAATCTGCAATTTGCGTTCTTGCGGAAATGTTATTTGTGAAATTATCAATTGTCAACTCGCCATTAATTTGGAAAACGAAAATTTAGATGCTCGTAACACCGAGGTTAATATAGAAAATAAGCCTTCTCTTGATAATGTTATTCTGCTAAAAATATCTGAGATAATTGTGAATGTTAATATATGGGTTGCACCTTAACTTCAGGTAGACAATGAGTTATTCAAGTAAATATTTCCTGAATATTTTATTACAACCATTTTAAAAATTCCAAGCTGTTTGAAAATTTCTGTATCTGAAGCTTACAAATTATTTATATATTTTTTAAAGTAATACAGAAATTTGATCTCAGAATGTTTCAGTTTTTCATATGACATGCAAAAAGGAGCCAAATTTTTAGAAAGTTTTTGAAGGTGCATCTTAATTAATTGACCAGTCATCAATCGAAATATACGAAACAAGTTTCTCATATTTTTTTATAATGGGGTGTCTTAAATTTGCAGTACGATGAGGAAAAAACCGCCTTAGATTAATGAAGATATTATATAAAACATTACATGTTTCGAGGCCGGCAGACATAGATTCCTTTTCTTTAGAAGGTAAAAATAGTTTTAGAGTGGAAGAGAAGATTCTCTGTTGAGAAAAAAGGAATCAAAAGAAAAAAGTTAAAACTAATTTATAGGAATTTTAAAAGCCTTGGGAAAAAGTAAATTGAAACTTAAGTACTAAAATATTTTGAGCTGATAAATATATCATAAATGGCTTAAATTATTTTACACCATTTTTAATTTTATTCCACTTTAATTACTAGATCTAATGTTACTTAATGTTATAACTTTATCTAACTAGAACATCACACCTGCTATACGAACACAGTTTTTCCTTATTGGAATAAAATTTCCAAATAGAATAAAATAATAGCTCCTGCTACTATTTTTAAATAAATTCAAGAATGGCTGCTTGCTTGGTATAAGTCATTAAAATTATATAAGAGGATGCAGGCTAGCTACTTCTTTCCAATACAATTTCAAGGATAACAAATACGGTTCAGAAATCTGTTTACAGTTATATACCATTCAGCAGTTGATTTCCTATAGTTTGTTTTAAAAACTTTATAGATATTGTAATCCATATACCTGAGATAAGCAGAAAATGGGCATAACTTGAATGCATATTTATTATGAACGAAAAATGGATCCTTTTCCGGATTTATTTCTAGGCAATGGAAATATTTTGCAACGCGTAATACGTAGTTCTCTAGTTCTCTTTTCTTTTAAAAATTTTGGTGTTCCTTACATTTCTAAGCACATTTTGCAGATCTTATTGTGGGGAATTTCATCTTTTGATGTTCCTTATATTTCTTGGATTCCCTATATTATTCGTAATATGAGTAAAATTCCTCTACGTTCTTGCTTTACTTATCAGCAGTCCGCTAGTGTTCAATAATCTGCTGTCAAAATAATCAAAGGTAAGCAATTATTGTTGAAAAAGAGAAATATTTAATTTGTTGCATTATCTTTTAGAGTTGATAATATTTTTTCCTCTAACGCACTGAAATTCTTTGTCGTCCTTCAGGAGAAAAGAAGCTGTTGACCTGTGGGTCTTTCATATAATATTACACGACGTGTTCTAGCAGACTGATATCTAACAAATATATTTTTTTTAATTTTACCATACTAAACAAGAAGGTAGCATTATGTTTTACTTTAAATTTGCTGCTTTAATTCACCTGCTAGACCTTAGTAAAGCTTTTTAGTTATATTTAATTTGAAAACCATTACCTGAAGATCTAGATACTGAAAGTTAAAAGGATTTGTTTTTAATATTCGTTGAACCTATTAATCAAAGTTTCATAATTTCTATCCCTGTAAGTTATGTTTTTAGTATATATTTAAATAAATTGAAGTTATAAGAAAAAATATATGTTTTTTTGTTCAGTAAGAATAGAAATCAATGAATTTTGATGGTAAAAGACAACATTTTTGAGCGTTTTACTTGTAAATAGAACTTTCTAGGGAATGTGTCAACAGTGCCAGTTGATGCACTTGAGAACAATTCTATATTTAGTAATTTCTATACGCACAGAATTCTTCATTAAGCCTGAAACTGCAAATCTTTAAAGTTTGAGCGAGAAATTATATCTCAGAATAATTTCTATGTTCTTAAATTTTACTGAAATATAGAAAAGTATAATTTCCATAAAAAACAATTGAAATTTTAAAACAATTTCCTTTTATTACTTGAAATATATGTTTATTCCCTTTGTTTTAAAGGTTTCCAAAACTGTGGTGTCGCTCTGCATTGCACTTCTTGCGATAGCATTAATTGCTGAGGCTCAAAGAGATGGCAGAAGGAGGTCTGGAAGAAGAAAGCCAACCACAGAGAGTCCTCCACTTGTTGATGAACCTGAGAGCGAAAGCAGTCCCCAAAAGTTAGACACAGAACCAGAAAGCGTTGCAAAACAACCCAGCACTCAGCCTGCAGAGTCAGAAACTAATTCTCCAGCATCAGCTAAGGAATCAGGAACTAATCAAGGAGGCCCACCTTTTATTGTGCCAAGAGGTACTAGGAAACCGCGACCAGTGCATGTACGCGGCAGCGGAGAAACTAGACCTAGACCCACCTTACCCACTTTTGCACGCAAAAGTTCTGGAAGGGGCTCTAAGTTAGATCGCCATGATCTGAAAAAAACTGATGAAAACTCTCTTGCATCTCCTTCAACTTCAACAACTACTTCCAAACCATCTAGAAATTCTTCAAGACGGCGAAATATTTCTCAGGCATCTGAAAGAGATTCTTCAGGCTCTGAAAAGACATCTGCGGATTCTGCTGAGCAATCAACCGAACCTGCACCAAAAAAGAGGTTTGGAGGTGCTACTAGAAGACCATCTCGAGGAAGTCGCAGAAACAATGCTGCGGCTTCAGAAACATAAAACTGTGATAGCTTAAAGAATTTCAGGATTTAGTGGTATAACTAAAACTAAAAAATGATGATCATCACAAAGCATTAAAAATACTCATCAAATCCTTAAAAGGTTATGCAACTTTTTCTTTGTGCTGTTGTGGTGAGAGCACATTTTAAATGTTTTTCCATTGCAATACTAATTATTGGAATCAAAGGTAGGAAAATCAACAGTTATGATGTATTCCTATTCTGAAAAACTCAACTGCGTTAGGTCTGTTTATGTTAATTTCATCAACGTTATTTTCTGGTGAAATCTGGGACTTTTCAGAATTTACCATATTCATGTAGTTTCCTAATTCAATTCACTGAAATCATGCGCTTAATATTTGCCGCAGACGAGTATAAAGACGACTTTCCTAACAGACAGAAGCTCTTGCCAGTTTCTAAAGGATAAGCGTCATTTCCCTCCATCACCTAAAATAATTAATATCAATATTTTATCAGTTCTTCCTATCAGCTAACCGCTGTTACATTTGAATGGAAAGAAATTTCCAGAAATTATCTTTACTCTAATGTTATGGAAACTCGTACCGTTTTATCTCTTCCTCGTACTTGCCAAAATTAATTTCAGGTGTCAGATATGAAACTGAAATTCACTAATGGCATATCTTAACTGCAATAGGATTCCGCATTAGAAATATTTTGATTTCAGTGTCCATTTGGCTTTAATAAAGAATTCTTCTGAAATATAATTATCTCCGTAAATCTTAAACATCATCCTTTGCTTACTAATTAAATTGTTAATAAACGAATTACGATTTATCTAAGTTTATATGTACATGGTGAATTTCATGTGAACTTTCATCATATCCAATAAAATTATTTCTTTTATTACCACCACAACTTCATTAAAATACAATAATATATCCTACCCACGTCATGGCAGATGATCATTTGAATATCTGGGGTAAACTAGACATTTATTTATTAAAAACATATTTTATTTCACTTAATTATTTTTCAAAAATTATCCTCTTAGGCTAAATTTACATTTAGTTTCATTACAGAATCATTCTGATAGCGCATGTATAGTTTTAAAAATAAAATAATTATATATATGAACATATACAGATAGCTATATATTATAAACTAGTTATTTAAACAGTACATAGTAACAGTATAAAGTATAAAGGAAGAAAAAATAATTCATACGTACCATTGGTAACCAATATTCATTGTAATCATATTTTCTTGTTCCCCATTCCTTGAAATGTTCTAAATATACTTATGTCAAGTGCATCTAATACTCCCAAATGGGTATTCTCTGTATTTCAATTTATTTCTGCAATGTTTTCATAGATAACGAGAAAAGTCTGTAACATTTTTGTCACTTTTAAATTCTAAGTTGTTAGTAAAAATAACCTTCGCCTTTAATATTCATATGTAAATAAAGAATTTGAAGGAAATTTTTTCAGTTTATTTTATTTGAAATATTTGCCAGGTTAGGAAAAAGTTATAGAAGAAAACTTATATTATATTTTATGATTATCGAAACATTGTTCTCGGTTCAAGAAAACATGAAAATGGTAAAAGCAATGTTGTAGAGAACAAAAGTAATGTTCGTCGTAGTTGTTATAAAATATTATTACAAGCTTGATTAAGGCAGTATAAATAACTGAATAGTATTATGTTGTCTAAAACGCTGCATTTTGGTTATGTACAGCTTTGAACTTTATGCAAATATTTGTTTCTGTTTAAAGCTTGAGTCTTATTTTTCTATTCATTTTTAATATGTCTACTATTTTCGTTTCTGTAAGAAAATGCAAATTTATTTTTAACTTTTAAGAGTTCAAATAGTACTAGTTATTGCCCATCTTTTTCTATCATTAACTTTCAACATGTCACCAGACAATATTTTTTTTTTAATTGGGCTTGCATCATTACTGTCAGACAGGACTAACACGAATATTCTAGCGTCTTTCGAATCCTAAACTTAAAACCTATTAAATGTTTTAACTCCAAAATTTGGAAATATTAGTTCATTGACGTCTAGTCTAAACGTTCATTAAAACACCGAACGCAGTTGCTACGGTTTTGTGTACGTACATCACCAATAAAACCTTGCGACGGCAGCAAGTGACAGTTTTCTGGAAAGTGTGTAATTTTCTGGAGAGAATTTAGCGTCCTGTGCTTAATGTTTATCTGTGTTAACTCTTCAAGTGATCCTCTTTTTGATTTTAAAAGAATCTGGAAATTGTTAAAAATTTGATGTAAAACTCTTTTACTCAAATATGTTTTGTCAAAATAGAATGAGAAAATAAATCTTAAGATTCAAAAGACTATGTACTTCGTTTACTATGTTTCGTTTGTAGCTTCTTAGCAAGTATGGGCGTATTTTTTAAAATTGTATTCTTAAATTTGATTTTCATAAAATACAGATTTAAAATTTTACTTTAATTACAAATTCTGTTTTCCCTTTTAATTTTTATTCTTATATGAAGGATTAGAAATATACGATAAAAGTTTAAGATTTGAATTTGAGGAAAATTAGGATATTTCATATCTCTGCAAACAAAGCATAGGATTCCATCTGAGGTTGATCTTGCTAATAATTGCTAAGTCATGTTTTTGAGATTATGTTTTAATGTATTTTATCCTTCATTGTCGCTTTTGATTTGTTTAATTACATAAATTTGGTGAATTATGAATTTTTTGAAATCCAAGATTCATAAAATTTGAGAACATTTTAAGATTCGGATTTAAAAAAAATTAGGATTAGTCCAATCTTTATCAATTATTTAATTTTCCGACTAAGACATCCATATCTAATACGTTCAAAAATAAGCTCATGAACATAACTGAGCGATCATTAGCAAGAGCAAACATCAAATGGATTTTGTAGCTTTATTTGTACAGATGGAATGAATTTTAAATTTTCTCAACTTCTTTCTTTCTAAATTTCCTGATTCCGAATTCCAAAAGTTTCGAATTCTTCATGTGAAGCTAATTTTAAAAAGGAAAAACTTTCGTTTACGATTAAATCATTTTAATTAAAATAAAAGTTAAAATCTACGTTTGATTTAAAAAAATTAAGAAAACAATGTTTTTAAAATGCATACGTATATATCAAGAAACAGTACATGAAATTTAGTAAAGGAAGTACTTAACTAAAGCTTCTGAATTTTGAGATTCAATTTCTCAATATAATTTGAGCAAAAATGTGCGAATAATCATTCAAATGCTTTTCTATGATCTTTTGAAATCAAAACAATTGTAGAAAGAAGAGGATTATTTTAACATTAATAAACATTAAGCATAGAACTCTAAATTCTCTCAAGAAAATTGAGAAAGTAACAGGAAATTACAAGCATTGCTTCTATTAATACATGCTCATATTGAACGCCAATGAAATCATCCTTCCAAAGTTTAGAGTTAAAATGCTTAGCGATATCTTAAATTAAGGTTTCAAAGATTTTAATAAGAGAAGAATTTTCAAAATTTATGAGATTCGAGAATTCGAATATCCCTATTTATTTGCTTTCACTCTTTATGAAAATACTCCTATTTTAACGCTTAAAAAATTAAACAATGCCTTAAAATTACACTAGGTTGATGCGATTGTAATAATTTCAATTTGACTTTATACTTGAAAGGCTCGTATTTGTTTAAACAGAACAATAAATTATATACTCAACGCTTCCGATTTAAATTTATCTCTTTAATAAAGTTTAGTTGAGTCATGAAAGACATTACATTAAAACTTTCACTCGCATATAATGAAGGAATCTAGACATTTAAGGAGAAAATGTACTAGATACTGAACTTTCACAATTGCATTATTCGAAAGACAAAGTTCAATGTTTGGTCATATGAAATAAATGGCTTTCCTCGGTTACAAATGAACACTCAACGACTACTCGAAATCTTTAATCAGTGAGGAATATCGCAGGTAAGTAAGTAAAATTTAACTCATTTCATTCTTATAAAGTACTACTTTTGAAAGTAAAATACTTCCACTGGTTATAGTCGAATTAACTAAACCATTATGAATACTTAGTTGTTTTGCTTGTCATTATTACTGCTTAATAATTCTATAATGCTACGGATTTTTAAATTAGAAATAAAGTTAACAAAGCTAAAACACAGATGCATTCGCAAGAAAAATTCTCAGCCTTTGAGGATAAAATGCAAAATTCTCATCTCATTGTTTAAAAATAGTATTTTATAAGTTTAGTATAGTTTTACATCTATACGTTTTAATGATTTAGATGCAAAACGAAACCACGTTTCTTTTAATAATTGAGTTTCTCCTGATATGAAAGTTCATTCTTGCCTTTCTCTTATTTTCTAATTATGTTTTAATACATTTTACGTATCTGAAGTAATGATTGTTCTGTAGAGGTAGATATTATGTATAAATTGAGAAATCTCTTGTCACCTTACCTCCAACTCAAAGTACACTTCGTACAGCATCTCAATAAAGCATTCAAGAGGAAGAGCTCATTGGATCTACCCATAACTTCTGCATACCTCCATTAGCGCGAGACTCCCTTCTTTTCACTTAAACTTGTTTTTGAAATCTTGGAAAATAATAGTAATCAAACTTATTTTAATGCAAAACACATTATTAAATGTTCATAAAGAAGCTTGTACTTTATAAATCCATTTGTGGAAAAAAAAACGTTTTCTTCTTCAAACTATTTTGTATATAAAAGAATTTTTATGTTTTCTAATAAAGAAATTCCAATTTTTGTGACAAATAAATGAAATCTAGAGTAATAAATTCTGTTCCAGGGCTGTTTACATTTAGACTATTTGTTATAAGAGACTTAATTTAAATCGTATTTGCATAGCTTGAAATAAGCTGTTATCCTAACAGCCTGTTCTTTGAAGTTATGTGATCAAAACAGCGAGTGATCGCCTAATTATTTAAGTATTATTATTAGGTATGTCTAGCAGTAAATAAATTGAAATGTGTTTATCACGATTTGTGGGTTAGATTCTAAACAGAATTTACATTGACTTAAAACAGAACTGAAATATCTACTACTTGCACGTCACAAACTGCGCACATAAATTTTCTAACGCAGTTCAAGCTGACTTGCATAAGGCTTCTGGAACTCATCCCAGGCTACATATTTACAGAGAACACGAGTTCTGTGATTAGCACATCAAAATTAATTTTCTTTTAAGCGCGAAATGAGGGTGAAAGAGCAACTTAGCTACAACTCATGAAAAATCGATTAAACGTTACAGTTAACTTGCTCTTTTTTATAGTATGTGCGCATATATTAGAACATATGTTTGTTTTTACCCGTCTTCAGCTAATTTATATCTTTGCCTGCAGTGAACTCACACGCTGCATACGAAGGTTGACAAGACAAAGTGAAAGTTAGAAATAATAGGAAGGAAAGAAGCTGTTAATAACTGTTACAGGATCTGTATATTTAAAGAAACTGAAATAAAAAAAAGATTTTATTACATTTTTTCCATAATAATGATTTATTTACTTAATAAAAAGAAATTGTTGGCTTCTTTAATGAAAGCTGTCAGATTCCTCAATAAGATTATTGATTTAAACGGCAACAGTTTCAAAGTCATTAATTACATATTTAAGTTTCCTAGAGGGTAGTTTTGGAAGGAAAGAATTCTGATGAGACTTCTGAACGACTTATCAAAAATGCATCCTTTTTATTCATTTGATGATTCAGAAAGTTACCCAAATTTCCTTTCAAGAAGGAAAATACGAATAAATGTGCTAAATGGAAAACTTAAGAAGTCTAAAACAACACAAAGTATAAAAGAAGTAATACTAATTAATTAATTATAACAGGTACAGGTTGAAGCAACGTAAGCACTTATACATTTCCGAAGGTTTATGTTAGGTGTTGTTGGGCCTTGAGAACTGTTCATCCTCGCCCCTGTTTTGAAAGGGAACACCCTGGGAGTGGTCCGAGGGTCTCCCGTCTCTTTTCCTCTGCAATCAGCCACTCGAATGGACTTCTGGATCGCCGTATATTTTGAGTGCGCCCCTTGCCTCGCAGACACTATACACTCACAAGCAACCATGCTTTCTCTGAGATTCGGACCCAGACCCATCGGTAGGGCAGTCAGCGTCACTAACCATTATATCGTCTGGGCGGCTTAATTCTAGCACCCAACATAATAATTCACCTAACGCCGCTTTCAGTGGCTAAAATATAATTTCAAGAGAATAAAAATTCTTTGCGACATCTATTTAAATATCCTGACAAAGGTCAGAAAATACAAGCATTGCTCTGTTCATTTATTGAATAAGCATTTCTGTAATGGCTTGAGCAGTAAAGTTATATTTTTTATTAAATTTGTAAGGTTAGTATCATTATTTTCATTGACCGTTATTATGATTTAGACCTTTGAAAAAACTTTTCCTTTCACTTTCATCACCAGAATGCAAATCAGTTAGAGAGTATGTAAGTCGAGAGTTTTCGATTGTAAGATAGAGCGTGTTTCTGCCCCTCGAGGCCATATTACTAGATTTCGCTAGTTCGGATAAGATTGTAATTTTTGGGCTTTACATTATTGCTACGCCGGGGAGAAGTTTTGAGCCAATTTCACATTAAATCAAATGTGCAGTCTTTAACTACTAGGCTTAGTTTTAAACTTGTATTTAACTGTTACTTTAAGCTTCACCGCCCCAAGCAGTATGTGTTTTGTTAAACACGAGTCGTGCGTTTATGTTAAAATTCTGATTTAATAAAAGGGTTATAAGGTATTTCTCCCGCCTTTTTGGCATGCCTTCGTGGTGTGGTGGTCTGCACGCTGGGCGCGTATTCCAGAGATCTGCTATTCGATTCCCGGAGAAGGTGTTGCTAGTTTTTCACTTCTCCTGCTTCCAAAAAAATCCTAATATCTCTACAGGGTGTTTTAAAATTTTTCAAGACTATGTATTTCTTTTCAGACGAAGCGATAATTCAAGTCCAAGTCTCCAAGTCTTCGCTCCAAGTCTGTTAGGAGTTCGATGCTAGTTTACGCTACCAAAGAAAATTTTCAGAATTGTACAAATTTGAAATATCGAAAGCAATAAAATTTGCATTATATTTACTATACTTTCTTATTCGTAAGTGATGGAACCTAACTTTGCAGCAATTCTCATTAAAGTTACCGGCCAGATACAGTATTAACATTTTCTATCTTGAATATTTAGAAACGGTTATTAAAAGTTGATTAATGTAGTCTAAGGCTTTTAATAGCTTTTCTTTTCAAAATATAAACAGAGCTTAGGCATCTAATGTTAAAATTCAGAAAAACTATGACTTCAGTCTCATTAGCCTGATATTCAGTATCAAAGAAAACTACTTTTAAAGGCATAGCAAGTCATACTTTTAAAGTGCACCCTAAATGCATGCGATTTATTACATAATTAATTAAATGTAATTCATCATTAATTTCATCTGATTATTATGAAATAAGATTATCGTAAGTTTCTGCATGCTTCATTATGATTAATGTTTTATCATATTCCCCCATTCAAGTATTTTTAATCACAACACGTCTTAATGATTGAGACATGTACATTCACAGAAGATCGGTTCGCCACTTTAAGCTGGGCATCTTGATCTAATTATATCTTGTAGACAAGAAGATGTATACGGAAATAAATCCAGTCATTAGTACATTTCTGGTGATAAATAATAAACTCTTATTAAATAAAGTACTCTTAGTTTCGAAGAGTTACTCATTCGCATTGTATCTTAAAGAGGACAAAATGACAAACTTTCTAATATCTAAAAATAATATTAAAACTTTTGTCTCTAAAGAAAATTTTTAATTATATTTATTTCAAGAAAAATAAAGATATTAAAGGCGAGTCAAAAACAATGTCAAAGAATCGCTTCACAAGTATATTCTTAGCGTTCAAGCGTCTTCGTAAACAGGAGGAATAAACTAGAAATAAAATACCGAAGTTATACGGGAAACTGGTAAAACCATACGAGGGGACTTGAAGTCTTGAGAACTTCATGAAATCTTTTATCAAACCTTCTTATCAAAAGGTGTGAACAGTTTCCATAACTTATAAATTAAAAGTGACTTTATATTTTACAACAATGGTGGCCAAGTGAAAAGTTTTCTGCGAAGTTTCCTTTCCTAGAAAAAATAATGTCTCTTGTACCATCTTAGTGCCGCTCTTAATCTGCCACACTATAAGAAATTTTGCACTAATGCACCAAATCTAGCTCATTTGTAATATGTGTAACATTAAAGTGATTATCACTTTGACGTATGGCGACTTACGGAAAATACAAACTTTCTTCCTATTCCTCAGGGAAGAGTCTGAGCTGAAGGTAGGGTTGCAGAATTATTACAAAGAGCGGAAATGATGGAAATGAAAATATTAGAAATTTTCATGCAAACAGTTTTAAAGATATGCTTGTGTTCTTGCGTTAACCAAATTTTAGAGAATCAAAACGAGTAAATAATTTCAGAAATATCGACTAGCCTTTAATTTAACTAATTTTTAACAGTAAGTTAAATTTAAATTATACTTTTCTCACTTTTAATGACTAAGATTCTAAAAAAAATTATTTCTACGAATTTAAAATTATTTTCTAGAAGTTTGAAAGAAATCAAAGAATTTTGAGACCTTTGAACCTTAAGTCCTAACTGTAAAGTCAAAATGTAAGTACATAATCAATAAATGAGAAATTTTCTGAAGTATCTGCCTTTAATTTTCATTTTATAAATCATTTCGTAGCTCATATTTAAACATCTCTATAATATTCTCACCAACTAGTTATTTGCATTTAATAAGAATTCTATTAATTTTTTCAAGTTATTGCTGTCACAAAATCTCATTTGAAACGTTTTTTTACGTTTCTGAGAGCTTAGACCCTAAATTTCCCTTCCCTTGGTTTCAAATTTAACTTCGTAACTCTAATTTAAGTACTTCAGTGGCATGTGAAACACTGAATATTGTAGTAATTTTAAAACACAGTTGCTCCAGAAATGTAACAAATCATTTTTAGAAGTATTATAAATATATATATATTTTTTAAATCAAGCTCCCACTTCTGCTTCTGAGTGCTAAGTATAATGTGTAATTTGAATTTTTAGTCCAAAGGGGCTTTGTCTCTGAAGGACTATTGTTTTCGTTTTGCGATTTTGCGTTGAATCACTGTAAACAGCGAATCCCTTTTCAAACTGTTGCCACCAAATGTTAGAGTCCATAACTTATAACTTATAAATTAAAATCATTGCATATATATTGCATTATATTTGAAGAAATTAAATAATGAAAAATCTGCATAAATGTATGTATATTTCTCGCGTTGTGATAAAACAACGGTACATAGAGCCATCGAATTTTGAATGACGTAATCCTCCTACGAATAGGCGCATGTGACCAATTTTGAAATTTGGAATTTGTTTTATTATCGATTTCGTATTTTCTAAAACTTTAACGAATATTTGAGTAACAAACTCAACGATTTAAAAGAGAGCAATGGCAACACTCTACGGGGGGAAAAAACCTTTTTATCTCCAACGCGCGGAATTGTGTTTCGGAAATTCTAATGGTATACTCATTTTAAAATTATTTTGCGACATTGCTATTGAACTGAATTTTATGGTTTAAGTGCAAAGAACATGATATTTGATAAATAAAGGTAGCACATAAAACGTTAACAAAACGCCCCTTTAGACGTAATTTAAAATCTGAAACCTTTCAGATTTTTTTTCCAGTATTAAGTATTTGAAGAAAATAAAAGATTTCTGCTTTTCCGGCGGAAAGAAATTTCAAATCTTTATGAGAATGATAATATTAAAAAATTCTTACGTTAATAATTATCTGAGGCAATAAAGAACATTATCTAAGTTTTAAAATGGATGGAGTCGGGTAACTTGTTTCAGAGAATAAGCATTTCGAAGGAGTACATTAAACTTCAAGCGGAACTAAGATCCATGTATTTAAAAAAAAACTAAAATAAGCAATAACTCTTTTAAAAAGATCGCTTTTCGTGTTAGGTAGAGAAAGATACTATACCATAGATACAAATTTCGTATTTCATTGCGATTAACTGCGACATCACCAGTGTACTTTAAATGAGATTCGTTCAGTGAGAAGAAAATACAGCTATTTTATTCATCAAGTTACATTTTCTGTTATAACTCTTATTTTCCACTATCTGCATAAGTACATATTGATATAATTTTGTTAAGCAGATTTCAATTATTAATTTTAATTATTAATTTAGATTTAATTTATTAATCATAAGTAATTAAAATTTACTTATAATTAATAGCTTTCGTTTTATTAAACGGCAATAAACGTATTAATTAAGATTAGAATATTTTGATTGAGATCTCATAAGTGGTAAATTTAAGTTATATTTTTCTTATTTATAGAATAAAAGTCTGAAAACTGGCTTATGAGGGAGGTTTTAAAATGAATAAAGGAATTTCGAGACCTCTGAGTTGTAAGCCGAAACTATAAAGCTATAAGTAAATAACTAATTTTGACCATTTATTCTAATAATAAGCATATTATAAAGACGTTTGAAACATAGAATATGGTTAAGAAACTTCAATCTAGAAATATGCATTAGAAACCTCAACACAGAATATTCTCAATCAGACTAGTTTAATCCGCAGTTGGGCAAAATGTGATTGGAATTACAGTTACATTGTAGTTGTAAATGAAGAATGTAATCGCTATTACAGCTTCAGTTACATTGTAACTGTTAATTGGAGAAGAAATTGCAATTACATTGTAATTGTTATTAGGTGTCCAATTACTTTGTAATTGCAATTACAATGTAATTGTTTTTTTTTTTTCGAGTTACAAGTACAATGTTATTGCATTAAATTGTATTTATAATTACGTTGTAATTGTGAAATCTAATTACAATTAGAATGTAATTGCAATTATCATTACAAACTAATTTTATTTCTGTAATTACAATCGCAATGTAATTGCAATTACATTGTAATTGTAATATAATCTAATTACAATTTCATTGTAATTGTAATTGTTAAGGAAGAGCATGGTCTTTTTTTAATAATTAATAAGAAATAAAGCAGGAAATTTTTATTCCTCTCCGTTTAAACAAAGGTATTCGCAATAAGACTAAACTAAGTTACATAAACTCATCCAATTGAATCCCTGATCGCCTTACTAATAGAAAATTTATTCTGATCCATAATCACCATGCTTACTTTCTATGTGTACTGAAATTTTCTTTAATAGTATATATTACGAATTAGTTTATTATTAAATACAACACATATTTTCAATAAATAATTAAGCATTATTTACTTAAAATTGAATACACTTGTATGAATTATTTTCCACAGCTTCAGGTAAAAATAAATAAGCATAATTTTGCTAAGTGTCTATAGATTACCATTCCGGCAGAAGGTTAGGTTAAATGGGTTAGATTGTTGCACACAAATGCTCTCTGTCTAAGCAGAGAGATGCTTTTGTGGAAACTTGTGATGAGAGATGCTTTTGTGAAATTGGCTCGCATTCATATTTCATGTGGGGAAAATCACGAAAAAGCCCTTATAGTCTGCTCGGTTAGCCGAGATTTAAATCCGGGTCAAACTACTAATGTTAGCGATATTAGCGCTCTGTCGCTGGTGGCCGCTGAATACAGACTAATGGCCGTTTATTCCATCCGATATCGTCATATATAATTATTGAATGAACTCCCAACTACAGTAATGATACTTACCATAAAGTAAGCCTTTTTTAAATATAACTCATATTTTCAATAAATATTTAACATACGTAACAGTTTTACGAGTTGATGCACCTGCACGAACTATTTTCATAGCTTCCGGTAGAAGTAAACGAGTATGATATTAAGATTAAAAGTCTGAAGATGATAACTGCCGTCAGAGTAAAAGCATTATTTTCTATCCTATACGATCCTTCTTAATTATTATGTGAACTCTAACGTATAATAATGGTATTAACTACGAATTAAGCTTGTATTAAAATCAAAGCATATTTGCAATAAATAGCTGACGGAAGTTTTGCTTCGCAGAATAGCTGAAGGAAGTTCGCAGAACCACGGACCTCTGCAAGTCAAATCCCAGGGTTCCGAGAGTGAAGATAAAAGTTCGAAAGCTAAATTATACAGCACTTACACTAGCTGACTAGTGTTTCTGAACTAACAAATAAAAAATACATTTAGTTTGTAGAGTCATGAGGTTTTTTCTTATTCTGGAGACGTGAAAAATGCACAACGCCTTTGCTGGGATTCCAACTCCGGACTCCCGTATACGAGAAGAGTCAACACCTGTTAACAGAAGACAGCCAGGACACTGAAGCGACAGGAAGCTCTGACGTCACAGATAGTCGTCTGACCCACCTCGCTCCTTCCAACAAGCTGAAAGCCCCGTAATTGAGGGACGAACATGGAGCGATTATTTCCATAAGTGACAAAGTTTTAATACTGTCTCGTGCTTTTAGAATTTCATAGGATGCCTCACAAATGTGCTGTAGCTACATGTCGTGGGTTGCTGTTCAAGTTCCCAAATGAGCCTGAACTCGGGATAAAATGGATAAGAATTCTACGGCAAAAAGATGTCTTTCAACCTGCTAAACATATCAGAATAAGTTCGCTTTTGCTGCATTTTTTATGTTTTGATTCTTTATCAATTTTTTATTACTTTTATTGATAAGTATGTTATGTTTATGCTTTCGTTATTTTCAATAAATAATTAATAAAATATTGAAAATTAATTTTGATTTGTGGGAAAGAAGTTTATGGTTAAAAGATTTAAATCTTGTCTGTTTAAATCATTGCAAAGAAATATTTTTCTTCAAAGTTAAAAATTTTAATCATGAAAATTGTAATATTAACTTTCTCTTATTCTTCATTTAAATAAAGATAAACACGAATGAAATGAAGTTCTATATAACAGGAAGAATTATAAATTTAGTAGTTACATAAAAGCCAATAATTTGTAAATGCTTTCTAGTATACTGTGTAGGCAGATTTTTGTAATTATTCCAAATTCATCATAATTTTTATGACAAGGAGCTACCAAATAATGATAAAAGGTTTCATTTTAAAATTTTCATAATGATGTATATAAGTTTGGTATTATGTATTTAAGGTAATTAATTATATCCGATTATCAGTGTTTGTTATAACGATTTATCTCAATTATATAAATTTCTTTAAATATAAATAAAACTGTAATCATCAGGGTGAGCATTCTAGACATTACAAATTACTTAAAGAAATTATATATATAATTGAAGTCATATTACTGACTTTTTAATTGGTATTTAGTTACGAAAATACTCATTTAAATCATAGGGCTCATTGACAGCTGTTACTAAATATCAACATACATGTAACTATTGTAATCACAACAAGATAATTTTTGAATATTTTGTTTTATGGGTGTGTGAATTGCATTTTTGAGCGAATGAAATAATAACAGAAATCGAAATGTATGATGAGAAATTAGCAAAGTTAATTAAAGCCCCAATTTCTATGCCACGTCTGAAAAAAGGATGCTTACCTTCTCGATTTCCTGATGGGCCATCTTACATGCCATCAAATTCTGTATCGAGAATGTCACTAGAAAAGAAGAAAGCTGGTTTAGAAGAGAAATACCTGAAGAAAACAATAGAAAAAAGTTTGAAAACGAAAGAAAAGTATGATAATGAGGGATCATTTGAAGTTTAAATGAATTCAATAAGTGCCTAGAACATCAAATTTTAGAAACATTTTGGGCGACTATGTGTACGGAAAATTCAACTATGTTAATTGATATTTTAAGTGACCCAGCTCCAGAAATTCAGAAATCGGAAGTAATAAACGAAGATTTATTAGTATGTATTTATATTAAAAATATCGCTGTAAAGCCTATTTGTAAATTTGTTTTCCCTTTAAAAATTAGTAATATAAATATGTTTCTAGAAGTACTAAAGGAAGTTGAAAGTCTGTCTCATAACTATCAAAATGATGAATATATTAAGAATTCTATACAAATTGTGGATGCTATGCCTTCAAAATTGAAAAGAGTATTACCTGAAAAAGAATCTAAACTAAACTTCCTTTCAGAGCAAGTAAATATACTAAATGTAAACAAAGAGAAATATCGATATACTCCAGATTTACTTATTTTTTGTAGATTTTTAAACTCGATCTCACCACATGCATACAAGGTTTTACGAAATTCAGGTTACACTAGTGTTCCCCACCCTCGTACTATTCGTAGAATTTGTTCAAATTTTTCTGTTAATCCTATTAATGAGCAATTTAATGATGACTTTTTAGGATATGTTAAACAAAAATGCAAGGATTTAGGAGGAAAATGATAGAACTGTAATTATTATGCTGGATGAAGTACGTATGAATTCATGTTTCAATTTTAAAGGAGGAAATTTGTGTGGCATGGCCTGCAACTGTGAAAAAGCTACTACAAGTGCTTATATTTTTACGATTATTATCACCTTTCAAATTATGTGGCACATATATTTGGCCATATTACAAGTTAAATGATTAAATGCTGAGGATCTGTATCATTATCTTAAGTAGTTATTATAATTTTTTGATATGGGCGTGTACTGTTTTATATTCAGATCAATTGAAATATTCATTTCCTTGCATTTAATTTGTTGTTGTGTAAAAAAGTGTCTGGGTTGTGTTTTAAGTAGCCACTACGTTTATCATTTGGATATAATTTAGGTGTTAACACATGGTAAAATATTTTATGAAGGTAGCAATTATGTGTTTTAACATGCCGACAAAAATGACAGATTTGTAATAACTCTTACTATTACACTGGGAATTTGCTTGGATAAGGGGTGTCTCAAGTTACGAACACTCAATTCACAAACATGTATTTTGATATTACCTGTGTCCTATAATTAACACTCAAGGCTTTCTGAAAAAATCGTCTTGATTTTTGTTTTTTTTTCTTTCTTTCTTTGGATGATAGCTTAATAGCAAGTAACTTAGAAGACCCTGATTTTAGCTTGTAAAAATTACAACAAAATTGTGTTACAGGCAGTGACTAGATACTTTCAAATTGGATACTGGTGCATAGGTAAACGTTTTTATTTTTTTCTATATTTAAAACATTAACTGATAGTCCCTTACTTTACATAACATCAATAAATGTTTTTACATATACTGGTGATGCTGATGTCCACTTGCTGTTGAATGTACATCTTTATATGCTTCGTAGATAATACTAAATATAATTAAAATAAAAAAGCCTATAAAATTTATTATCATTTGTGCACCTGAAGGCAATGGACAGTCTTTTCAAGAATTTGACCGATATTTCTTCATATTATGGCAATATCATAATACATTGTGAAACTCTTAACGGCTGTAAGAAAACGTTAATAACGGTGTTTCAAATTGCAAGACAAAATGGATTGAAATTCCACAAATTGAAGCTTCAAGTTGCAGTACCAAAATTTAAATACACTCATGGAAAAAAAAATCAACGCACCAAGAAGGAGTCGTCAAAATGAAACGAAATTTTACATACGTAATGACTACTTTGATATAAGTAAATGATAAAAAAATCAAAGAAAAAGGATAATTTATTTCAGAGAAAAAGGCAAAAGAACGGAGGAGTTAATACTCCGTTGGACTCCCTCTAGCGCGAATGCACGATGCGATACGATCGGGCATTGAGTCATGCAAGTTCTGTATGATGTTTTGAGACATTTCGTTCCATATTTGCTGTAACCTTGCCTCTAGTTCGTTCAAACTCGTGGGATGCCCAACTCGTCGTCCCAAATGATCCCAGATATGCTCGATTGGAGACAAATCTCGGGATCGGGCAGGTCAGGGAAGGATAGTAACAGTGCGGAGACAGTCTTGTGACACCCTTGCCGAAGCCGAGCATTGTCTTGTTGAAAAATGGCTCCTGGGAGCCGTTGCATGAGTGGCAATACATGTGGTTGCAGGAATTCATGAACATACCGCTGGGCTGTTATGGTGCCACGGAACAATACTAGGGGTGACCGTGTATTGTAGGCAAGGGCACCCCATACCATCACACAGCTGTGGGAGCGATGTGTCGCTGTACAGCAAAGGCAGAATTGAGGCGTTCACCACGGGCTCTCCACACACGAACGCGATTGTCATCACTGCCGAGATTGAATCTGGATTCGTCGCTAAAGACGACCTGGTTCCATTCCGCCGCAGTCCAGGTTCATCGTCCTCGACACCACTCCAAACGGAGGCGTCGATGGGTGGGCATCAAGGGCAGCACACGTAATAGGAGCCGCGATACCAACTGTCCTTCAGCCAGGTGCCTTCGTATGGTTCGAGAAGACACAGGAGCCCCTAGTGAAGGTGAGACCTGTGCCCGGATGACGGCCGATGAAGCAGTTTGCTGTACGCGTGCATTTCTTACGATGTGGCGGTCTTCTCGACGACTGGTCTGTCGAGGGCGTCCTGAGCCTGGTCTTCGTGTACATGACATCTCTCGGGTCTACTAGTCCCAACACCTCCTCACAACGGCCTAATTGACGAGCTACTCGCCTAGCTGACCACCCAGTCTCAAACTGCGACAACTGCTCATATTGTCTTCAAACACGACGTAATGGCATGTCTACCTCAGATCTTCATTTGTAAATGATTCAGCACACTCAAACAAGCTTTGGTTACCTGTTTTATACTCCACAGAGTACGACGTTCAACGCCGTCTACCGGCTATACGTAATGCGCAATCATGCTGCATTTCTAATCATTTGCATATCTCCCCGATATGTACCTTCATTGCAAGTTTGGTTACGATCCCGCAATTATTTCTTGGTGCGCTAATTTTTTTGTCCATGAGTGTATTTAGGTCACGTAGTCTCATCTAATTGTTTCTGATGAGAGCCAGGCAACACAAGCAATTTCGAAATTTTCATACCTATTAATAAATAAGAATTGATGAGATTTCTGTGTATGGCAATATGCTTAATGAGATTTCTGTGTATGGCAATATGCTTAATGAGATTTCTGCTTCAATTTTGACAAAAAACTTTTAATAATTTATTGAAAGAAAGAGATCAGCTGATCCTGTTATTTGTATGGTATAACTTGGGTATTACATTGTTATTCTGACTGTTTGCACAAAACTGTAAATAAAAATTTAATATTTTTCACTTGTTAAGCTTTATTTTCAAAGTTCAGATATATAACCAACATAATATAATTAAGTACATATACAACTAATATTATTGGTTCTACGGATTTAAGAAATAATTTTAAATTGCACATTGAAATATTTGCTGAGGAAACCTCTAATACACTAATTTATTTGAAACTTGCAAGATACATAGCGCATTATAGTTAAAATTTAGTACATTTCTATACTATTTTCTTTTACAGAAAAATTACTGATTTGAAGAAAAATGAAATGATAAGTAGTAGTTTGTATGCAGATAATTTGTAAAACCTTTTTATACATGAATATTGGAAAAATATAGGGCAACTTTTAAGAAAGGCAACTTTAAATATTAAATTATGAGGAAAAAGTCAGAAATTCCTTTTTGAGTTAGTATGGTGGATCCTTATCATAGGTATTATAGCACATGGCTTAGCAACGTTTCCTATTTTGAAAAGAATTGAATTTTAACTTTCCTATTCGAGTATAAAGAGTAAGATCTACTTCCAAATGCTAAACAGCTGAAATGCAGAAATCATAACTTAAATTTACGGTGTCTTATAATTTACAGACACGCATTTTTTAATTTGCTTCCATTTTCTTTGTATTTTTCTTATATAGTTAATTTAGGCTTTTAATTCTATACGAAAATTTCATATTCATTTCTTTAATTGATGTCATGTCAGACATAGTAGCAGAGGAGGTTGGTTCGCCACGGACGAAATAATTTGGTGGCGCCATTTTCATGTGAAATAATATCTGATGGAGGTTAGCCCTGTGGTTCGTTCATAAAAGACAATACGATTCTGAATTACCATATGGAATTAAGTTAAGAAGAAAAATAGATTTTTCTGTAAATCAGGTATCCAAAGACATCACCGCGAGATTTCAACAGCTACGCACTTTTATACCAGTTTCATTCCTTCAAAACTTGAATAATGCGAATATCAACTAAATTGTGATCTCGGTGCATTAAACCTTCGAGGGTTGCGAGATTAAGCAATTCTTTCTTTCCAAATACGCGCGATATCTGTCAGACGTAAATTTGTAATACGAGCTGCGTTCGTTTGCGCCCACTGTGATGCGTAACTGGAATATAAGCTGAGCTCGTTGAGGACCTCCAAAAGGTTAATAAGAAAGAATTCCTCGGTTAAAGAGAAGTGTTTCAAAGTTTTATTTCCATTATTATTATTGCTAAAGAAAACGAAACAAGAATGTGGAAAGTGGGTCCTGTTGACGTTTTGCTATTTGTTCTAAAATACAGTTCTTCAGATAATGTAATACTGATGAGAAATTTTTCACAATTGCTGTGCTTCTAGGTATGATAGGAGGTTTTTAAATAAAAATCATTTTAGAAATGCAAATGTTTATTTTTCTACATTTAAGAAACAATCCTGTACTATCAGCACAGTTCTCTGTAATAGGTGGTTTTGCAAAAAAATACAATAATAATAATAATAACAATAATATACTTTTAAAATGATGGAATTAAAATTGCATTCGTGTTTCTCAAAACTTACTCTTATTAAATGCTGCTGTTAAGAGTAAGTTTTGAGAAACATGAATGCAGCCTTTTGTCAATAGATGACGCTGACCGTTGCACTGGATTTCTGACGTCAGAATTACGGTTTGCTACCTTTGGCAGGATCACGGAGTATAATGATATACTCCTTGGATCATTATACTCCGTGGGCAGGATTCTCGCATTTCTTTCCTGTTATTTACTTATGGGCCATTTCGTTTCTCGTTTCTGGAAGCTTGATCGCCCTCTAGCTTGAAGAATTTCGACTTTAATTAACAATTTACTATTTTTCCTTATTTCTTCTTACTTTTGTGGCCACATTTTAACATTTATTGAATTAGCCATTTTTTTCACCCGCGCTCAAATTTATTCAAACTCGTAGAGCAAGACGCCAGCTTGAACAGTTTTTGCATTCTTCAACACATTCCCCCCCCCCCATGTTGTACTAAGTCAGGTTTATGCCAACGGTCAGTCACTTTTCATTGGCTCTTTCCTCATGACGTTTCTTCCCCTTTTTACATCATACTGCCTAGTTGGTTAGCAGCTTACTTGCTCGAGGCTTTCAGCCCCTTTCTGAGTTTGCATTGTTACGGCAATGAAGACATCGACGATCCAGATCTGGTTTTTAAAAAATATTTCTTTCCCTTGTATTGATTTTTGGTCTTAGCAAGACCCTTACAAAAAATTTATTTGGTTTATTATAATTTTAAATTTTAAATTTAATTTTTGGTACTTTCACAAAGTTTAAACTCTATAAGCTAGTAGGTCTTCCCATAAAATCTTGCATATTTTGACTAATAGCAAATCGCTATTTATTTTATTTTGTACATTGGCATTACCAGTCCATTATCTATACTTATTATTACAACTTAACGTGTTTCTTCAAGCGGACGCGTCGGGAAATTGGAACAGAGAATTAAGACTAAAGTTTATGGCGAAGTTTTTTCAATTAATTTATAAAAAGTATTTCGTATACAGTTTAAATTGTCTGTTTCGGCGAAACGCGATATGGAGTTAGCTGGATTCGAAAATCATTTCCCCTGAAGAGCCATAATGAGATTCGAATTGGGCTAATCTACCATTTACCGCTTCTTTGTTTTTGTATTTTTGCTTAAGTCATTTGTCGCACTTAATTCTAATGTTTAAAATATGCCTTACTTTGATCAGCATATTGCTTACAATTAGTACTGAATTTTATTTGTAAATATTCAAGTGTTTATATTGTTTATTTAATCTTTATTACACATTTCATTGCGCTTTATTTTACTTATGTTAATATTTTCACGGAACCACAGTATCTAAGCAACTTTTTAGCGTACGAACTAGGAATTTTCTTTTAACTTTTTTCTAAATTATGTATATATACGTATATATATCACCTTCAATCTCTATACGTATATGTTATATATAAACGTATATATAATATATACGTATATATATACGTATATGTTACCGTCAATGTAAGAAATGCCAGCATTCTATAGAATGCCTGGCGTTTTTATTACCTAGGCATTCTATAGAATGACAAATGCGCTTTAGGTAAAGTATGAAAAAAAGGTCATGGTAAGCTACTATTTAAAAGACGTTCATTCCTGAAAAATACAAATGCTATTTTGGAAAAATAATGAAAGACTGCAATTAAAAAACTTTTACTCTAATTACATAAAAAAAAATTAGTAAGATAAATTTTTATTCTTTATCTTACTGGAAATCAATAATACCTGACTGGAAATCAATAAATCCTGATAACAGGAATTAAGTTCAGAAAAATCATAGGTTTCAGAATCATGCCCTTCTTAATACCTTTTTTTTTCTTGCAGGGCTTACAAAGGTGAGTGTACAGTTCAATATCATTCCGTATAACATTTTTGCATTTGATTTAAAGTTCCTTCAACATTCTGTCACGACCTCTGTGCCTAACAGCCAAATGAATTTCATGAAGTACGGGAAATAGCTGACGCCTCCTTTGACAAGACACATGAGTTTACTTTTGTTTTCCACAAACATCACATCATAGCGATTCTAACATCACATCATAGCGATTCTAACATTACATCATAGCGATTCTAACATCACATCATAGCGATTATTATTTATTTTATTATTTAATGATAATTACAAAGTATGAATGTTTACCCTTTATATTTGGCCAAAGAACTTATAGAAATATTATTTGTTTATTTTCTTAATATATTAAAGTACGAAAAACATAAATCGTACTGTTTATATACAACAAAATTATTGAATCTTTGAATAAAATCCAACCCAAGTATCTATATCAAATAGTGAAAGGAAGGTTAAGTACGGCACTAGCGCGTAGAGTATGGCCGATGCTATTCGCACCAGCGGTGCGATTAGCCGCTTGAGCTATTCGCACCAACATTAACCACGCATGCGCATTAAGTTGTTGGATCCGTCATTTGAACCCAATCGAAAAGAACAGATTCTACTTGCTTGCTTAAATGCTAATTGCTTATGCTTATATTAGCCCAGTTGAGCTTTAATAAGCTATATTGATCTAATCCCCTAAGGACAATCAGAGTGTCAACTATCAGCTAGTTCCCAGACTGAAAATAGGAGCAGGTAAGGAAAAGAAGACCCATCGGCCATAGTGAGAAAAAGTCCGATCATCAAAGTAACTTAACTCTCACCCCTGAAACAAGAGTAATAATCACGTGTAAACAGATTCTACGTACGCGAACTGCCTATAAAAAAGTGAACTGTAGTGAATCTTGTTTTTTTAAAGGTGGGTTATTACTTAACGTAGTTTATCATTTTTTAAGCGTTGGCGACTTTCAAAAGTTTAGAAAGGAAAATGGGTGTCTTTTCTTATATATATATATGTAATAATAAAAGCAAAGGAAATGACGGAACATTAGATGCGTGATTAGACCCATATTGAAGAAGATTTTGATTGCGTAGTATGCTAGTAATCAAACTTGGTAACATCTAAAGAACTTGGCAGTCGAGGCAGTTTTAATTCCATTTTTATTTCCAATTGATATTTGTGGCCACAATCACTTGGCACTCTAGTCGTGCCTTTCCACAGAAGATTTACATTTTTGATATTGTTGGGATAGAAAGCAAGCCAGCGAAATTACACTTTAGCACGGTAGGGAGCAAAAGCTGAAGTGCGTAGTTATGAAAGATGGAAGCACGCGAAGAGAAAAGTTTTGGTTTACAATTCGGTGATTGGTTGTCAAGAGGCATCTGGTATTAACGGTTACGTAAGATCTCATGATTAATTTGCATGACGCAATGCAGATAAGTTATTACGATTTTAGAATAGAAAGGAAGAATTAATGTTTATAGTTATATTATAATTCTGATTCATACATTTTTATCTTACATATTTCCCCCCTTCAAAAAGAAAAAGGCTTAGCGACAGGGAAGCCTTTTTAAAGAGAAAGAGTTAAAGCACTAGCAAATGTAAAAAAATAAAAATAAATCATAAAATTTTTGTCCTGTAAAGTATAATTTATAAATATCAATTTTTTTTAATAAATTTTTAATTTTTAGAATCCTATTGAATTTTTCAACATTTCAGTCCAAAAGTCTTTTTGTTTGAGAGTTCACATAATCATAATTCTTCAGGGAAGGTTCTTGTTATCGCAGAATATCACAAAATAAACTTTTATATAACCATTACTTATAATTAAATGTAATGCACATAAATATTTATGATACTTATTTCTATACTGATAAATTATAATTTAACATCAGATTTTCAGAATTTATGGTTTCACCGTTATCACAAAATAAACTTTTACATAATCATTACTTATAATTAAATGTAATGCACATAAATATTTAAGATACTTATTTCTATACTGATAAGTTATAATTTAACATCAGATTTTCAGAATTTATGGTTTCACCGTTATCATCTTTCATTTACAATTCCTTTATTTTACCATACTGGAAGGCCTCGCAATACTTCTAAACAAACATATCCATCAATAGGGCTGTCCTCTTGAGCCAACCAGTGTGTTCTAGGCACTCGTGGCCCAGGGTGCCTAGGCAGTTACTTGAAAAGGCCTCCGTTCCTTGCATTAAGGTAACTGGCCTTTGAGAACTGCACTAATACATTCCATAATAAAAAATATATAATAATAATAATAATAATAATAATAATATAAAAAATTTACATGCATTCATAAAATGAGAGCCTCCAACATTATCTTGCATGAAGAGGGTACAAGGAACAACTGTACAGAGGTAATTACAGGCCTCTGTTGAAGGAACCAGTACACTCTCATCATACTATACTTAACACACAATAACCCATAAATTTTAACATGCATTTACCATAACTTCATATTACATATTTGTAATAATTTCACTTATTTTTTACACCTTTATTTTTAGAATAATTATAAAATTGGTATTCAAAATTCTCAACAAAATTTCAAAAACATAAAAACTTATCTTAATATCCTTCCCTATGAATAATTTAAATAGCTTAAAATTCGTTACTTAATTTGCTCACACATAATTATGAAAAATTAGAAAAATTAATGAACAAGAATTTCAATAATAATTTTTGAGCTGTTGCAAAAGCGGAAGTGCAAATAATTTTCTGTCGCACATACTTGCAAACACTAACTCAGATCGACCTTGAACCCGCTGTAATGCTTAATTCCTAAACGGTAATTCACTGATGATTTCTTTTTCACTAGGCATTCGAACTTCTCAATTTATTGAGAGATTACTTTCAATCTGTAACCACTACGCGTGATTATTTTTTGAAGCACTTGCAAAACACCACAGCAGAAGAATGATCTGTTATTTTTTTTAAACACTGAAAAAACAAACTTGATGATTCAACTTCTTTCACATTATCTTGGATTTATCACAAAACGATGATTTGAAGAGCTGAATTAAATTTTCCATTGAGGTTTCAGGCTGCAGGAAACTATCCTTACCGGCTTAATTGTCATAATAATAGCAAAGGAAATGACGGAACACTGTAGATGCGTGATTAGACCCATATTGAAGAAGATTTTGATTGCGTAGTATGCTAGTAATCAAACTTGGTAACATCTAAAGAACTTGGCAGTCGAGGCAGTTTTAATTCCATTTTTATTTCCAATTGATATTTGTGGCCACAATCACTTGGCACTCTAGTCGTGCCTTTCCACAGAAGATTTACATTTTTGATATTGTTGGGATAGAAAGCAAGCCAGCGAAATTACACTTTAGCACGGTAGGGAGCAAAAGCTGAAGTGCGTAGTTATGAAAGATGGAAGCACGCGAAGAGAAAAGTTTTGGTTTACAATTCGGTGATTGGTTGTCAAGAGGCATCTGGTATTAACGGTTACGTAAGATCGCATGATTAATTTGCATGACGCAATGCAGATAAGTTATTACGATTTTAGAATAGAAAGAAAGAATTAATGTTTATAGTTATATTATAATTCTGATTCATACATTTTTATCTTACATATATATATATATATATATATATAAAGGAACACATTTCCTTTTATTAAAGTATATATCAAAAAGGGCAGATTTTTAAATTTGGATTGTTTATCGTTTTCCTGAACGGTTGGAATAGTTTAAATGACTGGTTTGGGGGGGGGGAACAAAATCTTGTTTACATTTTTCGTACTTCTTAGAATACATTCAGCTTCAAAGATGTGTTTTGCACAATCAAGACTTTAATTCATTCCTCTTTAAAAATTTTCGTTTGAGAAAAGATAATAAAAATTATACAGGGGATTTTTGTGTAGAAAATTTAGACATGAAATAAGTTAAAAGCGATTAAATCAACTATTAAATGAATAATTAATCATATAATATTGGTTATTAACCAATTTTGTATGCCTGTTTATTTTTTATGGAAATACTTGGCATTTTCAGGACACAAAAAGTATTTCAAAGAACTTTGAAATATTAGTACAAACACATTAATAAATTAAATTGAAATAAGTGATGGGAAATAATTTAATGTAAGAGATTTAGATTTAAAAATTTGCACACACAAATGATTTATCAGAGTTTAGGTTTTATTTCATAAATAACTTTGATTTTGAAATATGGCATTTGAACCTATAAACATGTGTGGATACTGAAAAAGTGATGAATATTATAATTTTCAGTAAGTTTTCTTATTGAATAATAAATTCTGACAGTCCTATGCTATAGACAGCATTAAATCCCTATTTTATCTAATCATTTCTTGAACATTATCATGTATAAAGATTGACCTCGTCTTTGTAGCTGATAATTATTACTTGCAACCCACATAGCACAAAAACATCCTTGGGATATCCTGAGGATGTTTCTCGCGGGATATGCACACATCCTCAGGGCATCCTGGAATATCCCTTGAACCTCCTAAACGCATCCTCCCGAGTGCTTAATGTCACATCCCAATATATCCTCAGGACATCCTAACAAAATCCCACGACAGCGTACGGGATATTATTAGGATCTGAACTCTTACTTATTATATCCTCAGGACATCCCGAGATATCCACTAACCTCCTAAACACATCCCTTTATATCCTAAGAACATCCTATCTATGTCCCATCGACAGCGTGTGAGATGTTATTAGAATTTAAAGTCCTACTTACTACATCCTCAGGACATCCCGTAATATCCCAGTTCCCTCCTAAACTCATCCTCCCGAGTGCTTAATGTCACATCCCAGTATATCCTTAGAACATCCTCTCTATGTCCAACCGACAGCAAATGGGATGTTATCAGTATCTGAGATATTAGTTACAATATCCCTTTAACCTCTTAAATACATACTCTCAACTACTTAATGTTACATCCCAGTATATCCCCAGGAATCTTCTTTATATTCCAGTGAAAGTGTGTGAAGGTGTTGTGATAACCTAAAATCTACTTATTTTCCAGAGACAGTCACAGATCCTCCCTCTATAGTTACTATGGAAAAATAAGAAATTTTAAGACTATTTATACAATTTATTTTTCGAATTTCAATTTCAATTTATTTAATAATTTGTAAATATATCTAAAACTGAGCAAGGGACTTGAAATGAATTATTAATACAAACATTATAAGAGCAAATTTTGCTTTAAAATATTAAAAATCTTACGATCATTTTTAACCATTCAATTGCCCAAAACTGAATTCTTCAATATATTCATAATTAAATCATTCCAGAATTCAGTTCTGATTTCAGTTAATTTGTATTCAAAACACAATAATAAAATTAAGCATTTCTAATAACCTTGAAGTAGTGGACCAGATGTGTGTAAATTTTGAAATTCTGAACTTAAGTCAGTTACGTTGATTGAATCATTATTGATGGCTACAATATGATTGAACAGTTCATGAGTTTGTCTTGCAATTTACTGTAATGGAGCAGAAGATTTTCGAATCATTTTTTATAGGAGACATAGCTTTCAAATTTAAATGCACTGTAATTATCTAACGGCCCAAACATTTTACATCTTCACAAATATGCAGTGGGCAGTGAACATTATGAGAAATATACTGTGTTCCATAATAAAGCACAAAATTTACTACGAAGATATTTAACTGAGACTGTGTGTATTCATGAATTGCCGTCTAATTCTGTATTTTGCATAAAAGTCTAATCGAAATATATGGTAGTAAAAAATGATTATATAGCTTAAAATTATATAGCTAAAAAATAAGTGGGCTAGTGTACAGTAAAAACTGACGGTATTCTGTAGCTTTTCAATGTTTCAATTTTTTTACAGTCCTTGGTTTTCTTGCAGATTCAATTGGTATATAAGGCTTTAAAAACTGGTCAATTTTTTAAAAATTAGTTCAACATTTTTATGTGGTAATTGTGCTTGTAAGCTGCCTCCGCCTATCCAAATAGTAATAATTTTTTGCACTACTCCTAAGCACACAAGAAGCATAAAGTCTAACGGAATATTTATTAGTCCTATATATGGAATATTCCTTAAAATGGGATAATCGTTGTGGCAATCGTCATAAGTCAGTTCTTCTTGAGACATAAACATCGGTATTTTGACGTAGTACACCAACGGATCCTGGAGAACGTATCCTATTGTTAACATACTTTAAAAGGTATTTCCCCCCACCTTCTTGGCATGCCTTCGTGGTGTGGTGGTCTGCACACTAGGCTGGTATTCCAGAGGTCCACAGTTCGATTCCCGGCGAAGGCGGTTGATAATTTTTCATCTTGCCTGCTTCCAAAATAAATCCTAGTGTCTTCATAGTGGCACTCGAACTAAAAGGGTGATGGATGATGATTTCTCCTCACCCAGGATTTGGTGATTGGGTACCCTAGAAACTCCAGTCGCTCTTTAAAAGGGGGTATATATGGTATTTCTCGCACCTTCTTGGTGTGGTGGTCTGCACACTGGGCCAGTATTCCAGAGGTCCGCGTTTCGATTCCCAACGAAGGCTTTGTTAATTTTTCATCTTTCCTGCTTCCAAAAAATGCCCTATGTCTCTAAAACTTAACAACAATATTGCACTTCGAACAACTTCAATATCAAGTATGACCTTTAGTACACAAAATATATGATTTTGCTGACGCGTCACATATAATATATTTCATAGAAAATTTTATTTTATTTTCATTTCCGAAGTTAATACCTTCATTAGATAATTTCACAATTTCCTCGGTAAATTCTTTTAAAAATTCATAATCTTTTGGTTTTGAACTGCTCTAATATGCACCCACGATAAATGCTTTTCTAGTAGAATTCACCAAAATCGGGCAAAGTAAACTATTATTTGATTTGAAAAATATGGATAAACCATCAATATTTATTGCTATTTCTATACACGATAACTGAGGCAAAATTTGAAGGCTACGCAATTTTTTAATTTGATTTTCTAAGCCGAATTTCATTTGCCTTTTCTGTTCGAATGAAATAGATTCAGTACCTGTCTTACCAACTTCAAAACAAGTGTTATAGCTCGAAGTGCAAGGTATATGAATTTCATATTCCGAATCACAGTTTGAAATCGAACTTAAGGAATATGTTCTAGTGCGAAAATTCGGCAAAGGCTTTTTTACATAATTAAATGCTACTTCATCTTCTGACGAATCCGATAATATACGTTGATTTATTCTCCTATAAATCCGTCTTTTAGATAGATAAGATAATTTTTTTTAGTTCTGATCATTTTTGTAGAATAAAGGAAAATTTTTAAACTTACTTTTCGAACTCTTTCAATGTAACGCTTGTTTGTGAAGTCAGTTCTTAACTGGAACAGAATTTGGAACAACGGCAATTCTTCAGCAGAATAGCTGAATTCTAAAAATCAGAAAGTAAGTACGTGTACTTTTCCACTTTGTGCGGTTCTTCAAGGATATCACTATTACGGAGCAGTTAACACCCTTGGTGGTATTCTGCGTCCCTTGTCGTAAAGGGATGTTTCCCTTGTAGGGGAATACGAAAAAGGGAAAGTCTGACACACAAATCTGCCACGTTAACAAAAGGCCCACCAGCGGCCGAGCGGTAACGTCGCTGAACACTGGTAGTTCGGTCCGAGGTTCGAATCCCGCGAACGGGCTGGCTGCATGGGCGCTTTCGTGGTTTTCCCCATGTGTAACGTGTATACGAGCCAGTTTCCTTTAGAAAGTACTCCACAAAGGCTATCCCTTCCTTAAGGCAAATAGCCCTCGAGTGCTTTGCCGTAATCTAATAAAACCGTTAACAAAAGAGAAATCTTCTTGGGGACTCGGCTACAGAAAAAGTGCTTAGAGGTGTTACATTCTGAGCAAAGCTCGGTTTCTCAAAAGCAAAGAAAAGTTGTGTCGCAGTTTTAAGAAAATTGATAGTAATTTGGAAACAAAGATTTAAGATTTTCAACTTCAATTGTTATTTATAGTACAAAATAAAGTAATAAAATTGCTGAGTTTAAAGAATGCGTTTAATTTAAAAATTAAATCTTTTTAATTTAAAGTTTGAACACCTATTTAATCCGTTATCTAATTTTGAGTTTTCATAACAACATTTTACTTTGTGTTATTTCCCTTGAAGAAATGTGTTTACTGCTTCTTCTGGATGTCACAAATAAATTAATAAAGTAGTAATTATTGTTAAATTATGAGGAGTCATGTGCGTAACGTATAAGATTGAAGAGTACTGGATATATTTTTTCGCGCTTTGTTTAGCAAAGACCGGATATTTGTATGGTTAAAGAGCTCTCTGAGTTTTGTGAGGTTTGCAGGGGCGTAACTAGAGGGGGGCAAGGGGGGCACCTGTCCCCGGGCGCAGAATCCAAGGGGCGCCAAACTGATATTACGACATTTTAGAATTAAATATTTTCCATCCTTGGCAAGCAGTAGGGGGCGCGAAATCTTCAGTTGTCCCTGGTCGCTGAAAAGCCTAGCTACGACTCTGGAGGTTTGAGAAGGGTAAGAACTTATTTATATTATATATAGGGTTATTTCTTCCCATTCTTAACCCTCATTCTATTACCTAGAGGTAAAAAATAAGTTACTTCTTACCTCAGTCGCTTTGAAAGACTAATTCTCATTAGAACTTACCAGAAAATGAACGAAGAAACTGCAATGAATTTTTTTGTCCAATAAAATTATTCTTCTATTTATAAATTCAAATTAAAGCAAGTTAAACCTCGTACGGATTAGTTTTTAACTGCGTCTGTAAACAAAAATTTCGTGGATTAAATAAAATTCTTGTTACTATTACTGCACAGAAATAAACATCATTCATTACTAATATAATAGTGTAAGCGATCAAAAAGTATTTTTTTATTTTGCAGTTTCAAACTATAGTTATTTCTATGTCAAGAACTAGCTAATGGGATTATTTTTGGATCTAAACCCTTTCAGTAATAAGTTTTGCTCTAAAATCTTCGATGAATTTAATAGAATACTTTTATAACTTGATTAAATAAGTGCATGGTTCAGCCATGCCTTAATACCCCACATTGCGCCATATTTCCAAGCAACTTAATGCGGCATTATTTCTAATTAGTGCCGCAGAGACGGGAAAGTGGTTAGTGACTGATTGCCGTACCGAAGGGCCCAAGTTCGAATGCCGGAGAAGGCATGGATGTAAATTGTCGATACCCTCATAGGAGACAACGATGGCCCATCTATTACTCTCATAATAAAGTGATCACCGCTTCCGGCCTAAGTGGCCTTTGCCTCTAACGGCTAGTACCGGTCATCGGAATTTTTTTTTTTTTAAATTGATTATCCTGATTTAAGGATCTGTGGCAAAACACTAGAGGGCAGTCTAACAAAGGAAATGAATGTCTTTACTAACGACTTTACTTATCTTTAGTAACTACTTTAAGAGAGATTGGCTCGTTTATACGCTATACATGAAAACTCTCATGCAGCCTGTTCATTTCCCAGGATCTGAATCCTGTCGAACTACCAGAGTTTAGCGGTTTAATTCTCTGCAGCCTAAAGAATTATTTACTTAAAGCATAGTACATCATGCCCCTCTGTTCATAGGATAAATGTCTTCGTGAAAGATTTTCTGAGCGAACCTGTAACGTAAATAATATTTGGATTCAAAGATATTAGCAAAATATCTAAAATAATGTTTGCAAAATATATTATGTAGCAATTAGAATTTAATCTTAAACACACTTTGAATATGAAACTCAAAGCGATTGAAAACGCGTCCCTATTATTTGTAAGAAAGTGCTCTGATCACTAGGCATTGTGAAAGAACAACAAAAATTTGAAAATATTTTGAGTTTTACTTACAGCCAACATATACAAGACAAAAATAAGTGTAAGCATAACAATTAAATTCTTATATGCAGAATATCCATAGCGTAAGATTTCGATTCTTATAATTTGACTTGCGTGTGGTACAAGGTTACTTCACTATAATATTTTCAGATATCACCTTCCATAAGAAGTAAGTGCTGAAGACATCTGAGAAACAACATCCTCAGGAGATCTTATATCCCGGGACATTACAACTTGAACAGGACAATCTTAAGATGTTGATTTACGAAGTCCTCAGGATATCTGAAAATCAACATCCTCAGGAAATCTTCGTATATCCCGGGACACTGAGACTTGAACAAGATATCCTCAGGATGTTGACTTAAGAAGTCCTCAGGATATCTGAGAATCAATATCCTTGGGATATCCTAAGTGTTTCCCGAGACATTGGGACTTAAATAGGATATCCTGAGGATGTCTTGTGTTATGGGGGGCTTGCTGAGTTAGGGTTAACAACCTTCGCTCTCGCTATACTGCCTGCCTTACGGAAATCGGAGTAAAATGCTAATACCTGGGCTGATTGTGCGCATGCGCGAACGTAGGTGGTGTGTCAAGGAGTGAATCAAAGTGGTGTGAATCAAGAACCTCCTTGGTGTGAATAGCCTTTTATCTATTCGCACCTTCGGTGCGATTAGCCACTTCGCGTAGCGTATTTTGTTTTGTTGCTTAGTCGGGGTTTCGACTCAGACAACTACTCGTGACGTCACAAACCAGTGCCCTGGTTCGTTTTCTTCTGTTAAGAGATATTTTCTGGTTGCTCTTTTTCCTAGCGCACTGTCTCTACCTACTAGTAAGGCTCCCGTTGTTGTAAAGGTTACAAATATTAAATATTTTGATGTCGTAAAAAGACACTTACTCTCTTGCAAATGATAACCACAGTTTTCAAGCTATAGTCTCCGTACTTTTCTAGAGACATAACAAGGCATTTTTAATCAGAAGGATAATAAGAACGAAGACAAGCAAATGTGCTCATATTTCTGATTTAGGGTTACAGGTTATGAAGAATAATTTACAGCTGATTAGTAAACAAGCATATTTAAGCATTTATTACGAACAGAACAAAAATTATATGTTTGTGAAAACAACAAGGATGTCAGAAAGACTGAGCTCCTAAAAAAACAGTTCTATTTATTGTTCACCTCAAGAAGGAATGTGTAAATCAGTTTATTTATTAATGCACGATTCTCCTCTTCACATTCTTCGTGAAAAGGTTGACGGATAAATTCTTAGAGTAATTTGGCAACAGTTTACCGCTAATGAAATCAATTTTTTGAGCGCGCAACTGTTATGAGTTATATATTCGGTTTAATAATAATAATGAATTTTAAAGTCCGAAAAGGAACTTCTATGGAGTCTGTAATATCAGTAAATTACTAACTATTCCTGAATATTTCATTTTCCCTTAAATGTAACAATTTTATCATGCACAAATTTTTCGTTGCTATGGTAACGATGCTTGTAACCGATCGAGGACTGAATAATCAGTGAAGGGGAAACGATGTCAAAATTTTGCCCAAACCGGCTTAGAGATAGTTATGGTTATTCTAAATTTCGTAGACGATTGTATGATGTATCATAGAAAATCATCATGTCTAGTCAAAATTTAAAAGTGAAAGGCAAACTTGTAACTCGGTCGTCAAAAAGTCGCATTAGTCATCTGAAAAACAATGATTATGTGCATCAGAATGGAAATATGATGAATTTTCCTGAAGCTAAATGGATTCAGATTTTTGTCAACGGAGACGAACATTTTTCTGGTTATAGATGCCTTGTAAATACTAAGTACTATCGTAATTTTGAAATGTTCTTGAACTATCTAACAGAACGTCTCCAACCTAGTTTTGGTGCTGTTCGAAATATTTACACGCCTGTGAATGGACATTCAATTCTCAGCTTAGATGATCTGGTTCCTAAACAAAAGTATGTTGTTGCTGGTAATGAACGATTCAAAAAATTAGAATCCGGGTAAGATAATGTTTTCAGAGATTATAATAAAAATTTAAATTAAGTTATTTTATTTCAGCTTGCTATTTAGATCAGTTTTTATTTAAAGTCTTTATATTTACTGGAATCCAAGCTGATCATCTTACATAGTAGTATAGTATCATGATACTACTATGTAACATTACGGATACTACATTACGGATAACAGTGCTATGATCTATAGTCAGATCATAGCACTGTTATCCGTAATGTAGTTAGTAATACTGGGTACAGATCATAGTAATATTTCCGTAGTATCTATTTATTTTTATATAAATTCAATTTACATATATGGAGTTGTGTTAATGCTGCTACTTACAGGAGTGCAGATTTGCCACTAGAATATTCTAAGTTTCGTATATTAGCATTAAAAAACTATATTTTCTCGTAGTCTTATACATATATTTATGAATTATTAAATCATCACTTCAGAAGAGGCTATATTGTGTATAAATGTTTCATAGTATATGTAGTTGACTGCCGTAGTCGTGCTGATGGAAATAAGAATTTTTGTATTATCCGTAGCGTGGGGGTTCAGTTCCTTCACACATGTTACTGTCGATCGATGCATAGATGACACCTTTTTATTGTTTGGTTTAACAATAAACTTTAATAAGTAAATTCTTGATTATTATACATTATAGGTACAAGCATGAATAGATAAGTCTCCGCCAGATGAAAAAATAATCTGTGCATAACAAAAAAAAATGGCGATGGCCCTTCAGCCACAAAAAAAAAAAAAAAAAATCGGACCGTCCAGTCCGACATCCAGGGTCAAGAGTTCCCTTTGCCCCACTGGTCTTCTCGTTCCTCCTCTCTACTTTTTTCTTTTTTTTTTTTTTTTTTAATTACTTCTGTCCAGCAAACCACCTGGCATTTTCCTTCTCCTTCTTGGGCTATGTGCATTACAGAAATCATACCCCTTATTGAGACTCATTTGTATCTGAGAAAACACATTTTTTGTTTATTTGTATAATATGCATAAATTATACATTTTTTGTTTACCAACACATTTCGACCAAAAAAAAAAATAATTATTCCTTGTTCATTGCTCCTTTTTCTTTTCTTATATCTTACAACACCTATACATAATATATTGATCACCAAAACATTTCCTCATCCACAGTTATATCCAAAAATATAATATCCTCTAACTGTTTTGAGCAAAATATTTCAACCTATAGTTCGGTTCCATTAAAGACTGTATAATAAAATTCACTTAAGTTTTTACAATTCTTTTCAAGATCATTATCAACATTATTCTTGTTTAATAAATTTTCAGTGTTCAATAAATATCCAAATTTGGAATTAAGATCACTTAGTTGTCTAAATCTTATACTTATTTCCTGCTGCAGATGATCAAGAATGCTTTTCATAACGCAAGAAATTTCACTTTCTGTGGAAAGGCCAATAACTCTAGCCTATTCTCTGAGCATATTTTGTTGTCTTCTAACACAGATTGTTTCATCAATACCCAATTTTTTGCAAAGAGATATTATCTTTTCAAAGATCTTGTCTCGAATTTCTGCAAGTTCAGTTGTTAATAATTCATGGTCATGCAGTGCTTCTCTAAAACTCATTTTAGGATCTTTTAATCTGAGCTGCGTAGGATTAGTTCTCCTCAAGATTTCATGCCAGAAATGGACTTAAATTATGAAATTTAATTTCAGTGTATTTTGCAATAAAATTGTAGCTTCACTTCTGGTATCACTTGGGCAGAACTGGCCTCTGCTAATTTTTTTAGTAGTTTTACTAGTTCTTCTGGTCCATTGAGAGTAACACTAACCGCTTGTGCTCTGGCACTCTGTTTTGTTTCAGATTCATGTTTAACAGTTTTCTTTAAAGCATTTTTTAATTCCCATTGTAATGTCTGTTAATGAAATCTGATCAGAATTTAATTTTTCTAAATTATATTTTCAATTGAGGCTGCATCTGTAGCATGTACCTCAATAAATCCCCCAAAAGATCCTTTGATAGAAACTATTTTAGTACTTTTCCGTTTCGCCAGCACAAATCTTGCAAAGCACACTTTGTTGGCGACAGCATACAGTATAAACATAGAAAAATTTTAGCTCTAAGAATTTTTTATTTTGAAGGCATAAACATATTAATATGATTTAAAATTTTGAAAAAAAAAAAGCCAATAAATTTGTAAAAAGACATTAATTTAAGAATTTACTATGCTTTCATAGTTCAACATCCTGATTCGCCAGTTTGTATCACGTGACCCAAAGAGATCACATCTCACGTAAACTAGGCTACAAAAATATAATTCTCTCAGTAATTATCTACATTAATTTTCAGTTAAATCTTAATTTTGAATACAAGTTTAAATGCAAGAATTATTTCAATTCATACGAATAGCTTACTCAGAAATTATGTAAAACTGCAGTGCTTTACTTCGCTAGTGCATTCTCATTAGAATTGACTAATTTAACCCTTAATTTTGCCTTTCCTATACTTTTGCCTTCGGGTGAGCGGTGTGATTGCATCCTAATTGACTTAATTACCGCAAATGGTCTTAGGTTATAAAATTTAACTATCTTTTGTAAAAATTCTTTGTAATTGTATGCCAGTATTGAAAGAAACACTCAATCTGATAAGAAATGGCTGCGACTTCTTTCGAAAATGAAGCGTAAAAGGTTACCAGTGAAGATATTTCGTTTGGCGTCAGTTGTACCATTATTGCCGACTTTATCGTTTGCGCCGGCAAAACGGAAAAGTATCACTTTTTTGCTTGTAAATTCAATATTTACATACCTAAAGACTTGCAACATTTGTTCTTGATGATTGATATCAGGAGTCAAGCCAAATAAAAGTCCATAATATTAATTTCTTTTGATGTGACTTACTACAGTCAAAAGTCGTTAATTCGGACACCCATAATCCGGACCTCAAAGCTACAAACTTTCTGTGCATGCGTCGTGTTGACGCATGCGCGTAAGACCTTTACGGCTGCAAATATGCTTGGGCACATGCACAAAATATGTTTACGAATGCGCTTTTAATGTATAATGGATGGTATAAGCTAAGCTAAAATTATCTAATTCAGTTAATGTTGCAGATTGCGTTGTTCCTTAATCTTCGAATTGGATCCGGCTTATTATTTTTTGCAGACTGTTAGAGCAATTTTATGAAAGTAAGCTTGAACTTTCGATTATGTCAAATAGAATTTCTGATATATATTTACTAATATGTAAAGGATCTACAAAGCGAAAGTATGTTTCGAAGTTCATTAAACAAAAAGTGGAATTGCTGCAAAAAATGGATAAAGGATAATGGGTTTGTTTATCTAACCATTCCGAAATCTGTTTATCAATTCTGTGGGGGGGGGGGAATGTCGCGGCGCACAATGAACTGGAAGTTGATCTGTCAGCACTATCCTTATCTTCAGGGCAGATGTTTTATTTTATTTGGCATATAATTCCTTACTAAATGTAGTATTTCATCTCAATGTACTCCGTCTTTGATATGATTTAAATCAAATTCCTCGTCATTATAATTCGCTTCCCATAGCGAAGAAAGTGACATAACGAAAGAATTTCAATTGACAAATTAGTCGGTATTTTCGACACAGCAATTATAGGACTTGAACAGCGGAACTTTGTAACTGAACAAGAAATTATGTCTTTTTATAGAATTAAAGAGAAAGTATTATCACATAAAAAACGAAGCAACTTAAACAACTTACATTGAAAGAAATTTTAATAAAGTAAACAAATAAATATTAAGCTTTTTTTTTTTTTTGTAAATTTTGATACCCTTTAGATCATAATTGTTCTTTATTTCATAAATTACGGTTTCATATTTTTAATTTTATAATTTCTGTATGCCATCTTACCAGATTTAAACTGATGATCTATAATCCGGAATCGCTAAAGTCCCGACGAGTCTGGATTAACGACTTTTGACTGTATTTGATTAATATAGTTTAGTGGCCAAATAAATAATATTTCAAGATCGAAGGGCATATAATGTAATAAAAGACTGCAGTGCATTATTTGTCATCATTTTGAAATAAAAAGTTTGAGCTGTGCTTGCATTTCATTTAAAAAAATAAAAATATTTCACTATTTTAGAAAAATAAAGTATTCAGAAAGAAAGAACGTTTTACATAGGGAAATATTTGATATATAAATGTAAACATATATCATAATACTGTAAACATATATCATATAAACATACATTCTTTTGCAAAAAATTAGAAGCACCAAGAAGGACTTTTGAAATCGTGACAAAATTTGGTATGCAAAAACATCTTGATCGAACATGCAAATGATCAAAAGTTTCAAGGTAAATGAACAGGAATTGTGATCATAGTGCACATTTCTAGTGCACAATTTGCAAAGTATAAAACCAGTAACAAAGGCGTAAAATTTATCTTTTTTTGTTGCTGCCATTGTAATTCCGTAAAGAAGCAACTAAAGATGCCATTACAACAATATCAAAAACCTTACAAACAACTAAATGACTTCGAACGTGGTCACATTGTAGGGTTGCGTGAAGCTGGGTGGTCATATCGAGCAATAGGCCGCCACCTGCAGCGTACAGACATTGCTGTGCAAAGATGTTGGCAATAATGGATGCAACAAGGAAATTGCCAATGAAATAAAGTCTCTGGAAGTCCAAGGAGTACAAATGGGAAGCAAGATAGGATGATTGTTCAAAGATGTTGGCAATAGTGGTTGCAACAAGGAAATTGCCAATGAAATAAAGGCTCTGGAAGGCCAAGGAGTACAAATGGGAAGCAAGATAGGATGATTGTTCACCAGGCCCAAACCGCCCCAACGGTATCATTGTTGACTATTCAACGCACTACAGCCACGTCTATATCTCCCATGGTACCGTCCACCATCTCATGACGCTTGTCTGAGGCAATGTTATGCTCACAGAGGCCTTTAAGATGTTTGCCTTTGACCCCACAACATCAGCGGAGTCGTCTGGAGTGGTGTCGCAGCCGATCATCATGGCTGCCATCAGACTGGCTTCGTATAGTGTTCAGCGATGAATCCTGCTTCACTCTTGAAGCAGATGACCACTGTGTTCGTGTCTGGAGAGGATAGAGCCAGCAATCCCATTCAGGCTTTGTATAGGCATACAGGCAATAAACTTCGGTGTGATGGTGTGGGGTGCTATTTCTTATGAGAGCAGGTCATCTTTAGTTGTCCTCCGTACAATTTTAACAGCTCAACAATATGTCGATACCATCCTGCGGCCAGTTGCGTTACGCTTCATGGCACGTCATCCTGGGGCCATTTTCCTACAAGATAATGCCAGGTCAAATACCACCCACATATCTCTGGACTATCTCCATGTGGTTGATACGCTTCTTTGGCCAGCAAGGTCACCAAACCTTTCACCACTCGAGCATGTCTGGGACATGGTGGGCACCACAAAATATCGCAGATCTGGAGCGACAACTGATGAATGCCTGGCAGAATGTGTCACAGGATGACATTAGGAACCTCTACCACTCCTTGGCTGGACGAATTCGAGCATATATTGCTGCCAGGGGCGGTTAGACCAACTATTAATTTGAACACTCATGGGTGATTGTGAGCCGTGAACAGGTACTATGACCTTGATTTTTTTATTTTATTATCTGTATATGAGCTATACACATGTTCAATTTCATCAAAAACAACCACTTCCTTCATGGTGCTTCAATTTTTTTGCAAAAGAGTGTATATAAAATATTTCATCAGACAAACCAAGAAAGGAAATAATTAGTTATATTACAATAATCATTGATTTAAAACATATTTCCCAGAAAGCAATCAAAATAAAAATTGAAATTTTCTGGAAAATTTTGTTAGTCTTGAGGACCATTTGGCATTTGGACTCTGCAATTGGCGCAGGGGCATGACAGATCCCTTGTCCCCCTCTCGCTATGCCACTGACCTGTTTTTCATGTTATTTTTTCAAATCATTATTCATGCATCTATTTAATACTTATTCCAATTTATATTGCATTTTTTAAGGTATATTGATTTTGGAGGGAAAAAAACTAAAAGAACTGGAGTAAAACCCAAAGTAAGTTGTTTTTAAATGCTAATGTAATGCTTATTTCAGGTATAAATTAATTCAAAAATCTTATAGTTATATAAAAGTTGATTTTTAAACTACCTGTTATTTTCTAGTTGCTGCATCAACCAATGATTAAAAAATACATTTTATTTTAACAGAACAAATCCAAGGTATCAAAAGCCAAATCATTGTGCCATACCACTTTATCCATCAAGTAAATAGTTTATATTTTATTATCAATATATCAGTTATTAATGTTTATGAACTGGTAATATTAGATGCTCTGTTTATGATAAGACATTTATTACCTTTCTTGCACATCTATGTAAAAGCAAAGTAATTTTTTATTACTTTTTGGGGGAAGAGTTATTTTTTATTATTATTTATTTAAAGTATTTTTCCATGTTTCTTCAGTAATGATTATGGTATTAAGTTTTCTGCTGCTGATTTCTTTCTTTTCAATTAATTCATATTCAGATTAGCATAGTTATACTTATTTCTGTTTTATAATTAACTTCTTTTATATCATTATATTCTTTCTATATTTTTAATGTAAAAGGAATAAATTTTTTTGTAAAACTGATGTATATCTTTAATTTGAATGAAATGGATATTTATAACGTGCATAAGGTAAAGGACTGTGTTTAATCAAAATTAAAATAACCGAAGCAGAAAATGCTTGCAGTATCAGTGAAACATCTAGTGTATTTTATAACAAAAAGGCATTTTTGCACCAACAGAATTGTTGTGCATTTGGAGAGAATTAAGAAAAAATGAATTTCTTGTAGAAAGTTATGTGAAAGAAAAAGAACACAATATTAACATCTTTATACTTAGGTCAACAAAAGTTATGTGATGAAGATGCAGTGGCATATGCTTTTCTGCAGTTCAAACTGGATCATAAGGAAGCATCCACATAATAGTCATCATTATTGTCATAGATCTAAGGCATAAAAATCATTAACACTGTTCATACCTGTGGAACAGGGTTTAAAGCATAGCCAGTCAGGGATATTTAATTTCATGTGTGAATGTGCATGTAACTCATCAACTGAATGCCAATTGTATTTCCTTCACTGTTATTGGTTGTTTCTTATACCAGGTTGACATAAAGTTAGTTGAACAGTTAAAACATTTGGATAAAATCCTTATACCAGTTTCTGTGATGTAGCAAATGTTTGATTGCTTAGCAACAAAGCTTGACTTATGCCATTTGTGGCTCACAAAGTGCTTGTCCTGACACTGCTTTATAGCTCATTTACTTATTGCTATTATTTCCACTGATATGGTCATGATATTCTTTGCATTTAGGAAGAGAAACTAAAATGCTGTGGGCTTGAAGTAAATTTTGATGCCTTGTTCCAAATATTTTTCTTGCAGAATCCAGCCATTACTGAAAGTATATGTGCAGAAATTTAGCAATCTTTGTATTCTGAGTTGAACAGATTAACAAAAGTAAATTTTAATTATTCCTTTCTTCTGTTAAAATTTCGTTAAATTATTTCTAATAAGTAAAGTTTTTTCTGCTAAAATATTTTTATGGCATATATTACTTGGTGAATGAACATTGCTTGTTAATTCCTTCCATATTTACTTTAATTTTGGACATAATGATGTGAATTTTTGAGTAAAGACTACTATATAGCTTGATAGCTGGAAAATATTCTTTCGACTCACAAAATGATTAGATCGTTCAAAGTATTTAGATACTTGATATATCAGCTTGATATTTGGTAGTGTTGACGGTAATAAATGAAGGCAAATTTAACTACCTTTTTATGTTAAAGTATATACCATAATGTAATACATCATTACAAATTTAGCAGCTCTGTATTGCTTGAAAAATATTTGTTATTGAAATGTGTAGTAAGTGGACTGATTTTGCTTTAACTGAATATGAAATTAAGGAAATGCTTCTTTCTTGCATTGGAAAAATATTGTGAATAAGGAGTTTAATTATCTCTTTTTGTACTAACTGATGCTTTTGTAACCTATCAAAAATTTTTAAGTAAAATGTTCTGTTTATTGTTAGCTTGAGATGTTAATATGTGTCATCATTTAATAGCAATGAAGATTATTCTAAATTATTGTGTAAAGTTGTAAAATAGTCAAATTAAATTTTAAAAAATTAGTGATAATCTGGCTGTGCCTATATTTTACTATTTCTTTGTGTTATATATACACAATTATATTCTGCATATGTCATTTTAGATTTGATGAAGGGTAATAGCTTGCATGCAAAGACTATTTCCTGATGCTGAACAAATTTTATTTTGTATGTCCGTAGCTCACCGGCTTGTTAAATTAAGTGTGCAGTATACATGCAGAAGTTTTAAGTTGCTAGAGGGCAGTTGAACGTATGTTATCAAATAACCCAGGAAAATGTATTAGTGCATCTTAACTGTTCTTTGTAGGTGTATTAAACTAATTTCTTCTTACATTTTTCAGTTATCTCTTGTGGGATACCTTTCCAAAGGTCACCATGTATCCCTTTAAATAATTTTTCATTATATAAATGCAAGCCCTTTCCTTATTAACACCAGAAAAATAGAAATAAAAAATTCTGCTGTTAGAAACGTGTGTTCCAAGTTTTCTGTATAAAGTGAACAGTTTGTGAAACATGAAATGAAGTTAATAATTTCTGTTTGGCCTTTGCTAAATAGCATACTCAGATAATTTACTCTGAAACATTTTTATATTTTTAGAATTCATCTGTCAACAATTACATTGTAATAATGGATAATTTCATTTGTGTTTTTAATGCATTGTAAAATTTGATGCCCATAATTTGTAAGTTTTTCTCATTGTTTTCTACTTTTGCTCTCCTATATGCTCTAATTACTTAATAATTATTGTTTGCTATGACTTAATATGAACAAATACTGATGTTGTTAAGACAGTGAGTTATAGATTATTTTTAAAGTAATTTTATGATCACGGAAATATTAATAAAAGCCTGTATAATCTCTTTTTAAAAAATTTGAAATAATTTTCAGATTTAAAGGCTATGGAAAACTAATTTTTTTTCTCTTTATCCTTCAAGTTTATACCTGAATGGTAATTTCAAAATGCAGGCGAATAAAGTGAGTTTTTCTGTGCAAGACCTTGAAACCTGGGATTCTGTATATAAGAAAATTAGCAATGATATGAACTGTAATTCTGTGAAGAGGTATGGTGCATTCTTTTAAAAGTTAAGTAATAATGTTTCTTGCAAATAGAAAGTCTGTTGAAAATGTTTCTGAATATGTTTTTAGAACTTGTTACTTTCAAAATTCAGTAGAACTTTAGTTATTCAGGATAACTGTGACCTAAGCTGAATACTACTGTAATGCAAGTGATAATTATTTAATGCAAATCATAATTCAAAATATTATACTTTATACTGAGGGGGGGGGAATAACAGTTGATCCTGAAAAATAAAAATTTGTACATGCAAGAGAAAACAGAAAACATGACGCCAGGGAAATATGTTTGTTTCCATTTTAGTGGAAACTTTTCAATGAAAAACAAAGTATCTGGGAGTAGTATTATCATGTTTGGAGGAAGAAGGATTTACATCTACACTGTTGTGACTTTTTTCTCTGGACTATTTCTGACAGACATCGCAGCACTTCCAAGATGTATGACCTATTCATTGTCCATACATATGATAAAAATTTCCAATGAAATTCCTCTTGATGCTTAAAAAGATTTATTAATATGAAAATTTTAACCTAAGTTGTTGCATCTTTTACGATCTTAGAAAATTATTTAGTTCATTGTGAAGACTGCACATGCAGCTACTCTTGTTTTGCAGTCTAAAAGTTTTTACAGACAGCAATACAGTAGTCTTTTTTATCTTGAATCCACAAACATAGGATAATCTGCAGTGCAGTTTTATGCATTTTAACTTTACGATTAAAATTATGATTACAGTGTCCAACTGAAATGTCACAATGGTTAATAAAATCTTGATCAATTTTTAGTAAACATTTTGAACGTACTGTTTTGCAGACATAGGCTATATAAGTGTGTGTAGCTTCCATTGAATTTCATCCTGAACTAGCTTCATCAGTCATCTTTAAATTACTTAAATCATTCATTATGCTGCATACTTCCTTAGCAATGCTTTCTGCAAACGTGTTTCATCATTTCGCAAGTGTCATGAAGATGTTTTGAATTTATTGCAGAATTTGATGTTAACTTAGTGTTCATTAAACTCTATGTGAAAATCACAAACTCACGCAATAAGCTTTCAAATAAAAAAATACAATGCAAGACTAATTATAGTAAGAATAAAATCGTAAATGAGAAGTTTCTTACTAAATTCACTCACATCCATGTGTATTAATGTTCATGCTTCGGTAAAATTTGGAAATAATTTTAACGAGCTTTGTACTATTGTCAATCCTCACTTCACTTCTAATAAACGATATTTAATATCATTTTTCATTAGTCTAATCACAAACTTTGTTTATTATGATCTTTAGTGTTTATCCTCATATAATATTTACCAGTAATTAATTTAATCATCTGAGTTCAAGTGTTATTCAATGGTGTGAAGACTTCTGAAGAGCTTGTATTCTATTTTAGTTTTGGTAAATTCCATTGCAGCAGCATAGCAAGCACATAATCCATGGCCAGTACTTACACACTGTTGGCAACGAAGTATAGCTAATAGTAAAACTGATCATTTTCCACTCTTGCTTATTCTGTGATCAAATTTTATCTGGTAGCAAAATATGTGCATGGCCTGTCACATTTTCTTATTTGTTAATTTTATTTTTTCATTTACATCTGTTTATTTTATTTCTGCGTTTGTTACTGCTATTTTGATTATACAATTGCTGTATCCAGTCATGTACTGCTGTTTTGATAAAAGTATACGATTGAAGATTTTTATTGCTTTCTAAGATTGATATGTTTAAGCATTTATTTCTGATATATTGTGTGATGTATGTGCATACTACCAACATATGTTCTATAAAGGAAAATAATTTTAAGTGCAATTAGTTATTGCATTTTTCATACCTGCCACTTCTACAGTTCAAATAATTATTGCACTTACCTGATTGTGATTTTTGTTCTGTAATTATATAGGCATTCGCAGTGTAAACAAACTTTACAAGTTACTGAATTATAATTTTTCAATATGTAAATTAAAAATATTTTGGTCTCAAAAGTTAAGTATTTGAAAATCATTATAACTATTTTTTAATACTATTGGCAAGCACTGTATGTCAAAAATGAATTCTAAGAATTCAAACACAAGATGAAATTTCCTTCACTTAGGAAATGCATAGCAGAGAATAACTAAATAAAACATAGCATAATTTATCTGTCTACTGTTAATATATTAGTTATAATTTTCTGTAATTCTTTAAACTGTTACTTCTAATGTAATACCTCCAAAGTTATGTCAGGTATTTATTTTCCCAAAAACTGAATGAAAATATTAAAAATATATATTATTGCACTTAAACAGATGCATTGTAATTGTCATATTCTAATTGTACTGCAGCATCCCTTTAAGTTGAATCGAACAATAAGCATTTTTGTAAAAATACAACTCATGTTTATTGCTGTGTATAGTATCTGATCCTAATTAAGTGGAAACTGTCTCAATTTTCATAAAGATTGATTCTTAAATAGATGTTTCAACTATTCATATGTTATTGCAGCATTCACTTTGATATCATGTTGGAATTTTTATGTTGCTTATTGGGATCTTTAATAAGCATGAGGTGGGTTTACAGCAAACTAAAATTTTTGGTCACTTTCCTGGATGAAGTAATTTCAAAAGAATAAAATGACTTTATGACAAAGGCCAATAAATTGGTTCCAAATAGTTTCGAGAAAGAAGTTATAGGAAGGGAACATCTTATTTTAATGTACAAAGGAGCAAGCTGCAGTTTCTAAGTATTCTAAAATGGTCATGAATGCTAAAAATGTAACAAACAATCAAAAGAGGCTGATTTAAACATGAAACATTATTTGTACCTAAAATTTTTGCAGACATGGACCAAAATTTAAGCTAGCGAGTGGCTAAAACTATAACTAGACTGTATAATGAAATCATAGTCATATGTATTTTAGAAAACAATATATCAAATTTTATTTTCAGTTCTTCACTGCAATGCAGTGAAATTGCTATACAGTACAAAGTCCAAAATCCGGACGTCCATTATCTGGAATGATCTAAATTCCGGACCTCAAAACCATCAACAACGTTTTTCTGGTAGGCTTTACCCATGCACATTTTATTTTCCCCTCCTCCGCGCATAATAAAACATCTGGAGAGTCCCGATTCTTAATTTCACTTCGACACTAAATATAATAAATATAATAAATAACTAAACTAAAACAATTCAAGCTTAATTGTCTCAATGTGCGATAGAAGCAAGATAAATGTTAACAGAACAACTTGTCGTTAGTCGCCAAGCTCATGATGCATAGCCAAATATGTATAGTGAATAATAGCTAAATTTGATGATGATAGCCGCACATTTTAAAGAATTTCGGATATATCAAAACAAAGGTGAAATTTTCCAATTAATGGATTTTGTAAAAAAATGTGGAGAAGCAGTAATAGATGAAGATGATATAAAAGAAGTTTTCCGTTGTGATGACAATGCATCTCAATCATCAATCAATTAATGAATGGCAAAATCTGTAGTATGGTTCTAGATCCAGAAAAGACCGATAGTGAAGAAAGTGACAGTGAAGTTACTGAAAACGAAAAAATTTCGGCTGAGAAGTTAGTCAGAGTTCACGATACAGCAGTTGCAGGACTTCAACAATGTAACTGAACAAGAGATTATGTCTGTCTAAATAGTATAGTAGAATTAAAGTATTAGCACCAAAAAACGATGTAACTTTAACAACTTATATTGAAAGAAATGTTTAATAAGGTAAACAAATAATAAATATTAAGCTTTTTTTTGTAAATTTTGATACCCTGTAGATCATAAATACTTCATTATTTCATAAATCACGATTTCATATTTTTAATTTTGTAATTTTTACATGCCATCTTACTAGATTTAAACTGATGATCTAATATCCGGACAAATCCCAAATCCGAAATTGCCGAAGTCCCAACGAGTGCGGATTTTGGACTTTGTACTGTATAACTGGATTATAGTCATTTTTTAGAAGACAATAAATCAAATTTTGGTTTTGTTCATAACCATACCCAGATATCAAACTGGCTTATCAGAAATACATGCCATTTGTTCCATGCCTAAGTGTCTCCAAACTAGCAAACAAATTTTATTAAAGTTATGTTTCATTATGTTATTTTAAGGTTTTAAATCAAATTGAAGTTTCACTTAACATAAAAATAAAAAATGGTGGAATTATTATATTAAAGCTGTGTATTCAGCTTTTCTTGTGGCTGCTGCATTATGATCTTTATGTATCTTCCTTAACCCTTTGACGCACACGATATTATTTTTATAATTTTTTTAACTTAAAAACTCTAGAAATTGAATATTATGATCCTAGAGACAAATAATATATGAATTAAAAAAATCTACTCTTGCTCATTGTTTTGTGGGTGGTGGTCGTACTGTGAAACCACTGCGCGTCTAGAACTTTGAAACTTACCTAGGTAGTAGGGGGAAAAACTTACCTTTTCCCGTGCATGTTTTTAATAAATGACGAAATTTATGAATTTTTTAAAACAAATGCATGTAAGAATTGCATAATATATATATTTTACATTATTTTACAAACTAAATCGTCAGAAAAAATTTAAAAATAAACGTTTATGTAATTTTTCTGTAGCAGTGAAAATATAAGTATCTACATAGTAAGGACGTTTGGCTACATGGATTAAAAAACTCAGTAAAATAAGGATTAAAAAAAAGACTCAGTGTTTTTTTTTTTTTTTTTTTTTTTTTTTTTAATTTCAAAGAACAAATATTTTTTGTGACACTATTCAAAGCATGTTTTGTCTTTTTAGTACATGCATAGACCCACATTGCATGTTTCGCACATGTATCTTCCATGATGTTTCTTCCTTGTGCTACAAAATGTACACTGATTGGATCTAAATTTCCCCGGTTTATGTCCAGCGTTATTTAGTTTCTCTTCATCTGGCACATGACATTTGTGGTTTTTTTATGTTAATGAGGGGGGGATGGCTTGGTCTTTTTGGCTTTGGTACGGATCATTCATTTCCCATTCATACTTATTTTATTCGTATTTCATCTCAAAATATTCAGAAAATATTTTTAATTTAAATAAAACTTTACGCGATTTCTATTTTTAATTATAGCAAAGTATATTTACATTAAATTTAAACCACAGGAAATAATTTATAAAATCACAATACTAGCTTGGGGAGCAAGTGTGTTGAGGTCAGAGAAAAGTTTCCGGAAAAGAAAGACCTTTTTACTGGGCAGGTGCGTGTATTGTTTAGTAATAAAATAATTACTAAACATAATTACTAAACTTATATATGTTTAGTAATAAAATAATTACTAAACATATATAAGTAATATATAAGATATAGATAAGGGATTTCAAAACCCCTTATCTATATCCGGGTAAAAATAAACATTCCTATTTGAGAAGCAAGCAAATGCCATTGTAAAGAGCAGTAGTTTCAAGGCACGACCACCAAGTTTCTAGAGCATTGTGACACAATGCTCTAGTGGGGCTGTGGTCGCGCCCTGAAACCACAAAGCAAATGCCATACATATAGAGGGGTTTTTTTATATATGCAGTTTAATTATTGCTATTTTTTATTGTTTATGATAGAAATCATGATGTGCAATGAATAACTTTTGAAATTTAAAGTTGTTTATATTAATAAAAGTAAGTTATTTTGTCTCATTGAAAATGAATTTTAAAAGGTATCCGATTTGTAGTACTAAGACCTAAAACATGTATGATTCTGTAGTCATTTTGTGTTATTTAGAGATCAAAGATCAATAATCAATTTATTTTCACTCATAAATTTCCGAAGTAAGAGGAGAAAAAAATTCGAAAATTGGTGGTTCCAGGGCGCGACCACCGCACGTCAAAGGGTTAAAATGTATGTTTGTTCTTTAGTGACTTAAATTTGAAGTTCACCTAAGGATTAAGGATTACTACATACTGAGCTCTGTTTCAGTTCTGACTTAACAATCTAATTATATTTAAAAAAAAGGTATAATGTAATTGAAAAGGGGTAAAAAATAATCAGCCATTTAGGAAGAAAGAAACAGAATTTTTTATGAATATGAAGCTTTTTATTTAATGATTTTAATGGAAGAAGTTATATCAAAGGAACAATCATGAGTAAAAGTGAATAATTGCTAGTAAAGTAAGAACAAAATAAGAAGTAAATACGAATTCCGTTTAGAAAATCTTCACATGAAGTATGCCTGTCTTGGCAGGTACCTTGCAAATGGTTTATCATTCATTATTAGTTTACGGACTAATGACCAAAGGTTTGATAGCTTAAATAGCCGAAAATGGAATGCAATCCAAGTTTATTAAAAACAGACAACTCTTAGATTTTTTTCTTAAAATTTATAGGTAATAGATAAAGTAATTTTTAAAATACTGAGTAAGACGCAAACAGAAAGGAATGTAGAAGGTCATTATGCGCATGTGTAAACGCTACGCATGCACAGAAAGTTTCTAGCTTTGAGGTCCGGATTATAGATCATTCTGTATTAAAGACTTTGTACTGTGTAATAATCTTAAAATTAATTTCATTGGTCTTCTTTTATATGCTTTCATGATAAGAGCTTTTTTCTAGCTTGGCATATTCAAAGGTGCATCAGTTTTCTTCATAAAATTCCCTTTTCTTCTCTGATTATTTTTTTTTTTTTTTTTTTTTTTTACCAAAAATATTCTGGTTTTTTGCTCTTACAAAATTGGAAGAGATTTTTCCTTTTGGATTTTAGACCTTAATTTAGAGGCAAGATTTGTAGATCTGTGGTTCCAGATAATTCCAGAAAAATATGACAAAATGAAAAATGTCATCATGTAACAAATAATGGATGTATTTTGCAGGAAATTTGATGAATTATTTATTTTTTCGGAAATTTTTGAAGAATAATGAAAACATAATTATTTGAATTTTTTACTATTGATCATAAAAGTGTTTATTTTAACATATTTAGCTTTTTTTCATTTTCTCTTCTTTTCACTGTCACTAGCATTGAAAATTGCAAAAATGGTTCTAATCCAGTTACATGGGCAGATAGAATTTTTCCATTATTAGGGAAATTGAAAACTGACAATTTAAAATATTCAATTGCATGCCTCAGTGCACTAAACACAAGGCACATTTTGCCACCTGATACAATCTCTGTAGATCCTAAATTCTGCTGTGCCACTGTAAATTCTAAAATTTTTGTTGCCCCCAAATTATGCTGCCCAGTGCCTGTTATAAAGTCTAAAAATTTTGCCATCCCTAGATTTTATTGCTCAGTGCTTCAATAAATTCTAAAAATTCTCCACATTGGCTCAAGCAGCTGTTCTCACCATATATAATTTCATATTTCTTCTCACTGCTAATATTACTAAAGAAATAAAATTAGCAGTTTGCTCTATGCATTCTAAATGCATGCAGTTTTTTGAATGACAATAATCTTTTATTAAATCCAAAAATTCTGAAGTGAAGAGGAAACTTATTCAAGAAGAAACTGGGTACTTAAAGAGAAAGAAATTGTTCTTCAAAAGTATATTGTTGAAACATTAACAAGTTTTGAAATGGAGCAGAAACTAGTGAGAATATTAGTTTCTTTATTAATAATTACAAATAAACAAAAAATTATTATTACAAATCAACTTAAAAAAGATTTTAAATTGGAGGAAATTGATATAAATTAGCTAAAATGTCTAAATAATTTTCAAATTATAAAAGCCGCATACATATTATCTTGCTATGAAGTGTTGTTTGTTTTTTTGCTGTAAAACATACATTGTTTTGCAGCTTTTAATGTATAAATCTGCATACTATTAGCTAAACTTCTGGACTACAGGAGAGTAGCACATGACAAAACGAGACATATAAAAAAGAATCAACATAAAGCTGTTAGTGAAACCAAAATAAGATGTCTCTAGTCTTTAAAATATATGGGACTGTTATTAGTATGAAATGTAAATGTTTTTTAAAGAAATTAATAGTGACCATGTAAATCTGTAACAGCTAAGGTTATCTAACTACCTAATTTAATTATTTGTAACTAACTATTCATCCTTATGTGTTATCTTTGGTTGTTAAGGCAAGTTATACTCTTTCATAAATTCTTACTGTGGACACAAGATACAACACAAAAATGTAAAAATTAATGTATTCCTTACAGCTATTGGGACTTATAATAGTACAAAACAACTACTGAGTGTTAATTTTTAGAAATTTTTAGTCCTTCTTCAGTCGCAGGAGTAAAAATGACAAGAGATAAGCTTGTGCTCATGCAATACCAGTGAATAAAATATATCTTTGAAGTTCTAATAATTGTTATCTGGTACATTGCTTTTACACAATACTAGTTTTTCTGCATGTAGCCACCTTTTGATCTATTTGGCAGTTATCATACTTCGTTACTTTTCATGCCATTCTTTTCATTGCTGCATTTTCAATAGTGATTTTTAATTAGGATTTAACTATTATTTTACTTTCTAGTAATAAGATGGTTGAATTACTTTTGTTTAGGTATGATATTAATTCTGTCTTCAGTAGCCTAAAGGCTATTAGTTGCAGCCGAAGAGCCTAGTCTCAAAGATGTGAATCAAACTGCAAATTATTCACCTAATTTTGTGAATCCTACATGAACACATAAAAATTCTATTAAATTAGACTCATAGCTTATGATTATCAAATTATTCAACAGTAGAGTGTATGAAAAAACATTCAGTTGATCATGTACATATTTGTTTACACACTAAATAAGACAAAACAGCAGTTTTCCATTCGCTGAAATTCTAAATTCTGTCAGAGTCATTTTTTAATGAGGTAAAGTCATCTTTAACAATTTTCTATAGACAGCCTTCTCAATTTATGTACTTATTTATTTATTTATTTCAAAATGCCTGTTTCATTTCAGATGGCGTGAAAAAAAATTGTGCTTAAATTTATTTCCTTATAAAAATGCACAAAGCTCGAATTCACATCTTTTTAAATAAGCAGGTTAAAGCCCCCTTCTGATTTATTTTAATTCTTGACACTGCATGTTTTAAATGAGCTTAGTTTATTTGTACTTGTTGAATATTATAAACTAATATCCAGACTACATCACAACAAAATTTTCTGTCAGTTATATTTGTATCATTCTTTTAAAAAGATAACATTAAAGTTACTTACACTGAAATCATCAGAATTTGACTAACTTTCTACTGTTGTATTGAACTGCTAAACAGCTATTTTTATACATTTGAAATGTAATGGAAGGGAAAAGTTAAAAATGTTATTTTTATAATATTGCTGGCAAAATGACGAATGTTATAATAATTAAGGTTTTGTTGCAAATGGAAGAAGAAATCCCATTTTCTGTTTCAAAGGGAGGAAGCAATTGCCTTAGTAATGGTGTATGTGAAATATCATATCGGCTGTTAAACATTAACATTGTCATCTGAAGGAAACTTTTGAAGCTTCAAAATTTATTTCAAATTAGCATGTATTTCTAAAAAATACTATTAGGAAGACCGGTATTACAGAATTAGCATTTGGCAAATAGAAACTGAAGTACCACCAACAGGTTCTTTGTGAATCCTGTATTGGTTCTTAGCAAAAGTCTACCGTAATCTAATTTTAAAATGTAAGTTTTAGAAAAATTGTAAAGTTTACTTATTTTGCTGAAGAAGAAGTTTATATTTCTTCCTTAGCAAAAATTAATTTAATAAGTAATAAATCTTTCATTATCTGTTCTTGCTGCACATTATAGTTACAGCTATTTTGCTACTAGTAAGAGCACAAAACAGTAAGCTCAAATGTATACTAACTCATGACATGGTGGACTACTGTTATTTTATGAGAAAGGATAATTATTTCCTTACTAAGTTTTGAGAAAATAAGTACATTGGGAAAACAAAGCTTAGCATTTTATAAGTATGACTACTGATAAGTCTGCCATCTCAGAAAGCATGAAAATGCCATTGTAAATGCTTTGTTTTGTATATGTGTGTTGGCCTCATAATTCAAATAATCAATTTACTATATAGTTCAATATTTATATTTATTATTGGAACAAAAATTGCTTCTTGGTATTTATTCAATTAAGTTTCATTATCTTAAAATATTAAACAAGGCCTGATAGTTACTTTGTACTTCAAGTCCCAGAAATGAGTGATTGTCTACTAAACATGATAGCTCCCATTTGTTCCCAAGTGCTCAAAATTAAGAGCGTCTTGTGATTGGTCAACAATTCTTTAAAAAGTTTCATCATAGTAACATTGTCTAGCCTGATACTGTCTCTAATATTTGGAAGACAAGGGCGACAAAGTTGCTTTCGTATGGAATATTGATTAGAAATAGCACAAGCTTTTTTTTAATGCCTCTTACTTATTCAAAGGTCAATTTGATTCAACTCCTGTAAAATTTATATGTATTTTTATATCTTGAAATTTTATTGAGTTGTAAGCATAACCCCTTTACCTCTTTTAAAACAAAAATGATAAAAATATGTTAATTATGTGATTTGCTGCAATATTCTTCTAATATATCATGTTATATTTCAAATACTACAACAGATTTCTTCAGTGATCATATGACTTCACTTTGAAATAGCATGATGCTATCTTATTTAATATGTTAAATGGTTTTATTTTGTTTTGTATTTGTTATGTATTAAGGTATCTTCATTTCCACTTCCCTGTACCTTAAATCTCACCGTTTTTATTATTGTCTCCAGTACTCCTTAAGGCAGAAATACTTGCTGAATAATTAGGAAGGTGAAATTACAGCTAATTCATTGGAATTGTAGATTAAATTTTAGTTACTGTTTGCTTTACTATAATTGTTTGATTTTTGTATTAGGCTGGCATAAAGTTCACCCGTTAAAAGGAAAAGTTTAGCATGATCTTAGCAAGTAGTTTACGAAGAATTTTCTTTGTTCTTTAAGACAAAAACAAGCACTACATGAATGAATTCGTTTTAAAAGGCAGGGGGAGCTCATTCTCTGAAGATGCTGAGAAATGGGAAAATGCGTGAGGATGTACAATAAAAAAATTAAGAATCTCTATGTAAAATTCATTGTATTAAAAAAAATTTTAAGCATGAAAACATTTTTTTTTTTTTTCAATACAATTAAAATTAGGAATTTCTTTATAAAATCTGTTAAAATGTCAATTTCCGATTAGTTAGGGTAATGCAGTATCCACGATAAACTTAAAAACATGGTTAATCAGAAAGCGGAAGCTCAAGAAAAAGTAATAAACCATTTTATAATTAACAGAAAAATATTATTCATAATTTTCCTCTATTTTCAAGCTGCTTAATCTGGAGAATAAAATTATTTGGTTAAATAAATTAAACCAGTATTCAAAACAAAAGAAATACTTTGTAAACAATGGAAGAATAAGCATTACTGCAAATGAAAAAAGTAAGTTGTAAATGGCATTAAAGAACAATATTTGCTAGAAAAAAAATTTGAAAGAAGTCATTAGAGTTCAGATTCGCATAAAAAAATGTTTGATAGATCATTTTATCTTTTGGCAGCATTCATTTGATAGACATGATCTTCAGTCACTGCTGTTGTCCCATACAATTTTCTTTTCCTTACAGTATTTTTCATATTTTTTTAATACTGCTGATGGTGTCTAACAGTAACTGTCCCATTTATTTGCACATGATAAACAAACTTTTATCTTAGACAATGCTTGGTTAATTTGCAACCACACTCGCTTAATTGGGAGTTGTCTGCATACGTAAGCACTTAAATTTACAATAAAAAAATAAATGTTAATTTTATTTTTTGCAAACTTTTCAGAATCTGTTTATTAAATGGGAAGCCAGTAAGATCACTTGAAGAACTAACAAATAGTCAGTCATATGTTGTGATATGCAAGCATGAAGTTTTTAAATTTGGTACTTATGGTAACAACCCACAAAAAAAGCCTCGCTCATCTTCACGAGAAAAATATCGGTAAGTAATTATATAAATTTATGTAATTCCCAGTTTGAATTTCTAACTTAGATAGTAGTGTAAACTTCATAGCTTGAACCTATATGCCTTTTTATATTAAATGAAATCACTAATATTTTTGCTAGATAATAATACAAGAATTATAGCATTTTTAAATTTTGTACCATATATATTATATATATTTTTTTCCACCATCAAATTCAAATTTTCTATTTCAGTATATTTTTTACTCATAATAAGTATTCATCATTTCTTTGATACATAATAAATGTTGCTCTCAGAAAAGACAGAAGCTGATAGGAAATAGCCTAAATAAAATTACAAATCAATATGTAAAACTGAGTTTGTCATATAACTCCTTTCAATTAATTCACTTTCGTCAAATGTGAGACTTGTATCATTTACTTTGTAAAATTTAAACATACCCCCATATTTTTTTCTGTCAAAGTAATTTCTGGAAAATCAAAGACTTTTTGTTCTTATTATATTCAGTGGGTTAGATTCTGACTTGTATAAGAAATAGTATGAGAAATTTCAAATGGCAGCTGTATTGAAATAAAAAAAAAGGTTATATTTATAATTCTTGTAACAAAATACTAATTTTTTTGTTCTAAATGCATATTGTATAAGAATGTACTATATTTTTCATAATAAGCAATTAATTTATCTGTTCTTGTTTTAGAATTGTATTTGTATATTCTTTTGCTGTTCCTGAAAAATATACAAAGGTTGGACAATGAAACATTTGCATTCTGGAGTGTGCCTCTTTATTAGTATGGTACTCTAGTAAAAAAAAGTTTTAGTCATCCTTTTTTCAAAATAATGGTTAATTCATTTTGTGGTAGTGGAGGAGGCAAATACTTTCTATCTGTCAGCATATATTAAACAGGCTCAGAGGTGTCCAAATCAGGTTATGCAGCTCACGGATAATGTTTATGCTCCATTTTATGTTCTTCAAACCACTCCATTATCAGTTTCACTGTGTGAAATGGTGCTTTGTCATCTTAATGTACATTTCTTTTGGAATACAATGTTTGAATTGCTAGGCTTATATAGTCTTCTAGAATATATCACTAGTCTGTAATGATAAGGCTCGAAAGTGGCCAGATAGTTAAGACTACTGAACATTGGCAGGTCTGCCTGTGTTCGAATCATGGTGAATAGATAGACTACATGAATGTTTCCTTGGTATTCCCAATATGTAACATGGATATCAGCGAGTTTTTCTTAGAAATTCCTCCACAAAGGCATCGGAAGGGTTTGATTTACCTTTGCCTTGAGAGGATGAACAGGGACCCTAAGGAAAAGTGAACTATTACACACAGTCTGCTGGAGGGTAACATGCTGTTTCTAATGTAAAGGAACTTTGTGACAAAGTATGTAGGGAAACTAGTCTAAGACAAGTCGTAGCCATATCTCAACTGCTGGCCCAAAACATTCCTGCCCACAGATGCAAAGGAATGGCAGGATGCATGCCGTTTTTAAAAACTAGGACATAAGAAAAAACAAATTCATTTCTGAATTGAACTGAGTGCATTGAATGCATGAATGAATAAATCCATCATATTTGCTGTGGAATTGTTGTGATAGCCAAACTCTTGACCCCTCTACAGCTGACCTTCCCCTTAGACAGGTAGCCCTCATGTACTTTGCCATTTAAATAACCTAACTCGATAATGAGGTAAATATCAAGAACAAGCAGTGTTTCCATAGACTTCCACAACAGTGCATCACTGATCCACTCTGAATACTAGCAGCTCAGATCATGAAAAAGTTCTTTACACACTGTACACAATATGATTATTTTAATTGTTAATATCTGACTCCATAAATCCCACTATTGGTTGAGAGGTTAAGATTGCTGAATACTAATAGTTCAATCTGGGTTCAAACCTAAGCAAATGGGCTGACTGCATGGGTGATTTTTCATTTTTTTTAGGGAGGGTAATGCAAATATGAGCCAGTTTCCCTTAGGAAGGCCTTCCACATAGCCATACCTTCCCTTAGACAAATAGCTCTTATGTATGTTTCTGCATTCAAATAACCTGACTCTGTAAAGACTGCCAGGCAACTTATCGCTATATCCTAATCCTTCAGTAAAATAGTCAGAATAGTCAGAAGAAAGAAGAAGTTCCGAGTCAAAAGAAAATTTAAAAGAAACCTTTTTATTTTATCTTCCAAACAATTTATACAGCTCATGTAATAAATAATAGAAATGCTTCTGCTCTTTAAAAATTAACTGAACAAACGTTAAAGTAAAACTTGAGCATATTAGAATATGAAATACATGAGATAAAGTCTATATACAGGTTTTGACTCACACAAGCAAACATGGTTGGAACATACATAGCAAACATACATCGGCTGGAGCCGATTCAAGTGAATTTAGAAGCCTGGATGAAAATATTATTAAGATGGTGAGTAGTTGCTACGAAAAGCTCAGTAAAAATCAAGAACTCTGTGTTTATATGCATGAATAAATTTGCAGCCTAGTAGGAGCCAATGAAAGTAGAAATGATAATAATACAAGCAAAAATAATAAGATAAGTTTTTAAAGCCTACAAATATGAGAATTTAATTAATTTGAAGAGAAAGAGCTTAATAGCATTGGTAGAGAATTTTAAATTCTGAAACTCTGATTCAGTCAAAATATTTATAGTGCTTTCAAAAGTTATAGACTTATTCGTGACATTTATTACCTAAACTGGATTTGCAATTACATCTAAACTGGATAGTTAATGTCTATCTCTTATCCTTAGAGTTTCTTGGAAGGAAGCATATTTGGAACCAAAAATAAATACTTTTAATTATGTGGATAGTACATATAAGCATGACTTAATAATTTACTTTAAGAATTTGCTTTAATGCACTTTAATTTTTTTTTCTCTTCAGCCTCTGTTAAGTGAACAGGTATGTGCCTTGTATCAAAGCAACTTCTACCTCCCATAACAAATCCTACATTGTTACTATGCTTGACCTACTAGACCTAAAAAAATACCCCGTATTTTAATTTAATATGAGAGCAAAGTATTTCTCAAGAGCATTCCCCTAACTTTCTCAAAACTTTTCCTTCTCATTAACACTAAATTTCTGCTACATTTTCATTTATCGTAACAGTAAATTTCAAATAAATTTTCATTTTTTTATAGTAAATCTCTAATCTACTTCAGTATCATCAAGTTCTTTATTACATTCATTCAGTTTTTAATTTTGCATATAGAGTGCATAAACACATGCAGTAAACTGCTAATATTCATGCAGTTATAAAATGTTTGACTGCTTGTATTCTTTCTGAACTAAGAAAACTCATGACTGACCTTAACCTCTGACTTTTGTTACAATTATAATTGTGGCAGTATGGTTTTGGATGTGGTTTGATTTCTAGTAAAGAATAAATGTTTATGAAAAGTGTAATCTTTTTCTAGGTAGGCAGTAGTCTATGAATTTTGTCTTTAATTTAATTTCTTTTCCTTCGTCTACAAGAAATGTATCATATTTTTCAGGACCAAAAATTCCTATTATATTAAGAAAAGTATTAATGCTCACCTTCTCTTCTTTATTATGTAATCTACTGGCTACTTCATAATTTTAAAATGATTTCAGCCATCTTTGCCAGTTTGAAGCAAGATTTCCGTCGAATTTCATTGGCTGTGGTGGCTTCAAACTTTCCATTTTTAAAGCTAAAGACTCCTGACACATATAAAATAAACAGCATGTACTTTTAGCTATCTAAACTATTTTATTTATAAGCATGGGATATTAAATGTTATTACGAAGAACTACACTACTAACATAGTTCTATTTTTACATACATCCAAACTTCACAATTACTAAAGCCATTGACAAGTTACTAAATACTAAATGTTATGCATGGATGACACAAACATTAGTGTATGACTGGTTTGAAGATTGTTTCATACCCAAGGCTCAACAGAATTTGGAATTGTTTGGTTTACTACATCATATAAAAACTATCCTGATTATAGACATCTGTTCTGCTCATGCTTCACTAAAAGTTTGAGTAAAAGATAACTTCGTCTTATTCTTTTCTCTAAATTTTACATCCATCATTCAGCCAATGGATGTTAAAGAGCTGAAATGCAGATCCAAAGTTGCATTTTTAAAATCTATGCTAAATTTTCTCAATAATGGCAAGACTGTTCAAGAATTTTTGAGTTATTTGGACATAAAATGTGCTATATCATTGCAGGGTCATGAGAGGGCATGTCTGCAAAGCCAGCTACTATATTTCATAGTGATGATGATGATAGCTGTAATTTTGCAACTTTTTGGATATAACAAGCAAAAAGCGAAATTTTCCACATAATGGAATTTGTGCAGAAATAGGGAGAAGTAATAACTGAAGATGATGTAACAGAAGCTTTCATAGCAATGACAAAGCTTCAATCATCTAAGGACAGCAAAATCAGCAGTATGATTTTAAATATAGAATATATCATTATAGATAGTGAAAATAAGTACAGAGAGGTTATTGAGAATTAAAAGATTTTTTGACTGCCAATTTAGTGAGAATTCTTGACATGACAATTACACGACTTGAACAGTGGAAATTTGTAACTGAACAAGAAATTATGTGTAACTGTAAGATTTTAAAAAATGTATTAAGAGCATAAACAACTTATGTTAAAAGATATGTTTTATACAATAAATTAAATTAAGCCTTTTTTTTTTTATTATTTTCATAATTTTTTTCATGTTATCTTACTGATGATCTAACATACGGAAATTTCCGGAATCGCCGAAGTCCTGATGATCGGGATCTTTTTGTTGTGTAGTACTTGAGCAGTTAAAGCCACACATAGCAAATGTATGGCCTGCGGGAAGTTTTCGTAGATTTTCTTATGTATAATGTGCATGTGAGCCAGTTTCCCATGAAAAAAGCATTCATCATTTGGTAAAGCCGTCACTAGCATTACCTTAATTAAATCAACCAAGGAATTACTCATTATCATGTAAAATCTAAATTTTTTTAAGCAATTTGAGTGCCATGTATATGAAATTAAAGTTTATGACTTTAGTCATTCTTCTGGTAAAACTCTTGACAACACAATGTTCAGTTGCTCAAGTAAAAGACACACTAATTTATTTCCCAATCAAAAAGTTACATATCACAAAACTGTAATTTTGTTACATGTTACTTTTCAATGAGATGCATCTGCTGGAGTTAATTTTAAAAAAATATGTGTATATTTGTTTGAGTATGTGTAATTTAATACTTATTTTCTTCTTCTTTGCAGTTTCCACAGAAAGCCTCAAAGAGCTTCATCTGTTTTTACGACAAGATCATCTGCTCAATCTTTGAAACTGAACTCTTCCTTATCTAGTTCTAGAAGTAACACACATACACCAGCTGTACACTCTGCAGTTGTTAGGCAAGAAAATGAGAGTCCTAGCAATAAGAATAGCATTAAGGATGAGTATCCATGTTTTACTCCTGTTCAAAAGGATATAATCCAAGATCAGTCTTTTAAAGAAAATTTTATGGACAAATTGAGCCTAGATTTTGACATTGGTTAGTTATTTTTCTAATAATGTAGAGTCTAATTTAATGTTGTATTTGTTAATTTACTAAAACTAAAGTCATATATTATGAGTTTATTTAATCTAGTTAAATTTTAACAATCATTTTTAGTAAATAGCTGTTCCTGATTAAATTTTGGTCATAAAGAAATAATTTTAATTTAGATGTTTAAAAGAAATGATTGCTAAAATGATTTAGTTTTATCCAAGGTACATGCATTAAATGGCGGCAATTTAATCAAAATTTTGTTAAAAACAGATGTATAATGCTGGAATCATTTCAGTTATGACCCTAGAACATGTATGTTATCTATGTTGAAAAGCATGTTTTCTAAATTAAACTTAAAGTTGCCAAACATCAGATTATTCTGCAAAAACTGAATATAAAAGTCTTTTATGAGCTTCCTATAGTTGAGATTAATAAAGATAAAACTGTTGAATAAATATGTGCAAATGGAACCAGGAATAGAAATTAAAAAAAGATAATTAAAATTTTTGCAGGAATAGAAACTTTTTATGCCTGTTGCAATTTTAAATGAAAACTAAATCAGTGGCTTGATGTTTATTGTAAATTACTTTACTTATAAATAATGTAAAAGAAGCTACAATCTTTCTTTTGCAAATAACTGTGAAATTTTTTATGGTTATGCATACAGTTAAACACCAAACATCTGTTTTATTTTAATTGCATTGAAACTGTAAGTTACCACTGAAACTCTGTTTTTAAGGAAATCAAATGGGTTATAATTACCATTTTTATTGCTTTACTGGGCATTAAGTTCTAATAGAGGATTGTGGGATGTGATTTAATCTACAACCATTTTCAATAAAAGCATCTAATTCTTTAATTGCTGTTGTCAGTTTTGAATTATAAGCTGTTGTTGTCATGCTTATGTACTTTCAACAATTCTGAAGTCTCATAAATGTTTTTGCATTTAACTAAAAAAAAAAAAAAATCTGTTTGGCAGCTCTCTACAAAAATTTTAATGCAGAAAAATTCTTATGGACAGTGGAATAATGTTATCTTTTTCAAAGTCATAAATTATGATAATTAAGTAACTTCTTTGTTATTTAACCAAAAACATTGTTGTGTTCATTAAATGATTTGCAGCATCTGATGTGAAAATATGCCTTTAGAGAGTTTGAATAATCACTTTGTTCTTAAATTTTCAAGAGGTTAATTATTTTATGCTGTATTAGAAACAAAATATCTCTTCACAATGTCTGTTATATAGAGTATGAAAAAATATAATCTTTTTCATAGCAAGAAAGGCAGAACCTTGCGCAACTAATGCATTTTCAGTTTTATAAACAAGACAGTGTGTGTGAAAGGGCTGAGAACACCAAAACTTGAATCATACGAGTCTGAAAAACTGACAGAATCACTGGTCAAATAAGAAAATATGCAGGAACAGATAATTTATAGGATGCTAGAATTTAGTCTGTTGTAGAAATTTTTTTTTTTTTTTTTTTTTTTTTTTTACAAGTGTAATGTACAATTTACATTTGTAGAAATGTATGCACATGGTGGAGACATGAATATAGTTGGTATTAAATGTTTTACATTTTAGTAGTAACTCATCATTTTCCAAACTCATCTTTTTCCAACAAAGATAAAGTTATTTATTATGTTTCACTGTCTTTTTTTCTTAATGATCTATGTAACTATGTATAGTATGTGCTTACAGATTTCTCTATACCTTTAGATTACAGTGGAGTGTTTCGTTCAAAGGAAAAAAATGATTTAACTCATGGAGCTGTGGAGGTGGAAGACAGTCCTGAAACACTTGTTGATTTGCCTGTTGATTTACTGGATGCTGAAGAAGTTGAGGTAATGTAATTTTTATTCTTGGATACTTCAACATTGTATTCTTACTTTGCTGCAGTGTCATATGCCCATACTTTACATTTGTTAAGTTGTAATAAAATTTTTTAATAAAAATTTGCAATGAAAAGATTTCTTAAAGTACTAATGCTGTTAAATTTTAAGGTAATCTTCATTTCCATAATATGCTTTAACACAAAAGTATGGGCCCCTTCATTAAACATCAGTTTCTTTTTGCAAAAACAATAAATCTACTTCTAAACATGACTAGTTTTATTCATTTTGTCTACATGCTCTTAGTGTATATTGATAAAGTTAAAATAAACACTTTAATAAAGTATTAATCCTGTCAAATGATTGATAAAAATCTAAGATTTGGAATCTCTACTGATAGTTTCCTGTATGAGCAATATTTTGTTCTTTGCCATCTATAATTTTTTGTTTCTTTTTGGCACTGAATGTATGCTGGAATATTTTTTATGAAAAATAATAGTTCTATAAGGAAATATTTCAAAATTATCTGTATGAATTTCTTCATAGTTTGTTTTCAAAATTTTGGCACTTCATTTTAAGATCTGTGTTTGAAAGATTTTTATTTTTTGAAAGAAAGGAATATTAATGTTATATTAGTGTTAATTCTATGATGCTGAAGCATGTAGAATCTAATTCCCATATTATATAACATAAACAGTCTTCTATTTTCAGAGACTTGCAACTTTAAGGTTTTTCTTGTAAAAGAAATCGCTTTCATATATCAGATCATAAGCACTAGGCACAAAGATGTGTTCACAAAATATTTTTCAAATCTTGCATTGCATTCTTGCTTACTTGTAAAGCACAAAGTCTGCACCCATAAATGTTTAGCTTGTGCAATAAAAACGGTAAATATGCATGTGCATTATCTCTCTTATTTAGTATAACTCATCTTATAATTTCAGTCCATAAAAAGTTGTTTTGGAAGGATGGTGCTAATGATCAAAATAACAGCAGGCAAAAGAAGCAAAATTAGCTTTTTTCTTAAAACATGAAAGGAAAAAGAAAGCCTTAACATTGAAATTTCTTTTAAAGAACAGTTTTAGCATAAGGGAAAGTTCTAAATGGAGATTACTGTTCACTTTTCCTGTAAGACCATTCTGTATAATATATGCTGTAATTGCTTTTAACAAAGTTCATTTTAAGTCATTATATATACTGAGTGATTAGTTTATTATGACAACTCACTCCGTAAATTGTTGGGTCATCTTTTTTCATCAACACTGTTCCAGTTTTCATTTATATGGGCTCTGTGAAATATTAGCAAATGGAATGAAAAATTTGATGCCATATTTAATTAACTCCATATTCCAAATCTAAAATTTGATGGCCCTGAATTCTGCTGCAGGATGCCTCTTGCAGCATGAACTACAATTTACAAGTTTGGTTGAGATTCAGTGATATTTTAGGCTAAGCAGGGTAAAATTGTTTCCGTGCTTTCCATGCTATCTAAGAATAATAATTAGCTTTGTAACATGAAGCATAATTCTGCTAGAAGTATCCACCTCCAGTAAGGTGACCATTTAGCATAACTGGATCTACTTTGATGGCAACTATAATTAAATACTTTTGAATATTTTAATATTGTTTCATGTGAATTAAAGTCTACACAATGTCAGCAGAACATTCTCTAAATATGCCTTTGCCAACTGGAAGTGTTGTCATAATGCACTTAAGAATTTCTTTTAATATTGCTTCTTTTAAAATTCTATTAACATAATTCTTGGTTATTATTTTTGCCGATAGATGGCGTTGCCTCCTTGCGCATGGTTCTACCAGAGGGTATAAAAAGCCGTTGCAGAGGTTGCTTTCCCTTTCTAGTAATTTTGTTCTCCTGATGAGGAGGGACCTGTAGCTGCCCTCGAAATCGATTGAGTGTTTTAATAAATGTACGCAGAATACAAGGTTGTTATTGTGATTTAGATTGAAGTCAGAATGTTCTTCATATATTTGAAATTAACTAAAGATCTTAAACTGCATCTAGGAAATGAGAAGGAAAACAACTCTCTATTATGCTATGTAGAAGCAGATTGGAAAAGCCATGCAACCAATAGGAAATCTAACATTGGAAATTCCTTTGCATATCTGCATAACAAGGCAGTGTTTTTAGATGGAACTGCAGAGTATAACCATGTGATACTACTATGTCCATTCACTGAAGCAGACTATATAGCTTTTGCCAGGACAACAAAAGGAGGCAGTTTGGCTTAAAGGCTTTTGCAAGATATTGATGAAAACAAAACTGTTTGCATTTTCTATGAGAATAACCGAAGTTGCATTAGTATGTTAAATAGAAACAAAGGCAGTGAGATAACTAAACAGTTAGACATTAAATATCATTTTGTGAAATATTTTATTAAAGATAAAAACTACAAACTCCAATATCTGCCCACTGAAGAAATGACTACAGCTATTTTAACAAAGGCATTAGGAACAAACGAAAAATTTTTACACTAAATGTTATTGTATTAATGTGTAATACCATGTTTTCTGTTAATTTATTGCATGCAGGCATCTCAAGGCAAGTTATTTTCTTGTATTAAGGATTAAACATTGAGGGGAGCTGTTAATTTTTTATAGCTCCAAATGTCATGAGATGCAATGATTAATGTGATTTCTTTTCTTTAGTAGCTTTTTTGCTAACTTATTAGAATGTTATGTAATGTGTTAATGCAGGTTTTCAGCAGTGTACCAGGGTTAACTCTGAATGGTTGTAGTTTAAATGTTAATTGCTGTAGAGTGAACATTTTCTTTTTCGTTCTCCAAAGAAATGCTTTATTAGCCCACTCTGCATGAAACTAATTACATCACCTTTATCCTTTGAGACACGCCTAAGAATTCATTGTCAATTCACATCTGACAGTTAGTGCTGCTGTCATTTTTGCATGTAAATAATACATGTAAACCATATCTTTTATCATGACATCATGCAATTAATACGCGTAAATCGCATCTTTTATCAAAATATCATGCAGTTAATGCATGTAAACCACATCTTTTATTGGGATGCACAATAAGAAGGCTTTTTATCAGTGAGGGATGAGTTGTTAATAAGCTTCTTTTTTATATTCATTCATGTTGTTCCTTTAAATGAATGTCTCTCTCATCTTATATTAGTATAATTTTATTTATTTTAATTATTAATTTATTTTCTTTTAATCATGCATTTGAAAAATTAACTAATTTCATTCAGTTCTTCTATGTGTAACGTGTATACAAGTCAGTTTCCCTTAGAAAGTCCTCCACGAAGGCATCCCTCCCCTTAGACAGATAGCCCTAGCATGCTTTGCCATAATTAAATAAACCAAACCAAACCAAAATCATTCAGTTCTTACAAAATATACCTTTATCTAAAAATTGGTAAGGCTAATGCCAGCTTTTTTTAAGGTATTTTTAATTATTTTATGAGGAATTAGGTTATTTTTCAAAATAGTCACGAGGTAAAGTATTTCTTCTTGAAGGTGTTCTGTTGTGTTGCATATTCTTTTTATTCTAAGTAGCATTGAATAAATTGTGTTTAGGATGATCCTTTTGGAAATATTTGAATTCCAGTTGGTTAACTTTAGAAAAATTGAATTCTCTTCTCTTGTCGTAAACTCTTATAAAATTGTATTCAATAATATTTAAGTCAAGGTAGACTACATTATTTTGCATCGTATTTGTATTATTTAGTTTTAAGCAAGTGGGGTAGATATTAGAGCTTCTGTTTAGTTGTGGTTGTTAAAGGCTATGATATCATCGATTAACTATATATGTGTTGGAAAAATTTATGTTCTTCTTTACTGAGTGAACGGACAAAGGTCAATTCTTTTGTAAAAAGGAAAAATTCACATACAGAACTGGAAAAATTCACACAAGAGCTTCAATTGTCTGTTTCAGCGAAACGCGTAATGGTGTTAGCTTGGTTCCACTCTTAACTGAAATTTCCCTTGAAAAGCCAGATTGGAAGTCTAATTGGGCTAATTTACCATTTTCCGCTTTGTAATTTTTATAATTTTTTGTATTTTTATGTTTTTCATATGTTTTAATTTTGTTTTAACTTGTTCCGTCGTTCAGTTTTTTATATGTTTTAACTTTTCGCTTATCACATTGATAGGTTTTAGTGTATTTTTTGCCATTCACATGTTTCCAACGATTGATTTTAACAGTCTTATTTTCTGAATTTTATTTCGCGTGTAGGCTATTTTTTCACCCTTCAATGTTATTTTTTTTAAAAATACTGCGTTGAACTATTTCTTGGAGCCACAGCTCCTGGTAACTTTTTGGTGAGCTCACTACAATATTTCTTCTTAATATTTCATAATTTTTGCAGCATATTGCACAAAAAATTTTTGAGACCAAATAGGTCTTACCACACAATACTTATTAGCTTTTCAATTTAAATTTTATATGTCAAATAAAGGTACATTTACCTATATATCAAATATAGGTATATATGTCAAATATAGGTATATTAAAAATAGTTTTTATATGCAGATATTTCATTTTTAGGATGAAATAACACCTGATATGGAACGCTCATTAGAACATCTAAGCCTTGATGTGCCAGAAGAAATAGTTGCTTTTCTGCCTACAATGCAGAAGAAATCTGGTGATGAACGACAAGTATCAGCTAATAAATATAATTTATCACATTCTCAAACATTAGATATACATAACATATTTGTTTAAGATATTGTTAACAGCTCTTGATTAATTTTTTATTTCCAGTTTGAGTAGAGCATTTTTTTAGTTTCTTTGTGTGCATATTTATTCCCCCCTTGAAGATTAATGTTGCATGCATAACTGTCAAGCATCATAATTTTCTTTTCAAAGTTTCTGCATTATGCATTTCAATTAAGTTTATAAACAGAACTTTAGTAGCTACAAAATGCCCAAATTACATTTTCTATTAACTAAATTCTGTTGTCTAGTATTAAAGGCAAGAAATGTTCATCATTTTAGTAAATGCAAATTTCAATATATATTTTAGATTAATTGCAATAATGAAATTTGTCCTGTGCATCATGGGACACTCCATCCTAAATAAATGTTCATCTTCATTAAGAAATTTTCTTTTACAGTGAGAATTTGTATTTTTAAAAAAGAATACATTTTCCTTCTTTCTGATCTCATCTGCCCTTTGAAATGCATTGAACTTCCTTTCTACTTTAAATAATCATCAGAAGTTAAATTGTATATTTTTTTTTTTCAATCCTTTAAAATCATTCTGATTTTGTTATCTAAATTTTCTGTTGAGTAATCTAAATTATTTTGGGCTTTAAGTAATTGTGTATTTTGAAATGAAAATCATGTTCACCTAAGACAGGTATGAGCAGAAATCTGTCATAAATGAATTTATGTGTCTTATCATCTAGTCTACAATTCTTAGACAAACAATTCTTTAGCATGTGTGCCATTAACTTCCTGTACTGCTCAAATACATGTAAATATGGTTGAAATGACTAATTTTTTATTGAATAAACACTGGTTTTTATTACCTGTTTGTATTCGTTCTTTGTGCATTTTTTCATGTAACCCTAGAAGGAAAAATTGTGAAGCAAGTTTTTTAATTCCTTTCGTTTTCCTAAATCATTTGAATGCAAGAAATGTGATTTAAATTAATTGTACAGAATATATTAATATATATTTATGAAATGCTGTAGAAGGGGATATACATATTGCATTTCCTTTCATTTGTTAGCAAAATGAAATCTGTATAGTACTTTTTTTTTTCACTTTCAAAAATGAATTGATATCTTAACTTCCCCAAAACTGCAGTATCAATTATTTTTTTTAAAGTGCAGTAATTTCTAATGCCTGCAAGTCTAGAAGATAGCCTCCTTTCTCTAGAAACATTTTATTTAATATCATTTTCATGCCAGACTGCTGTATGTTCTCAATACAAATAGCATGAGGGCATTGTAATGATGTAGCAAGTGACGTCACACATGACATTGCAAAGACATCACATTATATCATCTTCAATATGCCTAAATATCTGTAAAATTCCACTTTGTTGCAAATGTAACAAAAATGTGTATTTTAGGTCTTTATCTGTACCTATTTTGACCAAAAGATGCTGTTTTTGCTTCTTTATCAACCACTTTTTGTCACAAAAACATTAAGTTATAATGTCACATTGCAACGCCTTAGTGAAACTCTAGTGTCTGCAGGAATCTGCCTTTTTCAAGACTATCTTGAAGACGTTATTATGATGCCTTTTGGTAAATAAAATTCTAATTTAACAGAAGATCTTATAGCAGTTCTTATAAAACATCTGAAACATGTATATCATTGAATAACTTATTATTCTTGATTTAAATTATTTCTAACAATCTGAGCTTCGAAAATGGACTTCCATTGATAGGATCAGTTACCTTCTTTGAACGACCATTCAGTAAAAATGTAGAAAATATTTATCATAATTTAATGCGTATATTAAATGAGCTGTTTTTCCTTTTGATTTCTAGAAAAGCATTCAGCAATTAAATGATTTTATAGCAAAGTATTTTCCTTTATTTTTGTTGGACATATACACTGGTGTGCAAAAATTAAGGATGAGACGGTTTTTTCAATATAACTTTGTACAAAAGCTTTCCAAATCAACACATTTAATACTGTAAGATCCCCAATACGTAAGGACATGAGTAATGTAAGCAACACTTACTAAAAGAGAAATCAGAGGGATAAAAAGAAGCTTTATTGAAAAAGTAGCATGGAGCGCAATGCGACTGAAGGCCGAAACATCCCTGTGATGGGTGTCCAGCAAGAATCATCCGGTCTTTAATAGGGGATATGATCTCCCCTGACTGCTAGGCAGGTTTCACAGTGTCTGCCCATGCTGAGAATGAGGGTGTCAATGAGTTGTTGAGGCATTGCTGTCCATTCGTCTTGCAGCGCCAATCGAAGCTCCGGAATCATTACTGGTGGTAAGGTACGAGCTGCCAAGCGTCTGCCTAGAAAATCCCATACATGCTTGATGGGATTGAGATCCGGAGATCGTGCCGGCCAATCCATACGTTCAGTATCCTCACTGTCTAAAAGTTGTTCGGCAGCTACTGTGTGATGACATGGTGCATTGTCGTCCATGAAAATGAACTGCGGACCCATAGCGCCTCTAAAAAGACGCACATATGGAAGAAGAATCTCATTACAATAACGGGTCCCGTTGACTGAGCCTGCGTCGAAGATGTGAAGGTCTGTACGACTACCAAGCATGATGCCTCCCCAAACGAGAACACCGCCACCTCCATACCTGTCGCTTTCAATGATGTTCGAGGGATGATTGCAGCTTCCCCGCTCTCTCCAGATGAATATGCGATGAGAATCGCTACTGAGACTGAATCTGCTCTCATCTGTAAAGAGTACTCGTCCCCATTCATTGTCTCTCCAATTCCGGTGTTCCTGGCACCACAGAGAACGCCTTCTCCGATGGGCAGGCGTTAGAGGTACACACCGTACAGGGCGTCGTGCAAACAGACCACCACCGTTCAGTCTTCTGGCCGCGGTAAAACGCGATATCGGTCGTCCAGTCGCCTGTGTCGTGTGTCTAGCGATTTCTCCCGCTATCTGCCGCCTCTTTCTTCTGGCCTGTAAGGCAATATACCAGTCATATGCGGGTGTGGTTCCTCGTAGACGACCACTACTAAACCCCCGGATAGCTGTTCCTGTAGTTTGAAATTGTCTCCAAAGTCGTGAAACGATGCTGTGAGCAATTCCGAACTCTGCAGCCACACTTGTCACACTGCGGCCTTCTTCCAACTTCCCAATGATTCGACCTCGGGTAAAAGCATCCAGATGTCGTCTAACAGATTGATTATTCGCCATTTCTCGCTGAGGCAGCCACTCGGTGTGATTTTAACTGCTATACGACGTGCAATCTCTTTGCCAGAAATACTGATCTTACACCGACAACATGCTTTATACTACTCAGACACTCCCCCGTCACGTCTACCTGCATATCTGCGCATGTGCTACCGTACATCACCTTACTTAATCTCCTGATTGGTCTTTCTGTCCGCTCTGCCTCTTCGTTCAGCTGATATGCTAATTTTTTGACTTCGTCCTTAATTTTTGCACACCAGTGTATTCACATTAATATCTGTACAAATAATAATAAAAATATTTTATATTTTATCAAACTCTGCATATTTAATTAACCATTATTCAAATCCCCGATCCATTTTTGTAATATTTCCACCCAATTTGAATTGTGTGTTGTTTTGAAGCACTATTTTAATAATTTAATAATACTTGTTTATCAGTGTGATATATATCACACTGATAAACAAGCTGTTAACTTTTCTTTTGACTTCAACCGTTTACAACAGATAAAAATGCTGCATGCAAATATGTTTGTATTCAACAAACAAACAAAAAAAAAAAAAAAAAAACTGTTTAGAGTTGTGTGCACTATTGTTGAAAATACATATAAGTAAATAAATAATAAATTTGATTTTAACGAAAGCAGTTAATTGCTGCAGTTAAAATGAAGTTGTACAAGGAAATAGTTAATTAAATGGCATTATCTTTATATTTCATTGAAAAGTAAATATTTTTTTTTTTACCTAATTAAAGTTTTTTAGCATTAATTCTTCATATGCAATTTTCCTATTGTAATGGCTTCACGGTTCAATAAGGCACCATTAAAAAAAATGAAACAAACATTTATTAAAATTAATGTTCAAAGAATAATAGTAAACTCGGAGCAGTACCTCGCTCCTACAACATAGCGAAATCTACCACCTTCCTCCTCTGAGGCTAACATGCAACTGTCGTCTCTCTCACTTGCTGAGCTCTGGCAGGCAGCTGATTGGCTTACCGCAGCCAAATACATGACACCCCCCCCCGGTAAGATTGTGCTACGCCAAAGCGAAGCAGAATCTGAAAACTGAACCAGCAAATAAGTTCACAAACTTAAATTGTATGCTCCACAAACCAATGCTTAATAATTAATACTTGTTAATATTTGAATCCTCTGACATTGAAATAAACAATTAAGCACTGAAATGACATATATAAACACTTTTATAAATGTAATACTTAATATATATATTTAAGTATCCCAATATATATATTTTTTCTTAACCAAATTAATTCAAAATATATGAGCATGTATATATGACATAATAACATACTTTGAAATAAGTGCAATAAACATTCATCTCACAACAGATGAACAGACGCTTTGATACAATACCAGAGTTCTGTAATAAAACATATATGCAATATTACTTTAAAACACCATATTATAATGCAACATTAAATGAAAACCAGTAATTTGTTTTTCAAAGCAGGTGGAAAGTAGCTCTCGTACAATTCCGAAACAAAAGAAAAATAACTAATTCTTAAAATTAAATTCTAATTCTTAAATTAACTAATTCTTCAAAGTTTTAAACATATTAGTTCATACCTAGTTCACACCTACTTCATTCACCAACTAGTCTTGAAAGACTATCTGCATTTTTTAATTGTGCACCAGGGCAATGAGAAATATGAATATTATAACGCTGAAGTGCCATTGCCCATCTCTGTAATTTGGCAGAATGCGATGCCGACTTTTGCAAATATAATAATGGATTATGGTCTGTGATAGCTCGATATTCGATCCAAACACCCAACCCTCGAACTTTTTTAATGACCACACAATGGCATAAGCCTCGCTTTCAATAGTTGACCAGTTCTGCTGAGTTTTCGAAAGTTTTTGACTGGCAAAGCTGATAGGATGCAAACTGCCTTTGCTGTCTCGTTGTGGCAAGCAAGCACCAACACCATATGAACTAGCATCACACTGTATGGTGTAAGGATTTTCTGGTTCTGGAGTGTACAGTTTTGGTGCTTCACACAGTCGATGTTTCAGTTCTTGAAATGCTGATTCCTCGACATCAGTCCATGGAATTATCTCAAGAATTTTCTTTTTCGTAAGCTCTATCAATGGGCGAGCTATTTCTGCATAATTCTTTATGTAATCACGATAATAGTTGAATAAGCCCTAATGCACTCTTTAGAGCAGTCTTCATTTTAGGACTTTTTATAATTTCGATGGCTTGTAATTTTTCAGGATCAGGTTGATGTCTTCCAGCTCCTATTATATGTCCTAAATACTTTATCTCCGAACATGCAAAAACACATTTCTTTACGTTCACCGTAAATCTGAGATCACTTAATTACAGCATGTAAATGTTTGAGATGTGAATTCCAATCTGGTGAAAAGATAGCAATATCATCAATATAGGCTTTGCAAAAATCACTATGTTTTCTTAAGGCATCATTCATCACTCCCTGAAAAGTAGAAGCTGCATTTTTTAATCCAAAAGGCATCACCTTCCAACGGTATTAGGAACGATGTGTCTTGAATGATGTTAAATCACGACTTTCTTCTTCTAAAGGTATTTCCCAGTAACCTTTCAAAACATCTAAACAGGTGATAATATTCAAGTGTCCAATTTTATTGATTGGATCAGTCATATTCTCCATTGGAAAATCAACAGGCTTGGTTACTTGAGTCAACAATCTGAAATCAATACATAAATGCATACTTCGTCTGTCTTGGCAACACATACGACTAGGTATGCTATTTCAACTTCACTTGGCTCAATAAGACCCAAGCTGTCTAATCTGTTTATCTACTTCATGTTTCAAAGATTCTGGGATCTTATAGATATATGGTTTTTTCCTTTCAGCTCCAGGTAACAACCGAATTCTATGTTCAACGCTGGCTATTTGGATCTCACCAGAAAATAACGTGATGTGCTTGAGTAAAAGCTCGTGTAATTCCTTTTGTTTGCTACCCTCTAAATGACTAATATCCACCTCGATGTCCCTTTTAGATGCAGCGCAATCCACTTTATTTGAAGTTGTATGAATTTCCCCAAACTCAGAATCATCTTCAAATATCACTCCCACAGTTTGTGCTCGAACATAAAATTTTCTTATTTTGTTTACATGAACATGCCGCACACTCCCATCGAGTAATTTAACCTTATAAGAATGAGGATTTACTCTTTCAACAATTTCACCTGAACCTGTCCACCTAGCATATAGCTTGTTGCTAGAGTCTGGTATAAGTAAATATACTAGATCACCATTTTTAAATTCTTTCATACTTTTGCAAGGGTTAAAATAATATGCGTAAGCTTCTTGTTTTTCCGCGAGAGATAAAGAAGTCAGCTCAGGTGCTCTCTAAATTATCTTTAATTCTTGTAGATAATCAACTGCTGAATTACTTAGATTAAGAGGTAATATTATTTCACCGGACCATGATAACTTTAACACAGCTAAGGGACCTCTAGCTTCACGACCGTACATAAGCATAAATGGAGATACACCTGTAGTACAATTTGGAACTTCACGATACGCAAAAAGTAAATAAGGTATGGGCTTGCAAAAAGTAAATAAGGCAGCTGATTGGCTTTCCGCAGCCAGATACATGACACCCGTTATGAAAAATAACTGAAATATCTTTCTTAGTGCAAATACATGTTTGTTCGCAAACATACTTAAATGTGCAATTGTGTGTAGTAAAATAGTAATACCAAAGTAACTTCACTCACCCAAAGTAACATTAATTAAGGAATTTTACACAACTATCATTATTCTTTCTTTACGAAATACACAAATGAATTATTATATTGTCCTTTTTAAAACAATTTGATCAAATTTCATTCAGGTATTTTTTTTTCCACTAGGAAATAAACACTTTACCATGATATCCTGTACATTAGTGCTAATAAAATGATAATGAAAAAGATAATTTTAATCAAATTTTATATGAATTGATTAAATATATGGCCTTTAGGAAAACTTTTTATTTCTCATAATAATGCTGCAATTATTCACATTTATCAACTGAATATATTACAAAGTAACTGAATTTTAAATTACATTAATTGGATGTGTTATTAAAATAAAATCAAATGATTCTGTACTTAAGTATGTAATACTTAGAAATATGTTATAAGATAAAATGATGAACATAGCAGTTAAAAAACAATAATGGCATCTTTTAAAGGTGTTTTCTGTGATTCTTCAGATTAATTTTATTGTTTTAAGTTATAGTTTTTACATGAGCTACATGGCACTTCAGCCACTAGTTTTCTTTGCAGTCATAGTTCCAAGTATTTGAATATCATTAGATCTCAATATTACGCTGTTCCTGAACTGGTACATAACAGTTTTATGCACACAAAATCTTAATTGCTTGTATAATGATAACAGATGTGATACTTTCTTGCCACCACAGAAGTTAATTTTTGTTCATATTATGCAAAATTGAAACTTAATAGCTTTAACTATGCTGGTTATAGTAATAAAACTTAATGTAATAAAATTACAGAAAATGAATAATTATCTGTATAACTGAGTCTCCACTTTTAAATAATAAAGAGAAAATATTCGTTACTAAAAATACATTTTTAATTAATATGCAGTGTTATGCAATTCAACAGTGAAAGAAATGCTCTTGAGAAAAATAATCCCATAATTCACAAGATTGAAAGACGAAAAAAATGACTGTATTAGACTTTAATAATTCTTTTGAATTAAATCTTTTAAACTAGAATTTTAAATGGTTTATTAGGAGGAATACAAAATCGCAAGGCTTACATTTTCAGTAAATTTGACTTAGTGTAGTGTGACTTAGTAAATCTATTAGTGTGAGAAGAGCATCTAATGAAATCTCCATAATCAATTTCAGTATGGATATAGGTTTATTTGTGACTTGCAAAACTGAGATCTAAATTATATTTTTATAAATTTTTACACACTTGCATTAGTATTGGTTCAAAGTTTATAAAAAACTGATCCTTGAAAATATGAACTATAAAAATACAAGGGTAATGTATAGAAGGTTATGCGTGCTATTTGCTTATCAAGTGGCATTAAAACATTCGTGGGAAAAAAATCTCTGCATTCTTCTGACTGTGTTAAACAAGGGTACTTCCCAGACCTCTGGCTATAATGTATTGTTTAACTGCCAGCTTTGTAACATATTTCTGGTTATACATTCAACAACAGCAACTTAATGGATTTTCATACCTCATGTGTGGATTTATATGCACTATATTTAACTGTCATTTGGCTGAACGGTATTCACTGGCTGTAAAAATGTAAATATCGCCACACAGATTTTTGGATTATTTCATAAACATTCTTGTTTTTAGAAAATGTTTTTTTTTTAAAATTATTTACGAGCGGAGCAGTAACCGTAAGCCGTAAAGATAGCCAAATAAATGTCTTTCACCAATGAGTTGGCAACTTTTCGTAAAAGGTGCAGATAATCAAAGTACTAAACCTAGACTAGCAGTTATTTTATATGACATTATGCAAACCAAAAGCAGTCACTATCTAGGAAAAACTGCTTATTTTCCACTTCTAACAGCATCTCTTAGAAAGAAACAGAAAAAACTTCAAGCAGTTGCAGTTTGGCAGTGGCCAAAACAGATGACTCGAATGCTGTGGTATAAATGAGTGTAAATAAAAGGCTTAGTGGGAATTTTCTATTCAAGTTAGTAAATAAGTAAATAAGGTATGTAATAAGTAAATAAGGTAAATAAGTAAATAAGGTATGTATGCTTGCTTCATTAAAATTCATGTTTCAAATTTCCTCAAACTGGAAAAGTAGGCTCATCAGAATTATGTTTTGGAAGCACTCCAAAAGTAAAGATTTAAAATTTTTTATTATTTTTGAAGGTCAAAATATGCTTTCCGTTACCTTTGGCTGTTCCGACATGAATTAAATAAAAGAGAGAGAGATTAGAGGATGTGGAATATCTAAATTCAAACATTGAGTATTAAAATAAATATTTTTAGTTTTCTTTCTTGAAGTATTCGGTGGGAAAATGTTTTTGTTTTCTAACTATATCTTTCTTGATTTTGAAAAATATATTTTTGTACATGTGTTGAAATTTAAGAAGGAAATGGCAGAAGAAAAAGTGGATACATTTAAAAAAGGAAAATAACTGTCTTGCAAACTGCAGTTACAAGAATGTTTAGGAAGTAGAAAGTGAATTAAATAAATCAGAAGTTAATGTTGAATGAGCTTGAAAAGTTTTAAACCAGATTAGTGCAAAAACCGAAACACTTTTTTCTCCTGATGCTGAGTTAGAATTAGCTTTAAACCCAAACAAGTTTTAAAATGAATAGGAAATTATAAAACAATCAGGGCCTAATTTCTAAAATTAGAAGTGCCAGAGACCCATGGAAGATTGTCAGGAAAGAAGAGCAAAAATAAATAAATAAATAAAATGGCTAGTAAAATAATTAATGATTAGAATAATTAAACAAATAATACTAAAATTTAATAAAATGCAAAGAGATAAATAGAAATATAATAAGTTATTAAACATTAAAATAAACTATTGGACCTTGGCATTTTTGTGGTTTCGCCTGGAATTATATTTCACACAAAAAATGAGAAATAGCTCAACCGGTCTCCAGTTTAATTTAAGCTCTGAATATAATGTGCTAGTTCAAGGGATGGTAGAAATAAAGACCATTATTTTTCCAGCACACCAATAAAAATCATTAAAATGGTTAAAGTGTCACTAATGGAAATATAGAGAATGCTATAAACAATAAGACAGTACGGTGAAAATCTTAACGGATGACCTGTAGGTAGAAAAATCAAAAGAGAAGAGTCCAACATTTTCTGACCACTATCTCCTCTCATTATAATTCTAGTTGGCAAGCAGAATATCACAGGGAAACAAATTTTCACAGAATCCGAGGTTTAGCTGAGAAAAAAAGTGATGGAAATGCTGCTATGTCCCGCTCCTCTACTTTCGAATGGTACACACGCTTTCGCGATGGCAGGAAAAGCACGGAAAAATGACCAGCACAGTGGACGACGCATCACAAAACGAACAGAAAATGAGGTCGCAAAAGTCCGCGCTTTGGTGACTGCAGATCGCCAAAAGATCCTTAGGATGATTGCGGATGAGTTAAAAATGGGCAAGGACACGCTGCGCAAGATTTTGAGGGAGAATTTGGGAAAGAGAAAGATTTGCTCGCGGTTTGTGCCGGATTTTTTGACTGACAATCAGAAGCAATGCAGAATGGAAGCTTTTGGGGACTTAGTCGACGCAACTGACCGGGGTCCGTTGCTTCTGCAATCGATCGTGACAGGCGACGAATCCTGGTGTTACCAGGACAATCCCGAAACAAAAAGACAGAGTGCCGAATGGGGATCACCATTTTCTCCAAGACAGGAAAAATTCCGTTTCCAGAGGTCGAAAGTGAAAGTCCTGTTGTTATTATTATTCACTCCGTTGTATTAGCCCCAGTCCTGGAATTTAACAGACACACCTTGTATTTATGAAATCCACATGCTGAGTAGAAAAACTGAATTGTACATTTTGTTATCTCTCACACAAGAATTACGATTGTAATTTCGCTTCTAGTTTATTGTTAGATGGGGAAGGAGATATTTTGAAAAGAAAAGGCGCATTCTATAAATGTTTGACAACATGTCATTTAGCACAAAATTTCAAAACAAAAATAACTTTTTCTGGAAATAATACACATAACTCTTTGTGGAAATAAACACGCAACTATTATGTGTAATGAAGAAAATCCTTCTGTCAAAGCTTCCGCAATTAAAAAGGGAAGGATCAGATCTTAAAATGCTGTCAATCCATGCGAGCTATTCAGAAGTAGATCTGCAAACTTTAATTTTGTGCATATATAGAAAGAAGAAAGAAAAATGTTTCCGATCAATAACAGATACAGGAAATGAAAACTATCATCGAAGATTATTAGAGATACAATGCAATATATTTGCTAGCTACAAAAAAGGGAACTATTCTAAAGTTAAAGCAGTTTTAAAACCATGGCCAAAGAAAAAGTTAGAAAGAAGTAAAAAAATCTTAAGAGCAGACAATGGAGGAGAATACACAGACAAAGAGATTGAGGAATATCTAAAAGAAGATGAAATCGAACATCCGACCACGATAGCATGTTTACAATAGAATGGTCTAGCATAAGGAAAAAATCGATGTATATTGGAAAGAGGAAGACGCCTGCTTCTCGATTCCAGACTCAAAATGCCGCGAACGGGCTGGCTGCACGGGTGTTTTCGTGGTTTTCCCCATGTGTAACGTGTATACGAGCCACTTTCCCTTAGAAAGTCCTCCACGAAGGCATCCCTCCCCTTAGGCAGATAACCCTAGTGTGCTTTGCCATAATTAAGTACACCACACACCACCAGACTCAAATGAAAATTTTGGGACGAACGTGTAATGACAGCTGCATATCTACAAGCAGACTATACTATTAAGATCAATCGAAAAAAATAATATTATATAGGTCTAGTATGCGCTCTGGAATGACAAAATACCGAATTTAAGCTGTATGAGTATATTGAGCAACATAGCCTATTGCCTGGTCCTAAAGAACAGAAGACTACAAATGGACGAAAAGGCCGAAAATGGGTTCTAGTTGTACGTAGACCGTTATGCAGGATATAAAAACTATTTGCAGCATACAGTCAGGATCGTCATTAAAAGAAGTCACGTTCGATTAAAATAAAAGGGAAGAAATACCTCGTCAAATAAACGATTGGAATGAAGAAATACAATGGATATTTAAGAAAGGTAAATAAAAAAAAAATCACGTTCTATGTCAAGAGAAAGAGGAAATTCAGTCCAAACGGAAGAAGATCCAAAATTAACGAGAAGATCTGAAAAGACAACGAAAGGAATACCGCCAAATAATTCTTATTCAAAGTAAATAAAGAAGAAGTCGAATTTTTTAAAAATTGGAAGAACTGCAAACTCTTCCAACAAACGAAAACGAACTGTGGTTGAAATCTACAAAAGATGAAGTGAAAGAGAAATAAAGCAGGAACTATTTGATCTTCCAGAAGGAAAGAAAGCAAAGCAATGGCATTAATCAAACAAAATACAATGTTTCAAGAAATGTCATCCGATGCAAACAGAGGCGTAGCTAGGGTTTTCAACGCGCGCGGACAACTGAAGACTTTCCCCCTCTTTCTGTGTGCCAAGAATGGAAAAGGTTTCATTCTAAAATTTCGTAACATCAGTGTGCCGTCCCCTGAATGCTCCACACGGGGACAGATTTCCCCTCTTGCCTCACCCTAGCTACGCCACTGGAAGTAAAGCTCGTCTGATAGCTAAAGAATATTGCCAAAAATTTTGGCGTAATTGTACTACATCTGCACTAGTCGTAAAATACAATACAATAAGGCAGAGCTTAAATTGCCCCCGAGCTCACCGGAGCTTGGCTCCGGTACTTCTCAGTTTTTGAGGTAAATCGTAATGCTAACCGGAGCGCACTGGAGCCCTAAATAAAAGAGATCCGGCTCTTCTTTTATGTAAGTGAAACACTGTTTCAGTAGACAAATTTTATTTTAATAAAAAGTATGTCTTAAAAATCTATTCTTTTCTGAATGCATGCCTATCTTTGTCTGGGAAAAAAAACTTGGCGGAGGTTGAGGCTTTTAAGGTTAGAAAATATCCCATCCACGCGTCAAAGGCTTATTCTCCAGGTAGTGCAATGAATTGAAAGTGAGTGAAATTTTTCGTTCCCGAAAGTGTTAAATGAGATTATCTTGGTAGTGCACATGCAACGCTAATAACATCCCACTGCAGAGCTCTTATATACTTTTGAATTACGTAACCAAATACAAAAATTGTCACTTGTGCAGATCTGTTCTTATGTTGTTATCGGATCCGATTCGGTGGGAATTTTTCCCTCATTCGCATTTTGCGAGACATCTAGAATTATATAGGCAAGGCATCTCCATCAGATAGCGTTGAACTCTTTTCTGTTTATTTTCGAAGCTGCAGGTCTCCGTTAAAGTTTCTTTTCATACTTTCATACTATGTGTAACGTGTATACGAGCCAGTTTCCCTTAGAAAGTCCTCCACGAAGGCATCCCTCCCCTTAGGCAGATAGCCCTAGTGTGCTTTGCCGTAATCTCAATAAACCAAAACCAAAAACCATGCTTTCATACTATTTGTAGCATTATCTTCATTTGTGGCTTACCTTTTTCCCCTGGTATGCTGGAAAAATTAAGGTCTTTGTTTCTCTCATCCTTCGAAACTGTACATTATCTCTTCATTCAGGGCCTATATTTTGTTAATGCTTGCTGATCTATAGCTTAATTCTTCTTGTGAATCTTTCCAGCCGCAGCCCAAAATAAGACGATGTTCGAGATTTTATTTTATTATTTAATTATTAATCACTAATTAAATTTTTATTTGTTTTTAAATTTTTATTGAATTTTAATTGTTTAATATTTAAATTCTAATTACTTTATTATTCTAAGTATTTAATATTTTAATCACTAATTATTGTATTATTTTAACTATGTAATATTTTAATTACTAATTATTTTATTATTTTAATTAGTAATTATTTTATTACTATAATATTTATTTATAATTTATTTTTTCCTTCCTTTCTTGGTGGCCTTCCACATACGGCTGCAGCACTTCTAATCTTAGAAATTAAGCCCTGAAGTAAGGGCAGTTTTGACAATATCAGCTAAGAACAATATGCATGAAAACTATTTCGAAGTTAAAACAGCATTTCTATACGAAAACTAAGTAATATACGTGCATCAACCAGACAGTTAAATTTTTCCAGGGAAAGGAAACAAAGTTTGTAAAGAAAAGTATTTAGGAATTGAAGCAAGGAGCCAGACTTTGAAATTCCAAAATAGCTGAAATTCTTTGCAATGGCGACGGTTGTATCCTAAAAAAAGCTGATCCACGCCCCTTTCATTAAACAAAGGAAATATAAGAACTTACATAACTGTATATGTTGATGACACTGGGATGATGAGGATAGGTTACACTGATTTGGCGACTAGATATAAGGATTGGTAACTGACTGGTTTGCGCTTTATTTAGGTTGTGTGTTACTGCATATAGAACTATAATGAAATTTATTATAAATACATGAGAAGCTCTATTATTAATACAATAACGACAATTAAAAAAATGCATAGGCAAGAAAAGAATTGTCCTCATCATGCGAGAATCTTGCGAGCGGCAAGAATCTCTCAAGTCAAGAGTTCAAGAGCATTCTGGGTTCTTTTCTTGTCTAAAACAGTTTTCAGACTGAACTAGTCACGCTGTTTTAATTTTTCGGTTGTATTTTACGTCCTTTGATTCGTTATAATTGAAACGATACCAGAGGAGAAACAGGATCATTGTCTGTCACCCTCCTTGAAATCGAGAGGCTTTGATGACAGACATAGTGTGGATTGATAAAAATCCCTGACACTGACTGTGAAGTTATGATTCTTCAAATGTCAAGCGGAGTCGTAACTGAACGAATTATGCTTCTTTAGTGTCAGATTTTTTTGTCTCACTCCTCGTAACAACTCGAACACTGTGACCTGTGGGAAACCCATACATGAATTTCTTACATTTGCGTGGTCCGCCGCAACACGCTAGTCGTGAGTGATAAGCATGAATTAATCCAAGAAGTTGAACGAATATCCGAAAAAGTTTGACATTCAGAATTTGAGAGAAATATCTATATATTTAGGAACGGAAACCCAAAAGGATGAACACTTTAAACTCCACCAAGCTAATAAGATCAAGAGTATAATCAGGAAATTTGACGGCTGATAGCAAAAGAAACTAATTTAAGAGCATGTGTACGAATTCAATCATACCCATGAGAACGAGTTCAATGAAAAATAAAATAAACAAGAGAACAGTTTTCCTGATAACCAGAAGCAAGAGTGTTTATTTAGCAAGAGTGTTAAGACTTGATATAGAAAATTCTGTTGGAATACTTGGCAGAAAAGTGAAAAATCCATGGGTATTGGATTGGCATTGTGGTATTAAAATTTTTCGCTATTTAACAGCGACTATCAGTTGCAAATTACATGTAACAATTAAACGATGAACCTGTCATCAAAGCATGTTTTGACGCTGAGAGGGTCGGAGACAGTTGTGACGGAAACTCTACATGGGATGCATATTTCAAATCGGATACAGTATAGTATCATGAGCAAGAACAAAACTAGGTTGGTTTGTAGAGTCATTAGGAGGTAAAAAATACCTTATATACTCCCCTTTTAAAGGCGATTGAGGATTAGAATACCCAGTTGACAAATCCTGGTGGTGAAGAATCATCGTTCACCAGCTTTTAGTTCGGTCGTCACTTTAAAATCATTAGGTTATTTTGAAGCAGGAGATGTGAAAAAATGCAAAACCTTCGCCGGGACTCGAACCTGGACCTCTCAAATACGTACCAAGTGTGCTACCGTTACACCACGAAGACATGCTAGAAGAAGGGAGAATATATCTTATAACTTTATCTTCTACAGAAGCTGAATATTTGCTATAACTATTCACAAAAACCATGGTGGATGAGGCAACTCAAAGATTTAAATTTCATTCAAAAGTGGCTAGCATTATATCTGAAGACATTCACTGTATAAATCTTTCTAGAATGATGAAAGGGAGCAGTTACACTATACGCATTGATGTAAAATTCACTATCTCTGTGATTTACAAAACCAAGAAATCATCAAATTACAACGCTGCAGCAGCAAAGTGATATGTGTAAGCATGTTCACGAAATGTTTGCCTAGACCTCAAGTAAAACATTTATTGATTTTTTAATTTGAAAATATTTTATTGAATAGAATTGGAAGTATTCTGTTTGGCACAGCTCTTCTAGTAAAAGACTGTTGAACTGCTCGTCCAAACGAACAGCGAGAAAGTGTGCAACATTCATCCCCTTTGATGAAATATAGACCTTAGCTTTCAGATACCCTAAAGAACAACAATCAGAAAAACCTTTCTGTTTAACAATGAGTCGATCCGTGGATTTGAAGGAGTAAATTATGTAAATTTACTGCTAATTTCGCCTTTTGTTTTTCCGTACTGCTATAAAATAAAGTGCATCATTATCTAATAGCCCCTCAGGGGCTCGCCTTCTGTGAGTACGGGTGTGGCAATCCCGAGGTACCCTAGCCCTTCAAGGGATCACTTTCTTGGTGAGACGGGAGTCACGATCCTGGAGCCTTTAGTGACCTTTCCTCCCTTCCTTTTCATCTCTACTATTTTCATTTCTTCTGCCCTTGTGGTTTTCCTTTTCGAGGTTCAGGCTCAAAGTGAGATTCTGTCACATTCCTTGGTTTAGAGTTTCTCACGGAGAGAAAAACCACCTACGCGTTTGCCGTGCGTTGTGACCCGTAAGGCTGGAAAGGAGGGTCATGGTAGTTGAGAGGCGAAGTACTGTCCCCAACACACTGCTTTGGCCTCTGCTTCAGATTGAAACAGGAGGCACTTGCTTGTCCCTCCTGGTGTCAATCGGCTGGTCATGTGTCCTTAAGGACAGTGGCTTGGAGATAAGCTTTCGGAAGTTCCTGCTTTCGGGAGAGCTGACTGTGGGGTCTTCAGATTGCGTATAGACCCAGTTAACCCTGGCGCAGTTTTCTGCATCCCCTTGTTGGACTCCGTGGTGGGTGGGGCGGCCGGGTCTAAATTATTTCTCTCTTCAATATGGCTAATTCAAAAATATATATGATTAAAGAATATAATTATAAGTGTGCTGTTGTTTTTAAACCTTTTTCTCTATCTAGCGTATATACAATAAATCCTGTGTTTGGCGCATATGGCCTTAAGAGCTTTGCGCCATAAATCTATTACCACCACCACCACATTATCTAATAGTATTTGGATGCGTTGTCTTAAGATAAGACATTAAGACATTGAATAATTGTCGCGGTGTAATCTCGGAAGTCGACCTTCTCTGTGTTTCTGAAGAAGAGATCGCCTCCCAGCTGTCTGACCAAAATGTCTGTGGTGTTAAGCGGATCAAGAGGCGTAAGGAAGGTCAGTTGATCGATACAAAACACGTGATCCTGACCTTCAATTCGCCTGATATCCCTAAGAATACTAAGGCCGGATTTCTAAATTGTTCTTTAAAGGCCCGTCCACACGAGGACGCTCCCGACGTAGTTGACGTAACTTTTTTGACGCCGGCGTAAATTCGCAGGACGCAGAAGACGTAAAACTGAGTACGCTCCTGTTCAGCATTTTCGCCCGCGACGCGCGCGTATAGCCAATAGCCGACCGAGTTCTTATCACGTGTCATAATCAGAAAACCTTCTTGCTTACCCGTTTCAATATGGCGTCAGAGCCACACAGAGATGAGTTTTTGCTTAGAAATATAACTGTATACAACAATAAAATAATCAGCATTGTTCACGCCATTTTCAGATTTCTCAAACCGTACATATTAGTATACATTTAAAATTCTCATTAAAGGGGAAAACTGTATACTTATAAAGCAATGTTCCGACCAGTATATCCATATGCTTCACCTATTTATAACACCGTAAGTAATAGGAACCTAAATAAATTACAGTTTCTACGAAATCAAAGTTTCTGCCTTACAAAATTCTCCTTAATTATTATAAATATTGGCTATATCATGTGTAATAAAAAGCTCTATAAATATCCCAATATTAAATACACCAAAAACTAACTTCAGCAATATAATAACTTCTAAAATAAAGCAGTTGACTGTGAAAGAGTATTCAATAAAATACAATTACGAAATTTTGGAGGAAAGTTACAACTTGTGTCATACAGCAATCATTTATTGAAGTTTAATTAAATTACCTTTGCAGCAACTTCTACTTGTTACATTATTTTTCACAAACTCTGCTATCGCAGATAGCTGAGTGGTTAGCGCGCTGCTTTGGTAGCGGAGAAATGGAAAGGTGGCAAGTTCGAACTCACCCGTAGACGGTATAATTCAGTTAGCTTTTCTCGTTTTGAAACGTGTTTCTTATATTTAATCATAAATCATTGTATTCTTATTTTACCTATTATTATTGTTTTCATTTCTTATTTTATTCATTATTATTATTGTTTTTAATTTAGTTTAAAAATGTGCAATGCAAATAGAAATCCTTATGTAAAAATATATCTGCATCTCTTTATCATATATCATCTATAAATTCTCTCTTTATTTTTACTTTATTGCATATTTTATCATGCACATAATTTCTCATAAACTGTCCAAAGTTTGAACCTCATTCTAAATTCAAAAATAAATAAAAAGAAAAACAAAAGACCAAGGGAGAGCGAGTTAAAAAAATATGAAGTTGGTTTTATTATATGGTGGATGGTGTATATAAAGAGAATTAAGTAATTTAATTCTCTTTATATACTGTATTCCAAACCAATTTTATAAATCCTAATTTTCATACGATATAGAATCTGCAAGTCTGTCAAACTGGTCGATACTCATCCTGAAGGAATTAAAAAACAAGTAATATACCCCCTCCCAAAAAAAAAAAAAATTAAGTCAATTCCTACTTAGGTCCACAAAGAAAAGTTTAAAAATGCAAACATAAATAAATAAATAAAAATACAAACATAATTTTTTTTAATTAAAAATTAAAAAAATTTTAATGTGTGAAAAAGCTGTATTAACATCAAGTGTCATTCACTGCAAGTTTAAAAAATTGTATTTGAACTTGAATGGATGAATAAAAAGCATTTTATGTACTGAAAATTTGAACAAGATATAGGGAGAGTGTGAGCTAATAGTAGGAATTTAATAATTCCAGATATTCCTTTCGCAAACAAGGCAGTAAAAAAAAAAAAAAAAAAAAAAAATCTCTTTGAACAGGTCGCTCTAAATAAATCTTTCGGACCCATTCTTGCCATTTTTTGCGGTTTTGCCTCTGCTTAATAATTGCACATAATAGTAAAGTTTCAGCTATAAAAAAAATCATCTGATTCGGACAACTTGCCGCAAACATACAGAAGAACAGCGAAGTAATAAGATACAGCTCTGTTGACGCTATATTACAGCGTCACGTGATTTTTGCGCAAAATAATTCTATTGGTTAAACGCACTCTTCGCAAGCGTACTCGTTTGGACGCTTTTACGCTGGTAACGTAAAAGCGCGTTCGTCAGCTACGTTTCGAGCGTACTCGTGTGGACGGGCCTTAAGACGTTATAGTCCAAACCCTATGCGATTACCTTCAGAAATGTAAAGGGTTTATCTGATCACATCGGGGTTTATCTGAGCTAACGGAGTCAGTTTCATGTGTCGACTAGCTCCGCTATGCCTGCAGTTCAGATTTTTCAATTTGCTGCCTATGGGGAAAAACTGGTTTAGGGTATGGTCGGCTACGTCAATTGTCTCCGTTAGCTCAGATAACCCCCAGTGTGAACGGCCTTTTAGAGTTAAAACTACTCTATAATTAGTTGCGTTAGAACTATAACTAGTAACTAAACATGAAAACTTCTGAACTAATTGTAAACGCAACCTGGTTTGGCATTCTGCCAAAACACTTAGGTTCCTTCCCGTGTAGTAGCGATAAACACTAGGGTGCCTGCGGGCAGTGCACTACCCATTCTAGAACTAATTTTAACTTTCCTAATGAATTCATGTACTAACTTAAAAAGAATTAATACTTTTTCCGTAATGAATTAAAAGGGATGGATTTATAAATGAGAATTAGTAAATATTTTCGGATAAAGAATAGTATTGGAGATAAGCGAAATTCACCAGAAAGCCGCGCGAGCGAGGCAAGTTACACAGAACTGGTACTGGTAATAGAGCTATAATATTAATAAAAATTCACAATATAGATAACATAGAATATAACTTAATTACAATGACTATTTTTCACAAACAATTCTCTTACTGAGGATACACATGGGTCGCTTGTTATTCTTACCATGATTGTAGTCATAATTGTAAATACTGATGGCAGGATTCAAGATACTGCGTTATTTAATATGAAAATTCTTAGCAAGGTAACAAAAATAAGTTCTTATTTGACAAATTTTTAATTCCTCGTGGATTTTACTATTTCGCACACATCACGGGGCATTCGTGATACGCCGTAAGGTACAATTATGTGCAGTTTGCATGTTTCTCCTGCTGGTTGTACATGAATAAGCCCAGACCGGGCAAGCATAACACAGCAGGGGACGCAAGTTGGATTTATAAATGAGTAATTTATAAGCAATGGATAGAACGCTGCCCCGGCAATTAAGGGGAACAGTTGAACTTTATGTGCACAAAACTTTTGGATAACAGATGTAATGAGTAGGGTTCATGTAAGCGTTTTAGTGAGGATCATACCAAGATAAGGACTTGCCTAGCCCAGGGCAGAGTTGATCCATAAAATGGCAGGTTGTCAGTGATGTTTTTTCCCTTTGTGAATAATATATTAATATAATAATAATATAATAATGGTATCAACATTGACTTGAATTTTTAACGTTGTCAGCCAGGTCTCTAATACCTGGATGTGAGATTGTAACCGTTGTATTACTTGGCTAATAGATGGGCTTCGCCGCCCAACCGGTATAGTGGTTAGCGTTGCTGACTACCGTGCCGAAGGATCCGGGTTCGAATCCCGGAGAAAGCATGGATGTTTGTATATGTTTAATAAAAATTTATAAAAACGTTTGTTGTTAATTTCAATATTAACCCTCACGAATGGGAGGAAACGGCGTTCGCCAAAGTCCTCATCATCTTTCTTTTTGTCTAAAAGGCAAGATTGATACTGATACAGATGGGCTTCGTGTAAGGATCGCTGTGCCATCAGCGTACATTGCTAGTGTAGTGTCGGGTGTGCTGGGAATGTCGTTCACATAAATGTTAAAAAGGGCGGCTCCTAAAAGGGATCCTTGTGGGACGCCAGCTGAGATAGCTCGACATGTGGAATGTGTGTTAATGAGGCGGATGACAATACGTCTACCTGAAAGATAGGATTTAATTATATGCGCAATGTAATCTGGAAATTGCAGATTGTTGCTGTAGTTTGCTCCTAAATCCAAACTGTTGTGGGATGATGATGATCTTATTTACCTTCAAATGATCCTGGATTCTTCTCTTCATATTTTTAACAATATGTAAATAGATATCTATAAATGCGCAAAATTAAATAAAGTTTAATCAAACAGTTAATTACAAATGAACAGCATCTGTTATCTCAGATTACTTAAAAGTAATTTTCTGCCTCCTTTTAAATGTGCGCTTTTTGAACGCAGTGAAAAAAATGACAACGTAAAAAAATTCTTCCTTTTATGTTCTATCCATTCATGTTCAATAAATCAGGCCGAGTAGAGTATGCGTGTTTTATTACTTAAAAAATCATAATGATCAAATTTTTTTCTCCCACCTCACCTCAAGAAATTCAACAAGTCATCAAAAATCTGAATATAAAAAAAGCACGCGGCTATGATGGAATTTCAAATAAAGCTATCAAAGAACTTCCACGCAAATGCAAAATTCTCATTGTGAATGTCATCAATGTATGTATAAGAAAATCCTACTTTCCACAGCAATGGAAGCACGCAATTATTATCACCTTCCGCAAACCCAACAAAGATCCTAAAAAATCCTACCAATTATCGCCCGATAAGCTAAACCATGTCTGGGCAAGATCTTTGAAAAAGTTATCCAGGTACAACTCAACGATTATATTTCGAAAAATAATGTCATCCAAAAACAACCAGTTCAGCTTCAGACGCGGACATTCAACCAAAGAATATCTAGCTTCTTTCTCGCTATAGCTTCTTTGATTCAACTACTACGCAACTAGAGGTCAAAACTTCTCGGTTGATGCTTCAAGAACTACTAACGATATCTCGTGCGCAGTTGCGTCTAGTTCATGGTCGTGGCCTCCGCGGTTTAAACGAAGCAAAGGAGGGGTCCGCAAGAACAGCACGAGGAAAAAGCAACAACTTCATATAATAGTATATATATCGTTGGGGGAAAAAAGTTTCTTATCTCACTTACTTTCCTACTTAATAATGTAAACAAGAAAGACACACAAGCGCCAATACTGTTATTTTATTTCAACTACAAAACATTATGACAGCATTAATTAAGTGGTACTCCCGAATTCTTTCAATTCACCCATGGAAAACCCAGCTCTGTACGACAGGTGCCAGCTTTTTTTTATTTAGCTGTACATTTCACATGAATACCTTGTCGCAGATTTTTATTGTTCATATTTTTGTCGATATTACTTTCATCTTTGTTAAATGTGTTTTGCTGTAGCCCTGTAAATCTGAATAGTCGGAAATGTACTAGTACTGTAAAAAGTTGGTATAGTTTCGTACGATGTAGAGTTTGTTTTTTCCTTTAGAGATAGAGATATATTTCATTTAGAGATAGAGATTTTTTTGTTTCAGTAGATGAGTAAAAGAAATGTTAGTTACTAGTTTTAAATGTTTTGTCTTCAGAGTAGCTGTATGTCATTAAACAAGGGATAACAGATTTGCGTTTGATAATAATTTAGCAGCATCTGTTAGCAAAGAATTCTGATTTTTTTTTCTTCACTTTCCTTTCGTTACTCTCAACTTCATGCTTCTCAACAATCAGAGTATGCATTCTTTTCGTTATTCCCAACCTTATGCATCTCAACAGTGAGAGTATGGATTTAGATTAAATTATCTTCTAAATGCAGTAGAGCCTTATTAATCTAGCCAAAAATTTGGATTTTAGCGGTTCAGGTTAAATAATTTATAATGCAAAAAAATATATTGCAAATTTCATAATCAAGACTGCTTCCGACATGTTTATTGTATGCTTATGTAAACAGAAAGTCAACACTCCTCCATTTTCATCATAATTAACTATTGCTGACACACTGTGTACAATTTCCACGTAATTTAAAATTTGATAACCCATGTCACCCTCATCCTTGGCCAGGAAGGGTCCACTAGCAGCTGAGCGGTAAAGTCTCCAAACACTGATAATTTCATCCAGCATTTGAATTCCAGTGAATTGGCTGACTGCATGGGCGTTTTCATGGTTTTCCCCTTGTATAATGTGTGTGCGAGGCAGTTTTCCATCGTAAGTCCGCCTTGAAGGCTTCTTCCTTAGGCAGATAGCTCTCAAGTACTTTGCCATAATTAATTAAACCAAGGCCAAGGTTGAAATTTAAGCATCATCTATGATGCACTCGTAACCAGGGACCAATTTTTGTTATTAAATTAACAATAATTGATATTTTGGAAGGTGTATGGGTTAATGCGATGTGGATTAGCAAAGTCTTGCTGTATTGTATGCATTACACAATCAATCATATTCAGTTTTTTAGATATTATACTTTCTTAAAAAGTGAAAACAAAAATGTTACACAATGCATATTTAATTTTGTGAGCATTATTTTAATTTAGGTATACTTTCTCATTTTGATGTATAGAGTTGCTTACTTTTCAGAATTTATCTTAGAGAAAATTAATATACGAGTATTATTTTAAAGTTTATTACAAATTACTTAGGAAATATGTATACAAATATCTCTGTCAATTTTATGCCATTTTGTTTTTATAATTTTACAAAAGACCTGCATTACTATGTGTTTCTACTTACCAAAAGAAATCCAAAAATGATTTTTCTTGGTTACGAAAACAAAAGTCATAAAGCAAACATAGAATTCATTCAATGCTAATTTTATTTCTAGAAAAATTGTCCAGAATTGCCTTTTTAAGTTAAAGATAATTAAAATTTCAGTATGTCTTGCTTTAGTAGTCTTGACAAATGTAACAACAGATCCTTAAACTGTATGTGGTTACCTATATTTTAGGAGCATAAATTTGTCACCTGAGTCAGACATGGGTGTGAACACTAAGAAGTTAATATTGAAAGATCACCTTCAGAACATATTTGTAGAAGGTTTAGAATGTCTGTAAACAACTGTGTAATTTAAAACAAAAAGTGTGAGGCTAAACTTTCAAGCATTCCGCTCAGCTGGCCTTGATAAATACTATTATCTCTGTGCATCAAGATTAAATTTACTATATTTATGTATTAGATGCTACTAATGAAATTAGTACAACATAAGCTGAGTGAGAGTCTGTTTGGTATAATTATCAGTGCCCACTGATTTGGTCATTCCATCTATATGATTCCTAGCAAATTCCAGAATTCAGGGATGAGACTCATTCAGGAATGAGTAATGTAGAAAATCATCAATTAATTATGTCCCTATTGTTATTTCAATGGAGTTCTATCAAAATTGATATCATTGTAATTCTATTGTTATAATGTACTTTTCTGTGGGCCACTGCACACATTCTTTTGAATTATTAGACTATTGTTAAGATTAAACAGATGTATTTAAGATGAAGACCTTCTGTTTCTCTTTGTGTTTAAAGTGCAGCTAGGTGTGCAGGGTAGGTTCAGAGTGTAGCAACATAATGATGCATATGTAGTGGAAATCAGAGAAGAGGAGAAAATCACTTGGTTAATCTTCGGATTATGGTAACTTGGCGACTTTTTGGTGAAAATTTGAAGACCAACCCTGCTACAGCATTCTGCTAGTTTTGTTTTCACGAAATAAAGGCATGTTTTTTTTTTTAATTCAACATTTTTTCCAATAATCTGCTAGCTGAGTTATGCTTATACTAGAACTTTTATGGAACAAAAATTCTTAATCATGACGAAGATTATGTGCGAAATTGGGAGAAAATGCAGAATCGCAAACTGCTTGTCGCGTTTTTAAGAATTGCACATACACTGTATTCATGTACACGTCGACCTAGTTTCACTTAAAAAAACCTAATCACTTTCTTCTATCTCTATACCATTCTTGACAGTGAACACTTTCATAATAACTGCAATTCAAATACTATTATCTCGGGTATCTGTAGCATTGTTGGTGCAATCCCAGTGCAGTCAGAAAAGAGACCGTTGAGCCTAATGGCAGGATAAATAAATTTAAGAACTGGTTCACTTCTTAAATGTGATAAAATTAGGTATTGAGTTGCTGTAAATTATGTAAATAAGTGTTATAATTCAATTTTAATAAATGGTTTTCTGAGCTAAAATTATTTTGGGAAGTAGTTCTGCTAAAAATCGCTGAATCCTACCACTCGTTATGCCATTTTGACGACTCCTGTTTAGTCTAACAACAAGTAAATCAATTGTAAGAAATATGCAGCAGCATAGAACACAGTATAAAATAAGAATTGATCAAACATCATTATTGAATGAAGTACAGTAAAGTAACAGTAGACAATAAAGGATCACTATAGTAATGAAATGGAATCACGAAGGAGTTATAAAAACTACAGCCCAGCCTGAAAATGTTCAAAAATAAATAAACAAATAAATAATAAAAACCACAGAACTGCTTTTTATATGTCTTTTCCAGCTTTTTTATTTAATTGCATTTTCAGCATATTAAAAAAAAAATATCTGAAGTCTTTCGTATTTTAAATTACGTCCAAACGGGTGTTTTTTTAACATTCTGTGTGTTACCTTTATTTATTAAATATCATGTTCTTTGCACTTGAACCATAAAATTCAGTTCAAGAGCAATATTTCAAAATAATTTTAAAATGAGCATATCTTTAGAATTTCCGGTACACAGTCTTACGCGCTGGAGATAAAAATGTTTTTTCTATACAACGTTGCCATTGCTAGCTTTGAAATCCTTGAGTTTGTTATTCAAAAATTTGTTAAAAGTTTTACAAAATATGAAATTGATAATAAAGGAAATTTCAAATTTTCTCTTCCAAATGTGCATATTTGTGGGAAGATTATGTTATTCAAAATATAATACAGAGTGATAATATTTGGTGGCAACAATTTGAAAAGTGAAACAACACTTTTAGTGAATTGATGCAAAAATGAAATTAATAGTCCTACTGGGCAAATTGCCCCTTTGGACTTATCATCAGTAACTTCAGTGGATACAATAAATCAAACCACTTGGCCTTTTTAGAAGTAGTAGTTATAGACTTCACATTTGCCTCAGGAAAACTGATTGTCACAAAGTAGATAGGTTTCATCTGTCTACTCTGTAACAATTTGGAACTGATCTGTTACTGTTTCAGTATTGTAATACACACAAACATCGTAACTGAATGATTTGAGAAGATGGGAATAATGAACTGAGGTACCTGGTTCAAAATCCAGTATCAACCCATTTCAGCATCCTTGGAATTAATTGGTGTGTTGGGTGGGTGCTAGATCAGATGTCCTAGAATCAATATAAAATTTGTTTTGCATCATATGCTGCTGGGAAAATGGCACAAAAGACCTACATATATATAACAAAAGTTTATGGAAAATCTTTCTAAAAGGGTAAGGGCGAGTCGTAAACCTGTTTTGTATTGATACGATTTGAATTTTAGAATAGCATACAGTATCTGTTAATAATTAAGTAAACAATACTACTTTTATTGTGTATTAGTTCAAATTCTTTTGTTATTAAAACAAGTTTTTTTTATGTGTATGTTAGGAGAAGAGCGAAATTGCTGCTATGTATATTTTATTAGAAGTATGCAGGGTGAACTGAATAAGTGCACAAAGCTTTAGGGGGTGATAGAAGGCAGCTCTACGAGCAGTATTCGTCATAGAATGTATGGTCAGAACGCAAGTGGTGAGAAGTTTCTACTGTAGGGTAGTTTTCTACTGTCACATTCAAAGAATTAACACAAGAATGAGAGGAGATACTTAAAAAAAAATTTTTTAACAGGAATGTAATTGATGTAAATTCTCAAAGAAATTGCTCAAAAGACGTTCTACTAGCTGTAATGCAGGCATCACACCTGCGGGATAGGGACTGACCCACATTTGCGAGAACACCAAGCATTTCTTGAGTATCGCCGGCAGCAACGGCATTCCTGGTGACTAGACCCATATTGGTTTCAATGCGGGGACTTGCAGATTAGGCTTTTCATATGCCACCACAGGAAAAACTCCAAACATGAAAGATCCGGTGATCTTGATGGCCAAGCTATGCAACCACTGCAACCAACCCATTGACCTGAAAATTTTATGGTTCATATAACCAGCAATCCACAGTAGAAAATACTATTGGGTTGTGAGGACCGACCCCTTTTATGCCATTTACAATGCCAGCTAGTGGTTTGCCGTTTGCATTCTGACCATACATTCTTCAACCCCTTCTATCAACCCCTAAAGTTTTGCCCACTTGTTCAGATTCACCCTGTATATACTCTAAATGGTGCTTTCATGATATTGCCGTTTTTTAATTTAATTTTTAAGCTTTGTTTAAATCTGATTTACTTAAGTTTGATATTTTAAAAATGCTATTTCTGTGCTATTTAATCATTCAAGAGTATGTGTCATTTGCAGTGTTTAAATTAATGCTCTAAATAGTTTCATAGTATATTTTTGAAAACAAAATCTGAATACTACTATTGTTATTGTGGTGTTTTAACATGTTAGAAAATGTGGCCTAATTCATATTAATGTTCTTTTACTGTTAGGATTTTTAATGGGATCTAGTGACTTAATTGCACAAACAGCAATTGAAAAATGTGAACTGAAAGGAATAGAAATCTCCAGAGTTGCAAGATTTGCATTTCTTGGTGCTTGTTTTGTGGTAAGCTATTTACTATATTTCTGTATATTATGAATCCAAGATAATGACATTTCTACTGTAACTTCACTGAAATCCCTGGATGGAAGGAATTAAAACAGGTTCTCATTTAGATTTATTTTGAAACTTATAAGTGAAATTCTAGGTTAGATCTTATTATAACCTAGAATTTCATGTGTTAAGTTTTAAAAAAAGTCCAAAAGGACAACTTGTCTTCATGTCTTCCATGTCAGGTGTTCGGCGTTGCTGCACTATAAACTTCTTAAAAGACTGAATAGGAGACACAGCCCAGAAGTAATTTGTAGAAAAGCATTTTATGAAAAACTGTATATGTCTGTATTGTTTTTAAATTACAAAATCATTGTTAATGATAAAAATATCTTTTATTCCAAATGGGGGGAAATAAAAAAAATTGCAAGAGTGTATATATTTAAAATGATTCCATTAGTTTTAGCATGTTCCTTCTGTAATTAAGTTTCAGAGAGATAATGTAGAACTAAGGATGTGTTTTTGTCTTTTCCTAGGATGTGATAAAAGCTATGTATCTTTAGAAATATGACCAATGTTAAATAAAAGTTGAGGCCTCATGTATTTAGTGGATGTAGCCTTTTTTGTGTGTGTGGTACACAGTGGTGTAAATAAGGCTATACAAGGGATGCCATCGCATAAGGACCCAAAGGCTTAAAAGACCCTTGAATGTCCTGCTGAACTACATTTATGTGTATATATAGTATATGATGCAGATATAACAGCTGAATTCAGTGTTGCACTAAATACCAAAATAAATAAATGAATAAAAAATGGCTGTATGCTTTAGTTTTGATTCCCTTCTAGGGGATAGCTTTCATGTCATTAGCTATAACTGGAGCCAGACTGTTGTTCGTGTTTATTGTGAGAAGTCCTGAATTTGTTAAGGCTAGCACGTGATAATATCTGCGAAAATTAAAACATAGGAAGTCAGGCCCCCCCTTAAAGTTCACTAGAAGTCACAGAAATTCCAGTTTTGGGAAGTGATGTCAAATTTTGTCATATAAGAAAAGTCAGTTGGCTGAGGTAAAAATGACAGCTGATCTTTGGAATATGGTAACTGGTAGTTTGGCGACATTTTGGAGGCGATAAAGGTTACTACTAGCTAGCTATATTCTGTGTTGTGTTAAACGTGACGTTAATGGACAAATTACAGTTCTGTAATCGGAAAAGGGGGTTAATTTGGAAAAGCTTCATTGTGTGTTGTGTGAAATACTGTTGATTAATTTTCGGATTGTATGGCACTATGTAAAGTGAATTCTATATTTTTAATGCGTTTATCTGATAATAATAATAAGTTGAGGTTATGTGAAAAGAAGGATATTACAAGTTTAAATGGCGGTGCAAGAAATATGGTGAAAATGGACATTTTGTGAAAAAGGAGTGTCCTTACATTTTCACAAACGTGTGCATCAAAAAGTGTACGTGGTTTGCTGAAAGTAGTTTGAGTATAGGTGAAATTTTATTAATTTCTTATTACTTGGTGAATAGACTTCCAGTTGACTACTGGATTTAGGATTTAGAAATTAGCAGTAGTACTGCAGATTCGGTAAGTTAGTATTTTTAATCATTTGAGGATATTATTTTTATGCATTTTTATGGCCTAAATGAATACTGATCAAATACCATCAAGTCGGAAATTACAAATGATTCTAAACACAGGTGATACTGAAAAAGGGGAGACTGAGCTCTTTGGAGTTGTGGGAAAATGTGGAGGTTGTTTAATTAACTTCTGTGCATTCCATTTTATACAGAGAAAAAGAAAAATTTAATTCTGTGAATGAATGCATCTTTTTTTTACTATGAAAATAGAATATTGAACCATAAATTGTATGGCAAGTAACATCTTTTTTAAAAAACATAGGAGTAGAAAGACATATTCGTTACATCGATGGATTTGTAGTGTAAATATTGAGTTTTGCCTTTTGAATACAGTAAGACCCCGCTTAAGGCTGTTTCGGTTTAGCACTCTTTTATTTCAACCCGGTGATTCCACGAAATCGCTCGCAGCATACGGGGATTCCTCGAAATATTATGCAGCGATAGGTTTCAAATACATATCCGAAAGAGTGTACTTGTATTTCTTGTTTGGTGCGGTAATGTACAGACATATTTTGAAAGGGTAAATGTGGAAGATGTCGAAGAAATAATTCAAGAAGCAGCGGCTAGTCTTTCTAATGATGAGCTCAAGGAATTAACTGAACAAGAAGAAAACAAAAATGTTGACAGCAGTGATTCAGAAGAAGAGCAAAAAGAACTTTCGATGGCGTTTGTAAAAAGGAGTTTGTCTACCATAACTGAAATAATGGATCAATTCATTGAAAATGATCCGAATTTTGACAGGAGCTCAAAAGTAAGGCGTGGTGGTAGAGATGCTCTATCTGTTTATGAAGAACTTTTAAGAGAACAACGCAAAAGAAAAAGGCAAACAACATTAGATGCTTTTGTCACAAAAAGGCAGAACACTGAAAACGCGAAAGGCTAACTAAATATGACTGACTTAGAATTTTTTTTTTGTTTTTTTTTTAAGAATATTCGTTTTGTTATTTATATTTTGTTTTTATTTTTGCAAGAAATAATAATGTGGTATTAATTTGGGCTTTAAGAAATAAATGTTTGGTTTTATTTTTATTAAAAAACATACTTTTTAAATTCAATACCTAACCAATTTCCTAGCCATCTTCCCCTAACCCCAATATTTACATGTAAAGATAGCCTCGTTTAGCGCTGTTTCGCATTACGCTCTACTTTGATGGAACGTATCCCCCGCGTTAAGCGGGGTCTTACTGTACTATGTTACATGTATACAAAATAACCGAGAATGTAGTTGTAACTCAAGTGTCTTTCAACCTTTTCATGTCTAAGGACCATTTGCCAAATTACAAATACATTATGGCATTAATTCTAATGCCATGTAAACATTTAATTGTTTTTGATTCGTGACTTGTATAATGCAAATTAGATTGCAGAAAATTCTTAAGAATGAAGTTAATCATACGGAAAAATACATTATTGATGTAATTTTTGGTTATGTACATATTAGTTAATATGGAATCCTTAAATTATATATATCTATATGTATAGGCATATATGAATGGAACAAAATAATGTAACAAGGTATTATTACAAAATGCCTAAAAATAGGTATAATAATTTTCTATTATACTGGTATTATTTTATATTTATCTAATTATTTTGTGTATTATTTTGTTTCTGTTTATTTTGTTATTATAATCGAATAATCAATAGATATTTTTTGAAGTATAAATGAAAGAAGTAACTAGGTATGATTCTGCTACTTAATTTGGAGTGAACTTGTAAAAATTAAAAGAGAAATTGTGGTATATTACTTTCAGTTCTCAATTTTCAAAACATATCACTTGGAGTGTTTAATTTTATTCATATATTTAATCTGTTACTGGCATTTCCATTTCCAAACTCCAAAAATCAGTCCTACTACAGTCAAAAGTCTTTAATCCGGACGTCCATAATCCGGAATGATCTATAATCCAGACCTCAAAGCTACAAACTTTCTGTGCATGCGTCAACACATAGTGCATTAACGTGTGCACATAATACCTTTATGCATGCGCATATGCATCTACACATGCGCATAATATGTTTATGCATGCGCATTTAATGTATAACGGACGGTATAAGCTAAGCTAAAATTATCTAATTACCTATGTCAGTTAATGTTGCAGATTGTGTTGTTTCTTAATCTTCTAATTGGATCCAGCTTATTATTTTTTGCAGACTGTTAGAGCAATTTTATAAAAGTAAGCTGGAATTTTCGATTATGTCAAAAAGAATTTCCGATTCTGGAGCTACCAAAAGATCTACAAAGCGAAAGCATGTTCCGATGTCCATCAAACAAAAAGTGGAATTTCTGCAAAAAAATGGATAAAGGCATATCCTTTGATTCTCTAATCATTCCAAAATATGTTTATCAATTTCACGCTGCTCTACCGGGGGGGGGGGACGACGAGGTGCGCAATGAACTGGAAGTTGATCTGTCAGCACTATCCTTATCTTCAGGGCAGATGTTTTTATTTTATTCGGCTTATAATTCCTTACTAAGCGTAGTATTTCATCTCGATGTACTCCGTTTTTGATATGATTTAAATCAAATTCCGCTTCATCATAAATATCACGAATACACATCAAATAGTTTTCTGGTTGCAATTTTCTAATTTCGACTATGCGTAATGTATGCTTTACGCATCCGCGCGTTGAAAGAAATGTTTAATAAAGTAAACAAATAAATATTAAGCTTTTTTTTTGTAAATTTTGATACCCTTTAGATCAGAATTGCTCTTTATTTCATAAATTACGGTTTCATATTTTTAATTTTATAATTTCTGCATGCCATCTGACCAGATTTAAACTGATGATCTATAATCCGGAAAAACCGATAATCCGGAATTGCCGAACTCCCGACGAGTCCGGATTAAAGACTTTTGACTGTATTAAACTTAAAAAAGTTAAATTCATCAATATGAGTGATTCTTAGTTTAATATAATAAGCATTTAATTGGTTCACTATAAACGGCGTATCCCTTATGAAGTTGTTGCTGTCAAATATTAATCGCTCTGTATTATTTTTAAAGAAATTAAATAAGGATGATTCTGCATGTATGAATGTGTGTTTCTCGCATTTAGAAAAAAAATGATGGTACCTAGAGCCATTAAATTTTGAATAACCCAAACACCCAAACGTGCACCTGGAAGCCTGAATTTTGAATTTCCAATTTGTTTTATTATTTATTTCATATTTTGTACAACTAATGAATTTGAAAGCGAGCAGTGGCAATACTATTAGAAACAGAACACTTTTATCTCATTGCATGAGAATGCTGCCAGTTGAAAAAATATAAGATATTTATTTATTGTTCAATTTTAATTAACAAAGTCGTCTCAGTGAAAGCAATAAGCAATGTGTTGCCCCTGCTAGAAGTAAAATTCTTTTATCTTCCTCACATCAGCATGTTGCTATTCAGGAAAGCCTAAGATATTTTTGGTACGACTCTGATATATGATATATATTTAGATAGCAATATGGCAGCATGGAGTTTCTCGCCAAAAATATTTGGCAAGAAATTTGGCGCCTTGAGGGCGCATATCAGAGTAGTTCCATATTTTCATATTTAATCTGGAAGGTTAATGAATAATACTTTTTTATAACTATATTAGGTAACTATATTTAACCCTTTCAGGATGGGTGTCCCATATCCGCATTCCTTAAGAATGTCTCTTATAGCCAGGCGTCCCATCCACGCATCGCTAGAGGTTGCATTCAGAGGATGGGTGATGCGTATACGCATTTTAAGCTGGAACGTTTTTTCTGAAGGCCACTAGATCCTATGGTCATTACTTTTGAAATGAACGCAGTTTTAGTTCTTGACTTTGAGTTTGATATATTCTGCTTGACTTTGGTATTTTACTCATCAGCTCTTGCGAGGGAGGGGAAGGGAAAGCGTAAACAGAGGTGAGCTCTTTAAATCGCTACGTGCTAATGAAACATTCGCGTGTCTGATTTATATCCAATTCCTTTTTTTACTCTATTTTTTCCCTTTACTATGTACGATCTTTTAGGGTTAGTATGTGGAGTACTGTTACGTTTTGCATTGCCTTCAGATATATTTCCGTTTCTTCTCTTTTTATTTCAGAAAGGCCTCACCTCCAGTCTATTATGGCGGGAAGGCGCTATTTATCAGAGGAAGAATACCCTCGTATGGTCAATGAACCATTTACTAACACAGATGAGAGTGATGATTCATTTTTTAAAGAGTTAGAAATGATACATCTCCCTGCTTCGAGATTTACCACACTCAGTCTTCATTTTAACTTTTGTTACTTCTTACTGTAAATAGTCTTTATTGTATTGTTTTATTAATTTTAAACTTTATTGATGTATTTTACCAATTAAAATTTTGGAATAATTTGGATAGCGCTTCCGAAAATTATTTTACAAGATAAGCAATTTTTTACATATATTTTCATGTAAAAAAAAAAAAAAAATGTTATTAAGTGCTAATTTTAACATATATAAGAACTCAAGTAATAATCTAAAATGATACAAAAAATTACAATGCTAGAAGTGAAACCTTTTTTTTTTTTTCTGATTTTTTTTTTTTTAAATTGGGCTTAGCGACGCAAAACCTCTATCCTGTACGGTGACTGCCTTCGATTCCCTTCCGTCCCGCACGAGCGTCTTAAACAAAGGTGCGCCGTTGTGAAAAGTTTAAGGGTACCCTTTGGATTATTGCCTAGTTGTTTTATTTATGGTAACCTGAGTAGTTGAATATTATGGAAACCCTATTATGACACGAGTGGTTGCATGATTGCGGTGAATTTGACTTATGGGAAAATATTTGTTGGATGCAGTTAGGAAGTACATCGCATACTGTGTGCTGTGCATTGTAAAATGACTGCCGGTGGTAAAGTGGATGTTTGATGGTATACAAGGAGAGAGCAGAATTTTTTTTTGGGGGGGGGAGTGGTTCAGGATAGAAGAAAAGATATACGTAAATTGTTCCGTTAGAAAGGGAACAGGGTTTGAGGAAAGTTTTTGGATGCTGTTAAGGAATTTTGTGTATCACATACTGAAGACATGGAAATTTCTAAATAAGTGGGTATTTCCTTTGTGTACTGCTTAGGTGCTATAAGATAAATTTCCTTTTTTTTTTTTTTTTTTTTTTTGTTATTTCATTGTTTGATGTAAAATTTAGTTTATTGAGAAATATATATTTTTTGTTTGGCTCTAGTGTAGAAGTAGGTGCTCCTTTGACTTTGAAAATAGATCGATGTGTACATGGACAAAGCCAATTTTTGCCAAGGGGCACCCATAAATATATTTTTACGCTATATTATGATGCTTGTTGTACAAGTAACTTGTTTTTTTTTTTTAAATAATATAGCAAATATAAATATACTGTTTTTAAATATGTTGTGATTTTGCTGTTGAACTTGAGTTTTATTTGGTGTAAGTTAGATGAACTACTTAATAAGTAAACTTAACACATAAAAACTTAATTTGGAAAAAAAAATTGTTAGCCATCTTACTAAGAAAACTGGATACTGATTTAAAGAACTGGTAAAAAAATAAAATGAATATAATAATGTATGCCAACACGTAACACTGTATCTAGAGTTCATATAACATATGCTGCAGTTCAGCATAAATAAAATGAATATAATAATTAATAAATGAATATAATAATATAATAATTTTATTCAGCATAAATAAAATGAATATAATAATAATAATAAAATAAAATTAATATAATAATGTATACGTAACACTGTATCTAGAGTTCATATAACATATGCTGCAGTTCAGCTTTAAAAATATTTTGTGATTTTGGTGTTGAACTGTATGTGGCATAAGTGGGAAGAAAACAATGCTTAATAATAAGAAAACAATGCTTAATAAAAAGAGGGAAAGGGAAACGGTTAGCAGGAATGAGTACAACAGCAGACTGGTAAACTGTGTGCTGAATGAGAGCATAAACCCTTTTGTTTGACCGTTAAAATCTAAAAACCTTTCAGATTTCTTCTTTTCTTTCTTTTTTTTTTTTAATACTGTAAATTTTTTTGCCCTTCCCTCCCCCCAAGAAAATTTTTTTGCATAGGGCCCTAAGAATTCTAGTTACGTCACTGCTCACAGTGAACTCTTTCTAAGTCAACCATATATTAATGCAGATGAGTTTGGTCTTCTGCAGAAGTGGTTACCTGAAAGAGTTAATATTCAGTACTGATGTCTATTTATGTTCTTAGAAATACTGGTCACTTTCAAGGATGCTCAAGAGGGCTCGCTATATTTTAATGAAATTTGTTTATACAAAATTTGGAAAATACACGGCCAAATATTTAGTTTTACATGTGTAAAATCATCTATCCTTTATAATTACTCATTGTCTTTCAGGAAAATAAACATTTTGTGTATTATTGGATGTTTTTGTTGCTTTATATTAATTCTGTTTTTCTCCTTCTATGACTCAAACTACCATTTGAAACAACAAATGTCCATTGTAAAATTATGAATTTGTTTAATTTTATGTGTTATAATTTAATCAAAGTAAACTTTATTTGCATAGATTCATAAACTTGATTGTTATATTAATTTTTTTGTATAATTATAGGGTCCTGTTTTGCGTGTCTGGTACAATGTTTTGGAGAAAGGCATAGGTACGATTGGCCGAACAGCTGGTTTAAAAAAGATGTTAATTGATCAAGTTAGTTTAATAATTTTAATTTCTTATTGTCCTATGTTTTTACTGATTTGCAGTTTCTGAAAGCATTTCTGTGCAGCATCTGTGCTGCTTTTGTTCAAAGACTAGCAATGAGAAATAGTGTAAAAATTGAATGCACTTGCCATATTTGTTGTATATTTCTCTCCCTAGCTGTTTTTGTATTTATCATGTCCAAGGTATGGATGGGTAGTTACACCTTTGGTTATAGGCTTTTTTAATAATACATAGTATATAATAATTTATTTGTGCTTTATTATGTACTAAGTTCTTCCTTTAATTCTTCTTTCAGAAATAGTATACACTACATAATTTTCCAATTTCAATTTTCAAGAGATAAAATTAGCAAAAGAGGATAGTAATATGCGAGTAAATATAATATTTGTTAAGAATTTTATGAGAATTTATATTAAGTATTAAAAATAATACTTCCAAACATGACTGGCTTTATATGGTCAGAAGATTTTTTTTTTTTTTGTTACTTAAAATATATTAGTTTATAATTTAAAATATTTCGCTTTTTTACTTTCTTTAATCATGTAAATATCATTTTAATGAATGGAAGTTTATGGGGAAAAAAAAGACAAAAATGAGTAATTCTACAAATTTAGCTAATAAATGCTGTTTAAATGTCTTCATGAACAGATCCAACAAACCATGCCACTCAAAGTGTTAAGTTAGCATTATCCTACTTATCAACTGAAAAAAAAATTAATTAAAATACAGAAAAAAAGAAAGGGAGAAAGGAAAAAAAGCAGACAAACTTGATTAAGGATGCATTTACTTCCTTATTCTCAAAAAAAAAAAAAAAAAAAAAAAAAAAAAATGCAGATGAGAAAAAGCAGGCAAGAAGCTTAAGTATACAATAACTTCTCTTTTTGTTCAATTAAATGCAAATCTTTTTTTTACCTAAAGGAAAATTTGGTAAAAATGTTTTTGTAAAATTTTATTATTTATACAGTTCTATCTTGTTTATGCAATAACAATATTAATTATTATTTTAGGCTTAAAATACTGTTTTTGTGATTTCCTCCACTGCTGGTCACTTCTGCTGTTAAAAAATCTAAATTTTGTCATCACTTTCCATGTTATGTACAGTTGAGCCCTCTCAAACTTCGAAAGGTTGGTCGTTGATGCTGTCAGGATACTTCACATGAGTTAAATAGGGCACGTTTGTCGCAGTTAGCGTGCACTTAAACCAGCAGTGGTGTATTCTGGTTTGGGAGGAATAAGTACTACGTTTTGTTCATCATCTTGCTAATAACCCTCTTGCAGACAAATTTTTTAAGGTGATAATTGTGAAGTGCATCATTAGGCCTAAACTGATATTAATTAGTTACAGGGGCAGTCTAAGGAACTTTCTCATATGCCCTGTCCTGTTAAGTTCTACAAAAATCTATTAGACCACTAAGAAGAACAAGCCAATAGGAGCCAAAGACATTCCAAGAATTTGACAAAACGTTAGTTTCGGTTATTGATTTAAATTCTATCAAATCAATGTGAGCATCATCTATAGAGTTACAGAATTCATGCTATGACAAATTGTTGTTCATGCTCAAAGACATTAGAATCAAAATTTATTTAATCAAAAATTACTACAGTAATATTTTTTCTTCCAGAGAGTTTAAATGAATTACTGAAGGGCAGTCTATGTATTCATTTAAAAGTGATATGTACTGTGTTTCCTTAAAGCATAAGACTGGGTCTTAATTTTTACTCCAGAAGACTGGAGCAAAAATTATTTTTGGGGATGTCTTATTTTTTTATGCACAGCAATTAATATTTGCCCATTTACATCATTCAAAAATCAATATTTATTGGTTTATTCATGTAAAAAAATTACATTTATTTAAGTACAGTCATGTCTGCTTTTAAAACATGTTCATAAAACTCAAGACCTCAAATTCAGGCCTGGAATGTCTTCTTAAATGATCATTTTTTGTCCTTTCTTCCCTGTAGCTAGTTTGATCACATTTATAACACAGGTGTCAGTGACTTTTTTCACATGAATTCTTCATCCAATTTGGGATCTCACTAGCTGGGCTTTAGTGACTGTCCACACTGATTTTTCTCTTCTGTGCTCTATATAGTTATTGATTTCTGTGTGAAAGTGGTCCTTCAATGGCTTGTAAAGTTTGGCAGTATACAGAGACTGAAGATAAACAGTTATTCCTATGGGAATCATTATGTCATATGTTCTACTTTCTGCATAATTTTTCATGTCTGGTCAATGTGAGATGAATCGCAGATCAGCTGACCACTTTGGCTAGTTTACAAAACAAGTGGTAGCCATTAAATTGGCCCATTTCTTTATAGCTTCTTGTGTGCAGAAGGTATTTTCAGTTTCAAGAACATAAATACCTGAAACAAATTCAGCCTTATCTTTCTTGCTCTCAATGATTAGAGGTGGAGGTTTTTTCACACCCATGCAGATATGTTATACAGTTTGTAAGTATACATATGATAATTTCAGCATCTTTCTGTTTAAACAGAGCTGAAGATTTCTGAAAGGCATTCATATTACTAAAGGAAACCATCCATCCAATACTGCAGCACTTTGAATTCTTCTTGGGCTATGTTTAACTGTGGTTGCATTGTGAAGACAAATGCTTGAATATCAGTTTTGTGAACAAAAAGAAGCTTTACTCTTCTGACAGTAATCCATTGACATATGTCTTTTAAATCAAGAAATACTAATTTCTGACTGACACTTGTGCTTCTTAACATTTTTATTGTTCATCTGTAGGGTATATTGTATTCTGATTAGCATTTCCAGACTGGACACTTTTTGGTGCAAAAAGCTGTAAAATGCATAGCCTGGAAGTTCTCCATGATGTAACACCTCATTTATTTTTACACACATCTTCTTTAGGGTTAAACAGTTTATTCCCTTTAAATGTATTATTAAATCAAGTGTTAGTGAAAGACTTGCAAGATAGGAATGACAATAAAAACTATTAAAAAATGGTGGACTACACTAAAGTGGTAAAAAACTGTAAGCACAAAATTCAGGAAACCTATTTTTATTTTAGACAAGTGTTTTCAATATTTCCATTGCAGAACTTGGATAGTCATAACCAAATTGGTTTGTTATTAAGTGCACACGTATGGTAAATATGCACTCTGATTGATCATTAAGAAATAAATCTGTCTGACATCTTAACTAGGGCTTTTTTTTTTTTTTTTTTTTTCTTTGAGTAGGACAAGTGTCTTGAAACCTGATGCTAGGGCTGATTTTATGATTAGGTCTTATTATTTTAGGTAAGGCTATATTGCAGATATCTTGAAAAATTATGCTTGAAATTATTTTACAATTAGGTCTTATTTTCAGAGAAACATGGTAGATTAACCATATATTAAATATTAGAATAAAGCAAGTTAATATTGTTTGAATGAAGAAGTTCAGATTTTCCATGTATTTAATAAATCAAAAGAAAATATTTAACAGTACTGCACAAAAATCAAAATTGTAAGATTTATCAAATACTTCTTTTGAGTGATCTTTGAAGTGCTTAGTTATTTTACAGTAATTAGTATATTCAAAGTCTCAAAGTATTATCACTAAATAGCTTTAACCTTGCTGATTCTTTTTTTTTTTTTTTTTTTTCATAATATAGATTGTAGGTTCTGACTTATTTGTCTGTCCAAGGAAAGATCATTTACTGCTTAAAGATATTTACTGATTTACTTCTGGGCTATTATCTGGCTATTAGGGAATGTTAAACACCATTCTGACTCCAATGAGATTAATATTTATTTACATTTTCTGGAAATAGAATTACACAGACAGAAAATCAATCATTGTTCTTTTTCTACTTGAAGGCTTAGTGTTGTCACTCTGGGGAAAAGAAAATTGCATGCAAAGAGTTTCACAGATGGTGCTTCATTAACGTAAATGATGTTGCCACACACCCCCTTCCCAGTGATAGCGTTATACCTCATAATCTTGCAGGAAATCTCACCCTTCTTCCAGCTTTTGTGTTTCTAGGATCAATATCTTTTTAAGAATCATTGTCTCCAGGAAGTGGAGCTGAGATTTTGGAGTTATCAGCTTCATGTGTCTGGGGATTTGTTGTTATTTCATTTTTGAGACCTATCTGTCGATATCCTTTTAATTTTACCTGAAACTTCCACATCGAAAAATTTCTCAAAACGTTTTTTAACTAAATATGGTCTTAGATAGGGTGGTTGAAGAGAAGATGAAATTATGTTATTATAGATGAATACGTGTGAACAATTTGCTGTCCTTGTGCACGAAAATTGGGGTTTTTTTTTTCCATGGCTGGTTGTTGGAGTTGGTTTTAGGTTTTGGGTGTGATATTTTGTATAAAATCTGAATGCGTAACAGTGGGGACATAACTGAAAAATTCTCCAGACAACCAGATTGGTGAATTGTACACAAGTTCAGCAGAAGAACAATGCAAATCCTCTTTAATGGCAGTTCAAATGCCAAGATGAATCAAAGGTAGAACATCAGTCCAAGAATTTGACATTTGCAGGTGGGATTTTAGGCTGTTTTTCAAGGTTTGATGTTGTCGTTCGATTAAACCATTAGATTGCAGATGGTAAGCCGTGGTGCTGTTCGCCTTGAAGCCTAGGTATGTCCTCAAAGATCTGAAGAGTTGGCTGTCAAATTGCTGACCTTGGTCAGATGTTATCTTCTCTGGGATTCTAAATCTAGAAATCCAAGTCACAATGAGGGCATGTGCGACGAACTCTGTGGTTTGGTCTTCCAGAGGTAGAGCTTCGATCCACCGAGTGAATCTATCGATGATGGTAAGTAGGTACCTAAAACCTTTGCAAGATGGTAAAGGGCCAACAATATCGATATTAAAGTACTTGAAATGTTGATTGGAGACTTTGAATTCAGCAGCTGGAGCGTGGGTATGTTTGTGAATTTTGGGCTGTTGGCATTGCAAGCATGGTCTAGACCACAGCTGACAGTCTTTGTTTATGCCAGGCCAAATGAATCTTTTTGTCACCAGCTTTGTTGTTGCATGAATTCCAAGATGGGATAAGTTATGTATAAAGAAAAATACCTGTTCTCAATTCTTTAGGAATGTATGGCCTGTTAAAATTAGTGGAGGTATCACAATAAATTTTCTTATTGCTATCTGGAATAGGAATTTGTACTATTTTGAAAGTGGAATTTGATTTAAGGATCCTGAGGTCTTCATTCTCCTGGCAGTCTGATATAACTGTGTAATCAATTGGAGCTGGGATAGCGATGGTGTCGATTCTCAATAGCGTGTCAGCTACAGCTATATATTTGCCATTTTTCGATTATAAATGTACATAATATTCTTAAGGAACAGGCAGTGGGGTAAAAAGTAACTCAGATTGATCGTATGAAAAATGTTTCAAAAACTCTTCAAGGTTCACTACTGGTCAAGTGGATAAGACTACTGAACATTAATAGTTTGACCTTGATTCAAATAATAGCAAGCAGGCTGGCTGGATTGAAATTTTGGTGGTTTTACCCATGTGTAAAACTATCAGAAGGACCATGTTTGAGCCAAATCCCTTTTAATTCTTCCAGGAAAGTATTCCTTCCCATAAGTAGATAGCCATTGTGCACGTTGCATAATCAAATAATCCCAACATAAATCTTCAGTGTAATTTTCCATTTATTTTTCAAAAATTATTTTTATGTATATTTCTTTCTGTAAACGTTAATTTTGATTTTACTGTAAGTGCTAGTACTATTACTGTTTTTAAAAGTAAGACTGTATTAATAGACATTGCTAATCATGTGCCTGGTTTTGTTTCATAATTTTGCATTACTATCTGCATTTGAATATTTTACAGTGCCACTGAAAAATTAGTGTATGGATAATAAAATAATCACTTGAAAACTGTTAAATATATCAATTTTTCAAATGGCTAAATGTTAAAAAATGTTTGAATTTTATGACTTATCTAAGTAGGTTTCAGTTCTGTTAGGTTTATTACATAGCAATCATCAGAATAATATTTGATGATGTCCCAAACCTGCTGAATTATGAAGTTACAGTTATGATGTTTGCTGTAGTCCTTTACTGTTTGACCTTTTTTATCATAGGCAATATTCTTCCCTATTCCTGCAAAATAAGTACACTTGGGAAAAGTAACAAGCTCAGAAACATTTCAGTAGTACAGTGTTATGTCAGGGCTTCCCAAGAAAGCATAATTGGATTGTTCTTGTTTTTAGGTCCAAGTGATTGAAGGTCTCATTCACATATTTATCCCATACCCACTAAAGCTGACACAATTTTACTGTATTTGGATACTTGAATATCATTGTTTTAATGTGCTAAACAGTTTTGAAATAATACATTTTAATTATATTTATTATAGGACTTAAAACAGTTGTGTGTGAAATAATGAACTTAACGTGACCCGACTGAGAATGCTTTTCTTTTAATGGTTATAATAAAAGTCTGATAAATTTCAGGCTAGTTTCACTTAGTAGTACTAATATTTTTATCATGTATGATTTTTTATAACTAAATGCTTTTAACAGTTTTGAAATCGTACACTTTAATTATCTGTATTTATAATAGAGACTAAGTATCACGTAATTTTGCGTGAAATATGAACTTAATGCAAGCTTCACTATGAATGCTTTTCTTTCAATGGTTGAAATAAAAATCTTATAAATTTCCAGGCCAGTTACATTTATTAATATGTATTTTTATATGTATGTTTTGTATAAATTTAGTGGTTTACATTTTAAGGATGGAAGATATTTCAATAGATGCCACAGATTGGGATATATATTGAAACAGAACAGGAATTTTGCTGTTCGAAAAACAAGAACACATCCAAAAAAAGGGGGAGGGCAACCACTCTAATAGAGAATCTTCAAACTAAGTAGGCATTAGGAATTAAGGGTAAAATCTAGAAGAGTTTTAACAGTTTTGTATAACATGCTTTAATTACCTGTATTTACAATATAATAGAGACTAAATGGACATAACCTTTTATGAAATAGTAAACTTAATATACCCTTAACTAAGATTGCTGTACTTTCAATAATTATTACAAAGGCGTGGCAACATAATGCTCCATACCAGTTATATTCATTACTATGCATTTTATCATATATGATTTTATATGTATGTTTTATGTAATTTTAAGCATAAATGGTTTTATTTCAGTAGATTCCTTCAAGCTGTGGTATACAGTACAACGTCCGATATCCGTACTCGTCGGGACTTCGGCAATTCCAGATTTGGGACTTTTCCAGATATTAGATCATTGGTTTAAATCTAGTAAGATGGCATGCAGAAATTATAAAATTAAAAATATGAAATCGTGATTTATGAAATAATGAAGCATTTATGATCTAAAGAATATAAAAATTTACACACACACACACACAAAAAAAAAAAAAAAAGCTTAATATTTGTTTGTTAACTTATTAAACATTTCTTTCAATGTAAGTTGTTTAAGTTGCTTCATTTTTTGTGCTTATATCTCTGTAAACAAACATAATCTCTTGTATAGTTACATTGTTGAAGTCCTGTAACTACTGTTTCGCGAATTCCGACTAACTTGTCAATCGAAATTTTTTAGTTTTCAGTAACTTCTCTGTTACTTTCTTCACTATCGGTAGCAGTATTTTCTGGGTATAGACCCATACTACAGATTCCGCCATTCATTAATTGATTGATGATTGACAAGCATTGTCATCACAATCAAAAACTTCTTTTGAATCATCTTCATTTATTACCACCTTTCCACATTTCTTTACAAAATCTGTAAATTGGAAAATTTCACCTTTGTTTTGATATATCCGAAATTCTTTAAAATGTGCGGCTATCATCATCAAATTTAGCTATCGTTCACTATACATATTTGGCTATGCATCATGAGCTTGGCGACTAACGACAAGTTGTTCTGTTAACTTTTATCTTGCCTCTATCACGCATTGAGACAATTAAGCTTGAATTGTTTTAGTTTAGTTATTTATTATACTTATGTCTATTTCTTTCATATGCCTAAGGTTTATCAGAGTTCAGAATAAATAAATTCCCACATATACTCAAGCCTCATTGAGGGCCGGCGCTAGATATCTCGCTGCCTGATGCGTAGGTCCTAAATTCTGCAACCTGGTGCCGTCTTACGAGCCTTGGCACTGGTTCTAGGTTTATGTGAATAGCAAATCAGTTATTCTTAATTCAAACAGGCCTAAATGTAATCTTTGGGTCTATGACTATCATCAACAAAATCTATTTTTAGCATATGGAAGGAAATTTTTGTTAAATTTTTCCTCATCAACATTATTTAGTGCATTTAACTTAAATCTGTAATCATTGCCAAGTGAAATGTCAACATAAAAGGTTACCATACTCCTTTATTATTCAATTACTAACATAAAAAAATTGTTTAGGCATTGCTACATGAGTCATTACTCAAGTTGTCAAGTTGATAAACATGCGATGATAAAAGCAAAGTATAATAAATAATGATTCCCCAGGTTGGCGTCAGATATAACTATGTGGAGTGTTTCGGTTTGAGATGTGTACCAAGCAGATAGCAGCAACAGAGCCAAATTACAGATCGTACAAGTTAATGCTAAAATAATTGTTTTTTCAATAGTAAGGTATTTTATTTAGTGTTGAAGTGAAATTAAGAATCAGGACTCTCCAGATGTTTTATTATGCTTGGAGAGGGGAATCAAATGTGCATGCATAAAGCTTATGAGCAAAACGTTGTTGGTGGTTTTGAGGTCCGGATTTTAGATTATTTTGGATATTTAGATGTTCGTATTTCAGACTTTGTGCTGTTTGTGGATATAGAATAGCAGTTTTGCTGATCAAAACACAAAGTAAAGTATATTTTTCTGGTACAAAAAGTCAATTCTTTGTTCTGTTGTAACAGAGTTTATTAAACTTTTTTCAGTCGTGATCCCCTTTGAGCTAAGTTACAACAACAAATCTAAAATTTTTCATGTGAGGGTAGTGAAGTGATTACTTTCCACTTAATGAATGTGCATGTAAAAAACTGTAACTAGAATTTAAAGAGGAAGTATATGTATGGGAAACTTGAACACATTTTAACTTTCAGGAAATTAAACTTGCTGTTCCTTATAGATTTTTGTTATTCCATAATTTTTGTTGTATTTTGCAGTCCATATTTTCACCTTGTTTTATTGGATGCTTTCTGACTGTGTCTGGTTTACTCCAGTTACAACCATGGCATAAAATAGGAGAAAAAATTAAAAAGGTGATTAGATATCATATATTCATATAGTCATTCATAACTATTCATATGGTATAAGTATTTAAATTCTTTTTAATAATACGCTACTTAGATCCTTGTGAATAGTTTACATGGAAAATTTTCAGTCTGTATTATGATAGTGTGAAAAAGATTTAATAAGAATGAAATAGTATGTATTGTTATTGCTACCAAACATTTATTTCCTTTTCATAAAAATCGTCAATTAAAAAAAGCTGCTGATATTTAAATTTAGTGCTGCCAGCAATTTGCTGCTTCCTTATTTAACTTTCAGTGTTTAATTGTTAAACTACTTTTTGCATCAAATGTTTCTGCATATGTTACAATATATATAGCAGAAACATTTAAAACAAATTCTATTTAAAATGTTAGATATGCACTCTTACGTTGTAGTTGTGCAATGGTTTTAATTTTTTTAAAGTTAATGTTTGTGTTTTATGATGCAAATCTGTCAATTTCTGTAGACTAAAGTGGAAGTAGAAACATCTTAAAAGTTCTTTTACCGACACTGTAGGTTTAGGTTAAAGCTAATACTGTTTTCAGATACACAGAAGTATATGAATGGTTGAATGAATAGTGTTGCTTCTTAGGGCTTTCTGTAGTTTTTTACTGCATTAAGTGTACCTGAAGTAATTGGGGGGGGTTATTCAGAATTCTAAAAATGTTTGTGCATTCTCACTTATGTTGTGATTGCTGGTGCAGAAAAAGCAGTTATTGGCTTAAAAGCTTCATATATGAATTTTACTTAATATATGTTGTAGCTTAATATTTAAAATGTGCATGCAGTATTTGTTTATATTTGTCCTCTCTCAAACATCTTAAATTTGAGACACAGAAATTTGTGGTGGTGACTTAAGGTCATTATGTAAAACGTCATAGTTAATTTTATTTAGCAGAATTTTTTATAGTAATTAAAATAATGTTAATTGTTAATGAGGAGTTTTTTTAAATTAACCAATCTAAGAAATATTCTTTCATAACAGAAATGTAATGAAAGTTAAATCTTTAAAATATGGTGTTTCTCCCTTTAGGATTATTTTGTTATCTTGAAGACGAATTACTTGGTAAGTGTCGGCTAAATTATGTCTTGTCTCTTTATCACCTTTTGTTGCTAGAAAATCATATACATTTCTGATTTCTTGGTGTATGCTTGGTTAGTGAGTTAAAAATAAATGTGAATTAAAAGGGGAGTTCCCCCCATCTGTTTGTATATGCATGCATGTGAAGAATTTTGTAAATGACATTCAGTAAGTTCTAAGAATAATCTGTAATTCAACCAGTTGAAGAAGTTCAGATGTTGTGTGTATATTTCATCATTCTCTGTTCATGTGCCTGTCCTGCAGCAGTGTGTGTTGTTAGTTTTTATGATGGAATTTGTTGAAGTTTATAAGATAAGAATGAGAGAAATGTCAGTATCAAACATTGTGTCTTTATGAAATTTTTAACCAAGGAAGGGGCAACATGGGTTAGTACTCATGTGAAGAATATATTGGAAGCTGCCTCTTTTGCAGGGATGTAAAAAAAGTTATTGAACATTATTTTGAGGAGTATGACAGAATTTTTTTCTTCAATCAGAGAGTTAACAGATATATTAATTGTATTGATGTTCATGGGGATTTGGTAGAAAAATATATATTCAAAAGAGTTTTGTTTGGCTTAGAGGTTCTTGAACATTAGGTATACTGTCTTACCTTCTAAGCTTAGGTGGGAATGCTCTTATAGTCTTCAGAACAGTGAAATCCAAAATACTTTTCCCTTCCCTTACTATTCCCCCATTGAGGAATAGTTTTTGTGAAGTCTTTTGTCTGTCCCCACCATGAAGGCAGTAAAATTAACATGGTTGCTATATTTGCCATTTTTTTTATGTTAATTTTCATTCTATTTAAATTAACATCAGTTATTTATTTTGCTGTTGTGAGCTGTTTATTTTCATTCAACTAATATATATATAGGGAATTAGATGTCTGTTTTAAATTTTCTTTTCCAAAAATTGTGCATTTAAAATATACTCACATGACATACGAAATTCAGATATTTCAGGAATAATTTCTGAAAAGTTTCCGTTTTGATGACCTGGCTCTAAACTTCACATCTTACTGTAGTTCTGCACAACTATGAAAGGGCAGCTACTGTTATAAGGTAACAGACATCAACCATTGTTCCCCTGAAAAATATTTTAATTAATCCTAGAATTTCTAAAGTAATTCTGTCTTCTGAATAATTGCACATAATAGTCTGTAAGCCTTGCCATTGTTTAAATGCTAAAAATGATCTGAATTCTCATCACAGACATAATGTTCATTACTAAAAGAGCTCTGCAGCTTTTCTAATTAATGGTATGTTAAAACAGTAGACACATGAAAAAGTTGGGTGCTCGGAGTTAGAATAATATGAAGAGTTGCTTTGAAGAGTTCATTATTCTCTGATACACATCTGTTGTAGCAATATTGTACTGAAATTGTACAAAATTTCTCCTTCTTTCATTGCTCGTCTGTATATAAATAAATGTGAAAATATTAAGTATATCATATTTTGAAATTACTCAAATTTTCCTTATTTAAGGCAAAATGAATAAAATATTTATAAATCTTTATATAAAAATAACTATATTAAATCCATCTCGGTAATAATTTATGAAATTTAAATGAACTATTTCCACACTCTGCTTATACTCTCATAATTTTATTGCTAGAAATTAAGGAACGGGAACAGTACATGCCTTTGTTATTTCTACGAGTAACATGAATATGAACCAACTTTCCTAAAAATAGCCTTGTATGTGTCTTTCCCCTTAAGCAAATAGTCTTCATGTGCTTTGCTGTAATCCAGCCCACTTCAAATTCTTATGCATTTAATAGTGAGTTGCAATGCATCTTATTACAGAGTAATCAACATTCTATTTTTTTAAGAATATTTTTATTAATCAACTTATCTGAATTCTTTTCATCCCTTGAACATTATAAGAGTTTCAAAAAATTCAGTCTTGACCAAAATTATGAAATTTCAAGCTTGATATAAAATTAATAAACTGTGTTTAAATTCAGTTTAGGAGCTACATGAACCTTAATATTTTCTAGATACTTTGGGGAATGCAGTGTCATTATAAAATAGTATCTAAAGAACAGTTGCTTTTATTTACTTTAGTAGGAAATGATTTACAAAAACTATTATGTAGCCAGAAAGTGCAACTTTGAACAAAATTAACAGTGCTTAATATTTTCGCACATTCAGCAATGAAAAGGCTAAAATAACAGTTTATCAGAAACAAGGTTCAGGTATAAATGGGACCTTAAAAGTGGTTCCATTCATTTTAAAAATGTGAAACCGGTTCAGGTTCATGTAAAATCATTGTAAACTTAGATCAAAGGATGTCTGTTTTAAATATTTTTGATTTCTGTCCGCATATTCATAAGTTCTTCAAAATTCATTTGAGCTCTGCCTAATATCTTTTTCAATGATTTCTTAATGCTTTTCATAAGGCGTTCATAAAAAGCTCCCCACCACGGAGCAAGCTCGATGATAAATTTCCAACTCAAGCTTTCATTTGCTAGAAAATTTTGAAAGTCTGCTCTTTTAATTATGCTGTAAAAATACTGTAAATCTTTGGCAGCATATTTGAAAGTCTTTGCGTTGTTTAAATAAAAGGTGCAACAGTTTCCTCTTCTCGAAATGAAAATTCATTGATAAACCGTTTTTTAACTCCTTAGAATTGGAATAAAGTTTACACAGATTCATACTGGTGTGCTTTAAAATCGTTCGTTCCATAATCATTGACATATAAAGATGAATTTAATATTTCATAACTTTCAGGTTTTTTAATGTATTTTTTAATATGCTGCTTTATTGTGGCTGCTAAAATGAATGGACTGGTAAACCAAATGGTAAATGTGTCATGTTTTCACTGTTGTCATTCTGAAACCAAAGAAATTTAAAAACATTTGCGATCTTCCTTTTCAATACTTATCATTAGAAATGCCTTATCTATATCAGTGGAAAAAGCGATATAGTGTTCTTGAAATTTAAGAATGACAGCTAATATGTGCTAGGATTTAAATTAGGTCCAACCTGTAACAAATCGCTTAAGGATTTTGAATTTTCTCCTTTACATGACGCATCGAAAACAATTCTAACACGAAAACTTTCTTTATCTGATCTTATCACAGTTATATGGGGCATATAATAACCTGATTCGAAATCTTTATTTTAATATACTTCAACAGTTCCGTCATCGAGTTGTTCTTCAATTATTTTTGTGTATTCCTTACGCATTTCTACATCCTTATCCAATCTGTCTCTCAAAACGCTTCTTTGCAATATAAAAGTTATTATTAAAATCATCAGGGTTAGATTTCCAAAGCAATTTTGTTTGATAGCTTCCCTTATCAAAGGATAAAGAGTTTTCAAATTGATCAATTGTTTGTTTATCTTTAACAGACAAACCTAAATTTTCTTTTGAAATACCAATTGAGTCTAATTCCCGAAACACTCTTAGGTCATTCGTTATCGCATTCTTCATAACGTTAATATTTTGTAATCAAGCTTCCGCTTTTCTAAATTTCGAATCTGTAATTACCTATCCAAAGACAGTTTTTAATGCACCTATATGTTTATTAATTGCGATTCTTTTTCATCTAAGATAAATTTCCAAAATATATCGGATCCTATTAGGATTTCAACATCCAAATACTTATGTCCGCAGCATAAGTTAGTGAGCGGTAATTTATGACTAGTCATGAATTCTGATACTTATTTATCCGGAGGAGAAATTATGGCGCTAGTAATGTTTGGGATAACGAGAGTTTTGATTTTAATTGAATATTGCGTATTATGTCTAGCTTTGATTTCAAACTCTACGACTGGATACTTCTTTTCTCAAGCACATTCCATTCCGAAGGAATATACAGAGAGTAATTCATAGCAAATAGGTTTTAATTTGAGCATATTCGCAAAATGTTCACTGTAAAAACTTCTTTGACTTCCATTATTGAGTAGATTTTGAAGCCTAGTCACCTTATAATTAAATTCTGAATTTGCAACAACCGCACATGTTTGTAAATAAACATTTTTAGAGCATGTCATACTTGCATGTCATTGTGAAACTGAACTGACAGTTTCAGAATTAGAATTATTTAACTCTTGAGTATCTTTAGTGTTACAATTTAAATTCAATGATTCTTTACATTTGTCCTCAATATTATTTGTTTGATTAATTGTTGCAGTATTATTATTTTGGTTATTACCTGGACAAATGGAACTATGATGACTTTCGCTTTTGCACTTGAGCAAGAAAATTAATTAGAACGAGAGTTTTTACCAATGTGATACATTTTGAAACATTTGAAACCATGTTTAGTATTCTTTCAAATTTCTATTTTATTTGGTGGTGACATTTTATGTTTAAATGAATCATGTGGTGCAGAACAGAAAATGCATGTAGATTGTGTCATATTGAATGCCATTGCTGATGGTGTGCTTTTTTGAATTCCTTTCACGAAGGTGTTTCGGTTTTGAAGCTTTGCATTCGGATCACTAGTTTTTCCTAATGGAATGTTTTCCATGTTCATTTGACTATTTGTTGCATGCCAAAAATAAGGTTTTTTTCCCTCTGCTTTCAATTTCTGTTTTTATAACATTAATTATTATCGAAACCTTCCAATCTTTGTCTATTCTGCATTTTTTAAGTGATCACTAGAACTTGTCTCTCTTGTGGTATTAATTTAATCAGTATGGGGCATAATAGAAAACCATAAGTTTCTGAATTACCTTCTAAATTGCGAACTTCTGTTTGACAAATATCTAACAATTCTCTAAGCAGAGAGATGTCAGTTGATTTCCTAACAGGCATTAGATTTAACAGTTTATTCATATGAGAATTAATGACCAAAGTCTTTTGTCCAAATCTTTCCTTTAAGATTTCTATTATATTCTTCATAATTTTTATTTTTCAGTGTAATTCCTTTAATTGCATTTGCGGATACTCCAGTTAAATATGAGTGTTAGTAATTCTAGTGTCTACATTAGATAAATCTTCATTTCTCTGTTATCAGGGATTTAAACTGATCCCAGAATTTTTGCCATTCGGCAGGATCGCCATCGAATCTTCTTACTGTTAACGATGGTAATTTAACTAATTGTTTTTGTAATTTTAACAAGCTAAGCTTTGTGTAGTTGATTTACATTTAGCGATAGCAGCTTTCAACTTACACGAGCAGTTAATCAATTTTTCATGATACTCATCACATTTAATAATTTCGGTTTCAATTTCTTTAACATCCGTAATTTGACTTTGAATTTTAGAATCTATTTCTTTTAAGTATTTAAATTTCAAATTTATCTGTTCTGAAGCTCTTCTCCTGTTTCATTTTCTAAAATTTTAGTTTCGATTTTAAAATTTAATCTTACTTGAGATCTAAGCATAGCTCTTTTAGCCTTTGCGATTTCCATTTTGAAATCTTTGCTTTCAGATTAACTTGATATCTTCATTTAACTAAATTTTTCTAAAAGAAGAGGAGTTAGCAGTCATTTGCAACTTGTTCAGTCATCAGTTCAATCAAAACGGAAGTAATTTGCAATACAAAATCTATTTTTTAACAAAAGGAAAATATTAAATCTTATCTTGAATGATCTTAATATTAATCTTACTTGTTCCAAAGCCTTGCATATATTTAATCCAAAGTTAGCAACACTTGTATTACTATATTCTTTATTAGAAGCGCAAAACAGCATATTTCCAGTCACTGATCACCAAAAATATATATTTTGACTTCCTTGTGAGAGCTCTGATCATACTTAATACTAATGGAAGCCAATACTTCAACATTTTGCATCAGATAATCATTTTATTTTACAAAAACAATCGTGCATCGATATCTTCTATATCACAAACTGAACTAACGTTCTTTTCTCAGAAGTGAAATGCCCTCTATATGGCAATACAAAAATCATTTGTGGGAGTTTTCAACAATACATAAACAGCAGATGTTATTAGTGGGTTAAAGTCTCCTCTTTATTGTAATAATTGAATGCTTGTAGCTTACGTAATTATGACAATGTATGCTAGGACTTTCATGGTTATGGTCATTTATAGCAGGGGTACTTTCATGGGGGGGCAACAACAAGTGGGTGGCCAAGCAGACCTTCACAGAGGCATCCCAACTCACAGGCAGGTAGCTGAGTTCCATTGCCATGAATAACCAACCTAACTTGAACATTTGAAGAAAGTGGCTTATATTTCCATTACACATGTGGGGGGGGGAACCACCCACGAATCGGATAGTTTTGGAGTATAGGTTCAGCTGCCAATAGTAATGGTCTTATCCACTCTGCAACTGTTTGAGGAAAATTCAGAATAATTAGGAAGCATTTGGTGAAATCAGACTGATGTGGAGACTTATGTCAGGCTGAAAGATACAAGGTTAATCTGAACATAAAATTAAAGATAACAGTTTCATTACAAATATATCTTATTTGAATTAGCAAGTAATAATTTGATTCATGTTATATTTCATTGATATAAATTTTCAATTTTTCAAGTAATTCAATTTAAATGTTAATTTTTAATTATTGTCTGCTCTGTTAATCATAGTGTATGTATATAGGACTTCATTTTTAGTACAGTCAAAAGTCTTTAATCCGGACTCGTCGGGACTTCGGCGATTCCGGATTATTGATTTTTCCAGATTATAGATCATCAGTTTAAATCTGGTAAGATGGCATGCAGAAATTATAAAATTAAAAATATGGAACCGTAATTTATAAAATAATGAGCAATTATGATCTAAAGGGTATCAAAATTTACCAAAAAAGAAGCCTAATATTTATTTGTTTACTTTATTAAACATTTCTTTCAACGCGCGGATGCGTAAAGCATACCTTACGCATAGCCGAAATTAGAAAATTGCAACCAGAAAACTATTTGATTTGTATTCGTGGTATTTATAATGACGAGGAATTTGATTTAAATCATATCAAAGACGGAGTACATCGAAATTAAATACTACATTTAGTAAGGAATTATAAGCCGAATAAAATAAAAACATCTGCTCTGAAGATAACGATAGTGTTGACAAATCAACTTCCTGTTAACTGCACGCCGCAACATCCCCCCCCCGTGCAGAGCAGCGTGAAATTGATAAAGAGATTTCGGAACGGTTAGATAAACAAAGAATATGCCTTTATGCATTTTTTGTAGCAATTTGTTTTTTGTTTGATGGACATCGAAACATACTTTCGTTTTCTAGATCCTTTGGGAGCTCCAGCATCAGAAATTCTATTTGACATAATTGAAAGTTCAAGCTTACTTTTAGAAAATTGCTCTTACAGTCTGCAAAAAATAATAAGCCGGATCCAATTCCAAGATTAAGGAACAACGCAATCATCAACCTTAACTGAAATAGATAATTAGGTAATTTTAGCTTATATCGTCCGTTATACATTAAACGCGCAAGCGAAAATGTATTCTGCACTTGCGCAGACGCATATGTGCGTAAATGTCTTGGGCGCACGAGTAAAACGCCTATGCGCATGCGCAGAAAGATTTTAGCTTTGAGGTCCGGATTATGGGTGTCCGAATTAACGACTTTTGACTGTATATACTTGTAAAATAATTTGCGGATTCTTATCTAATTCTGTGTTTCTTCATAACAGCTGTGGCCTGCTGCCCAACTTATCACATTCTATGTTATTCCTCTTGAACTGAGGTATGGTATTCTAGTAGTATCTTGATAGTCATAGTAGTATTTTGTGTTTAATGAAATGTGCTATCAACTGAATTATTTTTATTAAGTTGCATGTGTATTTAATAGTTAACTGGAAAAGGTTTATTTACTGAACTGAATCCCAACCATTATTATACTCAGTCATGATTATTTTATGTCAAGCATTTGCTAAATTTATATAAAGTCCTGAAAGTATATGGATAATTCTTAACTTCCAGTATGCGTGCTATGCACGAAGTTTATGACAAATTCGGTTTTTAATGTAGCATATCGCAGCTGAGACGTCTGAATGTCATTTCTATTCCTCCTTTCAACCCTTCCCCACGTCAAGGAATGTGCCAACAGGAAATAATATGTGCTACGTGGCAGCTTCATCATAAAAGTTCTGAGATGCGCGAGGTTGCTGGTGAAAATTCAGAAAAAAAAATTTGTTGTCAAATATTTTGTAAATTGCCGTGTATTATTTTAATTTGTATAAATTCAACTCTATAATTTTTATATCGGTTTTCAGCCCACCAGCGGCCGAGCGGTAAAGTCACTGAACACTGGTAGTTCGGTCCGAGGTTCGAATCCTGCGAACGGGCTGGCTGCATGAGCGTTTTTGTGGTTTTCCCCATGTGTAATGTGTATACGAGCCAGTTTCCCTTAGATAGTCCTCCACGAAGGCATCCCTCCCCTTAGGAAGATAGCCCTAGTGTGCTTTGCCGTAATTAAATGAACCAAACTATATCGGTTTTCATGTCAAAAAATTTTGTGCAACCAGCTGCTCGCATTCTTCAAGAATTATCTGATGAAGAAAAGAAGACAAGGAAACCTTTGGATGTGAGAATAATAGCAATCTGAGTGAGGAAAATATAGAGTTAAATAATAAATAAATGGCAAAAACAAAAGTACGAAAACTGTTCAAAGATGAATAAGATGAATATTGTGAGTGTTACCTGGCCTAAAGCGGTAGAATACAGATGCTGTAAAAAGTACGACGTGTGCGTGCTCATGTAAAATTGATAAGCGCGCGTGCTGGAAGGTTAAATTCTGTCTACTGTTTTCAATTTAAATTTGCTGGAGTAGAGAAAATAATTTTTGTGCATATCAGGAAGCTGTGGTAACAAGATGAATATGTGTAGACATGAAAATAAAGCTGTATTTTTTCAAATTGAAGCATTTGTTAAATAGCATTTGCATAAAAAATTGTTTTGTAAGTAAATGAAGGGGAATGGAAAATATCAATTCAGAATTTCAATAGAGCCATAAATATGATCTTTTTGAACCTGATTTTAAATGTATCATGTATCCATATTGAATATTTAAGTGTAATGCTTACAGGCAGATACTGTATTTTTAGGATACTGTATGTCAAATAAATTCAGTATCAATGCAATGGAGTTTGAAGGTTATCTGATTACCTTTGATACCTTACTAATAACATTCAATTTCTTTTAACTACTGATCACACCTTATAAAGTTGTCATCTGTGTACATACAAAATATGAAAAAATGCACAAGAAATGTAAATTATCCCGCACTAAAAGGGTATATAGTTTTGTCTCTTTTGTACAGCAATAAAATAATACATACTGTTACGTTTTTTTTATGTACATTTCGTAACACTGCCCCTTCCCAAGGACTGCACGTCCCGGGCAGTACAACCCTTGGTCAGAAGCCAAATTCAATACAAACAAAACATAATAAAACAAACAAATAACATAACTAAAGAAACAGTTATTTTCAGTTATATACACAAATACATAACAATTTTAAATTATACAAAGTTCAGAATGAATTACAGTCTCAGTCTTTTCATTAAGTTATACCCAGGTCAAGTACTTTTTTTCCACTGCAGTTCCCAGATGCATTTCTGTTTTGCACATCACAGTCTCAAGATTCAGTCCTTTCAGACTTTTCATCCACAGGAAGATCAGCAGTTTGTTCACCACTCTGTAGTTCATTCGCAGCATGCATACAGTTCACCTCGGTACTTTTAGCAGATGCTATTATTTATCTCTATTTCCTGAAAGTCAGTTCTGATGTTCGCACCAGGGTCGTGAATAGAATCTGATCCTTTACAAGCAGAAGTATCCGTGTTTAGAAAAAAGCCCTGGTCACAATCTGCACTATGAGACGCACGTATACTTTGCGAAGTGGGTGAATTTTCTTGCAATACTGAAGCACTCAGCGTAAGCTGTACATAAGTTTTTTGCATCTCAGCATCAGATGAATTTTCAAATGGTTCAATACTTGCTAACTGCGACTTTGTGACTTCATTATCAGTTTCTGCGATCTTTTCACTTTCTTCTATCTCTACTTCAGGCACATGAAAATCAAAAACTTCTTTCCCGTCTTTCATTCCTTCATCTTTTCGATCTCTGTCTTTAATCTTGTTAGATATTTCATCTTCTATTTCTTGATTTTTATCAGATACTTCATCAGCTACTTCATTCATTTCTCCATCTTTCGATTCTTCAGACGCTACTTCTGTCATTTTCACATCTTCTTTTATGGCTCCAATTACTTCTGAAAGCTCCACTTTCATCTGTTGGAGTTGCTCTCGCACCTTTCCTTGGCCGACATTTATTTCTTCTCTTCCAATGCGGCTTTGATCTCAGCCCTCATCATATCATATCCGGCTTTTATCTCGTCTAAAATGTCCATCAAAGTCTCCTCTGCCATGGCTTCCCTCTGCAGACAGGTCACTGGCATTTACTCCCAAATCCCACTTCTGACAACAATTGTTGCATTTTTTTCTGACACCAGTTGTTACGTTATTTTCTTCCTTCACGATTGTATGGGGTTTAGGGGATTTGGAGTGAATAACGATGACACTTGATGAAGTATCAAAACACACATTATTTACCAATATTAATCAGGACAGCTCCAAAACATTTTTACAGTCTTCGAAGATCTACTATAAACATGCTGGAACAATCAGTGACACAGCCTTCACACTGTCAGGCAATAATGGTGGAGACAGCTTCACTGCAAAGCACCAGAGTACAGCTCCTGACTCTGCTCGGTGGTTCTCAGAACTCCACGCTACAACTCGCAATGCACTTGACGACACAGAGAGCACAGCTCCTGTCTCTTCGGTTCAATCCTTCTCGGAGCTCAACACACTCTCTCAACGATGCGAAGAGACTCGATGCACTCGACCCACTCGGCACACGCTGCCGGCTGTCAACTCGATCGACTCCGCACGGACTGACTAACTCGAGACACTAACTATCTCGCATACTAGACGAGGCACAATGTGACTGCGGACTAGCAGGGTTTATATAGCTTTTGGCTTGTGTTTGAGAGCATTCTGTGGTAAACCGGTAAGAATTCGTTCCAGAAGGTTCTCCATCCGTCCTTGGCATATCGCCAATTTTGTCGCCAAATGGGCGATTTCTCGCCAAATGTGGCAACCCTAAACCTGCTTTGCGGGGAAGCCATTTTACCATGACTGTACAATTATGCTAAAATTAACTATTCATTACACCATTATTCTTAGCCAAGCTGTGCATTAAATCCCAAGGATACATAGGGCAGTAATACTATTTTATAAAGAGATTTAAAGGTCAGAAAATTTCTTTGTTCCAACTACAACAAAGAATGTTATATGTCTGTATTGGACTTGACAATAGCTGAGCAAAGGTGACAATAGCATGGCGTTGACCCTGAAAACTTATAACAGCAGGATAGAGCAACAGTATGGTTCGTTAAGATATTTTCAATTCATTCATAGTCAGTTTTTTTGTAAATTCCTTGTTATTTTTAAATTAAAGCCATTTTATTTATCAGCATTTCAATTCATAGAGGTTTAACATTAATTTTTTGGTGTAATTAATATTTCTAGTTCATAAAAATAGGCTAAATAGGTATACATTAAAATGTTAACTAACCATATTTTATCATTTTTCAGAATTGTCTTTGTCAGCTGTGTTGCATTGGTCTGGAATACATTCCTTGCATGTCAAGCTAATAAGAATATGTCTACAAATTAAGATTTCCAAAATATTGTAAACGGTATATTCCATTTAAAAATTCCAGCAGATGAAAAGTTTTAGCAGTCAAATTACTATACATATGTTAATTAGAGCTGAATTTCTAACACTTATTATAATTTAACATTTAGGTAAAATGAAGCAGTATTGTATGTAAAACAAGTATGTAGGATAAACAATTACTGAAATTTAAATTTATATTTGTAAATAATTGCTGATTGCAAGCTGCTATTTTGCCAGTTCAAATTTTCATCAATAATATGTGAATTTTTGTCTGATGAGCCTGAGATTTTATGACATTGAAGAATTGTAGCTTAAGGAAATTACTTTAAAATCTTTTGCAATTAAAAATTTCAGGTATCACAGATGTCAAAATCTGCAAATATTTAAAATGTATTAATAAATTATGAAGATTAATCAACTTTTCATTATATAGAAAATAAAATCTGGATCAGTTTTGCCAGATTCACCCAGATATTAGTTCTGTTGGCATCAACAAATCCATAATTCTTCCTTTCTTGAAACAGAATGTATCTTCATTAATCTTTTATTTAACAGAGAATCTTCTTTAATGTAGTTACAATAAAATTTGATTGTTATACGAGACTGATTGTAACAAAAACCTTTTTAAATAAAGAATAACCATTTGATATTTTCATAAATGTTGTTTTCATAAATGTCTTAAATATCTATATAATACAAAGTCTTTAATCCGGACTCGTCGGGACTTCGGCGGTTCCGGATTATCGGTTTTTCCGGATTCTAGATCATCAATTTAAATCTGGTAAGATAGCATGCAGAAATTATTATTTGTAATTAAAAATATGAAACCGTAATTTATGAAATAAAGAGCAATTATGATCTAAAGGGTATCAAAATTTACAAAAAAAAAAAAGCTTAATATTTATTTGTTTACTTTACTAAACATTTCTTCCAATGCGCGCATGCATAAAGCATACATTACGCATAGTGGAAATTAGAAAATTGCAACCAGAAAACTATTTGATGTGTATTCTTGATATTTATAATGACGAGGAAATTGATTAAGATCAAAGACCGAGTACATCGAGATGAAATACTACATTTAGTAAAGAATTATGAGCCTAATAAAAAAAAATCTGATGTGCACACCACGACTTCCTTGTACGGAATATTAAATTATAAGCATTTTTTCTTGCATTTCATTTAAACTTATTGGATTGAATTAAATCTACTTCGCTGACAGCGCATAAACCACAATAGAATAAATGCATTCTTTAAAATTCACTCTAGTATTTGTTTACCATAGCGACACTCTGGCGCTAGATTCACTTAACAGTATTAATAATTATATAACAGTTAACTTATATAATAATTATATAGTGGAAACTAAGTTAACTGTTATATAATCCAATAATTATATAAGAGTTAACTTAAATATTTCGTTCATATTATAACTCATAATGCAGAAAATTTATATCATTTAAAGAATAGAATTATCTAATCGTTGCCACATGTTATATTCAAATACTATAATAATGCTAAAATGATGTATAAAAGAAATTAAGCAAACAAAACAAAAAAGAAACAGTTTTTCACAGACGATTGAGTATTTCTCATTCAATTAATTCAGTTCTCACTTCGCGAGAAGGCAAAAATATCTATATTAAAAATTACGAAGTAAATCTTAAACACTTATTTCCTCGAAAAAATTCCAAAAAGAATTAAGCAAAATTTAATTGGCAGTAATAAATGAATGCGTTATCTTTGTTGTTGCGAAGCTGTTTCTCTAGATTGGCAACAAATCCACTAGTCTCCTGTTTCAAATGTAAACATCAATGGCCACCATCAAGAGAAGTATTAGGCTTAGCGGCACTTAAACAACTTTAAAATTGTTGATAATTCTAAAAATATTGCATAAAGATTTACTAAAGGCATAAAAACCTTAACCGGAAGATAAGAACAACATAATTCAATCATTTTTAAAGCAAAAAATGTACAATTAACAAACATATAAGAGTAAAGAAACTGAGATCACTGAGCCGGGTAACAGAGTGGATATATATATAAATATATTTATATACGTTTGGTGCGGCCAATTGCAACCAAAATACGAGGTGCACATCTACATGTTATAGCAGTCCTATATACAAAATTCCAACGTTCTGAGGCTACTTGTTTTTGAGGTATGCGAGATACGTACGCACGTACGTACATACATTCGTACAGACGCCACGAAAAATTCTCTTCAGAATTAATTTTAAAGCAGTTTTATAATTTTTTTTGAAGGAAAAGAGTATTTTATTCTGTCCTTACGTACAGATATCACGCAAAAACATCGTTAAATTGCATTCGATAGCGGTCAAAATGGATATTTTCGTTGAAATATGCTGCCTGAAACTTTTCGCAATTACAATACTTCCTTTTTACTTTGTACAAGGAAGTAAAAACATCTGCCGTGAAGATGAGGATAGTGCTGACAGATCAACTTCCAATTCATTGCGCACCGCAATGCCCCCCACAGGGCAGGGTGAAATTGATAAATAGATTTCGGAATGGTTAGAGAAACAAAGGATATGCCTTTATCCAATTTTTGCAGGGATTCCACTTTTTGTTTGATGGACATCGAAACATGCTTTCGCTTTGTAGATCCTTTGGCATCTCCAGAATAGGAAACTCTTTTTGACATAATTGAAAAGTTCAAGCTTACTTTTTATAAAATTGCTCTAACAGTCTGCAAAAAATATTATGTCGGATCCATTTAGAAGATTAAGGAACAAACGCTTATGTGCTTGCGTAAACGCATTAATGCGTTTACGCATGTGCAGAAAGTTTGTAGCTTTGAGGTTCGGATTATAGATCGTTCCGGATTATGGATGTCCGGATTAAAGATACTGTATTACAAAATTTGTAATATAGATGACTTCATCACTTGCAGATGATCTGGAGAAAAACATTTAGAATAGGAATAATCAACAATGGATATAACAACCACAAAACATTTGTACATGCACATCTTTTCATTCAGAAGCAAAGTACGTACAATGGGCTATATAACAAGTCTTATGGTTTATGTCCTTATTCTTATGGTCCAATATCCAATATTATGTTTCCAAATAAGAACTTCATTTAAAATTCTGGTTTGGAATTTCGAATGGCATAAATATGGTTCACTACCAATTACTCCTTAGAAGAAAATTGGAGCGATTTGATTAACCCTTCAGCACACGCGCATCACTGGGCAACGTTATTGCACGCGCGGGACAAATTTTACCTCAGTGTTTGTTTTTCGGAGTTTACCACAGCGTATAAATAAATGCGTCCACCCCCCCTACCTGAGTTCAATTATTCAAATAACATCGTTTTGAACAATTCTGACGTAGTGCGACAACATATTTTTACAAACTATTTCTTAGGGTGAAGGTTTACTGCATCTTCTGTTCCTGTCAACCTTTTTACTCCAGTTTTGAGTTCTTTCGAGAGAGACAGAATTGCAGCCCTTTTTTTAGGACATGTTCTTTTACAAGCTCTAATGCTAAATCTTTGAGAAAAGCTCTTCGGTTCATATTCACTTGGTCATTATTTGATCGATGAATAATAAAAGCATTCATACCTGCTATGTTCAATAGTCTGAAAAATACCATTAGAGGCCAGCGGCGGCGTTTTCTTGAAACAGACCATGTTCCACATAACTCATCAACAGTATAAACATCATCTTTTGCAGAGTTGCAGAAAGTTATCATTTCGAGCTTGAGCTGCTCTTTAGACAGCATAGTTGACAGTGGATCGATTTGATTATCCTTATGCATGCATGATAGACCGATTTACTCTTTTTTGGAACATATGAAGTAAGAGTTCATTCTTTACCTCTAAACCCAAAACACGAAGAGTACAGAAGTCTGTTTTATTTGGTAGAAATTCTTCTGGAATTTCACGCTTATATTTTCGAAGTGCCCCAAAACATGTCAATTTGTGCTTTTTCAATAATTCATTGGCCAAAGGAATGCTCATGTACCAATTGTCCATAGTTATATTTCTTTCAGTGCCCTTTATGGGTGCAATAAGTTTTTGTACAACATCCAATGCCACATTTGATTGTCTAAGCCCGACAGGCTGCTGACCTGCATAAATTTCTAGGTTGTATGCGTAAAATGTATGAGAATCGCATAAAACAAAAGCTTTTATTCCATATCTTGGGAGCTTACTTTTTATATATGGTCTGAATTGAAATTCGAAATCCCGAAAGGGTTCTAATTTTTTGTCTATAGTACAATATTCAGATAAAGAATATACTTTTCGTATGTTTTTGATAAATATTTCAAAAACATTTCTAATAAGTGCCAAGTCTAGCCGTCATCTTTAGCTCTGCTTTTAAATTTATGTCATCAAACCTAATACATCTCAACAGGAAGTGGAATCGGTTGATAGACATTGTTATTTGAAAAACAGTTATTTCGCTTCCGTCAGCTGACCACAAATCTTTGCTTTGAGAATTGCTACTCTTAGCACTCCAGCGTAATATAATAGGAAAAATAACGTCTTCAATTCAGCTATGTTTGTCTCTTGCTCATCAAGTTTTCTAGAGAATTTGTTTCTTATTGATGAAATGCAAATGTTTGTTGATTTCAACAAATCTTCCATTAGTTCTTCATCAAAAATTTGCAATAAACACTCAGTTGGATTTTTCAAATTGCTAAAGCTTTTCTTGACATCGAGTAAATGTGTCACTATATTGTGCGGACGTGTCCGAACATTTTTCGAGGGTAATTTTCAAACATAAAAATCATCTGATCTCAAAGAAGATATGCTCCCTAAATCATGTGAATCATCATATTACTGGTCAGAATCAGTTTCGGGATTACTTTCAGAAATATTATCGCACTCAGAATCGGAAACTTCAATTTCGCTATCAGTTTCAACACTAGCAAGAAGAACCAGTAGTCGCTACTGTTCTTGCTCGTACGCACTCATCTCAATGTCTCTCTAGAAGTGAAACATTAGCACACGCGCGGAGTACCTACAATCCCATTACACATTCCTTCGCCGAAAACACAAAATCCCAAGGACGCGGGAAAAATTCCTCTGGACGACCCCTTCCTAACCTTGATCTTAAAATGTATATGAAGTATTAGAAAGGTCACGTACGACCTTTCCTTATTTTCTAAGAAAAGACTACACATGGGGTGGATTTTACCCCAGCGCGTGTGCTGACGGGTTAACCGTAAACTGAATAAAGTATTAGCATTCTTGCTCTAATTCTGTTGAAGGGGGAAAATACTGCAAAACGTCCTAGCATTAGTAACATTCTTGTTTGGCTTATCATTGTTAGTTAATAGTTTGAAGATGATTAGCAGCATTCTAAAACTTTTGATTTGAACAAGAGTTGTCACCATTTCTATGACTACTACCAATTTTTATTAGTTTAAAAAAATGCTTAATTTACATTGAACCATTTTAATATTTACATTATGAATACATGTAATAAAGTTATAACTTTTTTAATGATTCCATATGTGCAAATGTAGAGATCAAAAGATTATTTCTTATTTAAGTTTTTAAAATTTGTTATATTATATTGTTGCCTCCGTACGGGTTCATTATGAAATGAATGCACAACTCCGATGAAAAATGAACAAGATTTATTATTATCACAACAAAAAATGCTTAAATTTCCTCAGATATTCATGCAGTATTACAATGTCTCACAGTAGTTATCTTTTAACTACTCAAACGTTCAAGAGAACTTAATTCAAAACAATTAAAGAAAGCTATTCCGCGAATTCACTACAATCAACAAGAGCAGTTTTCTAAACAAACTCTTAAAACAATAACAAACTAACTAACTAACGGAATTGAGAGGTTTCCTCCTTTTTTTATGAGCTTTTAAAATGCGGGAGAATTTTCTAGTACTTTCTCAAAATCAAAAACAGGGATTTTTATTTATTAAATGTTAAATGCACAAGCTCTTGTATTTTTAATTTTCTGGCTTAGCTTTCCTTTAATATTCATCACGCGCTGCATTGCGTGGGGAATAAAACAATTTTATTTATAATTCTACTAACATTAACTATTTAAATACCAAATCCGTAACACTGCCCCCTTCCCAAGGACTGCACATCCCGGGCAGTACAATCCCTGGACAGGCAGCCAAACTTACAACTAAGGCATAAATGCAGTAATAAGCATTACATTACAATAATAAAACAAAAAACATAAACAATAAATGCAATCAAATACTAAATACACATTTAGAAACAAAAAGGGACCATGGTCGTACACTATTTACAATTATTTACAGTACGTACGATGGCCCATAATAATGAGCTAACCTTTCATAACGAACGACTTTAGGTTTAGAGTTCGAAGACGGATCCGAACCACGATGTCATTCAGCCTGTTTAAGACTGTACGGACCATCCCAAGATGACTGTAATTTCGGACAGAGTCATTTCCGTCGAGTCGGATTCCACAACCACACCTTGTCTCCTTCGTAGAATTGATGTTCAGTAGCTCTTGTGTCGTATCGGGTCTTCTTCTCCGTCGCCAAGTGGACTCGCTCTCGTGAAAGTTGTGTATCACTTCTTCAAACCGGGCCTGGAGATCTTGAATATATTCCTCAGGCGATGAAGGAGCATCCGGAGGGCGACCAAACAAGAGATCACAAGGCAGACGAAGGTCACGACCGAAGAGCATCTAAGATGGAAAATAGCCGGTTATCTGGTGTTTTTCTCCGACCCTAGTAGGATCTTTCGCATGAGACGTCGGCGTTTCCAGGCGATGATCCCTTTTGAAGACGTCATGTCCTCAGATGCTGAAAGCAGTTTGTTGTTTTTGAAGTCTATAGAAAAATTGTATTTCCTTAAAAAGTCCAATCCGAGTATGCATGGATCTGTAATATCCGCCACATAAGCCATGTGATGGTAGGCGGAACTTCCAAACGTGATGCTCACGTTTAACTTCCCAGCTATGTCGATCTTATCACCAGACGCAGTCTGAAGGGTAACACAGGATGGCGGCCAAATAAGTTGTCTTTAAACTGTTGAGCTAAATCCTTCCGAATGAAGGTAACATTAGCTCCTGTATAAATGATCATATTGCAAGGAACTCCATCGATATTCCCATTGATGCACAGTCCTTTACTGTTGCCACTCACTGTAGAAATCTTAAGCGCTTTAAAACAGGGTTTTTTATTACCTGGCAACCTCCGTTCCTCGATATGGCCATTAATTTGTTTCCTGTGTTGTTGCTGGGAAATGATCTTATTTGCCGTAGCCTGGGGTGTTCTACAATTATTTCGTACATGGCCTTCAGCTCCACAGTACCAGCACTTTGGTTTCTTGTCACTCCTTTTCCGTCCCATGGCATTTAATTCTCTGTTTAACCCGCCTTTCTTATTTTCCGTGCCTTGGGGTGTTCTGCAGTTCCTTCGTATGTGGCCTTCAACACCGCAGTTAGGTTTGGTTTCTTCTCACCAATATTCCGTCTCAAGGCATTCAATGGTCTTATCAAATCATCCGCTTTATTATCCGTGCCCTGGGGTGTTCTGCAATGCCGTCGTATGTGCCCTTCAATACCACATTTCCAACACCTTAGAGCCACTTTTTCTTCCTTCTACTCCGTATCAAAGCGTTGACGTCTCTGGCTAAATCATCTAAACGAGCCATCAGTTGATCCACTGGCTCGTGGACTCGCACAGCTCTGACTGTGTAGCGATCTCTACGAGTTGCTTGCTGGGCTGCCTCCAGTTTCGCGGCGTGCAACAGACCGCTTTTCAAATCTTTATCATCCGCCATTCGTACAGCTCTCTGTATTTCAGGATCCCGAATGCCGTCGATGAAGTATTGCAAAGACAGGATTTCCCTTGTTTCTATCGCGCACTCCGCAAAGGCGAGATGGGACAGCCTTTCAACATCTGTGGCGAGTTCTTGGAGTGTTTCGGTGATTTTCTCTTGGCGGAATTTTAACTGAAGCCTTTCAAACATTTCTCTTCAATGCGCCGGACAGAGCTTCTAAATCCATCCTTTGGTTTTCGGGAAGAGTCTGAAGGATATCCTCTGCGTCTGCTCTCAGTGAAGCGGCGAGATGACAGGCCTTAGCTTGGGAATCCCATCCATTCGCATCCGCCACGATAGAAAATTGTGTCTTATACACCTGCCAGTAGGTCTTCCCATCATATGTAGATAGTTTCAGAACGGGACGAGCAGGCATCGATAAAAATTTAAAACTATCCGAATTGCTCCCTGCCGTCGCTACGATCTTCTTTAAAGTATCAACTTCTGTCGCAACTGCTGAAACCCTATCATCAGTTTGTTGTTCGAAGGCAAAAACTCTCTCTTCTATATGTTCTTTTACAGAAGAAATTCTTTTTTCTACTTGTTCTTTTACCGAAGAAACTCTTTCTTCTATTTGTCCAACTTTAGTTTCAACAGTGTCAATTCTGCCTTCCATAGCCTCAAATTTGTTTTCTATTATACAAGTAATATCTTTTTTTATTTTCTCTTGACCTGCTTCAATCTTTTTTTGAACGGCTTTCATCGCCTTTTTTAACGGATTCTTCCATCTTTTCCTGACCAGCGTCCATCTTTCCGTTAACTGCTTCAATCTCTGCTTTAACGGATTCCTGTCCCGATTTCATTTCTGCTTGACCAGCATCCAACTTTTCTTTCGTTTCTTCTTTAAACGTGGCAAAGGCTGATATCAACTGTCTTAATTGTTCTTCCATCGCTCTTGTGATTGGCATTCAAATCCCACTTCTGACACCAAAAATTGTTGCGTGCGTACGGGTTCTTTATGAAATGAATCCACAAGTCCGATGAAAAAAATGAACAAAATGTATTATTATCACAACAAAAAATGCTTAAACAAAGCTTTAGAATTTAGGACTGAGGTATGTATGATGCAGTGAAACTTATGATAAATCTTATTAAATCGGTTGGTTTTCAATTTCTTTGCTTCAACACTTATGCATAGTGGAAAGGTAATAAAATAAAGGGAAGATAAACATACTAAGACTTCTGGCATGTTCACTGCCTGTTAATACCATTAAGACACTTTTCATTTCGTCATATATTTATGGAAATTGTGGGTCTATAAATGTTGCCTTCAAAATAGCATTGCAGTCCGAGGTGCAAGGTCAAAATCCGAGACTTCCAAATTCTAAAAACGGATTTTTGAAAAATAAGAAAAGTGCATTTTCAACCTTTCACAAGCCAGTGTTTATTTTTTAAAATAAACTGTCATATCTGTTGTCAGTTTAAAAAAAAAATATTGTTTATTACAGAAGGTAAGATTCATTTTTTGACATTTCTTCAAGTATGAATGAATACTTCAGCATAGAAAAATTTCTAAATATTGGCTTTTTTACAATTTTGACAGGAAGGAACAAGGAAAAAACTTCTATAAAATTCAAATCCACCTCAAAATTTTCCCATCGTACTTGCAGAGGACAAGTTTAATGAGTTAATAAAAGAAATTAAAATAACATGAAACTGCAGTGTTCTATAAAAGGGACATAGGCATGGAATTATATACAGAATCGGTGATATCAACACTTATATTTTTCTTTATTAGATTTAAATACATTCAGTGCTCAGAAACATGACCTTTTGGAGAGGCATTAACCATGTGTCATTTATATCTGAAGAAAAGATGGGGGAGAGGACAGGAGGGTGGTCTGATCTCTCTCACCAAGAGGTAACTGTAGTTCCCTGCTTTTGAGCTCAATTCAAAATTTGAGCAAAATTCACATTGGAGCTCTCGGGAAGATTTGCATATCCCAATTGTTAACACTATAATGCCCAGAAATAAATTTTGGGTGTAAAAATGTATTTCCATATTGCTGATAATAGTAAATTGGAACCAGGTGATAAATTAGGGAAAATTTCTCCCTTTTCGTAAAGAGATTGGGGAAAACTTGACAATTTCGATTTTTCTATGATAATCTCAGTATTGATGAATCCATGATTCTGTATTATGGACATCATTCTGCTTTAAGATGTTCATACATGGAAAACCAACTCGCTCAAAGTTTGGATTCCCAACTCCGCAAATGGTTATCTTCATGCTACCTCTATCTACGGTGGGAAGTCGAAGAATGAACATTTGGTACTTGGATCAGAAGTTGTCTCCGAACTATTTGAAAATCCAGAGAAACAAGTTATTTTTCACAAGTTCAAGCTTTATTAGATTGCAGTCTGCTGACATATTTATGTAATCGGTACAGTACGAGATTCTAAAACAAACAATGTCCTCTTAAAACAGCAAAAGAACGTCGAAATTTCCACATGGAGAATACTAAGATGACTGATGAGATGCAGAAGTTTATATGTGCCGTTGGAATGATAGTTCTGTTTAACTATTGCATCACATCTTATCACTAACAAACCATTAGGAAGAGCAAAAAGATGTGTTCAAGCAAAAAAAAAAAAAAAGTTGATATTCCAACCTTTACATTCTAAGGTTATATAATGAAGGAATGTCTAGAGTAGACCTGTTGGACAGACTTGTCCATCAGTCGACATCTGCAAGGAAATTGGATGAAAATTATAGTTACATGAAAAACGTATAATGCGCCAAATAACACTACACACATGTTTTGAATGCAAGAAAAGGCTGTATGTACACTGCTTCCCACATCATGGATACTGAGAAGCTGCTAAAAAGGCTTACAAAAAAATGTTTTAGACTCTCACTTCCAAAAGTTAAGCACGAAGATGGGGGAAAAAAAAAAAAAAAATACCGCTTTGATGGACACAAAATTCGGCAGGAAAGTAGCATATATAGTTATGCATAAAACAAAATCAACAATTATATACAGAAATGAAAACAATATTAAATTTTTGTAAGTTATCAGATAATGACATACTGGAGACTTTAACAGAATTATGTATAAAGTGAAAAAAATGGACATTAACAGGGTATGTGATCCCTCCCCCTCATCTGTATACAAAGTTTACACCTTTTGACCATGCTTTCAATTAGGTGATCAACCACCGCAGAATTAAGCAATCGCCATTCTTCTTGTAGAGCAGTTTCCAGCTCAATAAGAGTGGCTGGAGGTGGGAAACTTAAAGATACAGCACGGCCGAGAGCATCCCAAAGATTTTCAATGGGATTAAGGTCGGGCGAATATGCTGGCCACGCCATACGCGCAATCCCTTCAATCTCCAGGTAATCATCGACGATGTCAGCTCTATGGGGACGTGCGTTATCGTCCATTAAAACAAAAGCAGGGCCAACTGCTGCAACGTACAATCTCACAATGGGTTCTAGGACTTCATATCGATACAGGACAGCCGTCAAAGAATCCCGTTTAAAGATGTGCAGGTCGGTGCCCAAACCAAAATGCTTCCGCCTCGGAATGCGTGATGTTCTGGCACTGATTGCGTGTTCGTTGTTCACGCCATATCCTTATATGCTTGTCATCTAGCTCCAGAGCAAATCTTGACTCATCAGTAAACATGACATTGCCCCAATCAGACACATTCCCGGCACCACTATAATCTTGCCCCTCTTGATTGGACGAATAGAGGAACACAAACTCGAGGTACCCGGGCGTATAATCCACTCACATGTAATCTTTGGCGTATAGTAGCTGCAGATATCGCCTTACCAATGGACGCTGTAACCATAGATGTCACGTGTGCCAAGCGGAATCGCTTGGCACAATAATATCGATCTTCCGCGGGGATTGTAACTCTCGGGCGACCGGCTATAGGCCTTCGGACAACTGTCTGTGTGGTTTGGAATTGTTTCCATAAACGTGAAATTACAGAATGATGAACGCTGAAGAAAACAGCAACATCTGTGATCAACTGTCCTGCTTCAATGCGCCCCACAGCACGCCCAGAATCTTCCATTCGTCTTCTGGAAGTCATAGAAACACGTATGTCTTGAAAACAAATTGTACGAAAGTTTTAAACACCTTCTATCAGTACTTACAATCAACTCCTGTAACCCTTCTTAAAGCTGGCTTCTTATAAGACTGCTTGATAAATATTTTTTTGCATATTTCTTGGCATGAAAGCGCGATTGGCTGTTACCTAACATATTTGCATACTTCCATCTGCCTGTGCAGCGAATTGCATTCTCTTCAATTATGATTGGCTTCCAGAAATTAGCATTTTCCTCTCCGTGCTTTTGGAAGTGAGTGTATTTTTTCTGCTACTAGTTAAAATCCCATGCACCTTCTAAAGGATAAAATATTTTATTTCTTATTGGGAACGTATTTTACATTTTTAAAATCTCATTTATTCATATTCTGTATATTGTTAGCCAAGCTTGTGCCAAGTGTAAAATTGTTTTCATAATTCTTTATACTTTTTGCACTGCATTTTTTAAATATTACACCAATTAAAAATTATGTAAATGTTTTACTTTCACTTAAATTTTAGTAATTTCACATCACATCGTTCTTACAGTACAAAATTTTAAGATATACAACAGTTTGTTTTCATGAAGCGAAGAAAAAGAAAGACAGCACGGCATTATACGGCAATGTTTCAAAAATGGAACATGGGGGGGGAAAGCAAACTTTTATGGGTGTATTTCAAACGCGAATTTGATGAATTAGTTGCATCTTATTCCATGATCAGAGTGCAGCATGTAAAAGGTTAAGAGAAAACTGATAATACATTTAAATATTCTGAACACACTGGGAAGTACAAAAAATACATAAGAGTAGAAAGAAAACTAATTTTTAAATAATTATAGAACTGTTTCAGATACTGCTTTACAGCATTGGTTTTCATTTTTAGAATCAAAACAGTCATAAATTACCATAATCACTTTAAAATAGGACAAGAGAAAATAATGTTTTATTTTCAAGTTATGTGTCAAATGTAATTATTCAATATTCTTCAGTGCAAGATAAATAACCAAAATGCTAAATACGTTGCCAAATTTAACACTCCATAAAAAAAAAAAACTCATGTCCCTATAAGGGAAAAGTTGTTTTTGATATACTATTTTATGAACTCATCTCAATCCATGGCATATCCTCACACAGATTTTGTTGAAATAATTTCAAAAATTCTTGAATAGTCTCATCATTATTGAAGAAATGTAACATGGATTTTAAAAATGAAACTTTATATTTGCACTTCAGCGTGCGCACTATTCCTATACCCATAGGCTGAATGATGGACATAGTTTGGAAGAAAGAATAACACCAGATGCATTGTCTTTTATTAAGAAATACAAGATGATCCATTATCTACGATCAGGAAAATGTTGTATCATCAGGTAAACCAACCAAATTCAAATTTTGCCGAGCCTCGGGTATGAAATGATTTTCAAACCAGTCATATTCATTAATGCTTGTGTCATCTGTGCTCTTTTATTTGCTCGAGGTTGTGCATTTTTTTGCAATTACGCAAAGTCTCAACTTCTGCTTTCCTGCAGCATTTGCTCATGTTAAAATTGTTAGCCTAGCTTTGGAATCTTCGACATCAATTGGAGCCTTTTCTGTAGAGGTTGCGAAGATATTTTGATACATATTGCCAAAAACGACTAGTTTCATTAGCAATGTAAATTTGCCCTGGAGATAATGCTTCGCAATAACGAGTTCAATGAATTCATCTGCAAATAGCTCAGCAGCTTCAGTGTCAGAAGCTTTTTCAATTGAAATTTTTAATTACATTATCCCACATATATATTTTAAAATTTGGTTAACTATTCTATTGAATATGTACAGCCAGTTTTTAAGTCCTTTAATTTCCTTGGCTTGAACCATTAGCATTAGACCCATCAATGGCACGCCCTCGCTGCATATCTGTCTGACCATTCAATTATCCCTTGTCATGATCCTCAACTTTAGCACAGCTAATAATTTTTCTGTTATTCATTGCGAGTGGGGTGTCTGAATCTACGAAAAATTCCTTTCTCTTATGCAGTTTGTTTAATGAACATCAAAACACGCTTTCGTTTTGTAGATCTTGTTGCAGCTCCAGAATTAGAAACTCTTTTCGACATAATCGAAAGTTCAAACTTTAGTTTTCATAAATTTGCTGTAATTAAAACAGAAAGTAAAGCATAATTTTAGCCTAGCTTAACAGCGTCCGCTATACATGATTAGCTAGGTCGGATGACGACGAAATGTTGCCTTAAATTTTCCTAGCTTCTGTTGCTCACCAAGGTAATTAAGCCTGAATTTTTCTTGCATCTAATTACTGCACAAACTTAAGGCTTATCCGAGCCCTGAATAAATTCCCACATATACTGAAGTTCACTGAGGGCCGGCGCTAAATAATTCGCTACCTGATGCACTCTCTGCGGTTGTAAATTCTGCTACCAAGGACCATCTTAAGTTTTAGAATTTCGCCACCCCTTAACTTTATTATTCTGTGCTACTCTAAATTCCAAAAAATTAGTCTTCCCTAAATCCTGCTGGAGTGGCCGTACCAGATACCGCTGGTTCTGAGTTCTGAGTGAATAAAAAAATCAGCTATTCTTAATTCAAATACCACTAAATGTAATCTCTTGGCCTATCAGTATCATTAACAAAATTTATTTTTAGCATATGGCAAGAAACTTTAAAAATCTGGAATCATGGCCAAGCATGCAAATAACATGAAATTTACAACATGCATTAGCGGAGGTGAGATATGCAAATGATTAGAATTTCAGCGAAGACGCACATCACGCGCGACTATGCCGCCACTTCAAAACGATCGACGATTTCAAGTTCGGCAATTGTGTTTTTCTTGTGGGTCTTTTCAAAAAAAAAAAAAAAAAAAGAAAAAAAAAAATCAATTATGCCTTGTAGTAAACAGCGATCATCGTTTGATCAAGTATCCGAGTTCGACAGAGGAAGAATAGTGGCCTACCGAGAGTGTGGATTATCTTTCAAGGAAATCGGTAGTCGTGTTGGGAGAAACCAAAGAACTGTAATGCGGATATGTGACCGTTGGATGCAGGAGAGTACAACGGACCGACGTGTTCGATCGCATCCACCTCAGTGCACCACTTCACGGGATGACAGGAACATTGTGCGCATGGCAGTGACGGATCGCTGTCACATCACGAACCATAGCACAGCACATTCAGTCTGTAACGCATCATCCAGTCTCTGCGAGTACTATTCGACGCCGTTTACAGCAGAGTGGTCTGTCCGCAAAACGTCCATTGCTTCGTCTAGCCTTGACGCAGAACTACAGTCGTCGCCGCCGCCAATGGTGCGATGAAAGGACATGGACGGCAAAATGGAATGAAATTGTCTTTACTGACAAGTCATGTTTCTTTGTGCAACACCACGATGGTCGGATTCGAGTCTGGAGACACCGTGGAGAGAGGATGCTGAACAGCTGCGTTATGCTCCACCACACTGGTATTATGGTATGGGGAGGTATTGGATATCACTCTCGCACTCCTCTAATACGCACTGCCGGTACTTTAAAACAGCCAGCGCTAGATTTCCAAGGTGTTGGAGCCAGTTGTCCTTCATTACCTTCAGGGCTTGCCCACAGCCATATTTCAACAGGATAATGCACGACCACACGTGGCACGCATTGTCCAAGCGTTCTTCGTCAATCGCCAGATTGAACTGCTTCCCTGGCCGGCTCGCTCTCCGGATCTTTCGCCGATAGAAAACATGTGGTCCATGGTTGCTGAACGACTGACCCAGATTACATCTCAAGCTGCCACACCAGATCAACTTTGGCAACAAGTGGAAGCTGTACTCCAAGGAGACATCCAGTCTCTTTGGATCCTTGCCGAGGGGTGTGGCAACGCTGATCTCCGCCAATGGCGGTTAATGATTCTGGAAGGAACCACACTTCACAGAAGTCTATAAATTTAATCATTTGATACTTGGTCAACATGTTACCTACTAAATAAATTTTGTTGCGACATCTCGTCTTTATTGGTGTTGCAATTTGGGTGGCCAGCAGTGTATTTACCGTCGCTCGATATCAGGAATTATCCCCTGTAACCAGAGCTTCACATTTTGTCTAAAAGATGGCAGTAGGGGCCACGTAAACCGCAACATTTCCGTATTCATCGTTTTCAAGCAATATGGAGAGGGTAAGCACATACTCCTTTATTTTGTTATGTAATAATATATAAAAATGTTAAAAGCTATATATTCATCTATTTTGTATCTTAAAGGTTTGACAGCTATATTGTATTATGCATTAAAAATATAGCAAAATATTGTCTTATACATATTTGCATTTGGTGGTAAAATATTTAACCACAGCAAGCTGAGTAATTTTAGAGGTGGTATATAATTTACTACCTGATCGAAACGCAGTTTTACTAAAATGTTTCGCCTTAGATATAGCATTTTGTTTGGCATACTTGATTTCTTTGCACATATATATTGTAATACTTTATTATCATTTCAATGATTAATTATTATGGAAAATATTTTAGTATTTATTTAGGATTACATAAATATTTATGCATTTAGAAAATTATAATAAAAATATTACTTATATATATTATTAGAATGCTATAGATTCTGGTCAGTATGTTCAAGTGATTTCAAAATATAAGTAACTATTTAAATGTAATGAATATTATTTTAAGTAACTGCATTAAAGAAAAAAATAAAAATAACCGAGGAAACTATAGAGCTTTATTTTCCACTGCCTTCAAATTTAGAAGATTCCAGAAAAGGGCTCCTTCACGCAAGAACTGCAGGCTTCTTTGGGAATCTTAATTATTATGGAAGTCGATAAATTACCTGTTTTAGATTTGTACTAGTCTTCTGACTTTTTTCAATAATCAAGAAATCTCAATGACATAAGGCTGTTGGTTGAAATGAGCCAAATTACATACAGTGTGTATTTATCACTCATTTAGAAAAAATATCAAGAAGAATATTCAACCTCATCAGTGCAATCTATTGAAGAAAAAAATGGTAAAATTTAAAGGAAGGTCCATAATGAAACAATATATGCCAGGGAAGCCTATAAAAGGAGGATATAAGATTTATACTGGAAAAAAAGACGATGGTTCCATTTCTGAAGGTTTGGAATATACAGACAAGTGAGAGCAAAGAAATGGTGGCATCGGCTATTTTATTTTCTATTGGATGCTGCTTGTATCATTTCGTATATTTTATATGTGGACATTGATAAAGTGTCAAGAAATTCTCATCTTGAATTTAGGTTGAGAGTAGCTTGCAGTCTAATAGGAGAAACGAAAACTACAATCAAACTGGGTATCAGCATAAAAAAGAAAACACTACCCTAAAGGAAATCCGAACTACTAATGTTGGAACACACATGCCATAGGAGAAAGTTACAGAAGGAGCAAATATTGCAGCATAAAAGTAAATCAGAAATGTACCAAGGTGTTATGTACCACTCCATGTTTTAAATTTCATGAAACTCAGTAGAAGTAGTGCATTTGGTTATTTTTCTTTCTGTAATCAATATTACATTATAAATTATATGTATATTTAAGTAATCAAGAATAAATAGTTTTCATTAAAAAATACATGTTTATTTGTGATATTTTTGTAATTATGATTTTTTTTTCTTCTTTTGCACAAATCAGAAAATTGCAATTGCTTATACAGTGCGGAGGTAAATGTTACCACTATTATAAGCAGAATTTCAAAAATAGTATTTTGGTCATAAAGTAACTAATTTTTCTTAAAAGTTGCATAAAATATAAATTTTGAAAATAAATAGCCTGGGTCAATTTAAGGGCTAAGGTCCGGATGTCTGACTTTGTATCATTTGAAGTTTTTCTGAAACAAATAGAATACACAGGGTTCGTACACATTTCTGCACACAGAAATAAAGTACTTGAAAAAAATAAGGACCTATGAGCAAATGGGAACCGAATAAATTCAATTGAAATATTGATCTATGCTTGAATTTCATTTTTGTAATAACATCCTAAAAATAAAATAATCTTTAAGTAGTATGCATTATCACTAAAACATGAATTAACATAATAGTTAATAAGTTTAAGAATAAAATAAACTTTATGCGATTTATCAAGTAGCATTAAATATTTTACACTTGTAATAGTTGGTCATATTCAAAAGAAGATAAGCGACATTTACATTTTACTAACAGTTAGCTTTATGTTGATTTTTTTGTCAACATAAAGCTTGGTCAGTCTACAGGTTTAGTAAATAGCAGGTAGATTGTATGTCAAACGGCACAGGTAAGTAACATCATAATCAGCACGATTCATAACAAGACAGAAAGTTGTCACCACTGCTGCTTGTCTAGAGGGACCTGCTGATTAAAACAAACCTGAAAGGCCTGATTGGCAAGTGTTGAAAGTTAGTCAGGCTCTGTTTGATGCAGTTAGTGTCTTAGCTTTGTGTACAGTTCCAGGGGTTGTAACCCAGGTAATATAGTTTAAGGTTCCAATAAGCCATTAAAGCACCAGAGGTGATAAGTTGTTTTGTCTCAGTAGATGCAAAGAATGAGTTTTACTTGAATTGTTTCTCTTGTGACCAGAAAGTATTAATTAACAATGAATGATTTGTAACAACACTCAACAAAATATTTATTCGTCATTTTAATTTGAAGCCTTTCCAGACATTTTGGCTAGTTTATATAGATTTCTCTCTTTAAGCATCCTTTTTAACAATTAGAGATGTCTCAATATGCAAACCAATGCTCTCGCTAGTTTCTGCATGCTTGATCTAACTTGTCAACCTCTCCAGAATGTACCCATGAGGGTTTAATTGATCTGGTAAAAGTAGTCCAAAATCCTTGACCGACGTGAAGCATATGCGATGTCTGAAATTAACTACAATATCAGACAAAGATTTAAATAAGCCCCTTATTTAAAAAGAACTTAGAATATAAAGGCATGTTCTGATGCTAAGCAAAATCAATTACAGCTCACAATGACATAATTGAACAATAGTCAAATTCCAACTAATAATGTGAACTACTGATCAAAGATTACACACTTTAATCTGTCTCATTAACTCTTATCATATGAGGAAATGGGAAATTATAGTAAAGGTTAAAATCAAACAATTGGGTAATTTACATAATAACTGCACATATCTTTGAAGAATAATTTTCTTATGTATTCAGTTTCTTCAACATGTTTCCTTTTCATTTTAGAATTTAAGGATTCCTGCTATTCTAAAAAACGCTACGTACACTTAGAATGTACAGAAAAAGCTTATTTTATTTCTTTAGTAACATGAACATTCACAAGAAATATCAAATATATAAAGGCTGGTTACAAAGGTGATGTGACAATTTCTAGAATTTAATGACACACCTAAAAACAAAATCTAGACACAGCAAAACTTTTAGAATTTAGAGTACGCATTGGAAGCAGAATTTGGAAAGGCACTAGGCAGCACAATTTAGGATCCACAGAGATTGCATTAGGTGAGAAAATGCTAGTGACCAGCTATGTGTATGCTACATTAAGTATTAGATGAATCTTTTAAATTGCAAGTTTTCAATTTCTTTATTAATAAAAAAATCCCTTTCTATAATGCCTGCCCATGTGATAAGATTAGAAGCATTCTTGATATTTTCCATGCTTGTGTCTAATGAAAAGTAGAGAAAATAAAGGGAAGATAAACATATTATAATTCTAGTATTGGAAGTAAAACATGTCTTCATTGTTTTTCCACACATTCTCCAAAAAAGTAAGAAATTAATTGCAAACTTTCTGTAAAATACATCCATTAGGTGTTGATACCATGGAGATTTTACCCTTTGCCACATATTTCTCGAATCGTGGGTCTATAAAACTTGCCTTCGAATCCTTCTAAAGCTTTTAAGTCTAAAATCCTAAAGAAAAATTATTCCTACCATTTCTGTAACAGCAAAATGCCAGAAATATTTTGGAAAAAAAAGGGAGAGAAAAAGTATAAAATTAATTTTATAGAGTAAATTGATGCACATTCTAAGACAATTACATAAGAAAAACTGACTATGAAAAAAATTAAAAACATTTTTAATTAATTAGATATCCAATTTTGCTTTTGCTAAGAGCTGTTTTGTAAATTGGGCTTTATAGCATTATACCTTGTTTATTTTTCAGATTCAAAATATTGTACAAGTTGCCAAAATGAAACTTTATAATACGACAACGACAAATAACAATGTTTTATTTTAATGTTATTTTTTAAATATAATTTCAATATATTACCATTATTTTAAAGAAATGCATCAGTGTTACGATGTTTAAAAAATTATTGAAAAATCCTCAGATCTTGGAATTAAAGTTTCCATAGAAACCGATTTAAGGTTGCCAAATTTAGAACCATTTAATAATAACACAACAGATTAAAAGAATTCTCGCTTTAGTAAAATATTAACCTGTATCAAAATCTTTTCTATTATATGCTATAATTTTCTAGAGGGACATTATCTTTAGGGTCCAGATTTTCTTCATCAGGCCTTGCAAACAAAAGATGTAATAATGTGATAAAGGAAAATTTATTCCAATTATATTGCAAAAAGTTTACAGAAAATTCACTCAAAGAACAGAACAAATCAGTATAAACAATGAGTATTGTTTTAATGCATCTGGATCGTAAATTTTGATTCTGATTACTACTACAAAGAGTATATGCCAGTAATTCTTGTGCCCTTGGGAGTTATGATATTTTTATATTAAATAAAAGGTGCCTATCTTAGCACCACGTCCTGGGGACCAAAAGACAGTTTTAGGTGGCAAAACCACGAGTTTGAGCATTTAAATCCTCTCCATCATCTACTGCTTGAAACAGGAAAACTCATAAGGGAATAACTTAATTGATTATATTACCAAAGCTTGTTTAGTAAGCCCATAATAAATATATCATAATCTATTAAAATAGACTATTGGTTAATCACAACTTCTTGCTGAAGTAATTTTATTCTTTAGATGACATTATGGGCAATTCAGGTTAATAAAATGGCATCGCATTTGTTTTCTCCTAATAATTAAAGGTTTTAACTTGTCAGTTTTCATCATCAGTGTAAATAATCTCGACTATCTGAACTGTCATACTACTCAGAGGTGACTAAATTTTTACAATGATCATGTGGAACCTTACTCATGAAATGCAACAAAAATTTTGCAATTATCTTTATTGCAAATCTGGAAAAACTGGTACCAAACATTGATTATGGCAGACACTGCCTATTAAACAAAAGATAACTTGCCAATATACATTATAAGCTACCAAAATAAAGAGGAACCAGTATCCATTGCTCAGTCTACTTCTTCTTCTGTGCTTTTTCTGCTGCTTTGGTCACTTTACCACCAGACAAATCCTTTGGTTTTACAGCTTTAATAACACCTACTGCAACAGTTTGTCTCATATCACGTACTGCAAACCTCCCTAATGGTGGAAAATCTGTGAATGTCTCAACACACATTGGTTTACTTGGAACAAGATCAATTATGGCAGCATCACCAGATTTTATGAACTTAGGATTATCTGAGGGAAAAAAAAATCAATTTTAAGTATAATTACTATTTAATATACAAAATTACTATACCATCTAAAATACACACATACCTTCCAATTTTTTTCCACTTCTCCTATCACATTTTTCTTTAATTTCACGGAATTTACATGCTATGTGAGCTGTGTGGCAATCAAGCACTGGTGTATATCCATTGGAAATTTGACCAGGATGGTTCAGTACTATAACCTGAGCAGTAAATTCCTCTGTGGCCTTAGGAGGATTGTCTTTACTATCACCACATACATAACCACGTCTTAATTCTTTAACAGATACATTTTTTACATTAAAGCCTACATTGTCACCAGGAACTGCTTCAGTCAAAGCTTCGTGATGCATTTCTACAGATTTAACTTCAGTAGTAAGATTAACAGGGGCAAAAGTTACAACCATGCCAGGTTTTATAACTCCAGTTTCAACTCTTCCTACGGGAACTGTACCAATACCTACAAAAAATTGAAAGTTACAAGTCATACCAAATATAGGTTTTTTGCATATCACAGAAATTTAATTTATAACAATTCAGTGGTCGATCCTGAAGTATGAAAAAGAACTGGTTTTTGAGACACCACTTTAAAAACATCTCAAACTGACAAAATTCATGTTATAAGGCACAATTCAGATTAGTGAAGCATACATATGATTCTAATGTGAAATACATTAATATTTATAACACACACACACACACATATATATATAGCATTAATATTTTAATGATAAGTTGTTTTCTCCACACAAAAATTGCTTTTTAGGGAATTACCATACGAGATAACCTCAACTTTTTAAGATTTTGACTTAAATGTTTAAATTCCCCGACTTTTCCCGGTAAAATGGCAACCCTGTATATATCATGCTAGTAAGTATACTTGCATACCAATAATAAGGATAAAGTGTGGTTAAAAAGAATTGCTTGGCTATGAAATAATTGAAAATAAGTATCTAATAATCATTAAAAAGGCAGGGAATGTAGTTTCTTTGGATTGCTTATAACCATTAAAATACTAGAAATATGCTATATAAATATGAACATGAAGTATGTTTTATATTTTCTTAAAAGTAAACTCATCAAATTGAAATGCAGAATATATCTAACAAATCATCTCACATGCAACACTGTACTTTTAATTTCTAAACTAAGATTTTCAAATTTAATCAAGCCTTAAACCAATAGCTTCTACAGTTAATACTTCCCTCAGCAATAGCAAAGATTGAAAAAAGAATTGAATTTAGAAAAACCGCATCTAGTCATATTGTACTGCAACATGTAACTGCACTAAATAGATAGAAAATTGAAACTACAAATGTTTTCTAAGAATAACACTTAAAGTTAACTTTCCTAAACAACACCAATGGCTTAAAAGAAAAGTAATTTAAATCTGAACTATGAGAACATCTTTTTGAAACATAATTTACAACAGCAGTGTTTTTTAGAATTTAATATTACTGGAAACTGGTATATATATATTTATTATCTGGATGACACATTAAACTTGCTTTAAAAGTTAATATTTTACAGACTATAATTACCTCCAATTTTGTACACATCTTGAAGTGGTAAACGAAGTGGTTTATCCAGAGGGCGAGATGGGGGTTCCATAGCATCTAAAGCTTGCAAAAGTGTTTTTCCATCAGATTTGCCACTCTTTCTCTCAATAGCCCATCCTTTGTACCATGGCATGTTTGTACTTGCTTCCAACATGTTATCTCCATTCCACCCAGAAATAGGAACAAAAGGTACAGTAACAGGATTGTATCCTATTTTCTTGATGTAAGTAGAAACTTCTTTCTTGATTTCTTCAAAGCGAGACTAAAATACAAAATTATCCAGTTAAAACAATTTAAAAAATACTGCTCAAAGGTTTACTTCTTGATAAATCTAGCAAATATATGATGTTAAATAAAACTAAAAAAAGTAGCACAAAATGAACATTTATTGTTCCGAGATAGAGAAACTATCCATATTTGCCATTACAAAAGGCATGAATTTTTATTATTTCTTAACACCATTGTCTTCATTTAAAGCAAAATTCTTCCAATTTATTTTACATAAAAAACAATCAGAAAAAATGATCATTTTCAGAAGATAAACAAATGACTAAAGACAAAGATGTTTAACATGCTAATGAAATAACACTGTTCATGCACATTGAAAATTTACCCAGCAGCAAAGGGAATTAACTGAAGCAATTATTTATACCTAAAATTAACTTTTTGTTATACTATTAAAAGAATAAAATAAATATAAGGATGGATTATTTCCAAACATAATATGTTTATCTATTAAAACAAATTCAGAAATAAAATGTACTTTGTAAAAATCAACAATTTAGCATTATATTACAAAATTACTTTGTATTTTATACTTATACTCCCACATATTGTAAAGAAGATTAGAGACATTCAAGTTTCACTGACAGCTTTAATATGTCATTCTGTTATGCAACCACTCAGTCCTGAGGTTTATTGCAAATGTTATGTCAAGTAGTATAGGTTAAAATGAGAAATAACACAAAAGCCTGGCTATTGCCACCACTACTGCTTGCTAAGAGAAAGAGGTGCTGAACAGAATAGATAACATTCAACACTGACCCAGTAAGTATTATAGCTGTATGTAGAGTTGCTGGAACTCAAAGGTCTCATATAAGCTACAGGAATTTCAGGTTTTAGGTTGTTTAATATTAACTTGTTCAGTACCATGTTTTAACTCGGCAGTGGGACTGAACAAGTCTCATTATCTGTAAGGAATCAAGTTTTACATCCACAGTAAGCAATCAAAGAAAATAACTCCTCTTAACACAGAGAACTAAGAGTAAGCAATTCATTACAAATACTTATAGTAAGTCAGATTTACATGGTTTCTAAAAATTTTTTAAGCATTATTCAAATCAATAACAGCATTTTACAGTTTAAAACAGATTACACACCTAACTTGGAATATTACGGTAATTACACATAAGCTACAAAACAGGACATTTCGTAGCAGTATCATACAAAATATTTATGCATCTTTTCAATTTGATAATTTAAGAAAATTTCAATAAAGAAATCAGTGTTCCTATTAGTTTGCTTCATATCCTAGTTTATGTTCTAACAATATTAGAAAAATAAAAAATAATTTAAATAATTTTTCTCATCAAGTTTGATCTACATTTTAGAGTTAAGTTATAGAACTGCATGTATTTAGAATTTTATTTCTTTATTAAAGTAGAGAATAAATACATAAAACACAAGTGTGACAAAGTTTTAAAGAAGCAATAAAATTCAGGTATGATCAAGTAGCATAATGCCTAGTGCTAACTGTAAGACATACAAGATGAAGCTTTTAAATTATCTTCATTAACACATTGTACGACTGCCATGCGAAAACGGGGTTTCGAAGTCTATCGTTTGAGCGTCGACTCCGTGAAAACTCTGGTTTTGAAGTCTATCGCTTGAACTTTATATATTCTTTGTGCCTAGTACCTTTACATCTTGGAAAATGTTTTGAAAATACCATACATCCCTTAAATATTAATATTTTTCTTTGTTTATATTATATATATGTAATAATCATCAAATAAAACAGGTGCATTTTTTACAATTATAAATTAATTTTTAAAAATTTTACTTTCATTTTCATTATCGTTAAATTTCATTACAACGAATATGCAAACCGAATTTAGTGTTTTACGGTAATGTATAAAATTTTAAATATTTTCTTCACCTATTAATTGGTTGTCAACAAGCGAATCCTGCCGGCACCCACGCTTTAGGAGGTCAAGACGGTGCCAGCGCTCAGACTTTAGTTGTCTCAGATGCCACCAGTGTACAAAGTGTTAACAGAAATATTAGTTTTTACAGATGCCTGGCGCTGTGACAAGATTTTTCATGCTTATGTAGTGAAAAGATAAGAAAATAAAGGGAAGATATACATATTTAAGAAAGAATTGATATTAAAAATTCAAATCCCTTGTCACCATTTTTGCAAGTTTTTTAAAATTAATCACAAATTTCCTACAACACATGCATTTGCTCACTTTTTTTTTGGAATCCCAGATTGATAAATCTCACTTTTAAATGCTTTCTTAAGTGCAAGGTAACATTCTATGCCAACATTAAGAGCATAAAGCCAGAAAATGAAGTAAAAAATTACATTTTTTAGAGAAAACATACACATTATGAAACACCTACATGGGAGAAGAATAAATCAAGAAATATTCTTGCAAAATGTTAATTTACTCAAAATGGCAATCCTACAAACAAATGTCAGTTAAATAAATTTTTTTATATCAGGACCAAATATCTTTTACAAAAACACAAGGACAGTATGAATCCTGATTAAAATTTAAACAATAGATCAATTAAATATCACTTTTACAGATTATAAAACAAGATCAAAAGTTACCTCACTGAATGGTGGTTCAGTGGTATCCATCTTGTTAACACCTACAATCATCTGTTTCACACCTAAGGTGTAAGCCAAAAGCGCATGTTCTCTTGTTTGTCCATTTTTAGAAATACCAGCCTCAAACTCTCCAGTACCTGCAGCAACAATTAAAACAGCACAATCTGCCTAGAAATGCAAGAAAAATTAAATTATATATACATAACCACTGTATAACCAGGAATAAATTTTATTAAAGAGAAGGCATTCTCAGGAGCAACAGTTTAGTTTTTATGCCATCAAGAAAATCAAATTTTTCTAAACAATTATGACAGAAAACATGAAACATTCAACAGATGTTATATTTACCTGAGAAGTTCCAGTTATCATATTTTTGATGAAATCCCTGTGTCCAGGAGCATCAATTACAGTTACATAATACTTGGATGTCTCAAATTTCCACAAAGTAATATCAATTGTAATACCACGTTCACGCTCTGCTTTCAATTTGTCTAAAACCCAAGCATATTTGAAAGAGCCTTTACCCATCTGAAAATATATAAATTTATTGTTAAAATACATGAATTTATTCAATTCAATTTCAAGATTTGAGTCATTCATATAAATCCATAACTACCACCTGACTATTTGAAGATTATACATATATACTAATAAGAAAGCATTTAGGAAGACTGGCTACATATTCATTTTAAATGCTTTCTACAGCTGTGAACCAATGTACAACACCCTGGCAACATCAGTTACTTTTCATTCCTCTACTTTTCCAATGATAATGGCCACATGAAAATCATCCAAGTGATGCCATGAAAACATACAGAAACTTTCTAGATCAATTAAATCCTTTCTGTAAAACTTCACTTGGTTAAACAATTGCCAACATGGGTCAAATCCTTTACATATTTTATCAGCCTTATCACATGATGAACAGGTGAGGAAATAGAAAATTACATACACACAACATTTCTTAATAAATCCTGTACTTATTTCAATTTTCAACATTTGTTACATTTCATTTTGTGACTGTTATAGGTAAGTTATTGTATTTTTAACAATTATCCAGCAACATACACAAGCAGATGTGAAGATTCAACTTAACTGCAGACTATCTCCACTGTTTAAACAAGTACTTTGAAAACACTCTTCACAACTGACCTGCAGGCCTTTTGCTGCATTTCCTTTTAACAATGCAAATTAGTATACCTAGTTAAGGTTCATAGCCACATTTTAGTTAAAAAAATAAGCACCTGTCTAATTAAACTTGTAATTTAAAATATGAGAAATGAAGTACTTATTAAGAGAGAATAAGCATTCCCTCAACCATCGATACTTTTTTTTGTTTTTAATTTTGAATAATAGTTCAATTTACAGAACTAGTTTACAATGAGAGAAAAAAAGCTATGAAGAACTAAACTATACAAGATTTAATGATAAAATTTCAGTTGAAAATAGAGAAAATAAATAATAATAAGGCATATTTATTGTATTCACTTGGAACCAAATAATAAATAAAACTTATTTTTCCACTCATATTGATACTTTAATAATTTAAATCTAAATTCCTAACATTTTCTAAATTTTCATTGTATATCAGTTTTCTCTTAACAGATATTGCAAGCAAAGTAATTTAAGTAAAAAAGAGGAACATTTCTGAAATCAGAAGACAAATTTGCTTCATGCAGTCATCTTTAACAGTAAAAGCTTAACTAACCCACATACTTGGAAATTGGCGAATATTCAGACAGTCGAGTGTAACTTGAAAAAAGAGGACCGGAGTGGTGGTGGTGGGGGTAGACTGTAGCCGCTCTTTAGATTTTCCCGCTAAATAAATGCTTTTGACATTTCGATATGTGCATCATATAAAAATAAACCAATGGAACTGAAAAATATTCTGCTTAGCAAGCACAGTAAAACTTTTTTAAGTGTTCATAAACAAATCTCGGACAGAACATCAAAATTAATTATCTCTGCAAAATATCACAAACGTTATTGCACAATACGTGTGCCATAATTCTTTCCTAAGTGATATTACGCAATCGGAATCAACAGCTGTCGGTATTGAGAGAATAAAGAACTAAATAACTGAACTGTTTTTCATTCTAATTTTCAACAGATGGCATTAAATTTCCGGAGTAGAATCATTCTTCGGTTGGGTTGGTAGACCGCAGAACTTTTAGTCCTATTCAATCCAGATTGGAAAGTGACCCCCCTCAAAAAAAGGTCCGTCGCTTGTTTTGCAGCGAACTGTAACAGTTTCAATATTCAAGATTTTGTGGAGAAAGGGGAGACCTCCCAACCTTTGTACTGTATAATATATTGGTAAAAAAAAATGAAATTATTTTGATTATTCGATTACTTTCCCTTTATTTAAGCCATTCCAAATATTCCTTAGAAAGCTAATCTGTGTTAAAACACAACCATTTTTGGACATTTACTATACTTCAGCAGTTACTGCAACTATGTTATTATAAACATATGCTCATAATATAAGCATAACGATCATAATAAACACGAATATGAACTGACCAAGCAGAACGAAAATGCAAATTTTTAAGATCTTGATAGAAATTTAAACGTGTGTAGTATTTGGGTGGGAGGAAAAGAATGCTGAATGTAGCAGAATTTTCTACTGCTTTTGCAATTCTTTGACCAATAGTACTACGGGCACACCAAAGGTTATGTTAATGCAGAGAAAGGGGGAAAAGCTATTTCCGAGAATATGACTCACCATCTGACATTCCATATTAGGAAGAAAAGTTGTTTATTTAGTTTCGGCTTTGGTAGGGGGAAAAATAGCGCGTTCATTAAAAAAAAAAAGACGCACTAAAAACAAAAAAATAAGGGCTTTAAAGAAAAAGTAAGCACCTATAAGGGACTTTATATTTTATTTTCAAATATAAGGACCGCTACGAACCCTGCCTAGTGCAAGCCAAGTTGCTTAATATAGTCTTGCCAGCTGAGCATCAGGTTAACTTTTAACAAATCATTGCTACAACGATAAAGTCAAATTCAAACTGATACTTATGTACCATGATGATTACCTAAATATCTCGTCAAAACTGGCAACCCTTGTAGGTTATACAAAACCTAATATAGAGGGCACTAAAATAAAGAGTACGATTTTTTCTTTTTTGGTTATACTTATGCGAATTACTATGTTTAGGTTAAACACATGAAACTTTCGAGATTTTTTCCCCAGTGGATAGTAAAATTTTCAAACTTCCTTCAAATGAAGTGATAGAATTTTTCATGGGCTGGAATTTTACCGAAAGAACGCGTTTGTAAAAATGGTCATGACCTGAAGTTTCATAATTCAGGATTTTATTGGAGATGCAATGTCAAAAATTATCAATAAAAGTTTGGTGTCCAAACTGGTACATGTTTTGAAAACAATCGTATTGAATTTTTAAAAGCTTTAAGATTTACTTACTTTTGGGCATATGAAGAGTCATCTATTAAATGGTGCAAACATCAGTTGGATTTATTCAATAAGACCGTTATTGATTGGAATAATTATACGAGTGAAGTGCGTGCTAAGGATTTGAAGGATAATCGAAACATTAAAATTGGAAGGCCGGAATGATTGTCGAAATTGATGAAAGCCTTTTTACGTGTCAAAAGAACACTCAAGGTCCTTTATAGGATTTAATGTAAGAGTAATAAACATTCTGCCAATACAAGAATAACTCATGGAGCACCCTAAAGCAAACATTTTATAAACAGTCTAAGAGAATTTCTTCCAAAAATACAGTAAACCTTCTTGCACCATATTTTAATCAATAATAAATCACAAAATTATTAAAGCTGAAAGACAACTTGAAAACATTTCATTACTTTATAAATTGATAATTCTGGTACGAAAACTTTTCATGCTGTTTTTAGTTTTATCTTAAACTAAAAAACATAACCTTGCTTTGAAGAAAGAATTCATAAAATCCTTGAAATTAATATAAGGTATAAATATACAGGCAAAAAAATTACACATTTAAACAAATACTGATCATTTTCAGATATTCAGCGTTTAGGTCAGTAAATGCTGAATATCTGATAGCTATGCTTACCCACGCATAGCTATCAGAACATGTATAAAAACTTTAATTTGAACCATTACCTCTTGAGCTTCTTTTTCAAATTTTTCAATGGTTCTTTTGTCAATACCGCCACATTTATAAATTAAATGACCAGTAGTCGTTGACTTTCCAGAATCTACATGGCCAATGACCACAATATTTATATGCGTCTTCTCTTTAGGCATCTTTTATTCTTTGAAAAAATACCTATGAAAAGTAAATATAAGGCACAGTTAGAAAATGCATTTCTTGCAAGATTTTAAAATAACATTTAAACCAATAAAATAAATTCAGACAGGATTGAATTGCAACATTCTAATGATTTTAACCTCGCAGATGACATTTGTTTTATGTGAATGAGACACTGACATGTGCAAATTCAATAACAAGATGGCTTGATGGTAATACACACAGTATATTTAAAGCAATTTATTTCAATGTTATCTGTTCTGGTGGACTTTATACGGGTACAGTGGCTTTACTCGATTAAAAAATATATATACATGTGCGTACAATTTTTAAAGTAGAGCTTGCACAATATCCATCTTGATAATTTGCAGATGTCACTATTGTAATTAAATGTTAATTTTATACCAGAGGTTAGTGATGAATTGAATGTCTATATGAATATTAGATGTTACCTTATCACCAGGCTAAGAGCTGTACACAAGGTTTGCAAATCCTTGACAAATGTCCAAATTCCAATAATAGCACTAGTTTAAACACAACTATTAAAAAAAAACACCCCTTCACTGGACACGAAGCCGGTAGAAATCAACCGATCAGACTAAAGCTCTGCTCCTGAAGAATCACGTGATCCTAATCTTGGAGATAATAAGGGCTAATCTTTAGAATATGGTAACAGGTAGTTTGGTGACATTTTGGTAAGGCGATAAAGGTTACTAGCTAGGACTTTAGCAATAATCTGAGAAGTACACAGTTCGAATCACAGATTATTTTGTCTCAGAGAAATGAGAGATCATGAGACATGTAATGAGACATTTTCCGGAAAATTCCGATTGTGATTTTAGCTAATAAGCACTTAGAAACAATTTTGCTGCTAAAGTGCAGAATCGTCCACTCATTTGTTTGGCGCTTTTTACAAGAGTAAGAAGAATTGGATTTTTGTCAATTTTCTTTGACTTTTTAAGTGAAAATAGGTCGATGTGTACATAGATAAAGTCAAGAGTGTGCGCAATGCCATTTTTGTGCAATTCTGGGATGTTTAAGTGAAAGTAGGTCGACGTGTACATGGATACCGTGTATGTGCAATTTTAAAAACGCGGGAAACAGTTTGCGATTCTGCACTTTGTCCCAATTTCGCACCTAATCTTCATTATGATTAAGCATTTTTGTTCCATAAAAGTTTTGAAATAAGCGTAATTCGGCTAGCAGATTGTTGGAAAAAATGTAGAGTAAAAAAAAAAACCCTCTGCTTTGTGAAAACAAAATGGCGTCCAAAACAAAACTAGCAGGTTGCTGTAGCAGGGTTGGTTGCCAAATTTTCGACAAAAAGTTACCATAATATAGATTCACCATAATAAGATAACAGTTTTGCGTTCAAGTATGTTTAGTAAGTGAAAACAACATAGCAATGTAGGTTTCGTGAAAATGTGCAGGCTCTTGGAAATGTCCCTTTTGACATCCAGTCTCATGTAGAGGAAACATGCGATAGGGAGTTACTTTTTCAAGGTGAATTTATGGCTGGATAGTTAATACATGCATATAAAAAAAAGATCGGTTACATTTCATTATTAAACAGCCATCACAGACACAGAATATATAACTGAAAAAGTCAACTCTGAACGAGTACCAAGTAGCATCTTCAAGTGATGAAAGACATTAAACCAGTTTACCAAAAGAAAGTTTGCATGCTATCAAACTACAAATGAAAATAGTTATACTGTTTGGGAACTACTCTGATATGCGCCCTCAAGTTGCCAATTTTCACGCCAAACATTTTTGGCGAGAAACTTTACGCTGCCATATTACTATCTAAATTTTTTGTCTATATTTCGAACTTTAAGCCTAAATTGTCTCAAACACGGTTTTCGCACATGCAAAAACTACGTTTTGAACACACGATTTAAGCTAAAAACCCGAAACAAAAACAAAATTTAGATAGCAAAAACATAGTTTCCAACCAAAAATATTTGGCAAGAATCTATGTACACAACGACATGTTTTAACTTAAAAAAATCTACAAATTGCACAATTTAGGCAACGAACAAATCTACGAACTACGCACACCTCGCTTTAATAAATTAACATAACAATAAATTTCAAAGAATACCATTTACTGATCATAGAAATTTGTGCGGCTGATCTTTAGAATATGGTAACTGGTAGTTTGGCGACATTTTGGAGGCGATAAAGGTTACTACCTGGGACTTTGGTAATAATGTGAGCAGTACTCAGCTCCGATTACGCATTATTTTGTGCGAGAGAAATAAGAGATCATGGGATATGTCATGTGATATTAATGGACGAATTACAGTTCTTTAATCGGAAAAGGGGGGAATTTGGAAAAATATCTGTGGCTGTATATTATTTTGTATCAAGCTTCATTGTGTGTTGTGTGAAGTAGGGTTGAATAATTTTGGGATTGTAAGGCGCTGTCTAAAGTGAATTCTAGATGTGATAAAGAGAATTTTGCTTTTTATTTAGCGGAGGAAATATTCGCAGAAAAAATCTTTCAATAATTTTATTGAATCCATAATAAAAGTGTATCCACCATGTAAGCAAGATTCTGAAGAAGATTAGGTAAGTTAGTATTTTTAATTATTTGAGGATATTCTTTTTATGCATTGTTCTAAGTGTAAGGTGGAAGTAAAGTAATTTGGTATTATTGGGAAAATTGTTATTAGCAATGGTTTAGTTTAAAGTAATTAGGATTGTAAGCTAATTTTTATTAATTTAATGTATGTGCTTATTTATATTTTAAGTAGTGTTTTTGAATTTAAATACATTTTAATTAAATGATAGTTATTTTGTGAATTTTATGTTTGTAGGAATTTGGTATAGGTTTTAGTTGAAGTAAACATGCATGGAAATAATTTAAATATTTGACACTAAGTATTTGTAATGTTTGCGGTATGAATTCGTTGGTGACGTTTATAATATAATAGATAATTTAAGAAGTAAAAGTTTTTGGATATTTTATTTATTTTATACGTGGATATGTTCATATTTGGAAAGGGTATATACTTTTTCGTTATTAGGTAATTTTATATATGTACTTTTTAACCAGTTTAAAGATTCAGAAAATTGTCATGTATTTTCATAAAATTTTTCTAATTTATGAGAAAAAAGCAGTGTACATGGATATAGTGAAGAGTGTGCACAATGCCATTTTTGTGTAATTCTGGGATGTTTTTTTAAGTAAAAATAAATCGACGTGTACATGGTTTATGTGTACGTGTTATTTTGAAAAACGCGTAAGGAGTATGGTATTGTGCACTTTTTCCCAATTTTGCAGTGAATATTTGTCATGATTAAGCAGTTTTGTTAGATAAAATTTCTAGCATAAGTGTAATTCGAATAGTAGATTGTTGAAAGAAGTGTTGAGTAGATAAAAAGAAAAGAAACATGTCTTTACTTCGTGAAGACAAAATGGCGGCGGGGAAAAAAAAATAGAGGGTTGCTGTAGGAGACTTTGTCGCCAAAAAATCGCCAAGTTACCATAATCTAAAGATCAACCATTTATGCTAAAATGATTGTTTTTTCAATAACAAGGTATTTTATTTAGTGTCGAAGTGAAATTAAGAATAAGGACTCCCCAGATGTTCTATTATGTGCGGAGAGGATGAATCAAATGCACACATGTAAAGCCTATGAGAAAAAATTGTGGGGGTTGAGATACAGATTTTAGATCATTCCGGAATTCAACTTATTCTGTCTATGGGAAAGAATACCTACATTAAGGAATTTTGCTTTACAGGAAATTGACTCATAATACAAATGCAGGAAACTACTATTCAGTCAGCCCATTTGCAGATTCAAACTCATCAACTATTGTTCAGCAACTTTCCCACAGAAATGCTGGTAGAAATGTGACCTGTATTTCTTAAATCACCATTTGATAGAAATGCAAAGTGAAAGAAATCAGGGTCAGGACAAAGAACTAATTTGAAGATAGCCAGGCATCAATTACAACAGCTATTTATTTTACTGTTTCCAATGTGCTATGCAACATTTGTGCAATTCTGATTTATTCTCAGCAAAAAGAGGTACACATAGAAAAATTACAGAATAATCTCTTGGAAAAAAAAAAGTATTATTGCTGACATTGTCCTTATTTTTACTGAATATTTTAAGAAATTCTTAACGTGTTGCCATTTTGAAAATGGAATACCTTTTGCACATCAGGCCAGTGAAAAATTAGCAATGAGTTTCAGAATACTTTATAATGACTAGTAAATTCGTGACCTTCTCAGTTGGGATATGGATGATCAGATAATTCATAGCTTTTTTTAAAATGCAAAAGAATTCAGAACTTGATATTTTCCAAAAGATTAAGCTATCTGGTTTCTTCAAGAAAAGTGTTCAAACACGAAATTAAAACGTGGCGAAACACTACGCAGCATTCGCTCATGTTATAAATGCCATAAAGGAAATGTCCGAATAAAAGTATGGTTTATACGATCACATTCTTTCTATTATGGCTATCAGATTCGTTTAACTATGGTGTGTGAAGTTTATTTTTAAATTTGAATTTAGGAATTAAGTTTGAAACGCATTTTAACAATAGCAATGTTCCAACAAACTTTTTACACAGACTATTCCGATTAAATCTATGAAGCATTCACTAAATTTCTGCTTTTAGATAAGATGACATGCCAAAATTCGACAAAACATGCATGTTATTTTTTTTAACAGAAGTATGTAGAGTTGGTGATTTTAGTAAATAAAATGAATTTCCCGAATTTTAATTCCTAATGTGCGAATTTCTAAAACACACAAACTTTGGAAACTAGTAAGCTTTTACAATCACTAAGATGCGAGATGGAAGAAACTAATGTTATTATGGCGTAATACACTCAATTCTTTCTACAGTAATTCTACACTCTGTCAAGACAAACTTAATTACATTCTTTAACCAAAATACGAATAGTGGCGACGTCGTACATTAAGAATTCTTTCAGTTTTAAAAATCAGTTTACAAGCTACGGTGAGAAATTATTTAATTAGTACGCTAATTCAATCATTTCGATGCTTTATAGATTATCTATACAGAGAACTTCGAAATTTAATTTTAGAGTTATTTAAGAAATGAGCAGCTGGTCAACTTACCGGATAAGAAACGTCACCAAGAAAGCAAACGGACGCCAAAATTAAAATCATTCAAAAAAAACACTATATTACATTAATTACTTAAAATGTTTAACCATTAACAAGGCATAACATGTAAATAATTAAAAACAGCTTATTTTACTTACGTTTGCTGAAAACAAATGAAGATGTAATAGGATTTTCAGTCAGCTGCCACACAACACTCACAAGCGAACGTTAAGGAATGATGAAGAGGGTTTGGTCACGTGGCTTTCCAAAGTAAGTCAGAGTGTAAGCCGCTGATGCCAGATGGCAACAAAAGTATATTTCAAATTATACGGGGCTCTGTGAAAGTCAACAGTGATGCAATACAATTACTGAGATGAAAATAACTTTGTGAAGTTTATTTGAAAATAAACGACGAAATTGAACTAAAATTAGCACAAACAAATATGACAGTTCTTGCTGACCACTGCTGCTGCGGTTTCATCAGCACTCAGTCGAATTTTATGAAACCATTGTTGCTAGAGCTTTTCGTGGGTGCACCACAAAAATAAAAATAAATAAATAAAGGGGCGTTTTTTAACGTAATGTGTGCTACGTTTATTTATTAAATATCTCGTTCTTCGAGCTTAAACAATAAAATTCCATTCAACAGGAATATCGCAAAATAATTTTAAAATGAGTATACCTTTAGAATTTCTGATACACAGTCTCGCGCGCTGGAAATAAAAATGTTTTTTTTCTCGTAGAGTATCGCTTTGAAATCGTTGAGTTTGTTAATCAAAAATTTGTGAAAGGGTTACAAAATATGAGAGCGATAATAAAACAAATTCCAAATTCAGGTTTCCAGATCCCCATATTCACTGGAATATTACTTTATTCAAAATTTCACGGCTCTAGGTATATTGCTTTATCACAATGCGAGAAACATACATACATTTATGCATATTCTTCATTTCTTTAAATGTAACACAGGATTCTAAATGTGGTGGCAACAATTTGAAAAGTGAACCTACGTTTATAGTGAACCAACGCAAAATGCGAAAACGAAATTAATAGCCATTATGGGCTAAATAAATAAAAGAGCCGTTCACTGATTTCTTCTTTTAACCACTTTCACATATATTATAAGATACCATCTAAACTTGCTAAACAAACCTGAATGCTAAACAGAAATCCTCAGATTGGCTGAAGAGACATGTGCTTTCAAATTAGGGGTCTAGTCCGCAGTGGCTAATCGAGCAAGGAGGTTAGAATAATAAGGGATTCTCCTTGGCATTCTCTCTACCAAAGAGGTATTCTAACCTCCTTGGCACCGACGGTGCGAATAGCTAAGAGGCTATTCACAGCATCTACGTTCGCGCATGCTCACAATCAGCCCAGGTACCAGTATTTTACCCCTATTTCCGTAAGGCAGGCGGTAGCGAGAACGAAGGTTGTTAACTCTAACTCAGCAATAGAAAGAGTTGTTAATAGTTCACCAGCAAGAGAATAATTTGCAAGTAATAATTATCAGTTAGAAAGGTTCGAATCCCACGAACGGGCTGGCTGCATGGGCGTTATAACCAATATATCGGTCATTACCAACATTTTTCTGGTAGCTTCCAGAAGCATAAAAGTTTAAAGCACAAAAAACCTGTTTTAAATAAATAGATAACTATATATATAAATAACTTATTATAAATATATTAAGATATGCAGCGAAAGAAATTGCAGTACATATTCCTATTCATGCCCTTTTTAAATTGATCCCACCAGCAGCCGAAGGGTAAAATCGCTGAACACTGGTAGTTCGGTCAGAATTTCTAATCTCACGAACGGGCTGGTTGCATAAGCATTTTCGTGGTTTTTTCCATGTGTAATGTGTATACGAGCTAGTTTTCCTTTGAAAGTCCTCCACGAAGGCAACTCTCACCTTAGGGAGATAACCCTCGAGGCTTTGCCGTAATCACATAAAACCAAAACTAAACACTTTTACATCTGAATGAAAAATACACAAAACTGATGTAATATCTAAAAGCAGATCACATAAAAAATCTGATAACTAATTATAAATCATGCATTAAAATATTACAAGAATTTAATTTAACTGAAAATTATTTAGGAATATAACTTGAATTATATAGGAGATTCTAAAAACTACTGAAAATTGACATTTATATTGATACAATTAAAACTATTGAAATAAATTTTTAACTCAAACTTAATATGAATGTTGAATTTAGGATGTGCATAAGTTGAATATATACTGCGTATTCTTTAACGAATTTGTTGTATTACACTTTTATACGGTGCAAATTAAAATAAAAGTAGCAGGAAATACATTATAATTTAAAACATAAAATTTCAAAATTTATAAATTACTCATCAAAACATGAAATTAGGTACATTAATATAGACATTAGTTTAAAAATTACAATTTAAAATTAAAAGTATGCACTCATTCTTTATGTGAAAAACGAAAACACCAAATATCTTATTTTCACTAAATTTAAATTAAGGAATTGCTTATCTAATAGATCAATAGCCAGAAGTCTATATCATGCAGATATGAAAATAAGTGAATTATTCCTTACCTTTAATTCAGGAGTTATTGCTGTCTTTGACGTGGATGCTCTGGTAAAGTATGGCTTTAATTTATTGATAAGAGTAAATCGAACTTATCCAATAAAAGTAGATTAATCAGCGAAACACTCGAGTTCTTCTCAAATCTTAATCATAATCTCTTCGTTCAGAAATTTAAATATCCATTACATACATTTCCAAAAACTATCCGTGACATCCGCCGTCTTCAGTTAAGCTCTAATACGACAGTCAGAAAGTTAAACGGCAGCTATCCAGCTGACGGAAAAATTTCCGACCCGTCGATCTCTGTAATGAACGAGACGATGACACAAGACTCGCTCTTTGTCGAGTAGATCGCAAAAAACGATCCGTTCTTCCATCTCGACGGCGTCCAGACTAGGCTCTTCCTTTGCAGCCCACCAGCGGCCGAGCGGTAAAATCGCTGAACACTGGTAGTTCGGTCCGAGGTTCGAATCCCGCGAACGGGCTGGCTGCGTGGGCGTTTTCGTGGTTTTCCCCATGTGTAACGTGTATACGAGACAGTTCCCCTTAGAAAATCCTCCACGAAGGCATCCCTCCATTTAGGCAGATAGCCTAGTGTGCTTTGCCGTATTCTCAATACACCACCACCACCACCACCACCTTTGTATTTTACTTGATCTTTCTGACATTTTAATTTGTTTGTTGTTATGAAAGATTACAGAAAGGTGGCGACCATTAAGTTACTCTCTTTCACCTCAACATTGGCAATTCTGTAAACTAAAGAGAAAAAAGGGCAAAGAGAGAAAAAAAATTATCAAGACATGATCAAGAAAATGGCTGTTAAGGCGGTTTGTTAACAAATGTCTGCCTATTCTTTCAATATAATCAAATTTCGGTATATTATCTCATATAAAAAGTGCAGTGAAGTCCTGCAAAAGTCTGATACTACATAGAATACATCCTCAAAATTCTGCTGAATTAAAAAGAATGGCATACTTTATCATATTATTAATAAATATTTGCCGAATATCACTTTTTTAGCTTTTTTCGATTAATATCAATTGAAAAATATAGGGTGCCATAATCCCATTTGGGCTAATGGTCACTTTTTATTTTGGGGGAACATTTAATTTTTCTGCGTTAAAATGGGTAATTTTTTACCTCAGGAAACGAAGTAACATTCACAGATTCAACCATGACATAATTAATTCATCAAAATGCTACTTCTGCAGCACAAAATGTGCATATACATCGATTATATTTAAATACTTTGTACCTCGAAACCTAAAGGTTTCGGTAACGCCATTGCATCTTTCGTCAAGTAAGAAACTTGGCTAATTTTTGAGGCCTTTGTTGTCGATCGTCTGCAGAGTTGAACAGGTTTCGGATGTAGATACCCCCTGGCTTGAGCAATTTAGGACAAAACATTGAATGTTTTCATTAGCCATCTGTAGAAGTGGAAACCAGTGCGAATACTTACTTCCAAAGTCCTTCAACCAACATGTCAGTGCCCCTGACCTCTCTTTAGAGGTTCTTTGTCAGTGCACTCAACGAAATATTTCTCAAACGCAACGTTTGGCTCTCCACTAAGTATAGTTTAAATGATAAATTATTTGACAAGGATTATACGAGAACTGAGAGTGATCATTTGATATTTTTTCAGAGAACGCTAGGGATATCTTTAAAACTGCCTTAGTTACTCAATTTGAACCATTCTACATAACATCTTGAATACTGAATTGATATTTACTTTGGGATAATTTATAGAACTTAATCATAGAAAAAGAATGCGTTCCAATTAAACTTATGTTTTCTGAATAATCTCATTATATATTTGGTCAGCACTTCATTAAATATGTTGCAATTAAGCATAACTAAAACGGATTTAAAATAGCCTTCAAATATTAGGGATAATGTGTTGTTTTCTGTAAAGATTCGTTAATGTGATCTTGCCTCTTCAATAATTCTTACAGTATGACGCTTCTTGCTGCATATTTCACTATTATTTTGTGCATCACATAGTATAATAATAATTACTGTATACGTGCGTCGCCATCCTCTGGCATAACACGGACTGGACCCTTCTGTAAACCCCCATATTAGGCAAGGGGAGGATCCCAGTTAAAATTTCCCCAAGAGGAGCGCAGTTCTCCATGTTACGACCCCGGGGTCCCAAGCCGGTCCCAAGCCTGACTTTTAGTGTTTCCTCCATAAACCATGGTTACACCTGCATATTCACAAAGCCTACAGACAATTTCGCTACGGGCTGCTCTCATTGGAGGTCTGCTTGGCGGTCATATTTGGAATGGCGAGTTATCGCCCTGTAGGAGTGGTAATTAACAGCAAACAAACGGAAACAGCGTTTATTTCATTCAATATTTTTTTTTAGTTTATGAATGAAAGCTTAGAGGAATTGTAGGGAATATATCTTAAATAACCTACTGATCTTATTAATAGTTTATTTGTATTTGAATTTAAACTTTTAAAAGTACGTAATTGTGTTTATATCGAGACAGCATATGCACTTTTTCGTTATTTCACTTAGGAAGAGTCTATTGTGTAAATTTTCATAGCGCATTAATTTATACAAATAAAGGAATATTAAAAAATTAACCTAATGAAAACATTCAGTAAACATTTAAAGGTGTCGGATACCTATTCTTTTTACGAGTAAGTATAACTAAAATTATATTTTATTCCATTATGCGCTATATCTATTGAAACGCTTTTCGGGATCTTGGATCGTAATCTTGCTTACTGGTACCTACTACAAAGAGTACAAACCAGTAAATAAAAATAAGAAAAATTAACATTAACAAAAATAGAGAAAATAAAGGCGTTTAATTTTTAACACCGTACCCGAAGGAGAAAAGACAAATAATGGCAAAGTCATTGAATAAAGTTAAAATAAAAATAAATCCGTATAAAGTAGAGTTTATGAAAGTTCCGAGCGGGGATAGAACCGGCAACCTAGAAGTCTGATAATTATTCTCGCGCTCGTTACCACTGGGCTGTGGTTTCTCCGGTGGGTTATGCTCACTTTTTGGTACACGACGCTCAGATACAAATTGTAAAGGCGATGAACCAAAAGTCGCCAAGCACTAGATTCTGCAACCCTACCTCTTTTAACCAATCGGAGCAAACAGCAGAAGAAACGGTCTGTAGGCTTTGTGAATAAGCGTTACACCTGGGCGCGCGGGGTCACCACTTCCGGTTCTCAGGTTTGGCCAATGGCCGGTAAAATATCGACCTGAAAGTTAGACTGGTCGTTTGAATGCTCCCGCTAGTACTACGCGGGCAGCGCGTCACCTCAGGACATTACCTAGCAAACTCGGTGCTCTCCAACACCGTGGTACCGTCCCACACCAAGCTACAGAACCATCAGTTCTACGACTTACGCCAAACCCCCGAGGTCAGACTGTATAAACGACCCAACCCCGGGTTCTGAAAACGCCAGGTTCGATCACATAGTATAAGTTATTTCATCGCGGGAAGGATGGTATAATTGAAAATTAATGAACATCTCCCGAGGGATAAATTATTGAATTTGGCGAATATTTTGCAGGCTAGGATTTTCATTTATATTTTCTTTCAAAGAATCTGTTAGATAACGACGTATTAAGTAATGACGTATTATTTAATTTCAAACAGTCAAGCTTTGCCATTGTTAAAAGAACCGTTGCAAGACATCAAGATCTTGATTTAAGCTGATAGTATAATTTAATACTTCACACAGATTTTTTTGTTTGGTATCTGTTATCATGGTTGGTTTGGTTATTTAATTACGGCAAAGCACACAAGGGCTATCTGCGTAAATGGAGGCCTTCGTTGAGGACTTTCTAAGTGAATCTGGCTTGTACCATGCTATACATGCAGAAAATCACGAAATCATTCATGCAACCAGCCCATTCGCTGCTATTTGAACCCCGGTCGAACTACCAGTGTTCAGTGATATCAGATAGCCCCCGCACCGCTCGGCCGTCGGTGAGCTAATATGTTGTCGTGTAACGTGGTTTGCATTCGAAAATGGATTGTCCAAGATGCCGGAAAATATTAAAAGCATTTAAACATGGGAAATTATCTCAAAGCTTCAATAGAAATGAGAAAAATTCGTGATTTTTTAATGTTGTAAATTTACAAAAAAAAAAAAAAAATCATTAAAATTTGAGGAAATTCTCTCCGTAATACAGTGAGTCTTATGGAAGAATTCAAACAACGGGTAATAACTTTACTTTGTAGGTATTTTATCTGCTTTGTCAGCTCTTTGTTTGTAATTCATCAAATAGTAATTAATGGGAACACAGATGAAATGCCTTTACCTAGGTAAGCATGCTTATCTAAATTTCAATGATCATTTCGACTTGTCGCTGTGCATAATAGATGTAAGTAAGTGTAAACAGTACTTTGATATATTATCATCAATATTATTAAGATACTGTTGTGCTTTACGGGTTCGTGGATTTGGAGTACTTGATGATAACACGATGAATGATGAAAACATATATAACATATATAAAATACACTAGTGTGCAAAACTTAAGAAACAGGTGTTCTTTTTGGCATTTTGGAAATCATCTGAGAGACATGAAATTCAGAATTAAGAGACAGCATTTTGTATTTAAAGGATGACGAAAGCATAATTGCTCTAAAAATGAATACAATGATACAGTATGGAATCAAACAAAAACAGGCTTTATTGAACTCATAGTGTCGTTACACATGATTATCTGTACAAGAGGAAGAACAACAAGCAGGTGTTTCTTAGTATGGGATATGCCCTCCCCTTACTGCAATGGTTGCTTCGAACGGTCTCTCCATACTCAGCCCCAGATTTTCCAACAGATCTTGAGGTAAGAGTGCCCATTCCGCAATCAGCATCTGTTTCAGCTGTTGGGTGTTCCCCGGAAAATGTAATTGTGTCACAAGCGTCTCCCCAAAGCATCCCACACATATTCTATGGGGTTTAAATCAAGGGAGCACGCTGGCCAATCCATTCGAATGATATCTTCACTTTTCAGTAGCTTCTGAACAGCAAGAGTCCTGTGTGGCCGTGCATTGTCATCCATAAAAACGAAGTCTGCTAGAATGGCACCTCGGAACAGACGCACATGGGAAGGATCACCTCCTGACGATAGCGATCTCCGGTTACAGAACTTCTGTCGAAAACGTGGAGCTCCGTCCGCCCGTTCAGCATAATTCCTCTCCAGACGAGATCTTCAGGAGACCGTAACGGTCTCTTTCCGTAATGTTACTGAGATTAAACCGTATCTCGACCCCTTATAAATTGAGGTGTGAGACTGGCCGCAGTTTGCAGACACTGGTGGTTTCTCCTTGTTCCTCCCGTCAGGGCAATCTTTAATAAAATGCTCCTCTCCGCATCTTGGCTTATAGTAACCTGCCTGGTGATCTTGGCCTGCCTGGGTGTGATTAAAACCCTGACAGCGGAAACTTTGGATAGGTCCCTGTCTACCTTTATATTCTATGACATTTATTCTGAGATCGCAAATGTATTTCTCATAAGAAATTGCCTTTGAGGCCTCAGTCTTTGACAGTCAGTAACTAAATATAAGGGAAGTTTGATTACTTCGCCTTCTCTCCTTCTGGACATTTGTTTAATGTCTGAAACTTCATATTTTAAGTATTCAAGATCACTTCTTATCTCTTCTATTTCGGTGTTGAGAAGCAGTCCCTTCAACACTGCTTTGAGGTTCTTGTCTTCTGGGAGTATATATGAGTGGTGTTCAACATCTAATTCTTTTTACAGTTTGGCAATCCCTCTATAACTGTCACAGTTGTTAGCTATTACTTTCACATCATCCTGATATTTATCCCCATAAAGTCGAATTTGAGTTGGTAAAACATTTGTTTGATTTTACTTTGAGAATATTCATTTTCTTTGGGAATAATTGGAGGTAATCTGGTGGGTTTGAATATTTCAGGATTAACTGCAGGAGCAGTATTTCCTGTGACTGGTTGCACGGTCACTTTGAGTAGAGTCCGTGATTACCTTTATCAGCTATAGCGGCATTTTCTTGTGCATTACTGGTAGTTTCGTTGATAGTATTACTAATGTTACTATTTGTCATGATTATTGGAGAAATGATTTGTGTTTGCGAAATAAGCTTAATTTTCTTAGCAGTCTGGCGGTGAATTTTAGTTCGGACTGTCTGATCACCACGTCTACGTTTGGGAATATCATCGTCTGAGCTAAGGTCCTTATCTAACGTGATTTCCTCATCAGCACTAGATGTACCACTACATGTGGTATCTGAGTGTAAATTAATCGGGCTTCTAGCTCTTTTATTATCATTCAAACTTTGGCTTGTACTAGCGATGGGTGTGACTTGATCCATTTCAACATCATTATTTTCGGATTGCTTTTGTAAAGATCGCATCATTTCAAGTGAGCTCATCAGAAAATTGTAGAATTTCACTTCTGCATCAGCGAGTGAACAGTTCCTATCCCTGGTGCATTCTAGTTCAGAAATATGGCTATGATAATGTTCAACAAGCCTCTCCATGGTCGCGCATGAAAAAGAAAGCAATCCGGCATCGAAAAGCGGAGTCCTACTCCCCGGAATAGAGCCCTGGCTCGACGGCCTTCTCTGAAGACGGATGCGTAGACGGATAGCATATAAGGCCCCTGACAATCGCCTGAAGCGAGAGCTTGGGAAGCGAGAGCTACAAGCACCTTTAAAATCCAAAACTTCAAGATAATTTAAAATTTAATTTAAAATTAATTAATCATGTATGCTAAAATTAAAAATAGCAATTGCAAAAATACTGTTAACTTAATTCAGCAATCAGGGGTATTGGCAAAATCGACGCAAAACATAGATCTTAAAACTTCACAAAAATGAAAAATAATAAGAATAAAATACTGTGAATGCATTTATTCACTTCACAAAACTACAAACCGAAGAGTTAGCATTAAAAAATGCTGTAAATATCAAACTGCCGAAGCACATGGTCACCTCGTGTGTCACGATTAGGCTCAGCAGGAAGTACCGGATTTGGCAGCAGGCACAGTCTCTCTCCGGACAGCCTTCATAGGCAGCTTCCACCCTCCGAATATGTGATGTCAGACACAGTAGCGTAGCTAGAGGGTACCGGTCCTCCACAGACGACACAATTTGGAGGCGCCCATTTTCATGTGAGATAATATTTGATGGAGGTTAGTTCTGTGGATTGTTCAGACAAATAAAGAACAATACGATTCAGAATTACCATATGGAATTAATTGAAGAAGAAAAATAGATTTCCTGTGGATGACGTGTTCAAAGAAATCACCACGAGATTTCAACAGCAAAACTTGAAAATTCCCAATATGAACTAAACTGTGATCTCGGTTCATGAAACCATCAGGGTTGCAAGATTAAGCAATTCCTTTTTCCCAAATACGCGCGATATACGTCAGTTGTAAATTTGTAATATGAAGTGCGTTCGTTTGCGCCCACTGCGGTGCGTTAGTGCAATATGAGCTGAGCTTGTTGAGGACCATCAAAAGGTTAATAAGGAAGAATTCCTCAGTTAGAGAGAAGTGTTTCAAAGTTTTATTTCCAGTATTATTGCTAAACAAAACGAAACAGGAATATGGAAGGTGGATCCTATTGACGTTTTGCTATTTATTAATTTAGAAGTCAAACAACAAAAATCAGCGTAATATTTTTCAAATTTTCACAGGACTAGTTTTGATGATTTTTTTACCGAAACATCATCCTCAGCTGCAAAAGCGCAAATGAACGAGATAAGATATAATGATTCTTGTATAATCATTTATCTTATATATCATTCTTATATAATAATGATTTGAAAATACAGCCAGATCAGGTCCAACGAATTTTATCGTGGCTAAGAGTCAAGGGTTGCGCCGATCGTTGGCTTACGCCATGGGCCTTTATGGGAAACAGAATAAATTTCCGCAGTTTCATTCAAACTCTAAAGGAGAAATCCTCTTTTATTCCTCTCACAGGGCCACTTACCAGCGTCTCAGCGTACAACCTACTTACCCCATCAGCACTGGGATCTCGTAACTTTTATATCTCGCCCAAGGGTTAAGATGACAACTCAGGTAGGCAACTAATGTTACACATTATGTATATGTAAACATATCAAGATACAGTACCGTGCTAAGACACAAAAGCAGCTTAATAAATAACAATGAATGCACAATGCAAGCAAAATATAATAGAATGCACAATAAAAACTTAGTATGGCTTAAACAGGGTAACATGAATTCCCATGTGTAATGTGAATACCAGCCAGTTTGTTTTTGAGCATCAAAACATACTTCGTTAATGTTTTATGATCATCATCAACTAGTGATTAGTATAACACAAAAATACATCAACTAGTATAATACAAAAATTATTAGGTTTTTCTTTCGGAACTTTGCATGTGGGATAATTTGATCAAAAGTTAATGACTTCAAATACTGGAAATTGAATTCTTAATAATATAAAAATCCTCATCGTCTCGCATAATTTGTATTTCGTCAAAAAAGTATTTATTGCCCATAAAATATTAATTTAAATTAATTTAACACAAATCTGAATTTAAATAATTTGAAAACAATTAAAATCCCTCAGAGCTTCACCTCCAAATAATCATAATTAAACCATGCTATAAGTTATTATTTTATGTATAGTACTCATTAAAAAGTTAAGAAATAACATTTAAGCAACATCACAGTCATTACATCCAGCAATCCAGCATTGTCTCATTTCCAACGTAAACTGTAGACAGTTACTTTCAATGCAGACAAGACGCAGGCTACCGGTTTCTAACACAAAATTAGAAACAATTCGAATGGAAAGAAAAATTACCTTATATACAAAAACGACACACATGTGGAAACTTAAACCTATATTTATTTATTTATTTATTTTATGCATCGGTCCTTTCTGAACATCCAGATAGCAGAACAATAAACCATTGCATCATTTTAAGTTAAAAAAGAATATTGAAATGATTGTCAAGAGTATCACTGGTGCCCACGGTATCTCCCATTGTAACGAGGTAGAGACGAGGGTCAATAAAAGAAACGAAATGTGGGGTGATAATTGATTTGTTTGCAGCCTCAAATTAGGGACACAATGGTCACTCAATTAGGGACACTCCATCCAATTCTTAAGGAGGATTATTCTTAGGGAATCTTTTCTTCACGAAGTCTCCAGGACACTTCGTGACTTACGCCAGACTAGATCATTCTCAGTCAGTCTAGGTCAGCAGTTCTCAACCTTTTGACTAACACGTACCATCTAAACAAAAACTGGGAACCTTAGTACCACTACTACATTTTACAATAATTATTTTTCAATTTCTCAATAGAAATATTAAAAAATATATATATTTTGTCATTCGCACAACCTATTGGCTATTTGTATTAAAAATGCTCACATAAAAAATATTAGAGTAAATAATGGTGACCATTTTAATCATCAAAACTTAAGTTGCAATACTTTAATTCTAAAATTTAGTGCGAACTTTGGACCTGTTTAATTTTATCGTGGCTAAGAGTCAAGGTCACCGATCGTTGGCTTACGCTATGGGCCTTTATGGGGAACAGAATAAATTTCCGCAGTTTCATTCAAACTCTAAAGGAGAAATCCTCTTTTATTCCTCTCACAGGGCTACTTACCAGCGTCTCAGCGTACAACCTACTTACCCCATCAGCACTGGTTTTCTTTATGTCTGGTCTTATTTCACCTAGTAACTAGTAAATTGGGATCTACTTTTAATTTTGTTCTGTATTTATTTTTCAAATATAACTCGGAAGAAAAATCCTTGTTCACACAAATAAATTGTACAAAAAGGCAATAAAAATTTAACATTTTCATTTAAAACGCCTTTGAATTCTTTTTTTCGATTCAGCCAAAAGTCAACAAGTGTTGTGTTTTTGAAATGTTCGGTTAGAGTTCGATCACAGGAAATTTCTATCAATGGTTCTTTTTCTTGAGGTGATAAAATTTCAGGTACATTTGAACAAAATGAGTTTCTAATCCAATTTTCTTTTTCATAATCCTCGAGAAAATACACGTTGAAATTATTTATCAATGGAACACAATGATTTTTAATGTCGGATGCTAATTCTTCTTTTAATTTTCAAATATATTTTTCGATTAGGAAACTTTCTAAAAGCGGTAAAAAGCTTGAATTCCATTCTTTGATTATTAGCTCGAGTTTCTTTATCATTGCATTTATTGTAACTCTAATGGTAAACAAATTAACACTCTGTAATCTTAAATTAAATTCACTTAACTTTCTAAAAATATTCGTTAAATATGCTAAACGCGCCAGCGTTATTCACTAAATAAACATTTTTGCAATTCAAATCTGGAATCACAGAGGAAAATTTGAATTTCTGATCGAAGTTCAAAAAGACGATTTAAAACTTTGCCTCTGGATACCCACCTTACTTTGGAACGCAACAAGAGCGTTTTATGTTCAACTGCCCATTTCTTGGCATATAATCGCAAAAATCCTTCAATTTAAAGCTCGGCTTTTAATGAAATTATTAAAAGCAAAGGTTTTTGGGGATTGTTTTGAGTAAATTTAGTTTCCGATGCGACTTTCTTTATTTGAGAAATAACACCGAAATGTTTTCCTTTTAAAGCCCGAGCTTCGTCACTGCATACGGCAATGCACTTGTTCCAAGGAATATCATTCTCAGACATAAAATTGTCGATTACTTTAGAAATTTCATTTAAAGTTTCTTTATCATGAATAGATTCATAAAATAAATACTTTTCGGTAATTCGTTTACCTTCTTCGAAACGTATGTAAACTAATAATTCAACAAAGTTCGTTATATCAGCACTTTGTAAGGATTATGTTAATTTTATTAACAGTTAAATTTTGAGTAGCGATTCTTAACTTCAACTTACCACTTCCGGCCGGAACGCAGTTTTAAAATCCCGTTTGGATGCAAATTGAGGAAGAGCAGTATTTAACCGCGAATTTCTACTGTCTTAGTTAGAGAGAACCACAGATTCTGGCTAGCACGCGTCCGCAATTTTAGGCTACTCTCTCTTAAGCTATTATTACGCTCGGCCGTACTTTAGGCCCTTAATAGCTTCGCAGTCCATTAGCGTTAAGGGGCAACTCCGTTAGAATCTTGATAGCTTCGGCTATATCTTTTTAGTTAATGTTAGTTAAGTTTTAATTCTTAGTTCCCTAAGTTCAAGCCCGAGAGTCGGCTTTATTGTAAAACTCCAAGACGGAGTTCTCTTAAATCTTATTTGAATAATAAAGGGTCTTTTAACCCTTGCCAAGTCCACAAAATGAACTGTCTAACGAACTGAAGCGATTATTCGCTTACTAGTTCTTAAGATTCTTCATATTCAACTGTAACTTAAGCACACAGTAGAGAATCTTACAACTTTCATGCAACTGCAATGCAAAATACTCAATGTGTTTTATTTTTTGAATAAGCGTCTCTTTTAAGGAATTTGCCATTTCATGAATTCGTCAATTTATTGTATCATTTGATAACGAAATATTATTAAGTTCATTAACTACTTTTTCGTTGAATAATGTTAAAACGATATCTTTAGCTGCTGGTAATATAAAGTTTTCTTCAAAAGAGTAAGCTTGCCCAGCCTTAGCAATTCTTAGGCTTACTAGGTAACTTAGTTTCCAAAACCTTTTCACTTGAGGTAACAAAACCTTTCATTACTTGTTTAGTATTTTTTTTTTTTTTAACTCCAATAATTTCCTCTTAAAATATTTTTCAGATTCATGCTTAGACTCCTCAAGATGTCTTTTTAGAAACAATGGTTTCATACTTTAATAGGAAAACAGTACAACGCAAGCAATATATTGAGGTTAAGAGTCCATTTCATCTCCATTGCAAGTAAACCCAATACTATTATATTTTCTATAGATATATTTTTTTCTTTTTAATATTCTTAGTGCCAATACATTGCCTGGATCCATCACTTTTTCCCCTCAGTCAATCCTAGCCCTTTTTCCCCATTTTGAAAATCCAGGTTTGTTCTTATTTATTATCTTTTCATAAATATTTAAGTGTAAGTGTACATTGCGAGTTCTTCAAAAACAAACGACGATATTTTCAAATCGCATCGAAAAGTAAGGCACACAAAACAACAGGAAGACAAATTGCCTGTTATTAGAGACAGCAAATGCAAGTAAAAAATGATTCTAATTGAAAATAGAGCAATATGAGCTCGGAAATGGTGGAGAGATAAAGTGTAAACATGCTAATAAATCGATCAACTCAAAAAGAATTAATGAGATATTGTTATTTTCCTTTTATTAGGAACTTAGAACTAGTTTTTTTTTCCTATTAAATGCAACATCCATTTCTATTAATCCTTCTAAAAACATCATTGGTGACAAATTTCGTTACGTCTGTGGGTAAAAGACTATTTGTGAAAATAAAAACGGATTATTTTGCTAAACTCTAAGAGCGGCTTGAGTAATGGTAATGGTCAGATCGCATAAATTTCCGAGAGTTAGAGAGAACACTTAAACAGGATATTGGGGTATTTAATCAGGGGCGTAGCTAGAGGGGGGCAAGAGGGGGCATCTGTCCCCGGGCGCAGAATCCAAGGGGCGCCAAACTGATGTCACCACATTTTAGAATTAAATGTTTTCCATTTTTGGCAAGCAGTTCAGTTGTCCCTGGGCGCTGAAAACCCTAGCTACGACTCTGTATTTAATGCTTGAATGTAATAATTAAAAATACTTTGTTTCTTTGCATACCACAGTCGCTGGTCTAGGTCAATGTTTTGCATATGATAATAATAATAATAATAAAAACAAATGCGTGATTATGCTACGGTAAAAACTTTTCGGTTTGAGCGTGTTGCACTAACTTATTTGAAAAGTGATTTAATAAAAAATTTGTAGTTTGGACTGACATTTGTTGTTTAAGCATATTTTAATCAACACCAAATCGTTTCTGAATAAATTTCATACATGATTTACGATATATTAAAATCATTTTTTTAAATAGGTTACTCATTTGTTGAAGACATGGAAAACGTGTTATAATTTCAATAGAATTCATATGCTTTACAGAAGTTGAAAAGTTTTACAAAATTTTCATACGAACATGTAAAACTAATATCACTTCTTAATTTTTTGAAATGTAGCTTTTAGAAATCACTTAAGAACGCTTACCATAACCATATATATCAAAACAATGCATTTCCTAAGGAGTAAATTTGTCTGGAAGATTTATCTATCGCATTACAGGAATTTAGTGTTTTGTACAGAAATATCATGTTAACACAAAAAGTATTATATGCAATATTTCTTTATTTACACAAAAACATTCACTATAAAAACACACAAATATAATTGGAACAATGTTTACATGAAAGATATACAAATAATTTTGCTTTAAATATCTACATGCAAAATTTTATGATTTTAGTGAAAAATGCACTAACGACATGAAAATATATCACCAAGTACATCTTCTTTTCAATGAAATTTACAATGATATATCTCGTTATCTTAGCCAAAAATAATACACGAATGATATTAAAACAGCATAAATAAAAATACATTCTATGAAATAAATGTTAGAAAAGTCCTAACGCAGCCGTGTGCTCTCTTGACTTTTGTCTTAAATTTGCAAGAACATTGCAGGATGTGTCAAATTCTTTGCAGACGGTATTAGAATTCACTGAAAATAAAAATAAAAGTATAAATTATAAGCAAATTTTGTTGTATATAATTTTAATCAATTTTTTAGATATTTAGACATTTTATGCTATTATAATCTATTTTTGGAATACTTTAGTCATTTGATTTACAATATCGTGTTTAGCTGCATGCGTTATTGTTTTAATTTGTCATAAGTTTATTTATTATCATTGTTTAAAAACCAATGTAAAATGTAACTATGAAAAGAGAGAAATTTCTTTTCTTTATAAAAATTTTCACCCCTTAAGCTTTTTTTCATGCGTATTTGCATTCAAAACAGTGATTCTAATTAGTCAAGTTATTTCATGATTAAAGTCAAGTTATTTCATGAAAGGTTACAGGTTTCGTATTGCTGTTCTTTCTATTAAACTTTTCTGCTTTAGAAAACACGCAGGATGTATACTTATAAGTACAAAGATTATGAAGGGATGAAAAAAAAGTTTTCGAATAAGGTATTTAAGTAATAAATTGGTTAGTGAAAATATTATATTATCATACATTGTTTTAAATCTCTGTAAATATCAAACTAACGAACTAATGATTTGTTTTAGAAATCGAAGCTTACCTGTTGGAAACTGACTGCCATACGAGAAGGTGCTTTTCATGTCTAAAGGCATAAATGTATGAGACTGCAAGTTGTTGAATGTTGTGCTCATAAATGATTCACTGTTGCTAAGCATTCTGTAAAGGAAAAAGTTAGGCAAATATTAAAAACCGTAAACCTCTTACAGAAAGATAAAATATTAAAATTCAAATTCTCGATTCCTATATGCCTCCCCAATTTCTTGCTTTAATATTTTATGTTAGAAAGGGCGAAGAGAAAAAAATGCATGTTGCGTAGACGCAGTCAGCTAATCAATGTTTATTCATTTTAAGCAATGTTTAAGAATATTTTTAACCGAAACACTGCACAGTGATTTTTTTTGATTAATTTCATGATTTATTTATTATTAGCTAGCTAGTATTTAGTTAACATTACTGCTCATTGTTGCTCGAAGTTTGAGTTATGTTGTAAAATAAAACAATAAAGTAATTGATCCACTTCCATTTAAACTTTATTTAATATTATTTATTTTTTATTTAATTTCGTTTAATCTTATCACCAAGTTTCAAAACTTATATATAACTCTAAAACTTCTACTTTTCAGTTCTCCCACTCTCATTCCCGTACAATTCATGCCATAGAGAGTTTCACACGTGCGCTTATTCGATTGTTAGGAAATAGCAAGTTTAATAGCTCGGTTGGATAAGTTAGTTTAGTTCCGTGCAAAAATGCGCAGGTTACGTTAAATCGAAGCGAAATGTACGCATTTCTCCCCTTATATCTGTTAATCATTATTTTAATATTCTTTCCTTTGTAATAATAATCTCTTGTTATGCATAGTAATTAGAAAGCAATCTTTTGTATACCGCTTTAAAAAAGAAAAGTGTTAAGCACCGGAAAATAAAATAACCATTGCGTCTCTTTTAATTTAATCATTTTCGAGTACGTCAAAACAAATCCAAGCGTAATATTGTAGCATTAGCTTACTGTATTTGAATAAGGTCTATTTAGTAAATTTAAAGTATAAAATAGCCAAACCAGATAGTATATTTTGCTTCTAATAAACTCTTAAAATGTTTCATAATGATAGAGAACTTAAATACTAGCACCAATATTAGTAGCAAAACCCGATGGTAGATGGCAGCACTACGCTGAAAAGTTCAGGCATTTCAATTGCGAATTTCCAAACTTAATTGCAATTCTAAACGTAATTTAAGTTTCTGAAATAAAAAAAAAAAAAAAAAAAAAAAAAACCATGAATTCCCCCCCCCTTTTATCTACTGTACATAGTTTTTCCCTCTGAGAGCTGTTTATTGGTAAGTTGTATTTCCTTTATAATTTTTATTTTTATTCAGTGTGTTCAATTTGTACTTGCATTTTTGTATTAACGTTTCATCAATTTTCTGTTGTATTTATTATCTGAAATGTATTTTGAGCAGATTCTTCATTAAGCTTCCCGGAAGTGGTAGGCATCACCCTTAAGAACTTTTCAAACATACGATTACGCCTTACTACTATTATTCCAGCACGCTGTAGTCTTATCTACTGCTGATGTGTTCGATCTTTCGAAATCAGGGTCTTTTGTTTGCCTCCCTTCTCCTTTGTTCCTCCGATATCCCTCTTGAAAGCCGCAGGCAAGACTCATTCATGTGAAGTTTTCCTGGGGCTTTACAAGGTACGCCTCAATATTTATCAGATATTATGTAATATTAATTATTACTATGTATCCTAATTGGAAAGTAGGTTTCTTTAAAGAAATAATATTATGATCAGTAGTTTGCAACTGCTTTCTTCGGAAATTAATTACTCGCATAATTTTCTCCTCTCGATTTTCGGACGTAAAATTAGTGGGAAAAAAAAAAAAAAAAAAAAAAAAGGAGGGGGAGGGATATGCGAGGAAAATGCGGTAGAGTGCATGCGTGTTTGAATATAGACATGAAAAGATTAAAATTTATTTACAATAAAATGCTACTTTTAATTCTATGCACGCAACAAAAATGTTCAAAAAGGCATAAAAGACGGCGGCGTCATAGTAACACACGGTAGCCATTTACCACTTGGCCAAAATAAACTTTCGGTTTTGCCACTTACATATATCTAATACCGAAGCTGCAGCACGCCATCCCTTCCACTTCTGTTACAGCAGGACCTCATCTACTCCACTACTCTAAAGGATCCGCCTCTTCCGGGATGTCAAAACCTTCCGGTGACGTCATTGGCCACGGCGCAACGCACAGAGTATTAGTGAACTCCCATTATTTAACTATTATTTTGAATGAGAGCAAGACTTAAACTTTTGCTTCTGCTCCCTAACGTTATAACTTACAGACCAGAGGGGTATAGAAAGCTCTAAGATGGGTTACTGGAACAAAATTATCTCAGAAATCGCCTACAAACTTTAGACTGATGGTACTGGAATTATCTAAAGACATTTCTAAAGACTATAAATGTATGGTAACTAAGGCCTATGAAAAATAGCTGAATCTATATTTTTCCAGTCTTGCACAAATACATAATAAGCAATTGAAAAAGTAAAGAAAATAATCATTTAGCTAAACACGATCCTGCAGACGCACCTAAAGCAGGTTATATCAATATCCTACTCCCAGAGTTGAACACAAAATTAGCCATATGGAATTAACCATACTAAATTAGCCATACGGAAGCGAAAACACCCCTGAAACTGACAACAATGTGACATCTAGCAGTAGAAAAAAAATCCTCTGTAGTTTACATGATGTTCATAAGAAAAGCATGATTTAGCTTTTAAAAAAAGAGAAGGGAGGAGAAAATCTATTCTGTTCCAGAATACGGAGTTTTGCTTCTTTAAATATGTATTTTGAAAGAAGTAGTCTGTAATTGCTTAGTTAAAAAAATACTGTGATGCGATAAAAATATGCGTTTTGATATTTCTGTGATTCTTTTTCTACTCATCTTGTAAAGTGCCAATTTCTATGCCATATAATTTAGTTCGACAGTTTGTTTCGTTATCCGCCAAAGGTTCGTACACAAACTAATCGTTTAAGATGGTGCTTACTGTAATTTTTGTCTTTTTCTAATTTGCAATTTTTTTTTTTTTTTTTTTTTTTGTAAATTTTGTTTATTGTAAATTTGTAAGAACAAAGGGTAAGTAATGAAGGTTTTTCCTTGCACTTTTAAAAAAGATTAGAAAAATACAATTATGTGTTAGAGATAGGTCAATATATGGTATGGTTTCTTAGAATACAAAATACTTTTTTACTTCATAAGTTTTCATAATTTTTATTACAAAATTCATAATTATTTATCAGTGGTAATAAATGAATATGCAATTCGTATTTAATAATTTTATCAAAATTTAATACTTTTATATTTGTAATTTCAATCTGGAAAAATATTTTACATTTGTGTTAAATAGTTCTCACTAAGCTAGCGAGAAGTCTAACGAATCAAAATTATGAAAATTAAGTACTTATCCTTGAATATTTAATTGCAAACTGTATCTTAAATGTTTTGGAATGTTTTGCGCCGCCTCTTAGGACGCTGATGATAGCATTTTATCTGTGATATCAATTATCACAAAACTCTCAAAAAAGTCCAGCAGCATTTGAGATATCTATATGCTATTCTTGGAAAAAAAAATGAGATTCATCGAGGAAATTTTACTGTATGGCTTGCTGCCTTCGCTTTATGGATATTTGTTTCTGAATTGAGGACATAATGATAAAGTAAAAAAAAAAAAAATAATAAATGTTACTAAAGATGAGGAACGAAAAAAAGTATTTCCAGTCACAGCCTTCTTTTTTTGTACTGGAAACATTAAGATATAAAATTGAAAGGGCATTCATTTTTACTAATAGATTATGTTACTTTATGAAAAAAGATAACTTAGGATATTTCTTCATGAATTACATTAATCCATCACGTAATTTGCATTATCAGTACTTACCCGAAGTTATCTGCCGTGGTGGGGAAGCTTGCATGATTGCAATGTGCAGTCGTAGCTTCTGACATTCCACCTGTACGAGGAGGTAGTGTACTATTGTAAAAAGACATATCACTTGTTGAGATATGCGGATGCGGAAATTCTGCTGCTGAGGAATTTGTTGAAGCTCCAGATACAGTGTTATTTCCCAAAATGGAGAACATCTACGGGAAAAAATATAATTATTAAAATGCATTCAAGTTTTATATATGTATAATTCATGTAAATAGGCATAACTAGTGGTGATTGAATGAACCTTTTGACGTAGAGATATTTCTGGCGGTCGCTGTAGTAGTAGAGATAAAATTTAGGAGAACACACAATTGACAACTTTGACTGATAACCGGGTAGGGATAGCATGACTATTTACTAATAATTTGCAGACAAATGTGCCATGAACTAACATATAATTTAACTGTTAACATTTTGAAAGATATTTTTTCCCACATCACTGCGTTATGGGGGCGAATAAGCATAACAGGATTTATCTATGACGTATTAAATTTCTGAAACAATAGAGGAAATAAGGCAGTGACTAGACGATGTTAAGTTTTGTAAGCGAGAAGAAGTAAAAAGGCAAAAAAGGGTGATCGAAAAGAGCGAACGTGATTGTGCAACAAAGGCTTTTCATACCAAGGGCAGGATTGCAATAAACAGATTACATTTCGGATCACATTACAAGAATGTTTAGATTAAGCGAATTAAATTTCAGATACATAACAGATTAATACTCCGATAGTGGGTTAATCCGATAGTGGGTTCATCGCTTTCCAGAATGACTGCGTCTAAAAATTTGCGTCTAAAACAAAGCATCACGAAAAAACGGAAAACTTATACGACTTTTATCATGAAGCTTTGTTGAAAAGACGTGCATTTTAATTCTGTTCATGATATCGCTTGAACTGTAAGCAAACAAGGAATCTGTCGTGGATGATGAACATTTGGCACACGTGATTAAACATATGCAATCAAATTACAGCACATTCAGATTTCCGTAAATACCAAGATGTTTTCGACTCGGAGCGTTTGTGACGGAAAGTTGCACTGGCAGCTACATTTACTGTTCTATGGAATTTTAAAGCAATGGTACCCTGTACTTTTAACCAATTATTAAATCATACATAATGATGCAGCAGCTTTTTTTTTTTTTTTTTTTTTCCCACTTTCAAATACTAGACATTAATTTTGTTATACAAGCTAGAATTTGAACAGATGGCTGAAAAAAAGGTATGGAGGCTTCGCGTTGAAGAACTTAGAACTTTCAGCTGAGGATAAATACACTTTTCTTATATGAGCATTTCGGTGAAGCAGCGGTTTCCCCCGACAGGAGTGCGGATGTAAAAAAAAAAAAAAAAAAAAAAAAAGGAATGCAGTTCATTTTTTTCATTATTTAAATGGAGTGAATTTAAATGGATCGGGATCAATAACTTTATAACTTTTAGCAAGAATAAGGAATTCAGAATTGTCTTCGTACTCTGATGGAATTATAGTTTTGTTCCTGAGGTAACAAAACATTTTAGAATTTATGCTATTTTAGAAAATTACGTTTTCGTTCCAATTTTATAGGTGTCTTATAAAACTTAGGTAGATTAAATAAGCTTAGAAAATTATTAGTGTAGTTTTATACCTGTTATAATATAGATGCAGTAATTTATGCCCTAGATCAAGAAACTCAATCCTAGATTGAATATCTCTGTAGACTAAACACCTCAGAAGAAACGCAATTTTTTAAATTCTTCCTGAGTGATAAATTAAGGAAAAAATAATTATATGCATTACAATAGATTATAAGGAATTCTCGCGCCTTCTTAGCACGCCTTCGTGGTGTAATGGCCAGCACACTCGGCGCGTATGCGAGAGGTCCGAGGTTCGAGTCCCGGCGAAGGCATTGCACATATTTCACATCTCCTAATTCCCTCCAAAAACTCCTAATGGCTCTACAGTGGCGCCCGAACAGGGAAAAAAGGTGGTGGATGACACTTCTCCACAGCCAGGATTTGGCGTTTGGGTCCCCTAATCTCCAGTCGCCCTTTAAAAGGGGGAGTATATAAGATATTTCTCCCGCCTTCTTAGCATGCCTTTGTGATGTAATGGTCAACACGCTGAACGCGCATTCAAGAGGTCCGTGGTTCGAGTTCCGGAGAGGGCATTGTTCATTTTTCACTTCTCCCGCTTCCAAATAACCTAATGAGCTCTACAAGGTTATAATAATTGGAATAATTAAATCATATGGGCATATGCCAGTTAATAAGAAAAATTATTTCAATATTCATCATTTAGTTAGCCATTCATTATTATACGAATATAGTTTGGCGCTATTACAGAACAGCATGGTGAGTAATTGCGCTCAACTATAATTTCATTTGTATAACAGTCTCCAAGGCACATTTAGACACCAACGGAGAATAATCTCTAAAAGTTCCTGAGACGGACTATGGTAAACATTAATATATATACAAAAAATTATGAAAGTGATTATGCATATAAAATATTACCTGTTGAGCTAAAGGTCCTGAATTCACACAGGACTCGGGGGCTGATAAAGATGGATATGAGGCATGTGATGAGTGATTCTGTCCGAAAGATGCTTGAAAACTTGGTGCAGATGGAGCGGATGTTAAAGTTTGTGGCCTGTGCCAGGTGCCACTTTCTACAATGGAAAATTTAAATATTTAAAATTCTTCATGCCAGTTTTAACACTGATAAAGAATAAAAGTTATAGTTTACAACAAAGAAGGATATTGGGAATGTAAACCTATTCTACTAGTTCAGAAGTAAAATTCTCAGGCTATTAAATTTTAAGCGCAATTTTCAATATATTACACTTGAAAATTTAGTTTTAAACATCTAAATAATTTCGAAAATTATTAATTAAAAATCAGAAAAGCTATAAATTACTTTACACTTCTAAAATAACCTGCACGTTGAAGAAAAAAATTCCGAAGTTTCATAAAAATTTTAATAAAAATGAAATTAGTTAGAAAGACAAGATTTGATCGCTGCGATTATGACAAAGCATACGAGGGCTATTTGCGTAAGATGAGAAATGCCTTCATGGAAGAAATTTTAAGGAAAACTAACTCGTATTCACGTTACGCATCGGAAAAGCTATGAAGTCCATGCTGCCAGCCCGTTCGTCAGCATTTAACCCAGGTCGAACTTCCCAGCAGTCTTATTCAGTTGATTACCAGTGAGTAATTAAAAGGACAGTGTAGATTTATAAAAATGTAAAGTAAACTAACAATAATACATAATAACATTCGGCATAACTTATTAAGAGAAGAAAAATATACCAAGATGAATGTAGATTTAAATTCAAGAATTTAACAAAGAACAGAAGCACAACATGCAAACTTTTCAGGAATAATACGTAGAAAATGTCTCACCTCGGATGAAAAAGAGACAATTTTTTTACCATTAAGATACCATTCGCAGTTCTTGCAAGTATTTTTAAGGAATACAGCTGAATATCACAAAGGCTTAACTACATCGAATCTGCTTAGTATCATCGCAGCTGATAATATATTCCAATATTTAGGAATTTAAAGAATAAGTGGAAGAAGGCCCCTTCCCGATTTTGGTACTATTCATCTTGTTGGATGCTTCTACTTTTAACTTTGATTTAATGATTTGAGTGAGCGCTTGCATGCATTACTGAAAAATCTGTATTATTATTTTTAATTACCACTTTTTAACTAAAAAGGAGCATATAGAATTATTTATGTGATGTCTAATCACAGGCAGTAATCGTCACAGCTTTAATAAATTTTCATTTTCAAATTCTTCCTTATAAATAAATTTATTACTAACCAGTTGCTACCTTTGCTGTAGGAAATTTTAAAAGTAAATGAAATGCGGGGAAACATTTATTTAAGCTGATGTCGGAAAAAGACTGAATGAAACTTTTATTGAGTTTGAATTGTAGGGTTTATATTTATTTTAACTAACATTTATTTTAAGTTTAAACTATCTTTCCCGTCAAGCCTTACTTTCCCCTGGAATTGCCAATGCCAGAGTATGTAAATTTTAGTAGAACGCGCAAGGATTCAAATTGTCAGCGGAAGTATCTGAGTTAAATAGAAAAGAAACGAGTTCGAAAGTGTGCTTTCTTGCTTCACGAGCGTGGAGGTGGCTAGTTAGAAATTGAAGAACCACGCGTCTCGGCTGCCTCGGCAGTTTGTTAATCGTTCAACGTAATATTCAGAAGTTTGCTGAATTATCAGCGGTATCTTAGAACGCGGTGAGGTTAGTTACGTTTAGAGAACCTCGTAGTTAGCCACTTGTTACTATTCTTTTCTTAGTTTCTTATTTTTATTTTACCGCCGGGTCGGCGTAGTTTGTGAGCGTCAAGAGCACGCATTTGTAATTTCTAAAGTTGAATAAAAAGGGATTTAAACCCTTTTCAAGACTTTGGTCTACTTTCCAGTTCTTAGCAGTCACCACTATTGTTGCGTGCAGGTTGGAAGCGCGCAACATTACAGAATTTTGCCTGTTATCAGAAGTGGGACAAAAGTGAAGCAATTTAGACACACGTCTCTGGTGAATTATTAGAAATTAGCTACCGCAATATTGCGCCAAAGTAACTACAAAAAGTTAGAAGAAATGACGGATAACATTTAACTTTGAAACGCATTAAGATGCACCGTTCTAAAGTGACGTATTTTAAGTATGAAAAACTTTATTAACACTATTTACGATAACTGAAAAGCATAACATTCTCGATATTACTTTAATTTTTGGTGCTGTAGTTGAAGACACGATTTCTTATGCTCATACTTCGCACTCATCTGCTTGGCCAAGATAATACCTTTCAGTTTTTTTCACATAACATAGTGTCAACCCAATAAGCCGCAAAATTCTTTAGTTATTAATTAACTTGTTTGCTTTATTACTTTTTTGAATTAATGTTTACATAATGCATACGTTTTATTGCATGATTTTTAAATACTTCAAGGCCAAGAAATATTTTATATTATAAATAACTCAGGAGACTTTTTGAAAGAATTAATGACCTTAATTCGTTCTCAAGCGTTTTACAGAACTGTATAGAATTTTTTCGTAATATTAAATTTTATTATTGGAACTAATGTATTGACATTGCTTTATGCTTAATGAACTGCACAGACTGCACTTGCATAAGAAACGCTATGTCTCCCACATCAGTTTTTCTTCACTTCAGTTTTTAATGCAGTTTAATCTCTAAGAAGTCCTATTAAGACCTGTTCAACCTTGCCATAGCGGGTATTTCCAAAGTCCATGAATTGAACTTTGAATAACGCAACTCTTACCTAGAGTTTATTTTGCGATACCTAATGCGTTAAAATCTAATGGAGCTACATCGAAAGAGTATGGGATTGTTTGAAAATGTAATGTATTTCATTGTAAGTTTCTTAATCTATTTCCCGTTATAAAGCTTAACGTTGAAGAAGACATATCTTTCGAGTTTTCATTCTGTTGTATCTATACTAAATTTTTTTCAGAACTGCATAGTTGATTTCCGTTACGGTTATTCCTGGAGTTGCTAAAGTTAAGAACGGATTAAGCAGATCAAAATCTTAGTTTCGATTTGTGTGATGATTAGTGAGCAAAGAGATGAGGTAAAACATGATTTCTCTATTTCTAAGTTGTTCTGTTGATTACAAGGAGATAATAAATAAATCTGCCTATTATCAAAATGATTATGATAATTACTAAAAAATGAAAAAAAATAAAAGAAAATTTTGAGTTCTGAATTTTTTGTGGAAAAATTAAGACGAACCCTTCTTGCTAATTACAAAATAACTTGTATTGAAAACTGCCAAAGTAGCGATTTTGCCAATGCTGGTAATACCGGGGAAAAGATATCTCTAATACCTACGGACAAAATCATTAATTTCAAATAAACATTGTTTTGACATAGTAACTGCGATAAAAATAAATGTTTTTCTTTATCAACAATTTCCGTTAAAATGCAAATTAAGTTAAAAAATGTCAGTAATACTCAGCAGTAACTAAGGTTCGTGCAAAGTGATTGTAATCAAAGTACTTATTTATACTTAATGTTATTTATAACGTAAATGTTATTACGTTATAAATGGATTCAAATCCCACGAATAGGCTGGCTGTATGGAAGTTTTCGAGGGTTTTTACATTTGTAATTTGAAAACGAAACCCGTTCTCTCACAAAGTCCTCCACAAAGACATCCCTCTTCAGGCAGACAACCCTAGTGTGCTTTGCCATAATCTAATAAATAAATTTATATATAACACAAATATGAATCACTTCTCTTTCAAAGTTTTCTGCAAAGGTATTCCTTCTTATTCTGTATTATACCTTACGCAGATCGCCTTTGCGTGTTTTACTTCTAATTAATTAACCGAACCAAATCAAGAACTTGTTTAATTAAGTGAGACAGAAAAATCAATATCACGTTTTGTATAATTTTCACATCGTTATTATTGCTTAACATTTTTATAAATGCATCAAGTTTATATAAAATATCAAATAATAAATCACAGTGTGAACCGAAAGTATAACATCCAGAAGTACAATTTTAGGTTTTAACGTATGTAATCCAAGTGGAATTTAATACTGTAAGAAAGGATGGCGTAAATAAAGTCTTCCAGTCAAAAACTGAGCTGTATATAACTCTGCACGCGTAATAATAGCTTTTTGATCTAGGTTCGAATCTAGAGGAATGGAGTGGTTGCATGGATGCTTTCGTAGTTTATGCATGTGTAATGAAAATACGAGCTTGTTTTCCTTATAAAGTCTTCTACAGTGGCATTTTCTCCTTTAGATAAGTAGCCTCGTATGCATTGTCATAGTGAATTAAACAACAACAATATGATAGAAGAAATATCTCTTTCCTCACAGAAGATGAGAGAAAATATTTCAGAAAGTATTCTTGAACAAATTAAATAGAATTCAATAAAATTGGAAGAAAAATAAGAAAGAAGGTTAGTAAATTACATTACTAAAAATCAATTGATTAAAAAAGTATTTTTTAGAAAAATATTTTTTCAGAGCAGAAATGAAAGACTTGATAGATATTTTGATATGACAACTAAAATGGAGATATGAAAACATATGAGATATATTTCGACCTACGGTTTCTAATTTGTCAAAAATCAATGTCTTTGGATTTAGCTAAATTAAAGGATGCAGCTTATAACTTAGCATTTAAATAGCCAACTAATATAAATTTTGCAGAAATTTCTTCAGAAATATCTACAGTAGGCGTCATTTAACGCTATCTCGTTTATCCACGGCTATTTTGGTACCATTAACAAAAATGGTGACACAAAAACTACACTCATGTCCATAAATTAAGGACAATGCAAAATCAGGCAAAGGAAGAGTTAGAAGCAAAAAAAAAAAAAAAAAAAAAAAAAAAAAAAAAAAAAAAAAAAAAATTGACTTATTTGTAAAGCTTATTTATTAAACAAAAGGTAAAGAGCAAAAACAGATGCTATATGTTTGATATTATTAAAAAAATTAGCGATTTTTTCTCCCTGGAGCAAATTACAAAAAACACCTATTTACGAAAAACCAATATTACATGGTTGGTATGATTGTTAATACATTGTATGTCTCCCAGACGATGCAATACAGTCAGTACAACGTCTAGGCATGCTGAGTATCAAATTATCGATCTGATCTTGGGGGATATTACACCACTCAAAAAGCAATGCTCTCCGAAGTTCCAGTAGACATGTAGGAGGAGGTTGACGGGCTGCAACTCGTCGGCCAAGCATGTACTACACGTGCTCTACTGGATTCAAATCCGGTGAGAATGATGGCCAGTCTATACGGGTGATATCCTCCGATTGAAGGCATTCGCTTACGATGTTTGCACGGTGAGGACGGGCGTTGTCATCCATAAACACAAATTGTGCACCCATGGTGCCCCGAAACAAACGTACATGTTATTCCAGAATGACGTCCCGATAGATTTGGCTTGTCATGGTTCCAATTTGAACATGCAGGTCAGTTCTGGAACCCAGAATAATTCCACCCTAAACGAGCACTCCTGCACCACCGTAACGGTGTCATTCAATGATGTTTTCTTGGTGGTAACGAGTACCTGGAGCTCTCCATATGAAAGTCCGGCGAGAATCAGACTGCAAGCTAAATCTGGACTCGTTGGAAAACATAACACAAGCCTACTGTTGCGGTGTCCACAATGCATTCTCTCTACTCCAGGCTAACCGCAGGCGACAGTGAGTTTCAGTAAGTGGAACGCATCTGACAGGTCTACGAGCATATAGACCAATCTGCCCTAAGCGTCTCTACACGGTCTGCCTTGAAATTGTCGTACCAGTGGCTGAACAGAGCTGACGAGGCAGGACTGAGGCTGTGCTCCGCCTGTTTCTTTTGGCAGTAACTGCCAAATATCGGTCCTCATTCGGCGTTGTAACTCTGGGGTGACCTGTGTTGTAACGTCTACTCACATTACCATCATCTTGGAATCGTTGCCAAAGCCTGGAGATGACACTCTGGGCAATTCCAAGTTCGTCTGATACTTCCAGTTGGGAATGCCCACATTCCAGACGGCCGATAATTCTACCACGTAAAAAATCATCCAAATGTGTCCTTTGTGTCATAACTATTCAATTATTGCACTGAAATGCTTATAAAGCGCCTGCAAACAATTTTACTTCTTTGCCTGTATTCCTTATATATCACTCTCTTACACTCTCGTCATTGTGACGTACCATCGGTGTCATCTGGCTACTTCCTGAAATTTGCATATGATTCTTGAAGATGTGTGTAGTGATTTTACAGGTGATATATTTATTTTAGAGTTCGATTTCCGAGTGACTCCGAATTATCCTTAATTTATGGACATGAGTGTATTTTGATATAACTATACTAGAAACCTAAGTTATATTCACAGCATTTTAATTAAAGGAGGAAAAAATGACATTGATAATGGAGTGTTTGTAGTTTTTTCGAAAAAGGCTCGTTTATGAATTATTCGTATTCATAATGTGCCTGAAAATTATTTTATCGATGCTATACCACAGATCTTAACACTCGAAGAGAGTTTGTAACACGTCTTCATCAATATTCACCCAAGCGTTAAATTCCTAACAACTGAGGTTAGTTGGAGACATTTCAGTTTCTCCTTCAGTATCCTCTATTTCATCATATATTAAAAGGTAAACATGTTGAAAATAGATCTCGGTTGCTTTTTCTGAAATGGGCTCCCAAAACATGTTCAACAGATGCAGTGCATCAAGAAAGATAATTTTTCTTGCTAATTCATTTTCATTTGTATCCAATTTTTTGTTTTAAAGTAGTTTTAACACTAATCTCACGACTATAATATTTTTTCATAGCTATAATAATTCTTTGATCACCTGGTTAAATTATGATTATGATATTTGCAGGTAAATATACAACTTCAATACGTTTAAGTGCATAGCTTAATTTCTAAAATTAGATGTGCCGGAGCCCTAAGAAAAGCCGTCAATAAAGGGGAAAAATAAATAAATAAAATAACTAATATAAAATTAAAAAAAAAAAAAAAAAAAAAAAAAGCCTGAAGATTTTACATTACATGATTACGCCCAAAGGGGATTTTTTTAACATTTTGTGTATTACCTTTATTTATTAAATATCCTGTTCTTTGCAGTTAAACCATAAAATTCAGTTCAACAGCAATATCGCAAAATAATTTTAAAATGAGAATATCTTTAGAATTTCCGATACACAGTCTCGCGCGCTCGAGATAATTCCCCCCCCCCCGTACCGTTTGCCATTACTCGCTTTGAAGTCGTTGAGTTTGTTAATCAAAAACTCTTTAAAGTGTTACAAAATATGAAATTTAATATCGATTTCACATTTTGTAACACTTTATTCCAAATTTGGGCCCATATTCGGAGGAGGATTACGTTATTCAAAATTGAATGGCTCTAGGTACCGTTGTTTTATCACAGTGCGAGAAACATACATACATTTATGCAGCTTATGCTTTATGTAATTTCTTTAAATATAACACGGGGCGATAATATTTGTTGGCAACAGTTTGAAAAGTGATACGGACATTTACAGTGAATCGAGGCAAAATGCCAAGACGAAATTATTAGCCCTTCTGAGCTAACGCTTCTTTGGACTAATAGTTAAGTAATAAAATACCATATGTATTATTCGGGGTTCCAAATGAAATTATAATCTCGCTCAAAAACTAAGAAATAGCTTAGCCGGGCTGTAGCTGAATTTAAACCTTGAATATATAGTATACTGAACTATTTCAAGAGTTGATAGAAAAAAAAAAAAAAAAAAAAAAAAAAAGAAGACCATTCCTTTTTCAGCACACCAATGAAATATAGATAAAACAGTTAAAACGTCGCCTAATGAGGAACAAAAGAATGCTAGACAGAGTATGAGAGCATGGAAGGGAATTTTAACGAAAGTATGTAGGTATGAAAACAAAGAGAGTAGAGTCTAATACTTTCTGAGCCCAATCTACTGCCGATATGATTTTAGCTGAGTGAATGTGACAGGGATTTTAGCTGAGTGAATGTGACAGAGATTTTTAGCTGAGTGAATGTGACAGGGATTTTAGCTGAGTGAGTGTGACAGGAATTTTAGCTGAGTGAATGTGACAGGGATCTTAGCTGAGTGAATGTGACAGAGATTTTTAGCTGAGTGAATGTGACAGGGATTTTAGCTGAGTGAATGTGATAGGGATTTTAGCTGAGTGAATGTGATAGGGATTTTAGCTGAGTGAATGTGATAGGGATTTTAGCTGAGTGAATGTGACAAGGACCCCGCATTCGGTTTCATTGACCTAAAAAGTTTGCAGGTGCTCTTTTCCGTGGCAAGTCACTAGCGCTGGACATGCAATGCTAGGATAAGTACTTCAAATAAGTTCACGAAAATATTACTCGGTTTCATAAATTCATTGCACTGACTAAGTAAGGCTTTGATAATGTGGGTGGGGCTTTTCTTTCACTAAAAATTTCAACTTCCATCAAGTCGTTTGTTTCCTGAGAAAAGACAGGCATGCATTCAGAAGTCAGAATTAATTCTTAAGGCTTACTTATTATTAGCATAAAATTTTCGAGATAAAATGAATTTTCTGATTGTGGTTCAGTTGCCTAAAAGAAGGTTAACTACACGACAGAAATATGGTTCAATTGCATATCGGAGCCCTCTCATTTTGGGCTCCGGTGCGTTGCCCCAAAAATTAAGATTTATCTCAAAAACTGAGAAGTACAGGAGCTGGGTTCCGGGGTAAATTAAGCTTTGCTTAAGAAAGATATGTACCTTATGCAGTTGTTAATAAGAAGGAAATCATTCTTTATTTAATTATCCCATTTCAAAAGGCCCACCACATTGTACCAAAAGGTAAAGTCGCTAGACACTGCTAGTTAGACCTGGGTGCGATTGCTAGTTCAGCTAGTTTGATAACAATATTCGAATGATAAGATTAACCGCGATCACAATAAGCGGCTCCTACTGTAATCTAAAAACTAGGCTTTTCCAATAATTTTGGACACCAAAACAGGTACAAGTTTAGATCTTTCAAGATAATTCACGGATATAGCTTACTTCAACTGTACCTGAATTTGAAAAATTAAATGTGAGTTTAATATTGACCCCCCACTTGAGTTTGTTTCAGAGGAAAGTAATCTTACCGTGATGCTGGAGGGGATTTGTTGTTGTTTCGTAGCAGTGAGGATTAGGTGGGGGATATGCCACTCCTAAGGGTATCGTTGGAGCTGCTGAAAATGCTGCTGACATTTGCTGGCCTCCAACTTGCTTTCTCCAGCGTGCTCTCCTATTGCTAAACCATACCTGCATAAATACTTCAGTTTATTATTGAGTCTTAAACTATGTGCATATTATAAAATTTGAAATATTTAATTATAGAATAAAATAATTAAGATATTATCTCTATGAATTCCCAAGGCAAAAATGCATATAATATTCATTATAAAGAAATTCTGAAAAATCACGGACTTCGAGTTTTGAACAAAGTCTAGTATAACTGTATGTATGAATGTTTTTGAATTTTGAAAATACTGGGATTAAAAAAAGATTGCAGATATTTAAAGGCATTAAAATCTACCCCAGACTGTACATGAAAGAAAAAAAAAAATTTATCAACTGTGGTAATATATAATAGGCAGGGATTCAAACATTCAGTTCTGTTAACTGAAATTGTTCTACTGCTCTAAAAGCACTTTCTGATTTTATGAACAACATGTTGGTCGTGTGGATTAACTTCTGCAAAATCAAAATATGTCAAATTAAACATTTATTCGAAGTTTTTATAGTATCCAAAACTTAATACCTTTTCGTACTGTATATTTATCAGATGTTTTGACCTGAATTAAGAGAATTTAGCTGAGCTCGATGACTAATCTTTCCTTTCATCACAGAAATTACCTGGTAAAAGGAGTAGAAAACTTTAACCTTTATCGTTTTTAGATGCTTATAGACATCTAAAAATCGCGATAGATTGTTTTAAGTAGAAATCAAGCTTTCTTTAGTTCTGAAAATGTTAAAGACAAATTTACTGGCTTTTGAACTACTAATATTGATCATGAAGACTTATATTTCATTTTCGGACTACAAAGGAAAGGATTTTATGTTTAGGCACCTTTTAAGAATCTGACTAAATCATACCTGTTCGAGAACAGACAAATCAGAAATTGCAATTTCATGCTTATTTCTTTGACATTAGCCAAGAAACTTCAGATTAAACAGCCATTCTTTATTCTTAACAAATTGCGCAGGAAATTTTTATTATTTTATGCACGTAAAATCTAAAAGCCATCTTGGTCAGTCTTACCGCACCCAATGAGGGCGAATTTCGAATAGGTGATGGAAGCTTGTGAATAGCACCTTCAGGGAACGGGAAAATTTACAAATCCGTCAATCCGAAAGTCATCTCAAAAGGATGATGAAAAGAGAAGTAAAAAAAAAAAAAAAAAAAAAAAAAAAAAAAAAAAAAAAAACCACCATTTTTTTCAATCTCAGGATATTTTGTTCAGAACTAGAATACAGTTTGCAAGAAAGGGCTTCCAACCTTAAGGAAGGAGGGAAGGCGCAAGAAAGGAGACTCGAAGCTAAACATGATGTCAGAAAATTTCAGACTTTAAATATACATATATATATATATATATATATATATATATAATATATATACATATATATGAGAAATGAGTAATCACATTCAGATATAAATTATATCAAACTGTATCGTTAATGTTGTGGAAGGAAATTTGCTGCGTAAAATTAAGTCAAATCAGTTGAAATAATATAGATGATCAATTAAGATCGGGAATATAACAGGTATGTTAAAAATTATTTAGAAATGGCTGAATACGCAGGAAATCATAACAAATCAAAATGTTAAAAATATTGTATTAGTGTTTAAAATGGAATAAAATATTAGAATTATGAATGATGAGACTATAAGAAATGAAAACAGCACAAAAAGTATATTAAATCAGAACTATGAAATTTAACTAATAAAAATTTATTAACGGTAAGAAAATTAATTAAGAGTTATAAATTTAAATTGCTTAATTTAAAAATCATTGGACAATGTAAGGAAGACACTTTTAAACATCTGAAAGAAATCAGAAATAAAATTGAGTAAAACAACTAAGATTTCGAAAAATGAATTATTTGTTGTACTCTATAAGCAGAATACATAACAAATAAGTTAAAAATTAAAGAGTGCATAGAAAACTAGAAAGGAAAAAAATATCAAAAAAGTTAATAATTATGCTTAGAATTAAATGGCATAATAAATAATGATTATATACGTATATGATGCGAAAATGTAAGAAATAGTTTTCTTTCTTCCTTTTTTTAAGTGGAAAGAAGTTTAAAAATTGCATCTAAAATTAAATAATATAACAAATAAACTGCGTGTATATAAACAATTACTTTCGTAAATTATAACAAGTCAGTTAAAATTCAGAACATGTTAAAAATTACAAAATGCATGAAAAACATTTCTGGGTAAAATGAAATAAAATATTACAAATTAGAAACGTTAAGTATTAAAAATTATAGCAAATCAATATGTTATGATCAGAAAATGTAAGAAATAACTTAAAATGAAGCAAATCAGTATATTATTATGAACAGAAAATCTGAGAAATAAGTTAAAATCAAAAGTTTGTAGGAAACTGTAAAGGAGAAAAATTTGAAAATAAAATTAAATAAAATGATAAATTAAAAAAAAATCCAGAAAGTTTAATTTCATGAGATGAAGAATTTAGGGGTAAATTACTTTTATTTCTTTTTTCCCTTGTAACATGCACTGTGTCTAGAAACGTGCACTGAATGATTTAAATAATAGATTTTAAAAAATGTCCAAAATGTATAATTTTCTTTTTTCGTCAATAGAGTCGTCAATTCATCAATTTTCCTCAACAGTTTTCTCAACCCCAATCATTTTCCCCAAACTAATATGCCCAAACAGTAAAAATCCTTTTGACAGTTTGCCAATTTTGAGAAAGTAAATTCAAATATAAAATCGAAACTAAAAGTAGCAGTAAGCCTATAACTCATCTTAACCAGCAGCATAAAACAATGCACCTCTACTCGTGACTACGCCCTCTGTGCCAAAAACAACTCAGATTGTTCGTGACTATTTGCCTCTCATGGTTATGCCGTCTATTGTGACGTCACTGATGACGCTGCCCCTGGCCCACGCAATCTGAGTGACTTCACTGGTCAGGCTCCTAACCCTCTGCTGCAGAACTCCCATTTTACCACTGCTTATCAGGCTTATCCAATGCTGGCGCTAAACTGCACTGTTTGGTGACAGTTTTTGTTTATTCTATTCTCCCATATAACGAATGGACAATTCGTGCTCATGTACACATCCGCTCTCATGCTTTGATTTGAAATTATCGTATCAATCGTAGTATATCTACTGGTCATACAGTGATTCTGATTAAAAAATCAATCACTTAACAATCAAAAATTTTTTTTAAAGCAGTATATATTTAGAATCCCCAATTAAGTGTTAAAAACTGCCATACAATTCTTTTTGAGTCTTTTCTCAATTTATGATACCAGGTTCAGTTTCTTCTTTTAATAAGATGAACACTTTCTTATTTATAATTTTAGCTTTTTTTATTTAGCATCATTTCCTTTGCACTTACATCACATAAAAATTCATCAACAAAATCTCAAAATCTTTAAAAACAGTATATGCTTAAAATTCCGAATAGAGTGTTAATTGCTGTCATATATTTTTTATATTCGCTATATTATTTACATTAGTTACATTATTTCTTTAAAAATAATGCATAGAGATATAATTTGGTGGCAGCATCCGTTTATTTGAAAAGTGATTCGACGCAAAATCAAAGCGAACACAGAACTGAAGATTGATTTTAATTGATATTTAATTGCTTTATAACGAGACCTCGTCTTCACAATGAGCCCTTTCTTGTTGTATTAAGCACAATTCCAAGAATTCATTTAATGCTTATAAGTGTAATATGCTATTCTCAAACACATACCTACTTTAAATACCAAATTTGAGAAGTTTTGGATTATCTCATAATACATTTTTTTACGAAAGTCTGTTCAGAGCTTTCGGTTTATCAGTTTCCACTAAAATTCTATTACGTTGTTCCCATTGATATAAAAGTCTTAAATACTAAAATTAAAAAGTTTTGGATTATAGTTTAATACAGCGTTTCATTGAAAAAAATAATCGGATTCAGGTAAAGCGCCACTCCCAGTTGTCCATTAAAGACTATTATGGCCTTCCTGTAAAGTACCACTTTGGGCTGCCCAAATTACCCCCAAACCTAATCAACGTTTTATATGAATGTAGAGACAGTAAATACCTAAACAGAAATTTTTGGAAATTTCATATAAGGGTTATCGTGGATCAAAAAATTTGACACAGATTCACAAATAGACATACATCTTTAATAATGTGTTATGGGAACTCTAATTCGTGCTTTCACTTAAAACTTGATCTCGAATTTTTAGACCGAAAATATTTACATCCATTACTTATGTATGTAGGTTGATGGGAGGTAAAAATCTTTCCCTCATCAATTCTGAAAATAAATTAAATAATACATCTAAAATTCACAGATGTTTCGTCAAATAATAAATCTGGATGGCGGAAGAGTGTCTGAACAATAATCAGAGGATTACAAGGTAAAATTGGTAAAATTCCGGTCTGTAGAATATTAGCAGCTAATTCTTATACTATAATGTATCTCTAGAATGATTCTCTCCCCCCCCCACCCAAAAAATTGAGAGTTCACATTCCTTATTAGGCCCATAGTCTAAAGATGCAATTTAAATTGCATCTTTAGACTATGGGTCACCCAGTATTTTATGTTTAGCAAATATTTAGGAATGTGACCTGGAATAATAATTACTGGTAATTTCGAACCTTTTTGTCGTTCTAATTTTAAATAATATTTGTATGAAGATAAACTTGAGATAGTTATAAGTATAAAAATACACTGGTGTGCAAAAATTAAGGACGAAGTCGAAAAATTAGCATATCAGCTGAACGAAGAGGCAGAGCGGACAGAAAGACCAATCAGGAGATTAAGTAAGGTGATGTACGGTAGCACATGCGCAGATATGCAGGTAGACGTAATGGGGGAGTGTCTGAGTAGTATAAAGCATGTTGTCGGTGTAAGATCAGTATTTCTGGCAAAGAGATTGCACGCCGTATAGCAGTTAAAATCACACCGAGTTGCTGCCTCAGCGAGAAATGGCGAATAATCAGTCTGTTAGACGACATCTGGATGCTTTTACCCGAGGTCGAATCATTGGGAAGTTGGAGGAAGGCCGCAGTGTGACAAGTGTGGCTGCAGAGTTCGGAATTGCTCACAGCATCGTTTCACGACTTTGGAGAGAATTTCAAACTACAGGAACAGCTATCCGGGGGTTTAGTAGTGGTCGTCCCCGAGGAACCACACCCGCAGATGACCGGTATATTGCCTTACAGGCCAGAAGAAACAGGCGGCAGACAGCGGGAGAAATTGCTAGACACACGACACAGGCGACTGGACGACCGATATCGCGTTTTACCGTGGCCAGAAGACTGCACGGTGGTGGTCTGTTTGCACGATGCCCTGTACAGTGTATACCTCTAACGCCTGCCCATCGGAGAAGGCGTTCTTTGTGGTGCCGGGAACACCGGAATTGGAGAGACAATGAATGGGGACGAGTACTCTTTACAGATGAGAGCAGATTCAGTCTGAGTAGCGATTCTCATCGCATACTCATCTAGAGAGAGCGGGGAAGCTGCAATCTTCCCTCGAACATCATTGAAAGGGACAGGTATGGAGGTGGCGGTGTTCTCGTTTGGGGAGGCATCATGCTTGGTAGTCGTACAGACCTTCACATCTTCGACGCAGGTTCAGTCAACGGGACCCGTTATTGTAACGAGATTCTTCTTCCATACGTGCGTCTTTTTAGAGGCGCTATGGGTCCGCAGTTTCTTTTCATGGACGACAATGCAACATGTCATCGCACAGTAGCTGCCGAACAGCTTATAGAGAGTGAGGATATTGAACGTATGGATTGGCCGGCACGATCTCCGGTTCTCAATCCCATCGAGCATGTAAGGGATTTTCTAGGAAGACGCTTGGCAGCTCGTACCTTCCCACCAGTAACGATTCCGGAGCTTCGATTGGCGCTGCAAGACGAATGGGCAGCAATGCCTCAACAACTCATTGACACCCTCATTCTCAGCATGGGCAGACGCTGTGAAACCTGCCTAGCAGTCAGGGGAGATCATATCCCCTGTTAAAGACCGGATGTTTCTTGCTGGACACCCATCACAGGGATGTTTCGGCCTTCAGTCGCATTACGCTCCATGCTACTTTTTCAATAAAGCTTCTTTTTATCCCTCTGATTTCTCTTTTAGTAAGTGTTGCTTACATTACTCATGTCCTTACGTATTGGGGATCTTACGGTATTAAATGTGTTGATTTAGAAAGCTTTTGTACAAAGTTATATTGAAAAAACCGTCTCGTCCTTAATTTTTGCACACCAGTGTATACATACGGAGCCACGATAGGCCACCAACTGTCTATTAGTGAATTAAATAGGTGGAACATACCTGAACTCGAGCTTCAGTTAATCTTGTCCTTTGGGCTAGCTCTTCCCGAGTATAGACATCGGGATATTGTGTTCTTTCAAAAGCTCTTTCCAATTCATCCAGTTGCTCCGCACTAAACGTAGTGCGGGAACGACGCTGTTTTCTTTTTAAAGGAATTCCTGGTTCAGAATCGCAGTCGGAATCATCATTGGCTATACGTCCTAAAATTAATGGAGTACAAAAGCATATACTTATCTATGGAAGTTTCTTAAAATTAGAAATAACAGCAGGTACTTCGAATTAGAAGCTTTTGTGTTGTCAGTTATAAAAATTATTTTTCATGGCTTGTTAATTCTTTTGATGCAAATGATAATACATTTACATTAAACATAAAAATCACATATAAAAATAATAAGAAAAATGCAAAATTTTTCTCAGATGGAGTAAATTTACAATGATAATTTGTAAAATTCGGCCGGGGGAAAATACTCACGTTTTTTCTAATTGTACTCAAATTTACATTAACTCAGCAAGAAAAATTGTAAAATTTTTATACGACATGCAACAAAATACTTTCTTTCGTTTATTAATGGCCCAAACATTTTGAGTTTGAAATTTCCAAAGAGCAGTATTTTATGAATCTATGTTTAAAGACCGTCAAATAAATATTTTTCTAAATTCGAGATTTTATGAGTAAAGCTAGGAAAAAAATCAATGTTATCCGTTTTCCAGTTCATTTTGCGATTACTTAAACTGGTAAAACCACTTTATTAAAACTGACACTTCAAAGTAATACTTTTGTCAAATCCCCAATTATTTATGGTGAGTTTTCTCCATTCTTTATTTCTTTCCAACAAAGATAAATTTATTTTATATTCTGCATCATAAATATTTATTATCCACAAGATGATTTAAGTATGCCATAAAACTGATTTCAAACACCGTTTTTTTATCAGAAATAAGTCACTTAAGATTACAAAAGACTGTATCATTCATTTAATTATTACATGAAAACATGAAAAAAGAGTGAGAAAAATAAATATGTGTGCTTAATGAGTCCATTCCTTATTTTGCCAAAATTGTTTATATTGCAGAAATCACGAGAATATCAATTTACTTCGGAATGCACCTTATGCAATTAATGAAGTACTATGTTCAAATAATTAAATGTTAAATTTTAATAATCCATTGTTAATAGATGCTTAAACAATCAAAAAATAGATTATATAAAATAAAGCATTTAAATAAGCAATGATATTCATAACAGCCTAATTTTCATAACTTAGAAAGGAACCGAAAACAGTAGCACGTGGTCGAAAGCATCTTATTTTTTTATAACGACAAATTACTAAAAGTACCCGCATATTAGTATTTTTACTTTATTAGTATTTTGATACTATTACAATGCTTGAAAACTTCATTTCGTGAAAACGTATCGTGTTTCTCCCCCGGCGGTCATCAAATTTGACAAACGCTGTAGTTGAAGCAACAAAACATCATTGAAATCAAGCCGGGCCACCATCGAAGGAAACCAGGTGAGGCGCTGACGAATGACCAGAATGGGACCTGGACACTGGTAGGCGGGACGCCACCTATGTTCCGGACACAATAGTCTCAGGGTGACGCGATACTGCTCACACCTCATATTTAACTATTCATTCGAATGTAAGACCAGCCAGCCGGAGGAAAGACGGTTTCTTTGAAGGTTCCGACGACAAGAACCCCCGAGGAAAGGCACAATGAATTTGTGAGATCTCCCGCTGAGAGAGCTTGACTCGGTGTCTTTTCAAGACGTTTACCTACTCTGGATTAGAAAGTCATTAACACCCCTTTTCTCACCCCCAAGAAACCCCTCTTGTGGGCGAAAGAGTATATTCACTCAGTGAAGTCCCCGTATTCTTGTACTACAAATTTTGCTGATGGTCTGTATAGTTGTCATTATTATGGTAATACGTCAGCCCGATTTAGACTGAACTTGCATCAAAACATTTCACGGTTAAATGCAACAGTATCGTTGCTATACCTCAACAACTAGTTAGTTATGATAAAATTCTGCTGATTTAAAGTGGGACAATCTGTCTGAAAATGTAATCTGTTATGATACAGAAAATCGTTCAATGAGGAAAAAAGAATTTTTTTTTTAACTTCCAGTCCTTATGAAAGTTTTAATGAAGTCGTAATTACTGATGAGGATTTGTTAATATTTAATTCTTTTAAATTTTAAAGCATGATTAGTAAATAGTTCAGTCGTTTTGGCATTTAAACAGATGTTCAAGGTTTAAAAGATTTGTTCACTTTTGTCAAACAGATCTGTTATTATCGTTGAAAAAAATATGTATTTAACTGCTTGTGTGAATGTTAGAGGGTAAATCAGAGATTGGTAATGCAATCCTATATATAAGCCTAATATTTTAGGAGCAAGTTTTTGTTACTAAGTTCCCATGAAACATGTTTCTGCCTAAAATAAATTAGGTTAATTCATAAACTCAAAATAAAGTTTTTTACATTTTTTTTCATTTTTACACACATCCCTGCCCCCAACTTTGATAAATTTATAACTTTTATACATCTGAAGAAATAGCTTACAAATACAAATATATAAGTATCTTTATAAAAGCAATTCTGTTCTGTATTTTGAAGTTGTATGCTATTTTAAACTACATAACATGTATTTTCGCTTTTTTTTCCCTCTTATGTTATGATAGAAATCAGCTAGAAAGTCATTACAAAATTGAAAAAATAAAGATTATCTTCAATGGAAGTCCATATAGCTGAAATAAAGAAATTCTCACAAAATGTGCTGTAATTCCCAAAATCTGATGATAGTGATTCTATGAAAGGGAGAAACTATATTTTTTAATTCTTTATCTGAATTTTTTATTTTGTTACAATATTCTCCTGTTAGTAGGAGAAAGGAAGACATGCTTGTGCGCATTGCTGTAGCAAGTAGAAAGAGAAAATTACGAAGACCTAAAGAAGTACGGTGTATTAAATAAACATCGCTTTAGGAAAACTTTTTATCGAAAGGAGAAATAATATTACATTTCTCATCGAAGTGCTTATCATGAAGGAGAAAATAATCTAAAGAATGTTGTTGAAATTCGCTTTTTCTGAATATTTTCCTGTGTGGTTTTTTTTACTGCATTATATAACTACACATCTGTAGAATTCTCATTTTCAGAATCTTTATCAGAATGTAAGGCGTATAAACTTTCATTTTTTACACTAAACGAAATAATATTATCTAAATGAATCGATATGTGAGTCGGTAAAAGCTGAAGATGCTTAGTTTTTGTGGAATTATAATTTTCTACAATTAACATTGAAAATTACTTCGCACTTCTGATAAAATAAGTTGATGCAAAGAAAATGAAGCTAGTTTTTTAAAGCAGGTATCCACTTGTAGCTTTCTTTTCATGCATCTTCTATGCAGCAGTTTGAAATGTTGGAAAATAAAGCGGAGGATATAAAAGCTTTTCCAAGCAACGCATCATCGTCTGAGTTCCATATTTACAGTAATGTAAGGGTAACAGAGTTCTGAAAAGGTTCCTCTTGATTTGGAACAACGAGTGAGACTGAGTATGTTACACGGAAGATAGGCGATCAAGATCTGAAGAGGTGGAAAATCAGGTAAAAAATCAGTCTTTGTGTTTCCCTTTACTAAAGAGAAGGGGGGAATGAAGAAAAATCCTCGAAGCGAAAGAGGCATCACAAATTCCTTTCTCACGGCTGTTTTGTCAAAAACCAGAACCTAGGGGCTGTCAAGGGACTAATAGGGAATACGGAATTCGGCGTGGTCTAAACGCGTTTTAACCAGCACGAGACGATGGTTTTCCACAAGGCCTTATGAGACACTAAGGTGTTCTCAGCAGCTGCTTTTCTCAGCCTAGAAATAACTACGACAGTAAGGCGATAACAGATGGCTTCTAAGCATAGACAGAGGTGCCGTGTGAAGAATCGAACCCCGCATTTAGGCTAATTTTGCATAGAGTATGATCGTGAATTGCAGTCGCTTTAACCCACACGCTCGACTTTCAGAGATCCCCCTTTATAGTTCTTTGTCAAGCTTTTCTGGGCTTCTTTTGGCTAGGGAGGAGGTTCGCAATCGGCTATGTCGAATCGGATCGAATAGGGCGTGGGGGGGAATCGGCAACGGCACTGAATGGGCTGTTCCGCTCATTTGCAGGCCATTCTCCGATTTCTGATATCGCCGGATTTGGGATGCCGGACCCGGGATCGGACGGGCGGATATATGTGTTATAGATCATCTCTGCCGTCCGTTGGGAGCTTGGGATCTTCGAGAACGTTTGGGAAATCAGTCGGGGGGAGGATAGTGTGATGCCGTCACGCTCATTTTCGGCACCTGTATTTGCGACAGCCGACGCTGCTTTAGAAAACACATTAAGCAAACGCTTACGACACGGGTGTACAGGATTTGTTAGCGCAGGATAAACATATTTCTAATGAATGTTCTTTAACAGCCTGTTTATGGGATATTTTCTAGAAAAATTTGATGACCCCATGCATTTACCACATTTTTACATCTAAAAATTTAATGTCTGCTACACTTCAACCAATACTGCTTAACTTTAAATACAAATTGTGTCTGATAGCTTATATTCCCTTTTTGTATTTACTTCGTAAATGACCTAACGCCCACAGCTAGTTAAAGCGTCGAAACACTAGTAATTTTACTTTAGACTCAATTCTCTGTTAGCAGAACGGATTGGTTTCATGGGTATTTTCGCGGTTTCCCCATTGCGTAATGTAAATCACAAACTTCTTTTTTAGAGACATAAAATCTCTAAGTCTCTCTAAGACTTCCACTGTTCTTAAATATTTTATCATAATTAAATTAACATAGTAGCATTGATGGACGGAAGCTATAATACGTAACTTAGAGCAAAATGTGATTCTTCGAAAACTGCAAATTTGATATAAAGCAAAATTTTTAATATAACATCCGAAGAAACCCTTATCAATTAAATTCGTATTCATTTTATTAGCGTTTTTATATCTCTAATGTAAATGGATTAATTCTTATCTCGAGTTCCATACCCATTCCCTAGATAACCTTTTAATGTTCTTGGCGTATGATTTGAGCAGTTACATGAGATTTGTGTATTTCACTTTAGCTTTGATAATTAGAGTAACAGTAATTTTAAATGTTAACGCATTCTTAGAGGGCAGCTATTTTTGGTACTTTACTTGACTTTCCATGCTACCTATTGAAGCAAATACCTTTTTTGGGGGGGAGGGGGGGGCTAGTAAAAGTTACATATTCTGCCCTAGGTTCTAGTTTGCAATTGACTGACTTCGTTGGAAAAGGCTTGATTTCTTAAGAACCAGTTTCTTCTTCGTTCCATCTCTTTGCTGTTGCTGAAAATGCCCCATCAATCATTTAAGTCACTTTATTTGTGATTTGATAATACTTAAAGCAAAGTTTTGGCATAAAAATACAGAGACATTTCATATATATGCATTATAAATGCAAAATTTCTCCCCCAAATTTCAATAGAGATAAACACGTTCACAAAATTTATTCTTACTTAATTACCTGATTTAGCAAACTAATTTCAATATGATACATTAATATTTTTTTTTTCAATTCTCTTATTATCTGCATTCAGTTGAAAAATATGCATACGTGCCAAGCATTGAATTCGTTGATGAGTTATCAAAGCAAATTCGTTGATGAGTTATGAAACTTAAGTGAACTTAAGTGAAGGGAAAGTAAAAAAAAAAAAAAAAAAAAAAAAAAAAAAAAAAAAAAAAAAAAAAAATTATAATGTAAGCAAAGCTGTGTTTCGGTTCATCGGTCAATGAAGGGCTGCTGGAACTTCCACTCAAACTTTTGCTTCGCTGTCGAAATCATATGACCAGCAGATGGACACTTCGACTCTAGCCCTTCTGACCACTTGATATCCCCTCTTCTTATTGCATCACCAGTGGGGTTGGTCTGGACAATGTATTGGGAGTAATAAACTGAAGTAGAACTACGTTAAGAGGATTTTTTCGACTGAATATAAATCCGGAAAACTTACTGAAACGAATTAAGCTTTCTATGGCAATAGATTAAGAATTTACATTCTGTGAAATGGAATGTATGGGAAAATTAATATATCAAGTATTTTGGTATGTAATTTTCTTAAATCTAAATGTTTACGTTTAAGAACTCAAAACTGAAATAAGGAGTTAAGAATAATTAAAAATAATAATAAGCTTTTTAAAAATAAAAGTTGCATATTTCAAGTTAATTTTTATCTTAAGCATATTTACGGTAAATTAAAAAATTCTATATTTGCTCTTAATTAAAAATTTCAGAATTAAATTTTCTAATTTGAAAATGAATCTTTTTTGGGGGAACTGCTCATCATAACGATAGTAACAAGTTACAGAATTTACTTATATACTTTAGTATAAACGAATACAGTGAATCGTGTGTGAAATACCTCCATTGAGAATTTAATAATATACACGTTTTAAAACATCTCTCATAAAAAATTTGACATTTTTTTAAGTTCTTTTCTTAAACTATAAAGTGTGTGGCAATTACTACCTTTATTAATTTATCAGTAATCATACGAGCAAATTATACATTCAACATTATTTAAGAAGCAAGTTCTAAAATCTAGAAAACAAAGACTGATTCACCTCGTGGTCTAATTTTCATGTATAAAATTTTTTTTCAAGCATTTACACAAAGAAATTAATGCGAAAATTGACCAAAAGACAGTCCTATGAACTTCTATCGATTCCGTCAAACTAGTAACTATTAAATTTTAATTACTGAAAAGTAACTGCTTGCTTCAGGATATGAATGGCCATAGGTCTTGGGCAACATATTTGGTAAAGTATATTCTTCAAATGGGAGATCACAGTATAAGGTATTTCTCCCGCCCTCTTCGCATGCCTTCGCTGTGCGGTGGTCTGCACACTGGGCGCGTATTCCAGAGGTCTGTAGTTCGATTTCCGGCGAAGGCGTTGCATATTTTTCATCTCTCCTGCTTCCAATTAACCTAATGTCTCTACAACACAAAGTGCAACATCGAAGATTAAGGATGCGACAGTGGAACTACATAACTGGTTAGCTTTTTCTGTTTACCGTAATCCTGTATTGCGCTGCCAAGTTAATGGCCAGTAATTTGCATAGGTGGCTTTTCTCTCATATTGTTTCTCTTATTTCGCAACAAACATATACTAAGAAATAAAAATTCAAGCTGAAATTTAAACTTTTAAGGAAAATTTTGCAATGCAATGTGGATAACATGTGAATGTAAAAAGCGAGATGAATGAAAATTAACAGGAAAACTAAATTAAATTAATATACTAATTTGCAAGTATAGTGCTTTCTGAACAAGACAGTTTCGTGGATGGAGAATAAATTATTCAATATCTTTAACTTTTTTCCCCATGCAGGGAAGACTAAAAAAATATTCAGGAGAATTTATAATTTATTCTGCGTAACTATTAAAACTGCTAGAAATGTCCTCCCCCCCCTGGACGAAAGGTAATTGCAAGATGTTAAGAAAATCATCTAAATATGAAAGATTCAGAAACGGAGAGAGTCTGCTATTTTTATGATAATAAATGAGATTAATTTCAATGTTTGATGTTAATTCAACATGGCCTTTAAACCTATTGTTTTCTTCGTTAATTTAAAAATGTTTCGTAATCACGAGGAAAATACTATATTCAAGATTTTGTGAAAATCACCGTTATAATTTGAATGAAATGCTCATTGCTTTTTAACGCAATTTTATCCTATCAGATTACTTTAGCTATGGTTTTTTTGAAATGCATGCATACTTTACAATGATATTTTCGCTTGTATACAACAAATCATTCAGATTCCTTAATCCACCCTCCCTGAGTGTTACCTAAGAACAGCTGGAATTCGAAACTTTGCAAAAATATTTAACTGCAACTTATTTCATTATTTCTGGATTTTGTTGTTTTAAAAATAAAATGAAGATCTGAGAGTTTAAAAGATGAGAATGTTGTAATACTTAATAAATAAAAGAAAGGAATGCAGCTTGCTTATGCCTGTATGCTAGGGCATATATTTCGAGAAGATGATATTAATATCTATAAATTTAGAAATGATTAAAATTTAACCTTAATTTCATACTTTAGAGGGCTGTATTTTCATTGTGTCCTACCAAAGATGAGTGCAGACACTAAATAATAATGATTTTAGAGTAGAAAGTACCCCTCCTTCCCCAAAAAAGAGACATTGTGACTTTGGCGCAGTGACATATAAAAGAAAGATGAATCATAAGTTCATTTCACTAAAAAGTTAATGAATTATTAAGTTAACGGGCAATTTAATTCGCTTGAAAGTAGTACGCGCGGAAGGAGTAATGTTTAAAAGGGCTTCCGATACTGGAATACTCATTACCAATTTAATAAAGAAACTTGGCTCTCATTAAAATAACTAAGGAGGAGTATGTTTTTGTATTCTCAGAATTAGCTTACCCAAAATACCGAGAATTCCATATTAACTTTATAGGATTCCTCGCTTTTATTCTTTTATATTAAGTGTCGAGGAAGCAAGTGAACTGCTAAGCGAATAATCGCTTAAGTCCTGAAACAGAAACGTAAACTCAAGAAGGGTTAATTACTCAAACTAATTCACTCAAACTCATTCACTCAAAGTAAGATTTAACAGTCGGCTCCTTTCTTAACGCGTACAGCAAAGCCTCCACTTGGGATTAAACTCAAAATGTAAGAAATAAGAACCAACTAATAACTAACTAAAGAGATTTAGCCGAAGTTAACACAATTCTAAACTAGTTGGCCCGTAATATTAAATTAGCCAGCGAACTATAAAAAGGCACGTAATACGGCCGAGCGTAATAACATCTTAGAAAGACGTAGTCCAAAGGCAAACGCGCGCTACTCTGGAAGCTGGATGAGATAGGAAAGAGGTATTAAATTAAAATAACTGTTATAAAATTAAAATATACCTTACAACTTTGCAAAACACCGTAGTTCGATTCGTGTCATACATTGTAGCTTCCAAGCTGTAAACAGTATTTGATTTCGAACCTTTAATTAGAATACAATTCCAAAAATAGCACATGGCTTGTAAGGATCTTAAGTTTTACTAACGTTTATTTTTATTTTAAATCTTTACTTATTTTCTACTTCCGGCCAGAATTAAAAGCTTTAACTTATTTATGCAAATTTGTCTGGCGAACGCCAAGTACTTAAGTTGTGGCTTTTTGCCAAGCGAGAGAGAGGAAGGAGTTAGTCGAAGCAGGCCGCTTGCCTTAGCAGTTTTTACTCGGTTGCTGGTTGCCTTCCAGGCCAGAGGTTTAATCCTCTTGATAATTTTAAACGTATTGTAGTGTTAACAGTTCTCTGTACTACATACGGCTTCCTGTTAATATACGGCCAATCTTCCACGTAGGCCCTTGTTTGTTATTCCAAAGTTAAGTTAAAGTTTAGTTAATATTTTTATATTCTTACGTTCAGACCACAAGTGGTTGGTCTCTGTATTCCGAAGTACGGAAATTATTGTAAAGAGTGAAAAATAAAGGGTTTCGTATACCCTTTCTGTGTATCTTGTCTACTTCCCACATTTATTGGACACAGCTTTAGTAAGCTCCCTGTTCCGTGTCAGGTCCTTGCATGTTCCCAAAGAAAGTAAGGCGGAACATTGAACCTGATAGGCTTAAGGATTTGCAGTTTCGAATATAGCATTAAATACTATAAAAACCAAATGCTAATGTCATACTGCAAATTTTTTTAGTGTTAAATTTATTGCAATTATCCTGCTTAATGTGTTTTCGTAGTAACTATTACATACATAAGAACTTTGAGACTGCTTTTACAAATACATTGTTACAAATAAGGAATATACATTATTAAAGATTTATGTGAGGAATAAAACTTTGCTTTTTAACAACATCTTTAGTAAAATAGCAAAAAACTTCTTCGAACAGAAGCCTGTATGAAGCAAGAAAAGAAGAGACTTACAAATGTGGAACACATTTATTGCAAATACCTGTAAAGAAATAAATGGAAAAGTACCAGCAATAAATGTCTACGAAATAAAGATTTTTGAGACTTATGATACGGTTACTTTGCGGTTTCTCAAAACAACTGTTTTCGTGGATTACCAAACGTATGCTAATCTGGTAGCATTGGAAGTTTTCAATTCATGAATAGAGCGAAACATTTCTTAAGGTTTTTATGGCGGGCTTTCCTTTTGAGTATAAAACTCCAGGGATTAGACTGCCTCTGAAGACGGGAAGAAAAGAACTTAAAGGGCTGCTGTCGGCTTACGTGGCTTTGAACTTTCGCAAGTTTGCTTTCATCAACAGCGATGTCAAGTTCTTCATTCTCTAAGCTGCGTCACCTCATGTTCAATAGCATGACTCCAGACGAAAGAATAGCAATTTTGGAAACGCAAAGTCACCGGATTATTGCCTTTCAGAAAATGCCAACATTTTCCTCCCTCTCTCTTCAAAATATGATATTCTCTCCCGCTACGTTGCTTTCATTATTCAGAATGGGTAAACAATTCCTTTTCATTTAAACCTGCCCTGGCTAAAAGTCTATTCAAGTTATGAAGAAGTTCTTGTTTTAAGTTACACAAACAAATCTAAAAGTAGTGATAGGTCATTCGGTTACACCCGAAAACATCGCAGACGAAAACGTCGCGGAGAGAACAACGCAAGGCGAAAACGTCGTGCTACAAAACATCGCTGGAGAAAACATCGCAAAGAGAAAACATCGCAGTTCTAAAACATCGTGGTACAAAACATCGTCGTCCAAAATAAAGCGGTTCAAAAACTTCGCAGTTTAAAAACATCGTCGTCGAAAATATCGTGGTAAAAAATAAAGTATCTACATATCATCGCATGACGATAACATCGCAGACATGCTTTAATAACTGTAAATGGATATTCCCATAATGATTTGTGAGCGCAAGATGGAAAGAAGGATAATTTTTACTTCCTTATTTTTTATTAATTAATAAATTTTTACTGAGAAAATAAAAAGGAAACTTAAGCATAGAAAATTAATGCAACTTATAGCACTTAATAGAATTTTAAACCGACATTGTTAACTAACAAAGGCCATTAATAAATCATTTTTTATAAAGTTTTACTGGTAATTTTTCATGAAAAGTATAATCTATAAGTTGCATTTAATTTTCTATGCTTAAGTTTCCTTCTTATTTTTTCAGCAAAAATTTATTAGTTAATAAAAAAATGTGAAATTAAAAATTATCCTTCTTTACACCTTGCGCTCACAAATCATAATGGGAATATCCATTTATAATTATTAAAACCTGAAAAAGTATATTTGCGATGTTATCGTCATGCGATGATTTGTAGATACTTTATTTTTTACCACGATATTTTCGACGACGATGTTTTTAAACTGCGAAGTTTTTGAACCGCTTTATTTTCGACAGCGATGTTTTGTACCACGATGTTTTAGAACTGCGATGTTTTCTCTTACTATGTTTTGTAGCACGATGTTTTCGCCTTGCGTTTTTTTCTCTGCGACGTTTTCGTCCGCGATGTTTTTGCCGCGATGTTATCGGCGGACACCGGTCATTCCAATGATTTGGTCCTTCTAATAGATGAATATATAAAATCAAAGGTTACTGACATTATTTCATTCATTTTATCTTTCCTTTATTGGGTGGATAGATAGTTAAGTGTTAGCTAATGTAATTAAAAATAGAGAGAAAAAGTATGAAAGAGTTATAGAGTAGCAAGAAAAGATATTTTATAAGGATTTAAAGGTTATCAAATGTTGTAAAACAGTCACAGCATATAGTAATAATATATACAAAACAAATTCTTCAAGGGGCTTTTACTTTTTTCGTCCTTTAAAGATTAGAAAAATGTTGCAAATAAGTGAAAATTTGTAAAATGAGAACATAAATGCAATTATGACTCAAAACTTGTTCATGGTTAACATTTATGTATTGACCTATGTGTAAATATTAGTATGCTAATAGTTCCTACTTATATATCCAAAGCTGAAAGAACATGCAAAATAAAATTGTGACTTTAATTCGTTGCAGCCTCTCTCTCTCTCTGTCTTTTTTTTTTTTTTTTTTAATTTAGTTATTTCTCCTTTCTATCTTAAAAATAGTAGTGGGCTTAATAAAAAAGTCTTCCTGAACTGCATTGCAAAACTAATCTTTGCCACGTAATTCTTATATGATGCTCATGACACTTTTCTTTACATAATTACAAAAGGGCAGCTAAATTCTTTTAGCGAATAATCAATTTAAAGTTCCCAAATCAAAACCTTAACCAATCAACTGAAATAAAGCTGAACTGTTAATTCACTATTTTGAATCTAGCATTCATATCGCAATTTATGCATTCTCTGCTGCTTTGCTTTTCTTGCGATGTTTAATTACTTTAATATATGAAAAACCCATGTTGCCTGTAATACTCCAGTATATTGATTTACGAAATTTAGCTTCCATAATTGCTACATATATGTATATATAGTATTTGCAATATATTCAAGAAGATATAAAGTATTTCTAGAAGAATTTACTTAAACGTACATTACAATGCCGATTTTACTGATTATTTTATTTTTATTTATTATGATTATTATTTTGTTAATCCAAGAAAATGCTTTACTTTTGAAAATTAATGTACTCTTCCACATTGCAGTCTTAATCAAAATTTGCCTGTCGCTGCAAGTTATGAAATAATTTCTTTCAACATTTCCCCCGTTCAGACCTATCTTAGCACTGGAAAACAAATTAGTATTGGAAGGAATTATTTTCCTTGCATGTTAATTTTTCGCGACGTGAGGGTGGATTTTAGCAGAAAAAAGATAAGGTTCCTGAATAATAATAATTTGTTTCCAGATTTACTATATGGGGTGACTGCATGACAGCTGTTCACGAATGATTATGAATATCAGGTAGTTTTACTTAAAACACCCCATACAGTGATCTGCAATTAGATAGACCCCTAATGCTGTTCCGTAATAAATAACGTAGCTCGATTTTCTTACAATTTTAGGCATTTTTACAAGAGCTTTCAGCTTAGTTTTAAATACTGCATTTTACACCTTTCACAATTATCATCATATTAAAAAAGAGTGTAAATATATTTAAATAGCAAATAAGATAGAAAAAGTATAAAATATTATTTCTATTTATTAGGGGGGGGGAAATGGTATGCAGCCAGAAATTGCAAAACTTGGACATCCGTACACTAACACTTGAAAAACGCTCAACGCCACGTAACCTATACAAAGCTTTGGTGTTTGCAGAATAAATAATTCCTTCGAAATACAATGAATGGAAAAGATGCAGTAAAATGCGTAGGTATGTAATCCTATTTAGGGCGTAGAAAAGATCCAATTTGGTAGCAGGAGCGATTTGCAAACACGGCCCACCCTCTGGGGCCGATGATTTCCCACTCGAAACATGTTTGCTCAGAGCCTCCCCTTTCCGACAGGGCCATGATCTATGACGCTGTTTGCAGGCGTTTACACCTGGTTTCTATGGTTAATCGAACGATGTGTTAAAACTACCAATCGTCAGGCAGAAAACACGCGTTATATGTGTTAAATGATAGTCAGCGTTCCCTGTTTTTTTCCGTCTCTTTTCACATAATAATGAGCTCGGAGTGAAAAGCGATAACGTGTGATTCTGAATTTTCTTTTCATTCTGAAGGTGTTTAACGAGAAGGCAGTAAAACGCGGAAAATGAGAAATGAAATCAGCTTTAAAACCAGATTATCTCTGACTCTCTCTGATTTTTGTTGTTTGACTTCTAAATTAATATGTGTTCGGCGTGTTATTGTATCTCAGATTATCTCTGGTTTTAAAGCTGGTAATCAAAACCGTAAACAATGTTTTGGTAAACAAAACCATAGCAATGTTTTATGTTAACTGACACTCAAATTCATAAGTATTTTATTTCTCAAAAGAATCAAATAGTTTTATATTACAGACGAAGCAATGCAACTTGTTCATTAATAACATTAATTCATGCTCCTCGTGTCACCTACCATTGCATTACATTTAGTGACTTCAGCGTACTTGCATTTCAAAGAAAACTAAACGTATGTTAACATTTTTTTAAGTTAATAAACACTAGTCAATTAGGGTGAGTGGTTTAACATTTTCATTTCGAATTTTTATTTTGACTGGCGGAACCCTGGGATTTGAATCATGGAACCCAGGATTCCGCGGAACACAGTTTGAACAACACTGTTCTAACACAAGGAAAAGTCTGCTACGCAAAAAAAGTCTGCTACGAAAAGTCTGCTACGCTGTTCTAACGCAAGGAAAATGCTTCCGGTATTTCAGACTTATTCAAATTCGATGAAAATGTATTTAAACTTCCTAAATGAATTAAAGATGAAGAGGAGCGTATTTTAGTCTGTCGTTAGATCGTAGTACTTCATACTAGCTCGAATTTGTATCGATTTACAATACGTTTCATTCTTTGGCATTTAGAAGTCATTTTTAGGTAACAATCCAATAAATAATTATTCACATAATTTAAAATCTTTACTGTTGAAAAATTGCTATTAAACTCAAGGCCAGAGCCACTAATTACTTTGAATCCTTTATGCTTAAATCTGGGAGGGGGGAAGAGGAAGAGGACCAGAATTTACTAGGAAGTAAAGACACTCAATACTCACAATGTACCAAAATGTAATGAACTTTGCTTTTTTTTTTCCGAAACGCAAAAATTTGTATTATTCCTTTTCATTATCTTCATGAAAGGATATCGTATGAACCATGATGAAAATCGATGCGTGTTTCAAGTATTTATAAAATCACCTGAAGAACATTTTAATTCTTTTTTTAGCCTTTAATGTAAGCTGCTCGTAATCGCGTAACTTTTCCAAGATTAATGTTAAGAAAATAAAATATTAAATTTCTTATGCGATTAATTAATTGAATAAAAAGCATTAATACATATTTATACCAGTATTTTAAATCTGTTTAACGGAAAATTAATTTTTTACAGAAAGTTCTTTGAAACACTGCGAAAGTAAACATGATTATTGTATATTAATTTCCTTACTTGCAGTTCAATTAATATTTTGAAGCATAGTCATCTTATTAGCAGAAAGTATTCCTAATAAAGCCGTCTATGTCTGGCACTGAAGGTAATTTTATTTAAAGTGACAGTAAGTAATTACTTTCTCGATCTTCGAGTTTAACAGTTTGGAAAAACGAAAGTCATTTTGTAAATTATAGCAATTTATACAATTTTTCGCCACTTACAGAAATTTTCTACAGTTATTTGCAAATAGGTTTCTTACTCAATCCATAATTTCCCAGGCGAAACTTGATTGCGCGATTCCTCCAGCTATTCTGTAAGGACTGGATCTAACATATCTAACAACGTGCGACTTACAGAGGTTACTTAACAAATGCTAAACCGTTTGTATAAACCAAGCTGTGAACGCAAATTTTATTAACTGCTCAAATGCTAAACTGTATTAAAAAGATAAGTGGTTATAAAAAAGAGAAATCAATTATTTAAAGCAATTAGACTCTTTTACATAATAACCACACACCCGTAAATGAGTTGCAGTCTCCCCTTCTTTCAACCACAATATTAATGAGTACTTACCTCCTAGAATACCATCGATGCTATGATCCGCTTTTTTACTGCCGTCGCAGGAGTCACTGCCAGAATCGGTAGAACGAGAACCGTGACGAGAACCCCGAAGAACTCGACTGATGGAGCTCACACTGGGCGCCGAACTCTTGTCACATATGCCATCCTACAGAAAAACACCAAATTAAATAACTTGGCAATTTCTAAGTATCGCGTTTAGGTTATTAAGTTTCTTTCTTTCTTTACTTTCTTTTCTTTTCTTTCCTTTTTTTTTTTTTTTTTTTTTTAATTTTCACCTCATTTTTATGTTAACTCTTTCCTGTTACTTCTATTTTCTCAGTCAGCCTCATAGGAATATAAATTAGGTGTGATTTAACTAACATTTAAGGGATAAATTTAGAGTTTGCCAGAGAGTTTGGTAACATATTAGCGAAGCTGCCTCTTCCGTGAACTGCCCACTTGCTAACTGTACTAGTTTCGGTGATCGTTTCTGATAATAGCTAACTGTTAGCTAAAGCAATCGCAAATCATTTGGAGCCGGGTTAGCAGATATTAAAAATCTATTAATTATTACGTACATACAAGCTTTCTGTATTCCGAGGTACCGCAAAGAATGCTCAGTAATTTTCATACCTACATTTTTAATGTGCATACATGTTGTAGTGTAAAAAAAAAAAAAAAAAAAAAAAAAAAAAAAATTAGCTTAGTTTTACCTCTTGACTGTATTTCTTATGATTTTAGACTCAAAGTTTAATTCGGAGGACAATAAGTAGTTTTTAGCACAGGAAGTTAAATTAAGAGCAATTAAGATATAGCTTGGGGTTAACTTTACAAGGGTAGTACTTAAAAATAGAAAAGATACATAATTTAACTTTCATTATTTCTATGCAACTAAATACATAAAATGATGTGCCAGGAAAAAAACTGTTAGAACATTATTACACAATATTGTCAAAGTGAATGTCATGCGGCTAAAGTTAACCAAAAATTAAGTGGCTTCGCTTAAATAACACCTTTTCCATAACATATTATTTACATATCTTACTTTGTAGAGACATTAGGTATTTTTTTGAAAGCAGAGAAGATGAAAAATCAGCAATCGCCTTCACCTGGAATCGAACCACGGACCTCTGGAATACCGGCCCAGCGTGCTACCGTTACACCACGAAGGACGCAGGGGAAGTGGGAGAAATACCTTATATACTCCCCTTTTTAAAGGGCGACTAGGGTTTTAGGGGACCTAGTCGCCAAATCCTGGGTGCGCAGAATCATCATCCACAACCCTTTTTTAGTTCGGGCGCCACTGTAGAGACATTAGGTATTTTTTTTTAAAGCAGACAAGATGAAAAATTAGCAATCGCCTTCGCCGGGAATCGAACCACGGACCTCTGGAATACCGGCCCAGCGTGCTACCGTTATACCACGAAGGACGCTAGGGAAGTGGGAGAAATACCTTATAACTTTACTCGAACAGGTAAAAATTTTCTACTTTTACATTAATTTATTTACATACGTTCTTTTTCATACAGCAGGAAAAAAACCCTCATTTTCGAAAGTGCATTGATTTGAAAGTAATCAATTCCTTTTTTTCGTAATTATTCAAGTAATACGATTTTAGAGTTTTAGGATATGAATAGTTATTTGTGGCAATAGAAATGATTAGTTATGAAGTAATTTGTTTTAAAGTTACAGAGTTGAAGTATTATGACTATAGGCATCAATTTATGAAATTTTTAATAGTTTAATAATTGTGTTTATGCAAGGCAAGTTACTGTCAATCCCATTGCTTTCGGAATACAAATTTGCATGTGTATCGAAGGAGAAGGAGAGTCACATAGCAACCTAAAAGATCTAAAAAAACAAGTGATTGTTACAGACGGTGTTTACACACTTTTAGAACGATTTCGGGCTGTTTAATTAATATTTAAAATGTAAAGAGTACTTTTTTAAATGTTCGATCTGATAGACTTTTTTTCTTGGCAAAAGTCAGCATCGTGTGTTTCGCTTTCGCAAAATTTCCAGGGATATTGATTCCCATTCCTCTTTCACTACTTTCGAAAATCCATTAATCGTGCAGGGTTTGTGCTTAGAAAGAGCTCTTTTCAACAGACCGAAAGCACAATAGTCCATAGGTGAAACGTCAGGGCCTTCGCAGGAATACTTTGAAAAGATATGTATGCAATGCCTGTGTCAGAATTCATTTTTTTCAAGGAATATAGCGGTACTTTCTGAAGTATGTCTTATTGTTTTGTCTTGATTAAGTTTCACTCTTTGAAAGACATTAGGATAAAGAAATGGAATTTCATCTGCAAGTATCGAACGTAAAACTTTCTGTTGATAGTACGTTGAGTTGATTTTAATATATTTTCCCACTCTTCTTATTTTTAATTTTCCATTGTAAGAGAATCCTGTGGCAGTCATAAATTCCTGACTGACATTGAAGGAACGAGGATTGCAAATTTTTTCTCTTCTGTTTAAATAATAAATAAACCTTTTTTCTGTGTTGGTTTATATGCCGCAGCAAAAGCTTGTAATCATTATAATTTTTAGCTTTTTTAAGATGTAAATCTTGGTTTATTATTTTATTTACTGTTGCTATAGATGTATTTAAAGGATTTGAAATTGATTTCTGTTATCAATGACTAGCTTTAGAAACATTAGAAACAATACGTACCTTTTTCAGGTATTCATTTGGAGTCTTCATTCCATGTAGAAGTAATGATTGACTGCCTTTTCCTTTCCGATTAAAAAATGTTACCTACTTTGCTCTTGAAATTTTAATATCTAGCATTTTACAATGTTTTGAATTATGGAATAGGAATATTTCTCTTTGGAAAATGTAAAAACATGTCCTTTAATCCTCAGCTTGTTTCCATGCGAGATTTTGAAAGAAAGGAGAATAAATTTTAAAATAACAGAAATAGAAGATTATATTTTAAAATATTTCTTATATTAAATAATAAGCTGTTACCAGAAATCGTTATTGTAAAACATTTGCTATTTTTTTAATTCTTTATCAAAATCGTTCTAAAAAATGTGCAAACACCCTCTGTATATGGCGCATAAACGATTATTTTAAGGCAAGTTACGTTGTAATGTAGTTAGAAACTTTTTTTATTATTTACGATAACGGTACAAAAATTTATAAAAATTATTAGTTAGATATATTATAAGTCACATAAATTAAACATGCTATAAATTATGTCAATTAAGGTTACTATTAGAAAATGAAAAAAAAAAAAAAAAAAAAAAAAAAAAAAAAAAAAAGGGGGGTATAAATTATCAAGATTTTCTCTTACTGCTTTTAAATCGATCAATAAGTAATGACTTGTTTTAATCTGACAGATAAATGTCGAAAAGATAAATCTTATGGATTATGCAATAGCAATACCTCTAGAAATTGAAAATTTTCCCGGCCTCATGGTTAATGAATGAAACCTATTATGTTTCACAGAATGGCAAAACTTGCCAGATCACGTGGAGGATAAATGAAACGGTACCTTAACGTAACGTGAAGTTAACAAAACATGGAAATAAAAAACTATGGAAATTTTTAATATATGTCAAGAATAAAATATAATCCAGCAAAATATAGTATTCAAATGGAACTGCAATTATAATCATTGGGGAAAAAGTGTACTTGAAAAAATTGCCTATAAAATTAGGGTAATGACAGAATTTTTTTAAAATGACGATAAGAATAAAACTTGCATCTTCAAGCAGCGGAAAGACGCATAATAAAAGAGGGGGGACGTAGGCATATTTTAAAGCGGCTGAGGCATAGCAGCAAGGAATAAAAGAAAAACATTCTTCCAGATACACTTACTAGAAAAAGCACAGGCAGTCAAAAGTCATATTTATTCAAATAAAAATAAAAAATCTTTTATTAAAGCTAATAGAATTTATATTTTTTCATTATCTTTTCGCTATTCAAATAATACAAGTTCAATAATATTTTGTTTACAATAAACAGCAGAAGCAATTCACAATTTGAAAGGAAACGGAATATTTACCAGGAAAAGTTCGCGTTTACATATTATAGAGAGGGGAGTTCTTGGATTTTATTTGTAAAGATAGCAGCAAATGGTAATTTTACTTTCAATGCGCATAATGCTTATTCTCATAAGTTAAATCATAAAACTATATAGCCTAAAGTAATAGAACACTTAATTATTTTCATTAATAATAGCAGTAAAATCAAGTTAGTTGAAGTATGTACTCCAGTTTTTTTATTTTTAGCGAACGAAAGAACGAAAGCATAGGATTTCCTACTTTATTCTTTGATAAATTTTCGATCTGCTTCAAAGTCTACTGTAGTACAGTAACCCCAATACAAGTATACACGCAATGATATATGATGAAACAAATATTTATTACTAAAGTAATAATACAATTATTCTTCTTAGAATTAAATAAAATATTACTTACATAATAAAGAAAGTGCATAATGAATCTTAAATTAAAGAAGAACAATTTATAAATGAAATTTACTTTTATAAGTCTGTCTCTGATTTCCCAAGAGAAAATTCCTGGATTATCACTTTTGTATTCCTCAATTTTCTTCTCGACTTCCGGAGTAGCCACTCTGGGTTTACTTCCACCTATTACACCAGGTCGAATGCTTCCTGTTTCCTATAAAACATGATGGAAACTTCTTTAGAAATCAAATATATATGTATATATAAGGAAATCTTTAGAAGTGAATTGGAAAATATCAAATTCAACCATTTGTTCATAAGAATTGGTTTTACTCAGTTGCTATTTATTCAAAGCTACTTTTATTTACATAAAAACCCTATTTTCATGTGATTAATTGACCAACGTTTATATTAGATAATTGCAGACAATCTTACAGAGTAATTTGAATTTTTAAACGACTTCTTAGCTCTTAAGTCCTAGCTCTTGTCTTTTATAAAGCCTTAGCGTCTCATCCATCCATAGAAAATCTTAGTTTTTAATTTAAAATACATTAACTGACTGCAATGACAGTTAAATCATTTAGATTTTACTGTTTAAAAGAAACGCAATGGATAGAAACAATTTTAGTTAATTTAAACAATGCATACTACTTATGTTACCTTAGATTCGATAAGCATTTTCTGGAGGATTATGGGATCTCTGTTAATGCAACTTTATTGATTTACTGACGCGTTTTTTTAAGTTAAACATATCTGCGGACATTTATGACTTAGATACAATTATTTTTGTAAAAATATCAGTCACAGTGTGTTATAAGAGAAAATATGATAGCAGCATATAAAGGCTATAACACTGTGATAGACATGTTTGTGGATTTGAGAAAATAATTGTTTGTAGACATTGCTTTACAAATTAATACTTATCAAGATGTATCAGATAGTATAAAACTGGCATTAAAAGTCATGAAAAATGAGAATAAAAAGTAATAGCTCTAAATTGATACTGGAATATGAATTATATATTGATGGAAGTGTTTTTGCCTTTCAAGAAAAGTAGCCGAAGCGGAGGATTCGCATTCTATTAGAGAGAAGAATTAGTGGCAATTTAGATGGCCAGTTCAAAGTAAAAGAATAAAAATTAAGCATGGGCTTACGACAGTACTGATTTAATTTAAATGCAAATTCTCTGCCCAAATCATGTAGAGTTATATTCAGGCCACGAGTCTATCTTGTGTTATAGAATCAGGCAGAGAAAAAAAAAAGTGAAGGGAGCGAGTTATACTGTAGAGGCATTAGGATTTTCCTGGAGGCCGGAGAGATGAAAAATTAGCAACGCCTTTGCCGGGAATCGAACCGTGGACCTCTCAATTACGCGCTGAGCGTGCAGAAAAATTCAACACCACGAAGGCTCGCTAAGAAGGTGGGAGAAATACCTTATATACTCCCCCTTTTAAAGGTCGACTGGGGTTTTAAGGGGACCCAGTTGCCAAATACTGGGGGAGGAGAATCATCATTCAACATTTTAATTCAGGCGTCACTGTATGGACATTAGGTAATTTTGGAAGCAGGCAAGATGATTGAAAAATTAGCAACGCCTTCGCCGGGAATCGAACCGCGGACCTCTCAATTACGCGCTGAGCGTGCAGACCACTACACCACGAACGCTCGCTAAGAAGGCGGGAGAAATACCTTATTTCTTTTATTTATTCAAATGAAGACGTAGAGCTGATTAATTTAGGCAATGTGTACGTACACAAATTTTTAATTTATATAATAATATATGCTGAAAATACGAGGTGATACTCAAAATATAACGAAACTGTACGAATACACCTAGAAGATTACACTTTGCTAGTATTATTCTAGATAGCGCTGCATGCAGCTTCACTTAGTGTGTCACGCGCTGATATTCCACAGTTAAACCCTCATTTCTGTAGGTGTTATCGTCGAATCGATGTTACTATAAACGAAGCATCAAGTCTATCATCGATTTGGTGCTACTATAAAGGGAACAGAAAGTCCATGACAGACTTGATGCTTATTTTATTGTACCAGCCAGTTCCTCCGATAATGAGAAAATAGCATACAAGAAACTTTTTTTTTTCTTATGTTCAATATAGAAATGCCAAGTTGGGGCATTCTGAGGCGGCTAAAAGCTAATCCTAGAAAATATCATAATAGAAAATGAGTCTTTCATCAGTATGTTACGTGCGCTGAAAGACCATCAGTTGTGCAGCACTCTTTGTGTGCACTAAAATGGCAGTTGTCGTTTACCTTTTTTAGTTAGCACATTTACCTTTCTGAGATTTTTCTTTTCTCAAAAGTGAAAAATTTGTCTGGCTTTTGTTTATATACGGCAAAGCATACTAGGGCTATCTTCCTTAAATTATAATAATAAGTTGTAGACACGCTTCTGTGAAAGCAATTAAGTGGTCGCACTCTTCTTTTCTCAACTCTGCATTATAGGCGGATTTAGGAGTTCGATAAACGTGAGCCCCATCTTAGGGACTTTGTGAAACTCTACCTTGAATCTTGCCAGCCTTAACTGCTCCCAGGATTCTCAGGTTCCGAAGGACAGGAGGTAGAATGGCCAAAATCTAATCGTTCATCATACTGTCCGCCCGAGGATATATTAACTAGGAAACCGCTTAATGAATGCTTTCTTCCAAGAGCCGATATTTAATGAATAAACTGAATGAGCAGGATAAACGATTATAGTATGGGATGTCTGTCTAAGGACAGGAATGTATTTTGAAGAGTTTTCTAAGCCGAAGGGTCGTATTCATGAGAGGAACCACGAAAACTGTTCAGCTAGCCCATACGTCAGGACTCGAACCCGGATTGAACAAGTGTTCAGTGAGCTTATCCACTCAGCAACAACAAATTTATTAGAAAGGAAGAAGATTTAACTCTATTAATACAAGACAGAAGCATTGCAGGTGGTGTTGCTACTTTCTAATAACAAGTGACTTCCATGAAACCTACTCATTGTGAGAAGGGCCCTGTGGTGTGTCCGTACATTCTGATAGGGAGTATTTTGAGAGTGCTTCTGGAGAATAAGGTGAGAGGCAAGTTAATATATTTTTAATAAATTTCGAAAGTATTTGGATGTGACTTTACGTACTTTCAGTGAATTTCGCGAGAATTTACATAGCACCTTTAATATCCTATTTGGGAAAAGACTCACTTGATATCTGTTTAGAATTTTCGACACACATCCATGTGACACTCTGAGCTGACGGCTGATGACGCACGGACGAACGCCAGCTGCTGCCATTTCTACAATTTTCAAACGAATATGATTAGGCAACGGCCTACCGTTGATGAAAACTCCTCCTAATTGATTTACTCGGCCCTGACCTGGAGAGAAATGGAAAAATTTCATTATTGTATTATGATATTAGAAAATGAAACATTAATTAACTGAAATAGAGGTAATACTTTTCAGAATTTTATGAATCAGTTTATTAAAACTCTTTACCATATCTTATTCACAACACTAACACATCAGAAACAAGCATTTATTTAAGAATATTAAAGTTACACAGCGTTACATAAACAGCTAGTTATGTCGAATCTTCGGTTTATCGTTTTAAACTGCAGCTCTTGTAGCATGTAGAAGAATTCGTGCCTTGATCACTAACTCTTCTTTTGCTATATTCATTTAATTTATATTAATTTTATACAATGTATTTTTACTAATCTGTTTATGTCATATGTCTTATTTAAAAAGCAACCAAAATTTGGAAAAGAAGCTATGCACCGGTACTGAGTTCTGAAAATACCATGAGCATTAAAACCTTGTAGAGACATTAGGTTAATTGGAAAAGCAAGAGAGATGAAAAATGAGCAATCGCCTTCGCCGGGAATCGAACCACGGATCTCTAGAATGCCGGTCCAGCATGCAGAACCACTACACCACGAAGGCACGCTAGAAAGGCGGGAGAAATACCTTATAACCTCTCAAACAGTAAGTCGTAGATCCGTAGTTCTAATTTAAGAAAAAATTCAAATTTAATTCTAATAATTCAAATAAAGTGGTATTGTGCACTATTATAATAGTTTGATTTATGTGATATTTAGCGAAAGTATAAGGAATTTAAATTTTCATTCAAGCCATCTACAAAGGGAATTTCAATTAGTACCCGCTTAAATCCTTTGAGTGAGAATTTCACCTCTACCAAGGAGAGTCACATTTCTTGCCACTCGAAGAGAAAGAAAACTCTCCTTTCATTGCTATAAGCATAAACATTTGCCTCCTTGGTTTAGAACGCAATTTCAACCGACAGCCACAAATGAACTCCATTGTCTCAGTAGATTAGGAGTTTAGACTGTATTGCTGCTTTCAGTTAATATGGCAGTATGCTGTTGCTTAAGTGCACGCCAATTTGCTCTTTCCAATACGAGTTTTCTTCTCCCCTTTTTTAAAATTCTTTAGCACTGATTAATCGATTATCTTTTTTTATGAAAACATAGTTAACTGCAACCGTAGTAAACAGTCTTTACCGTGGTAAACTGTAGAAGTTTGAACATTGTCATTGGAATTTAAAAAAAATATTTATAAAACTTTTAATACGTACTTGCGCAGTTATCTAGTTATAGTATATTCATTTGTTTGATGAAACGGAAAAGTAGATGATCAGTAATAATAGTTACGATTAAGATATTTATTCAGTGTTGATGTCTCTTTATTAAATATATAAATTTGTGTAACCCTTTACAGTTGTACGGTGCATATACATTACAACCTTTTTTTTTTTAGAAAATAATATTCCATATTACAGTAATAAGAGACATTTGTTAATTTTAGGGCACAAGTAATATGTCTCACGTACAACATGCGAACTATAGTTTTGTAATATTTGAAACACATAGTACAATGGTACAGTTGCTCAATAAAGTAAAGCAATGCTGAAATACAATAAAATGCCAATACGATAAGCTATTTGTACTCATAATGATGATGCATGCAGATATTTCCGAGCATAAAATTTCACTCACATGAAAAACCCACATTGATACCTCTTTTGATTTAAAAGTAAACTTTATTTGTTAGTATTCAGAGGGGTATTTTGCATCTGTGAAGTACAGTGAAAAACGGAAGTGTAGTTCACCCTTAGTTTTTACGGAATAATTGCAGAAAAGTGTGACTAATTTAGCACTTTTAGACGGATGGCAGTTTTTGCATGACTTAACCATTAATCTGCATTCTCTGCTTTGACCCATCAGAGAAGGGACAAGAAGCGCTTGCCTCAGGTGAAAAATTATAGGTCGGGCCAAATTAGCTATGAAAAATTAGAAATGCATTTTAAAAAAGAAACTATGATTGTTAACTTCCATCTGTGAAACACATCAGAAATACTTGTTTTAGAACATATTTAAAGCAACTAACTTTTATCAGCACTATATGCAACAATTTAAAAGTATTTCTATCTTCCAAAATTTCTTCTTCTTTTCTATCTACCTAAAATCAAGACTTTAGAAATCACAGAAAAATTAATTTTTATTAGAGGAAAAAATTCAAATTTTTATATAATTTTAAAAATGGGAATATTAAACTAATGCATTTAAAGACAAATAATTTAGCCTCATATCAAAATAACATATAACAAGCTTGTTGTGAGCTTGCTGCTGACCATTATCGGCCCAGTGGATAAGGACGCTGTCCATTGCTAGTATGGCTCCTCCGACTCAAATCTCAACGAATGGGTTAACTACATGGCTTTTTTCCATGAACAAATGACATGGTTTGTCCTTATGTGAGTACGAGCTGCTTTCTTTTTAAAATGTTCTTTATATGGCATCCCTGAGTTGAAGCAATTCTTAGGCGTATTTTGTTTTAAATCAGTTAGCTGACCCGAGCTAGCTGCATAAACTTCCAAGTCTTTTATTACACGACGTCGTGTGTAATATGGCTACATACTTTTAACCAACTGCTTATAAAAATAAAATAATAATAATAGTAATTATAATAATAATAAGGGCAGATAAACTGTGAGCTTCTTTCTAATAAAATTGAAAATACATTCCAATAGTTACATTTAACCCCTTCGATTTTCTCAACGCATTTTCATCATTTTCTCCCTTTTTCGATTATCTTAAAAACATTCTTATTTATTTATTATTTAATTGGTAAATTCTTCCAAACATTCAGCAGGAATGTTAATAGAGAACATTCTATAACATTCCGTTATTCTTTTATTCTTAAGGCTTAAATTCTGTATAAGAATAAAAAACATTAGAAAAGTACCATATTAATTCAATATTTCATGATTATACGTAGTTACGAAAAGTATCAGAAAGATTCTTAGTTTTTAAATTATCTCCACAGAAGTTTTCTCTTCTTAACTTCCATTCAGATCCCATCTATCATCCTAAGATTCTAGAGCAGAGACCAACTGGAATGAATTATTTCAAGTTTCTTTGTGAGTCTTCACCATTGTGAATATCAGAAAAATTTGAAATGAGAAAGATACTTTGATTTCGCTAAATAGTACTTATATTTAGGCGTTCCCCGTGTTGAAAAATAAAGATAATCAAATAAAACGATATTTTAATTGCTTAAGCTTAACCGCTTTTGCTTTATTTCTAGTGCTGCCATCTGTCGACAACTAATGTAGTGTTTCTTCTTTACTTCCACACGCAAGTTTGCTTAGAAACAGGTAATTAAATTAACAAATAAAACACGCGGAAATTTATTCTGATAATACAAATTCATCTAAGTTGCAGTCTTTTGCCAACCAATAGGTAAAGCGCTGTAAGGAAAAACTTGGATCGGGATTTAAATGAATGAAGAAATACTGAATGTATTTGTTATGAGTTTCAGAAGGCTTTGGCTTGATTTCCTGGTACCATCTAGTGCTTTTATTATTAAAAAACTTTAGTGGAATGCTGAACATTTTATTGCAGGAGCTCTCAAATAACAACAACAAATGTTTAAAATAAATCAGTTCTTCATTCACCATTGTTTCGGCTTTTACGCTTCATTTTCTCAAGAACGGATTTAATTTATCTTTATTGGTTCAAATTTCATTTACTTTCTCATTGGCTTACATCCCTTCAACGAATGATATGAGGCTCTGAGGGAAATTTTTAAAAATCATTGTACTCTGGAGTTATTTTTCATTTCTATCATGAAAGAGAAAACTGTGTTAAGCTATTTATATAAATATTAATAGTAATTATTAAATAAAATTATTAATTATTAATCAAAATTATTAATTATTAATTAAAATTAATATTTAATTAATTTTATTAATATTTAATAGTATAATTAATAATTTGCATGAATACGATCATATTCTTCCTAAGTTTTAAAAATTTTTCCCTTGGCAAGTATACCTTGTGCTTTATATTGGTATGAATTACTAAGCTTCAATTTATTTGCTTTTCCTTTCCTACTAGTGTGTAAAACAATTATGTTAAAAGATTCGGCTCTTATTAGCAACGATTATGCTTTCAGATTTATGAACTATTTTAATAAAACAGTAAATAAGGCATAGCTCATTCAAAGAAAAGCAGATAGTTCTGCAAGTGGAAATGTTAGATTCGATCTGGTTATACTCAAAGAATCGACACTGCGTAGAACCACACTGGTATATGACACTAGTAGTTACGAGCATGCGATCGAAACGAAAAAAGAGAAACTTCGATAATGCTGTAATAATGAGCAAAGGAATTAATGCACTTTTGCCCCCTTCACAGAGTAGTTACAGGCATACTATCGACTCTGCGTAGGGTCGACGATGTAGGAACTTATATTAGCATGCAATGGGCATTGCGTAATATAGCAAAGGTTTCTAATTCAAACAGCTCATAATCAAGCAGGAAAGAATTTGATTAAGCTGTTGTTTCTTTGATTAGATCGATACAGGCATAGGACCAATACCGTCGTAGTACCGACACCGGCATAGATCCGAAGCCGAATTTTGAGCTGCCTTTGTCTAGCCTATGCCGGTAGACAGGCAGCCAGTTTTATGAAGTGTCGGTTCTGTACCGCATTCCCATTACATTTACCCATATATTCTGAATTCGGTGTGGTCAGCATAGTGACTAATAAAGGTAGTCCCCATAGCTTTAGTTCCATATTCGGATCCCGGAGAAGGCATGGATGCTTGTGATTAATGTTTTTACTACATGAGGGCATTTGAAATCAAGTCCAAGACTCCTTGAAAGGCTGATGGTAGGGGAAGAACAATGAGAGACCTTTGGAAGCCCACCCTCTTCTCGCTGAAATTTGAAATGGAGTTGTGTCAAAAGCCGTGCTGTCAGCTACAAGTGCCTAAGCCCTAGGGTAACGATAGGTAGTACTTTCTCACTCTTGGCCTCAATGAATTCCGTGAACCTAATCTGATACATGACAGGGGATATTCAGCGACATATTTATGCAGTTATCTCTACTTCTGTCAAATTGTCTATTTACATTTTCACGATTATTACACGAGCTGGTCGATCTTTCATTTACTGCACTGATACATGATGTTGCCAATATGCTTGTAGAGACATTAGGCATTTTTGGAAGAGGAAAGATGAAAAATTAACAACGCCTTCGCCGGAAATCGAACCGTGGACCTCTGGAATACCGACCCAGTGTGCAGACCACCACACCACGAAGGCACGCCAAGAAGGTGGGAGAAATACCTTATATACTTCCCCTATTAAAGGGCGACTGGGGTTTTAGGAGACCCAATCGCGAAATCCTGGGTGGGGAGAAATCATCATTCACCACCCTTTTAGTTCGGGGGCCACTGCAGAGACATTAAGTACTTTTTTGGCAGCAGGCAAGATGAAAAATGAGCAATCGCCTTTGCCGGGAATCGAACCACGGACCTCTGGAATACCGGCCCAGTGTGCCGAACCACTACACCACGAAGGCACGCTAGGAAGGCGGCAGAAATACCTTATATGCTTTTCTCATAGTGTGTAATTTTTTTTTCAAATAAATAAAAAGGTAAAATTAATTGGTTAAAAAATCAGTCACTAGAGCATTCACTACAACTGCTTTTAGAGAAAAGAAAAGAGTTTCCTTTAGACTGGTGAACAGACAGAGCTCCCAAACAAATGCATCTTTAAAATGTAATAACCAATATGAAAATGGAATATTAAAATAGGAACTTTTGCAAGTTTTAGTTGCTTTGATAAAAACTTAAGTAATTCATTTGATAACAAACTGTACAACGTTTTGAGAGAAACATCTGAAGTGGCGGAGGCTTCATACGTAAGAAGAAAATGAAGAAACCCACAGTTCATGTCGTTAGAAAAACAAAGGCCTTTATTTAAAAATGTTTTTAGGCAATGACTAACTTAAATTCAATTTGATTATATATGCACTATCTTAGGAAATCTTTGCATATTGACATACCATTATTTTATAATAATCTAGAACTGTATGTTGTGGAATGCACAGATACATTGCCGAGTGTAATTAGACTATTAATACTTTCCAGAGAAGCTTGAAAGTTGATATGCGGCGTTGTTACCTAATATTTTGTAGTACCTACCCTTTGGTGGCACAATGGGTAAGAGTATGCAGAAGTAAAAAATTTCAAAAATTGACCCCTTTTTTTTAAACGGGCATTTATAATGACATAAGGAATTTTAATTTAGATATATATTTATTTATTTTTCCTGAAATAAGTACACTATTAAATAAGTGTTTATACTATCTCACAGAAAATTTTAAATGAAATTTCAATGAAGTGATACTATCGCGTATGATATTTCCATACATCCAAAGTGAGAGTACATGAAATCCTTTAAAAGAAGTAAGTAATTAGGAACAACGAGTAATTTTTTTCCCCACAGCTTATAATCAATCAGCCCATGATCAATCATATGATTATTTATTATGTCTATTCCTGCTGTGATGGCTGAAGTCAAGTGTTAGTGGTTTTTATTTTTCGGAGTTCGCGGACTTAGTGCAAAATGAATTTCACCCTTACAGCAACATCTGAAAGGAAACTATATAGTCTACAATTACTATCGACATCGGCAATTTCATGTTAACGCAAATTTTATAGTACTGCGTGGATATGTAATAAAATCAAAATTAAAACATGCAAAGAGTAGATGACTACGCAAAATGAAAAAAAATTGAAAGTTATAGTACATCATAAGTCTAACGTAGCTGAAATTGATAACGAAATTTCAGCTGTCGAATGCATATAAACGAATAAGGAAAGATGCCTTGATGATAAACATTTTTAATGGAGATTTGAATGGGTTCTTTCACAGGGATTACGATTTTGAAGTCAGTGTGCCATTGACTGGAAATTTCAAGTTATCTCTTCATAGATACGGTGAAAAGCTCTAAGATCCCACACTGGATTCAGATAGCATCGATGATTTAATTGTTCCTAACGATTTTAATAGTTTTACATTATACGATAACAAAGATATAGGTATAAATGCCATTTTTAGTTCAGAAAAGGGGAAGACAGGTTGTTAGAAAAAGAAGACAAATTATTTCCTGCACGGAACATTCAAAATAGCTGCAAGTGATTTCCTGAGTTATATCTTGCGCGCAAATTTGGGTAGCTCAGTGGATGAACAATAAACGATGGCCGTAGCATATGTTCTGAAGTTTGAGAGAAAGATGGAGCTTTATAACAAAATTTTTCAATATTTAAATGAAAAAGCTAATTGGAATTCGAAACACATCATAATAGCTTCATGGGGTGTACATGAAGCTATTATAAGTCATTAGTGTCCACAGACTTATTTCCCAATAGAACCGTCAAAGAACGTAACACCCAATTTACACTAGAACATTTGTGATGTGAACAAGACATTAGTATAGTAAATTCGCCTTGAGAAAACGAAGAAATTCGACTAAGTCTTAGAATGGTTGGAACGGCTACTTGGCCCATAAAAGATAAATGATAAAATTGCTGAACTTTGATAGTTCAACCCGGGGCCAAATCCTGAGGAACGAGAAAGTTTCATGGGAGTTTTCGTACTTTTCCCATGAGTAACATAAATGCGAATCCATTGTCCTTAAAAATTTCTGCTCGAAGGCATCCTTTCCCTTAGGCAGATAACTTTCGTGTGCTTTTACATTACCTCCCTCTCCTCGAAAAAAGTTCTGAACAGTCTCAGCAGATGAAGGCTGGTTAATAATAGAAGACTGCCCAGAGGAACATGAGCGAAAAAAATTCATTGATATATTTTTCATGAAGCAACTAGATAACGAAAGTGTTCCTGTGGAAATGTAAAACTGTAATAAGAGAATCTTAGAACGAACAATATTATAAAGGTGGAAAAGGGGAATCATAAACGGAGCAAAGGAAGTTTATGCAATGCCTGAAGTTCAGACAGATCATTAAAACACTCAGAGGAAGTTTAAAGTACAATTACTACCAAATAAAATGTGACGATTTGAATTTACAGCAAAAGAATGCATTTAGGTGGACAAGAATATAGGAAGTACCTTAATTAATTTAGGCACAAGTTTCTAGCATTTGTCTTAAAAATGGAATATAGCTAGAAACATGCAATCAAAAATTGAAGATGATAAACGATAATTTGAACGTATCATCTCATCATCTAACAAGAGACTTATCATCTCATAATTGAATAAAAAAAGAGCTTAAATATTTATTTCAATAATGGAAACATAAATCCATTGATAATTTTTAAATACGTTAGCATTTTGCTGCCAGTCCGAATCCTAGATTAAGCATGAAGAGAATTACAAATGCTTTTAAAACAGATAATTGGTATTTATCATTATTTACGCAAACAGACTTTAACAATACGTAATATGAATATATTCTTAAAATCTATATTTATACATTCCAGTTAGCCTAAAATTTTGCTAAAGAATGCGTCACTATTCCAAAATTTATTGAAAGGTAATCAATCAAGGAGTGTGGTTTTGTGCAGAAGTGCCACTGAATTATACAATTTACGATTACCCGTCCATCAATGAACATTTTTGAGCGGAAATGTTTCTTATTTCCATCGTGTGGATATGTGATTGCGGAAGTGCCACTAAACCTTTTATAACAGTACCCATAAATAAGAAATTACCATTGTGTCTCTAATGCGACATACGTTTTTCGCCTAAGACAGTAAAGCATTATAGATTAGCTGAAGAATTAAATTAATTTTTTTCCATTGTTCAATTAATATCGAGAATGAAGATAAAGAACTAGCTATCTTGCCTGTTCGTGAGAAATCATCTAGAACCAAACAGCATCAAGAATGTTTGCTATCTCTTCGCAAAAATCAGAAAAATAGTATTACTCCACGAAGATAGACTTTTTTCAGTATTTTCGTGAGGAATTTGAAAGACGGGAGATAGTATTCAGTACGGTTACGGCATTTCACGCAGACAAACTAGTATTATTTATAAAGAGCCTATCCAATCCTTTTTGCTATTGTGAAATATATTAAACGTTTCCAACATTTGTTTAATAAATTTTCTTTCTCTATGTTCATAAATATCTGGTAGTTGGTCGTGTTACTGACTTTATAGCTCTTTGTTTTACTAATTAAGCAATATTTCGAAATCATTAGATGGCTATGAATTGCATTTTAAGTAACAATATTTGACTTTATCAATCTGCTTATTAATATTATGAATTATTGTCTGATTATTAAACTACGGATTGATTTGTCATGAATTATAATGCTATGAAATACTTTTTTAAGTAGAAATGCCTTTTCTCCTTTTTTTTGTTATGTCACAGACGTGGTATTCTTAAGTACATTCACGAGTTGTTATGCAAACATCAAGCAAACTTTATTGTAGAAATGAATATAGAACATGGAAAGAAGAAATTCTGTCTTAAGTACCTAACGTAAAGTTATTTACATTATTTAAATTAGATCTGCATAACTGCATTTAACAGTCTTCATTTTTTAATTTTAACATTAAAAATTGTTGTCGTCATGGATATTGATTCAAACCTCACCTTTAGTTTCTTCACGCCGTTTGTAAGAATTAAAGTAATGTTTAAAAGAAATAAAAAAACTGACTGAAATAAATAATAAAATCAGGATTTTTGCATATAAAAGTTATATCTTCTAGTCTAATTAGAAAACACATTCACAGCTAAGGTTTTGAAAAGACATTCATCTTTAAATAAGCTTTTTCCATACAAAACTTAGCGAAGATTATTTTGTGTGTATGCAATTCCATAAGAAAGTGATCTTTCATTTAAAAAACTATTATCTACGCTGAAATATAAATGACAAAAAAAAAAAAAAAAAAAATCTTTTTCGAGCTAAAAAAAAAGCGACCAAAAAATTCCTACCCTACTATTATGATTCTAGAAAATTAAATAGAAATTAAATATTAATAATACAAAAATAATCTGATAAATGAATAACAATGAAATCATTGAATAAAAATGAAATACATCTTACTCTTAATATTTTGATTTTAAATTTAAAAAAAAGGTTGATAAAAAGCTCTTATTTATTTATCAGATAAAGTTAGAATAGAAAGTTGATCAATGAGTACCAATACTATTATTTTGCATTAACTAGTTATTTAAAATTTCAACCTTCAGTTCTCCTTTTCCGTCTCCACACTAAAAATGTGGATGAAGAAGAACCAGAACAATGAACTGCTTTACGTGTCATATTTGAATACATATTTTTGTTCTTAGGTACCATGAATTAAGTGATGACATAGGAAAATGAATACCACATTTTTTGTATTTCACATTTCTTTACACTCTTAATTAGTAATTCTGCAAAGGAATTAGTAAAACATGAATATGACTATATAAAGATAATTCAACAAGTGATATGTCCTATGTTAGTTAAAATTGCAGTCCTATGTCCTATGTTAGTTGCATTCTTGCAATTCTGCTTTCGAAAACAACGATAATTAAGTTTTAAACTGTTGTAATGATATTACAGCAGAGGCGTAGCCAGCACTAAATATGAGGGCGGGGTTCTCATTCGTTGAAACGAAATTTTTCCAAACCATCTATTTCTTAAATAGGTGAATACTTGATATAAATTCAAACCTTTGCAGTAAAATTAGCATTTAAAAAAATTTTCAAACTAATGTTAATTAAATAAAATTAATCTAATCTAATTAATTAAAATATTTTAATCCATGTTTTAATGCATTGTAACACATAAAAGTAATCTATTTTTATATGTCTTTCCATTTTACATACATCCATGGATTTGCTATTAGGATCACAAAGCTGAGTTTTGATTATTGCTTTTTTAAAGAAGTGATGATGAATTAAAATTTTATCAAGCAATACTTTTATTTTATCTTCTATTTTTCAGTACCTAAATCTGAGATTTTATTAATATACCGGTTTGCTGAGAGCTTTTTGTCTGCGAAAATACGAATTAGGAGTATTATTTGTAGTTTTGGTTTTTATGTCATTCCTTGAAAAGTTTTACAGTGTGAAACAGAAATATGTAGTAAAGTGAAGTGGTAGTACGTAGTAATTGACTTCTACTAATGTTTTAATAATTTAAAATTAGGATTCTTTTCTTCCTGATATGAAGTTATAGTATTCAACTTTTATTACATGTTGTTAAATTTTCCTAGTTAGAAGCGCTGAAAATCGAAACAAAATTTTAAATATGCTATTAGAAATTTTTAATTATATGTTTTCTATTTCATAAATCTGGCGAAAAAATTAGAAAAAAACTTCACATTCACTATACTAAGCAACACTTAATGCAACTTGATGCAAATATTATCAGAAATTGATCTGCTGCTATTATAGTCCCTGTCATTTCTAAATTAATCATGTTCATTAAAAAGGTAAATATGAAGTAAGATTCGATTGTTTGACTTAGTCATTTAGCTGTGTTAGATAATCATCAGTGCAGTAGGATAATTTTTGGGAAAGGCGTGAAGTGGAAATGATTCATATAATTATGAAAGATTTATATCTCTAGGAGACGAATTTCTTATTACAGAAAATATTAAGGGAATAAATAATGAGAGTGTTGAATTCCGAAAGCAAGCAAAACCAATGTTAGCATTTTCTCCCTCGCATTTTAAAAATTATAAAAATTTAATGTTACTTGAAAAAATGAAATACTATTTCGGTAAAGAGTTAGGTAGATTTATTTGAAATAGAAGGAAAATACGCAAAGAAACTGTTGATTTGTATATCATTAATGCAAGCCAGCACAGCTCCACAGAACTATCACTACCGAATAACTTCAGATTTATTATTTCATAAGTATTGATTACACTTGAGCATTATGTAACTCATAAAACAAGCGTGATCTTTTTGTTAGCATTTTCTTTCTTTTGCTTCAAAAATCATAAACTGAACAATTATAAGAGTCGTTGCTGCCTTGCGAAAATTACTACAGGAAAAGTGAAATCCTAATTTTAGAAGTTTACACATACAGCTTAGAGATTTATGCATAATTTTTTACGAGCTTTATTTAACGATTCTTGCGTATAATGATACGAGTTTTATAGCACTGAAGGGAGGAAGAGTTATTACCAAGTAAAAAAATACAAAGACTTTGTTTCCATCGTAATTGCATTAATTTAAAATTAGACAAAAAAAAAAAAAAAAAAAAAAAACCATATTCATGCAGGTTGCACATGAAGAACGTCCTGAAAGACTCACATAGTAACACATATCATTCACCAAGAATGGAATTAAAGTCGAACTACCATTGCTTCTCGGCTTTAGCCATTCAGCTACTGGACTGCCTAAAAAAAGGAGATTCGAGACCCGGCTTTACACATAATTTACTCAAGATTTTTGTTATTCTGTGGCTGTAATTTACTAAATTTTAATTTTATAGATGTACTCAGGTTTAATATGCAGTTTACCAAAAAAAAAAAAAAAAAAAAAGTGTAGCTTATGATTAGGGGGGGGGCACTTTTTGTCAGATTCGTTCGAAACGCAAAGAAAATTTCTTTAAAATGACTACCCGTTTAAAGTAAAAATTTGGATAATTTCAAAGCTGATGTGTTTTTTACTGCATTAATTATTTCCTAATGAAGTTTAGAGGCTGCCCATGATCACTTTGCTAAAATGTTATGATGCCGATATTTGGTACAAATTCACATACAGATTTTATATGAATATTTTTTGCTAGTTTTCCGTGATATTAAAAATTCTTTCTTATACAGATGAGCGAATGATATTTTAGCTCTTGTTTGGATTATGAAGGTTTCATTAGTTCTGCCAAAAAGAGCAGGAAATGTATAATAATACTTAATATTAAATTTCAGTTATATGCATGAATGACGGTGATATTTACGAAAAATAAGGCGCTCATAGTTATCCTCAATATCAAGACAATTTTTGAATAGAAATTAATCTTTTTGACTTCTAAGACAAGAAACCATGCACAACAGAGATAATTTATCATAACTACTTGAGACTTAAATGTTACGCATCAGAATATATAAATAAATATTTCCTTTCTTTTCGCACCGTTGAACTATGAATTGAAATCTGTTGCTACTGTTAATTAATGTTTAGTATAAAATGCTAAAAATGAAACACGCTTGAGTTCAGATGAAGTTTTAACTTTATAACCCTTCTCGTGAGAGACCTCTTAACCAATATAAGCAAAAATGTATCTCATCTTTTAAATATCTGTAAAGACAGATGTTTGAATGAATTTCTAAAGTTTCAAAAAATTAGACTTAAATTAAATTTTAAAAAGTTTAAAAGAAGGTAAAGAAAATAAAGATAAATATTTTAAGAATATGATTTGCAAAATAAAATTTAGGGTACTCAAACAATTAAAACTTATATTGCTTAATCGAAAAGCAACATTTTATACGTTTGTTAGGTTTATTGATACAACTGAAATCGAAAGTTGGTTTAATGAAACCAAAAGCAACCATCCGGAATTTAGGCCAAATATGATTTACCCTCTAACGTCTAAAATTTTCTTTTAAACGCGAAAGATCGAAATAAATTTCCTAACGCGAAATTTTCAAAATAGTGAGCGGAGAAAATAGAGTTCTGGGACCCCTAAGAATTGTGAAGTTAATTACATTTTCTATGATCCTAAACGTCGTTGATTAAGAAAAGTATATTCTTCCATTCCCCCCTCCAAGGCCAGATTTTCTGACCGCGTAGAATTTACGCTTTGTTTGCCTTTACTTGTTCTTAGTTCCCATTTAAGATTTTACAGTTAAGAAGAAAACCGTTCAACTTTGCAGAAAATCCTTGCTAATCAGTCGAATTAAAAAACTGAAATCTTTTCTCTGATTTGGACCAAAATTAAAAAACTGTCTCTGATTTTAAAGAAATGGTAAACTTTTTGAATTTAGAAATTTCGAAAATTGCTATATATTTATATAATTCGGCGATGAAGGGGATGCCCAGGCACCCTTCCTGGAGACACGCCTTTACAAGCAATTGATTGAATTAAAATCTCACATTTCGTAAACAATGACTTAACTTTTGCAATAAAAAGAATTTTCTGTGTTGCTCGCTACCTTTAAATGAAAAATAAGTTACTTTAGAAGCACAATTATTCAAGCAACACGTAATCGCGATCTGTTTTTAGAGAAGTGCTTTTCAACAGAAAATAATCAGCATACCTTTTGAAATCCTGCAATTTCTTATAAAATAGTGAAAATACTTTTATATCAAATAATATTTCAGTAAGAACAGCATTTTTTTTTAAACGACAGAATCGTTTAATAATATTAGCTTTTAAAGGGAAACACTTAAAGTTAATATATAACAATATAATTCTAAAGAAAGGATTGCCAACCTTCTTTTTAATTAATGATGATTTAAAAAGATTTTTTACACTCCCCCCCTAATGTTATCAAAACTTCTCTTATAATCATAGAGGTGTAACCAGTGTACCATACAGTTTCACTGAAAAATTACAGTTTTCTTAGAAAATACAATATCATACGTAAGTGCATGAAATATTAATTAAAAATGTTAACAACCAAGCCTTTTTAGGTATTTGAAGCAATGCCACTGTCGATGAATGATTATATAAATCTCAGTAAATTTTAACCTATATGATTCATTTTCATGCATTAGGCTTTTTACAATTATGTAATAAAAAGACTTTATAACATATAATATTTTCTGAACTTTAAGTCATGAGTTTTGTCTTTTGAAATGGCCACTACTAAAGCCACAAGTGGTGGCCATTCTACTGTGGAAGCACCTAATCGGCGGCTACCGGTGCCTGCTATAAAGGGACGGACAGTTACAAATGTGCCTTCTCCGTTGTTCGAACTCGGGCCTTCGGTACCGTATAGCCTCCCCTAACTACTATCTCGTCTGGAAGGCTGATATAAAATACAACGCGTATTTTCTACTTACATAATTTTCAGTAGCATTACCACCAGAACATCTACAGGAATATACTTTGTTTTACATATGATTAAGCTATTCCTTATTCGTAAATTTTCTTAGTTATATTACTAACAAATAACTGTATTCTCAATAAAAAGAGTTTTTCCGTACCTATTAAAAATAATAGTTATGATTAGTTTGATTACATTTTCTAAATACCACATATCAAGCGCATGTGCAAGCATGTAACATGTTTATTCCGTTAACTAATCTAAGTTTTTATTTATTTGTTTCAATGTAGCATCTAAAAATGTGTATATTATTATTATTTAAACAGTTCGGGATATTCCAGTTGCACTAAATTTCTTTAGCAGCCTTGCAGAATTTTTTTCCAGTGATGGAAAATAAAAGATTTAATAATGTGATATTTTTTTTAATAAACGTATCTACTACATGACTTTTCAAATATTGTGTGTATCATAGATAATATGCTTTCACATTTACGTGAATAATGCACATATTCACTTTCGCTTGCACTGCATCTAAACACAACTGAATTAGAATGGGTTATTTATTTCTCATTTTTCTGAAGTTTATTTACAGTTAGTAATACTTTGTTACGCCAAAGAAATACTTACTTTAAAACATAATTATTTTAATATTTAAATTTCTGAAATGATTATTTTGTAAGAACGCTACAGATATTGAAATAAACTTCCATAAATTAAAAGAGAGGAAGGAAAAGCTGAAAAATGTAAATATATTTAATTATCTAGTTTGATATTTAGAGATTTACACACTGAGAAATTTCATTTATATCATTCATTTTCTGAAAATCGGTTTGAGGAAAAACTTTTATTGATCGTTATCTATTTACCTCGTATTATAAATCATTGTTTAAACAATTATTGAATTTATTTATAATTTCCATGGAATAAGTATTGTAAGAAACATCATTTGCAGCAATTTAAAAGGCAGAAGAACAAAATTTGTTATTTAACCGAGATAAAAATTAAGTTATTTCAAAATTGCTTCCCCTCCCCAATTTTTTTAAATTGCCATGGAAAAGGACATTTCTAGAAACATAGTCCATAATAATAATAATAATAATAATAATAATAATAATAATAATAATAATAATAATAATAATAACAAAAACAGTCATGAACGGCATGAGGTTTCCTTACTAAGCTAAAAATGCGAAGCTAAGAAGATGTGGGATTACTAAGTTAAAAATGTGAAGCTAAGAAATTTTATTGACGAAATTTAAGTCAAAGGCAGCAATATTATTAATAAAAGAGAGGGAATGTATTAGTCGAACTTTTAAGCACTTACTTGCGTACACATCATTGCGTAAGACAGTTTGTAAGCAGTTTTCTTCTTATATTACCGCGTACCCTCGTGGTGTTACTGGCTAGCCAATTGAAGTATCCGGTGTTCGAATCTCGGTGAGGGCATCGTTGGTTTCTCATGTTTTCCAGCTTCAAAGGAATTCTAAATTGCTCTATAAGACAACTGAGATATTTCAGTTCCTCAGACGTATTTCATATTTAGCTATAGTCTGACTTGAGACGCGATGGGAAAATCGATGCGACTTTAATATCAAAAATCTGAATCTTCGTAAGATAAGAGGCAATGATAATTGTCTCTTATCTTGCGAATTAAGATTACTATTTAGAGACATTAGGTATATTTTTGGAAGCAAGAAAGATGAAAAATAGCAACTGCCTTCGCCGGGAATCGAACCACGGACCTCTGAATACCGGCCCAGCGTGCAGAACCACTACACCACGAAGGCATGCTAGGAAAATGGGAGAAATACCTTATATACTCCCCTTTTTAAAGGGCGACTGGGGTTTTCAGGGGACCCAATCACCAAATCCTGGGTGTGGAGAAACCTCATCCAACACCTTTTTAGTTCGGGCGCCACTGTAGAAACACTAGGTATATTTTTGGAAGCAGGAAAGATGAAAAATAGCAATCGCCTTCGCCGGGAATCGAACCACGGACCTCTGGATACCGGCCCAGCGTGCAGAACCACTACACCACGAAGCCACGCTAGGAAAGTGGGGAAATACCTTATAACTAAAATATTCGTTTTTTTCCCTTTATTTATTTTATTGATTTATTTGTTTACATCTGCGATGGAATAGTTTGATTCATATGGCAAGAGCTAGTACCAGATGATAGAATGCGTAATGTGAGAGTAAAGGTATATGGGGAAAATGGAAGAATTAAGAAAAATTAGATGGCTAAATCTCTAAAGAGTGAAACTTGATCAGTGTCATGCATATCTGTTAAACTAATTTTTTTCCATAGCAGTTACCAATATATATGCTCTGTAAACCTCAGTGCAACTGCCAATCTATATGCTCCGTAAACCTGTAAACCTAAAACTCATCTTTTTTTAAGAGTCTCACTCTGAAGCCATTAGATAAATGAGTAAGATTGTTATTCAGTATGCTTACTGTTTTACAATTTCAACTTTAATTTTACAGTTTTATCATTTAATGTCGCATTAATTTTAGGAAGCAATATGCATTTATCAATTTAAATACACAAAATTGTGTTTAATTTCTTCATAAATAACATTTCTTTATGATATTATATCTCCGAAGGGAAAAAAATGCGTTAGAAGGGAATAACAGAAAAGCAAATGAAAATGATTTAGCTTTACAGGCATGAAATTACAAAAATGAAACTAGCATGTAGCTAAAGCATTCAAATCCTGCACAAAAGAAATATTTATATCATGAAAATAAAAGAAGTTTTAAAGGCTTCAAATACTGAGCCTGTCTTTCTTGTGGCGGAGATTTTTCAGTTGAATTCAAAGACTTCTTCATAAAAACCCACTAAAGATCGACTGGTTAAGACCGATAAAATACTCAGAGTTCGTGCAGTGTTTAGGTCCCAGACAAGCGGGGTGGCTGCTTGGTTGGCTTTCGTGGTTTTTCCCATGTTAATATTAACATGAATACGAACCAGTTCCCTTAGAAAGTCCTCCAAGAAGGCATTCATTCCCTCAGGCAGATAGTCTTCGTGAGCTTTGGTATATTCCAGTAACCATAACCAAAGACTTTATTTTTATTCTGTTCCTTTCTTGAAGGTGAATCTTTTTTATTCAACTCTACTCAGGAAGAAGGAAATAACGGATAAATTTCCACTTTCAATTTAGTTAATGATTCAAAAGGGGAAACGCCTTCCCTAAAAATAAAAGTTTAATTTTATCCTACTCTGTGGTCTTACAATTTATTTGAAGATGTTTCTGTGATACTTAGTTTGACCAATTTTAACAGAGAACTGAAATTAAACATTATTTGAAAATAAATTTCCCATCTTTGTTGAAAAATTTTCAAGCCCCGCACAAATGAGGAGGGAACATTTTAGGGACATAAAACTTATTTCATAAATCACCTTCCTCCTCGTTCCAATTTTCCAAGTGCTTTTGCATTCGTGTAAAGAAGCAATTTCGGCCTTTCTTAAATGTAACTTTTTTACATTTAATGTCCATAGTTAAAAACTGAAAAATAAGAGCAATAAATATATTTTTGCACTTGTTTTTAAGAAATGATTTTTCCTTTTGTTAAATTTAACATCCCCAAATTAAAAAAATTGATAAAATTAATAAAACAGTCTTTTTCGCTTCCTGCCTTTCAAAAGCTTGCTGCGATAATGTTTCTTAATTAACATGTGTGATTAATTTAGAATGCGAAAAGTATATTTTGGAATGGGGCATTGGACAACGAAACTAACTGTGAATTGCTCATGTGTTCATAGATTATGCTGTTCTTTAAGCTAATAAATTACTAGCGCTTAATGTGCTGCTAAAATAGGTTTCACAAAATCTGAAGCGAATTAATATAAATTGAATATTACTTAATATGCTTACATAAGTATATAAATTAAGATGTAACTTGTGGCGGAAAACAAAAAATTAATAACTATGCTAAATTTTCAAACTTTAAATTTAAATACACCTTTAATACTTGAACATATATATATATATATATATAACTATGCTAAATTTTCAAACTTTAAATTTAAATACACCTTTAATACTTGAAAATATATATATACATGATACGAAGCAAAGATTAATTATAATAAATCAAAAATTTAAAAATAATTTTGAAAAATCTAATTTTATCCAAACTACAGCAAGCATGACTATACATTAGCCTCGAGAAAATTTATCTTTCTTAAACGGCTTTCTAAGATAACAAGTTTTATCTATTACAATAGATAAAATATGACGGAAATCATACGCAGCTGAGCAGTTTCTTGCAGATTTGGAAAACGAATGGAGAGTTTTAGTTTTTAATGTCGAAAATGGATAGAAATTATAGATTTTATCCATTACTTCCCCAAAAGTTTTCTAAATTAACTGACATTTTATTTGTCATGTCCTCGGAAAACTTGGTAACTGATAATAATACGAATATTACTCATTCAGGAAATTAATGAAATATCTTTAAGTAGCCCAAAAGTAATTGAAAAATTTTGTACGATTGCTAAACGAGTAGAAAAGAAGAAATACACTTTTAAATTATCTTTTGATTAAATAAGTTATTACCATTCTTTACAGAAATAACTGCATAGTAAGATGAATAAACGCAAACCTAATTTTATGCGGTTAAATGTAATTTTTGTTCACTTCTGTAGTTGATAGCTATAAAAAAACGTTCTTTTCAGTGAAGATAATCTTTTATTAATTTTAGCGCATTTTTTATATTTAGCTCTCTGATTCCCTTGCAAGCGATACATAGTGTTATTTACAATTTCTTTTGATTTGCATATTAAAAAATTATTATCTTCGCATTTCGTTGATTTTCAGTTTTGACGGTAATTTTATTTCTAAGGCATGTTAAGTGGGAGAGGACATGTGTGCTAAGAGGTGTGTACTCATAATTTCTGAAGAGATTCTGAAATATATTTTCAAAACTTTTACACAAAAATTTAAGGAAATTTCTTTAAATAGGGACCATATTTGGTTAGGTCCATAATATCCTTTAGGACAATATTTGGTTATTCAAAGAGCTCTTCAGTTGCAGATCGGCTAAATAAGCTGAACATATACAATTCGAACTGAGTTTAAATCTCGGGGAACGGCCTAGATGTATAGGAGTTTCGTAGTTTTCTTCTCTCTATTTAACCAGAACAACGAACTAGTCTCTTTCTGAAAGTCATCCACGAAGAAATCTTTCCCCTTCTGTCACTAAAGTATAGCATACGTGGGCTACCTATCTAAGCTCCGTCCTGATTTTGATCGGGAGCTTCTGTTGATATGAAAACAAAGAATCTCGTATCCCTCTTCCCCTGTCACTATCTTCTTGAGAGGACTTTCAGATCGATGGATTTTAAGTGCACTCATAATTAGCAAAAGCACTGCCCTTAAAAACACTATAATTCTTCCGGGATTCGAACACGAAAGCAGGGGTTACGGAGACAGCTTCTGCTAATCACCAAATCCTTGGAGGGCGAGAATGCTTATTGAAATCTTTTATCAGCTCATCAGGGAAAGAACATTCTTATTAACTTATGGGTACATATATATGTATATATATATTACTAATATGCATTTTAACGCAAAAACTACGCCTAGATAAAAAATGTAAAATAAATCTACCTCACAATTTACTGGTAAAATATATTTACCTCAAGTTTGCTTTAAAAACATGGACGATTAGGGAATTTTCCGAGTAATATTCAAATGAATACAGGGAATATTCATTGTCAATAATTCTATAAAATTCCTTTATGAAATTTCTAACGAACAAAGCAAATTTATCCTTAATTTGTTTAGCTATATTTAAAGCCAATTAATTTCATTAGAACATTTTTCTAAACTCCTTACTACCTTTCCTTCAGTATATACATTGCAGGATATGATGGAAATATTTACCACTAGTAATAACGAAGATCACATTTCCATTTATTGACAAAGTATAAAAATAATATTCCCCGCTTTCTTATAAAATGCATTGCCAAGTAGGGATGTAGGAACAGATATCATTTCTGCGATCTTATCTGCAGATGAATTCGAAACCAACTACTTTGGTTTTCGTTAGGGCTGCGAAGGGAGTAAAAATTGCAGAAATTCCATCTATTTGTTACTTCCTGTGAGCAAGCTAGACTGTGATCTTAAAGATGCTTATCACTTCATCTTAAGATCGTAACTACGTGGGGGTTCCGAGTATGCCTGACGTAATATTGAGAAGCGAGAGAAAGGCCTCATTCTGCATGTTCGGTTGCAACAAAATAAGTGTACCTTTTCCGAACTTAATAATAATTGACTTGAAGGACTTGAGTGACAGTAATTATGCAAATCTAATTTAAAGCTCGGGAAACCAATCGGAATTCTTTGATTATTGAAATATTAATCGGATGCTTATGCATTAATTAAGCTAAAAATGTGAGGAATTTAAAGGGATTGATATGCTAAGGTCTGAAGAAGATTCAGTATTCGATGCCTATGCAAAAATTTCGAAATGACTGTAGTTGAGAAAAGAAGTAAACTTTTCCCTTTTTCCCTCTCACTCTCTCTCTTTCTCTCTCGTTCACTTTTTTTCAAAAATGTGTCTTAATGTACAACGATATTCTACCCTATGCCAATTTTACATCACAAAAAATACTTATGTACAATAAACATAATCACAAAAAAGTAGCGAAATGTGAAAAGTCTTTGCATCACCAAGTGTAAGGCCTGCAGCCAAACAGGGAGGTTATACAAACTGAAGCATTGACATAGCACAAAATTTCAATATTAGTGAAGGCTCTGGTTTTCCTACGCACGTTTCTGATTGAGACGACGAACATCTAGGAATCGCTATAATGCAAAATCCTCCTTTCCCGACTCTGCCCTCTTAGACTTCAATATCTAGTTTAGTAATATCAATATCTAGTTTCAATATCTAGTTTAAATGGAATTCGAAGCTGTAATTATACATTATACTAGCCGTTCTAAATCAAATAAACTGTGAAACAATACGCAGCTTTTTTTAAATATTCATAATCATTAGAAGACATGTATATAATTTGTCATTATGTAAATTCATTAAATTTAAATTAAAATATTTATAGTAGTATACGGTGTTGTTACTCTTAGTTTAAATACAAAGTACATTAAGTTAATGAAGCATGTTATCATGTAAAGCATAAAAAGAATGGAGAAATAAAACAATAATTTAAACAAAATTGAAGCGTTAGTGAAGCAATAATAAAAGGGCTTAAACAACCGAAAGAATTCAAAACTTTATTTAAACAAGAAGTAATTTTTAGGCTTTTTACAAATTTCTGATGGACGGTATAGTTATTATTCTAAACATTTCTAATACCGTTAGCGCAGAATTTTTTTAAATAATAAAATATGCTCTGCTTTTATTCATTAACTTGCACTAATTTTAGAATTAGTTGCATATAATGAATATGATACGGTAAAAGGTACAAAAGTGCAGAAAGAATGACTCAGTGCATAGGTGTAATATATTTTGGTAGTTAAAAAAATTAAATAAAGTTTTTACAATACAAATGTACTACAGATTTTCATATTTAGTGTCTTTTATTTTATTTTGGAATGATTAAAAAATGTATGAAATTCTCATTTAAGAATTAACTAAATTTCCTGCTAAAAGTATGGAATAAAGGAAAGTTAACTGATTTGGGTTCTATATTTCACGAAGAAAAAAAATATGCTTTTCATCAATGCATATTTTATGACAGCTGCGTTAGGAAGTATAATATTATTCAAGTTCATTAGGAAGAAACCCAAAATATTTTAGTAGATACTTTGAAACAATTCGCAGCTAACAACGAAATTACAAAATGAGTCAAAACATGTTTTTTTTTTTTAAAGGATGTTTTATGCATTAAATTTTGCGGAAGTCGGGCAGAAATGAAGTAACATCAAAGAAATAAACGGTTTTATTTATCCTTATCAACGTCGCTTCAAAATATTATATTTAAAATATAACAACAGAAAAATTTTACTTTCAAATAATTTGAATGACTTTTAACGTGAGCTTAAAAGTAATCAAATAAAGATATAAATACACAACTACCTGAATTAATTTGTAACATTCGTAACTGCTTAATTTGCAAGCGCTTATAAGTAATTGAACATATATCTTTGAGAGAGTTCCTGGCAACATAAACAACTCGAAAACAATTATATCAGTATCTGACGCGACAAACTGCCCCAGAAAATATGCGCTTCCTATCATTGATTACCTGCAGAATCCAACTAGTTTAAGAATTATTTATCGATTGGATTAACTCTGAAAATATGTGAGCTTCTCACAATATACCCATATTAGGAATACAGCAAGATGGCTCCAAGTCAAAACTATTATAAATTAGTTCTTTGCATATCTTGTAGACAAGCAAAGCATTGTTAACAACGCCCATGTCAACATTATATTTTTATTGAATCCTTAAATTGCGTATAATCAGCTTGATTTCTTTAACTTACAGATTCTAATTTAGACTGATCTAAGATGCCTCAATGCTTCGCACAAACGCTTGCATTTAAAAAATTGGAACAACCGGATTTATGTGTACTTTCAACCGCCTTTGTTTCCTTATTTCCACATTGAATATATATTATGAAGGGAAGAATTTCTTTAATGAACTTTTCAGCATTATGTTTCTTTATGCTACTATATATTTATCATCCACATGATTTGGACGAAAATTACTGTAGGGCCGAACAAAATTTCTTTATATTCCAAATGGTCTCATGCATAGCCTATTATCAGAATCCGCCCATTAGAAGTGATATAAGACATTCAATTTACCTTTCAAATTTTAATAGTATTATTTAACAAACATGGAGATTTAAAAGCAATAAATGCATTCCTTAACAATTTAAATCTTTATTTTATTTTTAGAATAATATATTTAATTAATATGATTTAAAACACATTTAGTAAACAATAACCAAATGATAATTTTATGAACAATTACATAATTATGATGATTAATTAGAAATGTTCCTAATGCCATGTGATACGTATTTCGGTATAAAATCACTTGCTTAATTCTACTCTAGAATCATCAGAAAAGTGCTTTTTTAAAGTATTAAAATTTATCATTTTGGGGAAGATAAAAGCAGTTTATGAGATGCTTGAGATAAGTAATTTATTATTTTTTTCCTTTTAAAAACTGAATTTTGTCTAATCAGTTAAATAACTTTTAGCTTTCTAGGAAGGCACTACCGATTTAAGATTTGTACTCACTTCCTGTTTTCATGTAGAGAAAAATTGGTTGTTTTATGCACAAATAGGTCTTTGAATGAGTGCAGATGCAATATTTTGCATTAAAATACCAGTGTTTGGATGACTTTTCTGTACTAGGAAAACTGATGCATTAAATATAATATTTGAAATTCAAATTTAGAAATCTGCATGAAGCGATTTAAAATCATGCATGCACTTAGATTCCCAATATATATTGTTAGATATTTCAGAAATTTAGTGTTTCAGGACGTGATAAACTGTGTTCCTGAAGATTGAATGAACAAGTTTTTAAAGAAAAGTCGTAATAAAATTAAATTCAATTTACTAAAATTTAATACTTTGACTTGATCTTTAATTTATTTTTAATTAGCTTAGGAATTAATTTAGGATTAGAGCTGGTGGAATAAATTAATTAGCATACGAGAGCCTAAAAAACGTGACTGAAACTATTCAGTACGAAAGTATTTTCGAAAAAGACAACCGTTACTTTGATACTTTGGTTGTATACTGGTTTGCAGCAGGTGAATGGTTTTCCTTCTCTTCTTATTTCCATAGATGATCCCCTGTGAGGTCTGACGATTATGGATTCCTAAGTGATACTTTCTTCAAATGAGGTAGATATTAGATGGGAAGAGAAATTGTACCACCTTGTTTCGGTGATGATAGACAACCGTTATAAAAATCAACCGCTTTTATAATAATAATTTTACAATCGAACAAAAATTAGCTCTGGTCTTCTTAATACAGCAAATTACACAGTAAATGTCTGCCTTCCTGACTAACTTTCCAACCAGACTGGTTCATAATTATTTTACACGTGGAGAAAACTAAGGAAATATCCATGCAGCCAAACTACTTTGCCGGCATTCGAATACAAGCCGAACTACTAGTATCGCGTTATCCGCTCGGCTGGCTGGTGAGCGCAGTCACGTTTTATACTTTCTAATGCATCAAAATATTGTGATTTATTAAAAGGCTTCTCTAAAATAAGGGCTTGTAATTATTTCCCTTGAACTTGTAAGAAGAATCTTTTGTTTTAATATTTTAACTGTATTTTTGTTTGTCTACGTTGGGTACGCTGCGTTAACCCATGAGGTCGAATATTATCGGCCAGGAGAGTTGCAGCGCACTCCTATGTTACATTGCATTACATTACTTGTACGAAGAACTTACTCAATTGAGTCGAAGTAAAACTTTTTCTCATACAGAATTCATCTTCAGAAACAATAATGATATTACCAGTAATATATAAATGTATTCTTAAAACTGTCGTATTTTGAATTTTGTTTTCATCTTTTTCTCATAGGGAAAGAAATTTAACTCTTTTAAACTCTATTCTATGCGGCAATTTACAGTTGTAATTTTATAATGTTTAGATCCAACTTTGTGTGTTTTTATCGACTAACATGTGTCTCTGATTTTTGAAACAATTACGCAAACAATTGCCCATTCGGACGTAATACTGTCATTTTTTTTTTTTTTTTTTCATAGTTCTTCGTTAACCGAAGTAAAAATCGATTAAACTGAGAGTCTTTCTATTTTAACAAAGAACGGAAGAAAAGTTTTCGTTACCAGGGTAACCTATCAAGTCAGGCACGGCGAGTCAGCTCACTCCTCTCGCCTTGTCGAAACTTCCGCAGTCCGACCCCAACTTTTAAGACGGCTTTGCTGTTTGAAATCGCCTCCCATACTGGGGCTTTCTAGTAAATAAGCGCGTAGTTTAAAAGCGTCTTATACTTTCATCATTCTCTTAATATTCGATGGTGACTGCGAGTGCTTTTCTAATCGTACTTTGAGCTCAAAAATGATAACGCATGAAATTATGATTGATAATTAATCTTACAAGTTATAGCATATCCTACATGTACTATTAAATTCTGAAATTTTAGTCACTATTTACTAGCAGGCAGAGCATTTTAAACCCAATAATGAATAACGTCACTTGGATAAAAATAAAATGTAAATGGTGTTACACTACAAAGCGAAAATCTGACTTTATAATACATTTATTTATCATTGGTACAAAGATTCAATTATATTACGATAAAAAAAGAACAAAGAAGAATTTATATGACCTGGTTGGAGACATGAAATCACATTATTTTTAAAAGAATATTTTAATAGATCTTTGCAATGGGTTAAGAACTCTAAGGTAAAACGTGGAATTTTGCTTGAAAAAAATCCATGAAAAAATTTCGATGAAATATTAACATTTGCACAGAAAGTTTAAGAAAGAATATATTAGAACATCTGAGGCAGATACAAGAACGTTTAAAGTTTTTAAAACCTTAAGATATACTGAAATAAATTAAGTAGCAAAAGGGATGCAAAAATTATTCAATATTACCGTTTGGCTGAGACGCTTTTGTGAGAAGAAACTTCAAAAATTATATTTTGCCTTGCTATTTATTTCCTTTTGTGCTATTATGCATGAGAATTCAGTAAACATAGATGGAATGTTAAGGGACTATAGAAAGAATCACTTTAAACGTAGAGATGATAAGGGGGAGATTATTTGTAAACTTCTATCTGAATTTCCACAAAGATTCATGAACAGTTTAAAAATAAATAAATGAATAAACAATATAGTGAAGCTAATACTGAAAAAAATTACAAGGAGAAGTTTCAGCTAGTATTTTATTTGCACATATTCACATATAATTAAGATTATATATTTATAATGTTAAGATTTCACATCTTTAAGCGGAAATTTCAAAGACATGATGCTGTCGCTTTTTATCAAGGTTTTATTTTATTACATATTGCCAGTAAATCTGTTATCTGAAACGCTAGTTATAGTCACGGAATTTTTGCAGTAGCGCAGTAAAAAGATAAAGGAAACGTAAACATAAAAATAGTAAACAATAAAAATAACATTTAGACGAGTGCAAATATTATTTTTAAATCTTTGAGTTTTATCGAAACGTTCTCATTAAAATTTTTTTGAACAAAACATTTGTTTGGAAAATTTGACTGATATAGCTAATTGAACAAATCAACGAATTGAATTTATAGGAACTACCTTAAATTACTTTCTATTTCCATATTGACTTTGGATTTAAAAAACAAAATTTCATACTACACATATTTTTTTAAAGTCATAAAACGGTATAATTTATGGGATTTAATAATTTATATTAAATCCCATAAAAGGTTTTATTTGAATTTTTTTATTCATTATTTGAATTAGCATTTGCAGTTTTGTATTTAAAAGTAGTATCCTTAAAACGGAAAACTTAAACACGACATTTTGAAACTGAAAAGTTTCACACGTTAATAATTGCAGCTTCACGGACGCAAGTTTCATATGCTTATAAAGCTATTCTCAAGCTTTTTGACAAAAAAAAAACAACAGGTTTCAGCTTTAGCAATCAATCAACTTTTTTTTTTAAAAAAATTTGATATAATATTACAATATCGTGCATACGAGAATTATATGCCATTATTTTTCTGGTATATGAATTCCTGGGATCTATTGTATCATAGACTTATGCAAAGATTAGACTAACAGACTTATGTTTTTTGGAAATTTTTGATTTTGGACAACTTTTCATTTATTCAACATCTCGTATCAAATACTGTAAGGAGTAAAACTGTACATCGTATTTTCTGAAACCCGAAGCCCAGTGATGACTCATGGGTTGATTCTTCAGATGTATGCTTTCTAGCAACATTACATTTAAGAAACTGAAAGAACTCCGTGTAAATAACATTTGCTACTGATTACATTTTAAAATATGGAAGCTAGTTATATGTTTTCTTCCAAATCCGTTCCCTCCATTTACATGCCAGTTTTTTTAAGTCAAATAGCGCTCAACCTAATTTAGCATGAAGATAATCTTCACTAAAATACAAGATATTCTGGAAGAAAGAGGGGAAAAATTCCTACCTTGAAATGGATAACCGGCGAAAATTGGTCTCATATTCAGAGCTGCAGACACAGCCATGTCTATTCAAATAGGTGATCTGTTTGTCAAACACAAAACTATCTTGCTGTTAGGAATACACCTGAAGACAAGCTAAAAGCGGTTAATTCCCGAATCAAGCGGCTGAAAACCGTGCTTAATGTGACGTTAGCGAAGTGAACAGCTGAGTGTCAAACTGTGCAAGTAACTGGGAAGTACCGCGACTGTTACTTAAAGAGGAAGGGTCCCTTACGAGAATTAGCTGATTCAGATAACTAATGATGGTAGAGCAGAGGGCTCGCGTGAGGGCGGAGTCAAACCCTAAACCGGCCGTCCCGCGAATAGGTCCTCATTGGACAAATTTTCGATAGTATGGGGGTCTGAGTGGGGACCGCCTCAGGGAGGTTGCCACTTATATCTTACCTACTGTCAGATGAAGAATATTTCTGTCTTTTCTTGTCAGTGGCAGCGCGTAACAAATAATCATTCTGCCACTGAGGATTAAAAACACACTTAAAGGATCAGAAATAAACGCAATAAATAATAATAATCTATCGCTATTGAATAAGCGAAAAGAATCATTTTTATTCTTTTCAACTCAGTTGTTCAATTAATTTAATAATTATTCAGATTATTGTAATTTCTCCTATGTTAATAACAGAAATTATTTGAAATCGGTTTACAGTTTCTTAAGCTTCTTGTCTTAAAAATTCTATCAAATTTCAAGTTTGCAATTGTTAACAACTACGTTTGAAATTATTCACTTTTTAAAGAATCATTATTATATTTATTCATTATTTATTTATTTATTTATTTATGTACTTATTATTTTAATTACTATTTTAATTTCAATATGTATTATGTATTTATTTAATGATTAACATTTTTCCGACAGTTTATTTTTTAATCGTAACATTCTAGGGGGGTTAACAGATTTATTTCTTGTGTTAAGAGTTGAGTTATAACGTCTTCAGCTTGCGTCCAAATACTAACCTCAAAGCAAAACTACTTTTAAAGCCATTGGCTTTAATCGAAATTAAGAATTGTTTAAAATTTTTTCACGTTTTTCGTTATTCAACCCTTTTATTACTTTAAATTTTTTTAGCTGTTTCCTACATATTCGTTTCAGAAGTGGTGGTGAATACGAAGGAATATGAAATTAGTGTGGACTCTTCTTTATTATCTTATAGAGCAAATTTTAACATTGAATTTTTTAATGCATTAGATGACTTCTTTATTACCTTACTAGCCCAAATGCAAGACAACGAATCCTCTTGTCTTGAAATGCTTAGCTAAAAAGCATATTACTAGCAAAGCCTAACATTTAAGGAATATATCAGTATAATTTATCCTTTATTCCTTAACTTTTACGTAAACCGAAAACACAGTCACTTAGATTTAGCACAAAATACGACATCTAAACTATTTAATTGCCTTCCTTGTAGAAACCTCCAACACACTAGCCTCATATATGTGAGGGGGCCCACCAGCGGCCGAGCGGTAACGTCGCTGAACACTGGTAGTTCGGTCTGAGGTTCGAATTCCGTGAACGGGCTGGCTGCATGGGTGTTTTCGTAGTTTTCCTCATGTGTAACGTGTATACGAGCCAGTTTCCCTTAAAAAGTCCTCCACGAAGGCATCCCTACCTTAAGGCAGATAGCCCTCGAGTGCTTTGCCGTAATCTAATAAACCAACCCATATATGTGAGGCTAACCGTCTGCGGAAACCCCTTCTTTTCCATGAAAAAAAAAAAAAAATCTTTAAATACACACACAATCATTTTATATGTACTTGTGAGGTTTTGTGCTCAGAGGAGTCTTATATTCGGGCCTGAACGATAACTTTCTCTTAAACAGCAGCCAAGTACGAAAAGCACCCGACATACTTTGTCTCGAATTCGTTGCTAAGCCAAACGCACGAAAAGGCATATTAGATGGTTATGTATTTTTAATAAACACGAAACCTTAAAATATCGTCTTGGAAAGAATGCTTTCCAAGCCAAGTTCTTGAGCGTTTTGCCAGCGGTTAATTATTACCATCATGTTTCTTGTAGATTTTTGCCTTTTCTCAGGCTCTAATAATTCCCAGCCAGCATCCGATTCGTTATTATTAGATTGAGATAAATTTTGGCAACATACAAAGAAAGTAAGAGATTATTACGAAAATTACATAACTAGGAATTTTGCAAAAGCTGCAATTTTTCTAGTCCATTCATTCGTAAATAATTAATTTTACAAGAAAATAAAATTATATAAAATTAAATAATTAATTTTACAAGAAAGTAATTATTTACAAAAGGAAACAATTATTTGCAAAGAAAACAGCTATTTACAAAGGAAAGTAATTATTTACAGATTTGCCTCAATTATTTTAGAACTTTGATACAAAAGTATCCTGCTTAGTTTGAAATTTATATATATATATATATTCGTTTTACTCTTGGGCTAAGAAATAATACTATATTCTTCAGCTTCTTTTGTCTTGCCTGAAAATTTCTGAAAAAAGCAAGTAGACAGAACATTTTAAAAATATGCATTTCAGACTATTTAATTTTGGATTATATTAAAAACGTGTTTTCCATATTTTAATGGACTGTATGCATGATTTGAGATCTGAATTGGATGAATTATGAAGTCAATGATTCGAATCATTGCGACATTACTCACAAAAAGAGGAAAAAGAACGGATCTAAATTATTATTATTGTGACATTTCTTTTTTAAAGTTTTATTATCGCTATCCAAATTTTGATTTTGTAATGTCGGTGGTTAGGTACGAATTTCTTTTACTGCAAATTATGCCTTTTGTGTTTGAACTACAGAATGTTATACAACGGACTCAAACAGCTTTAAACTTAAATAATTGTCATTCAACCTTTGGTATTTATTTCAAATGCAATATATTATGATACTTCAGGAGATAAACACGTAATCTCTTTGAGTAATTAATAACAGCGGACGAAGATGGTGAGAGAGGAAAAAAATTAAGTATTTCAGTTTTTCGAGAAAGAGAGACAAACATATATTTGTGCTATTTTTCTTGAGATTTCAAAATTATGTCAAATAATAGATCCATACATTTATTTATGAAAAATTTTGTAAAATAATTTATGAGTTTATCATTATTGTTACATCAGTAGTTTGAAGAAAATTAATGATAATATGTCATATAATTTAAAAATTCTGATTTAGAATTTTAATATTCAAAATTATTTAAGGCAATAATGAATGTAATTTATTCAAATCTCCTTATAAAATAGTATATTTATGGAAATTTATTACTTTTAATGCATTCATTATAGCAAATAAACCATGAAGGGAGTTTCTAGAATTCTGGAGAACGTTTTTCTTCCAGAATTATAATATTTATTTAGGGCTGCGGGAAAGACATTATGGTTACATTTTTAAAGCTTTTATTCCAGCAAAATGAAGGTTGATTGTGAAAAAAAGAAGTGTACACAAAGAAGAATGTTTAGGGAAACTGATACCAAGACCAAGACCAAGACGAATCTGGATACCAAGACGAAGGTTGGCTTGTTTTGGTTTGATTTATTTGATTATGAGCTATGGTTTATTTGATTGCCTAAGAGGCAGGATGTCTTTGTGGAGGACTTATAAGAAAATTGGCTCATATACACGTTACGCATTGGGGGGGGGGAACCACGAAAATGCCCATGCAGCCAACCCGTTCACCGGGATTACATTTTTTACTCAAAACTTGCACTTCATTTCTTAACTGAAGACTGACAATTTTTTCGTTAAGTGACCGTTGCCTTAAAGAATATGCCTCTGTACTATGCATAACAGGTTATTGCTAACATTGGATAAACTCTGTCTTGGCTGCTAAACAGTTAAAAAAAAAAAAAAAAAAAAAAAAAAAAAAAAAAAAAAAAAAAAAAAACACCCTGTATTTCACATCCACTTTAAGCAGTAAGTGTACATTTATTTGATTACATACGAATGACTAATTTTTAATTTTTTTCAAGAAATCTGATTCCGTTGCAAAGCGTGAGGGGGAAACTTAATCAGAAATAAATATAGCGAATACGAATACTTCGTTGTGGATATCAAACTGACAAACTGGCTACTCAGGTCGAATTGAATTCAAAAGACCTTGCTTGTAACAGCGTTCGTTCACTTAAGCGATGTGTTAATGTGAATTAAAAATTGTTCAACATAAAAGTTATTGTAATTTAAACTATAAAAACGCTAGTCCCTTTTTCGTGATGCACAATTGTGGAGTAAATTCCGTTCTGTGAACGTAAGGAAAATTCATAGAATTTACACCCTATTTATTTCGAAACCAGCTTTAAAAACGCTGTACCATCCACTCTTTTTTAGAAACCTTCTACGGATAAATAGTTACGGAAGTTTAAGTTAAATCATTTTAGTTAGTTTTACGTCAAGTTAATTTAACGGAATTAAGTTAGTTTTACGAAGAATACTTTTTAGAAATTTTTTACTGAAAAAAGTTTAATTTTTAAGCAAAAAAATCACTATTATTCAAATAAAAGTTTTCATCGTAGGCCACTAAAAATCTGTTATTTATATTAGTTATGTAAACACTACAAAATAAATTATTCATATCAAGTAACAAAAATAAATAGTAATGAATGCGAGCGAATATACTTTTGTCATGATAGCCAAGGATGGATGATTGAATCTAAGCTATCATATATATCTCTGCACATATTTTGAAGAATTTTCATTGACTCATCCAAACAATATTTAAAGAAGTTTTACTTTTTAACGTAAATGAATTTCATTTTATTTGTCTAACCTGTGCTGTAAATATAAGAGATGTTACTGACAAACTGGAGCATTGCTTCTAAATGTAACCTTGGAAATAGAATCTTTATCTAAATCTATAGGCTATGCATTATTAATATTTGCTGGAAGGATGTTATTATCAAACATGCTAATTATTATGCAATGGGAGTAGTCGGGTAAAATTACACTGTACCTGAAAATGTGGTAAATGAAAGCCTTAATGAGTAACAGATATATTCATTTACCACAGATTCATCTAAAGCAGAACCTCATTGAACCCTTTGTTAAAGCTTTTAATAAAAAAAGCTGTAAATTCTAAGACTTCAGTTTCTTTTTTTCCCTTAAAATGGTTGGATTATAGTGAAAAATAGATGTAACATTTGGATTCAGCAGTCAGAAAGCTACAAGAAAAGCCAAAATCTGTTACGGGTCGGGTCACCTGCCAGAACAAAGCTACTTTCCTCAGAAAGAAAAACTGCATAATCAGAGCACATATAATTAGAGCGTTCCTCATAGAGTAAATTTGTATGATTACAGCATTTCCATTCTAAAAGTTGTGGACAAATATTTTTTTTTTTTTTTAAATTTTTTTTTATTGTATAAATAATATTAGTTTCATTTCTCACATTACTTACAGAATAAGAATGTACGTCATTTCAGTAATAGGATAGTTACACGATATATATTAATTTTGGAATCACGCACATTAGAAAGATTCAGTATAAACATTTTACTATTTTCAGGGCAAGAAGGAGAAATAACGAAATTAATAATCAGAACGAACGAAATCATGAACTTTAGTTTATATGAACATATATTGTAGATTTTCAGAAGTAAAAACGTGATTTTAATACCATTTCTTTCATTAACTGGGAAACAGTGATTAAATTAGTTCCACTATTTAAAACTGGCCGCTTGAAACGTACACTATGCACCTTTTTTCCAATAGGCTTTGAAAAGCCGATTTCCATGCATCAATGGAAAATTGTCACTGATTTTTCATATTTGATTACAGAAACTTGACGAGCTGCATGAAAATATGTGAACATTGAATCGCAAATAAATTGATTTCAGGAAACGCTTACTCACTAAACATGAAAGCTGTGGTAACAGAAAATATTTTTAAATATATACATTTCTCCAGTTTAAATTATGAGTTGCTTATTGAATGAGAATTAGACAAGAATATAAAAATTATGGAGAATTAGACAAGAATATAAGAATTATGGAGAATTAGACAAGAATATAAGAATTATGGAGAATTAGACAAGAATATAAGAATTATGGAGAATTAGACAAGAATATAAGAATTCTGAAGATTTTTGTGCGCATCTACGCAATTTTGGGAAAACGTATTTAACCGTTAAGCTTGGAGCACCGATCAGCGTATAAAATAGACAGTTATCTAAAATCAACTCTTGCTGCAAAGAATTTGTACAGAAGTGGGAGAGATTGACTGTAAACCAGAAGGGGGCTAACGAGGATTTAACTTCAGCGGAAGGGTTAGCTGCAGGATAGCTTACAACCAGCATCTGAAACCGTTCAATACCTCAGTAATCAACAGGGTGCAACCCATTAACTTCGACTATTGTCCTAATTGTATAGATTATTATACGTGGTATCTTCCTGTGGATTAGTAAAACAGGAAGGGTATTTCAACCTTTGTGCAGTTTTATCCAGAACAAATTGTTCTGGGGGAGCAAACGGTTTGATAAGAAACGGTTTACTTTCTTTTGATAATTCTTTCTTTTCTCGATCAATCTGTGGTAGTGAATCTTTATTGCAAAAATTCTTTAAAGCTATACACATAACTTTTCTTTCATATTCTTGTTCGAATTGATTTCAGTCAACTTTTTCTGTAGTATAAATATATTTGAAATAATACTCCGTGAAAATATTAGCATATTATTGGTAAAATAATGCCAAGACTATATTGCTTTATTATTTTTAGAATTCACAATTTATTAAATTTAAAACTGTAAAAAGTATAAGGAAGTATATTATTCATATAAATTATCTTACAATCTAAAACTTAATGTTAGCATTACGAGGATTTAAGTTTAATATGAAATTAGTCCTCCCTTCCGAGACTATAAAAATCATTTAAGGGTTAGGTAATGAAATGCCTTCGATTAAATTTGGAGTGAAATTTTTTGGCCCATTCATCTGCATTAATGTGAAATGTAAATGTATGATGCGTTAGGTTATTTCTACTTTTCCCTATCGATTTTCTAGAACTTTCAGAATTTTGAAGCTGAATTATTTTGATGATGGTTAAGTAACGTTTCTTCTAACCTTCATACTGACTTTGTGAAGTTCTCGCACGCATATTAAAATGCAGGAATCAGCATGCAAAACATTCACGATGGCTCAAACAATATACTGCGCATTCTATATTTCTGCTCTCTGGAGCTCCATTTCCGCCCCATGTAACTTGAGAAAAATCAGAGGAAACATTAACAGCAAGACTATACGGACTTATTACTTTTAGAATTCAAAATTCGTTCTAGTTGAAAGCGGGAAAGGTGCAGTCAGATGCAATATCCTCATCATCTATTATGTTAGAGTCTATTAACTATTTGTCTTCGAATGATTCTGCTATTCAGGGATTCCCAAATTTTAGAATTGATAACATATTTCACTGGAGGCATATGATGCTGCGACACAGTGACACGAGTTTTGAAACTTAATATTAAAATTTATACTTTTTTAATACTTAAAGTAAAAATCTTAAGTATATGTTTGATATATCTTTAAGAGTTTCCCAAAATGTGGTCCCATGACTGACAAACAAACTCGCAAATCCTTTTTTAAAATGCACCAGTCCGTTTCCTTGTTTATATTTAACTATTTCCATTGCATAGAAAATAGTGATTCACTGGAAAATATGGCGCTGGAAAAGAGAACATAATTTTAAAATATTGATTTAAATTGTACGATTGTAATTTCGCGACCCATCTCCTACGGCTATGCATCAGTTGGTAAAACTACTGTAATCTACAACAAAACACTCCAAAGAACTAAAAGTTAGCGAAACCAATAATTAGCAACAGGTGTCTGTGTAACAAGAATAAACAAGCAGTGCTATAATTTTACCGGGTTAACAGTAACTTCTTCACTTACGGGAATGACAAATGACGAAAATCTTGCTCTGTTGCTCTCACATAAGCACATGTTTCCTTTTCGTCACTTTCAACTGTGAAGCTGTGAAGAAAAAAGTTCTGTTTAATTCTTCGAACGAATAACACTGCAGGTTAACTCAATTTGCCGATTCTTGTTGCTTGTTATTGGTTCCTTCAGCTGCTCTTTAATGCATTAGTTTAACTTAGTTTAGCATAATTAAATAAACACCAAACTTGGCAAATAGTTTATACAAATTAAATTTAAATTTATGTGAGAAAGATGAAATAAACCGTCGTTTGTGAACATCTCAAACTCTTAATGAATAATATGACTCATTGCTTGTTGAAAGGTATAAAAATTATTTTTCTATTGCGTATTGTAATTTCTTTTTTATTTACTCTGATTTATGATAAAAAATGCATTTTTACCTTTCATTTTTGGCATAAATAAAGTTAGAAAGAACAATTATTATTCAATCAAAGCTTATTTTTTGTTAATCTCCTGTAATCCAACATTTCCCCTCCCCTTATCGGCCCCTGAAAAAATGTTAATTCAATAGCAATTTAGAATACTGTGGTAAATTATGCAATGGTAAATTATTCTGCAGGGAATTGAAAAAATTGCATTAAAAATCCCGTTCACAACCGATATCATGGTTGTGCCGGGTATATAAGAGATCAAAGTTACTATCACGTCCCGTTCCAGACGGTGTTAGTGTATTTAGGACACGCACTGGAGCACGGAAAACAGACAAAATGACGGTATTCTTGGCAGTACTAAAAAAGAGCGGTAAACTATTCCAAGATTTTTATTTAGCGGAAACCTGTGTAACTTCATCATCAGATGAGAATTCAGTACGATGACAGTTGTATGAGTCGTTCATACATGTATGAATGGTCTGAGAAGATGAAAACGGGTGCAGATATCATCGGCCAAGTCCAATAAACACGGATTGCAAAATTACGGGTACAGAAAACCTCTGTAGAGACATTAGGCTTTTTTCTTTTTTTTTGGGGGGGGAAAGCAGGCAAGATGAAAAATAGCAACTGCTTTCGCCGGGAATCGAACCACGGACCTCTGGAATACCGGCCCAGCTTGCAGAACCACTAGACCCCGAAGGCACGCTAGGAAAGTGGGAGAAAAACATTATATACTCCCCTTTTTAAAGGGCGACTGGATTTTTAAGGGACCTAATCGCCAAATTCTGGGTGTGGAGAAACCTCATCCAACACCCTTTTAGTTCGGGCGCCGCCACTATAGAGACGTTAGGATTTTTTGAAGCAAGAGAGATAAAAAATTATTAACCGCTTTCGCCGGGAATCGAACCACGGACCTCTGGAATACCGGCCCAGCGTGCAAAACCACTACACCACGAAGACACACTAGGAAAGTAGGAGAAATACCTTATACCTGATAAGTTAAAATCGATGTTTTATTATTGGACATTTACGTGGATCATTCCATGACATCGTTCAAGGCAAGCTCAAGTTATTTAAATTGCTTGCGAGATGGATACGCAAGAATTTCATACCGCATATCAAAAAGATATGTGTCAGCGCTTGCTAAGAGGTTCTCTATGGGTATGGGTATGAAGACGAACCATTTCGGCAGCATATCATTATTGGAAATGAGAGCCGGGTACTTACTGTTAAGTACTTCTAAATACTTCTAAGTGATACTAAGTGCAGGAGACAACAGTATGGCAGTCAATGAATGAGTAGTTATTTGCACCCGTCAGAAAGAATTCTTTTCTCGCGGTATTTTACACGTTCGTCGAGCACTGGCGTAAGCAGAATTTAACTAGAGGAGACTACGCTGAAGAGTGGCATTGTAATTATTTACAGTTTGCAATCTGTATTTGTAAATAAAAAAGTACACTTTACTGTTGAACTCAATAACATATGTATGCGGGTTATCATTTTCGGTTTTTACATATTTTTACTTCTACAGGTAATTTTGAAACCTTTTTCAGTTATATTCTGTTGTCAAAAAATTTTTAATCCAGATTCAGTGTTAAAAAAAACAGGCACCGTAAAAAGCAAAGTATTCAGCATTTCATAACACTAAAGTAAATAAAATGAACCTGCTTAATATATACATTTTTAGGACCATTATTTTGTTAACATTTCAAGCGAAGAAACCTGAATTTTTATACGCTGCTAACGATCTTAAATACCACCTAGATTTAACTGTAGTTAAATCTGCAGTTTAGAGTTTAGATAATTATAATAGTTAGATCGTAAAGTAAATAAATGTAACTATTAAATAATTAAGAAACTGTGTTGAATAAGTACATTATAGGAATAATGCTCAACTACTTCAATCCTTGGTGGTCAAGATTATTTATCATCAAACCGAAACCTCTAGGATTTAGTTTGGGAGCTAGAAGAAGTCTGAAACGGTTGTAAAAGCGACTCTGTAACAGTTGCGTATACCCTTTGCTACTATATATGAGTAAAATAACTTATACTTAATAATTATGCAGAAAAGAAGTCTGCTCAAATGTCTGCTGCTCTGGTCTGTAAGTAAAATGTTTATATAAACGAACAATAAGTAAAATCAGATTTATCACTGGTTTAAAATTACATTTTATCTATCAAAAAGGCAAAAATAATTTTGTAGCAAAACGTAAACATTTAAAAGCAATTTAATTATTATTATTATTATTTATTATTTTTTTTTATTAAAAGAAACACAACAAGTTCCCCATGTACCACATAGTATGACATGGGGTTTACAAAAGTAAGTATGAAACACAATACAAAATAAACAGAAGAGAAAACTGAAATAAAATTAAGGATGATTACAAAGTTTTACAATGAATTGACAAAAAGTGTCAAAAGCACTTCTCTCGGAAATAAATTGGTAAAACTCTGGAGGCCAGTTAATATTAAAATTTTTCAGTCGCAGTTTCAAGACTTCTCTTTCGCTCTCATATTTAGGACATAGAAGAAGCACATGTTGAACATTCTCCTCGCCGCAGAGGGCACAGTCACATACAGACTAAGAACTCAACTAAAATATGTTCAAATAACTTTTTAAATTCCCATGTCCAGTAAGAAATTGGGTTAATTTGTAATTTGTGAAGAAATGATGGCATGATAATCTCATTTTAATAGAAGGGAAAAATCTCCTAGTTAGACTCTCTTTATTTGAATTAATGAATTCGTGATTCCACGACTCCACAATGCCTTCATACATGACCTTCTTATAAAAGGAATTAGGATATTGACAAAAGTGTCAATTTCTCGCTTAATCGCAGTCTTAGCAAGGAAATCGGCTCGTTCGTTCCCAACAACACCTGTATGACCACGAACAAATGAAAATGAAACCGAAATATTTTTATCCTTTAGATTTTTCAGTTCTTTTTGAATCTCGATAATGATATTATTAGAAGAAGAAATACATTTTAAGATCTCCAAGGATGAAAGGGAATCAGTACAAATGAGATAGTCTGAAACAGCACTGTTTTGTTTAGAGACCCTTTGACGGCGAAGTTTAAGCACAAAAGTTCAGCTATGAAAACGGTACATTCATCTCTGATTCTAAATTGAAAGTGCTCAAATTCAATACCATTTTTGAAGACAACAAATGCGAGACCAACTTTGCCATCAATTTTGCTGCCATCAGTATAGCAAGTTGCAGGCGAATCATCTACGATTTTATTGCTCAACTGAATAAAATTAACAGCATTTCTTTCTGAAGGATGAGGGAGATCGGATAGAGGTAATATACAATCATACTGAGAGACAGTAGAAGCAGAAATATTTTCCGTATAAGCAATAGAATGAAGAATGGCAATGTCAATTGGAGGAAAGCCAGAAATTGCATAAACAGACTCATAGCTTACGGTACGATATCCACATATGACCCGCAGAAGTATCCGCCTTTGAACACGTCGTAAATATCTATAATTTATCTTCTTATTGAGCGATATACTCCAGACTTTAGAGCCATACATAATGAAGGGTGCAATTCCTTGTTTATAAATGAGCGAATGAACGTTGTAATTAATACCGTATGTATTGCGTGCAATACGGCTTAATCGACGCTGTAATTTATCACATTTCTCTGATACATAAGTTAAGTGTTGTTTCCAAGAAAATTTACAGTCAAGAAAAACCCTAAGATATTTAATTATTACATTTAATTATTACATCATGATTCCAAACTCGCTCAGAAATGTACTAATCTTTACCCACGAAGTTCTTTCCAGCTAAATTTTGCACATGCAGCTTTCTCCCGTCCAAAGAAATACTTAAAATACTCAAATCCAAAAATTTGACAGGATATATTCTATGAAATTTGGAATAACAGGTAATCCTAGACTTACCACGAGTGCCATGTCAGCGGTCTCATCATAAGTCAGTTCTGACTAAGTCGACGACTTATTTATTCTTGATATATTTGATAATATTGCTACGGATTTGGTATTTAAATAGTTAATGTTAGTTGAATTATAAATTAAATTGTTTCAATTCCCCGTGAAGTGCAGCGCGTGACAAAGGAAAGCTAAGCCGGAAAATTAAAAATACAATAGCACGTGCAATATCTGTTTTTGATTTCGAGAAAGTTCCAGAAAATTCTCGCGCGCGGTTTAAAATCTTATAAAAAGGAGGAAAACTTCTCAATTCAGTGATTTTAGTTAGTTTGCTGTTGTTTTGAGTTTGTTTAGAAAATTGCTCTTGTTGATTGTAGTGAATTCGAGGATTAGCTTTCTTTAGCTGTTTTGAATTAGGTTCTCTTGAACGTTTGAGTAGTTAAAAGATAACTACTGTGAGGTATTTGTAATACTGCACGAATATCTGAGAAAATTTAAGCATTTTTGTTGTGATAATAAATTTTTGTTAAATTTCATCGGACTTGTGCATTCATTTCGTAACGAACCCGTACGCACGCAGCAATATTTTTATAAATTAGGCTTTTATATAACATAAGACATGTTTAAGAATATATGCATCTAAGTGACATTTATAAGAAATTTATTTGCTTATACAAGCATACGCACTATTAAACATATATTTTTTACAAAATTAACTCATCTATTCCTTTAAATTAGTTAATATATATATAAAAAATTTAAACTTAAATCGTTAATTAAAAGTAACAGAGGAATAATTGTTGTTCATTTGGTTAATTCTTTGCTCGCTTAAGAACAAAACTTGTATATATACATATGCTGACGGTAAACTTAAATTAAAGGATTTTTAATCTTTGTTTTTGGGCGTCATAAAAGCGAGTAGTCGTATGATATTTAAAATTAAACAAACATTTGTATTGCATAATTTGAATGTTTTACAAAATGAAGAACAGTGCTTGCTATTTATTTCAGTCACATTTCTGGTAGAAAACTAGAAATATCACATTTTTTTATTTAATTTGGGAACATAATAAAAGGGCATTTAAATTTCAAATTCTTATCCTTTCAATCATAATCAAAGCCATAGCTCTTTGTTATATATTCATTACAGTTATTCGAGTATTATAAAATGATTAAGTGTTTTTAACGAATTTTATTCCTTGAAATCTTGTACTGCTTCAAGTACCGTTTAATGTTTTACCGTTGTTTTTTAAAATAGTAAACTTTTATTTGTTGGAATCAAGATAACTTTCAGATCTTTGTAGAAACTGAAGAGCCGTCCTGAGTCTTCTAAATGATGTCTCGCCTAAAAAAAAAAAAAAAAAAAATCCCTCCTCCCTGTTGACAGTTAACCGAACTTTCTCTCCTTTGATACCCCTTCCCCCAGGTAACTTGTAATCCCCCCAATTGTGCGGTCATCCCTTCGGTGGCACTCATTTACTTCTCATTCTGCAGAGTGCTTTGCGCCTTTTGCAGCAGAGTGAGTACGCAGCGAAGTACGAAAGCATCTCTTTCACCCCGACTCTACTGAATAAAGATACTCTCATAAGTACGCGAATTTTTGTCAAAATAATTTTTGTTTCTTCTTACATTAAAAATTGTGTGTAGTAAGTAAATACAAGAAATAAAAGAGTAGACTGAGGTAAGAAATATTCTCATCTCGTCGGTTTACAATCCCCTTTTCGCCGAATTCATGTATTAGTCAATTTTCCATCCCTCTTATCACTAGTACAGGAGTTTCTTTTCTCCAGTTTTTCTACATTCCTCCTAATTTCAGCCCCAAGTTCTAGATGGGGGAAATACACGTACCGCTTAATTTTCATTCATTTATCATTAAAAATAACTTCGTTAACTCAAGAAAATTCTCTTGTACATATATATACAGTGGAGCATCGTTTATACGTCTTTCAAGAGATTCTATCAGTCTATTCAAGAGATTCAATCTATAAGAGATTCTATCTATTCAAGAGATTCAATCTATAAGAGACCATTCACAAATGACGTATAAATGAGAAAGCCATATACACCAACTTTTATTTTACGATGCTAAACGTGCATATATATTAGCTGCACAATTTTGATATTCCTAAATTACTACTGATATTAGACAATTTTATTACCGTACTTTCAATTTGTTTAAAATTAATATTTTAAATAATATTTAATTATTATTAATATTTCAAACAGTTGAACAATTTTTTATGATTAATCTTTTGAAAATTATGTTAATAGAAATCAAAATCTTTTAAAATTATAAGAATGAAAATTTCTGTGTATAATAATGTACGTAAAAAAAAAAAAAAAAAAAAAAAATAAAAAAAAAAAAAAAATAAAAAAGATCATACCTTTATTTCATTTACCATCTTGAATAGGTAACACGTTTTTTCAAGAGCATTTTAAATCAAATTTGAATTATTTTTAAGCAAAATTCTTTAACTGTCGTCTGACATGTCTTTTGATTCAGAATCTTAAGCAAAGAACTCCGAATCGAACTCAATTTTTAAAATGTTCTCTCGCTCGCATTTATTATATACACAAGAATTTCTGAGGGTCTCAATGCAGTAAATAGCGTTTTGTGGGAAAAAAAAAAAAAAAAAAAAAGTGGTATTATTTCTTCATTTCTTCTACTTAAATGTTCACCTGGTAAAATGTTTTCAATCAGTTCTTCATGTCTGACGCCACTACTTTGACATTACAGTTTACCTATTCCTCGAAAATAATTTCTAATTCCAGTATTTTCCATTCTTCCTCGTTCATAATCACAATTTTATCATCATTTTTATCGTCAACACTTTCACTTGACTCTGGGTTCAAAAATCCCTCTTTAATGAATTTTTAATGGTTTTTCTTGAGTCCAGACAAGTGAAATAATATTCACAGCCTCAAAGAATATTTATTATTATTATTATTATTATTATTATTATTATTATTATTATTATTATTATTTTTGCGTGTGAGTATTTTTGCAGTTATATTTTGAAGGACTATTTGAATCAACCTTTGAATGACAGCCAGATCTAAAGGCTGAACTACACTAGTTTAACTTTCCAGGGAAAAAAACAACTTTCACATTTTATAATAAATCTTTGCGAAATCGTAAAGAAGCAAGTGTTATCGAAAGAATAGAAAGGACTCGGACGAAAGATTATCAGAGATGGAGAGATAACTACCAAAATAATAATGGTAGTGGTAGTGGATTCCTGGTGCGAAACCTTAAGGGTATATGTGCCGAATACAAGTTTCATACTTTCATTCACAAATAAGGCAGAAGCGTACGTATTAGATAAAGACAAGTTTAAAACAACAACATCACAGTTATAAAATCAACGCAAATAAAGAATAATAAAAGCTAAGATGTACAATAAGATTCAGATAATGATATCAGATGTAAAACAGGAGTAAAATCATAAGTGTTTTTCGATGAAACAACATTGGGAGAAAAGACATATGCACGACTTGTTGAATTTAGGTACAGAGGAAATTCTTATGAAAATCGAGAAAACATTTCTAATTTATTGAAACCATACAATGTGTTAGGGTGCTTGTGGGTGAGGCTCTTCTCCTTTGGCCTTCTTGTTGCCTATTGACACCCACACCTGTGACTAGTAGCTGGAAAGAAGAAAGCCCCAACCATGCATAATAGAAAAGAAGATTACCAGCCATAAAGTCATTAGAAGCGAGAGCCACAAGTCTACTTTCTTTTCGAGCAGGCGGTTAATGAAAGGGGCTTAGCAATAGGGTAAGCAGTGGGAGGGTCAAACCCCGCGACCTTTCAACTGTCTAGCCAGACACATGGCAGGGCTACTTAACAACGACAGGCCTTAATTTACCTGTGATGAAGAGAGTGATCATGCTCCGGTGCTGACACCGCTGGTGGTGAACGGCGTGAAAACAAGACGAATAGGGTAGTAATTATTTTTTATTTGTTTGCGGAGAATCTACCGACCTCAAGAAAAAAGAAAGTTAAAAGGCACCGGCAATAATCGCATAATCGCTCAGAGCTTTATCTTATCGTTGCTTTATTTCCTCTTATTCGTGCTTTTGAAATATTAAATATCTTCAGGTATATGTTAAATCATATTCGTTTGATGATATGGTTTCATTGGTTGCCACATGCATAGTTTCTGATTAAATCTGATTGAGGATTGAATCTGATTAAAGTTGAATTTTCGTATGTAAAACATATTCATCTCATCTGAATATGCAGCAAATCGGAAAATAAAAATAGACCACATAAATAATATGTTTCTTCTGCCTGAATATGTTTCAAGATGGACGATGAAATTTAATTTTAAATAACAATATTTAAAATTAAATTTCATCGTCCATTGCACTTATTGTTGGAATATAAAGTTTAAGAAATATACCTTAACTATATTTTCTCAGATCATAAACTCGAAGTAATTATTCCCCGCTATTACGATTTAAAAATGGATTTTTGCCTTCAAAAGAGTTATTAAAAGAGAATTTTAACGAATTATGAAAGAGAAGAGAGTATTTAGAGAGAGAATTAAAATGAATTTTCTCTTTCACAGTTTTCGACTTCGAAAAATATGCAAATGAAATAACTCGAGAAGGAAAAAAAATTGCTACTTCTTAAATACTTTTTAAAGTTAGAAACATCTTCGTCCATTCTTTTCTGTAGACAAAATGTCTTTCTAAAATTTGGGGACGCTACATTACTTCTTTTCATTTTACGTTACCGAGCATTTATCTTCCACCAGATCTCAGAAATATTGCCTCTGCTTCAGATATAAAGTCTTTAACTTACCTTTCATTCAACCTAATAAATAATCATTCAGCAGAAACTGTCATTCGACGCTTCCTAAGATCAATTTTTAATGATGAATCTAAAATCTGAAAAACAAAAGATGATCTGGCAATGCACTGTTTACAAGATGATATGGCAAATAAAGTATTTTCATTACAATGTTGAAAACGCTACTGTGCTTTTGATAACTACGGTGTCTCATTTATAAAGATATATCTCTCTCGGTATCTAATTTAAATTTCCTGATATCTCTGGAATAGCTATATTACAGAAAGTCGAATGCATTTATGTATTTGAAAATTAAAGTGTTTAAAGAAACGAGAAAAGGCTAGAGCACATTACCTTTTCTAAAACCTAAAATATATTTATGGATTTTGTTAGTAACTTCTGTTTAAAAGATAAAGCAGAAAACCACAGAATGAGCAACTGTTCTCTCTGGAAAGACTTTCACTTTTTTCTGCTCATTTAGCGGCTTTGATTTAAAAAAAAAAAGAGTAGAATAATATTACAAAAGTAAAACTAATATCATTAAGATTATACGCCACTTTTGTGACTGCTACTTACGTTAATAACATTATAGGTAAAAAATTATAAATAAAAATGAGAATTATACTGCTTTGAGATTGTCGCTGTTTATAATAAGATACTAGTTCATTAGTCTGAAACTTCTGCCGAAGAGATTTATTCCTGAGAATCTGCTGTAACCATTCACGAGCATTGTTTGTTGTATAGGACCAAAAATATAGATCTTTGGTTATTTGACACTGAAATAAGTATTGTGGTCTAATGTACCTGGTAAGTCACAAATGCAACTGTCTATGTTATGTAGCGCAAAACAAATAAGTAGGCCACGAAAGGTCTATGAGCTGTCAGAAGATAAGTCACTGCACTATTTGTGGAAACTAATTTACGTGAAGAGATGGGTAATAAGGTAAATATTCTTCTTCCAATGACTTCTTGTGACCATAAAAATTTCCATTTTGATATAAGATCTTTTTCTAAACGAGATTTTAAGTAAAAAAATTGGATTAGGCAAGGAAATAATTGATGTTAAACTACTGTTTGCAGCCTCTCGTGCTAGATGATCAGCGGTCTCACTGCCGACAAAGTCCACATGGGTACGTGTCCAATATAATTTTGGTTTTACATCTGTTAGAAAGTACGTTAACAGCTCTTGAATATATCTCACTAATGGAGAGCGACTTAGCTCTACTATAGCTTGAAGACTCGAAGCACTGTCAGATATATTATAATAATTGTAGGGAGCACTTTTGCAAATTATTTGCCTCTCGAATTGCTAATAGTTCTGCCTGGAAGATGAAATTTGATTTGTTTAATTTTGTTTTCCAGGTTTTAATTCGCATTCCATTGTAAAAATGCGAAAACGGCACAACTTACACCCAACTCTGTTTTGGATCCATCTGTGAATATTTATTATTGAAATAAGTTAGTCGGTAAGTTTGTAAGCAAGTTTTCTGGGAATAAATATGCTGGATTAATGTATTGATTTTGTCTGAGGTCCTCTCAATCTGAGGGATGATAGATAGTAGAATGGAAGGAACCTTGGTTGTCGCAGACGTGTTACTTTGGTTTTTAACCGCTTCTTTTAGAGCGAGGGTTATTGGAGGAATGCTTGCTAAAATTTGTAAAAAGATTTGCCGGAGTTGTTAGGTAAACTTTAGTGATTGGTAGAAGAAAAGCAGCACTGGTAAAGGTAAAGCAGTAATGTTTTCATAATTTAATTCTTAAATTTATTACTAAGTATATATACATGATGCTGTTCTCCTGAAAAAGAAGATGGGGAGAGGGTATCAGGTTCAATGTTCCGTCTTACTTTCTTCGGGAACATGCAAGGACCTGACTCGGAACAGAGAGCTTACTAAAGCTATGTTCAATAACTGTGGGAAGTAGGATACACAGGAAGGGTATACGAAACCCTTTATTTTTCACTCTTTACAATAATTTCCGTACTTCGGAATACAGAGACCCACTACTTGTGGTCTAAACGTAAAAATATAAAAATAAAACTAAACTCTAATTTAACTTTAAAATAATAAACGTGGAAGATTGGCCTTATATTTTAACAGGAAGCCGTATGTAGTACAGAGAACTGTGAACACTACAATACGTTTAAAGTTATCAAGAGGATTAAACCTCTGGCCTGGAAGGCAACCAGCAACTGAGTAAAACTTCTAAGGTAAGCGGCCTGCTTCGACTAACTGCTTCCTCTCTCTCGCTTGGCAAAAAGCCACAACTTAAGTACTTGGCGTTCGCCAGACAAACTTTGCATAAATACATTAACGCTTATAATTCTGGCCGGAAGTAGAAAATAAGAAGTGATAGTAAAGATTTAAAATAAAATAAACGTTAGTAAAACTTAAGATCCTTACAAGGGCAAGAATATACTAAATACACAATGTTGAAAACGCCACGAATAAATACGTGAAACGAATAAGTGTAATTCTTGTTTCTAAATTATTAAGCCTGAGGGGGCTAATGATAGCGTTAAGTTTGCAATAAATTGAATTCGCAATATATACATACTTTTCGCGAACTCGTCTGCGAGGCACTGGCACAGTCAGTGTGGGTCGACGGAGCCACGTTCGCAAGTAAGGTTACATTTTGACATTGGGATGTCTTTTGCTATATACAACCATTTGGATGCTCCGTTGCAGTGCGCTGGAACTCCAGCTGGCCTAGCAGCCAAATGTTAATCGTTTGAAAATTCTGTCGTGAGGGTATGGGCAATTTCGTCCCATTCGCAAAACTCCTTCTCTTTGCGTCGCTTTAGTATAGAATTTATTTTTAACATTCGTTGTGCTACTACGATGATCATTCCTTTTATCGATTTATCAAAGGTTGTTTGCTGGTGGTCCTTTTGCTCTTATGTGTTGTTCACTTACAATGGCAACAAAAGAGTAGTTTCTTGAAAACGTTATCGCTTTCATAATGATTTCGCATCGCCTAACATTTTCATTTTCCGAGATTCGGAAATTTATCAACTTAATAATTAATTTATTTATTGAGATCATTCTCTATTGGAAATTCTTACGAATCTTCAAATTCTAAAATAGAGGTTTGTAGAGACATTAGGTATTTTCTGGAAGCAGGGGTTGGGAAAAATGAGCAACGCCTTCGCCGGGAATCGAACCACGGGCCTCTGAAATACGCTCCCAGCGTGCTGACCACTACACTACGAAGGCATGCTAAGAAGGCGGGAGAAATACCGTATAGGTTTAGTTAAAAAAGATCTCTTTTAATAACTAAAGGGTAAATGATACAAGAGAAAAATGGGGAACAATAAAAAAAAAAGATTCTTTCATAATTGTTTTTTTTTTATAATATTGAAAAACAACAAAATTTCTTTTCCAATTGCTAACTCGTACTGCAGCAGTTTTTTAATACACATGAATACATTTTAATGTGAAAAGGGATTTTTATGAATTATATTTTTCAGAAATAATTAAAAATGCCTTCAAATTCCTTTTAATTTGCGTTCATTTCAGCGTTACACAGTTTTACAGCATTTTCGAAAGTTACTTTACCTGGCGACATCGGAAACAAAACCTCATCGACATGGTAAAATTCTCGCGCTTCACAAAAAGTGTTGCATTGATTGATATATAATTTTTGAGAGTGAAATTCCACCCCATATTTCAGTACCTTTTTTTCATTGTTCTCTGTGTCAGCGAAGAGAAAATTGCATTTGCTTCTCCCAACATAACATTCTTGATTTTTTAAGCAACATTCTTGTGATATCAGCTAATCACTACACAGCCCCTAATATATCTAAAGATGATTCAGTATTGAATTTTCAGTATATTACGTTCTCTCACATTGTATTCTACAATATATATATATATATATATATATATATATATATATATATATATATATATATATATATATATATATATATATATATATAGTATATATTAACATTCTCTTTTATAAGAAACCAGAACAAGCTGTAGTCCTCAATGAGGAGTAACAAATGAAGTCTCTAAATGTTTTAATTATATTGAAACGCAACACAGCTTAGATTGTTTTGACATTTAAAGCAAATTTAAGTAGATTACGAAGCACATATAAATCTGTTAACATTACTCGTTTCTGCATTTCAAAGAAGTTAGTTACAGTTTACTTTCAGTACTACTTTCCTCTTGTGTATTGTACTTTGCTATCTATGCATATAATGAACGTTACCAATATAAATCAATTTTTTTAATACTGAAACGTACTGAAAAAGCTAAGGGAGAAAATACGCTAAGAGGGAAAAATTCGGTGTTTGCTTTTTTCTAACTTGGGGTAGGCGATTTAATTCCCTTCCTTGTAGAAGATCTTCAGTTTTTCAGACTGAAAATCACGGCAGTCAGAGTCACTAACGGGAAAGTGGTTAGTGACTCTGACTGCCGTGCGGATGGGCCCGGGTTCAAATCCAGAGATAATATGAATGTTTGTAGATGTAAAGTGTCTGTGCGGCATGGGGTATTCAAAATATACGGCGAGCCGAAAGTCCTCTCGAGAGTTAGGTGGTAGGGAAAGAGGAGTGAGAGACCATCGGACTTCCCCGGAGCTCTTTCCTTCAAAATTGTGTCACAACTGAGCAAAGTCGGACTGTCATCTGTATGGTGCTCAAGGCTCTTGCCAACGACAGGCGATCGTAGCATAAAATTTGTGGGCTTGTTCTGATTAGGTCAGACAAGTAAGATTAGTCTCAGGCCCACAGATCTTTAGTTATATCAAGAGCTTAACATTTATCATGGTAATGTGAGGCAACACTTAATTTTTTGTTGAAAACACTTTCAGAAATGTATGCTTTTATATGAAGCTGTCTTACATTAGAGCTAATGCAACACAAAAACACAATGTATTTTCCGGCATTTAATACACACAATCCTTTCCAATGGTATTTTTCGTAAAAAAAAAATTGAAGTGAGGTCTTTCAAAAATGAAACCCTCTGGATGCAGACGGTTTTTATCTCCTATTGAGTCTGGTTGGCTTAAACAGATGATAATCGCGAAGGGGTTTCACAAGCATTTTTCAAAAATGATGAAGCTTTGAACAAAATATTTTGTAATCGTAACCAAGTAGATCGAAATTTTGCTTCTTCCTCTTTTTTCTAATTCATTCTCTCTGCAATGAATCAACACTTCTGAAACAATTTATATAAAAAGAGGAGGAGACTGATCTGCTGATATCATACGTTTCTATTAAAAATAATGAACAAATATTGTAAAAGAAACATACACCAGTATTCTTCGATTATCACGAAAGTGTATGCATTGCACTTCTTGCAAAGAGCATTCATTTAAATAATTATTCTGGGTGGTTCGCGGATAAACAATTATGACACTATGCAGGAATATATAAAGCAAGAAACGAATATGCGGTTTTTCTATAAAATTTACATAGAATTAAAAAAAATAGTCTTTTCTTATTATTATGCTCTTCCTATGTAGTAAAATTTTTCTCAATGGTCGTTCTGCCCTCGGAAGTCGATGGCTCATCGGGAAAGCCCATAGTTCAGTGGGCCAGGCAAATCTTGCCTTTAGCAATATAAACACCGTGACACATGAATAGGCATGAAATTTGCATGCCTGGGAGGCCTGAGAAGTTTCACTCCGTCCTTAGATGCTGTGCGATGGCAGTTCGCACTTGATAATTACATTCCTATTTTTTTAATAAGCACTTACTGATTATTTCCTAATGCTGTTTCTTTCTATGTACCTTGGTCAAAACTCCTTGCATAAAATTTTGAGCTCAAATGGCGTAATTTTATTTACAAAGCGTTTAATTATTCCTGTGTCAAAAGCGGTTGAAGTTCACCTATAGCGTATGATAGTGAAGCAAAATAAATAAATAAATAAATGAAAAGTAATTTCAAATCTATGAGCCATACTTTATTAGACGAACAAATATACATATTTATATACATTTGGATGCAAAATTAAAAGAATTTTCACATTATATCAAATTTCTGAAAAACTAATGGACAAATTTTAATGAAATTTGGTATAACAAAGAAAGAGATGTACTATTTAAAGGCCATTTTATGTACGCATGATTATCAGCAAAGCTCTAGTATAAACCCACGTTGTGATGTGGAACTGATTAGGAGTCTAATGTGGGGTATGGTCCCCTGTCACAGCCAGACTCGCTCAGCGTGACGTCATACTGGATATGAGATAGTCGGGGAAATTCTGTGACAGACGATCCAACATCTCCAGCAAGGCAGTTTTCCTCTCCGGGATGGCTCTCGGAGGGGTATGACGAGATGAACTTACCCTTCTAAAAGCGCTCCAGACTTGCTTAATAGAGTTAAGATCAGAAGATTTGGCTGTGCAATGCATGCGGCGAATATCCTCAATTTTCTGGTAATCGTCGACTAGCTGAGAGATGAGGATGAGTTTGATCCTCCATTAACAGGAATCCAGTGTTAACTGTACCCCCGAAATGTCAGACGCAGGGCTCTAATATCTTCTCTGTATACCGCATAGTAGTCAAGAAGCCTTTTTCAAACCCATGCATGGGTGTGCATGCCAACAAGATGCCTGCCCAAACCATTATACCTCCAACAACGTAATGATCCTTTTCCCTGATGAGAGAGGGGAAGGTATTGTCTTCCAGCCTCTCTGAAAATACAGGTACGTTGAGAATTAGTGTCCAGGTTGAATCTCGTCTCATCTGTAAAAAGCACGGTGCTGCACTGAAGTATGGTCCAAGGCACATGTTGTCTGCACCATGCTAAATGTGCTCTTTTGTGTGCTGCAGTGAGCAAGACACAAACAACGTGTTTTCTGGCTTATGAAGAAATTCTGTGCGTTTGCGCTGCAAGTGTCAAATGACAATCCTTCATTCGTTCTTGTAGATCTTGATCGACTTTATTCAGGGCTTCTCGATATGGATCCAAATCTGAAATCTAAAGAAAAAAATTTCTCGAGAAAAAAATTAAACACATCTTTTAGATTATCTCAGCTATCACTTAGGAATAAATACTTAAAAAGTGAGAAAACAGAGAAAATATACGACCTGTTTTAAAATGGGGGACAAACATATCACTTTGAAATAGAAGTTAAATATTATCGCAAATGTTTTCATTATTACAATGTTGTTTAGAAATTGCACATGTGGAGCAGATTCGAATGGAAATTGAATTAATGACTGAACTACATTGGAGGAAATATACCCTGGAACTTAAATCTTGGCCACGATGCACCCTAAGCTATTAGTTAATTTACTAGCAGATAATGTATTTTATTTTCCTTGACTAATGTATTGTTAATGAAAGTCTTACATATTAATTTTTGCTATTACCTTAGATCAGGGTTTCTTAAACTTTTTTCAGTCGCGACCCCTTTTTATCACTGATATTTTTCACGACCCCAAGGACTCCATAATATTTACAAAATTTTTGTGGGACCCCCATAAGTATTGAGCAAATCCACGCGTGAGTGAAACTAATTTTTTTTACTTTCACTGCAATATACTATTGCAGCTTTAGGTCATTAACTTTAATTTCTAATTTTGAGAAATAGAACAATGTGAAAATTTTAAACAAGTAACAGACGAAATGACAGCGTCACGTGCAAAGCAAGGAAAATGAACGTTTATATTATAAAAAGAAATGCGTCGAAACGTTTTCGTTCTTTTCTTTGTCTGTATTGTCTTATCTTTATCTATTTTCAGATACATTGTGTAAAAATATTTGGTATTTGTAAAATTATTATAATAAGTTAAAGAAATATCAAAACTACTAAAATTTTGGCGACCCCCTGCTGCAGGTCTTGTGACCCCCGTGGGGGTCGCGACCCACAGTTTCAGGAACCCTGCCTTAGATATTAGTACTTTTATATTTACTACACTTATACTATTTTTACAAGTCTCGTAGACAATAACACAATATGAAATATCGATAATGCAGATAGAATACTTCTGTTATATAAATCCATTTTCAAAAACCACTTCGTAGCCAAACCTATCCATTAATATCTTCCCTCTTCATCAAAGCCCCGTTCGTCTGTAGAGTCATTAGGTTGTTTTGAAGCAGGAGTACAGGAAAAATAAACAATGCTCTCGCCAGGACTCGAACCTGCGCCTCTTTCGAATACGCGCCGAATGTGCTACCATTACACCGCGAAAGCATGCTAGAAGGAGGGAGAAAATACCTTATGTACTTCCCCTTTTAAAGGGTGACTGGGAATTAGGGGACCCTATTGCCGAAATCCTGGTGGTGACGAATTATTATCCACCACCTTTTAGTTCGAGCGCGATTTGTTGAGTCATTGTGTTATTTTGAAGTAAGAGATGTTAAAAATGTGCAATGCCCTCGCCAGGGCTCGAACCCGATCCTCCCGAATACACGGAGAGTGTGCTACCGTTACACCATGAAGCATGCTGGAACGAGGGAGAAAATATCTTATACATCTAAACCCTGTTCATCAAAGTGTTTTTCAGTCATTCCATAGACTTAGTTTCAGCAGCACTTAATCAATATAGCAAACCACTACATTGATTAAGTTTCAATAGTGGTACATATTAACCCATTACATTAGCTAATTATTCTAGTCAGAGAAGATGTATAATACTCCGTTTGAGGACTTATAAATTTCTGATTTATTTACATGTATGTTCCTTTTCTCAAATGTTACTGAATGTAAAGTTACTTTGTGAAGTAACATTGCTAACATTACTGTATTTCCTGTAATATAAACTGGAGGAAGACAAAAAGTTGTCTGCTGCAAAAGTCGCTTGAAGGAAATATATTTGTGGATTGTGATTTTGCATTAGCTATCTTCATACTTTATGATACATAATCCCCGAAAATTTGAATTTTCTGACTTTAGCAGGATTACACCAGTTTTATAATTCCACATACAAGGCATTAAAATTTAAGTTTGAAAATACAAAATATAGTACAACGAATGTGTTCAAAGAGTAGCACAAACTATAAAGAAAACGAGTTTAGAAGAAAGCTAAATGGTATTTATTGAAAAACAGATTATTGTGTTCATGCCTCGGAATCAACAAGGCGAAGCAGTTAAAATTTCCTTTTGCGCTGGATTTATGTCACATTTTATTACTTTCACGTTGTTATAACAGCAAACACCACCTTTGCTTTTACTCCAAATGCGGTACAAGGTTTCTTTTAGAGATGTGCTGAAGATGGGAAAGTAATAGTGAAAAGGTATAAAAGGAAAGTTAACAAAGCAATGGCTTGTGGGTATACACTGTTTGCCACCCACCGAAAAAATGTCAGGTTCTGCAGAATTTCTGACCCTCCTTACTTGAGAAGAAAAAGTCTCGGTCACTAATGCCGAACAAGATCGTAAAACAATTGTCGGAAAAAATCAGTTCCCACGCTGCTTTTTTCTCCTAATGGCTATTACTATAGAAGAGCGACCTATCTCTGTCAAAGTGTGATTTACATTCAACGCCCCCCAGATGCTGGCCATGTGTCTTCCGTGGGGTAAACACAACTGCCTGCGGCCCTTAGACGTGTAATACAGTTGCGAAGCTTACCTGGCGATCCCTTAAGCGCCTACTTTCCACTTTCTCTCTATTTTTGGCGAGCTTTAAAGAACTGCGAAACCGTATTCTTACGAGATAATTTACTTTTAATGAAGAAGCATACAAAGCAGGGTAAGAATAACACCCACTGACCCTTTATTTACACTTATGAACAAACCAGGTTAATTTGTAGGTATGATATTTTTGATTACAGAAATTTTCGTGCTATGTATGAATTACAATTTGTGTTATTTTATTGATTCCAATATTGTCTTTATTTTATATGCCTGTCTCAACATTCTACTACAGAGTTACAATTACATCACTGAAGCACCGTCGGCTATGAAATAAGTCAACATTTCTATTCTAATCGTTTTGCTTACTATTGTTACATGCCAACATTGACACATTTTTAACATCTTGGCATGTTTCAGGTAGGATTAATAATGTTAAAAGTAAATGAAACTTTTAATTTCATTCACTTTATGTATTTGAATTTTTTAACGGCTGGATGTTTGCCGATAAGGTACCCACTGAGAAGTATAGCTGACTCTACCTGCCATATAACAATCACCTCTCCGAGAGCATTGTCCATGATCAGATGAGCAATACTGCATCCAGAAGAAGCGAAAAGACAACGCATAAGCAAATAAGCTTTGCACTGACATTTAAATCGCAACTTCTATCGAATTAACGGTCAGTGTCCACTAACTACCTCAGTGTTTGCTGCATCTTTTTTAATAAATTTTAAACTTTTTTCAAATTCAACAATCAGTTTTAAAAATTTTCACTTCTGGAATTTCAAGTTACTCTTTTTACGTTTTTCTCCACACCTTAATAATATTTGCATAAAGTTTGATTTGAAATTCACCGCTGATGTTAATAAATACTGCTGATATTAAGAAAGTATTAACTACAGTAAAATTTGTTTTTCTGTGCAGAATGCAACAGAAGTCAATCACAATTTTCTCAACGAGAGAAACTCATTTTTTCCTCGCCGAATGCGCGCATTTTGTCAATGAATTCAATTTATAAGAATAATATGAAAGTAGAATGTTTCATTAAAAACTGATATTTTGCATGATTTGGGATGTTAAAGTGGTATTTTAGTGATTTCTTTCTTGTTTAACTCGAACGCGAGTCAGTTTCCCTCAAAATATTTTCCACTAAGGGCATTTTCCTCTTTAGCAGGTAGACCTCGTGTACTTTGCTTTATCCACTTAAACTAATGAACAATTTCCGTAAGATGTAGAGCTGCTAGAAGTAGTTCTTACTAATAGCAGAGATTTTCAATACACAATCAGATATATTTTTCCTTAAAAAATTAATTATTTGTGTTAAGTTTCATTAAAATTTCTTTTCATCATTTTAGCTGTTGAACGTAACAGGCATTTAGCTAGGTTTTAACTGAATGATGTAAAGCAAATAATGGTTACTTGCTTCAAAAGAATGTTTTTGCGGTAACCTTCTGATAAAATTAACTAGTATTATATTAAATATATAAAGGGAAACTCGAAAACCCCATGTAGTCAGCTTGCGCTCATTGAGATTTAAGTACAGGTTCCTAGCGGGCATATCCACTCAGCCATTTGTAGGCAGACAATGTATATATACATTTTTTAAGTACAAAAGATTAGCTAATTTAATTACCAATTTAAACAGTTAGATATTGGTAAACATACATTTGATGCGTATATTAGTTACACTGGGCACATAAATTCAGAAAAGCAAAATGCTGAACAAATAGACTGAATTGGATTAAGGAATCATATAGGATGATCGAAAAGTCACGATCGAAAAGTCACATCAAGGTTTCAAGAATTGTGGAAATTCCAAATGATATCAATCTTAAATTGTTTCAGTGAATGACTCTTCGTTATAAGTAATATATCTCTTGAAATTTCAAGTTACAGTCTCAAGTGATATATTATGTGTTACACGTAGCTTCAATGGGTTGTCATCCACTGAGGCAATCTGCCATTAATATCTATTTTGAAATTATATATATTTTTTTAAAGTTTGATGTGAGAGACCTTTGGATCGCCTTATAACAAACGATACTAAAGCATGTGAGAAGTGATAGCTTTGCAGAGAACTTTCTGAGAGAAACTAGGCCACGCTTATTTTACGCACAAAGAAAACCACTAATTCCTCGCGTAGTCTCTCTGTAAAACCGTCTGGAATAAAACTCGGGGGGAGGGAGAGTTATAAGTTTTCGTGATTTTAACTTCTCGCCTACTGGTCGGCTGACTAAACAGATCAAAAGTGGAATATAAAAAGGTGTCAGCGAAGGTAAAGAACGACCAAAAAGCAAAATACGCTTGTTACATTCAAAATAAGAAATCCAACTTTGTATATAATTTCAAATCACACTGTACATTTCGCGATCTGACAATATGGTTTGATGGTTAATAGATTAAAAAATCCAGATTAAAGCGGAGCAACCCAAGGACCTAAGGGATACTGGCTCGTTTCTATGATACACATGGCAAAAACCACGAAAGCGCTCATGCAGGCAGCCCGTTCTCCGTGATTGAATATGGCATTATATATAATGTCTACGTGCTTTCTAAAATGAAAATTTGACATTATATATAATATCCGAGTTTCACACGATGCTGCAACACTATTTTTTTTGGCATGTGTGAATTAGTTGTTTAATGCACGATTGTGTGTATACGCATCACGTAGTTCACTCGCATTTTATAGGAACTCTATAGACCGAGGAAAAGCGTAATATCAAATGACTATTCGAGAGAATGTTGCTCGAAACTCGACAGAGTGATTTATCAATATGCACTTCCATTAAACTTTAAATAACCAATAAATAATGATATTAGGGGAAAAAAATCTGAAAGCTTTCAGATTTTAAATTACGTCCAAAGGGAGCGTTTTTTTTTTTTTACATTTTGTGTTTTACCTTTATTTATTAAATATTATATTCTTCGCACTTAAACCGTAAAATTCAGTTCAAGAGCAATAGTGCAAAATAATTTTAAATTGAGCATATCTTTAGAATTTTCGATACAAAGTCTCACGCGCTGGAGATAAAAATGATTTTACGTTAATATGTTTTTACGATAAAAATTTACAACGTTGCCATTTATCGCTTTGAAATCCTGGAGTTTGTTAAGCAAAAATTCGTTAAAGTTTTACAAAATATGAAATCGATAATAAAACAAATTCCAAATTTCAAATTTGGGCTCTCAGATGTCCATATTCGCAGTAAGATTACGTCATTCAAAATTTGATGGCTCTAGGTACCGTTGTTTTATCACAATGCGAGAAACATATATACATTTATGCAAATTCTTCAGTATTTAATTTCTTCAAATATAATACAAAGCGATAATATTTGGTGGCAACAGTTTGAAAAGTGATACGGCCATTTATAGTGTTTCGACGTAAAATCGCAAAACGAAAACAATAGTCCCTCAATGATAAAGCCTCTTTGGACTAATAAATTAAAAAGATTTAAATTGAAAAACTCGGAATGTTTTTCTTGATTTCATTGATTTCATAAAATAAGAGTGAATAAACAATTATTTACTACCATTATGAGAAGAATTCAATCGTTTTCTTACAATCACTCGCGCTACGTTGTCTCAGGAGACGTCCTGAACACTGGGCTCATTAGCGGTTAGAGTGAGTGAAACGGTTGAATATTATTAGATCGACCCAGTTTCATATTTCGATAAATGCGCTAACTGCGTGAGAGTTTCGTGATTTTCCTCAGTTTAACCTAATCTAAACACTGATTCATCTGTTTTTCTAAAGTATTAGTTAATGTAATGTATTGGTTTTTGATTTTCTGTCCTCTTCCTGGAAGAAATATAGCAACACTTCGATTGCATCTTATTTTGATAGATACGGTTGGTTTTTGCTTGTCTGTATCGTCAAGGGAAAGAATCACGTACGTTCATTTGTTGAGAACTTATAATAAATTTTTAACTAAACTTTCTCCAGGGTAATCTTGTACGCATTGAGTGTTTTTATCAAATTTAACATAACCTTTCCAAAGATGAAATTTTCCATTGTATCTGGAAGCTCGCACTCCTTACTTCCTTTTCCTCAGCGGGCGAAGAAATTGCACTTGCGATGTATCATCAATGTCAGGAAATTAATTAATTATTTTTTATTCATAAATCCTACCTGATGAAATCCAGTGAGAATCGCTGATGTGAGAAACTTATTCCTTAAGCACTAAGGGAAGAGCATCTCTAGATCATGGGAAAAAAACTTGAGATAGAGCAGAACAATTGCTATACTGTTCTTAATAATTTACCGCTCTTCAACAAGAGATTTTTTTTCCGGTTTTCTCTCAGAGTTGAAGCACTTTAGTAGCACACTTTTATATATTACTAAGATAAGCAACTTGATAGTCCCTCCAAGAAGATCTTATTTGAGAAGGAATAAGAATATTCCAAGAAATTCAAATACGCTGTAAAATTTGAAGCTTTCTTAATCCTTCTTTGGGAAGACCAGACCATGTTAAACTAATGAAATTGTAGACGTAAATAAATGATGTTTTAGTCATAATCAAGCACTCTGCAAGAACAATTATAGGTGCATGAAATTCGCTGGTCTCATGCAACTTATATGTGTGGCCATAAAAAAATGAGGACGGCAAATGTCCCAGTTGTAAAAGTCCACATATTTCAGCCTACAGAGGTTGTTCTATGAATCTGAAAAATATTAGTAAAGGTAGAGGAGATAAAGAGACAGTCAAACCAAATGAAAGTAATTCTGTACCAAATCTCTCTAGAAATAACTGCTCTGACCCTATTTGTAAGGAAAGATTCAGATTTCCCAGCCCTTGGCACAAAAGAGAAATAAGCACCAAATACGAATAAGCCAAGCAAAAACATCTCAGCTGCTGAAACGGGAGCCGGAAATTGTTGCATTCTAATCAGAGACTCTCCCAGAAATAACAAACAGGAGGAGAAAAACGGTTTTGAAACCCTCAAGGAAATATTCATGAATATCAAAGAATTTCTTCAAAAATTCCAAAATATCAGTTCCTTAACAGAACAGACAAAATTCAAATACGAAAGGAAGCTCTCAAGCATTTTGCAAGCTTGATTTCATTGATTCCATAAAATCAATGAAATCAAGCTTGGATTGTAATAAATTAGCGTTCCAATCTAACCAAAGAGCAAAACTGCAACTTAAAGATCACGTTTTTTTTAACGTGAACGGAGTCAAAAAACAAATTTTCGAAATATCACATTATCTGAAAGTGGATAGGATTGACATACTAGTGATTAATGAAATACACCTCCGAGCAAATGATAAATTTCGGATTCACTTTTTAAAAATCACAGACATATCAGAGAGTAACAGAGGCGGCTGTGCCGCCTAATTATCAAAACCCATATTGAATTCACACACTGTCATCTTTCGGGATGATTCTGTCACCAATGAAGAAAGAGCTACAAAGATATTTTTCCAGGACAAAATCCCTTGTCTTTATTTCAGTTCATAGCTTTCCGTCAAATTTCATTAGCAATCACGATCTATCAGAACTGACTCAAGTAAACTGCCCTATTTTCATTGAAAGGGATTTAAATTTTTAACCCTTTCCGGCACGCTACCTTTTAAAGTCGGAGTTTTGATGAAAAAAAAAAAAAAAAAGAAAAAAAGGTAGGCAGTCTAATTAGGCCTAGAGGAGTACACAAGTAAAATTTTGTGAAGATAGCACTGATCGTTTCTAGCTCTATTCAATCAGTGTGCCCAAAGTGGCACACTGATTGAATACTTCGAAAAGAGTGCTGAAACGAGCATTTTTGTCAATGAACTGACCGATGAGATGTGGAGAAACAAAGAATATAGACTCTCAGTTGTCCTACATTATCGGTGAGCCCAATCTGGGCACACCTAGAGTTCGCCGTTTGATTTTAGGCAAGATTTCAAGGTAAAAATTTAAAACTAATATAGAATAAGGAGATTAGCATACAGCCCAAAAAATAACATAGAAATTTATTTTCAAACAATTCCTTTTATACCCTAAAAAAATCTGGAGGATTTCTTTGAGAAATGAGGGTCTTACAAAACCAAACATGGCTAAAGTATATGGACTGGTTTGTGTTGAGCTGCCATCTACTATAAATAAAGAAAGTCCAGAGTAACATATAGTAACCTATAAATCCTTTTTCATTCAATTTTTCTGTTCGTACAGAAGGAAATTTTTAGGTGTGTCCAAACTGGACGCACTGTGCCGCAAAGAGTTAATGCATGTCTTTGATATCACTGTTTCCCGCAGCAGTGGAAACATGCTGTCGTCATAACTTTTCCTAAACCAAGAGAAGTCCCAAAAGATCCTACTAATTATGTTAGCATCTTCTCCTGTTTATGAAAAGTTTTTGAAAGAATAACCTAGCGAAGGTTCATTGAGCATACAATGAAATATCATCTTATCAGAAAAACCAAATTCGGATTTCGGTTTTCGCAGAGTACATTGTACAGTACATCATTTGGTAACGTGGTCAATAAAATAGCGGAAGCTTTCTCTAAAAAGATGCCACTCACGGCATGCTTTCTTTATTTTGAGAAAGCATTTGACAGCGACTGGTATCCCGCTCATAAAACTTTAATTTCAAGCTCATGAAACTCTGATTCCCTTCCAATTTAATTAAAATTATAAATTCATATTTAACGAAGAGAACCTTTCAATTTCGAATTGCTGATGCTTTTTCAACTAGAAAACGCATTTACAGCGTGACTACCTCAGAGCACCGTATTGAGTCCAGATTTGTTTAATTTACTTGTTAACGGTCTGCTAGATCCTCTGGGAGTGTATGCACCCAAATATGTTGACGATACAACAATTTGAAATATTTAACATAACCCAAATCACACAATGGACTCAATATTTCTCGATGGGGCTCATTATGACATAAAATCAATCTAATAAAAAGTAATGTTATTATCTTCAGGAGATGTATAAAAATGCCAGAATATTAAAAGATATTTTCATCAAAGGAAATCAACTTCCAATCATCACTTCAACAAAATACTTAGGAGGTCATTCCAGATAAAGGAATATGCTGAATATGCTGTAGCTAAAACTTACTTTGCTTACATGTCCTTATATAGCCTGCTTGGAGGGAATTCAAATTTTAGCCTCGGCAGCAAAAATACCCTCTTTATCTATTTGATAAGGCCAATTTTTATCTATGCCATAGCAACTTGAGCAATCGTTCTCAAACCCAAAGGATAAAATTATATCGTTTTCAGAATAAGCTGTTAAGAAACGAATCAGCCCGCCATGGTTTGTCGTAACAGTATTGTTTTAAATGATTTAAATATAGTTTACTTCCAGAACTTTATTTTAACAACTAGCCATAACTTCTTTAATTAGACTTTAACCTTGGAATTTCCAGCAATTGTTGCACTCACGGAATATGAGTTTAAAATATTAAATAACTTTAAAAGACTAAGGGCAGTGCATCACGATACCAAGTGGTGAAGGATGACCTGAAGTAATAAAGTGATTATTTTTAGAGCTTCCCAAATTTTTATATATTGTACCATTTCTTCGTGTTTGTACCTCTAGGAGATTGAATTGATTTTTATTAGTTATTTGACACTAAGTTCGTGTCAACGGTACATTTATTGATGATCTTAGCTGGATTGAGACTGTACTTAATTTCAAGAATATTTTATTGTTTGTGTCCTCTACCGTGTTCCCAGCTCGACAGCATGATTTCGCACAAGTAATGCGGCGCTGTGCTAATGGTTTTCGTTACTGCTTCCATTTCTGCACGTATTGTACGGAATTTTCAACTCGAAGTGAGCCTCGGGAAAAGTTTGATAAAATCTTATAACAAGAGGAAATGAAAAATGAATGTGTATTACAAGAGGTGCTGGAAGTGATCTTCCCTCACCTGTACACACAGTTAAACACGGCTTTGCATGTTCACCTATGTTGCTGCCAGAGTATCGGGCGTCACTGCCTGGATTGTACGGCGGATGTTCTGACGTAACTCGTCGATGGTGCATGGTTTATGCTTATACGCCATAAATTTTTAAGGCCACCCCGTAGAAAAAAGTCAAAGGGGTTCAAAGTGTGCAAAAATGATTTCACTGCAGTCATACTCGTTATAGACGTGTGGCATATTGCCCCATCTGGCTGGTACCCGCTAAGTGTCAGCTCCACATCATTCAAACTGGTTCACAAATTCATGAAACTGTGCCTGGTTCACTCCGCTAGTGACAGTAGTGTAAAAAAAAATTGGCCCGATGATGCGCAGTTGTGATAGTGCACAAAACACTCTCATCTTCTCTGAATGAAGGAGTTATTCGATGATTGCATGCTCGTTGTCACTACTCCATAAACGTGTATTTTGTTACTTTACGTATCCCAACAAGTGGAATCACGCTTTATCTCTATACCACGTATAATCTGGGAGCAACATACACGAAAATGCAACGCCGTGTTGAACTGCGTATAAAGATGAGAAGCGATCACGTCCAGCACCTCTTGTAATGTAATTTCATTTCTCAAACAGATCCATAAGTCGCAGAGCGGTGAAATCGCTTAGGATTGGTAGTTCGGTCAGGAGTTCGAATCCCGGCGAACGGGCTGGCTGCATGGGCTTTTTCGTGGTTTTCTCGCATGTGTAACGTTTATACAAGCATATTTCCCTTAGAAAGTCCTCCCCGAAAACATCCCTTCCATTAAGCAGATAGCTCTGGAGTGCTTTTCCATAATTAAATAAACCAAACCATTTCACAAACATAAAGGCATGCCATGTAAAAATTTGGTTTCATTTCCTCTTTTTATAAGATTTTTATCACACTTTTCCTGCGACCCCTTCTGAGTAGGACGTCTTGCAGTTCTCTTGATTTTCTACATGACTAATTTACGGCAGCTACATGATGTTTTCTTCATATAATATTCTATAAAGATACTTTTTTAAAGCAACTGTGCAAAATAAACAATGTGTTTGCTTTAATTATTGTTGACCTTCAGTTTTTATAAGGATTCCAGAGATCAAATACAAGCGTGTATGCTTTACGTCAAAGATTTTAACCCCTTTCTATTTGCGTGGGGAGTAGAGAGATCACGTAATAAAAATATTTGGTTCTAAATTGGGCGAGACAAAAGCACTTAATTTTGTTGGAGTGGAGGCAGGGAGAGTAACAAATTTTTATTTGTTTTCAAAGCAATTCTAGGCATTTTAAGATATTATTGTAAATCATAAGTGAAATGAATGTAAAACTGCTAAATAACACGCAGCATAAATATGAAAAGAAATATTCAGAGCTCACTTCACTGTAATCATCGACAACAGTAAGAATAATAGTTATCTGTGATCATGACAAACTCCCGGTTGTAACTGTAACACTTAACATGCATGTATTAATTCAAAGTCTAACTATATAACTTTACCATATGATTTTAATCTGAAGCTGATGAATGTTTTTTCTTCTGCGAGAAGAAAGCCAGTCACCAAGGAAGTTTTAAACTGACTTCTTACTTTATTCTTATTAATTTTCACTGCAGTAATATTCTTTCGTACGTTTCTGATAAATAAGATTGATGATGATTGCTCAGTATAATTAATAATGATTGTTCAATACAATCTTAACTAATGTAACTAATTTAGGAAACAATTGTTTTCCCCAGTAAATTTTATTTCAAAAAATTATTCCAAAAATGATGAATTCTCTTTTCTTTTTTTTAATGCTCTACATTTTGCCGTTCTCTGTGAAGCTCTTTGTAACCATTTTATCCAATAACGATCCAAATTTACAGCAACTTTCATTACGTTCAAAGTGTTGTAGAGGTTACTTTAAGATTTTAACAGTTGTTTTAGGTTCAAACATGCTTTACTGTCTGTTTTCGTTTTCCATCTACTCTTCCCTATCAGAATAAGTTTTTAGTATCGAATTTTATGCAGATGAGTTAGAAGGAGTTGTAAGGGCCGTTCCCACTGGAGTTTATCTGAGCTAACAGACACAACTGACATAGCCGCCCCATCTCCAAAACCAGTTTTTTCCCATACGGCAGCTAGTTGAAAGCAGGCATAGTGGAGCTAGTCGACATAGGGAACTGACTCCGTTAGCATAGATAAACCCCAGTGGGAACGGCCCTGTAGAGACATTAGGTTTTGAAAGCAGGAGACCTGAAAAATGAGCAATGCCTTCGCCGGGACTCGAATAACGGAGCTCTCGAATACGCGTCGAGCGTGCTGACCACTACATCACGAAGGCATGCTAAGAAGGCGGGAGAAATACCTTATAGAGTATTTAAGGAAGGTTTAACTTACTTCGAGACACAGAGCTTAGGAGACCTTAGTGGCGCGTGTTTGCCGTCTGGCTTCTTCGTTCTTAAATCTACCACGCTCGGCCGTATTATACGTGCCTGTTGATAATCGCCTACTAGGTTAAGTTAAAGGCCAACTACGTTAGGTATTTATGTCTAGTTTCAGCTAAGTCTGTTTAGTTTAGTATTAGATTAGTTTTTTATTTCCTTATCTTGGGTTAAAAGCCCGAATGGAGGCTTTTCTATAAGTCCAAGAAGCGGCCATCTGTTATTATTTCTTTGAGTGAATAAAAGGGCATTTTAACCCTTCTCGAGACTATGTCGTAAATACTCGAACTCAACGATAAGTCGCTACTTACTTCACTAGGTTTCTCTACGTTTAGCATAGATAAAGTACTGAGGAACATTATAGAGTCTAAATAAAAATTATGTTTGTCAAAACCGTGGCAATTTTATTCTTCCAGATGAAGGAATGCTGTATCACCTACTTTAACAAACTACGATAGGAAGCAGTGAATTGAAATGCATATGGCATCGATTATTTCTCATTGCTGTAGTTTAAAGTATGTTTTTGAGCAACAGACTCTATGAGGTATTTTATATCAATTAACAAACTATTATGATTTGAACCATTACTATAACTTCTCGTTCCCGTAACCATCAGCAAGATGCAAATTATATTAAAAGGTATTTGAGTTGAGGCATTTGAATGTTTTAGGTATAGAGCCTTTGGCAGCTATGTGTGCAGTTTCCGTTCTATCGCCCAACTCTTCCAGTGAATATTCCAATTTTAGCAATTTAAAAATATTGAACCAAATTAAGTAGGACAATTTGTGAATTGTGACTATGAAACCTTAAATTTCAAATTTCAACTTTGTTATTTTGAACGACCGCAAGTGAAAGAGCTAATTTATACGAAAAGTTGTGCTTTCTTTTCATTTAAAGATTTAATAAAAAGGTTATTTTCGACCTTCTTAAGACTTTCTTATAATATTTCTTAAGACTTTTTTATAATACTTCAGACAGAGCGATAATTCGCTTGTCAATCTAATAGGGTGTGAAGGACTTTGATTTAATATTACACAGTTAGGACCAGATAACTGTTTGCAACAATTCTACAAAGGATATTTACAAAATGGAGTCCAAATTACTTTACGTATGAATAAAAATAATACTGTTATTGAATTAACTCCTTTTTTCATTTGTTTTTATTACTGTAATTATCTTAAACAGGCAAAGAATACTATATAAGCGAAGCAATGAGTGTTAGATCAGAAGCGGGAAGTTAAATAAGCGATTAATGGGAGGGGGAAGAAAAATCGTGCCTGTGTCTCTGAGCGTGACATATGAGGAAGTGATAGATGAGAAGTACATTTAATTCAAATGTTATTATTGCAATTAATATTACTATTATTTGAAAGAAAAACGCACTAAATTATTCGCAAATATACTAGAATGCTAAAATATTGTAAAAGTTACTGCATCTATTACGGAAGTACTAGAGGCGAGCTCACTGCTGGGAAGTCTTGTAAATCCTTACTGAAAATAGTCCCAGTGTTTTCCCTTGAAATTATCAATGAAATTATTTCTAGAAATGGATGATATGTAGTTGAAAATGTTCTCAAAATTACAGTTTTATTTGTGGATCTTCGCATGGTTCCATCTACAGTTGTTATGTATAAATGTTTCATCATATCAATTTGAAAAGTGTTAAGTATTTACAAATTTTTAAGGAGGAAATTAGTAGCTTTATCACTCTTCATTTCTCCGGGAGAATGCTTTAAATATGAATATGCTTTCCTATTTCTCCTGATAATGTGAATATGCTCGAGTTACTTTTCGAAAGTCCTCCTGCACACTTTTTACCGAGTGGCAAAATCTGCGGATGATTTGTAGTTCATTCAGCCAAAGAACCAGCCCAACAGCTGCCGAGTAGTAAAGTCGCTGAACACTGGCATTTTGCTCCGTGGTTGGAAATCCCGTGAACGGGCTGGTTGTATGGGCATATTCGTGGTTTTTCCCATGTGTAACGTGTATACGTGCCAGTTTTCCTTAAAAAGTGCTTCCAAGAAGGCATCCCTTTTCTTAGGCAGATAGCGCTCGAGACCTTGCCGTAATTACATAAACCAGATCAAATCGACAATGAACCTTGACTGCTGAGTGAGCTGGCTGCATGTTCCCTTTGTGATTTTCCACATACGCAACGTAAGTAGAGACAATATACTTCAAAAAACTTCTCATGCAGCTCTTTCTCCTCTTGAGCAGGTAGTTCTCGAAAACTCTGCAGTGATAAAGTAATTTAATCTAAGCTTCCTCCATAAACGAAACTTTCCGAATGCAAACAACCATCATTTCCTTATTTGCCATAGTTAATGACTACTCATTTCCATTGTAAATTCCTCCGCTAGCAACTTGATATGACATAAAATCTTTTTTCTTTCTGTATTAGTTGTTTTTAAAGCACTTATCTCGTTAAAGCTCTTAAATTTTAGGCATGTTTTTGTTTTCATGACGAGAAGCTATATAGATGAAAGCAACATTTGTTAAAGAGATTAAATAATAAAACAACACACTAATCTATATTCTCAAAAATATATAAATGCTGGCACAAAATTTGGCGACAAAAGGCCGCAATGTTTAGGGCAACCTTGCTGTGTGCGTAAATGAGCTCTCGGGCTTCTTTATGAGAAGATGGGCGTGCTGTTGTAACATCAAGCAAGACGCATGGTAACCGAATTATCGGAGACCACCGCTACTGAGGTTTGGTCACGGGAGGGCACGAAGCTACTTTAATTTGTTCCTCGTAGTCGATAAATCGTCGTGCTAGTGTGTAATTTTCTTCTAGCTTAAATCAATGTTTATGAGCTGTGGGTTTCAACGAATCTGAAAGAAAGGAATTAACCGGGCAAACAGAAAACGAAGTGATTTCAGATCCTATTAGCTGTCGTTTTTTGTCTGGAACTAACGAAATAAATGTATAAGAAAAAAGGAAAGAAGTGTTCTTGAGCTTCTAAGTTCTTCGCATTTTTTTCCTATTAAATTATTATTATTTTCTTATTTCTTTATTTATTTAATTTAGAAGCAAATATATCATAAATTTTTTAGACAACTGCATAACTGGCATCTTCGTCTGGTTGTAAAAACATATTATAATGGTGAAAAGGGATTTATTTTTACTGAAACCGGCACGGACGTTAAAAAAGAGGAACTTTGGATTCTTGCCAAAAAATATCCTTAGAACTCTTGTTTCAAAATAAAATAAAAACCACTATACGGTGAAAAACCTTTGTAGGAATACTTTTGTAAAGGAGATTGATTTTTTGTAGTCATGAAACATTTAACATGTTAGATATCTCCTGACTACTTATGTATAAAATTCGTTGTTTTAAACAGAACTTTAGAGTAGTTTTCTTTGCCAACAGTAATTATAGAAGAATAAGAATATAAGCATTAGAAAATCTCAATGAAAATAATTTTCAGTTTAAAATTGCTCTAAATCAAATTTAATAACTTTATAGAAAATTTAGTATTTTTATATCTCCTATGAATAAAATCGCTTAATATAATCTATCAAAATTCAAACCGAGTTCGGGTTTCTGTAAACGGGCAGACAGCACGGCATATATTTTGCTTTCTCCGTTTGTTACGAATACGAAACAATATCCGCTGGAAAATCTTCAGCAAAAGTTCTCTTCTAAGGCAGATATTGCTCATATCACTCTCATATCCTTCTAAGGCAGATGTCCTCTTTTATCAAAACCAGTTAATCATTTGATAAGTCAAATAATAGCGTGGAATTATCTTTATCCGTGATTTTCAGCTCTTCACATTACACATCGGGAAAACCACGAACATGCCCGTAATGCAAGTTCCATTTGCTGGAAGAACGGATACTATGCGAAAGGTATATTTTCAAAACTACTTCTACGGTTTCAAAACCATAGCATACTATTTCATTTTAAATGATTCATTACCGAAAAGCTGGAATCACACAAATTTAGGTACATTATTTATTTTCCGCTAAAATGGGAAATTTGTTTCGAAGGAAGGTCAGAATGAAATATCGTCTATTAATATTTTTATCAGTGATTTTCCAGGAGCTGACGAAAAAATGATGTGTCAAAGGACGTTGTTAAAAAATTTGCAAAAATAATTTATTAGTATGCTGTTCCATTAAAATTTTCTGTTATTGGTTAATTGCCTCTAGTAGCCCCGAAGAAGATAAGACTGATGATTATTGGTATTTCGAGGCAGATTCGAATGTTTTTGAATGGGCTGGCTTCATGGGTGCTTTCTTTGTTATCCCCAACATAAATTCCAAACAGATTTCCTTAAAAAGCCATTCATAAAGGCATCTTTTTCAGAATAAGAGCCTTTCCATATTATATTAAACACATAAATAAACAATACTCTAGAAATTAAGTTTCAATTTATATGTTTAATATTTTCATTATTCGTATAAAATTACAGTACAACTAAAAACTTTATCAACTATGAAACGTACATTTTCCTTTAACCTATAAAAAGATAAGAATAAATATTAAATCAATTGCTTATAAACAGAAATCGGCTCTTTTTCATAATATCATTCGTAATAAGTTGTTTTAGGTGATATCTTGAATACTGATTAATATTATTTATTATTTTCCAAAAATTTATATAATATACTCCCTATTTTTCTCTTTCAAAGAAATTTCTGAAAACTTTAACCGCATTTGTTGAATCTTTTATTGATAGACGCTGTGTTTTTTCTTTATGCCGTCAGACAGCGAATCAGTTTCTTCGATTTAGTGAGATTTTAGCAAACTTGCTGTTAAACTGTCTTCAATTAAATCCTTCCACAAAATGAATATATTACAAAGATGAATTTTTTGAAACATTCGGGTGTTTTGCAGCAGGAAATTGTTGAAAAAAATATAATTGATCAATCTTTCACGGTAAAATGCACCGCGAATCATCGATGAGAAAATTTCATCCCAAACATTTTTCATTAAGAAGTGAGAAGTTTACATATTTATACAAGATTTTGTTTCATGATCCTATTAAACTCTTATTTCTTCTTCTTTTTTTTTATAATATCCTTAAAAATTCTGGATCACTCCTCAATCGCAGATTTTAAAATCAAGAAATATTTACGGAAAGAAAATCAGTTTTGATAGTTTTTGAATTTTTTCAAAAGTTTCAAGGATGAGCAGTGCAGTTATCAAACAAATAATAGATAGTTTCTTTTCGTTGGTGCCATTTTGTTTTAATTCCAGATTTTTTATACATTCTTGAAATACATCATATTTTTTGCTAACTTTTGAATTTGATTTATGGAGTATAGGAGATTTTAACACCTTTACTTCAGCATGTTTCCTGAGATTTTTTTAATGCAAAGAATGGAAGTATTTCAGCTATGTTGGAAAACGACTGGATGCAATTACCCTTAAATTTGTTTCCTGGCGACTTCCAGAAGAAATGAATTATGTATTTTTTAGAAAAAAACTCACATTTTAATTTTTTCATGCTTTCAGGAAGGTCGCTATAACACGATTTCGGCTTCTCAATGGGTCGTTATATCCATAAAAAAATTAAATTAGTTTTAAGAAAGATAAGTCTTGGTGGTTATATCAGAACTAGCCACTATTTTGAGGGTCGTATTGAAGCAAGTCGGCTGTAGTCTCTGTTTGTAAGTTTAACTCTTAGGCATTTATTTTCTTTGTCAATTCGTCTTCTTCTGTAGTATTAAAATTTTTGTATTAGTACTTGACTAATGACGAATGGTTCTTTTACACAATCCAAGGACAATAAGTCGAGAGGAGGCATTTTTTAATGTAAGTAAATAATGTTAAACTTTATAAAAGATCCACAATTTCTGTTGAGATTTCACTAATACGTTAACTCAAACATTTTTCGAAGCTGAACACGTACAAGGACTGAGGCCTATGTTTTCCAGAACACGAATTCGAAACTATTCTGTAAATAACATATTTTTTTCAAAAAAAATTATATTGGCTAATATTTTTAGTAACTGTGTAGAAATGCTTGGCACTTAAACAATTTCAGAATCCTTTCTTAACTGATAAAAAATGTATCAGAAATCCTTTTCTAAACTGATATTTTATTTTTAGTTACCTGCAAACAGAAATGTTTTCCTCTTCGATTTGTGTATCCTCTTAGTATCATCGCCAGGTTTAAATTCTAATATTTCTGTCGATTTTTGCGGTAGGAGAATCATATATATATATATATATATATTTTTTTGTAAATTATCAAGAAAAATTTATCTTTTGTATAAAATTTATCTTTTGTATAAAAAGGATAAAATTTTCCTAAATGTAAGTACAGGAACCGGGGAGGGACGTATAAAAAAAACAGATTTGGGAATTTTCACAAAATCGATTCTTCAAGCTTAAAAACGCAAAAATATGAATATCTGTCATTTACAATATTTTTGTAATGTAATTACAGTTAAAATGTAATGTAATTACAGTTTTATATTTATGACCTACCTATGATTGCGAAAATAAAGGCTGGGTTTTTAGATACGGTGTGCATGTGTATTCTAAGAGCTAGATGCTGAGCTTTGTTAATGAAATCAGGTTGTAGAGACATTAGGTTATTTCGAAGCCGGAGAGATGAAAAATGAGCAACGCCTTCGCCGGGACTCGAACCACGGGCCTCTCGAATACGCGACGAGCGTGCTGACCACTACACTACGAAGGCATGCTAAGAAGGCGGGCGAAATACCTTATAATTTGATTCATCATTTAAATAGAAAATATATCTCCAGAGGACTTACGTGTAGGTGTATGTGTTGTTTAATGCATAGGATGGCATTTGTCTGACTATACGGTGAAACAGGTTTATCACTTTAAGAATAACATAATTATACATGCAGTATATGTATTAATGATGAATTTATAAGGTATTTCTCCCGCCTTCTTAACATGCCTTCGTGTTGTAGTGGTCAGCACGCTCGACGCGTATTCGAGAGGTCCGTGGTTCGAGTCCCGGAGATAGCATTGCTCATTTTTCACATCTTCCAGCTTTCAAAAAATATCCTAATATCTCTACTAATTCATAAATTATTATTCCAAATAGATTATTTGTCAGAAATCTCGAACAGAATAAAGAAAAACCTTACCCCATTTCTTAAGACTCGCTCTTCCCCCCACATACACAGTGCTCACCAGCAATAAAGTTCCTGAACGCTGGTAATCTGACCTATGCTCGATTCTAGACGAACAAATTGGTTTTTGTGTTTTATCCCTTCCGTAACGTAGATACAAACCGCTTCTCTTAAGAAGACTTCCATGAAGGCATCCGTCCTCTTAGACAAATAGCCCTCGTGTGTTTTACCGCAGCCAAGTATAGCAAAATAAATTTTTTTCCTCGCACATAAATGTTGTTAAAACGGGTGCATATCTTAAAATAATTTTTTTACTTGCAGTTAATTATTATTTTGAAATAATAATTGTTTCAAAATAACTAATTTAAATAGGAATATTATTGTAATCAACATATCAAAAACAATTATTAAAAATATTTTCTAGATGTGCTTGATTCCATTAATTTCATTTTCTTGGAATCAAAGTCTTTTTTTTTTTCTTCTGTTCGAGGGGCTGAAATTAAAAGGCACATTTTGGAATCGAAGAATTACGGTAATCGGTAGACCACTTTTGCTTCATAACAACACGTTTTGCAATGTTTTAAACACCTAAGTAAGAGTTCTGCTGCAATAGTGCCTAAGAATAAGTAGCTACAGCAGCTAAAGTAATGCTGCTAATAGCAGCTAAGAAAGTTACTTCTTAACAGCGAGTCAATAATCAAATTAATCCAATGTGCAAAATCCTTTGTTGTTTAATACCACCACAACTATTGTTTTTCGTAATAGGGTCAACATAGCCTATGGTAAAAACATCCTCCACCGTATACTTTAGATTAGAGTTTCTCAACCAGGAGATTTTTCCCTTTGGGGGCAATTTCATAGTTTCAGGGGGGAAGAAATGCAGTGTGTTAATTATTTAGGTTTAGTTTATGAATATTAAAAAAAAAAACTTTTATTCAAATTTTCGTATTTATCAACATTTTCTATACTTAATGTTATTTACTTTATAAAACACTTTGAAAATTCCTCTAGCTCTAGATAAATAGATATATATATATACTTATTTTTCGAGTTTTGGAAAGGATACGGGGAGAATGATCTACTAGCAATGGCAAAAGGGGTGCATGAGGCAAAAAAGGCTGAAAACCCCTGCTTTAGACGGGGCAACCTAGTAATTGTCATGAATTCCTAGGAAGAACGTCGTATATCCCTCTTGTCTGGATTTAATTAAGAGCAGTTGTAGAAATATATTAAATAAACCAATTTTATGAAATTTTTAAAACTTTTATTGCATTATCGCCTTACTACAGCTCCCCAATAATACATCATATTAGTTTTAAAATCTAAACCTAAAGTTCATTAGGTTATTTCGAAGTAGGAGATGTGAAAAATGAGCAATGCCCTCACCGGAACTCTAACCACGGACCTCTCAAATACGCGTCGAGCGTGCTGACCGCTACACACGAAGACATGCTACGAAGGCGGGAGAAATGCGTTATAATAGTTACTTGAAAAATGTTACAGTTTATTAAGCTCCTGAAATGCCCACCAGCGTCTGAGTAGTAAAACCTCTGAACACCGCTAGTTCGACCGGGATTCACTCATTAGAAAAAGGAATTGCATTGGAGGTTTTGTAGTTTTTCCATGTAAAAATTAATACAATCCAGTTGCCTTTAAGAAAACCTCTAAGTAGGCATTCCTTACCTTGTACAAATAGCAGTAGTGTGGTTTGCTATAATTTAAATAATCCAAATCCTGATCTTCTGATACAGATATATTTGAAACTGCGGGCACGTACAAGTGGGCGGGATACCAGAATTTCATCATTGGTCGTACAGGTATAGTTACACCGCACTAACTACGTGGTTCCATCCCAGTTTTTAGATTTGAAATAATTACAAACAAAGCCGAAATCCTAATCTATTGCTACTACAATGCCAATTGCTTACCTTACGAAAGGATGTTGATTGCTTACCTAATCCAAACTTACCTGTACAATTGCTTGCGCGACTTCACCACTACTAATTCTTTCGCCTTCGAGTGTGGTGCGTAGCACCTTAATATTTATACCTAACTGTGAAAGGTTTTAGGGCGTATTTTAATTTACTGGCAAAAACTCAAAGTAATTTATGCTAGCAGGAAAGTGATGATCCGCGATCCCAGTTTTTAGGAAGAAAGCCCGAAACTCTGGAAGCAATGGCTGGCGACCCTATTTACTTAAAAAAAGCCTACATTTTTGTCACCCTGCAAGAATCTTAAGTTTTACTAACGTTTATTTTATTTTAAATCTTTACTATCACTTCTTATTTTCTACTTCCTGCCAGAATTAAAAGCTTTAACTTATTTATGCAAATTTGTCTGGCGAACGCCAAGTACTTAAGTTGTGGCTTTTTGCCAAGCGAGAGAGAGGAAGGAGTTAGTCGAAGCAGGCCGCTTGCCTTAGCAGTTTTACTCGATTGCTGGTTGCCTTCCAGGCCAGAGGTTTAATCCTCTTGATAATTTTAAACGTATTGTAGTGTTAACAGTTCTCTGTACTACATACGGCTTCCTGTTAATATACGGCCAATCTTCGACGTAGGCCCTTGTTTATTATTCCAAAATTAAGTTAGAGTTTAGTTAATATTTTTATATTCTTACGTTCAGACTACAAGTAGTTGGTCTCTGTATTCCGAAGTACGGAAATTATTGTAAAGAGTGAAAAATAAAGGGTTTCGTATACCCTTCCTGTGTATCTTGTCTACTTCCCACATTTATTGAACATAGCTTTAGTAAGCTCCCTGTTCCGAGTCAGGTTCATGAATGTTCCCCAAGCAAGTAAGGCGAAACATTGAACCTAATAGTGGCGCCCGACGAAGAAGAATAACCATGGCCGAGTTTCAAGAAGAACCTGTGCTGCCTGCAGAAGCGGCTCAGAATCCAGAAATGCCAGCTGCCGCCCTGGAAGGATTTGGTTACATCGTCCAGACCATGCGCGCAGCGATGAAACCAGAAGCAACGTTTAATGGAAACTCACCGGTAACCAGTTTTTTGGAAAAACTAGATGACCACTTCATGATGTATCCCGTGCACGAGTTCCAGAAAGTTACCTTAGCTACCAGCGCTTTGAGGGGCCAAGCGCTTAATTGGTTCAAATGTATAGGCAGAAGTCTCTTGGGTCAAGCAGGAAGTCCCACCTATACTTACGAAAATTTCAAAACTGCCTTAGTAAAAGCCTTCCCTGTCGTAAGGGATCGTGCGAAATTAGAAGCGGAACTTTTCAGCATATACCAGAAACTAATTGAAAATCTCTCAAGCTTTATTTTAAGAAAAATTCACGTCTTCAAACTCTTGTATGGAAACCGTCCGGATCCTGAGATAATTCAAGTGATTTTGCCGAGGTTACTTCCCCAAGTACAAGACTTTATTGAATTAAGGAATCCGACTACACTGGAAAAGTTATTTGAGCTAGCAATCCAGTTTGAAAGTAGAAGAACGGCGGACATTGAAAGAAGACTCCAATAAACAACGAAACCAATTTGGTGCGCCAAGACCACAGCAAAGTCAAGCACACGGCTACGGAAGCAAAGCGAATCAGTGGGCAAGGAAACCCGAGCATCCAAAAACAGCCGGCGAACGTCGACAGTTCAATAGCAATCCAGGAAAAAAGTCTGAAAGACAGTGGAAAAAGAAGGAAAGCATGGAAAGAAAAAAACAAGATTTAAACTAAAACGGATTTCTGCTGACGGGAGGGTGCGGAAATCCGAAGGCCAAGAAAACCCCTCTTCCTTCAAGTTAAATACAGTAATGGTGAAAAATTTGACTCTTCCAAAGATTGAAGTGTTGGTGAATAATATCCCAGCCACCGCACTCCTGGATACAGACGCGCAGTGTTCCTGTGTGGCAGAAGATTTTTTTAGGAAGTATTTTCGGAAATACCGCATATATAATTCGGATAATACGACAGTGTTAGCTGCGCAAGGAGAAAGATGCAAGTGCATAGGTAAATTACCGCTATACGTCCGTATCAAGGACGAACATGTAAAGGTTATGTTTTTTATAGTAAAGAATCTGCAAGCACATATTATCTTAGGGATAGATTTTCTTTCAGAGGCAGAAGTAACACTGGATTTTAATGAAGCGTCCCTTAAGCTGACGATGAAACCAGTTCGAGAAGAAAAATCGGAACCGCCAATGTTAAACCTTGATCACCTGCCTAAGGAAGAGCAACAAAGAATCCGACAAGTGGTAAGTGAATTTGCTTCGTTATTTAGTGATATTCCAGGATTTACTCAAGTTACTAACCATAGTATTGACACCGGAGATTCAATGCCAGTTCGCCACAAAGCATACCGGTATGATAAGAATAAAGAAAAAATTATAGAATGGCACATTAGCGATATGCTACGTAAAAAGATCATAACGCCCATCTCAAGTAGTTATGCTAGCCCGGTGGTTTTATGCAAGAAAAATAATGACTATCCATTAACACATCCAAAAAGGTGGCGTTTCGCGATTGACTATCGTAAATAAATCGTTCTCTGTACCCATAACTAAATATCCGGTATATCCGTTACCTATTATTGAAGAAATTCTAAGGAACATAACATCCACCAAATATATGACGACATTAGACTTAACGACTGGCTATTTTTAAATAGGGGTTAGACCGGAGGACGTGCCTAAGACTGCTTTTATAACCAAGTCTGGCACTTATGCATTCCTGCGTATGCCGTTTGGCCTTTCAGGGGCACCGGCAACATTTCAGCGATGTATGGACATTGTGTTAAGGCCTGTTCTTGGAAAGTCCACATTTATCTATTTAGACGATATCATTATTACTAGTGATAATCTGGACCAACATGTACAGGATTTAAGACAGGTGTTTTCTTTATGAAATGAGGCCGGTCTAAAAGTTAATGTCGAAAAGTGCAAATTTGCAGCCCCTGAATTAAAATATTTAGGTTACAAAATATCTCAGAAAGGAATCGAGACAGACGAATCAAAAATAATCGCTGTGCAAAAGTATCCGCCGCCAAATACGGCGAGGAAGCTCTGTTCTTTTCTAGGACTTTGTTCATATTATAGGTCCTTTATAAAAGATTTTGCAGCTATTGCTGAACCATTGTTAAAATTAAAAAGGAAAAAGGCAAGATTCTCGTGGACGGCCGAAGCCAATAGTGCTTTCGAAAACTTAAAGGAAGCATTAACGCAAGCCCCTGTGTTGAAATTTCCTGAAAAGGATGAGAATTTAGAAATTTCAGCGGATGCTTCGGATTATGCGGTAGGAGCGGTACTTTCGCAAAATCAGCAGCCCATGGCATTTTTAGTCGAACTTTAAATCAAACACAAAGAAATTATTTCGCGACTGAGAGAGAGGCACTTGCAGTTCTGTTAGCAGTGCAAAAGTTCCGAGTCTATTTTGGAAGAGCGCCAATAACAGTGTATTCTGATCATGCGGCGGTAACTAGATTGTACTCAGGGAAAAACTTATCCCCAAGGTTAATAAGATGGGCGCTCAAGCTACAAGAATATAATCTGGTAATCAAGCATACCCCGGAAAGGAAAATATCGTAGCAGATGCCCTATCCAGAATTAAAATAAAGTCATGAATGAAATAAGAATGTTAAGAGAAATATAAATATTCATGTTACTTGCCATTTCATTGTGTAACATTTCATTAAACTAGTTTTCCTTCCAGATCTCTGGAAGGAACCAGATTTGAACTAAAAGCTCCTGTTTAGATGGAGTACAGATGAAAAGTGGTTGTCCATGGAGCTGATAATGTAAAAACAATTTTTTTTTTTTCAAATTTCTAGTTTCTAGTGAGAAATGTTTGTAAAAGATTGGCCTCGCGTTAGATTCTAGAGCTAAAAGTTTTCAACAAGGTCGTTTTAGACCTCAGTTTCAAACTAATTAACTCTGGCGGGAAGTATGTAAGGATCTTAAGTTTTACTAACGTTTATTTTATTTTAAAATCTTTACTATCACTTCTTATTTTCTACTTCCGGCCAGAATTAAAAGCTTTAACTTATTTATGCAAATTTGTCTGGCGAACGCCAAGTACTTAATTTGTGGCTTTTTGCCAAGCGAGAGAGAGGAAGGAGTTAGTCGAAGCAGCCCGCTTGCCTTAGCAGTTTTACTCGGTTGCTGGTTGCCTTCCAGGCCAGAGGTTTAATCCTCTTGATAATTTTAAACGTATTGTAGTGTTAACAGTTCTCTGTACTACATACGGCTTCCTGTTAATATACGGCCAATCTTCCACGTAGGCCCTTGTTTATTATTCCAAAGTTAAGTTAGAGTTTAGTTAATATTTTTATATTCTTACGTTCAGACCACAAGTAGTTGGTCTCTGTATTCCGAAGTACGGAAATTATTGTAAAGAGTGAAAAATAAAGGGTTTCGTATACCCTTCCTGTGTATCTTGTCTACTTCCCACATTTATTGAACATAGCTTTAGTAAGCTCCCTGTTCCGAGTCAGGTTCATGAATGTTCCCCAAGCTAGTAAGGCGGAACATTGAACCTGATAACCCCTGCAGAAACCTTCTATTATCCGCTGCTTCTCTCCGGGTGGCAAAACGTTTAGCACCAGCATTGTTCCTTGCAAAAACTATATTTTATTCAGATGGTCTGTGGTAGCCATTTTTCTATCGTTCTGCATTAAATAAATAAACTTATCTTTTTTTTAGAGAAAGTGCGTTTGATCACGAGTCGACCGTAAATAATATCACAATTAAAAAAACAAACTGAGTAGCATAATATTCTTAATATAACGACATGGTGCAATAATAGGTAGATTTATAGATACTTGATATTTCAGTGGGATAAATGTACTGTTTAGTTGGCTTACTATTTATAGGTACCAATCTTCTGTTTTGTACTACCAAGGCACTGCAGGATGCCTTTAATTTTGTAAACAAATTTTACTTGATATAGAAGTAGGATTTGATGTGCGCACTAGGGAACGGCGGGTGTTAAGTATTTTGCCCTCCGGTGCATATTTTGCACCACCTAAGTTTTTCCATTCGGTATTCCTTAAATTCTAAACATTTTTCCAGTGCGGCTGCATTGGTTGCGCTGGTACTCTTCCCGGCAGTATACTACAGTTCAAATGTACAAGTAGAGACACATAATGCTATATTGTAACTTCTTGTTCACTGTGAATACACATTGCTATAGTATATCGATATAATGTAACACTACAATAAAACTATATTTATAAAATGATTATAAGGTTAGTGATTGCAGTACTAAAATTAAACAACGGCACACTGATAGTACATCAATTCAGAAAGTACAATGATTCATAAATTTATGCATTGATATAACAAATAATACACTAACTGAATAATATGTTACCTCATATTTCTACTTAGCACAATAAGGATGAATAATTTTAGTTGATTCTTAAAAATGTATAATAAGTGAACCTGTTACTTTGCTGTATGTTTTCGATCGGATTGAATTCTTTTATTAGGAAAAAAATCACGCCAGGGCATCTGTCTAATAGAAAGAATACCTTCATGAGGACTTTCCAAGAAAAACTGGTTCATATTTGTATTACACATGGAAGAAACTGTGCAGGCTACTCATTTGCTGGGATATTAACTCGCATCCAACTATTGATATTCAGTGGTCCGTTTTGCTGCATTATAGTTTAATTTGTGTATGTTACAGTTACTTATTTCAAGATATTATATGAAATGTATTGTGTTACAAAATAATATGTGCGATATATGAATCAGAGGATATATTATGCAGTAATTCAACGGGATGCAATCACATGAGTTAAAATACAATGCAGTGTGCAGTAACAATGCTAAAGCAAACTGCAACAATCCGATAACTATGTAAGGTTTCCTTTAATTGAATAACCAGTTATTTTATGTTTGGAATCTGTACTGTCACTTTTCTTTCCGTTTTCTTGCCAAAATGCAAATAAGTTCGCATTTATTTACAGTGAGGTTTTACAGGCTGTTAAGTTAGAGTGTATTCTGTCTTTTGAAGGCCTCGTTTCTAGGTTCTTTTTATTTTAGAAAAGAGTTTTTGCCTTAGGCCTGGCATTAAATTACCAATAGTTAAATTCACGCCGGTGAGCTTTCTGAGCTAACTTCGAGTTAAATTGCTTTGTGTAGCCTTTAGTTATTAGTCATTTAAATTTAGCTTTACATTTGAATTTCTACTTTGAGTTTCTCGCCATAAGTGCTGACAGAGTTATAAGAACCTGGAGTGTCTTCTGTATATCTAATTTAATTTTAAATAAAAGAGTCTTATATACCTTTCTCAAGTCAAATTTTTGTTGTGAAAATTCTCCAAGCAACAGTAGTTTTAGCGATTTTTTTTTTAAAGCGAGAGCCAAAATAAATTTTCAGGAGGCTACGGTGCAGCTGGAGATCAAGGAAGTGGAGGGAAAAGAAGCTGTTGTATCACAGCAAAATGTATGAAAATTTGTTGTATCACAACAAACTGTTTGAAAACGAAAGAACTGAACAGAAAAATTAAACTTGTGGAAATAGAAATGATTTTTGTAAAATAAAATAAAACAAACAACAGAAAAAAAATTAAAATAGAAAAATTAGAAGTGTGTGTGTGGGGGGGGGGCGAGGAACAGGAAAATAAAATTACATTTCTAAAATAAAGAAAGTGATAAAAAAAGTCTGAAAAGATTCAGATTTTAATTCAGTACCAGAGGGAGGTTCTTATGCTCTAACTGAGCTCGCAGTTTACCAATCCGCTCTTGGACTTAGGCCTGCTAACGCAACTTTCTCATTTTAGCTTTATTATTAAACATAGCTTTCTTCGCACATTTTTAGCTTTTTTTATTAAACATAGCTTTCTTCGCTCATTTTTAGCTTTTTTATTAAACATAGCTTTCTTCGCACATTTTTAGCTTTCTTATTCAACATAGCTTTCTTCGCACATTTTTAGCTTTTTTATTAAACATAGCTTTCTTCGCACATTTTTAGCTTTTTTTTTTTATTAAACATAGCTTTCTTCGCACATTTTTAGCTTTATTATTAAACATAGCTTTCTTCGCACATTCTTAGAATTTCTGATAAAGTGTTGCCATACAATTTTCTATTTTCTTTCAATTTTCCATTTTCAACCTTTTCTCAGTTCATCAGATCAATGTTCAGTTTTCTTAACAAGATGACCCAGACAGTTTTTTTTTCTTTTTAAATTTGTTATTAAATATCACTTTCTTACACATATGCCCCGAAAAGCAGAATCACAAAATTTTTAAAAGCAGCATATGTTTAGAATTCCCGATAAAATGTAAAGTAATGTTCTTTCAGACTTTTCTCAGTTCATCCTATCGATTTCAGTTTTCTTAGTAAGATGATTTGCATAATTTTTTTGCTTCCGTATTATTAGCTTGAAAATGCTATTAGCTTCGAATCTCAGTTTTTCATCGAATCACTTTTCAAATAAAGAAATGCCATGACGTTGGTTAACCGAAGAGGGAAAGCTTTCATCACGCGGAAAATGACAAACGAAATCGGAGCAACTAAAAATATCGATCTAAAAACCAAACGACTCAGAAAATAAATAATTCAAACGTCCATTATCAGAAGAAGAACTGGCATCTCTAGATAAAAAAAGAGCTCTTTTGGGCTACGTTAAAATCTGAAACATTTCAGATTTAAAAAAAAAAAAAAAAGCATTTAATTTTTCTAACCTTTTTAAAAAATTTTTTATCAACTTTGCCTCTTGTTAATTTTATTTACTAAACACCACTTTCTTCATACAGCATATCTCTAAAATTTGTTATAGCGTGTTGATATACATTTATTAAAAATATTAATTATGTTATTTCTTTAAAAATAATGCATGGCGATAACATTTGGTGGCAACATATGAAAACTAAAAGGAAAAAAATGTGAATTTGAGACTAACATCACGTCTGGTGCTAAAAAAACGCGAAAAGGAGAATAAAAATGTAGAAATAAAGTTTACTTAAAAAAAAAAAAAATAAAAATAAAATACTCAACTTGAGAATAAAATAACAAAGAACGTGTAAAAATAAATTTAAAGAAAAGATTTAGAAAGAGCGATTAAAAAAGCAGTATTAAAGTTAGGCGCCTGTAGTTCTTCGACTTCTCTTTCCCTAGGCGCTATCAGAGCGAATACAAATCACTAATCCACGCTTAAGAGTCGCATTATGGTTGTTTTCTACTAAAGGCGATAAGATGGTATTTCTTAGAAGACTAGCAGCCGTCTAGTTAGAGCGTGTGTTTCCACACGTTACGTCGAGGGTTTAAACCTTGTTGGTGGTACGCTTTAAAACTCGCGCAATTATATCAAATCCTTTAATTAAAAAATACTATTATTAAATCAAATAATAGAATCAATTAAAAATGATTATAGACCAAATAACTAATAGATGTTTAATTGTAATAATGGTATGAAATAGATATAATTACAAATTAAATAATAAGATAATTCAATTAAAAAATAAAAGAAAAATAATAATGAACTGTGTTACCAAACACATGACCCAAGTTAAAAAGTCATTGCCACAAGCGAAAGATAAAACTGCCATGCATTACGTCATCCATCAAAGATTCAACACAAGGAAAAAATGGCGAGAAAGCCGAATCAGTCAAGATGGAGGACGAAGACCACATGGCCAAACATGGCGGCACTTCTAGTGACGTCAACCGTTACGCCCCTTTCCGTGACGTCGCTACCTCTTACTAGTCGAGTTTATACTACTAACGGAAACAAAATGTCTTGGATGCATTATCGAACATGGAGCAGGCGACTGGAGACCAATGGCAGATCTCTGAAAAAGCAAAAATGGTTTTCGCTGAAGTTAGTATGGACTCTGAAGTTAAAAAGACAGGTTAAGTTTTGGAGGAAACAAGACCTTTCGCCAGAATAATCAGGGCCCACCAGCAGCTGAACATCTAGTCACTGAACACTGGTAGTTCGACCTGGAGACTTTTCTAGGCGAACAGAGTGGTTGGATAGACGTTTTCTTGGTTTTTCCTGTTATAACATAAATACGAGCCAATTTTCCTTGGAAAGTTCTCCACGAAAGCATTCCTTCTTTTACGCAGATTCCCTCGTGTGCGTAGCCGTAATCAACTACACCAAACCCGCATATTTATCCTTGGAACACAGTTTGGAACACAGTTTGTGCTTTTATATCAAGTTCCAAAATCAGCTCCATTACTGTTCCCAATTCAGTAGATCTAAATGGTATTGAATATGCATGGAATAGAGGAAAATATTAGGAAAGTCATCGCAGTACAGAGAAATTCTTTAACAGATACTTTACAAAAGTCTGAGCCGCAACAGCGCTCAGAATTATCGATTTTTTTTAAAATTCTTCAATACTTAAAAAATAACGAGATTTACAGAATAAAAAAGAGGCTCTATGCGATACTAACATACACTTTAAAGCAATATTCAAAATTACTTTTAATACCATTTGTATGTAGACATTTGTGGCGTCATATGCTAAGATACGTCATGAAATGTAGAGAATTACTTTTAAAATTTCTTTCGTATTTGTATTTTGCGCAGTCCCGATGGCCATTACCTGCTCTGTTATAAAAATAACATTATTGGATCTAGTTTTCTTTGATAACATACCCTATGCCTGGATCTACTTTTTCGCAAAGACTCGAAGATGAATACAACAGGGGAAGTGTGTAAAAGACCCTTTTATTGAACATAGTTGCTTACAGACGGCACTGACACCAGCCACTTGTAGTGAGAAACATAAAAGATAATGTAACAAACTAAATTCTAAGGTAACTAGTAGTGCAAGACTACGCAATTCGATTTAACCCAGCAGGTTGTCTTAGAACTCTAATTTCTTAGGTACGTCTTAGATACTAACTTCGGCGTCAAGAATGCGAAGGAGAGATTTACAATTTAGCAGCTGGTTGAACTAAAAACGTGCACTCTCAACAACGAAACCACGCTCTGACTAACCTTTTTGCTACTTCAGTTTAAATACCCTCTCGTTTACACTAACTAATGTACATCCTGGTGACGAAACACGAGAAAAATCAGAAGGGACAGGAAAGGCTAACGAATTAAAATAACTATTAGTAAAAATAATATACCTTACAACATCACCGTGATAGATTTGGTAGAAAAATTCGCAATTTTATTTGTTATTCGGATGATATGATAGCGATGAACAGCTTGAAATTGATTAATTGATGAAATTATTATGTATATAATATAATTTAAGAAATTAAATTAGTAATTAATAAAGAAATGTGTCATTACGTGATTTCTATTTCAAAATGCAGTTATATTTGAAAATTGAACTACTGTTTGTTACAACAAATTGCATTTATGAAGCTAAAGCCTCGTGTGGCTCGCAAACCACAGTTTGGCCATGTCTGAATATAACGTAAATAAAAGCCAGTTTCTCTTAACAGCTCTGTGCTAAGACACCTTTTCTTAAACACATAGCCTTCGAAATTTGTATATTTTTATTAATTAAAGAATTTTTCGAATACTTAAATAATACCAGAAAATGTAACATAAATAAGAGCCAGGTTTCCTTAAACAGCTCTCTACGAAGACACCTTTGCTTAAGCAGATAGCCCTCGAATTTTTTATATTTTTATTAATTAAAGAATGTTTCGAATATTTAAACAATTCCAGAAGATAAACGGTAGCTTTCATTTATTGCCTTTGGAACATATGACATAATCTTTGGAATTTGCATATAATTTATTTTAATCTACATGATGTATTGCAAATTTTGCAATTAGTGAATGAGCAGATAAATCAACTGATATTAATGGTTACGTACTAGATTCATTTTCTAGCAGAACAAGATAACTGCATCTTAGTGGTTAGTCATTCTCTGCTATGTGTAACATAAAATGAAACTAGTTACACTTGCGTTGAAGTAAAATTACTAGTAAATATGTCTGCAGAGAATACTACAAATTTAATCCTAAGATAAAATTTAGACTACTCAAGGAAAAACGAAATATATATTGTACGATGAAATTATAAATTTTAAAGCTATAGAGACCAATTTCATGATTTAGACCAATTTTGTTTCTAAGTAGAAAAATTTGTGTAGACTTCTAATACTCGAAAATTACATAAATTTTTAATTTTAGGTGTCTATAATTGTTTAAATGTTAGTTCTTAAAAGGTAGGTAATACGGTGCATTTACTGTTTAGTCTGAATAGAGGTATAAAGAGTTTGGAAGCATTTAAACCAAAAGTTTTTTATGTCATTTAGGTTGCTTAGTATTTTGTTTAACCTCTAAAGGCATACCAGTTTTTGAAACTTAACAGTTGAAGGAAAAGCAGGAAAAGGAGAATCTCGCTGATCTCCGCAGAGCAGCACAAACCATTTTTCACTTTAACCCTTTCTGCAATCCTGGCATGGGGTGCAACGTGTTGCACCCACAGACGGATGAGCTGTTTAGACTTGAAAGTTCATCAGAAGAATGATTATCGGGTTTTTCACGTCAAACAGCATTACCGCACGCTGTGGAGGCGTTCGAACTGTTGCGAGCTGTCCTGTCCCCTTAACACTTACCATCATTATTCTTTAATGTCAGCGTAGAGAAACTGAGTGCCGAAATAGAGATTAATACAAAGTTCTAAGCGATGAATGATATAATGAGTATACTGGAGAACCTTTCTATGGTACTGTTCAAAAAATCTCGCATAAAAGCTCCTAATAAAAGTGCTTTGTTTTCAGTTAAACATTCTAAAGACAAGAATAAGAGATACAATTAGATATAGAATGCAAGATAGAACAAGAACAAGAAATAGTGATTTTAGATATAAGAACGTATTTCGTTCCTACCGTTTTGTAGTGTTTTATATTGGAGATTATATATTATAAAATACTATAGTTGTTTGCATCATTTCTGCATTTGTGCAACAGTGGTAGTTAATCATTTTTGTATACGTATGCAAAATGCTGACATTAAGCTAGAATTTTGCTCCGAAATTTAATTATTTTGAAAGGAAAGATTAAACTGAATTCTCCTTATGAATGTTTTGAAGAATCTGTAATACTTGCCATTTGTTAGTTTAGAAGGTATTTTCGCCCTTCTTTCCTCATGCTTTCGTGGCATATTTGGGCCCACTAGCGGTCGAGCGGTAAAGTCGCTGAACATTGGTAGTTCGGTCCGAGGTTCCAATATTGCGAACGGGCTAGTTGCACGGACGTTTTCGTGGTTTTTCCCCATGTGTAACGTGTATACAAACCAGTTTCTTTAGAAAGTCCTCCACGAAGACATCCCTCCCCTTAGGCAGATGCTCTCGAGGCTTTGTCGTAATCTCATAAAACCAAACTAAACGGTGGTACAACTGAAAGCATACTTGACGCGCGTTCGGGAGGTCCATAGTTCGAGTCCCGGCGATGCCATTGTTAATTTTTCACATCTCCAATAACTAAAGAAACTTAATTATTCGACAAGCTAGGAAGCATTTTATAATGAAGTTAATAATTAAATATTATGAAAGGGCAAAGCACCTTTTAATTGAACCAGATCTAAAATGAGAAAATTTATTTGTCATTCAAAAACAGGGTCTTTAAACGATGCATTTAGTTACCTCAAATATTTTCTTCAAGCTTAGTTAATTATAATTTTTAACAAAAGATTATTCTTATTTAAAAATAAAAGTACAGAGAAGAGAAAAACTGAGAAACTGTCTCGAAAATTAAATAACAACTGAAATTAGCTTATAAACTGAGACTTGAATTATATTTATTATCTTACTATACGCAAAGAATGTTATTAATTAAAAATTTCATTTTACTTAAATTGTAATGGTCCTCTGTTTAATTCCCTTTAATAGTTAAATAGCTTTCACGTAAGAATTATTTTGAGAAAATATCCATTTCTTCTTAGGCCAATCAGTGATACAGTGATGAAATTTCTGAACACTTGAACTTCGATCCGGGTCCAAACCCTGGCTTGGCGTCATGAGAGTCTTTTTGGTCTTCTCCGTACGTAACATTAAGAATCACTTTCTGTCAGAAAATTCTTTACGAAGCACACCTCCATTTAGGCAAATATCCCTAGTAATGCTTTTATACAATTTGAATAATCCAAAATCCAGTCCATTCCTTCTTCGGAAGCACTTTATTTAAATATTCCTAATATGTAAGTTAAAACGAATTTGTAAGGCAAATATAGACCATGAGTATGCCCACATTATCTCAAATGAAACATTATAAACTTCTAGAAAACTATAATAAAAACATCCTTACCACTTTCAAGACATTACAACTTTTTTTCCTGAAAACAAACTTTTCGTTTTTTCAGCTATAGAACCAGCAAGTAGAACACAAAAATGCCCACCATATTATTTAATAATGATTATTAAATATTCGTATTAGAAAGAAATGGGAATTACGTAATCCTTTTAAACTTCCAATTAATATCTATGGATTAACAGGACAACATTCACGGAATTTTCTGAGCAACCTCATGCCAAATAAAAAATATATGACTTAACTGCTTAAAAAATTACTTTTTGAGAGATCAGGACATGTAGGATAATGTGTATATCCCCAAAAGCTGGCAAGTAATACGTCATCGTCTTTGTATTATACTATTATTGCCTTGTTTCTCCCAAACAGAAATTGCCGCAAGATGCGTTTAATAAACATGATGTTTAAATCCGATTTAAAGTAATTATAAACTTTTACAAAGAAACTAAAATATGTTGTTATTATGAGTTTTACTAGTTGATAAAGATCAGCACAAACCCATGACATTCATCGTGGTAAGGAGTCAAATGCTCCTGTCTGTTGGCAAGAGCCTCGAGTACCATGCAGATGACAGCAAAATTTTAGCTCAATTCCGTCTCCAATTTTGAGAAAGAACACCCCAAGAGAACGGATCTAGGGTCTCACACACTTCTTTACCTATCACCAACCTCTCGAGAAGACTTTCGGTTCGTCGCATATCTAAGATTTCATGAACAGTACTTCTTGGAGAACTTTCTAATGTAGCTCACATTTTCATTAGACAATGAAAACAAATAAATATTTACATTTCAACCCGTTCGATAATCTGTCAAGCCTTGAATCTATCAGCGCTGTGGAGCTTAATGGATCTGCTATTCGTAGGTCCTCACACGAATCGGAAATTAGATACTTGCTTGAAATATATGCAACTACACTCCCTTATAATCTCTATATAGCAGTTGCTAGCCCAGAAAGTGATGGTAAAATGTACCATTTACACTTGTATATAAATCTTGTGTTGGTACGGTAGTTCAAGTAATCAGGACAGTGATTTTGCTGCCATCTTTCACATAAATATTTGGTTAATCTTTGGACTACGGTAACTCGGCTTTTGGCGAAAATTTGGCGAACAACCCTGCTAGTTTTTGTTTGGACGCCATTTTGTTTTCACGAAGTAAAGGCATGTGGTTTTTTTTTTTTTTTTTTTTTTTTTTTTTTAACTCAACATTTTTTTCCAACAATCTGCTAGCCGAATTACGCTTATGCTAGAACTTTTATGGAACAAAAGTGCTTAATCATGACGAATATTAGGTGAGAAATTGGGAGAAAGTGCAGAATTGCACACTGCTTGCCGCGTTTTTAAGAATTGCCCATACACGGTATCAGCCATGTACACGTCGACCTATTTCCACTTAAAAAAAAAATCTCAGAATTGCACAAAAATGGCATTGCGCATACTCTTGACTTTATCCATGTACACTGCTAAAGTCCTAGCTAGTAACCTTTACTGCCTTACCAAAATGTCGCTAAACTACCTGTCACCATATTCCAAAGATAAGCCAAATATTTATATGCACAGGACACAGCCTTTAAAATGTGCGATAACAGTTCTAAGGATTAGGATTAGGATTATTCAATTATGGCAAAGCACACGAGGGTAATCTGCCTAAAGGGAGAGATGCCTTCGTGGAGGACTTTTTAAGGGAAACTGGCTCTTATACACGTTACACATGGGGAAAACCACGAAAACGCCCATGCAGCCAGCCCGTTCGCGGGATTCGAACCTCGGACCGAATTAGCAGTGTTCAGCGTCTTTACCGCTCGGCCGCTGGTGGGCCACAGTTCTAAGGAGGGAAGGTTTTACGTGATTAATCTCATAAGACTATTATTTCGGTACTTTCATGATTTTTATGAAAATATCGAATGAAGTCACGATTTTCACGAAATATTGAATGAATTACTTTTAAATAAAATGTTTCCTTCAGAACAAGACCACGAAGGCATCCCTCCCCTTAGGCAGATAGCCCTAGTGTGCTTTGCCATAATTAAATAAACCGACACCGAAATCAGAACAAGATTATTAACCTTTTCTACGATTGCTTTCTTCAATTAATGTATGTTTTACTTTAAATAAATATTAAATGAGTTAAAAAGGTATTGGACATAACAAGCTTTCACTGTTTTTTGAAAGAATAATTAAATATTTAACTGAAGCGAAATATTTCTCTTATGTAATTTATTTTAGAACTAAATAAAATAAAAAAAATTAAATTAATTATTAAAAATGATAAATAAATATTTAATTATGCACTTCTTATGCACAAACGGGAAAGTAATGGACAAAAAAGAATTGAAGCACCCAAACATACAGTTAATAATCAAATAATACTTTAATAGCTTAATGGATGGGCTTAATTTCTATTTTATGACTTCACTGAGTCTTCTAGTCATGGATTTTGTAGGATTTTGCTTCTACTTTTCACCGTTATGTGGGAGTTTTTTCTGTTTGGACTCATTTCTGTTTGGAATTTTAAATTTATTAATCTCCTCTTGTAAATGATTCCAAAGTTACTCATTAGGGTTGAGATCTATACTCTGCGTAAGCATTCTAATTACATGGGGACGGTTATACAGGACCTCACATCTTTTTAAAGAATATCATCGTAACAACATTTCGGCTAATAATTTAGAAATTTCAATCAAATTTTGATTTAACATAACTTAATTATTTTAAATTATATATATGTATGTCCGAAATATTTTCCAAATACTCTTATTTCTGACTTACACCGGTCAATGTCGACCATGTACTAATGGTGGATGTTGAACATATAACAATATTATATTTTCTTCTCCGTAATTCAGTCGCGAATAAACGCACTTGAGACTTGAAATAAGAACTTAAGAACATGGGAACCTAAAACACACAATACATTCAAAATGAGAAAGGAAAATAATAGAAGTTAAAAACTTACTTAATTATACAGTACGTTCTAAATGAGAAAATAAAATAAGAGTAATAAAAAACTTACTAAATTATGTGATTCAAATCTTATTTATTGCAACAACTTAAACTATTATGGCACTTTATGACCTCTCTTTTCGACTTTCACCAGAGCATATCTGTGATTGTCCACATACACCGGTGAAGGTCCGAATATACACGAATGTAGTGAAATATTCGGTCTTTCACCTACGTATTTGGTGAATGTTGATATTCTCCAGTGAAAGTCGACATTCTCCAATTTCGGTCTTTCACGGTAACATATGTTAATATCTGCCTGGACAGGTTCGCTGAACTCACGAAACTATTTATCAATTCAAATAATAATAATAAATATATATATTATAAATATATACTTGCTAATAAATAATATATTAATACAGGTATAGAAGGTCGTTATATAAAATTTTAGAATGCGTAGGAAAAGAAAAGAGAATCCTTCTTTTGCTTTAACGCAAGCAGAAATCAAGTTCGCTTTTTACTAGCATGTTATGCGTCACAGGAACTCGAGTATCATATTTTATTTAATCACATTGAAGGATATTATACGTATCGATACATTAATTATTTTTAATGAAATTGTTGATCACATTTGATCTTGAAATCAAAGTTACTAATTCAATGAGCAACTTACTATATATTTACAAATTATTTGTAGGAAGCGTAACTTTATCCGTGGCAGTCAAAGTTATATCTGGTTGCATCATTTGACAATCTACTAAAAATCTTAAACATTTCTAGAACTTCCACCACCTCTGTTTAATAGAGTTAACGCACTTATTTATTAACACGCTTCTGAGCAACAATAGCAACAATAGGTTATAGTTCGAAAACCGGGGGGGAGGGAACCAGAGTGCATTGTTTAAGGTCATTAGAGTGAAATCAGGAAATCGCAAAGTTCTCAACATTGCCGCTGGTTGTTGGCTCTGGGAGGAGGCTCTTTAGACAAAACAATGGCAGCTATTGGAGTCCCAGTGTTAAATAAATGATTCGTTGAAGGCAGCTAAGGGAGGGGTCGCTCCAGGAGCTCCGACATGGGGTCTGAGGGAGCGCGACACCTTAACTCCCACGAACCCCCTATGGAGTATTCTACCGATTTTTCAAGCTCATTTTGAGACCCCGTCCAATAGTACTACAGATGAAACTGAATTATGCTTATTTTGGTCTACTTGGGCGAAAACAGCAAAAGCAGCTGGTGAAGAAAAATACTTTGAGACGTAGCATAAAAAGAAGCTAAGATTTGCCTACTGTTATAAAATTTATTATTCTATGCAACTATTTCGAAAGCGTTATATGCTTTCATTGCGATATAGAATAAGATAAACTTTTACCGAAAGCCTTTCAGTTTTAAACTTTAAGAAACTGAAACATTTAAGAAACTTTGAACCTTTAAGTTTCTTTAATTAGATTCAAACCATTTTTATTTCTGTTTTTGTGGATTATTTTTATGATAAACCAATACTTTTTCAATTTTTTCAACAGAACTCAACAAAAAGAAAGTGCCTTCATTAAGATATAAACACCTATATAAATAAATTAATATAAAACACAGACATAAATAAACTGATATATTCATTTTTTTTCCTTTTTTTTTTTTACACTGAGGATTAGTTGTTTTTAAACGTGCCATTAAAAGAAAAAACCCATAACGCAAATAATTAACTGATTTGTGAAACTCGAAAAAACTTAATATTAGTGCAGTAAAATATTTTTTTTATTTTTTAGGAATTTTTTTAACACTTTTTAATTACTTATAAAATAACATGTATCACTCACTAACTGAAGTTTCAGAAAATCAAGATAGCACATATTACCAGTTTATTAGTATATGTAAAAACAGTTTGTTTACTTATTTAAAGTTAGCTGATTTTAACTAAGATAAAGTACCCAAGGGTTATTTTTCAAGGAAAAGATGCCTTCCTAGCGGACTTTTTAAGAAAGACTGGCTCGTATTCACATTACGCATAGGACAAACCACGAAAATATTTATGCAGTGTGCCCCTTCTCTGTGATTTGAACTAAAGCTGAACTATCAGTAATTTTATTCACTCGCCCGCTGATTAATTCATGCATTTAATGAAATCTTTTGTGGAAAATTATACTTTGATTATAATATACGTAATTCCTTATTGATTTGTTAAGCTACGCCCCATTTACACTTTCAGTCACGAACCTTTCTATTACCGTATTTTAAATATTTTCTGGTACTTACGTATTATCCCATTGACCATGAAGCTGCAACCAAGCGGCGCGATTAAGCACCAATTATGAATAAGCATGACGTAAAAAGGCACTCATTAGTTTAATATAACTCCGATTGATTCTCGATAAGCCACCTTTTGTTTTTATGAACAACGGTATAAATTAACTCTTATTGTTGTATTTTCCTCTTGCGTTAAAAATAAATAAAATTTGGGACCTACTTTCTGCAGAAGAGTAAGCAGTCGATTATTTTTAAAGTTATGGGTAATGCTACCATAAAAAGTGTAAATAAATTGACACGATATGGTCAGAAGAAATGGCCAACAAAATAGGTTAGTTTATGAATAGATTAGAGCAATTACCTAAAACAATTATTTGCATTCATAGCATTCTAAACTGAACTTTTAGTAAAATGGGGGGGGGGCAACAAAATAGTACAAATTAACAAAAGTCTTTACCAATCGCAAAAAATAAATCGGGTCGAATACGAACAAAGTATCTCGTTTTGGTTTAATTTATTTAATCACGGCAAAGCATACTAGGGCTATTTGCCTGAGGGGAGGGATGCCTTCGTGGAGGCCTTTCTAATGGAAACTGGCTCCTATACACGTTACACATGGGGAAAACCACGAAAACGCCCATGCAGTCAGCCCGTTCACGGGATTCTAATCTCGGACCCAACTACCAGTGTTCAGAGACTTTACCGCTCGCCCGCTTGTGGGTCCCAAAGTATCTCGAATAATGATTGTATGTCAAATAAAAGGGGCATCAGTTCCTTCAGAATTCCACAGAAACGATTAGCGCAACGTTTGGGAGGGATCTCCACCAAATTTTACGATCGACACAATAATACGTAAGTACCCTCTTTATTATTAATACTTTTTCATACAATTATTTTTAAATTAGCCAGAATTTCAAGTGGAAAGCTTTCTAGTCGCGACATATTATTTTCTTATTAAATATTTTTATTATATTGCAGTCGTCTTTCTGATGAAATAAATATTTGTTCAGTATAACAATTTATGCTTTTGCTTCACATATTATTCAATTAAAAATTCCCTTTAATCACCCTTTATGAATCGAGATTAATTTAGATTCATTAGTATTTTAGAAATTTCTTTACTTAAAACTATATTTGAGAGGTAAAATAACTGAACACTGGGTTCGATTAGGTTATGTTATCTGAATATGGCAAAGTACACGAAGGCTATCTGCCTAGGAGAAGGGATAATTTCGTGGAGAAGTTCCTGAGGGAAACTGGCTAGCATTCATGTTGCACATGGTAGTAAGCCATTTTTCTAGCGGAAAATCTGTTACACATGGGGAAAGCCACGAATACCAACCATGCAGCTAGTCTGTTCCCCTGGTATCGAACGAGTATTCTCCCAGCATTCAGAGGTGTTAACCATTTGATCACTAATAGGGCCTCGATCTGGGTTCAGATCACGGTGAACGAGCTAACTTCATGGGAGTTTGAGTGTTTTCCCTTGTGTACTGTGAATAAATTTCTCTCAGAAAACGCATCAAAAAGGCATTTCTTTCCTTACGGATATAGCTGTCGTGTGCTTTGTCATAATCCAATCCAAACCATAAATAAAGCAACGTTCCCAAACATATTTAAAATAAGGGGAGTTGTTATTTCGTAAGCTGAAGTCCAATTCAGAAATTCTTAATTTTAAGTACATTCTAAAACTTTCTATTAATTACAGCATTTAAAATGATAATTATTTTTTGCACCATAACACGGAGAATGGAAATTAATTATTTTAAAATTTGTATATAAGAATGAATTAAAAATATGAATTGGTAGCCACTCTAAAATTTGATGAGATTTTAAAAAATGTAACGAGCCTTTATAATATTTTGTTTCATCTGACACTGAAACGGTACTGGGGAAATAGCTTCTAGCTGTAAATGCAATAGTATAACAATTTCGAGCGATAGTTCATCCCCCTCTGCATTAAATAAACTGTATTAATACATTCAAAATTATGTTAGGATATATATATATATATTATATTAATATGGTTATTTCAGTATGTATAATTTAACAGTACCTTCGCCCAGTAAAAGATAGTTATAATAAAATACGTTTATTAATTTCAGATAAAATCTGCAATTCCTTTTTATTAAATTTGAGATACTATTCAATGAGCGTAAATAGTGCATTTGTCATCTCATTTATGCAAGGGTGTTCAAGAAATGTGGCTTCAGACTTTTATAATATTGTTCCCCAAAGCGTACTTCCGGTCACAATTTTTATTTAAAGAGTACAAAATTTTATGCCAAAAGTTTCAGAATTGGAAGTGGGAGGGTCCTGTGAGCACAAAATCAACTTAGTCCTTTCTCTTTTCATCCCAACTCGAAACAGTACCATTTCTCCCACTGTCTTCCCCCACCGACTCACACTTTCCCATTTCATCCGCTGCTCGAAAAGTCACTTTACTATAAAGAGTACACCTGATTTCCTCATTTATATCGGTTTAGACGAGAAGATCTTGACTTAGATTCTTACTGTGATTTCTAATAGTTATTAAATATTTCCTTAGACAAATTCTTCTGAGTAAAATAATGAAGGTCAGGGCATGTTCAAAAAGTGTGCATCTAACTAAATCTTATTACGTTGCTGTTACATATTGTCCGTTTTTTTTTAATTTCCCGTACTATTCCCGTAAAGCAACAGAACCACGTACACTGTTTGAAAGAAAATAAAAATGTGACAAATATAAAATTAAGATTAATGTACAAGCCTTATTAAAAAACAGTGAGCCCTCTTCAAACGCGACCATCCGCGGTTTTAGAGGATTTTAGAGTTCTGTGGATGTGGTGATCTTAGAAGACGACATTCACTGCCAGTATTTTTTTATGTTTTAAAAAATACAGGCTTCTTTTAGAAGACGAACTCTTAGAGAGGTAATTATTTTCTAATAGATAATGGAATTAATATAAGGTCAATTAAAAAAACGACTCTTTTTACTAAGAGATTTAAAAGCAATATAACTGTAATTTCTTTTAAAAAGTTTTATTTGACAGTCAAATATTATTATAAGCTGAATTATTTTGTGGATCTTTTCCATAATATATAACTAATATATGTCCAAGCGCATTTAACAAAAGCAAAATAAATTCTTAAAAAGACTAAAAAATGTGAAACATTTACAACAATTTTCGCATTATTATATATAATATTATTAATGAATGATTAATTTGTATAATATTAAAAATACTTAAAGTCTATAATATTTCATACTGCATATATTAAAATTTCCCAAAGAGAATAATGCAATTTAAGCAGATTTGTCGCATTAAGAAAGGAGTCATAGAAGCAGTTTCTTTTTACTGAACAATTTTTCACTTTTTCCATTTGTGATGCGTTTTAATAACCATTTCCTGTAGAACTAAAGGCAACAACAACAACAAAAGGAATTCTTTGTTTTCTATTGACCTGAAGTCGTAAATTCTTTTCTGTTAATTATTGTCACATAATTTGCTGTTTTTGGAGCATTCTAGAACAGCAATGTCGACGACGTAGAAGAATTGATTGTATATCCATAACGAAGTGCAAGAGTTTTGATGGCGTAGTACGTTAATCTATATTCAAATGCAAACTTAGCATCTGAGGTCGATTCAATATTCATTTTTATTTCAGTTGACATTTGTAGCCGCAATTTACTTGATATTCTAATCGTTCCTATTAAAAAACATTTACATTTTCGATACTGTTGCGATAGGAAGAGAGCAGAGCGAAATAGCGTCTCAATGGGAAGAGAGGTAGAAGCTTAAGTGCGCAATTACCCGATATGAAACCTCACCAAGAGAAGGTTTGGGTTTAGGTTGCGTATTCATTGAAAGGTTATGCTTAGGAAAATATTAGAAATGTTTTTACAATGTTCCTTCTCTTTACTTAAGAGAAATACTGTAAAATGTTTTATTTATTCTCTTTAAGGAGAATCTGACTCTTCAAATCTTACTTATAATAGATTAAAACTGGTTTATACACATACACGTAATAATGATAAAATCTGTATCCACTAGGAAATAACTGCAAGGAATATTCTTCATTTTATTCTTTCAGCTGTACCATCTTCAAGAATTAAAAAAATTGCTTTGGTATTTTTCGGCTCCCAGCTAAGGAAAATGAGCCTAATTCATCATGTCGGTGTCTGTATATCAAAGATTTCGCAGATTCAAATTTAGGGATTTCTGTGTCGAAATATAGTCCTAATCTCGTGCTGGTGACAGAGTATATAAATTTGCTAAAATTGAGGAAATTCTTGACGAAACTTTTTTTCTTTTTTTCCATTTTGCGATATATTTTTCTATCTCGATTTTCGCTATGTTAGAAACGCAGGTATGGTTTTCTTCTTGCAGGTATGGGTTTCATCATCTTCAAAATTTATCAGCGGCCGAGCGGTAAAGTCGCTGAACACTGGTAGTTCGGTCCGAGGTTCGAATCCCGCGAACGGGCTGGCTGCATGGGCGTTTTCGTGGTTTTCCCCATGTGTAGCGTGTATACGAGCCAGTTTCCCTTAGAAAGTCCTCCACGAAGGCATCCCTCCCCTTAGGCAGATAGCCCTCGAGGCTTTGCCATAATCACACACACACCATATTTATCAATAGATTTCTGCTGCCGTGAATGTAAATCCAGCGTTTATTGCCAAATTTAAAATTCCTTTTTGATGTTACTGTTAGGTTATCACGCCTGGTTTCAATAAATTCAGATTTCGATTAACTCATGATCACATTTTAAACAGAGATAAATGAAAAATATCGAGAAAGAAATTCAGAATAATCACATATGACTGGATACAGAACTGCATTTCACACCTGTGCATCGTTCTGAAATTACTTCGCGACAACTGGTGTGTTGATTATATTGTTAGGTATAATGAGGCAATTGGTATTTAGCACGTAATGTTTCCGTCTCAACAAATTACTCTCTCAACAACGACTTTTTAAGAAGAGGATGAATCAGGGAAAATTCAGCCTTCCGTCAGTAGGGACTGTGTTGAAGGAAATGGGGGAGAGCGGCGGATAAAATGGGAAAGATTTTGTCAGTAGGGGTTGATGATGAGGGGAATGGGGAATGGCAGCGTTTGTAATGGAATGATTTTGACCACAGGATGAAAAAGAAAAGAACAGAAAGGAAATTTCTCCACAAAATTAGACCTTTTCTTCGTTATAAAACAAAATGTTCAATATTCATGAATCATTTCCATATCTCTCTGAGCAAAATTTGAGAAGATATTAGTAGTTTCATAGAAGACACTATAAGAAGTTAATAACGAGAGTCGTTTTACTAACTGCGGAATCATTATTCACCAAAAGCAGAACTATTTTTATGTATGTCTCGAGGTCTGCTGAAAACTGATAGAAAGTTGCTTAACAGTTATAAGGTATTTCTCCCGCCTTTTTGGCATGCCTTCGTGGTGTGGTGGTCTGCAAAATGGGCGCGTATTCAGAGGTTTGCGGTTCGGGCGAAGGCGGTTGCTCATTTTTCATCTTGCCTGCTTCCAGAAAATCCTGATGTCTCTACACAGTTATTACTAAAAAATGCCTGTTTATGCCAAAGTATTCTCGAATATTAATGAGGAAATGAATGTACTACTTGGATTTTACGAGAAGTATTAAAACAAGTTCGGGAAATATTAAATAAAAAGATAGACTTTATATATACTAGCCCTCCCATTCCCACTGCTAAAATCTTATTTCTAGAAACCTTCTTATTAGAAGAACGTATCTAAGAAAAAAAGGTCTCTCAACTTTGAATTCGCAGTTTTTCTGAATATTTAAATATACAGGGTGTTTATAAAGTCCTGGAGCCATTTTGATGTTTAATAACTCATAAAATAATGAAGATATAAACAAACTTATGGCATTTAGTGATGGAATAACTTATATATTTTCCTTTTCAGGTTGGAATATCTTTTGTAAATATCGTCTGCGCGTGTGGTTAATTTCAGATAATTTCATTTTCCAGTTTAAATATCTGTACTTTTCTAAATATCGTCTGCTTATTAATTGCATTTTTCTCTCTTTTGTTTTTGGCATCTTTCTGGCATTATTAATCGCCATAATGTGCGCATATGGGGACCTGAAAACCCCCATGAATACCGTGAGGCACAAAGGGATTCCCCAAAGGTTAATGTGTGGTGTGGACTAATACACGACCTAGTCATTGGGCCTTTCGTTTTTACAGAAAAGACGGTCTCATCAGTCGTATACTTAGACATGTTGGAAAACTTAGTATTTCCACAACTAGAAGAGCTTCAGCCACATGTCTTTTTGCAACAAGATGGTGCACCACCTCATTGGGATACCATCGTTCGTAGTTCTTTGAATGATCATTTTACAGGAAGATGGATTGGGCGAGGAGTTCCAATTCCTTGGCCACCCAGATCACCTGATATAACGCCGCTGGACTTTTTCCTTTGGGGATTTGTAAAGGACAACATTTACAGGAGGAGAGTGTCGAACACTGATGACCTAAAAGCCACAATTACAACCGCAATAGCCTCTGTGGATGCCGACATACCGGTACCTGGCGTGAAATTGAATATCGACTTGATATTCTCCGTGCGACGAAGGAGGCACACGTGGAAGTTCATTGATAAGGGTCATGAAACTTTTTGAGTCTATCTAACCATTTATGTTATTAATTTTAATCTATCTTTATTATTTTATGAGTTATTAAACATCAAAATGCGTCCGGGACTTTATAAACACCCTTTATATTTACATCCTGAATATATATTGAAATCCGGAAAATGTAAATTTAGTTCATTTTAATTTTAGTCCTTTTTAATTTTTTTCCATTAATTTAAATACTTTTTAATTAAATCTCTTTTATTCTGAATGTATGATGAAAAAGACGTAGTAATGCTGATGCCATAAAACGCAGAATGTTGAATCCATAATGAACAGCAAACTTGGTAGCCGAGGAAGATTAAATATTCATTTTCATTTCAATTGATATTTGTGGCCACAGTTCGCTTGGCATTCTAATCGTGCCTATTTTCAGAATATTTTCATTTTTGACACTATTGCGATAGAAAAAGAGCAGGGAAGCAGCTTCCTAGCAGCATCAGAGGTAGACGAAAAAAGTGCACAGTATCCAGTATGGAGGCTCATCAAGAGAAGGTTTTGGGTTAGGTTGCTTGTTAAGAGAAAAGTTTCAGTTTCGAAATTTTGAGTTCAGGTTCCGAATTAGCGACGTCATCAGAATAACCCATGCTGTGCGTCGTAGATCGATCTAGAAATGATACAGTCCAGAAAACGTATTATTATTTTTATAATACAGAGAGGAAATACCTAAATTAAAAATCGGGTATGAAGAGGCTATTATTAAATTAAATTATAAGGCAGATTTATAATTTTTTTATCTTACATACATACATATAACGTATGTTACCGTGAAAGACCGAAATTGGAGAATGCCGACTTTCACCGGAGAATGTCAACATTCACCAAATACGTCGGCGAAAGATCGAATATTGCATTACATTCTTGTACATTCGGACCCTCACCGGTGTATGTCGACAATCACAGATATGCTCTGGTGTAGGCCGGAAAAAGAGGAGTATATGTACACGCTGTCATTGCAAAAGCAAGTGTTCCACAAATAAATGCAATTGTAAAAGCAAAAGCCTCTTGTGCAATTCAAAATGTCATAATAGTTTAAGTTGTTGCAATAAATAACATTTGAATCACATAATTTAATAAGTTTTAAACTTCTATCATTTTCCTTTCTCATTTTGAATGTACTGTGTGTTTTAAGTTCTTATATTCTGAAGTTCTTATTTTAAGTCTCAAGTGCGTTTTTCCGCAACTGAATTACAGAGAAGAAAATATAATATTGTTATATGTTCAACATTCACCATTAGTACATGGTGAATGTCGACATTTACCGGTGTAAGTCAGAAATAAGAGTATTTGGAAAATATTTCGGACATACACCAAACGACTACGTGAATGTTGACATTCACCTATGAAAGTCGACATTCTCCAAATTTCGGTGTTTCACCGTAACATATATATATATAAATATGCACATTTAACTGTAAAAATAATACATATAGCTATTTTTTATATACCAATAAAAATTAGCTGTTAATGTTCTATAAACAGAAAAATTAAAAATTGTAAAAATTTAGGAGATTTGATAATACAACTCTATTTGAAGGCTTTCAAAATTTTCAAATTACAAGTTTGCGATTAGCGAACGGGAATCGAATTACGTAAGTTTCCGAACTGAAAGGCAGCTGACGGTAGAGCAGTAAAACCAAAGAATCTCTAAGAACCTCCTTAGAGATTCTATGCTAAAACCGTTATAGGCAAACGGAGTTCGCGAAGAATAGGCACTCGCACGGAAGCGCTATCCCGGGATAACCAGTTAGACGATTTTCAATCGGGAAAAGAGATCAAGACGTCGAGAGTCGTGAACAGACATGGGTTCAAATCAGGATTAGCGGAGTGGGCTGCATTTTTGTGTTTTTTTCTCATGGGTAACGTGAATACGAGAAGGGTTCCTTAAGAAGTTCCCATTTCTTAAAAATAAAAATGCTATTATTTATCTACCTGCTTAATTTTATTCTGAAGACATTACAAGCTATATTTGTTTATCAAAAATCTTTTGTTTTGAATATATTATGTCAGAATTCCTCCCCCCTTTTCCTGTTATAATCCAGGAATACGTAAATGACGCTTCGATTCTGCTTCTCCCAAATTCATTAGGGAACAAACAACTGCTAATTAACTTTCAAATGTATCATCTAATGTATTTTCGGAGTCAGTCTCTTCAGCTGATAAAGCTAGAATTACTCCTTCAACCTCAAGTCATTTTGGAATTTCATATTTTTTCGAAACCCCAGAAATCACATTTTTCAGTTTAATATCCTTTGGGTAAAACTGGTGAGTTTCAAATATCTGCTGCAGTCTTGAAACAATATGCCGACCAGAATGTATGTGTTTGTATCACCAAATAAAGACATCGTTTATATTTAAAAGTCTAAGGAAATGTCTCTTTAATTTTTTGACGTTGACAATTAAGTTGACTTCAAATGAGGAAAGTTATTTGCAGCTTGCAAATAAATAAATAAAAATGTTCAAAGAAGTAATTTGCGTTTAAGGGAATATATATAACATAAATATATATATGTATAACGCAATATATATATATATATATATATATATATATATATCAAGCAAGGTAGTAATTACAATTTTGAAAAACTAATTTTGGTCTAGGAAACATCTTGCGCAATATGCTGCAAAATAAGTAAAATATAAAAAAATGTAGTAAGCTCGCCTAAAAGTTACCAAGAGTTGTTGCTCCAAAAAGTTCAACACGTTTTAAAAAAATTAATACATATGAAAATCAAACCATTAAACATGTAAAACATTAAAAAATATTATATATTTAAAAAATATTTTATATATATATGTATAACATTGTAAGGATTATGTTAATTTTATTAACAGTTAAATTTTAAGTTAAAGTTCCTTTCCTGTCAAATTCTTAACTTCAACTTACTACTTCTGGCCAGAACGTAGTTTTGGAATCTTGCTGAATATTTAATGAGGAAGAGCGGTATTTAAATCACGAAATTACTTACAGAGTGAGAGAGAATCCGAGTTTCTGATTTACGCGCGTCTGCCTTTTTGGCCACTCTCTCTCTTAAAGCTGTTATTACGCTTGGCCGTACTCAGGCCCTTGCTAAGCTTCGTAGTCAAATAAGTTAAGAGGCCAGCTCGATTTGAATCTTGATAGCTTCGGCTATATTTCTTTAGTTAATCTTAGTTTTAGTTTAATTCTTAGTCCCTTAAGTTCAAGCCCAAGTGAGGGCTTCGTTTGTACACTCCCAGGCGGAGTTTCGTTAAATCTTATTGGAATAATAAAGGGTTTACCCTTCTATCTTGTTGTTTCTTATCACCCGAACTTGAGCGATTATTCGCTTATCAGTTCTTAAGTTTCTTCACTTCCAACATTAACTTAGAATTACAAAGTGAGGAACTCTAACAATATAAAATGGAAAGAATTTGATTACAATTAACTTCAAAGAACCGACTGCAAATATTGTGCGAATATTTTCTCAACCTAATAAAGGTTGCAGAAAGAAGGGAATTCTTAACCCTTTCTCGGGCGCAAAGTATCTACTTACAAGGTATTTCTTCGCCTTCTTAGCATGCCTTCGTGGTGTAGTGGTCAGCACACTCGACGCGCATTCGAGAGGTCCGTGATTCGAGTTCCGGAGAGGGCATTGCACACTTTTCATGACACCTGCTTCAAAAAAGTCCTAATTACTCTACAGTGGCCCCTGAACTAAAAAAAAGGTGGATGATGTTGATGCTCCACCACCAGGATTTGCGGATGGGTCCCCTAATCTCCATTCGCACTTTAAAAGTTGGAGTATATGAGGTATTTCTCCCGCCTTCTTAGCATGCCTTCTTAGAGTGGTCAGCACACACGGTGCGTATTCGAGAGGTCCGTGTTTCGAGTCCTGGCGAGGGCATTGCTCATTTGCTCATTGTCTCCCGCTTCAAAAATCCTAATGTCTCTACATACTAAATAAGATTACAAATTTGATAGTGGATGACATTTATTTATTTAAATTGAAAAATAACATGTAAGCATGCAATTAATTTATTCAGGATAATGTTTTTCTTTCAACACAATGCATTTATTACAGAAATCAAACGTAAAAATTAACATACATAAAATCATAAAACTAAAACAAAAACTGTCAATAAATTTGTCAAGGCGCAGTGAATTAGTCAGATGAAGTGCAGAGTAAAGCATCTAACTAAAAACTTGTATAATAAAGTTATGCTTACAGTTTGTTTTTAGAACGTCCGAAAAGATAGCATGATACAGAAAAAATGTATTTTTAATAATATAAAATATATGTTATATATTTTTTTATATTTTTCGAGATGAAGCCTGAGGAAATTTTGCCTTGTGCGACTAAAAATATTGTCTATTTATTTTTCCAGAGCTACAGGAATGTAGCAGTTAATTTTATAGCTTTCTTTTTGAGAGTGTAGAATGATTTATATGTTTTCCCCAAATCAAGTTAGAGTTCAAATAAGCGCAGATGTCGCCCAGGCGTGATAATAGTTAGTGATGCTGATTGCCATACCGAAGGGCCGAGTTCAAATCCTGGAGGAGGTATGGGTAAATGCATAGTGTCTGTGCGGCATGGAGCGCTCAAAACAATGGCGAGCCGAAAGTCCTCTTGAGTAGTTTGATGATAGGAGAAGAGGTGTGGAAGACCCTCCAACTCGTTCCCGAGGGTTCTTTCTTTCCCAATTGGGTGGAACTATGAAAAGTCATATTGTCATTTTTATGATGCTCAATGCTCATGCCAGTGGCAGACGCAATCTTCCACTCCTTGCCATGATAAAATTCGTGGGCTTGTTCTGATTCAGACAACTCAGATTAGCCACAATAAGGTAATCGCAGATTACAATTTTATGGAGAAACAGATTAAGGGTTTACGATAAACCATCGAAATGAATACAATATAGCAATACACAAAGAACTGAAAATATTTTTCCTTATTCAGAAGTATATAATGTTATAAAAATTCATTTCTTAACCATTGTAAATAGGAAATTGGAAATATAGAAATTTGTTAAATTTGGCGATGCAGCTCTCTTAAAATTTCGTCAGATAGTTCGCCATTGACGATAAAAAAACTTCACTTTTAACTATTTTTTCCCTGATTCTGTATAGAATATTTTGTAGATTATTTTCTATATTACTGTTTTGTACATTATTTTTATTACTGTTTTGTAGAGGAGTATATTCATATGCATATATTTGAGAAATATTGAGAGTTCATGATTCTTAATATTTCTCAAATGGTCTTCCGAATAGATTGGAAGAACTTTCGTGTATGATCAAGGTTTATAGAACTATTATAAAGCTTGTAGCCACCTTTTACGAAAACTTCTATATTATGTATAAATTTTTAACCACATTTTTTGACTTACTTTCATTTGCTAAATTTAAATACTGAGTGATATATAAATTAAAACATTTCATTTCATTCCGTTTTTACAACATTTGGTAAATATAGCCATTTCTGATCTTTCACTGCACAGCAGCACACGACAAACAAGTCTGAAAACAGAAAACATTTTACAAATTTAGAAAGATATATGCACCAACATGACAGTTCCAGCGAACTTAGTTTATGTTATTTGGAAGAGGGCAAAGAACCCGAGAACTATCTGCCTAAGAAAAGGCTGCCTGCGTGGAGTGCTTTTTAAAGGAAACTGACTCTTATTCATATTATACATAGGGGAAACTACGAAAACTCCCATGCAGGCAGCCCGTTCGTTGTGATTTAAAAGTTCAACAGTGCTCAGCGATCTTATTGCTTCCAGTCAGAAAATAAACTTTTGCCATCAGGTCTGCGGTAACAATTTCTATATGTAAGAAATGTAAGAAGCCTCCTTTGGATGGCTTTGAAAAGTATATATCTATATTCTTATTATATAGAATTCTAGTTATATAGAAGAAAGGAATAAAGAAAGAATGAAGTAGAATAATGCAATTTAAAATTAAATTTCGAACAATAGTTTTAAAACTAGTTATAAGAGATGAGAGCAACATACTTAATTTAACGGTAGCCAATAAGCAACGCTGGCATATATATCTTTTTGCAAGAAATTGTTTGCTGCTTTCTGTGCTGTAACGGAAAAGGTGCAACATTTCCATAAAGCATTAAAATAAATGTACCTTTGATTAAAGACTTACGAAATATATCGTTGCCTAGCTACTCAATAATATTTTCGATTTCACTTGGTAAGAGGTACATAAATACACTTTCAACTATCATAGCGCAAAAAATCAATGTTAATTCAATTTGCGATTTGAAATAAGTCAACGCTTTCCATTTTAATGGTTATAAGATTTTCCACCTAACCGGTTTTTAGAAACTGGCAGAGCATTTTCGAACTTGTCAGTTGTAACCCTACTCAAAAACTCATTACAGGTGCTAGAGTTCCTGGAGAGCCGTTACCAATTGTTGCAGCTGAAGAGGAACTGATTTGGTAGTCAGCTTTCCTGTTAAGTGCTTCATTACTTAATACCGATGACAACACTCATTCTATTCATCCGTGACCTATGGCACAGAAATGCTACGCTTTCTATTGTTGATGGAGTTTGAAAACTAGCTCATGACTTGTTGAAACGATGCAAGTAGGCAGAGAAAATTAGTTATCATTCTGTCATAAACACTGCGTTGAAGGGATAGATTCCTTTAGGCTATCAAAATCTGTGGATCGGAAGTAATTTACTTAGAAATCCTTGCCTCAGTGTTTGATACCAAATCTGATACATTTTTGTTTAGTAAAATATATAAGCATTCCTGAGTCTCACTCATGAACAATAGAAAGGTATTGCTACTACATACATATACAGGGTCCGCCAGTGAAGCGGGGAATTTTAAAAGTGTAATATTTCATTTTATGCTTACGAGGGGGGCGTGGAGGTTTAGATTTACCCTGGTTGACATTTAATGCCATTTGCTGTGGTCTGGTTCTGGTGTACAGAGTGCTTTCTGCTTAAAATCATTTTTACTTCCTTGTACGAAGTAAAAAAGAAGCATTGTAATTTCAAACAGTATCAGGCAGCATATTTCAACCAAAATATCCATTTTGACCGCTATCGAATGCAATTTAACGATGTTTTTGCGTGACATCTGTACGTAAGGATAGAATAAAAAACTCTTTTCCTCCAAAGAAATTATAAAACTGCTTTAAAAGGAATTCTGAAGAGAATTTTTCGTGGTGTCTGTACGTACGTATGTATCTCGCATAACTCAAAAACGAGTAGCCTCAGAACGTTGAAATTTTATATATAGGACTGCTATAACATGTAGATGTGAATCTCCTATTTTGGTTGCAATCGGCAGCACCAAACGTATATAAATATTTTATTTATATATATATCCGCTTTGTTACCCGGCTCAGTGATCTCAGTTTCTTTACACTTATAGGTTTGTAAATTGTACATTTTTTTGCTTTAAAAGTGATTGAATTATGTTGTTCTTATCTTCTGGTTAAGATTTTTATGCCTTTAGGGAATCTGAAAACAATATTTGTAGAATTATCAACAATTTAAAAGCTGTTTAAGTGCGGTTAAGCGTAATTTTTAAATAGCATAGCGGACATATTTGTTTACATTTGAAACAGCAGACTAGTGGATTTGTTGCCAATCTAGAGAAACTTAGCTCCGCAACAACAAAGATAACGCCTTCATTTATTATTGCCAATTAAATCATGCTTAATCCTTTCTGGAATTTTTTCGAGGAAATAAGTGTTTAAGATTTACTTCGTAATTTTTAATATAGATATTTTGAGTTTTTATGCATTTTTGCCCTGTCGCGAAGTGAGAACTGAATTAATTGAATGAGAAATATTGAATCGTCTATAAAAAACTGTTTCTTTTTTGTTTTGTTTTCTTAATTTCTTTTATACATCGTTCTAGATTTATTACAGTATTTGAATAGAACATGTCGCAACGATTAGATAATTCTTCAAATGATATAAATTTTGTGCATTCTGAGTTACAATATGAACGAAATAACGCTGTTAAGTGAACCTAGCGCCAGAGTATCGCTATGGTAAACAAATATAGTGAATTTTAAAGAGTGTATTTATTTTGTTGTGGTTTATGCGCTATCGACGAAGTAGATTTAATTCGATCCAATAAGTTTAAATGAAATAAAAGAAAAATTGCGTATAATTTAATATTCCGTACAAGGAAGTCATCACACATCAGATCTTTTAAAAATGGTGACTGTGACTTACGTCAATACTGGAATAATGGAAATCTAGGTGAGTTGCATGAAAAGCATTACATAGTCCGAAAGTTACGGTGTGATGTGCACTTTCATCATGTGGAATTACTGAGCCATATTTTTTCCAAGACAACAGAGGGAAAAGCTACCACTATTAATGCAGACCTCTACACATGCATGGTCAAAGTATTAGCTCCCTAGGTTTCTGGAAGTTATTTTTTTCCCAGGAGGATGGGGCCACAAGACATACTGCTCTTGTGTCCACGGCTACTTTGACAGAACTCTTCCTGACGGACTCATGTCCGAATGTGGCGACATCTCGGGGTCTGCAAGTTCCTCAGATTTGTCCGCATGCGATTTTTTTCTTTGGGGATTTCTGAAGAATAGGGTGTACAGTGATTAACGGCAAATTATACCGAAATTAAAAACAAATACCATAGAAGAAATCACACGGATTCAACCTGACCTGCTTCGTGGAGTAATGGGAAATTTTTTGTCAAGATTAGAAGAATGTTTACCCAGAAACGGCTCTCACTACAGCGGCGTTATTTTTAAAACGTAAAATGACGTACTTTACTCAACTCATCTGTATTCTAGTAATAAATGTAAAATTCTAGTAATAAATGTTTCATGGAAAAAAAAAACGTTACTTTCAAAATTTCCAGTTTCATAGCCGAATCCGATATATAGCTTTTATATCTTCAATTCGGCGTTTAAAATTTGCTTGTAAATTTTTCAGCTTAATAGCAGTTATAAAGTGCTCTGGGGTAAATAAGGTACATTAATAATGACATTCAACCCATTTGCTTCTATTGTCAGCATTGTAAGAATACATAAATATTATTATATTCTGATATTTATTTTCTGCTCTCTAATTTTTTTGTACCTCATCTACCACTAGCTCAAGCCAAGAATTTTTCGATGATGGTGATGTATTAGAGTTTAGTAATGAAGTAATTATTTCTTTTTTCTTATAAAGCTTCTGAAATGAAGTCACATGAATTTAAAAAATCTACTGCATATGTTTATATATTTGAAAATTAAATAATGTCTTTGCTATAAAAAGGTTGTTTGATTGGTTATGGCTAAACAATAGCCAGGAAACTCTTATGTTCATGTTACACATGGGAAAAACCATGAAATACCGATGCAGCCATCTCATTAAAAAAAAAAAAATCTAGGAGGAGGATTCGACGGTTTAATTCAGTCGGTCACTCACTAGCTTAGCAAAGAAAAACTGAAGAAATTCGTTCCGCTTTTTACTGTTAAAATAAATTTATTTATGGAAATCGTAACAAAGATCAAAGATTGGAAAAGATGTTTTGCACGGAAATATTGCAAATTGGTGTTACAAGATCATATACCTTGATCTCTGCAATATATGTCAATGTTATGTTTTTAGAGACTGTTATTTACCTTTTCATAAGATTTTCATCTTTCAAATTGAAAGAGTGCAATTCTTAACAAATTATCAGTTTACAAACAGTACATGCGCTTCTTAATAATTATACTTTTAATTTGCTTTTTAATAATATTTGATAATAATTGAAGCAATCTGTAAAACGTTTAATTTGTGTGAGTTTTTATATTTCTAAATGGTAAATTTTATAAACATTCCTCACCGTAATTTTAATGCCAGTTATTGCGTGTCTCAGTGAAGAATAAGCTTCTGCGCTCTGCCTAAACACTTTTTTTTTTTTTTTTTTAATTTATTTTATTTTATTTCTCCTTCCCCTTTATGCATTTGGATAACATGTCCTTTCAGTAAAACACTAAATCGGAATTCAAATCCAGATAGAGATGCTATTAGTTCTTATTGATATTATTAATTCTTTTAACGTCATTATGTTTTGAAAGAGAATGTATTCATGAAACACAGTTTTCAAGGAAATGATACAAAAAATTACGTAATACAAGAATTTTGGGAAACAAGTAATTTTTATTTATTTTATACTAACTTATTGTATTCGATCAAAAATTTTTCTATGGTTTTTCTCTGTTAACTGCTATTCAAATTATAAACAGTTATTCAAATTATAAAGATTGGTATCGGCAGGTTGAATGAATAATAATGTGTCAAACTTAAATTTTTGTGTATGACTTATGTTTAAAAAATACAAAAGTACGATGTAACTTTCTTACGATGTATGGGCAAAAAGTGTAAATAACAAATACTTTTCTGCGAAATTTTAAGGGAAAATTGTTTTAAAAAAATTAAATTGATATTACCGTCATTTATTCAACGTGCGTAATTTACCTTCATTTTGAATACTTTTTTTAAAATATAATTTTATAAATTTACATAAATTTATGGAAAAATAAAAGGAGTTAAAATAAATAAATGCATATTTTTTAACTTAATTTTTGTATTACATTATATTTTGTGGATTTTCCTTGAAATTCTTTTAGTAGATAATATTGAAAGAATTAGTAATAATAAAGACGTAAAATAAGCAAGGCTGCTAGCTGAATTCTAACTGCAGTTTCTCGTCTGTACAAGCAGTACATAGTCAACTACATTAGCAAGGCTTATAGTAGTCTGGGAAACTTGAGTAATATAAATCGAACCCAGAAATTTAGGCTCAGATTTTCTTTTTCTTTTTCTTTCTTTCTTTTTTTTTTTTTGATTTCTGGAGGGAACGCACTTTAAAATCCTGTCTAGTTTATGCCACCCTTGTTTCCAACTCAGTCCTTCGCCGTCTCTGTACTGCATTGCCAAGGGAGCCGAGGTAATGATCGCGGTGCTGATAGTCCGTGCTGCTGCAAACGTCGATGCACCGTACGAGCTGATACTGGGCGTACTGCAAACATGTCCATGTTCTGACTAATGGTCCGTGATATGGTTGCATGGTTTTGCACGGCTGACCTCACAATATGTCTGTCCTCTTGGGCGTTAATCATAGGATAGGAGGGCGTTGAGATTCTGCATGCCGTTCAGTATGACCCTCAGCAATCTATTGATTCCATATTCGTATGAGAGTGGTTGGATGTCGACCAGTGCGGCGGGCGATATCAGGGAATGATAATCCACACTCTCGATAGGCAACGATCCAGCCTATATCGAATTTCTACACTTGCTGGTAAGCATTTCTTTTTATTATTCGAGGCGCAATACGATATTCTGAGCAAACTCCAACCTTACAAAACGATTTCCGAGTGAGAAATCCACTACACACCCTTTTTGATATGCAGTGCTTTTGATGTCGTTTCTTCCTCCTGCGTCTTCTAAATGCGCTGAAATTCTAATCATTTGCATATCCCAACCTCTCCTTCCTTTTATTTGATTTTGGCATTCGTCAGATCATTCCTTCCTGGTGTTGCTATTTTAATGGCCAGCAATGTATATGTACATTATACATATTCTTCCTCTTTATTTGTTTGTTATTATTATTTTCACATAATAAGCGGTAATTCTGTGATTTTATAAGATAAGTTTATACCAACTACTTACTAAACAAATGAATCTTACTAAACAATGAACGAGATTTCATATTTGTAGATTATACGTCGTAGAACCAAGAGTTTGGAGGTTTGGCATACAGTTCCTGATTCGTGACTAATTTAAAATATTGACGCATCTTATGTGTGACGATATACTTCAAAGCCATCTTTTCCAATTACTTATAATGTCTTCTTCTATGATTATTTTACCTCATTTTTTTTTTTTCATAAATCGAACTCCATGCAGAATTTGTTACATCATTGGCAAGAGATTAGAATCGCAGAGAGTTAAGTTGGATGAGTAAGTGCGATTCGAAAGCATCCTATTTTTGAAGGAAAATTTTAGTGCATTAGAGATAGACATGTAGCTTCATTTTTATGGAGAAGGTACTTTCACCTGTCCATATAGTGACTTTTCATAGACCAATCCATTTTGCCATTAAGAAGAGGGATGGGAAGAAAAGGCCAATTTCAATCGCTGATTTTTAGATTCTACTGTGGGTATTTTTTTATTTTGAACAATATTAGTTTGAACTATCACAGTTTTTTAATTATGTAGATTAGCAGAAATTGGCTTCTTTTCTGATTCAAGACTTTTCTCTTTGTTCGGAAAGGAATTTTTTAAATTTTCAACTCTGTATTTACTATATATACTAAAATGGGTGATAAAGTGATAATTAATTAATACCGTGATTGCTAAGTTATAATTACATACAGAAATTAAACAGCGTCTCTTCTGATTCAAGACTATGTAAAGAACAAAAACTCGTCATTTCCTTTTAGTTCGGAAAGGAATTTTTAAAATTTTGAAATCTGTATTTACAATATGTACTAAAATGGGTGATAAAGTAATAATTAATTAATGACATAATTACTATGTTATAATAACATGCAGAAATTAAACAGTGTTTCTTTTCTTTAACTTTTAATTAATTAACTAATTAGAAAACTTCCCTGTTTACAAGTTTATGCATTTATTCTTTTGAAATTCGTCCTCATAAATTTCAACACCTCATTTACACTACCAGCGTCATTTCGAAGTTCTGTGACTGCGCAATGCTGCGTGAAGAAAGTACTTTAATTTCGTGAGAATTGCGGAAGTGTTTTGTGATGCCCAAGTCTCGCAGAACGGGTCGGGAAAACACTTGTCTCAAAAATGCTGAAATTTTCTGAGGAATCAAATATATAGAAATCTTAAATCTCCATAACACCGCCCTGTTTCGGGATCTCTTGACGCTCTGCGATAAATGCTGCATTCTTCTGACAGTTGTACATGCGACTATCAAGCTAACATGTTTTTTCCTTTAAAAAAAGGATGACCAAAGGAGGGAATGAAAACAGAAAAAGAAAAGGTAAGCGACCCCCCACGAAGATACATTCAATAATGAGCCCTTAAAGGGTTTTGTAAAGGGAGGGAAGTCACAGTTGCCTTTATAGTGGGACGATTCCACTGGCAGGCAGTTATTTTGGTGAGATGGGTGATTTAAGCATAGGCATTGTGTGGGTTGCTTTGTGGCGGCGCCGCTCTCTAGGTCAAAGGTCCGCGCCGCAGGTCTGTGATTTAAGGCTGCGAAGTTTCGTCACCTTTGCCATCGGACTTGAATATTGCGATCACGCGGCCATTCAAACTGTCCCCTTGTATTTTTCACCACCGTCAAAGTTTTTACGGGGAGGACAAGAAGATACTTTTGAAGCCGTCATATACCGACTCATACTTACATGCATAATTTTTCCTAAAATTTCGTTCAGACATTTTTGTAGCAATTTTTTACCTTGCTGCACTCCGAATCTAAAGCTGATTGACGGTAGAAACAACTATGTTTCAACTCAAATAATTAAAGAAATTTAATTAAATGTCATTATTAGCGCATAATAATTTAAACATAAAATTTTAAATATTTACATTGCGAGAAATGGGAGTAAATGAAATGAGGTGTTCGAGCATTTGATGCGGCTTTTAATCAATCTTCATTTCAAACTCTTTATTATTCCACTGATTTATTCAATTGGCTCTCGTTAGGTCAAAATAGTACAGCTCTTGTATTACGTTTATGTTTTTGATATAAATTACACAGAAGTGGCTAACAGCGAGTTGAAAAATATTAATTGCTTTTTATCTTACTTTGATAATGAAATGTAAAGCAAAAAGAAACAATTGCTTCTTTTAGTAAACTGAGAATCGAAACTTAATAATTTCATCATGACTGTCGATTCAGATGCAAGGAAATAAAAACTTCTTAACAGCAGTGTAGAGAATGCCTATAATTTAAATTATAAATAAAATCAAATAAAAAAGTGTTCTTATTCTGACAATTCCGACTTTTCAAGAAATCGCAAAACTAGTTTCCGAATACATTAATAAATGAATCAACTGGATCTGCAAGGAGCGGAAAAATTTTTGACTTATATTTCCATAGAACATGAATTTATGTGTTGCAGTTACTAATATGATATATATATATATATACATATACATCGATGATGGCCAACTCATGGCGAGAAGCTGAGGAGGTTTACTACTATTGAAAAATTTTTCAAATGCGTGTATATTTTCTACTTCTAAAGCATTTTAGGACTATGCACTCAAAGATTACGTGAAATGAATATCACAAGAATCTTGAAATAACTGGGTTTATTATTCCAGGATATATTGCTAAATATTTCTAAACGTAATAATACTATATGGCTTACAGCCCAAAGACAGCCTTAAACTAGCTCTTGAGGGCACAGAAGTTGGCTGCCTTTGCTCTACGTTAAGAAATGAATGAATAATCCTCATTCAAAGAGTTTATAATTTGTTAGCAATGTGAAATAGGTTGTAGAGACATTAGGAATTTTTTGAAAGCAGGAATCATGAACAATAAGCAATGCTCTCGCCGGGACTCGAAAGACGGACCTCTCGAATACGCGTCGAGCGTGCTGACTACTACACCACGAAGGCATGCTAAGAAGGCGGGAGAAATACCTTATATATTCCCCCCTTTTAAAGGGCGACTGGGGATTAGGAGACCCAGTTGTCAAATCCTGGTGGTGGAGAATCATCATCCACCACCTTTTTTAGTTCGGGCTCCACTATAGAGACATTAAGATTATTTCGAAGCAGGAGAGTTGAAAAAGGAGCAATACTCTCGCCGGAGCTCGAACCATGGACCTGTCGCATGCGCGCAGAGCATGCTGACTACTACACCACGAAGCCATGCTAAGAAGGCGGGAGAAATACCTTATATTTTATTTTTCAAATGGGTATTGGTAGAAGTCCATTATTGTTCCTTGTAATATTTAGTCAAATGAAAAAACGTAATGTAAATTTACCTATTCATTCTAGGAAATGAAAACTTTTTTTTATGAAAATTCATTCTGGAGAAGTGAAATCATATATAGCTAAAGCGGATAGGGATTAGTGTAAGTTTAGGTCAAAATCCTGCACGATGTAAAATCCCTCAAAGAATACTTTTAATAGCATTTTTAAATAATTTCCGTTCACCTTTCAAAAGAAAACAGTACTCACTTTGAAGAATTTAAAGAAGGGGCATTGAATATACATTCACACACATATATATTTAAGATAAAATATTTATTTTATAGCTTCTTAACTTTTTTTAACTAAATTATTTTTGTTTTGTGTTAAAAAAAAAGTAATGTATCGCTTTAAACCGCATCCTTTCAAAATTAATCCTTCTCATATAACACTATTGACGCAGATACTTAAATAAATCTTTAGCCAATAATAATTTTAAATTTTGGAAACCGAAACTTTAATTTCGGTTTCCAAAATTTAAAATTATTATTAATTTCGGTTTCCAAAATTAATCATTCTGAATCGGTTTTCATGTTAGACAAGTCGAATTTCTCCTCTCTGCTTCTGTTGCCTGCAAATTTATCCTGTCTACGGCTGCATGGTTTTTTTTTTTTTTTTTTCCTTTTTTTTTTTCCCCCGCTCTGATATTAAAAAGGTAAAAATTCGTTACAGAATCAGCGCTCTTAGCGCCAGTTTATCAATAACGCGTCGAGAAATTTCATTCTACAATAAAAGCATTGTTTTGTCAGTCGTCGAAGCCGGCTTCGACGACTGCTATTTATCTTAAGTACCAAGTTCTCTGTAAATCATGTTCTCCGCCGCGTTATCGGCTACTAAGTTATTTTACGCATCTACGAAGTTATTATAATTGATATCCTTATTGGTTTATATTCTGCCGTCAGATGAAACCGATTATTTGAATGGACAATGGATATATGTATCTATAAATAATAATTATTTACTAAAGAAATATTGATTATATTATCTTCTAATATTAATTTTAGTAGAAGTATCTAAAAAGAGTGAACCCATAGGTAGGAAGTTTAATTCCGAAAATTGTTTTAAAGTAACTTGAATGTAAATTGTTAAAAATGTTTTACGGGAACTTGAATTAAATCATGAATAACAAAACTTCAATTGGAAAAAAAAAATTAAATTAAAAGCAAGTAATTATTGCTATTGATCGGAAATTAGTTGACTTTTCAAGGGGAACAAACCAACTTCCGTTCAATCAACAATAATTAATAAATAAATACGAAGGTGTTTCGTCTTTTACTCAAGTAACAATGATAATGCCAAACTGGCAAATTAAGTTAGGCCAAATAGTTCCATGAAGTGAAGGTATTTAGAACCAAAGAAGAGTACAAAAGAACTCATTCTTATTAAGCATTTTCGCTAATACAATTTTGAGTGAAAAGCAATTTATGTAGTAAAAATGATTAAATACTTGAGTAATTGTCCCCCGACACCCTCGTTTTTATGCATTTTAATTCAAAACTATTCATTACTATTCATTCATTCAAAACTATTCATTTTCGAACTAAGTGAATTTAAGATCATACAACATTATTATTATTATATATATATAAAATCTGAAAAGTTTCAGCTTTCAAATTACGTCCGAAGGGGCGTTTTTAAACGTTTTGTGTGCTACCTTCATTTATTAAATATCATGTTCTTTGCACTTAAACCATAAAATTCAGTTCAATAGCAATGTCGCAAAATAATTTTAAAATGAACCTATCTTTAGAATTTCCGATACACAGTTCCGCGCACTGGAGATAAAAAGGTCCCCTCCCCCCGTAGAGTGTTGCCATTGCTCGCTTTCAAATCCTTGAGTTTGTTAATCAAAAATTCGTTAAAGTTTTACAAAATATCAAATCGATAATAAAACAAATTCCAAATTTCAAATTTGATCTTCCACTTGCCCATATTCGTAGGAGGATTACGTCATTCAAAATTCGATGGCTCTATGTATCGTTGTTTTATCACAATGCGAGAAATGTACATACATATATGAAGATTTTTCATTATTTAATTTCTTCAAATATAATGCAGGACTCTAACATTTAGTGGCAACAGTTTGAAAAGCGAAATAGACATTTATAGTGATTCAACGCAAAATCGCAAAACGGAAACAATAGTCCTTCAGGGACGAAGCCCCTTTAGACTAAAAATAATAAATAAATAAACGAATAAACTTGTGCGCAAGGGGACTACGCGAGTAATATGAAACAGCTAGTTCAGCAATAGAAGGCGGATTGCGGATGAGCCGGCAGGATGGCGGATTGCCGATGAATGAGTTCATCGGCACCCGGAAGTCCTATGGATGGCTTCGGAGTCACTGTAGATACGATGCAAGCGTGTCCGTGAAACTGGCAACTACTTTTGATGGCAAAAGTTCGGTAGTGACTTTTCTGGAATAATTGGATTCTCATTTACAGCTTTACCCTATTGCAGAAATACAGATGGTCTCGATAGCATCCGCTCGATTTCAAGGACAGGCGCCGACAAATGGCACAAATGCATTGGTAAATTTCTGTTGGGAGAATCAGGAAACGAGAGTTATAAGTTGGAAAAGACCTTGTAAAAGTATTTTCCGTGGTGAAATATAGAACGAAATTAGAAACAGAATTTTTAAATGATATAAAATTAGGGTCAAAGGGTCGACGGGGTATACGAGTAGTGAAGAAAATACGGGTAGTGAACTTGTCGAGTCTCACCTTTTTTGAAAGCACAAACTGGTGAACTCAAGAAAGGCTACAGAAGAATAATCCTCTTGTCTTAAAGTACAGACAGACAAAGTTAGAAGAAGGGTGTAAATAGCCCTTTTATTTGAACACAAAGTTGCTATGTAAATTTAGTTTCTACCTCAAGCGAAGTCATTTTTTATTAAGTTGTTAAAAGCAAGAAGCTTGAAGTTGTTTTCGAAATTTTGCGATAATTTAATGTCCCGCATATTCCGGCATATAACGAGCACCTATAATTTTAAATTACATTTTAAAATTTTTAGTCATATTCGCAGTATAACGCGCCCCCTTTTCTTTACGAAGAAACAAGAAAGATACATGTGCGCTGATCTTATTTTTTGAAGTTATTCATTCGAAGATTTTAGCGGACGGTAAAAATTAAAACTCGCGATCATTTTTAAAAGAAAGACGGTGCCAAACCGTAATTTCACAAATGGTGTTTTCATTCATGTTCACGAGAAAGGATGGATGGACGAAAACTGTGTGAAATTGTGGATGAAAAATGTTTGGCAAAAGTCTCCGGTTGCTTTAAAGAATCCAGAAGGTTTTAGTTTGGGACTAGTTGGACTTCATCTAACGGATAATATGAAGAAATTGTTGAAAGAATGTAATACAGACACAGCTGTTATTCCAGGAGGACTGATGCCATTAATTCAGCCTTTAGATATGTTCACGATATTATATAGATATTATTATTATATATGTGTATTAATAAACCATTCAAAGAAAATTTTAAACGACAGTGAAATATGTGAATGTTAGAAGGAGAAAAAATATTTACAAAAGGAGACAAATCTGTCATACCAGTCTAGAAATAGTCTGTGAGTGGATAATAAAGGCATGAAATGAAATTAAACCTGACGTAATTCAGAAATCGTTTAAAAAGTATAATATTTTTAATAATCTAGTTGGAACAGAAGATGATTATTTATTTATAGATCAGAGTGACAGTGTAAGATCTGTCACTGTTATTCCACATAAACTAAATTAGATCCTACAATGAGCCCTGGCGAATTCTCGCACAGGCGTGAATTTAATACCAGCATAGAAGAATGGTGAAAATAACCCTTTATTAATTCAAACTAATTAACAGAAAGGCACGGACTTCGTGCTTTACAAAGACACCGACCACTTGCGGTGGAAACTAAAACGTAGAATATAATACAAGTTCAACCTGAAATAAATAGTGCAAGAGCGCACTTAAGTTTACGCCTAAGAGGTGGACTCACCGGAATCTAACCGACGTGATATTAATCTGATAAGACCAAGAGGTTTACTAGCGTGACCGCGAAATAACAAAGAAAGGTGCGCTTGGCTAGAGAAACACGCTCTGAATAAACTGAAATATTCACAGGTTTAAATAGCACTTCACTTAACTTTAAATTTACATCCTGGCGAGAGAATCTGAGGGGAAGTTGAGAAGTTTAGAACAGGTAATCCAACTTAAAATAAATTTGTTATGCAAAATAAGGAAAACCCTACAACAGTGATGAGGAAGATTAAACAGAATTCAATTATGTGCCTGAAGATATAGCGGAAGTTCAATACAATGAACTTTTCATATTATCTGATAATGAAAAATTTTAAGTTCATAAGCTATGTTATTTCTTTTAAATAAACAGCACTTAGGTACATGTATAAATCTAACATTTGTATGCTCATATTTTGGTTATTTTTAAATCTATCATTTCTATATTCTTCGTATAACGCTCACCCGTAAATTTCTATCTTACTTTTTGTGTTAAAAGTGCGTGCGCTTTTTACGCCGGAATATACGGTACTCATGAGTTATTTTTAAATCTATCATTTCTATATTCTTCGTATAACGCTCACCCGTAAATTTCTATCTTACTTTTTGTGTTAAAAGTGCGTGCGCTTTTTACGCCGGAATATACAGTACTCATGAGTTTTAGTCAAAAAAACTCAGATTTGTTAGAATTAAAATTCGAATTGTTGGCGAAATTTTTGTAAAGCATGTAAAGCGAATATGTACTACTGATATAAAGTGTACCTGAACATTGAAAATTTCTTAGTATTTTGTGTGTAAATATGCATTAAGTGGTGCAAAGTTATTATGTTTCAAGAGTGATTACTTTCCATGCTAAAAGTAAAAATGTTTGAAAGTTTAACTATTGTTGATGAATTTAAATGATTTTCTTGCACGCATGTGAAAAGAATGAATGAAGTTTAAGTTAGACTCTCCGGTTTACACGCGGTTAGCACGTTAGGTATAGCTATGAGCGTAAAGTGTTATCGAGATCTCGGCAATCAAGTTTGATTTAACATTTAGAAAGATGTTAAGGTGGTAGTTAGTTTGTTGTGACACAACATTACAGAAAATTTTACATAACAAGTTTCTGGAGAGCGTTGTGGGGAATTAAATTTATGAGGGAATGAAAATTGTATGAAAGCTAAGTAAATGTCATGGAAAGTTAAACTGTTGTTAAAAAATGTGGGTAGTACCTAATATATAAACATATAATAATACACAATAACTTGTAGAGACATTAGGCAATTTGGAAGCAGGAAAGATGAAAAATGAGCAACCGCCTTCGCCGGGAATCGAACAACGGATCTCTGGAATACCGACCTAGCGTGCAGAACCACACTACACCTCGAAGGCACGCTAGGAAGGCGGGAGAAATACCTTATATACTCCCCCTTTTAAAGGGCGACAGGGGTTTTTAGGGAACCCAACCGCCAAATCCTGGGTGAGGAGAATCATCATCCAACACTCTTTTAGTTCGAGCGCCAATGTAAAGACATTAGGATTTTTTTTGAAGGCCAGAGAGATGAAAAATTAGCAATCGCCTTCGCCGGGAGTCGAACCAAGGAGCTCTGGAATACCGGCCCAGCGTGCAGAACCGTTAGACCTCGAAGGCACGCTAGGAAGGCGGGAGAAATACCTTATAAACTAATATATTTTCCTTACAGATATATTAAAAGGAGTCAAAGAAAATTACTCTTAAAATTTTAAATCTTCGGATCTTAAACTTGAATCTTGATAGGAATCTTAAACACAGAGTTTTTCAAGCAGAATTTAAAACTTAAAATTTAAAGTTCGAATTTAAGTTTTGAATGTAGATTGAGAATTTTAAAGTTAGAATTTAAACTCTCAACAAGTGCACTTCGAGTATTTAAATTCTGGTGGGGAAAAGTGTAGGGGTTTTATTTTATTTCGTTAACAGTTATTTTTATTTTTGAAAAAGCCTTTCTTTTACCATTTTAATTTCCCACCTACGTTTTCCTACCAGAATATGTGTCCAGTATTACATTTTATGCAATTAAGGTAGAAGCTAGTATATAGCCGCCCAACCGGTGTAGTAGTTAGCGTCGTTGATTGCCGTTCCGTAGGCCCCGGATTCATATCCTGGAGAAGTCATGAATGTTTTTAAATGTATATAGTGTCGATGCGGCACGGCGACACTCTAAATATTAGACGAACCGAAAGTATTTTCGGTAGGTTTGGTGGAAGGGGTGCGAGACCCGTCCTGGGATCCGTACTCTCCAACATAATTGGGGGCGGAACTGAGCCAAGTCGCACTGTCACCTGTATGGGGCTGAAGGCTGTTGCCAGTGACAGACGTACCTTGAGGGCTCCTTGCTACGAGGAATTTTATGGGCTTGGGCTGATGTTTCTGTCAGATAAGTGAGCATAAGTAACAACAACACTAATATTTAAGCTGAAGTCTGGGTTACTTCAGAAGAAGAGCATGTTCTGCCTTTCAGTCACGTTGTTGCTATTAGTTAAAGCTTGCAATTCTACTGCCGTACTTAATACGTGCCTGCTAGTATACGTCAGTGACTCTTAATAAAGGGCCAACTACGCATGTTGGCCCTTAATTAGGGCAGCTTCGGTTAGCTAAATTTATCTGGCATAAGTTTAGTTTTATATTTTTTATTGAGTTAAAGCCCAAGTGGAGGCTTCTTGTACGCCCAAGAGGGGCCACCTGCACATCTATTTTGTGTTAGAAGAAAAGGGTATTTTACCCCCTCTTTGGAGTTGTTATTTGCGCAACAAGAATTCAGCGAATAACCACAACATATTTGTTCGGTATTTTAGCATTGAAGGAACTCTATATTTTGGTTAGGATATTACACAGTCTTGAAAATTAAATATTCTCTTTCATGTGTACCAGAAGCAAAAGTGGGGAAGTTTTGTAAGAAGTTCGAAGGTCCATATTTGACTGACAGAATAAGGGAAATAGTAACATATTTGAAAGGGCCAAGTGAAGAAAGGTCTAAACCAAATGTAGACCAGTTAAAGCGCTAATATTTGCGCTTTGGTATGCCAATGATAAGAGATGTTTTGCATCTAGTGTGAACTACGAAGGGTCATCTAGAAGTGCCGCAGAATTGCCATCAACATTGATAACGGATAACAGGGGTTGAAATAACAGAAAAAATGTACCCCAAAAAGATCCAGCAACAACCAACCAAGTGATCAGCAACGCCTTTTGGGAAGCCAGCGAATGAGGAACCAGGTGACGAGAGAGGTTTTCAGTGACGGAAAGAAGTATGGACGCCTCAGACAGAATTTTCGCAGGAAACGACAAGTGAAGGACGAGCCACTAGAGCCGATGGATTCCCAAAAGAACCAGGGGAGGTTTTCGATGTGACAACCAGAACCAGTCCAGCCGATAAAGTCACAGGCAATCCAAAGGAGGCTTCTAATAGGGAGTTTAGGAAGAAGCAAGCGGTCGGGCGACAAAAGAGTTCCTTCAGTCTTAGACGAAATCTAGGTGAATTTAGAGACAGCATGGAAGCGCAAAGTTGACGAACTTTGCTCCCAACAAGGAAAACTGCATGTCCCAACAAGGAAATTGCATGTCCATCACACAGCTACTTTTCCTTCCTGACAGGAATTTTTGGAGAAGAGAATGCAGGAATATTACCAAAGTAAACGGAAACTGAAATTTATTTCCTTTTAAGTATTCAGTTTTTGATTTATACGTAAGTACAACATTTGCTGACTATGCTGAGTTTTGCCTCAAGCTAGGATATTTTAAATTTCTATTCATCAAGCAGCTTTTCAATTTTGACTATGCATTGATCTGAAGAATTTTGAGTTTCTACTAGAAACATGACACTGTGGCTTTAGTCCAAGAGTCTGTTTTGAGAAAACTTTGGCAGCTCTAGACTTTGTAGAACAGATTTAAGCAACTTCTGTACCTTGTAATGTAAAGTGCAAACTGAGTAATCTTTTGTGTGTAAATGAAATTTAAATGTTCCATGAAATATGGTTTTTAACTGTTTTGCAAAAGTCAGATTTTCTGATGTGCGTCTGATAAATTTAAGCTAGCAAGTGAGAATAAGTTAAATGAAAATAAAAGCTAGACTAGTGAAAGTAAATAGTTAGACGTTAAGCTTTCCAACCAACACAAAAGTTGTAATCAAATTTAAAGCTTAGAGAATTAGCTACAGTTTTGAAATAAGGTGTTCATTAAGTCTAACGTGCCTAAATGATTAACATGTAGGATTTCGGTTAGAAGGTAGTTGTGGAATATTTTATACAACTGCACACACAAACTTGCTTACAGTAAAATGCTGGAGAGCAGAGATGAGAAATTAATCGCAGAGGAAGGGCAAAGTGTAAGAAAGGTTTTGATGAAGTTGAAATACATAAATTAAAGATATGTTTGCTAAAATATTTTCCCTTCCATTTGCCTGGATGGGGATGAGAGATTGAAATAGTAATGACCTGAAATTTTCTCCAGGAAAAGCGAATTTTCTCTAAAAATTTTAATTTAGTTTTAGACTTTTAAACTCGTGTTTGTAAAAGTTAGCTCATGTTTAGGTTTAAAATCTTAGCAAGGTCGTTAAAGATCTTCACTGCGATCACTTAAATTTTGGTGGGAAAAGATGTATTATTATTTAAATTAACCAGTTGTTTATAATTTCAGCCTTTATTGTAACTTCTCCTTTCCATTTCTTCACCAGAATATAAATTAGTTAGGTAGTATTCAAACTAAAGTTTTTAGGCTGAAAGACAGAATTTGTTTCTGCCTTTGGCGGGTATATTACGCTAATTCTACCAGACCTGATAAGTTTTAATTATTCGGCTTTGCGTTATTGCTGCCGACATTTGAATTTAATACGCTGATGAGGATTTCTTAGCCAGATTAGATTAAAATTAAATTGCGTAATCCTTGAAAATTAAATTGCGTTCTACCTGTTAAATTGAAATTTAACTGTTACTTTAGAAACACCACCATTAGCTTGGTTGATAATGTCAGCACAAGAATGTGGACTGATGTTCTAAGTTCTGTTTGATAAAAAAGGTTATTAAAACCTTTTCATGGCTTGAAGTTACTATAGACATATCGGTAATTCCCTTCATGTGTGTGTGATGGGGTTAATAGTTTCCGATCAGGCGAAACCCTATAAATGGCTTGTTGAGTAGCTGACTAAAATAGCTGAGAATTAGTTTGGCTATTATTAATCTTATGTTACCGTTATATTGCACGATAATCCAGCTTCCCACCGGTAAGAACATAGAATCGCTCTGTCCTGAAAATAGGTACCTGTACTTTGTCATCCCGCGTGATCTCTAGACTTCCCCTTGCGATTATTTTCGCTCTGTAAAACTCAAGTGTCCTTCCAAATGAAAGTTTTTTTCTGTCATGGAAGAGATAAAAGGAATGTGACATTCTACTCTTAGAACTATGCCAAAAACATATCACTGAAAGCCTTCTCTTTAATTACGTGTCGCGTTTGTGTAAGGCAGGAAATTGCATCAATGTAAACTCTGCGGCCTTTCTATTTTGTAATATATTCTGATTACTTAATTGCCATACTGTGAATATACACTAAAACTTTGATTCTTTGAACTTCAGTTAGTCGGAATGATTACTGCAACTAGAAATTCGAAGGTAAATAAAAAAGCATCCTCCAAAAATCTCACTGCAAATAATCGTTCACGAAATCCTCACGGAAAAAACAACGCGACATGAAAACATCATCGCATAAAACATTGTGGAAGAAAACGAAGCAAGGAGAAAACATCACAGTTCTGAAACGTAGTGGTACATGTTCATTGAAAATAAAACTGCTGAAAAACTTCTCAGTTTAAAAAAATCATCGTCGAAAATATCGCGGCAAAAAATAAAGCGCCCACAAATCATCGCATGATGATAACATCGCAGACATGCATTTTTCAGGATTTAAAAGCTGTAAATGCATATTCGTATAATGATTTGTGAGCTTAAGAAGGAATGAGGAATATTTTTGCTTTTATATTTATTTTTTTCGAATTAAGCAATAAATTTTTGCTGAAAAATATGAAGAAATTCAAAAACTGAAAATCAGTAGAAAAATAATGCTACATATCGCAGCTAGTATAATTTTAAACTTATATAGTTAAGTAATAAAGGCCATTCATTAATTTCTATAAAGGAGATTAATTAATTAATGGCCTTTAAAGATAAAAGTCTTATTGGTAATTTTTTATGTTAAAATATAGTCTAAAAGATTAGTAAAAGGAATCTGAGTAACTGTATGTAGTTACTTATATTAAAATTTTTAATTAATTACCAAATTATAAAATTCTTTCAACTGCTGTAAGTAGCATTAGTTTCTTCTCATTTTCAGTTTTTCAGTGCTTAAGTTTCCTTCTTAATTTTTCAGCAAAAATTTATTAGTTAATTCAAAAATATTCCTCATCCCTTCTCAAGTCATTATCCTTCCTCACCCAAATCATTATGCCTATATGTATTTACAACTTTTAAATCCTGAAAAACCCATGTTTGCGATGTTATTGGAAGTGCGTTATTTCTTACCAGGATATTTTCGACGACCGTGTTTTTAAGCTGTGAAGGTATTTGAATAGCTTTACTTTCGACGAAGATGTTTTATTACTGCAATGTTTTCTCCTTATATTTTCCCCCTCCCACGATGTTTTGTACGATGACGTTTTCACCCTTGTGTTGTTTTCTCCACAGCGTTTTCGTCTGCGATATTTTCACCTTAATATTCGTTTTCTGAGGGATGTATTCCTTCAGTTTTGACCTATTGAAACTTGACCATATTTGGGCTGACTATGGATTGTCACTCGATTTTTCCATAAAAGAGAAAATTTGAGGCACTATATACGATAGCCTTTCATCTCTTGGGTCGATAAAATGAGTACCAAGTTCTCTTGGGGATTAAACATTGGGGGTCCTGCGACAAGCTGAGCACTTGTTCAGGGCATATGCTTACGCACCCCGGGGCCCACGGTCAAGAAAGCAGATTTCCGCGCACTGCAGGCATTGGCCCATTAGCGCTGCTACGCCACCGAGTTTAGTTTCAAACTAAGTATTTAATAATATTAACTAAGTTTAAGAGTTTAACGGCTTTAATCTCGTCATTTAGTAAAAATACATGACATTTAAATTTTATATTAACTGCCTTACGAAGAATATTGCAAATATATAGTTTTCCCGCATATTATTACAGATACGTGTGTGTGTGTGATTATGGCAAAGCCTCGAGGGCTATCTGCCTAAGATGAGGGATGCCTTCGTGGAGGACTTTCTGAGGGAAACTGGCCCGTATACACGTTACACATGGGGAAAACCACGAAAACGCCCATGCAGCCAGCCCGTTCGCGGGATTCGAACCTCGGACCGAACTACCAGTGTTCAGCGACTTTACCGCTCGGCCGCTGGTGGGCCCTTACTATTACAGATAATTGAGAAAAAAAAATTGTCTAATATGTCACTTAATGGTCTTCAAAATTTTCAAAAATTATATGATTTAGAATATTTGCATCTGATATTAATATCGAATCACTAAGTGGGACAGGATAAATACTGGATTCTATTAACCAAGTAAAGTTTTGGAGCTGTTTTATTCCTTTATCACTAAGTGCATTTTAACTTTTGTCCTCTGGGTTTTACTTAAAGCTTAATTTGCAGCTGAAATGCCTAAAAAATTGAAAAGCAGCCTCAATGAAAACTTTAGTTTAAAGTCATTTAGTTGTATCCAACTAAGTGACTTTAAACCAAATTTTTAAAAGAATTTGGTAAGAATGCAAAATTTAAGGAAATATAACTGTTGGGAAACTTGAACATTCTTGTTTAAACATTGAAAACCAATGTTCCTGAAAGAAAGAACATCACTGTGCGGCAAACAGCGTCACAGAAATAGCGTGTTCAACATAAAAGAGATGTAGATTCAAATCATATTTTATCAAATATTCTGGTAGAAGGGCCTTCACTAGCAAAAATGACAGAAGAAACAACATTGCAAAAGGCGACTTATTATTATTATTATTATTATTTTACTGAAGGGCTGTATAAATTTAAATTACGCCATTAAACATCATATTATATGATGAATGGAGAATTCAAAGATGTCTCAGTCGAATTTATTGAAGGTAATGTGTTCATCTAAAAAAGGTAAAGATATCTGCCAGTAATGTCTTCAGTGTTGACGAAACTAATCTGCTCTTTAATCTCATGCTTTCAAAATGCTTAGCCTCTAAGGACGTTCAATATCATGGAAAAAATCGCTTCACTATTTTAATCTATCGAATTCCTGATGAAACGGAAGGCGACATTTATACTCATAAGAATGTCGAAGAAAACAACAAGTATTTTACAAGCGAGTACGATATATAGCGAATAAAAAAGGACGAATGATTGCGGATATATCTGCAGAATACGTGAAGAATATCGTTAAGGCATTAAGGTTTTCTCGAGGCAATAAGCTACTAAGAAGAAAAATTTAAGGCATTAAGGAACGAAATATTTATTTATTTATTATTATTTAATTGTTTTTATTTATTTGTTTGCACGAAGTATCTTTTCTACTCGATTTTTTCAATTTAAGAAAACAAAAATTTGAGTTTACTCTGCATGTGGATAATAGTTTTACAAAATAAATGTACGATGATGAAATTATGTAAATTAACGGGACAATGATAAAACCGTGGAAAATTATTTCTATGCATATCATTCTAAATTAAAATGTAGATAATTCAACTTTCTCATTTACATGTCTTTCCTGAATTGCCAACTGAAAGACGTAGTAATTGTGCTGTACGTTGTTTTCTCTTTTAATGCAAAATGCAGTTTTCAAAGCCAGCGTAATGGATGTTGGGTGACAAAATAGTCTTTCGAAAAAAATGTTATTCAAAGAAATAAAGTCAAATTATATATATATATATATATATATTAAGAAATTTATCTGAATAAACATGCTTAAAAACTACACAATGCGAATGAATAAATAAAAAATTTTTTAATAAGTATTCGAAGAACTATAATTCAGCCACGCAACTCAAATAACTGAAGTGAAATTCTGAAAAGGGGAAAAAATTCTAAAATTAACAACTGTGATTATATATGAATATAATACGAAGTAAAAATGCATGCAAAAAAGAAAAAAAAGATACTTTCTTCCCGTTGCGCAGGATGAAAGTGAAGGCGAAATAGGTTGCCGCAAACTTAGAAGCCAGCCAAATTAATTATTTTTGGCACAAAGGAAAAAATTGTGCCAAAGTAAATTTTTGAATTACTAACTACACTTCACACCAAATTTTACAAAATTTAGTTTTTAAGCATGCATAATTTGAGTCGTAGAATCGAAGTGTGAAAAATAAATTGTCATGTCCTTTCAGAAGAAGTCCGATTTTGTTTCAAAATGCGTATTTTAGACAAGCTGTAATATAAATCCAATACGTATCTTAAGTCGAGCTTTCGAGACATGAAAAATGCAAGTTAAATTTGGTCAATCGGCCGAGTAGAACCAGAGATATAAAACTGTCCCCTTCTTCCCTTAGCAGGGTATACTTCTGAAGTAAGTTTTATTAAATAATATTATTGCTTTTTATGTAAATGGATCATTTGAGCAAGGAACAAGAACCATATCGTGAAAATATGACCATTGAATGAAAATCTTTAACTGTTGAGAAGACCTGAATCATGGAGGGAAGAAAATTTTATTTGGTTTAAGTTTGTATAAAACTGTTTGTATAAAACTCGATAAAATTTACGGAAAAAGAAAGAAATAGACCCTCACGTTTAAAATTTAATTTCCTTGCACAAGTGAGTGCAAAGTAAAAGAAAAAAAATTGGCCGATAATCTGGCAAACATTTTAAAATTTGAATTCAAGAGTAACTTAAATGGGGGGAAGTGAAATACATTTCATAATATTGTCATGTTAACTCCTAAAGAAATAAGAAAGGAGATGAAGATTCATGAAGAATAGGTAGAGGAACTGCTCCCTATAATATACAAGTAGAAAGACCTTGGGTTGTAATACCTTAAATTAAGTTGCATTTCTTTCACTCTTAATCTCCTTTTTTATATTTTTGCCTAAAACGTTGACATCTGTTTTAGATAAGCATGGAGAATAATAATACTGCCCACATGGTAAGCAGGCACAGTGAAGAATTCAAATAGGATGGCGACTACTACTGGAGTACCAGAAACTCGAGCTGATGCTTGCAGGAGGAAGAGAAAACTCAATTTATGTAAAATTCAAACAGTAATGATTAATTAAATTTTCATAGCCGAATTACTTCTTAATAGGGTCAAAAATGAATAAATAACTTTTGTAATAAAGGATTAACTTCGTATTCCTTAAACTTAGAAAACTTTAGAACTTGGTGGTTAATATACGGAAAACTAAAAGAGTCACAGAAAGAAAACAATGATTTTAACGGCAGAACAATGTAATCTAATAAAATCATTGCTTTCATCTGCTGACAAAATAGTTTCTAGTAACTAATGATTTTCTTCTAATATATGTTTATGAGCCTTTTTATCTGGAGGTTGTGATCCGCATGCACATTTCCCTGTGTTATCCAGTCAGCTTTGCCGAAGAATACTTTCATCGAAACCTTACAAATTTTATAAACAGTAATGTAAGTTATCGTTGTATCACTGTTTAAAACTGAAGTACAGAATGTATTTTATTTTAAACACGAAGCAATGGATATTTCATAAGTAAAATTTATCTCATATTCACATTAACTTGTCTAAAAAAGAAGGAGTTATATGCGTACTGAAACTTTGGCCTGAACTAGCTTCTAAAATTTCCAGAAATTTAGAAGGAAAGTAATTAGAAAAATTTTAAATTTTACTTTTTTAATTTGCTGCATTCTAAATTAAAAAATCTTCATATTTTAATATTAGCTCTCGTATAGGAAACTTTATTTTTATCCTTCATTGTTAAATAGAATTTTTAAAAAAGAACATAATTTTCAAAATTTGGAAATTTCAATAGGCTCACTTGAAATTATATTTATTGGAATCATTTTTTAATTCCTTTTCGTAATGAATAAAATATTCAAGGTCTATATTTAAGATATGGATCTTAAGAATAACGAGAACTTTTTCCCAAACTTCCAGAAAATTTAATGTCAAATCGATTAATTTTATACTTAAGAATAAAAAATAATCCTTTTGATGTGATGATTTACAAATATAAGCATTGATTTCTGTAAAGGAGAGCTAGTTATAAAATTTCCTTTTAAATGGATATTGAGAAATAAATAAATAAATAAAAAAAACTGAAGAATATTTTCAGTAGTATATGGCTTTACTCTTTAAAAAACTTCGAAAGCAGTATAAGAATTTTTACTATTTATAAAACAAAATTAAAATAATAGATATCTGTACATGCTAAGAATTGAGAAATTGTAAACGATTTACGAAGATTAAGGACAAAAACTGAAGAATGGATTGAGAGCATTATGCATAATCAGAAGTCATGTATAGAAAAGAATGCCTATAAAGCAGCGTTTTGCAGATGTTTCAGACAGAAGGACCGAAACTTTATTTTAACGTTTTCAATCTTGGGTAATAATGTGATTCGTAAATATTTTCAAAATTTTAAGAAAGGACGTGTAGGACGTGTAAATATTTTTTTTATCTCGAATGAAGTATGGGCTGTCAAATTTTTCCCAAATAATAGACAATTCTGAAATCGTTTAGCGCTTTACTTGAATTTAAAAATTCAAATAAAAATTAATATGAAATGAGTATGACAAAGCGAATAATTCAGATTTCTTATTGCTACAAATTAAGACAATTTCTTGGTGCTAACAGCACATTTAAAGGAATATTTTTTAAAGAGTCTTGTTAGACATTAATAGTTATTTAAGAATTAACTCTTTCATTATCAAAGAATGAAAATGATGTGTAGTGTTCTATAATCAAATTTTGATAAGTCTTCTTTGAAAATTATCTGTTTGAATCATCAAAATGAATATGATCACTTCTCTCAAATGATCATTTTTCTAAAGCTGTTTGTTACAATATATGAGTGATAAATCAGGCTCTTCAAGCGAAATTTCTTCAAAAACAACTACATGGGAAAAAACTGCACAAAATGACTTTATTTTGAAATTCGGTTTTTCACATGGTGGCAAACACTATCATCCTTCACATTAATATACTGTCTTCTTTCGATTTTGTGAGATAAATTAATAAACAAATAATGTTAGTTCGTGATTTTTATCATTGCAATATAATGAACGAATAAATGTAATTTTTCTTTGCTCATTTTGTTGCAGTTCAGCTGCAATACCTTTTTGTGGGAAAATATTAAAACTAAAAGTCTGAGAAAGGACTAAAGCTGAAAAAAAAATTGTTTTATGGCAATTTTTTTCTTTCTTGTATCCTTTATTTTTTGAAACACTCATAACATATTAGCTGCGTATATAACATTTATTGAACTCTTCCTCCTCAAAATCATTACTCTACATTTCACAATACGAGATCAGAAATTTGCATTAGTGGTAATGATTCATTTTATCTCCTATAACTGATTGTGCAGTTTCCTATAACGCAATGGTACCATAGTTATTAAAATGAATACAGTGCCCACCGCTCATTTAGTGGTAATGATTCATTTTATCTCCTATAACTGATTTTACAGTTTCCTATGACGCAATGGTACCATAGTTATTAAAATGAATACAGTGCCCACCGCTTATTTAACTCACTGGTTAATAATAAACTCAACAGCTTATTACGTTTAAATTCACGAGAATAAAAACGGATACATATTAAACAATAGAAAAACTGCCGTTTATTCAAGTATCTCCACCGCTTATTAAACTCAGATTAGCAACAGACTGATTTTTAAGCATCAGAATACTTTACTTGTACCTATCAAAGATTTTCGTGGTTCATATTGTTACGGATTTGGTATTTAAATAGCTTATGTTAGTTGAATTGTAAATTAAACGGTTTTATTTCGCGCGCAGTGCAGCGCGTGGCGAATTTTAAAAGAAAGCTAAGCCGGAAAATTAAAAATACAAGAGCGCGTGCTTGTAACATTTAATAAATATCTCTTTTTGATTTCGAGAAAGTACTAGAAAATTCTCGCGCGCGATTTTAAAATCTTATAAAAGGAGGAAAACCTCTCAGTTCGTGGTAGTTACTTAGTTTGTTGTTGTTTAGAAAACTGCTCTTGTTGACTGTAGCGAATTCGCGGATTAGCTTTCTCTAGATGTTTTGAATTAAGTTCTTTTGAACGTTTGAGTAGTTAGAAGATAACTACTGTGAGATATTGTAAAACTGAAAGAATATGTGAGGGAATTTAAACATTTTGTGATAATAATAAATTTTTTTGTTCATTTTTCATCGGACTTGTGCATTCATTTCGTAACGAACCCGTACGCACGCAACAATTTTTGGTGGCAGAAGTGGGATTCGCACCCTCGTCCACATTCTTGGACCAGAAGAAATGAAAGATGAGATGAAATCTGTTCACGAAAAGTTGGAAGCTGGTCAAGTAACTTTTAAAGTAGACATAAAAGCTGTACAAGAAAAGTTTGAAGCAGGTCAAGACGAAATGAAAAGAGAAATAACCTGCGTAATAGAAAGTAAATTTGAGGCTATGGAAGACAGAATAGGAGCTGTCGATAATAAAGTCGGGCAAATTGAAAAAAATGTTTCTTCTATCAAAGATGAAATAGAAGATAGAGTGTCGGCTGTGGAGCAACGAGTCAAAGGAAGAGTTTCGGCCTTCCAACAACAAATTGAAGAAAGAGTTTCTGCCGTCCAAGGACATATTGGACAACAAATCGAAGACAGAATTTCTGCTGTCGTCGCCAAAGAAGTTGACACTTTAAAGAAATTCGTAGCGACGGCAGGGAGCACTTCGGACGGTTTAAAATTTCTACCCATGCCTGCTCGTCCCTCTCTGAAGCTATCGACATATGAAGGGAAGACCTCCTGGCAGGTGTATAAGACACAATTTTCTATCTGGCGAATACGAATGGATGGGATTTCCAAGCTAATGCCTGTCATCTCGCCGTTTCTTTAAGAGCCTACCCAGCGCATATCCTTCAGACTCTTCCCGAAAACAAAAGGTTAGATTTCGAAGCTCTGTCCGGCGCCTTGGAGCTGCGCTTTGGGGAGAAGTGTTTAAAAGACTACAGCAGGCTCCAATTAAAATCTCGTCAACAGAAGCCTAACGAAACACTTCAGGAGCTCGCCACGGATGTTGAAAGGCTGTGCCGTCTCGCCTTTTCGGAATGCCCGACAGAAACAAGGGAAATCCTGTCCTTGCAATACTTTATCGACGGCATCCGGGATACTGAAATACAGAAAGCTCTACGAATGGCGGATGTAAAAGGTTTAAAAAGCGCTCTAGTGTACGCCATGAAATTCGAGGCAGCCCAGCAAGCAACTGGTAGAGACCGCCACCCAATCAGAGCTGCTCATGTCCAGGAGCCAAGGGATCAAGTCACTGTTCGTCTAGACGATATAACCAGACAACTCAATGACTTGAGAAGAAATATCAATGAAAAGAAACCGACCTTAAAATGTTGCAACTGTGGAGCTGAAGGACACATACGGCGGAACTGCAGAATACCCCAGGGCACGGATGTTAAGACCGCTCCTAGCAAGCAGCAGGGAAACTAATTAGTGGCCATCTCGCGGGGCGGAGGTTGCCAGATAATCAAAAGCCCCAGTTTAAAGCGCTTCGAATTTCTGCAGTGAGAGGCGGCAGTAATGGACTTTTCGTAATAGGACATATGAATGAAGTTCCCTGCAATATGACGATAGATACAGGAGCCAACGTTACCATCATCCGAAAAGATTTGGCTCAACACCTGGGAAGCAAACTTATCTGGACGCCGCCCTGCGTTACACTCCAGACTGTGTCCGGTGACAAGATCGACATCGACAGAAAAGTAAACGTTAACATCACGTTTGGAAGTGCCGCTTACCATCACACGGCATATGTAGCAGAGATCACTGATTCTTGCATACTCGGATTGGACTTTCTAAGGAAATACAATTTTTCCTTAAAATTTAAAAATAACGAATTGCATTCTACATCTGAGGACATAGCCCTATTCGGAACTAATGATGGAGTGAAATCTATCCATAAAATTATAGCTCAAGACGATATCACAATACCCGCAAGAACCGAGTTTTTACTTCTTGGATCCATAGCCGAAAATAGAAATTTCCGCTACGGCATCATAGAATATCCCAATAACTATAATAGCCCGAAAGGAGTACTAGTAGCCTCAACACTCGTCGACCTATCCAGAACGGTTATCCCGGTGAGAGTCGCCAATGTAACTGAGAAGGCGAGAGTTATTAAGAAAGGTGAAGTGGTTGCAGCATGTACTCCAGTAACCAGCGTTAAAAGAAAGAGTAACGTCCCAAAATCCGTGTCCTCAGACAGCATTACATCTGAGTTATTGCAGAATGCGCAATTAATCGATGAAGAGAGAAATTCTGCCGATCGCGTCATTAAAGATCTTCAAATTGTTTTCTCCCGCTCGTCTTCTGACGTGGGTCGAACCAGTTTGACACAACATAGAATTGATACCGGCGATCATCCTCCGATCAAGCAACATCCAAGACGTCTACCGTTTGCTAAACAGGAAGAGATGCGAACACTGCTAAAAGATATGGAAAAAGGTGATGCCATCAAGCCTTCAGCGAGTCCATGGGCATCTCCCATCGTTCTCGTCAGAAAGAAAGACGGCTCAACAAGATTTTGCGTCGACTATCGCCGGTTGAATGAGGTTACGAAGCAAGTTACCCTCTTCCTAGAATTGGCGACATTCTAGACACTCTTTCTGGAAACAAGTGGTTCTCAACACTTGATTTAAAGAGTGAGTATTGGAAGGTAGAAATACATCCTGATGACCGAGAAAAGACGGCATTTACTACGGGACAAGGGCTTTGGCAATTCAAGGTGATGCCGTTTGGACTGTGTAATGCGCCGGCAACATTCGAACGCCTCATGGAGACTGTTTTGAAAGGTCTTTCCTACGAAGCCTGTCTGATATACCTGGACGACATCATCATCGTCGGAAAGAGTTTTGAAGAACATCTAGAAAATCTTAGAAAGGTGCTTCAGAAACTGAAAGAAGCCAATCAGAATATGAGTCTCGCTAAATGCAAATTGCTCCGAAAGGAAGTGACTTACTTGGGACATGTCATCTCTACAGGTGTGTGCACGGATCCTGAAAAGGTGTCAGCCGTTAAATCCTGGAAACGTCCCGAAAATGTCCATCAGCTGAGAAGCTTCCTAGGGCTTTGCACCTACTATAGAAGATTCGCGAAGGACTTTTCTTCCATCGCAAGACCCCTTCACAAGCTGACAGAGAGCAAGCAAATGTTTTTGTGGACAAAAGAATGCGAGGATGCATTTAACAACTTAAACGAAGCTTTAACATCTGCTCCAATCCTGACGTATCCTCAGCTCGACAGACCATTTATTCTCAACACGGACGCGAGCAATGAAAGTGTCGGTGCTGTTTTGTCTCAAGAAATAGACGGCCAAGGACGTGTAGTAGCTTACTGGAGCAAGTGCCCGTCTAAACCGAAGAGGAATTACTGTGTCACTAGGAAAGAGTTGCTCGCCATAGTTAAAGCCGTAGAGCATTTCCATCACTATCTATACGGCTGAAAATTCCTGCTTCGCATGGACCATGCCTCATTGGCCTGGCTTTTAAATTTCAAGAATTCTGAGCGTCAAATAGCCAGGTGGATACAGAGACTCCAAGAATATTACATCACCATCCGTCATCGTAAGGGACCTTCACACGGGAACTCCGACGCCCTGTCTAGAAGACCTTGTCTAGAATGCTGCCGATATTGTTCCAGGGTGGAAGCGAAATAAGAGCTGCTGACTCCGGTCGCAAGACAAATTATAACATCAACATCCGCTGATAGAGACCCGTGGAGTGATGATGAAGTCAGGAAAGACCAGCTGGAAGACCGCAACATTAAACCCATAATTGATTTAATGGAGTCATCAAACAGAAAACCTACCTGGCAGCACATTTCTATCTGTAGTCCTACAAGAAAACAATACTGGGCACTCTGGGATTCACTTCACATTCGAAACGGCGTCTTATACCGGAAATTTGAATCGGATGATGGGAAGACGTTTCGATGGCAACTGATACCTCCAAGATCCCGCATTCCTGATGTCCTTAAAGAACTACATAGCAGCCCTAAAGGAGGCCACTTTGGAATAATGAAAACCTTGCAGAGAGTTCGTGAGCGCTTTTACTGGAATAATGCAAAGGATGACGTGCAAAAGTGGTGCCGATCATGCAATGCCTGTGCAGGTCGGAAAGGACCGAGGAAACGCAGCCGAGGCAAGCTGCAATGTTACAACGTAGGTGCGCCGTTTGAACGTATCGCCTTTGACATCTTGGGATCTCTGCCACGAACTGCTGATGGCAGTTCGTGGCAGATACTCGTTGTCATTGATTACTTCATACTCGTTGTCATTGATTACTTCACCAAGTGGCCATCAACATACTCGTTGTCATTGATTACTTCACCAAGTGGCCTGAAGCGTATCCTATTCCTGATCAAGAGGCTGTTACAGTAGCTGAGGTGATGATACAGCACTGGATTTCCAGGTTCGGAGTGCCTCTTTAGTTACATTCCGATAAGGGAAGGAATTTTACCTCGGTAGTAATCAAAGAACTATGCAAACTACTTGGCATTGACAAAACACAAACGACGCCATTACATCCCTAGTCGGACGGCATGGTAGAAAGGTTCAATCGAACCATCCTTAATAACCTCTCATTAGTGGTTTCCAGAAACCAGCAGGACTGGGGCAAGAAATTATCGCTGTTTTTACTGGCTTACCGCAGTGCTGTCCACGAGATTACTGGCTATTCCCCATCGCAGATGCTCTTCGGTCGTGACCTTCGTCTGCCTTGTGATCTCTTGTTTGGTCGCCCTCCGGATGCTCCTTCATCGCCTGAGGAATATATTTAAGATTTCCAGGCCCGGTTTGAAGTGATGCACAACTTTGCACGAGAACGAGTCAACTTGGCGACGGAGAAGATGAAGACCCGATACGACACAAGAGCTACTGAACATCAATTCCACGAAGGAGACAAGGTGTGGTTGTGGAATACGACTCGACAGAAAGTGTCCGAAATTACAGTCACCTTGGGATGGTCCGTACACGGTCCTAAACAGGTTGAATGACGTCTTACGTAATGTAAATAATTGTAAATACTGTAAGACCATGGTCCTTTTTCTTTCTAAATGTGTATTTAGTATTTGATTTGTATTTTGCATTTGATTTGTATTTTGTTTTTGATAGCATTTGATTTGTTTAATTTATTGCATTTATTGTTCATGTTGTTTATTATTGTAATGTAATGCTTATTATTGCATTTATGCCACAGTTGTAAGTTTGGCTTCCTGTCCAGGGATTGTTCTGCCCGCGACGTGCAGTCCTTGGGAAGGGGGGCAGTGTTACAGATTTGGTATTTAAATAGCTTATGTTAGTTGAATTGTAAATTAAATGGTTTTATTTCCCGCGCAGTGCAGCGCGTGACGAATATTAAAAGAAAGCTAAGCCGGAAAATTGAAAATACAAGAGAAGATACAATATAAGAGAGACAAAATCCTTTGCATTTAAACAAATGCAATTAAACCTTCATATCTGCTGATTCAGTATCCAGAGTTTCAACTATCTGTGGCTTAGTGCATCAAGAAACAGTATGAAAATCAAAGTTCTAAATTATTCGTAAGTTATAAAAGGCGAGTTTAGTGAGAATGGACGTAAGTGGCCCACTAAGTGGTCAAAGGGCTATGGCCCGTCGACAGTAGATCTGCTTTTTCTCGGATCTCAGGGAATTGGCGTTTTTCCCTTGTGTAAAGTGGACACGAATCAGTGCCCATTAGAAAGCTTTCCATCAAGGCACCTCTCTTTTAAGCAGATAAACTTAGCGTGCTTTATCATAACGAGGGGGTGACTAAATGGTAGTCCACTACATCACTTCATTTTCTACGACCTGTGATAAGGTTAAATTCGTTTTATTATTATTGCAGTAAAGCCTCCCAGACGGTATAATGATGCACTGCCGTACCAACGGGCCTAAATACGAATCCTAGAGGAGACATGTATGTACACCTAGCAAAAAAAAGGGGGGAGGGGACAGTTCTATATCTACCGTTCCACTGGGCCGATTGACGAAATTTAACCTGCGTTTTTCATGTCTCGCAAGCGCGACTTAGGATATACATTAGATTTATATATAGCATTGTTCTAACATAGGTATTATGACACAAAATTGCACTTTTTCTGAAATAACATTCCTATTTTTTTCCATATTTCGATTTTACGAGTCTTGCCAAAGTGACGAATTTTGTAAAAATCACACAAGTAGTTTCTAAAACTATTTTCTGTCAAAACACCTAAGCTAGAACAATGCTATATATACATGTAAATCTATATCCTAAGTCGCCGCTGAATGACACAGTTAAAACTTATAAAAATGCGCGTATGTCTTGGTTGCATGTTTCCAAATCGGATTTTCCGCTTTATCGAGTTCTGCCGCAGGAAAGTAGACAGATAGTAGCATTATTATATTATCTCGTTACAAACCACGGATTTTAACATGGTTTTAAGTTGTAAGTAAAACAGTCCTGCTCAAAGTGGAATTTCTTTCATCGGGGCAACAGCTGCAACAGTCCAGTGAAAGATTTTAGAGGCCATCTCACAAACAAGTGAATGTTAGGACTTACTAAATATTTGCAACTGAACAATCACATCGCCGCAAATTGTTTCAATTTAATAATTCATGAAAATATTTTATTATAGTATTGCTCATCTTGGGATACTGACAACAGACATTTTTTTGCATAACTCTGAAACGGTTGTGTTGTTAAATTTCCTAATAACGATGAATTATTATTATTTTATATTTAGGGTTTGGATATTTAAGTTCTTATGCATATAAAATTATTCTCAACAATAGCCCTTCTCAAAAGGATTTTATTGCTTGATTACAATATTTGATGACAACTTTAGTCAGTTAGAGATGCTCTCTATTGCTTCAAATTCAAAGAGCAAGAACTCTTTCAGTCTTCAACTCTGGTCTCCTGCACCAACGAGAGTTAAACAATTTAAATTTCGTTTTCATACTTAGAATACGAAATTTGTTTGTAGTTTGTTTATTTGATATTGTATCCGTTCAACTAAAAACAACTTAAATTGTTCACATAGGACTCTAGGAAACTCTCCAACAGCGTTGGGGATAATAGTATTATTACGGAATATATTTATATTTTTCCTTCACGAATAGTACTTTTCTTTTTCCCTCTCATCTTTAAATAAATTCGCTTATAGCCTGCCTCATAATGGTTTGGAGGTTAAACGGGAAAATATCTAAGTTTAAGGACGTACTGCAAATGTAGACAACTGCCTGTTCTTATATTTTAGGAATCTGCAGTACAGTCAAAAGTCGCTAATTCGGACACCCATAATCCGGAATGATCTATAATTCGGACCTCAAAGCTAAAAACTTTCTGCGCATGCGCCGCTTTGACGCATGCGCATAGGCGTTTAAGCGTGCGCGTAAGACCTTTACGACTGCGCATTTGCGTGTGCACAAGCGCAGAATACGTTTTCGCTGCGCGTTTAATGTATAACGGACAGTATAAGCTAAAATTATTTAATTGTCTATTTCAGTTAATGTTGATGATTGCGTTGTACCTTAATCTTCGAATTGGATCCGTCTTATTATTTTTTTCAGACTGTAAGAGCAATTTTATAAAAGTAAGTTTGAACTTTCGATTATGTCAAATAGAATTTCCGATGTTGGAGCTCCCAAAGGATCTACGAAAACGAAAGTATGTTTCGATGTCCATCGAACAAAAAATGGATAAAGGCATATCCTTTGTTTATCTAACCGTTCCGAAAACTGTTTATCAATTTCACGCTGCTCTGCGCGGGGGGGGGGGAAGTGGCGGCGCGCAATGAACTGGAAGTTGATCTGTCAACACTATCGTTATCTTCAGGGCAGATGTTTTTATTTTATTCAGCTTATAATTCCTTATTAAATGTAGTATTTCATCTCGATGTACTCCGTCTTTGATATGATTTAAATCAAATTCCTCGTCATTATAAATATCACGAATACAAATCAAATAGTTTTCTGGTTGCAATTTTCTAATTTCGGCTATGCATAATGTATGCTTTACGCATGCGCGCGTTGAAAGAAATGTTTAATAAAGTAAACAAATAAATATTAAGCTTTTTTTTTTGTAAATTTTGATACCCTTTAGATCATAATTGCTCATTATTTTATAAATTACGGTTTCATATTTTTAATTTTATAATTTCTGCATGCCATCTTACCAGATTTAAACTGATGATCTATAATCCGGAAAAATCAATAATCCGGAATCACCGAAGTCCCGACGAGTCCGGATTAAAGACTTTTGACTGTATTTTCTTCCATAAAAATTCAATAATTATATTGTTATTAAATGTAAAATTGCTATCTTAGATATTTTTTTTAATCTGTTGCTCATAAAAGATCTGATAGACAGATTTAAAAAATTTTTAAAGTTTTCCGAAAATTAAAGTTTATTTACCAGTTCACTGCCGGAAATTTGTGTACATAGTTTCTCAAATCTCTCTACCATGTGATCAGAGTTTGGGTCTGGTGGCATGGCAGAAAAAGGTAGAAAAATTAAATAAGCAAATCGCGGGCACTGATTAACCTTCCTTTAAATCGCTCTAATGTTTCATTAGATCGTGGTTGCATAATAGTAGGGCAAATCTCTTCTGCATGAAAAGTTAATGCACTCTTAGGAAAATAGCAAATTTAAATTATTTAATCATACTTCCCCCCCCCCCCCCCCCGACTTTTTTGTGTGAAACATTTTCGACGTTTTATTTCCTCCAACTTTTTTTAATGACGCTTCTAATTAGGGTATGTGAAGACTGAATACGGAGTTATTAACTTTTATGAAATAGATATTTAAATTGTTTTCGAAACTATAAATTTTGGAAATTTCAAGCAAAGTAAATATAATTTTATTCTTCAAAATTCTTTGTAAATATATGTTAAAACGGTATACTAATAAATAGAAAATTAAAAATTTCACTTACATAATCCCTTAACTAGTTGTTCCTCGCTTCCTTTTATACGCCTAGGAACAAAGAAAGCAAAAATTAGTGAATATTAATGTGAAAGCCTTTAATTAATGTGAAAGAAATTGGCCTTAGTATTTATCTGCACTGATTTAGATTATTTTTATTCTTGATCGACTTTAAGCTTTAATGGTAGTAACTAGACTAAACCTAATGAAGAGACAGATGTTGCAATCAAAGTTCATAGTTAAGATAATGAAACAGAAAATTTCTGTAAAAAAAAAGTTGCGTACTGAAAAAGGGAAGTTGCTTGCGTTATGATATTGCTGAGTACTACGGTTTTATAGGGATTTCCTCAAATAACCGGTTTTATATTAGTATGGGAAGACATTACACTAAATAACTATAACTAGTCCAAGGAAGAAATGTTGGAAAAAGGCAAAATTGTCCTTAATAAGATAAGGAACATCAGAGCCGACCAAAATCACTTGCATACCAAAGTCTAAAATAGTAATTACTAGAAGAGATGCCCAATAGCAAAACATAAAACTACTATATAAAAGGCACAAAGTTAATTTTAGTTACTATAAAAATAAAAGGAAAAAAAAAAGTATAACAATACAGTAATGAGTATAAACCAAATTAATTACAAATAAACCATATAGGGTAAATATTTGCCTAAATTTAAAACTATATTTTATACTCTTATCTTCATGAATAATTATTAGAAAATAGTTTTGACATCATTTTAATATATTTAAAAATTTTGATTTTGTTTTAATGCTAAAGTACTGTCGGCATGGGATACTTTGCTGGACATATTGAAAGCAATTAACCTTTTTCGACTCATTTTTTTATTGTTGTTAGCTTAAACACATTTTTCTTTTAATCGATGCAGATTTCCCTATAATTATTTTTAGTACATTCATATTTTATTTTTGCTTTTATTATTTTTAATTCAATATACTAAATTTTTGCTACATTCTGAACATTCTTAGCAGACTGCAAGCAATTAATTTAGAGTATCCTTATAATATTGGCCCACCAGCGGCCGAGCGGTAAAGACGCTGAACACTGGTAATTCGGTCCGAGGTTCGAATCCTGCGAACGGGCCGGCTGCATGGGTGCTTTCCCCATGTGTAACGTGTACACGAGCCTGTTTTCCTTAGAAAGTCCTCCACGAAGGCATCCCTTAGGCAGATAGCCCTAGTGTGCTTTGCCATAATTAAATACACCACCTTATAATATTTCTTTTTACAAAGATAAAGTAAGATATTTCTTGCCTATTTCTTTTGAGTTCTACATACGCAGTGCATGATTAATAGGGCCTGACTTTTACAATTCCCACTTTTTATGAAATGAACTAGTGTTATAAGCGTACAGTGGGTACAAAAAGTATTTTCACACATACATTTTTGTTCACAATTTATAAGAAAATGCATTAAGAAATACAAAAATTGGCATTTAAAAAATAGAATAAGCTTATTCATTTAAATTAATTACAAAAAATACAATAATATTAATAAAAAAGATTTTTTACAACAATATTAAAATAGCTTATGTCAAAAAAGTATTTGCACACTCAACTCAACTTTAGCAAATTTGCATTTTTATGCTATTATTTGACAGTCATCCCGCAGTAAATAACATACGTCAGAGGACTATAAAAGGAGGTGTTGTCGAAACGCTATCAGTTGATTGGCTATTTGAAATTGTAATGTAACCTAAGACATCTGAATTGCCGATTTCGTTGCGAGAAAAAATTGTTTCTCTACGTGAAAATGGCCTAAGTTATCGAGAAATAGGTAAAAAAGTAAATGTTTGCTTCTCTACTGTTCGGTATATTATAAAACGAACTTTAACTGTAGGAACTTTAACTGTCGAAAGAGGATAAAGAAAAAGGATCTACATCAAATAACTTGCGCTCTGGACGCCCAAAGAAACTTTCACTGCGAATAAAGCGAAAAATCATAAGAGAAGCATCGAAAAATTCATTTGTTAGTGCAATTACTTTAGCCAATGATGTCGCTTCAACATCTGGAGTTCAAATATGTGCCCAAAGTGTTCGAAATATCCTGTACGATGCACACATTTATAGGAGATCTCCAAGGAAAAAAACCTCTCATAAGTGAACGAAATAGACTCAAGAGACTTGAATTCGCTAAGGAATATATCAATATGCCAATTGATTTCTGGAAAAATGTCATATTCTCCGACAGTTAAAGTTCAATATCTTTAAATCGGATGGCAGGAAATTAGTTTGGAGAAAACCTTGTACTGTTTTTCATACCAAAAATGTGTTACCTACAGTTAAACATGGAGGAGGTTCTGTTATGATTTGGGGGTGCATAGCTAGCAAAGGAGTTGGTAATTTGTGTTTCATTGATGGGAATATGACAGCTCGAACCTATATTGATGTGTTGCGAGATATCTTGCCACAAAGTGCAATAAAATTGGGTATCAGTAATTCGTACTATTTTCAGCAAGACAACGATCCCAAGCACACTGCCGGTATAACCCGTATGTGGTTGTTTTATAATGTACCCAGAAAACTTGCTACTCCATCACAATCACCAGACTTAAATCCTTTGGAAAATTTGTGGAATTCTTTGGATTTAAAAATAAGAAAAAGGAAGATTTCAAGCAAATCTGCCCTTAAACAAGCCCTTATTGAAAAATGGTCGAATACTGACCCTACTGTTACAGAAAATTTAATTAAATCAATGCCAGCAAGATTACAAGCAGTAATAGATGCTAAAGGTATGCATACTAAATATTAGTTATTTGAAATTTGCTTACATATTTTATTTCTTTTGTATTCATGCAGGTGTGCAAATACTTTTTTGCTACGAGATATTTTAATTTTGTTACAAAAAAGCATTGTTATTTATATTATTGTAATTTTCCTGTTTGTTTTGGATGATTAAACTTATTCTGATTTGGCAATACAATTTTTTTATTTCTCAATGCTTCTTTTTATGAATTGAAAAAAAAAAAAAAAAAAAAAAAAAAAAAAAAAAAATGTAGGTGTGCAAATACTTTTTTTACCCACAGTATATATGACTGTTTGCGTGTTTTTTGTGATGTTATTATACTGCTTTTACTGTAGCGTTGGCTTTATTTTTAAAAAGTAGCATAACTAAATGCAGTTTATTCCTATCTTATAATTGAATACTTTTATCTATTAGAAAATAATTAACTGTTAATAACTGCTTCCTGCTTATATCCTTTACTCACAGAAAAATTGAAATATTAGGGGTGGTTTTATAATATCGTTACGCATGTTACGCCTATTTAGCTAAACCTTTCCTTTTACCTTATCTATGTAAAATGGTCAACCAGTGGTCTAGCGGTAAAATCGCTTAACACCGGTAGTTCGACTTGGGTTTGAGCCCAGGAAAACGGGTTGGCTGCATAGACGTTTTCCTGGTTTTCCCTATGTTTAACGTGAATACCAGCCCATTTTCGTTAGAAAGTTCTCCATGAAGGTATTCTTCCTCTTAGACAAGCTCTCACCTGCTTTGCCATAAACAAATAAACCAAACTAAACGTTATTTAGGTAAAAAGTTTTATTAAGAAATAAGGTAGCAAAGTTACTTAAGAAATATTTAAGAGCGCTTGCTAATAACAGAAATAATAAATTAACTAGGAATATCAGGAATCGTATGGTTCATAGCTATTTTGATGGATAATTATTTTTAATGCATCGTTTTCATTTTTCATGCTGTCATATTCATACACTACACAATTTGCAAACTTCAAATTACTTTCAGAAGCAGTGGTGTCGCCATCTATCGGTAATAGTGAAATGTATAATATTTCTTGAGGGGCAATTGTAATTATTATCATACTTGGCACTTAAAATTAAGGAACATTATATAATTTTATGCTTATTTAAGTTTAATGAACTGAATCTAAATACTGTCTTTTGCATTTAGAAGTTTAATATTGCATTTTCCCCATATTTACAGCTGTATATCGAAACAGCAACGGAATTTAATATTTTAAGAATCTCAGTGCTTTTAATTTATTCGCAAAAAGAAATGTAATTTATTTTGTCCTGTTTATTAGTCATTTTAATAGTTAAAAAGTGAATTCTGCCTTCAGTTAAAGGAGGGAAAAGTAATTACTTTTATTCACAACCCAATTTCTTTCCTCTTTTTCTTTTTTTTTAAAGTAAACGTTGGTAAAGGAAACTTCATTCAAAACTTCCGTTTGCTTTATTTACCCATATTTTTTAAGTGATGGTTTGTGGCACACGCGTATTATATATGTTACATTAGCTATGTAATAAAAAACTAATTTCGGTAGTAGTTCAGTTTGTGAAAAATGCTCTAAATCATACAATATAGCGCCATCTGTTGGTTCGTATGATACGAATTTTTTATTAATGTTTATAATGTTTATATACGTCCAAAAAGGACATAAACTGTAGGGAGGTAACTGAAATTAAGACATAAATGGAATATATTATTTAATACTGATATTAACAGTGAAATTTATTTTGGCTTTATGTAATATCCAAAAACTATTTTTTATTTGAATAATTTTAACTTCAACTTATTATACTTATGAAATCATCGAAAATAACATTCTGTTTCTGAGACATTCATTTATTTATTCAAATAATATGTAGAGGGCTATTTGTACTTTATCTCTTTTGCAATTATTTAATGCAGCCTTTACGTGCCTATGCATCAATACAAAAAGTGCTTAATACATTTGATATTATATTTATTTCAACATGAATATTAATATGCTTTCAAGATAAGAGTAATAAAGCTAAAGAAAATTTTCAGAAAAACCTTCTAGGGTGTGACTTTTTCAAAATATGCTGCTACAAAATGTTGTATTTTGAAAATTTGCTACTCTACTTACTTAGCTAATACTGCTCTTTTCAGTCACTTACTGCTGTAATGTTTAGTGTGGTCACTTTGCAGTTGAAGTTTTGCTACTTTACTGACTTAGCTAATATAGTGCTATATCAAGGGTTCCCCAAGGGGCCGGCATTGACCCCCTGGGGATCGTTGAAATTTAATAAGGGTCGATGATGATCTGGGGATCGATAGCCGAAATTGCAATGGTAATTAACCAGCATAATCAAGATCTCATTGATTACAAAAACACATGCGTGTGCTAAGTTTTGGGATTTTAAAAGCCACACAAGCGGAATCTCAAAATAAAATTTGTTAGCGAACCACCACTGCCTTTCCCAACTTCTTGCATAATAGAAGTTAGCTTGAGTCAACAATTTACTATCGGGAATAAAAATCGGGTGAAATATTTCTGAATTAGGTTATTTAAGAATAAAGTTAAGAAATTTTATACCAAATATTAAAAAAATTATACTAAGCGCAGCCATCACATTAATTACAACCGAACTTTTGTGCAGTTAAAATCTGAGATTTTTTTTAAAACTTGTTTATGTTTGCAAAATTAAAAATAAAAATAAATACAAAAAGTAGGCAAACATAAATCTAATGACCATTTTTTTAAAATTTTGTTCACGGTATTAATCTAATTGTCATTACTAAGTTTTTTTATGCGAAATTATTTGTGTTATGATCATGTTTTATGCTATACATCAGTGGCATTCAAGCTTTACGGAAGCGCTACCACCATAAAAATACAAACACCTCAAAAAACAATTTTGCGATCCAGTCACAGCGTCGACCTTAAGTATATATGTTACCGTGAAAGACCGAAATTGGAGAATGTCGACTTTCACCGAAGAATATCAACATTCACCAAATACGTCGGTGAAAGACCGAATATTTCACTACATTCTTGTATATTCAGACCCTCACCGGTGTATGTCAACAAGCACAGATGTGATCTGGCGAAAGTCGAAAAGAGAGGTCATAAAGTGTCATAATAGTTTAAGTTGCAATAAATAAGATTTGAATCACATAATTTAGTAAGTGTTTTATTACTGTTATTTTATTTTCTCATTTAGAACGTACTGTATAATTAAGTAAGTTTTTAACTTCTGTTATTTTCCTTTCTCATTTTGAATGTATTGTGTGTTTTAGGTTCTCATGTTCTTAAGTTCTTATTTCAAGTTTCAAGTGCGTTTATTCGAGACTGAATTATGGAGAAGAAAATATAATATTGTTATATGTTCAACACTCACCATTAGTACATGGTGAATGTCGACATTTACCTGTGTAAGTCAGAAATAAGAGTATTTGGAAAATATTTCGGACATACACCAAGAGACTATGTGAATGTTGACATTCACCGGTGAAAGTCGACATTCTCCAGATTTCGGTGTTTCACCGTAACATATACATCAGTTCACAACTTTTAGGATTCTTTATCCAGCTTGAGTAACTGTAAATTTTAGCAACCCCAAATAGGGTCGCTACCCGTAGTTTGAATACTACTGCTGTGTATTATAGCAAAAAAATGTACGGGGATCGATGAAGAACACCATCCTTTTAAAAGGTCGTAAGGAAAAGGTTGGGAATACCTGCTTACTATGGTAAGTAAAATTTTCCAAGACCTATCTTCTCTTTTTTTCCAGCTTCCCTAATTTGTATTATTTTTATTTTAAAATTTAATGTTCAATAACATATAATTTTTAAAATCTTTCTTGGTAGTTTCTGACTATGCGCACTTACCCTAAAAAGCGGCAACTGGTTGCCGACTTCAGAGAGAAACGTTCATTTGGATATACACTGGTGTGCAAAAATTAAGGATGAAGTCGAAAAATTAGCATATCAGCTGAACGAAGAGGCAGAGCGGACAGAAAGACCAATCAGGAGATTAAGTAAGGTGATGTACGGTAGCACATGCGCAGATATGCAGGTAGACGTAATGGGGGAGTGTCTGAGTAGTATAAAGCATGTTGTCGGTGTAAGATCAGTATTTCTGGCAAAGAGATTGCACGCCGTTTAGCAGTTAAAATCACACCGAGTTGCTGCCTCAGCGAGAAATGGCGAATAATCAATCTGTTAGACGACATCTGGATGCTTTTACCCGAGGTCGAATCATTGGGAAGTTGGAGGAAGGTCGAATCATTGGGAAGTGTGACAAGTGTGGCTGCAGAGTTCGGAATTGCTCACAGCATCGTTTCACGACTTTGGAGACAATTTCAAACTACAGGAACAGCTATCCGAGGGTTGAGTAGTGGTTGTCCATGAGGAAAAACACCCGCAGATGACCGGTATATTGCCTTACAGGCTAGAAGAAACAGGCGGCAGACAGCGGGAGAAATCGCTAGACACACGACACAGGCGACTGGACGACCGATATCGCGTTTTACCGTGGCCAGAAGACTGCACGGTGGTGGTCTGTTTGCAGAACGCCCTGTACGGTGTATACCTCTAACGCCTGCCCATCGGAGAAGGCGTTCTCTGTGGTGCCGGGAACACCGGAATTGGAGAGACAATGAATGGGGACGAGTACTCTTTACAGATGAGAGCAGATTCAGTCTGAGTAGCGATTCTCATCGCATGCTTATTTCAGAGAGAGCGGGGAAGCCGCAATCATCCCTCGAACATCATTGAAAGGGACAGGTATGGAGGTGGCGGTGTTCTCGTTTGGGGAGGCATCATGCTTGGTAGTCGTACAGACCTTTACATCTTCGACGCAGGTTCAGTCAACGGGACCCATTATTGTAACGAGATTCTTCTTTCATATGAGCGTCTTTTTAGAGGCGCTATGGGTCCGCAGTTCCTTTTCATGGACGACAATGCACCATGTCATCGCACAGTAGCTGCCGAACAGCTCTTAGAGAGTGAGGATATTGAACGTATGGATTGGCCGGCACGATCTCCGGATCTCAATCCTATCGAGCATGTATGGGATTTTCTAGGCAGACGCTTGGCAGCTGGTACCTTACCACCAGTAACGATTCCGGAGCTTCGATTGGCGCTGCAAGACGAATTGGCAGCAATGCCTCAACAACTCATTGACAACCTCATTCTCAGCGTGGGCAGACGCTGTGAAACGTGCCTAGCAGTCAGAGGAGATCATATCCCCTATTAAAGACCGGATGTTTCTTGCTGGACACCCATCACAGGGATGTTTCGGCCTTCAGTCGCATTGCGCTCCATGCTACTTTTTCAATAAAGCTTCTTTTTATCTCTCTGATTTCTCTTTTAGTAAGTGTTGCTTACATTACTCATGTTCTTACGTATTGGGGATCTTACGGTATTAAATGTGTTGATTTGGAAAGCTTTTGTACAAAGTTATATTGAAAAAAACCGTCTCGTCCTTAATTTTTGCGCACCAGTGTCTATTTTAAAGATGCATCCCTATTTTTTTTTGCATTTTTCCTTTTTTTTTTTCATATAAGACACGCACTCTTTTTTTATATGCCGTTGTTCACCCTATGTACACAGAGATCTGCTTTAGCTGAAGAAAACATAGCAGAATTCCAACCACAACATATTGCACAACTAGGATATAAAAAATCATAAAATGATACACACACAAACAAAACAAAACAAAACAAAAAAAAAAAAAAATGAGGCAGAGGCACATACTAAATGCCTACCGCATTACGCTCTATGAGTGCAGAAAGCTAAATCCGAGATTTTGCCGGAGACGATGAAAGCTGCAACATGCGGTTCACTGCTACTCAAAAATGCTGAAGTTTCCTTAAAAGGGATCATAATCTGCTATCATACTGGCAAAAATGTTTGCAGAAGTAGAAAGCCATTTGAGGAAAATACTATGAGCACACCTAAACCGCCACATAAACATTTTATGGCAACAATATTGTAGGTTTGCAATAATGTCATCCGTACTTTTTATAATAACACATACAAAAAGCACTTTGTTACATGAATTCGCTTTGGCACATGGCGTGTTGCCTCATCAATACTTTTTTGGGCTCTTCTGTGGAGGGGCAGGTAATCAGAAAATACCAGTTTATGTTTTAGAAACAGTCCCAGTATTTAATCAAAATTGTTTTTTAATGTATCTTTCCTTTTTATTATGCAGTTATTCATAAGAAAGTAAAATTAATATAATACTACCAGTAAAGGCGTGGTTAAGATTGTTCAATACTGGTAGTTCGACGCAATTTTGAACCTGTGTTGATGGTCTGGCTACATGCTTGCTGTTCGTGGGTTTCCCCTTGTGTAACGTAAATACAAGCTAGTTTTTCTTGGAAAGTACTCCATTAAAACATACATACCCTTATGCAGATAGCATTTGGATGCCGTGCCGTATCCAAATAACCAATTAAAATAAATCTATAATTTTTAAAAGATAAATATTTGCGACGACTTTGCGGCAAATATAAATATGAAAAGACTGCATACCTAGGCATTACGAGTTTGTGTGACTTTAGAAGTTAAAGTAGAATCGACAACATGAGAACAAAAAAGGCAGCTGAATGATGAAAAGTATTACTCACGGAGAGTCAAGATGTGCGCTGAAATCGAAGAGGAAGTGTATAAGGATCTGGGAAGAAGAAGAAATACGCATCAATCCCAGGGATATTTTTGAATATCAAGCCTTCAGTACTGGCAGTGTAATGATGTGAGCTGGGTTTTCTTCGAGCTGTCACACCAACCTCCACGTCTTTACAAGTGATAGTGAGCTGCTCAAATAATTGCGATAAAGTCCATGCCAAAACTGTGAGACATGCTGCAGAAAAGCATCTGGCATTTATTTTTATACAGGATAATGTACGTCCTTATATAGCAGACCTAGTGGCAAGTCTGCTTCATGCGATACAAAGTTTCTTTTATTCGAAAAGGAAGCCATTGCTCGCATGGAGTAGCTCAACGTCAAGCCTCCACCGTCCGTATCTTGCGCTACTTGCCGAGAGGATTTCTGTGGGCTTGGGCTGATGTTACTATGAGACAAGGGAGCATAAGGAACAACAATAACAACAAATATAAAAATAAGCCTATTAATATAATAATAATACTGTAATATAAGTGATCATCTTATGACGCTAAGCTAATTGCTTCTTTAGTCTTCCCTCTAAAGTCAATATAGTGTCGCAAAGAATGATATAATGATGACTAGATGACTAGGGAACATCAGCTTTTCAGAGGTAATTGAGTCAAAGCATTTTAAATTGTTAAGATATTCTTACAGGTAGGGTAAAATATAATTATAGCATATCTTTGTCTGCTAATGCTAAATTTTGCAACTTTAAATGGTGATAAATGCGAGGTGATCATATACCGGGATTAATTCGTTATTTGAGCCAAAATCAAAGGCTTGAATTTCTTTAAATTACATATCCCTGAAAATGACTCTCTTTCAACTGATGGTTCAATTACTAGCCGTGCCTTTTGAGATTTTGTTAATTTTTGGCTTGCGGAGCTGATAGGATATTTTTCTACCTCCTGTTGATATAAACAAGCACCAATGCCTGTCAAAGTAGCATCTGGTTGTATTAAGAAGGGTTCTGTTGGGTGTATAAAAAATCAGTAGCATTCGCTAAAGATTTCTTTAGTTCCAGAAATGCCTTTTCAGTAAGACCAATCCAAGGGAGTTGTTCAAGAAAGTCTTTTCTGGTTAACTCCGCAATTAGTTGTACGAGCTCTGTGTGATGTGGAATAAATTTCCTATGAGAATTACGAAGTGCTAGAAAACTTCTTAATTTCTTTTTAGTTTGAGATCGTAAAAGATTCTCGATGGCTTTGAATTTTCTAAGGATCTGTCTGATGTTTCCCTGATCCTGAAGATGTCCTAAATACTAAATTTTAAGTCTAACAAGTGAACAATTTTTTTAAAATTAACAATGAAACCTAATTTTTCTAGTTTCGAGGATGTAATTTTTAGATGGCGTAAAGAGTCTGCCAGTCCTGTGAAAATGCTGTATTGTCATCAATAGGGGAACGAACGGAGACTCTGCATTTTGTCACAGCTCAGTTCGTTACACGCTAAAAAGTTTCAGCAACATTCTTAAGCCCTGAAGGCATAATGTTGAAACGGTATTGAGTACAGTGAATTTTGAAAGAAGTCATCTTTCAAAATGCTTTTATTTCTTCCCTGAAAGCTGAACACGAAGTCATCATTCCGTAATCATCATTTACAACAGGGACATGTTATGCTTTAAAACTGAAATCTGGGTTGCGCTCTTCGCAAAGCATTCATCTCTCTTTCCCTTCACATTGAGTGCAATAAATCTTAAAAACTAAATGATTTCCAATGCTTTTATTATTTTTTTTTGGTGGCCTTCAAAGCTGCGAAAATTCACTCTTGAACGGGTTACGTTCATAGGATGGCCACCCAAAGGGTACAGTGGTTAGGGGAACCGACTGCGATAGCAAATTTCCCGGGTTCGAATTCTGGAGAAGGCATGGATGTAAATTGTCTGTCCCCGCATATGAGGGGACGTTGGCCGCCTGCTAGGTGCACCCAGAATAAAATGGCCACCACTTCTGGCCTTAGAAGTGGCCAATGCTGCAAGTGCCCGCCATTCGATTATAAAATAGTTACGAGCACGAAGAGGAGCTCTTGTTCTGAAACAATTAAATGCATTAGCCCCAGTCCTCGATTTTGTTTTCGTTTCACTTTTGAGTCTAAGCACTGTTCAAGTAAAAGAATGTTGCCACCAAGTGGTTATCGCTGTGTATCATTTTTGAAAGAAATAATTTAGCAAATATAAATAATATTTTGACTATAAAAAGATATAGACGGCGACACTTAACATTCTATCGGAAATTCTAAAATTATGCTTCTTTTAAAAATTTTAAATTTTTGTGATTGTTAAGTTACTGATTTGTGGATTCGGAACACTATATGACAAAAGGATAGAGATGCGATATTTTCAAATCAAAGCATGAGAACGCATTAATGCATGAGTACGTACAGTTATTATTGTCCATCGTATGAGAGAATAGTTTAATACAAAATAAGCAATGTTTATAACTAATATTGAGCCATAAAGTTTATAAACAAATCAGGTATTACTTACAAATGATCAGTCAGAAATGATAGTTTACTTAAAGCTTGTTGCTATTCTGCCAATTCGGTGATTTAACTGAGCCTACTAACGACCGAGTGGTAAAATCGCTGAACATTGGTAGTTCCGAATTGGGTTCGGTTCCAGGCAAACGGGATGGTTGCATGGGAGGTTTTCGTGGTTTACCAAACGTGTAACGTATATACGAGCCAATTTCCCTTCGAAAGTCCTCCATGAAGGAAACACTCCCCTTAGGCGGATAGCCCTAGTGGGCTTTGCCATAATCAACTTAACCATTCCCTGACTTAGCATGCAGTTAGCGAAAGGATATGCGCTAGTCACATCAGATTTTTTATGCATTTTGTAATTAATCACTAGAAAACTATTCTATACTCGGAAGTTTTTGAAACCTTACCTAAGAACATTAAAGAAATTCCGAAAAGCAGGAAATTATTTTACAGCATTTCAATTATGTTATAGTATTCAAATTTCATACATAAACTTTTCTGTTTTGAATATTCTATTTCAAAGATCACTGGTATTTAACGTTTACTTCCTGCTGTGTTTTGATGTCGCTAAGAATTTTTATGTATATGCAAGCTCATAAATGTTTTAGCTATTTATGGGAAATAGCTTCCTTGAAGCTTCAGACTCAAGATTTAAAATCCTAAATTTATAAACATTGACTCCTAAAAACGCATATATTTGAAAATTAGGCTATAATAATGCTAAAGATTTTCAAAACGCCATTAAGCAGCAGAAAAGAGAAATTTGTTTAACCCAGTTGTTGGATTCTATTGAACTTCCATTCAAAAGAAAAAGTGGAGGAACGAAATGAGGTGAAGAACTTGAAGTTAACGCAGCACATACTTCTACTCACCTGTTGGTGTCACGAGTGGGGAAAGAGCTGCTGCACGTCAGGGTTGCCGAAATTTCTCCTACAGATGAGTTATCGCCAAACGATTAATATCAAAAAGGAATCATATTCAAAATTCTTGAGATAACACTGGAAAATTTGCGAATAGGGGGAAAAATTTTTCATTTTTCTAGGTACTTAAATGGACTTGCCTGGAAAACAATATAATTCTTTTTACTACGCAGTTATTAAAATATAGATTGGAGAATAATCACTGCTTAAATATTACGTTTGGTATAACAGGAATGAATTAAGCTATAGAAATTAGACTAATGGCTGTAATTAGTGAAGAATTTCTTAAGAGGGAGCTTCTTTCTTGGAAAATATTTTTATCTGAATAGACTCTTGTAAAATATATCAGTCAAAGCTTTAGAATTTCTGACGCTTATTATAAATTGATATCAAAGTCTGCAAAATTAAAAGATTTAGTATTTTAATCAGTTCCTTCCCATTTATAATTGTCTTCAATTCACTGTCGAAGTAAATTTTCACGAATTTTTGGCATATTAGTAAATAAACCATTTATGCATAGAAGCAAAACGTTTCACAAAGAACAGGATTAGAAATGCAGTCGGTTGATTAACTAAATATTTGGGTAAGTAATTAAGAAAATTTTATGAGGAATGTTTTTGAGGAAGACTTTCTAAACGAAACTAATTCATATTTGTCCTCTACATGATGAAAACTATGGAAACCCGATTTAGAATCCCTAAGTCTCCAGTTTTCAGGGAAATGACTCGTATCCGCGTTAAACAGAGGGAAAACCATGAAAACGCTCCTGTAGCCAGCCATTCGTCAGGATCCGAACTACTAGTGTTTAGGGTCTTTCACAGCTCGGCCGCTGGTGGGCTCAAGCCATCAGGTTGAACTACCATTTTCAATGATCTTATACACTCAACTATTGATGGGTAGCAAGGAGAGTAGAGTCTCTGAGTATTAAAGAGGAACACATGGAAAGAATGACAAAATGGTTCGATGTCTACTCAGCTTAGCTCATGTTTTCTCCTTAAAAAGCATTTTACAGAAGCATAAGTTTGATAATTAGATAAGCATACGAAAACTGCATGTCTATTTTTTTTAAATGTTGACTTATGAGCAATCTGTAATGTTAAGTTTAATTAATACTGCGCAAAATCTGATTAGCGCACGCAAAATTTATGAGAGGGTTTTATGTACCGATCATTTACATATAGTAAAATGTCGTTTAACCGGAATCCATTTAACCAGAACTTAGCTTATCAGAAACAGTGCTGGAAAATAACATTGAAATGATGAGTCCCACATCTGTCATATACAGTGATATATATTTTCAACTGGGGCTTTCATGTGTGATGGTGTATTACTTTGATAAAATCTACTTGTAAAAAGTAATAGAAAAAGTAAATTAAATTTATTTCTTGTAAAAAAATAACACCATAACTTCAGAAGTAGTTTTTTGGTTCACTTTAATGGTAGTCAAGTATTAAGCATCTTGTGAGTACAGTTTCTTCCGCTTCGTATTTCAGAACTGCAATATATAATACTGAGAAACTTATTCCTACATTGTTAAGTCTTGCGTATCTGACCAGCGGCCGAGCGGTAAAGTCGCTGAACACTGGTAGTTCGGTCCGAGGTTCAAATCCCGCGAACGGGCTGGCTGCATGGGCGTTTTCGTGGTTTTCCCCATGTGTAACGTGTATACGAGCCAGTTTCCCTTAGAAAGTCCTCCACGAAGGCATCCCTCCCCTTAGGCAGATAGCCCTCGAGGCTTTGCCATAATTACACACACACACACTTGCGTATCTGCAAAGAGAAAATGTGTAATTTCAAAGCTTGTGATTAGTCATAAAGCAGATTAAAGCAAATTCATATCGTGAAGGGCGCGACTGATCAGATTAGGATCAACTTTCAAATTCACGAAAAACATATTTGAATTCTAATTTGCAAGGAGAAACTGATTGATTGATTAAAGTACTTAATCCTAAAATAATTGACTAAGTTCTTTGTGTTTTAATTCAGCAAAAAACAAAAGCTTTTTAATTAATAATAGTCTTTAAAAGAACAAAATATAAATTTAAGCAAAGAATGAATAAGATTTTGTACTTAAGCGTGAGCTGCAAGGGAAGGGAAAGGAACAATGAATTCTGGCGCATTTTAGATCGACATAGACGGATTTATCCATTTGGGGGCGAAAATTCTTTTAATAGTAATAAATGTTAAGCTAATAGATAGTGTATAAAATAAAAATTTGAGGAAATAATAATTAACTATATCTAAATTGTTGCTACTAATTATATTTAAGTTATTACATATACATAAAATGATTTAGAAAAAATAAATTAATTTTAGATGATTAGAATACATAAATGAGTTAGGATACATTAAATATTATTAAGAAAATATTGAGATTTATTTGATGAGGCCTCAGGATTGATGAGTTTGTAAATCAAACTATCGAAATTAGAAATTACTCCCTCATGAGGAGCAAAGCCCTTTCGCTATGATAAGGACAAGGAAGAAACAATAAAACAACATATTGCAGAAATTTTAAAGAACAGAATTAAAATCCCCATAAATAGCTCTTACTATAGCCCTGTAGAATACGCCGAAAGAAAATAATTCTCCACTTACAGATTTTAAAGCACGGCGTTTTGCTGTTGACTATAAAAAACTGAATAGCATAACAAATATCCAGTTTACCCATTACCGAAAAGAAAATAGAAGATGTAATTAGGGAATACGTTGACATATATCACCTCTGAATGCTTTCAGATATGTGTAAAACGGAGGATCTGTCGAAAACCGCTTTTGTTACCAAATTTTATGCTTTTCTTAGAATGCCGTTTGACTTATGCGGAGCACCGGCCACGTTTAGGAGAGTTATGGGTATTATTCTAAGACCTCTCTTCGGAAAATCTACGTTTGTTTACTTAGACTACATAATAGTTATTAGCGAGGCAGTTGACGAACATATTAGCCAGATTCCCATGATAGGCAGATAGAAACATGGCATAGAAAAAAAGCCAGATTCCCATGATAGGCAGATAGATACATGGCATAGAAAAAAAGCCAGATTCCCATGATAGGCAGAAGCAAACATGGCATTTGAAAGACTTAAAGCGCATTAATTCAAGCTCCTGTCTTGGATTTTACTGAAGCGAACGGCAAATTAGAAATCTCTGCAAACTCATTGATTTTGTGGTAGAAGCAATGCTAATGCAAGACGAGCAGCCAGTTTCATATTTTAGCAAGACACTTAACTCAGCTCAAAGAAATTATACGAAGTGTTTTTACTTCTAAAAGAAGAAGCAGAATTAAAGGCAAATGCAGCCAAATGTCAATTTGCAGCAAAAGTTCTTCGTTACCTGGGTTATAAGATATATCAAAGAGGAATCGAAATGAAAGATTATAAACCCGTAGCCATAAAAAATTATCCACCTCCTAATACAGTAAAAAAGTTGGCCTCATTTTTGAATTTGTCTCCTACTAATATTTAATTCATGTAACATAATAAATATTAAACGTAATGAGAAAAAAAGCCAGATTTCCATGGTAGGCAGAAGCAAACATGACATTTGAAAGACTTAAAGCGCATTAATTCAAGTTCCTGTCTTGAATTTTACTGAAGCGGACGGCAAATTAGAAATCTCTGCAAACTCATTGATTTTGTGGTAGAAGCAATGCTAATGCAAGACGAGCAGTCAGTTGCATATTTTAGCAAGACACTTAACTCATCTCAAAGAAATTATACATCTACTGAGAGGGAAACGTTATCAGTCCTTTTGGCAGTACAGAAAATTTGAGTGTATTTCAGGAAGGCACCAGTTAATGTGTACACAGATATTACAGTTAACGTTTATACATGCGGCCATTGTTGGTTTCTATATCCGGGAAGAATTTATCAGACTCATACGATAGGCCCTTAAACTGCAAGAACACAATTAATATTTAAACATAATCCCGAGAAAAAAAAATGGGGTAGCTGTATCAGTAAGTAAACTGGATGATGATGGGCACAAAGTGTAATCTGCAATGTTAATTTCAACAGTTTTAGATTATCCAGAAATAATTATTGCAGAACTAAAGACAGATTGAAATTTAAAAAATATTAATGTGTATTTGAAACATCTCGATCATATTTTAACACCATGATATGACGGGTATTATTTCATGAGAGGAGCTCTGGCTATGCAAGCCGGGAAGACTTTACTATATTTTAACAAAACACCTAGTCCACTCAAAGAAGTTTTATCGCTTCTGAGAGAGAAATATTAGCAGTTCTGTTAGCAATACAAAAATTCCGAGTCTATTTTGGCATACGCTTGTATTCAGGGAAGAATTTGCCCCCCTTCCAGGGAAACCTTTGTGATTTAAGAGCATACCGACCGGTGGTATGCTCTTAAATCACAAAAGTACAATTTAAGAATTAAGCATACTCACAGAAAGGAAAATGTCGTAGCAGGTGTCCTATCATGAATTAAACTAGTAAATAGCTAAAGGAAAAGAAGCAAAATATGACGTATTAACTTCTAAAATTTCAGAACTGCAAGTAGATCCAGAATTTTAAAATATCTACGCTGATTTGAAAGATCCCAACCAATTCGAAATCCATGATATGACGCGTATGAGAAACACAGCTGCAAATTATGAAGTAACTGACAATATTTTTACTTTAAAGTAATAAATAATAAAAATGGATTAAGATCGGTTATTCCAGTGAGTTTAAATTAAGTGTTTTGCAGGAATTGCATCATGAACGAATTTTACGCCATCTAAGAATAAGAAAGACGGCCCAGAGAATAAGGGAAACTGTTTATTTTACGCAGACATAAAAATTTGTAGCAGAATATACCCTGTAATATTTCAGTTAACGATATTAATAATAGCCCGGCCGGGTACGTAAATAGCATAAAATCTACGTTACAAATGAATAAATAGGAACTCGTCTATTAAGCTTCTAACCATGTAGCTGGAAAAAAAAATAGATTTGCTCATAATCGCTGAACATTTCTGAAACTGATCATTTCCGAGATCATTTCTCAAAAATTCCCCTCAAAAGAGCTTCCGCTAAATTTGTTGTATATTCATTTTAAAATAAATTTATGTTACAATATGTAGCTTTACTTAAAATTAATATCAGACAACGGAAAGCAATTCGATAGTTAAATGTTTGAGAATGTATTCCCAGTCTTGGTATACAACATTTCAAGATAGTTATCGACAACAATCGAATATATTAGAGCAGGTAGCAGACATTTTTTAGACAGGACTTGATGAAATCAATACCTATTTACAAAAAATGTCTGTGCTCGTATTGAGGGACATATATTGCTTACTTTAAAACACTTACGCTTTTTGCGACATTTTAAGACACTCTCAAAACTCAATAATTTACGATACTAAATTTTATATTATTTTTATATAAAAACAGTATAAAAATATAAAAAAAGTTAAAAATATTTATAAAAAACCACCTAATTTCAAACGTTTTTTACATAGCATTTTAAGATACTCTTAAAAGTATTAAATTACCACACTAAATAAAGCTTAAAATAGTATAATTTTAAGCTCAGCCTAAAATATATATATATATCAAAAACAGTGAAATCAGAACAACACGTATTTTAAAGCCCGAGTTGTTTTTAAGTTCAAGTTTAGCCACTAGATGGCTGCATTAGCAATTGTGTTTGTTACAAATTATTAGAGTTGAAAAGAATGTGTGTATTTAATTATGGCAAAGCACACGAGGGCTATCTGCCTAAGGGGAGGGATGCCTTTCGTGGAGGACTTTCTAAGGGAAACTGGCTCGTATACACGTTACACATGGGGAAAACCACGAAAACGCCCATGCAGCCAGCCCGTTCGTGGGATTCGAACCTCGGACCGAACTACCAGTGTTCAGCGACTTTACCGCTCGGCCGCTGGTGGGCCTATTAGAGTTGAAAACTTGGAAGTTTAAGCGAAAGAAATGACGCAGGTATTTGCTTTATTTAAAAAGTAAAACAAAAATGGTGATAATATTAATAAAATGTGAGAAAATATGTATTAAAAATTGCAATGTTTTTATCATTTCATATCTTTTATCATATTTTGAAAAAAGGCGAAATCCATCGGTCTCCTCCACGTCGACCGGAAAGCTATCTCCCTCCAAGTGAGCTTCTCAAGTTCTGTTCCAAGCGATTCTGCGTGTGTCGCTGAGTAAGTTAAATTATAATTACGTAATAGTGACAATGTATAATAATGATATAATGTACTAATGTGATTTGTTTTGCAGATATGCAAGGAAGGAATTTGAAGCAAAGGCTCGAAAAGGAAAAAAAAAAAAAAAAAAAAAAAAAAAAAAAAAGGAAGGAAGGCTCCCCCCTTCCTCCAAAAAATGAAGAAAATGAGGAAAAAAACCCCAGCATATAGAAAGCGTCCCGTAAAATATCACATTAAAGTTTTAAAGATTTAAAATTAAGAATATTAACTAAAGAAGAATACTGTGTGCATGGACACTTTGCGGCCGGGAAGTAATTAAAAAAAAATCATTCATAATGATAATTTTACAGTTTCTATCATAATATATATCTTTTCCTGTTGCTGTATTTAAAGCACATTTCTCTAATGTAATAAAATAAAATCTTTATTAGTTTTGAGGATTATTTATGAATTTCCAATTAAAATTTACACTGATCGAAATATAACTTTTATGATTAGAGAGATCATAGCAAAAAATAGGATAGAGTAGTATTTAAAATTTTAAAAGGTCTGTCATATATCCTGTTTCACAGTTAATATCATTTAACGTTGCTTTTAAAAGAGATATATATTGTTGCGTGTGTACGGGTTCGTAATAGATTGAATGCACAAGTCTGATAATTGGTTAATAAAAGTTATTCTTATCAAAAGAAATATATCAGAACGCTGGAATTTTCCTCAGAGACATTTGTACAAGTGTTCACAGTACCACGCAATATAATCAGTAGTTATACCTCAAACTACTAAAAACGTTAAAATACAGAGTAATTAAAAGCGTATCTAAAGAGAAAGCTAACTCCGGTTTATCTCAGTTCACGCAGAACTACAACTCGCAACAACACTAACTAAGCAACTAACTTAAAACGCTCTCTCTCCGGCTTTTTATAGATTTCAACCAGTCGCAAGATATTTCTCGTATTTTCTGCATCTGGAAATTACTGGAAAGCAATATGAAGATGGAATTACGGTTGTAGCTAACATAGTGGTCAATTACATTTATTCAATTTCAATACAAATTAAAGAGATACCCATTTATTAAATGCTAAATGCACGTGCTCCTGTATTTTTACTTTTCTGACATAGCTTTCTCTTAAAATTTGTCTCGCGCTGCATTGCAAGGGAAAATGCGACAATTTTAATTATAATTCTACTAAAATTATCTATCTAAATACAAAATTAGTAACAATACGATCTAGTATTATTATATTCTTTAGAAAAATCCATTTTACTGTTTCTATTACGAAATGTTTTCATTAACCGTTAAATAACAGTCATATAAAAATTATAAAATACCATATTACTGTATTACATTTTCTCTTTTTCAGCCTACTGAGGGAGAATATATAAGCTTAAAATATCATGTGGAGTAGATGTAAACTTGTAAGTCTCGGTAGAAGAAGATAGTGGAGAGGATTTTAGAATTCTGAACTGATTCCATTTAATTTCTATTTTTTTTTTTAAATTTCTTCGGTCATAATCTTTGCATCATTTTAAAATTTGCAATGACTTAATATCAGTTTTACATATTTTACGACTACTTTATAATTATCTTTTTCATCAGTATATGTCATATATTCACTTCTATTTCTCTGAAATTCAAGTTTAGTTTCAAAATATGTAAGAGCTTTTTTATATTCTCTGAGGAAAGAAAATATATATTATAAAGGAGTTCATATTTTTGCAGCAAAGCTATTTTTCGTAGCAGATCATCTTTTAAAAAAAGTCTTTCATTATAATCTTCATTTAGTTTTATATTATTTATTACATAAGATAATTTAGGGAGGTCCATATCAGCACCTTTTAAGATAATAAATCGCTTATCAAGATTATCCGAAGTATCAGGATAGAAAAACATATTTGTACCTTTAGAGGTAGGATAATCAAGAGGATAATAAATCATTAAAATAAATGAATCAGTCATGAAGCATGTACATTATAACGTAAAATTCGTTTACCTGCCATTCTTAGTTGCGCTGTATAAATAAAACTCCCAAAGTACTTAAAATTGCATTTTCTTCTCAAACATTATCATCTTTGTTTTTTACAATTTTTAATTATAATTGAAGAAAACTTCTTGAGTATAAAATATTATTTTTTCCTTTTACAGTAAAAATATAAGCAGCATTTTCACTCTGATTTGTTGTATTTTAATCTTCATTATATTGAAAAGTCTCTTCATTTACAATTTGTTCATTATGATGGTATTTCGTATCTGCTGAGTCATAAATTAGTTCCATTTATTTAAGTATAATTTTTAAAACTTCTCCTTTCAGTGAAGGTATTTCATTTAATTTATCACGTATGGCTTGTTTTTCAAGTGACGGTGAAGCTGAGGGCTTCTTATCTGTTATCGCTTCCAGACAGTGAAACTGAGCTTCAGACACACACACAAAAACCTATAAAAATCCTTTTCCCTCAATTTTTTTAAAAACTTTTTATATGCTTCTGTTATTTATTAATTCATGTTAAAAATCAGGTCATGAATTTTTCAAACAATTTTCGCTTAATTACAAATTATAAATAATTTTCGTTTAGTTACGAATTTAAATAACTTTCGTTTAATTTTAATTACGTCTTCTTTAATAATTAAATTACATTCAACTTATTGATGATTTAAATAAAGGATTTCATTATTTTGATTAGTCATCTACATATGAAAACTACCAATTTCATCTAATTTAACGGGGAAAATATTGGTTTATCAAATGTTAGATACTGTCTGGTGGATTTAGGTTATTATATGAATAAATAATTTCAGTGGATTTTTCATTGACATTAGCTCCTTTTATTGTTACTATTTACTTTTACTTTTTATCACAAAGAATATAAATATTATTTTTCCGTTAGATATATTAGCACTATATCTAACTTCTCAGCTTTGCTGGCTGGAGTCTTATATGTTTCTTTTCTTAAATCCTACCATTTTATGAAATTAACCTTCTTTAAAATTTATTTACCCTCCTTTAGATAATTTTATAGATATTTTTTGTCTTGCTTTTACAATACCAAATTTGATTGGAAGAACATTTCCTAATAATTTTATCAAATATTTATTTTAATCTGTAATTCTACATTTCCATCAGCTATATTTATTTCTATGTAGATTTTACAGTAAATTTGTTATTACCATAACTTTTATTTATATTGAACTAAGAAACTCACACTGAAATTGATTTTAAAGCAATTTTTAAAATTTTAATGGAGTTTAATAACATTAATGTCTGAAATAATAAAACTCTCTTCCGCAAAGGTTGGCCCTTTCGTAAAACATGTTTTTAAATTAGATTTCCTAACATGATTTCCTGTTTTACATTTGGTCTTTTCTAAACGCCTTTTTGGGTAGAAGATCTACATATAAATTATAATAAAGTTTTATTTTGTTTTCGGGTTTACTAGCTTCAACAGGTATCATTTTTATAGAACTATGATATGAGTTGTTATAATTTTTAACCAATTTATGCGATATATCAATACATTTTCGTGTGTTTTAAGCAAATAAATATTTCATAACTTTTGTTCTGATAGTTTCATTAAAACTCTCTGCTATAGCAGACATAATTTCTTTATTTTTACTGGTAAGCCATTTAATATTATAATTTTTAAATAACTATTGTGTAGCTTTTCCTTTAAATTTAGTACCTTTATCCGTTAAATAAATTTTGGAATTCTTTCTTTAAAAATTTCTTAATGCATATTTATCAAATGCATCTATAACTGTTAACAAATAATTTGTTCCATCGTTATATTTACTATAATTTTTAATAAACAATAAATCAGCATCAAATTAATGATCACTATTAAGTACATAAACTCTTCTTTTTCAAATTTATGAAACGGGTTTATTTTGTGTATATTCATATTGTGTATGTAAATATTCTTCAGTATCTTTCGTTGGTAATCCTGTTTTCATTTTTAATTCATTAATTCCAGAATATCATGTTTCTGGATTTTAATATGTTTCTCTCAGGAGCATTTCGTCTTCTTTTTGGCCTAAAATGTACTCTTTTCACTTCCACATTCTGCACAATTTCTTTTTCCTATTATTTTTCTATTTTTTGAAATTTTCTTTTATGACAATTTTTAGCTTTTGTTTTCTTTTTACACGAACGACAATAAATCAACATTTTCTTATTTATTAATGGTAGGTGTTGAATAATAAATTTGTGTTATAGGCATAAGGGAAACATTTTTCTTTCTACCCATGATAAAAAAAAACTATAATATTTTCTTGATTTTCCTCAGTCACACAGTTACCAGCTTTAATTAAATTTTTAAATGATGAATCTGGTTCATCTAGAGTAATAAGAACATTTAAATCCGAAGAAACTTTTACGTCTTCCCTTTTTAACTTTATCATGCAATTTAAATTTTTTTTCTTATTTTTTAAAGCCTTATAATTTATATTACCTTCTTTTTTATATCTTCAAACACATAAGTTTTTGTAATTTAAGATATTTTGGATCATATAATTGTCTTACACTCATGTATAATGTGCCGAAATACGATAAATCATATTTTAAATTCATTGTTGAATTAGTTTTTCCCGATTTTGATGGATCTATAATCAAGAGTCTAAAAAGGCCATTTTGGTAATAAAGGATGTTGATTTGAATCATGAAATTCTTAAGGTTCAGTATAATCTTTAATTAGTATTTTATCATTTTAATTTACTGCAAATAAAAGTGATTTTACTATAAGTAAAATCTCTTTTATATAAATGAACGAGATAGAGAAAGAAAGAAAATTAAAGAGATAAAAGCAACTACAAAATGATATTAAATTTATGAAATTATGAGCTGAGATTAGAAGAAAAATTTATCGGAAAAAGAAAAATTAGGCATTCAAAAAAACTTTGAAGGAATTTCATAAAGTTACTAAAGAAATGGAAAAATATGAAAAATCAAATAAAGATATTGCAAAAAACATTCATGATGCTATACAAAATCATTTCCTTAGTTACCGTCTGAGTCTTCAGTAATTTTACCGGAATTAGATTACGCGGATAATTTTGAAAAATTATTCCAAGAAAAGACTACAACATATACTTAAACTAAGAAAAAAGTTTATTCATTTGATTTTGATAAAACTTTAAATAAGCATCTTTATAAAAGTCATAACTTTAAATTACGTAATAAACTAACTGACGAAAATTTTGAGACAATAAATGATTTAATTGAAAAATCAAAGCAAATAAAAGATAAGGCAGCAATAGATATAGGACGCTCAGAATAGACGATATCTAAATCACAAAGAGAAGATGTAAAAATCACATCTTGAATCATTTTCAAAATTAAATTAACATTTATTTGATCAATTTAAGCATTATATAGATACTTTAGAATATATTCTTACTACTAAAGAAAAATAACACTATCAGTTAGATATTTAAAAAAATAACTGATAAAATATGTAAAGGAAGTAAATCTAAGAAATTATATAAACAAATTGTTATATTGCTAATATGTATAATTGGTGTTATATCTAATGAGGAAATGAAGCAATATTATAACCAATTTTTATCCTGATTTTCATCCTTAATATACAAGTATATGAAAAAAAAAGCGGAAATGAGTGATGGCCAGATTAGTAAATTTAAATCTGCTTATAATAAAAAAGAGAAAGAAATATTACAGATTGATAAACCTAAAACTCCAAATTATGATTTAAATTAAACAAAAGCTATAATTAATAAAGGAAAAATGTTTCCAATGAGTAAAACACAGATGACTAAAATCGAAATGAAATCAAAATAACGTCTCAGATCGAAGCAAGGTGATGCATATGTACAAGTTTCAAATTATATTTCTAGCTCAGAGAGCTCACAGAGCTTCCGAAGCTAGTAAAGAATCTGAAGAAATATTAAATAATATAGAAAAAGTCAATAATATAGGATAGTTCAGAAGATAAATTTTATTACGATTTTAATATAAACATGCTTTTAAAACAGAGATATAATAGTAGAATCTTTAATAAAATTAAAAGAAAAATAATATTATTGTAACTCAAGAAGCAGACGATACATTTTTACAATTTATGGACTTAACCCTTTATGACAGAATACATAATTATTTAGGTTTTATAAAAAAGTTTGTGATTATTATAATACTCCGAACGAAATAAATATAACCTCTAAAAACAAAACGAAAAATGAATATGAAAATATGTGGAATATTTTCTTATAGCCTGTATAGCCGAAAGGCATTCAAAAATTAAATCACAATAAATGGAGGTCCTAAAAATTTGGTGTCGTTTTAAAGTTGGAAAACCTTTAAATGAATTTTATACTGAATTCTGTTTAGGGAAAGTTGAATATGACAGTATTTGTAAAATTTAGAAAATTTATAAGTCTAAAATTTAATAATACAAAATATGATTGTGAATGTGGTGAAAAATATTCTTATGACCATAAAAAGTCATTTAATTATCATATCTTATGATCTAGTGATAACAAAGAATTAATATTTCTATGAAGTCGTTTTTGTAACCTAGCCGGAAACATCTCCCTTCAAAAAATGCTTTCTGTGTTGTTGTGACTTATCTCACTTGTCTGACAGTAACATCAGAACAAGCCCACGAAATTTATCGTGGCACGTAATGCCAGACTGCTCCTGTCTTTGGCAAGAACCTTGAGCAACTTATAGTTGACAGTACAACTTTGCTCAGTTCTGAGCTCAATTTTGATAGAGAGCACCCTGGGGAGGGGACCGAGGATCTCCCACCCCTCTTCCGCTACCATCAACCACTCGAGAAGACTTTTGACTCACCGCATATTCAGGGTGCACCCAATCCTGCTCAGACACTATATATTTACAAACATACATACCTTCTCCTGGATTCGAACTTGGGCCCTTCGGTACGACAGTCAGCGCCGCTAACCACTATCTCGGTTGGGCGGTAAAAATGTTTCCTATCAAATGGAAGACACACTGAGACCAAAGACAGCAAATTAACTTCGAAAAACTTCTAGAACAATTCAATATTAAACAACATGGGGGTTATAAGAAAGATGATTTAATTAAATTATTAGCTAAATATAGAAGAAATACAGGTAAATATAAATATGTTTGAGTAGATTTATTAAATTTAGATGCAACAAATTATTTAGATAAAAATGAAAAAGAATTCATTAAGAACTAGAAAAGCGTAATAAAATTAAGAAGATATATGATTCTTTCATTTTGAAATATGATAAAGAAACAAAAGATTGTATATCTTAATCATAAAATCGAAAGATTATTTGATTTAAGTGGTTTATTCAATCCATATGGTATATATGTATAAAAGACAAAAACAATTACCCTAAAAATACCCTAAAAAATAATATAAATTATTAAATACCCTAAAAAAGAAGTAAAATAAAAAAATACTAGTTTTTTACAATTTGTGTGTGTGTGTGTATTTTTTTTTTAATTATGGCAAAGCGCACTAGGGCTATCTGCCTAAGGGGAGGGATGCCTTTCGTGGAGGACTTTCTAAGGGAAACTGGCTCGTATACACGTAACACATGGGGAAAACCACGAAAACGCCCATGCAGCCAGCCCGTTCGCGGGATTCGAACCTCGGACCGAACTACCAGCGTCTTTACCGCTCGGCCGCTGGTGGGCCCTTTTTACAATTTGAGATTTAATAAAGATACTAATCATCTTGAACCTAAAAAAAAAGAAAAAAAAAAGAACAAAAAGATATAGATATAAATTTAAGAAAAATTTTTGAACCAGATTAAAAAAAAAAAAATGAAATTTTATGAAGAATATATAAGAAAATATAACACTTATAAAACTAGTATAAATAGCATTAAAAGATTTAAAAGCTGTACAATATTACAGTAATTTAAGAGCTTTATTTGAAAAAGCTATTGGAAATATACGGTAAAGATTAGATGTTAATCTTGAATTAAATAATCCATTTCATCCTCGTATGTTGTCTACTAAAGATGCATATGAGGTTATAGATGTTTTAAACCATAAAACTGAGTATAAAAAATTGCAAATAACCGAATGCGTATTTCAGTTTACAATAGTCGAATTACTTGAAAGAGGTAAACGTTAAAAAAAAATGAATGAAAAAGATGAAATCAACGAAAGAAGTATTTGTCAGATAAAAAATAACGATAATATCTGTTTAGACACAGCTATAGTAACGGCTTTAAGGGGTGTTGAAATTCCAAAATCTTCAAAAAATTGTGATTCTGGATTTTCGTATTTTCAAATTTTCTACACTTTTGTCTTTCTAAAAATACCATTCTTTAATCTTTATGAAAATTAGAACTGTAAAAAATCTAGTTTTAATTTGTCATCGACTGCTTTGATCAATGAGGACTTTTCTCAGGAACTACTGCTCACAGGTATCTAAACTTTTTATGGTTTATTTATTAGGTTCCCTAATATTTACTGAAATCAGCTTTTTGTAATAAACTTAGAAAAACGATTTTTTAAATTTTTTGTGTGAGAAAAGTGAGAAATTTTACTATGCCTAACAAAATATTTCGTAAATTACTCTAAAATTCAAAATGTTTCATGAATAATCTAGGGCTCCAAATTTATAACATTTATTTTACAATATTTGCTCAGAACATTTCAAGACCATTAAAAATGATCTTTTTAGAAATTTTGCAGTTGGACTCTAAAATATCAAAATTTATATTTTGCAATAAATAAAATAATTATTTTGGTCAACATTTTATGATATATTCTTTTAAATTTCTATTTTTTTCATTTGTTACTGCTTTAACGCTTTTACTCTAAAGAGGCTTCTCTGTCTCTAAGTCTTTTTCTCTTTAAAGAAGGGAATATGCAAGATAAAAAATACGTAAACATAAATTATAATTTGAATTATTAGTAACCCTTTAATGTTGAATTTTAATTTGGTTATTTTCCCTCTCTATTCTAAAAATAGTAATAGTTTTTTCTGAACTACGTCACTTCGAGACTAATCCATATCATATGACTCTTACATAACGCTGGGGAGTTAAATGGAACTAAAACTCAAACAGGTAATAATAATTTTACAGTATTATTAATTATTCAATTACATACATTGAAACCGAAACTAAGTCATTCAGAATTAAGATTTCATTCCAAACACAAGGATTGGATTGGATTATTCAATTATGGCAAAGCACACGAGAGCTATCTGCCTAAAGGGAGGGATGCCTTCGTAGAGGACTTTCTAAGGACTAAACTACCAGTGTTTAGCGTTTTTACCACTCGGCCGCTGGTGGGCCTCCCAAACACAAGGCACTTGTTCTCTGTACTTCGTCCCTAGATAGACTACTACTTGCTGCTTTCCATTCTGCCGCCAAACAATATTAAAACTGTTCTGGAACAGACACGATTAGTGTGCCAAGTATTTGTGGCCACAAAAGTCAATTGAAATAAACATGAATATTTAATCTGCCTCGGCTGCCAAGTTTTACTTCATTACGGATCAACATCTCAGTATCTACGCAAGCAAAGTCTGCTTCATTACATGTATCTATGCCTAACTCTCTGTCTCTCTCTAGGTATACATAAATGTATGTAAATTTAACTAATTATTTTTATTCATGTATTTACATTTTTTGTTTTAAAAATACTTAAAATACACAGAAATAAATTTTAATTTATAAATAAAAAATATATGACACTTTTATGCCATTTTGACACATAAATGACAATATTTCTACAAATTCTTCAGTGGTATTTCTAAGTAAATACTAATAATAAAAAAATTCTTCAGTGGTATTTTTAGAAATATTCTTCAGTGGACAATATTTCTAAAAATTATTCAGTACGTCAGAACTTGATCTAGCTTCAGAGATCTAAATTCATTTACAGTGAATCATTAATGTTCCCACAGCGTTTTATGAACTGCATAAATGTGTTTATTCACTGAGAAGTTTTGTATATACATTGTATCCACAAAAGTTCTTAAGCGGGCGTTATTTTTGCAACTGTTGGTCGTAGACATAGTATACTTTCAGTTACAAAAATGTTTTAAATGATGCCGAGATTCGAATTTTCGTAACTTTAAATTAAAAAACTCATTTTATATAAAATATAAAATGAGCTTTTTACTCGTTCTTCCTGTTCCTATACTTTTATTTTGGAGAATTTTAATAACACAAAATGTTTGACTTCCATGCGACAAAAACTGATCGATATTAGTAATTTCAAAACTTTCGATATTTGACATCATTTTGAATTTGCACTGAGGGGATTGATAAATTGCATTGAGGGTTTTCTTAAAAATCGAATTCTATTAGATTTGGTGAATAAGATCTTCATCTTGAAAAATATATATTGATCAATATTTTTGTACATCGAAATGCTAGCTACGTAATCTTTTAGCATTAGACACCTTTTTCCAAACGATATTTTACTTTACGTTGCGTACAAATGCAAATATTTTGCTCTTCAATTTGCGTACATCCCCTGAATACGATTCCCGATTTTAATATCAAATGTCTTAGTAACTTTTTGTCTTACGGGAGTCAATAAAACAGTTTGTGTTTGACTTTTTATAACGAGGAAGAAATGCTCCTAAGTATAGGGACAGGAGAAAGCGTATAAGAAGTTTTAAGTTTCGTATTTTGTATAAATTAATATTTTCCTTCTTAAATCCTGATGGGATGAAGCGCTATGGAAGCTTTTGCGTCATGAGCGTTATGCAAGTTTCATATGACACGGATCAATTTTGAACTAACTCTGTTCAAAGCAATTTATTATAAGCAGTTACTATTTTACTATTTTTTGGAAAAGGGGGGGAAGCTAAATTGAAATACAGAGTTAAGAGCTTATTTAAAATTAAATTATTTATTTTATCTTACCTTTTTATTTTATCTTAAATCTTTTTTATTTTATCTTAAATCTTTTTATTTTATCTTAAATCTTTTTATTTTATCTTAACTCTTTTTATTTTATCTTAAATCTTTTTATTTTATGTTCTAACGAAAAACACGCAGAAATTTTGAATCCTAAATAAAATTAAAGAATGATGAAATCAACAGGTTCAAAATTAACGAGATTAGTGTTTTTCCTCTCGGCCAACTTCTGTTATGGGAAGCGTAAGCTGGCAGTATCAGGGTAATAAAGATTTGGGAAAGGGCACACACCGGCGGTCGTAGTTAATGAGAGTCAGGACGAGCCGCATCGACCCTCCGTAATGGTGGCGTCTGGAATTTTCCCACTTGTTGGAAGAGCCACTTAATAAACACCCACTTCATTGTCCTTTTCTTATCGCAGCGAATGCAGTATAAGGGGACAATCCTGTGAGCAGGGAAGGGTGGCGATATTTATTAAAAAGGCATTGGGATATCCCAACATAAAAAGAAAAGAGAATTTAATTGATTAATTTATGTTTCAATCTAATTGAGTTGTCCGTCGATCTATATTTTTCTGTGACATTTAATGCAGCTAGTGTTACAGGAAGTTGTATGAAAAGGAAGTTAAAGCGACTCTTTGAAAAACAGATGAGCGAAGCGTAACTTAATAGCAAAGAAAATACACGACATGAATTTTCTAAGCTATTAAAATTGTTTGTGAATTTTAGTTTAGGAATTTAGATATTATTTGAAAGAAATCATTATGCCTCATACTTAGAATGTAATCAGTCTCTCATATTTATCTAAATTAGGCCCCTTTTTCATCTTAATTTTATTGAAAACAATTAGCTGTGAAAGACATAGATAAACTAGCGAAATAATTAGTTAGGATTTTAATAACTTTTCTAACTAGCTGAAGCGAGAACTACATTATATCTAAATTCAACTGTAAGTTTGGTATTGTTAAACTGCTTCAACGCCTGAAATTTCAATTTTCAAGTTTCTAAACAAAGTGTTGTTGAGTTAGTTTGAGTTAATAAATAGAAACAGACATCATTGTCGTAATTTTTAAATATATCAGGTTATTTTTTACTAAATGACCTGTTCTTATTTGAATATTGTTTCGCATTAAATAAATGATATAGTCCATCCTAATATTCTACCAGTAAGGTAATAATACTGAGATTTTAAATCTATCTGCGTGCAATGTTTTACACATATTCCATTACAAAAGTATCTGAAAATGTAGTTTCGTTGAGGAAAGTAAATAGGTTTGCGTAATATTAGCATACTATGATTAAAATTTTATTTAATCTCTTATACTGTTTATTACTAGATGGTGGCTATAACTCGGAACTCGTCAATGTTTATTGCATTTTTCACTTACCATAAACTAAAATTTATTTGGGAAATCTTCGTATGCAAAATTTCTGCTGACTACCAGTTCAATTTAAATAAAATAATAATAATAAAAAAATAGCAATAAGAACGATGACGATTAAAAAAAAAAAAAAAAAAAAAAAGAAAACAGCGTTAAGGGGGAAAACTCAATGAAATATTGTTCTGTAGAAAACACATAAGATTAATTTTATGTGCTCTTTTCTTAAAAAATTATTACCAATGATAAATGTATTCTTAATTTTGAGAAGTTTTAAGATGTCTTTACTATACAAATGTATTGGTACCCTAAAAAGATGTGCCTATGTATCCTATGAAGAAACTAGGGATTAGAAGGGAAAATTAAAATTCACTTTACTGACACCAAAATATGATATAAAGTGATATTAATTTTTAATCCAGAAAATGTAGGAAAGATTTGTGTCCTAGACATATCAGAATATTTATACTCTGTGTCATTACATGATATCTCTGATTAGCTTTTCCTGTAAGCTTTGATGTAGCTTTTATGGCTATTCTAGCACACATGTGGTCTCAAATGTTAATAAGCAGCATTAATTTAAGAAGTAGATAAATTAAGACAGATTATTTACATAGACAAAGGGTACTAGTATTATCTATTTTAAAAGGAATGCCTTCTTGGAGCACTTTATGAGGGAAACTGACGAAAAGTACATAAAGTTTTATATAGGCCCTTAAAATAAATTTTGAAACTGAACCCAGAAAAAAATTACCAATATTAGTGTTATCTAATATTTTTCATCAATGTTTAAGGGATAGACCACTTGCTGTTTTTCTTTTTTGAGCAATAGAAGTCAAAGCATTTCTTAACCCATTGTAATTACCAGTTAAATTTCATCTGTTCTGTGATTTTCTTGTAAAACCTCTATCATGCAAAACTTCATACTGATTTTTAAAAAGTTGAAAGGAAAAGCAGAACATTTTGTTCAATCAAATACACAGATTTATACAATAAAATTGAGTTTTGAGTTGTAAAGAAAAGAGCTTATACCCAGTCATTTTAGTCTCTTCAGCGAATAATCCCTTGAGATTTAAAATGAAACAAAATGTTCGAAGTAATGATTATTTAAACAAACTTTGACTACAAGTAAAGGTTCCCAATGTAGCTCATAAGATAAACAAACTGAATTACAAACAAATTGATTTACAAACTGAAATTAATTATGTTTATGTACATCATAATCTTAAGGTCTCCTTAATGTAATCACAACCTTAAATGTTTAATGTGCTTATTCTTACGTCCAAATAATAATTTTTAAACTCGTGCGTTGAGGAGATCTCCAGGAGGTTATTGATTCTAATGGATTGTGTGCATCTATCTGTGACAAGACATTCATGTTTTTTCAAAACAAAAATTTAAAGAAATGTGTACTTTTCCCTAATATTCAGGATTCTAATGATTCTAATAAAAGATTGAGAAATATAGGTATGAATTCATGTTAAATTTTTTTAAAGTTTAATTCATTGGATGTTATTTTTATTACATTCATTCATTAGTTTTTTTTCATTAAAATTCCTCTATTATAAAGTTTCACTCTGTTCTTCTGTTCTCACACTTAAGAACTGCCTGTTCTTAAGTCCTACCCTATTTTAAAATATCCCCACAAATTTCCTTGATTTAATATCTGGTTATTAAATTTCGCAGCTAATAAATTAAGAGCTACAAGAGACATATTTAAAATTTGAAATTTAACAATATAAATATAAAATTATAAGTTTAACATTGTAATTATTAAATTTCAGGTTGGTGTTGGTATTAGATATTTTATTTCATCATTATTACGCAACATCTCATCCTATGATGCGATCCATGGAAATGCACTGAGCTGTTTTCTGCCGAAATGAAGGAAAACTTAAAATTGAATTTACTAATCTTTTATAGAATTAATTAATTTTTTAAAGCAATTTTTCTTATTAAACATTGCGACAGTTAATCTGTAAATAATTGTGAAGGAACAATTAAAATTTAGCTGTTTTCTGCCGAAATGAAGGAAAACTTAAAATTGAATTTACTAATCTTTTATAGAATTAATTAATTTTTTAAAGCAATTTTTCTTATTAAACATTGCGACAGTTAATCTGTAAATAATTGTGAAGGAACAATTAAAATTTAGCAGCGTGATATAAAATTGATGAATAGCGATTATGGAAAAAAAGTAAGGAAGCCATGTTGCGAAATGACTCATATTTTCGAGTTATCTCTGTTGTTTGTTATCAAAATTTAGCAGCGTGATATAAAATTGATGAATAGCGATTATTGAAAAAAAGTAAGGAAGCCATGTTGCGAAATGACTCGTATTTCCGAGTTATCTTTGCATCATCTATCCATTGTTTCTAAGGTGTACCTATTTCTAATTAATTTTAACCTTTTCAGTGTTATGGATGTAAACTTCCGTATAGAAGCGTGGCTTTCTTATTCATTACACATGCAAATGTATGTCAGCTTTTAATGTATCTGATTTCGGGTTGGTTGTATATTGGAAGAAAAGGAATCAAGGTACAAAATGAGAGAGTCGAATTTTAATTCTAATAGAGAAAATTCCATTTATTCGTGACCTTTTGGGGAACTTTAAAATTTCAGGGCTAAATCTGTAACTCTCGGAGGGCATAATAATCTCGGAGGGAGAAGTGGATTCACTAGCTATGTAAAAACTTTCAGAATAGTTATGTGTTCAATTTGAATATGCAAATTCTGATTACAGATTTGTAAAGGTCCTTTCTTAATTAAAATCTCGGGAAATTTTAAATGCTTTATCACAGCTTAAAGACGCATAATCCGTGAGTAAAAGGTCAAAATGCACTACACCTCAAAAATTCTCAATTCATTTAAACGCCTTTACAAATCGTCCAGCAGTCTCGATTACATCGCCAAAAGTGGAAGCCCTGCAAAATAGACAATGATTAAAGATTGCATGGCTCTGGATTCCGCTCACGTGCATAAACGTCTCTCTCGCGCCTCTCCAGCTTCCTACGCGACCAATCAGCTTCGACGTTGTCGTCAGCATCTGAGGGCAATAAAAAGATTGGGGGGCACTCACTCCTATTTGAGCACCCCCGTCATACTCAAACCGCCAAGTCACATCAAGGAACTCGCCTTTACGGTAAGTCACTCATATTTTCATCTCTATAATGGATTCTAACTACCCGATGAAGTTGGGAAAAGTTTCCATCCAAATCAAAAACTTTTAAACTAGATTTTTGGCTGCATTAAAAATGTAATATAAACTTCCATAAAAGCTATAAGACCTATTTGCGGTATTGAGGGCTATAAAAAAACCTCAATTTGATTTTCTGTTTAGTAATACTGTTCTTCAACTTACATCAAAAATTATATACCTCCTATATGCAGAATTTGGAATTCATTGGTCTGATACTTACAAAATATATTTCGTTAATAAGCAAAAATGTTAACTACATTAAAAATATTACCAAAACTCTGAGAATTAACATTCATATTTTTTTTATGATTCCTTGTTCTTTAAAATAAAAAAAAGTTAAAGTAATTGATTCTAAATTATCTTGAATTAATATCTTGATTATAAATACCGCTCTCAACCATTTAAAAACTACTTAAATTATACAGCCTAGTTTTCAATTCTTTCCCCCATCACTTCCGAGAATAACTTTTACAAAGCTCTCGGATTTCCAGGTTTAGTTATTCTATGTACTTGTTTAAAATAATCAGTCTAGTTAGTCTTTGATTCTAAGTTATCTCGAATTAATATCTTGATTATGAATACCGCGCTCAACCATATTAAAATTACCTAAATTATACAGCCTAATTTTAAATCCTTTCCCACATCATTTCCGAGAATAACTTTTACAAAGCTCTCGGATTTCCAGGTTTAGTTATTTTATGCACTTGTTTAAAATAATCATTCTTGTTAGTCTTTAGGGTTTCTCAAAATTCAAAACTCAGTTTTCATTTATTTTATATTACTTCTGAATACTGTATTTCAAAAGCGTTAAAATTGCGGACCTAGCCTTATCAATAATATTTCAACAGAATGAAAACAATAAATGCTAGGCATTTAGAGAAAATAATTTTTAGTGATTTTTCTACGTAACTTCATACATATATAGTAAAATTTAATAATGAATTCAAACAAAACAATGCATTTAATGAATTAGTTCTAATTCCCCTTTTCAATGCTTTTAAATTAATTCTAAGTCCTTAAGCACTGCTATTATAATTTCATATTTTTTCATTATCTAAATAAATTCTAATGTATACATCAGCAGTTAATTTCAGATATTATTTATAAACTGAATACTGTGGATCAGAAGTACAAGAACCTTTATTTACTATTACAGTTTTGCGCTGTAAGTAAAACTAAAATAGCCGTACACTTAACTTATCAGGTAAACTCATACAACTCAGTAGAACTAACTTACGCCAGGTAATTCAAATTGTTACCGGACATGCTTATCTGGCCAAGCATCTTCACAAATGTGGTCTTGTCGAATCCCCTCTCTGCCCAGCTTGTGGAGAAGAAGAGGAAACACATTTTCACTTCCTGGGACGATGTCTGGTGTTTTCTGTCCTTAGAAACAAATTCCTTGGGTTTCCCTATATTACCTTTGATCAAGCCCATCTATACAAAGGGCTCTCTGGGATAATAGGATTTCTGATGTATACTAAATACCTACAGGTAAGGTAAATATTTGAAACCACCAGAAACAAGCATTGAGACGCCCTGTGAGTTTTTTTTTTTTTTTTCTTGTAAAAGAAACTATGCAGGGATTTCGCTCTCATAGCTGTGTTTTGGAATATAATGGAATATCTGGGCCAGGTGATGTATAAAAAAATGTAAAGTACCTCTGCCCTCCTTAATTAATTAATTAATTTTTATTTATTTATTTATTTTTATTTATTAATTTTTTTAATATTTATTTTAGACTCACCCTCGCACCCTTGTTTGGTCAAGAGTTTGCTTTTGGTGGTTTGGGAGGGATTGAATCGGCTCTTCATCCAACTGGGAAGTTTTAACGATTTAACCGACACACTGAATTTAGAGAATCTTTTGCTGATACTATATATTTGGTGTCAATTTGGGATCTTATCTATTTATTTATTATTTACCTTTCACGGGAGTTACCATTTAAAACCTTTGACTTAAATGATCAAATGGCGGAAGAGCAATGGGCAACATTGCCTGAGCTCTTTTCCTTCTTTTCATCAGAAGGAAGCGCCACTAATGTTATGTTATGTTAAAACTAAAATAGCAAGTGCTCCGAGGTTTAGAAATTAAAACCTAACTCATTAACATTTTGCCAAAAAACAAAAATAATTCGGTTTGTATGAAATCTGATTAATTTATAATGTCCTCAGAATTGAGTAACTGCATGGAACTTTAAATATTAGGGCGTTTTGAAAACTTTCAAAACATGCGTAATTTAAGGATGTTCGCCCCATTTCTAACAAATAGATGTTAAAAGGAAAGAATTTAGACTATGTTACATAAAATAAATAACGGCGAAAAATATTGTTGTCCTCATGTTCAATCAAAGTTGGAGGGAAACTACCGGTTGCGAAGACTTAAACATACAGGCTCTACATTTAAGAGGAATAAACTACGAGAAAGAGCAAACATAAATATGCTCTCTATAAAAAAGAATTTGAATCATCAGATTTAAATGTCATAAAATAAAAGTTTAAAAAAACTTAACAAATGGATTGCTCAGAATGTAAATCAATCTTTTTACTATCTATGCTAAGTCTAAAAGTGTTTAGTATATTAATACTATGTTTTTAGGAAACTTTTAAAAATTTACGTTTCAGCAGTTTCACAGAAGCTCATTTTTTACCAACTGTACTTGTAAAGATGATAACGCCAAGGTAAATGTTGCTACTAGATGTACAAATTGCTGATTGAGTTAGATTCCCATGGGTTTCTTTAAGTGTCGCAGTATAATCTTTACTTCAGTAAATTTTGATATAAATCAGGTTATGCATCTATTTTGAGAGAGTTATCAGCCTACAGAATTTAGTTTAACAAAACACATTTAAAACTGCAACTAAATTAGTTAGACTAAAATAGAATATCAGTCACACGTAAGCATGTTTATTAAGATAATAAGGTTTCCAAAATACTATATTTGAGTATACATTGGGTACATATGAGCATTTTTTTTTTTTTTTTTTTTTTTTTAAAGTGTCTATGTTTTCGTCATTGTATATACAATGCAGAACAGAAAAACCTGACAGTTTTTTTGTGATAAATTAATGCAATAAATTTAAGGAACATATTTGTTTCATATTATAGATTGCAGTTTAATGTATCCAATTACTGAAAAAAGTTAATATAAGAATTACGCTAAAATTATGTTTTGAAAATGACTTTTTGCAAGTCTAGTCTTCCTCACTCGTGAGAGTAGATCAGCAAAACTTCGCGCAAATTCATGAGCGGTTACTGAATTCACAATGGGTTGTGATATGGTGTGGGGTGATGCACCTCTATTTCTTTGAGCAAGATGATGAGGCAATTACAGGGAATACAGAATAATGCCCTGCGGTGCTCCAGAAATTCGTAGAAGGCCCATAAATTAAATGTGAGAAGGCAATTACCTACACAGCTAGAAATCCGATAGAAATACTGGGGAGGATGTTCCCAGAATATTTTTTAATTTTCAGACGGGGTGATTCTGTGTGGCCACCCTTGTCACTTGATCTTCCGGACTGTGACTCCTTCATATGAAGTTACTTAAAAATCGAGTGTGTACATCGGATATGTTCCTTACCTGAACTAACTGAACTAAAGGCCGTCTTCTAATGTGAGGCAGCCACTATACCGACAGTACTATTTCGAAACGTTGTGCGAAGCTTCGCTAATAAATAATTAGCAGTATGTGGACTGAGGAGAACGATATTTGAAAGATATTCATTTTCAAAACCTAATATTAGCGTAAATTTTATTTTTAATTTTTCTCCAATAATGGTGTACTTTAACCTGTAAAGGTATAAAATTAATAAAAATATTTCCTTTAATTTTATTGCGTTATTTAATTTTAAAAACTATAAGGTTTTCGTGTTCCATCCTGTAGTTATAGCACATTAAAGAAAATTCTTATTTTACTTTTGATATTTCATCGATCTCCTGAAACCAGTGGACTACTCTACTGACTATTAAAAAATCTGAGACTTCTAAATTAAGAAACCCTTTTGATTTGTTTAAACTCCTGCTCTTCAATACGTCTCATATTTCCTTGTTATCCGGCTTATATTTCTTTCTTAATTAAAGCCTATAATGGATTGAAAATTCAGCTTAAGCGAGAATTATATGATATCAGATTTTGATCTTGGATTTCGCAGCTGACAAGAGAATTACAAGAATAATTATGTCGGATGAAATTCCTCAATTACTATACGAAGACCACGCATTTCTAGGTACTTTAATTTTCTGTTTTAAAAAAATAAGCATGAAAGTACGAGAACAATTATTTTGTTACAATATTTTTTTTAGATATTTGTAAAAGAAGACTTCTGAATTATAAAAGATTTAGTTGTCTTGTATATATTACGGTGAAACACTGAAATCTGGAGAATGTCGACTTTCACCAGTGAATGTCAACATTCATATAGTCGCTTGGTATATGTCCGAAATATTTTCAGAATACTCTTATTTCTGACTTACACCGGTAAATGTCGACATTCACCATGTACTAATGGTGAATGTTGAACATATAAGAATATTATATTTTCTTCTCTGTAATTCAGTCGCGGAAAAACGCACTTGAGACTTAAAATAAGAACTTAAGAACATAAGAACTTAAAATACACAGTAGATTCAAAATGAGAAAGGAAAATGATAGAAGTTAAAAACTTACTAAATTATGAGATTCAAATCTTATTTACTGCAACAACTTAAACTATTATGACACTTTGAATTGCACAAGAGGGCCTTGCTTTTTTCAACTGAATTTATTTGTGGAACACTTCCTTTTGCAATGAAAGCGTGTACATATACTCCTATCTTTTCGACCTACACCAGAGCATATCTGTGATTGTCGACATACACCGGTGAGGGTCCAAATGTACAAGAATGTAATGCAATATTCGATCTTTCACCGACGTATTTGGTGAATGTTTGACATTCTCCGGTGAAAGTTGACATTTTCCAAACTCGGCCTTTCACGGTAATATATACACAAAATGCATTTTTATAGTCCATATTATATTATGCAAAGTAGATGCCTACTATTATTTCTACAGTCATGTTTTTCTTTAAGTAAAAATAATCTAGACAAATATAGACAAAATATTATATTAATGAGTTTTTGTTTTTCTTTGTATATATGTGGCATTACCTTTTATAGGTTAAATATTATTAACTAGAAATATTTATCACAATGTCGATTTGACCTATTTTATCCTCAAGACAAACCAATAAACAAGCGCTTTCCTTAATCACTTTAATGGGTTTTATATAAGTTGTTCGTAGTTGTTGATTACCATTAATTGACAAAAATATTTCATTCGTATTAGAGTAAGGTCTGCATGGAAAAATAAAGGTATCCAATTAATAAAGAGGAACATAATTTACCATGTGGCAAAGTAAGTAATCCTTCGTAAGGAAAACTAGCTACTATTCATACTTCTAATAAGAAAACCACGAAAGTTAGAGTTAATTTTCTAAGCAATGTTTTTAAATTTTTAATTTTATTGCTTATTATCACAAAAAGTATCTCTCTAAACTCGATTTCATTTCAGAATTTAAAACATCGTTTTTTTATCAGTTATAAATTTTACCTACTAAATTGTTTTGGGTGTAATTTCCTAATCACTAATTATACAAATCACTAAGTATAAAAATCACTAATTAATAATCAACATATATATGCTGGATTATCATTTGTGATTTAAATAAATTAAAAAATCAATACTTTTCAACATTAAACTTATAAAATCAAGCAACCTGCCGTACGAGATGTGGGAATGTCAAAAGGCATTAGTCTGGAAACAAGATACCTGGATTTATTCTCGTCTAATGAAATTTTAACAGGAGTTCACTTATCATCTAGGATAGCATGGGTCCCGATACGAGTTTCTGAGACCACATTTACTTTCTTTCCAAAAACATCAGCTAGCTTTTTATGCGTTTAAGCACTTACCATCCACAAAAAAGCTGTTCAAAGCGCCCAGTTACAATTATACTCTCATTTGCATTAGGTTCCATGCCTCTGTTTTATGTTTGCATAACCATCAGGTCTGAGTGAATATTTGTGAAGTGAACGAACGTTTAGCTGAACATTAATTATAAGTAGGCCATAAAAGTCACATTTTTTACTAAATTCTTAATTTCAGAGAGAATGGTTCTAAAATAATTTTTTTTGCTTAAAAAATCTTATATTAATATCTATTCTCCATAACAAATTCATGACAGAGGAGACATATATTACTGGAGTTTTTTATGACTTCAGAACCCTTTCTTTAATTTCTTAGGGCATCAAAATATATTCTGCTTAAATTTGAAGCCATCGCCTCTAGGATTTTGATCGGAAACGTTATTATTGACTGCTTATTTGATAGACGTTTCTTCTTACTAATAATAAATGAAGTATCAGGTACCACCCCTACATTTTTACGTAATCATTTTTATTGAACTCTGTATAGAAACAGTGGTGTATTGAGGCGTATAAATCCTTAATCTATAGGTGGGAAATGATACATATAAATGGAATGTCTGAATTGAAATTCCAGAATATTCAAGCATCATTGAAACAGATTAAAGCATGTTATAATTTGTCCTCTAACAAATGGAATTCTGTTTCATTGTTAAAATGATATGCTATTATTGACCTGAGAAAATAATGCTGCTGTTCATTTAAGACCAAAAATTATCAATGAGGTAGTAATATAACATTTGCTTTAAAAATATTATTTGTACTCAAATTCATTCATCAGGTACTTGAGATGTGACTTCTTAATCAACACTAGTTTTTTTATTACTTTAAAATAATTATTTATATTTATTTTAGCGGTTATAAATCACATCGATCAGAAATCCACGATTTAAAAAATTCGTTTAAGAAACACATCTTGAATGGACAGGATCGCAAATGACACATAACTTTTGAAGACCTATCGCATTCTTCCCTAGATGCTGAATTCCCGTTTCGGCGCTTCTCCTTTGAGTGGCCGGAGACGTGAAGTGGCCGTAGCTGATTCTGGAGGATCTAGACCGGAAATACAGCAGAAGACCATGTGTGGACAAGTTCGAAAGCTTCTGGATTTTATCAGGTACATTTCCTTTTAAAAGCTCTACTGGTAACTAATATACTTAAGTTATTACTCTTCTTCTACACCCGAATTTTACGTAACACTTATAAATTGTCATTCGATTTAGTATTATGCTAATTTTTCCTAGCTGAAGCTAAGTCAATAGTTTCCTTTGATAAGGAACAGCAATGAGTTTAAATATATGTCACAGTAAATCTCATATACTTAAAAGTAGATTATGCAGTAGTTCGAACCTAAACTTCTTCAAAACAATGTAATCTAGTAAGAGAAACCTAGAAATTTAGCATTGATTGAATTCGTTAGTTTAAATTTCAGTACTTGACTACTAGAAATTAAACCATGTTTTGAATTTTTTTTATGTCCATGTGTTTCTATAACACATTTTTAATTTAATTAATCGCTTCAATTCTTTAAAATCGAATTGGGCCTCATTTGTCAAAGACAGATTTTTCAGGAGTTCGGAAAAATATTTTCCGATAATGCGATGTTTCTTTGTACATAATCAACAATCTCAAAATAAATGGAAATATCCTTTACGTAGTTAATTCCTATAACATCCATTTTTAGTGTACATAAGCTTATATTTTCAAGTTTAAAAATGAATTTATTCTAACGGTATGCTAATCAGAACTTTAAAAAATAATTTGAATAAAAGTTTTGTTACAAGTTTTTTATATTTAAATTATATTTTTACTCACTGTCCAAGACGATTCAGCAGTAAAGTTACAAAAGAATATTTGAATTAACTAAGAGAAGCATTTACATACTCTATTCTTTTAAATTTCCTTATTTTTAAATTTTGAACAAATATTCATATAGAAATCATTAGCTTTAAATTAAAAGGTTAAATAATAGATTGTGACAAATGCCATTGAGAGTCTGTATTATGCCGAAGAAGAAGAGTTGCTGCCTCCGTTGAGTACTTTAACTGACGCGCGTTTTGATTACTTTAAGGTAAATCACCCAAAATCAGGTTGTTTTGAAAGGAATTGAATCTCAGAAGAGGATTAGTTATATGTAATTTATTCTTAAACCGATATTCATTGCAATGTTAGGCAGCTTTTTGAGCTACTAAAGATTCACGCAACCTAAATTGAAAGTCACGGTTATACACAGAAGCAGATTATTATAGTCTTAGGATACGAATAAAATTCGGCATGATTATTGTATTTTATTGTGCTAAATTATTGAAATGTAAATAATAAGGGGATACTAGCTGTAGATTATACTAATTTACCAACCTGTTGAAATAAATTTCCATTTTCATACGTATCTACATGAAAGCATATTTTTTTATCAAATAAGTCTCTCGTATACTACTTTCTCGTAGTCATTAATACACTATTATGTATTTCTCTTACTACAGGAAAAAGCACTGCAATGAATTTATGGTTTTGTGCTGAGATAAAATCGGAATATACATTGAGCTTATTTTGGTCAGGTATCCGGTGAATATTGGAAGTATGCATCATAAATTTCTAACAACTGATGTTTCTGTGTAATTCTTTAAACATGCACTAGCGTATAAATAATGTGCGGGCAAAGCTTTCTGTTGGAAATTAGAAAGTAATGAATTTAATGAATAAATTAGTTAAGTGAATTTTCTTTCTCTATTTACTTACCATTACTCTCTATTTACTATCCACTAATAAATGAAAATCTTTGAGCAGCTGCCATATTTTCACGTTTTATTAAGTAAAGGAGAATCAGCTTAACTGAAACATGAATTTCTTCAATTCTTATTAATAAAGAGACCTTATATGCTTCTTAAACTTAGTTCCTTCCTATTAGTATGTCAGAAAATTCAAATGCACTTCTGTGACAAATGTAGAATAAATAAGTACCTTTTTTAGACGAATTGAAAGCATATAGAAGCTATATTTTCATCGCTGTTATATCCAAAAACATACTGTGAAGAAAATTAAAGGCCATATTTTTCTTGGTTGAATATTAAAAACTTATTTTCTTGAAGTGATTTATATATCCTGTTATTTTAAGCTACAGATATTTATTCCACATAAGAAAATATACGGAAGTTTTATTTTCTTAGTAACTTAAGATAATTCCGCCATAAAGTGTAACCGTATTCCCAAGGTAAGTACTATAAATTCCATGTACATGCAATTTTTGTATAAATGTAAATTTTAGTAGGCATTTGGAGAAGTATTTGTTGCATAAGATGGGGACAGTAAGGTAAATTTTATCTAATTGTTTGCTCTCCCAAAGTCTATAAGAACTCTCATTGAAGTAAGTTACTAATTTTACTAATTACCAGACTTACTAAATGTAATAACTGCGACATTTTTTTAATCATGTAAATAAACTTCTTTGTTCAAGCACATATAAAGCTGTATTTCTTTCTGAAATACAATTTAAAAAAATGACTGAAAATTGCTAAAATCTGTGAGAATCATTTGTTTAAACAGAGTTACAGAAGAGTTTTATTACTTTTGATAAATGATGTGAAAAACCATGAAGGAATTCCAACATTTCTTCCCATATTTACTTACAGAAAAAATTAGATTAATGATCGTTTCACAGTCTTTGAAAATTATTTTAAAGCATTTAATATCGAAATTAAAGCATTTTCACTAAGAGGTTCCAATGTGGAAAACCATCAGAGAAAAACTATATATTGCCTGGATATTTACAGTGTTGTTTAATATATTTTTTTGATAACCTGCTTGAAATCAAACTTAAATTTGAACAGACATCTGCAATAACTGAGGCAAACAAATACAGCTTTAAACGCTTACGTCATGTTTATATTACTTATATTTGAAAAATCATCTACAATATTTGAGACAAATATAAGCTTTAAATGCTTGCATCACGTTCAACGAAATTTATAAAATTTAATCTAACATATCTCAAAATGTCGAACTTAACAAGTTCAAAATATTCTACACATCGAAAGGCTTTTTGAATACTGCTGAAGTTATGGAATCTTTCTAGCGGTTTATATGTTGAAGCTTCCATAAGTATTTTTTGTGGTAAAGAAAGTAACGCAAGTAAAATATACTCCCTTTTTATTCACATTTAGTTTTAGGTCAATACGCTGAAAGTTTTAGTTGTGATTGCATGAATAATATACATCAGTTAGAGCAGAGGTTTTCAACCTTTTGATTAACGCGTACCATCTAAAAAAATTGAAAACCTTTAGTACCACCACTACACAGTACTACCACCACCACCACTCTTGAATAAAGCTCAGATCGTGTAAATTTACGAGTATTGGAGAAAAAATCCTCAATCAAGATGTTGGGGTTTTAATTTTTGAATTTAATAGTTAAAAATATTTTTACTTCTTTGCATACCACCTATTTTTCTCTTCCGTACCACTAGTGGTACTCGTACCACCGGTTAAGAGCCCCTGAGTTAAAGTATAAGGTATTTTCTCCCTCCTTTCTGCATTCCTCCGTGGTGTAACGGTAGCACACTTGGAGTGCATTCGAGAGGTCCAGGTTCGAGTCTCGGAGAGGGAATTGCTCATTTTTTACGTTTCCAGCATCAAAATAACCTAATGTCACTACAGTGAAACCCGAACGATGATGGTTCTTCACAACCAGGATTTGGCTATTAGGTTCCTTAATTACCAATCGTCATTTAAAAGGGGGAGTATATAAGGTAGTTTCTCTCTCGTTCCAGCATGCCTTCATGGTGTAACCGTATCACATTCGTCATGAATTCGAGACGTCCAGGTTGAGTCCCTGAGAGGTCATTGCTCATTTTACATGTCTTCTGGTTCAAAATAACCTAATTACTCTACAACAGCAAATGTAATGTTGTAAAACTTAGTTTTTCAAAAAGCTTCTGTTTCATATTTTCCTACTTAAATTGATTATACTTGTCAGAGTCAAAAGAACAAAACCTCCTGCAGTAATATTAATGATTAATAATTAAAAAAGCAGTTAAACCATTTCAGTTAGAGATCTTAATTTTGCTCATCTCAGTTTGGTCCCCCCCTTGCATTCGTGATAACGAAGCATACAATTTTAATGTAGGCGTAAAATTTTGTAATGAATATTGTATTTAGAGTCTTCATTCTTCATTATTGGAGGCCTTGTACCCTTGCGTATGTGCCTCCATATCCCTTTCGCGTTTTCTAAATAAACCTTAAATCCTGAACAATCTTTATTGCTTGCTCGCAGTAATTTCTGACACGCCTTATTTCAGGTCCAAAATGTAGGATTCAAAATCGGTATTGATTACTCTCTTGGGAATTTAAAGAAATGAATGAAATTCACAGTGTTCTTATCTCAAAACATTGAATCCCCGTATTACGATAAAGCAAACCACTCAGCTGGAGGCTCTTAAAAGATTCGTCGATCCAGTCCTTTCATTAAAGGACCAAAACATAGCTTTCTGGACTTGCAGATATATGTGTTTCAAAAATGGCTAAACCTACAAATTAATCACTCATAAATACTCCATTTGTCCTCCTAATTTCACATTGAAACTTCAGGGGCTGCAGCAATAAACTGAGGTCATTAAAAGAAATTCAAACAGGAAGATGATCTGTGAAACAAGCTTCAAGATAAATGTGTGCAAGACAAAAGTCAAATATTATCCTTAAAATCCGTTTCCTTAAAATTTAATGAGTTTGAAATGGCTATAACACATCTACACTGCTGGCCATTAAAATTGCAACACCAGGAAGGAATGATCTGACCAACGTCAAAATCACATGAAAGGAAGAAGTTGAGATATGCAAATGACTAGTATTTCAGCGCATTTTAGACGACGCATAGGGAGAAAGGACATCTGAAGCACTGTAGAAAAGAAAAGTTGTGTAGTGGATTTCTCATTCGGAAAGTGCTTTGTAAGGTTGGTGTTTGCTCAGAACATCGTGTTATGCCTCGAGCAAGAAGAGGAAATGCTTACCAGAAAGTTTCGAAATTCGATAGAGGCAGGATCGTTGCCTATCAAAAGTGAAGATCATCGTTCCGTGATATCGTCGGTCGCACTAGTCGACATCCAACTACTGCCATGCGGATATGTAATCAATGGATTGCTGAGGGTCATACTGAACGGCATGCAGAATCTCAACGCCCTCCCATGACTAACGCCAGAGAGGACAGACATAATGTGAGGTCAGCCATGCAAAACGGTAAGACTACATCACGGATCATTAGTCAGGAAATGAGCATGTTTACAGCACGCCCAATATCAGCTCGTAAGGTGCGTTGCCGTTTACAGTCGCGTGGACTACCAGCAGGGTGATTATTACTTCGGCGTTTCTTGACAATGCGGCATAAAAAGAGACAGCGACTCTGATGCGCCATACTACAAAGCTGAGTACAGGAGTGGCACAATGTCGCCTTTTCAAACGAGTCCCGGTTCTACGTGCAGTATTCTGATGCACGTATACGTGTCTGGAGGCTCCGAGGAGACCGCACGTCGCCTGCTTGCATTCGATATCGGCATAAGGGCCCTGCACCTCGTATGATGGCTTGGGCAACCATTGGGTACACGACACGCTCATCTCTAGTTCGGATCGACCGTAATTTGAACGCAGATGGTTATATTTCTGACATATTACGTCCAGGGGTTGTGCCCTATCTTCGAGGCTTCCAAATGTCGTTGCAATAAGATAATGCAAGATCACATGTTGCACGTCGTGTTTTGACCTTCCTCGATACACGGGGTAATCGATTGCTGTCCTGGCGTGCACGGTCTCCAAATCTGTTACCCGCTGAAAACATCTGGTCATGGGTTGTTGAAAGACTGGCCCGGCATTCCTTTGCAGCTCATGCTGTTGATGAAGTGTGGTATAGATTTGAGGCAGCATGGAATTAGTTGCCCATTTCTGCCATCCAAGCCCAGTTTGACTCCACGCCCAATGCGGTAAGGGGCGTTTCAGCTGCCAGTTAAAAGGCAGGACGGGGGCTGTTTCAGTTGAGCAGGGGTGGGAGCTGTTTCTACTAATTTCGCACCCCTGTAAACCTATAAATGCTTAAAAATTTAATCATTTTGCCTTCATGCCATACTTTTTACGTGCAATAAATATCTTTTTGTATTTGCTTTCCTTCATGGTGTTGAAATTTTAATGGCCAGCAGTGTATGTTTTAAAAGAATATAATACCTTAAAATTTTTCCATATGGAGAGATGAAGAGCCCTAAGAACGAATATATTCCATGTAAAAGAACGAAAAATCTCAGCATATAAAAAGCGTGCTCTACATGGCGGAACATCATCCAGGAATATGCTGGGAATGCTAGATTTTCTCTGTTATTATCTAAGAGGAGTTACTTGAAACCGGTTAACTGAGTTAAAATGTCCTTCTTATTCTTTAGTGCTCTCCGGCGTCCCATCACTGGTAACACTAGAACTACTTGTAATATTTGAAAATGAATACATCAAGACCCCATACTGCACGTCGCATAATCTCGTTAATCACGTTTTAAAAAAATAAGCTCTAATGTGGGACAACGAGCTGCTAAATGAAGAAGATCCCTTTGTAACTTTTAATTCCTAACTAATTAGCTCTTCTTAGATAGTTTTTTCAGAAATCTTCCAACTGGTAAATAACCATAAATTAAATTTAAAGAAAATAATGGATTGATTTCTGGATAAAACGATAAAACTTTTAAAGTTATTTTCTGCATTTAATTAAAAAATAATAAGTTATTCGATGAAACTTGGCGAACAGTACTGATTATAACGAAATAAAAAAATTGAGAATTTTTGAAAACAATTTTAGTTACACAATCTCTTATTCCTCCTGCATTTAAATACTTACCTCATAATATATAATCCATATTACCAAAAACATGATAAGAGTTATGAAACTCATTAAGCAAAAAACGCAAAATAGATTTTTACATCAAAGAGCATATTTTTTTAAGTTACATCCAGAAATTCTAAGGGTCAGATAGATAGTTATGGATGTCATACAATACAAATAACTTCTCGCAATAAATAAACAACACCATGCATTAATAAGCATTTGTCCACTTGCTGTGTTTAAGCCCGAAAATAAATATGTTGCACTTAATAAATAACCCTAAATCACATTAAAAGGTTTAAAATTGACATTAACAAGCATAATTTACAATACCAAAATGCTCTATCTACTTTATAATAATTTAAAACAGCTGCAATATATGGAGTTTAAGAACATTTATGGCTTAAAATTGTGTTAGTTTTAACGATATTGACGTCGCTAGAGAAACACTATTTTTTACATGAAGTTTAGTAGCTTCCTTAGAGAAAAAATATTCAAATGAAAATAAAAACAGCCCCTGTATATAATTTTGAAAACTATTTAAGTGAACTGTTAGAAAAGAAAGCTTTCAAAATTCATTTTAGCTTGAGAGCTAATAAAAAGATAATTAAAACGGGGCTAAGTTTTAGGCTTTAAAACGTATTTAAGTAATATTAGATTCGATTTACTTTCGAAATCTTGCATGCTCAATATGACAACTTGACCGAAAGAAAGGTGAATTCTTTATAATGTAAAAATTCTCATTTTCTTACAAAGATTTATTATTAAAAAAAACAAAATATTTAATCTCTTTAAAATATTAACTTTAATTAATTTAATAGAAAACTAAGTTTAAGCAATTAAAATTATTTAAATAAAATCACTCAAATTTTAATTTTTAAATAATCGTTCAAATCAACACACTTTAAAATGTATTAACTTCCGTATATTACTCATATAAAGTTTTTCTATTCTCTGCCCTCACCCCTTTTAGCATTGTTAAACCATCATACCTCCTTCTTTCCAAAACTGGAAAAATATATATACATTTATTTAAATTTAGCTTATTTTCAATGTGTTTTATAAATTAAACAAGAAAACATGTACAAAATGTCAATAAGTACCAAAGTTTGAATAAAAGTTTTTTTATATTCACAAATTAAAGCTAAATACTTAACTGGTAAATAAAAGGCTGACGGCATTCCACTCCTGGAACTCTGGAATTCCTCTCTGGTTGAGAGGCTCTAACATAGAAAAGCACTTTCAAAGCAAAAATGATCTCTTGTAGAAGTTTTAACGTACACACATACAAAATAAGACAGAAACAATAAATAAGAAGAAATTATGAATTTATTTACATATACAAACCAATCTTAAATCTTTAACGTTTAATGCATCAGTTCTTTCTGAATATCTGACTGTTGTGTCTCGCACCATAATTGTTAAATTACCGTTGTATCACACTAAATCAAAACGTTGTACCACCTTGTACAAACATTATCACATTAAATAAACAAATATGGGAATTATTGTCAAGAGTACCATCGACACCAGTAGAGGAGGTACCCTTTAACGAGGAGGTGAAAAAGGGCAGACAAAATCAAGGAATTGTGGAATGAAAACTAAGTCGTTTTCGATCTCAAATTTTGGGACATGATATCCATGTCTTCTAATTCTTAACTGGACTTTTTTGGTGAAAAATTAAAAAAGTACATAAAAATTTGCTCTGATCGCTATAAAGGTTAGGCTTGCTGGTTGCTTTATAGTTGGGTCCGAATTCGAGTCCCGAAGAAGGCTTGGGTGTTTTTTAAGTATATAGTGTCTTTGTTACGTGGAGGTACTTAAAATACGCTGCCAACCGAAACCCTTTTAAGTAGTTTAATTGTAAGGTAAGATGGTAAGAGATCCTTGGGCAGTCTTCTGAGGAATTTTCCTTCCAAAATGGAACCGAACCGGATAAAGTCGTACTATCATCGATAAAATGGCTAAGGCCTATGCCAACGACGGACAAAATTCTGCGCTTCTATTTATATATTAAAATTCATGTACTTGATCTGATAGTTAATACTATCAGACAAGCGAGGTAAATCTCAACAGCAACAGAAATGGAATCTATATTTTTGTTTGAAAAACAATACTCTTCCACTTTCTGTATTATGATAATTTATTTTAAAACATTAAGCAGAAGAAATTAAAAGATGGCATCTCTAAAATATTATGTTTGCTACATCGTTTATATTAATATCTTCATTTAACTTTTTTTGTTTTATTATTATTGGAAGAGAAAGAAATGTTACCAAGTATAAATATAAATTTTTATCAAATTTTATTATGTTTTAAGTGAATACGAGAAGCTTAATTTTCATCCAGAAACATATGATTTTATACTTCTTTTATTTCCATGAAGTACTTTTCAAATATGTTAAAAACAAAGTAAAAATTGAATTTTCTAATTTTAATATCTTTTTCAACATTTCTTCTGTACCAAAATAATTTTCAGTATTATTGCATGCAGCAAATATCTGTATTACTTTATTAAATACATTTATATACATATCCGGGTAGAAATCAGGATATTTTCAAGTATAATATGCAGCTAGCTTAACACATTTTGTTAATAAATCCTCGTTATTTACTTATTTATTTTGTGTGTGCATATACTGTCTTCAAACCTAACTTTAAACCAATATGAAATTCCTTCAAACGTAGCTGAAATTAGACTGTATTAGCACTACAAAAATTGTAGTAAATTATTTGCATAAAAATGGCTTAAATTATTTTTTCACGTTTTTTTCTGGCAGCTACGGAAAAAAGATATTATTATATATTAGTGTAAAAGTATCATCTCATTTACTATATACAACAAATGTGAAGAAATTATAAAGCGAATGAAAACTCTGCTAATCGTATCATTCCAAAACACAAATTATTTTAATAACAAAACCGAATTTTATTTTATCAGAAAAGAGAAAAAGTTTGAAAACAGTATTGCTTTTGGATTAAAATTTTTTTAAGCTGTGTGCATCTCTAGTGAGTCGGTTGATAAAATTTCCTTTCTGCTCCTAGAAATCTTAACTTTTAGATTCGGGTTTTAAAAAGAGTTTTTTTCCACACTCTTTCATAGTACTATTTTTATGGGTTTCATAAAAACAGAGACATATGGTATATATATATATGTGTATATATATATATATATACCATATGTTTCTTTATATATATATATATATATATATATATATACATATATATGTCTTATATATATATGTATATACATATATATACATATATATGTCTCTGTTTTTTATGAAGAGCTTTCATAAGTCCTTGTTTGGATTGGATTGGATTGGATTATTTAATTATGGCAAAGCACACGAGTGCTATCTGCCTAAGGGGAGGGATGCCTTCGTGGAGGACTTTCTAAGGGAAACTGGCTCGTATACACCTTACACATGGGGAAAAACACGAAAACGCCCTTGCAGCCAACACGTAAGTCCTTGTTTGACTCTTGAATAACTATTAACGCTTTACTGAAGCATCTTGTAAATTTAATCAAAGACGCTGGATTCCTCACAAATAGATCTGACTGCACCTGATGGGCTAATTTGAAATGGTTCCGCTTATTTTTTGACATTTAAAATATTTATTGTGAACCAGTGAAATTATTCGAAACCTGTCTTGGAGAAAATTACCTCTTTTTCGACCAGTTTCATTAAATGGTTTTGTTGCTTAATCACAATATTTGTCGAAATATTTTGTAAAGCAGCTAATTTACGAAGTGTCACACTGCTATAATTTTGATACTTTTTAAAATAGAGAAAATTATCTGCCGGTGTTAGATGATCCAGCAGGGAATGGAATAGTTTATTTCTTGGTACTTGACAAATACTATTTCGTCAGTGAGAAATTGTTTCAATTATTTACATTTATGCAATATAAATTAGTTACTGGTACAATGATCTGCTCAATCGTAATACGTTAAGATTTCCAGATCATCAAAGTGTAAATTTCAAGTAAACTGCAATATGTCATAAACAACAAGTGTCAGTTTTTCCTTGCTGATAAATTTAGCAATAAAAAAGCTTAAATAGGAATTCGAATAAATAATTTTCTGAAATGAGAACTTCACGTAATTGCTTATGAAATGGTTTTAAGTAATTTCTTCTGCTTCGGACACGAGCAAAAATATTAACTACAGAAATTCAGACGCAGAATAGAGGCAAAGGAGCAAAATTTATTCTGCCAACCATAAGAGGCCAATAACTCCGAATAATAAAACCAACACTGACGGAATTATTAAAGCAGTTATAGAAGTTCTACTCCTGAGAAAAACAGATCCACGCTATTTCTTGAAATTCATCCATACTCTTTTTATTGAAACTATCACCAAAAGAAAGAATTTTTCCAAACGTTTTTTATATCTCTTGCAGTTATTAAAAGTATAATGAGCTAAAACATTTTCTCCTTGCGGTTTTACGGTGCAACGCCAATCTGTTATTCAAAACTTCTGCATTCGAGTTTGGTCGATGCCACAATTTTATTTTTAAGAGTAATTTTCTTCTAAATCCTTACATGTCTACGTATCTAGTCTTCTAATGGATTCGGAGATTTCTAGGAATCTGGAAGCTATAATCTCTAAACAATAAGATAACTGCAACATATAATCCTTAACTATGGAGGCGACTGGAGTAGAAAACGTCATGTCTGAGTAAAAAGCTATGTGTGCTTTAATACCCTCAAGAAATTCCTTATAGAAATAGATTAGTGAACAAAAACACAGGGAAAAACACAGGAAAACACAGATATCTTGAGTCATATTATATATCTTCATTTATAATACTTCAAATGACTTAATATATGTTCTAGTATATATTCGATAAATGTTAAACAGAATATAAAATTTATTGAACGTGTATTAGAAGAGCTAAAAGAAAAAATTTACCAAAATATTGTTGGTTTTGAAATAACCACTAAATTTACATGCTCGTTTATACAAGAACTCTGGAGATTCAAAGAAAGAACACTTCTTTTCTTATATGGAATCTTATTTTCGTACTTTACTAAAATTCACAATTCATGATTAGCTGTACTTTAATTATGCAGAAATATATTTATATAAAACTTGAGTTCTTTCACTTGGCCACTCATTTACAAATATTAATTATTTACATATATCCTTGCGACAGATTTATATAAGTCACATTATTCGGTAATAATAATGAATTAACTCCAATCGTATTAATATATGATTTTTATATTTGAAGCTTTAGAGTCTACTGAATAAACGGAGAAGAAAAGTTTCTTTCTTCTTTCCTTTTCAGAACATCGTCTTCTCCTCTTTTATTTATAATGATTAAGAGAATATTCAGTTTAAGAAAGATTATTTGATTTCAGAAAAAATATTTTAAATTTTAACTAAGAACAATTTTCTCTTTTTAAACAAATATAAACTGATATTTCATTAATGACTGAAACTGAGGGAGATATATTAAATACTTCGTGGTATTTTGTATCTAACTTTTGAATTATAGAAAATCATCTTAGATTAAGAACTTATATTAATGCATCTTGAAACTTAAAGATAATTATGTGTATTTTTTAAGATCTTAAAATTTCTTTTTAATACCATGTACATGATGAATTCTAAGTTTATTTTCCATTTCAAATAGTAAATAGAAAGCTTGGATGAAACTCAATAGAATATTCATATTTTACGTACGACTAAACAAAATCCCATAACAATCATAAACAGAAGTACTAGAGAGTAGATACTTAGAGTAAACATTTTCCAAGCAGAATAGAAGTGAAAAACAGCATTTCGCGAGGAAAGGAAAACCTTTATTCCCTATTTTATGAAAATAAAGTTGCATTTTGCTGTTTGCGTTTATTTTTTTTTTTATTGAAATACCTTTCAGTTAAACATTTTCATGAAACTTAATGGGAATAACTACTCTTACCCTCTAAGTGATTATATAGGCCTCTCGTTTAATAAAAGTTCGTTCTTAAAACTAATATCATTCGCTGCTTATACGGAATAATGTGATAAAAAATTCGTGATGAAAAATCTTAATTAGCTGCCGTTGTTGCTTATACTTCACTTGTCTGACGTAGTCAGCCCAAGCCCACGAAATTGCTCGTGGCAAGGAGCGCTAGATTACACCTGCCGTAGGCAACAGCCTTGACCACCTTTCAGGTGCCGCCCCCAATTCTGATAAAGAGCATCCTGAGGGGGGGAGACGGGTCCGAGGGTCTGCCAATCCTCTCCCCTTCCACGAAACCACACGAGAGGACTTTCGGTTAGCCGCATATTTGGAGTGCCGCCATGCTGCACCGACAATATGCATTTACAAACATCCATACCTTTTCCGGGATTCGAACCCAGGCCCTTCTGTACGACATTCAGTAACGCTAACCACTATACCGGTTGGAAGCAAATTTAATTAGCTGCACTGGCTCCAACTGATGCACATCATAGGAGATAAATTAGTACAAACTGTTTACAATTTAAAGGATCTAAACATTCTTTCGTTCTCATTTCTTCCTTGTTCATTTTCTTATATGCAGCATCGAAGAACGCATTACATATTCTTCTTCCTGTACTTTTTGATAATTCCATTCTGCTTATTTATCCAATTTTATTCTTACCCTATAGATACTCCACATTTCTGAATTTCTGATATAATTTTCTTTTTATAGCTTTGAAATATTTCTCAGTGCACAGGAAATTTGCCTTATCATTTTTCACACGGTTGTGTTAAAAACTTAGCATTTGCTCGTATTGCTAAATTCTAAATTCTCCGTTTTCAGTTTATATAACGCAACACAGTTATTGATACTCATTCAGTTTGAATATTGTAAGGCAAACTTAGCTAAATAAGTAGTAATCAAAGTCATTTTATTCCTTCTGTATGAATTACGTCATCTACGTATCTTAATCAACTATGATGATTTACTTGAAAGTTCATTAAAAATGCTAAATTTCAATTCTGTCACTGAAAGCAATTTCATAATTTTTTCACTTCAAAGGAATAAGGAGTTCTTGTGACTTTTAAAATTATTTTAATAAATATTATGTGTCGTATTTGAAATATTTATTATGCATGTTGGTGCACTGGACCTATCAGTCCGAGGAACTTTGCTGGAATTGTAAAACTCAATAAAGCGATGGAAAGAACAAGCCTTTTTCTGACTGAACTAAACATAATTTAACATTTTATTAAGTCATTCGAAATCTAAGAAATGTTTTAACCATTTGAATATTATATACTAATATTTACAATGAAATGTACTGCGCTTTATTATAAAATTATTTAAGTATAGAAATAACCATTAAACGAGAAAAAAAGGTAATTATGTTTACTTTAATGCACGGATTATTACTAGAAGTAGTGAAAGACCCGCCTGGTTATGTCACTGCAGAATAATTAATCAAGATAAAACTATGCCAGTATCATTGTAAACTGAAATTATTTGAAGCTGGGTAATGGCTCTGAATAAGTTAGTTCATATAGTAATTGATCGAAGACAAAATGTTTTGGGTTCGATTCCTACCTGTCGTACAGGCCTCATCAAAGCTGCAGTGAAATATGTCGAAGAAAGACGTAAAATAGCAAAAACATTCCTTACCGAAGGTAAATACACTCAATTTCCACAATTCCTATTGCATACCGACAAGCCGTGAGGAAATTTGGGAGAGTTACTAATCCGGAGGGTGGAATTAAGCGGATTAAGAAACAATGGGCATTAAGCATACGCTTTCAATATTTAGGGATCTAAACACTTTGAAACGAACATTCAAGCAACAAATTGATTCCCCGATTCAATTTTTTTTTTTTTAATTTCAAGAGAATGTAAATTGGAAGCTTTCAGGCTAAAATTCTATAGCTGCGTCTCGTGTGTGTGTGAGAGATTATGGCAAAGCCTCGAAGGCTATCTGCCTATGGGGAGGAATGCCTTCGTGGAGGACTTTCTAAGAGAATCTGGCTCGTATACACGTTACACATGGGGAAAACTAGCTGCGTCTCGTTATAGGACTCTCTCGTCCGACAACAACAGAAACAAACAGCAGTGTAGAGTTATGGGCGTCATAATTAAATTAAATTTAATACATTCTCATTAATCATTTAATACATATCTCATTCATATGAACTTTTTATACCGATTATTGTAATGACCACTACGTACTGTTTTGATCATCATAGTGAGTGGTCGTTTTCCAGTCGTCAACTGTATAAAGATAAAATAAGTCTGTATTTGTAACAATATCCAATAAACCCCAGTATCATGATTTTTCAAAATGAAAAACTGCACTTACTTACAGAATTTGTGCATATATTGTCAAGTTTATTGATAATGTAAAATATTTAAGAACTTTTTTAAACTTAAACATGATATTTTCTAACAATTATAATAATTTAATGCATGCACTAAAACTAAAAAGACTTCGAATCTCTGTTTTCCCAGATTTACTATTTTTATGAAAAGACAGAAGCTAAGATAAACAGCATATGGACAAGCCTATATTTGGGCAACGGCTGAATAAGAAACCCGATTGTAACAATTTAAAATTATTTTCATGAAAATAATTGTTTTTTAAATGAACAACATTTTTAGCTATAACTAATGTGTACATAGTTGCATAAATGTAGATTAATAAGTAAGTAAATAACGTAATGCTAATTAAAAGGCTTTTCCTTTTCTGTTTGCTATTCGTCTTCTGGATAGGGTATGTTTTCAATACTTGCCCTTTTGAAAAGTAGGTGGAATAAGTTCATTTTTATTTTCCTTCTGCCAATTAAAAAACTTTCAGAATTTTATGAAATTTCTTATCGTTTTCTATATGGCATTTATGTGTAATAAGAAATAAACTTCTACATATGAAAAAGCTATGGAGACTCTTTTATTTTTGTACCAAATGAGAATTGCAAGGAAAATTTAATTAAGAAATTTAATTAAGAAAAATTAAGAAATTTAATGAAAATTTTTCTAAAATTCAGTACTGTCCATTGAAACACAGAAGTTTCATGCGACAAGAAATCGTATATATATATATATATATATACAAGAAATCGTATATATAAGAAATGTATAAGAAATGTATATATATATATATATATATATATATATATACAAGAAATCGTATATATATATATATATATATATATATATACGATTTCTTGTATATATATATATATATATATATATATACAAGAAATCGTATATATATATATATATATATATATATATATACAAGAAATCGTATATATATATATATATATATATATATACAAGAAATCGTATATATATATATATATATATATATATATACGATTTCTTGTCGCATGAAACTTCTGTGTTTCAATGGACAGTACTGAATTTTAGAAAAATTTTCATTAAATTTCTTAATTTTTCTTAATTAAATTTCTTAATTAAATTTTCCTTGCAATTCTCATTTGGTACAAAAATAAAAGAGTCTCCATAGCTTTTTCATATGTAGAAGTTTATTTCTTATTACACATAAATGCCATATAGAAAACGATAAGCAATGAAAGCAAAATTTTGAAGTACTGATGTAGGAACATACGTAGAAAGGTAACAATGTTGTTAGGCGTAGAACGTAGATCCATATTGAGGAGGAAAAAGTCGAGGTGGATTAAATTCTATTTTTATTTAAATTCACATCTGTGGCCACAATTCATTTGGCACTCGTGCCTATTCAAGAGCATTTATATTTTTTGAATACTATTGCGATAGGAAGAGAGCAAAGCGGCGTCCAAGAAGCGCAGAGGTTGAATCTAAAAAGTACGCATTTATCCAATATGGCAGTCTGTTAAGAGATAGGTTTTGGTTTAAGTTAGAAAGGTTTCAGTTCCCAGAGATTAGGCTCCCAATTAACTACGTTGTCAGCGTTACGCAAGCTTTGCGGCATAGATTAATCTAGAAATGGCGCAGTTCGGAGATGTGGTTATTTTTAGAATAGAGAAAGGAAATACGCAAATAAAAATGAGGAATTAAGAAGCTATTAATAAATTAAATTATAAAGCTGATTTGCTTATTTTTTCTATCTTAGATGTATATCTGTAATGATATTTTTAAATCAATTGATTAAATTAAATTCTAATAATATTGTTTAATAATGTGTTGGCGATTCTCTACTTAAATTGCATCCCTGTTCCTAAATTTTGGCGAAATCCTTTCTTTAGTATAAAATATATTAACCTGTTGACGCCCGCCAAATCGCCAAACTCATAAATCTGTCATATTACATAAAGTCCTTAAGAACACTCCTGATGAGAAGATAGCGTCACCTCGTGATTTCAATTAATATCGCTGATTGGATGAGCCTCGTGACGCACACATATGTATAAATAGGACTTCTGCTCAAGGTACGAAAAAAACGCTTGTGAGATGGATGCTAAAATAAACCTACCACTTTATATTCCAAAATTTGTCTCATTCCTGTTGCCCCGGCTGCACAAAACAAATAATGTATGAGAAATTACATTTCATATCTATATCTATATATCTATCTGTCTATCTATATATATGTATGTGTGTATGTATATAAATTATACAGAAAATTAAATTCAAAATTGAATAAACAGTGACAATAATGAAATAAATTATTCTCCAAAAATTATAAATCATTGTAAAAAAACAAGGAAACGAGCCCAGTTTCGAAATTTAATAAACAAAAAGAGCAAAAGTTAAAAATTGAAAGCAATAAAAGAAGAATTACCCCCCTTCCGTTAATTTCCTTCAGGGGGTTAGTGTATCGAGAGATGCACGTCTACGAAACAATTTGTGTCTTAAAAAGTCAAACTCCTGCAAGCTGTATTGTGAAAGGCGCCTTGACCAAATTCATAGAAAACATTATTCTTTGCGATCCCAAATTATAAATTCTAACCATTTGATTAAAAAAATTGTAACACAAAGCAAGCTATGTAAAATAATTCATTATACAAAAATAATAAAAACTCTAAAAATACTAAAAACGGTAACCTGTGGCAAATTAGCTACTCTTCCTAAAACAAGTTATAAAACCAGAAACCAAAGTTAAATAATGAAATCAAAAATTGTGTCAGTGACTAGAATTTCGATTAAATAAACTTTGGCAATTAAATTATACAAGAACCTATGAAAAAAATCCATACATTTGCGTTTGAAGAACTCGAATAACCTAACCCTAACACATGCACTAAGGCAAGAGAATTTTAAGTGGAGCTGTTAAGAAACTACTTTTTTAGCAAAAACGATTTTTAATGTGGTAAAGTAAGATTAACTTAAAGTCTTAAGAAAAGAGTTTTGCCTCTAGTTTGCAGTATTTTGCAGCAATCTGAGGCCGAAAATATTTTTGTATAATTAATTTATATATAATATATAATGTTGTATGATCTTGAATTCACTTAGTTCGAAATCGAGTTATTCTACTACATGCGCAATTGCTGCAAAGTAAGTTAATAATAATTTATTTTTTAAAGAAATATTGATTATATTATCTTCTAAGATTAAAGATAAGATTTCAAACAAGCAAAACCCCCATTTAAAAAAATTACGGAAAATTTAAAGAAAAATTAACAAAAACAAAAGAGGAATTCAATCAACTTCAATGCTACTTCATCGAAGGGGGGGGGAGGAACGTTGAAATCAATTGAAATCTCTCTTCTACAAAATCCTTGCTATCCTGTATCCAGAATTAGCCGATGAACCATTTCAATGTATTTTAATTATAATAGTTCACCCTAAAATTCTGGTCAACAAAATAATTTCTAATTAGAATAATTAGAAAAACCTTAAAAAAAGAGAATTCTATATTATTAAAAGAATTGAAAACGAAAGTGCACTAACAAAATACTTTAGTGTAGAGTTTTGAATCAAAATGTTTACTTTTAAACAGATAATCCAATGAATTAATTAAGATGTGAGGAAATTTATATATATATATATATATATATAAACATAAAGCATCCAAAATTAAATTTGAATCAAGAAAAGGCAATTCCCTTCTAATAATACTAATTGAAACCGTGGCGAAAGGTCTACATTATAAATATCATCAAAATTAAAATACGAGTTCATCAGTAGAATAAACCCGAAAAATAAAAAGAAAATTGGTAATAGAAATAAAAACTACAAATTAATCTCCTTTGTCTGAAACACCAATTCAGAACTTATCAGGAAAAATGAATTAAAGTTTCATAAAAGTCGATTAATGTGTCTCGAATACATGTTTGTTCTTTTGAATCATTTGAGATCAAAAAACGGTAATGGATTCAATCAAATTTTCAAAAAAGCATTTAAAACTGAAAGACCTAATCTCAAATGTATTCAGAATTTTCCCTACACGCATTCGAATACTTTGAAAAAAAGAGAAAATGAGTAAAATTACTACATTATGCAAAACTGACTGCTCTAAAAAACAAAATTGACAAAGATACATTAAAATGCAAAAACGACTTTCAAAAGAAATTAAAAATTGAAGAATAAGAGAGAAACATTTAAATCAAACTGTCATTTAAACAAAACTCAGAAAATGGGTGATCCTCGATTATATCGGGCTATAGCGCAAGATTTTTGTTTTTGGCATAATAGTACTTTGTTTTTCCTTACATATATATGTATGTGTATATATATTTACTAAAGAAATACTGATTATATTATCTCCTAATATTAATTTTAGTAGTTATGTGTATATATATATGTGTGTGTGTATATGTATGTTTGTAATTTAGGTTGTGAGAAAAGATTATGAATACTTAAGTCGTGGCGGGGGTTTGCGGGTGGGACGGGGTATAAAATGCTTAATTCCGCAGTTGCAGTCAATTGCAGCATTTGCGATAATTCAACATACTGTATTTCTGTAAAAACAACTCTTTAGAAGCAAATTCTGATTCACACATCATTACGGGCGCAATCTGCACCCATTCTTTATTTTCATACGTTTTCTACATCTCAAGGCAAAAACAATGGATGAAAGAGCGACGACATCTTAACGAGAAACAAGCAAAACAAGGAAGTATCTGACGCGTTCAGAAAGAAAGTCTGGGAGACAGTCAAAAGTTTATGGCTTCCAGTGTTAGTTTCAGTTTTCCAAACATCGCGGCTAAAGCGTTTATGTAAGTACTTGAATTAGCAGGGTAATGTAGGATCGACTTGGTTTAATTATGGAGTATTAAGAGACTATTGCAAATTTCAGTTAGGATCTTGATTTATGTATTTTTATTGTATAAGTATTGTGTACTGTATTATGTGTGTGTTAAAGTAACTTTGAGGCAGTCTTTCGACTGTCGAATACTTGAGATGTTATTTTTAAATATTTATTACTTTCTTTAGTTAAGTCCTTTCCTTTGACATAAAGACTTAATTGGAAGTTGAAGATTTATTCAATAATTTTTATATGAATTTTACAATATTCATTTGTGTATAATAACGAAAGACAAATTATTACTGGAATATATATATATATAAGAATATATATATAAGACTACATATATAAGGATATATATATATATAAGGAAAATAAAGAATATGTAAAGGATAAATTATAATTTAATTTCGTAGCATAAATTAATTTTCCTTTTCTATTCTAAAAATAAATAGTAATCTCTGGCTGCACTCATTCTCCAATAATAACTTTACAGTAGTATTAATCATTCAATTAAAATGCATTGAGAAACTAACTCGGTCTGAATTAAGATTTCATCTTGAACATAACCTACTTGCTTTATACTCTTCGGCCTAGCTGGACTGCAGTCTGCTGCTCTCTTTTTATTGCAAATCTGTGAAAAGTTTAAACAATTTGAAATAGGCACAAATAATGTGCCAAATTATTTGTGGCCGCAACATGTTTACTGGAATAAAATGAAGACTTTGCATCGGCTTCCAGTTTCGTATTCACTGGGGATCGGAATTTCAGCATTCTACGCTATCAAAATTTTTGCTCTTCACTACGCATTCACCTCTCTGCGTTCTACACCATCGATATTGCAAAGCCCTTATATATATATTCAAAATACTATCGAATAATCAAATACACTTTTAACGAAGTACCTAGACCTAGAGATAATATCCAATAAATCAAAACTCGCTAAAATAAACATATAAATTTGCAAAGAAGTTAAAAAATTATTTATATAGCTCATTATGAAGATCTTAGAAAAGTGAAGACACTGAAAGGAACTCTATATGCAGATATATCTGGCTATACACATTTAAAGAAGTTTTGTTCAAGAAATTGTAGTTTAGAAAAGGTATCTACTAATAAAATGAGCATTTTTTACAAGTTTTTTTTCGAATTTCTTCATGAGTTTTATAGAAAAGCTTCAACTTTTTCATCATCCGATCATACTTCATTAGGAACATTTTTGCAGCTTTTAGTATCAGATCACAAATAGCTCACTTAAATGTTATTTTAATTTCTTCCTTATTGTTTACACTGGACACATTGCTTTCTTCATTGTTATATAATTGCTTCTCAAACGTCGATAAATGAACTTTGATAGAAACATGATCTGAAAACTGATAAGTCTCTGAAATTGTATGCCACTCTTCAACAGAATCCGTTTTGCGGCTCTTTGTAACAGCGCGTGAATTGCATTCGACTGTATCTTTAAAGAAACTTCTTTAATTTTAAATGATTATTAATAATGTTTGACTTCATTTCTTTCCATGAATCTTGAATAAAAACTGCCGCGTCTAGAACACTGAATTTAATTGTCACAGCTGGAGATTTTAATTCATTTGATTAGCAGATCTCAATACTTTATTTTGAATGACAGAATTTCTGCTATATCAAAATCCTTTAGTTTAGGTAGACACTAGAGTTGGCGGGCACTATCTACCCCATCGCTGGAAGCGAGGATAATTTAGATTTGCATATATACCTGATTCACACATACTCCAGAAATGGTATCTAAAATAGTTCAATTTCAGGAAAAATCTCTTAAACTACTGAAAAAATCAAAACCTTTGGAAATTTGTGACTGTTTGTTAAATCAAGATAGAATATTCATTGCTCGAAGGGAAATTGGAAATAGCACTAAATGTACCTTCGTACTTTCAGTGAAAAAGATCGAAAAATTTGAAACTTTCTGACAGGTCATTTATTAGGAATAAGACATTCATTAGATCTAGAAATTTTGATTGGAAAATAATAACCTGAATAATGTTTCCAAGACTTTTAGTATCCTAAGCGAATCATGAGAAACTATAAACGTTATCTGGGATAGCTTGGATAAAAATGAAATTAGATAATACATAGCAGTTAATTCCAAAGTTAGTACTGAATCAGCGTCATATAACCGTTTACCCTACAAATGTTTTCCATCTACAAATGATGTTCCTCGAGATCATGGACTTTAATATACATAATAGAGTCTCACACGCTTGGGCAACATAAACTATGAAAACTCTACCTAAGACTTAAGTGACTTATCACTATGTCTTTGAAGTTACGACAAATTCGTGGAAAGAGTGTAAAAGACCCTTTTATTTAACTCAGATAAAGTTTAGCAGAAGACACTGCTCATGCTTACAGAACTAGCCAGCATTTATGGCGTAGCTTAAAACGTAAGAGAATTTAAATTAGACTAAGTTAATCATAAGTTAGTCAAAAGGCTGCTCAAAGATAAAACGCGCAAGTTGGCTCAAACCTAAGTCGGCGTACTAAGCCTGATGCCATAATAACGTAATGCCGCAAATAGCCAGCTTTCAAGAGAATCAAGTGAAAAACGTGGCCTTCAGCATGTTGAGCACGCTCTAATTCTACCGTCTAAAACCTTAAGTACTGTCCCTTTTCTAATTCATTTGAAAACGCGCGAACTAGACATTATAATTCTGACGGGAAAATGAAAAACAAGAAAGACGGAATAGATAATTAACATAGAATAACTGGTTAGTAAAACTAAATGTATATTCTACGACATAAAACATATTAAATCATGCTGACGAATATGTGAATGATGTTTCTTTAGGCCAGTCTATGTACATGGGAAACTAACTGCTATATATAAATCCGTGATCAAGGAAACATTGTTGTATATGACTCTCTAGTATTTATTTTTTATTTTGTCGAAATGGTGGAAAATATCAAAAAGCTAAATTTTTGCTTTCGCCGAAGGTGAGGTTTGAAAACGTTTTACTGCTTGGTTATTCAAATCAGACATGTAATATTCGTCATTCAGTGAACGAACAGTTAAATAAACTTAAGCAACAATGTAAAAATTTAGCAGATAGCCCTAAAATTGCAGAAAAGGATGTCTGGAGATCAGTGCAATGAACACATAAGTCAGTAGAAACGTCATGCGTATGCAAACATCAGGAACGAAACGTCAGAGGCGACGTGAGCGTACCCAAAACGCGTGATGTCGGCGCGTGCAGCTCAACAGTAGAGTAAAAGGAAGGACGGAGACGCAATTCAACGTATTCACTGCAAGTGCCAGTAAGTAAGTTCGTGAAATATGGCTAGAAGAAATCACCTGGACGACTTCACACGTGGAAGAATGATCGGAAAGCTGGAGGAGGGGCGTACTGTCACCAGTGTAGCTGCAGAGTTCGGAATCAACAAAAGTGTCGTTTCGCGCGCTTGGAAAGCGTTCCAAACCACAGGTACAGCTGTTAGAAAGGTTGGTGGTTGCCGCCCGAGGACGACAACTGCAGGGAATGACCGATATATCGTCCTGCAGGCGAAAAGAGGCCGACAGCAGTCAGCAAGAGCCATTGCTTAGCAACTCTGTACAGCAACGGGGCGACAAGTGTCGCGGTTTACTGTGGCCAGACGGCTTCACAAAGGGGGTCTATTCATCCGCCGTCCTGAACGCTGCCTCCCGTTGAAAGGTGGACGCCGACACCACCGCTTATAGTGGTGCAGAGAGCACAAAAATGTGACAACTGATCAATGGAGTCGTGTCCTCTTTACGGATGAGAGTCGGTTCAGTACCAAAAGCGATTCTCAACGCGTTTTGGTTTGGAGAGAGGTCGGGACCCGGTTTTATCCCTGTAACATCAAGGAAAGACACCGTAACGGTGGTCCTGGAGTTCTTGTCTGGGGAGGCATTATGCTGAGCGGACGAACTGAGCTCCACGTTTTCGACAGAGGGTCTGTAACCGGGGATCGCTATTATGAGGAGGTACTCCTTCCCCATGTGCGTCTGCTCCGAGGTGCCATTGGCCCAGACTTAATTTTCAATATTCACATGCGCTCATGCGTTTTCAAATATTTCACATGCGCTCTGACAATTTACCTAGAGGTGATCGACATATAATGATCATGAAACAGCAGAAGGAAATTTTTTCAGAAAGAATTTGTTTTTAAGGGGAAAAGAGTAACACTTCAGATACAATACTGGAACACACTCTCTATTTGCTCTCGAAAGATAAACTTGCAAAGCCCGTTTTCTTAGGCTTTTGAAAGCTGGTCGTAAATCTTGAAAAGGGCTGTATCTTTTATTCTCTACACATTTGTTCACCTTTTTCTATCATTCAATCTTTAAATGACATCTGCCAAGAAAGCCAGTGTGCTCAGCTACTTCTTATCTCTAACAAAATTGATCATTGATCTCAAACTGGAACTTATTGTTAGAATAAGAGAACTGAAACTTAACTTTATCAGTTCATGAAAAAGAAGGCAGCTTCTTTCGAAAAGCCAACCTGCCTCGACAGAAGACAAAATTTTATTCCTCCACTTAAGGTACAAGTTGTATTGTTCCTCACTCTTTTTGTCTCAGATGAACGTCGAGGAACTTAGCGAACTGTGTAGCGACTTATCACTGAGTTCAAACAACTAAAACGTAGACTTGTGTAGGGTTAAAATACCCTTTAACCTATTATTCACTCAAATAAGAATAACAGTAGGCAGCTTCTCAGGTTTAGGATTTAACGCAAGATAAGAAATAAGAAACTAAACTATAACTAACTAAAGGAGACTTAGCCGAAGCTAACACAATTATCTAACGCGGTTAACCCTTAATTTGAACTAGCGAGCGAATATCAAAAGGCACGTAATATACGGCCAAGCGTAACAGCTTCAACAGAGACTTAGCCCGAAGGCAAACGCGAGCTACTGAGGACTCCTAGCACTCTCTCTTGAAGTTAGTTGAACTTTCCTTAAATACTTCTAACTCATTTGCATTCAACGCGATTTTAAAAACTCATTATGGTAGGGAGTTGTAAGTGGAAACAAGAATTGATAGGAAAGAGACTTTGAAATTAAAATATACCTTGCAAAGTAATCTAGCCACGATTGCTGTTGATTTGATGAGAATAATGTTTTATTCTTTAAATTTTTGACTATTATTTCCGTATCATTTCTACATTTTTTGGGAACTACAGCCTACCTCTGGAGATCGAATTTATGAGTACTGCCTGTGGAGAAACTTAACGTGAGTTTCATCTTGATTCAGATACAATACTAGTATCTCAATGTATGGGTAATACGGCCAGTGCACATAGGGAACACTGTTGAATAAACTTCTCTAAGTGAAACATTCGAAACCAATTTTCTGGGGGTTATTACTTTTACATATTAATTTGTTTACTACTAACGCGAGCCTAATAAAAATCTGTAAAGATACAAATGAGATAGATTCTGTATAAAATTACATTGAACTTAATTAATTTTTTATTTATTCCTTTGCATCCTGGCTAATTATTTCATCACTGAGCCTCAGCTCTTATGTTTTATCCCATCACTAAATACAGGTCTCATATTTTAAGCCATACTTTAATGTGCAAATGTGTTTGGCTTCTTTTCACCAATAAACGATATTAGTCTTCTTTAACAAGCATCATTTACATGTAACACAGAAATTGCAGTCTGTATACAAGCTTTAGAGTCAGCGGTGCAGCATCAAGTCGAGACCTTAAGGTCGTATGTAGCTATTTTAAAAGGAAATTGTGGTCTTTGTTCATCTCTTTCAATTTTAAAATCTATCATCTGTTTCAAACCATAAAACAATGTGCTTTATGGTTTTTGATTTTTATGGTTTTTGATTTCAATATTTCATAATACAATTTAGTAGAGAATTATTCATAGTAACAAAATCTATGGATATTATGTGGCATAAAATGCGGGCATCTGATTAATGGCTCTGAAGAGCTGTTAACCATGATGTTCATGTTACCATGATGTTAACCATGATGTACATGTTAAGCCATATACCATACTAGAGATAAACGAGATCTTGGATGATGCATATTCATTGAAAAGATTAAATAAAACTATCAGTGTTTTTAAATAAAAGTCTCAGTATGTGTCCCTCTAATAATTTTTTATTAGACACATTTCATCTTAAGCTGTCGTCGAGTACAGTTAACAAAGCTTGAATTTCGTCTATTGTTAAGGTTTCATATAGCGTGCGTCACTTATACCTGCTTATTTAGCATTTAAATAAGTATCTTCTTAGTGAAAAAAGGCTAAAGTTCTGGTTTTACTTCATAATAAAAATTATTGATGCAATATAGTTTTCCAGTAGCATAAAACAGCATCTTGGCATGCATGTAAATATGTTATCATAATAAGATGAAAGGGTACAATTCAATAATTTTTAAAATTATGAACTTTGATATGAAATGTAATTTAAAGCAACAGATATTATTTAAAAGATGCCTCATGTCAGTATGTTTAATTATTATTTCATATAAGTTGTTTGTAGTCTGAAACTGAAAAATGTTTTTTCGATTAGGAAATGTTTTATTTCAAGATTATTTAGATTATTCTTTCAGATTCCATTCAAAATTTGTTTCAGATGGTTATCTAAATGTCTAATATCTTCCTGCAGCTTTTTAAATCTATCATCATCGCAATAAAATTTTGAAATTCGTTATTAAATCTTCTTCCGTTAATGCTTTATGTTTAAAATGAAACAGTACGTAATTATTTTTAACTCCAAAATTAAAATAAAAAAATTACCAATTTAAAAATATTTGATTTGTGAAAGGTTAAATAATTATATTGTCTTAGACATTCAGGTGGAGATATAAATCTGCATTTGAATAAAATATAAAGAAGAAAATAAATTAATATTTTGAAAGCGGTAAAGTTTGTTAATCATAGTGATGCAGTAAAACTAAGAAATTCCATTTTGCGGGGTACTTTGTTTATCAACCATTCCGTCTGTAATTTACTTTAATTTAAACTCCGCCCAGTGGCGCGATTTGCAGCGAATTCAGCTTTTATGAGAAAAGGCGGAGTCATGCGCAATTCACAAATAAGGCAATCGCGCAGTGTAACCGATCTTCTTCTCCTCATCGTTCACGACGGAGAGGAGCCTCTAAAGATGGATAGCAAATTATGTGATGTGATTCGCTAAGTTTCAGAGCATGGGAGGGACATTAGAGACAGTGATTTAAAGCACACTTTCCTAAATTTAAAACAGCAAATGAAACTTTTATAATTTAACCATTTCCTGTTTTTGTAAATCATGGCTCTAGGTAGAAAAGTTGATAAAAGCAGCAATATAAACAAAAATGAAAGTGTAGAAGCAGCAGCTAAAATGATAACAACTTCAAACCGAGCTTTTCGAACTTAAAATAATATTTACTACTGCCTGGAATCTGATAGTAAACTAGACAACTTCGAGCTATTATTTGCGATAATAAGAGTTCTTAACAATTTTGGGGGGATACACTTAATCTGGTTTTCTTTGTAACAGCTGTCTACTAAAGTACGAGTAGATTAAATCGAACTTACCTACAAAAGCAGCAACATAAGTCAATAGCTTAATGTATTAAGCTAGCGGTTTAACTGAAACCAAAGTAATCATACACTCGCTTTGAAATGCTTTCAATTCATTCTACATTTATAGATTAAGATACGAATTGAAATGAGCAAGTTCATGATAGGAAAATAAATGAAAATGGTTCACTTCTTATCAAAATAAGAATTACTTTACATACATTTAAAACCTGGCTTACTTAGGTATGAAAACAGAAGTGGGGAAAACTAAAAAATAGCTTCCGTAGAAGACGGCACATAAGTAAAGGGAAAAGTAAGTAACAAGTTTCAAAAGCGATGATAGTCGCCCAGACAGTATAGTGGTTGGGGAAGCGTGCTGCCGTACCGGTTTTGGTTTGGTTTATTTAATTATGGCAAAGCACACTAGGGCTATCTGCCTAAGGAGAGGAATGCCTTCGTGGAGGATTTACTAAGGGAAACTGGCTAGTATACACGTTACACATGGGGAAAACCACGAAAACGCCCATGCAGCCAGCCCGTTCGCGGGATTCGAACCTCGGACCGAACTACCAGTGTTCAGCGACCAGTGCTCTACCAAGCAACCTTCACGCACGTGATTCAAGAAGCACACACTTACAAATCTCGTTTCCCTTCTATTTAACTCAAATTACGAGTTTAACATTCTTAAAATTCAAGTGTAGGGGGAGAACCCTACAAAACACATTCATTCTAATTCCCCCTCATTCATCTTTAGACATGCAGGCTTTCGCTCTAAAGCATGATTTTATCTGCTGTTTAATTCTTAAATTTGAATTCATTTCTTTCGAGTATTTACTTTTAGCATCTAAAATTTTATGCTTCTAGACCAAATTCTACTTTTACATAACTTTCAAGTATTTACGTATATTTACAACATTCTAATACATATGATTTTTACAATTTACCATAAAATGAATAAGATAAAAATAAAATTTTACTTCACGCTTTCTTCGCCAAGCTGGCGGCACTGAAACTAAATTTTTAATTAATACAAGAATATGAAGTTATTTTACTTTCTGCCAAATTTTGGCTTTAACATAACAGAATTAGTCTTTCGACCAACAGGAACTGCTTGCTCTTAAATTTTACACTTAAAGAAAATAATACTTTTGCCTTAGCTAACTAAAGTAAAACAAAACTAAGTCTCAACCGAGACAAATTGACATCCGTCAAAACATAGAACTTCGTATTTACGCATAACATTTCAGAACAAAAGAAAACAATTATAGAAGATTTTAACTTATCTTTGAGTTTTCGATGCTTGGAACTCCGACATCCTCTTCTGGCAGAATTGATCCCAAGTTATGGAATTCATAGAAGTCAATCTCCGCTTTTGGGTTCTTCTAGTTTCCTCCATGGTGACTTTTCTTTTTCGCCCTCTGTACTCCGGCCTCTTGGGGTGGTAGTCTTCGAGTTACTGTCTTTTCCGTTTTGCCCATGGACCGCTGGTCTTGGCGGCCTCCGGTCTGGAAACTTGCTTGAATTTCTTCTGTTGGTGGCAATCTTTTCGTTCCTCCTTCTGTCTTTTTGTTCTCGTGAACGGCGGCCTTGCTTGCTCCTGACTATCTGGCCCTGGAAGTGGTTTCCTCGACTCAGATTTCCTACTGCGGTACGTTGTAACTGGTCTTTTCCTATTTACCAAAAATTCTTTACCCGGCGGCGTTGATTTCTTGCATTTCTTGAATGCTGGAGTCTGACCATTTTCCTTCCTTCTTTTCGGAACCCCAGCATGACTTGTAGAAGGGCTAGGTTCCTCTTCGGTTCTCTGCTTCTTGGGTGGTGGAGCGGGTGGCGTTACTTCTGGACCTTCCACTTCTTTTGCGCTTGAGTCCTGCAAGAAACTTTTAAGGATTTCAAAATCATTTTGATTATAATATTTTTTCACCTGGTCGGGACTTGCTTTACAGATTTCCCCTCTCTCGTTCTTAAGGCACAATACGACTCCCTTGATTTCCTGAATTACATAGGGGCTTTCAAATTTTGAAGCCAACTTTGCAGTGAAATTGTCTGGTGCACTTGATAAAGAAAATTTCCGCTTTAGCACTTTATCCCCAAGTTTAAAATCTGTTTCACGGCGTTTTCGATCATAGTACAGTTTCTGTCTATTTCTTGCCGTATCCGAACTTTTAACCGCCTGATCAATGAGTTTCTGTATATTTTTTGTTTGAATTCTTCCTCTCTTTGTTGCACAAAGAATAATTTATCTAGTGGCGTAATTAACTTCCGTCCTAAAAATAATTCTGCTGGAGTTTTTCCCGTAGTATCATGATTTGCTGTTCTTAAAGCATAGGCTAACTCATTTATGTAGCCATCCCAGCGCTTGTGATGTGTGCTAACATAACTTCGAATTATTTTTACAATATTTTTATTAACTCTTTCTGCGATGTTTGCCTGTGGTCTATACGGAACCATTTTGATATGGCGTATGCCAAGTCGAGTGCAAATGTTTTCAAAAATTTGGCTAACGAATTGTCTACCGTTATCGCTAATGACTTTATCGGTGCACCGTATTTTAAAATGTATCTGTGTAAGAATGCATCTGCGACTGTTTTGGCTGACGCGCGTTTAAGTGGAACAATTTCTGTCCATTTTGAAAAATGATCTACAATTACTAAAAGAAAACGATTTTTATTTAACTCACTCTGGGGGAAAGGACCAAGAAGATCTATGCCTAAAATTTCATTCGAAAATGTAGCGCAAATGCTATTTAAGTACCCGGCTGGGCTGTAATTAATATCATTTATTAACTGACATTGATTGCAGGACCTGACATACGCAGTTACTATTTTGTACGCTGTTTTCGCGTCGTGTAATTCCTTCAAAATGCTTAATCGAAGCGAGGCTGGGATGACTGGTTTGTACTCGAGATTTTCGTTTGTTGTTTTCGTATCAAATAGTAAATTATCTATTATTTCATAGTTTTCCGCTCTATTTCTTATCGCATCGATATCTGTGTGCTCAAAGCTTTCGGGGTCTTTCAAATATGCATAGATACTTCCAAATTCAGGATCAGCTTTCAGTTCAGCGATAATTGTATCTCTAGAATCTAAAATTTTTTAAATCAACACAGCGCATTTAAGTTCGTTGCCTTCATCGTCCAATTTTATACGAGAAGGTGCGTCAGCTACATTGTTTTCTTTACCCGGTTTATATTTGATTATTAGATTATATTCTTGGAGTTTTAAAGTCCATCCTGTTAACCTGGGCGTTAGGGTTTTCCCCGAGTAAAGTCTACCAACAGCCGCATGATCCGAAAAGACTGTTACTGGCGCTTTGCCGAAATAAACTCGAAATTTGTGTACAGCCATTAATACGGCTAATGTTTCTCTCTCTGTAGCTGTATAATTCCTTTGTGTATGATTCAACGTTTTACTAAAAAATGCCAAAGGATGGCCATTTTGCATAACAACCGCACCCACAGCATAGTCCGACGCATCTGCTGCAATTTCCAGGTTTTTGTCCCCTTCCGGGAATTTCAAAACAGGGGCATTGATGAGTGTTTCTTTTAACCTTTCAAATGCAGTATTTGCCTCTGCTGTCCACGTGAACTTACTTTTCTTTCTTTTAATTACTAACAACGGTTCAACAATGTTCGCAAAATCTTTTATGAACGACCGATAATAAGAACATAACCCAAGGAAAGAAGAAAATTTCTTGGGAAATTCTTGATGGCTTTTATTTTTGAGTCCTGAGTTTTTATACCCTTTTGCGAAATTTTATAACCCAGATATTTAAGTTCTTTAGTCGCGAACTTGCATTTTGATGCGTTAATTGTAAGACCGGCCTCTTTTAATAATTTAAAAAACCTCTTCTAAATCTTTAATATGTTGTTCCAACGTAGTACTCGTTATAATTATATCATCTAGATAGATTAAAGTCGATTTTCCTAGGACAGGCTTTAGAACAATGTCCATAGCTCTCTGAAATGTTGACGGGGCCCCACACAACCCAAAGGGCATGCGTAAAAATGCATAAGTGCCCGATTTTGTGATAAACGCGGTTTTATGTATGTCTTCGGGTCTCATAGCTATTTGATAGTAGCCTCAGACGTTAAGTCCAACATAGTCATGTATCTCATAGACTTAATCTTTCTAATAATTTCCACTATAACCGGCAAAGGGTAAACTGGGAATTTAGTAACATTATTAAGCTTTCTGTAATCGATAGCAAACCTCCAAGCCCTTTTATCCGAGGGAGGGAACTCATTCTTTTTCCTACATAGTATGACTGGACTCGCGTACTCACTATTGATGGGCGTTATTATCTGGTTCTTCAACATTTCCTGAATGTGTTCTTCAATTATTTGTTCTTTCTGTTAATCATACCGGTAAGGTTCAGTCCTACAGGGTTTGTCGGCAGTTAATTGTATATCATGCGTAACAATTTGACAATTACCAGGCCGTTCTGAAAACAAGTTCGAAAAAGTACTCACCACTTGCTGGATGGCTTGGGTTTCATGGTCATTGAAATGGCTAAGGTCCACTTGCGGTTGCTTCACTGGCTCCACCACCCTCCGATCCATTTTCCAGCATAATCGAATTTTCCTGAAAATTCAGTTTGGCCTTCGCGGCCTTGAAAAACTCCATGCCTAAAATGACTAGACTCTGCAAATTTTTGACCACAAAAATTAATACTTTGAGGCTTTCATCTTTTACCTGTATTTGCAATGATAATTTCCCAATGCATTGACAAGTTTTTTCATGCGCTGCTATAATTTCTGTGTTTTATTTTTAAATAATCGTAACCTATTAAAATTCTTCTTAAAAATGTATCACTCATAAAATTACCTTCTGCCCCTGTATCGATGAGGGCTTCTACTAATACATCGCCAACCAGGACTTGTATAATCGGTAATTGTGAGTTCGTTACCACGACCGTATTCAGGTATCTTCTTGAGGGTTTTTTCGAAACTTCCGGGGTCTGGACCCTCGCTTTTACAGGCCCCTCTACTCGCTGAAAGCTTTCCTTTTAACTTCTGTCTTCTGGGTATGCGGACGGTTGTTTTCAAATTTCCTTTTTGGGCCTTGACCTTCGACCTTCGATGAGTTAGCTTGATAGCTCTTTCCCCCATAAGAGCGATTTGTGTTTCCGGTCTGTTGATTTGAGGATTGCCTTTGGAGACTTTGAGAATACGATGCCCCTCTAGCTTTTTCCGCTATTCTGCGATTTTGGAACTTGACCGCCAACTCGAAGAGTTCCTGCAAGGTGCTTGGGTTTCGAATTTCGAAGTAATCTTGGACAGCAGGTAGCAATCTTGGTAAGATTATTTCAATAATCTCCGCGTCGGGTTTCTTCCCATACAGCATATCCGTCAGCTTAACTTTTCGCAGAATAAAGTCCGTCAACTCTTCTATATTTCGTTGATAAAAACTATATAGCTCGGCTTCTAGCTTTGCTCGGTCTTTCACTATGGGGAAGGCCTTTAATAATGATCTTTTGAAATTTTCAAAGGTATATGTTTGGCCTCCGAATTCCCCTAATAAAAATATCCCTATATTCTTCCACCATAGTGGGCCTGTCCTCTTAGTGAAGACTTGACAATGGTAACTTTTTGTCTTTCGGCACAGGGTATAGCTGGAAATGATTTTCTAGGCCTTCTAAAAATATCGCCACCGAATTTTTTCCGTCGAAATTGACGTTTGGTTTGATTGATGCTCTCATCGCCTGGACCAGGTATCCAAATCCTTCTAATTGGTTCGCCATTTCTTGTTGTTGGAGTTGTACAGGAACTTCCATCCAGTTTTCGGCCGTTTCAGTTCGTAAAGTGTTCGGGCCCCAACTTGTCAGCAATAGTAGTAGTGACTGCTATGAACTGGAAATTACACAGACTCTTAAGAAGGGTTTAACTCCCTTTTTATTTCACTTTAGAAGTCACAGTTGCGTTCACTCGACGCTCACAAACTACGCCGACCCGGCGGTTAAACAAAAACAGAAAATACCACTAAAAATGAATGACAGGATGAATAACTAACGAAGTCTCTATCGACGAGGCTCTATAATTGTAACTATCTTAACCGCGTTCTAAGATACAGCTGAGATTCAGCAAACTTTCTGATTAAGAAGTTGAAAGATTCAACTAACTGCCTTCTCCCGCCTTCTTAGCTTGGTATGTCTCACGCCTTCTTAGCATGCCTTCGTAGTGTAGTGGTCAGCACACTCGGCGCGTATTCGAGAGGTCAGTGGTTCGAGTTCCGGCGAGGGCATTGCTCAACTTCGACAGCATCGAAATAACCTAATGTTTCTACAAGGCACGACTTATAGTCCTGTCGTAACTTTTAAGCAGATTAACACAAACTCAGATGAAGTTTAAAAATAAAGCTTACACATCATGTTAACTATTACATAAATACATCACGTTAACTGTTAGATAAACACATCATGTTAACTGTTAGATAAGACTTAAAAATATTCCTAATGTCTCTACATTGCGCCAGAACTAAAAAGTGGTGAATGATGATTCTTCCCCACCAGGATTTGGGGATTGGGTACCCTAAAACTCCAGTCACCCTTTAAAAGGGGGGAGTATATAAGGTATTTCTCCCACCTTCTTAGCATGCCTTTGCAGCTGCGAGACCCATAATGGTAAACCTTCGCAGCCTGCGAGAAATTCAGAACAAATATGCAACTCAAAATAAAATATTAAATACTTTAACTTGATTTTGACACTATGCGCCTGCTAAGCTTTGGTTGATTTTACGAAGCAATTACGACTAGCGCAGCTAAAGCCAATAAATAAGTTCAGCAACAAGATATTCTAATAGGGTAACCAGTTAACGATAATTGTCAAAGTCTCTTTCTCGAACTCTAGAAACTATGGGCTTAAATAAATCAGCTAATTGCATCCTGATTGGAGCTGAAAAAATAAAAGTGAAAGTAAAGGCAAAATAATGATATAACGGGATTAATTAACCCTAAATATTTTACTGTGATTCAATTTTCCATAACTTCGCTGAATCTAAAAATTTAGAATTCACTGTAAATAAAGATGCTTCTTGACAAATTTCAATCAAAATGTTACAGTTACTGGAACAATGCTATATAATGTATATGCAATAATTAGAAGTTTAAACGCACTTTTTTACATTTTATAGAAAAGGTATTCATACAGTCAGAAAAATCCTACATTAAAAATGAATTATTTCTATACCATATAGGGAACAAATGGTATTTTATGTTCAATAGACAGCATAGAAAGGTACATGGCAATAAAAGTCCCGAATAGTCCTAGAACTATTCGGGAAAGATCAGACCGGGAACTAACACTCGTCCTAATCTCTAACATGTGGATCTTGCAAAATCAGTTGGTTTCTTTGTCAGCAGGAATGTTGTATATTGAACTTCACGCTTGCCGGGGATTAAGACCAAGAGTTTTCAAGCTTAACTGGATGAACTTGTAAAGTCATTATTTTTAAGCATGAGACGTGAAAAATGTGCAGTGCCCTCGACGGGACTCAAACCATGGACATCTGAAATACGCTTACAATTATACCACAAAGTCATATGGAAGGAAAGGAGGAAATACCTTGTAAACTAATCATTACAATCTAGAAATCTAGAAATTGCCGCGTATTGTCAACTTTGACGTGATCGTATCACAATCAGGTAAATATTCATATCTAAACATATCTAAACAAATAGGCTCGTACATTTCCTGCTAGAGGACAGATGTTAGTCAGTTTTGGGCAGAAAATAGTTATCTGTGCGTGCCCTTGGCATAAAAATGCACCCCTGAAATTTAGCTAAATTATGACAAATGTTATGTAAAAATAGAAAAAAAATTGCTATTAAACCACTAAAACACTACTGAAAACGGCAAAATGACATGTGGTTAATGTGTTACGAAAGAGTCATATATGTTTGAGTGACATAAAATATTCAATGAACGGTAAGGAGTAATAATAGTAGACAGCGTTATAAAGTCTGGCGGCAATTTTCAACCTTAAAAGCTTTCAAATATCTTCACAGAATTAAAAGTTTTAATTCACTTAGTGCATTCTTTGCTTACTTCATCATAGGAACATTTAAGATTGCTTTTCGCATTTCATACAATGTCCAATGATTTCACATTTAGTGCAATGCAATAATTCTTAAATGCGGCTGTAAAGAACATCAACGTCAGCTTCCATCATGCCGGCAGCATTCGTCGATAAGTTAAGCTTAGGAGTAACGTTTAATATTTCTTTTTACAAAGCATAAAAAAGTTGCACGTATTTAAAAACTGAGTTCATTCAAGGCAGTGATACTGATTTCTCTTGAAGAGTCACAAAAATAACAGGATTAGATAAAATATAAATGCGAAATAAATTATTATAACAAGATCCAAAAACGCAGCATATTTACACCAGGGTCACAGCTCCCTGTCCTCGCTTATATTGCTGAAGTTACCATCATTCCATTATATTAAGGTTTATCATAGAAATGCAAGTAATGTAACTAGCTCTGTCGTTAGTCATGCTCGATTTAAATAACATACGCATTTAACCAGAAGTTACCATCATTCCATTATATTAAGGTTGATCATAGAAATACAAGTAATGTAACTAACTCTGTCGTCAGCCATGATGGATTTAAGTAACATGCGTATTTAACCAGAAGTTACCATCATTCCATTACAGAAATCATTGTCAGTGTAAAGAGTTCCACATGACGATTTCCATTACTTTAAGTTTTCATCAATGTAATGGGCAGTTAGCGTCGAAATCCTTTCAGGTCTCGTGATTGTAGATTGGCTATAAAAGTAATAACTGGTATTTCAGGTTTCGTCAACAAGGCCATTGCTTCTTGAAATTGCTGCTGTATGTATCTTCTGTTCCCTTCGAATGCTGAATGTAGGTTGACAATTTTAGACGTAAATATTAGTAATATTATTTCCAACATGGACTATGAGTCCTGCATGTTCTATCTTTCAAACTGTTGCTGATGAATTCGTTCATTCTTTCTATGTGTCCATGAGTCGTATATTTTGAGTAAGGTTTCGAGAAATTGCAAAAATGTTAATTTCATCCTTTATCATACCAAGTCGCTATCGAAAGTACTGAACCACGGTAATACATTGATGAAATATTTTATTACCATGGACATAAACAGAAACTCTGTGTTTCCTGAAAGAGGAGGTTCGACATGCTGGTATAACTTGTACATCTCTTGATAACCATGCCGATGGTTTAGGCATACTGGGAAGCCAAACAAGTAGGTTGTATACATACATAGCTGCTTCATTAACTATAACAGCTGCTACTTCAGCTCTAGTTCTCCCAGTTGAAAGATTATACTGTCATTCATTTGACAGCACAGAGTGCTGCTCTTTGAAGCAAATAGCCTTATTCCGATTTTCGGGGTATCTTTTGAATACTGTGCGATATAATTTAACAAAATCATTAAATTCTTTACAACTTGCACGGTTTTTCAACAAAAAAGCGATACTTATTAAAAAGATGGTATATTAATATTGCATGGTTTTTGTGAATTTACTTTGAAATCGAGGTGTTTGGACTTGTAACATAACTATGTTTTATATTGCCATACTGTTAATAAGCCTCTAATGAGCTAATTCCTTTAAATTAGGCTTCTTCCGATGGAGAAAATACAGCCGTAACAAATGCAAAGTTGCAAAAGCGAACATTTCTCACTAAATTTACAGCATCTAGATTATCGCCCAGAAACATACTTTTAAACAGTTAAGATGTAATTTAGTTAGTCAATAGTTAAATCAATTTTAACTTTATCAAGATGATAGCAATCAGGCTTGAATCTTCTGCGCTCGCAGGCAAAGGAAGGAATATCACTATAATTTTTTAAATAAATTACCGAAAACTAATACTAAGCAGATGTCACTACTCAAATCGTCAAGGCACTCGCATTCACCAAGTTCTGGAGATTTATTTCGTCTTTTTCTGATCAGCTGACGATTAGTTTCTTAACAAAGTCATTTACTTTCTTGGCAACGTTGTCTTATAGCTGGATTTACAGCTCAGGATCTATATCACTATCTATGATATTCTCCCTTTTCCACTTAATATGACTTATTTGAGGTACTTGTATAAGGTATTTCTCCCACCTTCGTGGTGTAGTGGCGCATATTCGAGATGTCCGTAGTTCGAGTTCTGGTGAGGGCGTTGCTCATTTTGACTTCTCCAGCATTGAAATAACCTAATGTTTCTACAAGGTAGATGACTTACTGTCCTGTCGTAACTTTTAAGCAGAGTAACACAAACTCAGACAAAGTTTAAAAATAAATTTGTGCACGTTGGGGGCCGGTATTCCAGAGCTCCATGGTTCGATTCCCGGCGAAGGTGATTGCTCGTTTTTCATCTTCCCTGCTTCCAAAAAATACCTAATAGCTCTACAGTGGCGCCCGAACTAAAAGGGTGTTGGATGAGGTTTCTCCACACCCAATGTTAGCGATTGTGTCCCCTAGAAACACCAGTCGCCCTTTAAAAAGGGGAGTATATAAGGTTTTTCTCCCGCCTTCCTATCGTGCCTTCATGGTGTAGTGGTTCTGCACGCTGGGCCGGTATTCCAGAGGTCCGCAGTTCGATTCCCGGCGAAGGCGATTGCTCATTTTTCATCTTGCCTGCTTCCAAAAAATACCTAATGTCTCTACACTTGTACGTTTTTGTGATCAAAAGTCCCCGCAAAAGGTATAAAATGAGAACTGCTTAGTTTTAAAATTTCGAATAGCAAAATCCTGCATTAAACAATATAAACACAGTAAGCTCTTGATCGAGAGATTAGACTCCTAACAAGAGAATACTTCAATGCAATGACTTGCACTTGCTGGCAGGTTTAGTGTAAAGAAGAAATGAAAATAAGTTCTTTATATAGAAACGTATTTTTTAAAGAACATTATTTTCAATTCAGAGAGTAATGAAATAACATCATTGATATGTAAGAGCATTTTTCTGTTTCATATCTTTATCAACATTAAAAGGAATCCGATATTCTAATAGTATTTTAGCAGAAAGTCATAAATTAGCTAGTGAAGCGTAGAAAAACGGATTTATAAATTCACAAAGAATTTTTATTTTTAATTGCCTGAAATGAGAGCCATTAAGGTAGCAATTAAAACAAACAGTTTTAGACATTAAAAGCTCTACAACTTCTAAAATTAATATACTAACAGTTATAAAATATTATGCTTAAATGAACTAATAGTTATAAAATTGCAAATTATGTAACTATAAGTATAACTGACGACTTACAAAAAACAAGTTTAATATTTCAAAAAATTCACTTGTGATGTGAAATTGCATCATATAAAAAGCTGCTACTTCAAAATTGTTACTTAAAAAAGTGTTTGAAAGATTGCAAATAAGACGACAAGGCCTCTGGTGCAAGAAATAGCTTCAACTTTGCCCTGAGTTAGCTTTCCTGCTTTGTGAGTATACTTGCCAGAAAAACACGCTTACAGATCTCAACTCGCTGTTGAAAACGAAATGTGAAGTTATATAGAAGCAGGAACATAACAAATTGTCTTTATTAAATATTATGTAAATGAGTATTCAAAATTCCGAAGCACTTATATATAGTTTTAGATTTGAATACGCCAACAAAAACTTTCTAAACGATTCAGAGTAACTACCTAATTGTTCAGAGCGTGATCGATTTCAATTCAAAATCTTATATTTGTATTTTTCAAATATTAAGTAAGGAAATAAAGACTGCTATTTTCAGTTATGTAAATATAATTGTTCAAAATTTTAAAAGACGTTACAAAATACTAAATATTTGTGCTTTAAAAAACACAGATATAAAAATTTATACCGTTTTTCTGAATTGAATGATTTTCTCTGATCTTAAGCGAATGAACCTCGCATTAAACGTTTTCAGCTTTCTCAAACAAATATGCAGATTTTTTTTCTTCCATAAAACGTGTGTTTCAATAAAATTATTATGAGCTAATTTTAGTTAATTTTAAAGTTCGCTTTGAAAGAGAAAAAAGTATCATTAAGAGCACAACGTAGAGTTTAGTTCTGAGTGTGTGTGATTATGGCAAAGCCTCGAGGGGATCCTAAGATCCTAAGGGGAGGGATGCCTTCGTGGAGGACTTCCTAAGGGAAACTGGTTCGTATACACGTTACACAAAAAACCACAAAAACGCCCATGCAGCCAGCCCGTTCGCGGGATTCGAACCTCGGACCGAACTACCAGTGTTCAGCGACTTTACCGCTCGGCCGCTGGTAGGCCGTTTAGTTCTGAATTTTCTATAATTAGAGTGAACTCATTGTAGATTATACAAATGAGCACTAATTATTCATGCTTATTTAATCAGAGTTTTCTATCAATATAAAACAAATCTCTATATTGTTTATAAAGAAAAATTTAAATTTTATTCCATAAATTTTATTTCCCACATTTTAAAAATATTCTATTTTCTTTGCATGTTTTACTTCTTTTCCCATATACGGAAGTATAAATGAAGATTTATGAATTCATATGAAGAACACATATCCTAAATTAGCATAGTACAAGTTAAATACCGCTAGCTTTTTCACCAAATTAACAATTTACCAGTCTTCAAATGTTTTAATTTGCGTCTTTAAAAATATTAAAATAAATATTATCATCACATTTCCCAACTTCAATAAAAATATATTCATGAATTATTGTTTAAATGCAGTATTCAAAATTAACAACAGTTAATACAAAATAACAGAAATAGTTGAGTACTATCTCAATAAATATGCACAAATCACCCTTACAATGCTATAAATTAGTGGACAGCAAATGCTTTATTTTCTCTTGTACTTATATATATTAGAGGTACGAAAGAAAGTACTAAATATAAATACGCTGTAGAGAAAAATTAATAAACGAGCAACTAAATAATAGAAAAATATTTATGCGCTTTCTTGTAACTTAAGAGTCAGATTTTCATATTCGAAATAACATATATCTACAAATATGGTCAACTTGGCGCCATAATTATCTGTATCAGTATTAGCGTTCAAATGAGATCTTCCCATGTTATTAAATAATTCTAGTTTTATTTGCAGTTAGAATAGATTCTACAAAACAATACGTAAAACTCTATTTTTGTAAAATGTAAAACAAAACAAGAGAAAAATGCTTGTTTGCTCTAAATAATAAATGCAAAAGAGCTGAATAACCTTATGAATTGATGAATTAATTCTTAAACAATTAAAAGGATTTTCGTTTTCATTTCTGATGGGAAAAAGGCGTTGAAGGTAAGCATAAGTAATACTTGCAAATTAACATTCCCAAACTTCAAAAATCAAGAATACCATGAGCATATATTAGCTGTTAACTCCTAAATTATTTTTAGCAAGGAATGGAGTATTATCAAAAGTTATTTTTCTATATTTTGAATTTTATTTCTCTATTTTTCTATATTTAGTCGAATTTATGTTTCTTCTTTATTGTATAGGAAATGAGAATTCACGTAGATTAACAAGATAAACGTTTTAAATAAAAAACTGAAAATTTTGAAATTTCTCAGATATGCGACTTAGAGTATATATTAGATTTATATAGACCGTGTCCACAAAAGTCCATACCACAAAGTTCTATATTTTTGCAACCTTGTGTCGTAGATGTAGTCTTCCAGTAAATGAAAGTTATTAATTTTATTTAAAATGTGACATCTAAAGTTTTACAAATTCCTCCGGTCCCTATATTTGTTTTTAGGAAACTTTTGTGCTTGTTACTAAAAAAAATGATTTCCGTGCGAGAAAAATCGACCAAGATATATACTATAAAAATCTTGAAACATATTCAGGGGTAGCACCGAAATGTTTGAATTTGTACGTAACTGAAAATAAAATATCGTTTAAGAAAAGGTTTCCGGTATGAACGGGCCGAGATTTATGTACAGAAGTTTGTGAAAAATATTGATCATTGTAATTTTTTTCAGAAAAGCCATCTTTAGTATTAGCACGTAGCCAACTCATAATATTATGTGCATTAACTCTAAAAATGGAAAATATTTGTATTTTAATGATTTTTTTGCGATTACCAAATTAGGATTCTAAAACAATATAACTTCTTGCGAATATATATAACGTAGTTTTAGATTTTGAAATCATTTAAATTACTTATGGGAAAATTCTTTCTCCGTACCGTATGTAACAAAACCATAAACACTAGTAAATCACAAAAGAATGCCATAGAATGGTATTTAAGGGGGAAAGGCTACATCAAACTATCCTCATTTATTTATTAATCGTCCCCTCAATGCAAATCCAGAAATATTATAAGTATCGTAAATTTCGGAGTTAAACATCTTGATGAATTTTTGTCGAGCGTGTGTCAAACATTTTGCGTTTTATTTTTTTGCAATGAGTGCAGAATTTTCATATAGACAAGTATACTAACCAGAAGAATGTGTAAAAGTCTAGATATCATATTTTATACAAAAATAATTTTTAACAGTTAAAAAATGTCAAAACATGAATCTAAGCGAGATTTATAATATTTTTGTCTACAACCAACGGTTGTTAAAATAAAGGCCTGGGAATAACTTTTGTGGACACTTTGTATGTATAGCCTTGTTCTAACATATGTATTTTTACACAAAAGAGGGGGATTTTTTTTCGAAATGATAAACCTATGTTTTTCATATTTCAGTCCAACATCTCAAAACCTTGAATAAATACGAAAGTTTGTACACTTTTACATAGTTTAGTAGAAGTAACTGCACTAAGTTTTTGAAATTTATTTTATTTATCACTCTTATGCTGCAAAATAAAATCTGCATATTATAATATATCTGTTAATTAGTGTAGATAAAAGATAAAAAAATATGCAATAACAAACTTTCATGTTTCTGGACTTTATTTGCTATGGACAAGATTTTATTTCTAAGTGAAAATAATAACATTCTTCAGAAAACTATACTGAACATCGCTGATAATAATATTCTCTAACTACTTTGACAAAGATGAAAGTTATCTGAAAATCACAGTTGTCTTTTTAAGATGATAAATTTGCATATTAAAATGAAATGAAAAAAATTAAAAATCAGTTCTCAAAGATCTAACATAATTTTTTTTAATGTTTAGTCATTTCACGCAAAATGGTTGTGAATACACAATGAGTGGGGGGCAAGGCCTACCAGCGGCCGAGCGGTAAAATCGCTAAACACTGGTAGTTCGGTCCGAGGTTCGAATCCCGCGAACGGGCTGGTGCATGGGTGTTTTCGTGGTTTTCCCCATGTGTAACGTGTATACGAGCCAGTTTCCCTTAGAAAGTCCTCCACGAAGGCATCCCTCCCCTTAGGCAGATAGCCCTAGTGTGCTTTGCCGTAATTAAATACACCACACCACACCACCACAATGAGTGGTACGGCAGGAACTGAAGCACCACGGTTAATTTAATGATTATGAGAGATGTTAGTATTTTCGTTATTTTTAACAAAAGTACTGATTATGGTTTATATGTTAAATCTTAAAATAAATATAGTAACACTTCCTATGAATAATAATTGCCTATCTGAAAATTACCTGCAAAATGTATACCTATCAGTGACCGAGTAGATAAGTTTTCTACCTATTGGTAATTCAAACCACTTTTGAATAATAGAGAATGAGCTGGCTGTATGAAGGTTTTAGGGATTTCGTTCATCTGCAAGAATAAAGACCTGTTTTTCTTGTAGAAAGCCATCGATGAAGGTGAGATGATTACTGTACGCAACGTTGATGGCCCAACTCCATCAACGTTGACAACTGGTGTTGTTTGCGTTTGTTAAGGTTGCGTATTACTTACTGCTTACAGAACAAAAATATCTTTCGAGAAGTTCTATTAACAATACATTACATCACTGAAGGCATAAAAATAATTATTGCCGTTTATTGCCCTCGTGAGGATCGTACAAGCGGTGAGAGTCTCTCTAGTCAAGAGTTTAAGAGCATTAAGAGTTTTTGCCATGTTTAAAATAACTTGAAGACTGAATTACGCCCTCTTAATTTTTCGGTTATATTTTACGTCCTCTGATTCGTTATAGTTGAAACGGTAAGAGAGGAGAAACAGGATCACTGATCTGTCATATTCTCTGAAATCGAGAGGCTTTGGTGACAGACACAGTGCAGATTTCTAAACTCCCTTGACACTAGTCGTGACGTTATTATTCTTGTAATGTGAAGCGGACCAGTAACTGAACGAGATATTGCTTCTGCAATGTCATCTCACAAGTCCTATCAGCTCGAGCACTGCGAACTGTGGGGCACTGAACACATGAATTTCTTAGCTTTATGTGGTTCGCCGCAATGGCATTTCGGTCTTTAGGTACAGAGCTGTCACTTGCTTTACCTGAATTGCTTAAAGATTTTACGTAAAAGGCGTAATTTTATTTACCGGTCCATAGTACCCAACCCAGGCAAATATTTTCACCATAGTGGTAATAGTTAAGTTTCTGTCATTTTAAATTTCTAGGATGTAATCTTCAACATATAATATAAGAATTCATTTATGTGAAAATATCACAGTAAAATAATAACAATAAAAAATAAATAAAAAAAAGAAAACTTTTAAAGTATCTGAAAGTAAGATTCAGCCGATGCTTTATTGGATTTTAACGTACATTTCCTTCGAATTAAATCAGCTATCATTTTCCCCTTAACAACAGTCTTTAAGGTTTTTAATATAGTTCTAATTTTGCGAAACGTTTTATTCATAGTTATTTTAAAATTAATATATTTAACATATTAAACTGATAAAAGTTTATGCTTAGAATTTCATTGATAAAGAAAGTCGAGTGAGGATAATGAAAACAGATGCTGATACAGTAAAAGTCATAATGCAAAACTGTATATGGTTTCTAGCGTTATTAATTACGAACGTGATATGGTGAGCTGAATATGGGAGACAAAAGAATGATGAAATGAATCAATTATCTGCGAGAAGTTTATAATTATAGCGTTCTAGACAGAGCTTCCGGTAAAATTGGAGGACCCTAATAAAATAGTAGATCTGGTCCAAAACCTTAAGTGAGTCTCATTTAATTAATTAATTAATTAAATTAATTAATTAAATAAAGAAGTGTTCCTGAAATTTGCTCAGGAACGATTGGCGTAACTTTGATGGTTTGATGATAGTCAATTTTCACGGTCAACGAGTTAATATGCAAGTAACGTTCAAACCGTATTACGTGTTGCGCAGAATTTTGTTTATTTTAAAACCGTTACTTTTTATGTTTCTTTATAGACATTTTCTTAAGAAATTTTCTGTGCATTATAATTTTGTATATATTTTAAATTAGTCATTTTTAATCATTAGTCATCTTTAATTAGTCTTGAAGTATTAAAATGTTTTCCAATTGCATTTTTGAATATCAAAATGTGCTTAAAATTGAATATCAAGTTGCTTAACTCTATATTGACCTATTCTGAATTTTTACATTGTTTTATTTGATATATTCTCCAGAATAATTAAAATATTATGCTTTATTCATTTAGTTTATTTTTTCCATAAAAATTATAATACAGTCAAAACGATGTCGTAATCAAACATTAAAAGCTGCATAAAATTTAATGAATATTTAATTTATTACCGAAAAATAAACTGCAAGGCCAGTGAAAATGTCAGCAACACAGCCAATACAGTACAGGTGACAGGTGACGGAAGACGGGGACGCCTGGTGTTTAACAGTGGTAAACAGGCATATGTCCCACGCCTTAAGAAATTATGTCTATATTCATGCCACTTAACGTCGAACGACACTCCAGTGCCGATTATATGCTCAACTTTCATAGATGGATGTAAGCTTTCGTGTTGTTCCCTTACTATATTCTTGAACAGCTCAGGTACCTTCCTTTTTATATTCTCGCTTGCTTCTGTAGGCTATACAACACTTTTATTGGAAGCTTTCCTATCCATTGCTTTCATAGCAAGAAACATCGAAAACTGTTCCGTAACCGAATGTCCTCTACCAATACTTAGGAAAGCTTCAATCGTACTTTTACTTATTCCTGTGCAATTCATTCCTGTGCAATTCCCACTGTGCAATCAGTCGAAGACTTGAGTAGGCTGAGCCATTTGATTTATGTAATTTTTTATTTGAAATTATATGCAGAATAAAGAACTAAAGAAGCAGATTTTTAGATAAGCAAAATTTTAGACAATAGCATTTGAAATATAAGAGAAAAATAGGTTAGCAATGAAATACAATGATACATGATATATCGTGTGTTATGCTTGTCTACACAGGATACAGTAGCATATAAATTAGTTCTATTTAAACCAAAGGAAAAAAAAAAAAAAAAAAAACTGATCTGAGAAATAGCTAATAAATGAAGTAGTAATATATTAGAACACAAAAACATTTATAATTTATTTTCAGGCATGTAACTAACAGTAAACTTTTTATTGTGTTTTTATGGATTTAAGATCTTTGAAAACTGAATATCGTAATGCGTTTTAATTGTTATCAAAATTCTTTTCAGGTTTCATTTATACCATTCTGATACTATTCAAAAGAAAATCATTTTACCATTGATAAATTTTTCTACAAATTACTAGGCTTTTTTGTAAAAAGGTGACCCCTTAAAAATAAAAAAGAATATGTAAAATTCAATGAATAATTTATTTTTCAGCGAAATTTCACCGTATTATAAAATTTATATATAGTTTCCTTTACCATTTAATATATATTAATTACACAAATTCATGTAGACTGCTGATTATTTTTATGCTCGAGGGACTGTATGAATATAAGTATGGAGGGGAGTGGAGTATTTAATTATGGCAAATCACACGAGGGCTATCTGCCTAAGAGGAGGGATGCCTTCGTGGAGGACTTTCTAAGGGAAACTGCCTCGTATACACGTTACACATGGGGAAAACCACGAAAACGCCCATGCAGCCAGCCCGTTCGCGGGATTCCAACCTCCGACCGAACTACCAGTGTTCAGCGACTTTACCGCTCGCCCGCTGGTGGGCCATTGAATATAAGTATAAAAGCGGAAAAATACAAAACATTATTTTGGAAAAAATTAGCTCTATCCCTACGAAATTATATATTTATGAAAATATATGCATGATGCATAAAACTGAAAAAGTTTTAAAGTTAAAAAAAGTAAGAATTTTTCATTTTAACATCGCGTGTCCCCTTAAAATTATCTACTTTAAGATGATACGCAGGTTGTAATAAATTGTAAAGGAAAAATATTTCCGAAAAACTTATAATAATTATTTAAAATCTAGATTTTTTACAAGAAATCAGACAGAATGCCTTCACTTTGTCTAATTAAGCACATTCAAATAATATAATGGAGCAGAAACTTTGAGCGCTACTTTTACTAATGGTGCGTTTTTAAAAACTTGGAAGTTCGGCATAATTTGAAGCGTGGACGCGAAATACACAATAAAATTGACATATCATATAAAACATATTCAAATTTCTGTTATATTATATGTATGATAGAAAAATTTGGTATGTATAAACCTAACTATATATTCTAAGCCATAGTTATATCCTGAGTTTATTTTAAGTCGTTGAACCATTCTGTCGCTTGAGTTCCGTATATAAGGAAAGTTATTTTATGACCGTCTTGCATCAATTAAACTTCGTTTAAACTTTGCAGTGTGCATTTCTAAACTGAACAAATGTCAAATTAAAATCGATATGATAGAATTAACACTTTAGGACGAATGCAGTCTAAAGCTTAAAATATAATATTTGCCAGTAAACTATGCAAAACGTCATCTTCAAAGTAACAATCGAAAATATTTTAGCAGCATACTAAACGGTGGAAAATTATGGTATTTTATAACTTAAGAAGTGTAAGTTCCATAGGTTTTATATGTTTGCTTTTTCATTAAATTAAGAATTTCATACGCATGTTCCAAAATAGTTGGGCGTTTTTCCTCCTATAATAAACGTATTATTAAGCCATGCGTTAAAATAAATGTACTATTAAACCAAGATTGAATGCAGGTTGAATTAAAAGGATGTTTCCAATACATATATTTGTTAAATATTTTTGAATATTTAAGACAGTATCAACAACTGGCAAATAAGTTGTGGAATCAAATCATTGCATATCTCGAAGTCTTGTATATCTGGAATGCGTAAAATATATGGAGATATTAGTCTATTTTATGATATGCTTTTCTAAAATATACATAGTTATGTTACAAAAATTTTCAATTCATTGAACGTAGTGTTAGCAATTAGTATAATATTTACATCGTTTTATATGTGTAAAACGATATTGGCGCGTGTCCTGATAGACAGATACTTCATTTTTCAAAAGGAATATGTACAGAAATGCAATATAATACTATCCTAAATGAGGTTTTTTCAGTTAAGGATTTTCTTTAAAATACTTTCTTTTGCCTAACTTACTCGATTCTAAGAGACTTGCTATATTGTTAAAAATTTTAAGAAGACAGAAGGTCAGAACCCCCAAACCGCGATCTTTTCAAAAATGTGAACGCTAAATATCAGCCACTTTTTTTAAATAAATAACTACATGATGGAATTTTCTTTTAGTACAAAATGCTGCATAAAATAGACCGTATAAATAATAAGCACTGGACTCTTTTATAATATCTGTGCCAAAGATTCTTCTTCTGCGTTATTTGGATTGTAAATTTAATAACTAGTTAACAACCATCTGCCACTTCAGAATTTACGTAACATAAAAAAAACTTAATATAAGGATCATAGGTTCAACTTTCGTTTCCTTTATTACGCTGATTCTATAAATAAGACACAAGAAGATATATTTAAGAATTTCAATTAGTAAAAGATGTTGCTGTAATAAAAATCAAAAACATTCCATCAACAAGTATAAAAAATGTATTTCAACTAAGTAGGATGAACGAAAGGAGGGTTTTAAATTGCTGAGACATTTCCTGATATGTCCCTCTAAATATTATTTTCGATTTCAATTGTGGTGTTCCTCCCTTGTATCTAACAGCTTAAGTGTGGAGGAACCTAGCGACCTTCTAAGTGAATAATCATTCAAGTCCAGAAACAGAAACGTAAAAGTCAAGAAGGATTAATTACCCTTTATTGATTAAAATAAAGATATACAGTCGGCCCCTTTCTCAGCGCTTACAACAAATCCTCCACTTGGGCTTAAACTCAAAAGTGTAAGAAATAAGAACTTAACTAATGCTTAACTAAAGAGATATTGGTAAGGTAAAGGTAAAAGTATAGGGGACACCAGCGATGTACCATAGGTAAACTGGCAATGCCTTCCCATACCAACTATTAAAAAAAGATTGGGGAATTGCAAGTTTTATAGGAATTTACATAGACTGAAGCTTTCCAAAAGGTTTAGAGTTTGCCTATTATGGTACATCGTGCAATCCCACAGTACACCCCGCATCCAGTATTTATTAAAAATAATGATGTAGGACATAAGTAGATTAAAAAATAGTCGGAATACATTTAAAGATTCACAAGATAAATTGAACATCTGATTTGGTGCAACAAAAATAGAACTTAAACATCATTAATAAACAGATAAACATAATGAGATAATTATAATTAGTACTGGAAACACAATGTTAAAATGAATTGTAATAATAATGCTAAAAAGATGGGTGTCCATGGGTTATTTCAGATATATTGGTTTATTGCAGTTTATAAAGTTTACTAGTGGAGCCATAATCACAGCATGTAGAGGTTCACTAAGTTTAAGCAGTATGTGGACTTACACTTGACAGAGATCTAGGCCGTAGGAAGAGAGTCGTTGCATAATTTTCTGAAACTTTGGATGCTGATGTTTAACTTTAATTGAAAACCTTTGGAATGCCAGGAGATCAGTTCTTGGGGATTTTATGTGAATATCCTCAGTTAAGGGGCATGAGAAAGTGTAATGATCAGGAGTTCCCTGTTCCCCACATATACAGATATCAGAATTTGCCAAATTTCTTGCGTAGAAATATGTGGGAAAGGGTCCATATCCTGTTATAAAGTAATTTAGTTAAGGATTCGAGTACAGAGAGGCGAAGCTTACATTGGGGATCAAGTTATATGTACGTCTTCCCTGTGGAGCATTGTTCCACAAATCTTGCCAAGATTTCGAAGCAAGTTGTTTTAGTTGGTACTTGAAATTTGAGCGAGGCCACGGAATGATGATTTCAGTACCATCTTGATTAATAGCTGCTTCTTTGGCTAGTTCATCTGCCTCATCATTACCAAAATGGCCACTATGTACTTTGATCCATGAAATTTGAATTTTGTAGTTTGGAATTTTGCCAAGAAGAGAATTTATGTCAGATATCAATGGAGAGGAAGGTAAGGGATTCTTAATAGCCAGAATAGCTTCTTGGGAGTCAGATTTTATGTTAAATTTGTTGAGATTTTTGAGAATGGCTATTTCAATCGCTGCTTTTATAGCTGACAATTCCGCTTGGAAAACACTAAAGAGATATAGCCAAAGCTAACATAAATCTAACTAGTTGGCCCCTAAATATCGAATTAGCTAGCGAAGCTATCAATGGCCCGTAATACAGTCGAGCGTAGTAACAGCTTAGAGAGACGAAGCCAAAAGGCAAACACGTGCTTGTCAGAAACTCTGATTCTTTCTCTCGAAGTCAGTAGAACTTCGACTTGAATACTACTCCTACTCATTTGCATTAAACGCGATTCTGAAAACATATTCTGGTAAGGAATTTGTAAGCTGAAATTAGGATGGATAGAAAAGGAGCTTAAAAATAACTGTCATAAACTTAGGATAAACCTTACACTGCTAATTCAGAAAAAAAAATTACAAGACGTTTCTTTAAAACTAACTGTTTCTTCATTTCATTAACAGAAGACTGAACAACTTTTTTAGAACTAGAACACAAAAGAAAAGATAAAAAAGTAATACAATTGAAAAATGCTACAACATTTTAAAATACTACCAAAAAGAATTTTTTGCTGTTGAGTATAGGAAATAACGTAAAATATGTAAAAATTAAAGAAAAAAAGCGTTTTTTTTAATCATCAAATTTCTGAAAACATATGATATACTGGATTTCAAAGTAAAAATTAGTTCTCATTTTTACATTCAAAATATTTAAATATGCAATTATTAAAGTTAAATTATACGTTATTCGATGTGAAATTGGCTGCACGAAATCGATATATAGCAGCTTACACCAAACATTAATTTTAATTTCAGTTACACGAAATTTATTCGCCAGTTATAATGATAAAAATAAGACGTAAACATAGTAGCAAAAAAACGTCTACACTATTAGCATATGATGATCCAAAGAGGACAAATAAAATATTTGAAAAATATTTTGAATCACTTTGTCTGTTTTCACCAAAAATTGTCTCCATTCATTTTGCAAATCCACTTATGTAAATAAAGTAACTCACAATAAGAGAGGAAGAAAGGGAAATTCATACTTGAATTTATAACAGGATAAATATTATTTTGAATCCAGATTAAATCCGGCGTTCTTCTATATTTTCTGTGAAGCAAAGAGGATAAGAGGAATAAATAATAATGGTCAAAATAAATAAAAAATTATATATAGTGGGCGTCGTAAATTTGCATCCCAAGAAGGAACTATGTGGGTCAGACGCATTCCACGGTGGCTGCGACGGCGAAGAACATCTCCGTCGAATTGGAAAGGACGCGGAAAATGAACTCTGGATAAGGACAGCATTCCTTGACTTTATAAAAGAGCGAGCCTTCAATGCCTTTGACGAACATGACAGACCCTTCCATCCATTCTAGGCCGCTTTAATTGAAAAGGATAGGCGCTCCGTCGTGAGGATTTTAATTACGCACCACGTCACCCCGGCAACGCCGTTCCTGACGTCATCCGAAGCTGTTTGGAACGAAAGCATTTTTATTATTTACTGATTTTTTACGCGATTATTTTTCATTTACCACTCTCTTTCTCACTCTCTTTTCTACTTTTTACATGAGCAGCCGCTTTTATTTCACCTGGCGTTTCCGCACTTTTATTCTATTCTTTTCTCTTTTCCCTTTCTTCTTTTTTCTTCTTTCTACTGTTGACACTGGTAATTTTTCTTTAAATTTAATGTCCTAAAAGAAAAAAAAAGTATTCCTTTGTTGATCAAGGATGTACAAACAGACTTGTCAAAACATTGTAAGATATTTCTGGAGGTTTTCCACAACCAATATTTAATATTTAATTAAACTCTAATTATAGACCTGTATCTAAAAGGAAAGCGAATCAAATAAAAAATTGTACTTAGTTTATTTGATTATGGCAGGCAAAGCACTCAAGGACTATCTGCCTAAGGGAACGGATGCCTCCGTGGAGAACTTTCTAAAGGAAACTACGAATATTAAAAACCACGAAAAGGTCCATGTATCCAGCCTGTTCGCAGACATTCGATCCTCGGGCCGGACTAACAGTGGTCAGCGACTTTACCGCTCGGGTGTTGGCGGGCCTCGGAAATAGTAAAGAATTATTGCATTCTTCCACGCTTGCTATAGGGGCGTAAGATAATAGCTCGTTCAATAAGCAATCAGAAGATCGACGGTTCAAACCCCGTTAAGGCATAGATGATGTTTTCTATTTTTTGCTCCGCAAATCCTGATAGTCTCTAGAGTGGAACCCAAACTAAAACATAGTGGGCAATAATTCGTCCCCACCTCGATTTTTTGACTGGTTCTTATGCCAATCCCAGCCGTCCATTAAATGGGGAAGAATGAGAGAAATTATCGCATTCCCGCCTACACAGGTTTTTGTGTGATAAGTGATTAGCACATTTAGCTAGCTTACTTTTTATTTTACTTTTGCGAATATTATACTGAAAAGTGAAATATCTTGATCATATTAATGTAATTTACCTTTATTATAATATATTATGCTTTTTTTCCATAGTTTTACATTAATTACAATCTAATTTCATGAGTGCCGACAAGCTGCCGAGCGGCAGCATCGCTGAACGCTGGTAATTCGACATCGGTTCTATTGCAGGCAAACGGGCTGGCTGCATGGGTATGTTTGTGGTTTAAAAGTGTATAATGTGAATACTAGCCAGTTTCTCTTAGAAAAATCTCCACGAAGGCATCTCTTCCCTTAGGGAAGATAGCTTTCTCTAACTTTGCAGTTATCAAATAAACCAAACTAATTTAACTTGCATTATCCCATGATTATAATCGAAGTCTGACTAAATGTTTTGTTTTCCATATTTATAGTTTCACTAAATTCTACTAAAATTAATTAGATAAACAATTATTTTCTTCATTGCTTGTGTTTTTTATAACTCTTCGATATCAGTATTTGATCCAGTTTGATCTATGTATCAGTATTTGATTAATGTTTTCAGAATTTCACCTTTTATTCAATGTTTTTTTATTTTTATCAGGTAATATATTGTCCGTACATCTGTTCTTTATCGATCAATAAAAGCTTTAACATTATTTTACATTTTAAAATTTAGTTTCATTTACAGTCATATATGCAGCCTGTAAAATTTACAAACACATCACTAACATTTCAATTCCTTCATGTGTAGTTGATATGAGCAAGAAGTAATTACTAATACATCATTTGATTAATCAGACATTTCATGATAAGTACTAGTAAAATGCACTGAATTTACGTTTCTAAAAATACGAAACCAGAGAATTTTAATCCCACCCCCCCAAAAAAAAATTGAAAGCTTTCAGATTTATATATATTCCAATTTAAAAGATTCCATTACTGACTTATGCAGCCTAGCTCCAATTGTAGCTGCTGGCACTTCTAATCTTGGTATGGTCATTTTCTTCATAGGAGTAACTCTTGATTGGGCTTTTAGTAATTACATTGATATCCCATACGTACATCTGATAAACACTGTGGCTTCATACGCTAACTGAATGACGTGACAGAAAGTATGCAAGCACAGTTTGACCTCTCAGCTGCCACCAAGCCATTTGGGTAATTTTATATTAGTTAAATATGGTAAATATTTCGACAACTTTAAAAATTCTTCCTTTTCACCATTATTCACTTCATCATTCCTTTTCCTTTGTCTTCCAGGTAAAATACAATAGAAGTTTAGGACATAACGTTACAGGGGATGCAAACCCTACAGGATCATAAACGCGATTAAGAGTAGACAAGAATTTTCTCTCAGTCGCTACTCCATCTCCTTTAAATTCCAAACCTTCTAGACCCAACCTAGTCAAAAGTTTGACCTAGTCAAAAGACCTAGTCAAAAGTTTGAGACCGCTGCTCTACAAAAAATTGAAAAACTTTTAGTACCACCACTACTTTTTACAAGGATTATTTTTCATTTCTCAATAGAAATAAAAAAAAAAAACATTTTGCCGTTTGAGCAATCTATTGGCTATATGTATTAAATATGCGCACATAAAAATATATTAGATTAAAAATTGGTTACTATTTCAAAAATCAAAATTTAAGTTACAATACTTTATATCTAAAATTTGGCCCTGTTAAGAGAGTTCGATTTCTTTATGCCCGGTCTTATTTCACTTAGTTTTAACCGTAAACTGTGATCCACTTTTAATTTTGTTCTGCATTTATTTAAAAAATATAACAAGGAAGAAAATCCTTGTTCACACAAATAGGTTGCGCATAAAGACAGTTAAAATTTAACAGATTTATTTGAAATGTCTTGAAATTCTTTTTTTCTGTTAGACAAATGCTAACAAGTGCTCTAGAAATTTTTCGTTTTCGTCACGAGATAAAATTTTGGTTAATATTTGGATTATGGTAACTTGGCGATTTTTTTGTCGAAAATTTGGCAACCAACCTTGCTACAGCAACCTGCTAGTTTTTGTTTGGACGCCATTTTGTTTTCACGAAGTAAAGGCAATTTTTTTTTTTTTTTTTTTTTTTTTTTTTTTTTTTTTTTACTCAACATTTTTTTCCAACAATCTGCTAGCCGAATTACGCTTATGCTAGAACTTTTATGGTACAAAAGTTCTTAATCATGACGACGATTAGGTGTGAAATTGGGAGAAAGTGCACAATTGCAAACTGCTTGGCGCGTTTTTAAGAATTGCACATACACGGTTTCCATGTACACGTCGACCTATTTTCACTTAAAAAAACCCCCAGAATTGCACAAAAATGGCATTGCGCACACTCTTGTCTTTATCTATGTACACTGCTAAAGACCTAGCTAATAACCTTTATCGCCTTACCAAAATGTCGCCAAACTACCTGTTACCATATTCCAAAGATTAGCCAAAATTTCAGGTACATTTGAACAAAACTGATATCTAATCAAATTTTCCGTTTCATAATCTTCGGAAAATATGTGTTGAAATTATGTAGCAATGAAAAATAATGATTTTTAATGTCTGATGCTAATTCTTTTATTTTCTAATTATTTTCGTTTTGAAATCTTTCTAAAACTGGTAAAACGCTTAAACTATTATTATCCAATTTTTTGATTATTAGCTCTAGGTTTTTTTTATCATTGCACTTATTTTATCTCTAATGGTAAACAAATTATCCCTTCGTCCTTGTAATCCTAAATTTAATTCATTAAACTTTCCAAAAATATTATCTAAATATGCTAAACGCGCCAACAATAATTCATTTAATAAACATATTTGAATTTAAAATTTTGAATCACAAAGAAAAATTAGAATTTCCGATCGAAGTTCAAAAAGGACGATTTAAAGCTTTTTCTTAACCACCTCACTTCGGAATGTAACAAAAGCGTTTCATGTTTACTGCTCATATCTAGGCATAGAATCGTAAATATTCTTGAATTTATAGCTCGGCTTTTAATAAAATTAACGAATTTGACAGCTTGATTCAAAACGATTTTCAGGTTTTCGAGGACTGTTTCGGATACTACAGCTTCACAATGAATGGAGCAGTGAGTAAATTTAGTTTCAGGTACGTTTTTCTTTATTTGAGAAATAATACCGGAATGTTTTCCTGTTAAAACCCGAGATCCGTCATTGCATACGGCAATGCACTTATTCCAAGCAATAGCATTCTCAGACATATAAAATTGTAAATTACTTTAAATATTTCTTTTCAATTGCTGTATCATCAAGAGACTCACAAAATAAGTACTCTTCGGCAATTCGTCTTCGAAACGTCAAAATACTAATAATTGAAAAAAGTTGGTTATATAAGTACTTTTATCGAATTGCAATGCGAAATACTCACGGTGTTTTATTTTTTAAATAAGTGTCTCTTTTATGGAGTTGCTATTTGAGAGTTGCTCTTTTATGGAGTTGCTATGAAGTCATCTACTCACTGCATAATTTGATTAAAATATGTTATTAAGTTCATTAGCCGCTTTTCGCTGAACTATGTTAAAACGATGTCTTTAGCTGCTGGTAATATAAGGTTTTCTTTAATAGTGTAAACCTGCCTAGCCTTGGCAATTCTTAGGCTTACTAAATAACTAGCTTCCAAAGCTTTTCGCTTGAAGTAACAAAACCTTTCATTACTTGTTTACTATTTTTGAATTTTGATAATTTCCTCTTAAAATACTCTTCATATTTGTCCTTTGAATTGGCATTCTTATATTCAAGAGGTCTTTTAAGAAACGGTGGTTTCATACTTTGATTGGATAACAGTTCACCACAAACAACACATCCAATTCATCTCCATTCCAAGTAAACTCAAATAAATTTTATTATACTTTCTGTAAACAGTTTTCTTTTCTTTTCAAAATTCTTAGTGCTAGTAGATTGTCCTGGATCCATCACCTGTGAATCATCCCTTTTCCGCTTAGTCAATCCTAGCCATTTTTCAATTTGAAAAGTTTAGGTTAGCTTTATTATTTTTTCACAGACATTTAAATGCAACAATATGTTACGAGTTCTTTAAAAACAAATGACATATTCTCAAATCGCGTAGAAAAGTGATAAATGCGAAGAAAAAAGAAGACAAAATACCTGCTGTTAAGAGACAGCAAATCGACGTAAAAATCATTCTAACTGAAAACAGAGCAGTATGAGCCCGGACATTGTGGTGACATGCAGATATGCTGATAAATTAATCAGCTCTAAAAGAAGTAATGATATATACTATTATTATGTTTTTATAGGAAGTTATTGTTTTAGTTTTAAATATAACATCCATTTCTATTACTACTTTTAAAAACACCATTTATGACAAATTTTATTGTGTCTATGGCTAAAAGTATATTTGTGAAAATAAAAACGTATTATTTTGCTAAGGTCTATGAGCGACTATTAACTTTGAACAAAGCTCAGATGACATAAATTTACGAGTATTAGAGACAAAACTTAAACGGGATGTTGGGATATTTAATGTTTGAATTTAATAGCTAAAACTACTTTGTTTCTTTGCAGCAGAATTTTCTTTCTTTGGCACTCAGCAGATAAGTGAAACCGAGGGTACTAAATCTACTGTTACGAGGAAACATTCGTAAATGAATTTACAGAGCTACATTTTGTGATTAAATGCAGATTTTGAGGTATTTTATTTTACTAAGTGCAGAGAGCTGAATATGAGAGAGATAACTGTATTTATAAATACTTAGCTTCTTCCTCAAATATCATAATTAAGACATTTATTTCCTACGTTTTGAATGAAAACACGAAAACCGAAACCGCACGGCCATTTGGTAGGCATATAAAGGACTGAAGTGAGCATTTACAGTGAAACGATCATCTACATTTGCGTTGTTTGCAATAAAAGTAAGAGTAATAACTTTATTCTGAAAACTTTCAAGTTCCTGATAAGTCATAACAAAACAGTATCTGTCTATGAACTATAAATCTCTCTTTCTGGATTTCAAGTGTCAAGGTAAGAGATAGAGGAATGTATTGAGAAAAGCCTAAAAAAAGAGGCAAATAATTGCTGACCTTCCTACATATTTCTATGGATCTGTAATAAAATAGGTGCCACTTGATTTTCATTTCCATGTTCAAGCAAGCTTTTCATTATAAACAACATAAATTCAGGCATACTTCTTTATATTGGGTAAGTACCAAGAGTTTATAAAATTATCATTGTCATAACAATTTAGGAAATGTTTTCAATTGCAGGAAATGATTAGTTATTGTCTTTCTATTTTCTTATGGTACATATATCACCTTTCTTATTCATAATTGAACAGTACTCTGAAAAACTCTCTGTTTTGCTCAGTTCATCTACGAAAATTTAATGCTTGTCTCTAAGATGGAGGGGATAAATCGTTAAAAACACGAGAGGTATAGATAATCTTGCTTATATTTACAGTTTTCTCCCATTTTAGTGCACACGAGAGCTCGGTTCTTCCCTCAGACATGGCAAAATTGAGGACCATCTCCAGGGCTAAGGTGATGATACTTTTCTAAGGGAATTTAGCTTGCATATGCGTACACATACGAAAAATCCCCAGAATCTCACGCAGCTAGATAATCGTGAAATTCGAATTTTGATTTTTAGCAGTAAGCTTTCTTGGCTTGAAATAAGAGTAGTGACAATTTAATTATTACACTTCAATCTCGGGGTTCTAAATGGATAAGTTTCGATATGTTACAAGTTTGTTGTGAAATATAATTTTAGTTTTTGCTTCTTACTATATGAGAACATTCACTGAAGATATTAGTATCAATTAGCAAAATTTAGTCCTTCTTTTTCAATTTCTCCACTTTTTCTAATTTTGGTTCTAAACAAATGAAAAGTGCCTGCATTAGCTGGACTGCAAATTTTCACTTTCGATGTAGGTGTTTTGAAAAAGATAGTATTAGATTATAAACACAAACCAAGTATTTAATTACAAAACATATCTAACACGCCGGAAGTTTAGATTTCCACGTTGTTGATGTCGATCTCTATCCTTGCATACGGAATCCGCTGAATATAAGCATACTTTAAAGAAGGAAGAATATATTGGAGCTGATATACTCGAATTGAAAGATTTGTCAATGGCTATACATATCTCAACTTTATAAATGAAATCAAGCTTTTTCGTGACGTTTATACATCTTGACACTGTAACTAAACATTAATCATTGCAATAGACTGCAGAAGATAAAAATTTAATTTTTGTACTCTGAAATATTACATTATTTAAATGAAATAGTTCTACAATGGAATATAAGTATTAAAATAAATTAAATATAACTATTCTTGCTTCATGACAAGTAATAATTCAATTAATTTAGCAAAGGGAACAGACCCATGAAAATTCAAATTTTAAATTATCAAATTTAATTTTTAGATTAGCATTATTTTACACTCAAAATTGCGTACCTTGATAGGCAGACCAATACAGGATCCTCTTCTCTAAGAATAAAAACATTATTAATCTTGTATATTGTTATTTAATAGTCAAAGAAACAGAAGTTGAATGATTTGGTTTCAAGAATATGCTGAATAACAGAATAAATGAAATTCTTCATAAATATGAAATTTGTTAAACTAATCTTTTGACAGAAGTAAGGAAAAAAATAAAAAGCATGGAAAACTCATGAAAGGAAATAACAGTATTTTAAGAAACTGAGTCTTAACTTATAGTGGGCGGAAATTGAGCAAATACGATACTTAAGACGTTTACCTCATGCAGTTTTTCACTTTATTGATATAGTAATAATTAAGACACAATAACACGCCGAATAAATACTAATTCAGAAGTCAAACAACAAAAATCAGCGTTATATTTACAAAATTTCTGTGAAAATTTTGTAAATATAACGCTGATTTTTGTTGTTTGACTTCTGAATTAGTATAGTAATAATTGTTTTTGTAAATGCAATGGGTCACAATTAAAGGAGGCTGAACAGTCGAGATTAATTATTCATTTCCACAGAAAATGTGTGGGATTTCTGAGTTAAGTTTCAAAATATTGTATTATTAATTCATGAAACATCATTAATTAGTGATTAAACATAAAACAAAAAATGATCTAATTATAGAAAAAAGTATCTTTGAATTCACTGAATGGTTAATTCAAATAAAATAAGTACAGTGGAAGTTTTGTTTTAAAGTAACGGGGAAAATCTAGTGCCGATCATTACAAATCTGGAGCTAATCTTAACAATAAAGGAAACGGTTACGATAGATTCACACGGTTTCCAAACGGCAGTGTATAATGATATGTCATTTAATCTTTGATATTATATAAGTGCGTTGCTCAGTATAGCATTATTGATTAAAAAGTAATTTTGTTTGGACTTCTTTTAATATTTTACAGCAGTTGCTAATTTATGCCATGAATATCTTACATAACTTAAGTTTCTAAAACTGTATGATTAGTAGAATCCAAAACTTTTTATTAGGTTTTTTTAGGCGTCTTTGGTTCTTGATGATGTAGTCCCTATTCAAATTTCTATTTTTTAAATTTTGTTAAAACGGTAATACAGATTTGTTTATATTGTACTAATTTTCTATTTATACGATTTTACATATGAAAAAAGATGAAAAGAGATAAATAAAGAAGAAACTAAAACGCGAAACTTTTAAATTTGAAATTAATTTTAAGTTCCTTTTGAATTTTACTAGAGATTTATTTTCATGAGTTGGTAATATCAAATATCATGTTTATTTAAGAAGAGAAAACAAATATTTGTGTGTGTTTTCACATTTTAATACAATAAACAAACAAAAACAAAGCCTGAAAGGTTTCAGATGTTACCTTACGCCCGAAGGGGCGTTTTTTTAACGCTTCGTGTGTTAACTTTATTTATTAAATAATTTTAAAATGAGCATATCTTTAGAATTTCTGATACACAGTTTCGCGCGCTGGAGATAAAAATGTTTTTTTTCGTACAGTGTTGCCATTGCTCATTTTGAAATCGTTGAGTTTGTTAATCAAAAATTCGTTAAAGTGTTATAAAATATGAAACCTATAATAAAAAATTCTAAATTCCAAATTAGGGCTTCCAGGTGTCTGTATTCGGGTCGAAACATATGTTATTCAAAGTTTGATGGTTCGGGGTACCGTTGTTTTATCACAGTGTGAGAAACATGCATACATTTATGCAGATTCTTCATTATTTAATTTCCTTAAATATAATAAACGGCGGTGGGAACAATTGAAAAAAGCGGTGGCAACAATATATTTGGTTGCAACAATTTGAAAAGTGAACCGACATTTATAGTGAATCAACACAAAATGCCAAAACGAAATTAATAGTCCTGGGCAAATTGTCCGTTTGTACTACTAATAATAAACAATAAATGATAACAATATTCAATGCAATACTATATCTGATTTAACCCTTTAACTGTCAAGTTATTTTGATGATTTATTGAGCGCACATTAACTTTTCCCGAGATACAGTCGGGTTTGACAAAGAGATGAAGCCGAAATAAACGTCTCCCGATATATATTCGGGTATAACAATACGATGCACTCAGAAAAAAATTACCCCGAGAAATACTCGGACGTGACATTTTCGAACACCAGTGCTGTGCCCGAGATAATCTTGGGCATGACAGTTAAAAAGTTAAATCCAAAAATAAATAATAAATAAAATAAATAGTAGTTAAAATAAATACAAAAACACTATTGAAGCTGACGAGAGTTTGTTCGCACGGCGTAAAAAACAACGCTGGCCACTACTTCACCAGCTGTGGATATTCGGCGGGTTATGCCGTTTCAAAGTGGCGAAAGCTTTTTTATTCAGGTTTCAAATCGAGACGCAAGCACACTGATATCAACGATTGTAGACCAAGTACTGGTACCCAGATTGTTGGCAAGCCTGTACAATAGATGAGCTTCAAAAGACTGGTAACAGCCATTTAACTATGAATCACACATTTAATTTCATTGATTCAACAACGGGTATTCGTACCCAAAATATGAAAAGATTGTACAGCTCTGCTAAATGGCGAAATAAAACACAAATTTACGGCTCGACATCATCTATAGTCGTATCTTTCGGAATTCATGTGGTGAAAATCCTGTGGGAAAGATAAGCTTTTTGATGCAATATAAAAGCAGTCACGGAGATATGGCAGCCACAAATTATATGCCAGTAGTTAAAAAACTTGGAGATAATCTTGTCGCCGCTTCGATAACGTGTGCATTGAAAATCAAGTAATACCTATATATGTTTTGTTTTGACACAAGGAGTATTTTATTTTGATAATATTTTGCTACGGTGACAATTTAGTTTCTAAATAATCAACAGCGTGTTATTGCCCTGATAATCCATCGATGAGACTGATTCTTTTGCCATAACATTTAAGAACTAGATTTTAAGTTTATTATTTCACTTTCCTACACTGCCTACTAGTCGTTTCTATGCGTTTATTGCAACCAAAGTTTATTTCATATTAATTATAACCTTATGTAAAATATATGAGCATTTATACTTAAATACAGATTATCTGTATGTTGATTAAAAATGAGTTTCTTTCTGTTCCATTTTAAAAGGTAAGATTCCTTTATCATTTAAATCTGTAAGCAACGATTTCAATTTTAATATAAAATAAGGGTACTACAAAACTTTACAATGGGAATTAACGTAAATAATATAATTTGATATTATATATACTTTGTTGATTTTGCATTATATTAATAAATATAAAAAGAAGATACCATATTATACAAAATATTATTTATTATGGATATTTAGAATAATTTTTCATATATTTTTTGCAGTGCAACTGTTATGTTTTATAGCCATTTGTACAAAATAACGGAAAAACTTATTTTCGCAGTATTTGAAACGGAAAGATTTATTTCGCAGTATAATTCGATAAATGTATTGTTAATTGCTACAAAACTGTTTGTATATGTATTGTATTTACCTACTTCTGATAGTAAAAGTAAATATTACTTTCAGAAAATAAGTTTTTTTATATTTATATTTTAAAAATTTTGGTGGAGGACTAATTTTCTTTTCTAGCCCCGCTTGTCCACGAACGGAAACGGAGAAATCTGAGAGCCGAGAAGATTCCCCGAAGAAGCAATCAAAGGGCTGCGCTATGGATACCGCCGAGTTTCGCAAAAGAGGCCGGGAAATGGTGGACTACATTTGTGATTATCTGGAATCAATTTCGCAGCGTCGTGTGACTCCTAATGTTGAACCAGGGTACTTGCGGAACTTGATTCCAAATGCTGCACCTAAGAAGGGAGAAGAGTGGGAGGATATCATGAAAGATGTCGAAAGGTACATCATGCCGGGGGTGAGTGTCTATATTGCTGCTTTATATAGCATTATAAATCTCAGACAGTAGTAGTCGAAATGGAAAGTCTTGCCCGTATTACGAGAGGATGTGATTACTTCCATCATAAGCAGGTGAAATGTTTATCTCGTTAAGCAATTATAGGGCAGTTTCATACGAGTGAATGGGTTCCAAAGAAAGTGCTAAGTCTCATTATCCGTATGTTTGCTATATATAACATAGAGCACAAAAAATCATACATATCTGGAAATTATTGGGAAATATATTAAAGTATTTTATGCAGTAATGTAAAACTAAATATCAAAAGATGCAAGAGACAAAACGTTTTAAACAGCAGTTAAACAAAACAAAAGTTATTAAATCGGTCGTGAAATCTAATATCTTGTAGGCTATCTCATTACTTAAAATTAAACCATAATAGGCAAAATCTTTCGTACTTTAGTCATATTAAGGCAATGATTTCTCTATGTTAATGTATTCTCCTAATATAAAAAACAATAATATTCTCCTTGAAGAGACTTAGCAGTATTTCTAGGATCGGGTAACATACTTTTTTTCTTTGCTTATACATAATTGGGCTGGTGATGACGGACAGCATTAAAATATCAAGGTAAGACAAGTCAGAAACTCAGGTGAAATTAATAATTTGTTATTTTTTAACAAAGCACCCTCCAGAGATTTCTGTTGGGAATCAAAAATTGGTCTACAGAGAAAACAATAATCGGTGAGTGTGGAAGGTATAAAAAAGTATTTTGCTTTTTGCAATACAAAGGTGGAAAAGCTTGTTAATTTAGATTTTGTTGAGTTTTAAATTATTTATTTGTGTTTTAATTCTAAAATAATTTTGCCTTTTCATGATTAACAATTTATTACCTTTTCGGATTCTTTATGTACTTTCAAAATGTATGTTTCAGTAAATAACAACCCATACGTATAATAATTTTTAAATAAATATTACGTAACTCTTAATATGCTTTTTGAATGAGTTATCAATGTCGTAAAAATATCAAAATAATAAATAATAAATTAAGTTTTAATGGTTTCATAAATATGAGCACTTTTGTACAAGATAAATTATAAATTAGCAAAGAGAATATTTAAGGTGAAGATATTCAAAATAGAGCAAGAAATATCTTTTAAATTAGATTATGAAAGCAAATTCTAATCTCCATAAGCTTATCGGAGGATTTAATTTTTTTTTTGTTTTTATCCAATGTAAATTGTTTTAAACAGTGTTTGGAAAGTTTCGGATATTTATGTTAGCTTATTCTTTTACTTATGAAGTTATTTCTATCATTATTCAGGCCATTATTTGAAACATTATGTGGGGAATATGTATCTACAGATTTAGATATTTAAATATATTCATGTAGATATTATGGGCCTCACAAGTAAACCTTCTCTCCTTTGATATCGGTTTTCCGAAAACCTATATATTTTCTGAAAGCTTATATCACAAGTAGAAAAACTGTGAAGTCTTAGGGGTAAAGGGACAAGCGTTTAGGAGCTGTAGAACCCACAAAGTATCATTGAAGTGTGCATAGATGGACATATTTCCGTAACGACTTCTCTATTTCTTGTATGTTCATGCATTGCCTGCTTCCGAAGTACTTGATGGTAAAGTACTAAAAAATAAACTGGTACATGAAGGATTTAAGGGAAAGATCCAGACTCTGGATATTCATTTTTTCAGACATTACAAATCTTTTATTCGTTACATAACGGACATAATCATTATCGAGACAGAGGAGCACATTTGGCATCGCGATAGTTTTCTGGTCCTGCAGTCCTTTCCACTGCACCAATTCAGCGCTCCTCGTTTTAAGAACTTGATTAAGTACCCTTTTTATAAGGGCAGATACTTGGACAAAGAACCTGGAATGTGGATTGTGCCAATGGATTACTGCTTGGATTCATTGACAAATGATGAGTGGGCAAAGTGTAAGGCTATCGCTTTTGAAAAATGTGCCCATTGTGAACTGTCTTTCTGTCCGTTTCACTGTTTATTTGATGAATTGCATGTTAATTGTTTCTTACAATAGATTTTGTTTGAAGTCAATAACAAGCCACATTTTCAACATCCCAACGTATAATGTTTCTTCCTTTACATTAAGATCCCCACCTTCTTACCATATTATTAGTTCATATAAATATGTGAAACGAGCATTTTAGCAAATTTTGGTGTCATGTTTCCAACACTTTTCTGATAATTTTTGGCCCTATAGCTCCTAAGCGTTTGTCCCTCTGCACCTAATATTTCACAGTTTTTCTAATTGTGACATAAGTTTTCAGAAAATATATGGGTTTCGGGTAAACCGGTATTAAAGGAGAGAACGTGTACTTGTCAGTCTGTGAACTTGTGACTTCAGAACTCCATATAAAAGAATTTTGCCACATACCTACCTGCTCGAGAAATAAAAGTTTCGAGAATTAAGTTATTAATTGATTAGTGCCAAAAGTACTAAGAAATTTACTTGCTATTCTTTTGGTAGAATCCCTCTCGAAAGAACTTTCCATTCCGACAACTACGTAGTGCTGTTTCTTGTAATTCTCTTTTACAAACTCCGTAAAACAATAAGATAATCCCACAAAGAGAAGGATTTTATAAATACTATTATTTCTGGCATTTAAATCTTCTAAAAGCTTAATGATTCCTATTAACAAACATTCGGCTTAGCTGGAATTATTTACGTGAGAAGTATCAAATTTTTATTTATACCGCAAATAGTTTATCAAAGTTTAACACAGAAATTTAAATCAATACTAGAACATTAGATTGTGTAAAAATGCTTCATGTAATGTAAGTATTTATTTACCTATATTCATTAGATATTTATTTACCTTGTAAGGATTATGTTAATTTTATTAACAGTTAAATTTTGAGTTAAACTTCCTTTTCTATCGCTTCTTAAGTTAAGATTACCATTTCCGGTCAGAACGTAGTTTTAGAATCACGTTTGAATGCAAATTGAGGAAGAGCGGTATTTAACCGCGAAGTTCTACTGTCTTAGTCAGAGATAACCAGAGATTCTGGCTAGCACGCTCGGCCGTTCTTTAGGCCATTAATAGCTTCGCAGGCAATTAGTATTAAGGGGCCAACTTCGTTAGAATCTTGATAGCTTCGGCTATATCTTTTTTATTAAGCTTAGTTAAGTTTTAGTTCTTAGTTTCCTAAGTTCAAGCCCGAGTGCCGGCTTTATTGTAAAACTCCAAGATGGAGTTACGTTAAACTTTAGTTGAAATAGTAAAGGGTTATAACACCCTTCTCACTTGTTGTTTTCGATCCCACGAACTCAAGCGTTTATTCGCTTACTTGCTTTTAAGGTTCTTCACATTCAACTGATTAGTACACAGTAGAGAATCCTACAACCTTTTGGTATTTATTTGCGTATGTTCATTTAGTATTTAAGTAGTACTTATTTACATATTTCATTTATTGCATTTATCTAAGATAAATACTAATTATAAGAGATGTGTAAAATAGGAAATAAGTTACTTTTTAAGAACAGTTTTATCAGTAGTATCAGTAGTAATTATCATTAATTATATCTGAAGATTCTGCAAAAACTTATCCTTATCCCAGTCACTTAAAAGAAAATAAATACAATTTTCCAATTTACATCAGTATCTCCACAGAAGTAAAAGGTGAGATACACTGCGGAAGAAGACGAAAAGTGGCAGGGGCAGTTCTGTATTTCCAGTTGTAGCTGATGACCAACCTGTGTACTTTTTCATTTATCAAAAGGAGTATTTTGGATGTTAGCGTAATGCTATGTTTATACATACATATAGTATTGCTCTAAAAGTTTGATTTTTCTGAAAGGAAATATCGAGTTCCCTCAACATAGTTCAGTTCTGCGATGCAGAATTTATGAAATAAAAACCAGTTTTTATTAAAATCGTGCAAGCGTTTTTCAGTCATGAGTTGCAACTTTTGAATTACTAATATGTGAAAATAAGATTAAACAAGATCAGTTAAACATTGTTTATTCTACACTGCCTGTTACAATTTTATAGTTATAGTTACAGCTACATGTTTATGTCACAGCTACATATATCACATCGCCCTTTTTAACAGAACGAGAGAATTATATATACCGTTTTACATAATGAGCTTTTAACAGCCCTACCAAATCGAGTAACATAATTATGTCCTTCTACAGAATATACAGTGTTTCACAAAAGTGATGGGACATTTGTGCTTTAAAAAAGGAAACTGTAATAAAATAAATTAAAAAAAACATGTAAAATTTTTTGTGGGTGTGTTTCATACTTAAATTTAGTAACAATTATTACATAACATACATTTTCTAAAAATATTAAAATATTAACTTAATAAAATACAATTGTTTAGAACGGAGCAAAAAATGGCTCACATAAGTGATGGGACACTTACTTTTCCATCAAATATTTATCCAAAAATTTAACTTTTTAAAAGGTTTTAATATTTTGCTGGATTTCTTTTTACTTTTAAAACATGATTTAATCTTCTTGGAATGGATTCGACTAATTGTTTTGTGATTTCTGGAGTGATTTTACCCCATTCTTCTTGAAGCACCGATTTTAATTGTTGTTTTTAAGAAATGGTGTGTTTGGGAATTCTTGATTCCAATTCTTACCAAATATTCTCTATAGGATTTAAGTCTGGAGATTGTGGTGCTGTTTTTATTTCAAGACAGTTATACAGCAGCCAGAGTCTAACGTTCAAAGCAGTGTGCTTGGGGTCATTGTCCTGGTAGGATTTAAAATCGTTATGAAGGTTCAATTTTCGTGCTGAAGATTTCAAATTTTGATTTAAAATGTCAATATACTTGTATTGATCCATTATACTGTCAATAGAAACAAGATTACCAACTCCAGCGGAGACATACACCCCCATACCATAACTCCTCCTCCACCATGTTTTACGGTTGGCATCAAGTTCTGTTTATGAAATTCTTCCCTGGGTTTCCTCCACACCAAGATTCTACCGTCAGAACCAAATATATTAAATTTACTCTCATCGGGAAATATAACTTCATTCCAGTAATCAGAATTCTTATTTATATTGGATTTTGCGAAAGCCAGTCTGAGTTTTCTATTCTTTTCACTTAAGAAGAATTTTTTCCTGGCTGCTCTACAGTGATATCCAGCAGATCGAATTACTCTTCTAATAGTCTTAGGATTAACAATTACTCCATATAATGCTTGTAAATCAGCAGCAACTTTAGGAGCACTCATTCTTGGATTTTTTTAATATTTCAAACGATAATTCGCTTTATTCCATTGGATAGCTTTGATGGTCGGCCAGGTCTTCTTTTATCCTGAATCATATGATTCTTTTTATATCGTTTAATTTTATTGAAAACTGTCGAATGACTCAAGTTAACTGTTTCAGCAGTTTCTCTAATAGATTTTCCACGTTCAATATGCAAATTAATAACTAATTTTCGAATTTCAGGCAAAGTTTCTTTTCGTTTAGCATTCATGGCTGCACAGAGCTAAAAAACACAAAAATTCCAAAACAAACTGGAGAGAAATACTGCAGACGGTTTTATAAATTATTGCCAATTGCGTCTGAGTAAAAATAAAACCCCCCCAAAATTTTTTTATTGTAGTATGTAGTAGTATCTAATGGTGTCCCATCACTTATGTGAGCCATTTTTTGCTCCGTTCTAAACAATTCTATTTTTATTAAATTAATATTTAATATTTTGAGAAAATGTATGTTATGTAATAATTGCTACTAAATTTAAGTATGAAACACACTCACAAAAAATGTTTACATGTTTTTTAATTTATTTTATTACAGTTTCCTTTTGTAAAACACATGTGTCCCATCACTTTTGTGAGACACTGTAGCTACGCAACATATCTTTCGAAATTTAATGGCACAACACATTTGTTACGTGCATGAGAACAGTCACCACTAAATTTGAAGTTATATCCTACTAATCTGAAATTCATTCTTATTCAAATCTTCACCTTCACTGCTTTCATTCGGATAACTGATTCTCACTGTGAAATCTTTAGGATTAGTTTCTGAAGAATGTCTCTTCTGTTTCTCTTCATAGTTCTTCCAACTTTTTTTTATAATCGTGGTCTTTTTGCTTTTCCTGCGATTTGTTTTAGCTTTCCCCTTTTGATTTATGTACACGTTATCTCCTACCTTCAGTAATTTCAATGGTCTTGCATTCCTATCATAATAATATTTTGATAACCATCCCAGTGTTTATAACAAAATTATATTTAATGATACTCGTCTCTTTGGTAAACATTGCTTTTCTTCTACATGGAAGAAATTCGTATTCATTGGCATTAATGTGTTTACTTTTCTTCCAAACTTTAATTCTGAAGGTGATTTAACTTCAGCTGCATTAGGAGAGTTACGATATTCCAGTAAAACTAAAAGTGGATTCCTGTTGTCAACTTCAACTTTATCTAACATTCTCTTGACGGTTTAAATATGTCTTTCAACCATTACATTTGATTGTGGGTAGTACGGACTTGAAATTGTGGTTTCAAAAGTCCACTTCTTGGCAAAGTATTTAAATGTCTTGCTATACTATCGACCATTATCTAAATATACTATTTTTGCTCCGGAGATTTATCTCTCTAAAGAAGACCAGAGTTCCAAGGGCATCATCATCTTCTCTGACTGCAGATCAGCATTGCAAGCGATCCAGAAGGGAAAATGTCAACTCAGTCATCAGATCATTAAGTTCACAAACAAAATCATTGCTGCCCAAAGATCCTGCATCTTACAATGGATACCGGCTCATATAAATATTTTTCGTAATGAGAAGGCCGATGAGCTTGCAAAGGCATCCCGTGATTCTCCTTAGCCATCTAACTGCCTAACCCTCGTTGATGCCAATGCAGTTGCCAGCCAAAGACTAATCGGTCAAGTTAAAGGAAACTCCATCCCGAAATTGAACTGTGACAGAACCATATCGACTATCATAACTAGACTTAGGACAAATCACTTAAAAAGGGAGGAGAATTTCTGCAGACGGACAGCGTAGTTACACCAACATTTGTCCTCATTGCCCAGATGATATCCCACTGTCTCGCCATCACATCTTCAGCTGCCCAGCAATCCAGGCCAGATTGTTTAACATCGGCATTGAAGACCCAGTGGACCTACTTTATACTGATAGAGCTGCCGAGGTTGCAAAAGCTGTCTTTGACAGCTTCGGAGCTATATAATTGCACTTTGTCATAAACACGACATCATCATCATCATCACTATTTTTGCTATGTAAAGAAAGTATTTCAATTGTTTTGTCACTGCTACTATTCATAAATCTTCCAAATATCCTATTTAAGCATATTGCTAATCTATAATTATTAGGTTATCTCTGTTTTTAAAGTAAAAGAGATCCCTTTCAAGTATAACCCTTCGACCATTAGGCATTAATATCATTAGTGCTTCACTATTAATAAGTTTGGAAACTCAAACATGTCGAATAATTTAGAACCAAATCTTGATTTCCTTTTACATTCCTGGCAAACATAATACTTTTTTTTCTTTATTTTTTGCATTTTTTTACTCCTGAATGACTATAATGAATTGTATTTAGAATATTGTTCCTTAAATATCAGGTACAACTACACAGGAATTTTTAAATATTAAATCAATTGCTCTTCATAATTCTCCTCTGAAGTTAAAATATGGTTTTGATAATTCGGAACCATATATTTTTGTATTTAGCTATCCAGTTTTAATTAAATTGTTTAAAACTTACACTTATTTCTTTATATTTGTCTGTTTCTAGTAGAACAATATGCATTTTATCTTTAGATATTGGTATACTTTCGACAATCATTCCAGCACAGACTTCTAAATCTCCTTCAAAGAAATAAGATGATTCTTTATCAGCAACTGATCTTCATAATGCATCAAATATAAATAATAATATAAATATCTTCATAATGCATCACGCCTTTCACTGGTACTTATTTAATTTCAAACTGATGTGGCTGAATCTTATACGCATTCTATGTAATATGATTGGACAGCGGTTACTTAAAAATTGATTCCAAAAGTTTATGATCACTTTTTGAAATTTTTCAAATGCAAAATGCTATAGCTCCTTTTCGATTTGAGCATGATTCTCCTGCATATCTGTTAATTTCTTAGATCAGGGATTCCAAGGCTTTTCTTGCATATACTCCTTTTAAAAGAATGGCTTTCTTCATCGAGCCCCTAAAAGTTTTCTCTGAAATATACAATTCACAACGTAGCCACAAAACAAATAATTGCACATGAGTAGCTTAAATATAGCCATTAGATTAAGAAATGAACAAAATTTTTGAAAAATGATTCATTAGATTTAGTTTTAATTATTTTTTATGCACTGTTATTTTTAACTTTACAAATGTATACAAATTTTCAGAAACAAAATTATTGACTCTAATTGCATAAAAGTCCGTTTTAATTGATGTGATGGCTAAGATTTATACATTGATACTACGATTTGAATATTTTTCATAAAACCGCTTAATTTCTAAATTTACTTTCTTTTGAAATAATCAACCTGTTTCCTGTTTTCTTTTCTAGTTTTGCCATCCTCGTGTTTTTTATTGCGGTTTTCTCGTTTTCTTGAATATTATTTTTTATAATATATAAATTACAATTTTTATATTATAGTTATAACATAACAATTTATACATTAAATAAAACATTGATCTTTAAAAATATATCGAATAATTTTAGCGTATTTTTTTCTTTACATTTATTTTACGTGATTTCTTCCTTACTATATGATACAACATTATATTAATAAACAATTAATTATCAATTTTTAGTCCGAAGAGATTTGAGTCCCGAAGGACTATTACTTTCGTTTTGGCATTTTGCGTTGGACTACTATAAATGTCGGTTCACTTTTCAAACTGTTGCCACAAAATGTTAGAGTCCTGCATTATATTTGAAGAAATTAATTAATGAAAAATCTGCATAAATGTATGCATATTTCTCGCATTGTGATAAAACAACAATGTCTAGAGCCATCCAATTTTGAATAACGTAATCCTACTGCGAATATGAGCATCTGAAATCCCAAATTTGAAATTTGGAATTTGTTTTATATCGATTTCATATTTTGTAAAACTTTAACGAATTTTTGAGTAAGAAACTCAACGATTTAAAAGCGAGCAATAGCAAAACTCCACGAGGGAGGGGGAACCACTTTATCTCCAGCGCGTCGAACTGTGTATCGAAAATTCTAAAGATATTCTCATTTTAAAACTATTTTGCGACATTGCTATTGAACTAAATTTTATGGTTGAAGTGCAAAGAACATGATATTTAATAAATAAAAGTAACACACAAAACATTAAAAAACGAACCTTTGGACGTAATTTAAAGTCTGAAACATTTCAGATTTTTTTACTAATAAGGTTTTGTGATAAATGGGATTTTTATTATGCCTATGACTTGCCTGTTCATATTCGGCTATTGAACCCTTAATCATCATTCACAGCTTTAAAATTTCATAGACCTACAGGGGTCAATACCGATCCCGTTGGGAACCCCTGTTTGAAGTGCAAAATTAAATTTGACATACTTTTATCTGACGTTTTCCAGCACCTTCTTTAACCTTAAGTCAAGTTCATTTTTATCTTTTCCCCAAATTAATAAGTCATCATAAAAGTCTGGTGATATAAAAGGAGTTTATATATACAAAATGCTGAACAGTTAAGTGGAAATTTCTTCGAAGGTTATATATGAATGTTTTCTCAGTATATTTTAAGATATTGAATGTGTAAACCATATGCTTGAAATACTATCCTATTTTAACCAAATGAATGCACACACTCTGTAGGTTAAATAAATTTCTTTATAATGCTATCTACTTTCATTCCTGCCAATTTCTTTATTAATTGATCTACTAATATAAGTAGAATTGTGATACAGGTCTCTATTTTACTAGCAGTTTCTGATTTTAATTTAATAGGAATGGTGCAGCCAGTTAAATTTCCAATTCCCTTAAATAAGTCTTGAAACCCATTTAGAGATTCGGGTAACTTCTCACGAGATTTGGGATTTACTGCACACATTTATTGCAATGGATTTAAATTTTGTACTGTAGGTCTAAAGTACCTGCAAATACTATTTTATTGCATGTAATTACTTGAAGCTCTTCTTCCTCTTCATCACCTTTAGATGTCTCACATAAGAACTTACATTTTAGAACCCTTATACATTGTTTTAGACCCTTATACACTGCCGGCCATTAAACATTGCAAGAAAACCAGGTAGGAATGATCTGACGAACGTCAAAATCACGAGAAAAGGAAGAAGAGATTGGGATATGCAAAAAATTAATATTTCAGCCCATTTAAACCACGTACAAGGGGGAAACACCATCTGAAGATCTGCAAAATAGTTAAAAGTTACTTTCCTGTCCTCTTTGAATTTCATCTTACAACTTACGACCAGAACGAGTTTTCAGAATTGCGGTCAAATGCAAATCAGGAGAAGAAATATTTAACTGTGAAGTTCTACTGACTTCGTTAGAGGGTCAGATATTCTGAGCAGCGTGCGTTCGCCTTTTACTCTACTCTCTCTCTCTCTCTCTTAAGCTATTATTACGCTCGGTCGTACTTTAGGCCCTTAATAGCTTCGCCGTTAGTTAGTGTTAAGGGGCCAACTCTGTTAGAATCTTGATAGCTTCGGCTATATCTTTTTATCCGGATATTAGGATTAGTTAAGTTTCATTTCTCAGTTTCCTGAGTTCAAGCACGAGGGGAGGCTTAATTGTAAACTCCAAGAAGGAGTCTTCTGTGAACTATATTTGGAATAATAAAGGGTATTTAACCCTTCTTGAGTATTTGTTCTCTGTCTACCGAACTAAAGCGATTATTCGCTTATCAGATCTTAAGGTTCCTCAACTTTAGCTGTAACTTAAAAGACAGGAATCTTACAGTGTAATGGGTTTTTTATTCGGAAAACGCTTTGTAAGGCCGAGGTTTGCTCAGAATAACGTGTTATTCTTCAAATAATAAGAAGAAATGCTTACCAGCAAGCGTCGGAATTTGCTAGAGGCAGGATCTTTCCATATCGAGAGTGTGGATCATGGACCATTAGTCAGGAATTGGGCATGTTTGCAGCACGCCTAGTATCCGCTTGTATGGTGCTTCCCCGTTTGCAGCCGCGTGAACTATCAACACGAAGACCATTACTTCGGCTTCCCTTGACAATGCAGTATAGAGAGAGACGGCGACTCTGGTGCGCCGAAGTTTGATACAAGAGCGGCACAATGTCGTCTTTCCAAACGAGTTCCGGTACTTCGTGTAGTATTCTGATAGCCGTATACATGTCTGGATGCTCCTAGGAGACCGCACATCGGCTTCTTACATTCGATATCGGCATAGGTGCCCTTCACCTGGTGTTATGTTTTGGGCAGTCTGTAGTTCGGATCGACCGTAATTTGAACGCATATCTGTACATTTCTAACATCTTACGTCCAGCGGCAGTGTTACGGCCTATATTCGAGTTCTGACAAACGCCATCTTCCAACAAGATAATTCAAGACCACATGTTGCACGTCGTTTTCTGACGTTCCTCGGTAAACAGGGTGTTTGATTGCTGCCCTGGCCTACACCGTAGCTGTTCTCTAGATCTGTCACCCACTGAAACCATCTGCTCATGGGTTGCTGAGAGACTGGCTCGCCACCCCTCTCCAGCTAGTACGGTTGATGAAGTGTAGCATAGATTTGAAGCAGCATGGACTGAGTTGCGCGTATCCATCATCAAGTCCAATTCGACTCGATGCCTAACCAGGAGGGCCGATTTAGATGCGAAGGGTGGCAGCTGTTTCTGCTAATTTCGCACCCTTGTAAACCCCTAAATATACAACAATGTAAATACAAATTTAATCATTTTATCTTCATGTCTATTGTTTACGTACAATAAATATTTTTTTTTGTATTTGCTTTTGCAGCTTTAATGACCAGCAGTGTAATTATATAAAGTAACTTTTGATTTAATCACGCATTTATACATTAAATTTAACTGTGTAAAGTTAAGCAATAACATTACATTACACTGAGCACTATAGTATCCAAAATTTAAAGGTATTTAGATATGTTTACTTTTAGTTTCTCAAACCATTCTCTTCCAATTTTAGGTAATGATACCTTCCTTTTACAGATCCTAGAATATGTTCATTATTATTATGTGACTCATATTCCAAAATATTCTGCATAATGATAATATTTTAATTAATACATATTTTAGTAAAGTGATTTTTCCTTTTGCAGTATAAACATGTCCTATTATAAGCAGAACAGTTACATAACTTGTGACCAGTTCCACATGCTTGGGTTTGGATTCCTGGGCGTATTCCCTTGATAATCTCAAAACTAACATTTTGTAACTTTCGTGTAACGTGGTATTTGGAGCTAAGTTACGACTTTTTTCTTCTGAATGTTCCTGCACCACCAACTGCCAAGTGGTAATGTTGCTTGAACACCGGTAGTTCGAGCTGGGCTCTGCTCCAGGCGAACGGGTTGGCAGCATGGTAGTTTTATGACTTTCTCCACATCTAAATGCTTAATTTCTTTAATTCTATTAGAGAATCATCAATTGAATCAGTAGTTTTCTGCGCTTGGAAGAAAAATATACAATTACCAACACTTTCATTTGCCTTCGGTATTCAAGAGTTTGTGAAATCTTTTATTAATTTGGCAACATCGTTTTCATTTCTTCACTAAAAAGTTTTAACTTCTGTACATTTCTTCAGTAATAACATTCAGTAAAACTGCTAATTTTGTTTCTGCATGTTTTTTATTACCATGTAATAAAATCATGTTAATAAAAACTCTCTCTACCATGTAAATCCGGAACTTTCGTTCTATTTTCGCTAATTTTCACTTATATTACCTTCAAATGTTAGATTGTTTGGTGGCTTTAATCCATGCACGTTTAATGTAAGACTTTAAAAAGTATAAACATTCATATTTATTAGCCACTCTAATTAAGTGTAAATAAGGCACTTACGCGATGAAAAATTCCGATTTCGTTCTAGATAATGTAAACAAGCTTCATTCATACATCAGTATTAATGATGTCGTCAAGGCTATTTACAAATGACATTTGAGCGGTTGATCTTCAGAATGTTTTCATTAACTGGCCAAATAATATATTTATGAATTATTAATACATGGAGTTAAGATTACACAGGATCTGTTAAACATAATTTATTTGACATTGCCAGCTACTATCCTTATGCTACAAGTACAATTGCATGTTTTATGTAACAGTTATAGTTACATATAAAAAATTTTCACTAAAATTCTGGCATTGTTTTGCGGCTTAAATTTAACAATAATTTACATGGGCGAAATAACTTTATGTTAATCTTCACTTCTTTTTCTCTTTCCTTTGTGGATCGTCGAATCTATTAGTATTCTTTCTGCCATATTGAGAGAACATTAATAATACTTTTCTTAATTTGAATATTTAAAAATAGTTGGAATATCAAAGGAATATTTAGAGTTATTCAAAAAAAAAAAAAAAACTCTTAAATCTTTGCTAATTTTTCAACAATATGTGATACTTAAAGTCATAAACTATGAAAGAGTGAGAACTTGAATAAAATATTGGATAAAAGCATACCGAGAAAAAGATAATGATAAAAATACTACGTTAAAAATTGGTTTTAAACAATTAGAATAGCTATAGTAATTAATGTGAATATATATTTTTATTTTGTGCTTGGAATTTGGCTGAGTTTATAACTAAAAGCAGAACCTTTGTCTATACAAATTAGATTGGATTATTTGGATTATGGAAAATGAGCTATCTACCTAACGAAAGATATGCTTTCGTAGAACGACTTTCTAAGGGAAATTAGTTTGTATTGATGTTACTCGTGGAGGAAAGCATAGAAACTCCCATGTATTCAAACGTCTCGCCAAAATTTGAACCCAGATCGAATTACTAAGCTTTAGCAAATTTATAACTTGACCACTGGTGGGATTGTTTATCTAATATGTATAAAATAATGCACATGATATCTATAACTGAGACGGCATAAAACGTACATAAGTAGTGTGTACTAACCTAAATTAAGGAATAATAATTATTTAATAATTATATTATTTTTCATAACAGCTTTTTATTATAATTCTTTCATTTGACATAAAATTTAATATACATTTAATCTTTAGTATGGTTTATATCTCAGGGAATACAGGATCGCGTTTCACGTAAATTGTTTATTGACAAAAAGAATATCATACCAGTATTGGTAGCTTTACTGCTTTCTGTGGAAACACTGAACATACTTTTATCTTAAAATAAGACTGCTGAATATTGCCATTGATAAGTTATTACGTTATAAGGTATTTCTCCCCCCTTGTTAGTGAGCTTTCGTAGTGTAGTGGTCTGCAAGCTCAGCGCGTAATTGAGAAGTCCATGGTTCGATTCCCGGCGTAGGCGATGCTAATTTTTCATCTTGCCTGCTTCAAAAAAAAAATACTTAATGTTTCTACAACGCATTGGAAAAGTATATTTGTGTTTGCAATTAAGAAAGTATACTTGTGTTTGCAATTAAGAAAATACACACAGTTTTAGAATTTCTCAAAAATATCCTCACAGAATTGAATGAAGTTTAAAATGGATATAAAAGGATGATTCGAATGAAAACCTTAACTATTTATTGTCAGGTAAATAAGGAAATACAGAAACCTATACTTACATCATTTTTTGACGTAGTCCCCATGACGTGGAATACATGTATTTTATGGCTGCAAAAGTGAATGACTGGGTGCAATTAGAGCCACTCGCGCACGGCGATTTTCATCGCTTCGGAAATGTTTGCCTCGTAAGGTCTTTTAAAGCAGTATGATGTTAGGCTATTTGAATGTGACAAAACAACAGAGGTCTATCTGCCACGGGAGAGGGTGGCCATCGTGGACGACGTTTAGAAGGAAGTGGAACGTACTCAAGTTACATATAAGAAAAAGCAACCATACCACCAGCCGATTCGGCTGTGTTCAAACCCGTGTGGAACTACCATCATTCATTGGTCTTAACCATTTGGTCACTGGTCGAGCTTTCAGCTGCCTGAACACATGAAATTCACGAGTAGCTATGTATAGTGAGCAAGTTGGATATGTGAGCCATTCATATTTCATATTCTATACTGCTGCAATCATTCAATGAGCACTAATACGATCGAGCATTGTCATGCAAACATAATAAGCCAGAATTCAGAAGTCTGCTGCTTACTTGTGATTGCAAGGCAAAGGTGAGCTTGGAGCAGATCCTGCGTATGAAGTATTTATTGGTCACTATTACTCCGGTTTCCATATAACGCTCCAAAATTATTCCATTTGCATCCTAGAATGGGATGAGATTTTTCACAGAATGTACGTACGCTTTTAAATTTCTGTTCCTTTCCTACACTTGCTGCAGTGACACATACGAATCACTGTACTGGGCTTTCATTCTGCGATAAACTACAATTAGTTTAACACCTTCACTATTAGAAACATGCATCACAGATTGCTGCTCTAATGCAGAGCTAGTCTACAATAGGGCCATCTTTGCACGGATGCTTTTCTCTTGTTCTGTGAGGCAGCATCATATTCACACTTGTTAGTCATTATTTGAGCCACAAGGATAACGTTTGGCAATTTTAAAATCAATAATATTTATTTTTATTGCACTTTTACAGTTTTCATTTGACTCATCTACGTAATGTGAGGCAGCCTTACAACAATGAAAGTTTCCTTCTCGTGATCGTGAAGGATATAGTGATAATCATGAGAGTAGGAATATCGATACCTGACAGCGCAAGACGTCTTCTAAAACAAATTTGATAAGAGATATAGTTCCCTTTAACAGACACCAAGTCATAAAGTGACTCGCCATACCGTTAACAAGATAGCTGTTGAGTCCGTGAGGCACCCGCATTCATTCCTGCATCAGACCAGTTCTGAGTTCTGGCTGATTTTCGGAAGTGATTAGAGAGTTACAACTGCACTCCCAGATGCACCCTAGACACGTTTCATCGGGTTCAGATATGTAGACCTGACTGTCGAATCCATCCGCCAAATGTAAATATGTAATAAAACATGAACTTAGCACTTCTGAAAAGTTGCATATATGGCTCAAAGATCTTCTCTCTATACATCTAAACATTGAAGAAGCCGGATTGAAGTAGTGTGCAACCATCCGGTATGATAACTGTTCAGACTATAACAACTCAACTCAGAATATTAACTCTAAACTTAGGGGTAAAATGAAAGTCACCAATCACTAGGGCTACTATACGAAATAGCAGATTGGATCAAACGTCGATTTTTATAAAGTATGAAAATCGAATGTGATGAACTGTATGAATATCTTCGAATAAAATTTTTTTAAATATTTTTTCCAGAATTTTTGTAAGTTTTCACGAAAAATTACTAACTGTTAAAATAATCAAAGCTTAGGATATTAGGATCCACATTCCATTAACATTCCACCTTCTATTCGTAAAGGAATCACATTTCTCTTTAATCTTAACCCTCGCATTGCTCTGTGTTCTAAATAAAAACTGTGCGAGACAGATGTGATTCCCTTTAAGATGACCACCCATGATTCCAGACGCTTTTGTCCGTTGTGGAAATGATGGTATTAGTGAGTTAATGTTGTTCAACTTTTATATTTGCTTAAGTTCTACGAAATACTGGTACTTTTCGTGGTCTTTCAGCCAAGGCTCAAAGTCCATTTCACAAAAATAGATACACAAACGGATTAAAAAATGTGCACTGCCGTAAAAACTTTCCGCGGTATTTTCTTACTTTAAGACAGAGATTGGATTCAGTCTCTTAAACGTGACATTTTCAGTTTTATTACCGAGCTGAAAAACTTTCTGAGAGTAAAGTCATTTTTACCCTTGTTAGCCCTGATGTGAGCAAAAGAATTGCCCTCCCCCTTATAAGTTATTTTCTCCCTCCTTTCCACATGCCTTCATGGTGTATAATTGGAAGCAAACTCCACGCGCATCTGAGGGATCCAGAATTCAGATCTCGGCGGGGCACTGCACATTTTCACATCTGCAGCCTAAAAAAACCTTAATGACTCTTTACCCTTTTTTCAGGAATAGTGGGAGTGAGCAATAAACAACACGGCGACGTTTTTGGTAATATTGTTATGGGACGTTTGCGTTTGTGTTATGGTCTTGATGGATGATACGCAACAGTAATGCAATAAATAATACTTGCAAAAAATATGTTTTACTATGCTAGATATTTTTAATGAAAACTCAAATACCAGCATTGCATGTGATTACAAATAATCTGCCAATAGAGCCTTGCACGTGTATCTGAGTCTAATGAACATTGGCATTTCTGTATTATTCCATTACACAGTAATTTTATTTAACTATTATTTTTTGCTGAAAATTGAATAGTTCTGAAACAGAGTTTCTCCAGTAAGAACAAACTAATGCATGAACTTGCTTTTTAACTTTAATTTTATCATAAGAAGCAATGTGCTTAAAGCGATAATTTCAGACATAATTTGAATCAATGTGTTTGCAGCAGACGCACAAACATATTATTTCTATTTTATTCAAATTATATTTTTGAAAACCTGTTTTCTGATTCTAATTTAAGAATCATTTTTTAAGCTTTGTTGATGTAGATGTTTTGACATTTATATATTATATACTAATAAATTTCAGCATACCTTACTTAAAATTAGAAAAGTTCTTGCATGATTTAGTTTTGAATTTTTCGGCTAGTATCACTAATCTGATGTAGTTAGGCAGAAAGGACATTTTTAACATTTTCTTAAAAATGTGATAATTATATTTCGTTAAACAACAAGGTAAGTTTGTGAATGAAGTAAATATTTATATAATTAACATATGCATTATTTATTGAATGAGGCAGGCAAGAATTTTTCAAAAGCAGTCAAGGAATCTTTTTATATTACTAAAGTATTGCGTGAAAATGTTTTTAGATGATCATATAGTAACTTACACTGTTTATATTGCTTTTCCTTTCTGGTGATTCCACTGTCATATTTGTACAGAAATCCATTTTCTGCACAAGTATGATACTAGAGTCACAGTATCACATTAAATATTTTGTGCTATTTTGTTAAAGCATAGGTAATTGAGCATTTTTATGCAGATTTTAATATTCTTTACTATCAAAGTTTGATGAATAAAATTTCGAATTGTTTCTTCATAAATTTCTTTTGATATAGGGTTGTGAATAATTAGTAAAGTTTATGTAAAATAAAATGTGTTAATCCTAGGAGTATAAGTTAGAAATAAGAATAAATTATTGAAAAAAATTAACTGTGAAGTGAAATGTCATATAGTGGTTATTTCCTTAAGATGATCACCTCTGACAATGACACGTTTGTCAAGAAGATAATTTAATAATAGTAATCACTGATAGTTCTGTGAGATGACATGAATTTGGCATTATCTAGAATTGTGGTTAATTCTTTTAAGAAAGTTTTACACGCGTATGAATTTTGCGGTAATTCATGAGTTTTGTAAGGGCTATGTTTTAGGACTAATTTCGAATACAGTAAAAGTTCTATATAAAAATCATTTTCTAATATTAATTGTAAATTAATTATGCTGCAGGAATAGCAGTTACATTTTTTTACGTTAAATTGATTTATTTCTATAGATACTATTGCAGTAGATAAAACTGTTTGTAAACAAATATGACTATACACTAACGAGCCAAAACATGACCATTTTTCGGTGAACTTGCCTGGATGACGTGGAGGGCAGGGGATTAAGTGGGAATGGAATTTAACTGCTGTTTGGAGAACGCAAGGATTCACTATTGAATTTACTTTTGCGAGTAATGGGAAAGGCTGCTAATCTAAGCAAATTTCATAAAGAGCAGATTTTAATGGCCCGAAGGCTCATAACGAACATCTCCGAAGCTGCATGATTGGTAGGTTGTTCACGATCTGCCATTTATGCAAACTAGATAAATGCCGGTGAACCTAGCAATAAACGCCAAGATGTTAGACGTTCACGCGCCATCAAAGAAAAAGGACATCGGAGAGTGTCCCCTTGGTAGAGCAAAATCAGCTCCAGACATTGGCTCAGCTGACAGCCCAGCGCAATCCAAGTCCAAGTGCTTCAGTAATCCAAGTGCTTCAGTATATAAGAGCAAGTGTTTCGGAACAAACAGTTCAGAAGATACTGTTCAATATGGGAGTGGACAGCAGACGTCACACTCCTGTGCCTTTGTTGACCAAGCGTCATTGGCGTAGTTGACTACGCCTACAGTGGGCCCGAGAACATCGAGACTGAACCATGGATAAGTGGAAGACAGTTGCCTGGTCGGATGAATAATGATTTCTCATTCATCACGTCAATGGTTGTGTCATGATACGCCGTCTTGAAGGCAAACAGTTTTTCCCCTGCATTGTGCTTTGAAGGACGTTCTCACGGGCGATCTGGGACCCTTGGTTGTGGTAGAACAGACCATGAAAGCTGTAGTCTGAACATAAGAGATCAGTTGCACCCTTACATTGCGCCTGTCTTGCCAACTGGAAATGGAATCTTCCAGCAGGACAACGTCCTACGTCACAAGGCTTGAATTGTTTTAGAATGGTTCGAGGAGCATAAGGATGAATTCCAATTAATGTCCTGGCCACCTAATTCGCCGGATCGTAACTTGATAGAGCACATTAGAGATGTGATGGAGCGGCAGGTCAGATCTCAAACACCACCATGTCGGAATATCCGCAATTGCGTGACCGCTGCTTAGGAATTTGGTGCAACCTGTCTCCATTCATCTAGCATATATTATGAACTATGTAACTATAAGCATATATTATGAACTATGTAACTATAAGCATATATTATGAACTATGTAAGCATGTATACAGGATCAATGTATGCCCTTATAGGGCCCATGAGGTGTTGCCCCGGATAGTTGCGGAACCTGGACTAGACCCGAATAGTCTAAGTAAGCGGCACGGGTGTCCAGATTCTGCTCTCAACTGTCAACTACCAAGAGCTTGTGGCATCCAAGCCATGGCGAGTTGCAGCTGTTTTGCAGGCCAAAGGTAGCGCGACGCATTATTGAGTAGGTGGTCATAATGTTTTCGCTCTTCAGTGTATGTGTTATATCTGCTTAATTGGAATGATATTAATTTTAACATAAAGTTGTGTAGAAGATTTATTTATTCTTCATTGTAAAAATTTCATTTGGTGGTGTAAAGACAGGAAACGCTCAGCACTTTTTGAATTGTATTTTAAAATTTTTTTTGATGGAGATATAGGTTTGCTATATCCGTTACTTAATAAACAGATATTTATAGCTGCGTGTACTTGAGTATAACTACATTCATATTTACAGCAAGTGGGAAAAAATATGGCAACACCGAAATAAAAACATAGTGCTGTGACTAATACGATGTAGGAATACCGTTTTCATTCAAAACAGCTTACAAGCTTCTCGGAATGGATAAATAGAAGTCTTATGTGATTTGAAAGGAAATCTTATACCATTCTTCCTGTAAAACGTTGGGAAGTTCAGTTAACGATGATGACGGTGTACAGCGCTCGAGCAGAATTTTCCTCAAACCAATCCACTCACTAAGGCTCAATAATACTGATATCTGGCGACTGTGGACGCCATGGTAAATGTGAAAGTTCACCCTCATGCTCAGAAAACAAGCACTGGACGATGTGAGCTAAGTGAACAGGAGGTCTGTCCTTTTGGAATACGATATCACATTTGGGAAACGATATTTATACTATTGGATGGACGTGATCAGCCAAAATGGTCATATAATTCTTGGCAGTAATGTGACCTTGCATAGTAATGATGGTTCAGACATAGTGGCTGCCCAAACTATGACTGAACCCTCGCCATGTTTCTCTCTCAGCAACAAACAGTCTCTATCATGCGCTTGGGACGGCGTTCGTAAAATGTAAACTCGCACAGAAGTCGGAAACAGTGTGAAGCAAGACTCATCTGACCAAATGACAGTTGCTCTACAGTCCAGGTTTTATGACGTTGACACAACTTTTTCCGCTTACTGGCATTTTGATCACTGATGAGGAGCTTTCGAATTGCAGCTCCCCTAAAAATACCCTGCTTGTGAAGCTGCCTTCGTAATTTTTTGGTGCTGATATTCGGATCATCAGTTACTTTTGCCGCTGTATTCCTCTTATTTTTCATCACAGTCGTCTTCAATGATAGTCTGTCATGATCACTCAAGACACATTTTCGTCCGCGCTGTGGTTTAGCGGATGCCGGTTTTCCATTTTTCCTGTATGAGTCAAAAATCTTAGATAGTGTGTCTCTTCAAACATCAGACAATTCATCTACCTTAGTTATTGAAGCCCCCATCATACGAGCCCAAGTTCGAATTCCTTTAGCTCCGCTATGATGCACTCAGAACTGCACAGAACAGTATCTAGATAACGAATGATATTTGCAATGTAGACAACGTACAGGACAGGTAGTGTTAGTGAGCAAACACACCAGTACCAAAAACAGCTTTTGAAAGAATAGTCGTACATTCCATATTTTTGTCCAACCTCTGTATTCACAGAGTTCTGTATTCCCTCTGTATTCACAGAGAGGGAATTCGTACAGTACAAGTACAAATTAAGCCGTTTTTAGATCGAAAACTACATATTGTATAAATACCTATTACGATATAGATTTTATTTATATAGAGTGTATGGAAGATTATATTGTATTCAAAGTGAAATACAGAATCAGATAATATACATTATATGCTATGAGATATTTTAATAATTCCTAAATTGTGGGTTTAGAATTGGTGTTTGTTGAGTCACGTAAATTTTTGAAATTGCTTTCATCATATTATTATTATATTTTATATATTATTAATTTTATTATATTTTTATATTGATATTTATTTATGTAAAATACAGGTAACATTCAAAGATGGTTATTGCACGCAAGTGGTCATCACAATATTTACTTATTATTACGCGCTCCGCCCTTAGGCACTACACGGAGAGGGAGGGACGCCCCGTGGAGGTCTTTATAAGGGAAAATGGCTCGTATACACGTTACACATGGGGAAAACCACGAAAACGCCTATGCAGCCAGCCCGTTCACCGGAAATCGAACCCCGGACCGAACTACCAGTGTTCAGCGGCTTTTACCGCTCGGCCGCTGGTGGGTCCATCACATTATTTGTCTATTATTTTTCTTTATTACATCATATTCCAAGATTTTTCCTTTCTCCTATGCAGAGCATTTACGTGTATGTGTGTCATAAGTTGCAGTATGCAGACGTGATGCTATCTGTGTTAAGCCTGAAGGAGCTGGCAACTATGTTAAATGAACTCTTTGTTAAAATTCTAATTTGTGCGAGCCTTGTTCGTTTTACTTGCTTGTTTATTTGATATTTTGACTTGCGGTAGTCTTTTTCTTCCTGAAAATTAGGTTTTAGTCTAGTTTAATTTAAATTTGGCTTAGCGCATTGTAGATAACTTAAAATTTAAGCAGGTGCTAGAAACTACCATATGTTAGCAATACATTTCTCGTGAAGTATCAAATTGTTAAACAGCAAGTTGATGCGATGAAACCCAATTGTTTAATTTCCAATAAAAGATGGAAGTAAACAAGTTATTACTAAATCATTTTAACATTTATGTTGAAGTTATTGAGCCCTCATGAGCCCTTATTTTTTTTAAATTACCCATTAAACTGCGTAATTTTTCATATCTTTTATAAATTATTTAAATTAAAAATTTTTTTCTTCTTGAACAATAAATAATATTTGCTTTTTTTTAAAGAAAACATTTAATTAGAAATTGGTATTTTTTGTTTTATAAGATAAAGGGCTATTCTTTGTTAAAGTTTTCATAGCTCACCACTGGCTGCAACCCTAAAATGTCTGAAAAGTATTGAAGTACAGAGCGTTATACAAATATATGCAATGAGATACAATGCTACATACCATGTTATGGTTGCGAATCATGATTTTGATTATAACCTTTCTGTTAATTTCATTTTCAAAATTTTATAAGAGAGTTTAAAATTCTGTAAAGAAAATTCATGCAAATATTTTATAATTCATTTGTACTGACATGCATAGAGAATGGCACAGGCCTAGAGGCTTCTAAGTATTCAAAATTTTATTCTGTTTGCACTGAAATTTATTTAAAATTATTCTGCATGCGCCCCTGCCCATGATATTAGTTCTGTGCATTTCACCTGTGCTAATTATTTACTTTTGATGCTTTATGCGAATACTTATTAGTTTTTATGAAAATTTGATATACGGTTTTATTATTTTTTTTTTGCATTGTTTTTATGTAGATTTTGTATACAGATACCCATATAATTCTACTGGTTTTATATACGGGTTTTGGTCTACTAGATTTTGCGGGGCTTCGGTCTATGAGTACACTATAAATTTACGGGCTTTTGTTTAATTTATTTGGGCTACGGATACCCGTATAGGTCTATAGATTTTTATCTACGGGTTTTCACAGGGATTTGGCTTACGGGCACTCGTACAGGTCTGTTGGTCTTTTTACGGGTAATCGTAGGCCAAATCTCCGTGCAACTGTTTTTACGGACCTATATGGGGCATTGTTAGCAGGACGGCTTATCTCCTCTCGTAACTGAACTCGAAATTTTTCAATTACGAGAGAAGATAACCCGTCCTAATAAAAATGCCCCTTATAGGTCCGTAAAACATTTGCTTGGAGATTTGGCCTACGGGTACCCGTAAAAAAACCAACAGACATGTACGAGCACCCAGTGGTATCCGGATGTGTTACTTTAAGAAAATTAGAGGCATGTTCCTTATTTCTTACATATTTTTTCGTTTGAAGCGAGGCCAAATCTTGGTGGTGATGAGTAAACCACATTTAATTCAAAGACACTGTAAAGTTATTGCGTTTTTGGAAAATATTTCTTAAAAACTCAACCATGTTCTTGTTGGGTATCAAATTACAGGCCTTTCATTTACTAGATGAATATATTGAAAGAAGCAACATGGGATGAATGCACATAGATTATTATATCCCTCCTCGCACATAACAGAGACTACTGAAAAGAAGGGCGATTCAGTCGAACAAAATAAGGTGATACCGATTTGTAGTTGATGGCAGTTTAATCCAGGTGCCATTAGAGATTTGTTTATTTTCTTGTGATCAAAAATCCTTGAAAAGCTAATCATATGTTTAGGAATATCTAACTAGAGACCTTTTAAATGCTAGTTGGATAGTTTGAGCGCTACACCCCAAAGTTATATGAGAAAAGTAATACTTGAATTTACTGAAAATGCGACAGAATATTTCACTTTTATGCACTTACGTTCCGTTTATGTCAGATCATCCCAGGCATGCTCACACTTCTGTGATGTTGGTAGTGCCTGAATGCATCTGATGACAATATCTGAAACTATTTCATGATTTCACTTACGTGCCTAGCCTGAAAATATTAGTGGATTCATATAATTTTATGTTTAGCCTACAGTTGTAATATAATGGTATTTAAAGACTTAAATAAGGAACATTGAAGTTTCCAAAAATTAAGCACCAAATATGAAAAACCTTTAATAAGTATTAGAATTTGAAGAACAATGACATGTTTATGGAAAGTTAATTTTTTTTGGTTTGCGTTGTAACATTTTACCAATAGATTTTTCACAGATGTCTTTAAGGGAGTGTTGCATGCATATTGGAGTGATGGCGGTACGCTGCACTTATGGTGCGACTCCATATGGTAACTGGTGTTGGTTGCATTTGTTAAAGTTGCGTATTACTTGGCGCAAAACGAAAATGCACTATGAGAATTTCTATGACAATACATAACAATAATGAAGGCACAGAATCGATTATTTTAAATTATTCCCATCATTATGGGAGGATCTTGTTAGAGGCAAGATACTTTCTAGTGAAAGCATCCTGCGTCCCTGCCTTATCTTAAACATTTTGCATACTGAATTAGTCACGTTCATGGTAATTTTTGAGTTGTATTTTATGTCCTCTAATTCGTTATAGTTAGATAACAGAGGAGAAACATGATAATTGATCCGTCAGACTCCCTGAAGTTTAGAGGCTTTGTTGACAGACATAATGAAGTTTCCTAAAATCCCTTGACATTGGCCGTGACGATATGATTGCTGTAATGTCAGAGGAGTCTATAGTCTCACACCTCGTAACAGCTCGAACAGTGCGACCTGTAGCAGACCGCACATATGAATTTCTTATCTTTACGTGACCCGCCGCAATATTATTAGTCATGATGCATAAATTAAAATTTTAAACATAGCTCAAAATATTTTTTTTGAATACTCATCATAATGTGCATAGAAAACCTGTACTGTGAGATATGAAATATTAAATGAATGTATTATGAATGTTAAGAAACTTTTACCTGACGCAATATTACACAAGGAAAGAACTTTCTTGAAATCTTGCAATTGACATAAATGTAGCTGATAACATAAATATAACTTAGTTGTTTACATACTCATCTGCTCAAGTTTATGCGAAAAAGTCACAGAAGTACTATGCAGTTCATAAACATAATTTTTCAAAAGTTAAAGTAATTTAAGCAATGTATTAAAAAAGGCGTGATATAAAATTTCTTACATATACTACATTGACTATATGAGCAGCAGCTTGTAAGAATATTTTACATTTCTCAAGAATTATGCCCTTTTAAAATGTCGAAATATGCCAAAAATTTAACACACTTTATAGCCCTATATATTTATGACCGCTCGTGAAATTTTATATTATATTATAAGATTTTGATATATTTGATATTATACTTGTTTTAATTTTATGCTCCGGATATTAAAACATTTTAAAGAAAATAAAAGTAAAATGCCTTTATCGTCATTAATATAAATTTTAACAGGTTTTGCGCGCAATATTATGAATAGACAAATCACTGTTTTAGCTGAGTTTTTTTTTTCAAATTAGAAAAACAATCCATTATTAAATTAGCTTTTCTTAAAAATGAAAAATTAAATTTTCTTAAAAAATATTTATATTTTTATTTTGGAGACCCTCAAATAGTCTACATTTTGTTCAACTATTAACATAAAGTTCATAAAGTTATGCATTATTTCTAAAGTTGTTTTCGCGAGAAATCACAATAGTTGGTAGCTTTATGCCCACATAATAGAATTCATACTCTTAAACAAAATTTATTGATTTTCCTGAATAGCGGTTTTAGAGAAATCATGAGCTCAACCAGGAAAATGATAAATTTGAGAAATCCTGACTTAAAGATGTAATTATTTTCAAATCTTGTTGTTCTACATTATGCTCTAAATATTAATTAAAGATATAAACTGGATCTTTAAATGCTAAAATCTTAGAACTTTTTTCTATTAGAGGTTTGTTTTAAGATACTTATAAGAAATAAAAATTATACTGTAAAAGCATAAAAATGTGATTTATTCATCTGTTTAAAGGTATCTTACCCCTTGAATCGAAAAATTGTTTAAGAAAGGATTTCAGTGTACTGCAGGTATATTCACTGCGTAAGGTCGAAAGAAATACAACACTTACCGTAGTTATTTTATGACTTTTCTAACGATATAGTAGGAATATCCCCCAAAGGCATCTTGTGCTTGTTACAGTGACTCCCTTTGAATGTGTGCAGTTATTCGTGTCTAATAGCATCGTAAAATGCGTTATAGTTCTACTACATCACGCAGTGTTGCTCAAGAAAAATATCCTGCAGTAAATTTGCCTTCATAGAGTATGGCAATTGTTACTATATTGCGAGGGTATAAAACAATTCCTTTCTATAAATTATAGCATGTTAAACTCTCGCTATAAGATGCGAACAAATGTAAATTGAAAAGGTGGTATCTACTTTATTTCATACATATTTTCACTTAAAACAGAAACATTCAAGTGATTAAAACATTAAACCTGCACTCTCGATTTAATATATTGTTACGAATTTGCTATTTAAAAAGCTAATGTTAGTTCAATTATAAATTAAATGGTTTTATTTCTCGCGCAGTGCAGCGCGTGACGAATATTAAAAGAAAGCTAAGCCGGAAAAATTAAAAATACAAGAGCGCGTGCGTTAAATAAATAAATATCTCTTTTTGATTTCGAGAAAGTACTGGAAAATTCTAGCGCGTGATTTTAAAATCTTATAAAAGGAGGAAAACATCTCAGTTCGTGGTAGTTGCTTGCTTAGTTTGTTGTTGTTTAGAAAACTGCTCTTGTTGATTGTAGCGAATTCGCGGATTAGCGTTCTTTAGCTGTTTTGAATTACGTTCTATTGGATATTTGAGTAGTTAAAAGATAACTACTGTGAGATATTGTAATACTGCATGATAATTTGAGAAAATTTAAGCATTTTTGTTGGGATAATAATAAATTTTTGTTCATTTTTCATCGGACTTGTGCATTCATTTCATAACGAACCCGTACGCACGCAACAATTTTTGGTGTCAGAAGTGGGATTTGAATGCCAATAACAAGAGGGATGGAAGAACAATTGAGACAGCTCATTACTGCTTTTGCTGCTTTCCAAGAAAAGATGGAAGCTGGCCAAACATCTTTTAAAGAAGAAATTAAAGAGAAAATGGATGCTGGTCAAAGGTCCGTTAAAGATGAAATGAAATTGGGCCAGGAATCCCTCAAAGGAGAAATGAAATTGGGCCAGGAATCCGTTAAGGAAGAGATGAAATCTCTTAAAAATGAGATGAAAGCAGGTCAGGACGAAATGAAAAGAGAAATTACCTGCGTAATAGAAAATAAATTTGAGGCTATGGAAGGCAGAATAGACGCGGTTGAAACTAAAGTTGGACATATAGAAGAGAGAGTTTCTGCCGTCGAACAACAAATTGATGATAGGGTTTCTGCTGCCGTCGCCAAAGAAGTTGACAGCCTAAAGAAGTGCATAGCGACGGTAGGAAACAATTCTGAAGGTTTCAAATTTTTATCGATGGCTGCTCGTTCCGTTCTGAAACTATCTGGCAGGTGTATAGGACACAATTTTCTATCGTTGCGGATGCGAATGGGTGGGATTCCCAAGCTAAGGCCTGTCATCTCGCCGCTTCTCTGAGAGCAGACGCAGCGGATATCCTGCAGACGCTTCCCGAAAATCAAAGGCTAGATTTCGAAGCTCTATCCGGCGCTTTGGAGCTGCGCTTCGGCGAGAAATGTTTAAAAGACTACAGCAGGCTCCAATTAAAATCTCGTCAACAGAAGCCTACCGAAACACTTCAGGAGCTCGCCGCGGATGTTGAAAGGCTGTCCCATCTCGCCTTTTCGGAATGCCCGACAGAAACAAGGGAAATCCTGTCCTTACAATACTTTATCGACGGCATCCGAGATACTGAAATACAGAAAGCTCTTCGAATGGCAGATGTAAAGGACATAAAAAGCGCTCTGTTGTACGCCATGAAGTTCGAGGCAGCCCAGCAAGCAACTAGTAGAGATCGCTACCCAGTTAGAGCTGTGCGAGTGCATGAGCCAGTGGATCAACTGATGGCTCGTTTAGATGATTTAGCCAGACAAGTCGAAGATTTGATACGGAGTAGGAGCGAGAAGAAAGTGGCTCTAAGGTGTTAGAGATGTGGTAGTGAAGGTCACCTAAGACGGAATTGCAGAACACCCCAGGGTACGGAATATAAAGCAGATGATTTTACCAGACAAGTCAGTGGCTTGAGACGGAACAGAAGTGAAAAGAAACTAATTCTAAAGTGCTGGAACTGCGGAGTTGAAGGCCACATACGAAGAAAACTGCAGAACACCCCGAGGTACGGAAAATAAGACCATTTCCCAGCAACAACGCAGTAAACAAATTAGTGACCATATCGAGGAAGAGGTTGCCAGATAGTGAAAAACCTTGTTTTAAAGCTCTTAAAATTTATACAGTGAGTGGCAACAATAACGGACTGTCCATCAATGGGAATATCGATGGAGTTCCTTGCAGTATGATCATTGACACAGGAGCTAATGTTACCATCATTAGGAAAGATTTAGCTGAACAGTTTAAAGATAAACTTATTTGGACGCCATCCTGTGTTACCCTTCAGACTGCGTCTGGTGACAAGATCGACATAACTGGGAAGTTAAACGTAAACATCACGTTTGGAAGTGCCGCCTACCATCACACGGCATATGTGGCGGATATTACAGATCCATGCATACTCGGATTGGACTTTTTAAGGAAATACAATTTTTCCTTAGACTTGAAAAACAACAAACTGCTTTCAGGATCTAAAGACATAACTATCCATCCTAAGAAGGGATCCTCACCTGGAAATGCCGACGCTTTGTCCGAAAGAACCAGCTCGAGAAACAGCCGAAATCATGCTAGGGTCGAAAAGAAACACCAGACTACCAGCTATTCTCCATCTCAGATGCTCTTCGGTCGAGACCTTCGTCTGCCTTGTGACCGCCTGTTTCATCGCCGTACGGATGCGCCTTCATCGCCTGAGGAACACATCCAAGATGTCAAGGCCCGTTTTGAAGTGATGCACCGTTCCGCACGAAAGCGAGTGAACTTGGCGACGGAGAAAGTGAAGACCAGATACAACACGAGAGCTGCTGAACATCAGTTCCACGAAGGAGACAAGGTGTGGTTGTGGAATCCGACTCGACGGAAAGGACTTTGTCCGAAATTACAGTCACCTTGGGATGGCCCGTATACAGTCCTAAAAAGCTGAATGACGTCGTGGCTCGGATCCGTGAGTCTTCGAACTATTACGACAGGTTAGCTTATTACTATGGCCATAGTACGTAATGTAAATAATTGTAAATAGTATCAGACCATGGTCCATTTTGTTTTTAAATGTGTATTTGATTTGATTTGTATTTAGTATTTGATTTGCATTTAGTGTTTGATTTGTATTTGATAGCATTTGATTTGTTTTATTTATTGCATTTATTGTTCATGTTGTTTAATATTGTAATGTAATGCTTATTAATGCATTTATGCCACAGTTGTAAGTTTAGCTTCCTGTCCAGGGATTGTACTGCCCGGGACGTGCAGTCCTTGGGAAGGGGGCAGTGTTACGAATTTGCTATTTAAAAAGCTAATGTTAGTTCAATTATAAATTAAATGGTTTTATTTCTCGCGCAGTGCAGCGCGTGACGAATATTAAAAGAAAGCTAAGCCGGAAAAATTAAAAATACAAGAGCGCGTGCGTTAAATAAATAAATATCTCTTTTTGATTTCGAGAAAGTACTGGAAAATTCTAGCGCGTGATTTTAAAATCTTATAAAAGGAGGAAAACATCTCAGTTCGTGGTAGTTGCTTGCTTAGTTTGTTGTTGTTTAGAAAACTGCTCTTGTTGATTGTAGCGAATTCGCGGATTAGCGTTCTTTAGCTGTTTTGAATTACGTTCTATTGGATATTTGAGTAGTTAAAAGATAACTACTGTGAGATATTGTAATACTGCATGATAATTTGAGAAAATTTAAGCATTTTTGTTGGGATAATAATAAATTTTTGTTCATTTTTCATCGGACTTGTGCATTCATTTCATAACGTACGCACGCAACAATATATTGCAATGTTAACCTCTAGAACAGGGGCTCTCAACCAATTCTGCCTCATGCATAACTTTCACCACTGCTACAAGTTCATTACCCATCCTTTAAAAAAAATCGAAAAATATATATACCAGGGTTGGCCAAACTTCATGTCAGTAAGAGCCGCACGTTTGAATTCAGGAATGTTCGAGAGCCGCATCTAGATTTTCTAAAAGCCACAAGTTCATATTTACATCATTATAGAAGTAATGGAGGAGGTTTTCAATGGAAAGAAATACCTGAGAACTTTCTAAGATGAGTCTAAACTAATTAATTGCTTCCTTTTGAACACTGAATAGTTTTAGTTTACCATATGTCGTACATATATTTTATATGCATGAGCCGCACAAATTGCCTGTGAGAGCCGTATTAGGCTCGCGTGCCGCACTTTGGCCACTCCTGATATATACATTTATTTACTTAAGGATTATTTTTTAATGTGTTTTATAAATTAAGCAACAAAAAGTATAGGAAATGTTCATAAATTCCAGAACCTGAATAATAGATACAAGGTATTTTCTCCCTAATTCCATCAAGCCTTTGGGGTGTAACGGTAGCACACTCGGCGCGTATTCGAGAGGTCTCGGTTCGAGTACCGAGGAGGGCATCACACATTTTTCACATCTCCTGCTTCAAAATAACTTAACGACTCTGAAAAGTAGTTATTTTTTACATTCATAAACTAAAACTAAATACTTAGTACTTAAAAGACTGATCGCATTCCTCCCCCTTGAAATTATGTAATCCCCCCTTTGGGGGAAAATCCCCCTCTCAAGAACTCTTGCTCTAGAACGACAAAGTATTTCACCAATAATTAATAGTTTATGACTTGACACTTAACTGTTATCTTATTATCTTTTATAATTATAAAATTGCAAAATATTTTACAACTTGCTAATTTAACAGCAGGTTGCTCTAGATTACCAAACTAGTTTTTTTTTTCAGCTTTAGTTTCCATGTTTTGTTAATTTTGTGAAATATATTTGTCATTAGTTTAATTTTTTTTTATTTTAATGTTATTTTATCAGAAACATTTTATTTTACTTGTAGGTTACTCACTGGCAACATCCAAGGTTCCATGCATACTTTCCCGCCGGAAATGCATATCCTTCAATTCTAGCCGACATGCTGTCTGACGCTATTGGATGTGTAGGTTTTTCCTGGGTATGAAATATTCTTTTCCATCTTTGCTAAAGTATAGCCAAGGGGGAGTTAAAGAGCTTTAAAGTAGCCTGCATCTGAAATTGAGCCATTTTCACTGTGTTTATACAAGTTTAATGCGCTTACGTCTGAAAAATGTGTAGTAGTAGTATTATATGATATCCAGACGTGATTTCATTTCACTTTATTATGTTTTATTTTCAATATAAATTTGTAGAATTAATCTAAGAACTCAATTCTATGAAAGTATGAAACGTAAGAGTATCTAAGTATCTAAAGTATGAAACGTAAGAGTATCTAAGTATCTAAGTATCTAAAGTATGAAATATCTAAAGTATGAAACGTAAGAGAAAGGTCAAAGCTAAAGAAGTAAATGAATAAATCTTTTAAATAAATTGATGTCTAAGTGTGTTCTCTTAGCTTTGTAAGACTGTATATTTATACCCTGTTGCTTACAGGCTGGACCTTCTTCATTACAAAGCAATAACGTAATATTTTCTAATTGCATTTTATTGCATGAAAGATATTTTATTTAATATTTCCGTAATAAGGTCGCATCTGAAATTAGCATTAAGGCCTTGAATATGGAAAGTCTAGTTTTTAGTTGTAAATTTATTTGTTGATTTTTCTTACTATTCAGCGATATACAGGTAAAACTCTCTTTTCTTAGACCAGATAATTTTAAATTCAGCTTCGCAAAATTTCGTTCTCACAAAATCATTATCTATATTATTAACATATCTAAATAAAGTGATACTTTGTTTAATAATGAGCGGCTCGCCCCTGGCTATAATGCAGAGTGAGATACTTATTATAATATATACGACAGCTATTTATAAATATTTTCAGGTTAATCAAAAGTGTTCATTTTAAATATTTTCTAGTATAGTCTACGTATAATAATAATTTTCAACACAACTTCTGAGCCTTCTCGAAGAAGTGTTCCTTCTGCTTTTACTTTTGAGTTTAATTTTCGGATTTTAAGATAGAACGGAATAGAGAATAAGTTGATTGCTGGGTTAGAACATTTAAGTTCTAAAAACATATCTCTGAAGAATGTTTCGGAAATTTTTATTAACGTACTTTTTTATCACGTTTGCACAGCATTTTGAAGATCTGGCGTTTTAAAAAAACTCATTAAAAGCAAAAAAATATGAACAACTTAGTCCTTTAATAGATGGGAGGTTTAATATTCAAACTCAGAATAAATCTAAAAATTCCAGCTAAGTAACACTTCCTTGTCTTCAAGGTTTCTTCGTGACTGCTCAGTTTACAATGCAGGTATATTTTTATACTGAACGATGATACTGAATATTATTTAGTGTACTTCAGTATTATATTCAGTGTATACATGATACTGAATATTATTAAGTGCGAATATAATATTTCAGTGAAATATGTTAACTCTAAGAGCTTATAATATTTCTTTATGCTACAGATCTTGTCAGAGCCTGCATAGAAATAATTTATATATATAAAGGAGTTTGCTTATTCAAGATGCCTGATTTATGCACTGAGTATGTAAATTAAACACTACAGTGAATATAATATCTCATGCTTGTGCGAGGGTATTTGTAATCAATACCCTTGCACAAGCAAGTTGCAAGGATATAGATTACAAAAGCGTTGAAAGTACCAATATTAGGTACAAATGCTCTGGTATTGGTACGTTTAACATTCGTATAACCATTAAATTATACAAATGTTAAAAGTACCAGTATCAGGGCATGTGCAAATCCATTTATGAATTTATGAATTATGTATCTCAGAACCTTAAAGACTAGCAACAGGCTATTTACCATAGGCTTACCGAGACTATTAACAGAAAATTAACACATACCTCCAAGTTAAAATTTATTACACGCTTTATTTTATAAGGCACTTTCTCCCTTCTTTCCGCATGCCTTCGTGGTGTAATATGAAGCATACTCGACTCATATTCAAGAGGTCTAGGGTTCGAGTACCGGCCCGGGCATTGCTCATTTTTCACTTTTCCAACATCAATAAACCTAAAGACTCTACAGTGACGTTCGAACTAAAAGATAGTAAACGATAATGCGTCACAAACAGAATTTGGCGATTAGGTCCCCTAATCCCCATAAAAAATATTATTTTGTATCTTCGTACAAGAAAGAAAGAGGCCCACCAGCGGCCGAGCGGTAAAAGTCGCTGAACACTGGTAGTTCGGTCCGAGGTTCAAATCCCGCGAACAGGCTGGCTGCATGGGTGTTTTCGTGGTTTTCCCCATGTGTAAAGTGTATACGAGCCAGTTTCCTTTAGAAAGCCCTCCACGAAGGCATCCCTCCCCTTAGTCAGATAGCCCTAGTGCGCTTTGCCATAATTAAATACATAGACACACACAAGAAAGAAAGAGGGAGCTGATCATACATATAATAAAATAGAAGACAATACTTGAACTTTGCAAAATAATAATTTATTTCAAAGCAGGCTCGGAAGCCAACGGTGGTTCTTTTCACTTAAACATCGTAAATAAAATTAACATTCTTTTTCTTTGGAAGAGAAGCGCCCTCTAGCGGTGATACAAATCAGTCGGTTGCGGGTTTTTTCAAAGCTTCCCACTTGATAATTTTACAAAAATTATCACTATTTCAGCATACAAAAAATTCAAATGTAAGTAAGTAACTTACATATCAATATCAAGTACATTTACGTGATGTAAATATAAACAGGAAAAGGGAAACTATAAAATTAACAAACATAGTGTCCAGCATAACAATTCAAAACAAATTACAAACAGTAAATTATTAGTAATAACTCAACTAATTAACTAAAAGTAATGCAAATAAACATGAAATATAAGAATACAAAATAAAAGTTACGAAATAAGTTCATTTTCAATCTGATAGTTCAAGGGACTATACTAATTTCACAGGTCTCTTAAAGTATCCCAGTCAAGACCTAAAATTTTAACTTGTGCAATGTCATCCATTCATTCATAAACCGTTTTTTAACCATATGTATTTTACCTCCTTAGAATTTGAATTAAATTTACGTAGATTCATACTCGCGTGCTTTAAAATGGCAACTGCATTCAGATGACAATTGGTATGCCTTTTCGACTGTATTTGCTACATAATATAAATCATCGACATATCCTTAAATCCCAATGAATCAGCAAATTTCTTTTTCTTATAACGGTTCTATTACTCCCGATGTCTATTAAGACACTTACCACCCCACTTTTTTATTTACTTTTATAATAGAGTTGAATGCTTGTAATAAAACTGGCAACGATATTCTTGCTTTCTTGTTTTGGTTTACACATTCATTTGTATTTCCTTAAGCAACCCAATAACTGTACCGTAGGAAAATGAACATTCCGTTTTATTATTTGATTGGACTGAATTTGTTGTCGGTTCAGCCTTATCGTATAATAAATAATAGTAGTTTTCATTTTGCACAGCTGGTGTTTTTTCTAGCAAACTTTTGAGGTACGTCCTTGTTTTAGGCAAATGTAACATCATTCATGTGCATTTAACGGATTTCCTTATTAGGTTAATGAAAAAAACATTTCTTAATTACATGAGATTTATCCGAACAAGTAAAGATTTCTTTCGCTAAGGCTGTAAAAGAGGCTGTAAAAGCAACCTCTGCTGGAATGCGCTGTTTTGAAATGCTTCGTTTTGAGCCTTCATAACTTTTATTCTGAAAATTTTGACTTGTTCCCTTGTTACTCACAGGAACATTATTTCTCTTAATGCTTTTTAAAGACATGGTGGATGAGACATTCTTGTTTGCTGAAGCAAATATAATTATTGCACATAATATTTTTAATCTGAGACACAGTTTAGCACTTTTGAAAATATTTTCTCACATAATCGTATTTAACAGTGCAATAAGCATAAATAAAATGTTAAAGTAATTATGACTTCTGTGTAAATTTTAAAGTTATTGAATTTTGAGGAAAAGGCTTAAGATAGTTTTTTGATGCAGAGAAATTTAAATTCGTAAATCATTTTTATTCCCAACTGTAGCCACTAGCCATTATAGGCGCTGGATAATGACCATTTACATCCATGCATTCTATGGGATTCGAGCTTGGGCTCTTAGATAATGCAGCCACAATCACTAACTACTTTACCATCTGGGCGACTGCAAAAACCAGTGTTTACATGATTTCTTTAATTGAGTTATCTCTCCCTCCCCCTCTCTCTTTTTTCCTCTGCTTAAATATTTTTTTTGTCTAATGTAGTAAGTTATAAGACATATGATATTAAGTATATAAGATTAATTAATAAAGTGCATTGTAAAATACCGGGTTTGGCAAACAAAGTCGGTATCATTCTACTGCAATTTCATTTATTTCAAACTTTCGTTTTGTCCAGTGATCTCCTGTCTCCTTGTATCCTCTTATTAATTTTTGAAGCGTTGTTCGAGCCGTGTGCGCTCTAGCGTTATCGTGATGAACAACACTTTCTTAATATTCACCAATTGTGGGAGTGTTTTGATCAATTCTGAGTTTAGACGGCAAAGTTGTTCACTATAAACTTCTGAATTAATCGTTGATTGTTTCTAACAGTTCAAAACGTCCTGAAACGGGGTTTATCATCAATGCTGCTTTTTCCAACTTAAAAATTTTTAAACCATTTCTGGGCAGTCCTTACATTAATAAGTGTGTTTACCATATACACTATTAATTTTTATCACTGCAAACCTGGAAAATTCACCACACGAAAATAAAAAAAATGTAGCACAGCATGTTTGTACTGATTATCTATATTCATCTTCTATGGGTACTAAAATGAGTGCTATATTTACGAAAGTTGGTGATGAACTGAATAATATGTTAGTCAAACGATGACAAGTTTCAACAGGTTCAAAATTGTATTGCTTTAGTAAATGCGTCATAGTGAACTCCACGCATTCTCTTAATGCGCACGAACTTATGGACTGACCGGAACATTATGCCTTTTTCACCTATTCATATCTAACAGTATTAACCCAAAGATATTGATAAGAATGAACATGATTAGAAACCTAAGTGATAATCAAATGATCTCAAAATCAGGATAGTAAAATAACATTAAATTAATATATTTTTTCCATTGGCGGCTATTTAGCCTACTAAACCTTGGCCACTACTAAGGCCGGAAGTGGTAGCCACTTTCTTGTGGAAGCTCCTAATGGGTGGGCTACCGTAACTTCTTAAGACAGGACGGACAATTACAGCCATGCCTTCTTCAAGATTCGAACTTGGGCCCTCCGGTACCGCAGTAGGTTCACATAACCACAATGCGGTCTAGGCAGCACATAAATTCATATAAAAAACTTAAACATTTCCATTCTTTACCCACATGGTAATTTTCATTCTTTACGCGCATGGTAATTTTTATTCTTTATGCTTCTATAAAATACCAGTTTTTATTGTAACGTGCTATGCTTCTAAATTTTAAGACTCTCATTTTATTCATTTAGAAGTTTAGGGCATAACACGCTTATTTCAATTTCTTCCCTCAGTAACTTTAAATATTTTCCGCCAGTGAATGACGAATTAGTTTTGTGTTAGAACCATACATCTACCATCGCTAATGTTCCCACCAGCGGCCGAGCGATAAAGTATCTGAACACTGGTATTTCGCTCCGGGGCTCGAATTCTTGCGAATGAGCTTGCTACATGGTGGCTTTCGTTGTGTTTCTCATGTGTAACGTATATACGAGCCAGTTTTCCTAAGAAAATCTTCCACGAAAGCATATAGTCTTCGTGTGCTTTGCCGTAATCAACCAAACCAAACCATCGCTAATGTAACCTTGAGTGGCACTCTACCAAAACATTTCCACTCAGCCCAGCATGGGTATTAAATAGCAAAATTGCATCGGTAAAAGAAATTTGGGAAAGTAAAACTGTGCACGCCGATAACATCGCGGAAGAAAACTTCGCGGAGAAAAGAACGCAAGGCAAAAACGTCAAAACGTGCTACAAAACATCGTGGGAGAAAACATCTCACAGAGAAAAACATCGCAGTTCTAAAACATCGTGGTTCAAAACATCGTCGTCGAAAAAATAGCGCTTCAAAAACTTCGCAGTTTAAAAACATCGTCGTCGAAAATATCGTGGTAAAAAATAGTGTCTACAATTCATCGCATGGCGATAACAACGCAGACATAAATTTTCAGGTTTTAATAATTGTAAATGGATATTCCCAGAATGATTTGTGAGCGCATGATGTGAAGAAGGCTAATTTTTACTTTCACATTTCTTTTATTAACTAATGAAATTTTGCTGAAAACGTAAGAAGGAAACTTAAGCATATAAAATTAAATGCAACTTATAGATTATGATTATACTTTTCATAAAAAATTACCAGTAAAAACTTTATAAAAATGATTTATTAATGACCTTTGTTAGTTAAACTATGTCGGTTTAAAATTATATTAAGTACTATAAGTTGCATCAATTTTCTATGCTTAAGTTTTTTTCTTATTTTCTCAGCAAAAATTTATTTGTTAATAAAATATATGAAAGTAAAAATTATCCTTCTTTCCATTTTGCGCTCACAAATCATTATGGGAATATCCATGAAAAAAGCATGTCTGAGATGTTATCGTCATGCGATGATTTGTAGATACTTTATTTTTTACCACGATATTTTCGAGGACGATGTTTTTAAACTGCGAAGTTTTTTAACCGCTTTATTTTTGACGACGATGTTTTGTACCACGATGTTTTCTCTTTACGATGTTTCCTCCCACAATGTTTTGTAGCACGACGATTTTGTCTTGCGTTGTTTTCCCCACGACGTTTTCGTCCGCGATGTTTTTGCCGCTATGTTTTCGGTTGTAACCAAGTAAAACACGCATTGCAGATCGCATTTGTCTCTTGCAGATCGCATTTATCCATCTTATTTCTGCAAATTAATTTGTCCGAATGGTATTTGTATTTGTGTTGTTATGGATTCGAATTTTGTCAGATAGTACAGTCTTGGACCTCGGATAATTAAAAATAGATTCCACAAGTTTACGACTTTTATTACTTATTTATTACTTTTATTACTTTTATTACTATTTAAATGTTACGACTTTTATTAACAAGAACGCTTTCCAAATTTCAGTGCTATTAGTTCACAGCAAGCAGATTTCTTACGCATTTTACTCGCGTGTCGGCATTCAAACAATAACTAGGAATGTGTTTTAAAGTAAGCTTTGTACTTGCTTGTACTTAATATTTGGATTAAGGCAAAGCACACGAGGGCTGTCTACCTAAAAGAAAGAGTGATTTCGTGAAAAACATTTTAAGGAAAAATAGCTTATATTTAAGTTACGCGTGAGGAAAGCTACAAGAACTCTCATACAATCAGGCCTTTCTCCGAGGTAGGGACCAGATGTCGAACTAGCAGGGTACGGTGATTTTATAGCTCGGCCCAAGGTGGACCTTCCGCTGGTTTCCAAATTTTCTGTAATGAGTTCGACACACCTTCTGCATATCTCAAAATTATAGCATTGTCTTGCAATCAAGTAAGCCTTTAACCAAAGTAATTTGGTTACTTAATGCGTGCCTGTTATCACTCTTGTTTCCTTCCTAATACACAAGATTAAAACCTGCAAAGAATACGAGCCATATAATTATTTGCAATATAATCTAAGTATGTATTCTCAGATCATTCATAAAATGGAATTTTTGTTAGGTATACTGATGTGAGACTAATCATCGTATCATAATATCTCAATTGATGTGTGATCTTTTCTCTTTTATTGTAAAAATTACTGTGCTTAAAGACATGTATCATTTTAGCTATTTAGGACCTTTTTCGAATCAATGCACGTTATCTCTGCATTCTGGAGTCAATTAATTCACGAACGGAATATAATTTCCCAGTCTTCGGTTGTCTTTGGTTTCGTAACGTATACCGTTATATGTGAGGTATTATGGCATACACTTAAATAATAAAATTTCATATATCACATAGATTTTGTCAATCCACTTATAGCTAGGAGTATTTGCTTTTCTGTAAATGCCCTATTATTTGAATGTAAAATTCAAATGCTGGAATTTTACAATGCAAAATGAAATGGATAAAGCTTTAAGTGCATTATCTATTTGTATAGCGATTATCTGAAGACTTTTTAAATTATAATGACCACGTACGTATTACATATTTCTAGTTTAAAACTAATCTAACTTCGATTGAATCTGAAGAATTGTGGATTCTAAATAACAGATTATCTAACGTAATATCTTCTGCGAAACAAATATTCCGCATTTCAGAAAGCATTTTCAGAAATAAATTCTTTGTGTGAGATATTAATATATTGGGTTTTACTTGTATAAAAAGAAATTATTTCTTTAGATTAAATTGGGATCGGTAATAACTAGCAAGCTGAAAGACTAAAGTGAAAGGTCCAACGCAGAAATGTTACGACTTTTATTAATAAGAACGCTTTCCAAATTTCAGTGCTATTAGTTCACAGCAAGCAGATTTCTTACGCATTTTACTCGCGTGTCGGCATTCAAACAATAACTAGGAATGTGTTTTAAAGTAAGCTTTGTACTTGCTTTCCATTAAGATAATATTTACATCTAAGTTTCAATTAATGAAAGCCTAGCTTAGTTCGTATTATCTTATCAAATAAATTATGTTTTTCATTTTCGTATTCTTTCGATGTTTTCATATTAGTTTTGCAGTGCATTCTGGTATTTATGTAAACTTTGAAAGAAATTCGATGATTTAGTTTAATTTTGAGATTATTAAAAAATTTATATCTTTCTCGCTTTCACAATTCGCGAGCAGGTTACTTACAATTTGGTCTCTAATGTGAAATAAAATATTTACACAGAATTAAATCTCAGAAGTATTATTAAAAGGCCCTGAGTTGAAACATTTTTGTAAAACTTCTGCGCATATAAACAGTGCAGAAGTTTCATAAAATATCATTGGTTCATATAGTATCATTAAATCGAGTTATAATCAGTTTATTGAGTATATTCAATATAGAATCAGTATATCTAGAGAACCAGTATATCAGGTACAGTCAATGTAGTATCAGTATGTCGAGAGAGCCAGTATATCGACAAAGAAAAATACCTGTACTCATTTTTACTTCAGAGGGTAATAGTGCATTTTTAGAACAGTTTTGGGCCGTTTAATTATTCATCAAAATATAAGTATTTAGTATTTAAATATCGGATCTGATGGTCCTTATTCTAGAATATAGTCTGCATTATACTTTCGATCACTGAAGGCCTTTTCGTAAAATTTCGAGGTATATTGCTTTTCCTTTCTCTTAAACAACTTTACAGCAGGGATCCCCAACTTTCTTGTACTTTACTTCAGAGGGTAATAGTGCATTTTTAGAACAGTTTTGGGCCGTTTAATTATTCATCAAAATATAAGTATTTAGTATTTAAATATCGGATCTGATGGTCCTTATTCTAGAATATAGTCTGCATTATACTTTCGATCACTGAAGGCCTTTTCGTAAAATTTCGAGGTATATTGCTTTTCCTTTCTCTTAAACAACTTTACAGCAGGGATCCCCAACTTTCTTGTACTTTACTTCAGAGGGTAATAGTGCATTTTTAGAACAGTTTTGGGCCGTTTAATTATTCATCAAAATATAAGTATTTAGTATTTAAATATCGGATCTGATGGTCCTTATTCTAGAATATAGTCTGCATTATACTTTCGATCACTGAAGGCCTTTTCGTAAAATTTCGAGGTATATTGCTTTTCCTTTCTCTTAAACAACTTTACAGCAGGGATCCCCAACTTTCTTGTACTTTAGAGTACATTCTAGAACACCTACCGGGCGGCGGGCGTATTTATTTTTTCAAAGTAAATTTATAGATTAACATAGTTTATAACACGCATAGTATACAAAAAAATTATAAAAATAAAATTTTAAAATAAAAAAGTTAATGACTGTATGTAAAATAAATAATTACTAAATGATACAGACAAAAGTTTACAAATTCGTTACTATAAAAATTCTTTATAAAATGTAATTCTTAAAGTCGGTATGATGTTTGGTATTTAATTATTATTTATTTATTCTATTTATATTTATTATTACCTCATAATTAGGAGAGTATGATGATACCGTTGCTCGTAAGCAGTCATCAAGAATCAAGACGATCATCTGCAAGTCGAGATCTGGAATTTGATTTTCTAATATGCATTATTGGAAATAATGTTTCATTCAAAGTATGTGGAACCAAAATAGCGATTTTATCTTGTATGATACTCTTTCCGAGAATGAAACTTTGTTTCTGTCAGCTTTATTCCAGAAGTTCTCTTCTGAGAAATTAGATTTTAGAAAGATATCATTTTGAAGATCCAGAGTTTCTACCTTCAGTTCTTCCTTTCTTGCTTCAATAAACACTGCAATGTATATCTATTTCGATTACATTTACTTGGCAAGTAAAAGAATTCATGAAAAAGTCTTTAATCATTGGTCATTGGCAAGTAAAAGAGTAAAGTAAAAGAATCATTGGTAAAAGAATTCATGAAAAAGTCTTTAGTCATTGGCTCGATAATATTAAACTGTCGAAATCGCTTTCCAAACTGGTCTCGAAGTAACTGAAGGGTGATAAAAATGTGGGCAGTCAGTTCAAGCTTTATCTGTCCTTTTCACCATATTTCGGAAATGCGCAAGTGATTACATCTGCAGACGTGATATCCACAAAATAAGATTTGCTTTAAACGACTATCATCAAAGTTATATGTTTGCCTTTCCCTGCAACTCCAAGTTTAAATACTTCAGTTTTTTTTAATTATATCTGTGAGAAAATGTAAATGTCCCAGCCAGTCAAATGTGCTTGCGAAATCGTTCAGCAAAATTCTGAATTTGCGTATTGAGATAATTTCTTTTTCTTTAATTAAATTTACAAATTTTGCAAGAATCTTGCCATTACTGTAGTTCAGTATACAGAATGAAATCAGGAGTTTCTGGAATTTCTATTAAGGCTTTGAAAAGGTGATGTTGCAAAGGTGCTGCACAAATAAAGTTTACTATTTTTGTAAGTAATTTCGTTACGTGTCCGAAGGGCAATATTCTACCATATAAAGCTTCCTGGTGAATGATGTGATATGATATTTATTTTGATTTATCGTTATTGCAGAAGGCAATAAGTCCGTTAATATTACCATTCACTGCTGATGCCTAATCAGCGGTTATCGCAGAAGCTTGTGCAAAGGCATGCCTATCGATTTCGCACATGCTGTAAAAGTATGTTCATTTGTATCCTTACATTTTGCTCGTCTTTTAATGGGTAATATTTTCAGTTGGTTTCTTTTAGGTAGGTATTACTAAATGCTTGTTTAGGTAGTACTAAATGCGATTCTTACCATAACTGCTAACTGCGTTGATATATTTGTAGTCTCGTTAAACTAGAGAGAACCAGTCATATATTTCAAAGTCACGCTTTAACTGAGTCTGCACGTCTTTTGAAGTGGCCTGACAACTGCAAGTCTTATATTATAAGACAAAATCTCAGGTTTATTAGAAACTCCCTCAAAAAAGCAATCGGTACGAGTTAAAAATGCTTCGTTTAACAATGCTCTACCCTAGAAAAGCTTTTTTTTTGTCTTTGGGAGCATATGAAAAATTTTGAACGAAGCAATACTTTCATTTTTACAATTTACCATAGGCTTAGTGAAATCTTACTTTTGGACAAGGAGGTTTTATTTTAGCTTATTTGTTCTTTTCCCTTCTCTCTTCAGGTTCGTATTCAAAGTGGCATGAATTACCTCAAAGTGACGTTCAACAGTATGTTTGTTCGGGGAACTACAAAACTATTGTCGAGCAACAAACAAACATATTCATCTTTAAAATTGAAGAAAAGATATGAGTCTTCCCAGTCAGTATTAAAATTGTGGTTTCTTTGTGTTTTAATGAGTATTTTATTTTGGGATTAGAATAACGAAATATATAAAAAAAAATGAAGTAGTACACCAGCAATAAAGTAGGAGATACGTACACGAAAAATATGAGCATATAACTAACAGTAAATATAACACGGTAGTTAGGAGAATCCGCATTCAGTGGTGATTTCCCTTCGTAGATGGCATCTTGATGTAAAACTAATTACGCTATGCGTTGGGCACTATCTACGGACAGTGGTGTACAGTGTAGTATTAACCCTTTGTGGCGCACTATACATTAAAGTTGGAATTTCAACAAAAAAGTTGTATTCAGTCTATTTAGGCCTAAAGGCCGTCAGAGCTCTTAAAGTGCGACTATGTGAGCACTGCAGTGAAGCACGAAAATGAGTAGAAGATTTTGTACAGTAATGAAAAACAATGTATTATGGCTGTATACATGGTTTTCCGGATATACACAATATTCTTGAATATATACGGATAAATGAGATAAATATATGTATATAAGCAAGTCCTATATAAAAATATTTACAAATGTTTCGATTTCTTAGCTTCATGAAATTGTTCAAAGCATGTCACACCTTTTTAATAGAAGCACAAACCAACTTTGTAGGTTTTGTACAGAAAACTTGTTTTGTGATGACTCGAGCTGCTAAAAGGATGACTCGAGCTACTGAAAGGATGACGAGCTACTGATAAAATTCCCGCTTTAACTCACAAAAATTTCAAGATGCCCATAATAGGGCTTTCATAGCACAAACCTCACCTCACCTTCAATACTGCTTTGTTTGAATTTATTCCCCGCCAAAACAACAGAAACAGAAAACGTATACAAGAGATGTTTTCTCCTAAAAACGGATGTTCTGATGCGTAATAGCATGAGATCGCTAGAGGCGCAGTGTTCCCGCTGATGGAACACTCTGTTTTATTCGATGATTATGCACTTGCTTTTTGTACGAAAAATTAAAAAAAAAATATAGAGTACAGCCATTAAAATTATACAGAATGTTTTTTCAAACAATTTTTTTTTGTATCACAAAAAATAGAAAAAATTACTTGAAAATAAGTGGATTTTAACCCTTTAACTGTCAAGTTATTTTGATAATTTGGGTACACAAATTGTCAAATTTTTTTATTTAAAAAACCAAATGTAGCCGAAATAAACATCTCCCGATATATATTCGGGTATGACAATAGGATGCACTCAAAAAAAAAAAAAATACCCCGAGAAATACTCGGGCGTGACATTTTCGAACACCAGTGCTGTGCCCGAGATAATCTCGGGCATGACAGTTAAAAGGTTAAGAACACATCATAGGTGAAAATTCCAGATCTCCTTGTGATATGCTGCCATCTACTATTTAAAAAGAAAAGTTCAAAGTATATTATAAAGGCATTTTTATCCATTTACGGTTGAATTTAATGGTTTCAGAAGCGATTAAAGTTGGGTGTTCCAATGTAGTAGAACATTGAGCAACAAAGGGTTTTAATGGCGGGCAGAAAAATTATTTTTAGCATATTCTCAAGCTTTTAAAAAATAATTGATACAAAATTGTAACCTGACTAGGACCATACCTTCAAACAAGGACGTTTGTAAGCTCATTAAAAATAAACGTAGGCATTTACGTACTATGTCGATTACCAAGACATCTTCCAAAACTGGCGACCCTTGTAGATTATACAGGTTAACCCTATAACATAGGTTTTAGAGGGTGTCCGCCAATAACATCTCGGCAAAAACATCGCGGACGGAAACGTCACGGAGAAAACAACGCAAGGCGTAAACGTCGTGCTACAAAACATCGTGCGAGAAAACATCACAAAGAGAAAACATCGCAGTTCTAAAACATCGTGGCACAAAACTTCGTCGTCGAAAATAAAGCGGTTCAAAAACTTCGCAGTTTAAAAACATCGTCGTCAAAAACATCGTGGTAAAAAATAAAGTATCTACAAATCATCGCATGACGATAACATCGCAGACATGCTTTTCTCAAATTTTAATAATTATAAATGGATATTCCCATAATGATTTGGGAGCGCAAGATGTAAAGAAGGATAATTTTTACCTTCACATTTTTTATTAACTAATAAATTTTTGCTGAAAAAGTAAGAAGGAAACTTAAGCATAGAAAATTAAATGCACTTATAGATTATACTTCTCATGAAACATTACCAGTAAAAACTTTATAAAATATGATTTGCTAATGGTCTTTGTGAGTTAACTATGTCAGTTTAAAATTCCATTAAGTGCTATAAGTTGCATTAATTTTCTATGCTTAAGTTTTCTTCTTATTTTCTCAGGAAAAAATTTGTTAGTTAATAAAAAATATGAAAGTAAAAATGCCATGCTAAAGCTTGAATAAAGCATGTCTGCTATGTTATCGTCATGCGATGATTTTTTTTTTTTTATTTAAAGAAAAGAAATCCTCGTGCACCACAAAGTATCGCACGAGACTTACAAATCGTAAGTGAACATGCGATGATTTGTAGATACTTTATTTTGTACCACGATATTTTCGACGACGATGTTTTTAAACTGCGAAGTTTTTGAACCGCTTTATTTTCGACGACGATGATTTGTACGACGATGTTTTAGAACTGCGATGTCTTCTCTTTGCGATGTTTTCTCCCGCGATGTTTTGTAGCACGACGTTTTCGCCTTGCGTTGTTTTCTCCGCAACGTTTTCGTCCGCGATGTTTTTGCCGCGATGTTTTCGGCTGTAACCGTTTTAGAGGGCGCTAAAATAAAGATTGTTATCTCGCTAGTCCCGCACTTGCTATTACCACACCGTTTTTTGGCTACATTTACGCGGATTATTACGTTTAGGTTAAACACGCGAAACTTTTTATGGTTATTTTTCCCAATGGTTATCAAAAGTTTCTAACTTCTTTCAAATGAAGAAGAAGTGATAGAAATTTTCAGAAAGGCTGGAATTTTACCCAAAGAGCGCGTTTGTAAAAACGGGCATGATATGAAGTTTTATAATTCAGGATTGTATTGGAGATGCAATGTAAAAAATCGTCAACAAAAGTTTAGTGTCCGTACTGATACGTGGTTTGAAAGTAGTCGTATTGAATTTTAAAAACTTTAAGATTTATTTACTTTGGGGCATAAGAACAGTCGTTCATTAAATGGTGCAAACATCAGTTGGATCTATCCGATAAGACTGTTATTGATTGGAATAATTATATGCGTGAAGTGTGTGTGAAGGATTTGGAGGATAATCGAAATATGACAACTGGAGGGCCCGGAATGATTGTCGAAATTGACAAAAGCCTTTTTACGCGTCTAAAGAAAGGTCGTATCTTGCCACAATAATGGGTCTTCGGTGGAATTTTTCGGGAAACAAAAGAAACATTTCTAGTCAAAGTTCCAGATCGGAATGTTTGTCTGGAACCAACATTAATGCATGAAATCCAAATTAATATTGCTGAAGGCTCAACAATAATGTCAGATTCGTGGCCTGGATATCAAACAGAGGAGCTCATTGCTGCCGGTTTGGAACATTTTAAGGTGAATCATCGATATAATTTTGTTGACCCATCTACGCAGACTCATACTCAACACGTTGAAAGGATGTGGGGTTCCGCAAAATGGAGGAACAAGCGACAAAGTGGGATAAGCCGCCATTATTTGCATACCTATTTAACTGAATTTACTTGGCGGAAAAACAGGAAACGCCTTTCGTTGCTATTTTGAAAGCTATTTCCCGCCACTTTCCTCACCATTAACGTCAACGTTTTTCTTTTAACCAGTTTTAAGTAAGTTAATTTTTAATTTTTTTAATTCGTATTTAGTATATAGTTTATATATATAAACGCTAATTTATAGTATATATATGTAATATTTTGGCAGTAATGCACATGAGTGAAGCTTGGTCACATCAGAATTCTGGACATTGTAATGGCTGAGTGTAAGGCGGCATCCAAAGACAACACAGAAGGATTCAAATTTATAGCTCTATATCTTTATTCATTTCAAACGGCAGAGATCATTATTCTTTACTAAATAAGATTAACTTTAAAATTCACTGCGTCATAGTATTCGAACAAAGGGAGGCAGATGAGAAAAGCAGCAGCAGCATAGGTCTTAACAGCAGTAAAGGGAGAAAGCGGTCTCTGACGCAAAATAGCGCAAGTTCTTCATTTATAGGAGCGGTTACGTAATATGCTCGAATGTTCTCGAAAATACTGGTCTAGGGGAACGATCCTGAAATTGCGAAAAGTTAATTAGAGGTTGCTTGTTCGCATACAGCAAAGCCATCGTATTTTTTATATTTTACATATATATATGGTTAGAATAGAGAGAAGGGTACCCCTTATATTATTGCGAAGTTGTTGTTTCATGTATGGTAGCCTGAGTAGTTGAATGTTATGGAAACCCTATTATGACGTAATCGGTTGCATGATTGCAGTACATTCGTGAGGGCTTGTGAAGTTTGTGTTTTGGATAGGAAGTATATTGCTTGTTTTGTGGTTTAGACGGTCAAATGGCTGAATGTAGTAAGATTAATTTGAAGTTTCTGTACGACTTGAAAGAAAGGGGAAAAGAGCATTACTTGACTGGTGTGTAAATGAAGGTTTACTTAGTAGCCATTATTAGATGTCCTGTTTGTAAGAAGGAAATGCGTTTGGTCGAACGTCGGAAATGCGTACGGTCAAACGTTTTTTTAAAGTGTAAATCTTTTTACGATTTTGTTTATTGTTGCTATGTTCTATTTAAAGCGTTTGGAACTGATTTTTGCATTGGTGGATTTTCTGTTGCTAACAGAGTCTTTACTTTAGAAACATTAGAAACAGTACGTACGTTTTCCGGGATTTTTTTTTTTTTTTTTTTTTTTTTTTTTTTTTTTTTGTGTAAAAATAATGATGATGGATTGTCTCTTTCGAACTAATACTGTTGCTTATTTCGCACTTAGGAATTTCAATGTAATGCGTTTCGTAAAGTTTTTGAATTGAATATATATACGTAACGTAATGTTTCTCTTCAAAAATTTCAAAAATGCATCTTCCAATCTACAGTTTGTTAACATGCGACATTTTGAAAGAAGAACAAATTTATAGGTACCAGAAGACATTTCTCTAAATTTAAATTTTTTGAATTATTTATCGATATCGTTCTAAAATGTGCTAACACTCTTTGTAGTGTACCATTCCTGTTATATAAAAGAATAATTTTTTGGAATCTTGAAGCTCAGTTCATATAGTTTTATAGCTTGTTTATTTATTTCTGTTCGTGTCGTATTTTGTAACTAGCATTTATTAATTGGCAAAGCCAATTAATTAATTACAAATTATAATTTGTAAATTTTTAGTAGTAATTAAACAATTGTGTTTTCAGCTCTAAATTTAAAAACATTTAAAATTCTCCTTTTATTTCCTTTTGCGACACTAATTTTAAACTATCATAAAATTAAAAAAACTTCATTTGCATTAAGTAGAAATACGCATAAATGCCTATTCTTTTTGTTTTTCCAGGCTGCAAGTCCAGCATGTACAGAACTAGAGACCATTATGCTGGATTGGCTAGGTAGGTATGTTTTGCTTATACAGAAGAGGTCCTTCACAAGATAATAAAATAACTTTGGAGCTATATTTTACGAATAATTCTATTATATCTTATCTTTATTTTACAGAACAACGAGCAGAATGGATTGGATCAGATTAGATTTTTAAAATATGGCTAAGCACGGGAGAGCTATTTGCTTAGTAGGCAAATAGACTTTTCGTAATTTGCCCCATTAAATAGAAATTTTCTAAGACAATAGAAGTCTTCCCTGTTGCTTTTTCCAAGCAATGATGTTTTAATTCGAATTTGAATGCAAAAAAATTCAAAACTGTTTAAAGAATTAAAGAAATATTTTAGTATTAAAAGTAAGGAAATCTAAAAGCATTTTCCTGTTTCTTATAAAAAACAGTAGAAGAAACAAGAAATAAAATTTTGTACATTTTGTTTAGATTCCAAGCATTAAATAGTTGTTTCTTATTAATTTAAATGAGCAAAGATAGTATAAATGAATGTACCTTTTCTAAAATTTTTAGAAGAATTCAGAATCGCGATTAAGATAGCGTATAACGAGAGATTGTTCTTGATGCGACTCTTGATTACTGTTCTATGATTGATATCCCACAAACCTATTTTAAAAATAAAATAAGTTCCATAAAAAATTCTAGTAAAGGTTTCTAGTAAATGCTTTCTAGTAAATGCTAGTAAAGGTTTTTATGAAAAAATTCCATAAAAACCTTTACTAGCATTTAGTTTCAAAAAGTGTAAATATGAACAATAAATATTTCATCTGGAAGAAAATTATGTATGTTGCATGAAATACGTTTGCTTTGGTAATGAGAAAAATAATTAAATTTCGTATAACTCCTCCTGTATATAATTTGTTGTTGTTTTATATTCCAAAAAGAGAATGAAAGTGTCATATAGAAAGAAATGTCTCATAAAGAGAGGTATTTAAATGTTTTCAGGTTTCTCTGTTATCTTGATCATTTATTAAAAATCTTGCATTAAATATTTATTGTAAAATATTTTTCATAAAGGCTACATTGGCTACTTTTATATAGGCAGATTTCATACTTGAAATCGAGGCTCGGATTTAATTCTCACTTATGGATGCAATATTGATCTGAACCCTATGGTTTACGCTAGAAAACGTCTTATTAATGACAGTGTGAAACGAAAAGTTTACTGAGGCCATCTTCAGTTGAACACGTGACAAGTGTCTAGCCTTTTGAAAGGGAAAATATTCGGTTGATCTTTGGATTATGGTAACTTGGCGATTTTTTGGCGAAAATTTGGCGACAAACTCTGCTACAGCAATCCTCTATTTTTTTTTCGCCGCCATTTTGTCTTCACGAAGTAAAGACATGTTTCTTTTCTTTTTATTTACTCAACACTTTTTCCAACAATCTAATAGCCGAATTACACTTTGTTAGAAATTTTATGTAACAAAACTGCTTAATCATGACAAATATTAACTGCAAAATTGGGAAAAAGTGCACAATCGCAAACTCCTTGCGCGTTTTTCAGAATAGCACATACACATAAACCATTTACACCTCGACTTATTTTTACTTAAAAAAAATCCCAGAATTGCACAAAAATGGCATTGCACACACTCTTAACTTTATCCATCTACACTGCTATTTTCTCATAAATTACAAAAATTTGCACGAAAATGCAGGAAAATTTTCTGAATCTTAAACTCGGTAAAAAGCACATATATGAAATTACCTGATCGCGAAAAAGTATATACCGTTTCCAAGGATGAACATTTCCACGTATAAAATAAATAAAATATCCAAAATCTTTTACCTCTAAATTATCTATTATATTATAAACGTCACCAACGAATTTGTACCGCAAACATTAAAAATAGTTACAAATACTTAGTGTCAAATATTTAAATTATTTCCATACACGTTTACTTCAACTGAAACGTATACCAAATTCCTACAAACATAAAATTCACAAAATAACTATCATTTAATTAAAATATCACTAAACCATGTACACGTCGACTTATTTTTACTTAAAAAAAAAATCCCAGAATTGCACAAAAATGGCATTGCGCACACTTTTCACTATATCCATGTACACTGCTTTTTCGTCATAAATTAGAAAAATTTCACGAAAATGCAGGATAATTTTCTGAATCTTTAAACTCGGTAAAAAGCACATATATGAAATTACCTGATCGCAAAAAAGTATATACCCTTTCTAAGGATGAACATTTCCACGTATAAAATAAATAAAATATCCAAAAACTTTTACCTCTAAATTATCTATTATATTATAAACGTCAGCAACGAATTTCTACCGCAGACATTAAAAATGGTTACAAATACTTAGTGTCAAATATTTAAATTATTTCCATGCACGTTTACTTCAACTGAAACGTATACCAAATTGCTACAAACATAAAATTCACAAAATAACTATCATTTAATTAAAATATAACTAAACCATGTACACGTCGACTTATTTTTACTTAAAAAAAAACATCTCAGAATTGCACAAAAATGGCATTGCGCACACTCTTCACTATATCCATGTACACTGCTTTTTTCTCATAAATTAGAAAAATTTCACGAAAATGCATGAAAATACTCAACGTATACTACTCAAACGTATTCCAAAATACTACAAACATATAACTCACAAAATCACGATCATTAAATTAAAATATAATTAAATTAAAAAAACACTACTTAAAATATAAATAAGCACATACATTAAATTAATAAAAATTAGATTACAATCCTAATTACTTTAAACTAAATCATTGCTAATGACAATTTTGCAATAATACCATATTAATTTATTTACTCCTTACATTTAGAACAATGCATAAAAATAATATCCTCAAATGATTAAAAATACTAACTTACCTAATCTTCTTCAGAATCTTCATTACGTGGCACGCACACTTCCCTACAGAAAGAGTTCCAATCGGCTGCAGTACTACGGCTAATTTCTAAATCCGAAATCCAGTAGTCAACTGGCAGTCTATTCACCAAGTAATAAGAAATTAATAAAATTTCACCCATACTCAAACTACTTTCAGCAAACCACGTACCCTTCCTTACACTCCGTTTCACAAAATGTCCATTTTCACCAGATTTCTTGCACCGCCATTCAAACTTATCTGTAATATCCTTCCTTTCACACAATCTCAACTTATTATCAGATAAACGCATTAAAAATTTAGAATTCACTTTACATAGCGCCATGCAATCCGAAAATTAATCAACACACAATGAAGCTTAATACAAAATAATATCGTACTACAGATATTTTTCCAAATTTTACCCCCTTTTCCGATTAAAGAACTATAATTCGTCCATTAATGTCACATGACATATCTCATGATCTCTCATTTCCCTCACACAAAATATTGCGTAATCGGAGCTGAGTACTCACGTTATTACCAAAGTCCTAGGTAGTAACCTTTATCGCCTCCAAAATGTCGCCAAACTACCTGTTACCATATTCCAAAGATCAGCCAAATATTCATAAATAAATACTTAGTCTGAAATCTCACCAAAATTTCAAATTCCGCTTTCATTTCCTGAATGTTCATTTGAGGCAACAATAATTAACATGCTAAAACATAAGTAGTTCAATTGAATAGAGAGTTGAAACTGCCCTAAATTTACCTGGAAATGCTTGTTTTCATTTAGCTAAATCGGCAAGGTATTCTTGTGCATTAGGCATTAATAATAATAGTAATATGAGCTATAGTATAATAGCTACTGAAACTGGGTGGTGATAATTGTAGTAAGCAATATCCTTTATTTGTTTATAGTCTGTGGTCAAAGTTTACCAATAAAGATTCTGTGGATAAAGTCAAAAGCGAAAAATAATTTATGTAGGAAAGATGACTTTGGGAGAAAGACTGGTTCATTGCTTAATTAATATTGACAAGGCGTGCTAAAATCTTATATTGCAGAGAAAGTAATCATTCATGGAGATTTTTCTAATAGAATTTATTTATAATTTATGTTACACTTGAAGAAATTCAAGAAAATCCTCCGTCGCCAGATAATATAGCGAACCATCGAAGCCAGTAGCTAAATTTGCAGTTCAGTATTTACGTCCATTACCTTAAAGATTAGAGACCTGTTTCAGTGTTATCTCACTTGTAAAAGTGCAAAGTTTTTATGAGCATTGTTAACTTGGATTCCTAATAGTAACATCAAAAGATCACTAATGTCGGTATTCTGCTGTCAAATGAGAATAAAATATCGGCTATTTGTTGAAAGTTATTGATTCCAGATGTAACTGTAATATCTCATTCCACATGTAACAGTAAGTATGCTTTTCAGTTATTTATGATAATTTCAAATATAGAAAGGGATGCTTTCATAACGAATTTTCTTAGGGAAATCGGCTTATATTTATGTTAGGCATACAGAAATTATCGAAACCCCCCCATTCATTACACATAAGGAAGTTACAAAATAAAAACAATAAAATTTGCTTCCAAGTATGATAAAAAACATCTTAACCGAGCTAAACGTTGGAATTAAAATACCGTAAAACTTTCTCAAATGTACGAACCTATTCAGAAATATAACTGTAAGTATAATATAAAGAAATATAACTACATTATAAAATATAACTGAAGCAATTTACTGAAAATTGATACAAACAAGCTATTTTTACTGCGTAGGTAATGTAATTAACTACCCAGTGATTCTGATATTCATTGTTAGCCATGCAATGGAAACATCTTTTCATTAAAACGTTATAGAAACACTTGCACATTTTCATTCAAAAGATTGGCTAACAGGATTAATAACTTTTAGCTGTTACTAATTTAAGAAAGTTAACCCTTTCAGTACTACTACCACCCCATAGACGGCGTACACGAAACGTTGTCTGTGTACTGCCGTCCCCCACTGGCAATGGTAACGAAACATTTTCTGAGTACGACCGCCGCGCCATATAAAATCAGCATTCACTTTAAGTTACTTAGGTATACAGAGTGATTTTAAATTGCTTCTACAAATTAAGAGAGGTGATAGTACTCATTCAGATGAGCAATAATTACTATAGAACATAGGGTCGCATTCCACTCTGAGAGGCAGAAAAGAGGAATATTAGAATTCCAACCTGAATTTACAACAGTGTTGGAAGAGCGAAGGAACGAGACCAAAAGTTGCACAATCAGTTTAGTGAAAAACTCACAGAATGTTCACAAAACGGATAAAACCGAAAACTTTGCGTTCGAGTGTTAATTCGAGCTCAGACTTTGATGGCAAACACTCAAATTTACATCTTTGGTTGGCAAGGTCTCAACCTCACAAACGATTGCAACAAGTTAATTATCCAAATTATTACGGGGAAAAACTGCTACTCTGATATTAAGTATTAAGGTAGGAGTTTTTTTTCCTTCGCCCATCTTCTACCCTGTCCTCCTGGCCTTTCTATGCTGCGCTTATTCTACTTGAAGCGCTCTTCTATGGGACACAAAGTTCTGACAGCCGGAACACAGCATAAACTTTTCATGCTAATCTCGGCATACAGCGGATGTTGTTGTTAGTTGATAACATTTCAGCCCTTGATTTTTTTAGATGATTAACTTGTTGCAATCGTTTGCGAGGTTGAGACCTTGCCAACCAAAGATGTGAATTTGAGTGTTTGCCATCAAAGTCTGAGCTCAAATTAAACCTCGAACACCAAGTTTTCGGTTTTATCCGTTTTGTACACTCTCTCTTGAGTTTTCCACTAAACTGATTGTGCAACTTTTACTCTTGTTCATTCTCTCTTCCAACACTGTTTATGTTCAGGTTGGAATTCTAATATTCCTCTTTTTTGATTCTCAGAGTGGAATGCGACCCTATGTCCTATGGTAATTATTGCTCATCTGGATGTGTACTATCACCACTCTTAATTTGTAAAAGCAAATTAGAATCACCCTGTATATAATCTCTATAGTAGGCATTAGCTTGCGTGTGACGCATTACTTTACTATTCTGTGTGTAAATTTGCCCGCTGCTCTAATCATTCCATTATATCATTGCTAACAGTCAACAACGTGCCTTTAATAATACGTATTCTATAATACAAATGATGCATATTATATAATATATAATCAACGGAAAACAAATTGGTATGTTTGCTTATATAGTAAATTTTATGAATGTTTTTACTTACAATCTGAACTCAGTTCCCTTCAGAATAAGTGCGAAACATTTGAAAGGATAACAATGGATAAAGGAAATAATTGATTCAGGAAGTGATTCTGATGAAGAAAATGAGTATAAATTAGAACTTCGTAAAAGGAGGATAAACAATCCACCAAGTATATTCAGCACCTCGGAATCTAAAGAAACATAGGAACTTGAAATACGAATTGATACTTCTCTGGTATGAGATGGACTTCTAAGATGTTTAGCCCCAAAATTCATGATTTTACGCCACAACATTCGGGAGTAGTAGGAAACAATTTAAATCGCTCGTCGAGAATTTTTAGATGACTTCGGACTGCATTTTTTCTGAAGATTTAATTCAATTCATTGAGGAAAAAAAGAAACAACTACTGTTGTCGACAACTTAAAAGGGATCACTTATAGGTTTTAGAAGGGACGGGATTAAACCAATTATATTGTTTTATTGCTTCGTCGTTATTAATGACGCGAAACAGAAAGTTATCTTTAAAGGAATACTGGCGTGAAGATAAGATTTTCCGAAGCGATATTTCCAGTGAAATTATGAGCAGAGATCGTTCCTTTTTATTACTGAAAATGTGCATATCTAAAAGGAAAAAATATGAAAGCCGCAAAACATGTTTTCGCGGCTTACGCTGCCATACAGTGCAACCACTCTAGTGGAAAGTTTCTCGTACCACGGATGTATAACCACGGTCAGCTCCTTCTGTACCGAAAGAATACGCATAGAAATTATTTACTCATAGAATAAATACGCATATAAATTTCTCATTTTTTTTTGTTCTGAATTCACGTTATTACGGATTTTGACAGTTGCAGATCGCTCTTAACAGAATTGAGAAATGGTCAGAAAAACACGGGTATATCTTTTCAAAGCAAAAAAATGTCTGCATGCACTTTTGCCGAAAGCGAAATATGCATCCCGAGCCGGAGCTTCACTTTCAAGATTCTTTGATTCCTGTCGTACCAGAAGTCAAGTTTTTAGGAGTGATGTTTGACCGAAAGTTGACCTTCTTTCCCCATGTCCTTTACTCGAGGAAGAAGTCTTTCAAAACACTGAATATTTTAAAAGTCTTGGCGAACACCTCCTGGGGTGCCGAGCGGGAACCAATGCTTCGCATGTACGCTCTAGAAGCTATGGCTCGGTTGTATATGGCTCGGAACGGTCTTCCGCTTTACTGAAGCTAGATCCTGTTCACTACCAGGCCTTGCGGATTTGTTCTGGAGCCTTCAGAACTTCTCCAGTTCAAAGCCTTTATGTCGACTGTTATGAACCACCACTCCAGCTAAGACGCGAGCAATTGTCCCTTCATTATCATTTCACTGTCTTATCACAACTGAAATATCTTTGTAAAATTCTGCTTGATGACAGTGACCTCTTATTTGAAGCACGACCCTCCTGTATTCCTACCTTCTCTTTACGAGTTCGTTCATTAATTGAGAAATATTCCATGTCTGACTTAAACATCCAGCCAGCAAAGCATTTTGAAATACCACCTTGGGAAAATGTACAAATTCGCTTTCTTGATATTTTCTTCCATCTGGTTAAAAAAGTACTAATGAGATCACAGACCAACAAATTTTCTCAGAACATAGACAAATTTACATTATATTCCTGTATATACAGATGGATCGAAAGCAATTGGTCATGTTGGAATGTCTTTCGTAATTGAAAATAATATGGTGGGAAGACGACTTATTCTTAATTGTTCAGTCCTGACATCCGAACTGACTGCAATTTATCATGCCTTTTTATCTATATCTAGACGTTGCCGAAGAAGGTTTATTATCTATTCTGACTCATTCAGTGCTCTGAAGGCCTTAGAAACATTCTCTGACACATAGAGTCCACTTATAGTTGAAATTTTAAAGTTTAATAAAATCCTAAGTAATCGTGGATTTGAAATTCTTTACTGCTGGATTCCTGGACACGTAGGAATAAAAGGTAATGAGTTGGCAGATATCACAGTCAAAGTTGCTGTCGAGGAATCTAGTCAACTCATTCCTCTCAGAGATATCAGCCAAATCATTAAGCAGAAAATTTTAGATAAATGGCAAGAAATCTGGGATGCACAATTAAATAATAAGCTAAGAAGTGTGAAGCCTAGAGTGCAATTTTGGGAAAGTACTCAAAACCGAAGGGAAGAAGTACTCTTGTCTCGTATTAGAATCGGCCACTCCAGAATCACGCACAATTAATCTTCTCAAAGCAGAGAGTGAGCCAATTTGTCCCTACTGTGATAGCATTTTATCTGTTCATCATTTTTTAATAGAATGTCCGAATTTTAATAGACTAAGACTAAAGCATTTTAACGAGTGTGACTTGCCTCTTGACCGTTTAATAGGGAAAGAGGCCACTAATAATTTATTTCTATACCTGAAAGAAACAGGTTTCTATTATTTAATTTAATTTAGCTTTTATTACAGTGTAATTTTGATGTGTTTCATCGCTTGTTACATATCATTTGCTTAGTTTTAATACCTACTCCTTTTAATGTTCACCATTTTATTATTTCATGTAGATTTTATGACTTAGCTAATTGTTGTTTTATAAAGTTTATCTATCTTTTTATAAACTACCATGTGTTTGGCGCATATAACCTTTCTGGCTATGCGCCATTAACTCAACTACCACCACCACCCGATGCAGCGTTGAGTGTTGGCAAACATTTTTCTTTTTAGTCTTTACTCAGTTATTCTTATCAGTGTTCAGTTTTGTAACTAAAAGGGCTTTAAAAGCTTTTGTATTTTTGTTATTAATAATTTGTGTGTTTAATTTATTAAATATTTTCTTCTTGGCGCTTACGCCACATAACATTTAATTCAGCCACAAAATAAAAAATATTTAAAAAAGGCATATCTTTAGAATTTTCAATAGATAGTCTCGCGTGCTCGAGGAGAAAACCGTTTATTCCATACAGTGTTGCCACTGGTGACTTTGAAATTGTTGAGTTTGTTAATAAAAATTCGTTAACGTTTTACCGAATAGAAAATAAATAATAAAACAAATTCGAAATTTAAAATTCGGGCTTCCAGGTGCCCGTGTTCGGATGAAGGACAACGTTATTTAAAATTTGATAGTTCTATGTACAGTTGTTTTTTCACAGTGCGAGAAACATACATACAATTATGCAGATTCTTTATTATTTAATTTCTTTAAATATAATAGAAGGCGATAATATTTGTTTGCAACAGTTTGCAAAGGGACACAACGCATTTAAGTGTTTCGACGCAAAATGCCGTTTCAAGACTAACATCCCATTCGGTACTGACGTCCCTTATAATTATTAATTAAATTATAAAAATATTCTAAATTTTCAGGAAAAATTTTCCAAGTGAAACAAAATGTGAGAACAAATGACGACAACTTTATCTTTTACTACAATAATAAACTTCGATAAAATTTGTTGCCTAAGAGAGAAGTTACTAGAAGTTACCTTTATCCCGGATTTTATATGGTCATCGTCCAATCGGGTTCTTTTTTTTTAATAATTTTCAGTTGTAAAGAAGGCTATTGTCTTATTACCAAATGAAGCGATTATTCTTAGAGTAAAAATTTATAACCACGTTTTTTTGACAAGTATGAATGCAAGTTAATAAAATTTGCATCTTCAGATCTTTGAATGATATTCACTATCAGATTGTAAAATAATTAGCTCGATTTATAGACTTTTCGGACGCTTTATTTATCTTCGTTTCTAATGGTAATGAAGGTAATGTAAACTCGGACTTCAAATAACTAAATTCTTGACATCTTTGTAACACCGCGTTAGCAACAAATACATAATTGAAATATATTCGTGGGCTGTATAAATTTGCTTCAGAGGCGTCAGTTTGAAACCACTGGTCTGTTGTTGTTATTATTGATGTTACCTGTCTGATATAATCATATCAAGTCTACGAATTATTTTCGTGCCAAGGAATAAGTCTGTCGTTAGCCAGAAAACTGACCACCATACAGATGGTTTGGTTTGGTTTATTAGATTACGGCAAAGCACTCGAGGGCTATCTGCCTTAAGGGACCACCATACAGATGACATTCAGTCTTATGCTCACTTCGCCCCAGTTTTGAAAGAGAGCAGCCCGGTGGGGCGGATACGAGGGTCTCCCATCCCTCCTCTTCACAATCACCAACTCCTCGAGAGGACTTTCGGCTCGCAACATATTTTTGAGTGCTCCCATGATGCACAGCTACTATACACTTACAAACACCCACGCTATATCTGGGATTTGAACCCAAGCTCTTCAGTATAGTAGTCAGCGTCGCTAACTACTTTCCCGTCTGGGAGGCAGACCACTGGTCCTTTAGTTTACTAACTGCCTGACTTGTAACTCATCACGTATGTAAGTATGCCATACATGGGTGCCTTCATTCTGGCAGACATGCAAACTCAAATTGGTAGATATATTATGAGTCATTATATAAGGTATTTTCTCTCTTCTTTCCACATGCCTTTCGGGGTGTAATTGGAAGCATACTAGACTCGTATTCTTGGGGTCCCGTGTTCGAGTCCCGGCGAGGGTATATCCTCTCACGTCTCTTTCTTCAAAATAACCTACGACTTTACAACCCTATTGTTATTTAATTCAGATATCTAGCTTCGTTGTTTAGTTAGAGATTAAATTTTTATGCTTAAATTGAGCGAGGTAAAGAATCTTATTCTATGCATCTTAATAGCTTAAACGTTTTTCTTGCAATTTTTCAAGCTTTTTTGGACTGAAGGAAATGCACAGACGTAAAGAATATTTTACGAAGAACTGACATTTCGTTTCTATGTTTTGAAAATCCTTTTCTGTCATAGTATGACAGCACTTAAAATTTTAGATAGGTATAACAGCTGTATAACGAATTTCTAACATAACGATTGCAAAATGATTTTCTATCTTTCATTTAGAGCTTACATTTTTGTGTTTAATTTGCTACCAGCTGGAATAAATATATTTTTTTAAAGGTTGTAAGTAACGCACAGAAGCCGAATGTTCAGATGAAATTTACAAGATAGTATGAAAAGTAAAACTTTTATACCAGTAATTGTTTATAATTATCAAACAAGAATCCAGAACCAATTGAATTACTTGAAAAAGCAAAACCTGTGCGGTATATTTGTCGACGAACAAAACTGAAAATACTTCATATACATGAATTCAGTTATTCAGAATGCATGTAACTCTTGAGTGAATTAATGATTATCGTGAGCGAGTATTGGTAAAATCATCACACAATGAACCCTTTTAGTTTACTGACACATCGAAATGTATGCATGTATAATTTCATATGTATGTATGCACGAAATGTATGCATACACATGTAATTCGATGTACTAAAATGACTTAGGTAAGCATTAACTGAATCTCTCAGCACAGTTAATTATTAATATTTTATAATTTTAAATTACTTTCCATTTTTTTCTTATAGCTTATTTTTATTTTGTATTTTCATGGTAATTATTGATTTTAAAATGTACTAAATAAAGTACATATGTCAGAAACTTGTGAGTTTTTATTGCACAAAAAATCACACTCCTAAATATGTTTACCAAAAAACGGTATTTTACAGGTAAAATGATCGGGCTACCTGAAGATTTTTTGTGTTTGTCAGACAAGAGCAAAGGTGGAGGGGTCATAGAGGTATTGTCATTTTTATTGTGTTGACAATTTTGTTTAAAATTTTTTAACTTTCTTATTCTTGATTCAAAGTGTGAAAATTACACTCGTGAAAAAAATTAAAGGGATACTCTTATTTCTCTCCAGATAGAAGTATAGCATTTTATAACTCTTTATACTTTCATAACTTACATAGTGCAAAAATAATTGCTGCACAATTTCAAACTTAATGAAATGTTAAACAATAAAAAAGAGATGCTAAATAATTGTAATACTAATAATTGCGAGGACGAAAGCAAAAATATAAACTGTATAATTTACCATATCGGAAACGATAATTGACAGTTTCAAGTTGCGCGTGAGGTTCATAAAAGTTTTGTAGAAATTCAGAAGAAAGTTCCGCTGTTCTTTAATTGCAGTTATTAAATCAAGGAGTATTCTAGGAAAAGTTTGAAGTTTGAAATGTTATCCCCAAAGCTGAGCTACACATGTTACATCGCAGGTATGAGTGGTAAGTCCTGTGAGTAGGTAAGTCAGGCTATCTTCTGTGTACTTTCAAATTTCCAACACTTAGATGTGAGCAAGTTAAATCAAGTCATGCATTATCGTCCATCAAGAGGATTTCATCAGCGAAATCTATCTCTGCTATTAATTTTCGTGTACGAATTCTAGATTTTATCTCTACATAAACTGAATACTTACGGAAAGACTTCTGAAAGACGTAATTTATGTGCTACCATTTGACATCTTTTGATCTCAAACTATGATTAACTGACAATGACTTTCCAGAATTTTACTGGGATTTCGTCTTGCTTTTAACTCTCTTCATGTAAATAAATATATGTATAACTGCAAAATCAATTTCTCAAGAAAATTCTGTAGGATGTTTCAGAGTTCATGGGACAAAATTTAAGAGTAGAAGAATATACTAAACAAACATTTTATATAAGAAAATGTAGAGGCAAATTACACGGTGAGGTATTAAATCAATGCATAAACATGAAAGGAAACACTTTTACTTGCAGTATCGTTGAGAAGTACTTCGTAATGCCAATGGCTATTCGAACAGAAAGGTTCTCAACAGAATCAACTGGATTCATGTAAAAGTTCGAAACATTGGGTGATCGGGGTTGCCAATGTGCTGGTACATAAACGTTGAATTCTTCGTGCTCCAGAAGTGGCATCCAGGAAATTACACACATCAGTGCGCAAATGAACTGTCGTGCCGAAACCACAGTCGATTACGAAAGACAAAGAAACGTTTTGAAACAGTTCTGCTAAAACATCTTCCAGAAATATGCAATAACATCTGCCATTGATTCGTATTGTAGCAGATATATGCTATTCAAGAGGTCATTTACACTACTTGCCCACACATTTACAATTTAAGAAGAATCATTCCTGAAATACATGTGGACGTGTAGCTCGTTGTTTTAAGGCTGCTGACAGATAACTGTGCACACTGAAAACACTTTTGTGTGTGAAATTCATCTATGAATAATGTATATAAGGTGAACAGTTCGGCTGCAATACACTGTGCTAAAAAGCTAGTGACAAAATAATGCACTTAGAGTTTTAAAGCTTGAATTACCCGAAAATTAAATGTGCCCAGTTATTCTTTGTTAAAAATTCTCTAAACGGCGATCGACTTGCATCTACGTGACGTGCAGTAGCTGTGGTACTTGAGCATAGTCTGTCTTTCGCAAAGTCTAAAGTGAACTCGTCTACGTTTGGACATCATGCAACTTTTCGCTAACGCGTTTCCTGCTTGCTTGGCGAAGAAAATAGTTTTCCAAAGTTGGCAGTGTAACTACTCATACAATTTGTGATTAGGTATTCATCTGTTGGAATAGTATTCCTAATATGCCTAACTCTCCTCTGTCATTACCATTTACAGCCCTGTACATTAAATGCATTTCTACCTTCTCGGCACCCGCAAAGTCTCTCATTACGGGTGATAACACAGTCGTCAGTGGCTTGTTTTCCCAGATGCATAATGCTGACGAGCTGCAATCCACTTCCTGCCCTCTGCGGGCAACAGGACTCCAAGCTAGTCACTCCATCAATGCTATCAAACACTTATTATTATTATTGGTGGGCGCAGGTTTGAGAAATAATTTAGCACATTGCTATAAGGCAATACTTTTCAAAGACAGTGCAAGTAAGCATTTTCCGGTTTCTTTCATGCCTTATTACTTGTGTTTGTGCCTCAACACTAGCGCTCGTTCAATCCCGTGTAAAACACGTTTGCTGTAGAGTGCAGTACGATTATCCGAAGTTAGTCGCATCATGACTTCTGAACAACCCTCTGTACGAATTTGTGAAACAAACTCCTCTACAGTTCCTATGCCTCCAGTTTATTACACCATTTCAGAAATACAGCGTATGCGGCTGAAGTAGAGAAATCCCAAAACACGGATATTCTCTTTTAGAAATGACTTTCGTGCAGCCTTATACATGGGGTAAGTCTCCTTATTACGCAACAGTATAAAATATAGCAATTTATGTAAGCAATACATAACGTCGTCATCTTCCTCTTTTTGTTCTCTATGAGGTACATTAAACGATATTCCGACGTGACTGTGTGTCGAAAGCTTTAAGGAAAAAAAATTGCCGGCGTTTAACTATTTGGAAATTGATTTATCAGCAAAAAGCATTTGAATCTTAACATTAGTAGGGTGATGAGTTTTTTTAGAGAACTTCCTCAGAATCTTGCTTTTGTGTGAATTCAAGAACTGGAATATACATGCCAAGTTCAAGAATTAACCTTATAAATCTCACAGTATTGCGCATCTGATTTGAAACATATTGTGAGGCACTCGTTAATTTCTTTAAACAAAATTCTAAGTAGTACCTCTTCAAACAACTTATTAAAACTCATATGGCTAGACCCACAAGCGGCCAAGCAGTAAAGTCGCTGAACACTGGTAGTTAGGTTTGGGGCTCGAATCTCGACGAACGGGCTGGCTGAATGGGCGTTCTCGTGGCTTTCCCCATGTGTATCTGAGCCAATTTCCCTCAGGAAGTCCTCCAAGAGGGCATCCCTAACCTTAACAGAAAGCTCTCGAGTACTTTACCACAACTTAATAAACAAACAAACCTTAAATATGGTTACTTAACTTTTTTTAACAGCTAGCACTACCCATTTTTAGGCTTTTGCCACTACTAAGCCAACTACTAGGCCAAAAGTGGTGGTCATTTTATTATGGAGGCAATTAAGAGGCAGCCACCGTTACCTCTTATGAGGAAACAGACGTATTACATCCATTCGGGATTCGGACCTCAGCCCTTCGGTATTGCAGCCGACTCCTTTAACCACTATACCGTCTGGGTGGTGGGTTACTTAAACATAGTTACTTCTTATGACCTGAAATATATATTTAATTTTTATATCAGATTCCTATCTTTATTTATATCAGCTTTAAGTGAGACAGCAAATGGATTTATCACAAGATTAAATAAATCACCAAATCTAATAGATGACGGTTAACTTAGAAGTTGTACTTTTTTTATATATTTCCTTTTCTAATCAGTTATCTAATTCTTAGGTCCGAAGAAGTGGTACAAAAAGCTGCTAAAACTTTTCATACAAATGTCTATTTGTATGAAGGAGGTTTTGAATTTCTCTATGGCACAAAAGTTCACTCACAATTATTTAAAACAGGCTTAGCAGAAATGTATTGCATCTTTTCATGTTTTTTCAAGCAAATCAAGAGCATTAATTCAAATAAAAGACTACTATGATTCACAGAGTTGCAAAGTTTCTTACATAGTTAATTTTCTAAAAGCCGCCTTTACGTTATTAAAACGTAAAAACATAAGATGTAGGAAAACAAATTGAGACTAGAAAGGTTAACTGTTACCAAAATACAGTATTAAAATATTTTTCTGTTCGAATAATTCAAGATGGCGATTGAATTAAAGGCGATTCTTTATTATTTTTGTATTTGTAAGACTTCTTTGGTAATCATTCACTCTCATACTGACTTGTCATTGATTTACCTTTAATGACAAATGGAAAGTATCGTGTTCGATTTTCGTCTAGGATGCGGATATTTTTCAAGATTCTTGCTCTCTGAAAATTTAATTAATGTACCATAAATGATGAGAATTTTTGTCTTTTAAGCTTTTTACTAAACGAAATCAATATGTATGAATTAAGGATCAGTAATGTAACAATAACAGAAATAGGTTCAATAAATTACAACACCAGGTTTGTTTTATGTTTAAGAACGTTGAGTCCTAGTATTTTGACCTAGTTTGGGTTCAGCTCTAGAAGAACGGGCTGGCTGATTGGCGGTCGTGTTTATCTTCATATGTAACATAACTACAAACTAGTTTTCCTCAGAAAGTGCTCCACAAAGACATTCCTCCACTTAGACAGATGATTCTATTGACTTTGCGGTATTCGGATAAGCTAAAGTAAACTGAACGTGGAATATATTGACATGATGGAATCTAGGCTGCATTTTAAGTAGAGAGCAAAGGAAAATGTTAGTAGTTTCAGCTGGGTTCAATAACTGAGTTATCATAACAAATGCGATATTTTCATCTAATTGTTTTCAATATTTGATAGAAGACTGGAAAATGTCAGTTGAACATTGCAGATATAAATTTCGGAGCCGCTTTCTGTAGCAGATATGTCGAACGTCTGGAAAATATCCTAAGCCTTATTCTTCTGTAACTACAGTCACAAACAGGAATTTGAGAGATCCAAAATTTCCTTTCCTTTCTCCCAGATAGACATTAAGCAGCATTTGGTCCTATACTTCTTCTGAAGAAGAATATTTTCATTGTATAACGTATACCTTCGCATCGAAACTTTGCAAATGATGTGACCTCAAGTTTTTCAGTTCTAATACATACCTATACAAAATCTTTTTTTTTAACATTTAAAAAAAAGAATATGATAAATCAGATCCGGAAAACCCGTGGCCCGTCGAGCGTTTTTGTACGATCCAAGAGCAATAATCATATTTCCTATTAATCCTTTTGCCTTTTGATGCTCCTTAAAAAATAACCAAATTTGAATTCACAGTACATTTTTAAGTTTTCAGCTTGGAAACTCTTTTAATTTTTAGTTCTGTTCACATCAAAATAGTGTAGATTGTAGATCACCCTTAATTAACAAGATTTGACGATTTTGGGAAAAATGAAACAATTTTGGTGCGATTTAGTTGATAATGCACCGTGTGAACTAAAACTTGAGGTAATAGATCTGCCGTAAATTCGAGATCAGCCCTTTTCTTCATATCATATTCTTTGATTTTAATTAAATTAATTTAGAAAGAAGGTTCACCTTTGTTAATATAAAATTAGTCACTTTAAATCTCTAATTTTAAATGAAGATCATCTTAATCATTATAACAATTTAAGCTAATAGTATGAAATGCGCATCTAAAAAGGTAATTTATTTTCTCTAAAACTAGGTTGTTTCATCAACAAATCAAGGAAAATGTTATGATGTTTACCATAACTCTTTCTGTTTTAACAAAATACTATTTACTATTTAAAGCTTTAGAAAATTTTTGATTACGCAATGCGAGATAAGGGCATTACCAATTTTGTACAGCAACTGGAAGAGAATGTCATCCACCTAAACACGATCGATCGATCATTCCGTATGCTATTCCAAGAATTTCTAATAGACTTTATGAAATTCCTCTCGCAACGATAATTGTGAGGTGCAAATAGCGCCCATTAAAGTTCAACCCTAGGATGAATAAAGGTTCTTTAAGACCAGTTTTGGTAGTCCGGTAAAGCAGTTCTTTAAAGAAAAGTTAATTATAAGTAACGCTAAACCGTACTAGTGGTAAATCGAGGTAATACTGTTATCTCTACTAATTTAATTTTTTTGGTAACTGATATGGTTTCTACCGTTGCATATCAGAAATGAGGCAATATCAGTTTACGGTTAATTTCCGATAGCTGACATTTCCTGCTGAATGGGTACTTTGGGGAACTCTAAAATGTGACTTAAGTAGCTTTTAACTAAAGTAGACTTAAGTAGCTTTGAAATTTCGGTACTTCTTTCCTATAGCGGTCCCCAATTATATTTGGCGATTTTGGATTTGCGCCTAGATTTTAGCTAAAATTTCGCCAAGCTCGTGAAGTGCGAATGTAAAAATAAACAACACAATGCATAATAATAACAAATATACTTACATGTCGTTCCCTAAGAATATTTCTAAGAATCCTCCTCCTCATTATTATTATTTTATCACATGAAATGGTTCCAGTCATCCGCAACACTTTCACACACATTGCACCATTTCATGGACGTCAATTCCTCTGCCCAAGAATATATAAATCTAATAGCAGAGAGGAATGATATTCTAAAACCGCTGAACTAGTTTTAAACACGGAAGTCTTTATTTTTGCAATTTTTAATATTGCACCTCCAAATGGTTTGATCGTTAATGTAAAGTTTCATGTTGGGGCCATTTTCGCATACACGTTTTCAGGTAAAAGATAGCTTTCTTGAAGGAATGATACGGCATCCACCTCATTACTTGGTAAATTAAAGATTATTAACGTCATATTCACGCAATAAAAAAATGAATATACTTTAAAATAAACAATGCGAATTCTAAAACCTCATCAAAAATGAATAATATAAGAACACGCGACGAGAGCAAAAATGCAACACGGTGCTAATATACGATTACGTGGCGAGGTATAAGAAAACGTAGCCGGTTCTAATATACGATCAACGTGGCGAGGTATAAGGACATGCAGCCAGGATTTGGCTTGATATCTTGGTTGATTAGCAATTCAATCTCGTGGACCCTAAGTACCGAAATTTCTACAGAAAATCTTCTCACCTTAATCATTTTGCAGAAAATCTCCTCACTTCACATTTTTTAATTTCATACATTGTTGTTATTTCTTTCGGCTTTATTCGGAAATCAATGCATTTACATCAAGCCACTCGCCAAAAAACAAATCATTAAATTCAAATTGACATCACCAAAAGAATAAAAACGCTTAAAAATACAATACTAAAACTCAAGTCTTTACAATACGAATAAATTAAGACGTAAAAATTTCAGAATTAAAATCCTGAAAAAACGCTCGGTGATTAGAGAAGTATCGTGAGCTTAGGGCATAGGATCCCTGCCCATTCAATGCAGCAGGAGAACATCACGCCTGTATTGTAACGTAGGGTTAAGGTCCGGCAGACGAGCTGCTTATTTATAGTGTCTGTTTTACAAATATGGCATTCTTTCAGAGATTACCCTTTGATTTAATTGATTGTTCTGTGCTGTATCCGACATAAGATTCTCTCTAATAAGGGAATCCAACGCGGTGGAACTCCATTCTAAGGGAATCAAACGCAGTGGAACTCTGTTCAATAAAAAACTCCGTACCTCTCTTTACTTTTTCATTACCATCAATATCTATGTGGGATGGTATCCACTGAAATTCTACAGTTTTACCGTTACAGTTTAGTTTCCTGATATCTCGTTTTATTTTTGACACAAGAGGAGGCTCAGAGTGGTGTTGAAGAGCTACTGAATTTATGGTCGACTTAGAATCAACAAGAATGACAGTCTTTGTAAAAAAAGAACACGACTATTTCAAATTAGATTTCAAATTAGACACAGCCAAAAAGATCGTATGAAATTCCGCAACAAAGTTTGAAAATTTTTATATATTGCATTTCATTTTATACATTTCTACAGAAAATGTGCATTTTTCATTTCTATAGAATATCTGACTTCACTCACTTTTTTAGAATGAGAAGCAGGTTTAAGCAGGTAGTCGAGCAGTTGGTCATACACTAGCATTGAAAATGCAACACCAAAAAGGAACGACCCGAAAGTTATCCAAATTTCAGGGTAGAATGCTCAGTTTTCGTGCCGGTATTTCTGCTAGGGAAATAATCGTAAAAAATTTGTGCTTTTCTCAGAGGATGCATGTAATAGCAGAGGATGGCAGGCCGTCGTAACGGAGGCAATTCTAGCAGACTCGATTTTAACGATTTTGAGAGGGGCATAGTAATCGGACTTAGAAGGGCAGGTTGGTCTATAGGGCAAATCTCAGCTGACACACACCCGGACGCATCCACAGTGCACCGGCTGTGGCAACGATAGTTAGCACATGGAAATGGGGCAAGTTCGAGGGGTGCCAGTGCAGCCAGAGTGACGTCAGTACACGTGGATCGTCGCATCCGCCTACAAGCGGTGCCGCACCCGCAATTGTGCCCGCCACAGCAGTGGCTTGCATTCGTGGTGTCCATTAGAACTGCCACTGACCCCACATCATAGAGGCCACCATTGCAATGGTGCTAGGCTTGAGAAATGTGGACGACAGAAAGGCACGGGGTCGTGTTCTAGTGGCACGGGGTCGTATCATTGGAGACCAATGATAATCGCTGCGTACGAGTAGGGCGTCGATGTGGAGACAGGTCCAATCCTGCAGCAATTGTGGAACGCCACACTGCACGACAACGCGGCATCGTGTTTTGGGATGCAATTGCGTACGATTCCAGGTCACTTCTAATTTGTCAGAGCACTATGACGGCCCAATGATACGTGGATGATGTGTTGCGGCCGCTGACACTCCCCTACCTTCAGAGAGTGCCCAATACCCTTTATCAGCTGGATAACGCCTGACCACACCCTTCTCGCATAAGTCAACGTGCTCTGCAAGTTGTATAGATATTTCTCTGGTCACCGTTTTCTCCTGGTCTCTCACTAATCGAACACATTTAAGATGTGATTGGACGCTACTTGCCGACCATGCCATACCGGCGTTCAGAAGTCGAACTATGGCAAATGGTTGACAGGGAATAGAGAGTCATTCATCAGGACACCATCCGTAGTCTCACGGAATATGTACCTAGATGTGTTGCCGTGTTTCGTCGTTTAAGATGGTCCTACAACCTACTGAGCCGACGCTGTTCTTTCTCTGTATTCTGCATATCATTTCGAAATAAAGGTCACCCACCTACTGTTTGTTGCGGTCTCTCTCTGCTTGCCGAGTTTCATTTCTGGTCATTCCTTCTTGGTGTTGCATTTTCAGTGTCGGATAGTGTATTAATTACATGCGTAATTATAAGTCGGTTTCAAATGAAATCCATTTTTCAATTGTGTTTTTAAGCAATTGTAACTGCGTTTTATTATTTGTGTCTGTTTATCACTCAAAATATCTTTTTATTTTATTTAAGTTAACAAAAGTTCCTCGTTTCTTTTAAGTAATTCTAGGGCTGACTTCCTAAATCATCCATATTTAAAAATATTCGATGCTTGCATTTCTTTATAGTCAAAAACTTGCTCCCTCGTGATCAAAATATTTGCAGAAGTTGATCTAGAGGTATACTTATACCAATATTTGCATGTGTCAATGAAATTATTCAAACATGACCTACATAAAATCAAATCAATAGCACAATTATACATTCGTGTATGCTTTGCCACAAAGCAAAGGCATAGTTATGTTTTAGCGTTGGAAAAGTTGTGACCAATAAAAACATAACGCAAATAGTTTCCATTTCCTTATAAACACCTTGACATACAAATAAGAGAGGGGGAAAGGGAGGGGAGGAAAACATACAAAACATGATATTTGTTTGTTGAGAGGGAGAAAATACACAAAACAGGATTAAAGCACGGCTGCAGCAGTTAAAGAACCTAATAATATATTGCGCGGCCTTTGTCGAAGACAGTTCTTGCCGTCTCGCAGACGTCAAAGTCTACAATAACACAAGAAAATATGTATGTCAAGGGGTTAAAAGGCGTATGAGTAAAAAACGTCATTAGGCTTTCTGAGTTTATTATATTATTGATAATTTTTACACTTTTCATCGGGAGGAAAGGAAAATTATAACGTTTAAACGACGAACATAAGGATGTTTAAATGCCGGGTATATGGCAGACATTGGACTAAACATAGGACATGTCAGGAACAATATGGAATCGAAAATATCAATGATAGAAGTGGGGCTCCTTGCCGTTATGCTTTCAGGCCAAGAAATATGAAACGAAAATCTCATCAAGTTCCGAAATGACGACTAAATTTCACGATTATCGGACTGAAGATAAGTGTAAAGCTACTCATCATTTCTTAAAACAATGAAACACTTTACTACTGGGACGAGGAAAGTGAAATTTGAATTATGTATTTAATAAATGTAAATGAAATAATATAATGATACATGAATTCCAAAGTCAGTTATATAGATTAAAAATATTTCTTGGAATAAAATATAAGAGTGTTGATAAATGGTTTTGAATTACTTGTGCATATTTTTGACTTAGAGTAAGTGTTTCAAGTCAAGAAACATGTCAACATGTTGAAAGAATTACTCAAGAATGGTATTCAGCTAGCACGGTTTCCTGTTTGTGACATAAACATACCTTATTTAAATTTGAACATTTTTTAATCACTGCTACACACTTGACTGAAACTTAAGGATGAGCGACAATGGCAAGCTGTAGACATCTGACACAAAGTAATAACTAACTATGTATTCGAAATAAGATAAAAAAATTACACACAGGAGAAGAAGACATATGAAGAAGGAATTAGAAGTAAATTTTACCAAAGCCCAGGGAATTTAACTTCTCGATGGGAATATATCTACCCCCAGATGCAGTACAGTAATCACAGTGTAATGGCACGCTTATTACCAGGGGGATGTAAAAGTTTCTAGGACATATTATTAAAATGTTTCGTTAGATCATAGATTAAGTCTTACTTGTTTTCGACAAAGAATTGGAAGCTGTAGTTCGCCTCCCTATGATGTCCCATACGTGCTCAATGGTATCGAGCTCTAGAAAGCATCAGGCCAATGGATTTAATGGATATCCTCATTCTCCGGGAGATCCTGCATTGCCTCATTTGTATGTGATGTGACATAATTATCATAAAATAGTTCAACAACAGTGATTAATAAACTCTTTACAACAGCATTCGCCTATTACGGGGTCATTTTCTATCACTTGTAGCTCAGCACGTTCATTAGTCATGATACCGTCCCACACCACCTCCCCAATACCATTATAACAATACCTTTTTTTGAATACTTTCCTGTTGACTGCCTTACTCCTTTCACGTCATTAATTTGGCTAGGAAGCCGACTGTCATCAGAGAACATTAATCCATTACTGCATAGCCCAGTTTTGGAGGATCTCACACTGTTGTAATCACCTTCTACGGTGCTCTCTAGATAGTGTCTTACTCAGATGATCGGACTTGATTTGCATACTTACTCTAACTGTGCGCATCTGAACAGTATGAGTCACTAGATTCTGCAAGGGTTACATTCTTTAATAATATTCTAGCTTTAGATTTTTGACACATACGTTGTAATGCATATGAAAACTTGTGGTACTTAAAAAATGAATTAAAATTAATTAAAAGATTCAGATATTTTAACTTGCATAATAAGACAATGTTATGCATTTATTTATTTATATTGGATAAAATACAAGTGGAGTCATAACAGCAGATGGTTTGGTTTATGTGATTACGGTAATGCCTTGAGGGCTTATTTGACTAAGGCGAAGGATGCCTTCGTAGAGGACATTATAAGGGAAAATGGCTCGTATACACGTTACACATGGGAAAACCACGAAAACGACCATACAGCCAACTCGTTTGTGGGATTCGAACCTCGGATCGAACTACCAGCGTTCAGCGACTTTACCTTTCGGCGGCTGTTGGGATAACAATAGCGGAAACAAGGCGTTTGTTTGAAACGTCACATATTTTATGTAGGAACTGGAATAAAATATTCAAGTTACGATCATATTATGCTACAATTAAATGCTACAATTAACTTCATGGTTACTATAAGGAGAAATAGTTATGAACAACTTTAAAAGACTAAACATAAGACATAATTTTTATCTTTTCTCTTTGTCGCAGAAGTGAGTCGCAAGTAAGAATGGACGAAAATATGTTGAGTCATAGAGCATCTATCTAATCAGAATAAAATAATAAGCGCTGTAATTTCTCATAGATAGAAATTCATTTCTCTACATCCAGTTCGTCTATTCGCTTTGCCATCTTCCCCATGAATTTTTTACTATATCTTTTTTACTGTTTTTACAAGAGTTTCAAAATTATCTTCATAATATTTTACTTACTACAAAGTAATAAAAATTTTAATTTGATTTCAGACTGCTGATGAAAATTTATCGAAGCCCCCCCAAAATTATATTAATTTGACATTTTCACGGCGCTCAGATAGTAGTTAATTTTGAAACTAAATGCTGTATAATGAAGATAATTTAGTTTTCGAAATTAGCTTAATTTTACGTTTTTCTATTTCAAATTTTGTTACGAACATTAATTTTATGACTCGGTTCACAACCATCACACAGTTTTAGAACTTTTTCTCTTTTTAAATACTACTTTCTCTAGAAGTATCACAATGCAAATAAATAATGATGGGAAGAAAGCTTTAAATATTTTATGTATATTTTAGGGTTCTGCTAGTGATTGCATTTTAGTAAATCTCCTTGCTGCGCGTCATGCTGCCATCAAAGCACTGAAAGAAGAAAAACCTTTTGTAGAAGAAGGAACACTTCTCTCATCCCTTATGGCATACTGTTCCAAAGAAGTAAGCAAGTTTTTAATGATTTCTTGTGTTAGAGAAAGATATTTAGCTTATTTTTTTAACCGATATCTTTTCAAAATACATATGTTTCAGAAATTGTCTAAACAAATATTGGGGGCAATAAAATTACTTATAAGAAAGTTTCTCACTTTATTTTCTCTATTAATGAAAAAATTGTTACCCAGTTTTACAAAAATATTTTGCTTTAAACATCTATATTCTAATAAAAATTACATAGAATATAGAGATAATTATACACTGTACATAACGCAGTACTATATAATCATACAATGCAGTAGGAAACATTAATGAAGACAATGATAATACTTACATTGAAACATGAGAATGGATAACTTAATTAAATGTTATCTATCTTGTTCCATCATAGTTTTGACTGATAGCACCACGAGGAATGCAATCGGCTTGTCACACGAGCGCTGGACCCCCTGTCGCTCATATGTTTTAATTTTAGGTTTTGATGTTCTGTATGATTTGGACCTTTTTATGAACATTCCACTCTTATGTACTTGAAACTCAAGACCGATTATATTACAAATCCCATATCATCTGTTCTATTATTTCTCAGTTTGCTTGATATTTTAAAACCGAATGAGTTATGTTTCTTTACCTTTTCAAAACACTTTGAGGCATTTAAAAGAACAGATGATAAACGTGGCGTATTGCTACCATGTCTATTTTGTTAAACCTTGACATAAAAACTAGTAATTTTGCTCTAGCCAGCTTGTATTGTATTAAGCAAACTGTTCGTGCAGTTCAAACCCTTTCTACCATTCAAAAATGATTTCATTATTGTTATTTACATGGTACAAAAATTTAAATTTATTCTATATGAAATTTTTCGCCTTCAGGTAGAATGTTTCAAAAATAGTTTTAAACCTGTTAATTAAAAAATATATAATTTCTTTTGAATAATTTTAATTAACACAAACCTTCTGCTTAATAAATTAGACATGCAATTGAAGGATACTACAAAAGTTCAATGATTCTTAAGATGTTTAATAAGCACTTTGAATTATTCCTGTAACATCAGCTATTACTTTATTCCTTACTCAAGAACCAACAACCAGTTTTTGAACGATCTGTCACCAATTTCAGCTTAAGTGATTTGAAAGTACTTCTGAAACTCTTAGAAAGGTAATGTTTCTATAAGGCGGAGGAAGGAGAAAGAAAATTATGACTTTGGGGGTAAAGAAATTTGTTATCTAAAACTCATTTACTAAGTCATCTCTTAACCCCTTCCGGTAAAATGACGAGTCTAGCTCGTCATTGTTTTTCATGCCATATCGCACAATGACGAGCTACACTCGTCATGCATACTGTTGAATATGATAATTAATTTAGTTTAAAATTTCTAGTGTACTGAATTTGGCAACACCTTTTTTTACTTGTGGAAATATCACAGATCATATCACATATTGTTTACCGTTAGAATTTCTTGGTACAAGTCACGGCCGAATTGTTGTTAGTCTGTAAGATTTCATTCTTGTAAAAGTTTAGTGTGAGCATCGGTCAATATATATTTCTGTAAAGGAAAAACGGTACTTTTCCGTTTGGCCGGCGCAAATTTCCATTTCGCCGGTGCAAGCGATAAAGTCGCCGAGTGTTGAGATTCATGAAGTGTGCAAGATTTATTTATGGTTGGTGTGAAGAATTGACTTCAGTTAAATGGTGTGAAAAGTTCTTTCAATATTGTTCCAAAATTTAATGTTTAAATATTTTTTATTTATGCATTCAAAATAAAAAGCAAAGGGGTTTTCGTACCGGAAGGGGTTAATCATGAGGCATCACACATCTCAGAACTAAGCTGAAGTGAGTCCTGCAGTAATCTTTGACGAGAAAGGTAGGCTACCTTGTTTTGTCTGCAAAGCCTGAGACATCACATATCTCAGAACTAAGTCGAAGTGAGTTCTGCAGAAATCTTTGACGAGGAAGGTAGGCTATCTTGTTCTGTCAAAAGCCGTAGATGATACTATGGCTGACATCTCCCGCAAGCATGAACACTCCATATTCTCTTAGGAACAAGTCTTCTGGCCCTCGAATCCATTTCATGAGCTTACACTTACCAACCGTTTAGTGCTGTAAGCGTTTGCAACCATACTTATGAACCAATGTTGGACCATCGGGCAACTAGATGAGGGTCGCATGGACAGTTGAATCACTTTCGTTCTTTCACTGTATGAAAGTAGAAGTTAGAGTGAGTCAGTTACCCTTTTCACCGTGACCCACTTGTTAGAAAATCAGGCGAGAGAAGAAGGGTGCGATGCCAAGAACTATATTTTCTTTTAAAATCTTGTACCTATTTCCATTGAAGAAGTTTGGTGGTTCATACCTACCTAACACATCATCTGATTACGTACACCCCTTTATTGCAAATAAAAGGATGTACGTGAGGCAGAAGAGGCGATCGAAGAGGCATTTTACGAAGAAGACAAAGGAGATTTCAAGAGCATTGTCAGGAGTTTCCTCCAGTGTTGTGGTTCAGTGCAATTGCTCCAGATATATTTGAATAAGACAGTTGAAGTTTAAATAGGAACGCTACTAAGAAGAACACCACCCGGCTCTCATAATTCACCGGAATAGGACCTGTTATTAAAGCATAGTACCAAACTGCAAGAAAAAAACTACAGCCATTGAATCTACACCTAGCAATCGGATGAGTTATTTTGAATACAAAAATAAGACCTTTATCTTATTAAAAATTGTTGTTAACGTTTTTTGGCTGATGTAAAGTTCATTACGTTATAAGGTATTTCTCCCGCCTTCCTAGCGTGCCTTCGTAGTGTAGTGGTCAGCACATTCGGCCGGTATTCCAGAAGTCCGTGGTTCGATTCCCGACGAAGGCGGTTGCTAATTTTTCATCTCTCCGGCTTTTCCAATTAACCTAAAGTCTCTACAGTGGGGCCCGAACTAAAAGGGTTGCGGATGGTGACTCTCCACATCCATGATTTGGCGATTAGGTTCCCTAGAAACCCCAGTCGCCCTTTAAAAGGGGGAGTATGTAAGGTATTTCTCCCTCCTTCCTAGCGTGCCTTCGTGGTGTAGTGGTTTTCTCACTGCACCGGTATTCGAGAGGTCCGTGGTTCGATTCTCGGTGAAGGCGTTTGCTCATTTTTCAATCTCTCTTGCTTCCAAAGATATCTAATATCTCTACAACTTACAAAACGTAATTATTAAAGAGTTAGGTAAGATTTACTTACTGCACAAAAATTATCAAAAGTTATTGAGACTTAAGCTTTCCTTCAGTTTATAAAGTGTTGCTTTGATCATGGATATCTTCTGCGGGAATTCACAAATCTTCATAAGAAGGATCAAGCTGACCACTGAGCATGAATGTCAATGACTTCTTTCATCCTTAGTTTTGTCCATTCTGTAGTGTTTCTTCTGATGGCGTGGCAGTGCAATTGTCTTTCATTTTAAGCGTCACAGAACATAGTCTGACACTTTGTCAGTGTGTATAAGAAGCCTGCATACCACTCCGAAAATCAACTTTAGTTGATGAGTATTATTGCAAATGTATTCTTATTTCAAAGAACAGAGTTCCAGACCTCTTCAATTACAAATTAATGCTATTATGCTGTAGAGACATTAGGTTAATTGGAAAAGCCGGAGATATGAAAAATTAGCAACCGCCTTCGCCGGGAATAGAAGCACGGACCTCTGAATACCGGCCCAGCGTGCAGAACCACTACACCACGAAGGCACGCTAAGAAGGTGGGAGAAATACCTTATAATACTGTGATATTGAAGCTGTTAATAGTTATTCTCAGAAATGTTTCTTAACTCAGAAGATCATGCACTCTTATAAACTACGAAGACTAAAGAATTTCTGTTTGCAGTTACTGCAAACATCTTATGTGAATAAATATATTTGACGTAACAGGTATGGCATGTTTAATAGATTTGAAAATTTAAAAGATACCGATAAAGTTTACAGAGCCAGAAATGACATTATAAAAGTCAAAGTGAAATTCGAATTTCCTCTAAATTTCTGAAGAATTGATTAAACAAAAGCAAAATATGTATATTTCATGGAAGCAATAGCAAAGTAGTTAAACAAAAGAGAAAATATAAACTAACCTTGCTTCCATAAAAACAGTAAGTACTTTCACCCAAAGCGGAGTTTCTCTGAGTTACATTTTAGTATACGTTTGTCTCTGCTAGCTGTTCTTCAAATTTTGCTTGAAATAAATTCCTTGTAACACAATCAACAGCATTACAGTCTACTGTAATGTCACAATTAAATCATCTACCAGATGAATTAAAGTACAGAATTATTGAATAAATAAAAATGGATTTACTTAATTTGCGATTTTGAATACTAATTATGTCCGGTCATACACTCATTACAGCGTTTTCTGAAAATTTTTCCTGACTTTTCTCTCAAAGAGAAGAAACATAACATTTGCTTTATAGTTAGACTACCATTTAGGAAAAAGAAAATAATTTATGCTAGTGTTTTAAGAAACATTTCTTTATAATGACTTCCTGTAACACGAGCTATAAAGTTTGCTCTCCGCATAATCAATCACGTAGAGCTGCTCAATTATTTTGGCTAGATATATATTTTGGAGTAAACATAATGAATATAAGTGAAGTTCATGAGCGATTCAGGTTTTCAGAATTAGGTTACAATATTATTCGTGCTCTGTTTTCAGCTAAAACGTAAAGAAACGAGATATAGCCAATTTAGAACTTATGTGAGGATTTTATGTGCGAAAGTAGAAATACTATGATTTGAAAAGGGATTAATTTGAGCAGTGAGAAGCAGAAATATTGAGGTTTGGGCAGGGTTACCTTTGACTATAAATAAATAAGAATATTACTTAATATTCTCTTTCTTCGCGCTTATTTATTTCTAGAACTTTAAGCTCTCACATATGTAATGAAAAAAATTATTGATGGCAACACCCGGTGCGATTTATGATTCTTCCTTTTAATAAATGATGTTGATCTCGACAAAAAGCTCTAGTCACCATCTTGAAAGTGATGAGTAAGCGGACAGCGCGATAGTCCTTCAGTCATATCGACCATTAGTTCAGTCAAATGAACCATTAATAGGGATACTACCTACAGCAAATAACTAACCCAGATTCTCTGTGCATTCTATAAAAATGGGTTGTGTTGACGTTTTCAAGGAATGACTTTTCTTCCTACTGGGGTATTAAGAGCACATGGAATTCTAAGTTCAACTGGAGAAAACATATCTTAAAATATGGGAGAGTCCTTATATTTAAGACAGGGGAGAACATATTCTACGACGAGATATATTTCTGCAATCATTCTTCCTAAAGTATTCATTTTCTCTTTCCATACATGTAATATTTAAAAAGCAGTTACCATTTTATCTAAAATTTATAAATTTGACCAAAATATAATGAATCATTTTATTAGTAACAACAGTGCGAAATTCATGCTTTTTGCGTTGTTGATTTTATAATTTATTTATAAAAAAACTTTTCTCTCTTAATTTTTAGAGGACTTGTATATATAACAATGTAACGCAAAATTAGCCTTCTGCGAAGTTCTACGGCAAATAAATATTTAACGTTTTTCCTTTATTTTAGGCCCATTCAAGTGTCGAGAAAGCTGCTATGATCGGTTTCGTAAAACTTCGAATACTCGACACGGACGAAAAATTTCAGCTACGGGGAGCTACATTAGCGAAGGCAATGGAGGTACAGGAAAATCTTCTTTCCAGTATGAGTAAATAATGAGTAATTAGCCTTTTATGAGAAAATAATTTGTGAACGGTAGTACATCAATCATGATCTTACATTGCCCTTTCTTTTTTGGTTCTAGGAGGATCGTAATATGGGACTAAAGCCTTTTTTTGTAAGTTGAAATTTATTATTATATTTCAGACAAAAATCTCAATTTATTCTTAATGATAGAGCATTTAGTTTTGGTTTTCTAATTCTCTTTTACTGTGAATGATCCAATTCAGTGTTCAAGTAAATTTTGAAATTTCAAAAGTCCCTATAATAGCATAGTTTGCAGTTATATTCTGAAAATGTATTTTTATGTTATGGAAGATTCTTATGTATTTTTTGTTGTGTATAATTATTGCGTATTATTTTACTGTGTTTATTGAATTTGTATTGAGCTTATTTTAAATTAATGTATAATATTTAATATTGTTAAACTTTACGGCAAAGCTCCCTTAAGTTTGGCAGAATTTGTGTTACAGTTAAAAGGGCGCGGGTATTCCGTTTCTCACGAGTCGGCTTCTTTGGAGGTTAGAGGTCACTGTCCAGCTGCATTTTCCTCTTTTCGCGGGGGTTGAAAACACGTGTTTTAATCGTTCAGAGGCGAATAGTTCTGAGGGGCGGCGATATTTTGACAGAGTTATAGGTTGGAAACATTCTTCTGTTGCGTGGGAAAGAAAGGGTATGTCATCTTGTAGAAAGTTCTGTATTTCTGAGAATTTTCAGGCTATTTATTACCTCTCCTCCAAGTGGCTGAGGGAGTCTAAAGGATTAATCTTAAGGATCTAATCTTAAGGAGTTTCCTTAAGATTGGCTAAATTTTTAATTTTAGTGTTGTTTGAGCCAATAGTGATTTTGAGGCGTTTCTTGGTGCGTGTCATCAGAGGTTTCATAAGCCGTTGCACGGGAGGCAGGAGAGATCTTTTTTTGGGACTGAAGATGAGATTTTTAGACTGAAAGAGACCTTTTTAGGAGATTTTTTTGGAGCCTTAGCGGGTGTGCCTCTTTGACGGCGGCCCCATGGGGGCCGGCCGCGGTCTGTGACGTGCTGGGATGGAAACGCGGCGGTTCTTCGGGGTCGACCGCGGTTTACAAATAAGTTGATTATCTCCGAGATTCTGATTACGGGGTCTTGTATGAAATGGTGCGGGTGCTCGTGGTGTTGACGGCGGCATTTCTTGAACTGCGGCTTATTATTTTCGTTTTCGTCGATGAGATTTTTTTTCCCAATTGTGTAAGAATCTGAACTGCTCGTGCTGGAGTCTCTATTTTGCCTTAGAAATTATGGAAATATGGAAAGTCGTCATCTCCTGAGGTCTGCCTTGGTCTGTTGTCTCCAGTTTCGACCTCCTTCTCTTATCTTCAGTGGAACTTTGAAATCGGGAAGTTGATTGAGTTAAAATGTTGCTTGACGGAGGTTAGTGCTGGAACTATGAAAAGTCCGGTTCCTGAAAACAACGATGAAGATTTGGCTGTTATGTTTTCGACGTTTCGTGACTGAATCCGGGCTGCTCCCTGTGTCTCTCAAAGGTGGTACTCGGATCTCGTGAGTGACTTTATATTTTCATTGGTGCTTTATTTTGATAATTAATATTTTTAAATTTGGAAATGTTTAATACTAAAGCAAGAGCTGTCATGTTAAGTAATTAAAAATTGAATATTTTTACTAAATTTCTAGCTGAGAAGGTATTTTTTTAATGTTTAATAGTCAGAAGTTAATTGAACTAATTGGAGGAAGTGAATCTTTGTTTTAATGTTTAAGTGCTATGTTCGATATGATTTTTTCTAAATTAGTTTTTTTTAAATGAGTTTAATCTTCTTGAGTTCCTGTTTAAAATGATCAAGAACTGTGACGTGTTTTACTATGATTTTTGTATTAATGGATTAATGTTAAATATGAGATTAATATGAAAAATCTATGAGTAACTTTTAAAAGATTTTTGTAGGGGTAGTCTGGCCAGCTATCTTAAATTATAATGCGTAGGAATCGTCAATAAATGTGTTTATTATTTTTATTATTGTATGTTTTCTTTTGTGTAGTAATTTGTGGTCTACTGTAGGTCACCCATGTGATCCTTACGGAAACATGGTTTTTCAACCGAACCCTGGGTAATTATATTGCAGTAGTAGGAAAAGGAAAAAATCAGTTTTAGTGTTGGTGACTATACGATCTGTTTACTGAATTTATTTTAATTTGATAAGCAGACTTCTTAATAGTGAGATTGTATCTTTCCCTGGTGTTTTAAAGAGATCTGTGTGGTATTTGAAGTGTTTAGGGTTTAGGGCTATCTCTTGATTTTGTATTGAAATTTATGTGTTTTCAGGTTGGAGATCTAAATTAGTTTTAATTTAGTGAGAGATAGCGTGTTAAAGATTTTGTTGTGGAAGTGAATTTTCGAATTTTGTTATTGTCAATTAATCGTGTTTCTACCAAAACACCAGGGAGGATATCTTTCTTTGATGTCTCTTTAAGATTTAAAAGTTTTGATTATGTTAGTTTAGTTTAGTTTTTTTGTGTCGCGGCACCAAGTAGTCAGTTTTAAAGAGATAAAAGTTAAATGAAAAAATTTTTTTTTCTACGTAACATTTAACATAAATCACTAATGTTATTTATTTGAACCTGCAAATTAAAGACAGTTTGATAAGTAATTTACTACATCAAAGCATTCGTGGGATGCAGAGTTTGAAAGAGATGCTTCTAGAAATGGCTTCTCAGGTAAACTAGCTTCTACATTCCCTGTTGCAATCAAGACTATTTCTTATAAAAAATAAGTTTAATTACGTGTTCTTCCATACTAGATGGCCATTTCTAGAAGCATCTCTCTGACACTGTGCATCGCTCGATGTACACGAACTGACTCCCAAACTTTAAAACTTTTCCAAATTTGGAGGAAGTGGACATCATGTCAAGAAGAGAATAAAAGAACTCGCTTACCATAGTGCCTTCAGGTTCCCAATGCACAGACTGCGAATTTTAAAAATTGATCTCTGTCTAATACATGCCTATTGATCCGTCTTCCCAGGGTCAACACTCTCGGAGCCACGAAGACCGAGAAAGATGAGGAGCATATTGAAACCGTAACTGGCCATCGCGATACATATTTGGATGGCATATTCGACTAACCTCTGGGACATCTCCCAAGAAAAGAAATTTTTGCATTTCTTACTAACCCTCATATGAGCCATAGACTATTTGTCCTCTCTGAAGGCTTAGGAGGGCAGAGTAATAAGTCTGAAAATTGCTGTTTCCAGTTCCATACAGAAATATTGGACCAACAAGCTGGAGAAAATACCCATCGTCTGAATGAAGGACTTGCCCCAAATTGTATGAAGCAAGGAGTAAAGTTCCTAGCCACGTTATAAGATTAGCGATTTGTCTGGAGTACGAGCAACCAAATCATAAATCCTAGCACTGCTGTTTTGAATCCGTGTGGTTGGGAATGTTAATGCCCAATACTATCATGCAATTTTCAGAAGAATTTCTTCTTTTTAACTGCTAATCTTCTTCTGTATGAAGATATGATCTTTTAAAAGTATCTCAGCAAACCGCATATCGCATATCCAGCACAGTTTATCTTCTCTAAAATTGTGTTTAAGCCCTAGAATAGATTCATATTAACTTGATTTCAAATTTCAAACCGTTTAAGAACTCTTGCTTGTTCTCCGGAAAAGGGGAAAATTCCAAATTTCAAAGAAAGATCAGGTAAAATATTGTTTCAAGAAATACGATTGACATCCCACAAAATCTTTGTTTAGTCTGCATGACATCAATAGCTGTAAATATTGTGTCATACAAAAAGGATTCATGAAGTAGTGATCGTAAGCGAGAGGTGGGCGTGCTTAAATATATTGCCTGAGAGTTTATTAATGAGAAAACATTACATGCATGTAATAGAGATTTATGTGCTTCAATATTCGCATTTATATGATAATGAAGGACGAGCACACTGTTTATTATCCAAATTCGTTTACATAACATCAACAAGTCGTCTTTTCTTATCATTTAAACAACGTGCTTTGAGGGTACCAGCACATTTATTGGCACAAGACAGTTATTTGTATCACTGTAGAGGAAACTGTAAAATAACTGCAGTTACGTTGTTCCATTTACGGAAATAAAAAATGGCAAAAAGATGTTCAGCGGTTATTATGCAAAATATTTGCATCCTAATTTTACTTAAATTAAACTGAATAGCCTTAATAGATTGTCGGGTGACTTTTCGTCCCTTCATAACTTAGAAAACGAATTGTCAGAACAAACGCATAAAAACGGCTAGAATATTTATCGGTACTTCATCGTGAAGTTTACAGCTAAAGCTAAATTTCTGCTCTTTGAGGTCAGTTAACACAATAATGGTTGATAATTATAAATAAAAGTCTTTAAGGACCTTTCGCCTGAGCTTCTTCTCATGTAAAACCAAGTACAACATTAACTGATCCACAGTCAGCACATCAGAAGAAAGAAGAAACATGATTAACAGCGCTCCAAGTCCAGATAGCCAAAGCTCTCCCTTTATCTACACTTTAACTCAACTCTCAATTTTTCTTTAAATTCAACTCGTAACTTTTCTGTTACAGTAGACGAAGCAGTAGAAGTTTAGGGAAAATTTAACATAAGAAACAACACAGGAACTAAAATAATTCTTACAACTGCACTAAATAAAAGTGTACTCTGACTTTTAATAAAACGGTCATAAAAATCTTATTCTGTGCGAAACGAAAAGACAAATGACTTCTCATTTTTATTTTCTTTCAGGACACTTTTCTCTAAGAATATAGATTTTTTTGAAAAATTATTTCTTATTTTCGTTGCTAGTTTTAATTGCATTTTCGTTAAGTTTTTTTTATGTTTCTGCTTTAAGGGCTCAATAAGTCCTACAGCGAGGAAACGTAACATGCCATTGAAACATCATTTTACCACAAGGGTTAAATAAAAATTTGGGAACACCTAAACATGACAAATGTTTTTCCTTGAAAATGCAGATGGTACTGTAGTTATTTATATTTATTTATATTTCTTGTGTGGCCAAAAACTTATCAAAGAATTAGACAGACGTAGATGCTTTCTACACATTATTCTGCCCAGTTGCCCAAGTGAATGAATATGTCTGTCATGCACGGATACATTTATGGTGGCACGTGAATATGCTGCACTGCTATATGGTAGTTACTCATGCACGTGTTTGGAAACATGATATAACAGACAGAAGAGAAGTTCTTGTCTAACTGACGGAAGTAAAGATGATGTGTCCAGAATTTAACTGTAAATTATGTTACATAAAACAGTTAGTTTATAAGGTATTTCTCCGGCTTTTCTAGCGTGCCTTCGTGGTGTATTGGTTCTGCACACTGGGCCGGTATTCCAAAGGTCCGTGGTTCGATTCCCGGCGAAGGCGGTTGCTATTTTTCATCTTTTCTGCTTCCAAAAATATACCTAATGTCTCTACAAGTTGTACTATGTGATCGATTCATGCAGTAAAATATCTTGTCTAAGAATCAGCCCTGTTTTTTCCCCAAATAAGTGTAATATTGTAAGTTTTTACAACATAAGGTTAGTAAGAAATCTGCTACTGAGGTAATGTTTACACCAACCCACCTGTTGCACTTAATGCTCGGAGTCTTGTGGCAGTGTCCAAGATCACAGATTCAAAGAAAGCTAATTGTTGAAGCCTATAGAAAGGGTGCTCCTGTTGCTGTCATTAGGATTTTTTTTAGAGGCAGAAAAGATGAAAAATAGCAAACGCCTTCGCTGGGAATCGAACCACGGACCTTTGGAATACCGGCCCAGCGTGCTACCGTTACACCACAAAGACACGCTAGGGAAGTGGGAGAAATACCTTATACTGTGACCGAAATATATAGAACGTATCACAGAAGTTCGTTCATGTTTGTCCAAATTTTCTGGCTTCGAAATTATTCAATGCCAGGAAATATGAAATAACAAAAGGGCCCTACTCGAGGTTTGAACCTCTAATCTTCCATCTGCTAGATGAAAGTGTTAATCGTTTCCGCCACAGCAACACACGCAGGGGAATGCAAATTAGAACCGACTTTAGCGACTAGATGTACGGGTAGAATAAATAATGTTAAAGGTCATTAGCTTTGTGTTAAAGCAGGATTCGTGAAAAATGTGTAGTGCGCCGTCGGCACATTCCGATTTACCCCGACGAGCTTCCCAATTACACCCCGAAGGCATGCAGCAGGGAGGGAGAAAAACCATACAAAGGAGTAAAATATATTTATTAGAGGTATTTATATTTAAAATTTTAAAATAACTTCATTGTACTTTAGCAATATCCCAGCCACTTCGATGCATGTGTCAGTAAACATTTTCAAAAATGCCTGTCATTACAATGATTTCTGCGAGAAGGACATTTGCACAGGCTCGAATGGTAATAATTCAAGCTGCTCACGATTGGTAGGGCAAACAATGTTCTCTGGCATGCGTGAGTGGGATTTTTGGCAATATATTTCTATGTAAAAATCAGCTGGCTTTTTGTATGCTTGACCTAACTCTCAAGCACTCTACGTAACCATTTTAAACAAAAAAGTCCATCCTTATATCGCGAACATTGTTCCCTGCAGAAAGTATCATTTATACATCATCGCTACGTTACTCATACATCTCAGCTAGACAGGTTAATAAGATGTTTTACCTTTTACATTCTCTTCAGTCACCAAAACTAAATATTATATTATTAGGACGGTACGACCACATTCGCAGAATTAATTTCGAACGCACTCTCCATCTCTACTTTATAGAAACGTGACTGAAGATTGAGTAAGAATGGTATAACATCAGTTATCCAACATAAAAAATTTTTATTCCTCCATTCTTAAGTTTCAATAACATATGCTTCGGCAATGCGGGACTGGACGTCGAAAGGGACAATTCTCAGACCCGCATATTTCCATGGTTGGGTTACAATTTTTACTTACTAAACAGACTTGAACGCCAAACAGTAATCGATTATCGCTCAGATTGGAATCACATGATCCTTCAGAAGCAGAGCTTTCATCTGATTGGTTGATCTGAAATTTTCGGGGAGGTTTCAAATAATCCCGCGTAGCAGGTACATCGTTTCCGTAACTAAGACTTCGCGTCCATTGGAGCTGTTTTTCTAGGAATCCTCCCGTTTAAACCAGTGTTACCAGAGTCTCGTTTCTCAGAAAAGTCCCGTCTAGCAGGGAGCGTCGCCAGTTGTGATAACCCCTTAAGAAGAATTTAGGGAACCTTAGTTAAGAAACATAATCCTACACCATATTACTGAAGAAATTCATCTTTCTAGCAGATTTTAGTATGCTTCGCCTAAAATATTCATGCCCAAAATAATCTTTAGCTGGAACTGAAAATTTTAGGTATATGCTAGTTATTTAGGAATTTACTACTTGAACATTCATCCTCTAAAAACTGTAAATGCGGCTATCTTAACTCTTTTCGGATGAAATTCTATTTAAATTTCAAAAACGTTACATTTTAGATGATTATATCCATTCTTCTTTCGTAATCTTATGATTTTTAAAGTTGGTTTTTAAAGTTTTAAAGTTATGAAATGTAAAATAAACAAATATGCAAATAAAATTACTTCCACCATATAAAATAGGAAGTTTTTTGATGCAAATTTAGAAAATAGTAAAAATTTAGAAATCCATGTAACAAGAGTTTCTCAAAATTAATTCAACGAGAAATGGGGTTTTTGACTTGAAATTTACTTATTTTTCATAGGTCGCAGCGACATTAGGGACTACCTCGTGTTGTTCTTTTGATCCGATCCACGAGATAGGACCCATATGTGAGAAATTTGGGGTTTGGCTTCATGTTGATGCGGCGTATGCGGGCAGTGCCTTAATTTGCCCCGAATTCAAACATCTCCTGAAAGGAATAGAAGTAAGTAAATTTTCATGCACAATATAATTTTACTTTAAGTAATTTAAGCAAATTTGGATGCTTGTAACTGTCAAAAAAGAAAGCGAAATGCATTTTGGATTTCCAAAACATTCAATAACATTCAGTAATCTCTATATAGACTCACTAGAATTTAAGGAAGTACGAGTAGGTTCGAACAGTATCAGATCAAAATTTCATTTTTTTAGTCGTTTACAAGTATTATTTGATTTAAAACATAGCAAAAGGAGAAAATTAATAAAAATTTTATTCAGATTTTTAATACAATATTTTAGAATAAAATTAATCACTAACTGATAATTAAATTATTCTGTTTAATACATTGTAAAATGGACTCGTGGGTTACACCCGAGATAAGTGTGAAGTATAGCGTCTAATTCGTATTTGCTTTAAACATAGCAAAAGGGTATTTTCTACAAGTGAAGATGGATGATAAATATTCGTGGTGATGGAATGGATTTCGTGATGGAATGGATTCGTTGATGATAAGTATTGCATATGACTATGGAAAAAGTTCTATCCATTCTTGTGCTTCATGGAACGCTGTGGTAAAGCTGACCAAGTTGACAGAAACAGATCCGCGGAGAACATTTTGATAGATATTCTGAGATAAATTGACTGGTTTTACTGCGGTACTGATAGCTCTTACCAGGAAGCTCTTGGGATCTTTAAAGCTGAAATTCGACGCTTTCACATACTACATAGTGGATGCTAACCGCTGTCGGATTACCCAGTCAGCTTCTACCGCCGCTTTTGTGTATTTATCTCATCTACTTCATCATTAACACATCCAATGATGTGGTAGTGATGTCCCTACACTACATTCATACACTACCATTGTATTCCTTTTATGTCAGCGTAGTGAAATGAAATATAAGTCTCCATTAAAATAAAAATTCAGTTAAACAACAAACTATATTAATGAATACATATACAGTGAAAATCTTTTAACACGAAATTGAGGGGACTGAAATATATTTTCATGTTAAAAGAATTTAGTGTTAAAGGATATTGAAAAAAAAAATAAAAGACATATATTCAACTAAATTAAGTTTATTAGGGTACGTTTGTTTACATAGATATGTATAGATGCATGTATTTAATAACAATCAATGAAACAAAAACATCCACAAGAACTTAATGAAAATTAATACAAAATTTTCAAGTTCTTTTAAAAACAAAACATTTATTGAGTTTTTGGAAAATAATCTGATATTTTTCTTTGCATTGTCTTTTTTAGTATAAAATAGTTCAATGTCGTTCAAAATAGTTCAATGAAATATTTGCTAAATACCATTATTTCTCACTTATGCCAACAAATGTCGACATTCACCATACACTGATAACGAATCTTGAATACAAGTATTTTTGTTGCTTTTTTAAATCATACTTTGTTATTAAAATGTATTATGATGCATGTTAAAATAGGAGAAAGTTTAAGTAACAGCTCATTTATCTAAACTGCTGAATTTAAAATACATTCTAAATACATTCTAAATGAGAAAAGAAAATTACACAAATAAGCGTACTTAATTCTATGACTGTATACAATCTTATTTATTGCAGCAATTTAATCTGTTACGACACTTTGAATTGCACTAGGGGGCGTGCATTGCTTTTACAACTGCATTTAGCCGTAGAACACTTCTATCTTCTCGGCTTCTCGTTTCGGCCTCCACCAGATCATACTTGTGCTTGTCGACATACATCGATGATGATCCGAATGTATAAAAATGTAATCAAATTTCGGTCTTACAAGGATGTATTTACTATGTGTTGACATTCAGCAGAGATGTCGACATTTTCGAATATTGATCTTCCACGGTAACATACTCATTAAAAAAAAGAAAAATTAAAAACAAAAATTCTGTTACTTTACTTCTACAGCAAATTTTAGTAATTAATGACATTGCGCAGCATGAACTGAATTTTAACTGTGTTTGAAATGAATGTATTAAATAAAAACCAATGTATTTTGTATTACACCAGATAATCTAAAGTATTTTTAGGCGGAATTTTCATCAAAGAAAAATGCTCACTCGGGAGTTTTCGATGTATATTGAGTTGTATATAATTTATAATAAAGCGTATGGCCAAACTTACAGTGCTCTTTGGTGGTGAAACATTAGCCCAAATTTTTGCTTTAGTTTATTAAAATTTCTGTCTCCTGGTAAAGGATGAAGCATTTTTGCGCTTTTTTAACTCTTATTTTTTTCCTTTATCAATTTATTATTTCCCTTTATCATTTTTATCCTCATCGTTTTACTCAGTATTCTCGGTAGAATTAATAAGGACGAATCTATTCTTTGGTGGAAGATTTCTTATGGGTAACTGGCTCGTATATAGGTTACACATGGGAAAAAACACGAAAATGCTCATACAGCAAGCGCATTCGCCTGGAATGAAACCCAAGTCGGAACTACTAGCGGCTTCACCTCTCAAACTCTGGTGGACTTTTTTATTTTGCATAAAGTTTAATTTGGTGGCATAGATAGTTGTGAAAAGATGGTGGTTTTGGATGAAAGACCAGATAAAAGTGCGATATTAGATAGAAATGTGTTGGCTCCAGCGAGATTTGACACCAGGCAAGGAAGAAATGCATTATAAGTATTTGGGCGGTTAACAGACTCATTTAGGGCGTCGACGATCAAGCAGAATGTTCTCTTTCATAGAACAGGGTCGGCTTCAAAATTTTTAGAAGAAATTCAGATGAATTTTGTGTTGCATGCTATGCCGGAGTCACAAAGCTTGTAATAGTTGCATCAGTTTTAGAAATGCAAACTCGTATAAATTTATTGGGAAGGCTATGTTAGACCATGGTGGTGCATCGAACTCTGTTGAAAGCATTACCATCAGTGGAAAACGGAGTATTAGAAACGGAGTTGTATAATCAGCTTTTAACGGAGGGTGAGGAACTAACGAAATTTATACTTAGAAAAATGGAGATTTGTAAGTTATTGTATAGGAATGAGCAAGAGATAATAATGCCGCGATTTTTAGCGAAAGTAGAGGGAATCTGTAGAATTAAGAAGCGTCCAAACATTAAATGACGTACCGCAACTGACTTACAGACAAGAATTGGTTTTCGCAGAAACAAAGGGTATAGAGCTGGTGAGCAAGGCCGGAAATTTCCACCAAGGCATTAAAAATGATGGATTTCGGAACGAGGGTGAAAAAAGGTGAGAATTTCGGGGAAAAAAGATTTTACCGATAGAAATGCCAGAGTAAAGACATAAAGACTTAATTGTCAGCTGTCACGTATACGGGCCAGCAAGAAACGCACTTATTTCCTGGCCGACACGCTGCGCTGCCAGGGCCTTTCCTCGCTCACCCCCCGGCTGTCACACATTTGTGCTAGTGTCCTGCAACGTTTTAGAGACCACTAGATATTGTCTTGTGTCCATTACTTTTGAACTGAATATAGTTTTAAGATCCTGACCTTCAATTTGATTACATTCTGTAGAACGCTGGTGTCAGCTCTCGCGATTGGGGGTGGCCTAATATAAACAGGCAGAGCTCATCTCTTTAACTCGTCAAGTGATATAAACGTTCGCGTTTCCATATTCCTTTGAATCCTTTTTTATTCATTTTTTGCTACTATGTAGGGTCTTATAGAGTTCTCAGTTGAGGCACTATTACGCTTTTATTTTGGAAAGCCTTCAGTTTATTACGACGAGCAAGCGTTATTTATCAGCCAAATAGTAAATGAGCCAATTAGTGATATGAATGAGAGAGTTGATTTATTTTGTAAAGAGTTAGAGAGCGATATTTCTAGTGATTCTCATATGGACATTTTGTTAGATACTGAAATCACTGAGTGCCTGCCTTCCAGTTCACAGGAAAGATTTTGTTACTTCTCCATGTAAACAGTCTTTATTATATTTTTTTGTTAATTCAAAAGTTTATTAATGTATTTAATCAATTAAAACCTCGGATTAATTTGAATAGCACTTCCGAAAATTATTTCTCAAAGTAAGCACGATTTTTATATATTTTCATGTGAAGGAAAAAGATTATTAAGCGCTGATTTTAACTTATATGATAGCTTAAGTAATAATTTAAAGTAGAACCAAAAATTAGGATGTTAGGACGTGAACCTTTTTTTGTGATTTTTTTTTCTAAAGTTTCTCGGATTATGCTTGTGTTAGAAAATGTTTATCAAAATTTTTTCAGACATTTCCAGACCCCATTTGGAACAAAAAGAAAACCAAACGTAATGTTTATATAGTATGAAGAGACAGAAAAGGGACTTCCAGAGTCTAAAACATGCAGAGATCATAACCCCGGATTTGAAAATGACCGACCCATATGTGAGCTTTCAAATTTACTCACTTTTCAATATGAGCAGTTCTGATGCGAGAGGGGACCTCGATAGCGTGTTTTAATAGAACTATCAGTCTGGCAGAATAAAATTATTCCGTGACAGAACAGAAGCACATTCATGAGTGTGTGCAGTGAAGAAATTTAGAGTTTATTTCTCGGAGAAAGAAGTTTAAATACTCACCGATCATGCGGTGTTAAGAAAGTTGGAAAATACACAACATTTAATACCGAGTTATGATTAAATAGACTTCGAATTTGGAAGAGTTCAGTCTGAAATTAATTGCAAGGGAAAATAAAATATCAGATGCTTTATCAAGATTTAAGTTCACGAAAACGGCGATAAAATAAAATGACACATGTTAACTTCTGTGGTTCAAGATTCTAGGGAAACGCGGATTAAGGACTTTCAAAGGGATCGAGAATTTGGACAAATTTATGCATATTTAAAAGATCCCTAATAGTTTCAATCGATGAATGTAATAGAAATTAGAGGTAGGGTCGAACGTGCGAAATAATCGGTGATATTTTATTTTATATAAAAACAATGAATGAAAATTTTGAATTAAGACCACTTACCCCAGCCGTTTTTGTGCTATAAGTTTTGCGCGAATTACATGACGATCCTATTTCAGCATCTATGACGGTGCGGTCAACAATACAGAGAATGAAGGAAGCTGTGTTCTTCCTCAGGTTGCAACAAATTATACGCCAATCTGTCCAGAGCTGTATCATATGCCAGATGTGTATACACGTAAATTTCCGTCCGGAGAGCTTCTTAAATTGTATAATTTTCGAAAAGAAATTTTAGGAGTAAATTTGTTAAGTCCTTTTGCTAGAAGTAAAGTAAATAAAACACGTTATTTATTAGTGATTGCTGATCGTTTTGAAGCCGTGCGCACTAATACCATTAGACCGTGCTTTAAATAGTGTTGTAGCAAACGAACTTTTAAAAATTGCTTTTGAATATACAGAGCTCAACTAAAAATAATTTCAGATAATAGACTGCAATTTGTAAATAACAATTTGGAGAAGCTGTGCATAGACCTGGACATAAAACGCATAAAAAAGACCCCAAACAGACTTTCGTTAAATATTGCTGAGCACGTAAACAGAAACATAGTACAGATAATCCATTGTTATGTGAGAAAATATCACAGCACTTGAATACATTAAAAATGATTGATTTATACATTAAAAAATTAGCTTACTCACTGCAATCCGCAAAACATGGAACAACGGAAAAATCACTGGCAGAATTATTTCTTGATAAAAAGATAATGACTTTATACGTGATTTTCTGAGGGAGAGAGAAAGCCGGAGTTTGAACAAAAAGGCATTATAATGTTAATCGATAAGGACAAGGGTAATGTAAAATAAGTCTAATCGCCAGGGACAGGCAAAAGTTGTATTTTAATAATAGTAGATATAATGATTGGAGACAAAGTTTTCAAAATCAATCATACGCTCTTATACGAAGAAAAAAAATAAAAAAGTAAATTTAGTCCCAAATTTCAAGGACTGTATTTAGTGGTAAAATATCAAAGGTAATGTAGTATTTTTCAAACGAATTTGGGACAGACAGCGTCTACGAACGTCGATCAAATTAAAACATTTTATTTTAGAAAAGACACTCTGTTCAGAGAAATGAGAATTCAAGTAGAGGTACCTTGGCAAAGGCAGACATAGACGACAGGCAAAGCTGAAAATAAAAACTTAAGTTAATTTAACTAATACTGAATTTAAGGAAAGGGGATCACCCTGAGAGTAGAAAAGTTGAAGAGAAAGATCTTTCATTTCTGTGTTTTGTTGACACGAAGTTCGCTCATTCCAGAAGCATTTCGGCGCAAGGAATTTTACGGAAATTTACAAATAAAGTGTGACAGTTTAGCGTGCTTTATGCTGCCCTCATGATTGAAGTAAACAGACTGCAGGCGACGCTAATGCTAGTTTTGCTGGGAATACTATAGTAGATAGGTTAGATCTTATTTGGTAAATTTGTGTTCAAAATTCTGTCACGGGCTAAGTAATGTTTCAGATTAGATGTAATTTGTTGCATTTATATCCTTTCAGAAAGGAAACTTTGAGTTTTAAACCAGGCCCAGGTTGTCTGGTAAATTTGTGTTCGTATATTTTAATTTGAACGCTCCCGAGTGGTGAGGTAACAAAAAACTAGCAGTTTTTTTAATCAAAGTTGAGTACTGTTTGTTTGACGATTAGCTATTCTGATATTAATAATTCACTTTATAGAACAATCGTAACACATTATTTTTATGGTAATTATCACCGCTAAATTAGTTGGAACACACAAGTGTTATAACTTAGAACAGCAGGTGATTCATTAAAATAACTAAGATGCTTATTCTCAACTAATTTGAAATAAGACAAAAAAGCAATATCATTATTTTTTGTAAATAAACAGAAACCAATGAAATAAAAAATAAATATACGTTACTTTAGTAGTTTAGTAATTAAGACATAATGAAATGTTATGACCTATCTTGATAGCTTTACAATGTATTAGCGTGAATTCATAACTTCAATTTACAAATAAAAGTATAATGATTTCCTAGAGAGGCCCATTCTTTAAAGACAATGTAACGCGTGAAGAGCTTTATCTCTACATATAATAAAAGGAAGAGTCTGTCTGTGTGTGTGTCTTACGTTCGTGCTGCTCGTAAGCTAATAGACCCAGGGATACGAAATTTGGTTCATAGGGTGCATCTAGACAGCAGCCATTGCACCTCGAAGCGACTTTTTCAAAATTTGAATGAGAGTTTTTTTTTTTTTTAATTTTACGTTTTTTGTTGAAATCGCATCAAATCGATAATTTTCTCTCATTATATCAGCAGCTATTGCACGCAGCCATTGTTTCTAATATATCACTGTTGCCATTGTTGCAGATATTAGCACTGTTGCCACTCGTAAAAATGAGGGCGATAATTCTGTGCAGTTTTTTAATTTAACGTTTCTCTTGGATACTGGACGTTTGTCGAGAGAAGGCAACTGGAAGTTGGTTAATTTATTTATTTGGATAATTTATATTTGTATTAAGAAACATTGCTTATTTCATTGTGATTTTTTATATGTAATAAATTTTTATTGAAATTATTTTTGGTAAAGCTGTTCTGAAGAGTAAAATTCTGTGCAGTTTTTAAATTTAATATTTAGTGTTCCCTTTAAGCATTTTTCCGGTACATTTAAAAGCCAGACGATGGCTGACCGAGTAGCGGCTAGTATTAATTTATGTATTTATGTATATTTTTAGTTTTCTAAATAACAAATATGGAGCATAAAAATTCTATTTTCTTTTTTCCTAAGCTAGAAGTTCATATCATTTCTAAACACAAATATAAATTAATTGGAACATGAATTAGATCTTACGTCTGTAAGAGCTTGATTAACCTAAAAGATATTATATAATTTTTTGTTTTTAATAATTTTCATACACAATACTTCAATGCTTTAGTTACTTTTTCTTTACATTTAAATTATTATGATTTCAGTATGCCATGTCATTTAATATGAATCCGAACAAATGGATGTTAGTGAATTTTGATTGCTCTACAATGTGGTAAGTAAAAGTTTGAGCAGTTTGTATTTGAGTTTAGATATATTTACAGTATACTGAAAAACGCAAGTGAAGTGAATAAATAATAAAATCTATGCTTGGTTTTAGGGTAAAGGATCGTTTCAAACTTACTCAAGCTTTAGTTGTTGATCCTCTATATCTGCAGCATAGTTTTTCAGGTAACTGATCATAACAAATTTCATAGATGTTTTCAACAATAAAAATACTGACTTTATCTTAATTTATGAGCTCTGAGTAACTGTTTTCAAATTATTACAAAAGTAAAATATGATGACAGTTTTACGTTGGCAGTAAATCTTATTAAGCATAATATCTTAGTGATAAACATATCACTATACTGAAAAAGTGAATAAATTTTTAATTATGATAATTTTTAATAAATAATAAACTTATTAAATAATTAATGGTGATACGAAGATACAATTTAAATTTTAAGTTTAACGTTTTCTACTCTTATGAATTTATGTCCTTATTTTTTCTTTCAGATAAATCCATCGACTACAGAGTGAGTATATTTTCATTTGATACTGCCTAGCAGTATTGCTGACATCTTCTTATATCATTTAAAGCATTTCAGGATTCTAAACTGTGAAATTAGTTTCAGAAATAATTATGGAAACACACATAACTAGGCACTTTTAATTTGGCCTAGATTTACGATAAAATTTAGTATTTGAAATCTGTAATGCCATATTTAGTATGAGACAAGAAGCAATTAAAAACAAATTGCGTTGAATGATTCTTGCAAATGACATGAATAAATGTATACGTAATTGAGTTTTAAACATCAAATAACACTAAAAAATGACAATTGTTATCAAGCATATCTATATTTATTAAAGTATATTATTCTAAAGTGCCATTTAGAAAACCAAGTGCTAGCCCAACAACTGAGAGAAATTATAGCTAGCAGATGGCTTGTAAGGAATAGTGCTATCCATAAAGAATATAAAATTAAAATGTTAACAAAATACATGCAGACATTGTAAAGAAATTTTTAGTAATATTGGACATGTAAATAATGAAAATATACTACTACTGGATTATAAATTTCACGTTAGAGCAAATAAAAAAAAGGCCTCCCGGAACAGTGCTCCTTTACTTAAATTAGTTTACTTTTGTTTTTCGTCTCTTAAAGTCTGTACACAAATATTTTTTTGGATGTGAAACGCTTCTAGAAAATCTAATTCACAAATGGAAGGTGTATTTTGAATAATTTTGACTGTAGAAAAAAGAAAAGTGTGATTTTCTGATCAACAGTGCTCGGCAACAGAAAATTTGTGTTTCCTTTTACCTGACATATGCCTCATATTCTTTAATACGAAAATTTAAAGTTCTCTTAGTTTGACCAATGTAAATCAAGCCACAATGGCAAGGAATCCTGTAAATACACCAGGAATTCCTATAGGGAATGGAGTTCTTAAGTATGGAATAGAGAATTTTATTGAGAGTAGAAAAACGACCCGAAAGTTAAATTTACAGTGAAGAACATAAGGCATATGTCAGGAAAAAGGAAACACGGGAATTCTCTGTTGCCTAGCACTGTTCATCAGAAAATCACACTTTCCATCTTTCTGCAGACTAAATTATTCAAAAAATATCTTCCATTTATGAATTAGATTTTCTAGGGGCGTCTCACATCAAAAAATCTTTCTGGGCTATGACCCTAAATTCCAATCCATTCTTTAGTCTACTTTGTGCTCACTGTTTTTCAAATCTTCCCTTATTTGGCTTAATTGTTATAACCATTTTATGAATTTAATTTTATACTAAATTTCACACAATTCTTTCTCCCTCCTGCAAATCCAGAGATATTTTTAGTTAACTCCTTACTTTCAGCCTATCAGGAACGCCCCTGACGTCACTACTATGCCTACCCAGCTTTTTACGCCTGGTTTCCGTGGCGGTTATGCGGCGTGTATTCAACATTTCACTAAATCATCGAAGTGTCTGACTTGACTGGGATTCTTCTCTGTATCTGGAGAGCATTTCGTTCTCTTGAGTTATCTTCGAAAAGCTAGCCATAATTTTTTTATCAACTTATTCAACCTATTCCAAACAGGATCGGACTACGTTCTGTAATATGTGACGTGCTCACATATTACTTATTTAGAAACACACATTTATTTAGAAAATAAAATGTTAAATAATTTTTCATTCACCATATGTTTTCTATGTGTTAAAGAAAATACCTCATTACGTTAGCTTCATTTCGCTTCAACGATGGAAGAAACCTGTAGTTAAGAGGTTTTTTTTTTCAAGAAACCTGTAGTTAACAGGTTTTTTTTTTCAAGAAACCTGTAGTTAACAGGTTTTTTTTTTCAAGAAACCTGTAGTTAACAGGTTTTTTTTTTTCAAAAAACCTGTAGTTAACAGGTTTTTTTTTCCAAGAAACCTGTAGTTAGTGGAATAATGCCACTTTTTCTTAGAAAACTGCAGACTTTCAGACCTCTGTCTCACTATTTATAACTAGGGTCGCAATTTTATTGCAAAACGAATTTCGTGATAATCATTTTAAGAGATTTTCTAAGATTTCGTGAATATTAAATTTTTCAGCGAAATCTGAATACATTCAAAAAATTTATAATTATAAATATTATATTTTTACATGTCTATTGCAACTTCTAGATTATTTTTCTGATTTAAATAAATTTAATATTTCATCCATTCGAATTTATTCGAAAAAAGCTTCAAATTTAATCTATTCCAAAAATGCAAAACAAACTTTCGAATACCCCCCCCCCTTTGCCAGTACCTGGGCGACTAAAAGAGATTGTTTTCCAAAGCTACATAAGGTCTCCATCCGTTACCTGTCAGTATTGGTGAACCTCAGCGAAGCAGATGGATCGTTCCTTAAGCTGAAAAGCGACAAGGAAGATGTATTAACACTGAAACATATTTTTTGAATGAAAGTATGTAAATTTACTTATCTAGAAATGCATAATAGTAAAACTACTGGGTGCTAATATTCTACAGATAACAGTTAAAACTAGTAAACAATAACGAGATTTGGCATTAAAGCGCTATCTGATAACTTTCAAAATTCAGTTTCGAAAATTTGGAAAAGTAAAAAGCTCATCTGTTCTTACAACGAAATAATGAAGAGGTAAGGAGCAAAATATATGTACTTTGGCTCTCAATACGTAAGAACTTAAAATGCAACGTTAAACAGAACTATAGAATTGATGAGAACTTGATCTTTGGAAAATTAGGTCAGATAATACACTGCCTGCCAAGAGTTAAGCAGTAAATGCAAATCAGCAATTTTTAAAAGAGTAGTTGAATTTGAGAGGCTGATAATAGCTGCGGATGCATACGACAATATTCAAATATTGTATGTTGCATCCAATCACGACTGATTATCCGATTCATATACTAATTAGGCAGTCGTTGAAGACGCCATCATTCTGAAGGGTTTGAGAATGTTCATTAAAATAATGATACGAGGGGTTTATAACTTTAATAGGATAGGTTTTGATGGCATTCGTCTCTCTATGGCTGAAAGAAGACGTATCGCAGATGGTAAGCCGTAGCGTAATGTCAGATGCATTGAAGCAGGATAGTCAATATAAGATGCCACTCTTTTGTTTGGCTTTGATCATTTGGTAATTTCTCGAATTTGACTACAACTCTCAATATGCTGCTTTGAAGTTTCATTATAATTATTCTTCTATTATATCCATACTAACAAAGCAGTTAAACATTATAACAAGAAACAACACTAACTCATAGATAAATGTTTGTATTAACCTGTGAGCATCAACATTAACTCACAGGTTAATGATGGCAACATTAACTCACTGGCTCACTCTGTCAAATGTAAACATAAAACATGAATTCGAATTTTTAAATTTTGTAACAGAGAAGGCAGATGAGATTGATAAATCGGACGAGTTAGAAGCATGTATAGTGTCATGATGACTGTTAGAAACTTTAATAGGCGTTAAGCAATTAAAGCAAAAAAGTTCAGCAATACAGTTCTTGGACAGACTAGTATGTAAATGCCCACAATATACGCAAACCGGTTTCTAAGTACAAGTTCTTGAAATATGTTCAAAGACCTGGCAGTTGTAACCAGGAATAATGGTTATAAATTTTCGAAAATAGCAGAACTGAAAACCTAGGTAGATATGGCCCTTGTTGTCGATCCTCATCCACACAACGTCGTTAACAAGCGTCTGGAGAATGAGGGCATTTCACGTATGGAGTGGCCCTCGTATTCCCTTGACATTAAACGCACTAAAGGTCATAGAGATGCCCTAAGGAGTGCTGTTTTCTGCACGTTTACCTCCCCCAGTCAGTTTTAGATGGTTGGAAATTGCTCTAACGGAGGAATGTTAGTTTTTAACATCTGCTACGGTTGATCACTTCCTCAAAAGCACTTACAAACGTTATACAGTTTGTGTGAGGGGCCGAGGTGGTCACGTAAGCTTATTAATGTAAGCTTGTTAATGTTTTAGCTTTGAACATCAATTTGTTAATGACCGAAATGTGACGCTATTATATAATTTTTAAAAATTAAATATTATTTACTTCTCCGTATACACTGCTTGTTTTCTTTTATGCATAAACATACTTACAACTTCATGTGCAATTTGATGTTAGTCAAAATTTTACTGTTCTAGTTTCTTGATTTTATCGTCGCAGGCTTTCGGAAGCCTATATGGAAACCATTTTATTGTGGAAAGATGTCTAATGCTGTAGTTATTTTAGTGCGATTCATACAGTATACACTCACTACGTCATGTCTGTCAAATTCATTATTTCAAGGGAGCCAAATAATCATCGATGTACAATAGTGCAGGCCGCAAGAAACAGCTTTCCGTTTCGAACAAATCCGTTTTCGTACTTAGTGATAAAATGAGTGGAAAAGTAAGTAAACACATAAATTCTTATCCAATACTGTAGTGTAGGAACATAAAGGTATCCAGAAATAGCACCTGTACCTGTTCTTTCCCGACACCGTGTATCCTCTTCTTGCAACCAATTTTAAGATGTGTGAAAACATGCTTCTAGCACAGAACAAAGGTCAGATGATTTTCTGTTAACCTGGACCTCGCTCATTTCTTTTCCGAAGTGAGAAGAGCTATTCCCATTGGTAAGTACTCCCTAAAACGGAAATTAAGTACGATGCAAATTTACAGTATTCTGGAAGTCGTCCAGGCAAGTACACAAGTATTTACAAAATTCGGGAATAGATTAATGCATTAAATCTTTGCTTTAGAGTCTGGTCGAATTGAATTTATGTTAAATTCATATTTAAATGGGCTTGCACTTTCTCAATGTCGGTTAGAATGTAATTTTTAAAGAAAGAATTGCAACTGTCTTTGATGGCACACCAGGATATATATATATGTGCCTCGACATATGAGGAATTTTGTTCTGATGTATTATAATTTCATCACTTTTATGATTTTCTCCGGGTGAACGTAAGGCCGCATGCGGTCCACGACCGCGAGTTCTGCATATTTGCTCTACGGTATAGCAAACATGACTGAAGACTAAGTGTATATTACATATGAGATGCATAAAAAGCTTATCAAAGTTGTAATCAATATTTTACGCCAGTATCAATTAGAAAAGAAACAAGTTTAAAAAACGAAAGGCTACGGGCGGCTGAACGGTACATCCGCTGACCACAAGTAGTTCGATGTGGGTTCAAATAACAGCGAACGCAGGGGCTACAGGAGAGTTATAGAGCTTTTTCTCGTGGGTAACATCAATATCAACCATGTGCGTTAAAAAGTCTTCCGTGTTTTTAATTCTGCCATAATCAGGCTTTTGGAACTATGTTTTTCGATAGTAAAATTTCTGTAAATTTTTCAACTCCCTAAATTTCTTTTGGAAATAAGAAGGCGTAATTTGTTTTCTTGTCATACCCGCTAGACGCTTTCTTCTTTATCCTAATAATACTGTGATATAGACCAGTGTGCAAAACTTAAGCAATAAAGTTATTTTTATACAAACAACCGTGAATTTGTCGAAAAGTTCTTTAGCGTTCAGCACAATGAAAAGAAAAGTGTAGAAAAGTGATGCATATGCAAATATCAGCAGCATGACATCAAAGGGTACGTTCGGGTATTCAAACACGAGAAGATAGTGCAGGCAGTGCAAGGCAACTTAAAAAGAAGAAAGAAAGGAGCATTTTCAGTCTATCGTATGCAAGTGAAAGTGATTGTACTTGCAGTATGACTACAAGAAAACATCAAGACATCTTTGCACGTGAGAAAATGATTGCTAAGTTTGAGAAGGTGCGTAGTTTGACGTCTGTCGCCCAAGAGTTTGAAGCGAATAGAAGTGTTGTTTCACGGGCTTAGAAAGTCTTGCAAATGACAGGTAAAGTGTAAGAAAGGCTGGTGATGGTCGGTCAAGAAAAACAACTGGCAACACTGTTCAGCAATTGCTAACGCAATCGGAAGATATATGTCCCGCTTTACTGCTCCCCGACAACATCATAAAAGTGGCCTATTTGTTTGCCATTCGTTAATGCTACGTACTACTGATAGCAGACCATCGGCGGCCCCGTTTACAATGTGTAGGCTGGATACCTCAACAATGGAGTTTCAGTCTGACAAACTATTCTCAGTAGCAGCTGATATGAAGATAGGTAGGAACATGTTTTCATCCCACTAACATAAGGAAACGAGACCGTATGGGTGGAAGTATTATGAACTGACGAACGGAGCTCAACATTTTCGACAGATGTTCAATAATCATTAATCGCTACTGTCATTAAGTTATCCTTCCCCACCTGTGTCATTTCCATGGTGCCATTGGTCCCGACGTCGATTTTATAGATGACAATCTATGGCTACACAGGACTCACGCTGTTGGAAGAAACCTTGATATACACAGAGTGGATTGGCCAGCGTGGCTCTCCTTAAATCCCTCTGAATATGTGTAGGAAAATTTAGGGAGACACCTGGTGACACAATCGTATCCTCCGGAGAACACCAAGCAACTGAAACATATGCTGTTTGAAGAATGGGAACTCTTACCCCAAGAAATGCTAGATGATCTGATGCTGAGTGTCGATAGACGGTGCAACGCAAACATTGCAGGTAGTAGGTCATATCCCTTATTAAGGCTTTCTGGTTTGTGTTTATTCCTCTTGGATAGACAGTTTATTGCACCAACGCCATTCTTTTTCTACTCGTTCCGCACTGTATGCGTCCTATTAATTTTTTTGTTACTATAATTTCGTCATCTATATTGCGTCTCTGTGGTATCAATTTCCAGTCTCCCAGTTGAAGTTTTGTAATTGCAGACCAAATCAGAAAAGTTGCTTATGTTTTGCACACTAGTATATGATTTATACTTTTCCTCCAAATTTATGAATTCATTTCGGATGCGTTATCTAATTCATTTTCAAAGTCAATGAGGCGTGTATTTTTCTTACTACTTTGTCAACTGCAATTTCACTTGGATTCTTTTAAATTTCAGAAATAAGAAATTTTCTTTAAATGCCTTCTTGCGCAATATCTGTTGATTTCAAATGCTTGAGTGCATATGATTTTGAAACATTACCCAAATCACATTGTATGTATTCAAATCACATACAGAATGTGTATAGAGAACACAAATCACATTGTATTCTGTATAAAAATGTGATTTAAAATTCAAAGTCTAATTCAGTGTCTTCTTAATTTTTAGACATTGACTAACAACTTGATTCCAAGTTAACGTTACTCGCAGCCCTAAAAAAAGAAGAATATTTATAAAATATTGAAAACAGTTTCATTTTAATAAGAATTCAATGTATATAATATATTAGAAATAAACCCTAAAGAATTTTCCTGTAATTAAGTTCAAAGAACAGATTTTAATGTTTGCAAGATGAAGCCTCTAGCGAGTATTTAACCTGAGATTTAGAGTGGCTAAGAATGCAGGGTGGTTTATCTATGTGCCCTGCTTGATGTCCAAGAAGACCTGGATGCTTGTAAGTGTACAGTGTCTGTGCGGCATGGAGAGGGGCATTGTATGTACTAGAAAATGAGAAGTATTCTCTGAGAATTTTAGTGTAAAAGAAGTAAAAGACCCTTGGATCCGCTACAGGGCTGTTCTCCATCAAAATCTCTTGCTATCACTTTTTATTTTTCTCATAGATTTGATTCGATTGTCCCTTGTGGTGCACCCTGGGGAACGTAGGTGGTGATGAGACGAATAAATGGCGAATCGGGAATGACCATTTCGAAGAATGTGTTAAGTTGCAAATTGTCAGGCCATTTGAAATAATAGCAACATATTGTCTTGACCCAAGAGAGGAAAATTCTTAAAACTGCTCAAACCCCAACAGAAATTTTACCCTTAATAACTAAAAGCGTTTTTGCTTCATGTACAGGAATTTTGCTGTTAATATTAATTCAATTGTTTTCTTTTTGAAGGTCTAGAATCCACTGTGTTCGTTTCCTAAATCCGTTTAAAATTCACCCAAGGGCAGACTGCAGTTTCATTCAGAAACTTCTAAAGCGTTTCCGATAAAACGTTGAAATTATTTGGAAAAAAAGCAGTGCTCAGCTCAGAATATGCAGAAATACTTTTTATAATGTAGAAGTAATTAATGTTAAAAATTTTTATTACTGAATAAATGTGAAAAGGAAATTGAAAATTTGATTTATCTGACTATAGTATTCGGCGATGCAACGTTGTTTCGCAGATTTGATGAAATTTTAAAATTTCGTCCGAAAGTTTATTATTGGCTAGGAAGTTCGTCTGGAATTTTTCCATTGATGTTCACAAATCCCATGTTTAAAAAATTTGGAGACAGTGGTTTTCTATGGAATATTAACAGCTAATTCCTATATTATTATATGTTAGCTGCTGGTAGATTAAAATATATTTTTTGAAAGAAACTGAGAGTTTAGTGTTGGAAGACCTTCCATGTAACGAAGAAAATATGAGAGTGGACAACATAAGATATCAAAACACGATTCACTTAATTGGAGATTTTTATCTTATATACTAGATTTGATTACCTTGCCAGAACTTCACTGATTTATAAGGGTATATAAAATTTAGTATGGATACACTGCTGACCTTTATACATGAAAGAAGAGCATAACAAAACTGAAATTTTCATGAAATAAAGAACTTGTTAGGATTTGTAAATGATCATTATTTCGCCACTTGAATATATTATAGGTAAGAGTAATAACACCTCGAAACAATATAAAAAAGTCAGACTGAGAAGCCAATTTTTGAATCGTAAATCTCGTTTACTCATTATTTTTTGTATTGTAGGTCCTAGTAGAATTTAACGTGGGAAATACTCCTACCAACGCGCCTCAGGATTCATTCACAGGCGAATCGTAGCCTGAATGTGCAAAGCTGTAGACTGTCAGCCAAGTAACTATAGCTTCGTTATAGTTTTTTTGGTGATGCAGCATAGAAATCAGCGCCAGCATTAGTACGTTCAGCACCGCAGATAGACGCATCAATGGACGCATTGCTCGGATTCGAGGCCTGGAGAAGGCGTGGATGTAATTTGTTTGTTCCTTCATAATAGGTAACGGTGGCCCCCTATTAGGTGCTTTCGTAGGAAAGAAACACTCGCTTCCGACCTTAGTAGTTGCCAACGCCTATGAACAGCTAGAGCCTGCCATTGGAAAAAAACTGGTATGACATCATCTTTTCTGAAGAATTCCTCCTTTGACTTATAGCATTATGATGGCTGTGTACATATGTGAATACACTGAGGAGAACGAAAGTTGGAAGCTTCATTTTTTTCCTCGGCATATCCACCCACCACCTGGTTTTCTGCATGGGATGCCAGTACGTACACAGCACTTTCACCTCTAAGCCGTATTCATTACTTAGAGCAAGCGTTGTTATATTACTGAACTTTTAATCCTATGTAATATCAGTGGTCATTAATGTCTGAGTTTGTGTCAGTGCCTTTGTTGCTTCACCTTTTAATAGAACTTTGCAAAATCATGTGTTGCCGAAATGCGCAGGATTTTGGCCTTGCCTTGGCCGGTGTATTCTCTAGATTGGGGTCTCTCAACCAGAGAAAAATTCCGAAGCTTCAAGAGGGGAATGCGGTCAACCTGACTTTGTCTGTCTCCTGCTGTGCCGTTAAAATTATGATCTAAATCTGGATAGATGTATATGAATTTTTCGAATTTGGGAAAGGAAGGGGGAATGATGTACAAGCAATAGTGAAAGGGGTGTATGGAGCAAGAAAGGTTTAGAACCACTGCTTTAAATCTTTCTCTAGTCAAAATCTTCTGATTAGTAGTTGCAGGGAAAAGGCATGGAAAAAGCTGCCAACTAAAGAGAGAGAAAACATCTGGGGTCGAATTGAAGCCACGTGGACTTAAAAAAACAGGACGTTTCACCTGTTCAACTCCATACCAAGTCATAGAATAGTTACTATTGAGTTGCCAGAGGCGTATGCTCGGAGTACTTATTTCAACTTATTATGCACTTCAAAATTACCTGTATTTCATCCTTCCATCAAAATATATTTAATATATTTGCAAAATAAATAAGAACCGCTTTTGTTCATGATGTAGTAATTTTAATGGTCGGCAGTGTATAAGTCAATGCTTATTTTGTTAAGTATAAATTACCTGTGCTAGTGATTCATATCTGGTAAACGTGCCCCTTTCAGATGTTCGTGCAAAATTCCATTGTTTACCGCATGATTACCTAGCGATAAAATTAAGGTCCTTTTTATAACTTCCTAAATGATTGAATTATTCAGAATTCTTTCCTCGTGGTAACACATTAAACGTTTCGAAAGTACAATATGCGCTATATTTTCAATAATGTTTGTGCAACGCTTTCTTTAGACCAAACCATGTATTACACTTTTGACCATACCATATAGTAATATATTCAAAATTTGAAAGGTGTAATCTGAGCATTATTTTCAAGAATGGTTCTGAAATGCTTGTATTTTCTTCTTTTCACTAAAATATGTGCTATAGAATTAATTCGTTACAGCACATATTTTACCATATTTCTAATAGACGTTTTCAAAAATAACGCCTGCATTATATTACAAAAACACTTTCAATGTTAATACTTACGTATTTAATATGTATTACTAATTTTCAGCACTGGGGAATCCCTTTAAGCAGAAGATTTCGCTCGTTGAAACTCTGGTTTGTTATCAGGAAATACGGAGTCGAGGGGCTACAAAAGTATATTCGTGAAGTAAGAAAATCTTCTGTATTTTTTCTTATCATTATCCTTTGTTTGATTTAGATCAAAATAATGTCGGAAATGAAAGCTGGTTATATTTAAATGGTCAGAAACAAATGTTTATTCATTAAATGCCCTTCAAACATCTAACAATAATTTTATTGTTCAAATGAACAAAATGTTCCCGTATTTCTGAAAAAGAATTTAGTTTTCCCTGTAAACGTTTTCAAACAGAATGAGAAAAGAAGTAGGTAACAATTTTATAAATAGGATAGTTATGGGTGACACTTTTTAAAAATATTAATTATAATTTAAGAGGCTATTTATACTAACTTCTTAAACATTTCTCTTTTAATTGGTAATAAATTGATAATAGCAGGTATATGAGTGAGGACTTCGAAAAATGTAAATTTCAACAAAGGGGAGAAACTCTAACCAGCAAGGCACCTCTATAACACATCATTCCTTTTATTCGTGTTTTAATGAAATGACAGGACATTTAAAAATCTGTCTACTGACTGTAGGATTTCATATATTTGGAGTGAAGACATACCATAATTTAGATTCCATACACGCATATACAAATGTAACTTTAAAACTCAGAAGTATTTATTCTGTGATTAAATGTGAACTAACGTCATTTCAAAGAAGAAACTGTATTTAATTCGGTTTTTAATAACTAATCTCATATTTTTAAATAACCATAATTAAGAGGAAATTTATTCGTTTTAAGTTAAAAAATAATGTATTATTCAAAGTTACTCCCAGGAGCAAGGCACGCTGCAGAATACTTCATATCCTTCTTCAAAAATGTTTCAGATTAAAGTAAGAAAATTTTAATGCACTACATTGCCTGATTAGGGCGTTTACAAAAAGTTACAGTTTAGAATGTAATATGATTATGGTCAGTGAATATAAATCACTTGTGCTAAAAGAATAATTAATTATATGCGTTTTACTTCAAAATATATCTTTTGAAATTGCGAATTTGAATCAATGAAATGGTAGAAATATCATCACCCAAAGAAAAATAAATTCCCGTATTTAGAATGAAACTTAAACAATATGTAGTAAATATTTCATAGCTATTCATCTATGTTTATAACGCAGTATATAAATTTTAATTATTTCTAGAGTGAAAATTTTATACCCTGTTAGAAGAAACTGTTTAAATTTGTCGCTAAGTAACCAGTATTTTGAGGATGAAAAAAGTAAATTCTTCCGATAAAGCAAAATTATTTTGAGGTTTCGAAGTCAGTACTCAAATTGATTTCTCTGGCTAGCACATTACTTTCATAGCTGAAAATAAAAGTTAATAAATTGTAAGATTGCTCCCTTGACTTACAGCTAAAGTTGAGGAATCTTAAGAACTCGTAAACGAATACTCGTTTTAGTTCAATAGACAGAGAACAGATACTCTAGAAGAGTTAAATACCCTTTATTATTCCAAATAAAGTTTAACTGTCGACTTCTTCTTGGAGTTTACAATAAAGCCTCCACTTGGACTTGAACTCAGGAGCTAAGGAATAAAGCTTAACTAAGCTAAAAGATAGAGCCGAAGCTATCAAAATTCTAACAGAGTTGGCCCTTTAACGCTAACTAACGGCGAAGCTATCAAGGGCCTAAAGTGCGGCCGAGCGTAATAATAGCTTCAAAGAGAGTATAGCCAAAAGGCTAACGAGCGTTACATAGAATCTCTGGCTCTCTAACGAAGTCAGTAGAACTTCATAGTTAAATATCCTTTCTCTTCCTAATTTGCATTTGACCGCGATTCTGAAAACACGCACTGGCCGGAAGTTGTAAGCTGAAATTCAGAAAAGGGAGGAAAGTAACTAAAAATTAACTGTTAGAGAAATTAAGGTAAGCATTACAATATAAAACACAGTTTATTGTAGTTTAGTATTTAAAGTTGTAATAGAAACTTAATATACTAGAATGTCATTATAATTATCTAAAGCAGGTGTGTCTAAATCAGACCCGTATTATACGACCGAAAAAGAAAGGGTAAAATGCATACAAAATCGAGTTTGAAGATGAAAACTGGTTGAATGGTCTTAAATTTATACGATTTTTTATTTAAATGAAATGAACACGCCTTTTTAAGGAGACTAATAGATGTTACAAATTAATGACAGCGTTCCTCATAATAAGAGTGACAAATTAATACGCCCAGAAATTTTGCTTGAAAAAACGTTACATAAACTTCGAAATGTATGCCGCTTTTCTTTTCTTAAAACTCTATCTTCTCATGAAAGTATATGACAGACATTAATTACCATTGCATCTGGAAATAGGTTTCAGCATTTAAGAAAACATCAAACACATTTTAGAACATCTACTATTACATTCTCAGCAGCCATCAAATTTACTTCCAAGCTTGCAGATTTCATGTCCATAAGACGTCAAATAGAAACGCAACATAAAGTAATGGACTTCTTTTTAATTGTAGCCGCTTGGAGAAACATTTACAGCAGTTTACAAACATTCCCTGTTAATGATGTCTTATTTTGAGATCATTTATATTTGGAAACATTTCTTTTTGCTGTAAGGAGCCTACAAAAAACAAAATAAAAAAAAAGTCTACTACGAACATCTTGAATATATTCTTCGTAATCTTTACCACGTATCTATCAGCTCTGCTACATATGCAGTTTTATATAAGAAGTCAGCTTAATTTTAGCCTTAAAACTGTTATGTTTAACATGTTTCATCTAACATGAAACTTTGGGATAAGCTAGTGTTGACATTAAAGATGTTATGTTTATATTTGTATCCTAAAAAATAAATTTCCGATTGAAAAGCAAATGTAATTTTATCAATATACATATATATAGTAAACAGAAATACCTATCTTCATAAAAAGATTCTTTCCTAATAGTGTTTTTCAGGAAAATTGTAATTGTTAATTCAAATTTATCTTCCAAACTGGTCTAGCCATGGCTACTATACACTGCATATGATTGTTTATATTAATTCGAAATATTTGGGAAATAGTTTGAATTATCATTTTTAAAAATATAACTACGTTTTTATTTTTATAGTTTGGATGCATAATTCAGAGGTTACCCAAAGCAGGATTTCGTAAAGCGAAGTGTCTCATGCACAGGCTGATTCAAAACAAATAAAGCAAATTTTGGAAGTGATAGAACTCACCAAAATAAAACCTTTTTTCATAGAATCCTTAGTCGCTCGTTAAGCTGTTCAGCTGTAGAGTCATTAAGTCGTATCGATGCAGAACACTGAACTGAAAAAATGTGCAATGCCCTCTCTGGGATTGGAACTTTGGACTTCCTGATTGCGCGATGGACATGTTATCCAGTTATACTCCGAAGTCAAGCGGAAAAGAGGGAGAAAATACCACATAAGGCTGTGGACGACACTTTTTGTATCACAAACACCGTCTGTTGCGATCCAAAGATATGAAAGCACAAAATAAAAACAAAGCTTTGTCAGATAGGACAAAAGGAAACTTATTATCGACAAATGCTTGACTTGAGTAGCTTAACTGCTGTCATTAAATGAAATGCATAAATAAATAAAATTGGCAGTCATTGATAAATAAATAATGATATTATTTAATATTACAAAATCTTCTCAAAACTAGTGACCACCACATTTGAAACATGTTTCGCATACTTTCTATCCTGATACAACCTTAGGCAGATAGCCCTAGTGTGCTTTGCCATAATTAAATACACCACACCACTAACTATCCTGACACAAAGACGCTCGTATGTTATGGGAAATCCCAGACATTTATTGGACATCTGAAGAGGCTAGTTGCTTTTCGGAATCAATGGGAGTCACTTGTATGACTCATTTCGTATGTCTCCACAAAAAATATCCAAAGGAGACAAATATGGTGAGTGTGGAGGACAAACAATGTCGCAACATATAAGAATCCATTGGCCTTGAAATGTGATTTTCAAGTAAACACGCACCTGAGTGCTCAAATGAATGACATGACGCTTCCTTATATAGGAATTTACGGCAAATGACTGTTAGTACAATCTGCATCAACTCAGGCAAGGTTTGTTAAAGGAAACTAATGTATGTTCTACTTCACAGATGTTCCAGTAAAACGTAAGCACAGAGTCTGTGATAAATTACAAAATGTCCTTCAGCGCGCCTAAGCACTTAACGTGCGACCATGCATTTTATGCTGAAAACTGTTTGTTTCGTTGTAACTTTCGTCTCTGCGGCGTTTAACACACTTTTGCTGGGTGATGCGGTTATATCTTTGTTCAGCCACGCAATGCATGACGTGGAAAATATTAAAACACCTTTTATCGGCGGCAAATTTGAAAGTTTTAAAATGTTTTTATGATGTTTGTAAATAGTGAGATTTTTTATGTTGGTAGATGAGATTAATATATTTTACAGTACAATTAAATGCTTCTGTAAACTTCTAAAACAGCTTTGAAATTAAATTACTTCAGACTAAAACGAATTTTTTGTTTCATAAATGTATTAGATGAGGATGCAAATAAGAATTTATATTTGTATTTTCAGCACGTGCGATTGGCAAAGAAATTCGAAAGTCTTGTACTAAAGGATGACAGATTTATCGTAGCTAATCAAGTTCACTTTGGTTTAGTTTGCTTTCGGTTAAAGGTAAGTTAAAGATAAAGGTTCTCACTATCTTCCTAAATGAATAATTTTTAACAAACTCGCGAACTCTTTGAACGATAATGAATTAAAAATTCATTTTGGATTTTATTAAAAGTACAAAATGTGACGCGCACAGTTTTCTTCCAGTTTCCTTTATCAGTCTCGGAAATGCTGGCCTTGAGCTTTAATGGGTAGTTTGGTTTTGCATTTCATTTTACCTCAAAGAATATAATTTTGATTTTATATATAGACATGTCAGTATGTTTATGAAATAAAACATATAATTAAATAAAGTATTTATCTATATAATTTTCAAATTAAGTACGTAATCCCACAAAGCTTAGATATCTATAGCAAATTCAGGTTGCATCCTTGAATAGTTTAGAGATGCTGAACTTCGGAAGTTAGTTCTCCTAAATCTATAGTCAAACATTATAATATCAGGTAATTTTTACAATATCTTAATCATGCGCATTAATTGAATATTATTTAACTGTTAGTAACACTAAACTGTTAATAACATTTTAATAAACACATTTAAACTTTTACCTATAATTACATTATTTCAAAGCATTATTGATTTTGACAACTTGTCTTTAATTCTATTCTGACGAGTACTAGAATAATGGAAAATTCAAGTGCATCAAGTCGCGTGTAGAAAGGAATAGCACATGGAAAATTTGAAAGACATCTTTTTCACGCTTTTTCAAAAATGGAAGAATTGCCACTTGAATTTCCCCAAGGAATCTCGTCGAACGAATGAGATTAAGCTTACAAAATGGTTCATGTGGTCAACTAAATCGCATGTCTGGCAAGCAAATCGTATATATTATTAATATAAATAATCTGAACCAACTGCAAGGAGGTAGATTATTTTTCTCTTTTATTAATAGTAGGTAAGATTTACGTGCATGAAATGAATTGTTTGAAAATATACGGATCCCAAGCATTAATCTGCAAAATTTTATACTATTTATTTTCTAGCAACTTTTCTTCTCATATATTAAAGTTTCTTGACAAGTTTCAGTTATTTACGGCTGTTATATGTAATATTATATTTCTGATTTCATTGTTAAATCGACATTTAATCGAGGCATTAAGACATATAAGGTCATAATCAAGGAATTAAGATATAAGAAGTCATATTCGTGAATTGCTAAATCCGAAGATAAGACATCGTGGTTAGTGTAGTCTATTCCATTGTTACCATTTGTACTGATTTCGAATTCAGTTTTTAAAGAAAGGTTTTGCTAGATTTGAATGAGGATAGGCCTGAAAAGTTTTTTAATGCATTAAGTGTTGAAAGAAAGAAATGTTTCTTAAATAAATTTTAGTTTTGGTATGCTTTAGTATAGAAGAAGATAAAATGAGATTCGTTGAAAAACTCGTTTCAGTGTACTGACCAGTCTTGAATAAAACAAGCTGATTTTGTAGGTATTGATCTACTTTTAAGATACAATTTAAATGTTAACCAAAACCTCTTAAAATATACACATAAATGTGTATAAAGCCGTTACTGTACTAACTCACGCATACTTTGCATTTAATTAAATGACAATTATATACTTAGGAGTAATTAAATGAGAATAATTATTGATTCTAAAGCCTCAATTCTAGTTTTCGGATAGCCGAAAATGTATTACTTCGACAACAAATCTGTCTAAAAAAGGGCTGTTACACACTCAAATCTATAAAAGCAAATTTATGTTACCTCTATCAAATTATGCTTAAGGGAATGCATTAAAGTATTTGATGCGGCATTTAAAAAGTAATAGAAACAAAATATTTTTACAGATATATGAAAGCAATAAAATTAATTTATTATAATGAATTCAGTAACGAGCACCTACAATTTTACTCAAGACATCGTCTATATAAAAAATGAGAGAGTGGTATGTAAATAAGAATGTAATTTTTTCTTATGCGATAAAAGAAATAAAAGATGTAGTTGGTTTATTTAATCATGGCAAAATACACTAGGGCTATCTGCCTAAGGGGAGGGCTGCCTTCGTGGAGGACTTTCTACGGGAAACGGGCTCGTATACACGTTACACATGGGGAAAACCACGAAAACGCCCATGCAGCCAGCCCGTTTGCGGTATTCGAACCTCGGACCGAACTACCAGTGCTCAGCGACCTTACCGCTCGGCCGCTGGTTGGCGCAGAAATAAAAGAAAGTAAAAAAAAAAATATTTCTGTATTTCGAGTAGATTCTGCAATGAAATTCAGATGCATTTCACACTTTATTTGGTTAATTTGAATTCTAACTTAATATTTGTCGGTGGATTTGTAGGTTATTAAATAGTATATAGAAAAAATACTTTTAAATAGTGCTCACTTTCAAACACATGCAAAAGTTGAGAACTGTGTAGAGTCATTAGGTATTTTTGAAAGCAGACAAGATGAAAAATTAGCAACTTCTTCGCCAGGAATCGAACCGCTGACCTCTCAATTACGCGCTGAGCGTACAGACCACTACACCACGAAGGCTCGCTAAGAAGGCGGGAGAAATACCTTATAACTGTTCTTTGCTGCCATCTACACCACACTTGGTTTTAAAAGCATATCTGTATTCGTTTGCAAGAATCAGTTGGCAAGACAACGCGTGTACTGGTACTTCAACTTCTTACTAAAATTACGGGTTTTGCGACAGTATTAGCTGCTTTTTCTGTCGAAGCTCTTTTTGTTTGGACGCTATGACTTCAATGTAGTTACTTTTTAAATTCTGCTCATATCCGAAGCATTTATTTTAAACGGCAAAAGTTAAATTTTATTACTATGTATTAAGAAATGCAGGTTTTATTTATTCAAAACTTTAAATTTTGTTTTTGTTTATCATTTAGGGATCTAACAATTTAAACCAGAAACTTCTATCCTCAATCAATGCTTCAGGAAAATTGCACATGGTACCAGCTTCACTGAGTGGTAATTATGTAATCCGTTTTTGCGTATGTGCTCAACATGCAACAGATGCTGATATCATCCATGCTTGGGACGTCATAACGATGTTTACTGAAGAACTGCTCGAAATTGTAAAAGTGGATGTTAATAAAGAAGAAATAGCCGTAAGAAAATTTCCATGCTTATTTAGTATATTAACCGTCCAATTGTCCTATGGTTTAGCTTCTTTTCAGAGCTCAAATTTCCAAAAATACCTTAAAAAAGGTATTTTTTATATATTTTACAGAATGTCTTTGCTGTTCTCATGCCTTGACTTCTTTTCTTCTAATAAATAAACTCAATAGTTTGGACTAATTTTAAGATGCATGAACACATAATTATTTAGAAACGTCAGTAAATATATTCTTTGATTTATATACACGGTCTGGCCGATTTGATTTATATATACGATTAACTGACGTACGTGTACGATAAACATATTTTCCTTGCAAAATTTAATAACTTTTTAATGTTTAAACATGCTCATGTATCATTTATAAGCCAGAGATGAGTTATATTTTTGTCAATTTCATGTATGTGCATATATATATGTATATAATTTATAGGGAAATACTCCTATTATAATTCTTATATTTCAAAGTTAAATTTGTAAAGCCAATAAAGATAGCTAAAAATTTTCAATTTACAAAGTCGTAATTTTTAAGTAATATTTAAAAGTAATAGGAAATTAAAAGTTTAAAAAATGTATTCAAAAGTTTAACAAATTTTAGAAAGTTTTTTCCAAACGTACTTGAAACAATAGAACGAAAAGTGGTAGATGGAAAAATGGCTCTACAAGCAATGGCCAATAGTAGCGGATATGCATAAAACTGAGAGAAAAATTTGCTAATAATAATTATTGCCGTATAGAGAAAATTACCTACAATGAACAATTGAAAAAAAAAAGAGAGAAACAATGCTGACTCTTCAGTGGGAATTAGCTTCTTTTAAACTCTTTGCAGCGGTTCAGACATCGTATTTCGTCCTTGCTATGTATATGCAAATAAAAAAATAGAAATGAAATTAAACGTAAATATTCAGTTCCCCAAATTTAGGAAATTCGTATGCATATCAAGAATTGCCCTACACGATGCAGATGAATTTAAAAATTCTTTAGAACATTATATAAAATGAAAAACATTATTTAAATGCTAAAAAACTGTTAGAACAAAACGCAAATATCGAATCATTGATGTTATTAAAACATGTAAAAATGTTTAAATAAAACAGGATAATGCAAATGTAAACAAAAGGAATAAACGTTATATTATAAAATATTCAATTAAATGAAATTGTCATATTTTAAAAAAAGAATTAGACCAGAATAATTTTAAAAGCCGAAAACTTATTCTGTACATCGTGCTAGTAACAACAATGAATTTTTTTTGTTTGTTTTTTTTTTTAAATTCCAAAGGCAGTTGTTTTTTGCCTGCAGTTGCCAGGTTTAAGAGAACAGTAAAAATTAGACTGGTGAAAATGGTAATTATGGCATGGCTAGAAAGTGCGACTAACTCTTAAGTCGAATAAGTAAGTAAATTTATTTTTGAAACTTCTGAGTCTTCTAAGTCATTAAACAGAAAATAAGATCGAGAAAATGATAAGAAATCTTCAAGCAAAACGAGCTGTAATTGCGACTTAAGAAGATAAATTGGCTCTGGGTTATTAAAAGCTTAGAAGCCAGAAAAATAATATTGTAAATTTATACATCGTACTGTTTTTTTACATTTGTACAAGTCTTCCAATTTAAGCCATCCAACTGTATCCTCCTTATTAAAGGTTTCAGATATTGCCTTCATATCTCTTATACTAAAAGATTAAAATTTAAAATTAATGCCTGCCCTTTTGACATAAAAATTGATAAATTTAGTTCGTACTCGGTTATCCTTTAGTTAGCTAATTAGTAAAGAAATATCACTTTTAATATCTTGAATGTCTGTGGAAATATTCCTTATGTTTTTAATTTGACTTATATATATATAAGAAAGAGGTAAATTGTAAACAAAGAGATAAATTATGCCACAGTAATTTACATTTGTACAAGTCTTCCAATTTAAGCCATCCAACTGTATCCTCCTTATTAAAGGTTTCAGATATTGCCTTCATATCTCTTATACTAAAAGATTAAAATTTAAAATTAATGCCTGCCCTTTTGACATAAAAATTGATAAATTTAGTTCGTACTCGGTTATCCTTTAGTTAGCTAATTAGTAAAGAAATATCACTTTTAATATCTTGAATGTCTGTGGAAATATTCCTTATGTTTTTAATTTGACTTATATATATATAAGAAAGAGGTAAATTGTAAACAAAGAGATAAATTATGCCACAGTAATATTAATTATGAATTATTATTTTTTTTTTGAAATTTCTAATGTGTCAATATATATTAGTTTTAAACTTTTTATTTCTATCTAAAATTTAACTTGATTACTTTCTTTGTCTTAACTGATAGAACTTAAAACGTGGGAAGCCTGTTAATTTCCGTAGAAGTTCGATTAGGGAATAAATATAAGAAAACTTTCGGTAAATGATAAATATAATTTGATATGCATGGCACTTTGACCATAAGAATCTTAATGACTAGTTGCATTCTTTAAGAAGTAGTAGATTTATGAACAGGGAACCACATGATCTGATCTTTTGAGGGTCTCTCAGTTTAAGACTAAGGGTACGTAAGAGAAAAGGTAAGACAATTTAAATAATTTTCTTTGATTAATTAATGATTTGAGGGTCTCTTGGAAGGTCCACGGATTCCCTCGCAATTGCAACTTCAGCGATTCCATAAATCCACTTCTGCACTTAACAACATTGTAAATTTTTTGTGCCATTGCAAAAGTGCTGATTTTTTATCTTTTGGTGTGCTCTTTATTTTAAGAAAGAATTTAGTCTCTTCGTGATAATATGGTGCCTCGAAATTTTGCACTGAGTTAAGATAATTATTCTTCAAATTTTAATGGATAATTTCTATAATGAAGAATGTCTAATGCAGGTTATCATAATATGTCGTTTCCATGTAGGAAGAAGAAGAGGAGGAAGAGGAGGAAGAAGAAGAGGAAGAAGAAAAAGAAATTAAAGAGCAAGTAGCGGAATCAGTAGATGAAGTGTTCCTCCTAGAGCGCAAACGGAAACATAGTTTGAAATACAAAAGGAGCTTCTTCGTACGCATGGTATCTGATCCGAAGCTGTACAATCCGAAGATTGTTCGGGCCCTATCCTCAACCGGCAGTCGTAGACACACTAGCGATCCTATGGATGGTGAAACTGGGGTTATAACCCCTGTATAAAAATTGAGTAATGATTTGATATGGAAAAGTCATCGCCGGCTTCAGATGGGGTGTGTTACAAAACTTAATGCTCTTTGAGTGAGGGAGTAGTCGGCAGATATTTCGGCTTTGCTAATGTGATGCCGGTAAAGTTGAAAAAGCACTCCTGCTTTGTATGACTATTGATAAATTCAGAAAATTACCGTTGCATGAATTCATATTATCATGACTTATGATAAGACATATTTATATTTTAAGCAGTTTGCTTTGCTACACCAAATATAGCAGTTAATTTAGCAATGAAAAAATAAATATTATCCTTATAATGATAAAAATATTTAGCTCTTATTTATTTATCTGTTTTTATCTCTTGTTAATTACTGGCAATGTATTTCTTGCTGCACAAGTTATACATGTTTTTAGAAGATCTCTTCTAGATTCAGCCATTCAGACGCATTTACAAAACTTCTTGCATCTGAAGTTATTTATAGCATGAAAATATTTAACAGCTTTAATTATATAAAGCTTCAAAATATAGCTATCTTATTTTTTCAGTTTTGTATCCTTTTTTTTAAAAAAAGAGATTAGTTCAGACTTTCTGTATTATATTTACACAATTCTTCGATTTAATTCACGCATGTTTAATAGGTCTCAAATTTTATTTATTTTTACTCAATTTATTTTTTCATTACTGAACCTATGCAATATTTACGAAGGTTGGCGCTATCTGTTGCATATCGTTATTTCAAATATAACACCCATCACAGCATTAGTCAAAAGCATTCCAGACTTACATCAAAATATTGTAGATCAAATCAATTGGATAAAAAGCAGGATATATGTGTGCAAGCATATATACATATGTGTGTGTTCATATGTATGCATATATAAAAGTTTTAGCCACTATTACTATATTTTTTCAATTCCTTTCGAAAATCAAAATATCGTATTTTAACTAAAATACATTTATGTAAATACATGAACTGTATGCCCTAGCAACGAATGAATTAGGCAGTAGATTAAGAATCAAATGTAGAATATTTTTATATTGATTCCAAATAATTTAGAGATATGCATGTTTAAAAAAATCTTTTATACAAATGCAATTTTTTAACAGAAATGGATAAATAAAATAAAACTAAAATTTTACAAATATACTCCTTACACACTTATTTTTAAAACTAAAGTTGTTTAGCTAAGGTTTTTGGTTAAAAATAATCTTCATCCAGCTTATCAAGAACGAGTGTTAACTTTAGAAAGCCGGACTCACTACAGAAGCAAATACTGGATCATGAGGAAGTCAGTTTCTAGCATAGCATACTGATAATATGAAATATCTGAAGCCGGCCTTGGCGATATAAGTGTTTCCCAGTTTGATTATTTCATTTGAAGTTAGCATGAGTCATACAATCGCAGTTTCATGGACTTAATCTTTCAATCAATGATTAGACTTAGTTTCTTCCTGCCACAGAACATGGTTATTGTACTTTGTCTTGTAACTACAACGCTTGCTAAGTTCCTTCAGTAAATGAAAATGTTTTTCTGCTGTTAAATTTTCAGTCCCCTGTATCATACACATATTTTGATAAAGTGTGTGACATTTTTATGTTCTTCAAAATATGCTTTAAATTTTAAAATGAATATTATGTGTCTGTTTCACAAATTTTCCCTTTTTCATTCTGTTTTCGGGAAGATCAATTTGTGTTTTTTATCTCAAGTTACATAGTTCATGTACTTGTAGTATATCTTTATCTCAAATCTGTTAAATTTTATCTTCTTATTATATAAGGAATTGTTCTAAAATCTACATGTTGTTTGATATATCAAATATAAAATAGCTACTAATTAGAATGCTTATAACAATGATAAATTCATTGAAATGAAGAATGTATGCAACTCAACGAAATCTGCCTTAAATATCGCAATTACAGTTATTAATATATTTAACAAAATAAAATCGCCTATTAAATCAGCGTATCACAATGAAAATGTGAAACTAAATTTGCTCACAATTACCTTCAATTTCTTTCGAAAAGAATTCCTGTGTTTTTGTAGCTCTAAATTTTAATTCCAAAATGCATGAATTTCTAAGCGTATCCAAATACATGTGTATTTAATACATTTCCCAATACATGTAAATATATTTAAAATGTCTAATATTTTATAAAGAACTAAAAACAAAAGAAGCTTGAGCTATAAGTTTTGTATTATTAATTCAGTTATGTATTAAGCTTATGTATTAATTACGTATTAAGTATTAATAACAGCTTTGTAATTTCCGCTCAAATGGCTTCAGAAGCTATTCACCAAATATGATTAAAATGCACTACTTAGCTTAGCGCATTGAATATTCGTTCGTTCATATCGTTGAAACTAGAGTACCAAATTGAATAAAAATATTTTTTATAATATTCTATATAATCTGTAAAATGACAGAAAAATTATATCAAGTTATTTAAACGCATTCTGAAATCTTTAAAATGAAAAACTGCACTTAATCAAAATTGTTTGCGGGTAAATGTTGTTAAATATTTCCAAGTTGTTTTCCAAGTTTAAAGTTCGGTATGTTTTTGCTAAAAAATTTATGATATTGATTGTTGGATAAATGGCAAAGCCGGCGAATGAGTGAAATATTAGATCCTACTTACTTGTACTCATGTTTCATGTAAAAAATAATAATAAAGAAAAGCAACTACAGAAACTTCATCTTGGTTTACTTTATTTCGTAATGTGCTTCTTTTCTTTCACAGTAATCATTTTCAGCTAATTTTTCTCATTCCGATATTTTTATGATGCTATTCAAAGGTGCTGCATGTGTGTACTTTCGAAGCAACAGAAAATTCATGATTCAAAAACATAACCAAAATATAGGATAATTTGATAGTAAAATTTAGATTTCTTGAATCTTTTAGACCGATTAAAGTATGACCTATTTAATCTATGGTGGTTTAAAATCAATTTATGTGAGTTCAACATTAATTAAATGCAGCAGAACAATATAATTTAGACAACTAATTAAGTTATAATTAGTAATACACTTCTGGTAGCGTATATTTGAATTTGGACCAAATTTTAGCAGAAAGAATTAATGCAACTCCGAAGAATAATGTATTAGCAATAATCAGTTTCCTATTTACCGCTAAATTTTAAAGAACATAATCCTTAACTGCTTTTCGTTTATTTGACCTTAATTAATTGACAATAGGAGGCCACCTCTTTTCTAGCATTTGACCCAAAAACATCGGAAAAGTTATGTGTTTTTATTAGTCTCATGTTTGTTTTAACAGCTGAAGAAGGTATTGTTTGACCTTTGAAATTAAGTGCTCTAACTATGTGTTTTACTTATACTAAAATAATCCTTATTACTAATTTTTATCTTCTTTCGAATTTATTAAATACTGATTAATATAAAAATATTCCAGTAAAATACTTTATTTATACATGATGGAAATGGTTTCAAGCTTTTCTTAACTATTAATCCAAGACATATACTTCTAACTGCAGAGTTACTTAAAATAAGGTAGATAGTTTTATGGAAAATTTGAGTAGCAGGAGTATGTAATAGCTTCATGACTCCAGTTACAGAATTTATAACGAGGGCTTTATGATTAGCTTTGTTCAAAAGTGAGTTGCATTTTACTAGCTGTTCTTTTGCTCTACGCATAAAATATAAAAGTCAGACATTATGTATAGAAAAACACTTCCACCTTTAGTGCAAAGTCTCTACTTTATTTTGAAAAGTTTTGCAATTGGAAGTAAACAGCTAGATTAATATTTAAGGGAATTAAACCTATTGCTTACTTCTGACAGCACCCTATCTATCTATCTATCTATATATACTCAGGTAGCACACAACGTCGTAACGACGTTGCAAACGCAGATATCGTTGCAATATGTCGTCTTTGAGACGCCCACATGTCCGAGAAACTCCACTGTTTTGCAACCGTTGCAAAGACGTCTTTATTATGTCTTTGCAGATCAGGTTTCTGTTGAACAGAAGTCGTTATTGGATCTTTCTCACGTTATATTTTGGTTGTGAAAGCATCGTATTACGACGTCTTAACGACGCCTAAATGTTCGCAAAATTCAACCTTTTTGCAACAGTTGTAAAAACGTAGTTATGACGTCCTTGTGTTACATAATGATTTATGCAGAAAATAAGCTTAATAATTAATGTATTTTTCTTCTTTTTTAAAACTTTGTATTCCTTGTATTTTTCTAAAGTTTAAGTATTTCATCATTTCCTGAAAACAAGAAGATAACACAGTTTTTTCTCTTTAAACTAAATATGCATAATTAATAATAGCTTTAATTATTTTCAGTACTTTAAATTATATTTTTTAAATAACTTAAATCCTAAGTTATGGTTACTTAATATTTTATCATTTTTTTCCTTAATCCTTTAGTATGTAAGTGAGAGTAATTATAAAAGTGATTATTATAAATATATAACAATAATAGTAGACATAAATAAAAGTAAAGCTATATATGCGTGTAAAAAACGAATATTTCTAATTATGACAGCATTATCACATTTATTTCTGTTAAATCTCAAAGACAATGAAAATTGCCCCTGTTATGATAAATTAGGAAGCGTCAGGTAACATAATCAGTATTTTACCTGAGCTTAAGTATACATTTATTCGCGTTTCATAGTAAAAAATATAGCCATTAACTTTTATATCTCCAAGATGTGCAAATGAAAGATTGTATAAAGTAGTTAATAAATGTGATCAATACAAATCAACAAAAATATATATAAAACTAGTAACCAAATAAGACCACTTCCCATATTCATATCTAGAATAAAATAAAATCTAACAAACAACATTAGCACTATTTAAGAAAAAACATGAACTAGCAGGGTTTAAAAGTATAAATAGCAGAAGGAAGGTAACAGAACTAAAATTTCTAACTAATAAAATATTATTTGTGTTTTTTAAATAGTAAGCAATTAAAAGCGCAATAATTATGATTTGCAGTATTTACTACTAATGCTGATGTTTCTTAACACCATTTCTTTCGATCATATGTAAATGTATTTACTTACTTTTAGTTTCTACATTTTACATACATTTAAATTTCATTTCATGCACTTTTTATAATCAATAACTTTCCTTTTTATACTGTACGGAGATAATTTAAATAATATAGTATACGATAGTAAGCCAAGTACTTTAAAGTAAGCTCTTCGTTAAATAGCACACGATGAATTTTTTTGTTATCACAAGCAGATAAAAAGTAAGCGAAGAAAATAGAATATACTTAAATTTAATAAAGAATAAAACCTAATTTAGAACATTCATTTATTGGGATAATCTAATAGACATACATAACAGTAATATTTAAATAAAACTCGAATTACACAGTATTTGGAAGAATAGATACCAAACGAAAAGTAATAAAACTGCCATTTGCAATCAATAAAAAATATTTAGTGTTTTTTAATATTACACAATTAAATATTACATAATTATAGATTACAATATTTCGTAGTAATGCTAATGTTTCCTTAACACTTTTTTTTCGATCATATATCCGTGTATCCAAATATTGCACCGTTGGAGCCACTGAATATTGAGAGCAATTTTGGTGTCAGCAGATATTCACAAACAAAATAACACGAATTTGGCATTCCTAAGATGATTTCTCCTCAATTCAAAATAAACTGCCATCATTATATTCATGTACATCGTCCTCTTTCTGCATTGAAGCTCTCCAGTATTTAATTCCGACGATGAATTAGAAAACCGTGAAACCAAAATTCACGAAAATAAAATGGAGTCTAACGAAACTGCGCAGTTAACGAAGCTGGTTGTTCGAATTTGGCAGCTAGCCAAAGCGCGCACAACTGACCTCGAGATGTTCGTTTATAATAAGCACCCAATAAATAACACCGGCCGAACAGCAATGCAGTGTACCTTTCAGCCGATTACCTTAAACCTTTTGACGGTTCTTCTGATAATTTAGTAGAACCTTTTTTAAATGGCCTAGAAGAATTATTTTAACTGAATAGAATAACGAACAATGTTTACAAGATTATATTTACAAAAAAATATTTATCGGGCTCCCTAAATCATTTGTAATGCCAATGTCACCAAATCCCGAGTGTACCTTATACTAGAATTAAACCAAGCATTTTTGAATTCATTTGAAATTTGTGGAGATGACCAAAAACGTAAAAACATAACAAACAGTTCATTAGAATTTTTATAGGTAATGAATTTCGTATTTTTGTTCACAGTTTCTCTAAGTTTGATGTCAACCTTTAAATAGTAATTTATCAAAGCCATTAATTTTGTCATTTTCCATGAAATGTGTAAATATTTCGTTCCTTTCCATTAATTTTTCCGTTCTGCTTGTCCTTACTGTCGGTGAATTTCCGTCATATATATTTAACAACCGTTAAATATGTATGGATATGCATCGTCTTTTAACATAGGACGTTTTCTCGGAATTCTTAAAATCACACCATTTTTATCCGTGAATACATCTTCACGCACAATCATAGCTTCGCGAAAATTGTACTTTTTGCACTTTATGCGGTAAAATGTTTCATATTATGTCAGAATATTAATTCAAATAAATTCGTCCTTACTTCAAAAATAATAAATAAAGTCATGTTTCAGCAGTGAAATAATTGCTAACATGTGATTCGCATTGCTTTCGGAAATATGATTTTTTAAAATATATAAAATGCTTAACTTTATAACTTACTTTATAGATTCGTTTCATTTTTAAATATTTTGCCATAATATTTATAAAAAATTTTTAAGTATTAATATTTTTAACAAAATTTTAAGTTTAATTTTTAAATATTTTGCTATAATATTTATAAAAAATATTTATTAGTATTAATTATTTTAACAAAGTTTAAACAATAATTTAGCACATACTTTTAGTACTAATTAAATTTAATAAATCAAAAGTATTTATATTAAATTTATGTTTCATTAGATGAATCTACCTTAGATTAATATATTTAGATGAAATAAAGTAATGAAATATTACAAATCTTATGCAGACTTCAGATTCTTGAAAGAGCATATTTAGTCTCTTTTCATTCTAAAAGCAATGCTGATGAACTATGAAAAAAATGCTAAAACGACCACGTCTAAAAGCAGTCATATCATGACGTTTCAGCGACGTCGACAAATTGCCAAAATGCAACGGCAAATATTTTGCGTCTTCGCAGCGTTGTAAAGACGTCATAAAAGTTACCACGACCACTTTGCAACCTCTCGGACCAGTTTGCAACGTCTTTGAAACGTCGTGTGCTACTTGGGTATGTATATATATGTATATATTAATGAAAAAGGAAATATTGGACCGAAATTGAAAATGTTTGTTCCTTCTATGTGAAGGATTAACCTTTCTTCTCCTGGTAAAGAATCACCAAATTGAATATATATATAGGATTCGTACTTCCGAGGTGGCTGTCTAGGGGCTTGAAATAACTAATACGATTTATGAAAAAATCGATAATTTAACGGAAACATGAATAGCTGCTACAAATTACAAAGTGATTACATGCGTAGATGGGAAAATATGAGTGCGTGTGTGATTATGGCAAAGCCTCGAGGGCTATCTGCCTAAGAGGATGGATGCCTTCGTGGAGGACTTTCTAAGGGAAACTGGCTCGTATACACGTTACACATGGGGAGGGAAAATATGAGATAATTTACAGATGAAGAGAAGTAACCGTCTTTTAATACTGTCATCGTCATAACAATGGCTAAATCGTCTGCATTCTTCCATCGGAAAGAAATGATTTATTTTCACAGCTTATCGCGTCGTCCGATTATTATCAACGATGCCATCCTACATATATATATGTATACATGTATGTATGTGTATATATATAATTAAAATCAATTTGTGTACTTCCCCTTTCTGTTTTAAATTGTTTTTAATAAATTTCTGGATTGCGTCTTTCCATTTCATACTTGCTTATACAATCCTCTGCATTACCAGAAGCTCGTATCCTGTCGCAGATTCATAATTTAAACAGGTTCGGTTTCGGTTTTAGTTAATTATGGCAAAGCATACTAGGACTATGGGCCTATGGGAACCAGAATTTATAAATGTGATAAATTTGTAAATACCCCTGACACTAATCCTGAAATGATTTGGAACGTAAATACACTGTATCTTTGATACCACTCATCAAATCAGTTTTAATAGAAACACTATACTGGATTGATTTTCGAAGCACTGACTTTTTTCACTTCTGGATATTAAATAGATCAAGAGCGATGTTTCAGATAGATACAGATAGAATAAATTAGTTTCCATAGCAAAGCTTTAGTCGCTGTCATTCACGCACTTTATAATGTTTCAAATTACTTTTCGTTGATATAGCTGCATTTGAGGTGCTGTCGGCTAGATCTAATAATATAGGCTTAAATATAATATTATGGAAATATTGATTGCACAAACGTTGATTCATAGTGAAGAGAAAGCATGGCAGCCTACTCAGATTAAATATTAATTTTTCTCTAAGATTATCTAAGAGTTCATATATCGGGGAAGTTTTTTTATGACCAACCTATATAAAAATAGAGATAGATAGGTAAATAGATATAGATATAGATTTAGATAGATAGACGGGGATATTTCCGGCGCTCTATTTTTTAAAATAATCGGGTAATAAAACAACCAGTATTTATAATTGGCAAAATTTTTTGATTAATATAGTTTAAATTCTAAATAATGAAATGATTCAAATATTTCATCTTACTGATGAAGTAATCAAGTGGTAAAGCAATACCTTATACTAAAACTTCCAAAAAGGACACAGTTTTCCATATCCATCATCGGATACCTTCAAAATGCATATAATCAATGTATTAATGTGTCTAAAATAACTCCATGTATTTAAAACTTAAGAACAGTTTCTGTGTAAGGAAGAATTATCTCTTGATAAAATTAATCTTAAATAACTTTCTGAAAAAGGAAGCTTTATTCAGAAGTTTTTAAACAATACATTAGTAATTGTGACATGAAAATATGCTTAAGCTTTATGATGTTGGGAGGCCCCCAACTTGTCAGCAACAGTAGTAGTGACTGCTATGAACTGGAAATTACACAGACTCTTAAGAAGGGTTTAACTCCCTTTTTATTTCACTTTTATTTCACATTTTATTTCACTAAAGAAATCACAGTTGCGTTCACTTGACGCTCACAAACTATGCCGACCCGGCGGTTGAACAAAATAGACAAAAATGCAACTAAAAAATAAATGACAGGATGAATAAATAACGAAGTCACTACCTACGAGGCTCTATAATCGTAATTAACTTAACCGCGTTCTAAGATACAGCTGAGATTCAGAAAACTTTCTGATTAAGAATTTGAAAGATTCAACGAACTGTCGAAATAGGCACACAGGCCGAAACGCGCGGTTCTTAAACTTTCTACCAAGCAACCTTCACACTCGTGATTCAAGAAGCACACTTACAATCTCGCTTTCCTTCTATTTAAACTCAATTACTTCTGCTAAAATTTGAATACTCTGCGCGTTCTACTACGAATTTACATACTCTGGCATTGGCAATTCTAGGGGAAAGTAAAGGCTTGACAGGAAAGATAGCTTAAAATAAAAGTTAGTTAAAATAAATATAAACCCTACAGGTGTATTATGAACATTCTTACAGAAAATAATCAAATATATCTATAAATGATAAAGTTAAAATTTCTGCTTAACGGATATGACACATTATATTGAAATGGGCAATGCCAAATAGAACCTTTAATTTTTAGAATTAGGTGTGAAAAACATATTGTTACGGAATGTCAAGGCGCGGTAAGATGGCTTCCCCGCAAAGCAGGTTTAGGGTTGTCATAAACTGCAAGAGAAGGCAGGGTTGCCATATTTGGCGAGAAATCACCCATTTGGCGACAAAATTGGCGATATGCCATAGACGGATGGAGAAACTTCTGGAACGAATTCTTACTGGTTTAGCCCAGAATATTCTCGAACACAAGCCAAAAGCTATATAAACCCTACTGGCACGCGGAGAGTTAGTCCGTGCGGAGTCCATTGTGTTGATAGTCAGTCAGCGAGTGCCGAATTGTTCGTCGAGTGCACCGAAAAAGTCTCTTAGTGTATCGCGGTAGTGCATCGTCGAGAGAGTGTGTTGAGCTCCGGGAACGTCTGAACCGAGGAGTCGGGAGCTGTACTCTAGTGTATCGCGAGCTTTATCATGGAGAGTCTCAAGAGTACGTGGAGTTCTGAGAACGACCGAGCAGAGTCGCGAGCTGTACTCTGGTGCTTTGCAGTGAAGCTGTCTTCACCGTTATAGCCTGATTGCCTGAAGGCTGTGTCGCTGATTGTTACAGTTGACAGATGAGAGCAGAATCTGAACACCCGTGCGGCTTACTTAGACTATTCGGGTCTAGTCCAGGTTCCGCAACTATCCGGGGCAACACCTCATGGGCCCTATTAGGGCATACATTGATCCTGTATACATGCTTACATAGTTCATAATATATGCTTACATAGTTCATAATACATGCTTACATAGTTACATAGTTCATAATATATGCTTACATAGTTACATAGTGCATGACAGATATAGTTCATAGTATACGCTTATATACAAGTAGTTCATAATGCAAAGATCTTTCATAATACGTGCTTACATAGTTCATACATATACATGCTTCCATAGTTCATAATCTATTGAGCCTGTTACGTAATACATACATAGTTCATAATAATTTTCATTGGCCATAATACATACATGTATTATGGCCAAGCTTGTCTACAGTAGTTCTTCGACGACTGTAAACGTGGTATCGACTACTGTAAACGTGATTTTGAAGCTGTCTTGAATAATACTGGCCAATAAAGTGTGTTTTGGTACTTCCTCAAGTGCCGCCGTTATTCACTCAAAATCCGCACGAACTCCGTACGTACGGTAACGTAAAAAAAGGAGAGAAATAACGTAACAATATTTATTTAACTGTTTTACGTATAATTGTAACATGAAATTAACTATGTGCTATACATATTTATAAGCAATCTTTATTCATTTTTCAAGCACGGAACTTTCAGAGTGTTGATGCACAAAAACGTATATAAGAAGGTAGCTTCTGTCAGTTACTCTGAAAGAATTTTACTCAATAAAACTTTATTTGGAAAATAAGCAAAAAAGTAAGTTATGTTTGCGTTTCCTAAAACGATTCACCAAAATATGTGGATAGATGAAACAAGATAAGACGCAAATTTGTTAAACATTTTCATTTCAAGAAACAAGTAATGTAAGAAACTTTCCTTGTCATATATTCTGTGTATTTTATGCTGCATTCTAACATTAAAATATTTCAGATTCCTTCTTCTAAGGAAACGGATTACTTGCCTAAAAAATTGTTGAACTTTTCTGGAAAAGATTTTTTAAGGAAATGTATTTCTTTATTAATATAATTTTTTATATATTATAAATAGTTTTGCATATTCTTCTGAAATATTTTCCCAATAAATTCATATAAAAGATACCATAGAAGAAATTTTAACATTTTTTAAAAAATTATTTTTATGCTGTGTGTATTGGATCAAATTACAGTAATTGAAACTGTACCATGCAATAAAAAGTTTAGTTTACATGATTGTACTATATTTTAAAATGCGTCATGAACAAGAAGAAATTGTCTTAAAAATTCATCAAAACGGACCTGGAAGGCAAGAAAATTGGAGTAATATTTACAATTATGTGAAAGTAGTTTTATATAATGATATATAAGTGTGTTCTGTGGACGAAAAAAAAAAATTACCTGAAATCTAAATGCTGAATTCAAAGCTTGGAAGGAGAATTTGCTTCTACTTCTTATAGCTTAAAAGACACAATTACTTAGGAGTTTCTGAATTTTTAATTTCTGTAAAAATATTTCTTAATTCCATCAGTTTACTAACAAAATTAAAATAAAAGTTAGGTTTATTTTAGTCTCAGATATGCTTAGATAACGCTCATATTATACATTTCAATCAAATGTGAATTTCGATCAAATGTGATAAGCAGTAAGGTTTACTTTTATTAGATTAATTTATTAGTTAATTAAATTAACGTTATTTCTTTCATCATCCACTCTACAAGTACATGAAGGGAGTTTTAAATGACAGCTTGAATCTATATATGGGAGAGATGTTTGACAACATCAACCTGCGTAAATGATACTTTCTGCTATTCTCTGCCTTGAGGTTATTGCTATTAGCTGGTGAGATTTCATTAGAAACCAAGTTAGTAGCTGGGGAATACTAGTAGAGCTACTATGGCAGGCTTTGAATTTAAATATTAACGTATACAACTTTGAGTCATTGTTGCCCTTTAATTCCGCAAGAAGAGTGAGATAATACTGTTAATTGTTCCAGTTATGCATTTCAAGCAGAAGTTTGAATGCGTTCTTTAGTTATTTTCATTGACGTATTTATTTAATGCTCTGTTGAAATGTAAAAGACAGGGCGAAAATTCGTTCTGCCATCTAGAAGGTTAGACTAGTGTTTATATATTAAGCCAAATGGAGTTTAACCTTACTGAGTGTTACCTTACTCAGAGTTTAACCTCTGAGTGAAACTAGGCAATCTCATCATTGGTAGCCATTATGTTAAGGCATACTAGTACTGCTGATACTTCTGTACATTTAGTTTAACCCGACTTGGATTTCAACCGAGGAACATAGCTTGAGATCCATTAAAAGATTTAGAAGTATCAGGTTCTGTGTTCCTCCTTACTTGCTTTGGGAACATTAAATGTCCTGACTCGGAACAGGGAGCTTACTAAAGCTATGTTCAATAAATTTGGGAAGTAGACAATACACACAGGAAGGGTATACGAAACCCTTTATTTTTCTCTCTTTACAATGATTTCCGGACTTCGGAATACAGATACCAACCACTTGTGGTCTGAACGTAAGAATATAAAAATATTAACTAAACTCTAACTAAACTTAACTTTGGATTAATCAAACAAGTGCCTACTCCAAGATTGGCCGTATATTAGCAAAAAGCCGTATGTAGTACAAAGAACTGCTAACACTACGATACGTTTAAAATTATCAAGAGGATTAAACCTCTGGCCTTGAAGGCAACCAGCAACCGAGTAAAACTACTGTGGCAAGCGGCCTGCTTCTAATAGCTCCTTCCTCTCTCTTGCTTGGCAAAAAGCCACAACTTAAGTACTTGGCGTTCGCAAGACAAATTTGCATACATAAGTTAAAGCTTTTAATTCTGGCCGGAAGTAGAAAATAAGAAGTGATAGTAAAGATTTAAAATAAAATAAACGTTAGTAATCCTTAAGATCGTTACAGAAGTTCTAATTTACTAACTGTGTTCGAGTGTCGATGGAATCCAAATTCAGTGATTAGGTTTTGCGAAAGCATTAGAAAATCCCTTCTTATTGCATCTGGTAGTAGAATAGCTGAAAGTAATCACTGCCGATATCTCTAAATTAAAGGTATTTCCAAACTGTCAAAACTTCCCTGTTCTAAATACCTTGTTTGATAACTTCTGCATTTATTGTAATAATTTCATGTTAAATCAAAATCAGGCAGATGTACTTTCTCTTTTCGAATCTTACATTTTGCTTAAATAGTTTCATTATGCATTTTTAGAATATATAAACGATTTGACATATGATAACCTTTTACTGAATCATATCGAAGAAGAGTGCACTTTTTACGCCACTGGCTTTTAGATATTAAATGATAAATATCATAAACTAAATTTTTGTGATGATAATATCCATTTAATACAAATTCCCAATACAGTTCATAACTACAGTTGTATTTAAATAAAATCTTAAAAAACGGCTACATTCATACCTCCCTGAAAATTTAGCACTTTTTATAGAAACTCGTGCAGATAATGCAGTAATTTTCCTGAGGCAAGGAAAATAAGAGAATGGACAACTGCTGCCTAAATCCCTAAATTGCCTCTTTGAAAGCCTAAATGCATTTCAAGAAACAGGAACAGCAGGGGGCTATTGTAATTTGAACTAAAAGATGTCTAGCATTATAATACAAGTATATACTTGTATATATGTTATCGTGAAAGACCGAAATTGGAGAATGTCGACTTTTACCGGAGAATATCAACATTCACCAAATACGTCGGTGAATGACCGAAAATTTCACTACATTCTTGTATATTCGGACTCCACCGGTGTATGTCGACAATCACAGATATGCTCTGGTGAAAGTCGAAAAGAGAGGTCATAAAGTGCCATGATAGTTTAAGTCGTTGCAATAAATAAGATTTGAATCACATAATTTAGTAAGTTTTTTATTACTGTTATTTTACTTTCTCATTTAGAACGTACTGTATAATTAAGTAAGTTTTTAACTTGTCTTGAAACAACATTGTTCGACTATGATAAATATTTGTTTACCATGGATTTTGCCAAAAGCCAGGTGCCTTTGTGTATTTTTCTTGCTTTCTTGTTGACAAAGATTTTCCGTCTTCCTGACAGCCAACTTTATCCATATGCCCTTATTACTCATCTTAGTTTCATGGTTAAATTTTTTTCCATATCCTTCTTCTAAATCTATTTCAAGCTTTACAGCTCTAATTTTTGCATTTTTTTTTTGTGTGTGTGTGTGGGGGGGGGGGTTAAATCTTTTATTCTTTGGCGTTAGTTCGGAATGTAGTCTAGACTTCAGAGCATTTTTAGTAGTTTCATGCGATTTTTCCTCGTTTTATAACATCAGAGACAATTGAATGCTTACATCAAGGATTTAATTTCTTGTTATATTTAGATTACATTTACCAATATTAAAATAACGAATTATTCTAGTAGAACTCTCTTATTATTTTCCTTTCTCATTTTGAATGTATTGTGTGTTTTAGGTTCTCATGTTCTTAACTTCTTATTTCAAGTTTCAAGTGCGTTTATTCGCGACTGAATTACGGAGAAGAAAATATAATATTGTTATATGTTTTACATTCACCATTAGTACATGGTGAATGTCGACATTGACCGGTGTAAGTCAGAAATAAGAGTATTTGGAAAATATTTCGGACATACACCAAGAGACTATGCGAATGTTGACATTCACCGGTGAAAGTCGACAATCTCCAAATTTCGGTGTTTCACCGTAACATATACATGTAGCAGATAGCCCGAAAGCGGAGGTAATCGGACGCAGTTCTGTTTTAAATGAGATAAGCTCACAAGCGTGGAACTGCATTTGATGAAGAGACGATTATGAAAACATGAAGTCCTTTTCGGCTGCTTTACTAGAATTCTGAGAAAAACATGTTCAGGTTTTTTATTCCAATCCTGAAAGATAACTGATTGTTTTATTTTGTCAGCAGTGGTACCTTTTGTTTAATAATTGATCAAGCCTCGAACCAAAATCATCATCTGTGAAAAATCCTTATATTTTGTTTCACTTTTTTTTTTTTTTTTGGAGTGCTTTAAATACTGGACAGCGGAAGGCCCAGAAATATTTTTTGCATAAGAGCCCGTGAGCTCTATTTACGTCACTGGTTTTCAGATGCTCATTAAGAATATTCATATATTTAATACGGATCCATATTATTTTCTGTGAAAAATTTTTTTTTCCATTCCAGAGGCAGAGAAACATCCCCACATAATTATGACTCCCTAGTACTTTACAGTAAGCAACATGGTTTTCGTATTCAGTTCTTCATTCGGCTTTCTTCACACAGCAATTCGTTCATTGAATCCAAATATATAAAATTTTGACTCGTCTTAAAACAACATTGTTCGACTATGATAAATCGTTGTTTACCATGGATTTTGCCAAAAGCCAGGTGCCTTTGTGTATTTTTCTTGCTTTCTTGTTGACAAAGATTTTCCGTTTTCCTGACAGCCAACTTTATCCATATGCCCTTATTACTCATCTTAGTTTCATGGTTAAATTTTTTCCATATCCTTCTTCTAAATCTATTTCAAGCTTTACAGTTCTAATTTTTTCTTTTTTTTTTCTTGTGTGTGTGTGTGTGGGGGGGGGGTTAAATCTTTTATTCTTTGGCGTTAGTTCGGAATGTGGTCTAGACTTCAGCGCATTTTTAGTAGTTTCATGCGATCTTTCCTCGTTTTATAACATCAGAGACAATTGAATGCTTACATCAAGGATTTAATTTCTTGTTATATTTAGATTACATTTACCAATATTAAAATAACGAATTATTCTAGTAGAACTCTCTTAAATTGTAGGGTCTTGCCAGGTTCACATCAAATATGCAACTCTTAATATGTTTTTCCAAATTCAGACGATAATTCTTGCAATTTATTTTCATATAAAAAAATTAAGAAACAAAACATCTCTACAAAACTTTCGAGTCCCCAAACTATTATGTGAGTTACTAATTAACACTGTACAAATTATTCTTTTACATGCTATATCTTGAAGATATGCTATATTTTTATTACGTGTTATATTTATATATATTATTTTATTGAATGCTATATTTTTGCCAAAACCTAGATTTAAAATAGAGAAAAAATAGCATACTATAGAAAAAAATCTGAAGTCTGCGTCTCAGTATTTAATGCAAAATCTATGCAAATAAATTTCAAAAATGCAAATAACCCAAAAAAAAAAAAAAAAACCTCTCTGTGTTGGGGGCACTAAAATCTTAGGCATCTAAAATTCTCAGTTCGGCCCTGTGTACTGTATATTAATTACATCGTGCAGACGTGCTAGGTTGCAGTAGTACAAGATGATTTTTTGAACATACTTTAGTGTTCCGATATCTAAAAATAATGTATCTGTTGTCTCATAGATGGCGCCACTGTTCAGTAGTTTTCTCGACCGTGGAATTTGCTGCCATTTGTTGTCTTTCTCGACAAAGATTTGATTTTCCGACAGAGATCTGATTTTTTGCAACCAAGGGAATAATGAAGATATGCGAGTACAGACCTATTCAAGCAAGAGAATTATCATTTAGGGGGTGTGACCTGTATCGGCGTCCACTGTGTGTGATTTCTTGTGTAGTATGCTTGCTATATAATGCATTTTTGATTTACTTAGTGTCAATAAACAAACAAAAGTATATTTCAATTGAAACTTTTTAATTATCAGGATTATAAAATTATTAAGAGCAGAAATTTCATGGGTGGCAAGAAGTCGTTGTCCAGTCTTGGCTACTGTGCAAGTCTGATCAATATATTTTTCTTTACATAACTGCTTATCAGGGCTGTTTGAATAACTTTTTTATTAACAGTTTTACTTTTTTTTAATATTATTAGTTTTATTTTTCTAGTTTTCTCAGAATTTTAATAGATCACGGTGTTAAAAAAAGACTTAGCGTACTTAAAATGTCTGATGTGGATACAACATGACTTCCTTCTAAGACCTATTAAATTATACCCATTTTTTGCCGCCCTTGATTTTAACTTATATCCTCGAATTATCTTAACGTAATTAAACAATCCCTCAAGGAAAGTCGAAAATGACATTAAAAACTGCAAATTTTGAAATTAAGTATCTTGGTCAATTTTTGTCGTAAAGGAGTCAAACAACATATGAATTTATTTTTTTATAACAAATATAAACTTTATATATATATATAAAACTTTCACAAATATAAGCACTAGAACAGGAGCATTAAAAGTTACATTTCGTTCTTTTTCGAAATGTAACTTTTTTTTTAAATTTGACTTTGCTAAAACATTAAAACTTTTGTCATTTAAAACACTTCTGTAATTAGGAACTCACTACGTGCAACTATTGCGAAATTATAGGCCGTGTAACAACTTTTAAGCTGGGTAAGGGCTTAGGTATATATATGTATTTATCGTTTGTTCTTTCTACTTTACTTTAAATTATATATATATATATATGTGTGTGTGTGTGTGTGTGTGCGTGTTTGGTGATGCCGATTGCAATAAAAAAGGGAGGTGCTGAACTAGATGTTATAGCAGTTCCCTATAGAAAATTTTGATGTTCTACGTATAATCGTTTTTGCGAGATAAATACTGCTGTGTCGCGAAATTTTAATTCTGTTATGGTTATTTATGTAATCAATATTTAAGTATTTTTATTTGTATTTCATTTAAATTTGAAATTGTAAAGAGTGTATTTGTAAGTGTTAAAAGCGTTAGCTAGTTATTTTTTTATGTTTCAATTTTGTAACAAAGATAGGGGGCGTTTCTTTAGACAGAAATGGCATCTGTTGAGAATAGCGTTTTAGGATAACAGTAGAACAGAGGGTAGTATAGTGTGTTTCGCATGTCTTTCGCTGGGGGAGGGTTTGTTACTGGGCAGTAAAAGGAAATCTTAATTGCCCGCTTGCTTTCACTTTGTTTTGTGAGTGCTGTAAAAGTTAAATAAATTAGCTTCTTCCGGACGAAAAGGGCGTCTGCAAATTCATTTGTAAGGGGCAGTTTGATTGTTATTTTTAATTTTTCGGCTGTTAGCGGGGGGGGGGGTCGAATTTTAAGTTCTCATGCTTTTGGAGTGCATCAAAGAAACAGCTGGTCAACCGTTTTTTGTACAACGTCTCTATTTTAATTCGCTAGAGGGAGTGAAGCTTTCAGAAAAATAAAAATAGTGAAATTCTCGAGCAGGTGATGTTGAATTTTATGCGGAATTTTTGGGCCTATAGTTTTTAGTGGGTGAAGAATCCGAGTTTTCTTCGTGACTTGTAAGCGTGTTAATGACACACAGATTGGTGTTGCAGTGATGTGAAGTTCGAAAAAAAGAGAGAGATCGTAGGGCTTTTGCCTGGTGAATGCTTGCCCTGTTGCGGGCGGCCTGCTTCAGCGGGCTGCGGCTATGTTTTTTTGCCATCGACAATACTTTTCAGGGTGCTGATTAGCAGTTTTCTGAAGGAATAGCAGATTCTCCAGACTTTGGCAGTTTCTTTCAACGTGCGTAGCCCGGCGGCCGCGGTCTGAGGGTCCACTTTCCGCTTCCCCCTGGCTTGCTTGCTGCGCGATCGGATCATGTACGATGCGGGTGGTTGGCGTGCTGTTCGGCGACCACTGTACTATGAATTATGTAACTATGTAAGCATATATTATGATCTATGTAACTATAAGCATATATTATGAACTATGTAAGCATGTATGCCCTTATAGGGCCCATGAGGTGTTTCCCCGGATAGTAGCGGAACCTGGACTAGACCCGAATAGTCTAAGTAAGCCGCACGGGTGTCCAGATTCTGCTCTCAACTGTCAACTGTCAACTGTCCGGCGACCAAAGAATGTTGAGCCTCTCGAGTAACAGAAGATCATTTCTAATTTTGCAAACATTTTAAGGACGAAACATTACAAATGTGAAATTCTTAAGACAATCTTCGCACTTCTTGAAGGCGATGCTTTTAGGGCCTGCGACTTGTACTAATTTCTAATGAGAAAAGCTCGGAACATCACCAGCTAGGAAGCCACCGAAGAAAAGAAAGGAAATGATTTTGAACGATCAGTCCAAGTGTATAAGTTCTAGGGCCATCTTTATGTAAATCTGGAAAACGACATTTCTGAGCGAGCGAGATTCTTCAGTCCCATTTATGGGCCCTTGTGTTCTGAAATCTGCGAGTGATTTATTTTCATTTGCTTTTTCTTTAATAACTTAATTATTAGGATTTTAGAAATTTAAATTCTAAAGTATGAGCGGTCATTTTAATGTTGGATGAAAACTTGAATATTAGCTGTTACTTAATAATTAAGAAAGGAATTGTTTAGTTTTTAAATGTTAAATGTCCTAAATCAGCACTTAAATTAATATATGTGGGGAAATCTCAATGTTTCTTAAAGGAAATTAATTTGATAAAGTATTAAATGTTAGAAGACGAAATGTATTATATTACTGGTGTTGCATTATGATTTAGTAGGATTTAGAAAATGTTAAAAATGAGATTGGGGTTCAATGAAAATTGTGTAATTATAGTAAAGTACATAACTAATACTTTGGGTACAATATTGATCGTTATATATATTGTCAAATGAGAAATTATGAGCAATTTTTAGATAATGATTTGTAGGGGTAGTCTGGTCAGCTATCTGAATTAGAATATTCAAGAAATTAATAAAATGTGTTTGATTTATATTTTAAGTTGTATATTTTTTTTTGTGTGTGTTAACTTACTTAGGTTTGTCATGTCACTCATTTGTTTGAGCCGTAAGGCTTTTAAGAAACTTGGAGATTTTTACTTGGACGTTATTTTCACACAACGTAATCGTAATCACAACGCGCCCTTAATTTTTGTATTAATCACTTATTTATTTGAATGTTGTTTTTGGATAAATTGTAATGCTTTTAGGTGCCAGGATTGTATTTAAACTCTTGATTGATTTTTCTTTTGAGGAATTGATTTGATTGTTTATGACTATTTCTCCTGTGGTGTTTGTGAGGTTTTTTGAAGTAGCGGAACTGATCTTAGTTGCTCTGAGTTAATTTAGTAAATGATTGAATATGTAGTTAAGTGAAATTAAGTAATGATTTTGTTGAGAGATAGTATTCTATTACCCGAGCACCAGCGAAGAATTATTCCTCCTTATTTTATTAAAAGTGAATTTGCACTGATTGAGTTAAAAGATGCTAAGTAATAGTTTATTTAAATGTTATTTGAGATAGATCAATCACTCAGTTCCTCTCCTCCTCCACACAGTATAGAATTCAGAAATTCAGTTTATTTTTAGAAGAATTTATTATTCTTTTTATTAATGTTTGCCCATCACCAGTTAAGTTCAGTTAGACAGTTAAAAATTTAAAAATTTTAATTAATCCTTAAATTTTCAGATATTTAACAATACATATATAAAACCTCAGCAATTTTCTAAGAATTAAAATTTTTTATTTTACCCAGATGTAGCTGCAGGCTGTGATATTAGGAAGCTTTTTATTTCTAAATAAGCAGATATTAATCTCAGTAACCCAAATTTTCATAAGCATTTTAATGATAGTAATATTCAATAAACTTGCATTGATAATTAGTAATTCTATGTTTTGTTGCGGGTTATACACCCAGATTTGCACGACAAAAAGAGTTTCGTGGAATTCATTTCTGCCTGTATAGTTAACCTAACAAATGTAAAGTACTTAGGAAATTAAAAAAATATTTCGATATACACAGAACATTAGTAATAAAGTTTGAATTAAAAAATACAGTTACTTCAGTGCAGCGTATTCATATCAAATTACAGCAATATATAATTAGTCGTTTAAAGCAATCAAGTTATGTTTTCTAAAAATATGACTTTAATCCTATCAAGTATTTCATCATGTCATTCTTGAAATAGCTGCTTTTTCAATAGTTATAAACACTCTTTAAATTTTCAAATATAGATTCATAGTGCTAAATGAATAAAAGGTGTGAGAAATTCTTTTATGCATTTTATTTGTAAACATAATTGCAGTTTTCCATATAGATTCAGACAGAAAATTAAAGTAAGCTGCTTCTGTTATTTTATAATAAGTAATCGAATGCAGGTTTTAGCAAAATGTAATCTTTCTTTAATTTAGAAATTTTTGTTTTGCTGTTGGAAATAAAAGCTGTGTTTCTTGTTTATATCTGTTTATACTTAAAAATGTTTGCATTTTTTTTTCAAAAAAATGAAATGCTAAAATTGGATTACTTATTTTTGCATGGATGGCTTAATGTATATTTTATTCAATAAAAAAATTTGCAGAATACGGAAAATCACATGGGGTTTAAAAATTTTAGTAATATATCTGACTAAATATACTGGTAACGTATGCAACATTATTATTAATAATAAAAGATTTTTCAGTGGTACCTATTATGTACAGTGTCATAAAGAATTTTTTTAAATCTTCTCTTCTGTATATTTATATTATGTAACCTTTCTCAGTATTTATAGTTTGTTAATAGTAGTTTAACTTAAAATACACTGAGTAGTCTCTAAGGTAACTACTTACCTTTCAATATGCTTTTATGTGGAGGCAGTTGTTTTAGGGAAGTGATGTTCAATAACAATGTTTTTTTTTTGTTCTCAAAATACTGATAATGGTTTTTAATTAAATGTTTATTAATGATGGCTTGATGCATATGTACGCCTAATCAGCAGTAACAAAATAATTAGAATTTCTTGATGACAGATTATATTATATATATATGTAATAATAAAATTCCATAATCAAGAATACACTTAAAATTCTAACTGTATGTTCTTTTCATATTTAATGGCGACGTTATCTTATTTGAAAGTACGTGGAATTAAATCCACAGCCCCGTAGTCAAGTTGTTTTTCCCGCCTTTTCTACACGTACAGTTTTAGAATGTTCTGGAGATATTAAAAGCGAACTGGATTGGCTGACGAGGCTGACGTCATTTCTTGGAAGCTCCGCCTTTTCAGAGGCTATAAAATGATTCGCAAAAGGAATATCGGGGCTTTTTCTTAAATGTCACGATGCAGTAAACTTCATACAAAAAGTTATTAGTAATTCTTTTTATTTACTCCGGATATCTGATTTTTGTAACTGCTATTTCTCCTGAATAATAATAAATGGATCCTGTTTTTTAAACTTATCGTCTGATAATTTAAGCTACGACTAAAGCTGGTACATCACAAGGAGTTGGCAGGATGGGTGTACCCAAAAGGAAAATAATTCCAATGGAAGAGAAAGAACTTTTTAAGTGCAAATTGTGTCTGATTTTACAACTAAAGAATTGTGAATTGTGATACAGCTTTGTCTTCGAATTTTGAGCGCGTCTCATAGTTAGAACCGCATGATTTGGATATCGTCTGCTGGAAAAAAGCTGAAGAATGTCAATTTTTTATGCTTTGTTTTTTTTTAACAGCACGCAAACGATCAGGATTAAATAGTGTACTCAACAGCCAAGTAAGAACATATTTTAAGAAATTATTTTTGCTCAGTGTGTGAACTAAGATGCTACGACAAAATATATTATGTAAAGTAATTACGAGTTTATTTAAATTTCAAGTCTTATTCTAATTAATAGTATTCTAAGTAAGATTTGATATTATCCTGAAATGTATAGTGATAATCATAAAATTTGAGAATACAAAATTTTTATTTAAGTCTATTATTCTATGAAGTGTTGATAATACTCTGAAGAGTTTTTGGTTTAAAATAAATATTTTAACTATTGTAAAAATACTTTGAGAAAAGTGCACATTTTTTGTTCTCAAGAAAATTTTAAAGTTTCAGTTAAAATGTCGACAAATCAGGAACCCGTTAATCTTGACGATTCACTGAACGTGAATCAAGATACAATAGATTTCAATATTATTCCATTTGAAGATTCTAAGGACAGTGACATAATTTCTTGGTTAGGTTATTTTAACAAAGTCTGCCAAAATAAGGACGAAAATTGGAAACTTCAAAATATTTCTCGTTACATTAAGGGAAAAGCCCTCTGGCTCTATATTAAAAATTTCCATGAGCTAAAAACTTACTCAGAATTCGAACAAATATTAAAAGAAAACTTTATCGACCCCACCTTAACTATTTTCGGCGACTTCGCTAATTTGAAATATAACGCCAGAGAAGACATCACGAATTACTTTCGAAAGAAAATGGAAGTGGGAAAGCGGCTTAATTTGGACAAATCAGTGATTTTCGAAGGTTTGACAGATGGTTTGCCAACGAACTTAAAGTCTTTGATGATTGTTCAATGTCCCGCTGATCCGATAACTTGGCTAGAACAAGCCCACAAACTTCGACAAATTCATGAATTTAAAGATGAAAATTCACAAAATTATAACAGAGATAGGAATATTCAACAATTCAGACAAGCTAATTTCCGAAATAATAATCGTCAGTTTGTTGATAATCGACCCAATGCAGCTAATTACAAACCTCATAGTTTTCAACAAATTAGAAATAAATCTAACAGCGATATCAACAGCGGAAATAAAGTTGTAAGTCACCGTACTAATAGTAAATTTGACGGTATCGCCCCATCACCTTGTAGAATATATACCAAAAAAGGGATACCAAATTGTTATCACTGGGCTCAAATCTGCCCATTCCGAAATCAGAACAACGAAACTGAAACTAATTCTAATGTGGAAAACAAAAATTCGGGATCTGATTCTTCGGGAATTTGACAACTAAGAATTAAGGGATTTTTATCCCATGGCAGATCAGTCGACTGTGTCGTGGACACTGGCGCGACATTGTCTATCATCTCAGAAAAATCTGCAAACAATTTACAGTTAAAAGTTCAAAAAGTAAAAGGTATTAAAATTAAGCAAACTAAAGGAAATTTTTCTATTGATAAAATGTGTAGATTACAAATGAAAATTGGAAATATTATTAAACTAATTAACTTATTAGTATTAGATACTAATTTAGATTATGTTCTTTTGGGTTTAAATGATTGTAAATTATTTGAATTAAAAATTGATTGTAGTAATTTAGTGGTAACTCAAAGAAATGAAAACATTTCAAATTCTGTGAATGTAAATAACAGAGTTTCTTTGCATTTACAACTTGATGTTAGAGGTAATAAGTGTTGATGAAAATAATATATCTAATGAAAATAATGTGTCTAAAGGTATAATAGTTAATGAAGGTAATAAGTCTAATATTATGAAGTTTAATGATGTCTAAGGTAACAAGAGTTAATGTGAATAATGAAAGTAATGTAAAACTAAAGAGTCAAAAAAGGGATGTGAAAAAACAAAGTAGTGGAATAACAACAGATTCAGAGAGTATGGAGGAAGAAAACCCTGAATTAATTAAATTGTTAAATAAATATAAGAATGTGTTTTCCAAAAATAAATATGATGTAGGTAAAATTAACATTGAACCACAACGAATTAACTTGACTTCTGATTTGCCTGTCACATTAAGACCTTATCGAACTTCCCCTAAGGAAAAAGAAGAAATTAGACGACAAATTGATCAATTATTAAAAAATGGAATTATTAAAGAAAGTAGTAGTCCTTATGCATCCCCAGTAACTTTAGTATTAAAACGCGATGAGGGCAAAAAAACCAGAATGTGTATTGATTATCGCAAGTTGAATGCTTTAGCAAAGACTGATGCTCATCCTCTACCCCGGATAGACTTTTTATTAGACAAATTAAGTAATGCAAATGTTTTTTCTACTATAGATCTAAGATCAGGATTTTGGCACATTCCTATTCACCCTGATGACACCGAAAAATTGGCTTTTATTACAAATTTTGGACTGTATGAATGGCTAAGACTTCCTTTTGGCTTCAAAAATGCACCGGCTATCTTTAACAGCGTTATTAAACTCATCCTCACTAAAAATAAAATCCAATTTGCTTGCAGTTATTTTGATGACATAATTCTTTACTCTTCTTCCAAAGAACAACATCTAAAGCATTTGAGGAATTATTTGAAATATTTATTCAAGAAGGTATTAAATTGAACCAGAGTAAATGTGTCTTTGCCAAAGATAAAATAAATTTTCTAGGTTATGAAATTAGAAAGGGTAAAGTTACCCCAGATAACCAAAATATTGAAAGTATTAAAAATTTGAACTATCCAAGTAATGTAAAAGAACTACAAAGAGTGTTAGGCAGTGTAAATGTTTATCGTAGATTCATACCTAATTATGCTAAATTAAGATCTCCTCTAAATAAATTATTGAAAAAAGATGTACCACGGCATTGGGATGATCAATGTCAAACTCCTTTTGACGAACTGAAAAATATTCTTATTTCAAAACCAGTCTTACAATTGTATGATCCAAATAAAGCTTGTCATGTTTTTGTTGATGCATCACAGAATGCTGTGGGAGCTGTTTTGAAGCAGCCAGATGAAAGTAATGTATTACACCCAGTTTCCTACCATTCTAAAGCTTTAAAAGATTACGAAAAAAATATGCAATTACAGAACTTGAATGTTTAGCTATTGTTGATGCATTAGATAAACTTTATTACTATCTTCACGGCCAAAAATTTACAATCCATACCGATCATGCAGCCCTTGTTTGGCTTAAAAATGTTAAAAATTTAAGAGGCAGATTATTCCGTTGGTCACTCCGACTCAGTATGTTTGATTACGAAGTTAAATATCAAAAAGGCTCTACAAACGTTGAAGCTGATATGCTTTTTAGACAACCTGTTTCTCACCAACTCCAACATTCTGTGTATTTACTTAATCGTGATGAAATTATACAACAGCAAAAAAGTGACAATGTGTGTGATAAAAAATATGTATAAATAAATGATTTGATGGTAATTAAGAAGAAAAAAGGTTATAAAATTGTGGTACCAAAATCCTTAAGATTAAAATTATTAACTGAAACTCATGAAAAATTCGGACACCCAAGTATTCATGCTATGTTAAATTTAATCACTCCACAGTATTATTGACCCTACATTAGTAAAGATATTGGAAATTTCGTGAAACATTGCCATGTTTGTCAAATTAATAAAAAGAAAAAAACCAAAAAATTTGGACTTATGCAAGAAGTACTCCCAACTGATAAACCTTTTGAATGTCTTTCTATTGATACAGTCGGCGGTTTTAATTATTGTAATTCTACAAAAAAATATTTACATCTTGTGATCGATCATACCATATGTCTGGGCTTTTGCATCTAAAAGTGCAACTACAGAAACTTATGCTAATATTTTGAAACAAATTTTCCAAATTCAAGTCCCCGAAAAAAATCCTTAGTGACCGCAATGCCGCATTCACCTGCAATAGATTCAAAAAATTTCTTAGAAATTATAATGTAAACAACTTCTAACTACTGCCCATCACCCCCAGACAAATGGTAAAGTCGAGCGTGTGAACCAAACCCTAGTAACTCGTTTAAGATGTAAAATAAATTCTACATCATCGAAAATTCCTTGGACGAAAATTTTGGATCAAGTTATTAGTGAATATAATAATTCTCCTCATTCGGTAACTAAATTCACCCATGCATATCTTTTACTTGGAAAACTTCCTTTCGATTCTCCCCTAGATCAAAATACTTACCCTCCAGTTGGCATAGCGAGAAAATTAGCTAAAGAGAGAACTATTGAATATCATAAAAGGAATAAAAGTCGTTATGACACAAAATTTGCAGATGTAGAATTTCAACCTGGTGATCTAGTTTTATTTGATGAATTTGATTTTCCGAATACACGTAAATTGACAGCACCCTATTCTGGACCATACCAAATTGTCAAAAAATTATCTGAGGTTAATTATGAAATTGATAAAAAGAATTACCACACAAAGAAACCTACTGATATTGTCCATGTTTCCAGACTACGACACTACCAAGACCCAGAAAATTTTAAACTACATCACCAATAGGTAGACATACCTTCCTTTTGGTAAACGCTCAACTGGGGTTGCTACTAAAGGTAATTAGAGAACCCCTAATTATTTAATGTCTAATTTTCTGTGTTGTAAATTTTTGGTGTGTTGTTTTGCATCTTTATATTTATTTTGTATTTATGTGTCAATTTTTGGCAACGACATTAATGGTAATTATAAAATACTATTGAAGTTGAAAGTTGTGTTGAACGACAATGCAGTATATGACATAATTGTCATTGTCAATAGTAAAAGGTAAAATACGAGTAAAATTATTGTCTAAAATGATTATTATCAAAATAAGTATTTTATATGAATAAGTAGTCAAAATAAAATACTATAAACAAACTAAAAGTCAAAAGGAAATGTTAAGAAATTTGTCAAGTATTGCAATTGTCAATGAAGGAAAAAATAGAGGAACATTTCACCTCAAATAGAAATTTTTAATATTAAAGCCACGGCGAACTGGAAATGAAAGATTTGTGAAATACGAACTGCTCTAATGTTTTGCAGCAATCTCTAAAGACCTGGATCCAGAACTGAAACTGTTCTCGAGAAATGTTTTCCCAATAGTGCATGCATGATGTTATTTTTCTTTATTTTCTATAAATGTCAATATATTACTTACAATTTATATATTGATATTATTATTGATTGTGTTATAGTGAGAGTATCTATTTAAGATTAATATTATTGTAACTCGAATTTTGGATGCGAGTTCTTCAAACAAATTAAACAATTATTTAAAATATATTTTCTATTTGGAATGTCTTGTGGTCGAGGCGCCCGGCTTCAAGCCTTTTCAGATGGGGGGAATATTTGTAATAATAAAATTCCATAATCAAGAATACACTTAAAATTCTAACTGTATGTTCTCTTCATTTTTAATGGCGACGTTCTCTTATTTGAAACTACGTGGAATTAAATCCACAGCCCCGTAGTCAAGTTGTTTTTCCCGCCTGTTCTACACGTACCGTTTTAGAATGTTCTGGAGATATTAAAAGCGAACTGGATTGGCTGACGAGGCTGACGTCATTTCTGGAAGCTCCGCCTTTTCAGAGGCTATAAAATGACTCGCAAAAGGAATATCGGGGCTTTTTCTTAAATGTCACGATGCAGTAAACTTCATACAAAATGTTATTAGTAATTCTTTTTATTTACTCCGGATATCTGATTTTTGTAACTGCTATTTCTCCTGAATAATAATAAATGGATCCTGTTTTTTAAACTTATCATCTGATAATTTAAGCTGGTACACCATATATATATAATCGAAATAGAAAATGAAAAGCTGACAAGTAATGTGAAGTAAGACCTATCTGGTCTTAAAAATATTTTGCGCAAAATGCTGCAAAATTATGAAGTAATAGGAAGAAATATTGTAGCGAGCTTGCTAAAAAGTTACCAGGAGCTGTAGCTCCATGAAATAGTTCAACGCAGTATTACTAAAATATTAACATAGAAGAAATTTTTTAAAAAAATTATTAACATGGAGTTTTATTTCGCGTGTTTATTTCGCGCGTGACAGTTTTATTTCGCGTGTAAGCTGTTTTTTCATTTTTCCATGTTAATAATTTTTTTTTAAAAATTTCTTCTGTGTTAATATTTTAGTAATATTGAGTTGAACTATTTCATGGAGCTACAGCTCCTGGTAACTTTTTAGCAAGCTCGCTACAATATTTCTTCCTATTATATATATATATATATATATATATTACAGCCTATTCCATTCGTGTATAATTGTAGTTTACAAACTTAAAGCATTTCTTAATCTCTTCATTTTGGTGTATTATATCCTGTGAAGGAGTGGATGGAGATGGCATTTTCTGCAGATTAGGGAATTTATCACATAGCATTTTACTAGTTACAAAACATTACAGTGTGGCTGGCAGTTTTAACTAATGAATTCCAATATAGACTGAGATTTTGGAACTTCTCAGTGTGTATTTAGAGCTGATCAGTTTATACCACCACCTACACTGTAATGTTTTGTAACTAGCAAAGCACCATATAACACCTTCAGCTATATCAAGCATCTGTATGCAATTTTCAAATCGGTTTTTTACTGTTTTGTATCAAATTCTTGTACAATAGTATAATTTCTTATTACCTTCAGTATTCATTTTCGATATTTGTAATTAGTATTAATGCATAATCCGGGTACTTGAATCTGTGACGTTGCATCTGTAACTCCTCATTAGTGTTTGCATATTATAACCAACACATGTATCTATGTAAATTCTTGTTAACATAATTTTGTAAATTTTTCTATTCTTCATGATCTTTTACTACAAGTGATGTAACGTCTAGAAGTTTTATTATTGACTGCGGAGCAGCTCACATGTGTTGGAGTGAAGAATGATTTTCTTCATTCACTCTCAAGTCAGTAAATGTGAAATATGCTTCGTGTTCATCCGCTTAAATGTAAAAGGTGTGGGCCAGATTTCTGAGTAAACATAGAGTGGCATTCGAATAACTCTAACAAATGTGCCTTTTTAGCTCAGATTTGAACTCTCAGTTAATTTGAGTGCGAAATACTGAAGCTGCAGCTTTTAGTAATTTTTAAGGATAAATGCGTTCATTGTTAACAAAAGTCATAAGGCATGTTTTGGCCATAGCGAAAATAGTGGGCAATATGTCAATGATTTTGTTGACTATGTTACTATTTTGTGTTTCGTTACTAGCAAAGGAGAGTGATACTAATTTGTGTCATCATAGACTTGATCACTATTCCAGGCCTAAAGAGGGAGTTTGCACAATTTTAGAACGATTTCAATAAAGAATTAAAAAAGCAAATGTTTTGGAATTAAAATGTCTGGCAACACATTATCATTTGATATGAGAAATAACATTTGTTACTTTGAAATTTATTCTTCTTTCAAAATGTCGCATGTAAACAAGGTGTGAATGTTTTGAGTTTTCCAAATAGAAATATTCTTGCTTCATAATTCAAAACTTCTGTAAAATACCTGGTATTAAAATGGTGGTGGCTAACTTGAAAATAAGCAACATTATTAATCGGAAAGGGAAAACATAATTTTTACATGGAAAGAAGACTCCAGACGAACACCCGAAAAAAGTACGTCTTTAGGGAAAAAAAAATCCGCCGACATGTAAATAAATTGCATATTCTTTAAATACATCTGTAACAACAATAAATAAAATAATAAACCAAAATTTAAAATTAAAAAAAAGCTAAGAAACAGCCGAGGTATATGGCTCAATGCAGAGCAACTGGTAGAACCCTGTATGAAAGCTATTAATCTGAAAATAAATGGAAATGCATCATGAACCTTGATGAAGCATGGGCATACCTTGATGACTGCAACTTTGCATTAATAGTATTTAACCTCTGTGCCTATCTATCTGTATATTTTAATATCCGCCCCATTCATTGAAAAAAAAAACTGCGAGGCGTCTGTGCATATGAAAGACAATATAAAACTTATGCTGGTTTCGTGAAATATTGCTTGTCAGATTATATATGCTCAAAATATCCGTTTAAGTAGACATGCCGAGTAAGATATGCCTAGTTAGTTTACTTACTTACTACTTGTAATAAGTTTCGCCAGAAATTATGTGTGTGCAAAATGTACCTTTAAGTAAAGATAGTCTATCGCTTATAGATATAAGTCTATAAGGCATTTGCCTTAAACAATTTGTTGCTACATTTCTTGTAATGGGGCAGATAAGGGAGGAATTAATATCGTACAATGGGAAGGTTTGACATGAAACGCATGAGGTCCAAGGGCCACCACAAGGATTATAATAAAAAATAATAGGAAATGACTGCTAAAAATTTATTTCTTTTTAACATTTATGTGCATTTAAAATATATATACCGTATTTACTGGCATATTTCTCTCCTCAGTTTTTTTAACGTATAATTTAGAAACGCCTGATTTATGGAAACAATGTAAAACATACGCACGAATAGGAATGTATGTTGTATAAGCTGTAGAGACATTAGGTATTTTTTGAAAAACCGGAGAGATGAAAAATGAGCAACCGCCCTCGCCGGGAATCGAACCACGGACCTCTGGAATACCGGCCCAGCGTGTAGAATCACTACACCACGAAGGCACGCTAGGAAGGCGGGAGAAATACCTTATAAAGTTAAAAAAATATTACTCAGATTGATAAGGTCTTTAAAATGTATAATATAGTAATATTATTGTGTCTTAGTGTGTGCTTCTTAATGTGTTATATTTATCATTTTAGCCGTCCTTTCAGAAATAAGATACACCGCGCATTTTTCCCCTCTCGGTTTCCAAGTGGTAAAATTAATAAAAATAGGGTGGGAAGTTCACGAGTAAATACGGTATATATATATTACAATACCTTTGAATTTGATAAAGTGCGTATGAAGATTTAACCTATTTAGATTGTTTAAAAGTTTATATCAGTTATGTAAATTATGCATATCATGTACAGAAATTTCACTTTATATGAATTCGGTATGCACGAAAGTGGTTAATATGCTTTAATGAAACGGTATTACTTTCCAGTTTATACTAGTAATTACTCAATTAATACTACTTTTTATCATATGTTATGAACAATGTTTTTTGCTAGTTGTTTAATGAAATGTATGGACATGAAATAAAAATTTAAAATTATTGAATTGGTGCAAAGAATATCTTGATGCACATACAGCGAGACAAATTTCATTTTAGTTTCAAATATGATAAAGTGAATACAGAGGTAACTGGTAGAATTAAAAGATTAAGGTTTATAAATTATGCTTATATAATTATGCAAATCATAAGATATAGAGTAGTGGTTTTTTAGAGTGCTGGTCAGGAGACCAAGTTTAGGGATCTTGAAAAGTTTAGAATTACCTCTAATTACAAATGGATTTATTATTCTCAAATGAATTGAAATTTTTGCTAGTTCTACATGTTTGTGTGTTATTATGGTATTTTCTTCCAGCTGTCTCCTTTTCTTCTTTTGGTGAATAGCGATAAGTCGCAACTACATGCAGAAGGACTGGAAAGCTAGAATAGTTGGAAAATACATATAATGAATGCATCTTAATATCCAAATAAGAAATAATATACACCATTTAGTGTTCTGTCTTCATCAGTTACTTTTGTATTAGTTATAACTATGATAATGTGCAAATAACGAATGTATGTAACAGGCTGGTTAGAGGGAAGAGTCGTAGGAAGCTGCAACGATGGTCGCATTGGGATTGAGTATAAAACGTCGATGATGATCTATAATAAAACTGAGAGTTTTCTGTTCTCTAATTAGAACAATCTCCCAGTTTAATTACATGAGCCAAGTCAAAGAATAAGTCATAACACTGTCAAACACTATGCAGTGGGCAACATTTTCAACCTGAAGCGTGTCTTCGGAGGATACACCCTGTGTCAAACCTCGGATGCATTTGGTACCGCAATGTAGCAAAATGATCATAGCAGTATTTGTTTAGTCTATGAGTTACGTGAAAGTCACTTAAAAAGATTGAAAATGTTCTAATTATTCCATATGTTTGTGAAAATATTTTAAAAAAATGTGATTTTATTTTATTCTTTTTTTTAAGGGAAAAAAAACTGATGAGGCGTGAAGAAAAACTAATTAAGAGACATGAATAGAAAATAATTTAAAAAATTTATTTCTTGAAACTCATAAAAATATTTATCAATTACTTCGGAAATCATCACTTTATGAGAGGAAACCATGCAACATCTACATTACCTTTGGGTAATTTATGCGTGGAGATAATAAATGAGTTTATGGTAGGAGAACATACTTTTGTAATGACCCTTTCAGTACGTTTATTTATTTTATCCATATGTTACTAAAAGATTCGAAAATTCTTTGGATGCCACTTTGATAGAGTTAAGAAATTACTTCATTTAGCTGAAAAATTATATTTTTTCTTCTCACAGTATTCTTAAGTTTTTGAACTTTTGGAATTCTTCACGTTACAAGGAAAAAGATGGCATTGGTCTTTACGTACCGCTAATAACAGGAGTCTCAAGCCAACATAGTCAGCAATTTTTTCATCCAACCTGAAAATAAAATGGGTACATTATATACATATATAATTTACTTGATACTCTAATCATGCATATTCAAGAGCATTTGCAATTTTTTGATACTGTGGCGATAGGAAGAGAGCAAAGAGGCAGCGTCTTAGCGAGAACAGAGGTAGAAAAGCAAACGCGCACAGTTATCGAAATTCGCAGAATTTGTACAATTCCTTTTGCATGTTTATAGTGAAAGGCATCGTCTCGGTTGATCATTGGAGATTTTTGTGTGTTTTTTTCGTATTTTTGTGCATATTTTTTTATTATTTAAAAATATTTCTTGAACGTTTAGAATTAAAAAAAGGAATAAAGACCACTCTATAAGTACTATGAGCAAGAAAGGTGTTTCTACATTAAAAAAAAATATATTAATTGAAAGATTTGAACATGGAAAATAGACAATAAATCTCACCGAAGAATCTACTCGCAAACTGTCCGTGATATTGTTAAACAAATTTAAAAAAAAGTTAGAGGCCTTCACGAGAGATTGTGACAGTGGGGCAGGTTCTTATAACTGAAACAGCATGAAACATTCAATACACGAAAACTTAGATTTAGCTATTCTTGGCATGGTTTCACCGGAAACGAGCAGAAGGAGTGAAAATCAGCGGTCAAATGTGTATAGAGTAATCCAAGATTTTCTATGAAAAAGTGGGATTAGAACGCAACTTTAAGACTTCGCCAGGATGACTTATAAGATTTAAGCATGTTGAGATATTTGTAATCGCATTCTTACTGGTTAAAAGGAAGTATAGCTTTCTGTCAAGTCCGAAACATTCATTAGCTTTCAGCCAGGTCCGAGTTATTCTGAAAATTAAATTTCATTCTGTATGTTACTTTTGATTGGTTAGTTATTGTGTCTTGTTTATGATTTGTTAAACCATGATCTGTTGTAAAGTTATATATATGACCTTTGTAACCACTTATCGCTATTTGAGCTTTGGAGTTACTGCGAGCTGGTCGCTTGGTGAAGTGTTCCTGATCGATCGTGCGCGTAAGTAGTTTTCGAGTTTGGTTTTTGATTTTTCCAAGTTTTTTCATGATGGACTTGCCTTTCCGTTAGGGACGGTAGGTTTTTTGGACTGTTGCAATGAATCCCAACTTAGAGTACATTCAGACTTTAAACTTAATTAATGATAAAAATGTTATTGAAAATCTTATTGAAAGTGGTTCAGAAGAGGAATTAGATGCTATATCTACCTATTTGCAAATCCAAAAAAATCTTATTGATAGTGGTCAAAAAATAGTTGATCCCGAAGTTGAAAAATTGTTTCAGGTTATGGTAGCCAAACTCTTCAGTAAACGGCAATTAAAAAATGTTAAATCTTCAAAGGAAATTGATGAGATTGTAGGAATTGGTCAGATTCTGACCCAACAAAACATGAATAATGTCAATGTGCAAGACAATAACTCTCTTAAGCAGGGCGAAACTTGGATTAAACCCAAAAAATGCACAAGCGTACTTTAAGTGATAGCAGTAACTCATCTGTTACAACAATAAAAAATAGATATTCTACCCTTAGAATAGATGACGGCATGGAAGTCAATCAAACGCCCAACACAAACCCTCAGGATATGGACCAATCTGAAGAAGGCGAATTCATAGCCCTTAGAAAAACTGCAAACCGTGTACCGCCGATTATAATATCTGATGTTACGTCTTGGAAGCCCCTTAGAGATGAAATTAAAAAATTTACCACAGCTATGGAGTGCGTACAAAAAGGTGGAGACATCCACATAAAAGTCAAATCTGACGATGACTATCGCTCAGTCACAAAATTTTTGGATAATAAGGAAATACCTTATCACACATTTCCCCTACCAAGGGATAAGCCCATTAGAGTAGTAATAAAGAAGCTTTCAGTGCATACTAAACCTGAAGAAATATTAGAAGAACTCCAACAATTAAAAATTCCAGTTAAAACGGTTAGACAGATAACCAAAAAGATTGACAATGAAATTGTCAAATTGCCAACTTTCCTTGTAGAAGTCCCACGGACTGTTGAAGGAAAAAAGATATTTCAGGTAACACATATCTTGGACCTTGCGGTCAAAATTACCTCTTTCCAACCAACCCCAGGACACAAACAGTGCCATAACTGTCAGAGATATGGACATAGTCGCTCCCACTGCAAACATAAACCAAGATGCTTAAAGTGCGGATTAAACCATATCACCACTAGCTGTACAAAAGATAGAAATCTTCCAGGAAAGTGTTGCCTTTGTGGGGGACCCTACGTCAGTTCCTACAGGGGTTGCGAAATGCACCCTGACAATATTAAACGTAAGATTGCTGGAAAAGAAAATCAAAGAGATGCCTGGAGAAAGACAAGAACAAATCCTCCAGAAAACAACTTAGAGAACTTACCCCCATTACCGAGTAGGAGAAACACTAACGAAAATGTTAATGAAGCCAGTCCCTCATCAGCCAACCAGAATGAAGCTCACGAAAGAGAACAATTAGGCTCCGCCCCGGATTTCCTGAAACGGATCAAAAATCTATTTACTCAAGGCAAAACGCTATTTGAACGCTTTTTTAAAGCCAAGTCAATAATGGAAAAGCTCCAAATAGGGTGGGAAGCTTTTGAACTTTTAGCAAATTTAAATTATGAATGTTAATATTGTAAATAACTATGCAAGCATCCAACTTACTGCCTCCAGCAGTTTAAATTTCGCCTTCTTTAATGCCAACGGAGTTCGCGGCAAGAACACTGAGATCATAAACTTTCTTAATTGCCATGACATTGATATTTTCTTAATTAACGAGACACATCTTCGAGCTAGTGATAAATTTAACATCCAAGGTTATAGAACCTTTAGAAAAGACAGAGAAAATAACAGGGGCGGTGGCACCCTGATTCTCATCAGAAGACACTTGCAGGCCAACTACTTTAATCTTTCAAGTTCTAGTAATATTGAAACTACTGCCATCATAGCTCACTCTCGCACTAATGAACCTATTGTGATTATTTCTGCTTATAATCCCCCGGGACATAATATCAGCAACAGTGACACGAGCATCTTTAGCGGCATTATGCTTCCCACAATACTAGCCGGAGACTTAAACGCGAAGCATCACTCCTGGAACTCTCGACGTGCAAATGCAAACGGGAACTTCCTTCATAATTATGCCCTTACAAATGATTTAAGTATCTTTGGACCAATGGATCCCACCAGATACAGCCATACTGGCAGTGCTGAAGTTCTTGATATTGTTATCACAAAAAATATTGCACAAATTCCCTTCCTACAAGTTTCACACCAGCTAACTTCCGATCATCTGCCTGTCAGATTTACTTATTACGGCTTTGAAAAAAATATTCCACTTAGAAAAATCACAAACTGGGATAAATTCATTCATTCTCTGGAAAAACTACCAGCGCATCCTGCTTTAGCCGATATTACTGACATTGAGTATCAAATAACTAAGGTCAATAATTGTATAAAAAGTGCTCTTGACAAATCTACTAAATATGAAGAACATAAAAAAGAAAAACTTCCGAATAACATTATTGACAAAATTAAGGACAAAAGACGCACCGCTAAAATTTGGCGCCGTACTGCTGATCCTAATATCAAAAGAATTCTTAACAGAAAAAATAGGAATATTAAAAATCTTCTAAGTGAATACAGATCTGATAGTTGGAATAATTTATTAAACTCAATGGACTTCAACCCTGATACAGTGTGGCGTATTGGGAAAGCGCTCAGAAAAACTCATAGCGACAACATTGGACCGTTGCACACCGATACTGGAATCGCATATTTTGTAAAAGATATGGCAGAAGTTCTTGCAACATATCTTGAAAAAACCTTCACGACAAATAACTCACAAGATGAAGATACAGAAGAGGAAGTTTTTAATTTCATTATTCACCTTCCTGATAGAACAGATGGACAGCATATTGGTTACACCTCGCCCATTGAAATTCAAAACATTATAAAAAATCTGAAAAATAGAAAGGCCCCCGGCTACGACGGTATAACAAATAAAGTGCTCAAAATTCTCCCCAAGGGATATATTGTCCTAATTACCAACATAATTAATGCCTGCATAAGGCTTAACTATTTTCCGAAGCAGTGGAAAATGGCACATATCATTACTTTTGTTAAACCTGGCAAAGATCCAAAAAATGTTAACTCTTATCGCCCAATTAGCCTGCTTCCAAGTCTTAGCAAAGTTTTTGAGCGAGTTCTACAGAAACGGCTGACCAGACACTTGGAAGATAGAGGGATAATTCAAAATGAACAGTTTGGTTTTCGCCCACAGCATAGCACAGTACATCAACTTCTCAATGTTACTGAATTTATTGCCGATTCCTTTTCCAAAAAGAATACTATTGCAAGCTGTTTCCTAGATTTAGAAAAGGCATTTGACAAGGTGTGGCATGAGGGACTCCTCTTTAAGCTACACCTTGCTCATCTGCCTATAAATTTTATCAAACTAATGCAAAGTTATCTAAAAAATCGCAATTTTCATGTCAAAATCAATAATACTTTATCCTCAAGAAAAAGAATCAAAAGCGGCGTCGCCCGGGGAAGTGTTTTGGGGACAATTCTCTTTAATATCTTTACTAATGATATGCCAATCCCACTAAATTCAAAACTTGTGAAATATGCAGATGACACCGCTATTTTTACAGAATCTTTAAAACCACAGTTTGCAGTAGACAAATTAGAAGAAGCAGTTAACATCATCGCACATTACCTCAAATCTTGGAAACTTAAAGTCAATCCGACTAAATGTCAAATTCTGCTCTTTAGAAGGTATAGAAAATTTACTCCAGTAAACGTAAATATAAAGATAGAAGATCAGCCACTCCGCGTCGTCAATAGTACTAAATACCTGGGTGTCATTTTCGATTCACAACTCTTTTTCAAGGAACAGGCTGCATATGCCTTACGGAAAGCTACAGCCGCAAAAATGGCTCTGTACCCCCTCATCAAAAGAGACTCAAAATTAAACATTCAATTAAAGAAAAGAGTTTACATGATGCTGATTAGACCGACACTACTTTATGCAATTCCCATATGGGCTACAGTGTTCAAAACGTACAGACACAAGTTACAAGTCTTTCAAAACAAGATTCTAAGAGAAATAGTTAATTCTCCTTGGTTCGTTAGAAATTTGCAAATACACAAAGAATTAAAAATCAGACCAATTGCTGACCAAATTATTTCAACCTGCCACAACTTTTATAGTAAAATTGAACAGTCTCAATATGATCATATTAAGAAACTAATCAATTATGATCCAACACTTGAAAATGCTGCTAAGCGTCCTAGGAGCATTTTTCATAATCCAAGGTGGTGAAACTTGTAGATAGCTGTACATACTGTAAATATTTCCCCACTAGAGACTTTTGTGTTTTTTTTCCAACTTATTTAGGACTTAAAAAAGCTCAGTGGATTATTACTTTATATCATTATTTTCAAGAATTTTATATTTTATTAGTGTTCCTATAAAAAGACTTTGTTAGGGACACACAAACTGAATTAATTATGTGTGTTTCACCATCCCGACTTCTAAACTGTGACTTATGCTGAAATATTGTGTCTTTTAAAATTATAAGTGTTTCTTAAAAAGTGTGTTTATTCCAGAACTTTGTACAGTGTGAACTGTTTGTGAATACTGTTAATTTATATGACTTTAACATTTCTCGTACGAGAACTCTTGAAATTCACCAGAAATATGTTACTGTTGACTTACTCCTTATTTGAGCCACTCCCACCAGTATAATTACGATCCATTTCATTCTGAACGTGTTTCAAAAGCATACTTAATTTAAATTACTTAATGTTTATTTTTTCAAATGCTTTATTAAGCATACTTTTCAGCTAGTTATATCTTTTGTCACAGCTCGAACAGCTCCCAGATGCTTTTTCATTCTACATACCTTTGTATTTGCTTCAGCTTCGCCTAGTAGGCGCGGCGTTACGCGCCCATTGTTTCAATTATATATACCAACGCCTAAGGCCATTTTTTTCAAAAGCGGTGGTTAAAGCAGCAGAGGCTGCTAATTGCCTCCTAACCATTCAAAAGACAAAGACAAAGACAAACTTATCGCTGCTTAGTATTATTCTGCTGGCTTAGTATAATTCTGTTATTCTGCTTGCCTTAGTATTATTCTGCCTGTACTTATTTATCTGTGCTAGTGCTTGTATTACCCTGCTTATGCTTATCTCTGTTTGCATGTAACTCTGCGTATTACTCTGCATATCTCAGTAATAAATATTTGTTTTGCGAACCACGGCATTTTCTATGTTTAACAGCAGAGCGTGGTTCCTTCAAAAGTTATAATTCGCTGATAGTTTCCCTAATTGAATCTTCAGTGTACTAATTTATCGTTCGCGTGATTTTGATTTGGTGTTTCGTGAATGATGGCTTTTTCCGGAGGTGAAAGGGAAGCTTTTGGTGTAGCGCCATTTGACGGTGTTAATAACTTTACTGTTTGGTGTCGAAGAGTTCGAGCAGTATTTACGGCAAGAGAATTGGATACGTTTTTGGAAACAGAAGCAGTTGCGGAAAGAGTTGCAGATGTTTTGAAATCAAAAAAGGCTTATGCCTTAATACTTGCCCTTCTAAGTGATAATGTTATTGCTTCTCTTCAACGTGAAGACACTGCATGTAAAATATGGAAGAAACTACAAGCTACGTATAGCGCTAAAGGTGCAGTGAGTCAAATTTTAACGCGTAAACGTCTAGCTACCATAAGGAAATCCAAGGATGTGTCAATGAGACAACATATCGACAGCATAATGAACCTGGTGAGTAGTCTACGCGTCTCTGGCTCTGAAGTAAGCGATTTTGATATTATTATTTATATTTTAATGTCTTTGCCAAAAGAATATGAAAATATTAAGGCATCTCTAGAGAATCAGCCAAGCAATAATTTGAGTTTAGATTTTGTTACAAGTAGACTTATTGATTGTGAATCTCTTATGCTTGATTATAAAAATGAAAATAAGTATTCTAAAGCAAATACAGATAACTCTGTTTTTATTAGTGCTCGTAAAGAATTGTTTTGTACTTATTGTAAAAGAAAAGGACATTCTGTTAAATTTTGTAGGAAAAAGAACTGCGTTTGTCATAACTGGGGGAAAACTGGTCATTTTAAAAGTGAATGTTTTGATAATTCTAAAAAGCAGGCAAATTCAAATAGTAATAAGTATGCTTTCCCTGCAATATCTTTTATGGCTGGAAATCTTGTGAATGATCAATTTATTATTGATTCTGGTGCAACTTCTCATATGTGTTCTCACAAGGAATGGTTCACCTCAATTAAGCCTAAGACTGGAACTGTTAAGTGCGCGTCTAAGTCGGCGGTTTTAGAAGTGGAAGGAATTGGTGATATTTGCGGTAAAACTAAGAATGGTGTTGAAATAATGTTAAAAGATGTTCTTTACGTTCCCAAATTAAACGGACAATTACTTTCTGTCAAAAATATTGAAGCAGCAGGTTTAAGCGTAATTTTTAAAAATGAAATAGTTTATATTGAAAACAAAAACAAGCGTTTTAGATTTGGATACTTGGATAAATGCGGACAATATTTTAGTGATTTTTCACCAAATTTATTTACAGCTTTAGCAGTAAAGAATGATGATTTATGGCACAGAAGGTTAGGACACTGCTGTGATCAAAAATTAAAACTGATGAATCTTCCTGCAAAAGAATCCTTTTGTGAAGTATGTGTTCGTGACAAACAAAGTGCTTTGCCTATAGGAAAGGGTCCTCGCATAAAAGAATCCAAACCGCTTATAACTATACACACTGATATATGTGGTCCAATAGAACCTCAAACACTCTATGGGGAAAGGTATTTCATGACTATAATTGATGATTATTCGAGATTTATGGAAATCAGACTGCTCAAAAGAAAAAGTGACATTGCTGATGAACTCAAGCTATTCTTTAAACTGAATCCAACTATTGCGCTGTGACAATGCCAAAGAATATGTCAGTGGAGAATTGCATGAAGTTGCTAAAAGAGCAGGTGTAAAAATAGATCCTGCACCTCCCTATACACCTTTTCTGAATGGTGTTGCTGAACGAGCAAATAGAACTGTACTGGAAAAAGCTAGAGCAATGATACTTGAGGCAAAATTACCAAAATTTCTTTGGGGTGAAGCAGTACTTACGGCTGCTTACATAAATAACCGACTCCCAAATAGTTCAATTGACAATCATGTTCCTTATTTTCTGAAGTATGGTGAAAATCCTGATTTAAAAAACATGCGTGTATTTGGCTGTGATGCTTATACTCTAGTGCCACCATCGCACTAGAGTATAAGAAAGAAACTAGATGAAAAATCTGTCAGAATGATATTTGTAGGTTATTCCACAATGGGATATCGTTTAATGATTCCAGAAACAAGACGCATCATTGTTTCCAGAAATGCTAAATTTAATGAAGAAAAGAAGAATGTAGAAAATCAAAAATATACTTGCGATAGTTCTGATTTGAGTGAAAATGACAATGATGACATTAAAAATGAAGACAAATCAATTTCAGACACTAATAACGGCGAATTAAATGCTGCAAATAAGAAGGAGGAACAAAGAAAATCCTCAAGAGAAAAGAAACAGCCAGTTAGGTATCCTGATCCTGAGATTTACCAAGTAATGTTTGCACAAGACACTCTGACATTTGAAGATATTGTAAATCTACCACAAGTAGAACAAGAACCATGGAAAAGAGCTATGGACGAAGAAATGAAATCTATGGAAGATAACGATTTCTGGGATCTACAAAGTTTACCCCCTGATAAAAGAGCCACTTCCTGCAAATGGGTTCTACGTAAAAAACGAGATGGAACTTACAAAGCGAGGCTTGTTGCTCGTGGCTTTATGCAAAAGGAAGGCATAGATTATACAGAAACGTTTTCTCCAGTGATTAGTATGTGCTCTTTACGTTTAATATTGGTAATTATCAATAATGAAGGTCTGCAAACTTTTACTTTAGATGTCAAGACAGCTTTCTTGAACGGTGAGTTAGATGAAATCATCTACATGGACCAGCCAAAAGGATATGATGATATGAGTGGTAAGAAATGTAAACTTAAAAAGAGTTTATATGGTCTTAAACAGTCTCCTCGACAATGGTATCAGAAATTTCTTAATTTTGTTATTAAATTAGATTTTAAGCAATTGGACTCTGAACCATGTATTTTTATCAGAAATTTAAATTGTAAGAAAGTAATTATGGCTCTTTATGTAGATGACTTATTAATTGCAGGTTCAGATGTAAAAGAAACAAATATTATAATATCATTGTTATCAAATGAATTTAAAATGTCAAAATCTGAAAGTGTTTCGGAATTTTTGGGTATTAGACTGAAATTTGAGTCTGGTTGTTTGTATTTAGATCAGAAACCATATATTGAAAAATTACTTGATAAATTTAAAATGTCTGATTGTAAAACAGCCCAAACTCCCATTCAACCAAAATCTACAGCAGCTGATTTTCAGAAAGGAAATGCATTTCATGGGCCATACAAAGAATTAATTGGATCTTTACTTTACTTAGCATATATCACACGGCCAGATATTATTTTTGCAGTAAATTGCTTGAGCCAACTGCAGGAGCATCCTACTGATGTTGCCTGGTGTGCCTTAAAAAGAATTCTTAGGTACTTGAAAATCACTTTAAATTTAAAATTGATATACAAAAATGGTGATTTGGAAAGGGCAAACTTGTGTTTGTATGTAGATGCAGATTGGGGGGGAGATACTCAAGATAGGAAATCAATTACTGGTTATTTTGTAATGTTTTCAAACTGTCCTATTATGTGGTGCTGTAACAAGCAAAAGTGTATTGCACTTTCATCAACAGAAGCTGAAATAATTGCTTTATGTAAAGGTATTCAAGATGTTTTATGGATAAAAAATGTAGTAAATGAAATTTCCATTGTTAAAAATGTTTATATTTTTGAGGATAACCAGTCATGTATCAAAAGTATTGTTAATGAAAACTTTTCAGGTAGGTTGAAACATATAGATATAAAATTAAAGTTCACTCGTAAGACTGTTAAGGAAAATAATATTACAATTGAATATGCACAATCAGGTTTACAAATTGCAGATATCTTAACTAAGGCTTTGTCCAAAACAAAATTCTATGAACTGTTATCTTTGAGCTGTTTAAAAATTGTGTAATTCTTTTATGTTTTGTATAATGTGCGATTAAGGGGGAGTGTTGAGATATTTGTAATCGCATTCTTACTGGTTAAAAGGAAGTATAGCTTTCTGTCAAGTCCGAAACATTCATTAGCTTTCAGCCAGGTCCGAGTTATTCTGAAACTTAAATTTCATTCTGTATGTTACTTTTGATTGGTTAGTTATTGTGTCTTGTTTATGATTTGTTAAACCATGATCTGTTGTAAAGTTATATATATGACCTTTGTAACCACTTATCGCTGCTTAGTATTATTCTGCTGGCTTAGTATAATTCTGTTATTCTGCTTGCCTTAGTATTATTCTGCCTGTACTTATTTATCTGTGCTAGTGCTTGTATTACTCTGCTTATGCTTATCTCTGTTTGCATGTAACTCTGCGTATTACTCTGCATATCTCAGTAATAAATATTTGTTTTGCGAACAACGGCATTTTCTATGTTTAACAAAGCAACAATATGGTATTCGAGAACTCACCACACAAGGAGAACGGCTCTGGTTTTGTAGAATCCTCTGATAAATTCTGCATCGATTTTCAGAAGTATTTGAAACACGAAAATTTGCAAACTGAATCAAATGTGTATTGGAGATGAGACAGGCCTATACTGGAAGTGTTTGGCAACGAAATCGCTTGCTTCGGCAACAGAATAGAAAGCTCAGGGTATACATAACCTAAAGAGCGCATTGCAGTCATGCGTTTTGCAAATACATCAGGAACATATGAAATGAAACTTTTGATGATTGAAAAGCAGAGAAGTCTAGATTATTTAAAGAGGCTGAAATGAAACAAGATTATTACAATCAGAAAAGGACATGGATGAGCAGAGAGATATTCAAAGATTGGTTCAGGATTATGAGTCCCTGCAGTGAGGAATTTTTTAAAAAGGCTTACCAGAAAAAGCAGAATTATTATTAGTTAATGCCCCTTCTCATTCAAAAGACACAATTGAAAAAAACGAAAGGTCTAATCATGGCTAAAGGTTTGCCTCTAATTTAATTCAGACGATAGACTAATGTGTAATATAATCAAGAAAATGATATTACCTTTTTTATCTTCTCAACATTCTTGCTGAGGAAGATGATGATTTAATGAAGCTGCTTAAAAGGTTGACTGTATTGGAAGGCATGCACGAACTAGCAAAAGCTTGGTTGAAAGTAAAACCAGTAACACAGATTCGATCATGGAGAAAGATGCGTTCTAACACAGAAATTGGACTTTTATCTTATTGTGCAAAATGTCTAAGTAATAACTGAAGTTGCAGGCCAAAAATTGAAAGTGTAAAATTCTTCGAAAATGTCAATTGGGAAAATATCGAGAAATAGTTCGATAGCGATTCGATTGAGCCGGGCTTTCAGTGCTTGTGTGATGACTCAGTGCTTGAGCGGATAATCGAATACGGTAATTAAATAACACTTTAAAAATTCCACAGTGATATTTCAGAAAACGTTCTTAAAAACTAATTAAAATTACTGATTTTCTTAAGAAATAAACACATACAATATGCATGAAAATTGAAAGTTTGGATTATCCTTGTTTTTCAATTACCCTTGACCTGCTTCACAGGCATTAACCCAGATAATCGAGAGTACACTATACATTATAAATGTATGATAATTAGGAACTTATAAATTTAAAAATAATTACTCACATATAAGCTAACTTGTAGTAAAATTTCTGAACAATAGAGGATTTTTCTTTTTGTCCATCTCTCACAACTTGGCAAAATATCCTATTTAAGCACATAGGATCTTCAAGTGCTGCAACACCATATTCGGAAATAGTATCAAGTACCGGGTTGACAAACTGTATACTTCGTTTTCGTCGTCTACCTGTAGCTACCGCTGTTGTAACTGGTATCGTCACTACTGTGGGGACCAAGGATGCTAAAAGCAAACCAAGGGGTAAGAGACCTAGAGCAAAAGCTAAAGGTCCATACTTGGAACCTTTCCTTCTGTCTGGGTAAGATATCATTCCACCATATTTGTTATCCTCAAAAGCTGTGTCGTAATCATATCCAGGGGATCCATAATAATCACCTTTGGCTGGATAACTTGGGTTGCCTGTAATATGAAAGAGGAAAGATCTCAGATATTCAAATTCTTTCACCTCACATAGAATCTTTAAATGATAGAAATATTTTTGTATTAAACTTTTTATTATTATTGAGCGATCTTAGTATTTGTATATTTATACACATGTACAAGCTAATTGTTCGCACGGTGTTAAGGATATAGCTGAAATGGCATATTTCTTGACAAAGATATTAAAATTAAGCAATGAACAACAGCCAGCGAGCAAACTTATGAGTTTCTTGTTAGCAGTAAGCAACAATAAATTATGTCACAGGTGGAAGAAAGTGAATAATTAATTCCATGAACACCCTGCTAAAAATGCCCCATAGAAACCAGCAAAACTTTTATGGGTACCCATAAAATTTTATGGGTTTCTATTGACTTTTACTGGTTTCTGTTAGTCACTGTGGGTTTTTCTTACTGGTTTCAAAATGCCCCATAGAAACCAGTAAAACTTTCTACTGGTACCTATAGAATTTTTGTTGGTCTCTACTGACTTTTATTGGTTTCTATTGATCTCTGTGAATTTTTCTTACTGGTATCAATTGACACCGATGCAACCAACATCAATGTCAGAACTTTCTACTGGTTTGTATTGGTTTATATTGACTTTTACAGGTTTTCTTACTGGTATCAATATCATAATAAATTTTCTGTTGATTTATAAGAGTTTATGCTAATTTTCTAGGTGACGTTAATAGACTTCTTGTAAACAATTAAATTAATAGAAAGAAAATATGATCTCTTTAAGATCATCAAAGTAACCCAGAAACGCAGGTGGTCGTTTCAAGAAAGGGTTTTACTAAATATGCTTATTTATTTGATTTTTAAAAAAAAACTTTTGTCAGAAACAATAACAGTAATCATGTACACCACACACAATGAGGTCTCTTTAAGGCGACCAGCCGCAAATAAAAATGCATCTTTGCAAGTGGTCGCCTTAGAGAGGTGTTGCTCAGTACCAATAACATGTTCTCAGAAATACGTTTATCTTTTAGAGGTGCTCGTCTTAGGCAGGTTGCCTCTACGAAATGAATCTCTCTAAGGCGACCAGCCACACTTACAGAACTTTCTTTGTGCATGGTAGTCTTACAGAGGGAATGTTCAATACCAAAATATGCTTATGTTTACAGAAATACTGGTCTCTTTCAGAGGTGGTCACCTTAGGGAGGTGGTTTTTGCCACGAGTTGGTTCTCTGGATACACGCACTTACATTTCTGATATTACAAATAAACACCGGTATCAACCATCATCTCTTTAACGCGGCCACGTTCAATCACAAACGCAAAACTGTTTTTCTCCGTTTCTAACGTGAGGAAAAAAAATTCCCTCCCTCCCCCGCTACCTCCATGAGTAGAAATTTCCCACTGTGATTTACTATATTTCAAATTTTACTATGTTTTACTGTTTAGATATTAATAGTAAATAATAAAATACCAGCACTGACTGTGAATATGAAAGCAAATACCACTAAAGCCATACACGTGTAATCGTGTGCAATGTTTGAGACAACTTTGCTGATAGTTGACTAATTCTGAAATGGAGTTTCTGTGCGTGACATTGATGTTGCATCTAAAAAGCAATGAGCTTAATGAGCTTATAATTTCAGACTTGATAATAACTCAATGCGTTTACATAAGATGCACAAATACAGTTTTTGCATTCTATTGAAACTTTATTTTTGAAAATTTGTTTTTTTTTTATTACAGTTTAGAAATACTTTTTAAAGCTTGTTCATGTAGATGCTTTATCATTTGAATATTATGTACTAATAAATTATGTACTAAAGCATACTTTACTTAAAATGATCTTGCATGATTCAATTTTAAATTTTTCGACTAATGTGATGTGGCTGAGCAGAAAGAACGTTTCTTTCTGTCTTAAAATATGTACTAATTACATTTTGCGAACAAAAAAGGTAAGTTTTATGAATGAAGTAAACATTGAAATATCTAATGTGTTTATTACTTATTGAATGATTGAATGAGGTAGACAAGACATACAAACTAAGGAATCTTTTTTCCAATGCTAAAATTGTGTGAAAATTTAGATGATCATAGTAGCTTACATTTGGTTTTTCTTTTTTCGTTACAAATATGAGACTAGAACCACATTGTTACATTAAATATTTTGTGCTATTTTGTTAAAACACATATAATCATTTTTATGCATATTTTAATTTTCATTATTATTAGTTTGATGAAGACAATTTTAAATATTTTTTTCATAAATTGCTTTTGAAATAGAAATAGATTTGTGAATAATTGATAGAGTTTATGTAATATTAAATGTGCTAGTCTTGGAAGTATACAAAATGAATTATTTATTTGAAAAATATTACGTTAAGTGAAACCTCATAGAGTGGTTATTTTCTTAAATGACCACATCTGACAGTGACACATATGTCAGGAACATAATTAAAATAACAGTACTTAAAATCACTGATAGTTTTGTAAGGCTACAAGAAACTGGCATTATTTGGAATTATGGAGTTAATTGTTTTAGGAAAGTTTCATTGTATAGTCAATTGATTTAGGTGTAGTAATGTTTACATGGGTATGAAATTCGCTGAAGTAATTGAAAGTTTTTACAAGACAATTAAACCAAAGCTTTTCAAATCATGAGTCTTGTAAGGGCACTGTTTTAGCTTTCAAATATAGTCAGAGTAATATTTAAACATTATTTTCTTTTATTAATTATACTGCTGAAACGATAGTTACAATTTTATGCCCTAAATTTATTTGTTTGTATAGATATTAAAGTAAATAAAACTGTGTGTAAACAAATGTGACTGTACGTGCTAATATCCGCTTAATTGCAGTAATTTTAACTCTGTCTGTGTAAGGCTGTTTAGAAGATTTATTTATATTGTTAAATACTGCATTACATAAATTTAATTTGGCAATGTAAATACAAGAAATGCTCAGCACGAAGTGATATTTTTATATCATATAATGTACTGTCAATAACAATAGCTACCTTTTCAGTACTCTAAATTTTACTTTTTAATTTTACTATTTAGAATTTTTACGGTTCAAAATAATATTTCTATACAGTTTCTAAAGCATTTTTTCTACAGTAGAAATCTAAATAATTTATACCTAAAACACTGACTCAAATTTATTCCAATAATTCATCGTTCTAATTTATGTTCCTTGGAGATGATATATGAAAAATCTTTTGTAATAATAAATTATTAATGTATAAATAGGTAAATGGTACTTATATATTTTTTCTATAGGAATTTAGTTTAATTAAATTAGTTATTTAATAAATAGATACTTATAATTACATGTATATGAGTATATTGATACTTATTCACAGAGATAGAATTTTGACAGTACGAAAGTTGATAATTAATCTTTTTTTACATCGAGAGTTACATATAGTATTATGTTATAGATTTTATTTATATAAAGTGTATGGAAGATTATATAGCACTAAAAGTGAGATACAGAATAAAATATTATACGCTATGAGATATTTCTTTAATTTCCGAGCCCGCCAGCGGCCGAGCGGTAAAGACGCTGAACACTGGTAGTTCGTCTGAGGTTCGAATCCCGCGAACGGGCTGGCTGAATGGGCGTTTTCGTGGTTTTCCCCATGTGTAACGTGTATACGAGCCAGTTTCCCTTAGAAAGTCCTCCACGAAAGGCATCCCTCCCTTTAGGCAGATAGCCCTCGTGTGCTTTGCCATAACTGAATAATAAAAAAAAATCCTTAATTTCCGAACTGCGGGTTGAGATTCGGTATTTGTTGAGACTTGTAAATTTTTTAAAGTCGTTTTGTTACAATATAATTTATTATATTTTGGGTATTATTAAGTTTATTATATTTTTATATTGATGTTTCGTTTATATTCTGAAGGATACAGGTAAAATTCAAAGCAGCGTTTCTTAAACTGTGGGTCGCAACCTCCAGAGGGGCCGCGGGGCCTGCAGCAGGAAGTCGCCAAAAATGTAGCAGTTTTGATATTATGTAGCAGTTTTGATACTTATTATAAAAATTTTACAATTACCAAATATTTTTACACAATAATTTCTCTGAAAATAGATAAAGGTAAGACAATAAGGCAATGCAGACAGAGAAAAAAGGAAAACGTTTCGACGCATTCTTTTTATAATAGAAACGTTCATTTTACTTGCTTTGCACGTGACGTTGTCATATTTCGTCTGTTACTTATTTAAAATTTTCACATTGTTCTGTGTCTTAAAATTAGAAATTGAAGTTAATGACCTAAAACTGCAATAGTATATTACAGTACAAGGGAAAAAATTGACAGTTTCACACACGCGTGTGTCAGATTTGCGCAATGCTTATGGGTCTCCACAAAGTTTTCGTAAATATTATGGGGTCCTGGGGGTCGCGAAAGAATCTCAGTGATAAAAAGGGGTCGCGACTGAAAAAAGTTTAAGAAACCTTGATTCAAAGTATTGTAAAGATGTGATCCACACAGTGTTTGTATATTATTATTTCTTCACTACATTATATTCTAGGATTCATCCTTTCTTCTACGCAAAACATCTATGTGCATGCGTGTCATAATAAGCTGCAGGGTGATGCTATCAGTGTTAAGCGAGTTGTAAGGCGATAGCAAGTATGCTAAATTTGAACTCTTTTTGCAAGTCCCTTAATCATTTTGCTTGCTTGTTTATTTAATATTTTTACTTGTAATAGTGTTTCTCTTCCTGGGAATTAGGGTTTTGTCTAATTTTGTTGAAGTTTGGTTTGGTGCATTGTAGATAACTTAAAATTTAAGCAAATACTAAAAAGTATCATCTCTTGGCAATACATTTCTCATTAGGTATGAAATTGGTAAACAAGCTGATGTGATTAAATGCCATTATATAATTTCCCAATTTAAGAACTGAAATACAAAATATATGTATGCAATGAAATACAGTACTATATGTATATATTTATAATCAAATCAATAATATATATATATAATCAAAGTCATGATTAGTAACCATTAAATGATATGTATATATATATATATATATATATATATAAATTGTAGTAAGCTCGCCTAAAAGTTACTTTTAGGCGAGCTTACTACAATTTTTATATTTTACTTATTTTGCAGCATATTGCGCAAGATGTTTTCTAGACCAAAATTGGTTTTTTAAAAATTGTTATTACTGCTTTGCTTGATAAATTATATATATATATATATATATATATAATATATTCTGTAATCGAATGCAGGCGTTTGAATACGTAATGAACAGCAAGAATTTTGATGGCTTAGAGATGTTGAAACTCCAATCCACAATAAATAAGAAATTTGGCAGTCGAGGTAGATTTAATTCAACTTTTATTTCAGCAAATATGTTGCGGCCACAAACAAGTTGCCATATTATTTATGCCTATTCGAAAAGTTTACAATTTTGATAAATTTGTAGTAAGAAACATGGAGCAGACAGACTGCAGTCCAGCTAGGCCAAAGCGTAGAAAGCAAATTATGTTATGTTGAGGGTGAAATCTTAATTCAAACTGAGTTAGTTTTGGTTCTCAATGCATTTTTATTTGATAATTAATACCGCTCGAAAATTACTATTGGCTGTTTGAGTTTTAGTTCCATTTACAACATCGGAATTATATAACAGGCATGTGACATGGATTAATCTCAAAATGACGCAAAGCAGAGAGATTACTATTTTTAGAATAGAGAAAGAAAAATTAATTTTATGCTGCTAATTTAATCTTTTACATATTCTTTATTTTTCTTACATATATATATATATCTACATATATCATTCGATGGTTGTGAATTATGACATTGATTATTATCTTTCTATACCGTTTTGAGCAGCGATTTTGACAAAGAGGTACCTTTATTGGTCTGTAGATTTTTTGTACTGGTTTTTACAGGGATTTGGCCTATGGGTACCTATATAGGTGTACGGCTTTTTGTATACTGGTTTGTATGAGGAATAGACCTACGGAATATCCCTTTTTTATAGAGATTTGGACTATGGATTCGCATAAAGTTCTGATTTCTGGCTATAGGGTTTTACGGAGATTTGGCCTACTCGTATCCGTACAGTTATACGGGTTTCTGTTTATAGGGTTTTACGGGGATTTGGCCTATGTGTACCCCTACAGTTATACGGGTTTCTGTTTACGGGTTTTTACGGGGATTTGGCCTACGGGTACCCGTACGGCTGTACAGGTTTTTTTCTATGGATTTTTACAGGGATTTGGTCTATGGGTATCCGTACAGTTGTACGGGTTTCTGTATGTGGGTTTTTACGGGAAATTGGTTTATGGGCACCCGTAGAGCTGTACGGGTACCCGTAGGCCAATTCACTATAAAAAAATTATGGGTTTCTACGGGGCATTTTTAGCATGGCAGAATAGGTGACATTATGAGACAGTCTACACACCGACAAAATCTCTGTATATTAGGTAGGTAGGTGACGGAAGACGGGGACGCCTGGTGGCTACCAGAGATAAACAGGCATGTGTCCCTCGCCTTCCACTATCTAATGGCAACAACTCCCTGTGGCCTCAAGAGTCCACACCGGGAGCTTATTAAGGGTGCAGGAGTTTACATGGCTAAACAGGGGCGACTTATTAACATTGCTTGACTAATTACATAATTACAGGTATGAGACTTGTGGGACGGATTTACAGGTGAGGGGCTCAGAGCTAGGTACTAAATGTATGAAAACACAAAAACATGAAAATATACAGAAAACACACACGCAGAGGGGAAAAAAAGGGGGGAGAGGGATACACTTGATTAACACTGAAGACTTATGACAAATAAAGCACACTTAAAAAATAATAATACACATATACCACATGTCAGAATATTGTCACATGTATATTAGGTAATAACACTGGTGTTATGAAAGTCTTAGACATCACTGCATGTCATTAAAACATTATTACTATTTTGAGAAAGATTTGCCTAGAATTGCCGCGGAAGTTAATACAAATGATTGATTATAAAAGACATTAACACGGTCAGATCACCGCCTAGGTTTATAATACCTGGACCTAAGGCCCAAGTTTTAGGTGGCTTCAAATCAGTCTTAACTCCCTCACAGACCTGTTTTTTTCCCTCTCAAAAATTATAAAAATGGACTTGGAAGACCATTAAAAGCGCTATGTGCCTAATGCATAAGATTGCTTAAATTGATCAATGTGAAACAATAGTGTCCAATTCCCCTCTGTTGCAATTTTCAAGTACTTATGAAGAGCTTAACTATGAACTTGCTCTTTTAATTTTTGACATTTTCTAAGCCCGATCTTAGCATGATAACATCTAGCTTTACAATAGATAGATCAAAAACTATAATCAACAGCTCTGTGAAGTATCGTAAAGGTATCGACTGTATTTTTTTCAATCAGTAATCAGTATTCATATTATCAGGAACACGATAAAAGATTTCACTTCCATTATTACAAAGTCATTTCTGTTATAATAATCTATTTCAAGTTAATAAATTCACTAAATATATTCACTAATAATCCTTTATTTTATACTTTTTAAATTCGGGGTCAAAATCAATATCAGATATTTATTGAAAACATAAGCTGTCTCATTCTATGCTTTAGGAAAGAGCTCACGTGAAAACGTTGTTACAATTTAGTGTTCAGCTGTTAAAGCAAGATAGCATGCGATCAACCATGATCTTGCATTCTTATGTCGTGCATAAGTTTCATAGGTTCCAGAGGTTTCATAGAGTTTCATCCTCTTATTAGTCAATTAAGAAAGCAAATGACTGGCAAAGTTAATGTCTAATTATCCTGCTATGGGACTTTCAAGCGTTGTAAAGGATACCGTCTGAATATATGAGCATTTAATCGAACAATGTGTGGCCTCCATTTAGTGTAATTAGTTATTAAAAGTAGGGATTATTAGAAATGGAACTGCTTTGTTAAAATTATCAAACATTCGATTAGTCAAATTTGCTGACTTCAATATTGTTGTTGTTGTTGCTTATCCTCGAAAGATCTGACACATGTCAGATCAGCTCCAGAAGGTTGTTGACCGTCAAAAAATCAATAACAGTGAGGGGATCGGATGTTAAGTCCTCCTTAGAAATTCCGATGCAGCCCAGTATGTGATCAGGTGAAGCTGGATGGTCACAGCATGTTTTACAAGTGGGGTGGATTTTTCTGCCACTATCAAATTAAAGACATTTAAGGTGGTGTTTTGTTAGTCCAGCCAGAGTGGTTTGGGAGCCACGGTTACATTTGATTTCCAGTACGGAGCCAGGACATGTTCCTATGAACCATTGGTGCGTAGGTGGAATACGCCATATTATATTAAGTTTAAATCTTTCCTTTGAGTAAAGTTCTTGGTAAGTAAGCGTGGAGCCAGTGAACATTTCATCTTCACTATCCTCTTTTGCCATTTTATCAGTGACCTCATTACCACTAATATTAACATGTGATGGGATTCACTGGAGGTGGATGTCGTGGTTCTGAGAGATCTTCCTCAATTTGAGGAGAATAGATATGCTGGTTTCATCGCATGCGGACGACAGCCACTAAGATGTTGCAGTGCACTGCGGCTGTCAGATGAAATCCATAGTTCCCCAAAATCACAATCATAAGCCAAGATGGCATCAAGCCCCACATTAATCGCAATTAACTCGCTTGAAGACAGAACAAGTGTCAGGGTTGCGTTGCTTTGTTGTAGTTTCAAAGTGAGAGGTTTTAATAAAGATACTGCTGCCATGACTTCAATATTTCAACAGACGGACATTAATCAGTAATTTTGACATTGTTAAATATCCATCACATGGAAAAGAAAACGTATGTTGGAGATAAAGGTACCAATGGCTGACTGCTAATGCAAAACCTGAGCTAAAGCAATGAAGGTTGAAGGTGTGGAAACCTTTGCTGCTTATATTAATCTTATTATTTCACTTTTATCAGTACCTCTGAATCGAGTAATATTGATATGTTTCTCGATATTACAAGTTTTCCTAGCATAGGTGTACAGAGAGGTTGGGAAAAGATGGTTTGTGAATAGAATACTTCTCTTTAAATTGCTTAATCCGATCCGTTATTAAATCTTGTGTCGCGACATTTAATTTCTTTCTTACCCAGGATTGTTCGCAAATTATGGAGTGCGCATCTATTATTACAGTGTATATACGCATAAATACACAAGGCTGTACTAGCGTTCAGCCTAAGCCGAGAACACTAGGTATACTAGAAAGCATATGCATCCGCCGAAGACTACAATTATACCATTTATACCAGCTGTTATATAAAAATGAAACAGTTAAACATAAATATGTTTGAGACAGAAAGATTGATCAGAAAACGGAGCATAGAGAAAAAAGGTTTCATCCCTAAATTTGCATTTAGAAACTAAACAGTGTACATGTCAATCACTTGGTGACCAATAGGAACACATCTCGTTTTTGGCGTATTTGGTGTAAATTGCCAGTAACGCAACCGTACACCCTCTTTCTCTAAGAAAAGCAATAAAATAATGAATTACCGCTGACCTGAAGAATGGGAAACAAGTGGGGGCATCGTGGCACCGTGTTCACCGCTTAGGCATATTTAAAGTCAGAAAAGTGAAATTATGTTCATAAAATACTATTTTAAATTGTAATATTGTTAATTTAAAAACATTCTATTGAGAAGGGTTGTTCTTTTCCATCCCATCGTGTCCTGGAAAACAACAGGGCCACCAGAATAGATAATCATAGAAGCACCATCTCACCTTGCGAAGGTCCCGCTCTCATGATACACTAAAAATGACCGTTTCGGCTTCGCCCATGCTTAAAAGAATTTGCCCATTCCTTGTTTAGAGATGCGTAGGAAAATGAAAGAGTTCGTACAAATCTCTGTATGCAAGATTTATACGAAAATTATAATGTCAAACATTATACGTTTAAATACATAAATATACAAAATGACTTTATCTTTTCTGGTTTCAAATATCTGTAATTTTTAGTGAGCAATTTATTTACTGTTACCTTCATATGTCCGCCGTTTCAGCCCCAAATTCTATCCTTGCTATACATTGTGTTGTACAGCGAAATTAAATCTTACGTAAAATTCTGTTTTGCTCATAGAATCATTTTCTAGGGTTTAAATACATTAAGAGTCAGGGCCAGCAAATGTATAAGACTAGAGCTTTATTGCTTAGTGGTGGCAGATCCAATAGAATGTCAAAAAACGAAAGTTAAGATGGGTACTAGATATGCAACGAATTTAATTTTTAATATCACTTTTGTAGAAAAGTAATTATAGATACTGAAGATTTTATAGTGTAAGTACAAAAATATTTATTGATATGTACGATTGCATTTAATTTTGTTCTTGTATGATTATGCGTAATAACTAAAACAGTAGCAACTTAGCTTTTAGAGTAACAACATTAGAATTAGTAGGATTTATTTAATAATGATTGAAATTTTTAGCAGGTTTGATAACGTTTCAAAAAGCATTTTGATAAAATGTTTTCTTTGGAATTTATTTTCCTAAATTCTAAACGAGTATTTTCTTGCTAGCATATTAATGATCAGACAGGGAAACACCTACAAATATGTAGACATAATAAGCGTATTTGCTAGAAAACTGAAAGCAATACACTACTTGTTTAACCCTTTTGACATACAGTGACGTCTAGGATGCGTCATTTATTACTAATATCAAAACAGATTCGAAGCGCTTCGGACATCACGAAAGTATAGTCACTTCGAAACGAGTCTGGGCTTTAAAGTGTGTATTTATATATTTGGATGTATTGGGGTGTCCGGAAAGTTCCGTACAAAGGTCGCAACAAACACAAATTTCTTCAAAATTTGACAGTTCCTTTGATTTATTATGCTACATAGTGTCAACCTGTTGCACTACAACTCTCCAAATTTTTGGAAGCTTTATAATGCCTTGGTAAAAATAAGATGGTGATTTGCCAAACAAGTCTGCAAGATAGGCTTTTACTTCAAGAGAAATAAATCTTTTCTCATGAAAAGAGTTTTCTAAGAACCGGAGCAAAATTAGTCGTACAGTGTGAAAAACCAGAAAACACGGTTGGTGTAGGAGGACATTTCATTAAAGCTATAAGAGCATTCTACGCATTCCCGATAAACCATGAGGTCTGCATTGTCACGGGGAAACACAACATGAAGATGGAATATCTGGTCCTCACCTCTTAAGCAGAGGTATCACCAGAGCCATAGGCCGAAGAATTTTACAATTTCAAAGCATAAGCTCAAAGATAAATTTATTATAGCCGAATCATAAATTTTATAAAACCTAGTATGAATTTTGATGTCCTATGACTAAGAGATGTGTTGGCCTCGCCAACATCTTTATTTAAGATAATTTACAAAGTACAGTTGATCATAATATAAAGTTTATAAAACAGTAATAAAGACAATTTTTAGGTGATTAGTATTACATTCTAGATATTATTGAACATTGATCATTACAATAGATATCAATATAAAATTATGACAAATCAAAAGAATAGGATTAAGAATTACAATGAATAATAATTCAGTAAATGATTACAATCAATGGATTCAGTTCTTCTAGAAGACGAAAATATGTAGTGGATTTTACTGTATGATCATAAGAAGTAGTTCTAAAAAGTGACCTCCTTTGAGACATCACCATATCGATACCAAAATATTTTTTGGATAGAGCTTAGACTTCTATGCCCCTAGTCACAATTAGTGACATGCTTTCTGCAGTTTCGTAAGTCCACTTCAGGACCATGTTATCATATAGAACTCAGGATTCATCATCCGTTTTAACAAGCCTTCTGAGATACAGGAAAACACTCAGCTGATTGGACACCGAAATTTCATTACCTGTTTCTCTAGCCCATTTGCCTCAGGTGGCTGTTCATCATCGATATAGTAGAAACTCTAAACTTTAATTTATATTAAAAGGTTAATTACAACAGTAGATTTAATATGATGGCCTAAATCAAGGTCTCATTTTCTTGAGATATATCTGCACGCTAATTTGTTAATTATAAATAAATTAAATAATTTTTCTGATACAATTTTCCTGCAAAGCAGTCGTTAAACTACAGAAGCAAGTCATATGGAGCAGTAGTTTTCCAATCTCCATTGTACAATAAACATTTAGAAATAGACACAAAAGTAGATATAATCATAAAATCAATGAACATTTGAAATAATTACAATATCTAGAAATATGATTTGAATAAAATGTTCCTGCATGAAAGTGCAAGTTATTTAGCATGATGTTGAAAAATTACATTATCCTTACCTACAGGATCTTGATCATAGTATGACTGGGCACCATATGGATTTGGTTCCTCGTAATGTTTGTTGGATTGGTAATTTGGGTAGTAATCAGTTGTACTATCTGAATAACTTGGTCTGCTATAGCTTCCACCTCTAAGTAAATCTTTAGCTTTTGCAAAAAAACCGTTTGGGTCCGAAGCTGATGGTAAAAGACCAAGGGGATCACCCACTGCTTTGTAACCTGAGTATGAAGGACGAGAATATGACTTAGGTGGTTTGTAAGACACTCGTTCGTTTTCTGCAGCATAATCATAATCATTGTAGAAACTTTCCATATAATCATCATCATCTGTTTCAAAGTAATCTACAGGCTTCCTGCAGGATGGAAAGAAATATTTGTTAAGCACAGATTTGAATATAAGCGTTTTAATCAAATATTTCAGAAAGTAATATGTGATGAGCGTTAGAGAATGCTTTTTTTTATTTGGTTTAATAATTGCTTCCATTCTTATTCAGCACATGCTTGAAAAAGATGAATTAAAATAGCGTGTAAGGGAAACATTTATTAATTGAAAATGTTTCAGTTTATAACCTGAAATAATTTGAAGATATTATTTTAGTCATTAGGGACTTCCTTAACCATTGCTGTCAGGATTTAATTGGACTGATAAGTACTATATCAGTCAATCCTTCAATATTGAGTTAAAATATTTCAATTTCTCTTCAGCAGTTTGCATTTTTTGTCAAAATTGCTTTAAAAAAATAATGTTCATTTAAGAATTAAATAGTAACAAAAGTATGTTCTGGAGCAAAAAGGTATGAAGTATTAGTTGAAAAGTGAGACCTGATGAAAACTTAAATAATTTTGAAATATATGTAATTGTAATGTCTGAATTTAAAACATTGAATAATCTTCTTGCAGCTCGCAAAACGTTAACAATTTAAATGAATTCAGATAATCTAAACGTAGAATATGCTGTTTAATTTAAACTACTTCGGATAATCTGATGTTACTCTGATAACCTAAATTTACGTTTATGGTCATAAACATCAGAGATAACGGGGATTGGTTTGTATCCTTTTTGAGTACCGATATCGATGTATGCAATCATACAGAAATAATTTTTTCATTTTCCAACTGCTTTTCGAGGACTATGCTTTTCTATGAAGCTTTTAGGACAGAAATCTCTGAAGTAAACTGAACTGTGCTGCTAATGAGAATTTCTTAAGATGTTTATATTTTACTGAAGACGCAAGTCATTAAAGTGTAAAAGAAAACTAAGCATCTGTGTTTTCTGCAATAAACTAATTAAACTAAGTAACCGAGGAAGCTGTAAAAATGACCACTAGTAAAATTGCGTCTTTATATGTGCCAAAGTGCTTTAACATTGGGAAATAAATTACATGACTATTCGAAAAGCTACTTTTATATGCAGCATATAAAATGCAAAAACGAATAAATAGCCGCTTAACGGGATAGTGGTTAGTAACTCTTACTACCGTAACGAAGGGTCCGGGTTTGAATCCCGAAAGCATGGATGTTGTAAATGTATACTATCTTAGCAGCAGGGGGCACTCTAAATTCACGGCAAGCGGAACGTTCTCTCGTATGATTTGATAGAAGAGGGGTGGGAAGACCCTCGGAGCTCCCATCTTCGGGATGCTGTCCCTCCAAATTCGGGTGGAAATGGGCAAAATCATACTGTCACCTGTGTGGTGCCCAAGGCTCACACCAACGACAGACGCAATTTCGCACTGTTTGACACAGCCACTGTTCGTGGGCTTTTTTGACTAAATCTGACAAGTCACAAAATCAAATAATACTTTAGGACGCGCTGTTTATACCAGAAATATCGACAGAGGTCACTTTGATTACTTTATAAATATAATGCTGATTTCGTATTGAAAATATTCCTTATTGCGCGTAAAAAATGTGAAAAAAAGCTATTTGTGTGAGTGCATTATCTTTACAACCAGTTGGAAAAACAAGATATGTTTCTTGTTGAGAGAATTTTAAACAAGATCTGTTTTAAGCGTGCGTAAACAGATCTGTTTTAAGCGTGCGTAAACAGATCTGTTTTCAATGCCGAAAGAGAGCAGCATTAATAAAATGCTTGTCTCGTTGTGATTTTCAGTACTGAAGAGTCAGGACAAATCTTTGAACTAAAAGAAAATAGAAACAAATTGGCTTGCTACTTTAAGAAGTGTCGAGCTCAAACCTAAGAAAGAGCCTGTTTTGAGAACGATATGATACTATTAGCATAATATTTTCTCGCTGTAGGATAAAACAGTCGCACAGACTATTCATCTGATTTTCGGATATTTACAGAATGTTTAAAAGGTAAATTTGTAGCGATTATGTGATTTTTGAAGGGAGGAGCTTTTTAAAATATCGGATGTTTTCTTAAAGAGTGCGTGCATTGGTATTTTGCGTGTGTGATTTCATCCATTAAAATGGTTTACCAAACTCAGAAGTATTAATTTATTACACCCGTCAAAGAAGTACATCTCGAATCCACAGTAGAATAGTATCAAATTATGGGACTGTGGAGGTGAAAAAGTATGAAAACGAAAGTTACTTTTAAAATTATACGAGTGAAAAAGACGACTATAGCAATAAATTTTAGTTCAATGTTTGAATTTTCCAGAAGTTTCAACAGCTTTATTTTTGTCTTCATGTGTTCTTAAAATTAAAAGAGAAGACTGTATTTTCATTGGCTTTCAAAGGCAGCCTTGGGATTCAATATAGAAGCAAATATATTTTTATAAGTACTTTTTATCTATTATCTTATTAAAACGTCTCTTAAATTAGAAGATATTCCAGTTGCAGAAAATTAGTTACATGTCTGTTCTGCATTCAAAAACTACAAAAATTTTAAATCACATTGTACTCGAAGAAGTTAGATAACAATAAGAAGTAACATCATATTTTTTATGATAACAATGAGAAGCAATTATGTGGTTTTAGTAGATTTAATTAATACAGAAAATCCTAAAGGTGTCATATGGCGTTGAAACATAAAAACATATAAGGGTTCTGAAGCATAAAGATGTGAAATATTTCTAAAGACTTAAAATGATTCCGAAGACTGAAGTCATAAAATTTCACAAAAAGTACTGCTTATGTCCAATTCGATTTGACGAACGGATGATAACAACGAGGATGATGAAACCAGTATGGATAAAAATGACCTCTAAAGATAGAGAATATGTTAATGATGATCACGATGAAGAAGGAGATTATGTGAATGATAATGACGATACAAATGGAGATTATATCAATGATGATGACGAAGATAATATGGATTGGATGCCGATGAAGATGGTATAGGTACTGATGACGAGAAAGAGAAGACATAATGAAAAAGCCGCCGAAGCTGTACTCTGCTCTGTTGCGCGAAGCCGCAAACCAATTTGGAGAAAAAGCGCATCTTTCGAGATGAAAGAATCTTTAGGCTGGCCGAATGTAGGAATAGGCAAAAATTAAGTAATCGTCTGACCAGCAAATAACAGTAATATTTAATCTGTTTATATTTGAATTATATCTTGTTAGAGTTGGCAACAATAGAGTTGAATTCTAAAAATGTAAGATGTTGAAAGCTTTCTTAAAGTGTGTATATAGCTGTACTTTGTGTATGTACTATTAAAATGTCTTTTCAAGTAGGGAAGTATTAATTTATTGCCTCAGAATTAAATCTCGAACCCATGCAAATATTTTGTTATTTTTTGTTTAAATTATTACATTCATATATTGAAATAAAACGATGAAGTTATACATTGAAAGAAATTAATTAGGTATTTTATTAAATTACAGATATAGATATTGAATTTGAATAAAGCACCACATTCTCCAACATGAAGAAGTTTACACAGCAAAGGAATACTGCAAAGTATTATACATGCAGTTAAAAATACACTTTATATGCGACAGTTATTTGCTTAAACAGAAAACTGATTTTTTATCTTAAAACATGCTGCATTCGTTTTCAAAATAATTAAGTATTAGACTTTATATTAGGCCCACCAGCGGCCGAGCAGTAAAATCGCTGAACACTGGTAGTTCGGTCCGAGGTTCGAATCCCGCGAACGGGCTAGCTGCATGGGTGTTTTCGTGGTTTTCCCCATGTGTGACGTGTATACGAACCAGTTACCCTTAGAAAGTCCTCCACGAAGGCATCCTTCCCCTTAGGCAGATATCCCTCGAGGCTTTGCCGTAATTAAATAACCTAACCTAACCTAACTTTATATTAGTGTCTTAATAAAGTGTTTAGAATCTCTGTAGACTATGCTTTCATGCATTGAATGTCATTTAGTTTATGTTTCATTCTTTATATGATTACATATTTATACAATATGCAAACATCTGTAAATAAGTTAATAAGTTTCAATTTATTTAAAATTGAGAATAGTATATTATGTCTTACTAATTTAGATATTTAAATTTGTACTTAATAAGTCTATCAGTATGTTTTAGTAACATAAAATTGTTCTTAAAATGATACAAATTACTGTTGTAGCTGTTATATATATAAGAAAATTTTATCGGTTCTAGTTTTACTATTATTTTTATAGTTTCTAATTTCATAGTTTCATCTTTATTTCTATGCTCATATTTCCATACATATACATCATACAAAATTTATCTCTATAAATGAGAAAACGAAAATTTTTATTTCTGTATTTGTATTTTAAATAATGTTAGTGTGGAGCAGAAGAAATTTATGCTTTAGGCTAGCTAGGATCCTCATCTGATTTGTCGCCCCTTACAGTAAAAGTTATTGAGTTACTGCGAAGAGTTTCAATAAGAAAGGAGAAAGCTTATTTAATCGACTTTTAATTAGAACTTTAAAGGTAAGAGCAGCATATGAGATAGCCTTTGGAATTCGAGCAAGCGGGGGTGTGCACTTAATTGAATATTAATTAAAACTTTAGTTGTAAAAGAATACAGAATAGGTTTTCCTTTTCTTGATATTTTTACAACTCCTGTGCATTGAATGTTGTAATTATGTCCATGATATTTATTGCTTTTAGCTTAATTTGGTATTTTTTGTATAACTAGCGTAATGTGCAAAAACTTTAGATGCAAGACTACAGAATCATTCTTCCTTTTCTTTATATTTTTTACAATTATTCTGTATTGAGTGTTGTACAGATATTCATAATATTTACTGTTTTTTTGCGTAATTGTATTTAACTGTTGCAATATGTAACTTTATTTCATGCTGCATTGTTAAAATACAATTTGAAATAAAGATTGCGTGTTATTTTGAAATAACTGCTTTTATAGTTAGTGTAAATTAAAAATAAAACAAAGATTCATTTACTATTAAGAGCAACGTTGCAAAAGTCACATCGTTATTTTGAGTAGAAGCAGTAAATACTTAAATTTTGTTTCTGAAATCTTGGGAAAAAATTCGCCTGACAATGTAAATTTACCTATAGTAAAGCTTTAATAAAGTAATGAAGGCAGCTTAGTATGTATACGGAACAATAAATTTTAACTTAAGTCTTGCATCTTTGATGATATTGGTGGTGCCTAAGATGAAAATGACGATGGCATTGAAAAATTAATTACTGATCTCAAACTACTTATGTACGGGGAATGCTCAGTAATTTTAAAATCAGGCGTGGACAAATACTTTTAACCACGACCCAAAAAAAGTCTTTTTTAACGCATCATGCGGGCAGAGCAATCATAAGGTGCGATGGGGCTTGTGTAATGGTGTTTTGTGGTAACCCCATTGTTTGCTAGGACGTGCATCACTTCATTAGTAATATTCTTTAAATTTATGTCGTCATGGAAGTCGACAAAAAATGATACTATCAGAAAAATCCAATAAGGAAAGAAAATAGCTGCTTATATCTTAAAAGTTTTATGGCATCATTTTACAAAGACATAGGAAGTGCCAGTTTGTCACACTTTTCAATTATGAAAGTTTTGCATTTCCTTAAACAGTGTTTCCCAACCGGTGTCCGCCGATAACTTCGCGGCAAAAACATCGCGGACAAAAACGTCGCGGAGAAAACAACGCAAGGCGAAAACGTCGTGCTACAAAACATCGTGGGAGAAAACATGCAAAGAGAAAACATCGCAGTTCTAAAACATCGTGGCACAAAACATCGTCGTCGAAAATAAAGCGGTTCATAAACTTCGCAGTTTAAAAACATTGTATCGTCGAAAATATCGTGGTAAAAAATAAAGTATCTACAAATCATCGCATGACGATAACATCGCAGACATGCTTTTCTCAAATTTTAATAATTATAAATGGATATTCCCGTAATGATTTGGGAGCGCAAGATGTAAAGAAGGATAATTTTTACCTTCACATTTTTTTATTAACTAATAAATTTTTGCTGAAAAAGTAAGAAGGAAACTTAAGCATAGAAAATTAAATGCACTTATAGATTATACTTCTCATGAAACATTACCAATAAAAACTTTATAAAAAATGATTTGCTAATGGTCTTTGTTAGTTAACTATGTCAGTTTAAAATTCCATTAAGTGCTATAAGTTGCATTAATTTTCTATGCTTAAGTTTCTTTCTTATTTTCTCAGAAAAAATAATTAGTTAATAAAAAGTATGAAAGTAAAAATGCCATGCTAAAGCCTGAATAAAGCATATCTGCGATGATATCGTCATGCGATGATTTGTAGATACTTTATTTTGTACCACGATATTTTCAACGACGATGTTTTTAAACTGCGAAGTTTTTGAACCGCTTTATTTTCGACGACGATGATTTGTACCACGATGTTTTAGAACTGCGATGTCTTCTCTTTGCGATGTTTTTTTCCACGATGTTTTGTACCACGACGTTTTCGCCTTGCGTTGTTTTCTCCGCGACGTTTTCGTCCGCGATGTTTTTGCCGCGATGTTTTCGGCTGTAACCTTCCCAACCTGAGTGTAAGGAAACACTACTACTACTAGTAATAATAATAATATTAAAACGTTTAGATCTTTATGTTGCAAGAAGACAAGTGGTCAGTTAAATGTGTCTTTTACTGAAAAAGCTGGAAAACCCTGCCTAATTGCCTGGGTTGAATTCTGTAGCACGCATTACATCCATTTGTTACTCTGCAAGGAACAGTGAATGCTGCAACTTAACTTTAGGCATGAATATTGATCTGTACTTCCAGTAAACAAAGAGACCAGCCCATGGTTTGGGTTCCCCAAACAAATTATACATGCGCACTGAAACATGTATGAGCTTCGCAAGCTGTAGCACAGATCCCACAAAGTTTCAAACTTAATGATCATAAATGTTCTAAAAATCAGGAACAAGAACTAACCATGGTTTGGTTTACATGATCATAAAGTATCGTCTTTGCTAAGAGAATTCTTGCAAGAGTTAAATCGAAGAGTTAAATCGATTTAGAGAGGGCAGCGATTCCTACCTTCAAGAAACAAACGCATTTAAGCTTCGTTTTTCGCGGAATGAATTTTTGTGGCACGAATAGCGTCAAATTTCTGCTTTTAATTTCGAAGCAGTGGCAGACATTCACCTTCAATTGGAGGAATAATTGAGTGCTGATTTTTATGGCGCATAACATAAAAGATTAGGATATGCCAAACATATGGTGAATACATTTCATTCACACTTTATTTAGTATAATTGGATTTAAACTATAAAAAGAATTAAAAGATATTTTTATGAAAACTTAATTATGCTGAAATCTTGCTGTCGAAGAATACAAATACATCAACATGTTCAATGTTAATTAAGTTGATATTGATAAAAATGAACTGTTTTATTTAAGCTTATGAACTAGAATGTTCCTTCATTTCAATCAAGTTCCTATGTTGGTGCATTCACGTAAATATTACGAGAAGACTAGTCCCGAGCTTCAATAGGAGAACTGCAGTATTCCTGTTTATGCCTGAAGAAATTTGAATCCCATCCGAAACCCGAGACTTTATTGGTTGAAAATATATTTGAAAAATATTATTATTAAAATTCGATAATCTTGAAATAATTTTAATGAACGTAATTTAAAATATTATTTTAAACGATATTAGTTCACCAAACAAATTATTTTAATAATTCAGCTATTCTATGCTGTTAACTAATTGGCATTGAGAATTTTGTTACATGTTTCTGAAATAATTTGAATGTGTAGATCTGCTAATTATCTAACGAACGACCACTGGCATTAAAAAGCTTTTAATGCAAAATAGTGCCCAAGAATACTTCCTTTCCGATGAAAAGTAGTATTCAAGGATCTTTATTTCCCACATGGGAAACATTCATTTTTATTTCCTTGCAATTTGTCAAGAAGCGATAAAACAATAGAAAGCTTTCACAAAGAAAGGTTACTGTTTATTTCGAAAACCAATACGTATTCTGTAATTAATTAAGTAAGACAATTTTCTTTTAATTATATGCAGAAAAACTGTTTATTTTATTGCTTTGTATTTGTGCATTTAGCTTTTAAATGTGAAGGACCTAAATGTTTGTTCTCACGGGGATTTAAGAGATTTTTAATTTGTCTCCTGAATCTTTACTGTTTATCACCTGAGACTAATTACCTTCATCGGTTTGACATCATCCTAGTTATGTAGATGCTTATTGAAATGATCTCGAGAAAAGCAATATTTTGAAAAAATATTCAGACAGATTTATGGAGTAAACTAATGAATGAACAAAAAATGATGGAAAATCATCTTTAAAGCACAAATTCTAAAAGTACGAGTAATTTAGTCTGTAAATGGTTTAGTATTTATAAATAATGAAGCATTCTATAATTTTACACGATTTAATATTTATTGCACTTTAGATATATTTAAAATTTCATTTTGTATTGTACAAAATTTTATTGTCAAAACTAAAACTTATTTCATTAACCGATGCTTATGTGTAAAGAAACAAATTTTATTGATTAATATTTATACATAACGGAAATATTGTAAAAAAAAGCTACCTTACCTCTTTTTGTGTTTCTTGGTTTCATTTTCATTATTTCCTGTTTTATTTTTAATTCGTGATCCTGAAACATAATTCTGAGTATTGTCTGGTCTACTATTTTCGTATTCCGAGTCCTGGGGGAATACAACTTTTTCCACAGGTCGTTTAGATGCTATTGGTAAACTGTAGTGATGATCTCGTACTCTTTGCTTCTTTATCTCTGAATTTAAGTAAGGGATTGAGTACTTTACTGTTGTTTGATCTTGAGGATGATGAGTTGTTGGAGCTGGAACATAATATGCTAGAGGATTTGCTGAATATTCTGTGACCCCATAACTGTGATGAGGATGATGGGTGAAACCAGTGGATGATGAATATTCTAATCGATGAGGAGGCCGGTAAGTTTGATTTTCTGAAGAAATTTTATGACTTGTGTAATTTGGATCCAGTAATATATTCCAAGGTATATTGCTTATACCATGCACTTTATGACTATTGAAGTTATTTTCTCCCGCTGTAATAAGTGAGAATTTTATGATGACAAACAGAGGAGTCAAAAACCACGTAGTCCGGAAATTTCTTTCCATGATACCTGAAACAAAAGATTTCATTAAATAACTCGTCATTTGTATAAGGACATATAGGACTATAGCTCATAAGGAAGTCCTTAAAGACTAAAACACTCTATTCAACGCCTTTTGTTAACGTCTGCCAGCGGCTGAGAAAGAAATGATGAATAACAAGGTAGTAAGTTTGTATTTCAGCACTGTTTGATGAAATTCCGGGCTGGATTCACGCAGTGACTTGTGAAACAGATATGGGTAAGAAGTTCCAAAGTAAGGTTAAGCATTATCGCTATAGTATGGTTAAAGAAACATTAATTGCGCAACACATTCAATACATGTTAGAAAATAAGATAATATTCCTGTAAGTAGTCAGTCAGCCCTGCTCTGTTATGTAGAAAGACAGAAAATGAATCTCCCACCATAAGGCATGGCGTTTGGCAGCATGTTATAGAAAACTTAGGAATACCGCAAAATATCTGGCAATCTCTCTACTAGTTCCTTAGAAAATCATAAGGATAATTTGATCTACTAAATAAAAAAAACACTTCAGATATCTTAAGTTACTTTCAAATTTAACGAGGCTTGAAGATGTTAGTAAGACGGGCATTCATTACAAAGTTAGGTATATGTGCTTTCTTTCGGTTGCAATTTGGACCGTTTGGAGCTCCTGCAATATTTCTGCGGAACATAGATATTATTTGAAGACGAACATTGGAAGAATTTATGTTTATTTACTTACATCACATAATTGCAATGAATAATGAAATCGAAGAGCACATTAAGACTTAAAGGAACTATAACGTTGTCGCAAGAATCGAGTTTGAAAGTAATTAGTATCTTTTTCAGGAATATCTTGCTATTATAAAATGTTCAAAGATTTTACAGATACTTCCAAGAAATCTGAAAGGAAATAACTGAAATCCAAAAGCTGAAATGTTGCTATTAAAAATACATTTCTGTGAAGTCTGGCTCTTTTGGAGTAGTTAGAATTAGTATTTCTCTATCAACGTCATTTAGGACCGTCGTTTCCAAATTAGCTAAATTTTGATAAGATGGATGCAGGGTTTATTTTAATCAATACGTAATTCCTTATGTTAAATATATCCTGCAAATCTGGTTTCTATTGCCTCCTCCAGAAATGCAAATTAAGTGAGTTTAAATAACGAACAAGTATCTAAGTTACGTGAGAAAGTATAGCCAGTTACTGCTAAAAGTACTGCAACACTAATTCTATCTGCCTGAGAGTTGCCCTAGTTATTAGAGAGTTTAACTTTCATTTGTAGTTACGTGAGAAGGCAAGTTAGCATACGAGCTCATAACTTAATCTTTAATTTAACATTTACTTTATAAGCAATTGAAGAACTGCTGTATTCTCAAGCCGCAAGAAGCGGATGAAAAGCTCCTATTAATTATTTTAATTTTTGTAACTTGGAGCTGGAGTAAAAAAAATGCTGTAATTCAGTGGTCTCAGATTCTATGTGCGTTAAATACGCGATCTGTAAACAGCTGCCGGGCTAAATTTTTGTGAAATAAAGTTAAAAATTTTATTAACAAAATAAGAAATGAATTTAAATTTCGCTTACTAAGTATTTATCAAAGCCTACATAAACAATAATAATAATAATGTCGCAAAGTTATACTTATTTTATATCTGAAATCTTATAAGGTATTTCTCCCGCCTTCTTAGCATGCCTTCGTAGTGTAGTGGTCAGCACGCTGAGCGACGTATTACAGAGGTCGGTGGTTCGATTGCCGGTGAGAGCATTGATCATTTTTCATTACTCCTGCTTTAAAAATGACCTAATGACTCTACGGTGGCTCCCGAACTAAAAGGGTGGTGGATGCTGATTCTCCACATCCAGGGTTTGGCGATTGGGTCCCCTAAAAGCCCCAGTCGCCCTTTAAAAGGGGGGGGGAATATATAAGATATTTCTCCCTCCTTCTTAGCATGCCTTCATAGTGTAGTGGTCAGCACGCTGGGCTCGTATTCCAGAGGTCCGTGATTTGATTCCTGACGAGGGCGTTGCTTTCTTTTTTATCACTCCTGCTTTAAAAATAACCTAATGGCTCCACAATCTAAAGTTTGGTAAGACATTTTTGTTGGTCATACTCAATAATTCAATTATACTGAGAATTAAATATTAAAAATTTTAGACTGGCATTTCATTCAAATATTTCTAACGTGTTTAATTAATCGTGAAAAGACTCTCTTTAATTTAAACTAAAAATAAACATTTTATGAAAACTTTCTAAATTTCAGGGAAAATTTATAGTTGGGACAAAACTTGAGGATAAATAATAACAATTTAATCCCTTTCTTTTATTTATTAAAATTTTCTTTGACGCATAAATAAAAATACGTATTTGTTTGAATGAATAAACTTCTTTATCTCTCACTAGAGCTTGACACTCAATGGCGTTTCAATTCGGATAAAGTTTGTAGCCTTGGACAGAAATTATTAGAAATTATTTTCATCACGGATTATAGATGCTTCTGGATTGGGTTCAATCGGTCAATCGTGTTAGTTTCTTATTAATTTTCAACTGTAAAAAAGAGGGTATTCACATATAAATGTATTCCCAAACAAAATGATTATCCTGAATGCAAAAATTCGTAACTCAGCTTGTTTGTGTTTTGACAAGTACGAATAAAAATGAATAAAATCTGCATCTTCAAATCTTTGAATAAGATTTAAATCATATCATTTAATTAATTCGCTCCATTTTTACATTGGATGGTACGTTACTCCTGTTCGTTTTTAATGAAAATTAAAATAATATAAATACGGGCATCATGTAACTAAAATCTGAAAATACTTGGAATATCGTATTTACACCAATGCCTTTGCATGTCTTTGCTGGCAGACTAACTAAATTATCTATTAATAATATCAGGTATAATTAGAGTATAACCTTATAAGATTGTAAAGTACATGTTACAATGTAAGCAAAAATTTAAGCACATGTTGTGGTGTAAAAAAATTAATTAAGTACATGTTACAATTTATCTGAGAAATTTCACAGCTGTGTCAGCAACCTATTTTAAAAATTTGATGAAAAGCATGGAAAATGTTATTTTCCGCTATCCCTAAACTTGATTTAAAGGAATTATTATTTTAAAATCCACTGATTGATAAGGTAATTATTTATTTCTTCTGCTATCGTATGACATAATTTCCTTGCAGAGAATAAGAAAAGTTGGTAAAAGTTGGTAACTTGGCGAAAACTGGCGATTTTTGCCGATGCCTGGATATCGAGTTTGTGCAATTCTTTGACTTGTTATTTTGATTTTGTGTAGCGGCGATTTTAGCGCCAAATAAAAAAACCTCTTATGCATAAACAAAATAAAATAAAATAAAATAAAAACCTCTTATGCACCTAAGCACTACATAAAGCAAATATCCACTTACCTTATTTAGAAATTTCTTCGTCTTCAGTCTGTGGCACACAGAATTCCTTAACAGCATCCAAAAACTTCCTAAAAATATTTGAACTCGAATCCGCATATCGGCATCGCCACATAAATTTACAAAAATAAGAATCACAAATATCCTCCGTAGTTCCAGACTGCCCGGAAAATGACTACTAAATAAACCTTCATTTACACAACAGTCAATTAATGCTCTTTTCCCTTTTCGTTCCAAATCGTACATAAACTTCAAATTAATCTTACTACATTCAGCAATTTTACCGTCTAAACAACAAAAACAACACTCACTACAAGCCCTTACAAAACATCCCATAATTCAAAATTTACCGCAATCATGCAACCGATTACGTCATAATAGGGTTTCCATAACATTCAACTACTCAGGTTACCCTAAATGAAACAACTTGGCGATAAATGAAACAACAAGTTCGCGGTTCGCGATAGTACAAGGGGTACCCTTCAGTCTGCTCTAACCGAAACGTTTTGTACATTTGAAGTTATTTATGTTATTTTCACAAGTAGGCTGACCTTTGTTTTTACGGAAGGATATTTTTGGCTTAATTTTTACCTGTTTAATTTTACATATTTCACGATTTCTCATATATATCTCTTTAGTTAGCAAAGTGAATTAGTCAGCCATTAATTAAGACATTTTTACCATAAAACCGTAAACAGCAATTGCGCAGTTTTGAGCCTAAGTTTATGTTTGAGTATTTTTAATCCTTTAAAGCAGTGACTGGAAGCGGACGGGCTGCATGCAGCTCGCAGTATTCTTTTTTCGGAAAAGTTAACAAAATGTTTTATTTTTATAACTGACTGCCGAATGATGAGGATTATATTCATATTTTTTCTAATAAAGTGCAGTTATGTAATGTACAGAACATTGAGTGCAGGATCAGATTTCTGGTAACGTGCAATAGACTTCGGTGAACTCAAAATGAAGCATCATGCAACAAGTAAATGTGTTTAAAACCAAATGCATTCACTAGCTGATGATTAGTTTTATGATTAAGCAGCAGTAGCGTAGTTCTGAGCCTAAATTCATGCTGAGTATGAAACCGACGGGCTGCATGCAGTTCGCAATATCCTTTTATCGCAAAAGTTTCAAAGTGTATTACTTTTAGAATTGATTGCAGACTTCCTGATGCTCATATATATTCGCATTTTTTGCAATGACTTACAGATATACTATACTGTATCGATATCATAGAGAGCAGGTACAGATTTCCGGTAACAAGGAGTTGAAAAGTGACTTTGTTGAACTATGAAATGAAGCATCACGCAACAAGTAAAGATGTTTAAATTAAATGGATTTTGCTGACTAAATTACTAAATCTAATCAACCAGAAATGGACAAGAGATTGCTGAAATCCACTAGCTGATGATTAGTTGTGTGATAGGAAGATTTAGATTTCTGCCTTATTGTACCACTAGATTACTCAACTTTTTCCGTCGGAAAGCTTTTGAAACGAGACTCGATATTGAATGGGAACCCTCAGCCAATAGCGATATTAAAATATAATATTTTATCGATATAAATATATACGTCATATCTCCTTTGTACCGAAAACGCATTGTTTATTAGTCCTTAAAATCATTCTTCAGGAACTCTTTTGACTTACCATATTATCTTTCACTGTTACACTGCGTTTTGACAAATTTGGTCTATATAAGAAAGTCGCCAGATTTGTTTCAAAACTGAAATTGTGGAATCTTGGTTAAAAAATTGTGTCCTAATCCTACACTTTCTTCTGTCACCGAATGCGACGAAAGTACAAATGTGACTCTAGATCCTCTTTCAGTTCCTGACATCGTTTCTAGCAATTAGCCTAGAATACTTCTGTAGTCATATTGTTGCATATTTAAGTTAAAGCGAAAACGTAAGTACATGCAAGTAAGTTTCGTGACTAAAAGATAATCAGCTACCTGTTTGGCATGCGGAAATTACTTTTCCTGTCATTCTTTACTCATATGCACGCTAACATGTGTAAACATATTCAGAAAAATAATTCAGAGCTTTCATTCTTCACAGAAGTATCTATTGTAAAAACAAAGCTGTAATAAAAAGTATATTTTACAATTTATCAAAGAGGAAATAAAATATTTTACAGATGTTATTCATCATGATTTTACTGAATAATCGCAAAGCTGATAATTACTCTGATCGCAAAGCTTAAAACATGTATCGTACAGTTTATCCAAATTAGAATTAGAAAGTTTCCCTTATCCATATGTAAACCGCTCTAATTCGGAGATTAGCCCTTAAAATTACAAGGAAGTATGTATATTACAGCGTATATTCATATACAGCGTTTTTGTATAATGTAGCTTAAATAAGCCACTTGTTTACATTTGAATGATTTATAATTTACGTGATGCGCTAAACAAAAACATATTTATCACATAAACTTTTGAAGAGGTTTCAGAAAATTTAAATCCAAAATATGTAATTTTCCCGGAAGGTAACAAAGCTTTAGAAATGTTTAAAAAGTCAGACGTCTTAATTTAATAAATTGGGTTTTGATTTTTAACTTAGTAAGAGGCTTGTGAATTCATGGAAATTATATTAATTATTTATTTATTCACGCACAGCTTTTAAAATTGATTTTTATTTCTGTGAAACTCATGCTTAAATTAAATGTATATTACCCAAATTAAAAGTTAAGAAAAAGTAAATTGTATTACATCTAATTTCGCCGCATGTATTGGTGGGACTTCAATAGTGACATATTTCAATTAACCATAACAGCAATCATTAAAATACTTAGGAAAATTTAGAATATGCCGCATCGTTCGCTATCAGGTAATACTTTAATGACACTCAGAATTAAAACATTTTTGGCAAATTTTATTTCTCAAATCAATATTTTTTTCGTTAATTATGAAAGAAAAAATTCGTAGTAAGTGGATAAATTTTAAATGTATTGAAATTAACAACTCTCTGATATTATTGCAGTTTATACCTAATTGAGTATTCGTTACGTAGAAGGTTAACATGTAGTAATAAATAAATTAACATGCATTTCTTAAATTATCAACTATGTAAGATATTCCAGAGAGCTTTATAGGTACATAGATTATATTTCAGCATCTCCTTTTTACGAGCCTGGATTTGCTATTAGATGAATTGAGAAATTCTGTTTTCTTCTTTTATTTTTTAATATTTCTGAGAACATAATCCTAGAAAATTAAATTTTAAATTAAAATGTTTTCCAAAATTTTCAATTTCAGAAATCACATTATTTTTTACATGCAGTGGGCTATATTAATTATTCTTATTTTGTGTCTAGGATCATTACATTCTTATTCTGTTATACTTCTCATAGATCACATTTGATGTCTTCTTGACTTCCTTTCAAAGGGGAAGGGAATGTAGCTATCTCCTTTTTTTATCAGCAGTATCAATGCAGTAATTTATCTGCTATATTCTTCGATTTGCTCATTTTACCAAGTTGCTAAAATCCCCGAAAATTTTCTGCTTTTGAGTTTTAGTGACTTTGCAGGTTTAGCATTTGGTTCATGCTATAAGGTTTTCTTTTTCGTAGCAAGTAAATCGTCTTCAAAAGTTTCTATTATTGATAATATAGTAATCTCATGGGTTTATCAACCGTTTCATTTATTGTTAGACTTTATTATCAGCATAAAAATCTTTCTGAAATGCTCTAAAGATTTTTTCACATACTAGACGTTTCATGGAATTTTCAAACTTTTGCTATTTACTTTCTTCATGTATAATGAAACCTAATAACATTGATTAATATTATATAATTATACTAATAATTTTATTTTATGTATTAATGATTTGTTTATGGCATCCAGTGGCACTCTTCTGAGTTACGAATGTTTAGTTTCCTTCTTTGAATTTATTAATAAGCGTATGCATGCGCACGTAGATGCGTACGCAGTAATATGAGTACAACGATTCAAACTCACAAATATCTATACAAATATATATATATGGGGTCATCCAAAAATATCTGGCAGAAATCTAAAAGCAGGCAGATGTGACGGAAATAACCAAATTTTGTAATTAAATGTGTATGCGGAAATGGCACGTTCAAGTGGTAGAGACGCTGCTGAAATTAGTAGTGAAAGCAGTAAGGGGATATAATGATCTTCTCTGTGCAGGTTTCGTGGCTCCATGAACGCGGAGCTCACCAGCATGCATTTTAGGTATGAGGCTGAGGACAGAAATGGAGCAGCTCTTGAAGAGTGTACAGTTAACGATTCCCAAGTAGACATCTTCCTAATGCTTAAATATTCTTGCATATTAATCGGGAACTGAGAGAGAGAGAGTGGATAATTTCGGGTTTAGAGGTGTGGATGCAGGGAAAGGAAAACATCGCGGAGCCCCTATAGTGAAAGACGTTGTAACATGAAGGATAATCCTGCTAATAGGCACAAGCCCTGTTGGAGGTACTTTGGGTTCGCAGTTTAAAGGACCGGATGGAGAAGAAACGCATTCATATCATTTGCATAGAGTGGTAGGTGTTGAAACGGGACGATTATCCTTTCGGTATTAACTTTCCTCGTTGGTACCTACAACAGGCACAGCAAATTTAGACTTCCTTCATATGTTTCATCCATTGATGAAGCTACGTTTGCATGGGTGCATGATAATCACCATAGCTCGAGACTATATGCCTTCAAGGAAAGATTCGACATGAATGCTTGGGTTGGAATAACACAGAATTACACATAGGACTATGCATTCCGTTTAGTCGCTTGAACGACCCACGTATGGGATCATTCTACACGATATCTTGCATATATAAACATCAGTACAGATACTACTATTTCTTAAGGAAATATTTTTCTAAAACCTGATCGAAAGTATTAGATATGCTTATTCGTAACCACCAAAAACATCTTAATTTTGATATTAGTCTCAAATTTAGTTTGAGATTTACACAAATTTAAGGAATGTCTCTCCTAGAAAAAACTTTTTAAAATGGAAAATAGCTTCTTATACATTTCGGAAGCATAAATTTTATTCTTATCTTAGCGCAGTGCAATTTATCAGAAAGGCCTTCTTTGGGACACAATTCAAATCATTCGTTACATTTCTAAACTGCTCTACGAGTTTTTACATTCCCTTTCTGTGCAGATCGCTGTAATAGATTGTTTACAACAGTTAACGCTATTGATAAAAGAAAGATTATAATTTCAAGAACCATTAAAAAGTTCATGACGGAAATTTTTTTATTGCTCAATAGCGACTAATTCATTGATATTCAAAGTTTCAGACGCGCATGGTATTAAAAATGTATAGCGATGGGTAACGGTTATGTTGCACGTCAGTGTTTTAGGTGAACAGAAATACGGTATTAATAATGAATAACCAGTGACAATCAAGATTTTTTTAAAATGAACTTCATTATATGCTAATTACTTCAGTAGGTGTCAGTTTCAAAATTACTTCCAATTTGTTAATTGAATGATAAGCGATTTAAAAATCCTGGTTAACCGAAGCTATGTGATCTTTAATGAAGAAAATAATTTTTATAAGCTGCAAATTCAGTTAACACAATTAGGTTATAATTTAGGAAGTGATAATATGGTTGATCCATGAGCTCAAACTGCTTTAGAAAAGAAATTATTAACGGTAGCAGAAAATCAAGTAGGATGGTTTCATTGGATGAAATGTGAATGCTTTTAAAATTACAAACCAAAATTTATAATATAAGGTTTTTCTGAATTTGTTTTGGAGAAGGCCTTTGCACGTAAGTTCTGTTATTCGCATTTTAAAATATATATAATTCGTAACAACTTTCAGTGTTGATAAAATTAAGTATAAAACAAATCACTCCCTAGGAGATTTTATTATGTTATTCTTTGTGAAGATTTGTAATTTTATTAATACATCTTTATTAATTAACAGATTTCTAGTTCAATATTCTTCTTTATCAGACTCCAAGAGTTTTGAACAGGATTAAAAACCCTTAGACAGAGCTCGTTGTATACGCAATTTAAGCTTACTGATTCAACTTATGAAAGTAAGATAATGATAATTAAAAAAATATATGAACATCGTTTTCGCTTCTACAAATAAAAATTTAAAGTTGCGAAAACGAATTATAGCTTTATTCACGATAAGAATGCTATAAAGACAAAATTCTTTATAAAAATGAGCAAGAAGTTTAGATTTAGCTTTGTTGTTACGAAATGGTTACCACGAGTTATCATGAAAACTAAATTGAATAATTATATGAAGGGCTAGAAATAAAGGGAAAGTACCAAGGACGATATCAGACATTTGCAAGTAAAGATAATGAATCTTGATCTCTGAAATTTGTTCTGACGGGTATGCAAAACTTTGATTTCAGCTCTTACTAGACTTTTCCTGGTTGTGATATTTCATTCAAGAAAGCTGTATTGAGTTATAATAGCTCAGTTTACATGACACAAATTTAGAAAAGTTCATACGGTTTTACACATTTTATTGCTGAATAGCTTATAAGGTATTTTATCCCTTCTTCCAGCATGCCTTCGTGGTGTAACGTCAGCATACTTGGCGCGTATTCGAAGTCCAGGTTCGAGTCCCGGCGAAGGCATTGCTCTTTTTTATGTCTCCTGCTTCCGAAACCTAATGACTTTACAAGGTTCTAAAAAGCAGAAAACTGTAGAAGTTGCTATCATTAATTTTCGCCTTCAAATTAATTAATTGTAATAGTAGTCATTTTTAGTTTGATAGAAAGCTTAGTAATAAAATATTTATATTTCTTCTTTAGGCTCCTCCTTATATCTCTCTGAAGTATTTCATTTTTTATCTGTTTTGGGAACTGAAACATTTAAAAAAATGTGTGCTTTGATAATAAATTTATTAATTTAAGTTTTTGTGCACTAATTTCCGGTGCAAATCAATATCAGGAAATCTCTTCATTCATCCGATCCAAAAAGAATTTTTGTACGGCCTTAATCAAATTAGCCTATTTTGTAAGCCTTAAATTATTTTATACCTTTTTCTTTCATTAGGGATAACCCCTAACACTACAATGACACACATTTTTCTCTATTACTACTATTATCATCTATTTATTGAGATTAATGACACTTTTCTATTAAATGATTTGTTTGAAAATCTCGGTTTCTGTGCAAAATTAGGTACACACCTCTGCTAATCTGCTGAGTAATATAAATACAAAGATAACTCTTTTATGGCGCTCATAATTTATTTAAAATATTCCACCATAACAACGGAATTACATTCTTAAGCTTTCAATTTAAAGGAGTTTTGACATAGCGGCTTCTGATCAAGCTTCATTTTCCAGAAATATTGCACTACCGTTTTCCGGAACCTGAAAACACGGTGTTTGGATCTAAAAGTTATAACAATATATTAAAAAGTATGACCTCTCATAATAAAATAATTTACAGAATGATGTAGACATTTATCTATTATATTCCACGTTCATGCTATGCTAATTATCATTATTGATCTAGAAATGTGCTCGACTTCTTTAAAAATGCTTGCCCTTTTACGGGTCGTCACACGCATCTGGGTCACGATGTGTAAGTAATTCTAATCACAGCAACATATTTTGCGTGCTTGAGAGAGAAACGTAGCAGTAGAAAATAAAAACTTCTAGAAAAGAGGATGACAAAGGGCAATTAAACTACTTTCTCTTTTCAGAATAAAAAATAATTTCATTTAAAAATATGTGCTTTTATTTACTAAGCTTTTTGAATTATTTTCTTAGCATGCATTCTCAATCATCGTTATTTTCATATTTCTTTCAGTATTTATGAAATATTTTAATATTGTTTGCAGACTTTGATCGTCTTCTTTACTTATTAAGAACTAATTAATTATTAAGAACTTATTAATTTACTTCTTTACTTAAGATCTTTACTTATTGCATTTTATAGTTATTTATTTATTGTTGCAATTAGGAAATTATTAAAAAATATTTTAGCTTTATGAGTAAAAATTACTGAATGACTTTCATAATAGAAGTCCTTCAGAAATCACTAGCAAAACGGTCATCATTCAGAATATTTGCTAAAATAATGGTTGCTGTTAAATAATTTGCTTGAAATGCAATAATTACTTAACTTTCTACCTAGAAATGCATAACTACAGTTTTCGGAGTAGAAGTATTTTTCTTTCAAAAGCTTGTAGATTAGATTGTTACATATGATTAAGCTATGCTGATAAAAGCCTACGTCTGTAAAAAATGCTGTAGTCTTTTAACCAACGGTTATGAGCCATTTTATCCCTAGAAACATTTATTTGCTGTTTTATGAGTACTCTTACCTATTAGCCTTTTGCGCATTTCTGTCACACGAGCTTCAGCTGCATTCCTTTACGAGCAGCATTTATCTATTTAGTTGGTCTTTCGTCTTCTTTTATGGAATTTTTGTAGCATTAACTTACGTGAGCTTATTGCATAAACAGGACCGCAAGTAGTGAATTTGAAAGCATAATATTTATCTTCTTTGAAACGAATTATTAAATACAATCATTATATGTTTTACTTCAAGTAACGATGTATGCAATGCAACTGGTTATAATACATCTCAAAATTCTTGTCATCTACAAATTAAGAACAACGTAATTATGGGTTTTAAATAAAAACCTGTAGAGTTATCTTTAAAGTAATTAATAGCCAAAGTTTTGCAGTAAAACCAAACTTCACTAGTTCATCCTCTGCATTTTACTAATAGTTATAAACTAAATTAAACGTTAGATCTTTTCAATGCAATTAAAGAATAAGTAACGAAATCTAGAATCAGTGTAAGGAATTCATAAATTTCATATCAAATGCAAAAATTCATCACGTTGAATTTCACGTCTCTTGTTATTATCATTATTATTTCGACCATACAGCTGTTCTTAGGCAGTTAATATATTCTGCATCTACTTGCAATTTCAAAACAAAACTCGTATTTTTGACCAGATTTACATAAACAAACGCTGAATGATAAATAAGCACATAAGGCATTTGTTTCGCCTTCTTGGCATGCCTTCGTGGTGTGGTGGTCTGCACGCTCAGCGCGTAATTGAGAGGGCCGTGGTTCGATTCCTGACGAAGGCGTTGCATATTTTTCCTCTTGATTACTTCCAAAATACCTAATGTCTCTACAAGTTCTTTCCCTTTTTCCACAAAAGTGTAAATCCTTCAGATTTCTTTAAAAAAATTCCAGTGCTGGTATTTTGTGAAAGCAAATTGTTAAACAGGGGATACTTGCGATATAATTATTGGTTTCTTTAAAGTAATTAGACATTTGATTTAGGTTATTAGATTATAGCAAAGCAAGCTAAAGTTGTCTGTTTAAGATGAAGGATGTTTTTGGGGAGGTACTTTCTAAGAGAAACTGGCTCGTATCTATGTTACACAAGAGAAAAATCGCGAAAACCCCCATAAGTCAGCTATTTTGCGTAGAATCGAACCCATGGTAAACCAAGTGTTCAGCGATTTTACCTCTCGGCCACTGTTGGACAAACATTTTAATTTGTATTTTCGAATTTGGAAAATATCGTACAAACATTCATACCTGATAACACATACTGAATTTATCTTTTGATGTTTCCTTTATTAACTTTGAATAAATTGACCGTGTCTTCATCATTCGAGCAGAAAATATAATCTAAATGTTTAAACGATAATTTATTTCACCTAAATTACTTTTATCGCTTTAAAAAATTAACTAATTTTACAAATACTTCACGGTCATCTCTTGTAAGTCAGAGCTTTAACATGAATGTCAAATTTGAGAAATTGATATATTATTAAAGTACTGAAATTTACCCCTGTAGGCACAAGACTTAGAATAAGGTCAATATGTAATATAATATATATTCTACTATTTAATTACTTTATACAAATTTTTACTTTCTTTTTACTTAAAATGAATATTCAAAACAAAGGTAGGTATTAATTCTGCACTTTTAGCTTCAGGTGGATGAATGTACTTTAAAGCTACTAAAGCTCTATTTTATAGATTATTTTCTAGTTTTTGAGATCACTGATGCATGGAACAGTACAGGGCGTCTTTCCTTTACAGCAAACGACCTTAACAATTACATTTTGTCACAGAAGACAATTTTATCTAATTTCATTTTAGAACTATAGTAAGTAAAACATAGGTAATAAAAAGTATTGAAAACATCATACATTTGACATCTCACCATAGCTTAGAGTCTATAGAAAAATGAATCATTTTTAAAATGTCATAAAAAACAAATGAATGTAAAAACTAACTGATAGCGTAGTACAGAATGAATATTTTGGGAGGGATAGAGCGGATTCTCGTCATAATAAACTGAAAAAAAAAATTTTTTTAAACGAGGCTCGTCTTTTACGAATGTAAAATGGAATTGCAGTTGATACAGTTGTAGCTTAAGAAAGTTACAAATATTATATTTATATCAGTCATTAGTTTTCTAATTTTCTACTGAACGTGGAAGGAACACAGATAATATATATATATATATATATATATATATGTAATAATAAAATTCCATAGTCAAAAATGCATTTAAAATTCTAACTCTATGTTCTTTTCATTTTTAATAGCGACGGTTTCTTATTTGAAAGTACGTGTAATTAAATCCACAGCCCCGTAGTCAAGTTGTTTTTCCCGCCTTTTCTACACGTACAGTTACAGAATGTTCTGGAGATATTTAAAGCGAACTGGAATGGCTGACGAGGCTGACGTCATTTCTTGGAAGCTCCGCCTTTCCAGAGGCTATAAAAGGACTCGCAAAGGAATATCGGGGTCTTTTCTTTAATGTAACGATGCAGTAAAACTCCATACAAAAGTTATTAGTAGTTCTTTTTTATTTGCTCCGGAGATCTAATTTTTTGTAACTGCTATTTCTCCTGATAATAATAAATGGATCCCGTTTTTTAAACTTATCGTCTGATACTTTGAGCTACAACTACGTCTATGATTCTTCACCAATCTATTTATTCCGGACAAAAGCTTGTACATCACATATATACAGCAATTATTTGTACATGTTAAATCGAAGTATCGAAAAGTCTTTCAAATTAACAGCATTTTGAAAGCAGAGTAATAAATTGTAACAAAAAAAGTAAAACACGATATATCCCTTTTAGAATCTTTTGTTACTTAAATGTACCAGCTATGGATATAAGTTCATTCTTACTTTATTAAGATGTGCTTCTTACCTCCACGATAACGGTATTTTTTCTTTTTCCAAATCCATACAAATATTTTTATCTTTCTAAAACAAAGCAAAAGAAAGGACCCGTGGTTCAGTGAAATTACATCCCATTTATGCTTATTTTAACAGCAAAAACACAGTCATAAGTTTATAAGGTATTTTTCCCGCCTTTTTGGCATACCTTCGTAGTGTAGCGGTCTGCACGCCGGGCGCGTATTCCAGAAGTCCGTGGTTCGATTCCTGGCGAGGGAGTAGCTCATGTTTCATCACTCTTGCTTTCAAAAAATACCAAATGACTCTACACTGGCGCCCGAACTATAAAGGGTGGTGGATGATGATTCTCCACACCCAGGATTTGGCGATTGGCTCTCCTAAAACCCCAGTCGACCTTTAAAAAGGGGAGTATATAGAGTATTTCTTACGCCTTCTTGGCATGCCTTCGTGGTGTGGTGGTCTGCACGCTGGGCGTGTATTCCAGAGGTCCGTGGTTCGATTCCCGGTGAGGGCGTTGCTCATTTTTCATCACTCCTGCTTTCAAAAAATATCTAATGTCTATAGAAGTTTTTTCTTAGACAAAAATTCATCTCTAGTTTTGATTTACATGATATTGAGCAGAATATATTTGGAATATTTGGTTGATATCTGTTGCTTTGTAAAGCATTTAATATTTTTGTTTAAAATTAAAGGCAGAAGCTGGAATGTAATCCCTTGTTCCCTTGTATTTTTAATAATACTCCAGGGACTACAAATCTGTGCTTAGGAATCTATGTACATAATAAACAGCCTCTAAAAATTACGAAGATGATTAATGAGAATATTCATTTTTTTTTCTAATTTCTGATTTAAATGTGAAGACAAGGAAGGAGAAAATACCAGTATTTTAGTCTAATTCTTAAAATGAAAAAAAAAATCATGTCCAGTAGTATATACTATTGTAAGGTTTGAATAGAATTAAAAATCATTGCATTTACAACACTTATGAATATGAAAATAAAGAAAGATGAATCAAATACCATCTGACTATAGATAGCTATGCCTAACTCATATTATATTTACATTAATACAGCGGCTCTGCTAGCCAAAAAAAGCGTGTCTCAAGAAAGAATTATAACTTTACTCGAGGATTTTCACAGGCCGTTTTCATTCCATCGTCTGGTTGCATTTGTCTGAAATACGAACGCAGGACCTTATATTCGCAATTAATTCCGGGTTTAACCCTTTCCGGCACGCTACCTTTTAAAGTCGGAGTTTTGATAAAAAAAAAAAAAGTAGGCAGTCTAATTAGGCCTAGAGGAGTAAACAAGTAAAATTTTAATTCAGAAGTCAAACAACAAAAATCAGCGTTATATTTACAAAATTTTCACAGGACTAGTTTCGATGGTTTTACCGAACCACCATCTTCAGCTGAAAAACAGCAAAAAATTTTTTTTGCTGATTTTTGCGGTTTTGCAGCTGAAGATGGTGGTTCGGTAAAACCATCGAAACTAGTCCTGTGGAAATTTTGTAAATATAACGCTGATTTTTGTTGTTTGACTTCTGAATTAGTATTTATTCTGCGTGTTATTGTGTCTGAATTAAGTAAAATTTTGTGAAGATAGCACTTATCGTTTCAATTCTGTGGGTGTGCCCGAAGTGGCACACTGATTGAATAGAGCTTCGAAAAGAGTGCTGAAACGAGCATTGTTGTCAATGAACTGACCGATGAGATGCGGAGAAGCAAAGAATACAGACTCTCAGTTGTCCTAGATTATCGGTGTGCCCGGTCTGGGCATATCTATAGTTAGCCGTTTGATTTAGGCAAGATTTCAAGGCAAAAATTTAAAACTGATATAGAATAAGGAGATTAGCATACAGCCAAAAAATAACATAGAAATTTCTTTACAAACAATTCCTTTTAGACCCTAAAAAAATCTGGAAGATTTCTTTGAAAAATGAGGGTCTTTAAAAACTAAACATGGCTAAAATATATGGACTGGTTTGTGTTGAGCTGCCATCTACTATAAATAAAGAAGGTTCAGAGTAACCTATAGTAACCTATAAATCCTTTTTCCTTCAATTTTTCTGTGGGTACAGTAGGAAAGTTTTAGGTGTGACCAGACCGGACACACTGTGCAGCAAAGGGTTAAGCCAGAGACAAATGAAACCGATGACACCAAATATTCATTTATCATCTGCTGTAAAATTAAAATAAATTAATTTATAAGCATAATTTGATTTGCATTTAGTATTTGAATTTAACCTAATTTCTCGCATTAACGTTGTTTTCAGAATACTGGAACTAAATGTGCTGGAAAAGTCATTTCTAATTTTCGCACATAAATTCTAAGTAATTAAATTTCTTTGCTCGCTGCCAGAAATACTTAATATTCCAGAAAAACAATACGAGTTTAGGAGGAAACTTTCAGACTTACTTTATAAGCTAATTATCTAAACTAGAAGATCATGTTCTTTTAATGAAGATTTTCTCTAGTTCACGAATCTCGAATGTAAATAAAGCCTTGTTGTCATTACCTTTTTACTTACCTTAATAAGGTGGAAAACTTAGCGTTTAGCTGCCAAAGTTCTGGTATTTAGTAATGAACTAGGATAAATTATTTTGTCGTTTAAGAATTATATTATCTAGTTCTTATATGACATACGTTCAATTAGTTTTAAGCCTAAATATGACGTAATACTTGTAGGTGACGGAAGTTGGTGAATTAACTATATTATAGTTTGGAAGAGTAAAATGATAGACCCATACAACAGGTGAAACTTAATTTTTCACAGGTTGTTAAATAAAACTGGAAGAGAAACATGCCGATTGCATTACTCCTGTAGAAGGGGACGCTGTGTCTGATGGACATCGAACTCGACAGAGTTTTGTTCAGAGAGAAACTAAATTTGCTTTTTTTTCCCCACTAATTTTAAAAAGCTTTAAATGTTGTCAGCCAGTGATATCTGTTAAGTTTGAAGGTATTAGATGTCGTTTGCCGATCGAATATTGGCGACAGAGGGCATAGCACTGACCAATATCCATGGACGCATTGTTGCAGTCTGTGGTGATACTGTACATTCCTATGTCACCATTAAAATATAGGTTGCCACATTTAGAAAGGAGGAAACATCAGTGTAGGATACTTTCAGATCAGGCCGGATTGTGAATGTGACTGGTGAACAAATATGTACTATAATCGAGGAATGCCTGATGTAAAAGTAAATGAATGAGAGTTATTTTGATGGCAATGGAAATGAAGATGAATGTTAGAATAATGAAGAAATTCTTAATCGAAACTTGGAAGTGTTATACGTCTGAGTTATATGGGTTCCAGAATATTGATGCTAGAAATAACTGGACTCAAGAGACATCTTTGTGCTACAGGCACTAAAGTAGAGCTTCGCAAGTGGCCGACAGGTTAAAATCGCTGAATGTTAGGAGCTTGACCTGGGTTCGATCCAAGGCGAACAGACTGGCTGCATGCTTGGTTTTCGTGGTTTTCTCCATGGGTAACGTGAATAGGAGCCATTTTTGTCTTACAAAGTCTTCCGTGAAGCCACCTTGATCCTTAAATACTAGATAACCTGGTGGACGATGCCATGTTCAAATAATCTAACCTAATCACTAAAATAGAATTTCTATGGTTTGCGTTACAATGACGAAGGTAATTTGGAGGATGCTATTTGGCAATGATTTGAAGACTGTAAAAGACGCTTTTTCTGCAAGAACCGGAGCCATCAAGTATGATTGTATTAACTGTAGTAAAATGGAGAAGATCTGCATATAAAATCGAGAAAGAAATGTTAAGTCTTTATCACATTGTACGCACAACTGTACACACAATTGTACACACAATTGACACATTGTACAATTGTGTCAGGGTTTAAAACTTATTCAACATTCCACGTACTATACAACTTTTAGTAAAACATATTTGGTTATGAATTTTTGGTGCATTTCTTTAGCATCCCAGAATTTATATAAATTTTTATAGCCATTTCCGCTTTTAAAAAATTATTCTTTCGTAAGTTTTGTCGCAAATAAGAAAAATAAGAAGAAATAAAAAATCATAATAGATGTTTGCCAGTCATATTTCCCAAAGTGCTAAATCATAAATTAGTTGCATTACTCCTTTTTGGAAGTGTAAGGTATTTTATGGTAATTAATCAATTATTATGATCTTAAATCTCTACTGTAACGTGTTTCCGTAACCCATGGAGGATGCAAATTAGTTAGTTGAGTATTCAAGTCGAAGTTTTAAATGTTTTAGAGCTAGAGCTTTTGACAGGCTCGCCTTCAATTTATGTTCTATGGCCCAGTTCTGTTAGTGATTATTCCGGCTTTAGACATTTCGCTAGCCGGCGTTAAAAACGCTCCAATAAAAATTTCGAGTTAGCTTAAGTAGACCAACTTATAACCATAGATAATGTAGTCTCCGACTGCATTTTCTTTAATATAATTTTTCATCTTACGTTATTTTAAATACCAGCAAATGATGATGTTTACTTCTACGCATAAGTTGTTTTCTGTTCATTTAAAGATTAAGTATATTAAAATATTCTCAATACGTTTTGTCATAATTTTTTAGACGGAGCGATAACTTTCCAGTCTCATAGGATCAAAGTGACTAAATGTTTAACAAATATAATATTTTATATTTCACAAATAGGGTCCTTACAAATGTCCTATTTGTATTTAGAAGGTACTTAAAGAAGCAAATTTTGAAAGAATGGAAATATTCTTCTTTCATTAGCTGTATGTTAGAACAACTAGCACTGTAATACATTTTATGAGTGAAAAATTGTTTAACTGGAAAATGTTATTTGCATCCTCCCCCAGGTTTGGGATTTGCGCCTACTGGTGACCTTAGAACTCTGGTATTGAACACCTCGGCTCCAATTCTCAAGAAGCTGCCTGCATGGGGCTTCGTGGGTTTGTCATGTGAAATGTAAATTTGAGCCAATTTATGCTAGAAAGCCTCAAGAAAGCTATGTCTTTCTTAGGCCCCTCGCGTAAATCAGTAAAACTTCGCGTTTTTTGTCTCAGTCTGTAAGGCATTTCTCCCACTTTACTAGCGTGCCTTCGTGGTGTAGTGGTTCTGCACGCTGGGCCGCCGTGGTTCGATTCCCGGCGAAGGCGTTGTTAAATTTTCATCTTGCCTGCTTTCCCCCCAAAAAATCCTAATGTCTCTACAGTGGCGCTAAACTAAAAGGGTGTTGGATGAGGTTTCTCCACACCCAGGATTTTGGGTCCCCTAAAATCCCCAGTCGCCCTTTAAAAAGGGGCGTATATAAGGTATTTCTCCGCTTTCCTAGCGTGCCTTCGTGGTGTAGTGGCTCTGCTCGCTAGGCCGGTATTCCAGAGGTCCGTGATTCGATTCCCGGAGAACGCGATTGCTAATTTTTCATCTCTCCGGCTTCCAAAAAACACCTAATGTCTCTACAAGTCAATTAATTAACCGAACCTTTGTAATTCAGACTGAAGATATATTATTAAAATTATGTTACAATTTAGACATTCATAATATATTTGTTATGGACCCACAGTAATATTTCAGATGTAATGAAATAATATTATTAAGTCGCTTTTCTGTAGATACTGTTCTTACGCAGTTTAATGACATCTTAATAATGATGTTCACTTGGAGATTAAGTTTTTAAATTGTAAAAGGAAATGCGGTAAAGGAACGCTTTTGTGACCTCTGTGCCTGACTGGCATGTCCAGCGTGGGTGGGTGGAAGAACAACTTCTACCATAATTCAAAAGAATATATTTCTCCCCCTCCCATTTTTCACAGTAGCTTCCTGTTGTGCTCACTTGGCTGTAACATCTTTGTTTTGCAAGAAATAGATCGTGGTGACCTAAGAGATGTTTCTAACTACGAGTTGTTACTACGTTGAACGTTCTGTAAAAGCCTTAAATATGTTGAAAAGTGACTGCTGTTGTTTGACTTCTGAATTAGTATGTTGAAAAGTGGTTTGAGACTAGCAATGTTGGAACACTTCTCTAATAACAATTATTTTGCTTTCTTCTTACCATTTCAAAGAAACAACGATCAGAAATAAAGTATGAAAACAACAGTTTTGTTGACTGAAGTAAATTACCTGATATATATTTTTTCTATGAATGCGTAAGGAGGGGTCGTATGTGAACCTTGCAAGAATTTTAACTCAATTTAAAGCTTGTAAAATGATTATAGCTGAACAGTTTTATTCAACATTTATTTTAGTTTATTAGTTTTATTAAATATTTAGATTTATTCAAATACTCTTCTTCTTTTGCATACCATTCAGCTACAGTTATATTTTCTTTATTTTTGTAAATAAGTTAGCAAACAATACGCAGTTTATGAAGCTGCCCTTTGAAATAATTAGAGGAATATTACATATTCCGCGTAGATCTTTAAAAGACGCTAAGGGGACAAAAACTTTCATTCGACTTTGTTCTAATTGGATTATTTTCGATTTTAATTTATTTAATCATATTTATATTTTTTCAAAAGCAAGGAAAATACTTTTTTTCATACCAGTTAATGTACCTGTAATTTTTCATACCTATTGGATTTTCAAACAAATTTATGTTAAATATAGTACTCAAGAGTTTGCTTAAAACTCACACTAATGAGAAATTAGCGCCTTTTTGTAATTAAGTATGTCATGCATGTATTTGGTAAATTTATGGCTTAAACGACCAAGGCATATAAAATAACAATACGTTTAGTTTCATTTTTGACTTCAAGAAAGTTGTAGATGGTTACAGATGATCCATTCCCCTCTTGAAGGTCTGTAGACCTTCAAAAGGGGGACATATTAATCAAATATTAAATTTTGACATCTGTTAAACACTACAGTTATGATTTAATTCTTTTAAAATTCATCATTCAACACAAAATCAAGCCCGAGATCTAATATGAGATCATATTTATTATTGCAAATTTAGTTATTTATTTATTGGAGACAAGCATTAGATATATTTAGGATTGTGCTAACTAATGTGCACATATTAAAAACTTGTAAAATAAGAGTAAAAATAATTCTAAGAATATTAGAATAAAATGAAAACGAACTTACATCCTGTTTCAGTGCTTGCTGTTGGATTTATAATATTATATATGTCAATATATATTATATATTCTGTCGTTTATAGGAGAAAAAGCCAATTTCCTAATAGTCCGTTTAGTTCAATGCACTAAATTATTTGCATTGCAATATTAGCAGAGACTAGAAATATTTGCCTAAAATTTTGAATTTTCATAAAAACTTATATATTCTTCAAAGCTTTGTGTTTTACAAGTTAGCATTAGGTACATAAATGTTTTATTCTATAAAAATTGGAGGACTTTTCAAAAGATTACAATACTAAGTCTGATATACTAAAAATTCCATTCAGTAGTGAGTTATTCACATAAGTGTTATAAATCCTGCCTCTTCTCTAATAAGTTTTCCTATATTTTAAATAAATATACTTATTTCATTTCTATGTTGAACATTTTTATTCAGTTTCCATTATAGATGTGTACACGCAGATGCAGAATAATCAAAAAGAGAAAAGGTTTTAGTTTTGTTTAAGATGTGATTATAACTTCAGAGATCAAAACTAATCCACTCCCTCTCTGAAATATTTCCCTCTCTAAAGTATTTGCAGCGTATGATTTGCGTAGGAAAGCATTCTAAAGTTTCAGCGTATTTAAAAACTCAGACATGCAATATATAAGGGATAAACAGGCAGGTATCTATGCTGAGCACTTCTTAAGCTGGAGAAATTGCCTGTACTAATATGTATATTCAACTAAACGAATTATTAGGAAATTGGCTTTTGTCCTAAGAACGACAGAATATAATAAGAATTATTATAATCTCCATTATTGTTAAGATTTTTTACTATTCTGAACCCCCCTTTTTGGTTGCAACTCTTTTGATTATCAAAAAACAATTAGTGCATGATCATTGGTAATAACTTTCAACAAGGTGGCGCTCACCTTGTTGAAAAAGTTTTGCAATTAAGCATCTTCTATTTCTATTTGCGCAGTTTGAAGGAGTTGAAAGATCTGTAGCATGCTAAAGTGCAGCGTTTCGATATAGATGTTGGCGATGTGCCTGCCATGTATTTGGGCCTGGTATTTGGGTTCGAATCTGTTAGAAAGCATGTGCATTTGTAAGTGTATATTGTGTGGGCAACAAACAGGCACTTAAAATACTGCCGAGTTTATCGAGAAGTTGGGTGGCAGAAGAGGGGTGGAAGACTCTAGGATACTTCCCTCAGGGTGTTCTCCATCAAAATTGGGAAGGAGCTGTACAGTAAGTGCGATGGGACTACCTGTAGAGCCATTGGTAAAGTTCTCGTAAACTTGTTATGCTGCAGAAAATCATAATAGAGAAAAAGAATAAAAATCTCTCTGCTACAGATAGACAGATCGCTAATGATGAGGTTCAGATACAGGCGGTAAATATCAGCCCATACAGAAATTAATGGCAGACCCTCCCCTTTTCATATGGCCGAGACCGAAGAGCACGACATTTTACTTAGTCAAACATCTAGCTTTCGCACAACTCGAGTCAAGACTTCACAGTACTCGTACGGGCCCTGCCTCGCCTGAACGGGCCTGGACGATGGTTTTAGTCCTATGAAGGTAGCCAATCTGACCCATTCTAACCACTCGCAACTATAAATAAAACCAGTGATCAGGAAGGAAGGGTCGGGCTCATTAGCCGCAGAGACAGAAGAGCTATGCATACGTTACCACCCCTTCCCCACTTCGATAGAAGACTCACGGAGAGGTCTCTCAGCAACAGAATAATAGCAATAGAAGCCTACTAGCGGCTAAGCGGTAATATAGCTGAACACTGGTAATTCGACTCATGTTCAAATCTCGGTGAAGTTATTCAGTAGAACGGTGCTTAAGCACCAGGGTTCCTGAGCTATAAGGCTCTACCCCATGTAGGATGTATTACAAAATTGCAAATTTTATCATAAACTAACCTTAAGAAGCTTTAGAATTTTTTAAATTAAGTACGCTAAAGTAAAAGAGATTATGCTAAGTAATATAGTTAGTGGCAGTCTAATATTGAAAGCCCAGGAGCCGTCGAACTGATGAGTTGGTGACAGGTAGATAAAAAAGAGTAAGGCGAATAGTGGAACTTCGAATTCATTAAAAGTACATAAAAACAATGCACATACAAAATTTATAACTGTGAATGTAGTACAGATGAAAATACAAAAACTGAGAGAATACTATGCGAAAGAGAAAACACAAACACAATATAATGCTATTTAAAACAGGTGTTGAACACGGCCAAAGGCCTGCAAGTATTAACAAAGTCATAGTAATTAATTACACAGGTATTGAATATAGCGTGCACTACAAGGTAACAGAAAAGATATCATCAATTGCAATATTCAGCATTATTTGAACTATTGAGTGAAACAAGAATATCTTCACACATGTTAAATATTACAAACAGTTTATCGATAGCATTATTAGTAGCCTGTATTTCAGGCATTTTTAAAGTAATTTGTCTTAATATATTTCCGAGGGATACTCCTTTAAGCATATTATTGATTTCCTTGAAGAATTTAAACATATCTATTATTCCACCAAGTCCAAAAATTGCTTTGAGCATCATCTACAGTTTTTTTTTATATAGAATTCTGCGTAACAGATTTTGAGTTTCTAATAACAGAGGCATAAGTATGACAAGTAACAACTTTGAAATTATTTTGAATTCCATGTGACTTATTACCAATGGTAGAAATCTCGGTGAACAGATTGATTGCGTAGAAAATTTCGTGGTTTTCTCTGATGTTACGTAAACACGACACGAAACAGTTTCCCTTAAAATTCCTCCACGAAAACGTTTCTTCGCTTGCCATAATCCAAACCAATCATCCCAATCCGTATTACTAACAGAAATCAAACATTAGGTTTTATTTTTTATACTTAATTTTAGATTTTAAGCAATTAACTGTTCAGAATTTATTCAGTAACTAACTCATTTTTATCACTAAAACCTGCAACCAAATTTTACTAATTAAAAAATAAAACGGTTAACTAATTTTATAAATGAAAGTAAATAAAACGAAATGATACAGTGGTTTCTCTTTGCGGAGTCGAGATTGGCTTATTGTAGTGCCGTGAAATTTTCCACCCATTGTTTATTTTGTTTTAAAATTGGACTGTCGTTGTGTTGGCGCCTAGAAGCCGCGCGGTAAATTTATTCAACATAGGTGGTTCGACCACGGTTCATATTCCTGCGGGAGGGATGGAAGCCCGGGAGTTTTCATGTTTTTCTCATTGTGTAATGTAAATACGAGCCAATTTCTTTGAAAAAGTATTCCACGAAAGCATCCCTTCCTGGAATGTTTTGCCATAATCTAAATAATCGAATACAAGATTTAAGATGTGCTATTGGGGAAAAGCTCACTTTTCCTCTAACTGCGATTTATCTCCTCAATGATATTTATTATTCAAAGTGTGTACTTGTTAAGTAGATTTTATATAATATTTTTTTCGAATTTAAAATCAGTTATTGTTTTAAAAAATATTTAGATTTGAACAACTCATATAATGATAATATAATGAAAAATTCTTCTGCAATGGACGTGAAGACTTTCATTTATAATTATTCAATGCACTGTATTCAGTACAGTTATTCATATGATAAAAAAGGGAAGTATTTGCGAATAGTTATGATAAATTGAATTCCTTACTTTGTTTCGAAAATAGTTATGATGAATTGAATTGCTTACTTTGTTTCGAAAATAGTTATGATGAATTGAAATGCTTACTTTGTTTCGAAAATAGTTATGATGAATTGAATTGCTTACTTTGTTTTCGAAAGGAAAAAATTAACCTTATTTGGGATATCGTAAGTACAAAATGAAAGTTATGAGCATAAATGGAAGCAAAATTATTGGGATTAAAAAATCCGAAAAGAATTTTAATTTTTATTAGTTCACATTAACGACTATTCAAAAAGTACAGAATGATTTATCATGACTAGAGAACAACACTCTGCTTTACATCTGACACTAAAATATTCGCAGTATTGTTAAAGGAGGAAAATTTTGAAAGATCATTCAAGCTGCATTTCTGAAATTTCAACCATTCGGTGTATTTTAAGATAACATTTCGGGGTTTTATCAACCTCGGTGACTGGAGAAGAAATTTTAAAAATTTAGAGCTCGCATATAAAATTTTTAGTAATAATTATCTATAGTCTTTATAATACTTAATAATAAAGTTTACATGCACAACCCAAGATATTTGATTAGAGGAAATTTTACAGTCACCTGATACTCGGCATTTTGGGGAATTTTTAATCTAGCAATATATGGCTTAGGAAGGAGATTCGTTTACCATACCAGTTTCAGACAGATTTATCTATTGATTGTTAATGAATACATTTTATAATAAAACTGAGATCATCGCTTTGTGGTGGTTCATATTTTTTATAATAATTTCTGAGGAAAATTAAGAACTTTTCCTTTTCATCAGTATATAAATATACGAAAATTGAACAAAAAATTAGCAACATCTGTAAAAGATTTTGCAAAGGTACAAGCAAATAAATCTTTCCTTCGAGGGAAGAGCTCGTGTTCATTATTTGAGACACTAAAAGCACTAATGTAATTAATTCGAAGGAAGCAACTTTTGTATTAATTAATTTTGGCATGTGCTGTTTATTATCTGCTGCGTCACTTCGTAAATTAATCCGGTAATTTAAAAAAGGATCTATAAAACACAGATGCAAATTACTTTTTGGTCGTTTCCAGTTTCAAAGTTAATCTTGGTGTCTTGGAAGTAAGAAATTATTGCACTTTTAGAGTAGTTGGGAATAAAAGATTGATAGATCTGTGTTTAATTTTTACTTGTTATTTTTCTTCAAAGTATGGAAGTATGATGTACTTTTGGAGTACTTAAGACTAATAGGTTAGTGTTTATTTTATACTCATTCCTAGTCTTCAATTTTCAGCCTTTTAGTAAAATAGGTATTAAGCAAAATATCATGATTAGAACAAAGTTATATTTTAAAAACGAGACAGAAATCCTTCTCAGTAATGTAAGTGTGAAATTGGGGAAATAAGTTAAACCAAATAAAAGTTTGTCAAAAAATCTATTGAACTTGAGACAAGAGTAAATAACTGGTTAGAGAGTTTTGCGCTTTAAAAAGTGATAGAATCCAAAAGGTATCTCAGAAATTTTTCTATAAATGTAGCGTATACGTTGCTATCATAACCACTATTTCCTACCTTCAATTCTATATCGATATTTTTTCCACATCTTTTGCTGCTTTCTTTACCAGGTAACAGGCTAGTAATGGTAGGTAGTTAGGAGTGTCTAATAAATTCAAATATTTGAATAATAACTAATAAAATGTGGGAAATTTTAGGAATTAAAGCATAGGTCGCGCAATACAGTTTTTCGGAGTAGAAAACGTAAAAGGTTAGCTATGTCCTCGCCTGGACTACAACTACGGAAAACCTTGCTCTCTGAAAGTATGCAGCATCATGAGATAATGGCGATAATTTCTTATATTCTTCCCTACTTAAATGTGATTTCCTCAATCATCCTTTAAGGTACAAAACAACAACATGTTGTTGTTTTTGTTTTTTTTGTTTGTTTGTTTGATTTTGTTTGTTTGTCTGTTTGTTGTTGTATTTTTTTTTAACTTAACTCTGTAAGCCTTGTGTAATACTATGTGGTGCACAAGGATTTAAAATTTTCAATAAAAAAAAAAAAAAAAAAAGGTACAAAACACAGCAGGCAAAACAGAAGTGAAGAGTTATCGTCCCCCACTGTAGAGGCATTATGTGTTTTGGACCAGAAAACATAAGAAATCAACTATGCCATCACCGAGACCCTAATTTTAGTAACTAACCATTTGCAACACCAAATCATGCATGGGGGAACAACGTGTAAGTAAGTACCTTTCACTTCCTTGGAGCATTTTAAAAGTAACATTTTGTATTACTAAAACATTTATCATTAAAATAATCTCCTTCTCTCTTTTTTACTTCTTTGTACGAAGTAAAGGAACCGTTCTAATCGCGAAAAATTTCGGTATCATGTTCAAACGGAAATGTATTTTGATCGCTCCCGAATCCATTTGGACGATTTTTTTACGTGGCTCTGCAAGTACGTATAGAATAAAGGACTCTTTTTTTTAAACGGATTGTAAAATGGATTTGAAATGGATTCAAAAGTTTTTTTTTGTCTGTACGTACGTACGTAAGTATCTATGTATCTCGCAAAACTCAAAAACGATTAGCCGTAGAACGTTGAAACTTTGTAATGGGACAGATATAACACCTAGTTGTGCACCTCATTTTTTATTGCAATCAGCAGTGCTTAAACGTTATGTATATATTATACCCACCCCTTACCCGGCTTAAAAGTCCTAACCCGGCCTTTATTTTTGCAATTATTGGTTATAGTCATATACTTCCAATTACATAAGCGTTTTAAGTGACGAAAATATTCATGTTTTGGCAGTGTTAAATTAAAAAAAATATTTTCGATAAATAACGAAATCTAATTGTATATATTTTGTTGTATACAGTTTATGTATGTAGTTAGTCTAACGATAAATAGACAACCATATTCAATATCAGTTTATTGTTATTCTGGAAAGAATATTTATTAGGCCGTATAAAAAAGTCGTGGTGGCCACATCAGATTTTTTAAAGTACTTTTAATTAGTTATCTCCTTTTGAACAAAGTAGGAACTGAAGTACTTATGTGATATATGTATATGCGGAGTGAAAATGTTATAAATGTTTTGTTTCATGAGAATTAGTGATTAGTTTTGATTTTTTAACCTTTCTTATGTGTTTTGGAGCGTCAAAACTCATATTCAGATCGCTAGCGCAAATCATACGTACTTGTTAATGTACCTGGAAACTTACGGGAAGGAAGGTTATCAAATTTCGTGACTGAGCTAGATATTTGATAAAAATAATTACACTCGTAAGAGAACTTAAGACTTATAATTTTTCCTTAACTAATCTTTAACTGAATAGAATTAATGTTAAATCAAAATACTCATGGAATTCTTCGATAAAATACCCCAATTTAGTAAAAATGGAGTTATACACCATGCCTGCAAAAATAATTTCCCGGCGTTTCTTTTCACAATCACTGGTTGCAGACACATGCTTCCATTATGAAAATTACTTAAATGACACAAGGATTCCTATCTTCATATTTTTAACTGAAACAAACTATACAACTTGCGATTATTATCGGCCAAGAGGGTTGCAGCATACACGTATATTACATTACATTATAAAGATTCATGTTTTCGTATTTTTTAACTGAAACAAATCGTATAAAGTATTAAATTATTAAATGTAACTTTATATACGTTCCCCAGTTCCCAATATTTATATTCAGGAAAATGTTATATTCATTATAAAAAATAAAACACAAAAGGCCTGGCTACCCGTACGGCAAAATTTAAACGATATGTTTAACTTCAAAATTTGCGATTTTTGACGTCAAACTTGATTTGAGGAGTCAATTAATAAATGAGTTAGAATAATTCGAGGCTGATGTTTTTATTTCCTTAAATTTCTTTCAGATATTCTTTAGTGATTTACTAACATGTAACATTCTTTACTTTGCAATATTACAATTGGTATAGCAAAAGAACTTTCACGCGAAGAACTGAATAATCCAGACTTATAAGCTTTGAAATGTTAGGAATACGTTATTAAAATTTTCTTGCGGTTTTGTTGTTTTAAGATCCTATATGATGTCCAGTTTTAAAACAAAGTATCTTTCATTGCATGGGAATAAATTTTTAAACCTAATGATTATAACATTTTCCAAAACATAAGGCTAGGCTTCGGAAGATGTGTAAAACTTTAATTTTCTTAATTTAACAAAACTGATTTGTTTCATTTAAAAATAGAAAAACATTAATATTTTAGAAATTTAAAACATTTCTCTAACTTCTGAAATTAAAGGCTGGGTAAAGACTTTTGCGATATCGGTGTAAACTTTATTAAATAGATTTTAAAGACATATCTGCGTGAAAGGTTAGATAATCTAATTACACTATATAATGTTTATTAAATAATTAAACAAATAATTAATGAAAACCGTATATTGCATATAATAAAACGTAAAATTTTAATTTAATAAAAATTAAGGCAAACTGTCTGATTTTTGAAAATTAATTGCTAATTTTTTAATTTTAAAAGACGATATATGAGTGTCTAACAGAAGGAATCGGAAAAAAAGAACTTTTCAGTTAACTTTATATATATATATATAAATCACTAAAATTTTATTTCCTGTTGAATATTAAAAATAAATTTATTTCTTATTAAATTGAAGTTTACGTACCTGAATTATCCAAATTTATCAAACTTCGTTGTTCTTTTCTGTAAACTTTACAGATATGTAACAACTGAAATTGAATATATTTTGAAAGAACAAAAAAATTAAAGTTGTTGGATAACGTGGCATGTGCAGCTTTTAAAGCAACAATTTACAGATGTAAGTTTCTCTTAGAGATTTTAAACTCAATTTCCATTCATAACTTGCAAGTTCTTATATACGCGAAATGCGCTTCACTGCCTCTTTTCATAAAGACATTTCAAAGGGGATTCATTGTTCACGAGAGAGTCTACGCCAGATTCGGCGTTGTTCTGTGCTTACGAGAGCGAGAAAATAAGATCTCCTCCCTTTTGAGGGGTTATATGGGAAGGTCAGAATGAATATGTGCGGAACGCTCCGTGTTTGTTACATTTTATGAGAAATGGCGGAAAGAAGGATATTAAAACTGTCTTTAAATGACCATTCGACACAGTGCAAAATCCTTTTCGCCCAGTGATACAATGCATAACTAAAAATGTTATTAATATGAATAAAATACTCAGCATCAATGTACAGTAACTGCAGATCGGTTTTACTGACCACTACCATACTGATTATTATTAGCATGAAAATATTTTTAATAATAAAAAATTCATTACTTTTGTTATGTGTTCACTTTCTACAAGAGCTAGCTTTTTCACAAAAGCCATTTTTATTTTTGAAAGCTGATCTGTTGGAAAGAGGAACTGTAACGGAAATGCGATGCGTGTATTCTAGAATAGCTGTTTTTGATCTGATCCTTTTGCATTGCATACTTCAAAGCTGTCTGCATTACTTAGCTATAGTGTATTTAAAAGAAGAATTTTTGCTGTTTGCTATGTTTGAATTTTTATTATTTTCGTATCTAATCAAATTCTTTTAATTTTAAGAGAAATGATCTAACAGTTTCACAAAGCGTAATCGAACTGAAAGTTTCACTAATTTCATGAAAAAATTTCAAATTTAAATTATTTCAGTTCTCTACAAATTACCCAGTTAATAATATATTAAGTCTCTAAAATAGGTCAGTCATGATAAAACTATATGATTTATTTGGAAGGCTTATAATTTAAAGAAAAATTGTTTAATCTAGGCATTTGTTTCCTCTAAAACTGTATAACGCACGAGTGCGAGCATGCATAAATGAGGTAATTAATTAAAACGACTTAAAAGAAATTTTTAGGAATGTCTAAACTTTGAACGCTGACTTTCACTGAACAGTTGGGTGGATTCTTTCTTGTTGGCCTACCGTTAATAATTGAGATAATTTTTGTTAAGGCCTATACCTAGGATTAGAAGATTTTGTAATTAAAGCTTGGAAATTAAATTTGCCTCTATCCTGGAAAATCCTTTTATCATTTTCGTTTCAATAAAATTTGATTCTAATTAGTTTTATTTAGTTAGGAAATAATTTTATTATTCATCCTTCTAGGCTTAAGAATTTCTGTTCCGTTGTATCTTATCCGTTTTAAATTAATTTGTAATATTTTATCAATATGAAAGAACTTGGAATTTTTAATTTTAAGGCAAAATTTTTAATTTGGAATTATTTTTTTAAGGCAAAGATTTCGAGACTATCGGCATTCTCATAGATCTTGCTGTTCGAAGGAAATCCTCTTTTCTTTTCAACTCTTTCATCTTGTTTCAGAGAAACAGTGTTTATGTTACATGTAAACAGTTGGGAACTGTGGAAACTTATATCGTCAGTCATTTCAAACGCAGGAACAGGAATTTTGGACAAACTACCAATGTTACTTAGTTTTTGTAACTTAACGACAGTAACATTTGTAGCTACCTTGAAAGAAGTAGAAATATTTTATGCTAAGATTTAAATTAAGTGTGGTCGAAACTAAATTAGCTGATTTATTGATTGACATGAATATATTTTGTGTGAAGAAATAACCCGTTGAAAGATAAAATGTTAATTTTTTAGGACAACAGAGATGTAATTCAGGGAAGAAGTAATACTCTTTATATGTCAATAAAATCATCTTCAGATAACTATAAAAGCAGTTACGAGGTAAGAATGACCAACCCTATACTTTGATAAGTATGCTGTTGAAAAAACTGTAACATCAAAAATGCAACAAACACTAACAGTTTGTAAGTATCTGCGGATTTATTCAGACATATTTTCAAGTTTATAGACAAACTGGCTACATTCCTAGCTGCAGTAAGGGTTAAATGAAAACAGACTTTCATGTAAACTTCTTAAGAATCTTCTTAAATTTATGTCCAACGCAACGTAGTAGAGAGAGATCACGCAATCGCCTTGCTTTATTCAATTTATTTAATACCTTTTATCATATTCTTTCAGAATTCGTTTAAAGCGAAATCTTTTGCAGGTTTAAATAGCATAAGCCTGCAGCAGGATAAGACATTAGTGTGAAATATCAAAAGATCATATTGGAGAGCCAAATGATTAAAATTATTATTTAATAATTTACCTGAAGAAATTTATTTGAGATTCGAAACTTATTACTTAATCGAGTAAATATTTTTTTTATATTTTTTACGTAATAACAGTTATTAAGTAAATACAAATTTGTAAATTACTAGTACTTTTAATGATTAAAAATGATCTGAATAATTTGTTAGGGAAATTTTATTTAAATTTTTATGCTGACAGGATTGTAGAAAAGAAATTTTGAAACTCTCATCATATACCATTGATTTTGATTGTAGACTGTCCATGAAATTAGGATAAAAAATTTCACGATCTTCACTTTTAACAAATTTCTTATAGATGGTATCCGTAGAGCATGAATTTGAGAAATATTGTTACTGGTGAAACTGTAAAATTGCTAACAAATATTTTATAATCTCTAACAATGTTTATGAGCAATTTTTTACGATTCACACAACTAAAATCTAAATCTAAAACTGTCAGATTCAGACTTCAGTTCATAAATTGGTAAAAGGAACTTCAATTCATAAATTCTTAAAAACCTGTTTGGCCATTATTTACCTATTTTTCAATATTAACTAAAATATTACTTAACTCCGAAACACACAGTTTGTTTCGATAAAATATTGTTACACTTTTTTCCTCAGTCTTACTTTTAAATTACTAAAGAGAGCCTATTTTTTATTTATCTTTAAACTAATATTTATTTTAATGCTGATATTTTTTCTTAAATAATTTTCATGCTGAAAAACGCTGAGTTTTGTTGAACAGCATTTGGTAAAAGATAACGCTGGTTTAGAACATCAGTTTCATATTTTCAGTGATCCAATACATTAAACATTTAAATTGTTAATAAATTATCTTCTTTTTCTTCAAATTTTTTTCTCAGATTCGTTTTGAAAATATAAAATTAATTTACAAAATGACACTTCAGTTGACATTAAAAATTACATGTCAAAAATACATATTAATACTTAAATTGCCTACTTTTCTGTTTGCCTCGAATTATATCAATGTATTTAACCCCCTAAAATATGACCACAACTTCTTCTATTAAAAGCAATGTATTCTTGCTTGTACGTCTGTAAACTCTTTTGGAGGATTAACTCTCTTATATTTATACAATTTTATGCATTATTAAAATTGCTCAACAGATGGCAGCACCATTGATAACATACTAGAAGATTTACAGCTATTTGGATACATACAGATAAAGAATTCTATACTTCAAACTAACCGTAGAAGATGTGAGGTACTTTATATTATCTCTCGATAATGGGCAATATATTATTTTAGTTAGGAAGTTTACCTATATGCATAAATAGCAACGTAATAATCTCATATTCAATACATTTAATTAATATCTTACCTACATATTCATACACATATTCAATACATTTATGTAGTTGAAGTGCTTTGTCTTATTGTACGTATTCTGCTTCCCTGCACGTTGCCAAATAAAGATCTAATATTGAAAATAAATGAATATATAATTACTAAAAAATAAAATTAAATTAAAAAATCCCAAACAACTGAGAATTTTATATTATATACTGTATATTATTTTGCAGAAGTTAACAATACAGATGAAATCAAATGTGTGCATTATGTAAAATAATTACTATGTAAAATTCATAAAATATCTAAGTAAAGAAAAAAACACAATTAAATATTCTAATTTCAATTTTATGGACAGTCAGTTCACAAGTCAGTGTATTACATTAACATCGACACTGGTTTCATCTTTGTAAAGTAATGAGAACACCATTAAAATTTAATGAAGAATAATATGTACCAGAAAAGATCATCAAGAGTAGTAGGAAAAAATCTTATACGTTAATGAATAACGTAAGAATAAGGAATAAATTTAAAAACGGCGCCTCATGGTGAGTAATAAAATTACAAATTTGCAGAAATGGAAAACTGGTCTCAACTACACATGCGATACAAAATTACAACTAACATTCTTATTATAGTGATCAGTTTTATCGTGTTTTCGTATCAGCATGCTTATAGGATGTCACGTAATATGTTATTTGGGTCTCCCGATTCATTTAAAATATCAAAGAAACAACTCAATATTTAAACATCCCGTCCAGAAGTATTATACACTAGCTATAAAAATTAAAAATCTCAGAATTCTTGTTAACATAGGTATTTCTATATGCTTTGCAATCTCTTTAACAGCAGGACTGGCACTAGGATTTTTGTCCCCCCCCCCGCCAGTGCAAACTCTGCGAATTCTAAATTCAGCAACCTGATTTCTTTCTCAGTTTTAACACATCCGCCGCTTTTTTGAGACTACACCGATTGCACCGTCTCTGGGTGTCGGCTCTGTTTAGTAGTTTTCCTTCAGCGCTGTAATAACACACTTCAGAGTTATATACTATCAGATGCAGAAATGTTTGGAGGAAATTTTGAAATGAAATTCCTATGAATGTCCTATGCAATATTCAAAAATAAATAAACATATAAATAAATAAAACTCAAGCTCTTCGAGTGTTTTTGGAAATAAATAAATTTTTAGTGGCAATACTTATTTAGGATATACAGCGAATTATAACCTTCATTAAAAGCTGTAGCTATGCAATGACTAACTTTTGCAAAAATTTCAGAAAAATAACCACAGAAATGGACGGACTTACAATCTTAGGCTTTACAAAACAACAACGTTCTGTTACTGTAAGTCTAAAGCTAGTCCAAGACAAACAATTATAAAATGAGCAAACTTACGCGTTTTCTATTGATGTTCCTCGCTATGTCTCGTATTTTCCGTGATAGGATATTTCCGAAATTCGCCTCCATGTGCTCTGCAGTCTGTCTAATGTAATATAACATAGGCACACTTTTCTGTAGATAGATTCAATTTCTACAGTTCCAGACTTCTGAGTTCAAAAGTTACTTCGGTGTTTAAGATTTTTACAGTATATCTAGCATCTTTTATTATAGTGCTTTCTTTCTCTCTCTCACACACACGATATATATATATATATATATATATATGGTGTGTGCGCGTGTAAGAACTTTACTAGACATCCTATATATTTTGCTATACATCTTTCTCTCTCGCACACTCACACACATACACATGCACACACATACATATATATAGTCTTAAACATTGCAAAATTTAAAGTAATACTTTCAGAGTTACTTGTAATTAAATAACTCGGCGATAGTTGCAGTTCATTGGCAATATAACAGAATAATAATGGAATAATCCAAGCTTAAAATCATATTCTGCCAGAATAGTAAGAATAAAATATTTTGCTGTAACACAAGAACGAAAACAATAAGTAAATACAAGTAAATAAATAAAAAATCCAAAATATAGGCTTACCATACGTCCTGGTTTACCCTAGACAGTCCTAGTTTTTCTGTGTTGTCCGGAGTTGCAAAAATGTCCGGTGTTTGACAATTTTATGACTGGCCGAGTTTATTTATTTATTTTATTTTAGAACTGTATGTTCGATATCACGTTCTTAAAATTCTCTCATCCCTCAGCCGACGTTGGAGCAAGCACTGACGTCGATTTTGCTACCAGTTTTAGTTAGTCATTTGGCAACACAACAGGGGCAATGTGTTTGTGTTGTTTTATCGTGTGAAGTAACTCCCCTAGATGGTTTTAATCATTTTATCTCTATTCGTTTTATGTTTTATCATAGCAAACGGCAAACGTAAATGTGTGTTTAATGTTAACCCCGAACAGGAATAAAAAATTTTTAAATTATGGAAAGACAGTAACAATAAGCGTGTTTATTACACACTGTGTACTGGAGAATTTTCTGTTGCACATAAAGGAAAGGGAGATATTGAAGACCACGTGAAAATATCTAAACATAGGAGGAGTGCTGTAAATGTTATTACTTCAGCAAACATATCATATTTTTTTCAAGCCAAAGATAGCAATCTGGAGGGTGCTGCTAAAGAAGATACGTTTTCGTTTCACACTGCTAGACACGAACTCAGTTTCAAAACATCAGACTGCAAAAACTGGCTAAAATGCTATATGACTCAAAATGTGCATCTGCTAGAAGAAAAAGAGAGGCAATTATTGTTAAAGTTATTTTGCCATTTATATTTGAATATGTTTGAAAAAATTAATTATGTAACAGTAACAATGGATAGCTCAAACAGAATGAAGTAAACCTTGTTTTCATTAGACTAGAAGAGAAACACGCTAATGTGACAATCAAAACCGTGAAAAACAACCTTATATTTAGCGTAGGTATAATGAAACACTCAATCGATTTCGAGGGCTTGTTTTCATTGTTGTAAGATATTTCAACCTGTAGGAGGGAATTCAAATTAAGCTTTTAAATTTCGATGAAGCGTCAGGTGAAACTGCTCAAATTTTGACTCAATATCCTTCGCAATGCTTGAAAAAATACAAACGTGAACAAAAGTTGGTTTGTTATACTGCCGATAACACTAACAGTAATTTTGGTGGTATGTACAGTAATTTGTACCATCTTCTGCCAAAGACTTGCTATGCACTCTAAAAGAAAATAATGGTATTCAGAAACAAAAATTCTTCTCAATCGTAGACAATTTTCATAATTCTAGTATTCAGTACTTAGAGTTATGGAGAACCAGTTTTCATAAAGATAGTAAGTTTCAATGGATAAATTTACAAACTGAGATTGCTTGGTCTGATTTAGAAGGGAATGCACGATTCGTTAGCGAAATTACAAAAGATTCCATAAATATTGATGACTCATTTGATGAACGTACATTGTCGAACCACATAATTCAAAACCGAAGGGTAGGTTGTGGATCAGATTCTGAGTAAGTACTAGATACTATTGAAAAGAAGTAGAAATAATTTTTAAGGTGTTTCAAAAGACTGATATTTCCTGTTGCAATATTTTAAAAACTTTTGAGTTTGCAATGTCTTTGTCTGGACATCTGCTACAATTGAGAGTTTTTTCAATTATGTGGAACATCTGGCCTGTAGAAATGGGTAGAGGTTGAGTATCTACCGTTAAACATTTGCTAAATTGTAGGGTTTATATTTATTTTAACTAACATTTATTTTAAGTTTAAGCTACCTTTCCTGTCAAGCCTTTACTTTCCCCTAGAATTATATGTAATATATGCCAGAATATGTAAATCGTAGTAGAACGCGCAGAGTATTCAAATTTTAGCAGAAGTAAATTGAGTTTAAATAGAAGGGAAACGAGATTCTAAGTGTGCTTCTTGAATCACGAGTGTGAAGGTTGCTAGGTAGAAATTTAAGAACCGCGCGTTTCGGCCTGTGTGCCTATTTCGGCAGTTCGTTGAATCTTTCAACTTCTTAATCAGAAAGTTTGCTGAATCTCAGTTGTATCTTAGAACGCGTTTAAGTTAGTCACGATTATAGAGCCTCGTAGGTAGTGACCTCGTTATTTATTCATCCTGTTATTTATTTTTAGTTGTACTTTTCTATTTTGTTACACCGCTGGGTTGGCGTAGTTTGTGAGCGTCAAGTGAACGCAGCTGTATTTCGAAAGTGAAATAAAAAGGGATTTAAACCCGTCTTACGAGTTTGTATAATTTGCATTTTAAAGCAGTCACTACTACTGTTGCTGACCAGTTGGGGCCACGCAACATCACATTGGCGCCGGAACACCTTACGAACTGAGATGGCCGAAAACTGGATGGAAGCTCCTGTACAACTCCAACAGCAAGAGATAGCGAACCAGTTAGAGGGATTTGGATATTTGGTCCAAACGATGAGAGCAGCTATCAAGCTAAACGTCAATTTCGACGGAAAAAATTCGGCGGCGATATTTTTAGAAGGCCTCGAAAATCATTTCCAGCTATACCCTGTGCCTGAAAGACAAAAAGTTGCCATTACCACGTCTGCACTAAGAGGACAGGCCTCATTATCGTGGAAGAATATAGGGAAATTTTATAAGGAGAATTCGGAGGCCAAACATATACCTTTGAAAATTTCAAAATATCATTATTAAAGGCCTTCCCCATAGTGAAAGACCGAGCAAAGCTAGAAGCCGAACTGTATAGTTTTTATCAACGAAATATAGAAGAGTTGACGGACTTTATTCTGCGAAAAGTTAAGCTAACGGATATGCTGTATAGGAAGAAACCCGACGCGGAGATTATTGAAATAATCTTACCAAGATTGCTACCTACTAACCAAGATTACTTCAAAATTCGAAACCCAAGCACCTTTCAGGAACTCTTCGAGTTGGCGGTCAAGTTCCAAAATCGCAGAATAGCGGAAAAAGCTAGAGGGGCATCGTATTCTCAACGTCTCCGAAGGCAATCCCCAAATCAGCAGACCGGAAACACAAATCCCTCTTATGGGGAAAAGAGCTATCAAGCTAACTCATCGAAGGTCGAAGGTCAAGGCCCAAAAAGGAAATTTGAAAACAACCGTCCGCGTACCCAGAAGACAGAAGTTAAAAGGAAAGCTTTAAGCGAGTAGAGGGGCCTGTAAAAGCGAGGGTCCAGACCCCGGAAGTTTCGAAAAAACCCTCAAGAAGATACCTGAATACGGTCGTGGTAACGAACTCACAATTACTGATTATACAAGTCTTGGTTGGCGATGTATTAGTAGAAGCCCTCATCGATACAGGGGCAGAAGGTAATTTTATGAGTGATACATTTTTAAGAAGAATTTTAATAGGTTACGATTATTTAAAAATAAAACACAGAAATTATAGCAGCGCATGAAAAAACTTGTCAATGCATTGGGAAATTATCATTGCAAATACAGGTAAAAGATGAAAGCCTCAAAGTATTAATTTTTGTGGTCAAAAATTTGCAGAGTCTAGTCATTTTAGGCATGGAGTTTTTCAAGGCCGCGAAGGCCAAACTGAATTTTCAGGAAAATTCGATTATGCTGGAAAATGGATCGGAGGGTGGTGGAGCCAGTGAAACAACCGCAAGTGGACCTTAGCCATTTGAATGACCATGAAACCCAAGCCATCCAGCAAGTGGTGAGTACTTTTTCGAACTTGTTTTCAGAACGGCCTGGTAATTGTCATATTGTTACGCATGATATACAATTAACTGACGACAAACCCTGTAGGACTAAACCTTACCGGTATGATAAACAGAAAGAACAAATAATTGAAGAACACATTCAGGAAATGTTGAAGAACCAGATAATAACGCCCATCAATAGTGAGTACGCGAGTCCAGTCATACTATGTAGGAAAAAGAATGTGTTCCCTCCCTCGGATAAAAGGGCTTGGAGGTTTTCTATCAATTACAGAAAGCTTAATAATGTTACTAAATTCCCAGTTTACCCATATCCGGTTATAGAGGAAATTATTAGAAAGATTAAGTCTACGAGATACATGACTACGTTGGACTTAACGTCTGGGGCTACTATCAAATAGCTATGAGATCCGAAGACATACATAAAACCGCGTTTATCACAAAATCGGGCACTTATGCATTTTTACGCATGCCCTTTGGGTTGTGTGGGGCCCCTTCAACATTCCAGAGAGCTATGGACATTGTTCTAAAGCCTGTCCTAGGAAAATCGATTTTATTCTATCTAGATGATATAATTATAACGAGTAGTACGTTGGAACAACATATTAAAGATTTAGAAGAGGTTTTTTAAATTATTAAAAGAGGCCGGTCTTACAATTAACGCATCAAAATGCAAGTTCGCGACTAAAGAACTTAAATATCTGGATTATAAAATTTCGGAAGAGGGTATAAAAACTCAGGTCTCAAAAATAAAAGCGATCAAGAATTTCCCACCTCCCAACACCGCCAAGAAACTTTCTTCTTTCCTTGGGTTATGTTCTTATTATCGGTCGTTCATAAAAGATTTTGCGAACATTGTTGAACCGTTGTTAGTAATTAAAAGAAAGAAAAGTAAGTTCACGTGGACAGCAGAGGCAAATACTGCATTTGAAAAGTTAAAAGAAACACTCATCAATGCCCCTGTTTTGAAATTCCCGGAAGGGTACGAAAACCTGGAAATTGCAGCAGATGCGTCGGACTATGCCGTAGGTGCGGTTCTCGTGCAAAATGGCCATTCTGTGCATTTTTTAGTAAAACTTTAAACTCTACGCAAAGGAATTATACAGCTACAGAGAGAGAAACATTAGCCGTATTAATGGCTGTACGCAAATTTCCAGTTTATTTCGGCAATGCGCCAGTAACAGTCTTTTCGGATCACGCGGCTGTTGGTAGACTTTACTCGGGGAAAGTCCTAACGCCCAGGTTAATAAGATGAGCTTTAAAAGTTCAAGACTATAACCTAATAAATTAAATATAAACCGGGTAAGGAAAACAATGTTGCTGACGCACTATCTCGAATAAAACTGGATGAGGAAGGCAATGAACTCAAATACGCTGTGTTGACTTCAAAAATTTTAGATTCTAGAGAAACAATTATTGCTGAATTGAAAGCTGATCCTGAATTTGGAAGTATCTATGCGTATTTGAAAGACCCCGAAAGCTTTGAACACACAGATATCGATGCAATAAGAAATAGAGCAGAAAACTATGAAATAATAGATAATTTATTGTTTTATACGAAAGCAACAAACGAAAATTTCGAATATAAACCAGTCATCCCAGCCTCGCTTCGATTAAGCATTTTGAAGGAACTACACGACGCGAAAACGGCGGGTCATATAGGGGTCAGAAAGACTTTTAAAAGGGCACGCGAGGCGGTATATTTCCCACAATTATACAAAATAGTAACTGCGTATGTCAGGTCCTGCAATCAATGTCAGTTAATAAATGATATTAATTACAGCTCGGCCGGGTACCTAAATAGCATTCGCGCTATATTTCCGAATGAAATTTTAGGCATAGATCTTTTTGGTCCTTTCCCCCAGAGTGAGTTAAATAAAAATCGTTTTCTTTTAGTAATTGTAGATCATTTTTCAAAATGGACAGAAATTATTCCACTTAAACGCGCGTCAGCCAAAACAGTCGCAGATGCATTCTTACACAGATACATTTTAAAATACGGTGCACCGATAAAAGTCATTAGCGATAACGGTAAACAATTCGTTAGCCAAATATCTGAAAACATTTGCACTGGACTTAGCATACGCCATATCAAAATGTTTCCGTATAGACCACAGGCAAACATCGCAGAAAGAGTTAATAAAAATATTGTAAAAATAATTCGAAGTTATGTTAGCACACATCACAAGCGCTGGGATGGCTACATAAATGAGTTAGCCTATGCTTTAAGAACAGCAAATCATGATACTACTGAAAAAACTCCAGCAGAATTATTTTGAGGACGTAAATTAATTACGCCACTAGATAAATTATTCTTTGTGCAACAAAGAGAGGAAGAATTCAAACAAAAAGATATACAGAAACTTATTGATCAGGCGGTTAAAAGTTCGGATATGGCAAGAAATAGACAGAAACTGTACTATGATAGTAATTCAAGCAAGATTCCAGACCGGAGGCCGCCAAGACCAGCCGTCCAGGGGCACCCCAAGAGGCCGGCGTACAGAGGGCGAAAAAGAAAAGTCACCATGGAGGAAACTTCCATGAATTCTATAACTTGGAATCAATTTTGCCAGAAGAGGATGTCGGAGTTCCAAGCATCGAAAAGTCAAAGATAAGTTAAAATCTCCTATAAATGTTTTTCTTTGTTCTGAAATGTTCTGCGTAAATACGAAGTTCTATGTTTGGACGGAAGTCAGTTTGTCTCGGTTGAGACTTAGTTTTGCTTTACTTTATTTAGCTAAGGCAAATTCATTATTTTCTTTAAGTATAAAATCTAACAGCGAGCAGTTCCGCCGTGAAGCAGATTTTAAAGTAGAGGATAAAGTTTTAAAGCGAAAGTTTTCTTTATCAAGTGCCCCAGATGATTTCACTGCAAAATTGGCTCCAAAATTTGAAGGCCCCTACGTAATTCAGGAAATCAAGGGAGTCGTATTGTGCCTTAAGAACGAGAGAAGGGAAATCTGTAAAGCAAGTCCCGACCAGGTGAAAAAATATTATAATCAAAATGATTTTGAAATCCTTAAAAGTTTCTTGCAGGACTCAAGCGCAAAAGAAGTGGAAGGTCCAGAAGTAACGCCACCCGCTCCACCACCCAAGAAGCAGAGAACCGAAGAGGAACCTAGCCCTTCTACAAGTCATGCTGGGGTTCCGAAAAGAAGGAAGGAAAATGGTCAGACTCCAGCATTCAAGAAATGCAAGAAATCAACGCCGCCGGGTAAAGAATTTTTGGTAAATAGGAAAAGACCAGTTACAACGTACCGCAGTAGGAAATCTGAGTCGAGGAAACCACTTCCAGGGCCAGATAGTCAGGAGCAAGCAAGGCCGCCGTTCACGAGAACAAAAAGACAGAAGGAGGAACGAAAAGATTGCCACCAACAGAAGAAATTCAAGCAAGTTTCCAGACCGGAGGCCGCCAAGACCAGCGGTCCAGGGGCAAAACGGAAAAGACAGTAACTCGAAGACTACCACCCCAAGAGGCCGGCGTACAGAGGGCGAAAAAGAAAAGTCACCATGGAGGAAACTAGAAGAACCCAAAAGCAGAGATTGACTTCCATGAATTCTATAACTTGGGATCAATTTTGCCAGAAGAGGATGTCGGAGTTCCAAGCATCGAAAAGTCAAAGATAAGTTAAAATCTCCTATAAATTTTTTTCTTTGTTCTGAAATGTTATGCGTAAATACGAAGTTCTATGTTTGGACGGAAGTCAATTTGTCTCGGTTGAGACTTAGTTTTGCTTTACTTTATTTAGCTAAGGCAAATTCATTACTTTCTTTAAGTATAAAATCTAACAGCCTGCTGTTCCTGTTGGTCGAAAGACTGGTTCTGTTATGTTAAGCCAGAATTTGGCCGAAACTAAAATAACTTCGTATTCCTTGTATTAATGAAAAATTTAGTTTCAGTGCCGCCAGCTCGGCGAAGAAAGCGTGAAGTAAAATTTTATTTTGATCTTATTCATGTTATTGTAATTTGTAAAAATCATATGTATTAGAATTTTGTAAATATAGGTAAATACTTGAAAGTTATATAAAAGTAGAATTTAGTCTAGAAGCATAAAATTTTAGATGCTAAAAGTAAATGCTCGAAAACAATGAATTCAAATTTAAGCATTAAACTGTAGATAAAATCATGCTTTAGAGTGAAAGCCTGCATGTCTAAAGATGAATGAGGGGGAATTAGAATGAATGTGTTTTGTAGGGTTCTCCACCTACACTTGAATTTTAAGAATATTAAACATAGCTCATCGAGTTTCAATATGTCGGATTAAGGTGTGTCAAATTTGGTCGTTGAATTCTAACAAATCATTGTGGTTAGGGGAAGTGTTGTAATACAAAAACACGAAGATTCCCGTTTGACACCACACATGGTGGAGAGCCAGGGTAAAGTTAAATTCATGTTTGAATACTTGAATGAATGGAATTAAGCAGTTAAATAAGGAAAAGAAAAGGTTCGAAAACGAAAACTTTATCCAGTGTTAAGAAAGTGTAAGTCATAATGTATTTAGAATATACTGATACTTATTCCTTCCAGATGCTGGAAGGAAGAGAAAAGATTGATTGCTGAAGACCAGAAAGGATCCTGTAAGAAGATATGGTAATTTATTCATATACAGAAATGATTGTAATTTTTGATAAAACAGTTTGTTTTATGTAAACGGAGCTCTTGAGTTTTAGATAAGAATATGGAAACTCTTCAACAGGCCGTTTCTAGGACCTGCTTCCAAGTTTACCAAATTCTGGCAGCCGCAAATGTAGGGTTTATATTTATTTTAACTAACATTTATTTTAAGCTATCTTTCCTGTCAAGCCTTTACTTTCCCCTAGAATTGCCAATGCCAGAGTATGTAAATCGTAGTAGAACGCGCAGAGTATTCAAATTTTAGCAGAAGTAAATTGAGTTTAAATAGAAGGGAAACGAGATTCTAAGTGTGCTTCTTGAATCACGAGCATGAAGGTTGCTAGGTAGAAATTTAAGAACCGCGCGTTTCGGCCTGTGTGCCTATTTCGGCAGTTCGTTGAATCTTTCAACTTCTTAATCAGAAAGTTTGCTGAATCTCAGCTGTATCATAGAACGCGGTTAAGTTAGTCACGATTATAGAGCCTCGTAGGTAGTGACCTCGTTATTTATTTTTAGTTGTACTTTTCTATTTTGTTACACCGCCGGGTCGGCGTAGTTTGTGAGCGTCAAGTGAACGCAGCTGTATTTCGAAAGTGAAATAAAAAGGGATTTAAACCCTTTTTACGAGTTTGTATAATTTGCAGTTTATAGCAGTCACTACTACTGTTGCTGACCAGTTGGGGCCACGCAACATCACAAAATGTTAAAATTAATTCAGAGATTTCTTCTTGTGAATTTTATGATGTATTCAAAACAAACAAACCATTTCTGGAAAGAGTCATATCTTGTGAAAAATACTACTGAATAAATAAAGTTTAATGCTTCAGGAAACTTAAGACTTTTAAATATGTCCTGGGTTGGACCCTAAAAACTATGGTAAGCATATCAAAATAATACTGTAGAACAAAATTAATTCCTGCTCAAAACTAAAACAACAGTGAGGATAAAAAAGGAAAAGATTATAAAAACTGAGCTGAGGTGTTGTATTACTCGTGACATTTGCTTTAGAGTATAACATAAGAAAGGCAATTATAGTTCTGTTTCTGAGTTGTTTAAGAACAATTTAGAAAGGCCAAAGGCGAATTTAATTAACTAAAAATAATGAACAGGTTAATTGTTCGTTGTTTGCCTAGCTTCGAAATGATTATAAAAGGAAAACGCAGCACTTGGCTAAAATCCTTCCGTAAGATTAATTCAAAAGTAATATAAAAATGAAAATCAAATCAGAAATGTCTAATCAAATGCTGGAAATAGCGCAAGCTAATGTTTCAATAGCTAAGACTACTGGAAGCGTAAAAATAAGCGGACTAATAATGTAATTTTAAAAATTAGAAAAATAAGAATAAATAAATTACAGAAATAAGGGACAGTTATGAATTTCCCGCAAAAAATAAATAAATAATAAATAAATAGCGCGACAAATACGTATGTCAATTAACATGAATATATTTACTTATATATACATACATTTCTTAAAGTTTCTGGCCATGTGGAATACCATTTCATGATTTCTAATGTCACTTGACATATTTGTCACGTTATGTAAATTTTTTTTGGCGGGAAATTTATAACTGTACGTGAATAAGCATATTAATTTTATATGATTGATAATTATAAGTAAATAAGGATATTGCAATGATTAAACATATTCGTTCAATTAAAAATTGTTTTAGACGACAGAAAAGATTCATGTTTTCGCATTTTTAAATTAGAAAAGCATGATTTTGTGTAGAATGCGAAATGTAATGTTTACATGTTCCTCAGGTCCCTGTACTTACATTTAGGAAATTAAAAAAAATAAAACACAAAACATTTGACCTTTTATATTACAAAAAATTCACCAAGGTGTTTGAGATTAAGATCGGGAAGGGCTGTACACAAATTAAAGAGCGAAATATTTGCATTTGTATGTAATATTAGCAAATAAATAAATGTTTTGGCCGATTACCACATAATGATTCTAAAATAATAAAACTTTTCAAGAATATTAATAACGTATTTTTAGAATTTGAAAACCTATAAATTACTTGTGGAAAAAGTCTTTCAGTATACAAAATTTCGCAAAACCAAAAATTACAAACACTAAATCACGAATAAATATCACCGAATAGCATTTAAAGAGAAAGATTGAACGTCGAATTACTCTAATTTATTTATTAACTGATCCCTCAAACCAAACTCAAAATGTTTTCAAATATCACAAATTTTGGAAATTAAATATCCTGAACAATTTTTGTCGTGTAGGCCTCAAACTTTTTGTGCTTGTTTTTTTATAACGAGTACAAAAGTTTCCTAAATATAACGAGTAGACAGTTTCATATTTGATACAAAATCAAATATTTCAATTTAAAAACACGAAACCATGAGTTTTTGTATTATTTGACACATTTTTGTTTCTAGAAACATATGTGTTGTTGTTGTGACTTATCTCACTTGTCTGACATTAACATCATAACATGCCCACGAAATTAAACGTGGCAAGGAGAGTAAGATTGCGCCTGTCGTTGGCAAGAGTCTTGAGTACCATCCAGGTGACAATGCGACTTCGCCCCCAGTTTTGATAAAGAGCACCTCGGGGAAGACGTAGACATGTGCTTGAACTTCCTGCTCGTCATATATTTAGAGTGCTTCCATGCCGCAAAGACACTATGCATTTACAAACATTCATGCCTTCTCCAAGATTCGAACCTGGGCTCTTCGGTAGCGCAGTAGGCTCCCCTAACCACTATATCGTCTGCGAGGAACTGGAAACATATATTTATGACCATGCTTAGGAAAATAAAGGCCAGGAGTGGTATGGATAAAGGTTCCGATTTAGGTGAATTAACAGAGGGCAAACCTTTGGAAGGTTGAATTTTAATTTTAGAGAGTCAAACGTTTTGCATTTCAAATAACATCAGAGCAAAAGTGTACTAACAATATGTGAAATCAACAAAACTTGAATTTCTCAAAATAATGTGTCACGCAATCAACATTAAATTCGTTAGTTGAGCAGCGACTCTTTATGGTAATAACTCATAATGAAATATTACTTTTACAACAATCATTACGAATTTTAATGCAAAGGCTTCTATAATTTTGTATAAATATGCATAGCCAAAGCTGGATTAGATAGCCGACTGCCACATCGTTTCATGCTACTGGCTATGTGATGTATAGTTTTGAGGCGTCACTTTGAAAACTTTTCACAATCTCTGGAGGGCAATGTTTACTTGCATGTCCCGAGGATCTTTCGTACTCTTACCAAGATCTCTAACATGTTTAAGATATATTAGCCGATCTTTTACACCCATTTGTCAGCAACTTCTTCCGAATAATAGTATCATGATCCAACATGTGAATACTTTATCTCATTGATGACAGTTGGCAGATGATTGATTTGAAGCACATTTCGTTGAGTTTACAATACTCAGATGGTCTGCCACATCTCCAGATTTTGATCTCATTGAGAATATGTAGGAAGATTTGAAACGCTGCCTCCAAGCTCTTGGTTGTTTTCTGTAACCACTTATCAAGTTCACGCACTTCGCAAGATGGCTGTAACTGGTCTCCTAATATGTTCGTTATATTTTGAATTGGGAAGTCTGGAGATCTGTATCGAAAGCCAAGTAAGAGTCATGACCCTCCCTTACCGCTATTTCCTGAAAGCATTCATCTTGCACAGATGGGTTTCATCTTACATTGTCGTGGTGACAAATGCTCAGAGCTCCTAAAAATCATATTTTAAAAATGACGTTTAACCTACCAATTGGCCATTTAATTTCTGCGAAGAGTCACTATGAGTAACCGTTTGTCATAGACAATGGCTCCTAAAGAGACAGCACTAAATGAGATCTAAATAAGCCACTTTAAGATGACGCAGGATGAACTACATGCCCTAGTCTCCTCAACACACGAATTCTCGAGTCATTCGAACTAGGTGAAAACCGTGATTTGTTTCTTTGCGAAGTATGGCTGCCGTCCTATGAATTACAAGCCACATGGTAGGGACAAGGGAGTAAGTGTTGCTATTGATGCCATTGATGAGTTACTGGCAGACGTCGCAACAGACACTGACACTGGAATACAACTTCTACCCACCTAGTTCTAACAAGAGTACTTCGTGACCCTGCTCGTCCAAGAGATGACAGACGCCGAAGTTGTTGGTGTCCTTATGACAGCTGTCATTATTACTCGATCCTTCCGGAAAGTTGCCTCTCTAGATCTATCATTGCCTTCATGACGGTTATGGGTGCCCGATATGATGATGTTGTTAGGGCAATAACTACTAATAAAATCGTGTGGCAGTATCATATATCTGACGTCATGCTGGAAGATTCATTCGCATTATTAGTTAGTTCTTTTGCTCGAAAGCGATAATATAATTACTATGGAATGCACTATGTTTATTATATCAAAATGACACTATCACACAGGCAACTAATGGTCAACCAATGTACCACACGTATGTTTTAGGTGCGCATCTCTCCTGCGTTTTGGATCTGTGTGTATCTGATTGATATGTATTTGCTGTCATTCGCATTGTCTGATTAAGAGATATTTGTTACATATCGAGCGTTGCGCCTCTTTGCTGGTTCGTAATAGATTGAATGCACACAGATCTGATGGTAGCTTAATAAAATGTACACTCTATAACAAAAAAATCGACTCCTTAAGAAGGAATCATTCGATTGCTTTGAAATTTCGTATGCATAAATGTTTCGACCAAATATACAAATGATTAAAATTTGGTGTCCAATAAATGAATAATACGATCTCCAGGGCATCCAGCAGATGTATATAAGGAGCTGGTTTTGAATTGCTGTTAAAAATTCTTGTTGCATTGCGATTTAGGATACCTTTCAACGACTGAAAGAATGACTCGTCGACAATTGCTCGTAATGAGGATTCGAACTCATTACGAGCAACTGTCAGAGTTTGAAAGAAGTTTTATCATTGGACTGAAAGAAGCATGTTGTGTAAATCGGAAAATCGCTCGTCATATGAGTCGAAGCGATGCGGCGATTAGAAGATGCTAGCAAGAATGGGTGGACAATGGCCGATTTCAGCGTCATGATGATAGCTGTCGAACTAGGGCCACAACAGATCGGGAGGACCGAGTGATTGTCAGACCTGTCACAGCACCTGATTCATCGCTATCAACCATTAGACGTGCAACCCGCACATGGCAATTATGGCCTGCACATGTCCATTATGACCATTCATAGAAGACTGATAGAGCGAAATCTACGCTCGTACCGACCGTTACGCCATCAGCCACTCACGTCTGCCCACTGTCCACACCGAAGACGATCACCGAAGATGTGTTTGTAGACGCCGAGATCAGCGTGCCGATCCTGCTTTCACTATTGCGCACCACACAGGCCTTCAACTAGGAGTTATGGTCTGGGGTGTCATTTACCTTGATAGCTCGACCCCTTTAGAGGCACACTTACAGCACAGCGGTACGTCGACGACATTATGAGACCTGTTTTGCTACCGTTCCTTTTGCAGTAACCTGGCCTTATTTTTCAGCAAGATAACGCCAGACCACATACGGCACATACTGCTATGAACTGTCTTACAGCTCGTCAAACACTTCCTTGGTTAGTCAGATCTCTCTTCCATCGAGCAAGTCTGAGATATGATGAGAAAGCGACTGCATCTACCATGATATGTTGATGATATAGCCCGACAATTGGAGCAAATTTGGCTAGAAAAGTGCAGGAGACCATCCGCTAGCTTTATCAGTTTATGCCACGCCGTGTGGAAGCTTGCACCCAGGCTATACGTGAGTCAACACCTTATTGAGCTCATTTCTTTGTAACTATGTAACTCTGAAATAAATCATTCAATTGTTCTGAAATTTCAATCATTTTCTATTCTGTACATAATCTTCCTATCCACCAATTTTTGTCACCACTGGACAACTCCTTCTTCGTGCGTCCACTTTTTTGTTATAAAGTGTTTTTTTATCAAAATAAACAATTCAGAGTTTGGAACTTTCCTAAAAAATAGCCGCACTACTCTTCCCAGTATCACAGAGTCAAATCAGTAGATACACTTCAAACTACTAAGAACGTTAAACACAACGCGATGCAAAGGGAATTTAAAGAGCGAAGCTAACCCGGAGATAACTCCGAACTCACGCTGAACTAACAACTGAGAGCAGATGCTCTCTCCTGTCTTATATGGTTTTCACCCGGCCGTCGAGATATTTCTAGTATATTCTGCTTCTCGAAATTACTAGGAGGCAAATGACACCCGATTACAGTTATAGTTATTCAGTTACAATACCCATTATAGTTATAAAGGGATTGGACCGAAATGTCACCAAATGGTCACCAAGTTTGGCGGCTTTTGACGATTTCTCGCCCGTTTGGAGACAAAAATGAGTCGTCAAAACAGTGGCCAGCTTGGCGGTATCTCGCCAACTTAACGAGATTGCTATTTACTCAATGTTAAGTACACTTGACTCTGGATTCTTGTTTTTCCGGCAGAGCATCTTTTCTCTCAGCTTTTCATGTTACATTATGCAGAAAAGTACAATTATTTCACATATAATATAAATAAAATTATCTATCTATGTACAATATTATTGCGTACGTACGGGTTCGTAATAGATTGAATGCACAATCCGGTAATAGGCTAATAAAATTTATTTAACAAATATGTTTCAGAACTCTAATTTTCGGTAGAAATACTCGTACAGGTGTCACAGTACAATCAGTAGTTACTTTTCAAACTACTAAAAACGTTAGTTACAATGCAATGCAAAGCGGATCTAAAGAGCAAGCCATTTCGGATATTTCAATTAACGCGGAACTAAACAACAGTAACTAAGAAATTGAGAGCAGATGCTCTCTCTTTGCCCTTAAATAGTTTTTATACCGACCGCGAGATATTTCTAGTACTCTTTGCTTTTCGAAATTACTGGAAAGCAATACGAGAGTGGAATTATGATTACAGCTAACGCAGTGGTCAATTACATTTATTCAATTTCAATACATATTATGGTGATACAAGGACAGGAACAAAATGTCGCCAAATTCGGCGAATTTTGACGATTGTACCCTAAATGTGGAGACAAAATAAGTCGTCAAAACCGTTGGCAGCTTGGCGATATCTCACCAAATTTTCGAGATACCCATTTACTCAATTGTTATGTCGCGAATTTCAATTACTAATATGTGTTTTAATATTTTGTGTTTCTAATATTTTTATTTGTATTCATGTGTATTCTTCTTTGGAAAAAAGTATTCTTAAGCTCTTAAGGTTTTATTTAACTCATTATTCTTGAGTAGGAATTGTAACAAAGGCGAGAGACGGTTGCAAGGAAACACATCTGGTTTATTGGTTATAGCCTTTTCCTACAAACAATGGAGGCAGTAGGGTCTTTTTTAGCTAATGCGTGTGAAACGGAAAGCGCTTTCCTGTCGCTTTGTAAGTTTGCAGTTTTATTACTTCAAGACAGTGGGGGTGGCTGGTAATTGGATTTTTGTAAAAGCTTAGTTTCACTTGTTAGTTGGGGGGTCTATTTTTTTTCTCACGTTATGAGTGCAGATGTTTTTCGGATTTCATTGTCAGATTTTCTGGTGTTTGATTCGTCATGGGTGTGTCATTTTCTCAATTTAGATAACATAAAATTCCGGGATTGGTAAGATTTAATTTTATGATTTTTTTGAAAGCCTATGAACTCACAGAGGCGGAGAAACCGAGTTTTCCTGGGTGCTTGCACCAGGCTAGAGAGGATTCTGATTCTGTTTTTCAAGAAGAGTAAGAGGAGAAAAAGTGGGGGCTTGACCCTTCGGGTCTTGCTTCTCGCGAGCCGCGTGAACAGCCGGCAGAGGGTATGATTTTTCTCTCGGCTTTTAGCTGGCGAGAATTTGCGTTGGTATAAGGCATAGAGCTCAGCAGAAGAATTTCGATTTCTCTTATCCCAAGAATTGTTCGGCAGATTCTCTTGGTGATCCTGACATCCTGATGCGGTATTCCTGTTTTTTTACCGGCTTTGACTTCCTAATTAGAGTTTGTTCCAAAGGTGCTCTACGCTTATGGTGAGTTTCGGGGCTTCCATAATGAAAGAGACTCGGGTAGGACCCTTCTAAGGTGTGCGTTGCTGTTTATTCTGCCTGAGCCAGCTGCGTCGATTTTTTTCATCATTCCATGATCTGGAATTTATTTATTGTAAGGACAGCTTCAGTGGTGTTGCAACCAAGTCATCTTTAAAATTCGCAAGAACTGTCTGCCTCCATTAACGATGATTTTGTGAATAAAGGACAGCAGGAATAATGTGGTGCTCGAGTAAACTTTGGACGCTGGACGATCTGTGGAGCTGTCAAATCACCTTATTAAATCAGTATACGAAGGTATTCCCGAGTAAAGTGAGTGTTGCAGATTGGACTTCACCCCGTGAGTTATTTTTTTATTTGTTTTACTTCAATAATTATCTTAATACTCAAGCAAGAGTCGTCCTTTTAATGTTTGTTGAAATTTGAGCAATTACTTAATTTAATTAATCGATGTGGAAATTATCAGTGTTCTTAAAGTGAATTACCATGATAAATACTTAAAGTTAGAAGATGAAATTGGAGAAAATACTAGTGTTACACTTATGATACAGCAGAATTTGATAATGTTAATCTTAATTAATGTAAGCTGTAATTTGGTGTAGTATTATGTGTTATTTTGACTTGGAAAATATGTGGTAGGATACTGATCAGTTATCCATTATTTAATTATATAAAATAGTCAAGAATTTAATAAATGTGTGTTTAAAATTTAATGGCATTTGTGTATTTATGCTGCGTATAATTTACTGTGGTCTGTCTTGTCCCTCCATTTGTTTGAGAAGGGAGGCTTTTAAGAAACATGGAGTTTAATTGAATTTGGAGTTATTGATATTTCCTTTTACATAGGTTACTCACAACGCAAACCTAAAAGTTAAATTGTACTATACCACTATACGATTGATTGATAGATATGATATACGATTGATTTATAGATATGATATACGATTGATTGATAGATATGATATATGATTGATTGATAGATTTACTATACGAATGCTTATAAGAATGTCGATATGATATATGAATATATGAATTAGATTTTGAATGTGAATTATCTGATATTTGATATTTTTTTTTGGTAATTTTATCCGGCACAACCATCAGTTTAAGTTAAAGTTTAAAATAGTTATAAAAACATAGTTATTTTCTATATAACGCAATGTTAAATGCACTTACTCATGTATTCTTACTTTTCCAGCATAGCTTTTTTTTACAATTTGTCTCGCGCTACATTACGCAGAAAAATTCAAGAATTTTACTCAAAATTCTACTAAAATTATGTATCTAAGTACAAAATTCGTAACAATATTCATAACACGATATTATTGATCAACCGCTGCAAAACCTTTTTATAAGGCTAAACACCTTAGTAATTTTTCCGTCTTGATATGTTTACACTGATAGTGCAACACGAAATGTATCTGTAGTTATTGACTCGGCTGCTGGTTTAAAAATTCCAGTTTTCTCATCCAGTTTGACAAGTTTTTTTTTATTAATATTCTGATGCATTTACTATGAAAAGATTCAGTAAAGAGAAATAGTTTTAAAATATACTTTTAGTGACTATGTGCAATTCTTAATCACATAATTTGGCAAAAAATATTGTTGCGTGCGTACGGGTTCGTTATGAAATGAATGCACAAGTCCGATGAAAAATGAACAAAAATTTATTATTATCACAACAAAAATGCTTAAATTTTCTCAAATTATCATGCAGTATTACAATATCTCACAGTAGTTATCTTTTAACTACTCAAATGTCCAATAGAACGTCATTCAAAACAGCTAAAGAACGCTAATCCGCGAATTCGCTACAATCAACAAGAGCAGTTTTCTAAACAATAACAAACTAAGCAACTCCTACAAACTGAGATGTTTTCCTCCTTTTATAAGATTTTAAAATCACGCGCTAGAATTTTCCAGTACCTTCTCGAAATCAAAAAGAGATATTTATTTATTTAATGCACGCGCTCTTGTATTTTCAATTTTCCGGCTTAGCTTTCTTTTAATATTCGTCACGCGCTGCACTGTGCGAGAAATAAAACCATTTAATTTATAATTGAACCAACATTAGCTTTTTAAATACCAAATTCGTAACACTGCCCCCTTCCCAAGGATTGCACGTCCCGGGCAGTACAATCCCTGGACAGGAAGCTAAACTTACAACTGTGGCATAAATGCATTAATAAGCATTACATTACAATAATAAACAACATGAACAATAAATGCAATACATAAAACAAATCAAATGCTATCAAATACAAATCAAATACACATTTAAAAACAAAATGGACCATGGTCTTATACTATTTACAATTCTGGTCCACGAATGTGGGCGTGGGTTCGAATCCCACTTCTGAGCATCTGTGATGGAGAATAGCCGGTAGTCTCGTGGACAGCACTGCGGTAAGCCAGTAAAAAGAGTGGTAATTTCTTGTCCCAGTCCTGTTGGTTTCTGGAAACCACTAATGAGAGGTTATTAAGGATGGTTCGATTGAACCTCTCTACCATGCCGTCCGACTGGGGATGCAATGGCGTCGTTTGAGTTTTGTCAATGCCGAGTAGTTTGCATAGTTCTTTGATTACTGCCGAGGCAAAATTCCTTCCCTGATCGGAATGTAACTGAAGAGGCACTCCGAACCTGGAAATCTAGTGCTGTATCATTACCTCAGTTACTGTGACAGCCTCTTGATCAGGAATAGGATAAGCTTCAGGCCACTTGGTGAAGTAATCAAAGAACTATGCAAACTACTCGGCATTGACAAAACTCAAACGACGCCATTGCATCCCCAGTCGGACGGCATGGTAGAGAGGTTCAATCGAACCATCCTTAATAACCTCTCATTAGTGGTTTCCAGAAACCAACAGGACTGGGACAAGAAATTACCACTCTTTTTACTGGCTTACCGCAGTGCTGTCCACGAGACTACCGGCTATTCTCCATCACAGATGCTCTTCGTAGGTGACCTTCAACACCGCAATTCCAGCACTTTAGGGTCAGTTTCGTTTCACCACTATTCCGTCTTAAAGCATTCAGTTGTCTAGTTAAATCGTCTAGACGAGCGGTGACTTGATCCCCTGGCTCCTGGACTTGAGCAGCTCTGACTGGATGGCGGTCTCGACGGGTGGCTTGCTGGGCTGCCTCAAATTTCATGGCATACACTAAAGCGCTTTTCAGATCTTTAACATCCGCCATTCGCAGTGCTTTCTGTATTTCAGGGTCCCGGATGCCATCGATGAAATATTGCAGGGACAGGATTTCCCTTGTTTCTGTCGGGCACTCCGAAAAGGCGTGATGTGACACCCTTTCAACATCCGTGGCGAGTTCCTGAAGTGTTTCGGTGAGCTTCTGTTGACGGGATTTTAATTGGAGCCTGCTGTAGTCTTTTAAACATTTCTCCCCGAAGCGCAGCTCCAAGGTGCCGGACAGAGCTTCGAAATCTAACCTTTTGTTTTCGGGAAGAGTCTGAAGGATATCCGCTGCGTCGGCTCTTAAAGAAGCGGCGAGATGACAGGCCTTAGCTTGGGAATCCCATCCGTTCGCATCCGCCACGATAGAAAATTGTGTCTTATACACCTGCCAGGAGGTCTTCCCATCATATGTCGATAGCTTCAGAGAGGGACGAGCAGGCATGGGTAGAAATTTTAAACCATCCGAAGTGCTCCCTGCCGTCGCTACGAATTTCTTTAAAGTGTCAACTTCTTTGGCGACGACAGCAGAAATTCTGTCTTCGATTTGTTGTTCAATATGTCCTTGGACGGCAGAAACTTTGCCTTCGATTTGTTGTTCAATATGTCCTTGGACGGCAGAAACTCTTTCTTCAATTTGTTGTTGGAAGGCCGAAACTCTTCCTTCGACTTGTTGCTCCACAGCCGACACTCTATCTTCTATTTCATCTTTGACAGAAGAAACCTTTTCTTCAATTTGCCCAACTTTATTTTCAACCACATCTATTCTACCTTCCATAGCATCGAATTTGGTTCCATAGCATCTATTATGCAGGCAATTTCTACCTTCCATAGCATCTATAATGCAGGCAATTTCTCTTTTCATTTCGTATTGACTTTCTTCAATCTTTACTTATACGGCTTTTATTTCGTCTTTAAAAGTTAACTGACCAGCTTGAATGGCCTTCATCTCTTCCTTAACGGATTCTTGGCCCAATTTCATCTCGCCTTTAATTTCTTCTTTAACGGAGTTGACGGCTCCTTCCATCTTTTCTTGGAAAGCAGCAAATGCAGTCATCATTTGCTTGAATTGTTCTTCCATCACTCTTGTTATTGGCATTCAAATCCCACTTCTGACACCAAAAATTGTTGCGTGCGTACGGGTTCGTTATGAAATGAATGCACAAGTCCGATGAAAAATGAACAAAAATTTATTATTATCACAACAAAAATGCTTAAATTTTCTCAAATTATCATGCAGTATTACAATATCTCACAGTAGTTATCTTTTAACTACTCAAATGTCCAATAGAACGTCATTCAAAACAGCTAAAGAACGCTAATCCGCGAATTCGCTACAATCAACAAGAGCAGTTTTCTAAACAATAACAAACTAAGCAACTCCTACAAACTGAGATGTTTTCCTCCTTTTATAAGATTTTAAAATCACGCGCTAGAATTTTCCAGTACCTTCTCGAAATCAAAAAGAGATATTTATTTATTTAATGCACGCGCTCTTGTATTTTCAATTTTCCGGCTTAGCTTTCTTTTAATATTCGTCACGCGCTGCACTGTGCGAGAAATAAAACCATTTAATTTATAATTGAACTAACATTAGCTTTTTAAATACCAAATTCGTAACAATATAATGAACGAAGGAAGGTCAAATTAAGTGCATCTTTGCTGCTTATTTTAAACAATGGAAGATAATTTGAAAATGTTTTTTCAAATAGGTTGTCCAGACTAAATTTTGAAACTTTTTTGTAAGATTATATCTACAACATTATTTAATTAAAAAATAATTGTTCTATACTTTTTTAACACTCATTATCTAATGAGCAAGATGCCAAAATTTTTCTGTTACAAGGAGCGGAACCACTATCTACGTGGGTACGGTATTAGATCATATTTCTTCATTAATTTGTTATCTTCAAGGACATAATGCACGATGCATTAACGATTTTTCATGGTCCGAATTAGGAAATACGATCTTTCTCTCATAATTACCTCTCAGCAAATTGCATTACTCTAGAATGGCTGCCATATATTCGAGCACACTTGATGTAAAAATTGGTTTCCATTCTGCGTTAAAAGTGGTGTACTTAAATGTATTTTTTGTATGATGACTTTTTCCTATCTACGCTAATGACATTTTTAATGTAAAATTTATTTACTAGAGATTCAGCAATCGATTTCATCTTTTGAAAGATCCAATCAAAGATTTCTGCTTTTCCCCCCGGTTCTTAACTGAAGAGCATCTACGTTTTCAGTGCTTCGAAAATTAATAAAATTCATGGAAGAGCGTCTTATTACCTCTTGAATGAAATTAAGATTAAAAATATTTGTATTCATAATACTTTCTTAATGCTTTAAAATGTAACTACATCATTATGGATGAGTCGTTAAATATGGTGTTTGAAACTAGATGTAGGAACGTTGATGTTTTAACAGCTCTTGATTAAAATGTGTTACGTAACTGTAATTTTGTGAATATTTAACAGTTGAATAGGAAAAGGAGATTAATACGAAGATTATACCATTACATAAAAGGAAATCCTGGAATAGAAGAAAAGATTTTATATGCTTTTGGTCGGGAAACGGGTGCAATCAATCATTATCAAAACCAAACGTCCGCTTTCCTGAATCCATTTATAGATGAAATTTTATTTAGCAACTAAATTTTGAGCAAAAATTAAATTATTAACAGATATAAGCCAATTAATTAATATTAATTAATAATGTTTTAATTTAATATTAATTATTGATTTATATATATACGTATATATATAAAGCGAATGTCGGAACGAAATTGAAAATGCTTTTGTTCCTTCTATATGAAGGTTTTAACCTTTCTTCTCCTGATAAAGATTTGCCAAATTGAGTAAATGTAAATTTAATGAATATATATATATGTGATGTACCAGCTTTTGTCCGGAATAAATAGAATGCTGAAGAATCATAAATGTAGTCGTAGCTTAAATAATCAGACCATAAGTTTAAAAAACAGCATCCATTATTTATTATTCAGGAGAAAATAGCAGTTACAAAAATCAGATATCCAGAGTAAATAAAAGAATTACTAATAATTTTTTGTATGAAGTTTACTGCATCGTGACATTTAAGAAAAAGCCCCGATATTCCTTTTGCGAGTCATTTTATAGCCTCTGAAAAGGCGGAGCTTCCAAGAAATGACGTCAGCCTCGTCAGCCAATCCAGTTCGCTTGAAATATTTCCAGAACATTCTAAAACTGTACGTGTAGAAAAGGCGGGAAAAACAACTCGACTACGGGGCTGTGAATTTAATTCCACGTACTTTCAAATAAGAGAACATCGCCATTAAAAATGAAAAGAACATACAGTTAGAATTTTAAGTATATTCTTGACTATGGAATTTTATTATTACATATATATACAGGGTGTACCGTAAATGTTGCCACAAACTTCTGAGGGAGGTAGGGCACATCATAAGGATTAAGAATTGCATAGGAACGCATGCCCGGAAATGTCAGGGGTAATTGGTAGAAGAGAAAGAAGATTGGAAAGGAAACAAGAGAGTGTTTAATTTGAAACATTTATTGGATATGAATACAAATGGTGTACGACAGCTTGAATGTTATAACAGGTGCTCGAAGTTTGCACCATCAGATGCGAAACATGCTTGATACCGACGGACCACTGATTGTCGGGCATGTTCAAGCACACCGGGAGTTTCTTTGATTGTAGCAGCTGCGCAGGCGAGTCTTGGCACAAGATCCATTCAAACACAACATGATCATGATACACTGTACATTTGGTGGCCCCCCACAAAAAAATCAAGGTTTGATAAATCTGGTGAGCGTGAGGGGCCCAGGTAACCTGTCCATCCCGCCCATTAAATCGATGCGGGAAGCGGGAATGATCTGTTCAAATGGCTACGAACATCCAGTCTAGGCGCCCCATCATGTTGGAACTACATGTTACGCCTGAAATTTTACTGTCGCTTGCGCCTAACTAACTATAATTACCCGCTTACTAGCTAGATTTGATACTGGTAGTTTAATTATACCTAACTAAGGTATAATTTTACTTAATAATGCCCGGTTTTGTGAGCTTATAGTGTCTCACTTTATTTGGTTGCATAAATTCATGAGCTCTAGAAAGACGATAGAGGAATAATTCTCTTGTCTTAAACTGTAGACAGACAAAGTCAGAAGAAGGGTGTAAACAGCCCTTACATTTGAACACAAAGAAGTAATTAAGATACAGCAATAATACGTCGAACAAATATTAATCAACAGCATATAAGGCTGATTTTTTGTTGTTTGGCTTCTAAGTTAACACAAAGAAGTAACAATGACCCAATTTGGCTTTACAGAAGACAACATTTCTGGCTTATTATTAGCCTGGCGACTCACAGGATAAAGTAACGCTCAGGTTCTGGTTTGTATATCCTCGTCGAGACAAGCCTAATGGCTAGAAGCACGCAACACCACGGAATAAAATCGCTATTTAGTAGTGGTAACAACATGGCCTCAAGTAAGCAGAACACGCGCTAAAAATCACCGTAAACCTTCGCTTAAATAGCACTTTTTTCTCCCTCAATCTTAATCGCTCGATATCTCATTTACGTTATGGCATGAAAAGTGTGAGTGAAAAGGAGAGCGAGAGAAAAGTTACTTTAGTCCAAAATTAACTATTAGTCAAAAATATAAAGATAAATTCTCACAAATTTTCTAGAACTTCAGCGAGACAGAACGGGAAAGTTCAAAGAATGTTTAAGGGGATGAATTTTATGAAGGCATTCAGAAGCAGAATGAGTTTTCCGACAAATGTGCCGTTCAGAAGAAGGGTGTGCAAAATGTTGAGCAACGGTAAAATGCATTCTTTTTTCAAGATCAGAATTCTAAAAAAATCGTTACTAAAATTTTGTGCACTTACTCTCACTGTATTACAGCGAGTTAACCTTCAGAATGATTTTATTGCTTTGGATCCAAAATAATAAGTGAATTAGTCAATTTGAAGTAATAAAGGAAACTCATGCAGAGTTTCAGGAAAATGTCTGCACATAATATTAAACAAAAAGAGGGTTACTTAGTCTTTTGTTCTCATTTTCGAAATAATTCCAAGTTCAGGACAGAAAATTTTAAATGGGCGGAAATTTAAATTTTATGATTTACGTTTTTTTACTTTTCGTAAATTTTTGAATAACATAAGCTTTTGAAAAAAACTTAATTGTTAGGATTTAAACAAAGAAAAAGAAAGCCCCTCTCGTGTTCTAACCTATTGAATTGATAGAAAAGAAATTTTATATCAAAATAGTAATAGTTGAAAAAAACTAAAAATACATATATAGATTAAATTTTAAATTAAAAAGTATTTGAAAATTAAAAAAAAATTGCTCAGTGTTTGTTGGAACAATTCTTATAGTAGACAGCCTTGTCGAAACATTCATGTTTACACAATGAAAAGATAACGAATGATCATAATATCTGATGATTTTTTTTTTTTGTCTTTTTTTTTTAAACTTGTTTGTAACATGCAATTAAAAAATTAGAACAAATTTCAGGACAGAGAAAATGTGCATTTCTTTTGAAATCAAGGATTTGAAAAATGTCATTATATGTTTGATATCATCACTTATAAATAAAAAAAAACCTATATATGAAATATGCAAACGTAAACACGGAAACGAAAATAAATATATCAGATGACCTGCACAACATGATAGAAATTATCAGATATAACAGCCAAATTAAATTTAGGAGTGGCCAAATCACTTATTCCATTAGGAAAGGAATGCAAGAAATTCGAGCCAAAAATCTAGCCCTCGCACTGTGACAGCTTCACATATATTATTGCCGATAAACATACACCTCAAAAGAACACAGTGTGGGAGAGGCGCTGATTGTATTTGACGAAGAGACTGGTTGAGAAGGTCGAGCACAGGGCGGGGTCGTAAGATGGATAAATAGTCCCTAGCTGCTCTCCATCACGCTTTTTTCCATAGGTGTTGACCTACTTTCCATGCTAGTCACATGACCTACGTTTCGTTTTAGAACGCATAGTCTTTTAAGCGTTCATTTGGTCATTCGGCCTTCTCATCTCCCATTACATTAATGAGTGCAGTGCACTAAACTTTGACAGATCACGGTACAATTCAGTAAAATGCTTTCTCGTAGCTAGCAGTTAAAATAGGCATTGGAAGATCATTTGAATAATTGTGCAGCTAACGTAATGACAAAGAAAGGTAATACAAATGGCATTACACTGCTTTATAGCTTTCTGGTGAAGGATTTATGGGATAAATACTTTCATCACAGTTACAGCATTTTATGAGCCAGCTAAACCATAATTGATCTAGGTGCATGTAAGCACTTTTGCTTGTGATATACGAAATTTTTACAAAAGACGTTTACATGTAACAAAGAAGTTACAAACAACAAAGATAGTGTCTTAATCAAAGAAGTTTTTAAAACTTAAATTATATTAAATTTGGACGACAAGTAAAACAATTTATGTTTATAGATATTTATGTGACGATCATTAATACACATCGAAAGCTTTATTTAAATGATTTGTACTGGATTGGACTCAAAAAAGGACAATCAGTCTAAGGGAAGGATGCCATCGTGAAGAATATTTTAAAGAAATCTGGCTCATATTTACTTTACATTCGAAATTTCCCATACAGATAGTTCTTTTCCTCATATTTCAAACCGCTAAGAAATACCACTATTTAGTAGTTTTACAATTTGGCCGATTCTGATACTTAAAAAATACAACAGAATTATTAGATTGAAAGGTTTTTGAAGAAAGCTGGTTTTAAATTTCTATTTAGAAATATGGATGATGATAGAGGATGCACTTTAAAAATGCTTTTAAATATATTTCTAGTTATGAACTTTCTAGTAAGCTTTTAAATATATTTCTAGTTATGAGCGTTCTAGTAAGCTTTTAAATATATTTCTAGTTATGAAAAATATTTTTACTATAGACAGCAGTTTTGCGAGCAGTAAGAATTTTGAAGAAGAAATCAGTCTAAAAGCAACATTGATGGTCACATGCAATCTAAATATAGGCGTTTGAGATTTAGTCTAAAAGTATCGTATCTTTTCCTTCTGAAACTCATTAATTTACTAACTGCTGTGTATGTTAAAAGTTACTACACGTTTCTTAAGACATTGTATGAATTTAACTAATGAAAGCATGGACATAAAGGCCTATATTTCTCCCATAAATTCTTCGACTTTTACTTGCACTGTAATGTTACCAAAGTACATTTGTTTCTATTCCTTAGCTTTTGATTAGCTCTATATGAAGTGCCTCAAGTAAATTAGAGTTGTTATTCTCATAGGAAAACTCCAGTTACAGTAGCTTAGGATAAAACATGGTCGAGTTCACCTGAGGTTTCTGAATTTTATTCCTAGATGAGGAGAGAGCTCACATGAATGTATATGTCAATACATGGTTTTGATTGTTAATTTTGCAGTCCATGATTAAATCTGAGGATGTATTTTGTATGAACAAAAGTTTTAAAATGATAAATACGACTTAAGCATTCCAAGGAAACATTGACGTAGCTCTTACCATTGGTATTTTAAATGCAAAGAGCCTTTTTGTTTAAAATTTTAAACTTATTTTAGAGTACTATCAAATAAAATAGAAGAATTTTATAAAATACAATGCTTAGAATTTCTCAAAACAAACTGCACAACAAGTAGAACCCCGGCAGTAAAAATTTATTATAAAATTTGGTTTTATATGAAAATTGCAGTGAAATTTTCATCATATTTCACTACACAGCTTTGAAGCGAGAACGACTAAATGCTAGTTAAATGTTTTGTAATATGTGACTGAAAATACCTTACTGCTGCTTTTACTGCCTGTCATGATTGAGTTACCAGATATATTCTTAAATCAAACTCAAAACTTAGTTTCAAAATCAACACAAACTTGTATTAAATAATTGAAAGTTTTCAGGCAATGTTAACATCCAGATTATTATAAGGTGCACAAATAAATTATTTACAGGTAATTAGAGGAAACCTAAAATTAGGGAATATAAACTATAAATATAATAAAATCAGGCCTATCTATCTAGCCTAATAAAATCAGGCATAAATTTCACTGACGACATTAGTTCGTTTTCTGATTCAGTAATTACAGTAGTTAATTCAAATTAATGCTGTTTGACAATGAAGCATCATAAGTTATTTTCTAAATGAAGTCAGCTGCAGCAACTCAGCAATAACACAACTTCGCGTTTTTTGGATTGCCTTTTAATTTGTATATTTTTCGAATGAACGTGTGGTTTATAAACAATAATCCACAGTGAAAAAATAAGGAGTTTAATTGCTAGAAATTAGAGAAAGCTACAAATTTATCATTAATTTGAATGAAGCTCTCGAGTCGTTGCTAAGGCATGTGCATGACTAAAATTAGAAAGAAAAATTTAATTTTGTTTATATATTGTAATCCTAGCCCAAGACCAAGTGATAACTTTGACATATTATTATTCAATCAGCTAAGGTGTTTCAGTTCGGTATCAACTGCTTTAATTGTATGTCAACAGAAAGAGGTAGTCTTGAAATTTCAAGAATCATTATCAAAATCCTTATTATAATAATTTTATTTGAGATAGCAATGACCATTAAAAGTGGAATGCAATGATCTAATTCATTATTAACTCAACATTCTTCTGTAAATTTCATTTGATATTATAGTGATATTTTACAAATTTAAACTCAGTTTCCTTTACATTTGAATTTATTTGAATGTATTTGCAAGAGTATCTATTTTGTAGTTTAGAAATTCTAATCCTCGCCCATAACAACAACAGAGCAAAAACAAAAGAAAGTTGATTCTATGTTGAAAGAATTCTTTATAGCATGTCCGCCACTGTCGCTTTATTAATAAACAGGAGAAGGAAGCTAAGAATCCACCAAGACAACTTTAAGCATTATTTCTATTTTTAAATACAATTTAGACTCTTCATGCCATCCACAAAGACTCCACTGGTAGAAAATATACTATAGATTTTGTACAAATTAAGAACACGTTTAGCTGAAACTTATACTCTTACTGCAGTTCTTACAAGCCATATTGCAGTGAACTTATAACTCGTTTAAAGCTGATAATTGGGAATAAGAAAGATCTTGTAAGTCCGTGGTTCGATTCCCGGCGAAAGCGGTTGCATATTTTTCATCTTTTCTGCTTCCAATTAACCTAATGACTCTACAAATTAAAACCAGCTTACGAAATAAAAGTAGTGTTTCTCAGCCTGGTTTCAGTCTTCACGAGAGCACTGTGAAAGCGGGGGCTCGTCTGTGCTTCCCTTTAGATGATTTCTATACCATCGCAGCAAAAGAAAGTGCATTTTTTGTACTGCTGATTTACTTAAAAGTATCATGCTGTCTCCTTAAGAATGAAGATAGAAGAATTAAAACAGTCGTCAGTTAAATTACTGCTTCCTTTTTGCTGTCATAAATACTATCCCTTGATGCTTAGAAGTAATAATATCTCCAGAAAATCATGATAGTTGCATAAATTGGGATCAACGTAATTAAAGTAATGAGAAAATGTATGCAATATCAATAAAAATAACAGAATCTCGAAGTAGGCTGAACGATAAACTAGTATTAAATAGCATTTTACATATTAGTATATATTAACTAGTATTTTACATATTAGTATGTATTAACTAGTACTATGAGAAGAAGATAAATGTACTGCTTACTGTTTATAGGTATATATTGCAAATAATATAAATGAGACTTACTATAAAATGAGGTGCATATTGCAAATAATTACAAAAGTTCCTTGCAAGATTAGCATAGCTAGAAACATTTTTAAAATTTTCTTGAATAGGAAATCGAAGTCATTTAATGGTGCATAAACAATTAACAAATGAAGCAGTTCAAAAACATTCAAACGAACTGGTAATAAAAATCAGCTACATACATTTCTGAAGTAATTATGCATAAATTGATATTTTTAAGTATGTTCGAACGCTTTATATTATAAAAAAATGATAACAGATTATAACAGAGCTTTTGGATTTCTAATTTCGTTTCAAACTCACATTCATCATCTTATAAGAGACTTTCATTGCATTGCTGCAGCAAATGCTGCTCGTAAACTATAATTATTATTATTATTGTTATTATTAATTTACCTAACAGTTAAGCAATATCTTTTAAAATATAATTTGCCACACGCAACATAAATGTTTAGAAGCTAAAAATTCTTTTAAATAGTGCTTATTCAAATTATGACCCTTTCTTTTGCAAAGAAATTTACTGCTTATCCTTATACTTAGAAAATCGGAGAAATTATTAGCATGAAATATGCTTGTTTTGGGTCCAATGTGTTTAAGACTTCAATGAGGTTCGTTACAGAAAACAGCACAATAAATGTTTGATAATCAAACATGCAAACAACCAAAAAACACAGGAAATGCATCCTGTGTTTTTTTATTATATCTGTTGCGTTAAGCAGTCCAGAAATATAAAGTAAGCAATAAAATTCCTTATGAAAATTGAAGAACAAATAAATTTATTTCTATTATTATTTTGCTATTAGAAATTAACTCAATATTAAACAGCTAAATTAACATACATTCTACAGATATGAAAAAATGAAGTCGATGCTCAACTTACAATAATCATTTATGAACCCAAGACCAGCAGCTGCCAGTTACAATAGAAGTCTCATTTAAAACCTTAGCGTGTACTGTGACATAATTTACCACATAAGTTTTGTCTGATTTTAATACTGGATATTTATAAAGTCTCTGTATATTTTTGAGAAATATGTTCTAATTCCAATTTCTTTGCAGGTAATCTGACAGAAGGCTCTGAACAGAGGAAAGAGTAGCCACTGTTTGTGCCCATACGCGTGGATTAACGTATGAACAAGTGGAGGAGGACTTCACCCGCAAATTCAGAAAACAAGCCCCTACCGGAGCAGCTATTAAAAGCTTGGTAGACAAATTGAAGCAAACTGGTAGTGTTAAAGATGAAGACCGTTCTGGGAAACCTTCTATAACGCCTAAGATATGTAAAACATACAAGAAGTGATTACACGTAGCCCCCAGGCACCTATCTACACGAAGACTCATCTGGGAACTCGGTATTTCGCATATTATTGTTTGGAAAACAATATGTCGTCATTTATATAAGCATGCTTACCACATTTAAACTGTACATAAGCTTGAAACTGAGGCCTATGCAGCTTGGCAAGCCATGTGTTATGATTCTTTGAAAGCTGCGGAGAATGAGAACTTAATGAAGATTGTTCTCTTTAGCGACGAAGCCACATTCTATCTCAGCGACCATGCTAATAGGCATAATTGCCGAATATGGGCTGATGAGCAACCAAACGTGTTATACGAATCTCATTGATAACTACGTCTAAGCTCTATGGACCTTTCATGTTTGCAGAAAGAAACATCACTGGAGAAATTTACCTCGATATGTTGCAACAATAACTTAAGCCACAGCTAGTATCAGATGCCATTATTGACAATAGGATGGGGCAGCTTCCCATCTTGCCATTATTGTGCGTAAATATCTTAATGAAACTTTTCCCTGATAGGTGTATTGTTCGTGGCTCCATGATCACCAGACTTAACTCCCCTAAACGTTTTTGTATGGAATTTTGTCGAATTAAAAGTGTACCGAGTGAAACTTGGCAGCACTGAACAATTAAAACAGCGAATTATGTCTGCAGCAGCTGAAAGTACACCAAGAACTTTACATAAGGTCTTCCGGAGTGCAGTGGAACGGTGGAAAATGTGCCTAGACACTCAGGCCACATTGAATTGTACTAATTTAGTGTTTTATTATGTTGCGTTTTTGTTGAAATAACTTATATTTCAGAATAAAGCCTGTTTAAGCAAAAATGTGTACATCATTTATAAACACCCTGTATTTAATACATTTAAGTGGATAGATTTCAGTTGTTTAAAATAATGTTTACATACAGGGTGTATCAGTACAGCGGTGACAAACTTTCAAGAGAGATAGAGTACACCTAGAAAATGGAAAATCACATAATAATGCATGGTCGGAAATGCTTTCCTGGCGGTACTGACGACACAAAAGTCAAGAAAGAAAGAACAGGAACGGGGTGAGAAAACATATTTGTTTTCCGGAATACTACAAAAACAAAGAAAACTCAACATAAAAAAGAGAGAACGATCATCATCAAAGAGGATGTTCGAAATTACGACCCGGATCGTGATGCAGGAACCGTCCGTCATGCATTTTCCATGCGATCTTACATTCGTGATGCCGATCTTCAATGTGCGAGAGAAGTGAGGCTTGCATTACGGTCCGGGGTCGTAATTTCAAATTCCTTCTTTAATGACGATCGTTGTTTGTTCGTATTTGCAAGTTTCTGCTGTACTACACATAATAAACCATGTTTTGTCTCACTGTTTTTGTCCTTCCTTTTTTTTGGTTTTGTGTCGTCACTACTGCGCCAGAAAGACGTTTCCGACCATGCATTGCTATGTGATTTCCCATCGTCTAGGTGTACTCTATCTCTCCTGAAAGTTTGTCACCGCTATACTGATACAGCCTGTATATTGATAAACAAAAAACATATTGTGAGAATTTGCTCATCTCTTTCAGCAGAATTTGGCAAAATAGTTTACTTTTAAGAAATAATAAAATATGCACCTAAATATGTTTTCATTTTTATTAAGTTAAACGTTAAAAAGCCTCTTTTCGGTTCTTGATGATTAATTATTAAGCCCCACTACAACTTTAATTATTGATTAAATAAGTAAATTTGGCATTTCAAAAATTTCGTTCCAAATATGCATGAATTTTTTAACTTTTCAATACTTCTGTTGTGAGCAATAATGACGAGGCCTATTTCCGAAGTTCTACGATAATCTAAATGCTGCATCTAAAATTCTACATTCAGAGGTCCATTGGAGTTCGTGTCTAAAATCAACACGCAATCTTTATGCTTTTAGAGGGAATTTATTGCAATATCGAAAAAAATATCAAATATATATTATTAATGGCATTCAAGATGCATCAAACGAATCGAAAGAGTTCCACTCCCCACTATCATCACTTAGCGTTCTCTAAATCAGTGCGCTTCTACCGCTTTTTGCTTTGCAGTTCAGATGTAGAGCAAAGTGTCTACTCAAACCGGAATATTCTGTCCCCTTTGGACAGTTTTCCAATACCATTTGGGAATGGAAATGGAATGATGTTGGAGACGGCTCCACGAAAGATTTCATCTCATGTCCACTACCCGTAATAGTCCATAAGACTCAGGAAAAGTCCCCTTAGTGCAAGCTAAAGTCCACTTCATAGGAGTCTTGTTTTTATCCTTCAGCAAAACTAGTTGTCCCACTTTGAAAACTGGATTTCGATTTATTCCATTTTAACTGGATCTGCGAATGCTTTAGGTACACTCTAACGGCTCCAGAAGTCAGCTCGAAGTTTCTGAATTAAAATCCATTTAAAAGATAAGGACAAAGAATAGTTCTCTGAGTGAATGTACAAAGAGTAGTGTTCTTTGAGGCAAGTATCGACACAAGTAGAGCTCTTATTAGGAAATGACCGGAATTTAAAGAATAAAAATTTACTGAATCAATAGAAAGGGATGATAATCGTTGAGAATTCAAGCAAACTTATATTTTATAGCTCTTCAAAGCTTAAAATCTTTTTTTAAGACCGTTTCGCTTCCTTAAAATTTGTAGTCTTGCAATAAATATTCTAAGACATGGCAAAATAGTTTCAGTAGACAAATCTAGTACTAGAGTTCCTAGATAAACAGCTTTTGTTCTAAACCATATAAATATGGCGATTTATGATTTTAAATTATTTACTGCATTATTAATGTATTATAGTGTAGAGACATTACGTAATTTTTGAAACTAGAGAAATGAAAAATGATGCAACGCCCTCGCCAGGAATCGAACCACGTACCTCTGGAATACACACCCAGCGTGCAGACAACTACACTACAAAGGCATGCTAAGAAGGCGTGAGAAATACCTTAAAATTGTATTTTATGATTTTAATGATCTTGATCTTTTCAAATAAGGTTTGGTAATAAATGACCCTGCAAAGCCCAATCCTATTTTTTTAATGGTCGAGTTCTTACTACTCTATCTGTAGATAAGTCTTTCATAATTTGGTTTATAATTTGATTCCGTATTCGAAAGCAAGTCATATATTTATTTATTACACGTATGTCTCTACCGTTCTAGAAGGCATTCATGGTTTCCTAATAAAAGAGAATATTGTTTGAATGCTCCAATAAGGAGACTCCTTCTGGTAATAATTAATCAGTAATTCAGTAAACTGGTGCTTCTTTCGTAAAAGAAGTTGATGTTGCAAAACATCTGAATGACTGGAGAGACGTAATCTCCCACCAACTCCGTAAAAGTTCATCTTTACCAAGAAATATATTTATAAAATTCTTAGTGTTACTGATAAGTGGTAATTTCGACAGCGGGCACCTAATTTCAGATTTAAACTCAGAATATTATACACATTTGACTTCAACCTTCGTTGGATTCTGCAGTTCAGAAACATTCAAAATATTTTCTTAATGGTTGATTGATTCTACAATTTCTCACAAACTTTAAACACTACTTAGTTATTCTAATCAATTGATTGAATAATAACATTTTTTAACGAATTTGTTCTCAATGAAACTTTCACGTGTAATTGTTGAGTTCAGCACAGCTCCCTTTCGAAGTTTAAGCTTTTCTTTCGCTCCTTTTCTGACTCTGGGAGTTCAGGCCACGAATCTATACTGTGTAATAACCACTTCGGGCTATGCTACCCGCATGTGACTGTCTTGCAGTTAATCTAACATTTTTCTTTTCATGGATTTCGTCTTCATTCCCCTAGTCAGTATTTCAGCTGGGGTTTCTTCTCCAGGAAGAAATTCCAGGATACAGGGGATGTTTTTTCTGGTATTTTCATAGCTTGAAGATGGAAGAATGGTTCATTTATTCAAATCAACCTTTACCCAAAGTAACGCCGCAGAAGAATCTTTCCAAAAGTATACACTCTACTGGGGCTTCTTTCTTGTCTGTTCTTTGGCATTTAAAACTAATCATATTCCGATGAGTGCTTCCATCTCAGTTCTAGTCTTGGGAGAGGCAGCGGTGTCAATGGAGATGCCGTGGTTCTGGAAATTGCAAAACTATGTCCTATTTGAGTGTCCTTTGTGACGTATCACAGATAAGTCACAGTTCCATATGCCTTTTGATTTGCGTCGATGAAGCAGTGAATTTGAACGTCTCTCAATACAGCCTTACATTTTTTCGGAAGTAACGTCGCGTAATGTTTTTGCTCTGATTCTGTGATAGTTCATTAGACCATCTCCTTATTCTGTTTTAAACGTCCAATGATAACGAATCACTTTAAACCAAGTTACCCAATTTCCTGCACTAGTAGTTTAGCTTTTCTCTAACAGTGAATGGGCTGACAAATTCAAGAGGATCATAACGTTCTCCAATGATTTTAAAAGCTTATGTCTTTGTCATTAGCTTTGCTTATTCTTGAACTTGATGAATTAAATTTCGTGATCCTAGTTTTAAAGTATCTTCCTTCTAATTCCATTTTCCCAATTTGTATCCCAATACTTTCGTTTTTAGAATCTTTTGAATTTTACCTTTTCCCTGCCGGTCAAAACGTTTCTGCAAATTCGCACAATTTGTCCTCCGTTTTGTAACTGGCAGCTTTCGATATATTTTGAATGTTTTCATATACGTGTTTAGCTTCGTTTTCGTCTTCATAGCCACCTATTAAATCTTCTACGTATAAGCATTCGTTCAATAGTTTAACTGCTTCCTGATTCGTTTCATCAAACATATTTATTTATATAGTGTTTGATAGGAGCGGCGAGTAAGAAAAGGCTGGCTGTAGCGCCAAACAAAGCGCGAGCCCTCCTAACCACTTTCGTATTGAATTTTGCATCTTCATCTGATCTGATGAAGTCTGAAGATGATTATTTGTTTACAAAAGTCGCACTGCATAAATCTATAAAAAACTACAAAAATCATCCTGTTTTGATATTTTCTTCAAATTTTATATGAAATCCTTCATGAAAATAATGCCTTAATCATCAGTGAACAAGTACATGGTAACTATTTACTATGGAAAAGAGATGTAGAGATATTAGGTTAATTGGAAAAGCCGGAGAGATGAAAAATTAGCAACCGCCTTCGCCGGGAATCGAACTGCGGGCCTCTGGAATACCGGTCTAACGTGCAGAACTACTACACAACGAAAGCACGCTAGGAAAACGGAAGAAATACCTTATATACTCCCCTTTTTAAAGGGCGACTGGGGTTTTTAGGGAACCCAATCGCGAAATCTTGGGTGTGGAGAAATCATCATCGGCCACCATTTTAGTTCGGGCGCCACCGTAGAGACATTAGATATTTTTGAAAGCAGGCAAGATGAAAAATTAGCAACAGCAAGTTAAGAAGACGTATTTGAGGAATACAACAGGTACAGGTAGAGGCTGAAATGTAAAGGACACTCAATGTTTTATAAAATTAATGTGGGTAAAATTAATGTGTGCACTTTGATTTAGAACAACGACACCTTACAGGGTCCAGAGACACACTTGACGCCACAGCTTCCTATTCTTCAGTAACTGAGGTTCCGCTCCTTTCAGACTCAAGTACAATTTCTGTCTCTGTGGAGTAGTCTGTATTTAGCCTCCTAAGTTGGTTATTTCAGGAACAACTTCCTTGAAGTGTGATGTGCTAGAGCTCGTAGGGAATCACTGCAGGTTTTGTTTCAAGAGATAATGAGCTAAATGGATCCCACATGTTGGCTTTTCTTGAATTTTGGTTGTTTGATAGATCCGGGATACATTCGTTTGAAATTTTGTACCAATTAACATTCTCTACTGTGTCCCGGTACTGCGTCTTGCGCAACGTATATTACTCCAATCTCCAGATGTTAAGAAGGCAATAAAAATGTAAAAGTTATTTTCTCTCTCCTTCCAGCATGCCTTCGTGAAGTAACGACAGCACATGCGTCGCGTATTACAGAGGTCCAGGACTCGAGTACCGACGAGGGCACTGCAAATGTTTCACGTCTCCTGCTTTAAATTAAGCTAATGGCTCTATAAGTGGTGTCTGAACTAAAAGATAGTGAACACCAGTTCGTCACCACAAGTGTTTGGCGATTTTGTCCCCTAATCCCCAGTCGTTGTTTAAATAGGGGGTGTATAAGGTATTTTCTCCCTCCTTAAGACATGCCTTCGTGACGTAACGGTAGAACACTTGGCGCGTATTCAAGAGGTCCGAGTTCGAGTCCCGGCAAGGATATTGCTCATTTTCACAATATCGAAAAATCCTAATGACTCTATAATAGTTTGGTAAGCATGGTAATCCAGGCGAATCAAGAGGAGCATAGTGTTGTTTTTTGGTAGTTCTGTAGGTTATCGGAAGAGGATCCTTCCAGCACTGCTGTTAGTGCATCCGAAGAAAAAGCATTATTTGGCAGCATTGAAGGTATATGCAAATAAAAAGAATGCTTTTTTGGAAACTTTTTAGTGCATTCAAAAGAATAAATTTCTTCGTCAATAATCCTTCAATTGTGCACAATGATTGTACGTTTCTTTGACAACTTTTCTGAAGAAAACAGGCGGGGAAGCATTTCTGGTAATTTTTACTTGTTCTCTATACATGATTCTTGATCACATCCATTTGAGCTTTTACGAAGGATAAGAGAAAATTTTGGAGAAGTTTTGTATAACTTGGATATTTCTAAATTGAGTAAGGAGTTTGAATATGAATGAGTAAAGGAGTTTGGAGTCTGGAAAGGTGACAGTAAAAGTAGGACTGTAATTAGGCTGTTCCGTGACATTCTGTACTGGCCTTAACGTTTTGTGTCTCTCTTTGGTACGTGGGGCAGGGACGCTCATAGGATGGATGATACGTATCGAAAGTGGAATTGTTAGCTTCGTTTTGTAACTAGCAGTTTATGAGCATTTTATCATCTGCATTGCAGTCTTATATATTGTGTGTTTTGTATTTAGGATTTAAGTTTTATTCCCCGCATTCAGCGAATTGGTTTTATGTCTGCTCTGCATGTAACTTTTCTCAATGCATATATGCTACTCTTTGTAGCGCTCAATATATTGGCTTCATACTATAACTGTATTGGATTTGGATACTTATGCACTGTATTGGATTTGGATACTTATGCACTTTATTTTAGCTCTTAATGCAGTGGCTTCATATGCATATTACTGTAATATCTTGTATAGGGATTTACTATTATAGGTTTGCACAGCTTTTTTTACTTATTGCGATTTATAATTTTAGAATGATCGTTAAACTATCAGTAAATATTAGCAAAATGCACTTCCAGTGTTTATGTTTCATTCCTTACTGTTAAGTAAGTTAGAAGTAGTTACCTGCGAACTGGATTTCGTAAAAATGTATATTATTTAGTGATAATTAGTTCCTTTCTGTACAAGAAGACATTGCATTAGAACAGTAAACTGCACACTATATAGTAGAAGATATACGCAAGTCTTTTTTTAAGTACTAGTATGTAACGAATTGGTTTCAATAGTTATATCACAGTAAATAGTTTGTATTTATCTGCTTGTATATGTTTTATGCATTTATATCTCATTGCATTATTTTTTCATTTTCATATGTACTATAAGGTATTTCTCCCACTTTCCTAGCGTCCTTCGTGGTGTAGTGGTTCTGCACACTGAGCCGGTATTTCAGAGGTCCGTGGTTCGATTCCCGGCGAAGGCGGTTGCATATTTTTCATCTTTTCTGCTTCCAATTAACTTAATGACTCTACAAGTGGCGCCCGAACTAAAAGCTGTGGATGATGATTCTCCGCACCCAGGATTTGGTGACTAGGTCCCCTAAAACCCTAGTCGCCCTTTAAAAAGGGGAGTATATAAGGTATTTCTCCCACTTTCCTAGCGTCCTTCGTGGTGTAGTGGTTCTGCACACTGAGTCGGTATTTCAGAGGTCCGTGGTTCGATTCCCGGCGAAGGCGTTTGCTAATTTTTCATCTTGCTGGCCTCTAAAAAAATCCTAATGACTCTACAGTACCACATCGTATTATTTTGCAACGTACTTTCGTAGTGACATATTGATTTAATAAATTAGCTGACTTTAGCTTTATTTTGAAATTTAGTTTGTTGAATCAATAGGGATGCCTAACGATAACAGGCATCGCCACATAATTTACCTTCTAAATGCAATTTTTGTACTAAATTCGCTCAAAGTAATTATGATGCTCAAAGTTTGGGGAAGATTTGTATATAACTATATTATTATTATTACTGTTTTGCCCCCGTATCAACAGATAGTAGGTTTTCCCATAGGGTGGTACACAATTCCTTTTGGTTCACTTCCGTGGACGGAAGCCATCTCAGTGGCACACTCACTCAAAAGAAACTTAAGAGAACCAGTGAAAAGAACCTAGAGATGGCAGATCAGCTATTGGAAAGGAGCGTACCAATGAAAGGGCCAGCTCCAGTTGAATCTCTAGAAAAATAACGCAAGTCCACGAGAATGAAGGATTGGAACACAGAAGCAGAAACGGCCACCGCAGAACAAAAAATGTTAACACCGCCGAGAAGGATAATGATCCACGAGCCCAGCGCCTACCCAATGTGGGTAGTATTCTTCGTGAAGAGCATCACTGAATTTCATAGAAATAAAAACAAAGTAAAAATTTACCTTTTTTCTTAAAGTATTCGATTTATTTTAAGTAATTGTACAAAGTTTCTAATATTTTGTTATTTTTGTCTCAAGCGAGAATATCAAAGTTTAATTTAGCAATGAAGGTTTTCTGTTTAATATATTCATCTACATTTAAGGATTTTATGTTGTGTGTTGAACAAGACTGTTCAACTTTAATCCAAAGGACTGTAATGAGTAGAACATTTTAGCGCGAACGCTAGAGAAATACTAACAATTATTGTATTTATTACGTAAAACTTAAATTAAGTAAAGTAATTGAATTTTATTACCTATTATTTATTTACCTGAAGTTTAGTGCTTTCTATGCAAGAATTTTGTTAAGACCAATTTTATCTTAAAAGTTAAATGTGTTCTGATGGTGTGTAGTGTAAATGAAAAGTAAATGGTAGCAGATGGAAGTTAATTGACTTAAAGTAAACGCTAGAATATCATAAATGAGATGATATAACAGTTAGGATCTCCAGCCAACACTTGTAACAATAAATGGAACTTATGTCTAAAACATTATGTATAGATGTTTGAAATAGAATGTCTTTGAGGTCTAGTTTGCTATTAATCATTCTGGAATTCGGTTAGTAGGTAGTGTTGAAAAATCTCACACCTTTACATACTGGTTCACCCATCACAAATTCTGGAAGGTGGGGAGGAAAGGAAAAAGAGTCTACAACTTAGCTTAAATGATAAAGATTATGTAAAACTATTAAAGGCAACCTGGATTGATATAGCTTAAATATTTATGTGTCTGAACTATTTTTGTGATTCGTGTCACATATAGTGTCATCTGTATGTGATAAACTATTTTGTGACTATTTCTGTGAGCACTGTGACCTATATGTCACATGTGGGACTGATGAATGAGAATTTTAAATATGTCTAAGAATCAAGTCTTGTGAAATGTACATTTAGGAAATTAATTAAATAACTGTAATGTTTGGCTTATATTGTCAGATCTTAGTATTTTAAAAGCTTATCCAAGATCATTAAAAACCTTCTTTTGCGATGATTTAAATTCTGGTGGGGTAAAGTATCTTATATTAATTAAGTAGTTATTATAGTTTAAGTCTTTATTATAACTTTTCCTTTCTGTACTATTCACCAGAATGAAAATTAGTTTCGTTTGTATTTAAGCTGAGGGTTTTTAATACGCTCCGGTAAAATAACTGGGGCAGATCATTCTATTTTATGCGTAGTCTTAGAATACGCTATCAGCATTTGAATTTAAATATTTATTATGTTAAACGAGATTGCCTCAGATTTCTAGTTTCTAACTGTTGAAAACTTGATATCATTGAATTTAGATACAGTACCCACAAGCTTATCATACTCACTGGTTAATAAACAGCCTCTTATTACGTTCCGATTTGCAGGAACGAAGACATATACGTACTAATAAATAGAAAACTGTCGTTTATTAAACCCGTCGCGGCAGCTTATTAAACTCAAGCTGACAAAAGCCTGGTTCTTCATATCCAGAATAAATTGTTCGCGGCTAATAAAAGCTGTTTGAAACTCATTCATTTACCTTTCATTTGTGTGGTTCTTCAATAAAACAGGTTTAGCAGAAATTTCGGCTAATGTAGTAGTTAGAACCAAGAACCCCTGGGATGTATTAGGTGCCCTTCTCTAGTCCCTATCAGACACTGTTATTAAATCTCTTTGTGCGGAGTAAAGCTGAGAATTAAAGAACACTTTTATCATCATTAACAAAAGAAGAGGTGTTGGAAACAAGTTCTTGCAAATGAGTGAGTGTTTCCCAGGATTAAAGAAAAGGTGATGCTGAAATGAGCATTGGTTCCTTTTCTCGAACACCAGCTGGTAGAAGATGGAAGTGCATACGCTCATTAAGTTTGCAAGATGTTTTCAAGAAACATAATGAAATGCTTCCCTTTATTATCGCACATTACTAGTCTTTAATTGGAAAGGAGTGGTGGTCTTTGTAAACTGAAGAAAAAAGAAGAGAAAGCATTGATTATGCCTATAATAAAGTGACGGTTCGACTGAAAATGTGCAGTCGTCTTGCTGTTTAGAAATGGTAATTCTGGATTTGAATAAATCACTGGAAAAAACACTTTTTGTTTGCTGTGTGCGTGACTAATAACATGTCGAAAATGCCTCAACAAAAGGCTTTGGTCCATAAAGAAAAGGAAAATTGCTAAAAATTATTATACGTTTGGTAAATGCATCCAAAGAGAAGTAGCATTCAAAGCGCGAATTTCCTAAACAGCATTATGCAGCTTGCTGAAACAAAAAAAAAATAAACTCGTAAAGAATTAGTCATAAATAGAAATGTCTGAAGGAAGCACAAAATGGATGGAAAAATTGAGAGACGCTTAAACTACTCTTCTAGAATGGTTTTAAGCTATAAGACTAAAAAATGCTTCAATTTCTGGAGCTCATCTTATAAGGTATTTCTCTCGCCTTCTTAGCGAGCCTTCGTGGTGTAGTGGTCTGCACGCTCAGCGCGTAATTGAGAGGCCCGCGGTTCAATTCCCAGTCAAGGCGTTGCATATTTTTCATCTCTCCCGCTTCCAAAAATACCTAATGTCTCTACAGTCTGACCACAAAAACTCTAGAATTCACTAAATTGCTATAAAAACATTTTTTGCCAACTGAGGGATGGAAAGAAAGAAATAACATTATTTATCGGAAACTACATGGTGAGAAACAAGGGGCAGATAATTATTTGGCTAAGAACTGAATAAAGACCTTTTATCCCCGATTTCTAACAGAATACAAGGCCACACGAAATTTATAAAACAGATGAAAATGGTCTGTTTTTTACACAGCATTGACGAAGCACATATTAATATTTAAAACTGAAACAGCAGTTGGTTTTAAGAAATTAAAGAAGGAGTTACTGTGTTATTAATACTGTTGCAACGATCAAGGAGATGCCATTTCTTTAAAAGTGGAAAACCTCAACTTATAAAAGGAGTCAAGAGTTTACCTTATCATAATAATAAGAACTCATCGATGACAAGCAGTATTTCTACTTATTTCCTTTTAATGTTGAGACAGAGAACTGAAAAATGAAAAAAAACTTTAAATGTGCTGCATTGAAATATGATTCTGAAAAACATTAAATTAGCGTTTCTTCCTGCAAATACGACTTCTATCATTTAGCCTTTAGATTGAAGTATTGCAAAAGCTTTCAAATAGCATTCCAAAAAATACAAACAAAATTGAATCTTGGGAAAATGTAAGCACTTTGAACGAGATAACTAATTCAGTATCTTTGCTGGAGTTTGTGCAAATTATATTCAGCGTATGGGAATCAATACCCCAAAACAGTTAAAAATTCTTTAGAAAATTTGATCTTTTTTTAGAAGAAACCATAGAGGAATTGCAAGTTATTTCTAATATTTGGACATCAGCGAGGAAAATTAAGAAGATTCGTTTATAGAATGCATTGAAATTGATGGTAATATTGAAATGTATGCAAATGTAAAAACACTGCCTACGATGTCATAGAAAGTGTTAAAAGAACTGCAGAAAATGAAACTGAAAGTGATACGGAGGAAAATGGACTGCGTGCCAACCTCATAAGAATCGAGAAAAATACAGCAAGTTCTACGAAATCTTGATGAGAAAAGCTACCAGCAGTTTTACGAAATTGAAAATATAATTAAAAGACTGTTGACGAACAGTGCGAAACAAATACTAATAAAGGAGTTATTTTAAAAGCTTATATTTCCATCAGGCATTTAATTATAAAAGTAAAAAAAAGAAAATCTGAAAGTTTTCAGATTTTCAATAACGTCAAAAGGGACTTTTTTTTAACATTTTGTGTGTTACCTTTATTTAGTAAATATCATGTTCTTCGCACTTAACCATAAATTTCAGTTCAAGGGCAATATCGCAAAATAATTTTAAATTGAGTATATCTTTAGAATTTCCGATACGCATTCTCACACGCTGGAGATAAAGATGGTTGTTGAGTTTGTTAATCAAAAATTCCTTAAAGTTTTACAAAATATGAAATAGATAATAAAACAAATTCCAAATTTCAAATTTGGGTTTCCCGATGCTCGTATTCGCAGTAAGATTACGTCATTCAAAATTTAATGGCTCTACGTACCGTTGATTTATGACAATGAGAGAAACATACATACATTTATGCAGATTCTTCATTATTTAATTTCGTGCAATATAATGCAGGGGGATAATATTTAGTGGCAACAGTTTGAAAAGTGAAACGGACAATCAGAGCGGTTCCACGCAAAATCGCAACACGAAAACAATAGTCCCTCAGGGACAAAGCCCATTTGGACTAATTATAATAATAAATAAATTTCCAAATTTCGCAGATAGTTAAATATTAGCATTAATTTCTAAATAATAATTTAGGTATAAATTATTAGACTAATTGTTAGTATCAAAATAAGTAAGCTCAAAGTTGATATCGTAATTTGCAGCACTGAAATTGCCATTTTTTTATTTCAGCCGCTTATACATTCAAATATGTTTGGTACAGAAACAATATTAATAACCAGTGGGTACCGTACTTTAAAAGAGTAACTCAATCGCCTAAAGGTAATTCAAAAATATTTTTAATTCAATGACATCCTAATTTGGAAATTGTGTTTTAATATTATGAGAGTGAAAAAAAGCATCAAAAGGTTTGGAATAATAAAATAAATATGCGAAATTACCTTAATGTTAAAAAATAGAAAAATGAAAAATTAAAGAAAGAAAAGAATGAGACTTTAAAACGTACCTATTCTTTCTACGGAATATATATTAAGTAAGCAAATAGATTTTATACAAATAAACTACCAATTATGCTGAAAATATGTATTGTATTGAAATAAGTATTTCAAGTTTGCTTCGGTAAAAGAAAAAATATAAATTATTCGAATATATTTTATGTTAATACCATTACTATTTATATTATTTTAATGTTTCAATGCATTACTATTTATATTGTTCAGTTTGCTATTTATAAGAAAGATAATTTGAACATTTTCATTCATAAATTATATATTATTATGTGTATTAGTTTTCTGGTTTTCTGAATATATAAATATTATACTTTCTATGGTATTAAGATTTAATATATTTATCTTTGTTGAATATAAAAATGTGCAGATACTGTTAATGTGACTGCAGACAGACACGTGCATTTATCTGTTTGTCTCAGGTGAAAAAATATTTAGGCACAGCTCTAATTGTAGACGCAATGTTTCACAATCGTTAATCAGATGATTAGATAGTAATCAACTTGGACTAAATTTCTTATTAGTTTCTGAGATGATTACATTTGTTACATTTTGTCGTTGATTCATAATTCTTTTACAAATTATAAGAAAAATTTACGTTTGGTCATTGATATGGAATTATTTCACAAAATGAAGCAAAATAAATAGAATTAAATAAAATTGGTTCTTATTTTATTAAAAGGATTTCTATAATGAGACATTTATATGTTGAGATAGAGCACTGCTTTTCAAGCTGACGATACAATGGGGGTGAAACTGAAGAAAAGTGGTTTATGGCTGATTAAGATTTTTTTTATCTGGGAATGTTGCAACAATTCTATTGACATTAATGGATGATTTATGAATAATTTACTTTTTGTGAATTACAATTATAATTATAATTATATTAATAATTATATAAAGTGCTGTGGATTTCGAAGCTAGGAATTAGCTTAGTTTATTTAAACAGTTGTATTGCCAATTAAAGTAGTTTTATGGTATTAATTTGTTTAAGAAATTTTTCACGTTTAATTTATTTAGTACGCAGTAAATAAAGCAAAGTTTAAGTTGAATAAATTATACTTATTTTATTCTATACTGAATTGCGGTTTCAGAAAAGCATTAATTAATGTTATATGCTTTATTTCAGCATAATAATTATTGTATTTCTTTCTATAAAAACGACCTGTGTTATTGAGAGAAATTCATCTGTAACTGCTGTAGAAAAAATCATTTGGAATATAAAAAGCATAACAGGTCGATTAGGAGCCTTCACACTCCTCCATCGAACGTGATTAGAGGGTGAATGTTCGAAGTGGAACGATAGTAAAGAGTACAAAGGGCAAAGCCACTAGTTGAAGGAATCGTTGCCGCAGTGTGTTCTCCTGGAAGACAATCAGTATCAACTTCGTAACCAATCCGAGGATATGACTTGAATTCCCATTGAACTGCTACCAGGGTTGATTCGTTTTCATCTTCCCGAGCACTTTGGAGATGAACTCTGCACCCATTAGGTCTGATTAGAAAGCCTCTCCATTCCTCCATTGGATGGAAATTGTTTTGAGTATGGATTCTAGTGAACTTTTATAAATTATCGTTTCCCCGAAATGCACAGCGGAAAATGTATCTCACGAATACTAAAATTAAGTGTAATGTGAGGAATTAAAAATTATCTTAAATACTGATCTCTGAAGATTGTATCTAGAACGCAAGTATCTGTTTCCAAGCAATTTCAGATAATGGTCATGTCAGAATTATATTTCATGGTGTTTTGGATTGCAACTATTTGTGATAAAGGAATACAAAATTTCTTAATATATTATTTTTTTAATTTTATTTCTGGAAGTTTCCTTTGTAGTGCTCTCTGAGCAGGTTTTTTAATAATATCCGCGAAATTTCTTTTTTCACAATACTAAAATTCCTAAGAATTCTACATTTTACACAAATTATGGGTTATGTATGAATGCATATAACTTTCAAGAGACTATGGGGGTACAAAGCAGTTTGTCTACAGCCATTTCTGTAAATGATAAAAATAATCTTTTCCAGCTACCCATGCGTTAATGACATTTCGCGTTCACTGGGTATTCCTACCGACGTGGCTTTACTTTCATTTTTAACAGAAAATAGCAGTCAAACCATCCACTATGGAAGAGCGATATACAACGATTAAGAATTTCAAGTTTTGATTATAACAGGGGAGTTCATCGGTGCTATTTTACAAGTTCCTGTTGTAATAAATGATTTGTGTCTTTCTGCAAATAACATTTTACGCGTTATATAATTCAGTTAAACTATTTAGTTTACTCTTTAACTACCTATCATGAATCGTCTATAATTTATTCATAGCATAATTAGTTATTCAATGATTAAGAACCAAGGAGACCAAGCCGGTCACTTCATGCGCATTTTATTCGCCTAGCTATTCGGAGAATACTGGTTGACTGTGTTCTTGTATAGTTAAGGCCCGCTTCCGATTTGCCAATGGTTTTTCATTAGAGGTCTTCCGATAAGTAATAGTTGAAAGTCATATTAATAAGCTGACAATTTCACATTTTATATATATGAGAAGAATGTTCTCCCTAGTCTCCCCAGAAATTAAAGGCTAGTTTTGAAACATGAGTGTTTAGACTATGTCTTATGAAGCAAACTGATTAACACCACCAGTAACTGACACTTTGCAGTTTTGTTCAGTGCTATTTTCAAAGGAAAATATCGAAGTTTGGAAAAATTTGATTTATTTTTATTTTTCATTTTTTTATTTTTTATTTTTCTCTTTTATTTATTATATTTCATTTTGTTTTATTTTTATTTTTCACTTTTATTTTTCACTTTGTTTTATTTTTAAATTTATTTATGAGGTTATCACTTTTTTGGGAGTATGTAGAGAAAACTGTTTTTCTTTTGGAGCAGGTAACGTGAAAAATCAACGAACCCTTTCAAAGATTCGAACTTTGGACTTCCAACTGCCAGTCGGATATTCTTCTAATAACATGACGAAGGCACGTGGTGAGAAAAGGTAAAATTTCTTTCAAATGTTCCTCAATTTTCGGAAACTGAATGTTTTCTGCTAAACAAAATCTAATAAAGACATTAAAAATTGCGTTCGTGTCTGAATCAAATAATATTTTATTGAAAACAGCAAACTAAGCAGCTACTAATGTAGAGACATTAGGAATTTTTGGAAGCCAGAGAGATGAAAAATTAGCAACCACCTTCGCCGGGAATCGAACCACGGACCTCTGAAATACCGGCCCAGCGTGCTACCGTTACACCACGAAGGCACGCTAGGGAAGGGGGAGAAATACCTTATATACTCCCCTTTTTTAAAGGGCGACTAGGGTCTTAGGGGACCTAGTTGCCAACTCCTGGGTACGGAGAATCATCATCCACAACCCTTTTAGTTCGGGCACCACTGTAGAGACATTAGGATTTTTTGAAAGCCGGAAAGGTGAAAAATTAGCAATCGCCTTCGCCGGGAATCGAACCACGGGCCTCTCGAATACCGGCCCAGCGTGCTACCGTTACGCCACGAAGGCACGCTAGGGAAGTGGGAGAAGTACCTTATACTAGTAGCTATTAATTGCATAAGAATGGTGCATTAATTGCATAAGAATGGAATTCTTATTGCATAAGAATAATGGTGATAAAAACAACAAATAAAAAATTCCTATTAATCTCCATAAAGTACGTAAACGAATGACCTCCCAATGCTATTCTGTTTAGTAACTCTTTAAAACTGAAAATATAGCTCTTGTTCAAAACGGGTTTGTAAAAATAAATGCGTATATCAGTTTGTAAATATGAGTCAGTATGATATAGATATTAAGTTTGTAGTTCAGTTATGCTTTGAGTTTTAGCATAACGAAATTGAATTCTGCTCTATGAAGTTTAATTATTTGCAAGAAATTTTTAATTAGAGTCAATGAAGCAGAAATAATTATAACAAATGCGAAGCTTGTAAGGAAAAAATAAATAGCACCAAAAAACATTAACTTATCGCAAGGGATTACCTTCCATCGAAATTAAAAGTGTGAAAGGCAAATCAGTTTGCTTAGAAAAACTTTATGCACGAGAAGACAGTGTTTTTATAGGAAGCAAGATAGATAGAATAGCTCCCTAAAATGGGAAATACACTTGATTTTTCGAAGGTGTGTGTGTGTGTGGTGTATTGAGAATACGGCAAAGCACACTAGGGCTATCTGCCTAAGGGGAGGGATGCCTTCGTGGAGGACTTTCTAAGGGAAACTGGCTCGTATACACGTTACACATGGGGAAAACCACGAAAACGCCCACGCAGCCAGCCCGTTCGCGGGATTCGAACCTCGGACCGAACTACCAGTGTTCAGCGATTTTACCGCTCGGCCGCTGGTGGGCTGTTTTTTCGAAGAAGATTTTGTAACGGCAAGTAACTCTTCACATAAGTTATAATTAATTACTCAGTTTTCAACTTGAATATAGTTTCAAGTTTACTTTAGTTATTTTTGGAAGAAATATTACTTTCTATGTCTAACTATAAAAAAACTATAAAATAAGATGTTTATCGTTACAAAAATATATAATAGGGTACATAAATAATATAAATAGCATATTTGTTTTTAGTTTAGAATACAGCATTCTATAAAAGACAGTATTTGTTTGAATTTAGTCAAGTATTTTATTAAATTTCTTACCTAGGTACAGCTTTTATTCCCATTATTTTATGTGCACAACAACGATTAAGGAACTATATTCAAAATAGCAATTATTTAAAGTAAAATTCAAACAGGATATTCGATGTAGAAATAAGAAAAGTTACGGCATTTATTCCTCACTGAGTGTTCACTGATTGATGATTTCGATTAAAACAGCTGTGTGCCATCGAAACTTTTCTTGCGAGATCAATACTTAGTTCTGTGTAATATCAGGGGGAGAGATGAGCTCTGAAACTGTAGTACACACAGGAATTGTAGCAGTAATTACTTCGTTCTCTCTTTTACCGTTGGAAGTAATGACATGAAACACCAAAATCAAGCAGGAGAAAAGAATATTCTTTTCTTTGAATAACTCTTGGGAAATGAAGACAATTTTGATTTCTTTTTCCAATTCTCTGTACCTATCAAAATGTTTCTAGCATATAATTACAACTCATTTATTACAATCACTGAACAATAAGGGAAATTTATTCGTAGAAATACTTTACGTTTCATTTTCTACTGTATTGTCCACCGTATGGGTTGACTCATATTTCACAGACTATACCGAAATCCTTTAACTGCATCTATCAAAACACCTCTAAAACTAGCACAGCCTCCAAAACTAGCAAGCACTACATTATCTATATTACAGGAAATCTAACAAAAGACATCTTTCCAATACCATCCGTAGCATAATATGAATTATTATTGCCTAGGTATTTCGTATATATTTACAATGTCATTAACTATTGGTTATTGCTTAAAGTGTGTACAGTTATAAATAGGGAAATATGTTCAGATTAATTTGGGTATTTTATACTGTTCATTAACAATGGAGATATTTTCATGTTTTCTAGCATACGTGTATAGTGGCGTTTCTTATATCTCATTAATTATATTTACTTAAGTAAAATTAATCCTGTAGCCGGAGAAATATAACCATTTTATTTTATGGCATCAGTCTTTAAGAAACTGTTAAAACGTATAAGATATTTTATCCCTCCTTCCAGCATGCCTTCGTGGTATAACGGTAAAACACACGCGTATTCAAGAAGTTCAGGTTCAAGTCTCGGCAAAGGAATCGCACATTTTTCACGTCTCTTGCTTAAAAAAATAATGACTGTACAAATGAAGCCCGAACTAAAAGGTTGACGACAATAAGTCACCACCAGGATTTGGCGACTGGGTACCCTAGTCCCCAGTTTAACAGGGGGTGTATAGAAGGTATTTTCTCCATCCTTCAAACAGGCTTTCGTGGTGTAATGGCAGCGCACTCTGCGCAGGTCGAGGTTCGAGTCCCGAAGAGGCCATCGCAGATTTTTCACATCCCCTGCTTCAAAGAAAACTAAACCTAATGACCTCCAAACGTCTAAAGATTCCTTACTGGATTTCTAGAGACTGTTTAATTAAGTAGTAGGAAGTAATCGTTAGTAAAATTAAAGAAATCTGCTTAACGTTTCGTTTAAAAGCACTCCATGAATAAAGATTATTAAATGATTTGTTGTGCATTAAATGTTCGACAATATTAAATGCTTTACATAAATAATTCACATTAAGTGGAGTAAAAATATCACTGTAAACATTAGGTTTGATGAGAAAACAAACATCTGGGTAAAGGTCAAAGTTAATAATTTAGGAGATATTCTTTTATTACAGTACAGTTACAATGTTAAGCACAACTAAATGTATCTATGCCATTCTTCAACAGTAAGCATATTGGGTACTAAGACTAAATATATACAATTCCGCGAGAGTAGACCCACCAGCGGCCGAGCGGTAAAGACGCTGAACACTGGTAGTTCGGTCTGAGGTTCGAATCCCGCGAACGGGCTGGCTGCATGGGCGTTTTCGTGGTTTTCCCCATGTGTAACGTGTATACGAGCCAGTTTCCCTTAGAAAGTCCTCCACGAAAGGCATCCCTCCCTTTAGGCAGATAGCCCTCGTGTGCTTTGCCATAATTAATACACCACCGCGAGAGTAAGTAACCTGTTATTCGAAACTTCTGTATACAACTTCGGGTAACGTACAGATTACATTCAAGGATTACCTTCTTCTGAACATTCTCTATCTGAATAAATGAAATAACAGGAATTTAGATCATTAAATACTAGGCCATAAAACCCATTCTTATGTAGATTGCATTCTACGTAGACATTTGAACTATATTTCCAACAAATATTTATATTATATCTAAACGTAGTTTAATTTTTTTTGGTTAATTATACATTTCTTACGCTAGTAAGATAGAAATAATGAAAAATTTGAACTATGTAAGATATAAATCTCAGAAGTTGATTCCAATTTCAAAAATTGGATTTTTAAATGTCACAGATATTCATAGAATAATATTTTAGTTTGATAATGATCGGAATTCCTTGCTTCCACTATCCAGTTTCATGTAACAGTCAGCAACACATCCAATTAGCTAAAAGAAAGTGTCAGCTTGAGTTTCCTTAAAGGGAACAGTTAATTTTTCAGGATTTTTTTCCGAAAAGCTTAATGATTCTACAGGCAATTTAATTGTTACAGAAGCTAATATTTCAAGCACTTAGCAAATTTCAAGTTTGCAATTAAAAGCTAAATGACTCATTATCAAAGCGATATAAACTCATAACTAATCAGTGTATTAAACAAAACTCGATTTCTGGCTTGTCAAGAGGAAATATTTCTTCAGATTCGGACCAGGATCAGGTATGCTTGAATACTTACAAAAAAGATATTTTTTCCATTTACTAGATATTTAACCATTGGTTGACTGACATTAAAGGAAAGTGTTACGTTATATAGATTTCTGTATAATCCTTGGCAGATACTGAGTCCAAGTTGGCCTAATAGTTTACGTTTAGTGCACTTAGATGAATTGTTGCAGAATTTGACTCCACATGAAAATAAATACTAAATCGTCATACTCCTGCTATTTTTAAGGCCTGTATTACTAGAATAGTTTCCTTTTGTTAATGGAGCAATGATAGAAAGCCTGTTGAAATGAGAATGGAAATAGCTTGAACACTAGAACCGCAGCAATATTATGCTTCAGTTCTTCCGTGCTTAATGAGCTTTAATTCTGAAACGTAATTTACATACCTTTCTTGAATGTACTCAAATACGTAGCAGATAGAATTTTAAAATGAAGCATATTTTAGCCACCAATTTAAAAATGGCTATACGAACTGAGATAGAGGTCAAATTGACCGCTCTATAAATATACTGCTGAGAGCTTATAAAATTATTCACCTACTCACAAAAGTATTTAGCCGGTCCGTAGATTAGCCTTAGATATATACATATAATTATAAAAAAAATGTTTCAAATGACGCAAATATTCAGGCTTTGTATTTTAAAATTTCAAAAATCAATTTCGTAAAATTTACTTAATCTAGCTATTTACATATTTCGTGAGTCCCTATACTTATATTTAGGAAAATATTTTGCACATTATAAAACATAAAATGCAGGAAGTTTGAATTTCGTACGACAAAAATTGATCAAGATATTTAATTTTAAGCTTTGCGATTTTTAGCGTTTTGCAGTGAGAGAAAATCAAAATTATTGTCCTTTTTAGGGTCAGTTATAAAATAAATTAAGATAATTCGAGGTTACTTTTTATTTCCATTTAAGGACAATAAATGATAAGCCTTTGAGAGTTATTAATTTATTATATTCTTTCATTTATGTTTTTTATAATTAATAACTCTTTGGTGGAAGTTATGGAAAGAAACATTGATTGATTTGTCCATTTATTGTCAATGGCATTCAATTGGCAAGAATAACACTTGGACAATTGTCTGAAATTCTTGGAAGATAATGTCTTACTAAAGACTTGTCAACTGTGCAGTTCAGCATGATGATACCCAGCACATAATCCGCAGACCTGCCCAATTTTTTTGAGAAATGAGTTTGGAACTAATATTCCTGGATATGGTGATTCAATGGAATGGCCACTCTGATTATCGTATTGATTTAAACCCACTAGAGCGTTTTCTTTGGGAGGTTTTTAAAGCAAATTTTATGAAAGGTAATCAACAAATCGTACAGACCTACTCAATCGTACATGAGCCGCGAGTGTTTGTTTAATACCAGTTATACTAAGTGAGCTCCAGAACCATATATTTTACGGACAGAGTTGTCTGTAGCAACTAAGGGGTGATATTTCAAACAAATATTAGACTAAAATCATACAGTCAGTAAAACCTATGCTTGACCTTAGAATATCTCCTTTTATGACTTTCATTTGAATTATAAGGATGTTTTTTTCTTTATATTAACATGAACTGTGTTTTTCATTTTCATTATTTATTTATTTTCGGTTTTGATATTCTACAGTTTCAAATGTAGGTCCTTTTTTATAATTTATTTTTTACCGTGAGTATAATTGTTTCCTAAACGTAAGTACAGGGACCGGAGGACGTATAAAAATTTAGATATCACGATTTTTATAAAACTGATATTTTAAATTTAAGAATGATAAAACATGAACATTTCCTTCATTTAGAACATATTTTTAGTTGAAAGTGGATGTTTGTAATATTTGCAAAAATGAAGGCTAATTAAGGACTTTTGTAGACACGATGTGCATTCGTCATAATTAACCTTGGTAATTATGAAAAGAAAATAAAGATTATACAACATAAATCATGTTTCCTTTTCTAAACTTCTTCAAACGCCACACTAACTCGAAACTACATAAAAAATTACACTTTTGATAAGTGTAAGCGATCTTGAGAGATCTCTCTTTCTAGTTTACCAAGAATGTATGTGAAACGTTTACATCAAAAAAGGTCTTCCAAACTGAGCTCTCAAATTTCTCGAAAAAATGTAGATGAATCTACTCATCAAGAAATATATAGCAGTCAAAAATTACCTTGTAGTAGTATTTTATAAATAAACAGTTCAAAAAGTGAAAAATAACAAGATTTGGTGATACAATGTTATAAGAAGACTTAGATATAAAGCTGAAATAAACATATTTTAGCAGTCAAAATGCATAAACTCGAAAGCTTTAACAGAGATAATGGAAGTTAAATCCTTGAAAATTAAGACAGAATGCAATAAATTCTGAAAATTATATTACAGTGGAAAGATGCGCCATATTTTAAAATTTTAGTTCGATAAAAATGTTTGTACTTAACGTAAAAATACATGCGTAAATTACGGATTGAATGTATAGTACCATTTTCTTACACCAATTACAACTAGCGAATAGAATCGAATTACAATAGTTTCAAAACTGCACCGCCACCGGTAGCTAAAGCGGTAAAACTTCTGAATACAGCTACCCCGATGTTGCTTTAAATCACGGTTAACGGAGCGGCTGCGTGGGAGCTTTCGTATTCCCTCCCCCCATGGGTAACGTGAATATGAGTCATTTCCCTTGAAAATCCCTCCCTTTCTTTTAAAGTAAAAGTGCTATGAATTTTTCACTTGCTTAGTGATATTCTGAACACACTGCAAGCTATATTTGGATTTTTTAATGTTAGTTTCTTGTATTACGCCAGAATTTTACCATTTTCCTCTTATAAATCCCTGATACGTTGATAGAGGATTCTGTTTATTCATTTTGTCCGTTTATTTACTTTCTCAAATCAACTATTTGACGAAGCAACTATTAATTCGCTTTCAAATGTATCATCTGACTAATTTTTACAGGTAGTCTCATCAGCTGATGATTCTTGTATTACTTCGTCAAACGTAATTTCCCTTAGAATTTCAAGATTTTTTAGTTTAATTTCCTCTTGAGTAAGATACGCTAATTTTAAATGTTTTCTACATAAAGGAATTTCCCGACTACAATATGTTTCCTTAACTTTTAGACTTTGGCAATCAAGATAACTGCAAAGTAAAATAAAGTTATTTACAGCTTGCAAAATAAAACCATTTACAAAGATAGCAAAGGAAGGTAGCAAGCCATGTTTAAATATATATATATATATATATGTATGTATGCACATATTTGAGTTATCATAAACAAAATCCAAAGGATTGATTATAATTAACTTCAAAGAACAGAGCACAATATTTTGGAAGGCGAATGTTGTGAAAATAATGTTTGACCTAATAATGTTATAGAAAGTAAAGAATTATCAACCCTGTATGGGGGGATACTCATCTACGTAGAATTTTAATGACATGCATTACTTTAAGGTTCAGAGCAAACCTTTAATCACAACACAATGTATTTAATACGGAAATTAAATATGAAAGTCAGCAGAACATAAAATTAAACAGTCGAGAAAACATTTGGCAATGAATCTGTTAGATTAAATTCTGAATAAAGTACTTAATTAATAAGTTTCAGAAGTAAAACTGTGCTTTCAGTTTACTTCTGGAATGCCTGAAAAGATAGCACTGCACGGAAAAAATCATTTGGATAATAATAATAACAAAAAAAATCTGAAATGTTTTAGATTTTAAATTACGTCCAAAGAGGCGTTTTTTTAACGTTTTGTGTGTTACCTTTATTTATTAAATATCATGTTCTTTGCACTTAAACCATAAAATTCAGTTCAATAGTAATGTCGCAAATTAATTTTAAAATGAGCATATCTTTAGAATTTCCGATACACAGTTCCGCGGGCTGGAGATAAAAGGTTTCCCCCCCTTAGAGTGTTGCCATTGCTCGATTTGAAATCCTTGAGTTTGTTAATCAAAAAATCGTTAAAGTTTTACAAAGTATGAAATCGATAATAAAACAAATTTCAAATTTCAAATTTGGTCTTCCACATTCCCATATTCGTAGGAGGATTACGTCATTCAAAATTCGATGGCTCTATGTACTGTTGTTTTATCCCAATGCGAGAAATATACATACATTTATGCAGATTTTTCATTTTTTAATTTTTTCAAATATAATGCCGGACTCTAACATTTGGTGGCAACAGTTTGAAAAGTGAAACGGACATTTACAGTGATTCAACGCAAAATCGGAAAACTAAAAGAATAGTCCTTCAGAAACTCTTTGGACTTTAAAAAAAAAAAAAAAAAAAAAAAAAAAAAAAAAAAAAATCTTTTTGTATATTTTATGCAGTGAATACTGAAAGAGCACTTCCTTCCTTCCACTAAAAACACATTTTATTTTTTTGGTACATACATAGGAATTTATAGCTTTCTTTACGAGAGTATAGAATCCGTGTTCCCAAATTTAACTAAAATTGAAGTAAGTGCAAAATTGCAATTTTATTGAATCTTATATATAATTCTTATATCTTATATTTGACATAAGATCGGTAAAACATGTTAATATCTTACTGTATTATTTTTATTATGATGAAGCACACAGTTACTGGATTATTTTTATTACGACAAAGTACACAATCAACCAGAATCTGTACCTGAACGATGTGTTAAGGGATAATGGCTCGTGATTAGGTTACACTTGGGTAAAAGCACGAAAAGGCCTCAAATTTCCATGCAGCTGGCTCGATCGCCGAGGTTTGAACACTGGACGATCAACTAGGTCTCAGTAAACTTACCGCTTAGTCACTGGTGTGTGCAAATAATAAATTCAGTCCTTTTCTAAAGTAAGTAAAGAAAGAATATTTCGAAGGAACCGGTAGCTTTGATATGGATGGAGATAAAAAATCTGAGATTAGTGAAAATAAAATGCATTTGGTTTCCTCTCGAAATGCATTGAGCTATATTTTATTGAAATTAATGCCATATTTAAACTGAATTTTACAAATTAAGGTAAGATTTAGATTTAATGTTTCATCTGATTTCACTTATTTATGGAATTGTTACATTAATCTTCAATCTTAATCCTTATAAACCTAATTCTGTACAGAAGGAAAATGATTTCACATCAAATTCTGTTTGATTTAATTGGGAAACAATGGAAATGCTTAAAAAATAAACGCAATCTGATATTTTTATACACTTAAAAATATTCATCACATGACTATTGAAATAAATTTGTAAAGGTGTAAAAAACATTTTCATTTCCTAATTAGTATTTTAATATTCAACAGCTTTCTACAAGAAACTATTGAAATATCAAAGACATTTGTGGAGTTTATGTTACGGTGAAACACCGAAATCTGGAGAATGTCGACTTTCACTGGTGAATATCAACATTCACATAGTCTCTTGGTGTATGTCCGAAATATTTTCCAAATACTTTTATTTCTGACTTACACCGGTCAATGTCGACATTCACCATGTACTAATGGTGAATGTTAAACATATAACAATATTATATTTTCTTCTCCGTAATTCAGTCGCGAATAAACGCACTTGAGACTTGAAATAAGAACTTAAGAACATGAGAACCTAAAACACACAATGCATTCAAAATGAGAAAGGAAAATAATAGAAGTTAAAAACTTACTTAATTATACAGTACGTTCTAAATGAGAAAATAAAATAACAGTAATAAAAAACTTACTAAATTATGTGATTAAAATCTTATTTACTGCAACAACTTAAACTATTATGGCACTTTATGACCTCTCTTTTCGACTTTCACCAGAGCATATCTGTGATTGTCGACATACACGGGTGAGGGTCCAAATATACAAGAATGTAGTGAAATATTCGGTCTTTCAACGACGTATTTGGTGAATGTTGATATTCTCCGGTGAAAGTCGACATTCTCCAATTTCGGTCTTTCACGGTAACATATACTATGTGAAAAGAATGTATGTAAAAGTTGTTTTACTGCACTGCAAGTGTCTAAGCAGCAAAGTACCCGTTGCACAGTCCACTGCTTCAAGAAACCGTTGCTTCAAGAAGTGTGGAGTGTGATGAACAGCACGTGTGATGGAAGATTATATGAAATACATATAATCATACAATTGTAAGAGTTCCCTAATTTATAAAATTTGCCTCCAAAGGAAGTAAATTTAGTAAATTTTCCTTCAAAGAAATTATGCTTCTTTTTATAAATTTACAGTATACTGCTTTTATGATTTTACGGTAAAATTTACCAGAGTGTTCTATAATTGTTAATATTAATGTATAAATATAAATTTATGCTTGTATTTAAAAATAATGACAATAAAAATTATAAAAAACAGTTTTAGTTTACGTAATATAGTGATTTTAAAATCTGCACAAAAGAGAATGAAGAACAACAGCATATTTGTTTGAAATCTTTATTTTTCCGTAGCTGGAAGTTAATTATGATAAAATTTCACTCTTGAGGATTTTATGTAAGTTTTGAAAATATTTATATAATTGTATGGATTATCGAGAATAATTAGTCATCTGCTACTGTCCAAAATATGTGTCTGCTCTTTTGAACAAAAGCTGAATTTAAGATCTGTAAAATATTAAATTCTACATAGCATTTAGGGAACTATCTAATGGGATTAGCTGCTTAGCTTACTGTTTTATTTTGTGTATATTCGAAAATTTCTTTTTACAGTGATGATCTATAACAAATATAACATTTCTTTCCTCGACGACTATCTGTAACGAATGTAATATTTCTTTATATGACAACTTTTTGTAACAAAAGTTCTATAATGTTTAATATTTTCTCTGTTGAAACAGCAGTTTAGAGAAATACATGATATTACATTTATTATAATTAGTACATCTTATTAAAGCAAGTACTTTAGTATTCATACACGGTAAGTTTCAAACAACAATCAATTTGAAAATTTTTTCTACAAAGCTCACGAATTCTTTGACCCTTAAGCATATGAAATCCATCAATGTTCAGGTGTTTCAAGGAGTAATGTCTAATTTCAGCTATTTCTGAACTGAAGATAGCCTTTTTCTAGAACCGCACTTATAAGATTTCTGAGAAACTGAATTATTTTGATGAAAACATGTTTCCTGAAATAATAATAATGAGATTACTTTATATAGAAAGACCAAAGAATCAGAAAAAAGAATGATTCTCCTGATTTTTTTGCATTAGAGATGATTTAAAATACACCTCCACATTTATTGGAAAACAGAAATCACGCGAAAGCAAAACATTAATCTTTTGTTCCAGTTCATTATAAAGCCTACTGCAGAACACTGTGAGCCAAAGAGAAATATTTGTTCTATTCATCTTCCAGTGAAATATATCGTCTTATCTTACTTTATATAAAATTATATTTCGATTTTTCAGTTCATAGTTTATATAACCACTAGAGAAGAAACGTTGATTTAAGACCTGTTTCTGCTCTGATTTCTCTATGTCTTTCCGGCCTCCTTCCATGATAGCTTTATTAATTGTTTATTTTGCAAATTAATCTTCCGTTAATATTAACATTAGAAGCATTTATGTCTTTGTAAATGGAAAAAAAATATCTACAGCAACTTTAATATGAAATTTGTGAAGTAAAGTTGTTGTCAGTCCTCCATTACATGGTGAACCTTACTCTTTGCAACTTTATATTCCTCGAATGCTTGAGGGATGAAATCTATTTTCTTGCATTGTTAATCCGAATGTGTGTAGGGAATGTTTTTCCAATCCTATTATAGCCTTATCTAAGCAGAGCTGTGGTTCGCTCGTCCGAAGTTCCGCTGAGATGACGTCAATGGAAATGTCACTGCTTGGCGACCGTTAAAGAAAATTACAAAAGGTACAGTGATGCCCAGATTAGCCTTAGAAAATTATCTCTGCATGAATTATATATCTGGTATATGCATAATAGGGCAAAGTTCTTAGAAAATTGCAATGCTTTGTAAGCTTCATCACATTACATTAAAATGTAGTTAGGAACATTGAGCTTTGCTTTAATAGATTTTCCTATCAGGACAGATGCGAAATGTTTCGAAACAATTGTCAAATCAGACCAAATGTAGGTAATTATTTTAGATTTAGAATATTAAAGATGCATTTAAAGATCACATTGGAAGCAACACCATGAAAAACATCGTTTCCGAGTTGATTAAAATAAATTTTGGACGTTAATAATTAAAACAGTCTCAGTAATCATTGATTGCTGTGACCACAACATCTCTAATTTTATTTTAATAAAATATTAAGAACTCGATTGCAAGAATTGGTATTCTTGCAAAGTTACAAGAAAAAGGTGAAGAAGGAGAATTTAAAATGCTTTATTTAATAGACTAAAGTAAAACGAAAACTATGCAAAACAAATATAACAAATTATACTTAATAATATACATAATAGGTGTTTAAATTTGGTTATTAATTTAGATTTTAATCGAAATTTCTTAAAATCAAGAGATGCTCATAACATTAATCATTTACATGGGTTGTAAAACATTAATATGCTCTTATTCTGCATAATTTTAATGAAGTAGTAAAATCAGTAAGTTAAAAGATACCAAGATGAGACACATACATAGGTTCAGCTTGTAAGGTCCCTCACTTGAAATTCTAAGTTAATGTTGGAAGTGAGGAACCTAGGAACTGATCAGCGAATAATCGCTAGAGTTCGAAGACAGGAAACAACAAGAGAGAAGGATAAATAACCCTTTATTATTTCTATAAGATTTCACAAAACTCCGCCTGGGAGTGAACAAATAAAGTCCGCACTTTGGACTTGAACTTAAAAGACTAAGAATTAAACTAAAACTAAGATTAACTAACTAAGTATAGCCAAAGCTATCAAGGTTCAATGAGAGTTGGCCCCTTAACCTATTTTACTACGAAGCTTAGCAAGGGCCTGAGTACGGCCGAGCGTATAACAGCTTTGAGAGAGAGAGCGGCCAAAAAGGCAGACGTGCGTAGTTCAGAAACTCTGTTTCTCTCTCTGTCTCGGTGAGTAACTTCGTGGTTTAAATACCGCTCCTTCTCATTAAATATTCAGCAAATTCCAAAACTACGTTCTAGCCGGAAGTAGTAAGTTGAAGTTAAGAATTTGACAGGAAAGGAACTTTAACTTAAAATTTAACTGTTAATAAAATTAACATAATCCTTACAAGCTAACGAAAGGCAATTGGAAATTTCCATGTATGTTTTACTTATATTGGTATAAAAGGACATATTTCGCTTAATCATTCCGTCTTCTATACTTTATATTATTACTTAAGATGCATAAAAATGCCCCTGATGTTTAGTGAAATATCTGTCTCCATAATTAAATTTATGTTTCGATTTTATTATATATATTTAGTTCCAAAGAAAGATGCTATATTGAGTGATTTATTAATTAAAACTAAACAGTTTTCATTTGCAGCACATTCTGCTTTGCTTTGTATTATTAACGTGTACAGATATTACTCTTTTCGGGTATATATGGAATGCTTTGAAATACTGCTTAAAATACACTCGTTAACGAAAACAGCAAATTATACTAGACGTTCTAACTGACAGACTTAATTAGTAGTATGAACCAGCGTACTATAACCAGCAATCAATACGCATTTTAACCAGCTTAAGCTCCCTAGGTTTTTCTCTTTATGAAAGATTTGACTTGAATGAAAATGACTTGAAAATTAATTAAATTTCTCATCGATCAATAAAATTCATTGTTTGAGTTTTAAAGATTCCATTTTTGACTTTAATTCTTGGGGAATTTAAAGCATATCTTGCCGCTGTGATTTTAGATATATCAACCAAACTGAAAGAGCGTTGAAGTTTCGCATCGAGGAACACGAATTATTTTTAGGCTTTTGAACTAGGTATTAGTTAAAGATTTCTTAAAATATATAATGAAAGATTATGAAAAACGCTTATGAATAGCTGCAAATTAATCATTCATAATTTAATGCTTCAAACAGACTCGACAAGGGGTAATTATTTAAAATATTAAATTTGAATAGTTAAGGAAATCTGCACACCAGTTTAATCCTTCTTTACTATTTGAATACAAAACAAAAAATTAAATAAATATACAAAGAGTTTTACAAAATTAATTACTCACCATTCTCAAAGCTTCAAGAATATACCCCAACGCAAATTCAGTCCTCTGAAAAAGCCAAGTACAAAAATAATGCAAAATGTACATTACTGTAAAAATATGAAAAAGAAATTAGATTTAAATCACGTCCCTGGTACAATTAATATAAATGAAACAGCTAAAATATGCTCAAAAACTAATTTCGAATATTATAATTTTCTACAGACAAGAGTGCTGCTATTTCGGCTAAAAGTACGTTAAATAAACTTAAAGAAAGAGGGAATTAACCAATATTGTTGACGAAAATACACAGAAAATATTTTTTATTCTGTACTATTATCAAAATGGATGGCCTGGTAAAAGGTGTAGAAACATCTAAAGGTTTAAGGTATGGAAACATTATATAAACGTAAAATGTAAAAAAAAAATAAAAACCTACTTAAATTTCCTAAATGGAGCAAATGTATTTCTAAAGACAACATGTAATGCAAATGAAAAAATAGCGCATAAACTTAAAGTATGCTTACTGTGAACATGGTAGTTAGAAGGAAGGAGTTTACTATTTATGGTAGAAATCATTTTACAAAAGTGAAAAAACTACCAAAGGTTGAGAATGGCATCCTTTACATTGTACGTTTAAGAAATAAACTAAGCCAAAGATTTTTAAATTTACTGAAAATCAGATCTGTCGAATCCTTCAAATAAAAATAAGAAGAAGAAGGATGAAAAAAATTATTTATATTTTAAAATTATGTCATATTACTGTATTATATTTTATAAAGATTTGGAATTTAATACTGAAAGTTTTAAAATAAAGTGTGAAATCTGGTTTAATGAAAATTAAATATAAGAATATATTTTTCAAAAAGACGCTTATATTTATTAAAAAGATCTGAATAAAAATTTAGAAATTGATATACATAATAAAATGTTTAAAGTTTGAAGTTTACTTTCTCAACGTATTTATGTAACAACCCAAATTTGAATTAACATTACAAAATTCAGCAAAGACAACTGAGTCTTATTCGCGTTGTAGCCTTTGTATACCACACCGTAAGCGTATCCGAAAGCATTTAAGAAATATCCAAGAAGGTTAAGAAATGTTCAAGAGCTTATCCAAGAGAATTTAGGAAATATCCAAGAACTATTTGTGAAAGGTTGTCTACGTGCAGAGCCATACAGACTGTTCGAGCATTTTAGAGAAAGCACAGCATATGCATTACTTAAGTGAGTATTCTAGCAGATATCGTTAGATAGAAACATTGCAACACATAGAGCAGTAACGGGATAAGTTTAATAATGCAGATATCACTGAAATTGCAGCATTCATATTCGGTTATAAGTGAACCAATAAAACTTCTCTTTCCGAAATTTGAGTTAAAAACTTTCGGCTATTTCTTAGGTTTCTTAGGTTAGGATACGAAATATTCAAATAATAACTGAAAAAAGCTCTAAGATTCGAGTTTTTAAAATTTAATTTATTTTAAGGATTAAGCTCTAAGGATTTGAATCTTTATCTTTATAAAAATAAAATGTAACTAATAATCCAACTGGTATCTAAAGAAAAACTAAATTAATTAGAACTAGGTATTAGTTCTAGTGTTAATTGTATGGGAAGACACTAAGTTATTTTTTCATGTAGAATCCAGATGACGTTAACAGCATATTTTAAATAATGTTCTTTACTCGAGGAATGTACATATAAGCCAGATTTCTACAGAAAGATCCTTCATGAAGCCATCCTTCGTCTTCGACAGCCAGCCTTCTTGTGCTCTGTGAAACTCAAACAAAACTGTGTCGAAACGCAATTTCTCTGTAATGTGCGCTTTCGCGCTTCAATTATTTGATTCCTTCCAGGAACGTTATAGGATTTTAAAGAAGATCACTGACCTATTTTTCAAATTAGTGCTTTAATCTGCATTCACATAAAAAGTTTTTTATGTTGTAGTAATGGCGAAGGCAATTCTTATCCCTTCTTTCGGTTTCAGTATACTTCTACTAAATTCATTCAACAATTATCAATGGGGACAGGGGAACCAAAAGAAAATACTTGCTTAATTTTCTGTGTGAAAAAGAATAATGTTCAGTTGCATTCTATAATAGTTTCAAATATGTATAATTCAAAAACAGTTTTTTCTGGATATTTAGTAAGAGAAATAAAAGTTCTTATTTAAATGTATATGCAACCACGTTAATTCCATAAAAGATGCGGAATTCTCATTAATTTACCCTATGCATTTCTTTATAAGTGGGGTTACAGGAAAGAGCTATCCATGGCAGCTGATAGCTTGTATAATAACTGAGTATCCGAGTAAAATATAGTTTTGTTTTTAAAACAATTTAAATAAAAAATTCTGACTCATGCAATGTCTAGTTGCGGCACTCGAAATTTCTTAAATCCTAATATGATCCTCATGATCTCTTGAAGTTTGGTCACCCGTGATAAATAAGTAATGTTTTATAAATATGATAATTTAATTAGCTTTAAAATTATGTAGGTAATATATATATATATATACATAAGGCTTAAACTTATATAGGCAGAATTGTTGTTTTACGATTACTTGTGACGTCAGACTATAACTGAAATAGTAGTACAAATTTTATTTAATTGAGCATATGACAGGTAAATAAATAAAATATATTCTTAGTAAGCGTTATGCCAGTTAGATACTGATTAATAAAAAAATCGTATCTTAATTTGGAAAATAAAACCTCAGTAAAATGCGCTTTTAATCAAGTGCAGGTTTGTACTATAAAGAAGCGTCATACAGACGTTTTTCGAAAAATAAAAAAATTATCATATATCTACGTTATAGTACAAATACAACTTCGTTATTACAGATTTTGCAGACTGCAAATAATTTAAACTGAGATGAGTTTAGCTTACAAAGTTAAACATGTTTATAACCTTTCGCACAGCATGGAAAATTTTTCCAGTGTTGTGGCTGCATTTGTAAATCTATGATCATAGTCACAGAAAGCAAAGACTATCTCAAATTCTCGGGGAAAAATTACTTTGACTACTGACTCTAATTTAGAGGGCTCGTTTGTAAAGTATTCACTGTACACAAAAGTTTCATTCTTAATGAATGTTCTGTTTATTATATTTTTAAAAATTTGCAACGTCGATTTGAAAAATCCCGTTTAAGAAACATTTCCCTAGAAAAAATAATTGATTTACAAATCTCAAGTAATATTTCCTATCCTCAATTTTCTTGACTACTCGGTAGTTTCATATCCCATAATTTTATACAGGTTGAGTCTCATTATGTAAAAATTTATTGTCATTATTTTATTATTGGAGTTTATTTCTTATAATTTAGAACAGTACATTTTTATTGAAATCAAATGATAAACATAAATGAACTTTCCACTTTCATTTGTCTTGCAAAGAAAGTTGTTTGAAGTAACGTCTTTTAAGAGAATGTACGTAAAGCAGTTAATCAAGATGGATAAAGTTTATCAATTCACCTTGGTTACAATTTTAATGAACGAATTTAATATGTTTAACGGGAACTGGACTGAGTCATAAAACCACGAAAACATTTTTCAATCGCGTGGATGATCCTGAATCTCATAAACCTTACTGGTGAATTAGTCCGCTCTGCTGGTTTTGCTCTAATCATGCAGACACGCGAGGAAACAATAAGAGATGAAATACTGTTAGAAGGGTAAATCTGCGGGTGAATCAAAAAAGGAAAGGGGGCCATCCTTAGTATTACCCTCGCTGTGACGGTTTTCGGATTTCGATCAACGTGCGAGGCAGCGGCCATTGGCAGTTGGCGACAGGCTTTGGCGCTGAATCTTTGCGTTGCGGCAAACCTTGGCGGTAAACGAAGAAGCAGGCAGTGTGCCGGAATTCCTCCAGAGTCGGTTTTCTAATTGGATTACAAGGAGGCCGTTCTCAGTCAGCATGGCCGCGTCGAGTCGCAAGATTCGACACGTGTGGGACGTACGAAGAGAGAGGACACCTGAGGCATAGCAATGCATAGTAGTACGCGAAACATAACAACGGAGGAGGTCCTCGGAGGGTGAACCTAGATCGCGAACGAGCAGGCGGGATCGTAATGTCAAGATGCCTGGGGGACGGAGAGGACTCGTTGCTCCACAGAACACTTTCCTGGAGAATATCATACGACGGTATAACGCCCTGCGTAAGTACAAATTCATTTATTCCCATATTTTAATTTCCAAGTTTAGCAAAATTATCCAGGTAGTCTGGCAAACGAAACATTTTCAAGAAGGAGCAAAACTCAGAATAATCCCTTATGTGTAAACCTTTCTCCACTTTTCATATATATATTCCTTCACACTGTGTTTGCTAAATTGAAAAGAATTTGGAAACAATTTCTTAATTATTTATATGCTTTTGATAAAAATATCTGTTTTTGAAGCGATTCATTTATCAGTGTCAGGGGTGGCTTTTTGTACGAATGTTTATTTATTTTGATGCTATAAGTTGTAAACTTTTCAACTAGGTGACAGATCGAAGTAATTGAAAACTACATTTTATTTAAAATGATAAAAGTAATGAGCATTTAATTAAGATAAACATTTTGCGCAATTTGAGAAAAATTAAACGAATTCCGGAAATTTTTATTTATCAAAATTTTGGTTGACTTGTTACTCAAATCTCTCAAAAATGCATGATTTTGATGTAAAAATCCCAACAAAACATGAATTCAAAGAACGAAAATACTTAGTTTTTTTCCAAATTTATTATGTATAACTACGTTATTGTCTTTTAATTATTTTATGAATTTCAATACTTAAAAACAGATACAAATGAAGCGCAATGAGGCTTGCGCAACGTAGATTTTGAATGTAGCTAGACTAGTTTTCATCAGATGTAATTTATACATTGTAACTTTGTTTGAAATTTGTTTGAACTGCACATAGTAGAGTCTTTAGTTTAACAAAATAAAATGTATTTACATTTAGTGAACTCGTCAGTATGCGAAGTCAATTTTCTGACACAGGATTTAAATAAAAGCAGCTGCGTGGACTTTAAAAAAAACTCAGCAGGATTTTCCCTTTCATGTTAAGCATATACGTAAATAAAGCTCTTCTCATAGTCTACAAAACCAAGTCAAAGAAAATTTACTTGTTTTGATTAATTTCATATAAATGATACTAAAATAGTAGCCTACCAGTTTCATTTATAACATTATAAAAGCCATAACTGTTTACAGATAAAAATACAAAGGGTAAATCTGCAAAAACTGCGAATAATTTAAAGAAATAGAAGCAGACTTAGAGTAAATGTTTAAATTTTGAAAAAAAAAAAACACTTTGTAGAATTAGACTTTTAATATAATTCTTATAAGAAGCACCGATTTTTAAGAAATAGATGTTTACTACATCTGCAAATTTAAAAGGAATTTTGAAAGTAACTTACATTTTCCATATATTTTCCGCATATTTTACATTTATTGGCTAAAATACATATGAGAAAGGGAAATCGTATGTCCAACAAATAGGCATATTCTTGTTTCTATTTTCTGAGGGATAAAGCAGAAAATTATTAGTTTAGCAATGGAATTTTTTTATCAATCATTCCTTTAAAATCATCATATCCGTCATCATTTAAATCCAATCATATGCGAATTCAATTCAAAGAGATAGTACATGAAAATTTTTGTATTTTTAGCAGAAAACATTTCAGGACTCTTTTCAAAAAACATTAAAAAAGTCAAAATTTCCAGCATTCATGTTTTAGATGTTTATGTATAACAGTTAACTCTTGACGTAAAAAGCGTAACAGTAACAGTTAAACTCTTGACGTAAAACCCTCTTGATAGCAGGGTACACAATTAATACTGAAAAAAGGAAATTACTGTAATCACAGTTTTTTAATGAAGTAAAACAAAAATTGAAACGGGAAGATTTATGCTTTCATGATGATTTTAGCGCATTATATGATCGGTTTTGATATAAACTATTAATTAGAGCCTTTTTTGCTGCTTTGTTAATGACATTACTATATGTTTCAATTATGTGTCGTATAAATATATCAGTTTTTAAAATTCTAGAAGTTTGCTATTAGAGAGAAAGACTGTTCATTTACATTTCTCTCATTGATAAAAAAATTACATGGGTTTTTAATGGGATGGTTGATAATTAATGGAATAATTAAATTATTTCGTATTGTGTATATTTAAATATCCTTTAAATCTCTGTATTTTCATTTAATGGTAGCCTATTAAATTCATGAACAGATATAAAATTTAAAATACTGCTTTGAATATGTTAATATTTTAACTTTCGTTCTGTATTTCATATGAATATATTACGAAAAATATGAATGAACAGAGCATGAGTTAGTTTCCTTGTTATTATTATATATAAAATGTTTTCAATAAGACTTGCAGAGTTCGTTTCAAAGATTCTTTTTTGGGGGGACACAAAAGAAAATCGCATCCTTATTAATATTCGCTAACTATAAATTACCGAATAATTTGAGTTTTTGCTATTAATATTTAGAATAACATTTTATTTTATCCTTTTTCAATCCGTTTTTTTTAAACCAAATCTGAAAGAGTACGAAGTGGTTAATTCATAAATATATCTTTCATTTTGGGAATATTCATATTCTTTTCATCATTGAAAAAAATCATAGAGCATAAAATTTAAAAATCTTTAAAACATTTGCTAAATAATTTTGTCTAGTTTGGTAAAATGCAACCATAATAGGGAAGAATCTTATTTAATTTGTATTATAATCAAGTTGGTATCAGCATATCATGTTTTATACCTGATTTCATTCTTAAAGTGGTCGTTACACATTAAGTACAAAGCCATGGTGATGCCAAAAATTCCTTCACTTTAAATAAGTTTTTAAGCTAACAGAAATTATAAAATTTATTTGAAATCATAAAATATTAATTTTACAATTGCTAATTGCTTACACTTGAATTCTGAAGTGAAAATAGTTTCCTGAAAATATTTATAATAAGTGCATAATATTCTTCCGCCAATATTCCTGTAAATTAAAACTGCAGAGTGAAATCCTTGATTTATTGAAAATAAAAGTCTAACTGATATAATTTTAAATGAAAGATTATCTGTATCTTTAACTGATGGCTGTAGGTACTAAGAAGTTGCAAAACGTTGATTATAATCCAGCACAACAATATCGCCTTCTACCGGCGGTGTTATGTTATTAATTCATGCCTCATTTATATAAAATGAAAATTTTAAAGTAAAAAGCATTTCTAGTGGAATACATCTAATTTTTAGAGTAGTTATGCATTAGTGCCACATTATTATCATATATTTGGTTGCTATTGCAAAACATATAATATTTTTTTATACAACTTTCACGTGGTTTGACAGAAAACCGGTTTTCATAGTATCATATTTCATCAAGAACTAAGGTTTTTAGGTTTCATTTTATAATTATAGTAGCTTAGCTAACTGAGCCATTTAAAAGCAATGAATGCGCTTTCTAATACTTCATACCTTTGCTTTATTATCATAATATATCTGATTAATTATATTCCTGGTACATTGTATTGCTATAATTTATAGTTAATCCAAGGCGATAACTTTGATGAACATTTACGTTATTGATGTAATATACAAAGCATATTCCTAACACTGCATAGCATGTAGCTGGTACAGAGTAATCATTTGCTTTTAACATCTGTTTTTACGTATTTTACTCATACACAAAGTGCTTCCTACTATTGAAAGAAATAACTCGTTACATTGATATGCGTTCTTACACCAAAACAGAGCACTGTGAATAAAAAATATATGGGAAGAGTAAATTTATCTTGAAATTTTTACGTAATGATAGGTGTATCTCAATTATAAAATACATGAATATTTTGAATTAAATTCTTTATTTTCGTTGAGATTTATAAGAAAAACTATAACGGGTATTCGGGTAAAAATAATTAGCAAGAGCGCCTATTGAGATTTATTTTACAGTTTTCATTTCAGTTCCTTTTCAATATTTCTCTTGAATAACCGCATTATTCTTTACTAGAGATGTAACATTCTAGTTCTACACTAGTTCAAATTTCATTTGTAGTTCAAATTTCATTTACATGTCAAGGAGTTATTTATTAATACTTTTTTTTTGCGAAACTAGTCCAAAATACGAAAAACTTGCAAACTATTTATCTAAATTATGCTACGAGCTAAACTATATTTAAAAATTCTGATTTTCGCTTTCTAAAGTTAATCAATAAAATATGCAAGATAGACAATACAAAACAGTTTTAACATTAAAGCTTTTCTAAACATAATAACAGGTGCAAACCGAAATACGGAATTAACAGAGCAAATCCGAATTATTCTATTTATTGTTCTGCAATTTTTAAACAGATTCATATGTTAGAAAAGTATTTATATGTACGAATATAGTTGAAAACTCGTAAATTTAGAAGCATGTTTACGTCTTGGTTTAAAATATTACAATACTTGGTTTAAAATATACTTGCGAATATGTAACAACTCAAGTTAAAATTTCACTTTCTCTGTGCATTTATTCTCGGTTTTCTTTATCGATATATCTTCTCCGCACTGCCGGTCTCCACACTCGCTATTGGCTCGGGATTTCTATCACTTTCTTGGGCGTGTTCTGCTCCATTTCTTTGCTCTCCTCATCCTACGCATACGCAACTTTTGAAATTTCTTCCGTTTTCATAAACAGACACACACACATAACTATACATACATACATACATATATATATATATATATATACTCATACATACATGTATCCAGTTCTCTACTTCCCGTAATTGACAAATGACTTCCAAAAATTTATATTTCCTTTCCCAGAGTGGATAATACCAGATTTTATTTAAAGTTTATTTTAAAGTACCAGATTTTATTTTAAGAAAGATTTTATTTCGTAATATTCAATTTACTGATGTATAAGATCTTCAATGATAGCAATAATAACCATAATAATTTATGATCTACGTTTCTATTTACAAAGTTAACAGTATAAAAAATTCTACGCTATTTAAGAATATAAGTTCTAACGATAAGACAATTCAGATAGATAAATGCACCAAATCTGGTTAATCAATAATTAGTTAGATAATAAATAATTATTAATCAAATTATTTTTCTGAGCGAACGAATAATAGTGACTGTTCAAGAAGAAAGATAAAACTATTGGAAAAGCACATTGAGCCCTATTGGCAAAGAACATTAATGTTTAAGTGAAATTAATATCTATAAGAAATTGAATTTTGATACTTGTCAAACAAAGTTCGTTATGTTAGGAATGCTATTTCTTAAATCTATTACGTGCCGGTATGAAAAAGAAAGGCGCATTGAAAAGGTGTCTAAAAACATTCATGTTTTAAATTCAAAATTTATTTCACTTATATGCAAAGGTTGTATTTTGAAACGAGCTTCCTAAATGCTTTTATGGCAAAATAAAAGGCTTGTATTGTCGCTTTCATATTAATACGTTTTCAGTTTCTATATTAATAGCACTTTTGAGGAGAGCGATGAAGTAACAGCATTAACATGTTACGAAAATCTACATTTTCACAACAAAATACTTTTCAAGAAAGATATTTTAAGAAAAGAAAGTTTATTTTATCTATTTGAACATTTTGTTTATTTTAAATTTGTCTATAAATTTATTCCTTATCGGAAGCGTTTTAATGATAAAGTACGGATAATTTTGTACATTTACATGTATTCCATGTCCTACTATATTATTTTAAACTATGCATTTATGTATGCGTGAAATATTTAATAAAGAAAATGAAATCAATATTTCTCTCCTTCCTCAGGAAGTGATAAGTTCTCTTATCATTCACTTTAAGCATTATTAAGTAACAAAATAATTTTTAAAAATTCTTTCACACTTCTTTTGATAGTTTAAAATGGAAAGAATACTTAATAGTATCTAAAAGAACTATTTGAATGTTTATTATAATTATACCAAACTATACTGCTCTATAAGAATAAATAATAGTACCCCTCACATGCCAAATAAAGATTGATATTAATGAATAAAAATTTGATATTTTCAACTCTATCACTAAAGGCGTGAACGATTATTATTTGAAAATATTTTCCCAAATAATTCAAAATGTTTGGAAACTTTCAATAAATTGTAAGTGTAATGAGGTTTGATACTGGGGAATTGAAATATAAAATATTCCAGTTCGTATAGTTTTTTTAATCAAACAAGCAAATTAAACGTCAAAATCTTAGTTTCTAGAACATATGCATAGTGTAATAAAAGATTTGCTTCAACTATGAATTAATTTAAAATAGTAATTTTGATAATTTGATAATAATACTCCTTTAAAATATTTTATGTTAAAACTCAGTGAATGTAGGAAAATTTTAAGGGAACTGTCTTAAACACGAACAGCATATTTTCACATATTTCTTAAAGTTCTATTAAAATTCTGATAAATGTCTAGTTTCATTAAAATTTGAAAACATTAGATTTTTAATTCCAAGCATGTTAACTGAAGCAACTTTAATTCACATTCACAATAATTTTAAAATTTAAAAATATTGTTAACCAACGTTCCTACTAAATTTCTACTGCATGCAAAGGCATTTCTTTCTATTGTGTTAAAATGCACTTGAGGAGCAAACAAACCTGGAGTAGATACAAAAATATTGTTCAGTAGCGAATGTATAGATCGAAGAGTTACTCAGACAGACTTTCGCGTTAACCACATGGGGAAAGGCCAGCAGGGATTTTCTGGCGCACACGGAGACCATATATTTTGGTTCAAGAACTACAGTGAATCTTGGCAGTCAAACATAGGAAGGCAGGAAGGAATTCTGACCAAACGGTTGAATCAAAATTGTTTCAAGATGAATAAATCTGAGAAGTTTCTAGAAGAAAAGACTTAAAAATAACTCTAGCTACATGGAAAGGATAGCAGGAAATAAAAACGGTTGCAAAGAAAATTTGATTGTCTATAGTTGTTAATTTCGGATACGAAGGAAGGCATTTTTTTTAGGTAGAGCACGTTAAATAATTGCTATTTAATTTAATGCATTTTTTTCTGGAAGTTATTTGTAATTAATAATAAAAGGTGTGAAATACAAAAAAACGTACTGTAACATGCATAATGTTTTAGTAATTAACAGCATTTAATTAAGGACAAACTTGATTAGACCCAAAACGTTTTTACGCCTTTTTTTTGCGTTTCGCCTTTCGAAAATTCAGCAAGCATTGCAACATAACTTCAATTAAGAATCCATCCATCTCAGATGTTTTTCAAAACAACTGTCCATTCTAATTGATATGTTTTATGAACATTATCCACCTACATCATTTTACTGATGAAATTTAATATGTGATTGTACAGACATCCCCCGTTTATTCGCCTGGTTGGAGACCAGTGAGCAGTGCTGGAAAATGCTAAGTTGCCGAAATGTGAAGCCATAATTTGATTAGCTGATAGAATTTGGTTTCTGAAGAAAGTAAATATTGCAGTACATGTTATTTGGAAAAGATAATTAACACACTACATGTATACAATGCTGCCTTGAATATGTTTCTCTAATGCGTTAATTAATGTTAAATTAATGTTAAAATAGTGAGTTAATTGCTTAAAACGCGTTAATTAATACGGTAATTGCTTAAAAATGCGTTAATGTTAATGCGTTAAATGCTTAAAAAGGAGAAAACAATTAATAATTACTTTAAGTTTTTAATTTATAACTTGATTTTCAATGAAAATAATTATGAAGCAATTTGATATTTATTCAAATATTATTAATTTCTTTCATTTGTATAGTATACTCTCACTTACTTTTAAAGCTGCTATAAAATATCGCTCTGTACAGAATAATATTTACTGGTTACTATCTTAAAAGATTTCTATCTAAAATCAATACGGATATACATAACATCAAACTGATTTCAACTAAGAAAATTTGTTAAAAAGTATAAAGATGTTGATTAATATGGACGTGATATTGGGTACTGAAATTTAGAAAATTTCAGGATTCATGGCCGGGGAGAAATTTTTTCTCGATGCTTGAAATGTGTTTCACTTTCTGTATGAAATCTACTGTCAAAGCAGATCTACCTTAATTTAGTCCGGAAAAATATTTTACCTCGAGCGTTAGTTTCTCGAGATAAGAGTATATCTCCACTGGTGAGCAAAAAGTAAAATTTTCATGCACTTTTTGTTTCATCTAAGGTTAACTTCTGCTTGCCATTTAGTCCTAAATTTCGCCTTGATTAGAGTGCAAAATAGGTGGTCTTTGTCCATTGTTAGTCCTTAAAGATGCTCGGGATTTTGTGAAAACTATTCCAAATTCTCATTTATTTTGCTTTGCACTGAAGGTGAAAAAAGAAGTTATTAAGTTTTTCTGGAGGGAATGGTTAGCATAAGAAATCGAAATTTTCGAAAGATTGAATTTGCTGCGACACACTTTGTTCCAACAAATCTTCTAATGATCATGTCTGACCTTTGTGTCTTTTCCAAAATTGTGTGCTAAATGTGTAATTTTCTGCCGTTTCTGGAATTACCTACATTAAAACATGAATTAACAAACGTTAACGTAGTATGCATGACTAATAAATTAATGTGCTTTGTTTACAGAACTTAATCCTTGGAAGCTGATTAAAACTTTTAGCTGTAAATTTTATGATTATTAGCGGTATCATTTGATACTTCTTTGTAGTTAATTCAGAAATCGAGTAATTTAAGAAATTCAGAAATTATTGTAATAGGCAATAGGGCCTTAAACCTAATATCCACTATGAAATGCATTACTTCTCAAATATGTTTTAGAAATTAAAGCGGTTTAAACAATATTCACGTTCGACTAACGAGTTGAAAGCAAACATGCTTATTTTATCTTAGAGGATTTAATCGGTTAATTAATTTAATCATTTTAAGACTTAACTTACTTAAGTCTTAATATGACCTGAATATACTTTCAATAGTCTGAGGTTTCAGTTTTAATAAACTAGTACCTTTCTTAAACTAAGTCTTGTTAAAATTTCGAATTTTCGTTTTCGTCGTGTTGTCTCCCCAACATCCAAACAGTAAGGATGTATAACACTGGCAGTAATACGCGGGGTGATATCCAGGCGAACGGGTTGGCTGCATGGGTTTTCGTAGTGTCCTCCACGATTGTATCCCTCACCTTAGACCGCCTAGATGGGAAAGTGGTTAGTGACACTGACTGCAGTACTGAAGGCCCCGAGTTTGAATACTGGGAAAGGCATGGATGTAAGTTGTCTGTCCCTTCGTAGGAGGCAACGGTGTTCCAGCTATTAGGTGCCTCCATAATAAAGTAACCACCGCTTCCGCCCTTAGTAGTGGCCAACGTCTCTCACGGCTAGTGCCCGCAGTTAGAAATAAAAAAAAAACCTTCCCCTTAGGGGCAGATAGCTCTAGCGCTCTATACCATAATTAAGCAAACCAAACTCTTTAGATGGTCACAGTTTTTGAAAAATGTTGATTGTTATTAATTTACTTTAATGTATTTTAAACGGATTAAACAAGCATTTTATTCAAAATATATTGGAGTTAGATAAACGTTTATAGCTTAATGCTTAATTTAACGAGACTTTTAATGACAAAACTAAGTTGTAGAGCAAGGATTAGCAACCGGGGGGAATTTTAAAGTTTCAGGGAGGATGCGGGCAGCCTTTTATTCAGCTGTTAAGTATTTACTTTAGTTTATGAGTAAAAAAACTACTTTTATTCAAGTTTTGGTATTTGCGACACTTTCTTCATTTTTTTTGCTTAATTTATAAGACATGTTAAAATGTCATCTAAATCTAGATAAATGCACATATTTATTTTTTGAGTTCTGGAAAGGAGGGAGATGATCTTTGAGCAATGGTGAAAAGAATGCAGGGGCAGAAAAGGTTGAGATCCTCTGCTCTAGAGACTAGAGTGTCTTTTGCAACTCTTATGAGTGCTCTTTATTTAAAAGTAGAAATTCCATTAGAATGTTCTTGAAAAAATACTTTAGTTTTAGAAGTTTATTAGTATATATTATAATGATAATGTAAACAATGTTGCGTAGTCGTTTTGAATTTAGTTCATTAACGACAGATGTCGCGAAAATTGTGCATTAATCTTATGTAAATATGTGTTTTTGTATTTTAATTGCATTAACAAAATTAAATAAAATTTCACAGTAACTTAATAAGATAAAAAGTACCGCTTTTAGCAATAGTGTTTTTTTTAATTTAGAGGGAAATATATTTTAAAAGAATTTGCTTAGTCTTCATTTATCATATTAACTAACTGCGTTTTTTAATGTGCTAAGAGCATTAAACGGATGATTCATTGTAAATGAATTCTCAATTCTAAATATTTAAATTCTAAATATTTCTTAATATTGTAGTAGAGCGTATTTAATGTATTTCGTAAAATAAAGTCTGCTTAGTCAAACAGTATTATAACAGAACAGGCTATCAAAATATAATTCTCGCGTTTTATACCTTTTATCTAACAATTTATATGAATTTGTTCATACTTGTTTTAATCGTATTTAAAGTAGAACGTTGCAGTTTTCATGGCTATTAATATATATAATGATATTACTTGTGTTAGGAAGAAATAATGAAATTTTATTAGTGCAGTATGAATTAATTTTGTTACATTACATTTTGTTACATTTACTATTTTTTTTGTTATGTTACTACTTTGTACATTACATTTTGTTATATTACTATGTTTCTTGTTACTATGTTTACTATGTTTTTTACATTACTATATTCTGGTTCAGCTTTAAATATTTAATATTTATTTGGTTACCATATTGGTGATTATTATTTTTAGGTTTTTATTTCCTTTGACCATAAACTGTACTATACTAGCATCTTAATTTATAGTTTCTTCCTTGATAGTCAAATATTATTTTCCTGTAGAACAGTACCTGTATGTCAAAGCATTGAAAATGTTTTCACATGCAAGACACAAGGCTCGTAAGCTATATGGGAAACAAATACAAGAAGCTTTAAACGCTGCTTTCGTTCTTGCCTCACGTGACGTTTCGACGGTTCAGGGAAGCTAAATAATTATTATTTTCTATTGAACATAAACTTAATTTTAAAAAGCATACTTTTAATCATGCAACCTATTGCAACAAAGCCGATATGTTTCAATGTATTAAGGATGCAAAGTTCTATCTTTATGCACCAGTTCAAACACATACAATAAAATTATGGAATTCTGTGTTTAAATTAAAACGTATTTTTTTTAAGATCTGCATCAACACATCTCAAATTAATTTTCGTTTTCAGCGCTCGCATTTTTTGCTTATTAAACTGTACTAGCATCTTAATTTATAGTTTCTTCCTTGATAGTCAAATATTATTTTCCTGTAGAACAGTACCTGTATGTCAAAGCATTGAAAATGTTTTCACATGCAAGACACAAGGCTCGTAAGCTATATGGGAAACAAATACAAGAAGCTTTAAACGCTGCTTTCGTTCTTGCCTCACGTGACGTTTCGACGGTTCAGGGAAGCTAAATAATTATTATTTTCTATTGAACATAAACTTAATTTTAAAAAGCATACTTTTAATCATGCAACCTATTGCAACAAAGCCGATATGTTTCAATGTATTAAGGATGCAAAGTTTTATCTCTATGCACCAGTTCAAACACATACAATAAAATTATGGAATTCTGTGTTTAAATTAAAACGTATTTTTTTAAGATCTGCATCAACACATCTCAAATTAATTTTCGTTTTCAGCGCTCGCATTTTTTGCTTATTAAACATGCAAACGTATATCTCATTTACCAGACAATTTATCCTCGCTGTATATGTAAGAGCTTCGTTTGGAGATTCACATCACACAGAAAGACTCGAAGTTTTCCTGCGGTTTATTTGGCAGTACTATGGGCTAGATGGATACTAATTTCCATAACTCCTTAAATGTTTAACCTTAATACGAGCCAATGGTCTATTTCTCCATGGGAACAAGCACTAAACCAACACATCAGTACTCAAACAGAATTAGTATACTTTACTATAGTTTTTTCTCCTGATAGAAAAGGATGTGAATAATTAAGAAAGCGCGTGAAATTCGGAAATTCTATCAGCTACAAAGCATTAACTCAAAACCGTTTCTATCAAAGACGCTGTATATGAAATATACATTTTGTTGATAAGAAAGCCTATCAAAATTTACCAAGGAACGCAGTAACAGCTGCAGGTGATTGCAGAGTATGTGTTTAACTTTATATGTAATGAATATCATATTTTTAAATAATAAATCATTTGGTAGAAATATAAATTTATTAATGTAATAAATCGTCCTGCAACCTTAAAAAATAGATTTTTGAAAGTAATTTAAAGAAAAATATAAATTTTTTACAGATATTTATGTTCATATATAAATCTGTTTCTTACTTAAAATTACAGCTGCTAATACTGTCTGTGAAGTGATTGCGGCCCTCGCTTTTAAATAAAACTGAATTTCCTTTCAAAAAGTGCAGATTTTAATTCATTCACATACCATAAGAATCGTCATTCAGTAAATGAAAAAGTACTTGCTCCAGGATTTCCTTACATAACATTCTTCGTGACTACTTTGACGTATTTCATGGGGAATTCATCAATGAATAATACCATTCCATTTGACGTAACCTAATGAATGAATGAAAAGCGAGCATAAATGATAAAGGTATTTTTATCTCACTACCTTGACCTATGCATTACTTCAATGGTTTTATTTTTAGAATAACAGCATTTAGATCGAAAATCATTTATAGTTCTTCCTGAGCTACGTTAAAGTAGTCCGAAAGATATTTACCGAAAATCTTCCAATTCCATTATATACTGGTTTAAAAATAATTTATAAATTCTGTAAAGATAATTAACATTTTCCGGTGTCTTTTCTGTTTGAGTTTAACACTTAAACTAAATATACTTTAAATAGTATTTTAAACAATGGCTTATAAGACAATGGATGCAAAATAATATAAAAGGTTTTCGTAAAATATTTCATAACATGTTGAGTAATTTAATCCCAAATTTGGAAATAAAAAATATCTGTTTGCTATTAAGAAACACAAAATTGTAAAACTATTATTACGATATACGAAAAGGCATTAATAATGTATTTTACGAAATCCTTTCTAACTGCATCTAACCCCCACAAAATGGTAACAAAACATGAAGAATATAAGATACTTCTTTATGTTTTAGCTATTACAGATGTTTTCAACAAATGTTTCATGTGGCTGCCTTGAAAATATTTTAAACGTCTCTGACTCCATACAAATATATAAATTCATGTAATGTAAAATAGGAGTTAAAAATTAATAGTAGTTGCAGAATTAGTTTTTGGGAATGCATTTAAAATTTATTCTATACCAGAGGTGATATTACTTACGTAAGCAAGCAATAATGAATATTTCTTAGTGCCGTATGACATAATTTTGTAGAAAATGGCAGTAAAATGTCTCTAACAACTAAACTGCCTTGATATTTTTCATTTACAAAAGTAGTGTTTTTTTAACATAGACAGTAATGCTATAAGGCTTCTTATAAAACGCTTAAGACTTCTAGCAGTTAACGAATATATTAACTTATAAGGTATTTTCTTCCTCCTTTCCACCTGCCTGTGTGGTGTAATTGGAAACGTTCTCGATTGACGTGTGTTAGAGATGTCCACGGTTCGAGACCCGGCGAGGGCATTGCCTGTTTTTTACGTCTCTTGCTTCAATAGAAAAAAAAACCTAGTGACTGTACGAAGTTGTTTGAACTTCTTGAAAACGAAAATTTGTTTAGAAGAAAGGACAGAGAAAGAAAATTCTCTCTCCTTTTTTTTTTTTTTTAAATTTTTCTTTTAATGCCTTTTACATGCTTAAAATCAGCACTTAAATGAAGTTCCTTATTTTGTTCGATATTGTTCTTTACGAATGAAATGAACCTGTCTTATGTTTTACTATGCTCAGTTACTTCCGCTATTCTAATATTCTTACAGTTTCTCACTCTGTCCCAATCAGTGGAAAACGTACATCACATTACAAAAATAGGTGTCGTAGTCACATGTTAAACATAATTTCTAAAGCTTCAAACAGACGAGGGAAGAAGCTTTTTTCGAGTTATAAAATTCAAACTATGAGCGTTAAAGTAAACGTAACGAAAAACAGGGTTTTAATTTTTGCTAATCGCCTCTGACATCCTTCTGCTTAATTTCAGAGTATCCTTTTCCATTTATGTACTAATTGTTATTCATAATTGAACTCACGTAAACTGGTTTTTCTAACCAAAGTGAATAATTTGCTAATGGATTAGGATTAAGAAACTACAATACATGTTTCCTAATATTCGTCATTTAAGCTGCGCTCATTTTCGATTAAAAAAAGTCTAAACATGAATTGAAAAAAATATATTAAAAATCCTTCCTCTGGTTCTTAAAGTCTTTTAGTATTGCAGACTAAAAATAAAACATTATTGTATAATCGTCATGTACTCTGCCATGATTTATTACAAAGAATAACAACCATTATACGGATCACAGATGTATGAAACGGATATGTTGATCAAACACAAGTGGTAGACAATTTTAATGTGATAAAAGAAAACTTATCAATCATCAAAATGTTGTGGGAAATGAAGACAGTTTTAACTAGGATACTGAGCATCATTCTGTTTCTTAATTGATTTATAAGTATAGTTAAAATGTGTGAGCTATTTTAGATATTTTTCTGCTTTCATACGTTTAAAGATAGCAATTTCACCATCTGTGTTCAAATATATTTTAAGCAATAATTTTTAATATCATCTCAAATTATTCGTAGTATATTCTTGGATAACTAAATGTAAGCAATTTAGTAGAAATCTGTGGTACGTTTTAAGGTTATGAATGTTTGAATTGTGACAAACATTTTGTGACACTTTCTCACTAAACCACCCAGAACTGAAGATAAGCATTTACAAAAATTCTGAAGATCGTGGCTTCTTAACAAACATAATGCATTCCACTTGAGATAAACTGTATGCCATTTTCCTTTCACTTACTAACGCATTATGTAGACTTCAATAAAAAATGGCGTGATGCAAGCCCCTTAAAAATATCAATATTTAATACTTTTAGAATTTTTGTTTAGTTTAAGGATTTATTTTTTTCTTTGTAAACCACACACTAAATACTCAGGAAATCAACTTATTTGATTAGAATAAATCAAATAAGTTGATATGATTAATTCTTATTATTCTTATTATCTTATTTGATTAGAATCAACTTATTTGATTAGAATTAATCAAATCAACTAATTTGTTCGCAGTTTAAAAACATCGTCGTCGAAAATATCGTGGTAAAAAATAAAGTATCTACAAATCATCGCATGACGATAACATCGCAGACATGCTTCTTTCAGGCTTTAATAAGCATAATAAGAATTAATCAAATAAGTTGATTTGATTAATTCTTATTATGCTTATTATCTTATTTGATTAGAATCAACTTATTTGATTAGAATTAAATTAGAATTAATTTTCTGATGAAAAGCTAATCAACTGACGTGTATAGTCTGACACGACAGTCTGCTCTTAGAAGAACAGAAAACTAATCTTTATTTTCTAGATACCATGTTATTTGCTTTATAGAGACATTAGGTATTTTTTGGCAGCAGGAAAGAGAAAAATTAGCAAACGCTTTCGTTGGGAATCTAACCATGGACCTCTGAATAGCGGCGCAGCGTGCAGAACCACTACACCTTGAAGGCACGGTAGGAAGGTGGGAGAAATACCTTATATACTCCCCCTTTTAAAGGACGACTGGGGTTTTTAGGGGACCCAATCGCCAAATCCTGGGTGAGGAGAATCATCATCCAACACCCTTTTAGTTCGTGTGCCACTGTAGAGACATTAGGCATTTTTTAGGAGCAGGAAAGATGGAGAATTAGCAACCGCCTTCGCCGGGAATCGAACCACGCACCTCTGGAATACCGGCCCAACATGCAGAACCACTACACCACAAAGGTACGCTAGGAAGGTGGGAGAAATACCTTATAGACTTAGCACTAATTTTTTATTTATAACGCAAAAATGAATTTATATGTCAAACCTTTAGTATAACACATCTAACTTCGAAAACATCTCTAGGGCATAAACTAATGAACTTCATGTAAAAAACTTGAAAATGAGTAAAAAATTTTATTTCTTGATTAATTGTTAGGAAAAGAGTGTAATTTTTTCTTCTTATTTTACGCTTTTTAAAATGATTCTGTACTACTTAAACGAAAGTTGAAACTTTTATACAGTTAAGAATAAGTGTTTCTCGAAATCAGTTATGAAACCTATATAACCAAACTATACTTAAATTTTTTTTCTAGTCGGACAGACTTATTTATCATCTTAAACTTAGTTTTAACTGCTTTTGTCAGTTGAATCTGGTTACAGCCGAAAACATCGCGGCAAAAACATCGCGGACGAAAACGTCGCGGAGAAAACAACGCAAGGCAAAAATGTCGTGCTACAAAACATCGTGGGAGAAAACATCGCAACGAGAAAACATCGCAGTTCTAAAACATCGTGGTACAAAACATCGTCGTCGAAAATAAAGCGGTTCAAAAACTTCGCAGTTTAAAAACATCGTCGTCGAAAATATCGTGGTAAAAAATAAAGTATCTACAAATCATCGCATGACGATAACATCGCAGACATGCTTCTTTCAGGCTTTAATAACTGTAAATGGATATTCCCATATTGATTTGTGATCGCAAGATGGAAAGAAGGATAATGTTTACTTTCATACTTTTTATTAACTAATAAATTTTTGCTGAGAAAATAAGAACGAAACTTAAGCATAGAAAATTAATGCAACTTATAGCACCTAATGGAATTTTAAACCGACATAGTTAACTAACAAAGGCCATTAATAAATCATTTTTATAAAGTTTTTACTGGTAATTTTTCATGAAAAGTATAATCTATAATTTGCATTTAATTTTTTATGCTTAAGTTTCCTTCTTACTTTTTCAGCAAACATTTATTAGTTAATAAATATGTGAAAATAAAAATTATCCTTCTTTACATACTGCACTCACAAATCATTATGGGAATATCCATTTACAATAATTAAAACCTGAAAAAAGCATGTCTGCGAAGTTATCGTCATGCGATGATTTGTAGATACTTTATTTTTTACCACGATATTTTCGATGACGATATTTTTAAACTGCGAAGTTTTTGAACCGCTTTATTTTCGACGACGATGTTTTGTAGCACGATGTTTTAGAACTGCGATGTTTTCTCTTTGCGATGTTTTCTCCCACGATGTTTTGTAGCACGACGTTTTCGTCTTGCGTTGTTTTCTCCGCGACGTTTTCGTCCGCGATGTTTTTGCCGCGATGTTATCGGCGGACACCGTTGAATCTAATGGAAAAATATGCATATTGAGGGCTTTTCAAGTACTGAGTAACTAAAAACAGACGATCTTAGGTTTATAATACTTAACAAATAACTTTTGGGATTGTACATAAGAATACGGAAACTGACGCAAAATATCTAGTATTACCTTTATGCAGAATTCTTTAATACGGTAGTTAAATTTTTCATCTAATTTTAGACAACATAAGAGAGTATTAGAATATCTCTCTTGTATAAAATTACGTTAAGAAGCTTCCCAAAAGTAATGAGAATATGACTTTAAAACCACTAAGTGGTATAAATACAGCTTCACAAATTTTTTATTTTTCTTTAAGACTTATACAGTGAACATTGTATTGGTTACGCCAGAGCCGTAGCTTGGGCTTCCAGCGCCCGGGGACAATTGAAGATTTCGCCCCCCCCTCCTATTTCCCAAAAATGGAAAACATTTCATTCTAAAATTTCTTAATGTCAGTTTAGCGCGCCCTGGATGCAGTGCCCGGGGACAGATGTTCCCCCTTGTTCCTCCCCCCCTAGCTACGCCCCTGAGTTTCGCTTTCCAAATAAACTCGATATCACAGTTCCTGATCAGGAAGTTTGCAGAAATTGATTAATAATTGCATTTGAGCTGTAAACTCAAACACAGGAACATAATTACTCGACTATGAAGTTCACAAACTCTTTCTCCAAAATCAATGAATTTCTTAAACTCTTAAATGTTTTGAAAGAAATCAATATATTTCGTGTCTTCTTTGCATTTTAAATCAGATGCCGTAATTCTCATTACGGAAAGACCCGATTCTTAGCATTAAATTTTAATGTGAAGGGAAAATATTTTACCAGACGACAAGAATAAACAGAATATTTTAGCAGCATTTTCTACTGGCCTAATATCGGGCATGTAGTTTAGAATTTTTATAAGTGAATATTTGATAAATTGTGCTGCCATGACACTTGCAATAGAAATGTGCTGAATGTTTTTATAAATTAGTAAATTTAAAATTTATTAGGATCTCGAGACTGACATACAAAGTTTTTACAAAATTGTCATTTTGTGTTCAATTTGAAACATCTCTTTTGTTAGCAGCTTCTCTATTGAATTTCAGCATATTTTATTTATCTGCAATTCGAATAATTTAAAGACACATCCAGTTCAACTCCTTAAGTCTAAAGACGTTTCTATTTGAGTTTAATATAAAGTACTTATTATATTTTAAACTTCCCTTTAAAGCAAATTATTGTAGAAAATAAGCAATTAATATTTTAAAGAATACTGCTTAGGATATTTAAGAAACTTTTCCACTTTTTATATTTTTGGAAATAATTGATAACGTATTTAGAATTATAAGGTTTGTTAAGTTGTAGATACATTAGGTTATTTGGAAGCAGGAAACATGAAAAATGAGCCGTGCCCTCGCGGGGACTCGAATCTTGGACCTCTCGAATACGCCCCGAGTGTGCTGGCTATTACAAAGGCATGCTGGAAAGGCGGGAGAAATACCTTATATATTCCCTCTTTTAAATGGCGAATGGAGATTATGGGACCTAATCACCAAATCCTGGTGGTAGAAGATCATCTTCCACCACCTTTTTAGTTCAGGCGCCACTGTAGAGATATTAGGATTTTTGATGCTGAGAGACATGGAAAATGCCCAAGACAATGCCCTCGTCGGGACACGAACCTCGGACCTCTCGAATACGCGTTGAGTGTGCTGGCCATCACACCACGAAGGCATGCTAAGAAGGCGGGAGAAATACCTTATAAATCTACATAGCTGTTATAAAGATACCTGTATTTATTCGAAAGCAATGAAACTATTCTGTAAGTATCTAGATACAAAACTATTCTTTTGAAAAGATAAGGACAAATATCATAAGCAACAAAATGCATGTTTCAACTTGTGCATGCAGTGAAAGAAACATTAATCTTATTAATTACTTCTTATTTATAGATCAGAAAATTACGTTTCATTCGCGTGATTGAAATAGTCCTTAAATTTTGATTCTCTCACTAACCCGACCATAAAAGTGAGTTCTAAAATCTCAATAGTTTTCTTCTTTGGCAAACGTTAAATTCCGTGTTAAAGAATTATTGCTCATTCTTTTACTATGTTTTATTTATTAAGCTACCTTATTATAATTAATAATTTATTTAGTTAAACTCTTTCAGGCAAGACTAAAACTAATATAAGATTAACTGAAACCTGTGAAGATCTAAAATGACATACTACCTTCCTTTCGATATGTTAGTAAAAACATAGCGTATGTAATAAGCGTATGTAGAACTATTTGTGCCAAAGGAAGCACGTACTAAACTTCCACTTCTATCTTTCGTTAATTTATTTATCTATCAACTTGTACATCTATGTTCTCTCTCTGTATATATATATATATATATATATATATATTGACAGTGGAGGAATTTACATGCCTGATGACGTAGCGACAGTGAACAGAGAAAACATAAGCAGTCGATGTGGCCGTTTCAACACATTATGCTTCTTAACAGAGCTACTCTTGATACAGACGTATAGAGCTAATCTAATTCAACTCGTGCATCCGTTCTTTGCGAAATGCTTTAGTTTAGTAAGCTAGGAAGTAAGCAAATAAAGCACCTATAATAAGGTTACAAACCAAAAGAGAAGAAATGCCTACATCGTAGCATGAAGGTGTAGTAGGATTGATTCAGTTTTGATTCGACTTCATTCTAATTGGTTGCTTAAGAATTCAGTACGCAAATTTCAGCATTGTTATTGGCTAACCAGCGGTTCTCAACATTTTGACTAACGCGTACTATCTAAACAAAAATTGAAAACCTTTAGTACCACCACTACAAAGTACTACTACTCCACCACTCTTGAACAAAGCTCAGATGGCATAAATTTACGAGAGAAAAACCTCAATCAGGATGTTGGGATTTTAATTTTTGAATTTAATAGTTAAAATTACTTTGCTTCTATGCGTACCGCATTTTTCTCTTGCGTACCGGAGGTACGCGTACCACCGGTTGAGAACCTCTGGTCTAAATCATTCCCAATGTACACTTGTGTCATTAGAGTATAATAAAAGGAGGATTAATTTTGAAATGACGCAGCTTGTAGCTTAGAAAACGTTATTATAAGGAGTTACTACTTTTCGGATAGAAAGGGAATTAGCCAATTTAAATAGAAGCAAGATACTATAGCAATTTAAGTTAGCATTTTGTTTTATATATTTTTTCTTATATATAGATATAAGATATGCTCGTGCGCAGAAATCCTAATCATTTACATATTACGTCACGGTATAGACATGAATGCTGTTTGTTTGTGCATTGCGATTTAATGCTGTTTGAATATTTCCTTCAAGGTGTTGCATTTTGGATGGTCAACAGTTTATTAATTGGAATTTTATTTCTGTAAAGACCATGCAAAATTTAAATGTTTTACTCCCTGAAAGAGAGTTCCGATGTAGTTTTCATAAAATTATCTGCCTTATTAAGAGAAATTTCATAGCTGTAAGTACATCTCTAAGTTAAATGTTGAGAAATAATATCTGTAAACATACATTTTGAAACGCCTTGTATACTCGAATTATTAAGTGTCTGAGGTATTTTCCGGTACCTACTGGCGCCCGAGTGGTAAAAAGTCGCTGAATATTGCTAGAGTGGTCCGGGGTTCAAATGCTGGAGAACGGGCTTGGCTGCAACGGATGTTTTCGGGATTTTTCTCATGCGTAACGTGAAAGCGAGTCTGTTTCCCTTAAAACGTCTCTCCAAGAAACCATCCCTCTCCTTTGGCCTATAGCTACGAGTAACGATAATATAATCAACTTAAATAAACCAAACCCCAGGTATTTTCCGTCTTTAAGCAAGTAATAATTTATTTATAAACGCTAGGTTACATTTACGTAATAATTTCTTGACAAAAACATCATAAACAAGAATTATAGAGAGGTTATTTTATTTTAATGTTCTAAAAATTAACTTTAAAATTTAAGATTAGTTTACTTTATTGTCTTTGAAATCTTATCAAAAAAGACTCTAATTAATTTACACTATTTTAAGATTTTCGCAAGATTTACGCTTTTAATGTTTTTTCCCTTCTCCAATTTTAGAACTGTTTTAGTAATTTCCTTTCTAAATAGCTCCATGAAAAATTTTACATTACGTTACATTTTCATTTGTAAGGATTATGTTAATTTCTTTAACAGTTAAATTTTGAGTTAAAGTTCCTTTCCGATCTTCCTGAATTTCAACTTACAACTTCCGGCCAGAACGTAGTTATAGAAACGCATTTGAATGAAAATTGAGGAGAAGTATTTAACCGTGAAGTGCTACAGTCTTAGAGTTAACCAGTGATTCTGCCTATGACGCGCCCGCCTTTTTAGGCTACTCTCTTTTACGCTCGACTGTACTTTTAGGCCCTTGATAGTTTCGCCGTTATTCAGCTTTAAGAGGCCAACTCGGTTAGAATCTTGATAGCTTCGGCTATATCTTTTTAGTTAAGATTAGTTAAGTTAATTTGTTAGTTTTTGAGTTCAAGCCCGAGTTGCGGCTTTATTGTAAAACTCCAAGACGGAGTTCTGTTAAACTTTATTGGAATAATAAAGGGGAATTTCACCCTTCTTACGTGTTGTCTCTATATCACGAACTCAAGCGATTAGTCGCTTACCAGTTCTTAAGGTTATTTAACTACAACTTTAGCTTTAAAGTACACAGTACAGAATATTACACATTAAATTTTACATTATTGATATCTTTTACTTTCTAGGAAATATTCTTTAGTTTTAATGCATATTACAGTTATCTTATTTTTCTTTTTAAAATCTGGATATTTATTAAAGTGCATATTGGTTTTAAAATATTTGGCATATGACATAATATACTATTTATTCTATATAACATAATACTAATCATTCTTTGTAATTTGTTATTCACGTACTCAGTATATTATTATAAGACATCATCCTTATTCAGTAAGTAATTTATTCAAGTTGTTTCTCTACAAATATAAATCTCTTTCACCATGTGTATATATAGAGATTCTTTGAGCTTCTATTATATATTTAGTTTACTTAAGAGGTAACGGTTAAACTGTAAGAATCTAGCGGATTTGGTATAGGAGTCTTACAAGTCCTGCCCACCTCGGTTGGTATATTGTTCGTGGAAGCTGACTACAGGCTCCACTGCGGGTTTGAGTTCAGCAGCAGCGGAGATTTATAAATGCAGTTCCTTTGAGGCTTGAAGGAATTTAAATTCAAGAGATTCTATTTCTGTTTCTGGGAATTCTGTTTTATAGATTAGTAAAATTCCAGTGTTTATAAGTACCAGTTCCACATAATGTACGCGGAACTCAATCTGTAAACTATTATTGTAACTCTTAATATACAGAAATAAATGCCTGATTCACCTGACTGCTGATTCTGTCTTCGGGCTGTAGTTGGCTAGGTAGTAGACAATATAAAATATGAGGTCTGATAACACAGAAAAGATGCGTTTAGCATAATACGTAAAAGAACATGTATTATATAACACTAAAGAACACTGTACTGAATTCTTAATAATATAAACAGTATAGAATAAATGGTGATGCAAAGCATATATAAAATGAGCGATGAAACTGTGCTACGACAAATGATGCAGAGGATGATAGTGAAAACGTACTGATTCAGGTGAGTTAGTTTGGTCGTTTAGTCTTTTGACATCAAAAGTGGCACTTTTGCGTAGTTATGGATACGTCTAATTGCAAATTTGTTGTTGGGAGTATTATTGGCAACTTTCAGCAAATTGTTACGTAGTCGGAAGCTTATCGTTCCACTATTCTGTGAGAAAAGGAGAAGTTGACTAATTTCGTTACCATTACGCCCCTGTTAGGTCAGAAATATAAAAGTGACGATTATTGTAAAAGTACCGTATTATGTATGATAGATTATTTTTATACAGAAATTAACGGAGTTTAATTTCAGTTTTAAACAGTGATTCAGGAATTAAACGCACTTCTGATCACACTACATAAACAGAATAATATGTCCAACCTTAGAGTATGCAAACACTCTTTATTCAGAGCAGAATCTGAGAATATTTTACAGCTGCTGGCACGCTAATAGAAGAAAAAACAATTACTTCCGAGATTTGAAGTCTTCGTGGTATCGTTAACGGCCTAGTGAGGTTTCTCCGACTTAAAGAAAAGTTTGCCGTAGCGAGCATACGACTTCCCCTTCCTAAGCTTTTCTATGACAAAAATAAATGGCCATACCAAGCTTTCGCATTAACATGGCTAAAATAAACAGGAAATTTAAATGGAAGTTTTATTAGCTTTCGATCCATTCCTTACTTAAAAATGTGTTAACGGTTTGCTTTTAAGAACGAGAAGTTAGTTTGTTTTATGGTTTGAAATCTGTTAGGGAAGCAAAGATGTTCAGCGTCGCGTGTCCTTTTATAGCAATAAAATCTTTTTTCTTATTTAGATTTTCAATTTTAATACGATATTTAACTGTCTTGAAGCCATATGAGGGAAAATATCAATAATTACTTGAACCACAACTTTCGCTTTAGAGAAGATATTTTGGTCAAATCAGTATAGTTCTTTCAAACATAATAAAGAATTTATTTATAATATTTCCTCATATTTTACTGCAGTTCCTTACAGATAAGTGCGTGTGCATATTAGCATATACATGGGACTTTATGCATGGCTTCGAGCATAAAAACAAAAATCCAACACTTGTAAGACAAATGCATCATGAAGTATTGAAAAGCTAAACATTAAAAATATTTGACACCATTTATGTAATTAGCGTTCTCTAAAAATAGCAGAAACACTGAAGATGAGAAGAAAAATAAATGGTAATTCGAATAAATCTAATGGTATAAAAATTAGCTGCGAAACGAAATTTATCTGCCATTCACACAAATTCGTTTACGTAGAATCTAATATCATTCATACCAACTATAGAATTCAGTAAGAAAGAATATGTCTATGTAACTTATGGTATAATACGTTTTCTATGCTATCTGCTGCGAATGACTGCTGTATAATGTACGAACCATTTCTGCTAGGAGTACGAAATATGTATTCGTAATATGAAAAAGCGAAAATGACAGTTAATCTAATTTTTTACTTGGGCGTAAAGTGTAAAAAATTCGTTCAATTGGCTAGGTAACCTAAATTATTTGTTATTAAAGATAAATATATATTATATATAATGTATTTACCTTCTTCCGAGATAGAATGGATTGCGAATTTTTCCCGAACTAAATTCAGGAGAAAAGTCATTTATGTCACAGTTTACGTAATTTATGTTAAGGCAAAAATTGCAGAAATTCAATCACTGTTTTTCGTCAACCTACCTGAAATTGTTCCAATCGCTGAATTTAAAATTAGTTTACATATCTTATTGTGGGTGACAAATTTCTAAAATAGTTCTGTTAGAAAGTTTCCAGTGAAATATTTGCAAGGTTATTTGGAGTTATCTTGTGAATATTGACCAGAAAATTTCGGTTATTTACTTGCTGAATTTATGCTTGTAAAAAGCACAAGGATATAAGCATACAGGATAATATAAATGCGATTTGACTAAACTGTCGATGAATCAAATTAAAATTTGGAATTTTATTATAGGACCGTATTTTTCTAATAGTAGGGATCTTTGCTAACGCTGCAGTAAATATTACCAAATCCGATTTTTATTCGTAGTAAATGTACATCATTTTAGCCTAGGCAGAGAAGCTCATTTTACTTATTTTCGTAGTAAATCGCTACTAAAAATTATTTAAATATATTTTTTGTTGACGCAAAATAAATAAATACAGTATTTGATTTTAAATCTTACTTTATTTATAAATGTTCCTTTCCACATGACGATCTTTACGTTTTTATTTCTTGGAGGATTTGCCATCCTGCCTTTTTAGCTGTACTGGGCGAGTTACAGGAAATTTTGCTTGTGACAGTTATATTACTATGTGTCATGAAAAAGTCATTTCATTCGAAATCTGTTGTAAACTCTGCTAATAAATCACTTCACTATCATAAACGAAGTAGTCTATTTTTTTCTATGCACTTCAAAAAGGAAGGTAAACGACCTGTATTTTTTCCCTTTTCGGCTTTTTATTCTCTTTCCTTTTCTTTCCTTCCTTAAAAACTGCTCTTATTATTATTTTTATTCCCAAAATGTAGATCGGTTGTAAAATTAATTACATATTATCCATTCGCTCAGCACTTAGAAGAAACTCAGTACTGAAGACTCTACGTGTAATTATTTCTTAGAAATTAAGGCCGGTGCGTCTGCGCATAATTATTTCTCTTACGCATTTTTAGTCTGTCAAAATTCAATAGTTAATCGGAGTTCTCAAAATCTTACGTTGAATGTTAATTAAACTGAATTTTGGCACTTCAATATATTTAAGTGTCACTTCAATATATTTAAGTGGAAGTAACAACAAAGAAAAAGTGTGTATATATGAAAATTCTGTAAAGAAAAATAAATTTATCTGCAGAATAACATCTGAAAGTTGCACTAAGAACTTTTCTAAATATTTAACGAAAGAGGAGATTTTTTATCTGCAAATACTGAAAGAAGGCTCACAGAATTAATAACGAAATCCATTCATAGTCTGGCACGCGGTATATTCATATGCTTCTCAGAAACCTTTCGGGATTTTTACATATTCTTTGGGGAGTTGAAACGTTTCTCTGCAAGATAATTCACGAATATTTTCTCGCGTACTTGACCAGAATCATTTATTCTTCGTGAGGTATTTGTTGCAATAAGGAAATATCAAAAACCTAAGTTTAAGTGTGTCGATCTGGTAGTGTAAGAAGTATTATGGAGAGAAATCTATGGTGGTATTTGGTATGAGGAGCTACGGAGCAAATTAGATAGTTGAGTCATTAAAGATACAAGGTTACAGCATTTATTGGCAGATAGATATCAAATTAAAAAATACGCAGAATGTCAAGCATACTTACAGGAGCTTTTATCTTTCTAAAATTTTGCATTTTTTGAAATTATTGAATAAATTTGGGAGAAATGTTATTTATAAACATCTGTTATCAAACACTTAACATCATAGCGATACCTGATGGTTACATAAATTTCGATTCACATATAGATATAAATAAATAAGTACATATATAGGAATTGCATGATAAAGTAGAAAATGTGAATTATAAATGGTTTATCTAAAGTTAGTATTATCTTAAATTACTCAAAACAAATAATAAAGCTTTCATATAATATTAAGAAACTTTCATAGTAAAACGATTAATAGCTTCTAAACCTTTTCAGAAAAGCTTAAATTAAACAAGTTAAAGCAATGTTTCACTTTTTTTCTGTACAACCTATGGTGTACAGAAGAGACGAAATAATGGATACGCAATGCTGACCAAGTACTGCAGATGCGTATGCTCATTTGTATATCCATGTATATGGTAAAATATTTACTACATAGTATACTAGTAAACTGTGCGCGGAATGGGGAAAATTTTGTAACGACATCTTCTTTTATTTATTTCTCAAAATTAGAAATTTGGAAAATATAATTCATAATTTTGTTTGTATTTTGCATAAAGTTCCAGTGTAATTAAATATAAGAGAATTATAAATTAACTCCTAGCTATCATCCACCACTGTAGACATGCATATAGTTAGTTGATAACAGATTATCTGTTATATGCGTATTTTTCCAATAGGAGTGAAGCATTGACAATACAGTTCTAATCAGTTGTTAAGTTACTGCGATTAATTTGAGATAAAATGGTTTTCTCTTGCAAATGTTTACAGGATTCACATTACCATTCTCTAATAATCCGTGTTCGATGTTCCTGTGTGGAGAAATATATTCTTACGTTTAAGTAACATTGAACATGTCACTTACAATCAACATATGGAGTCAGGAATGTCTATATGCTCAGATGAATTTTGCTTACCTTAGGAATCATAAGATTGCCCACGTAAACAAAATTCAAGAGGTAACAACTGATCCAAAAGCTGCACGATAATTTGGATGTTAATAATTGACTAAATTCAATATATGACACTGAAAGGCATACATACATTTTGAAAGAGTCTAGAGACATTAGGTACTTTGGAAGCAGGCAAGATGAAAAATGAGCAATCGCCTTCGCCGGGAATCGAACCACGGACCTCTGGAATACCAGCTCAGCGTGCAGAACCACTACACCACGAAGGCACGCTAGGAAGACGGGAGAAATACCTTATAAGAATAATAATTTTACCTCTAGACGTACTCTGCGAATTTTGCTAGTCATTAATAATCCTTAAATAATTATTAAAGCGTACTTTTTCTTAAGACATTCTTTGCATTATTGAGACATAGCTGAAATCTAAAATTCATTTTCTCATAGCCCAAAGCTACAAACAACTGAAAATTTTTATTTCATTCCGTAAAGACTATGATGTCATGTTTATGAAATGTGTCCCAAAATAAGAACTAAATGAGCACTGAAGTAAATTATTGAATTTTTTCAGATATAAGAGAATAATTCTAGGTAACTGATAACATAAAGTGCTAAGATGTGCACCGATAAATTTTAGATGAATGAATTTTAAACTTTCTTTCCCTCTAAAAGTAGGAAATCCAAGCCAATTTATTATCAGTGTCCCTGTAATGGCCTCACAATTTCTCTTCGGGATTAATTGATGTTTTCTCTCGCTCTTGGACATTTTCTTTCTTTTTTCCATGGAGTTGATCCTCATCGCTATTCAAGTTAAAGCCATCCTGCAATATTTCATTCTTATTATGTGACTTTGTTTATTTTTAAGATTTCATTAGTGCACTTTCACAAGTAAGGATTATTTTAAAAAGCAATTTTTCAGTTAGTTCCCGGATAAAAATGATAAAGCTCTAATTTCTTTCTGATTATTTGACGCATAAATTGAATTAAGTTAATCTTAAACATTAGTTAAATTATTTTTAAAAATATTTCTAGTAAATATACGTATTCCACTATCCTTTTAGTATTAGCATTTAACACCGTTAATTGGTACTTAACCTAAATAAACGAAAGAATAATAATATAAAATCTCAATCAGTATGATACCTTTTAGTTTCATTATTCGTAATTCTATTCCTTTAAACAATGACTAAGGACAAATAAAATAGTTGAGATGTGGCTGCTTTTTTCTGAAAGAAGAGAAAACAATTAAACGTACAGTAAAATGAAATATTTTGGGTTATTTAATTTCTAGTTTTATGTGGTAATTTGCTATAAATCAGTCATACCGATAATGTTCAGGGAATTACGTTTATGGCATATATTTCTGCAGCCTAAAACTAAATAGTTATTTAGACAGAATTCTGCATGATTTTACCCAAATCTGAAGAATTCAAGACCTTTGAGGAACACAGACAATTTTTTTTTTTGATGAATGATTTTATTTTTCACTGATCTAGGAAAACTGCTTTCGATACAAGACTTATTACTATCACAAACTCTAAGCTATTTTCTTGTAGTATAATAGACAAGTTTTCTAATTTCATACGAATGTTTCAAATAATATAGTTTTATTAGTTCAATATGTTTCACCATTTACACAGCTTCCTAGTTACATGTTTACATTAAGATACCTATGTTTTTTAAACTTTTTCGGAGAGATAGTGACTTTAGTTGCTAATTAATTCGTGCTGAGGGTAAATAAATAAGTTCATACGATTGTGATTCAACTAAAAGTATTACTACCATAGGCTTTTTTTTTAAAGCATTTTTGTAGACGACAAGTTAATTCCTTGAACCACAGGGTGATTAGACTTATGTAGAAACCATTCTGGTAGGCTTATTTTGTTGAAACTTGGTATTCACGTTATATGGACCACGGAGAAATAAAATCTGCAATAAAAATTAATAGTTTAAGTTTCGACCGAAAGATGGTGCTTTTCAAGAGATCGAAAGATGGTGCTTTTTTGTAGAGAGGATGTTGTGCAATTTTGGAGCGTTTTAAAAGGCCAGTAATCGATGCCGTAAAATCATTCTTCACAATGCCTTTACAGAAAAAAAGAGCTTCACCGATCAAGTTAATTTACCACAACGGCAGTAATTGTTTAATTGCTCTGTGGCAGTATCGACTCTTGAAAGCTTATCGAAGCTTCCGATAAGAGTCTATGTCGAGGCAGGGTTTGAAAAAAGTTGCTGTAAATTTGAAGATGCTGGGAGTTGTGCTGGGAGAAAGATGACGGAAACAGATTTCAAATGACACTGAGGAAGAAGTTATCCTTGCTGTGGTCGAAAGAGCATTCGGTTTCCTGCATTCTCCGACAAGTTCTCATATGGTGTTACGTGATTTATCTCTCCCTTGATTGACAGTATCAAAGCTTTTGCCATGCATTATAAAGGGGTATCCACATAAGATCGAAGTTCTGCATTCTGAAGACCAGGAAAAACGCACTGATGTTTCTAGGCTTCTTTTGGCCAGAATAGCAGTTGATAATGCAAGGCCTTGGGACACTTTGTGGTCGAACGAGTTGCATTTTATCCTAGACTGAGCAGTTAATACCCTATACTGTCGCATATGGGGTACTGAAAATTCTAATGTTGTGCATGAACGGTCTCTACATCGTGATTACATTACTGTATGGTGCAGATATCATTCTTGGTCCCTTTTCCTTTAGGGATAACATTTCTAAAGGCCCTCAAAAATATTCTATCATAAGGGCCCATTACTGGTAACTTCTTCAGTGGCAAATTATTCTTGACTTCCAAGAACGAGAATGTTTAGCAACTACTGTCTCCATACAAGATGCTGTACTCTTTCAAGTTACCAGACCAGTGAAAGCAATGCTTCGTGCTCACTTTGGAGATGATCGGGTAGTTTCGAAAAATGTTTCGACTGCCTGGCTTCCTCGTTCTCTGAAATTGGATCACTAACGACTTCTGCTTGTGTGGATTCCTGAACGATCACGTCTAAGGAGGAAGCGTACGGACTATGCCCGAAACTGAAAGCAAGCATAACACGTAATGTTGCTAAAATTGATCGAGAAACCTTTCCCGCTGCTGATGAACACGCTATATAATGCTTTGAACACGTGATTAATTCAAATGGAATGAAAATTGAACAAATGCTATGATTAACTAAAGCTTTGTGTTTCCCATTTGTGTGTTATAATCTTCATGCGTCTTCTTCTTACCTGGTGATCGAAATTTGACCTATTATTTATACTGCATTTTTTTTTCATGTTCCATATAACATATATATATATATATATATATATATATATACCAAGCTTTAACAAATAGTTCTGCGAAAACGGACTATCTATAGGCCTAAATAGGTATATTATAAATATAAAAATTATAAATACTCAATGCTTTTGCTGTCATAAGTAATAAGACACTTTCTACGTGTTTCCTATTTAAGATATATATCTATTTTCATACTTCCTACATAAAGAGTGATTTGTAAATATTTGAAAACTAACAGATCAAGATATAACCCTTTTTATTTCGCCTCATATATCGCATTCCCTTTTATATGTTTCGTACTTGCTTTCCATGTTTGCAATTAACTAATTACATATTTTGCGTACTTCAAGAAAGATTATATTAACATGATTACGTTCAAGTCTAATTAGTACCGGTAGCAAGATAATTCTTAAATTTTACTGAAACTTTGATTCGTATTTTTCTCAATTTAAGGACTAATGGATATATGTAATTTATTGTTGAGATTTATACACTGATATCTTATTTTTGCTGGATGTAATAACTCATAATGGTTTATTAAATGTATGATTTGACTGCTTCAGGTTTTTATTTCGTTAAATACTGTGATCAATATACTTATAATTTAAAAGTTTCTTAAACTAAGGTACAGTTTTTCAGGCGACAGGTATAATAAGAGGAGAAAAGTTTCTTTAAAAATAAATTTCTTACATAGCTCCCGTTCAAAAAACACTATAGTGAGTATATTTATGCTTTATTTTCTTAACCCTATCACAAATTGCAAATCGACGGAACTAATTAAGAAAGAATTTACCGATTCAAGTCATTTTCTCAGCATATTACCGATGTTATTCAAGGTTTTTACAATAGATTTAGGGTGGAAACTTTTAAATTTGTAAACTGAAAATAATTATTTATTAAGTACATATATGATCATTTTGAAAGTAAGAAAAATGGCACATTCCTATTTTAACTAATTAAAGCATAATGGATATTTTACACCTGCTATTTTTGTTCTATGGATACCTAACGCACAAAACTTAAGAAACAGATTCATTTTTTAACAACTGTGACATTGTTGAAAAGGGCTTTTTGCGATCATTGCAGTGATATGGTAAATCAGTAGAAAGGTGATGAAAATATCAGCACCGTGACGTCAGAGGGTACGTTAGTGTATGCAGAGAAATGTTGCTGTCCTTCTACTACGCCGAGGTGGACCCTCAGAGATCAAAGGAACAGAGAACACTATGAATGGACACTTCATGAATGAAGCCCCATCCTCTTTAACATTTGAGAGTTGTTTCAGTCTGACAAAAGATTCTCGGCGCCAGTTGTTATGGAGAGAAATAGGAACACGCGTTCGTCCCACTAATATCAGGCAAAGAGACCGTTAGGATGATCCTGGCCTGTTTATATGGAGAAACACTATGATGAACGGACGGACGGTGCTACATATTTTCGGTTGATGTTCACCTACCGGCGATCGTTGTTGAGAGGAAGTTTCCCAAGTGTGTCTTTTCCGGGCTGCCACTGATGCCGAGTTTGTTTTTATGAATGCAGGCCCGCACAGGACTCGTGGTGTTGAGGAGTGCCTAAAAATAGAACGATATCCACAGAATGAATTGGCCGTCGTGCTTCCCTGATTTACATCCCATTGCACATATGTGGAATACTTTAGGGAGATACCTGGCAGCACGATCGTATCCTTTTCGGAACACATAAATGAAACAGATTCTTTCTGAAGAATGGAAGCTCTTACCCCAAGAACTGTTAGCTAATCTGGTGTTGAGTATCGACAAATGGTACAACACAACTACTGCAGGCAGAAAAGTCCTGTACTATACTAAGGCTTTTTTGTTTATTGTTCTTCTTGTTGGCCAGACGGATTTGTACCTACGCCATCCTATAAATAAAGCCTTTTCCGATTTGCTCCGTACTGTATGCGTCCCATTTTCTCATTCTTTAAGAAGTACATTGTGAACTCTGTAGTACGAATATAATGTCTTCCAGCTGATTTTCTGAGAAATTATGGCCAGTCAAACTACCAGTATTCAATGGTCTTAACAACTCGGTCACCGGTGAGGCCTCACTACGGCATTGGAAATGTTTCTCTAAAGCTAACTACACTGTTTTAAAAAGTGCTGTAATCATAAGTACACTGCTAAAAAAAATGGGACAGTGCTATATCTCCCGTTCTACTGGGGCGATTCACGAAATTCAAATTGCGTTCTTCATGTCTCGAAAGCGCGACTTAGGATATACATTAGATTTATATATAGCACTATTCTAACATAGGTATTTCGACACAAAATCGGACTTTTTCTGAAATAACATACCGATTTTTTTACATATTTCGATTCTACGACTCAAATTATGCAAGAATACCAAGTTTTGTAAAAATCGTACGAGTAGTTTTTGAAATATTAGCTCTCAAAAGTTTAGCTCCTCAATGTTAATTGAATTTGGCAAATATTTATTCATATCTCTTTTTTTATTAAACTTTTTTGATTTTTTCACTCACATTTCGAAATTTAGGTTCATTCCAAATAAAATTTACCCATTTTTTTGTTTTATTTTTTAAATTTCTATTTTTAAATAATTTTATAAATTTTTCGAAAAAAATTTTGAATCATAACCTATAAAATTTTTACCATCATCTTAAAGTAGGTATATTTCTAAGCATATCTGCAAAAAATTAGACTTTTTTATTCAAAATTTTCTAAGATATACACAAATTTACATATTTTCGCGTTTTGGAATTTGGCATCTTTTTTTTGAGAGATAATAACGCCAAATGTGGTCTATGGATTTTTGTTACACTGTATTGCCACAGCTATTTTTAACCTTAAATTTCAAGTAAAATTTTACGAAGAATTAATTATATGACATTTTTTCCCTCAATGATGCGTAATAAATATTTATTAATACTATATGAAAAGCTATTTTTTTAAATAAATTTTATAATATTTTTTTTTTATTTGTCTCTATCTTTTTTTTTTTTTTTTTTTTTTTTTTTTTTTTAATAAGAGTAAATTTTTACCTTCGGCGTTTTATCGTCTGCTACTTTACTTCGTTTAAATCGAATTGTCTAAAACTGAGAATTTTCGTTTGATGTTTATTTGAATTTTATGACATTAGCTGCACAATTTATTTCTAAACAAACTGATGCTTTTTAAGTGACTGAAAGAGCGGCTGGTACTATCATCCATATTTTTAAAGCACGGTGTATTTTTATAGAGACATAAGATTTAGAATAATCATTTTTAAGTCAAATTATGATATAAATATACAACCCTCTAGAGACTAAATTAATAAGTTCAATGGTTATGTAGAAATGATCTGCAGCTACTTAATCGCTGGATAAGTCAGCAGATTCCGTGGACAAGTAAGAATAATTATATAAACGACACCCAACATTCTGAATTCAATTAACAACGAGGATACGATGTTTATTAAATGAATTCAAGAAGTTTTAAAACATAAAAAATCAACTCATTTTTTATCCAAAAATGTATTTTTGTGCGTAGCGTATTTTCATTATTCTAATTTAAAATTCTAATAATTCTTAAAATTCTAATTTAGAATGTAATTGTCAAGAACTGATTCCTAATCATCAGTAATATAATAAGTAATTATTACGGTTATTAATAAATCCTTATTATAAAGTAATTGCAAATATTTCAAAAAACTTTCTGTCTGAATGCAAATATTTTTAATTTTATATTAATCAAGATTGCACACGATATTATTTATTTTCACTTCAATTCTTAACGTCAGTTCTAGTAGAAGTTACAAATCAATTATATTTAATTAAGGATTGGATTGGATTATTTAATTATGGCAAAGCACACAAGGGCTATCTGCCTAAAGGGAGGGATGCCTTCGTGGAGGACTTTCTAAGGGAAACTGGCTCGTATACTCGTTACACATCGGGAAAACCACGAAAACACCCATGCAACCAGCCCGTTCGCGGGATTCGAACCTCGGACCGAACTACCAGTGATCAGCGTCTTTATCGCTCGGCCGTTTGTGGGCCTTTATGAAAAGGAAGGCGATAACTTTATTTAAAATGATTGTCAGAAATACCAAAATGTTTCGAAAAGTTGGATACTTTTTAATATACTTTCAGAATGCTTAAAGAAAAAGAGAAGAAAAATAAATTTTTTCGTAAAATTTAGTATTTGTATTTTTTTTAATTTAAAACTTTTCAATGTTATGATATTTGATTCTTGCAATTTAAAACTAAAATATTTGACTAAAATATGAATAACATTTTAAGAAACCAAATGTAGGATAAAATTGTGTAAAGCAATGGGCACAATGATAACACTGTTTAAAGCAGAGTATGCAAGTCATCCTAAGTTAAAATGTCGGTTATACATCTCTCTTATTTATATATATCTGTTCTGAACGGAACATTGAAAGGCGTGTAAAACTGTGCTTTACTGTATTTTCTCTTTTAATATAGTATGCAGTTTTCAAACTCATCGTAGTCTGAGTTACAAAGTATTCTTCCGAAAGAAACGCAGTTCAAATAAATAAAATCAAATTCTGGAAAATTGATACTAATAAATATATTTAAAATGCTCAGTTCGAAGGAATAAATAGAAAATTTTAAAATAATTATCTGAAGAGACAATGCAACACAAACAATTAAAATAAAAGTATGAAAATTTAAAAATTACCTAAAATAATAACTATGACGAAAAATATATATAAAGAAAACTATTTGAAAAAAAATTAACGCTGCGCCTTTATTTACGCAGTTCAAATAGGTAAATAGAAATTTTTAAAACATTTATTCGAAAAAAAAAAAAAAAAACGTGCAAAACGTTTAAACAATTAAAATGAAATTCGAAAAAGAAAAAAATTACTTAAAATAATAAGTTATAATTAAAAATATAATATAAAGAATATTATTTGGAAAAAAGGAACGATGGTGACTTTTTTTCCTCTCACGGGAAAGGAAACTAGGTTGCCATATATTAAGAAGTTCGCCAAGTGAAGTATTCTTGGCGCAAACTGACAAAAAAGTGGCAGCATAAATTTGTGAATTTCTCCGTAAATTTCGCTCCAAATTTTACAAAATTTCATATTTAGGCGTAATTTGAGTCGTAGAATTGAAATATGTAAAAAAATTGGTATGTTATTTCAGAAAAAGTCCGATTTTGTGTCAAAATACCTATGTTAGAATAGTGCTATATATAAATATAATATATATCCTAAGTCGCACTTTCGAGACATGAAGAACGCAATTTGAATTTTGTCAATCGGCCCAGTAGATCGGGAGATATAGGACTGTCCCATTTTTTTTTTTTTTTTTTTTTTTTTTTTTTTGAGCAGTGTACATGCCCAGGAAAAATATTCAAGCAAACAAAGCCTGAAGCCATTTTTCTCGAATACCTGGCCAATATGATTGAACTGAATTCTTTGAATCTTATTTGAAATGAGTTCTTAGCTTTTCTAAGTTTAATTCATTTTAGGTATGGAAAATTCAGCATTATTCTTCATTAGTTTCATATCGCCTTTCTTCAACTTCTTTGCTCAGGAATGAATCGAGCTGTTTTCGATAGATGATAAAATCTTGTCTGAGCAATTTTGAGATTATGATCAGTGATGGTTTCGTTACTTTATTATTCATAGAATGTATGATAACAAGATTGTAATTTAAGTAAGCTTGTAATTAAAATAATATAAAAGTCATTTGAAAACATGTTTAAATATAAGTGATCAGAAGCATTATCATGATATAAGGCATTTTCATTACATTTTCAATTTAGGCCATTTTTGAAACAAAATAAGTTGAAAGTACATTTTGCAGTCTAATTAATTTCCTCTTATAAGTCAAAAGCCGAAACCATTAAAACTATATTAGCCTCTAAATTCTAATCAACATTAATAAGCCCACCAGCGGCCGAGCGGTAAAGTCGCTGAACACTGGTAGTTCGGTCCGAGGTTCGAATCCCGCGAACGGGCTGGCTGCATGGGCGTTTTCGTGGTTTTCCCCATGTGTAACGTGTATACGAGCCAGTTTCCCTTAGAAAGTCCTCCACGAAGGCATCCCTCCTCTTAGGCAGATAGCCCTAGAGGCTTTGCCATAATTACACACACACACACAACATTAATAATTTTTTGTATTGGGCTCGCTGTATTATTCGTCATTCGTATGCTATGAAAGGAACCCGACAGTTACAAAATGCATATTATCGGAAGACAGTTGGGATAGAAATGCTTGTCTCATGACCAACTAAAGCTGTTGATGTTAACTGAAATGCAAAGCATGAGAATTCATAATGCTGTTGTACAAAGCAGCTGTTACTAAACAGGATTTAAAAGTATTAAAAATGATTGAACATGAAAACATAAAAATCGGTGAAAGCTTTTTTATAATCAAGCATTTTATTTAAAAAATTTCTCTTTAATTTTTCATCATGCGTGTATGCATGCCTAAACTCAAGCAAAAAGTCGCATTCCCGATGGCAAAGTTTCTGATTTGAAAAATAAACACCAAGAAAGTTGCTAACAACGTGTACAAAATTTGATAATTCTAACAAAATCAAACTTTTGAGTCCCTTTCTTGTTACCATAGAAAATCTTGTTATGAGTTGCTTTATTTTTAAATCTCATTTACAGTTCATATAAACACCTGATCTGGAAGCAGAAACATTTTTATAAGTACTTCATTGGAATCAGACTAAAAATATCAGACATACTACTAAAAATAATGTGCTAGCTACTTCTCAAATTTTAACTCAGCCTTCTAGCAAAGGTTTGCCCTTTTTGTATGCACTTGATCTGATACCTAACACGAATCCTCACATCGACTATTTCAGTATTGCTGGAATCTTTATCTCTGTTTATTTTATTTAATATTTTTTTGGTCATGTCATTCGTTTCATCCAGGCAAGACGTAGTTTCGAAAAACAAAAATATAAGAAAGGGTTTCCAGAATAAATTATGATCTGCGATAAGATGTTAAAATAAAAATGCAAGAGTTGATTTATTTTGAAATGGAAGAGATGAGATTTTTTTATTACAAAAATAACTTTGGAATTTCCGGCAACCGGAATTCTAAATGATTTGATTTATTTACCTATCTACTTTTTTATTTGCGCCTTACCGAGCTAACGGATCCAACGTGACTGTGATACCGGCTAACATTTGGCCAAAGAGCACGTAGTTTTTACACTTTCTGATACTCACGTTTTCTGGAAAATATAAGGTGTATCTGAAGTCATATATGAGCAATAGGTTCTAAGAAAAATAAGATCGATGAAATACTTCAAAGAAGATTTGAAATACAAACTGGTAGTCTTTCCAAACAACTTCGAGGATTATTTGAAAAAGATGTTATCCTTTTACGCTGTATATATATATATATATATATATAAACACGCAGGGCCTTTGTTAAGATTCCCTCTGTTCTCGCAATTTTACATGAGCACACGCGCGTTGTCTGATGACTAACAGAATTAGCTCTGGTGTCTTGTTAACAGGATTTAAAAAGTTATAACACATCAGGGAAATTTTATAAACGTATATGCTACCAGGCATCTCAAAATGCCAGAATAGTTTGGAGCAGAGCATAGTCATCACAGATAGTGTTCCAAATTATTACAGAAATACTTGTTTAGGTTAAGATCAGAAGAGAATGAAACCCATTTCAGGAAAAGTGCAACATTTTGAGAATTATGTAGTCTTTCATCGCATCGCCAGACATTGTTACAATCAGACATGGGTACAGAGACACAATAGACTCATACTAGGATTTGCAAAATACTTCCCTGGCATCAAAATCGCCACCATCAATCTGGACAGTATTACCTATGAAGGCAGGGACGCCATGCATGCATGTGATCATTAACTTGTCGTAACAGAGTCTTCACCTCACAATTTAATTATGTTTGAAAAGATAATTATTCAAATCGTTCTGATTATGCATTCTACGGGAGAAAGAAAAATTTTCAGAAGTTTTTTTGCCTATGCAACCATTCTTTATTACCTTTAACTACCAGAGTATAATTCAGAATTGCTCTATGTCTTAAAATCTAGTTTGAGCACAACTTCATTTCTCAGGGCATCTTCATTATTTGACTAATATTCAAAATAAGAGAATGGCGAATGGCCAATAAAGAATTAAAGCTAATGATGATCCCCATAAACCATTTATTTATGCCACTCTTGAATATAACTTTACAGGAAAGGACAGTAAATTTACAGTAAAGAACTGGAAAAAATGCTCTGGCGACGTCTGAAATTTTAACCTCAACCTCCCAGCGAATGTTTACCCTTTTGGTCTCACATTGAACTACCTCAGTATAGCTGCCACATTCGTATTACTGTAAATGACTGTTTGACTTTATTTTTCGGTAAGTGTACAGAAGTACCTCAATCGACCGTATTTCATATTGTTATGAAATGTAGAGGCGCGGTAAGATAGCTTCTCTGGAAAGCAGTTTTAGGGTTGCCACATTTGGCGAGAAACCGCCCATTAGGCGACAAAATTGGCGATATACTATGGACGGTTGGAGAACCTTCTGGAACGATTCTTATAGGTTTAGCCCAGAATGTTCTCGAACACAAGCCGAAAGCTATATAAACCCTGCTTGCTCGCAGTCAGTGTGTGTGCCTCGTCGAGAGAGCGAGTCAGAGAGTGCCTCGTCTAGAGGGCGAGATAGTCTCGAGTTAGTGAGTCCGTGCGGAGTCGATCGAGTTGACAGCCGGGCAACGAGTGCCGAGTGGATCGTCGAGTGCATTGAAAGAGTCTCTTAGTGTATCGCGGTTAGTGCATCGTCGAGAGAGTGTGTTGAGCTCAGGGAACGACTGAACCGAAGAGTCGAGAGCTGTGTTCTGTGTGTCGTCGAGTGTATCGCAAGTTGTAGCGTGGAGAGTCTCGAGAGTACGTGGAGTTCCGAGAACGACCGAGCAGAGTCGGGAGCTGTACTCTGGTGTTTTGCAGTGAAGCTGTCTCCACCGTTATTGCCTGACAGTGTGAAGGCTGTGTCGCTGATTGTTCCAGCGTGTTTATTGTAGATCTTCGACGACTGTAAAAACGTGTTTTGGAGCTGTCCTGACAATATTGGCAAATAAAGTGTGTTTCGATACTTCATCAAGTGTCGTCGTTATTCACTCCAAATCTACACGAACCCCGTACGAACGTGAAGGAAGAAAATAACGTAGCAACTATTGTCAGACAGAAGAAAAACGCAACAATATTTTATACGCTTCTGTTACTTTAAAATAATTTTTCCAGTATTAAAATCTTTACATTTATATACAACACAATGATCAGGAAGATTTTGTCAATTTTTTGAAGGTTACATGTGTAACCCAATTCGCAAATATGAAACAAAAACAAACATATTTAACAAAGTTACGGTACATTTATTATGCTTTTTACATTGTACGAAGTATATGCCAATTATTATTCAAGTGTTATTATTTATGTGTTCCGCCCTAAGGGCACTACATAGAAGAGAGTACGCCTTCGTGAAGGACTTTCTGAAATAAACTGGCTCCTATTAACACGTTACACATAGAAAAAACACGAAAACGCCCACGCAACAAAGCCCGTTCCCGGAATTCGAACCTCGGGCCGAACTACCAGTGTTCAGGGACTTTACCACTCGGCCGCTGGTGGGCCAAGCATATGCCAATATAAGCGTAATTTTTTAACGCTCGCTACAGAGCAGTCATTTAATTTGAGGCAAGAACAGATAAGTTCAAGTCATTTCAAACTCTTCTTTAGAGAAATCTGAGAATTTTTCCAAGGATAAATCTTGCATTGCAGTATGATGAAAGAGGTCAGCCAAAGAATACCCAAGGGTCGGAAAGAATACCCAAGCGAAATTGCAAACAATCTTATTCTACTTTCGAAGACAACCCACACTGTCGCTACTGAAAAATGCATGTACACGAAACATACTATATCATTCTATCATTTTTGTCGAGTTTGTCATTAAAACTTTAAAAACATAGAGAATTTTGAAAATCTTCCTATTGCAGTAATTGAATCATTTGCAGTATAGAAGATTCATTTACGAACTGCTAAGCTTCTGTCTATAAAATAAATTATTTGATCCGAAAATCCAATTCTAAGATTTACCACTAGTGAACGCATAAAAAACGCTCTAGATTGTTGTTTTTTATTCTCAATAAGAATCGCGGCTCTAGCGAAAGAAAACGCCACTAAAGCTGACGTGAAGTTTTCGATCTAGAATTAATATATATATGTATTAGGCTCTGAGTTAACCCACTTTGAACGTCGGATCACGTATTTCGTGGCCCTCTGTACAGTGTTTCCGTCTCGTCTATAATCCTGAAAACTGAGAGCAAAGCTAAAAATATTTTTCCGCAGTTCTTTGTTGCTATCTTTTAAAATGTTTTCAGCATTTGCTGATGAAAACTTTTTGATGCGTATCGTTTTTTGATTCCGGCTTGAATACATGTTAACTGTAATATACTGCTTCTATTTTCAGCCTTGTAAAAATAGAAAGGAAATATGCTATGATTCGAATTATTTTGACTTGAAATGTATTTGCGAATTTGTACTTACAGTTCAAATAACTTTTACTGCTTAGAGCAGGTGCAATTATGCCCTTTAAAAGATAATCTAGAATAGATTATAACCTTATGTTAATTTCGAACAGCTTTTAATTCTTAACCTTCTAGCACGCGCGCTTGGCAATTTTACATGAGCACACGCGCGTCGTATTTTTTAACAGTTTTTGCACGAAAAACGATATAAATGAGTGAATATTGATAATAAACTTGTTAAGAAATAAAATATTAATCTTATTATTGCAAAATACAAATGATATCACATTCGAATATAAGTAAATTATTTTTAAGTTCTTATGTTAGTGAGATGGAAATGCAATGATGTATTTCATTACAGAAAATTTTAAATTTATTATTTAATAATTATATTTTAAAATCGAAGCTAATTTTAATATTAATCAAAGACAAGTATAGAAAATAAAAAAGGAAAACACCTTGGTAGGGAAAAAAGTAAATTTAGCATCACTTACTTCTGCAAGGAAATTTACTTCTTACTGGTTACAAAAACGCACTTTAAACTAACTTTAATGTTTTTATTTATTTCTAAAAATTAGAAATAAAAGAAAATAAGGAATGGAACTCGCTATTGTTCTCTCATCCAAAGGTTTCCTTGTCTTCCTTTTCTTCATCAGATAATTCTTGAAGAATCCGAGCAAAATCAGCTGGTTGTACATAATTTTTTGCCATGAAAACCGATATAAAATTAATAGAGCCAAATGTATTCAAATTAAAATAATACACGACAATTAATAATACAAAATTACAAAATATTTGAAGAAAAAATATTTTCCGAATTTTAAAACACGACCACACGCGTGTCATAACTTTTATCAAAGAGCTGCAACATAGCACAAAAGCCCAGTTAAAAAAAAGTCAAATGACTTCCTGTTGGCACATTCCATGATGTGGGGAAGGCGATTGCTAATTTCTTATCTTACCTTATTCCAAAAAGTACCTAATGTCTCTACAGTGGCGCCCGAACTAAAAGGGTTGTGGATGATGACTCTCCACCCCAGGATTTGGCGATTGGGTTCCCTAAAAATCCCAGTCACCCTTTAAAAAGGGGGAGTATATAAGGTATTCCTCCCGCCTTCCTAACGTGCCTTCGTGGTGTAGTGGTTCTGCACTCTGGGCCGGTATCCAGAGGTCCGTGGTTCGATTCCGGGCGAAGGCGATTGCTAATTTTTCATCTTGCCTGATTCCAAAAAGTACCTAATATCTGTACAACCTTTCTTCAAATTATTATTGTTATAATAAGTGTCATTCCAATACTAATTAATTTAAGGGAAATGCTTTTTTCGGGCCACGTAAAATTGCTGCGGCTGCAGCCAATGTGATAGCGCTAGCTTATAGCATGCCTAAAACTCAAAGGTGAAGCTAGTTTCTTTGTCGTATTTGACGATAGGTAATTTTTAATAAAGAGAGTTTTCAATTCCTCTATTTCAAACCTCCGATGTGATATTTTGTATCGTAGGTAACGAAATTCTTTCGTCATGAATTTTTATTTTAACACATTCACTAAATCCTTTTCTTTAAAAGCTTAAAAACTTCTTGCAGACCTTCAGGTACAATTGTGTCAGTACTGACTATTATGTGATGTAGATATGTCAGTGTTCATTTGCCTAGTACGGGACGTAGCATTATGTCCATGGCTTCCTGAAACTTAAAGGGAGCAGCGATAACCCAAACGGCAATCTTAGATATGCATGCAAGCAGGAGTTGAAACAAATGGCATTTTCGGCACGTTCTCAGGTCTCATGTAAATATACCCAGAGGTTACGTCAAGGTTGTCATATACTTAACAGGTTTATAAGGCTTATATTAACTATCACAACTAACACTTATTATTTTGGTTGTTCTATCACTATCATTCTTGAAAGGTAGAAAGCGAGCTATGGTAGCGACGCCGACCGTTGTGCTATTTTCTCACCCAGATTTGTGGTTTACTTTAACCGCGATTAGAGTTCTTTTAGCCAAGGTTCTCAAGCAGTTAGTTTAAAGTTCAGTCAAACTTGTTTCATATTTGAGTCTCCAGCGTTAAATTACTTTGTATTTTAGTTCGAATATTATGTTATCTGACGTTCCACAAGCTGCGAAGTTTAATCTGTAGGTACAAGCATTGTATTTGTTAAGCTTAAGGCTTTTAACAAAATGGTTGTTAAAACATTCTTATAAGCTCTACTCCAGTTTTCAAACTCGCAGGTGCTAAACTAAAAATTGCTGTTTCTCCGGACGTTCTACTTAATTGCTCATACATCCGAAACTTAACTGCTTCAATTCTAATTTCGGGATCCGTGTAGGTAGTCAAGCAACCTCGTCTTAGACTTCCGTTTAATAACATTGAACTCAGAAGAAGGCTTAAGATAAAACCTTTTATTAGAGCTTCAAATTAAAGCTTACACAGCTTATGTTTGTTATTTTACTAGTTACAGAAAATGTCCCACTTCTTGCAGTATTATTAGTTAAAAGTCCTGATAAAACTTAGGTATTTAAGTACGCACTTTACACGGAGAGTTCCAACTGTAAGTTTTGGCTCAAGCTTCTCGAGTCACGCAAGCAAAGCCTAAAGCCAATTCATTAGCTGGGCGAAAGTAATTCGATTGGGTTTTGTGGGGTCGTTCCCCCAAACTTTTCCTTAACTTCGAAAAATTTCTTCTTATACGTTAACTAATTTGCATCCTGATGGGAGCTGACGAAAGGAAAAATGACAGTAAATATAATAATAATAGGATGAGTTAATCAATATAATACCCTACTTAGTAACTGATAATGAATTCGTAAACAAGTTTCAAATGATAAAGGATGCTGCTTAGGAATGGATAAGTGTAGAAAACAGCGAATCATCAGTTTTCAGATTTTGAGTGACGAATGCCATCCATGGTATAGATCCGGAAAGCAATAAAAGTTGCAGTGATGGCTGAGCATGACTATGGAACAGAAATAAACAATATGGAATGGAGCCAATTTAAAGGCTTGATTTTATTTCATTCTGATTAAGGCAGAGCTCGCAAGGAGCTGCGTAATTCTTCAGGAAGTATTTTTTAGGGAACCTATCCCTTGGTTACGTCACTTATGAAAAACTCGTGAAAATTCTCACTCAGCTAGCCCAGTTCACCATGATTTGAACCTGGGTTGATTTGCTAGATTTGCTGAGTTGAACCATCAGCAAAGCTCGTTAGCATTTAGAGCATTGTCCTGTAGGTCTTTGGTTCATTAAAATGGCATGATCGTGCGGTTGCCAATAAATAAATACAATTAAATTGAATAAAAAGTCATAAAAGTGCATTTAAAGAATTTCGCAAAATTTCACAGGTTGCATAAATTTTTATGCAGTTTGTTTTTCCAGATTTTACAAGAATATTTGTATCACGAAATCAAAACATATATTGAGTATTTGTTTTAACTGAAGGAGGAAACAAATTTCATCTTGTAATAAAATTTTCTTGAAATGTTAATAGAACTTATGCACACATTTTTAGAATTCAAATATACAATTTCAGAAAAAAAAATATTAAAATAAAGATTGATATTTAATAAAATTTAATATCTAATAAATCTCTATTTATCTAATTCTGATTTTTTAATACCCCAAGAGGTTACTGCGCATGCTCGTTCGGATAACTAAGGTTACATTGTACAGAAAAATAAGTAAAAATGATCTTCACATTATTAAGGAAAGCCAACCGAAACGTCTTTTTCTATTAAAATTTTAAATAATGAAATTAAGACGAAATCTACTTGTTCGTCTAGTTAGAAAAATGAGCTAAAATATTCAGAAGTTTGAGACTTTGGAAATCTTGATTTTTTTAAATGAAATATTTCATAAATAATAATAAAGTTTGGGAAAATATTATATAAGAACATTAAATGCAATTACGATGCACTGTCTTGCAAAGATCATGAGTCAGAAAAGTCTTAAAAGTTTCTTAAATAAATTTCCTCCAACAAAATAAAAGTTAAATATTCTCTCCAACAGAAAAAAAAGAATAAAATAATAGCCGGAATTTTTCAACATTTAAGATAACCTGTAAAAACAATATTCGGTATGTGAAATTTAAAACTGAGAGAAAATTTATTTGCACCAAAATTGAGACATATTACGTTTTTAACTCCACCTACCAAAAGTGCATTTTACTAGTATTCTAAGATCGCACGTGTTTCAATTTGGACACAAATCGTGGAAAATAAAATCAATATATTAGAAATTCTACTAAAGTCATATTAAATTCAGCCGCATCGACAATAGTACCAATGGCTGTAATTACGAATTTAAAGACATCAATTTCGATGAGATATTTTCTCCGAGATTCAGATGAAATCAAGAAAGAATTATAACGATTACACAGATACGACAGATTTTGCAATAAATTGCAAATATTAACGGCGAGGATTTTAAGTGAATTCAGAGTGCTTTGTAATAAACTGACAATTAATTCGAATATACCCATCTTATTGCAACTCCTTTTCTCTTTATGTTACTGTTACTGTATAAGTGAGATAACGGTTTAAATTTTCTTTGCCTAGAAACAACCAATAATTTGAGATAAACCCTTTCTTAAATAAAATTCGATCTTCAATTACATAAATGGCTTTGTTAAAGAATGAATGTATGGCGTATTTAACATATTTCCTGTCATCAGATTTAAGGAGAGTAGAATTCCCTGTAGAAGCCATGCCTGAAATCATTCCTGAGTATAAATAGATGTCTAAATAAAGAAAAATGTTCAGTTCCTCCACAGTATTATTTTGCATGGAGCATAATATCTTACTTCAGATATAACTCAGTCCCATAACAATCACTTACGTTCCTATAACTCACGATTATATATCACGAAACACATAGATACACGAAACACATACACGAAACACGATTATATTCATACTTTTTCCAGCCCACCAGCGGCCGAGCGGTACAGTCGCTGAACACTGGTAGTTCGGTCGGAGGTTCGAATCCCGCGAACGGGCTGGCTGCATGGGTGTTTTTGTGGTTTTCCCCATGTGTAACGTGTATACGAGCCAGTTTCCCTTAGAAAGTCCTCCACGAAAGGCATCCCTCCCCTTAGGCAGATAGCCCTAGTGTGCTTTGCCGTAATTAAATACACCAACACCATACTTTTTCCCTTCGAAGTTTGTCTGTTTAATACACAAAAGACATATTTATTTCAACTAAATATTCTTCCATTCTGTATATTATGATAACATTTTCTGCATTCCTTTTCCTTGTCCTATCTTGCCTGAAGAATGAAGCAAATGACGAACAAGTTCTTGCCACAGTGTCTAAGAAACTGGTATTCCTTTTCCTTACTACTGTAAAAGCAACATTTGACTAAATAAAACAGAGCTATTTAGATTAATGTCTCTTGCATATTTGAATTTTTTCTCAAATTGAAATTACCGAAGTAAGTAACAAACTTTCAATCTTTTGTCTTTTACTGTTCTGGCACGGGAAGTAGTCTGCATTATGTTATTATTTAGCTCATCCACCAGCTACTTATTAGATATACTTATTAGATATACATTTAAAATTGTCTTATACGTCTTTCATGAGATTACTATTTGCTTGCTTTATTTATTAATATATTTTATTTTAATAATTTAACTAATGACATAAAATGTTTATCAGACTATGTGATCTGGAAGTTATGGGTATCATTATCATTTAAAAATTCCTTAATATAAAACAGGAATGTTTGGTCATAATTCTTGCAGTTATGTCAGTTATGAAATTTAAATAAAGTATAAAATGAAAATTTTACCCTTAAGCAATCTAATACGAGTAAATGCAAAGTATAGTTTATGTTTATTTAATTTTATTAATGTACTGTAACTTAACGTTCAAATGTATGACACATTTGAACAAAACTCAATTCCTAGCTGTCCCAAAGCTAGGAAGACAGAAACTCAATTACAACTTTCCAAGATATTTAAAAGAAATCAAGTTCTTTGTATAGACTGAAATGGGAAAGTGTTTTATGTATTGCCCGAAAAAATAAATAACTCCACTAAAAGAAATATTATAGCTATAAATATGAAAAACGAAGAACTTTGCGTAAGTGAATGCAAGAATTATCTTTTTGTTCTGCGTTTTTCTAAGTGAGAATGTTTGACGAATTATGGAATTCAAGCACGTCAGCTTTCATTTGGAAACCATCAATAAAGAAGCTTCATCTTTTCTGCTTACTTCTGTTTAAATGCTCCAGTAGCTCTGCTGCCAGTGGAAGCTTACGCTTCAAGTATTTAATAGAAAAGACTCTCAGTTTGAAGCCAGTTCTCGAGTTATTTTTATTTCAAATGTATCTCTTTATCTTACTCACTGAGCATGAGAAGTACTAGATTTGCTTCAGAATCTGACACAGCAGCACATGTATCTGCAAGTTTTTCGCGACTTCCCTACTATAAAAATAGGACAATCCGTTTATGGTTGTAGGCTTATAATATTAATCTGTACATTTATGTACTCAAAGGAGAAACTGTTGAAATAGCCTGAAAAAGTTTAATAACTTTTAAAAGAGTATTGATATATAAGTAAAAGGAGACATTTCCGACTTCCTGACTGACCTCAGCTCGGTTAGAATAAGTTAATCGATCTCAGCGGTTTGGTTCAGTGTTGTTAATTGCAAGTAACTTATAACATCTTATTGTTTTCTGGTCTCTGTAGTTCTCTATTTTCTTCATTGTTTCGCCTTTATATTTGCTATATTCAATTGTTCTAAGTTAAATATTTCTTACAGCAGTCTACATTAAAAGATATTCATTTTTGGTTAATTAAATTTGGATGAATTATTACAGAAAATCGTAAAAACCAGAGTTCTGCTTCTTATCAATCATAGAAACAGGAGCAGCATGCTAAATAAAGATTAAAACACATTTTTGTAAGCAAGAAATAAATAATAGTGAATACATCCTAGCACTTCAGAATAAGATGTTGAAAATAATCAGAAAAGTTAAATGAAATCCTAATATCTATATAAAAATTAATAATTACATTATTAGTAACGAAAAATCAATAAAGATTACGGAATAAAAAATACGTAAAACCTAATTAATGTAAGTAACCTTTGTTTAATAATTAGGAAAATATTCATTATCATAAAAATAATAATCATGATTCATTATCATAAAAATACTAAATTCAATAATGTGTGTGCGTGATTATGGCAAAGCCTCGAGGGCTATCTGCCTAAGGGGAGGGATGCCTTCGTGGAGGACTTTCTAAGGCAAACTGGCTCGTATATACGTTACACATGGGGAAAACCACTAAAACGCCCATGCAGCCAGCCCGTTCGCGGGATTCGAACCTTGGACCGAACTACCAGTGTTCAGCGACTTTACCACTCGACCGCTGGGGGGCAAATTCAATAATGAAGAAACAAAGTAAAAAATTTTAATTCACACTCATGCTAAGAATTAAATATTTTATATCATTTTTCTCTAAATATAATACATTAAAACGTTTCCATGAGTTTATTTACTCGTATGTATCTCGAGCAGCCCTACATATATGCAAACATGTATACATAAATAAAATTTTACCTAAGTAATTCTATTTCTTTTGATCCAATAATTTTAAACAGTTTATGTAGCGTAAAATAATCTAATCAAGGGATACATTCCATTTAATGTTCTGGACTTTTAATTTTGTATATATTATCATGTTTTATACGTTAAATAAGTAAAGATAATATGACCTTTCATTGAATTTAGAATTCATATCCAGAGCTTTCCTCCATCCATAATTTTTCTAGCAGCCAACATATAACGAAAAATGTGAAATCTTCAGAATTATAGAAATTCATATAAGCGTGCTGTTGATTTTACTTTTGTAGATAATTGTTATCAAATATGGAAAGGAATGCAATGCTTATATGTATCAGGAAGGGTTATTTTCGTGCAGAACTTAATGAAGTAAACTCACTGACATTATCTTTATACATATGAAGAAAATAAGAAAACGCTAATGCAGCTAATCTCTTGCCTGGGAATTTAACTCGTGTCGAACCATCACTTATTCAGTTAACATAGTCATTCGGTTATCATATTTATATTAGTAGTGAGTGGCATGTAGAATGCAATCTTAAATCTCTTGCGTTTGCAGCTCATGCTTTCGCAAAAACAAAAATGGAGGTTTTCGAAGTTTAAATGCTTTTTTTATCATATTATTTATTCAAATAGCATTGATTTCTATAACAGTTTCTAATTTTAACGGAACAGGAACGTCACATGGAAGTATTTGTCATTTTTCTTATAAGTATCTGTTTGACGATTTATCTTCGAACACTTCTATCTACTTTTTGCAGCATTAACCTCGTCAAGTTTAAGTCATGAATTTTTAGGCAATTTTTTAAACGAGTGACGGCCTAATCGAGACATAGGCTTACACGTCTATAGTAATATCCATATATCCGTTATCTCTAAACAGGTACTCTAATGATTGGTTACTTCTAACTATTCCCAAAATAAAGCAACACAGAGCCGAATACAGCAGAGCTTCGATTACCCGAATTTTCATAAATCGAAAATTTCAATACATCGAACTGAATATCGAAGTATGCCATTCAAAAATCAACGGTAATATTTTTCGATTAATCGAATTTCAAATACGTGATAATGTATCTTTCATTCTTTTCAAATCCAATTTATCAAAATTTAACTGCATTATATATAAAAATTCCTTCAGTTGATACAATTAAAAGCACAAAACGAATTGCTCCTGGTACTTAAGAAATAAATATAGTACGATCTTTAGAGTTTTCTAAAAACGAATAATAATAAGTACTGATACTGCATGACCAGAATACCTTAATCTCCTAAGCAAGTTCTATATAATATATCCTTTGAAGAAAAAGATTCAAGCATCCCCAGAAACCTTGTTTGAGATGAATGAATTTCCGTACTTAAATATAACAAGACTGAATATGAAATTTTTTAAGAAATCAATGTTAATGAATGGACAATGATTTCAATGCAAAGAAATCACACTGGATTTGAGAGCATCTAGGCAGAGGAGAACTGTTGAAAGAAATTGTATCATGGGGCAGAAAAGAGCTGGCTGCACCAGATAAACTATTGAATAGCAATCAGTAATGTTGGTGCCAGGAGCTAGTCCAATTCATAATCCCGAGATACCTATTAATTGGAATGCTGCCGTGATAGAACGCAATAATAAACCATTTAAGAAACATGTACGAAGTGCCTCCCATGATCTGTTGAAATATGAAGCAGTCTACAGATATGGATATATCCGTTAGAACTATTTATACGGACATGCTATTCGTAGAAAGCGATGTAAAAATTCACTTATGTTCTCTTCGGGATTTGAATTCCAGATCTTCCGACTTCCGGTCGGACGTGCTAGCAGTTGCATCATGAAAACCTGCAGTAAGGAAGGCAAAAATTTCTTATATTTTCCCGCTTAAAATGAGGCTTTAGGAAGGTAGAGCCCATAGTCGTTAAATCCAGGTGGTGATGAATGTTTGGTCATAATTTTAGTGGTGCGCCATTATGGATTAAATTATTACAGTTTTTTAGAGTGATAAATCAACTTCTCTCTCGCCGAGATTGAACACCGAATCTTCCATTAGCGTACTTTAAAGTGTTATCTGCACTGATCAAAGAAATAAATGTCTATTTGATTGTGTAATCTTAAGTTACGAGACAAAGTTCGCATTTTGCATCAGCGTTTCATGCGTCCGTTGATGGTTAATTCGAATGTCCCTGTGTCTCTAGGACAGTGGTTTCAATTATGTGGTACCCATATCCTTGGGAGTACGTGATGTCTCAGTCAAAGATGCAGGAAAAAATTATTGGTAATGGCAGAAAATACAATGCTGATAGAAAGAAAAATTCAGAAAGTTTTAATTTTTTATTGAATAAAAGAGAAAGCAAATGTGAGGATTTAGAATATGTTGCTGACAAAAATGTGTACCAAAGAAAAATTACTACATGTAACTAGCACCACCCTCATATGTAATATTATTTGAATTCTTACGCGTCGCAAGTAGCTACCATTCATAATCTGTGATTGGTTATCAATGAAAAGATTTGGAACACAACCATATTTTCAATAATGAGTGAATCATCAAGTGAGTTACGCAATTTTATTTCTTTACATTTGTCATTTCAAATCAGTGAGTGGGGAGTTTTATTTTAAATGAGTCTGTACACTTTTAAAATTTGACAATGTAGTGCACGGATTATATCTACGTATTTATGCAAGAATAAAATATAAATTTAAATATACGCTTAAACTAACCCTCATCGAGGTTTAAGTTCAGTGCACTTTTATTTTTCTTGAGGTCCTGCTGCATTACAAGTGACTGTGCAGTTTGTTTCAAAATTAACATAACAAACTTTAATGCATGATAAAATGTAAGAAAATAGACATGTTTTTATCCCATAATGCATAATCGCATGTTATTCGGTTCGGCGCTGCAGAACATTTTCCGTTTCTTCGCACGTACTGCATTTCGCAACTCAAAGATATAGGGGATTTCAGGTGTGAGTATAAAAGCAAAGATTTTGGCATGTATATTATAATTTTTACTTTAATTTAATTTTTACATTTTTTCATACATTTTATTTTACTTACTTCCCGGCTGTGGCATGGCTTTACTTTTCAGCGTATAACTCTTATATTCAGAGGCTTTAATTGATAGTAGCCTTAGAGATTCGAAGTTCTCTCAAGTAATTTAAATAATTTTCGGCTAAGAGACTGTCTCACTTACTTAGCCCCCTTCCCTCATCTCTTCAGCTCCGTATTTTCAGCATAAAATCTTTGTAAGCTGTATATTTTAAAGTACAAATAATTTTCATACTTTTTAATTCTCGTTCAATTATATTAGGTAAGATAATATATGCAAACGTAACTATCAGCTTTGATAACTGCATACCGTTCTGTTAATTAATTCTTTTTTTTGGATTAATTTGTGTGCGTTCAGTTGTGATTCGTCATTAATCCGATTTTTTGTGATATATACTATACATTAAATTGTCATTTTTGTACCTCTGTTTAAATAAAAAAATATTTTTTTTTTCGAACTATCAATGTTTTTACATTTTAACCCATATTCCCTAATCGTCCTTAAAATAGGACAGCACATATAAATTGTCTTTGTATGTAATCTTTGAAAGAATTTAATTCAAATTAAAGACGATTTTTTATTTAAGACTTATTTAAGTATATATATGCGTCTTCATCGCAAGTTTGTATTAATTTAGATATTTTTTATAATTTTTTTAAAAATAGGGATTTTTGCAGATGTTTTGCTTATATTTTCAATGTACAAGTTTTTTAAAGTTTTAAACTCCAAAACAAACATACATATAAATTTATTGAGGTAATATTCTATTCTTTTATACCAGTAAAAACATTGTCAAAACATTTTATACCTAAAAGATAACTTTTCCTTGCATTTTTAACTGTCCTAAAAATAGAACGACGGTAAAACACACTATGGTTTAGGTTTTACAAACCTAATGGAGATATGCCTTTCTTTCTCTGTTATATTCCAAACATTGTTATTCTACAACTAATCCAGGCACTTTAGTCTAGCTGGCAGGTGCACTCAATTGACAGACAAATATGTGAAGTGTGGGGGAGGGGTTGAATAAATGTTTCAAACACTGACTCATGAAGTCAGTTTGTATTCTGAAATTCATCGAAGTAGACTAAATTTCTCTCGTTTTTACATGCTTGAATTTTGCGTTTCCTTTTGGAAAATTATTTTGATGTTAGCACTATATCGCGTAAATTTTTAACTGCTCAAGAAGCCATGGATTTTTTGTAGACTTCAGATCACAGTGATCACTCGACGTTAGACAATGAAATAGCGATTTTACCCCCCGGATCTCGATGCACTGAGTAACACACAAGACATTGATGATTTACCTACAAGAGAGACGGAAGAAATAATGTGTGATGAAGGAAGTCCTAAAGAGGTTGCGGGCACTATTGAAATTTTAGTTTAAAATAGCAGTGAAGAACATGATGTAAATCCCAAATGAGTAATATGCGAACCCAATTTCAAACGTATTCTGAAGGCCTTTTCTTCATGAGACAGCATTTGGTGCTTAATGGAAGCCCAAATACTTATTTAATGATGATAGTATGAGCCTGCTTGATTTTCAAAAACACATAACAGTTGCCTATTTTGGAGTTTCTATGCCAAGAAATCCATCTTGCAGAAAACTGGGTGTTCAACAAGTTAATAAAAAATTTCTAAAGCTTCGAAATGAACATGTTATTGTAAAAAAAAAAAAAGAAAATAGACAAAGAAGATGCCAGCTAATGATCTGCGCCGCAAAATGAACAATTATCTTTAAAAGTGTTGTTACTTTAAAAAAAAATGTAACCTTAGACTATGTTTAAGATGCTTTCTCCCATTCCACCTAAGTAAGAATGATTAGCAATGGATTATACCATTTAGGTCAGGCTGTATTGATCAAGCTAATAAAAATTTGGTAATTTTTATTTTGATATGTATACATAAACTTAGTGAAACACATATTTACAAATTTATAAAAAATATTAATTTCTTCAATACTTTGTGTGATATGGGTTAAATTTAAATTCTTTGGGTTAAATTCCTGTAAAAAATGTATTCACTATTAAGAAAATAAATTATTAATCATCTCTATACCTTCTAAAAATGACACCATCATCAATCATCATTCTTCTTTTTGATTCATAGTAAATTTGATAGGGCTGAAGAGATTCTTCTCCCATAGCTATACCATCAATTTGTTTTAATAAATCCTCACATTACAGTATATAATTTTCAGCATTAATTTCAATATTTTATCAATCATTATACATTAACAAATTTGTTCAAACCATGATTATTATCACTTTATCACGAGTACTATATCATTAATATTTATGAAGCAAATTAAGCAAATCCTAAATATCATAAGACCAGGCGCAGCAGAACCTTCTTTTTCAACTCAGTTTTTCAATGGTTTAGTTTGATTTATTTGATCATGAAAAAGTGCGCAAAGGTTGTCTGCCTAAGAGAAGGGATGCCTTCGCGGATGTCTCTCTAAGGTAAATTTGCTCCTATCCACATGGAGAAAGGCACGAAAATGCCCATGAAGTCAACCCATTCACCTGAACCGAGCACAGCTCAAATTACCAGTGTTCAGCGAATTTACCTCTCGGCGACTGGTGGATTTTAACTTTTTTGATCCGACTGCTGTTATAAAGCATGCTGTACTTTCTATCCCCTTTGATTTTGTCGCGAATAAAATTAAGCTATCTCAATAACTTTGCACCAATACAGTTGATATATATACTAAAACCACATATGACTATACGTTGGATTCGTCACTAGGATTCCGATGAAACATCGAAGAATTTGTACATATAGAAAATAATTTTCCTCAAATCAAAATTAATTTATCTATGTTCAGCTTTAATTAAATTTTCACCATTCCTATTTTACCGTTGAGAATACTATCTAAGTTATTACTTATTCCTTTATTTTTGTCAAATCACTATAAAATTTCTTATATATTTTTGCATAATTTGCAACAACTTTGTCTACGTATGTAACAATAAAGTTGTATTGTAATTTATATGTCAATTCTCTTGACTCATTAACGTGAGTGAAAAGGGCATTATATTTATTTAGCATTGTATAACGGAATCTAAAACTCCTTAATATATTATAGTTCCATTGTTCAAATGATTTTAATGGCATGCTAAATTCTATTGCACTTATGGGAATAAGTAAATCGCTGGTCTTTGATAAATATTCTTCCACATACATTTATGCAGTGGGAAAGAGGCAGTTTAAATTTGGTTCTATATGACATGCAAATTTTAATTACAAAGTCTTAGATCTAAAATATTTAAATTAGAAGTTATAATATGTTTGCAATCTTTATTTTTAAACTGCAATGACCTGATCGGCGTAGTGGTTAGCATTGCTTTCTCTTTTATCATTGGCTCCGCGTCCGAATCTAAGATAAAGTATGGATATTTGTCAGTGTGTAGTGTCTGTACATCGTGGTGGTACTTTAAAATTTTGGCGAGAAGAAAATGTTCTCGTGGTGGTAGTTGAAAAGGGATGGGGGACGGTCAGATTCGTCTTTCGGGATTTCCTCTGTCAAAATTGGCACTGACATTCCCCATTCTCACGGATATAAAGACAAGTCATCCCCCGTAGTGCACCTTGGGAAACATTTTGGGGGATAAGAACATGACCAAATGACCGACGGATATTGTTCATTCCCGACTACTGCATTAAGTTGCAAGAGTCCGGCCATTTGAAACAGCAATAGCAATATATAAAATCCTTCGTAATTTTCTCCAGTACAGTGACGGATATCTACTTCGTCTTGTTTATCATTTTATACCGAATTTATAGTTAAATTATATATATATATATATATACATAAGCAAATTTTATTTATTTATTTTTAAGTCTTAACGATTTTAACTTCTTTAATTAGACAGTACATGGTATATCTAATCAAAGGCTTATCGATATTAACTTTACCATAATTTTACGTAAAACAACTTTATGTATAATACCATATTTTCCTTTCTCGTAGATTCGCTTTATATTTCATTATTATTTTCAATACCTTGACAAAGTTTCTTAATACTGTTTGTAAGATTCTAAATTTAACCAAATTATTGCCCTATGTTTACATTATTCGGTTATGCCATTTAGAAAATAAGCATAGTAAAATGAATGACTATATCTTAGCATCTGTTTTTCACAGAAAATACGAACTTCTTAATCTCCTTGTCTTAAGGTCTATTCATACACACATACGCATGTACATATATATATGCACACATGCATACACATACACACATGCATAGGAATATATATATGTATACATGCGTATTTATGTGCCCACACACATATATAGCATACATACACGTAATATTTATTTATCTATTTCGGAGTTTGGGCTAGCCAAGTGAAAACTTAGGCTTTGGCTTTTATACATATAATAAAATGTTATATTAAATCAAAAGTTAAATAAAAAAAGGGTGTTAATAGTCTGACAGGAAGTACTTACATCAAAACCGAAACAAAAACCAAACAATTCGGTAAAATAACGCAAGAAAATTAATATAATTAATAAGACGTAATAAAATTAATATAATGAATTATTGAAAGGTCTTTGGTCTTTTTTCAAGGACCAGTCAAAGAATTTTCATCAGAGCCACTAGACATTGTGAATGCTTGAAATTACTCAAAAAAAAAAAAAAAAAAAAAAAAAAAAAATGTGCAGTGCAGCGGTAATTGAGCACTTCATAACTTCATAACTTCAGAATTCTCACCGAAGCTCTTAATAAAAAACTAGTTTTCATATTATAAGCTTCATATAGATGTTTGATTCCCAGCTGTTTTATTACCTTTAAAGTACAGGTATTTAAGTTAAGAGAATGAGTGGTGTGTCACTTTGGGATTTTTCTCAAGTTGCCAAGGATAGGTCTTAAATGGACTGAAGAATAAATTAAGAATTGAATTGGAAATCACAAGAGACTGCGAATTGAGCGCTATTACTCATTTCCTCTATAGATGAATGTTAAACTTTTTGCAAGAGATAGTTTCTTTCTATTTGACCAGAAATTTTTGAAAAAATGAGAAAACGGTTGGAAACGACGTTACTTAGGATATTACATACAAAGAATAATAACTTCGGAATATTACCTGAAAATAATGTTTATCGGGAAAGAATCTAATATCACATGAATTTAGATTGTTCAGTCGAATTTGAATTGCTTATGACTTAGCGAGTCTTGTCTTATTAAACTGTAATATGTTATTTTTTCCTTAACGCTCTGGGAAAGTCAAGAAGGTCATTATAAAAAAGAGATAAAAAGTGTATCAAGGTACAAAAGCAGGGTAACGAATTCAAAGATTAGCTGAAAATATACAGTGGAAGGGTGTAGCATAAAAGATCATAACTTCAGAAAATGGTCATGTTGGGGAAGAATTGATAGAGAGTGAAGGAAAAGGAGAGGAAGTGCATTCTTCCTCTCCTTTTTTTTCTTTTTAATACAATATCTAAAGAAAGTATAAGCTGAAGCGCTATATGAAGTCAACAGTACGACATCATTTTCGACTCACAAAAGGCAAATGTAACATACGAGATAGAATTGTCGACCTTCAGTAGAAGCAAAGAATATGAGACTACAGTGCAATTATTAGACTGTTTTGCGATTTTATCGTACTGATGATTTTTGGTTACGTTTATTTATCCAGCTATTACGCTCTTTTTCAATTTCCTGATACTGGTGATTTTTTAACAAGATTTATTTAACATGTTTCATATGACTTAAGCCTGAAACTATCATTACATATTAAAATAATGTTTCTAATTTTAAAAATAAAATAAATTATATAGTACACAATTCAGAGCATACGTATTTATAAAAAGAAATTATTTCTGTAAATGATTTAATTATGGGAATCAAATTTGCGTTATAAAAGTAGTATATAAGATTTTCAGCAAAAGAAGGAAAAATACCGGAAATTTTATTACAAATAAACAAAAACTATTGCTTAAATGTCAATAAAAGGGCTGGTTTCATAGCTAAATCAAGTAAATGCTAAAGGCTTCTTACAAATTTAAAGGCTAGTAACATATGGGCAATAATGAACGTAAAACGAATTTTTACTTAATAAATAATAATTAATTAAATTAAATAAAATGCACTGCTACTCAGAAATTCATTTTAAATTACTATCTCTTACGCTAATTTCAAAAACAAGAACAATCAACAAGAAAATTATCTGACGGTTTATGTAGTTATAATAAAGATACAGCAGTGTAATTTGTTCATTTCAATTACTTAGAATTTAGTGTCTAAAAAAAGAATAATATTAGCTCACATCGATATTTAAGAAAACTGTAAATTCTATTACTTCTAAATCCACTGAAAACTCATGAGTATATTTACTAAGCTAACTAAAAAGATAGGTAATCTTAAAAGCAGAATTAGCTATGTGTTACTTCTGTAAAGAAATATGATGTCATGCGGCGATAGCAGCGCCCTCACCTGAAGTAAAAGTTAGTTAGATGTTAGATGCTAGACGGGAATGGCGTATTAAGCCATATCCCTTGATTTGTAGAATTTTCCTTATGTTGAGTAATTAACTGTACATATTGTAAATAAATATTTAGCTTAACCTTGCTTTGAATCCATTGTAGATATAGATATGATGCTCTTTATATAGAAAGATAGATTTTAGATACGGTAGAAGTTTTGACTTAGAAAAAAAAAAAACCTTTCTCGACAACTTCAGTATGCAGGCATAAAAATGATGAATTAATTTGCTGAAGATAGTCTGAGAAACGAGACAAATGTCAAAGTACATAAGGGCTTTTATTACGATCAAGAAGATCTGCAAGAAGTAGACATTAACTAAATTACGTTAGATTTGCTCTATATAAAAGGAATTGAACAAAATAATTAAATAAAAAAAAGCGATAAGACTCTGCATTCTCTATCTCCTTACTGCGTTGTTCCTTTAGAATGTAGCTGGAAGCACCTCTGCCTGACAGCTGAGAGGTTGGAAGTTCGAATATGGACGAAGGCAGTGCAAATTTCTCACGTTTCTAGCTTCCATAAATTAAATTCACAAGAATGACAGGATTACGGTCTCCCTAGGGAAACGCTAAGAGCGGGAGAATGTAAGGTATTTTCTCTTTCTTACTGCGATCTTTCGTACTGTACTTGGAAGCACGTTCGGCTAGCGTTTGGGCCTCGTAGGTCGAATCTCGGAGAGAGCTTTCCTGATTTTTTATGCTGCCGTAAAGTCGCTGAACACTGGTAGTGTGCTCCGCGGTTGGAATCTCTGCGAACAGGCTGGCTGCATGGGCGTTTCGGTGTTTTTCCCCATGTGTAAAGGATATGCGAACTAGTTTCCCTTAAAATGTCCTCCACGAAGGCATCTCTCCTCTTGGGAAGTTAGTCCTCGAATACTTTGGCGTAATTAAATAAACCTAACCCAACTAACCACTATACCCAGATAGGCTTAGATAGGAGAAAAAGGGGCCGTGACCTAGTAGAAACTGAAGGAGAGTTGCTTTATCAGCTTACAGTTCTCTCCTAGCTTTTGGCTCTAGCCAAAATTGGCATTGTCTGTCTATCGCAGCTGAATTCTAGCGTTCTTGCTACTGCGCAGAAAGGTACTTGCAGGTGAATTGTCTCAGAAATGTAATTGGAAGTGAAAATGGATGCTCCGAAAGGGATAGATCGTTAACCGCATTCTTCGCAATGATATCTGCCTGCTCATTTCTCAGAATACCAATTTCTGGCACCCAGCACAGAGTAGGCCTTTTATAGGCTAGACCCTCAAGCAGTACTTAACGTATTTGTTCAACTAATTCAGACTGCTGAGATTGTGGCAAGACTAAAAGCCGAGTCAATGCATATTATCAGTGAATTCTGAGGACTTATGCTGCGAATAAGCAATCGCTGCTGTTACTGATATTAATTACGCTTGATACACTGAATTATTGCTTCCCACTGTCCCCTTCCAAGAATATCCAATTTGATCTTAGTCCAGAGGACAAAAACCGTAACCTGTACCTGAATTTGTCTTAGAACCATCTGTACATAGAGATGTACCTTGGTGGAGATCTGTTGTTTGAGCATAGAGGATATTCTGCTGTACCTTGCGATGGGTCGTATAGCAAATACTTGCGAGATTAAAATCTTTCTAGTCAAAAGGAAAATCAGTTCGTCGCCCCGGATTAGTTGCTAAATTACGTCTTGTAGTTCTGATAATCGTAGCTTCTCGTTCAACCACCAGCTTCAGTGGGTGGAAACCAATAATGACTTCAAGGACAGCTGCAGAGGTTGTATGATATGCTCTGCATATGAGCAACAGCTGCGTTGTTGTATTATGAGCAGTTTTCTCTTCATATGCTAAGTAATTTTACCTCCCCAGATAGTAGTTTCATAAAAAATTATTCGTTCTGCAACTGTCTGATCACATGCTCTCAGCAGGGGTATAGTTAAGCTTACTAATTTTGTACTTTACATGTGGCATCCAGGAAAAAAAACGGTTGTTAATAATGAGAATTCAGCAGCAAATTTAATAGGCAATTCCGAAGGTTTTAGGACTGGGACCTTGCGATCTGTCACTATCTCCCGTGTTTTGTGAGCCGACATCTGTAGCCTTTTTCTCTGGTCCATTGAGCAAATTTGTGCTATTCTACAGAAGCGAAATAATTTGTGCTTTTAATTATTCTATTGGTTTGTAGGTAGATTTGCTTGCCTGAAAGGTGCGCACTTTAGACAGCCATTACCGTTTCTGGATTTAAAGTATTTGTAAGATGTAAGAATATTATATGTAATGATTGTATTTCTCTTAGAACTCTTAGAGGCAGAGAGATACAGACATCTTTGAAATTATAACACTCAATGTTTTCTATATTGTGCTTTGCGAAAATATGTTAACCATTTTATTTTAAAATATTTTATCAATTTTCGTGGGTATTAAAGCTACATCTTTACACTTATATATGTGTGTGTATCCAAAACATAATCTAAAATATGTGACCTATTTTAACTTAATTAAAATACATGACCGAACACAAATAGAAACGCAATTAGGTATGGGTAATAAAGACTGAAATAAGCGCTTCTAGTGCAGTAATTTATATACATGTATAAGTAGATAAATAGCTATACAGTTGTAAATAGGTAAGCAAAGAAAGGGATCTTTACTTTACTCAAAAGCTTTCAGTCTTTGCCAATTCGTATATTGTGAAATAAATATAAGCAGGCAATTTTGTAGAAAAGATATATTTACTTATTTCCTTAAATGTTTACTTCAGATATAGAATTTGCATAAATCATAAGTATTTACAGAATACAGAAAGTATAAGACAGAAAGATAAAAACATACAGAAAGCATAAGTATTTTAATTAAAAATGATGTAGATCCATATAACATAAAATTCATATAATTTTAAAAACTTCATGGTTTAGTCGACTTCAGAGGCACATCAGACAAATGATTTCAGCCATTTTTTCTTTACTGAGTAATTCTGAGAATTCTGCACAAAATGGGACTACTAATTACACTATCATTATTTGCAATGCTACTATTAATGCTACCATTATTGCAACATTATCATTATTACAATGAAAAAGATTTTTAATGCAATTACACATTTTTCATTATTGGATCGAATCAAACTTCTGTTATTCAGCCATAACATCGTTTAGACGAAATTTAAGTGAGAAAAAGCTAATATCAAATTTACTAGAAAATCTGAAAGCACACATTTAATGAGAATATATCAGAGTTATAGAAAATAAAATTTTATTTTTATAATGTGTAAACGTGAAAGTGTCTTAAATAGAAAGAGTGCAGGGTTTACAAGAAATGAGGTTTGAATCGTTATACTCATATATAGATACATGAATAGGTCCTATTTCAAAAGAACCAAGACGAAAAGCAATAAAAAATAGTTCTTCATTATCAAATAAAAATTTAACGATGATGGTGATAATTTTCTTTTTAAGAAAATCGAAGCTTTATGGTTAGTGTTATAACATTAGTTAATTTTCCCAATAAAATGTATCCCTTCCTCTTAAGGAATACAGAGTGGTATTTCGTTGAATCTAAAATACTGGACTGAAAATGTATATACATCTGATTATATTACTAACAATCACACTAACGGCGTGACAATTCGGGCACTTCCTAATTTAGTTTAAAAATTCGCGCACTTGAAACTTTCATTATTTAATTGGTATTAAAATTCAGAATTCTCGCAATTTTGACTGGACACGTTTCACATCGCTCTAGATATTGATCTTTTGGTTTTCTGACTAAAATAAACCACATCCCAACCGCTAAAAATTACAACCGCCGACATATGAAATATAACGCTTTACACGTAACAAGCACTTTTCGCTTTACGGCCACTTACCGTGAAGCGAGAAAACGATTTATCACCTCATATCCTTCCTATAATGTTATACCAATTGATTATGGATGAATTGATTGATTTGTGATCTAACGGATAGACATTTCACGCCGACGAGGAAGATTATGGGTTCCATGAGACAAATGAGGGCCGAACTCTGACGTTTCGGACAAGACTTGAGAGGTGTATTTTTAACAGTATGAAAACGGTGTTAGATCGATATATGTGAAGGCCGTATGGCTGAAACACTGGGCACGGGGGGAATTTCCGAAAAGGGTCAAGTTTACCGAAATAGCATTTATCATATCTGTGTCATGTTGATAGAGCGTTTTACTATCACTCAATAATCTTCTTTTGTAATGCTTTGGTTCTTACTTTGAAAGAGTGTTTAGTGCTACCTTCCATATTTCGCTAACATTCTATGCTTAATAGTGGTGAGTACGTGTATATCACATAGTCCACAGCAGCACTGTTAAAATAATTTATAGTAATTCGTATATTATATTAAACTTTCAAACAATCTTTTAAGACAAACATTTTTTTGAGTATTTTGGTTTGCAAAATTATAAGTTGGTATATTTTGTTCATATTTACACTTAAGATTTAATATGCGTAAGAAATCCGTGTCTAAATTCTTCCTCTTAAGAGAAATGCTGTCATATTCTGAACTGTTGTATCACGTCTTCATCGACGTATATAAAAAAAAGAACAGATGCAAGTTGCTCAACTAATGCTAAATTTGAACCAATTTAGGATTTTTAGAAATGCTTTATGAAGTTTGAATCGACAAATAAAAAATATTCCTGCATAAAGGAAAGGAAAAACTTTTAACATCAATTTTATAAAGGAAAGGAAAAATCTTTAACATCAATTTTATAAAGGAAAGGAAAAACCTTTAACAGCAATTTATCCGTTCATACAGACTGACAGAGATGCTGATATTTCAAAAGAGAGAAATATTTAAAAAAAATGTATTTAAAAATTTTGGAATAACGTTTTTAAATAAAAGTAAAAATGGAGATGCTTATTTTGAAAATACTCCTAGTGTTTGCATTTTAACTACAATAATGTATTATCTACAGTATCAGTACTCCAAACCGAACCCCTATTATTGGGTTATCAGTTTGGATGATAATCGCTTTTGATGTCTCTCAAAAATTTGTAATATTTATATTTCAAAAGAAATTAAGACATTAAGATTTTATACCTCGAAGCAATTTGAAATCCTAACACTCATTAGAAAATGGTAATTTTGGGTTTGAAAATGCTAACGTAGAAGTAGTGCAGCGATAATAAATTTTCAAATCTTCCTAAGACATGGAAGTCTGAAACTAACCGCATGAAGGAGGTCGCATTTGGAATGAATAAGATCATTACGATAGAAAATGTCACATATATAGTCCAGAATATATTTAGTTATGTATTATAAAAGTTATCATCTGCGAGAAGAATTTCGTCGTGATTCAAATTTTTGGCGAAAATGTTCCATTGGAAAATTTTAAAAGCCACACCTTGTTCTGGATGAAGGCCAAACAGACTCCAGGCTCCATGAGAAAGAAAATAAAACTTTGTAGGATCAAAGGGATATCTTTCAAAGCAGATTTAGAAATAGAAGCGTAAGATTTATCAAATTCTTTTTAATTGAAAAAGGGGCTTTCATAGTACTTACATAATTCCTAATTGGTCTTAAGACTGAATAAAAGGACTTTGCGCCTTTCTAATCTCTCAGGTTTATTCAGTAAAATGTCTTAAGCATTATTTTCAGCTAACAATTCCTTCTTAAGAGTTAGAACTTTCAAGTACGAAAAGATATTTAGTAAAAATGTAATAACTGACTTTTACTTCATGTAACTCCACCTGTGGCCTAGAGGTATAACATGAATGGGAACCAGCGTCTGCTAGAAAGTCCTCCACGAATGCATCCTTTCCTTAGGCAGATAACACTCGTGTGCTTTGCCATACTCAAATAACCTAGCTTAACTTAGCTGTTACGTATTGTATTTTAAAATAAGAAATTAACTTTTTGACTACATTGTATTCTCATTATAAATAATTTTTATTGATTTATTTAAAAGTGATCCTGTTGATATCAGCATTTCAGCAGGAACGTTTTGTAAGATACAATTACTTTATTTGTCAACCAGTTGTAAAGCAGTCACAATGCTCGGAAATAAATACAGCGTTTTAAAACCTGGCTACTTATACTTGTAACGTTTGATGCGTTACCTGAATTGATAATCTATCCTAATGTATAATTTTAAAGAATTTGAATTAAAGCAAAGCTTTTGATATACTTGTTAAAAGTTAAGCTTATGTAGGGCACATAAAATCGGATTTATCTCAATGGCTATTAACGCTCAACAGGGAAATCGCTCGGTTGCTAATTGTTACTTCAAGCTAAAATTAAAGAAACATTTTAGCGCCTTCAGTAATTCAGCAATGAAACACTACTCGCGAAGACAGAAGGTTCCGGGTTCGAGTCTCAGCTGAAGTACATGTTTTCTCAAATTCTCTGTATTTTTAAGAAGAATTTATCTAAGCTAATAAAGCATAGCTTTAGCAAAGTTAACGAATCTCTTATAACTGTCTACATTAGCCTCTAAATTATTTTACTACACACGGAATTCCAGCAAAAGAAACCGTTTCAACTATATTTACGATACTCTGATTATTTGATGTTTTTAATAAATAACTATTAAATATAAAGAAACAATTCTGAAAATAAAGTTTTAGAAACATACTGTTCTTAAACGATGACATTTTAACGTTAACTAAATCTCTGATAAGCTTTTCGCAGTGAGAAATCTTGATCAAATCTACGAAGTTCAATATTGCTTTTTATTTTCACAGAAGAATTATTTAACTCTTTTGCAAAGTGAACATCACAAATATTTCTATTTTTTACCCTATATAATTAGGTCAATGTTGAATTTATGGTATCATCTCATGCATAATAATGTTCACTTGAGGGAATTTGTAAACGCAACTGCCATCAAACTTAACACTTTCATGCTGAAAGCCACTGCACGAAGATTAGGACTGATTGAAAAATTATTCATAATTTCTTGAAAAGGGAAAAAATGGCTGAATATTATTAGCATTAACTCTATAAACTTTAGAATTAACTCTATAAACTTTAGCATTAACTCTATAAACTTTAGCATTAACTCTATAAACTTTAGCATTAACTCTATAAACTCTTTGAATTAAGATTTAATTGTATCTTTAAATGCTATAAAAATAAGATTTAAAATATAAATGTTTTGGCAAAAGTGAAAACAAATATGAATGAAAGTTAATTTGCATACACCGCGAATTTGAAATTGCTTTATTATTCTCTAAGAAATGCATTGATTACCTTAGAAGTACGCTCCAATACTCTAATTCTTTGTACAACACTTTGTATAATCACGAAGCCTTTGTTAAATAAGGAGCAGTAGAATATTTAATACCAGGTTCCTGCTAGGAATATTATCTGTGAGAAAAGCCCCGCAAATTATATCGCGAACAATATTTGAAGCCTTTGAATACGCTAATCGAAAATTGAACTGGAGTTTTATGGCTCATCGAATAAACTAATCTATGCTGAAGTCAAAGCATAGAGATCAAAGGTCTTGGTTGGTTTGATTCTACAGAATGAGCAATCAACTTCCTGAATTTCGACATGTGGTTGCGTTTAATTTGCTCTCTACTTGTAAGAGCTCGCTACTTGTAAAGCTTCCTTTAGGCATCTCTAGAATGCTTGAAGGGAGCTTTATTTAATCGATTTCAAGCAGCATGGATAATGATCCGGAAGTTTATTGAGCTCAAATGGTCAATTGATTTTCAGAATCAACCAATTGACAAGGGAATTTGACTAAGATGCTTTAGATATCCTTCAGACAAAATTCTGTTCCATGAAGGAAATGGGATTTAGAACATTCTTTAATGGCCAGGTAATTTACCTTGCCTCCATAGAACTTTTAATTAAATTATGCTTATTTGTAATTAAAATTTATCAAAAATTAAGAGTTATAATTAAATCTCAAACAATTTAAAATTTAATTATAATTTTAAACTGAAATAATTTTTCTTAAATTTGTTTAGAATTAGCTTCTTGAAAATCATAGAAAAGGAGAAATTGGGTCACTCATGATTTAAGATTTAATATTTGTTTACATTCTGAAAAGACATCCCACCTCGTTCCTGCCCTCTTATGACAATGAACTACATAAATATTGATGAAGCAATTTATGCTTCCGGGATGCATGGTTATAACATATTATCTTTGAATGGAAATTAACGAATGAATCTTAGTTCATCTCGTTAAGCATTTAAGTTTAATCAAAACAAAAGGGAATTTTAAGAAAGTATATTTTACCTCAACAAAGTATTCTTTTATTTAAACATAAGAAAACTCCGATGAAACTGAGAAAATCATTTGTTAGAAGATCTACAACTGTCTGTAACTAAATAGCGGAACATCGTTAGTATTATCTACGTCCCATTTGTGGTGGTGAACTGGGCCGGTTGCATAAAAGGTTTTGCTGCTTTCTCTCGTGCAAAACCTAAGAGCCAATTCTTTTTTGAAAGTTCTGATTAAGTTCCTTTTTGAAAGTGAAAGCGTTTCTTCCTAGGCAGTTGATATAGATGACTTTGCAGTATCTTTTTTTTAGTTTTGATATATCATATTTTTAGTTTGGAATTAAATTACTGTATTTTATCATCAGAATATATTTTCTACTCCAAGACTTCTCCGAGTTCACTGCAACCAAACGTGGTGTCTTCTTAAGCATCTATTTATACTCGTCTCAGACAACTGACAGATTTCACATATTATTTAAGTTAAAACTGTTTCATTTACAAAATCAGAAGCTTTGCCATGCATGTAACATGTGTTTTTAAATTAAATGGACAACATATTTTTTTAAACTAAAAATTCAGCAACGTATCGTAAAAATGTCTCTTATTGCCGATTTACTGAAATTAAGAGTGACAAAAATTAAAATCATCATTTATTACGACAAGAGCATTTGAAAGCTAGGTGCCTTAAGAAGGATATCTCTGTCAGGGTTCCTAAGGAAAACTGGTTCCTATTTGTCTTATGTATTCAGCAGGCTATGGACGTGCCATGCATATCAACCCATTAAACCACCGGAAATCGACGGCTGTGCTTTACCAGTGCTATATCAATTCTTCATTAATCCCCCATCCACACACACCTAAAAATGAAATAAAAAAAAAACAGAAAGGAAAAAGAGATTTACCTTGACCTTCAACTTCCGTTACAATGCCATTAGTTTTCGTTTGAAATATTATGAACGAATTCGTTCTCCTTTTTCACGTAATTGCTTTCTCTTCTTCCGGAGTTTTCTTTATATTGTTGTAAAAATTTCAGCGCGAGTTAAATAACATTGATTTCTATAATAACTCTATTTAATTAGACAAAATGATAAGGACTTGGTTTATTTTTTAATTTTCTGCGAATTGACACATTATGAATTCCTCTTTCAGCTCCTTTAATTTTCATTAAAACGGTTTTGCAAATGTTATGTTGTACGAATGTTAGAATTTAAGCAAAATTTGCACTGATGATTAAATTGTCTAAGAAATAATTCAACTGTTTTATAAGTATACGCATATTTCGAATTCAAGATACACGGCAAATATTTTAGCGCTCAGTCACTGCAAATCGATCAGTAACTGAAATATATTGCTGGATGGACAAAACATTATACTAAAAAATTAAACTAATTTTGAGTGCTTGCACTGCATGTATGAGATATAAATTTATGAAATTGCTTGCATAACAGTACTCAGAAAGAAATCACTAAACAATAATATTTCTATTGAAAACGTGAAGTTATGATTTCTGAATGATAATATTGGTTTGTTAAAAGGACAAAATATGGTACGAATAATGGAAAATTAGATGAAAAAGCAAATTAAAACAGGAAATTTTGGTTGCTGTTTTGAAATATTTCGAAAAATTCTTGTGATTTAATAACGTTTTCCTATGGGCAAATGCTGCATATATGTATTCAGTCATTTCAACACTGTGGAGCTTCACCTCCGTTTACCAAACAACAAAATTAAAGCAGAAATCTCCGTTTCCATACAACAATAATTCCTCATCAAGGGCAGTTACTGTTGCATGAAGGATCATTTTTGTTTGAGTTAATTAACTAGATTTGGTTTCAAATTGAAAATTTACTTATCACCAAATGAAATAATTCTCTGTTGCATTTCTTCCAATATGAGGTTTAACATTGCACAGAAAACCAGAAGGAAAAAATTTCTTTCACTTTGACCTCAAAGTTTTAATTGCAATAACAATAATCTTTTTTAAACAACGAAAAAAGAAAACTGGTTCCGTGATCTAGAACCTTAAATAAATCTAATTAAATATGAAACAACCAGAATTAAAACCATCTGATCCAAATAAAATTAACAAGTTTATAGATATGTTAAATCAATAATGTATACTTAATTACATTGCTCACAAAGCAGCCAAAAGTAATTTAACATTTTCTCCACTTTTGTATGTCAGGCACCATATTTATGGTTATTTATAGGAAATTTATGATAGCGGTTAGGGTTGCTTGAATTTTCATGGAGGTGATTATTGGACATTATTTCTCATTTTTAATTTAATTTTTATTTTATAAATAAATTTTATGTTTTAAAATAGTATACACTTTTATATCCTTTTATGTATGGAAAAGACTTATTTCATTACAATTCCTACAGTAGCCCTAACATATAATTATTTGAACTTTCAACTAATTCATTCACTACCTTTATCTCTTCTTTTCCCTGCTATGCTACACAGCAGTTAAATTACTACATTTTTAAATAAAAAATAAAAGACTACTAGAAAAATAATTTTTACATATTTATCTACACTGAAGAGCCAAAACATTATGACCACCTACTCAATAACGCGTTGCACGACCTTAAGCTTGCCGTTCCATGGATGGCACAGGTTCTTGATAGACAGGTTGTACCAAATGTCAAAGCAGCGGTCACGCAAAGTTGAGACATTACCACACAGTAATTTGGTATATGATCTCTAAGTTGCCGCTCAATAAGATGTCCTACCGGGTAAACATCCGGAGAGTTAGGTGGCCAGGACATTGAATGGAATTCATCCTAATGCTCCTCGAACCACACCAGTTAACTAATCTTCAGTTATGTTTAGATAGTTCACAGTTTCCATAGTCTGTTTTACCACAACTAAGGGTTCTAGAGCCTCCAATCAGAACGTTACCCAAGGCATAATATCCCCACTACCAGCCTGTGTGTTACCTCCTGTACAGGACGGGTGGAGCAACTGTTCGCTTGGAAGACGGCGTACTCTGACACGATCATCGACGTGATGAATGAAAACTCGTGATTCATCAGACCAGGCAACTAGTTTCCACTTATCCATGGTAAAGTTGTGATGTTCTCGTGCCCTCTGAAGGTGTAGTTCACAATGACGCTTGGTCAGCAGAGGCACATGAGTGCAACATCTTCTGCGCAGTTCCATATCCAACATTGTCTAGTAAACTGTGTGTTCCAAAACGCTTACACTTGAACCTGCATTGCCCTGGACTATTAGCTGAGTCACCGTCTGACTCCGATTTGCTGTACCAAGCGGTACAGTCTCCGAAGTTCTTTTTCATGAATGAGGAGTGGACGTCTAACACCTTGGCATTCACTGCTGATTTCACCACCATTTAACCATTTTACATAAATACTAACAACGGCAGATCGTGAAAAACCTACTAGTCGTGCAATTTCGGAGATGCTCGTTCCGAATCTTCGGGTCATTAGAATCTGCCCTCGATCAAATTCCCTTAGATCAGCAGTCTTTCCCATCTTTCGCAAAAGTAAGTGCAAGAATGATTGCTTACCTTGTCCAACTGCAGTTAACTGTCATTCTCACTTAATGATGTGCCTTTCACGTCATCCACAAGAATTCATTGAAAATGAGTTGATGGTCATAATGTTTAGGATGGCCAGTGTATAGTTTTCCATAAATTATGTACAGGTTTATTTCATTCAATCCCATACATATTATTAATTTACTTTTCTCGGAAAGAAAGGACTTATACATCTGAAATGGTCTAGTTACCGCCTAGATTTCTCATGCGCTTTCCGTATTCGAAGGATTTCAGTGAATTACGGACATTCACTGAGGGAAACGTTTTTATATTCTTTTGTTTAAAATTAAGCAAAATAGCAAACTTAGTTTGGCGTAGGTTTTGAATAAAACTTTATTGATTTCGAGCACGATCAGACACAGGTCTCTCTTCTTTAGGAGCGAAAACGCTTCTGTAAAATGTGAAAAATGCAAATATTTTTAGGCTGTCTATCTATCTGAGAATAAATCTGGGGTTATTCATCCATTTACCTATCTTATTTCGAAATAAAATCTTTCTATTTTATACCATCTATCTAAGCAAAGCTTTCGATATAAGACAGATAGATAAATAGAATAGATATATAAGATATATATATATATATATATATATATATATATATATATATACACATATATAGAGAGAGAGACAGTTAGATTGTTACAATTATACATGGATCTTAAATAAAGCTAGAATTATCATCCTCTTGTAAAATGCTATGACACTGTTAATTTTGCTACTAATCGATCAATCTGTCGTAACTGTGATTCTCCCTAAGTCCTTTTCATTTAATGATTCAATTATACATATGCGGAACAAAACTGGTGAAACGAGAACATCTCTGACTAAAGGAAACAATGTTTGTTTAGAAACTATAAGCATGAACTATTAACAGTGTCAACAACTTACAGACTGAAGATTAATGAATGCTTCTTTATTATATGAAAAGTATAGGGGTGATGTATTTGATAAAATATTTTGGAAAAAGAAGAATCCAAGAAAATACATAGAAAGCAGATATTTAATATAAGTGTGATATGGAAGTCTATTTTAATTTGCTTCTCTTGGCCTATCTGAGAAACTAATGCAGCATACGTTAACATCCAAAACTACAGAAGTGCTCATTAACAACATTCATCTGTAAAACGGCGGAAAAGTAAACCTTCGAATAAGGCAGTGGAGCTATATCATTGATCTACTTCTTTGAAAGATTTAAAATGAAGATTAAAAAAGAAAAAAGAAAAGGAAATCTCTAAAGTCACTAACGCTTGTGCAAAATGTTCAACAAGTGATTATAATGTGTTGTCATAGCATCAGCTGTAAAGAACAGAAAGAATCTGATAGTAAAATTTGCTGATTTCTGCTTTAATTTTATTCATTCTAAAGCAGGAATTTCTGGGGCGGAATTTTCAACTTAATGTTTAGTTGATACGTTTTCGGAAACGTAAAAATAACTATTTAATGGCAGCTTCAGGTTGGACCTTTAAACCATATAGTCTTTACTTAATTAATAACCACAACACATTCATTTCCTTAATTAATTTTGCTAATAAGTGAAGGTTCGTTTTACAAATCAACAAAGAGTGAGGTTTTTGCCTTAATTTCCTATTCATACATTCGGGCAGAATAACTTACATACTGTCACTTAGGGAATAAAATAAAGTTTTAGAAAACCCACTTTACACGGTGATTATTTAGCCCAAAACAACTAAGTTTTTACTACCAAACATTTGTTTCTATCCTAAAGTTATATCAATGACAGTATTCAGCATTTGCAAAGGCTAACAATAAAACCACCTGTGTTTTATTGAATACATCTGTTACCGTGAAAGATCGAAATTGGAGAATGTCGACTTTCACCGGAGAATATCAACATTCACCAAATACGTCGGTGAAAGACTGAATACTTCAATACATTCTTGTATATTCGGACCCTCACCGGTGTATGTCGATAATCACAGATATGCTCTGGTGAAAGTCGAAAAGAGAGGTTCTAAAGTGCCATAACAGTTTAAGTTGTTGCAATAAATAAGATTTGAATCACATAATTTAGTAAGTTTTTTATTACTGTTATTTTATTTTCTCATTTAGAACGTGCTGTATAATTAAGTAAGTTTTTAACTTCTATTATTTTCCTTTCTCATTTTGAATGTATTGTGTGTTTTAAGTTCTCATGTTCTTAAGTTCTTATTTCAAGTCTCAAGTGCGTTTATTCGCGACTGAATTACGGAGAAGAAAATATAATATTGTTATATGTTCAATATTCACCATTAGTACATGGTGAATGTCGACATTGACCGGTGTAAGTCAGAAATAAGAGTATTTGGAAAATATTTCGGACATACACCAAGAGACTATGTGAATGTTGACATTCACCGGTGAAAGTCGACATTCTCCAGATTTCGGTGATTCACCGTAACATATCTATAAGTAGATAAAAATTCGGTACCTCCATCACATAAACTGCTTACTGGCTAAATCAAAATAAATCAGCTGTCTGAAAATATCTTAGTCAGTCTATTCAAATGATATTTTCCCCGAAATAATGTATTCTGCAGTACTATTATACAGCACTGTCCAAGAAAGTGTCAATATTTTAAAATACAGTATATGAATCTGGGGAAAAGAAAGTAGAATGATCCAACTAATGATTGAACAATTTATTTCAATGAATCTACATATAACGTTTGAAACAATTCATTAAAGATATAAAAAATCTCAATGAAATGAAGTCAGTTTTAAAATCATGTTTTGAAAAAATATGAAAATAAAATTCAGTGCAATCGTATCCATTCAAATTTCAGTGTATCTTAATTCTACATTAATGTTTAATGGAGTGAAACCTGTCTTTTGTTTTTAAATGCTTAAAGTTTTCAACGCAAGAAATAATTTAAACATTCCCTTTGACAATAGATTTATTAAAATCAAATCAGAAATTAATTTTAATAATTTCAAGCTATTTATATATTTGCTGAAATTGTTTAGTAACGAAATAAAAGCATTTAGAATTCTGATGCGAAATTAAGAAATAAATATTTAAACCAGTAAACGTATTCCAATGTCGCAATTTTGTATTAATATTTAATATGTAGTTACTTGAATATGCAGAATATTGAGTCAAATATTGTAGTTTTGTGCTGTGATTTATTTAAACAATTGAATCTAAAAATAAAATATTTATTTTACCCACTGAGAAACTTCTGAATTGTGAGAAAGAATTAAATGCGGGTAAACTCGATTTATCTTGCTTTGTTGTTAAGGCAAAAATTAAACCATTGTTTTTTATAGGTTTAATAATGCTCTTACAATTTTAAGATTTAAAATTTTGCAAGCGGCCAAGCCGTATATTATACGTTCAAAAATATTTGCCACGGTACTTTTCAATGCAAGCAGGCAGGCATTTAACTTGAAATGCCTCCCTACAATTATGCTACACACACATATATATATATATATATATATTGCAAGGAAAAATAGTCAACGTGCGAAGTAAGGGGTCATTTTAAAATTATAAACGAGAAAATACCATTTACTCATGGCCATTTACCTTTTTGGGGAAATTTGGGCAAAGTATGCTGCCAAAGGAAAAGTGCCTTCATGCAGAACTTATACAGGAAAACAGATTCTTAGTCATGTCAACTAAGAATGAAAGAACATTCGTTTGTTTCATGTTATGCCTCATTTAAATAAGAATTTTCTTTTTCTTTGCTGCATGCCCTTTGTGGTGTAATTAGAACACATCTGGCTGGCAATCGGGAGGTTAGGATCCTGGCGACTGCACAGCTGATTTTTCAAGTTTCCTGCCTTGACAACAGTAATTGATTGTAAATGGGTGACTGAACTAAAATGTAGTGGACAATAACTACCTGGTTTGGTGAATGGGTGCTCCCCTCTCCAATCTCCCTTTAACTCTTTCGCATCGGTGGAGACGAAAATCTGTACCTCTTAAGTATCTGAAATGAGCGTACATACGAATTTTTGTTAGAATAAATTTATCTCCCCTATGACAAGTAGAATGCTACAGCACTAACAGTAATCTACGTAAGTGAAGCGATTACTTCTTTCTTGGGGAACTTTGTGCGATTTATCGAACTGCGTTCAGTTCCCCTTAGGACATGATTGCAGCTGCGAGCATCAGTAGCTAAGCGCTAACACTAAACAAGGGAGAGGGAAGGTGTATTCAAATACGAGAGCTGCTTTTAGTCCCTTCAAAAGAACGATTGGCATGTCATTTAACAATTTCTCAAACTAATGAGCTATGTACTAACGTCATGGGGTAGAGCACCAGGCAGAAAATGGACACAGGGTTTCTGGCAATCTGCCGGTGTCTGAATGTACGGGCGTTTCGGCGACGTCGCTGTGAAATGGTTAAATGCAGAAGTTAAGAATGTTTGCCCTTCCGTGGTACGTGACTTCGTAGTGTATCTGGAAACACATCCTGCAGCCAATGAAGTGGTCCGGAGTTCAAATCGTGGCGAGGGCATTACCGATTTTTTCATGTTTCTTGCTTCAACAACCCTAATAGATTTCTGCACAAGAGTTCAGTGTTCCTAATATCTTTCAGCCACAAAGGAATGTATTTGCTTCCGAACTTGCAAGACAACCCGCAAGAATTCTAGTTCAACCGGCTGTCTTTTAAGTTCCTATCTCTTAGTCAAGTCAGGATCAGTGTATTCATGTCAAAAACAACGGTTGTAATTTCTTTTTCTGGTTTCTAATACAATAGCCTTGCTTGACCACCAGCAGAGTGGTATTAACAAAAAATTTATCTCTGAATTATTAAACAGTTGTTTTATACAAGGCTTGAGACATGTGTAATCTCTTCGCTCATGCTGCATAATTTTAGAGAGCTATTAGATATACAAAAGGGGAAATATGTGCGAAAGAATAATATATGTTTTATTTAAGATAACAGGACTTAATAAATAAATTGGCATCTGGAATTAATATGCAAAAAGATAACTGTAATTAATATATATATATTCACCTGGATAAGGCTTAGATTAATTAAATATCTTACGTATTAAAATATTTCAAAGCTCACAAGATCCACGATAGCAAGATTTCTATTTAATAGTTTAATTACATTTGTGGTATGCTAATGAATTCAGTTTTCAACTAAAATCAATAAGACATTGCAGCTGACTCAGATTCATGAATCTAATATATACGAATTCCGAAACTCATCTATCTTGCTTTTCCTAACGAGATTAATCTTAAATAATTATTTAAAAATATTTTAAATCCGTCCTAGTTAGTTATAATTTATTACATGCTTTGATATAATCTTAGAATATAATTAACTTTACGACGCGCAGTATTTATGAAAAAATTTCTTTAGAGTGTTACAGCAATCAATAACTGCAAAGCAGCATTTTTACATGTTTGCATACTTTATCGGCGTTCGAATTACAGCTAATGAGAAACTCCGGATGAATGATCTATAAGGATATTAAGTGTTGTAACATGAACAAATACAGGACTGCCATTCGAAATTTATACTATTCCTCTCTCTATCTCTTTTTATATTCAGCTCTAGAAATTCAAATATTTCGAGATGTTGAAAATGTGCATTTTGAATGCATAGATTAGGATATCATTAATTAAATAATTTATGATCTGCATCTATGCAGTGTACGTATTTATTGTTATTTAAATAAATATACTTTCCATTTCGGAACCTGAATTGGGGCTCAAATCGATAAAAGTTATTGTTGGAATAAATTTAATGCTTAAAGCTCCTTTCAAACTCTGGAACGTTAAGCGATTGATTAATATAAAATAAACGATCTTCAAAATATATTAAAATAATTTCTAGAAATTAAAATTCAGCTTATTTTGCATTCATGTACAAAACAGAGAGCAGTTTTTCGCTTTCAACTCTGTAAAACGACTGACTCAAGCCACATGAGAGGAAGATATTAGATGAACTAAGCAAGTTTTGAAAAAAAAAAAGTGTAGAAATTTTCTGAATTTAGAACACAATAAAAAAATTCTCCAGCTATATATGAATGTTTTCAGAGATTAAAATTTTATTAAAATAAGAAGTCTGGGTTAACAAGGGACTACATATGACCAAACAAAAATATATAATATTATGCGACGATGACTAAGAAAACTTGAAATAAAATGAGCCCCGATACTCAGTGCAAAATGTCTTCTAGAAATGTATTTTTGCCCTACATTGTGTTTAATTTCTTCAAGAGATTTCGGTCTTTATCGTTATAATTAAACATAGCGATAATTTTGGTTATATCAGTTTTGGGAAATAATATTAACAGTAGCAGCGTTCTTTTTTAATTGCTACAACAAGGCCATTAGATGTAATCAAAAGATTATTTGTGATTTTTGCGTTTCAAGTTGCTTAAATTTCGTACTTGAAGCCTTGCATATATAAATGTATAACATTCGAAACGAGGGAAAAGAAATTCTAAACATTTAACAGCATCAAGTTTAATATAGAACATGCAGTATAACACCAAAAAACAAATAATTGATTCGGTTTTGATTTCATTTATTTTTATTATGGCAAAGAACTTGAGGGATATCTACTTAAGGGAGGAATGCCTTCGTGGAGGCCGTTTTAAGGGAAATATTCTACACACTACACATAGGTAAAACTACAAAAACAACCGTGCAGCCAAACTATTCGAAGTGATTCGAACCCAGGTCAAACTACTAGTGTTCAGCGACATTACCGCTCAGTCGCTGGTTGGCCTCACATCAGTTGGGACTACTACCGTATAGTTAAGAAATTCTGACATTTGTGTTCCTTTTTCTTCTTTTTTTCAGAAAAAATGCATATTTATTGAAATGCAGTCTATAGAATTATACATTTTCACTTAACGCGGTTGTTAAAAATCATTTAATGAAGCAGAACACAAAGCAGACTATTTTCTGACAATTTCATTTGATTAATAAAACCCATTTCAACCTAACGATGAAATTTAATTTAATTTAAATAAGCCGTACAACTAGAGAGGGAATAAATATTTAATTTGTACTGTACTAACATTAAGCAGAGAAATTATATCTGATTTGAGGAAAATAAACACATGACATTTTTATTCATCTCAAATTGAATTCAGTCATTTTTATCAGAAGGCAATATGCTTGTTCATATTATTTAATATGCAATATGACAATGTTCCAACTTCATGTAATTTAACTTAGCAGTTTCTCAAATTTATGTATTGCAGTCTTCTGTCTTTTTCAGTTATCCAAACAATAAATGATTAAGAACACCTAACCGTAAACATAATACATTTTTCTCAGAAATTCGAGTAAGAAAAAAACTAGCTATGCGGATATTTGGAGCTCATGGGGGGTGGGGGGGACATTTGGATTCCGAATAACTGGGCTTCTACTCTACATGTAAAATTTTTCTAGAAAGTTCTGTATGAAGACATTTATTACCTCAGTCAGATATTCTTTGCATTCTTTCTGCTTTACCTCTAATAATGAATCTAATACAGTCCATTTCGCATCTAAACTACGGTTATAATTTTAAGGAATCTTACTTTTTCTGTTGGTAAACGAAGTTTTGTGAGTAAAAGTTTTATAAACAGTGTGAGCACTTTCGTAAATGGAATGTGGCCTATCTATCTGCAGATAAAAATGCTTCAATAAAATTAACGGACGGCACTTGGACGGCTAGCCACAGACCCCTGATGAGAACATTCATAGACATGGTGAAACTTTTCTTAATCAGTTCACCGACCATACTGAAACAAACAATTTAATAAATGAATCATATAAGCTAGTTTCTAAGAATGGGATAACTTTGGTTATATGGCATGTTTCATTATCAATAATAACCTTTAATTTTTTTCACTTGCCTTCTGTGTAGAAAATGTCTGTTTGTAAGTTGTTCTGCATTCCCCCTAAAGGCCTGGTTAAGTAACATGCAAAATGGATCCTGAAACAATTTTGAAAATGACACGACTTCAAAGAAAGACCCTTGACAAAATTATGCGAAGTTTAGAAGCTATATTAGACGACATTATGCTTGATTAAAAATTTCTAAATTTTAGCATTTCTGAATACATAGGGATATATCAAGGAATTGTTTCAGCCATGAAAAACCTATGAGGAAATGATTTTAAAAACTTACTTGTATGAAGATATTTACAATATCCGCACACGGATCTCAGAAATACAAGTAAGAAAACTTAGGAAAACTTGATAATTTTGATAACATAAGCATGGATATTTATTTTCATTTTTTTGGTTGTCTTATTCGACTATTCGTTTACCACTGATATTTTTTGCTTCCTACGAGATTGTATAAAAACTTGACTCCCATGTATTTTTATTGACATACTTTACAAATTGTCTCTTGACGCAGTTTTAGTCAAGCAATTTGATCAAATTTACTGTAAATTAAAAAGTACCGTAAATTTGAAATGCAATTTTAATCAATTATACATTCAGTTGTACTTGAAAAAACTTTTAAGATACGCATTTATGACAGTTTCTTGAAATATTTTTGTAAGCACAAATAAAAATAAGATATTTTCATATCAAATGTTTCATAGACAAATGTTTCATAAAACCGTAAATGAATTACTTAGGTTTAGTCAAAGAATTACTTAGTGTAAAAGAATTACTAAGCGTAAAAGAATTGCTTCAGGTTAAGTATTACGTACCTCTATTGGCTTACAAATACGTGAAACGAAGAGAAATAGAGAGCACATAAACTCACTTAATGAAAAGTTAGTTGCAAATAAGAAAAATAGAAATAAACTACTTCTCAACGAAATATTTAGTTAACTGAAAGCATATGAAAACGTTATAAAAAGGGTAAAAGCGAAATACATGGACAACACTCATCGACTAAAGGTCAAAGGGTTATAGACTTGCTTTTCATTCTTCTTATTTATGTCGTTTAAGAATTTGCTTCTAAGGGTATTTTTTTTTTTTGCAAATCCGTTCTCATTTTATGCATTTTGTGGTTAACGTAAAGCCAGCTAATCTTTGCTTTGTTGATAGAGTTACATATATATTGAATTTTATTCCAAGTGTAAAAAACCAAATTTTAGAAACAAATCAATGCATATTTTTTTCTATCTTTTCTTAAGTACCCTTCTTGCACCTTCGGTTACCATTCATTATAATTTTTTTTTCAGAACTAATGAAAGCCTATATAAGCGTTTAAAATTTTCTGCAGACAAATATGTGCGATTTCGTACAGTTTCATCGTATTTTATTTGCAGTTTATTTTGAATTTATATATCAGTATATACATATTCAGTTTATAGTCAGTTTCATTAAATTTTGGGAAAATTAATGGATAATTAAAGATGCAGTTTGCGGAACAATAAAGTATTATTTAAAATAAATCTGCTTACTTAAAATGCCTTGTCTATAAATATTCACTTTATTGGGCTTCATTTTCATATGCTAATGTAATAAGTTGTTAATTCAACGAACGAGTGATAACTCAATACACAAAGAGCGAGGATTCTAACTCTGGTCAGAAAATATCAGTTAGAAATTAATTAATCAGACGATGTATCACGCATAACAGTTAAATGCTAACTGGACAATCTGTGACTAATTTTTTAAAATACTAATTTAAAAACTAAATGAATATATTAAGAAGGAAAAACAGATGAGAATTTTAAATTTTAAAGGCAATGTATGGGCAATTTAAATGCAGTGTAGAGGAATCCTTTAAATCCCCAGGAAGCTATTTACAATATCGTACACAAAATATTATGATATTTTTATAAGTTACGAAAGTAAGGGAAGATGTTGATATATCCATACCATTTTGCAATTTTGCCTTTAATGGTATGAACTATCACCCTAATAATCTCAAATATTATTTTATAATTCAGCTATATGACAATTTTTACGGTTTTGATATCACATCTTAAAAATTATAAAACGATTTCGTAGAACATAATCGGTATATAAAGTCAGCACTCATATGAAAAAATAAAATCAAAAACATTTAAAATATAGCTTGAAAGATCACTCGATAACATATTTTCAGTTGGTATTCAGAATAAAAAATAAAATAACAACACAAAATTCAACCAGGAATATAACAGCAACCATGGCATTGAAAGTTTTCAACCAGGAATATAATATTAAGACTTACATTTAGATCATCCAGCCAGGAATATGATAGTAAAGCTTGCATTAAGATATATCGGAAGCATTTTACTTGTGTTTCCGTGCCTTTTTGGCATTTTGACATTAGAAATATTAAATTTGTCTTTATATTCTCGTAAAATGTAGTATATCCGACAGTGATATTTACAGCCATAATGCTGGGCAAAACTTCCAAAACAAGTCAGATGGGCTGCAAATATTGTTTGAATACTCGACCTTTATAAACTGTCTAATCATTGTAAAATACCCGGTTAGTTTAACACCATACCGATTGTTTCTTTCCACGTAATAGTCTCAGATATCGCTTTCTATTTTTGCTGTCCTTGATGCAGACAGCTTGAAACCTTAGAGATGCTGTGCAGTGAATAGCGTAAAACTCAACTTATGCATATCAGAAAATTTCCCGACGCTTAGATTTTATTAGATAAATTAGAAAGCTTCGCTAGCAACGCATGCAACATTTAACCGTATGTTTTATTTAAGATATTCATAATTGCATTTTTCTTGATTAAAGAAGAAGTAAGTTTACGATGGTTTCAAAAATACAAGTGATCGATAAAAGGTTCAGTAATTAGAGAAATGGATCTGGAAGCATAAACGTGTTTCATCCTGGGCCGGGACGAGGAGAGGGAAGAAAGGCACTCAGATGAATAAATAGAAGAGACTTCAAATCAGGAAGGAAAATTTAGAAATTCATTTACAGAAACTAGTTATAATTGTTTATACTGAAGACTATTAAGAAACATAGTTTAAAATATCATATTTAACAACATTAGCATAATTTAATCTAATTTAAAAGCATTATGTTTTTAATATGCTAACACTACGTATAAGTAAGTGTGAATTAATTTGTTTTATTTTATTACCTTTCTGCATTCAGGTTTCTTTAATACACATTTCTCATTGGGTGGGTTTAAAAAAAACAATTAAGAAAAATTGTATGTTATAAATAATAAAGCTGAATTAAGAAAAGAATTATTGCATGTTTCAAATACTGTGGATTCACAGTTGTATGTATAATGCGTTCTAGCATTAAACCGTGGAACTGTAACTAAGATGCTGAAGTTGATTTACATTTAGATAATGAAATCATAGATTGAATTCGCCCAGGAAACACTATGCGGGCTTCGTCAGTGATTCTGTACTGCTTTTAAATTTAGTCTTATTGCAGTTTCGGCTGTAAAGACTGTAGAGTCATTAGGTTAATTGGAAGCAGAAAAGATGAAAAATATACAACCGCCTTCGCCGGGAATCGAACCACGGATCTCTGGAATACCGGCCCAGCGTGCTACCGTTACACCCCGAAGGCACGCTAGGGAAGTGGGAGAACAACCTTATATACTCCTCTTTTTAAAGGGCGACTAGGGATTTAGGGGACCTAGTCGCCAAATTCTGGGTGCGGAGAATCATCATCCACAACCCTTTTAGTTCGGGCGCCACTTGTAGAGTCATTAGGTTAATTGGAAGCAGAAAAGATGAAAAATAGCAAACGCCTTCGCCGGGAATCGAACCACAGACCTCTGGAATACCGACCCAGCGTGCTACCGTTACACCACGAAGGCACGCTAGGGAAGTGGGAGAAATACCTTATAAGGCATCCTATTAAAATTCAGAGTGATTCAAGTACACCAAAAAAAAAAAAAAAAGTTTTCAAAGTTCATCAACGAAAAGCTCGGTCTTTGCCTAGAATTTGGTTTAGAAAATCTAACACACAAACATCTATTGGAATGACATCAAACGATCTAGAAATATAAAATACACTTTATGAGTTTCAGGCTGCATATTTTGTATAATGTTTGCCTGCTCCTTCTTCCCGTTATAAAGTTTATCGAAACATGGTGCAAATTCGTTTTCTAGCTGTATCCATACTTAACTAATCTCAGAACTATAAAGTTGCTTTCACTCACAACTTATGGCTATGCACAAAGTAATTACAGTTATTGTTAGATAAAATTAGAGAATCAGCACCTTAGATAAATTTTCTGACAAGACGAGAATGTAAAGAGATAAGAGAAGATATGACTTTTATGAGCTATCCTTAAACTGTTTACTATTGAAGAAAAAAAGTTAAAAATTAAAAAAATTATTTCAGGAGAAACAAATCTTGACAAACGAAAATAGTCCTGACTACTAAAATAGCTGTTATCGGAGACTGAAAACTACTAATTTGTGTCAATATTGGGGAAGGGGGGATCCCGCATAACGGTAAATATCGGTAGTAGATGAAAATTATTTTGAGAAACTAAAGTACTGAAAAGTAAAATGAAAGCTTTTCTTAATTAACATTTTCATTAAAATAGAAAGTTAAGAAAAAGGTGGTAATAATTAAGATTGAGAAATAATTGTATCAAAGACATATTTGCTCATCTGTGATGAAATGAATAAAACCTCTGAAGCTTGCATTTCGAACAGGGTTCAAATCCCCGCGAATAAGCGGGCTGAATGGAAGTCATCGCATTTTTATTATGTGAAATAACTGTGAGTCGGTTTCGCCTAGAAAATCATCCACAAAAGCATCCCTTCTCTTAGGTAGGCGCTATTTAATCAGTTAACCAAGGCAAATAAAAATTTAATTAATTATTAACGACTTAAATAGATTTAATATTAACAGAGCCACTGAAATATTGTTATCATAGACTTTATATAAGCTTAGTCCGTCATTATTGTCAAATATTTATATAAATGCATAAAATTTATATAAAGCATCAAATGATAAATTATTGCAATACGTTGAAACTAAAGCCTGTGGAAACAAGTCGGTTTAAAATTGTTTGAATGTTATCTTCGTAGAACGTAATACGAGAAACAGGAAAGTATATAAAGCTTCGCAATTAAAATTTAAAACTGTGCGTAAAGCTTCGCACTCAGTACAGCGGTACAGAACATTAACCTGCAACAAACTCTCTCTCTAGGTTCGAAACCCTGTGAATGGATTATCTGAATATTTGTTCTTGTAGCTTTTCAGACCTGCTATGTAAAACGAACCAATTCCCTTTAGAATGTTCGATCTAAAGGCATTTTTTCCTTTACGCAGAAGTCCTTGTCTGCTATAACATGTTAAATTAAACATGGAAACGTAATGGTAGGATTATCTCTTTTTTAATAGAAAGCAAGAGAGAAGATTTTTGAGAAAAATTTTAATTTGGCTTTTAAAATGAAAATATCAAAAAAATTTGAAGGTAAACAACAAAAAAAAAAATCTGATGTGTACACCACATGACTTCCTTGTACGTAATATTAAATTATACGCATTTTGTTCTTGCATTTCATTTAAACTTATTGGATTGAATTAAATCTACTTCGCCGACAGCGCATAAACCACAATAGAATAAATGCATTTTTTAAAATTCACTCTAGTATTTGTTTACCATAACGACACTTCGACGCTAGATTCACTTAACAGTATTAATAATTATATAACAGTTAACTTATATAATAATTATATAACGGAAACTAAGTTAACTGTTATTAATCCAATAATTATATAAGAGTTAACTTATATATTTCGTTCATATTATAACTCATAATGCACAAAATTTATATCATTTAAAGAATAGAATTATCTAATCGTTGCCACATGTTCTATTCAAATACTATAATAAAGCTAGAATGATGTATAAAAGAAATTAAGCAAACAAAACAAAAAAAAAGAAACAATTTTTCACAGACGATTGAGTATTTCTCATTGAATTAATTCAGTTCTCACTTCGCGAGAAGGCAAAAATACATAAAAACTCAAAATATCTATATTAAAAATTACGAAGTAAATCTCAAACACTTATTTCCTCGAAAAAATTCCAGAAAGAATAAAGCATGATTTAATTGGCAATAATAAATGAATGCGTTATCTTTGTTGTTGCGAAGCTAAGTTTCTCTAGATTGGCAACAAATCCACTAGTCTCCTGTTTCAAATGTAAACATCAATGGCAGCCATAAAAAAAGGCTTAGCGACACTTAGACAACTTTAAAATTGTTGATAATTCTAAAAATATTGCACACAGATTTACTAAAGGCATAAAAACCTTAAGCGGAAGATAAAATCAACATAATACAATAATTTTTAAAGCAAAAAATGTACAATTTACAAACATATAAGGGTAGAGAAACTGAGATCACTGAGCCGGGTAACAGAGTGGATATATATATAAATATATTTATATACGTTTGGTGCGGCCGATTGCATCCAAAATACGAGGTGCACATCTACATGTTATAACAGTCCTATATACAAAATTTCAACGTTCTGATTCTACTCGTTTTTGAGTTATGCGAGATACCTACATACGTACATACGTACATACGTACATACATTCGTACAGACGCCACGAAAAATTCTCTTCGGAATTAATTTTAAAGCAGTTTTATAATTTTTTTGAAGGAAAAGAGTATTTTATTCTGTCCTTACGTACAGATATCACGCAAAAACATCATTAAATTGCATTCGATAGCGGTCAAAATGGATATTTTCGTTGAAATATGCTGCCTGAATCTTTTCCGATTACAATACTTCCTTTTTACTTCGTACAAGGAAGTAAAAAAGGAAAAGGCAAAAGTGATTATAAAATAAGAACTTTGTTAAGTTTCAGTTGACAAGATTGTAGAGGCATTAGGTTATTTTGAAGCAGGAGACGTAGAAATTATATAATGCCTTCGCCGGGACTCGAAGCTGGATCTCTCGAATACGCGCCGAATGTGCTACCGTTGCACCACGATGCATGCTGGAAAGAGGAAGAAACTACCTTATCTACTCCCGTTTTCTCATGCCCCTTAACTGAGGATATTCACATAAAATCCCTAAGAACTGACCTCCTGGCATTCCAAAGGTTTTTAATTAAAGATAAACATCAATATCCAAAGTTTCAGAAAATTATGCAACGACTCTCTTCCTACGGCCTAGATCTCTGTCAAGTGTAAGTCCACATACAGTTTAAACTTAGTGAACTTTTACATGCTGTGATTATGGACAAAATGGATCAGCTCGTGAACTTTATAAACTGCAATAAACCAATATATCTGAAATAATCCATTAATCTTTAGCATTATTATAACAATTCATTTAACATTGTGTTGCCAGTACTAATTATAATTATCTCATTATGTTTATTTGTTTATTAATTATGTTTATCTCCTATTTTTGTTGCACCAAATCAGATGTTCAATTTATCTTGTGAATCTCAAATTGTATTCCTACTATTTTGTAATCTACTTATGCCCTACACCATTATTTTTAATAAATACTGGATGCGGGGCGTACTGTGGAATTGCACGATGTACCATAATAGGCAAACTTTAGACCTTTTAAAAAGCTTCAGTCTATGCAAATTATTATAAAACTTGCAATTTACCCCCCCCTTTTTTTTCTCTCAAAGAGTTAGTATGAGAAGGCATTACCAGTTGACCTGTGGTACATCGCTGGTGTCCCCCATACTTTTACCTTTACCTTTACCTTATCTACTCCCCCTTTTAAAGGCAGACTGGGGATTAGGGAACCCAATCGCCGAAATCTTGTGGTGATGAATTATTGTCCACCACCTTTTAGTTTAGTAGCCACTGTAGACTCATTAGTTACTCAGAAGTAGTAGACATGAAAAATATGCATTCGCCGCCGGGATTCGAATGTGGACCACTCGAATACGCGCCGAGTGTGCTACCGTTACAATACGAAGGCATGCTAGGAAGACGGAGAAATTACCTTATAAAAGAGCTAATTTTAGAGAAAAGATTTTTAGGTAGTCGAAACCAAAGGAGTACTAAAGTTTTAATCTCACAACTTAAAATGAAAAATTCAACGAGATATCACACGAATATATTAAAGCTCAAAACATTTTATACCATACATCTGGTTACAAAAATGTTGCTATTTTAATAATAATGGATATTAAGCATAAGAAAATCTTTTAAAAATAATAATTGATGAAAACAGTCATATTTGAACTTGGAAACCGCATTAAGAGTTTTTTTCAAAGTTGCTAATTACTGATGCTGAAGTGGTCCAATTGGTCCGATGGAGAAATATGAAATGTAAGCTGCACTCTCGACGCGATTCGAATAACAGAAAATTATTGATGTCTTTTCTTCATTAAATGCAAGAAAATCAAATTAAAACAACAGTTTGTAAATTTAGTGCAATAACGTTTACAGTTTGTTACAATTACTAGTTATTTGATATTTGTATATAAAAAAAATTTTTTTTAAGCATTCATTATTGCATACATTATTTTTCTTGATATATAACAGTATGTTTAAAATTATTTTGTATGATTTTAAATAGATATATTTGTTAAGTACAAAAGGGTGAGAGTATAATTAATTTGACGCACGTTTACCTCTTTTCCTCAGGTTAAAATATATCTAGGCACAGCTCTGCTTTTATATATAATGCATAAAAATAGCAAATTTTGGGGCGATTACGATGCCCAATAATCTATTAGAATTTCCCTTTCCCATCTTAATAAAATATATGAAAAAAGGAATTACACTTAAAAAGCATATAAACTCATCTCAGATTAATAATACTCTACAGCAGCGTTTAAAAATATGTTTAGTTTTGATAGCTTTAATTAACGATATTTATATTTTACGCAGAAGTACAACCTATTAGAAAAGTGACGTTCCGAGCATACGAAAATACGCCTAAACTATTTAAACATTGGTTGAATTCAGTGACAGTACAACATACAGCTTATAACATGGACTGGAGTTTTTTTCATTAAAATTATTGCACTGGATTAAGTATAACATATTACAAGCACAATTAGAAACACTATTGACAGGCTCAAATTATAAAACCAGAGCGATGTTTCACTTAAGGAGTATTATATTTTATGTATCTGTTCCCTTCGACAGAATCACGTTATTAAGTTTCCGCGCAACAAGTTTCGAGCTCATCAAAATCTGTAACATATAAGGCGAAAAAAGATTCTCCAGGTGATGGCCTTAATGACTTACTATTACTGAACGGCTGGCTTTGTAGATAACTCTTACCAGGTTAATGTTGCTTCAAGCAAGGTACGTGTACCTGTTTACGGGCAATTTGATAATGCAAGCAGCTCTAATTTTTATCAGCAATATTTGAAGGGGTGAGAAGGATGTACTCTACCAGTATATTCCTTTGTTACCTTTCTTCTTCCTCTTAGTTTTTGGTTTGTACACTTAGTAGTAGCATTGATTTGTTTTTTAAACTTATGCGGATCCTTTCTTGTAATTTTGCTAGGATATTGATGTTATTTCTGAAAACTAGACTAATAGCTAACGAGATGCACAAATAATGGATAAGAATGTCATTTGACAGCTAACATAAAATTAACTGATATTAAAGTTAAAGGCCGTAGCAGTAGATTTTATTTAAATCAGTGTGGAAATAGTTGATCGAAAAACTAAGTTTGTTGTGATAACCTATACTTAACTAAAAGTTATTTTCTCAATTAAGCTTGTCTCCTGTCGAAAGCTCTAAGCTTCTCTCTAAGCCTGGTCTGTTGTCTCCTGTTGAAATTAAATTAAACCATTATTCCCAGAATTGCTCTTAGTCTAAATACACTATTAAGTGAATATTCTGATTTTAGAATTACAAAGTTTAATATTTAACTAAAAATGTAATATTTTCTACTTTATTAATAACTTCTATTTAAAAACAGTAGACGTCGAATTTCTGAAAACCTGACGGCTTGATTTTAATGAAATTTGGTATGAACATACATTTATAACACAAGACGAGATATACCATTCAAAAGTCATTTTATGTACGAATGATTATGAAAGTTCATAGGGCAGGAATATACAAAATCCAAGTTGTAATATCCAACCAAAAATGAGTCTTATTCCTCTCACAGCCAAACAGGTCGCACAACGTGACGGCATACTGGACAGGAGGCGGCTGAGCACTACCTATGGCAGTTCGTATCACTTCTGCAGCAAAGCAGTTTTGAACTCAGGGATGATTCTCGGAGGGTTGCCCTTCGAAGAGCGTCCCAGACATTCTTTATGAGGTTAAGGTCGGGAGATCTGACTGGCCAGTCCATGCAGTGAATATCCTCACTTTCAAGGTAACCATCAATCAGCTGAGCCCTATGTGGATGATTTTTGTTCATTAACAGTAACCCAGAAAATTCAAACATAGAGCTCTATGATCTTCTCTCTGTACCTCACAGAAATCAGGCAGCCTTTGTCAAACACAATGTGTTGTTTAGAATTGTTATGTATAATTTTACAGAGCTTAGTTAATATATTAATTTACAGTGAATAGGGAAATTTTGATGTTCATATTTGAGAATTAATTTAATATATAGTATTGTTTAAACTACTTTCATTTGTTTAAGGGGTATCAGAAACCCCTATACCGACAATGTTAAATTGGCCATTTTCGATGTACCTTTTCTCAAAATCTGCTGTAGATACAAGCTTGAAATTTTTTCTGTAATTAAAGTATACCCAACTGATTATACTGAAATGAACTTTTGAAACATTTTGAATTTTAGAGTAAATTACAGGATATTTTGTTAGGCATAGTAAAATTTAGCACTTTTCTCACACAAAAAAATTTAGAAAAATTTTTTTCTACGTTTATTACAAAAAGCTCATTTCAGTAAATATTAGGGAACCTAATAAATAAGCCATAAAAAGTTTAGATACCTGTGAGCAGTAGTTCCTGAGAAAAGGTACATCGAGTGTAAAAAAATCACGTTTGGAGAAAAACGCGTTTTTATGTAAAAATCCTCATTGATCAAAGCAGTAGATGACAAATTAAAACTAGATTTCTTTACAGTTCTAATTTTCATAGAGATTAAAGAATGGTATTTTTCGAAAGATAAAAGTGTAGAGAATTTGAAAATGCAAAAATCCGAAAGCACAATTTTTTGAAGATTTTGGGGTTCCAACTCCCCTTAAGATAAAGCTCTTATTTTGCTTGAGGAAACTATGGTACAGCTAAAAGGCGGGGTTTTCCGTTCTCACTGACCGACCATTTGGGGTAAAAGGCTGGCGGCCAGCTGCCGTTTTCGTTCCCTTACCTTTCGGGGTTGAACATGTAGTTTTGCGTGTTTGGAGGCGAATAGCTTTAACGGGAGGCGTACTTAACAGAATTATAAGTTGAAAATACTTCCATGGTGCTGCGCGGGAAAAAGGGTAAGTCACTTTAAACAAGGAGACTGATTTTCTTCGAATTTGGGAGGTTAATTATTGCTTTTGTTCTAGTTGGTTAGAGAGGGTTCCAGTTTTGCGTCGGATTGGCTAATTTTAATTTTATTCATATTTTGAGCGAGTTGTGAATATAGAGGCCACACGTATTTTGAGCCTCATCGAGGTTTTAAAAGTAGTTGCACGAGACGCAGGTAAAAAGTTTTAGCAGTTGTTTCTGGCGACCCTGGAGTTGGTTTGTCGCGTTTCGGCACAGCCTTTCCGCCCACGCATGAATCGTCGCCTAAGAATAATTCAAGAGTATTAGAGTTGAAAACTTGCATGGGAACTAACAGAGAGTTTAGTGTTACCCTATTGAAAAAGATCAGCTCCTTTCCTTTCTTCGAAAGGATGCTGTCCAGCCCCTGAATTAATTGCATAAACTTTCATCAAAACCTCCGTACTTCTTATTTTAGAGAATCTGCGAGGATGACTGCTTGACAAATTAACTGCTTTCTACAAATTGACGGTGCGGGATTCTTGAGACGTTGATTTGTTGGAAGGAGTCATCAGACTTTCTCTTAGCAGCGATGAAGCAGCCAACTGTGAGTACCTCGAGCAATTATCAGACTTTGGTTTTTTGACAACTATTAAGTTTTGTCCGTTTATAGTTTCGATGTATTAAAGAAACTGTGCGGCAACTTCCCGAGTGTCCACTGCCTGATGTGTATTCGGCATCCGTGAATATATATTTATATATTTTTTCCCTCTCTCGTTTTGTTTGTTACTTGTTATTTAATTATTAATTTGAGAAAGAGGATTTTAAAAAATTTTTAATTGAGATGAGTTATGATTTAAATTAAATTGAGGAAAAATAAATGTTTCTTAAAAGAAATTTTCAGTCAATTAATGTGTATTCAGTATTATATCAAGTAGTTGTCAGAAGATAAATTGTTCATTATTCTAAATGTGAATTATTAATTAATGTTTGTAGTATTCAGACACATAATGAGAGATAAGTGATTATACTGAAGTTTCATTTTAGTTCAAAAAGATAAATTGTTCAATATTTCAAATGTGAATTATTTCGTATTAGGAAATTAAAGTGTGTGTTGTTTAGGCAATTAACAGAAAAGCGTTATAGGGACCTAGATCCAGAAATCCCAGCTATCTCAAAATATAGTTTTTATGGAAAATTTAATAAATGTTTCTTTTGATTTATTATCGTATTTTTTATTTGAGGTTTTAATCCGGCGGTCTACTGCAAATCACCCATGTGATCCCTACGGAAAACATGGTTATTTCGTTTTAATTTGAACCTGAGTAACTTGGCGAGTAGTAAGGAAATTAATTGAGTTGTAACCATACGATCAGATTAATTAATTTTACTGAACTGGTGATTGACTAATTACTTGTGGGATTTATCCTTCCCGGGTGTTTTTAAGTGTTCTGTGTTATATTTAAATGGAAAGTGTTTGTGGTTATCTTTAGAGTTGTATTGGAATTAATGTAGTTTCAGGAAGGACAGCTGATTTAGTTTTATTTTAGAGCCAGATAGCATGTTGCTGAATTTGTTATGGAAATGTGTTTTTTTACATTTTTATTTAATAAATAATCTTTTGATTTTACCAAAACACCAGGAAGGATATTATACTTTCGTTACTGTCTCAAAGAGTATGAGCGTTGATCTGATAAACTTTATTTTACTCTGTTGATGAATTACGTAGTCTGAACTGAAAGTCTTAGTTTTTGCAATCACCAGGCCCCTAAGGAATTCGATAATTGTTTATGAAAATTTTGTGTTTGTTTAGTTGTTTTATTTTTTTTCTTTGTCGCTGCACCAGAAAGAGAAGTTAATTCTGTCAGTCAGTCTGAAAGTTTAAAAGTAATTAAAAGCAATATTAACACCTCTATGCGTAACAAGTGTGTGGCCGTCCAACAAAATGTTTGCCCTAACCATCACACCTCCACCACAGTAATGATCTTTTACCCTGGTAACGGAGGGATGATATTGGATTCCAAGCTCCCTCCAGATGCAGGTACTTCGAGAATCAGTGTTCAGGATGAATCTAGACTCATCTGTAGAAAGCACGACGTTCCACTGAAATCTGGTCCAAGACGCATATTGTCTGCATCAGGCTAAACTCGCCCATTTGCAGTGTACTGCAGTAAGCGGGACGCAAACAGTGGGTCTTCTGCCATACAGCCCTATCTTATGAAGTCCTCGGGCAACGTGGACCATAGAACTTTGTGGAAAATGACCAGTATACAGCTCACGTGAGAGTTGTCAAGCTAGAGCAATCCTGTGACGCCGCGCTGAGAGTGTCAAATAACGATTCTCATTCGTCGATGGGCATCTTGTTCGAGCTTGACTAGATCTTTTCGAAACGGATCCAGTGTCCTGAAACTGTTTCCACCAATTGAAGATGATACTTGTCGTTACATCGAGCTCTGTAGCCACTTGCGTTTATTATTGGTCTGCTTCTAATCTATACATAATTCTCCATCGTATTCCGTCATCCATAGGTTCGTGATTCTTATTTTCCCTGACACCATTGTAAGGATCTTAAGTTTTACTAACGTTTATTTTATTTTAAATCTTTACTATCACTTCTTACTTTCTACTTCCGGCCAGAATTAAAAGCGTTAACTTATTTATGCAAAATTTGTCTGGCGAACGCCAAGTACTTAAGTTGTGGCTTTTTGCCAAGCGAGAGAGAGGAAGGAGTTAGTCGAAGCAGGCCGCTTGCCTTAGAAGTTTTACTCAGTTGCTGTTTGCCTTCCAGGCCAGAGGTTTAATCCTCGTGATAATTTTAAACGTATTGTAGTGTTAACAGTTATCTGTACTACATACGGCTTCCTGTTAATATCCGGCCAATCTTCCACGTTTATTATTCCAAAGTTAAGTTAGAGTTTAGTTAAATATTTTTATATTCTTACGTTCAGACCACAAGTAGTTGGTCTCTGTATTCCGAAGTACGGAAATTATTGTAAAGAGTGAAAAATAAAGGGTTTTGTATACCCTTCCTGTGTATCTTGTCTACTTCCCACATTTATTGAACATAGCTTTAGTAAGCTCCCTGTTCCGAGTCAGGTCTGTGCATGTTCCCAAAGAAAGTAAGACGGAACATTGAACCTGATACCATAGCCAAACGTTAGCTAAAAGTTAGTCAAACGTTGCGAAAAACACGGCAAATGTCGTAAAGGAGTCCGAGCACGCAAATCACTGAACACCGCTTATGGGCTTATATCCACAGTCTCAGCTCCGTAGACACACATATGTTCCCTTACGCGTTCGACTTTGAATATTTGCATACTTTTAGCCGGCATAATTGAACCTATGGTTAAATAATTTTTGTAAAAGTAGACATGATTTTCAAATTTTCTTCATTGTATTCACGAGCGCAGTTCAGTAGAATATACAATGTTCAAGCGATTTCAGTTCACTATAAATGTAGAATTCGAAACATTTATTCCTATATTCGAATACGCATTCGTTCACTACAAAACGCATTTAAATCTCAGTGTCACTGCATTTCTCAGATTTAAATTTATTTAAGACATATATTCCTTATTCGGTTCTATTTAATGTTTTAAAATTGTGCTGAAAACATATTGTAATTTCCGTCTAGACAAAGATTAGATTAACTACACTTTTTTTATAATAAGCATATTACAAATTGTAAAGTTTCCGTTCAGCACCCAAATTAAGGCTAGTTACTAGACTAAAAAATAAAACACTATTTAGGCTATGTGTCATTCTTCCATTTTCTAAATATAATAACACATTCTTCTATAACTGAACTATGACAATTTGTTATAGTGTACACCAGTGGTTTGAAAGTAAAAATATCAAATAAAACGTCACATAATTTAAAGGTTAAAATAAGTGACCTCATATGTATACTATTTTGAAACTATATTTTTTAACCTAATGATAAATGTAGATGCCATAAAATTTTAATGAAGTTAATAACAAAGTGAATAACAGAAACGAAGGTTACTGAAGAAACAACATTTAATTTTTTACTAAATGTGTTGCTAACAAATAACGGCATCAGACTGGTAACATTCTCATTTAGTACAACAACAACAACAACAACAACAACAAAAAAAAAAAAAAAAAAAAAAACATTATTTCAAAGACCTTTCGTTGTTATTCATATCAATGTTATAATTTTTGTGAAACAAATATCGATCATACGTTTCTTATAAATATTTTTGCGTTTTCAGAAAAGAAATATGCTCAAAGAGATTCCACTCAGAGAGAGAGAGAGAGTGAGAAAGAGATTAATTTCCGAACACATTTTTTGGTCTTTATAAAAATTAGATTCTGATATCATACAGGGACTGACTATTTTATTTTGCCTGGTATCTCTGCGTAGGTTTTCGTTTACCTTTGACACGATATCAAACATTGCATTGACATTATTACACTATACAACTTTATTTGCTTTTGTTCAAGCGAATGTATGATCCCTGCTGGTAATATATTTCAACGGAGATACCATCGCGTTACAAGGAAACATCTGATCCATATGAGTTATAAAAAGCAGATGCTAAAAGTCAAAAAAACGCATTCAAGTAGCAAAAATACATTTTTACTCTTTGAAGAGGAGAGAACCCATACTAATATTGTTTAAAATGCAACGAAAGCATGGCTATAAAATCATCGAGAATTTAAAGTTGAATGGTAAGTCTAGTTTAGAGCTGAAATTGGTGTTCTTAATTTCTAAATATTGCGATCAGAAAAGTTTCGGGATTAAAGGATGATACATAAAATTTAATATTTTTTCCCGTTTGAGAAATTGATTCATTTCAAGGTGTTCTAGAGAAAGTCTTCACTAATGCAGGTCAGACGCCCATTGGCCAATGAAAGTGATAAAAAATTCTCAACAAAAATTTTAATTTTTATTTGTATTACTGAATTTTCCTACCTCAGAACATTAATAGTGTATATTATATCTTACTTTTGTTCTTCCATATTCTTGAGTATTCTTGTAGGAACAAATGTAAAAAACATGCAAGTGAAGTATTAGATAAATCATGTGATATTTAAGATGTATAAAAGAGTTTATATAAAAATTCATTATTTTTTAAGACAAAAAATGTTAAGGTGTGCAGTAATAGTTTTGAACAGAAATTAATTTATTAATTTCTCACTTAAGTATGGTAAGTTCACGAAGGAACTTTCAGTTAAAGTTGATTGAAGGAATATCATCTAGTAATACATGCAGGTAAGTGTAAACATACGTAAAAATTTCTGTGTCTCTTTATTCGTTAAAAGAAATTAAAAGTTTTATTGTCTTGCAAATTGGAACACAAATGAAAACGTATCTTTAAAAGACTATTTCATAATATTCTAAAGAAAAAATTACCAATACGGTTTAAAGAGTCCTCAATAATAAGTAATAGAATATCGTAAACTATAAGAACACGAGTTATTCACATTTATTACTTCTGTTCATAATAACTAAACACAATATCAATTATATAGTAAAATACGTAGTTCATTTGATAAGTATTTAATGAAAAATGTTTTGAATCTTACATATCTCTTCTAGAACAAAATAAATCTAGAACAAATCTAGAACAAAATAAAATAAAATTCCAACTAAAACTGTCGACGAAAAATCTGTTAAGAAAAATACTTGATTTTCTGAGACATGGTAACATTACCAGGACAGTGAATATAGTTTTGTAGTTACGTTAAACGTATTTCATTTAATTTGCCAAGAATTTACAGTTTTTAGTTGTTTTTTAATTTAAGCACAAGGACTAATGTTATGAATTAACTCAAGTACAATAATATTAATTAACTCAAAATGCGAATGATAAATTACCTACGAAAAGTACTAATGTATTCTCTCTATCGTTTTCCGTAAAATTATTCATAAGCCCACGAATTACTTTATTGGGAAATCTACGCGAAAGTCTATGCAATATACCAAACATAAACAGATTTACTTTCATTTGCATTTATTAGCTTTTAAAAATAGCAGATATTTTCAAATAAATTCATTTGAAATTCTTTAGAAGTAAATCACATATATTTTAAAAAGTAAATGAGATTTAGTTACAAAGAAATAAAGAAGAATTTACTTGTCTTCTTTCCGAAGTTTAAAAAAAATTGCGAAAAGCACTTTATTTTGAAAGTGAAAAGGAAACTAAAACGAGCTACTTCTTTTTAAAATAATTTTGAGATTATGGAAATTTTTTCCTCCCATAAAATAATTTAAATGCTTATTACCATAAAATAAAAGTTCCCAGTTTGCGACAATTCGATACGGAATTTCTAGATTATGTCTTTTTAAGGTTGATGAAAAAGAAGAAAAATATTTTTATCCTCCTAGAAAATGCCTTTATAAATAGCCTTCTTTATTTAGACACCTTTTTATTGAACACGGTAGGGAGATAAACTTGACCTTGGTAGACTGTTAACGTTTAAGAATAGTTTAGTTTGAAAGAATGTGCCACCAGAGATTTCATAACTTATAGCTTCTGCTTTTGGAATTTTTCACAAAGTACCGTTCTGATGGTTAAGGTCCTTAATGTTTTATTTCTTAACTTCCTTTCGGACCTCAAGGATACTCAGCATGTACGGAATGGATAGACGAAGAAGTCCATCTCTTATATTTATGTAGAAATAACTCCTTAATTTACCGGCCTTGAGAAAACAGGACTTCGCAAAAAAGGATATAAAACTTTATCAAGCCGTACGATTTATGTTTTATTTATAAAATGAAAACGTAACGCAGCTTCTTGGAATATACTCAGTGACACCATATTTTCGGATCCGTGAAACACTTATTGCAGTAGGTGGAACGCTGGAGCTATTCTATGCTTCTTTTATTATTCTTTCCACTTTATACCCCAGTAAGAAAGTTTTTGATGTGAACAAGTATGCAGTATTTATATTTATTAATATATTTAGTTTAAGGTTTAAATTCAGCCCTGTCAATATGTTTTCAGATATTCAGTGATCTATGTAAAATATTTAGGAATAATATTGCATACATATAGCATTCCTATTTAAAAAAAATGAAGAACAAAAAATAATATTTCAGTAGTGGCTTTGAGCGTAATATATTGCATTTCTTCTACGTTTCATATACAACACGTGTACACAATAAACAGAAGTATTGGATTTCTTCTGTCTTTAAAATCTAATTAACAGCCAATGTTTGGATCTAACCTTTATTAAAGTTGCCAAATCTATCTCTTTGTTAGCACAAAAAATTGTTAGTCCGAAGCTTAAGATTATTCATACCACGAATGACTATATATGTCAGAAGCAATACTAGGAGCAGCTCTGGTTGGTTAATGTACACCACAGCACTGGTTGGTTAATATATTACATAAAATGATTATATTTAATCCAAAATTATCGCGCAAGCTGCTTAGCTACATGAACATTTTCATGATTTTCCTATGGCTAATAGGAATACTAGTCAGTATGCATTAAAATGTCCTCCATGAAGACATCTCTACCTTTAGACACAGAGACGTCGAGTACTTGGCCATAACTGAAAACTGAACTGATCCATAATTTCAAAGTTACTTTATTTAGACACATGTAGAGCCCGTTTGTAGACCTATTTTGTTGAAACTCAGTATGTACGTTATATATAGTATGTACGTTATATAGACCATATGGAAAAGAAAATGGCAATATAAATTAAAAGTTCAAATTTCGACCGACAAATGGGGCTTTTCCCATGCAAGGTAGAAAGAACGTTATGTAAATCTAAAATGTTTCAAAAATCCACAGGTTAATGCCGTAAAATCATTCTTCACTATGCCTTTAGAGAAGAAACGTTGAGGTTTACTGATAAAGTTGTCTTATCAGAACGACATTAATTTCTCAGTTGCACTCCGTAAAATCATTCTTCACTATGCCTTTAGAGAAGAAACGTTGAGGTTTACTGACAAAGTTGTCTTATCAGAACGACATTAATTTCTCAGTTGCACTCCGTAAAATCATTCTTCACTATGCCTTTAGAGAAGAAACGTTGAGGTTTACTGATAAAGTTGTCTTATCAGAACGACATACTAATTTCTCAGTTGCACTCCGTAAAATCATTCTTCACTATGCCTTTAGAGAAGAAACGTTGAGGTTTACTGATAAAGTTGTCTTATCAGAACGACATTAATTTCTCAGTTGCACTCCGTAAAATCATTCTTCACTATGCCTTTAGAGAAGAAACGTTGAGGTTTACTGATAAAGTTGTCTTATCAGAACGACATTAATTTCTCAGTTGCACTCCGAGAATATAGACGCTTGAAAGGCTTACAAAAGGAGCCTAAGTCGAGGTGGGCTTTGGAGATGACCGAGCCATTTCGAGAAACTTTCCGACTGCCTAGCCTCCTCGGTTTCAGAATTTGAATTCCATGTGAATCTGATTGCGAGGATTCTTGAAAGATCACGTCATACGACCTAGACCTGAACTGAAAGCAAGCACAACTCATCATGTTGCTGCAAGCGATCAAGAAATCTTCACGCTACTGTTGAACACTCTTCACTCAAATTTGCTCGAACATGAAAGGCTTCGATTTGAAAACTGGAAATTTAAGATTAACAACTCGAAATATTTAAACATTAAAATCATTTTAATATAAAATTTCAAAAATATGTTTAAATCATTCAAATACCTAGGTTCTTTTCTTTAATTAAACATAATATATAATTTTGTCAATTCGTAAAACTAATTTTTTTGCTGTTGTTGAATAAAATGAAAACTTAATTTAAAAAGAATTAAAATTTTGAATATTACAATTTTTTCTTATTTTGTTTCTGAGCGTAGAACAGTGTGAAAGGACGGATACCAAAATATTAAAAAATATATGTTACCATTTAAACAAAATTAAAAGAAGTATGCAGAAAGAGACTTGTAATATATATGTTGACGCAAAAAACATTTTGGGGGCAACACATGATTTCAGATGCAGACTCTAATATACAAAATAACACTTAGACAGATTAAAAAAGACTTTTGCATATATCATTAGAAATAAATACTTAAGGCATTAAATCATATTTCATTCCTCATATTATGGCATGCAGGAATAATTGTTGCAAAAGTTCGTTCAGATGCATACATAAATTAATTGCCTTAAATAATTCACTTTCTTGCACTGATGGGTAATAAACTTTCTTAATACTGAAGAGCATTACCGGCGTTAGAGATCCCGGCATTCGCATGTGAAATCAAAAACTGAGACTTCCAAATACTTATAATTTTAACTTTCTTTCCATGAAATTTTGTGGGAATATTCAGCCAGCAAAATTACATGTTAAACAAACCTATTGCTTAAATTTTTGTGGAACTTATTTAGTTTTTACTCATATGTACCATATATAAGATTTTGATTTGCTATAGATTTTCAAGCTAATTTGTGAATGATTATACTTATAAGTAGATATTTCATTACGAATTTTGAATCCAAAATTTCGAATAAATAAATTACTAATCATGAATTACAAAATCATTATTGGCTGATTGCAGCATCAACGTGTAAAAATAAAAATGATGCATGCATTACTCAACAACTTATAAAATATCATAACTCTAAGTTTATTTATGTTGATACATCACGATGTTCACATTGATTTTGTCGTCTCACTTGTCCTTCTCTGAAATTCAATGGCAGAATAAAATAATGAATTTATTATATGTCTTCATGACCGAAATATACATTTTCCTCAGATTCGACTTTATTATAATCACTTGAAGCTATTCTGTATTATATAAAAATTGTTTTACCTTTCAGTAGATTCTGCAATAAGTTTAATATTCGTAATTTACGATATGGGTATTTGCTTCCAACATTTATTTTTAAAAGGATTTGGTACCAAATTATTAAACGAAACGCAAACTTTGAGTTTTTTTATTTTAACTAAACTTTTGTTCATCGTTTTGCATTTTTTAATTAATATTATCATAATTCCTAATCCCATGCCATAATTTCTCATAGTTGCTATGTCAGTGATGAAGTTGTTTTAATCTTATTTTCTTCTGGAGTGACTTCTGCATTATTAAATTGGATATTAACTTCAGAAGAATTACCCAAAGTTTGAATTCATCTTTCAATTGCTACTGTACGGTAAAACTGCTTCAGTTTAATTGCTTATGAAGCATATAATGGATTTTTTAATGTTAAATCGGATATACTCTTAAAAATGTACTTGGACGTTTATGAAGCAAAGAATCCATTGACTTTTGATGCATCATATATTACTGCATTTATAATACGAACAGCCCACAAAATGAAACGCCTCAAAATCGTATTTTAGGAAATTTTCGATGTCTATTTTGCTCCGCTGTCTTATCATCGACCGCTTGTAAGAGAATGGGACAATTTTCGAAGTGTTAAATTGTCATTTTATATAAGTTAAGAAACAATCTATACACATCAATGTGCAAACACGGTCAGTTTGAAACGGTTTCAATCTCTAAGCGGAGCGTCTTTTCAAGTGCCCCATCCACTCATGTTCACATTCATTCACAGTAGAATAACGTAACAAATGCAGCAGTTGTGTTAGAGCATTTTCTAGCAAAATTTACGGTGTCGATTTCAAACACCGTGCTTTCGTATGTCTTGACTTTTCTTCTAATGGAGAGGATTTTACCGTTAAATTAAAACACGTCTTTGAGGTGTCATTGAATTAGATTTACTAATTTATGTAACATTTTCATTTAATTTCTGTTTATAAGTTTCTTTAAATTTTTCTATTATTTTGTTATTATTGTTATTTATTATTTATTTTTGTTATTATTATTATTTATTTGTTATGATTATGATTATTTATTTGTTATGATTATGCTTATTATTTTATCTGTTATGATTATTATTTTGTTTGTATATATGTTTATTTTAAATTTTACTCTGCTTTAATTAATTGTTCATTTATGTAAAAAGTTTTTTTTTTCCTAAATTACGCTAGCATTGTAACTTTACTGGCTGTCCCTTCACTTCCTGTTTTAGCCGTCATGACTTCCCCCCTTTTTTGTTTTAAATTTACAAAGGTTTATCTAAGTTTAGCCTTTCCTCTCAGCCCCTTTTAGTCGATAGGCTTTGCTTCATTTCGCCTGTTCCCCTTCTTTTAGCCGTAATAGCTCTCCCCTTCTTAGACTAGTTTTTGGCTTTTTGTTTCTTTCCTTTTAGCCGAAAGGCACCCCTGCTCTATTAGCCGCTTGGCTGCTTTTTTTTTTTTTTTTTCCTTTAAGCTCTTTTGCTTAGTTGACGTGCTCTGCCCAGTTTTAGCCTATTGGCTTTTGCCCACTTTGGTAGTTAGCACCTGTCTGCTCCTGCCTAATCCGGAGTGAGATAACGGAGTAGTTAGAAATGTGGATTCCAATCGTTACACTTTAACAATCGTTTTGTAACAATCAGAATAGTTACAAAACACCGCAGTTGCTTTCAGTAGCAGGAGCGGTTATAAGAGTTTGTTGTTGTTGTTTACTGCATTACACATGAATATTCCCCAAATCTTAAGTTTTAAAGTAAAATACACGAATCCAATGCACAGAAATATTTATTTTGAATACCCTTCATAGTCATAAGCAAAATAGTTCTTACTTTCGTCTAAAGAAAGGAGAATTTAGCGTAAGTTATCAAGAGTCGAATAAGGATCAGTTCAACAAAAATATGTGATTTCTTTGACGCTTTAAATTTATAATAAATGAATTACACAAAGCAAACACCAGATGATACATCTTTTGTAATGTTAATTTTAAATTAGCTTCAACATTTTTAAAAGTTCAAAATTATTCAAGTAACTTTCTTTTAATTTTTTTAATATATCAAGTAATACAATCATTCTTCCTTTTCTTAGAAAAATTCCGAATTGTAAATTAAATGAAACACAATTCTTAATATAAACATTAAGCCAATTCTCCGGTTAAAGAAGAGTTTAATTATATTTCACTTCAAAGAAGACTCTTAGGACCATTCCATCATAATATTTATATTTTTAAGCTCTAGGAGACCAAGAAACATTTGAAGGGTGTTTAAAAGCACAAAGCACTGTCACAATTAGAAAGTAAAAAATATATTTTCGATTTAAAAGTTTTAAAGGAATAAATCCATTTTCTTAGTAAAACCTAACAAATTAAATTAACTCTGTAACTAAAATGTTTTAATCCAAAGAACTTCCATATGATGTATCATTTCTGAAATGAAAGTTTAGGAGGAAACTGAACTCACAATATTATGCTTATAATGTGAATAGTAAAATCATATCTCGGAGATAATTCGTGCACAGTTGTGAATAATAAAAAGATTGGTCAGTAAAATTAAGCACAAAATTTCATAATGATATTGCACTAAGAAAACACATTTCTAATTGAAATGTGGGAAGAATCACATGATCAGCTCTTTAGTACATGTCAAGTCTTGACTGAAAAAGTTCCGCGAATTTACATAAAATAAATCAACTGAGAACATCTCGGAAACTTTCTTATTTTATATTTGCATCGCGTACAGAAGTTTAATTCACAATTAGATGTTAAAGAAAAGCTGGAAGCTTTTTAAAAAAGGAATATACTTTGCTGCATTAAAAAGGGTTATACTTTGCTCAGCTGAAGCAGTACAGTGTTCTGAAGCAAGTTCACAGAATTTGAAAAAATTATTTTCAATTATCTATATCGCTTTAATTCTATATAAATTTTCAGAATTAGAGTTAAATACCTATAATAAACTTATAGAAACATTAGGTTTTCTTGAAGGAGAAGACACGAAAAATGTGCAATGCCCTCGCCGGGACTCGAACATGGACCTCTCGAATACGCGCCGAGTGTGCTACCGTTACACCACGAAGGCATGCTGGAGGGAGGAAGAAAACACCTTATAAACTCCACCCTTTTAAAGGGCGACTGGTGAAAAAGGTACCTAATCGCCTAATCCTGGTGGTGACAAATTATCGTCCTCCAGATTTTAGTTCGGGCGCCCAATGTTTAGGCGAGTCATTAAGTTTTTTGAAGCAGAAGATCTGAAAAATGTGCAGTGCCCTCGCAGGGACCTTTCGAATACGCGGCGAGTGTGCTACCATTATTCCACAAGGCATTCTGGAAGGAGGAAGAAAATACCTAACAAACTTATAAAAACATATGAATCTGCAAATAACATTACTGTGTGCGAGTATGTAATAATGACTTTGCTACAGAGAGCTTTCATTTTTACTTGTTCACTTTATGAATCATTCTTACTGGAATCTTATGTTAATTTGCGGTGGAAAGTGAAAATGGTTATCTAGATTTTAAATTATTCTAAACAGTTTTGTAACTCATAAATAATAAAGCAACGGATGAAACTAAAATTGTTATTTTTATTATCATTGAGCTAAATCCGTAATATTCAGAATGTGTTTAAAAATAAGATCATGACATAAATTAAAATATAAGGATTTATATAGCGGAGCACGTAATAAATAAAAAAAAGGATTTATATAATTGTATTCAAATGAAAGATTTTACATGTTACATAAAAATTCGTCAATATACTTGTAGTGACATTTTGATTAAAAAGAAATCATCAAGAGGCTAACATTTTTTCCCACAACACATTTACTAAATAATGAAGAAGGGTTTGCAAACCAATCAACGCCCAACTGTTCTTTGCCTCCTAGGAATATGCTGAGAATGAATGAAGTTCTAGTGATTGGCTTTATTCACTCTGCATTTTCTCATTTGTTCGTAAAGAATTTATTGACGAATGCTCGTCGGGAACTTTCGAATAAAGCTTTTTAGACTCCATTAAAAAAAGATATATTATTCAATCTGTACACTAACTAGTATATTTTTCTTCTGCATAAGAGAGAAAAGTGGTTTAAGTTTTATTTTTTAAACTATTGGTTAAACCTCTCGAATACACGCAGAGTGTGTTACCGTTACACCACGAAGGCATGCTGGAAGGAGGAAGAAAACATCTTATATACTTCCTTTTTTAAAGGGTGACTGGTGATTAAGGGAACTAATCGCCTAATCTTGGTGGTGACGAATTATCGTCCACTAGCTTTGACACACCAAGACATTTCTCATTGTCTCATATTTAAAGGTTATAGCATGATCATAAAATCTTTCTTTTCAGGAGACCATTTACAGTTATTTTGTTTTCATTTTTCAGGAAGCTGAAAATTATACATAACCAGAGAAACTATTAAAGAATTTCAAACATTGATGATTTTCATTATTTTTCGTTTTTAACTTTGAAAGGGGAAAATAGGAATGCTACTTTGACACTGAACGATCGCATCCAACTTTTTTTGGAAACTGCATTGCGAATAAAATCTTTAAACTAATGAATCATTTTATTATTTGAAAGCAATGCAGGAACTTTTAATCTCATAATGAAGCTAAAATTTTGATGTTGTAATATAAAATATGTAATAATATAAAAGATGTAAAAGTATTTAAATTTTTATAACACATTTTTTTATAACACCATTTTTTATTCTTATGTTTTTCTTTACAAATAATTTAGTAATAAATAACAAATAATTTAATAATAATAATAAATTTATTTTTTTTTAATTTTAAATTTTTTTAAACATTTTTATAACAATTTTTATAACACGAATACAATGCTGATAGCTTTAATGTTGTAATACGAAATATATTATAATGTTTCAGTTTTCATTTCGTATTTATAATACCATGAAATTATTGTGCTTTTATTTATACATAATCATACCATTTGGGACGAAGACAAGTCTCGTGATTAATACTGTAGTAATTGAAATACAACGTTCCCTAAAGCCATCCCTAATATTGTAAAATTCTGGATGATGGAATGCGAAAGTTTCAAGTCTCTAAGTCTCTGCAATCAACAAATTGCGAGGACTTTTGAACGAGGCGATTTTAAGTGCTTTCTTTCAACAAAGGCCATGCAGTCACAAGCATTCAAGTTTTCGACGCCCGAGATTCGAGCTTTAGCTCTTTTGGAATAGCCTGCTCTAACGAACGTCTCATTGAGATTCCATTGACCGATACATTTGTTTAAATGGCTGAAAATATTGTATTCAAATGATTCAATAAATAACATATTTGTAGTTTTCTAGTTTGCCATATCATGACCAAATCACAATAATAATCTTTGATACTACTTGTGTCAGAGTATTTTTGATGCATTTGTTAGTTGTACTATATTTAAGCTAAAATTAGGCCATAAATCATTTGATAATATTTCACAAATAATACTGATATATTTAACTATTGATAACATTTCACATGACAACATTATTTCAAAGGTTATAAGCAAATAAAATAATATGATTAAATGTATCTTGAAAGAAGAATGTCGTTTACATTTATTGCAATGTTTTATAGATACGTCTTCCGACATTTGACAAATAAACTTCACTGACAACAGAAAAAATAAATAATATGTAATAAGATATTATATATTTTTATTAGATTCATTTGATAGCTGTTTTTCGTAGTCTTCCTTAAAATAAAATGCATGCTTTTTTGTTATTGTAAAACAAGCAAAATCGGTTTCATTAAAGTAGACAAATAAATTAAAGAGAAGAAAGAAGCCTTAATGCGGAAGTAACGTTAAAGAAAGAAGTTAAGCACGTGATGCGTGTGCAAAGCAATGTAAGTTTACGTTTAGTATTTTGATTTCCGTAGATTTATCTAAGATTTCTCAATTTTAATTTACTTACGGTTTAGTTTTGTCAGATTTCGTTTACTCACAGTTAGTTGTAACACATATCGGTTGTATTCACAGTAGGTTGAGAGAATAACCTACTGAGTTAACAGGGAGATTTAAATAAACATATTCAAATACGGAATTCGAATGGATGTTAACAACACTTATAAGGTGATTGTGCTTTATATTCAGATCTATGCTTCTCATAGTCGCCTTTTTTAAAATTTTTCAATAATCAAATTTCCTTAGGACCTGCAGGATCTTATGTTTCACACAAGTATGAATTAAACTAAACAGAACGAGTGGATGTCTGAAATTTACATTTACACTTGTCATTGAAATCTATCCGTTAGATTTTAGTACCTTGAATTTGTTTGAATTCGAATCCATATTTTCCCTTGCACAAACGGCATGCTACCTCCTGCATTTCAGGCAAAAGTATCCATCTTCTCAAAATTGCTACTTTAAAAATGATTTGGCATTTTATTATCTTAGGACATCTTAGGACAAGAACGGACATTAGCACGATAATATATCGGTAGATAGCTTCTCAAACTTTCCAACTGAAATACAATCTAAACTTTTCTAGCTAATCGGGATAGTGATTGAGTAGATATTTCTGGTGACAAAAAAAATTATTGAATTAAATATCCAGATCTGGAGATAATGTTTACTCATGAGGGGAAAAATCATTAATCAATCTTTACCAAGAAAAGGAAGTGAGAATTCACCAGTTACATTTTAAGCAATTGAGTTCTCGTAACTGCTCTCGTAACCAATGGATTTAAAAGCACTTTGCAAGGAAATATTAGTACATGTACTACATTAACAGTCAAAACAATTGAGAATGTTTAAGATTACTTTTCAAAATTCAAAAATATAATGAAAAATAGAATCTAAGAACAAATAATTAAGAGCAAATAGGTAATGTCAGAAAGTTTATCTTACAGTTTGCCTCATATTGTGATATTCATGTTTATAATTTGATCTCATAATCGTGCTCTTTCTTAAGTGTAAACCCACTTGCTTACAATTTGACCATTCACTTGTGGCGAGAAACGTAAACATAAAGGTAACGAAATAAATTTAAAAGTAAGCTAGTAGTTCAAGACTGCACAAATTAATCTGAACTAGCAGGTTGAAATCTTTTGTTTTAGTTTCAATGACGGGCACTAGCCGTTGGCCACAACTAAGGACCGGAAATGGTGGTCACGTTATTATGGAGGCACCTAACAGGTGGGTCATCGTTGCCTTTTATGAAGGGCAGACAAATTAAGTCCATGCCTTATCCGGAATTCGAACCTGGGCCATCGGTACCGCAGTCAGTCACTAACCACTTTCCCATCTGGACAGCACTTTGAAACCAACACTGGCGTGACTTCGAGGGCATGAATTCGATGCCGATACTCAGTATTCAAACAGTTGATAGAAATAACAACGTGCGCACTAAATGGCGAAAACACGCTTTAATTAACCTTTCCGCTACTTCAGTTTAAATTCTCTCTGATTCACCCTAACTAATTTACATTCTGGCTAAAAAACGCAAGGGAAACAACGAGTGACAAGAAAGTCTAACAAATTAAAATAACTATTAGTAAAAACAATATAAACCTTATAAATTGATGAGTTCAAGAAAGTGGTACATTTATCAATTGCGCAAATGTAGCTCAAATATTATAATTACAGTCAATTAGTTTAATGATATCCACAGAATAATTAATCAGAAAAATTAAAACCACTTGAATTGGAATAACTATCTTATAAACATTAGCAATCACCACAATAATAAAATAACAGTTAGCCGTAAAATATTAATATAAATTATACTAACTACAAATCGTTAGTCATTAATATTCAGTACATATTATCTTGGAATCGTGGGTTCAGGGATATTTCTTAATGTAACAGCTATTTAATAAACGTTATTATGCAAATGAATTGCAAAATGCTCACGCAATTCAGCTGAGAGGCTTTAGTAAGATATAGAGTTCTGGAATAAAAGAGAAAATTTTTAAAAATTTATTTATAATATTTTCAGATTAATTTTAAATAATTTAGCAACTCAGCTCTGCTTGGCTTTGATATGATCAGAAATAAGGCCAAAAATTAAAATAAATTAAAATTAAAATAGGCTTTTAAAATCTAAAGCAAATCTTTGAAATCTAAAAATTTTGTAAACTAAATCTAAAATTCGTATTTTACAGTTTGACTTAACTTAATCTCACATTATTATTATCAAAGGAAAGAGAAAGGTAAAATACTAATAGGGTAATGCTACGACAAATTTTATGAGGATTGAATAACACGGTAAATTAACACGAAACATCTGACCTAGAGACCAGTAATCACCCGTACGTGATATTCATTAAAATAAGGGCTAAAAATTTAGCTACGTTGATGGACCCTGGAGACAAGAGTTACGAATCGTTGTTTTGAAAATGAAGCAGAACTTTGGTTACAAAAAGAAACTCTCATTGTAAAATGAAAACGAGCATGCAAGTATTAGCACATAACTACATGTGATGTATTTCTGCATTATTTGCGTTAATGCCCTTTTTTATTCCAAGTACGTGAATTTATCTGTATTTTGAGTATATATATATGTGTGTGTGTGTGTATGTGAAAGATAAAAAAGATGTAAATAAACTTGATAACTGAATTTAGCAACAGGCTTTTCATTCCTCATTTTTAATTTGGGTATTTCCTCTCTACTCTAAAAATAATAATAACTTTTCTGGACGGCCTCATTTCTATTTTAATCTATGCTTAACGCTGATGATGTAGCTAAGGAAAACTCAAAATTTTGACAATTGAAACCTTTTAACCTAAGCCAAAACCTTCCCTTGGTGAGTTTCCATATTGCATAAATGCGCACTTTAGCTTTACATCTACTGTCCTTTGACGCTGTTTCGCTGTGCTCTCTTCCTATCGCAAAAGACAGTGTCAAAAATGTTAATGTTCTGAAAATAGGCACGATTAGAGTGCCAATTGAATTGTGGCCGCAAATGTCAATTTAAATAAAATACGATATAATTCGCCTCGACTACCAGTTCTTAGTTATTACGAATTCAACATTCTGATTGCGCTGATGCATTCTGATGCTTCAGCATTCTGCGTAATCAGAATTCTTTCTCTTCAATATGGATCTACTTACTTTCGAAGATATCTGCGTGATATATCATCAATATTTCGGCGTTTCTACGTGTTAGTGTTCCTACATCAGTACTTCTATTTTTGTTTCTTATAAATATATTATTTATATATAGGATGCAAAGAAGAGGATAGTTAAGATTAGCTTAAGCTTTAAAGTATTTGATACAGCAGTTCCAAAGTATACATGTAACACCAAGTTAAAATAATTATAATAAAATAAAGCAGTTAAAGTATACGCGAATAATCCTATTAGAACTACTACAAAATAAAATAAACTACAAAAACAAAATTGGAAAATAGATAAAAACTTTTAAAATTCTAAACAACTACATCATATTGTGTACACATAAAAATTAAAGACATTTTAAAGTCAAAGAAATTACATACAAACAAATTGCAAACAAAGGTCAATTAGCTCAATTCGAGGTTTCAGACAGACGTACCAAGAGAAAAGGGCTTTAAAACTCCAGATTAGCTAATGACATAGGCACGTTTCGTCGAACTTAACAATTGAGATTGAAAGCGGTAATTCATAATGAAATTATTAAATTAATTATCTTATTCTAGCTAAGTCTTAATAGCTTCGTTCCCTTCCCCGATTTATATATATATATGTGTGTGTGTGTGTGTGTATAACTTGTACAGTCCTTATTCAAACGTTGCATAATGTTTTTTGATTTTGTAATCATAGCTTGCTCACTTAACATGTTTTTCGAATAAAGGAGATTTTTGTGGCTTTATAGCATTTTCTCCCCAGCCATAAAGAAAGGAATCATAGCTACATTACCTACTAAACTATAAAAAAATTTAATTTTAGTTTTCTTTCGTTTAATCTACTCTATTTAAATAATGTTTTTGACAGATCTCCTTTTGAAGCTTACACAGTACACTACAAAATAGATTCAAAAATTAGAGAGTTGATATTTTACAACACTTATTCCAAAACGTGCCAGATGTTTCAAATTATCTTTTACTGTGAGGTAATCATACTTTCATTTTACATTAATTACAAGAGCTAAAACAAATGTAAAATTCCGAAAATAGAATAAGAATTAGAACTTCAAATTTAGTTTAAGCCACGATTAGACTAAAGTGTATCTACCTTCATATCCAAACACTACTTAAAAAGCAGTTATACCAATATTTTACTGTCTATCTCTTAATTTCTATTGAATTTCGATAACGAAATGAATTTCTGCAACTGAATCTCTAAAGATATTCGCAAGCATACTTCAAAGACAATAAAGTCTTCATGTTGGTAAAGCACTTGAAGTCTTTTCTGCTTGAAAATTGGAATACTTCTTCCTTTTTTGCCTAAGGCTTAGATGCAGAGATTTGATTTATGCCCTTAACACCATTTCTTGAGCAATCTTATCTTTTTCGCGTCCCAATTGAGCGTTAGATGTACAAAAAGCTTTTTAAAAGCCGCAGAACTGAAGTGGATTTTCTGCTTCTGTTCATTGTGCACTTTTGAGTATTTACACCTTCATATTCTTCAGTCTCTGCGGGAGGAAATTCACATTTTTCTTTAATGCGTGACGACAACGCAATCAATATTAATTTGATATTGAATAAAAGCAGTGTTAAAATTTCGCTATTTCAATAACTAATAATTTAAGGAAGCTTTACTTCTTGTTATTTTTTAGCTATCCTACACGTGTCAACCCATTATCGTTAATCTAATTTTTTTCTTTGCTTCACACGATGAATTTTCAACTAATCCATTAAGTAATAAATATCTAAAGAACTTTTGAAAGGTTTTTCAGGTGATGATATTGATATTTTCTCAAACATTTTATTTACAGGTCAAGGAAGAAAACATTCAATGAAGACTGCAATAATTATAATCTGAGAAAGGTAGTAACGCTTACCTGAAATTGTAAATACCAATTTTATGCTGAAATTATTAAATTAAGATTAGAATTTGATATTAATGCGCAAGCTGAGAAAAATCTGCATTTGTTCAGCATGCTTTTACTGGAAAATATTGTTAAACTCGGAACAAAGAACGATATTAAAACCTCATTTTTTCTATAAAAGTATTGAAAAAATGAAACAAAAATTTAAAGTTTAGTCCTTAGCTATAAAACTGTATTCGAGTTTTACCGTATTTGTCTTAGATATCGGTTTAATGTTTATAAATGCATAGCACATATCACAATACTATTAAGGATGAAATTTGTCTCGTGAGAATCTGTTGCTTACCTGCATCTGTTCAAATATTTCCTGACTTCAATGCATATATTTTGATTCTAGATTATATTTTCAAGGTAAGGTAAGTGACTCATTCCTAAGGTATTACCTTTTTCTTTAAGGCGCAACATAATCAATTTTCGAAATCCCAAAATGCTACTATAACTGCATGTTTTGGACTGGGAATAAATTTACATGACATATTTCAAAATTTGCCATATTTCCTTCAAAATTAAATTTAACCTTTAGTTTACTCTAAATTCTGAATTATAAATACTAACACACAATGTTTCATTGTTCACACCAATATTCATGTGTGTGTGTTGTACATTATGCAAACAGTGTATGAAACATCACATCTGTTTACCTGAGGCAGCTATAAAAGAGATATCTTGTATTCTGAAGCTCATGGTCATGGAGCGATTTTTAAAAAAATGATTATTGTGAGATGGTTCTGCTTTACGGTGAATGTGAGCCCAAGGCACGATGGGCAAATTTTTCTGCCGTCCCGTGTTCTTCATGCAAAACCATCCTACAAAATGTGAAACTTTTAAGAAAGACAGGCTGTGTGACAACCCGACTTCAATCCGACAGACCAGCTAAGGTTGGGCAGAAAGTAAAATCAAAAGATGTTTTATCAAACGCCCTCGCATATCACGCCCTCAAACGGTAGCGCTTGAAAAATTCTAAACGAATTACGTGTTCATTCATACCGGCCAACACCTCATGGGGCATTACACTGGACAGGAATGCTGAGAGAAATTTCGCATGGTGCAACTTTGTCATGCACGAGAGAGAGGTCAAGACAACAGTCTTGGCAGATATAGTGTAGACGAATGAGGCATGCCTTTCGCGGAATGAAATGTACCATAAGCAAAACACCCATTTCTTGACACTAAGACACCCATCTTCGTCTGCAGACCTTGGACACTAAATACGGTTTTCGCTAATGTTTACAGTAGAATTAACAATAACAAGCTAATCAGTCTAATATTTTAGGATACGTTAACGGTCGCACGATGTTTAGAACTTCTGCAAGACGCAATACCCGATTTTGTTCAGAACCTGCCGTTGCTTCAATTCCAAAATGGATGGTTCCAACATGACCGCACGCCTGCTCACAAGAGATCACCAGTGAAGCAGCATCTGATGCAAGAATTCGGATAACGAATAATCGGGTATGGTGATTTCGAAGAGTGACTTCCAAGTTCACTTGACCTGACTTTAATAGACTTTTTCCTGTAGGGATACTTCAAAAAGCAGGCGTATACGATCCCTCCGCAAACACTGCAGGACTTTCAACGATGATGCTTGTGAAAACGTGTGTCCCGTTCTGCTACAACGTGAAATTCTGACAAAGGTCCAGATGTGCATTTCAGACGACGGAGAGACGTTTGAACATCGAAAATGAAGGTATCTTATGATAACTACTTGTTTGTTTGCTTTCTAAGATCGTTTCGTCACGTCAAAGTGTAAGAAATCGCGAAGAAATAAATGCACGTTTAAAACGTTCTGTTCTTAATTATTATGTCCGCAAGGCACCCTTTCGCACTAAATCGATGATGCTCTACAGCTTGGTATTCATCTTTTCATTGGTTTTGAGGTAGTAAGGCTAACTCTGCCGTTTTCCACCAGGTGAGCTGAAAACAGCCTCATCTAGGTAGCGCATAAGCCTCTTTATTACACTTAGACACCCCTCATAACTATAGCTGTAACCGTTAGGCAGTGATACAGGACTTTAGTGGGCACCCTGTATATATAAACAGATAGATAGATGGATAGAGACATATTTTCTGAAAATTCCTTTATAAGGTATTATTTCCCCGCCTTCCTAGCGTGCCTTCGTGGTGTAATGGTCAGCACACTGAGCCGGTATTTCAGAGGTCCGTGGTTCGATTCCCGGCGAAGGCGGTTGCTAATGTTTCCTCTTTCCTGCTTCTCAAATACCTAATGTCTCTACAGTGGCGCACGAAGTAAAAAAGGTGTTAGATGATGATTTTCCTGACCCAAGATTTGGCGATTGGGTCCCCTAAAAAGCCCAGTCGCCCTTTAAGGGGTCACACGACCCTTGAATGAGTCGAAAGATGAATTTTTTTACCTTTTTTCAATCTTGTGCAACTTTTTTAATTCTTATCAAAAATACTCAATATTTTGTTCATTATAAATTTAATGTCTATTCTTTAATTAAATGTACTTGAAATTTGAAAATTATAATAAAAATTTTAAAAACAAATGTTAAATTATAAGACATTTTTCACATCTAATTAATATGTACGCACACTGCGCGCACATGTACAAGAAATGTTTTGTACCAAAATGTTTAATTTTTCTTTTTTTATGCAGAAGAATGTTTGAGAATATAACTGAACTAAAAATATTACACAATTCATGCATTTTTAATTTTTTTATGATATATGTATTAAATATAATTTTTTTGCTATATTTTGATTTTTACATACCTTATAAAATTGAAACATTTCATTAAAATACCAAAATTTTAGTTTAATTAATTTAGTGTAACATGATAATACTATGGTACAAATTTCAGAAAGATACATTAAAAAGTTTTTGAAATATCATGCGCGACGCATTAAAAAAATACGTTTTGAGATAAAGACCTGTAAAGTTTGCATCGCTATAAAAATGAGTAACATTGTGACTTAATGAGTCTTAACTCGCACTATTTGGTATCTAATTTGTATTTTATGCTTTTTGTTTGTGTTTTGAATAAAGTTAATGACAGAATGTATATTTATAATAAGGAAACTGCATCTGAAAAACAATTAACAATGCATTGTTTAATGAAAGTGATGACACAGTCAACCGTTATCAAGGATACATTATTGCAGATAAAGATATATTTTTCATATACATGAAAGAGAATGCAATGTGCAAACTGTGTTATAAACCTATAAATATTTCTGAGAATAAAAATATATTAATAATCAGTTTCTTGAACAAGATGTTTAAATTTTTGTCGACACACATAACTTATCACAAAATACTGTTACTATTTATAATATTTATATACACAAATTAAAAACCTCCAGGTTCATACATTATTCCTTCTTGATCAATTTTCTGATGTTCTAAACTTGTTTTGGATCTTTTCCTTGCTTTTCGTGCTTCTATAGTGTTTTGCATTGCTCTCTTCTTAGCAGTATTTACACGTTTCATATCACTGCGAAGTTAAGATTTTATTGCATTTATACCTGGATGGATACCCATTTGCCTCATGACAGATAGCCTACCCTTTTTGCTCATGTTAAATAAAATTGCTGCTTCATATACAGCAATTTCTGCAATTCGTTTCCCAGATCCAGAAGTTTTCGGACACATCTGCCATATGAGGGAATTAAAAGATTCATTCGGATTCTGAGTGAAGCTATCAAGGCATCGTTTCAAAAGATCTGGACTTGATAAAGCTTTAAAAACAGGTTTTATAACATCCATGACTGAAGATGGCAAAGTCACTTTATGATGAAATTTATCCACTGAGCCATTTGAAACTGCTTGTTGATATTTACACCATGAGTCTGCACCAGCAGGACAAAATGTATGTAACGGTTCAGCATCAGTTTATCTCGTATGAAAATAAACTGCCCAAATACCCTTACGCATTTCATCAACTGACAAAGCATTTGAGCGAATTGCATTTCCATAATACTGAGTCAGCCTATTGATCATGGCGTCTGTCAGTCGTCCTTTGCCTGATAAAGGTTTACCGTCCTCCAACTTTTTACATCTATAGTCTTGTTTTAGCTTTCTCAGTCGAGTTCCCATTCTTTTTTGTACGTGACCAACACATTCAAGTTTTGAAACAGTTTTATCATCATATGGTTTGCTGTCACGTATAGCAGGGAATGTTCTAGAATCACCATCACCAATATAATTAATATATTTGAGACCTCTTTCAGCTTCTGATCTGTGAAAAATTTTTATCATACCATCGACTTCCATTTTTCCTGAAGAACCGATATGATTTTTCTGACAATTTGGCAAATGTTTCATTTGCCACTCTTCGAAAGCTTTCCCAGATTTTTTTGCTTTCCATAGATCACATCCTTTACAAGTGGACGAGAGAACTTCAACATCTAAAACCTTCCCTGTTTCAGCACCTATTACAGAACATACTCCAATATGTGAAGTATGTCCTCTCGTTTTCCATGTTCCATCACCACTTACGGTGACAGAATTTGATGCAGTTTTGCATACCTCTTCTTCTGCAGCAATTTTCATACTTTGAATGGCGACAGTTTTTGAAGCTGTATTTATATGTTTGCAGATTTTGTCATAAGCATTCTGTGTCACAGGTTTACCTAGATCCATTACACCACAAAATGTTTCCAGAGGTTCCACACCTTGACCAATGCATCGCATAGCATAAACAATTCGTCTGTTTAATTCAGGAACATTTTTGTGTTTACCAATCAACTTTGAATTATTGAATTCTGTTTTAAAACTACACTTTTCACATTTCACAGAAATTGTTGAAAATAGTCCAAAGGGTTTTCTCTCAGAAATATTGACAGAATTACAGCACAATTTGCACAGTACATTCTCTTTCAAAAATGTAAACAATATGTCTTTATCCATAATTATATAGCCATGAAAACGATTCATAATGTCAGTATCACTTTCATTAAATAATGCATTGTTAAGCTTTTTCTCGGATGCACTTTTTACATGTTCAATTTGAGTATTATGGTTATCACCTGATGAAACCAAGCTTTTATCAGAAAGTTCAGATCTGATATTCGTGTAGCGGTTGCCGTGGAAGCGACGTTTTTTAGCTCGCTTCCCAGAAGTTCTTTTATTATTTGCCATCACAAATATAATATATAAATATACTTATTATTGCAGCAAAAAGACTAACGCATCAAAAATTCAATATACACCAAATAAATGCTGCAAACGTCAATACAACTTTGAAGAATCAAACAACGTAGTAATAGCTTACGGAAACACGATGTAAACATTCAGAATAAGTATTAAGTTGAGTAGAATCATTGCTACTGATTGCTGACGAAATAAAAATAAGACTTGTAGGCTAGAATGTAGCAACACTCAGTTATATAACGGCTATGACAGCTGTGAGCAAATGACGTGTCCCTTTAAATGTTTATTTACATACGTGATGAAGGTTTCTCGTGTCAGTGACCTTTACGTTTTTAATGATATCTCCTAAATTACACGGAATATTTTAACACGGTTTTTTTTAAAGTGCGCAGAAATGTTCAAACTAAAACATATATGTTTTTCAAAAAATCGATATTTTTGAAGATTTAAAGGTCGTGAGACCCCTTAAAAGGGGGAGCATATAAGATATTTCTCCCTTCATAGCGTGCCTTCGTTGTGTAGTGGTTCTGCACGCTGGGACGGTGTTCCAGAGGTCCGTGGTTTGATTCCCGGAAAAGGCGTTTGCTCATTTTCATCTCTCCGGCTTTTCCAATTAATCTAATGTCTCTACACCTTTTTCAATTTCTAGTTTGAGAATCGAATATGTTGAAAAGGTAATCGAATTTGTGCTTTAGGAATAAAATGAAATTCCAATTTGAAACTCACGTTTTGAAAGATATAAAAGTAGCAGAAGTATTAGTGTAAAAGCATTATCCATTGCTTATTAGACAAAGATCTATTCCACCAATAAGAGAATGAGAGTACTGTAAATGTGCATTCTATTAGAATTTGAAAATTCATTATTTTAATACGTTCTTTGCAGTAAACCTTCAGTAACCAAGGTTATTGGACATTATTGCTGGATTAGAATAAGCTCAGATAGAGAAAACCAAAATTTAAGACAATTAAAAACTGAAGCTGAAAAAATAATTCTAGAAATAATCTTTAACGCATTTCAAAGCATTTTTGTTATAAGGATTTTATTGACAGCCAAGATGCGATACCTCATAAAATGCAGAAATAAAACATTAAGTCATAGGTATTGCATTTCTATTAAATTATTCTATTTGAATCCAATTATTTGTATTATTAGCAATCATAATATTATTAGATTAAAATCAAATCTTTGGGAGCCGAAGAGCTTCCGTTTTAATCGAGTTTCCGTTTCAGAAAGTTAAGATGAATTACGTTAATTAAGTCTCTGAACATCTTTCGGCTATATGCAGAGTTTACTTTGGTTTATAATCTGTTTATTTATCTTTAACTAACGATCTGGTCTTCCAATCATTCGACTTTATCAGTGTTTATCCTTCTCTTTTATTAGCCGCAATACATCGTCTCTAGGAAACATCCGGCGTATCGCTCTAATCTAGCTTTCATGAACCAACTCTTAATTATGTTTTGATTGAAAACGGTAGAAGGTAATCTGTGCGGATCAAGATATAGCTAATTACTCTTATCTTTAAACCATTACTTAGGAAGGATTTGAATTTATTTCTGAATACTTCAAACCACAGAAAAACTTTGCTAGTTATTACTTGCTGTAGCGCAAGAAGGATAAAATATTTTGCTATATAATTGAACTAAATGACAGGTAAAATCAAGTTGACTGAGACACAAGTAAAACCACATCTTCTTTTATTTTTAATTCCTTTTCCTTGTTTTGTAAGTTAAAAGACAGATGCTTAAAGTTAACGATATTATGTTTCGAAAACCGTTTTAAACCGAGCCAAAATCATCAAAACTTTGTCAAAAAGAAGAGTTAGATGGTACAATGGCATACTGAAAAGCGAATGCGTTATATAGGGATAAGAAATTAACTCGAATATTCTTTTGTTTTGAATTCCTTGATCTCTTCCTGATTCCATTGCATTTTGTATATGACATTAAATTAAACTAATTTTGAGCACATTCTAATAAGATCATTATCTACATTAAAATTGTCAATGTATCGGCATTTAAAACATCAATTTAACTGAAATTTTAAATGCCACAATTGTTTATATATGGAACAGAATTGGTAACTTTGACGATAGTAAACGCAGTTTCTCCTAAAATATAATAAACATATGCAAACAAAGTAATATTTTAAAACGAATGCATTTTTGGATTTATATTCATTGTTTTTGACGTCATTCACCAAAGATTATGAAAAACGCTATTAAAGTCTTATTTTTATCTTTAAAAGTTTTTAAATTAATTAAAAACGATTTGTGAATTTATTAAATTTTTAAAAACTGGAATGAAGCATTTTCAGCTAATTAAAACCTATTCGCTTCCGACGCGGTGAAAAAAAATTTCCCTCGTGGGCCTATAATCTTGGAGCAATGAATATTACTGTGTCCGCTAACGTGTTTTGCTCTTAAGCTTAACATAGAAAAATAAATCCTATAAATTCTGCTTTCAAGCAAAATATTTGGACATGTGCATATAGTATATAACTGTTAGTTTTATAGCATATAGAGAAAATCCTATCAGCTGAAATAAATTTAAAAGTAAGTTAAAATGCAACAGTAGGATTAATAATTATATTAAAATTATTTTCATATGATAATGAAATAAAAATAATAAAATTTTAATTACGCGTATATTACATTCTATTATCATCAAGAGACATTATGTTTTTTTGTTTTTTTCCCTGAAAGCGGAAGAGATGAAAAATGTGTAATGCCGTCGCCGGGACTCGAAACTTGGACCTCTCGAATACGCGCCGAGCGTACTGACCACTACACCACGAAGGCATACTAAGAAGGCGGGAGAAATAGCTTATATACTCCCCCTTTTAAAGGGATTAGGGAACCCAATCGCCTAATCCTGGTGGTGGAGAAGCATCATCCACCACCTTTTTCAGTTCGTGCGCCATTGTAGAGATATCAGGTTATTTCGAAACAGGAGAGATGAAAAATGAGCAATGCCCTCGCCGGGACTCGCACCATGGACCTCTCAAGTACGCACCGAGCGTACTGACCATTACACCATGAAGGCATTCTAAGAAGGCGGGAGAAATACCTTATATAAAAATTTTAAACTGCATGCACTGTGTGATATGTTTCTAAACTCGGAACGGACATTGTTCGTATAGCACGTTCAACATTCGTAGAATAAAATATTAGATAATACTTTTAATTAGAAGCTTAAACAATCAAGACATTTCATTAAGTTTAACGATATTCTGATGTCATTAATTTCCGTTTAAAATACAAAATGTCATGTTTCAGTATATCAAATATGATACGGTGGGTTAACAGGGACACTTCGCTCCTGTGTCAAATTTGCTATGGTGGGACCACGGAGCGAAACTGAACTAATTAAAACAACTGAGGTTCTTTAAAACATATATGCATAAATGCATGTGAAATATCTTTTGAACACTTTAAAAATCTGTAAATCAACAAAAATGTTTAACACTGTAAAGAAATTAAGGGTCTAAAAAATATTTAGGCTTCCTCAACTATGATTGTCTTTTAAATGCAGCACTTTGCGAATCCGTTTAGAACGCGAATGAAATATATATAAATATAGAAGATTTGTCTTCAAACACTTTGAGAATATCGCCTTAGATACACGACAGTTTAAGTGAACAGCACAGATTTATTCGCAATATTTACTGGTTTTTCGCATACTGGTTAACTTGTGTCGGGGGCGAGTCTTGGGTTTGAGTGGTATTAAAATTATTTAAATGATGAAAGGCTTTTCAGACTAAAAAGTTAATAATATAAACACTAATACAAAATGGAATAAAAAGATCAACTGCATTTTTTTTTTGTCTGGGGTAAAATGTATAAAAATTCTAAATATTCTGAACAAAACTAAAGCCTCATTTATAAGTTCCCCTTTTATGAAGCACTTATACATAAAGCAAAATAGAAATCCCATACTGTGCATTAAACAAAACAGCTCGCTTTCATCAAAAATACTTGAAATTTTTTGTTAGAATCCACTTTTCATTTAACAAATTACTATTAATATCTTGCAATAAATTTGGCCCACCAGCGGCCGAGCGGTAAAGTCGCTGAACACTGGTAGTTCGGTCCGAGGTTCAATCCCGCGAACGGGCTGGCTGCATGGGTGTTTTCGTAGTTTTCCCCATGTGTAACGTGTATACGAGTCAGTTTCCCTTAGAAAGTCCTCCACGAAGGCATCCCTCCCCTTAGGCAGATAGCCCTAGTGTGCTTTGCCATAATTAAATACACACACACACACTTGCAATAAATTTTAATCTCCTTAAATGTGAAATTAATTTTCGTACTGCAAACTCATCAGTAATTTTTGAGCAAATATGAGTGTATCATAATCTATACAATTCTATGTTAAGTGCGATAAAACTTGAAGTTTGAAAAGATCCGTAGGAAAATTGCATGTATTTTAAACATTTTAAGAACTTACAAATATAAATCTTTAAATCGTTCTGAGCGATAAGAAATTTTTCGAGAAACAGCATGAAACATTTTAATCGCATAGGAAATAGTGAAAATTTTGTTATTTATTTATGGCAAAGCCACGAAGGCTAAGCTGCCTTAAAAAGGATACTTATCAAATTACAAATATACAGAACCACGAAACTCCTTGTAGACAACTATTTAGGTGGCGGGAATTGCACGTGGGATAAAATTACTAATATTCTTTGGTTTTTATCCACTCCACAGCTGATATGCACCCAGATGAGTTAGAAGTACAGTAATGGGCTCAAGGGTAATTATATCATTATGCTATTTAATAGGACAATCATAATATTAATTTTAAATGATTTAACTCAAGTAAAAATTGAAAGCCCTTAAAACTATACTCAGATACAATTCTAGACCGAAAAATTACTATTAAGTATCATTGACATGTAAATTAACATATTTTATAAAATGAAATGTAATTTCTGTTTTCACATATGAGAAAAAAAGTAGATCAGGTGTACTCAGAGGGGCTGTATGGACCCCTGGGGATCGATAAACTTTCAAAGGTAGATAGTTGTGATCACAGAGGCAGTTGGTGTTGATAGCCGAATATGTGCGAGTAATCGATCAGCATAATGATGATCCCATTTATTACCAAAAAGTGTATTAATATTGTAAATTTTATAATTAATTGTGTATTGATATAAATGTATATCATGCAGCAGAGAAGAAATTACGTAAAAATATAAGGGAAGAAAATTAATATATTTTAAAAGTCAATAATACATTTTTTAAATGTATATATTTTGCGAAAGGTTCACTATAAATAAGTAAAAAAGCAAGAACACGAGAAAACACAACCAGAAAAAAAAAAAAGATTACAAAACTTGCTTAGAAAATAAAACTCATGTAGTACAAGCCACTTGAAAATTTTAAAAAAATTTAAAATTTGCTTCCGCGACATTGAAGATTTGAATGTACCAACAAGGTTCATAGAACAACTAAACAGAGATATATTTGATCTGGTACTATGATGCAAGAAGAGTTAATTGCATTGAAGGAGGATTTCAAGATTTATAAGTTTTATTCAAAGCACATTCTTAAGCTAAGTTTTGGAATTTGAAAGTCATCCGAGAGAAATATCCCGAAATAAAATCTTTTTACAGAACTCAGACGAACGGACTTTTCCTACTTCTTACTTAACAGAAGCATGCTTGAGTCAATATTTTGCTACTGAAACCAAGAAACAGGTTGTATATTTTTGAAAGAAGATATTTGAAACAATTTTACGAACAAATTATATCAATATCAAGCGCAGCCATCACATTAATTAAAATCTAATTTTTGACAATTCGAATCTGAGATTTTATTTCTGAAACCTAGTTTGATAATATTACAAAAATATAATAAAATATAATTATAATAAACATTTTTTTAAGCTTTTATGCATATTCTTAGTATAATTGTTATCTTTAATTCATTTACGTATACTATGATTTTACAATGCGTATATTCTATGCGGTATATTTTAGAGAAAAATTTAAAGGTATTGATGAAGAAAGCCAATTTTTTAAAAGGGGTCGATGGGAAAAAAGGGTAGGAATCTCTGGTTTATGAATGAGCTCTTTAGAGGCCATTTAAAATTCATTTAAACAAAAAGTAACATTCGTTTTTTAAACCAAGATAATTTCAGATTTATAATTCAAATAAAACTTGTGGTTTGCTAATTAATAATGATATATTTACAGCATTCCCAATATAAAAGTAATTTAATAACAATATCACTAAAATACAAAAGCTTTTAGAGAGATTACAATGGGAATAAAGAAAAAAATGTCCTTCCCCCCCCAACAAAAGAAGATAAATCCAGCAACTCAACGAATAATCACAATGATTTTAGGTATATCTATTGTAAGCTGCAAACAAAAATAATGTAAACAGATTTAAACCTAAAAGAGCGAAACAAACCTAATGTTCAACGCCTTTCGCCCAACGTTCCACCGAACACCATTGATAAAACAATCTCTCTAGAGAGAAACGAAAATGTACTTGACATTGTGACTTCACATAAAGAATAGATTTGGATAAATTTCTATTAAAATTATGGATTTGTTGCCTTGATATTGGTAAAAAAGACCTACAGACTAGGTTTCAACTATTAAAAAACAAATATACAGTATACAGATTTTATTCTTGCTTGTATCTCTTACGAGGGAAAATTGCACAGCACTAAATATCTACGCGTATGATCCGACGACTACTTCGACTTTACGTCATCAGAGGGTAACATCATCTTTTATCACGAATCCCGCTACTAGTTGTAGCATTGTGAATGCTGATCAACGTCTGAAGACATCGAAAGTGACAAATGCTGGAAACATGCTTTGGTTATCATACGGAACAGACATCTAGTATGATGGTATGGTGCAGCATTGCTGCACATCCCATTCACCACTAGCTGATATTTTAACTAACCATAGGCCATATCAGTGACCGAGTGGTTAACCCCATTGAATGCTAATAGTTCAAATCGGGTTCAAGCTCAGATGAACGGACTGGCTGTATGGTTTGTAACGTAAATATGAGCCAGTTTCCCGTAGAAAGGAAGTTTCCCTTCCTTCAGGCAGATAGTTCTCTTACGCTTTGCCATATTAAAATAACGTTAAGGAACCCTAAGCATTCATCATTACATTACAGAGGTTTAAATACCTTTAATTCTGCCATATCTTTGGGACATCTGCATCCTCCAGATGTCTCCAGATCAAATAAAACGTCAGTGATTGTAAAACGAAAGGCATTGTCAAGAACCACCAGCTGGTCGACAAATGAAATCCATGTTACGCCTGCCACAAGCAGTACCTGTAACCGCCGTCTAAAGTCTGCCTGAATTTATGTCCAGCCCAGTCTGTCCAGTTATGTCCAGTTCTGTCGAAGGTCGATGCTCGAGATGCTGACTTCGTATGTTTGTATCTCAAATTTAGTCGAAATTTTAATAATGCCATCCTTGCATTATAATGCATTTTTAAAATCAGTTTGATTCTGTTAACTGCTCTCTTTTGTGGTAAAAATTTTAATGACCTGTTGCGTATTTTGTTCAAATTCACGGCCTATGCCTGACTAAAGTGCCGGATAAATGTGAATGAGAATTGCATCAGTGCCTCCCATATCGTAGATGTTAACCAATACATGCCTCCAATATTTCTTCCTACTTCTGTTATTCATTAAGAGATTGTTGTGATACGGAGTGGATTATGGAACGCGGTAGAAAAAGGGGTGGAGAAAGTTACGCACTGCTAACTGAAAAAATGCTTTGCACAAAATGCAAGCTATCAGTATTGTTGAAGATTGATCATTTATTTAAAACAGTATCAGATTTTAGAAAATTCGTTCTAAAAATATATAAGTAGTCTTTATAATTTCCAGTGATTAGATATGTAATATAAAGCGTAAATCAATTCAAAAGAGTCAGCTATTGATGGAAAAATATTTTTTAATATTAGTTTGCAATAAGGAATTAGAATGTGCATTGAATGAAGCAAATTTGCCTAGAAAAATAAAAAGTGAGATTTAAATATTTAATCAGTACGAAATATATTTAACATCTGGCTGTACACAGGCAGAGATCTCTGTATGTGCATTTAGTTTCACTAGATTTTTTATATTTAACTCTAAAATTTATATTTATCATTTAGTGGTTTTTTTTAAAAACGTATTTCGAGTGTAAACATGTAACAGATTATCATCTTTGGAATCTTGGCAACTACAATAGTTATCTAATAAAAATGAAAAAGAGATACATAAGTTATAAGAAATAGGACTGCCTATCTTTTCAAGTTAGCACGTTTGTTTCGCATATTTGAAGTGTAAAATTCTATTTCTATAATTAAATTTCTTTTTTTTTCACTTCTTTAAAATAAAAAATTTGTAAAAAGGAATTATTTTAAATTATCATGGAACATTAAATAATATTAACACAAAAACCTCTTCGTAGTTTATTCCAGCATCACATTTATTTCAATATGTTCGTGATATTTTCTTTTATTTCGCTTAAACGCCGTGAATTTGCATATTAAGAGCAAATACAAAGACTCCGTATGGAAAACCCAAGATTTAGAGATATGCATGCGATGTGCATATTGCGTGACTTGATCTCGTCTTTGATGGTAATGTCATAACCACAAATGCGCATATGTTTAGTGAAGGAAAAAAGCGCAGCGAAAGTCCAAATATCGATCCTCTGGGAACTTCTGTAGTACCATTGATCCAATTAGAAGAGCCGCCATTTACTACCACCTCAGAATCAAGCACAGAAAATCGTTCTTTACGTATATCTTTTTCCTAACATATCAATCAGTTTTCTTATGATGTGTTACTGAGTTAAACATCAAAAACAAATTACCTAAACAGAAAATTTTTTACTGTTTATCCTGTATCTAAGGTTTTGAGTTTTTCGGAAGTTTTGAAAGTTTTAGGGAAATAGAACTTTTCCGCGATTTTAATTGTTTTTTTTTTTTTTTTTTTTTTTTTTTTTTTTTTTTTTTGTCGTTTGCTTTTATTAAATTACAGTGTGAAAGTATGAAATTACTGAATTATTGCGATAAAATATTCATATTGAAGCGCTGCTTTAATTAAGCAACATCCTTTTCTCAAATAAAGTTTCGAAATAAATTTGTGTAATTTGGAAACTATTTGAGGATACACAATTAAAAATTGCTTTTCACGAAATATTTAAACGTTGCATCATATTTTATGTTTACAATAAATTTATTGAAAGTTATAGGTAATATAACACCATGAAATTGATTATTTAAATTTTATAACATTTAGTTTCAAGCTAAATCTATCCTAACTAAATTCTATCCTGTGTTACTTCCCTTGTCCCGGTACTCATTCAGATCAAAAGTTTATACAAAGTGAATGACAAACTTCGTAGTTTAAAAGTGCTGACAAGCCGGTATAGTGGTTGGAAGAGCCAACTGCGATACTAAAGAGTCCGGGTTCGAAGAAGGCATGGTTGTAACTGTTCGTCTCTTCATAAGGTGCAGCGAAGGCTCACCTATTAGGTGCCTCCATAATAAAGTGACTACCACTTTTGGCCTTAGTTGCGGCCAAACCGAAGTCTGCTGTGGGACCGCTATTGGGGGGGGCAGTGGAAGTTTAAAAGTGCGATGTTTCCTGGAAATTCAAGTTAGAATTTGTTCAAATGCCTGGCTACCTGTGAAGCTGGTCATACTGTCGCCGACGTGTTTTGGCTGAGACCCATAAATGTTAAGAAAATTAAATTTCCATTCCGACCTCTGTGCGTTGTAGACTTAGTAGATTATTGTTTTTTATGGTTGTAATCTAGTCATAACCTTAACAAGATGAGAACAGTTGACTGCTCTAAAAGCTGACGAGAACATCTCAGTTTTAGTTTCTTATTATTTTAATTACCTAAACTACATATACATACTAAGATTTATTTTTGATATCTTGTGATTCATAGTTAAACAGTAACAAAGGTAATAACTTGCCAAACAATGGATGCAACTTCTGTGGTCAGCCTCTAGAGCTAGATAATTTGATAAGAACATAAAGACTACCTATCTAAGGGAAAGGTTGCTTTTGTGGAGGACATTCTAAAGGAAACTGGCTCGCATTCACGTTGCAATCGAAGGAAACCACAAACCTACCACTGTTCAGAGATCTTAACATTCGGCTAGTGAAAGAACACACAGCTGTTGGGTGCTAAACCGGTAGTTCCACCTTTGTTTAGAAGAATTTATATCTTTAATGACGTTCTGATCTTGTAAAAAAATCATTTTTTATAAAAATTAATTTAATTTACCTTATTTTTATATAATTTTAGAATAATTTTTAATGAAGTTTTTTAAACATTTCAGATCAGAGCTTTGGACCTTTTAACAAAGCTAACCGTTGGTAATTTGTTAGAAACATTATTTTGAATCATTAAACAGCACTTAAAGTGATTAATCGGATTTGATTGCATATGTAATAAAGTCGAAACGTTTAAGTGCAATATGTTTACTTCTGATAACACTATATTAAAATATAAATTTTGTATTCTGGGCTTATGAAATTTTTATGTAATACGTTTAACAAATTATCAGTCCTAAATAGTTGCTTCTGATAATGAGCTCCATTAATGCAGAGGGGGCCCACCAGCGGCCGAGCGGTAAAGTCGCTGAACACTAGTAGTTCGGTCCGAGGTTCGAATCCCGCGAAAGGGATGTCTGCATGCACGTTTTCGTGGTTTTCCCCATGTGTAACGTGTATACGAGCCAGTTTCCCTTAGAAAGTCCTCCACGAAGGCATTCCTTCCCTTAGGCAGATAGCCCTTGAGGCTTTGCCACACGCACACACCATCAATGCAGAATCACACACACACGTACCCACCATCAATGCAGAATAACTAACAATTTGTCTGCCGACTGATTTTGTCCTTTATTAATAAAGACCTGCATTTGCAATTAAATCTATTTGCATTAAATTTACATATAGAGTTTAATTTTTCGTGAAGTGGAATAACTGAAACTAAAATTATCCAAGGCAGCTGTTTTCACTCCCTCCCCCCCCAAAATGAACATAATACAAGAAATCTCTCTTTCTAATGTCATTTATATACCTATAATTTGATACTGGACAGTACTATACTGATAGCTCTGATAGAAGAACTAGAAGATTTAAAAAAAAAAAAATTGCTGTGTTGTTTGCTCCTGTTTATTGCGACGTTGCTTACGTTATTATCAGTTTTCATTGTAATGATGCTTTTATATTATTTTTAGTGTCTGTCTTTAATATATTATAGCACTTATGTGCGCGAGTGTATGAAAGGAGATTAAAAATGTTTTGGCAGAAATGTAAAGGCTAGTAGAAGGGACGGAAATAAACAAATTTTGTGATGGAATGTGTTTGCTGAAATAGCGCACTGAAGTGTATAGGGTGCTGTTAAGTGGCAGGTAAAAGCTTCTGTTGGCGTAAATTATCATTTTCCATGTGGATATTGAGCGGTATGCATCTTTCCACGAAAGCGGAGCTCGCCGAGGCTAATTTTCTTAACAGCATGCGCACGTAAATACAGCAAGTGCTCAATAGAGGTGTTTGGGAATTGTTCTACCTCCTTGTGGGGTAATTAAGAGAAAACTGGTTGCCTTCACCGTGACTAGAACCACTGTTTATACGGAAGTCCGTTTGAGCGCGGCAGAGGTTGATAATGGCTGTAATGAAGTGGTACAGGGACTCGTAAATGGCATTATCAAGTTTGACTAGGACTGTGTATATCACCACATGCCATCGTTTATATGCCAACCACTCATCTAACTCCCTGAGGAAAATATTAGTTAGCTTGATCTACCAAACGCATCTGCTTTCCGAGTTTTGTGAAAAAAAATATCCGCCTTTTTTTTTTAACTCTGCATGTTTGATGTAAATTTGCCAACGATCTCTGTCGCGTTTTAATAATATGTATGTATATTTTTCATGGTGTGTGTTAGTTGGATGTTAGATGTGTGTGTCCTGTGTGTGCTAGTTACATGTGCTATATATTGTGCGCGTGCGTGTGTTAAAAAAAAGTGTTCCTGTGTGCTAGTTAGATATTTTAAATTGTAGTAACTGATATGCTTTGTTTGGAAATAAGTTTTAAATCTAAATTTTACAGACATATAGCTGAATCATATATGTCTGATCAGAGGTTTATAGAAATTGACGAGGTAAAGGATTTAAATAACTAAATAATAAATTCATTGAATCATATCAAAGAAACTGGAAGCTTTCTGCAAACGTTTCCGGCATATCGCGTGAGCTTGACCTACAGATAAATTTGTTCTACATCAGCTGTTCTTTTGTTACCTAAAATAGATCCGTCTCTCCTTTTCTCTACCTTTAAATGATTCACCTGCTCTGTAAGCGGCAACTTACGTGACTATATCTCTTTACTTATTCCATTTCTAACTATTTCGGACACCTAGAAGTTTGTCAAAGCAATATAGTTATCCATCATGCACAATCTAAGAAATGAACAACTCAGCATCATTATAGCTGCTGCTATCATTTAATCAACTGCCAATTTGTCTCTGCAATGCAGGTGAAAATCCTAAGCTAAAGCGCAATGTAAAAAAGCCATTGAGTTCAAATTTTGTTTATATTTTCCTAAAATGGTAAAAATTTTTTTTTAAATTCAGAAGAATTAAACTAAGTATTTCGCAACAAATGGAAAACAATAAAAAAAGTATTTCTGCACAGGGTTGGTGACAGCTTTGAAGCCATTGAATTGGAGCTTAAATCGGGATAAAGCATAGAAATTTGCCTCCATGTAATGACTGTGATGGCAGGAAAACGTAAAATATATCAATGCGAATATTTTCTTGAGAGGTTGATTTAATAGAAGAGAGGTACGAAACCCTCGGATTTTATCATATTAGATATTCATGTTCAAAAATTGTGGTTGATGTGGATATAAAATTAATCTGTCTGGATCAGGGGATATAAGTCTTTGCCAACCATAAGACTCCGCATAATTATCCATGAGACCTTTTATATGAAGTGCTGACATGGAACTTTTCAAACGTGGCAATTATTTTTCCAAAATTTTATTACGTGTTCCATCATGCACTACACGGAAAGGGATTGCTCAGAGGAGGTCATTTTAAGGGAAACCGATTCGTATCCATGTTACACATAGGAAATAAACCACAAAAATGTCCATGCACGCAGCCCATTCGCTGGAACTCGAACTCTGAGTCTCACTACCAGTGCTCAGTGCCAAACGTGGACATTAACCGCACAAATATAAGTTAATCTAAACTTGAAGAGAAACATCAAGAGAAGTTAAATCTAATGAACGTGAGATATATCATAGCATGCTTTTATTGTAGAAATATATTTATACTAACTATTGCTTTTTTTTCAATGCTTATTATCTAATTATTTAGTATTGTTGGTTTCACTAAGTAATTCCCATCAATAACAGAGTTAATGACAGTCCATACAACAAGAAAAACCTTATCTCAAGCAAACAAAGGGGCATGAAGGAGACTTCAAGTGTTAGAAGACTTGCAAATGTTGAACATTTTAAAAATATAATATATGATATAGAAACAGTTGAAATACATTCAGGCAAAATTAAAAAGATTTTGTAAAGGCATATTATAAATGATCTCCTAAAAAAATTTGAAAATATATTCTGAAAGCAATAGATAGATTTTCTGAAGTGTTACAAAATATGTGTCATCATTTAACTATTAGAATCAAACCGAGAAATAACGCGTATAATTAAAATAGATATTAAATATTGACTATCTAAATGACGTATTGAATAAATACATTAATACATGAATATGCTACATTAATAAGTTAGTTAGATGCGATCTTCATTACCATTAGTTATAATGATTATGAATTCTGAATTAGATATTACATATGCGATAAAATGCTCAAATGCTTTTCCGTCCGATGCGGTAGGATAACAAAAGCCTTAGAATTGTTATCGGAAAATCAACAGGATTAATTGTTTCTAGTTTCACCCACTGTTAAATGAGAGTGGTACGTCTGTACTGAAAAATGTCTTAAATTATGGACTTACATTAACAAAAGCGCTTCACTACACGTCTAATGCAGAATCTCATGCATAGTAGCGTTATCTACCTTGTGAACTCGGTACACCACTCTTTATTTGTGAGGTTAGTGGCAGGATTGTTGAAAGCATGGTGGCTGGAATGTTGAGAGCTTCTAATGCCCATTAGCAGCTGATGCGATTCTCTACCTTTAATGGTTCTTCTGACGCCATACTTGTGAAGTTGAGAGGTGCTAAGCGGTCCATTCGTCATTCACCCTAGCGATAAAAGCTAGAGAGTAGCCTGAAAAGTTCGCGATTTTAGGAACACTGCTACTTACTATTGGTGTGGTAACGTATGTGATCATGAATTTCTAGATATTCGTCAAAGAGTGTATTACTTATGTTTATTACTTTCTTCACTTGAAGCATCAGTTCCGACTTTCTGCTTATAAATCTTGACAACTAAGTCTTACACTGCTCGTTAAAATTAAAGGATATTGACAGAAATTAATTTGAAGTTGTAATTACTGAAAATGCTTATAAAACATTTGAACAAAAGCATTATTGAGCATGAATTATCATTCTTGTCAGCTGATTTATGTCAAAATATTGAAGTCAAACTTATGGAAATTTAAAAACAAAATGGTAAACTAATCATCCTTGTTTCCCAATAAATCTTTATTCAATATGGAATACGATCACTTCTGAAAGAAATTAAAATACCCCATCTGGATTTCATACAATTTTCCAAACTTTTAATATCATCTTATGGAACTTCACGAAACTCGTCTTAAAGTGCATTTTTTACACTAAAGACGGTCCCGAAATTTTCAAGCACCTCACAGAGTCAAGTGATATCCAAATATTCTGACTTTATAGAGAAGTATCCAAGTATTCTGACATAAAAGATGTTCTTTTCAAACCATCATACACTGTAAAAAAGAATCTGTAAGGTTACTAAGAAAAGCCGTAGAAACTGGGATGCCATGGACTATTTGAGTAATCATAACAGGAATATTCTTAGTAACTTTACAGAGATTATATCTGTAATGGTTACAGATGTTTGACATGTAATGTTACAGGAAGATATTCTGTAGGCATAACAAAGTTTTTATATGTTGATTACCGAAGCATGTGTCTGTAAAGATTACAGATCTTTAATCTGTAATGTTACAGGAAATTATCGTGTAAGTATAACAGGATTTTCATATGTGGTTTACCAATGTATACATCTGTAAAGATTACAGGAAATAATAGTATAAGTAGAACGTAATTTTTGTATGTGGATTACTTAAGGGAATATTTGTAGATTACTAGTGTTCTGCTTGTAAGGTTATTGCAAGGGATTATATGTAAAAAGAACATGTATTTTCCATGTGAAATATTAAAGGACATATATGTAAAAGTTGCAGATAATTTACTTAAAAGTTCTTCTAAATAATTATGAATATAGAAAATATTTGTCTTATACGAAATACATAAATGATGTATTCTCAAATATTAAATATTTTGATTGTAATATTACTATAAATAATTATACATGTAGAATATATGTTTCATGTGAAATGTCTACAGCTACTGCTTGTAACGAAACATGCTGCATTTATTTATTTGTGGGGAAAGGGAAGTTATGTAACTTTAATTATTATTAAGTTGTTTTAAGGAAAAATACCACATATTTTCTAAAAGATATACAGCATTTCCTTTCAAAATATTCAAAATGTTAAAAAGAAGTTCAAATTGTATGCTTTTCTTACATCTGCATTACTTTCCTTTATTGAATTTTAAGACATCTGAAAGTTACATATGCATCATGAAATAAATGGGGAAAAACTGATGTATTATACTTAATGTTTTTTTTTTGGGAATAAATTAGTAATGTTCTAGAATTCATCGTTTTCCCCCCGCTGAACACTGGTAGTTCGGTCCGAGGTTCGAATCCCGCGAATGGGCTGGCTGCAAGAGCGTTTTCGTGGTTTTCCCAATGTGTAAGGTGTATACGAACCAGTTTCCCTTAGAAAGTCCTCCACAAAGGCATCCCTCCCATTAGACAGATAGCCCTAGTGTGCTTTGCGATATTTAAATAAACTAAACCAAACCAATCTCCTTTTCCCCAACAGTGTTCCCCAACAACCCTAAAGAGACTGCAACTGGATATGATTACAGTAAAAAATATTTTAATGAAATTGTTTCAATAAACAATTCTAAATAAATATTCTCTCAAATTCTAAAAAAAAAAAAAAAAAAAAAAAAAAAAATTACAGATATAATTCAACAATGAACCTAAATTCAGTTATCACAAGTTATCCAAAATTAATTATTTTCGTGCTTAATTGTGTTATTCATTTAAATTACAACACATTGTTACGAAATTTACAGGCGCGGTAAGATGGCTTCCCCGCAAAACTGTTTTAGGGTTGCCATAAAATAATAAGGGAGACAGGGTTGCCACATTTGGCGAGATATCGCCCATTTGGCGATAAAATTGGCAATATGCCATGGGCGGATGGAGAACCTTCTGGAACGAATTTTTACCGGTTTAGCCCAGAATGTTTTCGAAAACAAGCCGAAAGCTATATAAACCCTGCTGGTCCGCAGTCAGTTAGTGTGTGTGCCTGGTCTAGCGAGCTGATAGTCAGTCACTGAGCGAGTGTCTCGAAGCCTAGCGCCGAGTTGGTCGTCGAGTGCATCGAGAGAGTCTTTTAGGTGCGTCGCGAATTAGTGCATCGTCGAGTTTTGTTTTAGACTGTGCTGAGTTGAGAGCTATACTCTTGTGTATCGTCGAGTGCATCGTGTGGAGAGTCTCGAGAACGTACTTGCATTTCCGAGAACGACCAAGCAGAGTTGGGAGCTGTACTCGGGTGCTTTGCAGTGAAGTTGTCTCCACCGTTATTACCTGACAGTGTGAAGGCTGTGTCGCTGATTGTTCCAGCGTGTTTATAGTAGATCTTCGACGACTGTAAAAAAGTGTTATTGGAGCTGTCCTGATTAACATTGGCTAAATAAAATGTGTTTCGATACTTCATCAAGTGTCGTCGTTATTCACTCCAAATCTACGAACCCCTTACGAACGTGAAGGAAGAAAATAACATAACAACTGGTGTCAGAGGGAAAGAAAAACCGTAGCAGTATAATTCTTTTAGGCATAAATGATTTTAAATCTCTTCTGCTACTAACTATAATTGAAATAATAGATTAATTAATCGAAGTAATAAATGACATTTGTACATGCATTTTGCCAGATTTAAAACTTAATTATTAATAAATTACATCCTTATCATTAAATACAAAATTGCAGAATTAGTCCTAAATTTTTAAAGTATTCCTTCTACTAAAACATTTATTGCCTACAGGCAGCCAGACAGTAAGCTGAACACTAGCATTTGGCTCTAGATTCAAATCCTAGAGAATGGGCTGCATGTGTAAATGTTTGCGTAACATGAATATAACCCAGTTTTCCTTAAAATATTCCTTTCCTTGGATAGATGGCCTTCTCTTACTTTGTCATATTTCAAATAATCAATTCAAGTATTTAATGTAGCTATGACTTCACAACTTCCTCCCAAATTCAAACTGAAAAATTGAACAGAATCCCTTGATAAATAATATATGTTCTATAATACATGATGAATATATAATGATCTTCATATATACGTCTAAAAATCAGACCTTATTAATTTTATTTTATTTGAACGATATCTGAATTCTGCCTTAGTTTGGACTAGTAAATCATTGGGCAATTAAATGCCAAGCTATAAGAGAACTAATGTAGTTTACAAATGCACTGAATTTTATTTCCGGTATTAATTTTCAAAGAAAGTAAAATTTTCTGCATATTTGCATCACTTGGATTGATAGAATATGGCAAAGCATGCAAAAGCTATCAGCCTAAAGGGAAGAATATATTCATAGGCGGTTTTATAAGGAAACGTAGCTTGCATTTCCATTTATTCATGTGTGTATATATATATATATATTTACATTGTTAATGCTAAAATCAATGCTTCATTAAAAATTCATTATTATTTTATTTTTAATACAACATACAGATACAGAATTGTTTTAAATTCCAATAAACAATAATAATTTATTTTTAAGAAAACTTATTTTATGATTTATATATTATATTACATGAATAAGAGAAACATTCGTCAAGAAATGTATTAAACTTGTATTAGCAGATTCATGCTATCCTAGTAACTAGACTATCATACTTCAAAACTGTATTAAAACTGGGCAAAATAAAATCAACATAAATTCTACATTAAATGTTTAAAAACTTATAAGTATGCAATGGTAGTTATATATACAATATAATATATGTTGTCATTTATAAAATATTAATGAAATGATATTTTTTGGAAATAATGCACGAAATTTTAGTTTTGTTTTATAATTAGTTTAACGAATTGTTAGAAAAATATTTTAGGTCATTTCCATTTTTCCCCTGTTGATATTCGTATATTAAAATATATGGAATAATTAAGTTGCATCTAGTTAGTAAAACAAAATATTACGAAAAGTATGATACGGCATATTTTTTATCAATATAATTACTTCATTTTGGAATTATAATATTTTCGTAAGAAATTAATACCACTGAAAAAAATATTATTACACTAAAGGAATAAACGAGATTCTCGGCCGCGTTGTTAAAGTTTTTGTAATTTTACTTCATAACACACTCGTACATAAACATATTAGACTGAATTATAAGCCAGGTATAACTAATTAGGTAATCCTAGAAAAAGAATAAACTAAACCTAGTAAGCAAAAAATATATACATTACATTCAGAATTCTAAATGTTTATATAAACGTTTCTCGCAAGGCCTGCCGGGAAAAAGATGTCAAACGTTCTTTGGTCAGACGATTGGAAAAGAACGCTAACATGATTAGTTTTGTTTTCAACAACAACATTACCATTTCAATTAAATACCACAAACAGTGATTAAATTTTGGAATAATTAGTTTTAAATAATAATACGGGCAATTTAAGGCGTAATTTATCGAATGCACAATGACAAAATACTACTATTAGATCTGCATTTGGAATAAAGATTTTGCACTCTTTCAACTCATTAGACATTACGAACACTGATATTAATTAATCGCAAAGCTTAAACGTTTAAGTACTTACTCACTACATATAACAGTGCAAAGTGCATGAGAATAATCTGCATAAAATGAACAAAAAATATTTCAAGTAGTAATTGTAAACATTTTTTTACTTACCTGCGCTATACAACCAACATGCATTCAGCCATGTTTTTTTTCTGCAACTAGCTTTCAAACACTTTTCTCCTGATTGGCTAATTTCCAGTCAGTCACGTGATTCTTCCGCGCGGCTACTGAAACATTATCTGTAATGCTACAAGCAAATCAGCTGTTACCGCTACAGTTTGCTTTCAACCTGTTACCATTACAGGAAATTCTTCTGTAACTTTTTCATTTCTGTAACTTTACAAAACTTTTGCCTGTAAAGAGCGAAGTTTTTTTTTACCGTGTAGAACTTATTTTAAACATTCAGCAATAAATAGTTTTCTGAACACATTTTTTTACGTAATGGCAGTTTCAAACATAATAAAGAGAACAACATTCATTCTAATGGGGATAATTTTGAAAATAATTCACATTAAAATATATCACAAAGAGTTTTTTAAATGAAAAGGTGACACAAAAGAATTATTCTCGAAAAATACATGTGATCTCAGATATAGAAGAAATTTGGCATTGAGCTGAATATTGAAATTAATATATGCAACTGACATATCATTACTTAAATTTCCATGATTTGATATTGAATGCTATAACTATTAAATATTAGCAAATGCATTTTATAATGAACTTTGCATCAAATTTACAATACAAAATCTATAGTAAATTTAGATGCAAATTTACATTATAAGTACTAGAATGAATGTTGTACCATTTTATTAATATTTTACGTTTCAACAAGCATAAAGGAAAAAATAGAATTTTTTCTCTAATGTTCATAGTATGTTACATCATAGTTAAAAATATGTCCAAGTCATCTCATTTCGATTATTGCCTTTTGTAAATTCTGGTTATAATGTAACTTAATAGATGCTTTATAAGTTGGTAAAGATTGTCCTGGATTAAAACTATGTAAAACTATCTTAACACAAAAAATAATATACATTTAATACTTTTACAAATATGTAATTGCTATCCGACTATATAATCTTTTAAGGCGAAACTTATCGCATGTATTAATGAAATAATATTCCATTTTTAATTTATGTTAAGTTATTTTCACGAATTTTTTAAAAATATTACATTCATTTTTTTTCTTTTTCGTTGAGATTAATAATAACATACATAGTGTAATAATGCTCTGAAAAATATTCTAACGCAGTTCCCACTGGGATTAATGATAACATGTATGGAATAATAATGTTACATCTGTCCACAAAATGAAAAATATGAATATTCTAACGCGATATGTTTTAAAGCATACATAAATATTTAACATGAGAAATTATTAGACTATAGATAGAACATTAATATTAAACTTATTTGTTTTGAAACTAATATATTAACAAATTTGTTTCTATTCGAAATATGAGCAGTATAACTGAATACACCTGGAGATGTAAGGAATAAAAGTTGCCGTTATTTTACTAAATGGAACACGAGCTCTGTGATTTGAAATCTATCTAAGAATCATTCAACACAGGTTTATTTAGGCGTACTAGAATTACAAGCTAAACATCAAAAGAATTTAATTACAGATAGTGTAAAGAATATAACAAATACAGTACATCAAATGAATAAAATACACGTCAAACACTGATTTCGAACTTACCTCGACAGTATACCCACAGCAAAAAAAAAAAAAAAAAAAAAAAAAAAAAAATGGCTAACATGGCGATTATAATTCAACTCTCCCGCTAAAACACTCTTTTCACCTTCTTCTTGATTGGTTCTTCTCTCTCAGCTGTTTTAAGCAGCGTGATCACACGCTACGGACAAAATCAAAGCAAAACTTCTTGAAAAATTCCTGTAGGGTTTATAGTTTTCTTCGGTTCTGTGTTCGTTACAGATATTTCCTTCGTAATTGCTCGCATTTCTGTAACTATACAAGACTTTTGTCTGCAAACTTCGATGTTTTTTAACAGTGGAGTCATCCGCTTAAAACAACTATGAGACGAGAGTTCTCTTAAACAGCCTTATATATGTTTCCAAGACCTTGTCCAGATATCTATAACTAGTTACGAAACCTCCATTAAAAATGTAGCCATTTGTGATTAGTGTAGCCATTTGTGATGATTCCACACCGAAGCATGAAACGGCTTCCGGGGAAAAAAAGGATTTTTCATGAACAAAGAGAAATAAATCTGTGTTTTCTCGCCCTCTTTTAGATCCAAACGAGTCTAGAATCACAGTTCAGGCGACTGGACTCGTTAGTAAAGAGTGCACGGTTCTATTTATCTTCGGTTCATCTAAGAAGGCGATGCTATCACCTTAAACGGACCACTTTAGAAAGCGAGTAGATGGGATACAAGCTATCGGTTTTTTCCTACATAAAAGGCTAACATTGTAATATCTAGTTTTCTTGGCTACCATAGACTGCTACTAGACCTACCTCAAAGTCTGGTAGCGACTTATCGTAGACAATATATACCATCGAAGAAGAGTGTAAAAGACCCTTTTCTTGAACTCAGTTACTTACAGACAGCATAGTCTTTGTCCACCATCCACTTGCTGCGATAAAAATCAAAATAATGGTAAACTAAACTAAATGTAAAGATAAGCTAGTATTTTAAGACTACACAAATTGATTTAATCTAGCAGTTTAACTCAGAAACCTACGCTGGCGTGATATAAACTTCGGCAGCAAGAATGCGAAGCCGAGATTCAGAATCCGAACAGCTGGTAAAAATAACAGCGCCCACATTCAATACCGAAGCACGCTGTGACCTTTATCGCTACTTCAATTTAAATACACTCTCGTTCACCGTAATTCATTTAGATCCTGGCGAAGAAAGGCGAGAGAAACAAGGAATGATAGTAAATGCTAAGAATTAAAATAAGTATTAGTAAAAATAATATACACTTCAGCATAACATAATAAGTGTAACATAAGAGTCTAATATAAACATATAATCTAACGTAACATTTTGTGCAGCAGCTTACCGGATGATTCGAGTTTCTTTGAGAGCCTGAAAGTCCAAAACAAATCTCTTCTAGTCCTTTCACGGTTTCTTCGAGCCAACAATGACAGAAAACGGTCTTCGGATGTAGTTTTTGCTCTTGACCGTGCTTGACCAGACTGTCTGTTAATTAATTCCCTGCTTAAAATGTGATTCCAGATTCTTTGTACGAAACGCTGAGGGATATTCATATCGCTTTGTTCCTCCCCTCTACAACTCTACCAATTAACCGCCACTCTTTTTTTTTGCTTAAATAATGCATTTGAGTCTTAAATAATGAATACTGGTTATTTTCAAAAATCCCATTAAATAATTAATTTTAAAATACATATTCGAATTCCAACATATGATCATTACTCAATACGTTGTAAGTCGCCTAATTTACCTACGTTATGCTCTAAACTTTGAGCAGAAGTCCAATTTCGCATTCACTTGAGCTAATTAACATGAGTAATTATACTATTACGCATTAGTTAAAAACTTTAATAGGTGATCATATTTGCTTAGATTATCAATTTATTCTGGTGATCAGTGTAAATGCTTATATATAAGAGAACGGGAACCATCTGAACATCATATAGTGTTCTCATATGCCTGTAGTGAAGCACTGTGGCACGTTGCTTCCATAATATTCGAAAAAAGGGTTACGATGTTGTTGCATGAATCAAAATTTCAGCAGAAATTTCTTTTCCTTTCCAAATTCCTTTTTATTTAGGTAGTGTACTTTTGTAGTGGCTCTAAACGGCGTTTGATCAAGCTTCTCTGATGAGGAAATTTTTCTCTTTGCTAATATTCAAGTGCAACTTAAGTACTTTACAAATTAGTTTATCACTTTTAAGTAATGTTACTGAATATAGACATGGAAAATCTAGATCGCAAAGAAGTGTGCTTTTGGAAATTTAGATTTAAGAAGTTGCGAAATTCATATGTATGGAGTTCGACTGAGTTGCAGTTTTACATTAATACTCACTCTTTATTTTTAAAGTTAACTTTAATATAATGGCGTAATTAGTTTAATTACACTGTTTTTATTTTGCTAACATTAGGATACAACAAAATACAGTGTTTATCGTCTTATACTGTGCTAAGTATGATAATGCTTGCATTTTATTAAAAGCTTTTTAAATTACTTCTTAACGTAATAAAAGATAAATAAAATATAACGTAATAGTTTGGGGACATATCCATATAATACGATTTGTGTATGATAAATTTGTATAGGTTGTAGAAGTAATATTTTTCATGTTCTTACAATCTATTTATGTCCTTTTCATACTCGGTAAACTTTTAGGAGGCTATACTAGCTAATTTTTTAAGCAAAATATGAAGATTAGGTTTGGTTAACTGACTAAGCAACTCGAGAGCATCTGCCTGTGGGAAGAGATGCTTTCGTAGAGGCCTTGGTAAGGGAAAAAAGCTCGTACTCAAGCTACCACAGGGAAAAAACAGAAAAACTTCTCATGCGGTCGTGCCGTTCGCTAGGATTGGAACACTAGCGATTGGATTAAACTACCAGTGTTTAGCGAATATACCACTAGGCCGTTGCTGAGCCGATAAACGAGAATCAAATATTTTATAAAAATAATAATGCAAGATCTAATACTGAGCCAATAAGGCTCTAAGCTGATATCCGGCATAAAATTTTAGAAGGACGATGAAGCCAATGCTAGAAAGCTCTTAGTAATATACATTATTTATTAAAGCATTAAAGATTTACTAAGTTGTAAGATGTACTAAGTTCAATTTTAATAACAACTAAGTCAAAAGAAGGTGTAAATAATCCTTTTTATTTAAAAAACGATGCATGGCTTGTGCTTAGAAATAATTTTGACTGCTTGAGGGATTTCAGATAACATAATTTAATGCTTTAATAAATAATACACATTATTTATTAAATAATAATAAATAATATACATTATTTATTAATTAATAATAATATACATTATTTAAAAGTAAATCTTTAATGCTTTAATAAATAATGTACATTATTTATTAAAGCATTAAAGATTTACTAAGTTGTAAGATGTACTAAGTTCAATTTTAGTAACAACTAAGTCAAAAGAAGGTGTAAATAATCCTTTTTATTTAAAAAACAATGCATGGCTTGTGCTTAGAAGTAATTTTGACTGCGTGAGGGATTTCAGATAACATAACATTTTAAATTAAAATTTAAAGTAATTAATGCTGGAGATACATTAATGCACAGCCGAACAAGCATTGACTCTAACTAACTGAGTGAGTATCGGGGCTGACGGAAGTTAACGTCTGATAAACCTTGTAGAGTCATTAGGATATTTTTGAATGCAGAAAATGTGAAAAATGAGCAATGCCCTCGCCCTGACGCGAAACTGGACCTCTGGAATACGCGTCGAGTGTGCTAACCATTACACCACGGAGGCACATCGAAAGAAGGGAGAAAATACCTTATAACCTCTCACAGCTGGGCGAGGGATGTTCTTAGATACACATGTGTCATATACATCCTGGACAGAACTAATAAAAAATAGAATTAACTGTAAAATTAAAATCACAATGGGTTAATTCATTTATATGTATATATATATTATACAGTATCCTTATGCGTTAAAAAATAATGAGCTGGGAATAGCTTCCATTGATTAAGGATCAAAGTTTCTTTCTATTAAAACCAAATGAAATAAATATTTCTCGAATCAATGAAAAACTTTCCAATTATATCTCAAATTGAAGACAGTCGTACTCTGAAGCATACTGTAGTGCATTAAAATTCTTACAAATAATTCGAAGTGATTGGGGAGAGGGAGACAGACACTGGAAGTAAATTTCAGATTAGCTTTAGACAGAAATACTTTCTGATTAGATAAACTTTTTTATGTTTTTGCATTGTATATATGATGCATTATGTCATTTACAGATACCTTACCGATAACTTAGTAGCAAATGAACTGCAGTCATCTGTACCATTTGTTTTGCTTCGCAAACATTTCCGTAAGCAGGGGTCCGCCGTGATATGAATTATTATATCAGGGTTCTCCCATGAAAATGGATTGGGAAATACTGCCACAAGACATAGATATCAAAAGTAACAGTAGGGTTGGATCATTTGAGAACATTTAGCAACTGTTTCGAAGAAACTCACTGCAGGAAGTAACGGTCATAACTTAATGCACGCAACCACATCGCTGCGTGTGAGAAGAGTAAGATAGTGTCTTTTCAATAAATCTGAACCTCAAACACGTGTGGGGGTAGTATAATACTGGCAATACATTTACCTACTTCTGGGAGACATAACAAACACAGCATGATTTTCTCTGTAAATAATATTTCTGATGGCGGAACTAATGTAGATGTAATACAGAAAACATTATGAACAGAAAGCAAGTCTCTTTGTTAAAAGAATCAAAAGATAAGTTGTTTGTCATATTATTAAATCTCGATTCCTAGTGTAAATTTAATATTACCAAGAAAAATTCAATTAGATAAAAATAACTAAAATCTCTGCTACTTTAACAAATATTTTAAATCTCGTTTAAAGCCTAAATAAAGTTCTCAAAAAATATTAAAAATATAACATTTCTTATTTTTACCATAAATATCCTTTTCTGAATATATTTATATCTCAAGTATAACGATTTATGGAAAATTAGGAAAACATCTTGAATGTATAGAAAATATACCTCGACATATCTTTAAATTTGAACCGAGCATTAAAATTTACAAATAAGAGATCGCATATCTTTAACTGACATAGTTTATGAAATATCTCATTCCTGTTATTCAAGATAGATCTAAGCGAAAACTTTCATAAGCACATTCACCATTATTTTAATTAATGGAAGGCTTTCAAATGACGTATATTACGCACCTTCGTATAGTATAATAGTTAACGAGGCGCCTAATAAAGAGCTGTTGCATTTGTTTATTTAATTCAATATGGCAAAGCATATGAGAGATGTTGCTTAAGGAAGACTTCATAAGGGAAGCTGGCGCGTATTTACATTATACGTGAAGGAAACCACCAAGCCATCAGTGCAGCCAACACATTTGCCGGAATTCGATATTACCTTCATGTCTCTTTTAATCGAACAGCTTTACAATGGTAATCTTTGTTCATCTTTTCTGTTCCTTGCAGTATTATATTTCATTCATAAAATTTTGAACTGTTTTACTTAAAAGGCTGTTAATTTCAATCCCTTGCAACGATTTATTATTTGATGTTTTGCATAAATTTGAGACACTTAAACAAATAGAAAGTAATAATAACAAATTGAAAATTATATATAATACGTAGTAATGATTTTTCAGTCTCAATCTAAAAATTAAATCGTTAATAATTAATTACATTTTTGATTTGGTTTGGTTCATTGTTTAAAGAAAATCACGCAAGTGCTCAGAAATGTAAGGCTCTTATAACGCTTTCATTAGGGTATTCTATTGTAAAACTGTGCTTCTCGATATTCAAGGTGGTAAAAAAAAACCTTCCCCAATAATATATGAACTCCTAATGGCCTATCTTCTCAGCCAATCGTAAAAATTTCAGATGTTGTTATTTGAAAATATGAACTTAAGAATGTGTTGATTTAAGACAATAGAGCTCTCACGGTTATGTTTACAATGAAAACATTTCGAAATTTTCGAATGGCAACACCCGCTTTTTTCCTGCGTAAATTGATAAACGCATTGAAAGTCCATAAATGACGTTGAAATGACGCACGTATGACGAAAATTGCCGGCGAAAAAATTTGAAAATAAGAGCAGTGTAAAGGACTAATGACACACACGACAGGAGAGGGAAAAATTATTGGTATTACAAGTTTTCAATATGTATGTTACCGTGAAAGACCGAAATTGGAGAATGTCGACTTTCACCGGAGAATGTCAACATTCACCAAATACGTCGGTGAAAGATCGAATATTTCTTTACATTCTTGTACATTCGGACCCTCACCGGTGTATGTCAACAATCACAGATATGCTCTGGTGTAGGTCGAAAAGAGAGGAGTATATGTACACTCTGCCATTCCAAAAGGAAGTGTTCCACAAATAAATGCAGTTGTAAAAGCAAGGGCCTCTTGTGCAATTCAAAGTGTCATAATAGTTTAAGTTGTTCCAATAAATAAGATTTGAATCTTATAATTTGGTATGTTTATAACTTCTATTATTTTCCTTTCTCATTTTCAATGTACTGTGTGTTTTAAGTTCTTATGTTCTTAAGTTCTTATTCTGAGTCTACAGCTGAAAACATCGCGACAAATACATCGCGGACGAAAACGTCGCGGAGAAAACAACGCAAGGCGAAAACGTCGTGCTACAAAACATAGTGGGAAAAAATATCGCAAAGAGAAAACATCGCATCCCTAAAACATCGTGGTACAAAACATCGTCGTCGAAAATAAAGCGGTTCAAAAACATCGCAGTTTAAAAACATCGTCGTCGAAAATATCGTGGTAAAAAATAAAGTATCTACAAATCATCGCATAACGATAACATCGCAGACACGCTTTTTTCATGGAAAGAAGGATAATTTTTACTTTCATATTTTTTATTCACTAATAAATTTTTGCTGAGAAAATAAGAAGGAAACTTAAGCATAGAAAATTAATGCAACTTGTATCACTCAATAGAATTTTAAACCGACATAGTTAACTAACAAAGGCCATTAATAAATCCTTTTTATAAAGTTTTTACTGGTAATTTTTCATAAAAAGTATAATGTATAAGTTGTCTTAAATTAATTAATGCAATAATTTAACTTTTTCAGCAAAAATTTATCAGTCAATAAAAAGCTATGAAAGTAAAAATTATCCTTCTTTACATCTTGCGCCCACAAATACTTATGAGAACCATATTTCCATTTACAGTTATTAAAGCCTGAAAAAAGCATGTTTGCGATGTTATCGTCATGCGATGATTTGTAGATACTTTATTTTTTACCATGATATTTTAGACGACGATGTTTTTAAACTGCGAAGTTTTTGAATCGCTTTATTTTCGACGACGATGTTTTGTACCACGATGTTTTTAGGGCTGCGATATTTTCTCTTTGCGATGTTTTCTCCCACGATGTTTTGTAGCACGACGTTTTCGCCTTGCATTGTTTTCTCCGCGATGTTTTCGTCCGCGATGTTATCGGCGGACACCTTCTGAGTCTCAAGTGCGTTTTTTCGCGAATGAATTACGGTGAAGAAAATATAATATTGTTATATGTTCAACATTCACCGGTGTAAGTCAGAAATAAGAGTATTTGGAAAATATTTCGGACATATACCAAGCGACTATGTGAATGTTGACATACACCGGTGAAAGTCGACATTCTCCAGATTTCGGTGTTTCACCGTAACATGTACACTATTTCAAGGCAGTTGTTATCTTAATTCTGCATTTTTGTAGCCAACGCGATAATGCGACTTCATTCAAATGGGTTTCTGGTTCTAAGGTTTTTCTGAAATCTAAAGTCCACGAAATCTAAAATCCACGAGATTTATTAAAACATTTACCCGAATGTGATATTACGTAAAGGTGCCATAAAACGTGGTTACATACAATATTTCTCCCGTTATGTTAGGTTCGTCATTACTGTCAACAAACTACCTTAAGCAGTGAGTCATTGTCGGCGAAGATGGGCACTTTGAAAACTTACATTTCTGTAATATCCCAGCTTATTTGGAAGTTCTTGAGGACTAGAATGTCGAAGAACTTGTGTAGCGATATATCGCAGAGTTCTGTAAGCAAATGGCAAACCCAGGGAATGGTTAATTTAATCTTTATTCCAACTTAAAATAGATAAACAGATGGCCCTGTTTACGTACCTCGTATTAGAATGGCGCCGACATGGATGACGCAGTTTCGACTTTTAACATACTTAATAAATTCAGTCACTATTGGTCTACTTCAACCAAACTGAATACATTTAATAATATAACATTCACACGTAAACATTTGGTAATAATTCAGGAGTACAGATAAACATAAAATAAGAATTACAATAGTTACAGGCCAGCTACGCTTTTAGCGACCGAATCCTACGAACGACAAATCTGAAAAGCGTGTTGCCAACTCAGGGCAATGAAAAGGTAGAAATTAATTCGACAGGCGTGGAAGTGAACAGGTCCCTTCTAGGGCTCACAGTAAACCTCCACTTGGGTCACTAATAGCCCAAATAAAGACAGAAAATAAGAAACTAATCTAACAATAACTAAAATAAAACCAACCGAAGCTACACAGAAGTAACTAACAGAGTTGGCTCTTATTTAAGATCACCGGCGGATACTAACAGGTATGTAAAAATACGGCCGAATAGTAGTAAGATTAGACTTTAGTGAAGTGATCCAGACATCAGCTTAAACATTTGTTTCTACCTAATTTCATTTCTTGCAGGGAATCGTAGGTAAGAAACGAGAAAGTAAAGAGAAACTTGTTCAGAAATAAAACTAACTATTAGAAAATTAAAACAAACCTCTACAATTTCAACAAAAGTTTTCTCCCTCTCTTATGTTGTCATAAGTCCTTTACAATGCTCTTTTTCGCAATTGTTTTCCGTCGACGATTTTCTTTACCACGTGTATCGTTCCAACACCATTTATAGTTTTTCAATGAGCTGATGAATTTGACCAACGTTGGTGTTTCCATTCGAAAATTTCGAAATTGTTTCCTTGTAAGTGTAACTGGGAGAGCTCTATTGTTTTACAGCATCACACTCTTGAGCGCATACCTTCAAGTAACACTATCTGAAATTTCATTTTAATCGATTGAGCGGCTAGGCCGCTAAGTTTCATATGTCGAGAAATTTTCGTTATAACCGCCCTATATTTCAAAATTGAAAGTTGGCAATCATAATTTATTTTTCAAAAGTGTCATTGTAAATTTCCCAGCTAATCTGGCTTCATTCTTAGCTTTCTTTCCTTCCGCCTTTCTCTTTCTTTTGACGCAAATGCCTCAGCCACATCCTGGCAAATGTTATGAAAAGGATAGGCAATGAATTTCATTGTGAATTTCTGGATTCTCCATGCTTCAAGAAAGTAAATGCTTCAGTTTTGTTAGACACATATGAAATTTCTGTGAGATTCTGCTATTGAAAAGCGTAATTAATATTTTATTAATCACGTAAGCAAATGTATTTTAATTGATTAAGTAAGTAAATACATAAAGTCATTAAGTAAATATGTTTTTAATGTACTAATGCGAAGTCATTAAGTAAATATGTCATTAGAATTACAACATTAGTCATTAGAATTACAACATTAGTCAACCTAGTCATTAGAATAACAACACAATTTAATTTTAATAACTAGGATTGAATCAATACAAGAGAACAAAATCTTTGAGAAAACAAACTATTCCGTGAAGCAGTTTCCATTTCATTTGATTGTAAGTTTATTAGTTTTAACCAAAGCATGTAAATGAACGGAACTTCCCTCATTTCCTCAGCAATGTGAGAAAGACTTTTATGTTTTACTTTTTGTATAAATATTCATGAATAGGAGAACAAAAGCATTGCTTTCATAAAAGAGTAAAACATTTTGCGCGCCATATTTGGGGCTTCTAGCGAAGATTTTAACCAAATAAAGTAACAAATAAAACAATATTTGTATTTAAACAATAAAGTACAGTTTCATGGAAAAATTCTGAGGCTTAATACGACTATATGGAAGAAAAGGAACTAAAGATAGACAGAAATAATCCAACACTCTCCATAGTAAAAACTGTGCAGCTAACTTCCATATCTGCTCTTTTCTGAATACTGCATAAGAGAAAAGGGCTGAGTTTGCGTGTAACTGTGAAAAATATGTCAACATAATCCATGTCCTCCTCTCTAGTAACGAATAAAAATCTGCGGCTTTTCGTGACTTGCACGAATACTAGTGTGAGCAGAATTGACAATAACTCTAGCACGTAAAATTATCTGAACATTACATAATTACTTACATAATTTTTAAGGAAAAGTTTGAGTTACTTCGAAAGATAAGCAAAGCAATACATTAATTTTTTAACTAATTTTATTTAATCATAATTTATGGCATAATAAAAGTGATGGATTTAAAATTCTGCTCTACGCCTTGCATTGCTTTTATATTGCAACTGTTTATTTTAGGAAGAATATATATTGTATTTCTATTAAAACTGTTTTGTAAATAAGTATTGCAATTAAATGCAGTCAACACATTGTGTCTTTAATAGGTTTACATTTGTAGGCAGATTATTTTTCGACTATTTGGTAGAGTTAAAGATTTTCGATGAACTAAAATTTTCTATTGTATCTAGAAGAAAAGGCACAGTATTAGGCATTTATTATACCGGAATTTCTAAACTGCATGCAATTTTCTATGTTCAATAATTGCATTACAGAAATATATTAATAAAATGTAAATCAGTTTGAAATTATTTAACTCATGTATTAATTTGTGAGGAAGTATTACAGTTTGACAGCTTGTGAGCTATAACAAAAGTTCTGACTGAAAGTTTGAACATTAACATAGGTTTTGATAATGTATTCGATGTGGCTTCAGTTCTTTTACGCATGAACTGTAATACCCATAATTAACATAATTAACATAATAATTAACATAATTTCATCTTTCATATTGACCAGCGGCTGTTATCGTGCTTTGCTTTCTATGGTGTTGTTCATTTCTTTATCTAATCATTAACTTGAGATTTCCAGTTGATGAAAGAATTGGAGAACACGCCCGTAGAAACATGATTAGAAAAGCCAAAAAAGCCCTCAGCAGAAGGACTTTCGCCGATAGATACATTAAAACTATGTGAGAAAAATTATGTATTTTTTCACCGGTTTTCATAGTTAATACTTGCAGCTGTTACAGTGAGAATTTATTTTCATTTGACCAAAAATAAAAAAAAAAAAAAAAAAAAAAAAAAAAAAAAAAAAAAAAAAGCTTCCTCACTACACCGCGCGAGCTGAAGAAACATAGTAGGTCATGGTAGACAACATGCGGACTCTCAATGTTCTATTGAAATGCAAGTCTGTAGAAGCCCAGAAGATTTTGAGCAACTACAGACATCAAAACATCAGCAATATAACGACTGTTGATCAATATACCGGTTATGTAGACTAGGCACAAATATAATGCGTACGCATAGCCCCTCATATCATCAATCCAAGCGCTGGGCCGGTATGACAATGAAACATTCAAGCTTCCAATGTTTGTTCTGCTTGACGCTGTCTCATGCGTTTACGGCTATCATAATTATGTAAATAAAAGCAAGATTCGCCAGAAAAGATGACGTCATGTCTTTGACGCGTCCACGTGCGTCGTTCAACGCATCGACAATCCGTTAGCATTATAGACATCATCGCATCGACGTGCAAGTGCTAGGTGTTGTCCAACGTATATCTATTCCTGATGCAAATCAGTCAAGTGGCTCTATGATCTATGATAGCAGCAATATGACACGTTGTCTGCTGTCTCGGCATTAGTAAGTGGGAATCACAACGTAACTACCTTCGCTTTGTATCGAACTATGGACAGCAAATTATCATAGTGATCACTGGATCAACATGATAGGAAAACTTGAAAATAGGAAAAACAAGCTCTTGTTTGTTTATTTTTAATTTTTTTAAAACATTTTATGATGTAAGTGTAGAAATCTTTTTTTGTATGAGTTATTTGCTCTCCTTCCCTCCAAAAATACTTAACCACTCTACCATCGATGAAGCCAATATGATTTGCGGAAAATTTCCTCTATTGAATGGACAATATCAAATTGAAATGCCAGTTAAGAAATCTTTGCAATAAATTTTAGCTAATGTGTCTTGACAAATATTTTTATTATGTTTAGACTAATTATTTGCAATTTGATTTCAGTTTCTCCCTCTAAATACGAGTAATATTTCCTCATCTTCTAAATCTGTTTGGAAAAAACCTTTTCTTTTGAAATTTCTCTTTGTTGCTGATACTCTACTTTTAGCACTGAATTTAAAAGAAATTTATTTAATTATCAGAAATAATTTGGCTTCTGCAATGCTTTCCATTGTTTTCTTATAAGCATTCGTACTGATCTATTTTGCACAAAATTAACTGAGAAACTATTGAGAGTATACTCCTGATTGAACCAAATTTTTTAAAAACTTTTTAACATTTAAAGTAAAATAATGAGTTCAATGTTAGTTACTGTATATTGAATTATTGACAGATATTGTGAAGCTTCAGTAATTTTTTCAAGATTCTGAAAAACCACCTAATACCCTTTTTAATTCTTTGTGAAATTCTTTCTTCCTTCCCGTTCATATTTCTGTTTACATTAAAAGCGTATAAAACTATTAAAATTAATATAATCTCATTTTTAATATTTTACAGACCTTTTAAATTTCCTTTTCAGATCAGATCACATATTATTAAAAATGTTCCTGTTTTTTGTTTTAATGATAAATCAGACTTTTGGTTTGCTCCAGCTTTCAGTGGTGAAATGCTCAAAAATTACCTTATTATTGAGTGGGAATGTCGACCAAACAATGGCCGAGCGGTAGGTTCGACCTGGATTCAATTCCAGGCGAACGGACTAACTGCATCGTCGTTTTTTGTGGTTTTCTCCGTGTGTAACGTGGATACTACCTACGGTTTCGTAGAAGGTGCTCCACGAAGGCAGGCTTTCCCTTAGGCAAATGTACCTAATGTGCTTTGCAATAATCAAATAAGCAAAACTAATCAATAGGCACATGATCGTTGATTATGTCATTTGCAGAAGAATGTCTGAATTCATGTCTGTTCTGCCATCTTATAAGGATCCTAAGTTTTACTAACGTTTATTTTATTTTAAAACTGTACTATCACTTCTTATTTTCTACTTCTGGCCAGAATTAAATGCTTTAACTTGTTTATCCAAATTGTCTTGCTAACGCACAAGTATTTAAGTTGTGGCTTTTTGCCAAGAGTTAGGAGAGAGAGAAGGAGATTTAGGAAGCAAGCCGCTTGCCTCTGCAGTTTTACGAGTTTTCACTTAGTTGCTGGTTGCCTTTAAGGTCAGAGGTTTAGCCATCTTGATATTTGAAAACGTATTGTAGTTTCAGCAGCTCGGCGTACTACATACGTACTTTTTTAAATAAAGGCCAGTCTTAGTGCTAGGCATTTGTATACTAATTCAAAGTTAGCTTTTAGTTAGAGTTTTAGTTAGTAGTTTTATATTCTTACGTTCAGACCACAAATGGTTGGTCTCTGTATCCCGAAGCTTGGAAGTATTTGTAAAAGTATAGAAAATAAAGGGTTTCGTATACCCTTCCTGCCTTTGTCGTCTGTTACACACAAATCTTGAACATAGCTTGAGTGAGGACACATCATGTTTCCAAAGCAAATCAAAAGAAACGCAAGTCCTGACAATCTAATCATAAAAGAAGTTGTTTAAGGAGAAAAAAAGATATTACAAGCGTTCAAGCTTGTTTGGCACTGGAGTGTGAGATCATATTTGGGGTGACGTCCAGATTTTGTTAATCTTTAGTGTGTTAATCTTTAGATTTTGTTAATCTTTAGTGTGTTAATCTTTAGATTTTGTTAATCTTAGTGTTAATCATCATATCTTTAGTGGCTTGCATAAATCGCTCGTAGTGGATAAATTTACTGAATCAAATATAAAAAAAATTAATGTATCTAGTCAGCTCAATCTGTACTTATTCGAAGTGAAATGTTTTAACTTTGAAATGAGAATATAAAATTGTTTCTTCTTTACTTTACCATCTGTTTGTTCACTGTCATAAATGAGCTTCGCGTGCGGTGCATATATTCTTAAAACTGTAAATCCTCACGCCTATTTATGCAGTGTCCATTTCTGTGGCTTGTTTTACAAAATGTGTTCGGTATCGAAAGGCAGAATGATAGAAGATATTAACTTTCCTTAAAAATGCGCGATGGGCAGTTGAAGGGAAAAAAAACAATTTTGTCAACATATCTTAATTGTGTGAGAGAGGACACCAATAATTATTACCTTTAGAAATGAAATTTTTTCTAAAATGATTCTTAGAAGGTACCGAATTAATCAAAGAACATAAAATGGGTGGTAAAGAAGCAATATTTATATTTAAAATTTTAGCTCGCCTCTTAGATACCTAGATACGTTATTAAAATATCAACGAATTTATCGTTAAAAATTTACCTAGCCTCTAAGATAGCAAGGCATGTTATTAAAATACCGAAGAATGAAGTATTAAATGTTTCCTTTATGAAATAATAAATATATTACGAGGCTGTATGCTTATTCGAAATAATATGTAGATTAATAATTATAAGGACTTCATTATCTTAATTACAGTCGCATAGATGTTATTTACAGAAACGTAAGAAATAATTTTTCCATAGCTATACGGGTAATGAAAAATCAAGGGGAATAAAATGTATTCATTATCTTATGTATATATTAATTAGTCAGTGTCTCGAAATGAGTCGCTGGAGGTTGTTAACCAGCGCACTCTGATCAAAAGTTGCATTCTAATGAATAAACTGTTATTTCGATCAGGCATTAGGGGCAACTCTGGAATTATAAAAATGTATTTGGGAGAACTTGTAAGATTTGTAATTGTGCGCTGAAATTAAAAGTGCGTTTCCAGTAAAAGAGCAAAATTTCCACAAGGCTGATACACGAGAGTGTAATTGTTTTATTCCTAAGTTTAGTTTCACAGATGGGTTGATAATTTGTATCTGAGTTTCACTAGAATGATGAATGAGTGTACTTGCCTCAAGCCTCACGAGCCACATTAATCACATAACTATAAACATAATTTAATTTATATTGACGGTAAAAAATAACAATAAAACCACAAATAAAGTATCTAAATGTAAAGGATTATTGAAAAACAATTTCCCTTCTAGCTCTTAAGTTTTGCTCCTGAAATATATCGTGTTTCCGGGGAAATAGAATAAAGAATGTTTAGTCGCATAAATAGTAAGGTATTCCTTTCACTCGGATCAGAGAGAAATACTTTTAGCTCTTATATTAATAGCATGGGGCTACCAAATGCGTTCAAAACCGACCATCTAGCACTTATCTTTTTGTGGTCTGCAAAAATAGTTAACTAAGTATACTTTTATTTGGTTTTAGTTTTTGATTGGGGAGTACAATAAAGATTAAGTTTCTTGGCAATCTCTGTAAAGTCAGTGAGAAACCTCATGTTGCAAGAGAAGTAAAACTAAAGACAGGCGTCCTTAAACCGAAGATTCTGATCCTACACTTCGGATCTGTCACTGTGAAAATACTTACATTTGGAAAGAAGAGCACCACAAATTTGAATTTTGCATGAAAGATGAAATATGCTGGGATCTACAAATGATCAGGCTTTTAGAGAAATTGAAAATTAGAAGCAAGAGAAATGACTCTCGAAGTAATATAAAATGGCAGACTGAAATACCGATTTTTCGTTCGAAAGTAGTTTGGGTGGCATTACTAGACCAAATAGCGAATAACAAAGCAAAGAAATAGAAAGCACATGTATTACGGTCATTACATCGCAAAAGACCAAATCGGTCGGAAGAATGTGCAAGGGAAATATCACGCTAATAACGGGTATGATACCATCATAGCTGCAATGCATGCTTGACAACGGGGAGGCAAGCTGGCAACCGTGTCGTTGATCGCTTGTTGTGGCACTATCGCCCATTCCTATAGTAATGCATGTCGGAGCTCGTAGAGGGTGCCCGGCGGCACACTCATGTATCATCTGTGGGATTCAGATACAATTATCTAATATGCCATGGCAGATCGAAATGGATTCACTCTCCATATAACTATGAATCACTCGAGCTATATGCGGTGGGGCGTTATCGTCCATAAATATCACGCAAGCACTCATTGCAGGGATAAAAAGACGCACAAGAGGATGTGTAGAACTTTGTCGCGATATCGGATGGCTGTGACGGAACCACCAGTAATCCCGTATAGGTCGGTGTGGTCTTTCGTTGCTATCCTAGCCCATTCAAGTAAACCTCCTCCTCTGTAATGGTCTCTTTCAACGATGTTCGGCGTTCGACAGCGTGTTCCTGGCTCTCGCCATATAATTTTGGTTTGGGAATCGTTCTGGATGTTAATCAAAACTCATCCGTAAAGACCGCACGGCCCTACTGCTCTGGTGTCCAAATGCAATGGTCACGGGCCTAGTTCAACAGCGCTTTGATATGCTGTGAGAACAAAAAAACAAAACAAAAACAAAAAAAAAAAAAAAAAAAAAAAAAAAAAAAACCACGGATGATCGGGGCGCACCGTCCACCTTCACGCAGTCAACACGACACAGTTTGGCGGGATATGGGCATCGTGCAGCAGCAGAGAGAAGCAACGCCAGTTGTCGCGCTGTTAGTGATCTACGGCCTCTTGCACATAGCAACAGAAAGCGAATATCTGTTGCTGTGGCAATCCGCTGGGACCCAGACCCAGGATTTCCTCGACGGTTTGGGTGACTTTTGGTAACGATTCAACGGCCTGTTGATGACACTACAATACACATTCAGCTCGGTCGCAAGAGCAGATTGTTTTGCAACAGCTTTCAACATCCCGATCGCCTTACAACGTATTTCATCCTGCAAATAGTGTCTTATATGTCATGCTTTCCGCTTTAGATATCGCATATTATACGGAAGTATCGCTACTTGCGAACTGACGCATAGATATGGCATGTCCCTTTTTTAAGGCGTTGTGACACCAATGCGAGATTGCGTTTTATGCTAATTATGATTGCCTATTTGCATTCAGCGATGCAACCTGTACCCCATATGCAAACTGTGTGTTTTAATTTTTCTTTTTAGATTTGTACCTTTTTTTGTTTTGGTGTCTGTTGCTTATTTTTTTAACACGAGTGTACTAATGCTTCACCTTTCATTTGAAAAATTAGCACGTCAATATGTTACATACATAGGTGTTTTTAGACAATCAGATAAGCTTGTAAATGGTAGAAAGCAGTAGTCAGGTTATTGGATTTTATAATGTATATAAACTTCATTCTTCTGTTACATTATATTAATTTATTTAGGTAGGTGTAGGTGTAGGTGTATTTAATTATGGCAAAGCACACGAGGGCTATCTGCCTAAAAGGAGGGATGCCTTCGTGGAGGACTTTCTAAGGGAAACTGGCTCGTATACACGTTACACATGGGGAAAACCACGAAAACACCCATGCAGGCAGCCCGTTCGCGGGATTCGAACCTCGGACCGAACTACCAGTGTTCAGCAACTTTACCGCTCGGACGCTGGTGGGCCTAATTTATTTAGGAAAAAAGGTCATGATTCAGAAACGAGAGAGTGAAAGGTCAGAATGACCAAAGTTTAACCAAGTAATTGAGTTTATATAGTACTAATCTAAAATAAAATGTGCTTAACATTATTTATAAAATATTTATTGCACACATTGATCACGTTTTCACATCCCCTATTTAAAAGTATAAGTTATTTCAGAAAATATACATAAAGATGCGAAATTTTAGTATCATATCTTTATATTTGTGTATATTTTGAAATCCTTGAGACAAATCTTCGATTTGTAAAAGTGTTATTCTCAGAAATGATGTTCGGAGACCATTTCAATAAAAGAGGAGCTGTATATTAGAAGATAACCCCATGAAAGGAGATTTTCCTTAATGGGAAGTGGTAGAGGAGAAGAATGATGATAGCACTTTTTCCTTTCATTCCTCTTTAGATATTTGAAAATCCTCTTTTCTTTGACTTTCTTTGTTTGTTGATGTTAGCAATGGATAGTTTAATTTAGCTTATATTGCTATGCAGATCGTCTTACAGGTTAGATTTTGCTTCTCTTAAAAGGCAGTTAAGAAGTTTATTTACGGAATCATCGTTATCAAAATTACGTATTTAGGATTAGTGAAATTTCTTGTAACATGTAATTAACATCGATAAGACTAGCGTTTAAATAAAAGCACATTTTAAATAAACAGTATGTGAAAGAATTGTTTTAGAGAAACCTGCCAATTTTAAAATGAAGTAAAATTCAACCCATATAGCATTATTTTACAAATGGTGCTATTTTATTAAATGTTGTATGCACTCCAAAAGAAAGATTTGCATTTTTCTGTTTTAAACGAAAATATTATTCTTCATTTTCAGAACATTTTTTTCTTAAAGAAAGTAAACATGTATCGGATTTTCTAGAAATGTACACAATTTTTCCATGAAACCAATGCCAATCTGAGATGAAATTTTAATTGCTTTTAAGCTAGATTTGTATTAAATAAAATAAATATTTCTAGTTTCTTTACCATTTGCAACAATAGGTTAAATCTGTAGTCCGTAATTAGAAAAAGCAGAATTGGTTGCTTTCAACCTAAGTATTAGCATTTACCTATTGCATATTAATATTTCTAACACATACTTGGTTACCTGCGTAGTACTTTCTCGTGCGCTGCATTGGATTCCATCATTATTGTATATAAAAATGAATTATCAAACTTTTAGGTTTCTTCTATTATAAAGTAATTAAAACGTGATGCTAAAACAGTTAATTCGCTCATGTTTTAAAGAAAAACGAAGAAAGTAATTCTTCTAAAGGTGCAAAACAAAGGAACAGAAATTTCAAAAATAAAAAACAAGACAGAAAGCCTCTCACAAAGAAAGCTTTGAAACTGCATTATTTTCACTAATCTCAGCGAATTTGCTAAATATGAACGAGCTGTAGTAATTACCAAAACATCACCATTTCTGAAAATTCCATTCCGCTAAAAAGAGCTAAAGTTTTTAACTATCTTTAAACAGTTGGTTGCAAAGATATTTGTAACTTGTGATAATCCTGACTTAACTTGCCTTGGAGCACCTTCTATTTACTCTCTGAACTTTCATCCAGCAACTAGAAATTCATTCAGAAACTCATTATGAACTCTATAAGAGGCATATAGCTTACGATTTGTTTTGAACTTAGTCTTGGAATTTTGTAGATTTGCTGCATACTACCTAAATTAAGGTACTCCAGTTTGAATTTTTCTGATACCATATTTTTAGCTCTGTTGATTCATGCATATAGAAATATGAACCGTTGTTTCATGCACATAGACTGGACGCCCTATGTAGGTGTTCAAGTCGTGTTCTGCACAAAGACGCTTGATCAGGGAGAGCGTCATTTCACTACGGTAAATCTATGCCGGAGGAATCCCACCAGCGATCGAGCGGTAAAGTGGCTAAAGACTGATATTTCAAATGGGTCTAACGGGTTGGTTGCATCGGGAATTTTTGTGGTTATCTATAAAGATAACCACAAAATCATCATCGTGGATATAAGCCAGGTTTCATTAGAAAGTCCTCCACGCAGTCACTCGACTTCTTAGGTAGAGAGCTCTCGTATGCTTTGCCATAATGAAATACAAGCAAACAACGCCGGTGAAAGACAATTTCGCGTTTCATCAGAAAGCGCTTTTGACATAATTTTAACTCCAGAACAAGTTAATTTTTGCACATTCGTCGTTCATTTAAATCTACTGGCCTAGGATGGCCATCTCCATGATTCGCTTCTAAATTTGGCTCTGTTGTCAATAGTAATAAAGTTTCATGTAATGAATTATTAATTCTCTCATCCCTCCCTAAGGCGGATACGTGCTTTCCCATAATTAAATAAACCAAACCAACAAGATGCAAAATGAAATCATTCACGTTATTTGTGAAGGCATAAAACAAAATACAGTAAACCATCCTAGTGTGACCATTTCTGAAAATTACTGACTAAAATATTTCTTAGAATATAAATAAATATCAATATTAAGTATTATTACTGTAAGACAACAACCTCCACAAAAGAACAAAATCCGACGGTGTTTTTGAAAGGGTTCAGTTTACTTTTCACAACTAATTAAACAGTCGAAATACTATTAATCTTTAAAAAGCCTAAATATACTTCCTCTTGGAATTGCTCTGGATTTGCGTCTAATAAAATGGCCTAAAGTAGAAAATTATCTGTACATTATTATCATTAGGTTTTTTTTATTGTAATATGGATATCCCAAAAATTTAACAAAGTTTCCTACAACTTTAATTTGTGCCTATCGATTTTATTATAAGCCATTTAAAAATTATTGAATATCGGTATTTTAAATTTACTCGCAGAAGCGTATGTCAGTATTGACTATATGCAAAAGCAAAAATAGTGAAGCTTATCAAAAACGCCATTGATATAAATTACACAGTTTTTTTTATTTCGCATATTCTTATTCATTAAATTTGTTAGTTAAGGCTGAAAGACATTATTTAAAACAATTAATTCTGCTGGGTACAGAAATGGTACTTCTATTTGATTTTATTTCCAATGTGTTGAGTTACCATAATTCAAAACCATCTTCTGCTGCTAGGTGAGAACATAGAATTAAAGCAATAATATTGCACAAATATAAAAAAAATTATGATGTTCTTCTATAAGTTACCGAAGATGCTAATGAAGCTATCGATTTTAAAATTCAACTACAAGACCGAAGGTGGTTCGCCTAATTGCCTGGAGATGAACGAACCATCCTACAGATGACATGCATGTCTAATCGATAACTCTTGCTTTTAATTAAAATACATCTTCAAACTGTTAAAACTACTAGTTGCGATCGAGTTACATGGCGTCTTAAGAAATTATCTCCATCAAAATTCTCTTTATTTAATTGGAGGTTATTTTTTTAACTTCAGTATCTTTAAGTATTCGTTAATAAGTTTTAGAAATGCCTTGAAACATGAAGGCAGATAGCCCTAATGAAGGCTTGAAGGCTTTGCTATAATCAACTAGACCAAGTGGATGATTTTTAAATGAAATTTAAATCGTATTGCATTAATCACGGGAAAAATTCGAAAATCTATATAACCAGGAACTAAACTATGGAGAACTTAAAATTTAAATTTCGTTAATTTTATCATGCTGTTTTAAAACTGTTTTATGAAAATGCTTCTGTTATGTTTGCCAATAAATACATTTATATTTCGACATACATTATATAACATATAATACAATTAAATATGCAATACATTTATATAAACATATATTTCACGAAAAAATTCTAGAACAGGATTAAAAAAGAAATAATCGCAATATCGTAAATCTGTTGCAAGTATTAAAAGGCTTTTTTACTTAGAATAGTAGGATACTTTTCTGTTATCAGGAGTGGATTCACAAATATATGTACGTATGCATATATGTATATATTTATGTGCGTATAATGTGTGAATGTATGCACACACGTGCATACGTACTTACACATATATGAACGTATACATCCATTTCTTAATCCGGTTCCCATAACAGAAGAATAGCGAATAGTATAATAAGTTTGAGTAGTATATAGAAGGAAAACGTAATAAATGTTAACATTATTGACGCGTCAGTTTGAATTTCATTAAGTCCTGGGAAACTTTTTTTTTCACTTATTATGTGCTTCGTGTTTTGCCACTATACGGAAAGGAAAGGATGACTTTATAACGGAAACTGTCTCGTATCCACATCGAACATGGAGAAAACCTCGAAAACGCCCATGCAGCCAAACCCGTTTATCAGGACTCTAACCCCGGACCGAACTACGAAAAGTTAGCGGCTTTTACCGCTCACCGCTGGTAAGCGCGTCCAGATCCACACAAATTAAAAATTCTTATATTGCTTTAAACGATATGTGTGGTAGCAAATTCTGAATGCGGCAAATATGTTCATACTTTCTTTTGTAGCGTATTATATGAGATAATAAGCAACTATTTTCCGGAATTAAAATATTTATTTTTCTTCTTTAAGTAAGAGAAAAATAGTATTTAAATCAAAAGTTGTTTTATTTCTGAAGCATAAATATAATCCTTCAAAACGCACTAGATGGAAATTCATAGTTTAGGAGGGACCTTGGTCATGCTGTATGTATGCTGACCTTGGTCATGTTGGTTGTTGCACTTAATGTGTGCAGGCCCACCAACTTCCGAGGGGTAAAGTCGCTAAAACTACTTCGACCGGGGCTCAAATCCTGGCGAATGGGCTAGCTACAAGGGCGTTTTAATATTTTTCCCCATGCGTAATGTAAATATGAGCTTGTTTTCCTTAGAAAGTTCCTCACGAAAGCATCTTCCCCTCTTTGGATAGCCCTTGTGTGCTTTGCATAATCAAAGAAATCAAACAGCGTATGCCGCCAGCTACCCATAACTATCGCTCTGAATTCTGGCCGTTACTCGCCTTTGCGTTACAGTGGCTACCTTCATGGCATTTTTTGCTTGATTAGCCCTCTATTAAACATTTGCCGTAGCAAAGTGATAGCGTTTTAACTTTATTTACTTAAACATAGCTTTCTTTGCACTTACGCCACATAAGACTTAATTGCAAAATCACAATTATTCAAAATATCATAACTGTAGCATTGAAGCTGTAATATTAAGTAATTCGTATTGTTTTACATAGTTTTGTATTTGCTATATTATTTGCTATGCTATAAAAAATGCATCGAGATAACACAAGGGTAGAAATACAAACTTTTATAGCTTAGCGATTGCCACTACATGAAGAAATTCTGCTTATGCAAATCCACACTGGTAAAAATTTGACAGCTGAATAAAGAAAAGCTGGATTTATTTGACTATGGCAAAGCACTCGATGTCACTATGGGAAGGGATGCCCTCGTGGAAGAGTTTCTAAGGGAAAGTTGCTCGTAAACATGTTACACACGAGGAAAACCACGAAACACCCATGCAGTCAGCTCGTAGGCCGGGGTTCAACCGAACTACCAGTGTTCAGTGACTTTACCACTCCGTGATGATAGGTTGGATAAAGAAAGGATTATATTACGTGGATTTATTTCATCACCCTGCAAAATACAGAATAGATTTAAACAGGTGAATTATATAGTTAGTTAAAGTTTCGAATGAAGTGTTTGACATGGTGAAAGAAATGAAGGAGAAATATATCAACACTTTCCTGAACTGCGTTTTCTGTATCAGAATAAAGTGATGAAAATGTCTGTGAGACGCCAACAGAAATCTTCAGTGGACTTTGGGAGGAAATGCAGTTCTTTGTCCTACATAGCACCGGGGCCCAACACAATGAAAAGAACCACAAGTTGAATTCAGAGACAATGGTTAGAAGGAAATATAAATAATCCAGTATGGACTGTGCCTTGCAACCGAGAAGTGAAAAACGTTAATAAGAGTGTATGAGGTAAAGCAGTAGCAATTTTAAGTTTGCTAATATTCATTAAAACCTATAAAAAATCGTATTCCAAGACTGTTTCTATTAATTCCAAGAAATGGATTAGAGGAAGTTTATGATATAAAAGAGATTTTCTTTGGGCCACATTCGAAGAAGACGAGATATTTTGGGTCATATAAATTACTTCTATCATCAGTAGTAGCTCGTGAGATCACATAATAGCCTAGATTTCATTGAAAATTCTCGGGTTTTCTCAGGTTTTTCCCGCTGAAAGAAATTTTTGAATTCTTTCTCTAGAAGAGAAATGCGCGTGTTTGAATGCTTAAGTTCAATTTTTTAGTTTGAATTATATTTCAGAAAGAGCATTTATAGATAAATTTTAAGTGAATCAGTTATTCATTTGATTCATATGGTGAACAGTCATTGCCCATCACTAACGATGGCTGATGAAAGAAAAAACACGCAAAAAACATATTTAAGTAATTTAAATTTTATTCATTTATGATTTTTTAATATACGTACAGCAACATAAAATTATTTTGACACTGCATTTGAGATTTTTGTGCGTAACATTTCATCATAATTTTTTTGTAATTACAAAGATAACAAGAGATCATAAAATTAATGTCATATTTGGCTTTAATCCGATATTCTGCTTCTAATTTTACTCTTAATTTTCGATAATTTTGAAAATAGTTGGTCACAAATGTACGTGCCAAATAATGATGACATGAATAACATATTTGTATTTTTTCCTGGTATTTTGTCTAGTACGAAGTACATTTGTCTCTGGGTAAGTATGATTTATAAAGTCCAACAGAGAGGCGTGATCAAACGTTTCCTTCAGTTTAAAGTCAGATAGCAAAAGTATGCATTCTATTTGAAAATATGCTGCAAATAACTGCATAGATTGTAAATGAAATCGCTAAAAGACAAGAAATTTGTTTCTCATTTTGGGGTTATATTTGTCCAATATGTTAAAATGTAAATAATTGCTTGCATTTATTTGAGCCTGTTTTATTTGGTCACTGAAAGAGCATTTTATTTCTCTTCAATTCTTGAGCGTCATAATAACCCATCCGTCCATGTTGAAAGCCAACCTCGAAAGCCGATCGCAACAGTAAAATATTTCATTGGGGCGGGGTCTTGATATCACTTTTGCGCCTCGCTCTCGCTCCTTGGGCCGCATTAATATTTGCATTGCGCGCATGGGGCCGTAGGCTGCAGGCTGGACACCCCTGATATAAAATATTCAACCGAATTAAAGTAGCCAAATTAATGACATGAGTGTTTTCACAAAAGTATAGCTGTTTACTATCACAATCTTGCATAACATCTTTTTAAAAATGATAATTTATCGTCCGAACTTACGTCTTGAATTTTACCTGCATTTATGGTAATAAATAAAATAGATAAAATTATTTGGAAATGTCATATCCCAGTATGTCCCTGTATTAGAGATTCTCTGTTAGTTTCTGTGTCATGTACTGTAGCTTTACACTGTACTCAAGCACGTACAGTTAACTAAAGTTTAAATTTATCTCACTCATACCATTTCTCCATAAAGTTTTCTATGAGTCACCAATTGAACGTGAATGCTTTAACGATAGCCTAGATTTTATTTCAGCAAATCTAGCACACTTAAGGTTACAGAAGTGGTATCGGGGGATTAAACAGGGAGACTTCAAAGTGTAATTCTCAGTATTTTTATTAGCTTTCTTAGTTTTTACTTTATTGAATATTAAAATTTTGATAGGAGTATTTCCCTTTAATTCTTAGGATTATGTTTAATAACATCATTACAGCCAAGGCGCAGGAACTTGGTAATCTTCTAAAGGAGGTCATGGAAACTTTTTTCCCGCAAAAAAGAATTCAAAAACTCACCACCAGGGGGAAAATGGCGCTGTATACAATATTGTTAAACGAAATAAGAGTTCGAATCTAACCATACGTGTAACAGAGAAATTCGTCTATGAAAACCACAAATTAGCGATGGAAATCGTTTTCTTACAGATGGCTAATTTGTGATTTTGGAAGCCTGAATTTGGCCCTAAGACATAAAGATATCGGTTTAAAACTTTTTAAACCGTTTTTAAAACGAAACTGTTTTTGGGGTGTGGCAAAACCGCAATGACTCGTAATTGGCTTACGACAGGAAGAAGCAAATGAGTCATGTAAATAATCTAAACAATTTGGCGTAATTGAAAGATGCGATATACCAACATGTCCTTAACATTAATCCTGATATGCTTAGAGCTGCTGAGAATGCAGTAACACGATTTAACTTGCTCCTGGAAAATGTTGGACGCCACAATTGAACATGCTTTGTAACACATTTAAGAAACGATTAAACACATTTTAAACCGATGTCTTCATGTCTTATTTCGTTTAACAGTATTGCATACAACGCCATTTTCCCCCTAATGGTGAGTTTTTGAACTTTTTGTTTTTCACGGAAAATAAATTCACATGACCCCCTTGACAAGATTACCAAGTTTGATAACGTTTGGTCCATATATAAAGTTTAGTTATTATCATCACTCTTTGTTTCACAGCAGCGGATTCCTTTCTCAGTCTTGTTAATTTTTATGGTGGTTAAAGCGCATAAAATTTTTAAGCTGATATTTAATCAGCCCTATTGCTTCAATGCGCGTTTTCTAATTTCTATCTATAATTTAGTGGAAACTTGGAAGAAAATTCCCCCAAAATGTACATCTGTCTGTTGATGATGATTATAATACTACATATATTAAAACAATTATACAATTACTGCCTGCAATACACACACACACACGCACACACAAGCAAAAAAGAGAGATAAAGAAGAAGATAGAAAGAAACAAAAATATACGATGAAAAGCATCTTGTTATATTTCTTACTCTTAACTTGGAAAAGTGGTATGAGCGTGCGTTAGATTATTCAATAAACACCTTTAAAGTCCATGATTTTTTCCCATATATATAGGCTTCATTATAATGTTTCTGACCACGTAAATCATTTAAATTTATTCAAAAATTAGCAAGTTCCATAACTATTTTCTCACTTGAGGTTTTATTTATTGTAAGTAACAAACAATATGTATGTGTTTTTAGCTTATGAAAATGACGTAATTAGTGCCTAGGCAGATTGGTGCCTATAATCCAAGCTTGCGCTCATGTTTTGAAAGAGCTCCAAATTTCTTATGACTCTGCTTATCTCTCGCATGAAATGAAAGTGAGCATTGGAGAACCATAACAGCACGTTGTACCAAGAACTGTGTTATTCGGGTGCCGCCCTGATGGGATAGTTTTAGGTTCGCCTACTACTGTACCTAAATGTCGAATATGAATCCCCGAGAAGGAATGGATGTTTGTAAGTGTATAACATTTCCGGACCAATGGGATACTCAAAATACACGGCGAGCCGAAATCCTCTTGAAGGCACACAGGACGGAGTCCAGAGCAACGTTTCGTTCAATTCACAAGCTACATCTGTGCTAACTATGGTTACATTTGATCCCGTATCGATGACCATCTTATCTATCTCCACCGCTCAAAGAGATATATAGAACTTTCAAGAGAGCTCTCTCCCGGTCTTGGTTCACGGAGATGTACTTCCAGTCCGCAATTCCAGCACTTGATTGTTTTCTTTTCAGTGGTGCTTTTATTTGGCCTTCTTAACCCCTCCCGAATCTCTCTTATTTCTTCTCTCAGTTTTTTGACATAAAATATTGGGTCTTTTATTTGAACCGCTCTAATAGGATGGCGATATTTTAGAGTCACTTGTTGAGCCGACTCGAACCTTATGTCGCAGCCCAAGGCGGATTTTAGGTCTTTCAAATCCGCCAATCTGAGAGCCTTCCGAGTTTCCACAACCATAACTGCATCGACGAAATGCATCAAGGCCAGAGTTTTGCGGACATCAAGTGGACAGTTCGGATATGCTTTATGAGCCAACCTTTCAACGTCGGTTGCCAGTTGTAGAAGGCTTTCTGTGATTATATGTTGGCAATTTTACAGCTGCAGGCGGCTATAGCATTTTACGCATTTCGCCCTGAATCTCAGTTCCAGCGCATTTCAGGTGGAGTTGAAGTTTGGAATCTGGGGTTCTGATATGACTCCTAAGATGTCAGCAGCATGGCCTGGGAGTGATGCAGCAAACTGCGAGGCCTTCATGTGGGAGTTTCCCTTGTTAGTTTCCTCCATGATCGAAAACTTGTTCTTGTGTACACTCCATGATGATTTTCCATCGTATGAGCATGGTTTAATTACCGTAGAAGAGACTGAGAGAATCCTAAAATCTTCAGGTTCGTTCTCGGGTTCAGTCGGGTTTTCCTTCAAAACATCTACTTCTTTCCGGAACTTACTCAATTTTTTTTTTAAATCTTTCTTCCAAATCTGCTATTTTGGCTCCAGTTTCTTTCTGAGCTCCACGATATCGCTTTTATTCTTGTTTTGCGCCACTTTCATCAGTTGGAGTTTCTCTTTCAGCTTTTCTTGTACGGCTTTTATTTCTTCTTGACCCGATTTCATTTTGCTCTCGATCTCAGGCTTCATCTCCTCTTACCTAACTTTTATCTTGGCTAACAACTCCATCAAAGCTTTCATGGACATGGCTTTTTCCTACAGGCTGGTCACTGGCATTTACTCGCAAATCCCACTTTTGACACCAGTTGTTGCATTTTAGGGGTTGTGGACTAGGGGATTGATGACAACACTTGATGAAGAATCAAAACATAATTTATTCGTCAGTATTACACAGGACAGTTCAAAATACGCGTTACAGTCGTTAAAAAACTACGATAAACAAGCGGAAACATTCCTCAACACAGCCTTCAGGCTATCAGGCTATAACGGTGAAGACAGCGTCACGGCAAAGTACTAAAGTACAGCTCCCAACTCGGTTGATCGCTTTCAAGCTTATCTCTGAACTCAAAGCACTACTAATGAATGAACTCAGCACGTTCAAGATCCACTTCACGATAAACTGCTACTCCGCGTACAGCCAGGTATTTATAGCTTCTGACCTGCCCTCGAGAACATTCTCGGGAAGACCGGGACGAATCCATTCTAGAATGAAATAGAATATTTAGAAAGCTATCTAACGTACTTCGTATGGGAGGCCATATACGATTTTACCCTCTAATGTTGTATGGCATTTGATATAGTAGTTTTAGACAGTCGAAAGTCTCCTTGATAGGTGCAGTCATTAATGCACTGGCTACTGTATCGTTGCGCTAGGGTGTGATCACGGAGAAGGCATAGGTATTTGAAAGTGTATAGTGTGTGTGTAGCACGGAAAAACTCAAAATAGACTGCAAGCCGAATGTGATCACGGATGGTTGGATTAGCGAATGAGTGGCGAGATTGGTAACCCTCGGATCATTCCTCGTCCTTCATTAAAATTGGGGCGCAGTGTAACAGCTAGTGCGGTGGGTCTACACCAATACGACCGAAGGTAAAATTCTAGTGTCTCGTACAGCCTAGATATCTAATACCTTCCTTTAAGAGTAAATGTATATGCAGAACTGTGATTGAGATCTTGTTGTCATGACTGGGAAACGTTTGCTAGTTCGTGGACAAGTTTTATTTGCTACGCCTGTATTTCTTTAGATAAAACACTACTTTATGCAAATAACTAAAACTGAAGATTAAGTTATATTTCGATCTTTTAAGTGAATTCTCGCGACTACTATCTTCTTAAATATAAGGATTTCTCTCTATTATGTCAATATTTCTGATTACCGAAATAAATATCGTTGTGAAATATCGTAAAATTTAGTTGAATATTGCTAGCACATCTCAAATGGAAGTTGTACTTATTCCAAGGAAACCTATATTTCAGATGTTATTTTGTGTCACAAAGTGTTAGATTCAAAACTGAATTTATACTATGATATTTTTCAAAGTCAGTTTAATGAATTTCGAACGCATAATAAATAACAGTTCTATTTTACTCCAGAAACGTCTTGTAATACAATTAATACATATCTTTATTGATATTAGTAGGCAAACAACATTGCTAAAATTTATAAACTGAGATAGTTAATAATAATACATTTAATTTATTAGAATTCTTTCGGGTTTACTACAGAAAAAGACATATAAAATGCTTCAGGCAAGTACGATGAATGGCTATTCAGCAACAGGAGAACATCCTGCATTCCTGAGTCGTAGATACAAAAAAGCAATGTTTATCTTTTCTACTCAGAGTGGAAGCTTTTATATATGTTTTATTTTTAACTACGTCAACAACAGAATACAAAAAATATGATACTCATTGGAAGAAAGGAGACTCGGCACGTTCGATAGCATTTTTGGCGCAGAAATTTCCATGGCTTTAGAATCTGGAGGGAGGGATAGCATTTGAAGAGCTTTTTGGATAATTTCCAATTCTTTTACCTTTTTCCCTTTACAGAAATGAGAAAATTATTTCTTTACAAATAGAGAGGTATTTCTTTATAACTTCGCGTCTTCGTCCTCTTACATATCGTGTAAGTGATGATACTTCTAATGAATTTAAATGCTATTAAATATTGAAGCAAAGCAAAAGTAAATTTTATGTCATAAGCAATGAATGTCATAGGCTTATATATATAATGCATATATATATATATATATATATATATATATGCATTATATATATAAGCCTATGACATTCATGTATATATATATATATACATATAGAATGCATTTGAGCAGAAAATGATGAAAAGTAAACGATTAAAATGAAGCTGATGCTAATTTTGTTTTAAAAACCTAACATAGTGTTTGTTTTGACAAAGTATTTAAGCAGAGTAATGCTTGTAAAGTATATAGTAACTATGTCAATGTTAAAAGTAAAAAATACTATTACATTTAAATTTAATAAATAAAAATTCATTATTCAGACGTTCAACTTGGTTAAAACGTAGTTTTAAAATACTATGTAACTGAATATTCTGTAGAGAATAAGAGTAAATACTTCGCATCTATAACGATAGTAAAAACTAATATAGCACTAAATATTATCTTCCCAACCGAATTGACATCGAACACTTATTCATACTAAATAGTATCAAAAACATTTCTATAACATTACACAATCACTGAAATTTTGAAATATACATTAAAAATAAAGAGTCAGTTTCCTAAATTAAACTCTGTTTATATTAGATTAATAACTTCCTCTTTTCAGATTAATTTTTCTTCATAAAACGTAGAATTGTATTTCCTTATAAAATTTTCGTTGTTTCTAATTTTTGCTAATTTAATTAAATTTCAAAGAGTAAAATTTAAATAACATAGCAATAATTGTTTTTATTCAAAAAAATTTTCATATGCTAAGATTTATATTTTGTAATAGTGAAATGTAGATGTTTTCAGAATTTTACAAATTGAAATATTTAATATAATATTTATAATAATTCTATACCCACAAATGCAATGCTTTAAAAAGAAACATAATAATTTCTTTACTTCACATAAAACAATGTTATAAAATAAATCGGATAAAAGAATCTTGAAAAATATTATCGCAGTATTATATATTACGGAAATATTACTGCATCAATAAAGCAAGAAAATTAACTTAACGGCGAATCAAGTTAAAAGTACGACTTTGAATTTTAAGCATTTCCTGACAGTTTTACAGTTTTCTACCAGAAATGATAGAATTCTCAGAGAAGTAAAATCGCATTTTAAAATCTTTTCGAATCCATTTTGTTAAATTATCTGACTCTGCTGATCTGTATTTTAGGCAGTTTTTCACTTCAATGACCCTGTTTTTGTAAACATTATCTACCGCTTTAAAGTATTCTTTGCTTTTATTTCAGATACAGAACTGAAAGATTCAGGTTCTTAAATCTGATAAAGGTTTTCTGTCAAACGTTCTCCGAATATCGTTTCCTCTTTCTGAAAAGTAAAGCGATTTTCTTGAGGTATTTATTAATGTACCTCAGTGAAGGTTTTAATAACTCTAACTTTATTCCCTATTATTAGAGGGACTTTATCACTTCTAGGAATTAATTGTCCGTGCAAATGTAGTACTGTTCCAGACTTTTTGTTTTTAGTAGATAGTATTTTGCATATGATAATTTCATATTATGGATTTTACTTAAAATTCTTTTATTCGTGGGTAAATATGAGAACAAAAAAAATCTGTTTCTGCAATAATGTATCATTTAAACTCAGAATATTTCAATGATATATCTTATAAATTTATTCAAAAATCAGTACATCATTCAAATACACAACTCGTGTTTAGAACTTCAGTTAAAAATGAATTTTTGTTTAAATCCAAGTTTATATCAGCGTTAAGCCTAATTTTAAACAGCTTTTAAATAAAAAAAAAAGAGAGCGGAGAGAAAAAATCCTTAAAAGTAGAATCTGATTTACATAAGATTTACATATTATAAATTAATTATTTACACTCATTTTGAGAGGGGAAAATTACTAATAGCCTGTGCATTGAGGGACATATAGCTGTACAGAAATGATGAGTTTTACTTATATCACTGACATTTTTCATTAATGAGTAGTTTTTCGTGTAAGTAACAGCTGTTCTTAGTTTAACCATTTATTGATGTAAGTAACTACTTGGAGGTATATTGTTTGGACATTTGCACCTTTGTACTTGTTTTCTTTCCACATTTTCATTCTAACTTTAATCATTCGTTGCTTTATGGTCTACTCTAGTCGCCGAGTGGATAACACCGGTGAACTAGTTCTATCGGGTTTCAGATTTCGGCAAATGGGCTAACTAAATGAGTGTTTTCGTAGTTTTTGCAATGGATAACATGAATACGGAGGGAGTAGAAAGCTAACATGACACCTTTGGTGGGCTTTACCATAACCAAATAACGCAACTCACTAATAAACAAAAGTTAACATCACATTTTAGTGCTTTCGCATATTTACTGTATACTTTGTGGTGTTGCGTGGCCCCAACTTGCCCGCAACAATAGTAGTGACTGCTATGAACTGGAATTACACAAACTCTTGAGAAGGGTTTAACTCCCTTTTTATTCCGCTTTAGAAGTTACAGATGCGTTCACTTGACGCTCACAAACTACGCCGACCCGGCGATTAAATAAAAATCGAAAAGTAGAACTAAAAATGAATAAATAACAAGTCACTACCTACGAGGCTCTAAAAACGTGACTAACTTAACCGCGTTCTAAGATACAGCTGAGATTTCAGTAAACTTTCTGAATAAGAAGTTGAAAGATTCAACTAACTGCCGAAGTAGGCTCACAGGCCGAAACGCTCGGTTCCTAAATTTCTACCTAGCAACCTTCACGCTCGTGAAGCAAGAAAGCACACTTTCGAACTCGTTTCCCTTCTATTTAACTCAAATTACTTCTGCTTAAAATTTGAATACTTTGCGCGTTCTACTAAAATTTACACACTCTCGCATTGGCAATTCCAGGGGAAAGTAAGGCTTGACAGGAAAGATAGCTTAAAATAAATGTTAGTTAAAATAAATATAAACCCTACAACTTACTTCAGAATAAAACAGCAGATTTTAAAGCAATTGGAGTGCAACAACGTTTGTTTTTATTTTTGCATTTTCCTTTGATAACTTATATCCGCTATATGTGTAAAGTACAGTACCGGCTAATCAGTCTCTATGTCATGCAACCTTAGGCTGGATAAAGAAATGATAGGTCATTTCGGAAAAGCATGCAAAACTGCCTTGCGGATTTTAAATGAGATTAAACAAATATGCAACATAAAGGATGATTCAATTAATGCGTATAAACTTTTGGAAGGGTTAGGTTGCACAGAAACAAACTGGAACCATTTAGCAATGCAAACGCCTTTTTCTTGCAATAATAGCGTTTTTTGGCCGCGAAAGAGCTTATACATGACCGATTTCATTTAACATGCATTTACATACTTCTCGGGTTACTTTACGATACATCCGTTGAAAGTGATGAGGATCTTTTAATTGGCATATCTGTAGCTTCAGAAACCTGAGGCACACCACGAATTTTTGAAAATTATTCCATGGGTGGAAGAGGATTTTCAAATATGATTCGATGGGCCCCATGTGTAACATAATAAATTTCAGTTAAATGGTCACAACTTGAATATATTTCGATTTTTTTTTTCTTTTACGTCCTGCTCTCTTATTTCTCGGGCCCACCGGCGTGGCCGAGCGGTAATGTCGCTGAATACAAGTAGTTCAGACCAAATGTGGCTTATTTGTAAAACAGAGTGAACGGTTTATGATTGTATGTTGGAAAATGGAGGAGGGAAATTTTCTTTGGTGGAGACTTACTTGCTGAAATGAATTTCTTTCGGTATTTTTCAGTATTGCCATATTTAAAGTTTGTAGCAGAACAGTTAATTGTTATTGAAATAAATCTTAATTGATTAACAAACAGATGTTCAGCATTAAGATGCCGGTATTTTTTAATGTAAATATTAGAGTGTGCATGGTAAACATGTGAAATATGGGATGTGGTTTGCAATTTTAATAGAATGTTAAATACATTAGCAATTTATTTCCTATGAACTCCTTTACCGTTTTACATTTTAACTAGTAATTATTACTGCCCCTTTTAATGAGTGGGGAGACAATTTTCTGGGCTTATGACTTCTAAACTGCAGAATAATAGATGATTTTCTTGATTAACAAAAATAATAATTTTAATACAAAGAAAGGAAAAATCAAATAAGTATCTATTCATATGTTCCTAAGGTGGAATGATTGATATATCAAGTGATTATTTATAATACGCGCTATATGGTAACATTTGCAGTAAATTAAGCAATCTAAAGTTCAGTGATTATTTTATAGAAGCGAATTATTGCAATAATTTTAAAACTAAATTACGAATAGTATCTTAAACATAGCATTCATTTAATGGAAATAATTTGAATATATATTTTTTAATCTTCGATTGTACGTGTGATCTAACAGGGTCTAGAGTCCACCAGCGGTGAAATCGCTAAACGCTGGTAGCTCGATTCGAGGCAAAAAGGGCTGGCTGCATGGTGTTTAGTGGTTACCCCCATCTAAAACGTAGATACGAGCCAGTTTTCTTTAGAAAGTTCTCCATGAAAGCATCCCTCCTCTTAGGCAGATTACTGTCTAGTGCTTTGCCCTAATCGAGTAAACTAAACCCATCAGGGACTAACAGAATTATGTTCGCAATTTTAAGGCATGATATAACATTACTAAGTAACAAATTCTGTATCACAGTGTATGATGGAATGCGAAATATGAACGTAGAAGCACAATAAGTAAGAAGACCATGGGAAACAACTCCATTTTAATCATGGATATTGATAAGAAATCATGTTTGGGAGTTATACAAATTGGTTCAAATGAACTACCAGAAACTGCAATACATGTATCATAGTGATGAATACTTTCCCTTTACAGATGCTTTTTAAAATTCAAGACCTAAAGGCACTTGGCCTATACCATCAAAGTTTTCCTTTCAAATAAATTAAGGATATGGGAACTTAGCCAACCGGATTAAAAGTAACTTTCTTGTGGGAGCCTCTTCTTATGAGCAGAACAACTAAGATAAATTTATAAAAAGAAATTAGCTAGTGCAGTTACATTTGGTGATAATATACAGTCAACCAATAATAATGGGGGACTCATATCAATTTTATTCTGTTTTTACATAAATCCTTAAATACTTCACTGCTATTTTACTACGTAATTCTATCTGAATAGATCAAAATACATTTTGTGTGCATAGTGAAGTTTTGTACTGCAATTTCAAGTTTAACCACCATGGTTGAATCGTTAAAAACAAAATAAAAATAAAAATAGATTGTGCTGCACTATTGACTTGCAGAAAGAATTGAATTAATTAATCATTAAACTCCCATTACAATCTGAATAATATCTGTAAATTAAAAATTCTAAGGAAAAATATAAAAATAGGTGAACAAATAGAAAAGGGAGTAACTTGAATATCAAAATAAACCTATCCAAAAGTTTTATTTAGTAAATTTCCTTAAAGGGATTTATACGAAAACATATAACAGAAGGTCTGTAGTTTCATGGCATTGTGTTAAGCAATCACGTAAGGCTCTTAGTTTCGAAAAGTGGTGTAGAGTACAATGCAGATAGAAATCTCACCACATCAAATATTTTCAATGGAAAACACAGGCAGTAGCATTCGTGATTCTAATCGTGATAGTGCTGGAAAACACTGAGCAAAATTTGCAATTCAAATTTTGCCTTGAAATAGCTCAAAGACGTCGTTTGGATTAATCATTAAAGTAAACTGCTAGAAGGAAGAAAATAAGAAGCGAGCATAACAGTATAACTGTAGTTAAAGAGTGGTTCCTAAGTTCTATCGGGTTAAATCACATTTCAAGCCAGAGTAAACAGCTAATAAGAACGCTTCCTTTTTTTTAACGAACCATTGTAATCTGAAGATAAATTTCATCAAGGATGTTCGAAAAATGCAGTGAAGAGAATTTTATGCAAAATAACTTATTTTATAGTTAAACGTTGAACTGAGAAAAAACAGTTTACAGTAAGTCATCACAACTCCTATTAAACCCAATTGCTGCTTGCAAGCATCTACTTTTACTGAAGAAATTGGTTTGTTTACTAACCTCTTTCCTAAAATTAATCATTTAAGGTAATTTGAAATTTGTTATTGTCCGTCTACGCAAATAATACATAAAGATGGGCTAATATTGTACTAGAAATAGTTTAGCAGTCATTTTCATTCGTAGGGAAATTGAGTTCTATGAATTTGATAATGGATATGTTAGAGTACAATACGTTCACAAAAAATACTTGCATCTTATGTTCTTCTGCCTGTACTCAAAAAAGCCCTGAACATGCGATAGACATTACATGTTCTTTATGTGACGCTAAATTAGATAAACAAAGGAGATAACATTAATACAAATAGAATAGAAAAATAAAAACATACTTTCAGAGCATTTTAATTGGGAAAAAATCGTCACTAGTGAAATACTGCCAAAGTGTTACTTAAAAATTCATTTTTCAACAGTTTTTAAAAGTAATTTGTTATCTCTAAAAGCGATTGTCTAAATGTTTAACTTTAAAAAAAAAACTTCGTTTTCAAAATTTTTTTCCAAAAGCTTCTAAAAATGTTTCTAAAATTTATTTCATTATTATTACCCCTAATCATAATGCTCGGATTACCCCTAATCATAATACTCGGACGGAATCTCATACACCTCATTTACAGGTAATTCAACGATTTCATTATGACCCTCTTAAAAAAGTTCATCGTATCATGCTTTTGGATTTATTTCTATAAGCGACTGGAAGATAGCTTCTTCTGTCAACAGTACCGCAATTTGAAATTTTTCGTTAATATCCTCCATGTTATTTAGGATAATAATAATATACCCTCCATATTATTTAGGACTCTAATACCCATCTTACATCAATATAACGGCTCTAAACCATCATATATAATATGGCTGAATGAGAGCTGTGGTATATGCTGGTAAATATACAATTTCAATGTGCTTGAAAAGACATTTACGTTATGTACTGTGTAGTAGTCAGTAAGAAGAAAGATATCATTCTTCAGTTAGTTATACTATTTAAAAATATTATATAAAACGAATTTACATTAATCATGTCTTCGATCGCTCTCATAAACCATGAATCTCAAGTCTGAATTTGGGCTATGATATCTGATAGTAAATATGCAATTTTAATATGCCTAACAAAGTCGTTATGAGATATGTAGTTGTGAGTAAGAAGAAAGACATATTTCAGTTTGTCATTCTATTTTAACCCTTTGACGCGCGCTATATTATTTAAAATTTTTTTTTTAACTAAAAACACTGGAAAACGAATATTATGATCCTAGAGACAAATAATATATGAATTTAAAAAAATCTACTTCCGCCCATTAATCTGTGGGTGATGGTTTCGCTGCGAAACCAGCGCACGTCTAGGACTTTGAAACTTACTGAGTTAGCAGGAAAAAACAACTTACCTTTTTCCGTACACATTTCCAATGAATGACGAAATTTGCGAATAAAAAAAAAAAAAAAAAAAAAAAAAAAAAAACTGCATTTAAAAATTGCATCAAATATAAATTTTTTACTTTATTTTACAAAGTATATCATCAGAAAAAAATTATAATTTATGTAATTTTTCTGCAGCAGTGAAAACATAAGAACGTACATAATAAGGAAATTGGGATAAATAGAAAAAAAAAAAAAAAAAAAAAAAACTCAATAGAATATTAAAAAGCTCAGTAATTTTTTAATATCAAAGAATTAAGTTATTTTTTATGGAACTGTTCAAAGCATGTTTTATCTTTTTGGTACATGCACAAGCCAACACGATTTCACGACATTCTGCATTTTATTCCATGTTACATCTGCGATTCTGGAAGGACCTGGTAAATTTATATCATCATTTTCTGACTGATCATCACGGTCATCTTCTATATTTCCATAAGCAGGAGGGAATGGGAGTAAAGGAGTATTTCATTCTCCTTCACTTTCATCCTGAGAGACCACTGATTCTGGATCCGAAGGTAATTCTTCAAGTAACGCTAATGCATCAGCTATTTCTAACCCTTTGCGAGACATTTTGAATCTCAACAGTAGAAAATAAAATATTGGGAAAATATTTTAAATTTAATTAATTTTTTGCGCAATTTCTATTTTTAATTATTCAAAAATATATTTGTAATTTTTTGGAACCACACAAAATAATTTAGAAAATCACAGTACTAGCATAGAGAGCAAGCATGTTGAAAGCAGAGAAAAATGTGTGGAAACGAAAAATATTTTATGGGGGCAGGTGCATGTATTGTTTGGTAATACAATAACTCTGTGATTTGAAAACCCCTTATCTATATCCGGATGAAAATAAACACTTCTATTTCAAAGCAGCAAACATTTCTATAAAGAGCAGTGGTTTCAGGGCGCGACCACAGAGCCTCTAGGGGAATGTGAGCATTGTAACGCAATGCTCTAGTGGGGCAGTGGTCGCGCCTGAAACCACAAAGGAAATACCATAAATATACACAGGTTGTTTATATATGCAGTTTAATTATTGCTGTATTTTTATTGTTTATGATAGAAATAATGATGTGCGATAAAAATTTTTAAATTTTAAGTTATTAATATAAATAAAAGGAAGTTATTTTTTCTCACTGAAAATGAATTTTAAAAAGCATCCGATTTAAAATATTAAGACCTAAAAAATGTATAGTTCTGCAGTAATTTTGCGTTATTTAGAGGTAAAAGATAAGTAATCAATCGGTTTTCACTCAAACAGTTTGGAAACAAGAGCGGGAAAAATTTCGAAAATCGGTGGTTTCAGGGCGCCACCACCGGCCCTCAAAGGGTTAAAAGCCATTAATTAAAACTTAGAAAATTACTGACATTAATTATAACTACAGGTTATTTGTAAACTCTTAACTCCTTTTAGGTCATCGAGCCTTTACTAATAGTTTTTCTATATTTATTTATCCTTTCTTCTTCCTTTTCTTTATTTCCCCCCATACCTATTGATATACATAAACAATTACACAATCGATATTTTACATCCTTTTAAACATTCAATTTTAAGTAAATATGTATTTTGGCGTAATGTATAGTACTAAAGACCTATTTCATCTGCATTTTAATATTTTCAGAAGAGTACTTTGCAGACACTTTAATCCTTTTATTTGAGAACCTGATTGGTGCAGTAAGTAACTGAGCATTTTCCCCCTTCATTATAAATGCGCTTGTAAAATATTTTCTTCCATTGGCTAGGCCAGCCATATATTTCTACAAAAACCTCTGTCCTTATTTTGACTGTTAATTTACTGTTACTACTAAATTTTAGCAGTTTAGTGTACAATTTCAAGTAAGTCGTAAAACGTTTTTTTCACCTATGTTAAATAATATCTATCTATAATACTATTATATAATATAATACAGCATTTCAATCATTTAAGCATTTGATAATACATATCATATGCTTAAATGCTTGAAAGTATTTAACAGAAGTGGTTATATAAAAATAAATTATTTGTGCAAATATGCTACACGTATTTTAATATACGGCTATCATTCTGTCATGGTATTGCATATAATATGGTAAATTTAATGTGTTTCATACTAACAAAAACTTATGCAATTTATTAGGATTTATACTATTTTAATATATCATGTTGAGAATAAATATACTATGCACTTTATTATTTGAAAGTTGTATACTGAAGTATTTGCATTAAAACTCAATTTTCTTATAATAGGCTTTTTCGCAGTTGTGTATATGTTACGGTGAAACATCGAAATCTGGAGAATGTCGACTTTCACCGGTGAATGTCAACATTCACATAGTCTCTTGGTGTATGTCCGAAATATTTTCCAAATACTCTTGTTTCTGACTTACACCGGTGAATGTCGACATTCACCATGTACTAATGGTGAATGTTGAACATATTACAATATTATATTTTCTTCTCCGTAATTCAGTCGCGAATAAACGCACTTGAGACTTGAAATAAGAACTTAAGAACATGAGAACCTAAAACACACAATACATTCAAAATGAGAAAGGAAAATAATAGAAGTTAAAAACTTACTTAATTATACAGTACGTTCTAAATGAGAAAATAAAATAACAGTAATAAAAAACTTACTAAATTATGTGATTAAAATCTTATTTACTGCAACAACTTAAACTATTATGGCACTTTATAACCTCTCTTTTCGACTTTCACCAGAGCATATCTGTGATTGTCGACATACACCGGTGAGGGTGCGAATATACAAGAATGTAGTGCATTATTCGATCTTTCACCGATGTATTTGGTGAATGTTGACATTCTCCGGTGAAAGTCGACATTCTCCAATTTCGGTCTTTCACGGTAACATATGTAGCATTTAAAATATGCTAAAGTTACCCTGTGGAAGAACTATCAAATGTTTTATATGTTTGATATACAATAATATATTACAGAGAACTTTAGTTGAAACATTTGCCTGTAAGTAATTTCTAATTTTAAGTAAGTTTTAGTTGTATCATTTTAAAGTCCTTTTAAAGTCACCTTTTAAAGTCGGAGTTTTGCTAAAAAGAAAAAGGTAGGCAGTCTAATTAGGCCTAGAAGAGTACACAAGTAAAATTTTGCGAAGATAGCACTTATCGTTTTAATTCTGTGGGTGTGCCCAATGTGGCACACTGATTGAATAGAGCATAAAACGAGTGCTGAAACGAGCATTGTTGTCAATGAACTGACCGATGAGATGCGGAGAAACAAAGAATACAGACTCTCAGTTGTCCTAGATTATCGGTGAGCCCGGTCTGGGCACACCTAGGGTTTGCCGTTTGATTTTAGACAAGATTTCAAGGTAAAAATTTAAAACTAATATAGAACAATGAGATTAGCATGCAGCCACAAAATAACATAGAAATTTCTTTACAAACAATTCCTTTTAGACCCTAAAAAAATCTGGAAGATTTCTTTGAAAAATGAGAGTCTTAAAAAACTAAACATGGATAAAATATATGGACTGGTTTGTGTTGAGCTGCCATCTACTATAAATAAAGAAGGTTAAGAGTAACAAATTTCTGTGCGTAGAGAAGGAAATTTTTAGGTGTGTCCAAACTGAACACTTTGTGCCTCAAAGGGTTAAGGACACTTTTATAAAATTATATAAGAGAATAAAGTATATTTTTTAGGAAAATGCAAATGCTTTTCATAAATATGGCTTTGGAGGAATCAGTCCAAAGCTCAGAATCTTGTTCTTTTTAATATAATTGATCTGATAATTTTGAGGCTGGTTCAAAGAAATCTTCATTGAAAGGATTTAAAATTCACTTGACATTCTTAATTAGGAAAGTAATCTTTGAATGAATCTTGGGTATTTTGTATTCTCTTTCTTGTCCTCTTTAAGTTAAAGATAAGAAGTAATGAAGTGTCTCGAGTAGTAAGATAAGAAGTAGTGAAATGTCTCGATCCGATTTCTCTTCTTAATGCATGGTTCCCTTAAGTCTAAATTTCTGGCTTCAGAATAAATTTTGCCAGGCACTTTATAAACATTTAAAGAACTTTTTGTAAGCCTAAATTGAGTTTCTTTCTAGGCTTTGTCTACAAGAACGCAGCAATAGACCCAATTTATATGGCGTTAGAATTCTTTAAGTGCTCCCACACAAAACTGTAACATTCTGCCATGGGCTTTTCTTCATCCGTACAAACACATAACAGTCGGTTCAATCAGTGTTCTTTTCACAATAATAATAATTAAAAGACGTTAAATATTTCCTGCCTTTCTTCATCTTATTGTGACAGAATAGCAGAGTAAGAGATTTATCCTGAGTTTTTTACCCTTTTTTATATTTAGCAATAAAAAGATCAGATCGAAATGCTTAACACATTGGTGCTGTTATTAACCTGGGCAAAGAAAAAAATAATTATCAGTACTGTTCTCAGTTACTGCTGGATACACCAGTGGCCGAGCGTAAAGTTACTGAACACTGGTAATTCGGCCCAAGGTTCGAATCCCGCGAACGAGCTGGCTGCATGGGCGTTTTCGTGGTTTTCCTCCATGTGTAAGGTGTATACGAGCCAGTTTCCCTTAGAAGGTCCTCCACGAAGGCATCCATCCCTCCTCTTAGGCAGATGGCCCTCTAGTGCTTTACCATAATGAAGTAAAACTCAGTTACTGCTAAATCAATATCATCAGCTATATACTTCTTCATTCTTCTAGAATTTGTATTATTTGAGAAGCGAATACTGTTAATTTTTCGAAAGCATTCTTATTCAAACAAATATTTAGAATCTTCACTGAAAGGAACTATCAACGTTTGTATGTTTTTTTTTCTTCATTAGTATTAGCGAATTCCGTAGAAGGCTGTGCTGGCTGGTAATAAATAACGTACAGAGAACCCCACTCGAAAAGGGTACGTCGGGTATTCTCGCAATTACTTTCCCTTTTGTTCAATTAAAAATATAAGCATTTTAAATATTTTGCTTTTTATCGGCATTTATTATAACATTTTGTTGCTTTCCACCATTACTGATACATTTTTCGAATACCGCTAACTAAATCGTCAATCTCCCAGGGATAAGTATGTCACAAGCTGGAAAGCTGTGCTATAAGGTGAATGGCAATGATTTAAATTTTTGTCATATTTAATAATAAAAAGTGAACATCAGTGACTTAAACTTTAATAATTTCTAATTGCATTCCTTACGTCAGCGTCTAGTTTGAAATCAAATAAGGAAGAAAATTTGTATAGACAACTAACTACTCGTTACTTGATGTAAAACGTGTGATCACTAATTTATATAATCATTGTATGAAAATGAAATAAAATTAGCTTTTATTTGACCTTTGCCATTTTCATAATTAATGCATTAATTCATTACAAAGTGTTTAGAAATAGCTACTTAAATTAGTTTTTCCGAAATTTCATCCCCCAGTTTTCAGGTACTTATCCTCCAATATTTAATGGAATTATTAAAATAATATTTAGTTTAGGAATTAAACACTACTTTGATTTTTTTCTAAAGTTCAATATAACCTTCCAAGTTTATAACTGAAGGGAATATCTTAATTTAGCTGTCAAAGTATAATTACTTCGATTTATTAACGTAATTTTTAATTTTATATTTCGACTAGTTCAAGTATAGTCTCTGAGTTCTGGGTGAGAAATAACTCTAAATGACACGCTTTTGGTTTAGAGATTTTTGATAATATGGTATAGAACCCAAAGCCTGCTTTGTATGAGATGCTAAGATGGTAATGTGATCCTAGCAGGCTTTCAAAGAGAAAATGGAGCTTACTTTCATTAGAGAAAAAGAAAAATATGAATTCAATCCTGTTGTTAACTCGTTTCTTTGCAGGAAATTCAACTTGGGCGTAGTTACCAGAATTTCGTCGAGCTAGTGACTTGGCCACTGATGTATGTTGAGTATCTGTAATAAATAAACAAAGGAATTATATCAATGCTTTCATTTGAAAAGCGATACACCTTGGCATATATGGAAACTCAAATCATTTCTTGAAATCTTTTAAGAGATTCTAAAAACTAACCAAAAAGTGTATTTTTCAGCTCTCTTTATATGCTAATGTCATAAAATTTAAAGATAAGTCAAAAGTTGATAATTTTCTCTCTTTAAGCTTTAAACGTTAAGCTGATTACTGATCGATTCATAATAAATAAAATAAATATTACAAAAACATTAATGAAGCTTGTGTAAATTAATTCAATCCAAAATTAGAAACTAAATGGCTTTTATTCTTGAACTGTAAAAATGCTGTGCAACATTGGAAGTTAATACGAAGCGTGTTAGGCCAATGGGATAATTTACGGAACCAATGTATTGTCACTAGTTGAAACAATGATTTAATTTTCGTGCCATATAATCTAGACTTAGTTGTCTGCAAACGACTGCTGATAAATGTTAATAAGATTTGTAACCTTAAGGACTTTAACAGGCCGTGTCATATTTCCTCAGAGTCTGCTATACTTTTAGTTTAGCATAGATTACTTTGCAAAAATATCAGTGCTTTGGATTTTCACAAGATATTAGTTATAGTGTTAGTAAAATGCAATACTAGTACTTCAATAGTTTTACATTATGAATACAATTTAAATGCTCGGTAAGATCTTGTTAGAAATTTCCTTGAAGTAACACACATCATATATTATAGCATATATTATATCTTGATATGACATACAACATATATTAAAGCATTAACTAAGAAACGTCACCACATTTTATCAATGGTTTGGTAGTACGAAACAGCCGTTTCTGCGCCATAATTTCAAACTCGCAGGTGCAGTAAGCAGCGGTCCTTGGGTGGATTGCGGACGAGCCCGCAGCCAAAGGCTCAGATAACTGATAAGGGAAAAAGAACGAGAAAAGAGAGATTTTTTTTATATTAAAAGTCTACTTTCCGACTTTAATTTCCTTAAATTTTGGAAATAACTTTGCATTCCAGATACCTTACCATATAACAGTAATACGTTTATTCGAACCCAATTCAGTTCCAATCTAATTCACTAGCCAACTTCACTTACATTCTATTTTATAATCACCCATACTACGAATTTTATGAATTAAAAATATAATACTTTATTATTAATTATAAATATCATTGATATACCTAAAACTTCTGTTCAAACCCATCTTACGGTATATTTGTGATAAGAAGAAACTATCATGTGTTTGCAACGTCCTTCAATATTTCCGGCTATTAGTGCTTATTTCACAAATTTTCTAATCCATTACAAAATATACTTGACAGTTTGACTACGCGAAAATATCAGTGCTGTGCATTTTCACAAGATAGTAGTTATAGTGTTAGTAAAATGCAATACTAGTACTTTAGAGGTTAGAGGCGATGAGGTTAGAGGTTAGAGACAATTTAGAGGCGATGTACTTTCACATAAAGGATTTTTTAATTAGGTTATTATGCTAATAACAATATTCTGTGCTAAATATGCCTAAACACATAGATTCAGAATGTTCTTTTGACCTAATGTGTGGCATAAATTTCATTCGCGAATGCCGATTTTTATTAATTTATTTACTATTTCATTTTCTTATGAATGAAATTTTGTTCAAGACATAGAGGGGTTGGACAAAAATATGAAAACACTTTTAAAAAACATGTTTCTTTGCTTAATATGGTGTAGGAAACCCGTTGGCATCCAAAACAGCTTGCAGTCTTCTCGGAATGGATAAATACAGTTCCTGTAATTTTCCAAGGGAGTATTATACCATTCTTCCTGCAAAACGGTGGCAAGTTCAGATAACGATGTTGGCGGTGGATAACGAGAACGCACTTTCCGTTCCAATGTAGACCACAAAGGTTCGTTAATATTCAGGTCTGGTGACTGTGGTGGCCAGGGGAGATTGGACAACTCATCCTCGTGCTCAGAAAACCAGTCCTGGACAATGTGAGCTATGTGAACAGGGGCTTTGTCGTCTTGGAAGGCACCATCACCATCGGGGAACAAAGTTTGTACCATGGGATGAACTTGATTGGCCAAAATGTTCACATAAGTCTTGGCAGTCATGTGCCCTGACACAGTTATCATGGGGCTAGCAGAGAACCACGATATGGCTGCCCAAACCATAACAGAACCCCCGCCATGTTTCACTCTTGGCAACAAGCAGTCTGTATTATAGGCTTGAGATGGCGTTCTCCAGACCTAAACTAGGCCAGAAGTGGGAAACAATGTGAAAGAAGACTCGTCAGACCATATTACTCGCTTCCACTGCTCTATAGTCCAGGCTTTATGACTTAAACACCACCTTTTCCTGTTACGGGCATTAGCATCACTGATGAGTGGCTTCTCAATTGCAGCACGGCCAGCAATTCCCTGTTCATGAAGCTCCCTTTTAATTGTTTTGGTACTCACAGGGTTCGGTAACACAACATTCATTTCAGCAGTAACTTTTGCAGCTGTGGTCTTCTTATTTTTCGTCACAATTGCCCTTAATGATCGTCTGTCACGATCACTCAGGACACACTTTCGTCCGCGCTGTGATTTAGAAGATGATGTTTTTCGCTTTTCAAATATGCGGAATAAATCTTCGATACAGTACCTCTTGAAACACTAAACACCTCGGCTACCTTGCTTACGGAAACACCTACTGTACGTGCTCCAACAATTTGCCCACGTTCGAAGTCTGTTAACTCTGACATAATGCAATGACAACCTCACATAACAGTACTCCGACAACAACTGAACTGTTTAGCACATTTACGAAGTTGTATAGGTGGCGTCAGTAGTCAAAAACGCCAGCGCCACCTACATATTTCATTAAAATCAATCTTTCTTTTCAAACATGCATTTCACAAGGTATTTCCATATTTTTGTCCATCCACTACATACCTTTACACTACATATCATTACCGATATACATATATTTACAGAACGAATCAAAGACAGAGTATGAGATAGTTCACCAAAATCTACTACAATCTACAGAAAATATATATACTAAATCTACAGAAATATACTAAATCTACAGAAATATACTAAATCTACAGAAATTTTTTCACAAAATCTTCATCATATCCTCATCAAGATTAATGCATATAGAATATTCCTTACTAATACCCATTTAATGAGAAATAACCTCTTTTCAGTACATAAATAAGGTTTCATTTTATTATAATTTATACATACAAATTTTTGTTACCACGCATTTTCGAGCCACGCATTTCGAGCAACCTTCCACGCATTTTCGAAAACTGTAATTTAATTAATATTCCTAAATGTTAAATTTTTTCAAGACAAAATTCCAAAGACTATCTATTTCATTCAAAGTTTCCTACGCTATATATTGCTTTAGTAAAGAATACTCGAATTAGAACTCTTTTCTTAACATAATATTAAGAACTAAATGCGAAATCAGCATGTTTCTCTGTAGAATATTTAACGTTTTATCTAAATGAGGTTAGAACCTTTACCGAATTTACCCAGAATTCCCAAAAAGTTTAAAAAACATGTTATAGGAAGGAATTATATTCTCCTAAAAATTAGTCATAACAGATCCTTATCGGCTTCAGATTTACTATCTGTGGGAAAACCTGAAGTTTGCTTAATCTAGCCTTATCAGCATACAGATAAAAATCATGAATCATTTTGTAGTACAATTAGCCCTTTGGATACATTAAATTCTGATTCTCCTAATTTTCATTAACTTTCAATTAGGATTTTCAAAAGATAAGTATATTTATGTTAAATATTATTAGATTAGTCCCAAGTGTTATAGGGGGGAAATGCAATTAAATATCCAAGGTTCACGTAATCACCACGCATTATAAATAAATAAGTAAATTACACTCACTAGATGTAGTAAAACGTTGCCAATATCTAAATCAAATGTAAAATTTTGTAATGCATTATTATGAGATCTGCGTAAGATATCAGTAATGCCCATAGCCCCGGTGAGGAAGAAAAAAACAAAGGACTTTTTCATTAGTCTATAAAGAGTTTAATTCGACATTATTAAGGACTGATAGAAAAGATTTGGAATCTGTATTATTCTTTAAAATGTAATATATATTTATTCACAAATATTTTCTTAAGTAACTCATGAACTCATAATGTCCAGTAATGCGCTATTTAAAAACATAGCTTTGAAAATTTAAAAATGCGAGAGTCGAATTGCTCTTGATATATGTGCAATGAATTCTAAAGTAATGAAAAACACTGCAAATTCACCTGATAGTAAAATTATTTTTAATAAATACTAAAAGAGTTATTAAAGGTTATTTTTTCGGAATTTCCGGATTAATACCTCTAGGGACAGTAAATCATAAAGCGTTCTAGACAACCCCCGCTACAGGTCGTAGAAGAGAAACAAAAATCCATTGCGTGTCGTTGTTTTCCCAAGACAAAAATACATCAAAGAGGACGCTGTATCCACCGACGATGGTGCCAGAATTGGGATGAGAATCATCATATGTGTGTGTGTGCTATTGTTTTGAGTCCTCTATTCTATCCGATGGGGTGACTTTTGGTTTCCTTACTGGTAAAAACTGAAGGATTAAAAGCAACTGTTAGGAAGATACGTGATTTCATGTTAAATTGTTTGTCATAAACTTAAAGGTTATTTTGAGTTTGAATAGTAAGACTATATTATGTATTATGGGATGATAACGCTTGGATGACAAGTGGTTCTGTTTTTTTTTAGCTCTGGAAATGCGAAAAAAGCTCATATAATTTATTTAAGTGTTATTTATATTTAAAATTTTGGTATGTAAAATAAATTTTAAGAATAACAAGTTGCATCCGTATATTTAGTTATAGTAATTATCAGTAAGGTTTTTGTTTCTCTTGGCTTTATATATTACTTTTGTTACACTCCTCAAACAATAAGCAAAAAAGTCAAAATACGTAATAAAAAACAAAAACTATTTGATAGAAAAACTTGAAGATGATCACAGAGGTTGGTGTGACATTACTAGACCACATAAGCTAACAATAAAGTAAAAACATATAAATAATACTTATTACGACAATCCATCGCGAGAGACCAAATGGGTCGGAAGAATGTGCAATGTAAACAACATGATAATAACGGACTTGGTAACTCTGTAGATGAAATACATGCTTGACAACGGCGAGGCAACCTGGCAATAGTGTCTTTAATCGCTTGTGACAGTAGCGCCTATTCTTGTAGTAATGCATGTCGGAGCTTGTGGTAGGTGCCTGGAGGCACACTGAGACTTGCTTTTTCTCGTCCGAACATGGGCACACATGCTGTGTGGGATTCAAGTCCAGTGATCTAGCAAGTCTCGGCAAATGTGGAATGGTTTCCTGTTTCAGATAATTCAACACCACTGGATCTCTATGCGTTATCGTTCATAAATTTCGAGTCAGTACGCATTGCAGCGATAAACGGAAGCACAAGGAACGAAAGATAAAAGGAAGTGTGTAGGATTTTATCGCGATGTCAGACTGCTGTGATGGAACCACCAGTACCCTCATGGATGTTGGTGCAACCGTTCGTTGCTATCCCAGCTCATACAAATAAGCTTCGTCCTCTGTAATTGTCTATTTCGACCATATCTGAAGGTCGAAAGTGACAGTTCTCGCCGTATCATTGCCCTTCGGGAATCGTTCTGAATATTAAATAGGGACCCAGCCGTAAAACGTACGTGGCCCCACTGCTCTGGTGTCCAACTGCGATGTTGAATGGACCAATTCAACAGTTCTCTGACATGCGATGTAGACAAAGAACACAAACAATAGGTCTTCGAGAGTACATTCATCTTCATGCAGTCAGTGCAACACAGTTTGAAGGGATATTGGCCGTCCTGCAACACCAAAAAGAGGCGAAGCCAGGTGTCATGCTGTTAGTGATCTACGGCGTCTAGTACATAGCAACACGAAGCGATCGGCTGCCGTTGTGCTAATCGTCCGGTGTCCAGAACCATGTCTTTTACACCAGTTCTGATCCCTTTGGTAACGATTTCACAGCTTCTTGATGACTTCACGATGCACATTGAGCTTCCCCGCAACAGCGTATTGTCTTGCACCAGTCTGCAACATGCCGACAGCCCTCCAACTCATTTCATCGTAGAAATGGTCTCTGAGTAATGTTTTCCGCTTTGGTTATTTCAAATTACACGGAACTATAGCTACTTTCGAACTGATGCATAAATACGACTTGCTGCATTTTAAGGTGGTGTGGTGTGGCTGCGAGATTGCGTTTTGTGCTAATTTTGGTTGCTTATTTCCATTCGACGAAGCAACCTGTAATGCAAATTATATATTTTAATTCCCCTTCTCCCATTCTTATCTTTTCTTTTAGCCTTTGTTCCTTATTTTTTTAGCACGAGTGTATTTCATTATATCGCCTTTTATGAAAAGGGAAGCAGGCCGAACTTGTCTTTTTGGCCGATGAGTTAGGAAAAGAGGTTTCCCACGCTTTAAAAATAATTGAGCTAAAAATATCGTCCTGGAAAATAAGAACTATAAAGAAGTTGTAGTTAAAAAACTATTACATTATAACAACTATTTCCAAAAAGAAAGAGAATGGAAAATTGAGTTAACACAGGGATAGTTACAGATAGAACGCGAATGGATTTAGACATGAGGCAGAGAACCATAGTTTGAATTCTGAAAGTTCAAATGATTTAGCAACGAGTTCCAAATTTGTAACTTCAGACGAATTAATTTAAACAATAAAATTGATAACTGTTCCGACAAAACCAGAGAGAATTATTTTTCCAACAGTTTAGAAAATGCTCTTGCTAGCGAAAAGATAATGGATAACTTAAAGTGCAAAGTTCTGATTTGTTTATTAGGAGACAAGGCCGCTTATCCTTTAACTTATTTAGAGGAAAAGTAATAGGAGTATTATGAAGCATTGAAAACTACAGTGCTTTGGTAATATGAACCATCATCTAAAGCTCGCGTGGAAATTTTTAAACGGGTGTAAAGAAACCCGAAGGAAAATTTATACTCAGTTTGCTAGCAAATTAAACTCTGTCTGGAGTTATTACTGTAAACTGAGAGGAGCGATGGATCTGGAAACTGTCAAACAGCTAGCTGTTGATGATAGATTAACGGAAACACCCGATACGGAAACTGCTACTAATATTAGTAGTATGCAGGGAGAAAGTTGGTGGAAACCAAAAGATTTAGCGAGAAAGTGAAACATTTTTTCCGGCAACAGAGAAATGTCATGTAGAATGTTCTAGGAAAGAAAACGGTATTAAAGACAGATTATCACCAGACACAAGTTTAAAGTAAAGCCAAAAGAAAACTATAAACTTTGTTCAGACAAAGCAATCTTCAATATTGTCAAAAAAGAGTCAAATTAGTCTCTCCTCAGAAAAATTTCGCATGTTAGAAGTGTGTGTCAAAGGAACATTTTAAAAGCTGTTGTGCGCAAAATAAGGATGGTAAGGACTAATTTGCGAAGGTGAATAAAACACGGGAGATAGATGAAAGATAAATTAGCGAAACTGAAGGAAATAGAGTTATTGTTACTAAAGCAAGTTGTTTTGGAAAGGAAATTTCTAAATAATCAATAAAACAGAACTATGCAAATTAGATAGAGTATAGGTTAGTATAAACGGTCAGATAAGTAATGCATTAATTGATTCGGGTAGTGAAATAACCGTTCTAAAGCAAAATATAATTTCAGAGTTTAGATACGGAAATAGTTTGCCAATTAGTGTGAAAGGAATCTTTGGACCCCTGAGAAAGAGCGAGCTAGTAAAATTATCTTTAGCACAAATTAATGGAAACAGTGCTAATGCTGTTCATCAGGCGATAAACTAAACTTAGACTAAAGGCTTCGTGCAGTGGAAGTCTAGTTGAAAATGTTTTCATACCCCTACAGGTTTTAGATATGTCACAGGGCAAAAACGACTGTATATTTTCGCAGTTTAGCAGAGAAGAAAGGAACATTTCAACAAGAGCAAGAGTTCTTCGGTGTTTAGGGTGACAGAACCACACTAGGAGAAGCTAGAAACAAACATACAAAGCCATAGAATGTTATCACAGATACAGAGGGCACTTAGAAGGGGAAGCAACGAATTTGGCTCAGGCAGAATTTGGGGGAGTTTTGGCAATAGCAGAAGCAGAGCATTGACCTATTTAAAACGTGAGATAAAAGGAAACGTGGGATAAAGGAAACTGTTTTGCGAGGGAATGTTTTTTTTCATTGAGACAATTTCATTGAGACAAAAGTGTGGAGCAATCAGTCGCCCCTAAATGTAGAAGAATTAAAATTCTAGATCCCGCGCATGAGTCAGTTTTTGGAAGACACATAGGAATTAAAAAATAGAGAGAATTCGTTATTCTTTTTGTTATGAAAATATAAACCAATATGTCGAAAAATTCTGTGAATCAAGAGAAAACTGTCAGTTAACTAAGCCAGTGAAGGTAAAAGATAGGGTGCCAGTTATCCCAATGGCGAGACTAGGGTTACATTTTCAGATCTCCAATTTTGACTCTGACCTTTAGGGGATTTGACGAAAGAGAATTCGCCAAATATTGTTCGGTGGAGCCAAGTCGAAGAAGCGGCTTTGAAGAAACTGAAAGCTATTGTGCATCAGGTAACATCATTAACCACATCTGATTTAAATTTACCATTTCAGGCGCACTCGGATGCATCAAATGTGGCATTTAACTGTTGTCTAACTCAGAGAAATGAGAAAGGTATCCTAAACCAATTAATTTTGCGTCCCAAAAATTTTCTGGTGCTCATAGAAACTGGACGAGTATAGAAAAGGAGATTTGGCAGTTTTATCCGGGCTCAAGAACTTCGATAAGCGGATTTTTGGGAGAACAGTAGAAGTCATTACGGACTACAATCCCTTGAAGTATCTCATCAAATCACGCTCAGGAGTCCAAACTTGACAAATTGGACTCTTTCTCTGTAAAAAGTGGCATTTAAAAACTACACATCTTCCAATAGGGCAATATCAGGCCGCGGATGCTCTGGCTCGAATAATAATAATAATAATAAATGTATTACATGAACACATTTCATGTTTTTAGCTCCTTATCAAGGCAATATATTTAATCTAATTTGCATCAGTAAATAAAATGTTTTGTGTAACGTAGAGTGTATTTGTGTAAACATATTCAGTCCATTCATAATTTTCTCAAGGAAAACTTATAAGGAGACTTTTGTATCAAAGGCCAGATTGTTTTCTTTTGTTTGCTGGTATTTGGGGAGGGATTATATATAAATATGTAGCAAATTAATTTATCTCCCGGCATATGGTCCATTAGAGGAATGAAAAATATTTTAGTAATCCAGTCAGTCATCAGGAACCTTTTGAAATTTCTGATCAACTCAGATGTGAAAATGAATGAATTCTTTAACTCTGTTTCTGATGAACGCTTTGGAAATTAGTCTTAAGAAGCAAATTTCCATCTTAGTAGGAGCGTGTAATGCTGCCCATAGCCCCAGTGAAGAAGAAAGTAAAAGAAGAGCGTTTTCACAGCGTATCTTTAAAGTTTAATTCTAAGTTGTGGAAGGACTGAAAAAAAGGATTTACTACACGCAGTATTATTTAAAATACAATTCACATTTATACAGAAATAGTCTCTCAAGTAACTCATGACCCCAAAATCTCAGGTAACGTGCTATTCGCAAATAGCACGTGCTATCTGTATCACTTACATAGAATTTTCAATTCTACACCACACACGTCATCAGCCTTTGCGTAGAATTTTCCATTCCATAGCAATTAACCAGACCAATTTAATTTAACCAGAGCTTCCTCAGAACTATCACTACCGAATAACATCATATTTATTATTTATATTATTGCTTACAATTAAACATTACTTAACTCCTAAACCAAGCGTAAGTACTTTGTTAGCATTTTCTTTTCCCTCCCTCTCTTCAAAGAAAAAATTTCCTTCAATACCATAACAAAAATTATTATAACGATTATATTATGATATTGAAGAATCATGTAATACTCTTGTCTTGTGCAACAAAAAGGTCGAATAATGGATTTATTACTTTAAAATGATAATAGGAAAGCTGATATCCCGCATGAGGGCTAAATCTTAAAATCCTTCTAGGCTATAGAATTTTATGCATAATTTTCTACGGGCGCGAGTCTGCCAGATTCTCATGAATAATAATCCACACTTTCCAGAGTTCAGAGTTAATATCAAGTAAAAATTCAAAGCTTGTATTTCCATTTTAATAGAAGTCGGAATAACTTAATTAACAGATGATTGAGAAACATATTTCTAATTAATCATGAACAAGTTTTGGTTTGCCAGTAATTTATAGTGAATTAAATACGGTGCATACATTTAAAATTAGGCTAAAGAGCTACCATACACATATACGAGTATGCTCCTAACGAAGAAATTTTACATAGCCAGACATTTCAGTCACTGGCAATGGAACTGGAGAAGACCTACTATAGTTTGGCGGCTTTAACCATTCATCTATTGTCAGCCTAAAGAACAAAGGTTAGATTAGGTAAGGTTAGGTTAATTAAATATGACAAACCTCACGATGCCGATATGTTTAAGAGAAAGAATGCTTTCGTGGCAACCGCTCTAAAGGAAGAAACTTTAAGTAAAGAGGTCAGATTTTGATTTGCATACGTCATTTTTCCAAGATAAATGCTAATAAGTGGTTACAATTTCTTAAATTTTACAGGTGAACTTAAGTTTAATATGTAGTTTACAAAAGAAACAAGAAGGGGGAGGCGTTAGTTTATGATGAAAGAAAAGAGATATCTGTCAGATTCTTTAGAAACAAGTAGAAAAATTACCTAAAATGTATACCTGTCTAGGATAGAATTTCGGATAATTTAAAAAACGTGGTTCACTACATTTTCTGTTCACTAATGCGGTTTAGAAGATCCACGACATGTGAAAAACTGCTTTGATACTACATTATAATGGCGGTGTTTATGTAGAATTCAGATACGAATTCTCATATAAATTGTATGTGAATTGTTTTTCTGAGTTTTCAGCTGTGAACCAATTCTAGTGCATATAAGTGTTAAGGCCTCCACAGCTCTCCTTGATTACAAGTACATTTTTGAACAGAAACCTATATCTATTATTCAAGATAAGAAACCACGCACACAGAAGCAATAATTCAAACTATGCACCTAAATGTTACGCATCAGAATATATAAAAAAAATATATTTTCTAGTTTCTAGTATAATTAAACAATGAACTGAAATCTGTCTGTATTGCAAATTAATGCTCAGTGTAAAATACTACATGTGAATTAACGTGAAGTTTTATAACCCTTTCCTGCGGTATCTCTTAAACAATGTAAGAAAAGAAATCTGGAGTTAGTGGGTATTTTAAAAATCTCTGACGTAAAGAGACATACTTTAATGAGATTTTAAAGCTTCAGGAAATTACACTTGTTAAAAAATTGATCCGAAGAAGAATGTAGAGACATCAGGTTATTTCAAAGCAGGAGAGAGGAAAAATGAACAATGCCGTCACTGGGATTCGAACCACGGACCTCTCAATATCCACCGAACATTACACCACGAAAGAACTACCTTATAAAAAGAACTACTTTATAAAGAACTACCTTATAAAGTAAAGAAAGGAAATGCGCCTGTTTTTTAAAAACTTAGTTATAGAATAAAATTCGGAATATTAAAATAACTAAATTATAGCTTCACCGAAAAAAAAAATTATAACTTTGTTTTGCTTATTATTATAATTGAAATTGAAAGATTTAATGCAACAATAAGTAACTAATCGCAGCTTATACTAAATAGGATTCTCGCCTCAATTCTAAAATATCCTTTTAATTGGAGAATGACTTAACTAAATTCGCAAATGCTAAATTTTTAAGATAACGAAGAACAAAGAAAAAATTTTGAAACTTAAGTTCTGTTTCCAGATTTTATAACGAAGAATAAGGTCTTGACCTGTGCATGAAATCCTTGCTAGTCAGTCGAAATTTAGCCAAAACTGAAATGTTTTCTCTAATTTATGCCGAAGTTAAAAACTATTTCTCATGCAAAAGTTTATACTTTTGCATGAGAATATTTTTATGTGTCACAATTGCAATATTATGACACATAAAAATTATTTTTTATGTGTCATAATGCTTCAAAATTGCTATATTTATTACATAATACGGCAACGTGGGGGATGATACACAGGCGTCCAAGGCACACTTCCTGGCTAAGAGTCTGAGGGGCATCCTTCGCGACTAAGGGTCTGCGAAGCACCCTTGATAGATTTATAAACATAATATCATATATTTTTGAAAATTAATTCATCTATTACGTTCCGTTTTTTCGGCGCTCAAATTTTTATTGTTCGTGATATAAAATTATAGGTGAATTTTGTAAAGAGAATTACTTCTATTTAATATTTTGTCCCCATTAAAATACTCGTATATGAAAAATTACTATTTTCTTTTAGTTCATTAATTATTATATCAGTTTAAAAAAACCCTATTTTTTACATAAATAATTCCTTACTTTTTTATTTCCATCTTTTTTGTCTAAATCACGCCTTGTCAATCAAATTATTTAATAGAAAAATCGTTTCTTAAAAATGAAAATCACTCCTTCACTTCCAAAAACTCTGTTTCGTCAAATGGTCGAAAAAATTCAACGATTTTGTCAGAAGCTCAAAAATTAAATTAAAATCTCGTGGAAACGGTTTTAAAAGATTTTTTATCTTCTAACTGACGGAGCCAGTAGCAAACTTCTGAGATTTTTATTTTGCTCTTTAAGCGAAAGTAGAACTTTTTCCACTTTAAATATTAAAATATCTGAGTTCAACTTTGAAAATTATCGCCGCCTCACATTATACTGTTGAATTAGTGTTCGCGCAAAATTTGAGTTCTAAAACTGTACGGCAAAGTCTTGATGGTAATGAAAACCACCATGAGCGAATTAAGTGAAAGCTTATAAAAATGCAGTTTTAAAATAAGCAGTAAAAATGTCATCTAAGTATTTTTTTTATCTTTCTTGTTTTAAAAGAGGACAAAGAGCTTTATAATCTGTAAAAATTGTAACCGAGTTAATATTATATCTTAAAATTTTAAAATAAAAGACGTCAGAAAAATAAGGAAATCAAGAAAGTGTTCAAAATGCACTGAAAATGAGAGTTTACATTAAAAACTGCGCATGAATTACATTTAAAAATATATTTCCGTTGTATTTGATGATGAAATCAGTAAAATTTAAGCTTTTATTTTGTTCGTTAAGCAAAGATATGTGCAAAGCATTTTTGAACATTAAATTTAGAAAATTCTAATTCGAATTTGGAAACCAGATCGCTGCACCATACATATTGCTATACAAAAACAGTGTATTACAAAATTTAAACTTTACAGCTTATCAAAAAGTTGTTTAAAAATCGATTACAAATTTTTGACTGTAAATAACAACACCATGAGCGAGGTAAACAAAAGCTTATAATAGTAATAATAAAAGCTTGACTCTCATAAACCATTACGAAAACTTTCAGTACAATCTGTAGCAATAATAGAAAAAATTTTAAAAAGGCAGAGATAATATTAAAATCCAAAACGATTCATGATGATTGTTGACAGGGGCTTATGGGTAAAGGGATAGGTGAGACTTCTGAACGGGTCCAAAAGACAAAATTCTTTCATGTCTAATTTTTTCCCTTTTGCTAACAGCAGCTGTGATCATTTTTATGGTAACAAAAAACTACCAGCCCAAATCAATACTCTGACCTCATCCTTATAACTGTTCAGTAATTGGTTGGACTTGAATTAAATTCAGTAATTGGTTGGACCATGAATATATGAATGAAAAAGGATTTTCAGCATTTAAACTATCATTTTACTCATTAACAGTCATGGGCCCAAGATATGCACCTAGGAACTTGAAAGGCAGAAAAAAATCTAGTTTGTTAATGCCTTAGATGAAACAGAACTTGATTTCTGTTTCCTGAACTTGGTGTTTAAATTACTGTTCAAATACATTAAACTGATTTTTAGCTTAATAGCTGACAGTCTTTCAGAATGGCATGTTTATACGACAGTTTTTTCTCGGCAGATAAACATGGAGGATATTTTGGAAGCTCTCTCACTGATTCCTTGTGTTCTAACGCTTTGTCTTTTGTCTCTCAATAACAGTGCCAGAAGCTCCCTCTTATTGAAATCCTCTAGCTACCCAAATCTTCGCGCTTTTTCACCTTTAATAGAGGTGCCATCTTTCTATGTGTCAAATTTACTCAAGTCAAATTTCATTCTATTTCAATTTTAAACGGCATAAGAAAAATTGTCAAGTTAATTTACATTTAAGAAGGACGAAAAACCACATTTGACATATATTTTTTCCACGTCTCTTTTTAAATTTTTGAAAATAATTTTTAAAAATATTTCAGCAGCGTTTTTAATTACAATATGTAGAGTAAGGAAGAAATATCAGATTTATGTACATTACTTGAACAAAAATAACATTTTCCTTTTGTCGCAATAGTTTTGCGTTATTGGAAATTTAGTTTTCGATTTCAGTAATTCTTTCAATCTCTTGGCTTCAAGAATCTGGCAACTAGGAACTTTTCAGTTACATTATGCAATATTGTCCATTAGCAAAGAGTATCATGAACTATACCATTGTGCAGTCTGACAAAGTGAACCTAGATTTGTTATAAACAATTCTGAGAGTTAAGTTTATTAATAAGAAAACGCACACTAAGAATGTCTACTTAAGGGAAGGGATAAAAGTGAAGGACGTTTTAAGGATTCAACAGCTGGTAGGATTTGAGAGTTTGCAAATCTGGCATCGAAACAGACTGTTGCCCAAAATCATGACACTGCCACTTCTGTAAGAATTGAACTGCGTGGTCTAATCTTAGGCATCAAGTCATAATACACCTTCAAGTCGACAAACAGATAAAACAATTAGATGTGAGTACTTTGTACGGGCTTCTTTGAAACGCGAAATGAATTGGCCCTATCATTTCCTTCATACATATTCTTAGATGTGTCATAAGATGTGCCCGAGAGTCTCCCAGCCCTCTTTGCCTAATAGCAACCTCTCGTGAGGACTTTCGGCTCGCCGCATATTTAGAGTTTCCCCCATGCCTCACAGACACTGTACATTTACAAACATCCTTGCCTTCCTCGGGATTCGAAACCGAGCCTTTCAGTACGGCAGTCAGCGTCGCTAAACACTCTGCCAGTTGGGCGACTTAAGAGGTTATTCGAGCGTTTAATTAGAAACACAAGAAGTAAGGCATGAAAGGAGACTTACATTCTTAACTTACTGTATTGTTGAAAAGTGCTTCTTTACATAATTTTTCAATGATGCTTTTAAGCGAAGCATTCTACAATGAGACCTTTGAACATTGTTTACTATAATTGTTTAAAACTGCATCCACCAATGGTAATAGATGCTTTCCAAAGTCGATGCAGTTTCAAATATGACAGGTATTTATTGCGTCGTACAAGCCTAATAGATATTCCAGCTACGAGGTCCTTATCAGAGTCAAATAGATTTAAATAATTAACTCCCTTCAGATAGGCTTGATAAAATGTGAGATTGGGATTGCCAGTGGGCTGGACCACAATAGCCAGTCCATCGCGCCCAAAAATAACATGCTGATAATTGCTAACATCAGTGTTGAAATAGGGTAGTGCAACAGTATGATGAACCCACGCTTACTGTTATTATTACTTCGTGCGTTAACATTTTGCATATACATATTTGTAAGTCTGTTGTGTCTAAATATAACTATCAAGATGCATTTTTAACAACTCTTTTATATGTCTGCACCTTGCTATCTAGTTTTCTTTAATTTCAGTCCCATAAAAATATATTATTCTGTTTTATGCATATTTTACTGTTTAATTTACTGTTATCATTTTATAATAACTCAATCATCACACTGCTTGTATAATATCAAATTTGCATTAGATATACGTACTATTTGCACAGCATCGTGTTTTCTTGTATTTTCTCTCCTCATTGTTTCATTAGCATGCATTCTCAGCTCTCATATATCTGTCTGTAAGTAACCCACCATATTCCTCACAAATACCGCTCCCCCATTTTTACCTTCCGCCAGCTTGTATATACAGGTAAAGGAGGTAATAGTTTCAAACCAATCATTCAATAGTTTTCAGTGAATATGCATAAATTATGACCCCATAACACATGTTTACATTCTTCGCAATGACTTTTGTCTGTTTATATGTGTTGGTATGTGTGTGATGATATTTCGTTTCCGATAACTCTTATTGGGGAAATTCCCCAAAATTTCTATTTTCTGCATTTAAGCTTTCAGCATTCATATAAAGAATTGATTAGATTTGGGGTGAAATTGCACAACAGAAAGTGCTACTTTACTTGAAGCCCTTAACACTTTTTAATGAAAAGCTAAATTAAAACGTAATTAAAACTTTTAAAATTTAACATTGAAGACTTTTACATCAGTTGGAACAACATATTAGATTTTAGCTTAAAGGGATGTGATACTGTACTTGAAGCACACTGAGCAGACTCTCTTAAAAATATATATTATGATAGATTCCAAAACTTCTCAAATTTCGTATTTAAAATAGGTAGGTGACTGAGAACAACATATTATATACATAAGCATGAATTGTGTTCTTGTAATGGTGCTAAATGCAACGAGATCAAGTTCAATATGAAGAAGAGCTCTTGTTATAAATGAATTAAATATATTAGCCTCAACCATCAATGAGTTCATTTCACTTCTGTGTCGAATCAGTTTTCATAGATAAAGATTGCTGCCACTAAATATTATACATATTTATCTTTTTTAGAGAAATACTGAATATAATATCAAATATAAAATAAATAAAATATATATAAAAATAAATATATGGCAACACCTAACACTCTATCGAGAATTCGAAGATATATTGCTCGTTGTTATTACTCTTATTTCATGCCTGAACATGGAATTGGCGCGAAGTAATCCGCTGACCGCATGGATGTTTTGTTAATATTATATTGTACTACTTTACTTATTTTCCAGTTTCCTAAATTTTAATTCTTTCTTCCCACTAGAGAAATTTATTCAGAGTCAAAATTGGTCTTTTCAAGGATGCACCATCTGCCTCTATGCATAAGAGAAATAATTTTTATTATTTACATAGTAAAAATATCATCTCACTAAACAAGTATTTCTCTTGTCTTTATTAATAGCCCATTATCTTTTAACGGGTTGAATGGGTCATCATTCAGTAAACATGTCATTTTGTATTGACGTTAAAGGACAATGGGGTTTCTTGGTCGTGATGTTAATTCAGTTCAGTGAATGGCTGCCCCAGTTATCGGTGTAAAAATAAAAAGTCGATTAGGAACAAGTATCGGAAAATCTTCAACCAATTCTGATAAAACTCTTTCAAGAAAATAACAATAATACCTGCCAACGGGACGTACTGAATGGGGCTAATGAGGAAGTCGTTCCTAAATTCCTTCAAGAACCGAGAACCATTCTTGGAACACAAGTGGTTCTCTAGCAAGTGGATTTAAATTTGTCCGTGTCTGATAACTCTGCACACTGGAAACACCTTAGTGTGTAAAAGTTGCTTCATTTTTATATAACACCTGAGTTAGGAAGTTCAGCTTCAGTACCCTCTGTTACAAAAATGTCTGGTAGACTACCATGCTCGGGGGTAATCTTCTGTTTTCAAAGTTCTCTGAAAATGGGACAAGCGTTCTGTGTTTAACATTCTGGAAATGGATAATTCACTCACACCTATGCAACGGGCAATTGCTGTTGTACTTGCGTTGGGTTTAATTTTCATAAATTTCATGATGAATTCATCCATGTCTGAACATCCCAAAATGGGGCAAAGGACTCTAAAATTCGATCTTAACTGCGAGATGTATTAAAAGTAATAAACGGACTTAAAGTTGTTTAGAATGGTCATTTATCTATTAACAAAGAAAATAACGGATTTCCAACTGCTTAAATATGTGTATAAAATAATTTTTAAATGCATTGTTAGTATAGAAGTTATCTGGGAAAAGAGTGGTTTTCATCATATTCATTATTTAATAACAATATATAAATTTTTGCATAAGAAATATATAACAGATTTAAGTAAACAATATAATTATTAGTAATAAATCGTCTAATACTTGCACTAAAGCTATAAAGTAATAATTTATTTTTAATAGATTATTGAATATATTATCTCCTGTGGAAATAAAAAAGTTAAATTAAAATTCTCATTGGCAACTCAAGGTCTTTACTTAAACAGACGATATAAAGGTATTCTGTATCGAAAATAAAGCATGCAATTTCTTTTAAGCACAACACCACAAAAGTACATAATTTCTGATTTATCTTGAAAACAGATCCTTTTCCTTCCGCTTTCCTTTTATCTTTTTCTTTTAATTTGGCTTGCAGTATAATATCTTAATTAAAAATTACTGCTGTATCTTTATTTACGACTTAATTCAACATGAAGAACTTTCGTGTAGAAGCAACACTTAAAAGTTATGCATATTTCTAAACGATAGTTGTTGTTACAATAACAGGCACAAATATCTGGTTTTATAAGATGTACGCTAGTTTATGTTCATTTATACAGTAATATAAACTGCATAGCTGTGCATCCAACTAACCAACCAGTAACTGTAAAAATATATCAGAGCTATTAACTGCCATCAACGGTCGGTTGGCGAATTAAATTTTCTGATCGTATCGAAGTAGGAAGTTCTCCCGCCTTACCCCAGTCACGTAGTTTGGCATATAGGCATACATTGTATGCACTATATGCCAACAAAAACAAATCCCCATCCTATTCATTCTGTTGATTTTCCTTCGATAGCAACCACACACGTTAGCTCAGGCCATATATCTACGCCTCTAAAACTACAAGAAGCGCTTTAACAACAAATACATAATTGAAATATATTCGCGTGCGGTGTGAAATCATTTCGGGGGTCGGATGCAGCCCGCAGACGGGCTTTTTAGGACAACTGCATTAATCATGTGACTACATTCTCGGAATTCGTAGTATCATGTCACAAACCACAGCATAGCTTCTAATGACGTCTTCTTCGAGATACATAATATCGAGGGGCGGCAAACTACCTACTGACTTCTGGTGAAATCAGCACGAGTCAGTCAAGCAATTGAGGTTGCCAAGCATACTCTGTTATTATTGCTGGAACCAATTTTCAGCAATTATTGTACAGTATTGCTATAAAAAAGTACTTGTTAACGATGATGTTAGCAAACAATTTATGTTTCTTTCCTGTCTTATTCCGTATGCGTATATTGACGGAAAATAGTTTTTGCTCAAATTTTACTATAAATCTTCACAAAGCTTTTATTAATTACACTGTTTTTACTAACAGAACGTGGTGATGCTGAAAATAATTTTGTCATTCACTTTTGAAAAAGATTTTAATCGGTTAAATTTTGTTAAGATTACGCAAAATGTCGTACACCGTATATATGAAATTACAAAGCTTGTTCTATAATTCAGTTTTTCTGTGTAGCTCTGCAATTCTTGGAAGAATCCCAGCAGAAATATGAAAGTTTTTCTCTGTCATTCAACGTTAATACTCACTCTCTGTAGAAATAAGAATAAGAATAATAATCTGCCTTTCTCAAAAAAAGTTCCTATTGGCAATGCTCTTTTTCTGGTTCATTTTCTCAGTAGACTTTCTGGGAAATAATTTTTTTACGGCAGACATTTTTTTTTCAGATCGACATGTCGAAATGAAAAATATTTAAAGAATGTGATTTGATATCAATTCCTTTTCATGTCACTTTGTAGGAATGTAAATGCATTTAAGTGCTGCAAAGATGAAGATTGAAACTGTGTTTTGTCTCTGTTTACTATGGTAAAATTTAGGCACAATTTCATGATAAAACACAATGACTGCTTTGAATAATAATGCATTTGTCTCCCCGATATAGTGCTCTATGAAACAGCTTCAGACAACAGCAACTTAACTAGGCAGTGCGAAAAGTCGCTAAGGTGCAGTGCCTAGTTTATGTAACACGAAACGAATAATAATGCTATTCTGGCACTCTCAAGTTCAATTTTCCAGAAATGCTCTTTTATAAAATTTTAGCCGATACTCAAACTTACTGCATTTAGAATTAATTCTCAAATTTTTTGAAAATTACTCGAAAGGCATTCCGTTCCTTATGTTAAAGAAATTGTTCCTTTGAGAACTGCATTACATTATTCCAAAATAATAAAATTAATTCTATGAGAAATATACCATATATTCATTTTAAAAAATAACAGCCTTCAACTTTTCTTTGTATGAGAAGGTAAAAGGAACAATTATTCAGAGGTAAAAACATACTCTTTTGATTTTAAACCAAAATGTCCTTACTTTTTAATTACATTACCAATATTCGATTTTGTAATAATTATTGAATTTCTTAAATCATTAATATATTTCATATTCATTTTTTAATATTCAGTAACACAACATTTATTGTTTTCCATATTAATACCCAAACACACACATTGTTTAATCATTTTCTACACTAATATTGAAGGATATTTCATATTTATTTCATTTTCATGATCGTTGAAAAGTTTTTGGAATTTTAATTATTACAGCATAAAATTTTATTAGCCTTCCCTAAATGAAATGCTTGAAAAATGTGTTTATTTTTTCTAATTTTTACTAAATTTTTCAACGTACGCTTTGTAAATTTATCAGGTTCAATGTTCCGTCTTACTTTCTTCGGGAACATGCAAGGACCTGACTCGGAACAGAGAGCTTACTAAAGCTATGTTCAATAACTGTAGGAAGTAGACAGGATACACAAGAAGGGTATACAAAACCCTTTATTTTTCTCTATTTACAATAACTTCCGTACTTCGGAATACAAAGACCCACTACTTGTGGTCTAAACGTAAAAATATAAAAATAAAACTAAACTCTAATTTGACTTTAAAATAATAAACGTGGAAGATTGGCCTTATATTAACAGGAAGCCGTATGTAGTACAGAGAACTGTGAACACTACAATACGTTTAAAATTATCAAGAGGATTAAAACCTCTGGCCTGGAAGGCAACCAGCAACTGAGTAAAACTTCTAAGGTAAGCGGCCTGCTTCGACTAACTGCTTCCTCTCTCTCGCTTGGCAAAAAGCCACAACTTAAATACTTGGCGTTCGCCAGACAAACTTTGCATAAATACGTTAACGCTTATGATTCTGGCCGGAAGTAGAAAATAAGAAGTGATAGTAAAGATTTAAAATAAAATAAACGTTAGTAAAACTTAAGATCCTTACAAATTTTTAATGCCATAAAATTAAAAGTTGATATTTTCGTAGAGGTTACATTGCATTTTTAAAGTTTAAAATAGCAGTAATTATTTGCAATATTCTATTGATGATTATCTTAAACAATTTTAGCTGCACTGATTAATGAATAAATTAATTACTTCACAGTAATAAAAATGAAATCTAATAATTTAAAACTTATGATCTCATTGATTTTTAACGCTTTTTAAATGTAATTTAATTTGATTTTTTTATAAATATGGTTTTATTAAGTTCTTAAAAGAATTTATACATTTGCACATTATGGTTTCAGCGTTTTCATGTTCTTGATGAGTATACTGTGTTTTTTATAATTAATTTAATCCATATTGATAATTAAAACATTTTAATTTTGAATACTGAATTTGCAGATTCCTCAGTTTGGTACTTTATATCTTGGTTATTTGTGTCATTAGTATGCATACAGCAATAAATATAATGAATATACAAATGGGTATCTACAGCATCTTTATCAAAGAAATCTTTCGGTAGTAGTTGAAGAATTTAATTTTATTTTCATATCTACTTTCATATGAGTTTTGGAAGAATTTAACTGATGTTAAGTTAGATCATATTAAGCATGGGTCTAACTCGGCAAGTAATTCTTTACTAAGTACACATGAATGAACTATCATGTACTGATCATATATGACATTTAAAGTGATTATAATCTCTTCAATTCTCTAATGATTACTTAAGAATTTGATGTGTCTGACTTCATCAAAATTTATACACAGCCATACAGTAACGATTAATTTAACTACTTTATATATGAAAGTGATCCTGAAAACAATATTATCAGTTAAGAAAAAGAAAGGATTTAATTGCTATTCTATCATTCTTTTATTTATGGAGTAGTGTAAGAGTTTAACACATTGCTGTGTTTCCTGAGCGTTATCAATATTTCTTATGAAAGCTTGACTGGATACACGTATGTCTGAAAAACGCTTGGAATAATTGATCTAATCACTAATATCCTAAACGTAGTACAGAATATCTAGATATATAAATGAAAGCAAAACAGTTGCAACATGCATTGTGCCATGAAAATATTATTTCTTGTGGTCTAAAACCATCTCCGAAGTAACATAAAGAATTAAATCTCACTAACAAGATCCGAAAAACAAAAGTTAATATAAATATTTCATTTACAGTTTTAAGTGACATAATTATTATATTATGACTACATCATCTGAGGAAAGCACTTAACAATTTAGCATTTTAGCCTAAGTTCCTATGCTCTAGCGGAAACCAACACCAAAGATTCTGACGACCGATTAATTATAGCAAAGAGCAGGAAACTTTCTGGAGTGAAATAAAAGGCTTGACATTTGCATTAGTCCTTTCAGGCGACAAATTGATTCGGTTAAAAAAATTTCGATAAATTATTCCATACATATAGCATAGGTTTTGAGGAAACGATTTTCACTTTTGGATGTTGTAGTTGAGTTTGTAGATGAGTTCTAAACAAATGGATGCAATAGTTATGTTATCTAAAAGTCGCTTTTGTTGAGAAAATTTTAATTTGTTTTTAAATAGTCAGAAATTTCCCACCTTTTAAACTCCATATACGAAGGTTTCTTCTAAATGATTTAGGACTGTTTGATTTTAACACCATTATATTTAAAAACTCAATACAAAACAATGAGAATTAAGCAAACATTTATTTAATCAGTCCCACTGTCAAGGAAAGGAACAAAAGTGTTAGATTAATTCTATATTATTTCAGTAGCATTTCTCTTTATGCGTCGAAAGTTTCTTGCAATAATAGAGGCAGAAGTTTCCTTTTGTTCTGCGATAAGTGCTTTCTCTTTATCTGGAAACACTTTTCTTTCATTTCTGCCATTTCTTATGAAAAATACAATAACAGATTTCTATGATAAAGACTAATACGACGAAAATGCTTTATGTTCATTATTTAAGATTGAATGAAAATTCTAGTAGATTAGTACTTTCCAGTGTTTATATATACCCGAAGTCTGGAAAATGTTGAGCTGACAAAATTGAAAAGCTTCTTTGGAGAATCCAGAATTTGATAAATAAGTATAAATTAGGAAAATAAATTGTTTTCCTAAAAGTTTCAGCTGATCAGCTTCTTTTCACAGTTGAAATAAACTGTATAAATCTAGCCTCAGGTAACTTTGAAGACGTCTTTGAAAAAAAATAATCTAGTCTCAGGAATCGTGATGTCAGATAAAAGTAAAGAGATCAGATTATAGAACGTAGATCCTTCTAATGTAGAGATTTTTAACTATCGAAAAATGTATTTATCTAGATTTATGATGTTGGAATCTAGCTTAGATAATAAAATGTTACAAGCAAATTACAAATTCTGTCAGCACATCTTATGAAAACACAATCCGTATAAGCTTTGGTATTTCCATCATATTTAAATTCGGGTTATGATACAGTTTTAAAAAAGAGATTGGTTAAAAATAGTGAATTTTTTCATAAAATATTTTTTTCATTTCGCAATTTTGATGCAACCGCTATAATGATAAAAAGTACAATTTGACAGACAATTATTCATTTTTTCACATTGGTTAAATTTGTTTCAGTTCCATTTTATTTAAAAACCTTTGTTTTGACAGCATTAAAAAGGAAGCATTTTGTATTACAGTCATCATAATACGGTTTATTTTATCAAAATTTTTGTATTTTGTTGCATATTCAGTAAAGATAGTAACATATGTATTCTGGTAGGTGACCGGTTCGAGGCTGTCTCTTTAAATAATCACTTCAGATGAGAATGAATAGATCAACAATTTATTACAAATAATAACATTATAGAGTTTGGCGTTCTTTGGTAGCATTAACTGGTATCCAAACTCCTAACAGATTCGGAGCGAATTATCGCTTGTCTGAAGATAACGGCAAAGATTTGAGAAGTTTACAAAATAACCTTTCCATTAAATCAGATCCTTGAACATAAAACGGACGTCTTGTGATTACAAAGTCAACCAGCCACTTGTTGCGAGTTAATGCAAATGTAGCAATCAAATTCAAATTAAAACTAAATCTGATAGTCGAAGACAACACAATTTATTTAACGGGAAGTCGGCTCAAACTTCTTACCGGCTTAACAATTTAAATGCCGGCATGCATAATGCAAAGTCGACGACTACACTCTTATCTAAGCTAGCGAAACCCAGTAACATGATCTCGAGAGGCAAAAACGCCCTCTGTCTGACAATATAAAAACCTCGCCTTAAATACTGATATCCTGTTTTGCGCTTTGGTTGGGAAACGGAAAGAACAAGTGACAGTAGAGATATATATCGTAATAACTGGTTAGATTAACATAATGAAACTTTACCTCACACAGCGAAATAAATTGATGATGATAGTTGAAGGAAAGCGATTGCTAAGCCTCCTAAACCTGCAAGATATATGGTAATTTCGTAAAATTGCATATTTTCCAAGCCATTTGGACAGAGAGCGCTGCCTGTGCTCCGTCAGTCAGTAGCTGGTGAGACGCTGAGCGTGCAACATGTGGAAGGACGAGATAGCCTAATAATATATCCTCAATTATTTAATTATTGCTATTTTTATTGTTAATAAATTTTGTTACGTTATTTGGAGATTATTCTTGCACCATTATCCACACTGAATCACCGCATGCAATAATACTCTTTGAACCACTAACTCTCATAACTGATAATTAACTGATTCGTGTCATCTCTGAGAGTGGTATTTACGTAGTTATAACAAGGACACGTGTATAATGTAACACGATCTTATGGAAATTTCGAGAAAAATTTGTGGTTATGCTTCAAAAACGTATTTCCCGAAATCTTCCAGAAAGTCTTCAGTTTGGCTGTTCAACTAAGATTGTCGCCAAAATCCGTCAGGAACATCTGATATGTCATGTTCTCGTTGAACTAGCTGACAATCTAAATGTTATATTATTCAAAAATCAAAGGTCTACAATTCTATATAAGAAATAAGCACTTATATAAAAAGCACGTGGCCAAAAATTCTATTAGACACAAAATAAAACCTAAACTTATAAAAAGGCAAAAGATTTATCTATATGTAAATGAAGCAATATTCAATACTACAGCAATACAACCAATATATATATAATTAAGACACAATAACACGCCGAATAAATACTAATTCAGAAGTCAAACAACAAAAATCAGCGTTATATTTACAAAATTTGTGAAAAATTTTGTAAATATAACGCTGATTTTTGTTGTTTGACTTCTGAATCAATATATATATATAGAGAGAGACAGAGAGAGAGAGGGGGAGAAAGAGAGCATGCATAAGTAACTCTGACTAAGGTTACAGTTATCAGCTATATGGATCAAATTATAAAATTATGGAAAGTCTTCCTATAATTACTGGAAAGGAGGTATTGTTGACAACAAAATAACTTTTCAAAAAAATTAAAAGAGCTTAGTTCTTTCAAATAATCACAGATATCTTTTTCTTCGCCTAAGTAACTGTGAAAGATCTCTTAAATGGATTAAGACACTTAATACATCCAGTATGATGGTAATTTCTGAAGTAAGATTCATTTTCACTTACAAAAAAAAAAGGAAACAATGTTTAAATCTTTTTCTTTAAGTTTGGCTATAATTCTCCATTTTCTATCGAATTTTCTTGTTGGCTTAACGATTTATGGGAAGGAACAATAAGTTAACTATATCTTCCTCAAAGCAGTCTGCGACTTGTGAATGATAACCAATTACTCATGGCCATTATCTTCTCCATCAGTGGTTTTCATTTTTCCATGCCATTTACTCAATTTCCTGTTTACGTGAATTTGGGTCTCAAATACCTGCACCAAATGGTTAGTAGTTATAGATGTGCGAACAGAGTGCGATTCATGGACGTCGTGGAGTTTTCCAGACCTTCTTTGAGTAATCTCATCCATTTTCTATCCGTTTACTGACACTCATTGCATTATGATCTTACACTACATATATGTGGCGATAATTATTGGCAGCTTTCATGTTCGTTGCTCTTAACAACTAGAAACGTTATCATATTTCACCCTCGGCGGAACGGTACACTTTTTTAAATACTTTAATCTTGCTCTATGAATCATACCGACTGACGCTATGAATGTAAATGATGTTGGATTCTGCGCAATGAATCAGCCTTCGCGCGCACTTATTCTCACGCACCCACGAAATTTCAAAACTATATGGATCTAAATATAACTTGAAGACCTGTAAATATAAGAACTCAATTGATCTGCAGGTACGCAAAAATTACATTGTAATGCTATGTAGTTTTGTGCGGATGTGTGTGGATATGTGAACCAAATAAATAACATCAGCTATTATTGTTGGGCTTACCCCGATGCCCTGGCGCAAAGTCTCCAGATTGACTGTATGAACAATCATGGACAAAGCTGAAAGTGCTTGTCGTTAACTGACACTTCTGGGCATTAGTGGCGATACCTATCTTCACCTAAATCTGGTCAAACACAGCACGAAGGATGAAATCTGAGGGTTTATCAACACATTTCTTACCACAAAGACACTTAGGAACCTCTGAATCTACTCTGGGATTCAAACCCGAGTCCAAAGTTGGGGAACTGGCTTCGCTAACCATAGTCAGGGGAAGCATAAATGCATTTCAAAATAAGGAATCATATTAGGCAGTTACGTTTCAGGAAAAGCCTTAACGTTTTTGCGCAGTAATAATTTATGGAAAAAGAATGAGTATTTTCCGTATAGAGTGTATTCGTTGGATAATTTCTTAATTTTCCGCAGACCGGGCTGAAGTTTTCAATTTTGTATTTAGTTTTGAGTATCATATATAAACATATTTCAATTGAAATTGTTTTTCTACGTGTCTGTTTAGATTATCTAGTTTCGCGCACTTTTAGAACATACTACAGTTTTATTTTTATCTTTTATGCAATTTTCAATATGTAATTAAGAAAATAATTTTAATTTAAAAAAATGCTGCATAATTTTAATTGCTGACTTTGGTAAACTCGGTGATGATTACATTTCTCACAATATAGTTTGAATAAGCAAAAGGTTAAGCATAATTCAGCTTTGATATTAAACTAGAAAGTGCGTATTTCAATGGAAAATCTGATTGGAACATTTCAAGAAAAACTGCAAAGCTATTCCCATTAATCAGAAACAAATACTCCACACAGACGCTTTCATTACATTACGTCATTCATAAATGTGAATACTCTGTCCCCTGTCGAGAAAATCAGGGAAGGAGAGGTAAAGAGGAGCAAAAATCAATTAAGAAGATCTCGCGCTTTCTTTTTCTTTCCTTCTTCTCTTTGTGTGATATTAGGAAGCAACATTCTTGTTTACATTTAAGTCCATTTAATTAAAGCTCAGTTGCTCTCATTTTTGATGAAAAGAGATTAGTCAGCTTGACTCTTATATTGTAAAGAAGCTGCACTATTTGAAACTAGTGTTTAATTTTGAATGATTGTTTTGCATTTTAAAGTCTATTGAATAGTTACTTAAAATTTACTCTCCATAATTAATAAACACTAGATATTAATTAATTAAAATTATATATTTCAAAATAACGAAATTTCCTCCTTTGTAAAATTTAAAAATAGGTGTAATTTAACCCTCGATAAGTCTAGAATTAAGGAAGTTTGTTTTCTCAAATTGATTTGCTCCCAAATTATCTAATTTAGGTAGGATTAATATGAAACTTTTACAACAACACTGATGATTATATTAGTTACATACTGTACAAAGCTAACTTGTAAGTAAATACCTCATGCTATTGCCTTTCTCCAATTACTTATAAACTTACTACTTATTACTTACTTAATAAAACAAGAAAGCTCCTGTGACATGTAATTGTGAATATGTAATTTTACTCAGTGATGAAATAATGCAGGAAAACCACGTGCGTATATTGTGGACTTCTTTAAAAGGCATACCTCGATCGCAAATTATTCTTATTATCAGGAATAACTTTATTTCGTGGAATATTATGGAATATTTAATAGAACATTTGTTCAATGGAAACCTTTTCCATAGAATCTAAATGCATTAATGAAATATGTGCTTGGATTCACCATATAGAAATATTTGGAGAAGGTTAAGAAATTTCTTCGCACGTTAATATGGTAACTAATTAATGTTCAGATTATTTTCTCATATTTTAGTAATTAATAACACAAGGGACGTTAAAATAGTCTGACAAGAAACAATCAGTTTCAAGCCAGCATAATCTTCTACTGTGGTATAAAACGCGAAATAGGTTCGAACGCATTTAGAAATCCATTTACATACTTACCTTGCTTTTCCTTACTAAGAGAACTCATTACTAATGAAGTACTTATCATTCATCCGAGTAGAGTAACGCGGAATATGTAATTCATATTTTATTTTAGTTTCGAGTATTTAATTTCTTTTCATTCTGTGCAGAAGAGATGATATACTTTAAGTACAGGATTAATTACTTTTCTTTTAAAATATATTTGAGAAAAGATATTAATTGGTTCAAAAGAAATAGATTTCCTGCTTCCCATTCTTGAAAATTTTAATTAAATAAAAGTATCTTCCATTCTTACCGCTAACTTTTTATTCATATTCTAATCTAATTATAAAAACTGTGATAGTTCAGTAATTAAAAATTAGTATTGCAGTAATAAGTTCGTTAATTCTTAATGAGTCTCTTAAAAGACCTCAAAGACTGTACATCAAAAATGGTTTCTGGCGGAAAGCGTAAGCAGTCAAAGTAACATTTAAGACCTTTTAATACAATTTAAGCGAGCAGCATTTAAATAAAAACTTAAGAGTATAGATATTAGTTTCATTATTTGAATAAATCGCCAATGCTAGTATAATTTTGGAAAATTATGAAAATTACTTTCCATGAAATTCTGGAACATTTGATATTTTGGAAAATTACAGAAATTACTTTCCGTGATGAAACTTGTTTTGATGGCTCAATTGGAAATGTTTGAGCTATTCCTACTCGAATTCCACTTAAAATAAAGACCACCAAGACAATCTGTATTTTGATTTGCATTTGAATCGGAATAACTCGAACTTTCAGAATTAAATCAACAAAATAATTTTCATCACAGACCTAATTCCTTGTTATTCGCAGCGGATCGAATTCCTTTACAAGCGAGCTAGTGCAGCAGACTCATCTTGTCTTAAAAAACTACGGAATGAGTTTAATACTTTAATTGATCATTAAGTTCACAGAAGGAATAATTATACAATACTACCTTCTGTCTCATATTATTAAGCATGTTATGGACAATAAATTATAACTGGCTCATTGGAATGCTTATTTAATTTAAAGTGGCCTAGAAAATTTAGTTTGATGAGTGCTACTTAGAAAAGAGGAAAAGGAAATATTATAAAAGCGGTCTCACTATTTCAAAAGACAAGTAGTTTTAAAAGAGCCACGTATATTTCCATTTACGACTTATCTTACACAATAATATAGTAAATACTCCAATTAGCGCAGATATTGAAGTATTGTGGTATTACAATTGCACGCTAGTGATTTTATTATCGCTATGCCTAGAGGCATGAAAAACGTAAAACTACCAAAGCGTAGGGAAAAATAGATAACTCAATATTAATTGCATTTCATTGCTTAGAAATGAGAATGATTATGTTCTCAAAAAGAACAAATTAGGATAATGTAGTCCAAGACTGAAATGATAAATAACACGCAAATTAAGAAATGCTTCAAAAAAGTTTGGGAGACTTTTCAGGGCAAAGCCGTTAAGCTCATTACATACTTCATTAAGGTAGAAAACAAAAGTCACACGTCTTTTAATTTAAATTCTTTATTTATGATATTAAAATCCGTAAACGGAGGCACATTAATGAAGCTGTTTAATTATAGCTATAAAAAGGCAAGACTGTGTGGTTGCGAAAAATGTTGAAAAGGAGATAGAATAATAATAATAATTAATTTTATTAATAACATTAATAAAAGGTATCTGTTTCAAAGAATAGTACTGCTGATAGTTTCTGTTATAACAATACAAATTCTAACAAGACTAGAAACGATAGTTCCTAAATCCGAGTTGGAATCAAAGTTTAATAGACTGATTAATGCTTCAAAGAAATGAAAATACATACATTAAGAATAACGAGATTATTAAAGGAAAAACACTTGCAAATATCATCTGATCCAAGCAATTTGAACTAAGTCAAGAAGAAGCATGATAAGACATGCATAGATGTCATAGTTTGAAAACTAAGAACAAAAGCAGGTGCAGAGTTTGTTGGAGATGGAAATGGAAAGTTAATTTACAAAGAAATAAATTTTATCTTAGCGACAGGACATAGGTATTTTAACTTGAGGCATTGTGAAAGGTGATAATGCGGGAAACTGAAAGGGCACCATTTAGAATCTAATCTAACTGTGAGAGTTTGCTTAATACTTTTCAGGGCAACAATGAAATGTTTCATAACATAAGGGAGATATTAAACAGTGTTTTGCGTTTTTCAGGAAGCTTCAACGAGCTTAAAATCACTCTTACTATAATTACTGGGAAACTTCCATGAAATGAATGAGTTGTATAAAATAACAGTAGAGAAAAAATTAAAAACAGCGTCGTTTATTTATTTATGTAAATAAATACTAAAGCAGTATTACAAAAACGAAAACGAAGGAAGATCATAAAGTCTCAATATAATTTTAATATTATTTAACCATCGAGGAGCAAAGGAAGTACTAATCATAAGTGTTGAATAATTTCACATAAATAATTTTCCTATAGCCCTTATTTTCTGGTGAAACATAAATTCAATGTTAATATTAAATTTGATTTCACCACTGATCAATATTATTTTTATTCCTTCCGGCATGCAAACTAAAAGCATTTCAGAACGCTGCAATTATGCGAATAAAAAGTGTTAGTGAATCAAATAATAAATCCTGATAAAATTTTAAACAATTGAATCACTACTTTCTCTCCGATATCAGCGAACAATAATCTATCAGGTTTATTAGAATAAGAGAATCCACCATTCACCTCCATTATTTGTCGATGATCTTCCATAAAGCTGCAAAATTAATTGATTGGGAAATTCATTGCCTGTAGTTGAGTTATGTAAGTCAGGGTCATAACGTCATTGGCCTTTATCCTGCTGAGTCTAGTCCAATTAATCGATTGCTCCTTTCTCAGACATAAAGGGAAGGACGATTTTTTATGCTCTGTTTTATTGTGGGTCTTCCCAGAATGATTTCCTTTCTATTGATCGTGAGTAATCAAAGCTTTCTTAGTCATTGTTAGAAGAGCTGTAGAAAATTATCAGATACGTCGACAGAAAACATTTCGAGATACAATTTCTTTAGCATTCAGATACACTGCCTTTTTAACTATCTTTATGATTTTTCCCCAAGTTTTATTACACAGAATAGTTCTAAAAGGCACCCTAGTTATGGTAAAAGAATATATTAGTTTTTTAATGTCCTTTATATTTAGCTCCTCTTCTTTGGCAGCCAAAAATACAATTTTATTTTCGGAAATTGCCTTCTTATAACCGTATAAGATACGTTAGCTATTTCTGCTTAGTAATTTATGAAAAGAAACTTTTATTGGAAAGTGAGTTATTTAAAGTTCTACTGCCTATTAATGCAAAGTTATATGATTATATTCTTATCATTTCAGTTTTGAGTATCTGACTTAATTGCACTTCAGAGTTCAATCGTCTTCCTTCTATGTAAGCCGGAAAGACTTTTATTAAATAATAAAATACCATAAAAAGGCTTAGATTGTGAGGATTGCATTGTTTCTTAAATATGCAAAGCGCTTTTTCCTCTGATTAAAAGAACATTAACACATTTCACTAGAAAAAAATCGTGCAATTTATTTAAACTGAAAGTATATTAACTTATGAAAAGCAGAAGATTACAGTGAGGTTAAAATTGTTTGATTTATCAGGCCAATGTATTTAATGTGATAGAACATAAATATTACTTTAAATTTTAAATAACATAATTTTTTTGAAATGGCGGGCACTAGGAGCTGGCCACAATTAAGGCCAGAAGAAGTGGTGACTTTATTATGTAAGCACTTTGGCCTCCTATGAAAGTATCATGGTGGTGGTGGTGGTGTGTTAGGTAAGAAGATTTTAAAAGAATACTACTACTGTAGGGGTTTTACTTACTCAAGATATAATTCTAGTCTTTGCCGTGTCATGGTGAGCTGTCCAATGCAACAAAATTAAGCAGGCCCGGTTACATTTACAAAGACTGTTTTTTCATTGCTTCATGCTAGACTGTGCTGCATACTGATTGTTCGAGGATTGCCACTGTATAATCCTTGCTCCACAGCCTTCGTAATAGCAGCCAACAACTGTAACGCGGTGAGCGCAGACGAAAAGCCAAACAAACTCCAGAAGGAAAAGGAAATGGGTTGTATCATTAAATGGAGGTGTGAATAATAACAGCAGTCATCACTACAGCATCTTTTACGTAAGTGCTTTTCCTGTAGTAATGCCATAATAGTACTCACTTATCTAACCATAAAAAAAGGACGGAGACAAGCCAACCGTGAAAACGCCGGCCAATAGCGTAAGGTGTCACGAATAGTAGCAGCAGTATAAAAGCCAAAAAGTCCACAAGGTTTTACAAGATGTCTTATCGCTCATCAAGTGACATTGGTCACACCCCCTGCATCTGCTATTCTGTCTCCACGTGAACTACGTTCGGCATTTCCTTACCTGCAGCTCTCCTAGAAGCACCAAAGTTCGATAGCCGGAACACAACCTGCAATTTCGCAGGTTAATCGCGGCAAATAAAGCAAGTTGGAGTTGGAGTTGGAGGTTTTACAAACTCTTGCTATTTATAAGCTACTGCAGTTAAACCAACAGTTAAGCATCACAGTCAATGGAAAAACATTCCACAATGAGAATAACAATCAATCGTAATATGTCTCTTGCTTCTCAGACAAACTGAACTGAGTTCTTGTCTGATGAAATTGCTTAGTCATGTTACAAGAAACACGTTGATGAAAACAATTGGCTCCAAAAGAAACAGATGACATCTCATATTGTTTTTATGAGGTTTTAATAATTCCAAACATTTAAATTTAGTATTACTTCTTCACAGAAGGGACAGACAATTTACACTCATGCGTTCTCCGAGATTCGAACCAAAGTCATTCGACACGTCACCCAAGTCCTTCGGTCAAGTCAGTGTCATTAACCACTTTCCCGTTTGGGCGGCCCATACAGCATTATGAAAATGTTCAAGTTCTAGATAAGGAAATCTATTTGCAATATAATGTGAATTTTCCTTTATTTATTTTTTAGAGAGTTCTATTAAAGCAGGCAACAAAAAATAAAATTTCCGTTTTAGGAAAAGGTAATATCTGATCGTTTTTGCTAGCCTTAGCTGATAATGCTGTGTCACATAGTACCTAAATACAAATATCGATGTAAATCCTCTGATGGTCATGTATGTGGAGACATCTATATAATGTTGCACGAATTATTTTAAGCTGTTGGAAAATTTACTATCGTTTCTAATATTCCACCCTAAATAGTTTGATGTTTGACACTGCTAGAGAACTTAACGTACATCCTTTACAGAAACCTCTCTAGGTTAATCTTTGGATTATGGTAACTTAGCGATTTTTTGGCGAAAATTTGACATGCTACAGTAATCTGCTAGTTTTCTTTTGGACGCCATTTTGTTTTCACGAAATAAAGGCATTTTGTTTTTCTTTACTCAACATTTTTTCCAACAATCTGCTAGCCGAATTACGCTTATACTAGAACTTTTATGGAACAAAAATGCTTAATCATGACGAAGATTAGGTGCGAAATTGGAAGAAAGTGCAGAATCGCAAAGTGCTTACCGCGTTTTTAAGAATTGCACATATACGGTATGATCCATGTACACGTCGACCTATTTTCACTTAAAAAAATCCCAGAATTGCACAAAAATGGCATTGCGCACACTCTTGACTTTATCCATGTACACTGCTAAAGTCCTAGCTAGTAACCTTTATCGCCTTACCAAAATGTCTCCAAACTACCTGTTACCATATTCCAAAGATTAGACCCTCTCTACACAAACTATGGGCTAAAACAACAGTAATGAAAATACATGCATCAATCAGCCAAAGCATTACAAGATCCAATTTATTATTATGTCATTTAGTGTTGTCATTTGCAGCCAAAAGAAATCATACGAATAAAATGAGGTTCAAGGATGTATTGATCAGCTTCTGTTGGTATTACGTAACACTGACTGAACCAGAAGTCCTTATTTCTTTCGCGTGATTGGGGTAATCCTCCTTGTAACTATTTCTCAAACTCCAGTTTCAAATGCTCGCTTAAATTCGTCTTAGGGAACAGCGGAAACATGGAAATACATAAAATTCTTCAACATGCTCATACAGAAATTACTTTTTTACATGAACAGCTTCGCAGTATGATATCTCCTTGCCAGTCTGTGTGCTGTCATTTCGAAAAACTTCACCTCTGCCAGTTAACACAATCACCGTAAACGGGACTATTAGAACAGCCAAGGCTGATTTGAGCAGTGAGACTTTATTCTGCACCGAAAATAGCTACTGGTTCTCTTGAAAACTCTTCAGATATCACATTCCTTTGATGCACATGGATGCGACTCAGATAGGAACAGTAAAAAGGAAATCTTTGGTTAAATTTCATATATGGTTTCAATCGTCTATATTTCCATACTCAATCTTTTATATTCGGACCTCATACATATATTTGCTAAATTAAGCGTGCTTCAACAAAATATAAATTACCTTACCTCGTAATTTAATGAAACATAAATAAAAAATAAGCTTTTGTATATCCAAATGTTTATTTAAACACTGACGTGATTTTTGACACAGGGACACCTTACCCTATTGCTGAAAAATCAGATTTATAATAGCTACCTTCCAGTCTTAATACGCCATCAAGTTGCGAATCATTTAGTCAGTTTCTGTGTAAGTGCTTCGTATATTTCATTTTAGAATAGGATGATTCACAAAGGTATATTGTTGAAAAACGTGAACAGCATTTGTGGGCACTTTCGTACCGTTTTCTATGTTTAGACATTACTTCTCTAAATTCAGAGTGTTCTTTTTCATCTCTTTCCTTTATTTATAAATTATATACAAATTTCCATCATTTTGGACCTTAATGAATACATCAAAACATGTTGTGTAATAATATACCCATCAGCTAGTTTTGTAATAACAGTTGTTCTTGCTCTTCAGGAATTTTCTATAGGCAGCACAATTTATTAATATTACCTAAATCTTGAAATATGTCCTTAAATTCCTTGGATAGGGAAGATAAATAATTTGAAATTATTCAACAGATTTCTGAAAACATGTGAATGCATATTATTTAGCATTTGTTAAGGCATCCTATTTAGTCCACGATTTGCTTTTGCGTTTTCTTGTAATAATGCAATTTCTTGTTAAATTTTCAATGATGTCTCACAAAATGGCTAAAAGACACCACCACTTATCATTTTTAAATTCGATATTCACATTATGTTTTCTTGTAAAGTAAACTAGATACTTGACTCAAAGAAACAATACAATCCAGAAAATTTTCTTTCTTTAATCTTCGCACCGAAAAATGCGAGAGAATGTTGCTGCAATGCCTCCTAACTTGTTCCAACTATATTTTGATTTTTCATAGTTCACTTCACCTGAACGAATAAAATGCAGTATATTTATCAGAGATTTCATCACGGCATCTAGTTTCAGGCACAGGATAATATCATGTGTTGATATTATTAAGTAAAAATGTGCTGCAGATTTTTCCCAGTGAATCATGCAATAGAATGCTGAGAGATTTGTTAATTTTATTTCAGTTTTAACAAAAGTAAGCCAACTGTTATATTCCGTCATGGGCGGACTTCCATTTGCACATACAAATATTTTCTGTAAGTGTATAAATAATTTCAAGATAATCTCTCTCTCTGGATTAATTTCTTAAAATGAAGAAATTTAAAAAATATCGTGAATTAAATTTGTTTCATTACACTGTCTAACAAAAATGGATTACTGCGAATGTTACTAAAATGTGTGCGCTCTCCGTACATGAATTTCATGCTAAGATGTTTCATACGCACATTTTTGAATCTTCAGAAATTTGATCAGAAATGTATATTGCAGCATTTTCCCTGCAAATATTCCCTAAGAGTAAAATATTTTTTATCTTCTCAGATTTTTATTTTGTTTTTATTACTAAAATTATCAAATAACATGCTAGAAACGTTAATGAAGCAATCTTTCATAACTTCTGCATCACTAATTAGTTTCATATGTGCCCCAAACGTATTATAATATCTATATGATGCTCCTGTTATGGCTGCATCTTGTGATATCTCTATCGATATTAAATTCTGTTGTTGTTTTAAAAATCTATAGTTAATTTTTCACATCTTATTAAAGATTCGCCACGGAAAATGCGTTTAAATTATTTGTGTTTCGGAATTTAATGACGATCAACGTTATATCGCTTTGATTCCACTTTCCCAGCAAAGTAAACAAGGGTTTGAACAATGCTAATTCTATACAACTTAGGAAACGTACTTGCCTAATGGCAAAGGTACAAAATCTTTGACAAGATGGTAATAAAACTCTACGAATGTACGCGTGGAATTAAAATAATCAAAAAGGAGCTGTCATACAATGACGTAACTAAATAGCTACAGCATTTGCGAAATCGCACTGCAAGTACAGGTCGGTCGTGCATTAATGTATGCATTATATATCTTTGTGTGCAGAAAATGTAATTAAATTTCGTTTCAAGCTACATATAAGCTCGTGAGGCCGCAGTTTCAGTATGGATGATCTACGTGACATGGGAAGAAATGTATCGATATTTTTATGTGCTCATCGAAAGATTTTACGGTGACAAAGGATCATGGATATTGGAAAGGAATGGATCTTCAGCTGGAAATCCAATAGCTAACGAGGAAACAGATTATCGTAATCAAAATTACGAGTGCTGTAGTCCAGGGTGCTCTTCTTCACTCTGCGAGAAAATCTAATCTGCGCTGAAGTCTGGTAAGATTGAGATGTGGCCGGCTTGAGCTTTAGCCATCCATCAAAGTTCCATCTGTTTAGGGCCCACCAGCGGCCGAGCGGTAAAAGTCGCTGAACACTGGTAGTTCGGTTCGAAGTTCGAATCTCGCGAACGGGCTGGCTGCATGGGCGTTTTCGTGGTTTTACCCATGTGTAACGTGTATACGAGCCAGTTTCCTTTAGAAAGTCCTCCACGAAGGCATCCCTCCCCTTAGGCAGATAGCCCTCGAGGCTTTGCCATAATCACACACACACACACACACCATCTGTTTAGGACAATTTTAGTGGGTACTAATTACTGTATTTCACAGGTGCCAACTAGCATCGTCTATTTATCTAACTTTTATAAATATTTATGTCTTTGATTTATTCAAATTATATGGAACAACTTCATTGCATCGCATTTTTCGAAGATGCGCATTGCCTTAGCATGATTTAAAACTTAATAAAGGCATAATATACCAGCAATCAATAAGTTTTAAGTTTTCTAGGAAGAATTTTTTTATTTTAATGAAGGATTTACTCATTAACTTTTTGGAAACATCTGCTGTAGATTTTGCTGACAATTTCCCAATGATATTTTATTTGTCATTTTTTCATGTCATCCCTCAGTCACTTAATTCATTTGCTCGGCTTATTCACGTTAGCGCTGTTATAAACCATTGTCTCAAAATTTGAGCTTCTCCTTAAAGATTTTACGAACGTTCATTCATAGATCCTTTTAACAAATTTATGGGCTAAGTTGTATTATAAAATAAAATTATTTCTTTCAAAATATTAACATATGCCCATTTTGAGATAAGTAATAATATATTCAGTAATCAAATTATTGCTTACATTGCAGTGAGTGATATAATTATCCCAAAAGGTGCGATTTACAGCTGCAGAAATTTTTAATATATGAATGCTTAAATGCCTTAGTTTACGGCAGAAAATATAAAATGTATATAAACTTAAGGAATTACTTATAAAACAGCGTAAGCTTGAGTGAGGAGTTAGTTTTATGCTGAAATTAAATCTACTTATATGGTTATTCATTTAATTATTTAATATTAACACCGATATCAGAGGGAAAGCTCAAAAACAATCGAGGCTTCAAAGCTAGAATTTTGCTTTTAAGATTAATATATGCGGAGCTAATTGTTAGTTAAAAATGTATAACCCTTGTTTCACTACATAATCAATATGAAACTTCTGAGAAAAAGGAATTCACAGAAGATGCAAACTCTTTAATAAAATGCTAATTATAAAATCTCTGAATAATTAATGGGTCATGGGTTATGGGTTATTCAATTATGGCAAAGCAAACGAGGCCTATCTGTCTAAAGGGAGGGATGCCTTCATGGAAGACTTTCTAAGGGAAACTGGCTCGTTTACACGTTACACATGGTGAAAACCAGGAAAACGCCCATGCAGCCAGCCCGTTCGCGGGATTCGAACCTCGGACCGAACTACCAGTGTTCAGCGTCTTTACCGCTCAGCCGCTGGTGGGCCTCCGAATAATTAAAGCATATGTGTTCTTCTGCTGTAAGAAAATTCTTTCTTTTATTTGTGCATTACCGTACAACTTGTGCATAATCATGAAGGCAAAAATTACCCTGATTTTCTTTTTAACGCTTTATTTCATGATTCACTCCCTTTACAGAAATTCGAACCTCTGAAGAAAAGTCTTCATTTTCAAACCTCTTTTTGATTATTTGATAAATTCATTCGTGCTTAATTGATACTCGAAATTCTTGTTTAAGCCGCCCAACCAGGATAGTGACTAGTGGCTTCCGTACCGAAGGGTCCGCGTTCTAATCCTGAAGAAGGCATGGATGTTTGTAAATGTACAGTGTCTGTGCTGCATGGAAGCACTATAAATATGCGGCGAGCCGAACATCCTCTCGAGAGGTTGGTGGTAGGAAAAAAAGGGGAGGGGGACCCTCGGACCCATCCCCCCGCGATGCTGTCCATCAAATTTGAGGGAGAAACTGAGCAAAGTCGTATTGTCACCTGTATGGTGCTCACGGCTCTTGCCAATGACAGGCGCTGTTTTGCAGTCCTTGCCACGACGAATTTCGTGGACTTGTTCTGATGTTGCTATTTAACAAGTGAGATAAGTGACGACAGCAACAAATTCGTATTTAAAATTCTTTGAATTTTAGTAGTATGGTTCCTTATTTAGGAATTTTATATTAATTTAAACTTTTTATAATAAGATTTCTCTTTGTTTATTTGAATAGTTCAGTAGCATAAGAATCACATTATTGAATAGTAGATTAGATTGTAGATATATGCAATTTTTACCTTGTAAAATGCTACTCTATATAAGTTTTAGTGACATTACTCGTATTTGCATCTCTTCATTCATAACTTGAATATTCTATTTTATTATGAAACAGTTTGTAGACTTTCGAGGGAACATTTACGGACGAGATAAAACCTTTAAGAAATTGATTGCGAACAAGGCGTAAAAATTTCCTAGATTTTCAGGCTTTTGAGGTACGACTATTCCTATTAACTGCACATGATATATGAAGCTCGGAGCATATTTCTCTCTATCCGAAGCAAAGTTTTTCTAATAACAGCAAATTCTGTAACAGATACGATAAATTGTTTTGGGAAAATTCTTTTCTTAGATTTTAAAATATCTTAATCAACTTTAAAAATTTGCTTACTATTTTCTGAGATTCTGTAAGTTAATTGTGTCATATAGAAATCAGACACATTTGTCATATAGAAATGCGAAAGTAGTAATTATTGCATACAATGATATTCTTCCAGGTATTTAAAATTTGCTGCTTTCTGCTTAAGCAAGTGCTAAATTTTGTCAATTATTTTATAATTTAATTTCTTAACAAAATAGAATCGAGCAATAAGTTATAATTTTCATGTAGCAGCAGAATAATTCATTCCCATTTATGCAGCAAAGGGATAGCCTAACTAACTGCGAGACATTTTCAAAATTAAAATAAACTTAAACCAAATTTGTATAAGCAATTGCTAGCTCCTGTTAAAGAACTAAGAATTCATAAAATCTTCCATTACAAAGCTGATTATTCTTACATCGTATCCTGTAAACAAAAACATTAAAAAAGAGCAAACTAATTATATTTTTTTCAGTAAAATATATGATACACATGCCTCTTGTTTTGTAGAGTTTCATTTACTTTTACTAATAGTTATTTTAATTTGTTAACCTTTTCTATCTTCTCTTATTCTCTTCATGTTTCCATGCCAGTATGTAATTTAATTAGAATGAACAAGTGTATTCAAACTGGTGTAGCGAAAGTTTGGTCAGAGTATGTTTTCGCTATTGTAAGCGCATGTTGTTATTTCTACTAGCTGTTAACTTTTAATATCGCCTTCGTATTATTGCACCTAATTATTATCCTGCCGGTTTAGGTTCTTAGTCAGTCTGTTAGATTAAACTGAATTGTGCAGTCTTGCACTACTCTTACCTACGTTATTTTTTGAATTTCTTACCGCAAGTGGTCGGTGACTGTAAGCAGGTAAGCCCGTGCTGTCTGTAAAATAGTGTGCTCATTAAAAGGGTCTTTTACACCCTTTCTCTGTTGTGCTTATCCACAAAGTCTTTGCGAGAATTCGCAAGTTAACACTTACGTAGGTCTAGTTACATTACATGATATCGAAGAAGACTAGATCCCGCAGTTTTACATGCGTAATCTTCTATATAGGCCGGAAAAAGTGTAAAAATTAAAACGCTGACGTCCATATTTTGATCGTTTTAGAAGTTTGCATAGTATTTTTTATTTTATTTAGAGCTACGGAATCGATATTTTTAATATTTGCTGAAGCATATTCCTTACTCTCGTCAACAGCTAAAGATGTAGTGCAGCTTAAATCTATTTATAAAGCCATGACATTTTCAAATCAATTTGCTTCCAACATTTTTGTGTAAAATAATTAAAACCCAACATTATTTTTCAAAATGTTATTGTCTTTTAAAACTGCGTTCTGTCCCGTTTTCTAAAGATCAGTATTTAATAAAATAACAGATAAGGAATTCTTGTCCTGCATAGACTACGTTCAAGAGGAGGTTAAGAAAATAATTTGTTTTCATTCGCCGGATACAAGCACAATATTATTCCAGCCAGAAATGACGCATCAGAATTTTCCAAGCGCACAAATTGTTTGCTTTTATTTTGTGCGTCAATTTTCTTCAGAATTAAAGATAATATTTTCTTTTGAAAGCTGATTATGTAACGTCTATACCATTCCTCACAAGATTGTCAGAAGTGAACAATAAAACGTTATGAGATTAATGTAACTAAGATCCATGTAATTCAACGTGTTTTCTGACATTCTTGTAGGGGAATTGGATAGTTTTTGTTCCTCCTGTAAAATTTGTGTTTTACCGCATAGCCCCTTTTTTACATCTTTCGATTCGACTTAAATTGAACTTTATCCATTAATTTGCGAGTGTACGTATGATTGTTTAGAGACTCGCTGAATTATCTGTTTAAATATAGGAATTATGTTGGTTAAATGAATAATGCGCTATATTCTGCACTAACTAGTGAAACAAACTGTTTCCCTCAGTGCTCTGAAAATCTTTTAAGTATATTTTGGCATCTTGAATTATCTAAAATTGAGTTAGCACTTCCTTTACGTTCATTATAAAAATAATGTATTCTTTAAATCACTTTATATTATTGCTTATATGTATTACATTTAACTAAAATATAATATGCATTAAGCAGCGAATTAAGGTAAAATAACTCATAGCCTAACATGTGGTTCTATTTTATTCTGTACGCTTTACGTTTTATGCAAAACACACATCATAGTAAAGAGAGGAAAGGATTTGTGCTCTTTATTTTTAACACCTATATTAGATGTTGTAAATTACCCTTTTTCTTTCCCTTAGTTACAAATGTTTTCAAATGTCAATGTCTTTAACTTTCAAGTTCTTTCCTCTTTATCTAGTAAACTCACATTTTATTCCTTAAAAGCATATTTTATTCCTTATTCTACAATATATCCTGAGAAATGTATCATATTGGTTACCCGAATGACTTTTTAAACATTATTTACACTAAATTAGCTTACGAATTTTGTGTTAAAGCATGGTACATACTACAAAAGACGAAATTTAAAATGATTTCTTTTATAATCACTGTTGATCTCTCAACCATTTCTTTCAGTTTTAATTCTGTTAATAATATGTAGAAAAAAATCTTCAATTGTTAATTTGTCTCCTTGATCCCTTCTGAATGTTTTAAATATACGTATCAATTTAAATTAATGCTTTTAATTCCAGGCATAACATTTTTGCATCTGTTATATGCCTTTATTTGAGAGTTCAGTTTTTGTATTTTCTTTTCAGTAGATTCAAGCACTTAGATGCTAGAATTACTGTGATTGTTTTGAGTTTCTTTTTGATAAAATGATACGTATATTTTACTTTGAAATACATTAAGGCACGCTGCACTTTAATAAACAAAACAAAAAAGGAATTGCATTCGCCTATTTAGGTACAGTTTTTTAGCTCTTATTTTTTATGTTTAAACTGATAGATATGGGTGAAGTATTAGTCTTCGTATATAAGGGATATGTCAAAACCAAACGTGTACGCATAATAGAATTCTCTAAAAGTTAGCGTACTTTAACTGTAGTGGAATGGAATAGAAGGGTATGGTTGAGGTATACCACTTAAAAGTTGATTGTTATTAATCTAGACTTTTATCATAGAACCCAGGTTCTAATGGATAAAACTACTTTGAGTTTCATAAGTTGTAATTAATGAGAACAGATAAATAAGCAAAATATATAAACTCACAAATATTTATTTTTAATATTTTTTCTGGTTTATTCATTCCATTTAAAAATATTTTATATCAAGCCTCATTATATTAGCCTAAAACTGATAAAACGAGTCAACATTTATAGGATTAGAACATCATAGGAATATCTTAAGTAACAAATCATATTTCACAAATGAGGATCCGTTTTCCAAACATTTGAGATTAAAAACTCTATATTGAAGCTTGACTAAAAACTTGCACATCCCGTTAGAATTACATTCTAGGAGTGTACTTACGTGGACTTTCTTTATCAGGCACGATAGAGTTACAGTTTGGGTTTGGTTTATTTAATTATGGCAAAGAACGCGAGAACTATTTGTTTAAGGGGAAGGATGCCTTCGTGAAGGATTTTCTAAGAGAAACTGGCTCGTATGGACGTTATACATAGGGAAAGCCACGGAAACGCGCATGCAGCCAGCCTATTCTCCGGGGTTCGAAACCTGGATCCAACTACCGCTGGTGGACAGATTTACAGAATTACGAGAGTTAAAACCTACTACGTTATAAATCAATCAATCTCTGCTACGTTATAATAAATCAATCAGCCTCGACTAAAGTTAAACGTTAACTTATACTACGTTATAAATTAGGAGACCTAATAAATAAATATATGTTAAGAAAATCCTTCCCCAACTGTAAAATAATTCTGTCGAATTTGATTCTTTCTAAAGATACCTATCTGTACATATATTTAGGCATGAAGAAAATGAAAACGTAGAAGTATGTCGTAAACTTAATGTATCGCAGAAGCATACTTGAATGGATTTCTGGTGGTACACAGTGCCATTATTTGAGATCATCTTGTAGCCTTTCTCGGAACGACGTTCATCAATTTATCTTTCAAGACAATTCCCCCGCATACTTGAAGACGCCATCTCAGGCCTTCGCTACAGAAAAGCGAGCAGACACATATCTCGACCGAGAACACAAAGATCGTTCCCCGCATCACGAAATTCCAACCATTCAAATGTCTATGATTGAATGTTAAAGGAAATTATTTTTACCTCTGGAGATTTCGGGAACTGAATGTTTGGTCTCAAAATATCTCGGTTTCTCGAAGTTCTTAATCAATGGTTTGTTGTCTATTACTTTCTCAGCTTGGAGGACCATCAACTTGCCGTTAATGTCGGATTGGTATTATTTTTAGGATAATGGTTGTTTCAGTTTTTTTTTTTTCTTTTTTCTGGATTCTCCTCAGAAAGAGGTCAAGTATGTGCAATACGCCGATAATTTTGTTCTTCCTCTCTCTCTCTCTCTTTTTTACCTCGAGTGGTGCTTTATTCTCTATAGATAAAATGTAGTGTGTTGTTTTCCTTCTATTGTGCTCGTGATAAAACCACTGTCTTTATTGGTTCGATTACTTTCTCATCAGCGTTCTAGGTCATAAAATTCAGGATTAGTTATTTCATGGAGTTTTACTGCTTGGTAATTTTAGACTTAATCCTATTTTTGAAGATTTTTCATGTAGCAGTGAAGGTGGTTTCTTGCTTTACAGCAAACTCGGATTATTGTCGGTATTAGATTGATTTGAAATTTTATTAATGCCCGCTATTTCGGATTTCACTCATAAATTCATAAATTAGAAAAACTATTAGTAAAATTCTAATGCTATTTTATTTTAAAATATCGTGCTGGATATACAGACAGTGATTAAAAATGTAAAAACAGTGTTAAAATATAAATTAGAGTCATTCTTATCAATAAGTAATGCCAATCTTTCATCTTCTATCATTTACAAGTATTATTTCTTAATGGTTTAATTTTATCTCACGACTTATGTGTAGCTTATCTTATTTGGTTTCGAAGTACAATGTGAGATTTTATGCAACAGTCAGTTTAGTTTGGCAATCTAGGGCTACCTGGATAAGGGAAAGAATGCCTTCGTATGATAACTTTCAAAGGGAAACTGGTTAGTATACACATTACACATGGGGAAAACGGAGAAAACGGCCACTCAGCCATTCCATTTGTCTGGAGTCGAACCCAAGTCGGAACTAACAGCGTTCAGCGACTTTACCGCTCGCTCGCTGATGGGCAATTTCATGTAATATATTGAATTATAAATGATTCCATAGATAAATATGGTTAAATATATATATTGGTTATTAGATGATTAATGCTGTTTGAATAAAATATAAAGGAGCAGTCTCAAGTATTGGATTTGGGAGATTTCATTCTTGGTTTATCTCGGGAGGCTTTATGATGAACGAAAATTTTGAAAATATATCAAGCAACATAATGATTCATGACTCATCTACGGTAGAAGCCACATTTTTGTTAAGCCACATTTTTGTTTATATTCAGAATGCAGCTCAGTCCGGCGAAACAAATTTCTTTATTTTCCTCAGCTCTGCTATCAAATAAATTTCAGATTCATACAATGAACCGCATTCCTTTGAGATTTAGGAGATTTGTCTCTTGTACCTCTAAGATTATAGTTGGGTTATCGATATTTAATTGAAAAGTCTGTAACATAATGTATGATCAGAAAGAAAGTTGGTGTTTGTGTTGGCGTTGGTGTATTTAATTATGGCAAAACAGACGAGGGCTATCTGCCTAAGGGAAGGGATGCCTTTCGTGGAGGACTTTCTAAGGGAAACTGGCTCGTATACACGTTACACATGGGGAAAACCACGAAAACGCCCATGCAGCCAGCCCGTTCGCGGGATTCGAACCTCGGACCGAACTACCAGTGTTCAGCGACTTTACCGCGCGGCCGCTGGTGGGCCTCAGAAAGAAAGATATGCGTTTATTATATTAAAGAAAATTGCTCATTCATTTTAATAATGTAATTTAAAACTTCTTTTTGATTGAGTGAGATCAAGCGAGGTACTAATGGCAATTGAAGATCCATCTCTCCTGCTTTCAAAAAATGCCTAATTGCTCTACAATTTCACCTAAACTTTCTCTTTTGCTTCACGTAAATTTAGTAGATGCCTATGAGAGGATAAAATAAACACACATGGAAATCTCGAATCAGACAACATTCCATTTACGTAACTATCTAGTCTTTTAAGCTGCTCTCTAATTCCTTCGGGCTTTTCATTTCTTTCTTGAACAGTGAAACATTTTATAACTGTCCTCGTTTCGTCTGGGCAACGAGATCATATAAGAACTTTAAGAATAGTATCTTATTTTAAAATATTTCGTAAATTCTACTGTTTTTTCATATTTTACAGCACATCTCGTTATACATTGTATTGATCTGTTCAACATTTTCCTTTTCACCTGAAGGCAAAAGCTACAAGTTGTTCGGCTTGTTATCAGCTTTCCCTTATACTGTCGTTTAATTATCCACTGTCTGCCAGCGCTTGCGAAGAAATAATAAAAACGAATAAAAAATGTGCAGTTCCAAAATCTCACTAATGAGCTTCCAATAAAAATAAAAAAAACGCGTATTTTTGAAGGATTTATCTTTGTTTCAACCAATTTTCTTCCTTCGCAATAAATATATAAAATTAAAAGAAATAAACCGTAAGAGTGCATGGGTGCTTGTATACTTGCGTGTGGCCCTTAATGAGTAGATTCCTTTTCACCTTGTTCCATTTTTGAACATTAAAAGTTTTGTGTCGCTGATTTGGAAACAAAAGACTTTTCTACATAACTGTCGCTGAGTTAAAAGAATTGAAAAATTTAAGTCCCTTTATATATAAAAGCATATTTGGAAGGAAGTTTTTATTAATGTTAATTTAATTTGAGAACATTTTATAAGCTTAGTTTGAAAAACCTCGTTTTCAAGAAAATCTCTTCATATACACAAACGTTTTTCTGTTCAAATTGTATCGTATTTCTGTACAATGTTACGTTTTTATGAAATTCCAAATTTGCATCTTAAAAACTAAGATATATTTCTAAGATTGTTCTTTTTTATTTTGGATCAATATTTTGGATTTTTCTAAAGGACATGAAACGAAAGTACAATTCTTTCAAAATTTAAGAACTCCACATCCAATCAGCGACCGGGCGGTCTCTAAACTTCGGTAGTTCAACCTGGGTCCGATTCCAAGCGAACGGGATGCCTATACGGGTGCTTTCGTGGATTCTCCCATGTGTAACGTGGATACGGTCCAGTTTCTTTTAAAATGTCCTCCGCACAGGCATGTCTCCCCATAGGGCACATAATCCTCATGTGTTTTCCCATATTAACATAAATCAAACTTTTATATGCTATGAAAAAACACTTTCCGCGTACGACAATTCATACCAGCGAGGAAACTTTTACTTTAAAATTTGGCATATGATCATACTAGATGGCTCGTCGTATCTGAAACTTGGGGAGGGGGGGGGAATGTGAATTTTTGTGCGATAATTTTGACTTTTTAAAGTAATATTTTTTAATTAAAATGGATCTATTTTCTGCTAGATTAAATCTCAGAAGCAGAAAGCAGTGGTTTATATTAATATCTAAGAGATAAATGCAGCAAGGCAATGAAAATAATTTAATCTATGAAATTCGCTTGAACGACATTGCAATTTCTCTTAATTACTTTCGCATGACCCCTCATCAATTCGAGGAATTTCTAGTCTTCTTTGAACTATTATTTATTTACTCAAAAGTAGAACACCAGAATGTGTCAGAATATAGCAGAATAGAATCGTTTGAAAGATAGATATATCTCAGAAAAGTACGTCATCTGTAATTTACTTTATTTATTTATGTCATTAAAAAATAATTAAAATTTCTTAGTTGCATATTTCGAATTTGAAGAGTGAATATTTCACGGAACAGATCACCATAAAAGTTTTGTATGATGTATGAACTTCTCTTAATATAACCGGTTTAATTAATGTAACAAAATATTATACTTCGTTTAAATATATGCAGGATGTGCAGAATTACTAAACGAAATATCATACTTGGAAAAAGGAAACATTTACTTAAAAAGAAGGAAAAAATGTTAATAAACAGTAAATATTTTTAAAAAAGTATTTTAAAGCACATTTTATACCTTATGTACATATTTTTACTTTAAATGTAACTATAATTACTTCCTTTAGTCTTTCATAAATTAATTAAGAACCACTATCTGAAATTTTATTTTATAAATAATCGCCGCGACAAACTGCGAAAAATTCAAATTGAGTGAAATCGCGCTGATCGTCTGTGCGGAAAATACCGTCTCTGAGACTCGTTTCTGATTGGTTCTCGCTTTTCTCCCGAACGCGTGATCGCGTTGTTGTGAATTGGCCTTTACAATCTCTGTAGAAATCAAACAAAACGTACCACAGTAGGAAAGGTGGCTCTAGTCCTGTGAAAGTAGCATTTCCCCCGTACTATCTAGAAGAAGACAGACAGACAGACTGCACTTTTGGGAGGAATTTGCTTAAGCCTGCTAATCACTTTTACGGGAAGAGAAGATGCCCAGAAAATTATCGAAATCTTTCTTCCGACGCACCGTTAAGGCTAGCTAACGCACCTCCTAGTGGTTTAAGAGCTGTCTGGAACTAGTTGAGCAGGTCAGAGGTCTCTGCAAAAATTTCTCTCTCAACTTTTTTCAAGAGCTGTATTGTTGTATATGTTAACTAAGTTGCATCCTAGTCGGAGCTGACAAAAGTAGAAATAACAATAAATAAAAAAAATAATGAGTTAGTAAACATAAAAAACCTACAAAACATCAGAAAAAAGATACCTTTATTTTACACAAGAATAAATATTGTTTTCATAAATAAACTAAGAATGTATTGATTGAAAGTACAATAAAGCGATTATTTAAAATAAATGGAAAATAAGTGTTTTTTGAAGTAAGTGCATGAATTAATTTGTGATTTTTAATTTAGAGGAATTAATAATGCTATATTTTCCAAGAAATACTTTTTTTCTGTAATAACTTGCATTTTTCTATTTAACTTCATCTCTAACACTCAGTACGGCAGCATTTATGATTCAATTGCGAAGAAAACTAGACTCAAGGAAACTTTGAAGGGCGTGTAGCTACACAATTTTTCCAAAGACATTTTTTTTTATTATTAAACATATCCGTGTCTTGTTGTATGAGAATCTTCTTCGTAGCACGCATGTGGAATGAGGAACCAAGAAAGACGTGCGTGATGCTGCCTTGGTTGAAATAATTACCTTGGCCATATCGTATACTAAACCAATTTTCGGACAACATTTCACATGCATTTATACATTTACCTACTAAAAGGTTCATCAAAAACGTGGAAAGAAGATTACCGCCATTATTGGGAGAATGCTTTTTTGTCTTTGATCTTTATTTTCTCTAAAGTTTTAATGCATTTTTTTTTAAATTTGCAAAAGCACACACAGGAGTGAATGATTGTCGCTTTGTTGTGGTGATGTGATTTTCAGTTATATTGAAAGTTTCTGATTTCCGCTTTTTTACAGTTCGCATTTTTCTCAAAAGAATCTATTTTAAAGTTTAAGCGTCGCATTTTCTGAAATGTTCCAATTCCCTTATTTTATGTTAATATGTGATATGTATTTTAAAGCAAGAATAAGAATTCCATTGGATTATCCCTTTCCGATTAATAATTTAATACCTTGTATTTGGGTCTGATTAATTTAAATAACTCGGTCATATGACCTTAAAAGTATCGTGGCTATTTGCGTATCATTTTCGAATCAAGCCAGGCGCAAAGAAATAAAAATATATATCATATACCATGTATTTTTTTATTTTATGCCTTAACTATAATCAAATTTTTTTATTCTTGCCCCCTTCAAGCCTTTCGTTTTTTGTAGTTAGGGGCTTCATTGTCTAAATAAGGAAAATCAAATCAGATTTCAAATGCGCAAAGATGAATTTTGAATACTGGGTTTTTTGTAAGCTAAGATTTGGATGTAAAGAATGCTCTTTCATACACAAGTAAGCTAGTGTAACAGATCAGTTTGCTAAATTGCGAAAAGACATTATATGATCTACTCGTACGTAAAAGATTAAAGAAATACGCAGCGATGGCAAGATTTGATAAGAGTCAGGTAGAAGGAAATTAGAATCTCGGAAAAGTGCAAGCAGTCATATATATTCTCCAATATATTTGTTATTTATAGAATAATATTCATTGAAGAATATATATTTAAATATTTCATAACTATGGTTAAACACAAACTGTAAACGATAATACAGTTGCGTGCCTTTCCTATTATACCCATACGCATATAATAACGTAAGCAATTTAAAAACTGAATGTATTTCTGTATGATATTTTGTTTCGCTTAGAACCAAAGACGCAAGTTTAAGATAAACATATGTATATAATTTATAAATGACATCTCTATTTGCATATAAATTTCGGCTTTAGAACTTCTGTCTAATGTTCCTGCTTCTACTAAATAGACTGCGTTAGAAGATTTTAAAAAAAATGGCAAATTTATAATAAAACTGTGTAGCAGCATTCAGATGTCAGTCATCTGTACATTTTCTTTTTTAAATGTTTTAAACAGTAATGATTATAATTTTATTAGATGTTAGTAATGGACTTTATTTATTTTTTTTTTTTGAAAGAGAATCCAAACATGTTTATGGTTTGCTTTAGTTTACATTTAAGCAAATTTCTGTTTCTAGAATTTCTTTTTATTTACATGTAATAAGTCTCAAGGGCACAAATCGGAAATATTTTCCCGTTGTGACACCAGTTATACGATATGTTACTTAGAAGTTGCGTATTATTGGATGTATAGCCATAAGACAAGCCGATGTAAACTTTGCCCCTCTTTAGGCTCAGGAATCCTTTCAAGATATCATATACGTAAAAGTTCATATTTTTGTGAATCTTAATTGGAGTTTTCCGTCTAGCCATAAGAAACAAAATCTTTCTCCTTATCCCCTATACTACACCTTCAGAAAGCATTCATAAACAATCAGGAATGGATCTGTATATAAAATGTGATGCAAAAATTTCGATCTCCGCTTTTGGATCGACTTGCTCATTTCATACTGCAAAGCTACCCTTTTTGTTACTTTCCAGAATTAAATTGAAGTCTGAAGGATTAGAATGCGATTTTCCTTATTTTTTATTTTGCACCGGTGGTTCTAGTATTAGTCTCAGACCTTACATTTTTAAACGTTTCACTTTTCAAATGTTTTGCCAGTCGGAAAACTTTAAGATAGTTGTCTTTCAGATACTTATTATTAAATAATGATCATTATTTATTAAATAATTCAGATCCTTATTTATTAAACCCTTTTTTATTACATTCAGATCCTTATTTATTAAATAAGTGAAGATCTGTAAGATCTGTATGTATGTATATTCCTTGTATTGCGGAAAATCGGCGATACCTAGAACCACCTAATGTTGAACACACATAAAAATTCAATCAAGAATGTGAATCGAGATTAATAAACTCAGCGATTTAAAAGCGAGCAATCACAACACTGCCTGAAATAAAACTTTTATATCTACAGCGCTGCAAACTGTTGTCATTCGACAATATATAAGATATTTATCTTTTAATTTTAATCAACAAACTCGGCTATTCGAAGGCAATGTATTACCACTGCTTGATATGAAATACTTTTATCTTTCAGATGCCAGCGTATTGCCATTCAGTAATGCGCAAGCTATTTAAATTTCAAATTTATCTGACTGTAATAAATTAGCAAGCTAAGCGATTTAAAAGTAATAAATGCATTTCATAATACTATTTCTTCTAACTTTGTCATCTGATTTATTGAAATAAAATGGCATTTAAATAGCGAGGTGTATAATTAGAAACATTAAGTATTTTTATGAAATTGCGCTAGCTTGTCTCATTAAAATCACTACATATTTTCCTTTTTCATAATAACTTTTCATACATTATTATTAATTCATATATTATTATTTTCCACATTAAATATATTTCATAAATTGGCCGTGTAAGTGGTTTATTTATTTAATGAACCTAGCTATTTAAAAGAAATGTTTTGCCATTTCCTAGTATAGAACATTTTCATCTTACACGCGCCAATTTGTTGTGTGTTGGTGAAGGAGCAAGATATTTCGTTTTTTATGCTTTATTTATTAAAAAGGCTTCACATTTTTTTTTCTTTTTTTCCTCTTAGGTGCGCCAGCAGCTAGTAATTTGAAAAGTGAAACGGACAGCAAAACTGCGATTCGACGTAAAAATGAGGTTCAAGACTAACAGCCCTTTCGGACTGAAAAATGTGTCGTAACACTTAACACTAGTATATCGAGCATAACTACATACGTTCTGCTTTTGAAAATTATTTGATTTTGTTGCTGAATTTAAAGTGGCGTAAATGTGAAGAAAGTGATGTTTAATAATAAATTTAAAAAGTCGAACTGAGAATAGAAAATAAAAAAATATAGCATTACTTAACGCGTTACCGGGTATTCTGAAAATACGTTGCTTTTAAAAATTTATGATTTTACTGTCGAATTTTATAAGGTGTACACGCAAAGAACGCTACATTTAGAAGTAAAGTTAAAAAGGCAAAAGTATTGTGCTAGGAACAATGAGTCCAGGAGAAAATTGCCAATCTGCGAGTTCAGAGAGAGCATAAAAAGCATTAATAAACATTCTGGTGCGATGTTAAAATCTGAAGCTTTTCAGATATTCTTTCCTCTCTTTTTCTGTTTCTAAATTAACGAAGCAGCAAGTGCTATTGTTTTCCTTATTCAAGAAGTCTGCATACTCAGGAATATCACATCCTGTTAACTTCATTTTCCATTTAAACGAAATTTTTACCATTCTACACGCCATAAGATTTATTTTCCTTTTCTTTTTTTAATATTATCAGATCAATTAGTGACATTTTTATCTAATTAGATTCTGTCCATTCTCTGCTGTACGGCAAATAACCGTTTCAGACATCTAATTTAAAATCCAAGTAAAACTGATATTAATCACACTTGTGTTAAAATTAAATTAAATTAAACTAAAATTTATTATACGTCTATTTCAATCTCTTAAAATATTTCTGATGAAACACAACTGCTAACGCAACAGATATTTTTAAGAACGTAATGATAATAATGCTTTTCCTTAGCAATTAAAATCTGGATTGAAGTACTTATCTGATTGGAACTCTTACCTCTAACTAAAACAAATTTATTTCATACAGATTTTGTCCCTCGGGAATCTAAATTTCTTTAGTTAATAGCAGCACTTACAAACTCATAAATCAAACAGTGCCAATAGGCAAAACAGGAAAGCTGTCTCTTAAGTCATGAAATTCTAGGTTGCAGTAAAATGCTTGCATGCTTTCTTAAGAAATGATTTTAAGATTAATATCCCATTTACAGAACTTTGCAGTAAGTAAACGAGTGAACCAAACGCAAATGAGAGAGGCCTAAAAACTAAACGTCTTGTAGTTAACAAAACTAAAATAGTTGCAAGTTATAACCAAAATAATTTGTAACATTATTTGCAGCTAGTAATATTATAAGGTATTTCTCCCGCCTTCTTGGCAGGCCTTCGTGGTGAGGTGGCCTACACGCTGGGCGCGTATGCCAGAGGTCAGGGGTTTCGATTCCCGGCGAAGGCGTTGCATATTTTTCATCTTGCCTGCTTCCAAAAATATCTAATGTCTCTACAATGGCGCCCGAACTAAAAGGGCGGTGGAAGATGATTCTTTCCACTCAATATTTGGCGATTGGATCCCCTAAAATCTCCAGTCGTCCTTTAAGAAGGGAGTATATAAGGTATTTCTCCCGCCTTCTTGGCAGGCCTTCATGGTGTCATTGTCTGCAAGCTGGGCGCGTATTCCAGAGGTCCGCGGTTAGATTCCCAGCGAAGGCGTTGCATATTTTTCATTTTCACTGCTTCTAAAAATACCTAATGCCTCTACACTATTAGCAAACTAGAATGAAATTAGTAGTTTTATTTTTTGCTTAATAATTTTTTGCTTAATAAATCGTTAACCTATAAGCAGCACTGAGTTTTGAGAACGTTTTTAAACTTATAAAATTGTTATCAAATTACGGCAGAAAAATGTTTCTATGTTGCTTAAAATGATATGTTTATAATTAAATTTAAATAATTAGATAACAGACGTGACTCCAACATGGACGCTATGGATTTTTTGCCAGAAGCGAAGGGGCTATAAATTATGAAACCCAATGCTTCGTATAATATATTATGAGACCAGGAATGTTCAGTTTAAAAGAACTAAATAACTACCTCAGATATAATTTTCCTAGAATTTGCTAAGACCTTTAACCTTCCAGCACGCGCGCTTGGCAATTTTACATGAGCATGCGCGCGTTCGTATTTTTTACGACATCCATTATTTTACCGTTTTTGGCACGAAAAACGACAAAAATGAGTGAATATTGATAATAAATTTGTTACGAAATAAAATATTATTCTTATTATTGCAAAATACAAATGATATCACATTCAAATATAAGTAAATTATTTTTAATTTCTTACGTTATTGAGATGGAAATGCAATGCTGTATTTCATTATAGAAAATTTTAAATTTATTATTTAATAATTATATTTTAAAATCGAAGGTAATTTTAATATTTATCAAAGGCAAGTATAGACAATAAAAAAGGAAAACACCTTGGTAGGAAAAAACGTAATTTTAGCATTACGTACTTCTGCAAGGAAATTTACTTCTTACTGATACAAAAACGCGCTTTAAACTGACTTTAATATTTTTATTTATTTCTAAGAAATAGAAATAAAAGAAAATAAGGAATGGCAATCGCCGTTGTTCTCAGTTCCAAAGATTTCCTTTTCTTCATCAGATAATTCTTGAAGAATGCGAGCAAAATCAGCTGGTTGCGCATATTTTTTTGCCATGAAAACCGATATAAAATTTACAGAGCCAAATGTATTCAAATTAAAATAATACACGGCGATTAAGAACACAAAATTACAAAACATTTGAGGGGAAAAAATTTCCGAATTTTCCCGCACGACCACGCGCGTGTCGTAACTTTTACGAAAAAGTTGCCACGTAGCACAAAAGCTCAGTTAAAAAAAAAAGTCAAATGACTTCCTGTTGGCACATTCCATGATGTGGGGAAGGGTTGAAAGGAGGAATAGAAATGACCTTCAGACGTCTCAGCTTCGATATGCGAAAAATGTGCATTAAAAACTGAATTTGTCGTAAATTTTGCTCATGCGCGCGCTGGAAGGTTAAAGACAGATCCTGTAAGCAACGATTGCGTTTCTAAGCTAAGGACTGAACAGTATTAAAAAAAGTTAAGTTTTAGATTTAATTATAAAGCCAATTATATCTAAGTCAATTATTTTAACTTTTACCGTATAAAAATTAAAGATGAATTAATACAGAAGAACGCTATTATCTACTATTTAAGATTTTCTTCGGGTATGTACTATCGACCCAGATACTCCCATGTTTCAAAGATTTTGTGTTAAATAGTATCGATCTAAATTATTCGAATGTGGAACGATAATCTAAATGAACTGCGAAATCGTCAAATGTGTTGAAACTGATCGGTCTACCTCAGTAATGCTTAAGTAAGATACCAGTTCTCAGCTTAAGCTTAGAAATTATTATAGAGAGACCTGAATAAATGTGTTGTAATTGCTATGAGTAATGTAGTAGACATGTATAATTTGTGAATGAAGAATATAAATGTTGAAGTGACGTGTATACCATAAGAAGAAGCCTGGAGTCGCGGCAGATTTAAATATTCCTTGCTATTTGAGCTGACATTCGTGGCCGCAGATAACTGCGGACACTATTAATGCCCATTCCGGAACGTTACATGTTTCATTTAGTTACGGTAGAAGAGAGAATCGCGGTAGAAGCAGAAAGTAAGATATATTCGGGGCGAAATTTTAGTTCAGAGTGAGTTAATTTCGATTTCGGTAAAATTTGATTGGTTAATTAATAGTGCTCTAAAATTATTAATGGCTCGTTGAGTTTCAATTAGCAAAATCGTCTGCGTTAATAGCGTTATGTGAAAGACATTTGATGGATGTTAATTTCGAAATGACATAGTTTAGGGAAGTTCATTATAATCAAGTACTAATTTTAGAATCAGGAGGAAAGAGGAAATGCCTAAATGAAGGATCAGATGAAATGAAAAGATCAGAGTTTATTACAAAATCAAGTTAAAAGTTTTCTGTGATATGTTTTATATACCTCCCCATTTCAAAGAGAAAGGATCATAACGACGGAAAAGCCTTTCAAAGATAAAACGTTAAAGCATTAGTAATTGAAGAATATATAATTTATAACACATAAATCATGACATTTTGCGCTAAATAGTGATTTTTTAAATACTTCCAATGTATTGATTTTTAATCTAACATTTCTGAAACCCTAATATGTTTTCAATACAATTTCAAAAAGTTCTTGTTTTTGAAAAGTCCGATTATGATTCTTGAGAGAATGTTTTGGTATCTTTTCTCACAGAATAACACAAATATGAACATTTCGTGCACCTATTCCTTATTTTCATAATCATAGCAAATATAAAAGTCTATAGCACTAATTTTCCTATTTATAATTTATATTTCAATTTTAATAAATAATGTAACATTCTTGCTGAGATGGTGGTTCTTTGTTGTCATATTTCATTTGCAATTCCTTGTTTAACACACTGGAATGCTTCATAGGCTTCAGGATAAACATTGCCATCAAATTCTGTATATCCGCTTTGGCTGACTGCTGACTACTATGTAACTGCAGTGGTGGTGATTTATTCAATTATTACGCTCTTCTTCCTAGGAAAACAACTTTTGGTCTTTTCAAAACAGCAGAAATGTATTTCAGAAATGTTTAACTAAATTTTAACGTAAAATTTAGACGTAGGAGCTCTTTGGCAGCTATTTGAAAAGACTTTCGTTAACTGCACAAGGCAACTGGCCGCCGCCCAACCGGCATAATGGTTAGCAACGCTGAGTGTCGTACCGAAGGCCCCGGGTTCGAATCCTGGAGAAGGTATGGATGTTTTTAAGTATGTGCAACGTGGAGGCAGTCTAAATATGCGGTGAGCCGAAAGACCTATCGAGAGGTTGGTGGTGGGGAAAGAGGGGTGGGAGACCCTTGGATTCACCCCACGGGGTGCACTTCATTTAAATTGGGGGGGGGGGAACTGAGCGAAATCATACTGTCACTTGTACGGTGCTCAAGGTTCTTGCCAATGACAGGCGCAATCTTGCACTGCTCGCCACGATGAATTTCTTGGGCTTGTTCTGATACTGCTATCAGACAAGTGAGATAAGTCACAACAGGTAACCGGCCTTTATAGAGTTCCATTAAAAGTTTCATAAAAAAATCCATATAAAAATATATTATAGTCTATAATAAAATGAAAGGCCTTCAAATTTTTCTTCTATGAAAGTAAAAAGGAACAATTATACGCAGGTAAAAATGGGCCTCTGTTTTTCAAACCAATCCTTCTTCAACATACTCTTTACAAACACACACACATTTGTAACACTTTATTTATTCATCATAATTTCAAATTATTTTTTATACATTTCACATCTACCTCATAATTAATTTTCTTACAATTATTTCATTTCTTAATTCATTAATTTTTTATATGCATTATAACAGTATTTAAAGGCCCACCATTGGGCGAGCTGTAAAATCTCTAAAACCTGGTAGTTCGCACTTGGTTTCGATTCCAACCGAACGTGTAACGTGTATACGAGTCAGTTTCCTTTAGAAAGTTCTCTACGTAGGCATCCATTCCCTTAGTCACATAGCTCTAGTGTGCTTTGCCGTGATCAATTAAATCAAACAATATTTAATATTTTTACGAAATACCCAGCCGCGGTAAGATAGCTTTACCACAAGGCGGTTTTAGTCCTGCCAGAAAATACCAAAGAAGTGCTAGGTTGCCAGATTTGGCGCGAAATCAAACATTTGAGGGAAAAGTGGCGATAGGCGCTAGATGGATGGAAAACATTCTAGAACGATTTCTTACCGGTTTGTCCCAAACTGTTTTCGAAGGCAGGCCAAAAGCTATATAAACCATGCCGGTACTCCGGAGTAGCAGTTTTTAATCATAGCGTATCATCAAACGAATCGTGAAGAGTATTTTGAGTGTGTTGAGCTCCAAGAGCGATCGACCGAAGCGGGAGCTGTATTTAGTGTTTTGCCGTGAAGCCGTCTTGACCATTGTAGCCTGAAAGCTGATTGTTTCAGCGTGCTTGGCATAGTTTTTCGAAGACTGTAAACGTAGTTTTGGAACTGCACTGAGTAATACAGGCAAATAAATTGTATTTTGATACTTCATCAAATGTTGTCGTCAATCACTCCACCACGAACCCGTAGAACGCAACAATATTTTCCACATCATAGTTCAAAAACAAAATTTTTGTATCTTTCTTCGATATTAAAGTTTAAAAATATTTCATTCATCTTTCAAATAAATGTCAGTTCATTTGGGGTTCGAACTCTCTTCTTGAAGTAGCAGCCTTTCGTGCCCCAGCGTATCAATCGACCGACGTACAACTACGCATAATAAAGCAAATAAGTTAGCACAAGTATTTCAGGAACTTTACAATAGTTCATGAGCTATTTCTGTATCTCACATTACAAATGAAAGATATTCTTCCATGTGTTTTGCCTAACCTAAATCTCTACCTGTTTAAATATGATCTACAAACATTAATTCTGTTGCCTTTGCTTTTAAAGAATGTTAAACAAGCATTAAATCCTAAAAAAAGTTTAATCAGCTTCGTCCAGTTTTCTGAAATGTTAAGTTAGTTTTATGCAGCTATCTTTATATTTCTAACAGGTGTGCACAGTTGTATAAAAACTAATACTATGAACTACTTACGAATTCAAGAAACGTGGGACAAATATATAAACACGAAAATGCTGAAAGTAAAATAAAAGGCCTAAAGGCATGGCATCAGTATTTCAAATTCAACTTTTGTCTGATATGAATGAGAAAGGTTTCTCTACACGAAGTCATAAGCTAGGCTTCGTCGTAAATTGGGACCAGAAGATTTTCCGTTTAAGAATAACAGAATATAGCTACGATGCTAATCGTACAAGCTTTTATTCGCGTTTTTTGTCTGATAATAGAATTATCTGGTCTAATTTTTCTCTTAAATTTAAAGAGTAATCGTATTCAAAGTTCGAATTTTAAACATCCCTGGTCATATTATGAAAACATCAGTGGTATTTTATCTAGTTTTAGCAGTAAAAAGCAATAGTTATGTAAAATCATCATCAAATGACAAAAATTACGTATTTGAAGAATTTGAAACAGAAAATCCTTATACAACGTTCACCATCTGCATTCATGGGTTCTACTGCAGAAATGATACAGAGCATATGAAGAGTTCAGAAAAGAAAAGCTAGAAAAATTTCTTTGTTGCCTGCACAGGATAAAAAAAATACATAATCTCTTGCCACTTCTGCTATAAAACCATTAATCGAATTATAAGTTGCTGAAAAGCAACAATAGCAAACTTTTAAAGATTCAAAGATTTTACTGTTGAAATGCTTTTATCTGTGTCATGATAAAGGTATAACATTTTTCCGAGGCTAGAAATTGATGAAAAGGTAATGATAAATATGCCATTCACTGGCAGTGGATTTTGGTAAATGAAACTATTAAATATTAAACTTTGAAAACATAGGTATGATATTAGTTAAAAGCCAGGATGGGAAAGAAACCTAATCCTTTGCAAAAGCAATTTATTCTCTTGACAGAGCTAATACCATGTCAAATACAAACTTAACTGCAGTTTGATTTCTCTTTCATATGTAATTTGTAAATAGCTATTAACATTTTTTTTAATTCGCGCCTCTCTGATTGAGGCCCCGGCCATTGCAAGTGTAGCTGAATTATACTGATGTCCCTGTGAGATCTTTGCGAGCACTTTATTCCTGCACAAAATGAAGAGTTTAACCCTTTCCGGCAAAGCTACCTTTTAAAGTTGGAGTTTTGATTAAAAAAAAAAGGTAGGCAGTCTAATTAGGCCTAGAGGAGTACATAAGTAAAATTTTGTGAAGTTATCGTTTAACTCTGTGACACTGACTGGAATAGAGCTTCGAAAAGAGTGCTGAAACGAGAATTGTTGTCAATGAACTGACCTATGAGATGCGGAGAAACAAAGAATACAGACTCTCAGTTGTCCTAGATTATCGGTTAGCTCGGTCTGGGCACACCTAGGGTTCGCCGTTTGGGTTTAGGCAAGATTTCAAGGTAAAAATTTAAAACTAATATAGAATAAGAAGATTAGCATGCAGCCAAAAAATAACATAGAAATTTCTTTTCAAACAATTCTTTTTATACACTAAAAATATCTGGAAGATTTCTTTGAAAAATGAGGTTCTTAAAAAACTAAACATGGCTAAAATATACGGACTGGTTTGTGTTGAGCTTATATCTACTATAAATAAAGAAGATTCAGAGTAATCTATAGTAACTTATAAATCCTTTTTCATTTAATTTTTCTGTGAGTACTGAAGGAAATTTTTACGTGTGTCCAGACCGGACACACTGTGCCGCAAAAGATTAAAGGGCGAGACGTGTAGTGCGGTCTTAGAAGACACGCAGAATACGTATAATTATTATTTCATTCAAAACGTATCAGTAAATCATCATTATTAATAGAATTATTATAAAGTTGAAGTATTATACCCTATTTACTTGTAATTTCAAAATAATGCTGTTTTTCAGGCACAGTCGTTTGTTATACAGTTAAGAGGAGGAACCAAGCTTAATTTGCCCCTCCGCAAAGACTTCAAAAGTGGAAATTTGCACGATTTAGGAGATACAGGTGTAGAGTGTTCTTAATGAAAATTCCATATCTTCAGCAAATTTAACGTTTCTTGGGAATTTACTACCATTGTTATTCTTAGGCACTTCATTTTCTAGGAGAAATCAAATAAAATTAACTACCCAGACTAACCTTTTAAATTAAATGCCCAGAAAGCAGATTTTATTTTACTTGAAGAGCTTATTTAGAATTTAAGGTTATAAGATACTTTCTCCCTCCTTCCAGCATACTTTCGGTGTAACGGTAGCACACTAGGCGCATATTCGAGAGGTCGATGATTCGAGACTCGGCGACGGGATTGCTCATTTTCATCTCTCCTGCTCTAAAATAACAAATATATCTACAATGTTATCAGAATGCTGTGAGCTAATGTTAATCACGCCCACATTTTTGGTAAATAGTATTTGGAAGTTTTTATGTTCATTACTATGTTATCTTATCACTTTGCTGTTACTGTTACTTCCACTAATTTCGATCTCATTAGGATTCAAATTAGTTAACGTATTTAAGTAAAGATTTGTTGAAATCGAGAGAAAGTTCATGGCAGATATTGTCGACTGTCTCGCTGCTATTTCTCCCAGTGTTTGAAGTAGTTAAATCGGTTTTAACCTTGATAGCCGTAACTATTTAAGAAAATTTAGGAACCTGAGTCACAGCTTGAAGACGCGCTTTGTCTTGTAAATGGGATATTTTAATACTTAAAATTTATTTTAACTTTGTTTCTGTTATTCCCCCAAGCAGCGGAGACTGTTTGTATTGTTATATAAGTTGTGTAACTGTTATGTTCATGAACTATTAAAAAGGTTTATTTTATTCATTTTCTGTGTTTGAGTTACATTATTCCAGTATAGGTTGAAACCGATTCACAGGTCGCCTGATCTTCAAGGATCCAGAAATTAATGTTTAAAGTAGTTAGTATCTGCAAACAGTTTAGTTAACAAGAATAGAGAAGGAAACCGAAAGAAATTAGTTTATAAAATTTAATACGGATTTTTACAGGGAAGCAAATTACATTCTTTTCACAAACTTGTTTTTTAAAACAGCGTGACTGTAAAGAATGCAACTGTTTTATATGGTATCTTAAAATAATTTTGATGGTATTTTTAGTCGACAAAATTCTATTAGCTGTCACATGACAAATCCATACGAAAGCAATGGAGTCGTGGGGGATTTTTATGCTAAATTATTCCCGACTAGTAATCTTTTGATTATATTCTGCAGCACATATCCTTTTTATACACCTGCAGAAAGACTAGAAATACCAAAGGTGGCGTTCTTTTATGGTGATTCATAGGATTATTCTCTCAGTCATTGCATCTGGACAGGGAACGAACTCGTAATTACGAATCAGTTGTTTAAAATGAGATTTTTTCAGATAAGATTTATCATTTTTTGGTAGCATTATGTTGAACGGCTGAAACCTTTCCATTTGTTGGAAGGTATATTTGCGTTACAGGCGTGAAACCTTATGCATCGGTATTTTACAAGAACTATTAGGAAGAGTTTTTTATTTATTTTTTTATTTTTTTAGGCTGACTTTGCCTGATCTCCGATGTATCAAATACGTTATAACAAAGTGATACAGGCACATTTACGCATGCTTAAGTGCTTAAGGGCAGGGATTGCTTCATGGAACACATTTGTATCTTTTACAGAGACATTAGGTATTTTCGAAAAGCAGGAGTGATGAAAAATGAGCAAATCCTTCGCCGGGAATCGAACCAAGGATCTCTGGAATACGCACCCAGCGTGCAGACCACTACACCACGAAGGCACGTTAAGGCGGAAAAAATACCTTATATATTCCCCCTTTTAAAGGGCGACTGGGGATTAGGAAACCCAGTCGCCAAATCCAGATGACAGAGAATCATAATCTACCACCAATTTTAGTTCAGGCGCCACTGTAGAGACATTAGGTACTTTCGAAAAGCAGGAGTGTTGAAAAATGAGCAACACCTTCGCCGAGAATCGAATCACTGACCTCTGGAATACGCGCCCAGCGTGCAGATCACTACACCACAAAGGCACTCTAAGATAGCGTGAAAAATACCTTATAACATAACATAGTTATATAAGAAAGAAAAACATCTTGATATAAAAAAAATCGATAAAACTAAGAATTGAGGATGAGCTAATAGGAATATTTTTAGATTATTTTAAAAGCGAAAAATATCTACATTTTTAAATTACAGCAAAGCACAATAAGTAAAGAAGTAATTTCCCGCAGCTTTAGCAGAAATGAAAATTTCATTTGCAATATTTACTTTATGAAAATTTTCAGACGTATGGTATCTTACAAAACACATAACTTTAGATTTTGTAACATGATGCATGATGTATTAAAGAGCCGGTAATGTGAATAAATAAAGTTTTGGGATAATGCAAAGCAAGTGAATAACTTTACTTGAATTCATCTAAACTGCTATGCCGCGTCCTTTTGATCAATTTCGTTATGTGCGAACAGTGCAACTTATATTTTGGCACCGATCCAACGTAGTATTTAATCCCATTTCACTTTTACTCATCTCTTCTTTTCATATCAACTGAAAGCAAGCACAAACTGGAACTATGTGAACATATAAAAATAAAAGGAATTCTTTAGGGTTATGTTCATTGAACCATTCGGTAACGTCCTTAGAGTTTAAATCTGTTCTCGGGAGAAACATTCATATTAGATTTTTCCCAAAGGAAGAGCTATCTTTTCAACGAGTTCTATTAATATCTCGTCAATTAGCTGAAATAATGTCAAAGCAAAATTGCTGACAGTAAAATCAAGCATAATATCCAAGTTTTCGACTTTTAGGGGGTCATAAAACTAAGTTCTATTTTTACCGCTATAGCTTTGTAGTTTGCACTTGGTTATGAAACGAAACTACAGCTGAGTTATATAAAAATGATGGCCTTCGCAAAACGAATGTGGTTTAAAACATCTGCAATAAATCCGCACAAGGTATTTTAAAATATAGTCAGGGAAACATAAAAAGATACAGGAATCTGTAACTAAATGCTTTAATTTTGCGATAAATTTACATCTGCTTGCGAGAAATGTTTTTTTTTTTTAAATTTCCTTTCATAGGTATTAAAAAGCAGTCCGTAATAAATAAAGGAGTTCTATGGCCTTCTTATAACAGAAAAAATCTGAGTTATATTTTTATTTGGTTTATAATGACGCGCACAAAAGTATATATTAAGTGAATGGATACCTTCATGGAAGAACTGTTAAGAGAAACTGGCCCTTATAATATTACATATACAGAAAATTACGAAAAATACTATTCTCATGCAATCAGCCTATTTGTCAGACCTCTAACTAGAGTCGAAGTGCCATGGTTGAAGGACTCGTCCGCCAGTGGCCCAAGTTCTAATTTATTGCAATGAATTAAAAGTTTCGACGTTTCGTTCATTTTGAACTGTCTGCTGTGACCTTCTGTTTGTTACGACTTCATTGTTAAGATCTTTTTCACCTTTGTCTTAAAATTAAATTTATGAATAAATGGTTTTAAATGCAAACAATTAATAAACCAACAGATGCTGTCATTAGAAAACGAAAACTATTATCTATATTATTCTAGATATTACTTAAAAAAATACTTTGAATCATTCAAAAGTTATGTATGTTAGAACTTTGCATTTTGAAAATAGAATCAATATTCGTGAGACATCCTCGACTGCTAAGGGATTAAGCTATCGCACTAAGCATAAACAAAGAAAAAAAAATAAAAATCGGTATGCTATTATAATTATCCAATCAAAAAATAATGAGAAAATATGTAAATAATATTTTCTCGTATTGATATATTCTCATATTTATTAATATTATTTACAAAATATTCTGCTTATTTCTAACAGCAGGATAATATGATAACATCTGATCCAGGCGGTCCATTCCTCCCATTTTGTTGTTGTAATCTTTTACAATTATTGGTCTTTTTACAGTTCTTTTCCGTGTTCCAACATCAATCATCGAGTTATTATGGACTGTACTCATCAAACGTATATCCTTCTTGTCTTTCCAATTCACAACCTCATTTTTTCTCTTTTTCTGCTGAGTAGACGTTGAAGCCATCTCTCACTGTCTTGTATCTTATGTAAAATGGCGCGAATATTCGTAAAACACGGGGCACATTCAATTAGAAATAGAATGCCTGATTAGTGCTACCCTCTAGGAGGTATAATGTAGAAGAACGCTTGAGCCGCGTTACGGCCGCCCTGCGGAAGCCTCACTTGAACGCACTAGGCGCGTTACGGACGACAAAGAGGTTAAGAAGATTTTCTCATTGAAACGCCTTTGATATCCTATCTACCAACAAGAAGTTTTCCCCACTGAATTAATGCTAAAAGCGCTAAGATTTTTACCTTCAAGCTCTACGCAAACATTTTCACTAATAAGATTATATATGTAAGTAAAAGAATATGAATAAGGTATTTTAAAATTCCTGAAAGATTTGTGTTGCTCGAAATGTACGTATGTATGTCGTTAGTAAAACTGGTGATATTACAACGTGAAGCAAATGAGGAAAATGAAAAAAAAATACCAAAATGAAAGAACAGTAAACAATGTTACAATAAACAATGTCTAATGTTAATATATTTTTTATAATTCATTGTCTTACCAGGTGGGAGTAAAGCTTTCCGTTACGTCTGCACATTTTTAGGAAACCGAAATGTAAATGCACAGTGTTGTCTCTATTTGTAATGCATTACAGGCTACTTCAGCATATGTTCATTTTTACTTAAATTTTCAGCTCTGTCTCCATTTTTACATTTTCGGTAAGTAGCTTTAACCCTGTTAAGCAACTACTGGCCAGTGAAAGAATTTTATAACGCTATCTACTGCTATTATCTTTATCTAATTATTATCATCGGATAAAATAATATCAGACTAATTTGTTTTTACACCTAACATCTAATATTAGACCCTTTCTTATACAGACTTCATGGACGCTTTTTGAGATGTTTTAAGCTGACATTCGTATTTCACGTTAACCACGCATAGTCGAATGTATTCGTATATATTGCGAATTCATTTGCAGCACATCTGATTCAAAAAGAACAGCTTTGCTTCATGCTTCATTGACGTGTTTTGTAATGTGTATATCTGAATTTCTGATTTCAGGTTAGACTAATTATAATTTCCCCATATTTTTTGCACTGTTTTTGTGCTTATAAACTGGGATCGTATTTCATTATTTATTCTTAAAGCTGTTAGAGAACTCGGTATTATTACTTAACATTTCAGAGCAGTTCATAAGCATGTTTCGGGAAGACTACATGACCAGGTACATTTTGAAAATCTGTCTTTATGGCTATGACGGTTTTAATCAATTGAAAACTTTTGCGATAGAATACGAAATTAAAATTTCATACGGGCTTTCTAAAACCAGAATGCTCTTAAATAAGCTATTCCTCACTCTTATGATAAGGAATAATTTACCTAATAGCATTTTGTTATTAAATCATTAGCTAAATGTCTTTTCCGAAATAATCTAGTTAACACACGAAGAACTGAGACTGAAGAAAATTATCAAAATTATATGAACTAAACGAGTTTCGCTACCTGTGAATATATCAGTTTTAAGGAAAGAATAAAACTGAATTATACCTCCTAAAATGTTTGAATTTTATAATTGCTGCATGAGAATTGGAACACCTATTTATGCATTTGTATGTTCTGGTGTAATAGATATCATTTATGACTGTTATAATATATATTATTCATGAATTATAATACATAGCATTAATCATAATATATATATATATATATATATCATTCATGAATTGTGATATATATATCATTAATTGTAATATATACCATTCATTATATTTCATTCATTCTTAACATATATCAATCTTAAATTTACATTAAAAAATGTAACCTCAGTGTTGTCCGTAGTAGTTTATGCTTACTGTCCCTCAGCAAGTTGTTTAAGGGTATGTAAAGTAATTTTGATCGTACAACAATACATGTTTTCATGGATTAATTCCGCTACGTAAAGATCCTTTCACATAGATACGTTTTTCAGCTAGATCTGTATAAAAGTTTTAGTTTCGTACATTTTTCGCAAAATGTTTTCTTAAGTGGTTCATGACTTTTAAAGCCGATATTATTTAACCAACATTTTATGTTGGACCATAAGTGTAAGACTACTAATTTAAGAGACATTTAATTGTGAAATTTTCAAAATATCTTGTATAAATCTAAAACTGAATTGAACATGATGCTTCTGCACCCGCCAATGATAAATCACTCATAAATATAGAAACAGTTAAAGTGTTGATAGCATAATGAAATCATAGTAATTGCGTCCATAAGGCAAATACGGTAGAATAAAGTATTCAAATCCATAAAAGTGAGATTAATATTCTGAAAAAAAACCATAAGAAAATAAAAATGATACCAAACAAAGCAATCTGCTGTTAAAATTCAAATCTGTATAAAAATTTGAATAATTTTCTAAATCAGCTTAGAAAAAGGGCCAGCAAATAGTCACTAGCAACTTGAAAGATTTATCAAAGTGAAAACTGATCCTTCATGTCTGCTTTTTCATGTTAGATTCAAAAATAGTAAACTCAGGCTGGTTCTTAAACAAGGCAAAATTTACCGATTGATTGGTAGCAAATGCAGAAAAATTCTCCCATTTCCGGAGGAGAATCTGGCTTCAACACCTGTTCAAAGAATAAACTCATTCAGATCTTTTCATCCAAATTTCACACTTAAACGAATAACATAAAATTAAAATTAATAATTAAAACCTCAGCAGTTATTAAGTGGTGCAGTGAGTAAAATCAAAAGTAGTAAAAAATTGTGAAATAAGGCTCCGGAAATATAGGATTGGTATTAACGTCATTGATTAAAGTTGACATGTTCTTTATGAATTTGGAAGGATATAAGCAAATTTTAATTCATCGTTTTAATAAGCAATTTAATTAATTTTAGCGAAAGAAAAACTTAAGTATGATTAATGGGCTAAAATGATTAGAAAAGAAAAATAAATAAATATTTGTTTCCTAAGATTAATTTCGTGGTCTTTAATACAAGATTTGAGACCTCTCTTATTTTGATCGAGTGTTTAACAACGATGAGAAATGCAATATTTAAAATTCCCCAGAAACGTTTAAAGCATGTCCCTGAAATTATTTATAATCTAAAACTGAATTTTAGTTTATTAATTCTCTCAGAAATTTTTTTTGAATTCATTTGACAAATGTTTGTTTGTCAAATCCATTTAATGAACGGTTAACTTATTCCAAATTATTTTGATATTCTTAACTCTTAAAAGACAAAAAAAAAAAAAAAAAAAAAAAAAAAAAAAAAAAAAAAAATCACGGGTTGAATATCATTCTCTTAATGTTTGGAGAATTTACAACGAAAAGGTCAAAAACAGATATGATGAAACTGGTTCCCCTAGATGAAAATTATAAATAACTATTCGGCCTCATTTGAATACTTTGCAAGAAATTGTTTCAGGTTTAAATAATACTGAATGCATATCATAAAAGCAGAAACTCGTGATGTATGTTAATTGTGAGTTATGGTGCTTCTCGTTACCAATAAGCAAGAACAATGTTAACTTATTGAGATAAGAACTAACATTAGTACTACAAATAAGCAATGAAAAATTAAATAATTTGCCTAAAATAATGAAACTAAACTATCAAATGAGTTAGATGTAAGTTGGTCTATATTTAATTTTCGTTCCTTAGTTAAACAGTAAGACTTTTAATGCACTGAAATAGAAAATAACATCAATAAAATGATCGAAATATATTAGCAAAATTTAAAACAAAATGATCTCCGTTGGCAGATACTCTTACCTTTTATATCTTTAGTCCTGTGCTACCCTAGAACTTTGTCATTTGCCAGTTAAATTAGACTGCTATACACGAGTGACCTTTCGTCACACACGTCGTCTAAGACTTTTTTGTTTATATTACTCTATTTAAATTTCGTCTTTAAAACTCGACATACAGAATTCTGAAACTCTCTTAAACGGAAACCGAACGCTTTGATACTGTTAAAGTGTCCATTAGAAGCTTCACAAATCAATTTAGACACCTCAGGCTTATCGAAGAACACGGTTTCCAAATTACGTGTTTCACATATTTTCACTCATATTTCATTTGGTGAACTCGCTATAGAATACGTTAAGTACCTGACGTTGACTCCCACAGTCGCCTCGATAGCTGTTTCCTTCATATTCCCAAATGTTATGTTTAATCCTTAGTTACTAATGAGTAACAGGTTTTATGCAACATAATTAATATTCATCAGTTACGCATAAAAATACCTTTATAATGATGTCACTCTAATAAGCTTCCTGTTGGTTAGATAAAGAGAAAAATAAGTATATTGTATAAATTTATCACGTAAAATCATTAAAATATTTTAAGATGTGAAATGCTTAAAAATACATTATATTTCGATTTCCTATACAACTACTTTAAAATTGGAAGTATGGGTTTTTATTACAGTAAACAATAAAAATGTGAAATATAAAATTTCAAAATTTTTATTTGTCATTTAATATTAGCGTGTATTAAGAGAATGCTTTCCGATATTTCTCTCAGCATCAGTTTTAACTTCATTTAACGTAAAGTTGGATATTGTTGGCTTAATTGAGAAATTTTACTTTGTAGTATCAACTAGAGGTTTCTCCGAGCGTGACGAGCTTAGCCCTGAAATTTCAAAGTTCTTCAAAATGTCACGAATAAGTGGCATTTTCTTGATTTTAATTAAAACATGAATCTCTCATTTTGTACCTTGATTCATTTTCTTCCAAAATTCATCGAAACCGAAATCAAATACATTAAAAGCTAGCAGAAATTTTCATTTGTAATGAATACAGAAGGCAGCCTTCTATACGGAATTTTCCAGCCGTAACGCTGAGAGGGTTAAATTAGCATCTATCCGTCTCTCCCATTTATTGAAAATTTCATGACATAACTTTCATTTTTTTATTACCATCCGTTATACTTCAATAAGGTTGCCCTATAAATTCCGAACCACAGATTAAATTTATTCCAGATTTGCATGATATATCAGATACCACTTAAAGTTTAGTCTACTTTTCTGCAGTTATTTCCCTAAAAGTCCTAGATTTTTTCAGAGTTTTGCAGCGTTTCCTCTTCCGTTATTTCAGATGCGTAACCTGGTCAGAGACGGGAAGACGCCAGTGAATACAAATCAAAGGCTAACCTAATTCCTGTTCGTGTTACGGGACAAAAAGAATTAAAATATAGCGGTAGTCTTTCCGCACTTTTTTCCCATCAAGTAAACTTCTAGAAAGGGCAATTGCACTAGCTGAACATTTAGAAAGTTTTAGCCTTCCAATCACGTAACGTTTTATGACGCTTTTTTTTTTTTTTTTTTGCGACAAAGGGGGATATAATTCTCAGTAATTTCATATATCTCTGATCTTGATCATGTATTTTCTTTCAGTACGTTTTTCTATATTTTATTTTAGAAATAATTGTTTGTAAAATGTTATGTATATAAAATTACTATTATCTTTAAATAAAGGCGCCATTGCAAGAAAGCACACGGCTCTAAACATTTTTATGCTACATATAATCAGGACATTAAAGAAGTCAAGTATGTAATAAATAGTAAATTAAATAATATATAATGTATGTAATAAATAATAATTTAATACCGTTTGTGTTTCTTAAGTCTTATTTACTGAAAATGACAGTTTGAGGGCAAATAAATTTTAGCTGTAATTTCCAAGAGTGAATCATAAAGGAAAAAAAGTTTGACCTCACATTTTATTTCTTTTTGTTTCACATTTTTAATTTTTTATACTTTATGTATTTATTTTGGTATGAAATAACAATAAAATTATAAATATTTTAAATAATTGCAACTATTTTCTTTCTCAACAGATATGAAGAACTCTTATGATTTGAAAACATACAATAGCTAGTTTAAACGCATTTTTCAACAGCAGTGATAGTCACTTTAGATTTAGAGATTAAGGTGATAGCTGCCCATGATTAGCTGCACTAAGTTATTTTTAACACTGTTTCTGGGTTTGTAAATAAGCGTTACAAGCGATTGAAGCAAGACAAACATAAAAAAGAGGCAACCAGTGTTTTCAGTTATGATCTTATTTCTTCTAACTGCCAGTCCGCGCAGTAACAGTTTACTTTACATTCATTTGCATATCTTTCTAAATAATTACAAGCGCTTTTCCCAAACCCAAGTGAAGATTTGCGAAGGACTATCAAGAAAAAATAAAAGGAAATTGAAACAAAAATCGTAACAAACTATCAGCTGAAGAGAGTTCTTGGTGAAGGGGACTGGTAGTATACAAGACCTGTGTCGACTTCTCACAGGAACAATATTTATGTAACTCCCCAACTAATATACTACTTTCCATAAACATCATTATTAGCTGTAAATCAACTAAATGCCTCGTGTTTTCTTAGAATCTCAAATGAGACCTCTTTTCTAATTTTCATAGCAATTAAATTTAGAGAAAGCATTTCCTTATTCTATCTAATGACGGTGTTATTTTCTTATAGTTTCTCTAAAGGATACTTGTTATATTAAGTAAACTAACCTTTTCTCATCTAACACTAATATATTCTATATGTGCACTGTTACTCACTTTTAATATGGTTCAATGGTAAAAAAAAGTAGCAGATTATTGAATATTAGACTATTAGACTTTCAAATCAGAGAATAGTAATCAGTCAATAATAATGAAATTTTAAGAGTATTAAAATTGTATTGTATCATCCTAGGCAGAAATATGAGTTCTCACAATTATAGACTTTTGAAAATAAATAACGCTGCTAAACAATTCTTTTACTAAACACATGATCAGTTCTCATTCTCCTATAATTTTGTGTGCTGATTTTTAAAATGAAATCAGATTTCAGATTACCTACAGTTTTTTTTTTCTTTTCTTTCCTTCCTTTTTTCTTTTTTTTTTAAGTATGAAAGTATGAAACCCTTATTCATATTTACTTTGATTTTCGCTTTTCCACATATTTACTGCTATTGTTGCTTTTCCAACATTAAATTACAGTATTTTAACAAAAAAAAAAAAAAAAAAAAAAAAAAAAAAAAAGATAAGTTAAATAGATATAAATAATTACAAACATATATTAATTCATTTCCATTCAAAAATCTGTGTGCGATGTTTCCTTTATCTAGTTCAATAGGTATACTTATAAGGTATTTCTCCTGCCTTCCTAGCGTGCCTTCGTGGTGTAGTGGTTCTGCACGCTGGGCCGGTATTCCAGAGGTCCGTGGTTCGATTCCCGGCGAAAACGTTTGCTATTTCTCATCTTTCCTGCTTCCAAAAATATACCTAATGTCTCTACAGCCTTATCAAGCTGCTTTTTTTTCTAAAAACAGCGCGCTTTTTTTTTTTTTTTTTACTTTAGTGCACGCTTTTCACTTCTTTTCCATGAAGAAGCATAAAAAGCGGTGTAGTACATAATAGTTATTTATTGCGTTTCCATTTATTTTTCAAGCTAATTTCACTTATACTTAACTTATTAAGTATGCTTATAGTATGATTTGCTAAGTTGTCCAGAAGTGCTTTAAAACGTCGTGTATTCAACAATACATGCTGTCACCAATAACCTGAAACGTCAACGCTGAAATGAGAATATGAAGAAATAGCAGATTAATGCTCAAATTTGAGTTATAAAATATATTACAATTTGAGTTTTGTTTATCAACACCATAGGTTTATAAAGTGGAAGTACTAGTTAATTAATTAACCTGTTAATAACGTGGCAGATGCCTAGAAGAATTAAACTCTGAAGTTGATACAGAGGATAAAAAAGTATTGTTGTAAAAATTGAAACAAATCCACTTTATACTTAACAAAAACAATATTAAGTTATATGCTAGAAAATCAATACAACTTCAGTATCTTGTTTTCAGATTATAAAGAGAAATTCTGCTTAACGCTAAATCCAAGAGGCAGTTTGAGCAACTCCGCGTAACACTAAAAGTCTGATGCGAATTCTTATCCTTACATATAGGTTGGCTGCATGTATTTCCTGGTTTTCCTCATACGTAGCATAAATACAATTCAATTTATCTCATAAATTTCTCCTTATACAGTTAATAGTTGTTTTGCTACTTTCAATCACACAAACAAATAAATAACTCTAACATTATAAGATCGAGTAAGGTTCTAAAATTTGTTCAACTAAACTGATGTATAAAGAAGGTGGGGAGATGTGTAAAGCCATAACTTAAAAAGATGCAAGTAAACGTGCACTGGCATGTGAAAGTTTGCTGTGTGATTAAATTAAATTTCTCTTGAATTTAAGCAGATTTTTAGTTAAAGTCATACACTTACGGTAAATTATAAACCAATAAATTAATTTAATATTATAAAATATGGAAAATTTGAGATAAGGAAGAACTATTGGTCTTTAATTGGTGTTTAATGTGCTCTCTGAGAGTAAACATATTTAAATAAACAGTAAAATACTAAATGAATATTTCATCATTATATAGCAAGTATAAAGCTTTAAATTTTAGAACATAGATTAAAAGTAATTCTTAAAAAAATATCTCTTCCTGGTATTCTTGGTAACCCAGTTTTTAAGCATTCATAAAATGCCTGCGTATATGATGTGAAATATAGCATTTTAACTTCTTATGGTATATGAAGAATAGTTTCTAAAAGCTCTGCCTGTGGTCAACGCCCGCGCTTTTCCCATGAATACAAATAAGGGTACAATCCAAATCTTGCATAAATTAACAGAAAAGGGAGGAATATTTCTGCAATTTTTCCATCTCATGGATGTCAAACGTAAGGAAGTAAAATCCATTAAAAAATTGTTAGAAAAAGATGGGATATTACCAAGTTATACGTGTATGAACTGAATAAAGAGCAACAAAATTCATTTTTGACATTTTTAGGAAAGTAAATGCAAAAAACGGGCTAGTAAGTTTTGATTCCACACAGTGTCCATTGCGTTTTCTTCTATGTTTACACTCTCACAGTAATTTATAATTTTGTGCCATTTGGTACAGGGAAAGGATTTTCACGCAAGTAATTTAAAAGTAATTTCAAAATATTAGTAAGTATTTTTAAGCAAAAGTTAAACTAGTTTGAATATTAGTAAAGAATTTTTAATTAAAATCCTGAAGTTTTTTACTTAAAAATGCTTTACTAATATTGTCATTACTTTGAATAAGAATCTGGTAATCGCACAGAAAATTAATTAATCTTCAACTATTTTTTTATTTTTAATTAATCCGTGTAATATTATAAGTCGGCTACGTGCCAATACTGAAGCCTGCAAGTGTTTTCTAGAAAACGAATTCTAGAAGATTATGTTAATGAAATTTCTGTTTTGAAAAAAAAAATTATATTGGCAAATATTTTTCACAAAAATACAGTTTTCTAAACTGATGTTTTATTTTTACTTATGTACACATGGAAGCAATTCCCTTTTCAATTTGTGCATAGCCCCTAAATATGATTCCTGACTTTGATACCGAATATTTCGATTAATTTCTGTCGTACGGGTGTCATACTTTTCGTGTATTATTTTTTGTGACGAGGAGAAAATTTCCTTAAATATGAGTAAAGGGACCGGGGGGTACATATAAAGTTAGATTTCATATTTTATATTTTTTAAAATATGAAAAGATGAATTTTTGCTTCATTTAAAACACTTTTGTAGCTAGAAGTATATGTCAAAACCAAAAGTTGCAGAAATAAGGGCCGGGTCAAGAGTTTCAGGAACACAGTGTATATCTGCACTTTTTCTTAGACAGCTCGCATATCAGTTGTGGATTTATTCTGTAAATTAGAAAAAAATGGTGAATATTCAGTACATAGAAAATAGGTCTATGAATAAATCATAATACTACATTTAATGCTAAATTGATATTTTTATAACTATTGTACTCTTAAAATTCTTATACAACATAATAATAGTAATCTTATTTATTTCTGTAAGGCTGGTTGGTTATTCTCGAATCCAAAGCACCTATGGGCTATTTGCCCAGGGTAAAGGATGCCTTTATGGGGCATTTTCTAAGGGGCACTTGCTACTATTGACGTTGCGCCTGTTGAATATCATGAAAACCAACCAGATATCCAGCCCATTCCCTTAGGATAGGACCCATGTTAAACTCTCACTATCAAGCAGCCCTAGTCCCACCAGCGGCCGAGCGGTAAAGTCGCTGAACACTGGTAGTTCTGTCCGAGGTTCGAATCCCGCGAACGGGCTGGCTGCATGGGAGTTTTCGTGGTTTTCCCCGTGTGTAACATATATACGAGCCAGTTTTCCTTAGAAAGTCCTCCACGAAGGCATCCCTTTCTTTAGGCAGATAGCCCTCGAGGCTTTGCCATAATCGCGCACACACTCAAGCAGCCCTAGCCACTCGGACATGGGTGGGTTCACCATTTCTGTAAGTAAGAGTTTGCACTTTACATAAATGAGACATAATATTGTATTTTAGTATCTAGCTTTAAGATTATTTTTAGGAGTAAATGAATTGCGGATAATAAAGATTTTAATCACATTCCATATATTTTTGTCAGTATTAATATTAACGCTAATAGTGTAGTCTAATAATAACAGCAACATTATTAGTCTAAGGAGGCAATTCTTTGTTGCGCAGATGAAATAGACTGAAATAATTTATCACCTAGACCTAATGCTAAGTTTTAAAGAAAATAAAATTTAAAAAATTTAAAAGTTTAATCAGGTTACAATCCATTTCAGGTACACATCTTTTCAGAAAGGCATAATAAAAAGTATAAATCATAAGAAGGAAATTTATAAAATTAAATAGAAGTTAGAAAAATTAAGAGAAACGTCAGGATGGTCTATTTGTCATTACTGGTCTATTTGGCATTGCTGGTCTGTTTGGCATTTGGGAGGACAGAAGTTTCGATTTCCGAAGCAAACACTATTAAAATGTATAAGTTTTTGAAACGTAGACTTACAAATATTTGTTGAATTTTTACTTATTTTTGTGCTCTAAATGCCCGGTTAAGCAAGGCGTGTTTTTCGTTATTTGGTTGTTAACTTGAAAATTAATCTGGATTTAATTAGTGCAAATTTATTACTTAGATTTTAATGAAGCAATTAAGTAGTTAATGTTAATTAGTTATATAACAAGGAATGTAGATTTAACTAGCTCAGATTACGTATAGTTATGCTTCGATACGAAATAGAACCCCGAAATCTCGATTTATAGTAACGTTGTAACTGAGAATGCTCTAATGTGGTTTTATCTTCTGTAATATATTCTTCCTGCTTCCCTTTCTTCTTGCTTTTTCCAATTTTTTAATTGCAAATATTATTAAAGAAGCCCATTACATAGTCATATTTTATAAATAGCTCTAATTATGTGCCTACGACTTCTGTAGCTTATATGACAATTTTCAATCAATAGTTTTGAAACACTTAGTTCTATAGAATCACGATAATTAATATTCTTCAGTTATTTCTTCGCCAATGCGTATTACATCAATAGTTGCACGCACCGTTTAGTATGGAGAAAACAAAGTATTTTGCACAGTTATTAAAATATTTCAGAAAGAAATACCTTAAAAACTTAAAGGGTTATACGATTAAGGATTAATTTGAAAGGATTCAACAGGCTCTATGACTGCAGGAATGATGTTTCAAAAGTGTGGGGAGGTTTTACAGAAAATGCAATCTTATGGGAGAAAATGTTTATTTACTTAAATGTTAACACAAAGGAAGATTTCTTAAGGAAAATTTTATGAGTTCATATTCTATTACCTGCATCATTTGGACCAATTTCTGATGCCTTAACCATTTGTTGCAGTGGGAAGTGAACATATGTACTATTTAGCTAAGAATTTTCCGCTTATTAACAAATCATGTTACTTCTTTGGCGAAATTGGATATCTGTTCGAGAGTAAAATAATGCATGCAATGATTCGTTTCTAACAAAATGCCTTACTATAAATAAGAGATTAAAACCCATTAAAATTAGAATAATAAACATTAATATATTTTAAAATCTTCTAAAATTGCTAAAAACATTGTTAAAATTATTGTGGTGTCACTTTTATTATCAATAATAATCGATTTCTACATTATTCAACGTTGATTTATTACAATGATAACAATGAAGTAATTTATTATTCGATCCAGTTATAATGGCAATTTTTTTTTATTATAAAGTCTCCGTATTCTTTTGTGCATCGGAAATTGTGTCTTCTCACCCTCTGCTCCGAAAGCTGATTTGTTATTTAAGAAGTTAAACTGATCGACGAAAGGTGTTTAAATTGAAAATAGCTTACTCATAATTCATGTTAAATTTTAAGTATGAAAGAATAAACTGACATTTGGCACAATCATTCAGGTTGTAAATATTATGTTATGTTCTTAACAGTTGCGAATTCATTTTGGCCTTTTTCTTCCTAACTTCCTGCATAATAATTGTCCCAGTTACAATATTTATGCAAACCTCTGTTACTCAAGAGCATGGTTAAATACTTAAATTTCGTAACTGAAACGTGATGCTTAATCCTAGATAGTTTTCTTGCTGTTGGTTAAAGTGCTCGTCGCTGCTAGGAGGTTCTTCTTATCGGTTACTGTGTAGAGACATTAGGTATATTTTGGAAGCAGAAGTAGTGAAAAATGAGCAACGCCTTCGCCGGGAATCGAACCACGGATCTCTGGAATACGCCCCCAGCATGCAGACCACTATACTACGAAGGCACGCTAGGAAGCCAGGAGAAATACTTTATGTACTCCTCCTTGGGGTTTTTAGGAGATCCAATTGCCAAATCCTGGGTGTGGAGAATCATCATCCACCACATTTTAGTTCGAGCTCGACTTGTAGAGACATTACGTATTTTTGGAAGCACGCAAGATGAAAAATGAGCAACACCTTTGCCGGGAATCGAACCGCGGACCTCTGGAATACGCGCCCAGCGTGCAGACCTCCACACTACGAAGGCATGCCAAGAAGTCTGGAGAAATACCTTATAACTGTTAATTGGTAACTCAGAAATCCCGTTATAAATGTGAATGAACATTAACGTTAATTGATAGAACATGTACATGTGTAACTGTATGAAGAGCTAAAATTTTTTAATAGTTAGTAAATTTTAGCCGTTCCAACAGTTAAATATTATTAAAAGCAGTAGAAAAGTTTATATCTTGTCCCAAGTTATCGAAATTGTCAGGTTTTATACTATACATTTAGTTGAAGCTCAATCAAGAGATATGTTATGAATAAACTTTCAGTTACTTGTATTTAGTGATTTGTAAGTTCTTTATCTTTATGCAGAAGATAACTCGCTTGTAGTTAGTGTTAACTCGCTTTAACACTTGTAGTTAGGTTTGGCATTAGGAAAGCATTCAAGCTCAGAGCTACAAGTTTATGACAAGCGGATAAATAGCTAATAAATAATAAAATAATAAATAAATAAATCTATTAAAATCTGTTACACTGCTGGTTTTAATTAATAAATCAGAAAATAAAAATAGTGTTTGAAATATGAGAGATATTTTTCAATATCTATGTTTCCTAGCACACATATCAGCAAAACGTCAGATTCGAACATCTTTCTGAAATTTTGTCAAATGCTATGGCGTGTTATAAATATTTCTAATACCAAAATATCTTATTAGAATGATTTTTAGATAATTAGAACTTACTGAATTGTAAGGTTACTTAATAACACCTATTTAAAAACATTCTAAAACTTTAGGGCACTTCAGTGGCCAAATGATTCAAAGAGAGAAGAGTGTTAGTTCTTCCAGGATTCCGTGACAGATGGAGTTTTCTGCTTGGAATGGCTCTTAAGTGGAATTATTAGTACAGAGGATATGAGCCAGTTTTCATCACACAGTTCTTCATGAAAGTATCTTTGTTAAGGGAGATAACACTCATATGCTTTTCCATAAAAGTGACCTAACATAACCAAAAACGTTTATACTTTTATAATCATTAGTGTAGATATACTTCCATTGTTTACTATGTCTTAAGACGAAGCTTAGAAGTGTTAGAAATGTTTTTTGAACAACATGCTGCTGTGATACTAAACTAGTTCCTTTCTGAGCCGTTAGTATCAGTGATTTTTATTGCATAAAAATTGATGAAAAATTCGATTTAGTAGTTTACTAAACACTTTTATAAGTAATATCCATATAAATCCGGCTGTAAATACACTGACTACCAATAAGTATTTGGACACCTGTGATAGAAAAGAAAAACTAACTTAATTCAAAATCAATAGTTGGTAGAGCCTCCACGATAGGTAATTACAGCGTGGACCCTCCGGGGTATACTTTCCACAAGCCTTTGTATGACAGCTAGTGGTATTTTCTTCCACTCGGCTTGGAGAAGACATAGAAGTTCCTTCACCGTTTTTGCACGGATAGTGCACCCCTTAATTCGGCGGTACAACTCGTCCCAGAGGTTCTCGATAGGGTTCAGGTCTGGACTCTGGGCAGGCCAGTCCATTCGATGAACTCCATTGGCACCATACCAAGCCTTGGTTAACGTCGAAACATGACAACTGGCATTGTCGTCCTGAAAGTAACAGGGGTCCAACCCGTAAAACTGCCACAACGTAGGAAGCACATTGTCATCCAAAATAGTGCAGAAGGCATCGGAGTTGAGCTTACCATAAATGGGGACCAAGGGTCTCAGCCCATACCAGGAGAAACACCCCAGACCATAATTCAACCTTCGCCGAACTTGACTGTTGGAACAATGCATTCTGGCAGGAGACGCTCTCCAGGTAGACGCCAGACTCAGACCCTGCCATCTGAACGGCAAAGGGTGAACCTTGATTCGTCACTCCAAAGAACCCGTTTCCACTGATCTACGGCCCAATTTCGATGTGTTTTGCACCACAATAACCGAGCAGCGCGATTGGACTTTGTGATCAAAGGCTTATGGGCAGCAGCACGACCATGAAAACCAAGCAGATGTGCTTCCTTACGGATTGTATTCATTGAAACAATACTCCCGGATGCCTGTTGAAACTCCTCGCGGATGAGGGCCATCGGTTTGGGTGCGGTTCTTCCGAATTTCTGTGGACAGCACTCGTCGGTCTCTATCTCCAGTTTCGTTGGTCTGCCGACTCGGGGCACATTCCGACAATCACCGCTCACCTTCCACTTCTTAATCACATAGGCCACTGTCGATTTTGGGTACTTCAGATCGCTAGATATGTCCCTTAAGGATCGGCCACATTTGTGATACCCGATAATTATACCTTTCTCGAAATCAGAGAGCTCTGAACTGCGAGGCATCTTGCATGCGACTAAAGCCGATGCTGTTTCCTACACGATATATACCAGAGGATTCCGTGACGTACCTTAGAACCGCAGATATCGTCATTTGCATAGGTGTCCAAATACTTATTGGTAGTCAGTGTATATAGAGCATTACTAACTGATTTCTGTAGTTATGCACTTGTGATTTAATTGTAGAGCAATAAAGCTTTAATATTATGGCCATTGTTAGGTAAAGCGTCTTTAGCTGAGAACAAATTTAATCGAACTTCGACTTCTGGTATGAAACAAGAGAGCTAAATATACTCTCGTTTAGGTAATTTGATAGGCAGTTGATAAGTGATACCTTTCATATGAGATGAGAATCGGCTAATCAAGCACTTGCTGATAATCAACTCTACCAGATCACAAATTAAACTGATAATTAATTTGGAATAAGAATAAAGGACTTCCGTTGTGATAATTTAATTAGTGGTAGCCTTTCATGAAATTATGTGCTTTATAAGTCCAGACTAATAAAAATGAGCTATATTTTGTATATGATATACATCAGTTCATATAAATCATAAAAATCCTCTTTGTGGAAGATTAATTTGGTTAGTGTTACATGATTTGATTTCTACATATATTAACAAATAAGTAAACAAGATGATAATTGCTGATTATGCAGAGTGAAGCTAGTTAAGTACTTCTGAAAAACGCTTTCTAGTGAAAATCATGAACTTAGGTTTTCTTATCACCTAAGTTAATTAAAAACTTACTAAGGTCAATTCTCGTTTCCGTATTTAATATGCGAAAAGCTACCTAATTCCCGTTCTGCTATTTCAATACTGTAAATTAAGTTTTGTGTAAAATGTCTCATAACGTACTCCCTGAAAATGTAAAACAACTTTAGTACAAAACTTTCTTTTGCTAAAATTGTGGATGAATACTTTAAATTAGCTGCTTTTGTCTTCTTTTAGCATTTAGATACTTATGTTTTTCAGCCTAATGAAAGCAAAAATATTAGTTTAATATTTGCGAAGAAATGTACAGTGGAAGTTAAACGCAACTGAAGAGAAAATAATACACTTATAAAAATCACCTTTTGCTCCAATGAAAGGTATCCCAATGAATATTCCAGTGCAAGGTGGACTAAAATCTCTAGAAACGAAAATTCGAGAATTTCATTTCTCCCGTATCGAAATTGATGAGTTAATTTCCCTAATCTGCCTGAAGCCAACAAATTTCGTTTCTCAAAATAAGTATTACAAGCAAACTGAGGGAACAGCCATGTGAAGCCCTCGCATTCCTGTGCTTGCTGATGTGTATATTCATTATCCTGAATAAAAATTATTTCAGACTTTAAACTTTCCTATGTGGTCCCACTGCAATGACGCTATATTTAATCTATTTGACGGTAATAAAGATGACATAATTAAAGTGCGTTCAATAGTGAATTTCATTGATCCTGAGATTCATTTTACGTTTGAACTTGAGACATCCAATTCGCTTTCACTTATGGATGTCATGGTCACACGTAAGTTATCCAATTTCAGTACTACTGTTTACTTTACACAACACTTCAAATCATATACTGCGACTGAACAAACACGAGTTTCAACTTCCTTCCTTCGTTGCCTGTGCACTTCAGATTTGATTCTCCAAATCGGCTCTTGATTAAGAACTAAATTATTTAAAAGCAGATGCTATTGACAAAGGCTTTTCACCTAACATTATTGGGAATACGGTTAAAAGATTCTCATCCCAACACATCAAAAAGCCCTTTCTGGGCTTAGGAGATTATAGGAATTCTGTTGTTAGTCTTTACTTTCCATCGATTATCTATAAAACTTCACCTATTTAAAAAAATTCAACTTTCAGTTCGTTTTCTTTTTCGCCTATAAAATCCGCAGTTCCATACTTAAGGATTCGTTCCAGATATGAAATCCTAGGGTAAATGCAGGATTCGTTGTCAATGCTATTTAATTTAAATTGGTCAAAATAAGAGAACCTTATGATTTCGCGCTAAGAAACATGAGGCATAAGTTAATAAAACAACAACAACAAAAGAAAAAAAAAACACGTAATTCTCCTATTGTCCATCACTGTTGGTCAGAAAATCCTGTTTTTGAATTTTTCTGTAGCCAGATTATTCAAAAAACATCTTTCACTGGCGAATTATTTTACAGAAGCTTTTCACATTCATAAAAGGTTTTTAGTTCTAGTTAACCATCCTAAATCGAATGCATCTTTACCCTCAGGTTTTAAGGAAATTATTGCATAGTTGTTTCCATTTTTCATCCGTAGAGGTTGCTAGTAGCTTGAATTCTTTCCTCTCATTCTTCTCTCCTTTTCTGATATTATCCTGTCCTGTCACTGGCTTCTCTTTCGTCATTTTCACCTCCGCAGCTGAAGCAGAATGTTCTACATTTAAAATTTTGAAACTAATCCTGCAAATTTATAAATATTACGCTAATTGTTGTTGCTTTAACTCCTCCAATATCCGTTCCTGGGCATGTTATTTTAACGCAATAAAATTAGCTCCAAAAAGTATCTATTTCTGAGGAAAAGCAGATATTTTTATTTAAATAAAATAATAATTTAAATGGCTTATTTATATCGTACTGCACTACAAACCGAATGACAGCACTTGTCAGCACCACATCTTACCGTAACGTAACAGAATAAACTGCAGTAGTTGAACGATCCTTTTCAAATTTCATAAATGTCTGAACATGATGAAAAGAGCCATTTAAATTTTCGCTTAAATAGAAGGTATAATTTTCGTCTTATTCAGACCATTAGAAAAACTTACAGTTGTGATATATCGATGGATAAATGACTTGCATGCCTATTAGAAAATTTCTGGTTATTTAAAAATAATTGTCAATAAAAATTTCTTCACATTTGTGACGAGAACAAATAACGTGCATAACTGTTATAAAAGCACTACTGTAATCAAAAATGCAGCGAGAATACCGATTTTTATTCAGTGGCAAATACGAGTACATGAAATAGCCGGAACAAATTATTTCTTTTTAATTGAACAAAGTAACACTATAATAAGACCTAAGGATCTGTGCCAGATAGAGAATATATTTAAATGAAAAGTTTTCTTAAAATCATAAATTAGTCAATTTAATATTAGTTCACTTTCAGAAAAACTGTAACTGGATCCAATTTTCTTTTGTGTATCTTCCATAAAGTAAATATTAACGTAAATAACTTTGATTTATCATGTTGGTAAATAATTATTTATTTTTATATCAACATTTAACACTACTTTCAATTATGCTAGAAGGTACATATTCACAGAATATGAAATATTGACATTTTGTTCAGACTACTTCGTAAGCCATTTACAGTTTTCTTTTTGAACTCCATAACTAGTGATATAATAATACAAAACCAAAAACTTGTAAAACATAAACATTCTTAAGGGAAATATCTCTGTACTTGAGGTATCCGACTACGTTCGACATACAAATTTTGGAAACCAGTACAAATAAATATATCATTGGTTTTATTTAGCAGATTCCTATTTAAATAATACAAACTGATGATAAACATATTATCAAAGTTTTAGCTTTTTCTTATATTTTGTGTTAAAAATGTCTTAATTTTCAGGATTACTAGATATATTCCCACAAAAATATTTATCAATATTTTACTCTTATTTTTGACACTTATATTTATTGAGGTAAAAAGAATTAAATTGAATTTTCAGACACCTTTCAAACACCTGTTTGAGTACATGCATTAGGTATCTTTCGAGAAATTTCTTTCTTTTCATTTACAAAATTGTCTGAAAAAAGTTAGTTATGTGCATTAACCTAAACTTTTAGTCCATTTAATTTACAATATTTCCTGGAATATTTGTGAGAAGTTTCATAAAATTACTATAGAAATATTTTAAGTAAAAAGTTTTTCATAACAGAAAGTGGGAAAAAAATCAAGGTTTTCAACATGTAGGTTTAATGTAACGCAAACACAAGCAGAAGAAAATGAAAATGTTGTCAAGTATAAAAATGAAATTGCAAAATAAATTTTATTCCCGATCATTTAATAACAAATAGAAAGGTTAAAAATCATTTTTTGAACATCACCAAAATTTCTCATTTTAAAGTCATTTAGAGCAGTCTGTGTACGTTTAAACAACAATTGCCAGGTACTTAAACAGAAATTTCCGGTTCATGGCGTAGAGCAAGAAAAGCCGTAATTCTGCTCGTAACGACTGGAAAGACAAAATAAAAATAATTTTGAGAATTTGATGTGTAAGCATTAAAATTAAGTAATAAATTTCTTTTGAAACATTTCATCAAAATTGACAGTTATAACGTAGTCAGACGCATTAAATATAGCAGATAGCAAATTGTAATTGCAAAGATTCAGAAATATAGCTTTTTTCAATCATTAAATGGATTCTTTTAAATACGTAGAATCTAGCGTGTTGTATAGATTTGCATTCTTTCTTTCATTTAACGTACAGAAAGTGACGGAAATAGTCCCCCACGCACCATTTAAGCATAAACATTTCTAGATTGCACTGCACTGATTTTTATACGCTTGAATAACAAGGGACAAATATGCAGAGACTCAATAAGTTCTCATTAGAAGAAACATAGAATGATGGGATGAGCTCATGAAAAAAGTAAGTTAGCAGTCTAGCAGCACAGATAAGCACTAACAGCATAAAGCGTGACGAATAAGATTCTCAATTTCGAATGCAGTACACGTATTTGCAAAAGAGGCCACACCCAGAAAGAAGCTCCGCAAAACTAGAAATCATCACTTTCCAATTGCACATAAGTTTTGTTGTATTTAAATTTGGTGCATTTACTTTTAAACTTAAAATAGCAGTAACGAGGTATTTGATGAGATTTTATACGTGAACTACATATCTAGTCGTATGTTTTGCACTATCTTCAGTAGGTAACTATTCCAGAAAGTGAAGAATATACCATGAAATGTTGTATAGTTAAATGATAGAAAAGGCACATGGGATTTTGTGCATTTGTATAAAAGGGCAATTTGTGTTTCTACACATTGCAGTATCATATCTGATCAGAGGTAATAACTTTTGTTGCCATAAAATCTGATCATGTTTACAGAGGAATAAAATGCAATAAGAAAACTTTTCAGTTACAGAACATTATTATATTATAAGGGTTAAACATAAACTTTATCAAATACTGTCAGTAAACAAAGAGAAAACGCACATTTAACTAAGCCATTTATGTGTGTAGAATCAAAAAACGAGCAAGATAAAATTTCCTGTTTTCTTGCTGAAAATTAATCTGACATTAAAAAAAATCTGAAGCTATCAATTTATGGTTAAAATTATTTTAGTTAAGTTATATTAACTTTTTTTTTAATAATTTATTAATTTTTTAAAATTTTTTTAAGGTTCAGATATACAATATTTATTTTTTTCACTGAAGGGCTCAATGTATATATACTTGAAGACGAATAAATTAATATTAATATGATTAAGATGTTATCTTGCGTAAATGTTTTGTTTACAAAGCTTTTTTGTTTATAAAGTTTAGTTTTAAATTATTATTTGTTTAGTTTTATTTTTAATTTTAATTTTTGTTTGTTTATATAGTTTATGAAGTTTAGTCTATAACTAGTTTGTTTGTTTTAAAGAATAATTTCAACTTTCAATTGTATGAATTACATGTATGAAAAAAAGCGTTACTTAGTGTTAAATAAAATCAGATAGCATGAAGTGAAGAAAATTCAAAACATTGGTTCTCCTCACTGAGAGTGTGTAACTGCTGAATTAGTGAAATCTGCATTGTATTTTGTTTTACCTCGCCTGTCTGCCAGTAATATCAGAACAACTTGAAAAAATGAACAATTCATACAATGATAAGGCAATATGAAATTTGAAAAGGCATTTTAAAGAACAAATTATGTGAGTAAAAGTGTATACAATGTTCTATTTAATTACAAGTTCGCGAAAAGATCAATAAAAATAATTTGATATCCTAACATTATTTAAATTAATTTATTTAATTGATTGTTATATAAAGGCCTTCTTAGTTTGACAAATTTTGATATACAATCCTCAAGCCTAAAAGAACGACTATTTTATCATAAGACTATAGTGCGTTAATAACCGAAGTAATGTCATATTTTGATAGCACTGTAGAAGAGAATTTAGAAGCTATAATATATCATGAAATGGGAAAAAAATCTTTGAAAGCTAAAATGTTAAGGTCCCAAAAATTATTCTGTTTTAAGGTCACTTATTTTCAGTGCGTTTCTTTAGTCGAACTTTAAACATTCTAGTTTAAAACATTTGAGATAATCCCAATTTTTCTGAATGCAAGAAACGCAGATTACGGTTATTAAGCTATTGTCATGATGTAAAAAATGAAGAATAAGAACAAAAAATATTTAAAAAATAAACACCATTTATTTTAACGCTAACAACTTTATGAAAATATGAAGAAATTTGTTGTAAAAAAGGACAATTGTTCGATGCTGTTTCAATCGAGGATGCAACTTTTTCAGTCGCCTAAGAATATATTTATCAAGCCTATCAATAAATAGCATGGTTTTTAAAATGTAGTCGTCTATGTAATAAACAATAGGAAAAGTATAAAAAATACAATATCCTATTTAAGGATAAGGCTTACTTACTCTTAAAGATAATGTTTACAAACAAAAGTAACCACTAGACTAAGAATCCACATCTCAGTACTACAGCGCACAAGTCTCCGCAAAACATTTACAGCGTGATTCGCAGTCTTTTCTAAGTTATAAACTGGCTCAGTATTAATAGAAAATACTGTCACTGGATATAATTATCGTCAATTGTTGAAGCAGGAACTTGTACCCGAAGCTCGTCGTCAAAATATGATTAGCCATTATTGGTTAGTGCTGAATGTAATTCGCTTTCTGAAAACCAACTACAGTTTTTCTTGCTTGAAAACAGCGTCGGCGAAAACATGTTTTGGTTCGCGACGAATGATTTTAGTGGATAGAATATCGAATTCAGCCAGGCAATATTCAGCCAGACCTTAACTTTTGTGACTATTTCGTGTAGAGTTAGCTATACTGTAGTCAGAATTTCCAGACTGACACAAATTCGTTTTGGGAACTAAAATAAGAAGTTACACTTACGATGAAGAAAATAATTTTATTAAAGAGATCAATAACTGACTTAAGAATCCGAAACTTTATTTAATTGTACGTGATGTGCTAATATACGTAGAAGCACTAATGTATGTAAAAGCAGCGTTATTTATATTCGTTCCATGGCGTCTCTGCAGTTAGTGTTGCTGTCGAAATCCAAAGCTTTATGTAAGCAGTTTCCAGAAGATCCTTCCTAATAAATTGTAGCCATAAAAAGGCACATTAGCCTTATCCGGTGCTTTAATTAAAGCTCACTCCATATCTGAAAAATTCCTATTTCCTCTAGAGAAGTTATATTATTTTAATATGACAATTTCATTTGTCTGGACTGCATTATCACAAAATGCCATACAAATTCTCTTTGCTTTTATGGCTCACTGTTTACTGTGTTTACTGTTGCTATGTAAAATAAATTTAATTCTATTATCTTTTGTCCTCTTTTACATTCCATTTTTAATAGCGAGGAGTGTATATACATATTTTAAGTCGTACAGAGTACAACTTCACCAGTTCTTCTGCAGTGTCCTTAATTATGTGATTGTTCCCAAATGCATTTAAAAATGTTATTTATTTCCCCAAAAAATTAAAATCTGAAAGATATATTTAGGTTCAATTTATTGACACGGGTTTGAAATGAACGTTAAGAAGTACTGAAAAATCTTTATACAGTCTTCTTATGAGATAAAAATGCACAAAATTATGCTTGAATCTGTTTATTCTCAGTTTTTTTACGCTAGGAAGGAACATAGAATATTAGGATTACTTCAGAACTTCAAGTTATTATAAGAAGTTCAACAATAATTAAGTAATTTCAATTAATAATTTTAGTGTACATATTTCATTCATAAATTAGGCCCACCAGCGGCCGAGCGGTAAAGACGCTGAACACTGGTAGTTCGGTCCGAGGTTCGAATCCCGCGAACGGGCTGGCTGCATGGGCGTTTTCGTGGTTTTCCCCATGTGTAACGTGTATACGAGCCAGTTTCCCTTAGAAAGTCCTCCACGAAGGCACCCCTCCCTTTAGGCAGATAGCCCTCGTGTGCTTTGCCATAATTAAATAATCCAATCCAATCCAATCCATTCATAAATTAAATAAAATGCAAGAAGTGTCTTACATTCTAACAGTACAAAAGTATCTTACATTCTTACAGTCTCTGGTAATTTCATTAAAATATTTATTTACATTTTTATTTTAAAATATGTAAGGAATTACTTACGTTGCTTGTACTTCTCCAGATATTTAAATAGAAGAAACATTTTCTTTACATAAGATGAGAAACATTTTTAATTTACCACAGAAAAGAGCAGTGCATTAACTACTATATAATGCATATGGGGAAACTTTAAATTTACATTGAAATTCAACTCATTTTTGTGAACTGTTATTTTAATAAAAAGATAGGAAAGTAGAATGCACTTATTTAAGCTTCAAATTACCTATTTATTTGAAAATTAAATAAAGCCACAAACTGTAATGCATTCATCTATTAAAGCGGCACTTTTTTACTAGCAACAAATTAACTTACAAACTTTTTACTGGATAAAACGGATGTCTTATTTCACGAAGAGATGGGAACAGATTTATAGGTTTCAGTTTTACAGTGGTGATACCAAATGTGGAAACCACGAGAGAAAATATTTACTTTTTATTTATGCCTTTTTCAAAACTTTTATTTCATCTTTTTAATAAATAACTTTGCTTGCACAAAATTTCAATACAAGTAGAAAGAATATATTTTAAAATACTTTCAAAACGTAAATAAGAGTAATTACAGAATGGAATTTTTTCCCTTGACTGTAATCTTTATTTTTTAATAAAATATATTAAGCGTCTATCCGTTTATCATTTTGATATCTGCATTTTAAAAGAGAATTTACACACTGTTACAGCTGCTGTTAACTAAATTCAACAAACTAGAAAGACGAATTCCTACGTTGGATAAATAAGAATTTTATATCCGCAAGAACAATATCTACGCAGGTAAATTCTTAGAAAGAAAAATGGACACTCTTATCGTGTTCCTCCGGATCATAATACTATTTGGCCGATTTTACAGGTGCTTGAGTTAAGGATTAACTGTTTTGGAATAACTAAGTTAAAGAAATGTCTAACCTAAATATTACTAAAACACTCTCTCTATTAAATGATTCTGATAAAGAAGATAATGGATGTGAACAAAATAATTGACTTGCATGCAGTGGATGAAACATCTATATAACAAATACATAAGTTGTAAAGAAACTGTAATGGATTCACACTAATAAAAGATATAGCTCTTAACGTGAAGTACAAAACATAGTCAAACTGTGACATTAATGAAATAATCGAAATATATTCGAAACATTTCCTTATAGTAATACTTAAAATGAAGTTCGTTGAATTACGACAGATAAATAAGAAGAGTTTAGAGGCAAATGAGTTTTCAAAACTAATTTTTCAGTTCGAAGTTTCATTTACTGAAACTCAGAAGCGAAAGTGATTTTTTATCATCGCATCAGTAGACATTTAAGGCTGGACCTCTTTAACGAGTCAATCAGTCTGTCGTGAAATTTAAAGTAAATAATTTTTCAGTTTTATAATAATTATACATGCTGATTGCAGTTATAAAGTATCGTTTTTTTAAACGTACTGCACACTGTTTAATTCCTTAACAAGCTTTATTGGCATAGCTGGTATGTACTTTTTACAACAGAATCTCGATTTAACGCTCCCAGAGCGATTGTTGTCTGCATATATCGCTCGATGTTTCTGATCCTGAAAGAAGTTATGCCTTAATATCTCTATTCTCGCATTCGTATCCCCAAACTATTTTTTTCTTCCATTAATTGTATGTGAGTCGCTTTCTCGAACCAGCATTTGCTACAAGAATCTTTTAAATAAAAGGTTGAAGCGAAATGCTCATTATCTATTTATTTGCGTTACCTTTTCGCTCTCGACTGTAAATCTGGGAACACTGTAATGCTATAACGCTTAGCACAAAATCTTTTAATTTAGTGTCGGCATAAGAGGTATTGTAGAAGAAGATAAATATGAAGACATCGACATCTAAACAGCTTTACAAAAATTAAAGTATTTTTCAAGCCAAAAGTAGAACTTAATGCTGATCACGAAAACATTTTAAATCCCCCCCCCAAAAAAAAACGTGTATTTTAAGCTGGAACAAAATTCAATGAAGAAGCACAGAATAGTGTGAGACTTTTGTTAAAATGTAGATTTAAAAGATATGTACTCAAATTGAAGTGAAAAGTTACATTTTTACAATATATTGCTTATGTAGAATGCTTTTTCTCCGTCTTCGGACAAATTCCCTGTCTAATCTTTTTTCCGCGTTCACCATTTTTTTCTTCCATTCCCTTGAAAATGATAGATCTATATTCTATTGCACTTTAAAATGACATTTATTGTTTTTCCGTGAATAATTCATGTAATTCATTACGCCGCCTTTAAACTCTTTGCACAGAGAAAAAAGTATCTTTGACTTGGGGTAGTTTCATTGAAATAATTTAAATATAATTTAAGGTTAAAGGAATTTAAAGGATTTTTTATTATTAACTGTGCTTAAAATTAACAACATTTTTAAATGCGCAGTGAATAGAATAGTGCACAGTGAATAATGCACAGTGAATAAAAGCACTCATGAATGAGTAAATAATAATTAAGAAATATAATAGGACATTTCCCTGTTTTAAATAATATGTTACGATAATCAGATTAAGTTTGAAAGCAACTCAGTACGCAATCCCTGAAAATGCTGAAACTTAAAATCCCCCATGCAAGTATATTTGTACTGTTTTATAAATTTCGCGAAGCATGCGCAGATTCTCACAAATACATATACAACAATCATAGAAAAGCAATCATCACATAGCTGATTAATGAATGTAGCATTTGTCTGTAAATCTGATTGTAGAAATATATTCCGATATGCATTCACATTAATTATTCTATATAAGTATGTTTTTATGGTATATTTAGCCACATCAAAGCACTCGAGGGCTATCTGCCTAAGACAAGGAATGCCTTCGTGGACGAATTTCTAAGGGAAAGTGATTCGCATACACGTTATACATGAGGAAAACCAAGTAAACGCCCATGCAGCCAACCCGTTCGCTGGGATTCGAACCTCGACCGAACTATCAGTGTTCAGCGACTTTTTCGCTCGGCCGCTGGTCGGACCTTATTCTGTATATGAAGGAACATATGTTGTTATTCTATGCGTTTTACTAAAAGCATAACAGCACATCTAAAATAATTCAGAAAACCAGCAAGGTGTATAAAACAGTAATTTAAACTTATTATTTGATGTTCATTCATCGATATCCATTAGGTACTTTTTGCCAGGATGTATTTTTTGTTCAAAATATCGATGCTTTTCCATTGTGCTACTCCTTGTTTTGCTTTGTACTATAAACTAAAATACTCCATTTGTTCTTCTTTTAACTTTGACATGAACTTTCAGTACTTCGAACCCTCTTTTCATTGGATATCAAAAGGAATAAAGAGAAGTGAGAGCGAAATTGTTATTGACTTTTAATGATTGATTAACCCAGTAAGATGGATGCAGCTCTTTTCCTTTCCGTCTCTGAAATCTGACAAAAATAATTCAGCTAAGAAAGCATATTACAGAAGATTTATTTACTACAATAAATGAATAAAATTCAATACAGTAAATTTTAATTTTGAATTTCATACACATTTCGAATTCTCTTTGTATTAAATTATTTCTACCATTGTTCCTTTAATAAAAAAAACCGTTGCAAAAATATATATTGCTTAATACTTTACATAATGTTTTAGATAATATTTTGACTGGTAACGGAAAGCTAGTCAAACCCTATTGATACATTTACTCTGTTCATGATTTAAAATTGAGAAAAGTAATTTGAATTTCATTTATTTAAATAATATAGCGAAGGTAATCTTTTCAATGATTGAAAATTTTTAATTTTAATTTAGATTTAATTGAAGAACAAAATATAAATACATGCACCAATCAGTTTTTTTGTTTAACTTCTTTAAACGCTTAATTGCTAATGAGTTCAAAGTACCAAAAGGATATTCCAACTTGTGGTTTTAAATAATAGAACACTGAAAATCAAAAGAATAAAAATTTCAAATTTACAAAATTTTATTAAAAGTTTCATAAGTGTAGAATTTCCTAGAATGTTTTTATAATCTGTAACTAACGCAGAGTTTTAAAATCTATTCAGTTTTTGTGTTCTGAAAGCATGTGACGGAAAGAAATGTGACATTTAATCTAATTATACACATTTTACCATAATGTAATATTTCTATATAATAGTCAGCATGAATTTTGATACATTTGGCTTTCTAAAACGAACCGATCTCGTCGGATATTGCAAAATTACGAAAGTAAACGTACATGATATTTACGGAAAAAAAATTCTCAAACTATTTTTTTACTAATTTCGATTCCACTATTTCACTTGGGGTTGCAGTTCATACAGTCACATTTTTTAACATAATAGCAAAAATAATGATTTCATGGTTTTATTACACGTATGCAATCCCGATTCTGTCCTAACTACTATTTAAAGAATGTAAATTGTAGAATAGAATTAGACAAGGATATTAAGCGCAAGGAATCCCCAGTATCATTATTTGTTACTTAATTTTAATAATACTAACCGGAATAAGCTTAGCTTTATTTTACATAATTTTAATTTAAACCCTATTTAAACATTTCATTTCCTTTCAAACTTATACATTTCAGATGGATATACCTGTTATCAGCAAAATAAGGAATCTGTAGTGTACAGAATGCTTTTAATTACTTCCATTACGGCGGTGCGTGAAAATTAGCATGTCAGATTTATAATATTCTATAATCCCAATGCTGGATCTGGGACTGGATAGAATGCTTATTTATTTCAGTTTGTCAGTTTGTCGCTAATATTTATAATATCTAAACTGCTAAGTTATGAAAAAAAACTGCTTGTATATATTCTCCTAGGAATCGTACTGCCTAGGACCCTAGGATCAGTAACTCATGAGCTAACTAGCTGGAGACTCATGAGCTCCACACAGAAAATTATTATTGTTTTTAACCTGTGAATTTTCTGATCCAGGTATGTTTTGGGGCTTTCAATAAGTTAGCGTACACTATACAAATAGACATTTATACACATACAGAGAGGCACATGCAGATGATTTCGTATTGTGCAGGCTGAAAACTGAACTTACCGAAGTTATTGTTTCGCATAAGTACCCAGAGCAGGGATTCTCAACAGGTGATACACGTACCGCTGGTGGTACGCCAGAGAAAAATAGGTGGTACGCAAACAAGTAAAGCATTTTTAACTATTAAATTCAAAAATTAAAACTCCAACATCCTGATTTAGTTTTTCCTGTAACACTCGTAAATTTATGCGATCTGAGCTTTGTTCAAGAGTGGTGGTGGTAGTAGTACTTTGGAATGGTGGTACTAAAGGTTTTCATTTTTTGCTTAGATGGTACGCGTTAGTCAAAAGGTTGAGAACCGCTGACCTAGAGGATTCACATTAATTTCATTTCTTAGGTTACGGCCCTCTTTACCGGCCTCTTTTTTTAGCATCGTCTCTCCCGCCCTCGAGCGATCTCTTTTTAAGGTACGCTTCTCGGACGAGACCTTAGGTTGATGGAGTTTTACGTCCGATACGACCAAGTAGGAGCACGCTCCTTCGGCAAGTCTCAACGTATATTTTAAAGGTACACACATTTCACCAGAAAATCCATTCTGTACAGTACTTTGATTTTGTTACTTGATAATTTATATGCGCAACTAGGCACTCACTATCGTAGATTCCGAAATTCCTTTCTGAAAATATATGAAATTAATTCCTTATTGTTCATTTCTAAGTTGCGTTTCCCCGGATTTGCCAAACTATAATCTGCGGGAACTTCAAAAATATTTGTCAAATGCATGATTAAGAAACAATTTCCAAATTAAAAAAGGTACTCAAAATGTGCTATGTAATTCGAACTAATACTGAACTTCAGAAAACTGCTATAAGTAAAAAATTATAATGTTTCAATGCTATGATACCAGGTTCTTAATAAATATTTCCGTCTGTCTTGTTTACTATTAATTTTATTTTAAAATGTTAAATTCATGAATGAAATGTCCATCCCCTGTTACATATTAAAGAATACTTTGCCTTTGTTCAGAGTAGAAATATACAGGATACTTAGGCAAAATACACATTTCATAGGTTCTAAGGTTCAGAACAAATTATGTGTATTCAAAAACCTGGAATTCCACAGCTCATTGTTAAAATAGTTAGATGTCCCTTTCAGTATCTGAATTGTACAAAGTGCCAATAGCATTTCTACAAAAATAAAAATTTTAATTCTGGTTTTGAAAATGAGATTCGAGAAGTATTATTTTAAATTTTCATGTTCAATATTTTTCCATTTAGTAAGATGTGAAATTCATTGACGAATGTCACCCCTCTGAAGTTAAGTTTCGTCTTTTTCATATGAAAAAAGAGGTGCCTGATAAATATAAATAACATTGCACTGAACCATCTTATCATAATCATTTGAAAAAGGTACCAGTGTGTTTAGGATAATGGTAAAGAAACACTAATATTACTAATTAAATATTATTCTCATAAACGACCACTCCCTAACTAGACTGAAGCCGTCAAATATGTATTATATGAAATATCATCAGATGTCTATATACGACATGAATATCTGTATTTCAACAATTGAAATTTGTAAGTTTGCTATCAAATTTAAACAATAGGTGTATTAAGCATGCAAAGAGATTATAGTTCCAAATCTTACTGTCACATCAAAACTGTTTTTACGGAAAACAATAGTTAATCATTTTTAATCATGAATTAATTTTTTTCCAGCGCGAAAGGACTTATCATATTAGCCTGATTCGGAAATTTTATTTATTCTTTTACTATAATCTCTACCCTAAAAAGTTATGATGCACTGGAAAATATAGGTTATAGATTTCTGGCTATAGACAAGCATTTACGTTATTTTTTCATTGATTTTCCACGTATATTCTGAATATGAACCAGTTCCCTGAAGAAGCCTTTCATTGAGAATTGCGATTAATGCGGATCCCTCAAATGTTTTGCCTTCATAAATAACCTAATAACGTAAATAAAGCTTCTACTGAATAAAAGTAATTTACATTTTAAAAGCGAAATGAAACTATCAGGGAAAATGAGGAACGACGATTCGTGTAACCGTCTCTACAATACCTACATTTTCTTTGCGTAACATTAAAATTGAAATAGTTATAGCTTCCATATCGGTTGTATTATGCCAATAAAACTAAAGCAAGCTGGTTACCTGAAAAGTTAAAGAAAGATTGCATCATTCGAGTAGAATCGGTATAATCAGAGTTAAGATTCACCAGTAATAAATCTGCTTGAAGAGGATGAAGAGGAAATCAGTTTCAGTGTTTATGTATTTTATTAAATCATATTCAAATGGTGAAAAGTAATTTGATAAAGAAATTATTGTCGCATGATTTTATTTACTAGCATTGTAAAAAATACATGTGACTTTTCTGCAATTTTTATTTAAGGAAGTGTGCGAGAGTTTTTAAATAAGTCTATGGCAGCAATTCTCAATAGGTGGTACGCGTCGACGTTAAGTGAACATGATTATTTAAATAAAAATAATATTCTTGGTGGCATAAGAATAGCATTTTTAGCATCCTGAGTGGAGGAAATCGTAGATTTAAATTTTCCTTGTGATGTTATTGTTAATATTCTTATCCCATATTTATGCTAATTAGAGTACTGATTAGTATAATGTCTGAAATGATTCAAAATTTGTGTTTTACGTCTACGTCTCAATCAAATTTATTAAAACATTTTATGTTTAACTTCACCTTGCAGGCAAACATAACTCAGCAAATGATATAAAGGTTTATTAATTTGGAATGCAAATGCTTTTTAATTCAAAATTTCTACAATTTTTGTCACTTTATTCTAGGTTCAAACAGTAACTAAATTCCTTATAAGAATCATTATTTAACATTTTTGCACAGAAAATATTAGACAAATTTAAAGTTTTTTCTAACAACATATGCTTTGTGTTTTTCAACCACAGTAAATATTAGATCAGTATTTCCCTTTTTCTTACACCTAAATCGATTTATGTGATGATTTCTGTACTCAACCTAAACTAAAGTGAGAGCAGTTTGCCTGCTTGAATTTAAAATGAACATACAGAAAAATCGAGGAAATCTTGCACATTTATCACATAATTTTCAAATTAGTCTACATAATGCTCTTGCTATAAATTAAAACTAAAACTTGACTGAATTTACTGCAGAAATGATTTACTCGTATTAGAAGAATTAAATACAAGAAATGCTTTTGGATTTCATCAATGGAAATTTTATAAGTACTTATCTCCAACAATTAGACTACTCGCAGACCTTAATATGTATTTAAACTGAATTATTTTTTCAACGTAATTAGTGATTCTTAGCACTTTAAACAGTCAGTATCCTAATGTCACGTTAAGGCTCTCCTCATTCAAGAATGTAGCAACCTTCTGGTCAATAAGAGTTTAACTAAAACTGATATAGGTAACGTAATATTTTCTTGAAATGCTACAATTATTCACCAAATTAATATCTTATTTGTTTTACAAATGCTAATATGATTGAAGTTGATATTATAAATTTAGTATTTCTCTTCTTTTATAGCTGATTGCAGTTTCCTGTTGGCCAATGCCCAAATTGTGGAATACCCCATCGTTTACTGTTCAGAGTCGTTTTGTAAGATCTCTGGTTATAACAGAGCCGAAGTTATGCAAAAGTCGTGCCGCTGTACTTTTATGTACGGAGAGCTGACAGACAAAGCAAGTATTAACAGATTGGAAGAGTGCCTACAAACGCATACTCAGGATCAATTTGAAATTCTTCTTTATAAGAAGAACGGTAAGTTATTTAAAATTTATTTAATACTCTCCGCCTAAAGGATACCGCTTCTGTAGTTTAAAATGAAAGCGATCTCACTTATTTCGGAGAGTCCTTTTAGTTTTAAGATGATCGATGTGTTTTATTAAATTGTTAATACAGCCTATAACTTACTTCATATATTTTTAAATGCAGCAGTGTCTAATATGAGATCCTTACTGAAGTAGATTCCCTATTATAATATACTGCTATAATTGATAGATGCGATATACACTCATGTCCATAAATTAAGGATAACGCAAAATCAGGCAAAGAAAGAGTTAGAAGCAAAACAAATTTGACTTATTTGTAAAGCTTATTTATTAAACAAAAGGTAAAGAGCAAAAAAAAATGCTATATGTTAAATATTACTAAAAAAAATAGCGATTTTTTCTCCATCGAGCGAATTGCAAAAAAAAAAAAAAACCTATTTACAAAAACACAATATTACATGGTTTGTATGATTGTTAATACATTGTATATCTCTCAGACGATGCAATACAGTCCGTACAACGCCTAGGCATGCTGAGTATCAAATTATCGATCTGATCTTGGAGGATATTACACCACTCAAAAAGCAATGCAATCCGAAGTTCCGGTAGACATGTAGGAGAAGGTTGACGGGCTGCAATTCGTCGGCCAAGCATGTCCCACACGTGCTCTACTGGATTCAAGTCCGGTGAGAATGCTGGCCAGTCCATACGGGTGATATCCTCCGATTGAAGGCATTCGCTTACGATGTTTGCACGGTGAGGACGGGCGTTGTCATCCATAAACACAAATTGTGCGCCCATGGCGCCTCGAAACAAACGTACATGTTGTTCCAGAATGACGTCCCGATAGATTTGGCTTGTCATGGTTCCAATTGGAACATGCAGGTCAGTTCTGGAACCCAGAATAATTCCACGCTAAACGAGCACTACTGCACCACCGTAACGGTGTCGTTCAATGATGTTTTCTTGGTGGTAACGGGTACCTGGAGCTCTCCATATGAAAGTCCGAAGAGAATCAGACTGCAAGCTAAACCTGGACTCGTCGGAAAACATCACACACGCCCACTGTTGTCGTGTCCACAATGCATGCTCTCTACTCCAGGCTAACCGCAGGCGACAGTGAGTTGCGGTAAGTGGAACGCATGTGGAGGTCTAGGAGCATCTGATAGGTCTAGGAGCATATAGACCAATCTGCCCTAAGCGTCTGTACACGGTCTGCCTTGAAATTGTCGTTCCAGTGGCTGAAGAGAGCTGATGAGACAGGTCTGAGGCTGTGCTCCGCCTGTTTCTTTTGGCAGTAACTGCCAAATACCGATCCTCATTCGGCGTTGTAACTCTGGGGCGACCTGTGCTGTAACGTCTACTCACATTACCATCATCTTGGAATCGTTGCCAAAGCCTGGAGATGACACTGGGAAATTCCAAGTTCGTCTGATACTTCCAGTTGAGTACGACCATATTCCAGACAGCCGATAATTCTACCACGTAAAAAATCATCCAAATGCGTCCTTTGTGTCATAAGTATTCGGTTATTGCACTGAAATGCTTATAAAGGCGCTTGCGAACAATTTTACTTCTTTGCCTGTATTCCTTATATATCACTCTCTTACACTCTCGTCATTGTGACGTACCATCGGTGTCATCTGGTTACTTCCTGAAATTTGCATATGATTCTTGAAGATGTGTGTAGTGATTTTACAGGTGATATATTTATTTTAGAGTTCGATTTCCGCGTGACTCCGAATTATCCTTAATTTATGGACATGAGTGTAGTTAAAAAATAGAAAGTAGCAAATATGTGAAGTGATAAAAAAGAATGAGTGATACGGAATTTTTATAGCTCTTGTATGTTTTAGATTCTATTGCTTCTCATATCAGATATTTAATTGCATTAATAATACGAATAACATCTGTAATTTTACCTTTTTAAAATTTTTGTGCTATAATATTTAAGTACTACTTTTGTAGTCAAAGATCTTTAAGTACTTACACATTTGAAAATATGAGTTTTCCAAAACACGTTGAGCCAATTCATTATAAGTCTTCATTTAATAATTATGTCGCACTTTTCTAAAATTGCAACATTTGAAAGTTCTTAAGAATACCTCAGCTAGAACTGTATTTTGAAATATCATTAAAGCGCATTACAAACTTTTATAAATCATTTAATCAACTTTAATTAAGGTTTTTTTACTGTAGCGAGCTAACATCATCCTGTGCTGCATTTATCTTAAGCTTAGTTTTATACCTTTTCATACATCATTTGTTCAAATAATAATTTGCAGATGCCTTGATGTTTTGTTTCTTAATAAGACTTTCAAAAATGTTACAGACTTACAAAAATTGTGAGCAGGACTGAGATAACTTCTTACTTCCTAAAAATGCAGACTCAGCATGCTCAAGCTAAATAAAAGGGCATATTAGTCACTCTCTTCTGTTGACATTTTAAGTAAATTATTCATATTAGTCATTCTCTTCTGTAGACACTTTAAGTAAACTTCATACGAAATTATTGCGTCACCTTCTTTGGTAAAGAATTGACTAACTGAGAGGCCTTGCTCGTCTCTTAGTATTTTTCTTCTACAACGCGAAAAGTTTGACTTGATATTCAGCTCTTGTTCCAACGAAAATATTTATGGCGATGCTGACTAATGATGATTTAATACGCCATTTCAGCTGCTGCACTTTTCTGAAATTAATGAAGATATTCAATCACTTTTTAAGTATTAAATGTCTGATTTTCAAAGTTATTGTTGCTTAAAATAAGAGTTCTTGAAAAAGATAAAGTACTATTTTAAGCTATTAATAATAAAGTTTGGAAATATTAAGCTTCTTCAAAACAGATCAATACGTGAGCAGAATATTTGCATTTGAAAAAGGAGTAGTAAACGTCTGTTGATAGATTTTACAGTTATCTCTATAAACTATACTTTTAAAGACAGCTAAAGTTGTATAATTAATGTGCAGTTCAGTAAGCTATCTCATCTTGTCAGTTCTTTTACATTCTTTTCAAAACTAAAGAAGTACAAACTAATTTCGGGAGCGCATTTTACCTCTTAAGTGCCAAATTGTGCAACTTCTAGTAATTTAATTCAAATATTCAGTTTTAAAATACTATTGAAAACTTATCATAAGCTGCATGAGGTCTCTTATTAATCCGATGAAGCAGTATAATTAGTTTTTATGATAATAATCAAGGAGCTTGATATATTCAATTAGTAATCACTAACTTTTGAAATCCATTTGATTTTAAGGTAGTATGAGGTATTAAATTATAATACGCAAGGCAACTAATTATTGTTTTGAAATAAATGCATATGCGCCTCACACTCTACGTTGAGTTATTATAATGATGTTGCCTTATTCTACGCTAATTTATGATGAAATGAAAACCTGCAACTCTTTACAGGTAGATGTCCAGAACTTACGTAAGCTGCGGCGTTAGCTTCTTATTAAAATTCCTTTGAGATTCAGCTTCCAATATATAAATATATTAATTATTAATATATATATATTAATTTATACATATATTAATTCATATATATGTTACGGTAAAACACCTAAATCTGGAGAATGTCGACTTTCACCGGTGAAAGTCAACATTCACATTGTCTCTTGGTGTATGTCTGAAATATTTTCCAAATACTCTTATTTCTGACTTCAATGTCAATGTTCGACCGGTCAATGTCGACATTCACCATGTACTAATGGTGAATGTTGAACATATAACAATATTATATTTTCTTCTCCGTAATTCAGTCGCGAATAAACGCACTTGAAACTTGAAATAAGAACTTAAGAACATGAGAACCTAAAACACACAATACATTCAAAATGAGAAAGGAAAATAATAGAAGTTAGAAACTTACTTAATTATACAATATGTTCTAAATGAGAAAATAAAATAACAGTAATAAAGAACTTACTAAATTATGTGATTTAAATCTTATTTATTGCAACAACTTAAACTATTATAGCACTTTATAACCCCTCTTTTCAACTTTCACCAGAGCATATCTGTGATTGTCGACATACACCGGTGAGGGTTCGAATATACAAGAATGTAGTGCAATATTCGATCTTTCACCGACGTAGTGGGTGAATGTTGACATTCTCCGGTGAAATTCGACATTCTCCAATTTCGGTCTTTCACGGTAACATATAAATACTTTATGTCAAATCTTTGTACTTTTAATTTGATTATTATATTTTCTAACATGCGTCAAAAAGGCAGAGCAACAAAATGAATTCTTTTATAGATGAACTAAGCATTAGTTTTACATATCAGTTTATCATATTTTAATTAATATCCCTTTTGAAGTCTTTTCAATGCTTTTGAGAATATGTTTTTGAGAATATGCTTTTGAGAATATGTTGAATTTCAACGCTTTGAAAACCAAAAATACTTTTAAATAATACTTTTTCAGAAGAGTAGGCATCTTAATGTTGAATTTCAAGGTGCTAAAACGAGGAATAGTAAATATACTACGCTTTGTGAAAGTGTTCGCATTTCTGGCCATTGTGTCACATTTTACGCCGGTGTTTGTTCACATTGCAGGGAGCTAAGCATGAAACGTGTGACAATTATAACAGTTTTCTGTTATAATTGTTATAATCATACATATAAAATAATGATAAAATGTACATTTTATTTAAATACTTTATCTAAATGAACTTATTATTCAATTAATGGCCAAACAAATTTAAACAAGTTTTCATATTATAATAAATTTTAAAAATCGTACTCAGTAAAAGTGCGAAGGTGATGGAAGGGGTGTTGAAGAAAAATGTTTGTCGCCAAAAACTGCGTTTATTCGCCAAAAATGGCGAATAAACGCAGTTTATGGCGTCCAGTACATTTTAAGCAGAAAGCGCGCTTTCAAATCGATATTGTTCGCAAGCTGCTTTGTAGTCAAGGTAGTTTTTCACCTTTAGACATGCCAAGGATGAAACTATTTAAATGTCTTTGTCGCACGCTATAACAAGACTGTCTCATAGGGATTCAGCGGAATTCATTATAATACAGCTAGGAATGGACAACTGTCGAGGATGTTTGGATTCTCAGAAAATGCGTTACAGGATTTGTTTGACTGCCGGTGTCCGCATACCGACAGTGATTAATTAACAGACTAACACTCTTTGGGAAATTTAAAATGCATATCTGTATTTTCACCAACAAAATAAAGACGATTCCAGAATTAAACCTGCAATTTTAGTGAGCATAAAATTCTTCGTGAAGCATTTAAAATATAAGACAATTTTCAACTATCCAAAGATGCAGATCAAACTGAAAATGGGAATTCAAAGCAAATAAGCTCAGAAACAATCAAACAAGACAAAAAGAGCACAGATATAAATGTTCAAGAGCTTTCTTCATCAATCTTCCTGTGAACGTGTCTTGCATTACGGAGCACCTGTTTAACTTGTTCCGTATTTGGGCTTTTACAAGCGTGTAATTTCCAATTTTAATTTGTATTAGCATAATGTTTTCCATAAATACGAAAGCATAATTGTAATGTCTTAGCATAACGAAAACTTTTAGGAAGGAGAGAACTAAACCTAAAAATTAGAGGAAAAAATTAATTTAATATCGCTGAAAGAAATGCCGGTTAAAACGGCTTAAAACTAAGACTGACTGATTATCTACATTTGATTTTTCGTTTTGTTGTTGTTACTTACTCCCCTAATCGAAATCAAAGTAGGTCTACGAAATTTATTAGAAGACAGGTGCTTTTGCAGTTGGCCAAGACCTTAAACACCTTATATATAAGAATATGGCTTTTGTCTAGTTACGTTCTAATTTTCATTAAAAACACCTCGGGATAATTAATCCAAAGGTCTGAACTTTTCTTCTCTTACCATCAACCTCTCGAACGGACTTTCGGCTCAACTAACTTTAAGTGCAGCCATGCTGTAAAGACATTATATATTTACAAATATCTGCAATTTCTTAGGAATTTGAATTTCAGCCTAATGATCTAAATATCTTATAGATACGATGTATGTAGGTACATTTTAAACATTTACGCGCTCACATACACATACATTCATACTTCTGACATTACTATTTATTAATGTTATAGTGCATGGTAATTATTTAATTGCAGGCATCATGTCATGTTTTGCATAACATTATACAGCAACTGTTGAGGCAACTAATCCCAATTTTTTGTCAGAACACGGAAAAAAGTATTCTTGTTCCTTCCTTGGAGGATATTTTCAGCCAGCAAGTCGCCTCCCCAGAGCGTCCTATACATTTTCAATAGGGTTCAGATCTGGAGAACATGCAGATGATAACTGACGTTGAATATTCTAGCTGTCTAGACAATCTTAAGAAGCGTGCGTTCGATGGCATGGTGGGTTGTCGTCCATTAAAAGAAATTTATCACCGAAAGCATCACGAAAAGTACAAACATGAGGCAGTAGAATTTCATCAATGTATCGTTGGTGGGGCATAGTCCCAGCTGCAATCACATGTAGGTATGTGCGGCCATTAATAATGATGCCAGCTCATACTATGAGACTGGATCTTGGATTTAGGTCTCTTGTTTGGGTGTTTTGGGGACGATACACAGTTCCACTCTAACGCGAAATCAGCTGTCGTCTACGATTCGATTACAGACTGAACATTCAATTATCTGAGAAATGTACGCAAGCCCAATCCGTTTACAGTCCAATTGCGATGCTCACGACACCATTGCAAACGTTTGGTACGATGCTGTCTGACCAATGGAACACGCACAGCCTATCCTCGGTTGTACAGCCCTCCTTCTACCAAAGGTTTGATCACAGTTTTTCGGGAGATCCTCTGTAGTGTGGCAGCAATATACTCATTCGCCACCTGCTGAGTTGTGGTGCCACGGTATCTTTTTGCCAATAATATACCTGTCTCCTGAAGGCATCGTACATCTATAACGATCACCCTTGTGACGTTGGCTGAACATTCCAGTTGTTTTAAATACTTTTCAGAACCGTGAAATAACACCAAGGGCGATGTTGAACTACCTAGCAACATCAGTTACGTTTTGCCCTTCTTCGATCTTTCCAATGATTACAGCCATTCGTAAAACTATCTAAGTGATGTTGGGAAGACGTACTGAAATTGGCACCATCGTCTATTATGTATTTCCTATTAAACTCACATTTCGTACAACAATTGCCCACATGCGTCAAATCTTTGAAATCTTTTGTCAGCGCTATCACGTGATGAATAGGCGAGCAAATGAATGTTTTCATACGTACACTTCTTAATATTTCCCGCACATTTGAATTTTCCACACTTTAATTCAATTTTCTTTTATGGTCGGTATGGATTACTAAGGACGGGCACAAGTGCTGCCCGTCCTTAGTAATTGTCTAGAAGTATTGAAGTCTTAGTATTATCTAGAAGTCTAGCATATTTCACCAATAGGAAACGAATATACTTCAGTTAGCCAAGTAATTTTTGTCTCAGTCATGTTGTCTTACAAATGCTGTTTATTTTAAAAGAGTTATATACCTAGCCGTAGCTTTCAGAAACGTCTGTTAGATTTTTTGCTTCCAAGGCATGATTTTGGTTGCTTCCAAACATAATTTGTCGTCAATAAAATCTCAAAAATACTATCAACCACAGTTATTATAATATTCTGAAAATATACATTTTTAGTGTTTCAGAAAAACACATAGAAGGCTTAATGCCATAGAGAAGATAATAGTAGAGTTAAGTAGAAAAGTTTTCATTGGTGATAGAGTAAATAAATTCAAGAATAAAAGTTTGAAAATAATGATAGGTATAATTGCAAGTATACAATGCACTACAGACAGCTACTTTACGCTGACACTTAATTTTCATATACCTGAAACGTATATTCGCTTGGATCATAATAAGAACAGAAGTATATAACAAAAGATTAAAATATCTTTCATTCATATTTCCTCTTGCTGGCAATCATTCATATTTCTTAAACGTGAGTAAATAAATAACATCTGAAATTTTTGAATTACCGCTTGCTACTAAAAGCTGTAGAAAGATAGCTAACTTATTTTAAAATTTGGTTCTGAAACTAGATTTAAATCTTTTAATTACTTGAAAACCCATTCTCGTATATATTTATGTTTTTGTTTTTCCAATTTTTATTTAGAAAGAAAGTCTCTCCTGTGTCAAGAACTTACCATTTTCCGCTTTACTAAAACTAAAATACAAAACGAGTGTAATTAGAATATTGCTCATCGGATGGGAAATTTAATCAGCTAATGTGATTACTCTGAATTTTTACCAGACAGTCAAAAATGTTTATCGAAAGAAATGCGTAATGTATCTGAGTTTCAATTTATCAAATGACTCATATTAGTTTTAATTAAAAGCTAATTAACCGAGCCTGCATGCAAAAGTTACAATAACCAAGTCCCCATGTACTCTAAGCTTCTTTTACGTTACTGTATTTTCTTTATTTAAAGCAAATATTATTTCCCCCTTTTTTTTACTTAGAGTAATACTTTACTTAGTACCATCCAATTACCGGATGATGCCTACTTTACTTTAGACACCATGTTAAATCTTTATTTTAAGTTTACATAATACGAACTTATAAGAAATCATTTACGTTTTCCAGGAAAATTCTCAGGTTAGAGTTGTTTAATATCTAGTTCGAAAGTAATGCATTAATTAATTCATAAACAAATAACAGGAAATTAATATGCTGTTAATAAACATATTTCTATACTTTATATAAGTATTTCTACTAAATATCGAGTGCTTAGACATTGATAGCATTTTTATCATGATGAAAATAAACATTGTAATATTTTATGTTATAGAAAATCCATGCTATATCATAGTCTAAAAAGTCAATCATAGCTACATCAAAAACACTTAAAAGATAGTAATAAAATGCATTTTGAAAACAATTATGGTCTCTATTTAAGCATTTCACATAAGATGATATTTTTTTCTGATTACTTGCTGCAGTTAAAGAAATTTTATGGCATGTTTATGGTTTTAGAGGCTGTGTAAAATACTGTTCTAATATTTCAAGCGCAGCGTTTTTCCTGTTGAACATATCTAATTCCAAAATGCAAAACTTTACGGAGTACCAGAAGCCAGAAGCGCTTTAAAGTCCAAAATGTTTTGAATTTCGATATAATGCCTGAAGTGAAACCATCCTCCATTTCTTCTGCTTTCTGTATAATTTTTTCAACCTATTCTTGCTTTTAAATAGTAGCTTTTGTTCAGCAGCTGATTTCTAGATATTCTGGTGATACTGCTGTATTTATTATATATCTTGAATATGCTACTTTTTTCTCTGTATTAATAGTACGCCATCTTTTCAATTACTATGCATTTATTTGTAAGTTCAGGAAATGATTGAGCATCGGTAAAATATAAATTCAGTGTTACGAATGATGATAGAGCCAAACAATGCACATAAGTAAATTTATAATGCTAAAATATACATTTGACACTATAATGCCTTAGCAAAAAATGTAAAATCATGTAACAACTAGAAACAAGATTAAAGTAGTAAAAGCTATCTCGCAAAAACTAAACGTAAACATTACGAATCGAAATGACTTCAGAATTAAAAAGGGCGATAAAAGTTAAGAAATTTTAACGCACAAACAATTTTAAACGAACTCTTGTAAAATTTAAATACATTTAAAATATACAGTAAATATGTACAAAAAAATGCAATAAATGATAAATAGCTCAACTCGAGGTTTGAGGCGGATTTATTAAAGGAAAAGCATCTCAAAACACGAATCAAGTTAATACCTATAAAACGCTTCGTCAAACAATAATAATTGAGACTATAAACGTAATTTCACTAATAGAATAATCCAACTTAATAATTAAAAAAAATTTAGTAAGTCTCAATCATATATATGAAAGTAGCAAGACAACATGAATTAGAGAGACCTTAGTGGTCAAGAATTTTGCGCTCAATAGCAGCAAAATTTTGTAAAATTTTATAAGTAAGATTAATGTTAAAATGCTAATGCTGAAAAATACATCTGATACTATAATGCCTTAGCAAAAATGTAAAATGATGTAACAACCAGAAACAAGATTAAAGTAGTAAAAGCTATCTCGTAAAAACTAAACGTAAAAATTACGAATCGAGATGACTTCAAAATTAAAAAGGGGGATAAAAAATTAAGAAATTTTAACTCACAAACAATTTTAAACGAACTCTTGTAAAAATTAAATACATTTAAATATACAGTAAATATGTACAAAAAAAATGCAATAAATGGTAAATAGCTCAACTCGAGGTTTGAGCCGGATTTATCAAAGGAAAAGTAGCTCAAAACTCGAATCAAGTTAATACCTATAGAGCGCTTCGTCAAACGATAATAATTGAGACTATAAACGTAATTTCAGTAATAGAATAATCCAACTTAATAATAAAAAAAATTAGTAAGTCTCAATCATATCGCTTCTTTTCCCGACGCGGCGTAATTTAAATTATAAATTTTAAACTTACTAATTAACAAGAAAAAACTATACAAGAAAGCCTATTTAGGCAAATGTACAATTAAAAAAATAGCTAAAAAGCTTTTATTCCAAAAATTACACAATTTTAAGGGATATCTCTCTAGCCTGAAAATTTTACGAGATAGCTTTTGGGCCCACCAGCGGCCAAGCGGTAAAGTCGTTGAACACTGAACACTGGTAGTTCGGTTCGAGGTTCGAATCCCGCGAACGGGCTGGCTGCATGGGTGTTTTCGTGGTTTCCCCATGTGTAACGTGTATAAGAGTCAGTTTCCCTTAGAAAGTCCTCAACGAAGGCATCCCTCCTCTTAGGCAGATAACCCTCGAGGCTTTGCCGTAATTACATAACCTAACCTTACGAGATAGCTCTTACGAGATAGCTTTTACTACTTTAATATTGTTTCTAGTTGTTACATGATTTTACACTTTTGCTAAGGAACTATAGTGTCAAATGTATATTTTTTAGCATAAGCTTTTTAAGATTCCTCTTATAAATATGCATACATATATATATATATATGTATCTCTGTGTGTGTGTGTAAGAAAAATAGGCAATATATAAAAGATAAATTATAATTTAAATTAGCAGCGCAAATTAATTTCCCTTCACTAATCTAGAATTGATGATCTCTCCTTGCACTGCACCATTTCGGTACTAATCCATGTCAATTCGCTTGCTACTCTTAGGCCTACCTGGACTGCTATCTGCTGCTTCCCCCTTACTGCAAAGTTAGCAAAAATGTAAACATTCTTGTACTTCATTACGGATCAACATTCTACGTTATATACCATCAATATTGCAAAGTCCTCTTTTATTACATACATAAATATATGTACATATATATATATATATATGGATATATATGAGGCATGAACAAATTTTGTGCTTAAACTTGAGATCGATTTCTAAGACAGCTCATTATGAATGAGCAAATATTTCAAAACTCCAACTATTCCAAAATTCAATACATTTCTTGTCCTAGGCGTTTCGAATAAGTTTTACTCTGCGCGAATTAAACGCATGTTACGTGTCTCGAGTTATTCATCAACAGCCATATCAATAAATTTGTTAGGTAACTTTTATTCCTTATAATGTTTGGATTAGAGAGAATTCGTTGAAATATTGATTATGCCCATGCTTAGAGCCAAACTAAACACCTGCAAATTATCGAATAGTTAAACCACAACAGTTCTTGCATGGGAAAAATGTCTTTTGTTATTTACACTGAGCTCTTCCCTATCTGATGATGAATGAGCGGAGAAAAGACGACCTTACCACAGCCGGTGAATCGAAATCTGAATTATAATTATTATTCACGATTTTAATCCGGACACAGTTTGTAGGGATGAAAAGAATTTAAGGGCTTGAAATGACGGAAACCTTGACAATGCTGTTACGCGTAAATAAACTCAGGATCGTCAAACCAGATGTGCTGACCGTTATATTACAAACAAATGAGGAAACATTTATTGCTCTTGAAGGAATGCTTGTAATTCCATGCGGTATTATTAGGCAAAGAAAATGAGCTTTTGGCCCATATATGCGAAAGGACATAAGAAGATCTGAGTTCGAAACACTTTGAATAATTTCATACCAATGAATACAACACTATATTTACAACAAAACACATATTCATTCTTTTAAAAAACAATACCATATTCTCTTTTCCATATAACTATCTTAACGCACATGTCATAATTATAAAAAAAACATTAACACCTGTTTGGAATTAGTACCGAACTTCAAACTTTTGTTGATAGGCTCATTAATATGGTCTGCATTCCGAATGCAAAAACAACAGCAAATTTAGAAAGGAAGTTAAAATACTATATAAACTTTGCCTTAACATTTTTCACAGTTCATCTTTTAGTCCTAATCATCTGTACTTGTCACTAATCATCTTAGACTGCAAATTTTCTTTTGCCGTGATAGGACAGGAATTTAAACTATATTATGTAGTTTAGTATCAGACAGATTATAACTTTACATCTGATTGATGCAGTATGATATATTAGTAAACTGTTAATGGGAAATTTAAAAATAATTACAGCATTTAATTCTAAAATCGCAATTTCAACTCGACAGATAATGGTACTTGACCAATGAACTTACCAAAAATGCAAAATAAATTTACTATATTTGTAAACACAAATACTGTTTCTAAAGACTGTAGAGACATTAGGATTTTTTTGTAGCAGGGGAGATGAAAAATGAGCAATGCCCTCGCCGGGACTCGAAACAAGGACCTCTCGATTACGCGTCGAGTGTGCTGGCCATTACACCACGAAGGCATGTTAAGAAGGCGGGAAAATTACCTTATAAGACAAATATCACTTGAATTTTAGTAAGTAATGAAATATAATAGTAAGTACTTAAAAATATAGTAATTATAGTTACTTAAAAATATTGTAATTATAGTTACTTAAAAATATAGTAATTATAATTACTTAAAAATATAGTAATTATAATTACTTAAAAATATAGTAATTATTATTACTAATTATAGTAAGTACTTAAAAATCTAAGGTTCAAACGCCCTTTTTAAAATTCCAGCTTATGTCTGTGATATATATTGTTTACAAATATATTGAATCTTAATTTTACACAAGTTGGCTTAAGTGCGTTTGGAGGCGAAAAATTATTTTTCTTATTGTGTATCTTTCTGATCACAATTTGATGAATTCTTCGTGTCTACGAAGAAAAATCGAGTATAGTTCAAGGTTTGAAAATGTTTGACTGAATAACTTCCATTCATCTCTACACCCGAATCCTGAAGAACAACTTTATCGATAACATTCAAGGGGTTTGCATCATTTTTCCTTTGCCATCAATCTCTAAGGGACATCCGTCTCGACAGGTATTAAGCTCTGCATATCTCAAAGACATTCATAGTCATTCATGTCTTCTCTGGAATTAGAAACCGATCCCAATGATATTGCAGCCGAAAGTGGCATCGTCTTAGAGCATGCGAAGCATGCGGCTCTTGTCTGTAAATTTAAAATTGTGAAAAAGTAGATATCATATTTTAACTACATCGTATTGTAAAATCTTTATTAATTAATTAAAATACAGAGCTATGCAATGAATCATGGATACTATTTGTAATCAGAAATTTAAAACAAAATGAATTGTGCGTTATTGTGTCTTTTCTTACCTTCCCCTAACGGACTGTGCCTGCTGTGGAGTTACAACATCAGTCACTGAAATATTTTTCCTGGGTAAAGGGAATTTCTAACTTCTCCTCATTTTCTTCCATAATATCCCAGATCGGGACAGTTTCGCGCATCTCCGAGTGGTCGTATAGTCGCATGCAACTGGAAGATTTGGTTTGGTTTATATAATTACGGTAAAACACACTTAGGCTATCTGCTTAAGGGCACTAGCACGCTACCTAACACACTAGGGTTATGCTTTCGTGGAAGACTTTCTAAGGGAAATAGGCACCTATGCACGTTACACATCGGGAAAACCACGAAAACGCCAATGCAGCCATCCGGTTAGCCTGGAATCGAACCCAGGTCTGAACTATCAGTATTCAACGATTTAGCCGTTAGGCCGCTGGTGGATCTCATGCAACAGCAAGACAAATTTCATTGTTTATCATTGAATTTGGCATGGTTTGTCATTTTTTAGGTAAAACAGAGATGCGTTTTTCTACTTCGAAGTTTACACTATACTGTAGATTTTAGATAAAGTTGGCTTATTTCTAGGTTTCTTTCAAAGTTCCATGAGATAATGGATTAAATCTTAAAATAAATTTAAAATCTTTTCTAGGCATCTGAAACACAAAATGGAAAAGTGGCGCTTTTAAAGGGTTGATTGAACAGATGCTTAAGTTTATCTTTCTTTTAAAAAGAAAATTAATTGAAAACGATAAATCTTAAAGAGCATGTGCAGTAAATGTGAAGATAAAAACCCGGTACATTTTCAAACTTCGTAATGCAAGAAAATTAACTAGTTAACAGTTTGTGATATTTAAGAACGGTTTTCTTTGGGCCTGGTCAGTTGTTTAATAATGCAAGAATAAATGTGTGAACTAAAAATGGATTCAGTGATTTCTTTGAGTTATTAATATCTATTTTAAGACATAAAAAATCTCATTATAATCGGGACTTAAAACCCAATCGGGACAATGACCAGTTTCAGTACTTCTCAACTGTTGAGTGAAATCGTAACTCCAGTGCACCGAAATTCCAAATAAGACGCGTTTCAGTACTTTGCTGTGCAATTAAATTGCAGAACTGACAGAAAATGTTGTCATTAACGCAACATTTTACACATTATTTTGTAAATCCGGGAGTAGTACTGAGTATTCAATGAATTCATCAGGTTCTTTGGGATGAGCAAAACGTAAAAATTAAGTAGCAGAGGAAGAAACGTCTTCCAGGTCAAAATGCGATTTTATCAAGAAGAGGAGATTTTAGGGTTCAAAATTGCTTCAAAGAAATTAGATGCCAAAATAAAGACATTATTTTCTCTGAAATGCAAAAAAAAAAAAAAAAAAAAAAATAATAATAATAATAAAGACTTTTTTTTCTTTTATCCTTGATATCATGTTTTGTTTCCATTAATTTACACACATTTAATTTGTTTTAGTATTTCATTAAATTTTTATGACTTTCTAAAAATTTATTATTAATTTTATCATTATAAAATTTTTTTGATTTTTTAAATTTGCTTTTTATATATCTACCATAAATTTAATTGAATTCATTAATATTTTTATTTCTTTATATTTTACGCAATTTTAATTATTCATCGTTTAATATTTTATCTATTATTATTGTATTAATTTATTTTGCTACTTCTCCCGACGGCTTTCCAAAGAGCTTAAGAATTTCTAATTTTAGAAATAAAATCATGGATGTAATATTAGAAGAAATTTAGAGATTTACACATACGAGTGATCAAAGAAAGATCTTCAGTTGAATAAGTAAATAAATTAATCCATAAAACTTTATGCGTTAAAAAAAGGAAAAGAATTTTAAATCACTTGATAAATTATATGTAATTACATATTAAATCTGAAGGGAAGAGCTGCAATTTAAATTCTTTGATCAGTCTGATCAACCAGTAAACTGCTGGTTGCACAACAGATAAATTTATAAAAATTTTATAAATTTTAGTAAAAGAGAAAGCTAAGTAAAATCTGGCATGGATGCTTCATATTGTTCAGAATAATCTTATGAATTGCGGTTAAAAATTTCTTATGAACGGCATAAAAAAAACTCTGATTTTGTTTCTTTTTACGGAAAGGAATGTGTTTTGAAAATTGTGAAGTCATTTAACTACATGGAAAAACTGTATTATGCTCAAGGAAATGAAACAGAAACCTGATTCTTGTAATGAGTTTGAATTTACGAGCTCTCTGAATGCAAAGAAATTTCTTTCTTCTAAATTTCCTAAAATTTTGTTAAATTTAACTTCAGTCGTGTGAATTATTCTGGTTGAGTGCTCCATATTTTCCCTTTAGATAGAAGCTAAAGTTGTACTTATATTAACGCCAATGATATTTATAGCAGTAAAAGTAAAACTTAAAAATTGATTCGCTACTTTTGCCGGTATCTTCATCAAATCTAACAAAGTCGATTTTCATCAGTATTTATACAAATTAGTGGTTCAGCAATTGATTGTACATAATGCTAAATGACAGAACAAAGCAAAATTGAATAATGATCGATATAAATACATAAAAAGTAAGAGTATAAAAGTACAAATATATACCGTATTTGACGGCATATAAGACGCAATGTTTTTTCCAAATTTGGTCTCAAAAAAGTTACCTGCGTCTTATACGTGAAAGACTCAGGTTAACTTTCAATACTGAATGCTATTTTTAGCCCGGATAAAGATCTAGACACACATAACTTTTTCTACATCTACATGTGTGGCCTTCTAAATAAGGGTGCGTCTTACATGCCATCAAATACGGTATATAAAAAGAAAAAGATATAACTGTAAGAAATAATTTTAAAGTATATATATATATACTTTTAAATTTATTTAAAAGTTTTATTTAAGTTTATATATATATATATATATATATATATAGGTGTGATGTACCAGCTTTTGTCAGGAATAAATAGATTGTTGAAGAAGCATAAATGTAGTCGTAGCTTAAATTATCAGACGATAAGTTTAAGAAACAGGATCCATTTATTATTGTTCAGGAGAAAGATCAGTTAAAAAATCAAATATCCGGAGTAAATAAAAAAGAACTACTAATAACATTTTGTATGAAGTTTACTGCATCGTGACATTTAAGAAAAAGACCCCGATATTCTTTTGCGAGTCCTTTTATAGCCTCTGGAAAGGCGGAGCTTCCAAGAAATGACGTCAGCCTCGTCGCCAATCCAGTTCGCTTTTAATATTTCCAGAACACTCTAAAACTGTTCGTGTAGAAAAGGCGGGAAAAACAACTTGATTACGGGGCTACGGATTTAATTCCACGTACTTTCAAATAAGAGAACGTCGCCATTAAAAATGAAAAGAACATACAGTTAGAACTTTAAGTGTATTCTTGACTATAGAATTTCATTATTACATATATATATATATATATATATATTTATAAACTGCTTCCAGATATAAATTGCTTGTAAATATGAATTTAAAATATTTCCCAATTGGACTAAAAAATATTAAATGAATTTTAAATCTGTACTATATGCATTTCATTATTTTCTATGTTGTGTAGTAATTAACAATATTAATAGCCAGATACTATAGCAGTTTTTCGAATACAAGTTATTGCTGCATTGTGACTTATCTCACTTGTCTGACAATAACATCAGAACAAGTCCACGAAATTCATCGGGCCAAAGAGTGTAAGATTGCGTCTATGAGCACCGTACAGGTGACAGTACGACTTTGCTTAGTTCCACCCCCAATTCGAAGGATAGCACCTCCCCGGGGGACGAGTTTGAAGGTCTCACACTCCTCGTTCCCTACCACCAAACTCTCGAGAGAATTTTGGACTTTCCGCATATTTAGAGTGTCCCCGTGCTGCACAGACACTATACATTTACATACATTCATGCCTTCTCCGAGATTCAAGCCCGGGCACTTCGGCACGGCAGTCAGCGTCGCTAATCAGTATCCTGGTAGGACAGCAAATACCTGTAAAACTAATAAACTTGCATTCATTAATGCAACTCCTTACCAAATACAGAATCAATTCTTCTAATTAACCATCTTTGGTGATCTTAGGAAGTGACTGGATGCTCTACTGATTTTCCTCACACGCAGACAATAAACTGTGTCGCAACAGCCTCGACCAGATTACATAGCCAACTCAACCACCTACTTCACAGCAGCATCAACTAAATAATCATTCTCCACCCGGCAATCTAATGACGAAACACAGGCTAACAAAGATTTCAACCCTGCGAGGAAGTTCACTGCAAGGTGACTTTGTTTACATGCATAAATGACGTCTCTAAATCGCTTGCAGTAAGATATATATTTTAGCACAAACACTTTGCATTGTTTACTATTCAAAGGGTTATGATAATCAAGCATGATCTAAAGCAAAGCAGCCAGAGAAAGGACATCATACTTCAGTGATGTCATCTATTGGCACACATCTCCTTTAAGTTTACATCTCCTTTACAGTTAAGCTGCATAGATCAACAAACAAAAAAACTCTCTTTAAATCATCTGATAACGAAGCAGCATGCTCTTTGTGAAAATTCTAGAAAGCTCTTCTGCAGCCAGCTGCGCTAACTACCATACCAACCAAAGTGTAATGATGCATTTGAAATATTCTAATACGTATTCAAATGTTTCAAACTATTGGATTTACACCATTAGTTCAATATTTTCTATGATATGCTTTTCAACATAGTCATTGGTTTACCTTTATTTGTAAACGGAACGAAACGTAGCTTAACGTTTTTGTTATTATTGGAAGTAACTATCAGTCTTAAAATGCAATTTAGATTTCCCTTTATAAAAGAACAGCAACTTGTACCATTTTGAGGCAGCGAAACCTTTTCTATGAGATTTGAAACTGGTAGAATATAATAGAAACCTTTTTCGCAACTTTATCGTTGACTATGTTACAGAATTCACACTAGTAATCAAAGTTGGATATTTAGAAAACTCATCATTTATTTATAAATTACATTTTAGCATTCATTTATAATTTAATGTTTTAAGAAATTAAGTTTATACGGTAAATGGAAGCTTTATTTACAAGTAATGTGCATTATTTTAAATAATAACCTTATTTAATTATGCTAGGCAGATTAAGTCATTCACATAAATTTCTTAATAATACCGAATAGCTGCACTGTGAAATGGAAAGCAGATTTTGGAAGCCATAAATTAGTTAAACATTCTAAGGGATTCACTAACTACAAAGTTAAAAGATAAGTAGAAAATAAACGATGCACAAGAATGCCATGTAATTAAGTGGTAATCCACTGCCTCGAGGGCGGGAGAAAACACTGAGTTAGCTTGTAATGATAAGGCATGAAGGCGTGTCGTGAGGAGGATATAAAAATTTTGTGTACACTGAAATTTCAGATGTGGTGTTATTTAGAACATAGAGAGAATTGAAACTTAGCGGTTTCTGTCTTCTTGTCAAGTGACGAAATAGGAAGGCTAAAAAAGAACGTTTGTTCGGCTACAAAGAAATTTCATTGATTATCTTAAGAAATGGAGTTTCGTAAAATATGTGATACTGGAACTTTCTTCATTGTTTGTGCTAATTATGTACCTTTAAATCTGTATGAAAATTTAATGTAAGTTGTGCAATAAAATGGTGGTATAAATACGATACACATTTATGCGACAGTTTCGAAAATGTAACATACTGTGAAATTAATGTAAACATACTGTGCTAATTTTACTTTGGAGATCAGATTCAAACTGGGTCATAAAAAGTAAATCTCTACATCTAACAGTATAGTAAATTCTCCCTGAATGGTAAAAAGGTTAAATAAATTATGTCTGCCAGTCCAGGTTGAGTTGAGTTGAGAGAGCAGAGTCTGAACACTTGTGCAGCTTACTTAGACTACTCGGATCGAGTCCAGACACCGCAATTATCCGGGACAACCCCTCATGGGCCCCATAAAGTCCTGCCCAAGTTTTGGTTGCTGGAGTGTCTCCTTCTCCACTCGTCGCGAGTATTATGATAATTGGTATACCTCTTGTGGCGCACACCGGCTGCTACTCTGTCGATTATGAGATGGTTGAATGATCGATGAGTTTGGTCATTCCCGTTGAATGCTAGAAAGCATTCTGCCACTCGACCACCCTTTTCCCAAAAAGAAAAAGAAAAATTGCTTGCGCTCTGAAAAGAATTAGTAACTTACCAATCTCTTCTTTACAAATGTAACTTTCTCTCAGAGAAAATTTACCAAATTTGTAGCTCATACCATAGGAGGTTTAAAATATATTGCTTCGTGGATCATGTGCCTCAGAGTTAAAGAGAAATCAGTATTTATTTTTATTCAAAGCTATTGTGTACACAAATATTACAATAACTGGTTAAAAATTTAAAGCATATGTTAGGGAACAAATGTTGTTTAAGAACAAGAATAATTCTTTACATGTTATCTATAGCATATTTAAAATGTTAACATATAAAAATGGTAATCTTATGTCGAAATATAATATAGCAGTTGAATTAATTAAAAGGTGCGGAGATTTATTATTGGGTTTTTTTTGTTTTACCCATAAAGGTAAAATGCCCAATTTTCTATACAGACACACTATATATTACTCTATTCTGTAAAGTATTTTTACTATTTTTACTCCGAAATACTTACTATTTTCACTCTGAACTATTTACTATTACTCTGAAATTTTTACTATTTTTATTCTGAAAAAATATTTTTACTATTATATAAAACAGGTTGAAGAAAAGAGGCTGTAAAATTTTTATTGGTTACTAAGTTATTTCATTTTTATATGGATTTATATATTTACCTTCCAAATTCAGTTCCTTAATTTACACTCTCACTCGCTATCGGATTTTTAGCTAGAGAAAAAACAACGGGAAAAGTATGTTCATTCCACACAAAAAAAAAAACCAAAGAGTGTTTAACAGCAGGAGATACATTTGTCTGATTTTAGTAAGTTAGTTTAATATCGTTTCCGAAATTTTTAATGAGCAGTACAAGTATTTTAATATAATGAGCGTTTAATTTTATGTAGAGTCTCCGAATTAGTTGAGCAGTAAACCTTGCCGCTTTCATATGTATAAAACGAATTGAAAAAGTTTTAGAAAATATTATACTAAGTACATAAAAAGTAAAATATCAGTCGCAAAAGAAAATGTGTAAAACAATCAACGTAGTTTAAATTACTATATTTGTATAAACTATTTGAATTAAGGCAAACAAAGAATTTCCGTTGTTGAAATTGCAGAGGGAAATAAGGCTAATATTAAAATAGATAATTATGTTTCGTTTAGAATATTCTTTTCTATTTATTAGTTTTTATAGATTTTCATTTATAGATTTAGAGATTCGGTATTATGTAATTTTGTAGTTTCTCATTACTTTTTATTAATCTGAGCGTTTTACAAAACTAATCTGCACGCCCTCAGTGCTTAATTTTATTTCCAGTCCATAGTAGCCTCTAAATTCATATAAGAGAAAAATATTTTTACTATTCTGTAAAATCTGTGAAAGAATAAAAGGCTCTAAGAATTTTTCTGACAACTACGTTTTGTCATTTTTATATGAATTATATATTTACTCTCCAACTTCAATTTCTTAATTAACAATGCCATTCTCTTTCGAGTTTTTAGCTATAATTAAGCATATTTTCTTTACTAGATAGTTTGAGTTTTATTAGAAATAATTTTACTCCTTTTACATTTAGGAACTAGAACACTGAATACTTGAACTTGTTTTCTCTTATCTACTCTAACTAATGAGACTAATTTTAAAAGCCACTGAAAGCAGTCCAGACTTCATTAAACCAAGTATTATATTTACTGGTAGCCTAACAGTGGCTAAGTGGATAAGACCATTGAACATCTTTTATTAGATCCGGTTTAAATCCTTTTACACAGGCGTTTTCGTGGTTTTCTCGTGTGTAAAGTAAATATGAGACACTTTTTCTTAATGACTTCCACGAAAGCATTCATTTTACTAGACGAGATAACCCATATTATATCAGAGGGCGCTTTGTCATGATTAAAAAATCCAATCCACACTATTCAGTAACATCCCAATTACTAAATACAGAAATGCATGAAATTAAATTAAATACGACTCCATCAACCTATTTGTTATTTAACGAGGAAGATAAAACATTTATTTATCAGTAACAACAACCTCAACTATTTTGTTTTCTCTTACGGTGACCCGATTAGTTATTTGACTGTTATGGACACATTGAGCGCGTAAAGTGTTCTAATATCAAATATTTAGATGCAAAACTAATGTCTCGTACCAAAAGACTATCATGTCATGTTGCTAGTTTGGTACTGTCTGCCGAAGGAATTCAGAATAAAATCATGTAACCTTTTACATGCTGTACCATCATGAAGAAATCGTGAAGAATTGCAAAAGTGTTTGCAAGCACTGACTTATATTCGTTCTATTTATGCCAAAAAAGCAGTAAAAATTGCCCCACTCTGTATTATTTGATAACATATAACGACCAATAATGAACTTGATGTTCTAATTTTAATTTTTGATTTTAAAGGACCTTAGGAATTTTCCACGGATTTAAACTAATGCTAACTTGTACGGAGTTTCTCATTAATTAAATGAAACAAAATTGCTATTCAAGGTATTATCTTGTGATAGTCTAAGCTCTAAACATTTCACTGAAATTATGAGACTTAAATCTCTTTAAGACCAAACTTTGATAGCAGTAATATGCTCAATGCGTTTAACATTGTTTCAAAATCTGAAATAATTTGAATGAAGACTGCTTGTGAATAGATAGACTAATCTATTTCAAAAAGTCCATAAAAATATCCAAGAAAGTGTTACAGCTTAAGCTAAAATAAAAGCTGGAATCTTATGAAATAAAATTTATTCAGTGCTGATCTAATCAACAAATAAAATTCTGTGTTAAAGGAGAAAACCTCTGACACCAGATTTATGTGCAGCATAGAAGTTAAAACCTAAGGAGAAAACATTGACGATAGATGGACTCACTCGTAAATGTTGTGTGCAAAATTCATAATGAAATGAATTTTAAATCGATAGCATATTCTTCTTCCTAACCTCTGCTTGTATTTAAGTGAAAAATGATGAAATGATCTAAAAAGGATCTTATGGCATTACCATTTCGGCATGAGAATCGTAAAGACTCAATTTTCAAGGAGAATAATTGCTAGATTATTAAATAAGTTTTAAATTCCATTTTCTAAGAGCTTGTTACAGGTGTAAAAAATCTACAAGATGAAAATGAATCCAAATAAATGGCTTAAAAATTTCGAAGAACATAGGATTGATTACAATTCTTACAAAAACTTCTTCATGTCTTTGATTCAGATTTCAATAAATGTTTCTTCTTATATAAGGTATTTACTCGGCCATTTTTTCCTATTCACGTATGTTTTTCTTAAGCATAAAATTCTGAAAATTCTTGAATATTTCCCATCCTCAAAGCGTTCGGAAAGCGAGCTGTCAGAAATTTTAAAAACGGATTCGTAAACATAGTGGTTGTTTTCATCTTATTAATCGGTTTTTTTCATGGATTTTGGATGAACAGACACTGACTGATGAAGCAATTATAGCGAAGGACATAGACAACAAACATAAGGAATGCTCTTGATGGATCTAAAAATCATTGTATATAGGGTGTACAGACGGTGACGAAGACAATGACAATGGCAATGTTAATGAGGACGACAATGTCTTACAAGATTTAGCAAAAGACCCAATTTCAGCAGCCCTTTTGATCTGAGAGTTAACGAATAGCAGAGGACAACAATAACAGCGGATGAGATTCAAGACACAGGGAAGCAGAAATGAAGATATCTTATTACGTATTGTAATGTAAATATTATTATGTATTCTTAATTAGAAATTAAATTATTTATGTAATTTTCCTCTCTCTATTTTCGCATGAAAAAATGAGTTAGAAGAGGGGGGATACGCAAGTAAATACAGTATAAAAATATAAGGTCCTTCCTTTTCGTAAAAACAGAAGACAGCAAGAAATTAAACAGCTAAAATAAAAAGTAATCTACTGAGGAATTTACAGTATAAAACAGAAATTTAATAAAATAAAGTTATATTACTCAATAGATCAAGTCAGAATGCTTTATTAAGACTATGAGTAATAAGTAATAAGAACAAACTATCCTAAATAACTGGAAGTCAAAGAGAATTTAATAAAATTTTATTTTAAAATAAAATTTAATATTAAATAAAATTTAATTCCAACGAATTCAAAGTTCATACAATTTAATTTAAAAATCTGAGGATTTTGACTTTAGCTGTTAACAAAATATGGTGTATTTGGTGTATTTAATTACGGCAAAGCACACGAGGGCTATCTGCCTAAGGAGAGGGATGCCTTCGTGGAGGACTTTCTAAGGAAAACTGGCTCGTATACACGTTACACATGGGGAAAACCACGAAAACACCCATGCAGGCAGCCCGTTCGCGGGATTCGAACCTCGGACCGAACTACCAGTGTTCAGCGACTTTACCGCTCGGCCGCTGGTGAGCCGTTAACAAAATACGAGACCTGTACCTACTGCAAGTTTAAATTGGTCAATTTGAGTTAACTTCGAATGAATTCGTCCTTTTTAAATTTATAATTTCTTTTCCTGATAATGTCTTATTTGTTTTTCCCTTTCGTATTCTAATATAAGACAAGAAATATATCATTTTCCATGTTACTTTGACCACAATTCTGCGATAATAAAAAACTTAAGTTTTTTCGAGCCAATGTAATGTTCTCGCTTAGGGCTCAAATATGTAACCTTTGGTTTATAGTTTAAACTAGGCTTGAATAAATTTTAAATTATTTAAAATAATTATTTAATACAAATCGACTAGAAAAACCTATCGTGTATCTTCTTTTCTTGTTCTAGCATGACAAGCCATCACAAATGAGTATAATTAATTAATCTCAGTCAAATTCTTATCTCTTTTTTCACTGTTTATTGAATCATAAACCCCATCTCCATTAAAGCAATCATCTTAGTGCAAAATGTCCTACACATCAAAATAAAAGAGATGCTTTAAAGGAGTTGATTCTTAGCGCAAGTGATTTTATAGTTTATCATCGAAATTGTTCATACATACTTAAATAACATGTGTATCAGGCTAATTTGAAACATGGAAATTGTACGAAAAGCAACCGCATCCCATGTCCCAAACAAAGTACTCTTAGAGGTTGTAGAAAAATAGGATTACAAATGAATACGGTGGAAGTAGGCGATATTAGTCCTTTTATGACTAGTTAGCACCACTATGTATAGTTAGCACATTTATGTATAGTTAGCACCATTACCCTTAAGCGGTACACAAAATATTTTTCTGTTATCTTTGATTAAGTGGCAAAATTTCAGGTGATCTAAAATAAACAGAGCACTAAGCAAGTGAAAGCCCATTATCTCGGAGTACGCGGTATAATATCCCTTTACAATTCATGGTGTTTTTTCATTTTTTTGGATACTGACTTTCTTGGGCTACCCTGCATAATTTTACTTACATTTAGTTTTTCTACAACTTTACTTATCAAAGCAAATCATAAAAAAATTTTCTCACCCCCCCAAGGAAAAATATACATATGACTAATTTTCATTCACAGTGTAAATTTAGAACATAAAGAACGTCAGAAATAAAAAATGTAAAGCTTCAGTTTCATTTCTTTCATTTATAAGCATAAAATATAATTGCTTAATGTTGAAAGGAAAGTGAAACATAAAAAATGGACACATAAAAAGGATCTACGTTTATGTATATAAATACAAACATATCTATACATTTTTTTATATATATATATATACAGACAGACAGAAAGATATTGTTATAATTTAGAAAATATGGAGAACAGATGGTATATGTTGTTGTTGTGACTTGTCTTACAGTAACGTCAGAACAAGCTCACGAAATTCATAGTGGCAAGGAATACAAGATTGCGCCTGTCGTTGCCTTGAGCACCATAGAGGTGACAGTACGACTTTGCTCAGTTCCGAACCAAATTTTGAAGGAGATCCCTCCCGGAGGCACAGGTCCGAGGGTCTGCCACTCCATCTTCCCCTACCACTAATCTCTCGAGAGTACTTTCGGGTCGCCGCATATTTTTATGCTAATGATTCTTGCCTTGATCTCACTTAAACTTTACTTACTTAGCTTAAACTCATCTTAATAAAAATACTTTTGACATAATAATTCCTCCTGGAGAAAAAGACGAAACACCTTCGCATTTCTTACTTATTGTTAATTGATCAGAAATTAGTTTGTTTCAATTGAAAAGTCAACTAATTCCCAGTCAATGACGATAATTACTTAGTTTATTGATTACATTTTCAATTATAATTTACTTTTTAAAATTTCCATTTTTCATTCATTCAAGATTCATTTTTGATGTTTCCATTTTTAAAAATTTTTTCAAGATTCAATTTTTAAATATGCTTATAAGTTACTTCATTTAAATAAAATCTAACTACCTTTATCAAAGGAGATAATATGCTAAATAATCCATTAGTAAATAAATTATATATATATACATAAAATAATTTTTAACAATTTACATTCAAGTTACTTTAAAACAATTTTCGAAATTGAACTAACTATGGATTCACTCTTTTAAGATAATTCTACTAAAATTAATCTTAGGAGATAATATAATCAATATTTCTTTAGTAAATAAATTATTATACATATAATATATATATTTATACATACATATAAATTTACGTACATATGTGTGAATGAATCATTTGAAATTGCAAAGCAGGCTCGATTTCGTTTCCTTTTTTATGAAAGTTATAAATTCCTAATTTCATGTACGTATATCACTCAGAGTCGATTGCATAGCAATAGAACAATTAAACATATGCCACCTCAAGCGTATATTAAATCATTAAAATAATATTTAGAGTGCCGGCATGCTGCACAGACACTGCACATTTACAAACATCCATGCCTTCTTCGGGATTCGAACCCAAAGCTATAGGTACGGCAGTCAGCGTCACTAACTACTGCTCCGCTTGGGCTGCATGGATGATATGCTGTGGCTATCGAAGGAGAACTTTGCAATCACGCCAATTTAAATGCTCTTTTTTTCACTTGCCGTTCGCGCAGCCATAAATATATTAACACATTAATCGTTCGTATTCCAGAATATTTACATTACTGATATCGTTAAGGTAAGAAGAGAAGAAGTGCAGCAGCGTCGAATTAGCCTGAAAAGCGAAAAGCAAAAATTTTCAAGCGAGAATCATTAGCATTAGCAAGCGAGAATTAGAGAATCATTAGCAAGCGAGAATCAAAGCAAGAATCATTAGCATAAAAATCTTGATTTATAGCGAGATAGTTTCGATTTCGATATCATTTGGATGGCTAATTAGTAGCGTTCTAAAACTATTATTGGATAGCTGAGTTTTAGTCGCAAAGCTATCTATGCCAGCAGCGTTATCCAAAAGAGAGAGGGCGTTTTATAAATAAGGAATTAATAATTTTAAGAATTATTTTATTGCTAAATTGTAATATGTACCTTTCATATATATTTTATAAATGATCCTGCCTTACATTTTAAAGGTCAAAAGTAATTTATTTATCTCCATATGAATATATAAATAACATACTTGAGCTGTAGTTAACAATTACTAATAAAATTGTCGTGTTTACATAAATCCTGACGCATATAATACGTGAGATTTATTGGCCGGAGACAAAGTGAATCGATTGACTGTTTACGTTACACGTCCCTTTTTTTTGGCTAAGGCTGATTATGTTATCAAAATATTTCATTCTTGATGATCAAATAGAAAACTTCTTTCCCAAGCACCTTTTGGTCACAGATCCTTTTGACATGATAAGAAGTCCTTTTAAGAATCAAGAGCTTTGAAATATCAATTACATCCAAAGTGGTTTACGGTCAAACATTTCGTGCAGAAGTTAAGATCAGCCATATACCACTTTCGAATCTCGTACACCTGCAAGCGGATTCCACGACAAACTTTTAAAATACATTTCCTACTTTAAAAGTTATCTTTAACTTTGAGACATCATTTCTTCGCATGACTCTTGGAAGTAAATCTGAATAATCATGTATGTAATGTAAAATGGAATTTCAGATTTTCAACTTCTTTAAACTAAGAAATATTTTACTGAAAGTTTTGAAACTAATTTTGACTTAAGTAACGGTGCACAAATAAAACAGACCAGCTTGAGGTGGCATATGTTTAATTGTTCTATTGCTATGCAATCGACTCTGAGTGATATACGTACATGAAATTAGGAATTTATAACTTTCGTAAAAAAGGAAACGAAATCGAGCCTGCTTTGCAATTTCAAATGATTCATTCACACATATGTACGTAAATTTATATGTATGTATAAATATATATATTATATGTATAATAATTTATTTACTAAAGAAATATTGATTATATTATCTCCTAAGATTAATTTTAGTAGAATTATCTTAAAAGAGTGAATCCATAGTTAGTAAGTTCAATTTCGAAAATAGTTTTAAAGTAACTTGAATGTAAATTGTTAAAAATTATTTTATGTATATATATATAATTTATTTACTAATGGATTATTTAGTGTATTATCTCCTTTGATAAAGGTAGTTAGATTTTATTTAAATGAAGTAACTTATAAGCATATTTAAAAATTTAATCTTGAAAAATTTTTAAAAATGGAAACATCAAAAATGAATCTTGAATGAATGAAAAATGGAAATTTTAAAAAGTAAATTATAATTGAAAATATAATCAATAAACTAAGTAATTATCGTCATTGACTGGGAAGTAGTTGACTTTTCAATTGAAACAAACTAATTTCTGATCAATTAACAATAAGTAAGAAATGCGAAGGTGTTTCGTCTTTTTCTCCAGGAGGAATTATTATGTCAAAAGTATTTTTATTAAGATGAGTTTAAGCTAAGTAAGTAAAGTTTAAGTGAGATGAATTGAAGTAAAAGCGCTATAAATAATTTAGTAAAAAAGTGGCTGTTTCGTCAAGTTTAAAATTCAAAATCGTGATATATTACTGTAAGAGTACGTTGTATTTTTTTTTTTTTTTTTTTTTGAGAAAAATGCCCCCGACACTTTAGCTTTTAATCATATTAACGCTATGTAAACTATGTAAAAATAATGAACATAATGCAATTTTAGTAAAAACAATTAAACAAATAAGAAAAGGTGAATAAAATTATATTCACGTAAGACAAAATAGTAAAGTTAAAATGTATGTAAAGGAAATGTATACATAATATACATAGAAGATTAATTAATTAATTTACGTGTTTGCTAGTTTTTAAACAGAGACAGATCTATTACTTTATTCAGAATGGAATTTGGTATTTGAACCAGGATGGAGAATGGAAGGGAGGGAGAATGAGTTAGTGAGTAGACGGGGACATATTGAATCTATTTTTATAATATATATATATATATATATATAATTGTACATGTTATATACCCACATGTATAACTAATAAGTAAGGAGAGAGGCATGAAAGCAATAGTTGCTTAATCATCCATTATTCCGGACTATTTTCGTTACGTTACGAATCGTTCGAAGTTTTTCTCTCATTTTATTTGTGTGGCAACAAATTTCGTATTTTATTAATATATACATTTTTTAAATTGTTGAAGATTTCATCTTTGAATAAAATAAATTTAGAATTAAAATTTTATAGATAAATAAGAAAAAACAATTCTGACATTTTTTAAATTAAAATACCTGATTTCATATTTCTATCATAAATGCAATTAAATAGCATTTCATATCAACAAAATTTGATTTTGCTTATAACAAATACAGGAAGCAGGTCAAGGTTTTTGGAAATGCCAAAGCTTTGTCTGCCTAAGGGATGGGATGAATTCATGGCGAACTTTCTAAGAAAATCTGGTTCGTAATCGCCTTACACATGGGAAAAAGCAAGAAAATTCCACCATTAAAGGCAGACCATTCGCCCGGGATCCAACCGATGGCGAACTATCAACATTGAGTAGGCATTAACCTTTCAGCCAAAGTTACAGACTGAATTACAATTCAGGCATCTCTGACAGTAGGAGGCAAATTAATTTTATATAGTATGGGTCTCCGCTTCTGTTTCTAAGTTTTCTACGAGTATAACAGTAAGTTGAAATATCTTCCTTTCAAGAAATGAGAGTGCACTAGACTGCTTTCTTTCCTTTTTAATGCCGGTTATCTTTCGTTGTTCTGCATTTTGCAAAACACTTATATATATGTTACCGTGAAAGACCGAAATTGAAGAATGTCGACGTTCACTGGAGAATGTGAACATTCACCAAATACGTCGGTGAAAGATCGAATATTGCATTACATTCTTGAACATTAGGACCCTCACCGGTGTATGTCAACAATCACAGATATGCTCTGGTGAAGGTCGAAAAGAGACGAGTATATGTACACGCTTTGGTCATTGCAAAAGGAAGTGTTCCACAAATAAATACAGTTGTAAACGCAAGGGCCTCTTGTGCAATTCAAAGTGTCATAATAGTAGTTTAAGTTGTTGCAATAAATAAGATTTGAATCACATAATTTAGTTTAACTTCTATTATTTTCCTTTCTCATTTTGAATGTACTGTGCGTTTTAAATTCTTATGTTCTTAAGTTCTTTTTATAAGTCTCAAGTGCGTTTTTTCGCGACTGAATTACGGATAAAAAAATATATTCTTATATGTTCAACATTCACATTAGTACATGATGAATGTCGATATTTGCCGGTGTAAGTCAGAAATAAGAATATTTTGAAAATATTTTGGACATACACCAAGCGACTGTGTGAAAGTCGACATTCTCCAGATTTCGGTGTTTCACCGTAACATATACCGCATATACCCGCGTATAAGTCGAGATATTTTGGACAAAAAAAAAGACTTCAAAGTGAGGGGACGACTTATACGCGGAGCCATAAAAAATTAAAAGAATCGGAAGTTCAAAAATTTCTTTATATAATGCAGTTGTTTTCTTCCCGCACTCGAATTGGACGACTTATCAAATATTACTGAGATATCACGTATATTACTGAGATATAGGACCTGTTTCCTGTCTCGATACATAGTTGTTCGAGCCCCAATTAAATCTCTTCTAAGAGGTCTGACGGTATTTCGGTTATCATTTTTGTTTGCGGAAAATCAGAGGATTGATATATAACCAAAGCATTAACACCCTCCATTCAATATGTAATAAAATATTCGAAGTTGCCAATCGGTTACGAAATTATGATAAATAACTATTACTATACATTTAGCCAGTAGTATTAAACCAGATTTAGCCATATAATAAAGTGTTCACTATTACCTACTCCATCACACTTGGGCTATGGTATTGACACATTATGGCTATGCTATTTACACCACATTTAGTCACGTTATAAAATATTTACAGTTTTTGTTCCTATCGGTCCTATTAAAGTCATTCCTATTTAATTCTTAATTTAATAGATTTAATTTCTATTAAAGAATGCACCTGCAGAAAGCACATTGCATTTTTAGTTAATGCAGTAATAGATTTGCAATTAATGTAAAATAAAGGCAAATTCCGATATGGAACAAATGAAATTAAAGATGAAATTTCCTATGACGCCGAAAGAGATTTAATTTCTTTTTTATCGGCCCACCGGAGTCCGAGTAGTAAAGTCGCTGAACATTAGTAATTCGACCTGCGTTCAGTTTTAGGCGCACGGACTGTCTGTATGGATGCATTCGTTATTTTCCTCATGCGTAAAGTAGATACGAGCCAGTTTCCCTTAAAAGATCGTCCGCGAAGGCATACCTCACCTTAGCCAGATTGCCTTCGAGTGCAGTATGCCTAACGGGCACAACCTCGAGTGTAAAATAGACTTCGTCTTTTATTACATTGATGATTTCTACAAGTCTCGCCATAAATCTTGATCAGCTTGTATATTGTAGTATTATATATATGTATATAATTCATAAGTAAAAATAATAATGAATAACGTAAAATGCCTAAAACTTGCTTTAAAGCTGCTAAGTGATAAATCAATAATTTAGTTTTAGAAAAGATATTTATATATCATCTCCAAGACAAAAAAATTTAATTATTTATAGACAGACAGTTAGATAGATTGGTACATAGATAGACAAAAAGTAGGAAACTGAGAACAATTTCCACAAAAACCCAAAAGAAGTGAAATTCATTAAGCAAATTTCAAAATTCCTTATATATATGTAAAACTAACCAAAAGTCAGAAAAAAGTGTGAAATATTAAAGCTTTAAAAAATGCGCGAAACCGGAAAAAAAATTACATAGGAAGTGAAATGCAATCAAATCTGATATAACGTAATCAAGAGGAGGTACATCAGTCTCAATTGAGCGACTCTCGTCTTTGAAAACGGCTACGTTTCTGTTATCTGTCTGCGTTTCTGTTCTGTTGTTAAATGAGCTAATGAACCATTCTAAATTATTTAATTACAACAGTCCCAAAAATTTTGAATAAAATTAAAACAATATGTTTATATATATATTGTTTCATAAAAATAAATAGTAAAGTTAAATTAAATTTAAATGATTCTCTTCCGCCATTTGCTGCAAGGAATGAAATTTGAATTTAACAACATTCCCTATTCGTATAAAGCAAATTTTAAGTTAATTAAAATTAAAATTTTAAATTATGAAATATTAATTGCATACAAATAAATGATTAATTATTGCAGCGAACTAATTTACAATATCATTTAAACTATAAGAGCATATGTAAATTAAGTGCATATATCTAAAACCATGAATAAATATATAATATTCCAAAAATTAATCCTGAAAAATTATTTTAATTTAATTTAATTTAACTTTACTATTTATTCTTATTAAACAATTGTATTTGTACTTAGCAGCTTTTAGCGCTAATTACCTTGTTTGTTTTACTGATTTCTCTTTAAAAAAAAATTTAACTACTTTTTCAAGTTTAGTTTTATTTCATTTAATTTCTTTGGTTTACTGAATAAATAATTTTATGCACTTAGTTCTTTCTTAACTTACAGTATCTGTTTTAATAACAATAGTTCATTTTAAATTTTCAAATTTTAGTGAATTAAATTATCAATACCATTTAAATTCCCAGTTTTAAAAAAATTTTCCTGTTCAAAAATTGAGTTAAGAATTTTTACTTTCAGAATTCACTGTAGTGTAGGTTAGCTCCCTCTTTACTTTTATAATGGCGCGTCTCAATCACATAAATTACCATAAATGTCATTCTAGCAAATGACTTACTTGTAAAGTTAGCATTATGCTTTTTAATACTACAGCCACAAAACAACTCCCATTTTGAAAAACATATCATTGCATTTACTTTATCGTATGTAACACTTGCAACCTTAAATATGTAGGACAAACCAAAAATCGTCTTAATATAAGAATTAACAACCACAGAGCACATATTAAAAAATTCGCTACCACTAATTTTAACACGCCTAATGCAATGTAATTAGTACATTTTCAAATACATGGTTTCAGCAAAATTAGTATTCAAATTTTCAAAAATAATCTTTCTTTGTAGTCAGTGCCTGAATACAAAGAAATATTATTTCAAGAGTCATTCTACATGCTTAGATTCAAAACACTTTACCCATATGGACTTAATACATTCAACCAATACATTGAATTCTGAAATTCCAACTTACAGGTATTTTAAATTATTCAGTAAAAAAACATTACGAGGAACCAGAGCAGGTAATAAACAGAAAAATAAATTATTTTCTACAAGAGCTACAGTAAAGTTAAAAGATAATATTAATAATTACTTTCTAAATGAAAATTTCACCAAAAATATCATTACTTGGTTGCATACTTGTAAGCACAAATTCTTAATGAAACTTATAAATTTTGTTAAACAGCGATTTACCGGACACGATATAATCAAAGACCTTATTATAGATTTTTGCAGTTTTAAATTCTCTAACAAACACAATAACACAAATCTCTAACAAACACAATAAATATTATTGTAAAATCAACTTTCTACATCTGAACTATGACAATATTCAATTCAGCAAAAATTTTCAGAAAATGTCAACAACAATTTCCAGCTGCTAAAGTATGAATCTCACCAGCTTTCAAGTATCAAAAACTCTTAGCAAATTTCTAATTAACCACCATGATCTAGATTCTACAGCCCATTGATACTGCAAAGAGCTTCAGTACAAAGACTACATAGACGAATTTCATAAACATATTGTTACTGGCAATTTAACAATAGTTCAAAACTAGCTTCTAAGAAATTTAATGAAAAAAGGCACAAAATTTAGACCAGTACTGAAAATTGGCAAAAATCACAGTTTTATAAGTTTCGAAAAAAATCTCGACGAGTTCACAGTTAAAACTAGTTACAAATTAAATATTACGAATTCTGCCTTTTTGGCTTGGAAACGTGAAGTGTTAGAAGAACTGAAGCAAAGAATTCAAAGGATTAAATTTAACAGCAATTTGCCATGGAATTTTCTACATCCTCTAGTGCAAGATTTGAAACAAATATTTGTAATCACCAAAATTGACAAAGCCAGTAATCATTTCAGCATTATTTGAAAATTTAAACAGACGTTTAAACGTTAAAACTTGGAGCTTTAAACTTGCTTTGACACCAATTTACTTTTAACTTTAGATTCTTTAAGTTTATATAACTAATAAATATCTATCCTAAAAGTATCTAACTCAATTATCTAAGTATTTTATTTACGCTTCCTAAATATTAACTGCGCATACAGAGAGAGAACTCTAGTTCGTATTAATTGTAAGAAGCGAATAAGACATACGACGTTTGTGTAAGAAAATGCTCTGAGCGTGATCTAGAAATACCTTGCTCTACCCTCTTGGAAACTTTTTTGCATTTTGTATTTCAATGCTTCATGAAATTTTAAAGCTATACAATAAAATGATTGTACATATTTTTTTCCTATCCTGGGCTCCAGAAAGTCAAAGGGGTCTGTGTAAAGCTCCAGAAAGTAAAGGGTCTCTGTAATGGCACCCAAACTAAACTAAATTGGACGAAAGTTTCTTATGACCTGGATATTTAGTCGAGTGAAGTGATAGTCTCTCGCTAGTCATCACTTAAGTGGAAGATTATGTAAGGAATCACCGTATTCACCCATGTTTTCTCTTACGGTTGTAGAGTTGCGCGCCTCCAACCTGCACGCAACCAAGAGGTGACTGTTGAAACTGGAAAATAGACAGAGTCTTGCTAAGGGTTTAAGTCCCTTTTAATTCAACTTAAGACATTACAATTGCGTGCTCTTGACGCTCACAAACTACGCCGACCCGGCGGTAAAATAAAAATAAGAACCTGAAAAGAAATAATAACAAGACTCTAACTACGAGGCTCTCTAAAAGTAACTAACCTCACCGCGTTTTACAATACCGCTGCTAATTCGGCAGGCAAACTTTGAATATCACGTTGAACGATTAACAATTCTCCGAGGCAACCACACAGGCCGAAACGCGGGGTTCTTCAATTTCTGGCTAACTACCTCCGCGCTCGTGAAGTAAGAACAGCACACCTCGAACTCGTTTCCTTTCTATTTAACTCAGAATACTTCCGCTGATAATTTGAATCCTTGCGCGTTCTACTAAAATTTACATACTCTGGCATTGGCAGTTCCAGGGGAAAGTAAGGCTTGACAGGAAAGATAGTTTAAACTTAAAATAAATGTTAGTTAAAATAAATATAAACCCTACACGGTCAAAGTGAATATCACGTCTAATTGGGAGCAAAAAGGCCGCAGTTCAAATTTCAGCGAGAGCACAATTGATTGTTCACCACACTTTCTACAGCCGCAAAACCTAATAGTCTCTATTTATTCTCTGTTAACATCTACGTCTACATCCTATGATTTCGATGTGCTACAGCTCGTGTGTCTTGTGCTGACGTAAATGATAAAAATATACCTTAAATACAATATATGGAGATTGTATAATTTTATTATTAAACAGACGTGTTTAAAAGTACTATTTTTTTTTTTTTTTTTTGAACAGATCTGACAGTCGCGTTTTGATGTCTTATGTCCTAACCTAATTCGTTATCTGCCTATATGCGAAGTTGAAATCGCCACTGACGTCCACATATTGAAAAAGAAATATCCAGATAACGGTTTTGCTCTTGTCTATTACTAAATTAATAAGCTCATGTAACAAGACAGCATGGTTTTAAGCAACCAATTATAAAACAAAAATGCTTTTGAGGCCAGATGAATTACATTTTTAATACAAATCCAAGATGGCATTTGAATATACTCATGTATATCTGAATATGCAGTTGTACTATACTCAAAGTTGCTGTACTAAGTAACTGTGATTTAACTTAATTAATTGTTAAAATGCAGCGAATTTAAGCAAACAATCTGAATATATCAGGAATAGCGTATTTTACTATTTCATTCCCAACAGCTCACAAAATGTGTGAATTCAACGACTGCTATGCTAAGTGACTATGAACTACAATTATCGAAGCCTTGTTTCTTACTCAGAAACGTAAGTTCTTATACCATTTTACAAACTTTATTTCTGCATGAAAAGTTTCGGGTATTAAGTATTTTGGCTTCTGGGTCCGATCGAAGTATTAAAGCATCGTAAAACGACAGGCTACAAATCGTTACTTTCAACCTTACTGTTTCTGTGTAAATTCACTGAGAAATTACATAGTATTTTTCATTTAAGATTTTCTCACTTTTATGTGTCTCCTTCAATTTATTTTCTACGATAAATTTCGATTTAAACGTTTTCTTACAGCTCAGTCATCCAACTTTACCGCTTCCGTTTCACGGTTAAGTAAAAGAAAATTCTGAGATTTATTTTCCTGGATGTCACATGCTGGAATTCTCCCTTCCAAGTGAATTTTGTAATCCAGACAGCAATAGATAAAGTAAGCCTTTCGTAACACTAAAATTTTCTTTTCAACTGCGACTTCAACAAGTTCCTTTGTAAAGAGTAGACAAATAAAGGAGGAAAACAGACGCCCACACGGTATATTTGCTACATCCGCTTCGGCTGAAAAGAAAACGGATTATATTCTTGGGAAGAAACAAACTTTAGAATGTTGATGGAGAAAACGGAAAAACTGCATAAATGGATGCAGAACCTATGTGATGATTTCAGGCGTTCATAAATATGAAGCATCTTATTTTGAGACTTTAATGGCAGGATTAATTTTAAAATACTCACAAGAAGAATGAATACAGAAGCTAAAAATGGTATTCCATCAGCGTAACTTAATTAATATTACATATGTATCTTAATTAATATTACATCTGTATCTTAATTAATATTACATCTGTATATGTATCACTACACTGCTACGAATGATGTTTTATTTAGTATGTTAGCTAACCTTTTGTTAAACGTACGCTTATTTATGATCTAATAAACACGCAATATTTATAAATTTCCTTACTAGATATCTAAAACGCATACTTTCTACAAAAAAGGTAATTCCTTAGTGAATAAATATCAAAGAAGTGAAGCTGTTGCTTATAAAAACTTATTCCTTTATTCTGCTTAATTCCCTACTACATGTGGCCTGTATACGTTTTATACTGGTTTTTTACATTTCCCCGTGATTTCTTGAGGAGTTACAGGAAAAAAAAGAGTTTCAGTTTACTTTTTCACGCTAGAGTATATTGAGACTAGAATAATACTTTTCAGTTCTATAACAATTAAGTACTAAGGCATTATCAGAAATCAGATGCCGTTACATAGATAGAATTCAGGATTCACTGATTTAAACTTCTTATATACTTGTTTTTTGTCTGGTAGAAAGTAGAATAAATTGCGTACTTTAAGCGTTTGGAACTGTTCTAAAAATCTGTTTAAATGGCATATGATTCACAATACAGTGTCTGACAGACATTACATACCTTTTTATTACAGAATCATAAATGCATATTTCTTACAGAAATTTGTAAGCATATTACAATCAAGTATTCCATACGATATTTTAGGTGAAGTGTTGAAAATTTTGTTCATATTGTTCTACTTAACTACTTAAAATTAGTGTTATTTCTGCTGGAACTAGCATTTTGGTGAGGGATTAGAAATCAAAATTTCTGCATAGAAACTATTCACCATAACATATAATGCATCTAGTATCTATGGACTTCAAATAATTTAACTTGTTGTAGCATTAGGAAATACAATACAAGACGTACCTAATTAGACTAATATCATCCCATTTAATATCGTGTAAGAAAAATAACTTATTGCAAAATGGAATGAACTATGATTATTGTCAAAATTAAAGAAGAGGATAGTAGGTGTATCACAAAATGTTCCAGCGTGTATAATTAAGCCACGCTTACTGTACGATAAACTAATCGCACCATACGTAGAAGCTCTTTGTTTAAATCTGATTAACCTTATTAAAATCAGCTTATATAGTCGGTTAAAAGTCAGACATTAATCTTCCTAATTGACACTTTAATCTGCCGCCTTTTTACGTTCATTGAGAAAATGCATTGTATTTAATGTTTCTTACTATTTACTACTTTTCATTATTGTATCGAAACATATTGTATAATTTAATATATCTAGATTAAATTGAGTAAATTTCTGGCACTAGCAAGTAAATAAAGGAATTCGCTTAAAAGATTTAAAACTTTATACATACGCTGCACAGTTTATAAATAATCAAGGAAGTAAAATTTGTAAAGGATACTATAATTTGTAAAGGATGATCAATTTCTAAAAATTAAAAATATTTGAGGTTTAGCTATTGAAACTATAAAGTTGATTAAGTTTTATGTAGACACGACAAGTTTCAACCAGGAAACGAACATCATTACTTTGAACGTTTAATATACTTATCTATTTTTTAAATTTCAGTAGCTTATAGAATTTTTTGAATATTCTAGAGAATTTATCAATTTAGATTAAGAAAAGGTATTTACATGCATACCTTTAGAACTTCCGCTGTAAAATCCTTATAAGTTAGATAATGTATATATGCATTGTTGAATATTGTTACATTGTAGGGTTTATATTTATTTTAACTAACATTTATTTTAAGCTATCTTTCCTGTCAAGCCTTTACTTTCCCCTAGAATTGCCAATGCCAGAGTATGTAAATTAGTAGAACGCGCAGAGTATTCAAATTTTAGCAGAAGTAAATTGAGTTTAAATAGAAGGGAAACGAGATTGTAAGTGTACTTCTTGAATCGCGAGCGTGAAGGTTGCTAGGTAGAAATTTTAAGAACCGCGCGTTTCGGCCTGTGTGCCTATTTCGGCAGTTCGTTGAATCTTTCAACTTCTTAATCAGTAAGTTTGCTGAATCTCAGCTGTATCTTAGAACGCGGTTAAGTTAGTTTTGATTATAGAGCCTCGTAGATAGTGATTTCGTTATTTATTCATCCTGTCATTTATTTTTAGTTGTACTTTTTTTATTTTTTAAACCGCCGGGTCGGCGTAGTTTGTGAGCGTCAAGTGAACGCAACTGTGATTTCTAAAGGGGAATAAAAAGGGATTTAAACCCTTCTTACGAGTTTGTGTACTTTACAGTTCATAGCAGTCACTACTACTGTTGCTGACAAGTTGGGGCCACGCAACATCATAACATAAATCATTCTGATACAATCATCATCCATTTCTTGTAAAGACTTTAAGAAGAAAATCTGTACGACATCTACAGTTACAAATGAACCTGGTTTAAAAAAACTTACTTCATTTTCCAATAATATTTTGAAATATATGTTATAAAACATATTACTTTTCGCAACTCTGAAATCTCGAAGCATAACAGGCATAAACTATTCCCTTGACTTGTGGTAATTAGTTTGCTAATGGAACAGAATTCATGATTTTCTGTGTAAAGGAAAAAATAAATAGTTTTTTTAGGGTTTAGATCTGAAGAGTTTTTTGTGTTTCAGAAATGTCCAAAAAATCGTAATTTTTTATTTGATTTTTCACACTGAATATCCAATTCTCAGTCAGAATTTTTTATCACACTTTTGCTGATTATAATTATCTGTAGTTTCTGAATATCGATTATTATAGATATTAAATTCCTTGAAAACGAATATTTTTTCCTTCAGCATATAGTATTAAATGCTATGTACATTCAGTTTAGCATTATTTTATTTTGTAAATATATGAATGCCGTCTATATTGGTTACCAATAAGAGATAGGTACCTTGGCATGAGGCACATACAACCGAGTCTTCTCCGCCAGCCACCGAGACTTCTCTTCGTGGCATGAGGGCTTTCAAAATATATGGTGAGTCGAAAGTCCTTTGGAATGTTTAAGTGGCAAGGGAAGAGGGGGGAGAAGAACCCTCGAATTCACTCCTTTTGAAATTCTCGCTCAAAATTGGGATGGAGATAAGCAAATTCATGCCATCACTTATAAGGTGCTAAAGGCCCAAGCCAACGATAGGCGCAATTCTTTGATTCTTATCGTAGACGAATTTTTATGATGTCACTGTCAAGCAAGTAAGACACGTCAGAACAAATATACGAATGCTTTAACCTTTCCATGTATTTTTATTAAGTTTCAGTTCTAAAACATCCTATATAAATGTCATGGTAAAGGACAGGAGTCATTTAGGCATTAAACGTAAATGAAGATGAAAAGCTGCTTTCTTAGGGCTTTAGGCTTTTCTTCGTATCAGTATCTCGTATCATAATTTTTAATTCAGGCTCTAAAACGCAAATGTTTCTTACATATCTAATCTTCAGAATGTGAAAACCAATTATGACATATAAAATAAGCTGCATGCGCAGTGCAAATAATCACTCTTGAAATCGTACAAAAATCAAATATTCGTTTTGAATGAGTGCACCAAAATTAAGCAAAAGGTCATCTTTATTAATTATAATATCGTTTGAGAACAGGAATGGCGGTATTTAGTCAGCGAGAAATGAATATATTAATATTAAGCATAATAACTGTAGATGTTTATGGTATTTATAATGTAAAGACTTTGCTGTTTCTTTGCTTAATGGGTCAGCGAATTGCTAGACAAATGACTCTGAAAATCAGTAGGTTAAAAGGAAAATGTAAAAAAGAAAATGCAAAGATCTCGTGATATTACTGTTACAAGATCGCGTGCAGAAGTAAATTTTTTCTTGGCTCAATTTTTCTAACATATTTTGCCATACCTTAGACTCTCCTATAGCTTTAGATAATTACTTTCGGAAAGAAAATAGATTCTTCAGTAAATTGCTACGACCGAAAAAGTGCTGCAGTGATCTTTTCTTTTCAAAGAAATGCCAGATTACACATTCATATCTAGTACCAAGTGAAATTTGTACAACCATTAGTTTTACACTTGAAAAAATTGAACATCGTAGTTTTAAGAAATATTACTCGAGTAGAAGAATGCAGTAATTGAACCATGAACTGTAAAGAATATTTTAAGCGCATGCCTATTCTTCTAAATTTATTTTTTAAACTGAAAAATGAAAAGAACAAAATGCTAATAGCAAAGAGGAAATGCAAAAGATTATCTAAGAGACTCGTATATTTTGCCTTTGACCATCAAGAATTGTTTTGGAACCATCAAAATCTGCTGTTTTCTTCTCCTGTGCCTGAGGTTATAAAAGATAAGAACAGAATGAACTTCAGTTACACAAAAAGAAAGTAAAACGAAAATAGAAACAAGGGTGGAGTCATTCTACGATTTCCGGAAGCTACAGAATTTTAAAAAAAAATAGTTTTTTTACTCAGTCGTTTAAGCATAAAAGATTCAATACGCTATTTATTCATGTAAAAAGGTGTTACGGAAAGGTTTGCATTTTCACAGTAGTCTAAATGCATTAAAAGTCATTGCTTTGTACTCCTACAAAGCACATACACAAGATGAATACCAGATTTCAAGAAATAAATAATTGACTCAAAATTAACAGTTTAGTCAAATTTTGAAACAAATAACTGAGAAAAGGGAATTTTTTCATGGTGCTTTAAAATTAAATGGAGCAATTAATAGTTAACAATGGTTCTCCTTTTTAAAATAAAAAAATTGTTTCATTTTATGGGATTTTCCGCTTTCTAGTTGGTTTTCCTGAAAAAAAAGTTTAAAGTCCTTGCCTTGATTTATTACATTTTCATTTTTTATTTTCTGCTACACATGTATGTTACTGTAATTGTTTAAACAGAAAAAATACTTTTTAAATATCTTTTAAACTTCAGCTTAAGTTTGGTAGTTTTATATGACCCCGTTTACCTTATCAAAAATAAATAGCTCAAGATTTCAAGGTGAGTGGTTGCTCAAATTTTTCAAGTTATGTTTGGCAAAGCAAAAAATTAGTAGAGACGTGAAATAAAAGTAATAACTGCAGACCTTCAGTGAAAAAACGCAAACAAAGCAACCACAGCGGTTTTCTATGTTTCTATCTTTCTATGTTTTCTATGTATCAGTTATCTATTCCAAAATATAATTTGATTTATGTGTCATTTTTTTTTCAATATAAAAAGCTACGATTGTTGAATTTCGTAAAGTTTCATCCATGCTCCGTATAAAATTTGACATTTTTAATATGCAGTGCCTCAGATGATTTCACGTTCAGAGCAATAACTCATAAAGCTTTTTGATCTTTTGAAACCCACTTTTCAAGTTCGGCTCTGTTAGTTTCGGAAGTTTATGGCTTCACTAATTGCCCACTCGCGACTTCCCAAAGCTCTAACTGGATTAAAACCATGTTCACTTGGAAACGCCATATTTCAAAGTTACGATTATTCAGTTTTACAGTTTGAATATTCTGGTTAATTTTTTTCATTAGTTTCATACAATTTTCGGAAAGCCAAAGAAGAAAGATTAATTTTGCTTACCGTGATGTACACCAAATACAGATGCTTGAATTATTGCTTAGATGCACATACCCAAAGGACTTCCTGAGAATCTTGGAGAAATAGTCTCATAACCTGATAAAATTTAATTTCGTGATGTTGTGAGTTTTGTAGTAGTGTGAAACTTGGTTCTTTATCAAAAGAGCATATGCGCAAATAATCCAAACAGTAAACTGAAAATGTGGCAGGAAAGGTGTAGTTACTGATATCTATCCCATTTAAAAATGTTGCATTCTAAAAAGCTGGTTCATGGCCTTAGGGTTTCAAAATGTAAAAATGAAACTATTTTTTGAAACTTGAACCAAATGTAAACAAACAAGGTTCCTATTCCAAAAGAAAACATAAGAAGTAAACTGTGATATTCTTGAACTTGTACATACCGAATTTTGTAGTCCCATTTTTAGGTGATGCAAAATACTTCATAACACTCATCGACGACAAATCGCGGAAAATTATTGTGTGCGCCGTACGAAAAAGGTCCAAACCCCTTGAAGCCTTTAGAAAGTATAAATCTCAGGCTGAGAAGCAAGCAGGGACGCAAGTGAAAATATGCTACAACAATAATGAGGAAGAATTCAAAAGTCATGAATTTAATCAATTCTTAGAAAAAGGAGGGCATTAAACGTCAAGTTTCAGTTGAGCATAGTCCCGCGGTAGAAGCCAAGAAGGTGTGTGTGTGAAAGGAATGTGTCTCCTCTCGACAATAATAACGGCTACTGGCTATCGACGTGGCCCTTATTATTGTCGAGAGCGTGGTGCGGTGCGGAGATCTGATGCACCAGCGTGGTGCGGAGATATGATGTATATGGACATGGAAAAGAGCTGTCGAACACTATAATGCGAACATGAGCAGAGTGTGTCGGACAATATCGTATGAAGTTGTTGCAGCCGAGTATCTGCCAAAATACCAGTCAAGTTAATCATCAATTATCCAACTGTAATCTTCTTCATGTTATGCTTAATCATCACATGTCACAGGCTAACATATCCTGTAAATCGGTTATGTCAAATTCAAGGAAAGCACTAAAGTTTGTGTTTGACTTAACAGCACGAATGCTCTTTTGTTAAGGAATCAAGTTTCATACTACGCCAGAACTCTCAACATCACCAAATTAAAATTTAACTTGATGAAATATTATTTTAAGACTTTTAACTTTTAGTATTATGGCTTGAAATAATATCGTCAACGAATATAAAAGTGCACATATATAGTTAACTTAATGGATGTATATGTATTTCTTTTTCTTTTTTTTCAGTTACTTATTATTGTTAAAATTAGTTATTGATTTAGTGTGATCAGATGATCGGCATCTTGCATTGTGTATGGGATGCACATTTACCAGTTTCCTTAGGTGAAAAATAATGTAGGCTTTTTCTATATCTGTATATTAAAAGTAATTATCGATGATTTAAAAATTTGCATATGATTAAAAGCAAAAACGAAGTCAGATCTGAGCGTCATTATGTTTTATGATGTTAGGTTCTTTTTATTTGAATTTACTTTTATTCCACCATGTGATTAATGAAATTTTAAAAAATGATATTTACCAGCGTATTATTTCAAACATTTTAATTTTAAGAAAACTTTAGATTCAAATTTTTGCAAAACTGTAATTGTACGAAATTTTTCAAGAATGTTATTAAAATATAAATGGTTACTGATTATAATTCTAAGTAGAAAGTTTGTTTACTTCCTATAGCATATTTTCTATATTTTACATGCATCAAGTTTTCTATGTTGTCCTGTTTTTGACTAAATAAATGTACTTTTTAATTTTTGAAATAAGTAAAAATTACTTATTAAAAAGGTAAAAGAAGAATAGAAAACAACTGTTGATTATACGTAAAACCCCAAAGGATTTGTAGCATGAAAGGACATGATTCCCAAAATTGCCTGTTTCAGTAAACCTCAGCTTTATAAAATAGTAAACTTCATAGAAATTCTTTTCTCATTAGAGTTCTTTTTCTAGCTTTGGCAAATTCAATTATTAGTAACATCTGCAATTTTCAAAGAGAAATAAAAAATTATTAATGTGTAGTGTCATTAGGTTTAATTGAAGCAGGAAATGTGAAAAATATGCAGTGCCCTGGCCATATAAAAGGATATAAAAACACCTGGATAAAATATGATATTCTGTTTCTGAATATGAGCTGCCAGAGATACTAAATGGAGCAAACTTGAACGTAGAGAAAATGGACATCACTGGAATACGCTCACTGCATGTTTTCACTAAATTTTAAATCTTTAGTCATTTTTCATTCTACAGGATGTTCATTCTCTAAGTTTAACAATAAGCGATGTAACAAAAGCCAGTGGAAACACTATGATTCTTTTTTCATCAACGCTTCAGGAAATTCATCTGAAGCCTCTATCTGACTGAATACTGCAAACGCCTTTAAGTAGAAAACTCCATAGGAAAGTAACATAAAAGCAGATTTGCCTTACCACATCAACTAGGGAGCATTTATGACTGATTGCGCGAAATTATGAATCTCGCACCATGTTCTTCTCAGAATAAATGTTACCAGCAAACAATTACAACGAATATGAAATTTGGCTTACATTACGCTAAGAGTTTCAAAACGCTATATTAGGCTGAAGCTACAAGGATGTGCTAAAAACCGAGGAAAAACGTATCAGTGATGGAGACATAGATGATTAATCATAATTAATTTCTTGCCGTTGAATTTCGGCAAAAATAAATGACACTTGACATGTTAAGTCTTACCAATATTCTTTTACAAGAAGTAAGACATTTAATGTAGTTAAATTTTATGAACATAATACTAGAAGGCACTCTCATCAGACTGGAATGTTTGCATTACTTTCCAGATGCGGTAATATCTAATATATATGAGGGTATGGACCGATATTTTCTTTATTATATAACCGACCTCTCGAACTGAGACGCTCTTGTAATTCCAATTTTTTCTTTCCAGGCTACTGGGTTTCATCTATATACGTAAGTAAGAGAGACACAAATAAAGACATACAAAGTAAAATATAAACTTATTATTTTAAACTTATCTAATAAAAAGAACTTAGATTGGCGAAGATTTTAAATAAAACTCTTACACAAGTTTTATGTAAAATCAACGGCAGTCTAAATTCCCCCTCTATGGTGTGTGATTTAAATAAGGCCCATTTCAGTTCCAACAAACAATGATAATTAACATTTCCTCTATCAAGAAATAGATCTAAAATATTCTTGAACTGCAATGAAATGCTTAATAACGTAAAATTTCCCAGTTTGTATAGCTAGATTTGCGTTTTTAACTTCTAAAATAGATTTATGAATACATTTAAATAGACCTAAGTACAAAAATAAAATTGATACTCCAGGGAGGTTATGCCATTGCTCTAAAATTAGCTTTAATTGCGTTTCGTTTTCATATAATAATGATATAGGTGACTAGTATTTTACTGTATCTGATGCTTTGACCTTTTAATGTCTTGATTTCGGACTGTAGCTTTAGATAGTTGCGGGATCCGGACGATACCCGCTTAATCCATGCAAGCCGGCCGGGTGTCCGGACCTGCTGTCACCTGTCATCTGTCACTTGCCATTTTATTGCACAAAAACTAGTTCAAATTTTAATGGGTGTTCTGATACCATTTTCTTTTCTGTCAAAGCATTGGCTTTGGCTCAACTTCCTTCCCAAAAATCTCGATTTTGACAAACGCATATCTACAACGGGGACACGACCAGAGAAATATAGCCAAATGTTATTTCAAATTAACATAGGAACTGAAAAGAGTCACAGAATTTTGAAGAGCGCAGTATTGCAACCGAACCTATATAATAAATTAAACACACTGACATAAGTATAAAATTAATGGTTTCACAAATTCATAAAACTGTTTTTGTAACTTTTATCTTGTTTTATTTTGTAGATCAGTTTTGTGATTTATATAGCACTAGAAATACGTATGAAAGTATTTTATGGTCTCACTAGGGGTTAGAGAGTGGTAACATTAAAGAAGGCTATCATAGTTAGCTATACTGATGTTTAGGTCTTTTATAAAAAAATATTGGTCACTTTTAGAGGTTATTGTTTTCGAAAAGTGGTAGCCGAGGTTCCCTGTAATATCTTATCAAATCTGTCACAGAAGAAACAGACGAATTGTTTGATAGATGGTAGAAGCGAAATTACGATTTCCACATTATATCAAGACTTCTTTCTCTTGTTGAAAATAACAAAAGGATTCATTGATTTGATGTCTTCCTAATGGATTCTATTTGTAAATTGCCAAATGAAATTCGAATTTCTTGAGTTCCAATTTTTTTTTAACTTTTCCTCTCTTTCCTGATTACTAAATTATTAATTAGGGCCAATCTTTTGGGAGGGTCAGACATTAAATACAAATGGTTTAGTCTAAAATGTTTGCTTAATGTTCGTGTTGCCTTTGACCCATTAATTTCAATTAATCATTGATTTAAGACTCAATAAATTGTATTGTAAAATTGATAAAGTGAGTAAAAATAAGCGAATTTCGTCTTTTCTTCAGATACAATCACGGTTTAGATAACCTGGTGATAAAAATAAGTTACATAAAAACTTCTTGAAGTCTCCAATAATTGAAACATAAATTGTATTTATAGTAAAGCAAACGTTTTCTCATTTCCTTCAGTTTCATAATTTTAATGAGTTTTTTTTTTTTTAATTTAGCTGATGACTATTTTTAGATAAATGCGCTTTATTTGTAAAAGTAATTATTAAGTAGAGTTCATGTGCACTACATTAGATTTTGCATATTTGTATATTTCCGTAATGCATACTATATAAATGGGGAAAACTGCAAGGGAAATAACCCTTGCGTGCTTTGACCTAATCAAATAAACTAAACGAAACGAAACATAGACGAAAATTGCGTTATTCGCCTGATAACTGATGCTTGAGATGCATGACAGATTGGAAGTTCATAATTCATGGATGCTGATTTTAACTGAAAACGCTTAGCTTAATTTAGGAGAAAACGCAGTAAAATTTCTTTTTGCAACCTTCGAATATCAGTTTGCTGTTTAGTAAATTATAAGAATTCCGCAGTCTTATGAGACTTTCGTCCTACGAATTAATAATAACTCTTCAAATTATATGCCCATCTTTAGAAAATGAGGAGATATTAACTCGAGCGGAATAAAAGGTGCACCGTTCATTCTTTCAAATAATTTATCAAAGTTCGTAAACAATATTTGTAGTAATTATCGCTTATAACAAATATGCCAAATTTCAAAACTCGCCAATATATATATTGGCGTATATTTTCGTAAATTTTTAATAAAAGTTTCTAATTTTTTCCAGGTATATCTAGAAGTACATCTACTTTAAGGTAATGGCAATATTTTATATGTTATAACTCAAAAACGTTTTCCGAAATTCTTATAAAAATTGCTAAAATGTATAAATTTCAAAAACAAATCAGAAAATTGCTGCGTATTTTATTTGGATTGAATCTAAATTTAGAACTATGAAAGAAAGAATTAATGAAAAGGCGAGATTAATAAATGCATAATAAATTCAGAACAATGATATATATAAATCTAATATACATCCTAAGTAGCACTTTCGAGACATGAAAAACGCAAGTTCAATTTCGTCAATCGGCCCAGTAGAATGAGAGATATTGAAATGCCCCCCTTTTTTTTTCTTTTGCGGAGGTATACATATATTGTTCACTACTCAAGAGACTGTGTTTTTACCTTTCCTCTCTTTCTGCATTTTAAGAGTTGTATATGTTTTAACCGCACTTTTTAAAAATAATTAGCTGTCTGGACAACCAAAGATTATGCATAATGATTGTACGATGAATAAACGCGTAAGTAAAAGGTTTTTGGTTTTGTTTTGTTAGATAAGAAAGAAGAAAAACATTTTGAGAGCATTCGTTAAAGAAAATATAGCGAAATGTTTACAAATACGCATATTTTCAATTAGCTAAGTAAAGGTTTGATAAAATAAATATTTCTTTTATTTAAACTTATGTTTATAACAGCTTTGGATACAGTTTTAAGAATTTGGTTTCTAAAATTAATGTACCCAGGTTTACATTTAATATAACTAATTAAGGAATTTTCTTAAACTTATTTAGATTTTTCTTACGATTTTATGTTAAGGAGAATAATAGCATTGATGAAATATTATTTGAAATCATAGGCTGAAGAATTAAACACGGAGCATTCTTTAAAATTAAACAAACTACTATTATGAAATAATAAAAATAACTTTAACCTGTTAAATTTACAGAATATGTTTTAAAAATTCTTTCTGAAAAAAAAAAAAAAAAAAGAGTAAAAATAATTCTACAGAAATCATTGACTTGAAGTTTTAGTTCAATAGTTTGCAAAATGCGTCAGTTTTTATAGATTTGTTTTATTCTCAAACGTTAAAAAGTTCATGGCGCATGTTTTCTAAATCTGTAGATTTGAATAATTCAGAACTTATATATTCATTTGGGTCTGGAGAAAATTATTTTACGATATTCCAAATAACACAATACATCACTCAATCATGTATAATTTTGTACCACTTTTTACAACATTTACAACACTAGACACATCAAACAATTATATATACATATAATGTTCCTCTACCATGACCTCTATTAGAAACAAAATCCCCATATTCATTCAGATATTAACCTATTAGAAATAAAATCCCCATATTCATTCAGATATTAACCTATTAGAAAAACAAAATCCCCATATTCATTTAGATATTAACCTATTAGAAATAAAATCCCCATTATTCAGATATCAAATGTAAAATGAAATGTTACAAATGATATAAAAATGTCCCTATAGGTTTTCTTAGCTCAATACAAAGTAAGCGTAAATCTTAAAACTTCAGAAAATTAGTAAATATGTACTCTCATAAAAGAGGATTACTGTGATAAAAAAATTACACTACCTCAGTGTCAGTCCTTAAAAGTGCTTTCTAGAAAAGTAATATATATATATATAAGTTAAATTTCTGTTCTCGTTTACACTGAGCAAAGAAGAGGAAAAATCAACATTTAGATTTCACCAGGATGTCAAGTGTAAACAATTCGTAAAGCAAATACATCGGCGCAAACCAGCCAGCTGTTTTCCGAAACCATTCGTGAGTATGAATGTGCGTTTCGAATCTATGTATTCAAGTAAGAGGGAGGAAAAAGGTCCTCACATAATTATGTTTTATTTACAAATTACAGATGTATTTAGAAATTCGTTTCTCTCAGCTTATCTATCAGCAACACTGCAATAAATTTAATAGATGAAGATCTCACCTATTCATGGTCAGATAATATTTTAATTTTTTTGTTCTTTCTTTCCCATTTCAAGACAGTTATTTTATTCCTGCAATACCATGAACACAATATATTACACTGATCATTTAAATTTTGATACCTTTTGGGAATTAGGCTAAAATACCAGAATTTATTAATTCGATATTAGGAGAGAAAGACATATTTCATATGTAAGACAGAGCGTGAACGACTGCAATCTGAAGCAATAAATTTAATAGACCAAGATCTCACCTATTCATGGTCAGATACTATTTTAATGGTTTTTCTTCCTTTTCCAATTCAAGACAGTTATTTTATTCCTGTAATGCTATAAATACAATATATTACACTAATCATTAATGTTTTGACACTTTTTGGGAATTAGTCTAAATTAGAAGAATTTCTTAATTCGATACTTAGAAGAGAAAAACATATTTCATATGTAAGACAGAGCGTGAACGACTGCAATCTAGTGTATATCTTTTGCATTACTCTTTTTATTTGGTAGAACAAGTACTAGACAAAGGTATTTTCCGGCGAAGAACAGTTTGTGTCTTTGGCATTAGGCAAATAATTTATTATATAATTTTTCTTCTTTTTTTTGCCGCTTTACGTCTAGAAACTCAGACAGCTACTCATGGCATGGGCAGCCCTGAGAACTACACTATGTAACATAGTGAGTGTATTATACTTAACGTTACATCATTTAAACTACACAGTATTCATACAGCATCACAAGAATATTACGTTTATTGTATTATTCACCGTTTTCCTTCGTAATCAGCCGAGACGGCGACACTACTAGTATATTAAAGCTGAAAGTTTGAGAACTTAAAAAAAATCTGAAACAGCTACATCTATTCAGCTATTTCTTTCAGCTTTATCATTTTATTTCAAAAGTAAAATTTTATACCAGTTATTATAGAAGAAATATCTTATTCAATTGATTCACTAAAGAAATATTAAATTTGTGAAACAAACATGAGCCAAACTTATATATTTCCTTAACCAGTCGTCTAAATGCGCATATAAATATGCATCTTTATGCCTCCGATAGTCGCTGTCTTAATTCCTCGAAATATTTTTAGAGAATTGAAGAAAATATTGGGGCGAAGTGAAACTCTTTTATGTTAAAAAGTGTCGCTATTTTTAAAGGCTTCAGTTATCTTTTCCTTGACATTTAGTACTCGGCTTTTTAAGATTCATTAAAAAACGATATGTGTGTCAGTGTAACAGGGCGTTGGCGTTTTATCGATAATATGGATAGTCAAGGTCTAGACGCCATCAACATTCCAAGTGCCTTGTTTGACATTTATTTATTGATGAGAGATGCAACATAAAACGTATTAAACATTGCTTTAATTTTATATAATATGCATAAACAGCAGAAATTTTAAACTGTAGTCATGATCCCTCTCATAATAAATATTAATATCTGTGAGGTATTAAAATACTACCATCTTACACATGTTATACAGTGAAACCTTGAAAAACGTAGAGATACGTTATTAATGCAAGGCGCGTGCGGGAAAATCGGGCTCCGCAGTATTAATTTCCGAAAGAAAAATTGTGTTAGATATCATTCAGATTAAGAAATTATGAATAATTCAAACACACCTAACTATTGTTGCAATATAAAGGGAGTCATTACCTTTACACATTCGAAAAATCGAATTTTATTTATTTTATTTTATTTATTTATTTTGCATTTTTAGAAGCTGTAGACATTTCTGAGTCTGTTAAAAAAAACAGCATTAATATATTCGAATTAGAACCGTAAACATTATGAAATAAAGAAAAGGATTCTGAAGTAAATATTGCCAGATAGGCATTTAAATCCTCACCTGACGTTTGTTTACATTTTTACACGCAGCTGCTTACGAATGTTTACAATGCTTTAATTTTTGCTGTTAACATTATGTATATTGGTAAAATTGAATGTGTCGGACAGATTCAAAAAAGAATGATCACTAGATTGCGAAAGCAAGAAATGAAGGGGAAGAAATTAAGTGATGGTAAGACTCTCAGTGGGAAAGGCCGCCTTACGGAGGAATACTATAAACCAGTTGACAATTTATTATGGAAAGGCTATTAGGAAACCTTGCAATTAGGTAAAAGGTATTCAAAAGGCAGTGTGGGCAATAGGCAATATTTTACCACAAACGTTCAATCGACGTGGAACCTACTCACAATTTTTGCCCAACAGGGAAGGATTCGTGTTGTACATATCAAAGAGCGAGTGCGAGTGAAAATATGAAATCGTAAAAACACAAAAATTCAATTCCACCACATGTAATGGATGCTACCAAAGATATATTTAAAGGCCTTAGCGTGCGATAGGAGGACATACACCGAATACAAATGAATCGTTGAATGCTTTGGTTTGGAAATTGTGTCCTAAAAATTCCGGGTGTGGTTATAATATTGTTAAAACAGCAGTAAATGAGGCAGTTATTATATACAACGATTGTCAGTCTGGGCTATTACGTACTATGAATAAACTTGGATACCGAATTGGTGATAATGGAGTCAAGTTTGCAGCAGACACTGATCAAAGTCGTATTCAATCAGCCGAAATAAAGGCAGAGACGTCTACAATAGGATGCTCGCAGAGCAAGAAAAAGAGCCAAACTTGTTTCAGTAATAACTATTGAAGAACAGTAAGAGGGCATGGTGTATGCAGCTGGGCAGTTTTAAACTGTTTTAGCATTATTTGAGAGAATATATATTAAAATTTTGAACTTTAAAATCATTTTTCTCAAAATGGTGACTTTCATACTTGCACGCACTCTTTAAAAAAATCTATCATAACTATTAATTTAAAAATTTCAGGGTAAGTACATGATAATATTGCTGAAAAAATGCACCTACCGTTTTTTTAAATTATTTTTTCAAGTATTTATATAATTTTAATTAAAAAAAAATAATGTTTCTTCTGTTTTCTAAGATCTTATTGTAATGCTGTTAATATTCTTTGGTATTTTAAAATTTAAATAGGTGAAGAATCATACTTAATGATATTTCACTACAAAATTATAAAAAATATTACTGTAACTAAATTTGTATTACTGTCAGTTTGCGCGCAGTGCTTCAGCACAAATTTTAAATTTTCGGAAAATACAGTTCGATTTTTCTTTATTAAACAAATACACTATTAAGTAAAATAAATCAAGAAACATAATCATCTATGTATAGAGATAACACACTGAAAATTTCATATATGGATGACCAAAAGAATTTGACTTATTAAAACTCGAAAATCAGCTAAAATTCTCGCTTTTTGTGTTGCGCAAAAGTGATGACACCCCTTAAATAAAAAAAAGAAACAATGTTATTTTAAAAGACTTTTATTATTTCTCATTAAATACGTGATAAAATAAGTTTTTATGGGGATTTTTGCTTGGGACAATGTCTGATGGCTTCCTTTAATTATTCCGCGGTAAGCCGCGTCGAGATTTTTGATGGCTCACGTAAAGTGTCTTCATTTTTCTTTATTTGGGTTAATTTCTATTAAAATCAGACAATTCAATTTTTTCTTAACAGTTTGTTTAACTCCTCGTAAGTCAAAGGCACTTTATATTTTTGTTGGCTGATGATACAAAAACACAGTTCTTCACCGTCATTTCTCCATTTATTCTTTATCTTCTACTTCTTCCATATCAATAAGCTCCTTCATCGCCAGTTGCTTTTGCATTATTGCACGGTTTTCTTTGGCTTCATTTGCAATCGATGGAAATCTTCATAACATCTGGCCAGAGTTGATGTCATCCAGCATTCAGTGTTGATGAATAAACGTTGAATAGCGTAGGAATGAAATTCTAGCGTTGGACAAATTAAATAGAAATAAGTAAGATAATGCCTATATTCGAAATCGTATTCCAAAAATACTCGTTCGGCAAGGAGTACTATAACTGTCGACATATTTTCTTCATATAATAGAGGTATAAATAATAAAAACTGTGTTATCTCCGTAATGTTAAAAGATTATTTCCATAAGAGCTATAAAATGTTTTATATGACATATTAAGTTGAATGTTTATGGAAAATAAAAGAGAGCCCTGCGACAACTGTAACATACAATACCTATAACAAGGTAAAGATATAAAGGTAATGTTTATTAAGTATTTCTACTATGCCAGGAAGTTATTATCCATGAAATAATTAATTTAGGTTTCTTCCAGTTAAGGTTATAAGTTATTTCGCCTGCCTTCTTAGCACCTTTGTAGTGTAGTGGTCAGCACGCTCGACGTGTATTCAAGAGATATGTGGTTCGAATCTCGGCGAATGTATTGCTCGCTTTTCATCACTCCTGCTTTTAAAAAAACCTATTGACTCTACAATGGAGCTTGAACTAAAAGGGTGGTGGATGATAATTCTCCACAACCAGGATTTGGCGATTGGGTCCCCTAAAAACTCCATTCGCCTTTTAAAAGGGGTAGTATATAAGGTATTTCTTCCTCCTTCTTAGCAGGTCTTCGTAGAGTAGTGATCAGCACCCTTGACGCGTATTCAAGAGGTCCGTGAATCGAGTCCCGGCGAGGGCATTGCTCATTTTTCCTCTCTCCTGCTTCGAAAAAACCTAATGCCTCTATAAGGTGTTCTAGATAAGCATATATTTCTTTCAAGCAGAAGATCGTTCATCATAACGTAGTAATTATTAAAGCCTGTTCCCAAGTATTTAACTTGCCAACATTTCCAGCCTTTAATAGTTATAATCACTCTAGTAACCGGACAGCAAAAAACTGAAGAGAGCTGGTAATTTATCCTAGGCTGTTTTCCTTATAATTGAAGAGGAGCCTGCAAGAGCGTTTCGTGGTTTTCACGTGTATGACATGAATACTATCTAGTTTCCCTGAGAAACTTTTCCACGAAGACATTCCTTCCCATTATGCCCATTATGAAATATTTTCATGTATTTAACATAGTTCAAAAACTTAGCTCATTACATAGTTATAAATAAATAATACTTCAAAAGTTTCAATTTGTTATGAAAGCTTTGAAATTATGGTTACAAAACAAATTCTATTCGTAAAGCAGAAAGTTATCGATATGTGGATATTAATCAAAGCTTTAGCTCATTGCTGTTGCATATTAAAAAAAAAGGATTTATTAAGACTCAATGTACTATTGGTATTTTTCGATACATATTTCGCATTTTCATCTTCGCTTCTTGATTTTTGCTTAGGAATATATTTTCGGTTGCTTTTTCTGCAACTACGAATGCACAGTTTTTCCGCAATTACGAATACACCGATTCTTGAATTTCGTATTGCATAGAAAGCTCTTATTCTTCCATTTCGTGCTTTGCTCTTCTTTCCCAGAATCGTGATTAAAGACATTTTTCTCCAATGTTATCGCGCTTCAGAAAAGTGGCTCCTGTAGCTTCAGAACATGCACAACATCATGCATTATTAAACCTTCAAAACCATAACGAATGTTTAATTTTTAACTGTCTCAGAAAGCGATCCTTTGATCTTCTTTAACCCTTTCGCCGTCCTATCCTGTCCGCCAAAATTCCCCCCCCCAGCAGCAATCTGTTTTTCGTAGTGTGTAATGTTGTTTTCTCTGTACATCATAACTTTCCATATATGACTTTCGTAGTGGATGAATTTCAATGAATATTAAGTAAAATTATAAGGAAATAAAGCATAATGGAAAAATAATAATATCTCTTCTTATTTCTAACAGCAGGATAATTTAATAACATCTGATCCAGGCGGTCAACTCCTCCCATTTTGTTATTGTAATTTTTTACAATTATTGGTTATTTTACAGTTCTTTTCCGTGTTCCATCATCAATCATCGAATTATTATGGACTGTACTCATCAAACGTATATTATTCTTGTATTTCCAATTCACAACCTCATTTTTTCTCTTTTTCTGCTGAGTAGACGTTGAAGCCATCTCTCACTGTCTTGTATCTTATGTAAAATGGCGCGAATATTCGTAAAACCCGGGGCAAATTCAATTAGAAATAGAATGCCTGATTAGTGCTACCCTCTAGGAGGTATTAGAACAAACAAAAATAAAAACTCAAACAAGTAAATATTTAGAAAGCGTTTTAAACGTTTAAAAGTTTTAAAATGTAGAAGAACGCTTTACGGCCGCTCTGCGGAAGTTTCACTTGAAAGCGCTAGACGCGTTACGGACGACGAAGTGGTTAACTAGCACATCTGCGCAATGTCGATAAAATAAACTGGCAAATGCATTGGCTCTACTAGTAGTAAATGCTTCTTTCGGCTTGTCCGGAATTTTCTGAATCATACACCTAACCTTCCCGTACTGCATATATGATGAATATATGAAGATACAATAAGTATACGAATATATGAATATACGAATATATTGAATATACGAATATATGAATATACTGAATATACGAATATATTGAATATACGAATATATGAATATACTGAATATACGAATATATTGAATATACGAATATATGAATATACTGAATATACGAATATATTGAATATACGAATATATGAATATACTGAATATACGAATATATTGAATATACGAATATATGAATATACTGAATATACGAATATATTGAATATACGAATATACTGAATACACGATGAATTTCAGCCGACTGCATACACATTCTATATAAATCTGCTACATTTCGTTGCTGGAAGGAGAGGTTTCAAACAAGCTAGAAGACCTGTTTACACTGTTAGAAAAGGAAATAAGAGAGATTTTGAGACATTGTAACTTCATCAACCACCTGATTACAAAACAAGTGACCTCTTGTTAGCATATATTAATTTTCTACAATTCTGTTTGCTTATGTAATACGAATATTTGCCTTACTATTTGATTAACTTTAGTATATCTTCGGCACACATAAGGAATACAGCAATAAGAATAAGCAATGATAAGAATTTTTATAGGAAGACATGGTCAAATGAAGTTCGTAAGAATCTTAATTCAAGAAGTTTTTGTCGACGCACGAAACTTCAGTTACAATTATGAAGAAACATTGAAGGTGTCTAATTATAGCGGTGGTATACTCTTGAATTAAAACTGAAGGTGTCTAATTATGGCTGGTGGTATATAAGTTACAAAATAGTAATTGCACTTACATGCATACTTTTAAAACTGCGTTCATAAAATGTAACTCTGTCTCCAGCATGACATTTTTCGAGGCTTCTGAATTTTCACCTCGCTTCAATTTCCAAATCTTTTAATAATTTTATGCGAATAAGTACAATTATTAATAATCTTGAATTTTACGTTCTCCGAAATAAAACGTTTACAGGAAACGCAAGAAGCGCTGAGCAACGATATTCTTAAAACGGTATTTTGTTCTATGCGCTTTTATGATAAGCATTCTAATGAAGTAAAGTGTAACTGCCGTTAATTGAGCTTTTATAATCTACATAGATTCATAGTTTTATTTAGTTTAATCTTCCGCTCTTTTCCCGAATGTACGAGTATCTATCATCGAAATTTCCTCAATTTCTCGTGCACGACATTAATATGAAACAAATCAGGAAATCTTCTCTTACCCATAATGCACCGATCACCGTGATCGCATATCAGATAGCCTACGCGCACTTGGCAGAAGCTTAACAATTAACATTGTAAACTTGATGATTAAAATTAATAAAGAGCTCTCAAAGTACTATTTGTCTATAGTATTGCTTCTCAACTGTTTTTTCGCCAAGCACCTCTTTCACCATTTGTTATATAATAATTTCCTACCTCTCCTTTCCAAATCTCAAAAATGCATGCACTATTATTTAAATTTGCATTAATCTTAATGTTTCATAAATTAAACAAGAAAATTATGGAAAATGTTCATAAATACTAAAATTCAATAAAAGTAGTTTTTCATAGATTAGTACTTTAAACTAAAACAAAATACAACAATAAATAGAAGACTGACCGTATTCTCGCCTTCAAATTCTGAAATTCCCCACATAGGAAAATTTTCCCCTGGTTGAGAACCCCTGGTCTATGATATATCTAGATCCTTCCAGGCACTCTTTGTCAAAACTGGGAGGAAGTTAAGCAGATAGTTCTCGTAGGATTTACTGTAAGTAATTGAGATACAAGATGACTGTACATAGAGCATAACTTCATTTTTCTATATTCAAGGGTAAGTGAAAAGTAGCTTCGAGTTTTTACAAGATTTACTCTACCTTTTGACTCTTGACTTTCGGCCCATTTATTGTTATTAGTGTGATGAATAACTAAAAGTTCTTGCCGTACCCGACGGTTAATGTTGCTTAGTAACTAAATGCCAAAATGTGAAAAAAATAGCATTAGTAAATATTTTAGGCACAATTTTTGCGACTGCATCCTTGCAACACACAAACAATTCTACATCATATTTATGACTAATAATCATTCTTTAGTCAAGAATTTGTTGTATTGTATACACAATCGCACGATTGTATACACAATCGGCACAATTTTGCCAAAATTAAATCATAAACTTGTAACGTACCTTTTGTTTTAGGTGTATCACTTGTAGGGTTTTTCCTTCTCTGTTACATGCCTTCGAGATGTAACTGAAAGCATGTCCTGTTTCGGATCTCGGCGATGACACTGCGGATTTTTCCGTTTTCCTAGCTTCAAAAATTCTAACTAACTTTACAATTGTTCCCGAACTAAAACATTATGGCTGATCATTCGTTACCGCCAGGATTTGGCGAATATATCCCTGCCTTCCCGGTCGCCCTTTAAATGGGGCAGAAAGTAAGGCATTTTCTTCCTGATTACCTTATTCCTTGGTGTAACTGGAAACATATCTAGTAGTAGCAATGGGGAAGTGCGGAGATTGCATCCCGACTATGACATCGCTGATTGATCTTGTTTCCTGGTTACAACTATTCTAAAATTACTATACACTATAACCACGTATCAGTAACTTCATGTGTTGTTTTCGTAACTAATTATTTATAAAAGCGATTCATTATACATCAGTGTGGAGTGAGAAAGGCAATTGTTTTCAAATTTTATTATTTCCTGACCCAACAAATGGTACTATTCAATGAAAAAAATACAATAAAAAACTTGCAGCTCAATCGCTCGTCATCTTCAAGTTCCACATGAGCTAAATAAAAAAAATAATGTTAATGAAAACATCAGATATTTTAAGCAATATTTTTAATGCTTTTGTTACAACATTTTAGCTTCCTGACCCAACATTTGGTTATAATTGGTAAAAACATGCCAGTAAAAAATGTTTCAGGTTAATCATTCGTCCACAAGAGAACCGAAGAAATTCATCTTGTGTCGAACTTCGTAAGTTCGTTCCGAGACTTGATTCGACTGAGTGTGAATCCATCTCTGGCTTCTGCATCACGTGTTGCCAATGATGCTTCTGTCGCGAGTGTCACATGCCTCATGAGAATGGCAACGGAGCTTTTCTATTTCAAATTAAGAAACGCCTCTAATCAATCTTATGTCTCTGTCGTTGAGGTTTAAGGTGTTCCAGCGAATCATCTAAAAATACTCCTCTGCTTTGAAATTACATTAGGGAAACACAAATTGTCATATTTTCTCCTTCAAGTTAGTTTTTCTTGCTTTCAGTTTTTTCTCAGATCACGTTCACAAATATGTGTGTGCTCGTCTATCTTCCAGCCTCGCCAACAGGATGTTTTCAGGGTGAGCAAAATAACGGTTGCTCTGAATAACTTCGTGAACGATTGCCTTAATATTTTCTTGCAAGAATGAGCTTTTCTTGATCATTCCTTGAACGTGACATGCTCCATGTGATTGCTCTCGGGATCTTCTTTATTTCAAACCAGGATGGCACTTAAACTTTTATAACATACTCTTCTAGTAGCTTCAAGTCGTCTGTTTATTCGGCACTTGATACATAAAGGCGAAGAATTCTGTTGGCTGTTGTGAGCCATCTTCCCAAGACTCCTGTTTGTTAGGTATGAAGGGATCCTCCCCACGAGGATACTGCTTTATAAATAATAAGGAGGTATCAGGACTCACGTCCTTTTTGTCACTGTCAGATAGATCAACTAGAATCAAGATATACTATGTCACTGGAAAGGTTTCACGTGTTTTCAGAGATTTGCCTATTGTTCCAGAAATCTCATGTGGCCCAGATGTATTTCCATCAGTCTTCTGGAAAAAATAACAAGGAGTTAGTTCATTGGTATGTAACAAGTATACAAACCAATGCAGTTTGTGACCAAAAATGATCTCAAGAAGTCTAATCATACCATTTCTCTTCGAAGTTTTGACGCTCGTTCAATCGCACGCAACAGCAACCAGTTTCGAAAGTTCAATGCCTTTCTATGTAACAATGTTCGTGATGATTGGTGTAATATCTGCACTGGACACAGAATCCGGAGTAACACGCCCTGTATAAGCAGAATCAGGTTCTGAAAAATAACGGTATGCTGTTCCTCAGCTGCAGTCCTGTAGATAGAATTTTCCTTCTTCTCATACACTATAGTCTTTGTCCTTCCTCTCATCAACGTGGATACCACGCAAAGACTGTCTTATTGGTGTAGCGTTGACTCAAGCTGGGACTGTACGTCGTTCTTTTCGTAGCCTATTCCTCTCAATAACTTTAGCTAGAGTACCTTTAGATCCATTTCCTAGATCCTGAAGTACAGAGAATGCAATGGCAGCAGCTGACTTATCCGATGCTTCCGCACTATCAAAATCAACAGCTAAATGCGGCAGACGTATTCGCATTTTTCTTATCTTAGAAGTTGAGGGAACTTGAGAATCAGTTGCTTTCAGGCGTGTGGCTTCTTGATTCATGTAATCATTGTCATCATCTTCAAGGACGTCTTCTAAATCAGAAACTAAGACGGCATTCACTTTTAAGTCTGTAATCATCATATACAAGCACGCATTCTTGCTTTAGATTCCTGATTTTTCACTCTTTGCTGCCTTCCTCATATACGTTAAAATTTCCGGCTTTCAGAAATGCCGATCAACCCAACGACGATTTTTCTTTCATACTGTTGGTCTGCTAGGAAATTTCGCTCTATGCTTGGAATCTTCACGAAACATTCACACTGTTCAGAATTCAAACATTTGTATGCAAAAAAATCAAAGTGCTGTTTACTGGATCTAAGAAATCTTTCTTAATTTTATCAGCGCCCTTCCGAGATTTTGGTATTCATTTTACATTTTTGTTCTTTTCCCTGTAACTTCTTGCAAGACGAATAATTTCTTCTTGACTTTCCAGAGGTATGGAGCTTTTCTTCCAAATTCCCGAAATGTCACAGGAAACAATATCGGTCATTTCTTTTGACTAACGGAGCTTTCTACTACCTTTCCACAATAACTCATTTCAGACCCAAAGAACATGCTACCTTACATCTGCATACGTGGGCAAATCTGTCCCTTTAAGATGTACTGGAGTTCTAAAATTATTACATAATGATGAAATTGTAGTTGATGTCCTCTTAGTCGAACACAAACAATGACTGGTAAAGCAAGATTGACAAAACACACCAAAACAACAACTAATTAACAATAAAATGTCGAGAAAAGATCATGGAAGCCTTGTGATTGCTTATCCCAAGCTATAACCAGTAATCACATTAGAACCCGTTTCCATCTAATAGCATATTTTGGCATTAAATTTGATATTTTATTGTGGGAAGCAATTTATCGCGATAATAATGGCGTTTTTGACAAAGCAATTCATGAGAAAATCATAAAATCATTAAAAAAGCCAGTATAGATATTCACTTAAGGTGCTAAACCTCAAAATGTCAATACTTTGAGCTGAAATTTGAGCCCAGTTTGTTTTAGCACGTTTGGAACCACTTAATGACTCAGGCAATTTGAATTTTTAAAAAAATCATTTCTTCGTTTCACCCTATTATACAAGCAAATAGAATGTTATAGCTTATACATAACATATTTTGCAATGATATTCCTTAAAATATGTTTGTGTAGTTCTGGAAACATGGTGGTCAGGGAAAATTCTTAGTTGGTAAGAGCCTAGGTGATAGGTGATACTACGACTTTTTTCATCAGAAACCTGTAAAGATGTTTGTTAACATCTGAACTTATAGTATTTGAAATACAAACATTTACGTGTCTTGAATACTTGACTAATTTCAATTTGTAAACTGCTAAATGCATGTGATCTGCGTTTTCACAAAACTGTAAAGACATTTATTAACATCTAAACCTATAAATACAGTTGAATACTGATGTTTCCTTTTCTCTCTCTATCTCTCTTTATTTTTTAGAAATATTCGCAAAATGGATTTAAAAATTTGCACGACACCCAACACCTCTCACATAGCCATTTATTATCCTTCAATTAAATTTACAAATTGATACATTTTTGTCGTTACAAAATTGCATCTGAGACATCAGCAGTTCACCGTAGTTTTCACCAAGCCTAACGGAAACGCATTTTAAAGATTTCTTTCCTTCTTTCAGATTCTTCAAATATGCTCTCTGTCTAGATATCGAGTTTCGTATTCATGAACGGGATTATTTTGGTAGTTGATTGTTCTCCGAGAACTTTAAATTGAAACAAAGAATGGTATCTGCAGGAGTTACTTGCTGCATTTTGTTTGTATAACAGCTTGGTAAAGCACTTCACGTCTATTTTTTCCTGCATAATATTCATCTTCCATATTTCAAATCGTTTTCTACCTTTATTCATTTGTGGGTTGTTCTTGTTTTTTTTTCTATCTATTTTTAGCTACTAAAGGTCGAAATCATGTCTAAAGTATAACCATCCTCTGTGAGTGTGATATTGTTTTACGTCAAAACTGTCTAGTTTGCACCAAAAGGTTATGATAACTGAGTATTAGGGTTTCATTTCTTGCATTTCCTATGAGGTCCTATATGTTGATACAGTACTGGAATGATTTAAGATCATTTTTATTAATGACTGTTGTATTTACTCTTGTATTTCTTATCCTATTCTTTATTAAAATAACAGTTTGTAAACATAGAAGATATTTCGTGCCTTACGTGCCTTCGTGGTGTAGTGGTCTGCACGCTGGACGATCATTCCAGAGGTCCGTGGTTCGATTCCCGGCGAGGGCATTGCTCATTTTTCATATTGCCTTCTTCCAACATACCTAATTTGTCTCCACAGTGGGGCCCGAACTAAAGGGCGGTGGATGATGATTCTCCACACCCAGGATTTGCCAACTGGGTCCCCTAAAACCCCAGTCGCCCTTTAAAAGTGGAAGTATATAAGGTATTTCTCACGCCTTCTTAGCATGCCTTCGTAGTTGTCTGCACGCTGAGCATGTATTCCAGAGGACCATGGTTCGATTCCCGGCGAAGGTGTTGCTCATTTTTCATCTCTCCTGCTTCCAATATAGCCTAATGTCTCTACAAACTGAGAAGGAAAAATTGTACGCCGAGTATATTTTCTGAGGGAATAACTTATCAAATCTGAAAACACATATGAACAGGTTTTTTTAACAATTTTTAATTTTATATTTAAAAAAAGTCATTTACAGCCACTTCTTTCAGTGTTATTTTTTTTCTTACAAAATTGTACTTTGGGATTTATCTCTATCATCGATAATGCTGCAATAAATTATATGTTTTTTAATCATATGTGGAATATGATAAGCGCAGAGAAGAAATATGCGATTAAAAATGGTATTAAACAATGCAAATAAACCATGCTATATTACCGTACTTTTTACCTAATGCGTGAACTATACTGCAGTTGAAGAGAAAGATCGATAAATGGAACAAATTGTATATGCGACAGAAAATACACTCATGTCCATAAATTAAGGATAATTCGCAGTCACGCGGAAATCGAACTCTAAAATTAATATATCACCTGTTACATCACTACACACCTCTTCAAGAATCATATGCAAATTTCAGGAAGTAACCAGATGACACCGATGGTACGTCACAATGACCAGAGTGTAAGAGAGTGAAATATAAGGAATACAGGCAAAGAAGACAGGCACTTTATAAGCATTTCAGTGCAATAACCGAATAGTTATGACGCAAAGGACGCATTTGGATGATTTTTTACGTGGTAGAATTATCGGCCGTCTGGAATGTGGGCGTACCCAACTGGAAGTATCAGACGAACTTGCAATTGCCCAAAGTGTCATCGCCAGGCTTTGGCAACGATTCCAAGATGATGGTAATGTGAGTAGACGTTACAGCACAGGTCGCCCCAGAGTTACAACGCCGAATGAGGACCGGTATTTGGCAGTTACTGCCAAAAGAAACAGGCGGAGCACAGCCTCATACCTGTCTCGTCAGCTCTCTTCAGCTACTGGTACGACAATTTCAAGGCAGACCGTGTACAGACGCTTAGGGCAGATTGGTCTATATGCTCGTAGACCTGTCAGATGCGTTCCACTTACTGCAACTCACTGTCGCCTGCGGTTAGTCTGGAGTAGAGAGCATGCATTGTGGACACCGCAACAGTAGGCTTGTGTGATGTTTCCCGACGAGTCCAGGTTTAGCTTGGAGTCTGATTCTCGCCGTACTTTCGTATGGAGAGCTCCAGGTACCCGTTACCACCAAGAAAACATCATTGAACGACACCGTTACGGTGGTGCAGGAGCGCTCGTTTGGGGTGGAATTATTCTGGGTTCCAGAACTGACCTGCATGTTCAAATTGGAACCATGACAAGCCAAATATATCGGGACGTCATTCTGGAACAACGTGTACGTTTGTTTCGGGGCGCGATGGGCGCGCAATTTGTGTTTATGGATGACAACGCCCGTCCTCACCGTGCAAACATCGTAAGCCAATGCCTTCAATCGGAGGATATCACCCGTATGGACTGGCCAGCATTCTCACCGGACTTGAATCCAGTAGAGCACGTGTGGGACATGCTTGGCCGACGAGTTGTAGCCCGTCAACCTCCTCCTACATGTCTACCGGAACTTCGGAGAGCATTGCTTTTTGAGTGGTGTAATATCCCCCAAAATCAGATCGATAATTTGATACTCAGCATGCCTAGGCGTTGTACGGACTGAATTGCATCCTCTGGGAGACATACAATGTATTAAAAATCATACCAACTGTGTAATATTGGTTTTTTGTAAATAGGTTTTTTTTTTTTTTTTTTTTTTTTTTTTTTGTAATTTGCTCCAGGGAGAAAAATCGCTATTTTTTTTAATAATATCAAACATATAGCATCTTTTTTTTGCTCTTTACCTTTTGTTTAATAAATAAGCTTTACAAATAAGTCAGATTGTTTTTGTTTCTAACTCTTCCTTTGCCTGATTTTGCATTATCCTTAATTTATGGACATGAGGGTATTTGCTTCTTACGAAATGAAAGTCCCTAAAGCATTATAGTGTTTTTTGGTATAAGCCATAGATCTGAAAATCTATCCATTTAACTTTTAAATAACATTATGGAAATGTTTGCATCGGAGAACTTTTTAGTATCTTTTACTTTGACTTAACACAGGAAAGTCCTCTTTTGCGTAAAAGAACAACATTTCTTTAACATTTTACTGTTTTAATGGAAATCTCTTGATTGTTAAATTATAATGCGTACCGTAGATTAAAAAGTGTTTTCTTGCAACTGTTGTCATTTACAAAGTTTTTTTTTTTTTTTTTTTTTGGTTTTATGTGATTACGGCAGAGCCTTGAGAGCTATCTGCCTAAGAGGAGGGAACTACCAGTGTTCAGCGACTTTTACCATTCGTCCGCTGGTGGTCCCCAATTACAAAGTAGTTTAAATATCTTATCAGCGATCTCAAAGGCTAATCTATGACTCATTTAACAAATAGAAAACAGAAGAGGGAAAAAAGCAAATTAAAGCAATCGCTAAATCAAAAAGTAGAGAAAACATGCTGAATTAAAAATTCAAGAAACCAAATTTCAGACTGCTACAAGAAAAACATATAAGATATCCACATGAGCCTAAACATTTATGATATATATAAATGATAGATACATTATTTAATGCTTAAATTGTAGTGACAAGCACGCTGTGGGTCTGATGAATCCTGACACAGTTAATAAATCTAACGGTAGAAACCTGATATCTGCTTCTAATGTTATTTCGCCAAGATGTTAAAGAAAAGGTTAATTTTAATTCTAAAATTTAATACATCTTTAATTATATAAGTATTGATAAATGTGAGGAGGTTGCGTTAACTTCGTCTTATTAGTTAATGGTAAGTTGATTTGCATTTCAAGCTAGTTGTAATTTATTTTATGGCTTATTTTTTCTATAACTTATCTCTAAATGTATAAAATAATCTTGGTTATTCTGAGAATCGTGTACAGATTATTAGAGTTGTGTAGCCAATAAACAAGTTTTATGCAGCTAGGAATTAATTTTGCCCTCGTCGGGATTCAAACCATGGACATTTGAATTGCTAGTTGGGTGTACTAATCACCTGCACCATGAGAGCATGCATGGATGAAATGTGGCATTTCCTTATACTTCCCCATTTAAAGAACGAATGGGAAGAAGCACAAGATCCAGTCGACCAAATGAAAGTGGCATCGCGTTATCGTCTACCACATTTTATTTCGGGGCCCGGCTGATTTGCTAGCTCTCCCTCTTTAACTTGCATTTTCATTACTATTTATAACCCACTTGATTTGACTTCCTGGTGGATTTGATGGAACAAGAAGAAGTTGGGTTTAAAATAAAGCATTAACTGTTAATTAAAATATACCTTATAATTATTTACTTACTTATTGTATACTTCACAAAATCATTTTATTCCAAAATAATTTATTGCGAATAAACACTTATCTCACCAAAAGTGTGTTTAACTTTTGCAATATTTGCATCTGTCATCTTGTGAAATTAAAAGAAATTTTATTACACTTAGATTCTGTATTCAAAATGGTTAGGAAATGAGATTAGGTAATAAAAATTTCTCCGTATACATTAACTGTAGTGTATCCTGTTATTAGGTACAGTGCAGTTATCATTATTGTAAAATAGAAAGACAATTAAGTCTATTAACTATGTGAATTATTACTATAAATAGCCCACCAGCGGCAGAGCGGTAAAGACGCTGAACACTGGTAGTTCGGTCTGAGGTTCGAATCCCGCGAACGGGCTGGCTGCATGGGCGTTTTCGTGGTTTTCCCCATGTGTAACGTGTATACGATCCAGTTTCCCTTAGAAAGTCCTCCACGAAGGCATCCCTCCCTTTAGGCAGATAGCCCTCGTGTGCTTTGCCATAATTAAATAATCCAATCCAATCCAATCCAATATTACTATAAATAAGATCACCCTTTCATGCGACAGAGAAATTTTTGTTGCTGGTTTATGAAAGAGATTAACTTTCTGTAATGGCATTACAAGAAACCTTATGCATATTAGTCTTAAAAAATGGTAAAGTGACATAAACGTAGGAGTATTCCTCATTATTGGCTTTAGATCCCAAATTAAATTAAAAATACTATTTTTCATTGGTCAGTGATGTTTAAAAACTGTCTTCGTATTCTCTAGCATTTACGAAACGTTAGCAAAACTAAAAATATATGTTGAATTTGCCCTGTTTCACTAAATATTTGTAGTAAAGTTTTACAAGGATTTATACAAGCAAAAATGCAAATATAATTTAATTTCTTTAAATTTTACTCCTTAAGAATTGTCAATGTCAAATAATGCAAAACCTTAGGGCATTTTAATGGTCTCTTTAAAACATAACAATATCTGTTTTATATTTCGTGATTTATTTGAAAAGGTTTCCAGCTCTTTTCTAGCAATACCAAGTATAAACAAGAATTAGAAACATTCCGCATCTTCCTATGCAATATTAATATTGAATACTCTAAGCAAATTCTAAAGCTCACGAGGATGGGAATTCTTACATCATTAAAATATACTGTTTCATAATAAATGTTCTTAACTTTGGAAAAATAACTAATGATAACGAAACTCACAGAAGCAAATAATGTAGGAAAAATTCCTTAACGTCATATGTTACATGCGAATTGGTATTTGGCATAAAATTATCCATATTAATGTCCCTCATTTCATTAATTTTTCATCATACACTTAATCAGATTTTTAAAAACCTACTTTAATCAGAATAATTAATCATAATATCTTTCAAAATAATCCCTAAATTCCGCTATTGTATTTTTAACATTATCTACAAATAAAGTTTTTTATGAGTTGTTGAATATTAAGTTAAAATTACAATTATCAAGGAAAATATTCAAATTCTTATTCATACTGAAAATGATTCTTATTTCAGTTTATAAATACCGGAGAAAACCCCGAAGAATCAAAAGCTTCTGAGTGCCTACAATAAAAATGTAAAGTTTTAATCAAGATATATTATGTAGGTGATAAAACGTGTTGCTCCTAGAACATTAAGGAGTCGGCTACTATCGGCATTCTCTAAAATATTCTTGCTTGTACAATACTTTTGATCTTTCTATAAGAATTGCTTTTGTTCATTTATCTTATGCCTAGCCGATTTCCAAGGCTTTAATTAATAAATTTCACTCGTCTCAACCATTACTGCAAAATTTAAGCTTTAAGGACGTCTCTGTTTCTTAATGTTTATTGTTTGTTTCCTAATGTCTGAAAATTAATTCTCCAAAGAATCACAGGCTTTTTTTTATTTAATTTTATTTAATAAAGACAAGGCATTTTTATTTGAATACTTCCCCGCCTAATATTTTTAACGTGTGGCCTGGAGGTAGTGCAGCCGGCTGCCAATAGTTTTAAACCCAAATTTCAATCTCGAAGAAAGCATGGATGTTTATTATAAAATGCGTTTACAGCATAAAAAATTTAAATACTGTCAAGCCATATGTCTTCTCGAGAAGTTTTTGATCTGTGAACTGTTAAGCTGTTGTTAGACCTTCAAACTATCCGTTACTGTCCGTCGAGATAAAAACAAAATAGGAAATACTCGCATTAGGGATATCGGATTAGTTTATAGGGTTTCGCTTGATCTGGTCTTGCTATTTTAGTCATGTAACCCTAACAGACGTGAAGCGAATTATCGCTGAGTCTGAGACAGAACAACAAAGTCTTAGGAAGGTTATACAAACAACCTTTTTATTTAAATAGAGTTTTGAACAAAGCACGACTTTCTGCTACAGTAACCGCAGCTTGTGGAAATGCAAACTAAAATAAGAACAGTCAATAAATTTGAACGTTAATCAGTAGTCTAAGATTGCGTAATTAAACACTAAGTTAGGAACTGGCTCGATAATTTACTGGAGTGTCAAATTTAAAGTATCGGCGGCGAGAGACGCAAAGCGGAATTACTACTACTCCTAGAGCTGTCAGAATCTGACCACGTAGCTCGCAGTGCCAGAAACACACTTTTTCTTTCAAGATCCAAAAATCTCTACTTAAATATTCAAACAACTAATTTGCATTCTGGTGAGGAATACGGAGAAAAGAAGTTATTGTAAAAGCCGAAATCATAATATCTGGTAGAAGACCAATCATAAAACCAATGGTAGAAGTTTCTTATAATGTCTTTCTTGTCTAGATGTGATAACCCCATTAAGATGACAGTTCCGGTTGTTTTCCAAAAAAACTGTGCCGGAGTTTCAGTTTTTTAAAGGAGTAATTTTGTTGAGCCTATGGTACACAATGGGAAGCATTCTCGATCATGAGACAGCAAAACGACCAATGCATATTAGCTATTTCCGGCAACTGATTTAAGTTGAAAATGTCCGTTCATTTGAAACAACAAAAACACTTTTTTAATGTACGATTCGGAAAATTTGCATTTCATTTGCATAATTTATAATTTTGTCACTAAATGCAGAATATGAGCCTTTTCACAAGAATGCATAATGTTTGGAATTTCACAGATTACTATTCCCTGCAAATGCATTTTAGGCCCCTTATTTTAAACTTTCAAAATTGTATTGAAGATCATTCATTTCCCAACCCGAAAAGATTGAATATAAAGTCAGGGCCCCTCGAGGTTCAGTCTTGGAAAAATATTAATAAAAACAGGAATTGTAAGACATCTTTACATCGCTGTTCCTACACGAACACCTCCCTCTATCTGAAAGCGAAACTAGTGAGAAGTGTCCATTGTTATCCCATTAATTTACGACTTCCTTTTTCATTAGTTCCTTTTAAAATTTATTGTTCCACACCCTGACCAGTAATAAGAAACTTCAGATATAAATTACACAACTCAGGAGGAAATTTTTCTTCTACATGAAGTCTAAGGAATAAGTAGCAATGTCGAAATAAAGAAAATAGTGTATCAACGGTTATATTATTTCGCTTATTCATGTACCGTTTTTAACCAGAAAACGGTCTATGCTTCTCCTAAGAAATGACTATAAGCTTTGTAGCTTTCCCATCTTGAAATTCTAACGGTAAAACTAGCTAAAAGGGATATTACGCAAAACATATATTAGTTTTATTGTCTAACTACATCATGAATATTTTGCGTGCATGCAAAGAAGTGAGCAACCATACAAGCTACAATTTCAGATGTACGTGTTAGTTCAGATGAGTAAACTTTCAACATTGTAAAACGATTGCTTCAGTAGATCATGATCAGATCCATGATTATAAGCCCATAGCTATGTCTCTCTTCGCAGAGATTAAATGTTAAATGTTCTTTCCATTTAAAAGCTGATTAAAGTAGTAGAGCTTTAAGAAGCGCCTGAATGAAAATAGACCTCTGCTAAAGCAGATAGTTCATCTGTGCCAATTTGCTTAATAAAACTCTTTCTGGGCTAAATAGTAAGAGCTGAATGGGCAGCAAAAATGTTCACATCATATTCACCTGCCATAAAATAAAAAATAAAATCCATAACAGTGCATTTACAAAAGAAAAATAGTTAAATGTTAGAGAAATACACATATCTGCAGAAACCCAACGATTTTTATATCATCATCATTTACATTTAAAGTATGTTAGTTTTGTAACTACATATTAAACGAGAATGGCTAAGCAATTATCAAAATTATGATATAAAGTGTGTGCTGCTTGAAATTATTATAGCGACTATATTGCTATAGATTTTCTGAATACTAAGCATCAGAAGTTTGTAACTGATATTAATAATTTCAGTTAGTCCAAGTTTACGTTTCAAAACATACTTTTTTTTCAGCATGACGAATTTACATAACTACGGATTTCTCAGGCGAATCACCTCATATTTCATAGACCTGCACAATTCGTTTTACATTAACTAAAGTTTTTATAATATTTTTTGTAAAATATAATGGCTGAAAAATTCGTATTATGTTGAAACAAAAAATTTTATTTTGTTTCTTTATGTCATTCAACAGTATTTTTCAATTCATATAGAAAATCTAACTTAAACAACGCTTTTTAAATGAAAATAAATCCTTGATTTTACACCATTTGTGTAATCATACATAATGTGAATTTCACACATTGGAAACAGGCAACACACATTCTATCTGTATGCAATCTGTATCTAATGACCCAAGCTGAAGGGAGAAGGGACAAAAATGAGTGAACGAAAATTATGGTTAACGAGACTTTCGTAAAATTGAATCTATATGATATTTAGGTTTCTTTATAGGATACTCATATTAATCAGAAAAGACATAATTTATTGTGTGCATAAATGAATAAAATTACTTTTGAGACATAAGAAACCAGAAGCATAGATAAAATGAACAAATCAATTTCAATCAGATGCTTACATCGGAAACATTGCATAAAGTGATAAAGAAATACAAATATATAGCTCTTCTGAAAAATCAAATGGCATAACCAATTAAAATTTGTATCTGAAACTAATAAAATCTTTTGTCAGCGTTAGCATTATTTCATTTTATCAACAGCATAAATGTTACAAGAAAAAAAATCATATGACTAGTAATAAAATAATTTCATCAATAATTTGAATATATATTTTATTTTTTTCTTAACGAAAATATACTAAATTTTTTTAGTTTAAAGAATTTAAAATGAATACTAAAAAATGTTTTAACATGTTTCTTAAAAAATACATTATAATTTTAAAGTTAAAATAAAAGTGTCAAATTTCAAACAGTTTAGTCGTACTTCATTCCAAATAAAAATACAGACTGCACATCTAAAACAAAGAAGTGTTTTCTTTAAGATGCTTTTTAGATACTAACAAGAGCAAAAGCTCTACTTGTTTGTAGGAAGGACTAATTGCCTTAAAAAGGCCATGAAAGAGACTGTACTTAAAGATTCTAAAGCTAAAGTTTGAGCACTATGATTAAGAAAAATGCTTGATTTATTTTATCCAGAAAAAAGGAAAAGACATTTATTTCAGCATCATTCACGAAAAGTTCCTTTTATCGAACATTTCGTGCTATAAAATGAAAGTCATTGAGAAAGGTTAACATTAATTGTAAATATATTTCTATGTCAGAAATATGTAATTCATGATTCCAATAATGTGGAATTATTGGATGAAATTTGAACAGTCAAAAATTTACTCAGATATATTTTATTAGCAACGCGCTTGTTATTTCCGTGTTTTTATTCACCAAATTTAAGATGAAAAGGATTTGTTTCTGTTATTCTGTTTTTTAATAATGATAGCAGCGACTTAGAATTGAGATTTTCTCAGTCATATTTTACAGGGTAGTTTTCATCATAATGCACATTAATTTCAATTATGTTTTCCAATTTGCTTATTGAGTATATATAACCAATATGGTAACGTTCTTCATTAAAATACAGCTTATAAGATTTTCCTATCTATTCTGTTTCGAAGTGATCCACTTTATTCTTATCGCCTATAAACGATGCTTATGCTCACTCTCCATGCTGTACAATGTATCTACTGTAACGTACCGCAAATTATTCTGATATGAAGTGCGGCCATGTAGCGAATTACCAGTACAGAAAGGGTTAACCAACAATTCATTTAATCTAGTCTAATATCCAGTTCTACAGAGCCCGCTTAAACAAGAATCTACAGTACGTTATTCATAAATGTCCTCTTCCAAAATACATTATTCTAACCCATTCATTTTAAAAGATGACATGATAGTGAATGAACAGATAATGAGAGATTTCGTCAAAACATAATATATGTAATACTCATAGTAATTTAAAACATCATCCTTTTCTCACTTTCAGTTAGAAGAAGATGAAAAAGCTATATTGTACATTTAACATATTTGCGGAAAATATTATTCATCTGACGAAGATTATCTGCCTAGAAGAACGGCTTCTGATCAACCCAAAGATTTTGAAACATAACCATTTCAAATATTGCCTCGGGCATTTTCTGTTTCTGCTAGCATAATTTACAATTTTTTTCTAAAAACAAGTCAATTTCTGTAGCTTGGACAACAGTTTGCGTTTGCACTCATTGTTAAATGCTTGACTGGTTGTATTAAACATATACATCAAATTCGAGGAAATTTAAATGACAGGTAATTGACACATTGCAATGAATTTATACTCAGAATCTTTCTGTTCAGAACACAACCTACTTTCAGATGCTAAGCTATCTGAAGTCCTCAACAGAATCTGAATGTATTCTACTTAACTTTAACACCTTAAAATTACAGAGTCAAAGCACTGTTTTCGTCGGTGCATGTCCACAACACGTGCCCGACATCAATAGACTAGTTGCCATTGAGGAAGAATAAATTTATTTTCAGTACTATGAAAATAATTAAGTAAGAGCATTACTGAAAGCAGCACTAAGTTTGTAAGGAAATTTCGCCTTCCTGCTGCGTGTCCTGTTGGTGTAATTGATAACATATCCGCCTAATAATCGGTTCGCATTGCGGCAAATATATAACTGATTTTTGATGGCCCTTGATTTGAGAAAACAGATCTATCAATTTCACAGTTATACCCAATAAATGCGGCCGGCACTAATGCATTTTCAGCTGAATTTCACCGACTGAGCTCGTCTTCCTCTCCCTGAGTTATTTGAAATCGGAGTTATTTTAAAGTGATTGAAAATGTAAGTAATTTCCTCCTTCATAAGTGAGAGGTCTCATAGCGTACTTGGTAGCCAGTCTGGTTAACAGTCGGAAGATCAAGAGTTCAAATCTTAAGCTAAGATTTAATCCTGTAAGGGCATAAATGATGTTCCTTGGTTTCTTCTTCGAATAACCTAATAACTCCAGGTTATTCATTTAAATTGTCATTTCATATGAAATTTATAACAATATTTTTATCCATTGTTATTCCATACCACAAGTGTCATAAATAAAAAAAGTTTTTATCACATCTCTAATTGATCGATTGAAAAATTATTAATTTTACCGCTAGTGTACACTATCATCAATTTCAAAATTAAAATATGATGGGTATGGTGGAGTTCTGTGCATACTTTTATTTACATAACAGAAGCATATATAATTTTCAGCACATAATGTTCGATGTGAAAGTAGTGAGAGATTTAGAAAGGACCTTTAGAAAATTTTTGATTAGTTGAGAAATAGTTTTAGTTCTAACTAATTGAGGACATACTCCGACGAAACAAGGACGATGAGCATTGATATTATTAGTTTTAAAAAAACAATGAAATATTATTGCGCATAATATTATTCTATTTAATAATGCTTCCTGATCTTCTTTCCGTATAAATGTTTACATTTAAAGTGTGTAATTGTAGACCAGTAATTAGGACGATAAATATATTCCGCTAAAATCAACTGCGACACATGAAATTCATACTACAGAGGCAGCATGTAGCACTTAAAGCAGCAGCAAGAATACTAGAAACCGTTAATGGGGAAACATACAGGGAACGAAAAAAAAAGGCTTTATTAACAGAACGGCCATGATATTAACACAATGGCTGTCTGGATAAAAGGGAGAAAACAAACTAAAGAGCCTAAATAAGGGATATGACTAATTGCAATGGGTGCGTTGCACCGCCTGTCGATACTTAACATCAGATTATCTAAGAGTTCTTGGGAATCTAAGTTCCTTCACCAGATTATCTAAGAGAGTTTTAATTCTTCATGTTTCAGTTGTCTCATGTCCTTCGTAGGGTACGTTCATGCTGTCAGAAGTCTCCCTAAAATATCCCACCCATGTTCATTAGTATTTAAATCAGAAGCATTCTTGTCGGTCCATTCTGCGAATATTTCCACTTTCCAAGAGCTCCTCAACAGCATGAGTTCTGTGTGGCCGTGCATTGTCATCCAAAAAAACGAAGTCGGGACCAATGGCACTCAGGAAAAGACGCACTTGTGGGAGGATAACTTCATCACAGTAACGATCTCTAGTAAGTGAACTTCTTTTGAAAATGTAGAACTCCTCTGTTCATTCATCATAATACCTCCCCATACAAACACACCAGACCATCCAAACGGTTTCTTTTTACCTGATGTTATGCGAGGAAAATGTGTCCCTACCTCTCTCCGTATCGATTGGCGCCAAGAACCGTTTGCCAGGCCTAAACACTCTCATCGGTAAGGAGGACGTGACTCTATTCGTGTATCCAGTCTCTGTGTCTGTGTTCTCTACCACTATAAACGGTGAAGCCGATGAGCGGCTGTCACTGGTACGGAGCATTCAGGACAACGGGTGAATAGACCACCTTCTGGCCACAATAAACCGGAACACTTTTTATCCGGTTACCGCGTGAAACTGCTGAGCAATGTTCTCCACTTTCTGCTTTTAATCCCCTTTCGCTTGCAGGGCGATATGTCACGGTTCAGTCACCAATATTTCCATCCGTCACCGTTACTTTCCTTGGCCGAGCACATTTGTATCACTTTCACTTGCAGAAAAATGTAGGGGCATGCGCCTTCCTTTCTTCTGAAGTTTTATGATCTGTCTCTTCCAGTCCACAAAATCTAAACTAGATCCTACAATGAACCTGGCGAATTCTCGCATAGGCGTGAATGAAATACCAGCACCAGTGGGGTGAAAGTAACCCTTTATTAATTCCATCTGATAACATAAAGGCACGATTTCGTACTTTACACTAACACCATCAACTTCAGGTGAAACTTAAACGTAGAATATAAATCAATTCAAAGTCTAATTAGAATAGTGCTGAATTAGCACGCTAAAGTATGTTAACTTAAGTTATGTCGTTAACAAACCAGTTAACTTAACTTAAGTTGGCTAAATAAAACCTAACAGGCGTGACAATTATCCGAAATGGCCAAGAAACGTACTAGCGTAGCAGCGAGATAGCAAAGAAACTTGCTCTGGCTAGCGAAAACACGCTCTGAATAAACTCAGAGATTCATCCCTTTAAATACTCACTTCACTTAACTTTAAATTTATATCCTAGCGAGAAAATGCGAAGGGAAATTGGGGAGTTCAGAAAAGGTATCAAACTTAAAATAATTTGTTATGTAAACTAAGGGAAACCCTACAAATTTTCCTTGCTATGACGACTCGCGTTTTTCAAGCCCTGATGTACTCTCTGACATCATAATGCTGATGTTTTCATATGAATCACCTTTCTACTGAGTTAGCGTTTTATTGTACTGATTCCAAAATTCCCTGTTCAACAATTTTATGGTTATATGTTGACAAATGAATTTTTTGCTTAAGTTTTGCTCATTAGTTTAAAACATTTTTTATGAGCCGACGGTTTATACTAATGCTTTATCACATGAAGTAAATGAAAGTTTTCTGACACAAAATGTTCTAAATAAGTCATGCAAAAATAAAGAACCTCACCAAGACATATTTTTTGATTAAATGTTCAGAACTGCTGTCTATTTTTGCAAATAACTAATTTAAAATAAGATGCATTATTTCTGCCTAACCTGTACGTTATTGCCATATTCCGAGACTGAATCAATTTGCAAAATTGATCAGTCATTTTGGACTTTGGTTTCACTCTATTGCAGTTGATCTCGAAGAATTGCCCAAAAGACTTTGAATGGCCTAAAACCAGGTACTCATAAAACACTGTATAATTTGGAGAATTGACCAACTCAATATGATTATTGAAAATTCGAAACAGTTTAAAATTTCAAGTAAATAAACTTGTATTTTTGTGCCTAAGTATATAACAAACATACCGAAAACTTTCTTCTTCAAATAAATTAGGTTGCATGTATTATAAAACTACTTACCAACTGAAGCAATAGGAAGAGCAATCTAATTACAGTTCCTTTGAAAAATAACACCTCATTCTACTTTCTTCAATAAGGTGTTATGCTCTTCATTCTTTGTTTTAGTAGCACACGTTTTTCGAAATTTATATTCCTGAAGTTAAAAGACCTTCCTTTCGTTTACAGGTGAATATTCTCTCACATAATTACTTAAGGTAAACATAGATGTATTTTACTGTGTTAATAACAAATATAATATCATTGTTTTTACGAGATGAATTTAAAAATGTAAAATTTTGTAATGGCATTACATCACATAATAAGATTCAAATTCAATAAAAGACATAATATCAATTACGAATCAATAACATTACCCTTTTTGACTCTAAAACAATTCAATGCTAATCAATAAAATGGCGATGAGGAGACTTCCAAAACAAAATATGAACAGTGAGTAAGCAATGAATAGAAACTCCAGAAGTGTCTGGGTAGCTGTTATGGTGATTTCAAACAGAATGCAAGAAGCATAAAATTCTATCATTATAAGGTATTTCTCCTGCCTTCTTAACGAGCCTTCGTGGTGTAGTGGTCTGCACGCTCAGCGCGTAATTGAGAAGTTCGCAGTTCGGTTCCCGGCGAAGGTGTTGCTAATTTTTCATCTTGACTCCTTCCAAAAATACCTAATTTTTCTACATCATCACCGACAATCGTGAGTGAAAAGGCTTAAGAGCTAGTATATTCAAATTATTTTTAATAAATATATTTTGCTAGTATCAAAAAATTCTATGTCATACGGTAGACCATGTCTTGTGATTTTTTTTTTCTTATTACGTACTCCACCCTTAGGCACTACACTGAAAGGGAGGGATACCCCGTGGAGGTCTTTTTAAGGAAAACTGGCTCGTATCCACATTACACATAGGTAAAACCACGAAAACGCCCATGCAGCCAGCCCGTTCGCCGGTACTCGAACCCGGGACCGAAGTACCAGTGTTCAGCGGCTTTTACCACTCGGCCGCTGGTTGGCATGTCTTGTGATTAGCATAGTAATTTTGTAAAGATTCGTTTTAAATGAGCAAACGTACTGTCTGTTACTCCCTTTGCTGAACATAGTTACAGTGATACTATTTAGATTTTTTGTTTGACAACTGATGCATAAAATACACACTTATCATAATTATAATTTTCATAATATTGTCTGTTAGACTTAATTAGACGGAAAGCTTCAGTTCACTTCAAAAGGTTTCCAAAGTATTAAGCACTTGATAACAATGAAGGTTCGAATGTTCGTTGCTCAATGAATGTTCGTTGCAAGAATTCCATCCATCATCTGTTAACATTCAGAATTACGATGGGTATGTTACATACAAAGTTTTATTACTGCTTTAACATGAGATGTTCTTCTAAACTCATGGCATTTGATGCTTTTCGTAAACTTATTGGCACATTCATGATTAAATACTTATGTGAGGGCTTATGGTACTATATATATACTTTCAGTTTGATAGATATCATAAGAAAACTCGAAAAATAGAAATAAAGCAACTATTTCTGTAAGATTCACTATACACATCATTCTTTCTTTAAACAAAATAAAACGCTTCGGAAGCAATGGGCTATGAAATAAAATTGTGAGGAAGCTTAAGATAAAATATTTCAGTTTTAATATTTAAAGATTATTTTAATAATTTGATTCATAATATACGATTTAAATTCGTATTACGAAGTAAACTAATTAAATAAGTTTTTCATCGTTCACCACTCAACATCCTAAGCTTTAAATTATAATAGTTTTTCTGTTATTTGTTGAGTATTTTACCAATTACATAGATCTGGTTGAAAAATAAGGTAAGCCTAACTTCCTATTAATGATTGAAGAAGCAGTAAATATTTTCCTCAGCAAACCAGTTTTATATTTACACACAGTGAATACCTGATATATGGTGATTTGTTTAAGATGGAACATTTGCTATAAATGAGTGTCATTTGTCACCTCAGGAAATTTTTACTGGATGTTTCCTAAGATTAGGTAATGTTTAAGCCTCTAGTATTCAAAGGTCTAGCACTTAAATTCAGAGTAAGTGAATTTGCTTATACATACTCTGAATTTTCAGAAAAGTAGTATACTAAACGAATACGTAATAGGTCTTTCATGCAAGCACAAAAATGCAGAAAAATGTACTGCACGAATACAGGCGAATTCTACAAAGTTGCAAAGTAATGAACGCCCGTAGAGCGCTCCCTAATTTTGTTCTCATCGGAGGGAAATGTGCCGATTACTTTCGAAGGGCACTCTACTAATGTGACGTGTGTGTTTGATGACTCTTCCCAAGATTAACAGTGTTGGGTTCAAGCTTAGTGACTTTCAGTCTTAATTCTCCACGAAATTCTGTATCTAACTTATTTGTTTTATTAAGACGGAACTGACATGGCTAAAAGCAGATTCAACCATATACAAACTTGGAAATCCATGCAAAAATAGAAACACCATTTCAGAAAGTTTGGGATATGTTTGTACAGCATTTATGTCTATCCAAAAGTAAATACAGGTCAAATTTTTAAAAGGAGTTTTAGCTTCAATACCAACTGACACATCAATAAAGAAATGTCAAATGTTAGAGCTTTTTTAGGATGTTTTTTGTATATTTCTAAATCTTCATATTGTAATTCTAATGCTGCAGGTTTGAAAGATACTGACAATTTATTTGCAACAATGAAGAATTAAACAAGCCTAATTTAACTTTGACGCCAGAATGAATTGCTCGAGCTTAAATAAGTATGGTATAATTTACTTTGTAGATAAGTCGCGATATTTTACAAATAAATCCCCCAAAAAGAAAACGTTATTCTTACTTTTCTTCAGTTCATCATTAAAAAATCCGTTATTTTCAGTAATCCCAGTTGCTAGTTAGGTGGATTCCCAATATACTATGGAGTAACACCAAGAAGGCCCACGCTGTTGAAGAAAATATCTTACATTATTCCGCATTTGGACAGAGACTGGGATGGTTGACACCCAGTCGCCGAATCTTGGTAGTTACGAATTATCGTCAACCACATCGCAGTTGGGCGCTACTGTAGAGTCATTTAGTTGCCGAAGTAGGAAGCATGAAAAATATGCAATGTCCTCCCCCAAACTCGAGCTCCAGACCCCCCGATACCTAGCTGGACATATTTCCAATAACACCACAAATGTATTCAGTGAAGAGGAAAAATGCCTTGCACAATTAATGAATTTTTTACTAATCTAATGTGTACTAAAATATACGAATATGGTGCTATTAAATATATATATATATACTATGGATATATATATATATTTAAATGGAATATATATATATATGTAAGATATAACAAAATACGATGGCTGCTTTAAGAATGATTGGCGACCTCAAACTTAACTATTCTAGATTTTATGTTCTCCCCCTTAAATTTGTATGTTCACTCAAATTCGAGATCTTTCCATGTTGTATAACGCTGCTTGAAAAGGGTGACTAAAACTGAAATTAACCAATCACAGCTTAGAGTACTTTCTGCATCTACTAGGTATAAATACTCTTTGCAAAATAACTACGTCATCTTCCTTTTTTCCTTACTTCTGCCATACAAAGAACTCTGGGCAACTTGTACATTCCTGTCTGAAATGTCGTGGTATCGTTTTACCTCTGTATATAAAAATTTATTGTATTCAACGATGATTGAAACATAATTTGTTTGCCAAAGAGATGATTTGAGATATGTAAAAATAAATTTATGGTTTTTTTTTTCATAGGCACTTTTGAATGTCATACCGACTCCTGAGTGTCTATGTCGACCTTTTTTGTGATTCCTGCTCCAGATCCACGAATATTCAAAGAGTTATCACTCGAGTACTCATCCGTACACGATAACATTCTACATCTGTGTCCCAGTTGAAGTCTTAAATCTTAACAGATTTAAATTCCTCTTTTAAAAGACTAACTTCCAGCTGCTTTTGGGGTTATCAAAGTCTCGCTTATTTCCTATTCATTATTTAAAAAAGAATTAAATCTGTCTATATAATTTTACTAACCGAACCATATACTGTATTGTATCCCTCTAAACTTAAATGTCGCCATATCATTCAAACTCTCTCTTAATTTAGTTAATCTGATATTATATAATTAATATCAGCTCTAATGTAAAATCATGGCAGTTCGAAAATTTCAAATTTGTAATTAAAAATCTTACTTTAGCAAAAGCTGGGAAATCGAAAGCATTTCCAAAATTCGATAGAATATTTATAAGAGTTTGAATTTGTTAGCTAATTGGTTATTGCAAAGCAAAGGCCGTCGCCTTCTTTCTAAGGAGATCCTGTTAAACCAAACTAGCCTTTATTCATTTGACGCTGGAAAAAACCACAATACTCCATATAAATAAACTGTTCCCTGAGGTCTGAAATTGGGACGAGCTCTCAGTGTTTGCTGGTCTTGCCACTAATTTGAAAAGCTACGGATATTAAGATTTAGGCTGTCTACGGATATTAAGATTATATTGAAGAGAAAAATGTCATTTCAATGTAAAATTGAAGGATATATTTCTCATCCTCACAAATAAAGAAAAAGGTTATCGATACCTATTTTCGGTACCATTGAAAGATCAATATACTAATTATGTAGTCGATTTTATTTCGAAATCCAAGTTTTAGCGGTTAGCTACAGATATCTAGAAATGTTCAGAGAATTAATGGTGCATTTTACTTAGTTTATGCAAGTACTTACCTTCAAATTTATCTTTCTTGGATACTTTGTATATTCTAAATTGATGCTGATATAGTCCTGCTTTTCTTTTTATTGTTTTTTTCCTTGAATATTAATGTTGTATTTTTATTATACTCACTGCTAATGCGAACTTTGTGGCAGTTAAAAGATGATCTTTTGCTAAAGACTTCAAAATCATTACAAAACATTTATGTGCATTAAATGATTTAGCTGTATTCCTTTCTACCTACTAGCTGTTTAGATGCAGCTGCAGCTGGCATTTATCTCCCTGACAGACGCATAACTAAATAAAACTTAACAAATATCATATGAAAAAGTAAAAGAGAAATAAAAGTGTGTTCAAAGTATGTAACTCGTAGCTTTTCAAATTAGTGGAAATGCAACTTTAGCTTACCTGCAAATAATAAATTAAACTTCATTTATTGCTTTCAAATGTGGAATGTAATATGAATTTTTATGCAAGGCAAGCTATTGAACTTCTTGACGACATTCCCACAAAAATTACAAAATTAATCAAAATGGGAGCATAACAATAAGTGCAACGAGAAGCATTTTGCAGTAGTCTGCAACCCCCAGAAAAAAGACTTCCGAAAACGCCTGTGCGGCCTCAAAATTTGCAACCGTAAATTGACATATGCAATGTATTTGCACGTTTGGGAATTTGGGACATTCTAGCTTCAACAAAACTCGCGTATCCCAACATAAAGTTGCATATATCGTGCACATACGTTCCCCCAAGACATGGTAATGTGGTGGAAGAAGGCAGAACTGCGAGCGAAGTTGATGCATGTACCATCGAGTAAGTAATGATGGTATTATATTCCCATGTGGAAGAGTTATAGTAAAGTTTATGCCCGGAAAAAAATGGCGGTTTAGATGGTAAAGGAAACATGTGACAAACTTAAATTGGGATAGCTGCTCCTTTTGCATACTTCGTTTAATATAATAGTGAACTGCAAAGCTACATGCCTTCTTCAATTTGGTGAAAATATGCAGGTTAGTTCATGCCACTTTATGTTCAGTTGTGCCACCTGTGTCAACAGCCAGCATAGTGTGCTATATTTTGCTTAGTGTTCATTCGGGCCATTACTGCTAATCTGTTCTTTGCTTCGACAGGCTATACAACTCCCATACAAACTTATTATAAATATATGATGGAATCTTGACTTCTTCTGGGTTACTGAGTGTCACCTCCGTCACTAATATTTCTAAACAACATGAGGAACACAAGCCATTCAATAAGGCATGTAACATATTTATTGCTCAACAACGTTGCTTGTTGAAGGTACAACATGCCAAAGCTTTATGACACTACACAAGCAGCAATCACTACCGTATGATACGCCTATCATCTGTCAGGAATGAGACTTACACAACGCTTTGTAACTCACAGATGTATTATGTTTGTCAATCCGTAGTTGCAAATACTGTAGACACGCAAGCAACATTACAAGCCCTATTCTGGGGTTTAAGAGTGCTTACAAAATCTACACTGGATCGCCTCTATGTCTGACGCTTATGTATGCGAAGCATTGCATGCACAGTTTTAGTTTTACAGCTGCTAACTTCTAATTCTACACTGCGCATAACATCTTGATAAATAATCTTTAATTTGCATCTTCTAGAGTAAGTTTGAAAAACATATTGAAAGATAGGAAAAATATAAAGAAAGCTTGTTATTTCAATATAAAAACTTTGTAACTTGTTTTCTTTCCTATAACTTATATACTTTAATTACCTAACATTTTATACATTTTTTTAGTCCTGTTTATAATTAACATTCTTTCAACATTGCATACAGTATGAGTTCCTGATGACAGTATTAAACATACATTCTGAATTTAGATAAGACATTTTCCCCCCATCTTTTATTTATTTATTTATTTTGGGCATAGTCTAATTTCGCCTTTTCCTGCTGTTCTGGAGTAACCAAATATACACTTTAAATACACAAAAGCTATCCAATACATGTCATTAATATCAATAACCTAAAATAAAGACATGTAGTTCAATAAATGATTACGCAAATGAAGCATAAAGCGGAGGTTGACTGATTAACGATCTTTCATTCTCTCGCTCGTCAAGATATTGTTAATCTGAAATAAACCATCACACCAAGCGTAGCATTAACAGAAGCAAATCCCATGTGGTGGATCTTTAAATGAAATATCATTATTTGGCGGAAATGGAATAAAGCTTGTTACGACATTTCTAACAGGTATATTTAAAGCTTCATTTAGAGAATCTGTACTAGAAGGTATTTTGTAAGTGCATTGGTTTTGCATGCGAGAAGAAAGCTTACATTAAAAACCGAGATTATTGACAACAGTTTAAGTAAATTAAGTAATATTTATTAATTTCCTTGGGAAAAAATTAAAGATTTTTGTACTTTAATAATAAATTTCACAGTAATGATAAAAGTACGCAGCTAGTTTTGGTTGCAAGACTGCAAGAGATAATAAGAAACTTGAGATAACTACTGCGGTTGCAGTCATAGAACTTAAATGCACTGTTATAGTTTATAGATCAGTCGCGATCTGGCGGATATAAATGTATCTAAATATACTAATAGTATTCAAAAGCAATTCCTGCAACTTCATGCAGTTCTGTGTTGACTGCTTTGCTGACGTTTGGATCCTCCTGTACATTTGAAGTAACATGTTCCTAGTTCAACAGAAATAATAAACGAAGTTAAACAACAGTTTACAGTTCCACTTTAAATCTTTTTTTTCCAAACAATTTTGCGTGATTTAAGAAGCTGCAATTTTAAATACTTGATGCCAATAACCAGTTTAAAAAATACTCTCATTTAATTTTTAATTAGTTAATGTAATATCATCCTACTCAAAATTTCATTACTTACCTAATCTTCCCGTACATTAAATATCAAATGAAATCCCGAAAAATAGCTTTCTAAATCTCATTTTACCAAAGTTCAAATCCCATCGAAAGACTGGCTACGTAAGAGTTTATTTGGTTTTCCCCACGTGCTTCCTGAATATGAACCACTGTAGAGACATTAGGATTTTTGAAACAGGAGACACGAGAAATGAGCAATGCCCTTAACCGGCACTCGAACCTGGACCACTTGGATGCGCGCCGAGTGTGCTAACCGTTACAACACTAAGGTATGCTGGAAGGAGGTCGAAAATACCTTATAACATCTTCTATTAAAATGTTTCAACGAAGGATCTCGCGTATTAAACAGATAATTCTCGAATTGTCAACCTTAATAAACTTATCAATCTAAATATCTGTAACTCCTCTGAATTTTCAGTAGAATTCTTTCGTTTCAATCTCGAACATATATATATATATATATATATATATGTATATACACACACTGCTGGCCATTAAAATTGCAGCACCATGAAGGAAGGCAAATACAAAAAAAAAAAAGATATTTATTATACGTAAACAGTACGGTATAAAGACAAAATGATTAAATTTGTAAGTAGGTTTGGGGTTTAAAGGAGTAGGTAATTAGTAGAAACAGCTGTCACCCCTGTTTCAAAGTGAGCTGCAAGGCTACATCTGACAGCTAAAGCGGCTCTTAACCGGTAAGGCATGGTGTCGAACTGGGCTTGGATGACAGACACGGACAATTCATTATATGCTGCTTCAAGTCTATGCCACACTTCATCAATCGTAGCAGCTGGAGAGGGGTGGCGGGCCAATCTGTCAGCAACCCATGACCAGATGTTTTCAGTGGCTGACACATCTAGAGACCGTGCAGGCCAGGGCAACAGTCAAATACCCTGTATATCGAGGAAGATCAGAACATGACGTGCAACATGTGGTTTTGCATTATCTTGTTGGAAGATGGCGTTTGGCAGGCCTGGAAGCTAGGCCACAACAACTGGAAGTAAGATGTCAGAAATGTACCTATCTGCGTTCAAATTACCGTCTATCCGAATTAGAGATGTGCGTGTCGTGTACCCAGTGGCTGCCCAAATCACACAATGAGCAGGGCTCCTATGCCGATATCGAATGCAAGCAGGTGGCATGCGGTCTCCTCGAACAGACACGTATACGTCCATCAGAATGCTGCATGCAGAACCGGGACTATTCTGAAAAGACGACATTGTGCAACTACTGTACCCAGCTCTATCGTTTGGCGCACAAGAGTCGCCGTCTCTAGCATTGTCAAGGGAAGCCCATGAAATGGTCGAGGTTCTGATAGTCCACGCTGCTGCAAAACGTCGATGCACCGTACAAGCGAATATTGGGTGTGCTGCAAACATGCCCATTTCCTAACTCATGGTTCATGATACGGTTGTACGGCTTTGCAGGGCTGATCTCACAATATGTGTGTTCTCTCGAGCGTTAAGATCCTGCATGCCGTTCAGTATGACCGTCAGCAACCCACTGATTCCATATTCGCATGACAGTGATTGGATGTCGACCAGTGCGACGGGCGACATCACGGAACGATCGAATCCACACTCTCAATAGGCAACAATGCTGCCTCTATCGAATTCCGGCACTTGCTGGTAAGCATTTCTTATTATTATTCGAGGTTTAATACGATATTCGAAGCAAACGCCGACCTTGCAAAGTGGTGATTTTCAAATGAGAAATTCACTACACAACTTTTCTTTTATGCAGCGCTTGAGATATCGTTTCTCCCTCCTGCGACGTCTAAATGCCTGTAATACTAATCAGCTGCATATCCCAACCTCGTTTTCCTTTCATCTAATTTTGACGTTCGTCAGATTATTCCTATCTGATGATGCAATATTAATGGCCAGCAGTGTATATGCATTCATGAAATTCGCTGAACAATTATACGATTACACTTTTTCTCCCAATCATTTCTCTCTCGTCTCTCCACTTATCCAACGTTTTCCTTGATAACTAGGCCCACCAGCGGCCGAGCTCTGAAGTCGATAAACACTGGTAATTTGGTCGAATCTCGCGAACGGGCTGGCTCCATGGGCCTTTTCGTGGTTTTTCCCATGTGTAACGTGTTTACGATATAGTGTCCCTTAGAAAATCCTCCATAAAGACATTTGCGATCTCCGCTTAGGCAGATAGCCCTCGAAGGCTTTGCGATAATTAAATAAACCATCTTTGATAATTATAGCAAGGTGCAAATGCACATAATTAAATAATTCTCATTACAAAATTAATCTACAATTTTATATCACGAATAATAAATGTGTGACGCACCCTTCATAAATTTATACAGTTAGTGGCTTATGCTTTTGACAGTGCAATTCGATTATTTGATTACATTATTTAGGCGAACAAATGAGAATATTATTCCTGAGATAATATCGTAAATGAAGTTTGTAAAGATAATTATTTAATCTCTCGCTTCCATTAAACAATATAATGAATAAATTTTCTACATTTAGTTCATTAATTATGAGTCTTAAATAAAAGCTTTTTTTATAAAAACTTTTTTTAATTATTTTTTTTTTTATTTTCCTTGTATTAGTCTCAGTGACATGTTATCAACCAAAATGTTTAGTTGAGGATTTTTTTTTATTCAAAAGCGAATATTTACTTCCAATAATTATTTACGTTGAATGATCTATAAAATCCAACGGTTTTGTTACGTTATAAACCACATATAGACTTCATGTAAAATTGTTTTTCTGCTCTATCCAATGCTGCAAACAGCAAATTTCTGAGATTCTTACTTTGTTCGCTAAACGAAGATATGTGCAAAAATCTTTCTAAAGTTGGATTTATTAAAAACATCTAAATCGAATTTTGAAACAATCGCTTCACCATATCCTTTTCATCCTTCATAAACTATATGCGTGCAAAATTTGAACTCTATATTTCATCAGGAAGTAGTTTAAAAACCGATGATGAACCTTTGAGTATAACGATAAATATCATGAATGAACTAAATAAAACTTTGTAATTAAAAGGAACGGTAGCACTTAATAGAACTGCTTGTGTGATTTCCTCTAAGCCAATGTAGAAGTAAATTTGAATTGAATATTACAGCACTCTTAGGTGGAAAAAAAACGAATTCATCTTCCACATTTAAGTACTTCTAATTTGTTTTGTTCTATGTAAATTAATTTTTTTTGTTTCTGTTTGTTAAATATTTGAATACTTTAAACGAAATTTAAGCGACGCCTGTTGAAGAAATCATTCTACAGATTCAATAGTTAAATGCACCCTTAAAATACAAATATGGTCTGTTTTAAAGGAACATATCAGCAAACTATAAATAATAGTATTAAAAATTCATTTAAAAGCAAAAAATAATTTGAAATTTCAAAGTAGTGTTTAAAATTCACTTTTTAAATTGAAAGGCATAAATGGTTTTTGATCATTTCATAATTGTAACAAAAATCATTTTACATTTAGAAAGTCTGTGTCTCTCAGATATGAAAATACAGAGTATCTGAACTTTTTACAACTAGAAAACATCGTGAATTTCCTAATTATTTCCCTTCCTATATGCTGCAATTAAATGTAAAATTTATGTTTTAGAAAATACATATGAGCCTATGAAATATTTCAGACTTTCAAAGCGCTTAGAAGTTAGTGTGATCAAATAGGATACTCTCTGATCGAAACTTCGATAAAGGGAAAAAATTCTGTAGAGTTCTTCTTAACTCCTTTTATTCATTAAATATAACACATAAAGTAAAACATGCTAAAGTATGTATTTTGTTGCTGTTAGCAGTTTATTATTCACATATATTAACTGACAGAATCAAAAATATATTTGAATGGTACATTAAGTAGAATGATACGAAAATGGAACACAACTGAAAAGTTCCGCTGCAACTTGCAGGAGCGATAAACCAAACTCGAATATCAATAATAAAAGTTCAACAGCTAAAAGCATTTGGACATCAAAGTGACAGTTAATTAAACTATTGTTTTTTCTTTAACAATGTTCAACTCGAAGTAAGTATAATATTTATTGCTATATCGCTACAGGCGAATTATCAGCTTCATCACTTTGTCGCTTAACAACTTATCAAACCTACTGACAGCGACGCCAGTATGTGTTGAAAGTATTGAGAGGAACTCGCACTGGCGGTAATCATCCATATTAGCTGCTAAACGTTAATCTCTGGCATCTCCTTTTAAATTTGTTAAATTCATATTCTTTGTTGGGTTGAAGTGGAAAGGAAGAGCCTTTCCACTTCAACCCAACAAATGCAGTAAAACTTAGAGCAAGAACGGTTTAGTTAAACTTGAGATTTCATTCTACATTTATTAGAAAAACAAAAAACTTAAATGTTTAATGTAACTGTATAAATTATCGTCTGAAACCTTATGCAATAGAAATGTAGTAACGAAGTAAATCTGTGAAAGCATTAAAGCTCCAAATACAACAAAATACGTCTATTCCAAAAGGCGCTGATAAGATATATATTTCGTAAAAAGCAACCTAAGGTTGTGAAAAAGTGTTATAAACAATGTAAAAAAAAATGTATTGAGAAAGATTTGTTTCATTCTTAAACATTCTATTTATGTGCATGTAATGAAAATTATTTGTTCATAACAGATGATCCTCTCATGAAATGAAACGGCATACAACAGACTTATAAAATTGTAGGGCAGTTAGGTATTTTTCAAGGCTAAAAAAATCAACAATGAAAAACCAACCATGCCTTGCCAGGATCCGAGCTCCCAATCTTCTGGTTGATAAGACTTTTCTGCTAGTTAAACTTCGAAAGTATACAGTGACAAAAGCGAAACTTCAGTATAAAATGTCTTCAGAAAACGTTTGTGGGTACAAATGGAAGTTCCAACCATAGGCCTATAAAAAGAAAGCAGTAATTTGCTACAAATGGGCTAATGCTTTTTTGAATAATTTCCAATATCAGTTCGTACTGCATTTTGTAGCAAAACGATATTGTGATTTTCATCATTCCTTAAATTTGTTGTTGTTATTGTCACTTAAGCTCACTTGTCTGACGTAGTCAGCCCAAGCCCACAAAATTCCTCGTGGCAAGAAGTGCAAGATTACTCCTGTCGTTGGCATCAGCCGTAAGCACCTTACAGGTGACCGTGCGATTTAGCTCAGTTCCGGCCCCAATTTTGGTGGAGAGCACCCCGGGGGGGGATAAGTCCGAAGGTCTCCCACCCCTCACCCATTCCACTATACCACGCGAGAGGACGTTCGGCTCGACGTATGTTTAGAGTGCCGCCATGCCGCACTGACACTATACATTTACAAACATCCATGCCTTCTCCGGGATTCGAATCCGAGCGCTTCGGCACGCTAGTCACCGACGCTAACCAATATACTGGTTGGGCGGCTCCCTTAAATTTGAATCTTAAAAACAAACTTCAGAATTCGAAAACTTTTTTAATTCAGATCATCTTGATTCTCTAACAGCCTAAATTTTATAATCTTCAATGTTTTCCGTATTACGAAATGCGTGAAATTCCTTGCTAATCTATTAAAATTAAAGCTCTTTCACTCTAAAAAATTAATTCTTTCAGCAATTCATTTTCATTCTGACAATCTTAATTTAAAATCATTGTTTCTACTACATTTAACTTTAGATTCGAGGAATACGCCCGTTTTCTGTAACTAATTTTTCACATTTATTAAAAATATATGCCTTCATCTGTTGCAACGAAAGAAATCTTTTATTTTATATTTGTTAAACACATTCTAATGCTATTTTTCGTTTCTTCACTTTTAACTTTTCTCTCAATATGTAAGATAAAATTTGCATTCTTCAACTAAGAGATATTATTGATTTCGTAGACATTTTCTATGAAATAAATAATATGTTCTATGCTGCTTCCTTTTTTTCGCTTAAAGTTCTTTCTCACAAGTAGCAGAAAAGATAATACTGCTAAATTGTATTAGTTTGCCTTGAATTCGTTTTATTACAAACGACTTGACTGCACGAGATTTTTCTCCTGTATAACATGAACCAGTTTCCCTTAGAAAGTCTTGCCGAAACATTTGGCTATGATTCTATATATGTTTTGTTGTAATCAATTAAAAAATCATTAATGTTCGCATTATCGTACATGTTTTTCTAGATTCAAGGGATTTTTCACTTCCGATTTTTCAATGATTTCCGATTTTTCAATTCTTCCGATTTTTTAGAAGAAAGGCTTATTTGAGCTTGAGTAGAATTTTGAATGAGATTTAACTCTTAATTCCCTAGAGTAACCAACTGATTTATCATATCTATCAGATAACATTTTATAGCACAGCTTACATCATCTTATGTTTCATACTTCATCTCTAACCCCTCTAATCGCTTAACCTAGGTGGCTTAATTGTATTAAATTTCGAAAATCTGATACGTAACTCGTGGATGATTTTGTCCAAAGTTGTGATCACATTAACAAGCAGTGCTGCCATATCCGCGGCTGTTCATACTGGTGGTAGGATTTCAGTTTTTTTTAAATCGCCACATTCATTTGCTTGTCTTCTGGAGCACTAATTCTTAAAAGTTTTTAACAAAATCAAATTTTTTAAATGCGTCTTTTTAAATCAGGTGCATCTGAATCAGCAAAATTTTGAAATATATTCTTTCAGAACAATTTACTTAAAATTAATAGAACAAAACACACTTCCTAAAAATACGCTGCTTCGTATCAATTATTTTAGAATTATAATATATATCACTGTAACTAAACATTTTATTCTTTCATATGAATAAACAACAAGAAAGACATGTCTTATCTTACCTCTTGGCATTTTTCTTTCTACAGAAAATACAACGAGGCTTCGGATTCACCTTATACTTCCATATTATTTAATCCTCCAGCGTTACTGCAGAGCGCTTTCCTGCTTTACATCTCCTGATGAAAACCTTTAAGTAACCACTGTCCAGGCTCAGTTGATGACGATCTTTGGAAATTTTTCAAAAGAATAGCATACGTTATACGAATTCGAGCTTTAATATGTTTTACTGCAGAGAACTTAAAGTGAAGAGCCACATGACGGTGAGTAAGCAGATGGGTTGGTTTGATTCAATCAGTTATGGCAATGCATTCAAAGACTGTCATTAAGAGATACCTAAGAGAAGAGCAGGGGAGAATTGTCTTAGAGAAACTGGTTCCTATTCACGTTACACGTGAAGAAACCACTCACAGAGAAAAGCATGCAATATATCCAGGATTTGAACCCAGATCGAACTACAAAAGTTCAGAAGTGTTATCTGCTTCGCCATTGAAGAGCTAAAAAGACAAATCACAGGTATTCATGGCGTTTTCGTAGCCTGGTTCTGTCTTTCCAGTTAGTACTGAAAAGACAGAAAATTACTAATATTGGTGGCATGACGTTTCATGGGCTAATACCGCTTCTGCAATTATTTACCATAAACATTAATCAGTCTCAACACTTTCATTCTAATAACAATTTTTTATATTAGAAACCAACGTACACACTGCAGAAAAGATATAAGAAACTGTAAGGCAAAACATAGGTTTCATGAATTGAATTATTTTAGTGCAATATTTTCTCAAAATGACTTCCTCTTATTTGATACAAAAAACTCTGTCCGTAAAATTAAGTATTCTTGAACTCTCTTATTGCAATTGGTGCTACACACGGACTCGTAGCTAAAGTACGATTGAGCAAGTCTGTACGAGTTGTTGATTCCGTTTTATAAGCTTTATTTTCAAAATCTCAAAGAGAAAAATTAGTGAACTTAAGTCAGGCTATCATGGCGGCCATTTCCCTGGACTCCATATCCAATAATATTAGTTCCAAACATTCTTCTAAAAAATTGCGTCACTCTGCGAATTTAAGAGGTTGAAATGTTGAAATCGCGCCGCTGTCCAATCTTTCAGTGAGATATTGTCTTCTAAGTGGTCAGAAAAAAAGTCCGTTTATAATTTTTATTTAAATTCCATGTACTTCTTGCTAGTTTAAATTGCATAAATGAATGCCCATTCAGCGTATCATATTATAACCCACACTAAGTAGATATGAATTATAATTATTACAAATATAAGAACGTTACACATTAGTAAATCAAAAATTAATGCCATTTAATGTCCTTAACACGTTGAGAGCCACGTCAGCCACCTGTGGCTGACACTAGACTTTCCGTTTAGGCCGCCATTTTCGGGTCATGCCATTCTCCAACAACCTCCTCCTCGTTGTCAGAAGATGATAAAATACATCCTCTCTGGGCAGTTTTCTAGCAGGAATAATTTAACTGCTGCTATCGCTTTCACACTCTCGAACTGGCATTTTGACGCTCAGGGCTAAAGAAAATTTTTGTCTGCACGGGGCCAAGAACTGCAATGAACTGGTTTGTTGTAAAGGGAACACCGGCCAGGAATCTATTTCGATAAAATGTTACCTAATTGGCTAAACAAAACAAACAAAGAAAACAAAACAGATTTGGCGCATAACGTGTTGAATGAATGCCTATAGGAATCACGTTCCAAGCGTAAACTATCTTCTACTGCTATAAAAACACTGGCCCTACAATACCAGCGCTTTTAAGCGGCGCGTGGCTGCTTAAGAAATACGCGTGGCGCTCAACGTTTTGGATTGAAATAAAAACAACCTCAAATGATCATAGTTGATATTCTTAACTAACCCTTCAAGCAGGGGAATATATTCAATTTTCTAGCTCTGTAAAATCCTTAAAAATAAGAAATTTTAGAATTAAATATATTGGTCAATTTTTGTTGTATATATGTTAAACCATTTGTATTCTGTGTTTTACAGTGTGCATAATATAAAAATATTTTCCTAAAATAATGTGTATATATATATATATGTTACCGTGAAAGACCGAAATTGGAGAATGTCGACTTTCACCGGAGAATATCAACATTCACCAAATACGTCGGTGGAAGACCGAATATTTCACTATATTCTTGTATATTCGGACCCTCTCCGGTGTATGTCGACAATCACAGATATGCTCTGGTGAAAGTCGAAAAGAGAGGTCATAAAGTGCCATAATAATTTAAGTTGTAGCAATAAATAAGATTTGAATCACATAATTTAGTAAGTTTTTTATTACTGTTATTTTATTTTCTCATTTAGAACGTACTGTATAATTAAGTAAGTTTTTAACTTCTATTATTTTCCTTTCTCATTTTGAATGTATTGTGTGTTTTAGGTTCTCATGTTCTTAAGTTCTTATTTCAAGTCTCAAGTGCGTTTATTCGCGACTGAATTACGAAGAAGAAAATATAATATTGTTATATGTTCAACATTCACCATTAGTACATGGTGAATGTCGACATTGACCGATGTAAGTCAGAAATAAGAGTATTTGGAAAATATTTCGGACATACACCAAGATACTGTGTGAATGTTGACATTCACCGGTGAAAGTCAACATTCTCCAGATTTCGGTGTTTCACCGTAACATATATATATATACATTGCAACGGTTGCAAAGGTAAAAGCTCGGTAATTAATTTCACAGGCGTAAGTTTAATTTTAAAAAGGATCAGCACTATATTGTTAGATCTGTCAACTAGTCAATATGACCGCTGCCTCGCTCTGTATAGCCATCTCTAAATTTGTAACTGAAACATGCTTTATTCTAAAATTTTACGTGCGGAGTATTCGAGCAATGTTCAGGAAAAGTAATATAATTTCGCCTGAGAGTTGTAATGAATGTAAAGACGGGAACGTAAAAACGGAACCCGAAAAGTCAATTAAAGTATAAATATTTTTCATTTTAATTAGTACAGATAATATCATCAGTTGGATATATGCAACTACTGCTTGCTAACATTTTCTAAAACAGGAATTCTTATAAGACTATGTGAACAATATCTGGAATTTTGAAAAAATTGTATTGATCAATTCTTTTCATGACAGTCTGTATATAAATGCTCGCAACTTAATCTATTATTATTAAAAACCTTTTCCAAACTAACGTCTCAGTTTTAGATACATATAAATTTAAATATGTTGCTCTTGATTTTTGTGTTCGACCCCTGAAATTTCGGAAAATATCCTAAATTTTTTAATTACATATCTCGATAATTTTTCCCGCACAGGGGGACTCTGTGTACTTATTTTATATTAAAAGATAAGTACACATTTTATTAAATATAAAAAGAACGTGAGATAGTATAAAATGTTTGATTTCGCAGTTTTCACAAAATTGATTTTTTAAACTAAAAAAAAATCCAAAACATGAATATTTTTCTCATTTAAAACACTCTTATAGTTGGAAGTATATGTCTACGGTCAACAATGGCCGCATGAGGACTTCTATAGATATTAATATAAATATGGCCTTTGAATCTGTGAATTATTCTAAATCATGCTTATATCCCAAAGCTAATATCACTTTGTGCACTCCATAACCTTTTAGTATATATTTAATTATCTGTGAAAAGAGTGATTGTGCTGAAATTTCAGTGTTTGCTACTTTGCTAGTGTATTGATGTGAACATTTCTTCATATATTTGTGATAAACGTTGATATTTTATACAGAACTTTGTTTCGCACTGTACGAAATTTTGTAGTCTAGATTGCGGTGGATATATCATGATGTCAAAAAATATATATTACGCTGACTCGGTGATGTATGGTATTTAACTCAAATAGAATGAGAAAATAATTTTAGAAAGTCTTCCGCATATAAATCAAAAAACTAAATTTTAGAGTTACATCTTGGAATATCTTGCGTTTCAAGCGCAGACAGTGTTCCATTTTTTAAAACAACATCTCGAAAAAAGCGTATGTCTGTGGCAGTTCTTTGTTTTGAAGATGGGAGAAACTTTTACTATTCATTTTAAGTTATTTTTATGCTGAATGCTTCATATTTCTCTTTCTGCATGACTTCACAAATGTTTAAAGAATTACTTTAATCCATTAGTGTGTAAAGCAAATACAATATTTGGCCAAGAAGTAGTTCTATGAAAGGTAAATCAAAATATATTGCTCAAATTATACATTAATGTAAATATCTTTCAGAAAGAATAGGTATTTGTAGCGTATAAAAGCGATTGGATTGGATTGGATTATTCAATTACGGCAAAACACACGAGGGCTATCTGTCTAAAGGAGGGATGCCTTCGTGGAGGACTTTTTAAGGGAACCTGGCTCGTATACACGTTACACATGGAGAAAACCACGAAAACGCCCATGCAGCCAGCCCGTACGCGGGATTCGAACCTCAGACCGAACTACCAGTGTTCAGCGTCTTTACCGCTCGGCCGCTGGTCTGCTAAAAGCGACTGAAAGTGAATACTGTATTTTATTTTTTGTCCACATATTCAAGTAGAAGTGTTTCATTGAAATTAATTTCAATAACAGAAGTGTGACATTAAGTACCAACTGGGATCAGAATTTATTCAGGTGTAAAATTTTAATAAGTAATTAAGTAATTACATAAATAAATAATCATGCACATTACAATGTTGCATTGCAATAAAACTTAAATTAAGCTAAATTTTGCTTACATTAAGCTAAATTTGGATAACGGTTATATTACACAAAGATTCTGAGTTTCAATAAATTAACAAAAAACGCCGCAGATTTACTTATGCAAAACAAAAGTGAAATTAATTTTTAAAAGAAATATCATGGCAACAAATACCACACATAGAAAACTACATCGATACACATTAAAAATAATTAAAAGCTTCTTTTAACTTCACGTAATAATTTCGAAGTTAAAAGAAAAGTATGTTAATTATACCAATGATCTTATAACTATGCAGCTGTTAAATTATTTATTCTGCCAAAGTTCTGAAGACCCACTGCATGTTATTAGAGGAGAAAGTGGGATAAATCATGGAAACTTTGCAGAGATAGTTTGTTCAGCCATTAGGAAACAAAGCCTTTATCAACAAAATGTATCTCATTAGATAAGAAATTGCCGCCTAGATAAAAAAAAAACTCTAGACGGGATAAGCTACTACATTTCTATTATTTTTCATTGCTTTTTTCTGTCTTACTTTTTCTGTATAAAATTTTCTAATTTTTCTGTCGTCTAATCTCTTTGATCTCAGGCTTAACGTCAAGATCCTAATGATCTGATGAGTAAATAATTTAAAGTAACAAAATTTTCTGCGCCAATGATTAAATTTTCAGGTACAGTAAACACATTGAGTAGAATTTAAGGCATTATGCGCCTTCGTTGCATAGTGGTCAGCGTATGAGTCCGGCAATTGTTGGTTAGTTAAGTGTTTAATCTTTTTTGGTAGTTGTTTGGTTGTAAAAATGGGTCTAGATCAGGTTATCAAAGCAGTGACCGTTTTTAACTACTTTCGCTCAAGCTCCTAATGACTATGATTGTTCCTGTTTCGGCGCGATTGTTAAGACAATTAAAAGTCACTGCAACCTCAAATTATTATAAATTGCATACAAGACTCTAAAATCTGAGTTAAAAATGGAACTGCTTCTTCTCTACTTACAGCATTTCAATATTTCAGATTTTAATTAGACGTACATGTGTAATAATAATTTTAAAAAGGGTAATGTAATATACATCACTATGAGGAACGATGATCTTATTTTATTACCTATGTAATAAAACTCAATCTTTTACACTGCAACTGAAATGAAAATATTTTAAGCATGCGTTTGTGTGTGTGTTCCATAATGAAATAAAACAATTGTTAGCTTTTGTGATATTTTAAGAATAAACTGAATAATGAAAGAAACCTTATGCAGAATATTTATTAAGAGCAGTTTTACTGAACTTGTACGTCAAAAATAAACTTAAAATAAGCGGCTCTGAAGCAACTTCGCAAAACCTAAAAGTGATACATATTAGTCCTATTCATTTCCTACATTTGCCTGCCTGCCAATTTTAAGTAAATGAAATCTGAAAATTTTGAAAAAGTAATTTTTTTTGCCTTAATTTAATTTATGTAATCTAACTAAAAGTTTAGATTTTATGCGTTTCCAGATAAAGAATGTGTAATTGCATAATAAAGATTTTACTTTTTCTGTTTTATGACTCACATGACTTCGAAATGAATAAACCACTCAAAACTAAATCTCCGGAACGAATTCTAATTATGCTTAAGATATTTTATAAGAAAATAATTTAAATGGTAAAGATGCTTTGAAGTCGGAATACTTATAACTTATTTTTTATTTTATTCATTTTAGTTTGTTATTTTTAAATAGGAAAACATCACAAGAATGCATGCCGTCAAATAAAAATCTGCAGTCAATAATTAACCTGGCATATAAAGTATCGCATGTAATGAAATATAAATACATTTTTGCTCTTGAAATATTTGCAAATGTTCAACTGTAAATTAATTATTTAAGACATTTAATTTTAACTATGATGATTAAATTTCTTAATTACACTCATTTAACCGAAATTCTAATTTGTTTTTGAGATATTTATGGTGATACATTTAATTAGATTCCTTTTAAAATAAATGCTTAATTTATCTAAAATATAAATTCTGAAAGACTTCTGCGGAACAGGTTTAAAACAAACGATATTTTTGCATTCGATTTATGTCCTCTTAGCGTGTATTAAATATATCAAAATTTTTCGTAAAATTCTTTTACTTAAAGAACAGTTTATCTTCCATACAATATTGTAATTTTACAGAAGTAACTTCTCATTTTCTTACAAGATAAATATACTTAGCGTGTAGTACAAAATTAGTTACACTTAAGAAATCCTTCATTAATTAAGGTAAATATTTTTAACGAAAATCATAGATCACTCCTAAACTACATTCTTTTAAAAGGTATTTAATGATATTTAAGCAATTCTCTACTTTGTTTATCATTATCACCTACATTTTCCTTTTATTAGATATGACTCATATGCACATGAAAGTTCATTTTTTTATTTCAAACTAAAAGCATTGAAAACTGTAGAATACTGAACAGAGAGAAAACGTATACCGATTACTTAATGCTGAGGTTTATTAATTAGAAGTTTTATTTTCATTTATATAGGTACTACTTATTGCATTTTTAAATTAGTTACAAATTCTTTCAGTTTTTAAATATCGAAATAATTATTCTTTTGATTATTTTCGTTTGTTTTAAAGTAAAATATGTTTAGAAGTGTTGCAATAATGCTGTTTAATTTCAAATTAGTGCACATAAATCTTCATTTCAGATGCAATACTTATTAATAAAAATCTTGAATGAAGCATAGTGTTAAATTCTAGTTATGAGGACATAGCATAAAGTCAAGGATGTAAAGCATGGATTCATTTCTAAAGAGATGGGTAATTTTTTTGCTATCCTTGCTATTGCAGCAACGAAAGAAAGATAATGCTGCATAAAATGTTTCTCGTTTTATTTACAAAAAATTAGAAGGCGAAACTGAGGTAATTAGTCAACTATAAACATCGAAAATTTACACAACTTGATTTTTAAGTTTGGCTCAATTTTATTTGTTTTGTGATACATTTTTGTTTCTGAAAAAAAAACCGTTTGAAACATCTTAATACGACTTTAGCTTTGAAAATCTTGCAAAGTAGGATTTTAATTAACGGTTATCCTAATGAGGCTGTAATAAAAAATATGAGACATGTCGTCTACGTAATCTAGAATTAACGGATTATAATATTTTTTCCAATTATATTGATGAACATGCAATATCAATTAAGAGTGTTAAAACCCATATCTATTAATCAATATTTCATTTAATTATTCGAAATATTGACGAGGTATTTTATCAGTATTTCATAAGACGTTTCCGTACACATTGTAGACAACCCAGAAAAAGACCTGCGTATACTATATTTTGAAGGTACATGTGATAGTTCAATATATTGCACGGCATGAATATCTTAAATAATTGGTTGAAGAATCGTATTTCCAGCTTAAGAAGACTTCAAATAAAATGTATTTTTAGAGAGATCCATTTTGGCCCAATAATAGTATTAATATATGAAACTTATATTTTTAATATGGATGAAAGAAGACTCAGTAAGAAAATGCTTTGTCGGTAAAAATATCTAAAAACATTTACGTGCTCTTAGGGAGAAAATTACTTGAGCTATCTTTAACTAAATTTGGGGAACTGCATGCAAGTATTCCTAGAGAACGTTTTCGAATGAAATTTTATAGAAAATAGCTTTAATAATTAGAAAGTATTAATTTACAAACATTTTTACAAATAATAAAATTCGAAATGTTAACAAGAACTCAGTTTTTTTTTTTATTTATTTATTTATTTATTTATTTTTTTTAGACCATTACGTGATGAATCTGTGGCCTTTTACTTTTAAGTGATATTCAGCCTTGAAATCAGTTTGGGACAAACTGTATATAATTAAATATTACTCTAACATTATACTAATGACGTTAAAACATTAATGAATCATTTTTATGTTCTATAAATAAGTTTACTTTGATTACCACTCTAAAACTTAGAACTTTTGTATCCAGAAATTTGTTAACGTTATATTAAATGCTGAAAGGCTTTTTCCAATTTTTCCAAAACTTCTATCGGCTTAATTCCACATGCATATATAAAATATTCACATATGCTAAGTAGTAAAATATTTTTATTATTACTTTTGAATTTATTTTAAACTGATTGAAGTTAAGTAGATAGGCATTCGTGTTATTCATAGACAATAAATAAAAACACGAAAACTGTCTATCATTATATATTCATAAAGCCAAAAACAGATCTTGTCTAAATAAATTACTTTATTTAATTATGCCCTCAGTGGGATAATACCTTTTTAATATCATATATTCACAAATAACTATGGCTATACATTTAAACTTAGCTTTCACAAACTACCTCGAAGAAAGGAGACACAGATTTATAAGCTTCCTTTAAAATAAAAGAAAGTTTCCTTTTTAATACATTCATGAATTAATTACTGCCTGTGCTGGAATATAATTACTCATGGCCTAATTTCCATGCAAATTGCGCTTTAAGTCAAAAGATAATCAGGGAAGGGATAAAGTATTTTATCTGAATTTTTTTTATTATCTAGAAACCATATTCTAGGTAATATATTTTGAGCTATAGGATTGAGATTGTTAAATATCTACTACGTTTTGTTTATAATGTGATATCTAAATGCTAAGATTACTTTTTTCTCTAAAAAGCTTTAACTTTTTATTTGGTAAAGCATTCATTATTGTTCCAAAAGTATATAAATTTTAGAGTAGAACTGTTGAAAGACTCAGTCTTGTCTTTGTAACCATACACATTTCAAATTAATCATAAATAGCTGCAAAATTTACATTTTACTTTTTTTACGAGGTGAGATAATGTCGCATTCCATCAGAATATGTATTGATATCATACTTGCCACTTTAATGGAAAGAAATCTGAAGAAAACGAATATGTTATTTGCGAGACATCAATTTTCAGTTAAACGCTCGTGACGTAACATAAAATTAATCTTAAATATAATATTTTATATCTTTAAAAATTTTAAGTGAAACATTTTAAATTGTGACAAATTAGAATTGAAAATAAGTTACTGGAGACTTTTAACTTATTTTATTTTTAAATTACTAACAGTAGAAACATGTTTTAATTAACTATACTTTTGTTATTGGTTTGCAGGATATCTTCTTTTCCTTTACTACTAATTAGATGAGTAAATTTTCTTACAGGTGCAATAAATTCCAAAGTTTAGTGGTTTCTACGTATAAAGAGGTTAAAAGTTCCATAAAGATTTCACAAGTCGGTAGAGGTCGGAAAAAAACTGGTGTTAAAGCTTTCGATTTGCACATATATTTTTTATACAATACTGCAGTGGACTTTTATAACACAGATAGGTATTATTTTAGCCTTTTAGTTCTAGAAACTCGTGTATCCTTATCGACAGTAATTATCGTAAGCACAAAAGTATTGAAAGTAATTTAAAAAAGAAAGGAAAAAAAAAATCTCTCACTTTTTTATTTTATTTTCTTTCTCTGTTGGTGAATATCCTGAATATTAACTTTACCGATACGTAACGGATTTTATGCATGTGAAAAATTTCCAATACCATAGTCTGTTACTTTAAAATAAAATAAGGAACAGCAGGATTGTTGCCATTTTCTCCCTCCTCCCATTCACGAGGAAAACTCGTTTGGATTTCACTGCACAACGTTTATTTTCTCCAAGTCAGTTCAGACAGTAGTTCATGTCATCCTTCAATTCTTCTTGCGGTATTTTCAGTTTTTATTCCCATTATTAATAAAAAGTGTTTGAGAAGTTATTACGCTATATTTCTCATACAGGAAATAAAGTAAAAATCTCAGTGACGGGAGAAATAGAATATAAATAATACATACGAATCAGAAGATTTGAAAAATGGCAAATGCGTCCGCCTTGTAGCACAATTGTTCACATACAGCGTATTCTTATACAGTCACCATTTGTAAGACAGTGTTAGGTTATTTCAATGTGGTAAAGCACATTAAGGCTATCTGATTTAGTTGTGAGGCAGAAGTGAGATTCATCGCTGGGTGCTACACATTTACGTTCCGCACTCCTTCCAACTCAGTTCCAACAACTTTGAAAATGGTCACTATGATAGCTCGCTGTGAAAGAAAGCTTTTACAAAGGACGGATGGATACCAAACATGCCTCAGGGAATACTCGTAAAACTGTCTTCGTCAGTATTGGAACGAAAGAGGAATCCTGAACTGTTCTCAAAATGTCTTTAGCTGTGAACTATCGACCAGATACGGCCCGATGCAGTATGCGACCATTACTGCATACTGATTTTCGTCTTCTTGCTCCTGGATTTTATTTCGAAACCCCAATGGCGCTCAAAATTTACTTCCTTGTTTCATTGACAGCAAATTCAACCAATAGTTGTGGCATCAACCTGCGTATCCTCCACGATGCAGAGCCGAGAACCAACCATCGGTACATAAGTCTAACACGAAGACCTTCGTGAACTGATTTCCAATACTGAATACAGTGACGTCTTAAAGGCCTTATTTTGTTTTCTTCATTCACCAGACTTAGAAATTGCTGAAAATCTTGCACATTATAGCCAAAATAATGGCCTTCGTGATTGTTTGATGCTTATATTCTGCACGCTATTGATTGGCTGAAAACGCAATAATTTGCATAACTTGCATAAGTCCACTTCTACATGTATGCTTTTTTGTGGTTTGTATTCTTTCTCTCAGGTTGGTCACGCCTTTGTCTGTTATACTGATAGAATTGAAATGCAATTGTAAAACGTACGTTGTAGTAGATTAACAGAACATAATTCTTTGTAAGTGTTTCAGAATATTAAAAGCATTTTAATGCATAATGCATAAATTTGTCTGCACGGATATGCGTAGAGTTGGTATGCATTAAAAGCATTTCTTTATAAACTCTTATCAAACTTTATTTGAAATTTATTATGTATTTCATCATTTCTATACCAATACTACATTAAACGTAAAACGATTTAACGCGAAAAATGGATCAAAAGTCAAAAAAATTATAATTTTGAGCTGACTATGTATAAGCATGTGCATCTCAAATGAGTAAATTCTGATGAATAATGAATAATCTGCACACAGTGTAAGAATGTTTTCATTGTAATAAAATGATGTGTTTAGAAGAAAACTTTTTTCATAAACTGCTGTAAATGCAACCACAATATTTTCATAAGGACTGCTCTGATTATTTCCAAATCGAAGTATTCGTTACTGTACACGGTATGCAAAAAAAACGGAACATGAAAGTGAACAAGCTTTTATTTTATCTGTTTGAAATGAGGTTTAAAGAATATTTCTTTGAGGATAGTGTTTTATAAATTGTGTGAAGAGCAAGAAGATGTTTGAAAGGCTCCTTCTAATTCCTCTTAATAATTAATCCTCTTAATTTCTTTTAAATCATTTAAAGCCAATTATGACTATCGTAACTAAATCCTAATTAGCCGGCATTACAAAAAAGTAGCCTTTGCAAAAAATTAGCAAAATATTACATATTTAGTTACAATTAAATTATGCATAAATTTACCGTTTATCTGTTCTTCATAATATGCTGGAAAATATGCTGATATCGTGAAATTTTACAATAGCCTGCAGGTACCCATTGTTATCAGCAACTGTGATTTACTCTGTTGAAGAAAGCAAAATGTAGACAAAATTTTTTAAGCTTTAAATAAAAAAACGCAATTAAGATTTAGCTCAGTAAAGTTCAAAATTCTAAATTGCATTTGCTCTAAATTAAGAACCAAAGGAATATATATATATATATATACATATTTGTATTATAATTCCAAGCCATTATAATCAACAAAAAGATGTTAAAAAGTTTTATGATAATAAATCGTGAGTGTAATTCCAAGCCGTTGGGAGTATCTTTCCATCTGACTGTTGTACCGAGTAAACAGAAATGAATTTTGATACCGTTTAAATGGCCAGAACTGCAGTTGATGGATGATGGGGTTTTTTTCCAGTTTTTAATTATTGTTATTTAATGATGCTGAGAAAGAGGAGGAAAAAAACTGAAACTTTTGCCTTTTAACTGAGGTTTACTTTCGACAGAAACTAGTCATTGCTCGTTTTCGCTTGCCTAAATTTGCCTTTTATTAACTTGGCATACATATAATTTAATCATTTTACTAATTGCTTAATATCATTGAATATCTTGGACCATTTCACATATTTACAATATAAATGTGACCCATTAGTCAATGTAAATTTCCCTCTAAATCAATGTAAATTAGAATAAAATGAGAAAATAAATAAATGGAGGCTTTACAGGTTTTCAAAGCCCGAGATAACCTTATTCAAAGCAAACTTAATTGTATTTTAGGAATCGGGCGGAAATATGAGCTATAAAAAGTGCATACTGAAAAGATAACTGAGTATTTTAGATACAACTAATAGAAATCGGCAACCTTTTAGAACTAAACTAGTAATTACATGCATACGTAATTTCGTACGTATATCTTTACACAAGGTAAAGAGCATTTATATTATAAATCTATATTTAAATCAATAAAAATTCTTCTGTTCGAAAATTTCGGAATAAAGACATGTCACTTTCGTGGAAGTTGCAGCAATTTGACCGTGAAAGGGCGTTAGTGCACTCTTTGTAGAAGAAATGCGAGAAGACTTAGGTGCAAAGTTCACTTGAAATCAGACTCCGGAAGAAAGCCTCATCCTGAATATAACGAGTAGCATTCTCATAACTTTCCCTATCATAACACATGGGAATTCCAAAGTTAGAATTAAAAATTATTAGTGATGCGTCTTGGCATTTTAGTCACTCTGGATAAAGATTCCAAGATGTAATAGCAATAAGACTACTGCTGTCTTGTAAAAAACAAAGCTATAATGAATTTGTAGAAATCGCGCCCGAACCCGCGATCTAAGAGTCCAAAAATTCACTACTACGTTCTATCCTACTGTGCTACTGGTTCATCGTGATTCGCTGCTTGAAATCACTAATCATCTGCTTCGGCGAATTGGATAAGTAACATCGCTGCTTGAAAGCCCGTTTGTAATTTTTCTGCTAAAGTTTTCACTGTTTTGATACTGGCGTTATCTGGGACAGTGCAATACTTGTTGTAGTGCAAAACGAGCTGAAATATCCTTCGATCATTCGATGACATCCCATGTTTTGAACAAATCGTTTTCAGCAAATAGACTTGGATTTCTTTTATCAAAACTAATCTCTTTTCTGCCACAACCAATTTATTTGCCAGACTTTTTTATCTTCTTTTCCTCTCTATTCTAAATTATAAACACGCTTCTACGGAACCAACGTTTGCAGACCATTCACACTATTCAAAATAACTTGAATACTATCTTGCGGCAGATACCAAAAACGTCATTTTTTTCAATCTTTCTGAGAAATTCAAATAGTTCTGCAAAAGGTGTACGTATTTCAATGAATGTTACTTGAACGGTCACTAGGTAATATGATTTTAAATTTCAAATATTTACCTTGCAATCATTTTCCTCGTCTTTGTCAGACATAGGGGTATATATTATTACATTATTTAAGTTCTTACCTATTTTTGTATATTTCATCTGTTAGCTTGTAAAATATTAAATATGTACTGAGTCTCATACTTATAAAATTAATTATAATCAGGTACAAAATTAAAATGTTAAGTTCTTCAGAAAACATTTCATGTATAGTTTCGTAACGTTTAACGTTTCGCAACTTTTACTTCTTATGCCAGTAAATGCTCTCACTGAACTCCTGATATTTTTAATCACCAGTGCTCGAATGGATAAAAACCACTAAACGGTGGTAGTTCTCAGGTTTCTTCCTCATGCACAGATAAGCTGAATGTAGTGTCAGTGGTACTTCTTGTGTGAAAATATAATAATAATTAAAATATCCCCATAATGTAGCACTCTAATGTCAGAGATCCTTTTACTTATTTTCACCTCACCCTTAAAAAAAACGAAAGGAAGCACTAATCAATCTCTTTTTACAGAAGAATGAAACTGATAAAACTATTCATTTAAGAAGTACAATAATGTGTTTATGAATATTTTTTATAACTGACAGTGAACGATTCCCATCTACCTCCTTTGAGCTGATGCTCGATTTCCGCCTACAGGCATACAAATTAAATGCATTGTCGGCTAGTTTTGCTTTCGGGTAATAGGGAATGCTTTCTGTACAGAAGGAATGGCAATTCACGACAGTAGAACTCTCTTATCTCTCGCTTAATAAAGCACTGTGCCACCACAATGTACCATTTGAACGCACACAAACAATTACAAAATCTTCTCATTTCGATCCACTTGCCATTTTCCGAACAATTCATGACAGTTATGTTTTCAAATTTTACTTCTTCCGATTGAGCAGCGATAGAATAGATATTATCTTCCTGAAAACAATTCTTTTTGCAAAATAATTCTAAAGTATCTTGTTTATCGTTTTTTTTTCCGAAACTACAGCACAAAAAAACAACCTTGCGTGTTTCCTGATACTAAGCATAATCATGTATGAATGCGTCATTAAATTTAAAGATTGCACAGTGTTTTAATTTTTTTCTAAATAATCATGTATACATTACGTATGAATTTCCATTTTAAAGTCAGATTGATATATGTGTTAAATATCTGATCATGAATTAAGTGCAAGTCTTCTAAGAATACACGTACACTATAAAAATGAATGACGTTTACTTACACTTCGTATATTCAGTAATAAAACAGCATGAAATTTTCCTGATCATAGTTGATTGCATAGTCTTGATACAGCATCTAAACCCCATTTAAGACACGATTTATAATCAGTAGTCTAATCTAGTGTCTGCTTGAAGCACGTCTTAGGTAGTAAACGTGAGTGTAAAATAAGGCAACAAATATTTGCAACTTTCAGAAATAAAAGTACTTACAAAAACGTGACAGCATTTAGCATATTAGAAACAAAATTTTTACTGTTATGTGTTTTTAAATGAACAGATTCATATGCATTCTAAAGAAATATTGAGTATTTAGTATTAAGAGACATTTCTTGTAAAAGAGAATACGGAATAAGTGCAAATACTCCATTTCTAGAAAACAAAATATCTCTCGTATTTTGATGGTATTGTCTACATGTTGATATACATTCATGCCATTTTACGTAACGCAGCAGTGCAGGTATCTTTTATCTAATCAATGATTAAGATTTCAGTTTCAGAACCGAAACTTCTTGACGCTTCTGTCTCACGTTTCCTTCCAAATGCGTCACTTTTCCGCTTACTTGCATCAAAGTAACACATAGCAGCTCGCTTCTCTGCGTCATCCATTGCCTTACGTTCTGCTAAGCTTACAAAATGTAAAGTGAATATTCGCCTTTAATAATGTAAATCGGCTATTGCTTCTCCACAATTGTTTTAACAGGAAATAAAATGTTCTAAATCGATGGCTAATTTTGATTGCAAGTTTCTTCTACTTCGCTACCAAGTTCCCAAGCTATTACAATGCAATACATGAATTTCAATCTGTTACTGCTATGACCAGATTTATTTTATATATATATATAAGATTTCTGTGATTTAGGAATGGCATCTGGTTTCGGTTTATTGAATTAAAAATATAAAGAAAATATGGTACTATTCGGTTTTGAGGGCCGTAAAAATTCGCCAAACTATTGCTGATGCCAGTGCTGCCAAAAATAATTGCGGCAACCCTAACGTAAGAAAGGAAGTATAATAGTAACTAACTATCTAAGATTGATGTTGTAATTTAGATGAAAGGTTATTTTCATATAATACTTTTTTATTATTATAATTTATATAAAAAAGGCTAAACATGACTGAATGGAAGCATAAGAGTAAATAACTATTTCAGATCATTATTATAATTTATATAAAAATTGCTAAACATAACTGAATGGATGCCTGCATCGCTATTTCGATACCGAGTACTACCGAGCATACTTTCATCTCGTTGGCTGTTAAAACAGTTTTTTATAATGAATGATGCTTTTTCTTTGAAAACATTCTCGGTAAAGTGCAGAATCGCCCACTTATTTGTTTGCCGCTTTTTGTGAGTGTAAAAATAATTGGATTTTTGTCAATTTTCTTTTACGTTTTAAGTAAAAATAGGTCGATGTGTGCATAGATAAGGTCAAGGATGTGCGCAGTGCCATTTTTGTGCAATTCTGGGATTTTTTTTGAAGTGAAAATAGGTCGATCTGTACATGGATACCGAGTATGTGCAAGCAGTTAAAAACGCATCAAGCAGTGGGTGATTCTGCACTTCACCCAAAATTCTATTGCACACTTTTCGTCAATTCCCAAATTGTTAAATCCATACGATATCAAAAAAGAATTTAAAATAAAAAAAAAAAAATAAAAAAAAGATTTAAAAGTTCAACTAATATTTCAAAGGCGTCTTAAGAATAATAGAACTATATAAACTTACGCAATCTGAAATCAGCTAATACGCTAGATTTGGCGCGCTGTTAAATGTGCGCGTTTGCTAGATTTGGCGCTTTTGCGCAGCCATTTTCGCTTCAATATTTTTACGGTCCTTAAAACGGAATAGTACCGAAAATATTTTCAGTTTTAATGAAATCGTTCATACTCAACGAATAATTAAACCTAATGTAACTTGACATATCAAGGCAAGTTTTGATGAGTATTAAAACATTTCATTTTTCGAAGATATTTATTCGATTTACCGAAGATTTCGGGTTATCGAAATTCGAATAATAGATGTTCTCTTCTCCATTGTACAATATGAAAACGAATTACTAACGAAGATCTGCACTTTTTTGCAGCTCAGTGAGGTTTAAAAATTTAAAAATAACACGTCGTACAGTTAACACCAATAAAGCTGAAAATATCGCTGGGTGCAGTTTCGTAGATAAGGTCCAACATTATCAAAGCCTTTGATATTGCGATAAATACAGCAGAAGTCATAATGCTTCCCTCACATGTTTGAATGCTAGGGTTAAAGAAGAGAACTGCGAATGCACTGGAGATGCTACGACACTGTCTAGATTGTTGTGCAGAAAGGAAGTCTATATCGAAAGACGAATGATTGTGAGCAATAGATTTGGCTTCCGAAATCAAAAATTGTGCTTTTTCATGCTAACAGTGGGAAGCAACTGAATTTGTTTTTACTTTCTTTTATTTCATACATCTAATGTGTTCCTGCTCACTAAATTTTAAAGAGCTATGGGTTTATCTTATAAATGCAAGACCACTCTCAGGAGGAATTTTATAAATATCCCATAAATGAAGTTCCAGTATTTGGTCTTTTTCAAATGAGAACATGATTTTATTAATAGGTTTAAAGGAAGCTGTAAAGCCATACTTTTCCGAAGCGTTTGGAAGGAAGAGAACTAAATTTAGGGATAAATAACTGATAAATGAACGAAACTGACGTATTCTTAGTTTGAAAACTTAAAGTTGAAGAAGGAGGTTGTCTTGAAAGTTTCTTGAGGCAATTTCAATAATGGAAGAATTATCACACGAAACAGCAAAACCTTTTAGAAAATTGAGCTCTTTCGCCAGAGTAGCCGGAGTAGAGCTTAAATGAATGGCAAGCATGAAGAAAGGTGTATAGGCTTCAGATTTTGTTTCTAGGGTTGGCAAAGCGAGTGTGAGAGGAGAAGGAGATAACAAAGATGTAGGAAAAACACTAGCGTGAAACTCATTTTCAGAAGAACTCATTACGAATGTAACAAGTGTGTCAAGAAACTAATAAATTTTTAATTTCAACTTCTTGCATAAATTGTATGTTATCTTCGACAGTACTCAATGCGGAAAGAAAATCCAGAAAGTCACCATCATTTCTGACCTACAGAACAAATGTCTCAACGACATACCCTACTAAACAGCGCGAGTCTGCCATTCATCACTAAACTCTAACCCTCTTATTTGCCAAATGCTTCGAATAATATGGTTTTATCGTTTCCTTTAAACCTATAAAAAAACAAATTCTCCTTTGTAAAAGACAAAATATCGAACCTTCGTTCATGGAAAATTTACAAAATTTCTTGGGAATGCGGTCTTGTATGCACAGCACAAACCTGTAAATCTTTAAAATTCAGGGTGAAATAGCGCATTAAGCAAGACAAAAAGATAAAAAGCAATCTTCACTTGATTCCAACTACTTGGATAAAAACCACAGTTTTCGATTAGCGGAAGCCAAAATCATTGCTTGTACTAATTCGCTTTTCAATTTGAATTTCATAGAAGTTTCAGAAATATTTCTGTACGAAACCTAGTTCGTAGAATTAAAATTTTATATCATTAGTTTAGCTGAACTTTAGTTTCCACTTTATTTTACTCCTGCCAGAATGCAAATTTTTCAAAATACAAATAAGCGTCGAGTTTTTGAGTTTGGAGAGAAAGTTTCTGATAACACTGATCGTTATTGCGTTTTCTTCCCTGGTGGTTGAATTTAATTTATCGGCTTAAGCGTCGGCAAGCTGCTTTTCTCTATGAAACTACGGAGTTGAACCGAGGTATAATAGGACGCATTGATTGTTTATTTTTAATTCAATTTTCCATTGAAACGATCTTCAGAATTAAAGCAAGCAGATGATTTAGTTTCTGTCGTTGTTAGTTTCTTCTGAAATCGCCAGGATGGTGTTACAAAATAACTTATTTTAAACCTTCGCTTTGAATTGCGATATTTGTAGTTAGAAGGGTTAGGTTAGGTTAGGTTAGGTTATTTAATTACGGCAAAGCCTCGAGGGCTATCTGCCTAAGGGGAGGGATGCCTTCGTGGAGGACGTTCTAAGGGAAACTGGCTCGTATACACGTTACACATGGGGAAAACCACGAAAACACCCATTCAGCCAGCCCGTTCGCGGGATTCGAACCTCGGACCGAACTACCAGTGTTCAGCGACTTTACCGCTCGGCCGCTGGTGGGCTGTAGTTAGAAGGGAAACAGGATAATAAATCACCTAATAGTTTTTACGTTTGTTCTGGTAGATTTGTTATTATAAAATTTTGAAGAACCGTACAATGTACATATCCACTATTTTTCTAGAGGAAGGGTGAAAATAACCTATTTGGAATCCCACCTATTTTCATTCGACGTAACATTTCTGCTTGCGTGTTAAACACTATAACGTTTACTGCAATTACAATAACGCTTTGATAATGTCAGATTCATTCTTCCGAAACTGCAGTCAGTAATAGTTGCATTTTTATCTGTTTTGGTTTTTACGTTGAAAAACGTTTTGTTTATTTTAAACTGTACAGATTTTCCCTCAAGTACTCATTGAGGACTTTTCACACAACATCTTTGGAATTCACGGCCGCTAGAAGATACAAACTAACGGATTGATAATCTTTTTCACGCAAGTATTAATAAAGATCTTAACTTCGGAAAGTGTTTTCTACACAATAGCATTAGTACAGGACTAAAAATGATATTCAGTACATTAAGATATTACGTTAAATACCTCACATGATGTTAAATACTTTATATATATGTTAAATGATCTAAAATTCACTTAGTTCAAAAACAAATTTTTCTAATACTTGCGCAATAGCTGCAAAGTAAGAGTAATAATTTATTTACTAAAGAAATATTGATTATATTATATCCTAATATAAATTTAGTAGAGGTATCAAAAAAGAGGGAACCCATATGTAGGAAGTTTAATTCCGAAAATTGTGTTTTAAAGTAACTTGGATCGGAAATTATTTTATTTACTAAAGAAATATTGATTATACTATCTCCTAATATAAATTTAGCAGAAGTATTAAAAAAGAGGGAACCCATATGTAGGAAGTTTAATTCCGAAAATTGTGTTTTAAAGTAACTTGGATGTAAATTATGAAAAAACGTTTTATGGGGACTTGAATTTAAATCATCAATAACAAAATTTCAAACTTTGAAAAAGAAATTAATAATTAAAAACAAGTAATTATCGCTATTGATCGGAAATTGGTTGACTTTTCAAGCGGAACAAACCAACCCCCGTTCAATGAACAATAATTAATAAATGCGAAGATGTTTCGTCTCTTACTCAAGTAGGAATGATGATGCCAAACTGGCAAATTAAGTTAGGTCAAAATTGTAGTTCCGTGAAGTGATGGGATTTATAACCAAAGGAGAGTACCAAAGAACTCATTCTCAATGAAGCATTTTCGCTAATACAAGACTCTTTATAAATTTTGTGTGAAAAGCAATTTGTGTAGTAAAATTTACAAGATACTTGAGTAAATGTCCTCCGACACCCTCTCTTTTATGCATGTTAATTCAAGACTATTTTTATAAAAATAAACAGTAGTAATCTTAATTGGAATTATGAAATAGAACTCAAAATAATTAAAATAAACATGAGAAAATTAAACATAATGATATCTTTGCAAAAACAAATCAAATAAAAATTGAAATACATATAATAAGAAAGAATCTCCCTCCTTTTTTGATACTTCTACTAAATTTATATTAGGAGATAATATAATCAATATTTCTTTAGGAAATATATATATATATATATATATATATATATATATATATATATATATATAATTCCTTTATTACAGATATAATAAGCGATAAGCGTATATTTAATTATTCATATCCGACTTCTCAGCATTATCATTATTCTTAATTTATTAAGGATAATTTCTTAAAAACTTTTTTAATTAAAGAGAGCAAACCTTTAACCAAGTTTTTAGTTGTACAAGTATTAAGCGTTGTAAGGAAAAAAGGGTAAACAATAATTAAAAGTTAGAATTCATTTTCCTTAGGGAAGTGTTGAAAGAAATATTAATTTTCAAAGATTTAAATAGCGACGAATATGGCATTTCATAAACATTCATCACTGGCACAGCTTTAAACGTAAAGTATTTCAAAGATTTTTCTCTTTGTCTCGAGATCCTCATTATTCCTTCAGTTTTGTTCTTTCTTTTTTTCTCCAACACATTCTGAGAGTGAAACATTCCTTTCTTAGGATGTTTTTCTTTCTTTTTGGCTTCCTTTTGAAATACCTTACTTTACGCAAGAAAAAATTAAAATGAATTTCGCAAACCTTAGGTAGTGCTATTAGGCGGCAAGTCGTAAGGAGAAGAAGAAAAAATGTTAAAAGAGGAAGAAAAAGTAAATGTCAAAAGATAAAGGGTGGAGTACCAGATCTCTTCTTTTCCTCGAGTCCACCGAGAAAAAGTTGAAGCCACAAAAGGTACAGAAAACGAAAGAAAGTGATATCCATTGATCCATATTACTGCTGGTAGGAATTTCCTTCTTTCTTTAGGGATGGAGCCTTCTTCCCCGTTATTGGAATAGTGAATGGATGCATTTATGAGTGGTCTATGAAAATATTATCAGAGTTATGTCTTCTCGCGGACGTCATAATGGAACTCGTTTAATAACTTCGAAAGTTACTTATTCTTACTGTAACCGTATCAGACCGTGACATAAGCAATAGTTTACTTAATCGAACTGTCGCCGATGGAAAAAGTTAATCGAGAATGTCCCAGCCATTGATCTACAAGATCTCGATGGAATTTATTCTTGTGTTTCAGCATTAGATATTCTTGAATATTGTCCTACATGATGTTTCCCACTTAATCTGTTCTGCTTAATATACTAAGTCTGTTTTCCTGCCCCGTCTTATTTGTCTCCTTTACAACGTATCTGTGAATTTTGGTTGTATATATGTAATTTACTATTTGCATCTGTGCTCAGTGTAATGCAATAGATTTTTTAATTAATGTGCCATTTAGAATGCGGTTTCTTGTTGTTTCATTTAACACTTAGTTTTTGACTTTTTGTTTCGTACACAGCTTTATTTAAGCTAAGCAGTTCGGTCTTAAATAGTGTCTGAATTAACATTATTAGTCAGCCCTGTTTTGAAGCAACTTAAAAACTGCTGGAACGTGTTCTTGTTTTTTATAAATGAAAAAATACAGCTAGCAGTTGGAAGATTCGGATTTAGCTGCTTGTGGCAAGACATTTGATTTTTCAAGATGTCTTGCTCCAGAAAACAAAGTAAAAACCTGAAGAGTTCAAATCTAATTTATTAATTCTGACGGATAATAGTGTAGTGTTGTAAAATTTTATATCCAGGCCACTAATAAAAAATAAATATCTTAACATCAGATATTAATTAAAAGTAAAAAATAGAGAAAATGTGTCCGGATCTTCCATACTCATATGAAATTGCTTGAAGCGCTTATCGTGCTTTATTTAATCCTTTATCAAAGTGAATATTAATGATTTTTTTTCTTTGTGGGTGGGGCAAGTTGTATCTGGATATTATTTGTATATACGTTTATTAATTTCCCTCTTAAAATTCTGAATATATCTTTAATTTTCCTCAGTAACAAAGCACAGTTAAGTCTATAAATATTTCTTGGAAACTGTTTACCTGAGTACAGTACTAGTTAAATCTTGGTCTGATAAATTTAAACGCTGAATGGAGATTTAGTAGATTTACTTAAAATTTCATCAGTTTATCATGTTGTATCATAGCTTTAAAGAAATCAATTAACATAATTGTAAATAACTTTAAAGTGCCTAATTTTTTAACAGAACCTTTATTTTAATACAATGAATTGTTATTAGGTGTTCAGTTTCTACAAAGCTAAAGAATTTTTACATGAGGTACCTATATTCTAGTTACGAGAATTAAAGAGACAGAGAACTAAATATGAACAGTTGTTTCGTAAATTGCTTTTAAATTACTTCATCTTTTAGATGAATATATACATACATTAAAGTCTTTCCTTTTTAGTGTACTCAGAAATAGTGAAATGTGAAACCTTTACTTATTGCTAGAGAGCATGTCATATCCGAGATATGAGTCTCGGTTACCTATGTTAAATTCATGTTTTACTCCACTTAAAAATCTGCTTTGTATCAAAAAGAAGCAAACAACCCTGAAAAAAGCTAAATGGTCGAATACAGAAGCAATGTTAGGAAAGATTTTAATAGATTACAAAATAAGTGTATTAAAACGATTTTTAGGCGAATATGAAGGGAATTTTCCCCATCTTTTTCTCTTATGGATGTTGACAAGAATATTCTAAAACAGAATTCGGTACTTAATGTATTATTGCAGCACAGTTTCGAGAATTTTACGGAAGAAAAAGAACAATAAATGTAAAAAATTATATATTGTATACATGCATGTTATGACATACATCAGCTATATATATGTCATAATAAGAGCAAAGGAAAAAAGACGGAGCAGTGTAGATGCGTGATTAGATCCATATTGAAGAAGAATTTTGATTGCGTAGTATTTAAAGAACTTGGCAGTCGAGGCAGTTTTAATTCTATTTTTATTTCCAATTTATATTTGTGGCCACAATCACTTGGCACTTTAGTCGTGCCTTTCCACAGAAGATTTACATTTTTGATATTGTTGGGATAGAAAGCAAACCAGCGAAATTACATCTTAGCACAGTAGAGAGCAAAAGCTGAAGTGCGTCGTTATGAAAGATGGAAGCACGCGAAGAGAAAAGTTTTGGTTTACAATTCGGTGATTGGTCGTCAAGAGGCATCTGGTATTAACGGTTACGTAAGATCGCATGATTAATTTGAATGACGCAATGCAGATAAGTTATTACGCTTTTAGAATAGAGAGGAAGAATTAATGTTTATAGTTATATTATAATTCTGATTCATATATTTTTATCTTACATATTCCCCCCTTCAAAAAGAAAAAGGCGTAGCGACAGAGAAGCCTTTTTAAAGAAAAAGAGTTAAAGCACAAGCAAGAAATCCACTGGGGTTTCCCGCGCAGGTTCGAATCCTGCCGACTAATTAATAACTGTAATGTTTTCAGTTATTCCATCACATCGTGGGCGAATGGTGAGGCTATTCCATTACACGTTCTGGCAGATGGTTGACGAAGCTGGGATGATTGAAGTACGGAGAAAAATGACGACTCAGGACTTTTCACTTTTAACAGCAAGCATATCTTTATTTTAATTTATAGCAGATGACTTTTTCCAGATGAAGTTAATCAAATAACTTATTCAGTAATTGAACTATTAGATACGACTGACTTTAAACTTTAATACGTCATAACGTTCTAACAAAGAAAGAGGAGCATAGCGGAAGCGTTAGCAGGACGAAGACGAGAAGGCATCTGTCTAGGAGAACTTATGACGCAGCATTTATATGAAAGGTTATGTAACAGAGTAGCTTCTAGAAAAATGTAGAAAAACTTATGACGCAGCATTTATATGAGGAGGTTATGTAATAGGTGCGAATGTTCTAGAAGGTAATGGTCTAAGGGGAGATGCTGAATTGCAGAAAATTAATTAAAGGATGCTGGTTCGCAAAGAGCAAAGCCATCGTATTTTTTTTTTATTATTATTTTACATATATATATTCCAAAAGACAATCAGGAAAGCTAGTTACAAATGTTTTTTGTTTTTGTTGTAGTGGAAATTTCGTAGCGATCGCTTTCAGAAAGAATTCGAAACATTGTTCCTATACCGATTTTGCGACAAAATAATGTATTTCTGCAGAAATTTCATCTCTTGCTTTTATTGTTGTTTATCTTTCTTTTATTGTTGGAAAATTTTACAAGCACAAATTTTAAAATCGAGTTTAAGATAAAAAAATAATTATAATTTTCCTATAAAAGTCTTTGAAACTTGGAATACAACAAAACGTTCGTATACGGAAATGGCGACGTCGGAACTGAAAAACTCCTAGAATATTTGTCATGGAGGGCATGGTTGCCTGGATCATTATCATACCCATGGTTTTCAGAATTTAGTGTATTTAGAAGCTTTGGCGATTTCTGCTAAGGTGGTTGCGATAATATGTAAGTATCCAGGTTGTTTTAGGTTTATTTAAGAACTGCCGAAAGTTCTTTTCACATAATTTTTGCTACACATATTTTTTGGTCAATTTCAAGAGATTTTCCCGTTTCATCCGTAAGATATAAGCTATATAGCTTAAGAAGGATGAAAAGAGTAACATTCTTTTCTATTCGATTAAAGACGAAATTTCAAAATTGAGTTTTGAATTTCATCTTATAGAAAATGCGTTCCTAATAACACAATGTTAGAAAAGATGAATAAAAAAAGAAACTGTGTCAATTTATATTCTGCATGAAAAGGGACGCCTCCAAAATTACATTTTTTTTTTTACAAAAGCAGTATTTTCTGAGGAAATAAAAGGATCTTTTATTAACTAAATTCATGTAAGTTTTTAAAAAGTTATTACCCTAAGTCACCTTCAATAACGAAAATTTTCACCTTATATAAAATTATCGCTTTTAACTTACTGTTGCAAATAATTCTATCCTGTGAGTTATTTATTTACTGATGTAAATAATAAAATGTTACTCATGCAGTAAACGATTACTGGTATAAATAATCCACTAGTGTTTTTAATGAATTTAAAAGTTGTTTTGATTTACCCAGATAAAAGTGGAACTAAAGTCCTTACGGTTTCAATAATAACACCATTCTTTTAAAAGTCGGGCTTAAATTGTAGATAGTATACTTAAGTGGAACAGGATTTAAAAGATTATTTCTTTTGGCAAATATTGCACTAAAATTATCTTTGTCCTAGATTCTTCATGTACACATGATTTCTTGTTTGGTAAGTCTTTCGTAGACATAAATCAACACGAGTCCATAATGCTATGGCAGTTCTTTGATGGCATAACCGTGTTTATTTCAACAAATTTGAGAAGAAAATAGAAGACGGATGTATAAACTCTTCGGAATAATAGAAATCAAAATCACTTTAATGAAATCTCAATACGTTTTTCTCTATGCAGGTTATTTTTAACTACTCTGCATAATGATATGTCCATCAATTTTTTAATTTCATGTAAATGTATGCAAAAGAGATAAACACATGTTCTTCGGAAATTGGCATTAAAACCATAGCGTTAACAAACACAGAAAGTTAAATCTCATAAGATAGAGAGTTGGACTGGCGGCATAATAAGCACAGGTCTTCTCACGAAAATATCAGAATCGTAATAACATTCATCTGACTGCTTCGAAAATTTTGCCAAATTCATAAAACAGAAATGATGTGTTGTGCATTAACACAGCTTAAGCATTTTGAGTTGTTGTGCAATGCACACATTTTTGAATTTCTGTGTTAACGCACACTGTTAAGCAAAATTTTATTAAAGAATCATAAGGAACTATGAAATTTTTATTTAGAAATCAAGAGAGTTTTTTTACTTAAATAGAAAAAAATTAAATTACCAATCTTCACAAACATTGAAATATTGAAATAAAACTTAAATATACTTATGCATGTCATAAATAATTTCAAGCCTACTTCTTAGGCGATAATTATAGGAATATTTTCCAAGACGGAAGGCAACATCTCTGAAAGATGATGCTTTGGAGGTTATTTTGGTTTTCAGGGGGGAAATCGACGTGCTCTTACCAAAACCTGAAAGAAAACTATTGAGGCCTGACTTCTGGAAAATCCTTAGTTGAGATTCACGGAGAAGGAACTGTTGGTGGAAAAGCTATGAGACGCTCTTGCTCCTGAGAGCAACAAACTCTAGGAAGTGAGACTATGAATCGGAAAGACTTCGTCATCTGGGCTGAAAACGCCGGCAGGAATCTTGGGAGGTTAGAAGGTGTAGTATCTGTATTGGGTGACATTCATCTGAATTCTATCGATGAATCAGGCATCACATAAGCTTTCATTAACAAACTACTCTGTGCAACTTTGAACTAAGTACAAATCATAAACAGATGATACTAAAATATAGACTTGTGTAATAAAAGTAATCACATAACGTGTGGTTTATAAATTGGTGCATGACCATCAATTTTAGGATACAAGATTCATGAACGTCCGAATGCCCGATGTAGTAGATACTTGCCGTGCTTTGGTTGGCTGTAATTCAACTGCAGCTTGTACAGTCGGCAGGGCAAGTCGGCAGTCGGCAAGGTCAATAAACGTTGTCCAGACTGCTGTGGGTTTTCCAACGATGACTTTTGTTTCCTGAAATTTTCGTGATAGCTCGTCAGCCTGGGTGGCTGTCTGTATCGTTGTTGTTACTTTGCAGTTATTAATTACACGATCCGCATAGATCACACTACGTTTTCACAAAGGCTGATCGCCGCTTATGATAAGCAAGATAACCTTTGAAACTTGAAGTATGAAATTATCCACGCTTGGCATCCTGTGGATAGTCTGTTTTGGGTTTGTTTGGTTGCATGATTTCGATTGATGGTCCCCTTCCGTCCGCATTTCACACAATAGGATGCATGTATACACTGAGCTTGAGTATGAAGAAATGCTTGGCATCTGAAGCATTACGTAGTACCTTTTCGGCATATGTATAATTCCACTGAAATGCATTAGATAATGCAGGCTGTAAATTTGCCTTAAATGCTCTCTTTCGGGGAATAAGACCAGAAACAAGAGCTTTTTGATTATTTCTGGAGCCCCTGCGTCGTCTGAAATCCTTCGGCAAATAGTGCTTTCTGTATTCCATCTATAATTAGGGAAACTTGGGTCTTCTAAAATACGGCTTTTAAGTCTTTATTACACAGTAGCTTGTATGTATGAAACTTTATGTTCTTACTGTCCATCAGCTCTGCAGTGCGCTTAATTAGTGAAGAGTTTCATGCGAAATTCCTTGTATTCGCGTAATTCTTGCACTTTACTTTTGAAAGCGCTAAATTGTATTTCTTCTTTCATAAAGCAGGTTGAGGCCTTATCCCGTATGGCACTAGAGCAGAAGTAAATAGAGATCTTTTCTCTGCTCAGTTGTCTCGTAAAGTTCTGGATCTTATGGTTAGAGAAAAGGCATCGAATATCCTTCCAGGTCAACTCTGGTCTGGGACAGATAATCGGAGGTAATCTGTCTTCCTTGTCTTTGCTTTCGGCAGTCTTTTTCTCAGAAAGAATTTCCATTTTTACAAGCACGTTCTTTGGCACGTGATTTTCACAAATAGGGAAGTTCGGTTTTAAGACTTAAAAATTATTAAAAGTTGAAATCACTGGAGTAGCTTCCTGGTTCCTGGTTGGGAGTAAGCTTGGTTTTTTTTTTTTTTTTTTTTTTTTTTTTTTGGAAAGCCTAGACAGTTATTTTTCTTTCACCGTAGGCGTAGAATTCTTCCTGCCATCTTGAGAAGGAAAAGCATCTGAAGTAGAAGTCCGAAGAGTCTCTGTCAGGATCTCTGGATAGTGGAAGATCGAGAGATTCGCCGTGTACAGAAATAATGAAATCTAGCTCCGCGTCTTGAAGCTTGTGAGCACTGAGCCTGCCAGCGCTAAATGTGTTCTGCAGATTGGCAACATTATTCGATGCAATATGTAAATACGTAAACTACCTTTTTCGTCAATATTTATTGCAGTAAAACTTTTCTTGCATGCGCAACATTAATCGGGAAATGCTTGGGACCTATAGTTGGATCACAAAGCGACAACTTCGAGATCAAACGTAAAAATACGAAAAGTTCTCCAGACTTGCCGCGAGTTTGCGGAATTCTCTCATGTTCTTTTTAAGTGAAAACGGATTGCTGTGTGCGTGGGAAGAGTAACAAAAAATACAGAAGTATTTGGCAATAAATCAGTTATATTTTTTAATACATCATATAAACTTTTTAGCAATTAAACTTTCTATTTTCAAATTGTTAAAGTGGATTTTCCTTTCACGTGTTGATAATGTTTGCGGACTTAGGATATATATCGACAGTTTTCGAATGTCTTTTTAAAACAAAGTCGTAAAAATCGCTATTTTACAATAGCTAAGTCCCTATTGCCTATTAATCTGCCAAAACACACTAAACTGCGCCTGCGTGGTTGCGATAACACTTACCGAAATTCATGTGTTATAAAAGCTATTATACCAATAAGGATTACAAAGTTTTTGGAAATGGTATTCCTCAAAGAAATTTATTTAAATAATTTTTCAATTTTCATATCTGAAACTATATTTGTTTAATTTTCTAAACAATTAACTGCATTTTTTGGGGGTTAGCTCTTGTAGTACAGCATAGATAGCAGACTCAGCTAACGTTGAGGGTATGTGATTCAAATTTTGGCTATGGCTTAATTTATTTTTCATGTTTTCTCGCTCCGAAAAATGTAAAAGTCGTTAGGATTCTTCCTATCGAACAATAATGCAAAAGTGCTGCTGGTTGAAAATTCCTAAAGACGGTAAACATTAAGACACAATCTTCTTTTTATTGACATATAAAACGAAAGCTAACAAAAAATAATTAAATTTATACCCGAAAAGTAAATGTTCATTCTTCCCTTTCCTAATGAAGCAAACATACATTTTACCATAAAATTATTATTAATATAATTAAAATTAATACGTTATAAGTAACCATTAGTAGTTTTTGATGTTTCTCTACGTGCAGATGTTTTACAAATTTTTATCACTGTTTTCCAATCTTCGCATGCTCTTTCCATCTATGGAAACTCTACCCCACTTTACCGTTAATTTACATTACCGGAATTGCAAGACACTTTCTAATAAAAGAAATGAGCTCAGGTTCGTTTCGTGAGATAATTATCGAATTTCTACGGATTTAATTTTACCTTCCAAGATGATCTCTTGCGTTTACACGCAAACTTTCTTTTGCGTTTTTATCTTGTGTTTCGTCTTGACAAGAAAGGTCTTCCAACTTTCAAATCTCAGGTTTTCTGAGGCAAAATTAACTTGAATCTACTCATCTAGAAATATACAACAACGAAAACTTTCAGGGTTAATAGTCTATAATTAGATAGCAAAATCCTGTAAAAAGTAACGAGAGTTGGAGATACAGCGCTATTTCACGAATACCAAAGCTTTTAAAATGCAGGACTAAAAATTTGGATAGCCGCCAACCTGATCGACTGTCGCAACGAAACTATAAATTAATAGAAGAAAAGATTAGAGAAAGCAAACAAAAACAGAATACAAAAAGTCTATAAATTATTTTATTGTGGAAAGAGGCGACATATTTTAGTCATTTTAACGCGTTACAAGCATTAATCCTTTACGTAAAAAATCTGATGTGGACACCACCTGACTTTCTTGTACAGAATGTTAAATTATTCACAATTTTGCTGCACTTTATTTAAACTTTATTTCCTCGAATGTAATTGGAGATGTATTTCTCATTCAATTAATTCAATTCTCACTTAGTGGCAAGGCCAAAAACACATAAAAACTTAAAATATTTTCATTCAAAATTGAAACATATGGAAAAACATAAAACACCAAATACAGTTAAAACAACAAAAAATTGTACAATTGTAATTAGAGTTTCTACGCAGAAACAAACAATTCGGCCAGCATGCAAGAAAACAGAATTTTCGGTGCCAAAACTGAAAGTTTATTTTTGGTCCGACTCGGCAAAAAGATACTGAAGGTGCAGGAACTGACTTAATTCACTATTCCGCTAAATTTCAATTGTAAACAAATGTGGATGCTCCGTTAGGATAAGCTGCACTTAAAATACTTTTAAATTGTTAATAATTCTACAACTACAGCATGCAGATTAATTAAAGGCATAAAAACCTTAACCGGAACATAATAACAACATGATTCAATCATTTGTAAAACAAAAAAATGTGCAATTTGCCAACATTTAAGAATAAAAAAAACTGAGCTCGTCGAGCCGAGTGACCGAGCGAGTATATATACATGTATATGTTTGTGCAGCCGATTTTAACCAAAAAAGGGAGGTGTACAACTGTATGTTATAGCAGTTCTATATATAAAATTTCAACGTTCCTATTCGTTTTTGAGTTATGCGGGATACATACGTACAGACGTCAGGAAAAATGTCTTCTGAATCCATTTTACCATCTGTTTTGGGGAAACGAGTTCTTTATTCTGTCCTTACGTACAGGGACAGGGAAAAGTGGACGGAGCACCAGAACTTCGTCAGTGACTTTTACAGGTGTTGCTCCGCCGCACTACTGTACCCCGCTGGGCTTTTAGTTGGCCCGCATCGGATGCTAGCCTGCCAAGACATTTACATAGTAATTTTACATTAATATTAGACTTACGTATTGAATATACAATTACAAAGACATAGTATACAATTATTGCAAAGAAATTAACCTATTAACAAAAGTTGGATTATGGCAGATTGAAATAACATAATTACTTCGAACATACATACAAACTTTCATTGTACATTGTACTTCATACAAACAATATATTTACATTAGTATATCTAGTTACATCGAATTAAAATAAACATCATTTTAAGGAGCTAATTGAAGAATTTTTTTTTTTTCATTTTATCATACTTAGTTGAATTACTAAGGCGAATTCTCTTATTAATACATTTCCTTTCTTTTTTTAACTTGTTACACACAAATGCATCAGCACTGAAGTCTTACATTATTATTTTTGTACATTAATGTATCATAAATACAGAAAATATACATTAGAAAATCACATAATACTTACATTTACACTAATATATCTCATAGAGTCGTATATTATTTATATTATTTTTTAATTAATGATTTAATTATTACACTAATACAGTCCAAATTCTTAATGTAGCTATTTTATAAAAACTATTTATACCATATTTAGCCTGTTTCAGACACTTGCAATATTTCTGAAATCTTGCATTATTTTTGCAAGTTGTAGAATAAGAGGTATTTATACAGATGCGATAGCATCTTGACATATGTCTTCTCTTTTATATGCAAAATGTTTCTTCATAATCAAGGAAACCTTTTGTTGTAATTGAGGTATCGTTAGCATGCATTTAATGTACTCGGGCGTAATTTGTGACCTTCCTTTGCAGTGTAGCTCTTTTGTGAGCTGGCACTTGAAAATATAGTGTTCTGGGTCTCCCTTTTCCCCACATACGCACTTGTCTGAATCTGTCCTTACGTACAGATGTCACTGAAAAACATCGTTCAGTCGCTTTCGGTAGCGGTCAAAATTGGTATTTTTGCTGAAATATAATACCCGAATTTTTTCGCGATTACAATAGTTTCTTTACTTCATACAAGGAATTAAATAATGTGCTGATTATGCAATGATTATGTAGCACAGATGGAGTGCAGTGAACAATGATCGGAACAATTATCTGTTTTATAACAACTGCAACTAAGGAACTGAATTTAGATTACAAAAGTTTCAAAATTGCAATGCTAACCCTAGCCAAGCGATAAAACTGATGAACGCAACTAGTTCGCCACGGGCTCAAAGCCAAGCAATAAAACTGATGAACGCAACTAGTTCGCCACGGGCTCAAATCACGATGAACGGAAGGGTTGCATAAGAGATTTCGTGTTTTTCCTCATGGGTAACGTGAATGCGAGCCGTTTATTTGAAAAGTTCTCTCTTCTTTTAAAATAAGGGTTCCCCAGTGACAAAGCGCTTAGAGCTGCTAAATGATGGCAGTTCAACCCGAATTTCTAACTCACGTAAGAGGCTCGCTGCATTGCCGAGTTTCGTGGCTTTCTCTGTGTTTAAAGTGGATGCGACTCGAGATTCCCCAGAAAGTCTTGCTCGAAGGTATCCCTTCCGTTAGGAAGATAGGTTCTATGCTTTATTATAGTCTAACCTGCTCTTAAAGTAAAAATGCTGTAATTTCTTTTACTTGCTTAATTTTATTCTGATTACATTACAAGCTACTTTTCGACTTTGGTAAAAATATATTTGCGGGTATTCCTTGGCGAAAATTAGCGATTTTTGGCGGTACATGGATACCGAGATTATGGAATTCTCTGAATTATTTTGCCATGTGTAGTGGCGATTTTCGCGCCAAAAATCGTCGCTACACAAAGCCAAAATAACAAGACAAAGAATTGCACAAACTCGGTATCCATGTACACATCGACCTAGTTTCACTTAAAGAAAAAATCAGAGAATTGCACAAACTAAGCATTGCGCACTCCCTTGACTTTGTCCATGTACGCATCGAACTATATTCACTTAAAAAGTCAAAGGAGAAGCCAACCAAAAAATATATTATCTCAATAAACTACGCTTTTAATTAAACAATGAAATAACATAAAAAAGGAAATTCATCTTTGCATTACACAAAGGAAATATCCACTTATTTTATTTAGGGATTAACGTGTCTTCGGTCAAACAAAATTCCTTAACAGCATCCAAAAACCTCCTAAAATTATCTGAACTATAAATCTGTATACCGGAGTCGCCACATAAATTCACAAAATAAGAGTCAAAAATATCCTCCGTAGCGCCGTTCCGACGTTTGACCATACGCATTTCCTTCCTACAAACAGGACAATTAATAATGGCTATTAAGTAAACCTTCATTTACACACCAGTCAAGTAATGTTCTTTTTCCCTTTCTTTCCCAATCGTACAAAAACTTCAAATTAATCTTACCACGTTCAGCCATTTTACCGTCTAAACCACAAAACAAGCAATATGCTTAATAACAACACACACAATCCCTTATGAAGTTACCGCAATTATGCAACCGATAACGTCATAATAGGATTTCCATAACATTCAACTACCATAAATGAAACAACAAATTCGCGATAATACAAGGGGTACCCTTCTCTCTATTCTATCCTCGATTTTTTTAAATCGTTTCTTCTATTACGTTTGAATTTTACCTCGCTTTTTTTTATAATTCCATGATGCATACTTTCAAATATGTCATTTTATTCATTTTCTGAACCAGTTTCTTCATTTGATGTGTGACGTGAATATGAGGGCAGTTTCCCTTAAAAAGCTTTTTACTAAAGGCATCGATCCTGTCTTTGCCGCATTCAAATAACTTAACCGCTTCAGCTGATAAAACGAGAGTTTCTTTTATTTCTTTGTCAATTATTATTTCCCTTGAACTTTCAGATTCTTTTAAGATTTCAGAAGTCAGATTTATTAGATTAATATTTTCTTTGGTTACATCTTAATTTCAAATGTCTGCTGTAAAATCCTGAAAAATGCTTAAGCCACACTGTATGAATTTATATCACCAAATAAAGATATAGTTTCAAGTTTAAATTTGTGTCTCTAATTTTTAGAATTTGGGCAATTAAGTTGACTGCGTATTAAAGTCATTTGCATCTTACAAAAATGAAAACATTTATAAAAATGTGTTTTTAAACTTAAAAATTAAAACTAATCGTCAGACATTTGCATGTGAAAATGCAAAGAATTTACACTTTTACGTTTATAATTAACTTCAAAGATCAGAGACAACAGTGTGTCGCATGGTGTAGGTTATACGAGAATTCTCCTATCTAATAAGATTATAGAAAGGAAACAATTCTTAAATCTCTGTTGGGCGCAGTACAAGATATACGTATTCGAGTTTAATGCATTTTTTAGATTTGGATAGGATATTACTTTATTTAAATTGAAAGTAAAGTGGGCGTTCTATTTACTGCATAGAAATAGAATTTGATATAGATAGAATAGATTAACGTATTCGAAATTTATAGAGATAGAATAGATTAACCGTTTTAATAGAAAATTTTTACTCTTATAAAATTTTTGGTACTATTCTGTAATCAGGAAACCGAGTTCAGAAATATATGTATGTATGCATGCATGTATGTTTTCATGTATGCATGTACATATGCAAGTGCGAATGCATGTATATATATATATATATATGTATATGAACATACATACATATACACATTTATGTACATATGCAAGTGCGAATGCATGTGTATATATATATATATGTATATGAACATACATACATATACACATTTATACATTCATGCATGAATCCGGAGACGCTAACAGAATAGTACAAATTTCACTATTAAATATGAAAATCAACAAAGCATAAAACAAACTATATTTGGCAATTAAAATAGGCTGAATGAATCTGTCACATTAAATGCAAAATCAAGTGCATAATTAATAAATTTCAATAGTAAAATTTCAGTGTATTTCTGAAATGACTGAAACTACAACATTATACAATTCTTTTAAATTATAAAATATATATACATACTCTTATGTTTTTCGAAGCAAATCCCTTGAGTATTTAGAAAGTCTTCTAGGAAGGCATGCCTACGCTTAGGCAGAAACCATCATGTGCTTCGTCATAACAAATAAACGGAAACGAAACAATCCTTTTGAGGACACAGAATCAACTACATTTTTAAGGGAGGATATAAAATCAACTATATTTTCAACCCAAACCCCACTCAGGGTTTAATACACATATAGGGTAAGTGCAGACTGCAATTTTACTGGAAAACTGACAAAATGTTTACTATAAAATATCGAAAATACTGGAAAAGAGTAACACAAAAACACATTTTAAATACGTTTATAAAAATTTAATTTCTAAATTAATGTGAATAGGAACTTGAAAATATAAAATCCTTCTATATTACTATGCAGCGTGATTAGGAGATTTCACGAAATTTTGAGATTTTTTCAGAAGGTTCATAGGTGAACAAATTTCAATTGCCGATCAACAACTCCGATCCTAATTTCTTTTTCTGATAACTGATATAATATTATCAGCTAATCCTTTTATTAATATGTATTTCTAGATGAAGAGATTTACATATATACCTTTTAAAGAAATTGGTAATTCCAGGTTACAAGATTTAATTGCTTTTCAGTTTCTTCCACTTCTTAGTGCAAATATGCGTAAATTTCATGAACGACGAATAATCCCAATTTTTTACCTTTTATGTATCAAAATTTTTAGAGCATTATTTTATAAAGTAGGGAATTGTTAAGTAAGGAAACAAAAATTCATTTAATGGCTAACTACAACCACCACAGTCACATCTAAAATTATATATTACATTCAGAACACGTGTATTTTATCTTTCTGCGATAATCTGTATTTTTACATTTAAGGAATCTTAACCTTTGAACTATCAAAAGTGGAAATATAATTTTAACGTTTGGATACTGATACTTTTAGCTTTCGAGGCAAATTCTATTAACTTGCTGTATAAAAATATTAGGAAACAATTTTTATCTTGTATCTTATTCCCATGCTAACATGCTTCTTCACACAATTTAAGGTACTTGCGTATTATTCTGTCGACTGTGAAAGTGTCGCCAAGAGTGCAATTTAGCGCCAGTTATGGATAAGCGTGACATAATTACTCACTGATCTGCCCTTTCTTGATAAATACTAACCGATTCTTGATAAGCCACGTTTTTTATGAACAAAGATATAAATTGTTATCGCTATATATTAATCTATATATTAATTATTGTTATCGCTATTATTACATTAAATACTATTGTTATCGCTCTTCTTGCGTTCTAAAAAATAATTAAAACTTAGTCCCTGCCTTCTATAGAATATTAAAGCAGCGGGCAGCTATTTACAAAGTTATGGGATCCTAGCATCAAAAAAATGTCATGTGCATTAATAAACAGGATATGACCAGCTAAATGTAGCCGATAAAAGACTGGAACAATTACCTGCACTCCTAGCTTTCTAAATAGAGCTTCCTATAAAATCGGAAAACCTAATAAAACTGAAAAAAATCCCGAAAGCCGTTTTTTGAAGCTTAAAAATGAAGGAGGTCGAACACTGATTGTTTGTTAAATAAAGAGGCGTCAGTTCCTTTCCTTGAGAATTGCGTAGAAACGATTTGCGTAACTTCGACGGAACCTCAGTGATCTTTTACAGTTCGATGGTAGCCTACTTTCTTGGTGGACGGGACGATACGTAAGTACTGAATTTAGAAATGAAGCTTAAAATTGAACTGATACTCTCAATTTGATTAAAATTTAAATCTCCATAACTAAATATTTAAATTAAATTAATTGATGAATCTTAAAGACTTCGTTTTAACATCGAATCAGGTCATTAGATCTCTGCGTGTTGCTATTTCATAAAACTAGAGAATAAATACAGCATAGGGCAGCACACATACATACTTAAGCAAACACAGCATACTTAAGTTACTTGCAAGAGAATATTAAAGCTAGCAGTTGTAGCACGAACAAGCGGTTTGCTATCAACAGTCAGGGTATAGTATCGGTGTTTGGTTACGTGCTCTTCTATGCACAATAAAAACTTGAACATGTAAATTATTTTAATTATAAGATTCAAGATCATCATATTAAGGCTAGTAAAAAAATTCCTTACTTTAGTTTCGGATAACATTCGACAGTTTTTTGGTGAAACCTTCATGTTAAACATGTTACTAATTTCTATGCAATTTCATTTCATTCCTTCCTGTAGAGTTCTTCATTATCACACATTATAAAACTAATAATCAGCACTGTTTACATCATTTGCATTTTATTCAAATCTGTTATGATTAAGGTCTATATAAAATAATTTTTACCATTTTCACGCACACAAAAAAATCGCCATCTCTCAAATGCAGGATCCTTTCAGTCTAAATAGAGCAGTTCTTACCTCTATCAATGATTTAAAACTCATCTTAAAGATTTACTAGAATGGATTTTGCAAGTTTTCTCCCTCTGAATTTGGCCCACCAGCGACCGAGCGGTAAAATCGCTGAACACTGGTAGTTCGGTCCGAGGTTCGAATCCCGCTAAAGGCCTGGCTGCATGAGCGTTTTCATGGTTTTCCCCATGTGTAACGTGTATACGAGCCAGTTTCTCTTAGAAAGCCCTCTACAAAGGCATACTCCCTTAGGCAGATAGCTCTAGTGTGCTTTGCCGTATTCTCAGTACACCACACCACATCATTCTGAATTTTAGTATTCGTAACAGCTTTCGTATTAGTAACTGAAATATCGGCTGAGAAAAAAAGAGCAGTACATTGTAGAATTAAAACTAATTAATAACTTACTACACCAATTTAACCTTCTTTTGCATAGAAGAATTTTCGCCCACTCTCCTAAGAGAAATCTAAAATTCAAGAACCCAGACAAGTGGTAAAATTTAATTAAAAGGTTTATTAAAAGCTACTTCGTTTTAGCACAACTAAAAGTTAACAAATATTAGCCTCCACTTATTTGTGACATTTCATTAATTCTAGTACTTAAATTCGTACATGACAAAGCTGACTTCCAACAACCAATTATATCGTCTTCAACTAACAGAGAATCTAGCCCTGCAAAGTAAAGAATACGAAAAGTCATTACCAAATATGCTGACTGGCTTTAGGTGGGCGTCTCAAAGTAAATAGCTTTATTGGCGTGTTGCTAAAATTTTCTTATTGTGTATTGCTTGCTATTTAAATTCAATCTAGTATGTGTTTGGTGACGGCTAACGGAAGAAATCGAAAATGTAGGAGTGAATTAAGGCATAGATATTTTTGTATTTAAATTAAGATTTTGTTAAGATTACGGCAATATAATGTCTTTCTGATCGCAGCTTTGCTTATCGGTATAATAAACAGTTTCAGCTTTGATGATCAGACATTCTGCATTAGATGATTTTTTTAAGAATTAGGGAGTATATTAAGAATCGCAGCAATAATTTCTTTTCTGTTTAGAATTTGGAATGTCATGTTTTTTTTTCATAAGCAAAGTGTAATTCTGTTTTACCAGTTCTGATGAATTTTGTGGTTTTGTGGTTTGATGAACTCTGTAGGTAACAGATGCTTTTTCTTGATCACTGATCTTGAATGTGGATATTTTCAATAAAAATGTTCAGTCATTTTTCACATTTTAAGAATTTTTCATGCTGGGTTATGTGAACGAAATTTCACAAATTCATTGTACAGTTATAAAATTGCACAATAATATCAAAACAAATTATAGTATTAGTTTTCGAAGTTGTACTTTTGTAAAACCTAAAAATTAAATTAATTAATTTTTAATAATTAATTTAATTAAAAGGTTTATTAAAAGCTACTTCGTTTTGAATTTGAATTTTTTTCTGAAACATTTTGAATTTTTGAATTTCAAAGTTTAATAGTAATTAAATAAAAGTAGAGTCAATCTACTTAAAAATAAGGCATTTTTCAAACGTTTTGCTACATTTTGGGTTTATGAATTACTTCAAAGTAATATGGGCTATCTATTACCTTGTGCAGAAGCGCATTATTCACAGTGAACAAAATTATTTGCTAATAAAATCTCACAGTGTGATGAAGAGAAAACAGAGTCTCATATTTAGGTAGACGTCAAGTTAAGTAAGACTCTCTGACTGTACAAATGAGACGCAAAAGATGTCAAATTTATTTACATTTGAGAAAACGTTTACGAAGCAATGTGACTTCTTTAAAAAAAATATAAAAGATGCATTCAAAGCATAGAATAATTCATTTATAACTTTTTCTGACTTATTATTTTAATTTAAATATGTATATAAATGATATCTTCTTGATAAGGCTCTCGGAATAGCAGCAGTATTCAAAGGATTTACGATTTCCTTTCATCTGACATTTCCACTCTTTGTTATGTTGTTTGACATTTCATCTGATTATTTCACTTATTTCTTGCCAGGTTACTTCCTGGATCCGATGACTGAAAATATTTTAGCCCAATCTCTCAAAGGTAAAATAAGGTTGCTTCTAGAACACATTCCAATGAATTCGTATCACTGTCATGGGCTCCAGGAAGCCAACTCTCAACACCACTGAAAATATGAGAGATGAGCTGAAAGCTGTTGGCTTTCTAACTTCAAGCTCTTGACTCACCGCCACTCCACCACCGAGGATTTTCGATGAATATTAATGGAATTCTGGCAAAATTATCATCAGGATTTATACACTTCATTGAATCGAAAAAAAGAAAAAAAGAATTAGTAATAGCAACTTGTTGTTACTCAGTCCCCCCCCCATTAAAATTTCCCACTGGGGTAACATTCAGTTTCACATTTTTCGACCTAGGACGGATGTCATCTTGCCAATGTACTGATATTCAGTATACAGTAACAATGCATATGGTTAAGGTTGGTTTTTCGAATAAGGTAAAACACTCAAGAGCTGTCTACCTAAGCGTAGAAATGCCTTCTTGGAGAACTTTCTATAAGAAACTGGCTTATATTTCACGTTACAAATGGGAAAACAAAACATGCAGCCAGCCTTTTCGCCATAATCGAACCCAGGTTCAAATTCAGTGGTCTTAACCACTCGAGCACTGATAGGGCATATCTTTACGGTGCAAGAATTTTATTTTACCCTATTCTGAAGCTAGGATTAATGAAATTCCTTAAATCTCTGACTAACGACAAATTTGATTTTAATTAAATCCAAATGTCAATATAAAAAAGCTAAACTATAAGCAAGTTTTTTTTCCACGGGATCTTTAGCCAAATTAATAAATAAAATTAATAGCTATTGTATCCTAATGAAGAGAAGAAAGAAATAAAATTGGAAGCTTTAAAAGGTATGATAAAAAAACTTCGGGAAACTATTGGACTGGTATCTATAAATGAACGATTACTGGATTATTAAAAATTACGGAAATATAGGATCTTCAATGTCACTCAAAATTCGTCACTTTTGGGTGTATAATTCAGAATTTTCTTCCCACTTCTATGGCTGACGTAAATTGAAGAGTAAGGGAAGCGCTTTGGCTGATTCAGTTACAATAGCGCTACTATTGAAGCATGCCATCAAGGGAAATGCATGATGACATGATGGCGCATGTTATGACAAGTTATATCTGAATTCTTGAAACAGAATCTAGAAAACATTTTCTGCAAGGGAAAATCTGTAATTCAAATATTAACTTCTTGAAAAACTAAAATTGAAACTTTTAAAATTAAATTTTGTGTTTTCTCATAATCCGAAGGCTATTTATTTAGCTAACATTAAAATGTAATAATTGCGATTTTTTATGAAAAATAAAAATACAATAATCAACTTTAATTTTACTTTTAAATTAGTCTAATTCACATTCTCAGTCATACCTCATAATTTTTAATCAGCAGTAACTCAAATCTGTTTTTGTCTGAAAGACATATTAAACAATGTTTCTAGCTACTGAACAGTAGAGGAATAACTACGGGTAACGCTGGGCGCCGCGATTAGCTTGCAGTGAACAAGTTGTTTTGCGGCTATTATGAGGTATGTTGCTTCTAGAGCGCTTGAGGTGAAATGAATGCTTGAACGGTGGGTCCATGAGGACATCTTTCAGGCAGATGGAGAGTTGCAAAATAAACATCTAAATAAAGTGACTCGTGAATTCTAAAATTATATGTTGAAATATTAAATAAAACCATAAAATTAGATTGGAAAATCTTTATTTTCATTTAGCAGGAAGGCTGCCAAAGGTCGTAAATATCTTCTTCATTAAGAATGTCAGACTGGAAAACTCTGAAATGATACATAAAACCATCACGTTTCTATTAGTTTTCCTAAAAACCTTTTCATGGGTTCAATCTTGAGCATGAAGATTATTTCTCACAAAATAGTGAGCATTCGTAATGATTCTAAGAAATTGATTTGTTACTATTTGTGGGTTTTGTATGTCGTTATCTGAGGTTGCAGCCCAGGCAGGGGATGTGTAGGTCATAACTGGTCTGACTATTGAAAGATAGAAGAGATGCTTTTAGCTAAGATCAAGCTTTGAGTACTTGCCTACAATAGGCAGCAGGCATCTTATAATAGTAGCGGATTTATCACGAACGTGATCCATATGATGTTTACAATTCAATCGGATGTTAAGAATAACTCCAAGATATTTTGCATGGGAATCCACAGGAATAAGTTATTTAAATAAACACAAATTCTTCTTCTTGAGTTAGTGATTGCGGTTGCGTCTTCTGATGAGGAGCAGCTGGGACTTCTGTGCATTGATTGAGATTTTCTAATAACTGCCCCATTGTTCAATTTTTGGCATGAAGTCTTTGAGATATTTCACAGCTTGGTTAATGTTAGCTGATTTTACTGCCAATCATCTGCGTAACAAGCTAGAATTGTTCCAGTTATTTTGAAACTTAGGGAAACCCGCAGCGTAAAAGAGGTAGATTACAGGGATAGCAACTGACCCTGTGGGATCTCATTAAGCATAGGCTTAAGTAAAGAAAAGGTATTAGTAACAAAATCCTTAAAAATTCTGTTTATGATGAATTAAAAGATGAGCATGATTAACTCTCGCTCCATTTCTACGTCAATGAGTTTGGCGATACGTCCTTCATGCCAGACGTGGTTGCAAGCTTTCGCCACGTCTAGCATGAGGATAGCAATATTTTATGTCATATGGAGAGCAGCACCTGCAAACTCAACAAGTCTGAGGAGTTGTTTGGTTGTGGAAAGGTGCTCACGGAAGCAAAACTGCTCAGAGTCCAGGGAAAAGACTGATCTGTCTGTACCCATCAGGGTCAGAATGAATTTTGCCTGGTTTAGGTATCATTATAATCTTGGCTTCCTTCCACTGATTCGGAAACTGGGAGTTTATTAAACAAGCATTTGTGATATTAACACGTTTACACACAATGTTCTTAAGAAGTGCTTAATTGCTTATGATAGGTCTAATTGAGATGATAGGTCTTGTGTAGCTTATTACGATAGCGCATCAAACCACGAATATGTTTAGGAAGTCTGTAAAGTTTATCAGATGAGATTATAGCATCAGTGATGGCAGTTTGAATACAGCTTGTGAGGGAGGAAACCACAGTTTCGATACCTCCGACAATCTATAACTCATGAAAATTCAAAATGCGATTTTTCATTATATTTTCAAACAAGAGCCAGTCAGTGATATTCCTGTGATTTGTAAACTGAGGTTTGGAGATGCTGAGCATAGCAATGATAGAGAGGTGGTCCGAAGTCATTTCATTTACAACTCCCAGAGCTACCGGAATGTGGTGGTAGTCGAAAGTACAATATCCGAATGTTCAAGTTTATCTGGAATGTATGTGTATTCAGTGGATGTATGCAGAGCCAATGGGTTATTTAATATATGACTCATATAGAAAGTTTCCGTTAGCATTTGCACGTCTGCAGTTCCAGGCAGTGTGTTTTGATTTAAAATCGCCTGCTGCAAATGTCGGACTTCCCTGCGAAATGTGTGCAAAAATCGGTTTGGAGAAGGATTGTAAAACGCTGAGAAAGAGATGTCCTTATAAGTAGGCAGAGAGATTCATGCAGTGAGTGTTTCAGATTTTCAATCCGTGCACTTTGATAGTAAACAAGAATGAAAATTTCTTTTTACATAAATTATTACTCCACCACCGTGGTGGCTGCTGCGTTCGCAGCGATAATGAAGATAATTAGGAATGCTCAGTTTGTGACAAGCCTGTGCATGAGTTTCGGATATCAAAGTCATGTCGGAAAATCATTTCGGATATCATGGTCGATGAAAATGTTTTGCAGTTCAAAATGTCTTCTGAGGAGGCTGTTGGCGTTCCACACAACTAATCTGATCGGTGTGCTCGTGTGAATGTAAATCCATGAACAGATTTATTAGAATTTTATTCTTGAGATAGATTAGAACTATTGGAAGTAAATTGTTTAAAAAGAAACGGAATACCTGCTTCTTTAATGAGAAAGAGACGAACGTTTTCAAATGGCTAAGCACTTGCTTGGCCTCGGTCAGGAATTCTGGTACTAAGCCATGCTTGTGCATGTGGATTTATTAGTCACAAACCTATCTAGTAGAAGAATGTCTCAAAAACATCAAATATAAATAAATATAAGATTTCTCAAGTGATAAAACAAACAGTTGGCAGTTCGTTGGCTCAAGAATAAAACACCGCTAAGAAATTGAGATTGCTAATGACTAATTTAAATATTATTAATTAAATAATTTACAAATCTTAAGTTTTAAAATTTGCTTAAATTTCTTCCCCTTGCTTAAAAAATTTCATTTATTGGGTTTAATCCAGTTCTTTACTTTGTATTTAAATTCTTTTTGTTAATATTAAGGACATATTTTCTTTAAGTCACGTGGGGACACGTTATATCTTTAAGAATGCTTTTTTAAAATTTCTTTAAATTTTCTTTAAAATTCTCCTTAAACTTTATATAAATATATTCTGATTTGATTATTTTTATTCTTATTTCAAGAGGAAGATTCCTTTAATTATTTTTCTTTTCGTTTTTTAAAATGTGTGCCTTTCTATTGCATAATTTGGCATTTTTTATATATATTTAATATATTTTACCTAATTCTAATATGTATATATATATATATATTATAGCTTCATAATTTAATTAATACACAGTATTAAGTTATCTACTTTAATCTGCAGAACTCTTTCATATTAGACACTTACTTTATGGTTTACTTGTATTATGATGACGCTTAGATCTGACTTAAATATATTTTACAAAGATTTCTATTAAAAGTATGAGATACAGCGAAAATATTGCTGCTAGAACGTAAAACAGACAATTAAAGCAGAGCAGAGGCGAAAGATATTTAAACTGTAGTTATTCATAGATACGAGGAACTCATCTAAAATATTATGCAATGGTTTAATCCTAGTATCCGGTGCACACGGAATTTGGCTACTTTTGGCGACTTTATGATGAGCAGTAAAAACGCGACATATACGATGAGTAGTAAACAGGTCATTCAAAGAATATATATGGTTATACATAGTATATACTATATATATAGTGTATATACTATGTATATACACACATAGTATACAGTGTATAGTATATATATATAGACGTTCTTTGGATCATTTTTGGTGTTGGCGATAATTTTCAAAATCTCGCCAAGGCTGCACCGTATACTAAGATTTTACCTTATGCAATTATCATTCCTTATTTTTTATCGATATTTAACTCGTGTAACTTGTCACAAACGTAGAATCTAGCTTTTTAAATAATAAGAAAAGCATTTAAAAAAGAGTTGCGAAGGCATATATGATGTTATGATTTACAAAAGTCAGTTCAAATATGACGTCACATAATAAAGAATGGTCTGATATTTATGAAGAAGTTTGAAAATGGATTTTGTTAGCTAATTTATAGGGTATTTACGTATTAGCGCAACCACCTTAGTAAGAATTGCCAAATTTTCAGAATGGGTCAACTCCAGCACGCTCGTAACAATTCTTTTATTGGCTGATCTTTAGAATATGGTAACTGGTAGTTTGGCGACATTTTGGAGGCGATAAAGGTTACTACCTAGGACTTTGGTAATAATGTGAGCAGTACTCAGTTCCGATTACGCATTATTTTGTGTGAGGGAAATGAGAGATCATGGGATATGTCATGTGATATTAATGGACGAATTACGGTTCTTTAATCGGGAAAAATCTGGAAATTTTGTATTTGGCTTTATTCTGTGTTGTGTGAAACAGTGTTCGTTAATTTTTGGATCCCATGGCCCTAACTAAAGTGAATTCGAAATGGGTATTTAGGGAGATTGAAAGGGGTAGTAATAAGTGTTTCTTTAAGGTTGTGCGAGATAGAAGTTAAGATGTTTTATTAAGTTATTTATTTTACCTGGTACCTTGCTGTGAGCTATAAGTATAATTTTAAAAATCCTGAAACAGAAATAAGAAAAGTCTATCGGACACGTAATCAAGATTAGGTAAGTTAGTATTTTTAATTATTTGAGGATATTATTTTTATGCATTGTTCTAAATGTAAGGTGGAAGTAAAGTAATTTGGTATTATTGGGAAAATTGTTATTAGCAATGATTTAGTTTAAAGTAATTAGGATTGTAAGCTAATTTTTATTAATTTAATCTATGTGCTTATTTATATTTTAAGTAGTGTTTTTGAATTTAATTATATTTTAATTAAATGATAGTTATTTTGTGAATTTTATGTTCGTAGGAATTTGGTATACGTTTTAGTTGAAGTAAACGTGCATGGAAATAATTTAAATATTTGACACTAAGTATTTCTAATGCTTGCGGTATGAATTCGTTGGTGACGTTTATAATATAATAGATGATTTAGAGGTAAAAGTTTTTGGATATTTTATTTATTTTATATGTGGAAATGTCCATATTTGGAAAGGGTATATACTTTTTCGCGATCAGGTAATTTCATATATGTTCTTTTTACCGGGTTTAAAGATTCAGAAAATTGTCATGTATTTTCGTGAAATTTTTCGAATTTATGAGAAAAAAGCAGTGTACATGGATATGGTGAAGAGTGTGCGCAATGCCATTTTTGTGTAATTCTGGGATGTTTTTTTAAGTAAAAATAAGTCGACGTGTACATGGTTTATGTGTATGCGTTATTTTAAAAAACGCGTAAGGAGTATGGTATTGTGCACTTTTTCCCAATTTTGCAGTGAATATTTGTCATGATTAAGCAGTTTTGTTAGATAAAATTTCTAGCATAAGTGTAATTCGGCTAGTAGATTGTTGGAAGAAGTGTGCAGTAGATAAAAAGAAAAGAAACATGTCTTTACTTCGTGAAGACAAAATGGCGGCGGGAAAAAAAAATAGAGGGTTGCTGTAGGAGAGTTGGTCGCCAAATTTTCGCCAAAAAATCGCCAAGTTACCATAATGTAAAGATCAAGCCTTTTATTTTCAAAGCAACACTTCCTTTGATCGTTCTGTGCATTTTTTTTTTCCAGTTTCATTGTAATAGGTTTTGTAGACAATTGTTACATTTTTTTTCTTAAACATATAATTTGAAAATATTTCTTTCCGAAATTTCTTTGCAGTGGAAGAAACTGCGATAAAAACTTCTACATTAATACAATATTTTATTGTCAGATCACTAAAGAAAACAATAAATATTAATCTCTTCATAAAGCAACTGTCACGAAATTTCTGACAGATTAAAAAAAATCCGCTTGCAAGTTTATTGATTAATTTTCAGATAAATACTTTAGTAAAATACACATGTATAGAGTAAAAAGTAAATAATATTTTGAAATTATAAGGCATCGTTCTTTTCCTTTTGCCAAAAAATTGCCACACTGCGCCAAGGTGGTTGCATTAATACGTAACTACCATTTATACTCTAGTTATGTTAACAGATAAGCAAACTGAACCAAACATGAACTATACCACTAAGGAATTTTATTTTTCAAAAGTATTAATTATTGCAGTGATTCCTTAATTATATATTACCTGTAAATTGAGTTTTTTTTTTATTTTACCATTGCGTTCTTTAGCTATGGAAATAGAAGTGTAGAAGTAATGAAAAATTTTTAATTCTGAACGGAAATTCTTCTCTAATTCTTTCTGAAATAATTTTAGTAAACTTTCGCGTGTATTTGTGCTGCTTGCAGGTAATGAAGATACGCGTAAATAATTCAAAAAGAGAATAGTAGAAAGCCATGAAATTGCATGCGTGATTGCTATTATTATGACTCTGAGCAAACTCTACTAGTCTTTAAACAGTAAATACAAGCCTTTGCAAAAATGTTTTCTTTCTCTGTTTTGTTCATTTGGGTGATTTTTCAGAGTTTAGAAAAATAAGATATTTTCTTATGATAAATATCATAAAAAAATTGCATTCATTATACAGTTGTATTCTACTATCTGTAAAATACTGTTTTTATGAAAAGGTGGGAAAGTACTCTTGGTTGAATAAAATTGCAATGGATCCGCAGCCGACTGAATCATGGCCTTGAAGGGAAATCAGTTTCCGGAAGTTACGTAATCGAAATAGACGATCTCTCTCTTCACTATAATCGCGAAGTTTAACTTTCTCTAAAATAATAGTTTTCTCTTAAAATAAACTTAACTAAAAGGTAGTTATATATTTTTCCGTCAAAAGCCTAACTCATGCCAAATAGCGCGATTTAGCGTTAATTATGGATAATCGTAACGTAACAGCACACTCATAACATGTGTGCTTTCGTTTGATGTAACCTCGACTGATTCTCAGTAAGCCATCTTTTGTCTACCTTTACTTAACAAAATAGTAGAAATCGACGAAAGCTTTTTTACGAAGCCCAGAAATGAAGATAGTCGAATTTTGATGCTTTTAAATAAAGAGGTATCAGTTCTTCAGAACTCTGCTCTGGTTCAATGGTAGCCAACGTTCACGGTCGGCGGGATAATATACAAGTACCAAACGGGATTAATAAATTTGAATAGGTCGCATGATTTACATTAAGTTTTTCATAGTGCAATATTTTCACAGGCGGTAAAAACGTATATCTTCAATAAGTAAAAGAATTGTACTTTTTATGTAACTAAACATATCATTGAGAATCATAACATGAAAACTTTATTTCTGTAAATTTAATAAAAATGGAATCCATTTATGTAGTCTGAATAAAATTTATTCCCAAAATAATATAAATCCCCCATAAGGGGGGATTCAAGATTTATGTATATAAATCTTATTTAGATTTTCTTAATAGTAAAATAAAAATTAAAGGCAGAATGTTTTTGCAAAACTCCATGCTGCTAACATCGCATCAGCTACATAAATTTTCAGAAGGCAAATATCCACAGTCATCTTTCTTCACTCCATTCGGCGCATATAACCTTTCTGGTCATGCGCCATTAACTCAACTACCACCACCACTCTTCACTCCATTCACTAATAAAAACTGGATAGCTCAATTTTAGTCAGAACAGGGATATGAATTAAAAATTCCTTAAATGATAGAAAATTTGAGTATAAAGATAAACTTACATGCATATTATCCTACAAAATCTTTCAAGAAAATTTCAAAGAATTAAATGCTAATTACATTCATAAAATGTACAGCTTTCTATTTGTACCAGCTTCAATTTTATGTTGTATCACTTTTTCCAAATCAAGAGGTAAATGTTTAGGCTCATTTTTTTAAAGTGGTTTACCCAAATTACAGGCCCATTCCACTATTAAAAATAGATTCATAAAACTTGGAGCTGTACCGTATCTACACATGCTGTATATTATACGTACTCTATGCAGAAACAAAGCATAAATAAAAATAAGCAATTGTGACTTATTAACTGAAATTAACTGGTAAATGTTTAACATTTTATATTAATTTTGTCATTTTATATTTTGCATAATTATTTAATATTATTTTACAATTTATCAAACCAATATTTTCTAAGTTTATAAAGGCATTTCACAAGTGCAAGAATATGTTACATTAAAGTTAATTCGACCAAACTGTATTCAAAATAACTTATATAAAATATCCAGTTGCTTCCCTGATATAAGAAATGTATTCTCCATGTTTTTAAGAATTACACCAAATAAGAAATGCACAGTTGAAGATGCTAATAAAGCCACTTCAAATGATAAAGTTAATTTCCCCCATCTAATTCTTTAAGAAAATCAAAAATATCATCTGCTATATCCACTGAATTAATACTTTCCAACCAGACCTCGGCAAATATTGCATTTTACCACCCTTAATTATTTCATGGAAGCATAACCTGAAACACAAACCAGCACTGATTACGTTTACAGTTTACAATTTTCCACCATGTTTTAGGTGATTTAGGTAAAGAATAAGTAGTGCCATGCTCATTTTTGTCGTAATTGGATTTGCAATGGAATACACGAGAGTCGAGTGTCGAGACATTCTGTATTCAATTATGCTATTAGAAAGAAATAATCAAAATAAAGAATTTCTAATATACTATATCAAACAAATATTCAAAACAATACTATGCAAGATATTCAAACTAATGTAAATGCATTCGATGTTAAAAGGAAATACGTGAATAGGCTTGAGAACAGCTACAAATCTCCCAAATAAATCTAAATATTAAAAAGATATAAAACGAAATGTAGATAAAACTATTATTTACTATTGCGTAAAGATCAATCTATTTAAAATCACTTAGAATAGCAAAATAATCCACTTACATAACACTATTACCAAAATTTTTTATATATCCAAAACGTGCATGACCACGGGTTCTCAACTACACACTACCACAAGAACACATCGACCATCCGGCTCACGTGACGTTTAAGCCTCAAGGCCATTATAGAGTTGGCTGGGAATGGATCCAAGTGATATCGGGTTTCGAAACTTTTGAGACAGTATTATGTTACTTTATAATATAAAAACAGCAAACCTCTATTTTAAAGATTATAAAAAAATATTTTGTAATATTTCTAATGTCACTATCGATTATATATGAAACTCTACGTCCCGAAAACATTGAGTTTTTAACTAAAGATCAAATGAAAGTTGAATAAAAATGAAGCTTAATTCTTTTTTTTTAAATTTCTTTTCGAATTTATGTAACTTAATCATAATTTCTTTCTGCATTTTATTTCACTTACGTTTGATTGTTACATGCAGAGAAAGAAAATTTCATATGTGGACTTCGTTATTAAATTTAGTCTTTATTTTCTGATGAATGATGGTTGAGTTTAATTAACCGCAAACTTATGTCATAAAAATTGCTTGCATTAGAAGTACTTTTCGTCAGTTTGTTTCTGAAAACATTTGGTCTTCTAAGTCAGTAATGAATTCGTACAAGGAGAAAGATAAAACAGTAAATAAAGATTCGTAAAGTCCTTTTTATAATTTATTGATAACTTTCTAGTCAATTATTCACGAAATTAATGTCACCATCTTTAATTAATCCAAGAAATGAGAAGAGTATTGCCACGTTATAGATATCTTCAATAAAATATTTTTGTCTGGCATCGACTCACTTGCCAAATCCAGTATTTCTTCACTAAAGACAAGCAGGATTCAGTTCTGCTGTTTCAGAGTAGGATCCTGTTTTTCTTAATGCAAATTTCAGTGTATGTCAGAGTATTTAGTTAGAACAGAAGCTTAAAATAAAGTGGTTATTTTATTGTCTGAAACACTAGGAGGAACTTTAGATAATACCTTGAAATGTAGAGATAAATAAATTTTAGTATTTAGGTTTGCCTAACCTAGCTGTTTAATTTTAAAACAGGCATTTAAAAATAAGATAATTATGATTTGGAAAATATATTGGTTAGATATGCATAAAAAGCCTATTTGAAAATTCTTCCTTAAAATGAAAATGTATAGAAAAATTTTCTGTTAAGTGTTTATTTCTTTATGAACACAACAGAAGGACAGGCAAAGGATTTCAAGAAATAAAAAAGTTATACCAAAGCTTGCGTCTTGGATCACGTAAACAACTCCCAGTATGATTTTCAATTTTTCATTCCCAGTATTATTTATTGTGAAGAAATCACTGATCAAGTCTTTATTCAAGTATATTAGCGCATTTAGTTTTGCGTGAACACACCAAACGGCTGTGGCGGATAACGGAATCCATTAGTTTTCGTAAGCATTAGAACCTCGTGATTAGTGAACATTGGTATATTTTATAGAACTCAGCCAAATTGGAATTGAAAACTTTAACTAAATAAGTTATAGGAGAGAGGATTTTTAATTGCTTAAAAAATTTTGCGTCAACTGACAAAATCATCACACTTCTGCCAGTATGGTTACTCTAATTTAACTGCATTCTGATATCGACCTTAAACTAGTTAGAAAACGTACACTGGTGTGCAAAAATTAAGGATGAGACGGTTTTCTCAATATATTTTTGTGCAAAAGCTTTCAGAATCAACAAAAATAACACCATAAAATCCTCAAGATGTACGAACATGGGTAACGTAAGCGAAACATTCAAAAAAAGAAATCAAAGTGTTAGAAAGGACCTTTATTGAAAACGCAGCATGGAGCACAATGCAACAGAAAACCATAACATCCATGCGACAGGTTTTAGCAAGAACCTTTCAGCCTTTATTTGGGGATATGTTCTCCCCTGACTGATGTGTAGGTTTCACATTAGTTGTCCACGCGGAATATGAGGTTGCCAATGAGTTGTTGAGGCATTGCTGCCCATTCCTGTTGTAGCACCAATCGCAGCTCCGAAATCGTTGCTGGCGATAAGTTACGTGCTCCCAATCGTCTTCCTAGAAAGTTCCATACCTGCTCGATGGGATTTAGATGCAGAGACCTTTCCGATCATACCATGTGTTCAATACCCTCACTTTTCAACAGCTCTTCGACAGCAACCGTGCGATGAGATGGAGTGTTATCGTCGCGATGAGGAGCTGAGGACCCATAGCACCTCTGAGAAGATGCATGTAAAGAGGGAGAACCTTGTTACAATAGCAATCTCCCGATGACTGGAAGATTTGAAGGTCGGTATGGTTACCAAGTATCATGTATCTCCAAATGAGAACTCCGCGACCTCCAAACCAATCTCTTTTGATGATGCTAAAGGGGTTATTGCGTGCAACTGAGACCAAATCTACACTCAACCGTAATGAGTACTCGAACCCATTAATTATCTGTCCATTTCTGGTGTTCCGTGCACCACAGAAAACGTCTTCTCCGATGAGCAGTCTAATGGTACACCGTACAGGTCGTCGTGAAAACAGACAACCATTGTGCAGCCTCCTGGCCATAGTAAAACACAATATCGGTCACCCAATCCCCTGTTCCATGTGTCTTGAGATTTCTCCCGCTATTTGCTGACTATTTCGTTTTGCCTATAGAGCAATATACCTGTATTTCGCTGGTGTATTTTCTCGTGGACCACCATTGCTGAACCGTCAGACAGCTGTTCCTGTAGTTTGAAATACTCTCCAAAGTCGTGAAACAATGCTGTGGGCAATCCCGAACAAGACAACCGCACTTTCCACACTTGTCTTTCCAATAATTCGATCTCGGATAGCAGGATCCAGATGTCATCTAACAGATTTATTCTTCGACATTTTACACTGATGCAGCAACTCGACGTTGTTTAAACTGATATATGCCGTGCAATAGCTTCCCCAAAATGCTGAGCTCACACCTCCAGTGATCTTTACACCCCTCCGACACTCTCCTTCTACGTCTAGCTGCATAGTTGGGCACATGCTAATGTACCTGACCCTAGTTGATCTTCTGATTAGTCTTTCCTCTCTGCCTCTTCGTTCTACTGATAAGCTAATTTTTCAACTTTGTCCTTAAATTTTGCACTTCAGTGTAGAATGGGCGCATAAAAAGAAGGAGCTGACCTAGCTTTCATCTTAGCTGACCTTCATCGTAGCTCTATGGAATAACATCATGTTAGATGTTCAATGATTGAAGGCTTAGAACATGGAAATTTTGCGAAATAATTCGGAGCTGATTTCTCAACATTCGAGTTTTCGAGTATGAGGGATGCCATATATTTATTCTAGAGGTATTCTTTTCAAAACTCAAATATTTTAATAAACTACACATAAAGCACAAAAAGGCATCTTTTCCCGCAGGTGTAATTTATGTCACGCGTTTTGGTTACTTTGTGCATTTTATAATCCTCAGTAAACGATTGCGAAATTCTAAAAAAAAAAACCTCTAAAATATTGATGTAATTTCTTAAAAAGGCCTTCAAGATGCACCAGATTCCTTGTAAAACCACCACAGTTATAAACTGCGTATTAAAATCCTAAATGATATGATATATCAGTACTCGTTCTCTCATGACAGTTGATCCACACGCATCAGATAGTTATACAAAGCCACAAATAACTTACTTTTGATATTTGCTTTGGTAGGCAGTGTTCAGAGATTAATTTACCATGCAAGATAAGATTAATCTAAAAACAGGTTCAATTAATGTTAAAAAATAGGCATTTCTCTAAAATTTCGAAACAGTTACCCAAGAATTGCAAACGATTTTGAGGTTTCATGAGAATAATACACTGCTGGCCATTACAATTGAAACACAAGAAAGGAATGATCTGACGAACGTCAGTTTCGACGACACGGGAGGGAGAAACGACATCTGAAGCATTGCATAAAAGAAAGGTTGTATACTGAATTTCTCAATTGGAAAGTGCTTTGTAAGGTTGGTGTTTGCTCAGCATATCGTGCCTCTAATAAGAAAAGGAAATGCTTACCAGTAAGTTTCGAAACTCGATAGAAGCAGGATCATTGCCTATCGAAAGTGTAAATTATCGTTCCGTGATATCGCCGGTTGCACTGGTCGGCATCCAACCACTGTTATGCGAATATGGAATCAATGGATTACTTAGGGTCATACTGAACGGCATGCGGAATCTCAACCCCCTCCCATGACTAACGCTAGGGAGGATAGGCATAATGTGAGGTCAGCCCTGCAAAACCGTACAACCGTATCACGGAGCATTAGGCAGGAAATGGTTATGTTTACACCAGCCCGTGAGATGCGTCGATGTTTGCAGCAAAGTTACTATCAGAATGGTAACCGCACATCGCCTGCTTGCATTCTATATCGGCATACGATCTCTGCACCTGGTGTGATGGCTTGGGTAGCCATTGGATACACGACATGCACATTTCTAGTTCAAACGGACTTCGGATGGACGGTAATTTGAACGCAGACCGGTACATTTCTGACATCTTACGTCCAGTGGTTTTTCCTATCTTCGAGGCCTCCAAATGCCAGGTTCCAACAAAATAATGCAAGACCACATGTTGCCCGTCGTGTTCTGACCTTCCTCGATACACAAGGTATTCTATCGCTACCCTGATATGGTCACCAGATCTGACACACATTGATAACATCTCCTCGTGGGTTGCTGAGAGACTGGTCTGCCACCCCTTTCCAGCTAATATGGTTAATAAAGTGTGGTATAGAATTGAAACAGCATGGAATGAGTTGCCCATTTCTGTCATCCACGCCCAGTTCGATTCCCTGCCTAACCGAGTAAGGGCCGTTTTAATTGCCAGGCCTTTCAGTCGTTTCTACTAATTTCGCACCTCTGTAAACCTCCATAGTGCTTACAAATTTGATCATTTTGTCTTCATGCTAAACTGTTTACGCACAATAAATATCTTTTTTATATTTGCTTTCCTTCATGGTGTTTTAATTTTAATGGCCAGCAGTGTATTATAATGTTGCATTTTAATTGCATGCAATAAAAATTTTATTATGTAATTGAAAAGCGTTTTTGTATGTGACGTGATAAAAAATGCTTAGTGTTCTTTACATAATCACTAGAACGGGTGTATCAAACTCGCGGACCGCGGGCGACATACGACCTTGAGTCATTTTTCTGTGGCCCTCTGTTCACACCAATAAAATAACAGAAAATATATTATTATAATATATTACGGAATTCCATCGAATATCTAGGTTATCTAGGTTATGATAATCTAGATTATCATAAAACCTTCAATGATAAAAAGAACTCTTCAGACAGTCTCTTTAAAATATAAGTACTAAACTTATCAGGACTTGTGTTCCTCTTGACTTGCTTTGGAAACATGAACTGTCCTGACTCAGAACAGAGAGCTTACTCAAGCTATGTTCAATAAATTGTGAAGTAGACAATACACACAGGAAGGGTATATGAAACCCTTTATTTTCTATCTTTACAGATATTTCCGGAACTTCGGAATACAGAGACCAACCACTTGTGGTCTGAACGTAAGAATATAAAACTACTAACTAAAACTGTAACTAAAACTAACTTATTAGTATACAAGTATTAGTATACAAGTATACAGTGCTTAGCATTAAGATTGGCCGTTATTTAACAAAGCCCGTATGTAGTACGCCGAGCTGCTAAAACTACGATACGTTTGAAATTATCAAGAGGACTAAACCTCTGGCCTTGAAGGCAACCAGCAACCGAGTGAAAACTCGTAAAACTACTATGGCAAGCGGCTTGCTTCTAATAACTCCTTCCTCTATCTTGCTTGGCAAAAAAAACACAACTTAAGTACTTGGCTTTAGCAAGACAAATTTGCATAAATAAGTTAAAGCTTTTAATTCTGTCCGGAAGTAGAAATTAAGAAGTGATAGTAAAGATTTAAAATAAAATAAACGTTAGTAAAACTTAGGATCCTTACAAACTTTATGGACATGAGATTGATCCTTATATCAAGTTGTTTAGGGATGCAGTCGGTAATTCTTGCTCCTAATGGACGATAAGGCTCATCGCCATCACTATCATCTTTTGGACGAAGAAATCCAGCGAATGAAGTAGTCTGAGTAGAATGAAAGGAAAAGTTCTACGACAGAAGGTGGTGCGCGGTGTAAGCTTGCGGACTAAATCCGCAAGCTGAATAAAGAGGAAGGACAGAATCAAGAGAAACTTGACTTCACAATTTGATAAGCGATTATATTTTATTGATTTTCCAGGCGTAATTCCTAAAATTATGTTAATCAGTTTTTTCGACTAATTAATTTATTATCCTGTTAATTATTATGTTATCCGATTGATTAGTTTTCATGTTAATTTTACTTACATTTTCCGACCATAATTTATCATCTACATAATTTTAATAAATTAGTATTATTTTTAACAAATGAAAGAGCAATATATTAACAAAAAATATTAAATTAAGAGGTATTAATGCAATAAATAGGAAGAACAGTTTCATTATGAGTGAATGGAAGAGTAATATGATTCTAAAATTACGACTTAAAGTTGAGACTTCATTCTAAAACAATAGAACTATTCAAACTCGTTATTAAAGGCAAATGGGGTTCGAATGGTACCAGCAAACATCGAAGTTCTAAAAAATATATGAGAAATAAATTCACGCATTCAAATATAAGTAATATTAAGCTATATACCGTTTAGATTATGGAAAACCCTTGTGCATAATATCAAATAAAATTATGTAGATGGCCAGTTTATAACACTTCGTATTCTTTAGCAGCATAAAATGTACGAAACATTTAAATACAAGAAGTGAATTATCAGTATGTCTTGTAAGGTACCCCAGAGACTGAGAAAGACTGTAAAGGACATTTTATTCATTTCTAATAAAAGTTATTAAACGATACCACTTGTGCTTACAAATATGGCCAGCGGTTATGGCTTAAGTCAAAGATATTGAACTAATTTAATTGAGTAAAATTAAATTAGCGTAACGGCTACACAATTCATGTAACGCGCAAGTTGGTTTTGAGCTAGCTGGGCATGACAATCTTAATGGCAAGAATAACGCAACGCCGCAGTATATTACTCTCAAGAGAATCGAAATTAGCATGGTGGCCATCAGCAGGCAGAACACGCTCTGATTCTACCCTCGAAAACCTTATTTTAAATATGCTCTTCTTTCTACTTTATTTGAATATCACGCGAGCTAGAAATTTACATTCTGGCAGGAAAATGGAATTACTAAGTTTAAAAATACGAATGAATGAAGTAAAATATTTGAAAACGAATAAGAAGACTATTATCGAATGAGAAGTACATAATATGTAGATTAAATTGAACTGTAAAATGTAAGGATTTAAATAAGTAACAATTAACAGCCATAAAACTAAATGCTTAATTTAAAAATCTCAGTATGTTTAAGAAATATACAAATGTGAAAGAAGCGTGTAATATTAAGTAAAATCTTGAAATAATTAAAACTAAAATTAAATCGTTGTTACGATCGAAAATTATAAAAAAAAGAGTTACAAATTTTAAGAAAATGTCAAAGTTTCTAATTATATAAAAGGTGTTGTAAATTACATCTCGGGTTACATAAGAGACGTGTATATGATCAGAAAATAGAGTGAATTAATTAAAATTTAGAATATGATCAAAATTAAAAAACATTAAAAAATGAGAAAGTAGTTAAAAATTACATCTAATATTAAACAAAGTCATGCATATGATAAAAAATATAAGAAATAAGTTAAAATTAAGAGTATGTTGAAAATTACCAAATAGATATGAAAACAAATTTGTGTAAAATGAAGTAGACAATAAAAATTAGTAATATTATGTCAGATTACGGAAACTAAAATATGTTGTTATGAACAGAAAATATAATACATAAGTTAAAATTAACGGTTCATAGGAAGCTAAAAAGCTTAAATACATGGTGGAAATTGAAAATTTAGATCTAAAACTCAGTAAAGGCCGTGCGAGTAAGCAATGAATAACATAAAATACGGCCGAAAATTGTTAATGATATCTGTGATTATGAATTACAGGATAACATTCTTGGAATACGAAGAAAAATAGAAGTTTCAACAGGTAAAAATTGATTGGTATAATTATAGAAATTACTTCTAAAAAATCAGTAAAATATCTCTTATCTGAAAATCTCTTATTAAACTGTGACGTAAAGTCTCTCTTATCTGAAAATCTCTTATCAAACTGTGACGTAAAGTCTCTCTTACTCTGTCCTTGGCCTTATCAGCTAGCGGTCTCATCGGCAATCTGTTTGTGGGCTCGCACAGCGTACCGCCTCCTGTGACTCAGCTCACACAATCATACTGCATATTTTCTGTACTTAATGCAATAGACTATGTTTGAGGTGCACGAGGATGCCGATTTGCATCGCTTCTGACCGCACCTAGCACTCTCCTGAAGGCTCTATTTATTCTCAGTTTTACTTTGTTACTGCAGGAACTCTTTTACGGTATAATACTCGTACGCAGCATGAAAAGTCGCTGTAAGGCTGGCATTTTTTTCACGGATGACCACACACTTCATTAATGTTTTTCTATGTTTCTCTAAAGTGTTATAATATCAACTTTTCCATACCTCACTTTATATTACATTTCATATGTTCTTATTTAAATTTATTATTTATATTAAGAATGTTTAAGTTAGTAATTGATATATCATTTTATTACTATTGGTTTGGTTAAGTTTCGATTTAATGATGATTTAAGGAAAAATGTACTTTCTTATTTGCTGTTAAGTAAGTACATGTATCAGTTACGTTATATAAAATCATATGACATATATTAAATCTGAAATCATGCACTTCAGAAAGATTTATTGTAAGCTCAATTTTTAGGACCGAATGGGAAAATTACCGAATTAAACGACTATTACTAATTGAAATTAAGATTTTATTTTATATGCATTTAATCATGTGAATTATTAATGTAAGGTATTTATTTATAAAACAGATTTTGCTTTCAAATTTGCATTTTTTTTTAAATAAATATCTAAAGTCTGGGCAATAAAACGTTTTAAGCCCCTAACTTTTATACGTACTTTCAATTTTGTTATCTTATTTCATCTTATTTGCATTATTTTTTTACTTTTCATCACAATCTTATATGTATGTATAAAATGAGTGTATTGTTTAAAATAAACTGCCCACAAAACGTTCCTAATATTTCTGTTAAGTTTAATTCTTGCACATGGGTAATAAGATAATTAGTAAAATATATCATATTTTTACCTACCTGAAAGGTAAAGGAAAGCATAATAAAGGAGCATATAAGAACTGTCGGGTAAATATAACAAGGGTTTCAAATAAAAAACGGACTGGATGCTGGTCCTTATTTGGTACATTGTGCAAACACTTTTTTTTAACATACCTTGCTATGCTTTGAATTAATTTATCCAGTCGCGATTACGGAAGACTTGACCAGCAACGTAGCAGAAGTTAAGGTAGATTGATTGGAATGGAGACTAAAAATGTGAACTCCTAGTGGGATTTTATTTTCCACCGAGCACCAGTTGATTTTTTTTTTCATTGGCGGGCCGTTAGCTGACTTAGGCTTGACCACTCTTAAGGCCGAAAGGAGTGGCCACTTTATTGTGCAATCACCTAATAGGTGGGCCATAATTGCCTCTTATGAAGGGACAGACGTTTATAGCCATGTCTTTTCCGAGATTCGAACTCGTGCCCTTCGCTATCGCAGTAAGCTCCCTATCCATTATATCTTCTGGAGCGGCAAGACCAGTTGATTAAAATCTAAGGTAACTGATAGTTCGCTCCGACTCCGATTCTCAACGGTGAAACAGTTTGGCTGAATAGCATTAACATTGTTTTTCCTATTAACGTAAACACATACACTCTTCGAACTTATATGCATGCTTTACCGTAATTCTAACTTCACCCCTAACATATTTTTAACGAGCCCATTGGAAGTTAGCTCCAAGAATGTCGTCAAGAGTTGAAATATTTCATATTTATATGCATCAAGCCTCCGGAATAATATCCCTGTCCAATAATGGCACTTCTGTGGTTACCTGGAGTGATACGCTTCGGCCTGTGAGTCATAAAATATTAATGACATATATCTCAACTTTCATTGCATTCTTCTAAATAAATTGCTTCATGACAACTCTTATCTCATTTAACGGTCAGTCTGTCTATGCAGTCTGTTACAGAATAAGCATAGGGATCTAATCTATGCCCATGCCTAATCTACTCCATACTCTTGTCTTCTTACATTTGCTTTCGTATGTAGCAACTAATTGACTTGGCAGAAATTCACTGCTACTTATACTCAAACATTCATTTTGTGTGGATTTGATAGCCCTTAGTTAACTATTTCTTAAAGTGTATACCATAGCAGAAGTTTCTCTAAACTCACTTTCAAGTTTTAGGTAACAATTTTGAATATAACAGAATTACATATAGTCTTCAACTGTAAAATTTTGTATGAAAACACGCAATCACCTGCATACGCTTGTCAATTATAAAGTGGCACCTTCATATTGGGTATCCTCACAATTCGTTGCGAACAAAAAATTTAGCCATATTCCTATAATAAAGTGTCTTCGCAGCTGCCACATCCGTTTACATGTTACTTCGCATCTCAGTTACGAAGCAACTGTGCACGGGGCAAAACATCTCTGTATTGATGTTTATCATTAATTATTTTGCATATTCTTATCGGTTTGTGAGCAGTATATTTTCAACTATAAATTTATATTTGAAACTTGTGTAGTTAAATTTTAACTGTGAGACTTACGGCATTTTTATTCCAGCAGTTATGCAAGGGAGTCTTCCGCATAGCCCCGGTAAGTACAATTTTTTTTTTAATCATAGTAGTTTCCTTTCCACCGCATATTCCTGCTTTTATGACATTTTCTATGAAACACTGAGTAACATTTCAGAAAAATTTCATATCATCTATTTGTAAAGATATTTAACTACCTTAAATGTAAACTGTTTATTATAAGAAAATTATTTCAAGTATAAATGTCCAATAAACATGAAATATTTCAGATAAGAGCAGGAATGCAGGAATTTATATCTTTTCATTTTAAACTCTATTTTCCTTATCTGCTTGGTTTTATATGCATTAAATGGACTAATGATTTAGTCAGTAGCATAAAGAGTTATTAATAAGATTTCGTACTGTATGAATAGATGTTCAAAAAACATGCAGAAGAAAAACAAATGCTTTCGCACATTAGCGCATAGAGGGTCATTGCTAGGAAAAATATGTATGTAGTTTTTTAAGGACAAACCATTTTGAAGCAAAACACTAAATAATTTTGTAGAAATGCAGAATCAGCACTAGAACTTAAGTTACATTTCTGTTAAATTTTGCAATCTAAATTTCTTACTTTTAACTAAATCTTATAAACTGAATACAAAGGTAAGATGAAAGTTTTGCACTTCAAGATGTAAAAACACATATTTTTTCGAGATCTTTTTAGACACTTCGAGGACTAGCGAAAGGGATCCAGCGCTATGAACTCGGTAAGTGTAATAGCTCTTATCCATTCCGTTTGCATACTATATTCCACTATATGTCTACTATATTTTATTAAACCGTCTGCTATGTTTTATTAATTCTAATTTATATTTTTATATGTTTCAGACCCTGAAGCTCATAAAGTGAGATAACTTGCATTCGACTCTGGCTGATCAAAGAATCGACGTCCAAAAATACTGCTTCGGCACTTCATTCCGCATCTAACTTACGGATGTTATGCATTACAGGAAATTTCACTTATACTACTTACTCTTAGAAGTCTCCTTACTGGAAAAATGGATGGAGTTATTTAGGAGTTTGTGATGAAGCGTCTAAAACCTTTGTTCTTAGAGTACAAAAGTAAAATGTGTGACACATGAACTTCAACAATCTGTTAGAATTTAGCGATAAAAATAAATAATCTTGCTTTGATCTAATGTATGTTAGTCGAAATCTTTTACTAGAAGCGAAATTCTTCAAAGTGAATGGATGTTTCAAATATTTTTAAATTAATGGACTAGAAAGATGACTATCTGTACAGTGGAAGATTCTGCACAAGAAGAATGAGTTTTGTTTACGAAAATGATCGTAAATGGAAAGTGCCATCATGAGCAAAAGAGTACTTTTAAAATATTAGCCCTTTATCAAACAGAAAACGTTTTCACAATATCCCAACCTGTTTCAGTGATGCAAATGAAATTTTGTGAATAGTAAAAGACATGAAAAGTATAGCTTTGAATGACTGGTATAAAATGTTTTAAAAGCAACAAGTAAGGATAATGTTTAACCTTGTCAAATGTATTTGCTGTCTTATGAAGTCTATCAATAAATCATTTCAAGAAAAGGAGCTCTTTTTAATCAAATCCATTTCAAATTTAAATACCAATTAATAATTCTGAAGTTATCATTGGGACTGCTAATTATTTATTCATATATGTTAGTTATTTAAACACTGTATTAAAGGAAATGTATTTAAACTACAGTAATTCAAGAAATTACTTCTGCATTTATATTTAAAGAAAAAGGACTATCGCATTTTATTTGAGAGTTACCGTCTTTCTTATTGTCTTATAAAATGTGGTCTCAACTACATACAATTTTCGCTTTATTTATATAAGTATAGCAATAGTATTTCATAGGTTCCATATTTTTCTCAATTATTAAATTTTCCACATATACTAAAATTTATTTAGTATTTTCTATACAAAAAGCCTGAGTATTTATAAATTTCATTTTTTACCAGCCATAAAATTTATAAAAGTGAAGAAGCAACCTGTGTTAGGCGTAGATTTTTAGCATAGAAACTCGATTTTAGATAGGAAATTCGAGAGAGATGAAAGAGTTAATTAGGGTATAAATACGTTCGTAACTTGGTTTTTCAGTTGCACATTTCTTTGCTCCTGATGAAGAAGGACTTTGTTCGCTTACGAAATCGATAGAGTTTCTAAGCTAAAAATCGATGCTTAACACAGGTTGTTGCTCCATTGTTATGATTTATTTAAGGTGTAAATAATTCTGTCTCATAAAATTTATTTTCTTTTAACATATTTGTGCTGTGAATCATGTGACCTTTAGATACATATGAAACTGAAACTGAGATTAATTAAGTAGAATTCTGCTATTAATATACTTCTAAGTGAAGACATTTCCTTCTGTTGGGTAGTATACTCATGTATACTTGTAACAGCCCATAATTTCTCCACCGCATAAAAGGTACTTTATTACTAAACGAACGTGATAAGCCGATTCGAATGTTTTCTGTTTTCAAATTATAAATACAGTAATTTTTCTAATTTTTGGGCTTAAATCAAATTTTGAATGAAATATTACTATCTATAAATCTTTAGTAATTATTTCAAACATAATTAAAATGTGGCAGCGTAAAATCAGGTGATAGATTAATTTAAAACTTCATACCACAGATTTAATTAGAGAGTAAAACGAAATCAAACATTTAGGTAATACATAAAATAAATGGCTTATATTCAATAAATAAAAAAAAAATAAATGCATAGTTTTCTTTTAGTATTTTACTTACTTTTGTACTGCTACTTTCATTCCGCGCATGTTAATAAATCATTGTTCCTATAGATTATTCTCCACTGAACTGAACAGAAGGACTCAGTTAGTGCAGGATCAGATCGGTGTGATAAGAGATTATCGTCCAGCCCAAAGAGATCGGCTAAGTTATTGGCAAAGATGTGTGAAGACATGCAATAATGTAGTGAACGCACAGCGCGTTAGGTCCCCGTGTCTTTTATTTCTTCCTAATGAATTTTCCAAGTTTGGAGTATCTGAATTCACACTTTCCTAAGCGTAGGATGATCATATTCTAAAATTCTTAAGGAGAATGATGACCTTGTAATTTAAAAAAAACTCAGAGTTCAGACTTTAACGATTCCCCAAAAGGATATTTTAAGGTTTTTTTCGCTTTCGCTGAGTTCGTGCTCTACAAGTCTGCTGTTTCACTCATTCCTAAGCAGCATTTTTTTTTGCACTTACGCCATATACAATTCAACAGCAAAATTACGAAAATTTTAAAAGCAGCATAACAGCATTACTATTAGAATTTTTTCGAACAGTTCTTCTATTAGAGATACATATGGTAAAAGTTGACAGCTCTATCAGATTTTATGCTTTATCTCTTTTTTTGTTGTTGTTGTTGTTGTTAGAAAATATGCACAAGCGCTCGATGTTTCTAAATATTTGTAGGGCAGTATACAATTTCTGTGGTGAGTCCTCTTACCTAATATACAGAGAAAAGTTATTTTAAAAGACTGATAAATTATTCCCTGGTACTGCTAAAATACTACTCCACAAAATTCATGGTTAAAATTTAGTGAAAGCTTTTTGGCCACGACGTGTGAGTAATACAACTGAAATGGAAGCAAACTAAGTGACTTCCCGTCAACTTAAAAACAATAACTATTTCCCGATACTAAAAGTGACAGATGTGCACAGGAAATTCTGTGTAGATCTATAACATTTTTGGGTTGGAATGGAAGGCTAACTTCCTACCAGACTCCGACATGCTTTTGGTAGCTCTGAGCACTAATCTGCGAGCTTCTTCAGCAGTAAGACGCCAGTATTCCAGAACAAATTTCAGCAAACATACGTTTTAGATTATATTTTAGTTTTAAACTTTACCGCTTGCTCTGCAGTTTGATAAGTATTGAAGAGACAAAGAACATAGGAAACGAATTAACATAAAACAATTACCTGTTAAGGCAGGTTACATAACTGAGATAAATGAAATTTAGAGATAAAATCATCTTTATAAACCCGATTTATATCTAGATCCTTTACAAAAGTAATTTTTAAGAAGCAAGTACGTTTCTTCAGATTCTAAATAATAAAATAAACACGTCCTTAAATTAAAGTTAGGTTGCCTTATTTACTAGGCATATCTGCTTTGAACTACAAATGAAATGGATAATAAATTCCTTTTCTTCTGTAACAATAAAAAAATAAATAATAGCACAACTGTTATGCCAAAATATTTAACATAACTGACTTAAACAGATATTATTTGATTGCTGATCCCTTATGGTCAGAGTTACTGAAAGGTAATGAATAATCTTTTGAACCCAATCAGATAACCTACAACATCTAAAACAGGGGTTCCCAGTGGGGTCGGTTTCAACTCCTTGGGGGGGTCGGTAAAATTTTAAAAGGGGTCATATCAAGATGTCGATAGCCAAATATACTCCGTCAATTCATTGACATAATCAAGATCCCACTGACTACAAAAAAATTATTAAAAAATAGATAGATGTTTAATATAAAGCTATAATAAAGGATAAAATTATGCAAAATAAAGATAAGGGGGAAATATGCTAAATTTATTAATATGTTTTAAAAATAAATAATGCCTTTTGTTTTAAATATATTAAGTTTTTTTAATAAATAAGAGCAATGTAAGAAAGCAACAGAAAGAAACATAAAACACTATGAACAGAAAGAAAAAAAATCACTATATAAGAAAGCAAGAACACTATGAATTGTAACCAAAAACGCATGAAGAACGCAAAACTGGAATGAAAACAGGAAGCATGGTTGAATATTTTTGAACGAGGAGAGTTATAATTAATTTATGACACTTATGTCAAATATTTAAAAAATGCATCAGTATATCAGGCACAGTCATTACATTAACTAAAATCGAAATTTTGTGCAATTAATATATTAATAATGTTTTTGTTTCTTAAAGCATGTCTGAATTTGAAACCTGAAAATAATAATAATACAAAAGATAATTAAACATAAATATAATAAAACCATTTTTTTCAAAACTTTTATTCCTTTTTTTAATCTAATTGTTATCTATTGGACAGTTAAGTTGTTTAAGTCATTTATGGACAATTATTTCTATTGTGATTGTGTTATATACTATAGATTATAGAAAACAATGTAAAGGCATTGATGAAAAAATCATTCCTTTGAAAGCAGTCAATGTAAGAAAAAGGTTGTGAATCCCTGATCTAAAAATTAAAGGACATATGCTAGGCAATAAGGTTGTAGTAGATTCAATAGCATAATCTCATTTTCCTTTGGTAGTTTTCCTATGCATTTTTTATTTCTACTCAATTAAAACTTTTATTCGTACTCATAGCAATACATTTTAAAACTAGAAACCCTCTACTCTTAAGCCAGTGCCATCAGAAAACAAAGTAGATACAGAAAATTAAAGAAATGTGTATTGTTATTTAGTTTATATCAGGTTTTAATCTAAAATTTCATACTGATGAATTTATATCTGCCTTGAATATAGGTCTTCTAATCTTTTAGAAATTAACATCATTAAATGAAAGGTAAACGTAGAAAAACTTTCGGAATAAACGTATTTTATTTTTTAAATGTATAGTGCATTTTAACAGAGAAATAAAATTAAAATATATGTAATTTTACAAAAAGTTAATATCAAAGATTTTTGACGTCAAATAAAATAGTAATAGAAGGGCCAAATGTAGTAAAATATCCTAAAAATAAACATCAATCATCAATGGCTGTACTTTTCTCTGGGTATCTATTTACGTAGCTGAGATGGTTCAGATTATGTCCTCGATTAAAGAGGAAATGAACAACTGTGAATACTGAAACAAGCTTTTTCGAATATTTTCTTTTTATTTATTAGAACATCGACTGTGTTTCACTGATACTCACTTCGTTCACAAATGGCTCTTTCATCTCAAGCTAAGGGCTATGTTGATTACAAACGTTGGCAATGCTTTCAATATTATTATTTTTCCTCCTTATCATCTTTTTATTATTATTATTTGTCATGCAATCCTTTCCTTGTTTTAAATCGTACTTTGACTGCCTAATATTTCGATTTTGCTAATGCTAAGGTGACAAATGTGTTTGGCAATGATATATTAATTTTAGTAGTGTGTTTTCCAAACTATGATTTTTTTGTGTGTGTTCTTATTTTCAGAAGATTTTAATCCTTGATCATTGCCGTAATAAAAAAATTAGTTTTCCTTTCAACTTATTATTTGAATCTAGAAATCTCAGTCTTTTAAATAAGCTTTTTAAATAATTCTGATGTTAAATGAATCTGAACTTTTTTCATTACTTGAATTCCACTGCGATTAGACGCATGGTGTTGCAGTAACAGATAGTATTTTATATTCCTGGTGAAAACACAAACTTAGAAACTGCATGATTGAAGCAACAGTTGCGGTGATCATTACCCTCTATTTTATATGGCTTATGAAGTGATGGAAACACCTGCTTGAGAATTCTGCGTATTGTGTTCAAAAATTCCATACATTGTTATGAAGTGTTATATTATGTTCAAAAATTCCATTATTGTTAAGGAGCAATATGGAGCTATTTTTTGAGAACGTGCGCCAGTTTGTCTTGACTTGCTGATTAATTCAGTAGGATTTGAAGACTATTTGTCTAGTTGTAAAAGGCCTTCATTGAGAGCTTTCTGTGAGAAATTAGGACCTACTTGCGCTACATATGAGAAAAAGACCTTTCAGTAGATGGACACCTAGAACTGGCAACTAGCACTTCATGTCTTTGCTGTTTGCCTCGTTGTGTTTAAAGATAGTTTTATGTCAAAAAATAGGATAGTGATAGTGATAGTGACGGAGGACGTGGCCACCACCCCTTTACTATTAAGTTAATTAGCATATAGGGCCACGTCCGCCCTTATACAGAGTAAAGCCAGAGAGAGGCCACATGGGAGGCTTTCACAGGGCGCCCAAGCCCAACGCCTGGACCAACCGGTTGGCAGTTCCGCGAACCAAATGCCACCGGGTTGACACCCGTCCAAAGTGCCCGGGTCGACACCCGTCCAAAGTGCCCGGGTCCAATGATTTTTGAATCTTCAAGAATAGCATTGTACATGGCTAAACAAGGGCAGATATACATTAGTAGTTAATTACATGCTTCTGTTAATACATATTTGCTGACATGCAATCCAGCACTGTTACATAAATATACTTTCTAAATACCTACATGACATTACCTTAATTTGCTTTGGAATAATAAGACAGAGCTAGTATATACACCTAGCACAATAAAAATAAAAATAAAAATAAAAATAACAACAACAACAACAACAACAACAACAACAACAACAACGACAACGACAACGACAACGACAACGACAACGACAACGACAACGACACCACCAACAACACCAACACCACCAACAACACCAACAACACCAACACCACCAACAACACCAACACCACCAACAACACCAACAACAACAACAACAACAACACCAACAACAACAACATACATTAGGACACGCTTGCCCACACTATATACACACGTCGCAGACACACCTAGATTACTTATGCTTGAATGATACTGATTTACATTGAAATTAGCTGACATACTGACCAGTTATATTTACACATGGCATAAGTCTGGACCCATGTCCATTAGCTTATCAACTATACGAGTAATTTTGTTGGTCTGGAGTCGCTGCTTGACCATAAATCTGTTGAATGCCTCCCTGTTCGTCTGCGGGAACGGAATGTGCTTTCCCTCCGTGAGAGGACATTCATGAACGTAGTGTTCTGCTGTGCCCAGATCGCCGCAGTAGCACTGATCCGAATCGGAGATTCCAAATCTCTCAAAATATACTGGAAAGGATAACAGTTTAAAACTTTTATTAGTTAAAGTTGTTTTTAGCACACGCACAAAAATATATTTTATAGTTAAATTAATGAAAAACTATAAGCATAATGATTCATTAAAAATACGTCTAAAGCGACTGCACTGAAGAAAAGAAATTAAACCTCAAAATAAATTACTCAGTATAATATAATATTGCCAAAAGTTAAGATGCATACACATCGTGCTCACAAAAGTCCCCGCCCGGCCTTCATTTGTGTAGACATTGGTAGTAGACATATAAAAAATGCTTACATTAATCAAAGATTCAGCTTTCGGTATTTTTAAATTCAAAGACATCAATTTTATAAACATTACAAATGCTAACTTTTTATATCTTCCTCCAATCCCTATACTTGTATACAGGAAACTTTTGTGTTCTTTATAAGAAATAAAATACAAAAGCTTTCACTCTTCTACGCTAAAATTTGTCAAAGCTATTTAATTTAAGAATAAGCGATTTTTAAAGTCATATTCAATTTGTATTGAGAGGCCATTTAGTAAATAAATTAGAATAAACTGAAGTTGATTTGCCCCCCCCCCTTAAAGACCATTCAATGATACTGTTTTGTGATTTGTTGGTGCTTATAATTTTTCATTTTAATACGTTTGATATTCAAAACATTTTTCATACAAATAATTTATAACTCTTCCAAGTTCGAAAATCCGTAATTAATATTCTGGTGAAATTATATTACTTTAGAATAATAATCTGGTAATCGTACAAAAAATTCATTAACGATCAAATATTTTTTCCATTTTTAATTAATGCAAATACGATTAGGAGTTAGCTATATGCCCATACTCAAGCCTACTAGCGTTTTCTTCAACACAAACTGTGTAAGGTATTTTGAATTAGATATCCATTTTGATAAACACAATTATATTTAATCAATGTTTTTTACAATTATCTACATAGAAATGCTTATCACGCAATCGTTTTACATCAGAAACCTTTTCTAAACACTGTTTTAGTTTTAATTGCGTACAAATGAAAACATTTCTATCTTCAATTTCTGTACGACCCCTAAATATGATTCTCAATTTTAATATCAAATATCTAGGTCAATTTTTATAGTACGGGAGTCATACTTTTGTGTTTTATTTTTATGAAGAGTGCAAACTTTTCCTAAATATAAATGCAGGGAACAGAGGAACGTGTAAAATAGGAACCAGAAGAACTTCATATTTTATACAGAATAATTTTTAATTTAAAAATACGAAAACATGAGTCTTAGCATTATTTAAAACATTTCTAACTGTTAAGGATATGTTTATAACCAACAGTTCCAAAAATAAAGGCTGGATAAGAGATTTTTGTGGATATGGTGTACATTATGTATATAGTTAGAGAAATCTAACAATTTTCTATCAGGAGCCATGGTCACCGAAATAATCCCGAGTAGGTAAAAACGTCTGAATGTAAGTTATTTCAATAGGGAAAATATTATACTGTATGTAAAGGCGCTGACGTGACTACTGATTCGTTAAAAATGTTGCGATTGTACTACAAGTAGCAACGGAAGATTACAATCGTCTCATACTAAAACAAATCAATTCACACAATTATGCTAAGCCTCGAACAGTGCCTGAGGGACTAAAGCCGTAACTGTGTTAGCGTACTCCTATTTCAATTCCTGAGATGGTTGCATTGAGATTTCTTCTTTCTCTTACGTTTAATATGCATAACTCATCTTTGAAGTTATCTTTACGTGCATGAAATTGCAGATTTCTCAGTAGCGTGAAACACGAAAATGGTAGTAATATGTTAGAAGGAAAGTTCAGAAAAAAAAAGAATAACTTGGGAAAAAATAAAGGCTTCTGAATTTAATATGGAATGTAATCTCCGTGACTTAAATACACATATCACAACGTGTTTTCATACTGGAAGTCAGCGGAGAGCAAGGGTGATTTATAGCTCGTTCGTGTTCAGTGCTATCAGTGTTCCTAGCCGTGGCTTTGATCTTGCTGTGGCAACATATATGCGATCCTAGCAGTGGCGATTTGTATGCGTCGAATCGGAAGCGTGGTGCAAAAGAACTCGGTGGCTTCGAGTGCATAATATAACTTGAGGCCGTGAAATGGGAAACTAATTCTGTACTACTAGCACAAAATCTAATTCTGTACCACTAGCTCCTGTGCGCTAGATTCAAGAATTCCGACTCTTTCAAACGTACGTGCGTTTAGAGGCTACGCGAACGACGCAATGGCAATAACGTTACTAACCACAGTCTGGGGAAATCAGTTCTACTGCTCCAGCTATGCGATCTTCAAAGCATTACATCTGTAGGAGGAGGATATGCCGTTTTAAGTGCTTTTCCAACGTCGTCCGATAAGTTCTCCATCGGGTTAAGATCAGGAGATTTTGCTGGTCAAGCTATTCGCTCAATGACTTCACTTTAGAGAAATTCATTAAAGAAGTTTCCTTGCTGTGGGTGAGAATTATCATCCATAAAAGAAGTCAGTCCGTATGCGCTTCTGAAAAGTCTTACTTTAAGACCTCGTCCAGTATTTCTGGCAAGCCACAGATCCACTGCTGAAAGCGAGTAGGGTGACGCATTCATCGATCCTGATTTCTCCTCATACAACAACACCAGAGTCACTGAAGCGGTCTCGATTCCTACTGTTCGAAAGTGGATTTCATATTCTTGACTCCTTCCAAATGCAAGTACGTTTAGAATCAGATGTTAACTTATCAGTAACAGAACCTTGACTCATCAGTAAACGGAAACAAGAGACCATTGTTGTTCACTCCAGTTCTGATGTTCCTTACACCAATGAAAGGGATCTCCCTTTAATTGTGAAGAAATCGAAATATACACCCTTCTTTTTCTGGCACAAAGGCCTCTTTTACTAAGTCTTCTTTGTATAGTTTGTCGTTATACAAATATTCCACACACAGCTGCAACTTAACAGCCGAGCAGTAGACTTCTTGTTATGACGGGCAGTTATTACCACTCATCGATCTTGAGAAACAGTTGTTATTTGTTTACAATCTTGTCTAAGCCTCCTTACAACAGTTCCAGACTCATGAATTTTTTCCCATAGTGTCGAGATCATCTGTCTTTAAATATTCACACATGACACTGCCTGTATAATTCTCTGCTGTGCTTTTAAACGACAGCCAATTCGCCACTTCATGTATACTTCCAAATGATATTGAATCCTTACATTCTGAAATCAAACGCTAGAGAATAGAAATCTACTTAGATATTCACTTTGCACAAACCGCTTATAGAGACATTAAGTATTTTTTCGGAAGCAGGAAAGATAAAAAAAGTAACTGCATTCGCCGGGAATCGTACAGCGGACCTCTGGAATACGCGCCCAGTGTGCAAACCACCACACCACGAAGGCATGCCAAGAAGGCGGGAGAAATACCTTATACGCTTAATTCACCGTCAGATGACACCGCCTTGAGTTACGGATTAGAAACCGTATAATTGCATTTGTTTCGATAATGCTAAATAGGCTTGTTTTCACACATTCCCTGTGAAAATGGAAGACTTCGATTATATGTTTCATACAATATCATTATGTTTGGGGGCATTAAAAGGTAAATTTTCACATGAATGTGTTTTAGAATGCTTTCCACAAAATCATTCTTTCCATTAAGTAGACAGCCTTCATGTGTTTTCCTGTAGCTGAGTAACCCAATCCATTTCGGTCTGTTCATGGAGAAATGTGTATATGATATATACTAGGATCTACTCTCCCTCATGCGTGAATGTTGTAATGGAAAATATTACTCATATATATATATATATATATATATATATATATATATATATATGGTATAGAGAAGCAACAGCCAGCTCTCTTATCAACATCATTAATTTGAGTCATATAGCTAACTTTATGTCATTATTAAAATGTACATGTCATTTAAATCCATATTCGATATTTGTTTATCCTGCGTATTATATTTCATGGAGAATTTATTTTTCTTTTATTATTCCGAGACACAGGAAATATTCATAAATGCCAAGAGAACCACGTTCATGCGATGAACAATCAAAAGAAAATTTAGAAATGTTAATGAATGCTTGAGACGCTTCGTAATTTACATTGTATCTGTTTTTAGGGGGGGGGCAGAATCAAGAAAAAAAGGAAAATTTAGAAATATCTGTTCTCTTAAATTTCAAATGAATTCCATTTTGTCTTAAAACTAAATATGATAAGTTTAAGAATTAAATCAAATAAATAAATAACTTGTAATCTGTATGAGTTAATTATCTAAATGGGAGTTTATAATACACGTGGTAAAAGAGTGTGTATTTTGTGTTTTCAGCATATCAATGTAAGTTCTCTCTCTCAGATTTTAATGCAAATTAGAATTCTGAAATTACAGTTTTACTTCACAAATTCATTCTTTAATTACAGAGACACATGCAGTGGTTTACGCTTAAGGAAGGGATTCCTCGTGGAGGACGATTTAAGGGAAAATGGCTCACATCCAAGTTAGACATAGGGAAAACTCCAAAAATGCCCATACAACTAGCCTGCTTTCCGGGATTCGAACCTTAGGCAGAATTATCAGTGTTCATCGACTTTACCTCTTGGCTGCTGGGGGGGGCTTCCAAAAGTATTTAGTACCTTACAAATAGCTGCATTTAAAGAACTTCCAATTTCGGAATTTAATGATTTTAATGTTGTATTAGGTGATAGCAAGGAAAGGAAGTATTCGTTTTAGATTGGAGGTGAAAGTCAGTTCGTGTCTACTTAATGTAAGAATATATGTAAATAGTGTACCAATAAAGCAGAAGCATATTATTTTGGCTGTTGTGTTACAGAATATTTAATACATAATAAACCCTATGTGAGGAATATAATTATTCATTTAATGATATAATTCTTTGGCTTTGGATTTCTTTTACTATTTAAACACACTTCGGTGTCAGTTTCACGCATATGCAGTAAAAAAGGTAAAATGTGTCAGTCCGCCTTTGGCCGATCATTTTTAGAGGCGGCATTTTTTATTTGAAACATTATTTTATATGGGTTAGTTAGATGTATCGCCGAAGCAGGTGAAGAATAATTAGATTATAAATTGTCATACTGAATGAAGTTGACTGTATAAAGTATTCAAAAAAATGACCGCGCGATTTCAAGAGTTCCGTTGTTTTGTTATATTTTTTCATTCCTTAAAAACTTGCAAATGTCTTTAGAATTTTTATAGTTTATTTGAAAATATGAACCCCAGAACAAAGTTCTAAATATTGTAATGCTAGCGTGAACTTTCCTCTCAGCCGCTCAGTAAATGCCGCTAGATGTGAGAAGCATTTTCTAAATAAAAATCAGTTAAGAACTAGAGCTACAGATGTACAGTGGATGGACAAAAATATGGAAACACCTTGTGAAATGCATGTTTGAAACGAAAGACTGATTTTAATGAAATATGTAGGTGGCGCTGGCGTTTTTGACTACTGACGCCACCTATACAACTTCGTAAATGTGCTAAACAGTTCAGTTGTTGTCGGAGTAGTGTTATGTGAGGTTGTCATTGCATTATGTCAGAGTTAACAGACTTCGAACGTGGGCAAATTGTTGGAGCACGTATGGTAGGTGCTTCCGTAAGCAAGGTAGCCGAGGTGTTTAGTGTTTCAAGAGGTATTGTATCGAAGATTTATTCCGCATATTTAAAAAACGGAAAAACATCATCTGCTAAATCACAGCGCGGACGAAAGTGTGTCCTGAGTGATCGTGACAGACGATCATTAAGGGCAATTGTGACGAAAAATAAGAAGACCACAGCTGCAAAAGTTACTGCTGAAATGAATGTTGTGTTACCGAACCCTGTGAGTACCAAAACAATTAGAAGGGAGCTTCACAAACAGGGAATTGCTGGCCGTGCTGCAATTGAGAAGCTACTCATCAGTGATGCTAATGCCCGTAACAGGAAAAGGTGGTGTTTAAGTCATAAAGCCTGGACTATAAAGCAGTGGAAGCGAGTAATATGGTCTGACGAGTCTTCTTTCACATTGTCTCCCACTTCTGGCCGAGTTTACGTCTGGAGAACGCCATCTCAAGCCTATAATACAGACTGCTTGTTGCCAAGAGTGAAACATGGCGAGGGTTCTGTTATGGTTTGGGCAGCCATATCGTGGTTCTCTGCAAGCCCCATGATAACTGTGTCAGGGCACATGACTGCCAAGACTTATGTGAACATTTTGGCCGATCAAGTTCATCCCATGGTACAAACTTTGTTCCCCGATGGTGATGGTGTCTTCCAAGACGACAAAGCCCCTGTTCACACAGCTCACATTGTCCAGGACTGGTTTTCTGAGCACGAGGATGAGTTGTCCCATCTTCCCTGGCCACCACAGTCACCAGACCTGAATATTATCGAACCTTTGTGGTCTACATTGGAACGGAAAGTGCGTTCTCGTTATCCACCGCCAACATCGTTATCTGAACTTGCCACCGTTTTGCAGGAAGAATGGTATAATATTCCCTTGTCAAACATACAGGAACTGTATTTATCCATTCCGAGAAGACTGAAAGCTGTTTTGGATGCCAACGGGTTTCCTACACCATATTAAGCAAAGAAACATGTTTTTTAGAGGTGTTTCCATATTTTTGTCCAACCCCTGTATATTTTGCATTTAAGAAATCTTGCTCTACAGTCTACATAAAAACATTTGGAGCAATCAAACAGACCTCTAGAACAGGAGTCGGACACTGTAGCTGTACTGTGCCAAACCATCTACTAGTATGAATCAAGGTGCCGCACAGTAAGAAATATTTGAAGCAATTTCGATTCCCGCAACAATTTATGCAGAATTAGGGAATAGAGTTCAAGAATACAGATTTTATTTTATTATATATTAATTATGCATCGTTTAAAGGTATTAATATAAAAGAAACAATAAAATATATCTATTCCATCAATACAAATTAAAAATTTAAATTATACATATATTATGTGTTATGTATCTTTTAAACGTAATTATTGAAATAAAAAATAAACAACACACAATTATAACATAATAACAAAATTAGGTGCGCAACATCGTTCACTTCAGTATTTTCATCAAGAACAACAAACGCTAAATGCAACAGTTTCTTGTAATCCTGAATTCTATTTTATTGTTACATTTTCTGTGATTTCAGTTTTTCGTCTTTCAATAATTCGCGCAGGAAGCCAATATTCCCTGAATTCAGGGTAATATTGTTTATAGATTTGGTAAATCGCTGAATAATATTTCAATACTTATTTTAAATGTGTCCTTTAATACTATATTCGCCATCTGTGAAAATTTTGCCTTTGGGAACCACACAAAGAGCATTCACGAAACTACATTCGTCTCTTTCGGTTTGATTCGAATTGTTTGACAAATAACGTAACGTGTATCTTATATCCAGAAACAGCTCTTTTTATAACTTCAAATTTCTCATCGGAATTCTCAAATGTAGATTTATGTTTAGTTTAAAAATGTCTTTGTTTGTATACAACACGATTCTTTTTATGTACGAATATATATTCATTCGTCCAAGAGTCTTGAAAACCAGGAACATCAGGCTTTCTTTTTTTTTTTTTTTTTTTTTTTTTTTTTTTTTAAGTGGACAAATATGTGGATATGAATTTTCATAATAATTAAGCAAACAAAATACAAGTTTTTACAATAAAACTAAGAACGTGTCGCAAAGTTAAAAGTAATCTATAACGCAAGACATGGATTGACTAAAATCATATTCAAATAATCGTGCAATGGCGCGACTAACCGAACGCAAGGCGAGAAAATGCGTGAGTGTGTTGGTGCAAAGAGGCGTGTACGTGTGTGTGAGATTATGGCAAAGCCTCGAGGGCTATCTGCCTAAATGGAGGGATGTCTTCGTGGAGAACTTTCTAAGGGAAACTGGCTCGTATACACGTTACACACGGCGAAAACCACGAAAACGCCTATGCAGACAGCCCGTTCGCGGGATTCGAACTGCGGACCAAACTACCAGTGTTCAGCGACTTTACCGCTCGGCCGCTGGTGGGCCGGTGCAGAAAGGATAGACAGGACTATCTTTATGTGATAACTTTGTAGAGTGGTGCACAGTGCCAGTTGCAATGGCGATGCAGAGTGTCACTGAGAATTGTACTGCGTGCCAAATCTGGCATGCGTACCATAGGTTGCCGACGCCTGCTCTAGAATGTGAGTGATGGTTCTGCGAGCAAAAAAAAAAAAAAAAAAAAAAAAAAAAAAAAAAAAAAAAAGCAAAATAATGATATAACTTGAAAACTTTGGAATTAGCTTTTCTTCGGAAATAGTAGTAGAGTTTGAATTTATTTCTCTGTATGTGGTTCTGATATTTTTTGTTTTTGTAGTTATTTGCTTGTACATTAAGAAGGGCGACAAAAGTTGTAGCTACGCCACTGCTCATATGAAATATAATTTATAAAGATTTTGATGGGCTACAGAACGGTATCAATTTCTGATCTTAAATAAATTTTGGCGACAAATTTCTAACGACTAGTGTCAAAAGCACCACTTCACCCTCACTTGAGAAATTAAGTTTTTAGTGAGCTAAGGGACTAAAAATGTCTTCTTTTCCAAAGAAATTTTAAGACATGGATTGAAATCAGAAGCAAAAATTAGCTTGTTACTTTAAATTATTAATTTCAGCTCTTACAATCAGGTAACCTTTAGTATTTAGGAGGAATAGTTTGTAAAGTTCCTCACACTTTGTGTCTAAAGTATATGTCGAAGAACCTAGTGAACAGTTATCGCTCAGTTAAATTAATTAAAGATGTAGACCCAAGAAGGATTAAAATACTTTTTATTTTACTCAACTAATAATAGTTGGCCCATTTCTCGGGCTTACAACAAACCCTCCACTCGGGCGTAAACTCACAATAAGAAATAAGAACTAAACTATAACTAATTACGAGAGACTTAGCCGAAGCTAACACAATTATCTAACGTGGTTAACCCTTAAATTGAACTATCCAGCGAATATCAAAAGGCAGGTAATATACGGCCAAGCGTAACAGCTTCAACAGAGACTCAGCCCGAATGCAAACACGCGCTACTCAAGATACCTAGCTCTCTCTCACGAAGTAAGTTGAACCTTCCTTAAATACTTCCTCTAACTCATTTGCGTTAAACGAGATTCTAAAAACTCATTCTGGTAAGGAATTTTAAATGGAAACAAGAATTGATAGGAAAGCACTCTGAAATTAAAATAACTGTTACAAAATTACAATATACCTTACAAGTTATAAAACACTCTCTTTTCGTTTTCAGAAAAATATTTCTTGCCATTTCGTATCCTGAGCACAGATATTTTAATGTATTCTCTCTCAAAAGGTAGATCAGTTTTCTGCTACCAACTGAAATTTGATAGCAGTTTTGCTACAAATTTTACATTATACTTTCTACTGAAGGATATTAAGAATTCATGGTACGATCTGATTTTTGCGTTGATATTCTACTCCACATTTACGTTGTTTCTTCGTGAAAAAGCTACACTGAAAACGATTTTAAAATGCTCTTCATCCGACGTATTGTTTTTAGTGTTGATTTATCTTCAATATCAGTTGCATTCTTTATTTGTATTGAATATATGCATTCTAACACCTTATGACGTTTCGTTTTACTTCATTTTCTTTCTTATGCTTTCTGCTCTCATATGAATGCAAATTTTTACGGATATTCGTTTGTAGAGACATTAGATTATTTCGAAGCAGGAAAGATAAAAACTTAGCAATGCCTTCGCCGGGACTCGAACCACGGGCTCTCGAATACACGCCGAGCGTGCTGACCACTACACTACGAAGGCATGCTAAGAAGGCAGGAGAAATACCATATACGTTTAATTCATAGATTTTAAAAGTTACTTTTTTTATAAAAATTCCTTAAAAACATTCAATGAAAGTTGCATCTTTGTTCTGAAGAAATATTTTCAGATATATATGATGTGTCTTGGGAAACGCCTTCAATGAATTTTTCCTGTGCGGAAATATATTCTTCTTTCCTTTGAGATCAAGTACATTTTTTTAAAGGAAAATGCCAATCACATATACCGCAAGCTTTATTAAGAAATATAGTTACTTTAACGCTATATCATTTGAAATTTACCAGAAAAATGATGAATATCACATTTGTGTTATAAATTAGAATTGATTTTAGGAAAAGATTTTCATTATATCGAAAACTCCGAAAACGTCGGAAAATGTGCGCACTGGATAAAAGAAAATACCCAACAAAATCCTACAAAAAAAGCCCATAATCATGATAGCCCACGCGACAAATATCCGCATGGATGAAAACGCAAATGGATAAAAGTCACATAGATAAAAGTCTAGATTTATATAAACCCAAACTCTTGATAAAAGACCACACGAGTCTGTATGCCGGTTATAAGACCGTAACTTTCGCATTATTTTTAGTTTATACAAAGCAAAGTCATCAAAAAAGGTAAATGTAACGTAAATAAATTTAATTAAAAATCAATGATAAATAATTGAAAAATAAATTAAAATAACTAAACACATTTTATTTTGATCACCGCTTCATTTACACCCTGTAAGAAAAGCGTAAATAAAAAAACATTTAATATAATTAAAATATATATATGTAAAATTTGTTGTTATATTTAAACTTAGAATACGTTCGACTAGGGAATGTCAAAGGAAATACTGGCCTCACTCCTTACTCTTCTTCTACAGAATTATAAAGAATATAAATTACTTGGAAATTTACATCGCGTGCAGAGAGTAATTATCAACACATTATAAACTAATTAACAATAACAGAAACTTTTAAATGAAATGACCTTTAATATCCAGAAGGAAGAATCAAATTCGAATTTTGTGTTTCAACGAATGAGATAAAGTACTGTTTTGTGATTATGAAAAGGTTTGCATGCGCAATCAAAAATACTATTTTAATAAGAAATTAAAAGCAAGCTTTTAAATGCAATTAAATATTTTCCGTTTACACAATTTAATATCATTGTAACTTAAAAACCTCGCATTTAATCATACACAAGATGGCGCTTAATGCGATCGTGATTAATGTTATGATTCGGATATTGTTATTGAATTGCCGAAGTTTCACCTGTTTGTATATGAAAACATTAAAATACCTCTCCTATTGTAATCAATAGCTCGGTTAATATGATCATATTATTATAGAAAAAAATTTTAACCCAAATTTCCAAATAAAAGAAAAAATCACTAAATAAGGTCAAAATAGATTGCAAATATTCTGAATGACAGAGAAATTTCGTGAAGTAAAGGATTAAGTAACCAAACAACTTGGTTTTTATTTTAGTCAACCATTTAAAATTAGGCTAAAAGGCTTAATTTAGCATAGATTTTGAATAACTCTATCAATTTAGAGAACAATCAGAGATAGATCTCTCTTCTTCAGGAGCAAAAAATGTTTCTGAGGCTTTAGTTTTCTTCTGCTGAAAAAGCTGTTCATAAAAACATTAGAGCCAAACTAAAGTTCCTTTTTTGTCAAATTTTAAATTTTGTTGTCTTCCAATCTGATCTGAACTCCAATAATTCCAATGTACAAAAGCTAAACATAACAATACTGTAACCGTTTACAAAAACCAAACATGTTTTTCTTCCACGTTTTACGAACATTTACTGAAGTAACCAATTTAACGAAGCTGGAATTCCAGATAACCTTTTTCGGGGGACCAAGAAATCTCATTGTTTCTTTCTCAGCTTTATATTTTGGTGAATTTTCTTCCCCTAGAAAGCGCTCTTGTTTTTATTTTATTTAGTCATTTTTATTTAGTTTTATCATTTGTAATCACTTTTACTCCTTTTTACTCATTTTAAGATTATGGATGATGGTAAACGGCGTAATGATCTAACGGCCAAGGATGATTTATTACACGGCTATGACCTGCTTAAAAAAAACAGTAAACAGAATTCTGCTCTTAAGTTAAATGTTTTCCAACCCCTCTCCCGCAAGATTTTAAAGTATCGTGCAACATACTGTTTGCAAATCAAATTGGCAAATGAATAACATGAATTTGTAAGGATCTTAAGTTTTACTAACGTTTATTTTTATTTTGAATCTTTACTATCACTTCTTATTTTCTACTTCCGGCCAGAATTATAAGCGTTAAGGATTTTATGCAAAGTTTGTCTGGCGAACGCCAAGTATTTAAGTGTGGCCTTTTTGCCAAGCGGGAGAGAGGAAGCAGTGAGTCAACGCAGGCCGCTTACCTTAGAAGTTACGCAGTTGCTGTTTGCCTTCCAGGCCAGAGGTTTTAATCCTCTTGATAAATTAAACGTATTGTAGTGTTCACAGTCTCTGTGCTACATACGCTTCCTGTTATTATAAGGCCAATCTTCCACGTGTATTATTCTAAAGTTAAATTAGAGTTTAGTTTTATTTTTATACTTTTACGTTAGACCCCGAGTGGCGGGTCATTGTATTCCGAAGTACGGAAGTTATTGTATATAAAGAAAAATAAAGGGTTTTGTATACCCTTCGTCTGTATCCTGTCTACTTACCACAATTAGTGAACATAGCTTTAGTAAGCTCTCTGTTCCGAGTCAGGTCCTTGTATGTTCCCGAAGAAGGTTAGAAGGAACATTGACCCTGATAGTGGCGCCCAACGAAGAAGAATAACCATGGCCGAGTTTCAAGAAGGACCTGTGCTGCCTGCAGAAACGGCTCAGAATCCAGAAATTCCAGCTGCCGCCCTGGAAGGATTCGGTTACATCGTCCAGACCATGCGCGCTTCGATGAAACCAGAAGCAACGTTTAATGGAAACTCACCGGTAACCAGTTTTTTGGAAAAATTGGATGACCACTTCATGCTCTACCCCGTGCACGAGTTTCAAAAAGTTACCTTAGCTGCCAGCGCTTTGAGGGGCCAAGCGCTTAACTGGTTCAAATGTATCGGCAGAAGTCTCTTGGGTCAAGCAGGAAGTCCCACCTATACTTACGAAAATTTCAAGATTGCCCTACTAAAAGCCTTCCCTGTTGTAAGGGATCGTGCGAAATTAGAAACGGAACTTTTCAGCATATATCAACAAAGAATCGAAAACCTCTCGAGCTTTATTATAAGAAAAATTCACGTTTTCAAGCTCTTGTATGGAAACCGTCCGGATCCTGAAATAATTCAAGTGATTTTGCCGAGGTTACTGCCCCAAGTGCAAGATTTTATTGAATTAAGAAATCCGACTACACTGGAAAAGTTATTTGAGCTAGCAATCCAGTTTGAAAGTAGAAGAACGGCGGACGTCGAAAGAAGACGCCAATATCAACAGCGAAACCAATTTGGTACGCCAAGACTACAGCAAACTCAAGCACATGGCTACGGAGAAAAAGCGAATCAGTGGGCAAGGAAACCCGAGCATTCAAAAACAGCCGGCGAACGTCGACAGTTCAATAGCAACCCAGGAAAAGTCTCAAGGCCAGCGGAAAAAGAAGGAAAGCACGGAAAGGAAAAATAATTTAAACTAAAACGGATTTCTGCTGACGAGAGGGTGCGGAAATCCGAAGGCCACGAAAACCCCTCTTCCTACAAGTTAAATACAGTAATGGTGAAAAATTTGACGCTTCCGAAGATTGAAGTCTTGGTGAATACTATCCCGGCCACCGCACTCCTGGATACCGGCGCGCAGTGTTCCTGTGTGGCAGAAGAGGTTTTTAGAAAGTATTTTCGCAAATACCGCATATATAATGCGGATAATACGACAGTATTAGCGGCGCAAGGAGAAAAATGTAAGTGCGTAGGTAAAGTACCTTTGTATATCCGTATCAAGGACGAACAAGTAAAGGTGATGTTTTTTATAGTAAAGAATCTGCAAGCACATTTGATCTTAGGAATAGATTTTCTTTCAGACGCACAAGCTACACTGGATTTTAATGAAGCGTCCCTTAAGCTGACAATGAAACCAGTGCGTGTAGAAAAGGCTGAACCGCCAAGGTTAAATCTTGACCACCTGCCTAATGACGAGCAAGATAGAATCTGACAAGTGGTAAGTGAATTTGCTTCGTTATTTAGTGATATTCCAGGATTTACTCAGATTACTAACCATAGTATTGACACCGGAGATGCATTGCCAGTTCGTCAAAAACCATACCGGTATGATAAGAATAAGGAAAAAATTATAGAATGGCATATTACCGATATGCTACGTAAAAAGATCATAACGCCCATCTCAAGTAGTTATGCTAGCCCGGTGGTTTTATGTAAGAAAAATAATGACTATCCTTTGGAGCATCCAAAAAGGTGGAGATTCGCTATTGATTACCGTAAATTAAATTCCATAACGAAATATCCGGTATATCCGTTACCGATCATAGAAAAAATTTTAAGGAACATAAAATCAACCAAATTTATGACAACTTTAGACTTAACGACTGGTTATTTTCAAATAGGGGTGAGGCCTGAGGACGTGCCTAAGACTGCTTTTATAACCAAGTCTGGCACTTATGCATTTTTGCGTATGCCGGTTTGGCCTTTCAGGCGCCCCGGCAACATTTCAGCGATGCATGGACATTGTGTTAAGACCTGTTCTTGGAAAGTCCACATTTATCTATTTAGACGATATCATTATTACTAGTGATAATCTTGACCAACATGTACAGGGTTTAAGACAGGTGTTTTCTTTATTAAATGAGGCCGGTCTAAAAGTTAATGTCGAAAAGTGCAAATTTGCAGCCCCTGAATTAAAATATTTAGGTTACAAAATATCTCAAAAAGGGATCGAGACAGATGAATCAAAAATAATCGCTGTACAAAAGTATCCAACTCCAAACACGGCAAAGAAGCTCTCTTCTTTTCTAGGACTTTGTTCATATTATAGGTCCTTTATAAAAGATTTTGCGGCTATCGCTAAGCCATTGTTAAAATTAAAAAGGAAAAAGGCAAGATTCTCGTGGACGGCCGAAGCCAATAGTGCTTTCGAAAAATTAAAACAAGCATTAACGCAAGCCCCTGTGTTGAAATTTCCTGAAAAGGATGAGAATTTAGAAATTTCAGCGGATGCTTCGGATTATGCGGTAGGAGCGGTACTTTCGCAAAATCAGCAGCCCGTGGCATTTTTTAGCCGAACTTTAAATCAAACACAAAGAAACTATTCCGCGACCGAGAGAGAGGCACTTGCAGTTCTGTTAGCAGTGCAAAAGTTCCGAGTCTATTTTGAAAAGGCGCCGATAACAGTGTACTCTGATCATGCGGCGGTAACTAGATTGTACTCAGGGAAAAATTTATCCCCAAGGTTAATAAGATGGGCACTCAAGCTGCAAGAATATAATCTGGTAATCAAGCATACCCCCGGAAAGGAAAATATCGTAGCAGATGCCCTATCAAGAATTAAAATAAACGAACAAGGTAATACCGTAAAGGTGGCAATGCTCACAGCATGTACAATAAATTCCCGAGAAACTGTAATAACCGAACTGGGTAAGGATCCTGAGTTTGGAAGCATTTATGAGTATTTGAAGGATCCTGAAAATTTTAGCCACGAAGATATTGTGGCGATAAGAAATAGGGCGGCCCATTACGAACTAATAGATTGTCTATTATTCTATACAAAAACTACGAATTCCAACATCGAATTTCGACCTGTTATCCCAGCTAGTCTTAGATTAAATATCCTGCAGGAGCTCCATGACAGCCCTTTAGCTTCTCATGCTGGTATTCGAAAAACTATCCAACGCGTACGCGAGGCAGTCTACTTTCCTGAACTGCAAAAGTTAACAAGGGCGTATGTCCAGTCCTGCCCAACATGTCAAGCAGTTAATTATATTAATTTCCGCCCGGCCGGGTTTCTAAATAGTATTAAATCCGAATTTCCAAATGAAATAATTGGCATCGATTTATTGGGCCCTTTACCAAAAAGTCAGTTAAATAAAAGTCGCTATCTCCTTTTTATGGTTGATCATTTTAGTAAATGGACCGAAATTGTTCCCTTAAAACGAGCCTCCGCGAAATTAGTTACTGATTCTATTTTAAATAAATATATTTTAAAATACGGGGCGCCCCTAAAAGTTATATCGGATAATGGTCCTCAATTTGTAAGTAATATATTTGAAGACATGTGCCAAAAACTGGGCATACGTCATTTAAAAATGGTCCCGTATCGGCCGCAATCAAATATAGCGGAACGGGTCAATAGAAATATAGTGAAAATTATCCGTAGTTATGTTAAAAATTTTCATAAAAGCTGGGATAACTATGTCAATGAATTTGCTTTCGCCCTTAGGACCGCAAAACATGATACAACGGGCAAAACTCCTGCTGAGTTATTTCTAGGCAGAAAGATTATAACACCGTTAGATAAATTATTTTATGTGCAACAAAGAGCCCCAGAATTTAAAATGGGTGATATAGAAAAACTAATAAAAGAAGCAAAAAAGAATACGGAAGTAGCACAAAGAAAACAGAAGTTCTATTATGATTTGAAACGACGGGGAGTAACTTATAAAGTAGGGGATGAAGTTTTAAAAATTAAGCATTCACTTTCTTCAGCACCAGAAGATACAACTGCCAAATTTTTTCCACGATTTGAAGGACCATATGTTATAGAAAAAATAACTCACGCTGTTGTAGTGTTAAAAGCCAGAAATGGTGAAACCTGTTCCGCAAACATTGATCAAATCAAGCCCTACTTCGATCGTAATAAAATGCAAATCTTTTCAGATCTTTTGCAGGATCCGGCACGGCAGACACCGCAGGTACAAGTTCCAGAGGTGGAAAAACGACAAGTACAAGGGCAAGCCAATGAGAGACAGAAGCAAGTGAAAAGAAAATTGCCCCGCGAAAAAATTGAAGGTAACAAGAAAAAGAAGCCGTTCCACCGTCCAGAAAACAGAGTTCACGAACACCCCCAGAATGAAGAAGGGAGAAGGACGACGTATGTGAAGAGGACCAGGAGAAATGACGGCAACTATAACCCGGCTTTAAAACGGAAGATCTACTCATCCGACAGAACTCTCCGCAGCAAAAGTCGCCGAACTGCGGAAGGGCCATCAGCGGCGGAGGAAAAAGTACAAGGAAAATTTGAACGGCCAACAACGAGGTCCAAGGAGGATCACGACAGAAGTTTCCCGGTTCCGCCAAGACCAGCTGCCTTCAAACGGCCAAGACCACAAGCAGAGGAGAAAAGGAAGGTGTTCAAGGGTGGCCGAACTGGTGAAAAACGGAAGCTTCCAGAGGAAAGCACTGAAGGGCGAGCCCGTACAAGAAGGAGGATAAATCAAGCTACTATCTGCAGTACCTTTAAAGACTGGGCCCAGAAAAGGATGTCCGAATATTACAAAGATAAGTAAAATTTTATGTTACTTTGCAAACTTAAGTTAATCTTTCATTCTTACTGCAAGTGGCAGATTTCAAGAAGTTTTACCTCATGCGAGGTCTACCTTTATCGCCAAAAGGGCGAGAAATGAGTTGTGACCGATTTTCGTATTATGTTTTTCAATTACTCGTGCGTAAAACTAAAGTTGATGTATAATAGCGTTGTGTAAAAACTTAAATATTGTAAAAAGTTATTGTATAAATTTTATTTAAAACATTCTAGCAAGAGAGAAGTTTTAGTCTGAAAGACTTTTTTTTGAAATGTAGTATTTCAATGTAGAAAGAATTGGCACTTGCTTTGAAAAGAATAGAAGTTAACAATGTACTACTAATGTATGTTTTCAAATCTGTAAAATTAACGGCATGTTGATATGTTCTGTTATTTTAAATGTTAAGAAATACCGTGATATGGTAAAAGTGAAAGTAATGTTAAAAATTTGTTATTCGTGTGACTGTAAAGACTAAATCATGGCGAATATGTGTTAAAGGTTGAATGATGTAGTTAGGCTCTCTGACGCTACACTTTAGAGTTAGCCACTTTTAGAATAGTACCTCAGGGTTTAGAGTTGAAATTAGGGTGTGTTAAGAGGTCTCGTTATGTTGAATTTTAACACGTTAGTGTTTTGATTGTAGGAGGAAGTGTGGCACACGTAGACAGAAACACATTCATGTTTGGTGTTCTTTTACAACACATGTCAGAGAGCACGGGGAGAGATAATTAAAATAGTCATGAATGAAATAAGAATGTTAAGAGCAGTATAATTGTATATGTTACTTGCCATGTCATTGTGTAACATTTCATTAAACTAGTTTTCCTTCCAGATCTCTGGAAGGAACCAGAATTGAATAAAAGCTCCTGGTTAGATGCAGTACAGATGAAAAAAAGATTGTTGTATATCCTGGGAGCTGCTATTGTAACAAATTTCTTTCTTTTAAATTTCTAGTTTCTAGCGAAGTTATGTTTGTAAAAGATTGGCCTCGCGTTAGATTCTAGAGCTAAAAGTTTTCAACAAGGTCGTTTTAGACCTCAGTTTCAAACTAATTAACTCTGGCGGGAAGTATGTAAGGATCTTAAGTTTTACTAACGTTTATTTTTATTTTGAATCTTTACTATCACTTCTTATTTTCTACTTCCGGCCAGAATTATAAGCGTTAAGGATTTTATGCAAAGTTTGTCTGGCGAACGCCAAGTATTTAAGTGTGGCCTTTTTGCCAAGCGGGAGAGAGGAAGCAGTGAGTCAACGCAGGCCGCTTACCTTAGAAGTTACGCAGTTGCTGTTTGCCTTCCAGGCCAGAGGTTTTAATCCTCTTGATAAATTAAACGTATTGTAGTGTTCACAGTCTCTGTGCTACATACGCTTCCTGTTATTATAAGGCCAATCTTCCACGTGTATTATTCTAAAGTTAAATTAGAGTTTAGTTTTATTTTTATACTTTTACGTTAGACCCCGAGTGGCGGGTCATTGTATTCCGAAGTACGGAAGTTATTGTATATAAAGAAAAATAAAGGGTTTTGTATACCCTTCGTCTGTATCCTGTCTACTTACCACAATTAGTGAACATAGCTTTAGTAAGCTCTCTGTTCCGAGTCAGGTTCTTGTATGTTCCCGAAGAAGGTTAGAAGGAACATTGACCCTGATAAATGAAAAATAAAGGGTTTTGTATACCCTTCGTCTGTATCCTGTCTACTTACCACAATTAGTGAACATAGCTTTAGTAAGCTCTCTGTTCCGAGTCAGGTCCTTGTATGTTCCCGAAGAAGGTTAGAAGGAACATTGACCCTGATAAATTGTCTACCAATGTACTGTTCTGGAAACATTTAACAAGTAGATGAAACAGGTCTGTAATATATCGTGCATTACCAAAAATACGTATAGTATCCTCAACTTATTAAACTCACTGGTTAATTAAATCAGTCGTGAATTACGTTCTTTTCCAGTAGCCATAACAAATATATACTTATTAATAGAAATACCGCCATTTATTAAACTCATATCCGTCATTTATCAAATTCATTTTCGCAAAAGTCTGTTTCTTCAGTACCAGAATATCTCACTTATACTTTTTAAACATGCTTCAAATTTATCCAGTCAAGTTTTTAAGGACAGGTATGCTGCGCCTCAATAAATTTTTCTACTCGACGCCCTTCTATATAGCTTTGAGACACTGCTTTCAGAGCTCCTATTTCCGCATTATAGCTCTGAGGAGTAGGTTTTCCTACTCCTCAGAGCAGGAAATGATCAAATTTAGTTTTAATGAAATGTATTGAAACATTCTAAACAAAAATACGCCTTAGCTCGCTGCTGGCTGAACAGAAACGACAGCAAATTCGGCGCCGCGCTCACCGTGTTAATGCACCTTATACGTGCATTAGCCAAGAATGATCGAACATTTTCAGTTGTTACTATAGATAGAAATAATGATTAAAGGAACATAATAAAGTACAGCAGACCTATAATCTTCACTAACTGGAGCTACAGTCCAACCGTAAATTTGAGAAATAGGTTAATTGGTTTGTATTTATTTTGTTGACAAAATGCATATTTTTCGTAACTCAAGTGAGGAAATTTAGTGCTTTCTTTTATCGTATTTTATTTCATTAAATATTTCACTGTAAAAAAAAATTTTTTTTTTGCTTTTCCATAAAAAAAATATGGGTCGATAAAATTCACCAATAAAATCATTTTTCTTGACCGTTCTTATTCTAATTCAAATATTGGAAGGAAATTAATTACAGTATCTAAATAGGTCCTAAAACAAAACAAATAATCTTGCATATACTTTTAATCTAGTAATATGAATATTGTTTTTGAGGATAAAACGTAAAATTCATAACTGATATTTGTCCAAATGAAACTAAGTTGTTCCCGCATTCTCTCGAGAACAAGCCGCACTCTTTTTTACAAAAATGCAGATTAAAATCTGGGGTGCAGCTTATACTCGCGAATGATTGGAAATAGCTACTTACAAACTTGTGACAGCGCAAACATTTGGGCAGAGCGTGAAACATAGTATCAGCGCTTATTTAAAAATTGAGTTTAAATGACATTTTTTATTGGGAGAACGTTACATAGGATTGTACAAGTTTAGTTGTAGTTGCAGATCGTTTGAAGGAAACTGTCAGGCAAAGAATTTAGATACAACGCCGAGTTTAAACTGCAAGTTATTCTGTGATGAAATGTGAACCGAGTTCCAGCACGTCGTTTCGATGTGGATAAACCTTTCGATGTGACCGTTTGACCCTTTGTGGATAAACCTTTTGACCCTTTGATCCACACCAAAATTTGTGAGGGTGGAAAAAACAGAAGAATAAACTATTGATACTGATTCTAGTACAGGTGCAGGTTAACTACTCTAGTGGTACCGATAGTGACACAGAATAACGCTTAAACACAGAAACATATTCGTTTGAGCCGATAATAAAAATCTTATTTCTGTGTGTGGTAAGTATTGTTTTCATTTTAGTTGCTTTCACACTTTAAAACTAAGAAAATGTTGTAGATGGTAAGCAGGCTATCTGAGGTTTATCCTCGAGAATTTTTTTATGGCAGAGGTAAAAACTAAGGGTGCGGCTTATATACGTGAGAATATAGTATGTTTACTGGCATGAATTGATTCAATTAACAGTATAATACATACTATACTATTTTTGAATTTATAGTTTACAATGACTTTTTTATTCTTATGAAAAACTTAAAAACAATTCTTGAAACATACTTGTTTCAACAAAAAATTAAATAAAATCATATTAATAATTTTTTTTAAAAAAGTTATTTTACTTGATATTTAAAGAAGTACAAAACATTTCATACGACTAAAGTTACGGATAACAAGACTCCGAATTACTGCAGTTTTAATCTATCTCTACGGATGGACTAAAGTGTTACCGGTCAGAAGTTAATCCTTTGCACTGGAGAGCTGACTCTCACTTATCATGTGACTAGATGCCGCAACTCGAGAAGTGACTCTCGCTCACCACTTGGTTTGATGCGGAAACTCGATGCGCGGCAATAACTGTTTACATTTAGTTTCTTCCAAGCTGGTTCCTACCCTATTTCTGTATAATCTTATGAAGTGTAAAATTATACCCCTTTAAATGGAGATAAGATTTTCTTATCTGAAATCTTATCTTTTCTTATCTATCACAAAGTCAGAGAAATGAGTCCGGAAAAAGGCATCAAATAACTTTTTATTGTAATACTTGCTCCGACAAGCCTGGTGTGCAATGATTTAAGTTACTGGTAAGAAATGCGTCAAAAAGGCTGCGAAACTTTCGGTGCGCCGCGCGAGAAAGGACCCTAGCGCAAAGGATTAAAAAACGTAATCTTAGAGCTGTAGATTTTTGCAGTCTTGTTTTTGCTTTAGATATGACAACAACAGTCAAATTTCAATAATCCTAAAATGAATTTCAGATCAAAGCATTCACTCTTGTTGAGGTTGGAAATAAAATATTCCGGCAATACAAATTTTGAATAAATACAGCTAAAAATTTTAGCCGAATTTTAAATTTACTATCGAACATCAATCGACAGTCTAATTTTGGCTGTCATTACAGGCTTACAAAGCATTTGTTTATCTCTGTTAGGATGGGAGTCTGGGGTTTAACTGAGTATATATAGAGAAAAGACAAGTTTTATAATTATTAGAGCAATATTTCGATTTCATTTGCTTCGCTACTAGTATAAAACTTCAGAAATTTGAAAGTGTTACTGAAAATTTTAAAGTAGATTTTGAGGTTAAATTTTAACATTTTTTACATTAATTCATTTCATTTCTTCTATTCTGAAATTTGAGAAGATGCTTTTGAAATTATATTTCTTTTTAACACATATGCATGTTCTGAATATGAGTGTACCACATATTCATTTTTTATTTTCCATTTATTCGATACTCGTACATAAACTGGATTTTTACAATGATTCGAAAATATTACGCGAATTAAAAATATTTTTAATGAATGTAACAAAATGTTTTTAAGTTTTTTTTCTCCGCTCTGCGAGTTATACTGCGCTACACTTAAACCCAAAAGCCGTGTATTGTACAAAATGTAATGCGACGCCCTAAAAAAGTTTTAAATGTATAAAAATAGGAACAATAAGTTCAGAAGCAAAGTAGAGAACTTATTTTAATTAAAAACCTATAGTTTGTTGAGTAAAAATTCCTAATGTAGTATAAGTATATCCTACGTTGAACGCACAGCTGTTTGCTGTTGGCTTGTTGACTTCAAGAAATTTTTTCGCACAGACAATAAACCCTATTCACCTTTTCCACTGGAAAAATTTGAACTCACCTGGTCGGCAAATCATTCAGTTGTCAGGACTCAAAATGGGATCATTTAGTGAGCATACACTCTCAGAGGAGCCTGTAAGTTTGCCTACAATGTCTTCAGAAAATTATTTTATTTTCTGCATCTAGAAGTGGCATTAGAACTGCCATTTTCCCTGTCAGCTTAAAATATCTTCCTAGTTTTCCTTTTCTCTCCTTTTTTTCATAAAGCTGGCAACAAACAAATTCTATCTTTGTATAAGCTAAAGTAACAATGTCTATGAGCCATTAACTGTAGAAGTTTCTTCATGTTATTCATTATTTTCAACTATTTCTCCGAGATTCCGTTTAGTATTTGTGTCTTTTACAAGCATCTCTAGAGATAAGGATAAAACTGGTAACATTAAAATATAAGGCCATTAGGATGATATACTGCTGTCATTTCAAGAAGGTTTTTTTAAATAGCAGTTCCGTTTACTAGAGCTATGATTGGTTTTTGTAGGCAAGTTTATTCTTTTAACACAGAAGAGAATAAACTGTTAATCCCAGGCTGTGAAATATATGATACCTTAAGTGGCTAATTCATGCTGTAAAACAAGTATAGTGAAAAACCAAAAGATGGGTAACCTGGATGACATAAAAAAAAATGTAGCAGTTATAAGCTGATACTAAATCAATTCTTCGAATTTAAATTGCACTTCAAAACTGAACGAAGTCACATATAGCATGTAAATTTTATTTAAAAATTTTAAGTGGTAGTCTTCATGTTCTCTTCTTGAATTATGAGAAGTTTCATATATAAATTATTTTTTGGGGGTATGATAAAAGTGTCAAAAATTTTTGCTTTATCTCATCGATATATTATAAAGTGTTCCAAGAAGTAGTATATAGTATTAAGAACAATAATTTAAAGAAATAAAATAAGGAACCAAAAGATATAATTGTCTCAATCTCAAAATTCTTTCTTTATCAGTACAACAAAATACGATGCTACAGCAAATTAGTGTGCATAATGTAATGCCCTCTTTTTTTGCGGAGCAGAAGACAAATATGCGGGCTGTATTAGTTAGATACATCATATGTTATGCCATTTGTTCTAGAGGATCTTCGTTTCAACCCGTCTTTTTTATAAACTGTATGCGGGGAATCAATGCTACCAAAATGCAATATTCTCTCTTTTATTATATTTCTTCAAGCTAAAGGCAAAAATGCGAGTGAAATTCAATCCAGAATACGTAATGTTTGATAACAATTTCTGCATGAATGATAACTGCGCTCGGAAATGATTGTGAAGGCAAGCCTCCACATGAGATGCTAACTGCAACCGGCACTGATCACGAGGCGAGTTTGAAGGACGAAACCGGTTTCTCGCTCTCTTCTGCTGCTGGAGTTCGTCGAGGTACGACCAAAGAATCTCTAAGGAATCTCTAAGGACCAAAGAATCCTTAGAGCTTAGAGATTCTTTGGTACGACGCCCTTCTGGGCTGTCCTGGCCGAGTCCTCACTTTTCCGAGATTTCTTGTTCCCTGGCTGCGTGAGTTAGCCATTTTTCATCTTTGGAGTACCATCGAATTAAATCCATATTAAAAGAACTCTTTTGGTTAACTGCCTGAAAGCCAGGGTTTGGAGAACCATCTTCTGATAATGTTTTGTGACAAAAAGATATTTTGCAAAAATTTTCATCGGACTCTTGTTCGTTCCAAGTAGTTACACAGCCACGTGCTAGTTCTTGAGGTCTAAGATTCCGAACTGGAAATGCATTTGAATTAATTTCATCAAAAATGTAAGTGACTTCAATGCAGCTAACTCTACTTAAATATGCTATTCATGTAAGGACAGTATTTTCGCGGATTAATTAGGATTCTTCTGGACTTCGTCTGTTACTCACGAGCAGCTTCATGTGCGCCTTGTATTAGTTGTTTTATGTCTGGCAATGTGATATCTTTTGATATATATCTTTTACAATCTGGCTAACTAATAAATTGTGAATTGTTTCAACGAGTCAATGTTGTCATTTTGGGGTAAGTTGAATTTTATTTTTTATTTCCTAGTTCACACATCTTACCCTTAGTCCTTTCCAAGCATATTACAGGTTATTGCGGCACAATAGCAACAAAAAAATATAACATTTATTAAAAAAATATAACAATGATACCATAGCTATATGATCGAAATGAAAAGGGGCGAGGAAGAAAGATTGCGGCGACTATTGATTTTCTTCTAAATATAAAGTGATGTTACGTTCTGTTAGCAACTTCACTACTGTCACGTTTTGGCAAATATTTTAAATAGAAAACAGCTGCATAGAGAAATGACCTTAAAAAGTATCTAACGCTTGCATATGTTAAAAATGCATCTCTTCTTTTAATTTTTTATCTCGAAGAATTTAATTTAAAATTTTTCTAATTCATAAAATATTAATATCACCATCACTTAGTGAAGTAAAACCTATGACCTCGTTCATTAGATTGTAACTTCCTTTCGTTTACAATAATTTCTTTTTATTTTATTCTTTACGTATAATCTCGGAGAATTTTGTGTTTTTCCCTTCAAGAAGTTACATTGAGAAAGCATGTCAAAGTTAATTTCTTCAACATGATCCCTTCTCCAAAAAATACCTTCAAAGAGATTTAATATTAATTAAAATAGGGGGATTGTGTCTGTTTTATTTTTTCTTAATATTTTAACTTTTGTACTGAGGAAAAGCATCTTATTTGTTAAAATTTTTATTTTTAAAATTAAAACTATTTTATTTAGATAATAATGCATAAAATGTTACTTTTTTTTAATTTCAAGAATGAACGATGTACACTTCAGTAAATCTTTTATAATTTATTTTGAAAATATTTATATTTCTTTTTCAGCATGAACAAATTCAAAATCTTACATAACAAAAACTGATCGCCTGAGGACTTCACAGTGAAATTCTGACAGTTATTTCAATTTATTTCTGAACTTGTGCTTTATTAAGGATCACGTAGACCGATTGCATTTAAAAGTGAAATCTGACAGTCCTGAAAGTCGCATATATTCTATTCGGAAATTCAATTTCTGGTTCAGCATATGTTTTTGATTACTAATGTATTATCTACTACTCGGTCAAGCATTATCTTCTATGATATGCTCAACTCGGATGTTTGTACTTAGATGGAAATAAATTCAGGAAGAGTTTAACTACAAGAGTAACAGAGAGAGAGAAAAGAGATATATTTGCAAACTTCAGACTAATCTAAATCCCTTATGTGAGCTTTAACTAATTCTCATTTAAACTGTAGTTAGGCAGAATCCATATTAAAAGCAGCATATGAGACTGAAAATATAAATAATAAAATGATCTTAAACATTACATTTAAATTTATCAGAAAATTTGCTACAAAAGCAACATTTTTCTAAAGTTTCTAATTATTGAAAGACTGATATTTTTACTAATTGTATAATTTGCAGAGTTACTTAAATGTCAGTAAATATTTAAAGATTTTTAACAGTTTAAAGAGCTTTGGTGATTAGCTTTACAGTTAGGCATAAATTTGCGGGGTTTTATTTCAAGAAATTGTATTATGTAAATTTTTTATAGTTGCAATTATATATCCAATATACTGCGTTCTCTCCATTAACGAGCATAAAATATACTAAATGCTGAATATGGTAAACATCGTTACTGCACCTTACCTTAAAGACAAAATTTAGAATAATGGGCAGTGGGAACAACGTTTATTTGGAAATGTCTGATACATGCCGCAGGATAAAGCTTTTTTCTAATTTGCCAGTGATACTCAGTGGTCTCCTTCACCTTAACTTAAGGAACTTAATATCCAAATATCACAGATTTACAGGTCTAGAGATCTGAAAAGTCTGTTAAGCGGAAAGGTACGACTTATAACTTTATACTTTCCAAAAGTCAAAAATGGGATTTGTTCGCATCAAACTCGGTTTGATGCTCCACCCTGTGTGCATGCCACAAAACCCACTGCTGTTTAATAGTACTACTCGTATATTAGCGGCTTGTTTAACTGTGAGATTGATAGCTCAGACTCAGAGCCGTTTCTTCACTCTTTCAACATACAGTGCCATCTAGTGTGTTTAACTAACATTGAAAAATTTACATAAAACAAATTTTTAAAAACCTAAATTTCATGTATTTCTCGGCTAATACCGTTGTTGTAAATTGTAAATACACTGAAATATAAATTTCCGAATATATATTGACTTTTGCATCACACTGTGATTAATATTCCATAAACACAATTATAACCTCTAGCAAACTCTACAGTGGCTGAATAATTAAATGCCCGGAACATAGGGATTTCATTTTCCGTTCTGCTGCTTGCAATTGAAAAATCTGGATGACTGATTTTTTAATGAAGACCTACCCGAAACTTAAATAACAGCTAAATTCTATAAAAAGCTTCATGAATTCCTGAAGTTAAAGTTTCATAAGAAAAACGATCTGTGTGTATCGTATCATAAAATTCCTAATGGCTAAACAAAGGTATGTGTCTCGAAATTTATGTATGATTGATAACTCACTCTTTTATGTAGTTCAAAGTAAACATTGAAGTGAAAACTTTTTTAAAATACTAATTATAGGATATCATGCTGTTATATTTCTACAATTTCTAAACTCGCAAATTTATTATAAGAAAAACTTACTAAAACCAATGCTGAACGGTTACATTTTATATTCCTTCAAACCTCCATCGATTTTAAATTAATGAAAACATCGGTTACTCATTTGTGGAATGCCTCAAATATTTAAAATAAAATTAAAATACATTATTTTCAAAATAAATTACACAGTTGCTGTTTATTGCAAAATCATTATCGCATTCATTTGACAACTATTATCATTGAATTCAAAATTTCTAATCGTTTATAGACTTCAGTTACAATTCCCCTATTTAAATTTATTAATTGAAATATTGCAAATCTTGCCTGTAACAGAAATATAACACTTGTTTAATGATGAAATTTATACGTACCACAAGGACTGTAAAGAGCATAATGCACGTTTTAAATTGTAGCTGGAAGTGACTCAAAATTTACCTGTTTGTCATTTTTTGTCAGATTCTTGATAGGTTAGTATTTGTAAAAGATTTGATTTTAAAAATTCTGAATAGTAAATTAGTATTAACTTAAACATGAATGAAACACAAACAAAATATTTACTGGGTAGTCAATGCGAACGGAATTCGTTTAGTGTGTATAGAATGTTCTTTACATTATAATAGCAGTTGCATAGAAAGATGTGCATTTCTTACCGTATAAATACAAATTTTATTTATCTTAGATTATTCCTCTTGTAATAGAGACTTCGGAGGTTAATGTTTTATTATTATTATGTCTCTTAGTTTAAAAGAATTCAGTTTCCACGCAACTTTTGATAAATTTTCACTTCAGTTGCTTCTTCGACATCAATGTATTCTTCGGGTGTTTTCATTGCAGTAAGTCGGTAATCTTGAATTTACCTTACTGTTGTTTGTAATTCATAGTAATCGCAAATTTAACTTTTAAGTAATTTCAAAGAAATTTGCGTACAATGAAATAGTTTCAAAACGATAACGATGAAAAATTCGGTATATTTTTAGTCACTTAATTTACACTTCATATAATTGAGCAAATTGTATGGTTTAAAAATTCGCATAGTTTTTACATTCTTGTCACAACTCGTTGCAAAGGAAATTGCGGAAACGCTTCTTGGTCAATTTTAATGGTTTTAAATAGGTTAAATACAGAAATCAATTTCATTTAAATTAGTTTAATTAGTTCTAACATTTTAAAATGTTTCTATTCTTCCTTTCTGAATCGAATATTAAAAACACACGAAACAACCTCATCCGAAAAAGGGATATATTATTCTGCAATATGGACACACTTTTGTCAATGTTAAAACATATTTTATTACTGTGACTGTAATATAATTAATAAGTAGAAAAAATGTGTCTCAGTTTTATAAGCGCTCTAACCCTTATTAATCGCGCACTTTTCTTTCAAGGAAATCACGACTCTCTAATAGAAAGCTAAGTCTCTCTAGCTAATTAATGAAAATTATGTTCTTGATATTTCACCTTTTTCAGTAATTTATAAGTTCTTAATATATATAAGTAATAATACCTTTATATATTACCTTTTTCAGAACTTATATATTATCTTTTTCAGATTTATATAAGTTCTATAAGTTCTTAATATAAATTTAAAATACAAATTAAAATATGTCAATTATACATACTTGAATATTACACCTACAGATGGAAAATTCAATTTTAGCGACCAGTTTTAATCAAAAGATTTTTTAAAGACATTCTCGTTCTGAGTGTCCACTGAATTAAATATAAATCCAATATTAATACCGAGTATTTCGAGCTTTGAGTTTGCGGTAAAGAAAAATTATTTTCACGCTAGTTCTTCGACAAATTTCTACCCCTGTATTTCTTTCTTTATCTTCCATGGATGCAATTTAAGCGAAACTTCCTCGTAATTCAGTTACGAGTATTATTCATGAAATTAGTTCCCAGGGATCAAATCTAATTATATTGGGATCGGTTTTAGTTCGCCCTCAATCAGCTCTAGTACATCATGAGAAATGTAGGAGCTTTTTTTAGTTTCAAAGTGCGAACATTTGTTTCCAGATAATTTTGGAAAATTGAATTTCTTTCTAAGATTGCATCTGCTATTTTACAGGATGCGTTTTTCTTTATATTTATATTTAAATATTTCCATAATCATACTGCTGCAGAACTGTAACGATCTGAGACGTGAAAAAAATTATAATTTATATCTTTGGATATTAGCAAAACGTTCATTTGAGTTAAAATTATATCCATTGCCTATAGGGATATAGTATCATCTAGGAAATATCTTTTACTATTCACGATTTCGCATAATCTTCACAAATATCAAACAGATATTATTTTGTTATGTACCAAAAATAGAAAAATATTAACAAGCCCTCCAGTACAAAGCAATTTCTTTACAATATAGGCACTTTAAACTAAATTCTTTTAAAAAATTTGTGCCATGAGCTTGGCACCAAAAGAACTGACGTTTCACATTTCACATAGTACTTGTTTTATCTACGTAAAACATTGAAAATTTAAACACTTTTCTAAAACTTGTGTATATCACATAAGAATCTTCTAAAACTAAAATTTGCAATTATAAATCACATCTCTTGCATCTGGTAAAAAAATGTGTACATGAATTTACTTAGTTTAAAAACGGAAGGAAATTCTTATTGAAATTCCAAGCAGTTTTAAAAAAAACGTACGTGTATTACATTGTAAGGTTTATATTTATTTTAACTAACATTTATTTTAAGTTTAAACTATCTTTCCTGTCAAGCCTTACTTTCCCCTGGAATTGCCAATGCCAGAGTATGTAAATTTTAGTAGAACGCGCAAAGATTCGAATTGTCAGCGGAAGTAATCTGAGTTAAATAGAAGGGAAACGAGTTCGAAAGTGTGCTTTCTTGCTTCACGAGCGTGGAGGTGGCTAGTTAGAAATTGAAGAACCACGCGTTTCGGCCTGTGTGCTTGCCTCGGCAGATTGTTAATCTTTCAACGTAATATTCAGAAGTTTGCTGAATTATCAACGGTATCTTAGAACGCGGTGAGGTTAGTTACGTTTAGAGAGCCTCGTAGTTAGTCACTTGTTACTATTCTTTTTTTTAGTTTCTTATTTTTATTTTACCGCCGGGTCGGCGTAGTTTGTGAGAGTCAAGAGCACGCATTTGTAATTTCTAAAGTTGAATGAAAAGGGATTTAAACCCTTCTCAAGACTTTGTCTACTTTCCAGTTCTCAGCAGTCACCACTATTGTTGCGTGCAGGTTGGAAGCGCGCAACATTACAACATATAGTTTTCAGAAACATTGTTTATACATGTGCTTGCAACTTATACATAGGATATATTCAAGACGACTTCATTACACATTCTATTACAAAATTTATGTAATTAAGGTAATCTCTACCTGCCTTTATGTTTTTGAATCATCCTATATAACACGATTATCTATATAGGGCTTCTACATTACAACATATCATTTAGTTCGTATAAGCTCTAGCAAAATTTCTTGAATGATGCATACCTAAGATGAAATAAGCTTGATGACATTCTTTGAACAAAGTATAGAATTATGTAATATTGTTATGTTTAATACCAACCCCAAATGTTTCAGGCAATAAAATATTTTCAATCTGAATATGAAATACAGAGCGAAACTTTTGGAATATTTTATTTCTCTTTGAAAGGCCAATAATGCTTTTGTCACGGTTCTTAAAAACAAATTTAGCACTAATGAAACTATATAGTACTGATTTAATTACATAATCAGTACAAATGCCCTCAGACGGTTTTGCCATACGGTCAGTATCCTGAATGACTACAGCAATATATCGAGAAAACAAGACTAAAAAAATAATTTCTCAGAGAATTTCTGCTAAAACTAAATTCAAGGAATTAATGAATTTAGAAGGAAAATGTTGATACATAGCAACAATGAATCTAAAATAATCAAACTTAAATAAATTAACGTTTTAGTTATCCATATACTGTCAAATGATCTTTTAGACATAAGGTCTCATTTTGTAAAGATCATACCTCCATGTTTTCTGCAGTTTAACATTCTTAAAAACAGTCGTCTTATATTTAGGAAATTACGCAGAAGTCATATCGTTAATCTCCGGCAGACCTAAAAATGCCAGATTATCAACTGGATAGAATTCATGCTACTAAGATTAGTATGTAAATGTCTACTTAACTTCATCTACTTCTTTTTGGTAACTCAAACTGAAATATTATATTCACCCTTTCTGTCTCTACAGATGGTTCATCTTTCAAAGCGACAGTTAAACTTTTCTCTCTGTCATATTATTTTATTTAACATGTGTATTTACTTCAAATATATGTGTATCTACTTCAGACTTTCATTCATCCCTGGAAAAAATGTTTATTTAAAAAAAGGGTTTTCGCTTCTTGTCTACAATGTGAGCCACTTTTATAACATTTATTTATTTCATTATGGTAATTTATCTGTGAAGTTGAGCAATCGTTATTATGAAGTCGAAGGACTTCTTATATTTTTTCATTTAAAGATATTTCCTTTGTTTTAACAAATATAAAGATAAATACTAATAACAAATAAAAATGCTTCATTCTTAACCGTAAATAAATACTTCGAAGCATATTTAATTCTAGTGATTATTTGAATAGAAATAAAGTTGATAGTCTTTTAGAATGAGCTGTATACTATACTAAAATCTCTTCATCGAAGTGTACTTTTATTACTGTTGGGTAAAAATTGCATTTGTTTACATCCATATGAGCTTCTGATAAAAAAAGACCCATTTCTCTCTTAAAACTTGTTTAATACTTCATAATACTGAGTTTGTGATTTGCAATTTCTCTCGACATTCTAAAAATTAAATTACGTTTCATCTACATACAGCTATGGCGATTACAACGGTATCAAATGTAGTAATACAGAGATTATAATTATTTTTCAATTTGTGCTGCAATAATAAAATGATAAAACATACAAAAAATTATTGTTTATTCGTTACACTGCATAGTGCCAAAATATCAAACTGCATTCTGCAAGTAAATTTCTATTTCTTGATTGTAGCTACTTAGTTATAATCATTACGGCCAATAAAAAGTTTCCATTCAAACACAACATGAACATAATTCTTCAGAGCAGATTCGTAATACGGAAAAATTAGAGGGCAAGCAGCCACCCTGACACATCTTCGCAAATATTCTTTCGTATCTTAATTGAAACATGATCAGTTATTTGTCACACAGAAAGGAAAAGTTTCAGGGGAAAAAAGTTCTCGCCATAGAAAGAAATACGAAAATTTGAAGAATAACTTAGCATTGCCTCAAGCGAAAAAGAGAAGTGTCTCGGTGTTTCAGCTGCTACATAAAGCGAAAGGGAAAACACAGAAGCTTATCTTCGCCTGTTGTCAAGGTTCGAGAGAGGGAAAATTTGGCCATACCGAGATCTTTTATATAAAACGTCTAAGGGTTTTTATATAAAACGTCATAGCGTATAGAGGCTTGTCCTCACAGTAATGTGTAATTCTGAATTACATTACACATTATTACTATAAGCACAGACATTTACATTTCCACAATATACTCGCCTATCATGCTTCTAGGCTTCTTCCAAATTACTGTCAGGTGTCATATACCATCAGTAAGTCCAGTTCTGTTGACATCCTGCAACGACAGCCCTAAATCTCAGGTAACCTCCCGTGTACTATTCTGATTTATACCATGTAGTGTTTCTTTTATTTTGGCAAAAAGATCATAGTCACATGGTGGGTGAATATGGTGTATTATATTTCAATACAATATATCCCCACCGTAGCAGGAGATCCGTGACAGCTCCCCCTTATGACACAGTGCATTGTCTGTTAGCATAGCATGACGAGATTTAAAACCTGCGACATCATCTGCTCCCAGAGCTCAAGAGTAAGGGACGACACTTACTGAATGAATCCCTTTACTTCTTCATGACAATGCTCGGTGTCACAATGTGAACCTGTTGCGTATCTTCTGTGATTAGTGATAAGAGATACTGAAACACATAATTTTCACACGATACAACTTCCAGTGACTATGATATCTTCGCAAAATGGAGGAAACATCGCAAGGGACCCATTGCAAGAGTACAGAGGAGAGTTTTAGAGGTTTCGCTGTGAAATGTCTATAGAACTGGGTATCCTGACGGTGTTAATTTCGTAGAAAGAAGGAGACATAGCAGGTGATTATATTGAGAGGTTGTTGTAAGTATCGCAAGTATGGTAATAAAGTTTTTTCAGAATCTTTAATGTGTTGCCACTCCCTTGTCAACTCTTATAATATCAAATTTTACTTTCAAATATAGGTTTTATTAATATTATTATGTACTTGTTCTGCCCTAAAGCACTACGCGGAAGGGAGGGATACCTTTGTGGAGGACTTTGTAAGGTAAACTGGCTCGTATTAACTCGTTACACATGGGGAAAACCACGAAATCGCCCATGCAGCCAGCCCATTCGCAGGATTCGAACCTCGGTCCGAACTGCAAGTGTTTAGGGACTTCCCAGCTCGGCCGCTGGTGAGCCAAAATATAGGTATAATGGCAAAAGTAAGATATAATTTTAAAGCAAAAAATTCTTATTTGAAAGATATCTTTGTTGAATTAGATTCTAACGTAAGGTTAAAAATTTTAACCAAATTTATAAAATACCGTAAATCTTACAAGATAGTAAATGGTGATGAAGGAAAATCTTCATACATATATTGTACCTACTAACTAACCTTCTAGTACCTACTAGATATTGTATTTTGATAAAACTAACAAGTGTCTGTAAATCTGTAATAAATCTTGCTACTCTAAGGCCGAATGTTCTGAAGTAAATGTTTTTGGAAATAAATAAATCTTCTTAACCAGAAATATTCGTCTCAAAATGAAGAAGTTTGAAGAAAGAAAACTTTACGACACTACTGAAAACAACGGGGGAAAGCACAGAGTAAAACAAACAGCTGAGAATATTCCTGTTTCGCTAAGTAAAGAAAATTCAGTGTCGAAAGAATAAAACTGTTTTCCTCATTTACTTTACGATCGCAGACATTGTACTTCAATCTTGCGGGCTAAAAACTAAGCTTTATCAAAAATATAAATGCATAAACATGTTCAAACACTTTTATTTAAAGAATGTAGACAGTAGATTTGCGGAAAGAAGCAAATTTTTACTTTAAAATACGATTTATATTTTTGATAAATTGGGGCTTTTGTTATTTGCCCCATTTTGATTCACTTCGAAAAGTATCTCTAATAATATTTTCCATTTTTTAAAGTTTATGTCCTACATCTCCGTAATACATATTGAAATTTGACTCCAAATGTTATTTTTATCATATCATTTACCTAGACGCTGCATAATTAAACAAACAATGCTGCATATTTAAAAACTCTAAATCAAAACCACAAATGATCACGCGCATCCTGATATTCATATGTAAAGTAAATATCCTAGGGTTACAAGGCCATTCAACTAGTAACAATTATAGGCAGACTATGTACTTAAGACTTTAAATTTAACTACTGAAAAATGTAATCATGAGGCAGTTTTGTAAGACAGTTTTGAATGCAGATAATTTGTCGGTGCTCTTGAATCCTGTGCTGATCAAACTGTGTGCTATGTCTGTCATGACTACCTAAAAGGTACGTCCAACAAAAGTAAATAACGAGACTTGAGTAACGTTGAAGACGAGGGTAACGTTGAAGTTCAATGGAAGCACTGAGTATTCTACACTATTAAAATAACTTTTCACCAGATTTTATCGAAACTTAATGGAAGTTGGTTTAAAAAACTTATTATTACATCATTCAACGGCAGAAACTGGTTATATCATCTATCTGGGTGTGCAAGTCGCCAAAAGTTTGACTTCAATTTGTAAAAGTGCGGTTAGACAGTGGATGACCGGCAGCGTCTAAAATCAAGTTTACGGAGTCAAAGACTTTTTGGCGTTTTGGCTTCCCTGCTCCGAGAACTAAATCCCACTGCAGGTCGACTCCCCCTTTGGGCACGTCATGGAGGTTCAACCTCCACTATTACCCTCCAGAAGAGCCGCGCACCACCTGGAGACGGGCCCCAGGCAGCACCGGTCGTCAAGTGCTCCTACCAGTCGCTCGGGCGAGCCCGTCGCAGCGGGACATTACCCAGCGACCCCGGGGGATATGTCCCCCGGGTTACTAGCACCTCACCGCGCTAGGACATGCCAGACTCCGAGGCCGGCCAATAAGTGACCTTTCCCAGAGCCTTCAGAACCACCAAGTTCATAAATTTTATACCCCCGTGGCCGAGACTGCCTAGGTACAGATCCTAACCAGTAGCTTCGCAGAGTTCTCTACGTCGACCCCCGGGGGGGGAGTCAAAGACTAAATAAATAGTTAGAAGATAGAAGAGGTAGATAACAGAAGTATTTTGGATACCTGATAAGTACAAATAGGAAGCAAGTTTTACCCGTTAAGGGAAAAACACTAATCGAGGATATCAGGTCACTTATGGGGCGTCGCATATGAGACTATGCTTTTTGACTCCATGCTGCAAGCCCTTTTCACCTTACGGAGTTGAGAAATTTTCTTCTTAACTCCGTGGTTTTAACGCAGGACGTTTCCCATTCGGGCACTCGAGTTCCACCCATGCAACTTAGAGACAATTTTTTAGAAGAGCAATTTATACATATTCCATTTCCTGCAAAAATCATATAGTCATTTTGGGTGCAGTTGACTATTTTTGGACTACGCATTGAGTTTTTAATTTCTTTTACAAATCATATATTTTGTTAGTTATTCACACGTATTTGACAATGCACTGAAAACTTTCAATTGGTAGGTACGTTGTTACATCATTCATATACTATACTCACATCCTTTACATCCTCCATATACTTATCGATTACATGTAGTATACTACTACAAATTAGCGCAGAGTGTGCTTTACCTGTGACTTGCTGTATAACCCTACACTTATTACACATACGTTTAGCTACATCCCTAATGTGAGCCTTACACTCGCTACATTTATAAATGTTTCGATTCTACACCCGAAAAAATGTTATTTTTACTTTGATATTGTTACGATTTTTTTCTGACACCAGTTGTTACGTTATTTTCTTCTTTCACGTTCGTACAGGGTTCGTGAGAATTTGGAGTGAATAACGACGACACTTGATGAAGCATCGAAACACATTTTATTTAGCCAATATTAATCAGAACAGCTCCAAAATCACGTTACAGTCGTCGAAGATCTACTGTAAACACGCTGGAACAATCAGCGACACAACCTTCACACTGTCATCCAATAACGGTGAAGACAGCTTCACTGCAAAGCACCAGAGTACAGCTCCCGACTCTGCTCGGTCGTTCTCGGAACTTCTACAGTAAGCAATTTAGTGTTATAATATTAATACACTAAATTGCTGTATTACTGTATTATTATTATATTATTGCATTTGCACTCTTTCAATTCATGCTGTTTTCACTGTTTTGGAGACCTATTAAAAAGTTCATTCTGCTAAAAGGAGTACTTTTTGCTTTGTTGTTTTGTTATTTCTGAGCAGAGAAGAGCCATTATTTTAACCATTGTGCCTTCATCTGCTTGGTGTACCTCTTGAAAGCCAATATAGCTATCCCTGAGAACTTACTGTGAAGAGCAGCCATCAACGGACATGTGAAGGTACAAGGTGATTCTTTTAGAACTGACCTATTCATCATTGGGCTGTACATTTGTTAAAAAGGCATCCGATTTTAATGCGGCGGCAAAAGATTCAGAAAGGATGAGAATTTAGTGGACCATCATGTTTTTACGTGAGCAACGCCGAAAAAAAGAAGAAATAAATAATCAAAACCACTTAACTCTTACTATCTTCGGTCAGATCTGTCGTCACCAGATGTCTTCTTATGGGGTTTTCTGAAGGGTCGTGTCTAAGGCGATAATCCACACACACTGAACGAATTGAAGGCCAGTATTTCTAAGGAAATTGCAAACATCACTGCCGACACATTGCGAAGCGCTGTAGCTAGCTTGGAGGGGCGAGTTCTGTTATGCCTACGCCATTTTCAACATCTACTGTAAAGTAACTTCTGATTATGAAACTTTATTACCTTTACAAACCTTTACTAGTCACGTTTGATATGCCACATAGCAATCAGAGTGTTTAACCACGTTTTTTATAGACGCAAGCTACTCCTCCTACCATTTCGAGATTTTTCGTTATTTCTTATTTCTTCTTTTTTCGGCGTTGCACATTAAAAACGGGACGGACCACTACATTTTCCTTCTTCCTAAATCTTTTGCCTCAAACCGCATTAAAATCGGATAATTTTTAACAAAACTACAGCCCAATGAAATAGGTAAGTTCTAAAAGAATCACTTTGTATAATGATGGGGGTAGTCTTTTCGCCCGCGAGTACTACAACATGAGATTTCTTTTATAAAACATGTTGATAAGAAACCGTGCGTAATCGGGGATTTATTTAGGAAGAAATTACTACTTTGCCTGTATTATTTGACCTGTAGCCAAAATTCGTAGACCTCGGTTTACCTTGAGGGGTATTGTTTCAATCACTTTGCTATTATCTATTCTCTATATCATTTATCTTCCGGTAACATATGATCTTGTCCATTTTATGTCTAGTGTCGGGGCTGTGGTATTCTAGATCACTTCCTTTTCTAGTTGATCTGTTTATTCGTTACTGGAGAAGCCAAACTTTCACACAAGAAATTGTAATGTAAAGTTGATAGTTGTTTGATTACTGAAAAAATATTTCTTGAAATATTGGGAACGGTGATTCTTGTTAGACAGCACAAAACTCGCTGAGAAGCTATCGTATTTAATCGTAAGTTTTCGAAATTCATATGCTATTGCGCATATAATTGCTGTTTAATTGCCGATAAATCAGCCTGAACTGCACTATTCTCGAACTTTATGAAACCTTTCCCTATGATCCTTTCTTTCAATCGTATGAAAATCACATAGACAGAGATCCTCTTTTTTTATAGGTTTTTGAGCCACCAGTAAATGCTATTAGTAAGAAACAGTCAAGATTGCAGTTTATAGAAATTGTTCTAAATTTTAGTCGCTGTCATTTGATTGGTTGGCTACATGGGAGCTTTCGTGATTTTTCCCATGTGTAGCTTGTATACGAAAGTTTCCCTTAGAAAGTCCTCCACGATGACATCTTTCCGCTTAGAAGATAGTACTCGAGTGCTTTGCCATAATCATAGTCATAGAAACAAAATCTATGTAAACATCTTTGACGATCATCTAAAGGCTTTATTGAAGTTCCTTTTCCTTATAATATTAAGCCATCTTTTAACAATCCAATGTGGCAAAGCCTCAGTTTTGAGAGACGATGTAGAGACGTTAGATTTTTTTTCTGAAGCTGGATAAGTGAAAATTGTGCAGTGCCCTCCTCGATACCCGAACCCTGGACCTCCCTCTAGGATACGCGTCAAGTATGCTTCTAGTTACACAGCGAAGCTATGTGAAAAGAAGGAGAAATTACTTTATATACTCCCCCTTTAAAGGGCGACTGGAGATGAGGGGACCCAATCGCCAAATCGTGGTAGTGACGAATTATCGTCCATCACGTTTTTAGTTCAGGCACCATTGTACAGCCATTTTTTTTTTAAGAAGAAGAAGAAGGATACGTGAAAAATGTTAGTGCTCTCGCCGGGACTTGAATCCTGGACCTCTCGAATACGCGTCGATTATGCTTCCAGTTACGTTGCGAATACATGCGAAAGGTGGGGGAAACTAACTTATAACGAAAAAAACAACTAAGTAGCCATGCACTTAAATCGGTTTCTAACATTCAAATGACACTCTCTATTTCTTAATCGTAATTATCAGATTTATATTTATTTATTGAAAAATGTTTCCTTCTGCATCACAAAGTATCACACCAAGCTTAGAAAGCGTAAGTAACGGAAAGCACATCAACTTTAAATAATACGAATAAATCAAACATATATGATTGAAGAAAAAGAAAACCGAAACGTGAATACAAAGAAAATAATTTACAGTATTTAAAATAAGAGTCAACGAAGTTATTAAAACGAGGGACATTTTAATGAATTTCTTGCATGTTTAAGCAAAGGGCAATGAAAACGTTAAGTGGAAGAAACTTCGCTAAACTCTGAGATCACAACAGCACAATTCGGAAAAGTTCGGCTTAAACCATTCAAAATAAACATTAAACTTTCCAGGACACAGACAATAATTGCCTAACGTTAAAATTGAGAAATAAGTCCTTACTTTTCAGCCTTTCAGAGATGGTTGGATAAAATCTCTTTTAATCTTTAATATCTCCCTTATGAGAAGAGATATAATCGTAACTTATTTTTCGATCATTTTAGCTTTGAATACTTTTTTAAAGTATGACTTTGGAATATTTACATCAACATTAATGTTTTTTTCTACTTGCATTCTTGGCAAGCCAATCAGCTTTGTCATTTACATATTTCCCCGATACTTACGAACAAATGTAAGAAATCACACTTCAATACCTTTCTCCAGTAAATCCCCGACAAACTGCTGTATATTAACAATAATATCATTACATGATGAGGTACCTTTTAGGGACACCAAAGAAAAGAGAAAATCAGTGTAGACGATTAAGTAAATGGAAACATGTCTATCCTGGCTTCTTATCAACTTATTTTTAATAGAAGTTCAGAAATACAAACAGTGCATTCATTTCTAATACGAAACTGGTGGTGCCAATTCAGTATCATCCTCCTAGAACATCTTTACAACTAACTCGCCTCTAAACTCTACGCAGACTATCGGAATTAAGCTTCTTTTTTAGGCGCAATCCCCATGCTCTACAGTCACATAAAACGAAGGGGGACAGCACCTTTCTTGTAAATAAAACATTCGAATTAGTACCAAAACAACTATATGCAATTCGATTCAAATCCCGCTGAAGTCTCTCACTTTTATTGTAAATATAGGAATTATGCTTTTTTTCAGTTAAATTTGCTGTTGAATAAAATACATAAATATGTAATTTCATTCACCATCTCAAGCGGATTGTCATTTATATGATATCCATCTTAAGTAATATGTTTTTATCAATAAGTATCGTCTTAGATTTTTGGTGGTTAAATTTCAGCATATAATTTATCGACCACTCACAAATGAAATTTAAAATATCCTGGGCAAAGGGAAAACACCTGGGCAAAGGGAATGCCACGTCACCTTGCAGCTTCCTTTCCTGAACAGAGAGCAACAAATCATCAGAAAAACACAACTGAAGAGATAAGCGAGTTTTTTTCTGCAACAGTCCGTTGATAACGAAGACACTGGGGAACTATTTGTAACATAGTTTCTGTTGGGTTCAAGAAATCCACCTTCATTGTTTCTTAATCTTTTATTGCGTGGGCAAGCACATAAAATATTTACAATTTTCAAACTACTTTAAGATACGAACATTCACATAAATATTTCATGTTCAAGCAATATCCTTTTCGGCATTCAAATTCAATCGACAGCCTTTTATGCTATTGGGAAAAATCATTCTGAAAAAAAAAAAAAAAAAAAAAAAAAAGAGTTGGCATAACCTTTTGCTCACATGGTGCGCTAGAAACACTACTGTAAAGTTCATATATGTAAAGTTCATTCACCATTGACTATTCCATAGAGCTGTATCGTGCTCAGAGATGAATGTCATTTCCTATATCGGTCGGATGACTGGAGCATGCATGTATGCAGGAGGATTGTCGGACATTATAGAGAGGCATATTTCCATAATCTAATTGTCATTGTGCAGCGGTTACTCATTCTATGTCATAGTGTAGCATCACTTGTCCCCATCTGAGCCATTTCCTATAATGCCACGTCACCTTGAGTAACTTACACAGCATAATGCCCCGTGATACGTCGATGAGCGCTTTTGACTTGCTGTATTGCCAAACTATTACGTTTATCCGAAGCTATCTGTCAGCAAAATAATGCCCGCTTGTGCACAGAGTATCTTTTTACAGTCAAAATACTTCTTTGTCTTGCCTGTTCTCCAGAAGTTTGAAAATCGAGCACAAGTATTTCGGATACGTCAACTTGTTGAACAGATACATGATACTCAGCAGCAAATTCCGCAGGATAGCATTTGACGTTTATATACGTCCCTGCTAGATTAAATAATCTCGTTCATTTCTTTCAAAAGTAGCTATATCGAACATATAACATTCCAAAATTGGCCCACCAGCGGCCGAGCGGTAAAGTTGCTGAACACTGGTAGTTCGGTCTGAGGTTCGAATCCCGCGAACGGGCTGGCTGCATGGGTGTTTTCGTGGTTTTCCCCATGTGTAACGTGTATACGAGCCAGTTTCCCTTAGAAAGTCCTCCACGAAGGCATCCCTCCTCTTAGGCAGATAGCCCTAGTGTGCTTTGTCATAATTAAAATACACCAACACCATTCCAAAATTATGCGTGAAAAATAAGATACATTGATTGTTCTCCCTGCTTAAGCATTACTGATCATGCAAAACTTCATCAAGATCCTAATTTTTTTTTCCCGTAAGTGCAAACATGATCAATTAACTGTCGACGTATAAATGACGACGATCAATTAACTGTCGACGTACAATTAACTGTCGACGTATATACTATAAAGACTAAGGTATTTATTTATGCCACATACTTATGATCATATAATATACAGGGTAAATCTGAACAAGTGGGAAAACCTTTAGGAGGTGATAGAAGGCAGCTGTTCGAACAATATTCGTCACAGAATGTGTGGTCGGAACGCAAGCGGTGAGAAGTTAAAGGATAATTTTCCACTTCACATTTAAGGAATGAGCATAAAAATGAGAGTAGATACTTCAGAAAACATTTTATTAACAGAACATAATCATAGAAATTGCTCAAAAGGCCTTCCTCCAGCTGCAATGCAGGCTTCACACTAGCGAGATAGGGGGACTGACGCACATGTGCGAAAACACCAGACACTTCCCGAACATCGCCGGCAACAACGGCGATCCTGGAGACTAGATCCATGCTGGTTTCAATGAAGCACTCATAGATTATGTTTTTCATATGGTTCCATAGGAAAAAGTACAAACACGAGAGATCCGGTGATCTAGGTGACCAAGCTATGGGATTACCTAAACCAATCCCTCGCCCTGGAAATTTCGTGGTTCGTATAACCAGCAGTCATCTCGGCAATCCACGGTAGAAAACGTAGTTGGGTACGAGGACGACCCTTTATTTATTTACAATGTCACCCAGCGGCTCGTCGTTTGCATTCCGACCATATATTCTATGACGATCATTGTTCGTATAGCTGCTTTCGATCACCCTCTAAAGTTTTGTCCACTTGTTCAGATTCACCTTGTGTATATATATATATATATATATTAGAAAAGGTATTTCTACATCATCTCCAATAAAAACAAATTTAATTAAAGCTATATGAATTATTAGAAAAAATTTTAGTGAGTATTTTTAAGTAGCTTTCCAAGTCTAGAGTTATCTAATAATCTATCTAGAGTTATCTAGTAAAATTATTTAAAATCTGAAAAGAAAAATCCTTTGACCGTAAAAACTCCAAATATTAAATTCACAAATCCAAAGTACTGAAAAAGTAGTTAATGATCACAGATTAATTGACTTGCCAAGGGGAACAAACCAATCTACTATCAATTAACAATAACCAAATTAAGTGAGAATGTTTGGTATTTTTTCAAATAAGGATCAAAATAGTTATTTTGCTAGAATTAGTTCATAAGTTAAGAACAATACTCAATTATTAGAAAGATATTAGTCCACTTGAACCGAAAAAAATTATCATAAATAAAATATATAAAAATGAGTAAATTCTTCTTAATTTAAGGTATACGTTAAAAATTGAATTAGACAAAATCCTTATTTTAGAAAAAATATTCCCCGACACTTTCACAGTATTGTAAAATAATAAAAAAAATTATCGATGTTTGTACAAATTAATATATATATAAAAGAAAACATTAATAGAAAATGTATAAACGAATATATTATTCTAGATTAAAACTTTTTTTATAATCAAAAAAGATCATCAGTAAAAATATTAGTATTAAAACTTTAATTTCAATATCAAAATTAAAATGAGTATATTGTTTTAGAATAAAACATTCTTTTATAATCAAACCCAAAATCGAAAGTAAAAATAAAATTTATTCTTTCTGAAAGATTAAAATGTTAATTTCAAAATCAAAAGTAAAATCAAAATTTATATATTATTTTATAGTAACTTAAAGTAGCTATTTACATACAAATAAAGAACAATGCCAAAAAGGAAATTAAAATTAACTTACTTGTCTGCAAAATTTAAAACGAAATGGCTGGAAATTAAATATATTCAGTGTTGGAATGTAGTAGGGTTGCCGTAGTAAGTGGTTGGTGAAATGTTGTTCTCTATTTGAGATACGGCAGCCTTAAACTGGCAAGAAAAGCTTGAGTGTTAATTGAAGTTGTTGTCAGAGACTAGTTTTTTTTTGGGGGGGGGGATTTATTGAATTACACAGAAGAAATTAATTAGTTCTTTTCTGGCAAAGCTCTATTATTAAAGTTATTATTCAATTTGTATGTATATACTCGTATGTGTGTGTGTGACCATACAGTAATACCTTTCGTGGCTTTCACCAAAATATCTAGGTGTTATGAAAACAATTGTAATCTTGTAGAAACATTAGGTACCTAATGCAAAATTAGCAACGCCTTCGCCGGAAATCGAACCACGGACCTTTGGAATACGTGCCCAGGGTACTGATCACTACACTACGAAGGCATGCTTAGAAGGCGGGAGAAATACCTTTTAATCGTAAGACAATTTAATCACAGTTCCAGATGATTCTGGTTGTCAATGGAGGTGGTGGGCTTACAGAGGTAAGGTTATGTTGCCTATGTTTATGTTGGTCTCAGAAATACTGGTCTCGTATGGAAGTAATTGCTATAGGAAGCTAGTGACCATGAGACGTTTTATTGAACGCGAAGACTAATGAGCAAAATAATGCAGAACCATATAATGCATCATTTGATCAAAGATGTACTGACTTTATGAAATCCAACCAACTTTTAACACATTTGATTTTAATAGCATTTGTGTAAAAGATTAGTACGCACGTGTTAAAGACTGTACAGTACATGCGTAACACAAATAAATACATGTGAAATTTTACAAGATGTCTTCGTTTTCCTCCAAATATTCTTAAACTCGGAAGAAAATGCGAAACTATAGACTATTCCAAAACTTCGATTTTTCTGTAGAAAACGGTTACGTTAACGAGTTTAAGGTATCACCACTATTCAAACACAAAAGTTATTTGAAAGATAACCCATAATCCATATGCCATTTTTCCTTTCCGTGACATTCTGAATGTTATTATTTATGGATAATATCAAAAAACGTTACCCATAAATTAAAAGTTTTTATTTATGTTTCTACCATTGATTTATTGTCAGAGATTGCACATCACCGATTCATAGACATTGTATTTTGCAAAAAATAAACTTTTGACACCGAGTTTAATTCAAATGTTTTAATGTAATTTGAGAGTTATGCAAGATATCACACTTCTTTGGAAGCAAATTTGTCTGTCCAAATACTTTTGTTTACGTCAGATGAATGAGAAGTATATTTCTTTACCTGAACAAAATAAAAGTATAATTTAAGAGAAAAAAGGAAACACAGTTACATTAAAGAGTTCTTCACTTTTATCTTGTTAAATGTAACGTCGAGGAACCTGGTGAATTGATAAGCGAATAATCGCTTAAGTCCAAGAACAGAAACGTAAACTCAAGAAAAGTTAATTACCCTTTATTTCACTCAAAGAAAGATTTAACAATTAAGACTGAATAACACGCCGAATAAATACTAATTCAGAAGTCAAACAACAAAAATCAGCGTATTATTTACAATTTTTTTTTTTATTATTATTTACAAAATTTTTTGCAGCTGAAGATGGTGGTTCGGTAAAACCATCGAAACTAGTCTGTGAAAAAATTTTTTAAATAATACGCTGATTTTTGTTGTTTGACTTCTGAATTAAAGATTTAACAGTCGGCCCTTTTCTCAGGGCGTACAGCAAAGCCTCCTCTTGGGCTCAGACCCAAAGTCTAAGAAATACAGACTAACTAATGACTAGCTAAAGAGATTTAGCCGAATCTAACACAATTCTAAACTAGTTGGCTTGTTAATATAACGGGCCAACTATATTAACGGGCCTATATTATTATTAGCCAGTCAAGCTATCAAAAGGCACGTAATACGGCTGAACGTAATAACAGCTTAGAGAGACGTAGTCCAAAGGCAAGCGTGCGCTATTCAAGAATCCTAACTCTCTCTGGCGAAGTCAGTTGAACTTCACTTAAATACTATTCTACTTCTTATTTGCATTCAAAGCGATTCTAAAAACTCATTCTGGTAGGGAGTTGTAAGCTGAAGCTAGAAGAGACGATAAAAAGGCATAAACTGAAAGTAGCTGTTATAAAATTAAAATATACTTTACAACATAATAATGCTTTTTAAAAAAATTAATTCTCCTATTTTATTAGTTAGAGATTTTACATATCCTTGCTAATATGCGTGCGTAGAATATTTTGCACTGAAACAAAGGCAACTGCCTATTTGTCCCTCGAAATTAGCTGAGTCTTTCTAACTGATTACGGTTCCAAACAAAGGTTGATTCTTTTCTCCCTTACTTTGAATGATAAAATTTGTGTTCGTCTCTTACATCTTACTCTGCGACAATTCAGTAACACACAAAATGTAACACATGCTACATCATTAGAGGATGGTTAAATTGGCAGCTGCGGTTTCATGAAACCTAAAAATTGGGTATAGATAAAATTTATTCAATTGTAGACCACGTCTTATATCAAAGGGGAATAGATATAAAGAAATATTTCAATAATTTCTAAGACGGCTGATTATGATTCCATATGATTTTGATAAACATAATGTTTGTTCTATATTGTGTATATCTGGTATGATCTTTTTTAACTCATTGTTACAATTATATGACAACTGTTAATTGTACTGGAATCAACAAACATCTTGATTGAACTTTCGGATTTTATTACTATAATTTAGTACAAATTCCAATACCTCTGAGTTATATGACTTGAATGTTGCATGAACTGCACAATGCTTTGGACAAAACATTTAGTACTGGATTATGGAACATAAAATATGTTCATTTACACTTAAATTTGGACTCTAGAGATCAGACTTGATTCTTTCATGACTATATACTTCATTTCAATAGTGTGCAGATTCTGAACGGGGTGTTGATCCTTACTGTTCATTTACTTGTGTTTTTCTATTATATATAACTGACATTTATCTATGATCTTCTACTTTAAATATTTTGCATTTATTGTTACCATGTTTGTTACGGTAGGCGGCTGTCAATTCCTGTCTTAACTATTCTGGGAAATCTTAATATAATAACTTCAGATGTATTTCTTCAACGTACGCAATATATACAAATAACTCTGTATATTGTACTAATGTAAAACTTTGAAATTTGACTTTGACATTTTAGTGCCCGACTGATCTGTTTTGGCCCCGACCTAAGGTTGTGAGCCAGTAGTTAGTAGATGGTTTTACCTCTGAGTAACATATTCCGTTTGTTGCCTTTAGGCTAACTTAGGTAGGAAGTTGCTCCGTAGGTCAGTGTTGTTAATGGAAGTGGTCATCTTAGAGAGATATGCCTCACAAGCAGTGTTTATTTATATTTTCAGAAGTATTGATTCCTTTCAGATGTGAAGGTGTCACTACAGGGTTTACTGTATTTTAAATACGTAGATTACTGAGTATAATAATAATGCTCCGAAAAACTGGTGAAAATCTGTTGAGGAGAAGAAATCATTGATCATGCCATAATGTATAAATAGGTGTTTAATCTTACGGATGACATAAAAAATAGCTCATTAAATAAAAAGTAATTCTATCTCAAAACGAACACAACCAACAAAATAGACTATTTTTTCAATTTGCATATCATTAACCATTAAACTGTGTTTTAATGTTCCACTTTGGAATGACGGATGTAATATTTCATGTTTTTTAAAAATGCAAGCATACGAGGTAGTCGTTTATTTTGCGATTATTTCTTATTTATCTTGCAAATATAATATTACAAGAATAGTGTAGACAAGCATTCGAGGCCGTAGGATTGTGATACTGATAGGTGAAGAGCGCGTTATCGTAAAGCGGCTTCCCAACTTCCTTGCTCATACTTTGTAATGCTCTGTAAGGTATTTTTCCCTCTTTTCTACATGCCTTCGTGGTGTAATGGTAGCACACTCGGCGCGTATTCGAGAGATCCAGGTTTCGAATTCCGACGAGGTCTTTCCTCATTTTCACATCTCCTACTTCAAAAAATCCTAATGAATCGACAGTGGCCCCCGAACTAAAAGATGGACGATGAAAAGAAATTTGCAGCAGTTGGCATAAATGGCCTGCTTTATATTTCCAATAATTGTCACCTGGCACCTACTTGATGGGATAAATTTCTTTCATCTAGTTTTCATGACTGTTCTTGACTGGTAATGCAGTATCCTAGAATAATATTACTGATTTATTATTTTTCTAGCTTTTTTGATTAACTTATTAGCATTAAAACTGCCATTTTTTTTCCTTCTCTAGATGCGGAAGTTGTATGAGAATTTAAAAGTAAACGTTTCTTTTATGGAAATCAGTTTTAACGTTTCTGTCATTATTGCGATCCACAGAGAGATATTTTAATAAAATTTTAAGAAAATTCGAAAAGATAACATATTTGGAAAACATATCCAGATTTGTGCTAATGAATAATTTCCTTTTCTACTTTTAATTAGTAAAATGTTAGTGTTTCAACTATGTTGTGAATTTTGAATATCTCTCATTTCTGCAGTCATTAATTTTGCGATATTTCGTAAAGTTCAAATAACTACCTATGCTTTCTTCAAATGAAATTTAATCGTAGCAATCAGCCGTAGTAATATACGCAAATAATTCATAATACGCTAATAATTCTCAGACGAGGTTATTGCAACTAGGTGAGCATTAAGTTTTTAATTGTATGCAACAAGTCAAAACACGTGAGGACTTTTCGCTTAAAGCAGAATGCCTTTGTGGAGGACTTTCTAAGGAAAACTGAGTTGTATTCATATTAAACACGAAACGAAAGACCAGATAACAACCTTATCTATTCGGCCAGTGAGCTCATTTAACCAAATTTCGTTATTTTTAAATCGATTTTTTTAATTTTATTTAAATACCACATAATTATTAAGTACAATGTTTTAAGTTTGAAATATAGCTCTTTGTTCAGAAGCGTGCTACTCTTCTTGCAGCGTTTTAAAACTTAAAATCCATTTGTTAGGAAAAACCAAATATTTCTGGTTCAGTTTACCACATTTTAAAGATCAGTCTTTCTCGAAAAGTATTTTATACGTGTTGGAAAAGGAAACACTTTCCAGTGAATTAAATATCTCTGATATATGACTGTATTCGCTTAAAGTATGTTTGTAAGTTTATGTTTGCCTCAAATGCTTTTGTACACAAGCACATCTACCTCCGTTTTGCAAGTTTTATTTTGCTTTCAATTACTTTTACGTAATAAATTACTTTCAGTACAAATCAGCATGGTTATGTAACACATTTTGCAAAAACCATAAAAGTTCATTTTACAGTTCTTAAAGAAAACCTTTCAAGCCAAAATATTTTACTTTGTTATAATGAATCCTTACTTATAAAGCCTCATGCTAACTTTTATTAAAGTGTATATTATACGCTCCTTCTCCTCGTTTAAAAACAGGAATTAGAAAGAGTTCATAAACAATATACGTATCTTAATTGTCTAATTAAACATCCCTTAGCGTTTAAGGGTAAGTCAATTTTATTCACTGTGTTTAGTGATTTTTTGAATTAAATATGTCCAGTATCCATCTAAAAATATATTCTTCCATTCTGATGTGAAAATCTGTATAGGGTAAAATCTGAAAGCAAAGTTCGTAACTATAAACAATAACTTTCTAATCTGAAAATAGCCCCACCTAGGACTGAGTGGTTAAGGCCACTGAATACTGGTAGCTTGACCTGGTTTGGGTTCGATCGTAGGCGAACGGGCTGGCTGCATGGCTCGTTTTCATGATTTTCTCCATGTAGCGTGAACACGAGCCACCTTATAAGGTAGTTCTCCCGCCTTCTTAGCATGCCTTCGTGGTGTACTGGACAGCACGCTCGACGCGTATTCGAGAGGTCCGTGGTTCGAGTCCCGGGGAGGGCATTGCTCATTTTTCATCTCTCCTGCTTCCAAAAAAAAAATACCTTATGTCTCTACAGTGGCGCCCGAACTAAAAACGGTGGCAGATGACGATTCTCTACCACCAGGATTTGGCGATTGAGACACCTACACCCCTGGTCGCCCTTTAAAAGGAGTAGTATATAAGGTATTTCTCTCGTCTTCTTAGCATACCTTCGTGATGTAGTGGTCAGCATTTTCGACGCGAATTCGTGGTTTGATTCCCGGCAAGGGCATTGCTCATTTTTCATCTCTCCTGCTTTCAAAAAAAAAAATATTTAATATCTCTACAACCTTTCCTCAGAAAGACCTCCATGATAGCATCTCTCAGTCAGATAAAAATTCCTTGTGACTTTGTCGTTTCAGAATCACCTAACCCGTAATTTCAAAACTGATTCTAAATTCTGAATTTCCAATATTGGAGACTATTATTTGTACTAAAATTTGAAAGGCTGCAGTGAAAATCAACATTGCTTGTTTCCGTGTATCAATCGTCATTAGTTTCCTTCTTCATACTCATTTCAAATCCATCTACACTTCTAATACATTTTCCTGTCTATGTTGTCTTTGGGCAAACAGCTATTAAAACTTTCATAATCATCATTTCGAAGGGATAGCTTTGATAATTTTGAGTGAACTACTTTAAAGGCTCTTATTAATGAATATCACTCTCTTCCAGCTCCTAACTTCAATACATAATACAAGTTGAAACAATGCTTTGATTAAGCCTGACAGTAGTTTACATTCACTACTCGCCGCTTGACAACCGTAGTTTCGAAATCACTCTCTCTTTGTTTTATTTCAAAGCGTATATTACAGTAAACGATGGATATGAAAGCCGTAATTTAGGAGGTATAATACCTCATTTTCGCTTATCATTTCAAAGCCGTTATTGGGCACTTATGCCAGAAAATACTGAGAAAGCACGGAATATTTATAGCTTTGCATAAACAATGATTTAAGAACTCTAACTTGGCGTTATGATATAAATCATCATAATTGTAGAAAAAAATGATTCTCCAGAAATGTTTTCTAAATATTTTATGCTCGACAGAATAGTATATTTTCTGGTACATTACTGGTTTCAGCAAAGTGATAAATTTGTGTGCAAAGAAGCAATTTATGGTATGTCAAACACAGGCTACTATAATTTGTAAGCATTTCGACGAAGTCTTGTGAAACATGTTTTCCATTACTTTTTTGGATAGGAAATACTACAGATTGATTTGTTGAACACTCCGCATTTGTTAGCTTATTGCTGAAAAAAATTTTCCTCGATGAGAAAAAAATTTGAAGGAGATTTCCAACGTATGAAAGCACTAAAATTTCGAGGAATAGCCATAATATAATGCAAGATTTTTCGGTGCTTTGTCAGAATAAATCGCAATGAAAATTATTTTCAGGGAACCGGCTTTCCAATCCCCTAGCATTAAAATCTTATTTCATATAAGTTCACATTGATAATTTCCATTTGTAAAAATTCCATATCGCTCTCTTTAATACTTTTGGGTATGTCTTAAAATCATTTTATTTCAAATATGTGTGACGCAAACTACTTTTTTTAATTGTCTTAACGCGAAAACGCTTTTACGGTAATATTCTGTCATTGTATATTACTAGAAAGATTTTTGAAAACCATTTTTGTTTACCTGGCGAAAGGCTAATTTCTGTATCCTATTCAAATATGTATCATCCGTATAAAAAGCATTGAAGAGACATTACGTTAATTGGAAAAGCCGGAGAGAGGACAAATTAGCAACCGCCTTCGCCGGGAATCGAACCACGGACCTCTGGAATACCGGCACAGCGTGCAGAACCGCTACACCACGAAGGCACGCTAGGAAAGCGGGATATATACTTTATATACTCCCCTTTTTAAAGGGCGACTGTAGTTTTTAGGGGACTCAATCGCCAAATCCTGGGTGTGAGGATCCTCATCTAACACCCTTTTAGTTCCGGAACCACTGTAGAGACATTAGGTAATCTGGAAACAGGAGTAATGAAAAATTAGCAAGCGCCTTCGCCGGAAATCGAACCACGGATTTCTGGAATACCGGCCCAGCATGCAGAACCACTACACCACGAAGGCTCGCTAGGAAGTCGGGAGTACTACCTTATAGCATTAATTTATAATAAAATGCTTATTTATTAGAAGATTTATAATAAAATGCTTATAATTGCTAATAAGTAATCATTCTGTTTCACTTGTTTTGAAGAAAACGACAATTTTAATTTCTATATGGGACTGGCTCATATGGGAGCTTTAAAGTGTCTATAAAACATCGTTTTACTTTTTATCTTCAGAACCATAAAATTTAAAGCTTAGTTTTTGAACTTTTTATGAAAAATCTTTATAAAGCAAGGTTTAAAAATTAAAATTTTAATATCATTCTGTTTTCATCTAAGTAGATTCTTCGATATAAAGTTAAATTAAATAAGACAAATAAGGAGAACTATAAGAGGTACGAAAGATGAAAACTGGTTTAAAATGAAAAATCCTAGACATAACAAAGCAGCATTGAACATGATTTTTAAAAACCTCTTAATATACAGTCTGCTACATTCACGTTTGTCATTGTTGCACTAATCTGTCTTAAATTTTCTAAATAAGTATTGTTGATTAAAAAAAGTTTCTCAATCTCCATTCTCTTGGTACTATGAAAGATATTGATATATTTACCGAATAGCTAAAAGCGTACGTTACTGCTTATTCAAAACCAAATGACGGAATCCACTTCTGCGTATACGGTTTGACTGTATATGTGTGCCTTTGGTCCCTTTCTCTCAGGTGTAATATCGGTCTATGTGATGTACCATGTACCCCGGCAACGTTCTCACTGATGTAATGGCTAAATGACCGATTGGCTCTGCTATTCTCAACAAATGCGTTTAAGGACGTGTTCGACGATGGGGCAAGCTGCATATATGGCGGTTTTAAAACCTTTTAATCTTGTGCAACGCAAACATAATAATGTTCTTTCTAAAGGTAATTTTCGGAAACCTTCATTTATCTAGGTAAATAATTGTCGCATGCTTTGCCTCAATCAACAAACACTGCTTAACAGTTATGTAATGGTTAGACGAAAATGCTGCCTTTTCTGAAAGAGACAAGCACAAAATCATTAGACATCTAAATGCTTTAAAAAACTAGAAAAATGACAGCTAAAATTTTCCACATATTGTGGATTTAATTTGTCTTCATTCTTTCACGACCATGAAAAGAGGAGGTGATTAGTTTCAAAAATCTAACTTTTCCTATACTGAAGATATTTCAAAATTTAATTCTTTTTCCAGTACCTTTTAGTATTTAGTAGTCAGATACAATATATTTCAAATAGGAAGAGAAACATTCCCATATAAAACTATAAAATCAGGCAAACCAGCAAGTATATTTTGGAGTAAATTTTAAACAGGACGTTGTTGATTACAAAGGCGATCAGATACAGGTCCTTCTTCTTCAATAAGATGTAAATAAACAGTCAGATATATTGACTGTTTATTTACATCTCCGTATTAAATCATGTCACTATGCTGAGCAAAAAATCCCTTCTTTTTACTGTTATTTATGTCGTACTTTCAAAGTTTCAAAGTTTTTTCTTCAGAATCCTTGCTTTCTGATGAACTCAGTTATTTGAAATTGGTTGCCATTGACAAAGTTCTTCCGTAGTCAAAGATAAAACTTTTTAATTTTCGTCTTGCCATCAAAGAAGATAATTCGCTATTAGGAAAACAGCCTAAACTTGTCGTCTTTCTTTTTCAGTTACAAAATTTTGTGTAATTTCTAGAAATTCAGATTTAATCTTACTTTCTCATCTATAAATATCTCATTTATTTCCCATCTTCGATATTCAACTCTTAAAGATTCCATCTCTGACTTTAATTCTTGAGGAATTTATAGTATATCTTATCAGAGTAATTTCAGATATATTTACTCATTAAAATGTAAAAGAGCTTTAAAATTCCGTTCCAACGATAGGAATCTTATGTCCGAAGATGAGAAGTAAACAAATCTTCAATAGCTAAGCATAGTTGAAGACATAATCACAATTTTGACTTATGGGTCTGCGAAAACTATCCATGCAGTTTCTTCAGTTTGTAAAATAGATTTTCTTAAATTTTTTCACATTTAAAGAAATTTAACTTCTTTAGTTAATAACATCAGTTCCAATCCAGTCCTTCCTATGACTTTTAGAATTCTATTCCTCATTGTTAATTTACTCGACAGATAGCACTACGCTTCTATTCGCATTGCTCCTCAATTTCTTTTGATATAAATACAGCTTCTCTTTTGCAAAATTATTTTTGTGCCTGAAGAGGAAGTTTATCAGTCTGATTGCCTTCGAAATCGATAGAGTTCTGTTCAAAATGTACGTCAAAACAAGGTTGCTGTTTTGCCTAATTTTGAGAATGTGTGTTTTGTTGCTGCATTTCATCGTATGATAATTTCTCTGTTATGCTTTTACTTAAACGAAAATGTACTTCCTTCTTTCGAAACAAATGGAAAAGTACCATAAATAATAAACAGCAATGAAACATTTTTTGACTTGTAAAAAAAAGCTGCTGAAAAGAGAATTATTTTTTTTTTATATTTTAGACGATACGAAAAAATAATGTAAAACATAGAAATTAATCATACTAATCATCCACTTTCTCAATGTACGTGAAAGAATGGGAAAAACCTCAAACCTATCTATTTTTAGCTTCTATTTTTCAATACATTGTGAAATATTAAAAATAAATATCTTTATCAGTAATAGCCATATGCCATTTAAAAGAACACTATACATATCAGATGATCTATGAACAAACCTGTTACATGTTTGTTTTATAATCTGTTAAACAAATTGCATTTATGTTAAAAACTATTTCTGAAAAATATTTACAAAAATCAAACATATATACAAGGTGTCTAAAAAAGTAGCTTACAAACTTTACGTGTTAGTCTGTCAAGCCATGACGAACAATTTCTGCATCAGAAATTTTGTCCGAAACTATGATCAACCGCCGCTAGAGGACGATGTTCGCATGCGTATTGGAGAACGCAAATTGGATCATTTTAGGAGAAGACATTTCAGAAGAATGCATATATTTTGCAATAAAGAACTAGTCGATATACATTACGCTTATAGGGCCGTGAATGGAAATGGACAAGCCGCATGACGCATGTGCAGAGAGCGCTCCCCAAGCAAATGTCTGTGAAGTTATCCATTGTTTTTCAATTCTACTGCAAATTATATCAGGCTAGAGCTTTCTAAGTAAGCAATCACATCGGTCGGCAACACACTATACGCACGCACATTTGCCATAGAGGAAGCTGTGCTACGATAAATTGACAGGACTCTTGGGCAAGTCGTTTTCCATTGCTCTGATCTTTTTTCCTGGATTCCTCTGAATTTTCTGTAGAACCGGTTCCTCTACAACAGGTGGGAACGCAGTTACGTGGCTGACCGATATAGCTGCTTACTCGGAAAGTTCCGGCCTCACTTAATCTGCAGGGCAGTTGTCGAAGCAATGGATGACTTGGCAGACGTCTATTTGGAAGCGCTGTCGGTACATACGTCTCATTGCTGTTATATAGAGAAGTTTCGACACCAAGGTTAAATAGCTTTACTTCAAGGTTCCATGTTATATCTGAAATTCCTATATGTTAAATGTTAAATATGAAGCTACTTGCCGTGAAAAGGTTTCTACTTCCTCTTAGGGAGGAAAACTAAACTCTTCAGAATTTGCCAACTAACAAAATTTTAGTGATCGTATAGTGAAACGTGTACAGCATTTTTGCGTTGTGAAAAAAAAAATGCATCCCGGGACCGCGCCGTGAGAGGATCGAAAACATAAGAAAAACATATACAAGATATAAAGGAAAAGTTCATATTAAATATATAAAGAAAACATACTGTAAGAGGTTTCCAGATTAAATATCAGTTTATTCAATAACATCACAATAAGAAAAATCTTAACCTCATCTGAGAGTCTTTTCATTTAAATTCATAAAAAAAAACTTAAGGTTTGTCTGGTAATTTAAAAGAAAGGAAAGGGAAACAATTTATGGCCTTAGAGTTAAATTTTAGATTCGACGTTGTTTTTACTGCTAAGGACGTTTTTGAAAAACTTGCTTAAAGTTCAAACACACCAAAAAAAATTAAAACTTATCTTGAAGTTGACATCTTGAAGCGGAGGACTCGTATCTTATCAAGCGTTGATGTCGGCCGGGCTCATCTTGACACTGGTTCTAAAAATGTCGGCGCCAATTCCCACTGTAGAACAGAAACAGGAGCACTGCTGCCCAGGACGGCTATCCGCTTGGTCCTGAAAGTCCTATGTCAACACGCAGGTAACTCGTTCAAATTTCGCCTCTTTACCAGCACGCCGGAAGGAAGAGGGTTTTCAGCTTCAAGTCAGAAACGTTTTTTCTAGGCAATTACGGCTCGCCTGTTCTTACTCATCCCAAGAGCAAGCTTCACGAGTAACGTCCCAAGTAAGTTCCACCCGCCAGTCAGTAAGAGAGAGAATCCAACTCGAATTTCCTTCAAGCCAGTTTTCAAGAGCAACGTCCACCAGTCCAGCCAGCCCGAAAATCAGCGAGTCCAAGAGTGAGTGAGTCAAAATGTCAGTAAGTAAGAGAGTCCTCTTAACCAAAACGCGGCCGGGGAGCATATTTGCCGCTCCCCGCCGGAAAACACCTCTCGTAGTCACTTACATCTATCTCCTTCAAGCCGGTTTTCAAGAGCAACGTCCACAAGTCCCGCAAGCCCGAAAGTCAGAGAGTCAGTGTCTCCAAGAGTGAATCCAACTCGAATTTCCTTCGTCTCCTTCACAAACGCGGGCTCCCACTATGGCTTCACTTATCGCCCCCTTAATTTTGGCAAAATTTGCGTTTTCAACCCCTGAATGCGGAAATAAGGGTGATCGCGCATGCGCGCCTTTCTTCACTTAGCCAACAACCGGACCCTCAATCGCCAAAAACCTGAATGACTTACATTGAAAGACAAGTAGCAACCTTTGACCTTTCTGTCACGTACTTTCCTCTCTTAAGGTCAACTAACAATGAAAATTCTTTCTCGAACATTCTAAAGGACAAAGCGCGCAAAATCATGACTTGGCAAAAATTGCCTCCCTTTCCCTGCTTCTTTCACAATGAATAAAAGTTTGTACAAGATTTGCAAATAAAATAAAATAAATAACATTCATTTAAACTAAATAATATTTCCAGAAGCATCTGTTTTTCCCCAAAATTAAAGCCTTAAAATAAATAATTCATAATCAAATAAAAATTAAGATTTCCATAAATCATAAAATCATTCACCTAATTTTTATAACGCTATCAGATAATTTCTCTACATAACATTGCTTGCTCATTTCCACTAAAGGCCTCATAAACATAATACATATGGGCCAATTTCTTGATACATCCTTCTCGTGCAAATTTCTCGCCTGAAATGAACTCACTTTTTCCTCTCCCCAATACACTTGCAAACATCATCCTTTAGCTACGGGTGGTCATGATTTCGGACACCTTCCTACGTAAACTGTTTTCATCATGATCCGTCATTCCATGACACATTTCAGGTGACCTTTTATAATACATGCTTTATATGCTATGCGAAAATGCCGCCAGTATCAGTATTTAGCGTGCTATTATTACGTGTTATAAAACTACATGTAGACTTAAGTCAGAAAGATTTTGTAGAACGGTATACAAGAGTTTTTATACACAACAGTTCTTTACTTGTTGCATGAAAGTGCCACTAACACACATATCTGAATTTCTGTAAGTTATGTAACTGTAATATATAGACGGTGATTTAGGACGTTTTTACAGAACGATGTATGAACGTTCTTTACACTTTGCATTAGAGTACCACTAACACCGTATTGGGCAAGCTGGGGGTTATCCGTTTTAGAACAGCACAATATAGACGTGATTTAGAGCGTTCTGTCTGAACATTCCTGATATGTTGTTCATGAAACACTTGCATTGAACGTTCTTATCATAGCTAGGAAGGCTTTAAATTCAAGGTACTGTTGAATACTAATTCAGAAGTCAAACAACAAAAATCAGCGTTATATTTTTATATTTACAAAATTTTCACAGGACTAGTTTCGATGGTTTTACCGAACCACCATCCTCAGCTTCAAAACCGCAAATGAACAATAATGATTAGATAAGATAAGAAAGCCTGGACAAGAATAAGCAAGTAGCGCCATCTGTTGGTGAAACCAGAACTAAAACATAATTTCTTTAAAGGTCGAAGGGAAATTTGAATTGAAATTAGGATCGTTAACTAGAACAGAAAGATTTTTATGAATGTGAAATGCCTCTAGAAAATCCAGTTCTCCAATGGATGATGTTTTTTATATAATTGTGGCAGCAGAAAAATTGAAAATGTGATTTTTGGACCAACAATGTTGAGCAACAGAAGACTTCTGTGTTTCCTTTTTTCGAACATATGCCTCATGTTCCTTGACGCGAAATTTTAAGGCTCTCTTAGTTTTGCCAATGTAAATAAAACCACACTGGCAAGGAATCCTATAAATACCCCAGGAATTCATATCCGGAATGGGGTCCTTGAGTATGGAACTCGGAATTTTATTGATGGGAGAATAAACAACCCGAAAGTTAAATTTCTGCAAAATATGTGTAACTTTATAGCTAATTGATGGAAAGAAGGGAATGACAACATAATTTTTATAATCTCCTAAAACAAGAGTGTGCCTTTTAGTGTGTTGAGATGAGAATTTTTTAACTGCTTGATTAATAATGTTGGGGGAAAAGCCCCTGTCAATAGCTATTGCTTTTAAATAATTTAGTTCTTCATCAAGGGCTAGTTTGGAGGAGCAAACTTGAAGAGCACGGAAAACATAGGAATAAAATGAAGCTAACTTTTGTTTAGTTGGATGACATGATTTAAAGTGTGGTGGAAGGCAAACCGATGAAGGTTTACGGTAAACCGTAGTACTGAAGTTGGATGTGTTACGTGTGACCAGAATGTCGAGAAACGGAAGAGAATTGCAAGTCTCAAGTTCAAAAGTGAACTGAATAGCAGGATCAATAGAATTCATTGTTGAAAGAACTTTATTTAAATCATCTTTATTACCTTCAAACAGGGTAAAAGTATCGTCTACGTAGCGGAACCATGCCGGGAAGTTTAAATTTCAAACAATTTTGATTCATAATAATGCATGTAGATATCAGCCAGGATGGGACTGAGGGGACTTCCCATGGCTAATACCTCAGTTTGCTTGTAATATTTATTTTGGAAATAAAAATGTGTTTATTTCAAACAGAGTTGAGTGAGAGAAATTAGCTGATCAATTTCGATGCAAGAAAAATGAAATTCGCGAAGTCTGGTTTCTAGACATCTTAATGCACCCTCCACTGGGACATTGGTGAATAATGATTTTACATCAAAAGAAACCATGAGTAAATTACTAGGAGAAATGTTTTTAACCTTTTTTACAAACTCTGCTGAATTTTTTATGGTGTAAATGTTATTGTCTAATAGAGTTGAAAATCTAGAAACTAAATATTTAGCTAATGGATACGAGACAGTACCTAAATTTGATACAATAGGGCAGAAAGGAATACCACTTTTATGAATTTTGGGAAGAGCATATAATCTAGAAAAATTCGCAACAGATCGGATAAGCGAATATTTTAAGTTGCTTGAAATGATTTGCGAAGATTGGATCGCAGTTTTTATTCTTGACAAGTCCGAAGATGAAGGATCTTTAGGGATCGGATTATATGGTCCTTCGTTTAAGAGTTTAGTGACACCATCGATGTAAGTGTTCTTATCCATGACGACTATCTGACCACCTTTGTCGGCCTTTGAAATGATAATATCCGGGTTAGAATGAATTTCGCGCATTGTAGCTCTTTCTTTCGCAGTTAGATTTGTTTCAAAGGTTTATTATTGAATTTCACATTATGAGCGATAAGATGCCTAATCATTTCTTTCTGTGAATCTGAAACTTTACTGAACTTGAAAGCTTTTTCGATAGGAGCCAAAATCTTTGGAATCGAGGGTTTACAGGTTTGTGAGAAGTTAAAATTATATTTTAGAATTCTCTCTTGTTCTTCTGAAAGATTAACATTAGAAATATTAACTATTGGTTTGATGTTTACAATGGGAAGATTTTTTTGAACTACTTGAACTGGAAGACTGTAAAAGAAGTTTTTCGAATTTAACTGCAAGGGTGTTTTTATGACGGTTAACTGCATTCTCCGTTCTAGACCAAGACTTTAGTTCAAGGGCAGTGAATTTTGGATATGATTTAGCGAGTTCCAGATGAAGCTTATAGAGTTCATGTTCAATTTTGGACAATTGTTGACGCGTATCCCTTATGACGGACCGAAGAAGCTTGCAATTTAACAGAATTCTTGAAACGCGACTCGAAGGTTTTTGATTAGATTTGATTTCAATAAAGTTGGGGATCAAATTTTTACATTTACATTTAAGTAAAAAGTCAAGATAATTCAGGAATTCTGTTGAATATACTCTTTCTGAACACTCCTAAATTAGAATTAGCATCTCTTGTGCAGTTTTGTCTTCATGTGTAGTGTATTTAAGCCTTAATGAAAGGGCAATCAGGTTAAAACTTTGCATTAGAAAGCTAAGACATATAAGTCGTCGTTGTACCAAATGTTTAAAATATATATATAACACAAATAATTATAATCCTCATATCATTTAGCTATCGTTCGAAATGATCAGCTTGCAGGGCTCTAACGAATAGAAATTTGAATCAGATTTTTATAAACTAACGAAAACACTTAACAATTCGGAAATAAGTGATTCAGAAAATTCTCATTCACATTCATTCTCAATTGTGGAACTTAATTTGTTCTTAATTCATTACGCTAAGGAAATAAAGTTTCCTGTATCCTTACCTTTTTAAACAATTATCCTAGTGGAAAATAAAATTCCCCGTTTATCATTCTCAAAAGAATGATTTTAGTGTAAACTTAACATCATTTATTATGTAGCATCACATAATAAATGACATAATAATATACATATATGAGTCAACATTGTTTGTGACAGATTAAATAGATGAACATAGCAGGTTATCAGGCTACGGCTGCTTAACGTTAAGAGTATCTGGATGCTGATTTGTAATACTTCATTATATATTAATGCACAAAGCACACAGCAAATATTAAGATACGTGCCTATAACGTAATTTCCTACACTCTACACTTACGCTTTCTGTCATAAATATAATTAAATATCTTACACAAGTAATTATGTCAGGCATCCAATTTTCTGACCGCATAAATTTAATTGCGTTGCTATCTTTCTCCTATTCTTTATTGATCAATACGATATTTAATTCCTGACTTAGCACATTTTGTCCGAACTCAGAAAAGACGGGTGGCCACTTATTGTTCAATGTAAAAGCTTCCAGTTTCTAGAAATAAGATTACCAAGCGGAAAATCATTACCTAGATAAGTTCACGAAAAATATGAAAAGTTCTCTTTAAACATTTCAATCAATTTTTTATAAAATTATGTTGAGAAGTATTGCTCAACGCAGTTTTATAAAATGCTAGTCATAAATATGCTAATTGTTAATTGTAGTCATAAATATTTGTTTTCCTTGGTAAAACCTTATCTCCGTATTGCACGAAACAAGTAGTTTTTAAAACTAACAGCATAAACTGAACATCAACTGAAATTTAAATTGATATAATATTTGCAACAGTATAGGAGTGTCGTGCATTAAAATAATATCAATATCCGTTTTAGAATTTCCACAAATTTTGAAAGTTGATGTGTAAAATATTTCATTCATTCATCGACAGTAGAACCTGTTTGAGTTATCAGTATTCCATAGCATTGGATATTCGGTTCAACCTCCATGTTCTCTCAGCTCTTAACATGATATAAATTAGCTACATAAGTATATGAACGGAGTTCTTAATAGTTAGGCGCATGAGCGGCTGAGCGGGAAAGTTGCTGAACACCGGTCCGGATTCGTATCCCAGTGAACATGTTGGCAGCATTAGCGTTTTCGTGGTTTTCCCCATCCGCAACGTGTGTACAAGCCGGTTTCCTTTAGATAACCCTCCATGAAGGCGTCCATGTCCTTAGGCAGATAGCCCTCGAGTGCTTTGCCATAATCAAAATAAATCAAAACCAAAAAATAATCTTAAAAGTTAGAGATAGAGGCAGCGATATCCACTGTTGTGATAGTTCCTCGCTCAGGCTCTAAGCATTTAGACCGGTGCTAGCAGAATTTGCTAGCGCAACTACATTCTTTTGTGCCAACGTTTAATAGGCTTCATGAAGCTCCAGCATAAATTACTTTAAAGTCTAATCCATTTTTTATGTTAGCTTAAATTCCCCAAGCTTGGAAAATTGTTCTCTAAGCACAAGCCGTGTATTTGTTAAGTTTAAAGCTTTTAATAAAAAGTTATTTAAACCTTCTTATGAGTTGTAGCACTTCAACATACGAGACGATAAGTTTCCTGATAGTCTCACCAGGGATCAAGTTTAAGTAAAATTAGAAGTGGTACACTAAAACGTTTTGGCCAAAAGCTGATAAGGACGCGGGACACTACTAAGTGTATATAATTTCCGTTTCTATTGATAGTTAATGTCCAGTTTTCATCCATTTTAAAACAAACATGATTATTTTCTCCCTATACCATGCTTCTTCTTCTTCGGTAGGCCTTACAATCAAAAATGATCGAAGATCAAAACATTAAACTATGAGTATTTAACTTTCCCAATTTGCATTTTTTAGATTATATGAACTTTAGATTCGAACTAAATTCTCAAAACTCAAACGTTAAGAATTCAGAGCTCAAAACTGTGGAATAAATGCATCGGTTACTTCTACTTCAGGATAGAAAGGAAGATTCATCGTTTGGAAATAGAAATAATCTGCGATGGAGCATAATGATCAAGATACTCACACTCATATATTCATGGAATTTTATACGAAAGACACTCAGTGCATCTTCTGGTTTCAAACGGATTTTTTTAACTTTACAAACTAGCCATTTCTTTAGCTTGCCTGAAGATTATACAGGTCTAGTAACACAGCAGTGAAATTATGAAGTAAAGGAAATAACTAATTGTCTTGGCTTTTACTTTCTCGTCACCTGTTAGGGCGTACATATTTAGAGAATGAGATCGTAAAAATTAATCATTTTAGTTAGAAATACTGGAGATATGTATTTTTATCAAAATCATAGTGCAAATGTTTTTGCTCGTTATAAAATTCCACTTTGTAGGTAAATTATTGGATTAGATTGTATTATTAATTTATACAAAGCATACAAAACCTGTCAGCCTTTGTATTGTTAACAATGACTACCAATAAGTATTTGGACACCTATGCAAATGAAGATATCTGCGGTCCTAAGGTACGTCACGGACTCCACCGGTATATATCGTGTAGGAAACAGCATCGGCTTTAGTCGCGTGCAAGATGCCTCGCAGTTCAGAGCTCTCTGATTTCAAGAAAGGTATAATTATCGGGTATCACAAATGTGGCCGATCCTTAAGGGACATATCTAGCGATCTGAAGTACCCAAAATGGACAGTGGCCTATGTGATTAAGAAGTGGAAGGTGAGCGGTGATTGTCGGAATGTGCCCCGAGTCGGCAGACCAACGAAACTGGGAGATAGGGACCGACGAGTGCTGTCCAGAGAAATTCGGAAGAACCGCACCCAACCGATGGCCCTCATCCGCGAGAAGTATCAACAGGCATCCAGGAGTATTGTTTCAATGAATACCATCCGTAAGGAAGCATATCTGCTTGTTTAATCTTCCTACAAAATGTGGCGTCATTCTCGCAAATTGATCGCGTTACAGAACACTGTGAGCACTGTCAGTTTAATTATGGCCACCCGGTATTATCAATCGTTATTAAAATAGGTACAGCACTTGGCTCAAATGATTCTATAAATAGCGAAATTTTAACATCTTCTTCTGTAAGAAATCTCAGTTAATCGCTTAAAGTTATATTATTTGAAAACTTCATAGATCTATAGAATAGGCAGTTCTTTTTTTAGGTTTAAAAGTAATAGATTCAAGCTAGCTAGTTGCATGAAAAGAACAGCTTTTTATAAATGAAATGTTTCATTGTGACATCTTGGACATTTGCAGATCTCTGTACCTGGTTAAAATTTTATTTTCCATATCATATTCTCAATTATGTGTTAATTGTTTTAAGATGGAACAAAGAAACCTTGATTATACTGTAAAACATTATCATTCTTTTAGTGTTTACTTTTAATTTTTTGCTCCAAATACTGTTTATCGACAAGACTTTTTGGTATAATTAGATCTTAAACGTCTTCAGTTCTTTTATTTCCTGCATCTATTGTGTCCTCAATTTATAAACAAGTGTCGTCTATATCTTCAAAAACAAACTCTCTTTATTTGTGACACCTTTTTCCTTTTTCGGATTTCCACAGTTGGATAAAATTTTATGTTTCATTTCATAACATCTGTTGCTTGTCAGTTTGAAATCTCGTTCTTCTCCGTTTCTTTTGCAAAAGGTGTAATGCTTTGTCATTTATTAAAGAATAAAAATTCTTTATATTCCCGAAGAGGTTATCGTAGAAATCTGTTTAGAAACTATATTAATTTTACAGATTCTTCTCTGATCCAAACTAAAGAAAAATCTAAAAGAGTCTTTTAGAGTATTTCTCAGTTCTCAGTGAAAATTAATGTCTAACTATTTGATTCTAAAGAGTCATCTCGATGTGAGAGATTAAAACGAAACATAAAATACAGACTTCCATACTCTTTATAACTTATCAGACATCCATGTTGATATTATTCAATCCTACTCCTAAAAGATTCGAATACAGTTATGTTTTCTATTATTAAAATCCATTTTATATGGTTCATTCGACAAATCGACATTTTTGTTCCCTGTTACCCAAAAGGAAATCATATCTAAATTATCAAATATCATATGATTTATTTTTTACGCTATTTTCTCTTTTAACGTATTATGGAAACTCATAGACAAATACGTTGTCTGATGAGGATTTGACTTCATGCATACCATCTCTGTTTATAAATCAGTTTAGTCTTTCAATTTTAAGTACTGCATAATTTCAATATCCAGTAATTCCAAATTTATTTTTTTTAATTCTATGTTTTTTATTTCAACATCTTTTTCGAAAGTAACAACTGGAAAAATCAAACTCATTTCTTCTATAACATATTTATAGTCTTTGTATTCATTTTTTAAAACATGTGGACATTTTTATTCCTTTCAAATTCCATTTCATATCTGAAACCTGTAGCAACTCTTCTGTATTCGCTAAAGAAGTTAAATATGTGTTTGAAGGATGTAAAAACATTTTGTATTTGACTGTCTTTCATAAGCTCTAGTCTTTCTGCAAGACCTTAGGTGTATTTTTACTCAATTTTATTCTTAGCTGCATCTGATATTTTTTTACATCCTCATGAGATACCAGAATAGCCAAAATTGATTTTCTGCATAATTGGATGTATCTTTATAGAAAATCGCATTGGTAGGCTCAAAATTTCAGTAATCAAAAGCAAAGTGTAGCATGAATGCCATATTTTCATGATTTTTCTCAGTGGTAGTGCCTCCTACTGTTAAACACTCATTGTTAATCAAACCGTAACCATGAACAAATGTTACAGTGTCATTCTTAATGTAGAAACATCTGATTATAGAATATTAAGTTTTTGAAAACGAAACGAAAACTATCTAAGAAGAGAAAACAAGCATCCCAGAACTTGTTTGAAAATTCTATTTTTGTATTTTCATACTTGAGATCAACATTTTTTTTTTTTTTTCGATATTTTTATATTCGTTATTTTTTTATTTAGATTATAATAATAGTTCGTACTGCCCAGATCATAAATTATTTCTATTTATTCAGAAATGAAATATGGTATATATATTTCTAAAACTGTGCCCGTCATAAAGAGTATCTCTCAATTTATTACAGGATTTTGTTTTTTGTAATACTAAATCTTAACTCCTTTAAAACAGAACTCTCCCTGCTATTCTTTCTCCTTTTATAACATCTATCAGGATTCATTTTTAAAGAAGAAAACTTTTGCAATAAATTATAAGTTTTTCTCTAAATATCCTAATTCTTCATCCTCAGAATCGAAAATTAAATTTCATTCCACTTCTTTCTTGCTCAAGTTTAATTACTCTTTCTTTTTATTTGTAATTTTCATGGTAATGATATAAACATCTTCAAGTCTTAAATTAAAAAATATAGGTTTATCAAACTTTTCTCCGATATGACTGCCTGAAGGTAATTATTTATTTATACGAAAGAATACCATCCGATGTATTATTATTTATTAAAGCTCCTTTAAGAGACAATGAACATAGACATTGTTATTTCCGTTTGTTATATCCCAGTTGTATTCACCTTCTAGTTTGCCTTATAAGGTATTTTTCCCGGTTTCCTAGCGTGCCTTCGTGGTGTAGTGGTTCTGCACGCTGGGCCGGTATTCCCTAGGTACGTGGTTCGATTCCCGGAAGCTGTTTTTCATCTCTCTTGCTTTCAAAAAATCCTAATGTCTCTACAGTGGCGCCCGAACTAAAAGGGTGGCGGATGATGAATTCTCCCCACCCAGGATTTGGCGATTGGGTCCCCTAAAAGCCCCAGTCGCCCTTTAAAAGGCGGAGTATATAAGGTATTTCTCCCGCTTTCTTAGCGTGCCTTCGTGGTGTAGTGGTTCTACACGCTGGGCTGGTATTCAGAGGTCCGTGGTTCGATTCCCGGCACAGACGGTTGCTAATTTTTCATCTTGCCTGCTTTCAAAAATACCTAATGTCTCTACAGAATTCTTTATAAATTTTGGCTTCAAATTCTAATATTTTGTGCCGTTTACTTAAGGATAACTTATTTTATGTATTCAGTAATTTTACAGTATATCGTTGTCGAGCTTTTAGGATACCCTCTCTTCGGATAATCTGTATAGGTGGTTCCTATTCCCCTACTTTTTCTTCCAAGTTGTTAAGAAATAAATTTATAAATAATCTTTTAACTCTGTAATTATGTAATTTTCATTTGGAATAATGAAATCAACCCACTCAAATACATGGAAGTATTTAAACGTATTATTTCCGTTATTTTCACTTATGTTGTGTCCAGAAATAAACATAGTGAATCCCTTGAGTAATATTTTTAATTTGTTTTATTTTAAGCGTAGGATCAAATTTAGCAGTTCAGTCTTTCATTTTATCTCTTGAATTCGCTCGGTTCTTGAGTAAAATAATTGCAAACATATAAAGGAGATTTATTCTTATTTCGTTATGTATTTCATGCTTTAAAAACCGCAGTTATCAGATAAAGAATTTAGCAAAAAACTGTCATTTTTATATTTGTCCCCTTGAGATTTGAGATATTTTATTATGTTTTCAGTAATGCGATCGCTTTTTAATTACTTGTTTCCTGATAGATAGGCTCCAAAGGAATAAAAATACTCAAGAAGAATGTAATTTGAATGGTTATAATAACAAAGCCAAAGGGTTCCAATCTCTGTAGATACATCTAAATTGACAAATTATTTTCATATTTTTCTTTCTTTTAGGTAGTAAATCTGGAGTATAAACTTCTCTAAAACGTTTTTCATTGTTAAATTATACTTAACCATTTTTGGAAAATACCCAGTTTTAATACACTCCTTTTAATACACAGTTTTAATACACATACTAATACTTTCGAGGAATTTTTAAGCATCCTCCTTTGTATTTATTAATTATAGGTTAGAAGTCAAACAACAAAAATCAGCGTTATATTTTCAAATTTTCACAGGACTAGTTTCGATGGTTTTACCGAACCACCATCCTCAGCTGCAAAAGCGCAAATGAACGAGATAGGATATGATGATTAGATAAGATAAGAAAGCCTGGACAGAAAATAAGCTAGTGGTGCCATCTGTTGATGAAACCAGAACTAAAACATAATTTCTTAAAGGCCGAAGGCAAACATGGATTGGAATTAGGATCGTTGACTATAACAGAAAGATTTTTTTGAATGTGAAAAGCCTCTAGAAAATCCAGTTCTCCAATGGAAGATGTTTTTTGAATAATTTTGGCAGCAGAAAATTTGAAAGTGTGATTTTTCGGACCAACATGTTGGGCAACAGAAGACTTCTGTGTTTCCTTTTTTCTAACATCTGCTTCATGTTCCTTGACACGAAATTTCAAGGCTCTCTTAATTTGGCCAATGTAAATTAAACCACAAAAGATTCCTTGCCAGTATGGTTACCAGGAATTCATATCCAGAATGGGGTCCTTGAGTATGGAACTCGGAATTTTATTCATGGAAGAATAAACGATAAATAGTTTTAAAGATATTCCTTCAAATAATATGTGGATTAAAGATCCTTTTTCTGTCGATATTGAAAAGGAAGAAATGCTTAATCTTAGTGAACAAGAAGTTGATAATTTAATTGAAATTTGATGGCGACACCGATCTTAAAAATGTGTTTGAAACTGTACCAGTAATTAATTTTTGGTTCTACTGTCGAAAGGAATATCCAAGCGTAAGCGAAAAAGCGATGCAATTTTTAATGCCTTTTGTCACCACTTACACGTGTGAAACTGCATTCTTAGCCTTGGTGTACCTAAAAAATAAGCATCGAAACAGATTGGATGTTGAACCTAATTTGAGAATAACATCATTAAGTCCTAATTTGAAATTACTATGTGATGAAAAACAACATCATCCTTCGCACTAAAGTCAAAATATGTAAAACAAAATTTACTTTATTTACCTTAAGTTTTAAATGAAGATAATGGATTGTCTTTAATTACTTATGTTTTTGTTATCAAATTATTTTGCAATTTTTGTGTATGAAATAAACAAACAAATAACTTGAATTTTGATTTTTATTAAAAAATAAAATTTGTTTTGTAAATAAATGTTTTTATAAGCTGGGTCGCGAAAAAATTTAAAATCTAGTACCGGGCCGCGATCAAAAAAGTCTGGGAAACGCTGAGATATGAGCATACATGCAGTAATAGCAATATGTTTAAATATAGATTGGAAGGTGATTGAATTATTAGAAAAGGCATTTCAAAACATTTCTATGTATACCTTGTGTAATCAGGCTTTAACTAACACTATATAATTAAAAAGGCGGAATAGTTGTTTCTTACGTAGTATTTTAATTTATGAAGTTTACGTGCTTCTTTTATCAACATACTTTGAGTGATATTTGTGAAAACAATTTTTACGGCTTGGTAAAATTGGAACTTATATACTTGTGCTCTCTAATATTTTAGTGTCCTAAAACATATCTTAATCTTTCGCCATAATAAACCCCCTGTATCCTCCTATACCATTTGATCATCTGCAACAAATCTGAATCTGATGCAATAATTTTTCGGAATCCCATAGAAATGAAAAAGCGCAAAGATTTAGATCTATTACTCATTCCAAAATCTTTATTTTGTAAATAATAAGGTATACTTATTTATACAATAAGGTATACTTGAGGGCCATCAACGGTTCATAAACCATAACTTCTTTATGCAAGTTCTTTCTTCCGTGCAGCAGTAATATATACATCTTAAGGCGATTTCAACTGTCTTATCAAATCTTATGCATCTTCGTAAGCTTTTTTTTAATATTATTCTTTTTATATGAGCAAACCTGATATGCATTGATCACCTTTGCATCTGCTGCAATAGCAAAAGAAAAATAAATTCAGTTACAATGAATTATCTGTTTTCTACCTTTCCTTCTAAAATGGAAAAACCGTAGAAAATATCTGCATTGATTGAAGATGTTTGAATTTTAAAAATATGGTTGGGAAATGTGATAAATCTTTATTTCATTATCTTTTCTTATAGTTTACTATCCTTTAATTTCAAACAATTCTCTATTTTGATTATAGTATTTTACAATTTAAAAATAATTTTTTACAATTTTTAGTCTTCAGAATTATTGTACTGTACTTAATTAGTATTAAAAGTATTTGATATTTGCATATAATAGTATGTGTGTGTGATTATAGCAAAGCCTCGAGGGCTATCTGCCTAAAGGAAGGGATGCCTTCGGGGAGGACTTTCTAAGGGAAACTGGCTCGTATACACGTTACACATGGGGAAAACCACGAAAACGCCCATGCAGCCAGCCCGTTAGCGGGATTCGAACCTCGAACCGAACTACCAGTGTTTAGCGACTTTACCGCTCGGCCGCTAGTGGGCTGCATATAATAGTAAGCAAGGGTAATATACATAAAATCTGTCACGTGAATAGGCGAAAAATATGTAACTTGCCTTCGAAATGTACTATTAAAAGTTTAAACGTCCCGTCTGTGTCTTGATAAAAATGAACAAATAAACATGCTTTTATAATATATTTTTGGAATACATAGCAAATGAAGAGAAGAAATATCTAAAATTGCCCAGACTTTATTGGAAAATGAATAATGTGCACTAGAATTCGACTTATCAGAGTTAACTAAACAGGAGCCATTTCATATTTCTGGGATAGTCATTGGTATATGCTTTCAAAAGTTGAGATAAATTACGTATGTATACAATATCATACAAGAATGCATATATTGCAATGTATATACAAATATATATCACAGCTGTTTTGTCAGTTCCGTCCTGATCTTTTAAGTAAAGCTAATTATCATAAGGAAAGAAAATGGGTCAGTCTTATGCTTATTGGTTTTGATAATAATGTTATAGTACACTCTGTCACAAAACATATATACAACCAGAACGAAACTTATCGTTTTATTAAGAAGTTACGGCATAAAAAAGGTTACAGTTAATAAGTACTATAGCCCACCTCTGGCAGCTATACAAGCCGAACACGGAATGGCATCGAATCAAGTAGGTCACCTATGACCCCCTGCAGAAGATCATGCCATGATTTCTGCAAATGGACAGTTATTTCACCAATATTCCGGGACGGTTGCAGTTGCCTAACAAGTATGTCCCCAGCGTGCTGTATTGGCAAAATGTCTGATGACCTCGCAGGCCACGGGAGTATGTCATATCCTTGAATACATTGTTGGAAGAGTCGCGCAGCGTGTAGAGGAGCGTTGTCTTGCTGATAACTGGCATCTGGACAACTTGATAGCACAGGCACCACAACCGGCGTTAAAATGTCGTCTACGCAACTGCGAGCTGTCAAAGTGCCTTGAAGGACAACTACAGGCGATCGTATGTCCCAACAAAGCGCCGTACGCCGCTTGACAACAAATACCGTACCGGACCGCTGGCCTGGCCGCTTCCACATGCGTGTGCGTTGGTCATCAGCACAGAGACTGAATTGGAATTCATTGCTGAAAATCACACGTCTCCATTAGGTCACATTACCCGAGTTCTGTCAAAAAACCCGATCGACATTGCCTATGGTGTGAAGTCAGTGGTAGACGTCTTAATCAACGGCGACAGCATATACTAGCGCCGGCCAGTCTTCTCCGAATGGTTTCCCTTCATACCACCGGATGCCTAGAAAGTGGTAAACGGCGTCCGATGTCAGTGCGAAAGTGGCCACTCTTATAATTCTACGATCCTCGCTCTCATTTGTGTTCCTGGGACGCCCTGACTCTCCGCTACAGTAGACTATCCATTTCGTGATCCATTGTCGCCAACACCAAGCAGCTACGCTATCTCTCCGACCGAAATAGTGGCCGATACGCCTGTTCGACCAACCTGCTTCTTTGAGGCCTACTATATGCCTCTTCTCAAAGTCCAACAACTGTTCGTTCTGCCGCCGATTACGTTTCAGAGGGATTTCTAGTCACAATACCATCCCTCCAGGTCAAGAGATTCGTTTGAATAGCCCTATGGCACAAGCAATAACGCTGTGAACCCCCCCCCCCAACTGTGCATCTCATATGTGCATAACGCGCTTTCCCTTGTCTCATTGGCGTCATACCTCTTACCAGCCTTCTTCTGGGTGCATATATTTTTCTGTGACGGATTGTAATATATTTTTCGTAAAATAAACTCCCTATTTTCCTTTTCAGGTATTTTATTTTCATTTAAATCTTGTGGGGGAAATAATAAACACCGCCAATGTTTAGATAAGATTTGAATTTTTATTTCTATTACAATTATTATTTTTAAATTGTCGAATCAATATCCCATGAATGAAGATGAAAATCCACATGTGATGAAAATTAATAACATTGTAATTTAAATCCATTAGTATTAATAAAAATAACATTTAAAAAATATTTAAGCGATTACATATTTTTGCAGCAAGTAAAGTGAAAAATAAGAGATGCCTGGGTTTGAAACTCCAGACCTCACGATATGCTTCAACTACCCTACGAAGGTACGCGGTAAGGAAGAACATAATGTTCCTAACTATTTCGTCTATGCTGAACGGTAATTGAACTGTGTAGTGACTTATCGCTGAGCTCAAGTGTGTAATGGAAAAATCCAGAGAAGGGTTAAAATACCCTTTCATTCACTCAAGTAATAACAGTTGGCCCTTTCTCGGGCTTACAGGAAAACCTCCACTTGGGCTTTTACAACAAGATAAGAAAATAAGAAACTAATCTAATATAAAACTAAACTGACTTAGTCGAAGCTAGACACAATTACCCAAGGTAGTTTACCCTTAATTATAAATTAATCGGCAATTATTAACAGGCAGGTACAATACTGAGCGTATATGGCTTAATAACGAAGCAGCCTAACGGCAAACACGCGCCTCTAAGGACTCCTAAGCTCTCCTACCGAAGTAAGCTGATCCTCAATTAAATACTCCTTTTACAATTTACATTCTACTGGATACTTAAAAATTCATTCTGGTAGGAAGTGAGAAATAAGAATTTAAAAAAAAGGATTTCAAAATTAAAAATAATTATTATAAAATTAAAATAAACCTTACAAGGAGAAAATTCCTTATATTCTTCCCTATTCAAAGGGAGGACAGGAAACCAGTCGCCAAATATAGTTGGTGGCGAATTAGTCTCAACCACATTTTAGTCTGGCATTACTCTAGAGTCTAATAAGTTTTTCGAAGCAGGACGTGAAAACAGAAGTCAGCTATATATTCATCAAAATTCAAACTCTGGATCTTCCGATCGTCAGGCGAACGGACTTCCAATTACACGGCGAAGGCATGTGGTTAGAAAATAGTAAATTCTTGACAACTTGAAATTAAAATCTTTTACTGTCCCCTAAATAATCATAAATTTATAGTTAAAAGAATCATTTTACCTTCAACAATAATTGAATACTTTCAGCAATAATGGCTGTCATCTTAAAATTTATGATACCTCATAAAATTGATATACTTCACTCGGAATGCACTGTAAATATTTTATTATTTACAAGAATCTTTTGTTTTCGGTAGCTTAGGAACTTCCAAGGGATTCTTTTAATACAATGGAAGTTTTAATTGACATAATGCAACTTAAAGCAAATATTTGCCGTTATGTCTTGAACGGCAAATATTTGCTTAATTTCACAGTTTCATTACATTAGCATTAAGATTAATTTCATTACATTAGCATTAAGCATTAAGATTAATTAATTTCACAGTTCATTACATTAGCATTAAGATTTATGTTTTATTTATAAAGTGTGCATTTAGCTCAACACAATGTGAAAAAGAAAGTAAGTTTATAAATAAATAATTACTAATATGGCTTTTGAATTTATTAACCAAGGCTGATGATGCTGTTTTCTACGTTGCATGTAAAGATAAAGTGCCGTACTTCCGTTTTCATTAACGTCATTATAATTCAGTTAAAGGATAAAAAAATTCTTGTTTCAATAAAATGTAAAATACAATTCATTGTTTATAGTTCAGAGTAGGTACAGCTAATCAGTTAGTTGGAAAGCAACTTTTCATCAGGCATAGCTGTCAGGTAATATTTTTATTACAATAAAAATAAAAGTAGTACTAAGTTTAAGCAGAATTTTATTCTCGATAAAATTTAGCATTATTTCATTCTTTATTTGCATTTTTGTCTAAAAAGAATGATTACGTAAAAGCTGAAAAATCAAGAAATATGAGAATAATTAATAACTAATACAAATAATCCCTTAAAATATGATTTATTTCTTTTGCTATTAGACTTCATCTTCTTTTAGAAGAGAAGAAGTAATTTTAGTTAATAGCTATTTATACCACTTTATAGGATTCTATGTAAATTGACATGGATATTTTATTATTTTGCATATACAGTCTCTTCTACATTTGTCCCCTCTTGCCATGGTGCAAATTGTTAATGAATTTAAGCGCAGCATTCTTGAATTTAGGACAGCCTTTGTGGCAACTATCGCGGACCAGTTACTCTATTATACCTCCCTACTATTAAACTGACTTATTGGCTTTAGCTTGACTAGCCTCCATTGCTTCGTGAGATACTGAAGGACGAGGGAAAACTTAGAAGGCGCTTGTAACTTGTATTTAATATTTTAATTAGAACTGAACTTTTTGTTCAACGTTTTCTGCAAATAGCCGCTCTTCAGTTCTGTTATTGCACAGCTAGTAAAACCGTCAGACTGACGCGCCAATAAATAGATTTACTTTAAAACTCCATCTTAGTTTGTGGTTATTGTATTTAGAAGGTATGAGAGGATGACAAGACGTTTCCCGCTTATATCGTAATGTATGTGTAATTCTAATGTATTTATAAAGTAAGAGTATTCTAATGCATGCGTAATTGCAAAGTAACTGTAATGTACTTGTAAACTGTAATGTATGTGTAATTGTAACCACGTAACATGTGATTATAACGTCACCTATACTGTAAACCATCCTGCATACCCTGGTCATCAGCATATTCACTATGCTTAAATATGGCATAAGTCTGTTGTATAGCGTATATTGTAATGTATGTGTATTCCTAATGTGTTTATAAGATAAGAGTTGAGTGTGTACTGTCCAAAATCATGTAATCAGCAAATTCACAAGGCATAAATAAGCCATTTGCACATTGTAATGTGCATATATCTATCTGTGGACACCTGTGGCGCATTATGCACAAAAATGTTATCTGCACTGTAAACTAGAAAAGTATAAGTCCTTTGTACTATTTTCTACACTTCTTCCTCTGGGCCGCTCTAGATAATGGGGGAAGTGGTGCTGTACTGATTAACCATTATGGTAAAGGTACAGTGCCCACGTCCTCCGTCGCTTGTCTTTGAGGTTTAGAAATTGGCAACTAAAATTGTGTAAAACCGTAAACCTCATCCATCACGTTACAATTGTGTTTACATATGAATAATATAAATAACTTTTACTAAGATATGGTACAAGATTTAACAAGCGTCGACTAATTAGGCATAGCCATGATGAAATTTACTACTAACAAACTGGAAATGGTATACTTCCATCAGAAAATGCAATTTTAAAATTCTATTCATTGCTATAGATTTGCTTTTATTAAACGTATAAGCAATTAAATATCATTACTGCATCTGAATTTCTAAAACTGACTAACAGAAACTTTTATTAAATCAATATACCTGTGACGTTTGATAACTGCTAAGAAATTAGTTAAAAATATATATTGATGTTAACCTCTTGGTATTATTTAACATTAAATAAAATAACTAGTTTAAATAATTCTTAATGGGCCCATTGACTCATTCATTATCTACCATTAATTTCATAACGCTTTATAATAAAAATACTGCCATTAATGTACATATTTTTATAGAAATATGCAAATATGCGACTAATAAAGTTTAGGTTTATAGTAGTAGCAATTATCTTTTCAGGATAAATGCCTACAAGTAATTGTTTGCTGAATACACCTATATGAATTTGCATGTAATGCTTTTTATATTAAAAAAACCTCAGTATAGTCATTAGGTTATATTTATGCAGGAACGTGAAAAATGTGCAATGCCCTTGGCGGGACTGGAACTCTGGACTTACCAAATACTCGTCGAGCGTACGTGCAGTTACCCCACGAAGGCATGCGGAAAAACCACAAGACCGACTTCTTTGGTTAAGGCGGGTAGGGCTGCGCGGTACTTTATACCTCTGTTAATGAAAATGGTCTTAACTGATAAGAGCTACGAAAATTTGCCCGTTTTTATCTATAACATCTTTATCAACAGACAACCTCCTTTGATCAAAATCTGTCCTAATGAAAATTAAATTGATTAGTTGTACCTACTCTGAATTATAAACAATCAATTGTATTTTACATTTTATTGAAACTTTTTTTTTTTATCTTTCACCTGAATTCTAATAACGTTAATGAAAAACTTCACTTTATTTTTCAAGTTCTCACATGCAACGTAGAAAACAGCATCATCAGCTTTGATTAATTTTACTAAATCTTCTTATCAGCAATGTGTGTGTGTGTATGTCATTATGGCAAAGCCTCGAGGGCTATCTGCCTAAGAGGAGGGATGCCTTCGTGGAGGACTTTCTAAGCGAAACTGGCTCGTATACACGTTACACATGGGGAAAACCACGAAAACGCCCATGCAGCCAGCCCGTTCGCGGGATTCGAACCTCGGACCGAACTACCAGTGTTCAGCGACTTTACCGCTCGGCCGCTGGTGGGCCCCCTCTTATCAGCAAAGAAAGGGCAAAAAGCAAATTCAGGGAAAACGGCTACTGCATAGGCCAAATGAAATTTAATCATTTGTCACAGCTCGGAGTTCTGAAAATTAACAGTAGAATTTTATCCAGGACCTCGAAATTTAAAATCTGTTTGTTAACTTAAAATTTAGGTTTAACCATTAAATACTTCTTTACGTTTCAAGCCAGATGTGACTCTAGATATAGAGTAAACAAGAGGACTTCAGTTTTTATTAGAGATGTAAAGGCTATGCAAGGTGCCACAAATGTTGAAGTTAAAGTCAATTTCCTTTCATTTCTAGACATTTTATTTCTGTAAAAAGGTCTGTAGGATATTAGTATAATTTTTTTTTTTTTTTTTTTTTTTGAAGTTGTGCCATCCATCTTAACTCAAAATTGTTGTTTCCAAGCAGAAGTTATTATCCCAGTACCGAAAAGTACCTTTACTGCACCCATTTATTAAATATTGGGTAAAAATGGGGGATAAAACTTAATTATGCCCATACATTACTATAAAAAGATCATACACTTAAAATCATAGAATACTTTCACACGCTTTATGCAATAAAGTTTCTTCTAAAATAATCTTAATAAATATCAATTTTATTTTACTTTTATCTTCTAAGAATAAAATATCCTCTTTTTCAACCATATTAGTTTTTTGCAGGATTTTGTTAGTTTGACATAATCCTAGAATAATCGCACATTTATCTGACACGATTAGTTTTAATGTTATGCATTTGTTTGAAGAAAATCAGTTAGTTTCCATGAGTTACAAAGAACCATTATTCCATATATTTTGCATATAGGAAATCAAAAATCAAATTAAAATACATATTACGCACTTTGATATCCATCTAAGCATTCTGAATTATATCTGATGAAAATATATTTTAATATGGGATATAAGTAACTAGGAGTAACTTTATGTACCAGGCCAAGTGAACTACAACGTGGGACTCTCGTTTCAGGAAAATACATATACTGAAAAGGCTTTATATTTCCTGAAAGCAGGGAATCAAAATCAAACATGTAATCTTATATTACAAAGGGCCAAGGGAAAAAAAGTGAAGCGTAGATGCACTCAGCTGATATTATGACATCAAAGGAAAAATCTCTTTCCTTTTGTCCTCCGCAAATGGAAAGAGCGGCCGCGTTTTTCCCTATCTATATGCGGTTTGTTTATGGCACTAGGAGAAAGTTTTTTAGGAATAAATTTGGCAAAATTTATTATTTAGTTTCAGGTATTATTAGTGTTTAATAATTTTTTTTACTCGAAACATTGTGTACAGTAGAGATTTTGATGGATTTCGTAAATATATTTGCTGACTACTGCTCCTTGTTACGCAAAGTTTGAGTTATGTTGTAAAATTAAACAATAATATAATTTATCCATATTCGTTTAACATTTATTTAATATTATTTATTTTTTATTTAACTTCGTTTAATTTTATCGTTAAGTGTCAGAGTGGATATACCCCTTCAAAGCTATATTTATTCTCTATTTTTTAAATCTCCCACTCTGATTCACATATATATCATACGCCTTTCACGCGTTCTCTTATACGATTCGTTAGGGAACCGGAGGCTTACTAGTAAATATACAGAAGAGAGAGTAACACGAACAAAGTACAGATATCACGCACATGTAATTCAGGAATGTAATATACTAATTATATTTGACACAAAATTATGATATAGACTGAAATAAACGACTTCATATAATAACATGTTTTTGTTTGTTCTTTCTGTGAACAGTAGCTTTATGACATGATTTACAATAATATACATTAAGTTCGTTAATGCATTCTAAAATTTATCTTGATCCTTTAACTCTCTTAACATACCCAAATAAACATTTAGTATATTATATTAAAAAATCAGATGTTTTTTAAAGAACGGAGGATGCACGATGGATAATTACACCCAGAATTTGTGCATGCGATTTCCTAAATTCAACTATTACTTTAAGATGTACTTTGTATAACTGGTAGGCTTGCATGTTAGATTCCTTGTCTTGCGTGTATATTTACTATAAAGTTTTATTTTCTACGGAAGTTAATAATAAGATGTATTATTATTATTATATACAATTTGAATAACAGTAAAAGTGCTAGATATAAAATGTTAAGTTTTGCTTTATATTCAGTCATATGGTATTAATTAAAAATGAATTATATTACTTAATTATGACGACATACTCCAGGGCTATCTACCAATGGTGGCAACAAAAATAGCAAAGAGATTGAAAGGAAAATATAAGTTCAATAAATTTAATTTAGGCATGCTGACTCTGTTCAATGAATTTAATTTAGATTCATATAGAAATATTTCATACTCATAGCTACAATTTTCTCGTGTGGTTTCTATTGAACGTTTACTGCAACGCAATTGGAAATCAGTAGGTAATATGTTTAGGATAATAGCTAGGTGTGGTCATTTAGTACCATATCATAGTTATGTCAACATTTTAGTTATCGTAATGGGCATATTCCCTTATTTTTGTACATACATTAATACCGTACAATTTATTCTTGCTCGAAAGCAATACCCTAATCTGAAGCTCATGTGACTTCAACCTCTCGAATTCCCTTTAACAAAAGTTCATCTTAGCCTGACCGCAAAAGAATCAAATAATGTATTGAGGCTAATGATTAGGCGTGGCCAGGAAATTTCGGATCATGGTTAGACATTCTTCTTTGTTCCGACTCTTAGTAACTATTAGTGGCCTTGGGATGAATTTGCACAAATATTATTTTCTTATTTTTATGCTAAATTCATGAACTATTGTTTGAACGTGAGTTCATTCTGTTATCAACTTAAATTAAACACCTTGTGGGAAAAGTAACCAGCAACTCCTATCAGGTTAAGCGCTGATAAATTTCGTGTTCCAAGGCAAAGTATTTCATGGATGTTTCTTCACACGGGATAGAAAGTTAAACGAGGATCCCTAAATACAATGTTTAGTAATTATATCAGCAAACTTTTATTCTCAACAAAAGTTACTATTTTAAAACCAGCTACTCTTACTTCAGTTTACGAAAAACATACATTTAAAATGATATTCCATAATTCTAAAACGAAAAATTAAAAAATCCTTTGGATTATGCAGTCAGAATAACAAACAATATAGGAATAGTACAAAGAGTTATGCAATTAATATAAATTGAACTAATTTTATAGCATTTAGCTTAGAACTTAATTTTTCTAATTAAAAAATAATAATTAATTTATTTTAATCTGCTTTCTTAATTCGTGTTCCGTAAAGATAAAACTGTAATTGAGAGATTTTCTTGATCGAACAATTTTATATAATTTTTTTAATGTTTGGTGAAGATTTTTTTAACCACTAGAAAGAGTTGCAGAGACGTTTTGGTACTATATTTCGGAGCATGGAGACGAGAAAATGTGAATATGCCTTTGAGTTCCGGACTTCCCGATTGTTAGTCGGACGGACTTTCAAATTACACCGAAAAGGCAGGCTGTAAGAAGGAAGAAAGTACCATACAGCGTAACATGCAACATTAAAAATATTCTTAACAGACAGGTCTAGTCTCAGATGCTGCTCAACTAAATTATGTTCATGAATTATCTTTAAAAAAAAGTTAGTTTCTGCCTGCTTTAGTGCCCTAAAATATTGAAGTTGCATGAGTTTTAAAATAAGGTATTAATCATGAAATTCTTGAGCCACTCATTTGGTTATTTAGGAAATTACAAGCTGCTTTTTTGAAACTGTTAAACGTGATGTCATTAACTTATTAACAATATAAATTACTGATGAATAAGTTTTATAAAGTTAAAGAATTGAATCAGAGCAACTTAAAAGTCCTATGCATTTCAGCATTCTTAAAAAATAAATTTGGTTTTCTTTCTTGAATAGACAAGAAATTGCATCAACATAATAAAGTAGAAATAGAAGAATGTTATCGCTTGATTATAACATTTTGTTTCCTTTATTGCTTTTAACTCCAACAAATCAGCAACAAACATACATGCCATAAATGTTGTGACACTTATCTTTAGTTCAACTAAACTTAACTAGCTCACTCAGAATCTAACTGAGGTGTTATATAGAGTCTGTGTGTGAATTATCGCCATTAGAACTTCTAAACTCTTAAAACAAACGAACAGAGATAAGCGTTAATTTTAGATTTATTCTACCTGACCACTTGTCAGAATTAAATTGAAATTATACAGCGCAAATCCAGCTGAAACGCAAGCTTCCTTAAAACTTTTACAATTGCAGACAAGCTGATTCAATATATTAGAAGCTACAAGATTCACCTAAGGCCGCAACAATGATTAAAATTTTAACTTAGGAAACCAAATCTATCTTTGCTCTTTTCTATTTAGTTCGAGATTAGCGGTTCATTTACCAAGAGAGAAAATCTTCTAACGGCAGGCTGCATCGGCGTGAATACCAAACCTCTCACATATTCACACGAAATTCTTCTACGTTTACAGTAAAACAGCTTGCCACTCATATCTACATGAGCAGTATGAGCCAAACAGGAAAGATGTACATTAAATACATCTGTTAATGAAACTCAAATATAATGCTACTATGTGCATTTTAGGCCGAACAACAGGCAAGCGCTTTAGTCACTAAGACTGGTAATTCGGTCCGGGATTCAAATCCCGACAAAAGGCTGCATGGCTGTTTTCATGTTTTCCTCATGTTTAATATGGATACGAACCAGTTTCCTCTAAACGTTCTCCACGGGGCATCCCTCCCTTCAGAGGATACCACTGTGTACATCGCCGTAATAAAACAAAAATGAGTTTTACTTTAGATCTGGTATCTAACACACTGAAAGCTGTCTACGGATTGGACTTCCTTTTGAAACATGTTTATGAACCTGTAAGATTTTCACTGTGTAAATCTCAGTTACAGTAGAAAGTGACGAATAAGAACTAGTCAGCGAATAATTGCTTAAGTTCGTGTGATAAGAAACAACAAGATGGAAGGGTAACTAACCCTTTATTATTTCAATAAGATTTAACAAAACTCCGTCTTGGAATGTACAATCAAAGCCGACACTTAATTTTGAACTTAAGAGACTAAGAATGAAACTAAAACTAAGATTAGCTAAAGAAATATAGCCGAAGCTATCAAGTTTCTAACGCAGTTGGCCTCTTAATCTCCAGATGACTGCGAAGCTATCAAGGGCCTGAGTACGGCCGAGTGTAATAACAGCTTTTGAGAGAGAGGGCCAAAAGGCAGACGCGCGTAAATCAGAAACTCTGATTCTCTCTCTCTAAGACCAATGCACTTCGCGGTTAAATACCGCTCTTCCTCATTATGTATTCAAACGTCATTCTAAAACTACGTTCTGGCCGGAAGTAGTAAGTTGAAGTTAAGAATTTGACAGGAAAGGAACTTTACTTAAAATTTAACTGTTAATAAAATTAACGTAATCCTTACAAACCTTTTTTACTTAACCTAATTTAAAAGTCTCCATTTCGTAATCCATTTTTACACTCTCTAATGGGTATTTCCATGGGCGCTTTCGGAGTTACTGCTGTAACGTCACCGAAGAAATATTATGCATGGCATTTTGGGGTTAATACAGCTTTTATTATGCACAGAAGTATATACAACTAATTTACATTAAAGAACAATTTGAGTATATCTTTCTGTCGCAACAAAGAGAGAAAGCTCAGGGTTCATTCTTTCCCTTAGAATTCCAAACTCTCTCTGCGTAGTCTGACACCCATGGTAAGGAAATGTCTGCCCCATTCGTGTGGATGTGCTCTCTGACCTTTCCTGTAATCGGCACCAAATTGTTACCAAATACGCAAATTACGGTCGACCATCGGAAAGAAAAAGTTCCATGCATGGTGGTCTAACGCTCTCTTTTATGTCAACCGCGGTTTTTTTTTTTTTTTTTTTTTTTTTTTTTTAGAAAAGGATTCATTACAGCTTCGTTACATCCTCATATGAATTTTGTTATGTAAATACGAAACAGCTTCCATAAGGATATCCTCCACGAAGGCATTCATCCCCTTATGCAGATGGCTCTTTCCTGCTTTGCTGCAGTAGTTAAACAAACAATATCCATTTATTCTCCTCGTAAATAATGTAGCTCTCACATACTTTCTGGTAACCAGTTAATCAACTAAAAAAATCCTTAATTCTCAAATATCTTTTGTCATTTAAAATGGTTCTTCATTTTCAGTTTCGGATTTTTAATGCAAAATAAGCTTATTTGAGTTTTAACAGAATTTATTATGTGAGCTAAATATAGTTCAGATGTGGTCAATATGTTAATACTAGTACAGTTTCTTCTTCAGTTGCAGCTGCCGTGCGAATTAAAAGGACAATTTATTGTTGATAGGGTTTATTGCAACTCCATACTTCAGTTCTAAACCAATCACTCATCATCGATTTGCCAACGGGAGTAAACTGCTGCGTTACATTTTGTAAATCTGGAAGGCAGATGAAAATTACCTTTCCATTCAAAATATCAGTTGTAATAAAAAGCATCGCCGTTCATCTATCTCTCTTTCCTCACATGTCAGTCTTTCTAAAATCATAGCTTTTAGACATTTTTTAACAAAATCAAAATTTCCAAAACATATTCATTTATATCAGTTACCGGGAATCGTCAGAATATAGTGTTTTACGATATTCTTTCATATAAGTTACCTTATTATCAAAGAAAAGAAACGGAACTTTTTTGAATAAGTTCTTTTATGTCAGTTGTCGTAGAGTTAACAAGAATAATTTGCCTCAGTTCTTACCAAGAAAATTTCAAACCTTCTTTCCCGTTTCTTTCATGCTAAACACATTACTTTTGTTCCTCATATCAAAGATAGAAAATTCAGAAAAAAGGAAAAACCCATATCTTTGCAAAATATGCTCGAAATAGCAGCTGCGTTCATAACCCATTCGCGTACTCTTTGATGACATTTGAGGCCGCGTTTGGAACCTGTAGAGTGATGTTGTTGATAGTAGTCGCAATGTCCCTCTTTAGGTCCTCCAGTATATGCGGATTATTTGTATAAACCTTTCCGTTAAGGTATCTGAAGAGGGAAAAAAATTCTGCATACGACAAACGCGTAGGCCATACGCGTAGTAAACGCGTAGGCCATACGACTTTTGAAATGAACTGGAGGGGATAGATCTTTCGATCTTTTAGTTAAGGAATAGTTGACACTTGGAGGCCATGAAGGAAATGTTAATTAATGCATGCAACATAGGCAGTAGCATTGTCCTTCTGGAATGTAACAAACTGATTCTCTAAAGATAGTAAAACGTCTGGTTTCAACACCTCAAAAATGCAACGCTGAATATTTATTGTGCTTTCGAGTCATAGACAGCGTGAGCATACGTGAAATGCAATAGCTCCATATCATGAGGATCTGCAGTACAGCTTTCCAGTTGATACTTCCTATGCTATTGATGAAAGAAGATGAAAACATTGTGGCTCCACAATATTTAAACTCTTTATAAAGGAGCATTTTGCCTTTTTCAAGCTCCCAGGCGCTTTCGTCCTCTACCCTACCGCTGTTTCTGACATCAAGCATATGAAATCAATAAAAATTGCAAAAGTCAACTCCAAGCTACAAGTTCTCACTTGCTGTATGATACATATCCGCTATGCGTAACAGTACCTATCTCCCCTTTCTATCATCTATGTAGTTTTCCCCCTTCCCTCACGTCAATAATTCTAAGATTTTTTCGTCCATTGTCCCCAAATATGTCATGTTATGGTAGAATACTGAGTCAGATTTCCTTCAGTACTGTGACCCTATTTGCCTATGCATCTCAAATTTTAATCACTTACGATTTATTTTGATAATTAACTCGTGCACCAAATATGTGGTTTCTCCGATGACTTTTCCCTGAACAGCCATGGGGCCCACCAGCAGCAGAGTGGTCAAAGTCGCTGAACATTGGTAGTTCGGTCCGAGGTTCGAATCCCGCGAATGGGCATTTTCGGGGTTTCCCCCATGTGTAACGTGTATACGAGCCAGTTTCCCTTAGAAAGTCCTACACGGAGACAGCCTTCCCCTTGCGCAGATAGCCCTTGAGTCTTTGCCCTAATTAATCAAACCAACCGAATAGCAATGTAGAAGTATGGATAAGCGTGTCAGTTTATCTCTCTTCGCCAAGAAGAAGGATGGATGGTTTTAAGAGAAATAAGATTGTAGATCCAGATGCAATTCAAAACACACAAAATTATTTAATAGCATCATTGTAAATTTGACATCATCACATTAATATCATGCACTTTTTCCACAAAAGTCCTTACCCTGCGTTTATTTACGTAGCCGCTGTTCGCAAATATATGGTTCTAATTATAAAAATGTTTTAGCTAAAAAACTATTAATGTTTTTGCGTATTGATATTCTGAAACCCGTTCGCAAGCAATATCTGTAAAAGTAAAAATTGTATTTTACAATACTAAATTGCACTTTAAAATAGTTTATGCACTGTGTGCAGGCATACATGATCACAGCATTTGTTCTTCAGAAGAGTTACTATAGGCGTTTAAACATTTTTATCATTGTGTAACTGGCTACATTTAGAGTTTTGATGGGTTTGGTTTGGTTTGGTTTGGTTTAGGGAGATTACGGTAAAACATACTAGGGTTATCTACCTTTTTTTTTTTAAAGGGAGGAATACCTTCGTGGAGGACTTTCTAACAATAAAGTTCTGAAGACTGGTTTTTGATCGATTGAGGGATGGTGGCCATCAACTCAATATCCTAGTGAAACCGCTGACCCTCGAACTTTTTCCCTCTACCAACCTACTGCGTGAACATTTTATGATACCCCCAAAGCTTAAATAGTTTTTTACAATCCCATGACTCAGGCTGAATCTTTACAATCCCATGACTTTTTTCGTTATGGACATAATGCTGAGGCATTTATTCGTACGATTGCTTCATCTTTGCACAACTATCCTCCATGTCGATAACATTACCCTGTACAGGACGGAAATAATTACTTGTTCGTTTATGTCCTTTCCTAAACATTCCTCCCCAAAGCACCACTCTTGTTTTCCAGACGCATTCGTCGATATACGTTCCCTTCATTTGGCGAAAGAATTCAGCTAATTGACATCATTTAAGAAAAACTGTATGACATCTAACGTGGTGATAAGAGCATTCTCAGATTATGTGACTTTTTTCTGTCCTTTATGAAGTTTCTTTTTTCTCTCTTTTAATAATTATTTTTGAATACGATTAGAGATATGGTCAATTTTGAATTCAATATCACAAGAAAAAGAAACTAAATGATTATATGTGAAGATATAACGAAATCCTTGGTAAACACATATTCGGACAAAATGCTGTCACGTAGGGCTCAAAGCCATTTCCTTCATTTTGTTCTGACACAGAAAGCAATATGATTAGCTTAGGTTATTTGATTGTAGCAAGCCACACGAGAGCTATCTGCAGAAGGAGACAGATGTCTTCGAAGAGAATGTTCTAACGAAATCTAACTCGTATTCACGTTACACATGGAGAAAACTACAAAAATCCACCATGCAGCCAGCCCGCTCATTTGGGATCGAATCTAGAAAAAACTCTCAGTATTCAACTGTCTTAACCACACGGCCAATGGTGAGGCGAAAGGTAGTAAGTAAAGGTTTTTTTGTGCTATCAAAGGAAAGCCACAATTTTCAGCTAAAGCTACTGATTTTCTTTTTATATCCTGTTCTTTTGTCATTTGAAAATACTACGAAACTTTATTTAAATATACAATAATGTGCATGGCTAATTTTTTTAAATATACCCTGCAAACTGCAAAGCGCTGCAAAATTTTCATCCTGTGGCATTTTCTCTATAGAAGAGATTATTATTACAGTAATAAACACTACATTAGTACACTATATTGGAACTTATACCTTACCCTCATTTATATATAAAATGTAAAGTTAATCAGTTTTATATAGTTATTAGTTATAATTTTAAAGTTAATCATAAAGTGCTAAATAATTTTTGTTTGAACTTTATTTAGTAATAATGTAAGGATTATATTAATTTTATTAACAGTTAAATTTTAAGTTAAAGTTCGTTTCCTGTCAAATTCTTAATTTCAACTTACTACTTCCGGCTAGAACGTAGTTTTGGAATCTTGCTGAATATTTAATGAGAAGGAGCGGTATTTAAACCAGGAATTTACTTACTGAGTCAGAGAGAATCAGAGTTTCTGATTTACGCGCGTCTGCCTTTTTGTCCACTCTCTCTCTCAAAGCTGTTATTACGCTCGGCCGTACTCAGGCCCTTGCTAAGCTTCGTAGTCAAATAAGTTAAGGGGCCAACTCGATTTGAACCTTGATAGCTTCGGCTATACTTCTTTAGTTAATCTTAGTTTAAGTGTAATTCTTAGTCTTTTAAGTTCAAGTCCAAGTGCGGGCTTTGCTTGTACACTCCCAGGCGGAGTTTTGTTAAATCTTATTGGAATAATAAAAGGTTAGTTACCCTTCTATCCTGTTGTTTCTTGTCACCGAACTCAAGCAATTATTCGCTAATCAGTTCTTAGATTCTTCACTTCCAACTTTAACTTAGAATTCCGAAGTGAAGAACTCTATAATACAACTGTCTACTTTAGCGACAAATGACACTGTAATAGATAAAAAAATTCAGCAAGGTATCCGGGTGGTAATGTTTGCTGTAAACGTTTCTTACTTGCGTAACAGAAAGAACGCATGGTTTATTACTTTAATAATTACTGCAAACTTGTTTGAGACATCGTACAGAAGTACGAAATTTTTCTTGAAAAAAGGGTTTAAATATCATTCATTTAAAAAGACATTGCTATAAAAAGTACTAAAAAAGTTATTACTCTTAATCTTGTCTCTTTTACTTTGTTTCATATCTTGGGAAGTGACTTTCAAATCCTGGATTTATTGAATTATATTCTAGTTAGAAAGTTTTAACTAATTTTTAATTTATAGCTAATAATCATTCATGAAAAATACTTGTATCTTTGTTTCATTTTAGGGATATGAAAACTCAATTGTAAATTCACATTTCTTACTTTTATAGAATTTTGTCTTCTCCATGGCAATATGTACACATGCAGTCTAGACATTGTTATTATTAACGATGTCTAGACTGCAACGGAAAAATTTAAATCGTATAGAAAAAAAAAATAGACTTGCTTCTGCTTGTAAAGAAACCTGTTAAATAATCAAGGCTATCCGTTTTAGTTACAGTTAACTTCAAAAATCCGGGAAAGCATTCTACCATGTATCTGAATGCATGCCTGGAAACATTACTTTTCTTAAGTCGCAAAAAAAATAAATTTACTAATCTAGCATTTGTAAGACGTTGCACTATTTTGTCTCTTTTGTGTCTTTCCTAGCCGATAATATGGGAAAGAATGACAGTGTGACAAAGCGTGCACAAACCTCGCGTTGTAAAACTCGAATTAAATGGCAAAACTGTATTTGGAGCTATAGATATACAAGAAGATCCACTAGACGATCCATTGCAAATACACCAGTTAAACTTCAGTCTAGTCTAAGTTGTCTGCTTTAACAAGTCAGCTCTTATAATGTTCCTGGATTTACTTCTATTGACGTTTTAGATAGTTTAGTTGCAGCAGTGGTACACCGCTTATCACCGATAATAATATATATAATACTACACTGGCATTCTGTTCTTTTCATACGATGTGGAAATCCATGGACGAAATTTCGAACTAATTGGGTTTCCTTCTTTTCGGTTTGCCATCGTATGAAGGAAGATGCTATCATCTAGCAACATTTATTCTAAGTCATGTACAGCACGCTCAAATACTGCCTGGCTTGTTTGAAACTGGCTCCAGGTGTGTCTCGAACACCCGTATCTCAAGGTAGTCGAAGATCTAAGCCACATACATGCTGAATAAAGAATGCTAAAACATAAGCAAAAGATCTATTTCTTTGTTCGATAAGCAAAAGATGCAGCACGTGTTTTGGAGATTCTTCATTCTTCACAACACATGGTCCAGTCTTCCAGAAAATGCTTTTTAAAATATCTGGTTAGGAAAGTTCACATTGTGCATACCTCAAAATGATATTATTCGATGAAATCTGAGTAGGCCACACATTAATTATTGACTCCTACCTTTCGGCAATGTGATACTTGCAGCTTTGCATCGAAATCGTAATTCGTTATTATTCATACGGTTTAAACGTATAAGTAATAACAAATTACGATTGCGAATAAAAAATTTCAAAAATTTCATTAATTCAATGAAATTATACTTTATTGCGCAATGTTTTTCTCCGAATGCTCACTGCATATTTCAGATTTATTAAAGTGGACGCATTTGCATAAAACTAAAAATAACCAGTTTCAACCTGAAGTGATTAATATCGGATTCACAAATATTTATATCAAAACCTGCGAATATTAATATGAGATACGAAATTTGTAGAGACAAATTTTTTGAAAGCAGGAGAGATGAAAAATGAACAACGCCTTCTCCGGGACTCGAACCATTGGTCTCTCGAATACGCGACGAGCGTGCTGACCGCTACACTACGAAGGCATGCTAAAAAGGCGGGAGAAATACCTTATATACTTCTCCTTTTAAAGGGCGACTAGGGATTATGTGACCCAATCGCCAAATCCTGGTGGTAAAGAATCATCATCCATCATCCTTTTAGTTCGAGCGCCACTGTAGAAACATTTGGTATTTTTTTTAAAGCTGGAGAGATGAAAAATGAGCAACGCCTTCACCGGACTCGAACCACGGGCCTCTCGAATACACGCCGAGCGTACACTACGAAGGCATGCTAAGAAGGCGGAAGAAATACCTTATCAATTTTGCATGAAAAGAGTTTTAAACGGACTATGTATGAATGAATATTCCTCTGTCAGGTTCAAAACTCCAAATTGCTGAATAGTTCCTCATGGCACTGAGAAGTTAAAACAAGAACTAACATAGTAGATTGTAGTAAAGTAATTTTCAGAATATAAAAGGAAATAAATGTAACTACAACCAAAATTTAATTATTTGCTTACAGGTACCCCTAAGTATTTAGGTATCCTTCCGGAATTTATATCGGGAGGTTTACGCTGAATTCAGCAACAGAGACTTCATTAGAAGTTTGTTGCCGATTGCAAAGCACATTGTGAACATGCTTTTATGACAACCCTTCAAATCGCCAATAATAGGTTTGCCAGCGTAGTATTAGCGCTGCTTTGGAATACGATATGGCTTTCTTCTGGCATAATTAAACTGAGCATATCTTTTGAAGGTGGGTAAAGGATTAGGAAAGTATAAAACTTTACATGCTCTTGCAACGTGTGAGAATACTTCATGAGGTTTCTATGTAACTTAAAAGCTTAGGCCAGCTGCAATGCTCCGGTAATATTATATCAGTAGACGTAGTTGCCCCTAGCAACCGCGCGGGGTACATTTGACGTCATAGGTCACATGATAGTTTCCTTGGCTGTTCCACTATTGGCGCGCATTAGGCGATAACGCAGTTGTAAGATCGAGGGCTCGTCCCGCCGAAAGAGTTAAAAGATAACTCGCTTGTTGAAATTGTCGGATGAAAAGTCCTGAAGACATTTCACAAGTTTAAAAAGAAAACTTTTTCAACCTTCTTTTTTCAAAATTTTCTGATGACATATATGCTTTAGTTATTTTCTGCCTCTTTTTTTATTACCTTAAGTAGCGCTCTTGTACTTTCATGTTATTGTGACACTAAACTGAATTAATCTATTTATTCACTCCATTTCAAAAGAGTAAAGTTCCAAAAGTAATATTCAAACAAAAAACTGGTGATTCCAGCGTAAATACAAATATATAATATTGCCTAAAACAATCCGTATTAAATCAGCGAATCTTTATAATTAAACGTCTTTGATTAGAGATTAAGGAATATCTGTACAATGAAACCAGTAACTAGAATATGCAAACAAGGATAAGATATTTACCTTACCATTGCATTCCAAAATGCGCCATGATTTCGCTTATTAAGCTTACCAAATTGTCACTTTACTTCACCACTATTTTGTTTTCTTCTTTGAAGCTTTGAATGTACGAGTATATTCATAAATTTTATCTCAATTGACACGCCGTTTTTAATGTTGAATTTCGATTCTATATAGTTTACATTTTTAGTTTACTACAGACTTCTTACAAATGTCTTAAACCATTTAATTTATATACAGTTCAAATTATAAAAACCACTGCTTTCATTCTAATTATAATTTTTTATGCTTAACTAAACAGTCTTTAATCTTAAAGCAATATAATGCTGAAGGGGTTTATATTTTCCTCGTAGCGATATAACAGATTCTACCACATAGATCGATTTAAGCATATTCTGTTCTTTCCACAATTTTATACATTATTCACAATCTGACTTCCTTTTTCTTCTTGTCCGAGACCCTATTATTCTAGCGTTAAAGGATCAATGATTCAGTCCGTGTCAAGTCTTTCATTGTAAACGCGGATTAAATTCCTATCGGATCTCCTTTTCTTTGTTTCTGTTGCATTTATTTGTATTCCCGTAACTTTAAAATGGAGGGCTTATAGTGGGAAAAGGTGGGCATATTTTTATAAATTGTTGTCGTTTAAATTCTTAAGACTTACGTCTTTTTAGCACAAAGTTATTTTTAATATATTTGTTACCAACGAATAATATAACACAAAATATATAGAGCATCTCTCTTTAAGTAACGAGCATATACATTGCTTTGTTTTAATGCGATAAAACTCATTACCGTATTATCCCACCAAACGGAGTGTCTACATGGGAGTTTTCTTTATTTTTCCCTAATGTAATGTGAATTTGAGCCAGTTTCCTTAAGTCTTTTTCAAAGACATGACTCTCTTTAGGAAGGCAGGCTTCGTGTCTTTTGCCATAACCAAATATTAATCATCTCCGTATTAAATGAAAACTGGAGTGATCCCTTAAAAATGAAATTTATGTAACAAAAATGAAGCCATAATTAAAACACCAATACATAATTCAAACATGTTTACATAGTTTTACCCAAATATTTCTACAGCAGTTGAGCAGTGTATACTTTTAAATAAAATTAGTATTTCTTAACTGAGTTTATATCAATATTCCGATCAAAATTACTGGAATCAAATTAGCTAAAATGCGCATTTTGCTTCATAATAAGTGTTCATGTTTATATATCTATTTTTCGAACAGCCAGGCTTTTCTAGAATAAAAAACATCGTAGATTACATTCTGCTTAAAGCAAACAAATCGCATCACAAAGAACTTATCATCTAAAAACAGAAACTTTATAAGGTATTTCTCCCGCTTTCCTAACGTGCCTTCGTAATGTAGTGGTTCTGCACGCTGGGCCGGTATTCCAGAGGTCCGTGGTTCGATTCACGGCGAAGGCAAGTGCTCCTTTTTCATCTTGCCTGCTTCCAAAAAAATACCTAATGTCTCTACAACCTATCAGCTAAAACAAAAAGTTTCTCTATCGAAAATACATAAAGGCCGTTTCGAGTTTCATTTTCATATTAAAATGAATAGACTTGTCCAAAGTATTTTACGTCGGAATGTGAAGAGCATTAGCTTAAATTTATTATAAAACACTTTGTTTTTCTTGGAAAATTACATGCCTTCAAATAAAAGTTAATGCACATTTGAAATCCTGGAAAAGACATGCTTGAAGTTTTCGCTAATCATTATTAAAAGTACGTAGAATAACATAGGTGTTCATTCAGTGTAATGTTCGTTTTCTTAAATGGTATTACATTTTAAGTAAGATAAAGTTGCTGCACATTTGAAATCCTGGACAAGACATGCTTGAAGTATTTCTCGCTAATCAATATTAAAAGTACGTAGAATAAAATAGATGTTCATTCAGTGTAATATTCGTTTTCCTAAATAGTATTACATTTTAAATAAGATAAACGTGTAGTAAAATTTAATCATTATAGGAAGAAGATAAATGGCAATTAATTAAATATTTAGGTACTAACATCTGTCTCGTAAGGCACAAGAGAATTATGAAAAAGTACTTTTTTTTCCTTTCTTTAATGTCGCGGACTTTTAGGCTTTTGCCACTACCAAGGTCAGAAGCGGTGGTCATTTTATTTATGGAGGCACTTAACAGGGCGCCACCGTAGCCTGCTATGAAGGGACAGACAATTTACATCCATGTCTTCTTCGGGATTCGGGCCCGAGCACTTCGGTATGGTAGTCAGGGTCACTAACAACTTTCCCATCTGAGCGACTGAAAAGGTGCTATTAAAGATACTACTAAACTAAGTAAATGTGCACAAGCAAGGATTAAAATTATTCATTTTTGATGGAGATGGCTTTGTCTCGTCAATAGTCCTAACTGGACTATACAGCTGTAATGCGCCGTCTTGGCTACAAATGTTATTGAACCTAAAAGTTATATTATTAAACCTCTTTCTAGGAGGAAAGATGAAGCTGTTTTAAATTAGGGATATATTTGTGGACTGATGAACTCCTGTTTAAATTTTATGGCTAGTGAGGTAAAACTTTTCACTCGTACTTGGTCAGCAGGTTTGTCATAACCTTCCCACTCACAAATATGAACAAGCACTGAAAATGTTTAATCCTATGTAAGTCATGCGTTTTTGTATATTTTTCTATGCATTTTTTAGAAGCATTTGTAATAAATCGCTTTTTTCAGCTGAAACTCCGCCTTTCGCAATGATTCCTTCTTGTGAAACGTATATGAGTTAAAAAAAATTGGATCTATTCTTAAATGTGTGCTTTATTTTCACTCAAATGAAAACATTTTTACCTTACTGTATTTGGAAAAACTTTTAAGCTTTTTTCTTAGATTTCAGTTTACATTTGCTACAACAGTCAGTAATTACAAGCCAATAGTTACAAACGCAGGAGATAGGAAGCTAAAGAAAAATGCTTGATTTTTTCTCTGAGAAAAAAAATTTTCATCTACATTCATTAGTTTCAAATTTTTATTTCTTAGGATTAAGCTTCCCAGAACATAGAACATAGAGCAGCAGAAGAAAGAATTATTTATTTATGTATAAATGTAGCCAATTAATTAGATAAAAAGTACGAATTACTTATTTTTTCTATTAAGGTTTCTTTTAATAAAAATCTATTTCATCAAATTTAAAACAATCTAAGTACGGAATTGTGGCTCTTGAGGAAATCTAGCTGTTGTTCTCAAAATTCCTAAATCCTTAAATGTGGCTCCTATTATAAAGTTTTTCTGACCAACCTTACCATATAATAAACAGCAAACAAGCACTTATATGTTAGTATTTCCTAATTTCCACTTTAATATTTTTTAATGTATGTGATGAAAAATTTCCACGACTTTTATCCATTTGTATGACATTTATAACTGTATATAATCTTTGCTGGGACGTTTTGGTACTATCTGAAATGATGACTTTCTGTTTCTCCATTTTTTTCATTAATCTTAACTATTTCTTAATTATTCTTTGCTTTACATAATCACATTTTTACTTAGTAGCTGAATATCTACTAAATATTTCTACGCAACTGCTTTTACCGTTTCATCTACAGCTTCATAGTCTGTTCGTAATGTCTGCTTAAGGGAAGGGGTGTCTTCAAGGGGGACTTCCTAAGGGAAACTGGTTCGTATCCAGTTTAAACAAGGCAAAAATCACGAAAATGCCTGTTCATGCAGCTAACTCGCCTGGGACTGAACCCAAGTCGAACTACCAGTGTTCAGCAACTTTACCGCTCAACCGCTGGTGGATTTGACTTCGTACATGTCACAGATGTTCCAAGTAATGCGAAACTGTGATTCGGTTGCCTGTAATACACTTAAGCTACTCCTAAAGACATTAACCATCAGTAAAAAATCTAAACAAATTCAAGTACTTTGAACAATGCCTTTGATTCAGCCCGGTAAAGTATGTCAATGTCAAACTTTCTTTCCCGTCACTTTCATCTTACCAATTTTATGCATAACAAATTCTGTTCTACTTATATCCTGAAGTTTTTAGCAATCTGAAAATACCTGTATCCTCTTGTACATGAGTAGATCTTTCCCCTATTTTGAAACATAATCTTTGAAGGATGAATATTGTATTTCTCGAAATTTGGTTATACTTTTATTTGTTAAAAAGCTATACTGTTTATTTAATATCTATATATTCCTGAAATAGTCATTCATTTCAGTTTTTAGTTTATAATTTAGATAAAGTAGAAGGATGCCACCATCAGATGTGATCGTGCTGCTTTAATAACTTTTTATGCCCAACTTATGATTCGTGTTTTTGCATTTATAATATTTTTTTGTTAATCCTGCCATGGAAGACAGACACGAAGAATCATATCTTTTATTTTTCTTAGATATATATTTTTTTAAAATACGCTCATTAGAAATGGATTGTTGGAATATTTGGATTATGTCAACGTGCATGAGAGCTATATGCCTAAGAGGAGGGGTTGCTTTTGTGGAACACTCTCTAAGGAAAACTGGCTGCTATCACTAAAAAAACAAACACTCCAATGCCATCAGCCTCTTCTCTGATGTTTGAGCCCGGGTTGAACTACCAGTGTTCGGTGATTTTACAGCTCGACGGGTGAGAGGCCTAGGCCCATTTAGACAACATTTTTCTTTTTTGGTATAGCCTTTTTTCATAAGTGTTTTTTCTTTTAACCTTGTTTGCGAATTTGCTAAATGAGCAAACCAAGAGCTCTTTCCATGAATTATGAGGTTCAAACATATTATACCTTTACGTTTTTCAGAGTACTTTTGTCCCTGTACTCTTCGGCCTTCTTAGTTTGGTTTGGTTCGATATATTTGATTATAGCATAGCACACGAGGGTTATCTGCCTAAGGGAAAGGATGACTTCGTGGAAGGCTTTCTAAGGGAAACTGCCTCTTATACACATTACGCATAAGAAAAACCACGAAAACGCCATGCAGCAAGCCCGTTCGTTGTGTGTTTCATGATGTCGGGTCTAACTTCTGTAACTGGAGTGCTCTTTTCTGGTAAATGTTATTTAGCCAAGTTCCTCACGTCCTCATTCAAGATAAGATCAACTAAGTTTGTTTGTCCCAGTAACACTTTTTCTGTGTGTTTCTATGCAAAATATTAATATATATCATCAGAACTGTCAAAGTAATTACAAAAATTAAGAAAACACAAAAACAAAATCCTCTAAGTTAGGCTGTGTATCTTTTGTTATTACTCAGTGTCTTACAAGTTACGTTTAGTGCACTTCCTGTGAAAAGGAAGGGGGATGCAATGATATGATCCACTATATGCGCATCTTTCATCGTTCGTAAAGATTCTTTAACACAAAACGTTGTAGAGATATTAGGATATTTTTTGGAAGCCAGAGACTGAAAAATGAGCAATCGCCTTCGCCGGGAATCGTACCACGGACCTCTGGAATACCGGCCCAGTGTGCAAAACCACTACACGACGAAGGCACGCTAACAAGGCGGGAGAAATACCTTATATACTCCCCCTTTTAAAGGGACACTGGTGTTTTTAATGGACCCAATCGCCGAATTTGTGGTGGGGAAAAATCATCATCTATTAACCTTTTAGTTCGGGCACCACTGTAGAGACATTAGGATATTTTTTGGAAGCCAGAGATTGAAAAATGAGCAATCGCCTTCGCTGGGAATCGAACTACGGACCTCTGGAATACCGGCCCAGCGTGCAGAACCGCTACACCACGAAGGCACGCTAGCAAGGCAGGAGAAATACCTTATAACGTTACTAACACAAAAGTTGCAAGTTACACAAAAATACACCATTAGGGGAAAATGTCAGGTAGGGTAGGGAAAAATGTCAACAGCACTAATGTTGACACTACAATAGCAAAAGAGCTACAATTTTAAATTACTCATTCGGATTAAGGCAAACTACACGAAGCCCTTCTGAGTAAGGGAAAGAAGAACTTTGTGGGGGACGTTTTAAGAGAAACTGGTACTACTCATTACGTTTGGAAAAAAAATAATAATCCTCCCATGCAGCCAGCCATTTGCCGGGATTTTAGCACGGGTCGAAAAATCAGTTTTCAGCAGTCTTACTGCGCTGCTGCTAGTGGGCCACAGTGATGTACAATACGCTTTTAAAATTTAATAAGCTAAATTTTATTAAATTTTACCCTTTTTAAACCAGTTTTTGCAAATTTCTAGAGACATACACTTGGCAAAATGTTTTATGTTAGGTGTGGTGTGGTGTATTTAATTATGGAAAAGCACACAAGGGCTATCTGCCTGAGGGAAGGGATGCCTTAGTGAAGGACTTTCTAAGGGAAACTGACTCGTATACACGTTACATATGGGGGAAATCCACGAAAACGCCCATGCAGCCAGCCCGTTCGCGGGATTCGAACCTCTGTTTTATGTTAGACTGAAAAAACTAGCAAAATGGGATTTAAAAATGTATTTTTTTTTTACTGACTATTGTTATATAGATATATATCAATTATTTAATTATGGCAAAGCACACAAGGGCTATCTGCCTAAGGGAAGGGATGCCTTAGTGGATGACTTTCTAAGGGAAACTGACTCGTATACACGTTACACATGGGGAAATCCACGAAAACGCCCATGCAGCCAGCCCGTTCGCGGGATTCGAACCTCTGTTTTATGTTAGACTGAAAAAAACTAGCAAAATCGGATTTAAAAATGTAATTTTTTTACTGACTATTGTTATATATATATATATCACGTATTTGAGTTTAGTTAGAGATCCAAAAATACTGCGTATACTTCTTATAGATGTAACGAGAGTTTTAATATACTTCAAATAAAGAAAACTTACGATTACATCTTATATAAATTGTTCTAAGACATTTAAAAAAAAAAAAAAAATAATTCCTTTTTACGTATTTATTCCATTAATAAATGTCTACGTATTTTATTGTATTATTTTTATTATATATTCGTGATAAAAGCATGATAAAACCTAAAATCTAAGTGTTTTTAATGGCATAGGATAGATATCAACAAGTATTATTATTTATCCTTGCTACTGAACATCACTTGAAAAGTATATAATTATTAGCGAGTTCCATAGGTACTCTCTAATAGAATATTGAAAGCATTGACGCAAAGCAGTTACCCCCGTTGAAAAAGATTTTCTTCTTTCTACTTGCTTTTCTGTGAGTGTTAGTTAACGGATCTGATCTGATCAACATTATTGTTTAATATGTTTTCTGTTGATATAAACGTCACATTTAGCAATTTGACACCATACTTGTATTTAGTATGTATTCGCTCTCGACGTTTTTATAGAGTATAATAAGCGAATATTTTTATAATTCTCATAAAAACATGAAGGCTAGCCTAGAATATCTTCAGACAACTCTCTTTTCTTCTAATGAGAGTACCAGTGAATGGATGATTGTTACCTTGAATAAGAAGATTCTGTGCAGGAGTACACATGTGAATTCCTGTATATATCTAGATTATTAAATTTGCTGTGTCTAATTAAGAAGTTTTAAACGTTTATATGATAAATGATAATCTATATATATACTCAAAGTATTTGAAAAGCATTAAACACTTTTTTTAACATTTAAACATTTTTTATTAAACATTTAGACATTCATTACACACTTTTCTTGCACTGGTAACAGCGTTATTATTTCCACCTCTTTGTTTGATTAAAATCAGAATTCCATTTTTCGTTTATCTGAAAGCATTCTTCCACGGTTTGCAATATTTTACAATTTGCAATAGGCACTGAAGCATACGCTTTCAATGCAGATTTTATGCATTTTTCAGTACCTATACTGCAGTTAGTGACATTAAATTTCTCTAAAATATATTTAAATAATCTTGAATGAATCGAATTTAGATTGTAATAAACAAAAGATTTTGTTCTGTTTTAGTACTGAATATAGTTCATTTTCGGTAATAAATTCTCTTTTTCAGCGATAACTTACCGGTAGTAGTATCCATGAATAATTTTCATCTTTTATGTTTTTACTATAACCGCGTCCTTTGAAATTAAATTATTTGCATAATTTTCCCTTCTTGATTTTTTTTACGATAAAATTAGTAAAAAAAGGGGGAAGAAATACGGAAGTAAATACCGTAATTCAAACTTAGAAAAGAGTGAATGGTCGTAATGCTAGCAATTTTTTTCTAAAAAAGCACTAGGTCAAAGTTTAAAAGAATATGAATTATAGAGTGCTTGAATGATAGGCGCATGATGCAAAATGCTCCAAACCTGTGACAAAGGAGCTCTAGAATAAAAAAATATTTATAGCTTTCTTAGCACCTCCAAGAAAATTGAAATTTTTGGACCTTATAGAGTCATTAGGTTATTTCTCAAGTAGGAGACGTGAAAAATGTGCAGTGCCCTCGCCGGGATTCGAACCTGGACCGCTTGAATACTTGTCGATTATGCTACCGTTATGCCATGAAGACATGCTGAAAAAGGAGGGAGAAAATATATACTCCACCTTTTAAAATACGAATGGGGATGAGCGGACACAATCGCCAAATTCTGGTGGTGATGAATTATCGTCCACCAGCTTGCTCCACTGTAGAGTCATTACGATTTTATGAAGAAGCATGAGACATGAAAAATGAGTAATGCCCTGGCCAGGACTCAAACCCGACCTCTCAAATACGCCCCGAGTGTGCTACTGTTACACTTTACCGTTGTACGTACTGTTGTGCACCTTATACACTTTACCGTTGTACGTACTGTTGTGCACCTTATACACTTTACCGTTGTGTAACAGTTATACCTTATAACCTGAGTTTATGATAAATATTGCTTATACTGGGAAGAGGAACTTGTCTTATCTCTTAATAACTAATATACGTCCAAAGAACTTTGGAGTTCTTAGATGTAATTTATAAATTTGTTCCTGTTAATCAGCATTTTAATTTTTTAAACGGTTTTTTTCCCCGAATACATCATAGCTATGTTATCGTTCCGTATGAAAAGCTGTAATTTTGACTGATTTTCCTGTGTAATAATGCACTTAAAATTTGGAGTATTGCATCTGATAATAGAAAGTAGCGAAAACATATTTTATTTCTGTAAAAATAATTATTTGTTTTTTGTAGTAGAATCCAAATTTGTTAGCATTACACTAAAGTTAACGTTGTTTAGATTGTTCTTAAATTTTGAGCTTTTACACGGTTAAAAAAATAGTCTCCTCTCTTTCAAAGTAATTGTTTCCCTTTTGATGCGTAAAATGTAGATCTACAATAAATCAAACATTTGCACAAACAGGTTTTGAAGCGAATCAGCATTAATAATTAGATAAAGATAGCTAATATGTCAGTCAAACTATCGCACAAAACTGTTACGTGATTCTTGCGTCTCTAACCATAGGTAAATGGAAACTATAAATAAGATTATAAATAGATTTAAATAAAGATCAATTGCTAAAAATAAGTACGTTTTTTCAAATAGCGAATTAATGTTTGTGTAATAAAATAATAATTATTTTCGATCAAACTTTTAGAGAATGCTTTTTTTTTTGCCGTTATGAATAAAATAAAATATGTCATCTTGTTTAAAAAATATTGCAGATGTTTATTCTTCCATTTCAGGATGCAAGCTGGACAACATTCTCTCCCGGCTTCCTACTAGCCGATCTCCGGATTCAGGGGACGCTGGAAGTCTGGGAAGGAAGTCGCCCGGTCTTGGAAGTGATGTTGGTCAGTAACAATCGTTAACACATTCTCTCTTTTAATTAGCTAGAAAAATGTTTGCTCTGCGATTTAGTTTCGAATATTTAAAGGACGAAAGGCTTGGGTAAACATTTTATGGGACAAAATGAAGTGGCAAATTTCTTAAATGGCAAACATTATGGTTATTTTTATATCTCACATGCTAACAAAAAAAGTGCATAGTCCGTCACGAAAAAACTGCTAAAAAGGCTTCCAAAGCTGGTGAGAAGTTAAAATAACGTTGTTGCTTTAAATACCAAGTATGAACTATTATTAGCGACAAACATTTACTTTTTATATCTAAGCAGTTAAATGGATGCTGTAAAGTAATAAACAACAAATAAAGTGATGAAATGAAATGTGGAATTTGTTTCATATACTTGAATGAATTTCGAATTTTCCCTGTAACAAGTTAATGCATTACATAACTTTTACATGGTCCAGCAAGCATATTCTGCAAAAAGTATTCAGTGATTCTATGAATAATGGTGCGCCTGGGAATAAGCAATTCACATAATTGGGCCAAATCTAAAGTGAAAATATTACGAAAACTGGAAAGACTGTATACGTTCCATGCATTTTATTGCGCTAAACATTTTTTTTAAAACTGATTTTATTACATTGGATCATTTATTGCTCTTATATTCACTTCAAAGCAAAACTTCCAATACTCTTTGTTTACTGTACTGGCAGTGAACTTCTAAGTATTCAATTACCAATTTAAATTGTTTTTAGACCATGCTCAGCATAGTTTGTTACAATTAGTATTATATGTATGAATATTTCCTCAAATAATAAACGCCGTTTACTCTAGGATTATTGTGGCATTAATATCAAATAGTCTTTGTATGAAGTATAGTCGCCTCCCTCACTTCATATGATGGGACGGATGGCCATCCATGGATTTTATAAAATATTCAAAATAAATCTTTATGTGTTAGAAGTAATGACTTTCTATATGCCAGCTAGATCACAAATGTATGCAGTCCCCATGCCATTCTTCTTCTTTGGTTTTATACTTTGCTTCAATTTTGAAGGAATTTCAAAAATAAAATTTTAATGGTTAACTATAGGGCTTTTGATAAAACCGGAATTTGTAATCAAAAAACAGAAAATGACTCTTTTGTAAGATGCCTGTTCACTTTAATCATTTTTCAGTTACACTTTGTAAAATTTATATTTTCGTTTAAAAACATTGCATCGGCATTTCTTTTTTTTCTCTCTCTCTGTATAAGGTGATTCACAATTCCCTATGGAATTTCGGAAGTTTATATTGCATTAACTATAATAATTGGAGCAAAAAAATATTGGTACATAAAAAAAATCTCTCCAAATTTTATATGAATCCTACATGTGCTTGATATGTGCATCTCTAGTGACACAGCAGATATCAATCTAGAGTTCAAGCCCTTACTACGCGGGTCGTAACATCTCACGATCGATATCAGATGCCACATATGTACCCCCTCCTTGCAGTTACGTAAAGTTATGTCGCAAAGGAGGGATCTTCGATGTAACCTCACAAGAAAAAAAATCAATTGAAGTTGTTAAGTGAACTTGGAAGTCAAGAAGAGAAAGGGAGTCATCTCGAGAAGCACGCTCAGTCCAACAACCAGGAAGTTTGGAACTGAGCTAAACGAGGACATTCTCATTAAAATCTGGGAAATTCCATCTTGTTGAAGAACGATGACCTCACTGTTTTCTCATTATTGGTGCATTAGCAACTGCTGTAGCATGTCTGGGTACATTAACTGTCCTCGGAGTTTCTTCCGAAAAGAAAAGTGGCTCACAGAGGTTAATCCATAGTTATATGATGCGGCCTGTTATGTACATGAATTAAAATCTAAATTGCACTTGGCAGCCTTTGCACTAAGTATGACTACATTTAACAAAGGTGCAGAATATACATACATGTTTTGGGAGAGAAACTGCAGAGCCACTGCATTTATTTCGAGAAGGAAACATGAAAAAGTGAGCTATGAGCTCATCAGGACTTGGACTTCGGATCTCCCATTTGCTCCCCAGACATGATTTTCAATACACCACCAAGGCACACGGTATAAAGGGAGAAAATACCTTATAAATTTAGTTATTTGTATAATTCCTTCTTAACCCGTTTGTTGGATATTTCGTAACTACATGTCCTTAGTACTCATATTCTAAAACTGGAAATGGCCAGAACAATCAGATCTCTGTGAGCTAAACGCTAAACTTTCACTGATAGTGAAATCAAGTGAAATCTCCGCTGTGTGTGGCGACAATGCAATATCTAGCCCAGCAGTTGTGAACTGATTCAAATAATATGAAAGAGTCGCACAAAATCTAACTAAAGAATATAGTAACGATAGACCACCAATCTCCATCACTGCGGTCATGAGAAAAATTTCGACGCTTCCGAAAAATTAATTCGACCAATTTCTTTGACTATGACGGTGATGTTTCTGTTGAATTCATGATAACAGCAGGAATAGTCGATGCAAGCCCCTACTGGTAATTTTTTAAAATACGGAAGGCAGTTAAAGACCGGCCACAGGGAAAATTAACTGATGAAATCATTCTTTTGCACAATAACGTCTCGTGCACTATCACTGCTGAAAACCTTGTGGTCATATTCACCATACACTTCTGATTTATCGCCGTGTGATTATCATATGTTTCGTAAAATAAAACAGAGAGCAACGAATTCGAACCACTAATGATGTAAAAATTAGACCTTGAACTGATTATACCATGCAGTGAGAGATTTCGTTTACAACTGTAAGGATAAATTAATCGTGCGTTATGATAAATGTTTTAATTTTTTAGGCTACTATGTAGGAAACTCAGTCAAGATTGTTGTAGTTTTTAATACTGCATAATATATGTTTTTTAATTAAAATTGCTTTCACATAAGCGCAATTTACTTTTTGATTCGCCATCGTCCGAAGGCAAACTGGGAAAGATATATTTTATACTGATATGCTTTTAACTTTTGTGCTAGTTAAAGATATTTTTGTGGAGATTTTGGATGGTACTTCTCTTTTTTAGCTTTTAATATTATCCCCCCTTCCAAACTGACAAATTTTCAAACTTCTAACAGAATTATAGAAGTATTTCTTGACAGAATTGGATATTTTAAACCAAAAGATAACAAATATGTTTTAACGAACAAAACATTTCAGTCTTTTAAAAATAATTATATACCTTGATATCAAGGGATGATCCTATATCCCCCCCTAATGAAAGGATGCTTAAACCTTTGATTAGAGATACTTTTTTCCAACCAAATAGTTGAAAAATTTAGATTTACGTATTTCGTTGCAATTTAAAGAATAATATTTAAACTGATCAATGATTATTGTAATTTTATTTTTAACTATGACTAGAAAGCAAACTTCTAAGCATTCTTTCGGCTTAATTTATATTCTTGCAAATCTGCTTAAAATTTATACACATCTTTACGAATAAAACTTAGTTAAAATTATAAAAGCATATAAATTGAAAGCATTATTTTTTATTTTAAGTAAAAAAATCAGAAACATACTATCACCCTAATAAAATAATGCTGAGAACTCTTCGGAGAATGGTGGCAACACATGTGAATACATATATATTCTTCACCATTTCATTCATATCATTTTTGATACATTTTCATTGACATGTAATATCAGAAAATCCAGTTTTTCGTTTCCTTTGCCTATCTAATGAATAACATTTTGAACATATGATAATAGTCACATGCCATCAAATATTCCATTAAAAACTTAAGACTTTTGTTTCATAAACATTATATGGTTTTAAATCTATATCATTACGACGCTTTTTATGTAAAATTTCCTGTTATATATAACAAAAGCAAAATATTTATACGAGTATCATTGAAAATTGAATTTGTTCATGAAGACGATTTATCCCTAGAACAGTATGCCTGGTAGTATAGTATACCTGATAGTACAGTATGCCTAAGTAGGAAAAAATTTCTGCTGTGCGCTTTGAATAAAAATACATTTTGTATAGTGTATTATACAAACTGCATTAGTGCAGCAAAAGATTTAATATAACACACAATCAGATCTTCGAGTTTCAAATAATAGAGAGTTATGCCATCAATACACTTACATTTAAGAGCATTCGACTTATCATATTTAGAATATCATTTCTTATGTTTAAACAAAAGATGAAAATTATTAGATATTGCTAGTATAATCATGTAACATTAAACATATTACCAGATTTCAAAACTACTTAATTGATTTCTATTTTTTTATCAAGTGCTCTTAGTAATTAAATGTCCCCAGTTCACCCGGAATAAGCTTTCGAAATTTTGGGGAAAATTATAAATCATCCTTTTTAAATATATGTTAATACTTCATTAAAATATCTGTTCTTTTGATTAAAATATAATAACTATTTCTCAGTTTTATTCTATATATCAAAGGTTGGTTGTAGAATGGCAATGTTAATGTAGTTCCATGTGATGACATAAGTATCATATAAAACCGTTCGAGTCGAACTTAAGCTTAAATTTGGAAAACTTGCTCACACAAGAGCGAATATTCGGCTGTTTAATAACACATTTATGAGAACAGGCAGCGTAGCAGATGAAAAACTTATACATAAGCCATCTGCAGATGCTGTACAAACTCTTCAGAAAAATGTAATCTTATCCAAACTTGCATCTATTCTCAGTCTCAGTAAAGAATAAATTTTCAAAGTATACAAGGTAAAATTTAGTGAAAATTGTTATGTTTTGCATTGAATAAAGATCATCATGGTAAAGAGGAAAGTTATAACTTCATTATATAAGAAATTAAATTATAATTTACAGAGGAAAGTATTAAGGTATAACTTCAACTTTTAAAAAACATTTCAATCTTCACTTCCTCAAATTATAACCACTATTGAAAAAGCTTTGAAATTTTCTAAAATTTTGGAAACACTGAAGGACACAATCAGCAACTTAATTACTCATAACATTAATTTTAATAACAAATTATTTATTTCGAATTTTAATAGAAAGGAAAGGTAGGCTTTAGGTGAAATTCATTCTAATACTAATATTATAATTTCTAAAGCTGATAAGGGCGGACAGATCTTTGTTACGGGCAAACACACGTACATTTATGGAGCCTCAAAACTGATAAACGAAAGCTGATACAGCTCGATCCCTACAGATCATTCAACTTCTGATCCCATGAAAGTAAGTCAGTTTTTCAGTCGTTTTATATAACTACAACTCAGTTTAAAAAGTAACTTATTCCATCTATTGCTAACTGTGCTAGGTTCTACGTTCTCTCCAAAGCCCAAAAAATTGGAATTCCGTTTCGTCCTATTGTAGGAATGGCATCATATTCTTTGGCCAAAAATATTTATTTTCTAGATTTTTTTCCTTTACTTTCTAACAATATACACACTGTGAAAAAATTCTTTTGAAGTCGTCGATAAACTTAAAAATTGTCTTCCCTGCTTTCCATTATGGTTTCTTTCGATGTTAAACTGTTTACTAATGTTCCAGTCGAAGGAGAACTAAATTGTTTTGAAACTAGGCTTCCAGAATTCCATTTCACACATTCTGGAATTGAAAAGTTAATTTCTCTTACTAAAATCTCTTTGAATCTCACGCACTTTGTTCCCAAAATGAATATTATCACCAAACTGAAGAAATAGCTATGGGTAATCCCTTTAGTTCTTTACTTGCTGATATCTACATACACTATTTTGAGATCAAATTATTTGAGAAACTATCTTTTTCATCTCTGAATTCGCTAAGTAGACACTTTCGCGATTTTGATGCTAATGTAGAAGATTTGTCTCAAAATCTGCAAATACCCTTCCCTTTCTTGATATTCTTATGATTCGCAATGAATCTGCTTTCAGCACTACTGTTTACCGTAAATCCTTTTTTGTTTGTTTAAAGCCCCATGCTAAGTCATGTCACCCGGCTAAGCAAAAAAAAAGGCTTCTCTATACTATTACGTATTTTGCGCTCTCAAAGCATTTTCCTCAGAACCTTTGCTTACTAACGAACTCAATTACTTGAGATCAGTTATCATTGGCCGAGGATTTTCGCCCTTGGTCATTGATAAAGTTTTTACAAATATCAGCTTACCATCAAACAAGATATTCTGCTATTAGAAATATCAATTGTAACGGTTAAAATTTACTCTATGGTACCCCTTGAAGAATTGTTTCTTTTTTGACGCCAAGATCGGCGCCAGGAAGGATCGGCACCAAATTCAAGATAGTGACGATCCTTCCGCCCGCTACACAAAACCAAAACAAGAAGTCAAAGACTTACACAAACTCCGTGTCCATGTACACATCGACCTATTTTAACTTAAAAAAAATCAGAGAATTGCACAAACTAAGCATTGCGCGTTTTCTTAAATTTATCCATGTACACAGCGATCTATTTTCACTTAAACAAAATCAGGAAGCTGAAACAAAGTTAAAACTATCATGTTAACCAGAAAAAAAAATTCGCTGCTGTCTTAACACAAACAGACGAATAAATAACCAAAAAGACACAAACAGAGAGTAATAAACAACCAAAAATACATATTTCCGAACATTAACGCATTCAACAACAAATCTTTTAACAAACATTAACACACGGAAACGAATAAATAAATGAAAGCTGAATTTTTAACATACCTTTTTTTCACGTGCATACGTTTACGCTTCTCACCACCATCTCTTCCATCCTCCATGTAAGCAATTAAATTAAAATTTTGGTCGCTTCGGTTCCATACGTATAATAGTGTCCAAACTATCAACATTCATCCTCTTATTTACCTCAGACATACTCAAATGATGGTTCCCACGTCAAAATACAACACCAACGCAGTGCAACCAAACACAGCAATTGAAAAGAATGATAAGAATCAAAACACCTTGGTCCATACAAAAGGGTTGCTATTACAAAAATATCCAAAGTATTAATTTATCACAACACGTTTGGCGATATTCGCAGAAATAACCCCTTTTTAATGACAAAAATAAAAAATAAAAAATAAACCACAATTTTCCCCCAAGGTTAGTTTCGCCAACATTACTAACATTAGGGTTACCGAAAAACCTATTTCACTCAGTAGACTTTCAGATTTTACGAACAACCAATACCACTTGGCGGCTTTTTCAGATAGAAACCAAGGGGTACCGTACAGTAAAAAATCAGCCATCATAATCTTCTCATGCTTCCATTTCATCCTTCTATCAGTTACGAAATTAAACGGATTCTATAGAAGTTCAATTTTCAAGCCATTTTCTCACCTTTTTATTAAAGCCCATGCTTCGATTCTTAAAGATTCCATTTCTGACTTTAATTCTTGGGAAACTTATAGTACTGTTTGAGATATATAGGCCAAACTAAAAGAGTATTAAAGTTTTGTATCAAGGAACACGAATCCTATGTCTGAAAAGGTGAAATTAGCGAGTCTTAAATCAGTTAAAATTTTAGTTAATTAGATTATTTTAGTTAATTTTAGTTAAATTCTAAAATTAGTGAGTCAATCATAGTTGGAAATTGAAACATAAGTTTGACTTTGTGTTAGTAAAAATTATTCAGAAATTTCGTGAAGGTGAATTTTCGTGAAGCTTTTCCCCTTCACAAAGATTTATCTTGTTTAGTTAATGATTTTAAGTCCAATCTAATCCTTCCTAACGCTTTCAAAATTCTATTAACTTAATTGTTTAATTTCGCGGTTATTTTTGCCACCAAATGGTGCTACTTTCTATTTAGTTTTACTGCTGCATGGTATAAATATGACCGCTGTGCCGTCTAACCTTGCCCACAGATTTCTCTGCTCCTGATAAAGAGAGACATGTATATGTTTTCCCTCGAAATAAATTGAGATCTTGACTAAATCTATGCCTAACACAAGGTTTTTGCTTTGTTAATCTTCATAGTACATAAGTGTAACAAAGACTTAAAACTAAGTAACACAAAATACGCAGCAGATTTAGCTACCTACTCTGACGGCTAAGGAATGCAGTGTTGACAGATACAACCACTTGTTTACGTAAGATATTGTATGGTATTAGCAATTGTTGTAAATGTGCCTGACTGTTTTTCATCACTTGCCCACCTGTTCTCGTCAGTATTATGTAGTCCAATATTTGCCTTTGTAGGGCCAGGTATTCTAATTTTATACTTGAATTCGACTTGAAAGGTTTTGTATGGTATACTCTTAATCGCGTCGTAATAACTATTCTTCTCAGTATCTTTTCTATTTCACAAGTTAAACAACAAAAATCAGCGTTATATTTACAAAATTTTCACAGGACTAGTTTCGATGGTTTTACCGAACCACCATCCTCAGCTGCAAAACCGCAAATGAACAAGATAGGAAATAATGATTAGATAAGATAAAAAAGTCTGGACAAGAATAAGCAAGTGGCGTGTTATTCTTGTCCAGGCTTTCTGTATTTATTCGGCGTGTTATTGTGTTTTAATTATCTTTTCTATATTAATTTAATATAGCACTACTTTCTTGCAATTCAAATTTTTAATGCTATGTTTTAAATGTCCAATATTCTTGAAAATGCAAAATGTGCAATTACTAGGAGTAACACCGCTTTTTGATGTAAGATATCTTTATTGCCATATATTATGTATTATAAGCGATGGTACTGTAAGAATCTGCAATACGTCTGTCTTCCGCCATCAGCCCCTGTTTGACAATGTTGTTCTTCGGGAAAGTTGCAGGATCCAGAGAATACTCGAATAGTCAATGAAAGCCCCCCGAATGTCCGGATCCTGCTCGCGTTTGTCACCTGTATTATTATCATTCTACAACCAATTCTTGGTACCTAAAACAAAACCTGAGAAATATTTTATTTTCCAACAAAATGAACAGGAATTTTATGGATATCCTGCATATATACACGTACAGATATATATATATATATGCAGAGTACCCACTAAAGTCCGGTACCAGTGCCGAATGGCTGCAGCTATAGTCATAAAAGTAGGGTCAGTGGTGTCTAGGTATAGTAAAGTGGCTATGCCCTACTAAATGAGACGGCTTATAGAGCCACTTGGTGGAAAAAGGCGGAGTTACCGTTCCTATCTCGAAAACGGTAAAAGATAGGAGGAAAAAAGTAAATTACAAAGTTGTAGAGCATCGTCGATTTAGTGCGAAAAGACACTTTGTGGATATGAATACTAAAAACAGAATGCTCAAAATGCACATTTATTTCTACCTTATATGTTTTTTGTTTCATATCGAAGTTGTGAATTTCAGTCGAGAAACGATCCGCATCGCGGCACAGTGATATCTCTTGAAATTCACAGTCGAGAGGACTTTGGTTCAAACCCCGCGGGATGCATCCTGATTGGTGTGCGAAATTTGTGTATTATGCAAATAGTGTATGAAATGTCAAACTTGTTCACTTGAGATAGCTATAAAAGAAATATCTCCTAGGAGTTTTATGTTGAAGCTCATGGTCATGGAGAGATTTTCAAAAAATAATTAATGTGAAATGGTTCTTCTTTACGATGAATGTGAGAACAAGACACGATCGGCAGCGCAGTTGGATCGGTAACTTTTTCCTGCAGGCCTGCAGCCTTCACACAAAACCATTCTGTTCTGTTCTGCAGGTTGTTAAACGTTTAAGAGAGATAAGCTGCGTGACTAGCCGTCTTCGATTCGGCAGACCAACTAAGGTAGGGCAGAAAGTGCAACCGGAAGATATTTACGACCTCACATATCCGAACAGCAGCACAAGAGAGCTAAGTGAAAACTGTGACCCCTCAGAAAGTCGCGCTTGTAAAATCCTAAACGAATTAGGTTCTCATCCATACCAGACAACACCTCAGCAGGCATTACTGGAAGGGGAGGCCAAGAGGGGTTTCGCATGGAGCAACTTCATCATGAACCAGATAGGGGGCCACTCAACAGTCTCGGCAAATAGACGGATGAGGCATGCTTTTCGCGGAATGAAATGTCCAATAGGCAGAACACCCATTACTGGGCGCTGTTTTAAATTTCATCACGTTCTACCGACGTTCGACAGCAAATACGATTTATGAATGTTTGATGTGGAATTTAGAATAACAGACTAATCTTTATAATATTTCACCAGGCAGACCAACTAAGGTAGGGCAGAAAGTGCAACCGGAAGATATATACGACCTCACATATCCGAACAGCAGCACAAGAGAGTTAATGGCCGCACGATATTTAGAATTTCTGCAATCCGATTTTTTTGAGAACCTGGCGTTGCTTCAACTCCGGAGTGGATGGTTCCAACATGATGGCGCGCCTGCGCACAAGACATTCCCAGTGAAGCAGTACTTGATGGAGGAATTCGAAGAATGAATAAGCGAATATGGTGGTTTCAACAGTGGCCTCCACATTCACTTGACCTTACTCCAATAGACGTTTTCTTGTTAGGATACCTAAAACAACATGTATATGCGACCCCTTCATTGCAGGACCTTCAATGATGTATTATAAAGGCTTGTGCAAACGTGTCCCCCACTGAGCTATAACGTGTGCAATGCGAAATTCTAACAAGGGTCGAGATGTGCATTTCAACTGACGGAAAGAATTCTGAACATCAAAAATAAAAGCATCTTGTGATAACTAGATTTATGTTTCTTTCTAAGGTAGTTTCGTCACGTTACAGTGTAGAAAACCTCGAACAAACAAATGTGCGTTTTAAACGTCTGTTCTTAGGATTCATGTCCACGAAGTGTCTTTTCGCACTAGATCTGTGATGCTCTACAACTTTGTCACGCTTTTTTCATCCTATCTTGTTGTTTTTGAGATAGGAATGCTAACTCTAATGTTTTCCAACAGGTGGCTCTATAAGCGGTCTCATCTAGTAGGACATAGCTGCTTTACTATACCTAGACACAACTTTTATGACTGTAGCTGCAACCGTTCCACAGTTAAACGGCTGGTACCAGACTTTAGTGGGCATCCTGTACACATACACACACACACATATTAAGCGTTAAAGGAAAATATATGTACGTGTGTACAATTATATATATATATTATATATACTATGTGTGTATGTGTGTACCAGAGGTACCCAAAAGTAACCGGAATTATTTTTAAGCAATTAAATTACACTTTACATTTACTTATTCTAACTCCTTTAGGGTGATCTCCACTAGTTCAGATACACTTTAGCAATGTTTCCTTCACTGCTGGAAACACAGAAACAATTCCGGAAATCGTCGCACGGAATATTATTCAAGACATGCATTGCAATTTCTTGCACTTCATGCGTTTCATTGAATTACATTTTTATCCACTGAATTGCGTTTTAAGAACGTTCTGTGGAATTAGAAAATGGACGTAATGAATAATAAGAAGATTTGTTGAGTAGCGAAAATGAGACACAGTCACCATGTTGTTCTTCCCCAAAAACTATCTGACTAAGAGAGTTTCTTCTGAAATCTGGTAAATGGTCTTTCTGTTATCTTCTTCAATAGGTTGTTGCACTTTCGCAATGCTTTCGTCATTTCTACTCGTCAACTCATTTCCATTTCGAAAGAGACGTCATCCGACATATTATCAATTTTGAGTCTGGAAAGCCACTTGGGGATGTATGATTTACTCTAATAAAGCTATTTAAAGGTTTGCCGAAACATAACAACGATCTCAGTTGCAGTTTTACTGAACAAAAAATTCATGCACATTGTTTGTTTTTGCGATCGCACATCACAAGAAACGCAGAATGCTGTGAGCAGACGCACCCATAAATCATCACCGAGAACGAAATCCCTATAATAACGACTAACGCCATTTGAGCAACAGACGCGGCAAATCTTAATCTAACAAGGCCTAAAACCTTGGTAATTATAAAAATGCTACTATACAGGGTTGTCATTCCGGCTGCTTTTGGGTACCCCTATTTATATATCTTTTTCTTCACTTTCTATTAACACTTGAAGTCTTCATTTTCGATTACAGATTTTTAAGGCAGTTTTTGACATACTTGGTTTTTCTGCATATCAGTAGTAGTTAAGCAGGTTTGATTAGAATCAATTACTATGCTATATTATGTCATCACTTAACATTATATATATGAGTATTACATAATATCAGCAATGGAATGACCTTTCTTTCTAAGAATTTAGATGCATTTCTTTCTGTAACGTATAGAACAAAACTGTATGGATTCTGCTTCAAATTAATAATTCTTCTCAATGTATTCATATTAAATTTATGAAACGCAAATGAAAATTAATTTTTAGTTAACTCTTCATCTTCATGAACATCATTTGTTTTAAAAGCAAATGATTTGATTGACTGCTTTCGTTTACTTTTCACATTTTTCTTTTAAAATACATTGACAGACTGAATCTATCGCTCGTAGAAATATGTATGAAATTTATGGCACGCGCTTTAATTCAGAAAGGGAAACAAATACTACTTAGTAGCTTTCGTTATTACACTAAACTAGTTCAATTACAAGACTCACTAACTTGATAAAAAACAATAATCCTTATTACACCCAAATTTACATATTCTGTCTAAAAATTCAATACAGAATACAATGTTGCTCTCATTTGTACTTTTAAAACTGGCTTAAAAAATTAAAGTCAATAAACGTCTCTCAATTACAGTCTCTTAATACCTCTTCGTCATTAAAATATTGTGATTACAAATGTGACAAGAAATATGTTTAAATATATGTAACTAAAACGTTATTCCGAGAGTTTTTTTGACAATATCAAGGTGCTAAACGCAGTATTTTGTTTTTCCTTTACGATATGAATGACATTAAAAACTGTTTTAAATATTTTTTTACCAAATTCAAGGCATGAAAGACAGTTAAGATGCCGTATTCAAGGCATGGAAAGTTTGTTTCATTATTATCATTTGAATATGTGATTTAGATTCTCCTCTGTGGCTCCTTCTCCACGTAGCCCCAATCAGAAATGAGAAGGATGTCGTGGTTCTGTTCCTTCTCACTTTTCGAGACATCACTGCCCTTAAGCAACCACAAGAAGAAGATGCTGCTAAAGGTAAAAAAAAAGGTTTGTTTTCTATGCAAAGATATTGCACCTTATCTGCATGGTAGTTTAGTTCACTTCACGTTAAGTATTGCCAAAAGTACTATAAATATTTCATTTTGTGTGATTATTAATATAGATGTTAATTTAATATTGGTAATTGACTAATTAGGTTAATAAGGTTAAATTGAAGAGATTATTGCATGTCAGGAAAATTCACCTTAATCTTGCATGTACCTTATCATAATTAATTTTCAGAACGAACATAGTTTCAAATATTCATAGAATTTTTGGCAACTAATCTGGAATTCTTGTCTGCACTTTGGGATTGCTGCATCTCATCAATATTTTAGATTTCCTTTTCGGTTTGGCACAGTTTTGCACGATAAAAATAGCTCATAAGCACTTTACAAAAAGAGTACGTTTGCGCACAACCTACAGTTTTATGAAAAACATTTACATTTGAAGTATTCTAACTATTCTATTCTATTTGATTCTATTTGACTACTGAAGTATTCTATTTGAAGTACTATGTGGATTCGAATGCTGTATGTTTATGTTTAGTGTGGTTTAGTAACTAATATCTGCGTATTGCTTATTGATAGCATTTTTATTGTTTAGAAAAGGAACCAAATAGTGTTTTAGTAAAAGTCTAGTTTTTCTTTAAAAATGAAATGTATCAACAAATAACATTATATTTCTACTTCTGTCAATATCATGAGCATATTTTCTTTGAGCTCGTGTATGATTTAACTGGAAAGCTACTGCTCAAATTTGTAAATACCACCAACGTTGAGTGCTGTAAAGTTGAAAGCAGAACTAAGAAATAAAGTGTTATGAAGAAATGCACCTGATTACAGTCTTGTATTTGATAAACGAAGGTTAAAAATAAACCACTGTAAAGTTACTTTTTGAATAAGCCATACCAAAACATCTGATGCAGAAAACTTTTGAATGAAATCCTGGATATATTTATGAACATGGATATTACTGATGTCAATCTAGCCCTGTAGTGACCCTAAAGTGAAGGCTATTCAGTCTAGCTTTCACCTTAAATTTGATCTATTTAAATAATGGCCTAAGGTGTCTAGCATTTTTTAATATGCTTTATGGCAATTTTTAATATGCTTTATGTTTAGTGACAAGGCTACGTTTCATTTAAGTGGCAAGGTCGACCGTCACAGTGTTAGAGTATGGGTTATGGAGCAGCCAGACCAGAGTATGGTTATACAGCATGAGTTAGAGTATGGGTTATACAGCATGAGAGTGACTCGAAAAAAGTTTATGTTCTCTTCGCTATTTCTCTGAAAAAGATGTATGGCCTCGTTTTCTTCATAGAGGGCACTGTTACGGGGATCACATATCTTTATATGCTTGAACACTGGCTTTTCTCATAGTCAGAAACCGATTGGTTAACCTCGTTTTCCAGTAAAACGTGGTACCACTACACTGAAGATTGGATCTTTGACAATTTTTAGCAACCTCGTTCGCCAACTATCAGTCAGCCATTAGGGACCTGACGACTCATTTGAACATTACTGGTCTCCAAGATAATCGCACCTCTCCGTGTACGATTTCTTCTTGTTTTATAAAAGACTCCGTTTATGCGCCTCTTCTTCCAGCTGTATTAGCCGAACTGAAGATACGCATAGCAACAGCCATGGAAGCAGTGGATGCAGATATGCTCGCAAAAGTTTGGGATGACTTTCACTACTTTGTAAACCTATGCCTTGCATTCAGAGGTGGAAATATTGAGAAACTTAAATTTGGTTTGAACCTTTATGATTATCTCCGTAATATAAACTTAATCTTAAATTTCTATGTTCAGCATTTTTCATAATATACAAATTTAAAATCAGGTGATTCTATTTGAAACACACTGTGATTCGTGACAACTCAAATCGTCAGTTTCATTGAAAGCAACAAAACAAGAAACAATTGTTTACTGAAACAGTTGCGTTTAACGTCAATACATTTTTGACAAAATACCGCAAAATATTTCATATAAAAACTCGAAAACTTCTCCACCGTGGAAGTTATAAAATCGTCAACCACCTTCTAAACAGCTGAATTATTATTGAAAACTTCTCAAGCCACCCAATCAGCAGAGCTGCTATAATTTACATTTCGAAAAAAGGAGTAACGTATAAAGGAAGGATATGGTCAGTAAGCAGGGTGTAGTAAAGTCTTATAGCCTATATAAGCAATTTTCTGTACTATTTACTTTTAAATATGTGCCTAAGAGTTAATTTTAAGCAACTGGGCACGATATCTGTTGATCTATACTGAATTATTTATAATGCAGTTTCTTCTTCAATTTATCGATATTTTCAGAGTTTGGCTGTGGTTCAGTGATTTCTCGTACAGATTTGATTGCATTTCATTCTTTTGACTGGCAGACTCTTCCTTTAATATATATACATAGGTATTTATGCAGGGTGACCAAAGGTCCGTTCATATTTGAAAATTCAATAATTCACCGAATAATGCACTTAGAGAGGTAAACACTAACACACATGTTTGAAATGTGATATTGAAAGCCAAAAATTGCTTAAAACGGCCAGCAAATGACTCTTCATATGATAGCAAAAGCAATAGTTAGTATAACAAGTGATTGTTAGCAAAGACTATGTTCTATATAATGTTCAACATGCCGGCATTCATTCATCAAAAATATCTCCAGCCGACAATGCTGTGAAAAGCACTGTACAGCATATCTGTAGGTATGGTGAGACATTGCCGTCTGATGCTGTCTTTAAGCATCCCTAATGAAGTCGGACGATCACGGTAGGTTGCGGTGATTTGCAGTTTCAGATAACTCCATAACGAATAATCACACGAATTGAGATCAGGAGACCTGAGAAGTCAAGCATGACGGAAGTGGCGGTTCAGCACTCGATCCTCACCAAACAATGAGTGCAAGAGATCTTTCATACGTGTAGCATTATGGGGTGGAGCGCCATCCTTCATAGATGTCATCCCTTTCAACAGATGTTTATCAGCCAAACTAGGAATGATGCGATTCGGTAACAAATCATCGCACCTCGCACCCGTCACACCGACAGTTTGAATAGCAGAACCACGCATTTTCTCGAAAGAAAATGGTCCGATCACGATTTATAACGATTGAGATCGTGAACTCTCTTGTAGTCAGTTCACTATTGATGTGATAAATCCACATCACACCATGACCAACATGCCGAGGCGAGGACAGTAAATTCACAAAGTCATAAAGGGACTGATTCCCTCTCTCACTACAGCTCATTTCGTACACGATTCTCATAGAACTGACTGACATTTTGCTGCCCAGCGCCATACGTTGAGCCTTTTTTCTTTTTTTTTTTTTTTCTTTTTTTTTTTTTTTTTTTCTTTTCCTTTTGATGAAACTCCATGTCATTTCAAGTATGTGTGTCAATTTTAACTCTCTATCTACATTATTCCGTGAATTATTGAATTTTCAAATGTTAACGGACTTTTAGTCACCCTGTATTTACTACAAGGTTTACAATATTAGGATGCAGTAAATACTTCCCAGTGGAAGATATAATTTCACAAAAAATAAATTTTTTGCAGTAAATTACTTATTGAATACTTGAAAGACCTGAACTTTGCCAGAGATTTGAACTTAGCTTCTGCTGCTTCGTCATGTTGCTTTTACACGTTGATTTACCAAAGCCAGAAACATGCTTTTGTGGCCAACTTCTACTCTAAAATGATATTTGGATGATTTTATCTTGATGAAGTGTTTTAAATGGCACTCAAATGGTACTCAGATCCAGGACGAATATCGACTTGCGAGACATGATTTCATTGGCATTAATATTATGTTTACAAAATGTGTCTTGATGTGCCTTTTACATGCTTCCATGTTCCCTTAAATACATTCAATTATTATGCCAAACTTATTAAACTACACTTCAAGTCAAAATTCAAAGGTATTATCAGGAAAAAAAATTAACAGTAACTTATTAAAAAGTGATTTAAAAAATTTATACAAAAAACATTACATCTTTTCAACACCGTATTTGCATCAATTACATAACTGAAATGCTCTCGCGGGCCTCATGGAATTGCTTCGGGGGCCACGTGGCTCGCCGACTACCGGTTTGAGATAACTGACCTAAGCCATCATTACCCCCGAAACAGCCTTACCTGAGGTTTCAAGACCATTTCTACTTATCTATGATCCGTTTCTGTCCATTAAAAATATGCAATTCGATGAAGGTCATTTTTGATACTTCCACCCCAAACTGTGAAACTCCAGTAGAAGCAGGATTAGTTATGAAAAAAGAAAAGAAAATTACTTGTTTCTCGTTCCATTCTGGTAAAAATATATGTAGAATCAATGTTCAGGCTACATCTGGACTAGTAGAAACAATATTTCTCTTGGCTCCGGTTAATATACAAGCACACCAATTAAATTGAATCCTTTTAAAGATGAATTGAGTGAGACATAAATCATTTGTTTTCTGCTATGAAATCCAGCCTCATGAGGTTTCCGTGCAGCTAGAACAGCTAATTCGAGTATTCCTACGACAGCCTGAAAGCCTAACACCAACTCTCTTGTAGTCAGTTCACAGTCAAGCCTGCAATAACAGAAAACAGTTTTCCAATGCAGTTGTTGCTCTTGACCACTTTGGCTAGGCTGTCTACTAACTGATTCACTGCTTGAAAAGCTCTTCCAGTTTCTTAATATGACACTGTGAAATATAATCAGAAAGCAATGAGCAATTATTCGAAAGTTTTGCCCGTTACTTAAATGATGCATTTTAATTGCTTAAATGATGCCTTGGTGCAAAAATCGGTCAAGTCATAAAATTAAATTTTATGGGAAATCAAAGAACTTTCCAAATTTGTAAACAAATTTGCAACTGTCCCAAATTTTGGTATTCGTTATATGGCCCAATATAAAACTGATATTTTGTAAAAATCTCACAAAAAGTGAACTTTGAAAATTTGGATTTAGCTTTTGTACGAAAATGTTGAACAAAAAAACCACAAACATGAAACAACAGTATTTATTTCTTGTATAAAGTCTTATTCGAGAACAGAACTAAGTAAGGCGTGTGATTCATAAGCTGCATCTTCTACAGGTTCCTCTCGAGCTTCTACCGCTTCCACTGGGGGGGGGGGACTCACATTCTAATTCTTCTTCAGTTTCCGCCAATATTTAGTCGCAGTAACCGTGGTATGCTTCTGGCACATATTTCTTAACTAAAAGCTTCCAATATGTTTTGATTTATTGGCAATGGATGTATCCGGATCGTCCGCGTCGTAGGTAGCCTTAAATTAGAGCCAAGCTTAATAGCGGAAAATTTAGTGGAAAGGAAAGGCCGTTGTTCATTCAATGAAGTTAGACCAGTTTTGATATTTAAATAATCGGACTATTGAAATACAAAATTTTGTTTTATTTTTTGACTGGTAAACGTTGCTTTAAAAATGGGTTTAAATTATTATATCTTGAGTTGCATCTACGACCCGAAACCATGTTGCTAGTTTTCCTTACTAGTTCTTTCCATTCGGCAGACAGGTAAATTCGCTGTCTTCTTCCCTCTTTCTGGACTAAGCCAAAGGAGAGATCACAGGGTAAGAAACTATGACCAAACTCAGGATATTGATGAAAAATTTGAGTAATATTTTAATACGTAATATTTTTATACTCTGATTAACAAAATCAAACAAATATTTGGTGATAGTACAATTTTGTTGTAAAATGTTGATAAGCCGGTTTTTCCTGAAAAGATACAAAAGCTGTACATCAACAGCTGTCTCTTCTAAAAAAACATCTCCTGCCGGAGCATGGGGGAGAGGAAGGTTTTGTTGATAGTCAAAACATAAAATTTCTGCTTCATCGATTTTGGCAAGCTGGGTTTTCTCCTTCGTCGACGTATAGAATACTTCTCATTTTCTAGTATGTGCTACTTTTTCTGTTTGTAGTACATGTGTGGCCTCTCGATCCTGCTCTACTGCTATTAAAGCATGTCTGGTATGTATCTAAACAAGGAGAACCGAAGCTTACATTGTCATTTTCACGTCATAAGAAACTTTTAGTTGGCATTTTTCTTCACGTTTAAGTTTTTCAGAAATTTCTGATTCATATTTTTCCAAGTATAACTTATGCATCTTGGAAATGTTCAGATTAGCAATAATGGAGTTCGACATTCCTTTTTCTCCCTGCTATAATGTGATGAGTGCTTGGGAAAGCTTAATATATAGTTGTCTATAGGTAGCTATAATATTCTGAGGAATGTTGTTAGCGCGGGTATTATGCTTACTCTTCATGCCCAGTGACGCCGCAGTTTTTTCTTTTAAAGTGAAGCCTATACGATTTACCCGGTCTCTGGTAACTCCATGGATAGAATATACTGCCTGTCTGCAGACCATATATTCAGTGCCCTTAATACGAATCTGAATAAAAAAATGCTTTAAATTTTATGTTTTTGAATAGTAGGTACAATTTATTAAAATTATTTTGAAAAAATATAAAACCCGGCCACACAAAATTCAAACTAAAACGTTGAAAACAAAATTCACTAAATTTAGTAAAGTAAAATGGTCTTTAACCTTCGACGTTTTCATTTTTTGTGATATAATGGAACTTATATAAGTACCAGTGGTAAGAAGAATTCAATGCCACCTTCTTTATTAAAATCTGTTTAGGCAAACAATATGAAATCGCCACAAACATAGAGCAACTAACTAACTTTTTGTCATAATCCTAATCCACCTTGTAATGGAAAGTAACGGCCTTTGTTTTGCCGTTTCCTGTTCATATTTTTTTCTTGCAGCTTGATTACCCGGATTAGGCCACTCAAGGCTGATCTTGCTTTTCTTTATTAGCTAAGCCATTGAACTCCTGCAAGACTTGGTTTCTTTTTTTCCACTCTGAACTTCAAAAAACGTTTGCGACGACAAGCACAATTTTTACCCACTTTTGTTCTGGTATTAATTTTCCACTTTTTACGGTAGTGTACGTTTCACCTTTTGCCATTTTCACTTTCCTGATATTTCGTTGCCATGATGCCTCATTTCGTATTTTCTTCTTTCCTTTTTTGTGCAAGGATTACTTACATTGTCTGGCAAAACAGACTTGTCTACAACTGGTGTCGAATTCGGATTATTAAAAGGAATGTTTTCAATTTGCTTGAGTTTTCTTTTTTCCCCCTGTTTTCAAACAGGCTAATACTTGGCTAATTGACATCAGATGGCAAATATTCACTACCTATTGACATAAAATGTTTTTTTTTCTTCAGATGACATCATTTTTCACACACTATTATACGTATTACACACAATAAACAACAGACCACGTGCACGCACACATAAGAAGCTACAGGAAGCTACTAAATCTTGTCGAAAGGCGTCTAGGAAGCGAAGCGTGCGATTGTTCAAGGTCATGTCCTCCCATACTCTACTATTAACGTTATGTGCAAAAAATCGAACAAGTCCCGGACACGACCGGTTTTTGCTTCCAAAGGGTATGGTCGGCTAAGTCCAAATTGAACATTTTAAACCATTGATGCACTTCGGACTTGGCTGTTTTTTGCATCAATCGATCGTGGGTACTTGAAACTTAATTCGATTCAAAAGTGGACTTGACGGTTTTGCAGGTCTTCAATTATAATGAATACTGATCATTCTCAAAAACTGCATTACGAATTCATTGCGCAACATGTTATGAATAACCTAATTTGTATATTTTATTCGTTAGGCTATGTACAGTAATCAAATTTTGTGGTCATTTGCAGATAACTAACATAAATTTTTACACCACTAGACATTGGTTGAAAACTTTATGCAGTCAGCATATTTTTTCAGATAGTCCTTTAATTTGAACGAGCAATATATTTTATGAAATTCTTTCAGGAATAATGATTATAACAGTTTCTAAAGCAATGGTTTCAAGTATATAGGTGAGATTCAGTTCGTTATAAAAATCAAATCAATTTCTAACCATTTTTATAAAACTAGAATTTTCACTTAAAGGGAGATATATCAAATTTCCGATTTTACTCTTCTTACCGCTCTCATATTTAACATTTGATTATTAAAGCGTTTTAACTATGTTGTGCCAATATTCATTTTTAATATTATGTTTACAGTTGGACTTAGCAAGTTCGCCCGCCTTGCCCGGTCTGTTACTAGAAGTCGTTCTGTCCTGGTTCAGCAATTTTCCACTCAGTTATCCCAAGGCCTCAAATCAGATCCCACTAAACAATCACAAATCGCACATGTAAGTCTATTTTTTATAACATTTCCTTCCAAACATTTATAAAATTAAATTTAATGAAGAAAAAGTAACAGAACAATTGTGAAATAAATATAATTAGTAGTTTTCATTTGAAATTAATAGTTCTATATGTTAGAAATTTAATCTTTAAGGACTACCTTAGTTATCATATCTCATTTTCATGCAATGTGAGTAAGAAGTTAGTAAAGAGAAAGGGGTATACAAATATAAATATTAAATTGAGGAAAAATTGGTTTGATACTTATTTAAAAGAAAGGCTCTATGCATTTCGAGTGACGCAAACACCAGATACCTCTTCTTCATTGTCTCTCTCAAAATTTATAGTGTTCCTTTAACACTAATATCAAGCCACAAATATGTTTTGCTTTAATTTCAACATCATATTGCTTCTGCTTTAATTTCAACCACATATTCATTGAACTAAGAATGTTATTCTCCTTACTAAAACTCATTGCATATTTCTAAGAGAGGCATTAAAAATGCAATGGGTTAATGTATATTTGCAACTTTAGTTACTCACATGTTCAATACTGTGCTTTTATTTTTGGATTTTCTAATGTATCTTTAATGAAATTAAATAAAAGACAAAATCCTCTAGTCTCCATTTAGAAGGCATTTTGTTCCTGTAATTTTCTTTTATATTATTTAAAAACTGAAAATATTTAATAAATAAAAATTTTACTACTTTCTCTATATTACAGAAAGTTTAATTTAATGAACTACATCTGTCAGATTCAGAAACTAAATTTTCCATGTTATTTCTGTAAATCTCGTATTAGATTATGTATTTTCTAGCATTTTACTGAAGCTTTCGGTGTCATCTACATCTGTTTTTAACTTATGATTCTAAACTTAAATTCTGTGTCAGCCTGGCTTTCATTGGCCACTTAGATATATTGCTAAGGCAAGATTAAATAACTTATAACAACAAATAAATAATAATTAAAAGTTTATTTTAATTACAATTCGTGGTCTTAAAATTAAGCTCATTATGAAAGTTTTTAAGCTTCTAACTTGAGAGCCAACAGTTGGCCTAAAGCCTGTAGCAGTTTGCAGTCCTAATTATCAAATTTAAGAGTGGGAATGCTTTTAGTCGCTTCCTCTTAAACTTAACTTACATTTAACTCAAAAAAGACTCTGAAAATCATGGTCAGCTGGCAGCGCAAGAACAAATTCCCAACAGCGACTAGCACAAGAAACTCAAAAAAGAAATAATTTCACATGGATTCGATATAATTTTCAGTTAGTAAAAGTACTTAAAATTATTTCTGCGCAGCTAACATTTTCATAAACTCCAGAATTGGAAAACAAATGTATGACAGAAATGCAGAAAAAGAATATGAGAGTGTAAAACTTTAAATTTAATTGTTAAGAAAACGTTTATAAAATTTCCTTGCCTAAGTGTTAAGCATTTTCATGATTTTTACTGTTCGATTCTGCGACTTCAGTCTAGGATAGCATAGGACTTAACTCTATGGAAAAGTCTAGGACATAAGTCTATGGATAGTCTCATGAATGTTATGAATCTCAGGAACTGAAATAGGTACACTCTAAAGCAAGAATTGGTTCAGCGGAAAAGAAAGTATAATTACGTGAAATAAGATCGAATCCTGTGTTTTGAAACTGAAGTAAATACTTAACACTTTAAAAAGTAATTTCAATAAAAAAGAGCTAACAACCTCCTACTCCTCTTTTTTCCTCCTTCTTCAGAAGGAAGGAAAGATGTCTGTACCACGTATTGCATCAAAACATTTTTATTAAATCAAGTAGATAAATAAGAAGCTACATTTTTTAATTTTAATTTATTTGATTACATTCTTTCTTTATTTGTCACCGATAACTATAGGTTTATCCACCGACTTTAAATATTTCGCAGTAACTTTTTAATCTAAATACCGAAATTAAGTTTTTTTAATTAAAGAAACATTTTCCTCTCTTCTAAAAAAAAGGAATATTTTAAGAATCTTTTTCTTCCTATTAACGAAATACCATGACATCATACGTAAAATACATTCACGTAGCTCTTTTTTTAATTTTCTATAATGTATTTACTATATAATTCAGATCTTTTCATAATTAATTAAATTTTATGCTCCAGATGATAAGCCTCAATTCAGAAGTCCTGCCTCAGTATCGACAAGAAGCTCCCAAAACCCCACCTCATATACTCCTGCACTATTGCGCCTTCAAAGCCATCTGGGACTGGGTTATCCTCTGCCTCACTTTCTACACAGCCATCATGGTCCCTTACAATGTGGCCTTCAAGAACAAGACCTCCGAGGATGTGTCGCTGCTTGTGTTAGACAGCATCGTCGACGTCATCTTCTTCATAGACATTGTTCTCAACTTCCATACGACGTTCGTGGGGCCCGGAGGGGAAGTGGTTTCGGACCCCAAAATCATCCGCATGAACTACATGCGTAGTTGGTTCATCATCGATCTCCTCTCGTGTCTGCCTTATGACGTGTTCAATGCCTTCGACCACGACGATGACGTAAGTTTTTCAAACAGTACATTTTATACTTCTTTTGTACTTGCACTCGTATTTCTTGTTAAAAATTCCTTTGAAATAATAAATTTATTTCTGTAAATATAACATTGTATGTTTCTGTGTGGTACTCTTTTTACTAGATTTGGAGCTAAAGATGGCATCCATCTTTTAAAATACTACTACGTGAATAATAAATTATTAATTTCAAATAATGAAAATTTCAAATTTAACTCTTATTATGGCTTAAGCAATTAATTTGAAACAGGTGACATTCATCCTTCCGCTGATTTTTGTTTCGGCTCTTTAACAATAGTCAACCGGAGTCTCTGACAAATGAATACTCTCTTTTGCAAGAAATAATGTACTTTTCTTAATTTTATTCTTTAAAGTCGAAGAAAGGTAGGTTATCAAAAACATTAATTTGTCAGCTGAAAACGGTTCTAACTAAAAATGAAATAAAAAAGTGACTTTTATTACAATTTCAATATGTTTTATATATTGTTGATGCATCTGTTTTCTAATTCGAATTTTCTTTCTCATTTCAGCAAGGTATAGGTAGCTTATTTAGTGCTCTAAAAGTGGTGCGACTCTTACGTCTGGGTCGAGTAGTCAGGAAATTGGACAGGTATTTGGAATATGGAGCAGCTATGCTTATCCTATTACTATGTTTCTATATGCTAGTGGCCCACTGGCTGGCATGTATATGGTACAGCATTGGCCGGAGTGACGCTGAAAATGGATATGTACATAGCTGGTTATGGAAATTATCTAACACCACAGGAAAGCTTTTCTATTATAAGCCTAGTTCTAATCCAGAAAATAACCACACGCATGAGCTGACTAAGGGACCGCCAAGGGGTACTATGTATGTCACTGCTTTATATTACACCATGACATGCATGACCAGTGTCGGTTTCGGAAATGTGGCTGCTGAAACTGATAATGAAAAAGCTTTTACGATCTGCATGATGATTATCGGAGGTATAATAATAATTCTTGAATTCCCTTTATATTTATTTTGCACATTTGCATTTGTTAAGTTTTATAGCTGTACTGTGTGTTTAGTATCAATAGCAGTATCTCATTTAAACGAAATAATGTTTGGAGAGCCATTTCGGATTGCTCTTTTTCTATTGATATATAGTAACTATTTTCGGCGACTCAAGACAGATACATAACAATTATAAGCAAAATTATTAGTTACATCGCCAAATATTTACATGCATTTTTATTCAAAATAATGAATAGTCTTAGTAAAAAAATTAGCAAGGAACACGTTAATTAAAGAAGGGCTTTCGGTAATTTAATAATGTTGCTTCCTTCGGAAGCAATTATGTATAAAATGGGAACCATAAACAGAATGATATCAAAACATCTTTGAAACTTTCTACCGAAATAGAAAAAAAAAATTAAAAATAACGTAAGTCCTAGTGTAATCTCTAGATTAGAAAAACTGAATTAAATGTCAAGGCAGATCAAGAACTGATTTGTTAGTAGACAGAAATTAACTTCGGATTAAAATTGAAATCTTTGCTTAAAATAGAAATATTTTTATTGATATAAAATCCTCAAGGAAATCTAGTCCACCAGCTTAAGACATTTTTTGAATAGCATCATTAAAAGTTAAAGATAGCACGTGATATGAAAACTAACAGTGTCCTGCAGATCATTACTTATTTATTTTCTTTTCTTCGAGCATAAAATGTATGCCTTCCTTTACTTAATGGATGATTTTCTTTAATTTTTCTTCTGTAATATTATTCATAATAATTTTAATTGCATACCATTCGTTAACAATGCGTGACCTTCTTTCGAGTTTTCTCACAACGAATTATTAGCAGCTGTTCTACACCTTAGTTTCATAAGCTGTACATCAGCCTAATGTAGACTAATTCTTTTCTTCAACGAAAAGAGCATTCCGGAGCAATAAAGCAATTCTCTTCTTTTTTTCATTAACTGTATTATTGTACAATATTTCTAATTGATAAAAGAAATATGAACATCATTTTCGAGTTTCAGGAATGCTATTCACCTGTACTGTCAACATCAATGGATAATCACAAAAAAAAAAAAAAAAAAAAAAAAAAAACTGAAAGAAAGGGAAAAAAGCAAATAGAAAAATGTTTCCTTGGAATACTCGGCAATTTTGTTTACAATTTATTGGTACCTCTTTTATTTCCTCTTTTGAAAGGTTAGAAACTTTCAAAAGAGGAAGTAAAAGGAAACGCCAAACATCGGAGTTTTAATTAATATAATCCACAAATGAATGTGGGTACCTAACGTTATCTCCTTATGAAAGACTTAATTTCAATATTCACTGTTTTTACTTACAATGTACTAATATCACTTTTTCTTGTAAAATACATATTTACTTATATATAATGAAAAAGTTTAAACAAGAAAAGAAAAAAAGAGCATTTAAAAGTGTTAGAGGTAATCGGCTTATTAAATCAGAGTTATTTTTTCTTCTTGTTTCAGCTTAGCGGATTTCGACTCAGCGAAATTCAACTAAGCGCATTCTCTGAACCTTAATAAAATTGATATTCTCTTTATTCTTTTTTATAAGGCATTCATAAAGTTTTAGGTAACGAACTTTTATGAGAGTTAAATGCTTCATATTATCCTATCATTTTAAGTACATCCACAATATGTCACATTTTTCTAGTATGAAAACATTTTTAATCGGATACAAGCAACTCTTGTAATCCAAAAAATGTCATGTTTGATTAAGATAGATTTTTGGGTTTTATTTTTATATCTTTAAAATGAATTAAATACTTAATATCATAAAAGTCATATGTGGGAGATAAGGATTTTTATTTGCCTTATTTGCCACAATATTTAGACGCTGGACTTATTTTTAACTGGAAAATAACTTCCGAAAATTTGACATACGAGAAGGTCTTTCATCCACCTCAGTCACAGCAAAAACGTTATTAGTGCTATTATTTATTGTATAAAACTCTCGTCACTGAAGATCGTCATATCACTACGCAAATATCAAAAACAGCCTAAATAGCATATCGAGGATCATGATCGCTTTCTCTTAAAAAATTATTTTCCAGGTGCGTATCGCATCTTCTTATTGACGAACGGAGAGAGAGAATAATATAGATCGTTGAAACTGATATAAAAAACAATAACTACAAAAGTCGAAGAAGTTTAGTAATTTTTATATACGAGGAAATGTAAATTACATATGTATGAGGAATTGATGAAACAGTTATCGGCGTTTAAATGTTTAATTAATAACACATCGCTGACGGAAACAAAGGAAAATGAGCAGATAAAATAAGGGTAACTTTTTTTTTTACTCTAAAAGCAGCCCACTTTTAATTGTGAAGTTTAAGCCACAAAGTAAACTTACGCAGAATAATATAAAAATGTTTCCTTATTCTGAAGGTTTTTTAAGTCATACCAGATAAAGATTAAGATAATCTAGGTTGCTAGCCAGAGCTTTCCTTCAGGAACTTTGATCTTATGAGGACCGAATAGTTTATAAAAATTATAGGAGAATGTGTAACTCCTCCAAAATCTGAGCCTTATTGGTCAAGGCGGTAATCACCCCTATCTGGATCGATCAATTTAAACGATTTTCTTAATTTGAACAACGTATGTTTGAAAATTTCTTCAGATGTTTAAGGCGAACTTTCAAGGCTAGAATGTAGTCAATATCTTTCTTTTTCATTAAATTCTCATGCGTTTCTAGACCTTGTTCCCATTCATTAATAGTGTTAATATTTTGCAAAGCAACTGGAAGTAATTTCTATTATCTGAGAAATATAGTGTAAGATCAACTGGTACACATTACGGGGTTTAAAATGATAATTTAACAACAAGTGTAAAACATACAAATTTGGCGTAATCAATAAAGAGTTTTCATTTATAAAATGTAGCTTTCTCAGGAACATAAAATTTAAAGTAACTTGTAATGGACGTAAAATTTATATCGATGATGAGCAATGGAAGCAAGTATGAAAAGCTGCGATATTTAATACTTAATATTTGTGGGCAGCTGAAAATGGAATATGTTTAATTTCTGGAAAATGTTAGGTTTATGTGTCTCGTTTCTTTGTAGAATTATATCTCAGAACTTATTGCCTGCGTTAAACGAGATTTTATCATTTTCACTAATTTCAATAAAAGTACAAGTTTGTCCGGTTTTAATATCAGCTGAGAAGTTATTTTTGTGCTAGGCAATGAGATCACACACATAATGTAAAAGCCACTCTATAAAACTGAGATGAAGGCTACTATAAATATCCTGTGGAGCAATCATGCCCATAAGGAAAATTATGAGCAAGTGCAAGTGACGCTAGAGAATACAGGCATTGATCACTTTACCGAAACGACAGATATCCAGTCGCTTATATCCTGCAAACACATGACAGCTGTGAAATATACGATGATTGAAAGTCTGTCTGCTCACAAGAATTGATAAATGAGCTCATCAAACGAAGAACAGCGAACTGTTGTTATGGTACAGGATTGAGAATACTGTCTTTAACAGAGAGTATCCTCTATCCTGTATCATAACTACACCATCTTGTATCAAGGGGTTATGGTTGTATAGTTGTATAGTTCTCGTATACTGTTACTACTTGGATAATGTCAATTTGCTTATAGTTGTCTGTTCTTTTCGGTCAACAACGCATTTGCCTTTCCTACAGATTTCCCACAGTAGTCTGCAATTCAGTTTATTGAAAGATCCATGTAGCTCCACTTAAAAAAACTGACATAATCATATATTTATAATAAATAGAAATACAATGCACTCAGCACTAAGATTATAGCACTAAAAAGGAGAGGCTGTGTAAATTTGGAGTTCGAAAGATCGATGGACACATTAATCAAAAAAATAAATAAAAGCTGAAACAAAATGTGTTCAAATCATCTTGATTTATTCGGTATGAAATACTATGACGGCCATGCTCAGAAACATACACTGGTGTGCAAAAATTAAGGACGAAGTCGAAAAATTAGCATATCAGCTGAACGAAGAGGCAGAGTGGACAGAAAGACCAAACAGGAGATTAAGTAAGGTGATGTACGGTAGCACATGCGCAGATATACAGGTAGACGTCTATGTAGGTAGACGGAAGTGTCTGAGTAGTATAAAGCATGTTGTCGGTGTAAGATCAGTATTTCTGGTAAAGAGATTGCACGCCGTATAGCAGTAAAAATCACACCGAGTTGCTGCCTCAGCGAGAAATGGCGAATAATCAATCTGTTAGACGACATCTGGATGCTTTTACCCGAGGTCGAATCATTGGGAAGTTGGAGGAAGGCCGCAGTGTGACAAGTGTGGCTGCAGAGTTCGGAATTGCTCACAGCATAGTTTCACGACTTTGGAGACAATTTCAAACTACAGGAACAGCTATCCGGGGATTTAGTAGTGGTCGTCCACGAGGAACCACACCCGCAGATGACCGGTATATTGCTTTACAGGCCAGAAGAAACAGGCGGCAGACAGCGGGAGAAATCGCTAGACACACGACACAGGCGACTGGACGACCGATATCGCGTTTTACCGTGGCCAGAAGAGTGCACGGTGGTGGTCTGTTTGCACGACGCCCTGTACGGTGTGTACCTCTAACGCCTGCCCATCGGAGAAGGCGTTCTCTGTGGTGCCGGGAACACCGGAATTGCAGAGACAATGAATGGGGACGAGTACTCTTTACAGATGAGAGCAGATTCAGTCTGAGTAGCGATTCTCATCGCATACTCATCTGGAGAGAGCGGAAAAGCCGCAATCATCCCTCGAACATCATTGAAAGGGACAGATTTGGAGGTGGCGGTGTTCTCATTTGGGGAGGCATCATGCTTGGTAGTCGTACAGACCTTCACATCTTCGACGCAGGTTCAGTCAACGAGACCCGTTATTGTAACGAGATTCTTCTTCCATATGTGCGTCTTTTTAGAGGCGCTATGGGTCCGTAGTTCCTTTTCATGGACGACAATGCACCATGTCATCGTACAGTAGCTGCCGAACAGCTCTTAGAGAGTGAGGATATTGAACGTATGGATTGGCCGGCACGATCTCCGGATCTCAATCCCATCGACCATGTATGGGATTTTCTAGGCAGACGCTTGGCAGCTCGTACCTTACCACCAGTAACGATTCCGGAGCTTCGATTTGCGCTGCAAGACGAATGGGCAGCAATGCCTCAACAACTCATTGACACCCTCATTCTCAGCATGGGCAGACGCTGTGAAACCTGCCTAGTAGTCAGGGGAGATCATATCCCCTATTAAAGACCGGATGTTTCTTGCTGGACACCCATCACCGGGATGTTTCGGCCTTCAGTCGCATTGCGCTCCATGCTACTTTTTCAATAAAGCTTCTTTTTATCCCTCTGATTTCTCTTTTAGTAAGTGTTGCTTACATTACTCATGTCCATGTATTGGGGATCTTACGGTATTAAATGTGTTGATTTGGAAAGCTTTTGTACAAAGTTATATTGAAAAAACCGTCTCGTCCTTAATTTTTGCACACCAGTGTATGCCTTTACCCGCCTTGACATATACCTCGTCCTATTATAAATGAGATCATTAGCATTTTAGTGAAAAATTTTTACCCACATTGCAAACATTGAGTACGTTAAGCGTTAAGATTCGAAGTTTGCTCTTCCTTTTGCAATAGCCGACCAATGATGTACCAGATGGTAGATAAATCCGAAGTTGAGATAGGCGCCGGAAGATCATTACTTTTATGGAAATTATTGACAGCAGCTTGAGCAACATGTGGCCTATCATTATAGTATATATAAAAACGCCTCGACAATGTACTAGGGGATGCACTTAATATTATACAATAATGAGTTCGTTAAGAAAATTTTTAATGTAATTTGACGTAATTAGATATACTTATGTAAATGCGTTGTTTGTATGATGTACTAATGTATGTTAGAAGTAATTATGTTATATTAATTTGTCATAACCCAACTTTTGTTAATCAATTAAGTTCATGGTAATAATTGCATACCGAGCTATTAGAATCGTATATTCAATACGAAGTCTAGAATTATTGTAAAGTATCTTTGTAACTGTCTTGTTAGGTTAGCCTTCTGATGCGGGCCAACCGAACGCCCAGCAGGTACAGTAGTGCGGCGGAGCTATACCTTTAAAAGTCACTGACGAAGTTCTGGTGCTCCGTCCACTTTTTCCTGTCCCTGCTTGGGCAATTTGCAAGAATGACTATACGTGTGGTTACATATCAAAATCAGCATTACGTTGAGATGTAAGCAAGAAATAAGAGTATACGAATTGGTCTTTCATGGATTATGATTCTCCCCTCCATTATTCTGGGAGCAGGGCAGATTTGACTTTCTCTCGTAAATCTTACTGATGGTATTTACTATAAGGCCTTCAGAGCCATCACTATTTCGAATAAAGAAACGATGCTCATCGCTAAACAGAACAGTCCTCCATTGCTACCTGGATGTACAACATCACAGTCTTTGAAATTTGTGGATTTGGACTAATGGAACACCTTTCTTTGGTTGCCTGGCTCACAGCCCATTGTCGTGTAGGTGCCTTCTGATGGCATTTTAGATACTGCTCAACGTCTGAACGTAGTATGTGACATACGAGAAAAAAGGACTATTACGCATGATTCCCAGTATAAAAATCGATCACTATGCATCATTCTTCTGATCTGACATTCAATCCATGCAGAATTTGCCTTGGCCACGGTTTACTGTAATCCGAGTTTGTGGTTGTTTTCATAAATACTGGAATACACAGCACTGAACACTACTAGCATTTCAGCCTAAACAAGTAGCGGTCAGCTGAAGTAATATACCAGGATTTTTAAGATCTAGGATTATATTTGTCCCCATTTGCGAGAGGTGACGATGAGTCCCACGACAGATTCAAAGCATCACACCATCAAACAAATTTAATTCGTTTACTGAAATTTCATGTGGCAGAAAAAATTACACTTGATCAAGCTTTTGTTCTATTGAAGCTCGTCCCACATGTCACAGATTAAAGCTAGAGGAGGAAATATTTCCTCATTTTCCTGTTTTAGCTACTCTTACAATTCTCACGATTTGGTAACTTTACAACTTTCTATTCTTGGTGTTGCAATTTCAATGCGTAGGAGTGTACAATTTCTTTGGATATCAATGGAATATCATATGTTCAACTCACTATGCAATGAGGCCAACCGTAATTGAAAAAGAGATGCAAGGAAATATCTGCCAAAGGAATTAATCTAGCAGTGACAAAAAACAAGACATTTGGGAGGGATTAAATGGAATTTATGAGGATGAATAGATAAACCTGAATCCCATCTCGCCATATCATGATACAATATGTTACTTCTAAGAACTGAATTAATTTAAGGTATCCGACCTCGTTCGGGTACCATTTTTTCAAAAATGGTTTTTATTTTAACTATAAACATATTAATTTGAAGATAAGCATATGAATGATTGAAAACAATTTAAAACGTATTGCTAAGTAATTTTAATTTTAAAAAATAATGAAAAAAAGGATAATTTTTGCTTAAATTTTGCCTTTACGGCAACAACCACGGTGAACAATGTATATATGCAGTTTTTTTAATTTGTATTTATATTTACACTTGTTTTGTATACAATGAAGCAAAATAATTAAGAAATATTCATATATTCTTGAGATATGTCAAAATGTATATTATTTACTGTATATTTTCCTATTATTGCATCCAAAATCTAAAAATAAAAAGTAACAATTCAACCTCTAATTAATATTTCTAAAATATTTTGCTTCAGAGCATGCATCAGAATTATGTGAAACATGTATAGAAAGTATCATTAAATTTATCCATAAAATTTTGAGTTATGGCTGTTACCATTGGCAACATTTACAGAAAAAACATTTTTCAGAAAACAAGTTTAAAGTTTTCATAAAACAATTTCTTAGTGAAAGAAGCATCCCTGATAATTAAAATTCCCTTGCTTTGTAACTTAACACCTTGTTTTTTTCTTCCCACACTCTGAACCTTTTCTTTCGAACAAAGCGTAATTTTTCTTTGTGTTTTTGTAAAATATGTGGAATGTCACCAAAAGTCATGATTTTGCACTTCATCAAGTTTTCGAATTCCCTGCTCAGTGTAAAATTCAGGGAACATACCTAACCTTGAAAATGCTTCAAGCAAACCTATAAATCCATCATTAAATAACACAACACTTACATTTGCTCCAAATATTAATATTCGCAAGTTTATGAATGTTTTTTTCGGAACAATTAGCAATAAAATGCCATTAAAACGTTCCTTGATATTTTGAGTTTTGCCATGTAGACACTTTTTAATAACTCTTGTTTATGTAGTCAACTCCATATATGTAGGTTTAATTAAATTCAAAATATATATTGATATACCAGAGGTTTTTTTCTTTCTGATTTTTTTCCTGATTTCTGCAATAACACATTCATAGTTGCACCAATTCATTGATTATTGAGGAGGGCATTAGCTTCGAAAAAGAGCTACAATGGAACAAGCAGTTAGTAGAACCTGCTGCATCTCAATTAAGTTTCAAACATGACTTCTAATTGCAATCCCTAATTCTGAAATTTATCAATAAAAGAATCAGTCAGTTTACCTTTTCCTTTCAATTCAGGAGCGGAGTTTTTTTACTTTTCGTAATCCACTACCAACCCTTTTCTGTACATGTTCAATGCATTCCACTTTCTTGACCGAATCTTTACCATATATATCTTTCACAATTAAAAACCCCCTTAGAATCCCCATCCTCGTAATACTCCGTGTGCTTCAGCTTTCGTAATGTAATAGATCATTCAAACAGGGAATAAGCACCAACTGCTTCCATACCTGAAGCTGCTTCTTTATAATTTGCAGAACAATTATATTACGCTTTACATATGTCGTGCTGAAGATTGCATGCCATTCTGTTTATTTTGTTGCAAATGATGCAAAAGTGTGACATAGCTTTCAAATCAAGCACTCTGTCAACGCTAATTGACAAAGCAGCAACACATACATTCAACGTCGAATACCCTCTGCGCCAAACTAAATACGAAATTAAGGGAAAAAACTAACACCAGATTCTTAAAATGTATTACAAAATATCTAAACTTAGTACGCAGGTTTATAATTTACAAAATCTTGATTATAAATAAAGTTTCTAAATAGGTATATCTATTTAAACGCTCACTTCCGGCCCAGAATATTGGAACTTCCGGTTCATTCAGTTACAGAAAAATGCTTATAACTTCAGTTCTAATTAATCCATCAACAAGCAAAAACTTGTATTTGATAGCTAAAGATGTATTCTTTAAGATAATGTAATAAAGTAAAAATCGAAATTTTGACCGAAAATCGTCTTTTATACAAGGTCGGATACCTTAAAATACTATGCAGTTGTAGAAGTGAATTTAAATTGATTATAGGCATTATACAGTTGCGCAATTACTTCAGCCTCACAAATTTTCTTCGTTCAGATAGAAAGTAGTTATCACCATTTATATTTCTTTCTTTTTTGTACATCTAATATTGCAAAATGATAATAGCAATAACGTATAGTTTTCTATAATCACATATACAAAATACCTCTAGTATACAAAGCTCTTATGTAATGTTAAACTACTTCAAGATATCCAGTACTCAGAGATGTATCTACATAGAAAAGTTATTCATGTTTTTAAAATAGTTACGGAATTTTCAATGAGCATGCGATGTAAAACTTCAAATTTATTCATTCACTTTATCTCTTCCGTAGCACTTCTGTATGCCACTATTTTTGGACATGTGACAACCATCATTCAGCAAATGACATCGGTAACTGCAAGGTACCATGAAATGTTAAACAACGTGCGCGAGTTTATGAAGTTACATGAAGTTCCAAAAGCCCTTAGTGAACGAGTTATGGACTATGTGGTATCTACTTGGGCCATGAGCAAAGGCATAGATACAAAAAAGGTATAATAACTTTTTAAACATTTTGTCTGAGTTTAATTCATTTTATATAAGGTGTTGTTACATAAATGAAATAAGTTATTTGTTGTTACATAAGTTGTTAATCAGTAAGTTGTTACATAAGAAAATACACAGAAAATCATTGCGGATTGCACATAAAGTCACGGAAATTACTTTCAGGAAAAATATGTCATAAGGTGTGGTGTAGATACAATTCTTGGTATGGTTTAGTTTCTTAAAATTCAAAAGTACTTTGCGATGAAAAACACTGAGCTTCTGTAAAGATTTACTACATTTGGAAAACATAAATAAAACTAAGAGTTAAACTACATTTTACCTGCATCTTAAATAATGATTAAGCGTTTTTCGGAATTTCTAAAACATCACTACATTTGACTTAAATCTTCTTTAGATTTTAAGCTTATCTTTTAAGCATCATATGAATTAAGTCTGTTTACGTGAGACAGCATTTGTCCTCTGTAGCAGAAGTTAATACTAGTAAGAAAATAGATGGTCTTGAGCCAGAATGAGATGAGTTTTGCTTCTGTTAGTTATTATTGTCTGCGTAATTTGAACTTTTTTATACATGTGCTATTTACTAATTTTCTGAATGTTGTTAAACGGCTCTTAGATTTTATATCTTTTTTAATTCTTTTCATCTTAAATTTCTATGTTTTAAAATTTCCATTGTTTTAGTACGCATTTAATTTTCTGCACAACTAAATATCGAACAGAAATTGCTAACACCAGTTGATAACCACTTGGTACTAAAATAACTATCTATAAACTCAAGTGCACTCTGATAAATTTAAGTCAGTCAAGAACAGGGTCTCAAAGAGAAGAAAACATTCATTAATTCTCAAAGAGCATTCACAAGAAAAAGTTTAATCATGAAGTGTTAGTTTTCTGTCATTGGTATTCAGTATTATTCTCTGAATTGCTTAGTTGTTCCCCATAGTATTTTGCCAATGTTGAAAATTAATGCAACATCTTTTATATAGGTTTTAAGTTATTGCCCGAAAGACATGACTGCTGACATTTGTGTGCATCTGAACCGCAAAGTGTTTAACGAGCACCCTGCTTTCCGACTGGCGAGCGATGGTTGTTTGCGAGCCCTAGCAATGTACTTCACAATGGACCATAGTGCCCCTGGAGATTTACTGTACCACACTGGAGAGAGTATTGATACACTTTGCTTTGTCGTCAGTGGATCTCTGGAGGTCATCCAAGATGATGAAGTCGTCGCTATTCTCGGTATATGCTTGACATTCTTCTCGGTATATGCTTGACTATCGGTGTTTGACACTTAAAATTTTTTATGGTATACACATGTCAGGTTTAGGTTTCTGACATATTAAAGGAATGACATTTGTTTTGCAAACAACATCTTAGAAAACATGAAATGCAATCAAATATGTATGTTACTTATAATATTATGATATTACATAACATTCTTGACTTCTTTTTACCTATATATTTGAAATTAAGATGTGTTTATTTGAGAATTATTTCGTTAATTAAAGCATCCTTATTTCAAATAAGTATTAGCTTTTTTAAGGTAATGAAACTGATTTGTAGCCTGGAATAAGTTTCACCAGAAAAAAGAAAAGTTAGTCTTTCAAACAATTTGTTGCACACAAATTAACGCAACCGGTGATTCCAAAGTTAAAATAATTGGAGTTTATAATTAGCCTAGTAATGATTAATACAGCAAGGACTCAAAATTATTTTGATTTTGATAATAGAAACTAAAATGTGTAAAATTTTCATTGAGAAATATGAGTTATAAAAAAGTTTTTATTAAACTACCCAAAAGCTCATATGTATCTATTTGTCAGAAAACAGGCTATGGTGTGCTTCACCACGTATAGTACAAAAAATATACAATATACATCAAAATTACTTCATTTAAATCTTATTATAAGTTCGTCTATTTCGTATTACATTTAATTTCTTTTAAAACATCGTATAAATGCCTGGTTAAAGAATACATAAACTCTTTCAAAACTCGTTTTGGTACAGCACCACCTCAAACAGTATAGTATAGGCTGACATATTGACACGCCTTTAGGCTCACATTTGAATTCCGAACAAACCAGAGAATTTTGCCACTACAGAATCTTTTTCGAGTGAGAACACTTAAAATTTGCTTGTATGAAACGCCTTTCGAACTCGATGATAGTTAATCTCAATGGTAGCAATGATCAACTAATCTTTTGTTTGTTTTGTTGCTCTAAACATATCATTTAACACTCTGAGCGTTACGGGTTTAGCCTTGAAATTTCAAAGTTCCTCAAAATGTCATGAATAAGTGATATTTTCTTATTTAATTTAAAAATGACTCTTTCATTTTGTACCTTGATTTCTTTTCTTCCAATATACATCCAAACTGAAATCAGATACATTAAAAGCTAGCAGAAATTTTCATGTATAATGAATGTGGAAGGCAACCTTCTGTACGGAATTTTCCGGCCTTAAAGCTTCACTTCAATTGGCAAATCTGAGTTAAAAGCGTTAAGAGTTGAACTCCATTTTACCTACATCTTGTAATTATAAAACATTTTTCTGAATTTCTAAGCTATCAATACATTTGGCTTAAGCCATCTTTAGATTTTAAGCTACATTTATACTCAAGTGAATTAAGTCTGTTTACGTGAGACAGTTTTGTCCTTGGTAGCAGAAGTTAATACTAGTAAGACAATAGATGGTCCTAAGTAAAAGTGAGATGAGTTTTTCTTTTGTTAACTATTACTGTCTGTTTAATATGAACTTTTTTTATATATGTACTATTTACCAACTCTCGGGGTGTTGTTAAAGGGCTCTTAGATTTTATACCTTTGTGTTATTGCTCTAGCCCAGATCATTAAGAGTAGGAATTAGATCGTTGCTACAATTGACGTGTCTTAATCCATCTCGCGGTTGGTTGGGATGCTATGTATTAATCAAACAGCTTCCCGTTGTAATGCAACTTATATTAGAGTCTGCCAATTTGCTCACAGAAAAGAATATGTGAATTTTATGTTGTTTATGAGTTTATATAAACTAATTCTTTACTCAAAATATACATAACGCTGAACACAGACTCTTGAATAGTATGAAGTGATGTTTGTATTAAGAATGAATCATCAATAGGTTGTTTATTCGACTATTATCTAAATGTAATTACTTTTTATCTCAACTATGAGAATATACAGAAAACTTTTTCAGCTGATTAATCAGTACATAGCCTTATCAGTTTTAATATCATAAACTAGAAAAGTACGTTTTATCTCTGACTGCCCAGATACTTAATAATTATCCAAGGTATAAAATAAAAACTTAATTTTATCGTTACAACCATTCGTTCATAAGTATTTTACAAAATCTATTAATTCCAAACTAGAAGAATGTTGAATATAAATTAATCATTAGTGTAACTTAGAGAATCTTAATTTTGTTACTCAGTTAATATACTGTATTTTACTTTGCTTAACATTCTATTGTTTTAATTCCGAAGGTAAAGGGGATGTTTTCGGAGACTCCTTTTGGAAAGAGCCTTCTATAGGTCAGTCATGCGCAAATGTTAGAGCGCTTACATACTGTGATCTTCACGCCATCAAACGAGACAAACTACTTGAAGTGCTTAACTTTTATCATGCCTTTGCCAATTCTTTCTCAAGAAATCTTGTACTAACTTACAACCTCCGACACAGGGTGAGTATTAATTTATTTACGGAATTCAACTATGCAAGTACTATTTCTAAGGGCTTAAAAATATATAATTTAAAATTGCTGTTTAACTTATAAATTTCTTATCACTTAAGTTTCTAATTAAACTAAGTTCGCAATAGTATAACAAAATATAGCTATAGCCTAGCCTTTACTGGCATTAGTATCTTGAAATTTCCATCTGGATATATTACCTCTGACATCACGACAGCATACGTGAGAATCCGATAATTCCTCACATTCTCCCAAACCTAATACGTGGGTGACTAGCAAGAAGCACGAGACCCAGTCGATCATTTCCAGATGGTAATGAGTTATCGTCCGTCCCATTTAAGTACTAGAGCCACCCTAGAGCCATTAGGTTTTTTTCGAGCAGGAAACACGAAAACTCAGCCATGCCTTTACTGGAATTAAAATGTAGATGCTACTATTTACAGAGCACTCACGGGGAGATGATATAATTTAGGGTTTATAACTTTATATCTTAAAATCAAGAAAGTGAAAAGAAGTAATCTCAGCATATTACACTTAAATATTATACTAATATAAAAGCCTTGTGTATGCTGCTGTGACAATTTACTTCTTTTATAACATTGCTCGTAGTTGGATAGCAATGGCAAGGTTTCTTCACCAGTGTCATAATTATAATAATACAAATATTCTTATTAAACTGTGGCATCTTCAAATTTTCAGAACAAATTAGGGAAAATTTAAACAAAGGAAACTTAATGAATATTATCAATAGAGCACATCAACATCGATTTCTTAAATCACTTTGTGCCTTATAAGCGATAATCCTTAAATATTTCAGATTTAACTCTCAAAATGCACTTCGTACGTAATCACAGATAGTGAGTATCTAAGACTTAGAAAATGAGAGTAAAATGAAACAAATTTAATTTAGCAAAACTTTTATAAAACCAAAGTATAAAATAATGCATGCAGTGTAATTAACTATTCTGAAATTCGTGAATTCTAACCCTGAGTGTAGAGTATAAAAGCAAAAGTTAACATAGAAATAACAAACATAGAAAACATAACATAGAAATTTCTTTTCAAACAATTCCTTTTATACCCTAAAAAATATCTAGAAGATTTCTTTGAAAAATGAGGGTCTTAAAAATCTAAAGATGACTAAAATATATGGACTGGTTTGTGTTCAGCTGCCATCTACTATAAATAAAGAAGGTTCAGAGTAACCTATAGTAACCTATAAATCCTTTTTCATTCAATTTTTCTGTGCGTACAGAAGGAAAATTTTAGGTGTGTCCAGACCGGACACACTGTGTCGCAAATAGTTAAAGAATTCTTTTATACTAGTTTTGTAGCATTCCTTACACAAGTTCATGCAAAATGAATTACTACCAACTGTGCACTTGCATTTATAATATAATTTAAAACTGTAGTTAAACCTGTAATTTTTATAGGAGTTTCCAACTTTTCGGAAATTTGACTGTTATTGTACATTTAATTTTGTAATAACTACATTATATTATATTACTGTAATAAAATTTTGCGGAAAATCGCATGATTAATATAAATTAAAATTATTATGAACGGTCTTAAATAGCTTTGTCGATTTTTTTTGTTTGTTTTTGATTGATATTATACATGCAATTCGATTAATAATAAAAGACTATTGGATTTTGAATAAATAAATACTTTGTTTTAATTAAATTCGATGTCATATTATTTCATACACAAGTCTAAGCATTTTAAAATATAATTAAATGCCAAACAGTAAGTTTAATTCGAATAACATTATTTTTCGTAAAGCAGGCCTTATGTGTCTTATTTTTAAATCGTGTGTAAATATTACGTGTTTAAGTATTTCAGATATTAGATTTTTCTACCAAAATATACCGGGGTTTATTTTTTTAATAAAATAAAACTTTTTAATTACATTTAAAATTTTATTAATTATTTATCAAAACATACATAAGTAGTTATAATAAAAATGCAAAGGAAAAAGTTCCAGTTTATATTTATTTTCTGTCTGAAATCTAAATACTAATACTTGCAAAAAATTTCTCTTGGAACTTTTATAATTCAAACATATTGACAGCTAAATGTTAAATATTCTGGCTGATGTTTATTTCATAGAATTCTAACATATTGAATTAAATAATTTATATAAATTAAAGGCAAACAAATTACGAAAACTTTCCAAGTGGGGCAACATTTGAGAATAAATGGTGGCAACGTATTCTCTGCGTTACATTTATTTAATTTTTCATCGACGCATACAAAAAAATTCATATATTTGTATGTAAATAATTATAAACTTCCGTATTTCTAATGACGACTTTTAGCTGCAACACCCTCATGACGTTCCAATTTTTGTAATCATGAAAAAATTACTAGTAACTACTTTCATCACGAACGGTAAATACTCACTGGTCAGTCTGGTTCTTTTTTAGACTTATTAATTATTAGCTGTGGGAAAACAAACTGTTTGCAAATACACGTACTAGTAAAACCATTATTCTTATCGCACACGTACTAGTAATACCATCATTATCGCACATGTACTAGTAAAACCATTATTCTTATCGCAAAAATTTGTAATTTCATTGAACAAAGTTCCGATTTGATTTGATTTAGGTGAATTAAAATCCTCATATAATTCTTTGTTTGAATACCTTAACTGTTAGGGAGAATGTATGGTACGAAGAATAAATTTACGGCTTGAACCATAAAAGTGGACTGTTGCCAAAAACATATCATTACTATACAAATCTTTATAACCTTCATTTTCTTTTCGTTATTGTTAAGCTTCAGCATCCCTAACATTTTCTTCCAAATCATATTCTGCGTTTGCTTTTTCAGATACGCGTTTTAACCAAGCAATCTTCTCAGAAGCTATCGAAATTTTCTGGAATAAAAGAACCTTTCAAAGCTCACATGTTCTCGAGCAATGGAATTACAAGTCTATTAGAAATTAAGAGTTTTTCCAAAACTTTTGATGCATGATGCTATATACTTCAGTTTAAAAATGGAAAACTCTTCTTTGAAAACTTATGTATTATTTAAAAAAATGAACTAGAAATTACTGCAAAATAACTTTTGCATATATACAAAATATAAAAATAAAAGAACTCCTTTTCCAGAAAAATATCTTTTCTCGACTACTTATGATCTATATTAACTGTAAAAACTTATCCGTATCTATTAAACTCTAAAACCTAGAACAAGTTTTTTTATATAATATATTTTTCATTTAAGTATAATTCAACAGTAAATAATAAATATAGATTTAATTCTAAATTAATTAAATCTAAATTATTTCACGTGTAGGTATATTTTAATCTTAGACTTATTTATCTTACTATCTTAGCAATCGTGAATCTTATCTTATTGTCTATTGTTTTATCTCAGTAAATCTTCAGACACTTTCACTTGCGGACAAACTTGTAGCTGATAGATACAATGAACCTACACATGCATTTTCTACTTTTAAATCCTAAAGTTTCTAAATTGCACTTCTAGCGAAGTTTAATCTGAAACTTAACATTAAAAGTAATAAAGAGGCGGCTTGAAAATTTGAATGGCTTATTTTTCTTATTTAGTCCATAATATTCCAAATTTTAATGCTCAAATTCTGGTAAAGATATTGCAAATTTGTTTTACGGTATATCTTAAAAAATATTTTCCCTTTGTAAAGGAACCGCAGAGGCGTTTAATGAGTTAGAAAGTTCAAATTCAAATTTTAGTTTGCTTCATTATAAACTTGCAGTTTTGCTATCGTATTGTATTGTAGCTCAAAGTAAATGTAATAATGATGACGAACAAGACGAAATAACGCTGTTTAGACTTAAGACCTTTATCAATTCGTACTTCATAAGCAAAAAATATCTTTTCACTATAATAAATTTTACAACACACAAATGATGTCATCTTTGTAAGTAAAATCTAGAACTTACCACGAAATGGCGTGCATTAACATTAAAACTTACACTATTTCAATAAATAAAGAAAATTTTAAAATAAAAATCTTTCTACTAGATGAACTGCCTTTCAAAACATTATCAGGTTCAATGTTCCGTCTTACTTTCTTCGGGAACATGCAAGGACCTGACTCGGAACAGAGAGCTTACTAAAGCTATGTTCAATAACTGTGGGAAGTAGACAGGATACACAAGAAGGGTATACAAAACCCTTTATTTTTCTCTATTTACAATAACTTCCGTACTTCGGAATACAAAGACCCACTACTTGTGGTCTAAACGTAAAAATATAAAAATAAAACTAAACTCTAACTTTAAAATAATAAACGTGGAAGATTGGCCTTATATTAACAGGAAGCCGTATGTAGTACAGAGAACTATGAACACTACAATACGTTTAAAAATTATCAAGAGGATTAAACCTCTGGCCTGGAAGGCAACCAGCAACTGAGTAAAACTTCTAAAGTAAGCGGCCTGCTTCGATTAACTGCTTCCTCTCTTTCGCTTGGCAAAAAGCCACAACTTAAATACTTGGCGCTCGCCAGACAAACTTTGCATAAATACGTTAACGCTTATAATTCTGGCCGGAAGTAGAAAATAAGAAGTGATAGTAAAGATTTAAAATAAAATAAACGTTAGTAAAACTTAAGATCCTTACAACATGTTACTCGCTATCAAACAAGTAAAATGCTAGATGCATAATATGTCTATAAGCTTGACCATATACTTAATTCTAGAAATACGTATGTATAAAGGATTATGAGCTGGACTGCGAATTCTGTACTCCAGGTAAAGACTGTAAATCAGTAATCACTTTCGACGATATTTTAATATCTTAACAATGTGATATAGTTTGATATGTAATAAATCTTCTTTCTGTGCACTTTACTTCAATAGGCTTTCTCATTCTCGTTTCTAACCTTCTGTATTGCATTCTACGGCTCCAAATTAATGGCAAAAACATGAACATGTGATTATTACTAGGTTGATTTCTTAAGCTGCATAATTGCTTCCGAACACATCTCAGTTGTATCTGCTGCTAGTATGAACTGATTGATATGCAATGTTCAAAGTTTTATTCAGATATCTATTATCTATACCGATGTTAATTTTACTTATTTGTTGCATCTAAGACTTTCATTCATTTCTTTAGTTGATTTTCCGGAAGGTTTCTGACGTTAAACGGGAACGCGAGTTATCCGAAAGGAGAAAAGCGGATCCCGTACCGGATATCTCCCAGGATCACATTGTGCGGAAGCTGTTCTCAAAATTTAGGAAAAATGGAGGGGACTCTGGAAAGACCAGCAGCCCAAACCAAATTGCTGCTTTACCAGATGTGGAAAGAGGAGAAGCTCCGCCTCCTAGCCCTCCTCAACAAGATGGCCCAAGGTCCCCTGTAAGTACACATAAGTATTGCATACAAGTATCTTAAATCTATATTTGGAAACTATACATTTTAATCTCATATTTAAAACCTATAGCTTAAACTTATTTCATGACTTTCAGCTTTTAGATGAAAGAGTCTGTTTACAATAAATATTTGTTTAGAGCGCATTTAGTAAGCTTAAATTAGCACAATAGCAATTATCAAGTTTAAACTAATATCCTTATATTGATATTAATTTATTGTTGGGCTTATTATCCTACTTAACAACAGCAAAGGAACAACCGTATTTTTCTCAAGCAGCAGTATCAGTAAGCCCGCAGGCACTGGAACATCAGTGGAACAAAGTACTGTTATGCAAATTTTATCATCTATATAAAAGGAAATATGTTACGAACTGATAAACTTGTTTACTTTTTTCGAGATCACACCATACATTCCACTAAGCAATAGTTCCATTTACTACGTATATCAGCTGTAAAATACATGAGTATCATTTATCTGGATGAATATAATCATGAATGAGCAGTTTTTGTATAACTAGTTTTACTGAAGTTACGAAACTTAAATAAATAGCAATAAGCAATGTGTTTCTGGACAGCACTTTAAAAATAAAGCACTTAGCGCCTAAAAATGCAGCACTTTAAAAATAAAGTATTTCTGCCCATACTAAAACACTGTATTTTGTATTGCAAAGACGTCAGTAAAAATTAATTGATTTCAATAATATTTTTTTTTCTTAGAGAGGGGATGTCGCTATAGGAAGATTATCTGTCATTACATAATTAGCATAATTCAGTACAGAATTTTTTTAAGTTTGCTTTTATGAATGATATACATAAATAAAGTATTCACTTTCTTATATTATACGTAGGATCACTATAAAAAGGTGTAACTTTCTAAAGAAAACAATACATGTTTATACATTGCACTTATATGAAATGATTTGATGTCAAACAGCTTAATAAATTTGGCAGCTCTCATTTGAATTCAAATCACAAATGAAATAAAATCCCAATACTTTTAATATGTGATCCACCATCATCCAGAATCTTTCCCAGCATCGGCATAAATGTTTCATTACCTTAGCTAGTGCCTCAGAGTAACTTGAATTACACAATTGTAGTATAAACATCTTTCTAAGTGGAAAGTTTCGTCCTAGGCGAAAAAACAGATTCCTAAATCGGAGGCTCTTTTCGAAAAGCATCATCATTGTTATAAATGCAAAGCGTGAATGGAAATCAAAAATCCTTTGATCAAATCAAAACTTGTACCAGAAATTTTAAATTACCGTTGTCAGTGTTACCATTTTTTTTTTGCGTCTACATTTGACAGAGATCTTTCTTCCTCGTTTAAATTATTTATGTTGCAATTTGAATTGATAAAGAAATTTAGTCAACTGATCTACATGAAATAAAAATACGTAAATTCAGTACTTAAACTATATAAATTTAGATTGTCAGACGTCAAGATATCTGCTATGCCTTGATATCAATTCATATAAATCAAACTAAAAGAAATACTTCTGGGTAATATTTTTCATTTTCCCAAAAAGGCATTCTAAAGTTTGTTTGTTGTGAAATAGATTCAAAATACTTCTATATTATTGTATTGTACTATAATTTACAAGACTATGCAAAGTTTGGGAGCATTTGATTTTAATGATGAGCAGAAATGCAATGTTTTCAAGATTGTATTAATATCCTTCAAGAATTTCTTAGTCATGTTTACAGCTTTGGGAAATTTCTTACCCTTCATAAAACTATCTTTTATTGAATGCAGATTCGAAAGTGGTAACAGAACGCCAAGCTACTTCAAAGATCAAGAAAAAAGATTAAGGAAAAAAAAAACTTAATTTCTGCTTTTCATAAGCTTTCACAAGAGACCTTAAGTTTCACTGTGGCAGGTGAGAAACATTTGGGCGTACCAAATTTTCAATCTTAACTTTGGAAGCAAAGACTAAGTCTTTGCAATAAAATTGCATTTAGCTCTATGTATTAATGTAACTCATCAGGCTTATGAAACATTTAAAATCAGGTAATGAATCTATGAATTATTGATTCAGAGTTAACTACCTCATCAAAAGATATTTCTTGAAATCCTGATAACATGTTCAGGTGCTTTTATTTACGCAAAATCCTGTAGTTGTCATTAGAAGTCAGCATCGAACTCTCGAGTGACGCCAAACAATAGTTTCCAAGATCGCGGATAACGGCCGATTGAGTTTTCTGTGATGTTTCTTTGAGGAAAAGACTTTAGTGGAAACATACTTTGGTACAATATACGCTAATTGCAAACAAACTATTCACAGACTGTGTCAGCAACTGAAAGCCACTGGCTCTAGTTTGGAGAAAAATCGACGGCACTCATTAAGTGTTCGCACGCCTGAAAATGACAAGTCTTTCTTTTTTCACTCAGTGATTCATGCAAGATGGAGAAGTTCCCCGAAACTCAAAATGGGAGACATTTTTTCTCGCATATTCCGAATATTAATCCATAAGATTTTTATATGAATTCTGAAAGGTAAAGTAATCGAAAGGAAGCTTCCAAATGTAGCGAAACTCAAGACTCTTATCGTGCGGTTGTGCCGTGCAGTATCGGAAGACTTTTACCGGAATTTTGTGACAAATGCAAAGATTCTCATGCAAGAGGCTGTGAAACATAATGGTGGACACATTTACCTCACTTTTGAATTCTGATAAAACACTCACTTTTGATGCTCACATAGCTAACTATGCATTCAATTTGCAATATTTCCATGATAAATAAATGAACAAAACAGTCAATATGACATTTCATGCATCACACTGCACATTCAAAAGGCGCGAGTTCTCTAAAGAAATAAAACAACAGTCATTTTAATCTTAAGAATGTTATATTAAATTTTTCTTGAAAGAGTTATTATTTAAAATGTTAAGTGACCAATCTGTTTCCCATAATTGATTGATGACACGCCACTGACATTTACTTCAGATATATTTCTGCTGTTCTGAAATTATAAATTATTATTTTACTTCTCAGTGCTTGTTGTCCGTGCTTCATACTTTAATTCTTAATTTTGTATTTATAAAAGCAGGTTCCTGAAGAAGAAGCAAGAGAAAATCAAAATGGTCCACAAAGTTTGATGGGTTTTGATTCTTCTCTTCTTCGCTCAAACAACTTAGGAAACAAAAATGAAGTTACTTTCTTCCATAAGTCAGCAGACCTAACCGTTGAAAAACAACCGGACGCTTACAGCGAATCGGATCAACGGCAGCGTGGCCTTCTCTCTAAAGGTATTTCTTCCAAGTGGCCCAAGACAACTCAACCTGAGACTATCACTACTGGGCACGAAACAACATCTACCCAAATCAAAGAAGAGGAGAGCTTGGACTCTCGAGCTGAAGTCCAGCCTCTAGGAGGGAAGTCTTTTCCGACATCCGATCTTGAGAAACCAGTTGGTGCCAAGGATAAAACAGCGGAATCTACCGAAGGTGAACTCCAACTTCTAACAAGTGGAGTTACAGGAGGCGAGTACCAGCAGATTGTTTCCAGCCTAATGGACATGCGAGTGGACTTGAAACTCGAAATCCAGAGACTGAATCTCAAAGTTTCTAGGATAGATGAACATCTTGTGGAGCTAGTGAAAAAGATGCCAAGACTTCCTACTAAAGCAGATGTAGAACGGACTTCTGACGGTCGGCCAGATTCACACCGACGCGGGAGTGATCATTCTAAACATACTTGTAGCAAAGGGGGTAAAAGGGAATCTCATGTGGCCCCATCCAAAAAGAAGGGTTCAAAATCTAAAAGCTGGACGTCATCCAAATCATCCCCACCCCCTGCGCCATCGCGTGCATCTCCTAATGACTCGGCCGTCAGGGCCATGCTCGAGAACGAAATCGAAGAGCTCCAACGAGAATCGCTTCCAAACGAAACACAATAAGAGCACAATTTGACAGACAAGTGGCCTTTCTTGTCTCTATAGGATCATCTGTTTCACTAGTCATTATAACTTCATTTTAGTAGGTTTGGTTTCAGTCTTCTAAAAGGCTGAGTTGTTTGAGGCTGTTTTGCTCAGACGGACAACAAATTGTTATTCTATGAAAGCAAAAATATTCCTTTTTATTACTTGTTATGCCGTTACATGTCAACTTGTTGGGAGCGGCTGAAAATAAAAATCACGGTCTCCATTTTTTGGTGCTACGCCAATTATAATAATGTTCAGTGATTTAGAAGGTTATATTTGGATCTTTATTTATTCTGTTAAAAGCCTTCATTCCCGGGGTAAGTTAACATGTACAGTGAAGATTATTTATATATTGTATATAAACTATATTTCTAAGCTGATGATACATTATAAGTTACGCCTATACAAATATGATCACTTTGCTCTTTTCAGAATGCATTTCGTTATTATAAAACATTTCCCATGCATTCTACAATACCTCTTTTTTAAAATACTGGTTGATTTGCTCAACTTCCTTTATTTAAGTGTTTATCTAATTTGCATATTTTTTAAAAAAATTTAATTGCTTTAAGCATAACATTTCTGAAAGGGCACTTTCTGACCATAGAGTCGAGCAGAAATGTGTTTAGCCTTTTATCATCACAATACATATAAATATAATTTAAAGGTTCAAGTTCAAACGTTTTTCGTACTTTCAGACTTTTATAAAACATCTTCTTCTCTAAAATATACAATAAGTTAGGCACTTTAAATTGGATATCATATACTGAATTCATAAAATTTGCGACATATATCAATTAAAACCCAAAGTCTGAAAATCTCTCAGATTAATTCATACGTGTACAAATCTTTTCAATAAAACTTTTTACTGAAAGTGTAAGGTAAGTTAGAATCTCAGTGATATTTCAGTAACACATATCTCCAAAACATAGCCGGAAAGTTGCATTAATTTTGCAACTTTAGTTTTTTTCGAACCATTTTAATAGTAATTTCAATTATTTTCCGAAAAAGGTCCAAGGAAAATCAGTTTGTAAACAATTTCTAAAGAGAATTTTTATAAATTTGAAAGACACTCACTAGCTTTTCACTTTAAAATTAAAATGTAGAAATTGTAATTGAGACACAATTATTTCCACCTTGGTTATTTATTGATCAGGATGTTAAGCTGATAATAATTTTTTAATGATGCAATAGTTAATGGTAAACTAGAATCTAAATTTCATTAAAGTATAAATTTTTTAAAATTTGAATTTTGTAGAGATTTGTAAAAACTCTCAATCCTCTAAAAGTTCAAATTTCGAATTTTTTCATAGGCTTTTATTTTTTGTATAATTCGTAACTAAATGAGCTAAACGGAGTGCTTAAATGAAATTCTGGCAGTGTTTTGTTCACGTAGTCCATCGATTAAAATATACCACGATTTCTCAACACTAATACATGTATATTTCTAGTCTTTGCAATTTTTAGCGATGTGCCCATATTGTTGCCATTATAGCATCTTCTGTATCCGAAGAATAATTTAATTGCGCACTTAATCCACGTAATACTCTTCTCTTCAGCAATTTTAACTTGACACCTTGGCGTAATAATAAACCCTCTACGGATAATGTTTGAATTCTGTCTGTTTTTTATTGCACGGAATATTTCCTTTCGCATACGCAATTATTCTTTAAAGCATTGGCTAGGTTCTTCAGATTTTCTTCTAAACAAATAGTTTCACCCAAGATCCCAACTTAAACCCAGTGTCTCTATTTCTTCTTTTAATAGTCTTTCGGTGTCTAGCATCAGTTTCGTCTGGTTTAATATATTTAAGTTCTTCACAGATGTCTATACTTTCCTTTAAATATTTGATTACAATTTTGTTGTATCCGTACTCAAGGTTGTAATATCATCTTGATATGAATAGTTCTCGTAGGCTCCTAGGTTGATGATCTTGTTAAGAAATGTTTCTTTCACGTCAATAATTTCATGTTTTATATCCTGAATTTTCTGTATCCTGTAATATGCGCTTTTCGCAAGTGCAGTTCAAAATCTGCTTATTATTCGTTTCTCCTTTGAAAGACTGTAAAGTGTCTTTAATTTCACGATTGCAGTCTCTCTATTTCTAATTCTTTTTCCCTCATTATGTCAGCCTTGATGAATTGGGAATTCTGATTAGAAGCTAAGTAAGGAATAGTTCCTAAATACTCAATGGCACTGTCAAGGCAAGATTTAGTTTTTTTGTTTTCAACTGATCCGCTATATTCTGAATTTTCTAACTAATGTCATAATGGTATTTCTAATATTAGTTACATAAGCCAAATCTCCTTCATCACATATTGTGACTGAGTAAAGTCTTTTCCACAGTATTCGCTGTAACGGTACTCAATACCTCTTTACCAGATACCATAAATCAATTGATTTAATCAATCAGCACTTCAAGCGCTCTAAAGATAAATTTTAAAACATTAAAAGCTATAAAATCTGAATATCAAACATTTAAGCGCAAATATTAAAAACGAATCAAACTTCAATAAACCGACAATGGACAGAAAAGCTATGTGTAGTAGAGCCCCGAAGAAAATTCCAGCTCACAGTCCACAGGCTAGAAAGTTTAAAACGTGGTGCATCAACTCAACGGGTAAGGAGTTTCTTGGTGACGGTGCTCTTGAATTTGAAAAACCTCTTCATATTAGGGCAAACTCATGATACAGGCAATGCACTTAAATCGCATGTTTACCGGATATTTCATATTTCTGCCAAATTTTAAGAATCCAATAAAACCGTCAGTGGGCAGAAAGGCTCTTTGTAGTAGATCTCTGAAGAAAACTCCAACCCAGAGTCAACAGGCTGAAAGTTTTAAAGCATGGTGCACCACTCCACCCGGCAAGGAGTTTCTTGACCATGGTGCTCTTGAATCTGAAAAATTACGTTAGGGCTAATTCACGACACACGCAGTACATTTAAATCACACGTTTAATATTTCTAACAAATTAAAAGATTTTGATAAATAATAACTAATTATCAAAAATAACAAAATGTTTATGCAACTATACGTAAATAAAAACCAAAACAGTGAGAGCTCACCGATTGCGCTGTTGCATCTACCGTGAAGGTAGCAGCTTATCCTGTACTTTTTTAATAGGATTCCTTCTTATTTTTCAGAATAATTAGTTAACTATTCGTTGTCAAAGGTTTTCTATAACTCGATCTAAACAAGACTATACTAGTTACGGAACTTTTCTAAACCACATGTGTGATAGATCAGTATTTTTTAATTCGTAAGTTTATCTACTCTGTTCGAAATATTTTTGAGGCAATCTGCTTCTTTTAAGTGATACTATCTTTCAGTTATAGTATGTTTCTTTAAAGTTAAAACTTTTGTTGCTTGTAATGTAATCAAGTACTATCTCATTTATATTTAAATTTATTTTCGAAATTCAACTCTTTTAAAGTAAGCACACATTTTTTGGCTTTCAGAAGTTCCAAATATTTTTACTATTCACTGCCCTGTAATGCACATGCGGTACATTTCTTACATTCTATGCCACATTTTTCTACATATATTTTTCACTTTCATTGTGTAATAAAACTGTAAATTGTTATCTTAGATTCTTAGTTAATGATGAAAATTTATTATGCTAATCTATAAACTATGCAGAAGATTGAAGCTTCGGCAACAAGAAACAAAGACCATAACAGGCATAAGACTACTAATCGGTTTATTTAAAATTTTCTGCTGTATCTCTTTATTTGAGAGAAACATGCATAGTAAAAGTTGTATTGCATACGTTTGAAATGCTACATGCGCTTTAACTATTTAACGAGAAAAAATGAACGTTAATTAGTCTTTGAGAGTTTAAACTGCCCTTTTTTCCTAAAATTATTTAAGACAATTCAAAAATTAAATTTATAATCAAATAAAGAAATATTTTTACTATATTTTAACAATGAACTAATTTCTTTATACTCAGTCAGATATAAGTTATACGAACGAATAATTAATAATAATTAATAATTGATAATAATTAATAATTGATAATAATTAATAATTAATATAATAATATTACTATTTAGGCCTTTCAAATGGTATTCATAAGCTCCACTACTTTAATAATATAATTTAAGTATTGTAAACTATGCGTATTAGTGTTGATAACTGGTAGTATTTAATAAATTAAAGATTTTCTTTATTAAAATAATTTCTGAAGACAGTGAGATTATAACATATCGTTGGGAATCTGTTTACTAGAAGTATATCTTATGATAATATATTAATAGCAAATTTAATTATAACACGAATACTTTAATTGTAAACTGCTACAATAACCTTTTCCTTTTCTGAACGCTGTTCTTGCATGCCATTACCCATATGAAAGCCATTATTTCAAATATGTTTTAATCAGCAATCTTTATTTTTAAGCTGTAAAACTATTTCACAATTTAAGAGGAATACCTTAAAAACAAAATCAAATAAGCTTTATGCAATTGCAAAACAACTTCTGATCTTTAAATTATTTGCTGAATGCTGTATTCTTAGCCATCAATACTTCACGATGAGAAGCTAGTGAGTTTCTTTTACAGCTTATTTCCTAATATATTAAGCTCTGCTTTCGGCGCTTATTCATAATTCCCTTCCATTCCTTTTTCATATTTGTTTAAAATAGATACTATTTTTATACCTGTTAGTAAAATCCTGTAATGCACATAATCAGAGCTGAATGATTAATACCGCACTAATGTAGTTCTGAGAATAGATTTTTATCCTTCAATGGCATTTTAATGAATTCATTTGATGTAAAAGCTCTGTCATCTAACTATTATTAGGTTGCTCAAAAACTTAGTTTAGAGCGATTTTCTTTCATGTACATTCCTTTTTTAATGTCCTTAAGCAATGTGTGAAAGAGTGGTCTCCTAAGTGGAAAACCAAAATATAGAAATTGATTCATAATATCTTTTGCATGGAATGACGCTGATATCAAAAAGCTGTGATAGAGTATAAGAGTGAATATGAAGCCTTAAAAAAATTCTATGGAACTTAAAGAATGCTTTAAGTTTTACTTCTCTTCACGAGCTACATTCATTGAATGGAACAAATGGCTAAAAACTACACGTTCTAAATATTAAGTATCTTCCATCGATAAAATAAAGAACCATGATAGAGTTCGTTTAATTTTATTAGGATACAGAATTTTATTAACTTACAGTTCAAAGGCTATCAAAAAGCATAATTTTTTCATTATAGTTTATTTCAAATCTGTTTAAATTAAATATAAACCATAAATTCGAATGTGAGTAATTAGAGCTTGATGTATTCATGGCAAAACCATATTTTCCAACAATCCTAATTCAATATGTCGCACATCTACCGTTTTAACTTCATATGCATCAGATTAACAAATTATTATATCAACTGAATATTACTAATATTCCTTTGTTAAAAGCATTCCTTTATTAAGAACATTGTAAAAGAGGGTTTGCTTTCACGTTACACTCTAGAAGAACCTCGGAAATTTTATGCAGCCAGCCCGTTTACTGAAACACGAGCATTGACGACCTTCCAGGTTCAGGCGTCTTACCTATTCGGCCACTGATGGGCTGACAGCGGACCAGAAATGACCTTTACATTTAGTTGCATAATATTTAAATACAGAGGAAAATATAAAAGAGGGTTCTAATTTACCAAAGTTGGGATTAAAGGCAACAAAGTGCATTTGTTTAGGGTGTTGCTAAAAAATCTATTAAGATTTTTTGTTTTGTTTAAGTTAATTCTCAATGAGACATGATATTCATTACAGTGGAAATAGTACTGTTTGGCAAACTAAAGATTTAAGCCTAGGTATTATTATTCAGCGCATTTAAAATTTTCGAGCTTTATTCAGTCTTGACGCGCCATCTAATTAATGATTTCGAAACAAAATTAAAACATTTGTTATCGGTAAAAAATTTCAAGCATACGTAATTTATTTCAGTCTGCAGAATAATACTGCAATATTAGTAGTTATTTCAAAATTTACACACCTTTAGTGCTTTTGCCATGAATGAAATAATGTTTTATTTCTTTAAATCAAAACTCTTTAAAGTAAAATATACTTCATAGGGAAAACACTAGAATAAGCTTAGCTCATTCTAGTGTTTTATACTAGTGTCAAAAAAATTAATTAAATTCCCAATAACTTCGCATTCCAAGAATATATTCTAGTGTAAATGAAAGTTGTGTAAAGTTCTTTATATTCTTCAGTGATAAATAAGTTTGATGGTTATAATCTTCTACAGTAATAGAAATTCTCCATCAAACTTAAAGAGGAAGAATTTCGAATTCTGTATCACATGATGTACAAATTCAGTTCCTTTTGTAATACTTCAAACTAACATGCACTTCAGCATTAACTGCAGATTTTTCAAAAACAGTAGTTTTTCTCAGATTTATCTTAGTAGATTATATAATTTGTTCAAATTTCAGCACAAAGTTAGACCGAGAAACCGAAGTTAAGTGCCTACATACCTCTTTTGAAGCATGTGTTTTTTAACCTATCAGACTAGCAGAATCTGGTGTCAATATGCACTGCAATTAGCTAAGAATTTTGATCTCAGCATCGCTTATTTGTCACTATCTTCTTTTGTATCAAAATACGATGTTATGTTACCATCTTTTTCTTGGATAATGTATAAGTAATTAAACATTTCCATAATGTCTGAATACCATGTAAACTATGTAAAGAAAAAGTAAAGGGTTGCAGTGATTACAATAAGTGGTTACTGTGTAGTAAATTGTAACATCATGTTATTTTGCACTAATCATAGGCCATTCCATTACAACTGAATCACATTGTATTTGTAAGAATAGGCTGTGATAGCAATGTATACTGTGCATTCTTTCTCCCTGTGAAGAATCATGTAGTTCTCAGTTCTGAGTTAAAAAATAACCTATTGTTGAAATATTGTTTAACGCTCACAAGCAGTTAATAAATTATCTCTGAAAGTAATGTATCAGTAGCTAGAAAATCTAAGCAACAAAAATTTGAATTTACAATAAATTCACATATCTCAGATCTAAAAAAAAGATATCTGTCTTTCCTGATTAGAGTTCGAAACTATTAGCATGTTTTGTAAAACCTAGGTATAACAAAATATAATTAGTTAGTACTGAAAGCCTTATAGCATATTTTTTATATCAGATACTGCAATTTCTTTTCTACTACAAGCTTTGAATTAGTATATAGTTAAGTCGTTAAATATAAGCAGTTATTCTCAGAACTGAGAACTTAAGTTATTGAAATAAACTGGAATATTAAATACAGAGTGATCATTGTGCACTTCCAGGGCAGAATTTATTGTATGCTGAATGACTGTGGCCTTCCCACATGTATTTCATGTGCACAAATATGTCTGTATATATTTATATCTTCTGTAAGCGTGAAGTCTCTTCTGTATATAGGTAACGCCCTTTGCAATCACTAATCTGGCTTCTTTGTAGAGCATTTTCACATTTATTGAGTGTTCAGCCAGAAAATGTGTGATTCTCTTCCTGTGCATTAATTTACAGATATTTCCTTTATTATTGTTATAACCTTGGTCAACGTCTAAAGCGAAACCCAGATTACAGAGGTATTCAAAATATCACGGTAATTTAACACATATTTGGCTGTTTGAAAATAGTTCTTTCGCCTAACATTTGTATTAAATTTTAATATGACCCATGACATTTGAATTGACCTACCTTTCTCTAACAGAAATCGTAGCTTATGCTTTTTATCAATTCGATATTTTAGCTAAAATTATCATCCTAAGATAGTCGCTATTATTCCGCATAGAGAATTTATTATTTCAGAGGAAAGATTAATTCAGTTTAATTAGTTAATTAAATCAGTGATATATTATAAGTTGTTACATCATTTATATCAATATGGAAAGGAAAGGAAATGCTGGAAGTAGATTTTTTACTGAATTTAAAATAAGTATTTTTTGTATAATTTAAAGATAAATAAAATAATATGCTTAAATGCGTACAGGACAGAGCTATATTTTATGAAAATGTTGTTCTTCTATAAAAATCTACTGGAAAATCTGAATTAAACATAAAAACATATTAAATATTTTGAAAACCTCTGATCTAGTTAATAAACCGTCCATTCTGAATTCCATTTATCGACATACCCGACAATCTTTGCGTTAGACGCAGGTCAAATACAGCCTTACTTCATGTGATTGTTTATTCATAAGCCTTGGATAAATAGATTTTACAATGGACATGAACCATTTCAGAAATTTGTTGCATTGAAGTTGAAATTTGCACAACAGCAAACAAAGTTTGATTAGATCAAATCTGTTTTATTTAGATGCATATTACACTCCGTTTACTCTTTAAAAGATCGAAAAGAAGGACTTAAAAAGAAATTTATATTAAAAAAAGTTATTTCAAAGCAGTTATTTATTTTTATCATAATAAGTTTCTTACTTTGGTACTAAGATTTTTTTCATTTACTCTAAACTCATTTTCTTCCATGCACTTTAGACAAATATGATTCCCCATAATCAATAATGTATTCAGATTATACCATTCATTCATAACTAAAAGGAAAAGAGTTTATCAATGAGAAATCTACTACGTTTATCAAAACTTCTTCAGATGTCAACGCGATATTCATCCGTTTGTAAAGCTCGTATTACAAGACTAGTTTATACCTTTTCAAAAAAACAAATTCTGCGTTTTAGGGAGCTGATTTCATTCAGGCAAAATTAAGCGTTTTACATGTTTTTATGATAAATATTAAGTAATTAAATCCGTTATCATTTTAGTATATTTATCGTTTATTAAAACTGATAGATTTTGCTAAATTTCAAATTTAAGAGCATTACCGAAGTCTTTCCGCGAGCATTGCTCACAATTCTATAAATATTTACTTGACTTCCCTCAAATACAGATTTTCACTAACTTTTATATTTTTAATTAATATCATATATTGATTGTGATCAAAACTAGAGCCTCTTTTGGGATTAGAAAATTAAGTAATGGTAAATTACGAATAAATGAATGCGAACAAAGTCCCGCGCATCATTTTTCGATAATCACAAATTTAACTTTTCTTTCTTTTACTAGAGTGTGATAACAAATTAAATAAATACTTAGCAAAAAATCAATTTCAATGCTAAAATTAAAAGAATATTATTGAGCTTTATTTGAAGATGATTTAAAAATATTCTTATCCAAAATCTGTTGGAGGAAAATCTCATATGAGTAGTTTGCTTTGGTTATGATTTTAATATTTATTTCTAAGTAAAACTGTATAAATATTACTGCGTTTCAAAACTGAAATAATATTGCTTTTAAATAAATAAAATTTTAAATAAAACTCATAACAACAATTGCTTTAAATTTCATTTTAAGGTAAAAGTTTTAATCTCGAGCACTTTGATATATTTTGAAATAAGTTTCGGATCCGATTATGATACATATACTGTTGTTAATATTTAATTTGAGTAGGACACAAAATTTAAAATTAAATGTTAAAAAGTCAATTATCATTCTGTATAAATATTTTATAATTTTAAATATCAAAATTAGGTTAGGCCTGTGATCAAAACACTGTCCTTATTGATTCCAAAATTCCAGACTTCGTAAAATTCTGATTATTTTATACATATGTAATGTTATATAGCACTGAAATTACAGTTCTTATGAAAAGATTGCGTATTTTTTAATAAGAAGTAAAATTTATTCGAAGGAAAATTTCCTAAACTAAGAATGCTTAATTGATTCCGAAGAGCCATGAACGTTAAGTGACATATCAGATATGTACATTTTTTTATTTTTAATAGTTAATGATATTCCATCAAAGGTTATCATTTTGTTAAATTTCAAACTGTGAAGTTTTAAGTTTATTTTCAATTCACTTTTCATGTAAAGCTTTGGGAAACTGATTCTTTTATTTTTCAACAAATACATTAGTATAAGACAAACAGTATTTATAGTAATTGCTATGATGAATGATTAAATGAAGTTCATTGTATTAAATCCATGTCTTGTAATTTGCATCTAAATAAATACAGCATAATTATAAACATCTCAAATATCTATCTCCTTAATTGGTTATATAAAAAAACTAACCAACTAAATATGCAAAAGCGAATTGAAATATTTCGCATTTTGAATGAAATGGAAGTATTTGACAGGCAAAATATTATGTGTAACTGTAAAACTAAAACTAGGAAGTAAGGTCTCAGGGGAAAATAAACTTCTCGATAAAATTAAGCTGGCTGCGCTCCTTATATACCAATAGTATTTTCCTTCAGGTGTAGAATAGTGACTTAAAGTTTTATATTTCATTTTTTACATCGAGTTGAGTGTCTAGATGCTTACTATTTGTTTAATTAAATTTTAAAAGGTATAAAAACAAATGTAACTTTCATTTGACAAGAGTTTTACTCTAGAAAATGCTTTTTCAAGCAGCTGCATTTTTTTTTTTTTTCTTTTTTTTTTTTTTTTTTTTTTTTTCGTTTTTGGTGGATGGGGGTAATTTTTAGGTAATTCTTAGCTGGATTAAATTCGAGCTAAGAAGTTAATCTGAATAATTGAATTAATTCATTTCGTAAAAACATTATTAGTTAACTTTACTAATCAGAATACACAACATTCTCCATCGCATACTACATTTTAAAACCCCTTTTTTTAAAATAATGTACTCTAACCATTAATCATTTTAAGGCAATTTAGCAGCATTTGCTAGACTTTAGATATATATGTATAATATTTCATCTTTTAACTTAAATTTCCATGAAATTCTAAAAATTGCTAAGCTCTATATTTTGCATTGGATTTAGACTTGTTAGAAGCAATTCATTTCCTGCCTTTCATAGTAGGCCTCAATGTAATGAAATGTAATTTTAAAAAGTTTAAAAATTGAAAAAAATAATAATATTTAACTTAAAGTGTGATTAAAAGTATGTTAATTTTTAGTGATATAAGTGTATTAAATTAAAAAATGTAGACCATAATTTCTATACATTGCTCTAATTCTACATCAACTAATGCTTTTGCTGCAACATGCATATAGGAAAATATGTTTTATAATACCATAATCTCAGTATATATGTCTGAAATAATTCATTCTGTTAAATGTTGTCCAATGTAGTTATATCACACGTTGATATAATCGGGTTCATTCATACTGAGCAATTTAAGACAATATTTTATATTGTTTTAATTTTTCCTCATTACATGTATTTGCTTATGCTTGAGGACATTGATGAGAAATCAGGGGTGATATGGAGAAATATTCAATTAATAATCTGAAGCTGAATTTTCCTAAATAAGCATTTGGTGCCCTGTGTCCTTCTGTTACTAAGCCCTCTTGTAATTCAATATATTAGTTATTTCGTTTTGCTTCTTTTTATATTAACTTAGTTATAAAGCAAAGCATTCATTAAAGTTTAGTGAAGTTTTTTATCACTTTATTAAAATCCGTAAGAGATATTTTTATTCCTTTTATAAGTGTGAAACCCGTTATTTTAATTCTATATATTCTATGAAAAATTTATTAAATTTTGTTCTGTGAGCATCAAATCTGAAGTTTAATTTGCTCTTGTAATCACATGAAAGAGACAGCGAAAGTTGGTGCAATAACCTTTAACTAATACATCAAACGGAATAAAAGCTATGTTTTTATATTATCTCATTTCTAAGCTCCATTAATATAAAACATTCGTATAAATTATAATATATAAATCTTAATATGATTAAACAATTTAGGAGCACACTTATATGCTTCTTGTTTTGATTGAATACTTTTTCAATTTTATTCAAGTATATGGTATACAGCGAACCTTTTCAATTGTAGATAAACAACTCCTGTTTTAAACCGCTTGCATAACTTGCTGCCTGGAGCTAAGAGCAATAATAAAAAGGAGCAATAAATGAGAAGCGTCTGTATCAACTACGTTCTCTCATCACTATGCAATACGGTGTAAATGTTCCACACGCTTTATAATTCCAGGTTTTCTTATACCTCGACTGTGCACCTGTATATGAATGCTCAGTTATTTTTTTTTTTTTTGATGAATTACAATTATGTGTTATTATAAAACTTAGCTGCTTTTCTTAAAATTAATGCTTAAATTTTATATTTTCAGTGTCTTTTTTTTTTCGTTTTTATCACTTCTTCTCATTATAAAATATACGAATAATGTTTGAACATAAAATTATGTATTGAACTTAATAGAAATTTTACATCTATAGAGTTCAAATATTTTACCAAATGCATTAAGCGCTCTAGATAAATAAAAGTATCAAAGTTTTTATTTCTTTTTACAGTTTAAAGTTTTTTCCAATTGCTTAAGTACGGCCTGGGGAGTTTCTTTCTTGTCAGAAAACTGCTGAAGGATATCATAATGTCTTTTTCTACTTAAATATTAACTTCCAAAATTTTCGCTTTCAAGCCTATTATACACTTGTTATGTAGTCAGTCAAATGTTTTCCGAAGTTGGTATAACATATATAGATATAGATATAGATATAGATATAGATATAGATATATCGACATATGTTCCAAATTGTATTGCAAAAGTTAATTTATTCAATTCTAAATGCGTTGTCTAATAGGAATTTCACGAGTTCAGAACTTGTGGTTTAATCAGTTAACTTTTTCTGGCAAATTATTTCTTTCTTCCATTTAGATCATTAGTTACATCTAGAATTAAATAATATTTTATGAATATTACACTATGAGTATACATATTTTGATAGGGATCAGCTTACCGAAAAGAGAAAACTAAAATAAACTCTTTCCGAAATTTTATGCTCTTGATCTATTTTGCGTTTTTCGAAATTTCAGAAGTGAAGAATTCAACAATTTCTCCCCAGGTCTTAAGTTTTTGTTTATGTAGTGCTATACCATTTAATTATACAATTTAATTTTCAAAATAAATAACGCAATAACATTTCTGAAAGCTTTCGTAATATGCTAAAACATCATTCGCATACTAATCAGAATTTAAAGTTAATACTTGAAATCAAAACTAATCATTTTATTTCCTTCATTTGAATGCTTACAGAAAAAGCGATTATTTGTAGATTGCAAAAGCGTACGAGTAATATATTTATGAGAGAAAATTATATTAATTCAAGTAATGTAAGAATTATCGGTCTTTATTATATATTATAATGCTTTTCTCGTAACTACTTACGTTTGATACCTTAGCTTAAATACTATGCAATGTTTTAACAAAGTGCTCACTATGCAATGTTGTTGGTCAATGTAAGTAGAAACTTTATTATTCATTGTCTGTAAAAATGATTGGAAATGCTTTTTATTTTTATTACCATTTAGCTGTATCTAAATATTCCGATAATGCCGCGCATTTAGTTCTCCCATTCTTGCTGCGTATACTAACGAAATTTATTCTTACTAACAAATTATCAAAGAACGTTCAGTATATACGAAAGCGAACGCACGGAAGTCTGGAAAACTTATAGAAAGTCATGGGATACATATTTTCTTTTAATCTTTTCGAGCACAGTACTAAAGGGGGAGAAATGCGAAAGCAGTAACTTGTTGTTAAATATTCTTTCCTATAAAGAACAAAATAAATTGAGAATAAAAATCTGATGCGTTTTCTAGTTTATAATTTCTTTTCACTTTTTTTCTAAGGGGTAGAATTACTTATGAAATAAGACCGAAAAGACTTTGCATATTTGAAAAAACATGCATTTTTTGGGTATCAAAATATGATATGAAAGAAAGTGTTTGTAGTTTATTTGTAGGGAGAGAAATTCTAAAATTTTCCTTGTTTGCTTTTATGAAAAATTAAAATAAAAAAGTCAGCAAATGACTGTATGTCAAAATAAAAAAGAGCTTTTCATTACAGATCTTCTGATTATAAAAACTCTACTTGAAAACCCAAAATGTTTATCAGCTCTATTCTATTGTAGCACCCTGTAATTAATATAAGGGAAAGTATGATTAAGCTTCCAAATTGCCACTAATTTGAATTCTTTATTTTATTTATCTTCACTTCTGTTTCAAAAGTTACATTTTCTATGATATTATAGCTGAATTAGATTGCATTCTTAAAATTTTCTCTGAGTGAGAACTAAATATTTCAGTTTTCTTGCTTAAATGTAATAAAGTATAATTTTCTAACCTTTTGCGTTCTTACAAATTTGCTTCCCTTACTAAATATTTTGCATTTCATTCTTTTTTAAGTTTAAGCAGATTAAGTTAATTAAAATTATCTTTTAAGTATACATTTTAACCTAATGTATTACACGGTGCATTTTATGACACATAAAAGCGCACAGGATTTTTCATACAGTACTATAGTTGCTGTATAAACTAAAATCGCATTCATTTAGCTTTTAGGGTCATATAATTACTGATATTTATTCGAGATGAATATTGCTGAAAGCGGAGCATGAATTTAAAATATATAATGAAACAATGAAATTATTGCCAGAGTTTATCATAAATTTGTTAAATGTTTTAGTGAACTTAGCTGCAGACATATGAAAATTTTTCATTGTTATAAAGAATTTCGTTCTATGCTGAGCAATGAATCTAGATAAATAATACGAAGAATTAAGATTTAAAATAGTTATTTATTCTTATTTTGAATATTTTTCTTTCAGAAACCTCAAGAATATCACTTCAAAATTTTTGAAAACATCCACTTTCAAAAAGCATAATTTAGAATCATGATGTTTAATTCTTATTTTTAGTTTTATATCTTTTCAAATGAAAGTTCACTGATACACCAATGTTCATTTTCTAAAAGCTGCATAGCTTTTTGACATTTTTTTCCAACAAAACTTATGCATTCCAAATTAACAATTAGGAGCTATAATAATTCTACATTTTTCGATGAATTTAACGAGTCTGTGCATTCAGCATTAAATAGAATATATTTCAAAATAACAGATTCTGATATTTTATTTAAGTTTGCTAGATAAGCATATTAATAATGCGCGCTTTTTAAGACGTATTATTATAGAATCATTGCACAAGCTGCTAATACTTAAGCACTCTTTCTGATAGCTTCTTTGATAATCTGAAGATTATCATATGTGGGAGAATTTTCTATTTACATTTGCATATTTTAAAACTTAGGGAGATTTAGATTATAGAATAATTAATTAAGTTCGGTATTTATATATCAAGCTATCTTTTGGTAGAGGCGTGATCGTACGCGAGCAGACAGTATTCTATTACGTATTAAAGGTAAGCAGGTAAGCTAGAAATTAAAGTTTTTGAACAAGTACAAATATTGCAAACAAATTATGATATTTTCCGCGTAACTTTGAACTCTAGAATTTTAAAATGTATTTATAGATCATGCTCCGCACTTATCAGATAGCTCTTTTTTTTCCTTTGGCAAAGTCACTTCCATTTAGTAAGAAAATATGCAATTTTCTTAGTATATCTTAGCTTTATTTCTTTATGTCGGCATTTTTATATTGCCTACTTGCTTAATTAATATAAAGTGCTTATTAGAAGTTAAGTGATGCTTTGTATATAGTTTTTTACCCAAACTGAAGATTGGATCTCTTTTAAGTACAGATGTTTTTCAGGCTCATTCAGCAGTAACAAATTTACTTCATCTAAATGATAGCTGCAGTTTTATAAACATGATAAGTGTTTCTAACGACATTTTCAGTCAGTTAAATTATTAATTTTGGATTTAAAAGTTCACTGAATTCTAACTAAGTTTTAATCCTGAATTCTAACTTCAAGCATCTCCCATTTGAAGTAATTTAACAGTAAAGGTCAAACATAAATTGTATAGGAGATACTGTCCTTAGTTACGTAATGGATGAGCTCACAAATAGTATGAGTTTTATGCTGTTGGACCAAAATAAAAAGTCCCAAAGAGACATGAATTCAAGTGCTTTAAATAATTATTTAAGCAAAGGGGGCAAAAATAAGGGTAGGTGACTTGTTCTTGCGTTCTTCAAATATTCGACATTAGAAAAAGTTACTTGAATAAAAATGTGTACTTTTCATGAAGCGTTACAATAATATGAATAAATAATATAAGTATTGAGTTTTAAATATTTTCGTCAAATTAAATCATAAATTTAAAACATTTTCTTGAAGTAAAATAATCCGCACTCTTATTCAAGTGACTGACAGTGAGTGAACAGAAAAGTCGTATAACAGAGTGCCTCAGAATATTATTTTCAACTTCCCCTGAAATAATAATGTTCATCAAATGTTGTGTGTTTATTGTTCCAATATTATTAAAGCAATGACAATGCTCATTAAACCTGTGATGCTATAATACCTAGGGAAATAATACTGTCAATTGGAATAATTGTAATGGTGAAGCTGTTCTTATTTTAACCAATCGTATGCATAATGTATTTTGTTTACCATGTATCGTAAATTCATCTGTACATCGTTCCGTTATTTGGTTTTCATATACAGCTTATGGATCTTAGCTGCATAAGGGGCAATTCTTATCTTTTGCTATCGGCTTCAGTATTTTATAAAAACATTTTGCAATTATTCCAAAAACGTTTTGAGAACTTTATAATTTTACCCGATATATTATATGATTAGTTCCTGATGTATTCCATTCGGAATATCCTAACTGTTGGAAACTTAAAATTTAGAACTTATGTGAAACCTTAGTTTATAAGGTTATTTTTTTTACGTTAGTAATCGCCGGCTTTTGGCAAAAGAGTTTTTTATAATAAACATTCGACAATATATAGAAATGTAATTCTAATGCTTTATAAAAAGGATACTTGGAAACATAAAATAGCCTAGTTTTTTCACCAATTTCTTTCTTTAAAGCAAGACATCTAAAGTCTTTCTTTAGATTTGAAAATTAATCATACAAGTTTTTAAAGTATGAAGTCAGATGCACAATATTTAATAAAATTATCTATTTTATCTTATTTACTTACCTTTACTTGTTGAATGTAAAAAAGGAAGAAATCTCTTTGGAGGTGATTTTCTTTGTGTTCTTGTTTATTCTAAATTTTGAATCCGAGCAGTCTTATGTCATATGACTGGTTATTACTTTTCCTAAACATTCCAGTTTTAATAGCTTGTTAAAATAAAAATATCATGATTCTTTCAGAAAATTTCCTTTAATTTTATATTTAAAACGTCAAAAGTATTTTTCTAGAGAATTCAATCTTTCAAATTCGATAAATTTTTCCAAATATTTCTGTTGATCTCTAAACGTTTGAGGATAATACTCTAATTTTGTTTTACGAGTTTGAAAACTCTCAAACGTACTGCAAGATTTTTATTACTTTCCTATAGTGTTAAATATTGCACAGTTCATTTTAATTCTGGAAAGTGCCATTGAACTTAGTTCGATTTAAAAAAGCAACGTGAAAGATCATTTTGTTTTCCCAATTAGAAAATCATATTAATTTAGTAGTTAATTAATAATTATGTATTTTTAAAAAACGAAAACTTATTACTTTTAAATTCGAAATCTTTTCTTTATGCTTTTGAACTGTCAATTATTAAATTTGTCTCCTCTTGCAGTCTATAAACTATTAAACATTAGTTGACAAATTGTGTAATCTTTTACCTTCTCCTTCCCAAACTTAAAATGACCCGATGCATGTATCATTATGCAAACCTACCTCAGAAAAATGGAAAAGTTATTTGGTTAACATACATTTTAACTGTTTCAGTAGATTATTCGGAATTTTTAGATTAAAAAAAAAGTATTTTGCTAAATTTTTTAAAGTTCTCTAGAGAAAATCTTGCGAAATTTCCTCAAAAATGCTAATCCTTTCTTAGAGAGATGCGCTAAATTACGTTAATTTTCCAACATAAATGTTATGATATTCTCTTAAGCTTTTAATATTCAAACAAAATAAGATTTTACAATTCACTTTTTATCGTGTGCTAAGTATATTTGAAAATTTGCGTCAAAGAAATTTTTGTTTTATGCAAATTATTAAGATTTTGGATGGATTAAATTATTTGATGAAAGTTCTCTTTTCCTAACTTCCTGCAATAAGAATTCTAAAATGTAAAACTATTCCAAGAAACAGAGGAAAATGTCTCTAAACTGTAAAATTCCTTCGACTATATTCTATATCTAAATATTTAAAAGGCTAATATAAATAATTAATATTATATAATAAATAATAACTATGATCTAATAAACGGGTCATATATAGTCGTATTAATTAGTATCTGAAATAATAAATTGTATCTGCATACTACTAATATTGCATAAAAAATTTATTACGTAATAATTACTGACTTTATAGTTTTTTTGACCGTATAGTGATTATTTCATATCCAATTGATATTTAAAAGTATTCTTATATATATACAAATATGTATATATTTTTCGTTTCTGTAAAACATTTAAAATATATCGTAGCATCGACTTAATTAATATGCAAGAAAGTCCGCTGTAAAATACAGAAAGAGATTAGTTTCTTCTCATAGCAAGAAATCATTCCTAAGATCTACCCCTCCTGCCTTCATAAATAATATTCAACATATACTCAGAAAACAATAGACGTTATTTTTTTTAATTAATGTAGGAATGTTAAATAGTTTAACTAACACTAAACTGTGCTATTGGCTTTTTAGATGTTCTAATAAATAGTCCATGAAAAATAACATCTTGTTGCTGCTTTACATGAAAAGCTTTTTGTATGCTTTAAAAATGTATTTGAAATGAATCTAATTATTTCAGGAAATTAAACAATTTAACTGTTTTAAGTTCCGTTTCTAAGCAGATGTTTTTAAATTTTAAAATTCAGTTATTTTTATATTTTTTAGTATTTTTTATAAAAATCTTAGCCAAAAGAATAAGTATAATTTTCGTTACCGTCTTTCAGCTATAACTATTCATTGCCATTTCTTATCATACATTAAAATTATACGAATATCATGATTGAAATATGGAAACGTTAATAAAACTGCTTGAAAATAAAAGTATTATACAATAGAGTTCAGAATACATTTTTCAGCAAGTGAATGTATCAGACCTCAAAATACAAAAGTTAGCTAGATCTTAAAAATTAATCTTAATTGCAACTGATTCGTGAGTATAAACAAAAATACATGAAGTTTTTAATATATTGGAAATATTCTTATAAGGAATAATTAGAATTTGCTATTTCTCTTATGACTATGTAGTTGCTTTGAGGGAAGAGAGAGAATATTTCATGAGGTTTTGCTTTTGCTGAATTTATCTAATTCAAAATTGCGTTACTGATAATATTTAATGCTTTAGTTTTCTTGTATAGTAAAATAAACTTCTCCTTCAAAGAACTTCACTTAGGGGTCTCTTGTTTATATTAATAATTAAATCCATGAACTCTAAAGTACCTATTAGAATATGATGAATAAGATTGATAATTACAAATACTTTTCCATCTTTCAAATAAACTGAATTTACCTTATCTATTTGAATTTTATAGATAAACGTACCTTACAGTCACATTTTTGTTGAACAACTCTGCCTGTTATTAAGTTAGAGCCGTATGCAATCCGCGGAGCTGTGATAACTAGAGCCTTTTGTTTAATGCGGACGTCGCACTGATTGAATACATATCAAAGATTTGTTGCGATGAGTTTTTATGTTTTCCAGTCTTATTCCTCTTGTACATATTAGCATGTATTATGTTTTCTCTTTCTGATATATAGCAATATACATTACGTGCTACTAACCTCAATAATATTATGCCGAAATTTTGGAACAAACATTTGTTTAAATAATTTAGTATTGAAGCCAGAAGCTATATTTTTTGGCCAAAATCAGTAAATCATAAACTATCATATGGAAACGCTGGAAATTGTTAAATAATTCCTAGATTGACATTCCCTTTTGTAAATGTTGCAGTTTTACCATGTGTACTTCAAGATGTTAGGTTCACAATGGGCTCATAAAAGTAAAATAATCACACCTACTCTATTTTTAGTGCTTAAAAATTTGGATTTTTAATAAGTTCAGTATATTTGAAAACTGCTTTTATGAAGAGAATTGTCTCGTAGTAATCTAGCGCTTTTATACACTCTCGAAGTTAACTAAGATCTATTTGTTTCGCTGCAGTATAGCAGCCTGATGTGTTGCTCCTTTGCAATTTTACCCCATCAACGGTTGTTATTGCTGAATTGATATTTTAAGCATTTTTTAATCAAAACTTTTCTATATCTGTGCCAATCCGCTGTATGTAGTCAGAGCAGTTTAATATTTCTTGAAAACAAAAATCATTGTAATTAAATTTTAAAGCATAAAATGATGAATCGATGTCATGACGTCTAAAATTATACTTGAAGAATGTTGTAGTTATTAAATAGTTTTAAAATGTGTGTATTAAACTGGCAATTGAAGCAAGTTTTATGACGTCATATTCACCGTGTTCTTCAACTTAAAATTACTGATTATGTGTGTATTGTGTGGAAATATGTCTATCTGAACAGATAAACAGTTATTACTTGATTTTTAAACATTGAAATTTATGTTGAGTAATGAATTTGTAAAAGTGAATAAATATAGAAACTTATGTCTATGTTAAAAGCGGGAAAATGTCACAATGTTTAGAAAGAAAGTGCACCAAACAATAACATTCTCATTTGCTCAACGTGAATTTCAAGTAAAAATATCTTATCTCATTTGCTTTACTTACTGTAGAACTTTCAAATTTGAATGATTTGTGAAAGAAATGTTTAAGACTATTTCAAATTTTGTTTTCTATATTTTTTCCTAAATGATTTGTGACTATTTTACTTAAGCATTATTGATGAAGCCTTTGAAAGAAATGACATTCTATTGTACAGAAGCGAGTCCGAAAACTCGTGATAAAGTAAATTTCATGTAAATAGAAATTTTCTCTTTGAGATCTTTTACTAAAAATGTACAATAAAAATAATTTCCGACACTTTGATTCATTTGTTTCTTCGTTTTTATACAGCATTATCATTTGACCAGTGCACTAATCGCTTTCTAATAAAAACAATGATTTACATTATTGTACAATCACATACCAATTAATGAAACTCAAAAGTAAACATACATAGATTCCTCCTTTAATGAACATTTTTTTAACTTGAACTTTATATATATTGCTTAAAACGTGTAAATCTAGATCCAATTCTACATTTTATACTAACGCTTTATTTACGCACAGCTGCTATTAATTTCAAGAGCATATTTCAAAAGCAACATGTTTATGATACTCAATGCACTGATAAAAATTATTTTAAATTTCAAATAATTTTAGTGACCGTAGAAAAGTAAATGTTGTACTATAGATAAATCATTTACCATCTGTGCTGTACATTAAAAAGATGAGTTTGTTTAATATTCTAGCACTAATAATCGATACATATATAGTCAATGCATATATTGCTGTAATACTTTACAGTTTAATCTATACAATAACATTTATACAATACCGCATTATTTCCGAATATAAGCCGATCAGTATATTAAATGAGATGCAAGATTTTTTTGCAAAAAAAATCAACCAAATCTGATATACAGTGTAGAAAACAAACTTAAAATCTTCCTATAATTCAAAATGTCTATGCACACAGTCACGAAAGTCTACATATAACCATCAAAACACCGTTATTTGCATTTACATTGATATTTTAATGTGTAAATAAGTAAATAAATGCTTTGTAATAAACTTCTGAGACATAAATTTATTCTAATCAAGAAACTAACTCAGAGTTCGTTAAATTTCAACAAAATGTAGCAAAAATCGACATTTTGCATGTTATAAAAATCTAAATACAGAGAGAGAAATACGTCATTCACTTTGGTCAAATGAATCAAAAATTAAAGTTAATACCTTGCGGGTCTACCTTTTGAATTTATCACCGCCCGGCTGGCGAACCAGACTTTTTGTCGTATCTATTTTAATTTCAAATTATGTTGTTTCAGTTGCTGCCTTCAGAGTATCTTTTCCTGTAATCTCTTACTCACTCGCGTGTTCTATGGAGTTTAAGTCTGGCAGTTGGGGTGAAGAATACAGCTTACTAGGTACTTTGAGGAGCCATTCCTTAACAATCTTGGCAGTTATGTTTTGGGTCATTGTCTTGTTGAAAGGCCCAGCTACTTCCTAGTCCCAGTTTTTCAACAGATGACTGCACATTGGTTTGTATTTTCTGATAAACGAAGCGATCCATAGTGCAATCTATAATAACTAATTTGCCTAGTCTAGCCTCTGTCATTGAGCCCCAAACCGTTTACTATGTTTAATAGTTTGTGTAAATTTTTCGGTTTCGTTTCTTCATTTTTCCGTCCTAAATCCTTCCACGACCATTGTTTCCGAAAACATTGAACTAACTTTCATCAGTAAATACTTCTGTTTTTGAAAAGTCAACATCTTTGTGTAGGTATTTATTTGCAAACTTTTATCCTTTTTGTCGATTCTGAATTGAGATTAGAGGTTTCCTTCTGAGAACTCTGCCATTAAATCCCGGCAGTCGAAGAATTCTACGCATGGCTTTTAGGTAGACGTTTTCTCAGTTACCGTCGCATGTGTTTAGTAAGTTTAGAGAGCTTACCTTTAGATTTTTCTCGCCTTTTTCAACAAAAGACTTCTTGCATCACGATAGCTAACTTTTCTTGGACCACCACTTCGAAATTTGTTGAACACATTTCCCGTTGATTTGTAATATTTAATTATAGACTGTACAGTTGCATGACTTTTTCCAATAATTTTAGCTATTTTATTAAGATACTTCTTTTCATACCTTAAATGTACAATAAAGTTCCTCGCATCTAAAGAAATTTCTTTCCTTGGATTCATGTTTTCAAGCTACGATCACCTCTGGTAAAGGAAGTCAAGATTCTGAAATTCACGCTTGGTTGAGGTGTTATTATAAAGCCAAAAGGGAAGAAAACAGCCGTATATGAAATTTATTTTAGAGTTAATCAACTGTATGCTGGCTTTTGTGACTTTCTGCTTTCAACACATCTGAATATATCTTTTGTATTTAAGTTATTTAAGCTGTTATTTTGGAGGAAATATTTTTTATGCGAGTAAGATGACAGTTAATATACTTTAACAGTTTAAACTGAAATAAAGCTTTCTAAATTTTTATTTCATTGGATGTATGTAGACTTTTGTGACTGAGTGTATATATATATATATATATATATTCAAAAGTCTGAATTATTATCGCCTAACTTAGCTAGAATCTCTAGAGTACCAATTAATTTCTAATTTCCATTCAAAAAGTAAGAATGAGCACTGTAGCATAAATGAACACTTTTGGTGACAATAATTTCTTTTTCTCAATTCTCTCAAATTTAGAGCTGACGTATCACCAGGCACTTTAGCTCGAGCGTTGTGAATTTGTCTTTGGTTCTCAGTTGTGGCAATCATTTTCAAGCAACCATAAAATGTTTTCGCCACAGTTGTGCTCTTACTTTTAAAACTACAATTCATCATTTCTATTATGCAATGAAAGATATTAGGCTAAAACAGACAGTATACTTTACTAGTTTTAAATTAAAAGTTCCCATTTCTGCTAAGAAAAATTATGAATGGAACTGTAAATCGTATTATCTACGAAGCTATAAACTACATTGTTAATAGTAAAAAGGAAAATGTTTCGGATGCTAAAAGTCAAAGTTACTCTACGTACCTTAAATAAAATATTTACAGATTTTGATTAAACTGGGAACTTCACGTCCTACTAGGAGGAAAGTAACTTGCCCATAACAAAGAAGAATACGAAATTAGCAGAACAGTAGGGTGAATCTTACAGATGGACTAGCCTGTAATACGTTTCAAATTAATTTCTTTACCTTTTTCATAAGACATCGAGGTATAGTTTGCTACAGCGTCCGCTCAGAATATATCATTTTTTTTGCACATCTGCTAGCCCATTTATAGCAATAAGAAATTTTACATTGCAAGTTTTCTTGAATTTATGTATTCTACAAATATACATTTTAAGAACAAATGAGATTCATTTCCATTTTTAGTGCGCTGCTAGCTCTCATAACTGTAGAGGTTTCCATAAGGAAGTTCGAGTAATGTTAAAAGAAGAGCCACTATATGTAATAAAGTTACTCTTTACTGAACAATGTTGGCTTTCGTTTTCATCGAAAACATTTCTAAGTGCAAAGTTATTTGGCACTGTAGCGTTACACACTGCTCTTTAAAACAGATTATCGGTATAGTGAAGGGTCAGTGTGATGTCCTTTTTTACATAGTCTTCTTAATTCTAGCTCTTTAACCATGCCCTTGTCTTAATGATATAATTTTTATGGAGAACGACACTCGTCTCGTACTGCGTCATTTTTCAAACATGTGCCTCGGAAGTGTTTCTCTGCTGACAAGGCTTTCATTTTTCATTTACTCAATCATTACGTTCACTGTATCTGAAGGAATGCACTTTAGCTAAGGTGACAGGGAACAGTTCTCTTGCTAAGCTGAGTTTCTTTGTGGGACTGACGGAGAACTTATCGCTTCATCTATTAAAATAACTTTAGCTCAGAAGACGGTTTAAACGACCCTTTTGTTAAATCTTTAAAAATAATAATACTCAGTTTGTGTTTACAATAATAATCTTCTACTTGCTAGTTTCAATTTAACATAAAAGGTAAGGTAAAATGTAAAGTAATTAACTCTTATAAGTTCACAAATCAAATTCTTAACAAGCTATGGCTCAGGATTCTACAAGTGCGAGCAACTCAGCTAGCGAAAGTTTAACTCTGGTCTAACGAAATTCTCAGAGCTGAACAAGGAAATATTACGAAGGTTAGCTTCTCAAAACCTCCCCTCGCATATATTTGCTAATTTGCATAATTTACAAAATTTGGGGAGCTGACGAAAGCAGAAGTGACAGTACAGATAAAAAAATTAGATAATGGGTTAATCAACATAAACATTAAAGGTATCTCTTAAAAATAATATCTGAAGCAAGAGCTCTCAATGTGGACTTCACTTCTCACCAGTAGGTGCTGCAAAGACCGAGGGAAATGTTACTGGTCTGAGAACAGCAAGGAGCACTAAGAAACAAATGAACAAGAATTTTTTATTAGGATTATTCTTTTAAAAATTAGATTTTTTTTCCAACGGCTGACACTAGACATTATAGGCGTTGGTCAATATTAAAGCCGGAAGCGGTTGTCACTTAATTATAGAGACATCTAACAGGTGTGCCACTGTTGCCTTCTATGAAGAGACAGACAATTTACATCCGTGCCTTCTCGGGGATTTAAAGCCGGACCCTTCATTACGGTAGTCTGGGTTAATAATTCCTTTTCCGTCTAAGTGCCTCGCTTAGAAAATTTGGTTGTTTAAACACTTTTGAAACTAACAATTAAACATTCATTTGATTGTACAAGTATTACAGTGATGCATCTTTACAAAAATTAACCACATTATATCAATCGACCTTTTACACAATTCATTCCAAGTTATGTGCAGTTTCATTTTTCTATTCCAAGGGATTGGATTTTACAGTCAGCTTTTTATTCTTAAATCATGACCACAAATAGATACTTTCTATTATGCCCAGTACTCCAAAGTAGCATATTCATTCATTATACACGTCTATGTATACTGTAGCAGATATAGGCATCTGTGTATGTTTTGCAGGTTCTTTGCCATAGAAATATTTAATCATTACCATGTTTTTCAGTATTGCATAATGAGTTTCAGTTAATTATTTGATGCAGTAAAAATGCAATAAATACCTAAATATTTTGGTACGTTTTCAGTCAGTGCCTGCAGATTACATTCAAAAGATTATCTAACATATCATTGTTACAAGGATAACGCGGCTAAGCAAAATTAACGTTAAAAAGAGGGCAATGTGCTAAAATATGTTAGAAAATTCTAGTCTACGATAGATGCCGGCAAATTTTTTTACTAAGAGGGCATATTTCAGAGGTGAGAGATGTCGGCGAGTACAAAGCTGCGGGAACAGAGGGCATCAGGAGGCAGATACTATAATAACAAAAAATAAATATATTCATGAATTTAAAGTTTATTTCGGAGCAGATGTTAAGGATATAAAGTGCAACACGCAGTCGTTGAACAGTGTGTAATAGGGATAATGAGAATAGAAAATAGTTTACTGTATGCGGAGTCAGATGTTTCTAGTAGTTGAAAATTGATTTATCTAGTCATATAGTATCACTCTGATACAGTTTTTGTCAGAAGTTTAATTGTAAAATTCATACAATTATTAAAATAACTAAGATAAAAAAAAGAATATTTTCTAAAATTATTCTCATTAAAATTACGAGTGTTTGTTGTCCAAATATATAAAGTATAGAATTGAGATATATGAATCGTGGGCACTTTAAAATTACTTCCGAGTTGTCGACCCCTGGTTTACAGTAACAATGCATTTCCTTTTAGCACAGCTGAACACCAGAATAGCAACACAGTTTTAGGAGCATTAAAAGGTATATGATTTGCAGGCTGAGTTAGCAAATGCTTATCTTATTTGCATCGCAGAATTATTCCTGCCGTTAAGTTTCATTTCAATCCGTTTTAAACAGAGAGGTGTCTGACCAAATAAACTTTAAATATCGTTGGTCATCCCAAAGGTTCTGTGGTTTTCAAATCCAAGCGCGTTTTCTTCTAATTATTTTGTTACTGCTGATATAGAATGACCTTGATCGAAGCGGATATTTAAATAAGGTCTTTCCTGTTCAGGTTACATAATTCTAAAATGTGTTATGGCGCAATTTTTGTTTCAGTGCAGGGCTAAGAATAAAAAAACCCAAAAGCTCATTTTCTGCATATTTTCCTATTTTATTTTTAAAAAGGCTAGTCAGAACAAAATTCTTGTCAGATTGCTTGTAAAATCTCTGTTATACATGGAAAAAGTGCTGTTTTTGAGGACACAGTTTGAAGGTGGCTTGAAGTGCGGAAGTATGGAAATTTCAGCATTGTGTTCTCATTGCCAGAGAATTAGCCATATAAGTCTCGTAAGTGTAAAGCATGTCCTGTCTGCATGCAGGGCTCGAGTTGTCATTCAGAAAAATTACGCTAGGAAGCAACTAAATGCATCAATTGTTTACATTCAAATCAAGAGCATGGAACTACTTATGCTACTATCACGCAGTCGTCTCACGACACTGTCATGGGGGCAAAACAGCGCTGTATATAAAGCTGCGACAGAGAGTATAAGCACTACAGATTAACAATGGGAACAATGATTCATCTCAAATAACTCGGATTCCCTTAAATTTTTAGAGTACAACTATTCATATCTTCCAAATCTTACAACAGCATTAAAGATCTCGGGCCCCTGTTCTCTGAAACAATATTTCAGTTCAATTTTAACATTCTAAGTGAAGATTTTACCGTTCTAGATATCAACGTCTCATGTCCCCTTTTGGAGTTCCCTTTCAGAGAACAGCAGAGCAAAACCCAGTATTAAGCGTTCAATATCTAATGTCTAATGTCTACGGATTAGTGACGAATTCTGTTGAGTATTTATTATTTGACTCTGTTAAATATCAATGTAAAAATTATTCTCAGCGTTAGAAGCACTAAAAGTGCAGTATCTGCCAGGAAATGTAGCAAAATAACTTATGCATATTCGAAAATTTGCTATTAAGATTCAATAAAATTACACCATTGTAATGACTTAATCCATTTGATCTATAAAGGCCTTAAGTCGAATGTCATCTCGATGGAAAGTAGAGTAGATTATCAGACAGAATAACTACCAAAGAGAATTAATATTAACCGAAGAGTACAGTACCTGATTATTTGAAGAAGACTGTGTATTTAAGCTACTACGATGTATGAGTACCCCATAATTTAACAGAGCAGAATATGCTTATTCTAGTTTTGCCATGTGATTCCTTGCTTAAAAAAGTAAAACAGTTCCTGTTTTGAAACACTCTATCTATTACTGGAGAGGAGAAGGGAATGCTTCACAATAATGATCATGGTATAAGACCCTTCTTAGTAACCCTCCTTAATAACATTAAGAGGGGGTTGGCATCTCAAACACGTATTGTTTTGTGTGGTAGGACTATAAGAGAATTGTATGCTATGAACTGTTGTCACTAAATAATACAGTAAATTCTAAGAAATACTGTTCAAAAATGGAAGTTTTAAGTAATGCACCGGAACTTACCAGTTTTAGAGGTGTTGTCTTCCATCATGACAATGCTTGGCCCTACATGTTGATGAACGTCAGACAAAATTAAACTGAGTATGACTGAAATGCTTTGTGTCACCCACCACCCATATTCATCAGATTTCGCCTTCTCGGATTTTCATCTCTGTAGCTCACCTAAAAATTTTCTGAATGGTGCGAAGTTCACTTCTTTGGAGATCATCAAACAACACAGGACGATAACTTCTTTAAGAATAAGTCTAATAACATTTTTTAAAAAAAGGAATGTTCCAGCTGTCTGGAAGATGGTATGACGACATAGAATAAAATGATGCTTATGTGATTCAATGAAATTTTCTAAATTTTACTTTTTTATTTATATTTATCATCAAAAAACCTCTGTATGTTTCGTGTGACCCAATATGTAATGTTATGAAATGTGCAGTGATATAATTAGATGTATGTTGGATGATAATGAATTTTTCACAAAATATTAAATGAAAGTGGAAAACCTACTACATTGAAAATAGCTGTTTATGTGCAGTTTCGGTTATAAGTCTAATCTACCACGTGTAATTTTTATTACAGTTTAGTATATCACAGTTTGGTCGTTTAAAGCTTATTCTTATCGCACAACACTGATTCTGTTTGAAGCGCTTAAACCTTCAGATTTTTAACTAAAACTTTTAAAATTACTGTATATTGATATGCAATTACCATAAATATGATTATAATATTTACTAGATACCAGGGTATTACAAAACGTAGTAAGACATAATTACACTAACAGTTTTCGCTCAATACATCCCATTATAACAGTTATTCGAATAGGTTATTTTAAACGAATATTTGTCAAGCGAGTTCCACCTATATGGGTTGATCTTTAGATTATGATAACTTGGCGAATTTTTCGCGAAAATTTGGCGACCAACTCTCCTACAGCAACCCTCTATTTTTTTTTCCCGCCGCCATTTTGTCTTCACGAAGTAAAGACATGTTTCTTTTCTTTTTATCTACTGAACACTTCTTCCAACAATCTACTAGCCGAATTAAACTTATGCTGGAAATTTTATCTAACAAAACTGCTTAATCATGACAAATATTCACTGCAAAATTGGGAAAATGTGCACAATACCATACTCCTTACGCGTTTTTCAAAATAACACATACACATAAACCATGTACACGTCGACTTATTTTTACTTAAAAAAACATCCCAGAATTACACAAAAATGGCATTGCGCACACTCTTCACTATATCCATGTACACTGCTTTTTTCTCATAAATTAGAAAAATTTCACGAAAATACATGACAATTTTCTGAATCTTTAAACCCGGTAAAAAGAACATATATGAAATTACCTGATAGCGAAAAAGTATATACCCTTTCCAAATATGAACATTTCCACATATAAAATAAATAAAATATCCAAAAACTTTTACCTCTAAATCATCTATTATATTATAAACGTCACCAACGAATTCATACTGCAAGCATTACAAATACTTAGTGTCAAATATTTAAATTATTTCCATGCACGTTTACTTCAACTAAAACGTATACCAAATTCCTACAAACATAAAATTCACAAAATAACTATCACTTAATTAAAATATCACTAAACCATGTACACGTCGACTTATTTTTACTTAAAAAAAAATCCCAGAATTGAACAAAAATGGCATTGCGCACACTCATCACCATATCCATGTACACTGCTTTTTTCTCATAAATTAGAAAAATTTCAAAAAAATGCATGACAATTTTCTGAATCTTTAAACCCGTTAAAAAAACATATATGAAATTACCTAATAACGAAAAAGTATATACCCTTTCCAAATATGAACATTTCCACTTATAAAATAAATAAAATATCCAAAAACTTTTACCTCTAAATTATCTAATTCAGAAGTCAAACAACAAAAATCAGCGTTAATTTACAAAATTTTCACAGTGAAAATTTCTGTGAAAATTTTGTAAATTAACGCTGATTTTTGTTGTTTGACTTCTGAATTAGTATTTATTCGGCGTGTTATTGTGTCTTAATTATAGAAGCCCCAAACAGGCTTACATTTTACTGTGAAAATTTTGTAAATTAACGCTGATTTTTGTTGTTTGACTTCTGAATTAGTATTTATTCGGCGTGTTATTGTGTCTTAACTCTAAATTATCTATTATATTATAAACGTCACCAACGAATTCATACCGCAGACATTACAAATACTTAGTGTCAAATATTTAAATTATTTCCATGCACGTTTACTTCAACTAAAACGTATACCAAATTCCTACAAACATAAAATTCACAAAATAACTATCATTTAATTAAAATATAATTAAATTCAAAAACACTACTTAAAATATAAATAAGCACATACATTAAATTAATAAAAATTAGCTTACAATCCTAATTACTTTAAACTAAATCATTGCTAATAACAATTTTCCCAATAATACCAAATTACTTTACTTCCACCTTACATTTAGAACAATGCATAAAAATAATATCCTCAAATAATTAAAAATACTAACTTACCTAATCTTCTTCAGAATCTTGATTACGTGTCCGATAAACTTTTCTTATTTTTGTTTCAGGATCTTTAAAATCATACTTATAGTTCACAGTAAGGTACCAAGTAAAATAAATAACTTAATAAAACATCTTTACTTCTATCTCGCACAACCTTGAAGAAACACTTATTACTACCCCTTTCAATCTCACTAAATACCCATTTCGAATTCACTTTAGTTAGGGCCATGGGATCCAAAAATTAACGAACACTGTTTCACACAACACAGAATAAAGCCAAATACAAAATTTCCAGATTTTTTCCCGATTTCCCCCCTTTTCCGATTAAAGAACCGTAATTCGTCCATTAATATCACATGACATATCCCATGATTTCTCATTTCCCTCACACAAAATAATGCGTAATCGGAACTGAGTACTGCTCACATTATTACCAAAGTCCCAGGTAGTAACCTTTATCGCCTCCAAAATGTCGCCAATCTACCAGTTACCATATTCTAAAAATCAGCCCCTATATGTACCTATATATATATATAAATATATTAAGATCTTAAGATAACCACGAATTCCTGTTGTTCCTTCTCAGCTGCTAGATTCAACCAACAAATGGGGACAAAATTATTTTCAGTTAAGTTAATTGTCATACTGAATGGCTTTCTCGCACATGTTTTAAAAAGAATCAAAATTAATGTAACGAATTTTTTATCATAAATTATTTTCATCATTTATTTTGCACTTGTGGAAAATTATATTTGACAATGTTACCACAAATATATCCAAAAACGTTTCATTTGCCTACTGCCGTAAAACGAAGAGATGCAAAACACGAAATCGTAGGTGAGTCAATTTTTTTCTGCTTGGTTTCTTACAAGGAGGTTTCTAAATAAAATTTAATTCTAAATAAAAGTATAGGGACTCAAGGAACTTGTAAAAGGTAAATATTTCGTATTTTATATAAAACTGCTTTTTTAATTTGAAAATACAAAAACACGAATTTTTCGTCACTTAAAGCATTTTTGTAACTGGAAGTACTATGTCTATGATCTGAGATTCGTAATTAAAGGTCGAGTAAGAACTTTTGCCTGCACCGTGTGTATGCCAGAAGCATTTTTATATTAACTCTTTGGTTGTTGTCAAACAATTAATCATTTAATAACGCATAGAATAAAATAATTATATATATTATATTTATAAATGTTTTGCTTAAAAACCCCTAAATTTTCACTCGCTATTCTAAGTCGCTGTCTAGTCAACAATAAGGCCACTACTGTAGGAACTCTATGTTATTTCAGCGGGAAAATTATGCAAACCTTGCAGCGCTTGGTTTGGTTTATTTGATTATGGCAAAGCACTCGAGGGATATCCGCCCCACCTTGCAAGACACAAATGTCCTTGTGGTAGTGAAAAGCATAATTTACCAAATGCTGAAAAGAATTTTGAAATTCAACTAAGAAGCAACTGAAAGCAGAAAACTAGATTGTGTCAAGCTAGAGTATTTTGAAAAGTTAAACTTTAGAAACGATACCGCTCTGTATGTTTTGTCCCTAACGTCGCCAGCTCTTACACTAAATAAAATTCCATTTTGATATCGCATACTTACGAAGTTTAGGAATAGTTTTAATCTCTTCGATCAGTCATTATTTGGAAAAATAAATAACCGCAAGTAAAGACTATTTTATTCAAAATTTTGAAAAAGTAATCCTCTTCTGTCAATTAAGTATTATTTTATCGTACCCAATAACAATTTGCTTTGATGCTTTCAAGGCTTAGCTTTCTTCATTTGTAGAAGCTTTCTTCATTTTCATTTTCATCAAGATTTGCTTTCTTCATTTTCATCTTCTTTCATTTATTTCGTAGGTAAAATAAAATTCAAAATTTCACTTTATTTCCTGGTACCTTTCAATGGCCATTTCATGGCTATGCTTTCAATGCTATATTTGTGATATAAAGATTTACGTACTTTTAATTTCGCCATAGTGTTGTAATAATCATATGCTTAAGCAACTAATTAATGTTTCAATGAAACCTTTTTATTTTGATTCGCATTTTATTTCGATTTGAGCATTAAAAAATGTTCTGATACTTTAACAATATTTTAACGAACTTTTGACTAGTAAATACTTACGGATATATGACGGTTTTAAAAAAAATACCTGTTCACAAGGCTGTTGAAAATTAATATATTTCCTTTATATAACACCTAATATGTACACTCATGTCCATAAATTAAGGATAATGCAAAATCAGGCAAAGGAAGAGTTAGAAGCAAAACAAATGTGACTTATTTATAAAGCTTGTTTATTAAACAAAAGGTAAAGAGCAAAAAATGATATTATTAAAAAAAAATTAGAGATTTTTTCTACCTGGAGCAAATTACAAAAAAACCCTATTTACAAAAAACCAATATTACATGGTTGGTATGATTGTTAATACATTGTATGTCTCCCATACGATGCAATACAGTCCGTACAACGCCTAGGCATGCTGAGAATCAAACTACCGATCTGATCTTGGACGATATTAAACCACTCAAAACGCAATGCTCTCCGAAGTTCCGGTAGACATGTAGGAGGAGGTTGACGGGCTGCAACTCGTCGGCCAATCATGTCCCACACGTGCTCTACTGGATTCAAGTCTGGTGAGAATGCTGGCCAGTCCATACGGGTGATATCCTCCGATTGAAAGCATTCGCTTACGATGTTTGCACGGTTAGGACGGGCGTTGTCATCCATAAACATAAATTGTGCGCCCATGGCGCCTCGAAACAAACGTACATGTTGTTCCAGAATGAAGTCCCGATAGATTTGGCTTGTCATGGTTCCAATTTGAACATGCAGGTCAGTTCTGGAACCCAGAATCATTCCATCCCAGACGAGCACTCCTGCACCACCGTAACGGTGTCGTTCAATGATGTTTTCTTGGTGGTAACGGGTACCTGGAGCTCTCCATATGAAAGTCCGGCGAGAATCAAACTGCAAGCTAAACCTTGACTCGTCGGAAAACATCACACAAGCCCACTGTTGCGTTTTCCACAATATGCATGCTCTCTACTCCAGGCTAACCGCAGGCGACAGTGAGTTGCAGTAAGTGGAACGCATCTGACAGGTCTACGAGCATATAGACCCATCTGCCCTAAGCGTCTGTACACGGTCTGCCTTGAAATTGTCGTACCAGTGGCTGAAGAGAGCTGACGAGACAGGTCTGAGGCTGTGCTCCGCCTGTTTCTTTTGGCAATAACCGCCAAATACTGGTCCTCATTCGGCGTTGTAACTCTGGGCGACCTGTGCTGTAACGTCTACTCACATTACCATCATCTTGGAATAGTTGCCAAAGCCTGGAGATGACATTCTGGGCAATTCCAAGTTCGTCTGATACTTCAGTTGGGTACGCCCACCTTCCAGACGGCCGATAATTCTACCACGTAAAAAATCATCCAAATGCGTCCTTTGTGTCATAACTATTCGGTTATTGCACTGAAATGCTTATAAAGCGCCTGCGAACAATTTTACTTCTTTGTCTGTATTCCCTATATATCACTCTCTTACACTCTCGCCATTGTGACGTGCCATCGGTGTCATCTGGTTACTTTTTGAAATTTGCATATGATTCTTGAAGATGTGTGTAGTGATTTTACAGGTGAAATATTTATTTTAGAGTTCGATTTCCGCGTGACTCCGAATTATCCTTAATTTATGGACATGAGTGTAATTTCCTTTACATAAGCCTGAGCTATAATGAGAGCTTTAAGTCTTATCAAACTAATAAAAAAGCAGGATAACCATTTTAAATTATCGCTAACTTGGCTAATCAGAAACGCAGAAGTAGTGCCTTAATATGCAAGAAAATGCAAGCAAATTCCTATTCCATGTATGCAAGAAAATTCCTTCATCAGTCAATATATAACACTCACTGCGCAAAAGCATATAAAAACGTTCTGATACTTTAACAATATTTTAACGAACTTTTGACTAGTAAATACTTACGAATATACGACCGTTTAAAAAAAAAAAAAAAAAAAACCTATTCACAAGGCTGTTGAAAATTAATACATTTCCTTTATATAACACCTAATATGCAATTTCCTTCACATAAGCCGTAGCTATAATGCAAACGTTAAGTCTTATCAAAGTAATAAAAAAGCAGGATAACTCTTTTAAATTCTAGCCAACTTGGCGAATCAAAAACGCAGAAGTAGTGCTTGAATGTGCAAGAAAATTTCTATTCCACATATGCAAGAAAATTCCTTCATCAATGAATATATAAGACTCACTGCGCAAAAGCATATAGAGTAAAATCTCCGGTAACCGGGTCTCAATTGACTAGCAGTTTCAAAATAACGGCACGTTTGAAGATCTAAATTTAAATCCGTAATTTAGGCCCATGAAGTAAAAATTATGTTCAATAGGCTAATAAAAGGAAAATATAAATGCGGGAAAACATTTATGTTGTGTTCCCGCCGCTCAACGTAACAAGCCTTATCCAACGAATTTTAGACGAAGGAATTATCTAGAATGTAGAGAGAAACTACGGCCTTCTTTCATGCATCAATGTGTGAACTTTGAAGGTAGTTTCCATGATTTACGGAAACAATGCACCTTTAAAGACGCCATATTTACTTTGTCCCTTGCTTGGAAAGACGTGATCATATTCGTAAATGACGGCTTGAGTGACAAAGATTCTCTTAATTTTAAAATAAGCTTAGCGCTCGTGGCCCAAATCCTAAATTTAGTTATACGCTCGGGAGAAGGTTATTATTAATGAGGAAAAGATGAGGGTCTGGGTAGATGTGAAGAATCCTGTTTCCGTCAAACTTTTTCAAGATAATTGACGGAGAGGAAGGAGAGGGTGAACGCGACACACAGGAATCCAGGAGGGTTGCAACACATTCGCATATTACATTACATTACACAGAGATATTTCAAATTAAATTGGTGAAGAATTGCAGACTTTCATAAGATTCGCCGAGAAATGTTCATTTGTGTTAGTACTGCATCTGTATTAGCAGCTTTTTAAAACTACGGCAAAAATCTTGTAAGCAAGCAGACATTCGTAAATATGTGTTATCACGCTAAGAAAAAAATTCGTATCATTCATGGGATAATAAATACGGAAATTTTAAAATATATGTAAATTTTGTTTTTCTGAAATAGGAAATCATGCGTATATGTTTTAGTTTAAAATAATATGTACGATTTCTGATATTATTCATTTAGTTGTGGCCGATGCATCAAAATACCTGACAAACAAACTTCGCCTGCTACAATTTGGACAGATGACATCAAAAAACATAAACAAGTAAGTTCTAGAAATATATAGTCTGTTATCCGAAAAAATATCTTATCCGGAATCAACGAGGTTCTGTTTCTGCCGGTTAAAAGATATTCTAATGAAGACGAAGCATCAAATAAGGAAACTATTTAATAATAAAAAAAGTAGTAAAAACATCTTCAGGGTCTAAAGCTAGTAAGAATTTCCTTGCCTGAAAACTTTGGTGCTGCCATCTGTTGGAGCAGGAAACGCATAAAAATTCCTTTACATTTTTTCCTAATTTCCGGGTCATTTCTGGTGCAGTACTTCGTTTTTGCAATATATATTCCTTTAAATGTACCACTGAATTTGATTTCTATGAATACTATCGAAAACAGAATTCTTTAAATTGAGTTAAAAAAATTGGAACAAATAACAGATATAATTCAGTGATAATTCTCCCACAATGATAAACAGCATAATGTACAATATAGTAGTGTCACCGAATTTTGTCGTATAAACACGTCATTGACTTCTATACGAATTCTTACAGCTGAAAAAGCATGCATTGATGAAATCATGAATTTTAATTTGCTTTTAGGAAGCCAGACCAGTAATAATTGCAGCTAGAAATCTTAGAATGCCGCACAGGTTTCTAATGTTGATACTTTTCTTTTTAATATCACTTCTATAAAGATACCACTCTTTATGTTCAGCTGTTAACATCTATGCTTGTACTGTTCAGTTCCTTTACTTCTAAAAGTTCTTCTATTAGACGAATAAGATAGCCACATGTGACATCTTTCTTGTTCTATAAGTTAGTAGATTAAACATCATGACTATCAATTCCTTTATTTCGGTGCTTATGATTTTCTAATGAGGTTTTCTCTACTCGCGTGTAAAACGACAATCCAGAATTCATTTTGCAATAAGAAATTTAGAAAATAATTTAGAAATGCCGTTATTTTATACATGTAACGTTTTGTTTGAAATTTGGAAATTGGTTGCTTTTCTTTATCATTTGCATGGTAATATCCCAATGCTTTGACTGTTTTAGAATTTCCGGCTAATTCTCTGTTTTATTAAAAAAAATTGGACTGAATTTACACATCCTGTTATTGAGCTATACGTGACTTAAAAACTGCTTTCTTTTTTTAACTAAGTTTGTAAATATTTCACATAAAGAAAATGTTACAGTTTATTTTCCTAATTTACTCCAGGCCTGAAATAGGGAAGATGGCTTTCGAAATCTTCATTCGAATAAGTACCATACTCACACTTGACTCAAATCAAAATATATTAATACAAATCTGAAAAATACAACTGATAAGGATTTCTTTGAAAAAGAATTGAGAAAATTTTATGAAATTATAGAGTAAATAGAAGCATGGACACATCGGAATATTACTGATTCTTTCTCAATGAATTTGATGCCTCCCACAGAGCTGCTGGAAAGGACATTATGCTGCTACTTAAAAAAAACTTTGATGATTATTACTGGATGATCATACTGAGAATGAATAACCAGGAATAATGAATAATAAACTTCCTTAAAAGACTATAACTTTTCTGGAGCTGTTTACAATGAGTGTTAAGAAGTATTGCAGAGACTCGTCCAATGTATAAAAATCTGAAGAAATTTGTGTTAATAAAGTTATAAAACTGAAAAATGCACAATAGAAATAGTTTTCTATTTTTCTAGCAACAATGATGATTTCAAAGCTGATTAAATGCAATTAAACTATGAATAAATGTATTTATTAAATATGTTTGCAGAATTACTGTATGAATTTTTTTGCATTCCTCGTTAGATTCAATACCGAAAACAAAAATTGATTTTTAATGTTATATATATATTTTTTTGATAATCCAAAATATTTGTTAATCCGTCATCAGTGAAGTCCCGAACCTGCCGTGTTATCATTTATGAAATGTAAGGATGTCCAGGAAAAGCGGGCCACCAGAGAATCTGCACTTGTCCTAAGCACTGTTGATTGTTACACTGTTACACGCGGAGTGTAGTGAAGTGCGTAGCTGATTACTACTACAGAGCAGTGTTCGCCATGAAAAACAGATCTGAGAGTTATTCTCAGTATCCATATGCGCATTGTATCTCCTCCCTGAAAAATGTAAAAGGAACTAACTATACCAAATTCAGTCTTGCAGTCCCATCGGTGTAAATGTCTTCTGCATTCAAACCACGAAGTGTTGTAGTCCAAGTCCACTTTGTTTGATTGACCATCTGAATACATGATAGCTAAACTAAGTGTTATTTACTACATTTCTAATTTCTGAAACTTGCATGTCTCCAATTTGTAAATAAGATCTATTAATTCATTACAGTGTAATGGCGAAACAAATGGGATGCGGTGAGATTGCTAATGAGAATAAATAATTCTTTTCCTGCTGAATTTTAAACACTAATTTGAGTTTATATATTATATTGCGATTTATTTATGTTTTCAAAACTATTAACTTATTCATAATTTTAAATTATGGCTTAAGTTTATTAATAACTTTCATAATACTAAATCTTATATTAATTTGTTTTTATTTTTTAGCAGAATAATGCTATTGAATCATTTTGATAATATACAAAAGGATTCAGTTATAACAACAGCTTTTGTTGAAATATATTAAACTTAACTACTGTGAGCGGTCTTAGACACCGCTGAGGATTTTCTAACTGTTGTTTCCACCTCTAAAAACGGAGAATGTCCCTGTCCTTCTTTTTATCTTCCCAAACCCGTCCCCCAAGGTCTCATATCCGGTTTCACACTTCTAGCTTTATTATGGTTTCAGTTACCACGTTTTTTACTTTTTAAGTGGTCTAGGAGACTGCTCACAGCAGATGCGTACCAGTTTTAGTGGACGATAGGCGTTATAGTATATCGGATGCTTGTTTTTCGTAAAAGTGATAAATATGGCTTCATATTTCACAAGAAACGTCCCGTATATCTCACTCAAAAATAAATTGAATGTCTTGTCAACAATATTTTTTATGTAGAATACTCTGATTCTGGAGAATTATATAGCGAAAGCAAAAGTGAATCTGAGCTTTTTGCAGATGAAAATTTTATGCTTTATTAGCTAATCCGTTTATTAAACCGCATCTGAAAGTTGGTATAACTTCAGCTTTTTTGCCAAGGGAACTGAAGGTAGCAATTAGAAGAATACTTGGAAATTCAGAGAATGGATTTATCAGATCAAGAAGGAAAATTAGAAGAAAGAAAAACATGTAATCTGTGCCTACTTTGTAAGAAGAGAAAAACAGCATACAAATGCTTGGAATGCAAGGAACCAGTGTGTCTTCAGTGCTCTCAGAAAATGTGTTTTGACTGCATATCATCTTACGATTAATCCTTGTAAACAAAGATAAACTAATATATTATTTTTAATAATTAAATTCATTGTTGTAGAATTATGGTTTCATTGACAGTAATGCTTAAGAAAAGTCACATATTTTCATGCATGTTTAATAAAATATTTTGTTCTTTAAAAAGCTTTGTTCCATAAAGCCAAGAAAATAGTCATTTTTATATGAATTTAACTGAGTAAAATTAAAAGATTTATGTTTAAAATATATTGATTTAAATGAATTAGTATTACATAAATATGCATAAGGTATCTATAACATTCCTTAAAAAGGCATAAAAGTATGTCTTTTTAAGCGTTTCTTTAAAGCGGTCTGTGAGACCGCTCACAGTAATTATGCCGAGAAATTTGTCACAGCAGTTAAAGGTTAAATAGGCTTTTGATTTTGATAATATGTGAAGACATAGAAGCGTTCATAATAATTAAAAATGTATTCTATGCGCTCTGATTATTTATACACATTCTACATGCTCTCTTATATATGTTGTAAATTTGTGTATATACAGTGAAATGAGTTTGCATTAATAAGTTATTGCGCAAGATCATTAAATCCTTAATGTAGAAAGCATACGAAACATTTGTCTTAAAAGCTTACATATTTATTTTTTGCCTTCGAAATTCAACAATCTTCAGGTTTTACACAGTACTGGTCAGACTCTCGTCTAACGGTTCCGTTTGGACAGAAGCACCCTCTGACGCATTGCATAGTGCAAGGACGGACTTCGTTGTAGTTACTGCAAGTATCAGGACAGGCTGATCCACAGCTCTTGAATACTTCGCCTCTCTCGGGATAACAAATGCCTATATCTTCTCTTGCTAAAAATAAGAATGAGAATTATAATTATAGAAATACATATTACACTAACAAAAAAGTTTCAAATACTCTTTTTTTCCTAAAGTACATTAAAGCTTAAGCTCTTTGGTTCGAAATTTCCAACGCTTTTCTGTTTAGAACATTTTATGTAAGCAAGATGCTAAATATAATTACACTGATATGACTATAATGATTAACAGTACTTCTTGATATGAATTTTAACCCAAGTATCTGGCTGTTTCTCCCTTTTGTTTACCTTCGCATGTTATGTTCATTATATTTATAAACAACAGTTTTAACTTATATTACAAGTTTCCAAGACTCAGATGTTTTGCCCGTGAGATAAAATTGAGATTTATTTAATAAGAAACAAGTTCGGATGAGATCAAGGTTACTTCTCGCTCTAAAGATTTATTCTGTGGAAACATACTCATGTTTCTAATAGAGGGTGTTTCATAGATCATGGGACAAACTTGGAGGGGTGGTGGAGCGTACTAAAACATGCATTTTTTTATAGGAATGTAGTCTCTAAAGTGACGGGTTAAGGCAGGAACGCAAAAAAACGACTCGAGAGGGAAATGTGTTTATGTACAAAATCAACGCAAAGTGCTTCTTTGCAGCAATACAGTATTCACAACAAATGTTCAAAAAAGGGAACACTAACAGTAATAGGAACTACAGCTGTGATTAGTTGGCAATGCAGCGGTAGAGGGCGGTAGTGAGCCGCACAAACCACGATCCGATATATCAGAGGATCATTCGCAACTCTGATGTCGAGCGTGATGAGTGAGCTTACGCACAGGGAAAAAGCTGACGTGCATCTCATGTATGATGTTGCTAATGGGAACGGCAGAGCAGTGCTACGGTTGTACCAGGAACGGTTTCCGAACAGGCGTATGCCAAAGCACACAATGTTCGAGAGGTTGCATCGGTCTCTGTGTGAAAACGAATCATTTGAAGCCATCTCTGACACTAGGAGTGGAAGGAGTGCACGACAACCTCACATTGAAGAATCCATCTTGAACATTGCGCATGAATCACCTCAGACAAGTACAAGAGCTATTACACGTCATCTGCAGCTGAGTCATTCCACCGTTTGGAGAGTATTGCATGAAAATGGTTTGCCCCCATAGCATTTGCAGAGAGTCCAAGCCTTGCAAGAAACAGATTACCCTCTTTGAGTTCATTTCTGTCATTTCCTTGCAGCAGTTTGCGGCGCAGACGAATTTCCCATCGGATGTGCTATTCACGGACGAGGCAACTTTCTCACAGGTCGACATCTTCAATAGCCACAACATGCACGTGTGGGCAACTCATAATCTACACGTCACACGTCCACATGCATTCCAAACCCGCTTCTCCGTGAATGTGTGGGCGGGTATTGTTAACGACTACCTCATAGGCCCATACCTCTTACCTGCACGTACAAATGACTTATGTTATCATTTTTTCTGCAAGAGGTGCTACCGGAATTGCTGCAGGATGTTCCGACTGTCGTTCGTGATCGCATGTGGTTCCAGCATGATGGTGCACCAGCCCATAACCACGTGCGGGTCCACAATTACTTGAATGGGACATTTCCGGCCGATGGATTGGCCGTAGTGGACCCGTTCGATGGGCACCCTGTTCGCTAGATTTATCCAGCTTGGATTTTTTTCATGGGACCATCTGAAGAGCATCATTTATGAGACTCCCGTTGACTTACTGGACGACCTCGTTGCACGACTATCCATTGTGGCTGCAAGCGTGCGCGAAATGCCTGTCGTTTTACAAAATATTCGTCAATCCCTTCTGCGACGTTACCAAGCATGTATTGCTGCTGGTGGTCGCAATTTTGAACACTTATTGTGAATACTGTATTACTACAAAGAAGCACTTTGCGTTGATTTTGTACATAAACACATTTTCTTCTCGTGTCGGTTTTCCCCCCGTTCCTGCCTTAACCCGTCACTTTAGACCCTACATTCCTATAAAAAAATGCATATTTTAGTATGCTCCACCACCTCTCCAAGTTTGTCCCATGATCTATGAAACACCCTGTATGTGAATTTACGCTTAAGTGCAGATTTGTAATGCATCTTCGTATATACTTTACTTCGTAACCCGAGTGAGGTTTACAATAATTTAAGTTTGTTAGTTTATACTTTTGTGTTTCTTAAAATGTTTATCTTGACTATCTAACTTCCTTAAAATAGTTAAATAACTGAAGTTAAGTTCAATAGTATTAGTTCCGGGCATAATGTTTCCTTACTTTACAATATTATTTAAGAAGCTTTCCATTTCATGCATATATTTTTATATTTTTTCAAAGCGTAGCCTGAATAAAACCATTTCCCCTTACAAAAGAACATCTCTTCTGTTCAATAGTCAAGCAAACAACTGAAAAATATCGATAAACTGAGCAAGTAATGAGCACATTTTTTTAATATTTTGTTCGTATGGTAAAGAAGTATTGTTTACAACGTTGTAAAGCCTTAATTCTTTCATTTGAATATCACCTAGAGAATATCTTATTTGAATATCACCTAGAAAATATCTTATTTGAATATCACCTATGAAATATCTTATTTTAATATCACCTATAAAAGTGATTGTTCCCCTAATATACAATTTCAATAAAGAAATTTAACTAACTCAAAATATAATATTACTAGCATGTAAATTTCTAGCAGATCCCTCTCTAGCATGTAGGAAACGTTTACCAGTGAACAACAGCATAGAAATATTGCTAGCACGAATTTACTTTATTAATGTCTTAATTAGTAAGCATTAGAAGGAAAATATAAACATAGTTACTCATATCCATTTCAATACCTAATATTATTTTATAATAAAACGTAATATTATTTCATAATATTAGGTTTTCTAACATTTTTGTAATATTTTCATAGTATGATATATTTTCCAATGCATTTCATCTTGCTTCCTAACTATTTTATCTAAGATGTTCCGTTCATAGAACATCGTCACTTTGTTAATACACTGGTCAACAAAGTTAGTGGAACACTATTATTAAACGATTTTATCCAAAGCATTCGAGTAAAATATTATTTAACTGTTATAAGATTCTCTCGAGTAATTAAAAGAGAGCTTATAAAAAGGAGTTTGAAATGCAAATTAGTAGCAAAGACGCCAATACTGATTTCGATGAGAAAATCGTAAAACATAATTGGTTCTTTCAGAGCTGAACGTTACACGGCTTTTCACTGGAGAAGCAATTTTTTTATGTCTGTCTCGTGTTAGCATGAAGATTCAACACGAGTTCCTATAAACTAGGACAGCTATGGGCTAGTTGTAACAAGGATAAATTAACGCACATTATTATTAACACATTAGCATTATTGTAACACGCCCATTACACACTTATTTTTTTTTTTTAATGTTTCATCAGAATTTTTACTGGACATGATTTTTACGACTATTACGCAAGCACAATCAGTGCCCCAATGAAAGAGTAGTGAGGGTTTGCAAGGAAGTGCTCTGTCTTAAGTAGTTAATGGAAAATTAATATATTTCCTAAATTTTGATTTAAATTAAGCTAATTTATCTTTTTTAAAGTTATTTTAGCTATTAATTTTTTCTATGTGAAAAATTTTAAAATCCTGCTGTATTTTTTTACTAATTGCAATATTTTTTATAAATGAACAAAAGTCTCCAAAACCATACGACGGGGCAAGTTGTAACATGTTACAGCTTTCCCCGAGATTTTAATTCATGTAGTTAGGCTTTCTTCTTTAAATGTTAATATGCAAATACTCTTTCCTATTTAGTTTTCTTTCTCAAAATATAAACATTGAGATTCTACACTCAGAAATTAAATATCTCCTTAGGGATTCACCTCGGAAACAATGTAACAGCAGCCCACGCAAAAGGAAATCTGCCGTCCTGACACAGCCGGGCCACACGTTAAATGCGTGAGAGGAGACAATTTAGCATTTATTTCTGTTAATTGAAATTCTTATGAAGACTGAATTTTATGTTGATTTATATGGTATTTCTCCCACTTCCCTAGCGTACCTTCGTGGTGTAACGGTAGCACGCTAAGCTGGTATTCCAGAGGTACGTGGTTCGATTCCTGGCGAAGGTGGTTGCATATTCTTTCATCTTTTCTGCTTCCAATTAACCTAATGACTCTACAGATTGCTTAAATAATGTTATCTTTGTTTCACTATAAACTGCTTGATATCATTCAGTGACCCCATATCAAGTACTAATAAACACCAAATATTTTTTTTAAATACTGTTTTTTTTTTTTTTTTTTTTTTTTTTTTTTTTTTTTTTTTTTTTTGGTGTGTGTGTGTGTGTGTGTGTGACTACGTTTTGTCAGTTCTGTTACTATTTGTCCCAAGATCATCACAAATTTTAACAAACGAATAGTTTTTGCAAAATACTTTTTGTGCTAAAATCAACAATATTACCGAAAGTATGTTTTGTGAGTATGATGAAGGGATAGTTATGCTATAAAAAACAGCAGTTATAATCCAGGAATCGTAAATACACCTAAAAATATAAAACTTTTCCAAAAGCACAGTGATTCTCAAACTGTTTTGTTCCTTCACCATTGAGAGAAGATCACTTCCCCCTCTTTCCCAAACTCGGAATCTAGACATACACTTATTTAGATTAGTATAGACAATATTGATATATACCAAAACTTGGAATAAAAGTAATTGTTTATAATCTAAGACTAAATAATTAACAGGTACGTAAAAGGCTGAACACAGTTCCCCTTCTGAAGCTATGAAACCATCCTGGTTGAGAAGCTCTGAACTGCCCTCTAGCTCTCTACATGACGAACCATAAAAGACTGGAAATTGATCGAAGCTTAATGGATCGTTACGTCCGCCATTGGATGCAAAAACAACGGCAACTAGCAGATCAGCTATACAAATAATTCGCAAAAGCAGCCTTCCTTGTGGACAGTATTAATCCAGGAATCGTAAAAATATAGGAATCCCCTTTTAAAGGACGACTGGGGTTTGAGGGGACCCCAAACGCCAAATCCTGGTGGTGGAGATATAGTATGCACATAAACTTGTTTTTGTTTTGTATGTGTATGTCAGTTTGTGTGCGTCTGAATGGCCTATCAACACCGTAATAGTCGAAGACGCTAGGTTGAAGAATACTGTGATTGAAGTGGAACGTGTCGTTAGACCTAGCTGGTTTCGTGGCATTTTCTATGATTGGTATAGTAAGCCTGTAAAGACATTAGGTTTTTTTTTTTTAAGCAGGAAGATGAAAAATGAGCAATGCCCTCTCCGGGACTCTTGAATACGCGTCGAGGGTGCTGCCTACTACACCACGAAGGCATGCTAAGAAGGCGGACGAAATACCTTATATACTCCCCCTTTTAAAGGACGACTGGGGTTTTAGGAGACCCAATCGCCAAATCCTGGTGGTGGAGAATCATCATTCACCATCTCTTAGTTCGGGCGCCACTATAGAGACATTGGGATTTGTTTGGAAGCAGCTGATTTTAAAAATGAGTAATGCCCTCTCCGGGACTCGAACCACGGACCTCTCGAATACTCGTCGAGCGCGCTGACCACTATACCACGAAGACACGCTAAGAAGGTGGGAGAAATACCTTAAAACTCAATTACTCCCGCTGTTTAGTTTTTAGTTGGATGTTTCTAATGGTGATGTTCGCTAATAAAGGGCGCCTGGGAAATGCATGTTTATCTGGATTTCTGCTGCCGGTGAGGACATAGCCGAGGACTATTTGTTCTCAAGCCCGGCGCTTTACCGATCATTCTACAACAGCTGTCAATGAAGCGAGGAATTAAATGGCCGGGTCTTTCGTAGGCGGCGCTTGCAGTGCCTTCGCTTATGAGTCCAGATTCAGCTTAGAGCTAGATACCTGCTACTTCTAGGAACGTACCACCCAATACATTGAAACGCATGTCAAAGACTGTAGCGTTTAGCTGGAGGAGAGTGCTTATTTGGGCAAAGATAAGCTTGGGTTGGCATATTGACCGAAACTTTATATATATAGCGGCCGAGCGGTAAAGACGCTGAACACTGGTAGTTCGGTCTGAGGTTCGAATCACGCGAACGGGCTGGCTGCATGGGCGTTTTCGTGGTTTTCCCCATGTGTAACGTGTATACGAGCCAGTTTTCCTTAGAAAGTATTCCACGAAGACATCCCTCCCCTTAGGCAGGTAGCCCTCGTGTGCTTTGCCATAATTGAATAATCCAATCCAATCCGAAACTTTCTTCAGAATCGATTATTCCTGATTATTCAGAGGTACAGAAAGGAAATACTTATACCTTTGGTTAGTGATTTATATTGCTGCCATGTCATTCAGAATTTTTGAATAAGAATGCTCAACATCATCTAGCATTCCTTGTAAACCAGATGTTTGAATGCGAAACAATGCACAGCGTGGTGTAAAAGACATGCTTTTGAATTTGAAGCTGATAAAAAATTTCGGGGAACATTCAATATTTTTATATGCATATATGAACAATTTTCTTTACAGACTACATCGTCGCATGTTAAGCATCTATGCTCTAAAAGACGCTAAATACTAAACAAACAACAGATAATTATCGTGAATATAAACTTGGTAACTACATTCAACTATAATAGCGATATCTAGTTGAATGATTTCAGTTTAGGCCTGCATCAACTATACCCGTTACTGGTATGCCTGAAACCAAATGGGTAATAATGCACATTAATTTTTCTCACTTTCTCTTTCTATACCATAGGTATATTACCTTTCATTCTAATTAGAACCAAACAAATGAATTCTAATCAGACCAGCGTTTCCTTAAATATTAATCTACATTTTTATTTCTTAAAATGTTAGGGGATCTTATTTTAGAATAAATGTGATGAATATTTATATATATGTAAACAAGGACTTCAGAATAAAATCGTTAAATGCCAGAAGTATGCTGTGTAAATACCTCCGACCAAAGATAAGCAAAAAGTATCCTCTGAACATACAAAGGGAAAAACTTTAAAATTTCGAGTCATATAAGATCAGTAACTAGAGGATGTAGGGACCTGCTGTTATCACTGAATACCTTTGACAAATTCCAACCTCTCTTAAACATCCAGATCATCTTTTCACGAATCTCGACAGCGTGTTAAGGAGGTTGTTCAACGTGTCATCAACATTCCATGAATCTTAAAACATGTCCGCCAGTCTCACCGATGTCTCTTATTGCTTGTGGCTTACGTTTCGAGCACTTTTTATAACATTCACATATATAAATAACCTTTACAACTTATCTTTAGAACCTAATAAATAAATTCGTTAAAATTTCTCCAGGAGTCTTGTGTATTTATTTATTTTTACTATTTATATTCTTAAATTCTTTTTACGCTCTACTAATAGTTTTATATGTTGAACCTGATATTGGTAGTGTTTTCACGGTTGATAGTGTAATTAAATTAATCCAAACTGGTAGTATGGCTACTTAACTAATCAACCACGCTACCAATACTGATTTAGGAACTTTGTATGTCGTCTTTTAATAACTAAAACATGGAATCCTGCTGACGGATATCTGCTGCTTCATTCCTTTGCTGAGCTTTATCTCATGGCTCTGCCTCACGGGGTAAGCAGCTAGCCTTTCGCATCAACTTCTCAGCGATTTTCAATGTGTTTTAACTCGTAATCTAGGAATTTCCTGTTTGAATGTTCATACATTCCTTTCAGTATTTGCTTAGCTTTGACCGTAGAATACACTGCCACCGTTTAGCGACTTTTATTCTAGGACGCTTCATATATATACATTTATAAACTTCTCTATATATGCACATATGCAGTCGATTCCGGTTAATCGGACCACATCGGGAAGCGATCGTTTCGGTCCTAATAACCGGCTGGTCCGATTACACGAACATGTCCTATGTTGTAAGACGGAACGTGCTATATGTATCAAACAGTAAATGTACATGTAAATCACGTATTAAAATGTAATTATGAACTTTATGGTGCAGTACACACGTATGGCGAACATGCATGTACAAACAAGAAATACAGTCGAACTTTTTCTGATTGAAAAAATTAATTTAGAAACAAATTCTAAGAAACAATCTCCACGATACTCAATATGCGAAGCACAATAAAAACAATTTCTTACCAAGTTACAGTCAACATTTGAAGTACTTATCCAATGTGATCTGAGGCGTTCCCTTGACGGATTGCACTTTAACGAAACCGCTACAAACATCTAACGCAGCAATGGGACTGCCTTTATTTTCCTCCTGCATGAAATACCGACGCAAAGTTTCAGTGCATTTCCTCGTACCCTGTGTTGTCACTTGCACCAACTTACCACGCGCACAGTTCATGGACTAAAGTGGTCTGGAGAAACCTTGGTGTTTCGGGTTGAGGTCAAGAGGGAGATAAAAATGCTCGCCATTCAGAGCTTTGGCACTAAAATCATCCCAAAAAGGTGATGAAATGATAGCTTTCTTGTGTAAACTTTAATCATGATTGACAGGCAGGAATTTCTTTCAGGTGGAACCGGACACTCTATTGTTCATTTCCACGAAACTCGGAGGCGCAGGTCAAAGAAAGGTCAAAGAAAATGGTGCGCGTGTTCACCTCGCACCAGTTTTGCTTTTATCATGCACTTCAAGGAATTCCTGACCTTCGATAAAGCATTTTCCTGGGAAGCAGCAACCACAGATCCTCCTATATGTCAGACCACCTGTACATCCGCTGTACGCGGCCGACTTGTGGCTTCTGTTTCTTATTCGCTCTCACGTTTTTTGGTCCCATTAAACGGAATTTTGGTCCAAATAAGCGAATAATATTAGGCTTATGTACGTAGGATTTGTTTCGGTTCTTTAGGATTTGGTCCGAAAAAGCGGCTGGTCCGATTATCTGGTGGTTCAATTAACCGGATTCGACTGTAATTTTTTTAGCTTGTCTATAAACATTTCAGTGTGTGGCTTTTTAACAGCTTGTTTAAAATTAGTATGAATTTTCATTGAAGATAAAATTATCTACTTTACCAGATAAACTTGTTTTTCTCTGAGATGTGACCTAGTAAGAAATTTTCTTCTTCCTTATTGCGTGACTTCGTGGTAAATTGGAAGCACATATCCGGCTAGCAGTCCGGACACCTGGAGTTCGAATCTTCTTGGAGAAGGACGCGAAGTTTCAGTACATTGCTTTTTCCACTTTTCCTGCTCTAGAATAAACCTATCATCTCGACTTAATAAATGTATTTCATATGAAGCATTTACCTTCTACTTTTTGGGTACTCGATAAAGTCACTTGCTCTTTATGAAATAATGTTATCAAATGAAAGAACTTTATCCACTAGCTTAATTACTCAGAGAAATTAAAGCTATTTGGTGTTTACTAAACTGTAAGCGAAGAAAATAGTAGTTGGAATGCTTCTTTATTTTCCTTTACTAAAGTATTACTTATGGAGTTCAACATTCATTTTTTAAATGTTAAAAATTCTTAAATTTAAAATCCTCTTACCAAAAATTAGCATGTAGCATTTAACCTACATTCTTATTAAGCTATATTTAGCATATATGTGTTAACTATATATATGTACTTGCACACCACATTTTTAAACAAGCAACCAAACATTCGTAACTAAGCGCTTCAACGTTAGGTCTGAGTATTAATGGCAGAGTGGATAAGCCTGATGAGCGCTACTTCTGTTCCTGGTAAAGCAACTTACTGCACACGTGCTTCGCGGTTTTTTGTATGTATAACGTAAATAAGAGCTACTTTGTCCTTATACGACATACACGAAGGCTATATCTCTAGTTAGGTAAATATCTCGAGTACCACGAAGGCTATATCTTCAGTTAGGTATCTGCAGTTAGGGAGATATCTCGGTTTTCCTTATATAATAGCTTCAGCGTTGGCTTTATAGAAATGAAAGAAGCTAAAACTTGAAGTACTTGAAAGCAATTAACCGGAAAAAATTACAGATCAAGATTACAATTTATGATAAATTGGTGCATAAAAATATTTGGATTGATAATAATGGGTTTCTAATTTGCATCTTTCAACAATGCTTAAAAGAGTTTTCTTAAAAGCAATGTCTAACACTACATCACATATTTTAAAAGCATCCTTTCATACTAGTTTAATTTTATTATAAAAATTTTATTTTAACGTTTAAACATTTTAAACTTAGAAAATTCTAAATAAGTGTACTTAAAGTTATAAAAAAGATACGACAAAGCATATTTCGAATCATCTTTGCCAATTAATTGATTTTACAATTCAGTCATTAAGAAACATACAATATAATACAGCAAATTGTACAGTTTTTCTCGTGCATTATGCGCACAAAACTCACTTTCTCTTCAGACGTTTTTGTCGATGAAAGCATCCACTTCTTTATGCAAATAAACCGCCATATGTTTTCCCATAATTGACCAACCAAATACAGAAAAATACTATTAGTATTCACAAAACCTTGACATCTTTATTTATATGAACAAAAGGACTGCATACTATGAAATAAGAGTATCATGTTTTCATACAGAGGTATTTATAAACGTGCAACAGTACAAAATGATAACGAAAAATTTACTTATATAATTGTCTCGCCTTTTTTTTTTCCGGTTACTGTAAACAATGGTCAACACTTCCCGGTTCACATAAATTCTGATTTTTCTCTCTTAAACTCGTAGAGTCATTAGAATTTTTTTTTTTTTTTTTTGGAAGCCGGAGAGTTGAAAAATTAGCAACCGCCTTCGCCGTGAATCGAACCACGGACCTCTGGAATACCGACACAGCGTGCAGAACCACTACACCACGAAGGCACGCTAGGAAAGCGGGAGAAATACCTTATAAACTAATACAGTGCAGTGTTTTACCGATGTATAATAAATAACTGTTTGAAGTCAACTGTGGATATTCACAATCCTTTACAAGCTTATATTCCATTTTAAAAGACAGATGTTAAGAAAATCGAAATTGACTTTTTTTATGTGGAATATTTTAAATAAGAACTTAGTCATCTCTCTGGACTATGAGATAGTACCATCATAATCTTACTTAGCTTTGAAGGTTTGGAAAATTTATATTAATCTATAAACAAGCTTATAAATCTCGAGAAGGTGAAATTCAGATTTGAATGTCATATATCAAAACACTCACGAAAAACTAAACGTGTTACGGAAGGGACACATTTATTTATTATGGGTAATTACGTTATTTTATGGGGCCATATTTATTTAACTCGAAAGTGACATACATTATTCTTCATGACTTGAAGAATAGCATAATTTTTCATAGTTTTTGCTTTTTTCTAGCCTTAACTCAGAAAATATTTAGGAAATATGTAAGCATTTGTCATATGAAATTACATCTGGAGAATTATTTTTCCTGCCTATGAATTCGTAATATTTTTAAGTTTACAAAAACAGAAGGTACAATAAATCAATACTTAAGGACATCTTTAGTTAAGTTTTGGTGCTTTCAAGAGCCCTTTGCCTTGTATCACCTTGTAGGTTCATTAGGTTAATTGGAAGCAGGAGATGAGAAAAATGAGCAACGCTTTCGCCGGGAATCGAACCATGGACCTCTAAAATATGCGCCCAATGTGCAAACTACTACACCACGAAGGCGGGAGAAATACCTTATATACACCCTCTTTTAAAGGGCGATTGGAGTTTTTAGGGGACCCAATCGCCAAATCCTGGGTGTGGAGAATCATCATGCACATCCAGGATTAATTACGGCACGCTTAGAAGGCGGAAGAAATACCTTATAACCTTAGAAACAATTTTGCCATTTTTGGTGCTTGGTCGGATGACATTCGTGGTGCAGATATATGTCATCTGCCCATCAGGGTTCAATTTCCGCAGAGGCAGATGGAACACGTGTTCAGTACCTGTACTTTCAATGAGGCCTCCAAATCCTCTAATGGACCGTTCCCACTGGGGTTTATCTGAGCTAACGGAGTCAGTTCCCTGTGTCGACTAGCTCCGCTATGCCTGCAGTTCAGATTTTTCAACTTGCTGCCCTATGGAAAAAAAAACTGGTTTTGAAGATGGGTCGGCTACGTCAGTTGTCTCCGTTAGCTCAGATAAACCCCAGTGGGAACGGCCCTTTACAGTATTTAAAGTATATAAAATGTTATGCTTTTTCCCCTTCTTCTTCCGTTCATTTATTCATAGTCCAGTGTTTTATTTATGCTTTAAAAATCAGACAATACGTCTTGGACAATGTGCTCTCGTTTTCTAATCATATCTTTTGACAAATTCTCATTTCAAAATGTAGCTAATTTATGTAATAAGTTACAATAGTTGTATGCAAGACAATATAAAGGGTGTGTCAAAAGATATCCGATTTAAAGTCATAACTCTGTGGTCTCAAATTGACTTAAAATTAATACTCAGTCTAAACATTATAATACACAATTTATCTTAATTTAATTTGTCTTCATCTTATTCTCTTTGAATGAAAAATGTTGAATTATAAGTTCATTTTACCAAATACTTTATAAAATATGTACTTTATATGAAATATGATTAGCATCAGTGAAATGATTTTTTTCAAAAATATGTGTTACGTAATAGGACTGTGCATAATTTCTTTATTTGAATACAATTTTAGAACCCTGTCATAAACATGCATGCTTAAAGTATCGTAAAATATTCAATGTAAATTAAAAACCATGAATTGAATAAAATACTGCTCGTCAGTTTCTTCTGTGCACATGAGCTGAGTCATTGTAAGTATGCAAAAATGACAATTTTCATATTTATGAAAAAACTATCTTTAAGTGAGAATAAACAAGTGTCCCGAACGATGAAATTACGGTAAGACTACTACTTCGATTCGTTTTTCATTTTCAACGAAAGAGCTGTTTATGTAGATTTTGTGTTTTTTCCGATGGGTGACGTATCTTTCTTCTTAAGAAAGCCCTCGTATGCTTTACCCTATCCAAATAACCAAACCTAAAAACATTTAAGTGGTAAGGGATATTGTTTTTCAACATCGAAAACAAAGTAAATTAAGCAACTAATGATGTAGCGCGATAAATAAAAACACAATTATCATTTAAAGATTTTTTATACGCTTATAATGACAGATGCACTCTCAGTTACTTAAATAAGCGTACAATTTTATAGAGTCCTTAATTATGGCAAAGAATACAAGGATATATGTATATACCTAGGACGAGAGATTCTTTTGTGCAGGATTTCTTAACGGAAACTGGCCTAAGTTCCCATTGTAGAGACATTAGGATTCTTTGGAAGCAGACAAGATGAAAAATTAGCAATCGCCTTGGCCGGTAATCGAACCACGGACCTCTGGAATACCGGCCCAGCGTGCAGAACCACTACACCCCGAAGGCACGCTAGGAAAAAGGGAGAAATAACTTATATACTCCCCTTTTTAAAGGGCGACTCGGGTTTTTAGGGGACCCAATCGCCAAATCCTGAGTGTGGAGAATCCTCATCCAAGACCCTTTTAGTTTGGGTGCCACTGTAGAGACATTATGTATTTTTTGGAAGCAGGAAAGATGAAAAATTAGCAACCGCCTACGCCGGGAATCGAACCACGGACCTCTGGAATACCGGCCCAGCGTACAGAACCACTACACCACGAAGGCACGCTAGGAAAGAGGGAGAAATACCTTATAACATTACACATAGGAAAACCACTAGTCTTGAAAGCACGAATCGTGCCTAAATCCCTCGGCCACTAGTGAGGTAGATATTCTCTGGAAAGATACCGTATTTATATTTCACACTGCATTTAAAAATGATTATCAGTAATTCTTTTGGCAAAATTACCTCTTAAAGCAAAGATAATTAGTTTTTTGATTTACTGGTTTAAAACTTAGTTACTGGTTTTGATTACTGATTTAAAAGTAAGAAGCTTAAGTAATGCTGTTTTCAAAAACTGATGAACATAAAGTGCGTGAGATAAAATTTCAATAACAAAATTAAAACCAAATTCCAAATTCATGCTATGCGGAATATTTGACATACATATAAAATAATTTCAAATATTTTGCATTCATAAATTGAATAATCACATTTTTATGACACAAAGCAAATGAAGAAAGCTGGTCAATATTTCCAGGATACTAGTATTATTATCTGTAAATTCAGTCACAAATACGCTAGCAATAAATATATTACTAGAATTTTACGTTTCGTATTGCACATTGACCGACTGTAGCTAAAATTACTTTTTATTCAATCATAAACATTTACCAAAGGACATACATGAGTAAACAACTGAAAAATGAAAACGAGAAAGTACTTACGCCGACCATAACATACGGCCACCAATACAGCAACAATCAAAACTGAGGCAAATGCTTTCATTTTCTCCTGACGAGTCCGTCTGCTTTAACTATGAAAGCCTTCAGAAAAACCCTCGATATTTATATGCAGCAGGAAATTCTTTGATCGTGATATCCTGGTGATGTGGGAATTTCCACGTGTTGCGTCTGTTTTATCTCAAGCATCAACTTGAAATGTTAATCGGTAGTTTCAGAAACGGAACACATTTTCGGCAGACGCCATTTTTTCCACCTGTAATTTTTACCACTGATAGCGAGTTTTTCTCTATAGGATTCACATAGTTTAATAAATGTCTGCTTTCGTATTGCATTGGATTAATTTGCAATGGTTAATACGACTATTTTCATATTTGCGTTGGGTTAATAAAACAATAAGTAATTAAAAGACTGTTTCCATATTTGCATTTGCAAACTGCTTTTTTGTCTTTCGTAAGTAAATCTCATGTAGAAAATTATTTCGTTATTAAAAATCAAATAAACTGACCATAATTTCATAAACTGAATGCAAATGTTAAAGAAAAAAGCTGTTTATGAAGTATCGGTTCACGATTTGATATACTTTATACGGCAGCTTGTTAATTGCAGCATTTATTGCAGCTCTATGAAAATACTACATGCCATGTTTTTGAGATTTTTGTATATGAAAATGTGAATTAGGCTTGCTCAAACATCTGTATCATGTGTATTACCCTGAAAAATGACTTTTAAGTCCAGTTCCAGTTCGCAAACCATGATACAAATTTATGATATAATAACAAATAACACTGGTATGAAGCCTATATGAAACGTTTTTTCGTTATTTTTATCAATAGGTATTTACGAATACCGAGTTTATATGTAGCTTGTTCAATCGTTTCATTATATGAATTCCTTACCCAAGTTAATGACCAGAAAATAAGTAATTTAAAAAATATGCTTTATCAGAAACTGTTATCTGAATTTTAACTCTTGGCTGCTTTCATTTCGAAAGCTCCCATGCCTATTCATTACATATACATGAGAAAATTCAATGTGTTTTAAACATGTCTGATCACACTGCATTTCTTTACGAATCACTTATGATGTTATCGAACACGTTATAAGGTATTTTTCCCCACCTTCTTGGCGTGCCTTCGTGGTGTGGTAGCCTGCACGCTGCAAAAATACCTAATGTCTCTACAATATTGAGTGACTTTGTCACAGTTAAGAATCATCAAAAGCCATTTTATTCCAACAGAATCCGTACTTTCACAATATACAGACAAATGCTCGTAATTCACATTTTGCTATCTGATGAACAAATCCTGGTATACATGCATAATGAAAATCTTTTATGAACATTATCTGACTTTTATTTTTCATTGCCACAGAAGTTACTCATATATAATTTCTCCATTAGCGAATAGCTTAATCCTAAAATCTAAACATGTAAACCCGAAAATTTTGAAAACTCTTTAAATAGAAAAAATTTTGGTTTCGCAAAAGTCAGAACGTAAAATTACGTAAATTACACTAGAATTAAAAACTTTAAATACAGCGTGTTTCAAAAAGAATATACGTATTTCGAATGCATATATTTATTAAACCGTATGACTTATGAATATGAAACTTTACAAACATACGTACGAACCTCTCCAGTTCAGGCTATAAATGTTTAATATGTCCCTCATTAGCTACACGAACAATATCACATCGATACTCAAACTCCTCCCATACTCGGGCAAGCATGTCCGTCGTCACGGATGTTATGACAGTACGGATCCGGTTCTTCACCTCTTCCAGGTTCTGTGGGAGTTGTGGTACATAAACGTTGTCTTTAATCAAACCTCACAGGAAGAAGTTGTAAGGATCTTAAGTTTTACTAACGTTTATTTTATTTTAAATCTTTACTATCACTTCTTATTTTCTACTTCCGGCCAGAATTATAAGCGTTAAGGTTTTTATGCAAAGTTTGTCTGGCGAACGCCAAGTATTTAAGTTGTGGCCTTTTGCCAAGCGAGAGAGCGGAAGCAGTGAGTCAAAGCAGGCCGCTTACCTTAGAAGTTACGCAGTTGCTGTTTGCCTTCCAGGCCAGAGGTTTTAATCCTCTTGATAAATTTAAACGCATTGTAGTGTTCACAGTCTCTGTACTACATACGCTTCCTGTTATTATAAGGCCAATCTTCCACGTTTATTATTCTAAAGTTAAATTAGAGTTTAGTTTTTATTTTTATACTTTTACGTTAGACCCCAAGTAGCGGGTCAGTGTATTCCGAAGTACAGAAGTTATTGTATATAGAGAAAAATAAAGGGTTTTGTATACCCTTCGTCTGTATCCTGTCTACTTACCACAATTAGTGAACATAGCTTTAGTAAGCTAAGTTCCGAGTCAGGTACTTGTATGTTCCCGAAGAAGGTAAGAAGGAACATTGACCCTGATAGTGGCGCCCAACGAAGAAGAATAACCATGGCCGAGTTTCAAGAAGAACCTGTGCTGCCTGCAGAAACGGCTCAAAACCCAGAAATGCCAGCTGCCGCCCAGGAAGGATTTGGTTACATCGTCCAGACCATGCGCGCTTCGATGAAACCAGAAGCAACATTTAATGGAAACTCACCGGTAACCAGTTTTTTGGAAAAATTGGATGACCACTTCATGCTCTACCCCGTGCACGAGTTTCAAAAATTTACCTTAGCTACCAGCGCTTTGAGGGACCAAGCGCTTAACTGGTTCAAATGTATAGGCAGAAGTCTCTTGGGTCAAGCAGGAAGTCCCACCTATACTTACGAAAATTTCAAGACTGCCCTACTAAAAGCCTTCCCTGTTGTAAGGGATCGTGCGAAATTAGAAACGGAACTTTTCAGTATATATCAACAAAGAATCGAAAACCTCTCGAGCTTTATTTTAAGAAAAATTCACATTTTCAAGCTCTTGTATGGAAACCGTCCGAATCCTGAAATAATTCAAGTGATTTTGCCGAGGTTACTACCCCAAGTGCAAGACTTTATTGAATTAAGAAATCCGACTACACTGGAAAAGTTATTTGAGCTAGCAATCCAGTTTGAAAGTAGAAGAACGGCGGACGTCGAAAGAAGACGCCAATATCAACAACGAAACCAATTTGGTACGCCAAGACTACAGGAAACTCAAGTACACGGCTACGGAGAAAAAGCGAATCAGTGGGCAAGGAAACCCGAGCATTCAAAAACAGCCGGCGAACGTCGACAGTTCAATAGCAACCCAGGAAAAAAGTCTCAAGGCCAGTGGAAAAAGAAGGAAAGCACGGAAAGGAAAAATAATTTAAACTAAAACGGATTTCTGCTGACGAGAGGGTGCGGAAATCCGAAGGTCACGAAAACCCCTCTTCCTACAAGTTAAATACAGTAATGGTGAAAAATCTGACTCTTCCGAAGATTGAAGTCTTGGTGAATAATATCCCAGCCACCGCACTCCTGGATACAGGCGCGCAGTGTTTCCTGTGTGGCAGAAGAATTTTTTAGGAAGTATTTTCGCAAATACCGCATATATAATTCGGATAATACGACAGTGTTAGCGGCGCAAGGAGAAAAATGTAAGTGCATAGGTAAAGTACCTTTGTATATCCGTATCAAGGACGAACAAGTAAAGGTGATGTTTTTTATAGTAAAGAATCTGCAAGCACATTTAATCTTAGGGATAGATTTTCTTTCAGACGCACAAGCAACACTGGATTTTAATGAAGCGTCCCTTAAGCTGACAATGAAACCAGTTCGTACTGAAAACGCTGAACCGCCGATGTTAAAACTTGACCACCTGCCTAATGACGAGCAAGATAGAATCCGACAAGTGGTAAGTGAATTTGCTTCGTTATTTAGTGATATTCCACGATTTACTCAGGTTACTAACCATAGTATTGACACCGGAGATGCAATGCCAGTTCGCCAAAAACCATACCGGTATGATAAGAATAAGGAAAAAATTATAGAATGGCATATTACCGATATGCTACGTAAAAAGATCATAACGCCCATCTCAAGTAGTTATGCTAGCCCGGTGGTTTTATGTAAGAAAAATAATGATTATCCTTTGGAGCATCCAAAAAGGTGGAGATTCGCTATTGATTACCGTAAATTAAACTCCATAACTAAATATCCGGTATATCCGTTACCGATCATAGAAGAAATTTTAAGGAACATAAAATCAACCAAATTTATGACGACTTTAGACTTAACGACTGGTTATTTTCAAATAGGGGTTAGGTGTGAGGACGTGCCTAAGACTGCTTTTATAACCAAGTCTGGCACTTATGCATTTTTGCGTATGCCGTTTGGCCTTTCAGGGGCCCCGGCAACATTTCAGCGATGCATGGACATTGTGTTAAGACCTGTTCTTGGAAAGTCCACATTTATCTATTTAGACGATATCATTATTACTAGTGATAATCTTGACCAACATGTACAGGGTTTAAGACAGGTATTTTCCTTATTAAATGAGGCCGGTCTAAAAGTTAATGTCGAAAAGTGCAAATTTGTAGCCCCTGAATTAAAATATTTAGGTTACAAAATATCTCAAAAAGGGATCGAGACAGATGAATAAAAAATAATCGCTGTACAAAAGTATCCAACTCCAAACACGGCAAAGAAGCTCTCTTCTTTTCTAGGACTTTGTTCATATTATAGGTCCTTTATAAAAGATTTTGCGGCTATCGCGGAGCCATTGTTAAAATTAAAAAGGAAAAAGGCAAGATTCTCGTGGACGGCCGAAGCCAATAGTGCTTTCGAAAAATTAAAACAAGCATTAACGCAAGCCCCTGTGTTGAAATTTCCTGAAAAGGATGAGAATTTAGAAATCTCAGCGGATGCTTCGGATTATGCGGTAGGAGCGGTACTTTCGCAAAATCAGCAGCCCGTGGCATTTTTTAGCCGAACTTTAAATCAAACACAAAGAAACTATTCCGCGACCGAGAGAGAGGCACTTGCAGTTCTGTTAGCAGTGCAAAAGTTCCGAGTCTATTTTGAAAAGGCGCCGATAACAGTGTACTCTGATCATGCGGCGGTAACTAGATTGTACTCAGGGAAAAATTTATCCCCAAGGTTAATAAGATGGGCACTCAAGCTGCAAGAATATAATCTGGTAATCAAGCATACCCCCGGAAAGGAAAATATCGTAGCAGATGCCCTATCAAGAATTAAAATAAACGAACAAGGTAATACCGTAAAGGTGGCAATGCTCACAGCATGTACAATAAATTCCCGAGAAACTGTAATAACCGAACTGGGTAAGGATCCTGAGTTTGGAAGCATTTATGAGTATTTGAAGGATCCTGAAAATTTTAGCCACGAAGATATTGTGGCGATAAGAAATAGGGCGGCCCATTACGAACTAATAGATGGTCTATTATTCTATACAAAAACTACGAATTCCAACATCGAATTTCGACCTGTTATCCCAGCTAGTCTTAGATTAAATATCCTGCAGGAGCTCCATGACAGCCCTTTAGCTTCTCATGCTGGTATTCGAAAAACTATCCAACGCGTACGCGAGGCAGTCTACTTTCCTGAACTGCAAAAGTTAACAAGGGCGTATGTCCAGTCCTGCCCAACATGTCAAGCAGTTAATTATATTAATTTCCGCCCGGCCGGGTTTCTAAATAGTATTAAATCCGAATTTCCAAATGAAATAATTGGCATCGATTTATTGGGCCCTTTCCCAAAAAGTCAGTTAAATAAAAGTCGGTATCTCCTTGTTATGGTTGATCATTTTAGTAAATGGACCGAAATTGTTCCCTTAAAACGAGCCTCCGCGAAATTAGTTACTGATTCTATTTTAAATAAATATATTTTAAAATACGGGGCGCCCCTAAAAGTTATATCGGATAATGGTCCTCAATTTGTAAGTAATATATTTGAAGACATGTGCCAAAAACTGGGCATACGTCATTTAAAAATGGTCCCGTATCGGCCGCAATCAAATATAGCAGAACGGGTTAATAGAAATATAGTGAAAATTATCCGTAGTTATGTTAAAAATTTTCATAAAAACTGGGATAACTATGTCAATGAATTTACTTTCCCCTTAGGACCGCAAAACATGATACTACGGGCAAAACTCCTGCTGAGTTATTTCTAGGTAGAAAGATTATAACGCCGTTAGATAAATTATTTTATGTGCAACAAAGAGCCCCAGAATTTAAAATGGGTGATATAGAAAAACTAATAAAAGAAGCAAAAAAGAATACGGAAGTAGCACAAAGAAAACAGAAGTTCTATTATGATTTGAAACGACGGGGAGTAACTTATAAAGTAGGGGATGAAGTTTTAAAAATTAAGCATTCACTTTCTTCAGCACCAGAAGATAAAACTGCCAAATTTTTTCCACGATTTGAAGGACCATATGTTATAGAAAAAATAACTCACGCTGTAGTAGTGTTAAAAGCCAGAAATGGTGAAACCTGTTCCGCAAACATTGATCAAATCAAGCCCTACTTCGATCGTAATAAAATGCAAATATTTTCAGATCTTTTGCAGGATCCGGCACGGCAGACACCGCAGGCACAAGCTCCAGAGGTGGAAAAACGACAAGTACAAGGGCAAGCCAATAAGAGGCAGGAGCAAGTGAAAAGAAAATTGCCCCGCGGAAAAATTGAAGGTAGCAAGAAAAAGAAACCGTTCCACCGTCCAGAAAAGAGAGTTCACGAACACCCCCAGAATGAAGAAGGGAGAAGGACGACGTATGTGAAGAGAACCAGGAGAAATGACGGCAACTATAACCCGGCTCTAAAACGGATCTACTCATCCGACAGGACTCTCCGCAGTAAATGTCGGCGAACTGCGGAAGGGCCATCAGCGGCGGAGGAAAAGTTACAAGGAAAATTTGAACGGCCAGCAACGAGGTCCAAGCAGGATCACGACAGAAGTTTCCCGGTTCCGCCAAGACCAGCTGCCTTCAAACGGCCAAGACCACAAGCAGAGGAGAGAAGGAAGGTGTTCAAGGGTGGCCGAACTGGTGAAAAACGGAAGCTTCCAGAGGAAAGCACTGAAGGGCGAGCCCGTACAAGAAGGAGGATAAATCAAGCTACTATCTGTAGTACCTTTAAAGACTGGGCCCAGAAAAGGATGTCCGAATATTACAAAGATAAGTAAAATTTTATGTTACTTTGCAAACTTAAGTTAATCTTTCATTCTTACTGCAAGTGGCAGATTTCAAGAAGTTTTACCTCATGCGAGGTCTACCTTTATCGCCAAAAGGGCGAGAAATGAGTTGTGACCGATTTTGGTATTATGTTTTTCAATTACTCGCGCGTAAAACTAAAGTTGATGTATAATAGCGTTGTGTAAAGACTTAAATATTGTAAAAAGTTATTGTATAAATTTTATTTAAAACATTCTAGCAAGAGAGAAGTTTTAGTCTGAAAGACTTTTTGAAATGTAGTATTTCAATGTAGAAAGAATTGGCACTTGCTTTGAAAAGAATAGAAGTTAACAATGTACTACTAATGTATGTTTTCAAATGTGTAAAATTAACGGCATGTTGATATGTTCTTATATACAATGTGAACTGTTATTTTAAATGTTAAGAAATACCGTGATATGGTAAAGGTGAATGTTAAAATTTTTTATTCGTGTGACTGTAAAAAGACTAAAGCATGGCGAATATGTGTTAAAGGTTGAGTGATGTAGTTAGGCTCTCTGACGCTACACTTTAGAGTTAGCCACTTTTAGAATAGTACCTCAGGGTTTAGAGTTGAAATTAGGGTGTGTTAAGAGGTCTTGTTATGTTGAATTTTAACACGTTAGTGTTTTGATTGTAGGAGGAAGTGTGGAACACGTAGACAGAAACACAATCGTGTTTGGTGTTCTTTTACAACACATGTCAGAGAGCACGGGGAGAGATAATTAAAATCGTCATGAATGAAATAAGAATGTTAAGAGAAGTATAATTGTATATGTTACTTACCATTTCATTGTGTAACATTTCATTAAACTAGTTTTCCTTCCAGATCTCTGGAAGGAACCAGAATTGAATAAAAGCTCCTGTTTATATGCAGTACAGATGAAAAAAATTGTTGTATATCCTGGGAGCTGCTATTGTAACAAATTTCTTTCTTTTAAATTTCTAGTTTCTAGCGAAGTATGTTTGTAAAAGTTTGGCCTCGCGTTAGATTCTAGAGCTAAAAGTTTTCAACAAGGTCGTTTTAGACCTTACTTTCAAACTAATTAACTCTGGCGGAAAGTATGTAAGGATCTTAAGTTTTACTAACGTTTATTTTATTTTAAATCTTTACTATCACTTCTTATTTTCTACTTCCGGCCAGAATTATAAGCGTTAAGGTTTTTATGCAAAGTTTGTCTGGCGAACGCCAAGTATTTAAGTTGTGGCCTTTTGCCAAGCGAGAGAGCGGAAGCAGTGAGTCAAAGCAGGCCGCTTACCTTAGAAGTTACGCAGTTGCTGTTTGCCTTCCAGGCCAGAGGTTTTAATCCTCTTGATAAATTTAAACGTATTGTAGTGTTCACAGTCTCTGTACTACATACGCTTCCTGTTATTATAAGGCCAATCTTCCACGTTTATTATTCTAAAGTTAAATTAGAGTTTAGTTTTTATTTTTATACTTTTACGTTAGACCCCAAGTAGCGGGTCAGTGTATTCCGAAGTACAGAAGTTATTGTATATAGAGAAAAATAAAGGGTTTTGTATACCCTTCGTCTGTATCCTGTCTACTTACCACAATTAGTGAACATAGCTTTAGTAAGCTCTCTGTTCCGAGTCAGGTACTTGTATGTTCCCGAAGAAGGTAAGAAGGAACATTGACCCTGATAAAGTCACATGATGTCAAACTCGAGAACACAAAATAATTTCTGCTGCGGAATAGCCATTTTAAACATGTGACGGTTACCACGCAAAACAGAAGACAACTGACATCTAGCGGCTATTAATATAAACTAGACTATGTATTCGTTTCGCCAATAGCCGAGCCAATGAGCAGTGATCGATAGTTTGGACAAAATAACACTTTGTAATACGTATATTCTTTTTAAAACACGGTGTACTTCATTAATTTATTTTAAATTTTGCCTAATTTCAGATCTGTTAGTGAATTTCTAAACTCTTCTTGAAACACACATGGATGTTTGAAGCAATTTAAATTTCATATACAGTTGTAATCTAATTCGTAGGTAATGAACACTTAGTGTATTTGTTGTACTGTAACCAGATACTTGTGATCGAATAGTTAAGACCGTTGAATGCTGGGAGTTCAATCCAGGTTCAGTCCCAAGCGAATGTGCTGGCTGTATGTTGGTTTCCGTGGTTTAATCCATGTGTAATCTTAATACGGACCTTAGAAAGCCCTCAGCAAAGGCATAATTCCCAATAGGCAAATGGCCCTCGTGTTGCTTTGTCACATTCAAAAATAACCAGTGAAACCAGGATGGAACAGGACTAAATGTGGAAGCACCAACACATCGCCATAGGCAAAACTGGTGTCGCTCCTTCACACTAACCGTCTTGAGAAGAACACCTCCATAGGGCGCACTTACACCACGCACCGGTGTTAATTGAGAAATTTTCATCGGGGCATACAGAACTTGGGGTACAAAGTATGGCCGGGAGATAAAGTTGCTGATGACACATGACAATGACATTAAAATACAATACCATACATTACAATTGGTGGTGAAATATAAATATAAGTATAGGTACACAAAATGAACATAAATAAAGAAATATAATTGAATGGAAAAACATTAAACTTTACTATCTTGGTTAAATTATTGTGATATTAATGTGATGTAATTTGGTACATATTTGAGAATTGCATTGTGGATGTCCTGGGTTTAAGTTGATAGGTTTGCTCAGTGTGCAGTGTCAGTACGGAGTTGCAGTTCATGGATGGTTCACAGTTCATTGACAGTTCATAAAAAGTTCATGGATTGAGTCAGTTCATAATTCTCAGTAACTGTTATTTGATCAAAGTCTATGTTTGTGAAAGTTCACTGGTAGTTCATAGGAGGTACATAATCCAAGTCACAGTTTATAGCTCGCAGTAACAGTCATTTGATTAAAGTCAAGGCATGAGAAAGTTCATAGTCTCATACATAGAGTTCACCAGTTCCAGTTATGCCATTTTTTAGTGTGCATAACGGTGGTCGTATTGTCTAGGTACTAAATCAGTGCTGACCTTGATATACTAAGATATTTCATTGGATTGACTAACCAGCATAACCAGTGTACAACCACATGTACAATTTTCACTGTTTGAAAGTCATTATTTTACTATAATGTTGCTATTTTTTTAATCTCGCCTCCACGGCTTAATCTCTGTCTAAGAATTTTGTAATGTTTCGCTTTAGTAAAGGTTCATTTACTTCAGTAAAGCATTTTCAACTTAAAAATTAGGAAGAATAAAAGAAAACGAAAAAGCACACCTATGAGAAAATCCATGCAGTAAAAATTCTGGAATTATACGACCTTGCGAAACATCAAAAGAAGTATATTTAGTTAAAAGGCAATTTAATTTCTTAAGGAAAAATCCCCTCCCGTACATACTTTTTGCACAAGTTGCGGTTTGTTCTATCATTTCAGGAAAACTTAAAATAGCTGCTGTTCGAAATAAGTGGCTGAATGATCCCTTTAGCTGCATTTGAAAAAGAAAGATATTGCTACTACAAAAACTAGAATATTGAATTATATTTTGAGGGGGGGAAAGGTTCCAAGTTATTATTGTGTTAAAAGCCATTTTCCAGCATAATCTCAAAAGCCCACTGGAGCCAGATGAACTCTTCTTCCATTACTACGTTATATGTAATTAATACTAATTACAGACTCTGCATTGCATATCCATCTATCTATCTCGTACTTATAAAAAGGGGGATTCTAACATTTATCTTCACTACATGCTGTTCCATATTATGTAAGCTGTCACTTCCCAAACTGCTTAAAAATTTTCAGAGAACCTAAGTAAACAGTTTTTAATAGATCTTTAAAATAATGGATTTATATAGATTTATTTTAATTATTTTGTTTACGTGACTAACTTGTTCTATCTGTAAGTTGATTCGGATCACCTTATTTACTGCTAAAGTTTTTCTGTGACTGCGGTATGCTGTTATTAAGTTGATTTCATTCTGCATTTAACTAGTAAAAGCAAAATACGGTTTAATTTTTATAACCTAAATTCAGTGCATTAACTGTATCTTTTGATGAATTATGCTTATGGAATTCAACAAAGAGACAGAAAGGAAGTGAAAATTCGCCGTTACTAGAACTGTTTGAGCAAAAAAAAAAAAAAAAAAAAAAAAAAAAAACGAAATAAAAGATCCTAAGAGCGTTTGATAATAAATAGAATAAAAAAATTATTTCTTTGCTAATAGTCTTAATTCAGAACATCAAGCAAAACACATATTAGCCTCAAAACGTATAGCTTCAAAAAACAGCAGTTGTGAGTTGTTTTAAGTTCTTGAAATGCTCTCAGTTTAGATGATGCACAGAAAATTATCTCGAATAATGTTAATTCAATTAACTTTAATTAATTAAAAAGTAAAATCTTACATTGTAGAGACATTAGGATTTTTGGAAGCTGGCAAGATGAAAATTAGCAAAGCCTTCGCCGGGAATCGAACCGCGGACATCTCAATTACGCGCTGAGCGTGCGTGCAGACCTCTACACCACGAAGGCTCGCTAAGAAGGTGGGATAAATACCTTATATGCTCCCCCTTTTTAAAGGGCGACTGGGGATTTTAGGGAACCCAATCGCCAAATCCTGGGTGAGGAGAATCATCATCCAACACCCTTTTAGTTCGGGCACCACTGTAGACGAATTGGGATTTTTTGGAAGCTGTCAAGATGAAAAATTAGCAATGCCTTCGCCGGGAATCGAACCACAGACCTCTTAATTACGCGTTGAGCGTGCAGACCACTACACCACGAAGGCTCGCTGAGCAGGCGGGAGAAATGCCTTATAACATTACAATTTATAAACATATCATTTAAATAATCTTGCAAAGTTTTATTATACTGACTTTAAGTTCAAGCAAAACCCCGAAAAGCCCAGGAATGGCGGAGTGGTTATAATTGCTCAACATTGGTAGTTTGACGTGGGTTTAAAATCCAGAGATTGGCTGCATACGAGTTTTCGTATTTTCCTCATGTGTAACGTAAATGCAAGCAAGTCCCACTTAGAAAAGTTTTTACAAAGACAACCATCCCCTTGAGCAAGTAGTCACAGCGTGCTTGCCATAGTCAAATAAACGAAACCAAAATCAGGCAAAATAGTTCTCTGGTGCTTCACAGATCTCAAAATTAGAAACGAGCTTCAACTCGTATATTTCTGAAGGTTCCATACGAGGGTCCCATACTATACTACTAGCTATCTAAACTGCCGTACCATGAAGAACAAGCGATATCAGATTTACTGGACAAATAAGATAAGGCATGAGGATGAATTGTTTAAAATTGTGCCCACTTTCGTCTTGCGGAGCAAGAAAAAATCAATATTTTGTATTACCAGAAGATTCGAATACGACAGTCATGATGTTGTAGACAGAATCAAGATTCATCTGAAAAGTTAGTGTCTTTCCATTCCTTTATTTATATGCCTGGAATTCATCCGGATCATTGAAAGTGCATGAATCAGCGATATAGAGCTAACGGTAATCGCAACAACGTACGCCTTGCAAAAATTCCCTTCCTCTACAGACAACGTCGTATGGTGCATGATGAAACAGAGTGCTGTGCAGCAGATCCTAATTCTTGATGTCTCTGTTTGGTTTGTCATTGCTATCCTAACAACATGCCTGTCCTCCAGCAATGTGACCATAGTGACGAAGTTGGTGAAATCATTCCCATCAATCAGTCCACGTTTCCTGCATCCACCGATTCCTTATTCGCATCATCGTGGCTTGATTTCATACAACACGTGCACTGCTTCCTGAATGCATAGTTTATATAAGCCATAATCTTTTTTTTTTTTTTTTTTTTTTTTGTCAACTTCAGAAACTTGTCTGAATAACTTCATTTTTTAAAAAACATAATTCTAATACTTATTTAAAGTATTAAGTACTTCTAGTATGCCTTCAATCGAGATAGTGGTTAGCGGCGTTTATTGCGGCACCGAAGGGCCCTTGTTCGATTCCCGGAGAAGGCTTGGATGCTTGTCAATGTATAGTGTCTCTGCAGCATGGGTTCACTCTAAATATGCAGCGAGCGGAAAGCCATCTCAAGAGATTGTTGGTAAGGAAAGAGGTGTGGGAGACCCTTGGACCCGCCACCAGGGGTGCTCTCCATCGAAATTGGGGGCGGAACTGAGCAAAGTCTTCCTGTCACCTGCATGGTGCTCAAAAGGCTTTTGACAACGACAGGCGCTATCGTGCACTCCTCGCCACGATAAATTCCGCGGGCCTTATGTTATTTCCAGACAATTGATTATAAGTTACAACACAATAACATTACTAGTATTCCTAGTATTTACTTAAAGTTTCTCTCTTTTTATAATACTTCTAGATGATGGTTCTGGTGCACATGTCTGCAAATGCGCAGCAATTCTAATCATTTGCATGCCATATCGAGGTCTACTGATGGTGAAAATTTCAAGCTCATTAGAAGTTCCCTTCATAATGCACATTTTGAATGACAAAGAGTGTTCATAAATTATTCGATGTATTAAAACTTCTCATGAATCAAATCATTTATATGCATTAACGAAGCTAAATAAATAAAACTTCCAAAATTTCATTAAACTAACTTTACGTCTAAGCAGACATGTCGACTAAAAATTATCTGATGATTCACACTGCAATGATTAATAATCAAGAATGAAATTTCTATAAAAGAAGTGAATTATTACAGTAATATTCATATATCAATCTGTATGAAATATTTTAGTTTTCTAATGCATTTCCCTAATTAGAAATTTCCATTTACTTAAAAATAATTTTGATCCAGTTCACGTAAAAAACCTCTTAGCATTGCTATGCAGACTGAAGCTATAAAAAAGGGAAATATTTTCTCTAAAATTGAATTATATTTCATCTAAAATTCATAATTATTTCGTTTACTTCAAAATGCGAAGAAGTTAAACTAATAATAGAATGTTATGAATGGGGTGCCGTAAGGGATGAGTAAGGAAAACTATACGGTACAAAACAGTTCTTTTGGGAATGTATGTAAATAGTTAAGCATTGTGTTCTACAAAACTACAACGCACGAAGAAAATCCTTCGCTTAGTATGTAATTTTTATTATCCGTTTCTTGTGGCCGGTGTTCTAACCGAAGGAGTAAGTAATGTTTACGTTCTGTTTTTAAGCTATAGGTGAATTTTCGAGAAATATGTTGACTTTTGATATAGTTTTTCTCCTTTTTGGATAACTCGAAATTTTTATATACATTACTTTCTGGTCGAAAACGAGGCCATTATAAGTTTGTAAAATGTCTTTTTTTAATTCAAAAGGAAGGAACTCTAAATAAATATTGAATTCAAATACTGTGCCTTAGCTGAGAAACCTCTCTTAAGAAATATAGCTCATTGAATTTAATTATCCTAGAACAGGATTAATGAACTTGGGATATTTAGAAGTTATTAATCTTATTACCTCGCAGAGCATCGGAAGGTTTGCAAAGTCCACGTAGTGGCGAATTTTGATAACTCTGTGTAGTGGAGATCATTGCCGAATAACAATTACGCTGTATATGAAAACAAAATTTATGTTAAATTTATGTTGAAAATTATGTTAAACTTATGCAGTTAAATTTGTTATTCTCGCATATTGGTTAAAGTAAAAGCATAAACTTTCACAGATACGATTTTTTTTATATTCTTTACCCCTTTTCCAGGTCTTCGCTTGCAATTTAAACATACGATCTATTAAACAAAAGCTTTAAAACTATTCAGTTAACCTGCATTTAATAACTGATCGTGATCCTCCCAAATTAGCTAAACCACCTTGCATGACACATGGTGACACCTTTGTGATATATCAAGTGAAAGTTTGTTTTGAGTTTTTTCACTCCGATACAGAAGTTACAAAGAAGCATTTAGAAAGGGGTATTACTTTTATTACTGTAAACTGTTTATTTTGTAAATTGTGGTATAGATAATCTAGACTAAATGGCAAAGTATATTAAAAACCAGTTTTTCGACATTAACTAGTTCAAAAATTTTATACTTTGAATACTGCAGCAGCAAATGTACAGATTGTTTACAAGAACGTAACAAAGTAGAATTTCGATAAGGAAATTATAACTGCATTTGAGTTTACCATTACAAGGTTTTACAGAACTTCTACAGGAACTTTGGAAAGCACGTTTTTCGGGGAGCAGGTTGTTGTAAGCTTATATACAGAAATATACAGAAAAAGTCGAAACTACAGCAATGCTATAAGCAAACTGAAAAACGCATTATTTCTGCAATGAAATTATAGAATTGTTAAAGTTCAATAGACAGTGCAATTGAAATTATTTCAGCGGTTCCGAAGCGCATGTTGCTTTTGAAATTCTTGCTGTATATTCATTGTATTTCTTGACTCTTATTTTAAGTCTTTTGAAACGTGAAGCTGCGCATTTTTCTTCTTTAGAGAATTTTTTATTGATGAGAAATATTTGATCTTTTTAGTATCTGTTTAGACATTTTTTACAGTACACATGCACACTTGAACTAGTAAATATACTGTAAATGAAAAAAGTATGCTGCAAAATGTCAGTAAATTTTTAAGTAAATTGCTATTTTTATTCCCACAGCACTTTGTGAAAATAGGAGCTTGACTTAATAACTTCCCCTCCCTTGATATAACATTTTTCGCACATTTGTTTATAGGTTATCTTAAAATGTTGCATCAAACAACCGTATTTTCAAATGTATACTTTCTTATTTCTTATGTATATATACCATTGTTCACGGGTGAAAATTCTATTGCTGCATGTTTTTAGTTTTTGACCTTCAAACGTTTTTAGATTAACTAAAGTAAATATTAAATTTTCTTATGTATAGATACATTTCTGTGGTTATAGTATTGAAATATTCTCCCAGCCGCAAAAACCAGTAACCATAAAATTCTGCCTTTTCCACACATGATTATTTTGTACAAATAAATCTCTAAGCTCGTGTATTAGGAATCCTCCTGCAACATAGAGGCATCTTGGACTTCTAAAAATTCAAAATTCCTTCGTGCTGAAACTTTAAGAATAAAGTCAAACCGAATATTTTTTCATGCTACAAAGTTTAAGGTACTGTTAAACTTGATTCCCATCTATCTCTAAATGTAAAGAAAGCGTAAGAAATTATGCTGCATAGAGGCAAAGTAATTTGCATTCTAGACCTTAATAATTTCTAAAATAATTGTTGATCTTAAATCTTAATCTCTCACGAATGTTACTACCAATAGGTATGTGTTTGGATTTCTTGAGTTTCTGTAAAATTTCAGGTGAAATATTAAATTTTAAATGAACTTCCCTATTTTCATTTTTAGGTATGACTAAATTGTGCCAACGAGCCCTTTTGGCTCTCGTGATTTTCGGTCTGGTGAAAGAACAGGAAGCAACTGCCTCGCTGTTTTTCCAGGCCATCACGTCAGCTTTGGCAACCATACCCTTTAGTGCAGGTCCTATAACAACAGGCCTTGTTGGAGCAAAATTAGCCATAGGAGCTAAACTTCTGTTTTATCTAGGGTATTTTGGCCAAGGCCGATCAAAACCTAAGCCGCCGCCCATGCGGCCCCCAAAAAATACTTTTTCTAAACCAGGTGGCGGTGGTGGATTTCCAGCACCAGGAGGCTCTCAGTTTGGTGGTGGATTGCCTCTGCCTTATGCTTTATCTGGAGCAGGGGGGTTTCCCCCTCAGCAGCCTGGAGGGGGTTTAGGACCTTATGGAGTATTTCCCCCTCAGCAGCCTGGAGGTGGACTAGGAAATTATGGAGGATTTCCCCCTCAGCAGCCTGGAGGTGGACAAGGACCTTATGGAGGATTTGATCCGGCTGAACTTTTTCAAGCATTAGCGGCTCAAGGAATTGATCCAAATTTAGCTATGCAAGCAATGAACAGGGAAGGAGGAGGATTCGGTGGAGATGCATCAAGTTTTGAACAAACCTTACCACAAGTTGAGTATTCTATTTTAATTACTTAGTGTGTTTTTATGCGAATGAATGAGAATCGATTGATGCATTGAACTAACAGAATTGGTCTTTCAATATTTCTGAATGCGTAACGCAAACTCCCAGTATAACAGTTAGCACTTGTCATAAGTTTCAAGTTATTTTGTATTGCACACATCTGGGCTACTATTTGGGTGAAAAATTTAAAATTTGTTTCAGCGATAAATTTTTACTATAAAGGACATTGACGAAGCTTCTGCTTTGCCAAATTTCTTAACATGGGAAGCTGAAAATTAAAAATCTGTAAACTTTTTCATTTACTTTGATATCTCTAGAAATCAAATCTACAAACAAACAAAAATAAACTTATTAACAAAAGATGAACTACACGTGGGCGTTACAAAAGGGAATACCGAAAATTACACTTGCAATCTCATTTTTTGTTTAACAAAATATTAATATAGGGGAACAGAATTTGTAAAATTTTAGCTTTATAGAATAAGCGATTAACTCTGAAAGATGGCTGTTCAGTGTTAAACATTGACCATAATTCTAAGCCTTGTTAACGTAAATCCATACTTTACCTCTCGATGAATTAACATTAAATACATACATTGTCTTTAGTCTACCAGTATTCAGACTGTATATAGTCAATGGTACTAAATACGTAGAAGTGTAGTTGTGCAACAGTAACTTATGCCTTCGAGCTACCTTTCAAAATTGAAAAGATAACTAATAATTTTAACATTAACTATATTTTACATAGTTTCCTAATACAGTTATCTTCATAGGTGGGGGAGGATTTAATCAGTTTCCGCCTAATGCTGGTGTTGGGAATGGAGGTGGTGGGTTCGGAAGTATGCCTCACGATGTTTCAAATAGTCTACCTCCGTCGCCAGGTCTCGATACTCCTGCAGCCGATGGAGGAGCTGGATCCGAAGAGGATATCGAGAGTTTCTTTACTTTCCTTCGTGATATGGATGATAATACTTGTATTTCCAGGCTGATGTGTGACATTGGCGCAGATCCTTCCTTTTTGGGAGACTTCTCGGAGAATATTCACGGAATTATCAGGTAATAATTTTTATTTTAAAGTTAAATCTGGAATTCTGAAATTAGTCTTGCTTCAGAAGTATCAATAATTCATTATAGTTGCATCATGTACCTGTAACAATCACTTTGATGTCGTCAGTATAGTGTTAAAGTATCACGAGATTAATACATTTAACTTTTCAATTTAGATTTAAGGAGTACAAATTTAATTCATCTAAAGTCAAATTTCCTAACTATGCAATTAAGCTTTAAGTGCTTCATATTTAGCGTTTTTCTTAATTTTGTACATAAAATTTAAAATACTTGAATAAATCCGGAAACAATAGATTTCGAACACTAAAGTTGACAGTCAATTTATAAATTCAACTAAAGGAAAGCTAACAAATTTCGAAGCACATGACTTGAAAAATTCAAAATTTTCTTTAATTCATTTTAATTAACGACTTTCGGTAATTCAGACTAGTTGAAATTTAGGAGCGCTATGTCACCTTCTTCAGAACTGGTTCTACATCATACAGAAAGTGAGAAACTTGTTGAGGTTGCAACCTTTCTCTTTTCGAAAGTAAATATTTAACCTAAACTACTTTTGTCATCAAGGTCTTAAGTTATCTAAAAATGTTAGATAAATTGTAAACACTTGGGCTCAAACGAGGAGGCCAAGTATTGGAGGACTAATTTTTTAAAATTTTAAATATTAATGTAGGATCACCTTCCGTGTCTTCTAGATATGGCTTTTTCAAGAATTTGAGGTATGCTTTTATTTGCCATTCTGTGGTGAGTCTGAGATTTTGTCTTGTAAATGATTCTAAGTATGTTGGAATAAAACTGAGGTATGCATAGACAGTTCTACAAAGTCCATAATTGCAAATAAGAGCATTATGCTTGGGATCTTCGGCCTTGCAATGCTCTATTGCGACAAAATGCCTATTTTGTCCTTCAAATTTTTTTAAAAGATTGAAATGCGTAAATTTAAAATTTTACAATCGCCAAAATGTAGACATTAAATGCCGCAGATGAAGCCTCAGATCATCTGGCCACCTCCATGTTTTACTGAAGGAGTAAGATGGTCTGAAGTTCAGTATTGGCGTTTCACTTCACTTTCTCCTTTTTATCACTCGCGAATATATGCTTTAATCTACAAATATAACCAAAATTCTTAAATTCTGGTGAATTCATACCTTCAGTTCGCTTTATCATGAAATCCCTTCCTTCCAGTTATTCGGTAATGAAAGTTAATTTTAAAACATTTCTAAACGGATTCTGTTACTAGGTGTACTGAATATTCGTTGGACTTGAGTTAATTTTCCTGCTATTTTTCTTTGCATTTTGTTAAACTCCTTTGAAGCTTTGATGGTTTTTCAGACATCTTACTCGATAGCTCGGAATTTTAAGAGATTTCTTTACTATCCAGTAGATAAGCTATTCTCAAATGTTCAAGATTGCAATGAAAAATTGAATTTTCTCATGACAAAAGAATCTTTTTCGAACTATGTCAGAAAAGCGGTTGACTTTGAACCTTGCTGTATAAGGTTCTTTTTAAAACAGAGTACACCTTGGCGACATTTTCTCAAGCTGATTCGCCAAGGACAAGAGCAGTTTTCAAAATGGTATCTCGCTGCAAATTCCTGAAGAAGCAACAAGTCAATAAAGTTCTAGTAAAAGGTAAAAAAAATCAAATTTAACTTGGTTTTCTGTTCTACCATATATGGTTTCGAAATAATTTTGATGTACCTTGTAATCTAAAAATGCTGTATTACTGTCATGAATTATGATCTACAAAATTTTTACCACCGTTGTTAATTAAGCATTCATTCTTTAAAGAAATTAATCCTTCTCAAATCGGCCCAGCGGTAAAGACGCTGAACACTGTTAGTTCGGTCCGAGGTTCGAATCCCGTGAACGGGCTGGCTGCATGGGTGTTTTCGTGGTTTTCTCCCTGAGTAACGTGTATACGGGTCAGTTTCCCTTAAAGTCCTTCACGAAGGCATCCCTCCCTTTAGGCAGATAGCCCTCGTGTGCTTTGCCATAACTGAATAATCCAATCCTTCTCAAATCGACCATCCTAACACATTCAAGAACGTTTCTCATGCTTTAATTTCGCAAATTAAGAAAATCTTAAAATTCAACTAACCGAACTGAATTTAATTAACCAAACCGTATTAAATTTCCGAATGCTAGTGGAACAATGTTTCGAAGAAGTCTTAGATCTTTCACTAGGGAAGATGCATGCTTGTTTTATACGCATGCAAACTTGTAAACTGAAAAATCTGAAATTTAACTTTTAAAGTCCATGCTTAAACTTTAAGCGTCAGTATGAATTGATATAAGCATGTGGAGGAGGGGGAAAATTAAATTTTGGATATAAGAGCATGGCTTAAGGGGAGTTGGAACCCCAAAATCTTCAAAAAATTAAGATTTCGGATTTTTGAATTTTCATTCTCTACACTTTTCTTTCTAAAAATACCATTCTTTAATCTCTATGAAAATTATAACTGTAAAATCTAGTTTTAATTTGTTGTCTACTGCTTTGATAAATAGAGGATTTTTACATAAACTCGTTTTTCTCCAAACGTGGTTTTTTTATACTCGATGTACCTTTTCTCAGGAACTACTGTTCACAGGTATCAACTTTTTATGGCTTAGGTTCCCTAATATTTACTGAAAAGAGCTTTTTGTAATAAACTTGGGAAAATTTTTTGTGTGAGAAAAGTGCTAAATTTTATTATGCCTAACAAAACATCCTGTAATTTACTCTAAAATTCAAAATGTTTCAAAAGCTTATTTCAGTATAATCAGATAGGTATACTTTAATTGCAGAAAAAATTTCAAACTTGTATCTACAGCAGATTTTGAGAAAAGGTACGTCGAAAATGGCCAATTTAACATTGTCGGTGTAGAGGTTTCTGATACCCCTTAAAAGTTGCCATAATAACTTAAACATCGGAAATTAATTTAAAGCCAGCCGTATTTGGTATTTTGTCTCAATTTTATTTCTAAATTCAAGGAGTACCCTACCCACCAGCTGTCGAAAGAGTCCCTGAACACGGGTAGTTCTGCCCGAGGTTCGAATCCCGCGAACAGGCTGGTTGCATGGGCGTTTTCGTGGTGTTCCCCATATGTAACGTGTCAATACGAGCCGGTTTCCCTTACAAAGTCCTCCACGAACGCATCCCTCCCTTCCGTGTAGTGCTTTAGGGTGAATAAGTAAGATAATAAAAATAGAAGTACCCTAATCTAAGCGCATTGTATCTTTTTTAGGATTAAAATCTTGTTCTCATAAGTGTTTTAACAAGTCTTTCAAGAAATTCGAATTAAGACTCTTAACATTTGTACCATAGCGCGCCAATGCTATTTTATCTTAATTTCGCATTTAAAGACTCGATGTTTAAAATACTTTATATATTTAATATTTCCATCATGCATGTAGCATTGTATTTAGACGCAAAGTTCTAGAAAAATCAGTTTGGGAATAAGTTGGAAGTTCCGCATGCCCCTAATACATGTTTGAGTTACCAAGTAAAAACTGCTTTAGTGCATCTGTTGCCTCGAAAATGAAGATTTTAAGGTTAGTTGATATATTTAACTTACCTAATTAAGTAACTTGAACTAACAAAGATTTTAGTATCGAGAATTTAAGCCATAAAAGTGGGAAAAGTATGAAATTTTGCTGAGATATGCAGGATTCTCGGTTATATTAGAATGTTAAATAAAGCCGAGGCTATACATGGCCTTTCTAGCAATTACTTACCTTCAGTTTCTGTATAATCAGTTTCTGTAATAGAAATCCAGTGATCTAGATTTGATATCTGTTTTTTCTCCAGTAAAGAGGAAAATAAGCTTATTTACTTCTCGGTAATTTCCATTCATTGAGTTACTACTATGCATAGGAAGTCATAATGTGCACGGAAGTCTTAACCGGCCTTTTCTCCAACCATTGGTCGTAGACATACTTCCAAATACAAAAGTGTTTCAGATAATGTTAAATTTCATCTTTGGGTGTTCCTAAATGTTTTGTAAAAAATATGGAGCAAGATAAAGGAAACATTTCAGACGAGCCCTCGTCCCTAGTTACGAGGGTGAATCTTTAGATTATGGTAACTTGGCGATTTTTTGGCGAAACTTTGGCGACCAACCCTGCTACAGCAACCTGTTACTTTTTTGGACGCCATTTTGTTTTCACGAAGTAAAGGCATGTATTTTTAACTACATTTTTCCAACAATCTGCTAGCCGAATTACGCTTTTGCTAGAACTTTTATGGAACGAAAGTGCTTAATTATGACGAAGATTAGGTGCGAAATTGGGAGAAAGTGTAGAATCGCCCACTGCTTGCCGCGTTTTTAAGAATTGCATATACACGGTATAAATGTACACGTCGACCTATTTTCACTTTAAAAAAATCCCAGAATTGCACAAAAATGGCATTGCGCACACTCTTGACTTTATCCATGTACACATCAACCTATTTTTCACTTTAAAAGTCAAAGAAAGTTGACAAAAAAACCAATTCTTACTCTTGTAAAAAGCGCCAAACAAATAAGTGGGCGCTTCTGCACTTTAGCAGCGAAATTGTTTAAGTGCTTATTAGCTAAAATCCCCATTGAAATTTTCCGGAAAATGTAACATTACATGTCTCATGATTTCTCATTTCTGAGACAAAATCTGCAATTCGAACTGTGTACTTCTCAGATTATTGCTAAAGTCCTAGCTAGCCTAGCTGGTAACCTTTATAGCCTTACCAAAATGTCACCAAACTACCTGTTACCATATTCTAAAGATTAGCCGTTACGAGATGAACTCGCAAAAAAGTGTTACCTCCTGTACAACAATTTAACTAAGCTATTTAGACATCATTTTTAGCATATCTTGATGGATTACTTAATAAAATTGGAATAATTTAAGCAAATTTTCCTTTATCTTGCTCCATATTTACGAGATTTACTAGGGTGTAATCTTAAAATTCATAATATATCGAAACATGCAATTGGTAAAAATTTTCGCGTGTAATTGGCGAGTTTCCAGATGCTATTTTTAATATTAGCATGAAGTTTACTCGTTTAGAATCATAAGTTTAAAATTCATTGGGCTAGAAACATTTTTAAATTTATGCAAGTGATATATCTCAATTATAAAACCTCCCAACGTTTTCAAGAATATGAATTCTATAAGATTGTTTGTATAAGATTTGCTCTTCTGAAAATTTAATATTGATCAATATTTTAAACTTGTATAGTAATAATCTTCGTCGCTTTATCTATTAACATCACAAACTTTTCTGAGCTAGTTTTTTTAACTTGCGTCCAAATGGAGACATTTCCTGACTCCTTAACTTGTGTATGGTTCCTAAATGGTTTGCTAATTTAAAACTGGATATCTATTAAACTTTGTCATACGGAAGTTAAATTTTTGTTTAATTTTGCGTCAAATTTACCTTGGATTAGTATGGGAACTGAGAGGATGCAAAAGATAATTTTTAAATTTAGTTTGCCCGCTCTAAAAACTACCATCATTTGAGTAAAGGTCTGTCGCATAAAAACTTTTAAACACGGATTAAGATGAACAGAAGTGAGTTATGATTTGTTTTTAAAAATATTTCTTTAATTTTAGTAAGGTAAACTCTGTTTAGCTGCCAACTTAAAGTAATTGTTGGTTGAAAGCAGCTTGGATGAAATTCAAGTTCTCAGTTTTGCCACTAATTCTATAGAAATAAAATTGCCTTACTCTTTGTTGGTATCCTTTTCAGCCTCGACAAGAAACGGACGGTTATTAATACACAAATTCATTCAACCTCTATAGTGTACAGACCTTAATGTATACAATATATACCTCGCGTGTTTCATGAGGATTTTCGAGTTTGTTTGGTATCTATATCAAGGAGCATTTTGCCGTTGCAGCAAATTCCATCTTAATATCCACCGCTTGTTTTCTTGTTTTTGTTAATTTGATTACGCCAAAGTACATGAGGGCTATCTAAGGGGTGGATACCTTCGTGGAGGGTTTTCTAAAGGAAACTGGCTGGTATACCTTACCCGTGGGGGGGGGGGAACACGATGCAGCCAGGCAGTTCGCCGGGGTTCAAATCCCGGACGGAACTACCGGTGTTCAGCGATATAACCGCTCGAGAATTGGCGAGCCGCTTTTCCTATTTTAAGAACAGGGAATCGTCAATATCGGCGATTTTATCTGGTCCTATTTTATTGAATGTGAATGGTTTAGGAATTAATAGACATTGAATGGATTGCTTGTGTGAAACTTCGGTTTCTCGCCAAGGCCGCTAAAACACGAGTTCACAAGTGTTTCTTTAAATACAAATGCTATTTATTTTACAGTAAATACGTACTTGGTCTACATACAGACAAATCATTTAACTGGGTTTCTTGAATAATCGCTTTCAGTTAGTCCGATATTCGGAGTCGTTTTCATTAGTTGCATTAATATGTAGAATGTTGAAATAGTTTAATAAACCAAAATTTTTAAATTTCAGCTCTCTAGAAGTTCTGCCATCCAGTGGTGCTTACCAGTATATTTCCATAATGGAAGCAGGAAAGCGAGAAGGTGGCTGCTCGGGGAGATTCCCTCAATGTGGTGATGCTGCTTATGAAATCGTGAAAAACGTAGCACCATCTGTGGGTGTTCCTCAAAACATTAATTCGGATATGGTTAATCAATTGTAATGGGCATCTTGCATATTTATAACTCGTATTTAAAAACTGCCTTTTTAAAATAAACTACCAAATATCTCGAATCTTGCTTTATTTCTTTGTTAAAATTAATTCTTCACTTGCTGATGCTGTAGTTTTGATTTTCAGCTCTACCCAAACAATGGAATGAGGAAGTGTATCTAACTGTTGAAAGTATACAAGTTTGTATGAAGTGATTCCCCTCATCCTGAAGAGCGATATCTTATGTACAACTTACTATATTTTCAAGATTAAATGCATGTAAGATTACTTGAACGTATACCATGAAGTTTTACTTCTGCAGACCTAAACAGAAGCCAGATTTTAATACTTGTTAGCTTCTCTTCTACTTCAAAAATGGAAGTTGTGTATACTTAACATTTAATTGGAATTCTATGAAACGAAACATCGAATTATTGAAACTTAATTAGGGTTCTAACAATCTGTGTTGGAAACTGTCTGCTTTGCCAGGCGTGGAAGTGAATGATTCCCAATTCAAGATTTTAACACTAGCCTTATTCTAGTCTTCCCGAACTGAGAAAGTAGCATTTCCAAGTTCATTTTTACTCTAATAAGTAATGGTAGAATTTGGATAATTAAATGAAACTTGGGTATATTACTTTATAATAGTTTATTTTTTCAAAATTGCCTATACATTATATTATAGAATCCAGTGCCATAAAGCTTTGAAATAAGACTGCTGGATAGCTCAGCTTCTACCGCAGCACGTTTCTTGAAGTTCCTTATGTCCACGGAGTTTTAAAACTCGTCAGTAGAAGTTTTAAAACTCAATCAAAAGAATGGAGTTAACTCCTCTGAACTAAACCCGTTGAGAATTTTAACTATGGTCTAGTTTTCTATAGATATGACTTACCACTTTAATTTCAGCTCATCTTGTACAATTAGGAACGTACAACTCGGTTGTTACACCCCTGAAAAAACTGCTTTGGGTAACTAATCATTTTCGTATTCGCTTTTCCTTTATTACGCCTGTTTTTCAAAGCCACAACTGTATCTCGGAAACTTTCTAAATATTCTGAAAGGAAGCGTCATTTCTCTGCTTAGCATTTTAAGATAATTCTATATAGCATGTCGCCTTTTAAACCGGTTAACAATACAAACGTTTCAGTTTACTTTAAAAATCTATTGCAAATTTACTGAAGAACCTTGAAATAACTCGTGCATGAAAATACGCTTATTCTAGGAATATTACTGTAATTAGTTCAGCGAAAATTCAGCCTAGAATAATCTCATTTTTAACCTTGATTTTATGTATGAAAAATAATCTTAATCAGATGAGCTAATATTATGTATGTTACCGTGAAGGACAAAAATCTGGAGAATGTCAACATTCAAACATGATTGTTTGGTGCATATTCTAAATAGTTGCTAAATATCCTCATTTCTCATATAACAGGCAAATGTCTGCATTCACCATGCCCTGATCCTGAATAAAAATATCAAGTTTTTAAATCTTACGTTATTAAAATATGATATATGTAAAGATAGGAGAAAGCTTAAGTAACAGCACAGGTAAATAAATTATTGAACTTGAAACCAAGAGTACATTCTAAATGAAGAAAATAACGTTAATAAACTTGCGTGTTTCACGTTATACTGTTGAATTTACTGCAGCAACTTGCGCTGTCATGACACTTTTGAATCGCACAAGTCTCCTGCTTTCACAACGCCCGTCTTCGCGGCTTCTCATTTCGACCTCCACCAGATCATTTCTCTGCTTATCGATATACACCGGTGATGATCCGAATGTATAACAATATAGCAGAATAATTGGTCTTTCACACCGACGTATTTGGTATGTGCTGGCAATCACCGGAGAATAATGTTCATACAGTTTCTGCACTTTGAGCATGAATGTGCCAAGATTTTTTAATCATAATGTACAATTATTAATTTTTATTTCATGCACTAGACGTTTTCAGTTTCTTCCTAGATATTTATGTACTGTAATGTATGCTGTAATTTTAGAATATATTGTACTTACACTATATTGTCAAATTCATATATCAAATATTTTAGAATATATTGTCAAATTCAGATACGGTTTTTCATTAATGAAAATACACGAGAAGTAATGTTTAATCTTAAAAATCCATATTTGACCTCTCAGTAGCTTTTTTATATCAATTACTATATGTATATTATATACATTGTAATAGGAACTATTTTCTAACCCCTGTCTATGGACTAATAGGGCATGGGCCAGAGCCATAGAAGGTAGTTTCCTAAGTGCACTAACCGATAATACTGTAATTGATTATGAAGAAAACTACAAATGTTTGCAAAAGTATTTTACCACTCTAATTTATACTTAAATACTTCTAATATAATGTGCATTGTAAACATAACAATTAATATTCATTCATTAAACTTCTGTACCATTGAAAAGTCTCTGTGAAAATTGTATGTTAGATAAAGAATATGAAAAATTATATCTAATTTGTAATAACCCTTTAAGTCTCCTTTCTAATTGGTTATTCCCTTTTCTATGCTAAAAATAGTAAAATGCTTATGATAACTTATCTGAACTGCTTCTTTTCAAAATTAATCATTGTTATTCGATTCTCAAGAAAAATAAAGTAGAACCATAAGTTTACTATTCTTAATTTGAAAATTCTAATCTACATATTCTTCCTTTTTTTTTTTTTTTTTTTTTTTTTTTTTTTGCGATATACTGACATGTAATCTGACACTACTTTTTCTTCAACTATCTGTTAAATATGTCGCAAGTACAAATGTAATTGAAGAATAGGCATGAGTTTTATGCAAATCGAGAGGTATTTTTTTTCATTCAAGAACCTGCTATCAAATACGAAGTATTCAACAGCTATGACTGCCACTACATCTTCAAGCACCAGCTGCTTCTTCATTCTTTATGTCGCCAGAAAAAAATGTTTCATTGCATATACAACATCAAAAAGTATGTGGCACGTAGAAAAGAAACTGTATAATCTAGTTTACATTTTACCATAAAGGAATTTTCGCAAGTCAATTTTGATAATATAGAAAAGACAAAATTTTAAAATTATTCTTATTTTTATTTGTCAAGTACTAAGTATTCTTCACGAAATTCCATTTCTCAGCACACCATCAAATTCAATTTATTCAATATCCAAATAAAATTCAGTATGTCACAGAAAACACACAAGAACATTTTCATGTCTAGCAATCGCAACTTGATTTCAACTGTCACTAATTTAATAAAAGAAAATACAAGTACAGTTTCCTATGGAGAAAAGAACAGTTAAAGTAAAGATAAAATTTTAAATATACCTTAAAACTTCAATTATATATAATTATTTTGTTTTCAATAAAAATAGAAGTATGTAAATGAAATAAACATCTGTCAGACTTTCAAGCATATCTGTTACAATTTTAAAATCGAATGGGATCAAAAGTATGATATATGATTGATCAAATGTGTCAAATAAAATTAATTCGCATTCAATAGCTCCAAGCACAGCTCCTTACTGCACTTGTCGAAAAAATTTACATTTTAACAGCAACTTGTAATTGCCACTTTAATCAGTACATATAAAATTTTAATCTTTTGCAATATCTGTTGCTGGTGTAAACTGCCGATATACAGGACAATTTTGTTTATAAAAGCCGGGGTTTGCCATTTATTACGATAATACCATCAGGGCTGAATCCAAGCCAAGGAGCTGTTAGATTTACTATCAATCCTGATAGCTTAATAAAATGCCTTATCTTTGCTTCATACACATTTCTAGCAATGCCTTTTACATTTGCTCCATGCTCAGTTGCTTTATTACCGTGAAGCATGCTGTTGTAGATATGTCATTAGGTTATTTGTAAACCTAATGACATATCTACAACAGTCATTAGGTTATTTGTAAAGCAGGAGTGAAGAAGGATGAGCAATTCCTTGCCGGGAATCGAACCACGGACCTCTGGAATACGTGCTCAGCCTGCTGACCACTACACTACGAAGACATCCTGAGAAGGTGGGAGAAATACCTTGTATACTCCCACTTTTAAAGGGCGACTGGGGTTTTTAGGGGACTCAGTCGCCAAATCCTGGGTGTGGAGCATCATCATCCTCAACCCTTTTAGTTCGAGCGCCACTGTAGAGTCATTGGGTTATTTTTAAAGCAGGAGTGATTAAAAATGAGCAATGCCCTCGCCGGGAATCGAACCACGGACCTCTGGAACACGCGCCCAGACTGCTGACCAATACACTACGAAGGCATGCTAAGAAGGCGGAAAAAGTATTTTAATTATTAATTTATTAAATTATTCAACTTTTTCTCCCAGATGGGGAATTTGTTCTTAGAGTATGTAAATAGAGAATAACGGTTACTTCCTTTGAACAATTCTCTCCCGTCTCCATACATCGTTGTTCTGACTGTTTCTTGAGCTAATGACAGAGCTTTATCAGTTTTAATTTCAGTTATGCAATCCGCTGCTAAATCATCTTCAAGCTCCGATGATAAACAATAATATAGTATTTGAATACTTTTTTAAGGAAACAGCTGTTCAGCAAATCATCCAAAGATGTGACATTTTTAAGAATCTTACTTGGTGACCTAGGGGGGCGAAGAATATTTTATTCTTATCTAAAGGTATGCTGCAGATTATGCATACATTTATTGATTTACAAAAGTGTGAAGTATAACAGTGTAATGCTAATTCATAATTCTAAAATTTTTTCAGATTTTTATTGTGTTCAATTCTCTTTTAATCGAAGACCATCATGTCATTGTGAAAGTTTTTCTATGTGGACACCTGGCTTCTACGCTTTGTACAAAATAAATGCGGTGCAGAAAAGCTCGTACTATAGTATCGTGAATTTTGTTTAGCATAATTTATTCTTGTGTTGGGTTTGAATGGACCCAGTGTTTTCATATACGATGTTTCATATTCAAAAAGTTAGTTCAGTGTTTCATATGTAAAGATGACGAAGTTCATAAAATGTAATTAAATCACAGACTTATTACATTTTATTCTTGAATTTTTGACTCATATAAAGTTACTAATTAAAAACTGCACTAGAAAAGCAGAACTAGTTAAAAGACAACTTCAGTTAGTTTTAAAGCTGATATTTTATATTCAGACAAAACATTTTCAGACTAAACATAGCAAATCTCTGACTATGAGAGCTTAATTTGTGGTAGCATTGCGAGATGAGGAATGGTCTCATCGAAATAGAGATGTCTGTGACGGAATCTGCAAAGCATGAAGCCCTGAAAATTTGCACTTGTTTATCATTCTCCTTTCCATTTTTGCAAATGTTATTGTTTAGAGTGTCACATCAAGACAACAAATTGCTGAGTCAGTACTGTAACACAATGAATGCTGAACCTAGCAAGATAGTCTATTAAAACCCATTAGCCGCTGGTGTTGCGTTGACGCAACGGTCAAAATAAATGCGTATATAAATATAACTACCTAAGATATTTTATACCAGCAGATGATTTGTGTAGGTAATATTATGCAGATTATTTCTGTAAAAAAATATTTGCCTTCAACAATCATTTTGTTTATAATAATTAATCTCATACTTTAAGCAAAATTTAAGCAAAATTTTCGACCGGGTATTTTTGCTGAAAATATTTAACGAAAGAATCGCCGTCTTTATGAGTGATATATTTTTAGTCAAGGTCACCGTTTATCAGAACATTACATCAGTCAGATGTTTATACTTGTGTTGGGAAGGAAGGGAAAACAGGTGTTGCGTTGACGCAACGTCAGCAGGAAACGGGTAGTCAATCTCCTTTTTCACTCATTCCTTTCAATATTCTGGTTCATGTTCTGGTTGTTTAAAAATGCCTAGAACTAGGTATCTTACATTAGAAGAAGCCCTGCAAAGATTTCTTGATGAAGAAACAGATGATGATAATGTTAATAATGACCAGAATGAAACTGATATTGTTGTTGTTCCCCCAGAAATTGCAGAGGCTAGTGACGAAGAAGAAAGGAATGGCAATGTTTTAAATAATGATAATAATAATATTTTACCAAATGATACTGCTGGGGAAGTTGAAATTCACGTAAGAAGTAAGTTTCAGCCTTCTAAAAGCAGTTATAGTCATACTAAAAAGTTTAAAAAGCAGAAGACTGAAATCTTGAAGTGATAAAAAAGGAACTGTTAGTTATGTCTCAGGAAGAACATGAAGAAAGAGATAGAAGAGAAATTACAAAAGACAAAACTCAAGGTAAAACTAGTGCACAGATTTTCGATTTTCTTTTTGGTTTATACATTTACTCTCTTCTCGTTGAACAGACAAATATATACGCTCAGAAAAGAAAAAAAAAAAGAATTTATTGCATCTGAAGCCTATATGAAAAGATTTATTGGAATATTATTGCTTACAGGATATCATTCTTTACCTCAAGAAAAAATGTATTGGTCTTTTGATAAGAACATTTCTGTTCCTGTTGTACGAGAATTGATATCACGTTCGCAGTACAGGAATATGAAGCAGAATTTGCATTTGACAATACTGATAAATTATATGAGGTGAGACCGTATCTAAACTTACTAAATATCACCACTTTTTACTACTGGCAATATAAATTCCGTTTTAGATTTCAGACGCGAGAATGCATTATTCCTTTTGCAAACTCCTATTGAGAGTGTAAAATTAGCCAGAAATAGATCAGCAACAGGAAGACCTAGTAAATTCAGCATTCAAAAACCATTGCATGAAGATGGTAGAAATTTTATCGTAAAGTCCGTTGATAGCAAAAGCCTTTGTTGTAAAGAGTACCTTAGCCAGACTGTTTATAGATGCAAAGTATGTAATGTAGCTTTACATCATGATTGTAATCAAGCTTTTCATGCTTGAATCTTTCAAATAAAATAATCTTTATTTGTAAAAGAAATAAAATGTATATTTTAATATTAAATTAATTACAAGTAATCCTGCGCTCCACTGAAAGAAACATCACACGAGTACAATCCTACTCACTAAACATCCGTAGTCTTATTCCGCTGACGTTGCGCGAACGCAACACTCGCTTTTTCCACACCTAAGAGCATTTTTTTTTATTTTCAATGTAAATTTATGTTATAAATGCTTAATTTAATATTTTCTATTATTTTCATGAGAAATGAAACATTCCTTGTAGTTTTGGCGGTTAATGGGTTAATTCACTCTTTCACTGGAGACGAACGAACATAACTACTGAATATAGAAAGAAAATGTAAAATGTTCAACAGTAGATTCCACTATAAAAATACTGGGGAAGGTTATAGTAGCAGAATCCTATTTAAAAACCACGACATCTCTGCTTAAACTCGGTTCATAAACGGTACACACCCCTTAAAATGAGTTTAAAATGAACATCACTGGAGCAATTCAGAATATAACATAAGGACAAACTTCATTTTATCTCTAAAAATATGTTAGTTAACGCACTGAACTGGAGCATTATATTCAACACATGATGTGATCCGCCAACAGCCAAGTGGTAAATTCTTTTAACACTGGTAGTTTGTCGAAAGTTAGATTCCAGACAAATGGACTGGCTACATGGGTGTTTCTGTGATTTTACCCACGTGTTTATGAGCCAGTTTCCTTACAAAGTCCTCCATGAAGGTATCCCTCCGTTTAGGTCTTCGAGAGCTTTGCTGTGTTTAAATAAACCAACCAACTTAAAATATATACAAACAAGGTAGGTCTCATAAATATGTGCACATACTATTTTTATGAAGTGGTCAAGTTTAAATTGAACATCTTGTATAATAAACAACGAACAAAGTTTAAACTGAACATCTTGTATAATAGACAACGAACAAAGCTTAAATTGAACATCTTGCATAATGAACAACGAACAAATTTTAAATTGTACAAGAGATAATTATTTCCAACTGTAAAGTAATAAGCACATATATTAATACAATTTTTTTTGCAAAATGATGAAACTGTAGTTTCGGTATCATGACTTTAAAATGTAATATCAATTCCAGGAAGAGAAAATAAATCCATGACGGTTTGAAAATAGATTTTAAAATACAAGGCAAAAACTGAATATGCTACTATAACTAAAATGCACAGGAAAATAAGGAAAAAAAGTCAAACTATTCATAAAATTACTTTTTTCAGTGACTAAGTTAAAAAACAGTAGTTTGAGTTTTCCCATAAGTTTGTACAATGCACTATGTATGATATGTTTTTTCGGGAACAAAGCAATTTTCTAATCTAGAATTAATATTACTGTTAAGTATATTAGTTGAATAATTGTATCATTTTTATATGAGTAATCTGCTTCATAGGATATTGTTTTTAGCTGTCTTCTAGATTTTATATGCCTCATTTTCTAATTTTATCAAATAGTAAGGGAAAATGCTACACTATATTCCAAAACATCTTGATGGTAATTACGTAACTTATAACAAGAACTCAACATTAAACGAGTAGTGATTTTTAGCTTACCCTCAATATGTATGCGTGTATATATATACTTGCAGCTTCATGCACCAAGTCTGAACCTCGAAAAAAAAATTTTTTTTTTCATTTCAATTTTTTTTTTCGAGGTTTCAGACTTGGTACGTGAAGGGGCAGTTGCCCCTCGCTCTCTATTTTTTTAGTTTGCTGATATTTTTTTGCGTTTTAGTGTATGTGTTATATGTTTGATCAGATAGCCTGGCTCAGTAAAAATAGGCGGCCAGTGTAACTCTGATTCAAAATCCGGTTACGACCACGTGCACACGTGCAGTGCTAATAACGACCACGTGTTTCTGAGACTCCTTGGCCGATGCTTTATTTTTCTTCTTTTTCCTCCTTTTTAGTAATTTCGTTCTCCTGATGAGGAGGGACATTTAGCTACCCTCGAAATCGATTGAGTGTTTTAATATATGTACGCTAAATACAAGGTTGTATTGCGATTCTGATTGTCACATTGGCGATTTTCTCTTCTATTCTAACCATAGTTCACCTTACATTTCTGAATCACATAGGCCACTATCGATTTTGAGTAATTCAGCTCGTTAGATATGAGGCCTAAAAATCGGTCGTTTCTGTGATACCGGATGATTACAACTTTCTCGAAATCAGGTAACTCTGCAGTTCGTGGCACTGGCATGCGACTGATGAAATATCGTTTCCTGCACGATATTTAAGTTGGAGCGCGTGACGTATATCAGGATCGCACATATCGGCATTTGCATCTGTATCAAAATACTTACTTTTAGAGTGTACTAGAAACAATATGAGAGTGTGGAAAGAAATTTAAACGGAGAAGTGTAGCTTCAAAAACAAAGTGAGAGATGTTTAACGGTCTTTCTCCATGATGCGTTGCGATATAATACTAGCTGTCATTCAGAACGTGACTGAGAGGGATTTCTCCTCGAATGCGATCCGATAAGAACATGAGAACAAACGTAAGGTCTGCGCAAGTTACAATATCCGTTCCCCGTATTTAGTTAAGTAGTTCAAGTGTCTTCAGAAGCTCTGCACTGGAAAGGTCACTAGCGCTGCACGACCTGAGACTTGCACGGCCAGAAGGTAAACACTGTTATTACTTTGAAAACGAAAAATAATACCCACTCTCATGAATTTATTCCACTATTTATTCCGGCACAATTTAAGTTCTGCCGCTATTCCAAAATCCTAAAATTAGAAGAGAAAAAGGAGACCCGTTATATCTTTAAGCGAGGCACATTATGCTGTATGTGTGCAGAAATTTAAGGCTGAGATTTTGCCGAAAATGGAAAAAAATCTTCGGGATGCGCCCCACTGCTATGCTAAAATGCTGAAATTCCTGAAAGAGGGATCATAATTGCAGTCACTCTGACAAAAGTATCTGTAGAAATGGAAAACCGTCTGGAAAGATGCTACGAGTTGACCTGGGTTGCTTCACATTTTTTGTGTCTTTTTAGTGAGAGGTACGAATGATCAGAAAGTGTCACTTACCCTTATAGCTTGCATACAGCCTTTTAGTTACTGTGTATATGGAAGTATTTTAATTTGAAACAGTAAATAAAATTTATTACTGTTTCTCAGTTGAGTATGCAATACAGACGTGAAAGAAAGATTAGATTTTTAATGGCAAATAAATTTTTCTGTTTCATATTACATACTACTAAAATTATGTTTAAAGTACTGCAAAATATCTATGCTTTTAGAAGTTTTAATTAAATTTTTATTTTAGATACAAAATGAAATATGCTAATTCGTTCATTCATACATGTATTGCCGGGATGCCGCTGCCTGGGTGACTGATATACCAAAAGAGCACATGACGGCTGAAGACTGGAGTAGGTAAAGGACGGTCGGAGGTAAAAGAGGGGTTAACCAAGCGTCACAAATAGAGACAACGAGAGGCGGAGAGCGCGCAATGTCAGATTAGTGCATGTTCATAACTGGGAAATATGATAATATTGTATCTTATGGGATTTGAACACATAGGACTTTAAAACAGAAAACATGCTAAACAGCACACATATTTATTGCATACATATTTCTAAAACTTATTATCATAACTATTTCAGTATAGCAGATTCTAAAAAAATTAAATGTGCATTAACTTATGTTAGAGCTTCAAATATCAGTAAGTTTAGTTTTGCACTTAGCAATGCTTAAGCTAGATATCTCTATGAATTACAAAGTAAAACTGTCACTTTATAAGCGATGCGTGCAGCGCTTTTCCATGATTTTCCACCATCATTTCAATTCAGATTATTGTACCACAATATATAATGAAAGTACTGAACAGTGAGAAAAGATAGATATCATACTATCGGAGAAATGTACAAGAAACTATGAAATGCCCGGTAAAAGTTTAGTAATTCTGTTCATGATATCACAACGCATTTCATATTTCTTAGGAAGCCTGTCGCATCATAAATGAAGTATTTATTAGTAGTTGAAGAGCGGGGTAAATGTGTAATCGCTTAATCGTACCATTATGCGTGTATGTTGCTTAGAAAGCCATGTTTGCAGTGCATTTACACTGTATGAATTCAGTATGGCTCTGGTAACTTAGGCATCAATGAAAGGCTACAAAGAAAAGAAATATATTGCTTTCAGAGCACATAAGCAAGTGCTATGCAAGGTATAGAGTAAATCACTTCTGAACATCTCGGAGTATAGGGAAATAGATTAAACTAAACGCAAAATAAACCAAATCAAAACATTCAATAAACATTTAAGGAAGTCAGATACCTATTCGTTTTACTTAAAACACAAGAAAGAATAATAAAAATTATATTTTATGCCAGTATAAGCTATATCTATATTAATGCTTTTGTTACACCACGCTCATAAATAAATGGCAAAAGCGATGAAGTAAAAGTCGCCAAATGCCAGATTCTACATCCTTACATTTCCTGTGTTAACCCGTTGGAACAAACCGTACAAGAAAAGTTCTTAACTCTAAAGGTATTATAAATCTCAAGGGGCCCTTATGTAGGCTTCGTTAATATGCCCGTTAAGCTAATCTGTGAAAGTGTCATCTATAGGTGAACTGAATCTCGCTCATAAATATTATATTAATATATCTTGGGTTTCATATTTTAACCCTTTTCTCACCCGGTTGGAATAAAATAAATTCGTATCATGTCTAAGAAATTATTTTTCTATGAAACAAAATAGCTTTTTTCCTATTTGTGTTTTCTTCGTATTTAAGCTTGATTTTTTAACTGCGGCGCAAAGACTTAGGAAGTGCAAAACTTTAGAGCTTTGTATTTTGTTCGTCCGTCTGTCTGTTTTAAATTTAAAGCGCGTCTTTATTTACGATTGTTTTTAAGTTTACATCAATTATGCGTTCTGTTCTGATATGGGAAGCGCAGTTACTAGATAAAGAAGAAAATCCCCAATGGTAATAAACTGTACTGACGATCTTACTTATATACTTGTTAAGCTTATTTTATAGTTTGCGGTAAAATCATTGGTAATAATATCCGGATTGCTTAGCGCTGATTTTTAATGAGTTATGTGTGAAAGAGAGAAATTAAAAGTGTGGATAATATCCTATGCCATTCATTGTGATGCAGGAGTAGTATAAACGTGAGCGTTAATTTTTTTTTTCGTTGAATATTTTTAAATGTTTCTTAAGTACATTTTAAATGCTTCCGAATTGTAATAATTTCATGTAGACGGATTAGGAAGAAATTACAAAAAAAAAAAAAAAAAAAAAAAAAAGTTTTCGCAGTGTACTGATGTGTGTTGCTTTGTAATGTTGTTGCATTTAGGTACCATTGATCAACATATTTACTTTAATGCAAGACTTGTCCTTATGTCTTGTAATATGTTGTTTATGGTTTTATTATTCATTAGAAGCTTACTAATGAATGACAAGGTCCCTGAACCCTAGTAGTCTCCTCTTCAATTCGCTATTAATATATAAACTGACTGTATTATTTTCGGCACTTGCGTATTAACATAATGACTTTGCCACAGTTTGGTCATTTTTTAGAGATGTAAAGGTAAAAGTTGCCAATGGGGTGGAAGTTGGTGGTTTGTGTGACTTTTGTTTTTTAAATTCCCAAGCAATCAATAATTATCTTACGTTGGCACACATTATCAACATATGAAAACAAAGCACACTTTAGTAACTTAAAGTGCAAATTTTAGTTATTAAATAAGAATTATGTGATATGTTAAAAAATTGTATAACAGTTACATTCTTCTCTAATTTTTTTTGTATTCTTTTGGGAGGGGTTCTATTCTTCTCCCCAAGTACGTAGTGATCTGTTTTTGCTTAAAAGCATCAGACAATTCCAGACTTGGCATCACTCAAAGCTTGGCAACATCAACTATCTTCCAAACATATCTTTTCATTGTTCCGTTTAGAAATTTTGAGGTGAAATTCTGTAATCCTGCAGAAATTTTCCTGCACATTTTTCCATTGCTGGCTAATTTTTTAAAATGAAGTCAAACAATGTCATGACTCCTAAAAACCAATGGAATGTGGAATATATATATATATATATATATAAAGAACGTGTATGAATATGGTGAGGTTGCTTGATGATGGATAGTTATGGTTAACAAAAGAATGATTATGCATATTGTTGCCCGAGTTTTGCACATTCTGAAAATTTGGTGACTTATATGAAGGTGGTTGTGATAACACATATCCTTTTTTCATATTTTTGAGACACATAATATAAATGAAAGCTAGTTTCTCGAATAGAATCCATGAAGGCATCTATTCCAAGGATGATATACCTTTAAAGGGCTTTGCTATTTTTTCATACTTAAATGGTGCTACTTTGGTAGACGGTTGCACGGATTTTGGCGAGTAATACAATTTATGGTAAACCCATTGCTGGATAAGTTATTTATGGTAACCGATACTTTGTTGTCATTTTATTAAAAAAATAATATGTTTTATTATGCATAACTTCCATGTTTTAAATATTATTTATAGCTTCTAAATATTAAAAATCAATTTAATTTTACATTTTTATTTGAAATAAAAATTTTGTTGTTTATAATATTTTATATAATTTTATATTGTGGATGATGTAATCAATGACGTCACCTTACTTAAAAACTAATTGTTTTTATTAATATCTATAAATTTAATCTAATGTTTTAAACATTATTTATGGCTGTTAAATTTTAAAATACAATTTAATTTTGCATTTGTTTTAAAAATGATTTTATTATGAATGACTATTTAAATAATTTTAATTCTATGCGTGATGTAATCAGCTCCCTGATTGGTTACTGAATATTTGTGCATTACCGCGCCATTTTAAAATTTTATTATTCATCTCTTCGAATTCTTCAGATTTCAAATGGACTGGATATCTCCCTTTCGAAAATGAATGTTGTTAGTGGTAATTACCAAGAATTATTGGTATTGGAATAAAAAAATTGCCCTTTGAGACCTTATTTTGGCCAATCTGTCTTTCCAAATCAAAGATTTATTTATAAATTGTTAATAGCGTCAGAGGAAATTTACTTAAAATTTTTTGAGGAAACCTCGCTAATTGCTTCTTCAATGAAGTGCTAGATATGTGGATAACAGATGAAGATGGTTAAAAGAGCCGATTCAATTATGATTTCAATTTTTTTCTGGTACTTATCAATAAACAAGAGGTTAAATACTCAAAAAAATGTAAGTACATATTTTCTTTTATTTTATAATTGTATACTTTAATTTTTGTTAAAAAAATTAATACACTATTTTCAAAAATTGCTGAGATAATTATTGTCACATATGTTTTAACATATGTCACATATGTTAATTATATTTTATATAACGTATTTTAAAGTATTTGAATTTAATAATATTCTAATTCTTTTAAATGTTGGTAGGATGGTTTTTAATTCAATATTCAATTTCAGTAATATTTTAATCTAATTAAACGTTGGCACAATGTTTTTATAGCGGTGTTTTTATTCTTTTTTTTGCTATATGAAAGTAATAATAGCCTTACTTTAGTATTTTATACTCATAGTAAATGTATTTATTTACACTTGCCTGCCATCTTAAAAAATGACATTTTCAACAAAAAATTAATCCATTATTTTTAACGATATTTATTTTTTTTAAAGTTTTGAATACTTTAGTATGCGTAAAAACAGCGTTTTTCAAGATGGCTGACGATTGTAAAAATCGCGCCAATAATTGCGCCAATGTAAATCGCCAAAAATCCGTGCAACCGTCTACCAAAGTAGCACCCTTAATATATTCAGCAGATATAATCCCATTCAGGGAACTACTCTGATATGCGCCCTCAAGTCGCCAAATTTCGCGCCAAATATTTTTGGCGAGAAACTTCACGCTGCCATATTGCTATCTAAATTTGTCTACATTTCGAACTTTTAGCCTATAATGTCTCCAGAAACGCGGTTTTCGCACATGCAAAAACTACGTTTTCAACATACAATTTAGCTAAAAATCCGAAAGAAAAACAAAAAATTTAGATAGCAAAAACGTAAAGTTTCTAACCAAAAATATTTGACAAGAATCCATGTACACGGCGACATGTTTTAACTTAAAAAAACATCTACGAATGACACAATGTAGGCAATGAACGAATCTACAAACTACGCACACCTCGCTTTAATAAATTAACATAACAACAATAAATTTCAAAGAATACCATGTACACAGCATCCTGTTTAAACTTAAAAAAAAATTCTACGAATTGCACAATTTAGGCAAGAAAGGAATCTACGATCTACGCACTCCTCGCTTTAATAAAATGACATAACAACAATAAATTTCAAATAATACCATGTACACAGCATTCTGTTTCAACTTTAAAAAACATCTACAAATTGCACAGTCTAGACACTAAACAACAAAATAAATTTCAAACAATTTAAAAAAACAACAATAATGACAGAAATTCATACTAAAGAACCAATACCAATAACATTCTACAAAATAAGAACAAGGATAAAATAAAATGCACTTACCATGAATTAATGCGTTTTCGAATAGCAGAAATATAAATTTCATACCGCCACGTAATCACTATCGTATTTACATGACAGCCAGACACACTGTCCAGAAAATTTATACTATGGTTCACAAATAAATAAAATCACAAATCCCTACTTCTATCATGCACTGCCATTAAAAATAATCTCCCAGACCCTCTTTCCACACTTCCAAATACCCACTACCCCTCAACAGGATAGCCACAATGATATTTCCTTTTGCCGAACTTCAATTCAACAACTACCATTTTATCTTTCCCTCCCATCTTCTCAGACACAGAGACGAATCAACGAGCTCCAGCGAAAGATTTTTCAACGTCAACAGGGTTGCCATAGAACACGCAATCGTGCCAAAAACCAGCACAGAACACATCGCCACATTTGGTAAAATTAGGGCGTATATTACAGTTGTACCCCATTCAGAATCAGTCCCTGAACAGTCCCTGCTAGACTTGCTAGTCCCTGAATAGTCCCTGCTTCTGAGAAACGAGATTTCTGGTAGCACTGGTTTAAATGGGAGGATTCCTAGAAAAAAAAAGAGTCTCGCCTAGCTACGAAAACAATGTTGCGAACCGAAACTGTAAACCTCACTGAAAATGTCTCAGCTGGACCTCAGTCCCAGGTAGAGACAACCGGTCAGACGAAAGTTCTGCTTCTGAAGCCTCACGTGATCCCAAGCTGAGTGATAATCGATTAGTGTTCGGCATTCAAGTCTTTGTAGTAAGTGAAAATCGTAACCTAGCTACATGGGTTTCCTGGAATTGTGCAGGTTCTGCGAATTGTCCCTTTCTTCCTCAAATCCCGCGTAGCCGAAACATGATGTGATTGGGACCTTAGTGTTATATAAGAATTAAAAATCAGGGATTAAGTTTGAAATGATGCAGTGTAGAGATTTACCATAAATATGTTTTCTTGATTTTAGGATCGAAAAAGGAAAATAATGAAATTGAATAGGAAACTTATAAGGCATTTTCTCCCTCCTTTCAGCATGCCTTTGTGGTGTAATGGTTTGCACACTCGGCACATATTCGAGAGGTCCAGGTTCGAGTCTCGGTGAGGACAATACTAATTTTTAACTTCTCCTGCTTCAAAAAAAAAAAAAAAAAAAAAAAAAAAAACCTAATGACTCTACAGGGGTGCCCAAACTAAAAGGGTGGCGGATGATGATTCTTCACCACCAGGATTTGGCAACTGGGTCTCCTAATCCCCAGTCACCCTTTAAAAGGGGGAGTATTTAATGTATTTTCTCCCTCCTTTCAGTATGCCTTCATGGTGTATTCAAGAGGTCCATGTTTGAGGCCTGGCGAGATCATTGTTAATTTTTCCTGTCTCCCGCTTCAAAATAACCTAATGACTCTACAAACTTAAGGGACTGTTGCAAATTAGAATTTATTTTATGTACTTATCTAATATATGTGTTTCTCTCTTTCTCTGTTTATCTATTATATCTTATGTGTGCAGGTGTATATACATATATATATATATACCATACACACACATTTTTACACTTATATAAGCATATTCATGCTGCTGCACATGTAGGCATTTATCAGAATAACAACATTATGAACAATCAAGTAAATTAACTTTAAATTATGATGCTACTACTTATTAGCTTTTATATTGTATGACGAAGTAAATTAAAATTAAAAAATAAGTAAAAACTGAAAGCCTTCAGATTTTGCATTATGCCCAAAGGGGTGTTTTTAAAGTTTTGTGTGTTACCTTTATATATTAAATATCATGTTCTTCGTACTTAAACCATATAATTAAGTTCAACAGCAATATCACAAAATGATTTTAAAATAAGCATATCTTTAAAATTTCCTATACAGTCTTGCGGGCTAGAAATTGTTGAGTTTGTTAATTAAAAATTTGTTTAAGTTTTACAAAATATGAATCGATAATAAAACAAATTCCAAGTTTGGACTTCCAAATGCCCATATTTTGGGGACACGTACGTTATTTAAAATTTGATAGCTCTAGGTATCGTCACAGTGCGAGAAACATACGTATGTTCATGCAGATTCTTCATTGTTTAATTTCTTTAAATATAATACAGGGCTGTAATATTGGGTGGTTTACAATTTTACAATTTGAAAAGGAAACTGACATTTATAGTGAATCAACACAAAATGCCAAAACAAAATTAATAGTTCTTCTGGGCAAATTGTCCCTTTGGACTAATAATAAATATGATGATTTACAATTCAAATATATTTATATAATATTAAAGTAAATGATGCTCTGTTAAATATTTTCTATTAAGTAACTGCTCACTTGCAATAATATTTGATATCATGTTTAGCTTTTCTTTATTTTAGTTTAATATTTTGAAATCAATGTTGTTGTTTAAAATGTGATGACAACTGTTAGAAAAACATTTTTCTTTTTGAGTTGATGGAATTCCGATGAGTCTTTTGATGAGTGTAATGTCCCTGTTTCTTTAGCTGAGTGTAAAAGGAAATTCTTTCTGTGCTAATAAATCACTGCGTTAATATTGAGAAAATTCTTTCAATTCAATTGTTCTTTTCAAGAAGAATCACACTAGTTTTTAAGATAAATTAATTATTTCCTTTACATTTCATTTAGTAAAAAAAGGATTGATATATTACATGTCCATAGACGGTTAGTAATGGTACTAACACAATTATGCCAATTTTTCTGTAAAAGTATATTTACGGGTACCCCTTGGCGAAACTTTGCAATTTTTTGGTGGTACATGGATACCGAGTTAGTGCAATTCTTTGACTTGTTATTTTGGCTTGTGTAGCGACGATTTTTGTGCCAAAAATCGCCGCAACGCAAGCCAAAATAACAAGACAAAGAATCAATTAAAAAAAATCAGAGAATTGCACAAGCTAGGCATTGGCACACTCCCTTGACTTTGTCCATATACACATCGAACTATATTCACTTAAAAAGTCAAGGAGCAGCTAACAAAAAAATATATAATCTCAATAAACTACATTCTAAATCAAGCAATGAAATAACATATAAAAGGAAATTCATCTTTGCACTACACAAAGGAAGTACCCACTTACCTTATTTACGAATTAACACGTCTTCAGTCAGTCAAACAAAATTCCTTAACAGCATCCAAAAACTTCATAAAATTATCTGAACTAGAATCTGAATACTGGCATCACCTCATAAATTCACAAAATAAGAGTCAAAAATAGCCTCCATAATGTCGTTCGATCATACACATTTCCTTCCTACAAACAGGACACTTAATAATGGCTACTAAATAAACCTTCATTTACACACCAGTCAAGTAATGCTCTTTTCGCCTTTTTTTCCAAATCGTACAGAAACTTCAATCTTACCACATTTGGCCATTTTATTGTCTACACCACAAAACAAGCAATATGCTTTCTAACCAACACAAACCACTTATCTACAAGACAAGAATTTACCACAATCATGCAACCGATTACGTTATAATAGTGTTTCCATACCATTCAACTACTCAGGCTACCATAAATGAAACAACAACATGGTGATAAATGAAACAACAACTTCACAATAATACAAGGGGTATCATTCTCTCTACTCTAATCAATTTTTTTTTACATATTCTAACACAAGTAATATTTATATAATATTAAAATTTGATTAAATTAAATATTGCATTAAACCCTTTGAGGACAATCAATCTTCCATAGGCAACCACTGAAAGTGACTATGTTTTTTAAAATAAAAAACTAATATAACAATAAGTGCTTTTAGAAAACAAACATTGATACTGAACATGGCCTCTCTAAGGTCTCCTGTGCTGAAGACCAAAATTATGTAGAACTGTACGGAAATTTAATTTGTCATAATGTCTTAGAAGTTCAATGGATGAAAGTCATTTAATTGGGTTAAAGGGTATTTCCTTTGTGTAGTGCTAAGTTGAATTTCCTTTTCTATGTTATTTCGTTGTTTGATTTAAAATGTAGTTAGTTTAATTAAGACACAATAACATACCGCACAAATACTAATTCACACGTCAAACAACAAAAATCAGCGTTATATTTTCAAATTTTCACAGGACTAGTTTCGATGATTTTACCGAACCACCATTATCAACTGCAAAAGCGCAAATGAATGAGATAGGATATAATGATCAGATAAGATAAGAAAGCCTGGACAGAAATTAAGCTAGTGGTGGCATCTGTTGATAAAACCAGAACTAAAATATAATTTCTTTAAAGGCCGAAGGCAAAGATGGATTGGAATTAGGATTGTTAACTAGAACAGAAAGATTTTTTTTTAAGTGAAATGCCTCTAAAAAATCCAGTTCTCCAATAGAAGATGTTTTTTGAATAATTTTTGCAGCAGAAAAATTAAAAGTGTGATTTTCGAAACAACAATGTTGGGCAACAGAAGACTTTTGTGTTTCCTTTTTTCTAACATATGCTTCATGTTCCTTGACGCGAAATTTTAAGGCTGTCTTAGTTTGGCCAATGTAAATTAAACCACACTGGCAAGGAATCCTATAAATACCTCAGGAATTCAAATCCGGAATGGGGTCCTTGAGTATGGAACTCGGAATTTTATTGATGGGAGAATAAACGACCCGAAAGTTAAATTTCTGCAAAATATGTGCAACTTTTTAGCTAATTGATGGAAAGAAGGGAATGACAACAGAATTTTTATAATCTCCTAAAACAAGAGTGTGCCTTTTAGTGTGTTGAGATGATCATTTTTTAACTGCCTGATTAATAATGTTGGGTGAAAAGCCCTGTCAACAGCTATTACTTTTACATAATTTAGTTCTTCATCAAGGGATAGTTTGGAGGAGCAAACTTGAAGAACATGGAAAACATAGGAATAAAATGAAGCTAACTTTTGTTTAGTCGGATGACATGATTTAAAGTGTGGTGGAAGGAAAACTGATGAAGGTTTACGGTAAATAGTAGTACTGAATTTGGATGTGTTACGTCTGACCAGAATGTCGAGAAATGGAAGAGAATTGCAAGTCTCAAGTTCAAAAGTGAACTGAATAGCAGGATCAATAGAATTCATTAGAAAGAACTTTATTTAAATCATCTTTATTATCTTCAAACAGGGTAAAAGTATCGTCTATGTAGCGGAACCATACTGGGAAGTTTAAAGTTTTAAACAATTTTGATTCATAATAATGCATGTAGATATCACTAAACTCTGAAACAAAGGACCATATAATCCGATCCCTAAAGATTCTTCACCTTCGGACCTGTCAAAAATTAAAACTGCGATCAAATCTTCACAAATCATTCCAAGCAACTGAAAACATTCGCTTATCCCATCTGTTGCGAATTGTGCCAGATTATATGCTCTTCCCAAAATTCATAAAAGTGGTATTCCTTTCTGCCTTATTGTATCAAATTTAGGTACTGCCTCATATCCATTAGCTAAATATTTAGTTTCTAGATTTTCAACTCTATTGGACAATAACATTTACACCATAAAAAATTCAATAAAGTTTGTAAAAAAGGTTAATCATTTCTTCTAGAAATTTACTCATGGTTTCTTTTGATGTAAAATCATTATTCACCAATGTTTCAGTGGAGGGTGCATTAAGATGTCTAGAAACCAGACTTCGCAAATTTCATTTTCGCATCGAAATTGATGAGCTAATTTCTCACACTCAACTCTGTTTGAAACAAACACATTTTGTTTTCCAAAGTAAATATTGCAAGCAAACTGATGGATTAGCCATGGGAAGCCCCCTCAGTCCCATCCTGGCTGATATCTACATGCATTATTATGAATAAAAATTGTTTGAAACTTTAAACTTCCCGGTATGGTTCCGCTACATAGACGATACTTTTACCCTGTTTGAAGATAATAAAGATGATTTAAATAAAGTTCTTTCAACAATGAATTCTATTGATCCTGCTATTCAGTTCACTTTTGAACTTGAGACTTGCAATTCTCTTCCGTTTCTCGACATTCTGGTCACACGTAATACATTCAACTTTAGTACTACTGTTTATCGTAAACCTTCATCGATTTGCCTTCCATCACACTTTAAATCATGTCATCTGACTAAACAAAAGTTAGCTTCATTTTATTCCTATGTTTTCCGTGTTCTTCAAGTTTGCTCCTCCAAACTATCCCTTGATGAAGAACTAAATTATTTAAAAGCAATAGCTGTTGACAGGGCTTTTCACCCAACATTATTAATCATGCAGTTAAAAAATGATCATCTCAACACACTAAAAGGCACACTCTTGTTTTAGGAGATTATAAAAATTCTGATGTCATTCCCTTCTTTCCATCAATTAGCTAAAATGTTGCACATATTTTGCAGAAATTTAACTTTCGGGTCGTTTATTCTCCCATCAATAAAATTCCAAGTTCCATACTCAAGGACCCCATTCTGGATATGAATTCCTGTGGTATTTATAGGATTCCTTGCCAGTGTGGTTTTATTTACATTGGCCAAACTAAGAGAGCCTTAAAATTGTGTCAAGGAACATGAAGCATATGTTAGAAAAAAGGAAACACAGAAGTCTTCGGTTGCCCAACATTGCTGGTCCGAAAATCACACTTTCATTTTTTCTGCTGCCAAAATTATTCAAAAAACATCTTCCATTAGAGAACTGGATTTTCTAGAGACATTTCACATTCAAAAAAAATCTTTCTGTTCTAGTTAATGATCTTAATTCCAATCCATCTGTGCCATCAGGCTTTAAAGAAATTATGTTTTAGTTCTGGTTTCATCAACAGATGGCGCCACTAGCTTATTTTCTGTCCAGGCTTTCTTATTTTATCTGATCATTATATCCTATCTCATTCATTTGTGCTTTTGCAGCTGACGATGGTGGTTCGGTAAAACCATCGAAACTAGTCCTGTGAAAATTTGAAAATATAATGCTGATTTTTGTTGTTTGAATTCTGAATTAGTGTAGTTAGTTTATTGAGGTTATATATTTTTTTTTGGCTGCTCCCTGACTTTTTAAGTGAATATTGATCGATGAGTACATGGACAAAGACAAGGGAGTATGCAATGTCTAGTTTGTGCAATTCTCTGATTTTTTTTAAAGTGAAAGTAGGTCGATGTGTACATGGATGGAGAGTTTGTGCAATTCTTTGACTTGTTATTTTGAATTTGTGTAGCGGTGATTTTGGACGCAAAAATCGCCGCCACACATAGCCAAAATAACAAGTCAAAGAATTGCACAAACTTGGTGTTCATGTACTGCCAAAAATCACCTATCATCACCAAGGGGCATCCGTAAACATATTTTTACTATTTAATGTTATTATGCTAGAATCAAAAAGATTTAATGATTCACATTTTATTGTTTATTAATAAGAAAATCTATTTTCATATATTGATGCAGGTAGGTGGCTGTGTAAGTTTTCCTAAGAGTAAAACCATCCCTATTATATATATTGGAAAATTTTTGTTTCTCATGGCATATGCATTTGTACAACTGAGGACTAAAAGCCATTCATACTAGGGTTTATCGGAGCTAATGGAGACATCTCACATCACCAACTTTTCTCCGTGGTGTCAGTATACCAGTTTATTTTCAATTGAAAGATTTGAACTTCTCATACAGCAGAGCTAGCCGATACGTAGAACTGACTCCATTATCTCAGATAAAGCTCAGTGTAAAAAGCCCTTAAAAATTAACCAACTTCTTTTTCAGGATTAGATTCCAAGGATACTTTAAGTTTCAAAATACATACTGAGATTTCAGGGTCATTAAGGGTCATCTTCATTAAGGTTTTTGTCATCTGGTGCAAGAGTTTCTGCTCATGAATTTGGCCACCTGATACCTACTAAAATTCTAAAATTTTGCTGCCTCTAAACTCTGGTTCTCAGTGCCCCTGTACCAGATGTACCGGCCTTGATGAAACGAGTCTTGTAGCACTTCTTACTTCTGCTTTTGCTTCATTTGCAGAGAATTTCTACATTGTGTTGAATGAATGAGTAGCAGTAATAAATGAAGATGATATAAAAGAAGATTTTCATTGTGATAATGATCCTCAATCATCAATCAATTGATGGCAAATTCTGTAGTATGGTTCTAGATACGGAAAATACCACTGAAGATGGTGACAGAGAGTTTACTGAAAATGAAAAAATTTCGATTTACAAGTTAGTCAGAATTCTTGACAGAGCAGTTACAGGACTTCAACAATGTAACTGAACAATAAGTTATGTCTGTCTACTGAGTTAAAGAGAAAGTATTAACAGAAAAAACAAAGCAACTTAAACAACTTACATTGAAAGAAATGTTTAATAATGTAAACTTATTTGTTTACATTATTAAACATTTAACATTATAAAACATTTAAAACATTTAATTATTAACATTTAAAAACATTATAAAAAAAAGGCTGAAAAAGCTTAATATTTATTTATATTAAGCTTTTTCAGCTTTTTTTTTTTTTTTTTGTAAATTTTGATACTCCCTTTTGTATTTTGGAATTTTGAAGCATTTATGATCGATCATAAATGCCTCATTATTTCCATAAATCACGATTTCATATTTTTAATTTTATAATTTCTACATGCCATCTTACTAGATTTAAACTGATGATCTAATATCTGGAAAAGTCCCAAATCCGGAATTGCGGAAATCACGACAAGTCAGGATCTCAAACTTTGTATTGTACTTCTATATAATGTATATCTTGCTGTCTGTGTTGTTTTTTTTATATGTTGGGTATGTGCTCAGTGATGATTACCAAGATGTACACAAACATTGTTTATTCTACATTCCTCATCTACTATTCTATATTAAAATTATGATTAAAGGTAATAATAGATACAGTTACAGTTACATATATAACATGTCCCTTTTTTATGAAAAATAATAAGTAGTAAAATTAAACATATTCTTTTAAATAATAAGGTTTCTTAACAGTCCTACCAGGTTGAGTAACGTAGTTATGTCCATTTGAAAAATTTGATGATACTATACTTCTTTCACTATTTGGTGACACAACACTTCTGTTAGGTTTTGAAGAACTTACAGGCACATCTAAATTTGTAGTGCTCCTACTATTCTCAGGTATCTCGGGTTCATCTATAACTTCATTCTCATAGTTGTTTTGTATTGAAACTCTTTCTGATTAGTTCCTTTAAAAAGGTCTCTTCTGATCCTTTCTACAATTCTTCCATTTGTTTTTATAATCCTACATGAACGTGGTCTTCTGCTTCTTCTATAATTTTCCCTCTTTCATTTAGTTTTTTCCCTTTCTCTTTTATGTAAACATGATCTCCTATTTTCAGTGGTTTTAATGGTCTTGCTTGGGCCCACCAGCGGCCGAGCGGTAAAGTCACTGAACACTGTTAGTTCGGTCTGAGGTTCGAATCCCGCGAACGGGCTGGCTGCATGGGCGTTTTCGTGGTTTTCCCCATGTGTAACGTGTATATGAGCCAGTTTCCCTTAGAAAGTCCTCCATGAAGGCATCCCTCCTCTTAGGCAGATAGCCCTCGAGGCTTTGCCATAATCACACACACACACTTTAATGGTCTTGCATTCCTATCATAATAACGTTTTTGTAAGGTTTGTCTCTTCAGTAAATGTCGTTTATGGTCTTCATATCATTTAGCTTGGACGAAATTCTCTTTTATAGGCATCAATCCATTTACTTTTCTTCCAAACATCAATTCTGAAGGTGACTTAATTTCATCTGAAATAGAAGAGTTATGATATTCCAGTAATACTAAATATGGGTCCTTGTTGTCCACTGCAGCTTTTTCTAACATTCGCTTGACAGTTTGAATATCTCTTTCAATTTTTCCATTAGATTGTGGGTAGTTTGGACTTGAAGTTCTGGTTTCAAAATTCCATCTTCTTGCAAAGTCTTTAAGTTACCTGCAATTATATTGTGGACCATTATCCGAATATACTATTTTCGGAATACTATGTCTTGCAAAAATTGATTTCAATTGCTTTATCCCTGCTACACTTGACAAATCTTCCAAATGTCCAATTTCAACATATTTGCTAAAATAATCTATAACTAATAGATAATTCTTTCCTTGAAAGTAAAAGAGGTCTGTTCCCAATACTTCCCATGGACCATTAGGTATTTAGATATCATTGGTTCTTTAGTATTAGCTTTTTGTAAACTTAAACATGTTTGACAATTCAGTACCAAATCTTCAATTTCTTTCGATGTTCCTGCCCAATATAATATTTCTCTTGCTTTGATCTTGCATTTTACTACTCCTAAATAACCATAATGAATTCTGCTTAACATATCTTTTCGTAAACTTCTTGGTACAACGACACAGGAATTTTTAAATATTAATCCATTTGCTTCTGATAGTTCTTCTCTGAAGTTAAAATATGGTTTTGCCAGTTCTGGAACCATACATTTTTCATCTGGCCATCCAGTTTTAATTAATTTTCTTAAAACTTGTAGTTCTTCATCTTTTTCTGTTTCCAGTTGAAAAACTTCCATTTTACCTTTAGACATTGGTATACATTCTACAACCAATCCAACATGAGCTTCTATGTCTCCTTCAAAGAAATCAGATCCTTTATCAGTGAATGATCTTGATAATGCATCCGCTATAAAAAGTTCTTTTCTTGGTTTATATTTTATCTCAAACTGATATGGCTGTAATCTTATACGCATTCTTTGTAATCTTACAGGGCATTTATTTAAAGGAATTTTGAAAATTGATTCCAGTGGTTTATGGTCACTTTCCACAGTAATGTATTTTCCAAATATATACTGGTGAAATTTCTCACACGCAAATACAATAGCTAAAGTTTCCTTTTCAATTTGAGCATAATTCTTCTGTGTATCTGTTAATGCCTTAGACAGTTCTATCTCTTATTAAACTATCTTTTTATTCTGCAAATCCACAGTTGCTACTTAATTTCTTTAAATCGGTTAAGAAATCATCAAACGATTCACCTACATGTTGTGTTCGACAGTGTTGTGAAACTGATTAGCTGTATCTAACAAATATTAAAAACAAATCTCTTCATTTTGATGTACGAGACACAGATGGCGTTGGCTGTCATTGAAGTAGGAAGAAAAAAAGGGTTTTTCCCCTTTCGACCTCGTGACGTGAACTGATTAAGTGTGTAATAACTTTCGGGGCCAGAAAAATTTCCCTACAATTGTTAAAAAATGTATATATTTTGTAGTATAGAGAGAATATAATTAAATAAATCAACATATTAGAGTTTTTATTACAGATTCAACATCACACTACCCAGGTAAGTGAGCAAGTTTTGTCTTTAGTTTTTCTGGATTGCTCGGTATCTGGGATGAGTGAAGGAAGTATTTTTATTTTAATGATATTTAATGATAAGACTATGTTTTAGTAATAACAAAAAGTGGCGTCCCGTGACAGGACTCTTAAGAAATAAACTTAAAAAAGAATATTTTAAGGGTTATAGATAGTTTTTGATGTATTAAAGTATAATTAAGTTTAAATTCGAAACTATTTTTTGTAAAGCAGTTTGTTTTATTTTGAAAGTTAACTATGGAAGCTTTAAAGGCTCTGAAACTTAAACGGGCAGGTTTATGCACTTCTTTTGCAAAAACAACGGAATTAGTAAAAGAAGATTTTTCTGTAGATTTAGTACGAGATAAACTTACTAAACTACAAAATGTATATTCAGATATAAAAAATGTAGATGATAAAATTCTTGATTTGTTAGCTGAAGACGGGAAAACTTTAGAGGATGATGTTACTAAAGAAATCGAAAGTCGCGAGGTGTATTCTGATGATTTCATAACACTAACTCGGCAAATTAATGAAAAATTGCAATTTTCAGATGAAATCAATTTAGAAACAAGACCAAATGATGGTGCTGGTATTTGTTGTAGTAAGATTAAACAATATAGACTTCCGAAAATCGAACTTAAGAAGTTTGATGGGGAATTGATAAATTGGTTACCGTTTTGGTCGCAGTTTGAGAAAATTCACACTGACCCTGATTTATATGAAAGTGACAAATTTTCCTGTTTGATTCAGTGTATGAAGCCTGGATCACGTGCTAAAGAATTCATTGAAAGCTATCCGGTGACTTCGGAAAATTAAGATAAAGCTGTTTTAGCTTTGAAGGAACGTTTTGGGAAACCTGAATTATTAGTAGAAGTGTATGTTAGGGAACTAATTAAATTAATTGTTTCTAATGTGAAGGCAGATCAAAAGGATAAATTACCTCTTGATAAACTGTATGATAAAATTGAAGCTCAGTTGAGAGCCTTAGAGTCTTTAGGTCTTAAATCGAGCGAAAACACATCGTGGTTATTTCCGATGGTGGAATCGTGCCTCACAGAGGATGTTTTAAAGGCGTGGCAAAGGAGTTCGCTCTTTAACCAGCCTGAAGGAACTGATCTTTCTCGCCTTACCAACTTAATGAAATTTTTAAAGTCTGAAGTGGAGGGTGAGGAGAGATTAAAATTGGCGCGTAATGGACTCGATGGTGTTAGTCGTAAAGAAGGATATCATGATAAAGCAAAGAGGGAAACAAAAGGTAAATTTAAATTTAAGAAACAGGGAAATGTTCCCACTGCCACAGGTTTTCTTACAACCAGAGAACATGCATGTATTTTTTGTGGTAAAATGCATGATAGTAAAAATTGTTACGATGCGCGTTCATTATCTCTTAATGAAAGGATTTCTAAAGTTAAGGAGAAAAAATGCTGTTTAAAATGCTTGGAAACAAATCATATGGCAAAGTTCTGTAAACAGTTTGTTAGGTGTTTTGCTTGTGGTAAATCACACTCAGTTATTTTGTGTCCGGACATTAATAATGAAACTGAACTTCCTACAGAAAAATCAGAAATAGACAACATACATTCGGCTACAGCCAGGCAAACTTGTACCGCTGACGTAGCTTTAATGACTACGCGTAAGAGTAGCTGGTGTCAAAAAGCATAAAGATGTTAGAGTACTCTTAGATTGTGGTTCCCAGAAATCGTATATTTTGAAATCATTAGCCACTGAATTGGGGTTACCAATTATTTCCAAAGAAAATGTTGCTCTTACTTTATTTGGAGGTGCCAGAACAGAGGCAAAGATGCATAACAAATATTTGGTAAAATTATGTTCAGCCAGTCCGCGTAAGTATTCAGATCTAGAATTTGAATTTTTAGATCAAGACATAATATGTGGGGATATACCTCGGGTACCCAAGGGTCCAATATTAAAAGAATTAAAACAAAACAACATTTCGTTGTCGGATCTGGGAGCAGATTGTCCAAAAATAGAAATGCTCATCGGTAGTGATATTTATGGAAAAATTCTCACGGGATCAGTAAAACAATTAAAAGGAGGACTAACAGCAGTTTGTACAAAACTTGGTTGAACAGTTTGTGGTGTATCGGAGGAATTTGTTAATCACAAAGATAAAGATGCTTCCATTTTGTGTGCAAGTTTAGTGGATCACGACTTTAAAATCACCGATCTTTGGAGTTTAGAAACGATCGGAATATTAGATGCTCACCAGAATTCAACTAACGCTGCTGAGGAAGAAATTGCCCACGAACAATTTTTAAACTCTCTTTCCAGAAACGAAGATGGTCGTTATTGTGTCGGATTACCTTGGTTAGTATATAACACAGAATTGCCATCAAATCGTCATGTAGCAGAAAAAAGATTGTTCAGTGTCACCCAAAAACTCAAGTCTTTACATAAATATGAAGAATATGATAGAATTTTTAATGAATGGATGGAGGAGGGTGTAATTGAAATAGTACCAGACAATGAACTGAATTATAAAGGGCACTACTTACCGCTTCACCCAGTATTTAAACCAGACAGTGTCTCAACTAAGATAAGACCTGTTTTTGACGCATCATGTAAAGTTAATAGATCGCCCTCCCTTAATGATTACTTAGTAAAAGGACCAAATTTAATAGAAGAAATCCCTTCAATTTTGTTAAGATTTAGAGAAAAATGCATTGGCGTAACCTCTGATATCCGGCGTGCATTTTTACAGATTGAATTACGGAAAGAAGATAGGGACTTTTTAAGATTTTTATGGTGGGAGAAAGATAATGTACTGAAGGTTTTCCGCCATACGAGGGTAGTTTTTGGAGTAAAGTCTAGCCCTTTTCTATTAGGAGCGGTTATTTCAGTTCATTTGGCACAAGTACCAAAGGAACAAAGTTCTATTGCTCAGAAATTAAATAAATCCTTTTATATTGATAATTGTGTGACTTCTGTTGATAACGAAAAGGAGCTTGTGAATTTTGTGAAATCTTCTACTGAAATATTAGCTGAAGCAAAAATGGACTTACGTATGTGGACCTATGGCCCAGTAGAAAAAGATGTGGAACTAACCCAAAGTACTTTGTGCACTGAGTCCACATTGGAGAATTCTGTACCAGTTTTAGGAATTATGTGGGACAGAATAGAAGATAACCTTTATATTGAAATTAAGGCTGTATTGGTTTCGGATATTTTGTCTAAAAGAGAGGTTATGTCAGTAACGCAGACAATGTTTGATCCTTTGGGTTTCTTGACACCTGTTTTATTGCCTGCAAAGTTACTGCTACAGGAAATTTGGGCGATAAAAGCAGACTGGGATACTCCATTACCAGATAGTATCAAAAGTAAATTTTCGAGGTGGTATAATAAATTACAAATTTTGAATAAGTTGAGAATACCGCGACGTATAGGTTTTGGAGATAGAAGTTCCTGGACACTTCATGTATTTTGTGATGCTAGCCAGCATGCTTATGCCACGGTAATATTTTTGAGATGCGAAACTAAAGAAGAAACATTAGTCAGTTTTGTAATGGCTAAGTCAAGAGTCGCACCCTTAAAAGAACTTACTATTCCCCGTCTAGAACTTATGGCCTGTCTTTTGGGCATGCGTCTTTCCAAATATGTGACAGAAGCTCTTACATTGGATGACATCCCGAAATATTTTTGGACCGATTCCACCACGGCCATATCTTGGATTCAAAGAAATGATGCGTGGGGGACTTTTGTGGGCAATCGCGTGAAGGAAATTTGCGCTTTCACTAAAGCAAATCAGTGGTCATATGTACAGGGTCATTCTAACCCAGCTGATTTACCTTCTCGTGGTTGTTCCCCTGATCAGTTTTTCGAATTAAATTGGTGGAGAGGGTCTGTTTGGCTCAAAAACCCTAGAGATAGCTGGCCAAAATTAGAGGTTAAGCCAAATGAAACTTTAGTTTTTTCAGAGCGCAGGAAAGGCATAAATTTAAATGTAAATCTTAGTATAACTACAAAAGCGGATAAAGTTAAGTGGTGTGAGAAGTTCTCTAAATTTTCAAAAATGTTAAGAGTTTTAGGTTGGATAAAGAGATTTATCAAAAATTGTCAAAAGAAAATTGTAAATAAAGAGCCTTTTCTGTCTGCTTCCGAGATAAAGGAATCTAAAATTATACTTCTTTCACTTGTTCAGGGGGAGAGTTTTCCAGAGACTGGAGACTCCATCAATGGTCTTTTGACCGTACGAGATCAGAGTGGTTTAAGAAGAGTAAAAACAAAAATCACCGAACGAGATGATTCTTATGCATTCCGGTACCCGATTTTATTACCTTCTAAGCATTATATTGTTGACTGTTTAATTAGAGATTACCATTTAAAGTATTCTCATGCCGGCGTACAAGCATTAACTGTTATAATTAGAGAAGAATTCTGGATCATTGGTGCAAGACGCCGAATTAGATCGGTGGTGAAACAGTGCGTCCGTTGTAAACGATTTTCAGCAAAACCTCCAACTACTGCACCCATTCAATTACCATTAGACAGAGTTCGAGATGCTTTCGCATTTGAAGTTACCGGCATAGATTTATGTGGCCCTCTGATTCTAAAAAATAAAAACAAAGCCTGGGTAGTACTGTTTACGTGTGCTGTATATAGATGTGTACATTTGGAACTAGTGACATCCTTAAGTACCGAATGCTTCATTCAAGCGTTTCGTCGGTTCATAGCCAGAAGAGGTCGGCCATCTACAGTTTATTCAGACAACGGCACAAATTTCGTCGGTACATCTGCATTGCTGAAAAAGGTTGACTGGGTAAAGGTAATTGCTCAGGAAACTTTGCATCCCATCACTTGGAAGTTCATTCCGCCCACTGCTGCTTGGTGGAGCGGATGGTGGGAGCGTCTAATCCGCACAGCCAAGAATTTGATTGTGAGAGTCTTAGGACAAGCTGCAGTCAATTACGAAGAGTTACTCACCGTCATCTGTGATGTGGAAGCCGTAATAAACTGTCGACCACTAACTTATGTGTCAAATGACTCTGAGGATCTTCTACCATTAACGCCTTCCATGTTCTTACAGGACATTAAGGTTTCAGGTACAGCAGATTTGGATGCTTTAGATCGAAATAAACTCTTGGCTCGTCAGCGTTTCTGCCAGGAACTTCGAGAACAATTTCGTAGCCGTTTCCGCAAGGAGTACCTTGGACAGTTAGTACAAAAGCATGGACAGACGGACTGTGAATTAAAAGTTGGAGACATCGTGCTAATAGGTTGTGAGAACCTTAAAAGAGTGAACTGGCCAATTGCTCGTGTCCAAGAACTTTGTACAAGCAGAGATGGACGTGTAAGAGATGTAAAAGTGAAAACTAGAAATGGCATACTGATTCGTCCTGTACGTAAACTGTACCCTCTAGAAGTGTGTTCCTGTACTAAGGATACCATTATTTGATTTTCCTTCTGAAAATCAAAAAGGTGGGAGTGTTGTGAAACTGATTAGCTGTATCTAACAAATATTAAAAACAAATCTCTTCATTTTGATGTACGAGACACAGATGGCGTTGGCTGTCATTGAAGTAGGAAGAAAAAAAGGGTTTTTCCCCTTTCGACCTCGTGACGTGAACTGATTAAGTGTGTAATAACTTTCGGGGCCAGAAAAATTTCCCGACAATTGTTAAAAAATGTATATATTTTGTAGTATAGAGAGAATATAATTAAATAAATCAACATATTAGAGTTTTTATTACAGATTCAACATCACACTACCCAGGTAAGTGAGCAAGTTTTGTCTTTAGTTTTTCTGGATTGCTCGGTATCTGGGATGAGTGAAGGAAGTATTTTTATTTTAATGATATTTAATGATAAGACTATGTTTTAGTAATAACAGACAGAAAAATATATGTCTATCAACACTTTCGTTTGCTTTCGGTATGCAAAAATTTTCGAAAGCTTCAATTACTTTGTCAACATTCTTCTTATCTTCTTAAATTAAAAGTATTAAACTTTTCAAGTGCTTTTTCACCAATAATATGCAATAAAATAGCTACTTTAATTTCAGGTGATTTAGTAATACCACCAGACGCTAACATATAAATTTGGAATTTTTGTTTCCATTTCTTCCAATTTTCGCTTAAATTACCTTTGAAATTTAGATTACTTGGTGGTTTTAATCCATCCATATTTAATTTAAAACTACCAAATAGTTTATATATACGTATTTTTAGCCACTTCAAATAAAAATAAACAATGCACTTACCAGCATAGAAGTTTCGATTTCACTGTAAAGAACTTCCCATCATGTTTTTGTTTAGAATATCTTTAGGGACGCTGCATGGTTCTTCAAAAAATATTTTCTTTTTTAATCTACTGTGCCATGTGTTGTTTTTTTATATGTAATGTTGGATTATTACCAAGATGTACACAAACATCGTTTATTCTACACTGCTCATCCACTATTCTATATTACAATTATGATTAAGGCAGTAAAAGATACAGTTACATATATGACACTGTCAAGATTTATACTTGTTATAAAAATCTAGAATATTTATAGACACAGCAGTTTCATTTGCAAACTTAATATTCCTCATAAATGGATATTATTTCATGGAGTAAAAATTCTGTTTAAGGAAACTTAAAAACTTGAATTATCACTTTATCAACAGATTGGACTCAGGTTGAACGAGCTGTATTCAGTGAGCTTAACCATTTGGTCACTGATGGGATCTCAGGAGATTAATACGTGTGATGCTATATTTACTGGAAAAAACTAAAATATTAAATAAAAATAGTGTTAACACTTATTTATAATTGAAAAAATATAAATAGTCTACTATATAGTTGCATTTCATTTATATATTTACTATGCCCACCAGGGACAGAGCTGGGCGTTTTGTGAACCACTGTATGCTTTGCAGTCCAAATTTTTGCTGCATGATGTCTCTGTAACTTGTAAAAATTTTGTAACCTCTAAATTCAGCTGCCCAGTGCTTCAAGAACTAAGCTCTGGGCAAATAAATTGTGTTTCAGTGTTTAATATTTGGTATTAATTTTTTGTCTGTTAATGTATTTAATTTTTTGTAGTGTCTATGACATAGCTGTCAAGCCTGATGGATCTATGGTTATTATTGCATCAGGGCCGAAGTTATTAGCTTATGATACGGAAGGGAAGCTGTTGCAGTCTCTGAAAGGCCATTCTGACTTAGTTTACTGCATATGTTTCTCTAAAGATGGTCAAAGATTTGCATCAGGTGGTGCTGATAAGCAAGTTATCATTTGGACTTCAAAACTGGAAGGAATTTTACGATATTCGTAATACATCAAATTTCTTGTCTCTAATTTTTTTTTAATATTTTTGTATTCCATTAATGTAATTTATCAAATTGCCAAAAATGCAACAATCAAAATTATGTCAGTTTCAGCTTTTAAAGGTTAACTGTATGGCTTAAGTCCTGTTTTACTTGAGTTATTCTTAACTAACTTGTTTTCTGTTTATTCAAATGAAGAAAGTTTTTAAATTCTGATGCTGTACCATACTGTTCTTGGCTTTTGTAATACACTAAAACATCCAGAATCTAAATGTCCAATATCCAAAATGATCTAATATACTAATTGTGATGTCACTGATTATTAGATCAATAATACTAATTCACCTAATATTCTAAATAAATGTCTGATATCCAGAATGACCTAATACCTTTGGGACACTAGCACAGTATTTTAAAGAATTTTTTCCTTACAAAATATAGACATAGAGGGTATACTGTTCAACAGAGAGCAGGTATGCCAAAATGTAATTTTTCTTTGGACTGACTGAGGTTCCTGAATGTTTTCCTCAAGCACATACTGGCTATACAAGCACATCAGGACTAGTGACAATGCATTGATTGACATTGGCCACAATCACAGTTTTGGCACTTCAGTAGTTGTGGAGGGTTAGCCTTTTTCAGTCTGATTCTAAACAATAAGTGAAGCCTCAATACATATTTGTTTGGAAGGGGATATTGTTAATATTGATTTTCTTTTGATGCCACAACAGCAGTGATGGAGGAAAGATGAGAAAAACTTAAGTTAATACAGCAAATTGCACTCTTTCTTAACTTTCTGATTTAATCCAGCTTATTATTTTTGCAAGTGATTTGCAAGTCATTTTATTATTTCTCCAAATTGTACAGCCTTCATTCAGCCAATAATATTGGAGATTGTGTGTGCTGAAATGCAGATATGAAATAGCATTTTTAGAAATCTCTGCTAAATTTTCTGACCATTAAAACATTTAAAAACTATTAAAATCTGCTGTGAGGAGCATTGCAAAGTCATGAAAGGATGGATCTGCAGATATTAAAATAATGCTTGGCATTATTTATGACTAACTACCACATTTAATGGTGATGGGGATGATGGTGATTTCAATAGCTGCAAGTTTGAAGTTTTTTGGATGTAACAAGCAAAAGTCAAAATTTTTCCTTTAACCTTTTAACTGTCATGCCCGAGATAATCTCGGGTACAGCACTGGTGTTCGAAAATGTCACGCCCGAGTATTACTCGGGGTAATTTTTTTTTTGAGTGCATCGTATTGTTATACCCGAATATATATCGGAAGACGTTTATTTCGGCTTCATCTTTTTGTCAAACTTGACTGTATCTCGGGAAAAATTTGACAATTTTGTGTACCCAAATCATCAAAATAACTTGACAGTTAAAGGGTTAATGGATTTAAATTAAAAAAATACCATTACTAATTGCAAAGAAAGTGATAAAGAAATTATGAGAATTGAGAGATTCTGATTGGCAATTTAGTGGGAATTCTTGACAGAGCAATTACAGAACTTGAACAGTAGAATTTTGTAACGGAACATGAGATTATGTCTGTCTATAAAATTAAGGAGAAAATATAATCATGAAAAAATGAAAGAACTTAATACATACATTGCTTTCAAACAAATATTTTTTTGAAAGAAATATATAATAAAATGACCTTTGTTTTAACATTTGATTACCTAAGTAAATGCTTCATTATTTCATAAACAATTATTTCTTATCTTAAATTTTATAATTTCTATATTTCATCTTACTAGATTTGAATTTGATGATCTAAAATCTGGAAAATTTCAGAATCATCGAATTTCCAAGGATTCTGAATCTCGCATTTTATTCTGTAAATTTCAATAAACTAAGTGCATTTTGATGTTTAATTATATAATTAGTAAATATTAAGAACTCTTAAATGCTCTTTTATTATTTTTATAGGCATCATGACGCTGTGCAGTGCCTTTCGTACAATCCAGTGTCAGATCAACTTGCCAGCTGTGCTTGCACAGATTTTGGTACACTTTTTTTTTTTTTTTAACCTTTGTGTAAAACTTTGTTGTTAAATTTTTGTAAAATTTGATTTTGCGATTTGAAAATAACTAAAACTCTGAATACAGAATGGAAAACAAAGTATGATATAAATATTTCTCTTTGGTATGTTTATGTATACATTTATTTTTGTTGTTGAGCTTTTAGATTTGCTTAAAACTCATTTTTATACTACTTTTATTTTCTAATTGTATATTATTATACTGGTCAAAATAAGTATTGAGGGCAAACTATTTTAGGCTATGTGCTACTTTTTACACTTTCATGTTGATTGTTTTATTTCATGATATGTAAATATTTGCTTAAACACACCAGCAGTTGTATGAAATAATTATATATAATTAATACATATTTTATAACGTATTTTGCTGCTATAAAAATCAGTATTGATGGCTTTCTGTTTCTTCAGAGGATGGGGGCTTTATATTACATAACACTACCAAGACAGATATTGACATTCCAAGAGATATTTATATTTGATGGTTCTTTATTTCGGTTTCCTTGCAGTTGGGCAAAGTAAAACTAGCTCTTTGAGTACAGCCCATTTAATGTAATGTCTCTAAAATAGTTTTGCATTTTAAAAGCAATAAACATACTACTAAAAATTTTTATCTGTTTTTTGACAATAACATTATGTTTAATTACACTGGTGCGCAAAACTTAAGCAACAGGTGTTCTTTTTGCCCTTTATGAGAAATCATCTGAGAAACATGAAATTCAAAAATGAGAGACAGCATTTTGTATTTAAACAATGACGAAAGCATAGTAGCTCAAAAATGAATACGATGCCCATGCAGTATAGAATTAAACAAGAAAAGGATTTATTGAACTCACAATATTGTTAAACATGATTGTCTGCAGAAGAAGAAGAACAACAAGCAGATGTTCTTTAGTATAGGGTGTGCCCTCCTCTTACTGCAATGATTACTTCGAACCGTCTCTCCATACTTAGCACCATATTGTCCAACAGATCTTGAGGTAAGAGTGCCATTCCACAATCAGTATCTGTTTCAGTTGTTGGATGTTCCCAGAGGATGTAATCATGTCGCAAGGCGTCTCCCCAAAGTATCGCACACATGTTTTATGGGATTTAAATCAGGGAAGTACACTGGCCAATCCATTTGGGTGATATCTTTACCTTCGCTGTATAGCAAACTTAGTTGCTATGACGTTGCAGTGACATCTGTGTTGCATTTTCTTCACATTACATTTTTGACTGTGGTACAACGTTGCAGAAACGTCACATTGTAATGTGGATGAGAATTTCTCATGGATGTTATATACACGTCACAGCAAATGTTTAATGTGACCACAAGAAATTCTCAGTCTTCCCCACCCTGACCTTTCTTGTCCTTGCTCACGAAATTCTTCTTTAATGGGAAGTATTGTTGCCGGCTGATCTTGTTCCCCCCCCCCCGATTCATTGCTATGTGTTTCAGTAAACCTTTTTAAACAAATTATTCTTTTATGCTAATCATTTGCAATTTTAGTTATTTCTTTTTTATTAAAAATATTAACAGTTTATAGCGTTTTTTTAATGATGTGATACTTCGAAATCATTGAACTATATTCTACAATGAATTCATATACCTTATCTAGTGTTATCAAGGGAAGCTGACGAAAGAGTTTGTTGTCCGCATTGCGTTTGCTTGTTTTAAGGATTTTCGCGACCATTTTTTAGTTTTGTTCGCAGAACACATCATCAGTGCTACATTTTCAGGTAAGCACTGTTTATTGTATATTGATGTGAATGATATCAGTGATAATTAATATATAACAATAAAAGCATAATTTAAATGCTATGAACAAAAAGAAATAATGAACTGGCAGTTGATTAACTTTTATTAGTATTGCAAAGAGTGCGAAAGAAGGGACATTATCAAAAATTCTCTTTCGTTTTTGTCTCACTGCTTAGAAATTCTAGTTTAGAGAGTCAGTTTTATTTGGTAGGTATAATTCAATTTTTGTTGTTTAAAAACAATAAAAAATTTTAAAAGGTAATGTGAAAATGAATTTATTTTCTGCATTTTTCTGCACTACTTTCATCATGTTCTGCTATTTTTGAAATTATTCACAAAATAATTACTTACTTCCACGCATGGTACTTAATGCCACATTACAAATGATGCCATATGTCCATAATCACATTCTAGTTACATAGAATACGGTTTTTAATTATTATAACTTTACAAATGGCATATTGCTTTAAAATACTGAACTTTTCTACATGTTTACTATATGTAAATTTCTGAGATTATTTTTAAAATTTATTATATTACATCTTTTCTTTTCGCAAATTATATCACACTTTTACGTATAATGTATTTGTGTTGTTCAAGTAACCCCCACCAATTTTGTTCAAGTAACCCAAGGATTACCTCCCAACAATAGCGATCTACGGTTACAGAACTTCTGCCAAAAATGTGAAGCTCTGTCTGCCCGTTCAGCATAATGCCTCCCCAGTCGAGAACTCCAAGACCACCATAATGGTCCCTTTCCACATTGTTACTGTAATGAAACCCTGTCTCGGCCACCCTTCAGATAAACTGGAGTTCAGAATCGCTAGTGGCACTAAAACGACTCTCTTCCATAAAGAGGACACGATGCCATTGATGAGATGTCCAATTGTTGTGCTCTTTACGCCACTCAAAAGGGCGGCGCCAACGGCCAACTTTCAAAGGGATGCAGCTTTTTCAGATGGCAGGCGAACAGACCACCTTTGAGAAGGCATCTGGGCACAGACACGATACTTGTCGCCCCGTTGCTGCACACAGTTGCTGAGCCATGGTGCTTGCTGACTGGTTTCGGGCTCTTTTCGCCTGTAGGACGATATATCTGTCATCTGCTGCGGTTGTGTTCTTGGGGTGGCCACCACTAACTTCTCTAACAGCTGTATCTATGGTTTGGAAGACTTTCCAAGTGCACAAAATGACAATTTGTTTGATTCCGAACTTTTCAGTTACACTGGTAACACTACAATCCCTCCTTCAGCTTTCCGGTCATTCTTCCAGGTGTAAAGTCTCACCAGGTGGTTTCTTCTAACCATATTTCACGAAAGAACTCTCTTCTACTTGCAGCGAATGTCTTTAGTTGCGTATCCATCCTTCCTTTTATTGTAGTCTTGAGTTGAGTGCGCCCACCGTAAGCATTTTGCGAACGCTCATGTCGCTTGTGACGTTTTGTTCCTGACATTTGCATACACATGAACTTTCTACTGAACTGCGTGTTCATTTTATTGATCGCAAGAACCCCTCTTCTGCAGTTTCATGGCTATCTGATTAAAATTAACATTGTTTCTTAAGTTTTACACACCAGTGTAATATTTTGCCACCATTAACCTTTGTAGTATATTTTATTGCCATATATTACATGCCTTATAATATGAGGATCAGTGTATCATAATGTAATATATTGAATTACTACAGACATTTGGTTTGATTTTTTTTTCCTTACATGCTTCAATTATTCATTGGCACTATTACTTGTATACAATTGTTTTTTTTTAAAAAAAAGCCTTCTTAATACTAGTAAAGTTCTATCATGACTTATAGTCTATATTTGTTTTGATTTCTATGATTTCAATTTAATTTTAAAGACATGGCTTTATTAGATGATAAAAGTCAGTATCTTTGTTAATATTTGATTTTCTGCTCGTTTGTGTTTCAACAAAATTGTATTCTCAGAAGCCAGAATATTTATAATTTCTCTTAAATTTATACATAATCATATTATCTAGCTCTCATAATTTAATAAATAATATTTTTTTACTTTTTTATTTTAAATAATATTTTTTAGGTATTGAGCTAGAATCTTAAGTATCGGATTTCAAGTTTTATCATTCTTATTGAAATTAATGAATTATTAAGAATGAATTATTTTTAATGGAGCTTATGTGAGTTTTTTGCATTCATAATAATTTATTTACCAAACCTATAATAATTAAAAATAATTCTTACTAATTTGGTCAATATTTTTCAGGTACTTTAGATGGTGCAGATTAACCAAACTTTTAAAATTTTGTATATTAAAAAAGTTAGTTTAAATTATGAATTGTTTATTTATCAAAATGCTTTTTTCTTCTTTCAGGTTTATGGTCTCCAGAGCAAAAAAGTGTTTCAAAGCACAGAATAAGTGCACGCATCACAAGTTGTAGCTGGACTTGTGATGGAATGATTTTAGCTCTTGGTCTCATTAGTGGATATATATCTTTGCGAGGAAGGGTAAAACAAAGGAGTTAAAAATTTTCTATTCATTAAAACCCCATTATATCCAAAATTTTAATACCAGTATTGTAAAATTTTATAAATGTGTTTGTAAATAAAACAGTTATTTTGCTTTTGATATCACAGGAATACAGTGACAAGGAATTTTTATATTAGACATTGTGTACAGTGAATAACTCTTAATTTTAAACAAAAGGTATGTTGGAAGAGATTTATTATGTAGCTGCTGATTAATTTTTTTGTTTGGATGTGTATGCTATTTTTGCCCTAATGTCCAAGCTGCTGTTATTTTGAATTGATCATTGTAGCATATATCACGTGAAGTGTAATTTTGTTTTCTTTTGAGTTTTATGTCAGCAAGCAGATACAGCAACATCTGTATGCTGTTTAAATGTATAAATAAATCATTGAGTAATATCTTTATTAAACATTTCATAAGCATTAAAAGAAATCATCTGAAAGTTAATTCTCGATGATTACCTGAAGAAAAATTCTTTATCAAATTTTATTATTGTCTAAGTATACCTCTATAGTTTGGCAAAAATGATTAGCTTCAAGTTGTTTTTAAATGTGTTTAAGAAGTTCCACATGTAAAATTCAATCCATTAAAAGCAATGTCTGTTAAGCCATAGTTGTAAAACATTGCTGATTTGCCCAGTTTCTATTCCTGGCAGTTAAGTGAGATGGCTTAACGAGGTTTTCTTTATGTGAGATGTAAATATGACCAATTTCTATTACAGGTAGTCAAGAAAACGTTGCTATATATAAGCAGTTAACCCTAATGTGTTTTTTTCATAATGACATGATCCAGCACAACACCTGATAGTCTTTTTTTTTTTTTTTTTTTTGTCTAAAACTATCCAAAGTGAAGCTTTTACTGACTTCACTTTGTTTAGACAAAAGTTTGGTAGTTTTAGACAAAATCCCTGTCTTTGAGATACAGATATTTTATACTTCTGTAATCAACAAATGTTTTATGAATTTTGGTATTTTTCAGCATTGTTTCTTAGTGTCTATGTTTCCATGTCACATAAACAGAATTTTCATTAGTCACTGGCATAGCTACTTTGCTGATTTTATTGTCAAACTGGCTTATTAACTTAATTACATCTGTGTTTGGTTAAGCAAGCCTGTATTTTGCATTAAATTAATTCTTTTTTGTGTGATATATAAATATATGCATTTAGCAAAACATGGCATTTTCTGTAACTTGCGAAGCTGCAAGATAGGAAAATTTGAGGTCTTTGAGATTATTTTAGAAATTTATTCAAATTTAAATCAATCATTCTGGCATCCCGAATTTACTAATGGCATTTAAAATGAGTAGAATAATCTTCTTTGTGAATTTTGCACAACATAAATTCCCAGAAATATTGAAACTAAATACTGTTATATGGTTGCATTGTGTTTTCTAATGTACCATTTTGCCAAACCCACTATTTTGTATACATATATATGAAAACTACATTCTTTATTACATACTCTTTTCCTAAACAAGTGTTTTTAGCTCCTATTAATTAAAATATGACCAAGGATACCTATGCCTTGACTTATATATATTTGTCATCAGTTCCACTTGTCACGCAACTTCAGGATATTCCTGTGCTTCACTGCTTTCTGTTCTGTAGAAGCCAATACAAGTGTGTTGTGATGTCATATTTGTTACCCATTATTGGTTCTAAATTTCAGTGTTTGGTGAAAATGGTTGATGGGAAAATATGTAACTATTTTTTCTCCTGATCAGAATGCTTACTTGTATTTAAAGAAACAAAGTAAAGACTATGTGTTGAATAAGTATTTAATGTGTTTTTTAAACAATATATTTATATTATGCATTTTCAGAATGGGGATGAAAGGGTGAAAATTGAAAGACCAGGTGGTATTGGATCTCAAGTTTGGGGAGTTTGTTGGAGCCCTGTTAAGTAAGCATTCTTTGTGCAAGAAAATGTTAACATGCATATTAAGAGCTTAAAATGTTTAACATTTTTATATTGATTTCATTAGAAATGCTCAATAGATTTTGAGAGATAAACTTCCTTTAGCAGGATCAGATTATTTTTTGCAGTTGCATTAAATCTTTTGCCATTTTTTACAAATAATTGTATCTTAAAGTAGATATTAAAAACTTATTTTCATTTTATTATAAATGCATGAAAAATTCTTGTTAGAAGGGTGCTTATGATACTTTATGTTAATAAACTTACAAAGAATAATATTCTTTACAGAAGAATATCATTTAAGAGTTATACATTTCTTTATGTGCAGTTTTAGCTGGTTTTTTTGGAAATGCTGTTTATTTTAATAATTTAGTTGGGCAGTCCTTTCTTGTTTATATTGCTTTCCAAAGCAATAAATGTGGTTGGAGTAGTTGTTCTGTGTTTATGTGTCGTTGAATAAAAATATATTGCTCTTTTACCTCCAAGTTACAAAAGATTACCTTTTCCTTCAGTGTTCCTTAAGGCTTTCAAAAGTCTTAATATGTAACAGGAGAGTATGTTGTCTGCACTTTGAAACTTCTTGGCAGTTATTCATAGACTGATTAGGCAAAATTTTTATATTGCTATGAATTTTGTACATAGATAGGGAATTTTAGTGCATGTATGTGTGAAATTGTATTTTTCTTTGTAATGTAACACGGCAAATCTTGAGAGGAGCTATTCTGGAAAAATACAGGGGCAAGTCCATTTAACATTGAGTAAATAGATATATGGCTAAAGTTGCCAAATTTGCCGTCATTTTGGTCCGGTCCCTGTATCACTATGATAAGTATTACAATTGAATAAATGTAATTACCATTGTATTAGCTGTAACCGTAATTTGTAACCCTAATATTGCTTTCCAGTAATTTCGAGAACCAGAAAGTACTAGAAATATCTTGGCAGCCGGTTGAAAGCTATATAATGCCGGAGAGAGAGCATCTGCTTTGAGTTGTTTAGTTCAGCATGAGGTCGGAGATATTTATGGCTTAGCTTTCTCTTTAGATGTGCTTTGCATTGTATTGTATTTAATGTTCTTAGTAGTTTGAAGCATAAGTACTGATTGTACTCTGTGATACTGTGGACACCTGTATGATTATTTCTGCGGAAAATTCTAAAACTTGAAAGTATTTATTTTCATAAAATAAATTTTATTAACCCTTCATCGAACCTATGTGCATTCAATCTTTTACGAGCCCGTACGCTTGCAACAATATTATTTAAATGCTCTCTATACTGGGGGCCAGCTAATTAAAAATTTTTTCACTCTGGAATTAAATAAAAATTGCCATTTTTTATGTTTGATAATGAAAGTACGAGAGAAATAATAAAAGAAAACGTTATTATTGAGAAAATTAGAAAAATAATAACAGTTGCAAATAAAGTGTAAACCACTGAGGAGAAATTGTAAATATGTGTTTGGTTGATTAATGTTATAAGGAAACTGGCATTTTTAGCCTAAAACAAGATTTAATTTTTGGAATGGTAGAATTTCTGGAAAGTCATGGTAGAGCAACTTTTGTATGTCTGAAAGGCTACTGTTTCAAATATGTGCATAAAATGTTGGCAAAAATTAAGGTGCATCTACCTAAAATTTTTGTTACAGACGTATCATTGTGTTTTGAAAATAGTCTTTGAAAATTGACAATATGAATGATTGTGCCAGTCTGTATGATACCAACTGATCAGCACTATTTTGCCAATAAAACTTGAAATTATTAATCTTAAAGGCATCAAATGTTGAGACAGTTTGGAAAAGAAGCTTCTTGCATTAAACATTTAATTTTGTTTTGTAATTCAAGAGAAAATTCTTTAACCTCTTCAGGATGTGTGTATCTTATATGCATTAGCTGTTAATCCTGTGACAAGGTGGCATGCTGCTTAGTGCAACTCATCTTGCAGATGGTGTGTTGTTCCAGTAGTACAATCTTGCAAGATGGAATATTTCGCATCGCTAGCCTAACTTTTAAAAGAAATTCATTAAAAATATTTTTATTAAATGTTTTGATTTGTTCTGTAATGGTATCTCACACTAATATAATCATAAATACAGAATATCGAAAGATTCCGAAAAAAATTATTTAAAATCTAAATATTTGAGTCATCTTGATGAAATGTCTTAAAAAACTTACTTATATCTATCTAAACACATTTACAAAATAATGAAATGTATGATCAAATTAAATATTTGACTCATCTGGATGAAATGTCATAAAAAACTTACTTATATCTCTCTCCAAACAAACAAAATAATGAAATGTATGATCAAATATTATAGCATAAATGATTCAGAAAGCAGAAAGTGTGTAATAATCTACTCACTGGCATTTCATTAGTTATGAAATACATTTTCAGGTTGAACTTTTTAATTATTCTATCCCAGCAGAATAATGAATCCTGGGAATTCCCTCATTTTAGGCATATCTAGAGAAGTATGTTGATTTTGGATGAAGATGGATTTTTCACTCATCTTTTGTTCATAGAAATTACTAGTTTCTTCAACTAATATAAAAAAGGGTGAAAAAATCAATATCATTTTCATAGCTTTGAATTAAGTTTACTTCTGCAATTTCCGTGAATTCATAAGGCTTCAGTTACATAACGGATTGTGTTCGTGATGGAATAGCCACTGTTCTGCTGGATTCTGAGGTGAAAGCAAAACAAACTTCCAATTCAGTCTCTGAAAAAGTTTTGGTATCAAAATCGCTATTTTCACTTAAATCTAAAGTTTTGTCAAAATAGTCACTCATGAGGCTTGAAGGAACACTCACGGGCTTTACGATTCAAATCTACTCCTCTTCTGTAAAAAACTGCTTTCTCTTAGACATCGCACTATTAGTTTAACTCTACTACCTGGTGCAAAAAACTTATATTTACAATCTAAAGAATATGCAAACAATATACAAACCAGAGTTCCTAAAACCACTGCTCCACTCTGTCTTTCCATGGGAAAAAAATTAATTTGAAGCATCGAAAACTGTTCAGTGTTTATTTACGTGAAACCAACTGTGCATCAGCTGGATTTTGTTTATTTTATATCATCTGCTCGTACATCTAAACAAATAACCAGAATTAGAAAATACTTCGTGGACACAAGATCAAAAATGTATATGTTCAAATAATCTAACTGTAGTAGACACAAAGTGTCATCTAGTAATTTAAAACAAATTCTAAAAGAATGTGTGTGTTTGAGAATGCATATATGCAACAGTCTGGAAGATCAACGTAAGCGGTGATGCACCATTGCATCACCTGGCTGCTAGCGACATTTGGGACTGCTGCATATGTGACACATCTGTCTGCAGAGGGGTTTTAGTTCAGCAATGTGCTGTCACGAAGGGGTTAAGGAAGTTAAACATAAATTATATGAGCAAACCATAAATGCATAAATGAGCAAGCCATAAATGATAAGAAAGAGCTTTATTTATAAGCTCTTTCAGTATGTAACAGCTAAATCAATTGAGAAATCAAGGTTAACGTAATAATTTTTTTTGTTAATTAATCCATAAGATCTAAAGTATGTTTTTCTTCCTTGTAGAGATGAAGTTCTGTGTGTTTTTTTTTAAATGGGAATTTTTTTTGTACAATGCTAGTAAATTTATTTCAAATTTACTACTTTATTTTTTTAGCTTCCCCCCCCCAGAGATGAAGTAAAAATTTTCAAAGTAAATGATATAACCATACATGCCAATATAAGAAAATTCTAATTAAATTTCTTTTAAGAAATCCTGGGAAAATATTTTACAGTGCAATGAACCTTCTCTTAAGCTTATTGATACACTAAGAAATTTTTTATATGTGATGTGGTGAAAAATACATTGAGCCAACTGAATATGTATATATTTTGGATGTGAAATGATTGGGATATGATATATATATATTTGCTTAATTCGGTATTGGGGTATTTCAAATCAGGGATTTTTAGGAATAAATCTTGTCTTTCAGATGGGCCAGTCGTGATTCCTCTAAAAAGTTCATGGTTCATAGATTGTTATATATTCATTCATGCTTAGGTGATGTGTATTATAAATATAGCACCTAAGACTGCTCAGTACCAGCAGTTTCACCTAAATTTGAGACCTGGTAAATGAGTTGGGTTGGTTTTCATGGTTTTTCTCATGTGCAAGATGAATACAAGCCACTTTCCCCTAGAAAGTGTTCCCCAAAGTCATCCCTCCCTCATAAGCAGATACCCTTCATGTGCTTCAAACAGTAAAACATGAATATCGCATGTTAAGTGCATTTGACAATACCAGAGCAATCAAGAGCAGTTTGCTATAAGAGAGTAGCACAAAGGCCTTACAATCAGAAACTAATTTCTTACTTATGAAAAAAAAAACGTATGAACACTATGCAGTTACCATTAGGAATCAGACCCTAGATAGATCCATCATAATTCAGAGATGCATCCATTCTGCCTCTCCTGAGCTTAGTATTGCATACCATTTTGCATGCAAAATAAAAATGGTAGTCGGATCTAGCAGAGTTGCTATTGATATCAAAGCTTGTAGAATGTTTTTAAGTAAAAAGCAGTATTTGTACTTTCATAATAAGCATGTACATAATGTACTCATTTGTTAAGTAGTAATGTACTCATTGTATAGGTAATGAAAAAAAAAAAAAAAAACCTACAGTCAACTTCAGTCACCTACAACCTACAGTCAACCTACAGTCAAGTAAAAACAACCTATAGTCAAGGCCCACATCTGCTGCCATATAAATGCCACTGAAAATAGGTGTACATATTAGAATCCGTGGATTACACTTTTCTGAGTACTAATTTAAATAAATGCATTATTGTCATTAATAAATTAAAATTAGTTATTAAAAATATTTGCTAGATATATTTGAACTTCCCCTGTATATTTTATTAACATTTAGATATCTTTTCCGTTAATAGTGCTGAAATTTAAGACTGGTCATTAGAATCTAGAAGTTACTGTATTTTTCATATGTATCATTTTATTCTTTACAAATGTGTTATTCACTAATATGTTAATACTAATGTGTTATAAAATGTGTTATTCACTAATGATATCATTATTTTGGTAGGGATAATAATGACACAGTTCTTGCTGTAGTAGATTGGGGACAATCATTATCATTCTATAATAGTGCTGGGAAACAGGTATAATATTTTTCTTATCTAATTCTAAAGCAATATTGATGAAATTTGTATAAACATATTATTTATGAAAAATCATTGTTTTCTTCATCATATTTTGTAATAAATAAGAAGCAGAAAAATAGAAAGTAACTGACATTTTATACATTATGCAACAGTTATAGATAGAACTATCTAGTTCATAGGTTCCCAAAGAGACAGTACTCCCTCCCCAGTGGGACCTGGAGCTATCGATGGGTTGATGGGTGCAGTAGCGGGTTCAGAGGCAAAATGAGGGCGTTAAGTCTGTCAACAGGGGAAGCCTTGATGTCCTATTTAAGAAATTAATATAATAAAATGCTTTGAAATTACCTACTGTTTACATGAATAAACATTTTATCTAGCTGTCTAAAATTTTTATCATATTGTTACCACATTAAATAAGCATTAAAACATTTAAATTAGCATTAGGTACACATACACTTAATTTAATTTATTTATACATATAATTTCTTTCACTTCATGAACCTGAAAAACCAATTATGTCCTCCAACAAAATTTTTAATGCCCATTTGTCGAGCTATTACATTTGCTTGAAGGCAAATTCTAACTGTTGATACTGATAATCCACTTTCTCTCTGGTCTATTGTCCATATCTCTAAATTGTCTTTCTAGACAAGCCAGGCTATGGTACCAGTTTGACGAGATCTTTTATTCTTAGGCATTTTCTCTTAATTCATCTTGTTCGGACTTCACCCGCCGAATGCATTGCTTGTCAACTTAAAATACTTTAGCCGCAGCACAATTTTCAATTTCGATCACTTCTTCTCTATCGAAAGCTTAAAAGTAACTGTATAACTTTTCTTCGAGTAGGAGTCATAATAATAATAATATTTTTTAAAGTACAAATGATAAGGCAAGCAAAAAGCAAGCTACAAAGCAGTAAACACATGTAAGAATGAACACAGCACTTAGCAAGTAAATGTAGCTTTTTCCATTAAAGCAAAAAGTCATAGGAAAGTGTGGGCAAAACCATGGCATTTATTGGAAAGTATATGTATTATGGTTACTTTACAGAGAGTGCCACCTATCTTAGTTAGGTAAGTTTGAACTTATTGCACTGCCTTAGTGCAATCAGAGGTTAGAATATTGCAGCGAATTCTTACTGTTTCACTTGTGCATAACTTGTGATCTGAATTAGCAAAGTTTCGAGGACAGAGGAAAAATAAAATTTCCTCAGATACGTTGCAGACTTTAATTTTCAGCTTTTAAGCATGTGTAAGCCATGGCTTATCTACCCGAAATTACAGTAGTCTAATTTTAACCTTTACTATGTGACTGATTTAGTACTTTCTACTGCATGATTTTAACTTTGTGGATATATGTCTGCTGGTTTCCTGCATTTCTAGAACTGAGTTGGTGATATCTGTTCCTACTTTAAGAGTAATTTACAACATTGTCACCTGTTTATACTGGAATTGTTTTTAGCTGATAACTTTCATGCACAAAAATTGTTGCTGGAAGTTGCAGTAAGCACTCAAGTTTTTCTCTTCACTTAGCCTGATTCCTTAGCTCTTTACAAACCTTAACAATATGTGGGTTTACTGAAAAAAAATGATATCGCCTATCATGCAGTTATATTGGTCAAATCATAAGTATTTGAACAGTAGTAATGCATATCTAATGCGTTTCATAGATTTTTTTAACTTTACTTGGGCTTACATTTTTTCATATTTATATAGTTCTATGTGTTCTGTTTAAAGTATTGAATTATATTTCACTGCTTTCTTTGTTGAATAGCAGAAGAAAACTAGCAGAAGTTTTTTTAAATAAACTATTTATCCATAAAAACTCAAAACATTTTCATTGTATGCTCTCAGATCAAAAAGTAAAGTTAACTATACCATTTAGTTTGTAATAAATTAAAAGATTGAATTCTATTTTAAACTTAAAAAAATTTACTTTAGTTTTCGAAATTTTTTATGTGAGATTTTGTTAGCTTTTTCTAGTTGGACATCAATAGATTAGCATGTTTGTTTTACTCTTGTGGTTACATTTGGGGATATTCTTACCAGTATTATTTTTCCATAATAGTTATATGCTGAGATGTTTCTGGTAATCAAATGCCTTTTTGTTTCAGCAACTATTGAGCCCAAAGCAGTGTTTTCTTTTATGCCTATTTTCATAGCTCAGAGTAATTAGAATAAGTCCTGAAAGAAAAACATCTAAAAGTGATTTTTCATTTAACTCATCGAAGACACCCAAAACACCTGACCATTTAGGCATCGCAGGTCACCCGAAAACCTGAATCATCTTCTACCTAGTGCTTTCCCCCATCACATTAGTACATTGCTCATTGCTTTCAGGAGTTGTTAAATGACATGCCAATCATTCTTTTAAAGCAACTAAAAGTAGTTCTGTTATTTTGATGCACCCTCTTTTCCGTTTGTTTACTGTCAATGTTTAGCTATTGATGCTCGAAGTTGCAATCCTCTCCCAAAGAGAAACTACATGCAGTGGTAAAAGCATCCAGGAAAGAAGTTGTCACTTAACTTAAATAGGTTATTGTTAGCGCTACAACATTCTACTTGTCATTGGGGAAGGAAAACCATTCCAAGAGAAATTTGTCCACACTGTCATTTTCGATGTTTGAGGATAACAGATTTGGTCCTCTCTCAATGCAAATAGCACATGTAAAATCTGTTTTAAAATTCATTGACCAGTTAGTCGTTAATGTCTGTGTGACAGATCATAAATGTCGAATTAAGGGGAAATTACCCATTTCACAGCAAAATCGAGAAGTTCAGATAAAGATTGTTTAGTGTATTCATTATAAACAAAGGACAAAGACAAGAATATCAGTACTAGTGCTCAACATGCATAAGAAAAGTGGCCTTACATGTCGGGGATTGTCTTAAAATATATTGCAAAAGAAAAAACTGTATGTAAATCTACATGAAATATCTTACGTCCAGATAACTGTAATGTGTGCATAATTTAAATATATACATTTGAGCTTATTTTTATGCAAAACATTTTCAGAACAGGAGTTAAGAGTTTTCTGTTAAGGACAAAATCAAGCTTTTTATAAACCCCAGTTAATATAAAATGCTTAATATTCCTCTGTAAATTAATATACAAAAGGTGCCATGCAAAATTTGCATGTTTATAATTAATAGTTTGATGAAGCCAGGGTCTAAGATATTAATTAATCACCAAAATGAACAACTTGGGTTTTGTAATTCTGCTTTGATCTGGTAGGAATTACTCAGTCATAGGCTCTGTAAAGTGATTTTAATCATTAATATCCTCATGAAATTTGCTCTTAAATGTGTGGAACTGTTTGCATTTAAGTTATGTAAGCATAATGAATGCTTATTAGCTGGTCTTTTTGAGCTACAGGTACCATAAAGCTAGATTTCTACATTGGAATTCTCTCAGCCTCTTCCCTTTAGTGCTGGAACTATTTTCATAAAGATCTGGCATGTTTTGAAAAACTGTAATTAGCAACACATTCATATAACCAACATTTAAAGAAAAAATCTTGTGGATTTTCATTTGAACATTTTGTGTATTAATATGAAAAATTAAGAGGGGAGGAACAAGATATAATTACATCCTCTTAAGTAAAGGAAATTTGTGTTCCTTTTAACTAAACTATTAATATTTGAATTTTCTCTTTATTTAGGTTGGACGAGAACGAGCATTAGGATTTGATCCCCTTAGAGTAACTTATTTTTCTAATGGTGAATACATAATAATTTGTGGCACTAACAAGAAATGTTCCTTATATACTAAGGAAGGAGTTTTTGTAGGTTATATATCTGAACAAGATTCCTGGGTATGGTGCTGTGCAACAAAAGCTGATTCCACGCATGTGGTAAGAATGTATATTAATGTATTTCATAATTTTAACTTTATAGTCAGATGCTGTGCTTCCTTCAACTCATAGGTGATATAAGGGGGCGAGAAGGAAAAAAAAGTGTTTTTCAAAATAAAATATTTTACTCATTTATTTTCTGTGAAAATCTATTAATGTTTCCCTTCCCCAAGAATTCTAAAAATAAGCTGTATAATAATATGATTAATATGTTAATCGGACAGTTTATGAGCGTTTTTAAAAACTGCTACTTGGATGATTAAATATATATTTTTTCAGTTTTAATGCCGTACTCATATTTACACGAGGAGCTTTTTAAATATTTAGAAAATATATTTGTTCTAGTCATTAAATTATTCCATTGGTTATTTTGGACTAAATCATGCACCAGTGACCAAGTAACTAACAGTATGAAACACTGGTAGTCTATCCTGGGTCCTATTTCTAGTGTATCAATTAGACAGCCGCATGAGATTTTCATCATTTTCCTCAGGTTTAACAAATATTCCATGGGCTTATAGCCTTTGTGTACATTGCCATAACTCAACAATTCAGTCTAGTTTTTAACACTAAATTCCATAAAAAATAATGTTTCAGTCAGTGACAAATCATGTATAATTTAAATGTATGTTAAATTCTGTATTTTGCTTTAAAGTATCTGTGTTTATTATATTTAATTTTCTGTATTTTACTTTAATATGACAGAGTCTATTATAACAATTTTTTGAATGTTTTAGCTATGCATTTATTAAAGAATATAGTTTTCTTAAAAATGTAGTATTTATTCAATTTTTGAATTTAAATTTTCAGTGCACTTTTGATTTTTCTAGTTTCTTTTGTACAGTCCTATTGGTACTCCATCAGCATTTGGTATGAAAAGCTCATTTTAGGATCTTTACCAAAGGTCCAGCATGGGAATGTGCTTTTTTTAAATTTTTTCTGGTTTTCATGTAAATGGACTGTCTTCTTACTCTGTCTCACTATTTACTTGAAATTTTCAGTGAAGCTCATAGAAAAATTATCATAAAAGATATCATGCCTCTGAGTAGGGAACAAAAAAATGCAGAATGGCACAGAAGTATCTAAAATATCATACCAACATTTCTACTTTTCTGTTCAGCATAACTGCATTTTGTGTGCTATTTGAGTTTGAACACACTGTGATTACTAGTGACAGAAGAATGCATCATACAGTTTCTGAGATTGTTGATGAATTTGCTATTGTCAGGTCTTATATTGTCTCAATTCTGCATTTTGGACTCTGCTGTAAATGACATCTTCAGCTTTTTACATGCCATTAAAGATTGAGATTACACTAGCTGGCATCATTGATTTATGAATCATAGATTAGCTCCAGTTTGTGAAATTGCTGCTGATTTCAGTGCTTGTTAATTTTAAAACAAAATACGAGAGGACTATGGCACTGCTTCCACACTGCCAGATTTGGCAATGGTAAACAATCCATAGCCCATTCTTGTAGCAGCATCGCAGATTTCAATGACTGAAATAGGTATGAATTCATTGGAGGATAAAGCAACAAACATTAAGTTTTTTCATTGTTTGGTTGAATCTAGGTTCCAACTGTATCAGTCTGATATGTACATTAGATTGTGGCATGGGCTGCATAAAGCTACATATGTCTTCATTAGCCTGAACTATACCTTTTAGTGGTTTGGGATATGTTCATGTGGTCTTAATCAGGCTATCTATTTTATTTGGCTCTGTTTTGACCAATCTGAGATATGTGAACAATCGCTGATCATCAGCATGTCTTAATGATAATAATTTTTCTGGTAGAGTTGGAGTGTTTTAACATAACCAGTCTGTAGTTACCATGAAATGGCTGCAGTAGTACAGACGTTACTAACTACAATTTATCTTCTGTAACCCCTCAATATGAAATCTTTAGAAACAATTATGAAATGCATTGAAAATCACCTTGTGATCAATGGATCCAGCTCCTAATATAATGCAGTTGTGGGATACGTTGCAGGGTTTGTGAACAACTTTGCCTGCTGAATGATTTTGTAACTCGTTGACTACAAGTTCTGATATGTTGAACAATTGCTGAGGATTAGAAGTGGCCCAGCATGAATTTTTGTCTTTCTGCATGTGTAGTTACTCTTTTGGGGGGGGGGAAATAGAAGCTCCATGAAGGAAGTGGTTGTTTTTGATGAAATTGAATATGTGCATAGCACATACACAGATAATAAAATGCTTTAAAAATCAAGGTCATAATACCCATTCACAGCTCACACCATTGAGTGCTCAAATTAGTAGTTAGTCGAACTGCCCCTGGTAGCAATGCATGCTTGCATTTGTCGAGGCAAGAAGTGGGAGAGCTTCCCAATGTCATCCTGCAACACATTCTGCTAGGCTTTCATCAGATGTCACTCCAGATCAGTGATATTTTATGGTGCCCAAATCTGGTGGCCTATCATGTTCCAGACATGCTCAATTGGTGAACTGTCTGGTGACCTTGCTGGCCAAGGAAGAGTATCAACTGCATCGAGACAGTCCAGAGATATGTGAGTGGTATGTGGCCTGGCATTATCTTGTTGGAAAATGGCCCCAGGATGACGTGCCATAAAGGGGAATACAACCGGCTGCAGGATGGTATCAACATATCATTGGGTTGTTAAAGATGTATGGAGGATGACCTGCTGTCATAAGAAATAGTGCCTCACACCATCACACCAGGGGTTATGGCTGTATGCTTTTTCAAATCAAAAGCTGATTGGAACTGATTGCCCTGCCCTCTCCAGACACGGACATGGTGGTCATCTGATTCAAGAGGGAAATGGGATTCATCGCTGAACACTACATGATGCCAATCTGAAGGCAACGATGAGGATCAACTGCGACACCACTCCAGACGACTCCGCCCATGTTGGGTCAAAGGCAAATGTCTTAAATGCCTCTGTGAGTGTTACCCTGCCTCAGACAAGCGGCATGAGATGGTAGACTGTACCACAGGAGGTATAGACAGGGCTGTAGTGTGTTGAATAGTCGACAATGATACCATTGGGGTGGTTCGGGCCTTGCGAACAATCATCCTGTTTTGTCTTGCATTTGTGGTCCTTGGCCTTCCAGAGCCTTCCTTTCATTGGCAATTTCCTTGTAGCAATCATTGCTGCAAACATCTCTGCAGAACAGTGTCTGTACGCTGCAGGTAGCGGCCTAATGCGACTACGTTTAAAGTCGTTTAGTTGTCTGTAAGGTCTTCGATATCATCGTTACAGCATCTTTATTTACTTCTTTACGGAGTCAGAATGGCAACAACAACAAAAGATAAATTTTCGGCCTCTTTTACTGGTTTTGTACTTTGGGAATTGTGTACTAGAAATACGGGCTATGATCGCAATTCCTGTTCATTTGCCTTGTTGCCTTAAAACTTTGATCATTTGCGTGTTTGATCAAGATGTTTTTGCGTACCAAATTTCACCATGATCGTAAAAGTCCCTCTTGGGGCTTCGATTTTTTTTTTTTTTTTTTTTGCAAAAGAGTGTATATTAGTTTATTTTTATCTTTTATGAGAAATTTGTGAATGTATCTAATTATCTTATTTGATATTGGTATCTGTCTTATTTGCTGAGACGTAGTGGATTTAATTTTGAGTACAATAGACCTTTTTCTCACTGTACTGTTTTTAGGCAATTGGAAGTCAAGATGGTATTGCTGCATATTATGAAGTTTGTTTTACCACTGTTCATAGTTTATATCGTGAACGTTATGCTTATCGGCAAAACATGACAGATGTAGTTGTTCAGCATTTAATCACAGAAGATAAAGGTTAGTTAATTTATTTGAACTTTCATTTTATGTACCTAATTAGTGATATATCAGAGTTTGAATTCTAATTATAATCTATAAAATTTTCTATCTGCAGTGGTCGTAAAGTGCCGAGAATTGGTGAAGAAATTGGCTATTTATAAGAAGCGTTTAGCAGTGAGTTTGTGTTTAATTGAATTTTTTATTTAATGCAAATTCCACTGTAACCTTAAATCTGTATTACAGATAATTTAATTTATTGAAAATATGATTTCCTATAGATACAGATGCCTGAAAGGATCAATATATATGAAGTATCAGATGAATCGTCTGACATGCACTACAAAGTGAAGGAAAAGATAAACTTAAAAGTTGAATGCACATTATTAGTTGTATGTGCTAAGCATATTGTACTTTGTCAAGTAAGTTTCATATCTCAGTCATTCATGTAGTTCTTTAACTCAGGAGAGTTTCTTAGCTCCATAAATATTTTGATTTTTTTCATTTTATGCAAAGACAAATGCCAATTTAAGATGATTAATGCTATTAATCAGAACTCTTTTAACTATTATTTAGCCCATATTACAGAAAACTGAAAAATTCATATTTATTAAAAGAGCATTAGTGTTCCCCCTCTGCTAAACATATACTGTGTCCAAAAAGCCCTTAAAGGCCTTTATTTTCCCAAAGGTAGTTGTAGACATACTTCTGGTTAAAAAATGTTTCAAATGAGGCAAAGATTTATGTTTTTAAATTTTAAAATAAAATTATATCAAATACAAAATCTAATATTTTACATGTTCCTCTGGTTCCTATACTTATATTTAAGAAAATTTTGCTATTGTTATAAAAATCAAAATGTTTGACTTCCATATGAAAAAATTGACCAAAATATTTGATAAAAAATTCAGGAATCTTTCTAAGAGGCCATACACTAATTGAAGAGCAAAGTGTTTATATTTGTATGCAACTAAAAATTTGAAAGTTTCCGATGTTAAGAGATCATGTGATGAGCATTTCTACAAAAGTTATCGTGACAAATATTGATCAATATAATGTTGCATGCATATGGATTTGTAACAGATTGAATGTACACAACATGATGCAGTGCAAAGCATATCTAAAAGGCAAAGCTGACATAGATATCTCAATGCTCCAAATTCAGCTCTGAACTAAGAATTGTGAAAAACGGAGAGTTGATGCTCTGTCTGGTCTAATATAGTTTTTCCCCTGCCGCTAAGAGATTTATAGTACCTTCCATTTCTCAAAGTTACTGGAAAGCATATGAGGGCCATATACTGTGACATGTAGGATGACAGGGACCAGACTAAAATTTCACCACAAATGTTCTCCAAGTTTGGCGATTTCTCGCCAAATTTGAAGACTACAGTTAGTCACCAAAACCGTCAGCAACTTAGCGATATCTCATGAATTTAGGCAAATAGCCATTTACTCTACATTAAGTAGACTTTCCACCTGTAGTCTTCTTTTTCTGCAAAGAATTTTCTTTTCAAGCATTTCATGTTACATTGAGCGGGAAATACTACAATTTCAATAAAGTTATTTACATACATATATACAAAATTCTTGAAACTGCCCATTTCCCAAAGACTGCTCATTCTGGGTTGTACAATCCCTGGACAGGAAGCCATACGTACAATTAAAGAAAATCAGTGCAGTACTCAAATAATAATTTCAATAAATAACATAAAACAAACCAAATACTAAATCAATAAATAAATGCAGAAATTCTCAAATTTATATACAAACAGGATCATGGTCTTAGTATTGTATTTACATTATATACAATATGGGGGCTAGGTACTATAATCACAGTAAGGGTCTAGCTTATCATAATTAATGACTTAGGCTTAGAATTTGATGATCTACGGATTAGAACTGCACTGTCGTTCAGCCTGTTTAGGACTGTCACAGGGTGACTGTAGTTTATAGTCTCCATAAGGCATTCGAACGTTGCCAGCACGTAGCACAATCCTAACAGCATCACCTTGAACTGCCGGTGATGTAGTAATAGTAGTCCAGTACTAAATGCCATCTTTTTCTCGGTCATCAGGTTGTATCTCTACCTGCCAATATCCACTCTTTACATCAAGCATCAAAAACCACCTGCTTCTAGAAAGAGTGTCCAAAATGTCGTCAGTTCTAGGAAGAGGGTAGCTATCTTTTTTGTACTGTCATTCAACCATTCAACTGCCAATAGTCAGCATAAAATATAGTCAAACCATCTTTTTTTGAGACCAGAACAATAGGAGAAGACCAAGGACTAGCTGAAGGCTTGATAACTTTGTTTTCTTTTATGTCCTTTAGAAATTTTCCTCCCTCCTTTTGTTTAGCAATTGATATCCGTCTTGGATGTTGCTTGATTGCTCGATGAATCTCTGTATCAGTTCTATGTTGTGTCAAACTGGTTTGAATTACATCAGATGAGCTGGAGAAAACATTTTGAAATTCTTGAATGATGCTTTCTGCAGCATTTCTCTCTTCATCACTTAGTATTATGCAATAACTACGATGCTAATCTCTCCGAAGCCTCAAACTGTGAAGGACTACTGGTTGGTTAATGCAGGTCACTGTAATGCATGCTGCAACCACTTCATCTTTCCTAATGACGTTCGCCTTCTCAGTTACACTGGCAGATCTCACTGCAATAACAGTTCTCAGTAGGTCGATGAATGCCGAGACTACTAGAGCTTCTTTCGAGCTGTTACAGCTCTTGGGGTATTCTGCGATGCTGTACCAGAAATTTCTGTTTTTAGCTGAGGATCCAGGTAGTAATAATTATGTTGTTGCTAGTACTGTGATACCATCCTGAGCTATGATTTGGGGGGGGAATAGATTTGACGCCTTCATCCTTTAACTTAGAATAGGGTTGTGTCCTCAGAGGCAGAATACAGTTCATTATTTTTGAAGTTCAAGGAAAAATTATATTTCCTTAGACAAACTAATCCAAGTATGCATGTGTTGGTAATATTTGTTATACGCTCTTTTGCAAAAAAATCACCAAGGACTTTTGCGATCGTGACGAAATTTGGTATGCAAAAACATCTTCATCGAACATGCAAATTATCAAAGTTTCAAGGCAAATGAACAGGAATTTCGATCATAGCGCACATTTCTAGTACACAATTCGCGAAGTATAAAACCTGTAACAGAGGTGGAAAATTTATCTTTTTTTTTTTGTTGCTGACATTGTAATTCTGTAAAGAAGCAACTAAAGATGCCATTACGATGATATCGAAGACCTTACAATTAAACAACTTTGAACATGGTTGCATTGTACGGTTGCATGAAGCTGGATGGTCATACCAAGCAATAGGCCACCACCTGCAGCATACAGACACTGCTGTGCAAAGATGTTGACAGCAATGGTTGCTACAAGGAAATTGCAGATGAAATGAAGGCTCTGGAAGGCCATGAAGCAGAAATGCGAGGCAACATTCATTGTTAACTAGTCAATAAACTACAGCCACATTGATACCTCCCGTGGTACTGTCCACCATCTCGCGGTGCTTGTGTGAGGCAGGGTTACACTCACAGAGGTCTTTAAGACATTTATCTGTGACCCCACAACATTGGCAGATTCATCTGAAGTGGTGTCATGTAGTGTTCAGCGATGAATCCCACTTCACTGTGGAAGCAGATGACCATGTGTTCTTGTCTGGAGAGGATGGGGCTAGCAGTCCCAATAAGCCTTTGTTTTACAAAGGCATACAGCCATAACATCTGGTGTGATGGTGTGGGACACTATTTCTTATGACAGTAGGTTATCTTTAGTCATCCTCCAAACATCTTTAACAGCTCAACAATATGTTAATATCATCCTGCGGCCAGTTGCATTATTCTTCACGGCATGGCATCCTGGGGCCATTTTCTAACAAGATATTGCCAGGCCACATACCCCTCACATATCTCTGGACTGTCTCCAGGCAGTTGATACTCTTCCTTGACCAGCAAGGTCACCAGAGCTTTCACCAATCAAGCATGTCTGGAACATGGTGGGTCCCCAGATTTGGGCACCATAAAATATCACTGATCTGGAGTGACAACTGATGAATGCCTGACAGAATGTGTCACAGGATGACATTAGGAAACTCTACCACTCCTTGCCTCAATTCAGGCATGCATTGCCGGCAGGGGTGGTTCTGCGAACTACTAATTTGAACACTCAATGGGTGATTTTGAGCTGTGAACAGGAACTATGACCTTGATTTTTTGATCGTTTTATTATCTGTGTATGAGCTATGCACATATTCAGTTTCATCTAAAACAACCACTTCCTTCATGGTGTTTCGATTTTTTTTTTTTTACAAAAAAGTGTATATGTTGTGTGATGGTAGGCAGCACTTCAAAACAGGATGTAAACATTTAATTTTACATCAACATTTATTTTATCCCTGGACACAGTCTGGTGGGTAATGCAGGTGCAGATGGAGTTTACATTCCAGTTGTCGAGCGAAAACTTTTTGGATGATGGTAACATTGGTCTTGTACTGATGGCATATTCCAAGGAACTTCATTGATATGTCCCATGAAGTAGAGTCCATTACTGCTGCCCCTTGTTTCAGAAATCTGAAGCTGTTTACAATGGTTCTTCTCAATATCTGGCATTCTCTGCTTTGTGAGATGCCCTCTAATTTGCTTTCTGCATCCGTGCTAGGGAGCAGTCTTATTTTCTGTACTTCTGCATTTCCTTCATATATGGCCTTTGGCATATAACTATTCTGCCTCAAGGCATTGACTTGCCTGGTTAAATTGCCTAGACGAGCAGTCACTTGATCCACAGGCTCCTGCTCTTGAGCAGCTATGATTGGGTGGCAGTCTACAAGTTGCTTGCTGGGCTGCCTTGAATTTCATGGTAAGCCCTTGACATTTCCCCTTGATTTGACTTTTTAAGCCCTTGACGTTTCCATTCGCATGGCTCTCTGTATCACAGTATCCTGGGTGCCATCAATGAAGTATTGCAGGGACAAGATTTCCCTTGTTTCTGATTGTCTGAAAAGACGACATAAGAGAGCCCTTCAACATGCATGTTGGGCTACTGGAGGGTTCCGTGAGATTGTGACTAAAGCCTGCTATAGCACTTTAAACACCTCTGTCCAAAGCGCAGCTCCAACACATTGGATAGAGCTTCAAATTCTAGTCTCTGGTTTTCAGGGAGTTAAAAGGATAGCTGCTGCGTCTGCTCTCACAGAAGCAGTGATATGGCAGGCCTTAGCTTCAGAATCCCATCCATTTTCATTTGCCAATATAGAAAATTAAGTCTTATACACTTGCAAGAAAGTCTTACTATAATGTATTGATAGCATTAAAGAGGGATTAGAAGGTGTAACAGTTTGAAACTGGCTGAATTGCTTCCTGCTGTTGCTGTGAATTTCTTTGAGGTGTCAACTTCTTTGATAATGGCAGAAACTCTGTAATCAATTTGTTGTTTGAGAGTAAAAACTCTTTCTTCAATTTGTTGTTAAACAGCAAAAAGCACTTTTGCAGCTGAGGATGATGGTTCGGTAAAACCATCAAAACTAGTCCTGTGAAATTTTGAAAAATTAATGCTGATTTTTGTTGTTTGACTTCTAAATTAATATTTGCTTGGCGTGTTATTGTATTTTAATTAGCACAAACTTTCTTGAATTTCTCCAACTTTATCTTCAACCATGTCCTTTTTGCCTTCCGTAACCTCAAATTTGATTTCTATTATGGCAATAATTTCTCTTTTCATTTCATCTTGACCTGTTTCAATCTTTTCTTGAACTGATTTGATGGCCCATTCCATCCTTTCTTGACCTGCTTCATCCCTCTTGGTCAGCTTTCATCTCTATTTTAACAGTGTTAATGGTATTAGTCAGCTTTCATCTCTCCTTTAACAGTGTTAATGGTCTTTTTCATCTTTTCTTGTAATGCATCAAAAGTAGTCACCAGCTGTCTTAGTTGTGCATCCATTGCTTTTGTCACCAGCATTCAATCCTACTTCTGACACTAAAAATCATTGTGTGCATATGGGTTCATAATAGATTGAATACACACAAAACCGATGATAAATGGATAAAATTTATTTTACCGAAATGAACACTTTATTGATCTGGAACTTTACTCAAGAATAGTTGTACAACTCTTCACAGTATTATTGAGTACAATCAGTAGTTACACTTAAAACTAATAAGAACATTAAATACAATGCAAAGCGCATCTAAAGAGCGAAGATAACACTTAGATATCTTAGTTCTCTGAACTCATGCTGAACTAAACAATAACTACTGATAAACTGATGCTTTTCCTTGTCTTATATAATTTACCCTGGATGGCAAAATATCTCTAGGACTTTCTTGCTTCTCAAAATTACTGGAAGGTATATGGAAACTGGGTATGGACAGTTACTTTTAGGATTAATTACAGTTATGTAGTCACCAGACCTAACTGTCACCAAGTGTGGCAAATTATTCCCTCAAAGAATTGCCAGCTTAGTGATATCTCACCAATTTAGCGAGATATCCATTTACTCAATATTAAGTGGCCCCTGGTAACCTTATTTTTCCAGCAAAGCATCTTTTGTTTCAAGCATTTCATATAACATTATACAAAAAATACTAAATTTCACTTATAATTTCCGTAAAGTTATTTACATATATACAAAATTTGTAACATTTTTTCCCCCAAAATGAAGATTTGATTCACAGAATATTAGATTTTGCACTTTAGAAAACTTATCAGATTTCAGTATTGTAGTGTAGCCTGTTGAGTATAGCATTATTCATATACATTCAACCAGTGTAGAATTAATTTCCCTTTAGTTTTGCTTTGAGTGGCAACTTATCACTTTATATGATAAACTTGAATCTCACCTCAGATCATTAGAATTCTTTGGCATGACCTCAGACAAATATTCTGCAATGCTCTTCCCATTTGTGGAGTCGCGTATTCCAAAAGATGTGTTGAGAGTTTGGTCGAGAAACTCGTTCAGTGAAGAAAAATCATATAGTGCAAGACTGACCCAGCTTTTAAATTTTCCAAGGGCTGATGTCGAAGCGGAAGAAAGAATAACTCTAGAAAAATCATGTATGAAGCAAAGTGATCCCTACAGAAAAATTCATAAGGATGGGTAAGATATTACTATACCTACTGTAAGCAACTTGTTTTCGAGAGCAAAAGAAATAAATAACAATAATGTAATAAATTGTATATTCTGTGAAAAATCTCATCAAAGCAATGATTGCTAAAAATCACAAAATTTAAGTCATGATGAAAAATTTTAAATTATGAAAGAGAAAAAATGTTGCTTTACATGTTTGAAAACCAATTATCGAGCTAAAAATTGTAAAAGCAAAGTTCTACACATGTTTTGTGGTAGGAAGCATTAATTGTTCGTTGTCTAGAATTTAAGCAGAAATCAAAAGTTCCTCTCGAGTGCAACCAAGAAAACTGTGAAATTAGCACTCCTACTTCAACTTGCACTTCAGCAAGAGTATTGCTTTAAACTTTAGTGGTTGCCATTAAGGAAAAAAATTTCACCTTCAAGCTTTGATTGATACTGGATCTGAATATGCGTATGTTTTAAAATCAACAGTAGAATCCTTAGGAATAAGATCAGAAGTTTATAAAAAATTAACACATGTGTTTGCAGGAACGACATCTGATATGAATCATAAATTACGTTTATTTTATAAAAATAAAATAAACGTAGAGATTCTGCATACTCGTTATAGCTGCAAAATTCCTATTTTAGATCAGCCTATAATTTGTGGATATATACCTTGTATACAGAAAGGATACTGGATTACTTTTTTTATTTATTTATTATTATTCCGCCAGCTTCACCCCTCAATGGGGCCACCAGCGGCCGAGCTGTAAAGTCGCTGAACACTGGTAGTTCGGTTCGAGGTTCGAATCCTGCAAACGGGCTGGCTGCATGGGCGTTTTCATGGTTTTCCCCATGTCTAACGTATATACGAGCCAGTTTCCCTTAGAAAGTCCTCCACAAAGGCATCCCTCCCCTTAGGCAGATAGCCCTCGAGGCTTTGCCATAATCACACACACACACACACTCACTCACACCTCAATGGGCACTACAGGTCAGTCATGTTATTTTGATCATTGCTACAGCAACACTGTAGACACTGGAGTAGCTTGTGAAAAGTTAGTCTACAATTTTTTTTTTTTTTTTTCAATTTAGAAATAAATGAATCTTTGCATCATTTAAAATATTTTTGTAACTGGAAGCATATATCTGCAACCAGTGACTGCAAAATTAAAGGCTGGGTAAGGACATCTGTTATCATGGTGTTTATGCATTGTACTTTCTTTAGAAGTAGTTTATTTAAAATACTGAATTTTTAAAGATGTGCATGCGTAATTCAAATAATTTTTCAAAGAAATGATAAAATTATCATGTGTAATGTGAAAGTAAAATGCCTTAATTTTTATGTCATGTTAAATGCATAAACTTTTTAGTTGATTATATTATCTTTATAGCATGTTTTTCTTCTTTAGGAAAAAATTCTTCAGTGTTTGTCATTCCAAGGCGTTTTGGAGAAAGAATGGGTTATGGATGCTCTAATTCGATACATAAAAGTCATAGGTGGGCCACCAGGAAGTGAAGGCCTCCTTGTTGGATTAAAAAATGGACAGGTGAGAATATTTTAAACATTTTGAAGTGAAGGGAAACTCAAATTATATTACCAAATGCAGAAAATTTTTTAAAATTAGAAAGTCTGGGAGATATTGTAGAAAATAGTAGATTGTAGAAGAACTATTTAAAATGTAGAAATATGCAAAAATCATGTATTTCATTTATTTTGGTTTGAAAATTTATCTTATATATATAAAAACAATGAGAAATGTTTGAGATTATAGCACTATTTTAATTCAGTTATTTTCTTCTAATTGCTTTTAATACTTTTATGTCTGTGAAAATTCTCATGTTTAGCAATTCTTTCTAATTTACTTTAACTGTTGTCTGTTCAGTCTGCTGTACAGACACTGAAAGTTTCAATGTATCCTGTGAATCTACTTCTATTTATTTATACAATCGGCTAGTTTTTCATTTCTAAACTGTGGTTAGGTGCAAAAAGCTGGCCATTTCTATAAATAAATAGGAGTGGAACTGGGCATAAGCTAAGAAACAATAATTACAGTTTGTAACTGTTTCTTCATTTATGACATGTACAGTAACATGAAACATTAAATAGGAATTGAAAAATAAATATATATATGCATGTATTTATTTGGTGCAGAGCTATTGTTTTCCTTCTTTTGCAGTTTGATATGTAACATCTATTTAAACATTTTATGAAAATTGTCTTTCATTTTTTTCCCTATTTTTTCTATTTTTTTTTTATATACATATCAATTCTAATGAGGTGTATGAGGGAGCATTTATTTTTTATATATTCGTTTTACCCAGCTTAAACAAAACAAAAAAGTGATTTTGGACGTCTGAAAGCAATTGAATTTTCTCTAGATTATATCTAAAACAAAACCATGCAAATCAAATGAGAATTTCTGCTTTCTGAGTGAGAGCATACGTATCCAGAAAAATCCTTCTCCAGTTCTCCAATGGGCATCGAGCTCCACTGCGTGTCATCTGGCATATATTAGCCAATGAGCACAAAGCAAGCTCAAGGCTGTTATTTGGATGTTCTTTTGTTCATCTTGTCCTGAGTTGTGTGAGTACACGAGCCTTTGGGAAATAGTTTTAGAAATTATCATCTTTTGTTATGTCTGCGAGAGAGGTGAAATCCTTGTGTACGTTTCAAAAATCGTACACAGTTGACATTTCTTCCATTATTTCCTCAAAGAAATGTAATAAATTTGCGATGTGTACCATCTGTCGTTGCGATGTTTCGATTTTGCATGGTGGAAGGGCGGATGTTCTCAAACATGTGCGTACACAAAAACACAAGGCCAACATGAGTTGTTTTGAAAAAAACAAAAAATTAAATTTTTCTTCTGAAACAAAGGACCAAAAAGTTATTAATGTAGAATGTTTGTTCTCTGCCTTTTTATTGGAGCACAACCTGCCACTGAATGCATCGGATCATGCTGCAGCTTTATTTAGAAAAATGTTTCCCGATAGTGAAATCGCTAAGAAATACTCTAGTGCAATTGTTAAAGAAATGGGTTTGAAAAATAAATCGTCAGTTATTGATTGCATTAAAACAGCTCCGTTCTGCCTCTCTATGGATGGAAGCAATAATACTGATTCAAAACTCTATCCAATTGTTTCTTTTTTTAATCCAGAGTCTTCAGAAATTGAGTGCAATTTACTTTCTGTTCCCACTTTAGAAGGACATTCGACAGGCTTTAATATAGTACAGCTAATTATTAAAACTTTAAAAGAAAATGCAGTCTCTCTGGATAATTGCTTAGCACTTGGTGCCGATAATGCACCAGTAATGGTAGGCTTGAAGACTGGTGTTGCAGGCATCTTAAGAAAGGAAAATTCATATTTACAGATTATGAGGTGCACCTGTCACCTCTTAAATTAAGCAACTGAAAAAGGGGCAGCTTTTTTACCAATAAATGTGGATGAACACATTGTTGATATTTATTATTATCTTGAAAGGAGTTCTAAAAGGAAGGAAAAATTGAAACAGTTCCAACAGCTGCATAATACTGAAATGAGAAAAATTTTGAAACGTGTGTACATACTGGCTGTCTTTAAAGAAATGCTTATCTAGAATCCTGGATCAATGGAACCCACTTTTCGCATTTTTTAAAGAAGTAAATGCTTCGAGAGTTAAGATAAAAGGCTCTATTGAAAGTTATAAAATACTGAAAGTAAATGGAGATGCACTTATTATTTCCATTGTTAAAAATAGGTTTCAGAAAAATAAAGTAATTTCTGCACCATTCAGCAATTCAACTGGCAGTTCTCAAAATAAAACTGCAAAATATAAGCGTAAAGCTCATACAAATTTCTCTCAAAATTAAAAGAAAATTGCTCAACACACAAAACATTTTCCGATTACTGCAAGTTTATCTTGTGAAGAATGAATATTTATGTTTTTTTCTTCAGACCTTAATTTTGCCATCGTTCAATGTTCTTAACACAGTTCTACAAAGCAGAATTCCATTAATTCATGTTTTGCAATCAATGATTTATGATCTGTTTAAAGACATTTTATCAAAGTTTGTAAAATCAGTGTGTGTTTTGTCTTTTAATTCTATATATGATGTGATTTATGGTGAAATTGAAAATCATAAGAAAGATGAAGATTTAATAACAAGAGCTGCAACTACAAAAGTAATGGAAGAACTTTCAGAAGACAAAAATAAGTTTTATCTTCATTTTAGAAGTTACTTGTGTCGAGTATGTGATTACATACTACATAAATTTCCAGTCAACGATGAAGTGAATTTGTATGCTAAAGTTGCTGATGTTTCTGCTCTAGCAAATGCATATTTTTCTGATATAAGGTACTTTTTGAACAGATTTCCTGTGTTACTTCATTTAGTCATGAAAGATGATGATGATGTTGCCACTGATTATATTGCATTCACAATTTTGCAGTTTACAATTAGAAAACTTGGATGAAGTTATAATCATCTAGGATTGACACCCAGTGAAGTTTAATTGAAAAACTGAAAGGTGCTGATGGAATTTTAAAATATAGTGAACTGTCTAGAATTATGTTGGCCATCTTGACAGTTCTCTATTGTAATGCAGAATGTGAGAGGATTTTCAGTGTTGTTATGAAAACGAGGACTAAATTTAGATCTAATATTAGTGATGATACATTAAAAAAACTTTTGTTTGCGAAAGCAGGCCTATGTGGCAATTGCTATGAACAAAATTATGGAATTTCTATCTTAACGAAAGCAAAATCTGCCACTGTTCATGACATTTGTACAAAAACAGATTAAAGTTTTTTTATTTATTTATTTTTTAATTTTCTGAAATGATTTAAGTAATAAAAATGTTTTTTATGTGTAAGGTATTTTTGTGTTGCATGCATTTAAGAATTAGTAACTATTTAAAGTTAATTCATTATTAAAAACTATATTTTTATCATTTAAAAAGTCTTTTAAACATTGTGAAAAATCTCCTGATTTTTGAGTGTCATAGGTTGGCTAGTATGCAAATGGAATCAGTGAGGTTATCAATGAGGGATTGGGGTATTCTTTCCCACTTCTGTAGAAGAGTGATTTCCAATTGCTGAACTGTTTCTGAGAGTGATGAGTGACCAGCAGCCGTTCTCTCTAGATTGTCGCAAACATTTCAGTTGAGTTCCTATCCAGGAAACATAGTGACCAGATCCTATATTGCTGAGCTCATAAAGGATCTCATTCCTATATTGCTGAGCTGTCAGTGGTTCATTTCTGATGATGTGTGGTTTAGTCTGGCTATTAATACAAATATCAGTTAATCACTTTGTCTCCTCAAATTAGACACTTTCATCCACAACTGCAGTTCTTGTGCCTGCCTTCTAAGGGCAGAATGGTGGCCAGCTGTAAAAGGAGTACAAACTGTTAGTCTACAATCAAACGAACCCTGTGAAGTTTGTTTTAAATGGCTTGAGTTGATACACTAGGCAAGTAGACCTTGCTGTCCACTAGTGACGCTAACTGCTGTACTGATGGACCTGGGTTCAAATCCCAGAGAAGGCATAAATGTTTGTAATTGTATGATGTCTTTGCAGCAAGGGGGGACACCGAAAATGTTGACAGTTGATGAAATGGTCAAGAGAACCTTTCAGATGGTATTCCTCCAGGATGTTCTCACTCAAAATTGGGATGAAAGCTTAACAGTAAACAAGCCCTTTCAAGACCATATATAGAACTGCAGAAATGAATAGGTACAAGCCTTGCTTCAATGTTTACTTGTCACCAGCCCCCCCCCCCCAATGTATCATTACCATACTGCTGTTTTGGCCATTCTTGTTAGATAGTCTTCATTTTGTACAGTTGTATGCTTATGACCTTCTGGACTCTGCTTAATGTTTCCAGTTCTTAAAAACCAGTTTTATAATTGGGAAATGATACTTTGGGACACTTCAAAGGCTACGCTGCAGTGAGTTGCATTTGACCAATTTCTGAATGACACATGCTCTCCAGGTTATGCATTCAGCCAAGTCATGTTGCCGAGACATTGTATTTGCTACTACAAAGCATTCAACTTATGTCAGTTGTTTCTAGCCTCCTCCTACAAAAGAAAACTGCAGATCCCTTTTCAGTCCTTATTGAGAACTTGTGATTTCTGCATATTCTGGAGTTTGTAAATATAATTTCCTTTTGTTAAGCCTCCTTTCTTTCTTTTTTGTTAAAAAAAACTTGTCAGTTATATGGTTGCTTCATACTGAACTCGTAGTGTCCTCCAATTGTATTGAGCACTGTATGTTTTACTAGATAACATCAATAAACATGTATGATTTAGTAATTACTTGCAGAAGATTTGAGTTAGTTCTTTTAATAATGCTTTGAAATAGATTCGAAACATCTTTAAACATACAAACTCACATAGTCTTGTTATTTGGTACTGCAATTTAAATGCTTTAGCCCAGTGCAATAAATCCATTTCAAGTATTACTTCATTGTTTGTGGTACTGCATATACTGTTGAAAATTATTGAGTTTATTTAGTCTTTTATTAGATTTGTTTACTTTTGAGCAATTGAAGTTTTAGTAACGTTAACTTATTTATTTATTACTATGCTATCCGTAGCTAGTTTTTCATTTTGATGATTTTACTTTTCACTTCTAAAAATGACTAAAATACATCATTCTAATGTATATGTTTATATATATTCACATTATAAATTGTTTCAAGCACTTCTAGAAAGAAAATTTCTTTAGCGAGTAGTGGTTCTGCAGCTTTCTTTTCTGATTATGCATATGGGGAGTGATTTTTTTTTTTTTTTTTTTTTTTTTTTTTTGTTGACAAGCCACAGTCAGCATTGGAGAAAATAAAATGCTGACAGATTTTTTAGTTTGCTGTATATAGTGAAAAGATTCAAATAGTATGCTACAATAAAATGTGCTCTTTTACCCATTTCTCAAATGCACAAACTATTAAAACTCCAAAACATTTATTAATTTTGTGTGATGTATGGGAGAAATACTGTAAGTGATGCAGCATTTAAGAACTGCTGATCGGAATGCCTTACTGGGAATAATTTAATCAATCTGTGCACAACCAAGACTTAGTGTTGAGTGTTTTTATCTTTTCATACATCTCGAGACGTTTCTTGTTGAATGCATTTTTCTCTACTATTACAGTATCAAAAAATTACTGGGTTATACTTGGATTTCCCCACAAGTAGCTCATTCTGTAGTGCAAGGATGAAAAAAACTGTTGCACCATTAAAACAAGTGGCTTAACCACTTAACAGTCTCTTTTTCTGACATATTGTGTCAAAAAATAAGCATATTTTTCAAAACCAATTTTATTTTAAAATCGATTATAGAAACTCAAATCAAGAGTCAAAACTATTATAAGTATTAAATTTATGAAGCTGTGATAATTTTTATTTACAACGAAAAATTACATTTTTACTTAAAGTTGGCTTTTTTCCAGTGAAATAAGCGATTTGGGAAAATACTTTCTAGAAATGGATATTAGAAAAGAGAATTTATTATTAGACTTACATCTAATATCTTTTAGAATTCAGCTTTTGTATGAAAAATTTTAAAACACGGTGACAAGCATAGTCTAACATCGCAGTCGGGACAAAAATATCTAGTTTCTTTTCTCACTCTTTTTCCGAAATCGTTTCTTTTAGAGCAGCACACAAAGCACTGCCTCGTTGGTCTCAGTTTTTTGTCGCTGGGAGCAATCACTTCTAAAAAGTGTCTTTCAATCAGGCGATCAATTATATCAAGTCTGAAATTCAAATGCAAGTATTTTCCTCCATGCTTCTGGTATAAAACGGATGCATTCCACAGCGATACATCTAAAAGGTGGAAGAATATTTTTTGTAATATTTCTTTCCTCTCTTCTTTGTAACTGGATAATTGGTGAGATGCTGATCCATTCTATCAACACTTCCCATGGTATTATTATATTCCATCACTACCTTTGGTTTCTTTCTGACTTCATCCTTGTAAGATGGCACTTCAATCATTATAGGGTTGTGTATTGTGGATAATAGAGATACAGCTTTCTTATCCATCCATTTCATTAGACAGACTTTCCCTTTTTGGTACGCACAGATTTCTCCTAATTTTAATTTTTTCTTCTGTAATTCTTTTGGGACGTCCTTTCTGGTAAGGTTGAGGGTTCCATATATATCTGTTTGATGGTTGATAAGGATATCTGCAAGTTCTGGTGATGTGTAATAATTGTCTGTCGTTAGGCAGTATCCTTTATTCAATAGTGGCTGCATAAGTGTCATCACTACTTGAGAGGACTTGCACAAATGCTGGTAATTATCATCAAAAAGTGTCTTTCCCAGTGGATATAATAAGTTGATACAGATAACCTGACTTCCATTCACATAAAATAAAACTTTTTATGCCGAATCATGATCTCTTTAGAGGTATATACTGTTTCCACTGTAATCTTCCCTTGTACAGCATCAAACTCTCATCGATTGTAACATCTCTTTCAGGTGTGATAGTTTCTCGGTAACGCGTATTCAAATGCTTGATGATCGGCCACAGTTTCTGCAGTTTTGGACACTCATGTGTTTTAGCATCAAATTCGGTATCATCAGAAAAATGTAAATACCGGTGAATAAGATAAAAGCACCGGTAAGACATAATTTTGGAAAAAAATGGAGTTGATGTTGAATGTCTCTTACTCCAGTATTGCTCAACATCAGGCTTTTTCACAATTCCTTGTAAAATATTCAAAGCAAGAAACACTTGAATTTCGCGCTTTGTTGGTTCCCATTTTTTTGCTCTGCTATTCCTTCATAGATCACTACTCCGAATGGTCCGATCTGCATATTTATTGGTTTCAGAAACTATAATTTCAAGAAGATTATCATCAAAGGAAATATCAAGAAATTGTAGAGTTCCATTACTTAGATCAATATTTACGTGAACAGCTGGATTTGCTGTGAATGGAAATCGAGGTGGAGGTGAAGGAGGATTTGTTATATCTAGTTCACAAAAGTTTTGAACTTGAGTTAGGTCATCCGAACTTTCCGTTTCCTCATCACTTGAAAAGTCCGAAAACGAACTTTCATTACTTCCGGATTCATTTATGGAAATTTCAGATTCACTGTCTGATCCACTGTAAGAGTTATCATCTGTTATGAGATGTTCATTATCACTCATTCTTCTACTTTTCAGCTTAAAAAGAAATAGAGTTTGCAGCGAACTGTATAGTAAGCAGATTGAGTCAAAAAAAAATTCGCAACTTTCCCGCATAAAAGAAAAACAATAAAAGATAAACTAGAAACCGGATTTGCAATCAGATCTTTACTGGACTACTAGAGCCATCTGTTAGAAGCATTGCAAACTAATCAAGCATAAAATTCGGGCAAATCATTGCAATAGAGGGAAAAAATCAGTCGCACGAGCGGCGCCCGGGCAAAACAGGGAAGGCCCCTTTTCAAGTACCCGAATGGTGTTCGGGCAAAACAGGGAAGTGGTTAATGATGTTCAAAACTATGTGGAAATATTATTGTAAGGATTTTTGTGCATGCTGCTGTGTCTAAATACACGATTATCTGATCTCATTCTTTTAACTGAACCATTTATAAGGTGGGTGGACTGGATTCAACACAGAAACCCATTTTAAGGGCTCTTTATCTAGTTCAAAGCCGTGCCAGGTTCAACTAATCCTGGAGAAGCTGGCCGTTTCAACACATTAAATATAGATTTAGAAATGTGTGAATGTACTGGTCTTCAGCTGCACTGAACCTATCTGGAGAGATCTTAAACAGAGATAACTTGAGTATAGCTCTGTAACTACCAAAAAAAAGTGTGTAAGTGAGTGAATATGTAGAAATGGTATATAAAATTTGATGAAAATGAAATAATATAAATTTTTTCAATTGTGTATGGAACTCGCATTTTGGATATACTATGTACTTCTAATTCATTTTAATAACTTCTTATTTGCTGCTATTTCATTTATACATTAAAATTTTTCTGTTCCTCAAGAAACTATGTAGAAATGGTGTGTTAATGTTTTATGGCACTTTTCTGCAAAAGCCAAAATATGCATTTTTTTGCAAATATTGGCACATTTTGACTTCTTCCTTTCCTGGTGTGTTTGGCTCAAAATAGAACCATTGAGAAGAAGCAAGGAAAAATTCATTATTTTTGTCATAAAATCTTACAAAAATCTACTGTTAGGAAAAAGCACAGCCTACATTATTATTTATTTCTTTATATTAATCAACTTTGTTCAGTTTGTACATTTTTATAGGATCCAGCAATTTTAACCCTGCATTAGGCACGTGGTTGACACCCACATGCTTTCTCTAAAGTTAGAGCAAGATAACAAGGAATTGGCACATATTTCATATAATTATAGCAATTAGCTATTATCCTGTGAATCATTTGAAGCAAGCTTTGGTTCACAAACTCAGTATAGTGTATTAACTCCTTTAGCTGTAAATGAATTGTACAGCAATAATAAAAGGAATGCCTGATCCAACAAATCACATTCATTTTTGGAACACCTTTTTCTTCTTTGGCATGAAGGCTGCATGGCCATTTCAGCTTCAAGTCAAATTTTAATTTCATGATGTGGTTTTTCAAATTCAGTCTGCCTTTGTGGAAAATATCTCTTTCTAGAAGAAACAGGATAGCCTTTCGCTCATCTTTTGGGAATTCCAGTTACGAAATCCATTACACGAGGGAAAAATAACAACCCCTGATTAAATGAAAATTTGATTATGCAGGCAATGGCTATAAGAGCAATTATTGTCTGGAAGAAAGCCAAATCAAACTGATGCCAAGGAAATACCAAGTAGTGTTTTAATGCAAAAGTATCTGACTTTTGTATATGTTCTTTCATCTAAAAAAATGCAACTATACACTCTTTCTCTTTTGAATTTAACTTTAAATGCTGATTTAGCTCATGAAAATATACATACATTCATAATGTCAGGGAAGTACTTTATAGCTTATTTAAGGATATAAACAATGTTTCATAGTCTATTAATATATAGCCTATACTGTCTGTTCCTACATATTTCTATTTTTATACCAGGAGGGATTTGACTTTGTTGCTGAAATTCGTGTGAAGCATTTGAACTATTGCAATGTTTTCCATTTCCATTTTTCTAGTTCTATATACAAGTGTTGATAATTTGCTAGATTTCTAAAGTCATGTCTTCCTTCACGGTGTACCAATTTTTAGGGCCAGTTATGTGTAATAAATAGCATCTAAGCTATAGTTTTGTTGGTTTAGCTGTTTGAACCATAAATAATGAATAATCCTTCCTTACCTCAAAAATACAATTTCCTTAATTTACTTAATATTTTTGAAACACCTAGTAAATTGTAACATTTGCAAAATATTTGATGAATGTAACAGTCAGTTGTATGGATTCACTATAATTCTATTCCATAACTTTCTCAACTTTAATTTTTTGCATATTCTGGCTTTTATTGGAAGTAGCTGGAAAATTTAAAAAGGCTGAAGTTTAAAAAGTTTTTATTCACAAGTTAAACTGAAGCCACCATGCTCATTGTTGGAAGAATAACAATGGCAATAAGATGAAATCTGCATCAATTGTCTGGAAATTGCAACTTTCTCTGGATTAAAACAACATTTGATTTTGAAACTCATTTATAGCAAACCATTGCTACTAGAAATGATAGCTTTTTTTATTTACTGCTTTAATAACATTAGACTTTTAAACAATTTTCCAGAATAAATTATTAAAAAATATATATATACATTTTTACTAAACAGACTAGCAAAATTCCATAGTATATGAAATTTTCTATGCATACTACAAAGGAGGAGAAAAGCATTAATATGATATGTATGCATCAAAAGTAACAAGCATGCCAACTACCAAATTTCTTTTCTGCAGCTTAGTGTTACATAAGATATTTACTATGTCAGTTCTTTAACTAGTATTTTGTTCTATTTATAAACTTTTTAAATTCATAAATTAAAAGCAGTTATTCAATTAAGGCTACATTAGCTCTATCCCAGTTTATGTGTCAACTATTAGTTATAATGTATTTCATATCATAAGTAAATTTTGCCTCATAATTAGGACAAATTTGATAAGTAAATATTTTTGTAATTGTGCTTTTGATGCAATGTTCTAGATTGCAGCTTACTGTTTGAAGAAATTTATATTCTTATATTTTACTTTTAGGTGATAAAGATATTTGTTGATAATGCATTACCTGTTTCAGTACTGAAAATTGGGGCTTCAATTCGTTGCTTAGATCTTAGTGCCAAGCGAAAAAAATTAGCCATTGTGGATGATAATAGTACTTGCAGTGTTTATGATCTTAGCAATAATGAACTAATTTATCAGGTATGACATTTCTGTATACAAAAGTAATCGGTGAATATTGTGCATCTTATTTAAGATGATGAAAATTAATACTGAGTACTTACATTATTATCATCTTACCCAAATTTCTCCTCTATTTCTTATTTGCATATTTTATGTCAATTTTAAACTTTCTCCATTTATCTTTGCACTGGAATATATTTTCTATAAACTAATAACAAATAGTAAATTTAGATGTTAAATGTCATAAATATAATTTTTCCTTAAAATTCACATTTAGTAACTGTTGCCTTGAGTCCTTTGCCTGTCTGTTAACTACTTGTTCTAGATCTAGAAGTCTGATAACTTCTAGATTTAAAAATGAACATTTTATTGTTCCTTATGACAGTTGTGCTGAATATTAGAGAAGACATACTGAACAAAATTATTTTGGAGCATTTAGTGCTTTGCATTATTGTATATCTATTATGTTCAAAATATTGGGTTTTAATGAAAGTTTCCTGCTGCGGCAAATGTCAACTGAACAAGCAGTTCATGTTGCCAAGTTTAATCGTATTTTGTCTAATGATTTTTGGCATTTGAAAGAAAGAGACTTGCTTTAGAACACTGTGTTGTGAACTTTGTAAAAAAATATTGTTATCATTAAGTACAAGGTGTCTGAAGTGGAGCTATCATGCTGCCAGATTAGAACCATTTACTTCCAGTTTTGTTTCAAAAAGTGAGCTAGAGAATGTCACCAAATTATGTGTATAGCTTTAGGTACTAATGTGCCATATGTTATTGTGAAGGTATGATACTGAAAGTTCAAAAACAAAGACTAGGACATTCAAGAAGTAGAGCATTCTGGCTGGCCTACTGATGTTGATGCAGCTTACCTATGACAACTTGTGAAAGGAGATCAATATACAAACATTTAAGAGCTTGCTAAGGAGCTAGATGTTAGTGCCATGTCCATTAGTCACACTATGCATTGCATAAACATGACGTTAAAAGTTCAATAAGTGTGTGCTGCATGAGCTGATTCAAGCAGATAAGAACAGAACTGCTTGAGCCTGCCCTGATCTGCTTGAATATCAACACGACAAAATTCTGGACTGGGTCATCACTTGTGATGAAAAGTGGATTTACTTCAACAACACAGGATGAAAAGAGGGTTGGTCTGCACATGGTGAGCCCGTCAGCAGCATCACAAACTGCAATTTGACTAACAAATAAATCATATTTTGTACCTGATGGGATTGCTGTTGTATTATCCACAAAGTGTATCTAAAAGAAAGGTAAAACCCTCGACAGTAAGATGTACAATGTGATGCTAGTTCGTGTTGATGCTGTTGTTAAGAAAAATCGTCAAACTGAGTTCCAGCACTAAAAGGTAATGTTCCATCAAGATAATGCAAGACCACATGTGTCTGCATTCACCGGCTGGACTCTGTACTGACTGGAATGGGATCTTTTGCCATATCTAACATATAACCTCGACATCGCTCCTTCAGACGTCTACCTTTTTTCATCCGTACAGCTACATCTTGCTGGTGCTATCTTCCATTCCATACAGGACATCCGAAATGAGGTTGATCTGTTTTTGAACTCATGGCCACCAAGTTTTGGGACCAGAGGCTTTGAAAAACTACCAAAACTGTGGCAGAAAATCATAGATTTGGGTGATGATTACTACCCGTACTAAAGGTACTGCTCTCGTACTTTTTTTTTTTTTTTTACTTTATTAAGTTTTTTTTTTTTTTTTGTTTGTTTGTTAGAAAACTTTCATTACAACCAGGTATAATGTGCTAAAGTTGTAAACACTAGGTGAATTCAAAGTATATAGTTAAATAAGATTACTGAGTTTAATATATTTAGTGTTCATATATTGCATATTTATCTCACAATTTTATTAATACTTACCTATTGATTCTATCTAATATTTTTAAATATTGTGATTTAAAAATGTTTTGCATATTTATCCTCTTAGGAGCCGAACGCAAATAGTGTAGCATGGAACAATCAGAACGAAGATATGCTGTGTTTCACTGGTGCTGGACTGATAAATATCAAAGTGGAAAATTTTAATGTGCAACAGCAGAAATTTCAGGTATTTATGCATGGCCGTTTTAGGTGTATCAGAATTTTCTTAATGTCATTCTTTAAGTTGTCTAAATAAAATATTTTGTAACAAAATTTTATGTCACTTGCTTTAGTCTTTTGTAAATATTAATCACATGAAAACCAGGCTAACAGTTGCATAAGAGATTTGACATTTTTCATTAGAAAATAAAGTCACATTATTACTGTAGATCATCATATTTTAACAGAAATTAGTTTAGAGTTTTTATTCCCATACCTTTGAATACCTGATATTTATTTAAATACATTATACATTGCATAATAGATGATATTTAATTTTTAACAGGGTTTTGTAATTGGATTCTGTGGAGCTAAAGTATTTTGCTTGCATTTTAATTCTATTTCAACAATTGATATTCCATTGTCTGCATCTATGTATCAGTACATCGAGAAAAAGATGTTCAAGTGAGCATTTTTCTATTTTATTACTTTATATCTGATATCGCATTTTAAAAATTGTGTCAAAAATAAAATTCTCACCAAATTTCATCTATTCATCTGTTTATTTGTATACACTGTTCTGTCAATTATGTGCTGTGGGTTGCTACAAAAATAGTTATGTCAGGTTTGAAATGATACAATTACAAAATAAAGTGAAGAAAAATCTTCCCAATAAGTTCTATACTCAAGGGAAGGATTAACATGCAGTATCATAATTTTTAAATGAATGTATCAGACAACATGCACATCAGAGAACTTTTCACACCATTGAATCTAAAGACTGCCAACTTAATGCATTGACCAGCAGATTTTATCTTTTGGGGCTACTTTAAACATTACTTCTTTTGTGACAGTGTCTAAACCAATGACATTGTCACAAAATTTAAAGAATTGGAAATTTGAAATTCTCATCCATGAATTCATCTTTCCTGTTGAGTTGTGTGTGTATATAAACATATAAAAGGCAATAAGACATGGTCTTTAGGCATATCTCTATCTTGAGGACAGGATGGTTGATCACTGCATTTGAAGCATGTGAACCTGTTTTCTTCATGTAATTTTGAGATCTAATAGCTGTTTCATTCATTATGAATTTTATTTTTTGCTAATTTTTTGAGTCATATAACTTCAAACTTAATTACTACTGCACCCTTTTGATACTCTTTGTAGATGGTATGTCATTTGGCACCAAAGCAAGTGAATATGGAGAGCGGTTAAAAATCGGTACATGTTATTTTGCTAGAAACTGCAACACAACCCTAGCCGCGTGAGAGGGAGTCTTGTCGTGCAGCAAGAAGGGTTACAGCTGAAAACATCGGCGAGAAAACAGCGCAAGGTGAAAACGTCGTGGTACAAAACATCGTGGTACAAAATAAAGCGGTTAAAAAACTTCGCAGTTCAAAAACATCGTAGTCGAAAATGTTGTGCTAAAAAATAAAGCACCTGCAGTTTTTTTCCGCTTAATATATAAGGCCTTATACACTTGTTTTGTATATATTTCATAATTGCTCTTAAGATTTTTCTCATCTATATTATTCTGTTTATTTACTCTTAAATCAGTATTAGGTCAAAATTACATTAACAATCTTTATTGCTCATATATTGGGTCGGCTCAGAAATAACAACTCTCTGATTTTATCTAATAGTCTCTATAGTAGTGATTCTTATCCTTTTATGCTTCATATAGTCCTTGAAATGATTGTGTAACTGGAATAATCCCTTTTCTGTAGGTAGATAAAAGTTCATTAATAATGTAACAATGTGAATAAACTAATGACCTGTGAGGTCAAGAATTTTGTGCATTGAGCTGTAAAATTTGAAATAAACTTTTGAATTTTGAAAAATTTGAAAATTTGAACTTTTTTGCAAAGGAACTGAAGTATCACTTTAGCTCATAGGCTATGGCTTAAAGAATTTACTTTTTAATTATATATATATATACATATATTTTTTTAACAAAAATGTATATACGTAAAAAAGAAAATTTACAGTTAAAATAATGTGCAAACATATAAAAGAATTAATTTTCGAACTAATTTACAATATCATTTAAATTCAGATTGCATAAGTAAATCAAGTGCAAAACCAAAACATGAAAATAAATTCACCAATTTAGTAAATTAAAATTAATCTAAATTTTTTTTTTTAAATGCATATGTGAATGACTGTTGAGCAGGCAGGAGACAGACTTATCAAGGGGAAGTTGCCTCCTAACTCTTCAATCATTCAATTCGTGTTTCCTCATTCATGCAAGCAAAGGTAAAAGTCAAAACCAAAAGTAGGGAAGAATGTTCAAAAAGAAGTACCAACTAAGTGGTACCTTGAGTAATTAGCAATTAAAATTAAAGGTATAAAGGAAAATACCGATAATGAAGTATTTTGAGAAAGAAGAAAAGTTTAGTATTAAATTAAACTTTTTTTTTAAATTAAATTTTCCAGAAAAATTAATTTAGAAACCAATACATTTTAAAAACACTTGTTTACAGAAACCTCCTCGACACGAATATGCATATTAATCAAAAAGAAACTAAAAAAGAACTATACAAATTAATATAAACCAATAAGTAACGTAAATATATATATATTTACTAATGAATTATTGAGTATATTATCTCCTTTGAGAAATATAGTAGACTTTTAGTTGAATGAAGTAACTTATAAGTATTTAAAAATAAATATTGAAAGCTTTGTTAAAATGAAACAACAAATACAAATCATGAAAATAACTGAAAATGGAAACTTTAAAAAAGTGAAAGAGTAATCAATTAAACAAATAATTACCCTCATTGTTTGGAAATTGCTTGACTTTTCAAGGGGAGCAAACCAACCCCAATTAATTAACAAGAATTAATAAATGTGACGGTGTTTCATCTTTTACACAAGTAAGAATTATGATGCCACACTGGTATTAGTATATTCAGTTGAGTTTAAGCTGAGTAGGTAGATTTTATTAATTAATTTTATGGCCATTTGTGTATACTATGTACATTTCCTTTTGTACATTTTTTGTACATTTAATTGTACCTTCGTATCGTGTAAATATTTTTACCAACATAAATTTAATAATTTTTTGCAAAGACTGCATTTTGTTTATTGTATTTATAAAGATTACTTTGAGTTAACATGATTGAAAAGTGGGGGTGTCAGGGGACACTTTACTCAAGAAAAGTATACCACTCAGTCTAACAATGATATCTCATGGTATTAAAAAATTTTTTAACATAATGGGACTGCTATTTTCATAATGAATTCTATATGGTACATTAACTTATATTGATCTCACTTATAATATACCTAGTTGGCTTAAACTCAGTATACTTAATACCAGTTTGGCATCATAATTCTTGAGTAAAAGAGGAAACACCTTCGCGTTTATTAATTATTGTTAATTGATTGGGTGTTGGTTTGTTCCCCTTGAAAAGTCAACCAATTTCCGATCAATGGTGATAATTATTTGGTTAATTGATTACTCTTTCATTTTTTAAAAGTTTTCATTTTCAATTTTTTCATGATTTATAGTTGATCAAGATTTTTTCAAAAAGCATCTCTTGAATAATTTTTCCTTCTTTCACAAACCAGGCATACGTTAATAGTAAAGCATCATTAGTACTTGACGAGGTTGCTTCATCAATGTAATGAGAAAACTCTGTGAGTTTCAAAAGTTTGCATAAGGAAGTTTTAGCATCTTCAACCATCTCATTAATTTGTCGTCGCACTGTATTATTGCTTAATGGGACATTTTTCATAATATTGGATGCGGCTGAATGGTGTAAAACCATTTCTAAAACTTCCTTAACAGCCGGCAGTATCAACTCTTCACCAATGATATGTATTTCCCCAGTTTAGCAATTAATTTTGATATATTATAAGAGGCTATCAAACCATCGTCGCATTGTTTTGATGACGCTACTAGTAGGCTTGAGACAGCCAGTGCTTTCAGGAACTTGTTCCTGATGTTCGTGAAAAATTACAAATCTTTATTTTGTTTGTCAGGATGGACTTTTTGCAGATGCTCTTGCAAACAAAAATTACCTCTTTAGATAACACTTTGTTACAAAATAAAGACATGGGCAGCTGCAAGTTTGATGAAGAAGGAATGAATTCAAACGTCAAATATGAGAAACTGTATTGACAGCATTTCTTTTTATTAAACGATATCATTGGTGGCAACAAAATATGATGAGGGAAAGGTAACTGTTTCTCAAAATTAATAATTCACGATCACAATAAACAACTAATAAGCACAATTACCTAGGTGACTGGCCAAATAAACAATTAAAGTAAATCGAAGGTGAGGGAAAAGGAAAAAAAAACATAGAAATGAAGCGAATGAAAAGCAACGTAAGAAACACGGAGTATCCTTTGAAAATTCATATTCAAAGGGTACTTCAATGCATGCGCTGTGATTAATGGTGCGTAGAAATAGCTGATGCATGTGCTGTGCTGGTTGAGATCACAGAAAAACTGTAGTGATGAGTTCTTCAAGCTCATCCTACCTAGAATAAAAATTCGCCTCACCATTCTTCGGAGAAGTTGCCTTAGTTTTTTTTTATTCCTGGTACAAATGGCATAAATCGGATAATCAATTTAATAAATTTTTTGGGAGTTTTAAAATTAAGTTCAAATGCCAAAACATGCTCATTGCCCACCAACTGCCCAGAACATGCCCACCGCCCCTTCCACCCAAAACAAGTTCACTGCCCCCAGGAGGTGGTACCACTCTCGTTGAGAACCAATGGGTGCTACAAAGACACAGTCAAGGCCAGTACGGTTCATTATTTTTGGTATAACGTTATTCCAGTGAACCTATATAACTAAGCTGGCGTAAGAGGCATATATATTATTTAGTTAATACAAGCATGCATTTCGCATTTCATAGCATAATAAAGATATATAAAAAGAAGGAGTGGTATTTGTCTTAGCTCATAGTTTCCTAGCATTAATAGTGGTGAGATCTAAAGGGCCATTACTGATCCATGAGGTAGTAAAGGGCTGATGAGAACCGAGTAGATAATCAATTATACAAATGCTATGATCACCCATCTTTATAAGAATCATACCAAATACTTTTCACACATGTTGGCCCAAGTTGCATGTAATTTAATTTTTCTGTTCTAAGGGATTGGAATTCACAGACTAGCAATTAATATTCTGAAAATGATAAATCTGCACTTGCAGTGATATCCAGTATTCTCAAATTGCATGTTCTTTCAGTGTGTGTCACTGCATGCTGTGCATGAATCTGCTTATGGCTTGTAGGTTCATTGTTATAAAATCTTTGAAAAATCTTTAATCATTACCAGTCTGCTTTCGTATTGCATGATGAGATCTTGTAAATGCAATAAATTCCTAAAATTGTTATGTATTTTCAATGCATGAAGAGCAAAAGCATATTACTGATGTTAAATAAAATGTGGAAGGGGCAGAGGGGAATGGTACCCACTTTATTTTAACTGGTTTTTATAAATTTTGATTTGGTTTAAGTTAAAATAAAATATTTTACATAATTTTTTACGACTGAGTAACTGCAAGGAAATCTGGGTTATAAGAAATTCTTGGATACTATACTTGGAAAATTAGTTCTTGGATGCGAACTAATTTTCTGGTGCCATCTAGTGTTCTATGTGTTTAATGTTATTTTGTACTGTGATAGTTAACTCTCCAAGACTATGAAAATTGGATATAATTAACTGTATAAATTTCTTCGACTGAAAGATTTCTTTTCGTATTTTTCCCAGAATAGCTGCAAGTTTTAACCGATCAGTTACTAACTCTTGATATCATCTTTATTTAGGATATTAGGATCCTTAATCCATCCATTTCAAAAGCACTTTCATATTATTTTTCTTTTTTATCTTCACTCCACTTTTCTTTATGTTCTAAACAAAGGTTTAATAATCCATAAGGATTCGTACTGAGCCAATAATTTATATCACTAGGGTCCAAACAGTCCATATTAGACATAAATTTGAGGGGAAAAAAGGTGGAGTGGTGTTATTCTTAAATTTATGAAATAAGTAAATAGGAATAAAAAGTAAAATGTATTTCTATTTTCTTATCTATAGCTGTATATATGTTTCAGAATTAATTTTCTGTCTACAAAGTGTTCAAAGCAGTCCATGTTGCAAGGGAGTTAACCGTTACTTCTCTGTTCATTATTTTTCCAAAATGAGATGCATGTTTTGTACTCTTAGTGAAGAACTTTTTATGAAATAATTTTTTAAAAAAATTTTACATTAAATTATATGGTTCTTCAGGTTTTAAAAATTTGAAAAGTATTTGAGTCAAGTGTTCCAATACCTTTATTACATAAGAACTGGGCTGCAGAATTTTCTTTATCTTCAGTTTGGTATTATTTGCTTCTTTGTATTACACCTGTGCTAACCTATTCATAAAGTTTTCTGTTCCCTTTAATGTGTACCTTTGTTGCATAAGAGCTGTAGCGTTTTCATTATCTTCAATCTGCTATTTGTTTCTGTGTATTAAACCTCTTCTAACCTGTTTATAAAGCTTGCAGTTCCCTTAAATGTGCATCTTTCTGAATGATATTACAGTAAAGCATATTCTGTTGCATGCCTGGGAGTTACTGATGGAGACTGGAGGGCTCTAGCTGAAGCTGCAATACAGAATTTAAGCTTAGATGTGGCTCGACAAGCTTTTATCCGTGTGAAGGACCTTTTGTTTCTGAAGTTGATTAAATCATTGGAAGTATGTCTGATTTAAATACACTCTGTGTAAGATTTAAAGAATTATCTTCATTTAATACTAAAGAAAATGTTTCTTTAGTACTAAATGAAGATAATTCTTTAAAAAAATTAACATTGTTAATGGAAATCTTTCTTAAAATAGGCTATCTTTAAATTTTATATGTTCGTACTTTTTTAATTTAGATGCCAGAAACATCTTAAAGAAGTAAGTGGGATATATTATTTGTAATAGAAAAGTATGAATTATTGAAGTCTAATTCAAGTTTCTTTTATTGTAAATGACACTATGTTCATTTCACTAGCCATTCTAATATGTTTTCTTGTCTTTTCACATCCATGCCAGTGGATACTCTCAGTTCCATAATTTACTTGTATTAAATTAGTGTTAATTATACTATTATAATAACAATTTGAATGTATTGCTATACCTAGGAATTCAAAATGAAGTTATCTTAAACTAATGATAGAAATAAAAAAACAATGTAAACTGTTAATATTGGCATATATAATTATGAGAAGTTGTACTTTTAGCTTAATTAATTTGTTGAGTCCACTAGAGTAACTCCTGTGTGAAAACTGTAAGAGTAGTAACTGCACAGAAGAAGGGTTAAAAGTACCCTTTATTAACTTTTTAAAATTTACAATGTGTTATCTCGATGCTAACAAACTATGCCTCTGCTTGGATGATAACTGAAATCAAAGAACTAATAAAGATCTGAAGATATGTACAAGTTGCTGAACTAAACCACAGGGCTCAGAATAATTCCTGTTTCTTAAACCCTCGTCGAAAACTAGTGGCAGCAAGTAAGTGTAGTTAACTTATGCAAACCACCAATAGCTGCTGTCAGCAGATGCTTAAGCAACAGAGGTGACAGCAATAGTCTAACTCTCCTCTCTTTCATACTGAACCTCGGTTTTTAAACTCTTTCTTCAAGGTGCAATTTGCATTGTTTCATGTATGCTATCAAATTTAAATATTCTGGTACTGAAAATTAGGGGAATGAAGGCCTATAGGAAAGAAAACTAAATGAAATAAAACTGGTTATTTAAAATGAATATAAATCCCTACAAATTAAAAATATTCCGGAGATCATTTTTATGAAAGCAAATATAGTACAACTGTAATTTTATTTTTTTTTTTAATTTTTAAAACAATATTTGTTGTTTAAATTCTGAAATCAGATTGAAACCATAATATACAAAGTAATTTTGCAATTCATTCATTATTAATAAGAACATCAAAATTGCATTACTATTTTTAAATTAAGGCAAAAGTTAATCTCAAATTGTCATTGGTTTAAGAGGAAAATTATGCATTTTAAGGCAAATAGTTACAGATCCTTTTTGAAGAGAGAGAAAGTTTAATCTGAAGAGGATTTTTGCCATAGTTTGAATTTGAAATTCCCATGCTCCCTTTCTACATAAATATGGATATTTATTTTATTTAGAAGAATACACACTAAACATTGAGAATGCACCAAACGTTTGCTAGACAAGTGCAGCGTTCAGATTTAACAATCTGGTCTAAGTGCAGTTACATTTTTTATTTCATTGACCTGATAAATAACTCCAATTATGACACTTATATGAAAACCTGAAAATAAAAACTTAAAATATGCGAAGCATTTTAAATGGATAGTTGTAGACTTCAGGAAAATTTACACGTTCAGTAATAATTTCTTTTATAAAACTATGACATGAATTGTTAATATTTATTTGCATGACCTTTAGCTCGTACAATAGCCTCTAAGCACTATGGTTCTGATTCCATAAAATTTGAGATGTGTTAGAAGATACATTATCCCATTCTTCTATAAAGGCATATTTCAAGTGACTTTGTATTTATGTTTTTGAGTATCTGTTTTTTTTTTTTAGACTAGATATCAAACTTTCAGCAACATTCTTATTGCAGTTGGGCAGGGCTGTAAAATTATCATTTATTCGGTCAAGATTCTTCTAAAATGGAGTATATGCTTTGGGTTATGTTAAAACCAACTTGATAACATTTTCTTTAAGGTTTTCCTTCTGAACTGTGCTGTAATTTCAGCATATGAGCATTTAAAATAAATTGATTAAAAAATCTTGTGGTGATTGATGTTAGTGGGGAAGGAGTACAAGACCCTTGGATTATGTTCCTTGAGATACTTTTAGTCTGAGATGGGGTTTAAGCAGATAGCACTCATGTGTATTTCCTGAATGAAATAATTTTCGTTAATGTGTCCAAATAAACCGTACAGGGCTCATGATAAAAATCAATGAAAACAAACTTTCTCACTCCACATGTTACATCACTCAATACATTTATATACAACTGTAGATCATTCTAGTATATTTAAATAATTGTTTGGATGAAGGGTTGTATTCATCTCCAAATAGTGCAAAGTCCATCACTTCCAAATAATATTAACAATCTCATACCTGCAGATTATTCTTTTCTGGAAGTTATGAGTATTAACATATTCTATTTACCTCTATTCTGAAAACTGATCATGATTTCCTCGACCAGTTTTTCAGACATCGTAACCAGTTTATGCCGAATTGTGGAGTTTTCCACCCAGTGACAGGGAATGTCATATAAAGCTCTCGCTTTGTGACAAATTTGATTTTTTTTTTTTAATCGTAGAGATTTACCTCTTGGATATTTTTAGCAGAGGAAATTCAAATTCCACTGTGTATGCTAGTGTGATCCCTAGCACTAGCATTTTTTGATCCCTAAATTATTTTATAATACAGTATGTAATCAATCCCTAGAAGCAGTCACTTCTTTTGGCCTAGTTTATTTTTAAAATCTCCTTTTTCAGTCGTCTTTGTTTAAAAAATAGCAAAATCTAAACTAGTTTAAATTTGTTAAATTGTATTCTAGTATACACTGGTGTGCAAAAATTAAGGACGAAGTTGAAAAATTAGCATATTAGCTGAACGAAGAGGCAGAGCGGACAGAAAGACCAATCAGGAGATTAAGTAAGGTAATGTACGGTAGCACATGCGCAGATATGCAGGTAGACGTAATGGGGGAGTGTCTGAGTAGTATAAAGCATGTTGTCGGTCTAAGATCAGTATTTCTGGCAAAGAGATTGCACGCCATATAGCAGTTAAAATCACACCGAGTTGCTGCCTCAGCGAGAAATGGCAAATAATCAATCTGTTAGACGACATCTGCATGCTTTTACCCGAGGTCGAATCATTGGGAAGTTGGAAGAAGGCCGCAGTGTGACAAGTGTGGCTGCAGAGTTCGGAATTGCTCACAGCATCGTTTCACGACTTTGGAGACAATTTCAAACTACAGGAACAGCTATCCGGGGGTTTAGTAGTGGCCGTCCACGAGGAACCACACCCGCAGATGATCGGTATATTGCCTTACAGGCCAGAAGAAACAGGCGGCAGACAGCGGGAGAAATCGCTAGACACACGACACAGGCGACTTGACGACCAATATCGCGTTTTACCGTGGCCAGAAGACTGCACGGTGGTGGTCTGTTTGCACGATGCCCTGTACAGTGTGTACCTCTAACGCCTGCCCATCGGAGAAGGCGTTCTCTGTGGTGCTGGGAACACCGGAATTGGAGAGACAATGAATGCGGACGAGTACTCTTTACAGATGAGAACACATTCAGTCTGAGTAGTGATTCTCATCGTATACTCATCTGGAGAGAATGGGGAAGCCGCAATCATCCCTTGAACATCATTGAAAGGGACAGGTATGGAGGTGGCGGTGTTCTCATTTGGGGAGGCATCATGCTTGGTAGCCGTACAGACCTTCACATCTTCAACGCAGGTTCAGTCAACGGGACCCATTATTGTAACGAGATTCTTCTTCCATATGTGCGTCTTTTTAGAGGCGCTATGGGTCCACAGTTCCTTTTCATGGATGACAATGCACCATGTCATCGCACAGTAGCTGCCGAACAGCTTTTAGAGAGTGAGGATATTGAATGTATGGATTGGCCGGCACGATCTCCGGATCTCAATCCCATCGAGCATGTATGGGATTTTCTAGGCAGACGCTTGGCAGCTCGTACCTTACCACCAGTAACGATTCTGGAGCTTTGATTGGCGCTGCAAGACGAATGGGCAGCAATGCCTCAACATCTCATTGACACCCTCATTCTCAGCATGGGCAGACGCTGTGAAACCTGCCTAGCAGTCAGGGGAGATCATATCCCCTATTAAAGACCGGATGTTTCTTGCTGGACACCCATCACGGGGATGTTTCGGCCTTCAGTCGCATTGCGCTCCATGCTACTTTTTCAATAAAGCTTCTTTTTATGCCTCTGATTTCTCTTTAGTAAGTGTTGCTTACATTACTCATGTCCTTGCATATTGGGGATCTTACGGTATTAAATGTGTTGATTTGGAAAGCTTTTGTACAAAGTTATATTGAAAAAACCGTCTCGTCCTTAATTTTTGCACACCAGTGTAAGTTTGTTAAGTAAGTTAAGCTGATTTTGCAAAACAGTATTCATTATCGCTATTTCACATATATGTAACATTTTCTACTTACCACTCCATTGTGATTTAACAAAATTATTTTAAAACTGAGAAGGCAGTTCGTTCAAAGGGCAAATTTTCTGACAAATGAAAACTTTTTGTCCAAATAAATATCCTTACTTCCTAACTCAAAAATTAAGTATTTTCAGGAAAAATATTACATCATTTGAATATTTTTGTTTCCCGAAATGCTTTCTCTTTGATTTGCTTTGCATTTATATGAAACTGATTCACCCTTTTCATGCTAATTTCCTTAATTTTCTGGTGTCCAAAAAGTGTCAGTTGCATCTTATGCTTTGTAAAGTGTTCATTCAACTCTTTCAATGTAAAATATTTTACAGGTTCGTAGAAAAAGCGAATCTGATTACTCACTGATAGGAGATGTGTATGCATACCTTGGAAAATTCAATTTAGCAGCCAGTGTTTACCAAAAAGCAAATGCTGAAGGCAAAGCTTATATGATGTATATTGACTTACGTATGTTCGATAAAGCGCAGGTAAAAGCTTTTTCTCGCACACCTTCTTTTGAGAACTCTCTTATGTGCTTCTGTATTAAACTCACATACTATTATTAAATCAGCTAGTTTTTAAAATTTATTTTAATAATGTGGGATACATTTTATTCTTTTCCCATTGTGGAAACTCCCACAATGTTTAATTTTTACTGTGTTGACATTTCTCTGAACAGGTAGTAAAAATGCAAGCAATGAAATATGACTAAAATTTTATTTTACTTCTTAATATTACTGTTAAATATGGCAATTAGATATGTGTGCTAAATGAAAATAATAATTTCGCCATAAAGATTATACTATTAAGTATTTAAATTCTTTTGGCTATATTATTGCATATTCTTAACTTATTTTTAGGAATTTCTTTCAACTTCTGATGATCAAGAAAAAAGAAGTCTTGTGTTAAAGAAAGCTGAATGGGCAAAAACTATCAGTGAGCCTAGAGCAGCAGCAGAAATGTATCTGTCAGTTGGGGAAATAGAAAAGGCTGTGGAATTAGCAGCTGAAAATAATTGGGCTGATATGTAAGCTACGAGTATTCATAATTTGCATTTTAAGTGTTCTTTATAATAATGTTCAGGATAAAGCTTTTAATTACATTTGTTTTTAGGCTGGGATGGGCTTATCATTTGCTAAACTTTACTAACTTCTTATTTGCTAATGAATATTTCTGCAATTTATAATCATTTCAGAATATTTTAATAACATTTTAAAATTTATATTGAAAATAAATAAAACATTAAAAATTGTCTTCAGTATCTAAATTATGAATCAAGTTTTCTGGAGAAATATTTGTGAGAAATAAAAAATTGCATTTTTCATACTTGGTAGAAATTGGGGGCACCAGAGTTTTTATTAAATTTCTCCGAAACTGTTTAAATCATAATAAAACTAATGACACCATTTGATGCATAAATGTCTGTAGATTTCAAATTTCAAGCAGGGATGTAATATAAATACAACATTTTTGGAGAAATATGAAAAAGAATTAAGAAATCAGATTTTTCACATCAAGTGAAAATAAGGAACATTCATATTTTATTTAAATTTCTCACAAACTATTCATGTCAGTTTAAAACAAATGACAGTTTGACTGTGAAATGTGTATACATCTAGTTTAAATGCAGCAGTTTTGGGAGGATGTGTGAGAGGATTAAAAATTTGTATTTTTTATGTCTAACTAAAATTATGGATACTTGCATTTTTGTAAAACTTCTCGCAAACTTTTTAAATCAGATTTAGTGCCATTGTTTGACACAGAGATGCAATATAAAGACAACAGTTATGAAAAAATATGCCTGAAAAATAAAAATTGCTTTGCTATCTTTTTGCAAATTTCAAGTATTACTTGGCAGCTTTTGCATGATGGTGTTTCAACATTTTAGGTTCTCTGAAATAAGTGTGATAATTTTACATTTTTAGAGAATTACAGGTTACTTCTCTGACTTCTGCCTGGTTCGTCTAAGTAAAGCACTGTGAAAAACCATTTTGAGGTGTATAAATGTTAAAGAGAAAACTGATATTTGTCATGTACTCCTTCCATCCCCAAATATAGTATACGTTTGAAAATGTTGTGAAGTTTTATCAGCAATAAATTATAATCAAATGTTCTTGTGGGTAAATTCATATGTTAGCAAAACAACTGAGATATAGTAGGGTAGCATTTGATTTTGCTGTGTCAAAAATGTCAACAAAGTTGTGTGTTGTGACTGGAAAACTGTAACTCAGGACTTGCCCATGTTAAAAGGAAGGGGATGGGTTTGCTTATGAGTGTGGAAGGACAAATTTCACAAAGCTAGAGCAGCTTGATGAAATTTGATGATTTGATGTTGCTAGATGAAGAGCTCTATGAAAGCAAAACTTTCATCATCAAAGTTGTGATTATTATGGCTGTTGTCACATGAACATGTTTAGATCCACATTGCAAACAGAAATTTTTATGGAAGAATTGTTATATGGTTCTTTGTTTATCAAGAACAAATGAAGTAAAACTCAAGAAATAGACCTAAAGGTATCTTGGTAAGAAAAAATGTGGAGTTCACATAGAGAAAACTTTCATGAGATTCATCATATTTAAAATATAGCCAAGAAACATCATGAACGCCAGTTACTAGGTTTAGTGTGTTCCCATGAAGCCCTAGAGAAGGCTGGGTCTTACATCTGTTGAACTACATTTATACCTTAAGACTTGCTCAATATTAATTACTGTGAACATATTCAGTAATTTTTGATAAAAATAAATTCTAGATGTATACCATATTTTTAAATGAAGGGAGTATCACATTTCTACATTATTCTGATCACTTATGTTTTATTATTAGATGTTTTTGCATTTTAAAATGTTTATGCTCAATTTAAAATTATCTCTTTTTTCTTTTTTTTTTTTCCTACATTATTCTGATCACTTATGTTTTATCATTAGATGTTTTTGCATTTTAAAATGTTTATGCTCAATTTAAAATTGTTATCTCTTTTTGTTTTTTAAACTCTTTTACTTGTAAACATATTTTTGATAATAAAGTTTTTCTTATTATACACTGTTGTCATATTTGAACCCCAGTTTGAAAATACGAAATAAAATGCCACATCAGATAATTACAATATCCTTAGGTACATGGTCTCATTTTTGTTAGGTATTACTATACTAAATATTAATTTTTTGTGTGATAATGTGTAGTTAACTGCACAGCTTGCTGAACATTTATAGAGAAAATAAATGATACTCTAATGTATTGAGTTGGCAAGAAAGTAATTTTTGTTCACACAAATAGATAGCGTTATGTTCATTTCGTTATTCTTCTATCAATCTTATATTTTTGTCTTCAGAGATCTGGCAGCAGACACTTCTGAATTACTATAGAAGGAAATTCCATCTATTTTTATTTACAACTGTTAGTTTGCAGTCAATTAGAACATGGTATAACATAAAGGTATGAAAGCAGCTGGGGCTCACAAAAAGATATTTGAAGTTAGACATGTGTCAGAATTGGTTTAAAAAATTTCATTTGGGAAATTTTTTACTTGAAAGTGACCAGTCTTCTGGCCAACCTTCTGAAATTGACAATGGCAAAATTAGAGCCATAATTGAATCTAATCGTGATATAACTGCAAGAGATTGGGAAAAAGGTTAAATGTGTCATACACAACTATTGAAAATCATGTAAGATGTCTTGGACTCATTAACAACCTTGAAATTTTGGCTCTACATGAATTGAAAGATATTCACTTAATGCAAAGAATCAATATTTGTGACACACATTTTCAAACATAATCCAGTTAACTCTTTTTTGAAACAAATTATCGCTAGTGAGGAAAAATTAATCATCTACAGCTACATTAATTGGTGAAGATGATAGTCCAAGCATGATGAATCAGCGCAAATCATATTGAAAGCTGAATTGCATCAAAAAAAAGATCATTCTGTCAGTTGGGTGGGATAACAAAGGTGTTGTGTAATTTGAGCTGCTTCTAAGAAATCAAATAATTTACTCGATGTTTACCGCCTACAACTTATGAAATTAGAGGCAGCAGTCAGAGAGAAAAGACCAGATTTGGCAAATCACAAAAGAATCATGTTCCACCATGACAATGTGAGGCCTCGCAACATATACAAAATTTCTGGAGCTCAGTTGGGAAGAAGTGATGTTGCATCCCCCCACATAGTACCAACCTTGCACAATTGGATTATCATTTATTTCAAAATTTGCAAAATTTCTTAAATGGTAAAAATTTCAGCAATAACGATGACCTCAAATTACACTTGGTTGAGTTTTTTGCTGCTAAAGATCAGTTCTTTCAGTGTGAAACTATGAAGTTACCATAAAGATGGCAAAAGGTCATCGAACACAATGGAAGATATTTGGCTGATTAAAGATCCTCTTTTGTGTAGAAAAAAGTGAGTTAATTTTGCAATAAAAAATTGAAATTACTTTCTGGCCAACCCGATAATAACAACAATAATAATACTAATTTATAATACTGTTTATTTCATTAACTGTTATTATTTTCATGCAAGAAACCTGAATAGTGTAGCTGATATTTCAACTACAATATTTCTGAATATTTATATATTGTATTTTGCTGCTACTTTCCTATTTACTGTTTATTATTTGAAACTCTGCAATATGTTGATTACTTTTTCCTTTACTTTTATTCAAATCTTGCCATTGATATCAAATGCAAATTAAAATTTTAAACATTCTTTCTTTAACTGATTCTCTATTTAATGTGAATTTTGGTTTTCTTTGCTTTGTAAATACTGCAACTTAATATGAATTGCCTGCACATTCTTAATAATTGCACTGTTTGACAAAGAAATCTGTGACATGAATGTCAGAATATGTTTAAATTTAACTTCTTTATAAATTGTTATACTAACATGGATTATATGAAAATAAGGTGGATATATCTTTTAGATATCTAGCTATCGATCGATAAAGGAGTTTGAGTATAAGGGGTCAAATCCTGACTACAATTAATGCAGAGAAAATTATTTTATATTACCAATAAGTAGAATCTACGGTACATAAAACCTTTAAAGTTTTAATTTTGTTGAATTTTACATTTTTTAGCATTATAGTAATCTACTACATTTTAAGAAAACATTATGCTGTTAATTAGATTGCATCAAGCAGAGTCTAGAAAACATGAAATGTTTTTACTGCATTTATATCAAGATAGAGACAGCATATATCAGCCTTATTAAAACTTCAGTGTAGCATATGGTTTTCCTCCTTGAATTATGCAGTTCTTACACTAACTGTTCAAGATGTTTACAATAGTGTTAATTAGTTCTTGAAGAAATATCCCACATTCTTCCATCTGCATAACTCGGAGCTCTTAGACAGTTCTATCACAAGAAGATCAGCTAAAATCATAAATGCCACTAAACAATGGTAGTTCAAACTCGCAGATTAGCTACATGGTATTCCTCATATTTAATATAAGTGCATGTCTTCTTGAGACACATCAAGCTTGAGTACCATAATGAACTATCTAACCGAACCTAGCAAAATGCTTGTGAACAACTATCCACCATTCCATGACATCTCTTACATTTTAACAGAGCTGAAGTCTGGAAAGTAATCACTTTGTGTGGCAGACATTTCCACTTTTAAAGAAGTTGTCAATACATAAATTCTGGTGCTTTTTTAGCAATTAGGTGTTTTAAAAATAAGTTGCTCATTATTTAGGTGATTTACGGGAGCTTTAAGACTAATACAAAATCTTTCATTACTGCAAATATCTGTAGCATAGATTTGTCCATTTTATCCAGATCATCAATAGAGTAATTTCTTTACCTAAAACTGGAAGGAAACGGTATATACCTTATTCTCCCAAAATTGATTTTAAATGAGTTGCTTACAAACTGAACTGTACTATAATATATGGTGGGATTTATTGTGGTTCTGTGCATGACGGTAAGAGACAGAAGCTAAGAGGCATATGCATCTCATCTCATTCTGCATAGACTCATCCCTAAATGTCAGAACTCTGCTGCATACACTAATCTAGAATGGCTACAGTTATCAAGTACAGTAAGGTACAATGCAAGGAACTGTAAAGGATTTATTGGGCCAATTGCGGGTTCACCTTAATATAGAATATACTTAAACATACATGGCTTAATCTTTGAGACATAATACTTCTGGCAGGATCAACCAGCTTCTGTATGATCTTTGAATGTTAGCAGTGACATTGTACCTTTTAGTGTGCAAAAGCTGTTGTCTAATGGCAGCTCATTTATTTCACACGCATGAATCTTTTGTGTGTGTGCTTTTGGTACTTTTATGAAGTGCTGTGCAAGTAGTAATCATTGAATAAAATGTAGTCATCTAAATCGCTTTTGCTGCACTCTTTGATGCATCCTTTTGATGCTAATGAATGAAAATTACTGGATCTAAACTCCAGGTGGATAACAAACTTCTGTGACTATCTGAAGGAACTCTCTAGCAATCATCAGTCATTTTCCCCTGGTTATGTAAGATTGTGATCTTTTCTTAAATTCGTGGCTTATCAACAGCCATTGCTTGGTGATGGTGAACATCTCCCCGATATCTTAAAACTGTCTGCAGCTAATCACTTTATACATATAAAGTACATTCATTCTTCTGAATTCCTCTGAGTGGGCTTTCTCCCACACAGGCAGCTTCTGTTCTTCACTGCAAGTCATTCATTAGATGTTCCGTTGACAGAGTTCAAAACATAAGCGTATATTTAACCAATATGTGTGAAATTGAAGTGATTTTGAATAACTTTTACTCTGTTACTTAACCTGCATAATTAATGTTTAGATGGTGTAGTGTGTGTTCCAAAATCCCAAGCTGTGCATTTTACCTGAAGGCTTTTTTTTTTTTTTTTTGCTTAACTGAGAAACATTTATATCAGCACTCTTTCCATTCTCAATGAAAATGTTGAGCATGTTTTATAGTAAAATGAAATTATTAATTATTTCTGTGGATGAACGATTCTATATTTGGAAAGCTTTCACACACACACACACGGAAAGTGTTTTATGTGTCTGTAAGACCTGATCTTATCTATTACATGCAGATTTTCAACCACTTATACCTGTCATATGGAGATTTTCAGCTATATCATATAAATTTTAACATTTGCAGGGCATTAAACCAGCCATTGCTGTTGCCAAACGTTTTAAAATTAATTCCTTGAATGAAATGAACAGTTTTCAGCTATCTTTATTGCTGCATAGTAGTCTGGGAAGTCTGAGATTTGAGTACTGGAGCATTATTTTGCAAATGCAACACTTTTCTGCTGAGTTTGCTTTGGTATTTTACATTTATGGATTGTTGGATTGGAATTAACAGGTATGGACTATAAACACCTGTTATTGGATGGCATATAATCAATATGTCGTAATCCCTCTTAAATGCAAGAAATAGTATCCTGGCAGATTTCTGGGTTTGGAAATTGTGTAGTGAAGATAAACGTCTGTGACTCCACAAGACACTGTCTAATTTAGTTTCCGCAACCCAGTATAAAGCCATGTTTCATCTTTTACTAGTCATGAATAAATTATTTTATTTGCTATAGGAAGCAGTTGTTGAGAATGCACAGTACAATGTTTCTTCATTTCTGTCATTATGATTTGTAACTGCTTGATGCAGAGCTTCAACATCTCCCATCTTTCCATACATGATTTTATCCACTTACCTGCCATTGGTACCTTATTTGTAGCATTCTAAAACCTGCCTTTTATCAATTTTCCATCACATATTGCTTGAAACTTAGGCTCAAATTTCTTCAGTGGTCGCATCCATGCTGCAGCTTCGTCTTAGATCATCATCTTTCACCTGTCTCATTGAAGCAGTCTGCCTTTTGATGGTGGCATATAAAAGTGCTGTATCACCATAGGCTATCAGGCATTCATAAATATTTGTTGATGTTATGCTTTTATTTATCAAAAACTCATCATTATTTGAAGTTTCTAATATTAACAGATGTTACTGAGGGACATTTAACAAACCCTCAAAAATCAAATTATAACACTTGCCCTTTATTACTGCCAAAGCATGATGCATCATTTCATTATGTTTTATCATTTGTGAAGTATTATACCTTACTGAGAGTTAGATATTATTGAATACTTGTTATGTGTGGAATTATAAGGTAATAATATTAAAGAGAATAATCCTTTTTTGAGAAGGTTTATTAAAATACTGAGAACTTAGAATGTTTTTATAAGCTATGTTTATACGTAGCGTATTCGGAAACTAAGTACCGTTTCATTCTAGCGCAGTCGCAGCGCTGTGGTAGGCGTCTCATGCATGGGCACTAGTCTTTCTTGTTTACTGACTTTCAATTGTCGCCATTTTGGTTGCTCTATGTTGTGTTTTCAGTTTGCTGTGCACATTCAAAATGTTTAAGACAATTAGTTCTCCCACTGACTGTGAGATTCATGCCATGATTAAATTTTTGAATACGAGGAATGTTAAACCATCTGAAATTTATCGTCAAGTGACAGAAGTTTACGGTGAATACACGATAAGTGATAAAATGGTGAGAAAGTGGGTAAGAATGTTTAATGCAGGTCGAACAAACGTACAACAATCGATAGAGTGGAGACACACTCATTCTCCGAAAAAACAAAAGTTCAAAGTGACGATGTCATCACAAAAAGTCATGTGCACTGTCTTCTGGGATAGGAAAGACGTTTTGCTTACTGAATTTCTTCCCAGAGGTGAAACCATTAATGCGGCATGATATTGTGAGACTTTAACAAAACTAAGGCGTGCCATTCAAAACAAACGAAGAGGAATGCTCAGTAAAGGAATTGTGTTGCTCCATGACAATGCTCGGCCCCATACTGCTGGTGTCACTCGATCGTTAATTCGACAGTTTCATTGGGAGCAGTTCGATCACCCGCCGTACAGCCCGGACTTGGCGTCGTCCGACTATCACTTGTTCCTGCACATGAAGCGTGAGCTTGGTGGCAAGCACTTTGGATCTGACGATGACAGGAAAAATGCCGTGGAGTCGTGGTTATCGAAACTGGCGGGAAGTTTCTTTGCGATGGTATACAAAAACTGGTCACCCGCTATGACAAGTGTTTGATCATTGGCGGAAACTATGTTGAAAAATAGTTTAAGACATGTATTTTCATGTAAAAATAAAATTGGATTCGAAAAATTGTTTTACTATATTTTTATTTTATTTTATTTTATTTTATTTTTTTTTTTTCTTTTCAAAATAGTACTTAGTTTCTGAATACGCCTTGTATTTGTTACTTCCAGTTAAGGTCTGTTTCTCAGCAAACTTATCAAGCATGAAGAACTGTTCTGTAGTTTTTCATATGCTTTGTGTTGAATAAACATCATATGCCAGTTTACATCCTTGAATGAGTGTCACTAATTACTTGAACAGAATGAATAGTTTTCGTTTTTAGTAACTACTGAAGTTTTAGCTATGGGATTGTGAAAATTTTGACTTTGTTAATAATTAAGTTTATTATTACTACCCATATAGAGAATTTCTGCACTGAAATTCTGCTGATATTTCTTGACTTTTCAGTAAAAAATATTATTGTCCAAACACAGAAAAATAAGACCTAAGTTTTTATATATATGTACTTTATGTGTGTATTTAATATGTATAATTTGTGTAATATGCACACATATCTCTGCAGGCTAAAATCTATTGCTAAAAAAGTGGATATAATTGAGCACAAAACCATTTCTATCATTGGAAACCATTTAAAACGGCTGCAGGAATATGGTGCAGCAGCTGAAATATTTCATAAAATTGGTGACATTCCATCTCTTGTTGAAATGAATGTTGAAGCTAAGAACTGGAAGGAGGTAAATGCCTCAAATTATATACATGTCTTTAAGTTTCATTTCTATAAATGTTATTACAACTTAGTATATTTAATTTTATGTGTTTTCATCTATTATTTTAAATATTATTTGGCCCACACACATTTCTTTTTAAACTAAAAGCTTGAAATTATGAAAGGCAGAGGAATAAGTAGGATTTTTATATTTCTTTTGGCAAAATTATCTGGGAAGGTCAATAAATAAAAAGTTCCCTTTGAAATGCAAAACAAAAGTTACAAAATTCTATAACCCTAAATTAGTTGTATGATTGTAGGTAAAATTTATAATAATTATTTTAATATTTACAAGCTAAGAAACGAATTTCTAAAAGTAATCATATTTAAATTTAATACATTTGTTCAGAAGGAAATTTTGATATAATATTTTTCTCAGTTAACTAGTTCTCAATTATGTATAATATCTGGAGCACCTTATAAAATTTTTAATACTGAAAGAAATTTTCACAAATTCATCAACCATTACCAAAAAATATAATAATGGAAAAATATTAAAACACTTTGGTTATATTGCCTTTTTAATAACATAAATAAAATAGCAAAATCCTGATAAATAGAAAATAGAAACCTACATTTATGAATCATGTTTTAATAAAATTAACTGTTCTCATTTCTGCCATGTGTATATATTGCAGTCTGTACACTTTTACCATTTATCATTTATTGCACATTTTGAAACTTCATTGCAAATTGTAAGATCAAAAGCTTGAGCAATTTAAGAAAAGGAAATAATGTTTTCCTACTACTGTTAGCAAGCATTTGGCTCATTAATTCATGATCAAAAGTTTAAAAGACTCAAGAATAGATAACCTTAAAAGAATCTAAAATGTTTCATTCTTAGGGGACACTGATAACGCAGAAGACAATTAAAAAGATGCTGCTAATTTTTAGAGCAAAAGGAAGCCTTCAGTAGCAAGTTTATAAGACCACTGAACTAATTTGTCTCATGTTTGTTCTTGGCAAATGGATTTCATAGTTTTGCTCATTTGTAACATGAATGCAAGATGTTTCTTTTAGGAAATGTTCCACAATAGAAATTATTAGAAACTGTTAGATATATTAGAAAATATTTCTACTAAGTGAGTTAGCCTTTGTATGCTTTGCCATAATCAGTTAAGCACGTGTCTAATGAAAAAGGTGAACTTTGGTCACAGGGAGACTGGATCATATGCACATGGAGAAAACCATGAAAACACCCATGCAACCAGCTCGTTCACTAGGATTCGAACCACGGACTGAACTACAACCTTTCTGAGATGAGTTTCATTAAATTAAATAGTATGAAAGCTGAAAAGAAGAAGGCTATTTTTTAAACATGGAGGAGATGCTAGTATAAACATATTATGCCACCCAGTAACAAATGACAATTTACATTTTCAACTTGTGGCCTTATTTTCAAAAATGCATTTCTGAATCTTCATCTTAGCAATTCATGCATATTATGAGGTAAAATGTACAGGCAGGAAGAATTTGAAGATATATGTTTACAGCAGTAAAGTAAAGGAAAAAAATTACCTTTTTACAACATAAAGTTTTGCTTTATTCAAACAATTGGATAGAATAGTGAGCTATGCTCTTTTGCCAGTGTAATTTGGTGACATGGAATACAGCAACTAGAGAAGGAAATCTGGATGAAATATTTAGCAGAGTTATCATATTAATTTTCATTTCGGCAGTTTGAAATGTTTAAGACAATTAGTAGTAATTTAAATTCTCAGTAAAATATTATGTATAGTGTAATACTGAAGTCTTGTTTCCATTTAAAACTTAAAACTCAGTCAAAATAAACATGGAAAAGTAATTAGATTCCAAAAACTTTAAGACCCATTTGGAAGTGTTTAGAGAATTGTAGGATAAATTTTAATAAATGCTCCTGATATATAAATTATGCACAAAAAACATTTGTATTCTAATGAGTAATTTTGCTGAAAGGAAACACAAATAGCATTTGCTGTTAGAATTGTTTGCTTTTATTCAGTATAATATGTTATCCAACATAGAATATTTGCTGATTATCAGGAGTTCATTTTGCATATATATTTATTTGGTAGTGGCCATTAGGCTTCACTTTGAGGTATGAATTACATTGATATTTTTTTAATGAAATTACTTCCAATTTCATTTATCATATTGGACATGTCCTTCTTCAGTTTTTCAGATGAGCATTAGCCACATACTTAATGGCTGGATATTTGGCAGAAATTGATGGACTATGTAGATGCCAACTGCTTCTGAAGAACTTTCTAAAATTGTGATAAATTTCAGCTACTGCTTCTCAGGTTAATAATCTATTGCCATTAATTGCATTTGTGAGGTAGAAGCAGATAAAGCTCACCTGTGGCGCCAAATGGATAAGACTGCTGAACTCTGGTAGTTTAAATCCCAGTGAATGGATGGGCTGTGTGGGTGTTTTTGTGGTTTTCCTCTATGTATAACATGAATGCATGCGAGTTTCCCTTAGAATGGCCTTTACATAAGCATTCCTGCCTTTATGCGGACTACTTTTGTGTGCAGGATAAATTAAACAGTTAAATGAAGTACAGGTCTAAGTAAAAATATCTCAGAAATATGTCGAATGTTGTTAATCTTAGATTTAGTAACTCTGATTGAGATTCATAGCTTATGGCATTTCAAACTGCTGGATATTTCAACATTCAAATGCATTTCTTTCCATCCATGTAATTTAGTTTTGTCCAGAGTAAAAATGAACTTCTTTGCTTAACATCATTGCCAGTGCTCAAAGTTTGTCTTTGCTGTGGCTAAACATCATTGGAATTTTTTTCCTGTGAGTTAACACATAAGTATTTCTCTAGATCGTAAACCATTAATGGGGCGATGCTTGGACCTGTTACTTATTGTGTGAGTCACAGATGAATCAAGAGCTATGTCACCCTGTGGCTGTTATGAAATGTATGCCTTGTGATAGTACACATAATAATAATATTTGCAATAATAATATGCATGATGATCTAGTTCAATGATGAAAATCAACTTCTATCACAACCGTGCTCAAATTCATGCTCCTTCCTTTATGAAATTTGAGGGCTCTGAATTGAAATGAGTATAATGAAATTTGGCAGTAGTAAAATAATATTTGTGCATACATTTAGACATCATCCATCTGCGAGATGTTTTCAAATGTGCATATTAAATTAAGACACAATAACACACCGAATAAATACTAATTCAGAAGTCGAACAACAAAAATCAGCGTTATATTTACAAAATTTTCACAGGACTAGTTTTGATGGTTTTACCGAACCACCATCCTCAGCTGCAAAAGCGCAAATGGACAAGATAGGAAATAATGATTAGATAAGATAAGAAAGCCTGGACAAGAATAAGCAAGTGGCGCCATCTGTTGGTGAAACCAGAACTAAAACGTAATTTGTTTAAAGGCCGAAGGCAAATTTGGATTGGAATTAGGATCATTAACTAGAACAGAAAGATTTTTATGAATGGGAAATGCCTCTAGAAAATCCAGTTCTCCAATGGAAAATGTTTTTTGAATAATTTTGGCAGCAGAAAAATTGAAAGTGTGGTTTTCGGACCAACAATGTTGAGCAACAGAAGACTCCTTTTTTCTAACATATGCCTCATGTTCCTTGACATGAAATTTTAAGGATCTCTTCGCTTATTAAATGTTAGCCCACCATGATGTGTTAGCAGTTGTACTACATTGGCAGACAAATTACATAATAGCATTCACAGAAAATATTAAAAAAACATTAAAATTATTTGCTTAATAAGATAATGTCATTCTTGGAATTCTCGTTCAATCAAGAATATGATTTGCTGGATCTCTTCCAATATGCACAATTGCTTAATGCAGCCATACTGTCTCTAAATTGATTCCTGGTGTAAAATTGAGATAACATTTCGTTGTGCTCAAAATAAACATATGCCACTAATTCTACAGTTTTTCATTATCTTATTTCATTGTTGAACAGTTTGGTGATTGTTGTAGGCTGATTACCTTACTGCTAAGGCTGAGGTTTACGTATTGAGCAAAATATGGAGGTTTTACTCTATAACAGTTGTCTCAAACTCAAATTGCATGTGGGCTGAATATATGATATAAAAGTAGCTAATGTTCTTTTTTTTTTTTTTTTTTTTTTGAAGTGACACAATTTTCTTTTAAAATTCCTTTATTATTTCTACTAAAATTCCTTTCCTTTATTAAATTTTATTTCATAAATAATACTTATCAAACATACATAAACAGTAATAATAATGAGGCAAGAAGAAAAATTCCAGTTTTTTTTTTTTTTTTTTTCTTTGAAATTTTAAGGTTGGTCTCTACAAGAAATTTCTGATGATTACACTTTATAATTCAAACGTATTGACAGCTAACTATTACATTTTCAGACTGACATTTATTTCAAATAATTTAATATGTTGAATAAACCATTGAATAACTTTTTTTAACTTTAAAGCTAAAAAAATTGCTATAACTTTCCTAGTGAGATAAAGCTTGAGCACATGTAATGACCACTTTTACTTTTTTATTTATTAAATTTTCTTTGGTGGATAGAGAAAAGGTATGCATACTTGTATGTGAATAATTATAAACTTCATTATTTCTGATGGTATATCGATTTTGATAATGTTTGTAATCTTGAAGAAAATTATGAAAAACTATCTTTACAACAAATTGTAGGTGTTCATAGGTCATGTAATTTTTAGAAATATTCATTTTCAACTGGAAAGCGAATTGTTCACACTAGCTCCATTTGTAGATTTTGTAGGTTGTTAATGTTTGTTTTTAATGGTAATGAAAGTAAACTAAAATTAGACTCCAAATGATTAAAATCTGATATCTTTATTCAAATTTTTGTCATAATAATGCTAATTCATTTACAAGAAATATATTCGCGAGTGGCATGAAATTGCTTATGACTACCAGTCTGAAACCACGGCCGTGTACTGTCTTTGTGGCAAGAAAGCACTTAAAAATCTGTCGATCTGAAATTTCTCACGCTGGTAATGGGGAAGAAGTAAACAAGGCCTCAGATACCATTCCCAGGGCTTTTGGTAATCAAAATTGAAATAAAGCTGAGGCAAATATGATTTAGTCCAGTGGTTCTCAGCCTTTTCTGCTCCATGCACCCCTTTCACCATTGCTAGACAATCATTCACCCCCCCCCCTGCATTCTAAAACTTGAAAAATATATATACATTTATTTAAATTTACATTATTTTTAAATGTGTTTCATGACTTAAACAAGAAAAGTATAGAAAATGTGATATAAATAGTAGTACCTGAATAAAAGTGGTTTTTTTTTTTTTTTTTTTTTTTTTAATATTTATAAATTGAGACTAAATACTCAGCAGGTAAATAAATGAGTAACTGCATTTTCCTCTAAAATTATGAAATACCCCCTAGGGAGAATTCTCCTGCTTGAGAACCTATCATCTAGTTTGTTTCATTTATTGCTATTTGTTGGTATAAATATTCTGTGCCTGTATTATAATACTAGATATGACCTGGTAGGCTGTCAACAAAACATTTTAATTTGGGAAGCCTGGTCACCTTTTTGCTATTCACATCTGATTAATAGTTAAGCCAATGATTAATAGTTTTATATATATGATTAATAGTGAAGCCAGTGATTAATAGTTATATGATATATATATGATTAATAGTTAAGCTACACTGAACATTATTGTATTTCTGAATGTTTTTGCAAACTTTCTTATTGCGTGTAAGGAGCTGTAGAAAATTTAATGAAATTTCAAGCCATTTCTGTCACTTTTTGCACTGATAGCCTTTCGTATTTGGAGAATAAAAAATAAATTACATTTAATTTAGCTCATTATTACACATAAATTCATTAACACTGAGATATACATGAGCTTTAATTTAGCTCATGTATATCTCAGTGTTAATGCATTTATGTGTAATAAAATTTTAAAGTTTCCTACCATTTATTGAATTTCATTATTTGAATAATTTTTATTTGCTTATTATATGAATTTATGGGAGTCTATTACAGTCACATGTTCAATCTATTTGTCGTTTTAAATAATGTTTGTCTAAATATCCTATTTCAGTTCATATTGAACAGTAAAATCTTCAGCTCTCTTTACCTGTAATAAGGCACAATTTCATTCATCATTTTAAATTTGTTTTGGTAACTTTTAAAATCCATGCTGCTTTTATTATTTTTAGTTTATGCAAAATAATACATGATCATTTCCATTTATTTGAACCCACTGATCTCTTATCTAAGTTTGTTGTACCAGCTAGATTTATTTCTTTTTTGCCCTATCAGTAAATACATCATACATCCAAACTTATGCAACAGGGGCCAATATCATAATTTTCTAATTTACAATTTCTAGATTTTTAAAAATATTATAGGCTAAAAATTTTTTGTAGTATTTAAATTAATTTAAATTTGGGTAGAGAAATAGTTCCGGTTTAAGGCTGACATTTTAAAGGAATGAATTTATAAAACTGTGCTAAAGCAGGAATTTTATAATTTGTTGTTGTGTTAAGTACTTTTTCTTTATTGTTATATAGTAACACATGTTCTTCTCTTTATCAGAATTAAATTTTCTGTCAAAAATTTATTTGTGTGTGTTTTTTTTTTTTTTTTACAAATTCAGGCATTTGAACTTGCAAAGCAATATCCAATGTACAAGGAGAGTGTTTATGTACCTTATGGGAATTGGTTAGCTGAGAATGATCGTTTTGTTGAAGCTCAGAAAGGTAATAATGTCTACTATAATGAAACTTTCATTATTATATGTGTTTATTTGGTTAGTGATCTGTTTTTTTTTTTTTTTTTTTTAAGAATTATTCTTGAATTTAACCTCTACTGTTCGTCAGTTTTTCTTCTCCGAAATTTATTATAAAGTGACTGAAGGTAAAATTAAAAATACAAAATATTTATTTTTATGAAAAATATATTTGCTTATACACAGATTTATTCAACAGTATATTTGTAAAGAATTTCCACTCTATTACTAATAAAAACGAATATTCCAATTACCCAGTCACCTAATAAAAAATAAGTCTTTTTAAAGCATGTGCCTTAGACCTCATTGACATTATGAGATCATTTATTTCTATCATGCCATTGCATTTAACTTCCAGTTAAATATATGTTAATTTTTCTGATATCTAGGGATCTTGTTTCATCTTGCTTGTAATATCACAATATATTACTAGCAGCACATTTTTAAAATGGGAGTTGTGTTAAAAACAAACTGTTGTAATTATTACTAATCAAATACTAAGTTTTGAGTCAAGCAGTTTTAGCATTCGTGTAATAAGTGAGTGTTGCAAAATTTTTTTTAGCAGAGCCTACTTGAAGCATATAGTTTAATTCATATGATTTGAACATCTTTTTTAAAGCTGAAGTTGCAAAGCAGTGATAGTTCAGCCCAGGTTGTCTTTGTTTATTTAATTGATAATGGCAAAGCACATGTGGCTTTCTGCCTAGGGAAAGAAATACCTTTATACAGGGTGCTTTTTAGGAAACTCATTTTTCACATAAGGAATTGGCAGTAACTTAATTACTTAACTTTTTAACAGTTCACTTAACTTTTCACATAAAGAAAATTGTAAAACTGCCATGCAGTTAATTTCTTTGCAGTAGTTGTAGCTCTGGTTGAGCTCTCAGTGTCAGTGTTCAGTAATATTTTTCACTTCATCATTGGTCAGCCCCATAGCTTATAAATTTGTATCTTAGCTTTCCGGCTGCATAAATTCGGTTATAAGTAGATGAAAATTCTGGCTACCTCCTGAGTTTTCTTTATGTGTGATGTAAATGCAAGACATTTTGCTTTAAGAAGTCCTCTTAATTAATTTGCTCTTATACATCCATTGTATCTCTAAACTTTTCTGCTCATACTTTAATTATTTTGATGTGGAGGTACAGGATTTAACAACTATACACACTCCAGAAATTTTAAGTCGTTGGTCCACAGTCTAACAAAGTATCTTTTGTAAGTTTTGTTGTAATTAATCTAGTCTAATCAGCCCACTATCCTTTTCTACATGTTTCTTGTTGTCATACAACAATTTCAACTTCTGATTTAATTTTGTTTGCATTTAACACTGCAGGAAAATTTTGATAAAAAAAATTTAGTACTTTAACAGAATGTATGTAAAATTATGAGAGAAAGGGAGTTGTATTGCTGACTATTCAGATATGTATAAATTATCTTTAAATAACCTATTTTCAAAGAATGGATGTTAGTTTATGACTTGTTACATTAGTTATACTTTCATATTATTGCTTGTTTTTGTATGGCTGTAATTCATGATGTGGAAGCTGTAGCCTGAGTGTTCTTGAAAGGAAGTAGATTACAAAGTGGTAAACCATATTTTAATTGAGTATGATGATGGGGTGTCATTTTTGTGGCCTGTTTATTTTCTTTTATGATGTTTAGTTCTTTTAAATTTAATACCAGTTTATCCTGAGGCATATTGAATCTCGGAAAAGATTAATGCATATGTGTGGCAGATTATGAAGTTTAATATACAAGTTTTTCCACAGGATCCAAACAGATGTGTAGTTTTCCTAAATTTTCAATTATATGTTATATTTATACAAATATTTAACTCTCTTAAAGTGTTATGTTTACCTAAGAGATTTTGAGTCAGTGGTAAAAGCGAAACTTTCATTTTCTCAAAAGAGAATGGTTTGACTTCTGATTGTTAATACTTGAAATGTAAAGAAAAGTTGGGGTCATGACAAAGAACTGCTAAAATGTAGTTAAAATTATTTGACCCAAAAATAATCGTGAAGTTAAATTTAGGCATCATGCAGTCTCTCAAAGTCAAAAGAAGCATTTCCTTATTTGTATTTGTTAAATATATAATAATTTTATGCATTAATAAACATATGAATAATGCATATTTATTAAATATAATAAACCTTAGGTTTAATTTGTATTATTACAAATTTTCCACTTAAAGTTTTCAGTTCTACCTATCAGTTTTAGCATCACATAACTAAATAAATAATTAAATAAAATTTACAAAATGTCATATTCTGATGCATGGTGAGAAAGGGGATTGGAGCAATGAACATTGAGAAACTGGCTTCCATAAACCATACAATAATTTTCTTTTTAGGGAGAAATTCTCATATGTGGCTTGGTTTGGATTATTTAATTATGTCAAAGCACTCGAGGGCTATGATTGCCTAAGGGAAAGGAGGACTTTCTTAAGGAAACTGGCTTATATACATTTTGCACATGGAAAAAACAACAAACTCCCTCATGCAGTAAGCTCGTTCGCCGGGATTTTAATCCTGGACTAAAACTACTAGTATTCAGCGAAAAGCTTTGCCACTGGTAGGCACAATTCTTATATTTAAATATGTGTATAAAATAAATGCTAATTTCATTTTCTCGCATTTATGATCATGAAATTAGATAAGTAGGGACATTAAACAAAGTAAATTTCATCAGTTCTAGTTATACTCCATATGTAGACAGATGTATGTTCTAAGTATACAGTGAAACTTCCCTATGATGACCAGTCATGATTTCCAGATGACTGTGGTCTTCTGTGGAGATGAGTAATCACAGAGAACAAAACTACTGACAATAACTAATACCAGTGTGACTTTCTAGAGGTATTAATCGCTATCAAAACTAATACTGTACAGAACATTTCAATGTATATTTTATAAAATTGATTAATATTGACTGATATTTTATTTATTAATATTGACAATGTATATTTTATAAAATTTATTAGTATTTAAATAATTAGTTATGTTCTTAAGGGAAATTATGGAATTTTTTTATTTCATAGCTCTCTGTATCAGTCTGTATTTCAAATTATATAATATTCATATATGATATTCAATATAATTATAAAAAAATCAGCATTAAGAGAATTATTATTATTTCTACATTATACTATACAAAATTGTAATGTTACTTATTATTCAATTCTGAAGTTTTCCAGAAAGACATGGATTTCTTTAAAAGATTGTTGTACTGAAAACCCTGAGCAGTAAGAAAAGTTTTCATAATAATGCATCACATTATTAGTTATTAAATATTTTCCTTAATTTTTAGCTTTTTGTATTGCTGGTCAACAAGATTTAGCTGAAAATGTTTTGGGCAAACTTACAAAAATTGCTGTGAATGAAAAGCGATTCCGTGAAGCTGGTTATTATTACTGGATACTTTCTATGCAAACTTTGAAGTTTTCTGCAGGTATATCTAGAAAATACTTTTAACATTTAATTATAAAGTTTTATTCTAACTTAAATGTTTTAATTGTAATTGCTATGTCATTTTCATTTATTTCATGGTATTCTTAGATTTAACAGATGAAGTGGAAATTAAAGCAGCAGTTAAGAAATTTTGGGATCAGCAGTTTGCTGCTGAAATATATTATGTGTACAGCTTTATTTATAATTACCTCGTAGGTATCAAAGATAATTGGCTTATGAAAATTAAATGTGTATATTGTTAATACTTGCCCATATTTTTTTCTAATTGTTAGCTTTTATACCAGCTATAAGTATATTATTTTGTGATTTTTTGTGACTAATATTTACTAACCCTTTTTTTCATAGGAAGAGCCTTTCACTATGCAACATACTGAGACTTTGTTCAATATGTCACGATATTTATGGCTTGAGTTAGTCAAAATCGACTTTCCTGGTATTTCAAAATTGTATCCTTTTGAACATGAATTTAATTTCATCATGGCGTATTGACGTAATGACAGCCTTAAAAATATGTTATGTTAGCAATTTGGCATTACCCTAATAATTATTTATTCATTAATTGCATATGTATAATTCAACTAATGGGAATATTGTCATATGCACCAATCAGTTGCATTAAACATGCAAAATTAAGTTAATGTGGTGTATTGTTTGGTAAAAAGTTCCTTCATTTTTATATGATTTTGCATGTCTTTGGATCACTTTCTTGTAACAGATATGCAAACCAACTGCTTAAATTAGAATGGTTATTTTGGTGACTATACCATACATTTGAATTTGTAAATACTAATATGTTAGAGCAGTGGTGCAGTGGTTCTGAAAGTTGAGGTTGGAGTGATCTAAGGGGATGATTGATGCTTTAAGTAGTATTCAGGGCACCATTTAAGAATCAGTGGGTGGTGAAAAAGTACATGTGGTAGTATTCAAGTCTTATGCCTGTTTTCCCAGGAACATATTCACATTTGATGTCTGCTATAGCAGCCACTTATTTTGAATAACAAACTGATGGGATTTTAATATCGGTTGAGAAAATGACTAATTGAAATGATCTGAAAACTAAACTTAGAATGAAAACAATCATGGACATGATGCTACTCTGTTTCTTCCATTTGTAAATTTGTAATTATTTTGTGCTACGAAATATTAGAGTGAAATATCAGTGCATTTTGCTTTTTTGAGGGAGATGTATTTGTTTATATTTAGGCACCTTGGCGTCTGAACCCAGAGAACTGGAGTAAGTTAATTTGTTTTGCTTTGTAGCATATTCGTTATGTAACATCAGCAGTGTCATAACATAATCCGCTTGTTTTCTTGACCTTTATCTTCTGGTTTTCTTAAAAGCTGGTTAACCACTGAACAGTTTTGCCTGAGTACCATTTAGGTGCTGCAAAAGGGGACTTCCCTGATTCGCCTGTACACTGCTCTTGGACAGTATATTTTCCTACACCAGTCCTCTGATTTGCCAGGCGTTTCCACATTTTTTTTTAATTTTACAGTGTTTCTAATAAATGTCTAGTAGTCCAGGAAAGACTGGATTGTGAAATCAGTTTAAGGACAGGTTTTACTGCTTTCCGTTTAGGCTTTGTGTGCTTTTCAAAAAGAAATGTTGCAGAAACATATCAGAAAAGGAAACAAATATTTTTGTCACTATTGTCATATTGGTCTCTGCTTATCTCCATGTCTTAAAATATGTCATACCTGAATTTTGAAAAGAAATAAAAATGTAAGTATTTAAAAATTACATTCTCCCCCCCCCAATATATATCTCCTGTAATGTGCTCTTTCCAGTTCTGCACCTTCCTCAGAAAAAAGCCAACTTTAAGTAAAAATGCCATATTTTCGCTGTAATTAAAAATTATCTTAAATTAATAAATTCAATGCTAGAAACAGTTTTTTCTGCTGATTTGAATTCATGTAATGGATGTGAATACAAAATTGCTTGTAAAAGAAGTATGCTTACTTTTGGTACCAATATGGCAGAAAAATGAAACTTGTAAGTGGTTAATGAACCCAATGGTTAGTGGTTAATGAGCACAAAGATTTAAACTGAAAAGCATTCCTTCTGTGTGTATTTTGAACCAATCTTCATAACTGTGTAGAGGAAGTGGGGTGGTAGTGTTAATTATTGCATTATCATGTATTGCTACTGAAGGTACACATGTTCCTCAGTTTTGAAGTCTTTTGCAAGTGTTTAGGAGTATTAAGATTTGTTGCCAAAAGCTTTGTTGACAGGAAAACAAGTTTAATAAAGGCATTTGAAAACTTTTAAAGTCACTGCATAGGAATGGTACATTTATAAACACTCAATGTCTTACAAATACTCTATCCGTAGAAAACTGTATTTTCTGCTTTATTTTCAGCGAGAATTGGCACGTCATAATAGTCACAAATGAAATCTATGCAGTCTATGATTATTATACCTTTATGAAAATTATTCATTCACCTGTTACCCATTGAAACGTTAGCAATACAAATGTAATATAACATTTAAAATCTAACTAATGTGTGCTATCGTGTGCACCAATAAGGAAACTATTGTAATATTTATTTAAACCCTCCTATAACACGGTAGATCCTAGAAAATCCTATAACACGGTTTCATCCTAAAAAATGCTGTGTTGGTTGAAACTGTGTTATACAAAACCCAGAATCAGTACAAAAAGCGGGGTTATGTTCTGAAAACTTGCTAAAACCAAGTCTTTTTTTAAAGCTACATAAATAACTTTAATTTTTATGAAAAATATAAATATGAGGGTTGGAACTTTAATAGTGGCAACACAGCTGAAAAAACGCTACGCTACAAATCCAAAGAATATCGCGTGTACCACACGTAAACTACATACCTACCTTACCTCTCAGCAAAAAGACTTGTCCTGCCTACATCACGCGCATGCGGAGTGATGCGAAGAACGAATCCTTGTATTAGCTTGCGGTCTAAAGTAAGTGTTGTCAGGATGTTTTCAAAACAAGAACAACGATGTTGGATAAAAATTGAATGTGCCAGAGGCCGTACAGCACGACAGTGTCATCAAGGGCTTCAAGAGGCTTGCAGGGAATCTGCATTGCCTTACAGAACCGTAGCAAGATGGGTGAAAGCATTCAATGAAGGACGCCAAAACGTGGCAGACATGCTGTGGCCAGGTCGTCCGAGTGTCAGCGATGCAGATGTGCAAGCTGTTGCCGCTCTAATAGACAGTGATCACCACCAAATGGTTTGTCAGCTGGCCGGACAAACAGGATTAGCGCATACGTCTGTGCTGCACATTCTGAAGGAATGCCTGTCCATGAGAAAATTGCTTCATGATGGGTTCCACATCAATTGACGGAAATGCAGAAATGGCTACAATATGATGCTGCCTGAACCCACCTGGAGCACTATGAGCACGAAGGAGATGCTTTTTTACGCCGTATCATTACCCTGAATGAGACTGGGGCCCGATTGTACCAGCCAGAACTGAAACGCCAATCAATTGAATGGCATCATCACGGGTCACCACGACGTTCGAAATTTCGTCAGAACCCCAGCAATGTGAAAGTTATGGTGATTCTCGTGTATGACTGGTGATAGTGTCATCCTAATGCATGCCGTTCCCCCACAGCAGACCGTCACTGTGCAGTATTACTGCTTATTTTTGGAGCACAATCTCCGACTAGCTTTGAGAAAAAAATGGCGACACTTTCTGCAGAAGGCTCCTCTCATTTTGCAAGACGATGCTCAGCCGCATGCAGCGCAAGCTGTGACTGATTTGTTCAAGCGATGGGGCTGGGAAGTGCTCTACCATCCACCATACTCCCCAGATCTAAGCCCTTGTGACTATGACTTAATTCCTAAGATGAAGGAAGCACTTCGTGGCACTCGCTTCCAAACTGTTCCTGAGATTCTTGCAGCAGTAGACTGGTCCATTCAAATTATCAACAAAACAGGCACTGCTACAGGTATTCTGCGACTTCCACATCATTGGAAACGGGTTGTACACAATGCTGGCGACTATATTGAAGGACTGTAAAACATGGTGACATGAATCACTTTTGTATTCCTTGTAAATAAATAGTTGCCACTATTAAAGTTCCAACCCTCGTATATGTGCAACACAAAATAAAAATGTTATTTTAATTTAATGCAATTTTAATTATTGTCTTTGCTGTCATTGCTCAGTATAATCAAATGAGAACACTTTTTCAGTGAAAGGAGATCGCTTTCATTTTCAGAATTGTTTCCATCATTTAAAGTTGCCTCCAGAGCAAGCATCATCATTGAGGCTCAAATTCCCATGTTTATGCTTTCCAAACTACCTTGAAACTATGCCGTCAGAAACAGCTTTTTGTTCATAAGCAGTTCAAATTTTATGAGTGATCGTAGTATATTCTCTGGTTGTGTAGTGATTCAAATTCAATAGTGAGTTTACAGTCACAAAATTTAGCAACATGTCTTTAGAACTTCCAATAGAGAGTTAAGTGTTGGCATACATTTCTTTTTATATCTTTTGTATTATTTATATTTTTTATATTATTTTTAAAAAATAATATGTAACAATCTTATTTGGTGGCAGCATAATTTTATTTGAAAAGTGATTCAACACCAAAGTGAAATGCAAAATTGAGGATTGAGGCTAATACATTTAAATGCTTCATAACAAAAGCTTGTCTTCACAATGAGCTTATTCGAAGCCCAAGTCCAAGAATATATTTAATCCTTATAAATGTAGTATGTTATTATCAATCACATACCTATTTTAAATCCAAACTTGAAACTTTTTTCGATATCTGGTAATATGCTTTGTTAAAGAGGTCTGTTCAGAACATCAAGAAAAATATCACTTGTGGTTTATGAATTTCCAAAATTTAATATGTTGTCCCCATTTATACTAAAATCTTGCACTAATCTCCCATACATATAAATCTCCTATCTAGTGGTCAATAGGTCAATAGATACATACTAATCTACTGATCTTATATACTAAAATTAAAATGCTTTTTGGGTTATACGTTACTATAGTTTTTCATTAAAAACTGTTATGGGCTTCAGGTACAGAATCACTTCTGGTTGTCAGGTAAAGACTGTTATAGGCTTCATGTAAAGCACCATTTTTAATTGTCCAATTTTCCCCAAATTTCATCATCTTTTTATATGAATATAAAAAGCTTAAATACGGAAAATAGAAATTTTGGAAGTTTCATATAAGTTATTATGGATGATAAAATTTACCACACGGGTACAGGCACATTGACATGCAAACATTGTTCTAAAAATACACTAGTGTATAGAACTTAAGCAACTTTTCTGATTGCAGTTCTGCAAAAAATCAACAGGGAGACATGAAATCATCCTACAGAGACACAATGTAGTACTTAAAGGATGATGAAAGTATAGTACCAAAAAAAATGAATAGCATGCATAGACTATGGAATGAATAAAAAAAGGCTTTATTAACTGAATGGCATTGGTAAAGGATATCACCTTCCCTAACTGCAGTGGCTGTGTTGCACTGTCTGTCAGTACTCAACACCGGGTTATTTAACAGTTGGCGTAAGAGTTTCCATTCTTCAAGGATCATCTGCATCAGTTGTCTGGTGTTCTCCAAAGGGTAAGATTGTGCCACCAGGCATCTCACACATTTTTAATGGGACTTAAATCAGGGAAGCATGCTCGTCAGCAAATCATTCTGTGGATATCTTCACTTTCCACCTCTGCAGCATCAGTCTGTATAGCTATACATTGTCATCAATAAAAATAAAGCCGAGACCAATGGCACTCTAGAAAAAACACATGTAGGGGAAGGATAAATTTATCAGAATAACGATTTCCGGTAAGTGAACCCCTGTCAAAAATGTAGAGCTCTTCCATCTGTTCATCGTAATGCCTCTCTATACAAGCATGCCAGGACCATCCTAGCAGTCTCTTTCCCTGATGTTAGGGAGACAAAAGTACCCTACATCCCTACATCTTTGCATAATAACTGGCGTTGAGAATTGTTTGCCAGACTGAAATGACTGTCATCAGTAAAGAGGATGTGACTTCATGGATGACATGTCCAGTCTGTTTGTTCTCTACGCTACTGTAAATGGTAGCACCGATGGGCTGCTGTCAATGATATGCAGTGTTCAGGATGGCAGGCAAATAGTCATCTGTCTCTTATAAAGCCATCTGGTGACAGTAAATTGGATCATCTGTCATGCAGTTGCCATGTGTAATGTTGAGCTGAGCAGTATTGCCTGCTGTCTGGTTTTGATCTCTTTTCAACTGCTAAGGGATTTATCAGTCATCATTGTATTCCTTGCCTTATTGCCACCAACCTTTTTTACAGCTGCACCTCCTGTCATTTGGAAGTGTTTTTGAGCTCGTGAAGAAGCATTTTTATCAATTCTAAATTCTGGGGTAACAGACAAACTATGCTGTTCCTCAATCTTGCCGATTAGTCTACCGTGTCTAAAGGCATTCTGATATTTTCTTGTAGCCTTACTGCATTTACAGTCTCACCTTTACTTTTGAAGCATGATGGAAATGTACCTTCCTTTCTACTTTTTAAGTTGCCTTGCACTGTATGCTGATTCCTCATGTTTTATGTGCCCTGACATAGTCTATGGTGCTGATATTTGCACATGCATTTCCTTTCTACTGAGTTGGCTTTTTGTTGTAATGAATGTAAAAGATTTTTTTCAACATTTCATGGTTTTATGTCGAAAAATGAATTTGTTGCACAAGTTTTGCACGTTAGTGTAGTAAAAATGTGCTGTGCGTATTCCTTGAAAACTCATCATATTTTTCAAACAAAACATAACCATCTTTACCTATATGTAAAATATAACAAAATACGATAACTGCTTTAAAAAAATAATTGGTGACCTCAAAATTAATATTCTAAATTTGCTGCTCTCTCCCTAAATTCATCTGTTCTCCCAAATTTGTGATTTTTCTACCTTATGTAATATTACTAACTAACCCATCATACATTAGCTGTGCTTATACATCAAATTTGGTCTATAAATGCCTCTGGCAGTTAATTACATCATTATTCTGCTAGCTTCTATCTTGCTAATATCTCCTCGCTTTGCTTCTCTTCCTAAAATGCTTCCATCTTAATTTTAAGAATCAATGTACATGGCAATTTATCATATTTCATTATAACTGAATCATAGAAATGTCTCAGATTTCATTATTATTGGATAAATATCTATGGAGATGATTTTATATGCATAAAAATAAAGATTGGAAAATTAGTCAAGTTCATGTTTTGTTATCTTCATTGGTAAGTCTTCACTCTCAGCCATGACAACTGCAAGCTAATTCCTCTTCTATGCTTCCTGGAATTATTACATATATATAGGTAAAGGATATGCATTTGGCAGGATGTAAAAATATCAAGTGCTCTTCTTAGTGGAACCACCGAGTTTGTTGACATTTCTTGAGCTCCTGCTAGTGTAAACAGGCTTTTATAAGTTTTAAGTAAAGTACCACTACCAGTTAATTAGTGTTACCCCAAATCTGATCAACTCTGTATAATGAACGTTGAAAGTTTAAATTTGGAAAATAGGAATTTTCAGAAGTTTCATGTAAGAGTTTTCATGGACGAAAAAATCGCCACATTCAGCCATGCAAAGCAGACACACAGACATCATTCTAAAAATAGTAAAAACTGGTTGTGGGGACCCTAATTCGTGCTTATTCACTGAAAACTCACAGTCTAATTTTTAAACTGAAAGAATTACCTTCCTTACTTATACACTGACTACCAATAAGTATTTGGACACCTATGCAAATGACGATATCTGCGGTCCTAAGGTATGTCACGGACTCCGCCGGTATATATCGTGTAGGAAACAGCATCGGCTTTAGTCGCATGCAAGATGCCTCGCAGTTCAGAGCTCTCTGATTTCGAGAAAGGTATAATTATCGGGTATCACAAATGTGGCCGATCCTTAAGGGACATATCTAGCGATCTGAAGTACCCAAAATCGACAGTGGCCTATGCGATTAAGAAGTGGAAGGTGAGCGGTGATTGTCGGAATGTGCCCCGAGTCGGCAGACCAACGAAACTGAGAGATAGAGACCGACGAGTGCTGTCCAGAGAAATTCGGAACCGCACCCAACCGATGGCCCTCATCCGCGAGGAGTTTCAACAGGCATCCGGGAGTATTGTTTCAATGAATACCATCTGTAAGGAAGCACATCTGCTTGGTTTTCATGGTCGTGCTGCTGCGCATAAGCCTTTGATCAAAAAGTCCAACCATGCTGCTCGGTTAATGTGGTGCAAAGTACATCGAAATTCGACCGTAGATCAGTGGAAACGGGTTCTTTGGAGTGACGAATCAAGTTTCACCCTTTACCGTTCGAATGGCAGGGTCTGGGTCTGGGATCTACCTGGAGAACGTCTCCTGCCAGAATGCATTGTGCCAACAGTCAAGTTCGGCAGAGGTAGAATTATAGTCTGGGGGTGTTTCTCCTGGTATGGGTTGGGACCCTTGGTCCCCATTCATGGTAAGCTCAACTCCGATGCCTACTGCACTATTTTGGATGACAATGTGCTTCCTACGTTGTGGCAGTTTTACGGGTTGGACCCCTGTTACTTTCAGGACGACAATGCCAGTTGTCATGTTTCGACGTTAACCAAGGCTTGGTATGTTACCAATGGAGTTCATCGAATGGACTGGCCTGCGCAGAGTCCAGACCTGAACCCTATCGAGAACCTCTGGGACGAGTTGCATCGCCGAATTCAGGGGTGCACTACCCGTGCAAAATCGGTGAAGGAACTTCTATGTCTTCTCCAAACCGAGTGGCAGAAAATACCACTAGCTGTCATACAAAGACTTGTGGAAATTATGCCCCGAAGGGTCCACACTGTAATTACCTCTCGTGGAGGCTCTACCAAATATTGATTTTGAATAAAGTTAGTTTTCTTTTCTATCACAGGTGTCCAAATACTTATTGGTAGTCAGTGTATATTTATGTTATTGGGAGGTATTTTTTTAATATAGATGCTTAACTACATTTTAATAAATATTTGGTTTGTAAGCTGATATAAATGCAATTACATAAACAGTTTACACCATTTCTTCTCATTTTAACCAAAAAACAATTTTTTAAATTAAAATTTATAATTCAAAAAGAAATTATTTTAAGTATTTTGATACAAACTGATGTGTTTACTTTTTAAAAGGCTCAAGAATTTTGGTTTGAGGTTTTGTTTGTAAAAATATAATGTTTATGATAAAACATGCTGAGTAGTGTAATACTGAGCTATGGACAAATATTTCCAAGGTAAATGGAAAGGTCAATGGGTTTAAACATAATACTTGTGTTCTTAGAACCCATACTATATCAGTTAATAGTTATGAAACTCTTCAGAGATAACTTTAAAAGTTAGCTCAGAAATGTAGTTTTGGTAATCATTGCTATCGTCAGATATTCATAATAATTAAATAGAGTTATGTAATAAAATACAACTAAAAGTGTTGAGACTTGTTTAGAGTAACCATTTTCTTATTAATTTGCTGATACAGTACAAAGTCCGCAATCCGGACTCGTCGGGACTTCGGTGATTCCGGATTAGGGTTTTTTTTTCGGATTGTAGATCATCAATTTAAATCTGGTAAGATGGCATGCAGAAATTATACAATTAAAAGTATGAAACCGTAATTTATGAAATAAAGAGCAATTATGATCTAAAGGGTATCAAAATTTACAAAAAAAAAAAAAAAAAAAAAGCTTAATATTTATTTGTTTACTTTATGGAACATTTCTTTCAGTGTAAGTTTTTTAAGTTGCTTCGTTTTTTGTGCTAATGCTTTCTCTTTAATTCTTTCTTCTATAAACAGACATAATTTCTTATTCAGTTACAAAGTTCCACTATTCAAATCCTGTAATTGCTGTGTCAAGAATACCGACTAACTTGTCAATCAAAATATTTTCGTTTTCAATAACTCCTCTGTCACTTTCTTCACTATCGGAAGTGCACATGTGTAAACGCTTTACACACGTGCGTAGCGGACATGCGCATCAAACGCGCATGCGTAAATGATTTATGCATATGCATAAGTTTGTGGCTTTGAGGTCCGGATTATAGATCATTCCGGATAATGGACGTCCGGATTACAGACTTTGTACTGTATTATACTTGCATAGCGTTTAGGGAATAATTTGATTATATTTGGAAAGAAATTTTGCATTATTAACACTGTGTGTTATTTTACTTGATTTTGATAGATTTTTCACTTTAATGTCTTTGAGATGGAATTTTATGGTGTCACATGCATAAAAAAGGCTGCTATTAGGTGTGTGTTATATGGTGTGTGCTACAGGCGTTATATTGTTTTAAATATTTATTCTACTAGAAAAGGTCTTTCAATCTTTTTTAACAAAAATAAATAAATAAATAAATAAAAACCTTTTATGAAGTCAGTTTAGATACCATTGGTGAAAAGGCTGTGTAAATAAAAATTCCAAATTTTCAATAAGAATTCCATACAGCAAAGGCTGCAGTTATTGGTTACTTAATTTGATTATTAGTTATTAAACATAAAACATTTCATAATTATGCATGCAATATTCATGGAGTGGTTAGCAAGCAAATTTACTGATTGAAATCACTTTCCAATGAATGTTTTTGCCAGTTAAATTTTCTCTAGAATTTCCACAATCTAAGAAGTAACTGTAAAATGATGATTACTCATTAATCATTTTGGTGAGTACAAATGCCATATTAGGTAAAACAACACAAAATATTAAAATTGTAATCAACCGTGAGAAAATATTTATTTCAAATATGTTTTAAATGAGGATAATTTTTTTTTTTTTAAATGAGGATAAAAGTGTAGGAGCTTTTTTGTTCCTCCTAGTAAAGCATAGTTTACCAATTTGGTCATTGGACCTTTGTCCTACGGATGCAATATAAAACATTAGCTTTTGTACTTACATAATCTTCCATCCCAAGTGCGGAAAGTCTTCTAATAAAATTCTGTGTTTTATTATTGTATAAATTTGTGTTTTGAAATGCATTTCTTGCGTCAGAACTCAAAGAAATAAAACCACGTTTTTCAGCCATCCTGTGTGCTTGAAATGCTAATAGTAATTTTTGTGTTATGTAACCTACATTTTTAATGTTACGTTTTTTGAAAATTTCACTTAACATTCTAACTTAGCCGGATATTTTATGCATCTGCAAAACAGAGTTGTGCAATGAAAGCCTATAAACTTGCACGTATGGCATATCAACAAGCAAATCTGTATCGAGTGCCTGAGCGATTTAGGGATTCACTTGAAATAGCAACAATGCATGTCCATGCAAAACCATTTACAGATGCTGAAGTAAGTACACATGGAAATCTAGCCAAATTTGATTCCCTTTTTGCCCTTAACACATGTTAAGCATGGAACAACTAAACTTGTTTTGTGCATATTGTTATTAATACATGAGAAAAAAACTAAACCACTTTTTATGCACATTGTTATGAAAGTGCAGGAGATGGCAAAACTTGTTTTCTACGAATTATCATTGGATTATTATTATTGATGGTTTTTATAGTCACGAAAGCTATTTTTTAACAACTTAATAATTTTTAAACCATGATAGAATAGAAAGTGGTGAAGAATTGTATCCAGATGTTGTATCAAATTATTCCTGAAAGAACGAGCTTACCAATGATGATTCTACTGCTGATAAATTAATACAATGTCCAGAGACTTTTTTCAACCAAGAATTTCAGTCAGTTCAGTTTTAATCTTGTATTTGTGCGATTCTGATTCTGAAGAATGGTTGTTAGTAGACAATTTACCAGTCTTGGAAGTGTTTTTAGGCCACTCAGGAATAAGTACAGAAAATGTTCCAAATAGTGTAGAATATATAGTGTATACCCTACTCAAAAATATCGAATTTATCATTAAAAGCACCATAGAAAAGAGGAACATGAGGAGTAAATCTGCATCGGTGTGTTGTTGGCCAGTCATTGTCCCAATTGCAAGCACATGTAGTTGTGTGCAGTCATTGATCCTGATCCCAGCCCATACCATGATGCTGCATATTGGATATTGGTCTCTTTCCTGGGTATTTTCTTGATAAGCAGTACAACTCTCACACAAGATCAGTTGGCATCTCAGATGAAAGTCTGAAGCTACTCATTTGAGAATATTATGTAAGTCTATTCTTGTTCAGTCCAGTTGTAATATTCAAGACACCATTGCACCAGGCAGTACAATTCAGTCTGAACAATGGGACATACACAGCAGATCTATGACTGTATAGTTTTCCTTAACCCATACTGTGCAGTTTTTGTGAGATCTGCTGCCCTGTAGCAGCAATAAACTCATTCGCCACAGATGAGCTGTGATGCAACAGTTTCTTTTTGCCAATAAAGCAATGTACCTGTCTCTTACAGCCGCTCATCAATACTAGATGCACTGTCAACATTCAGTATTAGAAGAAAAGTATGATTCTCTGGGGGAGAGTTTCCTTGTACATCAGGAAAAATATATCAGAACCCATGTGAGAAGTGCAAGAAAGAGAAATAATTTCTGACTATGTCATATGTTCTGTCTAAAGAAAATACACAGTATATGTGTAAATTTTGCACAAAGGAAGGTTTAACCCTTGTACAAAGGAATGTTCTTTAAAAGATATAACATTTAATTTAATTTAACTTTTAAGAGAAATAAAAGGTGAAGACAATGGACTAAGGCCCCTATAACAAGCACAAGTAAAAACTTCTAAAAGTAGGTATAATTTTTTCATAATGCAACATTTGTTTAAATTCTCAAAATCAAAATTATTAATCATCAAAGCCAAAGGCTTAGAGTGCACTTAAGTACCCGATCTCATTCCTAGCGAAAACCCATTATGAAAGGGAAGAAATATTTCTATTGTTTTAAGAAAGCAATCTGGATGTCAATCAGTCTGGTGTTCCAGCCACTGATTTCAAGTGTGTATTTTATTTTGCCACAAGTGGTTGCGAAAGGGGAGGAGTCCTTTCGTCAAAAGCAAGGAATTCTAAATCAGTAACTTTATTAATCAACTAAGTGAGTAAGTCATAATATTATAATTTCAGGAATTTTGTGCTTAAATGTAAGGATTGTTATATTTAACTATTTAAAGTGCATGCATATTTCATTTATTGGATCTTTGGTTCCATGGGGGGTTACACGAAAATTTATATTTTATTACATACACAACCCATGCCATTCACTATGTAAATGCTGTTTTCATAAAATGATTTGCTTTTGGGGGAACTTTTTAATTGGGTGCATATAGCATCTAGCATTAATATTTAACAAAATAAACTAGTAGACTTTTTTGAAGGCACATTGTTATAAGTAAAGAAATTAAAATAGAGTTTCCTTTTCAAATCTTGTGATGAAACTTTCCAACGAATTGAAGATACACAGTCTGCCTGTAAGATTGCCATCTTTCAAAAGTGAAATCAATGATTTAAACGTGTTTAGAAAAACTGGCTACATATATGTAGAGAACAAACACTGACATATTCAGTTTCATTCTTCTGTGCATTTTATTTTATTCGATCTTGTCACTAGTTGGCATTGAAGTTCAGATGGCTCAAAAAATGGATGAACAGGAATTAAAAAATAGTTCTGCAGAAATGAAAGTACACAAATTTTAATAAATGAGGATTTTTATTTATTAGGGAGATGTTTAGCCATTAAATTTAGCAACCACATTAGTTAGCTAAACTATTACCCTTTTATCAAAAAATTAAAGAACACAGAGAAAGAGAAGTAGAAACCAACAGAAATTTAAAGGGGGGGGATTTTAGCAGGTAATAATTTTTTGCAAAAACTATATTTTTGATGAAATTTGCTTATTAGGCTTCCAATACAAATATATCTTTTCAAGGTTACAGTTTAAGGTTCTCATACATTAAATGCAGGTTTTAAGATTATAAATATGTATTATGAGGATGATTCATGATTTTTTGTCATATTTTTGCATATTTCATATTTTTAATTTCAGTAAATCATGGTATATTATTAACATAATTTCTTTTTTGTATGTTCACCTACTGTGCTGTCTTACTGCTAGTCAGTAACAACTGACTAAAACTAATTGATACTTTATTTCAGACCAGAACTAAGGCCTTCAGTTTGCTTTCTTCTTAAAATTTGTTGCTTTAAATGTATCCAAAGAAAAATTGAGATAATTTCTAACTTTGCAATTTTTCTAATAACAAATCTGTGTTGTTGCCTTCCATCTTAGAGCCTTTAAGCACATGTTTATATTGTTTAATAATTAAGCCAGCTCTGACAAAAATTATCATCATTTGACAATTTACTTTCTATTTTCTTTTCTTTCTTAGAGAGTTGTAAGTCACTAAGATATACTAAGATCCAAGAATTTTCTTTTTTTGTTAGTAACCATTGGTTTTACCAGGATCTAAGAGCTGTAGTTATGTCACTGGTTAGTTTAAATTTCATGTTCTTGAAATATGTAGGAAACAGAATCCCTTTCAATTGTCACCAAATTATTAATATGTACACTCTCACGGTTTCCAATAGAAATTTAGAAATCAAATTTTGTCTTGACTCTTTTCAGTTGTTGTTTCTTGATAATATTCATATTTCATTGCATAATTTCCAAAATACCACTAGTAGAAGCAATGGAATTATATACTTTGGCAGATGGTATGCTTTATAGTACATCCAGTGCTCTTTGTTTAGATTGACCATGGGTAATGAATTTAGAAGGCCTTTGACAGATTTAACTAGTGTATTAGTGCTGCATCTACTAACAGATATTTTGTTATATAGAATATTTTTGAAATATAGAAACTGGATTCTGGACAGGAGCAACCATTATCATTTTTTGTGACTGTATATATATATATAGTTATCCATTGTAAATTTCTGATCTGTGTAGTCTGTTCAATGTAGATTTTGTCCATGTTATCAGTCAAAGCATTAAGAGGAAGTGTAAGATTGATTTATTGAAGAAAACACCATGATAGGAAAACAAATTAAGCAAATATTCAAAAGGAGATTCAAGATGACTGTATGATGAGTAAACAACATAATTAAACATGAAATTACGTGACCAGAACTTAAAAAAAGTGAATTTGGCAAAAAATTTGAGTTCTAACATCTGGTAGGCCCCAAAACTACTTAAACAGCTTAAATGTGAAACTTAAAATATTTTGCATGGATTCTACAGCTTTAGAAAAGGAAAAACTGTTATAAGAATTATTTTAATTGTGTAATTAGTCAAAACAGATGAACAAAAAAGAAAATCAGTTGGATACTTTTTGTTGTCAGACAAGATAGTCAAGCAGTGTTCAATAGAAAGATATAGGTGCCCTTTTTTATACTTTTGAAAGTGCACTCTCATCCTGAATTTGAACTGTGCACTTCTGTTTTAGTTCTCCATTGAAATAACTAACCTAAGAGACATTTTCTATGGTTGGAAAATTTTTACTGCCATGTTTCCTTATGACAGTGCAAATTCAATTGGTCTTCTTACAATCAAAGTTATTTCAGGTATCATTAATTAAAATTTCACACAATCTGTACAATAATGCTAAAGACATCTACTGCTAAGAATGCTAAATTAAGCTCTGTTTGTTTTCAAATGCAAATTTGTAAAAGATTAATCTTTAAAAACCATAGAAAAGTACTAATTAGTGAGCATTGACTCGCATTTCAAATTCTAGATTCAAAGAAAAGAAAATATACTATGTAATTCAATTTGTATGACACCCTGAACTGAAATTTGCATTGCTGCTGAAGGTTTTTGTATAATTCTCGCCTTTTTCTCAGTGTATGTTCTTCCAGGCACCACCAAACAATATTTAGTAAGATCAAATTAAACCTACTAGTTTCAATTTAATTCTTAGAGAACCTGTACAAAAATTTAAATTTCATATATTTTTACGAACATATATCCATTGGCAAAAATTATCACATTTTGAAAGTGCAACACATTTCCTTCTTTTCTTAAACTGAAACCATTGCTCTACAAGAGCCATTTGAATGTAGAACAACCTGTGCTGTAAAAATTTGTTCCAATAAGTGAGCACCAGACAGACAATATTAATATTTATGAAAGTGAATCATTTCATCAAATAAAATAAAGTTTATACTTCTGAGTATGAAATTTCCAGATGAAAACATTAAATATTAACTTTAATGTAAATTTGTACTATAAAATCAAAATTGGAAGGAACATAAATCACTATGATGATTTTGAATATCCTGCATTGTTGACATAATTTAATGGTTCTGAGGATTCAATTGCATCTAATGTTAGATGTAGCTGAAAAGTTTCTACTAATGTACTTACTAGAACTATCTGTTCTCAAAACATTTGGAGTAATAGTAAGAATGCCTAACTATTTTACCTTAGGATGCATTTAAATCTTGTGTCAGTTTTTAATATGAAATTTCATTATAAACTGCCATCTTAATCAGGAGGAAAAAAAAGTATGATTGATTTTATTTAAAATGCGTCTTTTTATGGTCTTCCAATATTTTTTTTTAATTTCTCATTATGAATTCAACTTATGTGGATAGTTATATAAAACAGTTTAAGATTTTTAAACATCTCTAACAAATTAGCATCAAAGCAGAGATGTATTTTCATTTCATTATGAAAAGCAGACTCAATGGCTGCTAATAAAGCCATTTTTCAAGTTTTATGTATAATTAAAGTATCTGGTTAAACAACATTAAATGAAATGTGTTACATTTTTACAACCTAGTATACAAATGCAATTGATCCATTTGGAATACTCTCAGTGTCAGATATGTTATCCTGGTATGTAAACTTACTTTACTTATGTGCAACTGCAACATTTTAATTTCTTTTTTACTGTAATTCTGCTATATATAATTTTATAGAAACAAAAGAAAATGCACTTCATTTCTTAACAAATAATGTACTCGTATTGCTGCCAGTTGTCAGAATTGAAAGTAATTTAGAGCTTATAGTGTAAATAAGCTTCCTAACTCTCTCTTTATAAGTTTTAGAACTGCTCTCAAAAACTAGTTTGGAAGTTTATAAAGGGAAAAAAGATGCAGTTTCAAATTAAAATAATAATAATAATGTAGGTTAATTAGTCATATTAAAGGATATCATCAATTTCCAATGGACTGAGATAAAATTATAAGGTATTTCTCCCGCCTTCTTGGCATGCCATCGTGGTATGGTATTGTTGCATAGTTTATGCTATAAGGAAGAAATGTTACGTTTGTAAAAATTGTTAGAAAAATGTATCAACTTTGAAGATTCCATTGAAGAAACTGATGATGACAGTTATATTCAATTTTTTAGTTCTTATGATACTGACTCAGAAATTGAGATGCATTTGGAAAACGAAAATGATAATGACATTTATTGCTTTATTTATTGTTTTTATTGTGGTGTGGTGGTCTGCACGCAGGCCGTGTACTCCAGAGGACCACGGTTGAATTCCCAGTGAAGGCGTTGCTAATTTTTCATCTCTTCTACTTCTGAAATAAACTTTGACTCTACAGTGGCACCCAAACTAAAAGGGTTGTGGATGATGGATGATTCTCCTCATCCAGTATTTGGCGACTGGGTTCCCTAAAAATCCCAGTTGGTCTATAAAAGGGGGTTACATAAGGTAATTCTCCTGCCTTCTTAGGTGTGGTGGTCTGAACGCTTGCCGTGTATTCCAGAGGTCTGTGGTTCAATTCCCGGCACGAGGCGTTGCTAATTTTTCATCTCTTCTGCTTTCGAAATAAACCTAATGACTCTACAAAATTATTGAAAAATGAACACTTTAATTATGTAAATATTTTAGCTTGGTGATCTCTATTACATGTTTCCTTACATAAAAATTCCTTTGTTCCACATTGAAAAAGTCCATCTGAAATAAACAATATTTACTTTTTGAGATTCATGGTCAGCAAGTGTCAATTAAAACTTACAGCTACAGAAATAAAATTGCACAGACCTATAAAATTAACTTATGAAATCTTTTATAAATCTTTAATTTTATGTAGTTCTGTAGTCAGAAAATTACTGAAATTAGAAAAGTTACAGAAAATTACTCAGTTTTAAAGTATTAAACCTGAGGGATTGTGTAGAGATAAATTGCAGTTTAACTGTTCAAGATCACTTTATATTTCCTTGCTGAGAAGGGTATAAGCTCACCTGAGATGGATTAAATTATGATATTCTGTCATAGATATTTTTCACTGTATGCTTAGTATATGCATGCATGTAATTCTGTAATACAGTACTTCCACATTAAGTTTTTTATTTTTTTCCCTCCTTAGGAAGTATTGCCCATGTGCTATAGGTGTTCTACCAGTAACCCTTTAATTAATAAAAATGGAAATATTTGTTTTAACTGTAAACAGCCTTTAGTATATTCATTCATATCATTTGGTAAGTTATTTTTATTAACATTTTAATAAATTTATTGAATGTTGAAGACGTTGTTGCTCCATAGCTCATTTAACTCAATTTTAATAAAATCATAGCTTTTTTTTTATAGTTCTTATTTTATTTTTTTAAGTTTCAAGGTAAATATTTTGTTTAAAATGCATGTATCAGAGTCTGCTCCCCTCCACAATAAAATGTGTAGAGATCATGATATTATCTGCAAGAATTAATATCTTGTTTTACATACATGAGGGTTTGGCTGGCTGGAAATGTGAGCAACAAATTGTTAAAAACAAAATTTAAATATTTGTGTTGACATTTACAAAAATGTTCCACATTTTTTTCCCTTTTTCCATGTTAAATGTATCACTGCTGTTTTATAAGTTTGCTCATAATATTAATCCGCGAGTGCGGGCGCTGGGTCTAATGGGATCGCCCGATTAAAGAAACCTTTCTGAAAACGCCCCTATTTTTCCCAAGTGGTTGTAGTTCAGTATAGTCTCCTCCAAGGCTATCCTCTTTATATTTCTGAAGTTTTTCACCGGAAATTTGATTTGAAAATTTGTTTTGATTGGATCGGGTCTTTCAGACCCAGAGTGCCTATTCACATTGCTGTAACGTAGCTCATTTGTGGTGGCACAGAAAGCTGCAAACATGTCGTGTAATTTATGCTATAAGGAAGAACTGTTGCGTTTGTAAAAATTATTAGAAAGAAGTATCAACTTTGAAGATTCCATTGAAGAAACTGATGATGAAAGTTATTGAATTTTTAAGTTCTCATGATACTGACTCGAAAATCGAGATGCATTCGGAAAACGAAACTAAGAATGACATTTATTGCTTTATTGGAAAAGAGAAAAAAACCAATGGTCAAAAGAAAAGCTTAAAGCTGATGTTAGAACTCCTGCTCATAATATAATCACTAAATGCCTGGAAACATCAGTAAGGCAAAATATGTGCAGAATCCAAATGAATCGTAGGAACCAGTGGTGTAGCTAGGGTGGGGCAAGGGGGGACATCTGTCCCCGGGCGCAGCATTCAGGGGGGCGCCAAATTGATGTTACAAAATTTTAAAATGAAATGTTTTCCATTCTTGGTACAGAGAAAGGGGCGCAAAATCTTCAGTTGTCCCCGGGCGCTGAAAACCCTAGCTACGCCTCTGGTAGGAACTTTTACTAAGTGAACAAATGGTTGCTGAAAGTCATCAGTTATACAAATATTTATATTTCATCTATTACTGACAGCATTCAATGAGAGAGAGAGATGCTCGTCACACAACTCAAATTGAAATTCACACTAATAAATCTTTTATATTTTTATGACATAAGTCATATCATGTAAATGTGCAGGATCTGCAGACGGAACCGACCTGGAAATTCTCCACGATACTGTCCTATGAACGTTTTCTTTTTTTATCAAGATTTTTTGTTTTGATGGCATGGGACTTGCGTCGTCAAGAAAGAATTAGATAAACTTGCACCTATAAGAGAGTTTTTGAAGATTTTGTGAATGATTGCCAGAAATATTACACTGTCGGTGAGTTCATAACAATTGATGAAAAACTAGAAGCTTTCCGATGAAGATGTTCTTTCAAGCAGTATAATCTTAATAAACCTGAATAATAATATAATGAATTCCTAATAAATTCTATATTAATATAATACGTTTTTCTGTTCCTTTAAAAAATTATTTAATAAAAAATATTACAGAAATTAAAATTATTAAGATTTTAATTTTTATAATTTGCATATATTTTAAGTTTGATCAAAATATTTTGGTATTAATGTAACACTTTTACCAGAGGAGAACATTTTTTTCTTCAAAAAAACACGAGCCGGGTCATGTAACTCAAAAGAGCATTCATACTCCCGGGTTAAATTTGAAACATTTGTTTAATGATATTAATTAAGCAACATTTGTTTTCAGATATGAGATTATTAGTGGGTATGTTACTTTTGTATAATTTTGAATTCATTATTCTAAACTTAATGTTTAATTTCTTAATTTATGATGTGGAATGAAAAGATGAAACTTTTATTGTATGAATTTAATATTTTCCCCTTTAGATAAATATAAATTAATATCAATGCTCAAAATGAGTGCTTATTTTGGCCTTTAGTTTTGGGAATGGGAGACTCGGGTCTTAAAAACTGTGTTCAGAAACAAAAATTCACAAAGCATATTTTAAAATATTAGTTGTGTAAACATAGTTTTCAATTATTCACCAAAGAATGAACTGTAATTTCAGCATGTGAATTACATGTGAAATCCTATTTTAAGCTATTATAAAACTGCTGTATATTTCTCCTATTAAATATATAAATTTTTGTTTTTATTAGAACTGATTAAATTGCCAGTATTTGTTTTGGAATGATTCTGCAGTATTATTCTGGTATTCAGATAAACTGTATTTAACTTTCATTAAGTTCCTCAGTAAAAAAAATTTCACATCGTTAATTTCTTTAACTGTAATTTTGTATTTCTGACTTTTAATGCTTAAAAGCCTGAAGTCATGAGATCCATAATTAAAAACAGATTGTTTTTAATTTTCAGCAATATAATGAAATCTTGAGTCATGGTTTTAATGAACTGTGTTCTGAAGGGATGGCTGTCCCAAAATTCCGTTATGTAGCTCATAATTGTGCCGACCCACTGTGTTATTGCCTTGGAGGCCCACCAGCAGTCAAGTGGCAAAACTGTGAAACTCTATTAGTTTGACCCGGGTTCAAATCCTAACAAATGGGCCAGCTGCTGAACTTTCAGGGTTTTCCCATGCACAATGTGAATATTAGCCAGTTTCCTTTAAAATGGTCTGTGCAGGCATCCTTTCCCTTGAGCAGATAGCCCTGATATCTTTACGATAATCTGAATAGCCCTTCAAAAATAACCCTTCCCTGGAATTCCCTTCCTCCTTGGAAAGAACAGGGTTCATGAATGATGGATATAATTTATCTGCTAGAATGTCTGCATAGTATCTATCTGTCAATAATTTCTCTAAAAACACTGAAACTTGAACGCCTAAGCATGTCCCTTATCAGGATAGAGCTACTTCTAACCCATCTTTGTGAAAGAGCAGAAAATTTGAATTACTGCTCTGACTTCATTTTCTTCCCACCCATTTTCGGTATCTTCAGAGTCTTTTCTTTCACTGAGCTCTGTGATGATGGGTAAACAAGGATTAAGATAAGAGTGAATTTTTCAGTTGCCCATATCTTATAGAAATTTTTATTTATTTATTTTTTTTTATTATTATTATTATTTTCAGTCCAAAGCATGTTGTTTTTGAAGTGAAATTCACATTGATTTCTTGCATTGCAACCTATTTGAGATTTCTCCTTGTTAATTGCATGTCAGTTGGTTCACTGGCTTACATGAGTGGAAATGCAGGTAAAACTTATAGCTGCATGATTCCTGAAACTGCATGTTCTGCCCTTTTAGTACCAACTATTATAGTTTTACATTGGAAACAAATCGCAGTAGGAAGTTTGTGCTGAATGAACAACTACTCTGAAATGTTTGTTGATTTTTTAGACTACTGAAACCTTTCCCTCATTTTGTACTTTTGTACCCAACTCATGGATTATGTGCACCATGTTCCAGTTGTATTTTAACTGCAATTCTCATGACTTCGGCCACTCGACTTGTTTATCAGAATAAATAATTCGTTGCAGTTTTCAATAGAATAATATTTTTATGTGTATTTACAATTTTTTCTTTTTCAGAAGTTTTGCCAGTTGTTGAATTTTTCCTTGAAAATGGCATTACGGATGATGAAGCTTATAAGTTATTGTGTAGGAAGCCGAACTTAGCTCCTGATAATACAATGAAAATTGAAGAAGGTTTTCTTTTAGATAGTCTTTATTACATTTCTGTATATTATTACATGCGTTTCAAAGTTATTATTTGTGTGTTTAGACAAAAAATATATTTGAAACTTTTTTTCAGCTTAATGTTAAATTTTTCATTACTTAAATACATAAGTCAAAGAACAGGTTTATAACTCTTTAATACCTCACAATTGTTTAACACAGCAGAAGACTACAATTACACTGATTCATGAAATCTCCCATGTTTCCCAGATAGCAGCAATGAAGTACAGATAACTTAGGCAAGATCAGAAAACAATCAGCAACAGATTTTATCATTGAGTATTGAAGCAGGTTACCGTATTCTATTCTTTATATCTCTTATTATGATTACTGGTTAAATATTTTTGCCAAAGTTGCTGAATTTTTACTAATGACTGAAGATTAATATGCATTGTTGTAAGTGAGTAAGATTGCAGTAATTGGAATGTTGATGCATATTCATTAATGGAACAGCAGCCAAAATGTGCACAAGTATGCTAATGATAGTTACTTTATACCACATTCCACACCAGATATTGCAGTTCATTATTATTTGAACTAAATCTGTTTTTTATCCATGGTAGCTGGATTATATGATTTGCAGTTGGGATATGATGAAGAATTTGCCATTAAATTCTTTCAGGAAAATGAATTTGTTCAGATAATTGCAAGATGAAGCTACATTTTACTATTAATGCAACAGTGCTGTAGCCAATAATTATCAAGGCCTGCTTTACAAAATTGGATGCCAGGTTCAACAGCTGTTAAGGAGGCCTCCTTTCCTCTAATTTGTTCTTTGCAGTAGATGTTTCCTTTAGAGTATTTTGTGAAATAGCCTTATAAATGAATACTTTTTCAAAGGTAAACAAAAAATGTAACTTTCACTTTTTGATACATTTTGTTTCATGGTTTAGATCATTGTACAAAATATGAACTTAACACATTTTAAACCAGGATCTCAATATTTTCCTGAAAGAAACTGAAAAAAAAAAAAAAAAAAAAAAAAAAAATCTAAGGAATTCATATGGATTTTGTAACAAACCATTTTAAATGACCAAAATAGTGCAGTTAAATTGTTTGCCAATTTAATGATCAAAGATAACAGAATATAAAACCAAACAATTTATTTTCTTTCAAACAATGAAAAAATAATTTCTGATGAATCATTATGTAATATTTAAGACTTAACCATTTTAAAAATTAATTTTCAAATTGTTTAAAAAATCATGTCATCTTGTTCATTATAAATCTTAATTTAAAAGTTAGCCATTTTAAATGAAAAACTTTGTGATTCTTATTATATGTATTTCTTTGTAGTTAGTCATTGATTCAAATAAAAAAGAGGCTTGAAGGAGGTAAATATTCTAAGTTAATTTTAAAATGTAAACTTTAAATAAACTTGAAAGTTTATAATTGCATCTTGGTTTTATTTAATGATATCTCTGGTCAAGAAAAGTGGGAGAGAAAGGCCCAGTATCTGATTTTTAAAGAACGGCATGAAAAACTCAAATATGAGTTTTTACATTGTATTTCTGCTTCTAATTTTATCTAGCTTCAAAATCAAGAAATTAAATATATATATATATAATTTTGCATGTTTAACTACTGTGGAAGGATTTGAAAACATCTTTGAAATTGGAGTCTTCAGGGCATGTGCCACACTTGTCCATGCAGAAAACAGACACTGAAGATCACGAGAAGTTAAGAAAGGACTGAATCCAAAATTGCTTCAATGGAATTATTCCCTTTGTGAAACTTTTTAATATTTTTTCAAATATTTATGTATGATTATATTTTCAAACAATAATGCATCTTGAGTGTTTTATTAGAACTGCCATTAATATTTCAGGTTGTATTCCATGCTAACATTTATATTTGGCAATGACTGCTGTCTTGTTAACTGTAAGTGACACTAATTGCTAATGAGCCGGCCACTTCACAGAATACATGGGACATAATGATTATAGCCTCTAGTCATGTCTAATCTAACCTCGTTAATGAAAAGATACCATAATTTTTAACTTTTGTTGACTAGAAATAAAAAAATACTTTTTTGTCATATCAAAATATTAACTTCTAAATATTATTTACAAGAAAATTACAAATTTATGAAATAAATGAATATAGGAGGTAAAAATTGTGTAGCTGATCAAGAAGATTAACTATTTATAATTTGGGAGGATATTATTCTCTAGTTATAACCTGAAATCTAAAATCTCCCAAATCCATTCACTCCAAACTATGCAGATTTCTGATCTGCTACTGCATTTAGTAGTACTGGTGTTAATTTTTTAGTTTGTGACATATTTTAGTGCTTAGATTTCACTGTTAGTGAGTTAAATTCAGAATTTACAAAAGTGTAAACTATTCTTCTGTAATAAAAAAATTATAATTTTGAATCATCCAAAAAATGTTTTCTTATGGATCTGCTATCATGACCAAAGCATACTGTTTCTTGCTACAGCTAATTTTCAGTTTTGTCACTTTTCAGTAATGATGCAGATAAAGCAACGTTTATCTAAGCATAATGCAGCAATTAATTTGAATAAATGAAATACCTCCAAACCCCGACTATGTGGCAAATCAGTATTAGTGTAATTGAAGTAATTTTCAGTTTATTACTAGCAATTTTTTTAAATGAATAAGAGTCATTTTTAATAGGTTGTGCGTCATTTTTTTTGCCTCATTATATCTCCACTTATGTAGGCTGATTTTTAAAAAAATCTTGGACTGGTTTTAAGTATAAGAGAAAAATGTAAAAACAAGCTGTTTTTGCATAGAAACACGTAACTTCAAAATATCTTCTGAATATTCTAGAAGTACAGCAAAACTAAAAGATTTCAACTAATGTAATACTGTGTGCTTATTCAGCATACGTGCATTTGCAGTTTCTGAGGATTTGCTCAAAATTCATTCCATTACCAATACATGCTTCATAATATTGATGCATTGGACTACTGAATGTATTCAAAAGTGCTAGGCCTTTAGTGCACCTGTTTCTCTACAGCTTATTTGAAGTCCCTGTGAAAGGCTGCTCTTATGTACCAGACTTTTGGAGTACATGTGCAAAAGATGTAACTCTTCCTTTCATCGTATTGGCTATATGTTGAATTGAGATACACCAATGTGAGGCAAACTAACTTGTGTATTTTTATAAAGATTACATTCAGTTTTGGTGTTCAGTTGCTTTCGGGGTAGATGAGCATATCATTTACTGTAAATCATAGTGACTCATGGTTCCAGTCTCATGCTAGCTCTGGGTTATTATACAGATGTTTGGTGATAAGGCATGCATCTATTTGTGAACTGCTCAAGATTTATTTACATGGCAACTCAGTCATTTCCATTTGCTGTTCGATAACTGAAGTCCATTGTAATATTTTGTTATTTAACAAATAACTATGTATAATATTGAAGTGGCAATGCCATATTTGTATGATGTAACCGTTGCTCAGCAATGTAAGAAATTGGTTAAAATTAGAATTCTGAAGTTTTACCAGCTAGCAGATGTATGAAAATTTGTAGCTAAAGAATTGTTTTCAAATTATCTGTCTCCATAAACTAAAAATAAAATTTATGTTTCACTAAGATGATCATCTTTTATTTTGTCAATTACTGCAAAATACATTACAGCATATCAGTCACTGTTAATATTTTAATAATGTTACCTGCATCTGCAAAAACAGTGAATCATATGATAGTGACTAATGCTGCCCAAACTAATTTGTGTCAAACAATACCCTTTAATGAGCATAAGTAGTATTTTTGGCTTCATGTTTGTATGTAAAATTAGTTTATTATTGTAATCCTGATGTTTATGTAAAGCTTACCTAAGATCTTTTGAATCGTTCTGTAAACAAATCAGTGGTTCTAAAGTGTTGTGAGTGATAATTTCAAAATAGCAGAAAATTCAAGTATTTCTTCTTTGCTAACTAGTCTTAATTTTCTTCCAGCTTTATAAATTTCATGTTGTTCATGGCGATTTATTTTTGAAGTTTGCTCACAGGACTTTTCTCAATGTACAAATAATATATTACTGCAGTTGTATTATCATAGCTATTCTTTGCATAAACTATGAAATAAATTTAATTCTTTAATTAAATTGTGTGACAACTTAAATGTAAAAAAAATTAATACCCTCATGATAATTAATTTAAAAATACTATATCTATGAATATCCTTTGCACTTTTATTATTTGTTTGTATACTTCTACTTGGATTTTAGTTATAATTTTATCTTCAGCATGCAGCTATGTCAAAATCATGCCTGTACTTTTAAGGGTATATTTTTTCTGCTTTTATTTATGTTTTCTTGGGGTATTTTTAGTATATATATGCACATTGTTAATGTGTACAACAGTACTTTTTGTGAGTTTCTCTTGAAAGCTCTGTTGTGAAATTTAAATGCATGGATAATAGTATTTTATATTTACTTAAGATTACATTTGTATATTTTATTTTTTCGGTAATTAGACATTCAGTACTTGAAACTGGACTATAATGATCCATTTGAGAGAGACTCTGAAGCTGATTCAAGCATGTTTTCATATGATGTAAGATTTTGAATTTTTTCTTTAAAATATCGCATTCTATTTTGAGCCTTATAACTTTCACTGCAAGTATTGAGGGTTGTTGATTTTGTGTCTTTCTTGAATCATTCTTGTATTGATTGTATTAATTTGTGTTAGGTTTCTGAAGGTAAAAGTTCAGATATAAGATAATAGTTGATATAATGCAGTAAAGGTGTGTGTATATCTGTATGAAAACAACACACACACACATGCACACACATATATATTCAGTAAGCTCCAAGTTACTGTAGGCAAATTAACTGGCCTTTCTGTAAAAGAAACTAAGATTGTTTGCATAGAATGACAGAAAAGTTACTATCATAAACCTTCAGAATAAAGCAAAATTTCTCCAAGAAATACAAAAAGAAGTATAAAATGTATTAAATAACAGCAGTGATAGCAGATTGTAGCACAATATTTAGGAATTGTTTTTGTCCACAAAAGTAGAGAGTTTAATCTATCTTCTCGTTGACTCCTTTCAAAATGCAAGCATAATGTAATTGAGAGTATATTTCTTTTTAGTCTGTTCTTATTTTGAATGCTTATTTGTTTTTATGGTTTATTACACTGTAGGGTTTATATTTATTTTAACTAACATTTATTTTAAGTTTAAACTATCTTTCCTGTCAAGCCTTACTTTCCCCTGGAACTGCCAATGCCAGAATATGTAAATTTGAGTAGAACGCGCAAGGATTCAAATTATCAGCGGAAGTAGTATCATTTAAATAGAAGGAAACGAGTTCAGTGAGAGAGTTATTCTTACTTAGCGAGCGCGGAGGTAGAAATCGAGAATTGAAGAACCCCGCGTTGCGGCCTATGTGCTTGGCGGGAAGTAGTTGCAATTGTTCCAGTGAGCTTCAAGTCTGCTGAATTAGCTGCGGCTTTTGTAAAACGCGGTGAGTTAGTTATTTTAGAGAGCCTCGTAGTTAGAATATTGTCTTTACTTTCTTTTCAGGTTCTTATTTTTATTTTGACTGCCGAGTTGGCACCGTTTGTAAGCGTCAAGAGAACGCAATTGTAATTCATTACGTTGAATAAAAAGGGACTTAAACCCTTTACAAGACTCTGTGGTTTATACAAGCTTTCACAGTCACACTTGGTTGCGTGCAAGTTGTAAGCGCGCAACGTTATATTGGCGCCCGAACACTTATCGAACTGAAATGGCCGAAAACTGGATGGAAGCCGCTGGACAACACCAAGAAATGACAACTCAGTTAGAAGGATTTGGATACCTGGTCCAGACTTTGAGAGCATCAATCAAGCCAAACGTTTATTTCGACGGAAAAAATTCGGTGTCCGTATTTTTAGAAGGTATAGAAAACCACTTTCAGCTCTATCCTGTGCCTGAAAGACAAAAAGTTGCTATCGCCACATCAGCACTAAGAGGACAGGCCGCGCTATGGTGGAAAAATATAGGCAAATTTCTTCTAGGTGAATTTGGAAGCCCGACGTATACATTTGAAAATTTCAAAAAATCGTTAGTAAAGGCCTTCCCCATAGTGAAAGATCGCGCACGGCTGGAAGCCGAGCTATATAGTTTCTATCAACGGGATACAGCACAATTGACGGACTTTATTTTACGAAAAATCAAGCTAACGGATATGTTGTATGGGAAAAAACCCGATGCGGAGATAATTGAAATAATATTACCAAGATTGTTACCCGCTGTCCAAGACTACTTTGAAATTAGAAACACAACCACATTGCAGGAACTTTTCGAATTGGCGGTGAAATTTCAAAATCGCAGAATAGCGGAAAGAGCGAGAGGGGAAACATATTCTCAAAGTACCAGAAGGAAGGAGGAAACCAGAAATGGAAATCGCTCATATGGGGGAAAGAACTATCAAGCTAACGCATCGAAACTCGAAGGTCAAGGCCCAAAAAGAAAATTTGAAAATAAGCATCCGCGTACCCAGAAGACACAGATTGAAAGGAAAGCTTTAAACGACTAGAGGGGCCTGTGAAAGGGAGGGTCCAGACCCCGGAAGTTTTAAAAAAACCCTCAAATAGACATCTAAATACAGTCATCGTAAAAAACTCACAGCTACCAATTATACAAGTCCTGGTTGGCGATGTACCAGTAGAAGCCCTCATCGATACAGGGGCAGAAGGAAATTTCATGAGTGAAAAGTTCTTCAAAAAGAATTTTTATAGGATACGACTATTCAAAACCAGAAATACGGAAATTATAGCGGCGCAAGGAAAAACATGTCACTGCATTGGGAAAGTATCATTAAACTTACAGATAAAAGAGGAAAATCTCAAAGTATTAATTTTTGTTGTGAAACACCTCCAACACTCTCTTATTTTAGGTATGGACTTTTTAAGGGCCGCGAGGGCCAAATTAAATTTTCAAGATAGTTCCGTGGTGCTGGAGATGGACCAGAGGATGGTGGAACCTGCGGAGACACCTGAATTGGACCTTAGCCATTTGAATGACCAGGAAAGTAAAGCAATACAGCAAGTGGTGAGCAATTTTTCTCATTTGTTTTCAGAAAAACCGGGAAACTGTCAGATCGTGACTCACAAGATTCAATTAAATGCCGAAAAACCTTGTAGGACTAAACCGTATCGCTATGATAAACAAAAAGATTTAATCATCGAAGAACATATTCAGGAGATGTTAAAGAATAAAATAATAATGCCCATAAATAGTGAATACGCGAGTCCAGTCGTACTATGTAGGAAAAAGAACAAGTTTCCTCCTTCGGATAAAAGGGCTTGGAGGTTTGCTATCGATTATAGAAAACTAAATAGCATAACTAAATTTCCAGTTTACCCTTTGCCGGTTATAGACGAGATCATTAGACAGATCAAATCGACGAGATATATGTCTACTTTGGACTTAACGTCTGGCTACTATCAAATAGCTATGAGACCCGAAGATATACATAAAACCGCGTTTATAACAAAATCGGGCACTTATGCATTTTTACGCATGCCTTTTGGGTTGTGTGGGGCCCCATCAACATTCCAGAGAGCTATGGACATTGTTCTAAAGCCTGTCCTAGGAAAATCAACCTTAATTTATCTAGATGATATAATTATAACGAGTAATACGTTGGAACAACACATTAATGACCTCGAACAAATTTTTAAATTATTAAAAGAGGCCGGTCTTACAATTAACGCCTCAAAATGCAAGTTCGCAACTAAAGAACTTAAATATCTCGGTTATAAAATTTCACAAAAGGGTATAGAAACGCAAGATTCAAAAATAAAAGCTATTAAGAATTTCCCACCGCCCAACACCGCCAAAAAACTTTCGTCTTTCCTTGGACTATGTTCTTACTATCGATCTTTCATAAAAGATTCCGCTAATATTGTTGAACCACTCTTAGTAATCAAAAGAAAAAAGAGTAAATTTACGTGGACAGCTGAAGCTAACACAGCTTTTGAAAGATTAAAAGAAGCGCTTATTAATGCCCCTGTTTTAAAATTCCCTGAGGGGGACGAAAACCTGGAAATTGCGGCAGATGCATCAGACTATGCGGTGGGCGCGGTTCTTATGCAAAATAACCATCCGCTGGCATTTTTTAGTAAAACATTGAATCAAACACAAAGGAATTATACAGCTACAGAAAGAGAAACATTAGCCGTATTAATGGCTGTACATAAATTTCGAGTTTATTTCGGCAAATCGCCAGTAACAGTCTTTTCGGATCATGCGGCTGTTGGTAGACTTTACTCGGGAAAAAACCTAACGCCCAGGTTAATAAGATGGGCTTTAAAACTCCAATATTATAATATCACAATAAAATATAAACCGGGTAAGGAAAACAATGTAGCTGATGCACTTTCTCGTATAAAACTGGACGAGGAAGGTAATGAACTTAAATGCGCTGTGTTGACTTCAAAAATTTTAGATTCTAGAGATACGGTTATTACTGAACTGAAAGCTGATCCTGAATTTGGAAATATCTATGCTTATTTGAAAGACCCCGAAAGCTTTGAGCACACAGATATCGATGCGATAAGAAATAGAGCAAAAAAGCTATGAAATAATAGATAATTTATTATTCTATACGAAAACAACAAACGAAAATCTTGAGTATAAGCCAGTCATCCCAGCCTCGCTTCGATTAAGCATTTTGAAGGAGTTGCACGACGCGAAAACAGCGGGTCATTTAGGGGTCAGAAAGACTTTAAAAAGGGTAGGCGAGGCGGTATATTTCCCGCAATTATACAAAATAGTAACTGCGTATGTCAGGTCCTGCAATCAATGTCAGTTAATAAATGATATTAATTACAGCCCGGCCGGGTACTTAAATAGCATTCGCGCTACATTTCCGAATGAAATTTTAGGCATAGATCTCCTTGGTCCCTTTCCCCAGAGCGAGTTAAATAAAAATCGTTTTCTTTTAGTAATAGTAGATCATTTTTCAAAATGGATAGAAATTGTTCCACTTAAACGCGCGTCAGCCAAAACAGTCGCAGATGCATTCTTACACAGATACATTTTAAAATACGGTGCACCGATAAAAGTCATTAGCGATAACGGAAAACAATTCATTAGTCAAATATTTGAAAACATATGCAATGGACTTGATATACGCCATATCAAAATGGTTCCGTATAGACCACAGACTAACATAGCAGAAAGAGTTAATAAAAACATTGTAAAAATAATTCGCAGTTACGTTAGCACACATCACAAGCGCTGGGATGGCTACATAAATGAATTAGCTTATGCTTTAAGAACGGCACATCATGATACTACGGGAAAAACTCCAGCAGAATTATTTTTAGGCAGAAAGTTAATTACGCCTTTAGATAAATTATTCTTTGTGCAACAAAGAGAGCAGGAATTTGGACAAAAGGACGTGCAAAAGCTAATTGATCAGGCACTTAAAACCTCGGATACGGCAAGAAATAGGCAGAAAATTTATTATGATAGAAAACGCCGTGAAGCAGATTTTAAAGTTGGGGATAAAGTATTGAAACGGAAATTTTCTTTATCAAGTGCCCCAGACAATTTTATGGCAAAGCTAGCTCCAAAGTTTGAAGGCCCCTATGTAATTCAGGAAATCAAAGGAGTAGTCTTATATCTTAAAAACGAGAGAGGGGAAATCTGTAAAGCAAGTCCCGACCAGGTGAAAAAATACTATAATCCAAATGATTTTGAAATCCTTAAAAGTTCCTTGCAGGACTCAAGTCTAAACGAAATAGAAGGGCCAGAGACTGCAACAACTATTCCACCACCCAAGAAACGGAGAACTGAAGAGAGACCTAGCACTTCTACAACCCGGACGTCGGTATCAAAAAGAAAAAATGAGTTTCAAACTCCGGCGTTTAAGAAAAACAAAAATACAGATGAACCGGGTAAAGAAACCGTGGTAAAGACGAAAACACCACCTACAAAAGATGGCAGGAGAAATTACACATCAAGGAGAACGCGCACACGGCCACAGAGTCAGGTGCCAGCAAGGCCGCCGTTCCGGAAACTGAAACGCCAACAGGAGGCACAGAAGTACGAGGAACAGAAGAAATTCAAGGACTCCAGACCGGAGGACGTCAAGACCAGCCGTCCCAGGCAGAAACGCAAAGGCCAACAAACAGACGATTACTCCGTCAAGAGGCCAGCATGTAGAGGACGCAAAAGAAAGATCAACGGGGACAACACGCGGAGATCAATAAGGAGAAGATTGACATCCATGACACCTCTAACTTGGGATCAATTTTGTCAAAAACGGATGACGGAGTTTCAAGCATCGAAAACTCAAAGATAAGTTAAAACCTTCTATAAATTTTTTTTTCTCTTTTGTTCCGAAATGTTAGGCATAAGTACGAAGTTCTATGTTTTGACGGAAGTCAATATGTCTCGGTTGAGACTTAGTTTTGTTTTACTTTATTTAGCTAAGGCAAAAGTATTATTTTCTGTAAGTGTAAAAGCTAAAAACAAGCATTTTCTGTTGGTCGAAAGACTAATTCTGTTATGTTAAAGCCAAAATTTGGCCGGAGACAAAAATAACTTCGTATTCTTGTACTAATAAGAATTTTAGTTTCAGGGCCGCCAGCTTGGCGAAGAATGAGTAAAGTAAAAATTTATTTTCTCTTATTCATTTTATGGTAAATTGTAAAAAGCATATGGATTAAACTTTTGTAAATGTATGTAAATACTTGCATGTTATGTAAAAGTAGAATTTAGTCTAGAAGCATAAAATTGTAGATGCTAAAAGTGAATGTTTAAAAGCAATGAAGTCAAAATTTAAGTATTAAACTGTAAAGTCGTGCTTTAGAGCGAAAGCCTGCATGTTTAAAGATGAATGAGGGGGAAGTTAGAATGAATGTGTTTTGTAGGGTTCTCCACCTACATTTGAATTTTTAAGAATATTAAAGTAGCTCATTGAGTTGTAGAATGTCGAGTAAGGTGTGTCTATTTGGTTGTTGAATTCTAACAAATCATGGTGGTTAGGGGAAGTGTTGTAAGACTAAAACACGAATATTCCCGTTTGACACCACACATGGTGGAGAGCCAGGGTAAAGTTAAATTAATGCTTGAAAAATTGAATGAATGTGAAGTAAGCAATAACTAAGAAAAACGAAACGTTAAAAACAAAAATTTATTGTGTCAAGAAAGTGTAAATTATAATGTATGTAGAAAGATACTGATACTTATTCCTTCCAGATGCTGGAAGGAAAGACCAAGATTGATTGATGAAGTCCAGGAAAAGTGGCTGTAAGAAGAAAGCTTTGTAACGAATAACAGAATTTTAATATATAATTGTTACATAAGATTTTTTTTTGTGTAAACGAGGCTTTCGCCAGTTAGTTCAGAATTAGATAAACTTACAACAGGTCGTTTGTAGGACCTGCTTCCAAGTTTTCCAAATTCTGGCAGCGGCAAATGTAGAGTTTATATTTATTTTAACTAACATTTATTTTAAGTTTAAACTATCTTTCCTGTCAAGCCTTACTTTCCCCTGGAACTGCCAATGCCAGAATATGTAAATTTGAGTAGAACGCGCAAGGATTCAAATTATCAGCGGAAGTAGTATCATTTAAATAGAAGGAAACGAATTCAGTGAGAGAGTTATTCTTACTTAGCGAGCGCGGAGGTAGAAATCGAGAATTGAAGAACCCCGCGTTGCGGCCTATGTGCTTGGCGGGAAGTAGTTGCAATTGTTCCAGTGAGCTTCAAGTCTGCTGAATCAGCTGCGGCTTTTGTAAAACGCGGTGAGTTAGTTATTTTAGAGAGCCTCGTAGTTAGAATATTGTCTTTACTTTCTTTTCAGGTTCTTATTTTTATTTTGACTGCCGAGTTGGCACCGTTTGTAAGCGTCAAGAGAACGCAATTGTAATTCATTGCGTTGAATAAAAAGGGACTTAAACCCTTTACAAGACTCTGGTTTATACAAGCTTTCACAGTCACCCTTGGTTGCGTGCAAGTTGTAGGCGCGCAACGTTATAACACTTGTCAGAGTAACATCATAATAAGTCTAATTTTACTGTGCCGAGGAGCACCTGATTATGTCTATCATTGGTATTGGCCACCTTCTAGATGACAGTAGGACTTCCCAATTCCATCTCAATTTTGAAGAAAAATCCTCCTGATAACAGATACTTTGAGCTCACTGTGTATTTTAAGTAATCACATACTGTAATTACAAGTGTCCAAGCCATCACCAGGATATGAATTTAGGCCCAACAATGTGGCAGTCTGTGTTGTTAACCACTCCATTGATCAGAGCAGTGAATCCTTATTTAATTTGCATAAGGAAATGAACTTATTCTCCAAATCAAACTACTTCAAAATACCATAAAATTGTTAACAGTCTTTTGTTTGTTAATTTTAATGTGGGTTATTCCTCTTTTCTTTTCTGTAAGTTTTTAAACTGCTGTTGGATGAGCCATAATTTTTTTACATTTGTTAATCAGACATCTATTGTATATTATGTTCACAAAACATGCATAAATGTATCACATTTATTCAAGTACGATGAGAGGGAAAATTAAAGGAAAAGCTATAAAAACTCATGTAATTTAAAGGATTTTACACTTAAGAACATAGACCTTGCATAAGATCTTTATTTAATCACACCTGATCTATCTTCAAAATACAGAATTGAGTATATCTGCAAAAATTAAGTGTAAATAAGGCCATAGGAGATGTTGTATAAATTGGGGTAGAGAAATGGTGACTTTAATGCTTGCATAGGCTTTACAGCTTCCATAGATATACATAGAGATCACCCCTAACCAAAATGGATGCTTTACAGCAATTTTCTGTGCTCTGTATTAGATTATCCATGAATTCCTGTGGTAAAAAAGTGTATTTGGGTTGTAGAGTCTTTAGGATTTTTTTTAGAGGCAGAAGAAATGAAAAATGGCAACCACCTTTGCCGAGAATCAAACCACGGACCTCTGGAATACCGGCCCAGTGAGCTACCGTTACACCACCACGAAGGCACGCTAGGGAAGTGGGAGAAATACCTTATAGGGTTAAGTAGTGCCTTGAAGCACCTGGAAAGTGCAAGGTGTAAGCTATAGCAATGCAAATTCGTGTCTTGCTACACAAATTCTGTTAGATTTAACTCTGAAAGATATGCAGGCTACTTTATGTGCAGGATTCCTTCCCTCACAAAATAATTTGTCACTAGTGCAATGTAATGGGTTTAAGGGTTATCGTCTAGTAAGAGGAAGTTGTTACTGATTGCAGCTGGACATAAGGTTCAAAAAACTCATTTCTGTACGTTTTAGTCTTCATAGTTTTTAAATGTGTAGCCATTCATGTTAATATTCATGATAACATCGGTTAAAATGTGTAGCCATTCAAATGATGCTTGTCCATACAGTGATTCTGCCTCCTTTGTACTGATGCCTTTCACAAATATTTTAGACCTTATTACATATGTTTAACTAATTCCAAATTGTAACACATCTGGAATCGCTCTCCAACAAAAAAGGGAGTTAACATTAAAGAGATCTTGGCCTCAATCCACATTACTCCAGTCACTATAATTGCCACAAGGCACATTTTGCAGCCCAAATTAGTAAAACACATACCATATTCTTGCAAGCAGCCTTCTGTTTTGCAGCCTGTCACTCATGGTGTATCTGGATAATTAACTTCCTGTAGCTACAGCAAATTTCCTTGCAATCTGGACTGATGTTGTCTATTTTTATAGCAGTTGTTGCCAAATTATAGTCCTGAGATTATGTTGTGGCACGTTTCCAACCTTAACCTAATTACTAGTGTCTTTCACCGTTCCCAGGTTCTTTACAGGATGCTTTTAGCTGCTCTTGTATCCTTACAGTCCTCCGTTACTATTCTTCCTAGTGCTGAACATTTTTCACAATCTGTCAGATGCAGTCTCAGTGATGAATTCCACTTTCCACAGCTGAAACTTTTACCCGGCTACTTGTGCAGTCCTTGAAATAAGACATTAAGCATCCCTTTGCATTCCTTTCCACACATATCAGGAGAACAAGCTAAAAAAAATTGCAAAATTCAGTGTAGTAAAGGTGAATCCATTTAGACTGCCTAATAATGCTGACCATGATCTACCAATCGAATACCTTTCATTGCACTTGGAATCAACATAAAACATTTTGTATAGTTATTTCTTTATATTTTCCTGCTAGTGTATATTATGGATTTTTATAAATGTTCTAGAATGTGTGATAAATTTAACTGTTTGATACATTAATTCTCTCATAGTGGATGTTTTTGTATGTGATGCTAATTATGCGAGACTTGTTTATAAAACTTGGGTACCGGGCAAAACTTATGAAAGCACCCAGTCAGGTTTTTCACTTTAATTCCATTGTGTGATTTTTATAAAGTACTCATATTTAGTGAAATAGTGTAATAATTCAAAATAATTTTGATTTAAAGTTATTTCATGAAAAGTGTATTTCACCTTGCTGTATGTTTTATTTTCATTTCTCTTGTATGTAATATAAACTAAAGAATTTAAACTAAGGACGGTGTTTTGGGGAAAAAATAGGAAACTAAGACAATGTAGAGCTCTTATTTTATTTCAAAGCTTAATTAAATTAGATGCAAGACAATATAAATGCAATTAAATTGTTTACCAAATTAATAATGAAGTGTATGAATAAACCGAAGGATTAAAAAAAAATCGAGTTTCTTTCTGTCTCTGAAGGAATAGTTTATTCTGATGGTTTTTGCTACCATAAAAGAGAAACTTGCCATCTTTGCATTAAAATAATAAAATGTACAGTAACTTAAACATGACAATTGCTAAAACTTTTAAAATAATTATTAGATAAATTCATATGTGTAATAATAATATTTGATGGAAGAACAAGAAAATTGAACTAGTAAAATTTAATTTTTTTTGTTGAAAATTTTTTTGCGGCAAAATCATTAAAGATATCCTCACAATCTAATTTAAATATTACATATCCATGTAGTGCTAATAATGACAATGAGAAGAGTTTAGAATCTGAGGTTAAAATGCATAAACATGTTTTAAATTAGAAAAACTCTCATTTCAGCATAAAACCCTATCATTTTGTACAAAATACAAAGAATAACTGTAATGCCATTTCTACAGCGGAAGTTCTTTTACCTAAACTTGGTGTGTTATTAACTTTTTATTTATCAAAAGAAATAAAAGAGTTGAAGGGAACGAGTCCTATGTGAAATCATGATCTGAATCAGAGAGGTATTACTTGGAGACCTAGAATATGTGCCGCATTTGTACATGCATTAATTAAGCCCCATCAATAAACATCAGTGGAATATCTAAGTCTGTAAGACATGTTCATGGCATAATTATGCTTCTTTACAGACACTGACAATCATTATTAAAAATTATTAATAACTATCACAGTCTCTTAATTGTAAGAAATTATAGTACACTAAGAAATTATGGTTGTGTAACTATAGATAAAACTCATTTATTTTGATGCAATAGCAAATCATATATGTTAGAATATCAAAATGAATGGATTATGTGTATAAAAGTGTGACTGAGCTTGTTTTGTCTGATCTGTCAGTAAAAAATGTTTTAAGTAATTTATTATGAGTTTTGTGACCTGTAAATTCATTAGATAGCCATAGAAAATTTTAATATTTACCAAAACTCAAAAATCCTTTAAAATTCACAAAATTCTTTTCTTGGGACTGCAAGATTTTCATTTCTCATACCATCTCTAATTTTCATAGAATCTGGAGAGAATACTTTTGGAAATTCATAAACCTCAAGTTGCTTTCAATTTTTTGCCTTTATCCTCTTGAATTCATACTTTTTGTATGAAACATTAAAAGAAAGTTTTGAAGAAAAAGGTGCTTCCTTTTCTTTCTGGTTAATCACATGTTTAAAAATGGTCTATCTCTGAGAAAAGTTAACAATCAGAATTGTTCTCTGTCCATTTATGAGGAATGTCTGTTATCAGGAGTTGAAATAAATTCATACCCAGTACCAAGAGTCTGGGGCTGTTTTAGAAATTCACCAATACATTTTCACTCATTTTGTAAACCTCCTGGTACTTCAAGTCTTAGAATTTCTACATTTTTCTTCCAGACTTTCCACTTCCTGTGCTATCCTAAACTATGGTATTACAGAAAGAAATGCTTCATTTATTCATTTTTCTTTCTGATCTATTGCCTAAATGACTACTCTTTAAGAAAAGTTTACAGTCAACATTTTCCTTCATTTGCTATCTCGAGTGTCCACTCTCGACAGATGAAATACAGTCAAAAGTCGTTAATCCGGACTCGTCGGGACTTTGGCGATTCCGGATTATCGATTTTTCCGGATTATAGATCATCAGTTTAAATCTCGTAAGATGGCATGCAGAAATTCTAAAATTAAAAATATGAAACCGTAATTTATGAAATAAAGAACAATTATGATCTAAAGAATATCAAAATTTACAAAAAAAAAAAAGCTTAATATTTATTTGTTTACTTTATTAAACATTTCTTTCAATGTAAGTTGTTTAAGTTGCTTTGTTTTATGTGATAATACTTTCTCTTTAATTCTATAAACAGACATAATTTCTTGTTCAGTTACAAAGTTCCGCTGTTCAAGTCCCGTAATTGCTGTGCCGAGAATATTGACTGACTTGTCAATCGAAATTTTTTCGTTTTCACTAATCTCTCTGTCACCTTCTTCATGTCTTTATCCATTTTTTGCAGCAATTCTACTTTTTGTTTGATGGACATCGAAACATACTTTCGTTTTGTAGACCCTTTGGGAGCTCCAGCATCGGAAATTCTATTTGACATAATCGAAAGTTCAAGTTTACTTTTATAAAATTGCTCTTACAGTCTGCAAAAAATAATAAGCCGGGTCCAATTCGAAGATTAAGGAACAACGCAATCATCAACATTAACTGAAATAGATAATTAGATAATTTTAGCTTATACCATTCGTTATACATAAAACGCGCATGCGGAAACGTATTCTGTGCCTGCGCACTCGCACATGTCTTATGTAAAAGTCTTACGCGCACACGTAAACGCCTATGCGCATGTGTCAATGCGTCGCATGTGCAGAAAGTTTTTAGCTTTGAGGTCCGGATTATGGGTGTCCGAATTAACGACTTTTGACTGTATATGAATATCCTGCATTAAGGGTATGAGAATTAAGGAAATTTCCATTAATGGGAAATGTTATCTAAACTGGGATGTCTGTAAAATGAGTTTTATTGTATATTGAAGGTGCAATATATTTTGATGATTGGTAGAGTTATGTATGAAATCTACTCTCATCATTTTTAGGGGGCTTAATTTTGTGCTTTTAGATGTATTTGTAATATCTTCTTGGAGTGAAAAATTATTTGCATCTTAATGCTGAACTTTTAAAGTGTTAAACTCTTAAGGTTTTATTTATCCTTTTATGCTTTTTAATGGTAATTTAATCTGATACTGACACAAATACACAGAACTTTCTGTCCTAGTATTCATAATTGGCTTTCCATATGCATGTTGTAAGTATGAGCCAATTTCCCTTAGATAGTCCTCTATGACAGCATTTTGTTCCATAATCAGATAGGCTATTATATTTTGCATTAATCAATTAATCAGTGCAACATTATGAAGTATATTAAGTACAAAACTGCTTTTTATCTCAGATCAGCCCCTCTTGGACTTAATAAAGTGGGGGGGGGAAATGTGAACATTCTTCTGTAATTGGTTGCTGATGTTAATGTGCTTTAGAAACTAGAAGGCTGATTTGCAGATTTAAGAGAAAAGAATAATCCAGATATTCAGATAAGAAAATTCAAGAACTCTATCCCTTAAGTAATTTCTGACCAAAGTCATAATCCTACTACACATTTTATTAAAAATTATTATTTTGTTAAGAATCATCACTTATCTTCGTTTTCAATAGTCAGTGTGAGAAAAGGTCTCATCTAGTTTAAAACTCAAGAAATAGAATGTTACTACATTTTTCTGAATAATGGCATTTAAAAGAATGGAGCATTTAAAGTGCTATACACTATTGTTTATGCATAATGATATTTATTTTAATAACTTATTATGTTCATTTACTGCTGAAATTATAGCACTATTTAAATATTTATGTATTTTGTCCCTTATTAGACATTAACTGGGGAACCTGGACCTTTGATTTTAAATCGTGCTCAGCTGGAAAAAATGAACATATCAGAAGTAATCATCTGCAGGTGGCCCCATCCTTTGCGGACACAGTATTTCAAAAATGTATTACCTAGTGTCCAAATTCGTAGATGTACATCTTGCAATAAAGTAAGATTATTTCGTAATCACTTTTAAGTTTGTTCATGTTATAGAGTTTTTAATTTTGCTATATTTTTTGCAAACTACTTTTGCAAAAATTTTATTTGATGTGAAATAAATTATGTTGTCTGTGTTATTCAGTCCCGGTTCTTATCATTTTTGACATATTCGTCAATCATTTCAGTTGATGCTCCATATAAATTAAGCATATTCATAACTCAAAACAATATATAGCATTATGTAAGTGTCACTTTCTGGGAACAACTGAACTAGCACCCTCTACTTATGTGACTGCTTATGCTATCTCAACTTGGAATCAGCTCATGTGTTAATGTTGAAAGTAATGCTGTCTGTGCACTAATGGAAAATTATGTCATATATGCTTATTCTCAGAAAGAGTATTTAAGAAGACTGAGGAGCGATTTATTTTGCGTTTTTTTCTCTGGCTACTTAATTAGGTAACATAAGGGCAGAGAGCATTTTCCTGTGTTAACAGCATTTAGTGAGCTCATAGAATTCTACATTTTCATAACCATTGAGTGCATATTGCTTATTTAGCCTTCAACTACTCTTGTTAGAAAATCATTACGTGGATGATAAGACTCATCCCTGCTATTTTTATTGACCAGAATTATTTTAAAGTAATATAGTTATTTAAAGTAATATATCTAATAATTTTTCATGTACATGTTTTATAATAATGGAATAATCGTAGACTAAATTCTTTAATGTTTTTTATAACATTTCGGACATTACTGAGAGGTGAACACTTGATCATAGGTATGAATATAATATCAATAATCATTTTCATTTTTGTTTCATTCACTGAGTTTCTTCAAGGACTAAATTCTAATCACGTTTTATAGTGAAGCATTCATGTTCTTTAGTGACCTTATATGTATTATATATGGCTGATTGAGGCATTGATTTAAAATAATTTCTTATAACTGCTTAAACGGCATTTCAAGATCTTTTTTTTTTTTTTTACTTCCTTTTCCTCTCTAAATTGCTAGTTAGATATGCAAAATAAAAGTAATATATATAAAGTCACTGATTGAAGTCTTGCATTGTATATAGTGATTAGTACAAACAACTACCAGCTGTTGATAGGTTTGCTGATCCTTAGTAAATGCCTTCTCACCAAAATTATTTGGGTGTATCAGGATGGATTTTGCTTAGTAGATTGATAGACTGAAAATGTTAACAGTTTAAAAGAGGAAATTGCATGAAAATTATAATATATGAATATGGTCTTCAAAAATAGGAAAAGGTTATAGATAACAAACAATCTACATATATATTTGTATTTACTGATGAAAAATTACTGTAAATTGATTAAATGACGAAACTTGTTCTTCCTTATTATTATGCAGTATGTCACATGAATGACACATCTCAACCTACTAGCATAAAATTGCTGGTGAATTTTACATGATTGTTGTTAGGAATTGTTCTTTCCTTCAAGTAGCAGCCCAGAGGGACTGAAAATCTGAGGAAAAGATATTAGAAGAGATGCTTAAGATTTATCAAACTCTGTATTACAGAGAAATGGCTGAGGTATTCATTATAGTCTTGTAATCATTGTTAAATTGGAAAAAATGAAAAGTAATGATAATTAGGGAGTACAAGACCATTACACTCACTGTAAATTATTTATAATTTAATTTGTTTTAGCTAAGCTTAATAAAAGTCTACTTATTTAAAAATTTTAATAAATTGAACAGAGATACAGTATTTTTAGGTGATTGTTTTTGAAAATTACTTCTTAGGTCTTCAGAGATTTTAAACACATGTGTTTTCAAAGGTTTCATGAATGAATATTTGAGTTAATGATTGTAGACCAGTGGTTTTAGCTAGATTTCAAACTGTAATAATTTAGATCATGTTAAAACCTTTTAATCTAAATAAATGAAGCATAAAATATTTATTCATGCTGTTTGGCAAAAGGATGTCATTGAGACAGTGTCAGTGACAAAATCATTTTTCATAGCTGAATTAGTCATTCAAAAAAATTTTAGCTTTGTGCATTTCAAATTATTCAAAATATCATTAGTTAAAACTTGGAGCCATACAAAAATATTCTTAAAACAGCAGTGTGTATGTCAAATTTTTGAATTCACGTTTTTAGTATGGGAGAAGGGGATCGGAGAGCAATTAATATAGGAACTTGGGTTTCTAATTACTGTTTGTAGAAAAGATGAAAGTCAAAATTTTTATATATTAAATAAAGTAACATTTTTATATGACTCATGAAAATTTTATAATTGCTGCTGTTATTTTTCAGGTTAAAGTAGCTTAGATCATAAATTTTGTTTATTTCTAGTGCCAGTGATTCATATTTCAGAACCAATGTTTCCCTGAAAGTTCTTTAGTAAAACGTGAAAGAGTTAACTGAAACTTTCCTTACAGAGGATCTGTATGAAATTTAATTTCCTATACACATGTGAGCAAAAAGAGCTTGCACATTATATTAAATTTACGAAAATCTAATGGCCAGACAATAATGAAATTTGGTGTGTATATACATTAATAACACAGAAAGTAATGTACAATTCAAAAGTCATTTTATCTATGCATGATTCTCAGTAAAGCTCATACTGCAAGGATGTCCAAAACCCAGATTGTGATATCAAACTGGAAATGAGTTTAATATAGAGTATGGTCCCCTCTCACAGCCAGACAGGTCATTCAGCATGACAGCATACTGGCTAGGAGGATGTTGAGGAATCTCTGTGGCAGTTGATCCCATCCCTGCAGCAAGGCAGTTTTCGGCTTAAGCATGGTTCTGCGAGGGTGGTGATGAGATAAAATTGCCCTTCCGTGAGTGTCCCAGACATGTTTTATGTGTTAAGGTCAAGAGATTTGGTTGGCCAATCCATTCGACGAATATCCTCGCTTTCCAGGTAAGCCCTGTTCGGATGAGTTTTATTGCCATTATCAGAAACCCAGAACTAACTGCACCTCTTAAAAATCGAACAGAGGGACCTATGATCTCTCTATGCCTCATAGCAGCCAGGGCACTTTTGTGAAACACATGCAGGGCTGTGCAGCCATCCAATATGATGCCTGCTCAAACCAATTATGATGCCAAATTACACCTCCACCACCGACATGATACTTTTTCCTGGTGAGTAAGGATGGTATTGTGTTCCAGGCTATCTCTAGACACCAGTATGCCAAGAATCAGTGTCCAGACTCAACGTCGACTGATCTGTAAAAACTGCAATGCTCCACTGAAGTCAAGTTCAAGGTGCATATTGTCTGCACTATGCTAAACATACTCTTTTGTATGCTGGAGTGAGTGGGATGTCAACAGCAGTTCTTGACATACAGCCCTATCTCTTGAAGCCTTTGGGAATCTTTAAAGCATGAAACTTCGGTTCCAGTGACAGCATGTAGCTCACATGTAAGCTGTGAAGCTGTAAAAGTCATGTGATGCTATGCTAAAAGGGCCAAATCACGATCTTCAGTAATCTTTGTGGGTCTTGGTCAACCTTGTCCAGGTCTTCTCGATATTGATCCAGTGTCTTAAAACTGTTTCCATAAACTGCAGATGACACTGGGAATTACATTAAGTTCTGTAGCCACCTGCACTTATGATTAGCCTGTTTTTAAATTACAGAAAATTCTCCATCTTATACCATCATCCATACAATTGTTCCACTCATTTTCCTTAATACCTTATAAAATCTGCCCATCTTTTGTGAGAAACATGACAAATGTCTTGTAGGTGTATGACCACACAAATTGCCATAAACCCTTCATATGCTTCATAACCCTCCACAATCAGAGCTCTGCAAACAGGCACGTGTACTGTTATGCATTTGACTCAGAATATTCCATAATTCTTTTCTGGCATAACTATTACCTTCGGTTCAATGCTTTTCATACAAATAGACATAATTTGCAAATTTTCTTAACATTGCACACAAGTGTATTTTTACTGAAAGGTATCAAAACTAAATTTCTTATATTTTTACAGAAATATATGAAATTATTATAGACATGGCCAAAATTATTCTGGACAAAAGTCTACATTATTTGATTCATGTCTTAAATTTGTAAGAGGGGTGTACAGCCGATGGCTCAAAAGATACTTTGTCATGCGGACTGTACAAGATATCCTGCATATTTCAATATTAATATTATTTTAATGCAAAATATTTCAACATTTTTTTTTTTTTTGTAACTAACTGTATTTAAAAGCTAAGCACAATAAGATGTAAATAGTCTTGTGTTGTTGTGTGCCTGACATCAGAACGAGCTCACGAAGTTCATTGTGGCAAGGAGGCAAGTTTGGGCCTGTTGTTGGCAAGAGCTGTGGGCATTATGCACGTAACAGTATGGCTTTGCTCATTTCCACCTGCAATTATGATTTACCATTCATAGTCCATTCCTGACGGATGGAGATGCGAATTAGCATTTAACAAATACATGCATTTTCTTTTCTGAGAGAAAGTGAAAAAGATTTTTTTTAAATACTAATTAATTAACTTATTTAGTTAGTAATGGGATTTTAATAGCACAGATCACTAGTCCTCTAATGGCTAGAGACCAAGTGAATGAGACCACTGAGTGACATAGCAATAACTGTGACTAAGACTATAAATGCTACTAATTCAACCTGTGTTTGTATCTTAATGAACTGACTCACTTCATGTGTACTTTCCTGGTCTCCCTCATGTGTAACATAAATACAGACCATTTTCTCTCTAAAATCTTCCAAGACTTCCTTTCTTTTAGGTAGATAGCTTGTGTGCTTATTATGTTGACCAAACAATTATTATGTTAAACAAACAATAAGGAAGGCCACTAGACCCTGATATTCATGTAATGAGTTCATTTTGTAATGGCAGAACTAACTAGCTGCATTGTTGCTGTTGTTGATTTTCCTGTTTATAGTATTACTGAAAGCCAATAATTTCCCTCTGAAAGTCCTCCCAAAAGGTCTTTCTACCCAATCATTTTGACCTCAGCTGTACTGCTGTAATATTTTTTTTACTGCTAACCAAGGTCTAGCAATGAAGCCATACCAGCCTGTGAAATTGCACTGTATAACAGAATTTTGGAAGCACAGGGTAATAGAATATGGGAGCAACAGAGACTGCATCAAGAAGCAAAAAGTTTAGTGCTGGTTGTGGAGCTAGCATAGGCCATAACCATGTGTTAAATATATGTAATTTTCTCAACATTGACTAAACGTAATTTAGTTCTTGAAGTAATACACTTTTGCAGTTACACAACAACATTGGTAATTTCTGATTATCTGCACTCTTCCCAAAATGTCAAGGAAAAGTATTCCTGAGGCAAAGCAGTATGCCACCAAAACAGTTCTGCAGCAATTCATAATGTCACTATATATGGCTGTTTTGCCTGGTGTGCAGTGCCAATTTTGGATGATGATAATCTTAAATATTTCTCTGATTTTTTACGGAAAAACAGATTGCTCTGTCCATGAGAAGATTATACAGTGCAGAAAAGAAACCCAGGTATGCACGTAACACATGTCTGTTTTGGTCAGCTAAATTTGTGCTGTACTTTGATTTTAGCAAAAGAGGAGAATGATAAAGTAAGGAAAAGGATTTCTTGAAATAGTCAAGTGTTTTGTAAGTGTTTCTAGCTTTAATTTTATTGTTTGATTGCTCTTGTATGGAATTCTTAGTATGCCACCATTTTAAAAATGGCTCTTGCCTTTTGTGCATTATTTTGGCAAAAAATTAGTTGCCTATGAGCTCGCAACTTTTGGGAGGGGTGTGTATAATCAGAAAGCACACAATGTAAAATTTTGTTCTAGTGGCAGTATTAGATTCTTATGAAAGATGTGAAAGAAAAAATATTTTTAATATTACTTTTTACTTTACAATTATTAATTTGAATTCCTATTTTGTAAAATTGGTATGATTTAATATCTAGTTCAATATAAGGTATTGCTACTTACATAAGCAAACATTTAAGCCAGGTCCTAAAAATTAATAGAAAATAAAGAGTAAATGCACATGTAAGAATAGTAATTATAATAATTGTAATAATTGTAGAATAGTAATTAAGTGAATAAATTTTGCTGGTACATGGTTATATTATATGAGGATTTACCATAATTGAAACATGCTTATTTTTCAGCTTTTTCATAGTGATGATTATGAACTTGAAATCCTGAAGAAGAACTGCTGTCCATTTTGTAGAACCACTGTTCAAGAGCTTGACGCATTTGAAGAATAATTGTAAATTTTATTGGTCTCATCTGCACAATTTAGCACATCATTCTGTGATTTTTAACCTGTGCCTGTTACCTCGTGATGTTTTTACTGCTATTTGTTTGCATACTTGAAACTGTGATATATAAAATACTAAGTCATTCTTGAAGTTGTGTAATATGTGTATATGAAATTATTAAATAAATTTGTCATATTACAAATTATTTATTTTTACTCATTTTATTTATATTTTAATTTTAGATTATTAAATATTTAGGCAAACTAGATGAGCTCATTCTTTGAAAGCTATGGCATAAATGGAGAACTTGCATTTTTTTACTAAAAATATCTGTAATTTTTTGCTAACTCAGCTCAACACAGGCTAACTCATAGTACAAAACCAAAGTTGTGAATTCAACTGCTATATAAGGCTTGGCTTTAATTGTGTTGTCAGCCTTACTTTTTCTCTTTGCTGGTGCAATATTGGTATTCAGTCGATCGGGATGACCCTGGTTAATGTTCTCAGTGATGAGATGATTAAAAGGCCAGTATGTTAGCCTATTCCTGATAAATGCTGAACAAGCAACTTCTTCATAATAGAATAAAAAGAAATTTTGTCATGTTTTATAGTTTTTAGTATCAAAGCACTAAATATATATTTATTAAGATACTATTGTGATTTTTATTACTCACAGTGATTAATCAATAAAAAATGTCACTTTGTTACTCTTAATAATAAATTAATATTAGTTGGAATCTAAATTAGAATGTGAATTTAGAAGTTAGAAACAAAGGTAAAGAATATAAACAAATAATCATAAAGCATGTCTTATATAAATTTTTTCTTTCATGCACAGTCATGGAGTTGACTCTACGAATGGTATTTTATTAGTATTCCATTTTATTTATTTATTTACTGTTCATTTTTTAAAAGTGAAATTTGGAACTCTCCTCTTAAAAAGTTACGGATTATACTTCGGAAACTCAGATGATACTCTCTAGGTTAAGAAAATTAAACTCATTGGAAAAAATTATGATAAAAAGCACATTCAAATCAATGTGATGCTTTGTGGTGCATGAGGAAAACTTTTTCCCCCATTTAATTAAAAAAGTCAACTTACATTAAAACTACTGGGTTATTTTAAATGCATTGGAACAAAACATCAGCAAACCAGTAAAAGCGACAAGTATTATTTGTAAAAAGAACAAATAATTGACCATTATATTTACCATGAAACTAGTTTATGTTTAATAAATCTGTAATAAGTACATGCTTATTATAACTTATTAAAATAGATGTAAACATATGCAAAGTAAGTAACCATGAGTAAAGAGGGCACTGGGATATCTGCATGCTGCCTTAAGGCAGTAATGTCATTTTTGACTTCCCTGCCACTGACTGCCTAGAAACATTGTTAAAGCTTTGGGCTAAGTTATTCTTGACTGCCTAGAAGCGTCCGTAACATTTATGACATAGGTCTTCTTGACTGTCTAAACCCTGTCTTGCTGCTCAGAGGTTTAAATCCTCCTAAAATAAAAAGTAATCTCATCATCCTGATCCTAATAATAAAAACACTCAATATCTTGAATGTAACGACATGACGTAATCATAAACGTGACCATCTAAATAACAAATAAAAAAAGGGTTCTCAAAAGACATTTCACCAATGAAGCTTCTCTTGAGGCTTAGTTATTGAATTTCTAAAGAAGGCAAGGAATATGCAGTTGGTTAAAAGTTGAAAGTGTAGTTATACAGTTGGTGAAAATTTAAGCTGCATATTAAGTGTAATATTTTCCAAATTTGGTTACAAATTTCAAGAAATTGCTACCTCGCCACTCTCTGACACTACCACTCTCGCGATGAATTGAAACATTGGCGCATTTTTGCGAAGAAGAATTAAAATTTCGTTTAAAATTGTATCCGTAACAATTTGCCATACAGTTTGATGAATTGACAGATGTTGATGGTTTGGCCATTTTGATAGCCTTGGTACGTTATGTTTCGAGTTCTGCAAGCCAAGAAGATAAACTGCTATGTAAACCTGTTACAGAAACAACAATTGAGAAAAAATATTTGTTCTTATTAACAGTAATGTGAAAGAACACAAACTATGTTGGGATTTATTTGCGTATTTGTACAGATGGGAGCAAAATCGTTATTGGGCTACAACAAAGGAGTAATACCACAAATAATTTCAATTAATGCAAGCACACTGCAGTTTAAATATAATCCAAGGGTCGATTTAATCTGGAGCACTAGTTAATACTATTAATGAGTAAATTGCATTAATTATATGCTAAAAATACAATATGCTCTTTTGCTAAAAATACAATACTTTTTCTTTAATTGTCTTTACATGAAGTACCAGTGATCAATATGTACCATGAAATACATAATGATCTACATTAAATATTATTTTAAGCTATATTTTTCTATGGGTAGAGTTAGGGTTCCTAGAAAATATTTTATAGTTCGAAGTGTTTGGTGAGTCCACAAAGTTTGAAGACCACTCAGGTGAAGGGATGCAATCCTAAAGACCAATCAGCATCTCACTAACATTCTTTCTAAGTCAGCCATTGAGCATGCTTGTTTATTGAAGAGTTATAGGATATAAATATAAGTAATACTTTAAATTTATTTTCTGCTGTTTTAATTGTAAAATTATATTTTTCCACATTTTTTATTCTCTTCTTTATTTTATTAATTTATTTCTTTTCATTATTTTCCTTTTCTTCTAACTTTTATATTAAATTAAATTAATTGCTTTCTTTCTATATATATATATTTTGTTTTGCAAACATAATTTTTTTTTTAATTTCACAAGTTAATTTTTGCATTTTTTTGTTGTTTTTTTTTTTTCGAAAGTAAATTTATTTTTGTTTTTATTATGCTAATTTTTTTCCATTTTGTGTTGCATTTTACTTTCTAATTTCTGATTTATGGAAAACTTTATGGATAGATTTATGGATTTTTTATTTTGTAAAAGTAATATTTGTTTTCACATGCTTAATTTTGAGCTTTAATTTTTTTCTTTTCTTGTTTTTACAAATATTAAGTTTTATAAATATTTTCAAAATTTTTTACTCTTGCAAGTTTATTTTGTATTTAACTTCTTACTTTTTTTACTTTGAAAGTGAATTATTATTTTTACTTTCACTTTGTTCTTTCTTTTACAAATGAAAATTTGTATTTTAAAATACTTTAAAAAATTTTAATATCTCATTTTTATTTTACTTTTGTGGCAAACTTTTTTAATCATTTTTACTTCAAATCATTGTTTCTTCATTTTTACTTCATATTTAAGCTTCATGTTTCATTTCTAATTCATTTTCAACCAAAAATAAATCCATTATCCAAAAGTAAATGTAGACTTACACAGTGTGGCGACATCATTCGCGTTAATGAAGTGCCATCTGTGAAACTTCTCGCATGCACTTTTCGTTTCGCCTGAATGGCAACATGAAGAAGAGAGAAGAAAAAGAACGATGACTGATTTTTTGTCTGTGTGATTCTATATCTAAAAAAATATAAATAAATATTAATCTTATTGGAGTAAGAGCAATGTTTAACATTTCATATGGTTAAGACATCCACACTAGTTTGCCCGGATTCAATTGAATTCAACTGATAAAGTGTCTGGTGAAACAAATAACGTACGATGTTTCTGTAATTTTACGAGATGTCACTGACATTATTAGCACTTTATAAATAGTTACCTGTTACCGAATAAATGTTACGGACAGCGTCGTAAGAAGCTACTTACCCATTTTTAAAGTTCCGCAATTTTTTCCTGAGTTTGGCAGTGGATTGAGTGATAGTTTCGATTTTGAAGTGCTTCTGGTGCTCATGGATTACATCAAGAATTGATGAATCGATTGTTTTAGTGCATCTGTGAAATGTAAATTCCGAGCGTACGTGGGACTGAAATGCTTCTAAAATGGTAAGTCAACTTTAAAAATTTAAATTTTGTTATATATTGCAATATAGCTTCAGCGGTAATGAATGCAGTTAGAATTTTCAGAATGCATCAAATGTGTTAAGAATAAATAAACTTGTTTTTACTAAGCAAACTTTAGCCGGAAAAGCTATAAAAATATAAAATTAAATAAAGGTAGCTGTATTTCTGTTAAGCTTAATTCTGCTATGGCTGAAGGAGATGAAAGTAAATAAGCCGAAACTAATGCAACATCTGCGACTGTTGCCAAGGTCAGCATCAAAATTCCTCCTTTTTGGAAACCTGACCCCAAAATATGGTTTCTTCAGATTGAAGCCCAATTCCGAAACGCTAGAATTACGGCTGATCAAACAAAATACGATTATGTAGTCAGTTCTATTGAAACAGGAACATTGTCACATATCTCTGATATTCTCACCAGACAACGGCAAATATCCGGCCATTAAAAAAAGGCTGATTGAAATTTTTGCCGACTCTGAAACACAGAAAACCCGAAAAATTCTGACCGAATTAGAACTGGGTGATAAGAAACCATCCCAACTTCTCTGCGAAATGCGTAACTTGGCGGCTGAGAAAGTGCCAGATGAATTTTTAAAAACTTTGTGGATGCAACGACTACCACTTGATATGCGGAGCATTTTAACTGTAAGCAGTGATGATTTGTCCAAATTATCTACAATGGCTGACAAAATATGGGAATTAAATCCCAAGAAGCTCGCATTGTTTCTTCCCCATCTGATAACATTACCCCGAAGATTTACAGAAGCAGATATCAAACTTGACACCGCAGATAGCAGAAATGAATACGCGTAGAAATTCCAGTCCACAAAGACGACGATACAGGTCGAATTCTAGAAATCGTTTCAAAAATAACAATGACCCAAATAATTGTTATCTTCATCAACGCTTTGGTGAGAGAGCAAGTGCACCCCACCATGTAAATACCAGGTCTCGAAACTGGAAAACTGATTCCCCGGCCTTCGATGACGATAGAAAGTCAAGGGGTACAGCTGAGTCGTCTATATATTCGTGACAACGCATCAGCAACCCATTTTTTAATTGACACTGGAGCAGAAATATCGGTTATCCACCATGACCATCGGGAAAAGGAACTGTGGCTAAGCTTGAGTTATTCGCAGCTAACGGTAAAACAATCAAAACATACGGTCAAAAATTATTGGAGCTCGATTTAGGGCTACGCAGATCTTTCAAATGGCCTTTTATCATTGCGGACGTTAATAAACCTATCGTGGGAATAGTCTTTCTTTCACATTTTAATTTGTTAGTCGATAGTAAAAACATGAAATTAATCGATGGCACCACCTCATTAACGGCTAAAGGTACTTTGTGTAACAATAGCGTCACTCGTAAATTCAATGCTAATACTTTTCAAAACCCATATTGAGCCATCCTAAACAAATTTCCTGACTTACTTAAACCCAAAATAAAAAACAGTAAAATTAAAGAACATGATGTGCAACATTACATCGAAACCAAAGGTAACCCTGTATCCTTTAAAGTCAGAAGACTTTCACAAGAAAAGTTGATTGCCGCGAAAAAGGAATTTGATTATATGTTGCAAGAAGGTCTCTGCAGACTATCGAAAAGCAGCTGGTCACGTCCATTACACCGCACTTTAAAGAAATCCGGTGATTGGAGACCGTGGCCTTAATGCAAATACTGTACCAGACCGTTACCCGCTACCATTTCTAACTGACTGTACTCACATTCTGCACGGAAAAACGATTTTTTCAACCATAGATTTAATAAGAGCATACCAACTGATTCCTGTTCATGAAGCTGATATTCCGAAGACAGCAATCATAGCACCTTTCGGACTTTTTGAGTTTCCTTACACGACATTTGGCTTACGAAATGCTGCACAAACCTTCCAAAGGTTTATTAACACAGTGCTTAGCGGCCTAGACTTTGTATTTTGCTATCTCGACGACATTCTCATCGCCTCTCCAGATGCTGAAACACAAAAACATCTTGAATTAATCTTCCAAAGACTCAATAACTATGGACTGTGCATAAACATTGTAAAATGCAAATTTGGCATGAGTAAAGTTGAATTTTTAGGATATGAAATAACAACGGAAGGAATCAAGCCACTTCCATCCAAAGTCGATACAATTAAAGAATATCCTAAACCAGAATCCTTCACAAGCTTGCGCAGATTTTTGGGCATGGTGAACTTTTACCTTCGTTTCATTCCAAACTGCGCCAAACTACAACAGCCTCTGACAATCTTGCTTAAAGGAGTAAAGAAAAACGGCAAAGAACCTCTAATTTGGACCGAAGATGCGCAGAACGCTTTCACTGATATCAAAAACGCACTGTGCAACTCTGTAATATTAGTTCCTCCCCCAATCAAACGGCGCAGATCACCCTAACTACAGATGCATCTGATTCTGCCGTGGGTGCTGTGATTCATGAACTATCTAATAATGAAAAACAAACGCTAAGTTTTTTCTCCCGATCCCTATCACAAACACAGAGAAATTACAGTGCATACGATAGAGAACTACTTGCAATCTACCTAGCGGTGAAGCATTTTGAACACATTCTGGAAGGACGATCATTTACTATCTTCACTGATCATAAACCTATCACTTACGCCTTCCACCAGAATTTAGATAAAGCCTCTCCAAGACAAGTACGACATTTGAACTACATTGCTGAATTCACTACAGACATACGCTACATTTCTGGAGAAGAAAACATTGTAGCTGACACGCTATCGAGAATCGACACCATCGCTATCCCAGCTCCAATTGATTATACAGTTATAGCAGATTGCCAGGAGGATGAAGACCTCAGGATTCTCAAATCAAATTCCAGTTTCAAAATAGTACTGATTCCTATTCCGGATAGCAATAAGAAAATTTACTGTGATACCTCCACTAATTTTAACAGGCCATACATTCCTAAAGAATTTCGCGAACAAGTATTTCTTTCTATACATAACTTATCCCATCTTGGGATTCGTGCAACAACGAAGCTGGTGGCAAAAAGATTCATTTGGCCTGCCATAAACAAAGACTGTTAGCAGTGGTCTTGAGCATGTTGGCAATGCCAACGAGCCAAAATTCACAAACATACCCATGCTCCAGCTGCTGAATTCTAAGTTCCCAATCAACGTTTCAAGCACCTTAATATCGATATCGTTGGCCCTTTACCATTTTGCAAAGGTTTTAGGTACCTGATGCTTACCATCATCGATAGATTCACTCGGTGGATCGAAGCTGTACCTTTGGAAGACCAAACTGCAGAGTCCGTCGCAAATGCGCTCCTCGCGACTTGGATTTCGAGATATGGAATTCCAGAGAAGATAACATCTGACCAAGGTCGACAATTTAACAGCCAACTCTTGAGCAAATACCTAGGCTTCAAGGCTTATCATCCACAATCTAATGGTTTAATAGAACGGCAACATCGAACCTTGAAAAACAGCCTAAAATCCCACCTGCAAAAGTCAAATTCTTGGACTGACGTGCTACCTTTGATTCTTCTTGGCATTCGATCCGCCATTAAGGAGGTTTTGCATTGTTCTTCTGCTGAACTTGTGTACGGTTCACCAATCTGTTTGCCTGGAGAATTTTCAGTTATGTTCCCACGGTTACGCATTCAGATTTTATACAAAAATTGCAAAGTCACATCCAAAACGTAAAACCAACACCAACAACCAGCCATGACAAAAAACCAATTTTCGTGCACAAGGACTTAACAAATTGTTCACACGTATTCATCTATAATAACATAATTTCATCTTCTCTTCAACCACCCTTTCTCGGACCATATTTAGTTAAAAAACGTTTTGAGAAATTTTTCGATGTAGAAGTTTCAGGTAACATTAAAAGGATATCGATAGATAGACTGAAACCATGTTTCAGCCTCAAGAATGAAACAACAACAAATCTCCCGACACATAAAGTTGATAATTCCAAAATCTCACCTCCACTTCCTGGAGACAATGATTCTTTCCAAGATATTCATTCTAGAAACACAAAAGCTGGACGAAGGGTGAGATTTTCTGCATATCTGAAAGATTACGAGGTATAACGCTATCACTGGGAAGGGTGTGTGTGGCGACATCATTCGCGTTAATGAAGCGCCATCTGTGAAACTTCTCGCATGCACTTTTCTTTTCGCCAGAGTGGCAACATGAAGAAGAGAGAAGAAAAAGAACAATGACTGATTTTTTGTCTGTGTGATTCTATATCTAAAAAAATGTAAATAAATATTAATCTTATTGGAGTAAGAGCAATGTTTAACATTTCATATGGTTAAAACAGCCATACACAGGTTTCTTTATTGAAAAACATTGCATAAAATCTTATAAATCAGAAATGATAAATTTCCATGGCGTAAAGTTTGCTTAACCCAATACATGTGCAAATCTATCTAGTTTAATTGAAATACACACAAAAAAATATTGCATTTCTTATTTTTTAAGCTACCCCCATTTAAACGAATATATTTACGACACTCTTTTTTATTCAGAAGAACTGATTTATATTACTAACAAAGATTGAATTATGTCTTTGAAACGCTTTACAAAAATCATTTGGATTTTCTTTTACACATGCTACCTTAAATTACTAAATATACTAAATAAATAAAACTTGACTGGACGTGTAAGACACCATCTACCACATAGCCTCGTAACAGCAACTATACAGACAAAAGTCTTTAATCCGGCGATTCCGGATTAGCGGTTTTTCTGGATTATAGATCATCAGTTTAAATCTGGTAAGATGGCATGCAGAAATTATAAAATTAAAAAAATGAAACTGTACTTTAAGAAATAAAGAGTAATTATGATCTAAAGGGTATCAAATTTACAAAAAAAAAAAAAAAAAAAAAAAAAAAAAAAAAAAGCTTAATATTTATTTGTTTACTTTATTAAACATTTCTTTCAACGCGCGCATGCGTAAAGCATACATTACGCACAGTCGAAATTAGAAAATTGCAACCAGAAAACTATTTGATGTGTATTCGTGATATTTATAATGACGAGGAATTTGATTTAAATCATATCAAAGACGGAGTACATCGAGATGAAATACTACATTTAGTAAGGAATTGTAAGTCGAATAAAATATAAACATCTGCCCTGCAGATAAGGATAGTGCTGACAGAACAACTTCCAGTTCATTGCGCGCAGCGATGTTCCCCCCTCCTCCCCACACAGTGAAACTGATAAACAGATTTCGCAATGATTAGAGAAACAAAGGATATGCCTTTATCCATTTTTTGCAGCAATTCCACTTTTTGTTTGATGGACATCGAAACATGCTTTCGCTTTGTAGATCCTTTGGCAGCTCCAGAATTGGAAATTCTTTTTGACATAATCGAAAGTTCAAGCTTACGTTTATAAAATTGCTCTAACAGTCTGCAAAAAATAATAAGCCGGATCCAATTAGAAGATTAAGGAACAACCTTATCTGCAACATTAACTGAAATAGATAGTTAGATAATTTTAGCTTAGCTCATACTGTACGTTATACATTAAACGCGCATGCTTAAACGTATTATGCGCATGCGTAAACACATATGCACATGCTTAAAGGTATTATGTGCATGCGTAAAGGTATTATGCGCATGCTTAAACGCACTAAGCGTTTACGCATGCGCAGAAAGTTTGCAGCTTTGAGGTCCGGATTATAGATCATTCCGGATTAAAGAATTTTGACTGTATTCGAACTTTAAACAGCCTTTACTTTCTTACCAATGTTTATTAATTTTGAGGTCGAATTATTTTAACTGCAGAGAAGAATATACACTGTAATATGCAGAGAAGAATATAATCTGTATTATTTAGAATCGAGTTACAACCAGATCTGTGAGAAAAAACTCTTAAAAAGGGGGGGGGGATTTTTTTCCCTAACATATCCTAATGTTTCTAATCTTTTTTCTAATACTCATTCATTGAAATGAAAATTTTCCCCTTGGAATATTTTTTGAATCAATGTCATTATTATTTTTATGAGTTTCAAAGCTTTTTAATGCATTTATTTTAAGTTAAGCTATACATTTCATATCGACATTATTTGATTTAACAATGAACCTTTACACATCTTTTAAAATATCTAGCGTTTAATCTATTGTAGTATTTAGCAAAGAAACCCATGCATAAACATCGTGCATAAGAGGTAATTGTACATCCCATGTAATGATCCAAAGTAGTTGGTAACTTAAAAAATAATTTAAATCATTTTAGTAAGACTTTATTCCGTTTTACTTGATCTTGAACTAATAGCCCCATGAAGAGAATAGAGAGTCCATAGTGAAGAGAATTATTCGAATTAGTTTTGTTTCTGTGATTCCTTTTCCCGCGTTTTTCAGAATTCTTCCTGTTCCCGCATACAGTCTCCCTCCCATAGCTCCTCAGGGGATGTCATGCTAAGTCATTAAGAAGAGCTAGACAGTTTCTTTGTGTCTTCATCTTGACATTGTGTTTTAGTTTAGGCTTCTCTCGAAATCTTTAGTTTCATTTTATTTGTAATTCTGTTACAATATTAGCTGTAAATTTAACATCTTACCTTAATCAATCTTTTAAAATATTCATCTTCACAATAAACCAAAGCCACTTGATAGTTGCCTTAAAGAAGTTGACTGTAATTGAATTCAGTTACAGTTGTTGATCCCAGGGACAAATATGGGTCTCTTTTTGAACCAGTGTCTCTGAAGTTTTTAATATTGCAACTGTAGGAATAAATTTAATTTAATTGCGAACCACGTTTAGGGTTGGAATTGCAAATGACTCACAAATAATAGGTTCTCTTAAAAACGAAGCTAGATGAATAGGACACTTAGAAAAAGAGCATTGTAAAATGAAAATATATTAAATAAGTTGATAATAATTAGCAATTTCATTATATACGTATATATAACTGAATTATTTAAAATATACTCTATAACTGCTTATAGTATATATGCATAATTAATTATTTTAAATTATATGTATACAATCACTGCTGAATTGTGCACCATACTTCTGGAAATTTGGAATTAAATCTCTGAAAGTAACAAATTTAACTTTGACGACTGATAAATTTATCAATGATTTCTATTTATGTATTTGGATATTCCGATAAAAGCACTGGTAGCTATTGTGGAGCAAGGAGGTGCAGCATCTAACGGGTGTCAAATTAATGCTACAAAATTTTTTAATGAAATGTTTTCTATTCTTAGCACACAGAAAGGGGTGCAAATTCTTCAGATGGACCTGGGTGCTGAAAACTCTGGCTGCGCCCCTGGATGAATGCAAGTCCATTCGGTCGAGGTTCAGATGTTATCAAGATTTGTCAAAAGTTGCGATGATATTCGAGGTGTATTTTCTTTTAATTCATCTTTCTTTTCTTAACGAATATTTATTCTGAACGATTTTATTATAAATCACCTTTATGCAGAATTTCGGAAGAATATTATTTTTACTTTAGGAAATTTTTGCTGCATTCATGCAAAGATCTGAGATCGTAAATATTTTTCAATTATTTCTTTTAAAAATTCTTTTCTTAAATCTAAAATTTTTTGCTTTCGTACATTTTGGGAGAGGCTGAGACCCAGTCGCTTACCCCCCACTATGTAACCCCTATGGGAAAGGGGTTAATGAAAACTGATGATTTCACGGAAATAGCAATGTTTTTGACAACCGCAGAAACAGGAAGACACCAATTTTTCCACCATTTGCACACGGAATGTTATTTCCCTTACGGATTCATAGCGGGCAATAACACTCATTCCTTCAAAGCCAAACTAGCTGTACCGTTTGAAGTTTTATTATAAAAAAAATCATGCTAAGGAATTACAGGGTGTCCATAATTTCATCACCGGATAAAAAAAAATTAAATTGAAATGTAATTTTGCTGAGTAATAAGAAATAATTTTTATCTGTATAATCTTTTAATTCAAGGAATTTCGTTTGTTCTAATTATTGGAAATAACAAAAGGAAACTTGTTTGTTTACAGACAAAACAGCGTCATATATTGGAAAAGCACTACAGGAAAAATAAATTAGAAAGTAAGTTAATATTTCCTGAAAATTCTGTATTCACTTTGGAAAGTTTGATACCTTGATACGGGAGTGGTTATACAGGATTTTTACAGCATAAAGCAGTACTTTCCCATAACTTCAGATGGATCCACAATGGCATGATAATGCAGATTCATGTTGTAATATTCGTAGACTGTAAAATAAAAAGAGAAACACGAGCTTGAACCTCTATAACTGAAAGTCTGCATGCACATCTTAATTTTTAACCCTTTAATATTTATTTATCTGCATCATAGCTAAATTTCAGAACATAAATCATAAATTTTTAAGTTTCCTCTTGGGGGGGGGATGTATTACCACTTTTTACATTCCTACCTCTATCTTACATAAAATTTTCAATTATTTTCCTATTTATCCTAACTCCTTATTTTTTTACAATGTTTTCTAAAGATTCATTAACTAATTTTATTGAATTCAAACAGTTTTGGATAAAATTCTTGTTTAGTTTTTCACTTGAAAGGAAATGGAATGTACCTTAGTATGCAACTTTGATAGATTAAATTACTCTGAGACTACTGTATTCGTTGGCTTAATCAAATTTCTTAAATTGGCGCGAACTGAAGCTATTATAGTCTGTTTAATTATGTTTGAGTGTCCAAATATATTATTTCTTACATAACCCACTACAAAAAAATGTTGCATAATCCCTTCCTCAATTTGATCTAATCCCCAAGTTCCGATAGTCGCCACGATTAACACGCTAAATGCAGTTTGTTTTCAGCCTATCTTGATTTATATGCCTCAGCGGGCGCTTGAAAAAGGGTTATTACTGATCAATGAGTTCAGGAGGACAGGTAAAGTGGATTGATTTAATCCAAATCTAAATTTTTAAATTTGTAATGAAAACAACGAAAATGCCTAAGAGGGTGGTGACATCTATTGTATAACGTGAATGTTAAAGTCTGAAAATACCGCAATAGTTTAATTATTTGTTAAATAGATTCGTAGGTATAGAAATCTGAAGTTAAGAGGCTAAAAATTATATCATAAAAACAATGTCGCTAAAATTGTTCACATTATAACTAGAGTAGAAATTTTAATGCCTCTTTAATTTCCATGATTATTTTCATTGATTTTATACGATCTTCTCAGATTTTGCGGTTGTCTCGACTATTTTCGAAAGTATGAAAAAAAAATCCAAAAATTTCAGATTTTACCTATTATTTCTGTAAGCTATGCTACAATTTTTAGGGTGTATTCCAACTGCGCGAATGAAAATTTCCCCCCTCGTCTTGGCATAGTCCAACTGCGCGAATCAAAATTTCTGTCCCCCATTGCCCACAGGGTTACAATTTTACTTTTCGAAGCCACATGTATCCAGAAGGAAAATAAAAATTAAGAAATAGAATTATATATCACAAGAACAAGTGAAGAATATTTAACAAGCAGGCTAATTACTTGAATAACAGTAATAAATGCGAGAGCTAACAAAGAAAATAAAAGGTATTAGTAAACAGACATATTAGCATTACAAACATCTTTCATTAATTACAATATTACAGCAAGGAATATTATAATAATATCATAAATTAAATAAATATAAAGCATATCAATTGTATTTTTTATAAATGACATCAGTAATAGTCATGATGTCTGAGCTAGACTGGAAAATTTAGTATAGCTCACTGGCGTGCAAAAGATTATTCCGTATCAAAGTGTGCTAGAAATATTTTTTGTTAATTAAAGTAATCATGTAAATAAATATTTGCAGAAATTAATAGTTAAATTTAAAAAAAGCTCAGCATGAAATCTATTATAACATTAGTATGCGTTTGGAACTCTGACGTATAAGTTGTGAATAAATTTTAATTATTATGATAACATACATATGAAACTTGAATACAGTGCAACAATATGTGAAAAAGGAATGGATTAAAAGGGGACTGCAAATCCCAAGATTTGAAAAGAGAGATCTTTTTTGGTTAATTATGAAAATTCTGCAGACGCTCATAATTATCAATTTATTAATTAAATGTGCATTAGAAATTAAATGTATGCTAAAGTACATCATGGAGAGTAACTGGAAAACAGAATAAATATTAAAACGTTTCTAGTATTAAAATATGGAATTCGTAAGAAAGTTTAAACTTAAAATAACCATAAATAGTTAAATAACTTCAATGACTAAAAATGGAAAGCTTAATATGGCAATATATTGCAATAATATTAGTGTGAATTTAACCACTTAAGAAATCCAATTTTTAGATTTAATAAAGAGAATTGTTTAAATTAAATTAGAACTGTTTACCTAAAATGGTAAATTTGATAGTTAAAACCATTCTGCTATCTAAGATGATTTGTTAATATTTATTTAGACAAGAACTTATTTAAGGTGCGCTACAAATCCGATACTTGATAGGTTGATTATGTATCAGTTTTGTGTATGTCATTAATCTATCAATTTTATTATTGAAAACTGATATATGTATATATATGTGATATATATATAGCGACTAATATCTACAACTTGGAAAGTTTTTAATTCTTACAGAGAATAAAAAAGATCTGGCTCATCATTCTTTTAAGCATCATAAAACTTTAAAATGAGTGTAAAAGAAATTCATTTTTACTTTAGCACACGCCAGATTTTAAATTAGTATTTGTTTTGTATGCACAATTTTTACAATATGAATAAACGAAAATAGAGGCTTGTAGTCTCAATAAAATGTCCCATTAATGGCGATAAATGACTTTTTGTAGCACCCAATTTTCTTGGTAAAGAAAGAGGGGACAGGAAACAGAGGCAGTTCGTGGGTTAGATAAAAAAGCGGAGGGGATCTTCGATCAAATTTCGCGCAGTTCGTACCCTACCAAATTTTTAGATTATTCTTCATACATAATTTTTTTTTTCTTCATTAGAATTTAAGCGAAAAAATATTTCAAAATAACCATAATCCAAACTCCAATCTGGGACTTTGATATAACACTTAAGACTCTAAACCAGTTTCTCAGTTCAGGGAAAGTTTACTCAACTTTTAAAAAATAGAAGGTAATTTCTTAAGCAATATGTAATGCTGTCATTCCTTCTGTCGAGGTCCGCCGGAGCTCGGCTCTCGTACTTTTCAGTTTTTGAGTGAAACTCTAATTCCAGCCAGAGAACTAAATGATGAGCCTGCATATTTTAATGCATTGACTATTTATCATTAATTTAACTTATTTTATTAATTTCTTATTTGTCTTTTCATATTTTATTTATATATTTTTGTTCACGTTTCTTGACAGTTTTCCATATGGCGCTAGCACTTCTAAATTTAAAAATTAAGCTCTGTATCCCTTATCAGCAATATTTGTAAGCAGTGTCATATGAATAATCCTTTAAAATATCTGAGATATTACAGAGCAACAGATACTACCACAAAGAAGAAAAGCCTTTGTAAATGAATCAAGTATCATCTACTTAAATGAAAATCTCGCTGTCATGTAACGGAGTTAATAATATTGTCAGAATTTGGCTAATTTTTTAAATGTCAGTACCAGTTTTAAAATTTATGATGTTTATGACGTACGAGTTACATCTATTACCACTTTTAACTGCTACAGCTTTCTCTCTCTCTCTCTCTTTTTTTTTTAATGCAAGTACTCAGTCTCAAAACTCTTACTAAATATCCGCTTTTCCTTCGCGATCTGAGCATAAATTTTGCACTTTTTTCTTGGTATAATATAATTATTGTTATTATAACTTACTCGTCAGGACTTAATTTCTGAAATTAGAAATGCCGAGATTTTCGAAACATCAATGGAAGACCACCGAGAATAATAAAAAAAAAAATAAATGTATAAAATAATAAATAAGGTAATAAACAATGAGTATTAAAGGTAAGTGAAATGTAAAAAGATAGAGTAATGAAAATATTAGTAAACTGAGTTAAGTTGTTGATAAAGAAAAAAAGAAAAAAATAAATTAAAACAGCTATATCGTAAAAATTAAAGGAACTAATAAAATTTTAAGCTTTGATTTCAGAATTAAATCCTTTGAAAGTTTAGTGAGCTGTCTTCGTAATTTTTCTGGTATTTTATCCACATGAGCATTCATCGGGAGAGTACATGGAGGTAGGAAGTAAGGTTATTCTTACCTCCATTGGAGAGTAAGGTATAGCGAATATGACTTCTTTGTTTTGGAAGTTAAATTTTATCATGGGCCGTATCCATCTGGGTGACGGAATTTACCCATGCATTTGTGAAAATGTAATGTAACTGATGACTGCTTCATCAATGAATTTTTAATGTACTAACGTTTCTGAGCATAAATTTTAAATATTTTAATTTAAAAATGGAGTGAAACTACGGATTTTTGCAAAATTAGAGAGATACATTTAATGATTTTTAAGTGTGTTTACTTTCTAGAGATGATTGATTAATTATGAAAGCAGAATATTAACGTTGGTTTTATCATCTGAGTTTTATTCAGGTGATATGAATCAGCAGCCCTCACTCCGTTCCTTTCCCGAACTCGAAAAATGCATATGTTACCGTGAAAGACCGAAATTGGAGAATGTCGACTTTCACCGGAGAATATCAACAGTCACGAAATACGTCTGTGAAAGACCGAATATTTCAGTACATTCTTGTATATTCGGACCCTCACCGGTGTATGTTGACAATCACAGATATGCTCTGGTGAAAGTCGAAAAGAGAGATCATAAAGTGCCATAATAGTTTAAGTTGTTGCAATAAATAAGATTTGAATCACATAATTTAGTAAGTTTTTTATTACTGTTATTTTATTTTCTCATTTAGAACGTACTGTATAATTAAGTAAGTTTTTAACTTCTATTATTTTCCTTTCTCATTTTGAATGTATTGTGTGTTTTAGGTTCTCATGTTCTTCAGTTCTTATTTCAAGTCTCAAGTGCGTTTATTCGCGACTGAATTACGAAGAAGAAAATATAATATTGTTATATGTTCAACATTCACCATTAGTACATGGTGAATGTCAACACTGACCGGTTAAGTCAGAAATAAGAGTATTTGGAAAATATTTCGGACATACACCAAGAGACTATGTGAATGTTGACATTCACCGGTGAAAGTCGACATTCTCCAGATTTCCGTGTTTCACTGTAACACATGTTTACATTCATTTTAGATTTAGATTACATTTTAACGTATTTTATAAATTAAACAACGAAAAGTATAGAAAATGGTAATGAATAGAAAAACTTAAATAGAGTAGATTTTTATATTCATAAACTAAAGCTGAATACTTAACAGCTAAATGAAAAGCTGACCACATTCCTCCTAGACTCTATGAAATTCCTTCCAAGGGGGGAATTTTGTCCTGCTTGGGAACCCCTGATATAGATATTTACTAAAGAAACAGACAGATTTCTTACCGAAGTGTAATTTGCGCTGTTGTTGTTATACTCACGAATTTCCATAAATTTGGACACATTAAAAAAATAACAATAATACAGAATACACAAACTGACGTATTACAGTGGGATTTCTGTATGGACTTATGCAACTAAAATGCATGTTTTGCTTAAAATTACGGCTTATAAAAGAAGCCGTAATTTTAGTCATAGCTAAAGGAAAGGCTGACCATATCCCACCCCCTGGTTGAGAACCGCTGATATAAATATTTACTATAGAAATAGGCAGGTTTCTTACCGAAGTGCAATTTGTGTTGTTCTTATATGCACAAAGTTTCATAAATTTAGGCACGTACAAAAAATAATAATAACATACAATAAACAAACTGGAGTATTAAAGTAGAAGCTCTACATAAAGACTTTTGCATGTGAATATTTTAATTAAAATGCATGTTATACTTAAAATTCCAGCTTATAAAGGAAGCTGTAATTGTGGGCATAACGTCCAAATTCTAACTCAAATATTCACCGACAGATGATGCTACACTATCATAGGGTTAAGAAGGTGCAAAAGGTGAAATCTCGTAACGGCTTGTTTTCTGTTAGAAATAACAGACTCTCAAATTCAAACTAATTAAGGGGACTCATACACCTTAAAACCCATAAGATGTTCGAATAGGTGACTGTTGCAAGAATTGATATAACTTATTTATTTTAAAAGCAATTACTACCAACTTTTTACAGCTGTCTACAGAATATAGCTGCTTTCTGAAACAGTAATCAGAAAATTCGTGTTGCCACAAATATTTTTATAATTTAATCCGCTTTGTGACAACATTTTTCGTCATGTTTCCAACTAGCGCGCACGGTTTAAAACATTATGTTTTATAATTTAATTCCGTATTTAATATATAGCTTTTATAACATTTGGAAACTGCTGTGAACCTAAAATTCTAAAAAATTATTGTTAAATCTTTATTTTATTTGGAGTTGAGTTTATAAAATGTATTTTATTAAAAAAATCTGCAATGTTTTCGTCCATAAAATTTTTCAATATTAAAATATTCATCAGATTATTGGTTCAGTTAGGAAATAGTGCCCATATAAAGAATTCCATCAAACTTCAAGTATGTACCATTAGTCATTTTTAAAATATCATGCGCGCAAGGTGGAAACATGGCGAAATATTTTGTCACAAAGAGGATTAAATTACAAAAATATTTGTGGCAACAGTAACTTTCTGGTTACTAGTTTCCAAAGCAGCTATAATATGCAGTCAGCTGTAAAAGGTTGGAAGTAATTGCTTTTAAAATAAATAAAATATCCCAATTCTTGCAACAGTCACATATTCCAAGATCATGAGGGGTTTAAGGTGTATGAGTCCCCTTAATACCGCATAATCTTGATATTTCTAATCACAGTCTTAGAATATTGTTAGAAGCATGATCTACAGGTAAAAATTTGAGCTAAATTTTATTCCTATGCCCAAAAAAATCTGTCTGTGTGATACGTATTTCTGCATTCCGATACTACATTTCTGACCCCCCAAATATGTTAATTGAAGGATCAGACGCACAGGTATCCGTCCCTCGGAAAACCAAACGCCCTTTCTCACACTCTTTTTGACATCGTGTTTGCAAGGACCGGACACACGAAACTTCCATTCACACAAATTTGTCGCATCTTTTTTTTTCAACTAATCTCATACTATTTTTGCGCTTAGGACATTCGTACATATTCGCAATCAAACCCAAGGGGGTGTATGATGCCCCGGGAGCCGCTCGCAAAATGGTCTCCAAACAAGATTTTCCTGAAAATTTCAGTTATTTTTATCGATTTCTAGAAAATATATTTAAAATTAATTATCATTGTAATATAATTAATTATTTATTTTCTTCATTTGATTCATAAAATGTTTACAGTAGATCAACCAAATATATTCGCATACGAAACGTTCTTTCTGATCACTTTAATTTCTCTAAAATAGAGATATATTTTTACTTTTTTAAAAACGAAATGCACATATAGCTCCCGTATTTTATTTTAAAACGATAACACGACCTTGTCCCGAATTTCTCAAACATATCCAGTTTCCCAAAACCGATTCAATAGTCTGGAAATGATATTTTGGGAAACTCCTCTTCCGCTACAATGGATTGCGTTTGACTTCTCCTGTAAGCGACTGATGGCCTTCCTGGCTACCAAATCAACTAAGTCATCTTGCTCAGACATCGTATATTCACTGCTACAAAGCGTTCAACGCATGTCAATTGTTTTTAATCTCCTACTACAAAAGGAATGCTGCAGGTCGCTCCTTACTTCTTATATAAAACGCATAGTTTTCGATGTCACGGACTAAATTTGCATATTCCCAACTTCGTAAACGTTATAATTTTCCTTTATAATCTCTTCTATTTCCTTTCGTTGAAAAGGTTGTCGATTATATGGTTATTTCATACCAAACGCACAATATCCCCTAATTGTTTTGAGCAGTGAATGTGTTTGCAAGGTGTTACCTCCACAGCAGAAAAGCAACTGAACTAAAATTCCATTACAAATCTATGGAGAAAATGTTTTTCCAAACCTAAGAGTTGCATTTCAAATACACCTTTCTATTGCATTATCAAATGCTAGCTATGAACGTTCGTTCAGCAAATTAAAATAAATTTTGACATATTTACAATAAACGATGGGACAAGATCCCCTAAGTCAACTAGCATTTTTAAATGTGGAAAGAGAAAAATTTGAAATGATCGAATTTGATGAAGTAATTGATACATTTACTTCATCCAAGGCAAGAAAATTTATACATAGTAATTAATTCTATTAATGTATTATAATATTATGTCATTATTAATAAATATATCTACTTATCTATAAGTAAAAAAGCAAATTTAAAGTTAATTAAATTTTAAATGAAATTGAATCACAAATAAATGATTAGTTATTACTGCGAACTAGTCTACAATATCATTTAAATTCTGAGAGCATATGTAAATCAAGTGCAAGTATCAAAATCTAAGAATATATAATAAATGTATAATATATAATTCCAATAAATTCTTCAATCCTAAAAATTTATAAAAATGCATAAGTGAATAATTGTTGAGCAGGCAGGAGACAGACTTATCAAGGGGAAGTTGCCTCCAAACCTAATTCTTCAATTATTCAATTCGTGTTTCGTTTCCTTTTACCATGTAAGCAAGGGTAAAAGGAAAATTCAAAACCAAAAGTAAAACCCAATGTTGTGGATTACTAAAACGAAATTTAAACAAGTGGAATTTAGAGAAATTACCAAGTAAAGACTAGAATAATTAAAGTCAATTAAGAGTAGAAAATCGAATTTTTTAGAAACTCTTGCCGACAAAAAACTTCCGACACGAATTATGCAAATAAATCAAAAAGAAACTAAATACTATTTATAAAAAATACATAAACAATACTAAAATAATACTAAAAAGGCAAGTAAAAAGTAAGTTTCAATTTAACGTACCAACTATATCTGTATTTAGAGAGTGCAGTAGCATGCCAAACTAATGATGTTAAGTGTAAGTTAACTTTATAAATAGAGGGCGCTAATATAAGGTAAATCTGCTATCTGTTAGATTTACTTTAAAAACCTATTGCAAACTTTTAGTAATGTAAAATGTGTATACTGTTGCAAAATTTTTTTGCTAATTGTGAAGTATTGTAAAAATGTGTAAAAAATTGTAAAAATGCTAACTGTAACATAATGTGAAAATATGGTTGCAAATTATTAAGGATTGTGAAACATTGAGAATTGTAAAAAATTTAAAATGTTTTTGAAATAAAATTAATTTTAATTTTGAAAAATTAAAATTAAAAAAAAATCTTTTAAATTAAAGTAAGAAATTTATTGAAATAGTATTAATTTATTAAAACTGAATTTCAACATGTTTAAATAAAACTTACTAAATACTGGCCAAAAAGTAAGGAAAATTAGAAAAAGATAAAAATCTTCACTCAATTCGGGCTATAATTGAGACTTTTGAAAAGAGTTTACCCTTCATTAGTAAAAGGAAAGAATCCAGTATTAACTATATACATTTTTACAAATATTTACGAAATAATCCCTTAACTCTTCAGTATCCTTCATTACCCTCCAGTTAAGGTTTAAGGTAATGTTATCATACCATAAAGAGTCAAAACATTATAAAGAAAAGTTAATTCCTGCCTTTTTAATATATAAACTAATAAATTGTGCTGGGACTGGGTTGTTAACTTGAACATTAATTAGCTTTATTATTTCTTTTTTTAAATCTTCTATTTCAGTACATATATTTTTAATTCTGATTATTTGGCTATAAAAAGTTACCTATTACTTTTCTAGAAATATTAGAGTTCCGATTAATTAGTTTAATAGTATTAAATTGGAAATTCCTCTTTTTATCATATAATTTAATTTTGCTGTGCTTAATTATGAGTAGGTCTAGGTATTCAATAGTATCTTGATAAGTATTAGTTTTATTAAGTGTTTAACTATTTGAGTAAATTCTGAATTGTTCAAAAGCGGAATTATTATTGAAAGTTACAATATTATCAATGTATCTAAATGTATTTGCAAATAACTTTAATTCATTCTTATTCAAACTTAGTTGGAATTTATATTCATAAGCAAAAAGAAATAGGTTACATATGTGTAGAACTGCTTAATATGTGTAGAACTGTTTAATAGATTTGTGTAGAACTGTTTGCTCCCATTGGTATTCCTCTCACCTTTTGTGTTAAAGCACAGCAGGTGAGAGGAAGCAGTTGAGGTGTCTCTTAAACATGTTGAGATTCAGTTTTAATAAATTAAGACTATTGCAATAAATTTCTTATTTTAATTAAAAAGATTTAAAAAAATTTGTTTTTAATTTTCAAAATTAAAATTAATTTTATTTCAAAACATTTTCAATTTTTTACAATCCTTAATAATTTGCAACCATTTTTTTCACATTACGTTACAGTTAGCATTTTTACAATACTTCACAATTAGCAAAAAAATTTTGCAACAGTACACACATTTTACATTACTAAAAGTTTGCAATATGTTTTTAAAATAGATCTAACAGACAGCAGCTTAACACTCAACTTTACCTTAGATTAGCGGCCTCTATTTATAAAAATAACACTACTTAACATCATTAGTTTGGCATGCTACTCCACTCTCCAAATACAAATATAGTTGGTACGTTAAATTGAAACTTACTTTTTACTTGCCTTTTTAGTATTATTTTAGTATTGTTTATGTATTTTTTATAAATAGTATCTAGTTTCTCTTCGATTTATTTGCATAATTCGTGTCGGGGTAGTTTTTTGTCTGCGACAGTTTCTAAATTTAATTTTATAAAAAATTCACGGAACTACAATTTTGGCCTAACTTAATTTGCGAGTTTGGCATCATCATTCTTACTTGAGTATTCTTACGTACATATTCTTACTTCAGTACATTCTTACTTGAATTCATACAGGGTTTACAAGGTTAAGTTATTTGGACACGTGAAGGGACGGGAAGACTAAGACAGGGTTTATATTTTAACATTGTAAATAATAATAAATTAATAACTTTTTTTTAAATGGAAGAAAAAATAGAAAAATAAGAGTTAATGTAGATAATTGTTTGCAAAAACAAAAACAAAAACAAAAAAAAGGTGGCTTTTCAAGTAGCACATGATGTAGTAAAGACGTTACCAAGACCACTTTGCAACCTCTTGGACCAGTTTGCAACGTCTTTCCTACGTCATATGCTACTTGGGTTATCGAAAATCAGTCGGGGTTACACCAAACAAAAGCGCAAATGTTATGAGTGCGTTGATTCCACTTATCCATAATCAACAATAAATCACGCTGCTTGACGACAATCTCTCGGTAGACGGGATAATATATAAGTACGAGCGATTTATTAATTTAACTCAAAGATGCTCTGAATAAAAAATTATACAATAGAAAATAAATTTATTTCAGGTACTAATTTAGAGATTTCCTCGCATATCTAATTATGGGGGGGGGGAGTTGTACTTGATCATAGCGGCCAATCATCACAAAGCAGGAAGCATGGCTTTTAACCGTTTCGCCTCAGAAAAATTCAACACTGTGACCAATCCAGGTCTAGCGAGTGAATAGGTTTCGCTATAGATCAGTCTTGGATAATTAATTTAATATTTAGATGAAATAATTGAAATTTTTATATTTTCACTTTAACATTCATGCCTTCTTCATCTACGTAAAATTTTATAAAATTATTTGTCGCATTTCAAGGTATGAGCGATGTTTCAAGGAATTAAGTATCGACGTAAGTATTTTTTTTTCCTTTTCGCAACACCGAATGATTTATTTTTTTTTTTTAATTTAGCAGACGTACCAGTCTCTTTTATTTATTATTTATTGCTCAAACAATAAATAGTAAATATCAGCTAATCGCCAAAGTGATGCTTTCGATAGAAAGATGTTTTTTAATGCACAATTTTCCCAAACTAAAAATGATCTGTTTTGAAAACTGAGTTGTAGAGTATTAACTGGAATTAAAATGAATGGCAGCATTTAACAAAATAGGAATATTTTGTTATTTATAATCCTGCATTTAATCTTGTTAATGACAGTGAATGCCAAATTGAGAAATTAAAACCATTTTGCAAAAATAGTGTAGTATGTTTCTTATTTCTTTTAATACTGATAATGTTTTCAACCAAATGTTTTAGCATTTTATTTTGTTGTTTTTTGAAATAGACAGAAAAAAAGGTAGAAAGAAATGGTTAATATAAAAAGAATGGCGGTATTAATATAGGTCAACTGGTTCAAGAAATCTTTGCAGTAAAAACGCATGTAGTGCCTTTGAGAAGTCTGAGATGTGATTTTCTATTCTGCACACACTGCATTAACTCAATCTCGTATACCTTAATTAACCTTCATATGCTGTTACTGGTGTACCTTTATGTTCTTAAAATAGCTAATTTTGTACAAGTTCAGAAAGAACTGCAAAATACTCGTTGAAAATGACAAAGATAAATTGTAATCAAATTTAATGAAACTAAAATAAGCCAGAAATACCATCCTTCTTTCTATAAGCTAGAAAATGTTTTACAAATTAAATTTGTTTTCTCAGTTGTATGTTATTTATTTATTATTATTATTACAAACTGATTTATTTGGTGCTATAGAAGTTTCATATTTTATATTCAAATGTAAAATGTTGGCTTATGTTTTATTTTAAATTGAGAAAGTCGTCTGCACCCAAATGGCTAAAGCATTCAAAACTCATAGATTGACGTAAGTTTTATTCAACATAAACATGCCGCATTGAGTTTTCTTGGTTTCCGCCATGTGTAATGAAAATATGAATTTAAGTTAAGTAACCACCAGTAAAAGTCGCTGAACACTGGTAATTCGACCTGAGTTCGCTTCGAGGCGAACGGGCGGGCTGCATTGAGTGTTTCCGTGGTTTTCTGCATGTGCAACATGGATATGAACCAGTTTTCCTTAAAAAGACCTCCACGAAGCCATCCCTTCCCTTACACAAACCAGCCCTCGCATAAAGTAGGCGAGGGCTGTTTGTCATAAAAAGTAAACCGTTGATAGACTTCTCATATACTTTTTCTTAAGGAAAACAAAGAACAGATTCGATTTAACATGTTAAAATAAAATTTGGTAGCTGTTATTAGCCACTAAAATATATGATTTTCTAGAAGATATTTACTTAAATTATTGTGTATTTAATTTATTTTTAAGTATGTCTAAGCCAGTGAAGATTAACAGTTATGAAGAATTACGCGTTGGTGTATCTAACTCACAATTCGAGGGTTAATTTTTAGAAAATTTATTAATGATCAGTAATTAATGATACTAAAATAAATTCTGTAATTTCTTTAGATTTATATAAACAGTATGCATTTGGAAATGGACTTTTAAAAATAGCTGTGGTAAACTGCAGAGGGAAAACACTTGATCATAAATTATTGTATCGTAACTTAATGTTACATGGGAATGTTTTCATTTATTTAATAAAGAAAATAATTATTCAAGCGTTTTTGCATTTTTTTTTAACCGAATCACTTATAGATAGAGTTTTCAATAAATACTTGCTACAGGTAAAATAATGTGAAATTTGCATAGTAAAAGCTACTAATACTACTTGAAGATGTTAAAAAAATTTTGAATTGAAATTCTGATTTTTGAAGGAAGACCTTGAAAAACTTGTCTTGTTATTATTCTGCTTGACTTTTTAAATCTTGCTCCCAAAATCATTTCTGATTTCATTTTTTATTTATCTTAACTCTGTTTGCTTTCGAATTCTACTCAAAATGAACATGAATGTAGACATCTTAAAATATTTTATATTGCAAACTGAGATGCCTCTGCAGTCTTAATTCAAGATCTGTAGTTTGATTCTGAAGAAATTTACTGACATTACTTTTAATTAGGCATCTGTACCTGATTTATCAAAATACTAATATAAACATATATGTAAGCAATAATTTAATGGATAAAAACTTTTTTTTAGTACTTAGAGTTATATTATATAATATTAAACAAGAAAGTTATTTGTTTACAGATTTTCACATGAAATATAAAATAAACTACAAAACTTCTATAAAAATTATTTAAGAACTTTTCATGCAATATGTTACATCTGCTTTTTATAATGCATGCAGGACATGTTTAGTAGAAGGAAACAACAAAAGTTGTAATAATAATCAAGCAATATAATTTACAAGTGAGGTTACATACGTATCAAATATGAATTTTTATTGAAACCCATACCAGCAGTATCCTGTGAATTTTAGCAGCATAATTTCCTGTTCACATATCTCCTGAAATTTTATATTCAGCTTTTGCAATGGGCAGTGATATTTTAGCTTATTTGTATTGGTGAGAAAGTTCTGTATCATAATCTTATTATCTTACTTAAATAAGCCAGACTGCTGTGGTAGACAAATTGCCAGTAATTATTGGTATATGTTTGTTTAGTTTTATAAGCAAATAAGCATAATTAATCATAAATGACCATAGCATTAACTGAAAAATAAATAACCATAACATTAACTGAATAAACAAATACTAATAAAACGACGAGCAGAAAATGACTAATATGAAATTTTATGCATGGGTTCTCAAATAACTTCCTATACTTTACAGTTAATGGCTCAAAATTGCTACAATTAGTAGTAAACATAATTATATTAATGGTCTAAAGTACTCCTAATTCATAGTTCAACATATTCAAAATCTATGGAGTAATACACTACCAATTCATGGTGTAATATATTCCAGATTTAGTGTTCAATATGTTCCCAATTCATAGCTCAACACTTCCCATTCCTGATTCAACATATTGCCAATTCATGTTTCAAGATATTAAAAAATAATGGTTCAACCAAAGCGCAAAGTAATGGAGAATGTTTCGCCATTTTTGGTTGCAACGTTTTTGGTACTAAAATTTGGTGAAACCTTGAGCTAAATTTTTAGCAGTGCTTTTATCAGCGTTAAAAATTGTAAATATTCTTTGCGTCTTCTCCGTTATTCTATTCCCATGTTTAGTTACACCAAAAATTTAGATCTTAAACAACCCTAATTTTAACTTCTAAAAATTTCCTAGTCCAAATTTTAACTTCCAATAAATTCACAACTAATTACTCAACTTTCCCGGTTGGTGCCACTATAACGTTTTAAAGGGTTTCTAGCTATCTTACTAATTTTTGTAACTGTTCACCCTTAGACGTTTAATTCTGTGTGTTGGCGAGCTATCGCCTTTCGTTAATCTGAGTGTAGCCAAAAGATACCACACAAAATTTATAAATTAAAAATTTATAAGGTCTTATGTTAATTAATCTATTATCTTTTTATTTCATCTGTACTGTCATTTCTACTTTCATCGGCTACCACCAAATTCAAATTAGTTAAAGCGCATATAAGAACACAGTTCTATAAGTTAGGAAATGAGCTTTTGGCAGCGACACGGAGCTTTGTGATATTTCTCGCCTAGCTCTCAGAATTACGTAAATCGGCTTTAGCCTTTTGGCCAGCCGTGTTGCTAGCAAACTTATACACCTGAGCCAAAGCGTAATAGGATTTAGTTATCGCCAGCCATGGCAGCTACATAAAATACTGATTTCTTCGTGTTCCAAAAGTCGAACGGGTCTGTAATTTCAATCAGTTCACGTTGTACCTTATAATTACAAAGAAACCTTGGTTCAGACATTTAATTCGTTCCTGGAAATATTCGTAAACCTAAACAATTTTTTCCACAAGAATTAATGTAATATGAATTAGTCCGTTCCCGGATAACAAATAATTGCTTAGAAAAGAGTACTTTGTATGGAAGTTAATTGGTCAAAACCAATAGAATACATTAAATCTAACACATACACAAGATTAACATATACACATTATTAACACATGCATACACAATATTTAACATAATACTAAACGTATAAAATATGTTAAAAATTGAATAAAATTTTACCGTATCTCTATTAAGGAAGGTTGACGGCGTAAGTAGAAAAAGGTGAAGAAGCCAAAGATGCAAAATTTTATTATTTGAAAGCGTAACCTATTTCATAAAAATATCAGGTAGCTGCTGTCTCTCTGTTTTTTTTTTCTTTTTCTCTTAAAATCGTTGACCTCTAGTTAAGAATAGTTTAGCCTTTGTCCCATTAAACATGTTGTAGAGACATTAGGATATTTTGGAAGCCAGAGAGATGAAAAATTAGCAACCGCCTTCGCCGGGAATCGAACCACGGACCTCTGGAATACCGGCCCAGCGTGCTACCGTTACACCACGAAGGCAAGCTAGGGAAGTGGGAGAAATACCTTATAATTTGTCCAGTGTGATTTGTTAACGTCCGTGTTTTAAAATGTTCCTAAAGTAAGAAATGAAAGTGCCATTGGAAACATTTATTTTTATTGCTGCTTTATGAGGGAATAACGTTCTATGAACCTTTGCACCTTACGCCATTTTGCACGAATTTCGCTGATCAAATAACTGAGAGAACCTCTTCTGCCGTCTTCTGAAAACATTTCCTCTACTGCATTAAGTATCCTTTGGAGTATCGTGTATGTTGTCGGTTTACTTGTTCGTATCTTGAGTCATCGTTCATCATCCAAGATATTTTTCATTTGGAAAATTTGCTCATGAATCGATTTGCTCGGGACTCAAGGCGTTTGTGAACCAAGGTCCAACTGTATGTCTCCAGCAAATATGACTGTGCTACCTTTTGTTCTTAATGATGTTATATTTTAGAAGATCTGTGGTGTATATAGTTCGTTTTATGATTTGGTTAAAATGACAAACTGCTTATTTTTTAAAATTATGTCTGATGTTCTGAAGAATGCTTCCCTGACGATTAATTTCGTTTGAAAAGAGTTAATTTATGATCATGTTACACGAGAAAAAAGTGAAAGGTTGGATTACTTATTTCGGCAAAGAAATCGGTGTTTATTCCCCGCCACAGAGGTTTGCTTTCATGCAGAGTTTTAAAGCGACACTATTTCATGTTCACGTTACAGGCGGGGAAAATGAGGAAAAGCCCATACAGCCAGCTCATTCAATTTCCCGGAAGAAACGTAGGAACGAATTAATAGTGTTCAGGGCTTGTCCTAAGAAAAGGAGGGTTTTTTTTCCTGATTTTACAGCATCCAGTTCTATGATAAAATGATGCTTGACAATTAAGTAAATGTTGTTGCATGTGTACGGGTTCGTAATACACTCATGTCATTAAATTAAGGATAATGCAAAATCAGGTAAAGGAAGAGTTAGAAGCAAAACAAATTTGATTTATTTGTAAAGCTTATTTATTAAACAAAAGGTAAAGAGCAAAATAAGATGCTATATGTTTGATATTATTAAAAAATTAGCGGTTTTTTCTCTCTGGAGCAAATTACAAAAAAAAAAAACCTATTTACAAAAAAACAATATTACATGGTTGGTATGATTATTAATACATTGTATGTCTCCCAGACGATGCAATACAGTCCGTATAACGGCTAGGCATGCTGAGTATCAAATTATCAATCTGATCTTGGGGGATATTACACCACTCAAAAGGCAATGCTCTCCAAAGTTCCGTAGACATGTAGGAGGAGGTTGACGGGCTGCAACTCGTCGGCCAAGCATGTCCCACACGTGCTCTACTGGATTCAAGTCCGGTGAGAATGCTGACCAGTTCATACGGGTGATATCCTCCGATTGAAGGCATTCGCTTACGATGTTTGCACGGTGAGAACGGGCGTTGTCATCCATAAACACAAATTGTGCGCCCATGGCGCCCCGAAACAAACGTACATGTTGTTCCAGAAAGACGTCCCGATAGATATGGCTTGTCATGGTTCGAATTTGAACATGCAGGTCAGTTCTGGAACCCAGAATAATTCCACCCCAAACGAGCACTCCTGCACCACCGTAACAATGATGTTTTCTTGGTGGTAACGGGTACCTGGAGCTCTCCATATGAAAGTCCGGCGAGAATCAGACTGCAAGCTAAACCTTTACTCGTCGGAAAACATCACACAAATTGCGGTGTCCACTATGCATGCTCTCTACTCCAGGCTAACCGCAGGCGGCAGTGAGTTGCAGTAAGTGGAACGCATTTGACAGGTCTACGAGCATATAGACCAATCTGCCCTAAGCGTCTGTACACGGTCTGCCTTGAAATTGTCGTACCAGTGGCTGAAGAGAGATGATGACACAGGTCTGAGGCTGTGCTCCACCTGCTTCTTTTGGCAGTAACTGCCAAATACCGGTCCTCATTCGGCATTGTAACTCTGAGGCGACCTGTGCTGTAACGTCTACTCACATTACCATCATCTTGGAATCGTTGCCAAAGCCTGGAGATGACACTCTGGGCAATTCCAAGTTCGTCTGATACTTCCAGTTGGGTACGCCCACATTCCAGACGGCCGATAATTCTACCACGTAAAAAATCATCCAAATGCGTCCTTTGTGTCATAACTATTCGGTTATTGCACTGAAATGCTTATAAAGCGCCTGTGAACAATGTTACTTCTTTGCCTGTATTCTTTATATATCACTCTCTTACACTCTCGTCATTGTGACGTACCATCGGTGTCATCTGGTTACTTCCTGAAATTTGCAAATGATTCTTGAAGATGTGTGTAGTGATTTTACAGGTGATATATTTATTTTAGAGTTCGATTTCCGCGTGACTCCGAATTATCCTTAATTTATGGACATGAGTGTAGATTAAATGCACACAGAACCGATGACAGCTTGATAAAATTTATTTTATTCAACGAAAAAATTCACAGTTCTGCAAATTTTCACAAAAATACTCGTAGAGCTCTTGAGAGTATCACAAAATAAAATCAAAAGTTAAACTTCAAACTACTGAAAACTCTGAATACAACGCATTGCAAAGCGCATTTAAAGGGCGAAGCTAACACGGATATCTGAATACTCCGATTCAGCTCTGAACTAACAACTACTACTCCGAAACAGATGCTCTCTCCGGTCATGTATAGTCTTCCCCCGGCCTCTGAGAAATCTTTAATACGTCTCGAAATTACTGGAAGGCATATGAGGGCCTTATATGGTTACCGCAACATATAGCATCAATTTCAGTTATTCAATTGCAATACCCATCTTGCAATTATACAAGAACCGGAAAAGAATGTTGTAAAGTTCGGAGACGTTTGATGATTTCTCGCCATATTTGCCGGCAAAATTTAGTCGCCTAAAATCATCGCCATCTTCGCAAAATCTCGCCAATTTAGGAAGATAGCCATTTACTCAATGTTAAATATACTTAACCCTGTATTTTTACTTTTCCGGAAAAATACGCATCTTTAGATTTTTGTGTTACATTATACAAAATAAATAAATAAATAAATACAATGATTTCACATATAATTTCACTAAAATTATTAAAATTCGGAACAGTGGAATGAAAGAAGTCGCATGCTATTTCTCCAAAAAACAGCAAAGAAGATAGTATTAAATGTGACATGCGCACGATCTCTTTGAAGAGAACTTTATAGACAATTATATGCAAATTATTATTCCAAAGATAGTCCTTATTTCCATTTTTGTATGAATATATGAAAGTTACTACAATTTTTAGATTTAGTGCTCTGAAATGCTAATATAATTTCCTCCCAAATTCTAGTTTCGTAGCGATTCACTTAGCTAACATAAGAAAATGTTGCACCTTAGTGTTAATGAAAAATTCTAAACAGGAAAAATTCATGAAGTTCCACATTTAATCTCATGAAATAATTCTTGTAAATGAAAAAAAAAAAAAAATAATTTAAGAGGCGTAGAGAAGATAAGCAATTTTCCAAGAAATACTTTCCTTTATTATTTTCTAAACTCTGCATATTTGATAGATTGAAATTGCTTCCCTAAATAAAATTTATATGTATAGCATAAAAATTTGCCACACAGCATACGTTTTCATTAATTGTTTAGAAACATCAGATGCCTTACAACTTTTATGTAAATGTCAAAAATCACTTTACCGCATCTTTCTTGATCAGATTAGGGCCCACCAGCGGCCGAGCAGTAAAGTCGCTGAACACTGGTAGTTCGGGCCGAGGTTCGAATCCCGAAGGGGCTGGCTGCATGGGTGTTTTCGTGGTTTTCCGCATGTGTAACGTGTATATGAGCCATTTTCCCTTAAAAAGTCCTCCACGAAGGCATCCCTCCCCTTAGGCAGATAGCCATCGAGGCTTTGCCGTAATTAAATAACCTAACCTAACCTTGACCAGATTAGAATTTAATGATTATGTTGTAAGGTATATCTCCCGCCTTCTTGGCGTGCATTCGTGGCGTAGCTGTTCTGCACGCTGGGCTGGTAGTCCAGAGGTCCGTGGTTCGATTCCCGGCGAAGGCGTTTGCTCATTTTTCATCTCTCCGGCTTCCAAAAATATCCTAATGTCTCTGCAGTGGCGCCTGAACTAAAAAGGGTTGTGGAGGGTGACTCTCCACACCCAGGATTTGGCGGTTGGGTCTCCTAAAAACCCCAGTCGCCCTTTAAAAGGGGGTATGAGGTATTTCTCCCGCCTTCCTAGCGTGCCTTCGTGGCGTAGTGGTCAGCACACTGAGCCGGTATTTCAGAGGTCCGTGGTTCGATTCCCGGCGAAGGCGATTGCTAATTTTTCATCTCGTCTGCTTCTAAAAAAGTAACCTAATGTCTGTATAATGTTATGTGATGCTTCCTAAACAACAAATTTTATTTGATCATATTTCCTTGCAACAGCAGTTAAATTGATGTGCATGGTATTTTATTACTGATTAAAAATAAAATCATGAAAGCCACAGTAGTCAGGAGAAATGAGGATTATGAAATATACTTAAAATTTAAGCGAATTTCATAAGAAATTTCTTCAGGCTATGAGATGATTTTAGAATATATTTATCTTGCAATTCAAAATATTCTAAAATTAACACATCGTTCAACAGTTATTATTAAATGACAGTTTCCATTTAAATGAAATTTAAATGATAGTGAGTAGCACGAAGTATCTCTTTAATACATTATACACATTTATCTAGCGAATACCACCATCAGCGGTGCGATAAATTTAGATATAGTATAATTATTATATATAGTATAATTTAAGTATTTATATATAGTATAATTATTATATATAGTATAATTTAAGTATTTATATATAGTATAATTATTATATATAGTATAATTTAAGTATTTATATATAGTATAATTATTATATATAGTATAATTTAAGTATTTATATATAGTATAATTATTTGAAATCTTTTCTGTTTGTGAAAGTATTCTGAAATATTCACTAATACCTCTCTATAAAGCAAGCTGTACTTCGATAATACATTTTAAAAGAAACGAAGACGAAGGAGTACATTTTGTGTGAATTAAATAAAATACTTATTCAAAGGAGGTACAGAATTTAAGTTTAACGTACTTTTAATGTTATGAAACTACTAATTTCTATATATGTATAGAGGGAAACTTAAAATTCTTCTAAGGATAATGATACATTTGAATATTTTAACACAGTTTTTGGCTTTGGAATATTTTCTAACAGGTGTTCATAAATTAAATTATGGCCTTGGCCAAGCGAAGTTAAAATTAAAATTAATCGATCCAAAGAAGGCATATTTCGTGGCAACGTTTAAAATAATTTGCTGTAGTGCATTTATCAAAAAATACCTTTACTCTCTTCATCTCATTAAATTAATTATTTATTTTTAAAACTGAGCTTATGAATAATAATCAGAATACAAGGGAAAGGATAATTATTCAGTAATAGCGTGCGATGCATGTTAAATAAAAGTATTTAATCTTTAAAATACTATATTCACTCAAAATCCGAGACTGACTTCTTAACACGTGTCTTACTAGTGTCATTAAATAAGTTATCACTTTTTGTATTTCTTATTAAAAATTTACAATAAAAATACATCAGAAGCAGCAGAATGTATTATTACATCATTGAGCTAAACTTGCACCATGAATGCAGGGTAATTCGAAATTTCTTGCCGATTCTTTAACGAGGGATAAGATATTTCGAAATAAATAACTTTTTTTTAAACAAAAAACGCATGTATAGTAATGTCAAGTGCAGGTTTTTACAGTAGATGCTCAAAAATACCACAACAGTAAGAGGGATATTCAATAAGCTGTAAGACTAGGAAAATGTGTAATTCATCGGAGATGACGAAACTTGGTGAGCTGAGTGCATCACCTTTTGCCGGTATCTCATGAATTAAAATAATAAAACGGATATAACGAATTACTGCACTAGACGAGGATAAGTGAAATGTTAGTCACGTTAATGACTTTTACAAAAGGTGAAACTACTAACACTAAAAGAAATAAGCACCCTGAAATCGCCATTCTGCATACTATGACGTCTCTACTCCTTAATTAAAAACTGGGGCAATGTAACTCTAGAAAATGAACATGTAAGAATTATATCTAATGTTCCTTAGTGTGGGGAGGGTATCGTATCTGCCAATATCTGTATAAGGTATTTCTCCCGGCATCTTAGTATGCCTTCGTGGTGTAATGGCCAGAACACGCGGCGCGTATTCGAGAGGTCCGAGGTTCGAATCCCGGTGAAGACATTGCTCATTTTTCACGTCTCTCAGTATAAAAAATTCCTAACATCTCTACACCTGTAGCTCTACTTTAGATCTGTCTCTTTACATGTAGCTGCATTTTTTTAAAAAATATAAAAAGGAAAACGCACAAATCAAGTACTAGTACGTGAGTTTTGAAAAACTATTAAATGCTTTCAGTTAGTAATATCTGTTAATAATCAAAACGTCAGACATTGTTCAATTATTAAGTTTCCGATAAAAAAGGGCATAATACTGACAAACATTTAAGACGAATAGTCGCAGTCTATGACGACACAGCTTTGCTAGATTATCGTCGAAACGTAAGCGGCTATGGTTACACAAGGAAGAGATTTCCTCATAGAAGATTCCACAATAGTCCACAGCATCGACGTATTTACTGAATATTTACATAAGTTAGAAGAATATGATGTGATGGAAAACAGATGAGTGAATGCTGCCCACATTTCTAATGAAATGTGCATCAGTGTTAGATCAGTGAAAACTCTCTTGCATGAGAAGTTGAGATGTTGAAAGTCTGCGCTAGATAAGTGCCCAGAATGCTGATGCCAAAACTAAAGAATCGACGGGCCGAATGTTCTGAAGAATTGTTCTCCATGATAAACGTACATACATTTTTTTCCTGTGATGGGAGAGGAAACAAAACTTCACCTCTGTGACCCAATATTCAAATAAGAGAGAATGGTGCAGAAACACATTGGATCTCTCCTATCCAATAAGGAACAATTGAATTGCATTCCACATAAAATAACGAAATCACTGTAAATTGTGTTTATTATGTCCCCTGTTGACTCATACCTGAAAAGAAATAAAAGTAAAGCGCCCTGGAAAAACTCAGCAGATAAATGATGCTTTTGCAGGATGAAGCTTATAGCACTCAAGATTCAGCAGAAAAGTGACGCTTTTACTGGGCGACGTTCTAACACTCGATGCAGACATTCCAGATTGTAATAGCAGTTTGGAATGTTCACTTCGAGTTCACTACACTTGAGCTGTCGTACTGTTAGTGATCTACGCGTCATGCACATAGCAATAGAAAGCGATCGCCTGTCGTTGTGGTAATCCTTCGACGTATAGACAAACGCCTTTTACAGGGGTTTTGAGCCCTTTGATAATGATTCCACAGTCTGTTGATGACACTGTGATGCACATTAAGCCCCTTGGCAGCTGCGGATTGTCTTACACTAGCTTACAACATACCAATAGCCTCTAACGAATTTCACCGTGCAAATGGTGTCTTCAGCTCATGCTACCTCGGATTACACGGAACTATCACTGCTTGCGAACAGATGCACAAGTCCGGTTTACATTAGGCGAGGCAATCTTCGCGTCAAAATGTAAATTGTATGATTTAATTTCTCTTTTTACATGCGTACCTTTTCTTTTAGCGTTTGTTGCTTATTTTTTGAGCGCAAGTATACCTTGGGCCTCTGTAGTATGAATTTAATGTCTCGCAGTTGATTGTTTGAGGAAGTACGGCCGAAATCAGAGAAGCTGCTTAAGTTTTGCACAACAGTGTATATATATATATATATATATATATATATATATAGTAATTTTCAAGTAATACAACTGTGTGCAAGTTATCTAAATTTCTTTCTTTTAATAACAAATTGCATTCCACATAATGCAATTTATTTTCATTTTATAATTTATAATTTCCCTATGCAATTTAGTTAACGACTGTTTCCTGTAGTTGTGATAAGAAAAAATATTCTTTTGCTTAAGTTGTTCGAGTTTCATTTTATGTTCTATAGCTTAAATGAAATTCTTCGTGCTGAAATCTTATAAGTAAACGGTGGGTGCATCATTACAAAAATGCTACATAAAGATTATGGTAGAAGATGAAAGAATATTTTAATATATTTTGCTAACAGGGATGATCGGATTTCGTGAAAATAATTGACTGCTTCGGTGAAAAGAGGTGACTGATGATTGTCACCAATAAATTTTTTACCATCATTATCATCATTATCTTTGCTAAGGACTGTTAAGTGATAATAAAATCCGTAATATATTTAGAAAATTAAATGATGAAGAAAAAATGTTTTTCTCTAGATTCTGTTCGGAAATTTCACAATTAAAACTGTTTTATAAGATCATTAAGATATTTGCACCATATGGCTGTTAATGTTTACCTAGACAACAACGTTCAGTGATGAATTTAAAATAAATTAAAACCTTAACTATATTGCGCATATTTATGCAAAAATTTTACAATTCAATTTGCTATTGAATGCGAATTTTGAAACCGAAATTTTAAATTGATGTAAGTATAAATTTTACTTTCTGTTCCACTCTGAGTTAAAGCATGTTATCGAATCTCGAAGCAATAAACTAAGGCAAAAAGCAGTAACAAATAAGTAAAGATTTTTGATTGATTAAATATTTTTAATGTAGAATAGATTTGTTTTGCTGCAGTGGGTATGACTGAAAATGCGTCGAGCATTCAAATGGAAGCGTATTTACCGCAATCCCAAAGATAAATGCCCGAGAATTATATTGAATTTCTTGGCCGAAGATGCACTAGGCATATTAAAATTCTTTTTTTTTTTCTTCTTTTGCTGGCTGCATCCCGCTGCCTCAGTGCAGCCTCTTTTAAAGATGACGGGCCATCAATGACGCATACCTTCATAAAACTCCAGCAAACTGCTTTTCTCCTGGGTTTTAATAACTAAAGGAATCCTGCTGGGAGTTATGTGAGGTATTTCATTAAGCTGCGCCGAACTCTGAATCGTATTATGACGAAGTGACGCAGCCTAGAGATCCTCCCCCCCTTAAAGTCATTTCATTTACAAAGTCTAACACCTTCCTCCCTACCCTTATTTCGAGATCTTCCATTTATCGTCCATCTTGAGAAGCTTAGATTTCAACATTGTCTGGTCAGCGAACAAACATGTTGCTGCGGGGGCCCTTAGTTGTCTTATTCTTATTCCACATAGAAGGCCTGCGGTTCGCAGCAGTGGACAACACACTCAGCAGTGTTCCTTATCATGAAGAGAAGGCTGTACCGTATTTTGAAACAACTTTAGACCAAGATGATAAATTGCATCTTTACTGGACAGTAGACTACGAAGAAGAAACCGTTACTTTTGAACTGAGAGTTCGTGCATCTGATCATGATTGGGTTGGGGTTGGTTTCTCTGATAGAGGAAGCATTACAAATTCCGATCTCTGCGTCTTATGGACTGATAAGAAACGAAAGAACCAATTTCAGGTAAGCAGTTTTGAAAATTAAAAAAAAATTACTTAGATTTATGGCCGTTACATGAACGTCATTGCAGAGCTCGTCAATGACGGAATACATTACTTCGAAAATTTAGTTTTGGTTAAATACGTAACAGGATAAACTGCATTATTTAAAATTATTATTAAACAAAATAATTCATTGAATAATTCCGGTCGCATGATATAGTTTGGTTTCTGTACCACAGAATTTATTCGAACATTGATTACGTATTTAAATATGCAATATTCCTTAAGAATGAATTATTTAAAAAATTTACCAGTGTTTATTCAGAGCGTTAGTGATGAAATTATTTAGAGTAAAAGTTGCATTTTTTAAAGGAATATTCTAATTTGAAACAAGTATTTACACACAAACAGTCACAAATTAAATTAACAATAACGGGGCTTCATCTCATGAGAGAATATATTATTTTCTTTTTGTTTATTCTTTTATGAGGACTGATCCTCAGTGAGAGATTTTCTTGATTACGTAATAAATTAGAAACTATTATAAATACCTTTCAAGTGTTTTTGACAATTGGCTAAATTTAACACATGTCTATTTTTCTAAAGGTTTAAGAGAATTTATTCAGGACAGAGGCAAAATAATCTTCATGCTTTTGAATATTTTAATTCTCTATGATTTTAAAAAATGAAATTGCAAACATGATTTAGCTTGTCAAACTTAAGAAAAATACCACAAATTGACAGTTTGTCAGAGTTATCCTTTCACCTTTGATAAAGTGTGTTTGAATGCCTTTGTGTTTTGAATTCTACAAGGTTTAAAAGCTATACAAATATATTTTTGATGAAATTATTCAGTCAAATATTACTTTTTCCGATTTTTAACTGAAAAGAAACTTATATGTTTCAGCTTTTATAAACATTTTATACTTATAATACTTATCACAAACACAAACATTTTATACTTATCCTAGAACAATTAGAATTAAAGCTGTGGTATTACAATAGTTGATACGATCATGATAGTTGACAAATCAACATCACGATAGATGATTTGTTGACCTGCTGTGGCAATATGTCAAGAGAATCCTTTCAAAAATCCTGTTTATTTCTTTAATTTTTGGACTTACTGTGGGATAAATAAGCTAAAATACTTATTTAAATAGTTTAATAGGCAATTTTTTAAAATTATGTACTGAAAGTATGTGACATATATTTTGTACCTTATTTAATAAGCTAAATAGATATAAAGATTTGAGTTTTGACTTTTCTTGTATATGCATTGAAAACATTAAAAAATGTTCTCTTTGGTTCGCTTCGTACTCTTAATTTGCATAATTATTATATATATTGCGATACATATATTCAGATGCTATTAATTTCATTTAAGAATGGATACGAAGATAGTGTGGATTCTATGCATGGCCACAATGCATGAATGGAGTTGCCGATTCTGCTTAAATGTCTTGCTTAAAAAAAGGCATTCTGACGTAATAAAACTGTTTTAACATATGTAAAACCTACATGTATGACATGTTGTTCACAGAAGTTACTGAACAATGCTTCTTTGCGGCAAAACACAGAATGGCAATGAGTTTCATTGCTTTATTTTGGCAAAAATTCCAAAACGATGTATACGCCTGTTTGAAAGTATGAAAATGTGTTTAGTGGCATAAGTGTTATAAATGATACTGCAAAAAAATTTGGTGAATTTTGTTGTGAGTCTTTGAAACTGTTCCTGAAACTTGAATTTCAGAGATTAAGAACATTTGCGGTAGAAAAAAGTTTAACTTAAATCTCAATCAAAAAGAAGTTTGTGGGCATTTCATTCCAAAATACATAACTCAAAAGGAACATTAACGGTTAGGAGGGAAAACAGTTTTTTAATCCTGAAATAAAAGAAAATGTGGTGGAACATTTAGGAATAGCTTAAAAACTCTTAGGAAAGGTGGATCACTAAAATCTAATTTGTGCGTTTTCTTGGAATTGTAGGCTTCTGTTAAACTACTTAACGCAAACCATGAAACCTTTAGAAGTTCAGTACTCATAAAAGATTAAATTTAGTATTGACTACTATTATGAGAAAAACTAGAATAACTGAAAATCTGGTGATATAGTAAGCGCTGAGATTTCATTATTTTTTTGTGATTTTCAGCATTTTACAGAGTTTTTAACTTCACGAAATTTAAAGATGCTGCTTTGATAAATGTTCAAGTCTTGAAACATATTTTTCGTAATCGCAGTTGTCTAGAGATATTAATTTCTAAAATTTTGCATTTTGGATTATAACGAATTTTCTTCATTGTCATCTCATGTCTTAGCAGTGTAATAGGAAACACTGAAGCACTTGAGACTGCTGGCAGTCGGGATTTCTGGGGTTCGAATCTTGATGAGGAAACAGGTTACTTTCTTAAGATCCAAAAATTTCTAAACACTTTACAGTGATGCCCAACTACAATGTGGTGGATGTTAATTCAGCCTCGCCTGGATTTAGCGACTGGCTCCATCTTTCCCAGGTGCCCCTTAAGTTGAATGGCTGTAAAGACTTTTCTTCTTTCTCACAGTGTGCTTTAGTGATGTAATTGAAATATTTTCAGAAGTAGGTATTTTCGGAGGGTTTGTAATCGGAAGGTCCAGATTCGAACTTCGGTGGCTGAGTATCTGATTTTCCTATTTTCTGTTTTGAAAAGCCTAATAGGTTTTACAGAGTAATTGTTGTTCTTTCATAATTTTTAGTTTGTATTTAAAAGGTTGTAGACTAAATTAGTATTTTTAAAATTTAATTAATGTTTTAGTTACCAATAAACTTAAAATGAACAAAAGTTAAAAAAATACTATAATTTTTAAAGGGGTCCCTAAATGTGGGCGATAACTTATAAGTACCGGAACTTTGTTTTCAACAAGCAGTTTTTGTACAGACTAAAAAAAAATTTCTTTCATTAGTTTAGTAATTTCTTTAATTATCAATTATTAATTTAAAAAATATAATAGAAATTTGCAGAAACTTCTCGTGCAATTATTTAAAGCATTAATTAAAAACCTTTCTTATGTTCACGTAATTTCTGTTGCTTTCTTCTTACGGAATGCTATAACTCGATAGCCCACCAGCTGCCGAGCGGTAAAATCGCTGAACACTGGGGTAGTTCGGTCCGAGGTTCGAATCCCGCGAATGGGCTGGCTGCATGGGTGTTTTCGTGGTTTTCCCCATGTGTAACGTGTATACGAGCCAGTTTCCCTTAGAAAGTCCTCCACGAAGGCATCCCTTCCCTTAGGCAGATAGCCCTCGAGGCTTTGCCGTAATTAAATAACCTAACCTAACCTATAACTTAATAGATTTAATTAGACTTTTAACAAAATAGAAATGCTGATTTATTTTTCAAACAAAACAGTAGAATAAGACCATTTATTCTTGGCAAGATGAAGAGAAAAATATTGAAAAAATTAAAGTGCGGCTTATTTTTATTACGTAGCATATCCACCGGTTTAGAGTTTCATATTGATGATAATAATAATTAAATTAATTTTTTTACGTTTAATATTAAATGTTACCTACATGTGTACGTATATAAGTAATATTTAATATTAAAATAAATATATATGTATGCTCAAATTCCTTTATGATATGTCATGTTAACTTATTTATATTTTTTGCTTGTAAAAGCACTGTGTAAGCTGTAGTAATCTTAAGGGCATGAAAGACAATTGAGCAAGTTCTAAAATTCGCTTAACGTATAGAAACTAAATTGCACTTCGAGATAGTTGTACTACAAATAAGTACTCTACCTTAATTTAAAAGCAAATTATTATTTAAGATTGTTTTAAAACAACTTATATTTAAAACACATAATCGCAATTTATTTAAATAAAGTTTCGGTTTACAAAACTGTATAAACTTACTTGGGTAGAAAACTCTCAATGACAACAATATGCTGTCAATTTAATTTAATTTGTAAATTTTCTTTCATTTTAGAATATTAGTCTAATTTTGTTTTCACAGTCTTAAGTCAAATTAGATATTAATTTATCAAAACAGAATTAATCGGAGATGAAGCATAGTTAGTTTAAAGACAATAGTTAATTTCAAATAATACTTTGTTATAACAGCATGTTTATTAAATATCATTCTATTAATTCCTTCAACTATTCTTTATGAAACATTTTACTAACGACTTCTTCAGAGTTATTTATTTATACGGATTTAACTTTTACATTCCTGTGGTTCTATGGAGATGGATGACGCTTCGGAGTTGAGAGAAAAATAACACAAACTGATCTAAGAACTCATATCTGGTTGAAGAACTTAAAATACTAATGTTTCGATAAAATTATACTATTTAATTGCAGTATTTCTACTATTACTTTTCTTAAAATTGAATAACATACTTTTATTTCTCAAGTAAAGTAAAAAACATATACCATTAAAAGATAAATAATTATGTTAGATACCTATGAAATATCTCTGAATCTCATTGTACTAGGGAGCCAGCAGGTAAAAGCAAATTAACTAAAGCTGTAATTAATGTGAGCGAAATTCCACACAAGTTATAAGACTTAATCAATACTTATAAAACAATGCCTTGATCTAAAACAGTGGCTTTTGAATTCGATCATATAAATACTGGTTGTTTAGAGATCAGTGTAAAATACTGAGATACTTAACATTAAACATCAGCGCGCAGTGATAAATCTTTTTGCAAAATTAATAGTTTTTATATTCTCCAATTTGATTTAAACCTTGAGATGTGATAAGAAACGTGTTGCTTTTTTTACATATAATAATATCTTATTTGAAAATATCTTCAGCTTTCACTTTTTTTCCCCTGGACATTCTAGGAAAATGAATTATTTGACATAATTTTTTTTTGCTGAGAGTTTTTTCTTTTAAATTTTGAAAACAGTGATGAAGTTAATGATCAAAGTCTTAAGTCTTAGTATATATATCTTAGATGTTATGTTGCAGAAAGTAAGTATCGAAAAGTTTCATTGTTGTAAGAATCAAATGCTTTGTATGAAGATTTTTAATTATTTTTTAAAATGTTGCTTAGTTATCATCTTGAAAATCGGACCTTATCAATTATACTAATGTGTTTTATGAAACGAAGTGCAATTATAAATATTAATATCTTTCAGCTATAATTTTTACAGTGAGATTCTGACGTTTTATAATTATTGAATTTATTTAAGAACGCTGCATTATTAATGTGTGAGACACCGGCCAACTGCGAAGGAGAAATTAAGTGGAAAAGAAGACAGTTTTTCTAGTCCATTTTAATAAAGCTGTTGTATGTCCATATTTCTAAAATTCTTATATTTGATAGTGGTTGAGAAAATAACACGGAGCAGCCTATTGATATTTTGTGAATGGGTGATAATATTCAAGCGCAGATTCGAAGCGTGGAAGCTGCCAAAATTCTTTACGCTTATTAGATTATAGAAGTATCGCTCATGCAATTTACACTTTCTTTACTGATGTGCATTGGGGATCATATGAAGAAATTACTTATCATATCTTATTCTGTTTTATGAAATTCTACTGTAACCCAATTAAAATGAAATGTTGAAAAGAAGACGCTTTAAATTTGTGGATGATGTGTTCTGCCCGTAGACTCTGTATTTAAGCGGTTAGTTAAGATGTATTTTAAGAAAATAATGATAGGAAATAATATGTAAAGTAGTAATATTTAAAAAAAGTTAAAAGTGCAGGCAGTCTCTTAATTTCAAATTACCCGAATCAAAGCGCTCTGATCGTACTAACAGCTCCTAATAATTCTATAATAAAAAGGCAAGAACTAGAAACTCTAGGAAAACTGGAGTTGAGAACTGTAGAAAACCTCGGATGACCGATTTACTCATTTCCTTGTTATTCTTGCTCACTGAGCATTGTTTTAGGAACTGGTATTCACATTTCAATATAGTTTGCTATTTCAATATTCACTTCATCGTATGAACTGCCCTCTTTAACACATCGTTCAATAAGTCCCGCGGCTAACTAAGAAAACAAGATCCATTTAAAAAACAATTCACGTTTATTCATCAACATAATCACCATGAAGAGCTATGCAATCATTCCAACGCTTTTCTAACTTTTCGATAACATGCTTGTTAAACGTTTGTCCTTGTCCGCAAAATAAGATTCAGTGGCAGCGATGACTTCCTTATTTAAGCCAAATATTTTCGCCTGGAGCATCTTTTCGAGATCAGCAAACAGCCAGTAGTCACTGGAAACTGGATCTAGGAAGTATAGTGGGTGGGGAAGCAGAGTGAAGCCCAACTCGTTCAATGTAACTAGTGTTTGCATTGACTTGTGGCACGGGGCCATTGTCTTGACTGAAGATGATTTTTTTCTTCATGTGCGGTCGTTTTTTTTGCGATTTCGTCCTTCAGACGAATCAATAACTCACTGTGATAGGCGCTATCTATAGATTTTTACCTTTTTCAAGGTAGTCGATGTAAATTATTCCTCGCGCATCCCAAAACACAGACGCCATGACTTTGCCAGCTGACTGCTGAGTTTTTGGACGCTTTGGATGGCTTTTACCGGCTGCACGCGACTCACTTGACTGCTGCTTTGACTCCTGAGTGAAATAGTGGATCCATGTTTCGTCCATTGTCACATATCGACGCAAGAAATCCTGTTTATTGCGAATAAACAGTGACAAACAGCTCTGTGAATCATCGACTTGTTGTTGCTTTTGTTCCATTGTGAGCACACGCGGCACCCATTTGTGAAACACTTTTTTCATGCCCAAGTTTTCATGTAAAATCATACACGCGCTTCCACTTGATATGTTTACCATCTCAGCAAACTCACGAACTTTCACTTTGCGGTCATTCATCACGATTTTCAACACTTGTTTCACATTTTCCGGAGCGACTGCTTCATTTGACCTACCCGAGAGTGCCGCATCATTTGTATCCGTACGACCGTGCTTGAAATCAGCATACCAACGGCAAATGGTTGTTTTCGATGGAGCAGCGTCTGGATAACAATTTTCAAGCCATTGCTGAGCGTGCACAGTATTTTTGCCCATTAAATAGATATGTTTGATCAACACTCAAAATTCGTTTTTCTCCATTTTGTCCACCAATGCACAAGTAGTGTCACTTTCACCACAGTAGCTTCGCTGTTTCCGGTCCGAATGCCATGAAAATTAGACACGTGTCATTTGAAGGTTAGTTCTTTCGAACAATGAAGTCAAGTTGATACTACTAACAGCATCTTTTGGTTAGTCCCAGGACTTATTGAACGATGTTTTATTTATCCCTTTAAGATCGCCCATTTCTTTTTTTCAAATATGTGTTGGGGAAAGCAAGAAAGTGCAATAGAAATGCCATAACAGTTCGTGACTTAGATACTTTGCTTCCACATCGAAGTGATTCATTAACAAGATTGAATAATGTAATGGATAGAAAACTTTATTTCAAAAAACTTATGAGAATTGTAAGTCTCTTATTTCCTTCAGAAAAAAGAATGAAATTTTAATTCTTCAACATTCACTTCATTTTGTCCAGAAATATCGCCGTGATCATCTCCCAGTTAATGTACGTTTAGTTGTCTCAATATGCTCCTCCTAATTCAAAAGGTGCTGTTGTAGTACCACTACATCAGTATCTCATCTACTTTGAAATACACTGGTCAGTTTTAAATCTTGTTTTTTAAAATTTCTCCGATTTCCTTTCTAAACTTTTTTCTAATACTCTGTTTGTTAGAATTAAAATGCGCGCCCAGCGTGCAGACCAATACACTATGAAGGCATGCTAAGAAAGCGGGAGAAATGCCTTATAAACTCTGTAAAATGAAATCTAGGAGGGCTACCGTAAAGTTCTGGAACTGCAAATTTCTTAAAAGTGTTAATGAGAATGGATTTCTACATTTTTTTTTCAAATTTATGACAAACGGGGGGGGGCTGGAATCCTTTGAAATACACTGGCCAGCATCCCCACAGATTAGGATATCACTGGACTGGCGAAAACAGACATAGGGGGAATTATCCGGTTCCAAGGCATCACCGGCTGTAAAACTCACGCCTACCTGTCCCGATAAGACAACCCCGTTACGAGCATCTCCAGCCAGGAGAGAGGGCTCACTGCCGAGTACTGCTTCGTGAGTGTGGTGTTAAGATATACGGCCGAGAAACTGCTCATGCCACTCCCCATGTTTATGGTTAAACAATGGGTATCCACCACACCTCACCATATCCATATTGGGAAGCTCGTTAGCCGCTCCCCGTTCGGGGAACGTTGCGGCTCCTCCACCGCGCCGAGGTGGACCCTTCATGGAGGTGGAAAGTTTATTCTTACTTCTACAGAACCATTAGAGGGACAGTAAAAGCAAATACGTAGATGCTTAGTTTATTCAGACGTCAAGGTTTAGTGCATTGTTCGTGTTGCATATTATTTTTTAAAATCTGAGAAAAATCTGCGCGATTTATATAAATGGTTTTAATAAATATAAGAAACTGAAATTGATAATTCGAGGGAAAAAGATTTTCTATCCAGCGCATTAAATCTTTTATTGTTTGAAAAGAATCATTAAATTTTTGTACTTTATGTTTCTGCTATTGATGAAGCGAATATAATTAATGTAAATAAAGAAGCGAAATATCTTAGATTAATATTTCGGAGAGTTTTAGATTTGATATTGCTGTTATCTAATAATAATTTACTAATAAGAGCGACTCGCGAAATGAAATTTTTAAAGTTTTACTGGACTTTTAAATAAATCTGAATTTTGCGATAATTAATTGGGTAAATAAAATTAAAAGAAAGGTTTTGTATCATTTGGCTTGGTCATATCACAGGAGCATTTTATACCAAATTTAAAGTCGATATAAAATCCTCCTGAATGTTTTCCTGAACAGTTTAATAAAACTAAAACTGACATAAAAATTCCTTACTTAAAATCCTCCTTAAGTGTTTAAAAGAACTAAAGCTGACATTGAAATCATTTCCATTTTACATCATCCATCTGGCCAGCACTCAGGTTTTCAGATACAGGCATAATTAATGAAAGAATATGTAAATTTTGCAAGAAAGTAAATAGTATTTACAAGCACGAAAATAAAAAAATCTATAATTCTTGCGGTTCAACGACGTTCCATTACTCCTAGTAAGGAAAATGGAAATACTCTCTTGAAAAATTAAATGAGCTTGATTTGCTGTGTAAAAGATAAGTGTACGTCAGTGGGAACCATATGAAGAAGGGTGTGCATTCTGGAATAATTTAACCATTATGTAATTTGTAAAGATATTTGTTTCATTCTTTTAATTAATTTGAGATGTTTCTTCTTGAAGCATATGCAGTAAAACTGCTTCGTAGCTTAGCAACGCTTATAATCTTTATTTTCTGTGGCATAAGATAGGATATTGTGGAAAAGCACTTAAATATTAAGCTTGGATTATTATGTGATACTCGCTTAGAAACCAAACGGATTGAGTTAAATCTGAGTGCAAATAATTGAATAAATTTGTAGTGCTACTGAAAAGCGTATTTATGGAAGAAAAAGCAACGCAGTATTATCTGAAGTTCAAAAGTTATTGGTTAGGTTAGGTTATTGAGACATTCGGTTATTTTGAAGTAGAAGAAGTGAAAAATGAGCAATGCCCTTGCCGGCACTCGAATATGCGCCGAGTGTGCTACCGTTAACCACGAAGACATTCAGAAAGGAGAGAGAAAATACCTTATATACTTACCCTCTCAAACGGCGACTGTGGATTAGGGGACCCAATTACGAAATCCTGGTGGTGAAGAATCATATCATCCATCACCTTTTCGTTCGGGAGCCACTATAGAATCATTACGAAACATGAAAAGTGAGCAATGCCCTCGCCGGGGTTCGAATCTGGATCTCTAAAATACGCTTCGAGTTTAGTTCTACACCACGAAGGCATGCAGGAAGGAAAGAGAAAATACCTTCTACGGTTATGGGAATGTGAGAAAGCACAAGAGAGCTATTTGCATAAGATATGGCATGTTTTCGTGGAGGACTTTCTAAAGGAAACTAGCTTATATTCAAGTTACACTTAGGGAAAAGCACAAAAAAAAAAAAAAAAAAAAAAAAAAAACCACAACACAGTAAGCCCGTTTGCCTGGGATCGAAGCCATATAGAGCTCTCAGTATTCAGCGGTCGTAACCATTCGGCTACTCTTGGCATCCATACTAGGAAAATTAACTGAAAATGACTTTTTTTCACATGAAAGCAAATTCTACTATTATGACTTTTATAGCCATAATATATGTAAATATTAAGCGTTATCAATCTGTACTCTATATTCTTTTCTTTTCTTTTTTTTTCCTTCATTACTGCTTTTTATTGAGAGGATCAATTTCTTTAATCATTAGTTTCAGAGATGCAAGTTTATCTTTCATATATCTAAAAGGTGCATGCTAAGTCCTGGAAAATGGGATGGAAATTCTCTTTTGGTCTCCACTCCTGTACTTATTTACTCGCTAGTTTCACTGATTAGTAGCATTTGCTTCCTAGACAATAATTGGCCTTTTCTAATCTTATGCAAGCAAAATAAATTTATTTTGCAAACAATAAATCTAAAGGTCGCAAATACCCCAAAGCAGAATTATTTGCAAGCATATCTGCATTGATTTGAAATGTCTATTTTTCGTAATATTTTACCTACTTTTCCTAGGCACTGTTTAGAACAGCTAGACAGTATACGGTATGACAAATTCAGTTTGTTATGGCATATAAACAGAAGTACAGTAAAATATGAAAAAAGGTACGTAAATCAATTGAAAATAATTATGCGTAAATGAAAGAAGTATAAAATACATGCAATGTGAGTGATTTTGTTTCTGAAGAGAGAGTAAAAGATCGTTTCTGAAATATTTCTTGCTGCAAGGTAGACTGCAATGGCATTTTGCATTGCATTAAGCTGCCATTTTATATAAAAGTACTCCATATTTCGGCACTTTATCTTGCAAGTACATTTTTCGAATCCTTGGCCACGGGCCGTGGACAGAGCAGAAGTGGCGGACAGGAGAGCTACTTCGTGGTCCTTCTCAATCAGTCTTTCGATAGCCATATGAATTGATAATTAATAATTAATATAATTAATGTAAATAAAGAAGCGGAATATCTTAGATTAATATTTCGGAGAGTTTTAGATTTGATATTGCTGTTATCTAATAATAATTTACTAATAAGAGCGACTCGCTAAATGAAATTTTTAAAGCTTTACTGGACTGTTAAATAAATCTGAATTTTGCGATTTTTGATCTAAAGCCGATTTAAAATGTCCTCACAACTTTAAATTGGTAAATCCCATTGTCTGTCACTCTCACAATAACCGCCAGCAGATCACAATATGCACAATTTCTTGTCGACGTGTGGGATAGGAATTCGTACAGTGGCCCCGAAACATTCAAGAAGGAGTCCTTTTTTTCCCTTTGGTAAAAATTCATTTTCATTTTTTTTGTGCTAGTATTTTCAGATTTAATTTAGATTTAGATCGATTACCTCAGCCATTTTATCTTAGCCATGCTCTGGCTATCTATTAAAGACAAGAGGATTTATACGGACACGCCGCATACACGTCCGCGCAAGAAAGGATGGGCTATAAATATGGTATAAAATATGGCAAAACACTTTTGAAAAAAGAGTATTTTTATTTAAAATACTAATCAAGAAATGTTTAGATTTCATGCAATACATATATACGCATTACATGATTATTGCATATCGTAACAGATTAATAAATAGTATGTGTACTTATTAAATTTAGTACGTTTTTGTGCTGAAAACGAAATGTGGCGTCAGCTGAATAACTATAATTTAAGTACAAGAAAGGCTATATATATATGACACTTTGTCAGGACTTGCATGTCCTTTTACTTGCTTTGGAAATATGCTGTGTCTTGAATAGGAACAGGGAGCTTACTAAAGCTATGTTCAAGTATGTGTGGAATCGACGACACAAGCAGGAAGGGTGTACTGAACCCTTTATTCTCTATAAAGTTACAGGTGCTCCCGTACTACGGGATACAGAGACCAACCACTTGTGGTCTAAACGTGAAAATATAAAACTACTAACTACTAACTAAAAAGCTAACTTTAAATTGGTTTACAAATGCTTAACACTAAGACTAGCCTTTTTAAAAGGTTACGTAGATAATATGCAAACTGCTGAAACTACAATACGTTTTAAATATTAAGAGGATTAAACCTCTGGCCTTAAAGGCAAGCAGCAACTGATTGAAAACTTGTAAGAATGCAGTAGCAAGGCGCCTAACTTTCCCTCTCTCTCTAACTCTTGGCAAAAAGCCATAACTTAAATACTTGGGCGTTAGCAAGTACAATTTGCATAAACAAGTTAAAGCATTTAATTCTGGCCGGAAGTGGAAAATAAGAAAAGATAGTATAGTTTTAAAATAAAATAAACGTTAGTAAAACTTAAGATCCTTACAATTTAATTAAACAAATGCTCTTTCTTAACATATCGCTAACTGTACCCATTTTTAAAACTATTCATTTATAATAATTTAGCTACATTAAAATTACAAAATCTATTTCATTATTTTTCTATTCTTTTAATTGCATTTAGTAATAGTACGTGGAGAAGTAACATAATTTAAATTCATTATAATAATAATAGTATGCTCAAATGTAATCAAATAAAAACTTTAATTATACTACTGGAGATTCGTCACAATCAAAGCCTTTAATACAAGAGTAAGTAGACAATTATTTAAAACGGAAGCTAAGAAATAAAAGCCTTCATCTGAGCTTTGTACTATTTCTAAACTTAGACAAGGGTTCTTCCAAAATACTTCATTTTCATACCATAATATTATATCTTACAATTTGATAATTTTCTGTCATGTAATATAACTGAAAATTATCCATTTCAACCTTGATAAATAAAGCATGATAGTCAGTCGTATATTAATATTGCGCATGAAATCAGGCATATTACAGTATAACGGTAAATGAAGGCTAAAAAGATAATAAGTATGTAAACAATGAAATACATTAACAAAAAAGGAGGTATATAGTGCTTGATAAATTATTTAAAAAAATATCCGTTTGAAAAATAACCGATTGGCGGAAGGTTTGAAAAATACAAAAGCGAAAATGAAATAAATTTTGAATCAGAAAGATTCTGATGCTTGGAAAATGGTTAATATATGCATCAGAAAATAACTTGCTTTAATAAAGCAATTTTAGAAAATTTATTATTACTTAAGGGGAGTCATCATCTTTACACATTCAAAAAATCGAATTTTATTTTTTTTTGCATATTTACAAACTGCACACATTTCTGAGTCTATTAAAACAAACGGCGCTACGATATTCGAATTAGAACCTTAAAAATTGTGAAACAAAGGAAACGATTCTGAAGTAAATATTGCCAGATAGGGCATTTAAATCATCATCTGACGTTTATTTACAATTGTACGCCCAGCTGCTTACTGCTCTAATTTTTACTGTTAAGATCATGTATTTTCGTAAAGCTGAATGTGTCGTACACATTCAAAAATGAATGGCCACTAAATTACGAAAGAGAAAATAAGAAATGAAGGGGAAGAAACTTAGTGACAGTAAAACTCTTAGTGGAAAAGGTCTCCTTACGGACGATACTATAAATCAATTGACAATTTATTGTGGAAATGCTGTTAGAAAACATTGAAGTTCTGTAAAAGATATGCAAAAAGCAGTATGGGCAATATTTTACCATAAATGTTCAACCGACGTGGAACCTACTCACAATTTTTGCCTAACAGGGGAGGGTTCGTGCTGGTCAGAGAGAGAGTGCAAGTAGAAATCTGAAATAGTACAAACATAAAAATTCAATTCCACCATCTGTAATGGATGCTATAAAAGATACATTTAGCGATATTAGCATGCCATTATTACTAAAAAAAGTGTTTAGGAGGATATACAAAGAATCCAAATGAATCGTTGAATGCTTTAATTTGGAAATTGTGTCTTAAAAATTCCGGGTGTAATTATAACATTGTTAAGACAGCAGTTATTATGTACAATGATGGTCAAGTTGGGCAATTACATACTTTGAATGAACTTGGATACCGAATTGGTGATAATGCAGTCAAGTTTGCAGCAGACACTGATCAACATCGTATTCAGTTAGCCGAAATAAGGCAGAGATGTCTAACAATAGATGCTCGCAGAGCAAGAAAAAGAGCCAAACTTGTTGCAATAACAGCTATTGAAGAACAGGAGGGTATGGTGTATGCAGCTGGGCAGTTTTAAACTGTTTTACTGTTATTTGAGAGAAAATATATTGGAAATTTTGAAACTTTTAACTTTAAAACTATTTTTCTCAAAATGGTGATTTTCATACTTGCGCGCACTGTTTAAAAAAATCTGTCATAGCTATTGATTTAAAAATTTCAGCGTACGTACATGATGATATTGCTGAAAAAATGCACCTACCTTTTTCTTCGAAAAATTATTTTTTTAATATTTATATAACTTTACATAAAGATTTTTAATACTTTTTCTGTTTTTTAAGATCTTATTCTAATGGTGTTAATATTCTTTGATATTTTAAAATTTAAATAGGTGAAGAATCATACCTAATGATGTTCCAACACAAAATTGTAAAAATTATTACTGTAATTAAATTTGTATTATTGTCAGTTTGTGCGCAGTGCTTCGATACAAATTTTAAATTTTCGAAAAATACAGTTCGTTTTTTCTTTATAAAACAAATTCTTATACACTATTTGTAAAATAAATCAAGAAAAATAATCATCTATGCATAGAGATGACACACTGAAAATTCCATATATCTATGACCATAACAATTTGACTTATTAAAACTCGAAAATAGCCAAAATTCTCATTTTTTGTCTTGTGCAAAAATGTTGACTCCCCTTAATATTAGTTTTACATTTTACATTATCTAAAGTTAGAGATCATATAAAGCAAAGAACTCAGAGCATGAGTACGTTCTTTATTCCTTTTATGTTACTTTATAAAGAACTATGTTTGACAGACAGGTATTAAATAATCAACATTTTTAATCTGAACGTAACAATGGCTCATACTTAAAGTATGTTGGATATTAATGTTTTCTAATGGTCTTTGTAAAACCTCATACTACATACTGTACTAAACAATTTTCATTTTAGGTTGAATTACACGTAACTCCTTCCTTCCTCAGACGGGATAGTGTTTAGATATATATAATTAGATTCATTTAAATACATTCACATATCTAGTATATTTGCTGCACGATATTCGTAAAGCTTTGCTTTCATTAAAACAGTGTAAAGTTACGATTTTTAAGATTAGGAGATTCCATAGCTATTGGAAGCTGAACGTATAGATCTTAATTTGAGTTATGTAAACAGGATTTAATTTAAAGCTTTGATCTGTGAAGTGCGCATTAATACTGTTAATCACGTACGTTAAGGATAAATTGATCTCTATTCAGAAAAGTTTAAATCTTAACATTAATTCCCAAGAGCATTAACCCGAATTTTCATAGGAAACTTAGGCTTGTGATAAGTGTAAATTCCAGAGGAACTACTGAGTTCAAAATTCCCCAGTGAAGTGTTCCCCAGTGAATTTAGTTCCCCAAAATTCCCCAGTGAATTTAGTTTGAAGAAATTAGCACTATCATAGTGCGAAGCATATTATTTGCTTTTATTTTCAGAGCTACATATAAATCAGTTTATTAGCGTATACCGAACTGATAGCCCTCACAGCTTCTAAAATTCAAAATTCCTGCACACCTCTCGTTATTCCTTTTACCGTTAAGTGGATTGCGATCATGGGTTCGAAAGCATTTCCTTGTGAATTTAAGGAAAAGACATTTATGTCATTTTGATCTTCTGAATTTGCAGCAGATATCTACCATAAAGACTTTTACTCGTTTTTCAACTATTTAGGAGACATTTTAAAATATGTCTAAAAATCTGGAAGCAGGAAAAAATGCTATTCCAACGTTCACTATGGCTTAAAAGTATTGTTACAAAAATATGACAGATTTTTTTGCTTGTTTAAGGAACAACAGAGTGTCAGTTATAATTAATAAGCTTTAAAATTTGACAATATTTTTACACCCTAAGTCATTTCTATTTGAAAAAAAAAATTTCCATTGACGCATATTTTGCTTGCATAGCAAAAGTTTCATACGTAATTTTTCATTTAATCATAATGGGATAGTAGCATATAATGTTAAGCAACTTATGATTTCGCTATAAATATGTAATGTTCGTAAGGAAGCCAACTGCTATCTTCCTGTGCCCAGACTCGAATCCTGGAGAAGACATGGATGTTTGCAAGCGTGCGGTGTTTATACGGCATGAGGAGATATAAAAACAGTGAAGCCGAAAGTGCTCTCGAGAGTCTGATTGTAGGCAAGTTGCGAAAGAGACCCTTGGATACGATTCCTGAGGATTTTTTATCAAAATTGGAAGCAGCTCTTCTTTTCTGATAGCGGCAATTCGGTCGCTGTCGGTGCCCCCTGGGCAATGTTCTCGGTGATAAGAAAGCTTAATGACTAATGATTTTTTTCATTTCCGATGAATGCATTAAGTTTAAAGCGTCAGGGCATTTCGATTAAAAACATAATGAAGAATGCTTTGAAAATGATCAGCTTCTATGTGTTTTTCAAAAGAGGCTTTTGAAAAACACATAGAAGCTGATCATTTTCAAAGCATGAAATCAGTTTGAGACAAAATGGCGCAGTTTTAGTTACATTAGCCAGAAGCGATTATGAAACTTTATAGAGAAAACCGAACAATGACGTATTAGAACGAAAGGCAGACATTCTTTGTTTCTTTCCATCTTAGAAACTAATTTCATTACCCAAAGCAATCTTTCTAAGTTTGACTGTTTTCTTATTTGTCCCAGTCATATTAGTATTACCCTAATCAAACTTGTAGCGAAGTTTAATCTAAATTATTCCAATTCATTAAATGAATAAATTCGTTTTTTTAATTTATGTATTATTTTAGTATCTGTATGCTTCATTTTGACTGCTGTCTGACAGTGGAATTATGAATTTAAATTGTTGACAACATTCTTTATAGAAGGAAAACTCCATGGTCTAAAATAAAACAAAAGGGAAAAGGAAGAGAAATGCGCCTAAAACACAGTCAATCAGAATTATCTCCAGAATTTTATCTTCAAAATAAGTGAAGGAAAAAGTAATTAATAATAATGTAATATGATGGTTAAACATTATCTTTAATGGTAAATGAAATAAATCACACACTTGGGACAAGAATGGTAAGCTACAAAGGAAATCTTAATACCTTGTTTTTGTAAAGGGTAAGACGTTTATATAAGTCGTTTTAATAATCATTATTATTATGAAAAAGAGTTTCAGGAAGCAAAAATATAATTTTAAAGTCATGTACACGCACAACCTCTCATACTTGATTATGTGGGTTACAATTGCCCTTGTATCAAGAAAATGGAATAGTAGTAAATTTTTTCTATTTAATAAGTTTCCTTTTCTTATTTTATTAGTTAGATTCGAAATTTACAGAATGTAACTTCATTAATGAGTTTAAGCTACTCTCTTATCCGTTTTTAACACTTACGTTTTAATGAAAAAGTAAGTTATTACTATATAAAATCATATGTAAAGATGTGAAAAAATAAGGATCTTGTTGCTATGTTTCTCTAACAGTCAAACTATGTGACAGAATAAATATTCACTATAAAATCCTTCAGTGGAAACTATTTTGAATGCTTGGAATAAATTTGTTCTAAAAACAATGAATATTAGTGTTAGCTGGAATACCACGTTAAGATAAATAAAGTTCTTCATTAAAAATGAATAATTTTAGCAATTTTTTTAATTATGTCGCTTTCAAAAAACATTATTTTTCCTACCAACCAAAAAGGAATCATTTCCTGCATTATTTATTAATTTATACATAGTCCGTTTTGTCTCAAGAACTGTGAAACACTGCCTGTCTAATTAAAGGATAAAAGGCAACATGGAAGATAATGATATAAAATTCCAGCTCCTAATTTTTATCTTTTTCCGTCGCACGCTGGAACGGTAATCAATGCTTGTATTAGTTAAAAAAGATACATAAAATCAAGAAATAACTGGAAAGAATAAAATAGTGCATAATGCTTAGTGTCAATAATTATGAAAAATTCTATTTTTTAATTCAAGTTTCGATGGAAAATATTTAACCATTAAAATTATAAATATAAAAGCAATATTGCGAGGGTTTTTGTTTGTTGGTATTTGGGTACAACAAAGCATACAAAGGCTATCTGTCTAAGGCAAAGCATACAAGGACTATCTGTCTAAGGGAAAGCATACAAGGGCTATCTGTCTTAGGGAAGAGATGCTTTCCTGAATGATTCTCTAAGGGAAACAGGCTTGTACTCACGTTACACATGGGGAAAACCTCAAAAACCAACTATGCAGCCAACCTGTTCTTCTATATTCTAATCTAGCGTGAACTATCAATATTAAGCGGTTTTAACCATTTAGCTATTAGTGGGGCAATTTAACCAGGAGCAGACACCATTACAGGTATTTTACCTTCACCTCATCTTTCTTCGAGTTCTAAACAAAGGCTAAGCGAAGCACACATAAAAGTCAATTCTTGAGAAACCAGGGCTCAGAATAAGCATACTTTAAGAAGTCATATTGTGTCATAAAATGAACACTGAGCCAAAGAACCTGAATGGATTCTCTGTTTCATTTCAATTTCTTTGATCTGTAAGTTAAAAGTTCTAGCCAAACCTGAAGCTGTGATGAAAATTTTGAAAATTTCGCTATTCTGTGGGGAGGAGAAATGATGAATATGTTCTAGTAAACAAAGTACTAGGTGATTCTTCTTTACGGAATGAAATTTTCTTTATCTTTAATGGTTGTTTTGTTCCAGCATTTCAAACGCAGCCCAAAAGACTGCCTTGTAAACTGAGGGGTTTCTTTGCATTCTTTAGATCTTTCCTAAGATTCAGATTATTCTTATAAGGATTATTGCACCGTTGCTTTGCAGACATTCATGGCTCGTGGAAAATAAATGCCTTCTCATTTAATATTGGATAGAAGAGATTGGTAAAATTATCTTACCTTTTTCAGTCTTCCTAGATGAGTAAAATTTCACATATTTTTCAATTAAACTTTCTTCACTCTCTATTAGTGAAAATTTCTGTCAAAAATTCATCCGCATGGCGAGTTTTATATGCCATTCTACACTGAAAATAAAACAAGCATGATTCGAAAAATGTAGAATGGATGTAACGAAGTAAATGTCTACTTGAAATTACAGTTTACAAAAATCTACAGTCTACCACACGGAAAATGATGCTTCCGTAATTTCTGCTCATGGAAAGAATTTGCATATGAGGTAAAAGTTAGAAAGACCGAGCATAAGGATGTTGAAAAAGCATTTCGAAAATGGTATACCATTCACAGAAGCCACAATCCAACAATACCTGGTCAAATGCTTCAGGTAATGCGCAATGAATTTGCTAAATACTCTGGAGAGATAAGCTTTTGTGTTCAAATGAATAGCTGAATAGCTTCTAGAAGCAGAATATTCAGGGATATTATATGGAAATATTATATAATATTATGTAGGAAAATTCCTCCGTGAATCAGAGTGTGCTTCATAAGTTGATGCAGAGAAATTGGAAAAAAATCGGATGATATCTCGCCCCACTACAAAAAAATTATATATTTTCATTACTGATGAAAATGGGCTATAAGATGACGCCAAACCAAGCATTAAAATTTAAAGAACAAAGGTGCGCTGGAGGAAGATAGGGAAAAGCGCGAGTGATAGTTCTTGTGTGCTCCAACGTAATGGCTCAAGAGCAATGTAGATTTTTGGTAAGTGAAAAATCGCATAAGCCAAGATGCTTAAAACTAATTTTTGCTAATTCTTTCTGTTTCTTGTAAAGATTATCGAAAGGTATGAGTGACGTTGTAACTCTTGGAGAAGAGCTACGAACGTAAATGAAATTTTGGCCCAAACACCACAGATTCTACACTTTCTCGACATTTGTATTTCACACATTAGGCGAAAACGTAGATTGTTTTCTTGCCACCTATTATTACTTCAATGCTTCAACTAACAAAACAATGGGGGATCAGGAACTTGAAGTTTCATTTTAAAAAGCAGCTCGTTTTAAGCATTCTGAAGAAGTACAGCAATCAGCAATGCTAGCGCTAGGAAACGCTTGACGACTTGCTAGAGGATCAACCATCGAAATGGTTTTCGGCATGCCGGCCTAGTCAAGGCGGTTGAAGAGAAAAATATTATGAACGAGGATTCGTTTGTCTCTAAATTGAAAGGTTTTATGTTAATTTGGAGAGAACTAGGATTTTTTAGAGCAGGAAATGTAAAAAATGAACAATGTCCTCTTCGGAACTCGAACATGGACCTCTCGAATATGTGCCGAGTGTTACACCACGAAAGCATGCTGGAAGGAGATAGAAAATATCTTATAAACTAACCAGCTCTCTTATTATTTCGTCTGTATTTATGCTTTCGTTAGCTCCGACCAGGACGCAAATTAATCATTGAGTGAATATATTAAGTTCATCTCCAAGAAGAAACGAATTATTGAGAACCTGATTTTACCTAAAAATATGCTACATATTCTAAGAATTAACATTTTTTGAATTAAAAAATTTCTGCATGTTAAAATAAAAATATATTCACTTAAAGTTTTGAACATATTTGCAAATATCAATGTAAATTCGAAGTGGTTTCATGCATAAGAAAAATGTTTATGCTCATCTAAGTCCGATCATGTGCCTGAAATTTGTCACTTGAAGGACCCGTCAAGCCTTTTCGCGAAAATATAGCATTGAGAATAAAAATTAAGATCTTACTATAACATAATAATAATACTGTGAAGTTCCTAAAAGTAAAACATTTTGAATCTGCAATGAGTTTTACTACGATAATAGTAGGATTATTAATAAAGGAAATTTTATTGTTTTTTCGCTGTCGGAAAGGTCTATTTCCCTTAAGAGGGTGTAAAGACGTATTTAGTTTTAAACGTATTAGTTTGTTATTTTATGGCAGTGTATATTAATTGCCGGTTTGTGTACGTCTGTAGTAGAATTAAGAGCCAACTTGCGTTAATTATCTCAGCACAGCTTCGACTAATTATTTAACTCAGTTTTAATTTTATATTTCTATTTTGAGTTACACCTTAAAGTATTGGCTAAGTTCCCAAGTACCAGGAGTACCGTCTGTAAATTCTTTCTTGAGTTGAATACAAGGGACTTTTCACTCTTCCTGCGTCTTCTTATTGATACAGTTTCAACTTAATAAATAGTCGCTTCACAATTCAAGTAAATATCTAGCAGGCAAGTAAAGTTAACTTAGGTAGAATCTTACAAGGGTTTTATTTACACAAACTTTGAAAGCGAAAGTGATGAAGACACTTCAATGTTTGAAGAATATGGATAAAATATTCCTGCAGTTAGCATCATGGCTTAAAAACTGCAGATTACGTCTGTACTAAGTAAATTTTGAAGAAAAATTCGTCAATATGTTTTGCTACTAATTTTTAGTGCTTTTTTATTTTTAGGTATAAAATGATTAGTTAAAATTATAAATGTGCATTTCAGTCGGATATATGTATTTCGAAAGAAGGGTTTGAATTTTGAACTATGCTCGGAGGGAGGATCTGAACCATGAGTTTTATACTAAATGATATATCGAGTAAAATTATTAACATATATTGAAACTCGAAAATAAAAAAAAGCAAATTTAATAACTGCCTGTAATAATAATTATAACTAACCCTTTATATGGCTTAAAAAATAGAGTAATTATTAATTACTTCTAGCAGATGTAACCATACTAGTCAGTTTTGCTGTGATTTATCAAACACTTTTTATACTTTTTCATGAGATAATCCGTTTTTCCAATGCACACCGGAAGGAAACATTGAAACTGGCATCACGTATCTTCGTTTCATTAACTAACGTTTTCGTTCTTGAAATGAATGCCAATAAATAAATGGAAAATCTCACATTTAGCTAAAATTAATTTGAATTTAATACTAATTTATAATAACCTGTGGATAAGCCGAATTTATAAAGAGAAAGAAAAATGCTTTTTAGTCCCTATTAAAGACATGCCGTTTAAAAAAAATATATATTCATTGTTTATACACAGGAAAACATTTTATTTTTATAACTAGAAATTTTTTTTTCTAAATCTGGATACTACTGTTACGGATTTGTATTTAAATAGCTTATGTTAGTTGAATTGTAAATTAAATGGTTTTATTTCCCGCGCAGTGCAGCGCGTGACGAACATTAAAAGAAAGCTAAGCCGGAAAATTGAAAATACAAGAGCGCGTGCATGTAACATTTAATAAACATCTCTTTTTGATTTCGAGAAAGTTCCAGAAAGTTCTCGCGCGCGATTTAAAAATCTTATAAAAAGGAGGAAAACCTCTCAATTCAGTTAGTCAGTGATTTTAGTTAGTTCGCTGTTGTTTTAAGAGTTTGTTTAGAAAACTACTCTTGTTGATTGTAGCGAATTCGCGGATAGGCTTTCTTTAGCTGTTTTGAATTAACTTCTGTTGAACGGTTGAGTAGTTAAAAGATAACTACTGTGAGATATTGTAAAACTGAAAGAATATCTGAGGGAATTTAAGCATTTTGTGATAATAATAAATTTTGTTCATTTTTCATTGGACTTGTGCATTCATTTCGTAACGAAACCGTACGCACGTAACACTATTGTACATTCAAAATACAAAATAAGCATAAAAATGAACTTTGATCTCATAATTCAATAAGCAAACTAATACAAATAAAAGGTCTGCTTATGTTTAGCGTGCCTCTAGAGAATCGCTTCTAAAAACATCGTCATTATCCACTATATCTTAAACGTATCTCTCTGCTTGTTTCTATCATACAAAAACAGATTCAGTTCCTTTTATTATGCTTATTTTACTAAAAAGTGCTTATTACTGTGTTTCAGGATATTTACACGGACGAAATTGGATATGTCACCGTGGATGACCATGATGACTGTCAGCTACTAAGTCTCAAAAGGAGAGGGTACATAACGAGATACGCCTGGTCTAGAAAATTCGATACCTGTGACAACCAGGATTATTATATTGAGGTAATTTGAACGAACGTTGCAAATGGAGTTCCATTGCTGTCATAGATTAAATATTCACATGTCAAACTTCGTCGTTTTCATCACTGTAAATTATAGCCTTTGAGAAATAAACTTCTCGAAAACTTTGAAAGAAATATTTATAAATGTAATACAAATGCTGCTGATTTTTTTTCTTACCTGAAGAAAAAGGGGAATTAAAATAAATATACTGACACAATCAATGATATTTAATTTATCTACTTAGGATTATTTTCAATCATATTGCTTAATGGAAAATCATTACCAGAAAATGTTATTTACTTCATTTAAATGGTCATAATGTGTAATATTAATAATTTTCTGGTTTCGTTTTTTACTGTTAGATGCCACATTTGAATTCTTTTAACTAAAATGTTTAGCTCACCATTCTCTGTCTTTCATTTTACATCACTATTAAAAATTCAGTGTTAAATTTTCGTTTAATTTGTTTAAAATTTGGATGTGCATTTTATATGAGCTTCGCTCTAAAATTATTAGGAAGTTTAGAGCGTCTTAAAGCATAGAGCTAATTAAGAATTAGAAGTATGATTTATGGATGATATATTTTTCTGCATTTAGCTAACACTGAATTAGTTTTCATTCTCTCAGAAAAGTTTGAGTCCATTTTCTAATAGGAAGGAATAATTAATCCTTTGATTACATTTGTAATTAACTAGCGAGTCAGATTTATTTTACTTACTTCAGTTACAACTAAAGTGAAAATTAAATAAAAGTTTCAAAGAGGAGAGTTTTAGTAGAGGAGTATTACTTTTGCATTGGTTTTTTGTAAAATATTTTCATTAATTAAGAAAATATTTTAGGGCATTTATAAAATTACTTCCTGTTGTTGTTGTGACTTATCGCACTTGCCTGACACTGACATCAGAACAAGCGCACGAAATTCATCGTGGCAAGGAGTATAAGACCGCGTCTGCCGTTGGTCTTGAGCACCAGGCAGGTGACAGTATGTTTTTGCTCAGTTTTTCCCTTAATTTTGAAGAAGGGCGCCTCAGGGGGACGGTTTATGGTAGTTTGTTAATTGGTTAAGGCAAATCATGCTATTGTTAAGGCAAGGATGCTATTGTGTATGATTTCTCGTAAGGGTAATTGGCGTTATACATGACAAAAACACGGAAACTTCATACTTTAGCCCGTTCGCCTAGGTTTGAGAGTAAGTCAAACTACTACTGTTCAGTGGTCTACCTGGCTACCATTTTAAGCGTAAAATTCGTATTATGAAATTACGAAAGTACACAACTGTCTTCTGTAGATAGTAAGAACCTTAGTATATTGTTAAGAAAATAGCGATAGATAATATTTGAAGCTTTTTATCAGGACAATTTTAGCTTCATTACGTGTTGCACTAAATTTTGTTGTAGCACTAAATTTAAACGAAATTAAAATGTATTAGAATCTTGTAATTAACATTGCCTATTCCGTTTAACTTAAGAAAGATTTTTTAATTAAGTAACATCATAGGAAAAGAAAATCTACTAAAATGTTTTAAAATGGAATATAAAGCTTAAGTTATTAGTAGACTAGATAACTTTGATACAGGCTGAGTTAAACTGAATCGAAGTTTAAAAAAATGCAGTATTATTTTAACTTTAAAAATATGCATTAATTGTTGTGCACTTAATCTCAGATTTGGATTTTTTGTTTGTTCTTAAATATTATGTATCAAGAATATGTTTCTTTTATTTCTAGCTTTCGTTTAAAAAACATGCTTTAAAACTTTTAAACAGTTCCTCATACATCATTTTAAGAAATATCGAATGTAAAATTACGAGATAAAAATCTTTAAGTACATGAATATCTTGAAAAATAAATAGTGTCAGGAAATAATTTGAAAAGCGACATTAGCTTAAAATAATTTATGACTACGTTAGGGTAATAATAATTAGGATAAACAGTTTTCACAAATAAGTCAGCAAAAGCTTATGCTTGGAAAAATCAAGTCTGGAATTTAAAAGGGCCCCAGCGCAAGAAATAGAAAAAAAAATTAAAAAAGTTCTTTTATTAAAAGTTTTTATAGGTCAGAAGGAAAGAATTTGTTTGCAGATTGGCAAAAGCTAAATCATTAACGCAGTGCCCAACTAAAGTAGAACTCTTAAAAATCATGCTAGCTTATCGAATTTGTGCGTGAGATGGTGAAAGAAAATATCTCAACTTCCTTTAATGAATTTAATTCAAATCTTTTCCACCCAAATGCGCTTTCAAAGTATTTCTTATAAATTGCTTTTTTTCTGTATTTATAAATACATAAAATGCAAGACGGGAGTCTTCTCATTTTTTTATTCGAGAATATTGAACTAATTAGAGAGCACAGAATAAGTTACTCTTTGAAAAGATGAATTACGTTTGTCCTGCTGTACATTGAGATTTTTCACTTGAAACTTCAAATGAAGTTTTATTTCCGATAAAAAGTTTACGAAAGAGAAGAGAAACATGCGTAAAATTAGGTAAAAGAACAACCTTTTATTTGTGACTAAACTCTGCGCCAAATACAAAGTTATTGCTTTGCCTAATCATTTTATGGTTAAATAATGCTCGATACATAGTATTATCTTTTTATTTTAATTATATTTACTCCTTCCCTCTAAAATGTTTTATTTTCAATAAATTTAAAAAAAAAGTTAATTTTCTAAGTATAGTGAGCTGTTATCAGTTCTACTATTGTAAGTTTATCCCCTCTGACTATAGTATAAAACATTTTATTACTGGGTTTTAATAATGATTTTGTGGTAATTGCTAAGTTTCGTGATCTGATGAAGAAAGGACAGTCAGCAAAGTTAAGAAACACTTATATATATATACTTTTACTTTATTATACTTTTGTTAGAACTTCAGTTTTGATTTATTATTGCAATACGTGTCATTTTTGTTTGTTTTGGAAACTTTACAACGTTATAATACTTTTTTAATTATACTGATTTGCCCATAATTTAAAGAGAAACATCGAATAATTATCGAAAACAAATGGTATCTTTAACTAATAAATAATAATAATAATAAAATAATAAATAATTTCTAACTATTAACTAATAATTATTTTTATTAGTTAATAACTAATAACTAATTTAATTAAATGCAAGTGCTTCCAGTAACACTGATAAAACTACAGACCATTTCTTTACAACCGCAAGCATCTGTTTGTGTGAGATATGTGGAAGAACTCGAAAGAAAAACTATTTTAATAGAAATTTTTCCATAATTCGTACCTGTACTGTCCGGACCTTAATGTCATTATAGATAATATGACATCAATAGGCTTAGATCTGAAATACATAAAAGCTTCCGCAGCCATATCCGGGATATTCAGGGGCGTGCAATCTAGTGAGAGGAAAATTTTATTCAGCTTTTTATACGCACTATTCTTCTTATTCTCTCAATTTGCAATTTCTGCTGCAGGGCATGTTAAAGATGTTCTTAATTGCATATAAGTGATAGAATAATGGTATTCTTTTATGAACACCGCAAAAAATTATGTTTTCCTAGAAAATATACCAAATTCGTACTAATTTTTGAGAAAAAGAATTTTGGAAAAAAATTCATATCACTTGTTGGATAGGGGGATGCAAATCTATTATACTTAAAGTAAAATTACTAAAAACTTTGTTTCACTCTCAAAAAACAGTAAAGAATTGGAATGATAAGGAATCATTTTCTGAGGAGTACATATTCTTGAAGCTATTGAAATGTTCTGCTTTTGTGAGTGCTTTATATTCTGTTGCAAAAATATTTTCATAAACACTGCGATTATGTAGGATTTTACAATCGAAATAGACAGATCTCACTGCAGCAATTCAATTATGTGACAAGATTTTAAAAGAACTACAAGAAATTCCTGATAATTCAGAAAAATAATTCAGCGCGATTTATATTCAGAGTAGGCTGAAGTTCTGCAGTAAATAAATGAAGAAGAATTTGATATTTTTCTTCCACAATAGGCAAGTAAGCAAACGTTGTTTTAATATTATAACTAAATAAACATAATCCTATTTTCGAATATCAAATTTTAATAATTTTTTCGATGATGCGATCTTGCACTTAAAAAGACGTTTTATTAAATATAAAGAAATATTAAATTAGTTTAATATTTTAATTCCTTGAAAGAATAAACTCCCTCTCCAATCTAAATATGACGAGAAACGCGAAATACTTTTAAATATACTTGTATATTCTTCTGAATTTTGGGATTGTAATATTGGCATTTCAAATGCTAATATCAGGTTTGCCAAAGGAAATCCTATCAAGAGGAAAAAATAGTTTATCTGCAATAGAAGCTTTAAAGACTTAAAATAAGGTGAATTTTCCTAATATTTCAATTTTTTAAAAATCGTAATAACAGAAGGGGTTAGCTCATGCATCACGGAAATATCGCTTTCTGCGTTAACGTATCTAAAACATTGTTTAGGAAATAGCATATGTAAAAAGGACTTATTTAGATGGTGCTTGTTGTTGAAAAGAAGGAGATTAAATATAAAAAACTCAGAATAAACATTAATATATGTTTAACGTAAATTAAAAAACTAATTTACGAATATCTTTGAAATGCTAAAAATTTAGAAGTATTTTTGCATTGTTCACTGGTATTTCATTAATCTTTTCCTATTAATAGCACAATGGAATAAAAACAATCGAATGAATATCATGTGTTGTATTGAAATAATCTGAGATGTGCAGATATATGATTTTTAGATTAAATTCAATTTAAATGTCAAAATTATAAATAAAAAAATGGAGCAACGGTAACTCTAACATGAGGTAACTTTGACATGATGATGGAGATTTCACCACCCAAAATCAAATTCTAGCTATTCCATTGATCATCATCCCTTCAACTTAAATGTGTCTTTGCTATCTATTTCCTATTCATAACACGTCTTTCGACAAAATCTATTTCATATAATACTTTCTGCAACCGTGCAAACGTCTGATGATTCGGAATATGCCTCATCAGGCAGCGCTTCCAGTACAAGCTCACAGTGGTTTCCCGTTAAAATTAGCAATTCCATATGCCTATAACATCATATCTATGAACTCCGCATATCTGAAAGCTTCCAACATTTCAAACGCATGAGAACTCAAATTAAGATTGGAGCCCCACATCCAAAACATTCTATATTAATTTTTAATAACACTTATTGTAAACAATGGGACAGATATATGAACACTTTCAGTGAACGGAAGGAAGAAAAAGCAGTTACAAGCCTTACAAAAGCCCTTTCTCCTAAGCATCATAAAGGCTTATCGTATTATTTCTAACTATCTGCACGTTATGAGCTTAAATTAAGAACAAGGCCCATATCATTTTCCATTAAAATGCATGCAAAAAAATAACCATTTTTTCCGTAATTAAAAATATATGTTTGGTGAAGAAATGTATTTACTTCACCTAAGCAATTTTTTAAATTTTGTTTCTAGTAGCACAACCAAGCATGTGAGAACTTTTGTTTTATTCCACAAAATTTATAGATATTTATTTATCATTTCAGATACATTTGTTGCATGTATTTAGCAAGGGATTCATTTCAAATTTGTATTATCCTTAATTTTTGAAGATGTGCTTAAATACAGGATAAAAAAGAGAGTCCAAATACGTTTCCTTTATATCCAAAGGAACTGTACTAGATTGCATACAAAAGAAAGTCTGTAATAAAATGGGTGAGCCCAGCCTTATGGAAGCAGTCGCATAAAGTTACCCTTGCAATAAAACTAGGAAGATTATCAAACGTAACTCTGCAACGCTCTGTGATAGGAGAGAAAAGACAATTGAAAAGTTGTAAAGCAGCATGTAATTATAGTGAATCGACATTCAGAAATGCATTAACCTGTGACATTTACCAGTTACGTGTCACCGAATACGAAACAGCTAGAGAATACACCGCTTTGATGAAAAGAAAGTTAAGCATGAGTTTTATTGTCTTACTTTATGATATGTAATAAATAAACTGCTTGCTCAAAGTTTCTCCTGCGTATTAAGACATTAATTTATATGCTCCCCTTATCACTTTAGTGTTCAGAAAGGCAAAAACATATCTCAAGCGACTACAGTTAGGTTAAGTTAGGTTAGATTATTCGATTCTGCTTACCAAGAGTCACCCAAATAAGGAGACGTCCTTGGCTTTATCGAACAACAAATTTACATAGTGAGTTTATGTAGCAAAGTGAAGAGTTAGATGCAGTTAATCATATGACTTTGGAAGAAAGATAATTATTTATCTCTGAAAATTTTTAGCTTTATTTAATTGCAAATAATATTCCTCATTGAATGTGGAAGACATTTGAATAAGAGGGTGAAGAAAGTGTTAGGCGTGAATTTAGAGATCACATTATAGTCAGCTGAAAAGACACACTTGAAAATGTTACTCGTACAACATTTTCGGCGAAAAGTTTCTCAAACACGCAGTATATATGTATAAATCTACTTTATGTAGATTAAAATTCTTTAAAATGCGAGAATTACAATAGAGCGCAACACTTTAAGTAGATATTAAAAGTCAAGGGAGAACGCGCAAAACGCCTGAAGTAGGTGTGCACAAGCCATGGCGACTAGTAAAGAGAGGCTGATGGGTTAATTAAAGACATTTCATTACAAATACAACTGAATCGTATGTGTAATGTAATTAAACGTAATCATCTGAACGACTTCAGATCAGCAAAAATGATAGGTACACTTGAGTAGGGGAGTAGCATGACGTGTGTAGCTCAAGATTTTAGTATTTACCGCAAGGTTGGTGACCAAGTACTTGGAAAGTCTTCCAAAACTTCGATACAGATGTGAGAACGACTTGTCCTAGTCAAGGAAAAAAAGTCAATGGATGACTGGCATACCATTCTGCAGAGGAAAGGAGACAGACACCAGTTGATGATCTACAAGAGTGTTGCGGTTTGCTGTGTCCAGAAGCCGTCATAAAAGTTGCCTGTCATCATGAACTTATTCACCCGTCGTCATGAGTATTACATTGACGGTCGCCCATAGGCGGCAGCGTTTAGACTATCCTAAGGAGCGCAAAGTTTGGACGCATTATCTGTTGGGCTCACGCCTTCTTTACAAACAAGAATCATTTCATTATCACCAATAATATGGACGCCAACTGCTGTCTAGAGAGGTGGAGACACAATTTTATCCTTGTTACTTCATGGAAAGAGTTAACTGTTGTCCTTGCGCGCTTGCTTCTGAAAGCGTTATACAGAATAGCCACACTGATTTCCACATTTTCGATGAACGTGCCGTTAATGGCTTTTGATATTATAAGTAAATGACCTTCCTCTGCATGCATCCGCTTTTAGATGCCATTAATGCAGATTTTGTTTTTATGAATGATAACGCCAGAAGAAATCATACTAATGCTGCTATAAAATGAGGATATCACCTAGAGTAGAGACTTGCCACTCTCCTGATATGAAATTTACAGGAAATAAGATGTATGCTTTGAGGATACGTCTTTTCCGCCCAATTGCATACATCGGCGAAAAGGCAATAAATGAAACAAATTCTTATTAAAGAATTTTAAGTTATAAGAACTTTATTAAGGAATGGATACTCTTACTTCAAGAATTGTTCATTCATCTGTTTTTGGATACAGAGAGAAAGTGCAATGCAAACACCGCATTTAAGGGAGGTCATATCCCTTACCATATGTTTGTTTTCTTCCTCTTAGGACGACACTAAGAGACTTTTACCAATGCTACGCTTTTTTATAAAATCTTTTGCTGCATGATTCTATACTTTTATGTATCGTATTCTATTTCCCGCTAATATGTTTCACTTCATCATTTAAGCGCAAAATACTGTGCTTCAATTCTGATTTTCATGTCTACCACGTAATTTATTGCGTAATTTGCAACAGAAAAGTTGATCTTTCAAGTCTTTTACACTAATATAATTTGGGAATTGCTATATTTGTTGATGAATATGCTTTTCTCTTCAAACAGCAATTCTGTATATGTTTGCATTATTTTATCAACCTCAAATTTAATAACAGCTCAGCATATCATCTCCAGTTCAAAGTTCCATAGCTAAACTTTTGCATCAAATTACCATACATACTTGATAATGAAACTTAAACAAACAAATAATCGACGATTGTTATTATGCATCTTTCTTATAACCTAATATATCCCGTCCGCAATATCTACCATACGTAATTTGCTCACTATATATTTTCTCCCTGCTTCCCGCGTTTCTCTGCGATGTAATTGGTTAGGACATCCGACGCGTAACTGGGAGGTTCGGTGTTTGAATTCCGGCGAGGGCATTGCACATATTTCACGTCTCTTGCATTAGACTCTACAACTAAGCAAATGAAACCTAAGAAAAGTAAACCAAGACTTGCAGTTATTTAATGGAAATTAATTAAAGCAAAAGTTATTCAGTGTCAGTTCTTAATGTACTTTAAACAAGGTGACCCTCATAAATACTTTAATTAAAAATTTAGGTAGGAAGTATTTTTTACGCATAAAATATGTTGAGAAAAATAAGTGAGATTTGCCAATTTACAATGAGTTTGAAAATGAAATCTCTAAAATGTGAATTGTATCAGACACAAGTCCGAAAATATATTTTCTAATCAGTATTTTAATGTCATTAATAATGGAATAATGGCAAAAGGTTCTTCAAAATACAGATCGAATTCATATTGAAGAGTGATTTATGTAATTCTAAAGGGAATGAGTACCGAAGACTAAAATGAGTAATTAATATAACGCTAAGTATCCGAACTGGAAAATCTTTATGCTTTTTTGGAGCAAATGATTCAATTTATGTCTTCACACTTTGATTTAGAGAGCGAAATACTAGTTGGAACTATAAAATTCTGGCTTCCAACATATATGAGAATTTAATTACTTCCTATATTTAATGTTTTCCTAAATTTAATGATTTCCCTGCTTATGTTGTGTAGGGGAAAATAAGGTGTGAAAATACAAAGCAAGAAATTTTGAAATTCCTTAATAATTACATCACACATTTTGAAAATAAAATACCAAATTTTTAATCTTATTTCTTAATGAACGTTTGATAATAATGTACAAATGCTGTCGTAGTTACACATACCCAGACTCGGTTTACATTGTAGAGACATTAAGTATTTTTTGGAAGCAGGCAAGATGAAAAATATGAGCAATCGCTTTCGCCGGGAATCGAACCACGGACCTCTGGAATACCGGCCCAGCGTGCAGAATCACTACACCACGAAGGCATGCCAAGAAGGTGGGAGAAATACCTTATAACGTAATAATAAATTTAAATTTCCTTGCTTTACTGTAGTGAACAGAAACATGTTATTAATTTTCACATACTCTTAGCTACACAGTCTCATTGTTTTAAACTAGCCATTAAGATATTCATTACCATATAAAAGATACAATCAATATACACATAAAACTTATTCCTAAATTTAAAATAAACTCCTGACTAACCATTTACGACTTACCGCATAATTTACACAATCATCCATGTATGCATGAAGGAGGTTAAGAATACTTACTTCTTTTTTGGTTTCAGAATAAGTTTTCTATATTGCTGCTTTGTTCGCAAGAGCACTGATTTTCACAGATAGGTAGTGTTCGTAAGAGCATTGACTTTCACACAGTTCGATACAGTTCATAAGAACACTGACTTCCACACAGTTCGTAACAGGAAGCATTTTCATGTCTGAATGGAAAGCAGGAAAAAAAATGAACACTCTTCCATCTCTCCTTTTTTTCTTTTCTTTTACATATCTCGATCAAGCAAAGGAACGAAGCTGCAACAGAAAGACGTCTCACTGAACCTCTCCTCCTCCTTTCACAAAATTTTTTATTTTAAACTTCAGGCGTGATTGTTAATTAACCACTTTTCTGATGCAATCACGCCATCTTGAACACATCTGGTCAATCACCGTCTGCCTCAGCCTTTTACAAACGAATTATATCCACGAAATAATTAAATTCAGGCACCGCAGAATTTTTTTAGCAAGCCCGAAGAAAACCCGGTGTAGGTATTTCCTCTTTTGTTCGCTGCAGGATATTTCCAGAGATACAACACACCCCGACAAAATGTCTCCCGGGAAACAATATGTTAACCTACTTCTCTTTGCATCATAAGTCAAGGAACAATAAATGCCGTCAGTTCCCACTCAAGCCTTTTCTTTTATACAAAGTCGCCGCTACGTAACATTCCCCAACGGAATTCAATTTTAACTTTCCTCTTCTAAGCTTTCAACACAGATCCGTAAGAAAAGCCTTTTCAAATATCTTTCCGTTCGTCAGTCTTCGAGACTTAATTTTCATTAAAAGAAGGAAAAGGCATTCTCTCTTTTTCTGTAACAGACAAGAAGGCAAAAGGATCCTTTATCCTAATCGCAGTCAGTTTTACTAGCGCCTGCCTTTCACTTTCTGTCACTAGTTTCCGATAATTAGTCAAAATCTCTAAACAGCACTTAAGCAAAAGAAATCGACCATTACAGACACTGCATAGAAATGCACTTTTAAACCTGCATTCTGTTGTTTTACTTTTATACTAAAATATTTGCCGTAATTTCATACATTATCCTTAATATTTAATAGACTTTTTAATTCAATGAATCTTGCATTTATTAAACAGGGAGGGGGAAATCTGTTCTTTGACTTTTCGGTCAAAATTTAGATTTTATTGTTTTAAACAAGGAAAAAACTAGTAAAACGACTAACAAAAAACGGTTGAATTAAGTTTCACTTTAAAACAATTGTCTAAAATTAATTAATAATTTTTAACTTTTCAAAATGTTCCCGACATTCAAAGAAACCTAGAAAGCCCGAAACTAAACTTTTGACTAATTATCGAAACAAATATCTTGTAGCAGTATTTGGGTATGTTGCTGACAATTAATGCAAGCTTCTCTTTTGTTAGAAAATAAGTTTGTAAAATAATGTTATTTTCTTCTTTTCTCGATCAGTAATTGAAAGTTTTACTAAAAGCCTTCATTTTAATTAAAATGTCTAAGCAACATGCTTAAACGGTTGAAAAAGAAGAAGTATCGGATTTTAAAGAAAAGCATTTTTTAATAAGATTTTCTTAATGCATGCATTTCTAGAGTAAAATAAATAACATAATTAAATTTTCAATTTCAAAGCATCGAAAGATTTTACTGCAATTATAGTTTCGATTTGTACCAATATTACAAAACTACAGAACTAATTTATGCACTTTATGTCTTTTAATGTAAAATATATCCAGCATTGATATTTGGAATACTTTAATAGAAATGTTATTGAATCTTCTCTTCATTTCATTTTGGAAAGTTTTGCTGATAAGCCTTTTCTTTACCATAACACATATAAAACCACTATAATTTTAAACAATGTAAAAGTGCTTACCTGAACAAAGTAATAAATATCTAATTAATATAATATATTAAATAATAATACCATATTAATTTAACAGCTGCTTCCTTCATTTGTTTTCAATTTAAATTATGTATTTTGATTTATCAACTTAGCTAAGCATGGAAAAAGAAGGAGAAATAATAATAGTTTCGCCTTATTTTTTCATATTCTGTGTCAACAATGAAATGATTATAAATCTTTGATTGCTCTTTGAGCAAATTTGTTGAATTTGGAATTAATTGGACATTTCATCCCCTTTTCCTATTATTTCAGAGGTTTATAATTATATTCTACATGTATTAGCGCATTCAAAGGAAATTTGTCTTTGGCAGCACTTGAAATGCAGCCAAAAGCAGCTATGGAAAATTTTGGGATGTGTTCATAAAACAGGAAAATCTCACTTAAAGAAATATATTATTTCTTTAGCTGTAGGAGCCGGAGGATTTTTTATGTTTGACGAATAGTTTAGAATATTTATTAGATGATAATTCAGATTTTTCCTTCCTTACCACGTGACTTGATGGTGCAACTGGAAGCACGTTCGGCTAGATAACAGAAGGCTGGAGTTCGAATCTCAGTAAGGACATCATTGATTCTTCCTATTTCCCGAATAATTTTGAATGAATTTTGAATATGGAGAAATTCAAAAATTTTCGCAGAAAAACTCTAAAAGACTCTACAAGTGCCTTCTGAGTTAAAATGCAGTGGACGATAACTCGTTCCCACTTGGGTTTGCCGACTCAGTGTTCTCCTCCTCAGTCATCCTTTAAGTGGGGAGGAATGTAAGGAATATTCTTTTTTCTCACCGCCTGCGTTTGTGGCGCAATCGAAAGCCCATCCGGCTAGCATCGGACCCGAGGTCCGGAGTTCGAATCCCGACAAGGGCATTGTTAATGTTTCCTATTTCTTTCTCTGAAATAAACCTACTGTTAAATATTTGCATAAGTCGCCTGTAGTAACGGCAACCGCCGGCAATAAAAGGAGGTGCTTTCCTTAGTGGCACCGCAGTTCCTTTTAGTTCGAGCCAGAATAGACCTGCCCGGGGAGAAGCCAGGGGATGAGAGATTCCGGTTTCCGCCCTGTTCCGGTTCCCGTCTTGTTGCGGATCCAGTCCTGTTCCGGTTCCCGTCTTGTTCCAGTCCAGTTCCGGTCCTGATCCAGTCCTATTCCAGTTCCAGCCTGGCCGTTTAAGTTCAAAACACGTAGGAGCGGATGTCTGAATTCAGCGAACTGGAGATATACGCCGAAAGGGCTAGATGGATTCTGTCTTTTAGGGGAAAGTGTTCTTCACCGTGCCGGCATAGCTGTTACTATAAAGCACTTTGAAGTTTTCCACCCAAGATGTTAAGTTTTTGTTTGTGATGTTAAGTTTTCATCAGTGTTGAAGTTCCAGTTAAATAAACCTTTAAGTTTTAGACAAGGTTTTTGTGTTCTTCAGAAAATTTTAGATTCGTAGTGAGATATAACACATAGGATTATTATCGGAAAAATCAACATTTGGCATCAAGCGACAAGACATTGTCTGCAAGGTAAGCGACTTTTTTATTTTTGAATCATGGAAGCTTTAAAATTAGCAAGAACTCAATATAGAAGACTATTCAGTAAAGCTTGTAATGAATTTGACAATGAAGAAACTAAATTTAATCAGGAAGAAAAATTAATTAAAATAAAAGTTATTTCCGAGAAAGCTAAAGTTTTGTTTGATACTGAAATGAAAATACGAGAATTAATGTTTAAAGAAATTACAGATGAGACTTTACTTATAAGGAAATAGATGAATCTGAATTATATTTTGATAGGTGGAGACTTCTGGAAAGTAAAGTAAAAGATCTTACTTCTGGAACCCCGAATGTAACTTTAATTGATCCGTCCTTTGTTCAGAATAAAATGTTACATTATCCGAAGATTAAATTGCCTATCTGTGACGGCAACGTGAAGAAATGGCTAGGATTTTGGGGGCAATTCCAAAAGATTGATAAAGATCCTTCATTAGATAATAATGATAAATTTGCTTATTTAGCACAGGCTATGGAGAAGAATTCTCCTGCAGAGGAAATAGTTAAAAGCTTTCCGCCAACCGGCGATAGTTACAAGAGCGCAATCGAAGCATTGCAGACGCGTTTTGGTAACAAAGAATTACTAACGGAGATTTATATTCGTGATTTGCTAACCCTTGTTATTCAAAAACAAGGTACACACTCTTTGCGGAAACTATACGATGAACTGGAATCTAATCTAAGAGCCTTGGAGATATTGGGAATAAATAGAGGCAAATATTGCGCGATATTATATCCATTGGTAGAATCAGCATTGCCGAATGAAGTCTCAAAAACGTGGGAGAGACTTAGGTTTTCGCGTAAAGGATCAGAAAGTTTAACCGGCGAAAACGCCCAGTTAAGAGAAAGGGAATCTGACCTTGAGCGCCTTTTATGTTTCTTGCGCAGTGAAGTTGAAAGTGAGGAAAGAATTTCTTTAGCAGCTAAATCTTTCAATGTTTCCGATCGACTGGCTCACGGTAATAAGAAAGGGAATTCGGGTTTAAAGATAAGAGAACCTCGCTTAAAACCTACGGCAGCTGAACTGTTTACTTCTTCTAATGAAGCTAGAAAAGGCTGCATATTTTGTTCCAGTATAAATCATGGTTCTGCGGAATGTTTTCAGGCGCGTAACTTATCGTTGTCAGAAAGAGAAGTTTTGGTCCAAAGGACACGCTCTTGTTATCTGTGTCTGAAATCTGGACATTCTGTCAGGAGGTGTAGATTAAAAACAGTTTGTTTTACATGCGGCAAAAGGCATCATATTTTTCTATGTAAGGGCCATTCACAAATGAGTGAGACAAGGGCAACGGAACAGCCTCCAAATCAGGCTGAAACACTCGCCAACATTTCTTCAAGGTCTCCTAAAGTTTTGCTGCAAACAATAAGAGTAATAATTAAAGGGCATAAAAAATCTCGTTCGGCACGAGCTATAATTGATACTGGTTCTCAAAGGTCGTATATTCTGCAAAGCGCAGCTCAAGATATGGGTTATAGGTATACGGTAAAGGAATACCTTAGCCACGCATTATTTGGCGGTACAACGACCAGTTTGTGTGAACATAAAGTTTACAAAATTCATTTATCTAATATGTCTGGCTCGTACAGTTGTAATTTTGATGCGTTAAGTCAGCCTGTTATTTGTAATAATATACCTTCTATTGGACAAGGAATATGGCTTAAAGAGCTTGCTGACTGTGGAATAAGTTTAACAGATCGTTTAGAAGGACCCATAGAAATTTTAATAGGAGCCGATGTTGCAGGACGATTATTAACGGGGAATCGTAAACAAATTTCAAACGGTCTTGTAGCTATTGAAACAAAGTTAGGATGGACGGTTATGGGAAAAACCGGGGAGTTGAATAGTGAAGGTTCAACATTCTTAGTTACATCAATGTTGAATAAAGAGGCTTGTATTTCTGATTTATGGGCCCTCGACTCGCTTGGTATTACGGACCCATCCGAACAAAAGAGTAAATTGGAATTGTATGAGGCTACCAGGCAACATTTTCTTGATACTGTAAAAATAGAAGATGACCGCTTTGTAGTGTCTTTGCCTTGGTTGGAAGGGCACCCTCCCCTGTCGGATAATTTTGAGTTATCGCTTAAAAGGTTGCACGGTACGATTAGGCAACTTGAAATAGATAATCTTCGCCAAGAGTATAAAAATATATTCCAAGAATGGCTCAAAGAGGGCATAATAGAGGAAGTACCCGTAAATGAATTAGATTTACCCCATCATTATTTGCCACATAGACATGTTGTTAAGGAACATAGTACTACGAAGTTACGGCCAGTATTTGACGCTTCGTCTAAAGTAAAGGGTTCTCCGAGTCTCAACGATTGTCTTGAAAAGGGATTAAACCTTATTTCATTTATTCCTACAATCTTAAATAGATTTCGCCAAGAAAAAATAGGGGTGATTTCTGATATTTGTAGATATATATATTTCTACAAATTGGCCTGAATTCTAGTGATAGAAACTTCCTCCGATTTCTTTGGATAAAGGGTGAAGATGGCTTGAAGCATTTTCGTCATTGTCGAGTCGTATTTGGTGTAACCAGTAGTCCATTTTTACTTGGAGCTGTTATTCTATATCACTTAAATTCAATTTTGGAGAAAAATGATGCAGATGAAAAATATTCTTCCAACATTATTGTTAAATTAATGAATAGTTTCTATGTTGATAACTGTGTAACAAGTGTCGGAAGTGAAGATGAATTACAGCGCTTCATGAAAGTATCTTCAGATGTTATGGCAGAACGAAAATTTGAATTACGGGGTTGGGAATATACCGACTGTAGTTTAGAAACAGAAACTATTGCGAATGTATTAGGTTTGTTATGGGAAAGACAAGGCGATACTCTTCAAATAAATGTTGCTAATTTACAAAATCTTTGTTTCGAGAAAGTTACGAAAAGAAGTATTTTGGCAATAGCCCATAAAGTATTTGATCCCATCGGTATAACATGTCCAGTCCTTATATTACCTAAGATGTTATTACAGCGTACATGGGAAACAAAAGTAAAATGGGACGAAGAAGTTAACACCGAAGTTAAAAGTAAATTTTTGAAATGGGTAAAAGACATTTCTCTTTTGAAAAACATTAAAATTCCAAGGTGGATACGATATCAGCCAAAACAGTGTTCAATCCATGTTTTTTGTGACGCCAGTCAAGCAGCGTATGCGGCAGTAGTTTTTATTCGTGTAGAAGAACCTGAATCAGTTAAAATACAGTTGCTTCAGGCTAGGTCTAGAGTTTCCCCTTGTGGTAAAAAGGAAACTACTATTGTAAGATTAGAATTGTTAGCAGCAACTATTGCATCTCGTCTTGCTGCAGACGTTCTAAAAGACTTTGAGGCCAGAAGTATATTTTTCTGGACAGATTCAACTACTGTCCTTGCATGGATAAAAAGGGAAGAACAATGGGGGACATTTGTAGAAAATAGAGTACAGGAAATAAGGCTTTTGACACGTGTGGAGGATTGGAGGCATATACCTGGTCACCTTAACCCTGCAGATCTTCCAAGTAGAGGGTGTTCAGTTCGCCAACTCTCCCGGTCAAAATGGTGGGAGGGTCCGAGCTGGCTTTTAAAATCGCAAGAAAATTGGCCGAGTGCCGAATTTATAACTAATGAAGCGGAAATAGCCAGCGAGAAAAAAAAGGCAGTAGTTTCATCTCTAGTGTCTACTGAAAGGTTTAGTTTGAGTGAGCGATTTTCTAGCTTTCGAAAAACAGTTAGAGTTGTTGGTTGGATTCAACGATTTTTCTTTAATTGCAGAAATAAGAAAAAAAAGAAAGGTGAACTCACTGTTGATGAAATTGATTTTGCAGAAAAGGTTGTTATTCGCTTGATTCAATCGGAATCGTTTCAGGATATAGAAGACGCACGCTTACGAACTCTTAGTCCATTTTATGATGCGGGAATTGTAAGAATTAAAACTGGTGCGTTTCGAAGAGATGACACGTTAGAGTTTAGAACACCTATAATATTACCAGGAGAACATCCATTAGTTAGGAATTTAATTATGGAAGAACATAAAAAGAAAGGACATGCAGGTGTACAATATATACTGAATACCTTAAGGGAAAGGTTTTGGTTGTTATCTGGCAGAAGAACGGTGCGTTCTGTTTTGAGTAAATGCATTACTTGCAAGAGATATTCTGCTGCACCTGTTGACCACATATCAGCTCCACCGCCAATAGAGCGAGTAAATGATTCAGCAGTATTTCAAGTAACGGGTATAGACCTTTGTGGTCCTTTATTGTTGAGAAACAAAGAAAAGGCATGGATTTGTGTTTTTACATGTGCCGTTTATAGAGCGGTCCATTTGGAGTTGCTGACTTCTCTATCTACAGAAGTGTTTCTTCAGGCTTTTCATCGGTTCGTGTCACGAAGAGGTAAACCCACAACTGTGTACAGTGATAATGGAACTAATTTTGTAGGAGCCTCAAATGCATTGAAATTAATAGATTTTGAACAAATTAATCGGCAGGCAGCCAATGAGCGGATAACATGGAAATTTATTCTCCCTGGTGCTCCATGGTGGGGTGGTTGGTGGGAACGTCTGATCGGAATGATGAAGCAAGTCCTTAAAAAAGTTCTTAAACATGCTTGTTTAAATTATGAAGAAATGTACACGATACTGTGTGACTGTGAAGCGATTCTTAATGACCGACCGTTGACAGTAATTCCTTCCGATCCTGAATTTAAAGCTTTAACTCCTGCCGACTTTTTAAAAGAAATTAGAACTAGTAGTTTGCGGGATATAAAATACGGTATTAAATCAAGTAATTTACAAAAAAGATTTCAGTATATTCAAACTGTACGAGAAGCATTTAAAAATAGATTTCGTAAAGAATTCTCAAGGTTTCGCATAAAAGAGCTGAAAGGAAAGTTACTATTAAATTAGATGATATTGTTTTGATCGGTAGTAGTGACAAAAGACTTTTTTGGCAACTTGGTCGTGTCATAGAACTACTTCCAGGACCTGATGGAATAAATCGACTTGCAAGAGTAAAGACCCGAAATGGAATTTTGCTTAGAGCAGTTCGAGCTCTGTATCCTTTAGAGGTAGCGCAAAATGATGTACCCGTGAAGCTGCAGAATGAAAAACAAGATTCTTTGTCTGAACTTAAACTCAACATAGATGATAAATCTGTCAGGCCTGTAACACGATCTGGTAGAACTGTAACTCCGCCGGACAGACTGGCCTATTAAGGCTTTTTGGCATTGTTTTACTTTGATGTGAAAGTTCACTTTTTTTTAATTTTTCTTTTTTTTTTCCCCTTAGGTGGAAGGATGTTAAATATTTGCATAAGTCGCCTGTAGTAACGGCAACCGCCGGCAATAAAAGGAGGTGCTTTCCTTAGTGGCACCGCAGTTCCTTTTAGTTCGAGCCAGAATAGACCTGCCCGGGGAGAAGCCAGGGGATGAGAGATTCCGGTTTCCGCCCTGTTCCGGTTCCCGTCTTGTTGCGGATCCAGTCCTGTTCCGGTTCCCGTCTTGTTCCAGTCCAGTTCCGGTCCTGATCCAGTCCTATTCCAGTTCCAGCCTGGCCGTTTAAGTTCAAAACACGTAGAAGCGGATGTCTGAATTCAGCGAACTGGAGATATACGCCGAAAGGGCTAGATGGATTCTGTCTTTTAGGGGAAAGTGTTCTTCACCGTGCCGGCATAGCTGTTACTTTAAAGCACTTTGAAGTTTTCCACCCAAGATGTTAAGTTTTTGTTTGTGATGTTAAGTTTTCATCAGTGTTGAAGTTCCAGTTAAATAAACCTTTAAGTTTTAGACAAGGTTTTTGTGTTCTTCAGAAAATTTTAGATTCGAAGTCAGATATAACACATAGGATTATTATCGGAAAAATCAACACCTACTGATACTATAACTGTATCGTTTCGAAAGGGCTCTAGCCACTCAGACTTACCGATGCGTTTTTATGCCTATATCTCTTTTCTAAACGTGGTGATTTTCTGTGTAACTGCGTAAAGTCGAGCGTATATAGTGACATTAGAGAAGTTGCAAAAATCCTAAAGGCATATTGCTGCACTACGTATAGTTGTCCAAAACATTCTGTGCCTAATATCGAAACATTCTGTGCCTTTAACCTTTAATTCAAAAATAATTTTGTCAATTCATTTACTCACTAGAGCACATCAAAGCACAGAAAGATGTCTCGTATGCATTATATTGGCTTCTAATTCATACACAGTTCATAGTGAAGAAAACAAGGGCAATATTATGAAAAGCTTTGGCACTTATTGCGTATTTCTTCCGCCGAGTTCATCACAGCACGATTTTGGTGAGAAAATGGACGTATGCACTATTTTCTTACTGGACATAAATGAATTCATTATAAATGAGAAACTGAACGTTATTTGATTCTGTCAGAAATTCGATTTACGATATTTACTGTTTTACATCGTAACACATCATGTAGAAATGGAAATAACAAGCAGATATTATTCATTGCAAGAGTTCAATTTTTCTAATTTTTTAAAAATATAAATTTAAAAAACTAAAATCTTTTTAAAAAATAAAATTTTTGAAGAAAAAATATTTTAAAAGCATTAGATTACTGTCATTCTTTTGTATTAGTAGATTAGATAGAAAAACTGTGGCCTTTCAGAATTATTTTTACACAGCAAGAGTAATAATTTTAAGCTTTCTTTATATGCTTAGGCTCATTTCGCTAAGCACTGAGCTCAGCCTTGCTCTGCTTAGCAGTGAAGAAAGAATTGTTTTGTCCCTATATCCAACCCTCTTATTTTTAAATGATTCAAACTGTATGAATTTCTCTTATTCATGAAACCTATCAATAACCTGGAATTAGTTTTCATAACAGAGTAATACCCGGCTTTTATTTATGGCGCATTTAAAAACCTATAGATCTGTAATATTCAAGATAAGTGAATATGTTTCCTATGTTAAACAGAGAGAAGTTAAAAAGCATTTTTTTAAAGGATAATATAAAAATCTCAACTTCCAGTGTTTGGAGCTAAGATTTTGACACTTGACTTAAGTTCTACTGATAATTAGCTTCATGTTGATTCTTTACTTTATACCCTGTTTCGTCACGCACCCCCCAGACCAGAGTTCTATGAAAATGTTATGACATGCAGCGTAGTTTAAAAGAAGAAAGGTAATCATAATCAGTATGATTATGTAGAAGTTTGGCAGTTGAATGCTGCTGCTTTCTTAGAGCGACGTACGGTCGAGTAGCCTGGCGTTGTAACGTGTGGTAGTGAAAGCCTGACGTTGTCGCGTCATAAGTATTGAAAGTTGTGTTTTTCCTGCCTGACCCAGTTAGTGTTGTAACTTTGAGCAAAGTCGCTGGAGTTGTAACCAGTAAATTGTTGAATTCCAGTAAATAGCCGTCAACAACAACAACAACAAAAAAAAATGAATAGATCTTGTTTTGAATTATTTTAGGGAGAAACCCCCAAGTTGTGAGGAATAAGGTTTTTACGTTAATATTTAAATTTTGAATTGTATCTTCCGTCCGCAGTAAGCATTAAGGAGAGGCGATAATTCACCAACACACAGAGGTGACGTCTGAAGGTTAGCTGTCAAACGCATGTAATTTAATAAAGTAGATAGATAGCTTTAGTTGCTAAAAATTCATTGCTCCCTTTAGTTACCGTTTCTTGGAAGACTTTGGCTTCCATATGCTATGGCGGTCAGCGCAGGATGACGGGTTCCTGGATAAAACATGGATGTTTATGACTGTAGGGTGTCTGCATTACAGCGGCACTTAAAAGCTGTCAAGCGAAATATCCTTAGGAGAGATTTGTTGCCAGAGAAGAGATGTAAAAAATCTTAAGCGTCAATTTCGCGGAAAATATGTAAGGTTTTATTTTACTTAAATAATCATTATGCTATAAACTTTCACTGTAACTTCTTCTTTCCATATTCCTCCCCAGAATGCAAATTCAGTTTTCGGGCATTTGAGGTGAAGTTTTGAATTTTAGATTAAAATTTATGGCAACCGTATCTTGCTATTATATGCTCTCGCCAGCTCTGCTGAAAGTTATATTCTGGCCTTAGTACCTTCCTAGCCGATGCTTTAAACTACTCATAACTATCTGAGCCAGCTTAGTAACCTATTTTATGTGTAGTCTTAGTCTACATTATCAACGTTTGAATTTAATTGTCTATTGTGTTAATTTAAATATCCTCAAGTACAAGAAGTTACGTCTGTAGCATTAATTTGCGCCTGTTCTGTTCCATTTATAACTAAATAAAAAGGTTATTTTAACCTTCTTCAGCATTTTGAAACTTGCTTTAGACCCATAAATAACTCGCTATCTTCCGAGTAGGGCCTGCATGATTTTATTAAACTATCCCAATTATAACGGAATCCTACAAACCATTCGTGAAAACTAGGATTTAGCTAAGCCAGATAGCTCTCGTAGGCTTTTCCTAAAAAAATTCAGCTTTGGAAGCTTCGGAAATTTTCCTTTACTGCGAACATCTTAATGAAGTAGCTCCTATGCCTCTCCTGTTGGGAGTGGCAAAAGAATGTTTTCCGAGTCCCACCTCTGTTCTTTCGACCAACCTTCTATACAAGTGTTAGTTGGTAGGAACAAGCTTTGACCAAGTTGGAGTGAAGACTGATGAAACTGCAGTTATCCATGAGTTTTAAATTTATATATGTTAATCTGTATGTTGAAATTTTTCGCTGTCTGTAATTTATATTGCACAAGGTTATTTTCCTCATAAAATCATCGAATTATTTTGGGAAAAATGTGTATATATTCATCTTTCACTGGCGTTTGTTTAAATTAAGTGCACAATGTTGCAACAAAATGCTTGTTACCATTCTGAGCTGGAAGATCAAATTTCGCGATTATCTGCACTATTTAATTCTTTTACAATAGAATAACTTTTTATGGCTGGTTAACTGCCATTTTCACCACGCAGGTTGGTTTTGATTCCTTTCATATCGAATATTTGCGAAATTCCTTGCACTGCCTTTTGACTCTGCAGCCTGTTTTGCATAATAATTAGTGTGAAACTGTGTTGATAAGTTACTGCGCTTAAATTTGCTAGTGCATTAAGCCATATGATGTTTTTTATGTAAATGAGTGAATCATTTGGAGAAGAAGTTGAATATTTATATTTTAATCAATATATGTTTCCATTATTATCTTACAAAGCTGTTCACAGCATTGCATTTTCTTGCCGACATTAATGTAATGCAAAATACTATAACATTTACATTCTTTAACAGGATGGGACAACGCACATAGTGTATGCAATGGGTCATGGGCCTCTCCGCAGAATTGATGGCATGAATTTATTTAAAGAAAAACACGGTTTTCAAAGAGTGCAGCTATTGAAGAATATTGCTCCTAATCCAGTTTTTCCAGATGACGCCCAATCTTTAACGATACATAATGACAAGGTAAGTGCATTTATTGTCTTTTAGATCCTGCTTATGATCATCACTTGATCAATTACATAAAGCACTTTAGGACTGTTTGTTAAGGTAAAGGGTACCTTGGTGGTATACTTTAAAAAAAATGGTTTATCCTCATGTTAGATATGGGGAAATACGAAAATGCCCATGAAGGCAATCTGTTTCGAAATATCAACGTCCTACAATTTTGTTTTGGTCATTAATGAGTGAATATTCTTCAAAACTTTTCAGAGATTTATTGTCGCTCATTTACCTGCAAAATAATGGCAAGGTTAATTACACTAAAAAGTAAAAAGATTTTTCCAAATTACATTAAAATAAAATCAAAATCTAGTTTATATTTTGATCAACATTTGTAATTTGATAAATGAATTTGAATTCCTTAAAATTTCATATATGCTACTGTAAACGATCGAAGTACGATAAATCTCAGAAATTTAAGAAATCATTAGCATTTGTTTTATGGAATATTAAGTGTAAGAGTCAGGAATATGTAGGAAATATCCAAACTTCAGGCACTAATAGATACAAAAACAATGACCCGGAAACCTGATATTTTCGCCATCAGTACCAAAGCGAAGTTGATACTAAGATAATGGTCTGATGGAAAAGAAGAAATTCTTTATTGCGTTTGCTATGATGAATTAGTTAAGGTGATGTACGAGATCCATATCGATTTCGTCAGGCTGTGCGAACTCACCATAGCAAAAATAGTACGGATACAGTGCATCATGTTAAAAACTCTCAGATTATGGGATGGAAATCCAATTGCAGTTCAGTAGAAAAATCCCATCATTGTGAAATAGAAGAAAAAAAAAACTCCAGGAGGACAAATACGCTTGTTTTCAGACTGGGAGAGAACGGTATACTATGCTCTTATTACAGTAGACTGCCTTGTTATGCTCTGGGATACAAGCGGTTAATTAATAACAGTAAAAAGCGCACATTTACAGAGCTTTTCCACAGCATTTTATCTTGCTTGACGATGGCAACTCTCAACCAGCACGCTTATAAGACTTCGAAATTTGCAATTTCTTCCTTTAGCGATACGCGACATCAAAAGTCTTCAAAGGAGTCGCTAGGCTGCTATCCAGAACAAATTTACACAGTAACACAGTAAGCAATTAGGGATCGCCGTATTGGACTTCAAAAATGTGTTTGATTTGATGACTGCCATTTAAGTAACGTAATTTTAAAACAAAAATATAGAGTTCCTTTATGAATACGATATTCTTGTTACGTGATAATATCTTACTCTGTGATCAATCGAACAGAATGATACAAACAATGTTATATTGATGCGGAGAAATAGTTAAAAGTGAGTCTACCGTTTTCGCAATTAATCATGTACATTGTATTCATGTTACATTTGTTATTTCTCTTTCCTGTTGAAGTTTTATATTGGATCTTGTACAAGAATATGGCAGTTTAATTTGTCTTTGAGTATTTCAAATTACGTGAGCTGTGCGAAAAAGCAAAAGATATGGAGAAAACCTCGGGCAAGGAAATCCATACTGCAAAACAAAATAAACTCACTTTATTGAATTGACGCATTCTATACGCAAGCCTACTCCCATATAACAGCCAACAATAATGCTCAATTAAAGAATTCTTCAGATATGAAAAGAATTATCTACTTAAATCGAACTTGCAAGATGTTAAAGAACTTGCAAGATGCTAACTTGCAAGATGTTAAATTAAATAACGTTTACTGAAATGGTCAATGAGTTTTCAATGGGATTCCAACTAACTTCCTTATATAACAGATGGACAAGGCACTTAAGCAGGAGAATAATTACTGGACATAACAATATGAGGGACTTCACAGATTATCCTCTAACAGCATTCCATTTGTAATTACTTTACTTTGCGTAGTCTTTGAGTCAGTAATTATATTAAGTAACACTAGAAAATGAAAGGGAAGAAGATCTCAAAATTTAATTGGTTTAGGAAAATCAAAGGCAGAAACAAATCAAAGTTGAACTAGCTGTAAGTTTGAGGTTGGTATAAAGCAATAAAGAACCGGCTACAACATGAGAAATCCAAATCCTATAAACAACTAATTGTTGGTGTTCCACAGAAAATTAGCACCCGTAGCACAGTCATTCCATGTAACCCAATAATATGTGGAACTCAGGAGTAGGTTGAGAAAAAGCATTAAATGCAAGAATTTGAAGGAGGACTGAGGCAGAAGAAAGAGGAGAGACAATCATTAGGAAATCAATTCCATACTGTTTTACATCAAGAATACGCAGTTGAAACAGAAAATGAATCAGCATGGACATAGCGTATGACTGTAGAAACTGAGACAGTTAAAAACAAAGACATATGTAACTGTTTCTTCTGACATGTGGGGCATGGTTAATTCTGTACAGTTATCAAAAGGATCAGCAAATTGAAGGTTTCGGCTGGGAGCCAGAAAAAAGCATGAAATAAAAGTAAAGAAAATAAAATCCTGTCTCTTGCTTCATTAAAAAAAGAAACATTATTTGAACAGATTTGTATGTAAGAATCAAAGACTTAAGTACAAAACCGAAAAACTGACAAAAATAAAAACCAATTTGAAACTTCAATATATTTCGCTATTTTAAATTATGCCCTTCATATGTAACTAAACAAAAGTATAGCGCATTTTAAATAAGTGCATTTAACTTTAACAAATCCAGTAAACACTTCCAAAGGATTTAAAAGAACTGTATCTCTTTCTCTTTAAAATAGTAAAGTTACTTCATTAACATAACAAACAGAAGTGAATTTTATTCAAGTACATGTATGCTACTTTCATCTAGTTGCTCTGAAGATTCTAATATTTATTGAAATATTTCGATAAAAGCTGCAGACGTAAATATTTTATTAGATATTTTAGGACTGTAAAAGTCCATAAGAAATAGAGCGGTAAAACACCAGAATACTTTTAGTTTCACCCGGGAATAAGCCCTGGCGAACCATCTGGTTGAACTTGAGTTTCTGTTATTCTCCCTGTGTGTAACGTGATCGCAAACCAGTTTTCCTTAAAGAGCCCCCTTCAAATATATCATTTACCATAAACAGATAGCCCCTGAGAACTTTGCCGTAATATAAAGCTGGGATTCCCAGCGGGGTTTATATTGATCTTCTGCGGGTCGATGCAATTTTAAATGGGATTAGTGATGATCAGGTTAGGGGGTCGACAGACAAATTTGCATCAGCAACTCATCATCATAATCAAGATCTTAATTGAAAAAAAACTTTATCAATCAAACTGATTAGTCAAATCAGTCATTAGTTTCCCCTTCTAACTCTTTCTAATTAACTACAGAAAATAAGAAACAAAATGATTAGCAAGGTGACTTAAGAATTAATTTTACGAAATTTTATGCCAAATATTAAAACAGTTGCATGAATATCAAGTGCAACCATCACATTAATTAAAATCGAACCTTTTTGGACAATTAGAATATGAGATTTTGCTTCTGGCAACCTTTTTAAATTTGAGAAATAAAAAAATTAAATTAATAAAGCATAAATATAATAAATTATTGTTTTTTGAAAACTTTTGTTCATATTTTTAGTCTAATTGCTATCTTTAAGGTATTTTATGTTCAATTGTTTCCATTATTATTACGTTGCATGCTAGATTTTATAAAGAAAATTATAAGGGGATCGATGAAGAAAACCATTCTTTAAGAACGGATTGATGCAAGAAAAGGGTTTCAGATACCTGATCTAAGGAATCATAATCCTAATTCTAATCAGTATTTTACCATCCGATGCAAGGGAAAATTAGGCTATATTACTAAATTCTAAGATTTATCCTTCCTTAAAATTCTCTTGCAACTTATATATTGCTCAAAACTGCAACAACTGAGAGGGGCACTTTTTTAAAGTAAGTTGAAAATATTTTTTGCAACAGCTTTCCTTAACATCTTACCTTCTAGATAAACCAAACCGTACATTTTGCATAGCTTAAAACAAACATTTTAGAATGCATGATATAGTTCTATCTCATTTTAAGTTTGCTTCATTTTCTTCTATTTAATTCATGGCCGGATAGTGATACTTTAAAATTATGTCTGTGATTATTGAAAGCAGAATGCTTTCATAGAGAAATACGCTTTTAATGCAAAACATAAACACATGCTTCAAAAGAAAACCTGAACGGATACTTTATACTTCGGAATAAAAATTCCAAATAACAGAATATGAGGTCTGTCTCCAGTAAACTAGACAATTCCGATGGAATAAAATAGATTTCGGAGTTCTTTATCGTCGAATTTAAAAATAGGCGTTTAATTGCTATGAATTGACACTCAGAAATGTACCTAATGATCAATAATATATATTATATCGTCGGGTATAAATCCATTATGGAATACATTGCTTTGATACAGAATATGATAAAACTTCTCTCAACATGTCTTATGATATTTTATCATTTATGAATAATATCAGGCTTATACCTCAGCTTTGAGGTGTCAAGATGCATGCCTTACTGATCGCCATTGTGGAATGGAATGGGAATTAAAAAATCATGTCCAAACAGAACTTCCGGGGGCTTTCGAGTTACAACTAGGTTTAATAAACTAAGGTCTTTCGGCATCACTTCTGACTCCTATTTCAAGGACGAAATGGCAGAACAGATGGTGTACTAAGCATAAAAATGCAGTAGAGAAAAAAATAATCAAAGAGCAAAGAATTATTGCAGAAATTATATTCTGCATAGTTTGCCTCAATTGTTCTTTAAGGATTTTATGGGAAGGACGATTTTAAGACTAGTTTTGAAGAATATGGCCATTAGTTGCTGCTGTGCCGTCTATATCGTAGCAAGCAGTCAAAAGTGGAAGCTTCCAGTTAACCAAAAAGAAGTATTACGATTTCTTTCTCCTCGTAAATAGAAATATTCACAGAGCATCTAACGCAGCTCTTGACTACACCCTATGTAATTCTCTTTTACTTCTATCGTTTCACGCTGCCTTATAATGATCCTATCCCTATGGTTCGATTGATGAATCGAACTATTACTTATGTCCTTAAGAGAGTTGCTATTCGTTTATAGAAATATTATTAAGGAATTTATTTAGAAAGGGTGCTGGGATCAGGAGGAAGGGAGTTGAATCAATAGTATTTTTAACGAAAGTATAGATGAGCTTATTACATATAACACCACTGCATGCTTTAATCTTTTGCAGGTTGAGCAGACTACAGTTGCTATGCTGCGGAATGATTTTTGTGTGTGTTTATAATGAGAATTTTGCCTGCTATTCCGTTTATGCCGTTCATGTTGAAAGGAATAGATTTTCTCCATTTCATCGCAAGAGAATAGATCTTAACAAGAACTAACTGTTTACGTATGGTGACACAGAGTAGTAGGAGAATGGGTATTCTGGCGACTGTCCGTATATAGAATTCATATTTTCTTGTTGGATATGTGCTTATTTCGCTGCTTTTAAAAAATGGAGTTCAGCTGTACTGATATCATTCCCTTGATGTAATTTTGTAGAATTTCGTGATTAGTAATGCATCTTCACTAAAGGTAGAGAAATCACTGACCATCGTAAAAAATGTGACAATCTGAAACATCAAGTGGATTTAAAAGCCCATCGTTTACTAGCTGAAAAGCACTCCCAAAGTAGAAAATGAAACACCATGAATGATGGGGTACAATGTGATGTCAGTTAATACAAAGACAGAGCATGCATATGTCAATAAGTGATATTATTCATAGAAAGATAAGTTTGTACAATGCTGAAATATACGGGGAATCAGTAAGACCAACGCTCATGGTCATGTATTCAACCTTACGAGGACATGCAACCTTACGAGGATAGTTTGCGGATAGTGTCCTGAGGGATGGAAATCCCTATGTTCTGAATATTCCTCCAAAGTTCGTCCTCCGATAACGCCTGGGGCAGAGCAAACAAAAAATGGCCAGTCACATCCCAAATATGTTCGATTGGCAAAAGATTAGGGAACATTGTAGGCCAAGGACGCCAGCACCTAATGAATGTATCGTCGTGCTGTCAGTGTGCCCCTGATGGGTAACAGGGGTGTCCTGCTGTCATGACTGATGGCTCCGAAAAACATTATGCCTTGCTGACGAGCAGTGCGTTCAGCAGTAGTAGACGGATTGGATCTATCTCCCCAACGCCTCGATATTTAACCATTGAACTATCATGAGACAAACAGAAACTGGAACGCTGAATACCACATTGGGCCATTCGGATGTCCAAGTGGCTCTTTGAATATACTATTGCAGTCTTTCGTATCGATGGTTTGGCGTTAATAGCAGCCTTCGCAACGGGCGGTTTGCGTGGAAGCCGCTTTTAACCAAATTTCGAGAAACTTTTGTCCTGGATACTGCAGCATTGAAAGTTCATTCCGCAAAATTTCTATAGCAGTCGGTTGTGGGGCCGCTACCACATCTCTTTGTATGCATCGATCTGTACTATCTGTAATACTTTTAGATGGATCTGATCCTTCGCGATTGTTTGCATTTCCATCTACGTGCGTTTCAGCAGCGACATGAGAATGAGACCAACTAGCAGTAGGTAAACCCACAATTCGACCCCTAGGTAAAATTGGCAATTGCCTACGGTGTCATCGTCCAGACATCTCTTCAGCCACACGTGTCTTCTGGAATGATGAACTTCTCGAAATTCTGGATTCCGTAAGCAGCAGAGAGTAACTACTGTTGGTTCGTCCGCAGCTTCCTTTATCTCGCGTCATAGACAAACTTACATCTTACATAATCTGCATGACTTTTTCCGCTACTATTACTCGAAATTTACATATTTATACGCCTAAATTTTTACGGTGTTGCATTTCCTATGTTGGGAAGTGTAGCTTGATTTACAATACTTATAAAATTAAAAATATTTGGCAGTGTAAAACTCCAATATTATGTTCTAACCAAAGTACCCTATTCTTTGATATTCTTTTATGCACCATAATAATACGAGTAAATAAGATAAACCAAAGTTGAAAACTAGTGAGAGGAATCTTAATAGCTGCTACAGCGTGATATTTAACACTCCTTTAGGCCATATTCTAAATGGACAGAAAAATTATACTTCAGTTTTTTTGGTTCATAAATTGAAGGCTATCTGCAGTCTCCTCAATGTCTGGAATAACATTAACTTTATGGATTGATAACCCAATTATATTTCGATTCGTTTTGAATATTTTAGTTCTTAAATGGCAAAAATCTATAACCGGCCTTTTTAGTCTTGAAATATCATAAATCTAAGAATTTAAAGATGCCATTTGAGCTTGTTACAACATTTATTCGAATAATTCTGATCCAAATACCTAAAATAAAATGTGTCGAATTGGAAATGTGTCGAAATGTCACCGAATTTATTGACTAAGTTCTCATACTTCGTTCTAGTAACAGTGAATATTGGAAAATAACCATATTGGAAACTGCAAAAACTGAGTATCACATAGATAAGCTATCAATACGAGTATGACTTTCCCGTCATTTACGGAGCACAGAAACTTACGAAAGCAGCTGGAGCAAAAGAAATATATTTCTGAAATAAGCTCGGTGATAGATAACATTATCCTATTTGCAGCAAATCAGACAACAGTTCCCCATGAATGTAATAGATGAAAGTTTTATCGTTTATTCGATGTGAACAAGTTTCTAAAAACAAGTGAGTTTGCCTCTGATAATTATATTTATTTAATAATAATAATAATGAAAAATATACTCAATCACTACAAGATATATTATTAAAAAATTTCATTTTTTATTATACTGCGCTGGTTATTTATGTAAATAGTTATAAATAGTTTTCTTTTGATGAAGACATAAACGAATGGTGAGCATATTATCCATGGACACGGATAAGTGGAGTAAGTATGGTTAAAATTATGTTCATTAAACTGAGTTTTGCAATACCATTCATAATACAGTTTATCTCCAGAAGTGTGCACCTGTGTGCTGTTTGTGATTGAATTCGTCTTCCACAGAGTCACACACTGTGCTTAATTTGTTTAAGGAAGAACTTTACCCACAAGAGTTCTAAAACATATTAAGATACTTATCTAGAATATGTCTAAAACATACCTAGATATTATAAACGTTTGTGGATTTATAAGTTATTAAAACTTCCATTATTCCAGTCAATCTTATTCTCTCTCTCAGAAGGGCACCTGATTTATTGCTAAATAATTCTTATTAACCTTTACAATAAGCCCTAATCAATCTGTATAAGTACATGAATTTTATTACTAAGTAATATTTAAATTTGTATGATCAGCTTTACGTCAGTCATAATCTGGATTCATGAAACTATATCTCGGAGTCAACCATGTGCTCAAAAATCTTCAGCTTTAGTGTGAACATTTATTTCTCTGTAAATCACTATTATATTAATAGCATGTGTCATTGACATGGATTAAGTTTCTTTTTATTTTGTTACACAAGTCTGCATTATTATGTAAATTTATTTTACCTCATATTTTAATTTTTTGTTAGGTTCCTGTTCCCAATGTTGAAACTACTTACTGGTGCAGTTTACACCGGCTACCTCAAGTCTTCGAGAATAAAAATCACATCATTCAGGTGAAGACATTTTTATGCTCTCCTCTTAAATTGAAAACGATTTTTTTTGGCTACGAATAGTGGTAATAGCAATTATTGTTTTTCGAAAACGAAGGTCTTACAGAAGTAATTTATTGCGTAGTTAAAATCTTAATTATTAAACATGTAGAGACATTAGGTACTTTTTTTAAAGCAGGAAAGATGAAAAATGAGCAAGAGCATGGACCACAGACATCGAACCACGGATCTCTGGATACCGGCCCAGCGTGCAGAACCACTACACCACGAAGGCACGCTAGGAAAGCTAGAGAAATACTTTATAAACATAACGTTTAATGCATAAGTAATTAGTTTATAATTGCAGCTGTAATCATATAATGCTCAGCAGAAACATTTTTAAAACTTAATAAAATGAGACGTTACTTTTCCGTAAATCTTACTCCTTTTACACTCCACTCTTGAGAAATAAGTTTTGCCCTATGTTACTAAATTAAAAAGTTAAAGCTATACAAAGTTAGAGGTTTAGAGATCTGCGTATTTATATACAAATTCTACATGTATTACGGTTTTCAGGCAAGTAAAAATGTGTATCATAACGTAAAACTGCGCATCAGATGCAGTATTGCATAGTTCTAGAATCAAAATAACAATACTGGAGTGAACGAATAAAAAGATATAATTAACTTAAAGAGTTCACTCTTGTATTTTTGTGAAACCTTTGATGGTTTTCCAGAGGAATGATGCAGTGACTAATGAATGCATAACAAGAAATAAAGTATTCGAAACAAGTTTAGCTTAGCGTGCCTCTCAGTATTATTATCAATGGACACAGTATTTAACCGTTTGAGTCCGGCGAAACGCTATCGCGCTTCAATTGTCGTATGCCAAAAATACGGCGCAGTACGATAGCGCTTCTCTTGTTTTGTATCGAGAATGCGAAGACGCTGTTGTTGGTTAGTATACTTGAAAAAAATTATTGAAAATTGAAAAAAAATTATTGAAATATTCAATTGGTTTCGCATCAGGAGGAGGGGCATGCTTTGGTCCAGGTACTTCAGAAAAAGTATTCGATTCGTTCGAAAAAATTGTATCCACGGGTAAAAACTCATCAATAATATCGTCATCGGAGGTACTTGCAGTTACTTCATCATCATCACTGCTATCACTAATAACTCGTAATCTCTTAGAATGAATGTTGATGTCACTTCCACTATCACTTTCAAGGTCATTACTATACTCTTCATTATCACTTCTCATAACATAGTCACTTTCAAATGAATCAGAACTTGGCATGGGTTATTTCGTAATTATCAGTATAACACTTGGTAAAAAAAATGAAAATAATTTCCAATTCCTATAAAACAACTGCTACTGATATCACTATAACTGCTCTCAATAACTGCGTAAAGTATAATAACCAGCAGCAGCGTTTTCGCATTCTCGATACAAAACAAGAGAAGCGCTATCGCGCTACGCCGTATTTTTGGCATACGGACAAGTGAGCGCTTCGCCGGACTCAAACGGTTAAAATACTCAAAGTGTCACCGGCATAAAATTGGGACACTGCTGATTTAATAAGCAGTCATTAAGGTTTTCCCGATCTTACAAGATAGGATAGTATGTTAAAGGGAAGGTACGCTGCTAAAGCTCATGGATGCAGAAATATGATAATTGCAAACTCTGTTGCAATTAATTCTCTTCCTTTGTGTCCAAACGAGCTTTAGAAAGAAAGCAACGTAAACCATTGAGATTATTAAGCCGTAATTTACTTAGCCGGATGTTCTTAGAGTAGCTGAGGATTTAATAAAGTGAGAAACACAAATGTCATTCTTATGGACCACATAGAGTAGTTATCCCCGTTAATTTTGTGATAAACTCCATTTCAACAATCTCAGTAACAGAATCCTTTTGATTAAACTCACATACACCGAAACAAGTTGAAATCGTGATGATGAGAAACGTTCATCACAGACATCACGTGCTAAAATATCATATAAAACAACTGGTCTTATACTGATTATCAGGTAACACGATTTGTGAACTAGGCGTATCAATTCGTAGAGACATGAAAGCTGTGATGCATTGAGAAAATAGTATATATCAGTATTTGTCATCCATCGACGTATGCAGGACTTCACATGCTCGCATGCGGTTCGAAGATAGTCGCTATCCTTAGTTTAGGATAGCGACTAGGATAGCATAATATAGACTTAGAATAGTGTAAAAATTTCAGTAAAAAGTGAAATGTACTAAGCGGTCGCTTGAAAAGTACAAGTATTTTATTCTGAAGAGAGTTCATATGACTTGACTTTGCGGAGGAACCCTTTGCCCCATTTTTTAGAAGTATGTTAAGTTTCTATATAACACTGGAAGTTTGAAAAATGATCATCGAAATCATCTTGTGAATAAAAATTGGAGTCCCTACTTCGAACATATCACCGAGTATTGAAAAACATTTTGACGAGAAGTAAAGGTAAACCAGGTTTTTAATTATTTTTAAATTAAAAATACTATGCCTATGTTTGTGTATAATTTAAAACTAGGCCAGAAAAACAACCTTAAAGAGGTCAACATTTTGAATAAAATTTTATCGATATCGGGGGCGATCAGCCATAAGACCTCCTTCACAAAGCGCAATAAATGTTTTCGCAAAGATAGGACGAAAACAATCATTTTATATGGCAGTCAATGGGCAAAGAAATCGTAAACTAATGTAGCGTCATCTGTCGAGGAAAGTAGATATGAAACATGAAAAAAAAACTAAGCTAATTAAAATTTTGAAAACATAAAGAACACTGGATTGATTAATGTCATTAAATGAAGAAGATAAATTTTTGTCAACAGGAAAGATTTGAAAAACGTTTTTTTGGTTCTGGATTCGCTATGGTAATGACATTTTCGTACTTTTAGACTGTCATAAAGGGAATTTCGTAAAGATTTTATCTCTTATGAATTGGAGTGATCTAGCTATCCAACTTTCTTTTTATTTAAAAATGAAATTGCTCCTTTCCTTCCTTTCAAATTCTAACTAAGCAATTAATTTGATTTCAGTGTTATGTTTACTGAAACTGTTTTGTGTTTGCTTACCTCCTTACGCAAATTAACGTGATCCTGTTAAAGAAAAAGTAGCTCTTTTTTGTTTTTATGTGTTTTGAATTCTCCAGGCTAATCTTTTCTTTTCCAGGAACTCAATTATTTGAAAACACGTGGCATAGATAGATGACTTTTTTCTCACGGTCATTGATAAAGTTCTGAAAAGTTTTGTCTTGATATCATAAATGGCATTCATTTATTAAGAAAAGGCATAGAAAAATTTTGTTTATCCCATTACATCCTTCTATCGTTATAAAACTGATCGCATCCTAAAGAAGTTCAGTTTTCACGTCCTTTTCTCATCTAATTAGTAGACTTCATTGCTCAGTGTTTAAAGACATTCTCCTTGATTTTAAATCTTGGGTAATTTATAGCATATCTTGCCAGTGTGATTTGCTGAATCCTACGTTCGGAAAGGAGACGTACACATATATTCGATACCTGTTTATAGCTGGCCACTTAATCATAATTTTGACTCTGATTCTACGAAAATCATCAATAAAATGTCTTCAGTTGAGGAAATAGACTTTTTGAAGCTTTCCACAGTGGGAAGATTATTGGGTTGAAACATAAGTAATGGCCGTTTAATTTAAAAAAATATTTTAACAAAACAAAACAAAACAAAACAAAAACAAAAAAAAAAAAAATTAATCAATAATATTCGAGTTTTTGGACTTTCCCCACAAACCCAAGATGTCGAAAACGTGTAGTCATTTGGCTACAACCCATTCGTTCGGCTGATTCTCGAGTGGTGTGATGCGCGTCTTCGTGCAGAAGTTGATTCAAACGCTCTTCATCAATCTCATTTGATCGTTTGGAACGAGCAGCATCTTCGAGATCGAAATTAAAATTTTTGATTTAGCAAACCAATTTATTGCTGTTCTTTCAGGCATTGACCTTCTCCATAAACTTCATAAATTTCTCAGGCAGCTTCTGCAACATTGGTGCCTCGATTAAACGCAAAAAGAAGAATGTGTCGAAACCGCTTATTTTTGTCGACTTCACACTCCATTTTAATGATCTAAAAAATAACGAAAATTATCTCAAAACAAAAAAAAAAAAAAAAAAAAAAAAAAAAAAAACCAAATATGCCATCTTTTAGAGGGAAAGATTATCTTTCCAATAGCACAAAACACATTTTATTTTTACCGCGTAATTTTCAACATAAACGGTCATTACTTATGTTTCAAACCAATATCTACTTTAGTTACTGACCTTAACTCCCATTCGGTTCTTACTAATGCTTTTAGAATTTCAATATATTAGCTTTTTCACATTTTATTGTTATTTTTCAAGACAGACGGCGCTACGTTCGTTTTTAGATTTTCTCATCAGTTAATTTCCATATCAATTCGTACTCGCTCCTGCTACCTTCGGGAAATTCTTTCCAAAAGTAATATATGTAAAAATTAGAACTACTAGCACATAATTTAATTATTTGATTAATATAGTTAATATGGGTTCACTGCTGCCCGCACGGAGTGCTAGGATTTCAGTGTCGACCTAGTGCAGGACAAAAGTTTTCATTACTAGTGTAGACAATATCATGAGACCATTTTATATAACTTATGTTTATAGCTTTCATTTTTTCATAACCAATGAATTATGCTGTTTAGCATGAGAGTGCTAAGGCTTGGAGCCTACCTAGCGAAAACGGAGAGCCTAAAACTGAAAATTTCATTTACATTCTTCAGCCTCTTACAATGGACTTTGTGCATTGTGCATCCTAGACCATTACATTTCCCTCCTTCTTTGAATACGGAACTGCCTGAAATTAAATCCTGTAAGATGAACCTTTTCGAGCAGCTAAGAGCTAATAAGGTTTCTTTTCACGATATTTGATAAATAATTAGGAGTTCTGTAGCAATCATATTTAATAGAAAGAGGAATATTATTTGATAAGAAAGTTTGAAGCAATAGCATTAATGAAAAGCGATGTAAGCAAGTTACGAACATCCACAATTCATTAATTTCAATTATTGGAAGATGAAAAATCGAATACCGATAAGAGTAATTTATTTCATTTTAGCCGTTAGAGAATATTATTTTGCTTTAGGGAATAGTATAGCTTATTAATGAATACGGATCAAGTTAAATGTTTTCATCCATGTATTATGCAACTATTGAAACAATTATAATTGTTCTATTCGAACTATTTCCCTTCTTATAAAAAGTAATAAAAATTCAGAACTGGTAATTTCTGAGTATTTGAAGATTAATATACTTAAAAAGCTAGAAACGCACTGAAGTTCTGATGTTAGAAATGAAAAAGATTAATGTACTTTAAATGAAAAATTAATTTTCAATTCTTTGCCCATCAAATACTCGTAACTCTTATTTTGAAGTTCTTAATGTTTCTTCTGAGATTTAATATGATGTCTTGAATAGTTGCTGATAATTTCATTTTGGAGTTGCTGATGGTTCGAAATGATACTGAAATATATATAATTAAAACAATGCAATACTGCTTATTTTAAAACATCAGTATTTTTAATTAAAGCTTTCTCCTTGAAATTAATTTTAATGGTTTCTTTATTAAATACAAGAATTACACACATTTCCACAAGAAAAAGGTTTCATTTTTATAGTATAAATGCTTGTAGATAGCTTTATATATTGCAAAGACCGTAATACCATGCTTGTGCATAGCTTTACGTATTTCGAATGCCTTTTCAATAAGAAGACCGAACTGATCTACAATATAAAGATTTTTGTTTAATAAATCTTTGAAATTAAATTATTGAACTTATTTTAGCCTGATTTCCAGATAATTATTTACTTAATAAGTCTGCAATAAAATTATTATACAATTTAGATTAAGAAAAGTTAGAAGAAGATATATTGTAATTACTTTTAGAATGAACGTAATTTTTCTCCTTTCAAAATCTGGTTTCTTTTTTTTCCTTTTATTGAGTGTGTGAAAGTATTCTATTTCATACATATCCGTCACCGTAATGTTTTTCTGCAGAATTCATAATGTATTTGAAAGCAGAAACCTAAAGACTTAACATTAAACTACAAACAATTTACTTAAAAATATAATCATAATAAATTATGTCAGCTTGCAGGTAGAAAGTTTCTAAGTCTTTTAATTCTAAATTCAATGAGATTCTTAGACTTTCTTTGAAGTGAAGCTATTTATCAAAGAAATTAAGCAAAAGAGTTCTTTTTTAACAACATCTGGAAATGACACCTTATGAAAGATAGGAATATAGAAAACAGTCTCCAAGAAGGATAACAACTAAACAGAAAAAGAGATTAGAAATCCAAATTGCTTTTCGATTCCATTTATTCTGTAGAGAAAGCATTTAGTTTCCAAGAATCTGTCTTTGCAATAAATAAGAGCACAAATTTAATAAGTAGAAACACTAAATGTGCTTTTAATTATTTAATTTCTATTTAAATGCATGTATTATTTCTATTTAAATGCATGTAATGACTATATAAGCATTTCTACACAAAAACAAATGGAAGCTAAACTTAAACATTGCTCTGCTGCTTGAGATAAAATTTCTTAATGTAAATGGTTCATTTTATTAAATTGAAGCATTTACTTTAAGACAAACAGATTACAGTACATATGTTTTATGTTTCTTTTTTCTATCATAATTTATTACATTACTTCATGCTTTAATTCTCAGTATTAAAGCACCTTTAATAATTTCTTTTCTTGCACTGATTTTAAGCTTTCTCATTAAGACTTTCTAGTCTTCTACTCACTGCTTATGCAGGGCGTCCCAGCAAAATTGGATTTGCCAAACAATGGAAGTGATTTCTAAGACTGAATAGAAGCAAAAAAATAATCTCTGACAAGATTGAGCGGGGAATATGTAGTTTACAACTTTCGTAATTTATGTCCCGAGGAGCTTCGCATAGTTTTGCCATTAAGTCTCTTCCTCCTTGTCAGTAAGTCTCTTGTGAATCCCTCAGCACTTGAATGTCTATTTACTTTTCTTACAAATCTCAGCAGTCTATTGAGGACGTTGTTCAACGTATCCATAACACTCGGGACAGGCAATTAACCTTTGAATTCGCTTGTGTTCGATGTTCAACATTTCGTAGCCCACAAACTATGCATTTCCCGCCGTATATTCATGGGAATTTTTTTAAACTTCAGTACACAGCAGCAGCAGTTAATACACTGCTTGATGTCGTAATTCTGAAACTGCAAACCAGTTATAAACTTTAATATTACATTTCGCATTTATATCATTATCTACTTTCCTTTAAGTCGAACGTCTCAAGTATTTGGAACCAAATAACTAAAGATTTATGTTAGTTGCTACATTTTTTTTCATAACATACATAAAAATATAGCAGTTTTCAACATTTGCCAACTGTTTTAATTAGCTTTTCCTTTTCTTCTAAATTAGATATCATTGTTGATTGCTTTTGAGTAGCTAGAAATTTAATCCTTCTGTTTTTATTTTGGATGGGGAACATTGAAAAAAAAATCCTGAGACATATAGTATAATTACTGATGTAATATTTACTGTAGTTGGTGTTGTTTTGGAACTGTGTGTTAAAACCAAGCAAACTTGATAAAAAAAAATTAATAAATAAAATATTTTGAGACGATTTTTTTTGTTAAAAAATAGTTTTCACTTATGCACAAAAGTATGTACAAAATTATAAGAATGAATTTTGAAAGCTCTGAAAGAAACTCCTCTGAATATCTACCAATAGCTAAAAGATTTCTATTTGCTCTTAAAGAATGAGAATTTACCTATAATGAGGATGATTTACCATCTTAAACAAGATAGTATTGAATCTTTACGTGAATGTAATTCTATTTAGATATTTAGTAAAGTTTTAAATCTCCCACTGATTTTCCTTTTATCTGACGCATACTTATGTTCATTATTGAAAATTACTATGAAATTCACAGTTCTGTAAGCGGAATGAGTTCACTTTAACAATAGCTAATGCAAGACTTTTGACCAGCACTGGTAGTTCGGTCCGAGGTTAGAATCTCGCGAATGGGCTGGCTGCATGGGCGTTTTCGTGGTTTTCCCCATGTGTAACGTGTATACGAGCCAGTTTCCCTTAGAAAGTCCTCCACGAAGGCATCCCTCCCCTTAGGCAGATAGCCCTAGTGTGCTTTGCTATAATTAAATACACCCCACCACCATACACCACCTTTTGACCAGCACTGTTAACAGAGTTTGCTTATGCTAGGAGGAACGGAGCTTGCTTTTCTTATTTCTGTTTTTAATACCTATCCATATCCAAGGTACTATTTTTACTAATTTTATTGGAAAATGTTTTACTCGTAAAGTTGCAATTGTAATCCTGCAATATCGGTGCGCTAATTTCGTCGCCTTAGAAAATGTTCATATTAGTACTTGTTACGAAAAAAAAAAAAAAAAAAAAAATCCTTACGAGTTAGACTTAGCTGACCCTGCAAAACAATCAATTTCAAAAAGTGAGTTTTACAACCATCGTAATGGGTAAGAGGTGTCCTTCGAAAAACATTGCGGCGAAAACATAGCGGAAGAAACAATATAAGGCAGAAACGTCGTCGTATAACACATCTTGGAAGAAATGAAAGCAAATTGTAAACATCGCAGTTCTAAAAAGTCTTAATATAAAACATTGTCGAAAACAAAGCAGTTCCAAAGCATCGCAGTTTTATTTAAAAAATCGTTGCAGAAAATATCTTGGTAAATGTACCTGCAAATTATCGCATGATGCTAACACTGCAGACAATATATTTTTCAGGCTTTCAATTCTGTAAATGTTTATTCGCATATTGATTTGTAAAGGCAAGAACAACTAGGGAATATTTTACTTCCATATTTCAGATTTTTTTTAGTTAACTGATAAATTATTCCAGACAAAACTGAAAAGAGCTTTAAACATAAAAACCTGAAAATGACTAAAAAAATTAATGCTACTTATAGTAGTTAATAGAATTTCACATTTCTGTAGTTAACTATTAAAATTTATTATTTAATTAACATCTTTTATAAAATTTTCTTCGTAGTTTTCCATAAAAAATATACTCTAAACAAGATTAGAAAAGAGCAGATGAGTAATTGCGTGACGTTACTTATATTAAAATTCTTTAATTATCTAACTGTAAAATTATTTTCTTCCACTTTGTTATTTTGATATTCTTTTAGAAAAAATTAAAACTTGTTTTGTTTCAGTTTATCTGCCTTCTTAAAAAGCCATCAACATTTTTATTTACGGCATGTAATTAATCATTTTATGTTGATTCGTTAGTTAAGACGAAACATGTCAAGCGGAAATTATATAATATATCAGCAGAGGACTTGGATTCTGTTAAAGCACATTAGAGGTATTTACTTAAAGGATATTTTGTAAAGGAATTTCTCAAAAACTGGCTCGTATCCACGTTGTATATTAGGGAAAATCACAAAAATCGCAAACAGCCAGTTCATTTGCCGGGTCGAACTACCAGTGTTCTTCAATCTTGCCTCTCGGCCATTGGTGGCCTTTATAATAAGAGAACATTCACCAGTCATTGGGAAAGCTTATAAGGTATTTCTCCTGCCTTCTTAGCATGTCTTCGTGGTGAAGTAGTTAGCAAGCTTGGCGGGCATTCGAGAGGTCCGTGGTTCGAGTCTCGGGGAGGGCATTGCTCATTTTTTACATCTGCTTTCGAAAAATTCTGATGTCTCTACAAACACAAATTTAAAATTATCCCTAGAGAATACGAATATAGATTTTTTTCAAAAATAATATAAAATTACAGTGAATGCTGATGGTGAATATCTTCTATCAGCCTGACGGCCAGTGTTCTATCTGTCTGACGGCCAGTGACGGCGATAACATAAATAATTATAGGTATTTATACATTACCTCACTAAGAAGACCACATCCGGAGAAGACTAAAAGGATGTGGAATAGTTTTTGATCGCTTTTAAAGTGGATTCTTTATATTTAACTTTAAATTTAAACATTTCTTATAATTACTTTAAAAATATTGTGTAATTCTGTCGGAACCATTTTATTCGCAAATTTTGTAGTTATTGTTTAACTTTTATAGCATACAGTGAACCATTTTCCTAAGATGGTCACCCCTAAAAGTAAATTATGCAACTTACTTTAGGGGGTGCTTATTCCACCTATCTAAGATGGTGAAAGCTTATTCCACCTATCTTAAGATGACAAGATTCATAGAAGGGATAATTTAGAAACGTAAATGGTCACCTTAAACTTTCTGATTTAGCTAATTTCTATTTCCCACAGTAAACATTTCATTTTCTGATCATTTTATTTGAAAATTTTGAATTAGGACTTGTTTTGGCTTAACACATAATAAATCATCCTGTAGCGACGTCCCTTTGGGAGTGAGCCATAATCGGTTTATTGTGTAAACGTGTTTCATAAATTCTGTAGGTGGGCGTTTTATCACGCCTGCTGCTAAATTGCTGAGGGTTTACTGCTTAGGAGATGTGGCTTCGATGAGAACATTTTAAGGAAAGCTGTCTCATACTAGCGATAGAACAGTACTGGCCGAGGTCTTTTATTTTTTAAGGTCATATTTTGCTTCATAGTGGAATAATCCGATGGAATTTTGGAAGCACGACCCCAGCTTGATAGTTAAGCATAATTTATTTTGAATGACGAATTTCTTAACACGTATCTTTATAACTGATAGAAAACTAGGAATGCGAAACGTGCCCCGCAAATTTAGGTATGCAGTTAATTACATTCTAAATAATGGTGAACAGACAGCAGAGGCTGAGCGACACGCTGTCAGCAAGCAGGCGAAAGAGAAAGAGAGAGACTACGCAGTTAGTAGCTATTTATACTAGATTATTAGGTGCATAATTACAGCTAGTCTGTGATTGGTTAATTTTGGGTTTTATTTCCATTTATCAAGCAGCGTTTTGTAACATGCAAAGATCTCGAATTTGGGAGAACGGATGAATTTAGTGGGGAGATCACCAAATTTAGGCGAAGTCGTTGCTAATTAGTTAATTTTGAGGTTGCTAATCATTTCTTAAAGCAGCCATCGTATTTTGTTATATCTTACACACATATATTTAGTTAGTTGATACATCATTTCCTTGATTAATTGGGTTAAAAAGAGCGATTTAAATTACATTTCTTTTCTTTGGGCAAAGAATTAACAATACTAATAATAAATAACATAACATTTTAATCTCTTTCTAAAAATCTTAGAAAATCTGCCGAGATATACCTCTCCCAAGGCAGACATTTTTTATACGTTTTGCTATAATTGATTAACTTTGGAATAAATTAATCATTTAAAGTCTGATGTAGACAACTTCTGTAACAAAGTAGAACTAATTAGGTTATTGGGACAACAGGTCTCACTATGCTTAGTTTTGCTAATATTTCAGAATAAATACGGATAAATAAACACCAGTTGTTTCAAGCTAATAAAACGTATGTTTGAAATTATTTTAGTTAATAGTGTTACAAATGTACCAATGCTTGTAAGGTATTTCTCCCGCCTTCCCAGCGTTCCTTCGTGGTGTAGTGGTTCTGCACGCTGGGCCGGTATTTCAGAGGTCCGTGGTTCGATTTCCGGCAAAGGCGGTTGTTAATTTTTCATCTTTAATGCTTCCAAATTACCTAATGTCGCTACAGTGGAGACCGAACTAAAAACGGGTGTTGGTGAGAATTCTCCACACCCAGGATTTGGCGATTGAGTCCCCTAAAAACCCCAGTCGCCCTTTAAAAGGGGGAGTATGTAAGGTATTTCTCCCGCCTTCCCTAGCGTGCCTTCGTGGTGTAGTGGTTCTGCATGCTGGGCCGGTATTCCAGAGGTCCGTGGTTCGATTTTCGGTGAAGGCGACTGCTCATTTTTCATCTTGCCTGCTTCCAAAAAATACCTAATATATCTACAACATAACAATAATACAGACTTTTTTTCATGGAAACAAATATCAAAGGTGATCTTCGCGTTTTATATAGGTTCTATATAGGAAGTGAAGAATTTCGGATTATTAATGCTTGATATATTACAGTAAGTTTTACGCAAGAAATATTTTCAGTGACAAGATGAGTGTTATTTCTTGTAGGGAATTTCTTCTTTTGTAAGCAAGTCAGGCGAAATGCTCCAGAAGTGTGTAAAATATCATTTAAAGTTCCGTGGTTCGATTCCCGGCGAAGGCGGTTGTTAATCTTTCCTGCTTCCAAATTATCTAATGTCTCTACACGCTGAGATCAAATACTAAATTACACATATAATAAATTTGAAATCCTGTTATGAATATATATGGCATTTACATCCTTTACATGTTTATTTACTTACCTAAATTTTAAGAATTAAAATGTAATACGAAGTTAATGTAAACTTTGTTGGCACCTATGCTAAGCCACATATTCGCCCAAATCAAAATAGAGAAGCCATTTCTCTTTCTCCTCTGGAGTGTAAGATGAAAGAAATGTTTTGCCATACATTTGATTTGGTGGGATGAAGTATTCATACAAATAATTAGCATATTCATTATTTTCAATGGTGTAATTGGAATAAACCGATTTATAAATGTATTTCAATAGCTAATATATTTCACTATGATTCAGCTAATTCAGAGCATATTGTTTGCATTTATTTTTCATTATGGACTGAGAAATTAAATTTCCAATTAATTACAGATAAAAAATTACAACCAAATTTTCATACGAAAAGTATTTATTCATAATAGATAAACACACAAGTATATTCTACTCAGAGGAAGATGTATTAATGGTGAGCATTCAAAGGAAACTGGCTTGTATTAATTTTATATGTCAGGAATATTATATACCAGAAGCCATTTCAATTGCTAGACATTAACTCTTCCAGTAGTTTACAGCTTTATGTATTTATCTATACCTTTTGTATGCATATCTGAAATTTAATTAAAGTAAGAAAATACAGTGAACCATCTCTAAGCCACCGCCCATAGTTTTAGATGATTTGGATCATCTGCGGAGATCTTTTGCGGATCTTAGAAAGGTGACGTTTAATATCGTAGTTTACACGTGTTCATAGATATACTGATAATTTCCAGAAGATGTCGGCACAAATAAAAAATATTCCAAAAATTAAATAATATTTTTTAAATTAAGCTAAAAATACTTAAATGGGAAAGTTAGGTAAAATGAACCCACTCTAAAGCGACCAAACCGGCTTTAGTTAATTTATTCTTCATTATGATATTCGGCTTAAAGCAGTGAGATTGAAGACCATTGTTCGCAGATTTTTCATAGCACAACTAAGCATTTTGAGAGATTGTTTCTTAGGCAGGCGATTGCCATGAGGTAGTTAGTTCACCATATATTACAAACAATCAAGCAATAACTAAAACATCTTCAGACAAATTATATCCGAAAAAATTAAGCAGTATTTTTAAAGTACTTATAAGAAATAACTAAATGTAATTTTAAATATAAAGAATCATTTTAAAAGCGACCATTCACGATTCCATTCCTTTATAGTCTTCTATCAATGTTATCATCTTAGAAAGATTATGTTAAATAACCATGTTTATTTATGTTCTCAGAAACACTAGTTACCTTAGAGAGATTGTAACCGAGAGAGTTCAGTGTAATTATATATTGTTTCTGAAGAAATAAACTGTGTTTAAATTATCTGGGTATCATTTTAAATTTGAGCCTTTCTAATGACTAATGTAAAAAGGAACTAGTTTTGGTTAATACTAGTTTCTGAGGGGCAAAGTCAAAGAAAACTTGCAGTTTGACCAGGCGAGCAAGGTAGCTGCATTAGGTTTGTAGAGTTTTCCTAATGGATACAAACTTCCATGAATACAAACTAGTTCCTGAGAAAGCGGCTCCATAAATGCATTCCTCCCCTCCTGACTAGTGTGATTTGCCATTGTTCAATAAATCCAAATCCCCTTCTGAAATGTTATATTGACATTTCCTGGCTTTATTTGGATCACTAATTGGTGCATAGAAGTTTTAGAGGGTATTTATACTTCCCTCTGTGTAACAAAAAAATTCTGTTGGGCAAATAGATACACCATCACTCGCCTATAAATTTGATCACTTTCACTCACGAGGAAATATTTTATAAAATTTCCATGTATCCTGTCGATTTGCAATACAAGTCCTTTAAAATCCGCTTACTGTATTGTGTGTAAGAAACACAATTTAGAGTGTACACGCAATGTGTTTATCTCAGTATAGTGTAGTTATTATGGAAAAGTATTTGAGTGCTCCCTATGTGATAAGGGAAACACTCATAGAGGAGATCTTTTTGGAAATTGGTTACCTTTAAGTGGAGTAAATAGAAAAAATTAGCTAGCTAGGAACTGGCCCGAAGACGATTTCTCAGAGTTCTCATCCACTTAGTCCTTAGACGCTCAGAACAACCAACCCTTATTCTTGAGATTTCCACTGTATAATAATTTTGTACAGCTAACTTGATGGGCAGAAACTACCTCCTTGCTGAGAGTGCTGGATTTTGGGAAAACTGTTATTCATGATTAATATGAAATGCTGAAATCATTGCAGTATATACGAAAATGAAAATATATCATCATAATACGAAAGCTGAAAAATATATTATGCGGTCAAACATACTAAGCATAGGATCAGTTTGCCGCGTACTGGATACGGAACTTCTTGTAAAAATCCCACGAATGTGCAATGAGACTGCGCATAAAAGCGCACAGTGTATCGCACATACCACATTGATTTGGCAAGTGATAAATTTTAGAACAAATGATTTATTTCCTCAACTATTGCTTCAACAGGATGTTTAATATTCTATAAATATTGCGCAGAATTTTGATTGCTGTAATATATTGCTTCAAATGAAATTATTATACCTATTTTTCTACTACATGTAACAGTCAGAAACCTATATTCAAGTGATTGTTAGTGCAGTAATCGTGTGAAAGTAAAAAAAAATAAAGCAGGACTAATGTGTATAATCATTAAAAATAAGTTATAGGAAATGACAGCACTCGTGCATCATCATAGTCCTCTGTGAATTAAGTCACTTATTTTTTTTTTTATCTTAGATTTACAAGACGAGAAAGCTACAGAATTAAATTTTTAGTCATGCAATTCATATGATGATCGTTTTGGAGAGGTAACATCAAGCTTAATTCAGAACATTCACCTAATCTATGTAATACCGCATTTATGCTCAAAGGAAGTCGGCGCATTATACTAGAAATTTGAAAAAAAAAATTTTTCGAAATTGCCTTATATGTTATTCTTTTTATTACAAGTCGTGCACTTAAATTACTTAAAACCTACCTGCACATTTTGTGACGATTGATACTTGCCACAATTTATTTTGTGAGATGTCATTTACAAATCTACACTAAACGAAAACAAGCAGTTTTTCAAGCGTTATAAGGAAAAAATAAAAGACAGTCTAGGAAATGATTCACTAGTTATAAAATTATTATTTTGATTAGCACCTTTTAATAGAAACTTCTACACTTTTCTTAATTAACTGGGAACGTCCATAAGAAATTTTATTTATCTGTTGATTTCCTGTAACTTAACGTAACTATCTTATAACATTGATTGGAATGCATATTTTATAATACACTGGTTAACACCGTATTAAAATAAATCAAACAGTAGGGCTCTGTACTTCGAGATTTTATTTATTTTTTTCAGAAACTAAAAATGTACGCATCATATACTTGCTTAATTTCAATCTGTTTATTTACTTTTATAAAATATTATAGTCCATAATATATTTGTAATCGATTTTTATGCGATGTATTGATTTTTCACATGAAGAGTTTAATAATAAATTTTAAATACATTGGAAAGAAACATTAGTATTTAACTCAATATTTAATTAAAAATGCAATGCGATAGTCTAGCAAACATGAATGATTCCATATCAATGTAATTTCTTGAATAAAATACAATATGACTTGAATTCTGAAGTCCAATAGCTGATAGGAAAGGAACTTTAAAAGTTGTATATTGACTTGTTTTTGTTTTTTAGTATGCTGCTGCAATTCAAGAAGAAAATCAAGGCGTTGTTCATCACATGGAAGTTTTCCACTGCGAAGTCGATGCTAACAAGAAGCTACCTCCCTGGAATGGGCCTTGTACAAGCCCAGCTAAGCCTCGAGTACTCGAAGCCTGTAAAAGAGTGTTAGCAGCCTGGGCTATGGGAGCATTGGTAAGATCGTAGTGAATTTAATTTCCCATCAAACACTTAGAAAGCTCTAGTTATTGAGATTTTAGCGAACTTCTTAAATGTCACAATTCATCAATGCTTAGTAGAAAGTCACATAATTGACCTTTGTGATATATAAATCAGGAGCTGCTGCTAAATGCATTTGAAAACCCCTGAATTCAATTTTCGATTAATTGAAAAGTGTTGACGCACTGCCTGTAGTGTTAACAAGTTGCAACACTATTCATTAATGGACTTTAGAATGGATATTTGTGATCTAAAGTATTTTTCGTCGCGGATCTTTTAAATGACGGCATTACATTAATTTCGACTTACAACATATGATTGATTGTACATAACATGACAGTTAAACTCTCACATGTCTTTTATTATTTTGCAGACATATTTATCTAATATTTTTCTGTATAACTAGCAGCAGCTTGATTTATAGAATTTGTTTATCAAATACTATTATTTCTGAAAAACGCAACTCAGAACTGTATTACTCAATTAAGAAACTAACTTTTTTCATGAATTTAAAATATATCGTGATTTTTGGAAGGAATGAAAGTGTTAAAAGGAATTTAAGTGAAATTATCTTTCATGGCTTAATATTCTAATAAGTTTGTAATAAAAGATTCAGTTCGGAAAACTATGCAAAACACAAACCAAAGCATGCAATATCTCGAAAGAAACACGATCTCATGACAAAAACATTCTATTACTTTTTAAATGAGTTTGCATATCTTTGAGATGACGAAACGAATTTAACTTCTTCAAAAATTGATTTCGCCCCCCCTAATTATTACTTCGGTTTTGTAGCCGGTGGATCAAAGGCTATTTCTGAAAATTTAAAGGGATTCTAAAAATATATCAAGAGCAAAATTCTAATTGGATGAGTTAAGACGCCTTGCGATGTAATTATATTAATAAAGTTTTCACATCGGCGATTCAAGATGGATTTTCATTAGGAATTATTTATTAATGTAAAATCTATTAAAGAATGTTTTGATATAATGAATATCAAAAGTCGTCTCTCTGCCCCTCCATGCAGACACGACATTTAGAAAAAAGTACCAGAGCACATATATTCAAAATATTTCAATTATGAATATTACTTTAATTAAAATAATTTCTGTGTGACGGATTCATCTGAAGACATTTAAATTGTAAATTCGCTAAATCCTTAGTAAATTTATTCAAATGATGTTTTTAGCTAAAGATATGAAGGAAGAGCAATCACATCCATTAATTAAAAAGTTTCAACAAATCCGAAGTGCTGCCCAAAAATTTTCCAAGGAGAAAACAAATATGCTAACCAGTATTCATCACGAAATTAACACTTCGCAAAACGAGATTAGATAGTTTTCAGGGACGTTATCTAAAATAATTTATTAAAGTTAATGAGTTAATAAAAATAAATGCTTGGTTCTCTTTATGTAAGTTATAGATAACCCTTTCGTTTATTCTTGCTTGTTTATAGATTAAATGAAATAGAGAATAACATCTAAAATATGAATTTTTGGATTTAAAATTATTTTAATTATTTAAGAGTGTAAGAATTTTAAGAATCTGAGGCTCCCTTCAGCCCACCTGGACACGAGTGTTCCCATAGCTCAAAAGCTTATTTAAGAGCGTGTTGAAAATGATTAAATATCTAAGCTTTCAAATTATAATGAAAATATAAAGTAATAAGTTATTTGAACTCGCAATAGAATAGCATACGGATAAATCATACTCTGCCAAACTTCCATATAAAAGAGTTTAAAATAATGTTCTTACTCTTAGTCCGTACTAGATGTTACATCGTAATTTGGCGGTATATGATTTAGTTTTATAACAACGTCGCGCGCATAAATATCTTGAATTTACACATTTTCTTGCCTTTTTCGATAACAATGAAAATAACATTAAAGAGTTTAATGCAGCTATTAACCCCCCCCCCTTAAACAGCAATTCGCAAGACAGTCACGATGCTACTTTCCAGTGGGGAACACGTGAGAAGTATTTATCACTGGTCGTTACATTTAATGCTAGTTATACCACTATCATATTTTTGCCAGTAAGGAAGTTTGTATTTTGCATGTAGTCAAAGCTTACTTAAAATGCCGAGGAGCGATGATATCTCGAAGCAAATTAACAACTTAGTTTTCGTTATTTCAAAATTTTGTGTCTTAAATTTATATTTAATAACTAATCTGTGTATATAAGCTCAATTTTTTGTGTTGCCTTCGTTAGCACAGATACAGAACTAAGAGCAATAATCTGGAAATGAGGCGTAACTAGCCCCCGGTAACTTACCACTATTCATGATTTAACTTACTTACAATAAGTATACATCCAGATTTGCATTTGTGAAATTATTTCTGATAAAGCATATTTGGCAGGTGAGTAATATTTTTATGAAAATTTTAATGCGCTCTGAACAACTTATCTGATATTTGACCCATAAAATTTTTATAGTTGTAACTTATTTAATCTACTTGATAGTAATATTAGAACACGTTTATGAATTTAACCATGGCGAGAGAACTTCGCGGTTAAATACCACTCTTCCTCAATTTGCATTCCAACGTGAATTTAAAACTACGTTCTGGCCGGAAGTGGTAAGTTGAAATTAAGAAGCGATAGGAAAGGAAGTTTAACTCAAAATTTAACTGCTAAAAAAATTAGCATAATCCTTACAAAATTATAAATTTAGTTCAAGAAAGGATTGAATTAGATCAAAAGGAAATGAAAAGAGAAATTACTTTCACATAATAGAAAATAAATTCCTGGTTATGGAAGGCAGAATAGAAACGGTTGAAACTAAAGTTGGAGAAATTGATAAAAAGAGTTTCTGCTGCCGAACAACAAATTGGAGAAAGAGTTACTGCTGTCAAACAACAAATCGAAGAGAAAGTTTCTACTGTCTAGTACTAAATCAATTACAGAGTTTCTGCTGTCGCCAAAGATGGTGACAGATTAAAGAAATTCATAGCGACAGCAGAAAGCAATTCTGACCGATCCTCTCTAAAGCTGTCTACATATGATGGAACGACCTTCTGGCAAGTATATAAGATTAAGTTCTCAGTAGCAGTGAAAGCAAATGTAAGGGATTCCCAAGGTAAGCCTGCCATCCTTTTGCTTCTCTGAAAGAAAACATCTGAGAAAAAACCGGATATCCTTCAAATTTTGCCCGAAAACCGGAGGGTAGATTTCAAAGCTCTATTCGGTGCATTGGAGCTGCGCTTTTTCGAGAAGTCTTTCAAAGGCTATAGCAGGTTTCGGTTCAAATCTAACGAATAGAAGCTTGCCAAGAATGTGCAAAGACTGCTCATCTCTCCTTTTCGGACTGCCGGACAGAAAACAAGTCAGATATTGTCCTTGAAGTACTACTTCGATGGCATCTGGGACGCTGAGATACAGAAAGCCCTGCGAATCGCGGATGTCAAAGATTTAAAAACGGTTTTATTGTATGCCATGTAATTCGAGGTGGAACAGCAAGCAACTCGTAGAGACCGCCACCTAGTAAGAGCTGCTCAAGTCCAGGAGCCAGCGAATCAAGTAATTACTTTTTTTAAACGATTTAACCAGGCAAGTCAATACTTTGAGATGAAACAGAAGGTGCAAAAAAACGAACCCAAAAGTGCTGGAACTACAGAGTCGAAATCCCCGTATGAAAGAGCTGCAGATCATCCCAAGACATCGAAAATATACCGTTCCCCAGCAGGGACGCAGGAAACAAATTAGAGGCCATCTCGAAAAGCGGAGGTTGTCAGATATTGTGAGTTCCATCTTAAAGTGCTTCAGATTTCTTCAATGAGTGGCGGTAGTGATGGAATCTTCATCATGGGACATATCAGTGGAGTTCTTTTCAGACAGACAGACAGAAAGAAGTACAGGGGGCACCAAAACATCGCCATAGGCAAAACTGTTATTGCCCCGCTGTACTAACCATCTATAGAAGTGCACCCTGACGGGGCACACTAACGCCATGCTCGGGCATTTGTTTACATTGCAGCATTCATAATAGTTACATATTAATAGTGCATGATTTGCATTACGGACAATATTGACTAAGATATACTTTACACGGGTACTTTTCAGTTGAATGGATAAATACAATAAGTTATTCACAGATATACATACATATTTCTTTTGTGTTTCGGTTTGGTGCTTTGTTGGTGGGGGGGGTGATAATGGTACGTGTTTCATTGCTTGTTTGGTGTTTTGTTACATGGTTCGCAGTAGAATTTCGCTACACAACAGTAGTACAGTTCATATTTCGGCATACAGTTTATGAAACACGTGGTATATAGTGTTGAGTACGTAAATATGACCATAGATACTGAAGATAAAATCAGCATCATACGAAAAGACTGGAATCAACAACTGGAAGGTAAACTCATCTGGACTCCGCCTTGCATTATTCTCCAGACAATGTATCGGGATAAAATAGATATAGACGGAAAATTAAATATTAGCATTACGTTTGGAAGTGCCACCTACCATCATGCGGCATATGTAGCAAGAATTACAGACAATTGATTACTCGGATTAGACTTTCTAAGGAAATACAATTTTCTTTGGCCCTTAAAAATAACAAACTGCATTCTGCTTCTGATGATATAACCCTGTTTGGAATTAATGATGAAGGATTTGAATCCGTCCACAAAAATCATGGCCCAAGACGATATCACAGTACGAGCAAGAGCAAAAGTTTTACTACTTGGATCCGTAGCTGAAAATAAAAATTTCCTGTACGGCATTAAGGAATATCCTAAGAACTGTAGCAGCCCGTAAGTTATGCCATGAAGGATTTGAATCCGTCCACAAAAATCATGGCCCAAGACGATATCACAGTACGAGCAAGAGCAAAAGTTTTACTACTTGGATCCGTAGCTGAAAATAAAAATTTCCTGTACGGCATTAAGGAATATCCTAAGAACTGTAGCAGCCCGTAAGGAGTATTGGTATCCTCGGCATTCGTAGACTTATCGACCGTATCATGGTGAAAGTTGGCTATGTAAAGTGATAAGGTGCAAGTCATTAGAAAAGGTAAAGTGGTTGCAGCATGCACTCCAATGACCTGCGTTAAATGACCAGTAGTCCTCTGCGTCTTCGGAGAGCCTAGTATCGGAGTTATTGCAGAATGAATAGTTATGCCATGAAGAGAAAAAAGGATGCAGAACGTGTCAGTCAAGAATTTCAAGACGTTTCCTCCCGCTTATCTTCTGACGACGGTCGAACCAGTTGACACAGCATATAATTGATACAGGGGATCATACACTAATCAAGCAACATCCAAGACGTCTACCGATTGCTAAACTGTCCTAAGTTCTGAAGCTTGAACATACAAAACTGATCGAAATATAAAACAGCTTAATAAACATAGTTAATTTTATTTCTTTTCTCATGAAAAGAAAATTCTATAATCCTGCAAAATCTTGTGATAACATTATATTGCTTATGAAAAGAAGCTTAATATTATTTAGAAAATTCGTTTGAAAAAATTATTGATTTTATGTGCTGGTAACCCCAAGCTTTAAGTTATGACAAAAGACACAAGGGCTATCTGTCTTGGATCATACATTCCATTACGGACTTTGTTTAGACATTTAAGTAATATTTACATTCATCATGAAGAAAAGTTAAAGAATTCTACTTATTTAGCTTGGTTAGCTCGCCTGAGACGTAATAAATTTACAATGCTTAATCCAATACTTACTTAATCCTTTGCAGCACGGTGTGCCCGGTCTTGACACACCTAAAAATTTCCTTCTGTCCGCACAGAAAATTGAATGGAAAAGGATTTGAAGGTTACTATAGGTTACTCTGAACCCTCTTTATTTATAGTAGATGGAAGCTCAACACAAACCAGTACATATATTTTAGTCATGTTTAGTTTTTTAAGAACCTCATTTTTCAAAGAAATCTTCCAGATTTTTTTAGGGTATAAAAGGAATTGTTTCAAAGGAAATTTCTATGTTAATGTTTTGGCTGTATGCTAATCTCCTTATTCTATATTAGTTTTAAATTTTTACCTTGAAATCTTGCTCCAAAATCGAACGGCGAACCGAGCTGTTCTCACACTGGGCTCACTGCGAGTCTAGGTCACTGAAAGGCATCTTTGTTTCTTTGCAGCAAATCGGTCAGCTCATTAACATAGAAAGGTGGGTCCACATCTGTGGTTCATTTTCTGTTTTTCTCTTTCTCCTTTTCCCTTTTTTTCAGGGGGGGGGAGGGGAGGTTTGGTTATCAACCAAGAAATTGTTGGGGTGATTTTCTGTAGGTCAGGGATAATTTTATCAGTTAGCTGTTTGGTTTTTCACTAGAGCAGTTCTCTTTTTCTCTTTCACTTTGGTTCAAAGAAGTTTTCTTAGCGCTACGTTTAATAGTTTTGAGTTGTAGACATTTATATTTTTATTTTATAGTTTATAATTTCAAATTGTAGATATAATATTAGTTTATTTTTTCGGATGTAAATAATGTGAATATCATATACCCAAGTTACGTTTTTTTCATTCATAAGCATGTAATCATCATATAACCAGTTATGATAAAAGACACAAGCCTTTTAGGGGGTTGTAGAGTAGCAGATCTCCCCGTGACACACCATGGGTAATGCTAAATCTGCTATAGTATTCAGAATCCAGTGTTTCTTAATCTAAGGCAAAATCTCTTTCTCTTTTACGCGCTTCCTAGCAATGCTCGTTTCAGCGCTCTTTTCGAAGCTCCGTTAAATCAATGTGCCTGCTTCGGGCACACCCACAGAATAAAAACGATAAGTGCTATCTTTACAAAATTTTACTTGTGTATTTCTCTAGGCCTTACTAAACTGCCTACCCTTTTTTTTATCGAAATTCCAACTTTAAAAAGCAGCGTGCCGGAAAGAGTTTAAGCGTTCGTTAAACTCATAGCGGAAAAACATGGATTTGCCAGTCTCAGTTTAAGTTCGCATATTAATTACTAGGAACACTCTGCAAAGTGTATCATTATTTTAGGAATATACTTAAAATTTATTAGGCGGGAAATTTTTCTGTATGTCAGTAACAATTATTCAGATTATACATAAATTGATATATCATTATAGATTATACATAAAATATATATAAATGAATTTCAGGCAAGCTTTAAACTTCGGTATAACAGAAAGCAATATATAAATTGAAATCATTGCTACTAAACACTTTGCTGTGCTCCAGAGGCGGAACAACTGGCACACTTGAAACGCATAATACTACAGTGTTGAAATTTAAAATCGACTGCAAAGTGAAAACGTCTTGATATGTCGTATGGGGGAAAAAGAGCTTGTTAAGATTTTTATTTTAAAGTAACGAGTTAAAATGATTTGGATCTTTACTTTAAATTCTTCTTTCCGTACAGAATGAAAATCAGGTGATCGTGTATTTAAGCTGAGGTTTTTGGATCTTTTGTTTCTGGAATGCTCCCTGCATGGTTAGATTCTATTAATTGTAACTATTTCGACTATTCTATCTAGTTGTAACTACCTCGGCTTTGCATTCTCTCGCCACCGATACTTTAAACTTACGAACCGTTAAATTATTGAGCAGCTTATAGCTCAGATAATAACACTGTGCGGTCTTAGACTATGGATCAAGGGTTAATTTGAATTAAATGTTCTTATATTACATTGCCAAAAAATTGTGGTTGTTCGTAACACCAAGTCGTTACTTACGTTCAAAGTTCTTTTTAAATAAAAATGTTGTTTTGAAGCCTTCGTATAATTTTGTTGCACTACCTCAGATAGAGCTATAAATAGCTACATGCCTGTTAGGGTTATAGTATCAGTACTAAACGATGTATAACAATATAAGTTAGTGTATCAACAATGAGAGCTGGAATAAAACGGTCACTTCAAACATTTGCAGCGGCCAGTTAATTTGGATACCTCTTTCGGTTGGAACTGCCATAATTATTATTTTTCTGCCTTGTATTTTATATATAGAGTAAATGATAACACTAGTTATTGCATTACAAAAAATTACGAGAGCTTTTATTTGACTGAAAATTCAGAAAAGAATGGCTATATTAGGTATAGCTATTTTTCTAAAGTAGATGCCGACTAGTTTTATAAGCGTCTGAACACTCGAAAAAAAAAAAAAAAAAAAAAAAAGAAATAGTTTAATCATCAAAATTTGAAAACGTTTGTGAGAAACAGATTAGCTAGATATTTCATGAAATAATCATTTATTTTTAACATTATGTTGCTTCGTTTCTAACGACCATAAAAAACAAAAGTTAGGTGAAGAATTCAGATTGTAATGCTAATAAGCCTTTAAATCTAATCTGGGCCGTTACAGTTTTAGTTTAGTCATTGGAATGAGTTATTCAAACATAGAAAAAAACATGAGGGCTCTTTACTTAATCTCCTTTTAGGTTTTAACATAAAACAACCTACGGGATTATTTTACTAATTATGCAGCATTTCTTAAATATTAATATTATGCAGTATAATAATATTATTAATATTATTATTATTATTAAATAGTTATATTATTAATTATTTTTAATATTATTATATTATTAATATATTATGTTAAGTATTATTAATGCAGCATTTCTTAAGTAAAATTAATCAATAAAGCATTTCTTAAGGCCTGCAGTAAAAGATTTATTAAAAATGATAAGAAAGAAAAATCTGAAGAATATATAAATATTTTACTGAGAATGTTTTCTTAAAATTTAGAGAAATGTTGACTAGTACTTTTAAGTGAGTATAATAAAACAATGCTTTGGAATGTCTTGAAGTGATTTTAGTGCCATTTAAAATCAACCTCCGAAATCATGAAAAATAAAATTTTACACTATTCATGACTTGCAATGATGTTTTTAAATTGTATTGCATAGTTGTAACATGAAAAATAATTGTCATTTTACCGTTTTTTATTCGCTGGTTTTCAGTTAAGATACATGTAAGCTATGTATTGTTTTTCAATAGCCTTTCACTTATCCAGAAGAAGCAGGATTACCAATCGGAGGACCTGGATTCTCACGCTACGTGATGCTAGAAGTGCATTACAACAATCCAGAACTTAAAGAAGGTATGTGCAATATGATAATAAATTACAAATTCTAGTATATTACTATTTAAAACAATATATGTTAATTTAAATTGCTGTTTTAAACTAATTATGTTTACTTCAAACATGTTTAAGTAAGAATATACCCTTGATTTCAATGTCGTTATATCAAAAACGACACTAGACGGTTATTCTTGGAGTTAAATTGTTCGCACTTTGTTATGTTATAACGCTATGTGTAACTGGAAATGAATTCATTCGATACTTATTGAACTATGTTCGAAAAATAATTGTTTTTGTGCGCGTAAAGAGAATTCTGGTATCAAGTGTAAGTATCTGAGCTCGTTTCAGTTTAAATATTATTTTCAACTAGGAAAACAATTATTACGCTTTTAATTTAGGAGGTACTAGTACCTTTCATACAAATGCATTATTTTTGCACTTTTCATGTCGTATTTACTGAAATACTGAGCAGTGTGGTAAATTACGGCATTCCAACTACTAAATAATTTAACAAAATTAGCGTAAGCCGAATCCAAAATCTCAGATTGTACAATTAGTTACCTAGTTTGCATAATAAATTAGCCGCATTACATATTTTCTTGCATTTCGTTGGATATTGGCTACAGATTTAACAAAGCAAAGCAGAAGAAAGCCATTTTTCTTCTGATACAGTTTTTCTGATACAAGCCTTATTCATAAATTAATAGTACAAGCTAAGGTAAAAATTTTCTGGCTGGGAGTTAAAAATGGATACTTCTAAAAAGTGAATCTAATATTTATATAATTAATGCTTATATTTTTATTTACGAATATCTTCGTTAATAAAAGTAGAAAGGTAAATTAATGTGAATTTCTTTATACTTAAAAATATATGCTTCTAATAAAAAAAAATTCATAGTCTCTTATCGCCACACAATTATTATATGATTAGAATATTTCCGGTTTGTCACTAATAATATGTATGTCGTTAAATATCAAGTTATCAGCTCAGTTGAGTGAGGACAGAAAACCGCAGGTTTCACTTCTTTTGAAACATTTACACAAATTTTATGAGAAGTGAATGCTTCTAAAATACAGCCGCAATTTGATTTAGATGATAGTTGAATCTTGTAGTGTCCACAATTCGAAGTATGCAGATTTCAAAAATGTGGTGAAAATGTACATCGCATACCGTGCGAAATAGGATACTTGAAAAGATAACTGAAATCTGTGGTAAAGTGAATTGCCATAAGTAATTGGAGTAATTTTGTTAGTCAAATATCATAAAACGTACATATGTGTTTTTTTTTGTAGCAGTTCACTTTCTTAAACATAATAATAGTAGAAATCTATTTTTGTTTTTAAATTCGGTGTTCATGAAGTTAATAAAGCATTTAAACTACTAATATTATCATAGGTAAGACACAATAACACGCCGAATAAATACTAATTCAGAAGTCAAACAACAAAATAACGCTTAAATAACTTAATAAACTTAATAAATTTTGTAAACTTAATAAACTTAAATAAATTAAATAACTTAATAAACTTAATAAACTTAAATAACTTAATAAACTTAATAAATTTTGTAAATATAACGCTGATTTTTGTTGTTTGACTTCTGAATTAGTATTATCATAGGTGTGTTTAAATCTTGTGCGAAAGCAACTATGTTAGCTATCGCCAACTTCTCATATTATTCTCATAAAGTTCTACTATTTACACTTTAGTACACAGTTCGGAGTGGACGCTTGGTTGTTTCCGTACGAGATCAAAGAAACTCGCTAAAATAATTAAGTTTATATAATAATAAAATATTTTGTGTTTTGGTTTTATTATATTCAGTATATACTGATAGTAAAAGTAGCGTAAATATTTGAAAAAATTCCTACTAGTATACGGTTTTGCTTAACGTGACCTTTACTCAAATCAGATAGGAGTTATAAACTTAAGAATAATAATTAATAGATATATTATTTTGGATAACCCACTGAGGTTTACATCTGGCTCAAGGTTTAAACCGTACGTCTAGTTAAATGAAACAAAGCTGCGAGAATATTTCTAATATATTGCCGCACTTTGTTACAAATACAGAATCTTTAAATTAGTGTGCGAAAATAAAAATGACATCATATACTTATATTTTTATTAGTGAACTAAAGTATAAATAAATATTCTGCATGACTGTAGGTCTTAAATACAGCTTACATTTCTTTTTCTGAACATTTATGAATCAGTAAAACGCAAACTGTTTACTATACACAGCCAAACTCCTTTTGACTTTAATTTTGCTGAAAAAGTTTCATTTATTCATTCAGGATACCATAAAGAGCAACATTCGAAGTAAACATATTTTTACAGTGGCTATTTTAACTCACGAAGAAACTTTAACTAATACAAACTTTTATTTCTTAAGTAAACCAACATTTTATTGCCCCAATCAGTTATTTGTGATAAAATATTTCTCCATACGCTTACTGAGGTCTTCATATGTGCCGAATGAATTTTGTTTTATGAGAATTCAAGTCTTTACTTAAATTCTTATTCACACAGGGTGCTAAAAATATCTAGCTGCATTTTCTTAACTGGCTTAGATCTGGCTCAGAAAAGAGATTATTTTCTGAGAACATTTTCGGCAATGGTGGGTCCACCGGTGGCCAAGCAGTCGACCCGGATTCTAATTCCGACGAACGGGCTGCTGCATGAGGGATTTCCTGACGAAATTTCCTTTCACGAAAGCTCTACCCCGCTTAGATTGTCCTCGTGGCCTTGTCGTCATTTCAGTCAAATCCAGGCTGCAGCTGATTTTAAAATCTGCTGAAATACTTTTGACCCTAAAAATTGCTCTGAGTCAGTAAATTCTTTGTTTATTCTGAAAATTCTGAAGGAATGGAATTTCATGTAATTAATTTAAAAGCATTGTGATTATATTACTAATCTGGATGCATGGCTTACGGGAATAAGGTTAAGTTAGGTTTTCTTTTATTAAGAAAAACCTGTTAGCATCGATACTGAAACTGTTTTCGTAAAAGTCACTACCTTATTTTGAGAAACTTTCTAAATGTAAACATATATTTAAGATACATATAGAGAGAAATAAACCTGTACTGTCCTTTTTGGAATGCCTTTTATAATGACACAATTACTAAATATTCTTGAATTCGAGTCTGGTGAATGTTTTGTTACAAATAATATATAATTAAATTATAAATGTTCGTATTTCTGTATAATTTAACTGTCATTTATAAAAGAACCATTTTATGATATAAATTATGATAAACCTGAAGCGCCACTGCTTTGAATAAATGCTGCATTTCATACTGGATAATTCAATCGCTTAGTTTTATTTTTAATTCATTAGAAAATGCCCGATAGAAACTAAATATATTTAAATTTAAAAGACGGTTTAATGTTCCTCGGGAATTGGCACTGAAAATTTAAGTAGAAAATAATGAAACTACGGCTACAAAGTTTATTTTCTAGGTAGATGTTTCTGCGTTCTTCAAGAAACTACAGATAAAATGAGACGCAGAACAGCTGTAAAGAGTCATGCGATCGTATCTTTCATAAGAAGAATTAGGAAACAAAGCCTTTCATGAAAAGAAATAAGAATCGAAAACAATTCAAGCTTAAGATGTTCGCGAATTATTAAAAAAAAGTCTGAGTTAAGAATTAGTCAGTCTTTTAACGAAAGCATATAAACTAATTATGCATTCTTTTTTAAATCAAATTTTCAAACGGAAAATTTTTTGGAATACCATAGCAGTATTTAATCTTCAGTATAAGGAAAACGTAATTCATTTTGATGCAGTATAATTCTCTTTGCTGTTGATGTTGTGTTTATACAATATTTCTTTTAAAAATAAGGAATTATTATTACTTTGAAAGCAAAAATCTGTAGATTTAATTTCGGTAAAAATTTACTGACAATAAAAGATTTTCTGTGTTTTTCAGGTGATCTAGAAAAGCTAATACAATAAATATTGAGATAAGTAAAGTGATGCTAATCATAATTATGTCAGTAAGTTTACTGCGAAGCAATTTCGTACTGAGAACTGAATTTCGAAGAAATTATCACGGCTTGGGTTGTTAACAGTTTTTCAAAAATGTGGCAACTTAAATTTTATACTAATATTTCAATAAAGATGTAAAGTCTAATAAATGCTGAGGTATAACGCAAACAATTAACATTCAGCTACAACAAAATAACCATTTCAGCCTTAAGCTTAAATTTTTACAAATTTCTAACATATTTTTATTTATAATTATTAACTCTAATACTATATAAATCAAATGAATTCTGCTAACATAAGCAATACCTTATATGAGATGAAGACTTAAGACCTTATATGAGATGAAGACTCAAGACCTTATATCAGACTGTTCAAGGGGCTAGTATTGTGATATACTTTATTGTAAACAGATATAATGTTTTTTTGCTAAGTAACCTGTTTTTACACTTAGAAAAATAAAAATATTTTGATTGATTTTAAACTGTTTGTCACAATTGACAGTTGCCGGGAGGGGGAGAAATTATGTAAGCTTGGAAAATGACCGTATCTTTTCCGTTATACGGCTACAAACGCCAAACAATTTGCTCTAAAAAGATATAAGCGCCAACCTGATACTTCGGAAGAACAGGAAAAGCAAAATAACTTTTGTCATCAGCTTGTTTCGGATACGGTAAAAAGTTTCTAAACGTAACCTACATATTTCTTAACTTAGTTATTTCGATAAAAAACGGAATTAAATGTAGAATGCAAAATCATTTTATCATTTACTACTACTTACAACTGAACAGTGACCAATGAGAATGAATGGCGCAAATATAATTTTGTAGAAAATTATTTGTTGCGTGTTGTCCGATAATCAAAATAACCTAAATGGCTTTCTCTAGTATTCCAGAGCAAAATCGAGAGCAATTCTGAATGACTTTTGAAGTAGGAAAAGTTTGCAGTTTATTTTGTGCATAAATACTAATGTAAACAGGTTACTTACAAATTACAAATAATCTATAAAGTATAATAGAAATTGAAAAGTTATAAGAACAAGAAATTTGTGGAAATATTCAATATTCACGAAAAAATTAATATTTGAAAATATGTTACAGCTTCATGAAACTATTTGTGGAAATTCTCACAGCATAAACATTACTACTCTAATCCCTTTTTTATAAAATGCTTGCTTTATAAATGTTCGTTTCTTGCTTGCTTTATAAAATTGTAGGCGATTAGCTGTCCTTTTAGGCGTTTCAAATTCAGTATGAAAACACTTTTCTTTTTCATTACGGTTAATTTAAGAATGTTTTTCAACGGTTTCCTTTTCCCTAATCCAGGCAGCTTCTTAAACTTTTTATTTAGACTTATACATATGAAAATAAGGAATGGGAGATTTATTTTTTAATCAATTAATGCAATGATTAACTTCAGTAATCAATGACAGAAAATTATATGGATTCACTGAGATCTATGAATAATAAAATATTTCTGTATCAAAACGAAGGTTTCAGTGTATTGAAAGTATTTCACAATAAATTAACTAAAGGGATAAAGTACTTCAGATTAAAGTTTTGCATCTTTTGTACTAATATTTCTCAAATCATATGGAAAACACGAAAAAGGTTAACCAAATGTTTGACTGAATATTCAAATCAGCGATACATGATATTATTTCATAAATAACGTGTGAGCGTGTCTTAAAATGCGCTCCATTTGCGTGTTTATCCTAATGAAGTACTCACTCAACCTGCCCTAGACACTTCTAATTAATTCATAAAATTACACTTGCTCTCCACATAGCACCATTCGTTTATATAATACATTCACCAACCAGCATTCGATCTAAACAGAAGGTGGACACAACTCCAAAATTGGTGTGACTTGACAGAATAATTACCTAAACTCTAATATACCTGTGGGACACCAAACCTAAACTATTATGGATTAGCTAATTATTTTCTGAATCCGGTTACTCAGAAACCGTAATATAAAGGGTCAATAGTTCTAGCATTGTACGTCTCATAACTGTAACAGTTAATATTTATTGAAGGTAGTAACAATATTTCATTAACAAAATATGCTGTTAGAAACGTGTTAATACTCTTCAGCACGTTTCGGGAAGTTTAAGTTTGATTTCTGGAAGATTTCAAGTTCCATTCTTATGTACGTTTCTAGAATACAATTAAATGCGCAAAGTTGAACACGTTATGAATCATATTAGAGACATAAAGTATGTAAGTTATTGCATTTTAAATGGAAATAATTCTACTATTTATTATTAAACTCTTATCTTTAGGCGTTTCAGTGGTGAAATACATAATGAGTCTGTGAAGCATATTGATTAGTTTTTCATTCAATAGCTTTCCCTTTGAGAAAATAAATTTATTTTAGCTGTAACTATTTAAATGCATTTTTCATCGATATACTTCGAATTATTTAAACGCTGATGGTGGAATATGAGGGCTGTTAAGCAGCTTTATAACTCTTCCTGCATCTTCACGAAAAATAGCTTATTTTTTTAACATGTCTTATTTTATTTTATAGTTCTACAACATTTAAGTAAAAAGGACGTTTTGTTAATTCTATGAAGTTTTCTTTATGTTGCAAACAATAGCTGAGCTTGGTTGCATTAAGCATCAGGACAACAGGATTGGTAAAACTTCCTCGTCGTGAACATAATCCACCATGTACTTGGTGAATTAAACTTACCTCATATTTTAAATTTCAAAATCTTAAAATACGGAAGTTAAAATATAAGGAAAAGAATAAACATGTCATAATTGAATTTCTAGACGTGTTACTGAATAACGTAATATTGACTCTTTCCTGATATGTTTACGTAAGCTGACTGAAATGTTACAATAAGCTTAATTGTTAATGTTAAATAAGTATTGCTAGTATTAAGCTGATGTTATTCGTTTTAATTTAGTTCATTTTTAATTTACTTGATACTGTTCAGTTTGTAATTCAAGAAAACTGAGAAGAAATTAAGCTTTTCTCAGTGCTACATCTATTATTAATAACATTCAGGCATATATTCAGGCATATTCAGTTATATGGCGTATATATATATATATATATATTGTAGGGCGTATATATATATATATATATATTGTATATATATATATATATATATATATATTGTAGGGCGTATATATATATATATATATTGTAGGGCGTATATATATATATATTGTAGGGTTCCTCACTTTGAAATTCTAAGTTAATGTTGGAAGTGAAGAATCTTAAGAACTGATAAGCGAATAATCGCTTAAGTTCGGGTGACAAGAAACAACAAGATAGAAGGGGAACTAACCTTTTATTATTCCAATAGGATTTAACAAAACTCCGCCTGGGAGTGTACAAACAAAGCTTCTCACTTGGGCTTGAACTTAAGAGACTAAGAATTAAACTAAAACTAAGATTAACTAAAATATAGCCGAAGCTATCAAGGTTCAAATCGAGTTGGCCCTTAACTTATTTGACTACGAAGCTTAGCAAGGGCCTGAGCACGGCCGAGCGTAATAACAGCTTTGAGAGAGAGAGAGAGAGAGTGGCCAAAAAGGCAGACGCGCGTAAATCAGAAACTCTGATTCTCTCTGCTTCTGTAAGTAACTTCGTGGTTTAAATACCGCTCGTCCTCATTAAATATTCAGCAAGATTCCAAAACTACGGCCGGAAGTAGTAAGTTGAACTTAAGAATTTGGCAGGAAAGGAACTTTAATTTAAAATTTAACTGTTAATAAAATTAACATAATGCTTACAATATAATTACAAAACAATTCTTTTGAAAACAAAACACAAACATGCCTAGTATTTTCGCGCATTAAGCTGCAGAAAAATTATCGTTAAAGACATAAAGTTAAAAAATTTAGAACTAATATTTCACAAAGACCAGAAATTGAAATTCATAATTAATAATTTTCATAATTAAATTCATAATTAATAACTCATATAAATGCAACAAAGAATTTTAAAATGTTAAACCAAAACATTTCAAACGAGCAAAATCCCCTTTCAAAAAATTTATGAAATTTAATGAAAAATGAACAAAAACAGAAGAGGAGTTCCGTCAATTTCAATGTCACTTCATCAAGGAGAGTAACTTTGAAATTAATTGAAATCTCTCTTCTACAAAAATTCTTCTTTTATGTATCCAGAATTTAGCCGATTAACCATTTCAACGTATTTTAATTATAAATATAATAGTTCACCCGAAAATTCTGGCTCCTCCTCAAAGCAAGAAAAAGACAAAGTAAATTCTAATTAGAAAAATTTGAATGATCTTAAAAAAAAGAGAATTCTTTTTCTTTTTAAAAGAATTGAAAACGAAAGGGAAAAAGCAATAAATTTCAGGAAAAAATACAAAATCAAAATGCTTACCTTTAAACAGATAATCCAATGAATTAAGATTTAGTTGAAACAATCCCATTAAGAACACACAAAAAGTAACTAAGAACTTCAATCACTCTCATTAGACTCCATTCTAAGTACATGAGAGTCGAAACAGAAGAGAAATCTAAATAGATGAGAGTCGAAAAACAGTTTTCTGGTCTTTGTGAACTATTAGTTCTAAATTTCTTACTTTATGTCAATATATACATATATACATATATAATCATTTTTCCTAAGAATGTCCTTCACATAACTATCCCTCTCCTTAGGAAAATAACATTTGTGAGGTAAAGCACAAGTCTGTATTGTATCAATATTTGCTTTGAAAAGGAGAAAACGATTTTAAATGATTTATGTTTGATTTCATAAAAGAAAAAATTCGTGATTACTAATTTCATTATTGTTGCAACGGTTTAAAAATCTGTGGAAATATACTGCTTGCCATTAAAATTGCAACACCAGGAAGGAATAATCTGACGAACGTCAAAAAGCATATGAAAGGAAGAAGAGGTTGGGATATGCAAATGATTAGTATTTCAGCCCAGTTAGACGACGCAAGAGGGAGAAGCGACATCTGGAGATCTACATAAAATAAATGTTGTGTAGTAGATTTCTCATTCGGAAAGCTCTTTTTAAAGTAGAATTTTGCTCAGAATATCGTGTTATGTCACGAATAATAAGAAGAAATGCTTACCAGTATGTGTCGAAATGCGATACAGATAGAATTGCTGCCTATCGAGAGTATGGATTATGGTTCGTTCGTCGCAATGGTCGACATCCAACTACTGTCATGTGAATATGGAATCAATGGGTTGCTCAGGGTCATATTGAACGGCATGCAGAAGCTCAACGCCCTCCTATGCCTAACGTTTGAAAGGATAGACATATTGTGAGGTAAGCCCTGAAAAATCGTACAACCACATCACGGACCATTAGTCAGGAAAAGGACATGTTTGCAGCACGCCTGGAATCTGTTCGTACGGTCCGTCGACGTTTGCAGCAGCGTATACTAGCAACACAATGACCATTTCTTCAGATTCGTTTGACAATGCAGCATAGAGAGACGATGACTTTGGTGCGTCGAACGACAAAGCTGGGTACAGGAGTGGCACAACGCCATCTTTTCAGCCGAGTGCCGGTACCCTGTGAACCCTGTGAATTTAAATGTTGCAATTTTAATGGCCCTGTGTTGCAATTTTAATGGCCAGCAGTGTATAATATCATATACGGCAACACAAACATTCATTTAGTTAAGAAGAAATGTAGCTATTATAGGAAAACAGTATTTTAATGATAATTTGAAAGCAAAGCTGAAAACTTGTTTTCTTTTTTTTTCTTTTCTTTTTTTTTTTTTTTAAATTTTCAACGATGTGGCAACTAGCATTGCTTCGGGGATTAGCATCGAAATGTCCAGGAATTGAAAACCCGCGAAGGCATCTCTGAGTTTTTGAGTTTCGTGCTACATAATCCTATTAGACTCTAGTCATTGCAACTTAGAAAATGATTAAGTATTTATTGGAATAGGAAACAGGAAAAATCAGTGATGATCCCCGGGATTCGAACTTCCGGCCTTTCAGTGCTAGTTGGATGTGTTAGTAATTACATCAAGAAAGGAAAATTATTTACTATATAATAATATTTTAATATATGTATAGTTTTCTCAAACATTAGGCATAACAATATTGAGGAATCTACATACAGGGACATTTTCGTTTTGCTGATTCTTACTTGTACTCTTTTGAATAGACAAAAACAAAGCGTTTTAATATTCTTTGTTTTCTTCAACTTTTCGGGCATACAAGATATAAATTAGATGATTAATACTAGAATTTCAGTTTATTAAAAATCATGCGTGTAACTAACAAAACACCGAGAGATTTGAAATAAGGCAGTTTCATGTTTAGTTTTGGCATCTCCTAAGCTTCTATCAAATAAATGGACTTTAATAGTGCATTAAAATAGTGCTCAAATTGAATTAAAAGCAAAGAGTCATAGAATGGCAATCAGATTTGATTCTACTTCTCTCCGCCGATCCCAAGACAAGGAAATTTACTCATAATTTATCATAAAAAATAAGCCATGAAAACAAAAAAAAGCAGTTTAAAATTCTGAAAATGAGATGAAAATTTAAATCCATTACACGTTGCTGGTTTTCAGTTATTTCTGCATGAGAAAAATAATAAAAGCTTAGTAATGAATATGTAAAATTAAATAGTCAAAGAAATGTGCTTAGAATTAATTATGAAGAACGTGTATGCAGTCAAACAAGTGGTAAACCATCTTAAAAGCTGGCAAAAATGAGGACCGGTATTTAAAAATGAAAGAATTGTTGTACTTTTTATTATTTATCAAGAAACGTAAGATAAACAGAAGAACAAACAGAAGTCCTTAGGGAAATTAAGAATGTTTTTGCGATATTTCTGCTGTTATGAAGGAGATATAATTAACTATTATTTATAGAGAAGATCCATGAACAAATTCTATAAAATGGTGGACTGCTTAATGAAATAGATGTTTAATCATAGAAATGTTACTTTCCGAGCGCAGGTAAAATTATAGATCAACTATATTACGAAGAACTGCGTGTTGAAGCTTTGAAACAGACGATGTAATCTTTTAGCCGGGTACACATATTTATAGTCATAGACTGCGTATGCATATTTTTTAGTCTGAGATTGTTTAGTAGTCCGATGCTTTAATTTTAAAATTTCCAGTGGCAAACGCTTAAAATATCTTATGTAAGAGCGTTTTTTAAATCACGTAATACTTAATAATTTCAACATAAATAATTTCTTTTTTGCCAAATTTTTTATCCTGTAGTTCACAAAATTTAAATTTAAGCCAATTAGTAAATTCACTTACCAAGCTTTTAAAACAGTATAATTTGTTTCTCGTTAAGAAGCATTCAAGGGAATGTTCCCAAATTTAATACATATATAAGTCAATTTCTTCCTCTTTTCCTTTTGCCTTCGTTGGTGTAACTGAAAGCACGTCCAACGCGTAGTAGGGAGGTCCGGAATTCGAATCTCGGTAACGACATTGCTAATTTCTTCGATTTTCTTGCTTCGAAAAATTCTAAAATTGGCTGCGCAAGCGACACCCGAACTAAAGGAGGGTAGATGATAGTTTATCACCACTAGGATTTGACGATTGTGTTCCTTTTATCTCCTGTTGCCCTTTTAAAGGGGGAGTATATAAGGTATTTTCTCTCTCCTTTCCGCGTGCCTTCATGGTGTAACAGGAAGCACAACCGATGCATTATCGAGAGGTCCAGAGTTGGAATCCCGGTGAGGATATTTCACACGTTTCATGCCTCCTGGATCGAGGATAAACTAATGGCTGTAGATTCATTAACTGTAGCGTTTATGTGTAGACGCGCAGCAACAAAAATAGATTAAATCTTAAAATGTAAATGCTTAAATACTTTTATCAATCCTAGAAAATGAATATAAAATGATTTTTGTGTTTATAAATTTTGTGTTTTTCCATAACTTTCAAAATGAGGGCTTATTAATTTATTTTTTAGAAAGCTGTTAGTTCTTCAGAAATTTGCCTTCAAAAAAGTCATTCGTATTTTAAATTAGGCAGATGTACAGAGTTGAGAGGGAGTAAATCTCAGAGCGCTTATAATTGATTGTATTAAAACACCGTGAGTCTAAAAACTCACAGAAAGTATCTTATAAATCATGCATGCCTCCCTTTTAGATTTAAAAAGAATTAAACACTTTGTTCCTTAAGTCCAGATCTAATTTGCACGCATTTAAATCGTATAGTGATAGATGTATTTTAGATGAAAGAGGGCAACACAACTCCTAAATAATCTATAAAGAAGTTTAGGTAAACCAGGATAAAATTTCTCATACGAAGTTATAATGAATTAAGTATCCTTAACGTATTCTCAGTGACAACTAAGGTAATATTTAATTGTGTTATTCTACAAAAACATCTTTCCACATAAGAAGATAGCTCTCAAGTAATCAAATAAACCAAACCAAATCAATTAATTGTGTTTTCAGCTGGTTATTGGAACTCAGGTATGTCACTGGAGGCAGGCATCAGTTTAGTGAACAATTAGATGCCTGCGTTGACGAGAGAGTCACTGCTACGAAATGAAACTCACCATATGTTGATACCAGCTTAACTCAAGTGTAAAATTTGATCCGATTATACTATGAAATAATCACTAAAATGAGCACAGTAAAAGACAAGTTTTTAAGAATGAAATCAATGAAACGTTTTAAGGAGGTTAACATAAATGGTAACGCTTTTCAGAGAAGCAATGGAAGAATAAAGATATTTCTAAAAATGTTTTAAATTAAAAAATGGTCAGTGGGGAAAGAAATTACTATATTGGAGCATGTACAGTTTACTTTCTGCATTACACAAAATAATATTTCAACAAATGCACATGCTTATAAGGAGTGCAAGGTCATTTCCAGAAAACAGCAGAGAATATAAAATAACGAAAGCTTTATGTACATATTTCACATTTTATATATAATTCTAAGGTTGATTACTCTAACTCGTTTAAAAGAAGACGACGAGTGATTTCATACTTCAAACATTGTTTTACCAGAAAAAATATAAAGCTTTCTCCCTCCTCTAACCATTAACTCGAAGGACAAAGTTGATCTAGAGGGAATGGAATACATTTTCTCTACGTTATAAGTATTTTTCTTTTACACATATATTACTCATTTAATTAATTAATAAATTTTTTGTGATGAGAAATAAGCTTCACTTTTCTTCCAAATCCATGAGAATGTCCAGAAAAGGAATCAAAATTTTGCTGATTTTGATAAATCCGAAGCCCTACTACTCTAAATGAGAAGAAAGAAATTTCTTCCAAATGTGAAGTAAATTACTAGAGACTGCAAAAGATCTAACGAAAATACATTATTCATCTCGAAACAATATCTTCTAAAGCAGCAGTTCTCAATCTTTTGACTAACGTGTGCCAACTAAACAAAAACTGAAAAACTTCAGTACCGTCACTACATTGTACAATGATTGTTTTTCAATTTCTTAATAGAAATATTTAAAAAAATTATATATTGCCATTTGCACAACCTATTGGATAGTTGTATTAAATATGCATACGTAAAATATTAGATAAAAATTGGTTACCATTTTAATTATCAAAATTTAAGTTATAATACTTTAATTCTAAAATTTAGTGTGAAATTCGGCCTGTTTAAGAAAGATCAAGTTCTTTGTGTATGGTCTTATTTTACTTAACTTTAACCGTAAATTAGGATCGACTTTTAATTTCGTTCTGTATTTATTTTTCAAATAAAACATGGAAGAAAATTCTTGTTCACACAAATACGCTGTGGAAAAAGGCAATAAAAATTAATAGCTTTATTTGAAACGTCATTCTTTTTTCGCTTCAGCCAAAAGTGTGTGTGTTACAAGTATATTATTTTTGGAATCTTCAATTAGAATGATCACAGGAAATTCCTATCAATTGTTCTTCTTCTTCACGAGATTTTTTAATTTGATAGTTAAAAATACTTTGTTTCTTTGCGTTCAACCATGTTTTCTCTTGCGTACCACCAGTGGTACATGTACTACAGGTTGAGAAGCGCTGCTCTAAAGCATACCTACAAAAGTTTCGGGCGTAAACACGGAATGAAACAATCGTGTAAAGATAATGATGCTTCTAGTAGACATAGAAATGACATTTTACTACCAATGCAGGTTTAAATGCCCATTATGAATGAAATTAAAGAGATAGGAGAGTAGACGCGCCCAGGAGCAATTCTTAAAACTGATATTTTATGGCAATGCAAGTACATTGCTCCCTTTGAAGTACATAAATAATGCATTCCCGAGGAGAAAATCTGAGTCAATCCTGACCACAGCTCTTAAAGCGATCAGAGTACATATTATTCAAAGTATGCGATCGTAGTCAGAACTATCACAGTAGATATTGTTCGTGCCCGAAAAGCTGCAAATGTTTGGTGATAATTGTTGATTTGAATGAATAGACTTTCAGTGATTGGGTGACGGCATATGTTTAGTAATTTGATGGTCAATCGCATGAACTGGTATGCGACGTTAACTAGTAGTCAGAGAAAACACTTTGTCTTCCCTTTATTCATTAGGGAATATTAACGTACTTACTTCCTCTCACTTCTGGAATTATGATAAAACGCAAATATAATTATTAAAGATAAAACACAAATGTAATGATTAAAGAAAATATTAAAGATAATATTAAAATTAAAACACAAATATAATGCTGAATAAATAAGAACTTTCACAAGTCTAGATAGAGAAAATAACTGCCAAAATTACTATCTTATTTGAGTTAAAATGCTAGTTGACTGGAATGTAGAGGTTCAAGAATCAATTTTTGAATCTGGAAGATTAATGCTATCCTATTAGAATGATTTTTGAAAACTAAATTTCATTGTTCTTATTCGTCGTCGAAACAGATAGTATTGTAAATTTCTTGTCATAGATTAATTTATAAAATTAAGATTATTTGCTATCATTTTTTTCAGTGTGCCACTTAATTACAGTAATATAAATCATATTAATTTCATACATGGTAAGTAAGTGATATTCAGATGAGAAGATACAGAATGAAAATAATGTTTACTCATTTGATACGTGGCGTATGAGCAATAACCGGTTAACAAGATGCAGAATAAAAAAGCAATTGCCCCCTTTATTTGTGACGTATACATCCAGCTGAAAAAAATTAGTAGGAAAATTATCGAAATTAATGGCTTACCTCACTTGAAATGTCATTTGACTCCACCAGGAGGGGATCTCTAGTAGGGAAGATTTCATGCAATTCCGAAAAATGTGGCTAGTTTTTAGGTTAAAAATAAGATTTTCAAAGGTTTCAAGCAGATTAGGGCAGGTAATACGAAATGAATGATAGACAAAAGTTAACAAGCAATAAATATTATTTTCTTGCGACCTGATTAATATGGAGCCTGGATTAAAGATAAAAATTCAAAATCTGAGCATAAAACTGGTTATGAAACCTAATGTAGAGTTATCCAAGCATTTATTTTTTAAAAAGAATATTTTCATTTGACAAGTGGGTGAATTCCTTAGCTAGAAAAACTATTTCCATTTAGGTCACTTCCTAAACATGGAATCATTGATTCTATTTGGTAGGTTAATGACGAATCGCATTCTTACCATTTTGGAAGAGGAATTGCTGCAGCCGGGGCTAAAGACTGAACAGCAGACAAGGCTGACATTGAGCCCTTCCAATGGCAATGCATATAGCCATGGTACATTATGGTCCAGACAAAACAGAATTGATTACAGCATCCGAAAAGTGGTTCACGTGCAATAGATTGGTGCCCAATTTTTTCAGTTATAAGAATGGCATGCTTAATGTATCTGTGAAGTTTGAGGCAGTCTATTATCAATAGAAAATCCCCACCTCTTCTTTGAATTGCACATGTTTTACAAACAAGTCAATCCATGGAGTGATAATTTAGCGAGTGGGAGAAGGTACGACTGCTAAGAAATTTGATTTGTTCATGACCAATAGAACTAGACTCATCAGGAAAAGTGATGCACGTGTCCCCTAGAGTAAAACTCAAATAATGTGCAAAACAAAAAATGCGTTTGAGGCAATGAGAGAAATACGTGCTAAATTTAAAATTAGAATAACTGCTTATTTGTAGCACTTTTAAAATATCCGTAGTCAATTGTTAGTCGCACGTTACATTTCTGAACATGATATCATGTAGTGGCGAATTCATGCCACTTTGTGTTCCATTGTACCCCTGTCACAAGAACTAAGACGACAATTTACCACTATGGTCAGCGTTGTCGTGTATTTTCAAGCAAATGCTCCTAAAGACATCTATTGCTTCTACAATTCCCATACAAAATGCTCGGGAATGTACGTTGAAACCGCATCGTCATTTGAGTATTTCTGCATCACCTCTGTCACTAATATTGTAAGGATTTTAAGTTTTATTAACGTTTATTTTATTTTAAAACTTTATAAGGCATTTTTCCCGTCTTCTTAGCATGCCTTCGTGGTGTAGTGGTCAGCACGCTCGACGCGTATTCGAGAGGTCCGTGGTTCGAGTCCCGGCGAGGGCATTGCTCATTTTTCGTCTCTCCTGCTTCCAGAATACCTAATGTCTCTACAGTGACGCCCGAAGTAAAAAGGGTGGTGGATGATGATTTGGTGATTTGGCGATTGGGTCATCTAAAAACCCCAGTCTCCCTTTAAAAGGGGGAGTGTATAAGGTATTTCTCCGTCCTTCTTAACGTACCTCCTGGTGTAGTCGTCTTTACGCTGGGCGCGTATTCCAGAGGTCCTTGGTTCGATTCCCGGCGACGTCATTGCTCATTTTTCACGTCTTCCTATTTCAAAAATAACCTAATGACTGTACAACTTTACTATCTTCTCTTATTTTCCATTTCCGGCCAGAATAAGCGCGAGAAGAATTGTTTATGATAATGAGGTGACAAACTGTGTAGGTGTTTAAAATGTAGATTTTAGCCAAGAGAAAAGAGACTACTCACTGCCTTACCACGCGTGTGCTTTTCAAGTCTGTTCATGTCTGTCTTTAAGGCCAGAACTTAGTTCCTCCCTGATATTTGAAGACGTACTGTAGTTTTTTGCATTTCGCTAACTACATACGTAGTGTAAAAAGACCAATCTTCTCGTTACTAATCTCTGTATGTTCAAATGCGCTGTAATATTTGCAGCTACGGACCGTCAAAGATGGTGTATTTGTGAAGACTATTGCTTGAGTAATAGAGCACGGGCATGTTCAATCATAGGAAAATTATAAATAGTGTTCTGGAATAAAAAATATATTGCACGATATTTGACAAATAGCTGGTAATCTTCTTGTGGTACAAATATTATCAGGACTGCTGTCCTTCTACTTGTCCCTTCGTATTTGTGTTGTATCTCCTCCCCACACATGAGCATAGTTTGAGTAAGCTCCCTACTCCCATTCAGGATTTCTAGATGTTCCCAAAGGCAAGTAGAAGGAACAGCAGTCCTGACAATATTTGTACCACAAAGAAGATTACCAGCTATTTGTCAAATATTGTGCAATATATTTTTTTATTCCACAACACTATTTATTATTTTCTTATGATCGAACATACCCGTGTTCTATTACTCAAGCAGTAGTCTTCACAAATGCACCATCTTTGACGGTCCGTAGCTGCAAATATTACAGGGCATTGGAACACATCGGAACTAAATGAGCACATTTTCTTCCCTCTTATAAAAATTTTATTAGAACAGTAAATTCTGCGTAAGCGCAAAGATCAGATGCCTACTTGGAGTTTCAGGAGATTTCAGGCCTATTTTCTTAGCTAGTACCACTTTTTATGAAGGATTACAAATTTTGCATAATTTCCTATCAGATATTGCAGAAAAGTTGCTCTTATTCTACTTGTAAGTTTATTTGTTTTATGCTAGGTCAATAAAAAAAACTTCGAACGTTAAGAATATTTGCACATCCTTGTAAATAACCTCAGTTTCCTAGATCTGTAGAACTTTTATTTTTTTACTTCAAAATTTTTATATCATGTCAGTATATCCTGCATTTACTCCACTTATCTTCTAATTACTGGTAGGAAAAATCACAGCTACGTGAAAGATTTGAATACTGAAGCTCGTATGAATGTTGAATAATGACAACAAATCCTGCATTTTGTTGCACATTGATTAAATACTCTGAATAATAAAATCTATAGAAAACATCAGTTTCATTCTCGTGAATAAAATAAATACTGACTGCCAAAACATTCAAGAAATATACCATAATAATAAATATTAACCATTTGTAAACGTAATTTTAAGTGTTTAAAGAACACATAAGCTGAAAATTAACAAAACAATATCGGAAATACATTGGCAGGTACCAAAAGCAAACAGAAAACATTTTTGAAATATCTCAAAGACTACCGAGAGAGCACTTTGAAAACGTTTGTCAAAACACAACAATATCGCAAATGCATAAATTTCGTGGGACATGAAATTATTTAAAAACCTTATATTGGAAATTTAATTGTGATAAATGAAAATAAATGTTAAAGGATTAAATGTGGATATTCATGCACATTTTAGCAAAGGAACAAATATATAAATTTTAGGAAACTTCAGGAAGCATTGTAAAATAATAGGTAGTCGGAGTAAAATACCTGAGCATTTTAGAGCAAAATTTTACAGCTAAAAAAACGAATAAATTTAAAGTAATGCCTTAATAATATTTCAGTTTGCTGTCAGAGATGCACAAAGTTATGAAACGGTTTGGGCACGTTGGAACACGCTTGCGAGTGCACAGATTTCCAGCCTTGTGACATACTGGTTGTTTTTACTTCTGGAAAAGAACAAAAACAGATTTGTTTGAGTGTCTGGCTATGGCTCCGCGATAAAGTGCGCACATCTTTTGGCTGGTTTGAATCCCGGCATTTTTAAATTCTATGGAAAATGGACTGTTATTAAAACAAATAATGCACTTATTTAAAAATGTATAAATATTGAATATAATGAAAAAATCTGAAACCTTTCAGATCTATATTACGCCCAAATGGGCATTATTATAATGTTTTGTGTTTTACCTTTATTTATTAAATATCATGTTCTTTGCACTTACGCCATAAAATTCAATTCAACAGCAGTATCACAAAATAATTTAAAAAGAGCATATTTTATCTTTAGAATTTCCGATACACATCTCGCGCGCTGAAGATAATTTTTTTCCCGTACAGTGTTGCCATTGCTCGCTTTGAAATCGTTGAGTTTGTTAATAAAAACTTCGTTAAAGTTTTACAAAATATGAAACAGATAATAAAACAAATTCCAAATTTGGACTTCCAGATGCTTATATTCGAACGGAAGACAATGTTATTCAAAATTTGATGTATCTAAATACCGTTGTTTTACACAGTTGCGAGAACATACATACATTCATGCATATTCTTCATTTATTAATTTCTTTAAATATAATGCAGGGATCTAATACTTGGTGGCAACAATTTGAAAAGTGAAACGCCGTTTAGAGTGAACCAACGCAAAATGACAAAACGAAATTAATAGCCCTTTTGGGAAATTTGCCCCTTTGGTCTAATAAATATTAAATATAAAATAATTAAATAACGAGAACCTGAATTAAAAGTAAGGAAGGATTAAATAATTAAAAAGTAAAGCCGTCTCAAAGACTTCGCTCAGTTCCGCTTCCCAATTTTGATGGAGAGCTCCATCGGTACAAGGTTCTCCCACCCCTCTTTCCCTACGACCAGCCTCTCTAGAGGACTTTCGGCTCGCCACATATTTAGAGTGCCTCCATGCCGCAAAAACATTTAAAAACATCCATGCCTTCTCCGGGATGCATATCCATGCCTTCTCCGGGATGCAGTTGTTTTATTTGTAATAAGAAGTTCGAAACCCTAGAATTCTGTTGCTCTGCTGCATTGCTAGCGAGTTACTTTACGTTTAAAAGTTTAAGTATTTATTCCTTTAATGCTTAGATTATATTTAATGCTTTTATTTTGCTTTGTTTTATATGCCACCTGGGTTTGCTAACTAATATTTTTTAAAATTCTGTATGCAACAAAGTCTAAGTATTTATCATGGCGAACACACATAACAACAGCTTCATCTTTTAATTAAAACCCATTTAAATATTGCTTGGAGCAATCCTTTAAATATCTATTGTCATTGTAATTTTGGAGTGTATCAAATTTGCAAGCGTCATATACGTGTCAGCATTTGTTAATGAAATTAAACCAGGCTGCTGATATGTAAATTATTAATTTTGATAATTTATTTTACAGCTTTCATAGATTTATATTTTCTTTAAAATATTCTGCATTCTAATGAACGTTTTTTGTTTACTAATGCTACCGATTTGAAAAGGTAAAAACACATACGACTTTAACTGCATATTAATTGTAAAAAAATTATTTATTTAGTTTTCGTAAAACTCTTGTTTGGACTGAGAACATAAACATTAAAAAACTAAAATTTAATGAAGAAACTTTTAAAGTCGCAAACAATTTCAGTAAAAATAGTTATTTAAAATTATTCCTAGGGCATCTACTTTGTTAATTAAAAAATATTTAATTTCATATTCATTTGAAAATTGTGTTGTGACTTATCTCACCTGTCTGACAGTCACATCAGAACAAGCCCACGAAATTCATCGTGGCAAGGGGAGCAAGAATGCGCCTGTCATTCGCAAGAGCCTTGTGCACCACGCAGGTGACAATACGACTTCGCTCAGTTCCGCTTCCCAATTTTGATGGAGAGCTCCATCGGTACAAGGTTCTCCCACCCCTCTTTCCCTACGACCAGCCTCTCTAGAGGACTTTCGGCTCGCCACATATTTAGAGTACCTCCATGCCGCAAAAACATTTAAAAACATCCATGCCTTCTCCGGGATGCATATTTCACAAGTGCACATCTGTGTAGCCACCGAGGGAGTGGCGTCTAGGATGGACCAATGAGGATCCGGTAATATTTCTGTCATGTCACATGACTTTTCGCGTGCTTTAAGATTTAAGCAAGATGGTTGAAAATATTCTGCAACGCAATTTTCTGTACAAAATAAACTTTTCATTGCGAAGTTAGATCAAATATAGGCAATTATGAAGATTTCACTACCTGGTTGAAATAAATACAAACACATGTTGGATACTTCGCAAAAATATCGATGTGAAATATTACTTAATAAATGGTAAATAAGATGAAGAAAGAAATATGTGATAAACATCTGAGCCCAAATGCAATCTTTACATAAAACTAGGCGCATGAGTAAAATATTTACATCAATTATATATGTAAGTAGAAGTCAGCACTTTTTATTGCAATCTATATGAAAAAGATGTGTTATAATAATAACCAATGCAGAATTTTATTCAATGCGAACTTTCACTAATTTACATTTGTATACATTTAGTGTGTTAAATTTCAGATTTAATAACTGCTCACTCTTAAATACACTACATACACAAGAAATACTCATCAAACATTTATCTTTTTCACAACGAATATATTCAATTTATTTACATATAATTTTTAATGTTAGCAATGGATCAATGGATTCTGATCCTTACACTTTAAAAATCAAAAGAATGCAAGCACTGAAATAAGAAGATTCATTGTAACCCTTTCAGTCATTCTCAGCTCAATTAAAAAAATATACACTTGAATTCTCTTAATCCACATAATATGCCTTGAACATCAATTCAAATATTAATGCGTGATAAAAATCACGAAAGTGAAATATCAGCGATTAATTAAAATCAGAAAACGAAAGCACTACAAGATTTCTACTATTACGCCATATATTTATAACTGCGAAACAAATGCAAATTAAAACGCAAACAACATATGCTCACATGCACGAAGATTTAGCGTCACAAGAGCAATAACAGCTCATTGGTTCATATTCGAAACCCCTCCCTCAGTGGCTACGCTGATGTGCACTTGTGAAATATGCCTCCGGGATTCAAACCCGGGCTCTTCGCTACTGCAATAGGCTCCCCTAATCAGTATACCGTCTGGATGGTCTGACTTGGAAAGTTAATGACGGAGATAAAATTATTTCTTCAATTACAGATGGTGAAGGTGAGTTTAGAAGCATTTATAGTAGCATTTGAGTGAAAATCAAAAGATATATTTTAATTTAATTTATAGCAGACTTTATACAGATATTAATCTTGGTGTATATTAACCTCCTCTTCAGATGTTAGTCATTATCCTGTGCGTTTATACTAGAAAAGTTTTCTCGATTTGTATTCTGTTCTTTACATATATGTCCATCTCTACGAAGTATTTAATAGTCTATAAATTTTAATGCATTTGACATTGATATTTCAAGGCGATATGCTTCATTTTATTTTGAACAACAAACGGAACAACAAACATTGTTGTACTATTGTACTACCTATTAATTTCGGTTACGCAACATAAAAGGCAAGGAACAAATATATCAATTTCCTTTGAATTTGAAAAATTTTCCTTTAATGCTTTCAGCTATTGCTAAGAAAATTTAGGATCCATATTCAGTGAAAAATAATTTGTGAAACTGGAAAAATATTTCGGAAAGAATGAAATCTGGGAAGATCAAAACTTACGTGAGTGGGAGTATTTTTTAAGCTCAGATCAAGGTGACTACGTCAGAAAAGAGTAGGTGGAAGAGTTTTAGCCTTTTCCCAAATCCCTGCTACATGGATCGAGTTACTTGTCATTTGAAAGATTTATTTATTGAATCTTTAGAAATGTCTGTAGAGGATTAAAAGAAATGGTATGTAGGCAGCTAGAATTGAAAACACTATTTACTGAAATGGTAAATGGCAAATAATCACAATTTGTTATACTATTAAACAAAATAGAATATATCATCAGATATTTCTGTAAATACTCAATTCCGTCTGTGTAGCAAAGTGTTTCATTTTTACAGTGTTGATACTGAAGAATTATATTTATGTGCTTCTCTTGGAAAGAATGGAATTACGCAGTGCTTAATTTAAATAATTAATATAAATAGCATAGAAAGTCAAGTAAAAAGAGAAATGAAATATTTTTTAAAATATTTTATCTCATAACACAGTTTAAGTAAAGAAAGCGCAAATTTAAATCTCCAATCAATTTCATTACTTTTCTGCTTTTAACTGTCTTTATGCTAGTTTTAATATGTTATGTTTTCTGTTATCGTTAAACAAAAAACATTGTTACCAAAATATGATGAAACAGTAAATGGGGGTAATTTGCACAATAACTAAAGACATTTTAGAAGAAAGGATCTAATTTTTTAGTTTACTTAAACTAAATTTTTAAAACTTGAGTGTAATTATGTAAGATTTTACAGGACATGTCTTTATATTAAATATTTTTATTTTATTAAAGTTTTAAATTACTTCTAAGCATTTAATTGAAGTCTAGAAAAACGCTGCCTTTTATTAAATATAAATTTTGTCATGTACAAATTGAAGCAATCAATAGACTAAAGAAAACAAATGATTTTACCATTAAATTACTAAGCTTTCTCTTAGCTAGCATTTTTTTAAGTTCTGCTTAGTTACAAGGTCCATGAAAAATTCTTTTCAACTATCAGGTTCTCAATATCAAAACACAAATCTAACAAACATAAAAAAAGTAATAATATAAAAATAAAGCAATGTTTCTGAATTATTTAGTAAACGAATTAAATTGTCCTTTGAACCATTTTGGAATTTTGGCAGATCTTTTCCGCAGATCTAATTATTAAACCAGTAGTATAAGCCTATATTACGTTTTTAAGACACAACCGAGCATATAAAATGTACTTCTTTTCCTTCTTCATTTTAGTAATAAACCAGTGATCACTCTTAAACTTATTTCGTTATTAGAATTTATTCCATTGGTTTTCTTAATTGTCTTCAAGACCAATGAAAGAATGAAGGAATTCCATTTACCGAACTCCTTCAGTCTGGGTGGTGAATGTTATTTATCTGACTTAGCACCCCCCCCCCCATAATACGTTTTCATTCTCTCCTATTGCTTAAAGACTTTTTGCATTTCTGAGTCTCTACCTGGAATAGGGTTATTTGAGAAGACATATTTAAACCTGCACCATACACACTTTTTTTGCATCAATTTCTGCAAGAGTTTGTATTTAAATTAACTAAAACTAACTTTCAATCACCAACACTTTAACCGCACAAAATGTTTCGTGATAAATTTATTATATATTATTATTTTGAATTCACATCACAAAGTATTTACTCCCGACATTCTAGCAATGAAAATCAAAGTTAAAAAAATGAAGGCAGGTTATATACTCTATTACACCAAAATCATCTTTGGTTTTATTTATAGCATCTGTGATACCTGCACTAATTGGTAATTGTGTTTTACCAAAAGTAAAAAGTAACTTTTTGTTGCGAAAACTAACTCAGTTGAGCCGTAAATGGTATTATACATCTCTTTGTGTGGAATTAAATACCTATTTTCTACAGCCTGTTTGGATACCATCAGGGAGAAGCATGAAACCTAGCTGAGAAATACAGATGGTGAATAATTATCATCACGCTCCATTTTTATAAAGTATGAATGAGCAAGTCCGAATATGGTACGGCATGTGTAATAGTCATGCAAGTCAGAGTATGGCAATATGTACCATGCAACTCTGAATGGGTAGCGATAACCTAAGTACCTAATTATGTCATTCTAGGTAAGGGCGGGCGTGGTGCTCATACCAATTAACCGTAACGGTAGAGGGATGGTGCCCACGTCCTCCGTCACTCACTCACTCCTACTGATCATAGGCGATATTGTACTTCTCAAAGGAGCCTTAATGATATAACTAGGAGAAGTGGTTGTCTTGAAACTATGTGCCATCTGTATTAGCATTTTGTCGATCATGTCATTAATATTGGAAAATTCGTGGACACTTATCATTTTGAATGATGGAATTTCCCCGAACTACCATTCATCGAAAATAAGTAAAAGCATCTTAATATGAAAATCTAAATGTTTTTCAGAAGTGGTGAAAGTAGCACTGCTGCAATGTGCTACAGAATAAACTTTGTCAGGTAACAGTTTTTTGGAATCCATTCCGGTCGTAGAGCCGCGCTTTATAGATATACTACGCGAGATTGTTCTCCTTTATACATGGAATATGAATTCTGTTGAGCGAGGAAGCTCTCTGAGTATTGGAAAATTATTTTTGTTTAAAGATGAGCTAAAGTTTATGACCACTACCGCGCTGTCTAATGCATGTTTATTACACTTTCAAAATTTTATAGCGAGATGTCAGCGTAGTCATTTTCTTGATATCACTTCTGAAAGCATGGAGCTTTGACAAGTAAAACAAGTTTTATATCCAGATGCTTATAATTTGAGAAAGTAATGTATTTGAATTCTTCATATCATACCTAACATAAATAAAGAAAACATATGAAAAGTGCATTCAGTATCTCTTCAGTGATTTTTATGATATTCAAGTTATAATTGTTAAATAAGATAAAATTAAAATAAATGTATCAATTTAGATACATTAAATTAATGTCAGCATTCAATATTACGACTGCAACTGAACGTTACGGGGCTTGGGAATCAAACACAGAATAAGGAATGAAGTTACAATCAATTAAACTATTTCAATTAAAGTTCTTAGCACGTTACTGAATTCCAAGATTTTAGAATAGAAAACGTAAAACCTCAACTATGCCTATGCTGGGAATTGAACCACTGGTATTTCAGCCACTAGCCGAATGTGATAAGGATTCAAACGAGGTAATGCTATAATTCCTTATATTCTGTGGCCCACTAGCGGCCGAGCGATAAAGTCGCTGAACACTGGTAGCTCGGATCCGAGGTTCGAGTACCGGCGAAGGAGCTGGATGCATCGGCGGTTTCGTGATTTACCCCATACGTAAAGTGTATAAGAGCCAGTTTCTCCTAGAAAACCCTCCACGAAGGACATCCTTACCCTAGGCAGATAGCCTTCGAGTGCTTTGCGTTATTCGAATAAACCAAGTCAAATATTATATTCTACACATTTTAAAGTGCGACGAATACAGGGAAGGTCTTTCGGATGTAAGAAGTGACGAATTATCGCCAATTAAATTTTTAGTTCGGGTGTTAGTGAACGGAGAACTAGATATTTTAGAGTAGTAAACATAAAAAATAAATTGCGCTCTTGTAAGGAATCCGACCGTCAATGCTACTATACTAGTTGGATGTATTAACCTTTATAGCTTGAAATACATACAGTGCGATAGTTCGTTACATTTACACACGATCGCCCAGATATTGTAGGACAAAGCTAATGCATAAATAAATAAAACACTTTAAGGGCATGTTTTCAAGGAAAATTTCAAGTATTCAAAGTATATGCTACTTTTATTTAGCAGGTTAGATGAAGATGAAATAAAGAGAATGGCACTGAACTCGCAGATTATATATAGTTCCTATACGTGCTAAGAACTTTAATTGAAATAGTTTAATTGATTGTAACTTCATTCCTTATTCTGTGTTTGATTCCCAAGCCCCGTAACGTTCAGTTGCAGTCGTAATATTGAATGCTGACATTAATTTAATGTATCTAAATTGATACATTTATTTTAATTTTATCTTATTTAACAATTATAACTTGAATATCATAAAAATCACTGAAGAGATACTGAATGCACTTTTCATATGTTTTCTTTATTTATGTTAGGTATGATATGAAGAATTCAAATACATTACTTTCTCAAATTATAAGCATCTGGATATAAAACTTGTTTTACTTGTCAAAGCTCCATGCTTTCAGAAGTGATATCAAGAAAATGACTACGCTGACATCTCGCTATAAAATTTTGAAAGTGTAATAAACATGCATTAGACAGCGCGGTAGTGGTCATAAACTTTAGCTCATCTTTAAACAAAAAGAATTTTCCAATACTCAGAGAGCTTCCTCGCTCAACAGAATTCATATTCCATGTATAAAGGAGAACAATCTCGCGTAGTATATCTATAAAGCGCGGCTCTACGACCGGAATGGATTCCAAAAAACTGTTACCTGACAAAGTTTATTCTGTAGCACATTGCAGCAGTGCTACTTTCACCACTTCTGAAAAACATTTAGATTTTCATATTAAGATGCTTTTACTTATTTTCGATGATTGGTAGTTCGGGGAAATTCCATCATTCAAAATGATAAGTGTCCACGAATTTTCCAATATTAATGACATGATCGACAAAATGCTAATACAGATGGCACATAGTTTCAAGACAACCACTTCTAGTTATATCATTAAGGCTCCTTTGAGAAGTACAATATCGCCTATGATCAGTAGGAGTGAGTGAGTGACGGAGGACGTGGGCACCATCCCTCTACCGTTACGGTTAATTGGTATGAGCACCACGCCCGCCCTTATCTAGAATGACATAATTAGGTACTTAGGTTATCGCTACCCATTGAGACTTGCATGGTACATATTGCCATACTCTGACTTGCATGACTATTACACATGCCGTACCATATTCGGACTTGCTTATTCATACTTGCATGGTGCATTTACATTCATATTGCATGGTACATATTTCACACATTTCATATTACACATTACATTTACTGGGAAATTGAATATGACTTATGTTTAAGGTTCTTTGCATCCGTAAGGTTCAATATTTACGTTAATTATACATGATTAGATACTTAGGTTAACTCTATGCATTCATTATTATTTACAGACTTGCATGGTACATATTACACACAGAGAGATTGATTAATACTTATGTTAAAAGTACTTTACATCTTAGGTTAGCACATAGTTTAACACTACGCATTCATTATTGTTTACAGGTTTGCATGGTGCATATTATACACATTACATAGTACAGCTTATATTTACTGAGAAGACTTGCATTGTACATAGTTCACGCATTACATAATACAGATTACATTTCTAATAATTTAATTATTAATTAATAATATTAATTAATACTTGCATGGTACATATCATACACATTTCATAGTGCAATTTACATTTACTGAGGAGATTGATTAATACTTTTGTTTAGAGTACTTAATATTTATGTTTAAGGTACTTTACACCTGTTTGGTTCAATTCTTACTATAAGTATGTATAGTTGGGTGCTTAGGTTAACACATAGGTTGGCTTTACGCATTAATTATTATTTACAGTTTGCATAGTACATATTGCACACATTGGTACATATTACACACATTAAATAGTGCATGCTAATTAATTAGCATGGTACATATTATACACATTAAATAGTACTGTGAATATTGACATGGTACATATTACACACATTTATAATTTACAGTTACAAAAAATACTATTGCTGAGAATATTAGCATGTTACATATTACAATAATATTAACATGGTACATGTTGCACACATTAAATAGTACAGATTACAATTACTGAGAAATTTAATAGTACTTATTTCCGTTATGTTCAGACTTGCATGGTACCTATTACCATATTCTGACTTGCATGACTATTATATGTTCTATACCCTATTCAAACTTGCTTGATGCATATACATTCATATTGCATGGTACATATTCTCACACGTTACATACTATATATTGCATTTACTCAGAAATTGTTTTTACTTATGTTTAAGGTACGTTGCATCCGCAAGGTTCAATATTTTAATATTAATTAAACATAATTATGCATTCATTATTGTTTACAGACTTGCATGGTACCTAGTACACACATTACATAATATTGATTACATTTACTAAGAAGTTAATTAATAGTTAATGATATTAATTAATACTTGCATGGTGCATATTACTTGCTTATTATAGTACAGTTTACATTTATTGAGAGATTGATGAATACTTGTCTTTAAAGTACTTAATACGTTCAGACTTGCAAATCCAGGCTTGTATGATACATGATCGGTAGGATGAGAACTATAATGCATAATACGAATACTGAGCAGGTTTTTCGTCCCTCGAGTGGAGTATTGAGATTCATATTTTAGCTATTATTCTTAGCTTGATACTTTATCTTTTAAATGATTTGCACATACATTTAAGGTTCCTGATTATTTTTAATTCTACATTATAAGAGTAGTCGTAGCTCAGTCCCTTTAAATAATGACTATTTTGAAGACCATGCCAACAATGTAATCATTTCCTTCGTCGTATTTATTTTTTCCTATATTTTTACAATTAAAATTATGTATTATTTATGTGGTTACAGCCGAAAACATCGCAGCAAAAACATCGCGGACGAAAACGTCGCGGAGAAAACAACGCAACATTTTCTCAGCAAAAATTTAATATTTAATGAAAAATATGAAAGTAAAAATTATCCTTCTTTACATCTTGCGCTCACAAATCATTATGGGAATATCCATTTACAGTTATTAAAGCCTGAAAAAAGCATGTCTGCGATGTTATCGTCATGCGATGATTTGTAGATACTTTATTTTTTACCACGATATTTTCGACGACGATGTTTTTAAACTGCGAAGTTTTTGAACCGCTTTATTTTCGACGACGATGTTTTGTACCACGATGTTTTAGAACTGCGATGTTTTCTCTTTGCGATGTTTTCTCCCACGATGTTTTGTAGCACGACGTTTTCGCCTTGCGTTGTTTTCTCCGCGACGTTTTCGTCCGCGATGTTTTTGCTGCGATGTTATCGGCGGACACCATTTAGGTCTATCAAAATGCTTTATGCGGTTAACCCAGAAACTTAAAGAAAATGAGAGCTCTACTTAATTTGAAACTAATACGAATACAGGTACTTGGCACTAAGTTCTCCGCAGAAAGTTTTGTTACATGGAACTTTGTAGGATTTCAAATTCGTAATTAACTTAATTTCATTGATCCTACTGAGGCTATCCTACGAGTTAGCACCTCATCTATGGAAATAACAGCTGAGACAGAAGAAGGTTTATACAAAGTTTTTATTTAAAACTTTAAACTTAACAGCTGCAAGACTTACAAAGTTACAAAGTTTTTAGTTAAAACTTTAAACTTAACAGCTGCAAGACTTACAAAGTTACAAAGTTTTTAGTTAAAACTTTAAACTTAACAGCTACAGTTTTATATCCCTTAATTGCGAGACTTTAACATAAATAAGTTAAGTTATTGCTGATAAATAAAAGTGAACTTAAAATTTAAAACCAGTTTTTATGCTTGAGACTTACCGCGGGTAAGCCTAATAAGCATTGCTTCAAATTCTAACTAGTAGCTTGGCTTGATAAGTTAGGCTTTTTACCAACGTTAACCACGTTAGTCTTTTTATCAAACCAAGCTACTCATGCCTATGCTCAATGGCATAAGTCGCAGAGGAAGGAAATGGTACTGCTGTTAGCATTGCTGTCAAAGCTGTCTATCTGACTTTCAAGAAACCTGTCCTTAAATACAGTTATCTCGTTTACATTCTTGTGAGAGCTAATGAAAAGCAAAATTGACAGGCTAGTTCACTCAAATAAAGAGATAATGGGTTAATTACAATAAGATGCTTTACAACTTTCCTGTTTTTCATTTGAATATGCAAAAAGATTTCCCTTAATTTGCCCTGCGCCCTGATATGAACTCAAGAGTTATATACAGGATTCCTTGCCAATGTGGCTTAATTTACATTGTCAAATTAAGACAGTCTTAAAATTTCCAGTTAAGGAACGTGAGAAATATGCTAGGAAAAGGAAATATATAAATCCCCTGTTGCTCAAAACTGTCAGTCAGAAAATTATTATTTTCCATCTTTCTACAGCCAAAATTATTCAAAAAACATATACGTTGGTGAATAAGATTTTCTTTCCCGGAAGTGCATCACATTCATAAAAATCTTTCAGTTCTAGATAACAATCTCAATTCCAATCTACCTTTACCCTCAGCTTTTAAAGAAATTATTTCATAGTTGTTTTCATTTTTCATCAAGAGAGGAGGCCATTAGCTTGACTTCCTTCCTCTAATTCTTATCACCTGAGCACTGGTTTTTCTTTCATCATTTGCAATTCTGTAGTTGAAATAGAAGATTCTATAATTAAACCTTCGAAACTATTTCTGCAAATTTATGAATATTTCGCTGATTCTTGTTGCTTTAAATCCTTCAGTGGTATGTATATGCTTAAGGAACAAATGATATTTTACAAAGATATTCAAATGGTTTCGTTTTATTAAAAAGAAAATTCTATTTCCCTGCAGATATATCTAAATGTATCTCTTCGAAAAATGTTAGGAATAAAAAAAGGATTTAGTATAAGTTAGTTAAAAGGAATAAACTGAAAATTACGACTGGAAAGCATATTTGAAGAGCGTATTTATATGAACACACATAACATTTACGCAACTGCTGCAAAAGGCAATTAAACACATAAGAAATTTTATATACTTAATATTTCTTAGACATTGCATGTAAACGTACATTAATAAGTTATATAATTTATTTTCTTCTTAACAAATTTAATTTGTTAACATAAAGCTACTCATTTAACTTTTCAAATGCTGATATATGTACATTACGCACACACGTTTTATACGTTCATCAAGCTGATGATAATAATTATTTATTTATTTTATTAATAATTATTTTTGAGTATTAACTAATTTTTGAATAGTTAACGTACATTGTTATGCTTACATAGAAACATAGTATATATATCAATAAAATATTGAAAGTTCACAATATTCACATTGTGAGGTTTCTAGTTTAAAACCTTAAACTGCATGAAAGGAGTAAGATATGTTAGATAAATTTACTTGCAAAGCATTTACAATATTAACAGTTACTTAATACCAACAGGAAGTACACCACAGTCCCTATTCTGCAGCACATCAACCAATAAGTAATAGCAAAAATCTAAGAAAGCACCACAAGATGCTGTAGTCATTTTAAAACCATCAAGAAAGGTTTTCTGAAATTGCTCTAGAGCAGTTAACAGTATCATGAGACTCAAATTTAGAATTTTTTATTTAATTTTTTAATTGTGATAGTCGTGTATACAAGGCAACTCGTTCTTACTGTTTGCGATCGTTAGAAACAGACGGACATGCAGTGCAGGGTATTCAAAGTTAGATCTCGAAGTAATCTCCATCAGCATTGCTCATCCTTTGCGAATGCCCTGGCAATAAAATTTCAGGATCTTGGATGCAAAGAAGTCGGTGAGTGCACGTCACAAATCCGCCTCATTGCTGAAGGACTTCTAAGAGAGTTCGTTGTCCAGGAAATGGAACAGGTTGTAATTTGTCGGTATTAGGTCTGGCAAGCACGATGTATTCCAGATAAGTCGCTGAATGGTATACACGATCTTCCTTGCCACGTATCTTGGATTAATTGCACATTGTCTTGGAGGTATACCACATCTTTTTGTGATTAACCGTTTTCGGATTCTTTTGCTGAAATGCATACTGCACCCGCTGCAACTGTTGCAAGCATATCAGGTTCAGTATTCCTCCTTACTTGCTTGGGGAACATTTAATGACCTGACTCGGAACAGGGAGCTTACTAAAGCTATGTTCAATAAATGTGGGAAGTAGACAAGATACAAAGGAAGGGTATACGAAACCCTTTATTTTTCTCTCATTACAATGATTTCCGGACTTCGGAATACAGAGACCAACCACTTGTGGTCTGAACGTAAGAATATAAAAATATTAACTAAATTCTAACTAAACTAACTTTGGATTAATAAACAAGTGTCTAGTTGAAGATTGGCCGTATATTAACAGAAAGGCCGTATGTAGTACAGAGAACTGTTAACACTACGATACGTTTAAAATTATCAAGAGGATTAAACCACTGGCCTTGAAGGCAACCAGCAACCGAGTAAAACTGCAATGGCAAGCGGCCCGCTCCTAATCACTCCTTCCTCTCTCTTGCTTGGCAAAAAGCCACAACTTAAGTACTTGGCGTTCGCAAGACAAATTTGCATAAATAAGTTAAAGCTTTTAATTCTGGCCGGAAGTAGAAAATAAGAAGTGATAGTAAAGATTTAAAATAAAATAAACGTTAGTAAAACTTAAGATCCTTACAAGCATAGGTACTCAGTGGTGTTGTGGCCTGGCGTACCTTGAAAATAATTAGTAGTAACTTGAATAATAAGAACATGCACTGTGTCACTTGCATAAACAGTACCCCACAGAAATGTAGAATAGCAAAGGGTCGTTTACAATTAAAAATTGCATTAGCGTAAAGCTCATTAATGTGTAGCATTTGTGCAGCACTATATGTAGAATTTCGTTAGTGTAAAGGGCATATATTCGTAATAATTTTAAAAAGAAGACGGAGATACTTGGAATGAAGGCCGATAATTATTTAAAAGCTGATGTCGCAGAAAACATAAAATAACACTCATGGCCGATTGAAAGCTCTTTTTATTAGGGACAAACTTGTTTTTAGAAGTACATTCTTAACTTGAATTACACAGAACAGTGCCAGTTTTGATCACATTTGTGTCTTTGCTACATCTCGGAAAGAATGGAATTCAGTGGAGTAAAGAAAGTGAAGCAATGGGGAACAATTAGGCTGGCAGGACGGAAACGAGAGAGAGAATGCCACATGTCGGAGATGAAAGTTTGGAACTGACTACTTTAGTTTTAGTTCAGGTTTACCCCTAAGCAGTGCTTAAGTTTCGGTTTGTAAGTTTGAAACCATTAATGACTGAAGCCTTTTGCAGGTGCTTGCATATTTGACGGTACATCGTATCACATGAAATAATTTTGAAATGGAACAGCCTAAAGAGTTTTTTATAAGCAATTGCTATTTTTAGGAAACTAAAAATAATGAAATTTAAGGATAACCTTAAATATGAAGTTTGGTCAAATACAGGAAGAACGATTAGACAGGGGACAGTGACCAAACTGAAACACAGAGTTAAGGGATTATTACAAGTCAAGATTCTGACTTACGTGCGTTGTGTGCGTACGAGTTCGTAGTAGATTGAATGCACAAGTCCGATATTAGGTTAATAAAATTTATTCTTATCAAAAGAAATATATCAGAACTCTGGAATTTTCCTCAGAGATATTCATACAAGTATTCACAATACCACGCAATATAATCAGTAGTTGTACTTCAAATTACTAAAAACGTTAAACAAATAACGCAACACTCAGCGAATATAAAGAGAAAGCTAACTCGGATTTCTCAATTAATGCGGAAATAACTCGCAATAACAATAACTAAGCAACTAACTAAACAACTGCTCTCTCTCCGCCCTTTTATAGATTTCAACCGGGTGTGCGAGACCTTTTTAGTACATTCTGCTTCTCGAGATTTATGGGAAGAAAAAAGAGTGTGTCCGGCATAGCTTTCTCTTAAAATTTGTCTCGCACTGCATAGTACAGGGAAATACAACAGTTTTAGTTATAATTATATTAAAATTAGCTATCTAAATACAAAATTCGTATGAGTATTTTTATCTCACATGTACGTATGTGGAGAACATCCCTAGCTTAATGTGTATAGGCTTATGTGGACCTCCATAAACGTAAAAGTGTAAGTGAAGATTTGAAGGCGTCTCATCGTATCAGCATATAGAAGCAGTACCTTGTAAGTAAGTGCAGTGTAACACTTGCATCTCATAAATTAAGTGTTTATAATATGTGTAAACACTATATTACAGTGTTGTAGAATTCCATAAGTGTTTTGTGTTGCCCATGTTTGGCCATGTAATAACAGCTGGAAAATCTAAATAAACTTCCGGTCGAGCGTTTTGCGATCGGGGAAGTTTTCTGCCCTAGATAGTTGCAAGTATCGGATTACATTCGGGATTGACTACGAACGGATGACCAGAGCTGCTGTTACCTGTTATAGATATCACTTCCAAAATAGGTTTTTCCTCATACAGTAGCTTGAATACTTCATCGTTACAGCAACGAGACCACCTGCTATGTTCCGAATAGTCCCGATTCCAACCGAGTTTTATTCCTTAAGGCGGCGAATGTTTTAATTACTTCGGGACTCAAATGCTTGGGACTTTTAATTACTTCGGATCTTGAAAACCTCAAAATTATACGTCTCCTGACACATTTCTCCTAAAAAGAGGTTTTCCAGACCCTTTGAAGCCTTTGAATCAGCTCATGGCATGCCTCCAACAGAGATGCATTTATTGGTATTTTCTACTGCGTCCAGCTGGATACGGTAAAAAAATATCTGATATGAACTTCCTCGAAATTTGAAACTGAGCTTCTAACATAAAACTGACATTTGGCATAATCGAAGCTCGCATAGCATATAGCAGATTTCCGAGCCTTTTCATCAGGTTTGCCAGCATTCCTCCAGTGTGCAACGTTACAGGAGCTAAAATGAAACTTGCGTTATTTTCAGGCATTCTTTAAGTATTCATGTTGGATGCCAGTTTACGGATGAAAACTACTCTGAATGCTCATTCTTAAAACCAGCCAGACAGTCACATGACTCACTGACTTTTCTAAACTTCTATGTAAAATAGCACCATCTAGGAAAAATGTTTAAAATAAACCTTTTATTTAGTCGTCAGCCTGACGGTTACACGCTCCGCGTACTAAGATTTTATCCTCTGTTACTAAAACGAGAATTTTTAATACATTTTTAATCGCTTTGTCCTACGTTTGTTGGTCACAAAATCTTAACTGTGTTTCCAACTTTCTTATAAAAAACCATCAATAATAAAAATCAATAATTCAACGTAAACTACCATTCACGCAGTATGAAAAGTACTGTGTTAATGTAATAAACTAGATTTAATATTGCGCTTTTTAAAGATTATCATATATTGTGACATTCATTAGCATACCTCCAAAATTTATTTCAAAGACATTTTAAATGCTAGAATTATTTTAACAAATACGAAACCTTTCTATAGAAAATAGTACATGGGTTTTGCTGTAGAGTATAAATAAAACTAAATTAAAGAGTATAAAATATAACGTATATGTAAGGATCTTGAGTCATTTTTAACAAACTGTGAGACTATGTGATGTATTGAAAAATGCTTTATCAAGCAAATGTGCAGTAGATTTGTTTTATGTGTTACACTTGCCAACATTTATTACAGAAGCCTTGTAAAAAGCATACTTCTAGAGAAAAGGTTCTCCGTTTCAGTTTCCTGCTTACAATTATATTATTCTTTAACAGGAAAAAATAAATTGTGCATTAAAAAAATATTCTGCTTAATTATTACTTAAAAAACTTGAAATTTCTCTCCAATGGCATAATATAAATTAGGAAATGTATGGTAATAGATTTCTGACATCTGTTTATGTCAAGCGAAATAGCTGGAGCGTTTAAGAGGCAAAGCATTTTCCATCTATCTAAAGACAATTCTACACAAATGCGTTGCAGGCCGTTAAACTTGTGGTACCAGTAAGGATGCACCTAACCGATTTGGAATTTGCATAATGTGTAATAGGAAGCCATGTAAATGATTTACTGTCCAGCTCCTATGCAAATCTTGTATGCTTCTAAATATCCCTAGAAGCAATACACGAGGAGACAAAGGCAAACGCCTAACTATTAACATTGCAATTTCTCCGCGATTTATTCGCAGACAACTTAAGGGATGTGTTGTCGAAGATTACAGAAGCCATACGTGCTCAGTTCAGATGATAATAAATGGGGACACCTGGTCTTTGCTAATGATTAACACGTATAATCCCATAGCCTTCATTAACTAGAGTTTAGTAGAGGGAATCAAATTAAACACAATGCAAGCAACCAAGACTTCAATAATGTCCATAAACTTAAATGGAAGATTCATAAAATCAAACATTCCTAAGTTCAGATAAATCCATAATGTCCATAATGCCCATAATTTAAAAGCTTTTAGCCTTTATTATCAGAAGAAATAAACTATAGATATGTATATATAAGATAATAAATATGAAAGCAAACTTCTAAATTTAATTCATTAATAACCTCTTTCATTTTTTATTTCATTTGGAAACTTCATCGCTCTGTCCTAGAAATAGCGCTGTAAGTCTAAACTGCGTCATTCAAATTAATCATGCCATCTTACGTAACCTTTAATGCAGTTGCCTCTTGACCAATCACCAAATTGCAAACTAAAACATTTCTCTTCGCGTGCTTCCATCTTACATAACTACGCACTTCAGCTTTTGCTCTCTACTGTGCTAAGATGTAATTTCGCTGGCTAGCTTTCTATCTCAACAATATCAAAAATGTGAATCTTCTGTAGAAAGGCACGAGTAGGGTGCCAAGTGATTGTGGCCACAAATATCAATTGCAACTAAAAATGGAATTAAGAAATAAAATTTCTTCTTCAGTATGGATCTAAGCGCGCATCTACACTGCTCTGGCTTTTACTTGTGCTTTTCTTGTTATTTCAATTAGTCGACAGGATGTTGTGTACCTGCTGCCTAGAACTCCAGTGGGAAAAGTATTTGCAAGTTCATCTTTCTTAAAGTTAGATATCATCGAGTATCCAAATATGGTACTTACTTCATTTTGCAAATTCTTCAGAAAAGGTGCGTGGAACTAACTCCCAATGCAGTGCTTTCAAAATTTGTGCTTTAATTACATATATATTATTATTATAAATGTTTAATAAATTTTAGCACTTCCTGATAAGAAACAACATCAAATAATAATAATTAAACATCAAATGCATTGGGTAAAAAAGATTGCACTGGTCAAGAAATTGTACTTGCCAATTGTACTTATATATACATATGTAAAGAAAATTTAAATCTATGTTACGAGATATGCAGCTATCAATATATTAAGCTACTTCGCAAATACCTTGCAAAATGTAGGTTTGTGATTTAGCAAACTTTAAGAAGATATCTTTGTTTAATAAAGAATTTTTAGAAAGAATTAACATTAACATGATAGTGACACAATTTAACATGAGATTGTTTCGTTAAGGGACATTCCATTATATAATGATCTGGCGATAACATACACTTTGATCAGAATTAGTAGATATGCATTTACCTTTCAATGCTGCAAAGGGACCATGGCTTAGTACAGTATATGTTCATAACTGCGGTATCGAAATCTTGCTATTTAGATCAAGTAACGGTAGATAATTACACCCCACGTCTGCTCTGTTCACAAATATTTTATTTTACTATTTTTATTGAAATTGTCAAAAGAAGATAATTTCAAAATAGAGTGTATTACAGCTAATTTGAGTATATTCTAAACAGCATCTTTTAACTGCTTTTTTTTTTTTTTGAAAATGAATTGCCATCTCATTACGTACATCCAAAAGCCAATATCCAAAATCGATGAGCTTATATCCAAAACATTTTGACATGAATCTGTTTGCTATTTTCCAAAAAATACCGAATCTTGTGAATTAATGTTGATATTTTTAAACAATTTAAAATTGCAAGAAGTACTGAGATATTATAGTATAGATATATAAATGAATAATATTTTTGTTTGCACTATATTCAACTCTTCTACTTAGAACATACATAGGTAACTCCGAAATTTTTGGGACAAGGCCAGACAATATGCGCTAACAACAATTATTTGTCAAATAGGTAAATTTGCAATCTTTTATATCGTCAGAGGATAATTTGTGGCAATAATTGCAATCTATCTACCGTAGATTCACTTTTGAAAGAAAGGAAAAGGGAAATGATGCCAGAGCGCTATGATTATCTATGATTTTAGTCTGGTCATATACAGAAAAATACCTTCAACATCTACAATAAGCCCACCGAAATGAATCTTCATTTCTTCCCACTGTATTCAGATAGTTTACAGAATTTCGTAAAAGTCGAAATTCTCCATTGGATGAAGAGTACACAGGAAACATTTGTATTGTAATATAATCATAGTACATCATAATAATGCATTTTCTAGTTCAGTAAGACTGAAAGTTGAATTTCTTGAATAAAAGCACATCAAAGAGACAGAACATCTACACTACTCTCCTGATCTTGCTATGTGTAATCTTCGCTTATTAATTAAGAATAAACCAAAATTTACCTGGCCGTCGTTTTAATTTCGGAGATGAGACTGATAAAGCTCTAAAAACGTATTTTTCATCGACTCCAAGAAATGGATAGCTTGAAAAATTCGTTCACAAAAATGTGCATTGATTTTGGGAAAAATTACCTTGAACACACCTAAGATTTGACAGATTTAACTTTTAGTTATATTCAGTTATTACTTACCATTAATTTATAAGGTATTTCTCCCACCTTCTTGGCGTGCCTTCGTGGTGTAGTGGTCTGCATATTATGCTGGGCGCGTATTCCAGAGGTCCGTGGTTCGATTCCCGGCGAAGGCGTTGCATATTTTTTATCTTTCCATCTTCCAAAAAACACCTAATGTCTCTACAGTGGCGCCCGAACTAAAAGGGTTTTTGGATGATGATTCTCCTCACCCAGGATTTGGCAATTGGATCCCCTAAAAACCCAGTCGCCCTTTAAAAGGGGGAGTGTATAAGGTGTTTCTCCCTGCTTCTTGACATGACTTCGTGGCGTAGTGGTCTGTATACCGGGCGCGCGCGTGTTCCAGAGGTCCGTGGTTCGATTCTCTTCGAAGGCATTGCATATTTTTCATCTTTCCTGCTTCCAAAAAATACTTAATGTCTCTACAAGTTATATCTAAAAAATTTTAAAGTGGCCTCCTTGTTAATATGTCCTTTTCGTTGATACTGAAATGAACCAGCATCTAATGAAACGAATACGCAAACCGCTTTATCGTTAATTCGAATGCCATCTGACTAGATCCTTGACGTTCTATTAAGATATGATAAATACTAAGATTATATTTCTATATTACCTTTATTGATGATATATGATGGATGAATGTTTTCTAGTGGCATTTAATGTTATCTAGTGGGTTCAAAAGTGCCTCGCTATAATTTATTTGCTTTTTGAGTTGTATTATCCTGAGTATTGTTTCATATTGTACTAAGATACACAAATAGAAGACATACTGAAAGTGCAGTGGCTATTGTGTTAGAAGAAATACTGTAAGTCTTAGCAATGTTTGTAGTAAATGGGCACTGAATGCTCAATTCAAAATTAGGCAACACTGCAGCCTAATTTTAGCACAGATTTTGAAAGCTCTCCATCGATTTCGTGGACAATGAGACACAACTCCCTCTCCTTCAGGAGCAAAACGCTTAGAAGAAGTATTCTACTTTGCATAGGAAATGTCAAAATAACTGCTGAATGCTGCATAAGTAATAATATTGTCTAGCGCAGTGCTGTATAATTTCTTCTGCATACAGGGATTCAAACTATACCCTGATATATTTCATTATTATCTGCAATAATTTTAATTCTCGTTTTATATTTTGTATACACATCCATCTAATTTTCCATACTATAATAAACGTAAATATTTTACTTCTTTCTTCAATATTCACATCTCTTTCCAATGCATTTGAGTATAAGGTAACGCTTCATTTTCCCATAAGGTACAGTGATTATTAGAGTGGAATATTTAACATTTTGAGATGACTAATTTGTATTTGGATGGGAGTACAGTAAGACCCCGCTTAACGCTGTTTCGTTTAGCGCTGTTTCAGTTTAGCGCTCTTTTATTTCAACCCGGGGATTCTCCGAAATTGTGCGCAGCGCTAGGTTTCCAAATAACATATCCGAAACAGTGTAGTTGTGTTTCTTGCTTGGTGGACGCATTTTTATCATTTGAAACATTTGTTGACATTATTGTAAGTTTAAATTTATATAATACTATAACGATTAATATAGTGACAAATAGTATGATCTTTAGTTTTTATCATGGGTGATAATAAAAAACAAGAAAAGAAAGCAACCAGAAAAAGCATTTCACTGGAAACTCAAATGCAAGTGATTAGAAGATTAGATTCTGGTGAACGTCAATCTCAAATTAGCGCTGCATTGATTTTGGCAACTTCAACAATAAGGACAATTCTTAAGAATAAAGAAAAAATACTGTCATCGGCAACTGCAACTACGTCAAGCTCTGCAACTAGAATTACCCGTTCTAGAAATAACATTATAGAGGAAATGGAAAAACGACTGTCTATATGGATTGACGACGAAATTGAACGCAATATGCCATTAAGCCAATCTATCATAATGCCTTCTTAACAAAAAGGCAGAAAATTGGAAACCCAGAATAGACTGAATGATCTGACTGAGAATTTTATTTGTTTTTAAAAGTATATGCGTTTACATTGTTTTTATTTTTGTAAGAAATAAATGTTTGATTTTATTTTTATTAAAAAAACATTATTAAATTTAATGCCTAACCATTTTTTATCCGTCTTCCCCTAACCCCATTATTTACATGTTAAGATAGCCTCGCTTAGCGCTGTTTCGCATTACGCTCTACTTCGATGGAACGTATCCCCCGCGTTAAGCGGGGTCTTACTGTATATCGGATTACTAAAAGTGTTGAAATGATTTCTAACTTCTCTCTAATGTTATTAACAATAAATGCTGTATCATCTGCAGAGACCATAACAATACAACTGTTTAGACAATGATAAATATTTTAATAAAAGTGATATTCCATGTTTCCGGACCAGCACAAGATCCTTGAAGACAATATTTTGTTTGGTTCCTTTTTATTATCCTATTATTATGCTGGATAGGTAATTTATTATAACTTAAAAAAAATTAAGGAACAATGTGCTTCTTTAAGCTATTTCACTAACGCTGGCAACCATAGCTTTAGATTGCGATCATTTAAAAATATTTTCTATTCATATTATATTTAATTCTAGTGATGATACGTTTTTCACATATTTGACACAAAACAGAAAGAGATCAATCAGATTTTTACAAATATTGAGCGTGTTTAGGTTCTTTATACTTTCTTAAAAATATAATCTGGACTATTTTGAAAATTTTGGGAAATATTTTACAAAGCGTTTATAGAAATATTTAAAGAAAAATGCATGATGTGTCTTAAATGTTATTTTAACTATATTATAACTTCAACCATCTGAATCTGGGATAGTCGTTTTAGCAAAATGACTAAATACCTGTTTAACTTCGTCTCTCATCGTCAACGTCTTAAGATCGTTGTTAAGATTTTACGGAAAAGTATCAGAGCGTCTTTTTTTCCCATTTTCTTTGATATGTCTCCAACAGGAATATCATCTGAAAACTGTAATCTAAAACTAATATATTACATGTACAATTTTTTTTCTGTGCACAGTTTAAGAAATATTTAGATGTAGTTCAGAAGAACTTGTAGAAACATTAGGTATTTTTTTTTCGAAGCTGGCAAGATGAAAAATTAGCAACCTCCTTCGCCGGGAATCGAACCACAGACCTCTGGAATACTGATCCAGCATGCTGAACCGCTACATCACGAAGGCCCGCTAGGAATGCGGGAGAAATACCTTATATACTCGCCCTTTTAAAGGGCGACTGGGGTTTTTAGGGGGCCCAATCGCCAAATCCTGTGTGTGGAGAATCCTCATCCAAAATCCTTTTAGTTCGGGCGTCATTGTAGAGATTTTAGGTATTTTTTGGAAGCAAGAATGATGAAAAATGAGCAATCGCCTTCGCCGGGAATCGAACCACGGACCTCTGGAATACCGGCCCAGCATGCAGAACCACTTCACCACGAAGGCACGCTAGGAAAGCGGGAGAAATACCTTATATACTCGCCCTTTTAAAGGGCGACTGGGGTTTTTAGGGGGCCCAATCGCCAAATCCTGTGTGTGGAGAATCCTCATCCAAAATCCTTTTAGTTCGGGCGTCATTGTAGAGATTTTAGGTATTTTTTGGAAGCAAGAATGATGAAAAATGAGCAATCGCCTTCGCCCAGAATCGAACCGCGGTCCTCTGGAATACCGGCCCAGTGTGCAGAGCCACTACACCAGGAAGGCACGCTAGGAAGGCGGGAGAAATACCTTATAAACTGAGTAATTTTCTCCATGGATACTGGTGGTAGTTGAGAATAAGGTGAGGTGTTATAGTAAATATGAGCAAAATAAATTCCTTGTATAGCTATTGTGCAAATGTTTAAAAATCTTTTTACTTTATAAGGTATTTTCTCCCTCCTTACAGTGTGCCTTCGTAGAGTAAATTGGATAGCACATCTGAGTAGCAGTCGGGAGGTCTGGTGTTTGAAGCCTGCTGGCGGAGTTTCACATTTTTCAAGTTTCGTGCTTTATTTATATATATATATATATAAAACTAATGATTCTATAACGTTATATTTCTTTACTCCCTATCCTTTCTTCCACCCTGTTAACACAACTTTTAAACACAGTTAACTCGTAAGTCATAGATTAGGTCATAGTTTCGCCGAGAAGCTTTTTCTAAAAAGGGTTGCACAAGTTTTGGAAGCACTGGTCTAAAATATATACTTTTCAAAAATTAAGTACTGTTTCCAAATGCATAAACAGAAATCTTACGTATATTTGGAAGCATAATCCTAGCATTACTAATCTAGGATTTTCAATAAAATATTTTAAAAGTGAATCTCCGAGAAACATCTTTTTTCTAACTTTGAAGTTTTTCTAACTTTGAAGTTTATAGTCTCAGATATATTAAGACAGAAGTTCTAACTTTTCTTAAGATTCTCAAAATCCATCTGAAGATGGATTTCAAAGAAAAAAAAGCTTGCATTAAAATGGAAGAAAAAATATCTTAAGGAAACTAGCAAGTTTCCCACTATGTACTAAAACTTGGATTGTGTTAGATGAGTCCATAGAATTAAACGAAACAGGTCAGAGAGACTACATAAAATCATTTTGTTGAATTGTTTTCTTGAAAAAATATCAAAACGGTACGTTGTACGAAGTAAAAGTAATAACATTAATCAGTTACTATGCCATGTATAATATTTTATTGCTTTATTTCTCCTTTGTTACTAACAGTTTTGGGTGAAATTATGATAAAGTTGAATATTTTAAAATTAACCTTTGTGTTGGAATTAACTTAAAAGAATTCCTTCGATAATTTAAACGCAACTTTTATATGCATTCAGTCTTTCATCTTCTTGCCTTGTATAAATGACGGTTGATAATTTACAGAGTGGTCCACAGATCAGTATGATTTAAAAAACTGCATCAGAATTAAGGGTTTCGATATTAAAGACTACGGTTTCCAGAAAACTTGTAGAGACATTGGGTACTTTTCGAAAGCAGGAGAGATGAAAAGTGAGCAACGCCTTCGCCGAAAATCGAACCATGGACCTCTGGAATACGCGCCCAGCCTGCAGACCACCACACTACGAAGACATGCTAAGAAGGCGGGAGAAATACCTTATAACTTTAAACGGAAAAGCCAACCATTTATCGTAAATATCGGTAGTCAGGTTTGAAAAGGGATTTTTTTTAAAGTTTACATGATAAACATATACCTAATTAAAGTTGGCAACTATATTTCAATTAATGATGAAAGGAAAGTAATTTGCGTTACATTTGTAAAATTATTATTCAGATTCAGAGCATGAAATCATCAGTGTACCAATAGCGTTTATTGTAAACCTGATATTAAACAAAATAAATAGATTAGCAGCACTAATACAAAAAATTAGCATCAATTTTTTATATTTATTATAAATATATGTTTGATACATTACATGCATTTTTTTACTTAAAAAATTGCAGAAAGTAAAAAAAAATTGCAATTAAAGTTTGCAAGGTCACCTGAAAATTAAATTGAGAGTATTCGTCAGAAGAATTGCGTAATTCTTCAATAGAGGCATTAGTAAACAGTAGTATACTTTAAAAGGTATATTAGTAATCAGTAACAGTATTCGTAAAATTTTATATGATTCTTCAATGAATGGGTAGTTTTCAGTTTATCCGTTTTGCATTATTAGATTGTGATCGATAAGAACCCATCTCAAAATGCTTAATATCAAGATTTTTGTACATCTCCTCAAAACGTTATCACATGAACTGTGGACGTTTATCTGTAGTTACTTTTAGTAGGGCCCCATATCTTAAGATAAAAGTATTTAAAAACGACTCAGATAAAAAATTATTTTCACTGATACTGAGCGTAAGGGCATCATTTACATCCACCTGAAAATTGATCTGCGAATATGTGATTTTTTTGTGAAAAATAAAAAATCATCTAATAATAGATATTTGCTCTGCTTCAAATGGCTGGAATAGGGATCCACGCGAAATTTTAGAAATCCTTTATGTTGTCGTGTCCATATGGCATGAAAGAACGGTTGCCAGAGCCTAACCGCAATTTGGAGGGAGAGCACCCCGGGAGGGTGTGTTTTTGGGGTGTCCCACCCCTCTCCTCTTTCACCAAACCCCCGAGAGGACTTTCGGCTCGCTGCATATTTAGAGTGCCCCCATCCCGCACGGACACTATACATTTACAAACATCCATGACTTCTCCAGGATTCGAACCTTGGCCCTTCGGTACCGTAGCTTATGTTTAAATGAAATACAGGAAAATTGTGTGTAATTTAATATTCCGTACAAAGAAGTCTTGTGGCGTACGCATCAGATTTTTTTCTCTTGCTAACGTAATGTAAAGTTACCATTATAATTAATTTTATTAACCAAAGCAGCGCTGTTTTTACAGCTAATATATTTCTCCTGAAGTTTATTACAGTTTCATTGATTGATATTTATAGCTGATACTGGGATCTGTAACTAGTGTCCTTTATGCGTTTCATTATCTGTAAGCATGAGCAGCTTTGTTTATTAAAACAACCATGTAAACATATCCGATATACTTCAATACCTTTATTGATATAGCACATGAAAAGTAAAATTTATATCTTTGATCGAGATAAAAACATTAAATTTAAAACGCAATCTCTGTTCATACTTAGTATATTTGACCAATTAAATAACTCCTTTATTCCGTATGGGTTCACATATATTGCAACACACAACAAATGTAAGAATAGAACTCAAATGTGAAATTAAAAAAGTGGAAAATCCTTCTGCTATCTGGAATAAATAGCAAGGAAAAAGCTAAACATAAAAACATTTCTGACAATTTTTATAAAATCCAAAAGTAAAGGTTAATCAAATGGCATAAACATTATTGTGATTGATTTAAATGGAAGATTATTACTTATTATTGGAAGATTACTGTTTATTATGGAAAACACAGAACGTTCTTAGTTTTGTTTTCAGTTTGAAGAAGGATAGAAATATCCTTCAGATGTAAAAGCTTCAAAACAACAGATGAGTCATAATGGTATCTGTGATTCTTGTGTACCACTAAATTAGAATATATATGGTAAGATATAAAAAAGCAATATATTCAGTTTTCATACAGCTACAAATTATAGGTGCGTTTACCTTTCATGACAGAAATTATAATTTAGTTTGACTCACTTTTTTCCAATATTACATGGTCCGCTTGAGTGATCGTCTTGATCTTAGAACTGTCTTGATGTTTGATTTTGATTATTTACGGCAAACTCGTAATCCTAGCTATCTACATATCTATATTCTAGTACGTTTATTTAACTCGTAAAGATAAAGCGAGATAGAGTAGGTAAATTAGAACTTAAAATTATGTAATTAATTAATTTAGTAAAATTAAGAAAATGGAGCACGTATGTATTAAACAAGAAACTGTTTTGATAATTTTGTTGCATTCCATTTTTCGGCTGCAGAAAGACTGGCTGCAAAATTTGAATGAAATCAAACAATCATTGAAAACATTTCATTAGATGAAAAGTGATGTCTGTATGGTGAAGGAAATAAAAAAATAAAACACATACAAAAAAAACACACCACTTATGGGTAAAAATTGCAATCCGAAATTAAAACAAATAAAACCTAATTTGTTTGTAGATTGGCGTGAAGCATATGTTAGTATTTGAGTCGTCAACTAAAGTAGAGAGGCCTTAAGGATGTGAAAAGCCTCAGATTTTAGTTCACCAACTGAGGAAGGTTTTTTTTTTTATCTGGCAGAAGCAAAACAGATTTTTTAGAAATATATGCAAATGTATTAAAATTAATTAAGTATATTTGATTGAAATAATTTCTTAAAAGCTCACCTTACAATGTATTGCGTTTTTCTGCAATGTTGATAGTCACTTTTTAACTTTTAGTTTAAAACATGCGTATACTTTCTTTGTGACAGCGAAAGCTGCTGGTTTTTGTTCAATCAATTTTAGGAGAAAGGGACTTTTCTGTGACTCAAAATCTAAAATTCAAAACTTTTCACATGACTGTATTATCACAGATGATTTTGAAAAGAAGTAACATGTTGTTTGATAGGCATAAGCTTAAAAAAAGAAGAAGATGCATTCGTAAATACTGTAAATATTAAATTTTGTTTTTGATAAAAAACGTGTATATCTGCCGTCATTTGCAACTGAAATTTCCCTGTTAAGTGCATATCAAATTGTTTCCAGCTTCGTTTTATGCCAGTATGCTACAATAGATAGCTAATTAGTTCACCAGAAATAAAGTCACGAAAATAAGTATTCACTTACAAAATCTTTTTCATGCATTATTATGGTTGAATAAATTTTATCTTTGTATTGTACAACTTGCATCATATAACAAAAACAAAAATATATTTTCGTGTATAAACATTAGCAAGATTACTCATTACCGTAGAAGAAGTATTGAATTACGAGAATTTTATAAATTTTTGTTATTTTTTTATTTCCCAGATAGTATAAATGCAGTTGCTTATTATTTTTATAATTTCGAGGAACTTAGCTTCATTACAGAGACGCAGTAGCCAACTTCAGAGGTTTATTATTTCTACTTTTCCAAAGAATTTCACTTCCTGGAAGAACTGAAACTTTATCTTTGGATTTGGTTGGTTTGAAAGCATCATTACGGAACCCGGAAGAAATGGACTTTTGAAACAAAAGAATTTTATTAAATTATATCTGCTGTTTGCAGTATTTCAAAATATTTCATTTTTCACAATGCTATCAGATTCAGAACTATTGCGTTCAAGTTTCTGGCAAAACAAAGTTTGATGGCCTATAGGAAAAATAATTAATAGTAAAATATTATTTTCCTATTAATTATAGTCGTATAGGAAAATAAGAAACGCGAAGCAACGATTCCACACTTAACCAGCCTAGCGTCCCGTATAAGGAACTGGAAAACGGAACGATTTATTTGAATTTTTAAATGCTAGTAGATGGTGCGTGCTAAATGGTAACGGTTTTCGCATCGGTAAGTCATGTGGGATTTGACCTTCATGTATGAGCATCAGTTTATGTTCTGTGCATCTGTTTTTTATAGATTTAGTGGAGTAAACAAACTGGAATCACAGCACTTTAAGTTAAAGTGTTACCGGCGTGTTTGTTTATTTCGGTAGAAATTTCGTTTTTTGTTGTCTTCGTTTTTATTCTTTTGCGTTGTTAGTTATTAGAATGTGAGGAAATGCATCCAGCTCAATGTTTTCTATTTCCCCCTTTTTTGTTTGGTTACAAGGATGTGAGAAAACGCATCTAGCTGACTATAGCGAGTGTAACGTCGCCGAACTTCCGTGATGGAAAAACTCATACCAGTTGCCCCTTTTTATATTAATTTTAAAACTTAGCACAGACTTTCTTGCTTAGTTAAAAAGTAACTTTACAGCATTATTACAGAAGGGAAAAGATATCAGCTTTCCCGATGCGTGATGCATCTTACTTGCTCGGCATATGCTCGGCGAAAAATTCCGCCATTGTCCTGTGTGTCGATTCTCGTTTTGAATTATTCCACACACAGCAGAATTATTAAATCAGAATTTAATTATTAACAGATAATTATTGCTTAATTTCCTTTTATATTTCGTATTTGTAATTTTGTTTTCATGTGTATAGTATTTGTTCTCATGCTTATAGTTATAATTTCAGTATTTCGCATGCTTCATTTCTATTCATGTGATATTCTTTATATTAATACATATTAATAATTAGTATATTAAGCGCGTAACTTCAGAAATTCAGGTCATTATATTAAAATGCTCATTTTATATGATTTTTTTTGTAAAAGTAGGCTTAACTGCTGAAAATGCATGGGCTGGTGGCCGACGTTCCGTTTCAGGGGGTTCGGACCCGTGGCTGGACCGTTCTTCGCGCGCTGATTCTCGAGGGGTTAAAGAGCGAAGAGTTATTGTAGCATCACATTATATATACATCACAGTCACGTGACGTTTTATAAACGCTTTCCATTTCAGGGTTTCGGTCCCGTGGCTGCGCTGGTCCTCAAGAAGTCCTCAAGGGAGGGCCACTACAAATGTGTACCGTTAGTACGCGAATTCCAGCAAATCTCCAACTTACGACAATAATGTGACCATTAGGCGCTGGTAACATATAAATGATTTGTAAACACACTATAAATAATTTATTTTTTTATCTCTATACAAAGACGTTTGTATTTTATGTTAATATAATTTATTTTACTCATTTTTTCCTAGTGTCTCATAAGATTTGAATAAAATTTCTAATTTTGTATTATTTACACTTATATATTTCAGAAAAAGTTTTGGAGAGAAACCATACCGGTAAATTACCTGGAAACTGGTTTAAATTAGCAATTCTGCCGAATTAACGATACTTGGTAGAAAATGTCTATAAATTTACAGTCCTTACTTGCGAATGGTTGCATCAGGAACCATAAAAAATACGATGTAATAAAAAACGTAATGGGTTCCAGAGTCATGTATTACAAATTTACCCACTAATAATTGTTTAGAGAAATGAATCCATGTTTTGAGATATTCGGATAAGAATTTAAGGAAGTAAAAAATTTATAAAATTTTAATAAATAATATCTCACGAAATCTTCCTGTGTGTCAGCGTAATTAAGTTTTTCTACTAGTTCCAGCTGTCCCATATCAGAAAAACATACTTCGACAATGCATGCAGATTGCAAATGCGAAAGCAATTAGATTTTACTGAAATTTTGTAAGTGAATTATTTACAATTCCAAAATTTTCGTATTTTTTATTGTTATCAAATGGCACTGTTGAGAGAGCAGTAGAATATAAAGCATTTTATTTCCCTAAACTGTTATATCCTCTATGAGCACGCATGGATATTCTTCGATTTTATAAACTGATCCCTTCTATAATTTTCCCAGCTAAGCTGCAAAGCACTTAGACTAAATTAATGAACAAAACGCCGCTTAGAAGACTTAAAATTTATGGAAACAGAACACGTTCGTGAAAGTAAACAAATAGTATAGGGAATCACGCATAAATTCAATAAATACCTAGATAAATAAATAAATAAATAAGTAGATTAACAAATCTCAATGCAAAAAATAAAAATTAAAAATCATATTCCTTTTTTCACAAAAAAATTTTAAAAAAAAATGCCACTTTTAAATTAAATGAACTGTTAGCTAATATTCAAACTTATGATATACACTTGTCTTTTCATATAGCTTCAGTAATTGTAATATTTGCTTTAAGAATGGTTTAAAAAGCATATTAAATTTGTGCATTTTTCTTCTACAGGCCTCGTTGATAGCTCAGGTGTTACGCTGTCTTATACTCCTTCCTTGCGGGAATACGACGCGGGGGTAATGGAACTTGGATTAGAATATACTGACAAAATGGCCATTCCTCCACATCAACCGGACTTCGCATTAACCGGATATTGCGTGGCGGAATGCACTCGCGCTGTAAGTATAAATTCATTTCTTATTACAAGCGAATCCTCTTGTAGGCTTTATTTCTGTTATATATTTTTTACATTTCAAATAAATCTGAATTCGGTGCGAAAATTTTCTATTAATTTGTAAATAATTCATTAAGGAACTGTAGTTGCGATATTTTAATGCTGTTTTGGTGTCCGTGAAATTGTTTGCATCTATCTTAAATGTAATAAAATAATAATAATGCATATCTGGAATGAAATACCCCTATAATGCGGTAAAAATACTGGGTTGATATGATTTGCAGGAGCAAGTATTATTTAGGCGGTAGATAACTAGTTAGGGCATGGTACGTGATAACTATCTGTATTGATAACTAGAGTGCTACGGAATATTTTCGGAAATCTGAAGCGTAGATAAAAATGAAACAGAGGGGCTATTAAAGGGGCTATTAATTCAACCAATATTTTTGATTTTTATCAAGCTCTGAAAAGAATTGCTTGCAAATTTTAAAATAGTAAATATAAAGGTAAAATTACGAGACGTAATGAAATGTGTCTATATACAAGAATGAAATGTGTCTGTAAACAAAATCTGTTATTAATTACCTGCAGTGCGAAACTATAATATATTCAAGAAAATAAGCGGAAAGCTTGATTCTAATAATAAGTGCGAAGAGAAATCATAGAGAAATTCCCTTTTTCCACTTCGAGTTTATCTGACAATTTATTAAATGTAACTAACACTAGTCCTACGAATTATTTGAATTGAATGTTCTCTATTTTTCTCTTGAGACTGAAAATAAATTTGAGCGTAAATTTAAACCATGTGTAAATAGCATTAGTATTCGTAACATAAGTGAATCTTAATAGAATGAGTCGCTGATTTTACCAGTATCAGTACTAACTGTGCCATAATTCATCTTTTATCTAGCACTAGGTGAATTAGTAATTGGTGAACATAATTTATTTACTGATTATACTTGGAAATATAAGTTGCAATGCGATACACACCAGTAAAGAAAACTGAGTTATAACACTAGGATATATAAATTTCTCAAACTTTATCTGGAAAACTTTCCATTTCAGTATTTCAGACCTTAAATCTGATGAATTAAAAATTTTTATTGTGTGTATTCCATTATTTACATGCTGTGCAATATATAACGAAATATTTGATGCGCAAATAGTATAGCCAATTTGTAATTCTAACTTCTATTTATAACTACTTTTTTCTTTTAAATCTGCAACAAAGCATGCTTTTTATAAAAACTCAGGATACCCCCTCCCTGTATGTGTATGTTTCTTCTTTTACATAAATTTGAATTTAGGTACGTTATTTGAAACAAGCATGATGTTACAGGCAAATTCAAAAGTTTTCATAACTAATTAATTAAAGCTAAGGTTATTATTTGCGGTGGTCCATTAACTGAGTTATTTCAAATTCTATTAAGACGGAAACATAATCTTTGCATTTTTCTTTGGTGATAACTCTGAACACTGGAAAGTTTGGATCATTATTCATAAAAATATGGCAGACTCGTGCTCGTAGAAAGTTTTTCATAAATTCTGCAGGAAATCAGATTTCCTATTATAATTTTATAGTAATAAATCAGTTACTCGACTTGTCTCTTTCACAAGACAACAGCCTCACATGATTCTCCAAAGACTTAAAATGAGCATTATAATTGTTGAGGTTATGATATTGAAGGTTCTTTTTTCTTTGATGCAAAAGAAAGAAACAAAAAGTTTGCACCTATTATACGAATTATGTTTAAGTGTGGGCAATAATATAGCATTTGCGAAATAATAAATCTGAAGTTATTGGGTAGTGATAGTTGTAATGGAAATATGCTGGTTGGAGTGTATTGAAATAAATCAACCTTTATTCAAACGGTATTTCTCTCAGTAATGTAAAATTTTTAAAATATTTAAAAGGAAGTTAAGTCACTAGTTCTTCAGAATTAAACACCTATAAGAATTCACGTAGGTACACACTTTTATGAGACATATTTTTCATTAATGTTTTTAAACATTTTTCATACTAGGAAATTAATCCCATAGAGCTAAAAACCTTTAATGATTATACAAAACATTTCCATGACAAAGCACTAAATTTCAATTTATCTCTCAGCAACTTTTCGGAAATACCAACACCTCTTATTGATTCAGTCAAGTAACCAAAATTTACTCGATGTCAGTCTTTTAATGAATATTATTGGTGTAGATATGGCATGAACTATAACGGCAGCGGATAAATTTCTAACACCATTTGCAACAAGTCTCATCTAGTGTTACATAACGTAGTGAATGTGAGGTAATTTGTATTTTTGAAACTTACGAAAATCAAACATAAGTAATACCTTAATAATTTCAAACAGTTGATCAGAAAATTTACTTTGATTTTCAATACTTCCTGCCAGAAAACGTAATAAATGCTGATTACCATAAAATCATATCCGAAAGAAAATGGTCAAAGTTTTGAATTATTAAAATGCAGTATTAGCAAATAATATAACAAATTATTATTTCTCATATCTGTGAACAATTTAAAACTATTGAAAGAAGGTGTAGTGTTCCTTACTCTTATTCTGCTACATTAAATATCGAGGAACCTAGTGAACTGTTAAGCGAATTATCGCTTAGTTCAAAGAACAGAAATCGTAAACTCAAGAAGGGTTAACTATCCTTTATTTCACTCAAAATAAGATGAACAGTCGGCCCCTTTCCTTAGGCTTACAACAGAGCCTCCACTTGGGCTTAAACTCAAAAATAAGAAATAAGAACTAACTATAACTAACTAAGAAATTTCGTCGAAGCTAACACAGTTCTAACGTAGTTGGCCCTTAGTTTGAAACTAGCTGGCGAACTATCAAAAGGCATGTAAGATACGGCCGAGCGCAACATCAGTTGAAGAGACTTAGCCCAAAGGCAAACGGGCGCTACTCAGGATTTCTCTCTCTCACGAAGTAAGTTGAACTTTCCTTTTACTATCTCTTATTCATTTGCATTCAACGCTATTCTAAAAACGTATTCTGGTAGGGAGTTGTAAGTTGAAACGCGGAGCGACAGGAAAGGTTAACAAAACTAAAATAACTGTTATAAAATTAAAACATACCTTACAAAGATTAGAAATATTTGAAAAATTGAAACTGCAAGTAAAGTGCACTAATTTTTTTACAGAAGGAAAGCTCTTAGAAAATCGGTAGGGTAATAAAAACTCGGTTTTTAATTATGGAAAGAAAAGAAACAATGTATATTTAATTCATATTTCCTTCATATGAAAAACACAATAAAAATTTAACTTTGGGGTTCATAACAGTAATTTTGTAGGAGGTTTCTAAAGAGAAATACGAAGTTTTGCCTATGCTGAAATAGTAGACGTTAATAATGTGTTAGAAGCTGAAATATTAAGTTCAAAATTTCTGAAAATTTCAGTTTTTCAAATTGAATTTTTCTCAGTGTTTTTAACTAGGCGTCTCTATATTTTCAAGAAAATTATGATAGTAAAATCAAAGTATGTAATTGTAACGCTTACAATTATATTATTTTATTATAATAAAATAATAATAATAAATAATTGCAATGCTTACAACCTGCCTTCAGAATACGAACATCAGTGTGTTAGTTTGAAGGATGGATGTATATTATGGAAACGCTTATATAAAAAGAGAATATTTTTATAGATTACAATACGTTAAACCATAAAATTAGAAAACGTTTTGATTAATTAAATTACATTTCATTAAAACTAAATTTATTTAATTTATTTTAGTTTAAATATTAAAAAGAAATGATGATGTTTTTGCAAACAATTGAATTTGAATCTATTCTGTTACTTAAAAAATTAGTCTGGTTTCAAGAGATTCCATTTTAACAAATGGGCACTTCTCTCCCAAATTCAGGGCTGGGTATCCCTCAGCCCCATATTTTTATTATTTGTGATACGAAATTGCAAATATACTTTGTGAAGAGACGTATTTAATCTCTGTACCAATCTCACAAAAATGGATAATTAATTTGTCCCCACCAAACTTAATTAATTATGTGTTTTAAATAAAAGTTTACTTAAAAAAACTTTTTTTACTTTGTCCTTTAGAATTATTTATGCACGTACAGTTAAATATGCAATATTTAGAGAACAGAATGTTACTTCACAAAAGACGGCAGCTTTTCTGATGGAACTTTGCGTTTTTTTATAAATGTAACTTTAATATCACTAAAACTGGCATACCCAGAGCGACATTCTGTTTAATTTATTGAGTTCAAGGCGATATCCCTGTCTCGGGCCTTTGCGTTTCGTTCTTAATCTGAAAAGCATTTCTTATACATCCAGTCGCAGCTAAAATGTATGTGTTTACATTCCTTCGTATCATATACGTTACTATCTAATTCTTTATTGAACTGAATCTCATTACCAGATATTTATGAACGCTATAGTTCCGCTGACTCTCCAGTAAGCTGTAAACTGCATATTAGTCATGTTGTTTACTAAGATTAAGTGAACCGCGCAGTACAAGATGGGAAATATTCCCCATTTGCCTTGCTCTACAGAGACAAGAAAATTTTACCTCCGATGACATCATTCCCTGTACGTTTCGGAACGCCTTGGCGTAATGGCGTTTAGGCATGATTCCTATGGTTTTGTTTACGTTGAATGACACGTATAAGTGACACTGACGCATGAAAAGTTTCGTTTCTTTTCCTTGAAATATAATACCAGATGAAAACATTTACATCTAACTCTCTGTAGATGACCTTCCTGTTTAATGGAGTAACAAAATTATATTATCGTCTAAAGATACTCTTAATATGATGAGTACTCTTAAATTCTTAGATGTTATAAACATCTGGTTCTTAAATTTAGTACAAGAACTAAAATACACTGGACTGCTAGATGATCTCTGTCCCAAATGTGCAGCGATTGTTTGCTCGTAAGTATGTGTTCCCTCTCCATGTAATTATTTCTATTACATCAGCATCTAACAAATATGATTGCTATTATATGCTACCAGTTTCTTCGATAGAAATAGAAAACAAATTGCAGGTATTATATATAATTTTGATTAACGTTTGTCAATGACCAATGAAAATATTGCTCTCATAGAACCACTTTTATCAGGTTTTGTTACGTAGATAATGAGATAAAAGGATTTTTATCAGAAAATAAATAACATGATGATATGTGATTGGGAACGAATGAAATTATTTAAAATTATATACATATTTCAAAATTTTCAGATTTCCAAGTCGAACTAAACAGTTATTGCAATGTAAGTCAAACGTAATTAACATTTGCAATAGTTTATTACTAGTATCTTTTTTAACTGAAACATGTAACTGGATATTATGCTCTAATTTCATACGGTAAATATAATATAGTGTTGAGCATTTGCTTTTATGGTACTTTCTGATGTTCCCATGAAAAGTAGGCAACTCATTTATAATTTTGTGAAAAACATTTTATTTGGCTTTTTTAACGAGCCTTAGGTACCTCTCTATCAATAAGTAAAGAGGATCATTTTATAAAAGAATGAAGTTTAATGAGGAAAAATGAAACTTAATATGGCCAAATCTTTATATAACTGAAATAACTAAAACTAAACTTCATATAACTAATAAAAAAACTAAATGAAACTTCAAATATTTATATTTGCATTTTTTAGCCAATAGATATTTTAATAATGGTCAAATATAACGAACCGATTAAATACGCCACTTGGACTTAAACATGTAGATTGATACACCTGCGTAGGCTGGCTATTGTAGTGGATATACTCCAAAATATGCCAGAAACGTGATACTACTACAAGTTTAAAACGGGGTTCGGTTTACTGTATTCTTTAATACGATAATGCAATATAAAGAGCGAGAGAAGATTTATGTAAGCTGATTGAATTATACCGAAAAAATAATCTATGTTATTTATTGAATCTATATTACGTCACCGAAAAATAATCTATGTTACGTATTGAGTACTGAAAATTGACAGGGAAAAGGAACTGTTTTTTATAATTCACTGTTATTTTACTGTTATTTTATAAAGAAATTATAAAGGACAAAAGTTTCAACATACAGATAGTGACATAAAAGGTTCACAATCTGGTTATTGATTACAGAAAAGCACAATAGAAATGTTTCATGGAGAACATTCTATTAAAATTACCCTTATTCAAATTACGCATAGCAAATCAATCAACCAAATCCAAAAGGAAGTGGCAGTATTTAGGTGTCTTATCCAACGGAACACTGGCGAGCAGTTGTTAATCAGACAAGAATTTTTATTAAGTGCATGCGTGCTTTTTTGTTTGTTTGAATACGTTTTCTCATATATAGATTCTAAAAAGTGCATCAACAAGTACTACATTTTAAAATAAATTAACAATTGAGTGTTCTTTCCAAATTATAATATTCTGCTGTTTTCCATAAAGAAAAAGATATTCACTGTTATCATCATAAAATATATTTGCTGACTATAATTCACGCATGTAAGAAAAGAAACTTTCCTTTCTGGTAAGACTATTTTCATACAAAGCTCCATTTTAAAAACTCTTTATTAAACAATTCAAATATACGTATTTCTGTTTCTCGTTCTCAAATTTGCAGTAGTCTATCTACCTTAAAAATCAAATTTTACTTTTTAAAACTGACTACAAATATTGTGAATTTCATGTTTATTACATTACGCTCCACTTTTCTTTCATTTGCGACATCTGATTTGTGCAGAGAATCAATTTATAATGAATATGAAATAATGAAATAATAATGTGTGTGTGTGATTATGGCAAAGCCTCGAGGGCTATCTGCCTAAGGGAAGGGATGCCTTCGCGGAGGACTTTCTAAGGGAAACTGGCTCGTATACACGTTACACATGGGGAAAACCACGAAAACGCCCATGCAGCCAGCCCGTTCGCGGGATTCGAACCTCGGACCGAACTACCAGTGTTCAGCGACTTGATCGCTCGGCCGCTGATGGGCCCGAAATAATAATGAAAACACTTTTAAAATATGAAATGTTTTAAATATTCAAGGAATGATTTCTTGGAAATTTCATGCATTCTACATTACATCCTACATTAACAAAATTAGCATATTAGGAGAAATTATAATTAATCTTAAAAGAACTGCATCTCTTATATTAAATTCACCACACAACAGAGCATTACTAAACATAAACTCATGGCAACACAAATACACCGCACTGCCTTAACACTAATGCATCTCTACAAAACACTGCGTATTTTATATTAAATTCATCACAAAACAATGTCTCAATAAATGTAATTTCATGGTAACACAAATATAACGTACTTTATAAAAAAATCTTTTCGGTACCACTGTCAAAATGTAAACAAACGGTATTTAGGCATTCCCAAGCCTATAGAAAATGATGTCATTGGAAGACATGCACAGTCATATAGACGGATTTCGGATCCATCAGTTGGTAATTATTTCAATCATTGAACAAGAGGAGTTAAAGAGTTCTGAAAATGGGTTTCATCTTTCTTGACTATAGGAACTGATGAGGCTGTTTGAAACAGTGGATGATGAATAATTAATTATAAGTTTGTGATTAACGCTTTACAGAAAAATTCTTTCAATTTAAAATTTATGAACAATTAATTTAATTAAACCTACTTTATCTTAATTGCTTTTTGTTTTCCAAATTACAATTTCCAGCGAAAATTATACTTTCACTTTTCCGGATAATATCAACTTTTTGTGTGAAAAATGATATTTATAAATTACGCTTTCAGTCTCAGCTGCAATATATAAATTATATATTATATGAATATATATATGTGTGTGTGTATGTGTGAGTGATATTTTTAAATCATATATATATATGTTGTATCATCTTAAATTCACTTAATGCAAACGGGAGTTGGTTTGTTCCCCTTGAAAAGTCAACTAATTTCCGATGAATGGCAATGATTACTTGCTTTTAATTTAATTACTTGCTTTTAATTTATTTCTTTTTACAATTGAAATTTTGTTATTCATGATTTAATTCAAGTCAAAGTTAAACATTTTTAACAATTTACATTCAAGTTACTTTAAAACAATTTTCGGAATTGAATTTACTAACTTAGGATATAATCAATATTTCTTTAGTATATATATATATATATAATATGATATATCCATATGATAATTAATAACGCCACTGCATATAATGTAATTTGCAAGTAATTTGCAAGGCCGGCGCTTGTCAAGTTCTGAAGGTACATTAAGTATCACCGGACCTTGCTAATTGCTTAGCTTCGCCCGAATATTGATGGAGAAACCACGGATAAGCGTTTTGAGAGTCTCCCACCCCTCTTCCCCTACCACTAACTCCTAGACAGGACATTTGACTTGCGTGTATTTTTAGTACGCCCTTGCGACACAAACACTGTACATTTACAAACAACCATGGCTTCTCTGGAACTCGAATCCGACCCCAATGATTCAGCAGCCGGAGGTTATCGGTCAGGGCTTCGACAGAGCTTGGCGAATAAAGCTGCTTTAACGGTAAATTTAAATACGTTTTTATTCTCAAACATCTTTTTTCCAATACAAATAAATCGGCATAGTAAGCGCCTGGTCTAAAACTTTCAATTTATGTTGTTGTTGCAGGCAGCAGAATCAGGACGTCTCATTAAGAAGAATAGCAAAGACCTAATATGAAGTATTGAAAATCAAAGTTTGATAGAGACTGATTTTTCCTTCAATTTCATTGGTTGTTGAGTTTCAATTTTCCAAATTATCTACATCATTAGCGTTATGCAAGTGTCATGTGATATGGATTAATATTGAAATGACGGAGTTAAAGAAATTATTTTATATGCAATTACTATTTTTAGCTCAGAAAACGTAAATAACCAAACAAAAATGGAAATTCAAAGAACAATTTAAATTAAAGTTAAAATTTTTATTTACACATTTTTCATCTCTCGCTCTCTGCACACACACACAAACACACACATATATATGCACAGCATATATATATGTGCACAGCATATATATATATATATTGTGTGTATATATATATGTGTCTATGTATTTGTATGTGTATATATTTACGCTTTCTGTCTCAATTGCTTTCTTTTAACGAAACGCGCCAGGGAAATTGGCTAAATTGGAGTTTTCTTGCGCTTTTGCCCTGATAAGTCCGCAAGAAACTTCAAATTGGGCTAATTTAACATTTTTTTGCAATTCTTTGTATATAATGTCTTTTGCTTTAAAATGTTTTTGTTTGCGTGCATTATATAAAATTTTTGATTGTAAAAAAAACTTCACTTAATTCATTTTTGTTTTCGAAGTATATATGGTTGTAAATATTGCAGTAGGTTTTCTTTTTGTGTTAACTTTTACTTCTTTAATATTCTATTCTTATTTATACTTGGTGTAATTTCTCTGGAACTGCAGTATCAAATGTGCTTTAAAGCATTAGCTAATTTTTACTTTCCTCTTCTGTGCAATAAGAAATAAAACTTAACTAAACTAAAAAGGTATAGCCGAAGCTATCAAAATTCTACAGGATTTGGCCCTGTAACGCTAACTAAACGGCGAAGCTATCAAGGGCCTGGAATGCGGCCGAGCGTAGAAATAGCTTAGACAGAGTGTACCCTAAAAGCCTAACGCGCGCTGGTCGGCATCTCTGACTCTCTAACGAAGTCAGTAGAACTTCCACTTTAAATACTTGCTCTTCCTTCATTTGCCTTTATCCGCGATTCCGAAAACGCGTTCTGGTAGGAAATTAGCTGAAATTAGGAAAGATAGGAAAATAGCTTTAACTAAAAATTAACTGTTCAAAACTTAAGATAAACCTTACAATATATACATATCTGAGTATGTGGGTGTGGATAACCATATATATATTCTTGGGTGCGACACAGGGTGTCTCAGCACCACGGTTTCGAACTTCTAGGAATAGTAAGGTGCACGCCAATGACTAGGAATCCTATAGCAATGAAGGGTCTGAATTGTTTTTCTTGACTTGGTAGATGTTGATTATTCATTTGGCTTATGGGTGTTACGGAGAAACATATTTAAGTATTAATATTTTTCACTACTGTGTGGCTTACTACTTAACATTCTCCTCTCTCTTTTTGGCTCTGTACAAAAGAAAAAAAAGAACCCAAACGCAAACTCTCATAAAAAAATATCTTAACTCTATAAGGGGACTGTTGATTGCAACAAGACTTTCAGTTAGATTAAATTACATAAATCATCAACAGAGTAAAATAAAGTTTATCAGATCCATACTCTTTACGTCAATAATGAAAGGATAATATCCTCCCTGGTGCTTCCATGTTTCATGCGCCGTAGATGTGAGATGATTTCATGCGCCGTAGATGTGGTAAAATATGAAAAGATTATTTATCAATGAAATACGAAAAGGCGATTCAGCTTGTAATTCCACAAATTGCTATCTCACTGTAAAATAAAACTATATCAGCTCTCCTTCCTGAAAACACATAAATTTCAATACAACTCTAGAAATAGCAACAAAAACTCTTTATTTAAATATAACACAGAATACTTCAAAACACCAGAAAAAAATAAATCTCACAAGTAAGAAGTCAAAACACCAGTTCAGATAAATTAATTAATCTGATCCTATAGTCACAACACACTCAAAATTAATTTTCCTACTACCTGCTAAGTTACCCAGGTTCGAACTGAAAAACGAAATAACCACGTTTTCCGTAAGGATCACATGGGTGACCTACAGTAGACCACCAGATAAAAATTCAAATAAAATATACAATAATGAATCTATAAAACATTTATTAAATCTTCTACAAAAACTATAATTTTAGGTAGCTCTCGAGATTATCTAAAAATTACTCACAATTTTTCATTTGACATTTGAAACAACGATCAATATTGTACCCAAATTATTAGTTATATACTTCATAATATTCGCATAATTATCTCTGAACAAAACTCACGTAGTTTCAAACAATTTTTCATTTTTAATTAATTTCGAATCCTACTAAAATCATAATGAAACACCTTCCTGTTATACATTCTTTTAAATAGTTACTCATGAATGTGAACTCACATCTGAAGCTAATTTAGAAAAAACATACAAATTCCTTCACTAGTAACACATCAGTAATTTATCTTCTGACATTTAGTAATTAATTAAATTACTTGATACTCACTACAACATTAATTCAGTGAAATTTTCTTTTAAAAAGCAATCATTTTCCCTTAATTTAATTTAAGTAATAACTCAAGACAATTGAGCATTTAAAAAAATCACATTCTTAGTTATTAATAACATTAAAAAAATAACCACAAAAAAGAAGAACACTCACGGGTGCCGGATACATATCAGTCTGTGGGGCTTGGGGAGCTGCCTGACGATTTCTTTAACCCTCATCGAAATATATAAACGGTCAAAATTTAATAAATTGTCAAAACAAAAAAAACTGTCTGATGACTGTTCGAGGCACTCACTGTTGGCTACATCATCGCTGTCTAAAACAAAGTCTGGTGACAACTTCTTCTCAAGAATTTCGCGCGTCACTTTGTAGAGGGCGTTTTTCAAGCAGTCAGCCTCGCTGATTCTCTACAATCGGAAGTCCAGAGCTTTTGATGAAAGTTTACGCAATTATTTCAGCGGCTGGAAATAACGTTTTGAAGAAAGGAAAAGAGCTGATCTTTTCCAATATGGGAACACTGATACTCTCTAACAGTCCCCATGCGAGTTTTCAACTCTGATACTCTTGAATTATTCTTTAGGCGACGATTTATGCGTGGCCGGAAATACTGCGCCGAAACGCGACAAATCAACTCTAGGGTCGCCGGAAAACTGGACTCGTAGTCCACGGTCGGCCCCATAGGCCATCGGGGCTGCTACACTCGCTCCTCTTTTCTAATTGTAAATTTTCAAAAGTGAAAAACTGCTAAAAGATCTGCTCCTGCCTCTCGTGCAACCACTTTTAAAACCTCGGTGACGCTCAATATATAGAACTCCTCAATATTCACTATTGGCTCGAAATATAAATAAAATTATATCTACTCGCTCTGACACAAAACTGGAACCCTCCCTAACCAAGTAGAACAAAGGCAATAATTAACCTGCAATGTTTGAAGCAAAAATCATCTCTTCTATTAAAGTGACATACCTTTTTCCCGCGCAAACAACATGGAAATGTTTTCAATTCATAATTCTGTCAAGTAGCGCCGTCCGTTAGAGCTATCCGCCTCCGAACGAGCAAAACACGTGTTCAACCCTGAAGGATAAGGGAAGGAAGAGGCAGCTGGCAGCCAACCTTTGACCCCAAAGTGGTCTCTTAGTGAGAAAATCACCCGTCTTTAGCTGTACAAGACTTTCCGCCGGCTAAATAAGTGTTTTACTGTAATCAAGCGAAAAATGAATTTAAACAATACTATATATTAAAAAATTTAATCTCAAATATGAACATTAAAATTTCACTATTCACTGTAAATTAATATAATCACTAAGCACTCTAAAATAATACATAACAATTCTACACAACATGGGGTTGCAGATTGCAGATTGTAATAGGCCATCCATCATTGAGCACCTTATAGGTGACAGTGCGATTTAGCTCAGTTCCGCCCCCAATTTTGATGTAGAGCAACCTGGGGAGACGAATCCGAGGTTCTCTCACCCCTCTTCCCCTACCACCAACCTCTCGAGAGGACTTTTACTCGCCGCATATTTAGAGTGCCCTATGTTGCACAGACGCTATACATTTACAAACATCCATGCCTTCTCCAGGATTCGAAACCGGGCCCTTCGGCACGGCAGTCAGCAACGCTAACCACTATACCGGTTGGGCGGCTTCCAAGTTTGGGTGAGCAAGTGTAGCGCACGCTGTTGGGGTATCCTGTTTTAGCATGTAGAGGATTCTCAGAGGAAACGAAATGCATCCAACGCAGGTAACGCCTATCTCTGGGCTGTAGAGAACCCTCTTGCTATAAGACGTCGGCAAGCTCAGAGTCGGTTTTCAGTTAATGTTTGAGCTGGCTGATGGATCACGTCAGCGGAATTTACCTGTTGCCTTTTCGCCTAACCGTTGTAACTATTTGATTTTTTTGCAGAAAATAATGCCACAACTTTTAGATGACGAACACATTTCTGCATCAATGCGACAGACAATGTGGTTCCAACATGATGGGGCCACTGCCTATTTCATGCATAACGTTCGTAACCACCTAGACGTCAGATTTGGCCTTTAATGAATGGGGCGTGGTGTTCAGGTGCGTTGGCCTGCTCGATCACCTGACCTATCATGTCTTGATTTCTGTTTATGGGGGCATATGAAGACGCTGTTGTAAGATACCCCCGTTGACAATGCCGAAAAGCTGGTTTCACGATTCGCAGTAGCTGCAGGGGAAATTCCAGATATATCTGGAATTTTCCAGAATATTCGGAATTTCATGCGCCGTAGATGTGAGGCCTGCATAGAATTCTCCAGACGAAACATCGAACGCGATCTTTGACAGCTGTTACTTTTGTTCATGTAAATTTATTATTAACATGAATATTAACTCACCTGGTCTTTTAATTTTTGATGTTTCTGTGTACACCAGCGCGTCAGGAAATCATTTCCGACCCTGCATTGCTATATGATTCCGAATCACTAGGCTGCACACTATTTCTGCTGGAAGCTCTGAAACGTGGTGCTGAGACTATATATATGTGTGTATGTAATCTATATATAAATAAGTAAGACAAAAATATGTATATCAAAATTATAATTTAAATAAACGGTGAAACATTAATTCTCCCTCTCTGTTTTAAAAATCATAATAACTTCTCAGGATTGCGTCACTTCTAGATCATTCTATAGCCTGCGCAATGTTGATGGCGTAATAATTGTAAACTGAAACTTTTTAACCCAAACCAAAACTTTTCTCTTTGTGTGCTTCCATCTTGCATAACTACGCACTTCAGTTTTGCTCGCTATCAAAAATGGAAATGTTCTTGAGTAGTGCCAAGTGAATTGTGGCCTCAAACGTCAACTGGAAAATAAAAATGGAATTAAAACTGCCTCGACTGCCAAATTCTCTTAGATATTACCAAATCAACATATTAGCATACGACACAATCAGAATTCTTCGATATGGATCTAAGTACGCATCAGTAGCGTTTTCCTTGCGTTTATTATTATATCAGGAGACGGGAGCAGTGTTGATGCGTAATACCCAGATAAGATAGATCGTCGATCCATATTGAAGAGTTCTGATTGCGTCATAAGGTAATAGGTTGACTTGGTAATATCTAAAGAACTTAAAAAATATGTAAATAAAAATTATAATTTAAACTAACGGTAAAACTTTAATTCTCCCTCTCTGTTCTAAAAATCGTAATGACTTCTTGAGAGTGCGTCATTTCTAGATCATTCTACAGCCTGCGCAGCTCTGATGACGTAATAATTGTAAACTGAAACTTTTAATTCCTAACAAAACCTTTCTCTTCGTGTGCTTCCATCTTGCATAGCTACGCAGTTCAACTTCGCTCTCTATCCTGCTGGAATGTAACTTCACTGTCTTGCTTGCTTTTGCAATGATATCAAAAATGTAAATGTTCTGTAAAAAGGCACGACTAGTGCCAAGTGAATGTGGCCACAATTGTCAACTGGAAAATAAAAGTGGAATAAAACCGCCTCGACTGCTAAGTTCTTTAGATATTACCATACTACGCAGTCAGAATTCTTCAATATGGATCTAAGTACGCATCAATACTGCTTCCGTCTTTTCCTTGCTTATAAATTATATCATATATATATATATATATATATATGTATAGAGGTAGATAGATAGATATAGAGAGGTAGAAAAGATAGATATATGGCTTACTAGGAGTTAGTCTACTTGCAGATATAATGGTCTATTAGTCTATGGTATGTAGATATGTTGTCTACTAGCAGAAGAGCAATTACACACTACAGACTGAGAGCATTTTCAGTATCCCTGGGGCAACTTGCAGAAATTAGAAGTCAGATTTGGAAAACGAAGAAAATATAGGCGAATATTATTATTCATAAAATCCTATATAGTTCTCTGTTGATCCTTTTATCTATCAATAAGATAACATATGTCCCAAAAAATTCATGATCCGTGGAAGTAATCCCTTCCAAAAAATTGGAGCGTTTTACCCCCTTGAAAAATTACCCTTGGAAAATTACGCTTAAGTGTGAAAATGAGATTTATTAAATCTGTATTCCAAACAATTAGAGCGTGTTATACAGTACTAAAAAAATTAGTTACAATCATATGCAAAAAGGAATTTGTAGTGAAAGGATAACCACATAAAAGTGTAGTTGGCTTATAGTATTTGCTTAGAAGATATTAAAAGAAGTAAAAGAAAGGATATTATTATTCAAATGTTTCTTTGAGTACCGAAAAGGTTAAAGGAAATATCAGGAAACAGGCAGAACCAGGACCGGATTGGAGTTCTACACAATTTGTTACATTTACCACAGATCTGAGCAGTGCCGATTACTGATTACAGTGCGATTTTGTGAGACAAATGAAGGCAAATGATTTCAGTAGAGAACCACTGTTTCACAAGCATACATAAATATTGATAAAGATAGATTAAGCTTCCCACTGAAACTGTAGTTTTCTGCTTAATCTTTGAAATCAGAACTGTGGATCACTAGGGTCATGACAATTGGACTACTGACAGTTTCTTGTTGGACAGGCACCCAATGATAACTGCTGTCCATTCTTTTGTTCTACTAACCTTTATGTTTGATTGCTTTTCTGTGGGAGAACTGTAGAATATAGGGGTTCCTGAAGTTTTCGGATATGCGATAAATGGAATCCCTACTGATTAGCAATTAAATAATTGCCAAGTAACTCTTACATTCTCAAAAAGAAATTTAGAATTTAAAATTAGGCAACAAATAGCCTTAGTTTGCAATAGATTTTGAATTAAATTTTATCTATATCGAAGGCAGGAAGACACACGTCCGTCTTTTTCAAGCGCAATGCCTTCGAAATCAATAGAAGTTTCATCAAAATCTATTCCAAAGTAAGAGTGCGTTTTTTTTTCTAATTTTAAATTTCACATTAGCGTGTTACTGTTCCGTACAGAAATGTGTTTAAGCGTCATTTTCACTTCAGTTGCTTTTCTCCACATTTATATTTCATTGCTTTATTTCTAAAATACCCCTACTAAATACGATTGAATTATATTCTTTGAGAGACGCTATGCTTTTTAATACAGCAAGTCCTCTCAGATTAGATTGAGCATAAACAAATGATTTAGAAATATCTTCCATAATCATATTTTACGATATATTATTGTTTACGAACAGGTGTTTTTATCTAGAATACTTTTGCAATATATGAAATGGATTCCGAACGGGGCAAACACTATGCCATTATTTATGAAAGCATATAAATATATTTACAGATCACGCATTTTTGGCCAATGCAGGTTCTGTCTGCATAGTGCTTTTGTTAAACGTAGACTGTATTCGTGCGGTATTTAAAGCTCAAAAAGAAAATCCTGTTAAAGTTTTTTTGGAGAAAAACATCACAAGAGGAAAGTAAATTAAATGCATTTTTAAAGAAACGTAAGATGACTCTGCAACTGTGAGTAAACAACATAATGGTACGGGAAATAAAATAAATGACTACAGTAATAAAATATCACAAACCGAATCTGACAAAAATGCTTCACTTTTAAAATACGCAGACAGAAAAGAAAATGCATTGCCATAGATTTTCTAAATATAGCACGAGGTATTGGGGAAAATAATTTCTGAAAATACGAACATAAAGAAAACAAGTGAAATAATATAAGCAACTGCAGATTCAGTTTTATGCGACAATGGTAATAGCCAGCGGTGGGACAAAAATAATAGTTTCCAAACTCGGGAAGCAGAAGAAAAATATAACTCTTAATTCTTTTCAATGCGCAATCCACTCAAGGCATTACTTTTAATTTGGTTGTTAATGATGAAGATAAATCTCCAAAAATTGCAGTACTTTGCTTTGGTGGGCAGCCAAAGATTATTTCCTTTATTTTCTGCGTCCATAAAATACTGAAAATATCTGACTACTCATGTGCAACTGATGCAGAAAGTTCTCGTTGAAATTAGATGATAAACGAGAACTGAAAGTATTAACTTTGTTAAGTTTGAACTTAAGAATATAAATTTTAAAAGAGCTCAAAAAAATTTGAAAGAGATCCCTCTGTCTTAGTAAGATATTTACTTTATTGGAAGAAATCACAACACTGAATTTATTTTTAAGTCTTGTGAGCTGGTACAATATTTTTAATCATGTCAATGCAGTAATTCAATAGGAAGACATGTAATTAAAAACTATTGACTATAATGAGCTTAAAACTGTATCAATATATGTTACTGAAGAATCCAGTAAATGGATTTGAAAAAAGTTATAAACAAGCAAACGAATTGGTTGCATATTTAGGGGTTGTTCTTCAATTCACTATATCAAATGTAGAAATTAAAAAAAAAAAAAAAAAAAAAAAAAAAAAAAAAACAGTTTCCTTTTGTAGCAGGGATGAGCGCAGTTTAGGGAAGAAAGTATCGCATTGGCGTTTTTTACTACACTTGCGTCTTATTTGGCTGTGAAAAATTAACGTATTTTGATAATTGTTAATGTACGAATTATTTTACCTAAGTGCCTGCAATATTTAATTTCGAAATAAAATTGTTAGTAGCAATAATTTATATATTCTCGAAAGGAAGGAATGCCCCGTGAAGGACTTTTAAGGGAAATTAGGCACGTTACACATGAAAAAAATCCCGAAAACGCACATGCAGCCAACCTGTTCAACGGGATTCGAGTCCCGAGTTGAACTATCAAATTTTAGCGATTGTATAGCTAGGCCGCTGGTAGCCTTAATAAGTGATGTAGTATTTTAAACATGCTATATGAAATGCAGTTTTAAGATGGACACCGTTAGGGGGCCTCCATATCCCATATTGCAGGAGGCACCAAATTTATTTAGACCGGCTCTGCACTTTCAAAATAATGATTAATTTACTAAGCAAGTATTGATTTAATTTGAGTTATCTAATTTGTAGCAAACAATACGTTTTACATAAAAATTTCTGAGTGATGAAAAATTGTCTCATTCATGCAACACTTTGAAAGATTTAAATAAATAAATAAAATAAAAAACTCTGAAAGGGCTCAGATAATGCTTGCCCAAAGGGGTTCTTTTAAAAAGTTTAATAAGTTTATCAGCAAAAATTATCAATAACGATGACCCAGGTGGAATAGCGAAACATTTTATTATATATTATATGAATATGTAACTAAATGACTAACATGGAAACATTAGACACTGAAACGCCAAAGCATTATGAACACCTGCTCTGCTCAATAATGCGTTGCGCGACAAAGTCGAGATATTCCGACTTGATGGTGTTTGAGCTCTGAGTTGCCACTCCATGACATCCCATATGTACTCTATCGGGTTATGCAGCTAGTTAGTTTCCATTTGGGAAGACAGACGCCATGTAGGGATGCAACTAATTCTCAGTAAAGTTCAGATAGTCCGCAGCTTTAATGGTCTGTTCTACTATAACTAAGGGGCCCAGAGCCGTCTATGAGAACGTCTCCCAAAGTATTGTTACAAAATGTCTAGCCGCGGTAGAATGGCTTCCCCGTAAAGCAGGTTTAGGGTTGCCAGAAAATGACAAGGGAATGCAGGATTGCCATATATGGCGAGAAATCGCCTATTTGGTGAAATTTGGCGACAAAATTGACTATATGCCCTAAACGGATGGAGAACCTTCTGGAACGAATTCTTACTGGTTTAATCCAGAATGTTCTAACACAAGCCAAAAGCTTTATAAACCCTGCTGGTACGCAGAGAGTCAGTCCTTGCGTAGTTACTGTCTCGTTTAGCGAGCCTATCGCGAGTCAGTGCGGAGTCCATCTAGTCGATAGACAGTCAGAGAGTGCCTAGTCGAGTCAGTGAGCGAAGTGTCTCAAAGTCTAGTGCCGAGTTGGTCGTCGAATGCATCGAGAGAGTCACTTAAAGTATCGTGAGTTAGTGCATCGTCGAGTTTCATTTTAGCGTGTGTTGAGCTCCGGGAACGACTGAACTGAGTCGGGAGCTGTACTGTAGTGTATAGTCTATTGCATCACGAATTGTAGCGTGAAGAGTCTCAGAAGTACGTAGAGTTCCAAGAACGACCGAGCAGAGTCGAGAGCTGTACTCTGGTGCTTTTCCGTGAAGCTGTCTTCACCGTTATAACCTGATAGGCTGGAGGCTGTTTCGCTGATTGTTTCAGTGTGTTTATAGTAGTTTTTCTACGACTTGTAAACGTGTTAATGGAGCTGAATAATGGAGCTTGAATAATCCTGGTTAATAAATTGTGTTTCGATACTTCATCAAGTGCTGTCGTCGTTATTCACTCCAAATCCACGATCTCTTAACGAACGTGAGGAGAAAAACGTAACAATATAATATCACCATCAGCAGCCTGCTGTACGGGGAGGGAGCAACTGTTCGCCTAGAAAACGGCGTACCCTGGCACACAAGCCTCGATATGATGAATCAGAAATCACGATTCATCCGGTGCGACAATTGTTTTTCACTTATCCATGGTCCAGTCTCGATGTTCCAGGGCCGTCTGTAGGCGTAGTTGACAATGACGCTTGATCAATACAGGCACACAAATGGGACATCTGCTGCGCAGTCCCTTACACAATAGTGTCTTCTGAACTGTGTGTTTCGAAACATTTGCACTTGGACCTTCACTCAATTAGGCTGTTAGCTGAACCACTGTCTGGCGCCGATTTTGCTGTATCAAGCGGAACAGTCTCCGACGTCCTTTTTTTTTTTTTTTTTTTTTTTTTTTGATGCGTGGACGTCCAACATGCTGGTTTCACCTTCATTTATCCACTTTGCATAAATACTAACATTGGCACATCGGGAACAATCTACCAGTCGTGGAGTTTCGGAGATGCTGGTTCTGAGTCTTCGCGTCATTGCAATCTACCCTCTATCAAATTCCCTTAGATCAGCAATCTTTTCCATCGTTCGCAAAAGTACGTGCAAGAATGATTCCTTACCTTCTCCAGGCAGCAGTTAAATACCATTTCCACTTAATCGCATGCCATCTACGTCATCCATATACACTGAAATCACGGAATCACTGAAAAATCCGAAATCACTGAAAAATTTGGCAAAGGTCATAATGTTTTGGTTCGTCAGTGTATATCTATCGTGTATTTAAAAAGTACAAAAATGTCTAATGTAATTCTACAAAACAATGTAATATTTTTAACTACTTATATCCATGAATTAAATGCATTTTTATTAAAATCTGTGAGATTAAAAATTAAAAATATAAAAATATTTAATGTCTTTAATTAGCTATATCATGAATTAAAAGCATTTTTATTTAAATCAATGAGATTAAAAAGTAAAAAAAAATCATTTTAAGAACTGCATCTATAGCTTTAAAATAGTTTGGTTTGTTTATCAGTAGTATACAAATTAAATATGAAAGAATAATGTTTTGGGTTTTTCTGAATGGCAGCTGTTTCGAATGAAAAGTGAAACAACGCACTGGACCACGCAAACTCGCGTTTCGAAGCTAATAGCAAGTTTTTAATAAAAAAAAAAAGATGCTTGTGAAACATATTGAGACTCCAATTTATCTTTTCCTTTATTGTCACGAAATAAGACGCGAGGACACAGAACTTGATTATTGTAACTTGGTGTTATTGGATTTTAGAGGTTACGAAATATATTCACCCAGTCTATCAGTAAAAATATCAGTGAAGTATTCGCGTTGTCAAACCACGTATTTTTTTCCATTTCTTTCAGAAGCATTTAAATATTAGACTAGATGTTTGTATAATCATTGTCTTTCCGTTACAATGTTTCTTATTCTCTGGATGCATATTATATACAAAACGTATAGCTTTCTATAATAATTACTCTCCCAGTCTTTGTAATTGAAATATTTTGCATGCTGCTTTGCTTTCTCGATACAAATTCTAGCTTCTCCATTTCGCTTTTCTATGAAAGTGCAAACATTTTGGAGCTGCGGCATTAAGTCTCATTCATAGTACTAGATACTTCCTTTTGCAATTTTAAAGCAATTCAGTCGAGAGTTAAAGTGATGTATAAGGATTCAGATGAAAAACCTATAGAACAAAAGTTGTATCCTGAATTTCATGCCGAATATATAAAAGGCATATTAAAATATTACAATAACTTCGAATGAGCTGTGTACTTTCGGTTTTTAGATCATAAGGACAATATATTGCAATTGCTATATTAAATTCATGCAACAATATTCTGTGAATTAGAGAAAATTTTAATTATTATAGTCTTCTAGTACCCTGTTTTAGTACATTTCAAAGTGTAAAGCTGATTAGTTGTCATTTCGTCTTCTAAATGGCTTCCATTGCAAAAATATGTAATACTTTTAAGCGTTTAATTGCGAAGTGAATGCAGCTGTCCAATCTGAAAGGTAATGGGAATCATCAGGAAAATAACCAAATAATTTAAAGATGCTTTCAAAAAATAAGATCTTGATACTTAAAAAATGTGAAAATTTTTAAAAGAAATCTTTACAAAAGAAATAAGATAGGATAAATTATTGAAAATGAATTTAAGAAATTTAGACATACATACACCCGAAGAAATTAAATTTCATTTTATGGGTAAAAATATTTCTCCCGCTTTCTTAGCATTCCTTCGTGGTGTAATGGTCAGCATATTTGGCACGCCCGAGGTTCGGGTCCCGGGGAAGGCACTGCTCATTTTTCATGACTACTGCTTTCGAAATAACCTAATGTCTTTACAGTGGCGCCCGAACTAAAACAATTGATGGATGATGATTCTCCACCATTAGGATTTGGCGACTGGGGCCTCTAACCCCCCCTCGCTCTTTAAAAGGGAGAGTATATACAGTATTTCTCCTGCTTTCATAGCATTCCTTCGTGGTATAATGGTCAGCACATTCGGCGCGTATTCGAGAGGTCCGAGGTTTGAGTTCCGGCAAGGGCATTGCTCATTTTTCATGACTCCTACTTTAGAAAGAACCTAATGTCTCTACAATGAGTTATTTTAAATGTTGATAAAAAAGAGTCAGCAAAAAGTTGTTTAGTATATTATTTTAATTTAGCAACCATTCAGTATAAATTGTTTATTATAATTTGCTATAAATTCCAAACTTTTGAAGATTTAAGGTTATTTTTCTTAAATTAGGCTCACATGCTTTGGTTTCTTTCTTGCTATATTTAAGAAGCCTTATCACCGATGCTTACTAAAATATGTTGGCTACAATATAATGCATATATATCAAGTAAAAGTAAAGTTTTAAACACGCTATTATCATATGCTGATTGTAATTTCTGACATGTTTTTATTCTACTGAATATTTGAAAAATAAATGTCCAATTTCTTTTTCATTTTATGTTGAATTTTTAATATTATTCCATTCAACATAGCTAGCACTAATTTCATCAGCTGCTTTCGCAATGCAGCATCATTCCTACTTCTCCCGAGATAATACTCATTAGCTCATGTTTAAAATTTGCATCTTTAACGGGAATAATTCAAAACTTTAAGAAAGTATTTTGCTTAATATATAATTTTTTTAAAATTTATATAGCGGTTTCACACCAAATATTTCGCAACAATAACCTTTGAAAGAAAGGGAAATGAAGCTGACGCAAAGACATTATTGGGCTGTAATTATCTATGAGATAAAGTGCGGATAAATCAAGAAGAATGCCTAATAAGTCTACACTTAGCACAAGTAAATGAAGCTCCATTTGGTGCCATTATATTCAGATAGTTTACAGAATTTCGTAGAAGCTGAAATTCTCTCCTGGATGAAGATTACACAAGTAGTCTTGTGGAATCAAATTTTGTGTAATCCAAAAGTCAGCTATAGTCCTCAAAAATATGTCGGCCATACGAAAATTGTCTTCAATGATAATCGCCGTAATTGCCAAACGATACAGTAGGAATATAATATTAAATCCATAGATACACGTAAAATTATTCGTGAAGAACTACATATGAAAAAACAGTAGTTTCTCGTTGTGTCCCCCATAAATTAAGAGATCTAAAAACGAAGCGTGTCAGAATCAGTGAAGAAACTTTAAAATTACGTAATAATGGTAAACATCGCGATACTTCTAAAATCATAGCTGATGATGATATGTACGTATTGCTTTTAGACACCTAGCACATCAAGAAAGTAGATAACGATCTCTAACCAACAATAGTGAAACGATAACGAGCAATGAAAAAAATAATATACAACATTTTCTTCAGAAGTGCAGAAATGGTCAAAGCCATCAAGTTAGAAGGACAGAAGCCAGTTTACAACTACCTGGCGCACCACTAAATATGTTCCAGAAATTCTTCAAGAAGTGAACATTAGGAGACTCATAGTACATTATGATAATGCATCATCTCATTCAACAAGACTGAGAGTTGAATTCCTTGAACGAAATCGCATCAAAGTGATAGAACATCCACCTTTTTCTTCTGATCTTGCTATATACGGATTTCGGATATTTCTTAATCAAAAACAAAATTTACGTGGTTCTCAATTTCATTCCGAAGATGAGACTAATAAAGCCATAAAAGCATATTTTCACCGGTTCAAAGAAATGGATAGTTTGAAGCATTTAATCTTTGAAAAATTCGCCTACCAAAAAAGTGCATTGATTTATGGAGAAAACTGCTTTGAAGACATCTAAGATTTGGTAGTTTTAACTTGACCGTTTAACAATATCTCAAAAATTTCAAACTGATCCTCATATACATCCATGTTCCTCTATACAGACGTTTTTAATCTTAATTAAATTCTTTTATAGTACGTTTTTACTTTAACAAAGAACATTAATAGTAATATGAAGCAAAGATATTTTCATAAGAGCTTAAATTTTTAAATTTCAAACTTCTCATGTCTACATTGTTCATTTGCAATTTAAAAGTGTTTTGGGTTTGTATGTTAAACAGAGTTTATGATCGATTTTTATGCTATTAAGTACATTTCGTTAATGAGCTTGATTTTTCTTCTTAACGATTAATAATACATTAAATCCACTAATGATCTACACTGATCATAGTAAATTTTCTCACGAAGTAAGGTATGCCACTCAGGTCAACTATAGTGGCGGAATTTAAATAAAAAACATTAATTCGTGATCTTTTTATCTAGACTCCATAAGAGGAAATGTTCAGAATAGAGGTTTAGAGTGATTGATTATAGCAAATCACCCTCTGCTTAAAGGTAAATGCTTTCGTGGAGGACTTTTTAAGGACAACTGGCTTGTTTTCATGTTACACATGGGGAGAAATCACGAAAGCTATCTATGCAGACATTCCGTTCGCCTGGGTTCCAACCACTCGGCCATGGTAGGTTTTAATAACAGAGGATCTTGACCAACAAGAAGTTCTCACAAGTAAGAAGCAGGGATATTTCAACCAAATAAAAATGTACATAAAGCACCAATACAAACTAAATAAACTAAATATTGTGTTTCGCAAAATACATTTCTGTGATTGAAGCAATATTGAAACTTTTCTTCATTTACCTATTCTAAGTTCAGGTTTCCTAAAGCCATCTTCTAGGTTTCTTAGGTAGAGTACAGGAGATACAAACAGTCCTCACCACATCCAAATTCTACTTTGTTGAGTTATTACGTAATGTCTTGCGTATGGCTGCGTACGTGAGACAAATGTTCGTAGCAAAATTTGCATGCTACTTCAGTATTATTGCTGACATTCATATGTAAGAACGGGCCCACCAGCGGCCGAGTGGTAAAGTCGCTGAAAACTGGTAGTTCGGTCCAAAGTTCGAATCCCGCGAACGGGCCGGCTGCATGGGCGTTTTCGTGGTTTTCCCCATGTGTAACGTGTATACGATCCAGTTTCCCTTAGAAAGTCCTCCACGAAGGCGTCCCTCCCCTTAGGCAGATAGCTCTAGTGTGCTTTGCCGTAATTAAATAAACCAAACCATATCTAAGAATGTTTCTCAATGCACAACTAAGACGCCGAGCTGAAGGCCAACTAGAATATTTGGCACATAATGCTTTTTATTTACTAGATAATACGAATAAGTTATGTCGTGATACCTTCAAATGAAAATATTTTATTTACACACTTTTTTTTTGTGCAATCAATGTGATTGAGGTTAAAGACATTTTAACGAAGCAAAGGAAAATTTCTCAGTATTTGTTGTTATTTATTCCATTTTTGCGATAGCTGAATATGTTCTTTAAATTTTTATTCTATCAAAAAACTGCCATTAGTAAAATCAATAAATTATTTGAAACATTACCATATGGCTTATATGAGTGCGAGAGTGTGGGTGGTTTTTCTAGGTAAAGACATACTTAATTTAAAGAATGATGATACAAAATGCATTAAAATCGTTGGTGCAATAATTTATAGTTTCTCAAGCGCCAGTTAAAAATGAGCACTTTAATGTAATGTATTCAATTTTATTCTTTTCTTTTTTATTTTAAACAAAGGCGTCATGACGATATTAAATTTGAATCGAGAAAAACACTAAAATCTGGATTTCAGATTTTCATCTCGCTTTGCGTTTATAATGAGCATTGCGACATGATTCTTTACAATGTACCGTATAAAACCTTCAGTTCATTTAAACCAACTGTAATGGTAATCGATAATAATATCGTACTTAAACTGAATGTAACAGTAACATTGCATGTCACCTGAACTTCATGAGAGACTTTTCTGATTTTACTGTATTCCTAGAAAATTTCATCTTCAAGATTTCTTTCCTAGAATTATTTAAACATTAATGTGTATTTAGTACAACGTAATATATAATAAAAATGAGAAAAAAAATTTAGAAAGAAAAATCAGAAAAGTTTTGTTTTATTTTAGCACAGTACATTGGATGAGGAAAAGGACTAAATGTACTATGTGCCTTTATAATATAAAAAAAAAGCCGGAAATAATCGAAAAAGAATATTACACTCTGAAAATGAAAACTCCTTCTTTTAATTTCACTTAATAAAAATGACCCCAGCGTAGCTTTAGTAGAATGACAGAGACGACACTTTTATGATTATTTCACCGGCAAGAACGTACAGTAATTTCGTACCAATTCATCATGGTATAACTCATTTTATTCTTGATCCTTAGTGTAAACGAAGTATTTTATTTTGAAGATTAAAAAATAAACTTTTTCATTCGAGGAGAAAGCGGGAAATATTTCCCTTACATTCTGTATTTCCTCATGTACTCTTTTTTTTTTCTTTCTAAAAATGCTTGAAAAAAATAAGTTAAAAATTTACCTTCTTGATTTTTTAATATATGAATTCAAAATTGAGCCATTCAGTAATATGAGACTATAAGTAGTTGTTTTGGAAATTTTATCTCGGAAACTTTGTAATTGGAATACAATAGCATAAATATGTAACAGTTATGCCTTATCTCTGACTTTTAGGTAACAAGTAAAATAGAAAGGCCTAGGGAATATGAAATTTGTCTCCTGTGTATAGCATGGTTACTTCCTTTTCTTTTTGCTCAACGTATGAAATTCATCAGCTTTGTATAGCATGGTTACTTCTGTTCCGTTTTCCTCAACATATGAAATTTGTCAGCTTTGTATAGCATGGTTACTTCCGTTCCGTTTTGCCTAAAATTCTATCCGATGGTATAACTTATAGTTGCTGACATAATTTAAATTATACGAATATTTAACCCTTTGCAGCACAGTGTGTCCTGTCTGGACACAACTAAAAATTTCCTTCTGTATGCTCAGAAAAATTGAATGAAAAAGGATTTATAGGTTACTATAGGTTACTCTGAACCTTCTTTATTTATAGTAGATCGCAGCTCAACACAAACCAGTCCATATATTTTAGCCATGTTTAGTTTTTTAAGACTCTCATTTTTAAAAGAAATCTTCCAGATTTTTTTAGGGTATAAAAGGAATTCTTTGAAAAGAAATTTCTATGTTATTTTTTTGGCTGTATGCTAATCTCCTTATTCTATATTAGTTTTAAATTTTTACCTTGAAATCTTGCTTAAAATCAAACGGCGAACCCTAGGTGTGTCCAGACCGGGCTCACCGATAATCTAGCACAACTGAGAGTCTGTATTCTTTGTTTCTCCGCATCTCATCGGTCAGTTCATTGACAGCAATGCTCGTTTCAACACTCTTTTCGAAGCTCTATTCAATCAGTGTGCCACTTTGGGCACACCCACAGAATTAAAATGATAAGTGCTATCTTCACGAAATTGTACTTGTGTACTCCTCTAGGCCTAATTAGACTGCCTACCTTCTTTTTTTTTTATCAAAACGCCGACTTTAAAAGGTAGCGTGCCAGAAAGGGTTAAAGCCGAGTTTTAAATTATAACACTTAAGTATGAAACGGTTGATATATACTGGACGGAAAACCAAGGAGTGATCGCGTTGAGAAAAGGCGATATACCTATTTCAGTTGTTAGAATTGCAGGCCGTTGAGCAGTAGTTTGTATAGCAGAGTAAGATGAATGTGGGGATGTGCATGGATAAACTGGTAAAGAAAAATATTAACTTTTACTTAAAAGATGCACCTAAAAAAATGCACGTATCTACATATAGTAAAAACTACTTTCTTTTGCCGCCCAACCCAGACAAATAATAAATAAATTAAAATGAATTTTTTAAAAAGAGCAAATACAAGGTAAGTTGGCTCATTTTATAAAAATGAAAAATGAAGCGACATAAATAAAAATCAAGGACAGAAGATAATAGTTACTTTATATAAGAAAAGCAGATGAATAGAGATGATGATAAAACACTTTCAGTGAGATTTCATGAGTAGCTAACGCTTTACCAAGCGTCAAAGCTATAAATAATTTGATATTCAGTATATCAAGTTTGAAATAAGTCAGAACACGTTATAACCGATTACTACATTTTTCTACAATACGCGCTTCCAAATAATACGAATAATTTCATCTATACTTTACATGACAGGATGTATGCCGTTATATAATTAGATATTATATATGCATACAAAGCTAGGATAGTTGTCTTGGATGATGGGGCTTCAAATGGATGGGCATTCCTTATAATAAGTTAGCAGTTTAACTATTATAATATGGTTATAATTACAAAAACGTAAAAATAGGAAAAAAATCAAGTTTCTTGTAAAACTACGATAACCATGTGTAGTAAAACTTATCAAAATAAGAATAATTGCTGCTTGAAATATTTTTGTCATTGTCATTTCATTTTAATTCCAAATGCCATTCAAAATTATTATAAATTAAAAAAGCTTATTCTTATCTACTTTCATAGCTATGAATACGTAACAAAGTAAATTTATTAAGGAAATTTCTTGAAATTCAGTTCGTCAAACTAAATGCTAAGAAAAGATTAAATTGAAAAGCATTCGCACATTTACTACCAGCAAAGTATTCCTGCCAATAATTTTTTCATTGATTTTTTGCTTTTCAGTTATTTTACTCATCGCTGTTAATCTTGCTGTGGAATAGTATTTGGTGGTGCTATGAAGGCGAAAGCGAATCTAGAGACTTTTGCAACTGGGGATTACAATTATTTGTCGTACGGTTATACCGCTCACTAATGTAATTGATATATTTGATTCGCAGAATTTTTAGAAGATGGTAAATGATCTTAGTTTCAAATACTTAATTTGATTTGATTACGTGGCACAGAGCGAAGATAAATTGACATTAGAAAGCTAAAGTATTACGTTTCCCACGGATCGTAAAATAAATTTATCGAATGAACCACTGTTTGTACTACCTTTCTTAAATAAAAATTCTTGCATCATATCTTTGATTGGGATAATAAAAGTGATTTTAATATTTAATCAGAAAGTATTAAGTACGGCACACTTCAGAACTAGGAATTTACATGTACACTGTGAAATCTCTCTTTCTCTTCATAACCGTATCTCGCATTACTAAATTAAATTTATTTAACGAGAACAATTATGATAGTAGAATTAATTGTTAGCAAAAATTAATTTAAGATCCTGGAATGTAATACCCAGATATCGAAAAATTTCTATTTTGACGGTTTCCATACTTATTCTCATAACTACAGGGAATCGTAAGTTAATTTTTGTATTAGTCTTCAAGACCATGTCAGTGCTTTAATTTAGAAAATGTAATCTTAATTTGAGATAAATTTATTCTAACCCTCAGCAAGAAAACCTATATTTATTGTCCAATGCTTGATGGATGAGAATAAGCTTTTATTAAAGATTAAACTTACGGCTGGCGGAGAACTGATAATAAGGAAATACATTAAGGCGAGAGTTCTTAAATTTAATTCGATGGGAATGAAAGTTTGGGTAACCAAGGGTAAATCTTCGTTTCTGAAGATAAGTTTTGCATAATTCTTAAAAATACACAGAGTGGTACAATTCGCCATGAATATATATATATATATATATATATATATATATATATATATGTAATAATAAAATTCCATAGTCAAAAATACACTTAAATTTCTAACTGTATGTTCTTTTCATTTTTAATGGCGACGGTCTCTTATTTGAAAGTACGTGGAATTAAATCCACAGCCCCTTAGTCAAGTTGTTTTTCCCGCCTTTTCTACACGTACAGTTATAGAATGTTCTAGAGATATTTAAAGCGAACTGGAATGGCTGACGTCATTTCTTGGAAGCTCCGCCTTTCCAGAGGCTATAAAAGGACTCGCAAAGGAATATCGGGGTCTTTTCTTTAATGTAACGGTGCAGTAAACTTCATACAAAAAGTTATTAGTAATTCTTTTTTATTTACCCCGGAAATATGATTTTTGCAACTGCTATTTTCTCCTGACCAATAATAAATGGATCCTGTTTTTTTAAACTTATCGTCTAATAATTTAAGCTACGACTACATCTATATTTCTTCACCAATCTATTTATTCCGGACAAAAGCTGGTACATCACTTATATATATATATATATATATATATATATAGACAGAGAGAGAGAGCAGTTTTACATGAAAAGCATCTTTTAACTGGTTAAATCTTTAGTGACTTTGAGGATAAAAAGTGTACCATCAAAGAAATCAATTTAAAAAAAAAATAAAATAAAATAAAATAAAAACTACGATAAACTGTAACACTAATGAAAAAAACATGAGCACAGTGAATAGGCACACTGAGGACTCACCGTTTCTCCCGGCCATCCTTCAGGTAGTGCTTTTCATTTCTTTTTTTACAAAACGAGATCGGCTTTAGCTATTCCCATCAGTGCCCGAGCGGTAAAATCGCTGAACACTGGTAGTTCAACCTGAGTTTGATTCCAGGCGAACGGCTTGGTTACATGGGTGTTTTCATGGTTTTCCCTATTTACAACATAGATAAGAGCCGATTTCCCTTAGAAAGTCCACAACTAAGACATTCCTTCTTTTAGGCAGCTACTCCTAGCTTGCTTTGCAGTAATGGAATAAAACCAAACCAAGCCGATAAATTTAGTGGAGGGCTGGAGAAATTGTAATAGTGAAATATTACTTGGGGATAAGAATGCATGATCTGAAAATGTGCTTATGTGTTACAGCACATTTTTAGATTATGTTTTTTTATTTACGTTTATATGTACTGAGTGCGTGCGATAGTATGTTTAATAATAACGTAATAATGTAAAATGCTAAGGAATAAATGATAGTTATCATATTGCGTTTTCTAATTAGTAAGCTGCACATGTAAAATAGTTGCGATTAGGAGGGCATTATAAGGTAGCAAAAGTCGATCACAGCATAGTCATTCATTAAACGGAACAATTTTAAAAGCTAAATGCAGTTATACTTTTAAACTGCATTAAAAACTTTTTAAAATGTTATCCCCCCAAAAAAAGTTATTTTTTTTTACACACTGCATAATACACGGTGTTAGAAACGTCTGTCCGCTGCTGTATATTTATAATGAATAAGTTGTATATATATTATGAGTAATATAAAATACATATAGGACTAAAAACAATACTAACATTTATAACAAAAGAATAAATTGTTTAAAATACTTTACTTTGCTGTGCTGAAAGCAATATACATCGACTACCGAAAGGCATTCTGGATTGGCGACATTTGTAATGGTTGGAAATTTCCTTAGTGTGCGTGATTAAATGTCTTCTTCTACAAAGATAGCAATATAACATGTTGGCATTATGATAAGGAAGTCGAGTGCTGTAGATTTTGGCACAACTTGGATCTCGAAGAAGGCGTAATGTTCATAAGTGCAAAGCATCTTTGTGGCACGGGGCACATAAAATGCTCTGAAACCGAAAGACTTATCGAGAGGCTGAAGTAATGGAAAAGGGATGGGAGGCCCTCGAATTCATCCATCAAGATGTTCTCTTATAAGTTCTAACGAAGTTGGACAAATACTTACTCAATTAAGGTATCAAAGGATAGCAATATGCGTAAACCTTGCTTCTTGGGCCTGGTAAAAATCGCGATTTAATGTCAAATTTTTGTTTGCTTATGGTTGTGCAATTTTGAAGAGCTTATTTTAAATACGACGTTTTAGGTTAGATATCTTCATTTTCTGTGTGGGCGGGAGGGGGAGAAATTCTGAAACCAGTATGCCAAATGTAACGTTTCGAGTAAAAGTGTTTCCGATTATCTCCGTATCAAGATTGCATTATTTTAGAAATTTTATACTTGCAATTAAAATTAAAAAAAATTTAAACTTAAGTGGAGTTGTTAATGTAACATCTGTTTAAGATGTTAGATTGTTCAAAAAAAAGTTTCAGCTTTTTCTTTAGCTGTTAATTTATCAATTAAATATATATTTATAACAATTATTCTTCATCGTAATTAAAACTCAATATAAAGTGCGTTTATATTGATTATCACTTTTATTAATCCCTATCGATCCTCACTTTAGCTTAAAATTTAAATATTATAAATGATAATTTTATTACTTATAAGGAGGTGTGAACTGTATGTTAGGTTTAAGTAGTGATGGTATACAAACAGTATCCAAGCAGTAATAAATGAAATTTAACAGAAAGTATGACTGGTTACCATAATTGCATGAATTCTTTTGTAACAGAACTTCATTGTTTTTTTATCTTTACAATTGATATAAATCAGCTTCATAGTTCAATAGTGTTAAAATACTGAACTTGTACTCCCTTCTACATTTTTACAATGTAGCCAACAATACGTTAAAATGATAAAAATGTTCTATGGTAAAAGAAATAGCATTTAAATTTACGCCACAATCATAGATCTATCTTTAATCTTATCGAAGTGGAGCATTATGTTGAAAACAAAATTTCCATTTTCATGGAGTACCAGTTTTCCTCAGAGGTAACTGGAGTTGTATCATGTATAGAAACATGAAGCACTAACTCGGAATAAAATTTGGAACGGGAAAATGAAGTGAAACGGCTGGAGTTAAATTCTATGGAATATTCGCATGGGGACCTTTACTGTTTGAATCATAACCGAGAAGCTCTCAGAGGATTATTTCCGAAGCCGCAAAAGATATGAATTCAACAACACCGTCTCTAGAGATGAAAATAGCTTTGTTTAAATTTAACTTGGAACCATATTTAATAGTAGAGCAACTAAAAACACTATTTACTTCTTTCTTTGGAAACATCCGTTGCAATCTTTTTTCTTAGAGTTTTGTATTTGCGAAATTCTCCATTTTGAATCAAATTTTTATCATAATATTTCTCGACTTGTGTTACAGATTATTAAAGGAGTTAAAGCTACAAGAATCAGCATAATATTCATAAATTTGCAGAACTACTTTCGAAAGTTTAAATTCTAGAACCTTCTTCTTTAACTGCAGAACTACAAATGAGGAAATAGAGATAAAGATAAGTCCGTACGAAAGCCAGTGATAAGTCCATGAGAAGTGAGTATACATACAACGGGTAAATAAATCAGATCCACAAGTCAACTGATGTAAAATGAAAATAATTTCGCATGGATTCTTGAAATTATGAGGCGAAGTAGGAATGTTTTTATGCTTAGTAAATAGACGAGCCGAAGTTATTAATAAATGATTTTTAAGCTGAAAAGTAATATTAGCTCACGCTTGTATGTGTGATTTCAGTACGAGATTATATTTTCCAAGATATTTGATGGTCATCTACATTGGAGCACTTTCGATAATTTTAAAATTTATTTAATTGCTAAGGTAATTATAATCATGACAGAATAAACTCCAATGCAAATAGAAGTTACATTGCCATCGTTTTAGATTTGGTGGAAAAAAAGCGACAAAAACTCGGTATAAGCGTAAAACAAAAGAAACGAAAAGAGCTAAGCTTAAAGAGCTTTTTTTATCTACAAAAAGATGAAAATAAATTTATTAAAAGCGATTACATGTTTTCAAAGTATAGTTGGAGAAATAAATTAACGATAATACATTGTATTTGTGTTTTATGTTGACATCAGATTTAGAATAACTTCATACATCAATGAAAATGATATGATAATAATAGAATACATTGTAGAGGTCAAAAATGGATGATTTGCGTTTATTCAACAAACAAATTAGGTTCATTCTTTCGAGAGCCTGCTTCTTTTGAATTTTTCAAGAAATGAATAATTTTGATACTTGTATATTTAAGAATAATTTGATTAGTGATAGTTAGCAAAAAGTTGTGATTTTTGCATTTTTAATTAATGTTGAAGTTAGAGATGCAGTACAGGAATGTCAGATTTTTATCGTATCAGTGAACTACTAGCCTAAAATAAATAATAATGTGATAACAGAACAATAAAATATAACCAAAAGTATCTTTCTTTTGAAACTGGTAACTTAGCATAGTAAGAGTTTAATGAAGCGAGGTCTGATATTATGTGAACCAATTTTCTGAATCCAATGACTAATGAAATAAAATGTATTCATTAACTCCTTTTAAAGCTCGTCTTGAAAAATTTGGAATGTAAAATAAATGATAAATATAGAACAGAAAGTTTTGACACTTATGAGTGAGTGTATGTTAGGATACGATTTATACTGCACTACTTTGAAAAAAATTTTTTCAAAATTTATTTACACTTTTTAATAAAATTGTGTATATTTTCAGGGTTTACCCCCTGACGGCATCGTTATATTTGGTTCTCAACTTCATACGCATTTAACTGGTACAGTAGTCTACACCAAACACATTCGAGGATCAGCTGAATTACCAGAACTGAACAGAGATAACCATTATAGCACGCATTTCCAAGAGATTCGTCGTTTGAAGCGCAAAGTCCGTATTTTACCAGTAAGTAAATATTTAAATACTTAAATATTTTTTGTGCTTTAAAAAGTAGTTTTATGACATATTATTGTAAACCTACATAAGTGATTTTGTGGGTTACTAAAAGTATAAATAATAGAAAGGAGAAGGTAAAAGATTGTAAATGAAGCATTTAATAGCAAATAGAAAGATATGAAAAATGTAAGCCTTTGAAATAAATTTGAATGAAAAAGGAAGAAAAATTTGTTTTCCTCCCATTTGTTTTCCTCCCCAAGTATAGATTATTTAATACAATGAGTAAAACACATAACTTTATTTTTGCATCTTTATCCTTTTACTTCTATTTCTTTATTTTCTACCTTTTATTTATCTGCAGTTGTTTTAAACTTGATTTTGAAAAACCTAAAAAAAAGTTTTTTCTGCTTTGGTAGTATAAATTGTACAAGGAATTTTAAAGACGAAAGTGACCTATGACTACGTCTTTGAAATTACGACAGAAACCTACGAAGAGTTTAAAATTTATTTAACTCAGATAAAAATTGAAGAGAAGACACTGCTCGTGCTCACAGAACAGCCAGCATTTATGGCTTGAGTCAGTAATAACGAATTTGACTTAACTAAGTAAAATGTATGTTAGTCCGACAGTTACACAGACAGAAAAACGCGCAAGTTGCCTCAGAACAAATAGCGACGCGACAAGCCCAACGGCGAGAATAACGCAACGCCGCAGATATACTGCTCTCAAAAGAATCAATTATCAAACGTGGCCTTCAGCAGGCGAAACATACTCTAATTCTACCCTCTAATATGTTCCTTTAAATACTATCTTTTTTCTACCTCATATGAACACACGGGAACTACAAATTTGCATTCTGGCAGGAAAATGGGAAGCGAGAAAGACAAGAAAGGTGATTAACATAAAATACGGGAAAGGTAATTAACATAAAATAACTGGTTAGGAAAACTAAATAAAACTTTATAAACTCTTTATTAGTCCAAAGGGGATTTGTCCTAGAAGGACTATTGTTTTCGTTTTGCGATTTTTCGTCGAATCACTATAAACGGCGAATCATTTTTCAAACTGTTGCCAACAATGTTAGAGTCCTGCATTACATTTGAAGAAATTAAATAATGACAAATCTGCATAAATGTATGTATATTTCTCGCAATATGATAAAACAACGAATTTTGAATGATGTAACCCTCCTACGAATATGGGCATGTGGAAGACCAAATTTGAAATTTGGAATTTGTTTTATTATCGATTTCATATTTTGTAAAACTTTAACAAATTTTTGAGTAACAAACTCAACGATTTAAAAGGGAGCAATGGCAACACTCTACGGGGAAGGGGACCTTTCTATCTCCAGCGAGCGGAACTGTGTATCGGAAATTCTAACGATATGCTCATTTTAAAATTATTTTGCGACATCGCTATTGAACTGAATTTTATGGTTTAAGTGAAAAACACATGATATTTAATAAATAAAGGTAACACACAAAACATTAAAAAAGCGCCCCTTTGGACGTAATTTAAAATCTGAAACCTTTCAAATTTTTTTATTTATTTATTTTCATTTTTGTTTCCTGTTGTTTAGTTTGGATATATAAATATACCAGGTGATTAATTTCGAAAAATAAATTTTAGTTCCAAAATATCCACTAGAGGGCGCCTTTTCGGAAAAACAGGAAATTTAACAGAATAAACGGCCAAAACGGAATACAGGAATAATGTTAATAATCTAGAACAGGAATTGTGATTAATAAAATGCAAAACTGGGAAAAGCTGTCAGCTGTAGAAGAAAAATGTCGAAATTTGCATGCTTGGGAAGAAGAGGAAGCCGATGTTTCCGGCTGTACTAATGACGGTGTCTTTATTTGAACGTGCGTTATTGCTGAGGCTGTTTTACGAAAACAAGAGGAATGCTTCTGCTGCAATTCGTGAATTTCGTCGTAGAAAGAACCTACGGCGTGGACGAATGTCTATTAAAGGTATCCGAGCCATGATTAAGAGATTTGAAGAGATGAGGAAAATAGGAGTTGAACCTGGAAGAGGCCGTAAACATGTTACACCGGTATTTGTTGATGCAGTCAAGACATCTGTTGACGCACAGTCACAGACATCAGAATTTGGGGGCAGTTTCTCGACAGACAGGCTATTCTTACAGCACCGTCCAAAAAGTATTCAGAAACATAATGCACTACTTCCCATACAAGATCCGCCATACACAGGAGTTGCTTCGTAGGGACAAGCCACAAGGTCTCTCATTCGCAGTCAGTTTTATCAAGAGATTGACTGTTGAACTGTCATGGCCTTGGAATATTCTGTGGAGAGACGAGGCTCATTTCTACCTCAATGGGACAGTCAACACACAGAATTGCCGCATTTGGTCTATGGAACATCCGCGGATCCACACTGAAATCCCTCTACAGTCTGAAAAGGTCTGGGGGGGATTCACGGCGACATTCATCCTTGGGTCATCCCTTGGGCCTGTCACATGTTCCATTACGGACCGTGGATACCATGACACGCTGCAGACGATTGTTGTGCCGCAACTGCCGTGTCATTACATCGACCATTTTCATCCAGAACGGTGCTCCCCACATATCCATGGGTCTGCGAAGGCGCTATTACTCCAACACCTCACAGAGGAACGTGTTATTAGTCGCTCCATGGCCACCATGTTCGCATGATCTAATTCCGAGCGAGACGTTGAATGACTTAAAGAATTCCATAACACTTCATGTGCGAAGCCTTGCAATTTATCAGTTACGATCTGCTGTTGAACACACTGTCCATCGACTTGAAATTTTGCAGGTGAATGAGGATGGTCACCTGGAGCACCTTTCCCTACATCGTCTTGCGCACGATTAACAACAGCTCCTCTTGTGCAATTTCGTCCTAATCTGTTCTTGTTTCTGCAAACTGAACTGTGTTCGTATCTCCCTTACCTTACTTAATGTGGTTCGATGACAAAGTGCTCAAAAACTAGTCAATATATGTTAATATTGTTTCTGTATTCCGTTTTGGTCGTTTATTGTGTTAAATTTCCTGTTTTCCCCGGTAAGGCGCCCTCTGGTGGACATTTTGGAACTAAAAATGTTTTTTTCGAAATTTCGTGGGCGCATCACTTGTATAGCCCATATGCAAAATTTCGTTGCACTCCGTTCACCCGTTTGGGCTGTAGGATGACGTTTATAGGGGAAGTTTAATTATAACCACTCAGTACATTGAAAGAAGCTAGCCAAAGCATGCGCATTTCAATAATGAATAGTTCAGTAAAAGAATATAATTATTAATAAAACCAATTTGTATTGTAATACGAATGTATTTAATATATTGTTTTAATGTATGAAGTCTGTGAAAGGCCTTTGAGATAAAATTCTTCTTTCTAGGGTGATGGTTTGCTAACAACTTGCCATTACTCAACTAATGACCGTGAGAACATCACTTTGGTAAGATTTGACTTGTATTCTACGTTCCAATGATTGCATTTTAGATTCTTTTATACTTATTTGAGTACTTTATACTTTCCTAAACGTATTCATTATTAAATGTCATAAATTAAACTTAGCGTTATTTATTTAAGAAAAAATAATAAATTTTTTAATTTTTGAAAGTATGAGGATATTTTGTGCACTATTGTTTTTAGTTTGAATGTCAACGATGTAAACAATGACGGCTTCAAATATAGAAATAATATTCTGAAAGTAATTCAGTTTCTTAAGATTTCATTTCATAACTGTATTATTTGTTAAAATTTATACTCTTTTCGTATAGAAATGATTGCCCGATTTGTAAATTTGTGACGGATTTAGGAGATACCAGCGGGAAGAATAGCTCTGAATACGTTACTTTATAATTTGATAAAATAGAATTCTGATGTCAATTTATTTTCATTCTCCTTAAAAAGCTTGTAGAGGCATTAGGATTTTTTGGAAGCAGGAGGTCATGAAAAATGAGCAACGCCTTCGCCGGGAATCGAACTACGGCAGGGACGGAAACAAGAGTAATATAACAAGCGGCAGACTGTCGTCGACATACATTTACCGGTGAGAATGGTACGTAAGATAACTAAAAGTAACCGGATATCATACGCAATAATACTCTTCAAGGAAACGCCAGACAGGATGCAAATATGCAGCTCCACAACAATGTAGTATAAGCAATGTTTACCTCTCCACCTCCACACGTGGACACTGTGGTTGTTCGGGCTAAGCGGGAAGCTATATTCATCATTGAAAACAGTACGACTTCAATCAGCTACTTTCTACTCTTCACGGGAATGACCCCAGAGCATACGTTATTAGCCATAAGCCAGCGTTAATATTATACATAATTAAGACAATGTAATCCATACTTCGCCAGTCGTCGTCTAATGGCTCTATTCGATACAATGTTGGTCCATGTCGGTCCCATGTCGGACCTATGTCGGTCCATGTTGGTCCATGCTGGTCCATGTCGGTCCATGCTGGTCATGTCGGTCTGGTCGCCCTTCGTGTTCTGTTGCTGCTGTCCGCCCTCTGACAGTGGGCGAGCTGGAAGAACTGTTGACATCATCGTCTGATTGTTTCATCGTTTCGAACCTCATTCTTAGCGATTTAGAGGTATGATCCAGAATGTGATGATGTATTCCCCTCTAAACCTCACCTGATTTCGTGTGACACATTGAGGTTGGTTTCAAAGGTATTTATTTATGCATCTTGGCTACGGCAATAACACTACCACACAAATTGGCCCGAATTGACACCTTGGACGAGCGCTTTTTATATGTCTGGTTGCATTGCACTATACGCTCTATGGGTTTATAAGGTAATTTCTCCTTCCTTTCTGCATGCCTTCATGGTGTAACGGTAGCTCACTGGGCGAGTATTCGAGAGGTCGATGTTCGAATTCCGGCGTGGGCATTGCTCATATTTCAAACACTCCCTGCTTCAAAATAACCTAATGTCTCTACAGGCTCAGTCCTTGTATATCTTTAGTAGCGTGCATAACTGAGTTTGAGTTATTTGCACGTTAAGTGTCGGTATCTTCCACTGATTTTTCGTGGTGCACGGATTTTGCTTCACTACAAAGCATATTTTACCAATATTCAGATTGTTGCTTGACACAGGAAAAATATTTATATGCGTTGAAGATGCAACAGTTTACGTATTCTGAAATACAACAAAAAAGTAAAGTAAAAGAAGCTATATATTATTTAGAATTTGATACTAATAGCCTCTAACAAGCTTTAAATTCAGAATTATAATGACAGATATTTTTTCTTAAAACAGTGATCTCTTTCGAAGTGTAATATTGTTATAAGCACCTTTAGTAAAATTTTGTGCATACGTTCTGATAGTTCTGATTTGTATGTTAAATTGAATATAAATTGAGCTAAGCCAAAAGCTTTATATCAAGAATTAAAAATTAATCTGAATTGTTAACGGTTTTATTTATTGAATTTTAAAAGTATATTTGGAGTAATAAAACCATTGAATTAATTATGACAATTTTTATAGGCATTCGAAATTAAATAAAAGTAACTATTTATTCGAAATGATATTTGTAAGCTGACAAAACTGTTTAAGAGGATTAAGAATATAGTCTGTATGAAAATAAGTAAATTAACTAAATAGATTTGCTTTCAAATTTCAGCAGTAAAATAAAAATTCAACGCAATCTATTTTTTAAATGTATTTTGATGCAAATATGATTGTCAACACAGCTGAATGTAATTCTTATATATTTTTAATAGGGAGGATTTGCAATAAGCGACGAGATGTGCGTTAATTATGTACATTATTATCCGAAGACGAATCTGGAAGTGTGCAAGAGCAGTATCGACACTAAGGTCCTTAAAAGCTACTTTAGATACATGAACACGTGAGTAATTCATATTTTGAAATACTAAAATAGCGTAATTTAACAGTAAGCTATGCATCTGAAAGCATCTTAAAAACTAACTGTATGTGGCTGATATAAAATGCTACAATGTTATGTTATTTTAATAAAGAAGCAGCGTTATTTGTATTAATGTGAATGTTAAGAAAATTTTCTTAAATTAATTTGTGTTTATATATTTTGTGAATATGATTTATATCAGTATTCTTTAATTATGATCGCTAATTCAAATTTTCACGAAGTAGTTCCGTATTTAGTATTTTTTTCGGACAAAAGAATAAGAATCACGCTTATAATAACTACCACTCTGACTAAAACTTCAAACGAAATCTAAATTTTGCTTAATAGTTGCAACACCGTTAATGTTTCTTATTCTGAGGAGTGATACTTAATTCAAAAGATCATTAACGTGGATTCAGAAGACAAGCTATGTGGATTACAGCTGGAGGTCATGCTAGGAAAAGATGCTCTTATTTACTATATTAATTGTGTAGCTATTCTGAGTCGAAGATAACTTCGAAAGATAGATCACATTATGATGGATGTTCGCTGTCTTGTAAAATCGGGTTATGCTTTGAATGTGAAAATCATGAAAAACAAAATGCTAGAAAAAATTTTAATTATTTCTTAAAGTTTTAAAGTGAAAATTTTAAATGATATTTTACACACTTGCTGAGCATTTTGCCTGACTTTCTTACAAAAGAAGATAGAAGGAAACGTTCCCTACGAGAAAGAACACTCACCTTGTCACTGAAAATATTTCTTGCGTAAAACATAGGTATATACTGTAATATATCAAGCATTAATAATCCAAAATTCTTCAATTCCTATATAGAACGCGAAGATTCCCATCTTTGATATTTGTTCGCATGCAAAAAAATGTCTGTATTAGAGACATTAGGTATTTTTTGGAAGCAGGCAAGGTGAAAAATGAGCAATCGCCTTCGCTGGGAATCGAACCACGGACCTCTGGAATGCCGGCCCAGCGTGCAGAACCACCACACCACGAATACACGCTAGGAAGGCGGAAGAAATATTTTATAATGTATTTAAACAGTAATCTATAAATTTTCAGCTGTGTATGATGTCATGATGAAAAATTCAATCGCTTTTTTGCAATGATTGGGGAGCACATGATCTTATAGGCATCCGAAGCTCACATAGTAAAATGCATTTACTGACTGCCTGAGTTAAATTCGTGATGCACACACATTTCCATGACGGATAAAGCAATGACCATGATTTTGATTTTGGACCTGCTTCTTCGAGATATGTTTCCCGCAACTCTTCCATTCTTTGTTTTTCAACTTGAATTCTAACTAGTGTTCATCACCCGTAATGACATTTGAAAGCAATCTCAGTTTGATGAGTCAATACACTACCTCGTCCATTTCAATTTTCATTCTGCAATCTGACTTTTTAGAACCATGTTTGCAGTTTTCTCACTCCCTATTTCTCATAAAAAAATGTAAACATTCGTTAATCTAAAATTTAACTCTTCTGGAGACTAGAACATACTAACAGTTATTCGTTGATCGCGGGGCACGACACGCACCGCGTGACACCAAAGCTATGCTCCGCCCACGCGGAAATTTGGAAGCCATCTTGTCAAATAATATCGCCCCTCCAGGAAACTTTTAATGTACTTGAGTAATGTTGCTTTGTGCACCGTGGTTTCTTCATATGCATTTTAGTACCTAATGAACCTCTCTTCTGTTTTTTCCTACTTGGGGAAAATTTTCACGTTAATTCGCTGTTCCATTAAACAAGGTCTTTCCACCTCGACCACTCACAATAAAACTGTTTTATAACAAATGTCCAACCTAACTTATATGAACGTAAGAACAGTTAGTGAGTAAATCTTATGTAAGAACTGAAAAGAAAGCGTTGTGTAAATTTCTTTCGAAATCATGCACATGAGTTATTACTGGATATATTATTACCTTAGATAGCTATGTAAACAGCAGTAAATGCATTTCCGTTGTTCTTTATTGAATTGCTTAAAACCAATCTTATCATTGATTTACTTGACATGATGAGACATTTTTATGTTTATTTTTATTTCATTTTTCTAAATCATATGTTCACGAAATCTCTTGTTCCATTTCATTTTAAAAGAGTATAACGTAATGCATTAATAAATAAAACCAAGATATATTTAATCAATATTATAATTGTTGTTTTCAGACAACGTCTAGTTCGTTATTCAGAAAACATTAAGTTTCTTAAATTCGCAGTTGATTACAATGTATGTTTATTCAATTATTAAAGTTTCGTATACAACTAGAACATTTTTATTTTAGGTATAATGATGAAGATACCTCAGATGAAAAAACTGTTGCGGATAATTATCATTCAATTCACTGGAGCCAAAACAATGCCGATTTCTTGAGTCATTTATATTCTGATGCGCCTCTCTCGATGCAATGTAATCAGTCATCTGGAGATAGATTTCCAGTAAGTTGAACGTCTCGAATTGATGTTTTTCTTTTTACTTATAAATATGTATATATATATGCATAACTAAGTTATATTTAGTGTCAAATTAGATTTTTTCTAATTATTTTTATTACTATTAATCAGCTCAAAATTTGTAGTTAAGATAATTTCGTTACTTAGTGCATGTTAGGCTTAGTTTGCTCTGGCTTATTTAATTATGGAAAAACACTTTTATTTAATTATGAGTATTTGCCTGAGGGAAAGACGCATTAGTGAAGAATTTTCTGAGGGAAATTAGCTCGTATACGCGTTACGCATGATGAAATCCGAGAAAACTTCCATGCAACCAACCTGTTCTCCGGAATTCAAATCCTAGACCGAACTACCAATATTCAGCGACTTTAGCGCTCAGCCGCTTTTGGGCCGCCATGTTAGACTAAGTAACAGTCTTTTGCTACCGGACATGTCGAATTAGCATTTTTTCATTTCAAAATTTTTGCTGCTCCAATGTTACAGAGTTTAGGAACTAAATCTTCTTCTTTATTTTTATATCTTTTTGGATTAAAAGTTTCATTTATAATTTTTGCATATGTTGGATTGCTTCTCTTTACATGTTTTGTTTTTTGGATTCAATCCGCTTAAAGCAGGAAAGAAACTGTCTTAGATGTTTAAACGTTTTTGCTTGCTGAATATTTTGATGCTATAATTTTGAAAAAAAAAAAAAAAAAAAAAAAAAAAGATGTCTAGGGCCTGTGTAATTTCGATTTTTTTCACGAGTTACTTGGCTTATATATACATGTTTCGTTTTTCGTACTCTGTCTACTCAAAATAAAACAAAAATTAAGCCTTCTTCAAGCTTGTTTATGATATTTTATGCTATAAATTTGCAATATTTTGCACCACATACTACGGCTTGTAGCGACGTAAAGATACTTTGATTAATTTGAGATTATTTTTAAGTATTAAACTTTTGATTTCTGTCCTTGCTGGTTCTAAGACAAGCTGATATATTTACTTCTTTCGTAACACGAACCATCTGATGAAGGTACAGCGAAAGATGTAAATCTCATTTTTCATTTTCATTTTGAGTTTTGGCATTTTTTGCGCCTATCATGCAGTTTGCCACTATGTTTCTGATCTATTTTTTCCTTTCTGCTCTATTTTCATATGGAGTATTCCGAAATGAAGGATGGATTTTAAACGTATTATTTGAACTCAATTTTCATTATTACCACCATTTGTTGCTGCTTTCAACACGCATTTGGACTTGTTTTTGTATTCATATATATATATATATATATATATATATATATATATATGTTGTATGATTTTAAATTCATTTAGTGCGAAAACAAGTTACTACTACTTGCGCAATTGCTGCAAAGTAAGTTAATAATAATTTATTTACTAAATAATATTGATTAATTGATTATATTATCTAATAAGTTTAATTATAGTAAGATTATCTTAAAAGAGTGAATCCATACTAGTAAGTAATATTTTGAAAGATGTTTTAAAGTAACTTGAAAGAAAAATGTTAAAATGTTTTAACGGGGACTGGAATTAAATCATGAATAACAAAATTTCAATTGTAAAAGGAACAAATTAAATGCACGTAATCATTGTCATTGATCGGAAATTAGTTGACTTTTCAAGGGGAACAAATCAACTCCCTTTCATTGAACAATAATTAATAAATAAATACGAAGGTGTTTCGTCTTTACTCGAGCAATAAGGCTAAGCCAAATCGGCAATTCAAGTCAGGCCAAATATTTCCGTGAATAGAAGGGCTTATGAACCAATGCTGATATTCAAAGAACTTATTTCTATTAAGCATTTTAGCCAATTCAATTTTGAGTGAAAAGCAATTTCTGCAGTATATATGGGATGTACCAGCTTTTGTCGTAGCTTAAATTATCAGACGATAAGTTTTAAAACACAGGATCCATTTATTATATTTCAGGAGAAAATAGCAGTTACAAAATCAGATATCCGGAGTAAATAAAAAAGAATTACTAATAACTTTTTGTATAAAGTTTACTGCATCGTGACATTAAAGAAAAGCCCCGATATTCTTTTGCGAGTCCTTTTATAGCCTCTGGAAAGGCGGAGCTTCCAAGAAATGACGTCAGTCTCGTCAGCCAATCCAGTTCGCTTTAAATATTTCCAGAACATTCTATAACTGTACGTGTAGAAAAGGCGGGAAAAAACTTGACTACGGGGCTGTGAATTTAATTCCACGTACTTTCAAATAAGAGAACGTCGCCAATTAAAAATGAAAAGAACATACAGTTAGAATTTTAAGTGTATTCTTGACTATGGAATTTTATTATTACATATATATATATACGTAGACACAATTAAGAAATATAATGTAAGTAATCTTTTACTTTTCTTTGGAGATAATATATCAGTCTTGATGAATGTTGATAATGAAATTTCAAAATATATAATCTTTTATCATCCTGTATCGTCTTTCGTACTTCAAACGTTTGAATTGTCAAGAGTTTATAGGTAAAATTAATGCCCCCTCATTCCGTTTTCATTCGCAGTATTCAAGACTATAAGCTGGTTTAACAAACGTTTTAAAATTTATGCTGCTTTAGCTAAGCAATAATTACCATGTCTATTAGAATAACGGAAACAAAGTTTTGAAAAGGAAAATAAATTGTAATTTGTTTGCTGTATTGACGTGAAAACGTATTGTAAGAAATGTATTTTAAATCATTGATATATTGACACAAATACACAAATAAATCTGCTTAATCAGAGAAAAGTAAAATTTTTAACATTCAGACTTTTGTTAAGTTGAAAATTTCGATAAATCAAGATCGTGTCAAAATGGTGAACTCAAGATTAATGTTAGATTTTCTTTACAAGTTAGATTTCTGACTAATCAAATGTTTTTACTTAATTTAATTACGGGCTATCAATGTTCAGCTATAGTACCAAATTACAAATTCTCAGAATATTTTAGAACATTACAAATGAAAATGAAAACATTGGAAACAATGCAGTACAAGATAGATTTCAAAGGAAGAAATTATCAGTTTTTCAGGACGAAGTAGTTATTTTGTAAATCATCTTTTTTGATGAGTTTGAGGAAATACTAAAAGAAGGAGAACGACTCTCACTGTTACATGTGCATCATCAAATAATAAAATGCTGTAATATTTAAAACGATATATTGCGATATGAGAGCTTACGATATTTTATGTAGAGTTCCCGCATACTCAAAACGACAAGCTTGGTTACAACTTACTGTGAACGATTTATTATCAAAAACATATTCGTGAACATTACACATACAATTAGAAGACGCACAAAAGGCAAATTTTTATGGTTTGAAAATTTCTTCTTTCTCTTCAGTATTAATATTTCGACATTCCAGGATCAAGCAAACGATTTTTCTGGAAAATAGTTATCTTACGTATTTAAGTATAAAATGCTGCTTATTAACTGGTAAAGGAAGTACGAATACTGCCAGAAACAACCAGTAAGCATGTCCAGTTATGTAAGCATGATGTAAGTCAGTTAGGAAGGAATGTCCACTTAGGAAGAGAAGATGCGTTAAGACCGGCGAAGTATTTGTTGATTCAGTTTAAAAAAAACTCCATTTAAATAGAATCTGTTAATTAAATGAACAGCTCGAACAGAGGAATTAATTAGAGCCTAAAATATCAAAGAAATAAGTTCCTATTTAGGAAAGCTGATAATTACACTAAAAATAAGCAAAATTGATAATTACGGGTTAACTGCTAATTACGCTCTACTATTGTTTTACATCATATTGAGGTTGTCTCGAAATTTTAAGTTTTTTATGATAAGCCTCAAGTTTTTGATAATGGAATAAATAATTTTTGAAATAAATAATTTTTGTAAGAGACTTCAGTTTTAATTCTTTTTCAATAATTTCCTCACAGAAACTTTTTTTAACAATACGAATGTTGTAGTTTGATTTCTCTAAAATAGTAATATTAAATTTGTTTCTGAGTTCTTCGATTTCATCATGAAGTCTTTGATGTTAGACATACTTTCGTATGAACGTTATTGATTAGAAATGATTTCTTTTTTTTTTGTTTAAGTTTTGTGATAAATTCAATATAATTATAAGTTGGATTAAGGAAAAAAATTTAAAAATCAAGGAACTCAAAAATTTGAGCAAATCTCAGTACAATAAATGTCCATGCATATAAGCACCGCCCAAATTTCACAAAGTCCAATCAACCTTAAGTTACTGGCTATAATGAAGTTAAGAACCACAAAAAGTAACTGATTTAAGCTTTACCAATATTTTGAAGCAAGATCGTCAACTAGTTAATATAGCCCTCATAAAAATAGACATAGCAATAGGATTATTCAACAACATAATCCATACAAGGAACATAATCCATACAAGTTATCACAAAAAAAAAAATCAAATTGTAGAAAAGTAACTGAAAACACACAAAATCAGTATCTCTGGTTGAATTTAGAGCAATCTCACTGAATTTTATAATATGCTTCCAGAAAGTAAAGAAATTATCAGATTAGAACTTAAACACAACCGTCCTCAATTGCACATAGTTTCATTACATTTCAAGTTAAAATCTATCAGGAAATTAATGCTGTTCTAATGGGTGCATATGCTCTACAACTTAATGTAAGCTTTTTCCCTTAAATTAGCTTCATTGATAAGTTTAATGCTTCAGACATATTTAAGCTTACGATATTATTAATATAATTATAATAAATAAATGCAATGAAATTAGAAATCAAATTTATCCAAAATGCCTTAAACTAAATCAAACTAACGTTAACGAAATAGAAGCATAATATTTAGGCATCAAAATCTTCAGCATTAACAAAATTAAAAATTTCCATAAATAAAGAATATTTTACTTAAAATCATTAAACATTACAATTATATTGATACTCAAACATTGTACAAAAATACATTGGTACTGAAACATTTCTAAGAAAATTCTAGCTAGTACAATTATTAATCAAACAATCAGAATAAGAAAAATTTTATCAACATTGAGGAATTTTTAAAACAACCTTTCAAATAATATCCTCAAAAACAATAAACATTTCTTACAAGTTTATTAAAAAGTAAATCGCAAAATTACAATTAAGAGTTTAATTACTATTTGATTTTAAACTGTTAATATACTTGACAAGTCATACTTAAACACTAGCTGAAGGAAACAAAATGAAAATTTTATTACAGTTAATTTAAACATTGTTATTTCAAAATGCTTTAGACTTTAGATAATATTCTTGAAAAAATAGTTTAAAAATTTTCTTTTCTTTCACTAACATATGAGTTCATTTCATATTCAACTCCTTAGCTCTCTAAGACGAAATGCTGCTTACTTTAACATATTTCTTCCCCTTATTTCCACTTCCATAACTATTAGTATTCTACTCGACCTCAGGTTACTTATAATCTATAGACAGGGTTACAGAAACGAACGGCTAACCTAAATTTTTGCTTTTCTAATAAACAAAAATTTACCTTTTGTGAAATTCATAAATTAACACCTCTTGAGAAAATTAATAAATTACCGTTTGTGTAAATTCATAAATTATCACTTTTATTAATCTGTAGCTCAGATTTACTAGATTTTAATTTATTATTATTAATAAAGTAGAGATTTTACGATTAAATTATTTACATTTGATTACTTTCAGTAAAGTTTTAATCTTCATCAATTCTTTTTGCTGCAGAACGGTCAGCAATCTTAATTACCGCAGTCATTATGTTATGCTTCCTGAATCTTGTTATCTACTTCCGTTTTGTTCTGCATTAGATAACTGATTATTTTTATATTTCTTTTTACCCTTTCAAATGGCATTTTCAACGTGTAGGGCCAAATATTACGTCTACTAATGTCAAAATTTTTATCTCATGTCGAAAGCCATAGATAGTGACTCGTAAATTTCGTTCGTTAGTAATTTATAAATCTGATCTAAGTTTTGTATTTTTTTCATTTTTTAGATTTATCATTTTTCGGGAAAAAATTCGTTAATTTGCTATCAAGCTTCCAGTAGACTTGCTGCTGCATGATTTGAAAGCAGTTTAATTTGCTTAACGTTATTTATAGCATCAAATAAGTCTATGCATTGCCCCTTCAGAATTCTATTATCTAATTTATATATATGAATTTTAGCAAAGTACTACTATAATTCCTTATCTACGGATGATAGCCTTGAAGACTGTCTCAACTAATTAGTAATCTAATTGCTTTATTTAATTAATTTAAAGATTACTTACGCCTTGATAAACTTTTCATTCGATGGCTCAGAAACAAGGATGGTATTTCTCGTAAAACGAAAGACCTGAAAATGAACGAAAATGTTACGAAAAATGCTACATCAGTTTTTAGTTTTTATTCTTTTTTTATTTCTGTTGTGATCAGCGTTAATTTATAAAGTATGAATTATACTTCAGTCACCTTTAATTAGATCTAACTGTTTCAAAACTGGTATATGATTAATGTCAAGATCTCACGTGTATTTTAAATCTTCATTTTAATTTTAAAAATATTAGAGCTAAGAGATTTAAACCTTTTGCTCATTTTGTATGTTCCTATGCTGCGTAGGTTTAGTGGAAATATAGCATGATTACCTAAATCAGGTCTTAACATATGAGAAATACCTTTGTAGTCGCTAGAACTGGAATACTAAAATATTTTGACGTATTGCTTATACTTAATTAACTATGTCTCATATTATTTTCAGGGCTACTGGAATGGGATACCAAGAACAGATGTCCTGTATCCTCTTTCTGAACCAAAAAGGAAATGTGCCAGTAACATGAGATTAAACAAGATTTATGATGAAGATCTTTGAATGTGATCTGTGCATAGATATGTGATTTATGTGTATTTGTGTAACGTTGAATAATGATGTGAACTAAAAAGGGTTGAACGAAAATTATTAATAATATGATATCTTTGAATCAATGATTATGTTACATGTAAGTAAAATCTCCCTAAAACTGCTAGCTTTGTTTCTTTTTTACTTACTAAAGAAAACTTGTGGGTTACCTAAATGAAACCAGAATGACTAATATATATCTATAAATAACCAAAAGCGTGTTTTAAATAAACAGTAACGTGCTATAAGTCACAAATATATACGCTTTAAACTAATTACATTTCCAAATCTCTAAAATAATTTAAGTCAATATTTTTCTCCCTAAACTACTATATTGTAAATCTGAGACGAATATCATATTTCGTAACTGTTATTGAATAGATCATATTTCTACAAGTTTATTCCTATGTGAAGTTGAATAGAAAAACCTACACTGGAAAAGAATTGTCTGGTTGAGTTTTATCCCTGGTAGCTAAACAATTTGGCTAAATGAAAGTTTTGTAATCTTCCAAACTTGTAATGTTAAATGTTAGGCAGTTCTCGTCAAAATTCCTTAATTCATAATGTTATATGCTTATTATTGCTTTAGTCCATATTTGGGAAACATAAATTTTCACTGTTTCTTGTATTCATGTAAAATATATTTATAAAACGTGTTTTGGAAACATTAGTTTTGCTAAACGTTTCCAGAACTAACTGCAAAATATCATTAATAAGTTAAGGTACACTGAAACAAAAATCTGATGTGTTCACCACATGACTTCCTTGTACGGAATATTAAACTATATGCAGTTTTTTCTTGAATTTCATTTAAACTTATTGGATTGAATTAAATCTACTTTGTCGATAGCGCATAAACCACAATAGAATAAATGCACTCTTTGAAATTTACTATATTTGTTTACCATAGCGGCGCTCTGGCGCTAGGTTCGTACCTTTCGATGCATTTCGTCAATCGGCACAGTAGAACGGGAGATATGAAACTGTCTCTTAATTTTTTTTCGCAGTGTACATTGAAATTAATGTGATGTTAGCAAGCTATTTCTTCAATTGTAAATCTTTCTACAAACCGTAATTCATACGTTGCTGGAAAAAGAAACAATTTCTTCATTTATTTGAGACGTTGTAGGGTTACATTTGATTCGGTAAAGCTAATTATTTCAGTATCCCTAAAAGACGTAGAAAGAATAATCGCAATGTCTGAAACAACGACAAAGTTGTGAGAAGGTTAAAAATAACCTTTTTGTTTCCCACGGAATTTAGAAACGAAGGCCCTCTCTTGTGCTACAATTTCCGCAACTCATGATGATGAAACATAAAACAGAACAGTTCAAATTAAATCAAAAGTTGAAAATATTATTCTTTGTTGAGCAGTAGTCAAGGATTGCACAAATAAGAATGGCTAGTAAGCTGGTTCACTAACACTACTGGACTAACTGTACAGTTTTCTCTATTTTACCATACATATTGGAGCAGCATAGACAGTTACAGGAACTTCCGTAACCTTTTGAGCCTATTGCCATTCTTAATTGCGTGTTGATTGACCAATGGAAATCCGTGAAGACTTTTCGGACTTTTCGAGAGAAGGACCTGATTAAGCAACCCTCACCTGCATCGCTACACCTGCAAGGCTCCACGTTTTATTGGCTCCAAAAGGATCTCATAAATAATCGTAATTTTGTTTCCTTGAAAACGACGAGAGTGAGCTTAGGGAAACCTGAAGCAGCGCTCTGAGTAGAGTCCCTGATTGTCATAATCGGGCCTTGTTTGCAAGCTGATTTTCTACAGGTTGTTACTCATACGAAACGATAATTAAACAGCCGAAAAACTGTGATATTTTTCCTTTACAGAATATGTTGTATTCGCGAATGTTACCAGAAGTAAATGTGATAGAGGTAAAAATGGACTTCATAGTTTTCTCTGAAATACAAATCTTGAGGCATTTTTCTTCTGTGGGTTGTTCATATTATAAATTTAGATATAAGTGATGTAATAAAAGCCAGTAGTAAACAATATTATTCTTTGTTTCACCAAACCTTTGGAAATCCTCTTGAAGACAGATTCAGATGCCATTAGATACTCTGTAGAGACATTAAGTTATTCTGAAGCAGGAGACAAGAAAAATGAGCAATGTCCTCGCCGGGACTGCAACCATGTACCTCTCGAATACGCATTGAGCGTGCTGACCACTACACCGCGAAGGCATACTAAGAAGGCGGGAGAAATACATTATAACTCCAATGGGAAAATAAAATAAAGCAGGCTTATTCTACAATAACAACTACAGGAAATTTATGGCTCATTGGATGAAGTTAAAAATGAAGTTCGTTTTAATTACAACATAATGCACTGATTTTTCATTAAAATTAAATATTTAAAATTTATGCTTCTTTTGGAAATTTAGCACCATGTTCTAATAAGAATAAATGCTGTCAGCAGACTACTACATCATAATGAACAGATTTAAACCTGTTCTGTAATGCACTGAAAGCTTTAACATATATTATTAAAATCAAGAATAGATTAAAACTACAAGAATGTGTTCGAGAAGAAAAAGCTATTAGCTATGGAAACTCCATTAGCTATGAAGAATGAGAATTTAATTCTTACGTTGAAATTCTGTGAAGGCAATCGCAATTTTACGAAAGCATGATAATTTCAATGCAGGCATCATAACGAATTACGTTAAATAAACTTACAGTTAACATATTTGGAAAACGCATGCGTTTATCTGCATGGTTTGTATACCTATAAATAGGTAGTGATAATTCTTGTTGCCCAGAAGTGGTGGTGCGATAATATGCTAATCACTGGTAGTTCGATTTAGATTCCGATCACGGTGAACGAGCTGGCTCCTCTCCAAACAAGTCCGCCCCGAAAGCATATTGTCCTTTAGACAGATAGCCTTAGATTCTTTTGCCATAATTAAAAACGCCAAACTAAAACGTTAATTTTTGATTTTTACACAATCTATTAGAAACAATAATCGAAATTTAGGGAAAAGTGTTACGCTTTCAAATTATTCCATTAGTTTTAGCTTAGTGAGTACACAGTATTAAAACACTGATAATCTGTAAGGTAAAGAATACAATAAATTATCTCAAAAGCATGTTTATGCCACAAAGACTACGCATTTCATCTTTTTGGAACTTTCAACAACAAAAATGCTTCTTCTATCGAAATAAACTTCTCAGAAGTTTACTTTGTAGTCATGAAAACAAGAGCAAACCAAACCAAGTTTTTCTAGCGAAGAGAAAATTAAAATGTAATTTTTACATGTTCCCTCTCTGTGTTTTTTCCAAAGAGGCTACACGAAGAAAGTAAAAGAAAACTTAAAAAATGCACATTCAAATAAAAAGGTGAAATATATTTTAAATATTTCATGGACAGCTGAACGGAATTCGATTAAATACAATTTTCGGCGTCTTTTTTAATTGCCTATCAGTTTCAGAAACCCTTTGTGAAAGCAGGAAGAGATGAGTGAACAATGCTGGGGGTTAAAAGCAAGAGCAGGGAAAATATCTGAAAGAAAAAAAAATGAATGGTTTTTGTTAAATAAAATTAAATAAATAAATATATTTTTACTGAAATTAAATAGAAACCTTTGTAACTATAATTTCTGTGCGACTCCCTTCTGCATAAAAATTAAAATGCGTATTTTTCGTTTCTACCTATGAATTACCGTTTTTATGAGTCATAAATAAAACTCTATTTTAGTAATATTTAGCTCATTATACTTTAATGCACTGTTTTAAAATGCACTGTTTTTGTTAGCATTATAATTTTTACATTAATAGTAAAGATAAATAATGTAACAATATTACTTAATAAATGTGTGCGTATCAGCTGCATGAATTCACACCTTTATCAGCACCAGCAGCGAAAATATTTTGTCTACTTTACAGCTAAGTATGATTGTTTGCACATGATATGTGATATGTTTGCACATGACAACTTCAGTAGGCGTATCTGCATCACATGTTGTGAGTGAAGCTAGAATCAAACAAATACTCCACAATGAATTCTTTATGTTTGTTAAATATTTCTAACAACTTTTGTTGTAAACGCATTAAAAATATTTAACAGAAAGATGTGTGAGCAACTACATGTAGCTCTAGTAATGTTTATCAGCTTACTTATTTACATTTAGCTTAGAGGCTTGTGTAGACAGCTTAGAAGTTCTAAGATATAATATAAATATGTTTCATGATGAAAAAACACAAAAGTACTTTTCACTGGTTTTAAGTAGGGAACAGAAGGTAAGTTTGTTAGTTTAGTTTTTAACTTTGAAAGTAAGCATTTAAGGATACCTGCAAAACCTTACGTGCTTTCATTCTTACGCTTATGATAAAAGTTTAAAGAGTACTTTAGATTCTCCAACAGATAAAACAATGTTTTCTTTTTTTTTTTTTTCTTTTTAGATCATCTTAACCTACTCTAATTTAAGTTATAAACGTTCATCATAGCAAGTAATCCCCAAACTTATGTCAAATATATGCTTCTAGCGCATCACGTTTCTTTTAATGCACATGAAACAGTTCACATAAAATAATTCGCTCTGGTCATCTAAAGACCATAAATTTATAACTGCTAAAACAAAATAAATTCAAATAGATTAAGCTGGCTGATATTATGAAATTTAAACTTAAAAGAAATTTTACGTAAAGGAATGAGTATCTTTCCTTTCACATTAACTAACTACTTTTTATAGCGATGGTGAACGTAAATTGTTTTGAAGTAGTAAAATATTACTTAAAGAACTGAAATTCATGATTTTTTATTAATTACTTTTATTATGAAACTATGAAATTACAAATGAAATTACTATGAAACTTAGAATTTTCACATGCCCAAAGAAATTGATTCTGAATTTAGTTCAAAATTGTGGAAATTGAATTAAGTTACAAATGAGTAAACATCAGCATGAGTATTAATTAAATAACATTAAGTAAATATCATATGAACCTATCAATAGGAGTGTGCCTGAAGCCGAGATATACTGGCATCTCGTACCTCCTTTTGTTCCTCAAAAATGAATGAATTTTCTATATGGTAGTTTCGTGGTTTTACTGTTGGATAATACAAATATCAGCAAGTTTATGTGAGAAAGTTCTGCAAGAAAAAAAATCCACTTTAGTAGATACTTCTTTTGTACTGTATCGCAATCAAATGAACCTATTCAAAGCTTCTCAGAATTTTTTAGAAGAAAGGGATTTCGTGGGCGGTATATGTTTTGTAGGACAAACTTGCTTTAAAATTTTATAGCTTGAATATAACGTAAAAGCAAAGTATATGCAAAAATAGTGAAATTATTGTAAATTAATCAAAGTGAATAAATTATTCAAATGCGCGAAATGAAAAGAAATTAAGTTCACTATAAAGAAGGAGTAGTTAGAGAATACAGTTCCCGGGAGAGGCGAAATAGCTACAAAATAAATCCTTGTTTTGAGCATCCACTATTGCAAATTTTTTTTGACAACACAGCTTAGAATTGCACATGATTTTTCAAAATGACAAAATTTCCTGATGTGTAAAATAAATTTGTAATTTTTATTAAAATTACACCCTACTCTTCAGCCATTTAAGACAACTACCAGACGAAAATAAAGGGTTACTGTATTCTTGAGTTATACATTATAAGCCTCTAAAATTGGAAAAGACTATTCAGTCGAAATGAATAGAGTATAAAATACAAACATTTCTTTAATGGCTAATAGTACTTTATAAATGGTTCAAAAAGCAATGTATTAATTTTGCTTACTTTTAATTGCAGTTTTACTAAAAAAAACCAAGGAAGCGTTTTCGGCAGAAAAATTGAAATTTTTGAAAATGGAACGCTACACAAAAATAAGTACAAATTCTACTTATTATACAGGAAGTAATTGGCTGCTAAAGCAACGTGAGTAGTGAATTAAAAATATGAAAATTTAACTATATTTGGGATTGAAGCGCTGTTTTAGAGATTTAACAAATTTTTAATACTTCCAGAGATGGTTCTCTATTGGCGATTAAAAACTTCATATTTAGCAATTTTTAATGCCTTTATTTAACATGTAGAGCTTGAAAAATTAATCTGTCCTGGCAATAATTAATTTAGAATACTCGTAGAAATTTTAATTATTTGAGCTTCCAGTCTAAGTTTTGCTTGACAAAATCAATTAACGTCTTAAGATTATACCGTTTTTCCATTTCGAATATTTTCATGTTCCACATTGAATTAATCCACTTTTTTATTTAAAAAAATGTATTTGTCCATAGTATTCTTTCAGATATTTAACTTTTAATAGGCTTTTAGAGAAGAATACAATAAAACTAACTACTGAAATGGATATATTGACGTGTTTTCTTCCTACACATAAGGGCTATTAAAATATTATTAAAGGTCAAATAATATCAGCGCAAGTTTTATGCTTTATTTCACTACATTTGTCCTTAAAAAAACTATTCTTCAGCTCAAGAATCAAAGAACGGAAATTAAAGCGAAACTGCCTGCCCTCGAACTTTGGAATTTTGATGTATTTGCTTTAAATTTCCTTAACTTAGAAAGTCGAAACATTATTCAGGTTACTCCCACGAAAAACTGAATTTCCGGTTGCGATGGGATTTAAACGAGAAGCAGGTTTTACCTTTGTATTGTATTATTTTCTCTACGAAAGGCAAATTAAATAAATGAATTATCGACTATGTCAAATATTTCCTTTCGAACTTAAGCGAGGTTAAAACTGTTTCTAATGCTACATTATATAAAAAATAATCCCTAGTTGGTGAACGATTAAGTAAAATGAAATTGATAATTTTAATATTGTCTCTCGAACGAAATGGAATACCAATAGAACATACATGCTTTCTTTACTGAATTAAAAAAAATAATAATAATCATTCACAGCATAAACATTTTGCATTTGAATATTCATGAATTTTTTATATCCTTTTAAATCTTTAATGTAATGAATAATATGCATTTATTAATCTCATATATAATAAAATCTAACAAATATGTCCATGCGTTTTGAGTAATAAGTAAAGAGAAACATAAATCTTATAAATTGCCTAAAGGTAAATTTTCATGTGTTAGCCACATAAACATACTGAAGCAGATTATATTAATTAAATTTTTTTCAGTACGAAATTCTTGTTGTAAAATTTACATTACCCTTGATAACTCCGCTGTGCTGAAAAGGATAAAGTGTGCAATACCGCAGTAGAAGCAAAGGAATGTGTGAAGAGTTTTGAGTCCATTCTCCCGATGTGTTACGTCGATAACCAGGACATAACATAACCATCGACGTGGACAGTAACCGTGATTCTCTTTAGCATGGCTCGGCGAAATAAAGTACTGAATCCCGACATGGAATATAGCTGTCGCGGACTAGAATAGGAACTGGAATCTAACAGAGTGTCCCGGAGAGTATTAATATAGAGTATAACATGGAGTTGCAGCCAAGCACCTGCCGACCTAAATAAATTGCGCTGTAGACTAGACTGATATAACGCAACAGTTTTATACCAGTCAAGTTAATCCCTGCTATTATTGTTATGTTTTTTCTAACATGTCATAAGTTGATATACAGGGTGATTCAGAATTCATCATCAGTATTTCGTGGGGAGGTAGGCAATAGGAAAAGGAGATTTCATATAGGAATACATGGGCGCATATGCCACGTAGTAGGGCCAAATGACCCTAGTTCAATGATGGAAAGAACACATAAAAAGGAAGTAGTAAGGAAAAAAGCATTTATTATCTTACATGTAACATTTCTTGGCATCGGTTTTACAGACTTACAAGAGGTGCTCGAACTGTTGACCATGTGCTAAAATGCATGACTCACAACGGCGTTGCACCGACAACCGGACCTTCTGGAATATGCCTGGCATTTACATGCATATCTGCAAAGTCATCTAGTAGAATGACGACTGGCTGCACACTCACAGTGGAACGGCGCTAGCGCCAGGGTGTCTGGACCGAAGGCCCTACCCCAGGTCGAACTCTACATATGTCCCCAGGTACCCCAGGTCGAACTCTACATATACACTCTGGTGTATCTTTTAATGTTCACAAGACATAAGTTGACAGTAGAGTTCAAACAAGTCAGTGGTGGTTGAATTTTCAAAAAAGATACATAAGAAATGCCAAAATACTTAAACAATGAATGAGTAAATTTCGTTGGTGAAAGTGTCAGGTATCTGACGAGCTGGTGACATACTGCAACAGAACTTATTAGACGCATCAAGGATCAGTGTAAGCATTCGGTGAATTACTAATAATTGAAAGAGTGAGTAGAATAACCATACAACACAGATAACACTAGCGAAAGAAATGAAGAGATAAAAGGTTGTAAAATTCTCACTAGTGTATTTCTCAGATACTGCAAAAAGTGATGAATCTTAAGAACTAGCAAGCGAATAATCGCTTAAGTTCGTGTAACAAGAAACAACAAGATGGAAGGGTAACTAACCCTTTATTATTCCAATAAGATTTAACAAAACTCTGTCTTGGAGTGTACAATAAAAGTCGACACTTGGGCTTGGACTCAAGAGACTAAAAATTAAACTAAAACTAAGATTAACTAAAGAGATATAGCCGAAGCTATCAAGATTCTAAGCGAGTTGGCCCCTTAACTCTATTTGACTACGAAGCTTATCAATGTACGGCCGCTCTCTACACCACCATGCGTTCGTTTGCGCCCATACCCTATGTGACATGCCCATACCCGTCTGCGCCCATACCCATACCCTATGTGAAATCTCCTTATTTTCCTATTCCCTACCTCCCCACCAAATATTGATGATGAATTCTGAATCACCCTGTATACTGATAACCTCCTTTGTAAAGCTTAAGGAAAGCAACCACTAAAATTTACTTATCGCTTACATCATATTATTCTCCTTTGGTAGACAATCACGTTTTCTATTGCGAAATACTCTCAACATCACCAGAAACCAAACAACAATTCTAAATAAGAATTTGACTGCTAACTGAAAAAAGTAAAGCCGTTTTATAGGTTCTCTTTCTTTATTTGCTATTTTTGTTTCTACCTTGACATATAGACCGAAACAGGTGATTCCACCTCAAATCTTTAATGAATTATCACCAGCAACGTAGGTACGCGACAGCTTTTCAAAGAATGAAAAGCAGACCTATCTTCAATTTAACTTAATTAAAGTCATATCCATTGTATTCTTTTCATAAGAATGAAAAACATATCGATCTTCAATTTTATTAAGCTCCTCAAGTTTTCTGATTATCCGAAGAAACATGTTTCAAATTTTGCACCTAACGTGACATGCCAGTGTCTATAAATCACAATCTTTGCTTGGATATAGTGAAGAATATCGGGAAACTACGATTAAATACTGAGTTTTAAGCTATCATGCTCTGCTTTGGAAATCCGATTGTATGCCCTCAACACTGCTGAAGATTGTTCGTTTTCTGGAAGCCAAACAAATTTTTAGTTTTCAGTCCCAAATAAGACACACATTTAAATTTCACTTCAATGTCTCATTCGGCGTCAATTTTCTTTCATTCGCCTTAAATCTCATTCGGCGTCATTAGTGGAAAATGTCTGAAGAAACTATAGCAGAATAGAGAAATTTTAGGAATGTAGAAAGACAGGGGGTCTTTCAATTCGGTTAATAATTAGCTGTGATAAGCGTAATTAGTTTCACTTCTGCTTGGAAAGTTAAAGTTATCTTTGCTTCTGAAAAATAATACAGCAGAATAATGTTTCTTGATATGTTGTAGCAAGTGTAATTATCAATAATATCATGAGAATAAATATATTTCTAGGAAAAATTAAACAGTGTAGCTATCTCACTAGTCATTCTTTGATGAAGCCTAAATATATTTAGAAATGCAAGTATAAAATACAATTAGAGGCTTACAATTAGAGGCAATTAGGCTTTGCGCGAAGTATAAGTAGACCAAAACTTGTGTCCTTTTCAATGATTGGCTTTCTCTAATGCCCAGCATTCAATGACGTTTCTCTTTCTTATGGAAGAAATTCAATATGTCCTCGTGGAATCATCTATTCCATCATATCACAAGACTGACTTATCGTCAGGTTTCTGATATGATTAAGAGCAGTATGAAAGAGGAAGGTAATATAAGTAATAACTAAGAGAGGAAAGAAAAGAAAGAGAAAGAATTCATTACCTTTGGTCCCTGAAGCTTTCAGCGAGCACTTATATCTATAGTTAGAAATAACTTTTAACAAAAGATCTACATTTCATAATTTAAGTTTGTTAATTTTATTCTGTCTTTCTCAAAGTAAGAAAAGAAAGATATTTGTACAAAAAGTTCTGAAATTCAGCTCGTTAAAACGTAAATTGAAATAAAGATTTAAAAAATTACAAAATTTAACCATTCCATAAAACACATGACTTGCTTTTCAATCAAAAACGAATATATGGTTAACGCCAAATGTATTTTTAAATTTCCTGTCACATTAAGTCACATCCTTTCACATTTAAAGGAAGATTGTGGTTGTTTGTCCCCGTCTTATCCATCGAAGAAAGTACTTTTAAATGATGCATCCTTTCACATTTAAGTGAAGATGTTGACTGTTTGTCCGCGTCTTTTCCGTCGAAGAAGGTTCTTGCTATTTTATACAGATATACTGCGCATTCTTTTGCTAGAAGAGACAACAAAATGAAATTGTCAACAAGATGTCAGGCACCTTTTAATTAAAATCATGTCAATTTTTATTGATAACTTTTAAGACTTTCTTACTAAAAATGTGTTTAAGTTTTGAAAATGAAAACAATCTTCCACCAGATCTATAAACTAAGAACTTAAGAATATGCAGAGACGTTTTAATTGTGGAAAACAACTAGTCTATTATAACTTTTCATACAACAACAGCGTGTATTGATAGCATGAAAAAATTCCAAAATCGTTGGTTTAGGAAACGTTCTGTATGACTGCAGATGATTTGTATAAATTGAATTGATAAAAGTGAAGTAAGCAGTGCATTGGACAGTGAAATTGGTCCATTTGCTATCTTTAGAAAGATGACATCATAAAGGATTTTTGGAGAGAAACTCTCCCGTATTTAAGCTACACATGGGAAAAACCATGAAACTCCTATATAGCCAACCAATTTGTAAGGTAAGCGAATCCCGGACGAACTACGAGTGTTCACCTACTTTACCCACTCGTCCAATAGTGGCCGAAAAATTGGCAGATGAGGAAACTAATAAATAATCAAACAGAGTACTAAATTTGTTTTTAATACTAAAACTACGAATACTGAATACGACAAAGTCCACGAGAGTAAACTGCCTAAATAGAGGGATGCTTTCGTGGAGTATTTCCTAAGAGAAACTTGTTCATATTTATAAAAGAGATAAGATGAGAAACGAAAGTGTATCAGAAATGTTACCGTATATGCGAATTTTCTCAAGCATAACTTTTCAAATCTGTGCTAATATCAATGCAGTCCACCTGACGATCATTAAAACTTTCCCATCGGCCAGCAAACAATGATTATACTTCTCAAGATAAAACGCACTCATTCAGCTGCAATTAAAATTCTAATGCTTCTAAATCTTGTTAGTAAACTGATAAAAAGTGCATTCTACACATCAGAAAAAATCCGTTTAACGCAAATTCGTTATGCACAAAAATCAATTATCGGTATTGAGTGAAGTAATATTACTTTTACTTTCGTATTTTTTACCCTTTTCGTATGCGATTTTTTTACGTTACACGAATTTTTTTTTGCTGCCAATCTAATACAAGGACAAATCTCTTTTAAATTTAACATCATACTTAAAACTGGACTGGATATCGTGGATTATGGTGAATGGTAGTAATGCATTCGTCGAGGACACTTTAAAGAGAAGTGCACTCGGATTGACATTACACACAGAGAAAACATTCCAAACAGTCAGTCCCTTCTTTGGAATTTGAACCAGGGTTGAACTACTAGAGTTCAGCGATCGTTACACTCCCCATGTGCGGGTTATTTTCTTAAAACAGAAATATTAATTACTGCATTAAAGAAGCACTATCTACATTCATGATATGTAATCAAAGTTTCAATAACGTATTAAATTACTTCTATATTTTTCAAGTTAACGAATAATATATTCTATTAATATCGTTTCTTAAAAGCCATATTAGTTTTCAACAAATAGTAAATTTTTCCCTTTTTTCAGGGAATTTTAATAACAACTTTAAGATTGGGCAACACCAATTAACGAGTGGTTAAGATCACCGAATACTGGTAGTTCCACCGCGGTTTGAACCCAGGTGGGCTCACTACATGATTGGCTTTCGTGGTTTTCCCCATGTGCAATGTGAACGTCTCAGCTTCCCTTAGAAAGTCTTTCACAAATCTATCCCTCCTCTTAGGAAAATAATCCTACTTTGCCGTATTCATGTAACGCAACATAAAAACGATAAGAAATGCGTGGTCTATTCCTATTGGGAGGTTGATCAGATTATGTGTAATTGCATGCTACGTTTCTGAAAGTGCGACTTTTAGATTCTGGAGCATCTGTGTATGCATTTGGCTTCCTGAAATTCGAGAGCTTAAGCCATCCCAAACTTGCTCAATCGGATTCACATCTGATTCATAAATTAGCCAATTCATTTGAAGGGTGTATTCTAACTATGTCCAAGTCTTTTGACATCAGCGATACTCAACGCGGACGATCATTGTCATCCATTAGCAAAACCAGCGAGCCAAGAGTACATCTATACAGCCTTATATGGGATTTCAAAATATCTTTCGCCTGTCTGCGATCAGGTACCCAATATACTTCAAAGATATGTGAGTAGGTTCACGTAGATCAACGATATACAACTAGGGGCACGTAGGTCAAAGATATGCAACTAGGTGGACGTGGTCTCCTTTTTTTCTAGAGTGGATCATTTTAAGGATCCACTCTAGAACCAGGTAAGTGAAATTCGATAAAAAATGGATTTTTTTGTTTTTAGTTACATTAAATAGTTTAAACTTTTATCTTTCCATTGATGTATCGCACTTGTTTATCAAACAACAGAAGTATTAGAATTTGTTATTCTTTTTCAAAGCACTTCACAGCTTACATGCCAATTAAACATCTGAAGAATGTAAACAAACCTCTCTTCTCACATAGTCGCACAGTTGATGCTATAGCATCAATTGTGCTGTGTTGAACTTTTTCTACTTTTTTATGATTGATGAACTGGCAACAGTAAAGTTAACTGTGGCTGTTTTAAGAGTTTTAACTGTTTCTATTGCTGCTCGTGCGTTGCCCTTTTTTTTTTTTTTTTTTTTTTTTGCTGGTTTTTCTCTTGTATCTCGGCTGATACACTTTAAATGCTGTTAGTAAATGACATTTTACTGCTTTTATATAGTTAATTAGTTCATTTAGAATGCCACGAAGTACGTGCCTGTTTAAAAAGTGTAAAAGTTTTGGAAAACCAGTTGTCAATGATACTGAGACTGGTGTTGAGCCCAACGAAACTGTGATGACAGAAAGTGACAAGTTAGACACTTCATGCATTCAGTACGATGGAGTTGATGAAAAATCAGAATCTGAATATAAAATTTATTACTAAATCTTCTGCAGAATGTTTTAGATAAAACTGCTGCTTGCAAAAACTGTAAAGGAAGCATAACTGTGTAAGTAAAAAGGCGAATAGGCCTTGCATCTGAATTACAAATATTTTTCACAAATTGTAAAAGCTTTTTCGAATTTTTCAGCACTGATAAATTAGAAAACACGGAATCGAAAGTAAATATGTTTGATTTAAATTTGAGATTTGTGTATGCTCTAAGCAGTATTGGAAACGGTAGAACCAGCTGGTAGAATTCTATGTGGAGTGATGAATTTGTTATGAGGGAAAAAATTAGTATTAATATTTTAACAGCCTAACTGATTTAACTTTCTCTCTTTGGTGCCGGACAAAAAAAAGGAAAAAAAAATTCTCATAAAATCTCCGAATCTCAGAGACTGGTGATAGAGGTTAAACCAAATCATAAAAATTATCAACATTGTAAAATAAATTTTATCATTTCAAAGCTCAAACCTTTAAGTCATCACTGAAAAGATAATATCCTTGCCGGTGTTTTGGTATAATCAAAGGATCATTTCTCAGTGAAACACGAAATGTAATTCACTTTCAAATTCTATCCCTCTCAAAGTTAAAACTATATCAACTGTCTTTCCCGAAAACACATAAATTTCTGTACAACAACTATTAAACTCTCCAGATAGCAACATACGCTTTTCATTTAAATATAAATACAGAACACCTCAAAACACCAGGGAAGAATTAATCACACAAGTAAAAACCAAATCACCAGTTAATTTAAAATACTTAATCCCATCGTATAGCTCATGAAATTGATTTCTCAACTACACCATCCTCTATAACTTTAATACCCAGGTTCGTTGATAAGTAACCATGTTTTCTTAAATGATTACATGGCTGTCAGGAAATAGACCACTATATGACGTAAATACGCCACTGTATGAAGTAATTCAAATAAAACATACAATATCAAATCATTAAAGCATTTATTAAATTTTCTAGAATAGCATAAATTTAGATAGCTGGCTACACTATCCCTACAGAAATATTATTTTCAAGATTACTTACAATTTTACATTTGACATGACATTCTGAACAACGACCAATATTCTGCCCAAATTATTAGCAGTGTACTTTATCATAATTATATAATTATCACTGAACACTAAAACTCATTTAGTTTCTGAAATTTCTCATTTTTAATATTTTACAAATCCTACCGAAATCATAGTGGAATCACCTTATAATTCTTGAATTCATTTAAATAGCACTTCATGAATTAAAACTCATATATAAAGCTAAATTCGAGGAACATACAAATGTCTCTTATCAGTAATTCAGCAATAATATAATCTGCTGACATTTAGTAAAGAATTAAATTTCTTGATGTATTATTCTATGCACATTAAATCAGTTACAATTTATTTTCAGAAATATTTAAAATTTCCCTTATCCATTAATTTAATTTAAGTGATAAACATCAATTAAACATTTTAAAAATTCACTTTAGCGGTTATTAATAAAGTAGGGAAAATACACTCACGGTTGGCGAATGCTCATCAGTCTGAGGAGTTCGGGGGGGGAACTGCTTGAAAATTTCTTTACATACGTCGAATACTATATACGGTTGAAAATTTCATAGTTGTCAAAAACAAAATTCTGATGACTGCCTCCATTATTTTTTTATAAATCGCGCACAGTACTCTGTTATGTAGCAGACTTTCACAAAAATCTGCCTCTCCCATTACGCTATATTAGGAAGTCTTATTTTTTATGAAGTCACTACACCATAGATTACCTTAGTCACTACACCGTAGATCAGCTGTTCTCAACCTTTTAACTAACGCTTACCAGCTAAACAAAAATTGAAAAAGTTTAGTACCACCACTACATTTTCCAATGATTTTATTTCAATTTCTCAATAGAAATATTAAAAGAATACATATTTTGCCATTTGCACAACCTATTGGCTATTTGTATTAAATACGCACACATAAAAAATATTTGATTAAAATTTGGTTCCATTGCAATTATCAAAGTTTAATTTATAATACTTTAATTCTAAAATTTAGTGGGAAATTTGGGCCTGTTTAAGAGAGATCAATTTCTTTTTGGTCTTATTTCACTTACTTTTAAGCGTAAATTTTCACTTTAAATTTTGTTCTGAATTTAGTTTTCAAATATAACACGGAAGAAAATCCTTGGTCTCATAAATAAGTTGAACAAAAATCCAATAAAAATGTAATAGTTTTATTTGAAATGCGTTTATAATCTCTCTTCCTATTCAGCCAAAAGTTAGCAAGTATATTATTTTTGAAATCTTCAATTTGATTTCGATCGCAGGAATTTTCTATCAATTGTTATTTTACTTTACGAGATAAAATTTCAGGTAAATGTGAACAAAATGGATTTCTAATCCAATTTTCGTTTTCATAATCCTCGGGAAGATACATGTTGAAATTATTTATCAATGAAAAACAATGATGTTTAATTTCGGATGTTAATTCTTTAATTTTTAAATTATTTTCGGTTAGAAAACTTTCTAAAAGTGGCAAAAAGCTTAAAATATTATTATCCAATTCTTTGGTTAATAGCTAGAGTTTTCTAATCATTGCATTTATTTTATCTCTACTACTAAGCAAATTCACACTTTGACCTTATAATCCTAAATTTAATACATTTAACTTTCCGCCCACCAGCGGCCGAGCGGTAAAGTCGCTGAACACTGGTAGGTCGGTCCGAGGTTCGAATCCCGCGAACGGGCTGGCTGCATGGGCGTATTCGTGGCTTTCCCCATGTGTAACGTGTATAAGAGCCAGTTTCCCTTAGAAAGTCCTCCACGAAGGCATCCCTCCCCTTAGGCAGATAGCCCTCGAGGCTTTGCCATAATTACACACACACACACACATTTAACTTTCCAAAAATATCAGCTAAATTTGCTAAATGCGCCAAACATAATTCACAAAATAAAACGTTTTGCATTTCAAATTTTGAATCACAGACTAAAAATTGAATTTCTGATCGAAGTTCAAAAAGACGATTTAAAACTTTGCCTCTGAATAAACGCCTTACTTCGGAATGTAACAAAAGCGTTTCATGTTCACTGCACATTTCTTGCCATAAAATCGTAAATATTCTTGAGTTTAAAGCTCGGCTTTTAATAGAATTAACAATTCTCACAGCTTGATTCAAAACGATTTACTGATTTTTTTTTTTTTTGGGGGGGGGGTTGTTTTGGCTACTAAAGTTTCACAATGAATGGAGCAGTGAGCAAATTTAGTTTCCGGTGTGACTTTATTTGAGAATCCCTTTAAAGCCCGAGCTCCGTCACCTTATACGGCAATGCACTTATTCCAAGGAATATCATTCTCAGACATAAAATGATCAATTACTTTGAAAATTTCATTTGCACTCGCTCTATCATGAAGAGATTCACAAAATAAATAATCTTCGGTAATTCATTTATCTTCTCTGAAACGTATGTAAACGAATAATTGAAGTAAGTTCGTTATATCAGTATTTTCATTCAACTGCAAATGAGAAAAACTCACTTCTGTTTTATTTTTTGAATAAGTCTCTCTTTTATAGGATTTGCCATTTCATGAATTCTTTGACTTATCGTTATTCATGACTGAATCATTTAAACGGAGTATTATTAAGTTCATTAGCCGCTTTTTCGTTGAACAAAGCTAAAACGATATCTTTGACCGCTGGCAATATAAGGTTTCCTCCAATAGTGCGAGCCAGCCTAGTCTTGGCAATTCTTAGACTTACTAGGTAACTAGCTTCCAAAGCTTCTTTACTTGAATTAACGAAACGTTTCATTACTTGTTTACTATTTTTGAACTCCGATAATTTCTTCTTAAAATAGTCTTCAGATTTATCCTTTAAACTGGCATGCTTAGATTCAAGATGGCTTTCAAGAAACGATGGTTGCATATTTTGATTGAATAATAGTTCACTGCAAACATTGAGGTTGAGAGCCCATATCATTTACATTCCAAGTAAACCGAAATGATAAATAACTTTCATTATATTCTTATAAATAGTTTTTCTTTTCTTTTCCGTATTCTTAGTGCTAGTAGTACATTGTCCTGGATCCATCACCTGTGAATCATCACTTTTCCTCTCTTAGTCAATCCCCGCCATTTTTTTCTATTTAAAAAATTTAGGTTTTTTTTGTTATTTTTTCCACGAATATTTAAATGCACAATATAATACGATTTTTAAAAACAAACGACGGTATCCTCAGATTACGTTGAAAAGTAAGGACTACAAAGCAAGAAGAAGATACCTGCTACTAGAGACAAGAAATCGACCTAAAAATTATTCTAATTGAAGATTAAGCAATATCAGCCCGAAAATGGTGGCGATATAAAGTGTAGACATGCTAATAAGTCGATCAACTCAAAAAAAATTAATAATAATAAGATACTATTATCTTTTTATAGGTAAAGATAAAAGAGGCACTTACTTGCTTTTAATGTGGATTAATGATCATATTTTACATCTTTGCCTTTTGATATTGCATTAGTTTATGTAGAGCTATCTGAAGTAAACACAGTTCTATTTTTATATTTTCCCCCTTTTTTATTATATCATGCAATATTAATTGACTTTCATTTTAAGATCATTAAATCCGTACATTCCAAAGAAATTTTTATCTAAGCCCCTATCAAGGTGGTATAAATCTTATCTTTTAGAGTTCTTTGAGTGCCTTCTGGTGATTTTTTTCTGTTAAAAAAGTTTTTTTTCTAATGAGCCATCATATTCTGTTTAAGGATTAATCCTTAAACTTATAAAGATTCTAAAGAAAGAAAAGATATATAAATACTAAAAAGAATAAAAGAAAGATATATAAATAAAGATATATACTTATAAAGATTCTAAAGAAAGAAAAGATATGTTCTTAATACCTTTTACAATTTCTCTATTTGATTTTTCAGAATTTTCTGCTTCTTTCGTAACAAGTTTATGAAAACATTTTGAAGTTTTTTTGAATACCTAATTTTTCTTTTACAAGATCTGCATATTTCCTATAATTTCTTTATCTAATTTTACTACTTTAATATAAACTTACTACTTTAATATAAATGCCTTATTTAAGTCTTTATCTCTTCCTAATTCTATTACTTTCTATTCTTTTACTTTACCTAAGGTAAAGTAAATTTAATGAAATCAAAAATAAATTTACTAAGTATTAAAATTAAATGGAGCCAACCTTTATAGCAGATTGTAATGAACTCGATGAATTTATTGATTCTATCTACAAACTTTATTGCTTAAGCATATTTGTTAAGTTTTAATTGTTGGACTATCAATATCGAGGGAAATTGATCTGTTAGTAAATTTGATATATAAATATTTAAATCATGAAGCGATGTGTATGAGTGGGTAAAAGATGTAAATAAAACTAAACTACAAGGGAAACTTCATAAAATCCAGAAAATATGTAAAGATGTAGATAAAGAAGGTGTTACTGAGATTAAGAAGAATCAAATTTTACTAAGATTATTTTAAAGAGAGTACGTTGTATTTTATCCATATTTGAACGGTTTTATTAAAGTTTATCATTTCAAAATTGTTTTCGATGACACTTTGCATAAAAAATTATTTTCAATGTTCATTTCATTCAGTGTTTGATATTCCATGTTCATTCGATTCATCCTGTATTAAAAGTTTTTCCGATGATTGCATAAAAGAGAGCTACAATTATATTGAGCTTTGTAAGGTTTATCCTAAGTTTTTAACAGTTATCTTTAGTTAAATCTTTAGTTTAGTTTAGTTAGTAGTTTAGTTTCCTATCCCTTCTAATTTCAGCTTACAGTTTCCTACCAGAATGTGTTTTTAGAATCAAGGTTAATGCAAATGAGTAAGAGCAGTATTTAAGTCGAAGTTCCACTGAGTTAGAGAGCCAGAGATTCTGACTAGCGTGTTTGCCTTTTGACTACACTCTCTCTAAGCTGTTACTACGCTCGGCTCGTATTTCAGGCCCTTGATACCTTCGCCAGTCTAGTTGATATTTAGGGGCCAACTACTTAGAATTTTGATAGCCTCGGCTATATCGTTTTAGTTAAGCATTTGTTAATTTTTATGTCTTATTACTTTGAGTTCAAGCCCAAGTGGAGGCTTTGATTTATGCTCTCAGAAAGGACTTTTACGCATCTGTTTCTGAACTAAACTGAATATTCGCTTACTTGTTCCCGAGGTTTCTACACATTTAGCTGTTAAATAAAAGACTGGAACTCCACAGCTTTTTTACAGAGTTACATAGAAAATTTTTGTTATTTAACACGATCTTATTATTCAGCTGCTAAAGATACTCTAATTAGCTATGATTACTTTATATTTTTAAATCTTCAAGCAAAAGAGTTTCACAAAATTATACGAGAAATAAATGAAAACTATTCAATGCATGAATATCATAAATTATATACAAAAACTCTTCAAAAGCATTAAACTTTCTTAATGTTAGATTTCTGTAATCCTAATCTGATATTTAGAGGTAAAAGCTTTAAAACTATAAATAAAACATTATTTAAAAATATTTTACGTTTCTATAAACATTTCAGTAAATCGCTTAATTAATTAACGGTAAGTAAGGTACTCTAACTAGAACGAGTTTATTAGAAACTGCTTTTTTTTCTTGCGTTTTTAAGCTGACCAGCTGGAACTGTTCAGGTTATTGATTTAACTTAAAACATAGTTGAAAGAAAAGAGAAGTACAGACATTTTTATAATTTTTACAAAGAATTAAAAAATTTTGTTTAAAGTGCAAAAATATCTGAAGGAGAAACATATGTAAGAGAAAAGGATTTCATAAAAAATTCATAAAATATAATTATTTTGGAAAGTATGTCATGCAAATGAAATTAGATAGGGACGTCTTTCATATTGCTAACAATTTAAAAATAAAAAATAATAGAAAAAATTTAAATAATTTTATAAAAAATTCTTTAAAAAATAAATCGAAATAAATGGAGGTTATATTTATGCAGTATAACATTAAAAAATAAAGGATTTTTGTAAACATACAAATTATAGCAAATTCAATCGTGAGAGTATTTGAAATACTTGTAAATCTACCATTAAATATACTAATTGTTATTATGAATATGGAAAATTTTAAGTTATTGCTCATAAAAAGAGGTATTTGAATTCAAAATATCGATTTAAGAGTGTCACTGTGGAAAAACCTTTATAAAAGTATTTTCTAATAAGTGGAACTGCAATTAATACTAAAACTTGTGAGTAAATTTTAAAGTACTTTAAAGCATTTAAATGTAAAAGATTATAGAGGTTGCAGTAAAGAAATTTTCATTGAACTGTTAATTAAATATATTAAAGAAAGAAGGTAATATAAATCTGTTTTAATAAATTTATTAGGAATTATGACTTATTATTTAAACAGGAAGAAGAAGCTCTTTATCAAATATCCAAATAAAAGATATAAAATAAAACAAAATTGTTATTATTTAAACTTGAAAAATGGTAAAAAGCAAGACATTTCGAATCTAATATAACAAAAGAGAAAAGATAGTAGATACAAGTGTTTTATTAAATCCCTAAGGATTATATAAAAACAGTTCATTAAGTATTACAAAAGATGGGTGAAATTTAAGAAATGTATTAGATTCACACAATTCTAAATTTAATAAACATACAAATTAATTTGCGTCTAGGAAAAGAAAGATAAAATATAGAACAATTTAAAAATATTTTCAAATCGGATTGTACAGCTATAACAATTCATGAAAATTTCACTAAATGGTATGAAATATATAAAAAGAATTTTACAGCTGCAAGGTTAAACGAACTGAAACCTGATCAATATTATAATATTTTAAAAGTTTTATTTAGGAAAGCTATTGGTAAACTATTAAAACAGATATTATTACGTATAATCCAAGACTGGGAAAACTTTTTCCTTCTTATTTGATGCCTATAAAGATGCTTTTGAAATGCCTATGGATGTTTTAAATCATAAAATTATATATAAAGAATTACATTTTGCAGAATATGAGTATCCGTATGCAGTGATTGAATTACTAAACACATAGAATTCTTAAATAAATCCGATATTGTAAAGAACAGACGTATTTATCGAATTAAAAATAATATCTGTTCAGCTAGATCTATAGTAATAGTTCTAGCAGTTCAAAATGCTGATCTTTAAAGCGATAAATTAATACTCGAAAAAGTAACGAAAAATGACATTCCGTACAATTAAAAAGGAAAATTATTACATAAAAAACATTGGCCATTAAATTACATGATCTGCATGAGATTACTTTGAAAATATGCAATTAAGAGCATATTAAAATAGTTAAAAAACTAGACTAGAAGAGAAACACGCTAAGTGACAATCAAAATCGTAAAAACAACCTTGTATTTAGCGTAAGTATAATGAAACACTCAATCGATTTCGAGGGCAACTAAAGGTCCCTCCTCATCAGGAGAAAGAAATATCAAGAAAGAAGAAAAAAAAAAAAAGGGGGGGGAGGGAAGGAGTCTCAGAAACACGTGGTCATTATCAGCACTGCACGTGGTTATAACTGGATTTTTAATCAGAGTTGCACTGGCCGCCTACTTTTACTGAGCCAGGCTATCTGATCAAGCAAAAAGGACAAGAAAAATTAGCGAAGTTAAAATAGGGAGCGAGGGGCAAATGCAACTTCACGCTCAAAATCTGAACTTCATATAATGGAAAGCAATCACTGAACGGCTATTTATACCCTCTGGTAGTACCAAACGTGAGGAGGTAACGCCATCTATCGGCAAAAATAACTGAATTAAGACAGTAGAATTTTAAAGGCATTAGGAAGGACTGGATTGGACTTCAAATCATTAACTAAACCTGCTAATTCTTTGTGAATGTGAAAAGCCTCAAGAAAATCCAATTCACCTATGGAAGAAGCCTTTTGGATCATTTTTGCAGACCCAAAGGTCAAAATTATGGTTAAATGTCCAACTATGATACGCTATTGAAGACTTGTTAATTTCGCCTTTTCTGACATAAGATTCATGTTCCTTGATACGAAACTTCAACGCTCTTTTTGTTTGGCCAATATATCTTAAACCACACTAACACGATATACTATAAATTCCCCAAGAATTCAAGACAGAAACGCAATCTTTTAGAATCGAAGGGTGAATTTTATTAATAGGGGAGAAACCGACTTGAAAATTGAAAATTGAATTTCTGGAGAATCCGTGCAATTTTATAGCTAACAGAAGGATAAAATGGTAGCACGACAAGGTCATTAATATTATTTCTAACAGTGGAATGTCTTCTTTGATGGGAATCTGAACATTTTTTTAACGGCTTTATCAATAATCACGGGAGAAAATCCACGGTCAATCGCAACTGCTCTCAAATAATTAAGTTCATTGGTAAGCAAAGATTCAGAGGAACAAACTTTAAGCGCGCGGAATACATAATAGTAAAAAGAAGCCATTTTTTGCTTAACAGGGTGGCATGACTTGGCATGGGGTGGTAAACAAGCTGCAAAGGGTTTACGGTACACAGTGGTGCTAAAATCAGTTTCATTGCGGATTATAAGAATATCAAGGAAGGGGAGCGAATTGTTGGATTCAATTTCAAGAGTGAATTGCATGGCTGGATCAATTTAATTCATAATAGATAGAATCTCGGATAAATCCTATTTATAACCGTCAAAAAGTGCGAAAGTGTCGTCAACATACCGAATCCAAAGACGAAAAGATAGTTTATCAAATAATTTCATCTCAAAATAATGCATATAAATGTCAGCAAGTACCGGACTGAGAGGATTACCCATAGCCAATCCTTCAACTTGACGAAAATATGCATTTTGAAAAACAAAGTGGGTTTGACTTAGAGAAACTTTAGTAAGCAAAACCAACTCATTAATTTCAGTATGTGTGAAGTGAAATTCCCGAAGCCTAGTTTCAAGGCAATTTAGTGCTCCTTCGACCGGAACATTAGTAAACAGTGATTTGACATCAAATGAAACCATAATGGAACGAAGTGGAGAAATATTTTTAAATTTATCAATGACTACAACAGAATTTTTTACAGTGTGAATATTGTTAGCAAGTAGAGGAGAAAATCTGGAAACTAAATATTTGGCCAAAGGATATGAAGCAGTACCTATGTTGGAAACAATTGGTCGAAAAGGAATTCCGGTTTTGTGGACTTTTGGAAGAGCATAAAGCCTAGCGCAATTAGTAATAGGTGGAATAAGTGATTTCTTCAACTGAGTTGGAAGAATGTGGGAAGATTTAATAGCACTTTTAACTTTCGTGAGGTCCGAAGTTGAAGGATCTTTAGGGATCGAGCAGTATGGGCCTTCATTTATCAGTTTAGAGACTCCAGTAATACTCCAGTTTCTTTCTCCTGATGAGGAGGGACCTTTAGCTGCCCTCGAAATCGATTGAGTGTTTCACTATACTTACGCTAAATACAAGGTTGTTTTTACGATTTTGAGTTAAAACACTGTTAGATATTAAAATCAATGTATTTCATAAGGAACATTTTAAAGGCAGATTATATTGTAGTATATATAAAACTTTATATACAGTGGTTGAAAAAAAATATGAGAAAAACCTCGTAAAATGCATGTTTAAACTGAAATGTTTATTCTTGCAAAAGCTTTTGGTGGCGCTGATGTGTTTGTTCACTAACGCCACTTGTACAACATCCTCAATACTTTACAAGTGTCATTCGTTGTAGAGGATAGTGCTTTGTGCAGCTGTGAGTGTATAATGTTGGAGCTAAATAAATCGCGGACAAATGTTTAGGGTTCGTATGGTGGGTGCTTACGTAACCAAAGTAGCTAAAGTGTTTGGTGTTTCAAGAATCACATTTATCTAAGATTTTTAACTCACACAGGAAAACCCGAAAACCGCATTCTCTAAATTACAGCTCGGATGAAAATTTGTTTTGTGTAAGCATGTCAGACAATCACTGAAAACGATTGTGATGAAAAATAAGAGGTCTGCAGCAAAAGTGACTGCTGAACTGAATGGTAGAGCGAGCTGCAATTCAAAAGTCACTAATCCTTCATCAAAATTCCTGCAAGAGGAGAAAGTGGCGCCAAAGTCATAAAACCTGCACTCTGTAGAGCAATAGATGATTGTCATTTGGTCACATGATTCTTGCTTCACACTGTTTCCGACATCTGGGCGAGTTTACGTCTGGCGAACACTTATGATGGAGACTGTTTACTGCTGAGAGGGAAATATGGCGGGGGTTCAGTCACGGTTTGGGCAGCCAGATCGTGATATTCTATGGGAACGATCATTACTATGGAGAGTTACATTACTGCAAAGGATTACGTGACCATTTTGGCTGATCACTTTTGTCCCATTGTACAAATTTTGTTCACCAATGATGATGCCGTATTCCAAGACGACAGAGGCTTTTTCACATAGCTCACATTGTCCAGGACTCAGTTTCTAAGCATAAGGGCGAGCTTTCACATATACTACGCCCACCACATTCACCAGATATCAGTATTATTAAGACTTTATGGGTTATTTTGGGGACATATCTGCTCGAGCGCTAACCACCACCATCAACGTTAACTGGACTCGCAAAAGTTCTACAGGAAGAATGGTACAATATGAAGTTGCAAATCATACAAGACCTCTATTTATTCATTCTGAGAATACTGCAAACTATTATGAATGCCAATCGTTATCTTACATCGTATTAATCACAGAAATATGTTTTATTAGGTGTTTCCATATTTTTGTCCATCCCTGTATTGACTTACACTAGACATAGGGATTATTTTGACGTTCTCACTTCCATAAAAGCTTTTAGGAAGAAATATTCTGATGAATATTATTATGATTATTATTCTATAGGAGTCGAAAAGTGATACTGATCTTTTTAAATATGTAACTTCAGCTGGTGTTTTTCATGGCTATATTTAAGGATAAATTTTTAGAGAGGAAGATACATCATTTGGAGACGATGATGTTATTCAAAGAGATTAATATGGTAAGAAAACAATTAATATACATACATATATATATATATATATATATGTAATAATAAAATTCCATATTCAAAAAATTACACTTTAAATTCTAACTGCACTAATTCTTAACTAATTCTACACTAATTCTTAATCTACACTAATTCTTAACTTAAAATTCTAAATTACACTAAAAAATGTTCTTTTTCATTTTTAATGGCGACGGTCTCTTATTTGAAAGTACGTGAAATTAAATCTACAGCCCCGTAATCAAGTTGTTTTTTCCCGCCTTTTCTACACGTACAGTTATAGAATGTTCTGGAAATATTTAAAGCGAACTGGATTGGCTGACGTCATTTCTTGGAAGCTCTGCCTTTCCAGAGGCTATAAAAGGACTCGCAAAGGAATATCGGGGGCTTTTCTTTAATGTCACGATGCAGTAAACTTCATACGAAAAGTTATTAGTAATTCTTTTTATTTACTCCGGATATCTGATTTTGTAACTGCTATTTCTCATGAATAATAAAAAATGGATCATGTTTTTTTTTAAACTTATCGTCTGATAATTTAAGCTACGACTACATTTATGATTCTTCACCAATCTTTTATTCCGGACAGAAGCTGGTACATCACATATATATACAGTACAAAGTCCGGGATCCGGATTCGTTGGGACTTCAGCGATCCCGGATTTGGGATTTTTCCGGATATTAGATCATCAGTATCATCAAATAAATCTAGTAAGATGGTATATAGAAATTCTAAAATTAAAATTATGAAATCATGATTTATGAAATAATGAAGCATATATAATCTAAAGGGTATCAAGATTAACGATAAATAAAAGAGCTTAATATTTATATGTTTACTTATTAAATATTTCTTTCAAGTGTTTGTTTTTTGTGCTAATACTTTCTCTTTAATTCTATAGACAGACATAATTTCTTGTTCAGTTACTACGTTCCATTCTTAAAGTCCTGTAATTGCTATATCGAGAATTCCGACTAACTTGTCAATCAAAATTTTTTCGTTTTCATTAACTTCTCTGTCACTTTTTTCACTATCGATAGCGGTATTTTCTGGATCTAGAATCATACTACAGATATCGCAGTCCGTCAATTGATTGGTGATTGGGGCATTGTCATCGCGATGAATAACTTCTGTTAACTCTTCTTCCCTAAATGCTGCCAAGACCCACCAGCGGCCGAGCGGTAAAGTCGCTGAACACTGATAGTTCGGTCCGAGGTTCGAATCCCGCGAACGGATTGGCTGCATGGGTGTTTTCGTGGTTTTCCCCATGTGTAACGTGTATACGAGCCAGTTTCCCTTAGAAAGTCCTCCACGAAGGCATCCCTCCCCTTAGGCAGATAGCCCTAGTGAGCTTTGCCATAATTAAATACACACCGAACACACCCTAAATGCTGCCGCCCAGTGCGGCCATGCGAGCTCTGGCACCGGTTCTGGCTCTATGTAAATAAAAAATTAATTATTCTTAATTAAAACAGCACTAAATGTAATCTTTTGGCCTATGAGTATAATTAACAAAATATATTTTTAGCATATGGAAAGAAATTTTTGTTAAATCTTTCCTCGTCAACATATCTTAGCTCATTTAACGGATGTAATCGGATAATACTCTTTGTTATTCCGTTACTAATATAAAAAATGTTTAAGCATCGCTGCGTAAGTCATCACTCAAGTTGTCATGCGTTGATAAACATGCGGGGATAAAAGCAAAATCTAATAAATAATGATTGGCCAGCTTGGCGTCAAGGATGTAAAATATTAGTTGGTGTAAAATCAACGATGTTTCTATGTAGAATATTTCTGTTTGAGTTATATGCCAAGCAGATACGCAGGTACGAAGTCAAATTATTGATAACACAAGTTTATGCTAAAATGATTATTTCTTCAATAATGAGGTATTTTATTTAGTGCCGAAGTGAGATTAAGAATCGGAACTTTCCGCATGTTTTATTATTGCTTTATGCATTAGCATATAATTTTTAAAAAATTAAATGCTAACGCATAAAGCAAATCCTAAAAAAGAAAATGGTTGGTGGTGGCTTTGAGGTACGGATATTAGATCATTTCTGATATTGGACGTCCGGATCTCGGACTCTGTACTGTATATATATATATATATATATATATATATATAATATTTTGGCAGTCGGGCACATGAGTGAAGCTTTGCAATCCAAGGACGGCACAGAACTTAATTGTTTTTTTGATTCCACAACTTTATTCAATTCACAGGCATATTATCATTCTTTATTAAATAAATTAATTTCAATGCGTCATAGTATTCTAACAAAGAAAGGCAGAAGAGCAGCAGCGCAGATCTGAGCAGAAAGCGGTCTCTCTCTATGATGCAAAATGGCGTGAGTTCTCTAGTTCTCTATTTATAGAAGCGGTTACGTAATAGGCTGGAATGTTCTGGAAAGTACTGGTCTAGGGGAAAGATCCTGAATATGCAGAAAGCTAATTAAAGGTTGCTTGTTCGCATAGAGCAAAAGCGTCCTATATTTTATATTATATATATATATGTATTGTTTTTTACATAATTTCATATAATATTTATAAGAATAATATACATTAAATGAAAGTAAAAAGGTTAAGAATAAATAATAAATAGTGTAAAATAGATGGAATTTATGAAAATAGGGTGTTTCAGTTTCATACATGTCCTAATTTTAAGTATTTTTTATTTTAAGAGATTTGTTTTTGTTTATCAATGTCTCAAATGGTGATTTTAGATTTTAAGCTTTTTATTTTCAATAGAAAATTGAAATTTGTGTAAAAGGGACATATTTTGAGCAAAAAAACAGAAAAAAACAACTTATAAAATTTTGTCTTGGTATCATTTGTGACTGAGACCAAATGCTGATTAAAATGGCATGGAAATTCCAAAATTCAAAATTTTAATCTAAAGGCTTTAAAATGGGGTTGATTTTGTCTGCATGTCCTTGTTTTAGAGTATCCTGTTGTAGTGAACATATACTACTGTCAATATTTTCACTACTGAAAAATAAAAGGTGCTTTTTTTCAGACACCATTTGCGACTATCTATCAATTTCTTTCAAATAGAGATTCGGTTGCTGTGCACATAGTTTTAAACCTAACATATTTTACCTATTCAGTATAATAATATCTTAATTACCTGAAATATGGCATGATAGTATAAAAAAGGTTCACATTAAGTGTGCCGTCAAAAGTTAGGGTTCTTTTTATTCTTTTCCTGAGAGTTTGAAGACTTGTATAGAAATCTCTCTAATATTAAAGCATATATGGAAATCTCTCTAATATTAAAGCATGTATGTAATGCCATTTGAGAGAACTCAGAAGAAAATGAAGCAAACGTTTCACACAGCAGTCCCAAGGGTCCCCAACGTAGAAAAAAACGAGTTTTAATTAAATAAATGCAAAGGTCTTGTGGCGAGAAAAAGAAAAGATAGAAGAAATGTCATCATTAATAACAGCAAAAATATTACAGAATTAAAATGCAGAAGCTTACTAATTATCCTTTAAAATAAAAAACAGAATGGCACTATGTCTTAAACATCATTTGGGGATTTCTCCCATTTCGTATGATAAAAAAGCTAATGTCTTCCGTAAAAGTTACATGTAATACACGTGCAAGGAACATCAGGCACTTAAGTAAAAAAATAGAAATAATTGCTAGAGAGTCAAAAAATAAATTTTGTGACATTTGGTTTTGTTTTACAAGCATTAATTAGCTAAGTTAAAGGGAAAAGGCATTTGCTAATAAATTACAAATAACAGTGGGAAATACGTAGAAGAAAAACACAGACAAATAAAAGTTTCATAGTTTTACTATTAATGGAGTTAAGGGGTGTTGGAACCCCCAAATCTTCAAAACATTGTGATTTCACATTTTTGCATTTTCAAATTCTCTACACTTTTATCTTTCTAAAAATACCATTCATTAATCTCTATGAAAATTAGAACTGTAAAAAATCTAGTTTTAATTTGTCATCGACTGCTTTGATCAATGAGGATTTTTACATAAAAACGTGTTTTTCTCCAAACGTGATTTTTTTATACTCCATGTACCTTTTCTCAGGAACTACTGCTCACAGGTATCTAAACTTTTTATGGCTTATTGATTAGGCTTCCTAATATTTACCGAAATGAACTTTTTGTGATAGGAAAAAAACCGAAATTTTTTGTGTGAGAAGTGCTAAATTTGACTATGCCTAACAAAATATTCTGTAAATTACTCTAAAATTCAAAATGTTTCAAAAGATCATTTCAGTATAATCAAATAGGTATACTTTAAGTATACAAAAAATTTCAAGCGTGTATCTACAGCAGATTTTGAAAGAAGGTACATCGAAAATGGCCAGTTTAACATTGTCGGTATAGGGGTTGCTGATACCCCTTAAAAGTTTAATGAAGTAAATTTAATGAAGTAAAATATGATAAAATGAACAGAAAACATAATTTTTGGAAATATTTGAAAGCCATTTTGCGGAAGTGAAACAAGAGGTTGTCAAGTCGGTGCGCAGAGATCTCATATTGAAAAGCGGCACTAAGTCTGTCAACATTTTACATTCAGTGTTTTTGAAGAAACAAAAATATATGAACAAATATTGTATTAGAAGACAAAAATATATGAATATATATGTATATATATATATATTATCTTACTTTTATCTTTATATATATATATATATATATGTTAGAACTGTAAAAAATCTAGTTTTAATTTGTCATCGACTGCTTTGATCAATGAGGATTTTTACATAAAAACGTGTTTTTCTCCAAACGTGATTTTTTTATACTCGATGTACACACACAGACATATATATATATGTCTGTGTGTGTACATCGAGTATAAAAAAATGTAATATATGTGTAAGATAAAAAATATGAAAGCAAACTTCTAAATTTAATTTACTATAACCTCTTTTATTTTTTATTTCATTTGGGAACTTCATCTATCTGTCCTAAAAATAGTGCTGTAAGTCTAAACTGCATCATTCAAATTAATCATGCGATCTTACGTATGATTAATGCAGATGCCCCTTGACCAATCACCAAATTGCAAACCAAACCTAAAAACTGAAACTTTTCACTCCCTCCCTTCTTTCTATGAACTGATGCGTCACTTTTGTTTGTGCTTTCCTCTTCCCCAGATATCTTTCTGCAATCACGTGTGTGCTGCTATATTCTCTTCTATAGCAATAGTATCAAAATTGTAAATGTCCTTTAATAGGCACAAGTAGAGTGCCAAGTGAATTGTGACCACAAAAGGGAATTTAAATAAATAAAAGGAATTTAATCCGGCTCGACTGATTCTTCTTCAAAATGGATGGACGCTCTAAGCTTCAAGTATCTAAGCATAGTGCTTCCAAAATTTGTGCTATCATTATATATATATATAAAGGTACTAAAATATATTATGTTAAGGAAATATAAAAGTCACCTGCTGAACTGTTATAGGCAGGAGAAAATTAAATGAAACATGAGAAAATGGTCATGAAGTGTTTTTCGATCTTTTTTCTTTCTTCTCTTGCGTCATCTACAGAATAACTGGTCAAGTGACTAAGGTGCTCTTCAGCATTTCTGGGATCCTCCGATGAAATAATAATAATAATAAAACCCAGAACTTAGCGCTATATTCTCCGGGTCTTAACAATATAAAATTAGGAATACTGAAAAAAGAATAAGAACAAATCATAACAACTGAAGGAAAGAAAGTCATATTTTGCGACACCTTAAGTTTCAGCAGTCCTTGAAATCATCCGTCTGGGAGCAAACTGTAAATAATAAATGAAGTGATTTATGCGGAATCATAATTTGCATGTGTCTATTTATTTATGTTTTCATTCTATTTATTACTGATGTATACCATGATATTTATTTCTTGTCAGCATTTATAAGCACTATTAATCGATTTCACGCGCACTATTAGTAGGTTTCATGCAAAAAATTGTTTTTTCAGTACGTGATAACTTAATTTGAGCCCGAAAAGGTAAATGAAATTGAAGGATAAAATGCTGCCAAAATGAATGTGCCTTATATTTCAGTTATCCTAGATGCTAAGGTATACATTTTACAAAGCACTCTACTTATTACGGATTAAGTATATATCACCGATGAAGTGCAGAAAAAAGATTGAAAGGATTATACATTTTACAACAGCTAAATTTCACAGATTGAATTAAAGTATAATTTCTGTAACTTTAAACTGGAAACTGTAGACAATTTCAGCTTATTTCGCAAACTCAAATTCAACAATAACAGATATGTTAACATTTGTAAATAACATGTACGCAATAACTAGCAAAATTAAAATATAAACAAGTATTTAGTAACACTTTGAATTTGACAGTACTACCAGCACTACCAGCGCACATCTATTACTATAGGACTACACCTCTTTCACCAGACTTTAACACCAAATTTTTCTGATAAAGCTGCTTTTATGTTTGAGTGTTAATGTTTGAGCAGAAAAGGGTTGCTTGCTTTTCTCATCATCTACTCTGTGCTTTAAAATTTTAGTAGAACGTTGAAAAAGTGTGAAACAACTTTAAACAACAACAACTTGTAGAGACATTAGGTTATTTTGAAGCCGGAAAAGGGAAAAAATGAGCAGTGTCCTAGTCCGGACTTGACCTCGTACCTCTCGAATACGCGTCGAGTGTGCTGGCCATTACACCACGAAGGCATGCTAAGCAGGCGGGAGACAACTTATATACTCCTCTTTTAAAGGGCGACTGGGGACCAATTGCCAAATCCTGGTGGTGGAGAATCATCATCCATAACCTTTTTAGCTCGGGGGCCACTAGAGTGGCATTAAGTTATTTTTGAAGCAGAAGACATGAAAAATGTGCAGTGTCTTCGTCGGGACTCGAACCTCGGACCTCTCGAAGTACGCGCCGAGTGTGCTGGCCATTACACCACGAAAGGATGTTAAGAAGGCGGGAGAAACACCTTATAAACTTAATTTGGCACTAACGGGTTGAAGAACGCACAGATGATTTAATGGTATAAAAGTCTGATGTGGCTACCACATTCCGGCGTTACAAAAGTCGTACTGAAATGTATGTGGTGATCTGGAAAGACTCTCCTTATATTATTAAAACCGCTTTCATAAAATTATTGTTCTCCCTCATTTAAATAATACTCTCTTATTCTAAGAAATTCTGTAACTTGAAGTCATGTGTTTAAGAAACACAAACTCCCGACTGTCCCAAACAAGCAATAGACATTAAAAAATGCAAATGGATAAATATATTAATGTTTCAAAAAATTTTCATCAAAACAGAGTTACATTCAAAGGTTTAGAAATGATTTTACTTAAAATTAATTAAGAGTATCTGTTCGTAGTAAATATTAAACTTTCAAGTAAAGCTTAAGTAACCTTGCTGAAGTGCTTATTTATTTCTCACTTCTCTAAAAGAATATAAAGGAGAATAAATGTTCCGAAGGTAGAATAAAACCAATGAAGAGTGAGAAGATAGACAGAAATTTACGAGAAAACGCTGTTCGTTTTGCAAACCGGAAATTAATCTGATCCTGTTATGTACGATGCTTTTCTCTTATCATATTTTTTTTTCTTATCTAAAACTCTGGAATATCGCAGATCTGAAAGCAACGGAAGTAGTTAGTTTTGCATGATGAGATACAAACATAGGAATAAATGAAACACGCCAGTTAGATGCAGAACTGTAGTTTAAAAACTGGAAAAAGGTAAAGTTTTCAATGAATAGGCGAAATGAATTTATACAGCATATCGGCAAAAGTTACTATACGCCGTATTTTATTTTTCTCCTCATTCTGAAGCAACTTATGGTAAATATATGCGAATACGTATGTATGTACATGAAACTAACAATCTAATTTAATAAGCAAGGTTTAAAGCTACCCTAATTTGAAATGATTCAGCTCATGTAGTAGATTAGTATTAATGCCATAAGTTGCGTCAGTATTCTAATAATGCAATCATAATGGAATTAAAGCTTCCTTTTTATACGGAATTATGTCTGGTTCGAGCATAAAAGTGAAACTCTAATCTCAGTTTGAACGAAATCTTGGGAAAATGAACAAGTTGTTCTGATTTCATTTCTTTGATGCGAATCATGCAAGAAATACCTATAAATGTTCGAATTATTAATTTTCGTTACGACGAGGAACATTTTAAATCATGTATAATACTTGTAGTAAGTAGATATTAAAACTTGACGATTGAAAATTTTAAAATCAGATTAGACTTGGTGATCTTCAAAAAGATTTCTCAGCAGATAAAATTGGGTAATTTACTTATATATACAGCTGTAGCGTCGTTAGGTTTTTTAAACAGGAGACATGAAAAATATGCAGTGCCTTTGCTGGAATTTAAGCACAGGACCTCCCGTTTGCCAGCAATACGTGCTACAGAGTTACACCACGAACGCATGATGAAAGGAGGAAGAAAATACTTTGTAGAGACATTAGGTATTTTGGAAGCAGGAAAGATGAAAAATTAGCAAACGCCTTCGCCGGGAATTGAACTATAAACATCTGGAATACCGGCCCAGCGTGCAGAGCCACTGCACCATGAAGGCACGCTAGGAAGGCGTTAGAAATACCTTATAACTTTACACAGTGTCATAAACGTCTTGGATCATAAACGTCTTTCATCTTGAACAAATCGGTTCGCGAACAAATCACCAGAACAAAAAACAGCTTCAGTGACGAGTGTTATCTGGAATTCCATAATTTTCAAAGACATTTATTTTGAGGTAATCTGACACCCTTCAGTGTTTTCTAGACACGATATTGCAGTGCTTCTGTAGAGAAAAGTATGGCGAGGTTTTGTTGCAGGCAGGTATTTTACGGGCTTTGACGCTGAAAATACTTTGTTATCTCCGATATTGTGTCTCTAGATAAAGCCATAATCTGTGAAGTTAACATAAATACTAGGAGAAGGTGGTAAAGGACTATAAAAATGACCTGAAGAAAAGGTGTTTGGAGAATCTTTAGAAGCAGAACAAGAGGAGATTATGAAGGGAGTGTTTTCAAAACTATGGAAGAGAAGATGAGCCTAGTTCTTTGATCCTCGAAAGTTGTGCAAAATGTGAATTATGATATCAGCTTGGTAAGATGCAAAATTTGATTTAACGACACCACCCTGATGAAACAGAAGCAAGCTCTAGTAAATAATTTTCAGTGACAATGTCATGTCTCACTTTAAAAGTAGTATTTTAAAACATAAACAGCAATGAAATATTAAGTGAAGGGGAAAGAACTTGAAAGAATATGCTCAACGACAATTTACTGGTGTTTTATACAAAGGAATTTTTCATTGACACAACGACATATTTTCCTTTTCTCTTCGTTATAACTTTCCCTTTTATGCCATCTACCTCCTTCTTTCGAGTAAAGTAAAACTGAATTTTCGCCTGCTTTAGCATTCAGTTTTTCACTTCCTTGTACGAAGTAAAAAGGAAGTATTGTAATCGCGAAAATGTTCAGGCAACATAATCCATTTGAAAATATCCATTTTGACCGCTATCGAATGCAATTTAACGATGTTTTTGCGTGACGTCTGTACGTAAGGACAGAATATAAAGACTCTTTTCCTCCAAAAAAATTATAAAACTGCTTTAAAGTGAATTCTGAAGAAAATGTTTCGTGGCATTTGTACGTACGTATGTATGTACGTATCTCGCATAACTCAAAAACGATTAGCCTCAGAACGTTGAAAGCTTGTGTATAGGACTGCTATAACATGTAGATGTGCACATTGTATTTTGGTTGCAATCGGCCGCACCAAACGTATATAAATATATTTATATGTATATCCACTCTGTTACCTGCCTCAATGATCACATTTTCTTTACTCTTATTATGTTTATACGTAGCGTATTCGGAACCTAAGTACCGTTTCATTATAGCGCCGCCGCAGCGCTGTGGTAGGCGTTCCGCGCATGCGCACTAGTCTTTCTTGTTCACTGACTTTCAATTGTCGCCATTTTGGTTGCTCTATGTTCTGTTTTCAGTTTGCTGTGCATATTCAAAATGTTTAAGACAATTAGTTCTCCCGCTGACTGAGAGATTCGTGCCGTGATTAAATTTTTGAACGCGAGGAATGTTAAACCGGCCGAAATCTATCGTCAAGTGACAAAAGTTTACGGTGAATACTCGATAAGTGATGGAATGGTGAGAAAGTGGGTAAGAATGTTTAATGCAGGTCGAACAAATGTCCGCGCCGAGACTCGGAGTTGTCGGCCTTCTGTTGTCACCGATGATTTGGTAAGGAAAGTTGATGAAGCAATTCATGAGAACAGACGCTTCACAATGACAACTCTTTCAGAGGCATTTCCACAAATTTCACGTACTGTTTTGTTCGAAATTTTGTCTGACCGCTTGAATTATCGCAAACTGTGTTCCCGATGGGTTCCAAAAATGCTCACTGATGTTCACAAAACAAAGCGACTTGGTAGTGCCCTGACATTTCTCACGCGGTACAGTGATCAGGGAGAAAACTTTTTAAACCAAATTGTGACAGGTGATGAAACTTGGGTGTGTCATTTAACACCAGAATCGAAACAACAATCGATGGAGTGGAGACACACTCATTCTCCGAAAAAACAAAAGTTCAAAGTGACAATGTCATCACAAAAAATCATGTGCACTGTCTTCTGGGATAGGAAAGGCGTTTTGCTTACTGAATTTCTTCCCAGAGGTGAAACCATTAATGCGGCACGATATTATGAGACTTTAACAAAACTAAGGCGTGCCATTCAAAACAAACGAAGAGGAATGCTCAGTAAAGGAATTGTGTTGCTCCATGACAATGCTCGGCCCCATACTGCTGGTGTCACTCAATCGTTAATTCGACAGTTTCGTTGGGAGCAGTTCGATCACCCGCCGTACAGCCCGGACTTGGCGCCGTCCGACTATCACTTGTTCCTGCACATGAAGCGCGAGCTTGCTGGCAAGCGCTTTGGATCTGACGATGACACGAAAAATGCTGTGGAGTCGTGGTTATCGAAACTGGCGGGAAGTTTCTTTGACGATGGTATACAAAAGCTGGTCACCCGCTATGACAAGTGTTTGATCATTGGCGGAAACTATGTTGAAAAATAGTTTAAGACATGTATTTTCATGTAAAAATAAAATTGGATTCGAAAAAATTGTTTTACTATTTTTTTTTCCCCCAAAACGGTACTATACGCCTCGTAAATTGTGCATTTTTTGCTTTAAAAATGATTGAATTATGTTGTTCTTATCTTACGGTTAAGGTTTTTATGCCTTTAGTAAATCTGCAAGCAATATTTGTACAATTATCAAAAATTTAAAAGCTGTTTAAGTGCAGTTAAGCCTAATTATTAAATAACATGGTGGACATATTTGTTTACATTTGAAACAGCGGAATATTAGATTTGTTGCCAATCTAGCGAGACTAAGTTTCGCAACAACAAAGATAACGTCTTTATTTATTATTGCGAATTAAATCATGCTTAATCCTTTCTGGATTTTTTTTCGAGGAAATGTTTAAGATTTACTTCGTAATTTTTAAAAAAGATATTTTGAGCTTTTATGTATTTTTGCCTTGTCGCGAAGTGAGAACTGAATTAATTGAATGAGAAATACTAAATCGTCTGTGAAAAACTGTTTCCTTTTTGTTTTGTTTGCTTATTTTCTTTTATACATCTTTCTAGATTTATTATAGTATTTGAATAGAACATGAGGCAACGCTTAGCTAATGATACAAATTTTGTACATTCTGAGTTTTAATATGAACGAAATATAACGCTGTTAAGGGAACCTAGCGCCAGAGTGTCGCTATGGTTAACAAATATAGTGAATTTTAAAGTGGCATTTATTCTATTGTGGTAAATGCGCTATCGACAAAGCAGATTTAATTCAATCTAATAAGTTTAAATAAAATGCAAGAAAAATGCGTATAATTTAATATTCCGTATAAGGAAGTCATGTGGTGTACACATCACATTTTATAAATTAAATGTAATGATTCCCATTAGTGTGCATGAAGTTGTGCACAAAATTCCGTTGTAAATTTTAAATAAACACCTATGATCCAAAAACGGATTAACCTATTTTATACTAATTTCTATGGGAATAATAGGTTCGGTTTACGAACGTTTCTGATGACGAAAAGCCTTCAGGAAAGAATTCCTTCAAGAATTAAGCGCGTAAATGGAGGTTTCGCTATATATTCGTAAGCTGTCCATTTTGCAGCTTTCATGTATATAGGTATATATGAAAATAAATTTAAATAAAATTTTTGAAATTCCTGGCATACTAGTTAAATCTGCTTAGTTTCAACAACAATTAACTAAACGGTGACAATATTTTTATTAACTGTAATTCTTTCTATAAAGAAACAAACTGCATAATGAGAAACGAAAAATTATGCATGAAAAAAGAATAAAAATATAAAATTAATAAAATGTGATAAAATCGAAGCGAAACCAAAAAGATCAATATAATTTAAAACTGGTACAAAGATAATTGGTAATATGGCAAACTGATGATAGGAAAAGGAATAAAGTTTGATTCAACCTGGGATAGACGTGGATTCAAGGGAATAGACGTGGATTAATAAAGTGTTTCAGCCGTTTTTTTCTGACTAGGTTGAATCAAACTTTAGTTATTCTTTTTATTCCTACTATTAGTTTATCATATTATTAATTATTCTTTAACTAATTTTAAATTACTTTGACATTATTGGTTCCATTTTGATTTTATTAAAATTTTCATTCCTTTTTTATTTTATTCTTTATTCTATGCATATAATTACTGCTTATTAACTTCTTTGTTTCTTCAAATTAAAAAAATCATATATATATATACATATATATATATTTTTTTAGTTGTGGGAAAGATGTTGCAACATTCCTTTATAAACAATAATATCGTCGCCTAGACGGTATAGTTGTTAGGGAAGCCTAATAAGGTACCGAAAGGCCCGGGTCCGAATCCCGGAGAAGACATGGATGTTTGTAAATGTATAGTGTCGGTGTGGCATGGCGGCACTCTAAATATGCGCGAGACGAAACTCGTCTCGTGTGGATTGGTGGAAGGGGAGAGGGGTGGGAGCCCCCGGATCCCTCCCCGGGATGCTCTCCCTCAAAACTGGGGGTGGAAAATAGAAGTTCAATTTCTCTTCGGAGTAGGCTCTGGCAACCATTGTTCCATATAACATGGACAAGACGACAATAACAACATATACAAGCATTAATAACACATCTCTTTGGCTGAAATTTATATTTAACATTTAAAAATAGTTGTATACTGTATGTATTCTTTTATCGTTAACAGTTCAGAAGATATTAGGTTTAAAACTTTTATAAGATAAAAGTGCCACGAGAAAAATGCAGATTTTCCTTTATAGTTGATTACGTATTATGTCTATAAACATTCGACTATATTTATAAAGAATCGAAAGTTGAAGAAAACAACATTTTTCCTTTTTATCTTCAATATACAATCCTTGTATTGACTATACAATGCTTGGCAAGTCCATACAGCTCTTTGATTCCTTCATATAATACATATTTTGGAATAATCGTTTAAATTTCTGTTTATGATTTTCTCAAGTTCTTTAATTGTATTAAAATAATGTCTTCTGATGTTAAATGTCACGTAACGGAAAGGTAAATATTCTGGTGATGCCAAATCTGTCGCATAAGAGAGGAAGTGAACACTAGAAAGTTAGAAACTTCTTGATGAGAATATAATTGTGTCAAGGTGTAATGTCGTAAAACAGGAACCAGTTAATCGATTGAAATTTTCCTGTTTAACATGGGCAGTTATTTACAAATTTCTGCCCATTATGTCTGTATGAAATAGGCAGTTCATCATCTGTCTCGTACGAACAAACCGCTTGTGAATTATCCATTGTTTATCATAACATTTACAAACATAATTCTTAACTGGCGATTTCTGAAATCTACGTTTTTCTAGCTGCGAGACAACTTTATGAACAGAAAGGATTGCTAATTTGTCTCAGGATCGTAAAGAAAGCACAACGCTTCATCTCCAGACGCAATTTGCTTAAAATATTTTCTTATTTTTCCCACTTTATAGCAGAACATTATTACTAGTCTTGGCTCAGCTCTCGAATCTAGGACAGCAGTTGTTCTCGTCATGAAAGCAAACTGTGACTGCGTGGGTAAATTAAGTCTGAAAATACCTTCAAATTTTAATTATAACAACGAGTTCTGTACAATTGGAATATATATAAGGTATTTCTGCCGGCGTCTTGGCATGACTTCGTGGCGTGGTGGTCTGCACGCTGGGAGCGTATTCCAGAGTCCGAGGTTCGATTCCCATCAAAGGCGTTGCTCATTTTTCATCACTCCTGCTCTTTAGAAAATAACCTAATGTCTCTACATATATAGTTACATATAGCATTATATATGGAATTATAATATTACCCATATCCATATCCTCATCTGTGGTATTGTAACAGCCAGTCCTATCTTAAGCTCTTGAGACTTTTTCTGCACTTAGTTTAGGGCTGTCACAGAGCTAAGTGCATTATGTATGGGGGATCTTAACAGGAACGACTGGATGCATAGAAAATTCTATCCATAAGCGGATAGTATAATAAGTGGAGATGTCATAGTAATAAATGCCGTCAACTATTATTTGGCAGATTTACTGGAAAAGTGTTAAAATAGTTATAAAACGTTGTGAAGTCACTGGATATGTTAGCTGTGTCAAAGCATGTCAAGAATACCTCAATAACAGAAGGGAGTTTCAATAGTTCAGAAGTAACAGCATTGGTTCTTTCAAAAAACTGAATGTTTTTACAATGAAATTCCTGTCAATTTGCAAACGTGAATGGGATTTCTAGCAAATGTGAGTGATTGAATTATTTTTCAAAAATTGAAGCTTTCGCAAACTGATTTACATCGACGGAGCTTATGGGTCGAAGTTATATCTTGAGTAGGAATTTTAAGAAAATTCATTCGCCTTCAAATTTGTAATCGGGTCTATAAACTTAAAATTAAATCTTCCATTTTGCTGTAGCTTAAAATACACTGAAATTAATTCCGTGGAGCCATGGACAGCAATAGTGACAGAAGCTTTCAGTGTATATATATAGAGCTTGGTAAATGCTTTTTTAAATTAAAAAAAACCTCAATATATAAATAAATATACATATTTTTTGTTTATTCAAAAAACTTGTATTTAGTTAATAGTACTGTACTATATGAATAAAACAATGCATGAATTCAGTCCTGCGTTATTAGTGGTCCCAGAAGTTTCATCTTCTTCCTCTCTGACTATTTGTAAATATCCTGTGACTACTTCTAGAGAATATGGACTAATGGTTTTATTTTTGCTGTCTTCCTCCAATGAAAATTTCGATCTTTCAATAATGATAAAGCGTATTTGTTTGTAGATGTTTACACCAAAGCTAGCCATTAACCAAAGAGGAGAGATGCCTTAGTGAAATCCTTTCTAAGGAAAATTAACTTCTATTCATACTAAATAAAGCGGTTACGTTAAGTTATCTTAATGTAACAAAGCACACCAGAGATATCTGCTTAAGGGAAAGGATGCCTTCGTGCTTTCGTGGAGGACAGTTTAAGAAAACCTGGTTTGCATTCACGTTACACAGAGCGAAAACCGTTAAGAGCTGCCATGCGAATTAACCGTTAAACCAGCCATTCAGCTGAACAATCTGTTTGCCTGAATTGGTAGTCGGGATACGGACCAGAAAAACATGAAAACACTCATTCACCTTCAGGATTTGAATCTGAATTTACTTTTCAGAGTTTTGAAGTCCATTATAAACAACCCCCTTAAAATAAAAGTTGGTTTAATCAATTACTATTGACAATACAAATTATTTCATCGATAAGGAGTGGAAATGAATCATTCTGAAAGCATGCATTTTACATTTGTGGCTTCCCCAACAGTTCATACATCATTTTGATTTATTTCTCAATAGTTCTTGTTTCTATGGAAATGTTGTATGTTCTCAGTGTTTTTTTATTTTCTTCTTTTTGTTTAATTTCGCTTTTTTGTTTTTTAAGAAAAGGGACCATCTTTTCCAAAATAACGCTCATCAAATTCCACAAAATCTATTCTTCGTATGAATTTACCTTGACTTTGAAGTACAAATTAATGATAACTGCATTTTACCTCAACAACCATTTCTTTAATGCTATCTTCATTTATTGATTTCTTTTAAATTATATCAACCAATAATGTTAAAAGGTATTTCTCCCGCCTTCTTAGCATGCCTTCGTGGTGTATTGGTCAGCACGCTCGACGTGAATTCGAGAGGTCCATGGTTCGAGTCCCGGCGAGGGCATTGCTTATTTTTCATGTCTCCTGCTTCAAAATAACCTAATCTCTCTACAATGTGTCTAAATGTTTTGTTTCTTCTTTGCCAGAGTAACAATACAGTTTTCTCAGAAATACTGTTCAATCTCAGTGCGATATGATATCATTCGTGCGCTGTGTATGAAAGACTCAAGAAGCTATTTTTTGTCTAAATAAAATATTTTGGAAAGTTTGAAATTCCTACAACAGGGAAGAAATTGTTTCTGATAGCAGCTGCTATTAAGCTGAAATATTTTTATTGGCAGAGGAACCCTCTAACTTTGAACTACCTTTGAAACCTACTCTTTTGTCGTTCTGCCTTTTGAAAGTCACAATTCGTTAAATGAAGTTTGCTTTCTGGTGGGTTAAATAATAATAAGATTTTGAAACATATGCTTTATTTTAACAACAGTGTCACTGAAGGGGCAAAACATGTGCGATATTTTTAATTCACTTGTTTTGATCTTTTGTTGTCTGACAGTATGTACTTTAATTAAATCTCTATGTTTATATTTCTGAAAATTACCCATCACAAATTATATAAATGTACTAAGTCTTATAGTTTAAGATGTTTTGCGCTTTTGCCTTCAATTTTATTAACATTTGCTTATTTATTGTTTCATAGGAAAGTTGTATGTAAAACTAAATATAAATGTAAAACAAATACGATTTTATAATTTGTTTGATTGTTAATTATGCGATTTATAACAATGTTAATTATGCGATTTATATTTTAACATATGCGATTTTATAATTTGTTTGAATGCTAATTATACAGCTTATTTCTGTTTGAATGAAATATTCTTCAAGGCCTAATTTTAACAGTAGAGTACAATTATGTATTACGTGTCACAATTAGATGTTACTTAAACATCGTACAAAAAAGCAGTGGATCACAAGTTAGATCCCGTTTTCAATTTTTCCTCTTTTTAAATGCAGTTTTATTTCGTTCCCCTTATTTCTTTTTATACGGCTTGATTTGCCTATACGCTTTGTCAGACTTGAAACGGAAATTTGTTTTACAGTTTCTCTCTTAAAAATGATCATGAAATGCTTCTTACTGCATTTCCGCAAAATTTTATTTCAAAAGCCGCTGTAGAAATTATGTAGTATTTGTTTCAACGATGTAATAAATCTCAAAAATTACAAATTTATAATTTATCGATCATTAATTTTCGTCTAATACTTTACTTTTGTCTCATTTTCACTCACAAGTCTTATATTCCTATCGCTTTTGAAGATTTATCATGGATTCTATTTTATTTCATTATGAATGCTTAAAACACTCTTAAAAATTCGAATTTTCCAAGCAACAATTAAAAATTTCGCTTAACATTATTTTTCTCTCTACTTTTTTGTTTTGAAAGCTAACAATTATCAAATGTTATACTACCTGAAATTGATTGCTATTTTGAATTACATGTAGCTGTTATGAAATAAATATCGCTAGATTATTTTTAAAACTAGATTTGCGGGCTTTGTATTTCTATCTATGATTTTCAGATTAAACATTTTACTATCTTACCTCTTTTTTTAATTTTCTTTATCTGGGGAAAACTAAGATTTTCTTTTCTGGGGGGGGGATTATCAATATAAATTTATTTGCTACTTCTGAATTCTTTTGTTGGACTTAAGTATATTTTAAAGCAAATTTAAATGTTAGCCTATATTTTGACAATTAAAGCATTTTAATATTACACTCAATATCAGATCGTAAATAAATGGTTGAAAACAAACGTGTTAAAAATTCCTATTCGAGCTACGAGAAACATATTTGTTTATTATGTTTGCAGTGTAATACCTTTAGATTTTACAGGGGATAAAGAAGTACATTTTATCACGCGAAATCACGTTTTGTTCTATATTCCAGTTACGTAGAAATAGAAGAAAATACCAGTTATAATAAAATACGAATAGGAGATAAAATTTAAAATGCGGTTTGAAAATAAATAAAAATATTTTGTGAGATCTGTAAACGCACTCTGATCATGGCGAAATCTGAAAAGAATAAACGTATCATTGGAAAGGTGAAATGAAAACAGATAATGTATAAATGGAGCTTTGAATAACCATATTAAAATTTCTTGGCCTTATTAAAATAGTTCTAACATATAAAACATACGCACAGATATATACAAAAATGTTTGTATAGTAAATGATTATATTTTCGAAGAAGTTACTTGAATTTTTATAGTTCTAGTTTACATATTAATTGAGACTTAGAGATTTAAAGCAGAATATTAAACTCTAACGTCTAAATGAAATGTTGTTGCTTTATTTTGATCACTGGATTTTAATTTGTAGAACGGCTAAAAACGAAGCTTTAATGAAGTAAAGTATAATAATCATTAGAATTATATTATAACCTTGATTACATCGAATAAAATCCTACATATTTCCTGAATTTAATTCTTAATGTGATAATAATTTTTGAAATGTGTCTGGATGAGTTCATATTTTGAGCAGAATTTTAAAGTTACGATCAAGCAAGTATTTTGTACCTTTGTTTGTAATGCTATTAATTTGTGGCCAAACCGTTATATCTTTTGACAATACCATTACAATAAAATCATGAATATAACAATAGAAACGTATGCATTTAAAACATACATTAAGATTTAAAATTCTATGCAATGAAAGCAAGTACGTATAGATTTCCTTTACAGAATTTGCGATTTTTGAAATCAAAACAATGTTTATTTTAGGGCTTTTTCATAAATTTGTATTCCAACATATAGTGTGATTGAGGTTTTCTTTATCTGAAGTTTCTTGTATAGTTGTGGTAAATATTAGTATGATAGAAATGTTGTGCGGTTTATAAACACATACCTGCCTGAATATCTAAAGGTAATGTACAAGCCGTTTAATACCGAGTTTGAGTAATACTTAGCTGTAGAACAATCGTGCTGCGAGAGTGCTTTTTTTCTATTGTTTAATTATAAACTCTCACGGAGAAATCTTATAGTTCATGACAATTTTTTACTTGCTAAAATTTCATACTGCATAAGGAACCTAGAGCTTAATCTTATTCATATTTTATGCTTTTAACATTTTATAATATTGGCAAGTAATAAATAAATTATTACATTTATTCTGTTTAATAAATATTTAGTTTGCATATACTATACAACGATCTCGGAGATTGCACTGTGATGAAAGTGATTATTATTCAGATAATTTTGACTAGTGTGGTTAAGGCTAGGTATCAGAAAATTCAGACAATTTATGTTAGAAAGCACTCCACAAAGACATTTTAACATAGCCAAATTGCTTTCTAGTGTTTCGCTATTTTCAACCATTGAAACAACTGAAAGTTGTGCATAAATGGAAATTTGCAAGCAGAGATTACAAACTTGATTTAATTTTATTATGTTTAAACTATACATTTTGTAACTTTAAAACACGGAAATATCTTTAAGACGTTTCGAGATTAGAAACATTGGAAGTATTACTAAATCTTAAGAGTATATTCAGGTTAACGTAAGAGTTAAATATGTAATTTCTCGAGTCATTCTAAGACCTTTTTAACTTAGATCTGCTAAGACATATATTGAAAATAGATAAACATAAAAAACTATTTGATATCTCAGGAAAATTGTAATAATGCAACATTTAAAGCGATCTGCTTTTAAATGACTCTTAAATCTCAACAGCAGCTAATGCTTAGTATTCACATACACTGAAGCTAAATTTAGAACGCTTTCCTTATGTCTGCTTTAAATTTTAAAGTATTTAAAATAGTTTGTTTAGTTGAAGAGAGAAATTACCTTTCGGCATTGGTTAAAATGCTGTAAGAAGAAGCATCGAATGCCGCCGTATATTATCGACTGGAAATAAGATCCAATTCCATCAATTAACTTTCCTGTCTTGTACATTAACTTCCTGCCACATTAATTCAGCTACTAAAGTATCTTCACATTAATTCAACTACTAAAGTATCTTGCTTATCATAATTGTTCATCATGTGTAACGTGTATACGAGCCAGTTTCCATTAGAAACTCCTCCATGAAAGCATCCCTCCCTTTAGGCAGATAGCCCTCGTGTGCTTTGCCATAATTAAATAATCCTAATCCAAATCCATAATTGTCCATCCTTTCTTATCCTTGTCTTATTTGTTTACACACCGAACATTTCTTATTTGTTTACCCCCCGAAGTTTGCCAGTCAACTTAACTCCGAAGTTGACAAGGTATAAATTTCTCTCTGAATAGTCATAGCTGTTCAAAAATAATGGTTAGGAAGTACAAGTAACAATAATATATCTACACATATATATATCATGTACTTAACATATTGCTAATATGTGTAAAATCTAAAAGCGTGAATTATTTTACAGATTAAAACATAAAAGCAAGTTTGTAGAGACATTAGATATTTTTGAAGCAGGAGACGTGAAAAATGAGAAAACTCCTTCGCTGGAAATCGAGCCGTGGACCTCTGGAATACGCGCCCAGCGTGCAGATCACCACACCACGAAGGCACGCCAAGAAGGCGGGAGAAATACCTTAAAGGTTCATAGCAAGAACAGGCCTTGATGTATGGCTGGCTTGTCAAACCCAGTATCTTAAGTGGCCAAGCAGTCATCAAATGTGCAATAATGCGGGCCCCGAGACAATAACAAGTCATTTTCATACTTAATTGCGAATTTAAAAAGGTGATTAAATACGTACAAGTTTTAGCTTAAGGAACATAGGGAAAGTCGGGTAAATAGATATCTATTGTTCAGTTACGCATTCTAATAGCGCATCTTTTTCCAATAACCAATTTTCGGATGTTTGGAGACAACACGAAGACCCAAGGACTAAATATTTCGGGGTGCCTAGGGTTAATGACCCTGTACCTCCCCATCATAAAAATGAAAATAACGAGCAGAATTAAAAAAAAATATTATATAACAGATGTTAAGGTTACTTATTTACGAGAAAGTCAAGTTGACTTAAGACAGTTTAAGGAGAAAAAGTAAACGTTTAACAATATTTAAAACTTGATAAAAAGCAACAGTGATTAGCTAGAGTCGATACTGAGATCGTTCGGATACGAAAGTAGCGCGTTAACTTCTGAGCTCGGGAAAGAACCAAGATCTTTCTATTTTCAAACTATGTAAGTTTTTTGGTATTTCTAAATTTTTTTGACACAAATTGAACACAAAAGATAAAAGTTAATATAAAAGAGATTAAGATTAATGGTTTCCGAGGTCACGTGGTCATACATTCTTAATTTAACAAAAGTATTGGTAAATTCGAAATATCCGAGGTTGTTGTGAAACTGATTAGCTGTATCTAACAAATATTAAAAACAAATCTCTTCATTTTGATGTACGAGACACAGATGGCGTTGGCTGTCATTGAAGTAGGAAGAAAAAAAGGGTTTTCCCCTTTCGACCTCGTGACGTGAACTGATTAAGTGTAATAACTTTTGGGGCCAGAAAAATTTCCCGACAATTGTTAAAAAATGTATATATTTTGTAGTATAGAGAGAATATAATTAGATAAATCAACATATTAGAGTTTTTATTACAGATTCAACCTCACACTACCCAGGTAAGTGAGCAAGTTTTGTCTTTAGTTTTTCTGGATTGCTCGGTATCTGGGATGAGTGATAGAGGTATTTTTATTTTAATGATATTTAATGATAAGACTATGTTTTAGTAATAACAAAAAGTGGCGTCCGCGACAGGACTCTTAAGAAATAAACTTTAAAAAAAATATTTTAATGGTTATAGATAGTTTTTGTAAAAAAAATATTTTAATGGTTATAGATAGTTTTTGATGTATTAAAGTATAATTAAGTTTAAATTCGAAACTATTTTTTGTAAAGCAGTTTGTTTTATTTTGAAAGTTAACTATGGAAGCTTTAAAGGCTCTGAAACTTAAACGGGCAGGTTTACGCACTTATTTTGCAAAAACTGCTAATATTTTAAAAACGGAATTAGTAAAAGAAGATTTTTCTGTAGATTTAGTACGAGATAAACTTACTAAACTACAAAATGTATATTCAGATATAAAAAAATGTAGATGATAAAATTCTTGATTTGTTAGCTGAAGACGGGAAAACTTTAGAGGATGATGTTACTAAAGAAATCGAAAGTCGCGAGGTGTATTCTGATGATTTCATAACACTAACTCGGCAAATTAATGAAAAATTGCAATTTTCAGATGAAATCAATTTAGAAACAAGACCAAATGATGGTGCTGGTATTTGTTGTAGTAAGATTAAACAGTATAGACTTCCGAAAATCGAACTTGAGAAGTTTGATGGGGAATTGATAAATTGGTTACCGTTTTGGTCGCAGTTTGAGAAAATTCACACTGACCCTGATTTATATGAAAGTGACAAATTTTCCTATTTGATTCAGTGTATGAAGCCCGGATCACGTGCTAAAGAATTCATTGAAAGCTATCCGGTGACTTCGGAAAATTAAGATAAAGCTGTTTTAGCTTTGAAGGAACGTTTTGGGAAACCTGAATTATTAGTAGAAGTGTATGTTAGGGAACTAATTAAATTAATTGTTTCTAATGTGAAGGCAGATCAAAAGGATAAATTACCTCTTGATAAACTGTATGATAAAATTGAAGCTCAGTTGAGAGCCTTAGAGTCTTTAGGTCTTAAATCGAGCGAAAACACATCGTGGTTATTTCCGATGGTGGAATCGTGCCTCACAGAGGATGTTTTAAAGGCGTGGCAAAGGAGTTCGCTCTTTAACCAGCCTGAAGGAACTGATCTTTCTCGCCTTACCAACTTAATGAAATTTTTAAAGTCTGAAGTGGAGGGTGAGGAGAGATTAAAATTGGCGCGTAATGGACTCGATGGTGTTAGTCGTAAAGAAGGATATCATGATAAAGCAAAGAGGGAAACAAAAGGTAAATTTAAATTTAAGAAACAGGGAAATGTTCCCACTGCCACAGGTTTTCTTACAACCAGAGAACATGCATGTATTTTTTGTGGTAAAATGCATGATAGTAAAAATTGTTACGATGCGCGTTCATTATCTCTTAATGAAAGGATTTCTAAAGTTAAGGAGAAAAAATGCTGTTTAAAATGCTTGGAAACAAATCATATGGCAAAGTTCTGTAAACAGTTTGTTAGGTGTTTTGCTTGTGGTAAATCACACTCAGTTATTTTGTGTCCGGACATTAATAATGAAACTGAACTTCCTACAGAAAAATCAGAAATAGACAACATACATACGGCTACAGCCAGGCAAACTTGTACCGCTGACGTAGCTTTAATGACTTTACGCGTAAGAGTAGCTGGTGTGAAAAAGCATAAAGATGTTAGAGTACTCTTAGATTGTGGTTCCCAGAAATCGTATATTTTGAAGTCATTAGCCACTGAATTGGGGTTACCAATTATTTCCAAAGAAAATGTTGCTCTTACTTTATTTGGAGGTGCCAGAACAGAGGCAAAGATGCATAACAAATATTTGGTAAAATTATGTTCAGCCAGTCCGCGTAAGTATTCAGATCTAGAATTTGAATTTTTAGATCAAGACATAATATGTGGGGATATACCTCGGGTACCCAAGGGTCCAATATTAAAAGAATTACAACGAAACAACATTTGGTTGTCGGATCTGGGAGCAGATTGTCCAAAAATAGAAATGCTCATCGGTAGTGATATTTATGGAAAAATTCTCACGGGATCAGTAAAACAATTAAAAGGAGGACTAACAGCAGTTTGTACGAAACTTGGTTGGACAGTTTGTGGTGTATCGGAGGAATTTGTTAATCACAAAGATAAAGATGCTTCCATTTTGTGTGCATGTTTAGTGGGTCAGGACTTTAAAATCTCCGATCTTTGGAGCTTAGAAACGATCGGAATATTAGATGCTCATCAGAATTCAACTAACGCTGCTGAGGAAGAAATTGCCCACGAACAATTTTTAAACTCTCTTTCCAGAAACGAAGATGGTCGTTATTGTGTCGGATTACCTTGGTTAGTATATAACGCAGAATTGCCATCAAATCGTCATGTAGCAGAAAAAAGATTGTTCAGTGTCACCCGAAAACTCAAGTCTTTACATAAATATGAAGAATATGATAGAAATTTTAATGAATGGATGGAGGAGGGTGTAATTGAAATAGTACCAGACAATGAACTGAATTATAAAGGGCACTACTTACCGCATCACCCAGTATTTAAACCAGACAGTGTCTCAACTAAGATAAGACCTGTTTTTAACGCATCATGTAAAGTTAATAGATCGCCCTCCCTTAATGATTACTTAGTAAAAGGACCAAATTTAATAGAAGAAATCCCTTCAATTTTGTTAAGATTTAGAGAAAAATGCATTGGCGTAACCTCTGATATCCGGCGTGCATTTTTACAGATTGAATTACGGAAAGAAGATAGGGACTTTTTAAGATTTTTATGGTGGGAGAAAGATAATGTACTGAAGGTTTTCCGCCATACGAGGGTAGTTTTTGGAGTAAAGTCTAGCCCTTTTCTATTAGGAGCGGTTATTTCAGTTCATTTGGCACAAGTACCAAAGGAACAAAGTTCTATTGCTCAGAAATTAAATAAATCCTTTTATATTGATAATTGTGTGACTTCTGTTGATAACGAAAAGGAGCTTGTGAATTTTGTGAAATCTTCTACTGAAATATTAGCTGAAGCAAAAATGGACTTACGTATGTGGACCTATGGCCCAGTAGAAAAAGATGTGGAACTAACCCAAAGTACTTTGTGCACTGAGTCCACAATGGAGAATTCTGTACCAGTTTTAGGAATTATGTGGGACAGAATAGAAGATAACCTTTATATTGAAATTAAGACTGTATTGGTTTCGGATGATTTGTCTAAAAGAGAGGTTTTGTCAGTAACGCAGACAATGTTTGATCCTTTGGGTTTCTTGACACCTGTTTTACTGCCTGCAAAGTTACTGCTACAGGAAATTTGGGCGATAAAAGCAGACTGGGATACCAGATAGTATCAAAAGTAAATTTTCGAGGTGGTATAATAAATTACAAATTTTGAATAAGTTGAGAATACCGCGACGTATAGGTTTTGGAGATAGAAGTTCCTGGACACTTCATGTATTTTGTGATGCTAGCCAGCATGCTTATGCCACGGTAATATTTTTGAGATGCGAAACTAAAGAAGAAACATTAGTCAGTTTTGTAATGGCTAAGTCAAGAGTCGCACCCTTAAAAGAACTTACTATTCCCCGTCTAGAACTTATGGCCTGTCTTTTGGGCTTGCGTCTTTCCAAATATGTGACAGAAGCTCTTACATTGGATGACATCCCGAAATACTTTTGGACCGATTCCACCACGGCCATATCTTGGATTCAAAGAAACGATGCGTGGGGGATTTTGTGGGCAATCGCGTGAAGGAAATTTGCGCTTTCACTAAAGCAAATCAGTGGTCATATGTACAGGGTCATTCTAACCCAGCTGATTTACCTTCTCGTGGTTGTTCCCCTCTTCAGTTTTTCGAATTAAATTGGTGGAGAGGGCCTGTTTGGCTCAAAGACCCTAGAGATAGCTGGCCAAAATTAGAGGTTAAGCCAAATGAAACTTTAGTTTTTTCAGAGCGCAGGAAAGGCATAAATTTAAATGTAAATCTTAGTATAACTACAAAAGCGGATAAAGTTAAGTGGTGTGAGAAGTTCTCTAAATTTTCAAAAATGTTAATAGTTTTAGGTTGGATAAAAAGATTTATCAAAAATTGTCAAAAGAAAATTGTAAATAAAGAGCCTTTTCTGTCTGCTTCCGAGATAAAGGAATCTAAAATTATACTTCTTTCACTTGTTCAGGGGGAGAGTTTTCCAGAGACTGGAGACTACATCAATGGTCTTTTGACCGTACGAGATCAGAGTGGCTTAAGAAGAGTAAAAACAAAAATCACCGAACGAGATGATTCTTATGCATTCCGGTACCCGAATTTATTACCTTCTAAGCATTATATTGTTGACTGTTTAATTAGAGATTACCATTTAAAGCATTCTCATGCCGGCGTACAAGCATTAACTGTTATAATTAGAGAAGAATTCTGGATCATTGGTGCAAGACGCCGAATTAGATCGGTGGTGAAACAGTGCGTCCGTTGTAAACGATTTTCAGCAAAACCTCCAACTACTGCACCCATTCAATTACCATTAGACAGAGTTCGAGATGCGTTCGCATTTGAAGTTACCGGCATAGATTTATGTGGCCCTCTGATTCTCAAAAATAAAAACAAAACCTGGGTAGTACTGTTTACGTGTGCTGTATATAGATGTGTACATTTGGAACTAGTGACATCCGTAAGTACCGAATGCTTCATTCAAGCGTTTCGTCGGTTCATAGCCAGAAGAGGTCGGCCATCTACAGTTTATTCAGAGAACGGCACAAATTTCGTCGGTACATCTGCATTGCTGAAAAAGGTTGACTGGGTAAAGGTAATTGCTCAGGAAACTTTGCATCCCATCACTTGGAAGTTCATTCCACCCACTGCTGCTTGGTGGGGCGGATGGTGGGAGCGTCTAATCCGCACAGCCAAGAATTTGATTGTGAGAGTCTTAGGACAAGCTGCAGTCAATTACGAAGAGTTACTCACCGTCATCTGTGATGTGGAAGCCGTAATAAACTGTCGACCACTAACTTATGTGTCAAATGACTCTGAGGATCTTCTACCATTAACGGCTTCCATGTTCTTACAGGACATTAAGGTTTCAGGTACAGCAGATTTGAATGCTTTAGATCGAAATAAACTCTTGGCTCGTCAGCGTTTCTGCCAGGAACTTCGAGAACAATTTCGTAGCCGTTTCCGCAAGGAGTACCTTGGACAGTTAGTACAAAAGCATGGACAGACGGACTGTGAATTAAAAGTTGGAGACATCGTGCTAATAGGTCGTGAGAACCTTAAAAGAGTGAACTGGCCAATTGCTCGTGTCCAAGAACTTTGTACAAGCAGAGATGGACGTGTAAGAGTTGTAAAAGTGAAAACTAGAAATGGCATACTGATTCGTCCTGTACGTAAACTGTACCCTCTAGAAGTGTGTTCCTGTACTAAGGATACCATTATTTGATTTTTGATTTTCCTTCTGAAAATCAAAAAGGTGGGAGTGTTGTGAAACTGATTAGCTGTATCTAACAAATATTAAAAACAAATCTCTTCATTTTGATGTACGAGACACAGATGGCGTTGGCTGTCATTGAAGTAGGAAGAAAAAAAGGGTTTTCCCCTTTCGACCTCGTGACGTGAACTGATTAAGTGTAATAACTTTCGGGGCCAGAAAAATTTCCCGACAATCGTTAAAAAATGTATATATTTTGTAGTATAGAGAGAATATAATTAGATAAATCAACATATTAGAGTTTTTATTACAGATTCAACATCACACTACCCAGGTAAGTGAGCAAGTTTTGTCTTTAGTTTTTCTGGATTGCTCGGTATCTGGGATGAGTGAAGGAGGTATTTTTATTTTAATGATATTTAATGATAAGACTATGTTTTAGTAATAACAGAGGTAGAATTTAACCTGCGGGAATAGATGTATAAATGAAGTTAAAGAGATTGATAATAATACTTGAAGAACATTTTTGTTAGTGAATGGTGAAGAAGTTGTAGAAATATACCAATATTAGTGTTGAATAAGCACTTCTTACGTCACAGAAACGACAGCTCCAGCGGCGCCCATCACAGACAGTGTCGTAGCTGGAACTGAAGTTGAGTGAGTGAGATATGGTCTTGACGGAAGACTCCTGAAGCTAATCACGGAATGAGGACATTTTGCAGAACTCGGAATCGACGAGTCATAAGCAGGAATGGACTGAAGTTCACGATTATCAAACGGTTCGATTTTAGATAATAAAGTTTGACTCTTTTAATTAAGACATTAATTGACTTAATGTGCGAGTTCGAATGAATTATCTTGCTACGGACGTACCAGGGTTTACAAGAAAGTATAAAGTATTTCGCCCGACCTTTTAACATGCTTTCGTGGTGTAGTGGTCAGCACGCTCGACGCGAATTCGAGAGGTCCGTGGTTCGAGTCCCGCCGAGGGCATTGCTCATTTTTCATCTCTCCTTCCACCAGCGGCCGAGCGGTAAAATCGCTGAACACTGTTAGTTCGGTCCGAGGTTCGAATCCCGCGAACGGGCTGGCTGCATGGGTGTTTTCGTGGTTTTCCCCATGTGTAACGTCTATACGAGCCAGTTCCCTTAGAAAGTCCTCCACGAAGGCATCCCTCCCCTTAGGCAGATAGCCCTCGAGGCTTTGCCGTAATTGAATAACCTAACCTAACCTAACCATCTCTCCTGGTTCGAAATAACCTAATGTCTCTACAAACGTACCAGGATAAACGTAGTGTATGACTTTGAAGGATTGGAGTTTCATAATATGTGTCTTTGCAGTGGTATTCCAGATAGTATATGCATGCATAAAATTAGCCTAATGATTGATGCAGAGAAAGGATCTTTGATTTTGCTTGATAGAAGGCTCTTCCGAGCTAATAAAAGGAATAATTGGGATTTGCCAACTTTTGCTCTTTTTAGCACAAAGTCAGTTTGAAGACGTCAAATTAATTTCAAACCCAAAGTCAACTAAGAATTACATAAGGGGATGCAATCGTTGAAGTGCTTTAAGTTAATGACAGGTTACAGGAGGCGGGGATAGTGACGCAAGGCTAAGTGACGTATTCTATCAAAGATGTTGCAAATTGGTCCGAGAAGTCGTAATGAGACCATGGTTACTTTTACAATGTCTATACAACGCAACAAATAAGCAAAATATTTGTCGTCGCATCTTGGAAATTTAATTTGCCGACGTCAATGAAACGTCGTGATATGACCAATTTTAGACATAATTGTTCTAACCTTTCTTTATCAGCGTTACTTTTAGAATGAGGAAATGCTAAGTCTGCTTTTTTCAAGAATTTAAAGTCCGCGCAAGATTCATTTTCTAATTTTATTTCATTTAAATAAAATAATCTAAAGTGAATGCATCTAATAAAATATAAATACGTTTCAAATATTAAATTTAATTAATGTTAAAAAACACTCGCTAAATTGTTATTTAAAATTTTGTTTTTCTAAATATGAGGGCAAAACATTTTAAAATTAAAATAATCTATAAAATAATTTTTCTAACAAATCTATAAAATAATTCGAAGTTCGAAAAAAGTGTTAGCTGCTTTTCTAAATAAAAAGTAAGTGAATTTTTTAATTATTGAATAAAAATATTTTTACTTGTTATCAATTTTTATAGCATTTTAATGTGTTTCATTCGTTGCCTCATTCAATCACATGTATTCTTATTTGTTATCCTTAGAGGTTTTATGTTCATGACTTTTTTGTCGATAGATTTTGATCAATGTATTGCTAACAGTAAACGTTAATACCGAAAATTAATTTTAAAAGTAGTTGCTCATGCCATATATAAAAAAGTAATTACATAATTCAGTGTATCATTGCACGATCAAATTACGTAAATGGAAATCTGAGCTTCTCTGTCTGATGGAGATTATGTTATTCTATCAAAATGCAGTTGCGTGTTTCGATACAAGGAAACATTTTTATTTGTAAATAAAAATCTATTGATCGCAGTTATATAAGATAATAAAGCGCAGTTTTTCCCTCTCTCCCTCGCATGCAACTTCCAGTTGTGAATGCTTTTGCAGAGCAAATTTCTATGAATATTATATTGTATTAATATTCAGTAATTTTATTGTGGGCTATCACGAAAGTTTGCACCACAAGGAGATATTCCGACAGAATTATTTCTGCTTGGATAATTTACTTAACAAATTTAAAGTCATTAGGAAAGTTTAAAACACATTTGAACATGATTAATAAGCTTTAAATCTGAAGTACCCAAAAGTTCTTGCCCCCGTAGACCATCTGCCAATTTTTTTTCTGTTTTTACTGACCCCTTCTTAGAGGTTTTTCCAAAGCCAGGAAGGCTGTGTAAGATTTATACTCGAACATTCCAAAACGTTTACAGAGTAAAACTTAAGGTAAGGTGTCACATGAGACATACGAAATTTAATTGGTAGAGTGAAAAGTTACCTGACAGTGACAGCTGTTAAGCGAAATTTTTTACCTGCTGAATGGTTTGGAACACTACCGTAATACTAAAGTTTTAATAATTCATCAGTTTGAGGCGTCATCAGCTCAGACAGCTGACACAAAGCACTTTGACAGGGTTTATTCTAGATTGACAAGTTCAAAAATGAAGAATATGTAAACTTTTTATTCGTATATGTTTATTAATCAACACGGCACAAAATACAAATATACTAAAAATGAAGAATATGTAAACTTTTTATTCGTATATGTTTATTAATCAACAAGACACAAAATGCAAATATACTAACAATACGACACAAAATACAAATATACTAAAAATGAAGAATATGTAAACTTTTTATTTGTATATGTTTATTAATCAACACGGCACAAAATGCAAACATACTAACATTCTTACATAAAGTAAGTATACACACAGAAAAACCAATGTTTGTAATCGGAGAGATGAACCTAATGCTTTCATTGCATATTTTTAATATTTGGATTCAAAGTAATCAGGGTTAACTTTAAATCTTTTCAGTGATTGCAAGTCTGTTCATTTTGATTTTGTAAGAAGACTGGTAACCTCGCTTAAAACCCTTTCCACGAGGTAGGAAGATGGAACAGTTATCAAAACATTTCTTGCGACAGTCCGCGATGTAGGATAAGTAAGAGATATGTCTCTCTAAAGCTAGAGTGGTTGATATCCCTTTTTAATCTGTATCTAAAGTTCTTTATTAGTGCTTAATCCAATCAGTTCTTGTAATGTAACATCCTGTTCTTCATTATCACCGTATTAGGTTGATAATTCATTGTGGTGTTTCCATAGTCAAAGCATCCTCAGACCTGATTTTAAATGTCTATATGAAGGGCATTTAAATGTTGAACCTAGTCCGAAACCTCAACATCCTGTCAATTTGTGACAAACTGGGAAACTGGGAAAAGTGCCTCAGTCCAATATTTTGATTTATTAGATTCAATCTGGTAAGAAAACGTGCAATGATGGACTTGGTTTTTATTGCATTTAAATTGCCACTCTGTAACTGCAAGTTAAGCTACTGAGATTTAATAAACAAATATGTTAAATAAACAATATTTCGTTTCCATTTCGCTAAATGCTCTTTCAAAATGGGATCTTTATCATCCAAGAATTAAAATCGTCTTAAAAGTAGAAAAAAAATCTTGTCAAACATAAGCCTTTTGTAGCGTAATGGAGTAATCTATGAAAGTTCTTGTCATCATCTTCACACAACGGCGCAGATAACCTAGAATTCAGAGTGTTTCACCAAATTTTGTTTCACTGCATTTAGAACGGATTGAAGAGGCTAAGGCAGTCTGCCACTCCGAATTTTTGCAACTGAATGTTGCCGATGAATGATACAGTGAATTGCAAACATATACCAGTTATATTTTGTTTTAACTGATCTACAAAACTACGATAGCACCCAAACAAAGCAAGTGCTCTATCTGTTCCTACTCACGCTATATCACATAAAGGGATTGCTTTTCCCATTACATAATCTGTGTAAACATTAAACATTGTATCGCTTTCAGTGTTTGTTGCCAAAGTCCTCGCGAAAAGCAGTGCTTTATGGATTTCTTCGTCCATGATATAATGAACAGAAGCGAATAATAGTGCTTCATTACCAGGAAAATTTAATTCGTCCAACTGCGTGAAAAAATGGATCATTTTCAGATAATTACGCAAGAAGCTTGTAGAGTCTTTAGGTTATTTTGAAGTTTATTGGTTATTATTTGCCCTCGCCGGGACTCGAACCGGGAACTATCGAATACACGCCGAGTGGGCTGCTGTTATGACACGAAGAAATGCTAGAAGAATGGACAAAATACCTTATGTATTCTTTTTAAAGGGCGACTGGGAGCAGGAGACCCAATCGCCAAATCCTGATGGTGACGAATTATCGTCCACCACCTTTTTAGATCAGGCGTCACTGTAGAGTCACTAGAATATTTTGAAGCAGGAGACATGAAAAGTGAGCAGTGCCCTCGCCGGGACTCGAACTGAGACCTCTCGAGTAAGCGCCGAGTGTGTTATCTTTACACTAGGAAGGCATGCTAGAAGGAGGGACAAAATACTTTATAAGTTTTCATCATTATCATTTATTTCATTACTCCATCGTTTATCTTTGTCACTGCTCAAAGGGATTCTTTTGAGTACATCATGTGAAGCTTTGTGTAGAATAGTTTTCAAAACCTCTCAAATGGCTGGCAAAGTTGGCTAGTCTCCGATTGAACGCGGCTTTCATGATTTTGCGATAAGTTTTGAGATACTGTAAGCCCCCGGCAACTCATCATCGTCTATTTTTGAGGCGAACATACTCTTCACTGTGGGTCTCTTGTAAAAGTTTCTCGTTCAGTGTTTGAAATTATTTCAAGTCTTTACCTTCTTTATCACTATGGCACCTTTTCAGATGATCCTCCAGCTTGTATGGCTTCATAGAATCATTGCTTGAAACTTTGTTGCATAAAAAAAAAAAAAAAAAAAAAACATGGGCAGATGTTTGTTCCACAAGGATGGAATGAAGATGATTTTTAGATATACAGCTATTTACTGACTACGTTTCGTTTTTAGATTCGACCATGTTTAGGAGCAATTATCATTAGACAGAAATTGAGCTTTTCAAATATGATAAGACACAGCTATTAAAAACTGATTTGTAGTGTAAAACCTCGCTTTAAGTTGTCTTGTATTGAGTTAGCTATAAAAGATGTTTTTCAAGCTGGGGCATTATTTTCACTATATTGTAGTCCTCAATAAATAAAGTTACACTGCAAAATTTACCTTCATAAAGTTTTGAATAAAATAAAAATAAAAATCCCACCTTATATCTATAAAAAATGTCTTAATCAGTCGATATGAAATTGGTTATACTCGTTATAATGTTAAATATTATATTGTGGTTTAAAGAAGAGTGCTTCATTTGCCCCAAAACATAAACTATTCTCAGAACTACCTTTGCAGTTACTTTTTCGATGCGTCCGCTTTAAATTTTTGAAATTACACCGGATTGTAAACATGATTGTTGTCTCTATGTAATCTGAAGAACTAAAATAAATATTTTATATATATATAAAGAAATTACTTTTGTCAAAGTTGAAAACAGATAAATTTGATTCACTTTAACTTGTATGTATCTGACCACCTATTTATATTTTTGAAAATATTTCCTTATCTGTTTTTTCTCAAAATTCATAAAACGAATATGGTGTTTATCTCTGAAACTCATACTTAGGAAAAAACTATTTACTATTTCCTCACGCCTGTGCGAGAAGTCACTTGGCTTAAAAAGATCTATCTTCGCATGATAGCCAAAGGGTGCGATCTCATACCCTGAGTTCGGTTGTGTAATATTTACTTTTAAAGGAGATGAAATCCATTTTGACTTTGCAATTTATTCTATATTTAAAAGGTGAACAGTTTCTAGTTTTTAAATTAATACCGAAGATGTATTGTACTAGCAAAGGTAAATTTGAAAACCATTTGCAATTTATTCTATATTTAAAAAGTGAACAGTTTTTAGTTTTTAAATTAATACCGCAGATGTATTGTACTAGCAAAGGTAAATTTGAAAACCATGAGACCTGTCACAGAGAATTTGATTTGAATTGTATCAACAAGTTTGTATCCAATAAAAGTAGGATCTTTGCTTCTAAGCTTCACCAAATTGAATTCATATCTTTCATTCTGAATACATATCAAGCAATGCATTGCTACTGAATGAATAAAGAGTAAAATAAATTCTAATCATAAACATAGTTTTCTTGAAATGAAATCATAATAAACATCTTTAAAAGGAACGAAATCAATATAAAAGAGGAATGGTAATTTTTTTTCTCTTGAAATGACATAGGTGCAAACACATTGAGAAGAACGAAACCATTTTCTGATATTGCACTGCGAATGTTATGCTCTGAATTTTATTTTTTATTTCTCAATGAAATAACTTTATTATGGATACTGGAATTTCACTTTACATTTTTCTAGCATCATTCCCGATTCTTGTATTTAAGAATTTGAAGACCGTATTCCGCATTTTTCAAGTAGCGTTTTATACTAATTATGTACCAAGAACCTACAAGGTTTAAATTAACCAGTTATCTTTTTATTTTCGGTTTCTATATATCTGATTTTGTCATCTTCCACCAGGATGCAAAATAATTTAAGTATAAACAACCCTCAGTTTCAAATGTTGTCAGAGAGAATAGCAAGTTAAAACGACTGTACTTTGGATTTTGAAGTTTTCTAATTAGCTTGTCGGCAACGATTTGCTTTTTGGTTGTACTACTTCTAACACGTTAAATGACACGAAAAGCCGCTGATAGTCTCAGTTTTATAAAAATATAGTACTTATGTATTTTATGAATATTGTTAGCTTGTCCATTCTGGATGCGTATGTTAGCATCAAAATTGAACGAATGAAATGAATTTAAAGATTAGTAATTTTATCCAAACGGATTTTCAAGATGGTAAATGACGCGGCATGTTTCTCTGAGACTTAAGTAATTATTAAATGCATTCATGCATTAAAACAGTAAGTCGTACTGCTGTTATCAACTTATAACAGAATACTTTTGCAGTACAGTCCGATATACCATTTTTTTTTCTTTCTTTCTGTCTTTTTTTAACGTTTCTTGGAATTTAAAGCCACTGTTATGTTTGTTATTAAACATTAGAATCTTAAGAGATATGATAGCCATATATTTTATTTCATTTATATATTTACTACTTTATATATTATAAACAAAAGTCTTATTGTTTCCTATAATTAAAAGTGCTTTTTGTTGTAGGCACTAGAGGAAAATTTGTTGCTTTATTAGAGCTTGCTTATTTGTTACATTATTAGAGCAATGCAAAGTTTTTTGGAATTTTGATTATATACAGATACACTTAGGAAATTTCTTATTTATTGGGTGTAGAAAATATTAACTTGTTAAGTTGGAAATATATTTGTTAATTATTGAAAATAGAGTTTTAATATACTTACCGCTTCTTTAGAAATCCTTCTGTTCATCATCTTTTGGTTTTATAAAATAAGTGTAATTTTATATCATACCCATGCATGGTTTTCTTAATAACATATTCCGACAATTACTTCTTTCCCAATTAACTGTGTCATAAATTCTACTCTTTTAAATGCTAACTCCTAGAATCGTAAAGACAGACAGGTAACGTTTAGTCAATCGTAGCAACTTGTGGTCATAAAACAACTTTCTTAAGCAGAGTAAGAAGTCGTAAATTCTTAAGCAGAGTAACAGAAACGCAGATTTAAGTTTAAAATAAACTTTTCTAACACTCAACGTGTTTTTTTTAAACACCTAACCTGACTATGGCCCCAAACTTTAAAAACATGTAACAGAACACTAGTTACTTGGTGAGTAATGATAAGAACAAACTTACATTTCTGTTTGAAAACGCAATTTATGCTTGCTCAGTTTTATTACTTTGAATTTAATTGTTGTTTGTTTGGTATTATACTTTAGGTTCATTAATTTTCAATTTTGATTTTATGTCCCTTTTAATAGTATTTAAACTTAATTGATTTGCTAATTTAAATTGTTTAAATTTTCCCCTTACTTCTTATACAATTAACGAACCTCTATTTTCTGATTCAGCTGGTATTTTCTGACTATTTGTAACTTAGTAAATTCTTCTGCGAACTTCTGGTAGACTCTCTTGTCGATGCATCTCGTAGAAGTCCCACTATTGTGTGCTGGAGGTTAGCGATCCTCTTCGGTTTGATTGATGGGAAAGTGGGGTTACTCACCACAGGTCATAATCATCAGTGGAAATCGAGAAGTCAGTCAGTGAAATCATGGAGAGCTGTGTCCACCTTGATTGGCTCAAGGAATGGAAAGGTCCTTCCAGTCCTAAAACCACTACTATATGCACTAAATCCCTTTGCTTTTCCTTTTTTTAACAGATATGGTCTTTCAGAAATTCTCGAGAATAAAATGAGCGAAATACAAGGTCCAAAGGAAATTCTCCCTTCCTCCCTCGTACAAGTAATATTTATCCAGTGAAAAAGTAATCACGAACTTAAGTAATTTGTTTTAATATTACGACCGTTAGATGCAATTTGAAATTCTTAATTGCCTCCGGGTGTTATCCAGATCAGAAATGTAAAGTATATATATATATATATATCATAAAAATTTTACTTGTTTGTAATTGGATAGTCTAAATTTTAACCCGGTGTTTTAACTTGTCTTTGTAGTTTTGTCAGCATATGAAAAAGAAATGAAATTTACCATTGATTAACTGGAAATTTTTTGTACGATATTTTAGACAATATGAATTGTTAAGCTGCATGTATTATAGTTTTTTACCTGTATGATTATCCTTTTATAATGATTATATTATGCAGAAAATTATAAGCAGACCAGTTTACGAAACTGGTCACCTCCCAGGTTTTTCAAGGTATTTATGATTTACATATTTATCATGAATTATTATTTAACCAGCTGCCACCTATGCATCTTCTGTCGTTCTTATAATTAAGGTTGTGAACTACATTCTCAAAGTACAAAATAAATAATGTTCTCTTTTAAACTAAACAAGCCTATTCATTTAATAGTTTAGTTTACACAAACCATTTATTTACACTGAACCATTTAGTGGGTTATAACATTTAATGAATTTACGCACTGCAAGATTGTTCCTTATATGTTATAATGTTATGGCATTTATGCTTTGAAATTTGAAATATTTTGATGACAAATGGAATACACTCATACTATTTCTCAGAATGATGTAACATAATTATTTACCTATATTTTTGAATCACTTATTTTTTAAACATGCATATTTTATCTTCAAAAGTGAAACGTCTATAGCGTGAAAGAAAAATGTGCGTAAGGCATGGTTACCACTCATTAGCGTCATCTTACTTTTAGGATACATTAGTATTTTTTGAGGATACTATGGTTTCACACAGAAATTATGAGAAATGGATGAGCTATATAACTGAAAATTACTTTTTTATCATTAAATGAACTTTGGATAACAGCTTCTTGATTGAGAGATTACAAACTAGATAGGGGCACATGTAGCATAAGAAAGAGTAAGAGGTTATATCTGTACTTGTAAAATATCTTGCGGGAGTGCAATAAGTTAGCTAACCAATTAATAAGAAAGGCCGATAAAAATTATAATGCGGAATATGTTTCCGTTGCTTGACGTAGATCATATTTTGAAAAATATATCTTGACAATCATACTGAGAAAGGGCAAGAACAATGGAAATTTCGTAAACCGGGAATACGCATCTTTAACTAACTATCAACAGTTGATCTAATTCGTAATATTCGATTCCGCAGTTATCAAGATAGTACGTAACAGTACATGGACTCTTAGCATTATTTTACTGTATACATGTATTTACCAATACTGATTATTGTGTTTGGGGAGACATCGGATTTTCTGCTCATTATACACTCTTAGACAAAGAAAAAAAAAAAAAAAGACGAAACAAGAAGGGACGAAAATCGGTAGAAGTGATGTACATGTACAGGAAAACAAATGATTACAGTTTGAGAAAAATTGGTTGATTTATTGAAGTGATAGAGCTTCACAAGGTTAAAAATGTCAACGCGTTTTTCCACTTCTAGCCCTTATGCAAGCAGTTATACGGCTTGGCATCGATTGATAGAGGTTGTGGATGTCTCCTGAGGAATATCGTGCCAAATTCTGGCCAACTGGCGCGTTAGATCGTCAACATCCCGAGCTGGTTGGAGGGCTCTGCCCATAATGCTCCAAACGGGCTCAACAGTTGAGAGATCCGGTGACCTTGCTGGCCAATGCTGGTAATGTTCGTCAAGCACTAAGGCAAGCAGTTGAAACATGTGCAGTGTGGAGACGGGCATTATCGTGCTGAAATGTAAGCCCAGGGTGGCGTGACATGAAGGGCAACACAGCGGGCCTTAGAACTTCGTCGATGTACCTCTGTGCTGTAAGGTTGCAAAGTATGACAACCAAAGGGGTCATACTATGAAATGAAATGGCACCCCAGACCATCACTCCTAGTTGTCGGCCTGTCTGCCGGAAGACATTCAGGTTGGTATCACACCGCTGTCTGGGGCGTCACCAGACTCGCCTTCGCTGGTCATCGGGGCAAGTTCAAAGCGGGACTAATCACTGAAGACTATTCTACTCCAGTGAGTAACATTCCAGTGCGAATGAGCCCGACACCACTGCAAATGGGCTTGACGTTGTACAGAGGTCAATGGTAGTCGGCGCAAGGGGCGTCGTGACGTCTGCCTCCTTTCTGTGAGCCGTATATGAATGGTCCTTGCGGTCACTGAAGCACTAGTTGCACGTGCAAACGATGATAATGATGCATCTGAGGCTGTGAGTGCCGCTCTGATGATTGCTCTGTGTTCACGTTCTGTCGTTTCTCTAGGCCTACAGCTTCCTTCTTGAGGCTGTGTGCGGCCTTGGTTCACCCATTCCTGCCAACATCGTTTAATAGTGACATCGCTCCTGCTCAAATTCGCCGATAAGACCAACCGGCTTCTTTGAATCCAACTACACGACCTCTTTCAAATTCTGACATCTGTACCTGTATGCGAGGCATTGTTACTGTCTACCAGAGTTTTCCCCCGATGGTTGACTCAGGCGAACGCCTGGGAAGTACTGGTTAGGATCTGTACCTAGGCAGTCTCAACCACGGGAGTATATAATCACTCTTCACAGACGGCCTGAGGGGTCTCGGGACAGGGTAAGGCTCGGCAGGGACCGTACTGGCACTGTCTTGTCTGCCCTTGCTCTGTGGGTTCGAAACATTGTAGATTGATCAGTGGGTGGGGTGGCACTAATCCCGTTTGGCAATAGTCTTCAGGTCGGGAGCCCCTTACTCCAAGCATTGTCTACCAGAGTACACGGAATGAAATTCGTGAAGAATTTATGACCTGGAATCCTAATTTCTTCTAGTAAATATCCTGCCACTTGCGCAGATCAGATGCGCTGTAGCGACAACTGTTCATTCATTGGCAGCCAAAATGTAAAATTTTGCATTTTCCGTCGAAACCTGTATGCATATCAATTTGTGTCCAATTTGCTTTATATCTTCTCGGTCGACGTGGTGCATCGTTTTGTTTTCTCTCTAAGAGTGTATAGTGAAAAAACCCTTGAAGAAACAATACCATACTGAATTTCTTGTAGTTAATGTCATTTCTTTCTAAAGATTCCCGATTAAGCAAAGATATCTTGTTCGCAAATTTCTATAATTATTAATCTGATTTCTGCATTTGGAAAAAAAGTATTTTCCATCTTGCTTTAAAAAAGAATATAATAGTAGCATATTTATTTCTACCTCAAATTTCATTATTTTATTCGTAAACTCACTTTTATTTGCAACTTTATTTTATGAGCGTAATGTGTAAAGGCTTAATTAAGACATTATGGTTATTTTCATGACCAATTTTATGAATGTTTGATCAAATGTTGGGGACTCTATGAACCGTGGACTTTATGAACTTCCGTGGACTTTATGAACCGTGGACTTTATGAACTTTATTTCATTTTAACTTTTAATTTTTCAATCTTCTTTCATTGATAGACAATCAATTCATAACATACAGAAGAAATCAATTAAGAGGAATGAAATGGACGTAAAGCCATTGTCTAGGTAACACATTTATTTGATTACCTGTTCATGGTCACAGATTTCGAATGTGAAATGATGGCCCATTAATAATTGCCGTAGTTACTGCAATGTTAAAAACAAACATGCAAACGCGCATTCATTGTGTCGTACAGTTACCGTGTGTCATTTTGTGCGATTGACACACGGTAACTGTGTCAATCGCACAAAATGACACACGGTTGCCTTATTGATATATGAGAAAGTAAAAATGCAGTGTCTTTAAGTTTCTATAGCATGAAAAACAAGAACCATTAGTATTTAGCTTCTGTTTTATTCTTTTTTTAAACGTATTCCATTGGTGGTAACGATTAGTTATTTATTGCGGGAATTTTCCATAACAACAATTTCACATTAATTTCACATTCCCCTGCCATCGAACATTTATCTAGTGTTTCCCAAACCGTAACTTCTATCTTCTGAGTGAAATAATAAGATCAATTCATTCGTCTTTGCTAAGATAAAAACCTATGCTTGATTTGTATTTCTTCTTGAAGTTAAGGCTTAGAATGAAAAGCGCCAATAGAAAAGTTAAAACCATTTGAAATCTTAAACACTGCAAGTGATCTACAGAATTACTTTTTTTAATTTAAAGAAAAGAGTAATAGGTTGATTTCTGTTAAGTTTCATTACCATAAAATTTTGATTAGAAGCCGAATCAAAAGTTTTTATAAGTATGATTACTACTGTGCGAAATTTGTTTTAAAGGTTCATCTCATTTCTGGTTCATGATGAGCAGAAGATTAAGCGACAGTAGATTATTTTAATTAGTGAACTTTATAGTAAAATTATACTTTGATCTAAAGAATTACATAATATATAACCTTGTATGAGGTATATATTGTAATGACCATGAAAAATGTCAATTCAAGCCATATTTGAATTTACTTATTAAAATATGGTTTGAATTGCCGATTCAACCTTACTTAGGATTTAACAGTTAGAAAATTTACTCCATGGAGATAGCTAAAAACCGTGTTTGGTTCATACCTGTGGTCAGGAGCTATCCCCAAGGCTCACTACTAGTACTGCTGCTGCTTAAATGATCAATACTGGTGTTATGTTCTTAGAAGTGTTTAGAGGTGGTCTTATATTGGAAGCCGTTGAGGTAAGATATCATTGTAAATGAAGTTCCAAACTAAATGTCTTCTTTTTTGTGGTCTTATGCATTTTTTCTTCTTATTTATGCAATTTCAGATTTTAATACCCAAATCAAAAGAAGCTACGTAAAGCATAGATTAATGATAAGTAATAAGTAAATTTTTATTCTTCTAAATCTTCAGTTTCGCGGAAATTTAGTACAGATTTATGTACTGTGTAATATAAATGCTATCATTTTGCAGTGGAAAGTATAATACATCACAAGGAAATTTAAGTGATTGAGAGGTAAAATGTAGGTGGGGAACTGAGATAAGTTTCTCTGATTGAGAAAAGAACAGAAAGGAGATCTGTGGCTGACTAGCTTGTTTCCAAGGAGAACATTTCAGAATCTTCTAAAAGGTTTGTCTTAAATGGCAAGGATATTCACTGTGTTTAGAATCAAGTGTTTTACTTTTAAACCTAACAATGGAGAACAAAAGTAGCTCAGTTTCTTCACTTCTTCTAAGTTTACATATAGGGTATGGCCTCTAGCACTCAGTATTAATACTTTAATCTGTAGGTATAGATATTTCAATCCTTCTTTACAAAACAAATCAAGACGCCTTGTAAATGCAGTTGTGTAATAGGCCTTTTGTTCTTTTAATAAGTTTAAATGGTATGATGAAGTCAATTTGCTTAAAACATTTAAAAAGTTGAAAACTAAATTCAGGCAAGAAAGGCAGATAAATGGTAGGATAAAAAAGCTTTCTCAGTAAGTCAACTTAAATTTGAAAGAAATGACTATCTGGAATTTTCCTTATGGAGTATGTGAAAGTACTGGAAAATTTCTTCAGATAACATTACTTTCATTTGTCAAGGTGACAGCAATGGGTAGTGGTTTATAACATCGAGTAGTGGAAAATAACCTTGAATTCCTAAGAGGACTGAAGAATTTCGACTTTGCTCTAAAGGACGGGAAACCGTAGCGATTATGAAAATGATTAGACTGGCTTCTGCGTCACTTTTTCAGATTTTAGGAAGTTTATTGTTAGCTAACACATGAATAATGGTTAGATAAAAACTGCTTTACTGGAATGGATGGTGCTGCTATTTGCGTCGTTTTCTGATGCTTGAATATCTCTGACCACTTCACCTACCTGTAAAATTCAAATATTTGCCTTTCTTTCTTCCAAAGATAAACCTTTTTAAACCTAAAACTAGCCTTAGAAATGTTTCTTTCTTCCTTTCCTCAGCTATGAAGTTCTATTTACAAAACGCCTACTTGTCACACTTAAGGATGTGTAATATCGTCTCCCTACCCATTAGATAGTATTTTGCATTCTCACTCTCTTATCTGAAAATTAACAAAAATGATCCTTCAACTCCCCGGTTTCAAATGAGCAGTAGTTTTATACCAATGACAGCTGAAAGAGGTCCGAATTGCATTCCTATTTTTGTCTTTTTAAATGAATTCATCCTTGAATTATCTTCATATCTTTTCGTTCTTACCGCATTCTGGGCGATCGGCAAACACGGAGCCTGTTATCTTATGATGTGTTGCATTTACTCTGGAACGAATAATTGTGCGTGAATAATAGAAATATCTGTCTCCGTTATTTAACTACGTTTTAAGAACGAGCTTATCATGCTTCTTCTGTTTTACTGTACGAATATTTTACTCCTCGAACACTTAAAAAGTCTAAACGTATCCACAGACGTGCGTTAATACCAAGCTATCCAATCTCCATTTTATTATGTCTATGTATAAGATCTAAGAACAGCTACTCCTTTGAGGTGATTCTATATTTTGTATGATGATTCTATAATATTTGAAATGATGTCGACGACAAGAATTACAATTATATCAGTGAATCATAAATGGATCAGTGAAGCCAATTAGCATTTGAAAAAGTTCTATGATACTCTTTCAAGAATATTTCAAAAGTATTGCATTAATTCTAGGATAGAGAGCTATTAATTGACAGATAACATTCCCAAATTATGGAGATCCATGAGATTTGGCTAATCGTTTGCACCTGTTGCTGAGAAATTTCTACTTGTATTACTGGCGTAGGTAGATTTGAGAGCTTTGAAAACTTTCATTCGAATTGCCCATAATAATAAATTACATAAATATTACTGGAATCAAAACATGCTGGATGGCCTATGTCGAATCTTTGAATGAGATGTTTCTCAGGTCACATACATTGAAGTATTAAACGCGTCCATTTGTTTGATGATTTCCTTCTTCCCTACACATGGATACTCCATAGGCATCTAACTACATGTCACAATAACTCTCGTGTGTTCAAAAGAGAAAAAAATACATACTTAAAATTAAGCACATATATACAGCCAGTGCTACACATCAAATCTGAAGTTTTTTTCAGCTTATTTATATATAGTTAAAATTTCATGGAATAATATCACTTAACAGTAAATAAGGCAACACGAAATGAAGAAATGTTTATATTATCACATGTTTGAAAAAACATCCTTTCATGCATGTGTTATGTGTTTTGCGGTCGGTTTTTAACGTAACGTCTCTTCAAATGTACGTAGAAATATGCTTAAAACATCTAGGATTATAGACGTTGGCCACAAATATGAGTTGAAGACAGAGCAAGAATTTTATAATAATTTAGGGCACATATTCGAAACTCAGAAGCTTATTCCTTTTCAATGGAATGGAATACGTAGTAAATATAAATACATAATGTTTATAATCCATACATATACCATTTAAACGTGAAAGTTGATACTGTCATAAAAATTCGATAGTTCCTTTAAATCAGGAAAGCATTTCCGATCCTGCATTGCTATATGATTCGGAATCACTGGGGTGCGTCCTACCCCTGCTAGAAATTCTGAAACGTGGTACTGAGGCACCTTGTATGTTGTCTTTAGTATGAGTTTTGCATTTCAGTTTTGCATATAAGTTTTTTGTGTATCATATTAAGATCTCCTACTTATAACATTCAATAACAAGTTCCGATCCATCAACGGCTAAGGGAATAGTAGTTTTGATATCAGATACACCATTAATATTCATAAATTTATTTTTATCGTACTGAAAGTAGATTTATGAATATTGGTCTCGTGGGAGGCAAAATTTAAGTAATTAAGTAAATTTGGTTTGTCTTTAACATGTCAAATTACTGTACTACTGTCAAATTACTAAGTACTAGAATATATTTTAAATCTTAATACTTTTTTATGAATAATTGTTTTATAATGCTTATATTTCATAAATATATTTCAATATTATGTTATTGTATTTGTTTATCTTACTTCATTTTTTATACATTGAAATATTTTAAATAAAATAAAAATAATAACTTTCATTATCATAGATGTAAAACTGTAATATAATACTGCGCGCTGCGTTATGGATAAAAATATCACTACTTTCAGTTGATCGTTTTCCCAAATTTGAAAGAAATTGAAATCATTAAAAGGACCTACTTTAAAAATAATCGAATTATATTTTCCTAAAATGAAATTTTTTTTTCAGATTTTCGAATTATCATTATTATTTTTTAATCATAAATTGATGGGCAGCTTTTGAAATGTTTACGTTTAAATGTTTGTTGATTTTAAAATTTTTAATCTAGACATTTTATACCTACACTGAGTTTTTATAATTAATCAAAATTTCTCGAAATTAACTAACGATTTCATAGAAATCATATGCCCAAGTAGGAAAATTAAAATGTTAAGAATATTGTAAGATATATATGTTTTGAGATAAAATAGCCTTCAAATCCTTCAAAACGCAGATTGTTTTCCTAATATTAATAAAGCTATATAAATCAAGTTTGTAAGTATACATAACTATACATTTGAATATTACTGCATGCACAATTATGATAATTTTAATACAGACAACGATATATAAGAAGTCGAAATTCTCATATGATTTCAATTTTCATTACAGTTATAAAGCCCGCCAGCGGCCGAGCGGTAAAGTCCCTGAACACTGGTAGCTCTATTCGAGTTTCAAGCATTTAATGCATAGTTCAGGAAATATAATTCGAGGAATTTGGTGAAACGTAAATGTAAACAAATCATCTAGTCTTTTTTAAGAGGCAAAAACTCCAAACTATCCTTACCATAGCTTTGTGTTCTGAAGTGAAATTTTATATAAAGTTTGATGTAAAATGCTTGCAAAAAATTCAAATATAGTATAACAGCATATTTTGTATTGTTAGTACAAAAGCATTATTTTGTTCTTCACGAGAAAGGAGTGAAATTTTGTATTTGGGTTCCGTTAAGCACGTTAGGACTGCTTGCAACGGAAAGAAACGCCTCTCTGGAGTATTTCATAAAAGAACCGGCCTGAATTTATTAATAACTCTGCATTTACACTTTTCTAAAGTTGTGTTCCCTTATCGGCTTTTAAGCTCTCTAAAATGTCAGTGAGATATCGCATCACTAAAATAAAAGTTACACAAATTGCAGAATAATATGAACAAATTTGCTTTTATTTGACTACCAAATGTGGTTTGCAACTACGGAGGAATTATGCAACATAAAAGATCGATGCCAGTTGGCACGAAACTAAAAAATTCATGCGATCTTCCCTACACTATATATAGCTATCAAAAGTTTTCAACTTTACAAAAAGATACATGGACTAATCCTGATCTAACTAATTGCGGAAGGGATTCATTTATTCTCTAGAATGTCATGTGACTCTATGTGAAAGTTCAAGATCACAACAACTACATTTCCAAACTCAACTAGCTGAAACTTCTTGGTCAAATATAAATTACGAAGTAAAGTGTTCACGCTGAGCGTTTCAGTTATAGTTAACTTTAATGTTTCGAAACGGCTTGAGAGTGCTTTACATTAGCATAACCGTCTGACCTAAGTAAATACATATGACTTGAACTAAAGAGAAGATAGGGCAGTATTTATCATACACAATAGAACTCCAGTTATCCGAATCAATCGGGACCGAACCCCATTCGGATAATTGGATTTTTTCTGAAGAAAGTGTCTACGTACGTTTTAATTAATTACTGTATGTTGAAAATGGAAGGGAAAAAACTATTTTTAAAGAAAAAGTGGCTTTTATTAAATAAAATGAAAAGGCAATATTTTACGTACATATTATATAGTATACTGGACAGTACTCACAAGTGCTGAAAGTCATTGCTTGCTAAACATCTCGGTAAAAGTAAGCTGTTTGACAGTTTTCGGGCAGCCAAGTCGTGCATCCGCTTGACAATTAGAAGTTGCAAGTGGCCACACTCTTAATTTTTTTTAGTCTGAATTTTTAGCTTAAATTCTGAAAGTGATTCGGATAATCAGAGATTAGGGTAGTTTGAGTTCGGATAATTGGAGTTGTACTGAATTAAAACTCAGTGAGCTCAAAATAAATATCGTAAGCTGTAAAGTTGGTTACACAGCAATGAGTAACTACTGACTGCAGAAATCGTTTTACAGGTAATACAGAATCCGATGAAAAGACATGGAGAACTTAATTAAGTTATGAGAAAAGAACTAATGTAATTAATTCTATGGAAGCTACTATTTTAAATCATGAATACTTTTTAATTAATGGTACCAAGTTCTATTTTCAAATTTTCAAGAATATTTATGAAAACTTATAATGAAAAAGCTTTATATTTTGTCTACAGTAAAATTTTATGTAGAGACCTGAGTACTATTTTTAATTCATGGTACCAAACTCTATTTCTAAATTTTCAAGAATGACTATGATGACTAAATGTTTTAACAATTACTATTTCCTCTGTAGAGCTGTAGAAATTACCTAACAACGACGGAACAAGAGTTCTAGATACATATGGAGATTTTCAAGACACAAAATGGAACATTATATCCGCTTCATTATTTAGAGTCATTAGAATTTTTCATGCTATAGACGTATGTGCAATGCCCTGCCAGGGACTCGAACCTGGACAACTGGAATACGTGCTGAGTATGCTTCCAATTGCACCAGAAAGGCGTGTGGAAAGAAGGGAGCAAATACTTTACACACTCCCCCTTTTAAACGGCGACTAGGGAGCCAATCGCCAGTTCCTCGTGGTGACGAATTATCGTCCACTACTCCACTACCTTTTAGTTCGGGCGCCACTGTTATAGTAATTAGGTTTTTTTTGAAGTAGGAGAGATAAAAATGTGCAGTTTAATTTAAGTTAATAAAGAATTTTTTACACCCATTTCTGGACTTTGTTGCAATTAAAAGATAATTTCCTACAGTCTTCTAACGTCTAGTTAGTTTATGCTACCTAAGAATACGAGAGGTTATACTGGCGCCCGAATAATAAGAAGAAAAAAATCACAATAAATTTTACCGTTTAGTGTGATCCCGTGAACGTCGCAAAGTTGGCCGGCCACAGTTAGTCCCATGGAGGGATTTGGGTTTATCATTGAAACTCTCAAGGCTGCTATTAAACCAGCAGCAACTTCTGATGGGAAGAACCCAGTTCTAAAATTTATCGGAGGGTTAAGTTCCCATTTTCTACTGCATTTAGTGCCAGAGGCGCAAAAAGTTACGACTGCTGCGTCCGAGCTTAAAGGCAGGCTTCTTCGAGGTGTAAGTGCATTAGCAATTTCGTATTGGGTGAGCCCGGAAGCGTGAGTTGATAGCAAGAGCGGTAGAAAAGCTTGCTTCAGAATAATATTATAAATTAAGTATATTACCGCAATCTGGCTGTCATAGGAGAACAATTAATGAAGGAATTAAATATCTTTTTAAATTCCATTAGAATTATGTCTAGTGTTGCCACTTTATTTTTGTTAAACATTATAATCGTTATTTTGTAAGTCTTATTACGTAAATGATAAATAAACTATCGATTGATCTCGCTCAATTAACTTTTTAACTGAATGCCTACGCTATCAAATATGAAACGCATACATTGGCCGGACATGCCGCCCGGCCTAACAATATTGAAAATATTCAATTTTTTTAAGTTGATGTTAAACATGATTACAATATGGAAAATAGAATTCTAACAACTAGAAGCTTTCAAAAAAGAAAAAAAAACACGAATTAATTACATAAGATACAGATATAACAAGTAAGAATGATACATTTTATGTAAGAATACAATACCCTTGTTATTTCTAGGACTTCATTTCAAGAGGTACAATTCCTAATTTAGAAATAGGTCTCTTTAAGATGCCATTTTTAGTTTTGACATCTATTTACTACCCTAAACATTCGATCCTTTTCGGCATAGGTGTTTTACTATGCGGCCTAATAACCATTTAGATGAAAAAATTTTTCTTACTTATCACAGCCATGTCACAAAGATTTACGTTATGTTTTTCAAAGTACCTCTTTGTTCGCTGTCGTAAATTATTCAAATAATTGGTACTCCAGAATATCCAAAAGGTTTGTGTCATTTTCGAAGTTTTTTCCCACAGATTTAATTTATTAGTTCTAATGTTAACAACTGATGGTTCGGGAATAGAAGTCATTAGACACCCTATTAATGATGCCTGACTCATTAGACACCCTATTTCTTAATAGGGTGTCTAATGAGTCAGGATTCATCGATATCCGCCAAAAAAGGCGTTAGAGGGCATGAATTTAACGTAGATTCAATTTGAATCATGATAGTCAAGAATGAGTCATACTTCATTTTCGAATCACTCATAATGAGTTTGAAATAGTATTTAAATGACTTGACTACGTATTCTCAGAATCCGCCAAAATTTGGAGCTGTTGAGAGAAACTTGCATTCAGTACTTTTATTTAGAATTATTTATTTATTATAATTTAGAATTTTGCATTCAATATGTTTTCTAAATTTTCATCATGCATAACTAATTTGGAAAAATTTTTCAAATCCTTATTTGTTCGAATCAGGCTACTACCATTATAAAAAAAAACTCTTAGTTCACCTTCCGCACCCGGCCATAAAACGTGAGTAATATAAGTGAATATGAACCTTAAGCCAAACACAATTTCCAAGTGGTTGGGTTATAAGAGAAATATAAATTTGACAAGATTTGGTTATATTTTTTTATGTCATTATATTAAAATATTCAATTTTCATATAATGACAAGATTTGGTTATAAGAGAAATATAAATTCTCATATCGAATCTATTCAGCAGATTCTTATTTTGTATAAAGAATGGGCGGCAGAATTCTGTTCCTATGGCTAAATACGAAATATGGATTTGTTTCTTCTTCAGCAAATCTGTAATTTTGGGGGTTATAATTTCTTGTTTGCTCTATTGTTTGCTACAACATTGAACACAATTGTGTAAAATTTTCCTATGCGCATTCCGACCGTTTAAAGACCAATATCAATACCGAGTAGTGTTTGAGGACCAGCATGACGGAATCTTCCATGAAATACTTTGTAATTATTTAAATTATCATTGGACGGGAATTATGACGGCTTTCAGTTATATTTAATTTCAGTGCTACGCAATCTACATCTAATTCTTAGTAACCCATGTTCATCTAAAATGGCGAATAGCTCCTTCTGGTGACTGGATTGTTGCACAGACGCTTTCTGGTTTAAATTTGTGATGTCACCCTTAACTGAATATCTCTCACATTAAATTCTTTGGCAGCCTTCTCTTCACAGATTTTAAGGGGACCCCCTTGACCTTACTATTCATTCTTTTTTCAAATTCCTTATATTACCTGAAAATATATGCTAAAACGTATATAATTATAGTAAAGTTATTACTAATATCAAGCAACGAATCTAGGAAATTGGATTTGTGCTGCAGTAATAGAACTAACGTCGAGTCCTCATTAAGATTGCAGTCTATATAATTCCTATTCATCTCAGGACGGTAGTCTTCTTCAGAACATAAGTGTCCTCATTTACAGCAGGTAACTCTTGTGCTGTTAAGAAGGATGGTTCATGCTGTCACTTTGTATTCTCTAGAAAAAAATTAGCATCCATTAGTCACAATATCTGTGACTAATGGATTGTCTTTACCGGAACAATTACGTCAAGAATTTGAATGTCTTTAACTTTTTATCTAAGTCACACTGTTTGCTAGATATTAATTCCAGGGTTTGTTAGCATCTTTAGTCCAATAAAGAACAATATTGGAATCTGTCCGGTGAAACACCTTGGTGGTTTCTTTAAATTAAAAATTTCCATATCTTTATCAGTTAAGCGTGTTGCCAAGAAAGCAAAAAGAAATTCTAACCTTGGTAATGTGATTTCTTTCAAAGGTGAAACTAAATTATTGGATGCGAATAGGTTAATTTCACCGTATTTTCCTTAAGCACTCTTGTGCAAACTATAACACCGTAAGTCGTGTTACTGGCATCACCGAAAATATAAATTCCGATTACGACATTAGTCTCTTCCTTTGCTGTGTTAAAAAATACTTAAATTCGTTAAAAAATACTTAAATCCGCAGAATACTTAAATTCGAGATTTAAGGAAGATTCTTGAACCAATGATAGCATTCTGCTTGAAAATCAGGGAGCAGTTTTTCATCCCAGGGAATCTTCCTTTTACATAATTCATGCAAATGACATTTCACACAGATAGTAAATAACAGTATAATGCTTAATGCATCGAACGTTTTTCCAATAGCTTGCAAACATGAACGCCTAGTATTCGTAGGGAAGGATAAGCACACTCAAGCACACTGTTAACATCGAGATTAAAATAATCTTCTTTGGAGTACCACGACAGTATTAAAACTTTATCTAAGAAAGTATATGAATAAGCAGGGTCCACGTTAAACCCTTATTCTTGATACTTAAGCATCAATTGTGGATCGTTGCTTATCCACTTTTGAATATTTAAGCTAGGCTTTTCCATAATAAATTTTGCCTCGCGAGAAACTTCGGTGGCTTTTTCGGGAAAATCCTGACCCGTTATGAGATTGTCGACCTATAAGCGTGTGCCAGGTATTTCTGTAGTTATCGGATAATCCTTGCGAAAACATTCAGTATACTTTGTGATCATAGCAGCTAATAAAACTGCACATGCATTCATATGTGAGTGAATTTAAATATTTGTAAATTCTTATCTTCAACAACATCTGCGTTATAATTCGGGAAAAGAAATCTTGTTGCATCCCAATCCCTTTCCGCTACTGAAATTTATAAAAATGCTTTTTCAATGTTAGGTAGAAAGACAATTTTACAGAACTGAAAGTGCATTAATTAATCCAAAATATTAGGATTTAAATTAACACCAGGCCAAAGACAATCATTTTAAAACAGTTATCCATATTTGTGTGAGCAATCCTCAATTTTTAGTAATGCTTTCTTCCTTCATTACAACGTGACGCGGTAAATAGAATATCGGTTTACTGCCTGGCTTAGTTATGTATTTTATTTTCTGGATTACTCCGTTATCAATTTGATCTCTAACGTATGCCACATTTGCTTAGCTAAAGAAAGGTTGTCGCTTCATTTCTCCCCATTTCTTCTTCAAGGGAGGGCTTCTTCATAAAGGCCATCACGAAATGCAGTTGTTTTAATGATAATTTTCATAGCGTAATCAACCTCGAAATTGGGAATATCATCTTGTATGCCTCAATTTTCCTTCCAGCTCCCAAAACTGTTTCAGACTTTCGTCTAATTGCCTTAAATTTTCACAACCCTTTGGATCTCAGCCAGACTGCAACATTACTTCGTTATTCACTTTAAGTACATTTTGTTTAAAGATTTTAAAAAAAGAGTCCTGCTCCTATAAAGGTGTGAATTTTACTTGGGTCAAAATTACTTAAATTATCAAAGCATAATAAATAGTTTACTAACTGGGTATATTTCAGTACAGAGAGGCATACAAAAAGTTTATATTTACAAAATTGTTCTACTTCCCACATTGCTGAAAAGGCGTTATCTCATTTTGATAATGTTTGCAAATTTTGAATGTAAGGTTTCCTTTCTTTTGTAGGAATACTAATTACAACAGATGTTGATGTCACATATCTTCAAATTACAGTCATTTAAAATTGCACTCATTAGCAGCAATATAATGTTTACAAACTATAGTATAAACCGACAAAGTGCGGGTGAAATTTGAACAAAAGGAGATACTCTGAGAGGTTCCATCTTATGTCATATGTTACACCATCCCTGCCCGTGGCATTTTGACGTACACGTGGAAAGTCTGTAATACCATCGCTGCATTTCGGCCGATAGTTTCGCATTGTTGCAACATTATTTCTGCAGATTACGGGCAGTTCCTTCCTTGACAAGCTTATTATGCAATCTCATAACTCTTTTATTTGACTGAAGCAGGGTATAAAATTCTTTCTTCTATCGTCTTTGTACCTCGCACACACTATTACGTTTCTGAATAATACTTCAAAACTCAATTATATTGCTTGAAACAGTTTGAAAGGTAACCTTTTGCTGTTTAGTTTAGAGTCTTACTTGTCTCCTGGTGCCCTGCGTCGGATCGAAAAATAACAGACTGCCTACATGCGTTCACGTACATTCAACGTAGACATTCCAGCTCCAAATACAATATTTTCAGTCAGATCATCTTTAATATGTGTCACCTTTAATTCTCTTATTTACAAAGAAAAAGTATAAAATAATATTTTGAGACATTTTATACCTGTCTGCAATCAATACGTAAGAAAATGAAGCCTATCGACACAGTTTACGAACACCCTGCACAAAACATTCTTATATAATGGTAGTTGTACATCTCATACTACTTTGAACATTTTTTATTTTACTTAAAAAGTTATATATCTTTATTTAATAAGAGTTTATATAGAAGCTTTATTAGCAAAACAAATATTTAACAAAGGGCCCGGTGCAAGTAGTTTATTTAGTAAAATGAATATCAAAATAAAATATTTTATTTAAATTAACACTTACATCTATCATATTCTTAGTCAGTATTTTAGATAATTAGGTTTCTCTTGTCAATTATATAAACTGATGACAGTGAAATGAATGAAAATTGAATATATTATTAATTAATTAGCTAAATAAGGAAGAAGAACATTTATTGGAAGATCAAAGGAAAAAAGCTTTTCATGGATGTCTGATAAATAATGATGGCTGTTTTTTGCTAATCTAAACTGTGGCGGGCATTTAGACATCCAGCACTTAAATAGGAAACACGGAAAATTCTTGTCCCTTCGATACAAACACAATTGAGAGAGAAATCAGTTTCAATGTGTGTCATGGTATTAACGAACATATATGGAACATAGAAATGCTTTCCAGAAACTTATTAACTACAGATATATGTTAATCAATATGCCCTGACATATGCTTTTAGCGCATGTTAAGGTGTGTATCTAAGATGAACATTTATGAACATTTAAACTAATATGAAAGCTCACCAATATTTTTCGCATACCTTCTGTATGTTTCCCCTTTACAGAACAGTTTCTCAATTCCTCAAAGAGCTCAAGAGCAATCATATCTCTTTTAAAGCAACCTAGCACCATCCATGAGGTCTGAACATACAGTATTCTACATACAGCAATGTTTTAAATACAAATAGAATAGCTGTATACGAAGCACGGAGATATAGAACTTAAAACAGTTATTACTTTCGGGCTATTCTATGCTTTTACTTCAAAAATGACTTATTTGACATATCTCCTAAAATAAATTAAATGTTAGTAATTGTTCCAAACAGTATTTTATAGTTTTCAATTTAGCACTTCAATACAATAGTTCTGACTGTGCTTACACGTTTTTTTATTGAAGTTTTGTTTGCAAATTTGCGTGCATTACTGTGTCAGGGAAAACGAATAAAGTTTTCATTTTGCATCATAAGTTCATGATTTTTAATTATAAATACGAGCTTATTTTCATCGCTTTTTGAATAAATTTTAAGAAATAATCTGAATTATTATTATTATTATTATTATTATTATTATTATTATTGCGACATACGGGTTTTACGGAAAATTAGTAACAATATATGCGAAGAAAATTGGAAGTAGGTTCTAATTTAGTTGAAGTTTTTGCTGTAAATTTTAAGAAGACAACTGTCTGAAAACGAATGTAAACAGTTATGCTTATATGAAAAAATTAATAACGTAACTAAAATTAATACACAAACTCAAATAAAAGAATAGCGCATGACACATTTTTACACTATTTCTTTTGAAGATTTTCTTATAAATTTATTTTTCTCGCCTTTATTACAAATAAATTCATCAATATTTTTTTTTCAAAACCTACTTGATTACCTAATTCGCGTTTAAAACATTAAGCCATATTTGAAACTTTTGTTGACCCAGTGAAAATCCTAAATCATATTTATTGTACTTAGTTGTAAGGCTTTTATCCTTCCTGACCGCTTTCCTTCATAGTGTAACTTGAAACACACCCGCTAGCAATAGGAAGGTGTTGAGTTCGAATCCCAGTGAGGGTCTTGCAGCATTTACATATTTTCTGCTTCAAAAATCCTAATGACTCTACAAAGGTAGGGGACGTTTCTTTCACTTCTATCCACTGTTACTATTAAATACTATTATAGCACAACTTACGAATTCCGATAAAATTTAACTAAACTGTATTCGTCAGTTACCTTTGAAAGATTTAAATATGAAGCAATGACAAAAGTGGCTTTTAAAATTACGTACTTCGGGAAAAAGTTCTGCATCATTATATATTTGGTAAGTGCTAAACTGTAAATTAGCTGAATCTGGTAACATTAATGTTTCACTAGTTAGAAAATGAAAAATCGAAAGTTACCTGGTTTAATTTTTCTTCTCTTAATTTTGTTTGTGAGTTTTAAAATACCTACCATTTCATTTATTTACACATAGTGGCATATTTATGAAGTGAAATCTTATATCAGCCGATCTTTTTCGGAATTTTCATATTAATGCACAAGATCTATTTACTATTTTTTTTAATTTAGTAGCAAAATGCGGGAGCTCATTGGAATGTGGAGCCAGTTGAATTTGTCACAACTGCAACTTGAGCGAACTATGAACCTGCCTCTGTTTCTACAAAGAAAAATGATTGCTCCGAAATTGTTTAATTGATTTTTAATTATCTCATTGTTGTGTGAAGGTCACTTTTTCAGGGGTGGCCCAAGAGCGATGCGTAGTGCAGGGAGAAAATTATGCCATTGTCACAACTGCAACTTGAGCGAACTATGAACCTGCCTCTGTTTCTACAAAGAAAAATGATTGCTCCGAAATTGTTTAATTGATTTTTAATTATCTCATTGTTGTGTGAAGGTCACTTTTTCAGGGGTGGCCCAAGAGCGATGCGTAGTGCAGGGAGAAAATTATGCCACCTGCGTATGACGTCATGTGGGTGACAGTCGTTAGTTCTCGGCGTTTGTTTACATTCGTTGCATTTGATCTGGAATACATTTGATTTGTGTTGTTAATTTGCTTTTATACCTAGTCGGAAATGGCATGTTGTGCTATAGCGTTGTGTCAGAATTATAGAAGGAAAACTAAAAGTCAAGGTATCACATACCATCGTTTTCCAGGTGATCCAGAACTTCGTAAGTTATGGACTATTCGCTGCAAAAGAGCAGATAATTTCAACATCGAAAATGCCAGAATATGTGCTCTTCATTTTACACCTGATCACTACCTACGAGATCTAAAGGCAGAATTGCTTGGTTCAACTCCTAAAAGGGTGCTGAAAGCCAATGCTGTTCCCACTTACATCTTCCATCAATAAGATAAGAGAATAAGAGATTAAATATGTTGTGCAGTCAATTAAAAATGCAAAAGAAAATTATTTATACTGAACTTGCTGGTTCTCGTAGAAAATTGCGTAGCTTTCAGAAAATGAGCAGGAAAGTAACAAGCAAACAAGTACATAGTGCAGTTACAAAAATTTTAGGGACAATTTTTACCGACAATCAAATTCGCGTTCTCATGTCAAATAAAAAATTTGTTAAATGGAATGCAGATGACATTTGCAAATCTGCAACACTTAGGGCAGTATCCCGAAGATGCTACAACTATCTCAGACAAAAAAATGGGATTTCCATTTCCTAGCATTTCGACTTTAAAGAGATAGGTATCTTGTTCATTTCGCTGTTCTCCTGGTATATTTAATTTGTGTACAGGCTGAATTGAAACTAAGATGTGGTGGTGTATTTAATTATGGCAAAGCACACTAGGGCTATCTGGGTAACGTCGTGTACCGAACCGTACGTGATGCCTTCGTGGAGGACTTTCTCAGGGAAACTGGCTCGTATACACGTTACACATGAGGAAAATCACGAAAACGCCCATGCAGCCAGCCCGTTCGCGGGATTCGGACCGAACTACCAGTGTTCAGCGACTTTACCGCTCGGCCGCTGGAGGGCCAAAACTAAGATATAAGGCATATTTATTATTATTATTATTATTGTGCGTATATGTTTAAAAAAATGTATTTTAATTGTTCCATTTTAATGTATGGAAGGAAGAATAGGATGCCAATATCGAAGATTATTTACTATAGCAAGTATTCACGTCAGGATAAATGTTATATAGAAATCTTGGGAGTGTAAGGGATTATAAGAGTACTTTTAGATTATACTGAAAATATATGCACTTCTGCTAAAATCTGAAGCGAATCAGTGACTTTTCGCTTTAAAAAGAATGTGATAAGTATATTATTTAAAAATATAATGATGGAGATTAAGAAATTTGTAGAATTTTATGGTATTTAAATATGGATTTGTTAAGTCAAATCTTTTTATATATATATTTGCTTGAGATATGTAATTTAAACTGAAAATCACAATCATATATTTCTCATGGAATGTCAAAGTTCATTTGTATTAAAAAAAGTGCATGAGCAATGAAAATAAATAGAATAATACTTTTGATTATGTTTTTACCATGGTCTTAGCAGTTATGCCATCATGTGTTCTGTTCAACAAGATTTATTTAGTGTAAAAAATACTACGAAAAAATATTGAAAAATACCTTGTTTTACAATATTTATTTCCTTTAATTAATTTAAATATCGTTTTTCATTTTCTAATGCTTTCCTTTACGAAAAGAATTTAATGTTTACAATTATTTTCAGCATTCGTACGAATTCTGTGCATAAAATAAACATTTGCTTTAACAAAATACTTAATCGGAAAGTATATACCCGGTACTTCCGGTGTATCTACCACATATAAAATGATCATTTTGCTTTAGTTTACATTTTTTCCATTACCAAAATCATGTAGTAGAAGCGTCGGCCGATGCGTCTTGTCTCCCACAGCCGACTTATAGAGTTGGCTGTGTTGTCTCCCGGGTGACGTCACTACCAGCAACCAATGGCACGCTTTTTCCGTTCCTGGCCTAACCTTTAGTACTGTATTAAAGAACCTTGACTTTTTCAGTTTCTCGTCACTCTACGCTTGCTGCTCGATTTTGTCGCACGCTCAGGTTTGTCTTTACGAAATGGCGGTGATTCTTCCCGCCGAATCTACGGGGCCATTCGCCCAAAGGGCGTTGCAAGTTGTCACAGACATTAAATTGTAATCTACCCTACCTCTCAATCCATGGCTAAAAAAATTAACCTGCCTGTTTATTCTTCTTCCACCTGTTGCAATTATTATTTTGACGTACGAACCATAACCATGTGCAGTACCCGAGAGAATCTCCTGACTCACCGTTAAATATTTTGAAAAGAAAAAAAAAATCAGCCTTTGAGTTCCTTCAGTTCCCGATGTCCCAGAAGAGGTCTGGAGCGAGCGCCTTCTGCATCTGGATGATTTTGATGAGACCAACTGCTGCTTTTTATCATCTATGCTGCTGAATTTCTGTCATCTACGCTGATGCATTTGGACATCTAAGTCCAAATGCAGCAGAATTATTCATAGACTTAATCACTTTAAGGCTATATTAAATTCTTCGTATTAGTTCGATTAAGTTTTGGTTAGGAAGTATAAATGCAAATTTTCCTTAGCGAAAAGGTTATTGATAATCAATGGGTTTTGTTTCTATATGGAGCTGTAGGTGGGTTCCCAAAAATGATTATTTTCTAAATCCCAATGATCTTAGTAATTACCAAATTCGCCTTATGCGTAAGAGTTAGGAAATATTTGATAAGAATTTCTTACTGTAAAATTTAAAATTGTTTTATCACTAGAGAATTGCTAAAGTCTTTTCCATTCTTCATGATAAATTGATTTTGTATGTGCGATAATAAGTCTTGGTATATTAACTCCGGTGTGAAAATTAATACCAAAAGTTAAATATCTCTAATGGATCTGTTAAAGTTATTATTCTTGAATGATTGAATCTATGTGCTATTAGGCTAGTACTTCTAGCTTTAACCAGATGTTAGCAACTATTCCTCTGAAGCAAATTAATGCATTGATACATTAGAAAATTAAATTGTATCTGATAATGTAACTCCAAATGGTAATGTGCAATAGTATGGTAAGCTGATGCTGTTTTTCTTCAGATTTTTCCGGAAAAATAATATTCTGTTTTGTTTTCTTTTCTTGATTTTTATTACTTGATTATTGAATTTAACAATGTCATTTAGTAAATAAATTGTCATACTTTCTAGATTAATTACTAGTATGTTTTATTTAACTTTACTACTGACATTTCAGCAGATGATCAGATTCTAGTTTGATAAAAAAAGTGTTGTTCGGAATTAAAACACACAACGCAATTCCTATTTTAAATTTGAGTTAGGTTAGTCGGTTAGGAAAATTTAAATTCTTGTTACCGTGTCTTTCTTAAAAAGGCGCAAAATATTATTTATTAATTCTACTTTTTGCTTCTGTTCACATTCTGTTTATTTATTTGTCTTTAAAGCTAAATTTTCATATTTCTCAAATTCATTCCCAGAAATAGTATTTTATTCTCTATAAGGAAAATGGTAATCCCTCTATTATAACAGTTTGATTAGTTCACTTTGGAGAAAGAAACTGATAATACGGTACTTTAAATTTACAGAAATCCTTGGTTAATTTCCTAATGTTCTGTGTGCCAATGGAATTTTGTGCATTAGGTCTGATTAATAAAACTTAATTATTCTGGCGCTGCGTCTTTCACATTAAGTTAGTGAATTCTGGAAAGTTTGTTTTGACGAAGTAAGAGCATTAAGAGCAATAAGTCAGATTAAAACGTGACTGCACAGAATTAATGCTGTTGGCAGCATGGTGGTTTCTAGGCAAGTTCAGTTTATGCAGCTCATTTCTATAAACGCAAATAAACTTCAGAGCATTAGTTCCAACAATAGATTTTAATATTAGAAGACAATGAGTTCGTTACTGTAAAACTGCAATATTTTTTGCAACAATTTAATATCACTAATTCCATTTTCAATTCAACTAGAATACTTTACCCCTTTTTAGAAAGAAATGGAAACCATTCGATAATACACACACATATATAAATAAATGTGATTTTTAACCTATACATTATATAATATATAGATAGATAAATAGATAAATAAATAGCTATACATATAGATATTAATAAGTTCACTGAAGAAAGGAAAGGAAGCAAATCAGTTACCACAGTTGGCCATTTAGCAGGGAGAATCAAAGAAATATCAAGAATGGGGGCGGGACAATATTTTTTAATTATGTAAATCTTTTTAATAAAATTTTTGTTACTTTAAACATGATGTTTGAAAATGCCGTTTCTTATGTTTTAAATATTTTAATTTTTTTGGAAACTTTAAAATTTCCACAATTAATTTGCAGCCCCTTATAATTATTCATCTGAGACAAGTGGCCTTCTTTCCCCTTCCACTACTCCAGTACCCTATTACCGTTACTCACTCCAGTAAGAATGAAGTTTGACCCCATCCAATATAAAATCTCTACATGAGGTCACCGGACCTCAAATACTTCATCAGTTTGAAGAATCCCTAGGGTAGACTACATCTTTACTCGCTGAAAGAGGTTTTGTTTCAGCAAAAAGTTAAAAGAAGTTCTCAGGTATTATCCAGGCCTTTCAAAGGACTAAAAAGGCAATAGAATTCAAGGAATAACAAATTTTTTTGAGAATGCAAACGGTAGAGAAGGGTTGTTAGGACAAGTTGCCGGAAGTAAAGTAAAACCAGTGAGGATCGAAAAAAATGTAGAGCATTATTTCTAAATGATCTTCGTAGAAATCTTTTGTAGTGTGCCGATGGTTCACCTTCTCGAAAAACATACGAGCGTTACAATAATTCGCAGAAGCTGGGAATTATTTTACAGATTGTTTGTTATTTTGATGATTAACTCCCAGTGGACAGCTTTGAATTCAATTAAATTATTTCACGCATAATGTACTTTAAGAAACGAAATTACTAACTGTTAATGAAACGAGTCAAAGTATTATTTCTGTCTAAAAATACAACTACATTTAAAATTTAAAACTATTGGTTGTTGCAGACGATACGAATTTAAGGGGCCAAAGAATGTTGTGCAACTCGAGTGTCGAAGTTATGGAGTCAAAGAGCTACAGTTTGGCCATTCCTGATATGTACATCTATATCTATATCTATATCTATATCTATCTGTATATATAAATAGATAGATAGACAGATGAAGATTAATTTCAAAAGAAGTAGAAATGGTGTTTATCCTACCTGAGGAAAAGTCGTAGATTAGTGAATATTAAAGAGGTTCTAAAAGGAAAAATGTTAGAGCAGTCAAATATGGCCATCCAAGTATATTGTACGGGAGGTTAAAACTTATGAAAACAATGGTGAAATCATTAAAATTAACATTAAAGAAGCTACGATAAAGTAAAAAATAAAAAAGATAATAAATAAATTAATTAATCATCCTATTTAATGTTTCGAAGAGAACTTTTCAAGGGGTAAGTATTTAAAACATTAACTTGAATTGATTAATGAGTTCTGAATAACATGTATCGTTCTTCTCGACAGTGCAAGACTCTCAAATTTCTGAATTAATTTGCTTTTTGAAAAATTATTTTTAGCCAGTCTTACATTGTTGAAGAGTCTCCCTGACGTTTTTTATTAAAACTCTTTGAATTAAAATTAAAGTAAGAATAAAAAGCTCATTAAAATAAAATTTTCAAATAAAATAAAATGAAAATATATAAAATACTAAAAGGTAACAAATGAAAGAAAAACTAGTAGAACTTTACATAAAAACTCCGAAAACGTTATTCATATAAGTTATAAATCATTTACAGGAGGTAGTCAAACATACAATTATGTATATGTAGGTAGATGGATAAATAGATAGATATGATAAAGCAATCTTATCAATAATGATAGTGTAGAACTTTGATCTATATTGAAAAGCAAACTTAGCAGCCGAAGCAGATTATATACTCATGTCCATTTCAATTGACTCACAATTTACTTGACACTCTGATCGTATCTATTCAAGAACAATAACATTTTTGATACTCCGGGTTCTGGAACGAGCAGCAACGAGACAACATCTTAGAGAGAATCCAATATGCAAACTATATATATATATATAGAGAGAGAGAAATACATTAAAATTGAAGTACATTTAATTAGATCAATTAATAATTAATTTGATAAAATTTAATTAGAGAAATTAGATACATTAATAATTAATTAGAAAATTTAATTAGATAATAATATAGATATAGATATAGAATACAAAAGGATAAAATAAAGAGAATATATGATATATATTCTATTTGTTTTATCCTTTTCGTATTCTATATCTATATCTATATCAATATTTACTGTAAAGAATAGTCATAATTGAAGTGGAAACTAAATTTTTATTTAATTACATATGAATATATAATTAATTACATCAAACTGCATACTGAAATATTCTTATAAAACATTTAAAAAGTTTGACTTAATTTTGTAGCCCATTTTATTTTAATTTTCATTTTTTTCATATATCTTCAATATATTCATGCTGAAACTGAGCTCAAATTTAAATTAAGGACAAGAATTAATGTTCCATTTATATTCTCTTTATATAAATCTAGGTCTTCGAAATTCGAAGCCTTTACTGATATCTGAAAATGAATAATTGAAATTTCAAACATTCCTCGCTTTCAATTTGTGCAGATTTTCAATTTATTTGCTATTTGTTATTGACTGGGTCAGAGAACGTCTCTCAAACACGAAAAGCAACTGAAATTCAATGTTTTACACGATCCAAAGTAATAGCGTAGTACGGTGAAAGCTACTTTCCAAATATAAAAGCCGATGCAAGGAAATAGATTTTAATTAAAAACAGAGACATGGCATATGTTTAACGAACATGGCATATGTTCGTTAAACAGAGTTTTATTCTTCTGCAAATTCTATTACAGCGACACGGTTTACATGCTCAAAAGTATTCGTGGGTTATTTTGGTTTTACATAATTTTAGAGAAATGCATTATGTTTCAGGTGACTGTAAAAGAATTTTAATTAACCTATCTGTAATTCAATCTTAAACTGGGTATATGCGTGTTAGTGACAAAAACCATGCGTAAAAGAAAAGCATTTCTATAAGGATATAAGCCTTCAAATTACATGATAAAAAACAGGGAATGTTGCGTTAAATGCGTCATTTCTAAAAACAGAAAAATAGAACTATCAGTGCTAAGATTGTGCTTTGAACTGTTAATGAATAAATCATGTATTTCACTAATTATACAAAACAAATCAGAAGTTAAGCAAACATATCAGCATATTAAGAATACATAACTTTATTTAATAGATAAGTATCATAACATAATCAAAAGTAACTATAAATTTAATTGCAAAATGATGGTAATTTACGTATACAGACATATCTATTCATATTTCAAACGTGTAATATTTAAAAGTTCACATCTTTGAGGATAATACGTAATATTAAAATATAATTATTAGTATTTTTCAATAGTTAACTTACTCCCTTGTAGGGTTTATATTTATTTTAACTAACATTTATTTTAAGTTTAAACTATCTTTCCTATCAAGCCTTACTTTCCCCTGGAACTGCCAATGCCAGAGTATGTAAATTTTAGTAGAACGCGCAAGGATTCAAATTATCAGCGGAAGTATTCTGAGTTAAATAGAAAGGAAACGAGTTCGAGGTGTGCTGTTCTTACTTCACGAGCGCGGAGGTAGTTAGCCAGAAACTGAAGAACCCCGCGTTTCGGCCTGTGTGCTTGCCTTGAAGAATTGTTAATCGTTCAACGTGATCTTCAAGTTTGCTGAATTAGCAGCAGTATTGTAAAACCCGGTGAGGTTAGTTACTTTTAGAGAGCCTCGTAGTTAGAGTCTTGTTATTAGTTTCTTTTCAGGTTCTTATTTTTATTTTACCGCCGAGTTGGCGTAGTTTGTGAGCGTCAAGAGCACGCACTTGTAATTTAATACGTTGAATAAAAAGGCACTTAAACCCTTAGCAAGACTCTGTCATTTATCCAGTTTCAACAGTCACCTCTTGGTTGCGTGCAAGTTGGAGGCGCGCAACTCTACATTGGCGCCCGCGCACTTATCGAACTGAAATGGCCGAAAATCGGATGGAAGCCGCTGGACAACACCAAGAAATGGCAAGCCAATTGGAAGGATTTGGATATCTGGTCCAGACTTTGAGAGCGTCAATCAAGCCAAACGTCAATTTCGACGGAAAAAATTCGGTGGCGATATTTCTAGAAGGCCTAGAAAATCACTTTCAGCTCTACCCTGTGCCTGAAAGACAAAAAATTGCCATCGCCACATCCGCACTAAGAGGACAGGCCGCGCTATGGTGGAAGAATATAGGCAAATTTTTATTAGGGGAATTTGGAAGCCAGACATATACATTTGAAAATTTCAAAAAATCGTTAGTAAAGGCCTTCCCCATAGTGAAAGATCGAGCAAGGCTGGAAGCCGAACTATATAGTTTCTATCAACGGGATATAGAAGAGTTGACGGACTTTATTCTACGAAAAATTAAGCTGACGGATATGCTGTATGGGAAGAAACCCGATGCGGAGATTATTGAAATAATCTTACCAAGATTGTTACCCGCTGTTCAAGACTACTTCGAAATTAGAAACCCAAGCACATTGCAGGAGCTCTTCGAATTGGCGGTGAAGTTTCAAAATCGCAGAATAGCGGAAAAAGCTAGAGGAGCAACGTATTCTCAAAGTACCCGAAGGAAATCTTCAAATGAGGAAACCAGAAATGCAAATCGCTCTTATGGGGGAAAGAGCTATCAAGCTAACTCATCGAACCTCGAAGGTCAAGGCCCAAAAAGAAAATTCGAAAATAAACATCCGCGTACCCAGAAGGCACAAATTGAAAAGAAAGCTTTAAACGAGTAGAGGGGCCTGTGAAAGGGAGGGTCCAGACCCCGTAAGTTAAAAAAAACCCTCAAAAAGACATTTAAATACGGTCATCGTAAAAAACTCACATCTACCAATTATACAAGTCCTGGTTGGCGATGTACCAGTAGAAGCCCTCATCGATACAGGAGCAGAAGGAAATTTTATGAGCGAAAATTTCTTCAAAAAGAATTTTTATAGGGTACCATTATTTAAAACCAAAAATACGGAAATTATAGCGGCGCAAGGAAAAACATGTCACTGCATCGGGAAATTATCATTAAACATACAGGTAAAAGAGGAAAGCCTCAAAGTATTAATTTTTGTAGTGAAGAATCTGCAAAATCCTCTTATTTTAGGTATGGACTTTTTAAGGGCCGCGAGGGCCAAGCTGAATTTTCAAGTCAGTTCCGTGGTGCTGGAGATGGACCAGAGGGGGGTGGAACCTGTGGAGAAACCGCAAGTGGACCTTAGCCATCTGAATGACCATGAAAGGCAAGCCATCCAGCAAGTGGTGAGTAATTTTTCTAACTTGTTTTCAGAAAAGCCTGGTAGTTGCCAAATAGTTACGCATAAGATACAATTAAATGCCGAAAAACCTTTTAGGACTAAACCTTATCGTTACGACAAACAAAAAGGCGTAATCATCGAAGAACATATTCAGGAGATGTTAAAGAATAAAATAATAACGCCCATAAATAGTGAGTACGCGAGTCCAGTCGTACTATGTAGGAAAAAGAACGAGTTTCCTCCTTCAGATAAAAGGGCTTGGAGGTTTGCTATCGATTACAGAAAATAAAATAGTATTACTAAATTCCCAGTTTACCCTTTGGCGGTTATAGAGGAAATTATTAGACAGATCAAATCGACAAGATATATGTCTACTTTGGACTTAACGTCTGGCTACTATCAAATAGCTATGAGACCCGAAGACATACATAAAACCGCGTTTATAACAAAATCGGGCACTTATGCATTTTTACGCATGCCCTTTGGGTTGTGTGAGGCCCAATCAACATTCCAGAGAGCTATGGACATTGTTCTAAAGCCTGTCCTAGGAAAATCAACTTTAACCCTCCAGGCGGCAAGGCCGTATATATGCGTTCGAAAATAATGGCTCTCATAGCGGCAAGGCAGCATATATGCGTCCAAATATTTTGGTCCTCATGGCGGCAAGGCAGCATATATACGTAAACCTAAATTTTGGCACGAAACGGCAAAGCAGCATATATACGGCTTGTCTCAGAATGCCCTCCCCTCACTGCTCTTAATGTAAACTGACATGTGATCATTTTTCTCTGCGGGAGGTAACTGAGGAGAGGAAACTATCTATTCGCTAGGGGCAAATGGGTTTTATCATTAGGTTTTGAATAACAGTTCGAAATAAATAGCTCGTTCAAAACTTCCAGCTGTTCCAGCTGTTCTGTGCTTATACCAGCTATAGTAAACTTAAAGGTTTATATATAAATGTAAAGAGAATTTTCATTTTCCAGCCTAATTATTCTCCAAATTTTAGATGCAGTTTGGCAAAATGTAATTGGAATTAAAATTAAAATTGCAATAAACTGCAACAATATTTTGAAATATGTGATTTCAATTATATTGCAATTGTAATTAGCTTCGCAATTACAATTAGAAAGTAAGTACTTTTTAAATGCAACAATAATGTATGTAACTGCATTTTAATTCTTAAGTCTTACAATTACAATGCAATGATAATCACAAACATTATAATTATATAATCTAATTACAATTAAAAATTTTATTGCATCTAATCACAACTACGGTAATATAGCTAATTGCAACGTAATTTTAACTGCAATTGCAGTTGGTAATTTTAACTACGTAATTAGGAAAGTAATTGTCTCTGATAATTAGAATTACTTAACATAGTGAAATTATGATCATAATTGTAATTCTAAGTGTAGTATGCAATTGTAATAAAATTATGCAATTACTAAGTAGTTATAGTTACAGAGTAGCTGTTTTTTTAATTACAATTACAATTTACGTAATTTCATTTAAATTACAATTACTCTATATTTGTGAAATCCAATTTCATATTCAATGCAACTGCAATCATATAATCTAATTAGACTGTCATTGTAACTCCAGTAAGTAATTATAATAATGTAATTAGGATAGCAATTGTTTCTGATAAAAGCAGTTACGTAGCCCAGGAAAATCATGATCTTAATTGCAAATGTAATTGCAGAATGCAATTGAAAACACATAGTAATTGGAATAATATTATGCAATTAACTTGCAATTACAATGTAACAATTTTTAATTACATATACAATTTACTCATATGCATTTTAATTATAATTGCATTTTAATTGTGAAATCTAATTGAATAAACAGTATAACTGTAATTATATAATCTAATAAAAATTACAATGCAATTGTAATGACCTCTTAATTAAAATTGCGCAGCAGATGATTGTAACTATTTAATCAGAAAAACAACTGCCCCTTATAATTTCAGTGACATAGGCTAAGGAAATCGTGATAATTTTTGAAAATTACAGTCAATAATATTATATTCGAAATGTTTCTGCATTTTGGATAATGAGTTTTTAAATAATACAACGGGATAATCACCTATAAGAAAAATATTAATATTTTCTGTCATGTCTTCGGAATCATCTTACATATATTGTAGTTTGTGGTACCAGCATAAATAGGAGTTTATTTAAAGGAAATATTTTATATAGACCGAAATGCACATAACGTTAGTAAGCAAATATGTATGTTTATGGTCTTCGATATACATGTGAACTTAAATTACAAGATTAAGGGAAAGCAAGCAAAGAGTTTATGCCAGTGCAAAGGGATGTTTTCGCAAAGGATTTGTTACGGGACGCTTGTCTTGTTTATATTACACAAGAAATAAATCATAAAAATTACATTTATCCTTTTCTTTTCAGAAAGGTTTGGTTTGGTTTGTTTAATTATGGCAAAGCACACTAGGGCTATCTGCCTATGAGGAGGGATGCCTTCGTGAAGGACTTTCTAAGGGAAACTGTCTCGTATACACGTTACACATGGGGAAAACCACGAAAACATCCATGCAGCCAGCCCGTTCGCGAGATTCGAACCTCGGACCGACCTACCAGTGTTCAGCGACTTTACTGCTCGGCCGCTGGTGGGTCTCCTTTCAGAAAGGAGATCATCAAGGACTAAACTAAGCCTCATAATTTTATCCAACCTATTGCTTTAGCTGGTAAAAAAGGATTCTGATCAGCAATCAGTATGCTTAATTGCTGTGTTTATTAGACATTTTACTAAATCCATTTATTATGAATTACCGCCCAGACAGTAAAGCGGTTTGTGACTCTGGTTGCCGTACCGAAGAGCCTGGGTTCGAATCCCGGATAGGGCATGAATGTAATTTCTTCGTCCTCTTCATAGGTGGCAACGGTGGTCCACGTATTAGTTCCCTCCTTAATAATATGACCGGCCTTAGTAGTGATCAATGTCTATAAACGGCTACTACCTGCCATTGGAAAAAAAAATTACGAATTGGTCTTTTATTCAACATAACACACATTTTCCATAAATAGTTAAAATGTATTATTCAGTTACAAGTGAAAGTACTTGCATGAACTATTTTCCATCATTGTTTCACGTAAGAACAAATAAAAGTACAATTTTCTTATGCACCTGTGATTGTCATATTATTTGGATTACGGTAAAGACTGCAAAGATGCTTCTGTGGAGGACTTTCTAAGGGAAACTGGCTCATGTTCACATCACCCGTTAATAAAAGCAGAAAAAGATCTTTACTTAATTGAATGCAACGAAACGTTTAAGAAGAATGATGTACTCATAGAGAACTTTCTAAAATAAAATGATATGTATTCATGTTACACATAAGGAAATCCACGGAGCTATCTAAACATTTAGATTGTTTGCCAAAATGGGCATCCGATTTGAACTAGTAGTATTCAAAAGACGACTTATTACTCTGCTGAGCGAAAAATCTAATTGCTTTTGAAGTTATATTGTAATTTGAACAATCATTGTATTACAATTATTATTATTTTATTTTTTCCCCAATGGCAGATTGGGAACAGTTACAGTGCAACACAGTCCATTAGTCTATACAAGGCCAGAAGTTGCAGTCACTTTATTATGGAGGCATCTAATATGTGGGATCATCGCCTCCTATGAAAGGACGAACAGTTAAAGCCATGCCTTCTCCGGGATTCGAACCCAGGCCCTTCGGTATTGCAGTCAGGCTTCCCTAACCACTATACCATCTGGACGGCACAATTACAATTATAACTGCATTAGTTGTAGTTTTAACTACAATGAATTACCAGCTTTTCTCAGTCAATAACAGATAGCTTAAATTTTAAAGATAAATTGAAGGTCTTATAATTTGTCGAATGGCAATATTCTAAGAAAGTGTAGTCTCCAGGATGGTCGAAGTTTAATTACAGTCTTACATTTCGCATACTCGCAGCACTTGCCCAAAGGCTGTTCCAAGATTATTTCTGTTCACCTCATCCATTAATTTTGGAGCAAAATCATGTCTAGAGACATTTTTTTCTGAGGACAGTATTTTATATAATAGGAAAAAAAATAATAATAATGCGTCTCACTCAAGGTGCAGGAAACAACAAGTACTGATAAATTTAATTGAAATTACAATTATAATTTTAGTTAATACAAATACAATGTTACTTTAACGGTTAGAAATACATTATAGTTCTAATGGCAAAACTATCAAATGAGTGTTATAGATTAGTATACTTTTACTTATCACAATATTAAACTTTTAATGCCGTTTTATTTTATTTAGCTTATCACAATATTGAGCTTTTTAATACCGTCGGTACTGAAAAAATGTTTTACTACTGTCATGAAATGTATATTCGATAATAGTTTCTCATTGATGTTTTTCTTATATATTTTTCTGCATAATTCATAAATGTTTGCAATGGAAATAATTCTGAGGCTTTTATAATACTTCTAAATTTTCATGAAATAAAGTTCCATTAAAGTTTACTTGAAGGAGACTCTCAGTGCAAGCACTCGAAAAGAAGTTATGCTACATTTACATATTATGAAACGGTTGAATGTACAGTATTTACTTGTAACAGCGGTGCTCAATATATCGCGTTTTCTGAAAGAATGCATATGTTGCCTAAAATCGAATTTAAATCACTATAATCAGAATAATTGGCTAAAGTATTAAATTGTAATTTTTACAGCATCAATCGAATTAGTGGATTTTATTGAAGATAAAAATGTGTTGATATTGACAAGCTATATTAGTTTTTGCACTATAATGAATGCTAGCTAGTAGCTATATGAATATAATGAATGTACTATAATGAATGCTACCTAGTAGATACTCTAGTTAATAGCTAGAGTAAAACTCAGGATATGGTAACATTAAATAAATAAATACATAAAATTAAAAAAAGAAGAAGAAGCAGAAAACGAAAGCGAAAAGGAACTGAATACATTCGGAAAGAGAAGGCTTACTATGGTGAAACATTAGAAACGTGTAGACAAAGTGTTAATACTATATGTGAGAAAATACTAAGGACAAATTGAAATACATCATAGCTACGTTTGGTGCTTTCTATATTATTTGTATTAATATTAATATAAGTACCGAAAAATACTTAAAAAGTAGGTATTTTCGAAACTTTGAAGGAACAAAATTGCAGTCTGAAAATTTATAGCAGCTGAACTTTTGAAGTAATTTCATGCCTTCTGAAGGTCGCCATGAACATAACAATTTATAACTGTCAGCTTTTACAACTAGGAATCAGATAAACTCTATTGTCTGGCAAACCGGACTGTCTAGTAATGTTTTCGGTACTGTCTAGTTTCCGGGAATGGCGATGTATGCAAGCTTTTTCCTCTTTCTGCCCTAAGAATAAACAGCTCATAGGGGAATTCTGAAAAATATATAACCCTTTCATATATGTACTCATACCGATATTCACAATAGCGTTTCTTTATTTAGATAGCTTTGAGCATGCAAATTCAGTAAAAATCAGAAAACAAGTACCATACTTATAACAAAGCAGGTTATCTCAGTAAATGAAGGGAATTAAGTACCGGCGATGGCAAGATTTTCCCATGGTTTGAAGACTAAGTAATTTATTCCTTTCAGAAAATTTTCTCGGAAAGCAAATCATCACTTACGGATAGAAGAATGTTCTAAGAACTACGGGACAAATTTATAATGGGAATAAAAGAATGAAAGAAATCGGAAACTCTTTTCTAGTAATCATTTTACTCCTCCAAAGTTGGTTTCAGTATCACCTTTTTAAGGAAATGACACATGAAATGGATTTCAGAAACTGAATCTCGAAATCATCAATAACTATCCAATATTCTGCATTTGTAAATATTTATTTAATTTGCATTTCAACCAAATGTTGAAAACAAAGCGGAAAAAAATCTCCTTACAAAAGGAAAAAAAAAAAAGATTCCCATTTTTTTACAGTGATATTCCATTAAATTATATCAGAAAATCATATCACTGATGGATGCAATAAATACTAATTTCAGACATGTTGCCTGTTTATGTTGTTAACTCTCTTTTGCAACTGAACACTGGTAGTTTTGCCTAAGTTTGAATTCCGGCGAATGTGTTCGTTGCTTGGTATTTTGGTGAATTTTAGGTTGAATATATCAAACCAGTTTCCCTGAAAAAGTCATCTACAAACGCATCCTTTTCCTCAAGCATCGTATGCTGCCTGACGAATGTGCAAGAATTTTTCTTCTTTTACACAGCTTTCATAATCATATATTACCCACCAGCGGCCGAGCGGTAAAGACGCTGAACACTGGTAGTTCGGTCCGAGGTTCAAATCCCGCGAACGGGCTGGCTGCATGGTCGTTTTCGTGGTTTTCCCCATGTGTAACGTGTATACGAGCTAGTTTCCATTAGAAAGTCCTCCACGAAAGCATCTCTCCATTTAGGCAGATAACCCTCGTGTGCTTTGCCTTGAATAGCACCATACCAATAATACCATAATCACATATTATATTATTGAACATTTTTAATTTTCAAAACTATAAGTTATGGAAAACTCAATGACATATTTATTTAGATAAATAAAAAGATAAAAATTAAATGCGTCATCGACATCATTTTGTTAGTAATATCATTATATAATCTATTGTACTTTTTTTTTTTTTTTTTTTTTTTTTAGTGTACTGGGGAATTAAAGAAAATTTCTCAAAAGTATCATCATGTTTTCGTAAACTGATATATAGTGTTAAATTATTATATTAAATTTCAGTTTATTATAGCAGAAATCGTAAATAGCTGCATTATGTATAGCTCTTGCTTCGCTGAGCTTTCAGAAGTTAATCTGCGTCCATCCGCATAATCGAGGAGCAGGTCGATTTGTTTCTCAGTGCAATCGCTGTGGGATCTTAATTCTACTGACCGATGTTCCATAAATTTAAAATATTTTGCCTTGCCTAAATTCTGTAGCTCTCTACATTCTAAAACTTTTGCCCTTGTCAAGTGCCAAATTCTTAGAATTTCGCCATCCCTAAATTTTCTTGTTCGATGCCTCTTTAAATTCTAAGAATTTTTCAGCCATTAATCTGCCTCCTGGCCAGACGTGTTTTTCGATGCCACATATGTCACTGAAAAAGTTGAAAAATCGGAATTTTAAAAGCAAACTTCCTACTTTTCATCAAATAAATTTTATCGATTAGCAGTGCTATGGAAGCATTAAAACATTTATGTAATAAATACACAAATACTTCAGAAACATTTTTTTCTCTCTACTGAAGAAAGGCCTGTCTCTGACTACCTGCGAATTTGATTAAGTTTTATCCAAAATCTACGTCAAAGCGTTTCTTTTTGGCCTAATATTAAATTTTACATTGGCATGTTCCTGTCCCTGCTTGATGTTGACAAGATTTATTCAAAACTTACTGTTCTTATTTTTTATTTTAAAACAAACAATTTAAATGGAAATTTTCAGCTTGCTTTTATTTATTTAAATAATAACATTTGATAATGTGAATTGAGATCAAGAAGTAATTTGCGTATTTGAACCCAAAAAAATGTTAAACACCAATTTTGAAGCTTTTGTTTTGGTTTGCTTTATTTTTCCTTCAAAGCACGCGAGAGCTATCTGCCTAAAGGGAGGAATGCTTAGGTGGAGGACATTCTAAGAAAAACTTACTCGCGCAAAACATTATGCACAGAGAAAACCACAAAAATTCCACTTTGAAAGGTAAAAGTGTCTAATTTTTTAGAGCGAGATTTTCCTAACAATGAATTTTAGCAATTTAATACAAGTGCTATATTTAATTAAGAATTAAAACAATGTTCTTTGTGATTAACGTAAGGTAACTCTTTCTGTCAAAAATAATCATATGAAAATGCACCGAATTTCAGTACCATGTAATTTAGTTCGGAAACTGAGAGGTATCTGTGACTTCTTGTCTATATGTAGAAAATTTTAATAAGGTTATTATAACTGAAATTTGTTTCAAAATATTCAATATTTCATAACTTCTATCAACCAATAAATGCGATAAAGGTAAACTCACCTTTTATAAATATGAAACAAGATAAACGAAATAAATTTGTGGTAAAATGAATTACAAACATTATGTCGAAATGACTGACACTGAGCATGTGTTTGTTATTTTAATAGTAATTTAATTATCAATTACATGTAGCTTTCAATAGGAATTAGGTATTTTAAGCCTCTTATAAATTTTTTCTTAGCGTTAAAGCTCGATAACATGAATCAAAAGCAGAAAATTAGTTAAACTACACTGTCTCACTAGTCGTAAGATTATATTACTGAAATATGCATATAAAAACAAATTAACATTTTATAAACGTACATTAAAATACCGAAACGCAATAAAAATCAATAACATTTATACTTAAAAAGCAACAAAGCCGGGCTCATGTGAATCACTAGAAGAGGCGCCAAATTGGCTATACGAATTCGAAAATTACTTTAATTATTAGAGGAAATAGGCTTCGTCAAACTTAAATCAATAAAACAAACCAAAAAAATTGCAAGAAAACCTGGAAATTAATGCAATATGCATTTCAGTGTTATTTCTTATTTATCAAAAACGAAATTTTTAACGTTTTCATTTGAAAATTATAAATAATTGGCTACATTATTTCTCTGAATTTATAAAACTACGATTAAAAAATACTTTAAGAATTATGGTATAATTATGCTATAAGAGTTATGACATATTGATTTAATACAATTACTTTTACTTAATACAAGTGTAGCTATTTTTATATTTATATGGACGCGCATTGACCTTTCTGGCTCAGGTGAAAATTTATCTTGGCACGGCTCTGATAAGCAATTAAGATTAGAAATATGCACAAAATTAGTAACAAAGCAATACAAAACTTCCTTTTCTGTTTTGGATTTCCAGAAAAAAATATCTTTTTTCGTCTAACCAAAGCATGGACACAAAACGTGTTCCTTCCTCCGTAAGGGCAAAAGGAGCCCATCTGCTTATTCGCCTCTAGGCGGTAATCAAAGGACAGTAGGAAACCATCACTTAAGTGAAACGACTTGTTGATCGCCCTACAAGAAGGGGGGAAGAAAATCTAACAAAGGCCGTTTTCAGGACAATTTTGGTTCACACTAAATGAAAAAAATATTGTAAACATGGTTAATTTTTACTGCAGTTTTCGAGACGTAAATAGATTTGAATGCGAGCCGCCCGGTGGGTTAATTTATCTAGATGATATAATTATAACGAGTAGTACGTTGGAACAACACATTAATGATCTAGAACACGTTTTTAAATTATTAAAAGAGGCCGGTCTTACAATTAACGCCTCAAAATGCAAGTTCGCAACTAAAGAACTTAAATATCTCGGTTATAAAATTTCGCAAAATGGTATAGAAACGCAAGAATCAAAAATAAAAAGCCATCAAGAATTTCCCACCGCCCAACACCGCCAAGAAACTTTCTTCTTTCCTTGGGTTATGTTCTTACTATCGGTTTTTCATAAAAGATTTCGCTAATATTGTTGAACCACTCTTAATAATCAAAAGAAAGAGAGGTAAATTTACGTGGACAGCGGAAGCAAATACAGCATTTGAAAGATTAAAAGAAGCGCTCATCAATGCCCCTGTCTTGAAATTCCCGGAGGGGGACGAAAACCTGGAAATTGCAGCAGATGCGTCAGACTATGCGGTGGGTGCGGTTCTTATGCAAAATAGCCATCCTCTGGCATTTTTTAGTAAAACGTTGAATCAGACACAAAGGAATTATACAGCTACAGAGAGAGAAACATTAGCCGTATTAATGGCTGTACACAAATTTCGAGTTTATTTCGGCAAAGCGCCAGTAACAGTCTTTTCGGATCATGCGGCTGTTGGTAGACTTTACTCGGGGAAAAACCTAACGCCCAGGTTAATAAGATGGGCTTTAAAACACCAAGAATATAATCTCAGAATAAAATATAAACCGGGTATGGAAAACAATGTAGCTGACGCACTTTCTCGTATAAAACTGGACGATGAAGGAAATGAACTTAAATGCGCTGTGTTGACTTCAAAAATTTTAGATTCTAGAGATACGATTATCACTGAACTGAAAGCTGATCCTGAATTTGGAAATATCTATGCATATTTGAAAAACCCCGAAAGCTTTGAGCACACAGATATCGATGCGATAAGAAATAGAGCAGAAAACTATGAAATAATAGATAATTTATTATTTTATACGAAAACAACAAACGAAAATCTCGAGTACAAACCAGTCATCCCAGCCTCGCTTCGATTAAGCATTTTGAAGGAATTACACGACGCGAAAACAGCGGGTCATTTAGGGGTCAGAAAGACTTTAAAAAGGGTAGGCGAGGCGGTATATTTCCCGCAATTATACAAAATAGTAACTGCGTATGTCAGGTCCTGCAATCGATGTCAGTTAATAAATGATATTAATTACAGCCCGGCCGGGTACTTAAATAGCATTCGCGCTACATTTCCGAATGAAATTTTAGGCATAGATCTTCTTGGTCCCTTCCCCCAGAGCGAGTTAAATAAAAATCGTTTTCTTTTAGTAATAGTAGATCATTTTTCAAAATGGACAGAAATTGTTCCACTTAAACGCGCGTCAGCCAAAACAGTCGCAGATGCATTCTTACACAGATACATTTTAAAATACGGTGCACCGATAAAAGTCATTAGCGATAACGGAAAACAATTCATTAGTCAAATATTTGAAAACATATGCAATGGACTTGGCATACGCCATATCAAAATGGTTCCGTATAGACCACAGGCAAACATAGCAGAAAGTGTGAAGAAAAACATTGTAAAAATAATACGCAGTTACGTGAGCACACATCACAAGCGCTGGGATGGCTACATAAATGAATTAGCGTATGCTTTAAGAACGGCAAATCACGATACTACGGGAAAAACCCCAGCAGAATTATTTTTAGGCCGAAAGTTAATTACGCCTTTAGATAAATTATTCTTTGTGCAACAAAGAGAGCAAGAGTTTAAACAGAAAGATGTGCAAAAGCTGATTGATCAGGCGCTTAAAACCTCGGATACGGCAAGAAATAGGCAGAAAATATATTATGATAGAAAACGCCGTGAAGCAGATTTTAAAGTTGGGGATAAAGTATTGAAGCGGAAATTTTCCTTATCAAGTGCCCCAGACAATTTTACGGCAAAGCTAGCTCCAAAATTTGAAGGCCCCTATGTAATTCAGGAAATCAAAGGAGTCGTATCCCAACTAGCACAAGAAAGTTCAGAGAACGTTCAGAGCAAGTGCTTCACAAACGTGTCAGGAACGTTCAAGCAGAACGTTCAAAATGCCGTCTACATGTTACAGTTCTAATATGGGCAATAACACGTCAAATACTTGTGTTTGTAACACTTTCATGCAAAGTGTCATTAACGTTCTAGTACAACGTTTTTGGCCCGTTTTACCTGAACGTTCTGAACCACGTCTATGTATTGCAGTTCAATAACGGACAGTAGTACGTCAAAAGTGGTACTACTATCACTTTTTTATAACGTTCTATGAATATTCTTCTAACGTTCTAACAGAACGTTCCTTTAACGTTCAGGCAGAACGTGATGAATCACGTCAGTATGTTATAGTTCAATAACGGGTAGTAGAACGTTAAAAAATGGTGTTACTAACAATTTTATAAAACGTCCCTTGAACGTTATATGGAAGCTCCGTTACCTTCTAACAGAACGTTTCTTCAACGTTCTAGCAGAACGTTTCTTTAACGTTCAGGCAAAACGTTCTGAATTACGTCTGTAAGATGTAGGTCATTAGTGGACAATAGAACGTCAAAATGTGGTACTAGTAATAATTTTATATAACGCTTCTAGAACGTTCTTTGAAAGTTTCTATAACGTGCTAGCAGAACGTTCTCTTAACGTTTGGGCAGACGTTCTGAATGTCGTCTATAGATTAAATGTTTATGACGAGCAATACCACGTCAAATACTTGTACTGTTAACACTTCTGTATAACATGCAAAGAACGTTCCGAATCACGTTTAACTAGAACGTTTTGAGTTACGTCTAACTAGAACGTTCTGAATCCGGTCTATATGTACAGACTCTGAAGGACAACAGTACATGAAATATTTGTGTTTGTAATACTTGCGTCTAATGTGAAACCTAGTTTCCAAATAGTGAATTCATATAACAATTTACATTTCTTTAACGGAAGAGAACACTGCAATTTTCTGGAAAAGACACTATCTGTTTGAAGACTTGAGCCTGAAATGTTACATTTACAGATATATGTTATGCTTTATATGTGCATCAAAATTCAAATTCTATTTTTTTTTTTTTTTTTTTTTTTTTGTATTCTCTTAGTTCATTACATACATGCCATTTATTAATGAAAATTTACACTTTTTCTCTACATTTACATGCAATTCCTCCAATGCAATATTATCTAGACCTTATATTCCCATAGAAGTTTTACACACCATTCTTATTACCTACATATAAAAACAAGATTTGTTACAGTTCTAATGATAGAAATGTATTTTAAGTTTAATAAATTAACCAAGAAATTAAGTTATTGTTCTCACTAAAAGAAAAAGGAATCAGACTGCAAATCACGATTTTTAATATATGGCCAGAATTATTGCAATTTTCAAAATTCTGAAACCTTATTCATGTGATCATATACACCAAACTATTTTAATGAGAGCCTGTATTATATTCTGGACGAAATAATTATTTCTCATTAAATATAATCCTCGGTACTTTTTTGCAGTAACTTAAAAACAAATTGTTTTCTTTCAGCACTAATAAGCTCTGATATGCCAGTTTAATAACTATACTTAAACTTCCTATGAGACTACTGCTGTCTAGAGTTTTTGTCATTGCAGTAGACTAAAAGCATCAGGATGATGGGAATTTAAAGTGAATGCTTGGATATTTCTTGTCATTAAAAGAAATTTAAAAGTTTGCATTTAAATGTATGCAAATTTTAAAAATAATAAATATTTTTTCTTGTGTTCTGTTTACAAGCAATTTAACTGTACTAAACAGATTTCTGTTAAAACTACTTCTGTCCATGTAATTTTTTTATGAAGTTAGAAGGCGTATTTTGAAAGTTAATAAACAAATAAAATGACATATATCTTTCACAAATTCATTATTTTGCCATAAATTTGATTTATAAAATTAGTTCAGTGGTTGGTCCAGTCAATGGATAAGGTTCTTAACAAGCAATTTTCAGTTAAAATATAATTAATGTCATAATTTAAAATTTGAAGCATTTATTGCAAAAGGTTTTAATTTAATTCAGCTACTAGGAATGCATTAAATTCCCAAAATCTATAACTGATAGTTTTATATTATTTCATAAAATTTTAAAGCAAAATTAAAAGTATTAAAGGAAATGTAATGAAATTACTTTCCATATTGCATATTCATGTAATAAATTTCTCTTCTAGAATCAAACATTCAAATTCAATGAACTAATTATTTTCATATTCAGTAATACAATGTATAAGATATAATATTTGCTTAAGCTAAGTATCCTCTACCAATCCAAGTCTTGATGAAAGTTAGGAAACAAACTGAACAATTAATAACTTTAATTAAAGTATTTTCGTACAAGCTAATACACAAATATTTTATTCCATTGTTTACAAACTTCCTTCTGTTGTACATTTTCCTTTTTGTTTATGATACTTTTCTCTAAATGAAACATTTTTCAACCAGTCTTTTATAATATTTTCAATAATATTGCAAGGTACCTCTCTGGTGGCCCGATTTTCTTTGAAAGCACCTAAAAGAATAAAAAAATATATATATTTTTTAAACTAAATAATCAAGAAATAATAAATTTTCTCAAACTTTAATAAAAGCGATGCTGTTTCATCCTATGTGGTCGGTTTAATGTAAAATTATGTTATCTTGAAATAGTACTATTGAATAATGTTTCAATTTGAGATTTCGCCGTTAGAGTTGATTTTAAAAAAATCAAAATTTTAGATAAATTTCAATTTTTCAAAAATTATATAATTGCAAATTGAACTGTTATTTAGAAAACGGGAACTAAAAATGTAATGGAATTAAGAAAAAGGATTTTTTAACAGATATTTTTTGTTAAAGATTTTGAGGTTTGCAATACAAATACCTCATTTTTTGGCATTCTCAGATAGCATTATAAACAATAAAAAAATGAAATTTGTTTCCTTGCCAGAAAAGAAACGAAAATGATTATTTAAGTCATGAAATGCTGGTCTAGTTAAAATATTTGAAAAGAATGAAATGGTCATAAAATTATGAAATATTACAAACAAAAAATGTCGAATTGTGTTTCTTTCAAGTAGCTATTTCCCCATTTAGTTTCTCTAGTGAACAAGGGTAACATGTGCTGCAAAAGATTTTCGATTCTGGAGATTCGTTTTTCCTATTTTTCTTTTATTTCGGCACCGCACTTAAAGGTTCATATGAGTCATGGAGTAGAAAAAATTATTTCATTGAAGGGATGGCAACATATATGTTACTAACGAAAATAAGGAGCATGGATACTGTCACCTTGAAATGCTTATATTAAAATAACAGAATACAGTGCAACTATGATACAAATTTAACTACATATGCATATGCATGTAAAGATAAATGTTTTACATATGTGTATATATATATACTCTTTTAAAATAATTCTACTTTAACTAAACTTAGGAGATAATGTAATCAATTAATCAATATTGTTTAGGAAATAAATTATTATATATATATATATGTATTTTAATACGAATGTTAAGGAAATTAAATAGAACTTTGACTCACAAGCAAAAATATCTTACAATGACTCCCTAAATATTTTAAAATTTATTATACATATAATAAGTATAAATATAAAATTGAGAAATTTGATTTGAAATATTATTTGCTATTTGAATTTTGCATATATGAATACATTTCAGTAATCAGAATAACTTTTTATTTTAGTGTTTCATTCAAATTAAAATTTAATTTAATATGAGAGATTTACAATTAATTTAAAATCAAATTACAATGTAAATTCAATTTAATATTAGAGATTAGTGCATTGATTAGTTAGAATTGTGTCATTATATGTTGTTAAATGTGCTTTATTTGTATTAAATTTGCGCAGGTATCTAATTAAACGTGAAATAATCTTAACAAAAAGTGAAGTAGTATTTAGTCATGAAAATTTGTTAACATAAATGGAGAAATGTGTAAGTGAGAAAAACGTTTAATATGTAATTCTATTCATTCCTACAAATATGTATTTAGGAATTTTGGTACCCTTGTTTTAAATTGAATAAAGCATTTTACTATAGACTTTTCTTTTTTTAGAGCAATAGACTTCAGGAAAACCGAGTAGCCAAATTTTTGGGGCAACAATTACACCTATTAATATAACAGTAGTGCTAAAGTTATTTCATGATTCATTTAATGAGTGCTTATGATTTTAAATCTGTGATGGAGAACAACTACAAGAAGCTCAACATAATACTTACTCATTAGATTCTACTAAAATAGATCTGATCAATTTTAACCACAAAAAACTTGCAATGCCACATAGCAATGCCACATATATTAATATATATATATATATATATATATTGAAATAGAAATTGAAAAGCTAACAAGTAATTTGACGTAAGACCTATTTGGTCTTAAAATTTTTTTTGCGCAAAATGCTGCAATGAAATAATAGGAAGAAATATTCTAGTGAGCTTGCTAAAAAGTTACCAGGAGCTGTGGCTCCATAAAATAGTTCAACGCAGTATTTTTTAAAATATTAACATGGAAGTAATTTTTTTAAAATATGCTAACATGGAAAGGTGAAAAAACAGCCTACACGCGAAATAAAACTGTTAGAATCAATGTTGGAAAACATGTGAATGCACTAAAAACTAATCTTATCGATGTGATATGTGAAAAGTTAACACATATAAAAAAACAGATCGACGGATATATATAAATCTATACATATGTATATAATTAATAAATATAAAGTAAAAAATCAATATGGGTTATTCTAGAAAAGACTCACGGTTTTTCAAAGTTTAAAAGTGAAATAGCAAACAAATTATAACACTTACTAAAACTAATTTTGTAGAAGATTATTGGTCAAAATCGTTTTTAGCACCAAACGTCGCCAACAAATTGCGCTTCAATTTCATATATCGTCAGTTATGTCAAAATGCTCTCTAAATTGTCGCCGTTAAAAGCAATCATTTTTTAGATTGAAATACAAAATTAACACGCTCTGTCATGTCACTATTTGAATTTAGTTAAATTCACTTGAAGAAAAATATACAATCCTTGAAAAAAATCATTGAAATTTTTTTGAATATGATTAGAATATGGTTAGAATATGATTTTTATGTATTTTGAAATCACGATTTAGTCTGAAAGATCATGTTAAGTGAAATAGTCTAAGTGGTATTTTTTGATTTTAAAATTTTAATTTCCAAATGTACTTTTAAGCAATCGCTTTTGAACTTTCCTCTTCCTTGCATATATATATACATACAAAGAGACATGTGAATTCAAACAAATGGAGTTAATATAAACCTAAAATTATGAACTCTGTAACAATAAGTCACAAATCAAAAGAATGAATCAAAAACATGGAAAACAAAATTGGAGCAAAATTAAATTAATACATAAATAAAACAAAGTTAGCATGAAATTTAAAGAATTAAAAAATATCTTCGGTCTATGTCAAAGAGCAGCCGAAAGAAAATAGAATTATAAACAGAGAAATCAAATTATATCGGGATGAATTGTACAAGTAATCAAAGAGTCCTTTGAATTAAAAGACCAAAACCTTAATTAAAATTAAAATTTTTCAAAAAATTTAAAACTGTTTAAAAATTATTTAATGATTATTTAAGGATACTCGAATATAACGAAGTGTACAAGTGATATCTGCCTAAGGGAGGGAATGAATTCGTGGAGGAATTTCTAAGAAAAACTGGCTCGTATTCATGCTACTCATGGGAAAACCACGAAAACCAACTACGCAACAAAACCGTTCGTCTGGAATAGAAGCCAAGACGAACTCCCAGTCTTCGCTAGTGTTATACATTTAGCAACCGATGAGGCAAATTAAAATAATGATAAAAACTGCAAGTATCTGAAATCAGTATTTATCACGATATCACTTGCTCCGACGTGACTCAAAATCGAATACATAAATGACAAAATAGACTAGACTCGCCTTTTGAAGTATTTTTAACGCGCCTTCTTTAGAAGATTTTGAAGAATAAGTGAAAGCATATTTATTAATTTTAAATTAAAAAGTTTTTAAAAATTAATAACTTGGAAAATAGGAATGACATAATGTACATGAAAAAAAAAAAAAAAATACAGATGCGGAATTCAAAACCACAGAGAAGGCAAAGATGGCCAAATTTTGAAAATACGGACTTAGTAAACTTATGAAATTCAAAAAAAAAAAATTAATTAATTTAGATCCTGAAAAAATAGCTAATAAGCAAAGTTAATGCTGAGGAATTAAACATAGTGCTAAGTGTCTCTGAAATGAGTATTCTTGAAAAATAAAAGTAAATGACTAAATAGTTAATTTTTGACGTAATTCAAAATTAGTTACCCAATATATAAAAATATGAAAAAGTCAACACTTTTTTTAAAAGAGCAAATTTTGTTAATTTGAAATTTAGAAACTTTTTATATAAAATGTACTATAAAAGTACTACTAAAGTACAAACTTTTTATAAAAAGAACTTGATAAAGTACAGTGACATAAAGCACTAGCCACCAAGAAAAAGAAAAATGTAGAATTCAAAAATCTTATAATAGACAAACGTTCATAATGTAAAATTGTTAAAATGCAAAATTTCAAAATAAAATTTAACTTTTATAAAGGAAAAAATAATCAGCAAGCAAAATTATTATAATGGAATTGAACATATAATTTCGATTTAATTATAAAAAAAAAATAAAAACTGAAATAAATGATTAAAAACATCTTCTACTACTGTAATTAATATAACTAAGTAAAGAAGCTTAAAAAAGTGTAATAAAATTTAATTCACTACCGCATGAGGAAAAATTAAAAGGGATTTCTTTTTATTTAGCTATAATTTAATTTAGTAGGAGGTAATTCTGTGTTGTTTCTTTTTGTATTTAATTTATCAACCGAAGAATTAACATTCTGATAAATGTTAATGGCCTCTTTCGCTTCTGTTTTGGTGTTTCAAAGTCTGAACCTGAATCTAAAATTCAATGTCTTTAAAGCCGTTTTTGGACTTAAATTCAACTGTAGCGTAATTAACTACAAAAATGCATACATTTTTCATTAGATACAGTCTCATCTTTCAACTCAACAGCATATTTATTCTTTAGAATCGTTAATCGCTTTAAAATTTCTTATAGAAAACTCAAATCTTATTATTGAAAATTATATTTTTATTCAGATTTGTAAATGAAATATATAGATAGGCGTTTTTTAATTAAATTAAAACACAGTGTTAAAATTCTGAAGCCTGATTCATGACTTCACTCAATGGAATTGAATTTGACATTTATATGGATGCGCAGGCTAAAATCTCTCGTTCAGTCTTCCTTTGAGCATCCATTATTTTATATATGGGTAAGTTTTTTAAGAGGTTGTATTAAAATTCACAAACTAGCAAAGTATATTGAATATTAGAGTCTTACTATGAACCGTAATTAAGAATGTAGATATGATTTATTTCGGAGCGAAACTATTAATACATAAGCTGATATAATACGAGCACAATTAATTAGAGAGAATAAGGATAAATAATATTTTTTTAGAAAAATTAAAGTATGCTTAATACATTTTCCTACGCATCAAAACAATTTTTTAAAATTTCAATGTTTCAATTCAGAAAACAAATTATTTCAATTTTATGCTCTCGAAAAACTTCCTACCAATTAAATTAATATGGGAAAACAGACGTAAAAGTCATTTGTAGAATACTTACAATATTCTCCCAGGACAACAATTTAAAAATTCTCTCAGGATGTATCTGGTTCTCTGTGTTCCAGAATTTCTCTTTTCATGCGACTTCTTTATACGAAGGCCAGTTACATGTCCCTTTTTATCATCTGACACGCATTTGCTTGTGTGACAGCCATTTCATCGGTCATTAGCAAATATACAACGCTAAATGCCATTTCCTGTGAATGTAATGAAATAAATCCGTAAATGTTCTGAGACTGAATTGAAGCAATCTTACTTTATATGTAGTTAATTATCAACATTAAAAAGCTTGTCTTATACGAACTCAACCTTCCTGACATTCTGGGAAAATTCCTCCCTGACTTTTAAAAATTTGAAATATTTGGTATTTTCCATGGCAGTCTAGAATTTTCTAGGTGAGGGAAACTCTGTTAGTACACCTGATTAAAAACATAATGGATAACAAACATAATAATCCCTATATGCCACTAGCATATATATACAGTTAACAGATTCCACTGATGTATATTCTAAATTTATTGATAGTTCTGAAATTATAATGACACCTAAATTTAGAGAACTGAAAGGATGACTAAAATTCTTTTTGTTTATTAAATCTGTAAAAAAACAATTTCTTTTTCCGATGAATTTTCTAACAGATATTTGATTATTAGAACTGATTTGTCTATAAATAAACAACAATTATCACCAGTGTCAGCAGATATCTTAAATTCTGAGAGTTGAAACGATATATTTTGCTAATTTCACTTATTCTTTTCTTCGTCAAAACGTGTTTGTTAAGCATATCTGCGTGCAAGCTGCTGCAAAGGTTTTGAAAGAGCACAAAGCATATTTTTCAGTTCCCCCAAAAAGTTCAAATGTTTTCAACAAGTGTCAAGAGGCCCAAATATTTGAACATCATTTATTAAATGAATCAAAGATAGAACATTATACATTATTAAATAAATATTTTCTCATGTAATCGAATACTGTGTTTAACAAAAGCTCTTAAATCATTTTCTGCAAATGCATCATTAGAGAAAGCAATATCTGAAGGCTTTATTAAAATAAAAATTTCCACATGTAGTAAAAGAAAGTTGTTGTACATAGCAGATGGTAAAATTGAATTCATAACAACAGGCCTAGTGTATAAAAGAAATAAATGAAACTTTGTTGCCTTCCAACTCTGTATTTCTTAAAGCATTTTAGGTTTACCACTAAATTCGCTTGGTACGTAATGTCTTAGACCAATGTGAGATGAAGATATTTCATTTACATCTCTCCAGTGCAGTTCCAGTGATTTATTGAAAGTTCAAATTTTTACTTATTTATTTGTTTATTTATTTATTGCCGCTTTAGTTGGAGAACTTAAACTGCTCTAAAATAGTTATCAAAAAGTTAAAAAAAACTAGCCAAAATTTCAGTTTTTAACTCTAAATAATAAAAAATGTCTATTTCATTGCTTGTGTAAATATAAGATATCTAATTCTCTTAGTGTTTTAATTTTTCTTTACAATTTAATGAAAACAGTACGTGCATAAAATACCAGTACTACATTTGAATAGTATAAAAATTGTATTTCTAAAGCCATAAACACAATCGTATATGCATGCAGATCATAGTTTCCAGCCTTGGAAAATCTTAAAGGACGGGAGATTTTCTTTAAAGACGGGTTTGCTCTAGAAAAATGAAAGGTTTTTCACTCTGCGAGGTTATACCATTTCAAAGAAATTCCAAACTCGCTTTGATTCAGTTTATGATGCATGATGGTTCAGGTTACTATAGTACTTGTAATTCAATTTTGATGTAAGATGCATTAGCATTTTATTAGATAGTCTAAAATTTATACTCTTTACTAATTTCATTTTTTTATTTCCTCGATTTTATATGTTGAGGAAATCTTCAGTAGTGAAGCAAAGCTTTTATTTATCAAAGTATTTTTAAATATACGATGCATGTGAAATTAATAATTAACATACATAATAACACTAGATAAAATTAGTAATATGCCAGGTATAAAGTAAACAAAATTAAACACGAAACTTAACTAATTAAACATTGCCTAAATCTTCACATAAAAATCTACTGATGTCTACAGCAGATTAAAACAACTCAGATTAAACGAAATCCGATAAGAAAAATTTATTAAGGTCAATAAAATTAATAAAAAATACAGTTTTGTGAAATAAAGTTTAACAAGAAAAATTATTATGAAAATCATTACAGGTGGACGAATACAATTCGCCTAGTTAAAAATTTCATTATTTTGATAAATTTCGTTATTTTTTTTTTTTTTTTTTTTTTTTTTTTTTTTTTTTTTTTGCTGGGAAAAAATTTTTTTAGTAAAGATTTAAATTTCGAGACTTTAAAATCTCGAGATTCGGTAATTTACCTTGAGATGTGATGAAAAACTGGGACTGAGTTGAAAACTTGAGTTGGCAGCTATGATAAGTTTGAGATCAACATGATTATAGCATTTGGAAGATTTTAGACATATACAAAACAATTTTAGCAAACTTTCATTATTAAAAATACGATTAATAATATGAAAATATGCATACTTACACTTTTAGTAGAGCGGATAAAACAAAGACATCAATACTTCCCTTCGATCTGGAATAATTTCAGCGGTGTTCTTGATGACCTCAAACCCCGGTCTTTCGAATCGTTCTTCTTTAAGAATGACTGAGGTCAGAGTCAGCCGGACGTCAGTAATTTCAGGATTTGATTGGTTATATACGTTTTTTGGACCGCAGGGCATACTTTGAGGGAGAGTACTTTGAGGGAAAAAAGTGATTTCGTCCTTGAGAGAAATAGTGCTGTGGGGCAACATATGGAGAAGCGGAAAGAGCTCCAGCCTAAAGTCTACTGTGTGCAGATCCATAAGTCAAGTGAGATGATAAAAAAGTAAACGTACAAAAAACATTTTGTTTTGATTAATCCGTCGACCAAAAATTAAAAATGTTTTACTAGGCACTTTACAATTTACAACGCATTCACTGCAGAGACTTTTTGGCTTTTATAGTGTTTTTATACGGTAATAGTTTAATATTTAATCAAAAACGGAGGTGTTAACTTTAAAATTTTTCATTAAGTCGAGAATTTAACTAGCAGCTTTCCTTGCAAGTGATATAAGTTCCACACATTGCAAAAGTTACTTTAATTTCAAAATTTAATCAGATAATTATGGCAGAAAACCAACATATTTTCGTATTCTCGTCGACATCAACAAATGTTTTTATAATTTTAGAAAAATTATCATAGAAAAATCAATGTACCATAGCACGACTATGATGAAATATTTTATATCTGGTAGTAAACAAAAGTTGGTTAAAAAGTATATTCGAATATTTTGAAATTTGTCCAATATATCTGGAAATTAAGCTGATCTTCATGATTGGAAGGTAGTAGGAAATTTAAATCCATTAACACAGAAATATTAGAGTGTCCTTTTCCGAGTTTAATTTAATTAATTTATTTATTGGGCAGGTTCGTGTGTGTTTTTGAATTCTGCATTTGAATGCTTCACGAGAAAGCATCGTTTTTCTTAGCTTTCTTTTTAAATGCATTGTGAAATATTAAAAAGCATACATCTTTATTTATTACATCATAATGATATTTAAAGTAACATTAGTATTTCAAAGAATCCATAAATGCACATACGTATTTGATTTATATATATTAAACTATTCTTAAGAGATATTTATGAATATCATACTTAAACATATAAAAAAGATAACCTTCATGAACATACACTGTCCATATGACACGTTTTAAGGTGCACTACTACGTAAACTTTTATACTTTGTCGTTGTTGTCGTGTCCATATTACATGGAACAATGGTTGCCAGAGCTTATTCCGAAGAGGGGTTGGACTTCTATTTTCCACCCCAAATTTTGTGAGAGAGCATCCCGGGGATATCCCACTCCTCTCCCCTTCCACCAATCCCCACGAAATGACTTTCGGGTCGCCGCATATTTAGAGTGCCGCCATGCCGCACCGACACTATACATTTACAAACGTTCATGTCTTCTCCGAGATTCGAAACCGGGACCTTCGGTATCGTAGTAGGCTTCCCTAACCACTATACCGTCTAGGAGACACTTTTATACTTTCTTTACATGTAATGGAAACTGTTAATACCGGTAATTGACGTGCGATTATACGGATAAAAGGTGTAACAGATAGGCATAATTCAGAACGTTCTTGTAAAACGTTACTGACACCACCGTGAATAACGCCTGCTTTACATTTTCGGAACATGATCCTGTTATTTGTGTCATTGGTTACTATTTTTGAGTCGATTATATAAGTAACAGAATAGCAGGATCAGTTACGGCATCGTAGCATCATTAGGTTAAATCGATGCAGAAAACATGAAACACGTGAGGAAAAGAAGTCTTATATACTTTCTCTTTTAAGGGTGACTAGGTATGAGGTGGCTCACTCGAAAAATCCTGGTAGTGACGAATTGTTGTCTACCATCTTTTATTTCGGGCGCCCCTTGTAAAGCTTTGTAGAACTCACGAAACAAGAAATCCGCAGTACTCTCACCAGGATTCGAATTCCGAATCCTCCGAATACGTATTAGCGTGCTTGCAGTTACACTATGATGGTATGCAGAAAGAAGGGCGAAAAAATCTTATAATGTAAACAGCAGAAAAACTCTTCTCCACAATTAGGTAAAACATATCGTATCGTTAGGGTCGGTTTAAGTAATTTTGGTAGTCCTCGCAAGCTGGATCATAGGGCCCCTTAACGGGGTTTCTCTTTTAAATTGCAATTTCTATAGTATGTTTAGATTATCACCTAATTTATTACCCTTCACCCTATTATTGTGAAATTAAAAATTGAAGTTACTTATGAAATATATTTTGTGCATCAACAATTTTCAAAATTACGTTGTTTTCCATAGCCAAATAGAATAGAAGCATAGTAAAAGAACTCTTCAAATGCGGCACTTTCTTCCTGTAAATTGCGATTTCTAATTGCAATTTACAGGAAGATTTCTGCTGAATTATTTTTTTAACTTTATTGCAATGAAAATAAGTATTAGACCAGATCGTAAGAGATAAATAAAATCTAAACACTGCAATTTATTTAACTAGATGTCTCACAGAAACATATGGAATTTCTTTTAAAGTTTTCATTAAAATATTTTAAAATATATATTATATTTTTAAGTTCTTACTTACCAGTTCTAAAGAAGCATTTATAAGACTGACAAGTCGGAAGTCTTCTCGAGTGTTTTGCTGGCTAGGAAAGAGAGGTGAGAGTCCCTCGGAGTGTTCTCCATCAAAACTGCGACGAAACTTTTCCCTTTCTCACGGCAGAAGATCGGTCGCACTCACAGCAAAGTTCTCGGTGATGGAATGGCTAAATAACTGATGAAGACTGGGCATTCCTAAGAATGTATTAAGTTACGAATGCCCGGAATTTGAGACTACAGCTTTCAGTTCTCATTTCTCAACTAGTTTCGCAGATTGTTTTCAGCGTGAATTGTACATGACTATCAGAATTTTACACGCTACATAGATGCAGAAAATAAAATTAAAAATCCCTGCCTTTTACGAATAAATAAAAAGTGCAAATCATTCCTGCTATGAGCATAACAAGATATAACGAGTTTCTGTGTTTTCCTGAAAAATTCATGCATGTGTCCGACTATGTTTTACCTTCCATGTTTTCCATCATCATATATGACTCTACACGGCAATCTGCAAGGTATCCAAAGATCAGGTAATAAATAAAATTGTAATTCAGCGAACATTTTTCCATGATACCTTACAGTTTCAAAATATCGAAATAATGCTAACAAAAGTAGAACGCACATCATCACTCTTAAAATCACATTCATATTTTTTTGACGTTAATTACGTCTAGTGTGCAATATAGAACAAACGAATAATATTTTTTAAACATTACTTCCATAACATTGTGAAATTTTTATTTTGAATTTTATTTTCAATCGAATTATTTGGTTTACATTTCATATACCTTTGATACTCAAAGACATTTTCTAAGGATGCGAAATGACGTTATAACGATCATTAGCTTTATATAACTATGAAAATAATAAATTTCCCTGTTAATAAAAAGTTTTTATGCTTATACACATCATTTAAATGCACCGTATGTCATTTAAGTTAAAATTTTTATGGCCATGTATAATTTAAATGGTACAGAATGCCTTCAGTTTAAACTCATATTAGCTATTAAGTTGGATATTGCAGGATCAGACTGCAATTTTTATAAAAATCTCATAATGTTTTATTACAAAAGAAGATATACAAATATTTAACAGGTTTCTAATGCTGTTATATGCATGCAGACGTATTGTATGCAACAATTTAAAATACTGTAGTCGCAAAAGGATTTTTTGAGTTTATTTGAAATTTTATATGTGCACGTTTATTAAAAATATAAAGTCTTTATAGATTTTATTACACTGCACCATTTAAGTTAAGTTTTTCTTCTCTTTTCTTTCTTTCTTTTTTGGGGGGAGGGCGATAATTTTATGTGGATATTTTAACAATAAATATTCTTAAAATATTTTATGGTAAATTTTAATTAATTCTATGTGAACATTTATATAATAGTAATCAAATATTTGAACATATAGGTTTGGTTTCTAAACAATAATCAGCGTTATTTTAGCCAGTTTATTAGAGAAAAATCTTCTTTTTAACCACCATGTTGCCAGAAAGCTATTTTTCTTTTGTTGAAGGAACACATAACTCGCTTTGTGTTGCTTCATTTGAAATTTTCATCGCTAAGTAGAGCAGTATGCACATATTTTAAATAAAATTATTCTTGAATAAGAGCATATTCTGTTTCATAATTAAAGTTTGGATTAGCGCATGTAGAAAATATTTATTTACTTTATTGAACTAATTACGGATACGAAACAAGTATTTTATAACTCCAAATATTCAGAGTTCTAAAGTACTTGGTACTAGATATTAAATTCTGAATTGAAAAATCTGGGTAGTTCTTTAAATCTTTTATTTGTAGGCTAAATGTGATTATTGCTCTACAAGTGAATAAATTTTGTACATACCAAGTTTTGTTTCATCAGAGATAACAGTGCTAAGTGAAAAGTAAAACATTTTCTGTTCCTTATAAACAGTATACAAAAAACGGTTCTTTGATGATGATAATAATAATAAGAGTAAGTACTGAAAGGATATAGTTATAAAGGGAAATAAAATGCACTTTTAGATTTAATTGAAAAGTTGTAGAAATCTGGAATTGATGAATTTCACAGTATTATAACGAAAACCTAAAGTTCTTAATCATCGAATATCTTGAAACGATCCAATTGCTGTTTTATATTGGCATTTTGGGAATGGATGTAAACATTATTGTATCCCGTGAAAAGGAAATAATGCGGTCAGTAACCAGAAAGATCAGTTTTATTGTTAACAGACGTGGCCACAAGCGAGGCACTTGGCGCCCCACGATGTCTTGAAAGCTAGTTTGAGAATGGTCAAAAGCAGCGGGAACCTGAGGCCCTTCATCCAAGTTCGGTGTAAAACTTTGAATCCTTGAGAATGAGTCATAGTCACAGGGTAAAAATTTTAAGGAAATCAAAAACATTTGCTCATAGACTTCTGCGAAAAAACTTTTGGAAGTAAAGTAAAATATTATTTTCCATGTTTACCGAATGTGCATAAGCTTTGCACGCACGATTGTTCAAGAATTTAAGCGTTTTCAAGAATACTTTGTTTACATGTTATTGTCAATAGATGAGCAATGCAAGTAAAATTTGCTTTTCATTAAAACAACGAATATTTTGCTAAATATCAGAAATAATATGTAAATAGCTTCTAGTTAATTGGACGACATGATTTTCATACAGGAAATCAAATTCTGAGTTAAAAGTTGATATGAATAAAGGACAAATTTATATAAAAGGAACTATATAAATTCATTTGAAAATCTACAGCTTAATAATATTCGTAACAGTTTCGATGCAGATATGCATAAATTTCTCGCATGTGATTAAAAATCATTGATGAATTTCAGCTTCATATATGTGATCTTCCGAATAATGATTAAATTATTTAAATTTGCGAAAAATAACAGGATTAAAATTTCCCAATTCACATAGTTTTTAAACAAAGAAAAAATTAAAGCAACAAACATATAGAGTATGAAATTAAAATGCTGTTGAAAAAACTATTTTTTTCATACTCTTCTTTTTTCATGTCTATGAAAATGGATAACAAGTGTAAAATATCAAGATATTTTGAATTCATAAATTTCTTATGCTGCCTAATTTTCAATTTTTTATTTTTCTGTAAAAACGTAATAGTGGGCAAATGACTCATTTGGTGATCACTCAGAAGGGATTCCATTTGTGGCGTATTTAGGTATCCGAATCTTGCAATAATCCCAAGGCCTTTTCATTTTTTCCAAAGAAAAGCAATTAAGCATTAACGTATTACTAGATAAGATTATTGGCATTTACTAATGTTTGTTATCTAGTGGTCTTCTACTGATGTCATGCACTTTTCAGTTCTCACTATAACTGATATTCGGTAACGCGCATATCAATTACTTAGGGCCCTCGAGGCCCCTTAAGTAATTAATTAAAGAGTTCGGGTCCATGTGTTGTTAATTATTTTACATGCGCTCGAAAATATGTTTGATTTTCCATTGACTCATTTTTATCCTAAATTTTCTATAGTATCACTCTGCTTTATTGTAAATCTTGTACAATATCATAGATTGTTCCAATATGTGAAGGTGGGGGTTCGCGAGAGATTTTGGTCTGTATGCCTGACAAATATCCTCTTTATGACGCCTGTTTTAGGCGGTGAGAAACATGGAAAATGTTCAAGCAAAAAAGCGGATTATGTCGTTCCAAATTTGTATCCTTTATTATTATTATTATTATTGTATCCGTGTTTACATGTTTGTAAAATTAATAAAATTTATAAAACAATTTTCTTAAATAAAAATCATTAAGTGACTTTTCTCTTCTTTCACTTGAAAGAAACAGTTCATCACCAACGACATTTAACACCTACAATACGAATAATTCGTGCATTTTAGGGAAAAAAATTAGCACGCTCGCAAACGTGTCCTAACATCATCATAATTCTGTTGCTATTCTAAATATGTACAATCACATTTGTAACGCGAATAACATGTAGTTTTTTTACCCCATGTCCAAATGTTATGGAAGATACCAATATTGCACATAGAAAGCTACATGGTTGTTCTAGTAGAAAGTTCATGACACGTTTCATGAATGTACTGCAAACACAAATGATTAATGCGAAATGAAAAAAAAAAAATCGACATAATTTTATCTGAAAAAATATGCAGGAACATTTAAATATTTTTTTGAAATTCTAAATAACTTACATTTAATAAGCAGAATACAGTTTTTAAGTAACATTATTTTATCTATTTCTGAAATACAAGCCTTACGAACTGTCTTTACAGTACATATTTAATGAAAATGTTTTCTATAACTAATACTGCGGCAAATAAAAGATATTGAATTATTTATGGAAAATGAATAATTTGGCGGTTGCCTGAAACCCAGGTAATTATTATAATTGTAATGTGAGTAGCATGTACTTTATAGCACACGCTCCAAATGTTTTAACGAAGAACATGGTACAACACGGCAGTTTTATATATTAAAATGTACAGAAAAATACAGGTGTAACAAGCACGTCATATAGAATGCGCTTGATAGCATGCAGTAAGCCATCCGAAAATTACCAATGGATTCTCTGAAAGGAACATCCTAAGAAACACGGTGTAATTAGCTTTAGCGTGTCATGTATAAAGTAATTTATACCACATTTTTTTTATTAACGTGCTTCGCTCTTAGGCACTACACGGAAGGGAGATGCCTTCCTGGAGGGCTTCCTAACGGAAATTGGCTCGTATACACGTTACACATGGGGAAAACCACGAAAGCGCCCATGCAGCCAGCCCGTTCGCGGGAATCGAACCTCGGACCGAACTACCAGTATCCAGCGAGTTTACCGCTCGGCCGCTGGGGGCCTATAGCACATGCTGAGAACGTTTTGAAAAATACCAGTATTGTATTTCTAAATGTACGTTATAAAAATATAGCTGTAACACACACTTCTTCAGCACATCATGCAGAACGTACTTTATAATATGTCTGGCAACGTTTCGAAAAAACCAGTGTTGTACTTTAAAATGCATGTCCGAAGAACACGATTATAATACGCACAGCTTTACCACGTCCTGTAGAACGTACTTTAGCACATGATCAGAACGTTCCAAAAAGTATAAGTGTTGTACGTTGAAATATGTGTTCTGAGAATACTGTTATAATACGCACCTCTTTAGCATGTCGTTTAGAACGTTTTTCATAGCACATGTTGAGAACATTTCGAAAAGTACCAGAATGTACGTTGAAATATACGTCCTAAAAACACAGTTATAATACGCACCGTTTTTTAGCGCGTAATTTAGAACGTTTTTCCCAGTACATGTTGAGAACGTTTCGAAATGTACCAGGATTGTACGTTGAAATGTTCGTTTTAAGAACACGGTTATAATACGCACCGCTTTAGCACGTCGTTTAGAACGTATTTTCTAGTACATGTTGAGAACGTTTCGGAAAGTACCAGTATTTTACGTTGAAATGTATGTCCTAAGAATACGGTTCTAACATAAACAACTTTAGCACGTTATGGCGAACGTATTTTATAACTCAATCTGGGAACGTTTCAAAAAACACGATTGTTGTACATCGAAATGTACGTATTAAATACACGGTTGTTACACGCACCACTTTAACACGTTATGTAGAACGTTCTAAATACACCTAACACCGTTATAGAACGGTATGACACGAACTCTGAACGTTTTCGGAACGTTCCGGTGCTGCTTGGGATTATACCTTAAGAACGAGAGAGGGGAGATCTGTAAAGCAAGTCCCGACCAGGTGAAAAAAATACTATAATCCAAATGATTTTGAAATCCTTAAAAGTTTCTTGCAGGACTCAAGTCTAAACGAAGTAGGAGGTCCAGAAATAACAACTGTTCCACCACCCAAGAAGCAGAGAACTGAAGAGAGACCTAGCCCTTCTACAACCCGGACGACGGTACAAAAAAGAAAAAAGAAAAACTTACAAACTCCAGCATTTAAGCAAAATAAGAATGCAGATGCACCGCGTAAAGAAACCGTGGTAAAGAGGAAAACACCATCTACAACGTATCGCAGGAGAAATTATACATCAAGGAGAACGCTCCCAGGGCCAGAGAGTCAGGTGCCAGCAAGGCCGCCGTTCCGGAAACTCAAACGGCAACAGGAGGAACGAAAATACCAGGAACAACAGAAGAAATTCAAGAAGGACTCCAGACCGGAGGACGTCAAGATCAGCCGTCCAATGGAAAAACGGAAACGACAACAACCCGACGATTACTCCGCCAAGAGGCCAGCATGCAGAGGACGCAAAAGAAAAACTAATGTGGACGACACTCGGAAGTCAGTAAGGAGAAGATTGACGTCCATGAAACCTATAACTTGGGAAGAATACTGCCAGAAAAGAATGACGGAGTTTCAAGCATCGAAAACTCAAAGATAAGTTAAAATCTTCTATAATTTTTTTTTCTCTTTTGTTCCGAAATGTTATGCATAAGTACGAAGTTCTAGGTTTTGACGAAAGTCAATATGTCTCGGTTGAGACTTAGTTTTGTTTTACTTTATTTAGCTAAGGCAAAAGTATTATTTTCTTTAAGTATAAAAGCTAAAAACAAGCATTTTCTGTTGGTCGAAAGACTAATTCTGTTATGTTAAAGCCAAAATTTGGCCGAAGATAAAAATAACTTCGTATTCTTGTATTAATAAGAATTTTAGTTTCAGTGCCGCCAGCTTGGCGAAGAATGAGTAAAGTAAAAATTTATTTTCTCTTATTCATTTTATGGTAAATTGTAAAATCATATGTATTAAAATTTTGTAAATGTACGTAAATACTTGAATGTTATGTAAAAGTAGAATTTAGTCTAGAAGCATAAAATTTTAGATGCTAAAAGTAAAATGCTCAAAAGCAATGAATTCAAAATTTAAGTATTAAACTGTAGATAAAGTCATGCTTTAGAGCGAAAGCCTGCATGTTTAAAGATGAATGAGGGGGAAGTTAGAATGAATGTGTTTTGTAGGGTTCTCCACCTACACTTGAATTTTTAAGAATGTTAAAGTAGCTCATCGAGTTGTAGAATGTCGAGTAAGGTGTGTCTATTTGGTCGTTGAATTCTAACAAATCATGGTGGTTAGGGGAAGTGTTGTAAGACTAATACACGAATATTTCCGTTTGACACCACACATGGTGGAGAGCCAGGGTAAAGTTAAATTAATGCTTGAAAAATTGAATGAATGTGAATTAAGCAGTAACTAAGGAAAACGAATCGTTTAAAAACAAAAATTTATTCAGTGTCAAGAAAGTGTAAATTATAATGTATTTAGAAAGATACTGATACTTATTCCTTCCAGATGCTGGAAGGAAAAGAACAAGATTGATTGATGAATTCCAGGAAAAGTTGCTGTAAGAAGAGAGATTTATAAGTATCAACAGAAATTTAGTATACAAGTTGTTACATAAGATTTTTTTGTGTGAACGAGGCTCTCGAGAGTTAGTTCAGAATTATAGAAACTTACAACAGGTCGTTTGTAGGACCTGCTTCAAAGTTTTCCAAATTCTGGCAGCGGCAAATGTAGGGTTTATATTTATTTTAACTAACATTTATTTTAAGTTTAAACTATCTTTCCTGTCAAGCCTTACTTTCCCCTGGAACTGCCAATGCCAGAGTATGTAAATTTTAGTTGAACGCGCAAGGATTCAAATTATCAGCGGAAGTATTCTGAGTTAAATAGAAAGGAAACGAGTTCGAGGTGTGCTGTTCTTACTTCATGAGCGCGGAGGTAGGTAGCCAGAAATTGAAGAACCCCGCGTTTCGGCCTGTGTGCTTGCCTTGAAGAATAGTTAATCGTTCAACGTGATCTTCAAGTTTGCTGAATTACGGTATTGTAAAACGCGGTGAGGTTAGTTACTTTTAGAGAGCCTCGTAGTTAGAGTCTTGTTATTAGTTTCTTTTCAGGTTCTTATTTTTATTTTACCGCCGAGTTGGCGTAGTTTGTGAGCGTCAAGAGCACGCACTTGTAATTTATTACGTTGAATAAAAAGGGACTTAAACCCTTAGCAAGACTCTGTCATTTATCCAGTTTCAACAGTCATCTCTTGGTTGCGTGCAAGTTGGAGGCGCGCAACTCTACACCCTAAAAACGAGTATAATTGGTACTTCTTAATTAGTAAATTAGCTATCGAAATGGTGCTTTTGTGTTAGAGTTAGGGTATTTTTAAGTCCTTTCATCTAATATTTTGCAAGTCATGAGCAAGGTCTTTGATTTTAAAATAAATTAATTGTTATTTGGTGCTTCAACAACGCTGCATCCAATGCTAATTTAATTAAACGTTTAAAGACCGATATATTAGATTTAGAAAAGATTGTATATCCTTTTGTTCAACTTGATGATAAAGGGCAAAACTAAACAGTTTGGATATGCAAGTACTAGAGTTGTTCAATAGTAAAGACGCCAAGTGTTCTAATGAAGAATTTGTAAAAGAAATCAAAATCATTAAATCATGCAGTAATAAACTTAAAACACTTCAAAACGAGTGTAACTAGACTTGAAGAGAACTCTAATGTAATGCATAGCATTTTAACGAGAGATAGCAGAGAAGCTGTTAAAAGGAAATTAAATCTTCCTAAAATGGATTAAGAAAATTTAATGAAGAGGTAAAAGAATGGTTGGGATTTGGGGGACAATGTAAAAAAAATTCACGAAGATTTGCGAAATCACCCTAAGTTTACTGGCATTTTCTGTAATGTACAAATCTAAAGCTATAAATTGTGCAGCGTTTTCTTTCTTCTTCGGAAAACTATTATAAAGCTATAGAATGTTTGAAAAATAGTTTGGGGAGAGACAATGTTTTAGCAGTAGTCTACGTAAGGAACTAGTCTGTAACTAGTATGGAGTCGGCTGGAAACAAAAGGACAGATCTTGTCATCACTTACGTCACAATATACATTTACCCGAGTGAATAATTACATCTTTTGTAGTTTTAATGAGCTACATTTAGTGCACAGCAAATGATTCAAATCATAATCATTCTGTAGAGATACTGTAATCTATGCAAACGAGTTACATCCAGCTCATTAACGGAAGTAATTTGTGACAATGGATCTGCCACAATATTTTCTGACCCAGGAACATGCTTTATATATGTACAAAATTGGGTAATATAATTCCTATGCCTAATCTGCCTGCGGGACGTAGAATCTGAGTTTTTTCTAAGTAAAAATATTAGAGGTCGATGATCTGTATATATTGAAAGAAAAATCTGTCGTTCGAGATTATGTTGAAAATGCTTCATAGCGCAATAGATAATGAGTAATTCTCTGCCATATGTACGGTTAGTTTCAGTTGGAGCCAGATTTCGAGAGTAAAACTCCAGTGGATGAAAGTCATTATCGCGTGTGCAGTAGATGAATGCCGCATCGCGTGTGCAAAACGGCGCCAGGAGCCACATCTGAGGCATCGACGATTAATGACAACTGTGATCAAGAGCTTAGTGACCAAGTAGCACTGAATTTGTTTGATGAATTTTACATTTTTCGAAAGCCACAGTTGTTTCTGCCGTCCAAACAATGGGATGTTTAGCATTCTTCTTTAAATCTTATAAAAGAGAATGAAGTGGAGGTTGGGCAGTTGTTGCCCTAGGCAAAAATTGTCGATAAAAATTCAACATTGCCTAAAACATCTTTAGTTCAAACTAAAGATGTTTAAGGCTTCGGGAAGTTAAAATGATTGCAGTTTTCTCGGGAAAGTTCCGAACGCCAGATGGTGTGTTCAAACTGCGAAGCTATGATTCCGATGACACTCCAAGTTTACATTTAGAAGGATTCAATTTTAACCCACATTTTTGAAATCTATCAAGACTCAAACATAAGTGGTTCTCTTGATCATTCTCATTTGCTGAAACTATAAGTAAATCATCAAAGTGAACCCAAAATTCAAAGCCTGAAAGTGCCTGTGGCATGTTTAGCCTGAGTTTCGTAAAACGAACGGGCATTTAGGAACTCAAATAATCGAAATTTGGTGGACACAGTAGTTTTGGGCCCGTCTTCTGGTTTTATAGGGATTTTGCTGGTATGCCTTAACCAAGTTATTTGTTAAAAATATATTGGTATTTCTTTGTTATAGCGACCTCCAACCATATTTGGCGATTTTAGATTTGCACTAAGATCTCAGCAAAATGTAAAAACAAACAACGTAATACATAATAATAACAATAATACTCACATGTTTTTTCATACTTCACATGTCCTTAAAACGTCGAGGTTGATTTTATTCCACCCCTCCTTCACAATTTTCCAGTGTCCGTCCAGTGTTTTGAGATGCCACTTATAAAAGGCTTGTTTTAAAATTACAAATGCATAATTATACATAGGAGACACATCAGAGGACTTGGGTGGAATGCATTTAAAGAGAATAGATTCAATTCTTCAATTTCTCATTTTTTCAAAAAATAGAGCAGTAGACCTAGAGGTATGACTGGGAGCCTTATCCTGATGGAACGTAACAGAGTGAAAATTCTTTGGATAAAGAGATGGAATGCCGTATTTAAAAATAGGTTTTAAAACATATTTATGATAGTAATCCGAATTAATTTTGACATTATTAGTCCAAAAGGACTTTGTCTTTAAAGGACTATGGTTTTCGTGTTTGCATTTTGCGTCGAATCACTTTAAACGGCGTATCACTTTTCGAATTGTTGCCAGCAAATGTTAGAGCCCTGCATTATATTTAAAGAAATTAAATAATGAAAAATCTACATAAATGTACATATGTTTCTCGCATTGGAATAAAACAACGGTAACTAGAGCAAGCCAATTTTGAATGACGTAATCCTACTGCGAATATGGGCATCTGAAAGACCACAGTTGAAATTTCGAATTTGTTTTATTATCGATTTCATATTTTGTAAAACTTTAACGAATTTTTGATTAACAAACTCAACGATTTTAAAGCGAGCAATTCAACATTTTACGGGAGGGGACTTTTTATCTCCAACGCGCGGAACTGTGTGTCGGAAATTCTAAAGATACGCTCATTTTAAAATAATTTTGCGACACTGCTGTTGAACGGAATTTTATGGTAAGTGCAAAGAACATGATATTTAATAAGTAAAGGTAACTCAGAAAACCTGAAAAATCGCCCCTTTGGACGTAATTTAAAATCAGAAACTTTTCAGATTTTTATTTTCGACTTTCCTTATTTTAAGTTTTTCGTTATAAGAGAATCCAGTATAACCATAAAACCTTCAGAAAAACTTTCCTTGTTTTATATGAACTAGCATATTAGACTCCCTCTTTTTTGGTAGTAAATCGATCTTTTTCTATTGCAATTAGTATATCTCCAAGCCTCATCAGTTGTAACTGTATACTTCCATTTTTCATCTGCCAAATAATTTTCATACAGGAATCTGCACATATTTTTGATTAGCTTTAAATCAGATTTCTTATTTTTGTTCGCGGTTCCTACAAAAATATTTAAAGATATTGCAATAGCTTCTTGGGGGGGCTGAATTTTCCTTTAAAGCATGAGATGCGATTTTAGATTTAATAAGAGCTGTATGTAGCTTTGTTGGGCATGCATGTTTTTGATTTTTCCCAGACAGATGTAAATTTTAATGTTCTTTTTCTTTCATATTAATTATGCCACTTATTTCACAGATAACTATTAAACCATGCTTTTCCCATCTTTTTTTAATAATTGAATGCTATTTTTTAATAATTTAATACTATTTTTTAATAATTTAATACTATTTTTTAATAATTGAATACTGTTTTTAATAATTGTATAGTGAAGAGTACTTCTCTTCGGACAGCGCAAAAATATAGCCTTCCAGCCACTGTTTATTTTTCAGAAACATTTTTTTAAAGAAAAGAATATATTTAATGCTGCAGACGATAATTAAACATTATTCCAATTTGATGCCAAACATGTTTGTATTTTAAAACTAATATTTAAATTCACGGAGAAAATCAAAATCGTTACAAAAATGTGTGAACACCTTCTGTATATCTCTGCATGGGGTACGTCAGTTAAAAATCATTTTAAAGGGGTACGTGATGGATCCTAATAACAGAGTATTTCAATAAAACTTCCTGTTTTGTTAGACATTCCTTGTACGTATCCAAATGATCAGAAGGTTGTTGATGCTTGTTCCTTGATCTATTGCACCAAGATATTTTACTGTACATTTATTTACAATTTATTTACAAGTCGTATGCCACCTGGCATGTTTACAAGCGTTATGCCTCCTGGCATGTACATGATAGACATATTCTGCCACCTGGCATGTGAATTGATACATCATATTAGTTTTCTGCCACCTGACAGATACGATGCAATTACCTCAATTAGCGGTAATACGCCCGACATTTTGGCGTGTCCGCTTCCCTTACGTTCTGTAACGCAACTAACTTTTTGTGCGGTGCGCCCTCTGGGCACAAATCACCGCAATCACCGAGGAGGCCAAAACATCCTCCCCCCCCGATGAATTACATTCATCTTAATACAATCTTCAATATATGCAAACAAGTAAATGAAAAATATAGAAACTGAAAACATACAAAAACCTTCAAAAAGTATAAAATTACATATCACACTTACCAATCTTCTAGCAAAACATCTTATATCTTACTATATTGAAACGTTAACTATGAGGGTTAAACTAGAACAAACAAACAAAATTATTAGTACAATAAGAAATAAAAAAATAATAAAACATATTCAATATAAACCAAACACTTAAGTTAATGTTCTTCAACTGGTAAAAGACACAGTTTGGTAATAGGACGTTTAATGTCCCCGTGCACAGTTTTTAGTCTAACCACTCGGACATTATTGTCTCTTCCAGGAAACACTTCTATTACTCGCCCGAGTTTCCAACGTAATGAAGGCATATTATCTTCTTTAATGAGAACCAAGTCATTTAGGCGAATATTTCTGCTAGGCTGTCTCCATTTGCTACGCTGCTGTAGTTGGCACAGGTACTCTTTAGACCACCGCTTCCAAAACCCTTGGAACATCTGCTGTGTTAGTTGCCATCTTTGCAATGGAGACACTCGTACTTCGGTTAAATCTTGTTCCGGAACAGCTGTTAAAGAAGTCCCTATAATAAAGTGTCCAGGAGTCAAAGCTGTCAAATCACTGGGATCACTGGAGACCGGTATTACTGGCCTCGAATTTAAGCATGGAATTAAGCATTTTCGCCTAAATGGCATGCTTCAATTTGTGCAATTAGAGTTAGAAACTCTTCATAAGTCAAAATTTGAGTTCCAACACATTTCTTTAGATGCAGCTTCATAGATCTAACAGCTGCCTCCCATATACCACCATGATGTGGAGCAGCTGGCGGGTTGAATATCCACCTTATGTTTTCATTTGCTAACCACCTTTGAAATTCTGAAGCCTTCCGTAACTCATAGGTGGTAAGCATACCAGATTGCTTTTCACGAACGGATTTACAGTTGTTCACGAAGCGCAGAACATAAGCCATTATTCCCAGTACTTTGGTTAAATTTCCGTACAGTTCAAGATTTAGTAACGGTTCTGTGGATTCCACAAGTGTTTTCAAAGTAACACATTTACGTTCTTCACTAACGTTTTGCAAGTCAGCTTCGGTATTCATTTCGTTTATGTGATGTCGAATATCTACTTCTGAAAGCCAGGGTGGCCCAGAAAACCAATCACTATTATTAATTAGAGCTTCAGCATCCATCCCCCTCGTAAGTTTATCAGCAGGGTTTGTCTTCCCACTGCAAAAGTAGCAGTTGTTTAAAATTGTTTTCTCCTTGATTTCTACCACACGATTTCTAACAAATTGTTTCCACTCGTTGGCAGATCCCTTGATCCAGTGAATGCAAATTTGGGAATCAGTCCAGTAAAATATATTTCCCTTACCCAACTGCGGAAATATCGATTGCAAATACGAACCTAATCTTGCAGAAATTAATGTTACCAAAAGTTCAAGCCTAGCGAGTGTTACCCTTTTTAATGGAGCCAAACGGGATTTCGACACTATGAAACTTGTTTTATATTTATTTTTCTTCTTAAATCTAAAATATGCTACGGCACCATAACACTTGGGACTGGCATCAGAAAATATGTGAACTTCTATAAACTTCCAACACATATCACTGAAGTACTGTCTGGGAATTTCGAAAAACTTTATTTTTTCAACTTCTTTTAACCATTCCTGAAATATGAATTCTGTATCAATGGGAACATTTTCGTCCCATTGAATACCCTTTTCCCACATAGTTTGCATTAAGAGTTTAATTAGAACAGTAAATGAATTCATAATTCCTAAGGGATCAAAGAGCATACCACATGCTGCTAAAATGATGCGTTTAGTTACTTTGAGATTTTGTAACTTCTCAAACTGAGATACATCTATTTTCAAATTATCATTGACATTGTCCCAGATAAGACCTAAAACTTTCAACGGTACCAAAGAGTCTTCAGATGTTTCATGAGAGTCAATTCCATTAAGTTTCCATAGTTCATTCAGCTCAAGTGAGTTTGAAACCCATCTACGTAAATTCATACTGGCCTCGCTAAGAATGAAAATCATGTCCTTGCTTAAATGTAAGGCCTTTGCTACATTAACTGTCCCAGAAATTAAATCATCTACGTAAAGCTCTTTTAACATACTGCATGCCTCTTCGTAGGCATCTTCATACTTTTTTAAATGCAGTCTTACTGTAGCTGTTAATAAATAAGGTGAGCACTTGACCCCGAAAGGAACTCGATTGTGTTGAAGAACTTGTAAGTTGGAATTACTGTGATCGAGATTTGACCCTTCTTCATTTATCCACAAAAACTTTAAAAAATCCCTATCTTCTTTAGCTAAGCCTACCTCTAAAAATGCACGCTGAATGTCGGCACAAAACGCAATTGAATGTACCCTGAATTTAATGATAATCTTTAGCAAATCAGGATTTAAATTAGGTCCGCTTTCCAAACAATCATTAATTGATAAATTTCCCTTACTTTTAGAAGAAGCGTCAAAAACTATTCGAACCTTTGTAGAATCCTTCTGCTCGCGCACTACCGCGTGATGAGGCATGTAATACCCCGTTTTCAAACTACTATTTAAATACGTATCTACCCGTTCCACTATACCATCTCTCAAGTGTTCATTAATTATCTCATTATATTTTAAATATAGCTCGCTATTTTTCTGAAACTTATTATTTAAAAATTGTAAACGCTGTTTCGCGATTTCATAATTGTTATTTAAACCTTCAACACCCTCTTTCCACAATAATCGAGTTTCATACCTTTTATTCTTGTAAGTTGTATTTCGTTCAAATGACTCTAAAATTTCTTTATCTGATAGAGATATTTCTTTATCCGAACTTATCCCAATTGCTTCTAATTCACATAATTTTTTAACTCTTTCATAATCTAAGTCCTCATTTACAACAGTTATATGATTAACTCTTGCGTCCTTACACTTTGATCCTTCGTCCTTGCCTTGAATCACAAAACCGAAAGTGCTTTCTGTTGCGACTAATTTTTTACAAATCTTCACGTTTCGTTCTCCTAAAATTTCCCAAATATAATCCGAACCTATTAATACTTGAATTTCGTCACTCGTACCAGCATCTGCTAATTCTATTCCCTTCTCAAACGCCATCTTTCGTATCCACCGAGAAGGAACTTTTACTTGCCCTAGTGTTATAGAATCAATGACTATTGCGTTAATTTTTATCTTTTTATTGGGATGGTTTACATTTTGCAGTACGATTTCTACGATGTCATACAAGCGCTCTTTTGCATCTTTGCATCCAAATGTGAAAATAATAAGCGCTTCTTTATTAATAATTTTCAACCCCAGTGAATCAACCACTTCTCGTAAGATGAATGACTTTGTTGACCCTGAATCTAGCATACAACGTAATACCTTTTCGTTCCCCCTTTTACACCTAACTGTTGCCGAAAACGTCTGTAAAAGAACGGAAGTCGGTGGTTTAATTTTGTTATTATTTTCATTACATAAGAGCGAAAGAGAAGGTTCAAGGATTGGCGTTTGTTTTGTCTGATTGGAAGTATCCGTCTCTAAATCTTTCGATGCGGCGTCACATATTAACGAATTATGTAAACCTTGGACATTGCACAGTCTGCATTTTTCATCTTTATGAGCACAGAAACGCCTTGGATGCCCTTTCGAAAAGCAAATAAAACATAAACCTCGATCCATTAATGCCTTTCGGCGAGTCTTTAAATCAAGTGCGCAATCATGATTCATATGACAAGCAGATAAACAAAATATGCAGACATTTTGATTCTCTTTCTTAGGCGGGGTAGAGAACTTTCGATTTGGATTAAAATGTGATTTTTGAAAGTATTTAGAGGGAGTTTCGCTTTGACTAGTTAATACCGAAGCACCTTGCTTATTCGTACTGTAATCATTTCTTTTAGAATGCATGTAAGATTTATTTTGATAACCTTGATGGGAACTTTTGTTTCGTATTGGTGTTTCATTTACATCAAAATTCTTAGAACGCGCTAACATCATTGATGTTTCCCTACATTCCACTTCAGTTTTCAAGAACGTTAGTAGTTCATTAACATCGAAATTTTGTTTATCACTTCTTTTCCTAGTGAATTCTAGAGTTAAATTCTCGGGTATTAACTTTAACAAAATAGGGGATAATAAATATCCATAAGAACCACTAGTAACATTTAAAGAATTTAAATTCCTTATTTGTATTTCTATATCGTCATAAAGCTTCCTCAAAGAAGCCGTATTTCCGGAATATTTTACAGGTTCTAAACTCAACAATTTATTCATATGCGCATTAATTAGCAGGTCATCTCTGCCGAAACGGTTTTTTAGTATATCAACAGCCACCGTATAGTTTTCACTAGTAAATGTTAATCCACTAATAGCATTTAAAGCTAAACCTCCTAAAAGCGATTTTAAATAACAAAACTTGTCAACCGAACTGAGACTTTCGTTTTGGTGAATGGAATTACTAAACTGATTCCAGAATTCAAGCCAAGAACAAGGATCACCGTAATATTTTGTAATCGTTAATTTTGGCAATTTTAAAGTATTAACTTCACAAGTTTTCAACTTCGGGGATATAGTTTACTCACTAGAATTTCTAGATTCAACTTTACACGCGTTTTTTCTTAATTTTTCCTGAATTTTACATTTAAAACTTATAATTCTTTCCTGATATTCCTGCGCGGAAATTACTTCTGTTTCTAACTCCTGTTCCGTAATTATAAGTTTTTCAATCTCAGAATCGTATTGTTTCAACAACTGCAATTTTTCAAGTAACATTTCGAGTAATTCTTTTAATTTCTCATCCGCGGTTTCACCCTCTTCTAACAATGCAGAATCTATTTTACCCATCAACTTGGTAGTTAAGTTACGCGTCACCGTACGCAACTTCTTTGCCTTATTCATAGCCTCCATTTTACCATTAGATTCTATCAACTATAATAATCACCAAGATTTTTATTCAACAATTCTATTCAAAACTGGAAAAATGAAAAAGGGCCTACCTCGAATTTCTTCGCGTTAAATCCTGGCTTTTCAGTCATGAACTCACTAATTTTCTTCGTCCATTCTTCATCTCCACAAATCACGTCCGGTGTCACCAGAAAAAATGTACGTATCCAAATGATCAGAAGGTTGTTGATGCTTGTTCCTTGATCTATTGCACCAAGATATTTTACTGTACATTTATTTACAATTTATTTACAAGTCGTATGCCACCTGGCATGTTTACAAGCGTTATGCCTCCTGGCATGTACATGATAGACATATTCTGCCACCTGGCATGTGAATTGATACATCATATTAGTTTTCTGCCACCTGACAGATACGATGCAATTACCTCAATTAGCGGTAATACGCCCGACATTTTGGCGTGTCCGCTTCCCTTACGTTCTGTAACGCAACTAACTTTTTGTGCGGTGCGCCCTCTGGGCACAAATCACCGCAATCACCGAGGAGGCCAAAACATTCCTTTTTAAACACGAATGCTAACAAGAAATATCTTTTATTCAGGAATATTTTTTCCGTAACTAATGTGTGTGAAAAATGGTGTTCAAGCAGCCTTAAGTATAGTCAAAATTTCAAGGATTAAAATAATAAACTCTTTGAAGAGAGGCCTTGTAAAGACCTTGAAGTCTTATTATATCTATAAATGAGTCATTCAAATTTAGATACTAAAAAAAAACCATCAAGTACTATAATTTATGAAAACGAAGTGTTTTAAATTATACGTTTGCAGTCCAAGTTATTGCTTTATGAATGATTAATAGCTGTGTTATTTTGAGTTTCCTTAAGAAAGCAGACCTATGGAATCAATAACAGCAAGAGACATTAAGCTTTTTTTAATCTCCCTGAAGTCTGGCAAAGTGTCAATAACGATTGGTGATTATTCCTTTAACTGAAATAAAGAAATAGCGGAAACACCAACCGAAAAGGAATTTGTGAGACTAAAAATGCTCAGGGTGTGGCCATGCATTCATTTTCACATCAGTAAAAATAAATCATTGCCGTAGCTTAAAATTAGGTGTGCCCTGTTTACTATGGAATTTTTATACTTTACGTTAATGCGACTGAAAAAATTTCAATGCAAATTTCTTCGCTGTATTCCTCAACCAAGAGTTTAATTTTTCCTGATTCTTTATTGTAAAATTTACTTGGAATAACTGAATCAATTTAGAACCAATCTATTTGAATGACAGTAAATTTAGCTCAACGTTTAGGCGATTGCATCATTTTGATTGCTGAAATAAGATTGAATATGTCAGGCATGTATAAACTGTGGCTCATAGGTTCATTAAATGCGACTAGTTTGCAAAAACAGTAGTTATACGTTTGAAGTACAGCTGTGTTTCAAAACAGAAATCGAGGAACTACATTTTTCGTTATTAGTTGCAATTAATCATACACAAAATATAACTTAAAAAATTAGATTAAGATGGTAATCAATTTCTAAAATTACGGTAATGTGCAATAAATACACTCATGTACATAAATTAAGGATAATTCGGAGTCACGCGGAAATCGAACTCTAAAATAAATATATCACCTGTATAATCACTACACAGATCTTCAAAAATCATATGCAAATTTCAGGAAGTAACCAGATGACACCGATGGTACGTCACAATCACGAGAGTGTAAGAGAGTGATATATACGGAATACAGCAAAGAAGTAAAATTGTTCGCAGGCGCTTTATAAGCATTTCAGTGCAATAACCGAATAGTTATGACACAAAGGACGCATTTGGATGATTTTTTACGTGGTAGAATTATCGGCCGTCTGGAATATGGGGGTACCCAACTGGAAGTATCAGACGAACTAGAAATTGCCCAAAGTGCCATCTCCAGGCTTTGGCAACGATTCCAAGGTGATAGTAATGTGAGTAGACGTCACAGCACAGGTCGCCCCAGAGTTACAACGCCGAATGAGGACCGGAATTTGGCAGTAACTGCCAAAAGAAACAGGTGGAGCACAGCCTCAGACCTGTCTCGTCAGCTCTCTTCAGCCACTGGTACGACAATTTTAAGGCAGACCGTGTACAGACGCTTAGGGCAGATTGGTCTATATGCTCCTAGACCTATCAGATGCTGCTAGACCTCCACATGCGTTCCACTTACCGCAACTCACTGTCGCCTGCGGTTAGCCTGGAGTAGAGAGCATGCATTGTGGACACCGCGACAGTGGGCTTGTGTGATGTTTAGTTTGCAGTCTGATTCTTGCCGGACTTTCATATGGAGAGCTTCAGGTACCCGGTACCACTAAGAGAACATCATTGAACGACACCGTTACGGTGGTGCAGGAATGCTCGTTTGGGGTGGAATTATTCTGGGTTCCAGAACTGACCTGCATGTTCAAATTGGAACCATGACAAGCCAAATCTATCGAGACATTATTCTGGAACAACATGTACGTTTGTTTCGAGCCGCCATGGGCGCACAATTTGTGTTTATGGATGACAACGCCCGTCCTCACCGTGCAAACATCGTAAGAGAATGCCGTCAGTCGGAGGACATCACCCGTCTGGACTGGCCAGCATTCACCGGACTTGAATCCAGTAGAGCACGTGTCGGATATGCTTGGCCGACGAGTTGCCGGTCGTCAGCCTCCTCCTACATGTCTACCGGAACTTCGGAGAGCATTGCGTTTTGAGTGGTGTATTATCCCTCAAGATCAGATCGATAATTTGATACTCAGCATGCCTAGGCGTTGTACAGACTGTATTGCATCGTCTGGGAGACATGCAATGTGCTAACAATCATGCCAACCATTTAATATTGTTTTTTGTAAATAGGTTTTTTTTTTGTAATTTACTCCAGGGAGAAAAAAATCGCTATTTTTTTAATAATATCAAACATATAGTATCTTTTTTTTGCTCTTTACCTTTTGTTTAATAAATAAGCTTTACAAATAAGTCAAATTTGTTTTGCTTCTAACTCTTCTTTTGCCTGATTTTGCATTATCCTTAATTTATAGACATGAGTGTAATATTACACATTTCAAACAGTTCATAGTACACAAATAGACAAAGCAACAAGAAATAGGCGAAAGAAATTTGTTTTTGTGAATAATTAATATAGTTGAGTTCCATTTCTTCGTTAACTTAGAATCTCGCTCCTTTTGACAGAGTGAAGCTAATCTTGAGAAATGCGAAATTTTAGCTTTACAGGGAAATATATGAACACTATGTGAAGAGAAGTAAAAAAGGAAAGGTTAGTAAACTAAACTCTCAAATTTCTAATTTTTTCTGAAAATATTTTTTCACAACAGAAAATTAAAAAAAATTGAGTGATGATATAAATATTTTAATGTTAAATGATATGTTTTAATGTTAAATGATATAAATGTTTTAATGTTAAATGATATAAATGTTTTAATGTTAAATGATATAAATGTTTTAATGTTAAATGATATAAATGTTTTAATGTTAAATGATATAAATGTTTTAATGTTAAATGATATAAATGTTTTAATATTACAACTAAAATGGAGAAAACAAATTTAAACTAGATTTCTTGTTTCTAACTGGTGAATTTCAGTGGATTCAAGTATTTTAAAAAGAAGCAGTTTTTAATTTAGCGTTTAAATATTCAAATGATATAAATGTTTCAAATATTTCATGAGGAATATCTAGTTTCGAAAACACAGCAATTTCAATAACTCTTTTTTGCTAAAGCGTTATCATGTCTATCAAAGATAGTTCAGGAATGCAGATTATTAAAATACTTGAACTCGGAAATTATGTTACAAGGTATCATTTAAGATTCTAAACTGTTATTTTATGTTAATTTCTTTTCTTATCAGCCTCATATTCATTTCTCCTGCCAAAAGGTATATTTCTAGCTCACGCAGTATTCAAATTATGTAGAAAGTAGGAAGTATTTAAAGGTTTTAAAGGGAAATTTTCGAGGGGGAAATCAGACTTTGATCACGTGTGAAGCAAAGTAATCAGAATCATGAAATGCCTACTTCCCATCATAGGGATATACTCAAAGCTTGATCTTTCAAAGAAAAATCTCATTTTGAGATGAATGACCCTTGATGACTTATGCTTCCCCAGCTTGGGCTACTGTTAGTCCTTAGGATATACAGAAGCTTCAAGTCGTGCAAAGCAAATTTTTAAAGATTAGCACTAATGCACTTTATTTTGTTCGAAACAAACTTCTATATGCTGATTTCAAACTGGATACATTGGATAACTTTCTCAGGAAAGCTAACAAAATATTCTTCGAGAGTGCTCATTATTGTAACCAAATGAGTGTTTTTCTAACTTTTCACTACGAAGAGCTCAACGAAGATAGACATCTTCGCCCCCATTCAGCCTTCATTCTCAATGAAAGCCAGGAATTTCCCACTTATGAAACGTTTTTGAAAAGTTATGACACTATTTTATTCAGATGTATTTTAATTTCTTAATGTAATTGTTGCAGATTCCAGCAGCATTCTTCAGTTACAGCACGGGTGTGGATGACCAACCATGTGACCCCGACTCTACTCGTTGTGCTATGTAGCTCCTGTTACTGAACTGTTACCACCTATGATTTGTATATAGATTCATGGACTGTATTCTGCAAGTAATTAAGTATAATCTTACATCTTCATTTATTGTTTATTTCACTTTAATGGATTTTGTTTGCTGCCCTTCTGGACGAATTCAATCCAAATCGCATGATGCACGCGATCATGAACTCTGATTTGACATGCTCTCACCAGCACTGTTATCCAGGTTAATCTACATAGCGATTATAACTGTTATAAGACTGTTTTATTACTCACCCTCCATCCATCCTAGCTGTCCTCCTAGACACATTGACCAAGTAATCACTCTGCTTAAAGCGCCAACTGAGGCAAATGTATCAAGACAACCGGAAAATAACATACATTTATTATGTTAATTGCGGTGACTAGCGGAACCTGGAACCTGGGGTTAAATCAGAGTGTTTCCTTTCTGCTTTTGAAGGCTATATTGCTAACTTTGATTCTATAACGATCAGTATTCTGCGGCGTTCAGTTATTCGTACCGTTAGGCTTGTTTTCGCTGATCAGAACTAGCTTCCGCACGTTACACTGTGAAGCCGGTAAGCTTTATTTAAATTTGATTAGTTTCAGTTCATCCATTATCTTTGATTTAAATCCAAAGCTATTGGCTTCTGTAAGCACAAATTGGTGTTAAACTTTATTTGGTTTAATAAAGGATCATTTACATCTTTTCCCTGTATCTGTGGTATTTACAAGACACCGTGAAAGTTTACCATTTGTGTCTTAGAGTTCTGATCTAATTGTATGCCAACTAAGAAGGTTTAATCTTATAACGTTAGTAGTTTTAACATTGCCAATTAGTAATGTTAGGATGAAAAAAGCTTAAAAAACTTTAAAATAAATAAGTGACAAATAAAAATAAAAAATATGCAATATGTTCTTTTGGCTTCCAAAACCTTTAAAATATTATTATATGAACCATGAATGGCCAATAAGTCAATTTCGAAGCGATTTTTGGTCGATCACAGCCAACAGAATAAGATTTCAATAAGCAAATACAACTTAAATTATTCCCAAAATACAGACTTAAAGAAAATAAAATTACGAGTAAGGATTAATTAAGAGCTAATTAGGAATAAGGATCAATTAAGAGTTCAAGAAGAGATTTTTAAAAATCCCATGTTGATATCACGTGCAGTGACTATTGCGTCATTCGGAGTAAACCACATGTTAGCAAAAAAATAAAATAAAATAAAATAAAATAAAATAAATAAATAAAATTAAACCATTTCTGCTGGATACTTTACAATAAATATCTTTCTTGGAAATATCAGATTCATTTTTAACGATTTTAAGAAAATAATTGAAATTATTGCTGCAATTAAAAATTTGATAAATCGATAGACTGCTCGACCCAACCCAATTGTATTCCAGTGGTTTTATAGATTATGCATCTGAAGAGTTGTGGGGTATGATTTCTTTGAAAGAAAGGACTTCAGGTATAGACGTATTCAACTGTTTCAAAAGCTATAAGGTATTTCTCCCGCCTTCCTAGCGTTCCTTCGTGGTGTCCTGGTATTCCAGAGGTCCGTGGTTCGATTCCCGGCGAAGGCGATTGCTAATTTTTCATCTCACCGGCCTCCCAAAAATCCTAATGTATCTGCAGTGGCGCCCGAACGAAAAGGGTTGTGGATGATGACTCTCCACACCCAGGACTTGGCGATTGGGTCTTCTAAAAACCCTAGTCGCCGTTTAAAAGGTGAAGTACATAAGGTATTTCTCCCGCATTCGTGGTGTAGTGCAGGGGTGGCCAACAAGTTGATTATGATCGACTAGTTGATCGCAAGGCTAATTTTAAGTCTATCTCTTGCAATGACTGGAGTGGAATTCCGTGTACAATGGACTTTGACGAGATTGTAGAAGACAGAACCTTTTAGCAATAGTTTAATGCATTCTGGGAATTTGCCGAGGTCATAAATTCCTAGAATTCTAATATCCTGACACTGTGATCTCTGCCCTTTATATACAATACATTTTAACTTATGTTTTACACTTGTCAGCGGACGCAATGTGTGAGCGCAACTGTTAAGGCTCAACTCATCGAAGAACACAGTCAGTTAGCTGGAATATTTGGTAGTGTTATACGGTAGCTTCTTTTCTTTTGTATTAACAGTATTTTTATTAATCATTATTATTTATCCACAGCAACCCCTTTGAGTTTCAATTTTCTTTTGTTTAAAATTTAAGTACCTTTTCTTGTTTAAAATCAAATTGCTTTTCTTACATGTCTATTTGCTTGATAAGTGAGCATTCTCGGCAACAGATCTCTAAATCCTGAGATAATACTCTAAATATTCTCTCTCTATCTGCGGTTATTAAACTGAGAGAAAAATAAGGGACAGCATTACAAATATATTATGAATAACAGTAATTCCATTTAAATTAAGATTTCAGTATTTAAACCGTAATAAATATATCATAAATTTAGCATACTTCTTTTAAATCTGAATATATTAGATTTTGATACACTTGTATTGCTGTGTTCGATCTTAGTATGCAGTACTGTTATCATTTCTCTCAATCTAAGAGAGATAATAGCCGCAGTTCATGAGTTTTTAATTTTCTAGAAAAATATTTAATTCAATATTTATTCTTTAAATTGTCATATTTCTTTGCATTCTAGTATACCCATAAACACGAGTAGTAACCCGAAGAAATCGAAAACTTATCACTTCAGTGAAGAATGGGAACTCGATTACTTTTTTACAATGTTGAATGATAAATGTTGTTGTTTAATATGCCTTATCTCAGTAGCCATTGCTAAAAGGGTATTCTGGGGAGACATTTTTTAGTTCTGCATAACAAGTATCAAACAGATTATCCACCAAATTCTGAACCGAGAAAACATAAAGTTAGGGATCTTAAAACTCAATTAAAAAATCAACAAAGCATTTAAAAAAAAGTTAAGATTGAAGTCACAAGCAGTAACTACTGCATGATTCAAAGTAAGCTATCTCTTAGCAAAAAAATGTAAGCCATTTTCCGACGGTGAATTTGTAAACGAAATTTTTGTTAGAAATGTCAGGTTCACTTTTAAACAATTTTAAGAACAAGAGTGAAATTGTTGCTGCTATTCAAGGTCTACTGTTGTCTCGAAACATAGTCTTACGACGAATTCAAAGAATGAGTGGAAATGTAAAAGAGCAGTTATATAATGTTATTAATTGACGCTTTTGTTTTTCTCTTCAGTGTGATGAATCGACAGATATAAGTGATACGGCACAATTACTTGTTTCCGTTCATATGTTTTTTAAGGATTTTACATCTAAAGAAGAATTTGTTGGGTATGATTTCTTTGAAGGAAAGGACTAGAGGTGTATACATATTCAAAGCCTTTAAAAACTTGCTCAATGATTTGAAAGTACCACTATTTAAATTAGTCTCAATAACAACGAATGGCGCAGCTGCAATGATAGGTAGCATAGATGGATTTATTACCCTCTGTCAAACGGAAGATGAATTCCCTGCCTTTTTAAGCTATCACTGCATAATTCACCAGCAAGTGTTAGCTAGCAAGAGACTAAACACAAAAGAGGTAATGGACATAGTATTTAAAATTGTTAATTCAATTCGAGGAAATTCCTTCAAACGGCGTCTCTTCCAACTGCAGCTCGATAAAGGCCAACTTAAATTATTACTACATACCGATGTCAGATGGCTAAGCAGAGGTAAATTTTTGCAGCGATTTCGTGATTTATTGCCTGAAATTACAGATTTTCCTCGCGAACAAGATGGAAACTGTGAAAATTTAAATGATGAAACTTGGCTTAGTGACTTAGTATTTCTTACTAATTTTACTTCTATATTAAGTCACTTAAATTCAGAATAAAATAAAACAGTAATTGATATGATCAGCTGCATAGACCCATGTAAAGCAAAATTTATTTTTCTAATACAAGATCTGCGACAAAGTAATCTGAATCATTTTAAAAAGTATGGCAAATAACCTACAAAAACATAAAAATACTTATTATAAGATCGAAAAATATGTCGCGGAAATCCAAAACGTAATTGAGGATTTTGAGATAAGCTTCCAGGATTTTGAAAATATTAAAGAAATTGTGGAATTCGTATTTTTCCTTTTAAAAAAGATGTATGGAACGTAGTATCCAAAAAATTTTATACATATTTCATAGAGCTCAAAAGGCATTAGAAAATGAAATTATAATTTTACAAACTGACTTAAATTTACAAACCCGAAAATTTGAAGAAGATTTTTAGAAATATGTCAACAGAGAAAAACATCCCAGTATCACCAAATGTAGCGATCTATTTTTGTTTCGGATCTACATACCTATGCGAATTGGTATTTTCATACTTGAAACTAACGAAGACTAAACAACGTTCTGTCCTAACTGATTCCCATACTGAAGACTCATTATTATTACTTTTGTCAGGCTATATACCTAATTATGATTCTTTGGTTAGGGACGTGCAAACTCAGTCTTCCCATTAATGTTAAGGCAGCAAAGTAAATTCTAAATCTGTCTTTATCTGTAGCTACTTTGAATTAATAAATTTTGCTAATAATTATTCATGTTCTTTTTTTTCCTTTGACATGAGTGTTTGGGATCTTTAAATAATTGTTGTTGTTATTTTTTATGTAGGTAGATGACGTATATTTATGTAGGTTTTATGTAGGTAGACTAAACAACGTTCTGCCCTAACTGATTCCCATACTGAAGACTCATTATTATTACTTTTGTCAGGCTATATACCTAATTATGATTCTTTGGTTAGGGACGTGCAAACTCAGTCTTCCCATTAATGTTAAGGCAGCAAAGTAAATTCTAAATCTGTCTTAATCTGTAGCTACTTTGAATTAATAAATATTGCTAATAATTATTCATGTTCTTTTTTTTCCTTTGACATGAGTGTTTGGGATCTTTAAATAATTGTTGTTGTTATTTTTTATGTAGGTAGATGACGTATATCTATGTAGGTTTTATGTAGGTAGACTAAACAACGTTCTGCCCTAACTGATTCCCATACTGAAGACTCATTATTATTACTTTTGTCAGGCTATATACCTAATTATGATTCTTTGGTTAGGGACGTGCAAACTCAGTCTTCTCATTAATGTTAAGGCAGCAAAGTAAATTCTAAATCTGTCTTTATCTGTAGCTACTTTGAATTAATAAATATTGCTAATAATTATTCATGTTCTTTTTTTTCCTTTGACATGAGTGTTTGGGATCTTTAAATAATTGTTGTTGTTAATTTTTATGTAGGTAGATGACGTATATTTATGTAGGTTTTATGTAGGTAGACTAAACAACGTTCTGCCCTAACTGATTCCCATACTGAAGACTCATTATTATTACTTTTGTCAGGCTATATACCTAATTATGATTCTTTGGTTAGGGACGTGCAAACTCAGTCTTCCCATTAATGTTAAGGCAGCAAAGTAAATTCTAAATCTGTCTTTATCTGTAGCTCCTTTGAATTAATAAATTTTGCTAATAATTATTCATGTTCTTTTTTTTCCTTTCACATGAGTGTTTGGGATCTTTAAATAATTGTTGTTGTTATTTTTTATGTAGGTAGATGACGTATATTTATGTAGGTTTTATGTAGGTAGACTAAACAACGTTCTGCCCTAACTGATTCCCATACTGAAGACTCATTATTATTACTTTTGTCAGGCTATATACCTAATTATGATTCTTTGGTTAGGGACGTGCAAACTCAGTCTTCCCATTAATGTTAAGGCAGCAAAGTAAATTCTAAATCTGTCTTAATCTGTAGCTACTTTGAATTAATAAATATTGCTAATAATTATTCATGTTCTTTTTTTTCCTTTGACATGAGTGTTTGGGATCTTTAAATAATTGTTGTTGTTATTTTTTATGTAGGTAGATGACGTATATCTATGTAGGTTTTATGTAGGTAGACTAAACAACGTTCTGCCCTAACTGATTCCCATACTGAAGACTCATTATTATTACTTTTGTCAGGCTATATACCTAATTATGATTCTTTGGTTAGGGACGTGCAAACTCAGTCTTCTCATTAATGTTAAGGCAGCAAAGTAAATTCTAAATCTGTCTTTATCTGTAGCTACTTTGAATTAATAAATATTGCTAATAATTATTCATGTTCTTTTTTTTCCTTTGACATGAGTGTTTGGGATCTTTAAATAATTGTTGTTGTTAATTTTTATGTAGGTAGATGACGTATATTTATGTAGGTTTTATGTAGGTAGACTAAACAACGTTCTGCCCTAACTGATTCCCATACTGAAGACTCATTATTATTACTTTTGTCAGGCTATATACCTAATTATGATTCTTTGGTTAGGGACGTGCAAACTCAGTCTTCCCATTAATGTTAAGGCAGCAAAGTAAATTCTAAATCTGTCTTTATCTGTAGCTACTTTGAATTAATAAATTTTGCTAATAATTATTCATGTTCTTTTTTTTCCTTTCACATGAGTGTTTGGGATCTTTAAATAATTGTTGTTGTTATTTTTTATGTAGGTAGATGACGTATATTTATGTAGGTTTTATGTAGGTAGACTAAACAACGTTCTGCCCTAACTGATTCCCATACTGAAGACTCATTATTATTACTTTTGTCAGGCTATATACCTAATTATGATTCTTTGGTTAGGGACGTGCAAACTCAGTCTTCCCATTAATGTTAAGGCAGCAAAGTAAATTCTAAATCTGTCTTAATCTGTAGCTACTTTGAATTAATAAATATTGCTAATAATTATTCATGTTCTTTTTTTTCCTTTGACATGAGTGTTTGGGATCTTTAAATAATTGTTGTTGTTATTTTTTATGTAGGTAGATGACGTATATCTATGTAGGTTTTATGTAGGTAGACTAAACAACGTTCTGCCCTAACTGATTCCCATACTGAAGACTCATTATTATTACTTTTGTCAGGCTATATACCTAATTATGATTCTTTGGTTAGGGACGTGCAAACTCAGTCTTCTCATTAATGTTAAGGCAGCAAAGTAAATTCTAAATCTGTCTTTATCTGTAGCTACTTTGAATTAATAAATATTGCTAATAATTATTCATGTTCTTTTTTTTCCTTTGACATGAGTGTTTGGGATCTTTAAATAATTGTTGTTGTTAATTTTTATGTAGGTAGATGACGTATATTTATGTAGGTTTTATGTAGGTAGACTAAACAACGTTCTGCCCTAACTGATTCCCATACTGAAGACTCATTATTATTACTTTTGTCAGGCTATATACCTAATTATGATTCTTTGGTTAGGGACGTGCAAACTCAGTCTTCCCATTAATGTTAAGGCAGCAAAGTAAATTCTAAATCTGTCTTTATCTGTAGCTACTTTGAATTAATAAATATTGCTAATAATTATTCATGTTCTTTTTTTCCTTTGACATGAGTGTTTGGGATCTTTAAATAATTGTTGTTGTTATTTTTTATGTAGGTAGATGACGTATATCTATGTAGGTTTTATGTAGGTAGACTAAACAACGTTCTGCCCTAACTGATTCCCATACTGAAGACTCATTATTATTACTTTTGTCAGGCTATATACCTAATTATGATTCTTTGGTTAGGGACGTGCAAACTCAGTCTTCTCATTAATGTTAAGGCAGCAAAGTAAATTCTAAATCTGTCTTTATCTGTAGCTACTTTGAATTAATAAATATTGCTAATAATTATTCATGTTCTTTTTTTTTCCTTTGACATGAGTGTTTGGGATCTTTAAATAATTGTTGTTGTTATTTTTTATGTAGGTAGATGACGTATATTTCTGTAGGTTTTATGTAGGTAGACTAAACAACGTTCTGCCCTAACTGATTCCCATACTGAAGACTCATTATTATTACTTTTGTCAGGCTATATACCTAATTATGATTCTTTGGTTAGGGACGTGCAAACTCAGTCTTCCCATTAATGTTAAGGCAGCAAAGTAAATTCTAAATCTGTCTTAATCTGTAGCTACTTTGAATTAATAAATATTGCTAATAATTATTCATGTTCTTTTTTTTCCTTTGACATGAGTGTTTGGGATCTTTAAATAATTGTTGTTGTTAATTTTTATGTAGGTAGATGACGTATATTTATGTAGGTTTTATGTAGGTAGACTAAACAACGTTCTGCCCTAACTGATTCCCATACTGAAGACTCATTATTATTACTTTTGTCAGGCTATATACCTAATTATGATTCTTTGGTTAGGGACGTGCAAACTCAGTCTTCTCATTAATGTTAAGGCAGCAAAGTAAATTCTAAATCTGTCTTTATCTGTAGCTACTTTGAATTAATAAATATTGCTAATAATTATTCATGTTCTTTTTTTTCCTTTGACATGAGTGTTTGGGATCTTTAAATAATTGTTGTTGTTAATTTTTATGTAGGTAGATGACGTATATTTATGTAGGTTTTATGTAGGTAGACTAAACAACGTTCTGCCCTAACTGATTCCCATACTGAAGACTCATTATTATTACTTTTGTCAGGCTATATACCTAATTATGATTCTTTGGTTAGGGACGTGCAAACTCAGTCTTCCCATTAATGTTAAGGCAGCAAAGTAAATTCTAAATCTGTCTTTATCTGTAGCTACTTTGAATTAATAAATTTTGCTAATAATTATTCATGTTCTTTTTTTTCCTTTCACATGAGTGTTTGGGATCTTTAAATAATTGTTGTTGTTATTTTTTATGTAGGTAGATGACGTATATTTATGTAGGTTTTATGTAGGTAGACTAAACAACGTTCTGCCCTAACTGATTCCCATACTGAAGACTCATTATTATTACTTTTGTCAGGCTATATACCTAATTATGATTCTTTGGTTAGGGACGTGCAAACTCAGTCTTCCCATTAATGTTAAGGCAGCAAAGTAAATTCTAAATCTGTCTTTATCTGTAGCTACTTTGAATTAATAAATATTGCTAATAATTATTCATGTTCTTTTTTTCCCTTTGACATGAGTGTTTGGGATCTTTAAATAATTGTTGTTGTTATTTTTTATGTAGGTAGATAAAGCTTATATCTAAATTTCAATACGAGGTATGGTCAGCGAGCTATTGATTAGATTAGAAAATAGTAAGCCATGTTGTTCTTTCATGATAAATTCTCCTGGCCCAAAAAAATGCGAAAGTGAAATATTGAAATCAAATTATCAGCCGTACTATGCATTTTTATAGCAACGTTTTCATATTAACGAACACATATTTCAACAACTTATACATGGTAGTAGATCAAAAAATTAAATTTCATTTTAAGTTAATAAAAATCTATCTTGAAAATTTGTAGGAAAATCGAATTTTTTAGGTGCCGCATGTACGGAATGCTGCTATTAAAAGTTGGGTCTGAAAATTTATTTTCTTCATGACCCTATATCTCGAAAACTTAATAAGTGATTTAAAAAATAAAAAATACTTTTGAACATATACTTTACTTATCTTTCCATACCTCGCTGGAATACACCTTATACTGAAACACAGTGTATAAGCATTGTATGTATTTTACACCCTTCTCCCCCTCCTTAGACTACACCTATGACAACGAGTCGATCGCGACACACTTTTAAGATAAAAGGTAGATCTTATATACAAATAAAGTTGGCCACCTACGGTGCAGAGGTTCTGCACGCTGAACCGGTATTCGCAAGGTCCGTGGTTCGATTCCCGGCGAAGGCGATTGCTAATTTTTCATCTCTCCGGCCTCCAAAAGAATCCTAATGTCTCTACAAAGCTTTCTCACTAATTTGAAACTACCACATTTTAAAGTAATTTGCGTAACAGCAGATACACCAGGGGCAATGATACCAACAAGTCTTAGCAAAACAGAGGAAATGCTGAAGAAATAATGAATATTACTTTTGAAATTGTTAATTCTGTTCTACGAATTTCCCTCAAATAACGTCTTTTTATTGCAACATGCTGAATGACAGCTAGAATTATTATTACATGCAGACAGCATTATGATTACATTACGATATAAGTTGGCAAAGCAGCAGTAGATTTCTGCAATGAGTTCGTGATTTATTAAATGAGATAAAAAAATTTTCTCGAACAGCAAGATCAAGAATGCGCAAATTTAAACAATAAAATCTGACTCAGTGATTTAGTATTTATTATAGATTTTATATCAAACATAAATGATATTAGAATTGCAGTGAAAATGAAAGATAATAATTGAAATGATCAGCAGCATTAATGCATACAAAACAAAATTGATTATAATGTGGCATTTATATTTAAATTTTACTAACCAAATATTAATTTACGTCTTTCGTATTTGCCTCATTTCGCCACGAGGTTTGCTTATTCTAGAATTAATTTGAATCTGAGTGGGAAGCTGTTTTACTGCAAAGTTAGAAAGATAATGCATGTGAGAAGAATTAGCTGCATGTGTGAGTAGTTTGAAAAAAAAGGTTAAATATTAATGTAATATTTTTAATATTAATTTCAGTACTATTTATATTATTTTAGTGTTATTTGCTGTTTATTCCTAAACGTACTCTTTAACTTTCATTAGAAAATTATAAATTTGTACATAAATTAATTTTGTGAATACATAAAGTTACGATTAACAATACTATTATGGTATGATTTTTCTGGAGTAGATGTGTACAAATAAAGCATATAACTTTGTCGAACGCAAAAGTATACAGATACAGTTAATTTAATTGTATGTAGGGGAACACATTTATCTCTTTGCCTCAAGTGAAAAAATAGCTAGTCAAGACTCTAGCTCTCGCTGCAAAAGTTTTCTACAACAGGAATTAAATCTTGGCTCTCGCTCCCTTTCAAACGTCTAGGTAAAAAAATTGTTTAGAACACCGTACTTTTGATAAAAAAATGTAGACACATGACTTAAAACCTTTCATATTCATCATTTATTTTAATCGTTTGCTTCAGTCACCTGTAACTTTTTTCCCCTTCTTCTCAGCTTTGTACTGGGTGGGCAAGCTTGTGTATCTGTTGTGTCGTAGCAAAGCAAATTCTACCTTCTATCTCAACAAGTAAATAGTTAGTTTACGCATCACACCAGACCTCAAAGAACAGCAGACCTTTCAGCATCTCTCTTAGCATCAGCTTAAAATTAGTTAGTGAGTTATATTTTCTTCCATACAGCAGTTTTACAATTTCTACCTTCCTTAAAATGCTATTACTTCTTCTGTATGGCATTTGTTACTTTCCAACAATCCTGACTGCAAATCCGGCCTTGTTTTTGACTGAGAGGAATACTTCACAAGCGCAGGCTTCAACACTTCAGATTTAAAATATTCAATTTCACGTTAACCTAATGAATTCTCCCCAATGACTTTAAACTAACTCAGGACAGGACCTTTCAGAATGGACGTTGCTATAATAATTTTCTGTCCCTCATCCACTGGCTACAATACAAAATTATTCTAAATCCTTCCACGAAGGTCAAATTGAATTTCCGCTATCACAGCTGACTTTATAGGTGCTCTTAGATATCTAGAATATATCGAAAGCATTTGACAGGGCTTGCCGGCGTTTGTCCTATTTATATTCTCGTCGGTGCCAGACTAAAGGTAGTAACATCTCTAGGCATTTTCCTTTTTGTCGGGCGTTAGTTAGTTTCCAGGCCACCTTGGTCTCTATCGAGACTGTCATGCGACTTATGGCCCCTTCTATATAAATAACAACAGTTTCATAAAAAGTTTTAAACGAACATTTTTTATTTAAACTTATGAGTTAGTGGACTTGTACAAACAAATATCCAACATCTTGCCCCATTTTAGAACCATAAAATATGAATTTATATTTCCAAGAAATTTATTGCTTGTGATTCACATCTGCAAAAGCATAACAAGCGTTGGATCAGTTCTAAATAATGCGCTAGTAACTCGGCTGGCGAAACGCTCATGCCCAACACCGTACTTTTCTTAGAGCTGACGGGGAAATCGTACAACAGTTAAAATCTTTTTCTTTTTAAGAATTTTGTCCATATATACACTCATCTCATTTATATCTTCCTAAAAGCAAATAAAAGTAGAAATAACAGTATAATTCAAATAATAAGGTAATTTATTATTTAATATAAATGTTATATAATAGGCCACTGCATTTTTAGAATAGGTAATGGTGAATGGAAGGTCAAAAAACACAAAATGAAGTTCATTAAAACTGCATTAATCACTAGGCTTACTTTCTTAGGGAGTGGTGCGCGCGTGAGTTTTATTTTAGGGGCTGTGGCAGTTCTGCATGACGTTCAATGTTAAAAACTACCGATTCTTAAGCAAGGCAAGTCTTTTTCTTATATTGAACATAAATGTTTTCTCCAGTTGCAGGACGAAAAGTAACTTTATCATTCCAGTAGTTGAAGAAGAATGTTCCATTTAACTCCAGAAACTAGTTCTGCAAATTTACGTAACTTACGCTGATCTAATTGCTATAGTATCTTTAATAATATCTTGACTGTCAAATATAAAAAGAATGACAAGTGTTAGGATGCTGAAGGTTCTGAATCCTCTTTTACAAAAGCAAAATCTTCTACTGTGAATATGTTAAAATAAGTTTGTTTATTTCTTAACTTTCTTATAGAGGGTTTTTCGTTTTCTAATTATGTTCCAATTATATGCAAATCTGCTTTAGTAAATTTCGTGTTTTGCAGTCTTCTGCATTTTTCCCAGAAATCTTCCGAATTTTTTCCTCAGGCTGGCAGGTATTCAAACTTATTAAAAATATGTTCTTTCCCTTAAACTGTACGTGACAACACTATTAGACAACTCACCGTGAAGGGAGGGTGTGGCTTCCTTTGACTTTGTAAGCAGGCTATTAATTACCTTTACATTTCCTGAGTACCTTCCCTTAAAACAGTACTGTTTGCCCTGTCATTTTTAAAGGCATCTACGCAGTTTTATATAAAATAACTTGACATCATATTTTAACAAAGATTTTAAAGAGAAAATTACTTTGGAGTTTCTTTATGTAAAACCATTATATATCAAATGCTTCCTACTCTTTCTTTTCAAAATCGTAAAAAATTGGAATTTCGTAAAAGCTTACATGCAGTTTATCTACAAGTTAAAACATTGGACTTAAAACTGAAACCATTTGCAGCGCAGCTGAATTTGATGGATAGAAATGTTTTATAAGAAATCGATTTATTTTCTCAATTCTGAATAGTCGAAAAGTTTAGTTACATTCGTAATTTAATTGTTACTTATCCCTCCAAAATATTTGTTTCTTTTATTTTGCTCAACAGTCTAAAATCATGTCAGTAATTTTCGATCTTTATGAACAGCGATAATAAATATTATATAGAACAGCATTATAACAATTATGTATGCAAAAAAGCAGCTAAAATGCTGCTTTTCTGAATACAAAAAGCTGCGTTTTCGTTTGTTCCACCTTTCGAAGGCTTAAACAATACTTTTAGGTAAACAGAAGGGGTTAATGTTATTCAAATTTATCGGTAAAATTTATCAGAAAAATACGTACTAATTCTTGATAATATTACTGTGTCAAGACTACTGTGTCAGGATTACTGTGTGTGACATATTACTGTGTCAGGAGGTGTTCCTTCTAATTGACTTGGGAAACATCACAGTAAATCCTGAGTAGGAACAGGGAGCTTACTCAAGCTATGTTCGCGTGTGTGTGTGGAATACACAAACAAGTTAAGAAGGGTTAACTTTACCCTTTATTTCTTACAGCGTACAGAGTGCAACACGTTTGGTCTAAGACGTAAAAAAATAAGAAATATTCACTTAAAAACTAACTAAATAAGAATGAAACTTAATTACATTACAGAGACTATTAACGCGAAGATTGGCTTTTGACGCTGCGTATGTAGTGAACCAGATGCATGTACTACAATACGCCCATTATGTCAGCAGGAACTAAGTTCTGGCCTAAAGGCAGACACAAACTGACTGAAAAGCACACGCGTAGCAGGGCAGCAGGAAGGATATTTCCCTCTTGGCTAGAAGCCACTTCTTAAATACCTTTTACAGTTTGCAAACTCATTAGCATAAAAGTCCTACTCGGGCTTATTATTACCGGAAATGGTAAATGAGGGAGGATAGCAAAGTTCAAAATAAAATAAACGTTAGTAAAACTTAAAATCCTTATACATTTCCCACCAGAATTCAATAGTTCGAAAACTTTGTCTAAATGGCCTTGTTGAAAACTTTAAATCCTAAACTCTAAACTCTATAACGAGGCTAATCCTTACTATTATTTCTAATCTAGAAATTATTTGTGTATTTTTACAGATGTTTTCCTCTGGAGACAAAGATTCTTCATCTGTACTTGAATCTAAAATAAAATCTTTTCCTTCTTATTTATCTGGCTCCCAGCTTTTGGAAGAAAAACTAATTGAGTACTTTATACAAACATAGTAGAAGGTAAATAACATGAACATATTCCTTTGGAAGTCCGCTATTCTCATTTATTTATTTCATTCCTACCATTATTTAAATTCTACCTCCGTGCTGTCTGATATATGTTGTACACAGAGAAATATCAAACACGGGCGTGTAAACACATGTTCAACACTACGGCCTGCGTTTGAGACACTAAAGTGTTAAAATTCGACATGCCCAGACCTCAGAACAACGTCCTACGATCAGCTCCAAGCCGTGAGGTACTACTCTAGAAAGTTGACTAATTCTCAAGTGTAGCGTCAGAAAGCCTGACCTAATTTCATTCATTTAATATTTAGCACACATCTACACTCTAGTTACATTCTTTTAATTCAGAAGTTTTAAGCTTTTGCATTTCCCAAGTAGCACAGCAACGTCGTAACGACGTTGCAAACTCGTCGCGGATATCGTTGCAAAAACATTGCAATATGTCGTCTTTAAGACGTCCAGATGTCCGCGAACATCCACTGTTTTGCAACCGTTGCAAAGACGTCTTTATTACATTTTTGTAGATGAGGATTGTGTCACCTAGACGTTGTTATTGCATCTTTCGCAGGTGATATTTTGGTTGTGAAAGCATCGTATCACGACGTCTTAAAGAAGCCTAAATGTTCGCAAAATTCCACCTTTTTGCAACAGTTGTGAAAATGTCTTTATTATGTCCTTGTGTTACATATTGATTTATGCAGAAAAATAAGCTTAATAATTAATATAGTTTTCTTCTTTTTCAAATTTTTGTATTCCTTGTATTGTTCTGAAGTTTAAATATTTTATCATTTCCTGAAAACCAGAAGATAATACAATTTTTTCTCTTTAGACTAATAATGCATAATTAATAATAGCCTTAATTATTTTCAGCACTTTAAACTATATTTTTTAAATAATTTAAATTCTAAGTTACGATTATTTAAGATTTCACCTTTTTTTTTTTTTTTTTTTTTTTTGCTTAAGTGAGGGTAATTATGAAATGGTTATTATAAATATATAACATTAATAGTACGTTTTAAGTAAATAAAAAACTCAATTAGACATAAATAAAAGTAAAGATATATGTGGGTAAAAAAGGAGCGTTTCTGATAACAGCCATTATCACATTTATTTCTGTTAAATCTACATTACAGAGACAAATCTAAATACAGAGACATTGAAAATTGCCCCTGTCAGGATAAATTAGGAAACGGTTCTTAAGGTAACTTAATCAGTATTTTACCTGAACTCAAGTATAAACTTATTCGCGTTTCATAGCAAAAAATATAATCATTAACTTCTATATCTCCAAGATATGCAAATGAAAGACAGTATAAAGTAGTTAATGAATGTGATCAGAAATATACCTAAATCTAATAACTTCCCATATTCATATCTAAAATGAAATAATAACCTAACAAGCAACATACATGGCAGCACTATTTAAGAAAAAAACATGAACTAGTAGTGTTTGAAAGTATAAAAAGCAGAAGGTAGGTAACAGAATTAAAATTTCCAATAAATAAAAACAAAATATTTGCGTTTTTTAAATAGTAAGCAATTAAAAGTGCAATAATTATGGATTGCAGTATTTACTAGTAAAGCAGATGATTCTTAACACCATTTCTTTCGATCATATGTTAATGCATTTACTTATTTTTAGCTTGTACATTTTAGAATAGTGGTAGATTACAATGATTATTTCATGCACTTTTTATAATTTATAGTTAACTTTCCTTTTTGTTACTGTACAGAAATAATTGAAATAATATAGTTTACGATACTAAGCTAAGTACGTTAAAGCAAGCTCTTTATTAAATAGCACACGATAAAACGTTCTGTTTCTATTTATTATAAATTTCTTTTTTATCACAAGCACATAAAAAGTAAGCGAAGAAAATACAATATACTTAAATTTAATAAAAAATAAAACCTAATTTCCAACATTCATTTATTGACATAATCTGATAAACATACATAACGGCAATAGAATATACTTAAATTTAATAAAAAATAAAACCTGATTTCCAACATTCATTTATTGAGATAATCTAATAAACATACATAATGGCAATATTTAAAAAAACGCGCATTACACAGTGTTTTGAAGAATAGATACCAAACGAAAAGTAATAAAACTGCAATTTGCAATCAATAAAAATATTTAGTGTTTTAATATTACACAATTAAATATCACATAATTATAGATTACAATATTTTATAGAAATGCTAATGTTTCCTTAACACTAGTTTTTCGATCATACGTTTCATACACTGTTTAAAATCATTAAACTTTTCTGCATACTGTACAAAAGGCAATATACTATAGAATGTGCATTATTATTAATTTTAATAATTAATTAATTGCTTATATTATACATATATCTAATTCATCTTCAGCAGTCATATTAAGTACTGGTACCAGTCCAATAATTTCTTTGTATTTTGAAAATAATGAACATACCATAACAGCTTGAATTGTTATTGCTTCTGTATTGATTACTTTTAAGCAAAACCAGAAAGTGGCTTATCGTTTTATGTTATTTTTGGTTTTATATGAATTAATTCTGAAAGCCAACTTTTCAATACGAACACAATAATCGATTAATATGAATGATATGCGATATAGCACTTAGGACGTTATAACCGAAGCACAAAGCTAGTAAATTTATCCAAATATTGCACCGCTGGAACCACAACGATTGGAGACAGACACTATTTCCACAGAGACACTATATCACGAAACACAGAGACACTATTTCACGAACACTATATTCCACAGACCACTATAGACCACAGAGACACTATTTCACGAACACTATATTCCACAGACCACTATAGACCACAGAGACACTATTTCACGAACACTAGATTCACAATAGCAGATATTTACACACAAAATATGCTCAAATTCAGCATTCTCACTATAATTTCACTCGCTGAAGGCAGTTGAAGTAAATAGATACAGAACGATGAGAAGATTCACAATGCGTTCTTTGATTGACAGTGCATTACATTTAATTTTAATCTAAGCAATTTTATTTATATCAGCCATTGCTTGATTCGATTTCAAACATGAAGTAAGTCTTTTCAAACGTCTTACAGATGGCATCTTTACCCAATGACTTGAAAGAACTGTTACATCTGAATTAATTTCGCAATTGTTCGAATTTGGCACCTATCCAAAGATGTTCATTTATATAAGCATTCAGTAACTAATGTACAGGTCTGCTTCTCCTCACGCCATATATATTGGACAGCCGTGAATTCGTCCTTACTTCAAAAATAAGAAATAAAGTCATATTTCAGTAGTGAAATAGTAGCTAACACGTGATTTGCTTTGATTTCGGAAATATAATTTTTTAGTATATAAAATGCATAACTTAATAACTTACTTTATAGATTAGTTTCATTTTTAAATATTTTGCTAGAATATTTAAAAAAATATTTTAAGTATTAATTATTTTAACAAAATTTTAAACAATTATTTAGCACGTATTTTAGTACTAATTAAATTTAATAAATCAAAATTATTTATATTAAATTTTACATTTCATTAGATGAATCTACTTATAGATTAATATATTTAGATGAAATAAAGTAATGAAACATTGCAAAGTAAATCTTATGCGGACTTCAGATTCTTGAAAGGGCAGATTTAGTCTCTTTTCATTCTAAAAATAATGCTGATGAACTAAAAAAATGCTAAAACGACCACGTCTAAAAGCGGTCATATCAATGACGTTTCAGCGACGTCGACAAATTGCCAAGATGCAACGGCAAATACTTTTTGTCTTCGCAACGTTGTAAAGACTTTGTAAAAGTTACCACGACCACTTTGCGACCCCTCGGACCAGTTTGCAACGTCGTGTGCTACTTGGGTATATAATACTTTTAACACATCAACGTACAGTGGGTAAAAAATGCATTGGCAATTGCCTATAATTGATCATATTTACCTAACAAAGGAAATATTAGGTAATATGATCAATTATAGGCACCCCAGTTAGCCAAAAATGTTGCTAATACTTCGCATAAAACTTTAAGTGTACAGGCTATACGGAATGTGTGACATGAAGGACGTTATTATGCAAGGGCAGCTAGAAAGAAACCTTTCATTTCAGAAACAAATAGGAGAAAGAGATTAGATTTTGCAAAATCTCATATTAATTTATCAGACGAATTTTGAAACACAGTTATTTTGTCCAACGAATCAAAGTTTAACATTGTCGAGAGTGATGGACGACATTATGTGTGGAGAAAGCCTAACACCGAAGTGGAAAAACAACATTTAACACTGACTGTAAAACATGTTGGAGGGTGGTGTAATTGGTGTAATGAGAATACGGCAAAGCACACTAGGGCTATCTGCCTAAGGGAAGGGATGCCTTCGTGGAGTACTGTCTAAGGGAAACTTACTCGTATACACGTTACACATGGGGAAAACCACGAAAAACGCCCATGCAGCCAGCCCGTTTGCGGGATTCGAACCTCGGACCGAACTATCAGTGTTCAGCGATTTTAGCGCTCGGCCGCTGGTGGGCCCATGTTGGAGGGAGAGTAGTAGTTTGCGGCTGTACGGCAGCAAAGGGAATTGATAACCTGTACTTCATTGATGGTATTATGACGGCTCTACGTGTATTGACATATTGCGCCATAACATGAAATTTAGTGAACCGAAAATCTTGGCTTAGGAACACCATTGTCTCAACAGGATAATGACCTAAGGATACAATGAACCTCACCTGGCAATAGTTACTCTATAACGCTCCTCGCCAGTTAAAGATACCTTCTCAATCGTCTGACATAAATTTAATTGAAATTTTATGGCACAAATTGGACCTAGAAGTCAAGGAACATAAACTTTTGTGTAAAGATAAACTTAAGCGTATACTCCTCTGTAAGAATGGCACAAAATTCCCAACAGGACTTTTTCAACAACCAGGACTTTTGTTTTTTCTATAAAAATAGATTACAAGCTGTTATAAATGCAAAAAGTATGAATACAAAGTATTAAATTTTGTTCCCACACTTGCTGTATTATCTTTCCAATACTTTTTTGACATCCAAATTTAAGTTTTTGGTGTATATTGTGTGTAAAAAGCGTAGTAAAACGAAAGTGTCATTAGATTTGTGTCTTGATTGGCTTCTGTGTTCATTATGTCCAGCAAATATTTTCAAGCATTTACTTTGGTAGCTATATTGATCAATTATAGGCAATTGCCAATACTTTTTTTAGCCACGTACTTCTAAATCTTAAGGGATCTTCACATAACAATACATTAATATCTCATTAATTTTAAACATTTACAAAACATACAGTAGCAACAAAATGTTTTCGTAAATTTTCTTATTTTCATAGCAAGTGATTTTCTTTTACATTTAAATGCTACATTTCACTTTATAGAAGTCCTTCAGACTAAAATGTCTTTTCTTTACAGACATTTCAATAAAACTTAAACAATAATTTTACAATATTTCTTGAAATACTTTTACCATACTATGCTTTTATATTATTCTTCGACTACTTGTACATTACTTTTACACAATACTTTTAGATTACTCGTGAGTAATTGAAAACATAGTAAAAATAAGTAAAAATCATTCCTCGCCCCTTTGGCTCAAAACTTGGCCTCACTTGAGGTAAAACCTCTCGTTAACTTCTGCAACTTGCAGTAAAGTACAAAAAATTAACTCAGTAAAGTAACAAATAGTTTTACTTAGCTTTTCTGGTATTCAGCCATGCGTCTTGCCGCCCATTCGTGAAATATTGCGAAGACTGCAGTTTGGTGCAATTAACGTTTGCATCGTCGATGAATATCACGGTCTTCATCTTGCCATTTTCTCTTGGAACCCTTGACCTTTGGGGCTGGCTGCATGGGCGTTTTCGTAGTTTTCCCCATGTGTAACGTGTATACGAGCCAGTTTCCCTTAGAAAGTCCTCCACGAAGGCATCCCTCCCCTTAGGCAGATAGCCCTAGTGTACTTTGCCATAATCTCGATAAACCAAACCAAACCAAACCAAAACCCTTGACCTTTGAAGACTTTCCTTCTTTCCTCTGATTGTTGTGAAGGTCGCTTGGTGGCCGGTATCTTCGAAGTCCTCGACACATCCTTGGTCCACTATTGCTGGGTCCTGGTCGCTCGCTGGTCGGAATACCTGTCCTGCCTTGAGTTTGGAACTGCATTCCTCTGGTGAAGTCGTAGATGTTTACTCTGGCCGAAAATGGAAAATGAGAGAGGATAGCAAAGTTCAAAATAAAATAAATGTTAGTAAAACTTAAAATCCTTATAACTGTAGTAAGACGACGTTTTAGTTGGCATTGAAACATACTTTAAGTGCAGTAAAGTCTCTAAACTGGTAAGATCGTTCCTAACACCTCAGTACTTGTAAACCTAATTAATGAAAAGAGATATAAGCACTTCAAGATGCCAGAAAAAGAGGAAAATACAAGTATGTTTGATGGTGAGGTTGATGATGAGGCTCCTATTAACTTACGTTTCATAGGCCTTATATATTTATTAGGGACAGTTAGGATGGCCAAGGCTCATGAATATTTTTCGAAACATTCCCTCCTATTTCTGGAATGGATAACGTCACTTCAATGAAAGGTATGCGAATAAATATAGTTAACCGTCACTACGTGAATAATATCCTCCCTTTTTGCAAATGAGAAATTTAAATTTTCAAAATATGTGTTTTTTTTACTTGCAGATAACTCCTAGCTAGGTAAATGAATTTTAAAACGGGAAAGAACATTCTAGAGCTCACTTGAGACCGTTGGAAGAATATTTCTGTAAAATACGACATATCAGCTTTCGAAGTACTTTATCTTGGAAAGCATATTACAGTAAGTTGATTAAATTCTCATTTATTCCGTAAGTGCTAAACTCAGCGTGTTGTTTTCCAGTCGACGACATGGACACGGAAATGATTCAAGTCATAGTGGCCTAACAAACAGTTCATGCTATCTATAAAACTGAAACAGTGAAGTAATTTTGTAGCCCATATACTGACTGGGATAGAAATCATCAGTGATTATTAGGTAAAGTAACAATCAAATGACCAATATGAAAATTAGCTGTAACGCAATTTTAGCAGTGCAATTTTAGCTGGAACGCAATTTTAGTAGACGGCCAGTTGTACTCCATTACATTTGTTTCAGCCCCCATTTCTGTCAAACCAGCTCAATCAGCAGTTTCGATGTTTAACCAAACGAAGATGACAAGAAATTGCTCTAAAAATAGATAATATTAAATATTTCATGGTTTAAGAAATTTTCGCCTTCTATGGGGGTGACCGACTTATGAAACATGGCTTTCAGTGAAAACGATTATTCGCTTCTTCCTATACAAGACTCTTTACATGAATTTAAAAAAAAATTCCGCAGGAGTCGAAAAGCAATATATCGTCTTACTACAGCTGTAAGTCTCTGAAATTTCGATTTAATTTCAAAGTTAGTAGATAACGTGCAAATAAAATAAAATCTTAAATAATAAGTACCTAAAGTATTTTAAATCTTGTAAGTATATAAAACTTTAAAATTCAGAAATGTGTGTTCTTATGTGTTCAAATAAAATATAATATAAATATTAGTTCTTCATATCTGGTACCCATTTTATAATTCGAATTAAATCTTTGGTTGCGAAAAACGTGAAATTATTACTTCACTTAAGCCAATATTTGCCCAATGCACTATGCCTGTTGAAATTGCTCTTTCCGTTAACTACTTTCTGTTTTATAACAATTAGAATTCAAATAGAACTTCAGTGTATCAATAATCTTTCCTAGCTTTCGATATAATTATTTTAAACTGTATATATAAAATAAAGTTCATCTAAGAAATGGTCTTCCAACGATAAATTCTCAATTTTTCTCAAAATATATATATGGATATATTTATCTAGAAAAGCATAATAGTAAGATGATTATCAACTAATATTCTATAAATAAAAGAGTTTAAATATTGTAAAAATAACGAGATTTGATAATACAGCGCTAATCGGCAACATCCGAATTTTCAGAACTTCAGTTTTTAAAATTTGAGAAGACACATAAGGGATCGTGTCTTGCAACAAAATTATAAAATAACGAATGAAGACATGAAAAGCGAAAGATTTATGTTTTTTTTTTGTCAACCTCGATAATTCAAAACTGAAAGATAAAAAGAATTGATAAAATACTAATCTTTGAAAAATATAAATCTGAATGAAAGAAATTCTGGAATTAATTTTGCTGCGAAAAAATGTCTAACACGTTAGTTATTTTAGCGTGAAATAGACTATACACACTATAAGTGATAATAAAAGCAATGACAACGGATTGAATTTATATGAAAGAGGCGGAGCAGTGAATAATGATTCAAAGCAGTATCTATTTACACCAGTAAAAATTAGCGATATAAATTCAATTATATGTTTCAGAACTGCAACGCTACTGGCGACTGAGCTTCAAAACCGGTGACCGCAGGTCAAAGCTGTTTCAAATCATGGTAAATGTATTGGCTGTAGCACTGTTTTTGATTTTCCTCGTGAGCAAGGGCAACACAAGTCATTTAGTTCAAAAGTCTTTTTAAGGTAACTTTTTCTGCCATCTAAATGTTGTCAATTTTTTCCATCTAAAGTCGTGTTCAGCAAGAAGGTGAAAATATCATATACAAAAGAAATCTGCTTTATACACTTTTATTGTCTCATTCACGACTCACATACAACAAGAATATTTACGATAGTTACTCCAGTGTAGTTTAAAGAAGCAATCATGTGTTTTACTCATATATTTTACTCATTTTTAACACAGGTGTTATTTCAACACCCTTCAGCCACACTGACTAAAAACCGAGCTCGGGTGAAAACATCCTAGCCTTTAAATTTATCACAGACAAATGTTAACTTTAATTAATTGTCTGTCATTATGGTTAGCTCGTTGCTGGCAACCAGGAGGAAACCGGATTGGCTGACCCCGGAGAGATGCATGACACCTGCTAAATTTATTCTGGATACATTATAAACGACATTTTGCTTTCTGTCGTCGTAGCCAGAATCTTAGTTCTGTTTTTCATTACAATCCCGTAATGTATGAATAAGTCTTTGGTTCCCTCCCTCTGAATTAATTATTTGACGAAACATATATGAATTACGCTTTTATCATTATTATATAATTCATTTATTATTTAATTACTTTTCATAATCGATGAGGCGAAAATTATTTTATATTACTTTGGCATTCGTAATTTTCTTTGGATTTTAATTTCAGAAGTCAGATTTTGTAGTTAAATATTTTTTTTCCATGTAATGTCTGTTAACTTTCAAATTCCTGGCTATACAGTTTGAAACAACATCCAAGCTACATTGTATGTAATTAAGAATAACACGCCATTGAACATTAATACATTGTATGTATTTCTACTCTCAAATAAAGACATAGTTTAAAATTAAATTTTAATTCAATTTATTCTTAATTTTTATACTTAATTTCACTGCATGTAAAATAAACCTTTTACTTGCACTTTGTAAAATACATATATGCAAGATATAATACCATATAGAATACCATAGCTGCTTTAAAAAACGATTAGCGACCTCAAATTTAACTATTCTAGATTTTATGTTTTCCCCTAAATTCATCTGTTCTTCCAAATTCGAGATCTTTCCATGTTACATAACGCTGCTTGAAAAACGGAACTAAAACCCAAAATTAACCAATCATAGATTAGATATCCTTATGGGCCTAAAACAAACCAGTATAAATAGCTACTAACTGCGCAGTCTCTCTCTCTCTTTCGCCTCTTCGCCTACGTGCTGACAGCGTGCAGCTCAGCCTCTGCTAGTTATTTGCCCTTATTTAAAATGTAATAGCTTATCTAATATTATGGGGCGTGTTTAGCACTCCTATTCTTCCACCGGTTATGAAGATATGTGCTAACAAATTCGTCAAACAAAAATAAATGATGTTTAACTATCTAGTTATTCGTGCTTCTAAAATTCCATCGGGTCATTTCACTACATCGCAATTTCCATTCATCTAAGCAGCAGTACTTTCGGCCATGACTAGAACGTAAAAACAATTACTAGAACGTGATTCTTTTTATCTCTTGACAAAACGAAAGCATTACACAGTAGCCCGTATAAATTGTATTAGGTATATGAATTCTCTCTCTTTCTATATATATAATGTTTTCATAATTTCTCTTGAATTTCGGTTTTAAGCTAAATTTTACTGATTTGTGCATTTTCAGAGGTATGATTCAAAGCAAAATGTGTTTCCATTTTATATGTAGACTTTGCTTTATTTTTTTCAATGGCAGATTGTGAACAATTACAATGCAACACAGTCCATAAATCTATACAAGGCCAGATGTGGTGGTCTCTTTATTATGGAGGCTCCTAATAAATGGGCCACCATCGCCTCCTATGAAGGGATGGACAGTTATAACTATCACTTTTCTGGGATTCGAACCCAGGGCCTTCGGTATCGCAGTCAGGAACCACTATATCGCCTGGGCGGCGACTTTACTTTATTATTAAGTTAAGAGAAGAGCATTTAAATAAGAAATGTAAGAGTTTTAAGTATAAAACTTGAAGTTACTCCAGACGAAACAAGTTATTTCTTTGAAATATAAACTATAGAGAAAGTACAGGTGTAAGCAGCGCGGGATTCTAGAATTTCACCATTTATAGCAGAAATGTAGTTTCTCGGTACTAGCTGTTAAACTCCATCCGACCATTCCAATGGAGAACATCCCGAAGAGACACAGACTGTCCGAAGATCTCCCAACCGTCTTTAGCTGTCACCAAACCTATCACGAGAGGTCATTCGGTTCATCGTGTATTTTGAGTGTTCACTTGTTGCATAGACGGTTATAAGCAACCATGCCTCCTCTGGGTTTCGCATCCAGTTTCAACCATATGGCAGACAGGAGCACTAACCACTATTCCGGACAGGGCGATTGCATTTAGGGTGGATGGTTTAATTCTGATTCTTTCAGAAAACTACACGAGGGCGAATTTAAAACACCTCATTCTATAGGACGCTATTCAAAACATTACCGCTGCAGATCCCAGTTCAGTCCTTTTATAAAAAGCAAACCCATTTCCAAAAGCAAAACCAGTGTAAACATAATGTATTTAATGTAACACATATAATCAATGTCTTGTGGAGATAACAAAACCAAAATTTAGTATGGTCGTCGCCTTCTATACCTTCAATTAAAAGTAGCAGCTTGCCGTTTACCAGGTTTGTTTTCACGTAGAGTAAACTTGTACATTTAAAGACGAGTTTTTGTTTGAAATATATTTTACATCACACAGAAGTAAATTTCTGGCAAATGAATGAAGCGCAGCAAAGTGATAAATATACTGTACACACTATTGTTAAAAGTTCACTTTTACTGAACATGGATTTTAACTTTAAACTTTTAATTACACAACCGACAACATATTATTCTATCAAGAAAGGGGAAATTATAAACGTACAGTGAACTGCAGCTTCTGAGAACAAGACTTCCATTAGAAGCAAATTTAATATATTGTCTAGTGAAACTCAAACAAGAATATTTATTCAAGTTAGGTAAATACGAAGAGTAAGTCTTGAGTCAACGAAAATGTGAAGAGTAACTGTAACTTTCAAATATGCAGCAACTTTCAAATCCTTGAAGTTAAAGATTATCTGAAGTATTATGCTCATCTGAGATCTGAAATCTAAGTTTCCGGAACAAACTATAACAGATTTCGCAGTTACCATTTTATCGGTGCACTTCTACCAGTTACTCGGGAAGAAACAAAAAAAATTTGGAGAACAGCTTGTACATAACATCGAGAAACATTAAAATTAACTTTTCGCGTTGGATTCTAATTTCTTATGAGTGGTGCTTTTAAAAACCGATAAATTGCTGTCTGTTGTTCTGGTTCGTGTTCTGATAAACCAAATCTCACAGAATGATAATACTGTAATTGGGGATTGACAATTTAGTGAAATGTGGTATTATTTTTCGATTTCAAATAATTTAAACTTGGGGAGACTGATTACCAGTACTTCTATTGCTGAGCTTAAAATTTTACATAAACCTAAGGGTAAGTATAAACAATACCACTGCTTAATATCAATGAAAGCAAATTTCATTATATTGTGAAAATGCATACCGTACTAGGATTTTTAAGTAAAAAGTAAGCATAAAACATCATGGATTTGACAACTAAAAGAATAAACCATTTGTCTACAGAGCATATTGCCCCGAATTCGACTTCTGTTAGCTGAAAAATATGCATAGAATATATTAAAGGTTAATTAATAAAAGATACAGACTGTTGAATTTTGTATTACATATCCAAACTTTACTATTACAAACTGATGATCGCATTTAACAACTGCTATTATTCATTACAGGGAAAATTAAAATAAATGTAATTGTATCCTGATTGTGCTATTCGTAATCACACTTAAATTAACTGTAACAGCATTAATGCTAAAAAAGCATCATTTTGCATAGTTTAGTTATACCAGTCAGCCAGTTTAGTGATATCTAAAATCTTCCTGCGATGAACACTGGAGTTGTTTACATGTAATTCATATATGCTTAAGCAACATCATTAATATCTCAAACATCACATTACATCACATCACAATATACGGAAAACCATTTCGAAAATATAAAAATGTTTACCAATATATCTGGATGTTCCCAAGAACTGGTTTTAACATCTTTTACAAGAAATAATGTCACAAAGTAAACGAAAATTTCATTATACAATGATTTTGAGGCATTTTACAGCTTCCTTATGTAAGTGAAATTTCCTTAGGTAAATGAAAATAAACAAGTGAAATTCCTTAAATAAGCGAAAATTATAGGTCATAAACAATATGAAATTAAATGCCAAACTTAAATATCTTGACATGAAAGTAAATGTCAAATCACAACATTATGCACAAGATATCGACTCATTATGATTAATTATAAGATGGACGATATGAGTATTATAAAGTGATACTCATATCGTCTACCAACTGTACTGTCCGGCAACAAAATACGATATCTCTAGACGTTCAAGACATTAAAGGTGTCAGAGTATCGGATTAAATTTATACAAATGCAGCAAAACTTTCCTCTTCTGATTGTAAAGTATAATGAGGTAGAGAAAAAAACTGAATATATTAATTCTGCAAATATATTTAACGAGTTAAACGTATTAGTTATTAGAATTTATTTACAGTTTTCAACATATTTAATAAGATTTCGCTTTGAAACCCCTGTTACTGCTATTTCTTCCTCCTTTCCGCATGCCTTCGTGATGTAATTGAAAGCATGAGCGACTCGTGTTCGTGAGGTCTAGGATTCGAGTTCCAGTGAGGGTATTGCACACTTTTCATGTATCCTGCTTGAAAAAGAAAAAAAAAATCTAAAGACTCTTAGAAGTGGCGCTCGAACTAAAAGGTGGGCGATGATTTGGCGACTGGGTCCTCTAATCTCCACTCGCCCTTTAAAAGGAGGGGGAGTATATAAACTAGTTTATTCCTCCTTTTTGCATGCCATCGTGGTGTAATTGGAAGCTACTGGACGCGAATTAGAGAGGTCCAGCGTTCGTGTCCCAGCCAGGGCATGGATTTATTTGGAGAGTTATACATTGCCATTGTATAACTTCTCTCAAAATAAAATTTGAACATCCGTATGATTGGCAAATTTCGCTCTTTTTCTGAAGAAAGGGAGAGAGAGAGACAAAAATATTCCGTAGAATATAAATATTCGTAATTTCTTAACTATTATTTTTTTTAATGTTTTCGGCGACCTTCGCAGATCCATTTAATGCTTGGCCAGCTTTAAGCTAAGTGATCTTCTTGAACTATTCTCCTTCAATTAAATCTTCTTTATACTCATTCTTCATTTCTTCCGTTACCTGCAAATTCGAAACATTTAATTTATTGATGCGCCGCTTAACTCTTCCATAAATAGTTCACTTTTATCACTTTCAAGAAACTCACAATAATATAATCGTTTCGTCGCTCTCATGTTTCAAAGTAACAACCGGCCGTGAATATTGCGTCTTTTGTGTTGTTTGTATTGAACTGATCTCGTAAGCTCTTAACGCTGCAATCAGAGTTTAATAAATTTTGCATAAACGAAATCCTATATTTACATATATGGTTTATTAGGTAACTCCTCCATTCATACGTTAAGACATCTGGTAGAAGTTCTGATAGAATGCCGCTTTCCAATACGATCGGAGGCTGTAAAGAGTGTTCAACAATTGTCCGAATGCAGTAGGACTTTAAAATTGTTCGCGCCTTTCAAAATTATTTTTAAACCGCACTTCGACATCATTAAGTTGCAGTAAGAAATTCTCCTTTATAATAATTTCAAAAAAATAAGTCAATACAAAAAAGCAAAGGATATATAAATGCTACGCTTTGATCAAAAGACTGGTTGATAAAATGCTAGATTATAAGATTTACGGAAACAAGGGATGCCGCATTATCGAAATTTTACTGTTTTGTGATTGAAAACGGGAAGCCATTAAAGAATAAAAAACATTGTCGTTTTCTAATTCTATAAAGCAATTATGAAAGCGTTAGCTTAAGTATTTTCTGAAACGGAAGTCCCAAATGAAAGTTATGCATACCGTTTAACTCATTGGAGATACTGCACAGTTCGGAAAATCTCATTAAAAATGCATCAAGCTTCGGTTACAGAAAAGAATAACCTGCATATTAAGAATTAGGATAATCAGGTCATTTTAAACAGAAGTTACTTCAGCGATAACATATCCGCAGATAATTTAGCGGTACACCTGCAATACCAACCCTTGTCAAAAACTAATTATAGTATACATTAAACATTAATTTATTTGTCATTTCTACTCAAAGTCACAAAGACTCATAAGTATTTCAGCCAGACAAAGGAGAAAGATGTAAATATGCCAAGAAAGTGCAGAGCTTCACTTCTAAAATATTTCAAAAAATCCCTTATCTTATTTTCGCATTATGGGAGACTGAATTTCTATCGTTTAAAAAATGTACTGCGCTTTACCAATAAGCCTTCGATTCATAAACGATCGTCTTAGAACATGGAAAGAGATTTGAAACTACTATAAAAGTTGTACTTTAAAAAAAAACTTTTCAAACTCTCCCAAGCGGATATTTTTTCAGGATGTAAGAACAATTTCTTGTTAAGTACTATGGTGCATCAAACTATGCGTAATGTAAGATTTTTAGAGGTCTCTGGTTTTAAGGCTTCCAGGTAAAAAACTTTGCGCAAAATAAGTAAATATATATATATTTTTTTTACTTTCGTTATGGTTAGATGCGTTTACAAGTATGATATTTAACAATGTGCTATAAATACAGAGAACATTATTATGCTCATAGCTATCGATTTTAGTTCCGGAAATGTTTCCTTGCTTTCAAACTGATGCTTCTGTTATTGTTTAATTAATTTTTTTTTTACTATCGTAATTTTGATACCACATTGTGGCTGGGTTTTGCTTCAGGATTCCTGTGTTTCAAAATAATATGTGCTATATGTGAATTAATTATCAATACATAGTAATATTTGTATCATATTTTTCTATATTGTAGGATATTTTTTGTTGCAGAAATATAATATATTATACTGTAATTATCCAACATAGTACAATGACATGAGTTAAAACATCATATATTATGTAATAACAATACTAAAATTTATTGCGACAATGCAATAAAATTACATAATTTACTGACCTAGTACATCTGGGTGACACTATGAAAAGTGTATAAAATTTCAGCTACTTCCAAAACGTGCAACTGTCAACCTGTATATATTGTTGTACAATATTACTATCTAAAATACAATAAATTGATGCTTAAAATATATGACATGGTACCTTTGCCAATACAGATGCTGTTCCGTTACTGCTCTTCCGATATAAAATAATATTTATTTACACGATATAATATTTTTATACAATATTTTTCCGTGATACAATATTTTTTTTCCGTCTGCGAAGTGCTGAAGGGGATAAGAAGTGCAACGCTACATAATTCTTCATTAGAAGCCAGAGCTGAGTATCGTGAGCCAAGGACTTTGATCTCATAAAACAGTGGTTTTTTCTCAACTCTAGAATGCTTTCTGCTTATTGTACTGATTAATGAGAAGAAGCTTTTGCTTCTCTATGTTTTAATCGTGTATCAATTTTTGTAATCAAACTATTTTATCATTAAATGTGTTTAAATCATTATAAAATCAGACTAAACGTTTCAGAACATATTTAATACTTAAAAACCACATCCTAGGAAAATTCTTCTAAAATAGTGAGAGAAAAAAAAGGGAAAACATTTAATTCAGTTCCGAGTCTAATCGGAATCTTTCTCGTACATACTCTCGTCTAACGAATGACAAAAGTAATTGGTAGTAATATTCGTTTATCTTTGATGTATGAAAAGATTTCATTTTTTTAAAACTTTTTGCGATGCAGTTTGAAATATTTTCGTATCGAACAATACAATATTCGTAAAAACGCACATATATTTAACGGCATGTGTATATTAATATTTATTTAGCTATAATGAAAACGTTATCTAACAACCTGAGAAGGTCTGGACAGTTTAAAAATATATTACAAAACTAATTGGTTTCTAAGATATGCAAAGTAGGAAGAAACCTTCAATTGGACAGTTTGTAGCCTGAAATCAAATCTGTATGGTCGGTTGCAGGAAAATCAGCATATCGAGATCTTAAGATAAATTGCGACTGAATGAAGTGTTTGATTTCTTTCTTCCATGTGTCTTTAAAAATGGAACAATATAGATGTACAACGGTAGATTTTCAAGAAAGTTGCGAATAAACTAAGCCCCCTCGAAAAAACGAAGATTATAAAGGAAGGCAGAAGTCCAGTGCTTAAGCATTCTTTAAGAATGCCGTTTCGATTATATGGGGCCCCTGCCACCTTCCAGCGTGAAGTGGATATTAGCTTGCGATCAGTCCTCAGGAAAAATACTTTAATTTATTTAGATGATATAATAGTTACGAGCGGAACAATCGACAACTACATTAAGAATTTGAGTGAAGTGTTTTAGTCTCTAAATGAAGGCAAACTAAAAATAAATGTAAATTTGGTGCTCCAGAACTTCGATACATAAAGAAACTTTCGTAATTCTTAGGCATGCGTTCATATTATAGAACTTTCATTAAAGACTTCACTCAAATAGCCGAATTATTCTTATGATTAAAGAGAAAGAAACACCGCTTCGCTTGGTCAGCCGAGGACAGCAGGGTTACAGATTTTATTCATGGCATGCATGACTTGAATGAAAGTGTCGATAATTTTAAATGAAATGTTCAAATAAAAGTGAGGCAATGTAAATTGAAGTAATATATCATGTTTTGAATGCCGTTTTCCTCCCAGGTTTTTGCAATGATTGAGCAGCTGAAATGTGATCTTTGAAGGAAATTCAGCTCTTTGTAATATAAAATTAAAATTAATAACCTCCATTTAAAACCTCACGTTATTATAAGAATTTGACTCTGAATTCTTACATAGTTAGAATTTAAGATCTTAACGAATTCGAAAGACTTTCTTTTCGTTAACTTAAATCATAGCGGAGTAAGGTATAAGCTCCCATTTTAATTTCCTAACCAGTTATTTTAAATTAAGATACTTCTTATCAACCTCGTTTCATTTACTTGCCCAAATGGAAATTTTCAGCGCGAGCAATATTCAAATTAGGTAAAATGAAGTATTTAAAGGAAGGTTTCGGAGAGTGAAATCAGAGAGTGTCCTACCTATTTGAAGACCACGTTGCTAACTTTGTCTCTCTCAATTTGAATTCTGCGGTCCTGAATTATTCTTTCCATTAGACTTGTTTACTCCAATTTTGGTCAGACCCAACTTGCGCGCTAGTTACACTGTGAAGCCGTCAATCTATATCTTAAACTTCATTAATTTTAGTTTATCCATTATCTTTGATTTAAGCCAAAAATGTTGACTTTTGTAAGCATGAGTTGGTGCCGCTTGTTAAGCACTTTTTGGATTAATAAAAGATGTAAAGTACTTTACATCCTTTCGCTGTCTCGAGGGGCATTTATAAGACACAGTGCAAAGTCACTAGCTGTCTTTTTAGAGCGCTGGTCTAACTAAGCCGGTCCTAAGAAGACCAGATCTTATAATGTGAACGAACTGGCATGTCTTCTCAAAGCTGAGTTTAAGATAATACCAGTAACCGTCATACAAGGACTTGTGGAAAGGATGACCCAGAAAGTTGAGGTTGTAATTCCCGCTCGTGGAAGCTATACCAGCTATTATATAGGAATATATTTTGTTTTTGCTTTTCTGTAACAGGTGTCTAAATACTTATTCGTAGATAGTGTGGAAGGCAAAGACGTTATAAGATAGCAAATAAATTTTGGAAAGTAAATTTAAAGCTAATTGAATATAAATTAAAAACGCTGTAGAAATATTAAAGACATTTCTCTGTTTCAAAGGACACTGATGTTTTATTTCTTGCTGCTGATGCTAAATATTGATTTGAAGGAAAATAAATCGAAAACATGATAATCAAAATGCCAGTTTGACATTCTGTCAATAGCCCATATATCTCTTAATTTCATTGGAAATATATTTAAGTATCAGATCCCCTTCAGGCATTTTTTTTTTTTGATGTTTTACGTGGAACACAAAAACGTGCTCTAGTAGATTAATATTGTTTTTACTATTACATCCGAGGATTAAACTTTTAGGTTATTTTCCTGGTCCAATATCTAAACAGACTGGAAAAGAACTTTAAAGAAATATTGCCTCACTATTTTCACGTATTTATTCGACAAATCACTTAACTAAATTGCTTACAATTAAGCTGAAAGCTCTCTTTCAATCGACGCTTTGTGATTATTTTAGAACCTTAGGAAATTTTCAGAGAAAATGGACGGAAAACTCTACCAGTGATTCTAAAAACAACTTTTAAGAAACTTAATTTATAGCTATTTCAGGCAATAATCCAATTTTTGAACTCCTAATACCAATAAACTTATTATTAGTCAAAGAAACTAAAAAAAATAACAGAAGAATTTTAAATCGCTCTTGAGAGTACTTTATTGTATATTGTTGTCCCTTATTTCACAATACATGTTACATTCATAACATGGATATAATAACATACTTTTAAGCAAAATAAAACTAACATATTTCCTTTTTATAATAAAAAAAGAAAAGGGTTCAAAAGTGGAATAAAAGCCAAAAAATAAGAGCCAAAAAATAATAATTTTACATTGCAATAAAATAAGTTCAGTTGAATTTATATAATCACTCATAAAGAGGAAGACAAGTAATGAAGTAATAAATAATTTATGGAAACATGCATGGAATACACTTTTATACAGATATTTTTAAGTAATTCTTTCGATTTGAAACATTATCCTTTTTCACTGTGCCGTGGTCGCTTTGCGTAAAGATTCCTTTATTGAACCCTGTGCATATTGAAGTACAGCAACACTGCATTTGTAAATGAAATGAGAATAAACTAGTTTTTGATAGCGGGAATTAACTCGTTTCTTTAAAAAGTAATTAAAATTATTCGTCCCTTTTTACGATTTGTAGCCCGGTTCTTTTCTGCATTCTTTCTTTCGGATTGAGAATGCTGGAAGTAATTTTTAAATTTGGACAAAAAAATTTTCACATTTTAACGCTTGGCAGTATCCTTTTTTAACAATTTACCATATGAGTTTGATGATATCTAACCGTCGAACGACAATTTACCAGTTTACATTTATTTAACTTTTAGCCATATCAGTATTTCTGCCACCTCAAACGTTTCTTTAAATATAAGTTTGATTGTTATTTGCATTCTTACTGAAATTTTAGTAAAAATGTTTCCAAACATCTTTTATTCTCTACTTATAATAAACACACAATTAACCATAAGCGCATTATAACAATAAAGCATTATTTTCATTGTATAATTCATATGCATGATTATGCTCAGGCACTTAAATCGTATAATAATCAAAATGTTCTCCTATATTTCTATAATCACTCTAACTATAATTAAGGTAGCTGCTTTGTAGAATAAATTTATACGAACAGAGTTATACTAACTCATGCGAACATAAAATATCGCACTTTATCCTTAGCAATAACGAAAATGTTTCCTCGAGATTTTTCAAATAAAGGCATATTTCTCAAGTAAGGCAATTTTTTAATGTTATAGAGCATTTAGATAAGCATATATCTAAGATTTATATTTTTGTATAATAATATTCCTGTTCAAATTCATTAACTTTGTATATCTACTTAGAAATGCGTTCTCGAAATGTTAATGCTTTTTTATTCGATGGTATGCAACATAAATTTTATAGTAATTGCTAATAATAATGGTATTGTTACAACCTGGACGGATGATATGCAACATAAATTATATAGTAATGGCTAATAATGATGGTGTTTTTATAAACGATATTTTTAACTTTAGTGTAGTTCATTTGATACTTTTCCCGTATTTTGATGCATCAATTTGAATTAACGGTAAAATTAAGGAAATATCTATCTGCGTGTAGGCGTGATATCATGGTGTTGAAAGTTAAAGAAGTGAGATGCCAATTGCCTGATTTCTGTAAAACGACCTACGTTTAGGAAATGATATGATATTTCGTGGCATAGGAAAATCGTTTTAACTTCTCAGATTTTAAACTGAAAAGAACGTTTACTCTGCTCTAATTGCGAACGGCGTCCGAAAATCTTACTCTTCCGCACATAATCTCCCCGAAAAATGTCCTTATCAGGCCTTTATTTTCGCTGCCGTTGGTCATAGGCATATATTCCCAGTTACAAAAAGGATTTAAATGGCACAGTTATGCATTTTTGACATCTTTAAATTAAAAAATCAAATCAATTTCTTTAAGTTACAAAATCTAACTTTATATTTAACTCCGGTCCTATAGTTATATTATACATATTATGAAAAATAACACTTTTATACTTTAATTAAACATTTGACTCCCATACCGTAAACATTGATCGAGATATTTAATTTTAAAGTTTCAGAATACATACAGGGGTTTTACATAAATTGACGAGCGAAATGTTTGCATAGATGAAATACTAATATAGAAAAAAGGTTTCTTGTAATAAATTTTAGTGATCGGTGTTGCTATGTAGACTGCCTGGAAAAGTACTGATCTATGCATTTTTAAAGGTGATTTTATTCGCCGAATCTTAAAGCATTTGTAGTCTAAGAAACACTGGTAACTTTCAATATAAGTACATAGCCAACTCGTAAGATTAATCGCATGAATTAAAAGTAAAACATATTTTAAGCTGAACGAAATTTTGCATGATTATATATTGCAGTTCTTAAATAATATTCTTAATTAAGGGTTTTAAAGTAGTAAAACTTCAACAGAATATTAATGACGTAATTTTAGCATTTATATATATATAAATTACCGGTCTGAAATTTCCTTCGACATATCAGTTGGAGCAATTATAAACCGAAAAATTTTACACAGCAGTGAAATGCATAAAGAAATAGATTTTGCAATTTTTACAAAAGGGATTTTTTTAAATTATAAACTACAAAAATTCGAATATCCTGTCTTTGATTTACAACTGTTAAAATAAAGATCTCATAAAGATTCTATAGACACACATGTTTTGTGTGCGGAAATAGCGCTTTGAGGTGATATAGGTCACTGCTGAACTGGAGGTGAAAGCTTCCTACTGGCGTAAATCTTCATCCTTCGTATGAATTGAGTGATGTGCTTTGATACATGAACGTGGACCTCTCCCTATCTGTGAAGTTGTGGGCGAAAATAGTGCATTTGCTGAAAGGAAGTACTCTATGATCGTTCCTTGTACCTTCTTCGAGAAGTTTCTCCGTTTTAATCGCAATCCCATAGATAAAAAGCATATTGGCGAGATCTACTTTCGTATAGCAATGGATAACGTTCTAAGTGCGGATAGAGAACCACGATTTACGACGGCAGAATCCTTTCATTTACCAATCACTCACGTTCTGTACGAATCCAAAGTTTCTTTTTGTATACATATTCCATTACGAAATATGATTATTTCCTTGTCCTCTGTCTGCCTTCCCATTTTTGTCAGATGTATTTGAATCGCCCTTAATATCATCTTCTTACAAGTAAGCAATATAAATTTATAAACATACTTTTTCAGCTAAAATTTTCGCTGACTCTTAAGTACATGCATAAATAAAAGTACACAGGGTGTATCAGTACAACAGTGACAAACTTTGAGAAGAGATAGCGTACACCTAGACGATGGGAAACACATAGCAATGCATGGTCGGAGATGCTTTCCTGGCGCGGTAGTAACGACACAAAAGGGAAAAAGGAAGGACACAAACAGTGCGAGAAAACATGTTTTGTTATGATTAGTACAGCAGAAATTTCCAAATAATTATAAAAACAAACAACAATCGTCATTAAAGAAGGTGTTCGAAACTACGCAACTACGCCCTTGGACCATGATGCAGGCCTCACATTTCCGGCGCATGGAAGATCTGCATCACGAATGGAAGATGCATGACGCATGGTTCCTGTATCAAGGGCCGGGTCGTAATTTCGAACATCTTCGTTGATGACGATCTTTGTCTCTTTATGTTGTTTTTTCTTCGTTTTTGTTGTACTCCGAGCAGTAACCATGTTTTCTCATCCCGTTCGTGTCATTTCTTTCTTGACTTTTGTGACGTCACTACCGCGCCAGAAAAGCGTTTCCGACCATGCATTCCTGTACTATTTCCCATCTTCTAGGTGTAGTCTATCTCTCCTGAAAGTTTGCCACCACTGTACTAATACACCTTGTATAAGTCAGATTGTTTCTATTACTTTGTCAATCGTCTTTTGATAGCAAAGGTGAAACCATTAAGTCAAACTTAAGCAATATTATACTCCTTTCTTCAATACCGAAAATGTAAACCAGTGTCTATCAAAATATGATCATAACATTTCATCTAAATTAAAAGATTATCTTTATTCAAAATTATCATACACGTGTGGCGAAACAATAAAATGGAGAAAGGAGAATAAGAAATATCAGAAGTAAACTAAAAAAATAATTATGCTATAAAAGAAGCCCTAAAATTTATGTTTTATTAAAAGCACTGAAAGGCAGAGACTGCATGAAAGAAAAAACTACATCAAAGACCAAATTAAAAGAATTAAAATAATTGAAAAATAAACACTTCAAAGAAAAGGTTAATTTAAAATTCAAAATTTTGAAAAACAGGTTGAATCTCGAAAATGAATGTCATAAAACTAGTTAAAAAGTAAGATAGGCATAGAAACAGGGAATGGTTTCTTACAATAAAGAAGAAAAACTACTTAATGAAAAAATAAACAGAGAAAACATAAAAGAGCTTTTCTTTGCAAAGTTAATTGAAACATGCCTGAAATGTAGTGATAGACGCAATTTCTGTATCTATTAGAATGCGAAATGAAAATGTTATTCGTGATAAACAAATACCTATATATAGATCATTTCTTCTTCGCATATGGTACTTAAAAGTGGATAGCCGATATTTTTCTTGAAATTAGATGCATTTAATTTCTGAGAATTTCTAAAAAATTTTTATTATTTATTTCATTTTTCTAGGGCTTTATATTCTGATAATTGAAGTATGGTTTGTTAGTTTAGATTCGTTTCCTCAGCCTCTCGTTAAATGAAAACAGTCTAATTATGAATTTTTTCGTCTTTTTCTATTTAATTTTGCAGATGCTGTAATTTGTGCTATATATATGTATGTAATTAAATAATTTAATGAGTGAATTCTGCAGTCTGTAACGATACAACTCAATTTATTTCGTCTTCCAGAGTCTTTTATGTTATACGCGAAAACTACTCCAACTTATTCTAACACAATTCCTTAAGATTCTTTCAGGCAGAGAATTATAATTTTATTCAACAAGTACTAATATAAAGAAATTATATTTTACCATATTTTTCTAACTATAGTAGTTTTAATTCTATTCATTTTTAGTACTTAACATTAACAGTACAATTTCAAGGTTTTTTTTTTTCTTTTGGCTTGTTTGGTAGCCACAAAATACTATATTCTCAGTTTACACGTGTTAGGGTTAGATTGATATTGTATTGATATTGTATTGAAATTTATTCCACTATTTCAAATGCTATATTTAATTTATTATTCAAATTTATATGCAAAATATGTGATTATATGTGCACAATATTTGAAATTTAATTAACGTCTTTTTTTGTATAATACTTATGTCTATTGTTTTTAATACTAGACTTAGATTTCTGGCATTGATAGCTTCGTGATGCTGACAAAATCATTTGCATTGTTCTAGATTATAGTATTTATTTGTACTGTGCGTTTAAAAAATTAAAAAATTTAGAATTATTCTTCGAACTGCATCTTCTAGTTTTGCATTCATTTTTGTTTGGGTTTGCCGTTTCTTTATCTGAATGTACAGTGGACTCCCGATTATTCGGGTGCGGATTATCCATGAGTGGAGATTGTCTTGTAAGAACAATGAATGCTACGTACTAGAATGTGTAAAAATCACACAAGCGGAAATTCGAGCTCGCAAAAGATTTTTCTTAATGTAGAAATCGGAGATTTATCTAATTGTGAAGAAGTCGAGGTATAACTGGAGGTATTACCATAACCTTTTCTTTTAACTAAGATTTAAAGTATAAAATCCTTCGAAAATGTCAACTGCGAAAAATCAAGGTATATTTCGATAGCTACTCGAATGAGCCGGACATTTAATGCTTGGGTTATGCGGATTTACTTCAAATGTCACAAGAACAGAATAGGCAGAGTGTGATACTAAAAATACGAGTGAGAAAGGTATTGACAATTAATTACTTCAGTTCTGAGACAGTAACGACATCTCTAAAAATATTATTGGACTTCGTTGACGAAAGGGGATTCGAATAAAATTATAGTATTTAAAAAAATAAGCAGCAAAATCCGACAAATATTTAACTCTTAGAAAACTGAAGCCTTCGCTAACCTATATGCTTATAATACCGAAACTTCCATCCCCATCTATTACCCATTCCTTTCGTTTCCCCCTTCCCCATCCATTAAAGCACAAAGAGGTGTGAAAACCCTCAAATAACATCCTTTCTACTTCCTCACAAAGAAGCATTCATTAGGCTTTTAAGGTAAGCTGTCTGGAATACAATGCATTTGAGGGAACTACACCTGCTACTGCATACTTAGGGGGAGGGAAGAAAACAACACTGCAATCTCGGACGTTTCGGGAGGTAGCGATTGTTTTAATTAAAAGCCGGCTTGGGCATTTTATCCTTAAACATTCTCAAAAACAATATAATTAGTGATTTTTTGAGAAATAAATACGTATAATATAGATGAAAATTTATGAGTTGGATTATCCGAGACCTGCTTACTTGGTATTAGTATAATCGAGAGTATGCTGTACTTAAATTTGGGCAAGATGTCTTTTCGATTTCAGCTTGTAGATTTGGACTGATCGATGCCCAAATTGAATTACTTGCATTTTCCTGATTTAAGATTAATTTCATATATTTGTGCATTCATCAGTTCAGAAGCAGGCCTTTTTCTAGTAAGTATTAGTAGTGACTGATAACTTACGAGGTGTAATTTAATACCTAGTGTAATAGCAGTGTAATACCTAGTGTAATATTAGTAACTCAGTTGACAGCGAACAAACACACAGACTTCCAAAAATTAGATGGCTGTGAAATGACTAGCAAAAGTTAAATGACTGTGATATGACTGCTGACACATTTTCTCAAAAGATTACCTAAAGTTTTGTAACATTTTAACATATATTCATATATAGGGTGTTATATTAAAACGCCATGCTTTTTCTGTATTTTTTTATAATTATAAAGACGTCATGTTTGTCATGTTTTATAATTATAAAGACGTTATGTTTAGACGTCGTGTTTTTAAAAGCGTCATTAACTACGTAAGTTGGTTAATTTATTTATTTGGATAATTAATATTTGTATTAAGGGATATTGCTTATTTCATTGTAAATTTTTATGTTATGTAGGGCTGTATACAAGGGGGGTTGGAATCTCAACAAAGGAAACAAAAAGTTGGAAGAAGTTACGAGGCTATCGATCCCAGATGTTCGTTTGAGGATTTTTCCGTTAAATTTAAAAGCCAGATGAAGAATGGCCGCGTAGCAGCTAGTACCTTAGTAAAATATTAAAACTAAACGATACTAAAAACTATTTCACTAAAACTAAACTAAAACTATTTCAAAATAGCTCAATCATATTGTGAGAATTAAATAAAAATTTTACTTTGATTTCTTATAAGGTACTCGTGTTGTGGATTTAATTTTAAAATATCGAATCAAGCGTCAATTAATATTTATAAAACCCAAAAAATTAGGATAATTAAATTTCGACGTCTCTACACAAATATTTATGTTGATATGTTGACATTGTCATGCTCTACTTGAGTACGATCCAGTAAAAAAATAATTTGTTCCATAAACGAGAACTGGAGTTAAACAGCCTTTAGTTTTTGCTACATATCATGTACCATACTGTAAAAACCTAACAAAGAGAGAAGAGGGTACCTAACACCCACTAAATTCTCAGAGAGCTGTTTGAGGAGAGAGACAATCATTTAAAGAACCAATAAGTAAATCTGCTGCCTCAACATGTGCGATCTGTTTGTTACAAATATCCATAAATATTTACACCATATTTGGAGATTTGTAAACGTTTCTTGAATAGTTAACTTCAGGTTGTTTGGGATTCTGCAGAATTATGACATAATGAAGAAAACATTATGATAAAATACCCTTAGAATTTTGAATGAAAAAGAAAATATTTGAATCGAAGATTAAAAAGTTAATTTATACCTCTTTTTTTCTGAAACTGAGAAGACAGAGATGTTGAAATTCGTTATTGTGCTTAAAATATTCGATACATTTTATAGTTATATCTATTGTGGTTTACTTTACATAATTATGCAAAATTTCTTGCAATCAGAGCCTCCAGCAACGAAAGTAATATAAAAAGTCATGGTCAAACTTTTCAAAAATGACAGCGTATTTATGAAAATTACTGCATAGCAAAATATCATCTCTACAGCAAGAAATTAATTACGTTGCAAGCAAAGACGTCGTGCCTATAAAAAGAGTGTTTTAATGAGTCAATATTTTTGAGAAACTTTAAAAACTATATTATCAGTCAAGTTTATTAAAAATAATTTAAGGAATTCACTAGCATAAACTAACCTAGAAGCACTTAATTAGGACATTTAAATATTAGCCATTCTTCAACCTATAAAATATATTTTTGCAATAATTTTATTAATGATAATTTTTGTTTGAAATAACTTATTAATTAAAATGCATTACTCAGCTTATTAATCGAAAACATTTCAATGAAGGCAAACTATTTTCATATCAGTTTTCTTTCTTATGGCTTTATTCTTGAACACTAAATTTAGATGTAAAGGTCTCGGTTGAAAATATTTTATGATAATAAGTTTCATCCATTTCAAATTGGTATATTAAATTATATATTGTTATTTAAGCTATCTTATGTTTATACATTGTATTAAATGCAGTACCTGTTATATTTATTTTGATGTACTGATTTGAATCTTTTAAATCCTTACTTAAACTCAGACACACAAAAATGTTAAATCAATAAATACAATTCATTGTAAGAAATTTATTTCCAGCTTGTGGTTTATTTATGTTTATTTTAATTTATTTATTTATATAATTTTTATGACATACATATAAATTATATAATAATAATATTTATAGATTCACTACTAAAAGTAAAAATTTGAAACTAAATAAAATGACACGGTGATTATAATGACACAACGTTTAATGAAACAATTATAAAACGTTCAAATTATTAATATTGAAATATTTCTAATAATTATATATTTTAATGTCGAAGATTCATTTCCTTCCATGGAATTTTCTACACTGTTTAGTCGTTCAAAATAAAGGGTAACTTGCATTTAACTGGAGCATTTAGATATAGAAATTCAAACACTATATTTCGGATGAATTTCAATTCAAGAAAAGTAGAGTTCTGATCCTGATTCGATTCTCTTCAATACGCAGCACGAAGTAAGAATGAGTATATTAGTAACGGATCATGATACATTTAGAGAGTAAGATTCAAAAGTGAAATTTGAACTGCGGCATACATATCATTTCCTCATTCAACCAATATGGTTTTTGACGGGATGAATTTTTTTCTATTTTTTTTTTAGGTTTCGGTTTGAAATGGCATATCTCAGGAAATTATTGATGTTTTCTCTGTGTTCCTTAATATGGATATGAGATGTCGGGGGACGTGTAAAAATATAATATTCTGGGTCTCCTTTTTCTCTGCATACACACAGATCTGTGGTCGAGATATTTTTCTTTCCTAGAAAAGTAAGTTTCTTATAAAAGTGACCTGTATTGTCCCAGTTTATCAGGGCACCTAATAAAGCTCATTCTGCTTCTGTTTAGTTGTAGGGGCGGAAAAATAGTTATTAGGTTATTTTGAAGCAGGAGAAGTGAAAAATGTGCTGTGCCTTTGCCAGGACTCAAACCTTGAACCTCTCGAATACGCATCGGGTAGGCGTCCAATTACACCACGAAAGCATGCGAAAAGGAGGTAGAAAATACCTTATGCACCCCCTATCCCTTTTGAACGACGCCTAGGGATAAGGGAATCCGAAAACCAAATTTTGGTCGTGATGAATTATCATCCACCACCTTTTAGTTCGAGCACTAGTGTAGAGTCCTTAGGTTATTTTGAAGCAGGAGATTTGAAAAATGTACATAGCCCTCGCCGGAACTCCAATCCTAGAACTTTCGAATACGCGTCGAGTATGCTTCCAATTGCAACACGAAGGCATGCGAAAAGAAGGAAGAAAATACCTTATAGAAAGTTCTTTTTCAATGTGTTGCTCCTTTTGAGAATTTGTTTCAATATTTTAATATGAAATCTTGAATATTTGCTTTTTGGAGCAGGGTTTATAAATGAATGGGCTTTATTATTACACGCTGCATCTTTGGCAGAGCGGTCTGCTTTCTCATTCCCCCAGCTGACAACATGCGCTTCCATTCAATGCACATGTTCCTGCTGCTATTGCTACTTGCTGTCGTGAGTATTTTTACACTATTGAGGATTTACGTTGAATGGTGTTTAAAGCCCTTATTAATGAAAGAATATTTTTTAAAGTTTTAAATGATAATATATTGTTTTTCAAGCAATACACTTTTACCTGCAGGAACATTTTCCTTTATAAAATCATTCGGGGATTTGTACAACATGAAGGTACTTTTAACACCATCTTTGTATTTGGATCAGTCGATGTATGCTTGTAGAAAAAGATCAGGTACAGGTGAAGGTAAAAATTTCACTTGGAAGCATGTATTTTTACCTTATCTGGATGAGGTTCATATTTAAGTGCCGTAACTTAGCAGTTTGTTTCATTAAAGACATTATTTTCGAATTCTGAGTTCTTTTATAGTTAATACACTGATTAGATTTACTGTTCTTCTATTGCCTTTAGAAAGAAGCCGATAAAAAAGGGCTTTATGTCGTAATGCCCAGGAGCATTACGACATAAATAAATGACATTCCTCCTGGGCATTACGACTAGCTACGGTAATGTAGCTAGTCGTAATGCCCAGGAGGAATGGCCTCTGGATGGTGGCAGTTTCTCTTTTTTTGTTTCATATATTGGCATTACCGATTTCTCTACTCTAAGGGTTATAGTTTTTATATTGTTGTTTTTAAGATTAGTTTTTGAGCATGGAGGTTTACCTAGAGTCTTATACTTCCATTTTTCTGAGTTTATTTGTTATTTGAAAAGTTTTTGTTTTACTCCTTTCCAAATGTTCTATGAAATCAAATTTACTGTCACTTGTTATTGCGTAGCTATGTAATACCTTTTCCAATCTTTATTATTATTTTATTTCAAATCTTGGAATGATAATAATTGATTACGAAAGCTTCTAAAAAATCATAGCTAGCATTTTATCTTCGGCGATTGTCAGTTTTTGTTCTTTACGAAGATCGTTGATGAATTATAATTTTTTTACATTAGGCTTGAACACTTCTCTGATACGGTGTTAATTACCAACAAAGTTTTACTGTCAAAGGTTTCAATGTCTAGGCCAATTAGGGTCAATTATTGAACTGGAGGCTATGTCCACATGTCTGCATTTGAAAGAGAAACCCGAGGACACTTTCTTGAATCCTTGTAATTTCACAATTACTGTCCAGGGTTTTGCTTTTACAGTTTTCAAAGCAGTTTTACATATATATGTGGATGCTCTTCAGGCAACTGACTATTCTTAAGGCTTGCAAAAATACTGGCTACCAAAGAGAATCAAACAATTTTATTAGATCTAAGTAAATAAGTGCATGAAAAAAATTGTTCGTTTTACTGTTTTGTATTGGGCTTAATGTTTACCTTTTGCGTGATTTGTAGGTTTATTGGGGGTAAATTGAACATGGCATTACAGTTTGGTGACTTGAAATTATGTTTCAATTGAATGTATAAAGCAATTTCGAATATTATTCCTGCTTTTGTAAAAAGTGCTTAACAACACAGTTATTGCCACAGGTCCTGGAGTTTTCGTTTTTTGAAGGCATTGTATTGTTCTGAAGATCTCTTGCACGTTAAATTCGGAATCATTAATTAAGTTTAAGAGTCCGTCCGTGTTTTTGATGATATTTTGTTCTTCTCCATTATTATGATTCCTTAAGTCGTCGTATAAGAATATTTATTATTCATTATTTTCATTATTTCTTGCAGCGCAGCTTACTTAATGTTTAAATCATATTCACTTGTTGTTTTTATGGTTCGTGGGCTGTAGATTTCCGTGAGTCTTTTTTAATCATATTTTATTTATTGTTCAGTAGGAGTCTTTGCTTTCCGACCAGAATTTTCTCAGGCACTTCATTTTCGATTCCGTTATTAGTTTTCTACAGAGGGATCTTGTTCTGATACTTAAAATTACCTGTGAAGTGCTTTAGCCTTGATTTTTTCTAATCTTAGAGACTCTGTTAATCGATTCAATTTCAGTTTTTGATTTAAATATGACTTATTAAAATCCCTGTCACAGTTTTCTAGATTGCGTACATTATATTCTCGGTGCTAGTGCTGATATTATTAGTTTGCTGAATTAGTGACCATTTGTTCAATGGCTTCTGCATCCTGAGCGGGAAATCTTAGAAATATTTTGTTTTCGTTTCTGAAAATTTTTTAACTTTTCATTTCATTAATGTTTGCAAGGAAATGCATTTTGAACGAGACTGTATTGGGATCCGAAACTGGGTTTTCTTTAAGCAACTGCAAATCCTTTATTTTACGCCTGAGGAAGCGAGAAGAGATCGTTAGATCTGGGAATCACTTTCTTGAAATTGTTCTGAATGTTCAGGAAACTGAAATGCTCTCAATCGGGTAGTTTCAAGAGTAAGATAATTTGCAGGAATAAATTCTTTTACATTTTCCCCTCTTAAATTATTTCTTAGGTAGCCCCATGTTCTATAATTAAAGTTAAAATTCCCGCCTGTTAAGTGAGTGACGCCTGTTAAGAATGTTTTATAGGAGTCGAGGATTAAACATGTAGAGAGGCGTGATCCTGATTCCTTCCTTATCTTTGCTTATCTTTATTGTAACAGCCCACTAGCGGTCGGGCTGTAAAGTCGTTGAACACTGGTAATTCCGACCTGGGTTCGATTCCAGGCGAACAGGCTGGCTGCATGAACATTTTTGGTGTTTCCTCCGTATGTATGTATATACGAGAAAATTTCCTTTAGAAAGGTTTCCATAAAGCATCAATACGCTTAGGAAAACAAACCTCAAAGAGCTTTGCCATAATTAAATAAATATAAGCAATAATAGTAACAATGTATCTGTTTGTTGACAAAATGTTTGGGTAAAAGATTTGTTCATTATGAATCTGCTATTCTTGCTGACTGATTATTCATGGAAGGGCATTGAACGGTGTACCAACCATTTGGAATTCTTACTGCATTTCCAGTTATATAGTGTGGATCTGAAACTAGTACGAAATCGAAGAACGTTTGATATAAGAAGCGCACAAAATTATAGGTGACAGTTGGAGTTAACGAAAGTTTTATTTTCAAATTGCTTAAAGGTTCTGCAGAAGTCTTTGTACTGTCTTTGTACTGCAGAATTCTTTTGTTCGCTGTTGTATTATATAGTCCAGATGATTAGATGTGTTCCTTTCTGCTGATGTCGTAGGTTTGATTTCGAATTTTGCTGAAGTATGATAGGTAGGTTTTACATGCTGGGAGAATGATGGATATCGTTCATTTAGAGTATTTCTAGTAAACTTATGCATTTTGCAGCTAATATATTTTAGGAAAGGGCTTTGCACCTTTTTAATATCATGATTATTACCAAAGTAGGCGCAGTGCTATCTGTATTAATATTTGTGATAAGTATATGAGAACGTTTGGCACGTTGAACATAGTATGATGTCTAAAAATTCTTGAACCAAGTGGAATTTCCAAATTGCATAGAATAAGAGAGTAGAAATAAGTGCTTTTATGGATCCTCGGGTACTTTTAATATTGTACTTAGTTTCATTTTTTTTTGTTTCTTCATTTGACTTAAACAAGTGGGAAATTTCAGATACTCCAATTTAAAAAGTGTCTTGAAAAATGTTGGAAACTTCTTCAGTGGGAATGCTTTTACTGATATTGTCAATAACACATTTTTTAACTCTTTTTAGGGATTCCGATTTTTTTTTCTTTTTGAATTTTAAATACATTAATAATTAAAGAAATTTTAATTATGTCCTCTTTCTCTTTGTAGGTAACTGCTATACAAGTTTTTGGTAGATATTTGATCGAATAAATTTTGAATCCTATTTTATCTTTAGTAGGGACTTCATTTAGTTTACTTAGAAAGTTTATAGAGGAATTATCCGTTGAAGGGAATAATGGAAATAAGGTATTTGCCTGAATATTTTTCTGGAATTTACTGAGAATCTGCTTACTCTACTTGGACACGTTGTTGGTTAAAAAGTGGAGTATTGCTATATTTGCTCAAATCGCTATCATTTGTCTTCAAATTTCAAATTTGTTCTTGTAAATCAATAGGAAGAATTTTTTTCTTCCTCTTTTGAAATTTGTTAATTCAATTCCAAAGATTTTATCAGTTGTTCTGTTAAATGAAGTGAATTAAAGTTGCCATGAATTGATGAAAAAGAGATTTTTAGAAAGGTACAGTTTGATACGGAACATTTTGTTTTCTGAATTATCACAAGACTTGGTAATCTATCAGCAAAATGTGCAATTATAAGAGCTAGTATACTGAAGTTATAAAAAACATGAAATACAAATAATGAAAATACTAAATTTACTTAAATCCAGGTTGTAATATTGAGAAACCAATGCAAAAGTAATAGAAGTTTATTAAAAAGTTGCACTGTAAACAAGAAAAATCAGTGAAAGGGTGGATGGAAGCCTGTAATGTTGGCTGACATGACGATGCACAACATATGCAGAAAAACACATTTAGAGTAAATGTAAATCTGATTAAAGCTATATTAAAATTTCTGGGGTCTATGAGAAATTCGAGGTTCGGTTCTTAAGTGTAAAAGTGTGTTAAGATAGAGACCCAAGTATACGAAATTTTATTTTACTGCTGCTACTCAGGGAAACCGAAGAAAATAAAAGAAATGATGAAAAAAATATAATCTGAAGTGCAATCAGTGAAGAAAAGAGCAACATGTTTACAAATTAATTCCAATAATTAGCACAATATAATTAGCAATTACTGGAATAACAATAATGTAATTGCAGAATGAAACTTATAGTAGCACAGAAGTCTCTGCTTGAGTGTAAAGATAGCTTTGGTAATACAGTCTGGGGATGAGGATATTCGCAAAGTCTTGTGGGAACGAAGATGACTTGGCAAGATTACAAACAAAATGGCTCTAAATGTCTTACGTTACAAGTAACCAGCTGAGTTTAAAATCATTGTTTGAATTTATGTGATAGGGATACTCGCTGAACAATCAATGCTAGCAAGTTAGAAATTACATTTCGATAGTAAATTAAAAGTACTACCTTTACCGATGAGTTCCCTCTTAAAATGGTATTATTTTTATATATCTAAGATATAATATACACAGGCACGTGAATGATCTCGAACAGTCCTCCAGTGGGAACCATCACACTTCTACAAAGGACTCACTCAGTTTCACTGAAAATGCACCAGCAGAGATGTAACATCATGTGAATAAAGTTCTTGAAGTTACACACAAACGTAGACACCAATTATTTCTCAAAATTAACATTTATGTTGCTTTATTACGGAAAGCGTCGATATCCCCAATAGGTACCCTCGATACTCCACGGAAACAGGTTCCTTTTTTGAATGCAACGCCAGGAGATTTTTGAGCATTCCCAACACTATATAGGCAATTTCGCTAAAAAGCCTTACTTTAGATGAGGAAGTGGAAAACGATATTGCCGGGATGTACACATTTCGGTGTCACAAAACAGGTTGTTCCTGATTTTTCAATTTATCATATAAAGTTCTAAAAATTTAATTCAACGTCCAAAATTCTATTTTGGAATAAACCAAATTATAGGTATTTTCGAGTCATTGGATTTTATATAAAAAATTAATTTTAAGACTTTCAGTTAGACTAGGTATATATATATATATATATATACTTACCTTTTAGCATATAGCTTACTTTTTATTAATTTTACTTGTAAATATTCAAATATTGTATTTCATAGCAACTAAATATGCTTATGTTGACGTTTTCACGGAGCCACAGATTTTGGTAACTTTTTAGCGTGCTTACTAAAATTTATCTTCTAATTTCCTTAATTTTGCAGCACAATGCGCAAAATTTTGACCACATAGGTCTTTTTGCGTTTGTTCTACAAATATATATATATATTAGTTTATTCAAAAATGAAAGGAACTGTTGGAGTTTTGGCTTGAATAGATTTTACAATTCTGCGTCGCCGTCACTGATCTTTGACATGCTGAAATTTAATTCAATTTGTGAAGTTCCATCAATTCGAATAGCCAGTTATTTTGCATTTTGAATCTGTACTGTAATTTCATCACCGATCTTTGATTCAATTTGTGAAGTTCCTTTAATTTGAATAACCAATTATTTTGTATTTTGAATCTAATAATGAATCTAATCTGAAATGTCACTTTCCTTTTTCTGTTTTTCCGCCAGAATACAGATATGTTAGCTTGTAATTATGGTGAGGTTTTTTGCGACTGTTTAATACAGAGCATGTTTTTGCCGTTCGTGGCCACGTTACTAAGGTTTCTACTTGAAGATAAGCGTTTATGTCTCGGACTTTACATTAGTATAATTGCCGATAGTAGAAATTCACGCCATTTACGCTCTGAGCCAACCTTGCGTTAAATTGCTTTATGTAGCCTTTGGCTATTAGTTTATTTAAATTTAAGTTTTGCATTTGACTTACTGATTTTGAGTTTCTCGTCATAAAGGATGGCGGATGTGCAAGCACCAGAAGTACCGTCTATTAATCAATTTTAGTATTATATAAAAGGTCTCTTACACCTTTCCCAAGTTTCAGTAGTTATTTTAGACTTAGCGATAAGTCGACTGACGTGTACCAAGAGTTTAAAGTTGAATAATATTCAATGGAGCTAAACTTTACAAATTGTTACGTATATTTCGATGGAATCTTCATATTTTCTTTCACGTATGTCTCCACTTAGAATAATACGCAAGTAGGCAGTGTAATCATCCTGGAACAAAGAATATCGTTAAATGTTTAGTAGGGCGAGAGAGCCCGAGAACAAGATTTTGGCTAGTTTTGGTAGAAGATATTGAGAAAGAATTTTATTTTTTATAATCCAATTGTACTTATAAGTGCTCTCCAGTTTCATCAAAGATGTTTAAATGTAGATTTAAAAACATATTTTCACCTAAAATCTCCCCCAAATTACAATGAAAATACTTCATATGAAATCCATCTATATAACAGGAAGATTCTCTCTATCTATCTGTCAGTGCGTGTGTGTGTCTTTCTTTCGTGCTGCGCGTAATCTGATAGATCCAGGGCTGCGACATTTGGTACATAGGTGAACCTAGACATGAGCCAGTGCACCTCGAAGCGACGTTTTCAAAATTCGCATGAGACTTTTTTTTTTTAATTTTATGTTTTTTGATGAAATCCCATTAAATCGATAATTCTCTCTCATTATATCAGCAACAATGGCAGGCAGCCATTGTTGCTGATATATTACTGTTGTCATTGTTGCTAATATCAGCACTGTTGCTTCTAGGAAAAATGATGGAGGTAGTTCTGTGCTTTTTTTAAATTTAATGTTTCTCTTGGATACTAGACGTTTGTCGAGAGAAGGCAACAGTAAGTTGGTTAATTTAATTATTATAATATATCTATTAAGGGATACTGCTTATTTCATTGTAAGTTTTTTATATGTAATGCATTTTTATTGAAATGTTTTTGATAAACTTGTTCTGAAGTGTAAATTCTGCGCAGGTTTTTAATTTAATGTTTGGTGTTCCCTTTAGGCACTTTTCCGGCATAATTAAAATCCAGACGAAGGCTGGCCGCGTAGCGGTTAATATATGATTTGAGTAATATCTATTATAAAAAATAAATTAATGTAGTGACATATATATCTAAGAGGCGGCAATAACTCTGAAAGTAAGGTGAATAAATGAATAAAATACAAATTGCCGCAATACAAGGCGCAAAACTTAGCATTTTCAGAAATAAATGCTGTTATAGTAAATACATATGTAAACATAATTAACTGCTCCTAGCAACAAAATAAAAATCAGTGCAATTTATCATGTAATGAAAAGTTTTATCTAAATTAGTGCATAGTAATTACGTCACTGATATGAGTTGTCATTCGTAAGAACTGAGCTTGATATTAATAACTAAAACTAAGAGAACATTCTTAATAACTTCGCTTTAGCGGAAAATAGCCAATTAGATAAGGCTTACCTGAAAATATTCAGTCAGGATCTAGTTTAAAAAGTAATATGCAACCTAATACTGTATGAGGAAAAATAGCATAGATTATCAAACGAAAGGGATAATTAATGAAATGAAATTATGTAATCTGTTTCTTAAAACAACAGAATTCTTTTGCCCAGAAAAAGTGAAGTTTTATCTACAATATACAGAAAAAGGTAAGGGAAAAATTGTTATATAGAAGATGAAACCAAAATGCCCAGTCTTTAATCGGTTAAATCAAAAACTCGTTGAATTTCATTTCTTAATTTGATGCCGAATAAAAACTGAAATCCACATATAATACAAAAATTACAACATGCCGTTATTGGTGCATCTACCAATTATTGAGGAAAGAAAGAAGAAATTAAAAAAAAATACCGAAATTAAATGTTGTCACCCAACTGCACATTGAACACTTTTGAATGTTTTAGAGGTACTAATTATTAGAAGGAATAGCAAAACAATTTACGGTACAATTCTGTAAATAATAAAGATAATGAAATCGTTACGCAACAGAACATCAGTGATAATAAAAGAAAATATTATTTACGTGCTATTTCATGTATAGCTGTTGTAAACTGTGTCTGATTTTATCGTTTTTTTTTTTTAGTGAAAGCAAAATCATGTATTTCTTCATGGAAACAAAATATTTGCATTTGAAGGCAGATGATTTGCATATGAAGGCACATAATGGAAAGCTTTGATAAGGCTAGCGTATTTGCCTCTTGGCTTTGTAAGCAGTATGCTATTTTTAAAGATCATTAGATCGCTCTTTTATTCCAATAAAGGATAGGAATATATTCTGTGGAGCAGCTCTGGATATAAATATAGCATTTGGAAGGGAGCTTTTCCAACGGAATAATGGAGCATTGATAGTTTTCAAAGTTCCACTCTAAGGATTTTAACCTCACTTTTCTTTTAATGCGTGCACAACTTCCATAAGCAAACCTGAATGCCACAGGAACTCATTTAAGAAATAAAAACAAGTGAAAGTCAACCGCTCAACTACTGTTAAATTCCTTACAGAAACTTTCAAAATTATTATCATATTTCATTACTATCAGAATTATCACAATTTCGCGAATACTGTCATCATAAAACAACGCACAGACTCCATAAGTTTAAACATTTTGAAATTATGCCATCCGTCATGAACATCCTCCTCAACTCACTACTTTCTCTCTCTTTCGCTATATATATACATATTTCATATTATTGTATTTATTTCTCAGTTCTTATACTCCTATGTCTTCTCTCTGCAAGATATATTCATTCAGTACCAGGAATAGTCTGTCATGACTCATGAAACTACATGCATCCTCATCACCACACATAGCATAAATAAGTTACAAATTTTATTTAGTAATTCATAGCACTAAAAAGGCATGACCCATATCTCAACCTAATTTATAACCCTTGATATTTTTTGGACGGCTCTCTGTTCAGTACATATCTTTCTATTGTCGTTAATTTACAGACCAGGGAGCGAATCATTTAGTTCAAATTTATAAAGTAGTTCTGATAATGGATTTTCATGGCCAAGATGCTAATTCAGCCCGGTGGACGGCTGCCCCAATATCAGTGTAAAATGTAAAAACATTGTAAATGTCTATCATTAATACAATATCATTAATACAGTATCATTAATACATTAATACATCATTAATGCACAAGGGTGATGTAATTTTGGGCCTAAATGCTGCATATGTCAAAACTTGGGATAACTTTGCATTGATGGAGCTCTACAGAAACTATGATGAGAAAGATTGGAAATTAATACTTATTAGTTTTTACCAGTAGAATATGCCCAGACGCAGAAGCACCACAGGTCCGGGGTTCGATTCCCGGGATGGGCAAGGTTCACTCAACCTTTTTCATCCCTGGAGTGGGTCGATAAAATGAGCACTAAGTTCGGTTGGGGACTAAAAAACCCGATTTACCTCAGACTGTTTACTAACATTGTGTAATAATATCTTTCTTACTCTAATGAGACGGCTTCTTTCAAAGACTGCGATAATTCTTATATGTGTCCTAATTATAAATCTAACAGGGAAGACTGATAAACTGGACAAGCAAAACATGAAGAAATCATTACTCAAATTTAGGGTTTTTTAAGGAAAACGCAGGTGTTCTTTTAATTTTATAATGTAATATATGAGGAGAAGAGTAACTGATTGAAACCAGACCAGCATCATAAAAGAGGTAGAGAAGAACATGAATACCTTTGGTTCTCCACAATGACTCCACAAGGTGGTTGCTAAATTTTCATCTCTACGACTTCCAAAAAATACCTAATGTCTATATAAAGTTAAATGAATTAAATTTAGTATCGCAAGGACAAAATGTTAATTCGTTTTCTATTAGAGACAAAATAAATACAATGACAAAAGCGCTCTAGGTAATAAACAAAGAATTAGGTAATAATATTTTAAGCTTTTTGTCACTTTTAGAAAGTTTTCTAACGGAAAATAATTTGAAAATAGAAGAAGAATTAGCATCCGACATTAAAAATCATTGTTTTCATTGATAAATACTAATTTCAACATATATTTTCCGGAGTACTATGAAAAAAAATTGGATTAGAAAACCATTTTGTTCAAACATACCTGAAAGTTCATCTTGTGAAGAAAAAGAACAATTGATAGAAATTTCCTGTCATCGAACTCCAACTGAGATTTCAAAAAGAACACACTTGTTAACTTTTGGCTGAACCGAAAAAACGAATTTAAAGGCATTTCAAATAAAGCTATTAAATTTGTATTGCATTTCTGCACAATTTATTTGTGTAATCAAGGATTTTCTGCCATGTTATATTTTTTAAATGAATGCAGAGCAAATTTAAAAGTGGATCCTAATTCACGGTTAAAAATAAGTGAAATAAGACCAAACATAAAGAAACTGACCTCTCTTAAACAGGCCCAAATTTCCTATAAATTTTAGAATTAAAGTATTATAACTTAAATTTTGATAATTAAAATGGTAACCAAATTTTAATACAATATTTTTAATGTGTGCATATTTAAAACAAATTGCCAATAGGTTGTAGAAATGGCAAAATACGTATTCTTTTAATATTTATATTCAGAAATTGAAATAAAGTCATAGGAAAATATAGTGGTGGTACTAAAATTTTTCACTTTTTGTTTAGATGGTACGCGATAATCAAAAGGTTTAGAACCGCTGCTGTAGGATACTAATTCCTTGATCAATATATGAGGTCATACGCTGCTGTAATACGTGATTTCTTTCTTTTAATGGAAGTTGATGATTATTCTCATACAACCGATGCAAGCAACATGTACTTTATATACTTTGAGGTTCTTTATGAGCATAAACGGATATGCAACTCCTAACAGACTTGGAGTGAATTATCGCCCGTCTGAAGATAAAGACAAGGACTTAAGAAGGTGCCAAAATATCCTTTTTATTAAATCCGAAATTTGCATACAAAATGCTTAACAAAGTCAGCCAACTACTTATTGTGAGATGACTTAAAAGTAAGAGTCAAATTCAAATTAAAACTAAATCTAATAGTCGAAGATTACACAATTTACTTAATGCGAAGTTGGATCAAGATTCTCACCGACGTAACAATTTAAATGTCGGCAATCATAAAACAAAGCCGACGGCTACATTTTTATCTGAGCCAGTGAAACCTACTAACGTAGTTTCGAGAGACAGAAACCCGCTCTGACATAAAATCCAAAACCCTCAGCTTAAATATTCTGAAACTACTACATTTGAAATATGGTAAGGAAACAGAAAGGCGAAGTGACAGAGAAGACCTAAATCATAATAACTGGTTAGATTAACATAATAGAACGTTACAACTTTGCAACTCACAGTATTAAGTAAATTGTCCGGAAAATGTGATAACAAGACGCAAGCTGATGCATTTTGTTCAAGCAAGCATGTTCATTCGCACTTGCAGGATTTTCTAGAAACAGAATGCGGCTCTACTCTTTCACACACTAAATGATTAAATAAACTAGGGAAAGAGCTTAATCATGCATGGTATTTGCGTCTAAAGTCCGTAAAAATAGCTAATAACATAAAGAAGTAAGAGAAACACGAATTAAAACATATCACAAATTAAAATATTAACATCTGTAATCGTGCATTGAGATGAACTCGGTTAATTAGAGAAATTTAAATTTATTTCATTTTTCTTGTTTGAATGCAAAGAAGTTCCAAAATGATAACATGAAAGAAAAGTTGTACTCACCTTAGAGTTGGAAAATTTTAATTACTTAAGTTTTGCATCAAAGAATGTAACACTTTGTTTAAAAAGGTTACTGGCTTTCAGTTGCCTTTTTTTTTTTTTTTTTTTTTTTTTTTTGTTAAGTTAAATTTAGTTAGTTGTTGATTTTTACCTAAAACACATATTGCGGTTTCTTAATGCGTATTTTATTTAATTAAAATTAATAATTGACTAATGAGAGAATATAGTTGCCTTTTCTTCCTAAGAAATATCCGGCAAGTGTGAATAAACACTGTTTGCTTAAATACCAACCATCAACTTGCCTTTAATTCTGAAGCTGTCAGATCATTTATCGAACACTAGATTTGCAATGTATAAGTTAATCCTGCTTCCGCATTTTCATTCTCTGAGTATGTTTCATAAAATCGTATTGTGTTAACTAAATCTAATTTTATTGGAGGATTTCCGGAAGCGTCGAATATTTCTGATGCATTTTCACATTCGCGTTGCTTTTACTGGGGTTATTTTCTGGAGTATATTGTTAAAGATCTTTATCTGTCAATAAATCTATTGTTTCTGCTTCATAATGTATATTAAGAATATAGTCTAGACAAAGGAGGTATTTAAAAAAGTGAGGGCCGCTTTATTTGTGAACATTCTGCTATTAGTATGCCTCTTCTTTCTACCAATTAGAAACGATGTTTTCATCAAGATCGCAGTCTATAAAATATAGTTTCATATAGCAGTTCGGAATGATTACATTTGTTACATGCTCCCACGTTTCACCTAAGACATAAATTTTATCTAATAATTTCTCGTTTGTATTCAATTTCGCTTCTACCTTCTCTGTCAGAAACAAAGCATTATCATGTATACACATCCCAAACTTTTACACAATAATCAAAAGGCTGTAAAGTTACAATAGGTAAAGGGAGGGAAATGTGGGCTTTCACAGAAAGCTCCACAAAACATAAAATCTGTTAAAGAAGATTTCACAAGCCTTAATTCAATTCTGCTTTCTACAATTTTGTGCAATGAAACTGTTAATAACTGCAATAATCTCCTTTTACACACTGATATACGGTGGTTGTCAATTTAGGAAGACAGTTTGTATAACATTCCGTATTCCTGCCAGAATCCAAATTTTAACTCCGACATTGCTTTTCTGATGAACTCTGGCTAATAGTTTATTTGTCCGATATTTTTGAGAAATTTAACGAACTTAATTGTAGTTTACAAGGTTCCAATATAACTGTCTTTATTGTACATAACAAAGTAAATGCAGCTGCATAAAAAATTAGAATATATAATTATGGAGGTGAAAAGCAAGACCGTCGTTTCATTACCAAAATTAGAAGCGTTTCGCTCGCTATTAATCTGTCACTGTCTGAAGAACTAATTGAAGTTATAGAAAAACACTGCATAGATATTTTTGACAATCTTCTCTCCTACTTTTCTGAAAATTTAAAAAATAAAAGTTTAGTAAGAGATCTGTTTTCTATTTTAGATAGTATGTAAATATTATTTCAATACAAGAAATCCGATTTCTTTGCTCATGATGAAAAGTGATCTGTATCTGTTTGTCCTCAAAATCGATAGAGTCTTCACTAAAATATAAGCCATATACAAGGGTGTTACTTTGCTAATTTTATGTTTTACTTTGTCGTGTTTCTTTTCTGTCTTGAAAGCGATTCGCTTTTAAATGAGACAGTTATATCATGGATGAATCTAAAAAAGATAACTTCTACAAATTTGCATTTGGGAAAAACCTTACTTTTAGAATAATATTTCATAAGAAAAAATATCATGTATAATATCATAACATGATATATAATATCATGTATAGGTCACATAAAATTAAGTACGTTTGTTGATAGGATATATGTCTAAAAGGTTAAATCTTATCGAATGATTATATATCCTGCGAAACACTCTGAAAAACTAGATTACTCTGCATCAAGTATTTTATCGTCAATTAAAATATCTTAATGTTAAGATATCCTTATATGCAAATATATGCAAGCATTACTCAGCTGTTATCAATCCTTGAAATAAATATTTTATGTAAAGATAATTAATTAAAAATAAATTTATCTTAGAATTCTATACATAATATAACTATTAGAATTTTATACAAACACATATGAATCTTAAGTCTTTGCGTTTTATGTTGTATCCATGCGATATCAAAAAATAATAAACGTATGCGATGTCACAGATACCAGATCTATGAAAATCTATTTCATAATACGAGAAATAAATTAAAAAGTGAAAGTCATCGAAAACGTTCTTTGAAATTCATGAACTAAACAATTAAAAAATAACTTTTAAAACTATTTAGCCAGTAATTAATTTTTGTGGTACGTGCACGCTTGTTACAAAACAATAACAGTATCTTATTTTTTAAAGTTGATGCTTTAGATAGTATATTGCAAATTTTCTTAGCTAAGCTTTCATTCTTCGGTTAGCTATCTCTTAGAGTTTTTAGATTGGACTACCAAGATCAAATCAATTTTACCAAAATTTACCATACAATTTTGACCAAGATCATCTAAAGGACTGGAATTTCAGAGCCTGGCACTCCTCAGTAATCCCCTGAGAGGCATTTGGATCAATTTACGCTCTTCGTTCTGCAAAGTCTCCGAATCATTTTATCGTTATCCATGGTTTCAATGTAAGTTGAAGCAGTAACCACATTTATTTAACCTTCATGTCCCCATGTAAAATTGATTTCTTCATAACGTTTCTTGCAACAATTGGAACGAAGTTTTATTTTTAAGGCATTCGATTGTATATAATCTGCTTTTCACTGTTTTACAAGCTGAAAATTGTTCAGTATACAACAGAATCTCTGTTACTCCTTATTATGCTTTCTAAAAGCAAATGAGTACTCCCCGGTAATTAATATCAAAATGTGAATAGCAGTTAGATGGAGAAACTTCTCACATATACCAGAGTATTTTAATTAGCTGCATTTTACTATATATATCTGTAATGATACTCCTAAACATACCTAATAAAACTGAACCTAATACAAATAGCCATAAAAGAGAGATATTACCATTTGCAACAAGAAGGGCGGAAACCAGAGTAAAAGGGCATTACATTCCTGATAGTACAGAATGAAAATTTGCGACCCCAAAGCGTTAAATAGTGGATGCGAGTTATGCATGCAGCATGAGTGATTTGCATGTTTTACTGAAACTGACATTAAAAACAATGCTATATTCTCTTTTCTAGATTTGCCGTTAGAATTAATTAGCATCCGAATGCAGCGAGTGGGATTTAAAACAAATATACTTTAAGGTACTTCTCCCGCTTTCCTAGCGTGCCTTCGTGGTGTAGTGGTTGTGCACTCTTGGCCGGTATCCAGAGGTACGTGGTTCGATTCCGGGCGAAGGCGATTCCTCATTTTGCATCTTGCCGGCTTCAAGGAAAAAAAAGAATACCTAATGTCTCTACAATACAAATATGAAATTGTGAGCATATCTCCTTTTTGAGTGTACAAAATAGTTTATTAAGTTTACTTTTGAACAAATCATTTCACAAAAATTATGCAGCTAAATAATAAGTTCTTCAGTAAACCAAATCTTCCGTTCGTAGGTAACTCTCGTGTTGGTTCCGCCCCTTTTTTTAATGGATAATATTGCCTTGAGTAGAAGAATAACAATGTTGTCTCAAAATTCGAGAGCATTTTTAGCTAAAGCGAATTATGTTTTCAGAATAAGAACATTTTAGCTAAAGAGAAGTACGTGGCTCAGAATTCCCTATCTGGGGATTGCTGCGCCCCGAAATTCTTTTGCCAAGCTTTCTAACACATGTTCTGAGGACTTCACCATCTGGAGATTTTCGTAAACGGGACCCTGTTTGCTTTGACATCTCTAGCATAGAAATGTTCCACTGGGAGATTGTTTACATGAAGTTGAATTTTCGCCGGTTAGGGGGCTCGCCATAGTGGAGTTGCACCCCGAGGTGAGGCTATTGCTTTTCCCCCTTCCATCAGCAGAGAGGAGGTTGACCCAGCGGAGTGGCCTTGAAGGCTGCACTATTGAACTGCGTCATTCGCCAAATGGTGGTAGTCGGGAAACCCTTCCCGTGAAGATTTCTATGTTTCATAGTTTGGGATTGCCGTGCTTAGCGTTCTTCCGATCATCATACTTCGCCAATTATTTCAAGATCTCGCCAGGTAGAAAAGTTGCTGCGCAGTTGGGATGAGAGACAGAGAGCTGCGAAAAAAAAAAAAGATGTCAAGACTACTGGACAGAGTGGAGGGCAGCAGCTTCGGAGACGAGGACAACGAAGAGCTTGATAGAGTTGTGGCGGTTTGGAAATACGATGAGTTGTTACTGACCTCTATCTACCTTCTCGCATTCGTAGCTGAAATGGTTCCTGCTGATGATTTCTGGTGGACGAGCCGTGCTTCCCGACTTCTACCACTAAATTTAATTTTGTTTATTCCTTTTGCAGAATAGTGCGGTATGGCTTCTTCATTCCTGTGGGAAAACATCTCTTGGTGTATCCCTCCCATGAAAAACAACTACTGCAGTTTGCCTGTTTTTCAGTAAATTGGTCATGTTTCCTAAAATTAATTGTTAAACAAAATATTCACTTCCGGTGTAAACCTGTTTTGTGTGTTATCCTTTATGAATAACCCTTTTCAGTATTGAAAGATGAGTTTGCTGTTATATTAATTTCCCTTATTTTTACTATATACAGTTGCTTATAGGTTCATATTGTGTTTATTGCAACATTAAAGGAGCAGGGCCCTCCGCTCATGTTTATGTTAGTAATGCTTAAGGTATGTTTTATCTTCTTATTTGTTCTTCAGCTAATGTTGATAACCAGCCACCACATTAACAATTGTTACTTTGTACTATTAAGTCATCAAAATAAACGTTAGGTTGCTTTTTTAACTTGTATTGTTTTTAATTTTATTTAAATTTTGACACTGGACCAATATACTCTATTTACTGGGTTTAATTTGTTTTTTCACAACTCTAAATGCATGCTCATATATTGACTTGTTATAATGATTGGGCTCATTTAAATTACTCTATAAAAATAGTTTACTGATGTTGAACATATTCACACATTTACCAAATACAATATTGGCATAAACATGAATTTTCAATTACACAGTGATGATGTTTAGTAGTACCTGTTGTACATGACTTATGTTTTAGTGTACTATACTTAATAAAGAACATAATCATTGCTACTAGGCGATGGAATTGATCATGAAATTCGAAGATATTATATCATTTCATCCTGAAAGACAAAGAAAGCGTGTTCGCTCATAATTTATGAAAGAATGCAGCAATAGATGTGGAAAGAAGCCTGTGCGATAAGCTAGTCATTAGCATGATGATCGTCAATCTTTATGGCTAATTCTAACGTCAAGCTTATCGCACATGTGTTTAATAAGGCGTTTGCAATAGTATATAAAATTCTCCAGAACATATTATATACTCGTATTATGCGTGCACATTTTGTTCATTTAGCAGGTCTTGCAGGTATACTTCTTGACCTTGCGTCGCATCCAACATTCTTACTACTAACTACTTACTTTCTACTCTAGTTCCTTCTTCACTGTAAGGTCGATTCTTAGTGGAACTTGGACATTGTGCAAGAGATGAAGCGCATTTTCATTTGAATAGCAGCGTTAGCACGCACATCCGTGTCATCCAGGGTGTAAAAAATCCCCATTGGTTCTTTGAGTGTCAGTTATAGTATCAGGTGAACCAACTGTCATTATTATAGAACCAGGTCAATCAAAGCAGGCTCCTGGGCTTTTTAGCCTTATCCTCATTATAGCATAATGAGAGTTTATACATCGCATTTTACAGCGAACACACATGACGAAAATACAAACTGGGAATAAATCTCGTTCCTAAGTTCATAGTATAAATTAGTTTTTAAGAGGTGCTTGAGAGGAGAGATTAATCTGCTATATTCACCTAAAATAACAGTATTCCATGGAATGTTTTCATCATTCATTCTCGTAACCTTTTCCTTCGAAACACTCATTCCCATAGGTATCATTACATACTTCTTCACCGCCAGCGGTATGCGTTCCTGTTACGAAATTCCAACACTCTGGTACTGCAGGCCTTGGGACAACAGTCTTCATGCAGGGTGGTGCTTCTCTTCACGCATACGACTGCTTTCCAAAGTTGTTCAGTAGCCATTTTTCATACCAAACGATCATCAGTCTTCATATCCCTACTGTTCGCTTGTTCAATTCTTACACTTAAATCTATGAGATTTTTGGCTCTACGGTTATCTTAAAAACATAGTCTGCAACGACAATGTAACATTTTTGCCAGACTGGAAAGATGAGTACAGTCATATCATTTGCGCTATATTTGATATTACACATTGCTCTCTATTATTAATGCGCTTTCTTAGGATTTCAAATTGCAGCTGATAGCGGTACTGAACAAGTTTTGCTCTGGTTACAAAAATCAACATTGTCATTTAACAGCGGAATTTGAATAAAACAGCTACGTTCTGTCTGTTGATGATTTATAAAATATTTTTAGTTTAGTGTCTTTCTTATTGCTTCATTAAGATGCACATAAATTTTCAGCGTTTTCTAATGAATCTATGATGATACTAAGAGCTCGGAGCATTAATTATTTTTTACATCACTTATTTACGGATTTTAATTATGATTTTACATTCTGTGGAAATAATTTTAAGTGGTTTAAATAACTGTTAAACTGATAACAATAGTAATGAAATTTAATTCCTGGTCTTCAAAAAATATTTTATGATAAATTGATAAGACTTTGTCTTTGGATTAATTGCTAATGAAATTTCATTTTGATGCAGTTTAATTCATTAGCATTGTTAAATTAAAATAAATTAAAAATTTTTGCGCATGTTAAACAATTCAAAGGATTTAATTATACTATTTTTACAGTACCCGAAACAATAACTATTTCAGTTTTCGTATCCTTTCAGGAAAGGAGAGTAAATGCATTATTCGTCTGAAAATCTGCGTCACTATTCTTTTATGTACCTACTGTTCTCTAGGACAGTAGTTTACATAATGCATTTAGCATTTATATTAAAAATTTGTAACTAATGTGCTTACTTTAAAATATTAATAAACTAATGCACTAAAGTTTATTAGTAAAGTAATACACTCACTTTAAAATAGGCTTAATGAATAATAGTTCTTATATTTACATCAGCAGAGAACGTTCAGTTAATTTCTTGTTTGATTTATAATAGAAAGATTTTATATACGTTTACTCTTTCCTTCTAATACTGGATTGAAAATCTGAAACTCTAGTGCTTACATGACGGGAATATAATCTTTAGTTTGTAGGGTTTATATTTATTTTAACTAACATTTATTTTAAGTTTAAACTATCTTTCCTGTCAAGCCTTACTTTCCCCTGGAATTGCCAATGCCAGAGTATGTAAATTTTAGTAGAACGCGCAAAGTATTCAGATTGTCAGCGGAAATAATTTGAGTTAAATAGACGGGAAACGAGTTCGTAAGTGTGCTTTCTTGCTTCACGAGCGTGAAGGTGGCTAGGTAGAAATTGAAGAATCGCGCGTTTCGGCCTGTGTGCTTGCCTTGACAGATAGTTGAATCTTTCAACTTAATATTCAGAAGTTTGCTGAAATATCAGCGGTATCTTAGAACGCGGTTAGGTTAGTTACGTTTAGAGAGCCTCGTAGGTAGTAACTTGTTATTATTCATTTTTAGTTTCTTATTTTTATTTTACCGCCAGGTCGGCATAGTTTGTGAGCGTCAAGTGCACGCATCTGTAACTTCTAAAGTAGAATAAAAAGGGAGTTAAGCCCTTCTTAAGAGTTTTGTGTACTTTCCAGTTCATAGCAGTCACTATTATTGTTGCGTGTAGGTTGGGGCCGCGCAACACCAAAAGTTCTAAAATTAAAAATTGAAATAAATGACATATTAAACATTACACAAGAATATTGTTATATTTACCTACCTTGCCCAACTATAAATTACGTAACAGAAAATTAAATTATACACTTAATCTCATCAGTTTAATCTAATTATACAGACATTTCTCAGTCATAATTTGTTTTAAACGATTCATTCGTATCATTTTGAATTTAACATAAATTATACTCTCTTAATTTAAAGAGTACCTTAGTACGCTGTTTGTATTTCAAAATTCCTTTCTTTTTATCGAATCTACATCATATGTAAATATTATTCATCGATTAGTAATAAACTTTCGCTCTACGAATTGATTGTTTCCACTAAATACAGACAGACATACATATTAATGAAGAGATTTCTAGTTAGGAACATAATCGTTTAGTCTATCTATCAAAATTATTTAGAATACGTCACTGCATTTAACAGTGCTAACTAATTTAACCTCTAACAAAAAATCCACCACTCATGAGATGATCTTTTTATTTCGACAATGGATTCTCCTCGGTTGTTTCGAAACCTGTCACGGATTATTGATCATATTCATGAGTTTGAAGCAAACATGGATATTAAGAATTATAATCGTTGAAATGGTCAATTTGGAAAAATCATTGTTTGAACGAGGTGTACGTTCTCTTTAACTTGTCAAAAAAAAAAAAAAAAAAAGTGTTGATTACACAGGTTGATTAGATAATTCCTTTCATTTCCTTACACCAGTTATTCAAGAATTTGTATATATAATGTAATTTTGAAGAAACTATGTGATTAATTACAAATCTCCCTTGGTAAAAAAATTACGTTCTAAAGCCTTTATGACGCTTCGGCAAACTTGATCACGATTTTAACTACAAAAATCTATAAAATGCTTATCTGAGATAGTAAATGAAACCCATTTTAGCTTCCGAAAAAACACATAAAATGCTTTTAAACCCACTAATCTATTAGCACAGCTAGCACAGTAATTTCACATTAAGCAAGTTCGTGAATTTAAATGCACTGCCTTTTTATCCCGCTGGATGTTTGGGGAAGAGGTAAGATTATATTACTTTATTTGCTGTTCGTTGGAAAGCCCTTGCTGTGCTGTCTAATTTACAAGAAATGAAAGCAATTCATTTTTGGGGTCCTTCATGGTTTGATAGCTCTTTCTCTGTAGTTCGAGCCTCTTTTAAGTGCTCTTTAATGCTTTGTATTCCTGAGACGTTTGCTTGGGAATGAATAGAGATAAATATGTAAGTACGAAATGAAAAATCCTGTACAAATAACCACTTCCTTGTCCAATGGTTATATTTAAATGCATTCTATTCTCAGATTTTTATGGCACTAAAAGTTTGTTTCTATGCTGAAATTTTAAAAGGCTGTTAGAATATAATTAACATTTCTGGAGGAATGTAGAAATGAAATTGATTTTGCGGTTTAATATAATCTTGGTATTTCTGCTAAGAATATTTTTTTACTTGTTTAGTGCATCTTTATAGGAATTTCATTTACGCTGCCGCAGTCCTGATAGTTGCGCTACCTTTACTTTTAGATGCACATTTTAAAAATTAAGAAGCATAAATCGCAGAATAGTACTATAATAAAAGAAGTTTTCGATTTAAAACAATACATCATATTTTATGTAAGTGTAATTTAATAAGTTTTGGAATTAAATTAAATTAAACTTTACTTGAATATAACCCTTACTTACATAAACGCATTTCCAGTAAAGAAAGTACAGATAGTTATAAAAGTGCTTTGAGGAAACAAGAGTATAAAATTAAGCAAAATGAGAAACTTTTCTTTTAAATGTAAGGATCAGAAAAATGTTATACACCTTTATCATGGGAAACTGACATGGCTTTTCAGATTCAGATGGGTACAACAATCTGTATTTGATTTCTAAGGTTAAAAAAGCTTCTATCCCACATTTTTAGTCAAAATATTCTCTGATGGGTACTTACGTATTAACGCAACCATCGTAGCGCAATTTAACGACTTTTTACAGAAGAAAATGTAAAAGAAGGAATCACGTGCAAGTTGATGGTTTTCGCCCCTTTTTATTTATTTAAGAATTCCAAACTATCGATGTTTATTGAAAGCTGGCAAACATTATTAAGGTATGAATAAAGCATACTTTACTAATTTAAAATTCAAATTTTAATTATTAAGAATATTGCGTGATACATTAAAACATAAAACACATTTTTCTCCAAATCGCTCGGTAATTTTTTATGCTATTCTTCTCCTCAAGTACACAGCGTTCTATTCAGACTTTAAAAAATATCAGGGAATTGAAGAGATAAGGCATCGCGCAAACTCTGGTACATCGACTAATTACCGAAGCATCTCTTCATTGTTCCCTTTAGAGATTTTCCGTCAAAATTCTCTGTTCGTCAAAAAAATGTGCAGCAGTTTTTTCTGACACTGGCAAATTTCACAAACCATGCTTTAAAATCAACTTAATCAAGGCATAAAATATTATGATTTCTTTATAAAGCCGTTGGAAGAAAAAGAGCTCGCATGCGAAAATGGCGACGTATGTTTCTTGACTAAAGTATTGGAAATGGTTGCCTGAAGGTATGCTCATGGTTGCCAGAGTTTGGCACATTCTGAAAAATTAGCGACTTCTACTAATGCGATCCGACAGCACTTAAGTACCGCTTGATCTTATGATTTTATGATTTAGATGATTAGAAGATGTACAAAGTACAATTTAGCATGGTAGTTTGAGAATAAGTTAAATCTTAGCCAGGACTTAAAACTGCTAAAATTACTATTTCTGACATTCACTAAATGGTTTGTGAAAGGAAGTGGAAGAGTCATTTCAAAATTTTTGCCAAGTAACATAGCTTCCTACACTTTTCCAAAATTCTATAGATTTAAGCTTTGAGAAACATATGATGTTTTGGTACTTTATAAGAAACAAAAGAGAAAAAATAGAACTTTGTTTTTCGTATAAGTTGTCTTTAAAATATGAAATGTAGTCAAACTATCCTTTTAGATTTAATTACTTTTTCTCATAAAATGCGTCTGAAATCATTCTTCCTTCTGACAAGGAAGTTATCTGTAACGTAAATCCTTTTGTAAAGAAGAAAATAAAATTCAAGGGAATATGAGAAAAAACGCAAAGGATAATTTGAAAAATCAGTTGCTTCGATTTTGTTTCTAAAAGAGAGGGAAAAGGAAACCTGATCGCAAAGGCTTACGCAAAAGACAAAGCGGAGAAAGCAGGAAAGGTGTCGTAAATGTCACACAATTTGCATACAAAGTGTTTCGAACCATTTGAGGCTATACATCGAAATCCCATTTCTTCTTCTGATACCGTGCTCATTGTGTAGAAGGAGAGGTACTTACGTGTGAAAACTGAAAAAAAAAATCCAGTAAATGAAGAGAAAACTGTTCGTTAAAGCATAGAAAAACTCCATAAATTTAAACAGAAAATTTATCCTTAATTCAGGTAGAAATTATCCTTAATTCAGAAGATTTCTAAGGCACAGGAAAAACTCTCATTCCTAGGATTCCAGAAGTGATAGCAACATATTTGTCTATATATCAACGTAGTACAAACTTACAAGAAGTACAAAGGCTTGCCATTCTTGGAAACAATTCACTGCTTTGAGAGTGACATCCTGATATTCAGCTCATAGGATCTAAACAACAGTAATTAACCCTAATGTACAAGGAAAAATTAATTGAAATGTACAAATCTATATGAATGAAACATTAATTACAGATTTTTAGAAGATACCTGACTTATGACCAAATTTACTAACAGAAGAAATACACAAACCTTGCGTTAAATTGTTCCTACATATATAAGAATGAACATAGAAAGCTCTTTTTAATAAAGGACATTTTCAGATACTGGAAACGTACATTAACATACTGTTGCATCTCTCAAGAAGACACAGATGTCGCGTTATTGCGTTATTTTTTGGGCAAGAATAAGAAATTCTGTTTTTAAAGATCTCCAGTATTTACTGATTTTTGGTTATTTAAAATTTATTTTCGAAGTATCGTTCAGCTGTTTTTTTTTTCGTCAGTACATATGAGAGGAAATAACTCGACGTTCGGGCAAACACCTGCCATACACTCTGTCAGTATAAATATAGGTAATAAGATGCCGAAATGAAAAATAATAAAAAATTCATATTCATTTTTAATTATTTTTTGATTGCTGCAGCAATAAACCGAATTGAAAAGATAATTAAAATTTGATTACGGCCGCAATTGAGTTGTGTGCAAAAGATAATACTAAAATTTGATTATGCTATTAAAGCAAATGTGCTTAGTAACGTAAAATTGGATAAAAGATAAACCTTGACTTACCGATGTATTATAGCCAAAAATTAAAATGTAATATATTAAATTGAAACATACGTATATTTATTCCATTCCGATTGCTAGCCAAACGTGCTGTACAGTTGCAGGATTTCTTACAGTGTAATGCTGAGTTACTGTTGAACGTGAAGAATCTTAAGAACTGATAAGCGAATAATCGCTTAAGTTCGTGTGACAAGAAACAACAAGATAGAAGGGTAAACTAGCCCTTTATTATTCCAAATAAATTTTAACAAACTCTGTCTTGGAGTGTACAATAAACAAACGTTAAACAAATAACAAATAAACAAATAACAAATAAAACTACGTTCTGGCCGGAAGTAGTAAGTTGAAGTTAAGAATCGACAAGAAAGGTACTTTAACTCAAAATTTAACTGTTAATAAAATTAACATAATCCTTACACAGTTACACCATCAATGTTTACAGAAAGGAGGGGAAAATACAATACACAAATTTCTAGCTTTTAGGCAAATATCAAAGCTTTAGTTTTCACAAATATCTTATTTTACCGCAGCATTGGTTATAGCAAACGCATTTGCTAAACTTTATTAAAATAGTTTATTCGCAGAAAGTATTATAATAAAACAGGTAACATTGTAAGGTAACGTTTAGTTTTTAAACAGTTATTTTATGTTAATGATTTTTCCTATCGTCTTCAATTTTAATGCCCGAATGAAACTCTCTAGCTCCCATAATATTCAAGTGAGGTAGTGAGAAGTTAGTGTGTAAAGGAAGGCTTCTGAAGGTAGAATCAGAGTGCCTGCTGAAAACCACTTTGCTAATTTTGAATTCCTTGCGGGTAGTGTTCTGCGGCGTTGCGTTATTCTCACCATTAGGCTTGTCGGCTCGACTCTTAGGTCAGAGCCAACTCATGCGTTACTTGTGTAGTCGTTAGGCTAATGTATATAAGTCATTTCAATATCTTTGATTTAAGCCGTAACTGCTGACTATATTTTGTAAGCACGAGTGGTGCGTTCTGTTAACTTTCATTTGAGTTAAATAAAGAGTTCCTTTACACCCTTTCTCAGTCTCTATGGTACCTTACAAGTCATAGCGATAATTCACATAAAGTCTGCATACCGTTTGTACATTTTGTGTTTCCAAAGAATAGAAAACGTTATAGCATGTTTAGGCTTTAACTATCGTTGAAAAAATTAAGCAATTCATTTAAAATTTCGTGCATTGTTTCCAAATGAAACGTTTTTATATGATTTTTTAAATTGCTCTAATTTTTATATGACTCTTTTAATTTTATTTTTTTTTAATAATGCCTCATTAAGAGAGAGTTTGATAAATGGGACAAAAATAATCGGTTAAACATCTTGACGATTTAATATAACTTAATATAACTCTTTAAAAGATTACACTAAAAAATTTATCGTTTAACTGTTTCTTGTTAGTAAAAGACATTTTTTAGAATTAGAGAAAGAAAATGCTTTTCAATCTCGTATACTATTATAATAATTGAATTACAATCATGCCATGAGAGAGGGTCATGAAAACGGGTGTAAAGGAACTCTTTAAAGCAAAAGGAACCGTTTATAACTACCACTCAATGGCCTTCGACTGTTTGGTCTTTTGTAGATGTGGCTTCCTTAGAGAGATATAGTCAGTATTTGTTTATAGTCTCAGAAATATTGCTTACTGTCAGAAGTTGTTTACAACATGACACGCATAATGTACACGCACGACAGTCTGTGTATATTTAAGCCACATCGGCATCGCTGCTCTTTTTAGTAAAAATGAATTCATAGTTCGAAGACGTTAACAATTGTTCAATAATTTATCCCTCAGATACAAAAAATTAGGTAAATAAATGCTGTTCATTACAGAATAATATTAAAATTCTGTAAAACTATATATTTTCGCTATATTTCACTTCGTCTTCTTGAAATGACTGTCATATTCTTCCGACGACCATAAAGCCATTTCGAAATCAGTGTGGAAAGTAAAGTGAACTGGGAACTGAAAAGCATTTATTTTGCATGGATAAATTTAGTTTCTTGCACGTTTTAGTTCCAAGATGAGTTGAGTTTTAATTGTTGTTATATTTTGTTTGTTAAGTAAAAATAAAAATATTTTTGAGTTTGTATTTCTAAATATTTCGGATTTGGTTAAAGTGTGTTTTAAGACTAACTTTTCAGTTTCACTTTAAGTGACTAAAAGACGAATTTTTAATATGTTAGGTTTTATGGTCTTACTCATTATGTTATTACATTTTCTATTATTATCGTTTTCTTTGAATTTTGCTGTCTCCTACCAGGATGCCAATAAGCTAATGTGTTTAAAAAGGGAGTTTTTGAAATTAAGGAAGAACTTCTTGGCAGTGAATGTTGAATTTTCTCCGTACTATTCAAATCCTACTCCTAGATTAGCCAAATCGACATAGCTTTTTGTTAGCCTTGTTTTGCTCGCCTGATTAGAAGGCCTGAGTCACAGTTTATTTAGCTTTACGTTAAATCCTGTGAGCAGCGGTGATTTTATGCTGTAATACGCTATCTATATAGTGTTTTTAAGTTTCAATAAAAGGTTTATTATAAACTTTCTTCCGAGTTCCAAGTTACTTTCACTAGGAGTCTAAGCCGGGGCGATAAATCGACTGACTGTCTATAAGGAGCTCATGGACAATTTTCAAGTAAAACTGCTGTTACTTTATGCACAATACTGAAATATAACTCTTTCATTTTTATATGCAATATATGTTCGTGAGAAAATGCACATATATTAAACAAAGTATAATCCTACTTATTAGCAAAAGATTTAATACTTATTTAGGGATATAAGAGAATTTATATATTTAAAACAAATAAAGTATGCTTTCTGTAGCTATAACAGAATGTAACTTTAAACTTCAGATACATATCGTCCAATGAAATGTTCCAGAAATGTACAAACAATATTACAAAGTGTCATAATATTATTTTAATGAAATATAATTCCGAAAAGCATTTTGAATCCCATTTGCATGTTACGTTGTTTAACCTAAACCAGAATTTCATACTCATAGTACTGTTGCACTGATAATACTATACAGCGTATACTGATAGTACTGCTGTGCAACGTGTAAAGAATCTACTACGTAGGTGTAAATGAGACATGTCTAACGGAGCTCTACATTTTGATTAAAATGTGTTTATCGTTTTGAAATATTTATGCATAATATTTATAAATACTTCTCAGGAATATTTTTAAAAAAGGAAAACTGTTTGACACATTTATAATTAAGCATGCAAAAAGGTCTATCACAGATCATCATAAATGTTAGTATTGCTTCTAACAGTATTATGATGAGGGAATAAAATTGTGTGTTTTCAGTATTTTGTAATGTAGAAAATAAGCTGAAAGTAGAATTGCTGTATATCACTAAATCTCGAAATGCTCACAAAAACTGAGGAAATTACATTCAAATGGTTTGAAGAATTTTTCTTGTTCTTTCACGCAAACGGAGAGAACGGATGAGTAATTTAAAAAAAAACCTAAATCTTCCTTTTACTCAATATTTAGAACTATAATTTCTTTCCAATACACTTTCTTTAGTACTCAGATAAAATATATTTCGTGTTCGCCTTTTATAGTGTGCTACATTTCTGTTACAATTTTCTTTTCTTAAAACTTCTTTCATGTTTGAAAAGAATGGGAAATAAGTATACCAGAATACGCAGTAAACAAATAGCTGTTTGCCTAGAAAACAAAATCTGCTGAAAAAATAATTATAGTGTGAAATACTTGAAGTATATGGAATAATTAAGCTCTGTAAATTACTTCTTCCATATGCTCCAAACATTACAAATGTAATCATCCTCTTTCTCCATGTTATGAAGAATTGAAAAAAATTTTAAACCAATATTATTAGTTTTGTTTCAATCATTATATTCTTAAATGTTCAGAATATAATGGTATATATATATATATATATATATATATATTAGAGCATATTTTGGATTATCTCTTAGGAAACGAAAGGAAATTAGGAAAATGAAGCAAACTTTAATGCTACTGTAGGAAATATTTTTATTAGTAATGTTTATAGCAAGTAAAATAATTAATTAATTAGCAAGTAAATAACGTTGATGAAAAAGATGTGTATATATATATATATGTGTGTGTGTGTAATGAAAAACGAAAATGACGTAGCAAATATTGATGGTGTAGAACGTAGATCCATACTGAAGAGGGAACTTGCCAGTAGAGGCGGTTTAAATTCCACTTTTATTTAAATTGACATTTGTGGCCACAATTCACTTGGTAATTTAATCGCTCCTATTTCCAGAACATTTACATTTTTGATACTGTTGCGTTAGAAAGAGAGCACAGCAAAATAGCCTCCACGCAATATAATGATACGCAACGCAACACAGAGATTCAAGCTAAAAGTGCACATTTATTCAATATGGAGGCTTACCAAGAGAAGGTTTTAGTTTAGATTATAAAGGTTTCATATCTCGAAATTTTGAGTTCAGGTTCCAAGTTAGCTACGTCATCGGCGTTACGCAAGCCATGCAAGGTGGATTGATCTAGAAATGACGCAGTCCGGAAAAACTATTAATATGATTTTTAGAATAAAGAAGGGAAATTAAGGAGTTACCGATAGTTTAAATCCTAATTTTGATTTACATTATTTTTTATTTTACATATATAAGTATATAGATATATATATATATATAAACTATTAAAAACTTTCCATTGATATTAAAACATTTCCGTGAAAGATATTTACGAAACATAAATATATAAAAAAGCAAACATAGTTTCTTGAAAACATACAGTTTCGTGACACGTTTGAATTGTACTTTTATAGGAGCATTTTTGATCTGCTATGCGAAAATGCTATCAGTATCACGATTTAACATGCTGTGGTGTATTATGGAATTGTAACATGTAGGTGAATTCCAAAACATTCTTGTAGATCATCATACGAGGGATTGGTACGTAATGTTCTTTATACATTATGTTATTTGGGAGTGTCACTAGCATTGAATCACTTGAATTGAAAGTTCTGGTGCAAGTGAAGTCGCAATTGTGTGAATGTCTTACAATGATCAGCGCAAATATATCAATGGTGTTCTTTACTGTTAATAACAACCAGCAGAGTACTGTTCAAAAATCGCTGTTCACCGTAGTAGTAATGCTGGGCTTCATATAACATAGTAGGTGTCCGCCGATAACATCGCGGCAAAAACATCGTGGATGAAAACGTCGCGGAGAAAACAACGCAAGGCGAAAACGTCGTGCTACAAAACATCGTGGGAGAAAACATCGCAAAGAGAAAACATCGCAGTTCTAAAACATCGTGGCACAAAACATCTTCGTCGAAAATAAAGCGGTTCAAAAACATCGCAGTTTAAAAACATCGTCGTCGAAAATATCGTGGTAAAAAATAAAGTATCTACAAATCATCGCATGACGATAGCATCGCAGACATGCTTTTTTCAGGTTTTAATAATTGTAAATGGATATTCCCATAATGATTTGTGAGCGCAAGGTGTAAAGAAGGATAAATTTTATTTTCACATTTTTTATTAACTAATAAATTTTTGCTGAAAACGTAAGAAAACTTAAGCATAGAAAATTAAATGTAACTTATAGATTATACTTTTCATGAAATATTACCAGTAAAAACTTTAATAAAAATGATTTATTAATGGCCTTTGTTAGTTAACTATGTCGGTTTAAAATTCTATTAAGTGCTATAAGTTGCATTAATTTTCTATGCTTAAGTTTCCTTTTTATTTTCTCAGCAAAAATTTATTAATTAATAAAAATATGAAAGTAAAAATTATCCTTCTTTCCATCTTGCGCTCACAAATCATTATGGGAATATCCATTTACACTTATTAAAGCATGCCTGAAAAAAGCATGTCTGCGATGTTATCGTCATGCGATGATTTGTAGATACTTTATTTTTTACCACGATATTTTCGACGACGATGTTTTTAAACTGCGAAGTTTTTGAACCGCTTTATTTTCGACGACGGTGTTTTGTACCACGATGTTTTAGAACTGCGATGTTTTCTCTTTGCGATGTTTTCTCCCACGATGTTTTGTAGCACGACGTTTTCGCCTTGCGTTGTTTTCTCCGCGACGTTTTCGTCCACGATGTTTTTGCCGCGATGTTTTCGGCTGTAACCAACATAGTATGAGGAAAGCAAATCTTGGATTCTAGGCCAATGGGAATGTTATATAGAGACATAAGTCCAGATTCATATTCTAACAAACATACATAGGTGATGCTAAGGGAAGAGTTAAAATTGAGCTATATTATTCGTAATTTTGCTGTTATAGCACTGAAGTAACAAAAGAAGTTCGAAAAATATCATACCTTGTAACAAGAAGCACATGACTCTACACTTGATATATAAGGGAGAAGTTAGGAAAATAGAATTGAATCCTTCATACTTCAGTCTTAATCATACCGAACATGTTTAAATGAACATAATTGTTGAAAACGTGCGCTCAAAGGTCGCTTAAGAACATGAAATTTATATTTATACTTTTCTCGAAGAACATTTTACCTGATACTCGCAAAATTCAGTAAAAGGTGTCTTATAGAAAGTTTTGCGGTTATTAAATCCAAATATTTCAGTGCAATGTGTTTGAAACAGAACGAAATATAATTTCACCTAAAAAATCAGTCGTCAAGATATATTAATGTCTGAAGAAATTAAAGTACATACCAGTCTTTATCTAATTCTCGATTTAGTCTCAGTCCCGGCCTAGTGTGTCGGCGATTCTTACTTGAACGTATGTTCTCTGTTTTGACTTGACATCTTCTTTCGAATCATTTTTCTCACGACATAGACATTATGACCATATTTAGTTTTTTATTTTGCAAACTTGTTTTAGGAAAGAATACAGATTTTAATTACTTATTACTGTATGATCATTATAAAAATTCTGAAATCAATTAACTGTTTTATTCAATTTTAAAAATTAGTCTGCTCTTATAATTTTTAAATCATTTTATTCTGGGGGTAGCTGTGATGGATTTTCTTTCTTTTGTATCCTTTTCAATTTATATCTTTTAGCTTAATTCTGAAAAATGCATTAGTATTTATAATTATTTTGTTATTCTTATATATGAACAGGTTTTCGTATGTATGCACATGTTCGGAGGAAGGAAGAATTAACAGATATTTAACAAAAGATTATGTTGATAGGAACGGAAATCTCGGTCCCCCGAACTGGGAAAATTTTATATTAGAGAGTTTTTAATTAAAAATTTGTTACGTTGCAGATTTTAAGCAAATCTTATCTAGGAAACGAAAGGAAATTAGGAAAATTAAGTAAACTTTAATGCTACTGCAGGAAATATTTTTATTAGTATTGTCTATAGCAAGTAAAATAATTAATTAAAAGTACGTTGATGAAAAAGGTGTGTATATATATGTTCGCGTGTAATGAAAAGATACATTTGTAGATGCTTTCTCGGAACTTAAAGAAACATGAATGTAACCTAGCGTATTTGCGACAGACATGAGGTAAAAAAAATGTTGAATCCTTTAAATGTAATAGTGATTTTAGTAGTTAAGTTACAAATGTAAACATCGCAATTTTTGCCATGCAAGTATAGCAAAGTTTCAATTACTGTTTAATAATTTGTTAGACGTTTCCCATTCTGTCAAACATATTGATAAAGGAAAGTCAATTTTCCGTAAAAAACAATTAAGATAAATAATTGATATAAATACATTTAGAGACATCTAAAAATATGTATTAAGATCTGGTAAATGAAACAGATCCTTATCAAAGTAAGTAGCACATTAGCTTAATACGATTTTTCTTCGCTAAGTCCCAGACGAGTGAAAACGGTAGTGCACACTTTTTGCTAATCATGAACAACATAATTAGCAAAATGATGGGAGTGTTTTCTTTAAAATGTCATCTCCTGATTTACTTTAACGACAATAACAATACCAAAAAGGTATATTTTCCTTTCTTTATACTTAAAAACTGCCATACATTTATTAATTCAAAACAGCCTTATTTGAAGCCATTTATTGAAGAATACGAAATTTGATAGTCAGCGATTAGTAGCTATAATATTTTCAATCAATATAATTCAAAAGACAAAACCTAGTTGGAAATTGTATTAAGGCAACTTTCAGTCATGGAGTCTTAAAAATTAACAAGCTGATATTGTCCTGTAATAGACTGGACAATAACGCCTGGTTATTTAATTTTCTAATCACATTTCCTGTCGGACTAAAATGTACATTCGTTTGGAGCGTGTAGACTTGTTTCTGTATGCTCTTGTACAATGGCACATAAACCTTTCGATTTTGTTTACCCCGCGAAAGTTAATTTGAACTTTATGGTAAATGGAGTTAATGCTTTCATTTATGCAAGTCTTAAAATCAGTTAAAAAATTATACGCTTCTTAATTTTATTTTTAAAAATACTTCATTATTTTAGATGATTATCTGCTTACTTGGGATTTAAGGTACATCTCTCTCCGCTTATTTAAGAATATAAGAATTTTTCAAATTTTCTCAAACAGTAAACTTGGCCAAATAAGATAAAAACATTCGAAATTGATACGCTTAACTCAAACGCTTTTACTGATAGAAATAATAAAAGACATATTTCACTCATTATGACATATATAAAATCTTCTTTTTATTGAATATACACACATGTTTGGTTATTACGTTTTTTAGTTTTCCTGTAAAGATTTATTGATTATTTTATTCGTTTTTATTTATATTTGCTATTTCAATGGAAAAGAGCTATTGTATTTATTAGTATACTTATCTATCTAACTACCTATCGACATATATATATATATATTTATAGAAGAAACTAGCTTTTAGAATATATATTTTCGAGTATAAGTAGTCATTGGAGAACTAGTTTTACCTTGTAAAACTAGTCTGATGTGAAATCTTGGAAAAGAGGTTTTGAGAGATTTATCTAGGATTACAACTTCACTCTCCAAACCACTTTTCTTTACATTGAAATTGTAGCGTGCAGTAAGGAATAGAGATTTTCGTGAGAGCGCTGATTTGTAGACAGTGGCGGGCAGAACAGTTTTTCTTTTCCTCAGAGAGTGCGAAGCGCGAGAGGGCGCTATCGTAACACGGAAGCGCCTCAATGAAACGGGGAATGTTCGGAGTTTCGGAGGAATCAGTGGTATCGTTCCGTTTCGCCGTCAGCAGTCGACACATATGAAGGGGCAACCGATAAATTCCTACTTTGGACCCACTTAGATACTCTCCAGCATTATGTCTAGTGGTAGAAATACCCTTGAAAACATTTTGCGGAAAATGTTGCTGGTAATTTTTTTTCTCATTTTCACGTGGCAAACTGATAACTGTCACCCTAATAACAACAATATTGAGCATACTCTACCACGGAACAATAAGATGGATAATTTCACATATTCATTTTGGAGACACTTTACAGGTGTGTTTAACAACACTTTCACTTGGCCGGACCAAAATATCATAAGAACATCAACTACAAATATCCGCAAAAGTGTTCATAAACGGAATGAACCAACGGAAGACAGAGATAATTACATTTGGCCAATAAAGCAGGTGGCTGAAATTAAAGGAGATATCGTTTTAGGAGGCTTAATGATGATTCATGAGAGAGAAGATAAAAAGATTTGTGGTCCCATAATGCCCCAAGGAGGTATTCAGGCCTTAGAATGCATGCTTTATACAATAGACTGGATAAATAGTCAAGAGGGTTTTCTACCAGGTTTCAAACTTGGAGCTTATGTGTTAGATGACTGCGACAAAGATACTTATGGCTTAGAGCAAGCCGTTGACTTCATTAAAGGTATGCAATTTCATATATAAATTGAACCATCAACTTCAGCAACCATAATTTCTTTCTTGTTTCTTTTATGAATTCTTCATATTTGAGGTATGTATATGACATAACGATCTATGCACACACACGTACATATATGTATGCATGGACATGTATGTATACATTAATATTGAAAATTCCATTATGACACTTGATTTGAAATTAAGTTGAAAATTTCATATACTAGAATATGAAATAGCTTTATGTAATAATGCACTTTTAAAGCAATATTTTAATAGTTTTAATTATTTCTTTTAATATGCATTTTCAGTAAATTTAATGGATATCTTTTTGGTTGACAGAAGGCTTTTTTCCTTCTTGGAAAAACCCATTATTTAATTTTATTTTAATATTCTAAATATATAGTTTTGGCTCCTTTGCGAGTGCATTAAATTTAATATATGCAAAGATTTTATAGCCAGATGTCATTCGGTAGTTTGCAGATGAGTGAGAATTTTGTGTCATAATTATTATTTTACGCTATTCGTCTTACCATAGAATACAAAATTCAGGATTCATTTAATCAAAGGACTTTTACTTTATTTTAATTGATAATTTCCTCCTCTCATATTCTAAATTCTGATATTCTGATATTTTGAGAAACTTGGCGAAGTTTTCTACCCTATTAATAATTTCTTCTGAATGATTTGAACGTTTCTCGACAATAGTTTCTAGTGTACCAACATTTAAAAAACCTAAACTTTTATAGAGGGAAAACTATATTTTAATTATATATTTCATAAATGGAATATGTTTCATAAAGGGAATATATTTCATAAACCGAAAACTATATCAACATTATTGCAGTTCTGAGTATCAACTGTTAGTGCTACATTTAACCGAACGTTGCACTTCTGAGTAAACTGCCTGCAGTTTAGAATCACTGTATTATCATTTAAGCTTCAATGTTAAGAATAAAAGCGACGAAAGGAAATGAAACTTTCCTGGAAATATCGGGATGAATTTCGAATTATAACATAAAAGATACATTTTTCAAAATAAATTGGTATATATATTTGTGTTTTTTCCTCACTTACACCTCTTTTAGCTTCTAGATAACTAGAATTCTCTTGTTCAGTAACTTGTATTCATTTATTTGTTATAATTTTATACTAATAAAAAAACTTATTTAGAAAACGTGAGTGGTTTTTAACAATAAATATAAACTATTTCAGTAAATTCCATTCTTATGAAATTTTTGTTTGCTCCAGAACAGCTTTGATTCTCAGAGTTGATAGATTTTTAAGAGATGATAGATTTTTAAGAGTTGATAAGATGAGATTTTTAAGAGATGATAGATTTTTAAGAGTTGATTTTAAGAGCTTCAGAGTTGATAGATTTTTAAGATTCTTTTAGCGGAAGACCTTTACGAATTCGAATTCTTAAATGCACCACGAGTTTTAAAATTTCCGTTTGGTAGAATCTTAACAGTATTCCGATTACACCAAAACACTGAAAATCGGTCTTCTAGAAATTTAAACGCATTAAAAGTCTAACGCTAGAAGTACTGATAACTAACCTGCTTCTCTCCTGACCAGTAGATGAGCCGGTATTTCGACTAGTTGAGAGTTAGAATGCTATGAAGTATTAAAAATATGCTCACTTTCCTCTGTAAAATATTTTAAGTCATATAAATGAGTGCTTTTACTGTAATGAGTAATAAGTAGTTAAATGGAATATAATGGAACGCAAATATATTCTTCACTGGAGTTTCTGGAGAAAAATACTAAATTATACTTCACTGATTAACAATTTACATATTTGAGAAGATATGTATGTGAATTTATATTAATAAATTCATGTTTCTCAGATATTATAAAATCTGGTATAAGTTAACTTAGTATTAAATAAACAAGATCCTGATTTTAATTAATTTTGACACATTAATTTTTCATTAATTTTAATTAATGATTTGACTTTATACCTGCGCTGTATTCAATTACTGATTTAATAGTAAACTATTCTTTTCTCTTCTTTTTTTTGCGAATCTTTCGTTTCATCGTTTACGCTATGAAAACTGCCACAGTATAATCAAAGACTAAAATTACAGATGTTGCTTAATGAAAACTAGAATGAATATGTTTTAAAGTTTAATGCAAATTTTCTTTATGATATATTTTATTAAAAAGTTGTCCTAACAGGGAATCCTCTGCCATTAATAGTACGAAATTTTTTTTAATTGCCATGTTTATATAGTTGTAAAAATATATTTTTACAATTATTTAAAAAATTTTACAACTATTTAAAAAAATAAACAAATTTTCGGAAAGATAAACAGATAGTATTCCGAAAAATGTTATAATGTAATATTAAGAGTGTGGACTCCATGCAAGGTTTCAGTTACAGTTTTAAGCCATATTTGTTTTTTCATGGTGGCAATTTACAAAATTGTGAAAAATATAACTTAGAAAAATGTCAAAACTAAAATAAGAAAAAGCATCAATCCTAGAAGTAGTCTTATATGTTAGATGTTTCAGTACATACAATGAATTCAGTAAAGAGTGGTGGTATAGTGGTGTATTTAATTATCGCAAAGCACACTAGGGCTATCTGCCTAAGGGAAGGAATGTCTTCGTGGAGGACTTTCTAAGGGAAACTGGCTCGTATACACGTTACAAATGGGGAAAATCACGAAAACACCCATGCAGCCAGCCCGTTCGCGGGATTCGAACCTCGGACCGAACTACCAGTGTTCAGCGATTTTACCGCTCGGGCGCTGGTGGGCCAATTCAGTAAAGAGAAACTGAGGAACACTGAGTGATTCAGTATAGGGAAAAGCCGGGCATCACAGGAAGAGGAAGATGAAGCCATTTGAGCTTATTTCATATAAAATCCCCCAGTTATTTTTTTTTCAGCCTCGAGAAATCTTTGTTTGCTCCTACTTTCAGATATTAGCAGCAATTCAATTTGCTTAAAACTTGGCATTTTACATCTTATATTGTAGAGACATTATTTAATTTTTGGAAGCAGGGAATTGAAAAATTAGCAACGCCTTCGCCTGGAATCGATCCGCGGACCTCTGGAGTACGCGCCCAGCGTGCACACCACCACACCACGGGGGCATGCCAAGAAAGCGGGAGAAATACCTTATAATATTAACATACATGTTTTTGTATTCAACAATGCCAACACTTTTTTATATACAAAGTAACATGAGAATTTGGCGATAAACGAGGGAACTGTGTTATGTTATAGGTAGTTTAAAAAGCATTCTTCAGTATGGAATATCATTTTACTGATGGAATAAATTGAGGGGATGCACAGGAAAGCTCCAAAGAAATGTAGTGTTTTGGGAAAATTACAGGATGGTGGTTTTTTTTTCTGCTTTATTCTAGCTATCAAACAGCATTTTATATTATTTTATATTGAAGTTCATAGTTGAAGAGCGAATTAGGCTTAAATATTATACGTTTCATAAGCTATTTTCAGATATAAGAAGCTTCACATTATATTCACATTACTAACTTGAACATAGTATGCAAAATTTTCATTTATAAACAACTGTTCGTACCATAATGTACTATTAAATATTGAAAACATGTATATAGTAATTTTCCAATTTCTTTTAAGTATTCTTCATTTTTTTTACTTCTGCGCAATGTAGTAAGAAGTGAAGTAAGAATTATTTCTACGCAATGTAACAAGAATTACTTCTACGCAATGTAGTAAGAATTACTTCTACTCAATGTAGTAAGAAATTGTACAAGAATTCAATTCTGTTCATTGTTAAATATTCATATAGCGGCGCATCTTGCATTCAGTAGTAATGATTCACAGCTCAGATTAAGTAAGTGTGAATCCACTAGAAGAGGCCGACGTTCAAACAGTCGGAAATTAAAACTGGCATTAAAAAGTGTATTGATTTAATCAAGGTGATTTATTTTATTCTAAGAGACACGGGAGCTCACTTGTTGCATTCGATTGTAAATTTAGGAGTAAACTTTAAATAATTTAATGACTCTCAGATTCAGCAGCATGAGTGTTAACTTTCTATCTGCATTCGTATTCTTTCAAGTCCATCCTCGTGTATTTTATTCTTTAGATGCGCATCATTACGATGCGTTAGATTTTTATTGTATATTATTGTATGTTATTGTATGTTGTATATGTATGACTTTTAAAGTATATTAAGAGCTTTGCACATGAGGACAATTAAACAACATTCTTTTTAAATTAGATTTCGAGCTGTTGCTAGTTAACACGTGTTGCCTGGTGTCAGCTGAAATGGAAAAACACTGAAAGTAGATAATTTAAAGTGGTTTTAAATCCATGAAATGGAATTAGAAAGAAAGAAATGAAATGATGAAAGAAATGGAAGTAGCAGCATTTTGGTGGCTTTCTTATGAGTAACGGGAATGCAGGACAGTTTCTGTTAAAACGACTTTCTTTTACGTTTCTTTTAAAAAAAATTCTGTCATCCCCAAACTTCTGAACCTTTATTTTGTGCCTGCCTAAATTTATTTTAAACATATTCTAAGCAAAATTTCGGTTTTCTTCCCTTACACTACGCTAAAATTTCCCTACATTGTTTTAACATTTCTTAAGACATGATTCAGGGTTTGGCTTTTTTCAGATTCATTATTCGACGAAACATCCTTGAATTCACGTTAAGATGTATTGCCTGATTCCTTTACAGAGCCGACCTCATCAGTTGATTAGGTGAGAATTTCTTCTTCCATAGATTTACATATCCTTGTCAAATCTTCGAAATCAGATTTTTACTTCCTTGTACGAAGTATTATCATCGCGAAGTATTTTGGATATCATATTTCAAAGTAAATACACATTTTCCCCGTTTACGTGTCCATTTAGACAATTTTTTGCATGACGTCTGTACGTACGGATAGAATAAAGGACTGTTTATCCCAAAAGGTATTGTAAAATTATTTAAAATATGTTTTTTTCTCGTGATATCTGTACTTACATATGCATGTATTCACGTATGTATCTTACATGACTCAAACACGATTACCAGTAGAACGTTGAAATTTTGTATGTGGGAACTGATATAACATTTATTTGTGAGCGTCCATTTTTTGTTGCAAACGGCTGATCCAAACGTACGTATATATATCTATATCTATATCTATATCTATATCTATATATACACACACACCCCTTACTGCAACTTTACGGATACGAGCAACTTTAAAGTCGCACGTATTTTGCAGAAATTTAACTTTGGGTAGTTTATTCTCCCATCAATAAAATTCCAAGTTCCATACTCAAGGACCCCACTCTGGATATGAATTCCTGGGGTAATTACAGGATTCCTTTGCCAGTGTGGTTTAATTTACATTGGCCAAATTAAGAGAGCCTTAAAATTTCGCGTTAAGGAACATGAGGCATATGTTAGAAAAAAAAAACAGAAGTCTTCTATTGCCCAACATTGTTAGTCCGAAAATCATACTTTCAATTTTTCTGCTGCCAAAGTTATTCAGAAAACATCTTCCATTGGTGAAATGGATCTTCTAGAGGTATTTCACATTAAAAAAATATTTTTGTTCTAGTTAACTACCCTATTTCGAATCCCCCCTTGCCTTCAGCCTTTAAAGAAATTATGCTTTAGTTCTGGTTTCTTCAACAGATGGCGCCAGTAGCTTATCTCCTGTCCAAGCTTTCTTATCTTATCTTATCTAATCATTATATCTTACCTGTTCATTTGCTCTTTTCCAGCTGAGGATGTTGTTTCGGTTAAAACCATCGAAACTAGCCTTGTTTGAAAATATAACGCTGATTTTTGTTGTTTGACTTCTAAATTAATATTTGTTCGGCGTGTTATTGTATCTTAATTACTTTAAAGTGTTAGCTGGAGAGCCTAACATTAAACACACATATATATATTCCAAAACATTCAATTCTTTCACAAATTCATTTACACGGAAGCCAAAATTTATCTCTTGTAAACGTTTAAATTTACGACACTTTAACACACATATCTAATATATTCTACTTTAACATAAACATTTAGATATTTACACATCGCTTTTAAATTCACTTTACATCAAAAGTCAAAGTTGCTTAGTTACAATTTACCATCTTTACAAGGAATCTTAGCTTTAAGTTCACAGATTTCAGTAGTATTCAAAGAGTCTTTCCGACTAAATATATTCACAATTTAAAACTCGCAGCTTCCGAGTTCTTAACAAAAGTATTTCCTGCTAGTAGCTTCTCGCCAAATTGCGAACATAAAAATATATGATTACAAGTTATTTACATCTGAGTTCTTGCTATTTGCGATTTAACTTTTCAAAAAATCTTTAGCAACTTAGAACAAGATAAAATAAGCAAAGAAATTTTGACTTATCCTTTTCTGTACTCCTCTATTCTGATCTGACATAATTGTTCAAATGTGGGATACCTCATAACCTCCAACCTTTTTCTAGAACTTTGATGCTCCGTGCCGTTTTCTTCACTCCTTTTCTTCTTCTGTCCTTTGTGTACGAATCTCGGGTTTTTGCGGGACGGCTGCGGGTTTTGGAACTTCAGTCTCCTATTGAGCTCTGGTGGGGCCATTCGTCCTTCAGGGCCTTTGAACTTGCGCTTGGACTTACTAACTTCTTGGTCAGGCACGATTGTATCGGCTGTGGCCTCTTTGGGCTTCCCTCGTAGTTGTTGCAGCTGGAAAACGTGGCTTGTGTCTTGTTGATTCCGCTCGTCGTTGAAATTGCTGTTTCGCTGGGACTTTCTCAGTAGGCCTCACTCTCTTAGCCGGCAGTGGTGTTTTGTTGAATCCTCGGTTCTGGCTCGTTGGTCTGTCGGCGCCTGGATCTTTCCCGGGTTCGATCCGCTTGACCAGTGATTGATCCGTCTGTTTCCTTTTTAGTGTTGAGGGACTTCAGCTGGGCTTTTGAGCTGGCGGAATTCTGTCCCCCCTTCCAGGATCTTGTAATAAATCCTGTAAAATTTGAAAATTATTACGGCTGTAGTAAGGCTTTATTTGTTTAATATTTGCAAAAAGTTGTTCGCCATCTTTGGCCTTTAAATAAAACATAGCTTCGTATTCTCAACTATATACGGGCCTTCATACCCTGGGTTAAAATTTTGCCACCCTGTTTTCGGGTGCGAATGATAATGAGTGTTTCAACTTGAGTACTTTCTACCCCACTTTATATTCCATTTCCCTTCTATTTCTATCATAATACATCTTCTGTTTCTGTCTTGCTACAACAGAGTTCTTAATTGCTTCACTGATAATTTTCTGTATGTCTTTTAACGTAAATTCTTCTTGCCTTTGCTGTACAAAGAACAGCTTATCCAAAGGCGTAAGAATTTTCTTCCCAAAAATACCTCCGCCGGGGTCTTCTGTGTAGTATAGTGCTTTGCTGTTCTCAAGGCAAAACCTAACTCTTTGACACAGCTATCCCAGCGGTCATGGTAATTCTTAACGTATCCCCTGACAATTTTTATAATATTTTTATTTACGCGTTCCACAATATTCGATTGCTAAACAATTCCGACTCTAGCTTCGCACGGTCTTTAAAAACTGGAAATGCTCTTTATAATACAGACTTGAAGTTTTCCCAGGTGTACGATTCTGAACCTGGGTCCACCAACAAAAACTTTCCAATTCCTTTACACCAGCTGAGAACTTGACCTCTTAGGTTTGTTGTAGCGACGATGGTGACTTTCTGCAGCTGGTTTACTGTGTATAAAGTAAAATGCAGGCCCAGTTGCTCCAGGAATGTCATAACTGAGCCTTTTCCGTCAAATGTTGCGGCTGGCTTCATCGCCGTACGCATCATTTCCACGATAAATTCGAATCCCCCCCATTTCACTTGTGGACGTCCGAGGGACTTGAAAGGTCGGATGGGTCAACGTAAACTTCCCGGTTTGTAACGACATAGTCTAATGAAAATTTTTCGGGCCCCAAATGTAGGATTATCCACTGAGTAATTCTAAGTTACAGTTAAAAGTGAAGAATATTAAGAACTAGTAAGCGAATAATCGCTTGAGTTCGTGAGACAATAAATAAACTTTTAAAGGGTTAAAAGACCCTTTATTATTCAAGCATGATTTAACAGAACTCCGTCTTGGAGTTTTACAATAAAACTGACATTTGAGCTTGAACTTAAGAGACTAAGAATTAAACTAATCTTAACTAAAAGAGATATAGCCGAAGCTATCAAAATTCTAGCAGAGTTGGCCCCCTTAATGTTAATAGACTGCGAAGCTATCAAGGGCCTAAGGTACGGCTGAGCGTAATAATAGCTTACGAGATAGTAGCCTAAAAAGGCGGACGCGTGCAGCCAAAATACCTGGTATCTCTCTCACTAAGACCAAAGAACTTCGTGGTTAAATAACGCTCTTCCTCATTAGCATTCAGACGTGATTCTAAAACTACGTTCTGGCTGGAAGTGGTAAATTGAAATCATCAGTATATATGAGAGGAAATAACTCGACGTTCAGGCAGACACCTGCCATACACTCTGTTAGAAAAAATATAGGTAATAAGATGCCGAAATAAAGAATGATAAAAAGATGCTGAATGATAAAAAGATGCTGAATGATAAAAAATGTATATTCATTTTTAATTATTTTTAACTACTGCAGCAATAAACCTAATTGAAAAGATAATTAAAATTTGATTACGGCCGTAATTGAATTGTGTGCAATAATCCAAAAAAGATAGTACTAAAATTTGATTATGTTATTAAGCAAACGTGCTTAATAACGTAAAATTAGATAAAAGATAAACCTTGACTTACCGATGTATTATTGCCAAAAATTAAAAAGTAATATTTTAAACTGAAACACATATTTATTCCATTCCGATTGCTAGCCGAACGTGCTATACAGTTGTAGGATTCCTTACCGTGTAATGCTGAGTTATCGTTGAACGTGAAGAATCTTAAAAACTGATAAGCGAATATAGCACTGATAGCCTAAAAAGGCGGACGCGTGCAGCCAGAATATCTGGTATCTCTTTCTCTAAGACAGTAGAACTTCGCGGTTAAATACCGCTCTTCCTCATTAGCATTCAGACGTAATTCTAAAACTACGTTCTGGCCGGAAGTGGTAAATTGAAATTAAGAAGTGACAGGAAAGGAAGTTTAAATCAAAATTTAACTGTTAATAAAATTAACATAATCCTTACAACATGATGTGTAAACTTAGGATGTCGAATCGTATTGAAAGCATATAACATCCATTCAATTGAGAATGGATGATATGTACTTTATTAACTAATTCACTTAAATTTAGTTGGCGATGAATGTGAACACCTACTTTTTACCAATAGTCATTTGGGCAACATCAGTGATAGATAGACAACGCTTCCATCAGTAGATTGTAACAATGGAACAAAGATACAAAATGGAGTCGAAGACAGACATATTAGCCAATAGCTGTTAGAGTATGGGGAATTATGGGGCAAACGAGAATCTGGAAACTAGAATTTTCAAAGTCTTAAACAATCATAAAATTGTCTTCAAACTTTCAATAGAGTTCCGCTGTTGTATACTGTGTTTTCCTGTGTAAGAGAATAGCCTTAGTTAAAAAAATGTTGATATTTAAAAATTTATTAAACCTTCTAAACAGAACTAGGCGTTTAAAACTAAAATGCATATGCGTTTTTAATAGGTTTAGCACGAAAAACTTTTTATTTTTTTATTTCGTCGTGCGGAATTCTCAAAATATGAGTAAACGTTGTTTATGAGTGTTAAAATGCAACATGAATATGCACTAACTTCTAGTCAGAAGCCAATCTTACACAATAATTTACAAGAAATTTGGTGAGGAAAAGCTAATTTTCTCTTTGTAACATAAAAATATAGAAAATACACTGGTGTGCAAAAATTAAGGACGAAGTCGAAAAATTAGCATATCAGTTGAACGAAGAGGCAGAGCGGACAGAAAGACCAATCAGGAGATTAAGTAAGGTGATGTACGGTAGCACATGCGCAGATATGCACTTAGACGTATTGGGGGAGTGTCTGAGTAGTATAAAGCATGTTGTCAGTGTAAGATCAGTATTTCTGGCAAAGAGATTGCGTATAGCAGTTAAAATCACACCGAGTTGCTGCCTCAGCGAGAAATGGCGAATAATCAATCTGTTAGACGACATCTGGATGCTTTTACCCGAGGTCGAATCATTGGGAAGTTGGAGGAAGGCCGCAGTGTGACAAGTGCGGCTGCAGAGTTCGGAATTGCTCACAGCATCGTTTCACGACTTTGGAGACAATTTCAAACTACAGGTCCGGGGGTTTAGTAGTGGTCGTCTACGAGGAACCACACCCGCAGATGACCGGTATATTGCCTTACAGGCCAGAAGAAACAGGCGGCAGACAGCGGGAGAAATCGCTAGACACACGACACAGGCGACTGGACGACCGATATCGCGTTTTACCGTGGCCAGAAGACTGCACGGTGGTGGTCTGTTTGCCCGACGCCCTGTAACGCCTGCCCATCGGAGAAGGCGTTCTCTGTGGTGCCGGGAACACCGGAATTGGAGAGACAATGAATGGGGACGAGTACTCTTTACAGATGAGAGCAGATTTAGTCTGAGTAGCGATTCTCATCGCATACTCATCTGGAGAGAGCGCGGAAACCGCAATCATTCCTCGAACATCATTCAAAAGGGCAGGTATGGAGGTGGCGGTGTTCTCGTTTGGGGAGGCATCATGCTTGGTAGTCGTACAGACCTTCACATCTTCGATGCAGGTTCAGTCAACGGGACCCGTTATTGTAACGAGATTCTTCTTCCATATGTGCGTCTTTTTAGAGGCGCTATGGGTCCGCAGTTCCTTTTCATGGACGACAATGCACCATGACATCGCACTTTAGCTGCCGAACAGCTCTTAGAGAGTGAGGATATTGAACGTATGGATTGGCCGGCACGATCTCCGGATCTCAATCCCATCAAGCATGTATGGGCTGTTCTAGGCAGACGCTTGGCAGCTCGTACCTTACCACCAGTAACGATTCCGGAGCTTCGATTGGCGCTGCAAGACGAATGGGCAGCAATTCCTCAACAACTCATTGACACCCTCATTCTCAGCATGGGCAGACGCTGCGAAACCTGCCTAGCAGTCAGAAGAGATCATATCCCCTATTAAAGACCGGATGTTTCTTGCTGGACACCCATCACAGGGATGTTTCGGCCTTCAGTCGCATTGCGCTCCATGCTACGTTTTCAACAAAGCTTCTTTTTATCCCTCTGATTTCTCTTTTAGTAAGTGTTGCTTACATTACTCATGTCCTTACGTATTGGGGATCTTACGGTATTAAATGTGTTGATTTGGAAAGCTTTTGTGCAAAGTTATATTGAAAAAACCGTCTCGTCCTTAAATTTGCACACCAGTGTAGTGTATTTGCTGCAACAAATTAATACTTGCATTTATAGCGGGGTCGCAATTTAGCATGAAACTTTACCCACAGTCCGTTTAAAGATCTAGCAACGTTTTCTCTATGGAAGGAGGGAATGTTACATTTCATTTAAGTTTTACTATCGCTCAATTTGTTGTCGATTATTTTGTTTATTTCTCGCTTCATCATGAACTCGCTCAGTACTGAGGTTAATGCAAATTTTATGGCAAGCGATTCACATTAAAATGAAAAAAAAAATCGTTCGCAGTAGACAAGAACGCCTGACGTAGTCGCGGTAAGTATTAAAAGGTAACTACTTTGTCTGATTGCCCCACAAGTAATTGATGAAATAGTTAGCTATACCCTTAAGTCGTTATAAGGTTTTCGCATTTTAATTAAGCAATTTATGAATGCCGACCAGTGACATCAGTGGCAGACTCCCAGAGCGGTAGTGTTGCTGAACACTGATAGTTCAGATTTGGATTCGATTCCAGGCGAACAGGCTGGATGCATGACAATTTTCGTATAAGTAATTGCGAAGATTTCGCTGACTGGTTCGAAGAATTTAAAAAGGAATGCAAATACATTCTGAATGCTAGGAATAATTAAGATATAAACGGAAACAGCTTTCAAATATCGTGGTTTTCTTCATGTGCAACGTATGTGGAGCCAATTTTTCTTAGCAAGTCTCCCACGAAGGCTTCCCTCCCCTTAGACAGATAGATAGCTCTAGTGTGATTTCCCTTAATCCCAATAAAACAACCAACCTTATTAATGGCCACCTGATATTAATACTACCAAATACTGGCTTGATTTGGAGAAAAAAGTTGTTAAATAATTTGAATCGCATTTAAAACTGCATTACGAAGATGTAAGTTCTTTGTTTTTTAATGATTCCATTTACTTCCATTTTTAATGATTACATTTAAGTTCTTGTGTAACTGTGAAAATGGATACTGAGGTAGCTAAAATAAACAATTATGATTTTAACTGCTTGAGAGTATACAACATATGAAATTTCAGCCCATCTCTTCCAATTAAATATAAATTCTGTAAAATGACTCGAATTACTTCTCTCTTTAATAAAAACAAGAGAAATGTTTGACCATGAGTATAGAATCTCCAGATGCAGACACAATTCCTGGAAAAACCTCCACTCAGTAGGCTTACTTTATTTATTACACGGGCAATAAAATAGGATAAGCAATAAATGTAGATTTGAGGAATTATATTTCCTGGATTCTAACGTTCAACTGTTTTATTCTGGAGAATGCCCTCTTTTTAATATAATACATTAATAAATATTTAGTGCGCTTGTCCTAAAAAATGGTGAATTCATTCAAAGCCTTACAAAAATTCTTCATTCGTAACTGAAGATGTTATCTGAACGTAATTTTTGTGAAATCGTCAACGTTTTAATATGTTCTGGTTGCTCCAGAAAACTACTCTGTTTTCTTCAGGTTCATCAGAGAAATTTCAAACCTTTATGTAGTCCATCCGAATTTCTACAGTATGACTTATTTTCATTTGCAAGAAATTTTACAAATGGATAGAAGTAAAAATGTTCTCCATTCTGAATTCGTGATAGCATTTTGAATTAATTGGTATCAGCAACCCCTATACCAACAGTGTTAAACTGGCCATTTTCGATGTACCTTTTCTCAAGATCTTCTGTAGGTACACGCTTGAAATTTTTTGTGTAATTAAAGTATACCTATCTGATTATACTAAAATGAGCTTTTGGAACATTTTGAAATGTAGAGTAATTTACAGAATATTTTGTTAGGCATAGTAAAATTTAGCACTTTTCTCATACAGCAAAATTTTTAATTTTTTTTCCTTAGTTTATCACAAAAATCTCATTTCAGTAAATATTAGGAAACCTAATAAATATGCCATAAAAATTTTAGATACCTGTGAGCTGTAATTCCTGAGAAAAGGTATATCGAGTATAAACAAAATCAAGTTTGGAGAAAAACGCGTTTTTATGTAAAAATCCTCATTTATCAAAGCATTCGATGACAAATTAAAACTAGATTTTTTACTGTTCTAATTTTCATAGAGATTAAAGAATTGTATTTTTAGAAAGATAAATGTGTAGCGAATTTGAAAATACAAAAATCCGAAATCACCAATTTTTGAAGATTTTGGGGTTCCAACACCCCTTAAAATTTTAAATTATATGAAAGTGAATGTAAGAATTCTAATCTTACCTGCCCGAAATGTCACATAAATTGAGGGCTAGTGACAAAATCGTCAATTACAGAAAATCCTCAGAGATGTAAAACGTTATTCGTATTTTTATTCATTTAATCTAAACTTATTTTTTTAATGTAATACTTGTAGGGTATTAGGTAGAGAAATAAAAAAATATTGATTAAAAAATTTCAAGAGTAACATTGTGACGTAGATATTACTTAGGTAGCACTATCCCTTATATAAATCCTTCCTGCATCAATTTTTATTCTTCCTGCATCATCAAGTTTTATTGATTTTAAATAAAATATATTATCACATGAACCGTTCCAATAGCTAACTTTAAATGGTTTAGGAAATTAATTCGCTATATAATTTTCCTATTTCTGAAAATCGTGCAAAATATAAAATTAGTAATTATCGACAGTGGAGATTTACGTTTACCTAGTTTTGAAGAACTGCATTCGAAAAAGTGAATTTTCTTAAGATTCAAGCAACTTTTCTTATGATTTTCTTTATCTGCATTGCTTATTAGATGCATTTACTCAAAAGTAGATTCTCAGTTGATACCGAGCCGGTATATTTCAAAGCGTAATTCTGGCTCCGTGTAGAGAGTCAGGTAATTTATCGTCACGTCTCAGATTTCTAGGGAAAATAACTACGAATTCATAAGAAAGTTTAAAATAAATTTGATTAAAACCTCAAGTTTAGTAAACTATAGATCTGTAGCACAAGAAAAATTCACCGCTGCTTGTGGAGTTTAAGTTAACATAAAACATTCATGTAAGCTTTTAGCAATAAATTATAAGGTATTTTCTCCCTCCTTTTAGCAAACCTTCATGCTGTAACGGTAGCACTCTCAACGCGCATTCGAGAGGTCCAGGTTTGAGTCCTGGCAAGAGCATTGCACATTTTTCCGTCTCCTTCCTCAAAAAACAAAGTAATGTCTCTATAGTGGGGCCCGAATTAAAAGGTGCTGGATAATAATTCGTCACCACCAAGATTTGGTGATTTAGTCCAATAACCCTCAGTTGCGCTTTAAAAGGAGGAGTGTATAACGTATTTTCTCTCTCCTTCTAGCATGCCTTCGTGGTGTAACGGTAGTACACTAGGTTCAGGCTTGAGTTACAGCTAGGGCATTGCACATTTTTCCGTCTCCTGCCTCAAAAAAACTGATGTCTGTACAATATGTGTGAAAGTTCATAAGGCAAAGTCCTATTATAAGCCATGAATCACACCTTCTATTCACGCTAGTAAAACACGGCTAGCAAAGGCTAAAGGCAATTCAGGTAACTATAATAGCTGGTCAAGAATAGCATGGGCATCAACAGTAGCTGCCAAAAGCTATCTCTCAATATAAAGAAACTAGTTCTAATAATATATTATCTAATCTACATACTGATGGGAGCTGACGGGAATGCAAATGACAATAATGATAAAAATAATAATATATTATTCTAATAAAGACACAACTTTACAGTCTCCCTCACCAGAATTTCTGAAGTTCAAAAATAAAGGTCTTAAATGGCCTTGCTCGAGAATGTGACATTTCTAAAACTAAGATTGAGCCAAACTTGTACGACAGATTAAACGTAAATTTTCTCATACTTAGCAATGACTTGATGCTAAAAATTAACACTTATTTGTAATACACGATGCTAATCTTCTGTTTCTTTGGTTTGGTTAGGAACTCATATAAGATAGGCTATCGTAATCAAATGTACGTTTGTCTACTTTTCAGCTACTAGCCTGACTTATAGTTCTTCATCCCCCTTGTTCGTGCAACCTTTTGTATTTAAATTGGTTGTGGCTGTGTGCATGATTTCCTTCAGAAAACTGGCCAGGCGTGTTGACTGATCCCCAGGCTGATATTTTTATTCACCTAGCGTGGCTGATAACGAGATCTCTTGGATACCTTTACAATTCCTAAGTCTTCAGGTTGCTTTAATTATTTCTTTCACTGATGGCACGGCTGGTATTCAAACCTCACAGAATTCTCTTTATCGCTGTAAGGACGACTTAACAGCTTACGCTTTGATTCCTACACTGATGCCAATGCGGGATGATTGGCTTTCTTTCCCACTGCACTTTAGGCTTCTATAATTTCTCGTGTATACTCAGCCTTCCATTGAAGCGGTTCCCTTACAAATGTCAAATATCAGCAAACAAACGAACAAATTTATGAACAGGCAGCAGAAGACATAGGGTTTAGCAAATACTAAAGACCCAAGTGGCGGCCACTTTATTGTGAAAGCGCATAGCATAATAGGTGGGCCAACGTTACCTCCTATGAACGAATGGATAATTACATCCATGCCTTTTTCGGGATTCGAACCCGAGGCCTTCGATATCGCAGTAGGCGACCCTAGCCACTTTACCACTTGGGCGGTAGCTTCTGAAAGTAGTATAACGTTTATTGAAATAATAATAACAAACCATGCAAGAGAAATCACGTGATGCCGAATGTAGAACGGAGAATTCTCCTTCTACGTAAAATTCTAGGCAATCATGTTTAGAAAAATTCCAGAGATCGTCCAATTAATATCTTTCTACCATTCTCCATAAGTTTTTAAATTTTGAAACGTTAATGTAGTCGGAAATATCCAAGAATTTCCCAAAATATGTCCGAAATTCCATGTAATATTCACTTAAACGTCTGATGGTCCGGCCTATCTGATGGTGTAAACAGTAAAATTCTGAAAGTTTTAGTTTGCTAAACGAAGGTATGGGCGAAAACTCGTTTCACCATTACTTTAAAAACAATGTAAATCGAATTTTTAAAACATCGCTTCACCATATTGTATTGTCATCCACATAAAGTCTGTGTGAAAAATGTGAGTTCAAAAGCTTAGTATGAAATAGCTTAAAAATCCATGACAATACTTTTGACCAGAATAAGAAACGCTGTAGCGTGAGTTGAATAAATTTTTATAATAAAAGTTTATAAGAATGAGACTTGTCAACTGTCGAAGAGTTAAAATGACTTTGATATTAATAGAAACGGTGTGATTCCTGTTACAGACTCGGTTAAAATTATAATTTTTAGCGATACATATCCATAAAGGCAAAAAAATAAACACCTTAAGATTTTAGAAATCTGGAGTTGAAAATAAATATAAATTTAAACTGTATGAAATCACGAGGGGGCGTACCGGAATATTTGAAGAATGTAAAAGCTGCATTGATACTTCTAAAAAAGGGCCTTTTCATGCAGCCATTCCAAATAGAAAATCATTGCGCATAAGTGCTTTATACCGTGGTGGGTATTTTCAATCTATTTTCAAAAAGATAACATTTGTTCGACTGCGTAACGTCCTGAGTCGAAGGCATGTTAGGATGTAATATTTGCGAATTTTTCTTTTACTTCTAGAAAAATATGTTTCTTTGAATGCTCTCAATACTGGTTAGTGTGCGAAATGATTCTTTTTTTAGTTGTCTGATTTCATATTTCCAGCAATACTCTTATAGAAATGTTTTTGGGAAAAGATTATAAGTATCATTTCTTTTTAAGGGGCCTCATACACCTTAAACCCCTTATTATCCTCGAATAAGTGACTGTTTCAAGAATTGAGATATGTTATTTATTTTAAAACCAATTATTTCCAACTTTTTACAGCTGACTACATAATGTAGCTGATTTGGGAACTAGTAACCAGAAAGTTTGTGTTGCCACAAACTATTTTTGTAATTTAATCCGCTTTGTGACAAAAGTTTTCGTCATATTTCCACCTTGCGCGCATGATATTTTAAAAATGGCTAATAGTACATACTTGAAAGTTGATGGAATTCTTTATATGGGCACTATCTTCTAACTGAACCAAAAATATGATGAATATTTTAATAATAAAAATTTTTATGCACAAAATCATTACAGATTTTTTTAATAAAATACATTTTTTTAAACTCAACTTCAAATAAAATAAAAATTTAACATGAAATTCTTAGAATTTTAGGTTCCCAGTAGTTTCCAAATGTTATAAAAGATACATATTAAATATGGAATCAAATTATGCAACAGAATGTTTTAAACTGTGCGCGCAAAGTGGGAACATAACGAAAAATTTTGTCACAAAGCGGAATAAATTATAAAATTATTTGTGGCAACAAAAACTTTCTGAGTACTACTTCAGAAAGCAGATATATTGCGTAGTCAGCTGTAAAAAGTTGGAAGTAATTGCTTTTAAAATAAATAAGTTATTCCAATTCTTGCAACAGTCACATATTCGAAGATCTTATGGGTTTTGAGGTGTACGAGTCCCCTTAATTCCTAAATTTATGAATTTTAACCTCTTAAATTTTGACTTTACCTTATAACTTTATGATTGTACCTTGTAACGATTATGTTAATTTTATTAACAGTTAAATTTTGAGTTAAATTTCCTTTCCTATCGATTCTTAACTTCAACTTACCACTTTCGGCAAGAACGTAGTTTTAGAATCACGTCTGAATGCATAATGAGGAAGAGCAGTATTTAACCGCGAAGTTCTTCGGTCTTAGTGAGAGAGATACCAGGTATTCTGGCTGCACGCGTCCGCTTTTTTAGGCTACTATCTCGTAAGCTATTATTACACTCGGCCGTACTTTAGGCCCTTGATAGCTTCGCAGTCAATTAACGTAAAGGGGGACAACTCTGCTAGAATTTTAATAGCTTCGGCTATATCTCTTTAGTTTAGTTTAATTCTTAGTCTCTTAAGCTCAAGCCCAAGTGTCAAGTACAACTCTAAGACGGAGTTCTGTCAAATCGTATTTTGAATAATAAAGAGTTACTTTACCCTTCCATCTTGTTGTTTCCTGTCACAGGAACTCAAGCGATTAATCGCTTGCTAGTTCTTAAGATTCTTCACTTTCAACAGTAACTTAGAATTACCCAGTGAGAAACTCTGCAACCTTATTACAACTATATAATTTGACTTACCTTATTACAAATTTATGTGCTCTTGCGACGTGCAAGAAGAAATCCTTCCGTATAAGCTAATTAACGCTAGCTTGTGCGTGTATTCAACCATGTTATAAGTTTAAGCTTAAGGCATCTTTAACAATAAATTTAATTCTTACCGGTTTCTAACAAATAAATCTGTAAGATGCCAGTACAAAATTAAGTAAGATCTACTAAATTAAGTAAGATCTACTAAAAGTAAGATCTACTAACAGATACAAAATTTGGTGATAGCTTCTATTATTTTAGTATACACTAGCAATATTGTTAACAAGCCTGCTCTTGCTGGACAACATTTGGAAACTTTCAAAGCACTGAATAATTAAGTAACAACAATCCATACAGGTCTCATATGCAAGTTACTGTAAAGGAACCATGCATTAAGATATTTTTCCTTCTGTATAGTATACTAATTCCTATACTTCTGGATTGACTGACTGTGCGAAAATAGAATGAGACAGTAGGATGGAGCAAAATAAAAAAAAACAAGTGATTAACAATAAACCGCACTTAAAATAATGTAAATTTTTACAAATTCCAGATGATACGGCTGTTGCGCAAATTATTACTTCATCCTCATCTCTATGATATTTCAGATGGTCTTAGATAATATTTTGTCAGGAATCGGAAAATTGCTGATTTAGTTTCTGAAAATAGACGATATCTGCAGATTATTAATTTAACAGATGTGGAGAATAATAAAATGGAACTCCTTCCTGCCATTGTGCTTCGCCAGCAGACTCGAGTGGAATGGATTACTTGATTATAGCAAATAACTCTACGGTTATCTCAGTAGTGAGGAGACGGTTTCGAAGAGGGCTTTTCAAAGGAAACATGATCGTATTTCAAGCTATAATTGGGAAGAACTTCAAAAACATCCATGGAATTAGCACGTTTGTCGGGATTTTAAACAGCCTCGATGTGCGCACGCGTGTTTGTGTGTTATATGCATATACGACGTATATGTGTGTGTGTGATGATTTGGGAATGATGCAGATAGATGTTTGAAGCAAACATAGTAGATAAGGAATGAAGAAGAAACTTGGAAGACATATAGATGAAATAAGACGCAGTCATAGCAGATTTAAATCATACTTCTTTTATTACAGTTAAACATTTTACAGTCACAAGTACTTGGCACAATAATCAGGCCTATTCCAGAACAGCTGCACTTTTGATTTTGCTGCAATAGAAAGGAAAGCAGCAAGCAACATCTTAGCGAAAAATGACGCAGAAGAAAAGTGCCTTGTGTTCAGGAAGAAATCTTAATTCAGAATGAGTTAGTTTTAGTTTAAATGCATTTAATTTGATTTCTAATAATGCTGTAAAATGTTTATTGACTGTTTTAATTCCATTTATATCCCCAGAGTTATGTAAAAGGTCATATGATATTACCACTTTTAAGATAGAAAGGGAAAATACCCAAATTAGAGTTAATCATTAATGGGGATATTTATAATTTAAATTATGATTTATATTTATATATTTTTTATCTTACATATTCCTTGCCTCCTCTTCAAAAAGGCCGCGAACGGGCTGGCTGCATGGGCGTTTTCGTGGTTTTCCCCATGTGTAACGTGTATACGAGCCAGTTTCCCTTAGAAAGTCCTCCACGAAAGGCATCCCTCCCCTCAGGCAGATAGCCCTAGCGTGCTTTGCCATAAATAAATACACACACACATACACACCTCTTCAAAAAGGAAAAAGCTTGGCGACAGACAAGAGTTTTTAAGAGATAAAACGCGAATGCTTTATCAAATGAAGAGAAACTCAATTTAAGATATACAGATCCTAAAATTTTGATTTAAGTAATTAAGATAAAAAGGACCTTTTTTCCCTCTCTCAAAAGAAAAAAGGGAAAAGGGACAAATAAAATAACGATTGAATGATTTTTATATGCTTTCTGTTCTCATCAAGAAGCAACCAAAGCATTGATTCCTACGATAGATATGCAATAAACTTATAAAATAACATTTTAAAAACTGTTATTACAAGTGGAATTGGAAGTTTAGGGAAAACTTTCGCTCATATATACATACATACACACTTATATAAATATATGTAGCTAGATAGGTATATATATATATAGTATATATATATATATATAAAGATATGCAGGTAGATAGATAGATACGCCAGCAAGAAAATCTTCAATTCGACACCAATATTATTCTAAAAGAATTAGCAATGATAAGTTACAAGACTCATAAACCACTGCATTCCGAAATGATGCTGCAAAACTAACAGTTATTTCCATTTAAAATTTATTTAACATTTTAAAAATTTACTCAGAAACATTTTAAATAATGAAACAGTCATCATATCGAATCAATAATCATGAAAAAAAATAACAAAGAAGGAAAATGAGGAATAGTAGCTTCTGCATATACATTATTGTAGTTGCCATAGAATATAACCACTGGGAATTTGGATTGCAAAACGTTCAGCAGAATTGAGCATTACAGCCTTGTTTGCAGCTCCAGAGAAAGAAGTATTAGAGATTGGGTTAAATAAAATATTTGCAAACAATGCATTCAGAACGTAACTCTTTTTTTTAAGGCATGGCTGCTTTATTATCTATTTTCTATGTGTTTCTCTTTATTTTTAAGCTTTAAGTTGATTGCATAATCTAAAAATTCTCCGTTCAAATTTAACGAGAGTGGATTTTTTGAAATAGAAAAAAAATATTTTCATTATAGGCAGTTTGATAAGGAAATTCTTTTTCAACAGAGTATCAGAAAATCATAAATATTTATATAAAAGAAATCTAAGTTTGGATGTTTTTATCCCATTCGTTTATAGGAACCACAAATTACTGCCACTTGAAACTGAATGTAAATCTAATAGTAAATAATTAATACACGAAGATTTCTACATTTAATTGTTATACTTGAATTCAAAAATTTACTCACCAAATAGTTGTGTTATGCATTAATATAATACTTTAAGTATGAAAATTCACCAACAAGATAACTTTTGTATAATCACGTAAAATATATGAGCTTAAGTAAGCTTTTATACAAACCAAATTTATCTTAATATTTATACTCTAAATTTTCTAAATTGGAATGAAAAAAATTAGAAACGTGAGATATTCTAAATTGAGAATTAGACTTTTAATGCCCAACAAATCTATATTTTGTGACAAAACCTTGATAAACTAAAATCAAAAAAAGATTCGTTTTAATATTTTGGTATGATAAATGAAGCAACTTCATGTTTCTTTACAACATAAATTTATAATAGTATATTCTGCTGCGTCACCTAACAGACATTTTTCGATCAAATCGAAAGCTGATGTTATATTCTGTTGCTCTCCAACCGGATATAGTAGAAAGAGACTTTACAGTTTTTCCACGGAATTTAATACCAAGCTCTTCATCAAAACTGGCGGCTCGCCTAGTCGAAGCTCGCATAGCATCTACTAAACACTAGACTTCTTCCATCGAGTTTGCGAGTATTCCTCCTACTTGCAACCTTAGAGGAGCTAAATTAAGCTTTGCCAGATCCCCAGGCATACTTCACTGTGCACGTTTGACACTACTGTACGGATCCTTACTATTCTAACCGTAAAGACAGGTTTCCGGAACCGTAAAGATAGACATACCGTCTTGTCTAATGTTCTAAATAAAATAACCCTAACACTTAAATTAAATCTTTTTTTCTGTTTGTCAGCCTGACAATTAAGCAACGTGTGTAATACAGAAAATCAATCTCCGCAGTTTGTGGGTAAATAGAACCAGAAGTTAAAGTAAAATTCAAATATTAAATTACAAGATAAAACGAGCTTGCAGAACACAGGCTGAGAACTTCTCACGAGCAATAACGGTTAGAAACGCTCAAACCGAATTAATTAATACACTAGCTGGAAAAAAAGAGCTATCTCGAACCCAAAAGTTATGACCTTAAATGCATTAACTGACTTACATTCTGGTGGGAGCTGACGAAATTTTAAAAACTAAAAGCAGAATAATAAAATAACTATTTAATTACACATAAAAACTCTATTTTTAGTAGTTTATTTATATTAGTTTTTATTAGTTAAAAATTTTATTAGTTTTATGTTTTTATATATGCTATATATATGTACCTTAAGTATATTAACACATATTTTTTGAAAAAAATGCATTAAAATCATTTACTTTTCTTTGCTAGCATGTGCATTTATAGCGTTATCAGAGTGTGAGAGTTTAGATTTATAGTGAGAATCCCACTAAAATTAACAAAAATGCTATAAATACTTAATAAGTTTGTAAAGTTACAATGTAGTTATCGAAAATAAGATGCTGGTGTAAAGTTATAATAGACGCATATTTTTTATAAATTATCGACTTTCTTTGTACGTTTATCCGTCTTAAACTAACTCTACGGTTATCTGTCGTGGACAATATGGTAAGTACAGGTTTTCTTCGCCATGCAGCTGCTGATTTCTATGAAATTCAGATTCTTTTAATGTGATCCTAATAACAACTAAATTAGAACACTTCCTGCTTTTCAATTCTCCAAACAGAACAGTTTCTTCACAAGAGATGTTCACTTTTGGTTTGGTTATCAGATATGTTCTCCCTCCTTTCAACATACCTTTAGCACACTCGGTGAGTATTCGAAAAGGCCAGGTACGAGTCACGACAAGGGTATTCCACATTTTTCACATCTACAAATAATTTAAGGACTTTACAAATGGCTCCCGAGCTAAAAGGTGGTGGAAAATAATTCGTTACCACCAGAATTTGGCGACTGGGTCCCATAATCCCCAGTCGCCAAATTCTGTTTTAATTCGTTTTAAAACGCGGAGTATATAAGGTATTTTCTCCTTCTTCCAGCTTGCCTTAACGGTAGCACAATCGGCGCGTATTCAAGAGGTCCAGGTTCGAGTCCCGGCAAGGGCATTACACATTTTTCACATGTGCTGCTTCAAAATAACCTAATTATTCTACATAGTTTTGTAAGTTTTATTCCTCCACCAGTCGTTTCCCTAAGAGAATAAGTTTTTATCATGAGTTTCGAGCATTTCGTTTTTTTTTAATGAACTTGGATTTCCATTCATGTTGCTGACAATTCTGAGGAGAACTTTGAAGTGATTGCTGATTGAACTTTGAGGGATTTAATAAGTCAAATACAATAATGAAAGGCAAATGAAAGGATGAACAGGGTACAATATGCCCGACACCTTTCAGCACTGATGTAACTCAAGTAAATAAATGTTTGTATTTGGAACTGAAAAACAAGTATCTTAATTTATAAATCTGTTTCCTCTCAAATTTTCTTTTGATGGCTTGTTACGTTGCTTATCAGCTAAGTAAAGGAGAAAAAAGTTCTTCGTTGATAATAATTCATGTATAGAATTCAATTCACATTCTAGAAACACATTTTGTAAAACGCTTATGTTCATTTCTTTCATCTAACTTGAACTTATTTGCATTAATTTGCAAGCATTTTATATGCTGCTATGCCTTAAAAGTCATTTTACAGCACCGCACATTTTTTAGCAAAGCTTGATTTCTTGATGCCTAATTCAAGAATAAAATGATTAATCACTTATCATGAATTTTAACTGAACCATTCACCTTCTCAAAAAAGTAGCCGTCTATAAAATATCAAAATTGTTGTCCCCAAGAGTCATAGTTACATGACCTATTATTCGATAATGTGACCGCATTACAGTAAAATAATCTTCAATGGCTAATCACGTTGGCCCAGAAATGCCGCAAATTTCGTTGCTAGGAGAAAGTAACTTTGCTAAAAGACAAATATACGAAGCAGATATCTTATCTATTAAATATTACTTAAAGTACCAGATGGTTTGTAGTACATAAATCCGATATGATAACATAGATAATTAAACATAAATCCGATAAGATATAAAGCCTTTAGTATAAAACCGCTGATCATTTGTAGTCCAAGTATTCAATTCTTTTTATTTAAATTCCTTTCATTAGCTGATTTGCAATTCTTCATATTCAAAAACGGGTTTTCTGCCTCAGTGAAAATTCAAACTCCTCATTTGTTTATTTTAATAAATATTTTCAAATTGAGTTTCTGTATATTTTAACAATCGTAGAGAAATTAACATAGTACATGGTACCATGTTTCTGAATTTTCACATTCGCATATTTTTGTTTATTTTTGCTAGCAAAAGAGAAACATAATTTATTCTTAAATTACCGCGAAATGAAATTTCGTATTTATACATTTGTAAGGACTGCATTGAAAGATTTATTTTAGTTCTCCATTACAATGATAAATTTCTAATATTTTTCGACAATACCATTTGAGAGGGGAGCAGGAAATTTTTACATGTGCTGTTACTATATATAAGGACTACTTCCATTATTTGTAGTTTGTATACATTTATAACTCAATTTTGGGATTTGCTTGATGCAAAGGTTGAAAATCTTGCTCATATGAAATTTTGTAATTAATAAGAACTAACTTGGTTCTACTTCCCTTTTGTGTGGCGATCAAAAGTATTTTTAAATGTGTGTGTGTGTGTGTGTGTGTGATTATGGCAAAGCCTCGAGGGCTATGTGCCTATGGGAAGTAATGCCTTCATGGAGTACTTTCTAAGGGAAACTAGCAACATAAACTGACAACACGTTACACATGGGAAACACATCGTATACACGTTACACATGGGGAAACCACGAAAACGCCCAAGCAGCCAGCCCGCTCGCGGGCTTACCTGGCCGATATGCTAACTACCCAGTAGACCGGCTGCCTCGCTGTCGGTGGAAAGAAAGAAAGCCCGTTCGCGGGATTCGAACCTCGGACCAGTGTTCATTGACTTTATAAGGTATTTCTTCCACTTCCCTAGCGTGCCTTTGTGGTGTAGTGGTTCTGCACGCTGGGCAGGTATTCCAGAGGTCCGTGGTTCGATTCCCGGCGAAGGTGGTTGCATATTTTTCATCTTTTCTGCTTCCAATTAAACTCATTACTCTACAAGTGGCGCGCGAACTAAAAGGGTTGTGGATGATGATTCTCCGCACCCAGGATTTGGCGACTAGGTCCTCTAAAACCGTATTCGCCCTTTAAAAAGTGGAGTATATAAGGTATTTCTCCCGCTTTCCTAGCGTGCCTTCGTGGTGTAGTGGTTCTGCACACTAGGCCGGTATTCCAGAGGTCCGTGGTTCGATTCCCGGCGAAGACGGTTGCATATTTTTCATCTTTTCTGCTTCCAATTAACCTAATGACTCTACAACTTTACCGCTCGGCCTCTGGTAGGCCGTATTTTTTAAATAGTCAAATGCTGATTTTGATCATTGTTTAAAATAAAATGTATAAATTTATAGAGACTGTAGAGACATTAACTGGAAGCAGGCAAAATGAAAAATGAGCAATCGCCTTCGCCGGGAATCGAACCACAGACCTCTGGAATACCGGCCCAGCGTGCGGAACCACTACACCACGAAGGAACGGTAGGAAAGCGGGAGAAATGACACGAAATCCAGACTTTCGAAGTGCTAGAAAGACGTGCTTCTAGTTAAGCAATGAAGGCACGTAACAAAAAGAAGAAAATTAATTATATACTAGCTTACCTAAAAAGTGACTGAGGAGGAGGAGACTCAGTTGCCAAATCCAAGTGGTGATAAATTATGTAGTATCATCCGGTTTGAGCGCCACTAATATAGACTTTTAATCATGTAACGTGACAAAAATCAGCCATGCCTTCGCGGAATTCGAACTCCAGCCCTTTCGATTGCTAAACGGACGTGCTTCTAATTGCATCATGATGGTAGCGGTAAGAAATAAGACGATTCCTTCCAACCTAACAAATCGTAACAAAATTGCTGACATAAAAATATTTATCTTTCAATTTTGATCATAGGGAATTCCATTTAGCCTTGATTATGTTTTCTTTGACAATAATTCATTTATAAATTATAATGTAAAACTGATTTTTTTAAATCTCAAATTGCATACATCCTATTTAGTTCGCAGCATCTAAAAACGTAAAGAGAAGAAATCCATTATTTTTTAGCAATACAGTTTTTCAGTTCTAGAGAAGCAAACTCATTTTACTCACTGCGTTTATTAAGTCTTTGCAAAGAACTAGCAGGTAGTAGAATTAGGTACTGAATATTAAATTTCAAGATTTATTTATGACTGTTTTTATGGTGACTAGGAGAGATTTTACAAGAGCTCGGGAATAAATAATTTGAAATTCTCTTAAGCTAAATAAAACATTTCAATGCAATAAAAATGAACGGCAGTAAAATTAAATTGTAAGCAAAAGTAATTTAATTAATACTACTAATGCACACGATCACAGAATAACGTATTAAGTTTCTAAAATTGTAGATAATTAAGTACTATACCAAAATATTAATTTAACTCTCAGGTTTCATCTCACTAGTTCTGGTAAATTAAATCTTTAACTCGCAAAGCCGAAGGTATTCTCACATTCATTATTTCTTTCTTCATCTTTATAATTTGAACTAATGAAAGAATAAAACATTTCAATGCAAAAAAAAATGAACGGCAGTAAAATTAAATTGTAAGCAAAAGTAATTTAATTAATACTACTAATGCACACGATCACACAATAACGTATTAAGTTTCTAAAATTGTAGATAATTAAGTATTATACCAAAATATTAATTTAACTCTCAGGTTTCATCTCACTAGTTCTGGTAATTAAATCATTAACTCGCAAAGCCGAAGGTATTCTCACATTCATTATTTCTTTCTTCATCTTTACAATTTGAACTAATGAAAGAAAAAGATTTTCAACAGATCAGAAGTCCTAGCCAGGCTCTTCTTAACAGCGAAAGAGTCTGCTCATTATTCTCATAAACTGAGCCCAGATCCATTTTTTAATAAAGAACAGATGTATTATTCAATAGACACGGAAAAATACTTATTATTAAAACTGCAAGGAGGATATTATTCTCGGGCAAGTATGATAGAAAATTCTCAGAAGTAGAAATCAAACTAACGATCTCCGGAGAGACGGAGAAAAGCTTAGAATACAAAATTTCTTAATTAAATGCTGAAAAATCTCCTGCATTTCTATTAATTAAGATATTAATTCTATGCAATTTTTAGTGATAATATAATTTGGGATAATTACGTTATACTCCTCACAGTTATGGGTTGTGTTTCCACACTGTCCTCTTTCCGTTTGTTTTCGTCAAAATAAGTCGTTGAATTCAGAAATATTTGTAACTGTTCTATCATAAGAGAATAAGGTTAAATTAAGTGGCTTTTTAAGTACAACTTAATCTAAATCTTAGTAAGATTATGACGATTGGCGCAAGTTCTCCTCGCTTTTGGAAGGTTTGAAATTTTTTGCGATACTAATCTATCGTTGAACGCTTAGCAAAATTATGATTGCTGATGCAAATACTCGTCGCTGTTGGAAAGGTTATGTTTGCTATACTACGCTGTTGGAAGGTTCTGTTTGCTATACTAATCTACCCTAAATCTATAATCCTGATAACCATCATATCGTTAAAGGTTTAAAGGCTTTGCAATTGATTTCTGCATCGGCGGATTTTCTCTTGTTACCAAAGTTTTAACTTTAGAAACATTAGAAACAATACGTACCTTTTTCGGGTATTCATTTGGAGTCTTCTTTCCATGTAGAAGTAATGAAGGTTTCTCCCTTCCTGTTAAAAATGTAGCTTATTTTGCACTTAGAAATTTTAAGCACTTATCCTGCGCATTTCACAACCTTTCTGAACTGTAGAATAGGAATATGTCTCTTCCTAAAACATATCATTGAATCCACAGCTTTTTTATACGGACAATTTGGAAAGAAGAGTAGATTTAAAAGTCGCAGACGGTATTTCTCATTTCAAACAATATGCTATTGGCAGAAATTTTTATTTCAAAGCAGTTACTTTTTTTTAATTCTTTACCTAAATCGCTGTATAAATGTGTAAAGATTTTCTACTTTTCTGCTAAGTATTGTAATGGAGTTTACTATGTCGAGTCTTGACATTAATGCTAAATGCTTCCTCTGTTTCCTTTTCTTTCTGGTTACCGATAAAATTTCCCCTTGCTTATTTTTTATAAAATTCGTACCCATGGGTAAGTAGCTTAGTTTCATTTTCGAATCACGTCGAATTTCTCTATTATACTTCAACTTTGTAGCTTAATGAAGCTGAAAGCTTTCATATTTTTCTCTTTCGAGTTCAATTCCTAAGTATGCATATATTTCTCCGAGATTTCAAATGTCAAAACATTAAGTATTTTTTCAACTTCTTGAGCTGATTCATGAGTGTCACTCGCAACTAACATGCCATCAACGGATATAATTGCGTAGGTTCTTCTGTCTTCCTTGTTTAATGGGAAGGAACATGGATCAGCTTTTTCTACCTCAATTGCATGCATTTGAGCTATTTTGTGTTAGCAGTTTGTAGCTGCCTGTTTTAGTCCATAAATACTTTTGTTTAGTTTACAGACTTTGTTTTCTTCTCCTAGAGAAACATAATTTTCTTGTTGTTTTATATGTATTTCTTCTGTCAGGTTTAAAAGCTATTTTAACGTTGCATTTTCTTATAGCTGTAACACGGTCTGCATGCATCATGTTCTGAGCTATGTTACGGATACCGTCCTAATTTTAGTGTATTTTAAGACTTGCACAAATGTCTCATCATAGTCATGCAATATTCTTTAGCTACTAGAAGAGTTTTATACCTGATGACAATTCCTGAAACATCGTATTTTTTCAAATATCCTTTTATTTCTCATTGCTTTCTTGCCTTTTGGAAGATTAACCAGATTTTTCTGTCGTGATTCAATGTCTTCTCTGGTAGATTTTAACCATGATTCCTTTTCTTTAATTAGGAAACTTGCAACTCTTTAGTCTTAACGAATTTTGATTTCTGCTTTGCCATATAGGAACTTATTTTTTGGGATTCCCTTGGTTGTTATTTGTGATTTCTTCGGTAACTGTAGAGTTTCTTCTTATTTCGATTACATTTCCTCCTTCTGTTGCATCTGGACCTGGTTCCATTGATTTATTTTTCTTAAAACCTCCAACATGTTTCCTCATTCTGGTCGTTTGGGCCCACCAGCGGCCGAGCGGTAAAGTCGCTGAACACTGGTAGTTCGGTCCGAGGTTCGAATCCAGCAAACGGGCTGGCTGCATGGGCGTTTTCGTGTTTTTCCTCATGTGTAACGTGTATACGAGTCAATTTCCTTTAGAATTTCCTCTACAAAGGCATCCCTCCCCTTAGGCAGATAGCCCTAGTGTGCTTTGCCATAATTAAATACACCACAACACCACCACATTCTAGTCGTTTATTTGAAAAAGTGAAAATTCTGACGTGGGTTAAATTCAGGTTTATATTATTCCAGATATGCAGATTATTATACGGCATTTTTTGGATTGATTTAAGTGGCATCGACCGTTTTGTAGTGAATGGGTTGATGATCAATTCCCTCTTGTTTAAGATATTCTTCACTTTCTTTGTTTGCCCATTTTCCTCCATTGCTTTTCCCTTCTTCCAAGATTTATGCTTTACCATGGTTACCAATTGCTTTAAATTGTAAATAACTTCATTTTTTGTTGCCAGCAAATACACCGTCGCGTATCTCGAATAATCATCAGTCAATGTTGTGAAATATTTTATTTCGCCTAGTAATTTTGAGTCAATTGGTGTACAAATGTACGAATGTACCAAATCTAAAGTTAATTCTGCTCTGTAGTTGTTTGCTTAAGGTGCGGTAATTCAGATATTTTAATTTTAACGTAACATTCGCATTTTGTGTTTCTTCGGATTTCTCCATCGATCTTTATTCCACTTTTAAGTCATTATTCTTCAACTATTTGTTAGCTTCGCAGACTCTGTTTTAACCTTCTGCGCCAGAGATGGGGATCCTTTTTAGAGGCCACATTCAAATTAAACAGTAATAAATGAGGCAGCCTAAATTCATATACCAATGAATGCGACTTTTGTGTAATTATTATAGTTTTTGTAAAATTTTATCAGTTTATTACACTATATAGAAATAACACAACGAAATTAAGTCATTTATTTACAATGTAAAGACATTGGGTATTTTTTGGAACAGGAAGAAGTGAAAATAAGAGCAGTGCTTTCGCAGAGAATAGGACCATGGACCACTGAAATACGCGCCCAGTATCACGAAGGCGGGAGAAATACCTTATATAATCCCCCTTTTAAAGGGCGACTGAGGTTTTTTAGGGGACCCAATCGCTAAATCCTGGGTTTGGAGAATCGTCATCCAACACCCTTTAAGTTTGGGCGCCACTGTAGAGACATTAGGTATTTTTTGAAAGCAGGAGAGATGAAATATGAGCAATGTCTTCACCGAGAATCGAACCATGTACCTCTGGAATACGCGCCCAGCGTGCAGATTACTACACCACCAAGGCACGCGAAGAAAGCGGGGGAAATACCTTACAACAAGTTAACATAAAATGTAACAATATAAAATAATTTTGTGTTCATGTAAAAGTAACAACTTGTTATAACATTAACCTTTAATTATTTTTAATAAAGAACTATGCGCATTTAAAAAAAACTTTAAAATATGATAAAGTACTTTTTTATAAATTTATTACATTATAAAGAAATATAAAAGAAAAATAATGATATTAAGTAGAAGTAGTAGTAGTATTAGTAGAGGTATTTTCAAATAAATTTATTACATGGGGTAAAGAAATACGACAGAAAAATAATAACATTAAGTTATAGATAACTAACATAGCAAGGCCACGTAAAATAATTTTATAATCCTATGAAAAATTTAATAATTTAATGGGTTATTTGCATTTGTTTCTACTTGAATTCTACTTGAAAATAATTGAATATTTGGATCAAGATTCGCAACTCGCAGCTTTAATTAATCCTTTAAATGAGCATCTATGATTTTCGTTCTTAATGTAGTTTTATTTTTTGAGAGAGCAAATGTTGATTCGCAATAGTAAGTAATTCCAAAGCAGGAAATTAAATGGCGTGCATGCTGTCGTAGGCATGGATATTAAACGGCAGTTTCCAGATTTGTATGGTATCCTTTTTAGCATCGAAAAGGAATTTAAGAGTACTATCCTTCCCCAACTAAAATAACTAATTCCATTAGTAGTTCCGTAGAGTCTCGGATATAGCTACTAAATGTGGTTCAAATACCCGTTTCACAGCATAACTGGGCTAGTAAAAATCTGAAAATATTTCGGCATATTCTTCGATTGAAAACTCCAAGATATCTACATATTCATCGAATATTTTATTTTTCTATTTCTGCTAATTCAACATATTTGCTAACTCCAGAATGTGTTCCGCAGTTATATCTGAACGGGAGAGTAGTGTTTTGAAAAATGTTAATTTTTCTCGAAACGCTTGGATTTTTTGTCTTATGCTTCGTTTTACCTTGCAAGCAATTATTTAAATTGTTTTGTTTTATCATGATATCAGATAAAAAAGCAATGTTTCTGCGAAATGCTTCATCTGATAGATCATGTATTTCCCCTTTTTCTTGATACAAGTTCAAAATTTGCAGTCGTAAATTTGAAATTTTTAGGATATCTTGCACTGCTGAGAGCTAGCGAAAATTGCAATAGTACAGTTATCAGCACTGTAAGCTTCCTTGTCTAAATTTAGCACTTCCGAAATTCACGATGACGCATTGTATTTACGCAAATATAGTTGACAATCGCATAGTTCTATGTCTTTCAAAGTGGTGGATTTCGTGCAAAGATTTTGCAGATGCAAATGCAGTGAAATGGTATTAATTTTCAAGTTTAAATTTTCCTTTTTAAATAAAGAAACGAATCCTTCCTTTTTATCTCACATGGAAGGTACGCCGTAAGTGCAGATGCTAACTAAATTACTGATATTTAATTGCAATCGATGAATGCTTCTCGAAAGTTTCGAAAATGTCAGTGCTGCGAATTCTTCCATTTAGTGTGGCCAGTGCTAGAAGTTCTTCGGAACACTGAAAATTTTTAGTTAAAGCAGAAATAAAATTTAAAACTTGCGCCGAGTCAGCAATTTCATCTAAAGCAAATGAAAAATACATATCTTCATTTTGTGTAATTGTACGAAGTTGCTGTGTTACATTTTGAGTCAATTTGAGCTGTCGATGTGTTCTAGTTCTTCTTCAAAGAAGGAATTGTTTGTATTTATCACCTTTTTCTGGATCTAACATACCCACTATTTCAGCAATATAATCTTTAATTATTTCTACGTCACCAAATGGTTTGCATCTTTTTCTAGGTGTATATGCTATTTTGTAAGTAACGTCAACTGTAGTGGTATTTTTCTTTACAAAAGCACTAAAAGACTCCTGTAGATTATGCTTTCTATTTTTCAATTTTTCTTAACTGCAGCTTGTCTAGATTCATCTACTAAATTGAAATATTCATGTTCTTTATAGGTCAAATAGTGTTCGCATTCGCTTTTTCAAAGTAGTTAAAATAAACACACCATTTTATCTTTCCCAGCAGTAAAACTACCACTCTACATTAAATGTTTTGTTGCCTTCGCTTACAATTTGACGCTTACAACGGAGAGAAAATGAATGTCAAATAATATCTTTAAGAAAGCGTATACTTGCTAGGAGAACAATAAAACATTGCACAAGTAAATTTATAACAACTAGATTTTCACAATTACCATTTGAATACTAGACGAGACTGTTACAAGCACACACAAATAACTACAGACCACCACCTCCGCAACATATAAGGAAACGCTGAAGGGGGGGATAAGCAGAGGGCGAAACATAGATACTTAAATTTCAGGCTATGAAAGACCACGAGAACTGCAGCACTGTAACGTTCTAATTCATGTTATGCTCAATAGATGGCAGCACGTTATTTAATTCTATTAATTTTCAAATTGTCCTAATCTATATAATGACATTTTAATTAATGCAAGAACTATCTTTAATAGAAGAGCTCTAGAGGCCGCACAAAGAAACTAACGGAGGCCGCGCATTTCCCATCTGGTGTTCTGTAACATAAATCTGTATCTTCTCACTCCTTCTTTCAGTAACTGCGGTTTCAGCATTTTCTTCTTGTGATGCGATTATATGTTATATAAATTTTCTTCTTCTTTTGCAATCGCAATGGTTTTATTTTCTTCAAATTCAAGGATAAACCTTATGTTTGTTATATTTCGTACGGATATTAGGTATCTGGTCTTCGGGATCTGGTATGTACAAAACATCCACGAGTTTTATTTTTGTTTGATTACATTCGTCATCTATACAGTGTAAATAACTTCCTCCGATACATACCTTCAGATTTCATCTGAGTTGCTTTAACACTTGTTTTTTGTTCCGATTTGCTTCTTTGTAATTTCGCTAAGAAGTTCATACAGTAGGTAATACAACGGCAGCTCTTGAATCAGGTGACCAGTCTGAGTTTTGTAATTTTATTTCCTTGATAACTTCGAATATAAATATCTCAATCTTCCCAAATTTCTTATTTCTATCTTCATCTTCTTGTGTATCCTTGTTTACTACAACGTTCTTTTTCTTTTTGGGTTAGTTGTATAATTTCCTTTATTGATTTGCTTTTCTTTTTGTAAAATCGGATTACCTTCATTGTCCTTTTATTCGAATTTATTTGAGATTTTGCAACCTTTTTCAGTGGGTCATTATCTTTTTTTCAATAGTTGTATCTTCGCTGATTGAAACGTTTGAATTTTGTGTTGAACTTCGTTTTGAAAGCACCTGTTTATTCTTCATGCTTTCCTTTTTCTTGAGCATTCGTCAATAAGTTTTGTTTCTACGTATTTCAGCGATAGTTCTGGGAGAGCTTCAAACGCTTACATTTTCTTAGCTCTTTGGTAACCACTTATCTTTAATATCTTTAATAACTTTTAACCACTTAATGCTGCATTAAGACTATTCTTTATGTCTTCATCGATTCCTTGCAGTTCGGCTTTGATCTAAAGCGTTTTATCGATGTATTTTACAAGCTTGTTATTTGTTTTCAACTTTTAACATATACAGCTTTCTGAGAAGATAAAGCTTAATGGAGAGTTTTTTTCGTAGGTAATATGTTTTAATTCGTTCCATATATCTTCATTAGTGTTGTTTTATTTCTTATATGTATTATTTGTTTACCTTCTACCACTGCACTTATGGTAGGTTGTTGTTGTTTATCACTAAGGAACGATCTCTTCTGATGTATCATTAGCGATTAAATCCCACAAATTTGCCTCCATCAGAATTATTTCATGTTTTTATTTTCATATGTCATAATCGTTATTATTTAATTTTGGAACTGAACATTTATCTTCGTAGCTTACAGCCATTCTTGCGTCCGATTTTGTGAGCAGTAGAGAAAACTGTATTAGTTTTGTTTAATTTTTTTTAAAGTGGCCTTGTTTGACCTTTGTCTATAATCCATTGGCAATTTACAACAAAGTTTCATCTCTTTGTATTTTTAATTGCTTGTTTCAATGTATTTTGTACATTTTTATGAAGTAAACATGCTTTCAGTCTTACAATCAAAACACAGAATGAAAGCGCAGCACATTTATTTACTATTTGAACACCACTAGCCATGGATAAGCAAAGAACGGAACAGAACTAAAAAACGCTTCCTATCTGAAGGTAATTCTAAAGGAAAGGAAACACAATTCAGTGTTGAAACATTTTATTTATAGCTACAAGAATGAAAGTAAAGGAGTTGAATTCCAAAATAAGCACCGATAATATTTTTGCATTCTCCATCGGACTTCTAGCATAAAAGGTTCTGTTTTTGTTGTTTTGTTTTTCGAAAGTAACAGAACAGAACAGAAAAAGAAAAGAACAGAAAAAGAAACAGAACAGAAAAAGAAACAGAACAGAAAAAGAAACAGAACAGAAAAAGAAATAAAATTTTCCTAAACTTTTCTTTTTTCACAACCTGTGAATTCAAATTAAAATAATGCTAACATAAATCTAAGTGTCCTCACTTTCAGATAGTGGTTGGAATTTATTACAGTCTAACTGGCTACAGTACCAGTCCTCCTGCTAGAAGCTACAGTTCACACTTGGGTAAATTAAAATGATACTTATCAGGCCGGCTTAATGACTGAACGAATTACATCTTTGTCTAACAAAGACTTCAGATGTAAGATGTAAGAAAGTTGGCGGCCGTAACAACAACGAAATCTCTATTTGCTGTTAAGATTCTTTCTTTCGGTTTAAGCTATGCCTCTTGCCAAATAAAATCTGTGCAAATTACTGGACTGAGCAATATAAAGGAAATTTCAAAACTAAACTCTTAACTGCTAATAAACTTAAATGAAATATCACACTCCATATCTTTTATAGTTTCTGCTCCCTCAAAGATAGTTCAGTGAGACCTTTTTAGATGTTTCTACCTAAAGTCATTAAGTTGCTTACGTAAAAATAGGATCGTTCATGAGCAAGAGATAGCATGTTGTATATCACCCTCTCCCTCAAGATCAAAATACGTGCAGAATCACAGTTTATATCATAGCTGGAGCCATCAATAAACTGTACACGATTCCATATTCCTTAGTTCCATTGAAATGGCGACGACGCGCCTAAACCATCCCCTTGGAAAGATGAAGTAAATGGGATACCAACCATTGCTTTTCTCGCATGATGTTCAACCTTGCGAAGCATTCATGTAGCAGCTGATGATTCTAGTTTCTGTTGCAGTCTGAAACGAATTTCCCTCGTAGTCGCTTTACGGTTTCTTTCAACCGACAGTAACAGAAAACTGTCGTCGAATGCAGTTGTTATTCTTAGCCTGTCTTGATTAGGCCGTCTATAAATTGATCTCTGCTTAAAAATGTTTCTTTGATGTGACACTTTGAGTAAAACTGTCTTGGGCGTCTTCCATCTGTGTTTGCCTCTCCCACTCTCGAATATAACAAATAATATCTTGCTTTAGCCTTCATTTAAACAACGTCTTTGAGTCATGACATACCCGAATTTCAGCACGCGTTCATTGCGCTAAACCAGGATTTCTTAAACTGTGGGTCGAGACTCCCATGAGGGTCGCGGGACCTGCCGCAGGGTTTTTATCTGCCGCAGGGTTTAAAAAAATTTTAGTAGTTTTGCTATTTCTTTAACTTATTATAGAAATTTTACAATTACCAAATATTTTTACACAATGTATCTGAAAATAGATGAAGATAAGATAATACAGACAAAGATAAAAACGAACACGTTTCGACGCATTTTTATAATATAAAGCTTAATTTTCCTTGCTTTGCACGTGACGCTGTTACTTATTTAAAATTTTCACATTGTTCTATGTCTTAAGTCTATGTCTAGAAATTAAAGTTAATGACCTAAAACTGCAATAGTATATTATAGCACAAGTGAAAAAAATTGACAGTTTCACACAGGCGTGTGTCGGATTTGCCAATACTTATGGGGTCCCACAAAATTTTTGTAAATATTATGCGGTCCTGGGAGTCGCTAAAAAATCCCAGTGATAAAAAGGAGTCGCGACTGAAAAAGGTTTAAGGAACCCTGCGCTAAACGATGTAAATCGCCTAGTTCGTATACTTCATGCGCTAATCTATGCGCAGAAGTCCAATTTTTCATTTAGTTGCAAATAATTACTACATCGGACATTGGTAGAAAATTTAATCAGTGACCATATTCGTTTAGATTATCCTTCACTTTTACGAGTGATGTAAATATCATTATCTTTTAGAAGATGATGGTAAACACCAGAGCCAGTACGTTTTCCATGATTTTATATGATTTTAAATTGCCAGTTATGAAATACACTGATAGCTGTATATTTCTTTCGTTACGGAAATGAATGCAGTAACTTTCAGATAAAAAACTATACTTTTATATTTTTCAAATATACGGTTTCTGAAATCCCTAAATTGTTTCAAACGTTTACTTAGACGTGATCTACATAGTAGGATATTAAAAATATTTGGAATTGTAATTTTCTTTTGGTTAAATCTTTTTTAGTAGTGAGCCGAAAATGTTAACTGGTGATAACGTTGGGCTTTCGTACAATCTACACACGAAGTAAATCTTGAAGCAGAATGTCACGTTGCAAAATAATGCATCAATTTTCAATAAATATCTAATTTTTAGAGAATAAACAGCGTTCAATAACTATTAAACTAACTGCTCATGAAACTTTAGAATAATCCATGCCACGAGTTCGTGGTTCTGTAAAAACTGAATTCATTAAATTTTTAAGAATAAAGTCTTGAGACTTTGAAAGACATATAGAAGGCATTTTAAAGAAACTTAGATTCGTTAATATAACTATTTAACCATGCATATAAGCTTTTTATTGCTTCTACATTTTAACTAGAAATTGAAACAATTCCATCTAATAAAATTTGCTGTATCCTTAGGAAAGTGCAATTCCTTCCTTTTTATGCACTTATGGAGCATACCTGAAAAAGAGCATTTTCATTAATATACAAAGAGTTATAAAGAATTAGAATAATGAAATATTTCTATTCATTTCATTGTTAGAAACAGCGTGCGTAATAATTTTCTTCAGCAAATATTTACCTTTACTTATATCATTATTAAATACAAATGCCCTAAGGCTACAAATGTGAAGTAAAGTTATTCACTTTTATATTTCAAATCATTTCATTTAAAATCTTAGACTTTTTGCAATAAACCGGAAAAAGAAGCTTCTTTTTATAGTTTTTTAGGTACAAGTTATTTGAATATGGTAAAGCGCATAAGGCTATCTCCTTGCGAAGGAATGCCTTCGTCGACGTTTTTATAAAGAAAACTAGCTCGTACTCACGTTATACATGGGAAAACGCATGAAAAACAATCACGGAGCCAGCTGTTCGCCTGGAGTTGAAACCGAGTCAATCTATCAGTAACCAGCGAACTATTAAGCCACTGATGGAGGCCTTCTCGGGTAGAAAGCGACAAATAAGAACTTCTCAAGTACAAAGAAATTAGACATACGATTTGCAGTACAGACGTTGTAGTGGTTAGGGATACTGACTGTCGTACGAATGACTTCGGGTTTCGCATCCCGTAGAAGGGATGGATGTTTGTAAATGTATAGTGTCTGTGCGGCATGGGGGCCACACAAACCATACGGAGAGCCAAAACTTCTCTCGGGTGGTTTGGTGGTAGGGAAAAGGGTGTGACACACTCGAACAAATCTCCCGGTTTGCTGTTCTTCAGAATTGGAACGTAACTGAGCAAAGTCAGACTGTTACGTATATGGTGCTCAACGTTCGTGTCAACTGCAGATGTTAACCTGCACACCTTGCCACGATAAAATTCGTAGGTCTTTTCGGGTTAGATCAGACAAGTGAGATATGCCACAACTGATATAGGATTTTACTGCTTAATATGAATGAATAATACAATTAATGCACATTAATATTAATTATGACATTATTAATATAAATATACAAAGTAATAATAGGAACTACATTAGTTATTGTACTCTACTTCGTATATTATGTATATAATTCCAAAACTTTGGTACATTGACGAAAGTGATTATTTAGATCCATAATATAGTGCTAAATTCGCAATTTGCATGGATTTCGTCCTATGATGTGCAGTGTTTATTGCAGTATGATTTTATATGGTTGCTATTAATCTTTCATAGAGTTGATTGTAAAATAAGTAAGTATATTTTCTTACCGCTGCGCAAGAAGGTAACCTTGTATTTATTTTACTCCAGCGGAAACAAAGTAAAATTGTTAATTTATGAATTTAGTCTAAAATTGTAAATTAAATATTCTGAAACATTTCTAGAATTTCTTTTGATTTCAAACTTCCTTCATTAAAATTTTTGGTGCGATATATAACACAGATTTAAAATGGTTCTATCATAAAATACCCTTTATTTGAATTTATATTTGGGGATGCAATAGCCTGCTAAACGAAAGAGAAGTATCAGAAAGTTTAAGCATGTTTTTACGATTTTAAAGTTTCTAGAAATGAAACTTGGATTAGAAAACGGAAAATAAAATAACTGTAAAATCTTTGCTTTCCTTACTTTTCTTTCCGTCTATTTTAAGAAATCAGAGTTAATATTTCACGGGAACTCAAATAAAGGTTGATAACGCTCAAGCTTCTGAGATAAGAATTTCATATCATTAATCAAAACATTCGTCTAAGCTAAGATGTCTAAGCTAAAATGTTGCCAAAAAAATGTCGTTACGTTTATCCTTCTCTTTCTCAGTAATGGATTTTGAAATTTTTCCAAAAGATAAGAGGTTTGGAAATGCTACTTTCAGAAAACCAGTTAAATGTTTAAAAACATATTCAAAATATTAAGAAGCTGGATAAAAGCATTATTTAAAACCTAAAATATAAATGGCATTAATGTGGTCTGTAAAATGTTTTAAGTGCATCGAATTAAAATCTCGTCACTTGCGTTTCTTGAGCTCCAGAAAATCTCAATGGATATATTTTCTATTATAAATTTTTCGTGTCTGGCAACTCAGAGAAACAAATCTGAGTTTTTTCACTGTTTGTTTTCATAACATATGTATTTTACACGATTTTAAAGAAATTATTTCCAATAGGATCTGAAAAAAAGAGATATACATTTATTCGCTTACCTTTCAAACTCAGTTTATTTAGCTAGGGCTATAGAATTCATAGGACCGTGTATTCCTTATATTTCAAAATTGTTCAATATTTAAGTACTTTCGATTTGTATTTAAGTCTTGCGGATGACAATAATCTAGCATCTGCGGTATTAATATTTTTGCATTCTTTATTTCCATGAAAAATTCTTCAAAGATTTCAGAACCTTTTTGATTCCAAAACCTTTTTAAATTTCAACCTCAATTTCATCTCTTTATATATAAATAATTTAAAGAGTTTACCACTGAAATTTTAATATGACAGTATGTAATTCAGTAATATGAAAAAAAGCGAAACTTATAAACAGCTGTCCAAGATTTCTTATTTATTTACTTATTTATCCGGTAATGTTACTGCAAGAAACGTTATTCAAATTCAAATGCTGTAATCCATTACAAATTGTTGATGAAATGATTTCTAAAAGTTCACTGACCGATGGGAACCGTCTCCTTCTAATGTAAGTGCCATTAAATATAATGGATCATGGTTGTCAACGACGGTTTTGATAACATTAACCGAATAATAACATTTACTGATGAGAGAAGATATCCTTTAAAATAGAATTGTAGATATAACTAGAAGCATAGATATGCATTTTGACAGTATTTTAATTCTGAAAATATTCATTATTGGTGGAATATCTGGAAGGTGTTGCTTAAAATTTAATTTATGAGCAGTTTATAATACTTCTAAAACATATTTGACTGATGCTGTATCCGTCATTTTAATAATCGGACGAGATCCCTATTCCAGCCAATTTTATAGGAAATTCACCGATTGCTTCATGACCATCTTCAGAAAGTTCAGTACATGATGTGTTTGGAATTTTTTCAGAAAGCTACTGGCAGATAACTTCTTGTGTCACCTGAATTATTTTGTCCATCATATCCGTTCAAGCATTAAATTTCGCACAATTCATGCCAGTTGAGGCATTGCTTTCTTTTCTTCAGTTTCCTGTTGCATCACTTATTAAAAGGTTGGCATATTTACAGCACTTCTTTACTGTCCTGTATGAGACGCAGTTCCAAGACATGTTTAGAAAATGCAGCTCATCAAGGAGCTTAGCTTTCTTTGCTTCTGCATTTGCACGTATATTTGTATCTCCCGTGTTATGAAGGACTCTAATACAAATCTTACGGCAATAATAATCTTTCTTCTTTATAATGAACCATTAATCACATCATTTAATTAGAGCTGTGATATTTGTTTGTAAATATATAATCTTAGTATGCTTAAGAGAGAAATTTACGTTATGTCCTCTGCAGTTTTCAGTAAATATATAACATAATTCTTCAGTTATTTATCCTATTTCAAAAGCCATTTATTAAAACTTACTGACATTAATTATATCTTTCGTAGATCTAATAAAAAATTAATCCAATCGTTTAATTACGGATATGGCACTTGTTGGTAAATATCTTATTTCAGCATTCTCAATATAGACCTATACATTATGATGTGTGCAGATGTGAGTAAAAAGAAAAATATAATTCTTCAGTTAGGTATCTTATTCCAAACACTATTCATTAAAACTTACATTAATTATATCTGTAGGCAATTGGTAAACGCGTATATCCATATCACCCATATTATAAAGGACTCTAATAATACTCATCTTACAACAATAATACTCTTTCGTGGCTCTAATAAACCATTAATCACATAGTTGAATTAGGGCTGTGGTATTTGCTGGTAAATATACTATTTCAATATGCTTAAGTGAGATATTTAAGTTATGCGGAAGTAGGAAGAAATATCACGTTCTTTAATGAGTAATTTTCTTTCGAAGGCCATTCATTAAAACTTCCTGACATTAATTATATCTATAGGCTTTTGGTAAACTGTTAAAGACTTTCAAGCATCCTGGGAACAACCCCTACCATAACAAACAGTTTTCTTTGGTTTTTTCTACCCACACATATTGACGCAACATAAACAGTTACACGATCTTTCGATATTTTACAAACTTTTGAACTTTTAGTTTTAAGTAATTAAAATCCATGCTGCTCATTTATTTCTTTTTAAAATATATCTGAGTTTACTTACTTACAAAACTTAAGTTTAATAGAAGACTACTTTTATATTGCAGATTATGATATCAGTTTTATGATTAACTAGTAAAATATAATTAACAACTAATCCAGTAATTAAACCTAAAATATCAATTAAATAAATAATGTTAAAATTTGTATGCAATTTTGAAATTTATTTATTTACTTTTATAAAACATGTATTTACCATAAGGTACTTGATAAAAAATTTAACTTTTACAAACAATCGTCCTCTCTGTGTTTGTTTCTTATTCTTCATCAACAGTTTGTCATTTCTATTCTATTTCGTAAACTGCTGGTAATTTTTTTATCAGCTCACGAGTTCGCCGCATAATTTGTAGTGCTTTTCTAGATTCCATTTATGCATCCATGTCATCATTTTCCTTTGTATCAATTTCACTGATAAGTTCTGCAGTTCTTTAACACTTTCTGTTGTGAAACTATTAATGTTTTATAAACATATCCAAAGACAGCACCACTGGACAAGCCAAGACCAAGTGATCTTATACGATAATGTCCTTAGTTTTTTAAACCATTTAATAGAAATGCTCTGGCAAAAATCTTTTAAACTATATTTTTACAGTTTTGAGAATGACAACTTCTTAAGAATTTACTTATTTTAATGACTTGCGTCAGTCACACTTGTAAAACTTTGTTCTATACTATGATAAAAATAAAAGTGTTGATAAATAAACCAATCTCGTTCGTTTTTCTACTTCTACACCAATCATCACTATTAGCATTCTCCGATGGTAATCTCCACACTACCCAGGTAAATCAATTTATCCTTTTTTACTAGATTGCTGTACGTCTTAAATGAGTGAAAGGTATTTCTACTTGTGAAATATGTTTAATTTTGAACTTGATTATGTCTGGTAGACATCTTTAGTTCGTAGTGTTAGGATTTATTTTGGCTTCTGATAATGCGCAACAAATCAAAACTGGTTTCGATCTGAGTATATGTCACAACAATATTGATGAGTATTTGTACCCAGAATTACTGTCCTAATTCTTTCTATAAAATCATAGTCAAGTTTTTACATATATTGTCACAATTGTGCCGTCAATTTACGTATACTCTAAAACTCAATCATCATCTCTTTAATTTTATTTATCTATATATATGTTATATATCTGGATTTATATATCTGAAATATTAATTATAGTTTAAAATTCCTCCAAGTTTTCTTCTAGATGTTAACCAAATTTTCGAAAAGCATTAAATATGTTTTAAAAGCCTAACCTCCTGCGTTTGTAGAGCCATTAAACATTCTATTTTAGAGCAGAAGATGTGCAAAATGTGCATTGCCCTTGCTTAGACTTGAATTCGGTTATCGGCCGGTCGGGCTTTCCAATTAAACCCAGAAGGCACTGGTTATAGAAGGAGAAAATATCTTACATTCTTCTCCATTTGAAGAGTGACTGGAGAAACGAGCAACCATCGCTATATTCAGATGGTGAAAAATGAACACCCATCCCATTTTAGCTCGGTCACTATTTGTAGAATAATTTTTAATTTTCCGAAGAAATCCTCGATGATCTCACCGGAACTCGGACTCTGGGCATTCCGACTGCTCGCCGGGCGTGCTTTCCAATTACACTAAGAAGGTACACTTCAAAGACGGCGAAAATACCTTACTCTCTGACTATGCATGGCCACTAGCACTGGTATCGACTTATTTACTTTCTTCCAGGTGCTTATATTTACACAAGATTCAGTTTTGTTGGTCATTTTCTGGATATCTTTCCTTTAATAAAATTTGAAAGATTTTGCAATATCCTAGCCCAAACAATAAATTTTAGAAGCTGAATTTGCAGGGAGAGACGCTAATGCCTTTCCTAAAACGACAGGCTTTGCAGAGGTATCTAAAGTTGATTTTTCATGTTTGAATTCGCGGTCTTATTTCAAAAGAAAATTAGTAAAAATATCACTTGTTATGAATACGTTCTTGTTACTTTGGTAAGTTAGATTTAAATTTTTGATTCTTTTCAATCACCAAGGTTTCCTGCTTTTGTCAATAGCAATGGCATCTTTATTGCTGGGTCCATATTGTCCCTTTTAATAATACAGTAACTAGTTTCTTCAGTTTCTTAAACCAACTGCTGCTCACGTTTAAACATTTATGTGTGTTCTAGTAATGATCTGTAACACTGTCCACTTTCGTCTGTGTTATCAATTTCGAGTGGCTTGTATTCATTTAACAGCTCAGGTTTAATGTCTTTTATACAGTTATCAACCACGCGATGATCAGCGTCTTCCTTCTGTCCAGACACTTTCCTATAAACATTTATCAGCTTTACTTCTTTCCAATTTATAAACCATTCTTAAAATGATACAAAACCTCTCCTAGCATTTTAACAAAATTCACAGCTTTTATTAAGAAAAGAACTCTAGAGATAAGAATATTTCTTAGTTTCATAGCTTAAAAATATTTCAGAAGAGCAGTTTCAACCTCTCTCGCTTTTCCGTCTTTTCTGCGCTTTCTTGAGACATTTATATTTTATTAGTTCTTCATTGATTATAATTCTTTATTTACGTAAGTTGCACAATGATGTTTCGGAGACTCATAGTTTAAATGTAGTTTTCCTTTTTCCAGACTTAAATCGTTTTGCTTAGGTATTTTTGACAGGTTGCAAGTTAAGCACACAGCAAATACAAAACTAAATAAATACATGTTTATTCCAGTAATTTATTCGATGTCAAAATCCATCTTTCTAGTCAGCAGAAAGCACTTTGTCTTCTAATTCGATTTGCCCATTCTTGCAAGACCAGTGTTTTCTTTGCTTTCTCTACAATAACCATTCGCTTTCCATTCAAATTATATTGATGTAGTATGATGATACTAGAAAGTATATCACGAATGCTTTAGAGAACTCTTTGTGAACCTAATGTGTTTAGCTCAAAGGAAAAACATTGAAAGTGGAAACTTTAACTATTTCACAGAGAAATTGCCCGAAATTCAGATATTGTCAATTCACTCCAACACCTCTGTCAGTTTTCTACCTGTTACTTCCCCGCCACGATATTGCATGGTTCATTGGTTACTGGAATTGCTAAACGACATGCCAATTATTCTTTCGAACCAATAAAAGTAGCTCCCTTATTTGAATGCAACTTCCCTTTCCTTGATATTAGCGTCGATGTTTAACTATTGATTCTCGAAATTGCAGTTCTGTCCTAAGGGGAAAATCTCCACTGTGGCACGCAGTGGGTTAAACCGCACAAAAATCCCCAAGAAGTAATCGCTTCACTTAAGTAGGTTAGTTTTAACGCTAAAAAATTCTACTTGGCATAGGGAAAGAAATTGCATTCTAAAAAAATCATATATATGGAAGTTTTAGATGTTTGAGAGGAACAAGTTTTGGTCTCTATCGATCGAAGAGGTAATGTTGGGATGACAAAGTCGCACTTCCAACTCCTGTCAACTGGTATTCGACAAGGTACAGTTAGTCATTCAGGTCTTTTTTTGTTACTTTAATAAATTTCTGCTCATCTGAGCTCCAGTACGGACAAAGAGCTCTGAAAACAGTGTCTCAAAGGTAAAGAGATCGGGTGTAGAAAAAAGAATTAAAGCACTACATATATAAAGGATAAATAAACAGCAGTCCACAATAATTTAATTGGATGAACTGCAAACAGCTTTTACAGGTACAAGTAAGATATTGTGGTACTGAAGAAACAGACTGTTAATCTGAGTTTCATAAGCAGTGAAGAGATTAATAAACAGCGTTTTTTCTATTAATTGACATACATTGACATTAATTGACAATATTGGTTCCTGGAAATTTGAACCCAATAAGCGGTTGATTTTATTAACTAGCGTATACTGTATATATTAACCAGTATATATATGTATTTTGGGGTTAATCCAAGATACACTGTAGACCTGTTTCATCTACAATATGTGCGTTTTATAACAGTACTTTCTAGACACTTTTTAGAACATTAGGTATTTTGGAAGCAGCAAAGATGAAAAATGTGCAACGCCTTCTCCAGGAATCGAACCACGGACCTCTGGAATACACTCCCAGCGTACAGACCACCACACCACAAAGGCGGGAGAAATACCTTATAACTTTAGGCCATTCATTTGAGTACCATGCTCTTGTAGCAGATAAATCCGCATCTTTTATTCATTATAATTGTGTTTGTAAGAGAAGTTTTCTTCCACTGGTTGAACCAACTATATAGTGTTATGAAATCACCTTTTCCCATTTTTAAGGTTAAGTGCTTAGCTTTCTGCTGCATCAATGGATCTCTAACATCTTTTTCATGAACTTTCGTAAATCAAAATTTTGAAGTTTCCGTCTTCACATCCGTTTCATGTTTTCATTCCGATTTTTCTTTGATTTGCAGTAGAAGAGGGGTTGGAAAACATTTAACTTAAGAGCAGCATTCTGTTTACTGATTTTTGAAGCAGGTCATAGCCCTGTAATAAATCGACTTTATCCCTTAAATAATTACGCGTTTTAAGAGTCTCTAATTTTTAAATGAATAAAATAGAGCAAAATTGGCTAAAATGATAAGAATAAATAAAAATGACTAAATAGAATAAAAAATGAACCTTTCATTGAGCAGACAACTCATCAAAATGTAAAGTTGAACAATTAAAGAAAGGCATGTTTTTGTGCATAAAGTATCTGGAAGCTCATCTGGAATTCCTCAGCGTAAAAATTGTTGATGCAGCAAAAAACGTAAAATATGAAAAAAGGATTCTTTCGTACACACGGTTGACTTAATTAAACGGGAATAATAATTATTATCCTTAACCTGCTCCGCCATAGGCACTGCAGGTGTGAATATTAATCATCACTTCGGTCGTTGCACCAGCAATCGACTTTGTGTGGACAACGGAACACGCCAATATAAAATTTGAAATTAGGTAAAAAAAGCAACTTTAATCTGGCGTTGATTTTTCAAGAGAAAAAAAATTCCGCAGAAACTTTTTTGCTGCTCAGGAAGTTTTTTGTTGCTCATACGTAACTGATCGTTCTTGAAATCGATAGAGTTATTTAAAATTCGCTACAAAGACTGGTCGTTGCCTAAGAACTTTTTATGACTTAAAGTTAAAAACAAATTGTTTGGTGACTCCGTCCTTTACTTCGAGACATTTTTCTATCATTTATCAATTTTTATAATCTATTTTTGCATTATGTACGTACCTTTTTTATTTGGAAGCTTTATTTGATTCAAAATATTCATTATGTAATATTTTTATGATATTAACCGAATTCTTTATCACAATAAGAGAGGTATTTTCCATGCTTTCGTACCCAAACAGGCTGGTTTACCACAATTCGATAACAATATTAACCGCCACCTCATTAAACGGTGGTTACTGTAATACCAAAAGCGTTCAAAAAAGTGTTCTGTTGTTTGTAAAGATATGGCATTTAGTTACTCGAATCGTATGAATCTTCTAAAGCTTCGATATTCGAGAATTTCTCTCTGTTTTTGAGATTCGAACTTTTAGAATATTAACTTGAAAAAAGCATATTAATCATTTTAACTTAAAATTTCAAAGCGATTAACTTCACTGACGTACAGCAGAAGCATTCATTGAAAACGTACGCGGTACTACAATATCAGTGGCATCTGAATGCCCCTAATCAGCTCACTGTTTCAGAACGCCATTTAGCAAAATCTACTGGAATGTTCGAAGTAAACATTGCAAAGTATTTCCTCAAAAATTCTAGAAACTACGTCACGAATGATCTGGAAAAGTTTACATATAAACAAATTATTACTTATAAGCCTCAGATAAAAAGCTGCGTCACGGGCTACATTATTCGTCTGCTCAGGCACGGCAATTGAATTATGAGTCTAAATGCAAATATTTTTTTAATTTATATCAAGAAAATAAATCTCAGCTGTCATGAGGTTTTAATTATTATTTCATGCACTAGGTTTCTTTGTATCTTCTTAATGAATGTAGGTGTACTTTAAAAAACTATATTATTAAATTTGCTCTCCTTTAACTTCTAAACTTGCATCTATTCTTAAATTATTAACCTGAATATGAAGATAAACATGCAGCAAACATTTTGTTTCTTACGTTTCTTGAATTATGAGGACGGGTGTGTTAACCATCTAACATAGGATCAAGGCATCAAGAGATGTCAGCATAAAGGGACATGAGACTGGAAATTTCATACAAGCAAAGCCACTTCATTTTCCTACCCATGCTCATATTAAAAACTTGCACTTTTTACATTTACTGTAAGCAAAACAAATTATTGCACGGCTTTAAATTCTGAATCTTTGAGCGAACCCATCAGCGGCTCAGCTGTTAAGTCGCTGAACATTGTTAATTCAGACTTGGGTTCGATTCCAGGCGAACGGGCTGACGCTGCATGTACGTTTACCCCATGTGTAAACGTGTATATAAGTCAGTTTCTATTAGAAAGTCCTCCTTGAAGGCACCCCTCCTCTTTAACAGATAGCCCAAGGGTGCTTTGCAGTTATCAGATAAATCGAAACAAAATCATACAGAGAGACAGCTTTTAAAAAATTTGATCTTTTAAAAATATTAAGTAATAAAATTTGAAACTTTTCAAATTTTAAATTACGTCCAAAGGGGCATTTTTTTAACATTTTGTGTGTTACCTCTGTTTATTAAATATCATGTTCCTCGCACTTAAACCATAAAACTCAATTCAACAGCAATATCACAAAATATTTAAAAGAGCATATCTGTAGAATTCCCGATACACAGTCTCGCGTATAGGACATAAAAAAAATTTTTTTTTTCGTACAGTGCTGCCACTGCTCGCTTTGAAATCGTTGAGTTTCTCAATCAAAACCTCATAAATGCTTTATAAAATACGAAATAGGTAATAAAACAAATTCCAGATTTGGGCTTACAGATGCCCATATTCGGGTGCAGACGTACGTTATTCAAAATTTGATGGCTCTAGGTACCGTTGTTTTATCGCAATGCGAGAAACATACGTATATTTATGCAAATTATTCATTATTTTACAGAGCCCACCAGCGGTCGAGCGGTAAAGTCGCTGAACACTGGTAGTTCGGTCCGAGGTTCGAATCCCGCGAACGGCCTGCCTGCATGGGCGTTTTCATAGTTTTCCCCATGTGTAACATGTATACGAGCCAGTTTCTCTATGAAAGTCCTCCAAGAAAACATCCCTTCCCTTAGAAAGATAGCCCTAGTGTCTTTTGCCATAATTAAATAAACCAAACCAAACATTATTTTATGAGGTATTTCTCTCACCTTCTTAGCGTGGATTTATGGTGTAATGGCTCTGTACGCTGGGCCGGTATTTCCAGATGTCTGTGGTTCGATTCCCGGCGAAGGCGATTGCTAATTTTTCATCTTGCCTGCTTCCAAAAAATCTTAATGTCTTTACAGTGGCGCCCGAACTAAAAGGGCTGTGGATGATGAATCTCCACACCCAAGATTTGGCTATTGGGGCCCCTAAAAAACCCCAGTCGCCCTTTGAAAGGGGGAGTATATTATGTATTTCTCCCACCTTCCTAGCGTGCCTTCGTGGTGTAGTGGTTCTGCACGCTGGGCCGGTATTTTCAGAAATCCGTATTTCGATTCCCGGCGAAGGCGTCGGTAATTTTTCATCTCTCCGGCTTTTCCAATTAACCTAATGTCTCTACAATTTTATATCTTTAAATTTTATACAGGGCTCTAATATTTAGTGGTAACAATTTAAAAAGTGATTCGACGTGTATAGTGAATCAAAGTGAAATGTCAAAACGAAATTAACAGTCGTTCTGGGCTAACGCCCTTTGAGCTAAAGAGCGACTGCATAATGAATAAAAAAACTTGGTAAGAGATGCTTTTGATGCTATTAATATATTTCATATTATTCTTCTAAGTGAGAAGTCATAATCTGAAAACCAAAATGAAAAAAAATCATTTCTAACGCATTTCACATTCGATGAAATCATTTCAATTTCGATATTTATCGCCGTCATGAAATAAATAAAATATGCTGAAACGTATGAAACGTACACTATGAAAAATATACAAAGCATTATCCTCATTGAAAACATTCATTAAAAAATTCAAATCTTATTCTCTGAAAACTTATACAATGGTGGACTATAACCGAACCTATTTTTTAGAGGTTTTAAGTATCTTGATTAATAGTTTCGAAGTGACTAGAGAGGGAGGGAAGAATTTATCAAAATGTGAAAAAGAGTTGCTTGATCATAAATAAAAACAAGAATGAAATAACAACATTTTCTTTATATTCTCTTTCATCCTACGTACACGCTCTAGAATAACAGTTAAACATTGGTAAATCCAACTTTCTTTAAACACCTCATGTAAAATATTCATATACTCCAAAAGCTGTCAACACATCAGAACAAAATTGTCTTAACGGAATGGTTTCGTTAGGTTAAATATCATCTGGTTAATTATTGTTTGATGGCTTAACTCCAAAACGAAAGCTACTTTCTAAGCAAATCAAGAATTTATTACATATCCAAAGCATGAATTGTTAGTTGACAGTTTCTTCCTCTTGCTTTATTACCATAAATTATTTCTAACTACACTTTCTGATACATTATATGCATTCTGTTTCTCCATCCCAGTTTCAGAGCTTCACATTTGTTTCCTAATTTCTTCATTCTTTCTCCATTCTGTGGATGTATTTATTAAAAATTAAAGCAACAGCTTCTCTGTTTATGTAGTTGTATCCGAACAAAGCACTCAATGGGGTATTCTTTGTTCTTCCTTATATCCATATGTGTTAGGATTATTCACTGTCTTCAATAACAAAATTGCACTCTTCATTCAGATGCTGCTCTAACTTTTTTGTGCACTGTGAGTTTAAAATTTCGCTGTGAAGCCTGTAGCTCTTTCATGAATAAAAATCACTATGTATTTCTTTGTTAAACTATCTAATCAAGTGGCAAATTATACCACTTCAAGTTTATTAAAAATACAAATTTACCCCATCTTTCACTGAATACCGAAATATAGATTGCAGTAAAGCGTGTGAATTGAAAGCCTCAAAACTTACAAAATGAAAAAGCAGTACTTTAAGTTAGATCGCTGAGGAATAGGTTAAAAATACTTTTAAATGAGTTGCCTTTTACATAATTCCGTTTTTGAAATTTACTCATAATAATTTTTGAAATGCGAAAATATACACGCATTAATGTTTTTATTATTTTATAACAGCAAATAGGATAAAATCCTTCATATCGGAAAAAATTACTGAGTTCCAAAGCTACAGAAATCTTCCAAATAAGACATCTAATCCGCAGTCTTACACAGCCATACACTGTAATGACTGTAATAGGTATTTGAAGTGCTATTAGTTGTATTATTGACTTAATAACATGGTAGAGCTTTAATATAGTTCAAAGAGTTAAGAACGAAATTTTTAAGGCTAAAGCAAGAGTTAAATATTTTATGATCAAATTTAGGAACAGCCAATAAATTTAACTGAAAAAAAGCAAAAGATAAAACTGAGCTTATTATAAAGCCATTCGAATCTAGGAATAGAGTAATAAATTTAACTTGTAGAGACATTAGGTTATTTTCTAAGCAGGAGATGTGGCAGAATATCCGAAAAATGGGTAATGCCCTCGCTGGGACTCGAATCTGGATCTCTCGAATACGCGCCGAGTATGCTAACCGTTACACCACGAAAGCATGCAGAAAGAAGGCAGAAGGGCAACTGGGGATTAGGGAACCCAACGTCAAATCATGGTGGTGAAGAATCATCATCCTCCACCTTTTTAGTCCGGGAGCCACTGTAGAGACATTAGGAATTTTTGAAGCAGGTGACATGAAAAATGTGCAATGCTCTCGCCTGGACTCGAACTTGGACGTCTCGAATACGCGCTAAGAGTGTTAAAAGTTACACCTCAAACGGATGCTGCAAGGAGGGAGAAAATACCTTATAAACTTTGGTACCATAAGACTAATTTGTTTGGGTAGGTGGGTCGGACTGCACCCGCTTCTGGTACCTTATAAACTTAAAAAAAAAAAAAAAAAAAAAAAAAAAAAAAAAAAAAAGCTAAAAATGATATAAAATTAAGGCTAGTTAGTATTAGATATAAAACTAAGCCTATTTTCGAATTATCACTTCATTGATTTTATTTCTTGAAATATTTATCTAAGACATATTTCCGAAAAATATTTTTTTATATCCAAAGTTTCAATGGGTTATAAATATCAAACTTACTTTTCCTGATATTAAGTGCATAATCATATTTCATCGTAGCAGAAGATTAATTTCAAATTATGTACTCGAAAAATTTCAGAAATAAGCTCAGGAAAAGTTACTGTATTTGGAAATATTTAAATATGTACCAGTACTGCACCACATGCTATTCTAATAAAAAAAAATAAAAGGCACTATGCAAGAAAAAAGATAAGTTTAGCCCTGATTTTAAGAGATAATTTTTCAATGATTTCATTTTATAATAAAAAAGTTTATTATTTTGTTCAAGTAACGCAGCAAGTTTGACTTTAGTATAGCTTCTCAGCAACTGATTTTTTTTTTTTTTTTTGCTTAATATCTTTATACCTGTCCTTTCTCATTTAAATGCTATTTTGTGCCATTTCAGGTTTGTTATTAAAGCGAAAAATGTTAAACATATAAGAGATAAACACTTTTTTGTGAAATTGTCTTTCTTAACTGAAATATGTTTTTGTGTGAATTAAACAAGTCTTTTAATTTGGTGATGGCAATATTTCGTTCTGTTAATGAAATCCTTATTCAAATTAAATATCCGAACTTTCTTTGCAAGCTAGTTATCAATAAAAAGGTAAGTTCAATTTTCCATTGTTTCCTTGAAATCATGTTGTCATATACTGTCTAGCTTTGAACAAAATGACCTAATAGCATCTAAACGGGTCTGTTTAAGTAAACTACTTGCTATGCACTTCATGTCTAAACTTTAGGTGTTAACTCTCCTAGAGGGCTAATTATCGCCTCTCTTAATGCTTATTCTGAGCTCAAAAATAAAACTCAAAGCCAAAAGAGTTTATTATCCATGGCTTTATGTCAACTAAAATTAACAAAAGAAATTGTTTCGAGTTCTTATGGATAGTAACTCGAGGTCATAAAGTAAGAAACATAACGTTTATAAATTGGCATGGTTTTTCTTAAGCAGACACATATTATTAGCCCGGGATTCTTTGTGATTACATTTTTGATTTTATGCAATTATATTGATATATTTATTACATCACATTGTAAATACTTCTTACATCATGCTAAGATTTAATAGCTGCTTTCGCGAATATGAGAAGTAATTATATTGTGTTCAAAATTCTTAATTATTTTTCTCACAAGTGAAAGGATGGAAAGGAGAATTTAGAAGAAGAAATAATGAAATAATTTATGTAAAATTTGTGATTTATTACGATCTTTGAAAAGACTAGTTTATACTTAGCTTTTTATATACTAAAATAAAGAAAATTTATAAAAAAATTCAAGTATGCATAAAATTACAATAAATTCTAATAGAAATTCTTGAAAAGCCAAAGTATTAGTTTTCTCAATATCTGTCCCATGCATTGTTACAGTTCTTAGTAGTACGAAATAACTGACCACTGGTGTAGATCTCACGAAAATAAGCGCTTGCTGTTAAAGGTGCAACTCATATTGATAATTATTTTTCCTTAAGATGAGTTCGCTATTTCTGCCTTGCAGTGATAATATATTGTTACGTTTTTCTCTTCTGACACCAGTTGTTACGTTATTTTCTTCCTTCGCGTTCGTACAGGGTTCGTGGGTATTTGGAGTGAATAATGACAATACTACTTGATGCAGTATCGAAACTCACTGTATTTATCAGTATTAATCAGGACAGCTCCAAAACACGTTTTTACAGTCGTCGATGAACTGCCATAAACACGCTGACACGATCAGCGACACAGCCTCCAGATTACCAGGCTATCACGATGGAAACAGCTTCACGCAAAGCACTAGAGTACAGCTCCCGACTCTGCTTGGTCGTTCCCGGAACTCCATGTACTCTCGAGACTCTCCACGCTACAACTCGCGATGCACTCGACGACACACAAAGCACAGCTCCCGACTCTTTGGTTCAGTCGTTCCCGGAGCTCAACACGCTCTCTCGGCGATGCACTAACCGCGATACGCTACAAGACTCTTTCGGTGCACTCGACGACCCACTCGGCACTCGCTGCCAACTCGATCGACTCCGCAGAGATTGACTCGCTAGACGAGACACCAACTCGATACTAACTATCTCACACTCTAGACAAGGCTCACACACTCTAACTGACTGCGGAACTAGCAGGGTTTATATAGCTTTCGGCTTTTGTTCGAGAACATTCTGGGTTAAACCCGTAACAATTCGTTCCAGAAGGTTCTCCATCCGTCCATGGCATATCGCCAATTTTGTCGCCAAATGGGCGATTTCTCGCCAAATGTGGCAACCCCGCCTTTCTTTGCCATTTTATGGCAATCCTAAAACTGCTTTGCGGGAAAGCTATCTCACCGCGCCTGTACCTTTCTTAACAATATGCTTCCAGAATCTAAAAGCGTGTAATCATTCCTTGGCTCCCAAGGCACGAAATTTTCATATAGCAGTACTTTAGTTTAACAGAGCATGTCTTTCCATTTCTTGGTACTGTCATACCTTCTATCATATGTTTTTCTTCTCCTCGTAACTCACTGAAGATACGGTAAGTATAATTACATTCAAACTGTATGAGTCTCTCCTCAGTATTCCTTATTGTACTCTAGTAAGTCAATTTCTTTTAAAACGATAAATTACTAGAGCACTTATTCATCAATACATTGTAAAACGTATTACAGATATATTTGTCCTACCATAACATTAAACTAGTTATGTCAAACAGAAATATCAAATTTCTTGTTTCTTTTCAAACTAGCACGTTGCCTTCTGCAGAAATTCAGTTATATGCATACAGCTAACTTTCTTTCGTGTTCGTATATTCATCTAAATTATTTAGCCGAAATAATGCTAATTTGACATTTTTCCAAGCATTCTGAACTCTGCACTGCATGCTGAGTGCTCAAAATAGTTCTAAAATTTATTTTGCGGCATTTATCGCAGACCCTTACTAACAATCTATCTTTGATGAGGAAAACATTATTTTATACGGAAACCTAAGAATTACATAACTAAAATCCGGCTCCTAGTAGACATTCAGGCGACTTATCGCCCCGTCTTAGAGAAATAGTGATATAATATGAACTCAGAAGAAGGTTTAAACTAAACCTTTTTATTGTAACTCCAACTTAACACCTATCACAAAAGAATCACCGCTGCTTGCGAGAACTCGCAGAGCATGAATATTTGAGTAAACGTAAATAGTTAATGTATGCGATTTATATGACAGATTTCTGCAATACTTCTTGGTTCAGGCTTCTAAATAATCGAGCAAATACAGCTAGAAAAAGTTTAAAGTCGATTAAGGTGATTCTGAGCGCTAGAGGAGAAATACTACGAAGATCAGCGGTTATTAACAAAAGCTTATTTCCAACTTAAAGAGCTTTGTTTTATATACACTTTAAGTAATTTAAATACTAGTGTAGGAAGACGCAAATGGAAGTGGCAGTAAAGATAAAAATAATAGGATAGTGTATTAACAAACATAAAATTCTTACAATCTGAGCATCTTTAGATGACGTCCTTAATTTATTTTACAAATATATATTGATTTTTAAATATATATTGATTTTTAATTCTTAAATTGAATAATACACATAGAATTGTTTGAGATTCCAGAAATGGCTCAGAGAACATTATTTTAATTTATGGTATTCTCTCTTTAAAAACTTCTGCAACTTCTTTATTCGGGAAACAAAAAACAAGTGTGCAGTTATCGTGTAATATAGAGTGTAATTCTGGTGTAAAAAAACTAAACCAGTCAAGTCTACTCATATTCAGTTACGTAATGAAACTTAATATTCAGGTTTTGAACATTTCAACTTCCTCTATCAAATCAATCAAATTTTCTTACTGGTCCATATACCACTTATATACTGTATAAATGGTCCATATAAAATACTGTCTAAGTCATCCATAGACCACTTAGACAGTATTTTACTGTTACACTAGCTTAAAGATAAACAGGCAACGTTCTTTTCGAAAAGAATATTTATTTCGAAAGACTAGCATACATAAATCGCTTGCACTCAACGTGTATGGTATATATAAATATAAACTAAAATATGCCAGATATGAAACTCTAAATGGGAAAAACTGAAAAATTAATTTATGAAATTTTGGAACGTTTATGCTCCAGTTGTTGCATAATAATTTAAACACGCTAAAACATTCACTGCTGAGCACTATCAAAACATTTCTAAGTATACTATAGAGCTATCATAACTTAAAATAATTTTAGAATATTTTACAAATGTTATTGAGAAACGAATAGTACAGGGGAAAAAAACAGTGAAGATGTTTTGCAGTCCTATGGATGATATTTACGGATAACTTTATAGAAGTCATGTTTGTCCAATTTAGCCAGAAGAGATTTTGAAGAATTTAATATTTGCAATTCCAGTGAGAAATTTTTCAAACGATACTTTAAGGTAAGCTATTTTTATTTAAGTTTTTTTTTTCAAAATCTAGAGATGCAGAGTTAAAATTTTAACACAGCAACTTAAGCAGATTGCGACTCAAAATGCATAGTTGTTTAACTGTACTTGTGTCTACTGCAGATAGCATTAAATGGAACTATTATTTGCAGTTATACTAAATATTTTAGTATTTCGAAAGGGATAGAGTATAATTAAGTTATAGTATATTAAATATTATTTAATTACACAATTACCGTTAAAACCGACATTGTATTTGGCATTTTTATTCTCAGTAGTAGGTAGACAGCTTTTTAATTACAGGAAGTCTGTTTGCCGTAGAAGATATGGGTGCAAGGAAGCAGATATGCTTCAATTGTATCTTGTAGCTAGGCTTTAAAATAACGTATACGTATAAATTGCATGTCATTGCTTAAAATCTTCCTTAAAAAGCACTTCTCAAACATTAGCTGTCTATCAAATTGTTGGCAATCCTTTACTAAACAAAAATTTATTGAACTTCTGAACTTTTAATATAAAACTTGAAAATAACCTCTATTATGCATTTAAAAGCTGGATTCTAAGTTTAAAGTTGGGTCGGAGATGAAATTCACAGAAGTGTTTTGTTCATTTTATTATGTTAGTTTTTAAGGAATCATAGATATATGTAAGAGTCCTTTTTTAAACCCAGATGGTTTTATTATTTTGATGAAATAACTGAAACATGAAAACGAGGTTCACTTTTGATAGCAATAAATACGCTTAATAAATCTTAAAATCTTTACAAACGAGATTGAAAAGAAGATTCAATCATGAAATAAGTCTTTTTCTGCCTGAAATATGCTACGACGTCAAAGAAATAAAACGGAAAATACGTGTGAATAAAATTTTATGAAATGTTTTTAAAAATATTCTTCTTTCGTATCTCAAAGCTAAGTATAATTTAATAAAATACACATTTCCTACAGAACTCAATTAATTGAAATGATTATGCACATCAGCAGCGTTTTACGACACTTAACAAAGAGCTTCCTCACAAGATCGAGGTAGAATTCTAGTTCTTTATTTTCTCTTTAGATTTACTCGGTCGTCTGAAAACTGAATTTAATAAAGTATTCTTTAAGACACATTGTTCATTCTTACAAATGAATATCTGAAAAATGTTTTCAGCAAAGTTAAACTCGATTGCTAATATTTTAACTTGTTTTAGCATTTTATAATTGTAATCATACTTCTAGCCTAATTTTAATATTTAGAGTCTCATATGAATATATCAGTACCTTATAAAAGCGGGTTAGCTTTCTAGATTAACGAATCTTGTAGAGACAGTAGGTTATTTCGAAAGTAGGTGATGTAAAGAATGAGCATTGTCCTCGCCGGGAATCGAATCCCGGACCGCTCGAATACGCATCGAGTGTGCTGATCATTACATCACGAAGGCATGCTAAGAAGGCGGAAGAAAATGCCTTATATATTCCCCTTTTAGAGGGCGACAGTGGATTAGGGAACCAATCGCCAAATCCTGGTGGTGGAGAGTCATCATCCACCATCTTTTTTAGTTTGGGCGACACTGTAGAGACATTACGTTATTTTGTAAACAGGAGATGTGAAAAATGAGCAGTACCCTCGTCTCGACTCGAACCTCTCGAATACGCGTCGATTGAGCTGACCATTACACCACGAAGGCATGCAAAGAAGGTGGGAGAAAAACCTTATTACCTTCTGCTTAAAATAATATCAAATCGATCCTAAAAGTTAATTTCCCTCAAGATATTCGCATACGTACGAAGGGCTGAACACGAACTTCATTCCTTTACAACGTAATGAACCGTTTAATCGTAAATTTGCTCTTTAATTAACCGAATTAAAGTGTAATTAAATATTAAGAAGAAAGAAAGAATTGAAGAGCAACATTTTGGTATAAAATAGAAAGAAAAGGATTAAACTCTTTAGAGATAAATGTTTTTTGAGCTTTAAGCTAAAGAATATTAAAATTAAACTCACTGAAGGGTTAACAGAATATGATGTCATATACGTTTTTAAAAAATCTATTTGATAAGTTTAACAAACTTCTTGGGTAATTTTAAAGGCACTGAAAGTAAAAGGATGTTTAAAAGTTCAATAACGATTAATTATTCAAAATGAATTAATCAATCATTTATCGTAATATTCAAGCTCTAGAAAACGAAATTGGGACCATCTTTTAAATTGGTAGATATACATTTTATACTACTAAAAATGAATGTAGTAAATACTTCAGAAGAGTTAAAATTTGAAATAAGACTTGTAACCCTACTGCTCAGCACCTCCTAAGCCCAAATTTGAATTCAGAAATAAAATTATTCCTTTTCTATCAGCATTGTTAATTATCATTTAGTCTTCAATTTAGTTTTAGTTCTGAGAATTCCCAAGTGAAATTTAACACAGAGTAGTATTAACATTTGATATCATTCTTTTTTTCAGTACGGAGACAGAATTTATTTACACTCATGTCCATAAATTAAGGATAATGCAAAATCAGGCAAAGGTAGAGTTAAATGCAAAACAAATTTGACTTATTTTTAAAGCTTATTTATTAAACAAAAGGTAAAGAGCAAAAAAAGATGCTATATGTTTGATATTATTAAAAAAATTAGCGATTTTTTCTCCCTGGAGTAAATTACAAAAAAAAAAAACTATTTACAAAAAACCAATATTACATGGTTGGTATGATTGTTGATACATTGTATGTCTCCCAGACGATGCAATACAGTCCGTACAACGTTTAGGCATGCTGAGTATCAATTTATCGATCTGATCTTGGGGGATATTACAGCACTCAAAAAGCAATGCTCTCCGAAGTTTCGGTAGATATGTAGGAGGAGGTTGACGGGCTGCAACTCCTCGGCCAAGCATGTCCCACACGTGCTCTATTGGATTCAAGTCCGGTGAGAATACTGGCCAGTCCATACGGGTGATATCCTCCGATTGAAGGCATTCGCTTACGATGTTTGCACGGTGAGGACGGGCGTTGTCATCCATAAACACAAATTGTGCGCCCATGGCGCCCCGAAACAAACGTATATGTTGTTCCAGAATAACTTCCTGATATATTTGGCTTGTCATGGTTCCAATTTAAACATGCAGGTCGGTTCTGGAACCCAGAATAATTCCACCTCAAACGAGCACTCCTGCACCACCGTAAAGGTGTCGTTCAATGATGTTTTCTTGGTGGTAATGGGTACCTGGAGCTCTCCATATGAAAGTCCGACGAGAATCAGACTGCAAGCTAAACCTGGACTCGTCGGAAAACATCACACAAGCCCACTGTTGCGATGTCCACAATGCATGCTCTCTACTCCAGGCTAACCGCAGACGACAGTGAGTTGCAGTAAGTGGAACGCATCTGACAGGTCTACGAGCATATAGACCAATTTGCCCTAAGCGTCTGTACACGTTCTGTCTTGCAATTGTCGTACCAGTATCTGAAGAGAGCTAACGAGACAGGTCTGAGGCTGTGCTCCGCCTGTTTCTTTTGGCAGTAACTGCCAAATACTGGTCCTCATTCGGCGTTGTAACTCTGGGGCTACCTGTGCTGTAACGTCTACTCACATTACCATCATCTTGGAATCGTTGCCAAAGCCTGGAGATGACACTCTTAGCAATTCGAAGTTCATCTGATACTTCCAGTTGGGTACGCCCACATTCCAGACGGCCGATAGTTCTACCACGTAAAAAATCATCCAAATGCGTCCTTTGTGTTATAACTATACGGTTATTGTTATTGCACTGAAATGCTTATAAAGCGCCTGCGAACAATTTTACTTCTTTGCCTGTATGCCTTATATATCACTCTCTTACACTCTCGTCATTGTGACGTACCATCGGTGTCATCTGGTTACTTCCTGAAATTTGCATATGATTCTTAAAGATGTGTGTGTAGTGATTTTACAGTTGATATATTCGATTTCCGCGTGTCTCTGAATTATCCTTAATTTACGGACATGAATGTAGTTAGTGTAACTGTCAGCTTTTAAAAACGATGTGAAGGTCTCAGGGCCGCATATTAGAGAGAAATTAGAATTTTATTAGTAAATTAGATTATAGTTAAGAGTATTATCATGAATTAAGGACTTGAATTAAGACGAAGCAAATAGAGCAAGGTTGGAGAAGTGAATAACATACTGCTAAGTAATGGCAATGTAAAAAGGTCATAATAAAAATGATAATGTTAAGTCCCGATGCTTAACCCGCAAGTTTATATATGAGGAAAATTCATATGCATCAGCCATTGGCAAGTTCTTTGTTTTAATTATTTTTAATGCTAGCTTAGACTTTTTAATATTTTATATGAGGGAAAAAGGTTTCTTATTCAGCGAACTTTAGGCCTATAATTATTCCTATTAATTGTATTTGAACTCTAATAACTGTTATTCAATATCAATACAAATTTATCAAGATATGTTGCTCAGTTATCTACATTATTGTCACATTAACAAATTATTGCAGTAGTAGAAATTCTAAACTCAATAGAAGATTTTAAATCTTATTTTAAACTGGAACATTTTCTTACTGTGATGTAAAAATTACAAGTTATGTATATACATTCGCATAATTTATATGCCTACCGAAAGACGTTTGTATATGTTTGTATTAATTTTCGCATAGTTAAAAAATATGAAAATATATGACTAAGTTTAATGTCTGAAATGTGTTTTAACAAACATCTTGATTTTAAACTTCTAATTTGTAACTTCTTCCAAATTTGGGAACTTTTGCAATTAATAGAATAGAAAACTGTTTGCCGATTAGATTACTGTGATTGATTTTATGGAAGCATGCTCTTTCTAACATTAAGAATATTTTTTTTATTTTTTTCTAAAAACATAAGAAGAGGGATTTCTGTCACTAGCAATAGATTTGAAATGATTTAATTCCTGCGTAGATAATAATATAAAGAACTTTACAATAAAAAAATGCAAGAATAGAAAGTAGCTTTTTTATTTTTTTTTACTTTGCTTGTTTGGTTATAGGGTATTAGTTAGCTGTTAGCTGTTAGAACCAGATAAAACGATTAATTCAGAAGCTTATAGTGAACAACTTTGCCGTCTAAACTCAGAATTGATCAAAAAACTCCCACGATTGGTGAATATAAAGAAAGTGTTGTTTCATCATAAAAACGCTAGACCGCATACGGCTCGAACAACGCTAAAAAATTAGTGAATTTAATTGGATGCTTTTGCCACATCCTGCTTACTCCCCAGATATTGCCCCAACTGATTTTTTACTTATTTTGTGCCTTACAAAATGTTTTACTGGGGAAAAAATTAAATTCTAAACAGGATGTACACAATGAACTTTAAGTTTTTTTGCATCAAGTTTTTCTACAGCAATGGCATAAAAAGCTGCTTGTAAGAGGGCGAGACATTGTAGATAATAGAAGAAAATATATAATTGATTAAAATGTTAAACTGTATTTTTTATATTACTTAAAAATTTTTCCAAAAATTGCGCACGAATTTATGGACTGACCCAAAAGTTAGAGGGAAAATGTATCTTTACAGTATAAAAAGCCCGGATGAGACTGATTTTTTTCTTTCTTTTGACATGTCATCAAAAGTTCTTAACCATTAGAAACTAGTTACAGTAGAAAAATTTAGTTCCCTAAAGAAATACGTTCTTAAGGTGTTAACGAAGCTTTTGTCAGCTAATCATTGGAATATGGTAACAGGTAGTTTGGCGGCATTTTGGTAAGGCGATAAAGGTTACAACTAAGACTTTAGCAGTGTACATGGATAAAGTCAAGACTGTGCGCAATGTCATTTTTGTGCAATTCTGGGATTTTTTTTAAGTGAAAATATGTCGACGTGTACATGGATACCGTGTATGTGCAATTCTTAAAAACGCGGCAAGCAGTTTGCGATTCTGCACTTTCTCCCAATTTCGTATCTAATCTTCGTCATGATTAAGCACTTTTGTTCCATAAAAGTTCTAGCATGAGCGTAATTCGGCTAGCAGATTGTTGGAAAAAAATGTTGAGGGGAAAAACAAAAACAAAAACAAAAAAAAAAAAAAAAAAAAAAAAAAAACATGCCTTTACTTCGTGAAACAAAATCGCGTTCAAACAAAAACTAGCAGGTTGCTATAGCAGGGTTGGTCGCCAAATTTTCGCCAAAAAATCGCCAAGTTACCATAATCCAAAGATTAACCCTTTTGTCTTTATTAAAACTGTAGCTCATAAATTTGGAGAACACACATTCTTGGTCTGTTTATTTATCATTGTCAAATAATCATAGCTCTTGGATGTATATCTTGAAGAAGAATTCTACAAAAAAAGAAAAGTAATTGTCATGTTGCTTATAAATAAAATTTTTAAACCCCAGACAACTAACTCGTTTATTCATAAGGTACTGGCCCTGTGAGAGCTACTATCAAAGTTAAATCACTTTATCCATTCTGTATTTTATGAGCTCTTATGCACTATCTTAATTGGTCAAGTTAAAAGAGGATCTTTCTCAAGATCAGACAATTTACTAATAAGAAAGGTCTACATCTTCCTAATATATCATTTTGCTACAAGTGAAACATTGCAATGTTAGTGTGACATAAAAGAATGCTACGTACATTTTCAATTCGATAATAGACAGGCGCAAAATTAAACGCTTTTGCTACCCCATGTAATTACAAGCACAAGCTACATTAGATTATTCAGTATTAAGAAGTCTTTATTTTATTTGCTTTATAAGTAATGATAGATTAAAGTATGCGGCATATCAGATTTATCAGTAATTTAAAAGGTTGTAAGGTTTATCTTAATTTTTCTAACAGTTAATTTTGAGTTAAAGTTACTTTCCTCTCTTTCCTTAAATTCAGCTTACAACTTACGGCCAGAACTTATTTTCTGAATCGCGGTTGAATGCAAAGGAATAGAAGAAGTATTTAACTGTGAAGTTATACTGACTTCGTTAGAGATCCAGAGATTCTGATCAGCGCGCGTTAGCCTTTTGGCGATAATAACTACTTTTACGCTCGGCCGTATTTAGTTCGGCCTCGATAGCTTTGTCGTTATTTAGCGTTAAGGGACCAACTCTGCTAGAATATCTATAGCTTAGGCTATATCTTTTTAGTTTAGTTAAGTTTTATTACTTATTATTCCTGAGTTCAAGCCCAAGTGGAGGCTTCAATGTAACTCCAAGAAGGAGTTGTCTGTTAGTAAATTTATTTTGAATAAAAAAGGGCAATTAACACTTCGTACGTTCACGTTTCTATCTCTCTGAACTAAGCGATTGTTAGCTTATCAGTTCTCATCGTTTCAGACGCATTGCAGTACATTCAAAGTTTGGAATCTTACAAGGTAGCTTTCCTGAAGATAAGCTTTGTTTACTTTTAAATAAAAATAAATCCTGTTTGTGTGATTTATGTCTGAAAGCAGCATTGATTTTCTAATACAAAAACAAATGTGAAAAAGGCAATTGTATAGCGCAGTGTATAATTCTAAAAATTGGTATTCTCTATTACCTTAATAAAGACTAATAACGTTTTATTTGCTTAGAAAATAGATATTAATATAACAGAGACGGATTATTTTCTTCGGCTGTCGAAAACCGAAAATGCGATACATAATATGAAATATATGAAACACGTACAAATTCATTTAAAGCATTTATAGGATTTGAAATTCAACACATTGGTTACATCAAAATAAATTTTTATGCTTGCCTTTATTAAAAGATTTAATTCACCTATAATGGAAGATGTTAAAATTTTTATACTAATTATGTAACAGATTATAAAGCCATAATTTATGACTTAATTCAATTCTCAGCTGACTCAATATAATTTGAATATAAAAATATTTTTTAAAAAATCTGAAAGCTTTCAGACTTTATATTACGCCCAAAGGGGCCTTTTTTAACGTTTTGTGTGTTACCTTTCCTTATTAAATATCATGTTCTTCGGACTTAACCATAAAATTCGATTGAACAACAATATCACAAAATATTTATAAAAGCATATCTTTAGAATTTCCGATACACAGTCTCCCGTGCTGAAGATAGTGTTGCTATTGCTCGCTTTGAAATCGTTAAGTTTGTTAATGAAAAATTCTTTAATGTTTGCCAAAATATGAAATAGAACAAATTCCAAATTCCAGGTTTGGACTTCCAAATGCAAATATTCAAATGGAGGACTACGTTATTCACGCAGATACATATATCCTCGCAGATTCCTCATTACCAGCAGGGCTCTAAATATTTGGTGGTGGTGGTGGTGTATGGTGTACTTAATTATGGCAAAGCACACTAGGGCTATCTGCCTAAGGGGAGGGATCCCTTCGTGGAGGACTTTCTAAGGGAAACTGGCTCGTATACACGTTACACATGGGAAAACCACGAAAACTCACATGCAGCCAGCCCGTTCGCGGGATTCGAACTTCAGACCAAACTAACAGTGTTCTGCGACTTTACCGCTCGGCCGCTGGTGGGCCCTATTTGGCCGTGGCAATTTGAAAAGTGAACCGATGCAAAATGCCAAAACGGAATTAATAGCTCTCCTGAGCAAATAGTCCCTTTGGGCTAATATTTTAAGCGATTTGAATAAAAATGTTAAATGATAACATATATATTATCATTTAAGCTCAAATGAAATTTCAAAAACTTTCCTTGAGTATTCGGCTACGACTTACAAATAAGCAGTACTATTCGTGATAATGATAAATTTTCTGAGTGCTACTAATAGAATAGTAAATTTTCAAAAAATCAAATTTAACGATAGGTATCTATGATACCTCATGAAAACATCGAAATGCGCTTGCTTCCTAATTAAGGAATTATTAATGCAGGAATTGGAACACAATTTTCTGCAACATAACAACAGTTTCAGCAACAGGAAATTAATTTCAATAAGTGCTTCTACTCTACACCACTTTTATGTTATTCGTAACGTATTTAGTTTGTATTCAAAGATTAAATGATTTCATTTAAATGAAATGGTAAAGACGGTTTCGGACGCACTAAATAGTTACTGAAGTAATCTTAAATACTAGAACTAGGAGAAGCATTAATATTTTTTAAGTATTATAATTTTTAAAAATTAGGTTATTTTTTAAAAATATATACAAAATAAAATTTAAATTCAAATTGTATTTAAATTCAAATTGTATTCAAATTTAAATTGTATTCAAATTTTAAATGATTTCATTTTAATGAAATGGTAAACACGGTTTCGGACACACTAAATAGTTACTGAAGTAATCTTAAATACTAGAACTAGGAGAAGCAATAATATTTTTAAGTGTTAAATTTTTTGAAAATTAGGTTATTTTTTGAAAAATATATACAAAATAAAATTTAAAGCCATTGAACAATCAGGCAGAATTATTAATATATATTTATATTCAATAAATAAATATTAGTATATTAATAAGTAAACGAAACCCTATATCAGAGGATACTAATGTATAGACTGTAAAATGTAATGAAAAATCTAATTTTCGATAACCTTAGTAATTCAGAAAATGCTCGTGGACAAGAACCCTTGGATTTATCTCATAGTTTTATAATTTTCTGCCAACAGAAGAAAAACAATACAAAGGCAATTTCATCAAAAATTTGGAAACGCAAAGCAAAGTAATAGTTTGTTATTTTGTTATCACATACACCCATTATTGGTGTGGGAATACTAATTAACATTTATAAGAAAAAATTTTCAAAAATAATGACAGAAACACGCTCAGTAACGAACTAAAATGATGTAATATAATGCTTAGTCACGTACATACCATTATAGAATTTTAAACCTGGCAAGGCTATATCAGGTATATTGAACGGAAGCATATTTATTCAGGTAACGGTTTTGAAGAATGATTGGTATTAATTATTTGTGTTTATTTTCAAAATTTCAGGTATCTGCACGTTATATCGCGAAACAGCTTTCTCTAATTTTTCAAAAGTGTTTCGATAGTTCTTTACAAACTGCAAAATCAAATGGCCTTTAACATGTGACTTAACAATACGACCATCAGAATTTGCCGACTTCGAGATGTACACTCGTCCTTTTACCTCTCTTTAACGAACTCTAATTATTTAATATTATACAATTATACAATACGGCGAAAAACTCGGAGGAGTGTCGATAGACATCCAGGGAAAGAAAAATTTCTATGGATCCATACAATTGCAAACCGCGTTTAACCGGTGAAAATTATGAAGGTACTTATGCAGTGTCTAAAGTCAAGCGGGGACCAAAAATGGACTATGATAAGTACAAAATATTTTATCTCGAAACATGTTTACAACCTAGACTACGATACGGGAGAACAGTCTGTAAGAGGAAATAATAAATTTCTGGAATGTTGCTCCAAAGGAAGGCCGTGGCCTTCATAATATAGTTCGCAGCGACGGAGAATCAATTACCGGACTAGTATGAAGATACCGGGTATGCTGCGGTGTGTGTGCTTCTATTTTAAGCGAGCTCACATTTCACTGCGAGGTCGCTCTACTTCACCCCTTGCTACCTAGAAGGAGCACATCTCCCGTAGTCGTCGATCGATCTTACCGAATCTGGATTGTTGGTGCGAACACCTCCACCTCGCTCATTGCTTTCGTACCTTCGTGGTACTAAACGTCCTCTTACATCTGTCCAAATCAAATGCGTAACAGCGCATTCTTCTTTCATGTAGTCGGCTAAGCTCTTTACCAGTGAAATATATAAGGAGTTTCTCCACGTGTCTGCCAACCACAATGGCGGTACTTGCTTCGCGCGCAGCTCATACTCCTGCCCACAAGCTTACAGTTGCGTACAGGATCGAAGTGGACATGGAACTGTGTGAACTTAAGTTAGAAACTAAGTATTCTGTTATTGTATCTTGAATCTTGTCAGTGAGAAATTGACATTCCATATATAGAGATGCAGAGATGCTCGGTAGACAGGAAGGTAGTGGTACACGTTTATGTACGAACAAAAATATGTTTCGTTCCGTAATTTATGCATTTTATTTAATCTTAATACACCTTTTTATTCAATGAAATTATTTCTGTTGTAGAAATAAATGCTGTAATCTACAAAACAATAACAGCCTATCGGGAAGTAGAAATCACTCAAATAAAATTATTATAAAATACGTGAGACTTACCTTTTTTGGGGTAGTATGATTAATTTACAGAGTTTTAAACTCTGCCTTTCATTAAATTTTTGTCAACTGAGTCGCAAGTAACTTTGCCCAGAGAAACTGAAATAAGTCACAGTTAAAAGGTCAAATTACATTACAATTAATCTACATTTGCAAGGTAACCATTTTACAAAAAAATAGCGTCTCTCCCAAATGGAACAGTGGTTAGGAATGCCTACTGCGGTACTGAATGGCTCAGGCTTGAATCCCGGAGAAGGCATGGTTATAATTATCCGTCTCTTCATAGGAGGTATAGGCCTACCTATTAGATGATTCCACAATAAAGTGGCCACCACTTCCGACCTAGTAGTGGCCAAGCCTAAGTCGGTTAAGGGCCCGCCATTGGACAAATAAAAGCTTCTCTGTTGAAAATTTTAATTCCTAAGTCTATGACTTCTCGCGCAGTTTGCATTTTAAGGTGACAGTTCATAAGATCGCAGTAGAATTTGTAGTTTTATTTATAAGCTTTACTACTCAGGTCTACATATCAATACATTTATTATGTTAACTACTTCTCATAAAAAAAGTAATTGAGATATTCCGAGAGATAAACTTAATGGCACAGCGGTAATTATGGCGCAGGGAATTATTACGAAATGCAATAATTGTTCACCGTGTTAAAGGCAGTGCACTTGGTTATTCTCGTCCAACCGCTATCTTAATATATTTTAAACATAAGTTCACTTAAGCTTAATATTATATTCATATTATATTCACAGATTATACGGCAATATAAATACAGCAGGCAGACAGATATACTAATTTGGGTATAGATAAGATAACATTCAAGTGTTTTTTTTTAACTTTCTAAGGAAATAAAACTTTTACATACTGCTGTGGTGTAACAGTCAAGTAGTCTATTCGAAGGTTCAGTGTTTTATTCAGGGCAAGCCCACTGTTTATTTTCAGCTATTTACTGCTCCCAATTTTCTGTGTTTTTCACAGTTTGATATACATTTTCGAAACATTATATGCATTTGAAGAATTTCACTGACCCTGGCATACTTCATAGCATAAAAAAAATATGTTCTACTTTAGCAAATGTTTATTACTTACCCAGCGAAACGAAAGAAAATACTAAAAGAAAAGGCACCATTCACGTTCTATCTGTTAATCAAAATAAGGAGAGCGTGTAAAATACTACGATGTAAATTTTTCAGTATCACAAGGGAAAAAATGCCTCGAATTACTAATATTACATAAAGCTGATAGATTGTGATGAATGTGGGAACGATTAATAAAATATAATTTACTAACCGAAGAAATTTTTGAAAAAGCTTAAGGCAGCTAAAAAAATAATTTATAGTGTCCTAAACAGTGGTGCAGTTAGAGCTTTTGCCTCCCAGGACCGTCTCTGAATTTGCCGTCCCTCTTTAAATACTAAAAAATATCAAAATTACATAAAGATAAGTAAATTTAAACTGTATGTTTAATTTTGAAGAAAAACCTTAAATCCAACATTTTAAAACTATACTATTATTTTGCTTCTTTTCTTTTTGGTTTTCATATCACTCGATGACATTTTACAGGTCTATTTGATTGCTCCATATGCTGTAATGTAGACAGGAAAGAAAGATTAATTAAATGTAAAATAAATGCTTCTTAAAATACAAAAAACTTTTATATTTCTTAAATATTTCCTAAATTATTTTTATTTAGAAAACGTTTTTCAAAAACAACAGCACTCACAATTATTGTAAAGAAATTTTCAGTAGTATTGCAATACTTGTTCTGGAAGAACATACTGAGTAGTATTGCAGTGCTTATTCTTGAGAGCTTTCTCAGTAGAATTGCAATACTTGTTTGAAAGGACCGCATTTCAACGTCCCTGTTTCATTTTTCCATAGCAATAATACACGGTGTGGCAGGAGAACTTCCTTATTTGAAAAGCGCCCCATCTAGCGACATTTATTCCGAGAAGGGTGGGGTGGCGCTCATTGAAAAAAAGAGGTGTATAACGTTTTATGTCATGTACGTTTAGTACCTATCATGCAGTGGACGAGGGAGGAGCGCGCGTTTGCCGCGGAGTTATACTTTTCAACGTGCTGCATATTCATTCATATAAGTTGGCAGTGGTCCAATAACTTAATCCAGTCGATTTTTTTTCATGAAAAAAATGCGAAGCCGTTCTTGACAATATGCCTCATGATGCCTTTGTGTTCTTTAGCGATGAGGCTAATTTTTATCTTTCTGATTGCGTGAATAAGCAAAACATTCGATACTGGAGTGGCACGAATCCCCGAAAACTTCATGAGCAACCCCTCCGTACAAAACGTGTGATTGTTTGGTGTGCATTGTTCAGAATAGGCATCATTGGACCATGGTTTTTCGAAGAACATTTCCCTGGACGCATTATCTGGACACCTTCCGGGGCAATATTCAGCGGCCAGCGCGCTAGCCTGATTTAGCCTGGTATGATTTCTTTTTGTGGAGCTATCTGAAATCTCTAACTTCCAAAGACCCTGGCTCAACTAAAGAACAATATTCAAACTGCTGTCGACAACATACTCGTTAATATGCTGTTAAAAGGGGAAAGAAACTTCAAACCTCGACAATCTCAATGCATTGACCAGAACGGAGGCCACCTTAATGATATTATTTTTAAACCATAATAATAATAAAAAACTTTAAGTGTCCCTCTATATCTTGGAAAAAAATTAAACTGAAATCGCTTATACTATTTGTGTTATTCATTTTAAAAATAAGTTAGTTCTCTGCCGCATCCTGTATAAGTAAAACTCTCCCATAACAGAGATTTCTTTCTTATTGATGTCACCGTGATCGTGATTTAGTTGATATTTATTATTGATTTTCATTCAAACCTTTCGACAGAATAAAAAAAAACGTGTAACAAGGATATGTAATTGCTAAAATCTGGTTGCAATTTCTTTGAAAACTTTAGCTCTAATAATAACTATTTTTTGCTCAATTTAACAAATCAGAGCCTTATAATTCTTTGCGTGTTTTGACGATCCACGCGAAAAATGCCTTCCTCAAAAGTCAGCTGTCTTGGGCACCGCCCCCTCTAGCTACGTCACTGGTACTAACTTTATAGACATTAATACAAATTTCTTCTAATCCTATTAGACTCATAAGCAAGATATCGCTCCGTTTAAAAATATTAAGATAAAGTTCTACGAAAGTCAATATCACCTTCTATTTTAATTCTGTTAATATCAACAGAAAGGCCTCCCAGGCTTGAAAGGGGTTAGTAATTCTGACTGCCGTACCGAAGGGCCTGAATTTGAATCTCGTAGAAGGCATGAATGTAATTTTTAATAGAAGGCAACCGTGGACCACCTATTAGGTGCCTCCATAATTAAAAGACCACTGTTTCTTGCCTTAGTAGTGGCCAATGCCTATAAACGGCTACAGCCCGCAACTGGAACAAAAGATGTTTAACAGAAGGTCCAACACATCTTATTATCAAAAACCCGCCGCTCGCGGGTATTTAAACTAACATATGTGGAAGCGCAGTCTGCATAAATTGGCTTATTTAAGTTGAATAGTGCGTTTTAACATCAGCTAGTGAAATAGTTAAAGCAGGAATATTCACTGGCAGAGATGGCGATATAACGTTATTTGCGAGCGACGCTACCAGAAGCTGCAATACTAAAGCATTCAAAACATTTACTTCAACCAACTGATTTGCACCCTGTTGAAAACTACGGAAAAGGACGAGTTATAGTAAAGATTTAATTCATAATAATTGGTTAATTACCGAAAAATACTCTACAAATTGTTAAAAGACAAGCAATGGCTAGAGATGGAAGATCGTTTTCTTTTCAATAAAAAATGCCTCTCTTTAACTTTTAATGGTATGTTACGTTTATCAATGCACGTAAAATCACAATGACAAGCAATATGTAAATTTTCGAACAAATAAAATCTTATGAAGTGTCTTTAAGGTATGAGACACATACTATATTAATAAGCAGAAAATAACTTGAAAGATGACATGCGCAGAATCTTGATAATTTGATTATTTTCTAATATGTTACCATAAACATGAAAATGGGATGACAACAAGATTATTGTTGTTGCTTTTCATGAAAGAAAAAGAATATTCTTTTATAATGATAGAGTGAAAATAATGAAAGCTTTATGTGTATTATAAGCTTTATGTTAATGAAAGATTTATGTGTATTATTAAGCCAAAAGAAAAAACGTCTCTGATAAAGATTGAGTTCCGGAGTAATAGAAGAATGTGAAAAACAAACTTGAATAAATGAATGGTATTCTAGATATTCTAAGCGAATATAGCACTCACGTTTTAAAGATAATTCGTAAAAATGTCTTTTAGAAGGTTATAAGTTATAATAGAAAAGGTAATTTCTTTTTACTTACGCATGTAAGCTTTTTGCCTTTCCCTTTTGTTTAGAAAGCTTTGGTGTTTTAGTTGATAGGATTACACGTTTTAAACTTAAGGATTAACTTGCATATATTTTATTTGTTACAAACAAAACAAAACAGCAAATTTGAGCCATTTTATGACTATGTACTTAAAAGTAATTACAAAATTTAAGATTTTAATAATAGTATGATTCGACATTTTCAGAAATGCATGCAATCTCATTGATAACTGTGCACATTTTTTTAATATTTAGAATAATCGCATCTAGTTTTAAAAATAAATATCAAAAGAAAGCTACTTTATTTTATAAGTATTTCTCCCTCCTTCTAACATGCCTTCGTGGTGTAATGGTTAGCACACTCGGCGCGTTTTCGAGCGGTCCAGGTTCGAGTCCCGGCTAGGGCATTGCCCATTTTTCACGTTTCCCACTTCAGGAAAAAACCTAATGACTCTACAATTTCATGATTGAAACTAGTTTTTTTTAGTTTCAGAATTTTCTATATTTTAAGTATAATGAGAAATATTTGCAACATCCCATTTCTTTGCTGAAAAAGCTTAAACAGTATAAACACAGTAGAAGGGGGATAAAAATCTAGGTAAAGTAATTATGTGTTGGAATCCTGCTGCCAATGGTCCAAAAAAAAAAAAAAAAAAAACAATACTTCTGGTACCCATATAATTATACTGACGTTTACTGCTATCTGTTGATCTATGTTGGTTGTTCTTACTGATATCAAAATTCCCCGCAGAAACCAGTGAAACATACCCTAAGTACCCATAGAACTCTACTGGTTTCGAACGACTGTTATGGGTTTTTTTTTCCACCTCTAATGGTTTTTCTTAGTCATATCAATTAAATCCTATAGATACCAGTAAGAAAAATCAATAGAATCCTATTGTTTTACTAAATCTATTTAAACTGATAGAATATGGGTATCAATAGAATCTTATTAATACCCATATTCTATCAGTTTAAATAGATTTATGCGGATTTTCTTACTGACATCAGTAGACTTCTTGTAAAAAATGTAAACTTATGGAAATTAATACTGGCATCAATAAACTAAAATTCATTCATTTTCATGTTGTATATAAATTATTTTAAAAATTTAAACCATTTTATTAGTTTATTTATTTATTTTTGCTGCTGCTGACATCAAGGCTATTTCATTTTTTGTAAGTACTAAAACGAAAATCATACAGTTAAATCTTCTCTTCACGACCACATCACCATAACAACCAACTTTGAATGTGATCAGTATTTCTAAGAATATAAATAAACATCAGTATCGTTCCGACCCAAATGCGTAGCGCCAAATATGTCAACATTTAACAGGGAAATTTATTTTGAATTTCAAGCATTTTATGAATATTTATATCTGTACACAGTATCGTAATTAAAAGTACTGTAATCCTCATATTGCTGTGTACAACATCTACATTTTTGAAGTAAACAAATGATGCACAGTGTCATTCAGGTCGTATTTTAGTTTCAAGTCTTAATCATATGCTTTTCAAACTGGGCTAATTAAGCATTTTAACATTCTTTTTCTGCGAACTTTTCACAAAAATCTCAAATAATTAATTGGTACGTTTTTTTAAATATAGAAATGTTTTTTTTCCTTTTTGAATGTGTATGTTTTGCAGTCATCAAAATAATTTGTCCTCTTAAGACCGACAAAGAGAAATTTCTATTAATTGCAGAGTGAAAGAATATTTAAACCATTACGTTTTACCAAAAAAAAAATCTAAAAAATTAACACTAAAAAATTAAAAGACAGAATTTTTTTCAGTTGCATCTGGAACGCAGGGCTATAATTTTAAATGTCCATTATCCAATTAATATATATAATAATTTATATAATAATTGAATATGTTTAATGAGTTAAGATGTTTCAATTCTAAATTTATGTTTTAAAATAAAACGTTTCAAGTATAAATTTTGCATCCTTCTCACAGGTTTCTATTTCATGCAATGAAAAATAATAATCACGTGAATCGATGCAACAGTGATTCAATTACATATCGAAGTGGAAAATTTTGTCTATGAGATATTTTATTTTCATAGTCACAGACGAAACTTTTTGAAGCACCTGTTATTATTTAAACGGAAATTTAGTCTATGGTTATCGAACGGCATCCAGTAATAGTTCTGAGCACCAATGTGTGAAATATAAATACACTCTGTTTTAATCAAAGCAGCAATAATTTGAATATAATAATACGTTAATAGTTACAGTTTTATTAGACTTAAGCACGATTAGTATGGAAACATGATTTTGCGTTGATTCACTTTAAATATCAACCATTGTAATTGCATTGTTTCATTTTTCATTCGAGTCTGTTGTCATTCGACAAAATGAAGGTCTTTCCAATTTAATCTGTCTGTTATTAAATAACAGATTACGCTATATAAAATCAATAGATGAAGCTGTTAAGAAAACTATATTTCTATTTTCAAATTTGATTGATTTAAATAAAAAAGCATTTAAATCATGATATATCTAATTAAAAATTTTCAATATTTTTGTAGAATTGTGTTATATATTTTTAGAATATTCACATATTATATATGTAGTATTAATTGCATTTTGGAGTATAATTTGTTGCGGGTTTGTATCTCGAGGCATTGTTCGTCATTTAAGATATTTTTTTTTGTTTTGAAAACGTGTTCGTGAACTAAGTTGTTTTGATCCAAAGCTCTCTGTACAATTTCATAGTCCTACGATAATTCGACATGAAGTTATTGATGCGTTTAAAAATGTGGCAAAAATAACGCTAATAATAGGTAATATGCCTTTAATAATGCAAATAATATGAATAATTGATTGCAATATTAATAGATTAATAATATATTTTTAAATTATGAAAATTATGTAACCTAATATTTTTAGGAATTTTGGCATTCCATATATTTGTTCACTTGTGGCGCTGTGGGTAATACATTCAGCTTACAACTGAAAGACCCATGATTCGATCCTGAGCAAGAGCATAGAAATGTTTTCATGTTTCCAGCTCCGAAATCTAATAGTTTCTAATGTATAAACTCATAAATACAGCATAGAAAAGAATTATATATATTTTGATGATATTTCTCAATTATTCAATTATTATTTTCCATTCTGAGTAAATTATTTTCAGTATTCTGAGTATTCAAGTAGGCAATAAATGGTATAATGGTATTTTATTTGTGGACTAATCGATGAATAATAAAGCGCTTTTGTTCAGTAGTATGCAAAAGAGGTAAATATGTCTCATGCCTTTTTCAAATAATTGGAAAGACATGCTCCTATGTTTTTCACTTGAATCAATATCATTAATTATGAGTATGGTAATAAATATTATATACGAAACCTTGGTTGGAAAATATGTCAGCGAAGTTTAATAAACCCGTAAGCAAATATTTTCGCATTGTGAAAACGAAAACTAATTATAGATACGAATGCTTCAATTTAGTATAGATTCTGGACCTGAATACGAGAGTTAAAGATTATAGGTTATCTACTTTGCGTTATAAATATAACAATAATGTAATGTACTGCAATTAGGATAAAGCGTCAATAAGGTCTGGGAAGGCAGAAAGAGTGAAAAATGATTCAAACTTCGGACATTCCGAAGATAGTCGGACGTGCTTTTCAGATACACAACGAATTCATGCGGGAAGAAAAGAGCAAAACCTTGCATCCCATACCAATTAAAGAGTGAAATGGGAGAAGAAGATCCAGTCGTTTAAATTCTTGCGGTGAAGAATTATTGCCCACCACCTTTTAGCTCAGGTGCTACTGAAGATTCATTCAGAATTTTTCGAAGACAGGCAACTGAAGAAATGTGCACTGCCCTGGTCGTGATTTGAATTCCGGATCTCCCGATTTCTAGTCGGATGGGCTTCCAATTAGACCACGAAGGCATGATGTTGAAAAGGGAGAAAATACCTTACATTCCCTTCTACTTAAAGGCCGACTGGGTAGTTGGGGACCTGGTCGCCAAATACTAGTGGTGATGAATTATCGTCACTCACATTTTAGTTTGGGCACCACTTGTAGAGTCATTAGAGAAGGAGACGGGAAAAATGTACTATGCTATGTTTATCATCAGAGAAGGATACGGGAAAAATGTACTATACTATGTTTATCATCAGAGAAGGAAACGGGAAAAATGTACTATGCTCTCTCCAGGATTCGAATTCAGGACTTTCTGATGCCGACTGGACGAGAATTGCAGTTATACCACGAAGGCACGCGGTAAGGAAGGCGAAAAGGCCTTCCAAAGTATTAAAATAATTTATTACTTAAAAACAGTTGTGATCACTTTATTGATATAAATATATGAATTTCGAGACGTATTTAATGCAAACCAGGCTCGTTTAAGGAGCAATATGCTGCATATTGCCTTGAAAATAAACAAATATGTGTTGCATCGCAGACACTGAGCAAAATCGAAAAGAAGAAATGACAAAACTCTAGTAAAATTTATAATCTCTTCAAAAAAAGTCTAAACTAGAATTAAAATACTTTCATGGAATTTTATGAATGCGAAAAAAAGGTAAATCAAACTTTTAGTTATAAATAAAATATTTTTCTCACCAAAACTATTAACCGCCATCAGTTTTCGTTTATTGAAGAAAATATGGGAAAGAAAGAAGAAAAGAAGGAAATGTTTGTAAACGCATTGTGTAGGTAGGACATCAATTAGAATCGCTGATTAAATTTAATAGAAGTCCCCGAAGGTGTTATGTTTCTAAAAAATCTAAATAATCAATTGAAAAAGCTTTTGAAATAAAATTAGTAGTACAAAAGTAGAAAATGTTTTCGAGAGACTTACTTGGATTAGCAGTAGGAGATTCGATAATTTTCTCTTCTTAAGGCTAAGAGTTTGTATTCAATCTTAGAATTCAAAAGCAAATGAACGTTCCATTTTTAATCTTTGTTGGTCTCTTCGAATTTCCTCAAAAAGTCATTGAAATTGAATAATTTCAGGTTTATTTTAAAATATTAGCAGTAATTGTGTCGTGCCGAATCTATTAAATCGTAAAAGCATTTTCATTTTACTTTTTCTTTTTTGTCCTCTTAAGAGCTTTTTCTTTTCTCCAATATTTGGAAGCTGCTTTAGAAGCATTCAGTTCTCCTTTCACAAATAAGCCTGTAAAAACAGCCTTATTATCGTCCTGATTTTCTTTTCTATTAGTTTTGTAACCAGCAGAAAAGAAAAAACACTTTTCTGTTAATTACAAAATTTATTTCTGTTAGTTGTTTTGTACTTCTTGAAATGCTTCGTAGGTTGAAATTCAAAGTTATTTTTAGAATATTATTGAACGCTTATTTTATATCTTTATGATTCCAAACCAGTTCGGAACTCTTGAGTAATATATTGCATCATCCATCTATATAAATACATAAAAGCATCCGAATACGTTCAAACCATTCTAAAAAATGTTTTGTTGCTTTAATTTAAAGCTTATAATTTTAGTTTCAAAAAACTACTTTTCTTCTATCTCTCGGGTGAATAGAAACAGAGTTATAGCTGTTTTTGTTCTGCGCCGTGAACCGGATGTTTCTGTTTAAAAGACCAGAAGTTGATGTCTAAAGGGACACAGATTACACTAAATAAATTTAAAACAAGGATGTTTCATTTGAATACTATTGGTGATGTTCAAAAGACGATTTTAAAGTTTTCTATTTATTATTAAGTTCTCAGGAACTTACTTTCGAAATTTGTGTTTCATATTTGGTGACAATTTCTTTTCTAATTGTATTTTTTCTTTATGTCAAATACGATGAAAAGCTCTCGCCACGTCCAGCATACGAAGTGCAGTCAAACATTTGCGAAGTGACGAACCGATAAATTCAACTAATCGCACAGTTTGGAACACATATTGCTCAGCGGACAATTCTTATACATAATCTTAAAAGATGTATCAAAATTATGCTTCTGAATATCTTTCCGATTGACAAAAGAAGACTCATAGGCCTGTAGTTTTCAACGCAAAGTATTGTCGAAATACTTGAGTGGCTTTGGCAGCAGGGAGATGATTCATGAGATTTTAAGGATTTGTGAAATAGCACTATGGGATGTATGCGTTGAATATGCTACACTTGAGTGGCTATGGCAGCAGGGAGATGCTTCATGAGCTCCTAAGGATTTGTGAAACAGCACTATGTGATGCATGCATTGAATATGCTGGCCGGACGGGAGATGGCACTGACAGGAAACCTGCACAAATAAAACTGGCCCATCCAACCCCGGTGCTTTCCTGTATTTTAATTTTCTAATGAGGTTGATAATCTCAGCAAGGGCAGTGAGATTTGATGAGTTCAGTATAGCGGAACTGTTGAGCCAAGCATCGACTTCTATTTCCACCTCTTTTTACAAATGAGAATTTCATGGGGACAGTATTTGGAAGCTAAATTGACGTTCCATTTGGTCAGCGAAAACGTGGTTTGTTTAAACTTCTGAGCATGCAACAGTATTCCTCGAGTTTACCGGTCACAAGTACTATGTGAAATCCGAAGGTTACTCCGAAGGAAACAGCAACAAAAGCATTCTCAGGCATACATTCATTGTACACATCTAGCACCATATTAACGCTGGTATTTGTCAGAATAATATAGAGAATATATGAACGTTTATGTGTTGTAAAAGGTCTGTACACCGATCCTTTGGGTGTGTAAATTGCAATAGGATACTTTTCTATAAATTTATAAAGCACTTTACTGTTCGGCAGCCTCAGTCACTGTTCATCGAATTAAAAGCGCTTCTGACGATTTCAGGAGAAATCGGGAATGATAGTACCGAGAGAGTAACGTTAGTTATTCTACATTGCGGGATCTTGTACATTGCAGCGAAATCCTCATAGTTTGTTATAGTTCTGTTATGACTTCATAGTAAGTCATAGTTTGACTGGTGCACTGAAATTGTCACAATTTTAAAACCAGTGTTTCTATCTAAATCTACAAAACATTAAGGAAACTAAAATATGTACAAATACAAAACCACTTTCGGCCCCGAAGGTTACCTCTCACAGCGGTAAGACCTGTAATTTTTGATTTTTACATTGTCACCGGATAAAATCATTATCATGAAAAGAAACCTGTAAACTTCTGTATCCAGCCTGCCAGACCATTAGCATTCCAAACTACATTCATGTGCAAAATTGAGAAAATTTGCACATTATGTCGATTTCTCAAAACTTAATGGATAGATTTTAATCAAATTTGATATGAATATGCATTCATAACAGAGAAAGGGATGTACATTCAAAAATCATTTTATGAAAGCATGGTTATCAGTAAAGCTCATGGTACAGGACTATACAAAAACCGTGTTGTGATACAGAATTGAAAATGAGTCAATTATGGGGAATGGCTCCCTCTCACAGCCAGATAGGCCGCACAGCGTGACTGTACACTGAACAGGTGGCAGCTGAGAAGCACCTGTGGCCATTCAATTTCACTCCTGCAGCAAAGAAGTTTTCATCTACGAGCTAATTCTTGGAGGAAGATGGCGAGATGAACTTGCCCTTCCAAGAATGTTCCAGAAATGCCTATAGGTTAAAGGTCAGGAGATTTGACTGGCCAATTCATGCAGTGAATATATTTGCCTTCCATATAACCGTCGACCAGTTGATCTGTACATGGACAAGTATTGTGTCCAATAACAGTAATCTACGACACTCTGCGCCCCTGAAGAGTCGAACATACTGCTGTAAGATCTCCTTCCTACACTTCATAGCAGTCAAAGAGACTTTTGGGGTGTGCGGGTCATCTATCATGCATGTCCCAAGCTCGAGAATCAGTGTCTAGTCTGAATCTCGACTCATTTGTAAAAATCGCGGTGCTAAAGTCTTACCCAAGGTACATGTTGTCTGCACCATTTTAAACGCCCTATTCTGTGTGATGCAGAGAGCGTGACTTGTGGCGTACAGGCTTAATTCATGAAGCCTTCGGATAACTGTAGAGTGTGAAACTCGTGTTCTAGTGCCAGCGTTCAGCTTACTTGGGAGCTGTGAAGCTGTAGCAGTCCTGTGCCGCTGCGCTGAATGTGACAAATAACTATCCTCATTCGTCGTTATTGATCTTGGTCGAGCTTTTCCAGATCTTCTCGATATGAATTCAGTGTCCTTAAATATTTAAGAGTAGAAGTCATAATCACAGAAATCTAATAAATCCAAAGGAATTTCTGTTTGGAAAATGGAGCAAAGAAATTTCGGCATATAAGATTTTATGAAGTTTTAATTTAAACTCAGCTTTTTTGCAATCAATAATGCTTCACAAGCACATTTGTTTCTTCGGAAGATGAAGGAGCATTACCGTTACACCTTAATATGCATTAAGATACTATTTGCTGAAGTTATTTCTAGCTAAAACAGTGGTTCGTAACCCTTTTTGCCCGATGCGCTTCCTAACGCTAAAAATGCATACATTTTATTTAGGTTTGAATAATTTTTAATGTGTCTTATATATTAAACAACAAAAATGTTTTAATAGAAATTTTGATTAATACCAAAACTTAAATGAAAGTAATTTTTTATATTCATAAATAAAAACGAAATAATTAAAAACTAAATAAAAGGCGGATCGCAAACCTTTCATCCCCTAAGGGGGAATTTCTCCCTGGTTGAAAGCCCCTGGACTAAAAGAAGGTATGACTGTGCCAGTCATTGAAGTTTAAGTACGAGGTATATCTTCTTCGCTAAATATTTAACTATATATTAAAAAATACGTTTTTAACAAAACCAATGACCAATTACGATCTAAAAATTAGGCATTAGGAAAAATAAAATTAAATTAGAGATAAATTTATCATGCATTAGCTCCCATCATGCAAGCTGAACTTCACATTCAAACTTTTTTTGAAGAAATATTGTTTTTCTTAGTTTTCTTAGAAATATAATGATTTGGCCAAATTAATAATGTCAAGAGTTTGAAATGTACTTCGATATCTGTATCAAGTTCTGCTAAGGTCGGGAAGGTAAACATCATTTCTACTATGAGGGCAAGTACTACACTGGATTAGTTTGAATTCAGTTCCACTGAACCTCAAGTAGTTGAATCTTAAGCGAGGATTTGTCTTTCCATCAGCTGCTAGTTTACGTTTGTAAACGTCTTGTGTTATCCTATGTTAAGGTTAAATCACGCACTGTAGGTAGATTAGCTCTTAAATCTTTAAAGCAAAGAAATTTTAAGAAGCTCCATTTTTTAGAATTACATCTGAATTCACAATATTAAAAAACGGAGAAGCTGCGAGAAATAATAAATAAAATTAAGATGCATATCATTTTGTTTTTTACGCTCAAGTTTACCATTATATTCTACTCCAACGTGGAACGAAATCAAAAAGATAAATAAATGGTTTAAAAGGTTTTATTGCATATTTTGTTGGAATTTCATGACAGGTAACGGTAGTAGTTCAAGTCAATTAAATAAACTGAATACACACACACACTAAATATATATATAAATAACACACACAATATATATATAAATACACACACTATATATATATATATATAAGATATTTAAATTTTGAAGAACTAAATGTAGGATTTGTAGGGTATAGGCTTTTTGGGAGAATTTCAAAAATTTGTTTTAAAATATAAGCATGAGCTCTTGCATGTTTTGCAGAAAATGTCTATGCATAGCAAGCAGACTAATGTATAGCATATAATAATATATAGCAAGTAGTATAAGCATTCGCATAACTATGCAAATATACTTTTAGAAAAAATGATAATGATTTAAGCCACGAACAGTATTAATGAAAATAAATTCAAGAGGTTCACTTATGTATGGTAGAAACTGCATTAAACCGGTTTCTTTGCTTCCCATTTCATATTAAATTGAGATATTTCACAATACTGTCGAATACCTAGAATTATCCCTGTCCAATAACATTGATGTGGTAACAGAATCAACATATCAGAAACACCAATGCAAGAGATATCGTAACAATTTTATATAAATATAGTCAAAGCATAATTACTTTAGCATTAATAAATACTTTGTAGTCAAAGTATAATTAATTTTCTTATGCCTAGAATTACTGATTATTTAAATTTTAATGATCTTGTATTGTTTCTAGCTAAAGGTTCTTTAAATGTAGAACCTAGTAGAACTATGTAGCGACTTGCTAAGTTCTTGTACGAAAGTAACGACTCCGAAGAAGGGTTAAAATACCCTTTTATTTTAACATTAAGATATTCAAAGATCGCCCCCTCTTGCGCGTACAGGAAACCAGCACCTTTGGCTTGAACTTAAAATAGAAAACGTAAAAACTAAACTAAAGCTAATTAGAATAAACAGGCTAAGCTGCACAGAATTGTTTGCCGCCTAGTTGGCTCTCAGCTAAAATCCCTGGCGTAGACTAACAGGCACGTAATAAACACAGCCGTAAACTAGCAAGCTTAACTCGTCACGACAACGTGGCTTGTAAGAATAACGTAGAACACGCTCTCTCTTAGCTCAGACCTCAGCTTAAATAATAGTTTCTACCCTATTTGCATAAAGCGTAATGCTGAAAACTCATTCTAGTAGGAAACCGTAGGTAGGAAAGTAAGGAAGTTAAAGGAAAGCAGTCTCTAAACTAAAAAACAAATAGAAGAATAAAGGACGATCCTACAATTTTCAATTTTTAATGATTACATATTAGTTCTTAAACGCAATTACTGATAAGTAGGGTTACGTTTTAACATATCTGCTATATTAATAGAACCTTCCGTATGTTTAATATCAAAACCATACATGCATAATTTTAAAGACCGTCGAAATAATCTACTTATTCTGCTTTGTATTCCTAGGCTAAACTAAAGCAACATGATCTGAAGTTACAGCAAAATGACTATCATGCAAACACTAATGCAATTTATCTACAGAAGTAATGCAATTTTTCTAATTACTAGACATTTTAATTCAGTGATTATATAACTCTTTTCATAAGTTCTTAATTTATGAGACTGCAAAACTATTGGGTGTAAGGTACTATCAGAGTGCTCATCTTTCAAAATTGCACAAGCATCTTGTTTGAAGAGGTAGACAGATGCAGCGAAAGTGCAATTTGTATTAAATCATTTTTAATTTGGTTGAAAATTAAGACATTCTTTATATTTTGAAATATATTTTGATATTCAGGTATTCAACCGTATGGAAAGTATTAAATGGGTTAAATGGGCTCTAATTTTGCAGTTAATTTAGGATATGCGTTGATACTCTAAAGAAATCTTTAAACTCCATCAACATTTCTGGAAAGCCAAACATTTTTGGCTTTCCAGAAATGTTGGTACATTTATTATTATTGGCACTCACGCATGTCAAATACGATTTTAAGAAGCTTTAAATGATCTTCAAAATTTTGAGAATACCAAGAAGCTGTTACCAAATGGTAAGCTGTTAAATTCTTAAAGTCCAAAGTTTGATGTAAACACTAATTCCTCGGTATCATTTCATTTCATTTTACATATCAATAACCAGTGTTACATCTAATGTAGAAAAAGTTTTGCATTTGTTAATTGGTCCAGCACTGCATCTAATCTAGGTGTGAGTTCTGAAACTGTTTTAGTAATAGTTCTGTTAAACTTCCAAAAAATCAATACATAAAATAATATTTGAATTTTCATAATTCTTTATAAGCTAAAATGTATTTCTCCTGCATACGGGCTAGATGATGGTTTTATCCTATCTGCAAGAAATATATCTCCTATTTTTGTTTTTCTTAATTTCATTGTTATATTTATAAAATGCTCTACAGATTTTATAAGCTATAAAAAATTGGAATTCAATATTATTTTCGAATGCTCATTATTAATATAACCTATCTCATATTTACTTTGTGGAAATAAATAATCATTCAGTTACTTTGTAACGTAGCATTTACATAAGAGTTTTCACATATATTCTTTCTTTATTCAACATTATTATAACATAATTTTCCATTTTAAATACTTCTCAAAATATTCACTCTTAATAAGAATGTTCGCTTTAATGCCTTTCTTTTAATATTTTCCTTAAAATGAAATACTTGAAAAATGTTTCAGTTTAAATGAAGTAACCCAAACTGAAGACAATAATAAACATTTTCTTGAGAATTTACAACACGAAGCGCAACACCTTCGCTTAATCTTCTACGTTTATGTGACAAGTTAATGATATCGGTGATGGGAGATTTCCTGACAGAAATAATAAACTACCTAAAGTTTCACTGTTGAACGAACAAAGAAATAGATGGATCCTCTTGAGCTCTGCTTTTCCAACATTTTTTGTCACGTATTCCAATGTGTTGGGCGTATGCATACTCACCGTTATTAAACTTATACATTTTCCTTTGATTCAAACGTAAACTTCTCCATTTTTTTTACTTCCCATAAACGCATATTTTAGTAAAAATTAAAGTAAATCTCTTCCGTTTTTAACTGAGCATAAATGCATCTCTCTGGTAGAAATTTACATAACAATTTACATAACGCTTCCCATGTTTATCTTTCGATAACATTTAAAACTTGGATAAAAAATTAAGTAAAGCACTTCTGCTTTGTACAGCGCAGAAACGCTCATTTTTGGCAAAAATTTAAGTAAACTCAAAGACTTTTTTTTTATTCTTTATATGTGCTTTTTTGCAAAACAGTCGTATATTTTCACACGTATATACACTTATTTTGGAATTGTATTTCTTCTTTAAATACGTACAGAAAATACACATACATTGTGATTAAAATTTGAAAATGTCAGTTTAAATGCACATCATTTTGATACCTTTGCGTTTTTAGCTACGTGCGTCTAAAATAGAATGTGTCTCAAACATAGCTATAAAGGTTTCTAATTTATTAATATAGCATATTATGATATTAACAGGAAGAAAAGTAGCATATAAATGAGAAAATGTTCCTATTTCAGTAAATGTTCTCATTCGTTTATCAGTTTACAGTTAATATTTGCCATTCAGTTATGAGCAAAGATTACTTCTGTTTCGAAAAACTGTAGACATGAAAATTTTTTTCCGTCAGAAACATCACACATGCAATGAATTGAACAATAAATAATGAATTAAAGGGTCTTATATGTCTGCTAATGCAAAACATAGATCATATAGCGAACGAGAAGCTTCACAGAAAAGGCTATATCAAAGATAAAGATATACTATATCTGGAATACGAAATTGCATTGCCACAACTGAAACCATTTGTAAAACTTTCCTTCAATTATTAATGTAGTAATCCAATATTCATACAACATATTCATTTATTCGGAACCAAAGCATCCTGAGTCATTTGGAAATCTCGCGTGGTCGCCACAGGAAACGGGAATTTCTGCTGTGGTTGACTAGTATACAAAATCACACTCGTCGCTTTTTATCTTTCAAAATTAAACATGTTAAGAAAGCCTTAAAATTAGCATTTGAAATAACTTTATTTACGTATTGTATAAATTTCTGCTCAAAACGTCATCTTTGTAATAAATTAATAAATAAATTTTCGTAGGAAAATTAGAAATGTCTCTCTGTGCGCACGCAATCTTAAAAGTGGATAAGTGAAATTTAAGAACATAAACCACGTTAATGTTACCTAATAATGTTAATATTATCTTAAGCACTTAAACTAATTTTAAAGATCTCCAAATTAGGAAAGTCCATAACTATTATTTCAGAGAGAATATTATCATTATTTCAAATCTGCTAAATATTTAATATTTTTAAAACGTTAGTAAGCACATAACAAAATAAAATACACTCATGTCCATAAATTAAGGATAATTCGGAGTCACGCGGAAATCGAACTCTAAATTAAATATATCACCTGTAAAATCACTACACACATCTTCAAGAATCATGTGCAAATTTCAGGAAGTAACCAGATGACACCGATGGTACGTCACAATCACGAGAGTGTAAGAGAGTGATATATACGGAATACAGCAAAGAAGTAAAATTGTTCGCAGGCGCTTTATAAGCATTTCAGTGCAATAACCGAATAGTTATGACACAAAGGACGCATTTGGATGATTTTTTACGTGGTAGAACTATCGACCGTCTGGAATGTGGGCGTACCCAACTGGAAGTATCAGACGAACTTCGAATTGCCCAGAGTGTCATCTCCAGGCTTTGGCAACTACTCCAAGATGATCGTAATGTGAGTAGACGTTACAGCACAAGTCGCCCCAGAGTTACAACGACGAACGAGGACCAGTATTTGGCAGTTATTGCCAAAAGAAACAGGCGGAGCACAGCCTCAGACCTGTCTCGTCAACTCTCTTCAGCCACTGGTATGACAATTTCAAGGCAGACCGTGTGCAGATGCTTAGGGCAGATTGGTCTATAGGTTCGTAGACCTGTCAGATGCGTTCCACTTACTGCAACTCACTGTCGCCTGCGGTTAGCCTGGAGTAGGGAGCATGCATTGTGGACACCGCAACAGGGGGCTTGTGTGATGTTTTCCGACGAGTCCGGGTTTAGCTTGGAGTCTGATTCTCCTCGGACTTTCATATGGAGAGCTCCAGGAACCCGTTACCACCAAGAAAACATCATTGAACGACACCGTTATGGTGGTGCAGGAGTGCTCGTTTGGGGTGGAATTATTCTGGGTTCCAGAACTGACCTGCATGTTCAAATTGGAACCATGACAAGCCAAATCTATTGGCACGTCATTCTGGAACAACATGTACGTTTGTTTCGGGACGCCATGGGCGCACAATTTGTGTTTATGGATGACAACGCCCGTCCTCGTAAGCGAATGCCTTCAATCGGAGGTATGGACTGGCCAGCATTCTCACGGGACTTGAATCCAGTAGAGCACGTGTGGGATATGCTTGGCCGACGAGTTGCAGCCCGTCAACCTCCTCCTACATGTCTACCTGAACTTCGGAGAGCATTGCTTTTTGAGTGCTGTAATATCCCCCAAGATCAGATCGATAAATTGATACTCAGCATGCCTAGACGTTGTACGGACTGTAATGCATCGTCTGGGAGACATACAATGTATTAACAATCATACCAACCATGTAATATTGGTTTTTTGTAAATAGGTTTTTTTCTGTAATTTGCTCCAGGGAGAAAAAATCGCTATTTTTTTAATAATATCAAACATATAGCATCTTTTTTTTGCTCTTTAATTTTTGTTTAATAAGTAAGCTTTACAAATAAGTCAAATTTGTTTTGCGTCTAACTCTTCCTTTGCCTGATTTTGCATTATCCTTAATTTATGGACATGAGTGTATTTTAATATACGTTTTCTAAGGCAATAATTAATGCTTAATATTACTGAGCATTCTTTGCATCACAAATTAAAATAAAATAGAATGCATGTCCTATTTTAAAAATTGTTCTCATATTAAAAATTATATATTAAAAGAATTTTAATTCCCCCTCATGTCCAAATTTATCTTTACATACCAAAAAATAATGATAGTCTATGAAATATCCAGTCGATGTAATCATCTTTTAGGCGGAATGTGTGAAAGCAAGCATCATTTAACTGGCGGTTTCTGATGTGCACATCAAGGCGTTATGATTTCTGACGGTGAGTCAAACGCTTTGAGCAAAGTGAATATCTGAGTAAATTACTGCTTAATGCACTGCCAGATTTTTAAAGATTGCCTTATGGCACTGGTCGAATATATCTTGTATGCATTAAAATTTACAAAAAAATTCTTTCAAAAGCGTTTACCAATACTTCGTCAAAGTTCCTGCTTGATATAAAAAAACTGAAGACTTAAAATTCTGTTTCCCTTTAGAAACATCTGCAGCTGAATTCATGTACATTGTTCAAGAAAGCTTTCAAAGGATTAGAACATGGTTAACATTTACTTTTATAGGTAACAAAACGAAATAGTGTTAGCGAGAAACCATACGCTTTGTGGCACTGTCTTTTTTAAACAAAAAATTGAAAACATTCGCCAGAACTTGATAGAGAAGTTTTCAACTAAATGGTGTTACATCGCATTTTCTCGAATCATAAGACTTTATTTAAGGCGTGATTTTGTTTCATGGTCGAAGCAGGAATTGAATAGAAGCAGCTTGTTGACGCAGAGGAGATTCAAAGAAAAAGCTCGCAGTTTTCACGGGCTCAAATGAAAACTAAAGTTTTTTTTTTCTTTTGCAAGAATGTATTGTAGATAGTTTCGTCTAAGAAAGAATGTTTAGTTATAATATACTTAAAAGATATTTGACGAAATAATTTTTAATAAAATGTCAAGCAAAGCAATTATTTCAGAAGACCAGAATGATGCAAATCATATTTAGGAAACAATTCTGGAAGAAAAAGGCCATGCTGTTATTTATCGATGGTACATACATTGAAAGGTTTTTCTCTTATACGCTATGTGCTTTGGGAAATGTAAGAGTGCCATATCAATTTCGGAAGCTGAATAATTAACATCTGCTGGCATTTGATTTCGGATGGTTGCAAAAGAAAATCATTAACTGTACTGAAAACTAAACAAATAGAATGCAACATTTCTATCAAGACTATTAACTGAAGAAACAATGGTGGGATGGCTTCAACACGAAAAGTTATTCATAACATTGCATTTAAAAAAAAAACTATGATTTTGCGCAATGTTCATTGCTTATAATAAATAACCATATGTAAACCGTCGCTTATTGTGCATTTATCGACAAATCACTCGGAATCTACAGAGAAATTTGCGCAGGAATTGACCTCGCGTCTTCATCGGTGCAGCTGCAATCGCTACGTGAACAACTTCTTTGGTTGTCGTAACCGTCACTGCTAGTGAGTACGAGTGCAAGAATTAAAAGTGTTATGGCTTTCGTTTTAAGCTACAAAAGTATATTATCTTGTTATCTTTTGTGAAATATTAAGCTGAGAGCCTGTTGCTCTGTCGCAGAAGAATGTTTCACATTCAAGGACGCGGCCCACCAGCGGCCGAGCGGCAAAGTCGCTGAACAGCGAGAGGCCGGTCCGAGGCTCGAATCCCGCGAACGGACCGGCTAAATGGGCGTTCCGTGGCTTTCATCATGCGCAACGTGCACACAAGCCAGTTTCCCCCAGAAAGGTCAACCTTCGACTCCAATGTGTAAGAACTCAAAACACTTTGTCATGGCTCCGAAGTATAATTTGGAAGTATCTGTGAAGTGGGGGGGGGGGCAGATAATCATGGAAGAAGTGAGATGTGTGAGTATTCACAAACAGTCTCTGTGTTATAGAAATAATTTCTTAACATTGGAACTTTTGCAAGGAAGCCTTGATAAGGTCATAAAAGAATAACAACATCTTCTCAAAATTGATATCTGGCAAAAACTGTCTCTCGTAATTCAGCAGTTATGTTCAGAGTCGGCTGCTCGGAAGTTATGTTGAGAGCTTGTAGCCATCACTGGAACTGTTGTATCACGGCAAACAGACATAAGTATATACAATCATTTGCATACAGAAGGCTTAATGAAAACGGTCTTTGTGTCAGAATGCCAAGGCTATATGTTTCACTATCTCCGCAAAAAAAAGAGAGATCGCTTCATGTGGTGCAAAGAACATCAGAACAAGAGTGAGCATCGATTATCTTGCGTTCGCTTTACTAATGAGCCTAGATTAAGTTTAATATCTTATTCTAAATGTGTTTACGTCTGAAGAGAATCAGGAGAGCGAAATCTTTCTTCGAACATTATGGAAAGTCGCCAGAAATATCGCGATGTAGTTTTAGAATCTCATGTAAGACTTTTCAGAGGTGTATATGGATCTGAGTGTTTATTTATGCGCGATAATACTCTTCCAAATCGGTCAAACCTCCTTTCTAATTTCTTTGAAAGTGAAGGCCCTCAGTGAAAACCGTGGCCAGCAAAATCTCCTGATAGTTCCATAAGTTAAGTTTCCAAGGTAGTCCCATAAGTTCTCTCCTCACACTAGAGAGAACTTATGGGACTACCTTGGAAAAGCAGTGGCACGATGGCATCCTCCTCCTAGAGGTGCAAATGCATGGAAGACTGCATTGCTGGAGAAATGAAACTTAATTCGCCAAGCTGTTCGTCCTGCATGAAAACATGTTGTGATATGTATGTGCAAGTCAAGGCAGATCATGCATGTGCAAGTCAAGGCAGATCATGCATGTGCAAGTCAGGGAACATTCCATATTAAATACATAAACCTTAACATTTTTCTTTATTCTCCTTGTAATGTACCATTTTTATTGTTTCAAGCTACAATTTTATGTGATATCCAGTGCTCGTAATTCTTTCCTCTGTTTTCATATGTCATGATGTTATGTATCATTCCACACAAATTTATGAAATTATAGTGCGCAGTTTTGGAGAAATCCATGATTTTATGCATATAAAGATAATATGAGTACCGATTTAAATATAGCTTGAGAGTACACAAAGTATCAGGTTTATGTTATGAAGGGGAAAGGCAATGCTCCCGAAAATAAAAATCAAATGAAACTTCAAATAACAATAGCTAATTTGAAGCAGTCATTTAAAATTATTTTTTTCCTTAACGTCTACTGCTTTAAAATAGCAATACAGTTATTTTCATATATTTAACCTTGAAAAAAATGTGAGAAATGAGTGCGAGCTAGCAATGCGAATCAGAAGACCTGAAAAAAGAAGACGTTTAAATGAACGACTCGGCTTAATAATTATATTAACAAAACACGAATAAAATGGAGACAATCCTTTACTTCCTAGAAATTCCAGGATGATAGTGCAAAAGTATTACAATATTCATTTGATACCTCAGAAACCGAATGCGCTGATATACGAGAGCTGTCAACAAATTTAACGCTTACAAACATTTAAATAAATTCCTTTTGAGTGTTATTCATATTTTCTCAAAAACCTAAATTATATACAATTAAATAAATAAGGTACTCCACTTACACATTGAAAACGAATTTTCCAGATGTTCAATAAAATAATAAATATAAGATTGAATTTTTGAGGCTAGAAAAAAATATTTGGAACTATTTTTAACTTTAGATTGGGCATTTCTCCTTTTGCTGTACAGCTTTTATTTGAAAATTTTTAATATTTTATTTTCAGCTAGCTTTAATACTTGCGCTGGTATGAAATCCGCATTCCGTTATGACGTATCTCGAAAAGACCAGTTTTATGGCGGTTACCGTTTCTTGGAAAATATGCTGCATAAAAGACTGGGAATGAAACTTATTCTGACTGGAAGAGTGGTAAAAATTCACTTCGGAATAAAATGTATCTCACACTGGTATTCTCAAAAATATTCGCCAGCAAACCATTCCATTCTATATTTCTTTGAAATTTAAAATACCTGTATTAACGCAATTCTGTTATAGAAAAGACTTGATTCAATTTATTTTTGACAGTCATTTCTTCATGATATTAATTTCTGGCAAAAATAATTGCTGAGCTGTCAGAGAAGAATCGGTAGAAATAAAAGAGCAAGATTCATTTCTTTAATACATATTACATACCAATCATATGTTAATATTTAAGATGATCAGAAAATATTTGTTATAGCTATTACTCTGGTTTCTCACACATGGCTGAAATAATTTTCAAATACGCAAAAACTTGATATAAATCCTTTTTAAAATTACCTCTCAGAAGTAATATTAAAACAAGGAAAGGAAATTTATGCATACCTTTCTATTTTGGTTTGTTAACTTTAATGTAAGAAATTTTATATACGTAACCGTTTGAAGTTTGTTAATAGCTGTGTTTTAAATATAGCTATCAAATGTCGATAATTGATGACTTTAGTTACATATTAACTATTTGCATTTGGGAAAATGCTGTAACAAAATGAGCCTTTTGAATTTATTACCAACTTTAAGCTTGAGTTTGTAGAAGCATTTGGAATTGATGAATGAATGTTTTTGGAAATCTTTGGTTCCTCCTTTACCCTACATATAATGAAAGATCGCTGGTTGGCAACAAATGATAATCGTGTTTGTAATAATTAGTTTTTTATCTATTTATTTATTTTTTCCGATTTTTTAATGAGAGGACATACTAACTAGCAAGAGCTTAGCAGACATAACTATATACAAATGTATATAAATACCCCCACTGTGTTTTTCCATTTCAATATTTGGAGCTAAAAGAGAGATTAATTAATTTCCGTTAAAAGTGCGTAAACGTGCCTAATAACAGAGAAATAAAAAATTATCCGCAATTTAATCATCATTTATCGCTTTAGAACGGTGTTCTCAGGGTAGAAAATATTTCTAAATATTTTTTGATAGATCTCAAACCTTTTGTTGACTTTGATCATTTTTGTTAATTTTATTTGAACTTAAATCAAGTACAGAAGCTAAAACATTTTTCTGAGAATCTTGGAGAAGTAAACCAGTGTTTAACACATCACACTTCATGCAGATATTTTCTCACTGAAATTTTCAGTTCATGCCTTGCATATTTCAGTCCGCACTTTGCAATGTTGAAACAGAAAAAATTATCTTTACAAGAAGATTAGAAAGAGAATTAAATCACAAGTCTTTAGCATAAATTTGTTGTTATGTAACAGTCAATGAATATGATACCTGCACTATACATTTTGCTTTGAAATTTTCGTATGGTTTTATTTTTTAAACTGAAACTTCTTACATTTTCTCCTGAACTAAGAATATAAAGAAAATTTTTAATAAATCTGGAATGCCACAAGCATTGAAAGTAACCAGGTTTATGTTGAATAGCAAGCATAATGTACCATTTACGTAAGTAAATCTTTTGGCCTTCAATATGCATTTAATTTCTAAGAAGGTAACTTCCTGTGGAATATATTTTTAGAAATTTAGTTACTGCGCTTCTCAAAATGATTATCATAGATTATGACTTTTGATGACTTTTATTATGCAGCAAAGGATTTTTAGCTGAATAATAAGCCTTCATGATTACAAATAAATACTATTCAGTATAACGCAGATTTACAAAGCAATTATTGCAGATGCCTCTATATTATGTCCATAAAAATAAAATAAACGATTGTATTAAGAAAATGAATGGACCACTTCAGGGACCACTCTTATACTGATATATATTGTCGATTGTTTGTTTCACACTTGTAACGTCTTTTTATTCAGAAATTCATGTAAGAGAAAGCAAAAATACGATGTAAAAAAGTATGATTACTAGCAGAATGTTTATGCAAAAGCCGAGGTTCTTGTGCGTAGTTCCGAACTTGTCTTTGCATGTTTCGAAGGAACAGGAGAAAGTACATAGAAAGTTATTTATCTAAAACAATTTGTACATTAATTTAAACAATAGGTAAATTTAACAATAGGAACAATTTAACAATATAAATAACAGGAAAATTATAAAAACAGCAAAAAATAAGAAATTTATCAATAACAATTAAATAACTGGAATTCTTTTTAATAATTTTAGTTCAGAAGAAACACTTACATTGTCTTAAAATGAAATTACCCCTAATATTTAAATTCATTTAAGCACACTCGAGTCAATGGATTACAAAATTATATAAATTCTTTGTGTAAAATATTAATTAACACATGATTAAATTATAGTTACAGTATTAATAATAAGCATTGCTTTGTAACAATCAAAGAAAATATGTTATAAATTCAGGAGTATACCAGTCTTTTCACTGTTCACAGTTCATGACAGGAACTCAAGTAAAGTTGTACTCAATTTGTTTATCTAGAAAAGCCAGACTCGAGAAAATGTGACATCACTTTATGTCCCAACTGCACAGAAATGTTTCCAACTTAAAAATGGCTCTGCAAAGAAACGTTTTACAAATGTTTTCCTATTTATAATTTTTTTGAGGCTAGCAGCTACCTTATAACATGCTCGGGCTCAAAGCACATTCCTCGTGGAGAAAACTCTCGACGCTCATAGACAGGACAAAAAAGATTGAACGCCACCCTCTGTGAATGACAAATAATACCTTTGCTAAAAATGAACTTTATCCGGCGATTACAAGTCCGTTCGAGTGTCGACTGGAAGCCATCCCGGCGTTCTGGCTATGTCAATATCTAGATAGACTCGACTTCTGTGTAAAAATTAGCAGCCTTCACTGTGACTAGAACCGCTTATTCGATGGTAGGTTCAGGCTCGGTAGGGACCATATGGTACTGCTTTGTCTGCCCCTTGGTTCTGGGAACGCTACATGGTTTGATATCAAATGTTGCCCTTGGTCAACACTGCGTAATGGTCGACGTCAAATGAACGTTCTTTTATTTTTGAGTGGATGCATGGTCGTCCACCACTACGTGTTTAATTATAGTTCGACCGTCTCAAACGCAACCTTGGCTGGCATTCTGCCAAAACACGTGGACTCGTCCAAAAGGGGTGTTATTACTTGCTGCGAACGTGAAAGATCACGTGAAGACGTCCGGAAAGAGAGGATTTATATGCTCGAGGGAAAGAAAGTCCTCATCTTTCCACCCTATTTTGAGAATAATTCGGTTCGAATGACGCATGCGTGAATGCGCTCATGGACGGGGATGAGGCGGTCGAACTATACCCAGACTTTGTAAAACAAAAATTGTCCCCTTGGGTTGACCGCGAGAGGTTATGCCTCCTTGGATCGCTTCTTGGCGTTGGGATGATTGACTGCGTAATGTAGTCTCGAGCAAAGCTAGGTCTGGGTACCGTTTCCCCCTAGTGCACTGTCCCTTGATCACATGTTATTGCATCGACGTACAAAATACTGGAAAAGGCTAATATTCAGCTCACTAGAACCGAACTCAAACGAGAGTGCCTGGTTTTTTCATTGGTCACAGAAGACTATGTCGGAAACCCGAAACAACTTACATTTTCTTCAAAAATTAGATATTTGGAGTGATTGCCCCGAGGCCATACGGCCACGTGGACAACTTCTCCTTTTCTTTTCTTACTTCTTCAACAATCTAAACAAGTGTTATTTCCAAAGCTCTGCAAACCTCTGATGAAACCTCTTTTCTCTACCCTCCCCACAAAAATTATTGGAAGTTGAACGTTGAAATTAAAATTATGTTCAGCCAATGCAGAGCGAAACATTTCTCCTCAAACCAATCGAAAAGACAGCTGCTAACAATATCTGTCTTATTGTTCTTTAGTCAAATCAGTCACCAATACCATTCTGAACGATTTCGACTTCCTTTACCTTTCGAAAATTCGCATCCTGTCCTTAATTGCCAGCTACGAAATGTCGTCACTTTCTAAAAAAACAATTTATCTACCAAACCTGAAGCCTTTCTCTCTAGTCAACAACGCCAAGCAAATATAACGCTAACTTTCTCCTTTCTCATGGCGATTCCCTAGTCGCAGATCCTTGTAATTTACACACACATCCCATTTCTTTCCCAGATGGCCGGCTCTCCTCTTTCTCATCTATCATGAGAAACTAATAATATCATGAGAGCTTTTAATTGCCAAACTAAATTCTTGTTTCACTAGCCTAAATTTTTTATAATAATCCTAAATTCACTATTAAGTGACATTTGCGATGCAACAAAATAACCAGTTATTTTAGCGTTACAGCTAACAGATTCAGGAATTTCGAGAAGGAAATCGGATGTGTTTTCATGTTTTAAGAGGAGGAGGTGAAAAGCGTCTATAAGAATCTATAGTGAGACAACATTTACCTTATTTGTGTTCCTAGCTGTTGCAGTGACAAAAGCAAGATGAATCACGGCGAAAAATTGCTTCTGTCAAAACCCAGCTTATGTAAGCGCAATGCAGAGTAGCGCATTTTCTTCCTTCCCCAGCTATATTATGTTTTCTTTCTGCCCGGTGAACACATTTCGTCGAAACTCATATTCTTTGCTTTATGTTTGGTAAAAAATTGAATCACACGAGAATTTTTAAAGTGAAGCTCATTTCTTATTACTTGGGATCATGTTTCGCATTTAAAAAATGAAGGCATTAAAAATTTTATTCTGCATTTTTACACATATCTTTTTATTTAGAAAACTGAATTATACGAGTTCTACAAGAATATCAAATAATAAGAAATAATTAAAGAATTAGTTTTGAGAGAAGTTAATAATGCGTTGTGCCTAAATATCTCAATTTTGAGGAAAATAAATAGTTAAGTGGCATTGTTATAAAATTGAATAGATATTATAACGGAGCAAACTTTCAGATTAGATGCATTTTTTAATGTTGAAATAATATTTCTGTACGAATGTTTTGTATGTACCCACTGTAGATTACTATTTCACTGTAAGGTTAAAGATAATCCATTATTAAACTACACACTGTTTAACCTTTCAGTGCTTCTGACGAATTTTTGCGTTTTCACTTTAATAAGAGTTGAGAATTTCAAAAAGACACACAAGATTTAACTAAAATGTATATTATTTAAGAACGTTATCAGGTATTTCTCCCGATTTCCTAGCGTGCCTTCGTAGTGTAGTGGTTCTGCACGCTGGTACGGTACTTCAGAGATCCGTGGTTCGATTCCCAGCGAAGGCAGTTGCTAATTTTTCATCTCTCCAGCTTTTCCAATTAACCTAATGTCTCTACAACGTAACTAAAATGTGTATTAAAAGTTACTTTCTGTAGAGCAATTCAAGTGTTAATACTAAAACGTAGCCACTGCTCTTGAGCGCTACTTCTCGATCTAAACGTTAGCAGTTAAAAACAAAATCAATCACCTATCCCAGCTCATCAGGCAGTTGGATAGAATCAAGAGATATTTATAATTTTCTTTTTAGTGCGGAACTGCAGTCAATACGAAACGTTGCAACAGATTGCTAAAATGAACTTTTTAAAAGTTTGTGAAAGGAACATGCAGTTACAAAAAGGTAACTGTTTTTGTTTCCAGTCTTTGTTTTATTTATTTAATTTGTTTATTAATCCCAATTTTATTTGGGAGAGAACTGAAATGAATTTGGCCCTAATTGGTGCTTCTCATTTAGTCAGCAGATGCATATTTATAGATTTCAGGATAGCATAAATTCAGGATATTTTGGGGCTCATGTAATCTAGAGTGAAACGGAGATAAGTATGCATTGAACAAAAGGGAAAAGCTACAGGATTTACTATGAAAGAGCACAAAGAAACACATGAGCATAATTTCGAGTTTAAAAGTTGAAGTGTTGCAAAATATATGTGTTGGTCATCAAAATTGAAGGATAATGAGAAAAAATATGCTTAGTAAGTTAATGTTGCAACCAATGCAGAATGCTGTAATTATTTATGTTTATTAAATACAATTGAACACAAAATTGCCCTTCTGCGCAGAAGTTAGCTCCGAAAATATGCACATTAGGTGATAGACAATGAATTGCCGAATGAACGCACGTTCGAATTCCAGTCTGTAGTATTGTTTAAAGTGAATGTGATTTCTGAGAGTAACCAGTATTCAGTAGTTATGGCTCAAAGTGAAGATTAAGATAAAATAACACGCTGAACAAGTATTAATTTAGAATTCAAACACCAAAACTCAGCGTTATATTTGCAAATTTTCGCAGGACTAGTTTCGATGGTTTTACCGAACCATCATCCTCAGCTGCCAAAGAGGGGGGGGGGGAATTTTGTTTTGTTTTTTTTCTTTTTGCGAAATAAGAGAAAATAAAGAAACGATACAGAGTAATGATATGCTGTATTTTTTCCCATGCTAACACATAATACGATTTTCTATTCTTTTAAATTTAAGTTTGCTCAAGAATGTATTATTGGCATAGATATAACACTTTTTATTTGAAGATTTAGAATTTTTTCTTCAAAAAACATAAGCTGGTGTAACTCAAATGAGCGCTCCAGTGTTAATATACAAACATTTAGCATTTGAAATGGCTGTTCGCTCGCATACTTTAACCTGTGACCTTGAAATATTAATCAAATAAGTATGTTACCTCTACAGATGATTTGCCTACATTTCATTCTCTTAAACTGATTTCTCTTTGGTGTTGAGATTTTATTTTCCAGCAGTGTATATTACATGTATTATCAGCGGCTAAAGGTTATTCTAGATATTTATACTAACATTTAAAATGTTTAGTTTTTACCATTAATTTGTTATTATTATGTCACATATTTTTAAACGAAATAGTAAGTATAACAAATGAAAATAGCTTTTCATCAATAATCTTAGGAAATTTCTACCTAAATCTGGTACAGATAGCAATTAACAAGACTTAACACAACTGAAGGTAACCAGTCTGGATCCATCAATGGCCGATTAAATACCATTTGAGAACTTCAGATTTTAAAAAACAAATGGAAATGGAAATATAAAGGTTTATAATAAAATATTAGCGTACATTATTTTTATTTAATTGAAAAATGTAATGGACTAATTAATAAGCTTATACTTGCATATGCATATAGTATGAAAATTTATGGCATGATACTGGGCAGATGGAAACCTATATTAATAAACTAAATAACATTTCAACGACAAAAAACGACCTAGTTAACTTCGAGATGGAACAGGTTTCGTTTCTTTTCGGTTTCTAAAGATAAATCGGAATGACTCCATCCGAACAAATTTTAATTGTGTTAAGAAAGAAAAAAACAAGGAAATAGTTTTCACTTTTGAAAGCCCTAAAAAAAAGTTTTTTTTTCTTTGGCTTGTTCGTTTAAAATATTCTTAAGTCTTTTCATTACAGCAACCTTGTTCCTGTTTCTTTTACTATGTATTTTTTTCATTGGCATTGTTAGCCTTTTCCTGAACTATGTACATCAGCAGGAGTATATACGTGTTACCTGAGCATGAGGATTCCCCATTCAACAAGTTATTTTTTCTTTTCATTACGCCTCTGTGCCTTTCAACTACCCCTGAAACATGTTTCGTGTATAGCTTTCAAGCACCCACTGTTAGAGTATTATATTTATAAGTACCATTCATGGATTAAACGTCAAACATACAATAATACATCACCTAAATTTTCTACATATTTTAGAAAAATTGTATCAGTTATTTAAAACGTTTTAGAATTTTGAGTTCATTTTCTAACACAGTAGCCGTAGTTAGTCATTGCCAAATTAAGTTAGAAAATTTCAGGAAAAATTGGGGGAAAGAGAAAGAAAAGAAAAGAAGCTAATCAAAAGCAAGAAAGAAAGCTAAATATTTTCTCAAACGTACCTGCATTTCATTAGCTAAGCAAGTCTTTGAAAATGTCATTGTTATTTATTTTTCTTCTACCACGCCACATTTTTCTCAGCGTATCAAATCAAAATATGTTAAATATCCTTCCAACGCACACAAATACATTCGAAAAATGGGGTTTTCTGATTTTGTTAATTTCAATGGCATAAAACTAAGCCATTAAATTATAATGCTAAGCACTTTATGCCTAATTAAAGTGGCCTGATTCATTTTCAAGTCCGGAAAGAAATTGTTAAAAGGACATTGAACCAGTTGATTGATTTTAATAAAAAATAAGTACACGAGTTGCATCAACCAACACACTAATGCCTCCGTGGATGGCTTTTAAGGAGAACTGATTCGTATTCAGATTAAATATTGGAAAACAGTGAGAACACCTATGCATCCACCTCCGGTTCACTGGGATTCGAACTCTGGTCGATATGCTAGTATTTAGTGATCTTTTAAATCTCGGCAACTGGTCAAAAGAAATAGCGCTTAAACTGAAGTTTATTGTTCCTATATTTTAATCCCTCTCGCTGTTAATGAGATTTTTAGAGGGGGGATTTAGATATGACAAAGTACACGAGGACTGTGTTTTTAAAGAGAGGGATGCCTTTGTAGAAGATTAACCAAAGAAAGTTATTCAGCTACATACCAGAAAAAAAAAACGAAAACCAATCACACAGCCATTTCGTTCGCCTGGTTTCGAGCCCGAGTTGAACTTCCAACATTTATTGATATTAACCACTTGGACTCAGGTTTGTCTTATATCTTGATCGAAGAAAAAAGAAATGGTAAACAGAGTTTGTCTTCTATAAAAAAATAGATACATTAAGCAATATATAAAGAAGGATTTAAGATAGCAGTCGAATAATATTAAAAGCCTAGTATTTCGCCCTTATCTTCTGTTAGTAGCTTAAGATTAGTATATTAGTAGATTAGTAGTAGTAGGTTAGATTAGATTAGATTAGATAGTAGATTAGTAGATTAGTTTTTCCTTATGCATACTTTGATCCGTAGCCAATGCACTGTTAATAAAAAATGTTTCAAAACTTCACTTTTTTGTTATTGTTTAAATCCAAGTAGCCATTTTACCTCTTACAAAAATTATTCAAAGTTTTCTTTGACTTAGTTTTAACTAAATGCTGTCAAAAAAGATGGTCTGCGTGTTTATGACACGAAAAAAGGAATAATGCAAATTCGAAAACTTTAAAATTTTAATCGTATTTCAATAACATGTTTATTTTAGTACAATAATTTTCCCTTAATGTGTGCACTATTTTATTTTAACTAAATATTTAATTACAACTCTTGAGGAATTGTTTCAAAAGGAAAATAAAAATGATTGAGTATATGAGTAAATTGCATTAGAGCTTTATTAATTTTTCTAAGATTACAGTTATCATAAAAACTGCTATCACCAGTTTTATGAACCAATTAAACCTTGTTAATGACATAAGGTTGTGACACTACAGATAGCGGGAAAGTTAGTGTGGAAAATCATTATTTTAATTTCAGTTTTATGAGAGTTCCTTCTACTATTTAAAATCTTGGTGACTCAAAATGATCGGCGCAACCACTGCAAAACGTTTATGAAAGTAATAAATATATAATGTTTCTAAAGTTTAATTAGGCTTAGAATAATTTTGTAAATTACCGCTAAGCTAAGAAACCGTTCTGTTAACGATGCTTACAGCAAAAAACTTCCATACCAGGCAAGGCAAATAAGCAGATAAGAAAATTATATGTTAAAATATATTTAAAATATAGTACTTCAGTCTCAAAGGAATTACTACGTCTACTGTGAGATCTGAACACATAGAAATATTCTGTTTGAGTTTTAATGGGTCTGTTAGTGATTAATTTAACAAAAATTTATTTGTAACATTTCCCGCTTGTTTTCTACTTTACAGCATATAACATCCCATCTGTTACTTTAATTCGCTCGCTACAATTTTTCTAAACTGCGAAAGTACATAAAAAAGTATACACATAAACAAGAGTATATACACCAAACTGGATCTTGAGATTTTGGGCGCTTTTGAACGTTTAATAGAGTGCACAGATCAGCTGTATTAAAATACTAGCCTCATAAATTTCGTTATCAGGTGTTTCTGATGATAAATGAGCTTGACGGAAATAAAGCAACATTCTATAGGCAGCAAATAGAGCAGATACATTCTTCTCTAACTGCAGGGAGATCTGTTAAAGAATTCTGGCTCGAAGCTCAAATGATTCTTAAAATGATAAGGGAGCTTTATCAGAACCATAAGCCGTAGTATACTTCTAACGATAACTAGAGCAATTTGTTTTCATTTTAAGCTAAATTAACATGTCTGTCATTTCTCTAGATTGCTCAATAAATGCATCAGTTATCATCTCCAATGCCTTTTTGAAAACACCTCCGCATTTTTCAGTTATTTGAAAAATTATGCCTACTGGCCAAATTTCTAATTATATGTACTGCTTATTTCAAACGCTTTCTTAAAATGAATTTATGGTTTATGTAGTTACAAAGAAGGGGATAAGCTTTCTTGCAGTTATTTTCTTTCGTTACTATTTATTCTGCATTTTTCTTTCGTTATTCATTTCGTTTATTATACAAGTTAGAATTCAGTACTTTCTCTTATGCAATTTAATATTAGAATATTCGTCTATCATACATAATACTTATAAAGTAACAAGTTGTAAAGTCTATGTCTCTTTGGGAACATACAAAATAGACTTTAAAAAGGATTATTGAAGAATTATCTTCTAACCTTGTGAAGCAAGACAGAAATCAGAAGAAGGGAGTATAAGACGCTTTTATTCAAACATAAAATTAACAAATGAGACGAAGCCAAGCATTTCTGGCTTAACTACTAACTAATACTTTCTAGCTCAACGACTGACAGAATACTTTAACTCGCAGGAAGAGCTCTGGTTTGTAGTAAACCAGCGAGACAAAGCTAAATGGCTAGAACACTCAACGCCGCTAACGCAACACGGCAATAATTACAGCACAACATGGCCTGGAATAGGCAGACACGCTCTAAAACTAACCTCGCTTAAATTGCACTTCATTCTACCTTAATCTGAATAAACTCTCATTATCTCAGTCATAGTCTGGCATGAAAAGGGACATATGTGTTCATGTGTTAAATTCATAAGAGAAATATGTTGTATTCATAAGGGAAATATGTTATATTCATAAAAGAAATGTTGTTCATGTGCTATATTCGTATGACACATATGTGTTCATATTCATATGTGTAAAGTAAGACAATTTATTCCGTTAAAATACTTAAGGTCTTGAAAGAGATGATGTTTTAACGAACTTCCTAACGAAAATTCTTTAATGTTTATCTTACGTATACTTTTATAATGAACAATATAAATGAGCAACCACAAAACTTCTTGTTGGGATGAAATATAATATACAAATGCGCTTGTGAAAACGTGACGAGTCTAAGCTGCGGTATTTATGCAACTGAAAATATACAGTATGTTCTTAATTGCCCGATTTAAAGTGAATAAAACCAAATGTACTCTCCAGGCATAATGCTTAAAAATGCCTAATTAAGAAAATCATTTTTTTCAGTTAAAATATTATAAGGTGTTTCTCCCGCCTTCTTAGAATGCCTTCGTGGTGTAATGGTCAGCACGCTCGACGCATATTCGAGAGGTCCGAGGTTCATGTCCCGGCGAGGGCACTGATAATTTTTCACGTTTCCTGCTTCGGAATAACCTAATGTCACTATAATAGTAATATATTCTATGTGTATATAAGAGCGCATGCAAGAATATATAGGAATGAGTCAAAATATTAACGCATTCTTGGTAATTAATATATCCATGTCTAAATCTCAAAATATAAGTTATATCCAAATATAAGAAGCTTTCCTAACTTTTAAACTTTGATGGATGTTATGCTGACAAAGCAAAAAATAGTATAGGCTATTGGTTCTAGAAAGGTCAGGAAATGAGTTTACTTATCTTCAGTTGGATTCCTGTCCGATGCAAAATATGGGTCAATCAGTATATTTTTAATGCCCACTGCAAGAATGATTTCGTCATGTACTTGAAAAATGGAAAATGAAAGTCGTAAATTCTTAAAGCAAGTGCATGGATAGTCCACAATGCAGCGCTCAGCAGTTGGAAGTGCGATAAACGTTTCCAAGAGGTGAGAAAAAATGTGACTTAATGCTTGCAATAATCTGTGTTGATAAAATAATTTCTTCTATGCTACCTTCTGATAAAATAATTTCTTCTATGCTACCTTAACGTGATCGACTTCTACTAATTGCTAGAAAGACTGCTAATGATTTAAACCTGGGACAAACTACTATTCACGTAATTTTAACCAAAAACTGGAAAGACAAAAATTGCGCTCAAAACTTATTAACAAATTTATAACTGCTGAACAAAAATTGAAAAGCAAAAACTGCTATGCTGCCTGGTCAAACTGTGGTATTCCGTTGGGGATTGAAAATGATGAATCGTGGATCTACCAATACGAATATGTACTGACGTTGACGAAGGAAGAGTTAAAAATTAAACAAGAACCGCGAATAAGACAAAAAGTCAAAACGGGCATCTCTCGAAGAATCAAAAGCATAGCAATTAAGTTTTTTGACAATCGTGGAACTGTACAACTATGAACTGTAAAATGGCCCGTTTATAAATGCAGTTTACTATTTGAACACCTCGAGATACCTACCAGATAATGAGCAGCGAGGGTAAAGGCAGATGTTGAAAGAAAGCGAAGGGATTTTGCATCATGATAATATGCATCTCACATATTACTCACATAATTTCGTGAATTCCTAGTTTATAGTTCATCATTACTCTCAAATGTCCTTTCTATTCGTGACATTTTATGATTCTAGAAATCATAAGAATCTTCCGGAACAACATTTAAGAAACGTCAAAATATTCGGGAGTGATATGAATCAATTAAAGGACTTGTAAGAAGCTAAAGTTCAGCACTGCTTCCAGTGATGGGAATCTTTTTGAAACATTGCTCTGATAGTGGACAAATTTATTTTAAAGGCGATCATACTGAGGTTTTAGACAATCTGCTCACTTTTGGGTACACTACGTGTTCTCATTATGTAACTACTGAAGAGAATTCACGTGGAACTCCAAATTCGCACGTTTAATACGAGTACGTTTATATTTCTTTTCAAAATAATAGCACTATTAATATCAAAAATTAATCTAACTGTATTTCTGAGGTCTGAATGCTGCTACTAAATGCAGAAATGTGACTTGAGTCACCGTCACGTCAGTAAACTAAGCTTTACAGCTTGCTTAGTCAAACAGTAATTTAAATTGAATTAGTCAATATTAACTAGACATCAGACATGACTTGTACTTCTATTTCGATTACAGAAATAAAATTGTTAAGAGAATAAAATTGGCAATGAACACAATTGATGAACAAACTTAAGGATGAAATTTGGAAGAGGCGGATGGCAAGCGGAAGCACCCAACTGACTATTCAAATTGAGGCAAAACATCTTGTAGAGGAAGTAAACAGTCAGAGCTGATACGCAGCCATACCAAATAGCAATTGCTTCTTCAACTTCAAATGGCGATTGCTATTATATGTTATGTCTATTCACATATGTCATTATATATTATGTCTATTCACTTTCAACTTCAAATAACAATTTCTATTATATATTATGTCTATGTGCACATATAAGGAAGTATTATGCACTTATATACATTAGACATCTTTGTTTGACTGGTACCTATCTGATTTTCATGACACTGCTGAGAACGTATGTATTGCAGAAAGTGTAATCTATTTTGTGCTCCTTTTTTGCGAAATGATTCCATGATAAGTGAAGCGCTGTAAAAATAGCGTAAGTGACTATATAATGCAAACGAATTTACATGCGTTACCAACTGCGTGAGTTATAGATTATGTTGTTGTTGTTGTGAATTATCGCACTTGTCTGACAGTAACATCAGAACAAGCCCACGAAATCATCGCGATTTGTTGAATCGTCGCAAGGAGTGAAAGTTTGCGAGTGTCGTTGGCAAGAACCTTGAGCACCAAACAAGTGACAGTACGACTTTGCTGAGTTCCTCCCCAATTTCGATGGAGAGCACCTCGGGGGACGGGTTCGAAGGTCTTCCTACACCTCTTCCTTTATCATCAACCTCTCGAGAGGACTTTCGGATCGCTGCATATTTAGAGTGCTACCATGCCACACAGATACTATACATTTACAAACATCTATTCCTTCTTCGGGATTTGATCCCGAGAGCTTCGGTACAGCAGTCAGCGTTGCTAATCACTATCCCAGATGAGCGGCTAGTTATAAATTCCACTTGCATTAATGTTATAATCACATTTATATTACAACTGTCTTAGTTGTAAATTTCTAAGAAAGTCATAGAAATACCAAAAACTGTGCTGAGTGTAATAAATGAGATTCATCTTAAAGATTTCAAAAATGTAATTACAAACTACGTATGAGTGTCGGTAAAAAGTATTGTACCTGCACTCTTTTAATTAGTTAGATCAAATTATTTTAATTCTGCTTAATACTTATTTCCATATTTCTCAATATTACTCATTTATTTCAATGTAATTATACAATTACGAAATATTTTTCCTCGAAACTTCAGTAAAATGATTATTAAAGTCCACTCCTTTGATGACAAGCATAATGAGAAATTCTACGAATTTCTCTTTCATGAATTCTCATACAGATTTCAGATTAGTGATGGAGTTGCTGGAAATGCTTTCAAAGTTTTGAAGCATTTGATACGCTGAATGATTTACCGAAATAAATATTTGCAATTAATTTGTAATGTAATTTTAAAGGAATTATAAGCTATGCAAGAAAGAAATGACATTTTCTCTGACTTTTGGTCGGTAAACACAAAATTAATTAGCAATATAATATTATGTTGTTTAAAAAACCTCTTTTATATAGGAACTTTTCTTCCGTCGGGATGCAGTTTCTTATTATATTACGTCTATCAGTGTAAATTAATAATTAAAGCACAAGCAAACATCTTTCTTTATCAGTAGTGCCATTAACAATGAGAGAAGAATATAAATAGGTTTGTATTATTTTATTCCAAATGTTTAAAATTCTGAAGCACAAAATCTCAAACTCGGTTAGAATTTACAAATTAATGACTTTTTGTTATTGATAAATAATTCGAACTATATTTTTTTATTTCACAATAACAGATTTTCTTACAGTTATATAGCACATTCATATAATGCGGCTAATGACTGCATAGCTAATCTTAGCATGAGAAATCGAGATGCTAAGGTCTTATCCTTTTAACGCATAAGAAACACATATTAAGCAAACTAAAACTTCAATATCAATACATTTTTATCGTTTCCTAACCGGCATAGAGGTTAGCGACGCTGACTGCCGTATCGAAGGGTTTGAATCCCGGAGAAGGCACGGATATTAATAAACGTATAGTGTCTGTGCGGCATGAGGGCACTGTAAATATGCTGCGATCCAACAGTCCTCTCGAGACTTTGTTGGTAAGAGAAAAGGGGGTGGGAAACCCTCGTATCCATACCCCGGGGTGCCCTCCATCAAAACTGGGAGCTGAAAGGGTTAAAGACGTCTGTCGGCTGTATGGCGCTCAAGGCTCTTGCCAACGACCGACGCAATCTTGCACTGCTAGCCACGATGAATTTCGTGGGCTTGTTTTGATGCTACTGTCAGACAAGTGAGATAAGTCACAATAACAAAACAACATTCCTGTCATTTCTTTTAATACAAGGTGCATAGACTATCTACTGTAACAAAGAGAGCCCGCCTGTGGTCGAGCGGTAAAGTCGCTGAACACTGGTAGTTCGGTTCGGGGCTTGAATTCCAGCGAGCAGGCTGGCTGCATAGGCCATTTTGTGGTTTCTCCAAGTGTAACGTGTACACGAGCTAGTTTCCCTTAAAAAGTCCTCCACGAAGGTATACCTTCCTTTAGGCTGGTAGCACTCAATTGCGTTTCCATAATCAAATAAACCACAGCAAACGAATTTAAAAAAAGGGGATTAAAATCTTTTGTGGACAAGGGAGGAGTTTTTATTTTCGCCTATATAATGGACCAGACAGCACTGAAAACGTTAGTAGAACTGTATTTTTATAGAAAAACACAAAATGTCATGATTTGGATATACTAAATTACTCTTGTTGTTTAAATTGCTTTATTTGTTAAAATAAGAACACATTTTTCTGCTTTTTCCGATGGTAAATTTAAAGGATTTAACTGCCGCTACTTTAAAAAATAATTGCAGTTATGTTTTCATTTAATTATTCTTTCCAACTGACGGATGTCTCATTTCTAACACGCTAATGCGCTATATTATAGAATGATGAGTAATGTTTAGAAAAATAAGTATTTTAAACGCTACATATTCATTACACATTTATCATAAGTTTATATATTTAACGTAGTAGTTTTAACTGCTTAATTTGTTGTAAAGTAAATTGTGCATTGTTTCCGTAACAGCGGGGACATTTTAAACATTTAAAAAAGGCATCACCTTGAAAAACTGTTACACCCATTTATAAACTATTATCTCTATCCATTCCGTATGCCTTCCTGTTGTAATAGGAAGCATACTTGATGAGTATTCTAGAGGTCCAAGGTTCGAGTCCCGGTTCTCGCGTTGTGCATTTGAGAATTACGAAAGATACCCGAATATTCCAATTAAGCCCCCGGATGTCCAGACCTGCTGCCACCTCTCATCTAACTTTCTTAACTATCTACCAAGCGCCGCCAAAGTGTTCGATTGCTCCTTCACAGTAATTGAAAACGCATTTAAAGGCTCACATTTAAAATCAGTTTCCTGTTTTTAAACTATCAGTTTTTACTCATAGCTGTGGATCGGTTTGCGTAAACTTCTGCTCTGAGCAAGCATAGAGATGAATCAAGGGAAAAATAGGGTAAAAGTTTGTCGAGACATTAGATATTTTTTTAGAAGCAGGCAAGATGAAAAATTAGCAAACGCCTTCGCCGGGAATCGAACCGCGGACCTCTGGAATACCGGCCCAGCGTGCAGAACCACTACACCACGAAGGCACGCCAAGAAGGTGGGAGAAATACCTTATACGTTATTTTTAAACTAAATTTTAACCCATTTTTAACCAATTAACTTTTAACCCATTAACTAAATTTTAGCCTAAGTAAAACTAAAAGAATTTAAAACTAACTGTAAGTAAAACTAAAAGAATAATTATCGCTAAATAACTCAATATGAGTAGATATCGAAGATTTGTTTATTTCTTCTTTTCGAAAATCAGATGCATGTTTCTTGTTGGGAAAATGTAACGTCCGTTTTCTGTTGCTGGTGTATGTCAAACGACGCTGGCAAAAAATACCACAAATGTTCCAAAATTAAAACCAGAGATGAGACCCTTAAGAATTGAATAAGGAATTTTATTGATAGGTGAAAAAAATCACCTGAAAGGTAAACTTGGAAATAGTCCGAGCAATTTTGCGTCTGAAAGAAAAATGAAATGATATTACGGCAAGGGTTTTATGATTATGTCTAGAAACAGAATTCATTTTATAATAACAATCAGAAAATTACCTTTTATCAGAAACATGAGTGAAATGCTTCTGTCATGGTAACAGATTTCAAATAATTCAGTTTTAGAGAAATAAAAGATTCTGATGAGCAAATCTTGAGGTCTCAATATAAGTAAAAATGAAAAGGAACCATTTTTTTAATTTAGCAGGATAACTTGATTTAATATGCGGAGGAAGACAAGGGAAAAAGTGCCTACCGTAAAAAATAGCTCTGAAATCAAATTTATTGCGAATAATTAAAATGCCAAGTAAAAGAATGTAGTTGACTGATTCAGTTTCAAAAGTTAACTGAATAGCTAGATCAGTCTCTTATCTTTTAATTACCTCAAAGCGTTCAAAGATGAAAATTACGAATCCATAAAAAGAAAAGAATTAGGAAAAGTAAATATTACACAATTCAAGTTCACATGTTAATTAATATCACTAACAATTGCAAATGTAATAATTATTTATCTAATATCACTTATTCAGTCTTATCTTCTTATCTCCAATAAAAATATACACATCTATATAAACCTAAAAGTGAGATAACTAATTCCAGAGATTTTGTGTAGTATTAGTAACTACTTCAAACCAGAAACAATCCATAACCCAGCGTATGAATCCATTAGATGTGTTTTTCACATTATTTTCTTACTTTCTCCAAAATGCTGATTGTAAACTAAATACAGCACAGCAATGCATTTAGAAACATCAAAATTCCTATTTTAATATATTGCAGATTTCAGTGCAAAGAATTTCTCCTGTCGATAAAGAAGTTAGGTATATATTTATTATCTACATATACAGTAATAGAACATTGAATTTCGATACTAATGTTCTGCACAGAATCAATAAATTTTAGAGTAGATTAGATCTTTTTTATTCATTCGCTTCCCAATTTTCATTAAAAATGAAATAAGGTTTATTATGGAGATATATGTTTTGTTAAAACTGTATTTTGATGACATTTTCAAAAAATGAACATCCCACACAATATATTTTTAATTTAAGTTATGCATTAGTATCGAAATATTTTAATAAATGTTTTTCATAAACGTTGTATTATATTGCAAAATAAACGTTTTAATTAATTATTTTAAATTATAATTGCAAACCTAAGAGTAGCCGATACTTTTCTATTCTAATAAATACTGAATTATGATGCAATATCTTAAAAAGGGGTCATGCCTTGAATAAACGTGCAAATCAGTCTAAACAGTTAGTGCAGTAAACAATAATTGAACAGACTAAATTTCAAGGATTTAAAAAGGAAAGGAAGTTAAATTTAGAATGCGGGTCATCAGTATTCGCTTATAAAAGTTGCAGTATTAGAAACAAATTATAATTATACAGAATAATAGAAGTCAGGGTATTGTTTACATAAGCAGCCTAATTTTTCAAACCACAGTGTTTTTCAATACATATGAATTTGAAGAAACTGAAAGCTATTTTATTAATCATATTATTTTCTTCTGAAGTTTCTTAATCAAATATAGAATACATTTTAACAGAATATGTTCTTAACACCTCAGAAAATGTGTGATTTACCTTCAAGACCTTAATTTTCTCTCCTGCCCAAATAAAAACTATCCCTTTCACCTCAGAGAAATAATTCTTCGTAGCTTCATACGCAGTCTATCCTGAGAATGAAAATATGTACTTAGTTCTCGAATAATTAAATATTTTCTTATAAAACAAGGAAACAAAATTATTAAAAATAAAGCTCTCAGGTTATAGTATAATATCTAAAAAACGAGTCTGTCAGGATACATTCAAAATAAACGAAAAATAGTTAGTAAATAAAACTGAAAGGAAATAAACTAAAAATTTAAAATACATTTACTATTTTCGCTAGCTTAGTTTGCGATTTATTAAATTAAAAAGATAAGATATTATCTATCGCTGAATTATGAATCAGCACTACACTCAAAATTTGCTATACAGAGGAAGTGAAAGAGTAATGAAGGTCTCCTGCTTCGTGAAGCAACAACGCTTTACAAGGCTTTTTTATAGTTTCTTTGCATTCTTCGTCTGACAGCTTTTGAAGCAGGGAATATTATTTTGACAGGACATGATTTCGCAAATAAATTAGATACGCCTCCTTCGAAATGTCTTATGCGCAAAAATTTTCTGTTGAGTTAATTTAAGACGGAATTTTTAGTTTACGGTTGGAAGATTTTAGTTCACGAATTTTTAACTGTAAAACTTATTTTGAGATATTAAATAGCATTCTGAGGTTTACAAATTATAATTTTAGTCAACCTGTTGAAAATGTGGCGATCTAAAATAAAAATATTCTTTTGCTTCTACTTGATAACAGAGATTCTATGCTGTATATACTATTACATTAGTTCATTCAAATATCTAGAGCATAATAATTCCAGTATAACCGAAATTATAATTTTACCCATTTAAGCAGCGTATTTTGGATCAGAAACACAAGCAAATATGAAATTTAGAAAACTTACCTATTTCCTTAACTATCGCACTTATAGGTGCTCGTCCGAAAGAAGAAACAAACTGAAGTTCTAGGATATCAATATAAAAATTAAAAATTTCTAAAATTTAAATTGGAATACGTTTGAAACTTCAACAGTTCTTAAAACTATTTGAAAATATTCTGATTCTTGTTTCATTTCGCTGTAAACTTACATAAGCCGTTAATTAGCCTTAATTCGTGTTATAACTGACTCATCTTCATTATTATAACTAACTCATCAATATTCATCTCAAGACAATAATGTTCATCCATCGATCTAATAGTACATTGGTCACATGGTTGCACTAGAGCTGTGGCAATATACTTAAGAAAGCCGTTTACGTTATGCGCTGTCCATAAGAAGAAAGCTATCATTATTCACTTCATTTCAAAAGTCACGTATTAAAATACTGTTTCGTGTGCTCTAACGTTTCGCATATTAAGTTGGTGAGTTTATAAGGTATTTCTCCAGCCTTCTAGGCATGCCTTCGTGGTGTGGTGGTCTGCAAACTGGGCGCGTATTCCAAATGACCGAGGTTCGATTCCCGGCGAAGGCGTTGCTGTTTTTTCAATCTCTCTTGCCTGATTCCAAAATACCTAATGTGTCTATAAGTTAATCTTTTGCTCTAAGACATATATTATCATTAATCATCAATCCATTTTGAACACTTAGTCTTTGATTTGGCGACTTTACTTCAATTTAAAAAATGTATTTATGCCATTTGTCTTTTAATAGTACAATATCAGACTACAATAAGATAAACGTTTTTAAATAATTCTTCAATAATAAAATTAGCTTTATCTCTGGCTATAGCAACAGGTGTTGTATATTAGAAATTTTTTAACATAAACAGACTATGACAACTTAAAAATCATCAGACAGTAAGAATTCAGGGAAAAGAACTCTTTTTCATTGTTTAACATAATAACGATTATGACTGAAAATAAGATTTGACATGAAAAAGAAGATAAACAAACATATGTATCCGATGCATTTTGGATAGTTGTTCTTTGTATGTATTTCGAATACTAGCCAATTTTTGTTAGAAAATAATGACATTTCTCCCCCAAAGAAGATTATTAGAGTGTCTTAAAATTAATGATACTGTGAATTGTATATGATACGAAACTGTATATAATCTAAATACAATACGGAATCTTTTTTGTAATTATTTAGTTAATTATATAGCATTATAATGTTACTAAGGATTAGTATTGTAATTGTCTTTATGTATTTAGTCTGCTTTCTCTTATCAAATATACATGCATGCATTTTTTTAAATTTTGTTTATTATGGTTCTTATTTCTTTTATTTATTGGTTTGTTTTATGTATTTTATTTAATTTTTTTTATTTGTTTTATTTTACACAAATATTTTATTGCACTATAATTTACCCCAGGCCCCCAAATCATTTGCTAAAATAAGCAAACATGTCGATTGTGGACGTGGTGGTGGTATATTGAGAATACGACAAAGCACACTAGGGCTATCTGCCTAAGGGGAGGGATGCCTTCGTGGAGGACTTTCTAAGGGAAACTGGCTCGTATACACGTTACACATGGGGAAAACCACGAAAACGCCCATGCAGCCAGCCCGTTCGCGGGATTCGAACCTCGAACCGAACTACCAGTATTCAGCGATTTTACCGTTCGGTCGCTGGTGGGCCGGAAAAAAAACTAAGAATCATGCTTTCGGATCAATTAGCCGCCATTCAGCCTAGAGGTTGTAATATTGAAACAAATTTTATTATGTTTAATTAAAATATCAAGAAATATTTATGACTACAACAATATGGTTATGGTTTTTCTTTAATTACTATACTTTTGATTTCATTAATTTTAACGTCAAACAACGTCCAAAATCATTTGTTTCGCTTAGCTATTGCAAAATGCATGTTAATTTAATAAATCAATTCCAAATACCCAACAAGTTCTCATTATTGAACTCAAAAGTTTAGTTACTAATGGGAATGTGCTTGAAATACAGTTTTAAAATAGCTAATAAATATTTGCATATTTAATTTAAACTTGGTAAAAATTCGCAGTTCTGCGGTGCATTGTATAGAACTTCATTAATTTGACAAAGCGGTTTATTCTTTTGAAATTTAGACAAAAATGTTTTTGAAATAGTATCAAAACATAATTTCAAAAACTAATTACATTTTTGTAATTAATTCAGATTTGATACATCTGTCGGATTCGCATTTATTTTCTTCATTATTCATTTATGAATACGTATGAGCAAGAATAATTTGCATTTTTCTCCAATGCCTGCGTGAGGAAAACTACATCAGCGTAAGTGTGTTTGGGGACCACACTTTTTTATCAAAGCAATAATTTTTCTGTTAGCTCCGTGTAGTCAGTTGTAATCTCTTCGTTTTTCACTAAGGGGAGATTAACACTTGTTTACAATGGATGATGAATAACGATGACTTACCATCTCTTCCCAAGAGTACTGAACGTGTCCTTTCCTGAGTTCCATTCAGCAACAGAATGGAGCACTATAAACTAGGGCTTGGAAGATTTTACTATAAGACAACATTATTTTTAGCAAAGGAAATAAATATGTAATAGGATATACTACATAATTTCGCATCATGTGTAAGAAAAGATGATGCTAAATTATATAGCATATCTATCTGTTAATTTATGCATTGATTTGTCTGCCTGTACACATTTTTTTATCATTCTATCTAGCTATGTGTCCATGGGCTTTATATTTATCTATCTATCTATAGACCTATCTACCTATTTATCAACAAATCTGTATCATACTTAATTTCACTATGAAAGCTTTTCAATTTGTAGCATAAATATCAGAAAGTATCCCAGAGAACGTTCTCAACGAAGGCATTCCTCCTTTAAACATCTCTTTTGCCAACATATAGTATAGGAAATTTAGCACTAAATCACATAAATTTCCATGATACCTTTTAACTTAATTTAGCTGTGTAGAGTGGTTAAGAATTTTGAAGTATGAAACACGAAAAATGAGCAATGACCTCGCCAGGACTCGAACCTGGACCTCTCGAATACGCGCCGAGTGTGCTACGAAGGCATGCAGAAATGAGGGAGAAAATACCTTACATACTCCTTTAAAAGGGTGACTATGGAGAAGGGGATCCAATTCCCAAATCCTGGTGGTGACAATAATTGTCCACTATCTTTTTAGTTCGGGCGTCACTGTAGATTCATTAAGTTTTTTAACAGCAGGAAACGTAAAAAATGTAAAATGCCCTCGCCAGGTCTCGAACCTGCACCTCTCGAATACGCGCAAGTGTGTGCCTTACACGAAGAAGGAGAAAATACTTTACTTTTGAAGCTCCAATATTTTAAAATATTTGCTTTTTCTCATTAGATTTACAAAATGTTTATAAAGTTACGCGTACTCTTGCGTCAATCAAGAAAAAAGGACTGCCCTAAATTCTACAAAAAAATTTTCAAGAAACTATTATATTATTAAACTTTAATATCATATCTTTTAAACTCCTTCCAAAAAAAGTGATTACAAATTCATCAATTTTTTTCCTGAATTTGCGACTAGAAAGAGTGAAATTTGTTAGAAAATTCCTAATTTTTTTACTATAGCAATTTTCGACCAAATGTTACTCTTCAAAATCAAAATGGAAAAAGACTTGGGTAATATCCAAGATGTTCTTTTATCTAAGTTCCTATTTCTTAAATAAAAGCTATCCAGAACTCACTACAAAGAAGTGGCTGCATATCGAACTTCACTTCTTACACTTTCTACCTAAAACCTATATTATCTCAAAAGTTATGATCTAAATCTCTAAAAAACTGTTTTCTTGTTTCAAATTTAGGTAAAGCTTCTCTGAACGCTATTCTTTATTTAATAATCTAATCTCTTGCATTGACCACTCACTACAGCTGATTCTTCAATAACCAATTTTACATAGTGCTCTTGCATCACAAACAACGGTTTACGCATTACGAAGGTCAAATATTATTGGATAAAAAATTTTAGTGTAACTGTTTCAATGTTTTGAGAATTTCCGAGTGACAGTGTCAAAACATAAAAATCCGAAATCCTGGAAATTAGCGCAATATGCTTTTTGATTATAATTCTTCTTGACTACCTTTCTCAAGTATTAACCTGAGTCGATATTTTGTCCTTCCGGCCACTAAAAGAAGCACCAGTAATCAGAGATATTTATTAATTTTGATAAAAAGATCGCATTGAGCTTTTGATAGTATTGCAATAATATTTGACATTTTTTTTTTTTTTTTTTTTGGTCAAAATCTCGTGTCCTTTAAAGCAACACTGACATTCTTCAGCTGACCTATCTGGAACTCCATTCCTGTCATACGTTTGAATAATAGTTTTAATTTCACTATTAGAAGTTGGAGATTTTTATTATTGTTATTCGCCTTAAGTTTTCTCATAAGCAAATTCAATGTCTTTATCTCAGCCTGAAGTTCTTGAGGACAAAGCAAAATCAATCTTCAGAAGCAGAAGGAAAAGATGAGAATATACTTGTTCTAGTCCTCCTTTTTTGTAAATGAGTTGTTTGAATTCTTTCTTTCGTCTTGGCCTTAGTTACCTCTTCTCCAGTGGGTTGCTCCAATGCCCATTGCTTTTAATTTTTTTGATCGGGTAATTGGCTTCAGGTACTTTTATCTGACAAGCACAAGTTGATAGGTCTTTACATTTACGCAATGAGCATTTTTTTCCGCCGATACTTATAGTGAGGCACGCTTTTCAAATCATTAAGTGCACCATCTTAAAAGCTCGGTATTTGCTATAAAATTCTCTCACTGTATTTGATCTAAAATAGCCGCAATAGTACGCATTTCCCATAAAGCTTTGGATTTTTGATTAATGGTGAGAAAAAACAGCCAAACATGGTTTTCTTGTTTGACCTTTATTACTAGTACATGGCAATTAAACAAATAAAATTTTTTTACGTCTGCACATTTTCAAAAACCGATTTTGGTGCTTCTTACCGCATACATTCATAGGTATAACGCATCTTATCAATTTAGCGGTATTAATTGCTAAAAGTTGCAGGCTAAACTCTCTCGCACAGAACATCATACGGTACAAAAAAGCAAACGCTTTGGTTAGCGCGAGTGATCGTCAGCGCGCGGCGCCAAGCACAATACAATACAGCTATCCCTGCCCTGTTGAACAACTGTGCTTAGATGGCTTATATAGCTGACTAAGCTCATAAAGTTTTATTTAAATTGACACGATTGATATTTCGCATAACCAAAATGTAAAATATTAATACACCAAGTAATTTGGATAGTGTTCTGAAATTTTAGGAATATCTTGTACTGAGTTAAAAATCAAATCTAACTTGGAAAACGTTTGCACGTTAAATGTGTTTAACAAAAGGCAGCATGCTTATGTTTACGCAATCAAAATTTTAAATGAAAATTTTTCTTCCACTCTGATATGTATCCAGTTAAAATATTACATTGCGTTTTTTTACAAATACAAAACTTATTATTAGAGAACTGAATGATTTACGCTCGTGATAAAAAGAGGCATTATAAACATCAAACAAATAGTTGTTTTGACTTATGTCATTTGTCCAACAGTAACACCAGAACAATTACACAAATTGCATCGCAATGCGGAGAGCAAGATTACGTCTTACTCTCCGCATTGCGATGCAATTTGTGTAATTGCTCTGGTTTTACTGTTGGACAAATGACGTTGCCATAGGCCCTCGGCACCTTAGAAAAAACTGTGCAATTTTCTCAGTTCCGTACCAATTTTCAAAGAAAATCCCCAAGGTGAGAGATTCAAGCGCCTCTCCACTTCGACCACACACCACCGGACAGGCCTTTAGGTTAGCCGTGCATGTTAAGTGTCCTTATGTCCTATGACAGTATACACTAACATTCAAGCCTTCTAAGGAATTTGAACCGTATCCAAACATGCAACAACCAGAATCGCTAAGCGCTATCCAATCAGGCAAACATATGAAAAAACTAATACGATAAAAATTAATTACAAAGAATTCGTGAATTATTTTTTTTTCTTAATTTGTCCAATAAACATGTTTCAACTCATACTGAATTTGGTTTAAATCTAGCTTTATGCTGATTTTATTTTAAAAGTTATTTTAACTATGGTATCGTTATTGTGCTAACAAGAAGATACAGCAAGAACCAAATATGTCTTTTTTCCCTAAATGGGAAAATTTTAGTGACGTTGTATTACCTTAAAACGAAATATAGAAAACAAGTAGAAAAATAAGAAAGAAAAAACCAAAGTATAAAAATAAGAAAAGAAACGAAGTAGAAAAAAATACTAGGGGAAAGTAAACATTCTTAAAAAGGAAAAGTATGAAAGTAAAGGTTTCTATTAATTATTTAAGCGTTATTCTTGTAAATATTTTCTTCAAGGATTTAATTTTATTTTTACGTCTTCGAGTGAAGTAATGATGTTATAAGGTATTTCTCCCACTTTCCTAGCCTGCCTTCGTGGTGTAGTGGTTCTGCACGCTGTGCCGGTATTCTAGAGGTCCGTGGTTCGATTCCCGGTGAAGGGGTGTGCTCATTTTTCATCTCTCCGGCTTTTCCAATTCTGCTTTTTAATGTCTCTACAATGTAGTCACTAAATTTTTGAAGGACTTAAAAACGAAAAACATGCAAATAGATTATTAAAGAACGTTTCAGTTTTATTTTTTCAAAAATGAAATTTAGCAACTTAAATAAATAATATGACATAGTAATTATGTTTAAAGCAAAGATGTTATGTTCCCTATAATTCACACTATTCTTATGCTGCTGAAACAAAAACGTAATCCCTAAGCCATAGCAAGAGTTACACATTTTAAAAACACAATCCAGTAGCCAATTTTTTATGAAGAGAAATGTTCTTTAAATCATTAACTCTCATATACCTCTTAGCAGAAAATTAGAAAAAAGGAGAATTCTCCACTCTAGTAAACGGAATGGTAAATTGAAAAAGTAACTCCAGCGAAATGAAAAATGTAACAGTGATGTTTGCTTTTATTTCGCATCTCGAAGAAAGGAGATGTTTATAAAAAAACATGCTACATAAAATGATATATCAGAAAAGAACTATCTTTAGCCATGTATATTTGCTTGTTTGTGTGTATTCAATTAACTTGTCACAAAACACCTTTTATACCTGCAGGGTACTAAACAACTTCTACCTGCATAGCATTCCGAAGCAGATAGTATACAAATGATATTTTTTCTTTTTTATATTGTACTTTTTTTAACTTCTTTATTCTTTTGAGTTTAAGATGCGCTGCACGTTTCATTTCGACTGCCATTCTAATTTGCGCTCGGAGAAAGTTGGAGAGCATGTTCTAAATAAGCTTTGAAATAACTCGAAAGTATACGAATTAGTCCAAATTTTAACAGTGCGTCTCTTATGTCTTAATTATGAAGTTCTAAATTTCTCTTTAAAATATTATGTTGAGTTTTCTATTGTAAAAGTTATCTTACTTTCTGCTGAAAGGAAATTTGAATTTTAAATTACAGCTCGCATTTTGATAAAAATAATGTACTTAGTATTTCATTTCCTCACCTTTTACATTATTTTTAGTCCAAAGGGATTTGACTCCCGAAGGGATATTACTTTAGTTTTGGCATTTTGCGTCGGACTCCTATAAATGCCGGTTCACTTTTCAAATTGTTGGCACAAAATATTAGAGTCCTGCATTATATTTGAAGAAATTAAATAATGAAAAATCTGCATAAATGTATGTATATTTCTGGCATTGTGATAAAACAACGGTACATAGAGCCATCCAATTTTGAATGACGTATTACTGCTGCGTATATGAGCATCTGAAATCCCAAATTTGAAATTTGGAATTTGTTTTATTATCGATTTCCTATTTTCTAAAAATTTAACGAATTTTTGAGTAACAAATTCAGCGATTTAAAAGCGAGGATTGGCAACACTCTACGGGGGAAAAAAGACCTTTTTATCTCCAGCGCGGCGAAACTGTTTATCGGAAATTCTAAAGATATGCTTATTTTAAAAATACTTTGCGACATTAATATTGAATTGAATTTTATGGTTTAAGTGCAAAGAACATAATATTTAATAAATAAAGGTAACACACAAAACGTTAAAAAACGCCTCTTCGAACGTAATTTAAAATCTGAAACTTTTCAGATTTTTTTAATTAATATATTACATATCGCAAATTATTATATTTGATAGTGGCCGGGATGATACTGAATATGAGCTGATTTTAGTTTTCTGTTTTTAAAAAATTATTCCGAGCCAGTTTATGTTCGATGTCTGCTAGACGTAATGTATGAAAGTGAAATTTCCTTCTGATTTAAGATAATTTATGGATTATGTTTTTTTAATTTGTCACTAATAGCTTTTTACTGAAGTGCTGCAATTTACGCCATATTTTTATGGAGACAGAGTATTCTCTTTAAGCTTAACTTTCCTGTATGAAGCAACGATAAATTTCCAAATGGGGCTTTCTATTCATTTGAATCATGAAAGCAGAAATAAAGTTTTGGGCAGTTTTGTAAGAGAAAATCATTTTCATTTCATCATTTATACAGAAACATGATAATATTATCAATCTTCTAATTACTTACCAAAGGAATCTAATTACCATGCTTGGATAATCAAATCCTTTATCTCATTTAATTTACCCCAAAGCCATCAAACTAAAGTGCGTGATTATTTATTACGTAAACAATGAACCATGAAGAGCGTGTTATAGACGAAAAGACATTTACTTCGCTTGAGGAAATAGTAACGAAGGAGAATGCAATAAATTACTTGAGACTGACATCAGTTTAGATGCCAGATTTTCTTGTATCGTTCGACTGATGTCGACGTTTCGCAGGTAGTAAATAATGTTATAAATTTGAAAGAATTATTGAAGCAAACAAATGAAAGATAATCGCGAAAAAATGGCTTTCTTCTATTAACGTTGATAATTTTGGTATTTCATAACAATCCTTTCATCCCTGTATATGATATATGAACGATGCTTTTATTCTTAAATATCGCATTCTGGTCAGGTAGTAACATGGTTTTTCTCATTTGCAACTTAGATAAAAGCTAATTTTCCTAGAATGTTGTCTTCAAGAATTAAAGTAAATAGCCGTGGTTGTCATTGCCATAATTAATTATCAACCTTCTTGAACAATCACATTTTTCAAGTAATTCTGATTTTTACAGTGTTGATTACCACGTATACGTTAATCTTTTGAGTAATCTGTTGGTTAAACATTGTATGTATACACCTGCATCCATTTATGCTAGACATCCCATAGTGGCAAAATGTTATATTAATTTTGTGTTAAATATCTCTAAATTATTTAATTAATTTGGAAGCATTTCGCGCGACTTTAACAATTAATATTTAGTAATGTTTCCAATTTCTTATATTTTTATATAACTATCTATTATTTACTCAGTACTCTTTTATGAATGAAATGTCATTTAGAAGTATTTAGTCAGATGTAAACCATAAAAGTATGAAAAATACGTACAAGAATATAAAAGCAAGCTGAAGTAAATTTATCAAATAAAAATAATCTTGTGACTCTGTAGTGAACGAATTAGAGCTGGAGGTAGATAGATGTAAAAAGAAACATTGTTCTTTGCTATTCCTGTCCCTGTCGGTGTTGAAGGCTGGAGACAGTATACAGGGAGTCATCTGAGTTGTCAATCCTGACGTTGTTGTAAGAGGCATCTCACAAATATCTACCATCTAATGTACATTGTGTAGTCACACGTACTTTGTTATCGTAAATGGTCCAATATCTAAACAATAGGAAATAGGTACGGCTGTAACATTTTCAAACCGCTGTGTGTTCGGTTTCATACATCCTCATTTTGATAACCCGATGTTTGTTATGTTCAAATCGTCGGCTAATCCCTTTATATTAACTTTGTTAACTTTGGCTGGTCAATCGACATACTATTTTCGTTAGAATTTTGGAATGCTCTCATATGAATAAAGTCATATTAGAAAAACTTCATAATGGTAAAAAGAAGCTTGATAATGTTAACGTTTCGAGTTGGGAGTTTCACCTTAGGAATATTTCTCAATTATGATCAGAATCCACTTGCGTGGTGATGATAAAATGTATTTATTCTAGATCTTGTATACCTTCAATCACTTCTTTTGAAAACAATTGTAAACTCTGTAGATATATCTAACTTTTAGTGTTTTCATCGTATTTCAAGTACATTCAATAGGATTTTACTTTCACTTTCCATGCTCTTTAGTTCATACATTTCAAAACCTTATCTTCTAACAAAAAGACAGGGAACCGTTATCACATGTACTATATATGGAAAAAAATTGTATTTCTTCAGCACGTAACTCACAAATTCTCTGAATAAATAAATATCGGAATTCTTCAGTGACTTGTATACTTTAATATAATGATTATTAGGTAAAAAAATGTCAAATAAAAATGCAATAAAGAAACAAAGACGATCAGCTGCTTTAGTAGCAGTAAGCAATAAAAAATTAAATATTTTATTTTGAAGACATTTACCTCTCAACAATCATACCTGTAATTGTCTACTCTTCTTGATTTAAACACTTCTGCACCATTTCTGGGCACAGATAGACATCTTTAACATAGAGTTCTTTACTGTCCATTTGGATTCATGACATATCACCTCGATGTTGACAACCTTGCTTGGAAAAACAGATACAGCAGCAAGTCACAAGAGAGCTAAGTTGCAACAGTGCGAAAATTCCCAGAGGCAGGAAAATAACTTTACGTCATACAACTTTTTCTGAGGACCGGAAGCACGATCCAGGAGGAGATTCTTTCTTGGCACTGTATTCCTTCGCCTAAGGCAGGGTTTCTTAAATTTTTTCAGTCGCGACCTCTTTTTATCATTAAGATTTTTTTCGCAACCCCCAGGACCCCATAATGTTTACAAATATTTTGTCGGACAAAGTATTGCGCAAATCCGCCAAACGCGTGAGCGAAACTGTCAATTTTTTCACTTGTACTGTAATATACTATTGCAGTTCTAATTTTAAGACATAGAACAATGAGAAAATTTTAAATAATTAACAGACAAAATGACAGCGTCACGTGCAAAAGGAGGAAAATTAACGTTTATATTATAAAAAGAATGCTTCGAAACGTTTTCGTTTTTTTCTTTGTCTGTATTGTCTTATCTTTACCTATTTTCAGATACATTGTGTAAAAATATTTGGTAGCTGTAAAATTATTATAATAAGTTAAAGAAATATCAAAACTGCTAAAATTTTTGGCGATCCCCTGCTGCAGGTCCCGCGATCCCCTTGGGAGTCGCGACCCACAGTTTAAGGAAACCTGGCTTAAGGAATGAAAAAGTCTGCGAACATCACACTAATAAGCCAAACTATGGTATTGGATTTTCAGATTACCATTAGACACTTTGAATCAATTGCTTTAAAGGATGGGACACACTGTTTACGTTTCAGGTCCCTTGAAGTGTTGGCGCCCATCATATCAGTGATATTGTCTTCTGCAACCTTGAATCCAGGCATTGAAACTTCCACATTTGCAATAAGTAACCGAATTGGAAACCTTTTCCACAATAGAGCCAGTCATTAATATTAAATATTCGCTCAGGTAACTACTCCCGCTTCTCAATTATTTTTGTCAAAAATTCGAGAAATTAGATGTGTAAATGTACTTAGTCTTCCCTGTGACTTTGATGCTGTATAGGTTTGTAAGCTTGTCAAATCATTTGTAGCGTCCGGTTCTAGCTTTAAATGTTTTGCCCATGTCTGCGATGCAGGTCTTATGTTGTAAATCTAAATCTTTATGTAAGGATCAAGCCTTCTGAAAAATCAGAAAACGTAAGGATATCCGCTCCTTTGTCAAATCCTCGATCCAGTGAAGTAACAATTTCTTCAACTCTGAAATCTAACCTATCTTCTTCTAGATGTATCCCTCAACTTTACTAAACTTGTCATACTTTCAACAATGCGAACTTTATACTTCACTATCGACATAGGCCAATTTATAACATCTTCGGATATGCGAACCGTTTACAGATTTCCTAGGGAAATAATTCGAAAAGTTATTTTTAGAATTATTACCAGCGCTTTCAATTTTAAACTTAGAATCGATATTAAATATAAATAAATGACGAAATCTAACGATGATAAACATATGACTAAACTAAGGGCACGATTATTGTTTGAACGCAAGAAGTACGGGTCGGAAAGTAGGAATTGCTTAGAGAATCCCCATTCTTAGTTAGTGAATTTCAATTTGAATTTTATGGATTTTGTGCACTAAATACGAATTTACTTAATCAAATATTACTTAGGTCTGGGGTTACTGTATCTGGGAAAGGTTGTTTAAGAACTATTTTAAAATAAATTTTCGAATGTAATGCACATATTCTACAGTAACTTCGGAATTAAAAAATAAATGCTTATGATTTAATACCTCGTTGGGATTTATAAAGTTAGTATCTATAACCGTACTGAATAACATAACTCTGAACTTAAACTCTAAACTAACACTTTGATTTCTCAACACTCTAGCTTAAATTCTGTACTAACACTTTGATTTCTCAATACTCTAACTTAAACTCTGAACTAACACTTTGGTTTCTCAATACTCTAACTTAAACTCTGAACTAAACTGAAAACTATTGCTCTCTCCGGTCTAAAGTAGTTTTCCCATGTCCGCTGAGAAATTTCCAGTACCTTCGATTTCTCTAAATCGCTGGAAAGCACATGCAGCTATAGTAAAATGGAGCAGGATACAGTTACAATTACACAGGGATTGACCAGCTACAATTATGTTGATTGTTACAATGAACAATGGATGTCCACTGGAAGTGACCCAAAAGAGGTTTATTGTGAAAGATTGTTCCATAAAGGGATTATCGCTCAAGAAATGTGACTTCTAAGAGAACGTTCTAAGGAAAACTGACTCATATTACAAGCAGTGGTCGATGTCTTTTATTTCTCAAGGTCATGTTTTCGCTTAGAATTTCTGAGCTTTCAGAATATTATAGTTTATGCAAAATCGTGCCAGAAATCGATTGCGAAATTACATTAATATTTCTGAATGAGGTTTTATTTTGTGGTGACTTAATGCTCTCGGAAATTTTTAACTGTTAGTTTGGGAAGACTATTTGTTCTTGTGAATTCTTAATTTAAAACGAAAATAAAGAACTAAAAGTTTTTTAGTTTGCCGTTAATTTATACTCAGTTTTATGAAATGAAAAGTTTCTGAAACATTTCTTTCTATCTTTAGCCAATTGGTGAGAATAAAAAATACTCTCTGCTGTTTTAAACGTTCTATAAGCATATGATTTTGAATGTAAATCATAACAAAAATTTGGGTCCACAAGCGGCCCAGCGGTAAAATCGTTGAATACTGGTAGTTCCGACCTGAGTTCGATTCCAGGAGAACAGGGCTAGTTGCATGATCGCTTTATTGTTTTCCCGGCGTGTAACGTGTGTACGAGCCAGTTTCCCTTAGAAAGCCCTCCACAAAGGCATTCCTCCCGTTACGCAGATAGCCCTAGTGTGCTTTACTATAATCAACTAAACCAAACCATAACTAAAAATAAGTATTCGTATTCGCTTCCTGCATGGTTAGATTTTAATAAAAGTGATTCAGTAAAATGAAGCTTCTTTTACTTCTATGAAATAAACTAAAAGGATCAAAGATTTTTGAAAAAAGGTATTGTTGCATGCGTACGGGTTCGTAATAGGTTGAATGCACAAGTCCGATAAAAAGTTAATAAAATTTATTCTAATTGCAAGAAATATATAGCAAAACGATAGAGTAGTCCTCAAAGATATTCGTACAATATCACAATACCACGCAATATAAACAGTAACCTGATTTTAAGCCACTAAAATATTAAATAGAACGCAATCCAAAGCGCAGAGAAAACTAATCCGATCTCACCGCGAATTCGTTACAGTCAACAAGCAACAGTTATCTAAACAACAACTGAGCAGAGATATTTCTCTCTGGCTTTTATAGCTTTTTAAATCGGCCACGTCAGATAGCTCTAGCAATTTCTGGAAAGCAAAAAGCGTAGAATTATGGTTACAGATAACATTGTAGTCAATTACACTTGTTCAAATTAATTATCAATTACAGAGATAAACTTTTATTCAATGTTAAATGCATGTGCTCTTGTATTTTTAATTTCCCGGCGTAGCTTTCTCTTAAAATTTGTCACGTGCACGGCACGGGAAAATAAAACAGTTTTAATTATAATTCTATTAAAATATCCAACTAAAAGTAAAATTCGTAACGGTATTTCAAAAAAGTTATACTGATTTTCATAGTTTACCTTTTCAATCAAACAAAATTATATTTTCCTTTTTGTTAGATTTATAAATTGTATGGTATATGAGGAACGTAATATAAATTATTATTTCTGACATATAATGGAATTTACGCCCTACTCTTTACATGTTATGTTTCAAATAACTGTTACTGCAACCGCAAACATTTATGACCATGTTTAGAAACACTTTATTTGTTTTGATTTATTTGATTATAGCAAAGTACTCGAAGGTTGTACATATATATCTGGGGAAGGGATGCCTTCGTGGAGACATTTTAAGAAAAACTTGCTTTTATACGCGTTACACACGGGGAAAGACACGAAAATGCTCATGCAGCCAGCCCGTTTGCAGGACTCGAACCTCGGACCGAACTACCAGTGTTCAGCGATAAAATATGAGCTACACAACAAAAATTCTGGGTTGGATGATCAAAACAAATTCTTATTTGCCCTGTCAACAAAAGTACAAACAATAAATTTCAGATTACTAAGTTATTATTGATTAAAATGTCAGTAAACCGGAAAATGCTGCGTTCCCAAGGATAAGATTCCTGCATTATTTAGGAAACTAAATGTACAAAAAATATACGCACAATCAATAAAAAGTATAAAAAAACTTCTTAAAGCATTAAATTGGAAGTGAAAGCTAACAGCCGGAAAATGTTCCAAAAGAAATTTAAAGTTGTGTGTTTAAGATAAAAAAGGTTAAAAGGATGAAAGAAGATTCCAATATAGCTTAGGAAAGAAACGTCGCTTGATGAATAAACCCCGTTTATTCCCATCTGATATAAATAATTCCACAAACGGAATAAAATTCCTCAAGGTGAAGGAAATGCAAGAGGAGGACTATGTGGAGCTTAACATAAAAAAATATATATAAATAAAAAAATTGAATTTTCAATGAAAGATATTCTTGATGTTGGGATTAAATTTCCTTTATTTTATATCCGCCAGTTATAAAAATTCTCATATTCTAGTTTCTTCGTAATGTAGCAGAATATTTGAAATCTTATATAATATATTGAACTCAACGTTGTACTCGGTAACTGAATTTCAACACACACAGGTGACTGATCACATTCACTTTAACAGTAAGAAATGTATATTTTTCTTACAAAAATTTGTAAAAACCTTTCGCACTACAAATATGTATTCATATTTAAATACAATGGAAAGATAATCTGATCACAATATGGAAATATTTTTGCAAGAGTATTAAATGCTGTGATACGCCAAGGAAATTGTTTTACACTTAGGATAGAAAATATATTTAGTTATCTTTTTATTTTAGAATTATCCAAATTATGTCAAACATATCTTTCAAAACTGAATTTTTATAAACATTAATAAGAATTTTTAAATCCCATTAATGATTTCTTATAGCTGATTATGACAGTACTGATTTATGTTTTTAGTTCTGTCCTATATTACGTATTTACAGTCCTAAATATATAAAGATTTAGAATGTTTTACATATTGATGTTATAGAGACATTAGGTAGTTTTTTAAAGCAATAGAGAGGAAAAACGTGCACTGTCCTCGTCGGGACTCGAACCACGGACCTCTCAAATACGCGCCAAGCATGCTGACCACTACACCACGAAGTCATGCTAAGAAGGTGGGCGGAATACCTTAACGTATGTACAGGAAATTCTTTCAATGATAAAAAGGAGTTCCTCAAAATTGATCTTACAGCTAAGTTCAGAAATATATTTTCAAATATTATTATATTTCAAAAAATATGGTTATATAATAATATAATATAATATATTCAAAAATATATTTCGAAAAAACATAAGGAATTCTATAAATATCAAATCTAAAATGCTTCTACAAAGTTTAGGAAGCAATTAAATTTGCACGTTTTGAAGATTTAATAGGAAAACATTAACTAGATATTTAAACTTTAGCCAATATTATGAAATTATTTACTAAGAATTATCCATGTAAAATTACAAAACGTTTAGTAGGTAGCTTACTAAAATATAGGAATTATTTTATCAATCGGAATTTTAGGTCTACAGCGCATTATTATATTTACTACTTATCCCTTCAATCAGCAGTTTTAAAACTGTTCTCATTCAATTCTCGACCTTATATTGAAAAACTCGGTAATCGGAAGTATTTGTACATCCTCATATTTGAAGAAATAAAATCCACTGCTTCTTTTCTTTATGTATAATTTCAATTTAAATGACGTAAAATTGTAAATAAGTTTAAATTTATAAAATTTGTACATTGCTAGAAGGTTATATAAGTTGAACGTCAGGGAAAAAAAAAAAAAAAAAAAAAAAAAAAAAAAAAACATCAGAATACTGAGAATGTGAGAAAATCTGGTGAGATTAAAAATGAAAAAGTGAAGAAAGAGTAAATCAGTGATGCATAACTCTAGTGATAATCGAAATAATCTATCATACTGTTGCGTTCTTTTCTCTCTGCTTCTGTTCTTTTTGTTACGCTCATTTCTTCCTTCACGTTCGTACGGGGTTCGTAGATTTGGAGTGAATAACGACGACTGGATGAAGTATCGAAACACACTTTATTTACCAACATCAATCAGGACAGCTCCAAAGCACATTTACAGTCGGCGAAGATCTACTATAAACACGCTGGAACAATCAGCGACACAGCCTTCAGGTTATCAGGCTATCACGGAGGAGCCAGCTTCACTGCAAAGCACCAGAGTACAGCCTCCGACTCTGCTCGGTCGTTCTCGGAACTCAACGTACTCTCGAGACTCTCCCCGCTACAACGCGGGATGCACAAGGGTATAGCTCTTGACTCGCCACAGTCTAAGACAAAACTCGACGATGCACTAATTCGCGATACACTAAAAGACTCTCTCGGTGAACTCGACGACCCACTCGGCACTCGCTGCCCGGCTGTCAACTCGATCGACTCCGCACGGACTGACTTGCTAGACGAGACTGCAACTATCTCGTAACCTAGACGAGGCACACACACTGACTGACTGCGGACCAGCAGGGTTTATATAGCTTTCGGCTTGTGTTCGAGAACATTCTGGGCTAAGCCGGAAAGAATTCGTTCCAGAAGGTTCTCCATCCGTCCGTGGTATATCGCCAATTTTGTCGCCAAATGGAATGATTTCTCGCCAATTGTGGCAACCCTGCATTCCTTTGCCATTTTATGGCAACCCTAAAACTGCTTTGAGGGGAAGCCATCTCACCGCGCTTGTACATTTCGCAACAACGCGTTGTGTTGGCATGAAGAGGAGACAGAACGATTTCTTCAGCACCTTTACTCACTTTCAATTTTATACTACATATACGCAAAATCAAAATTTCATAAATCAAAATTGTAACTTTCTTTTAACTCTTCGTTTTAATTCTGGTATTTCTCCTTTCTGTCTTAAAAATAGTAATTGCTTACAACTTTTTAAACTGCGTCAATTTCAAATTAATAGTTACCATATGATACTCATCACGCAAATAAATAATATAAGCTATCAACTAATAAATAATTTTTGAAGATTAAATATTAAGAAATCAGGATAAAGCAAACCGAAACTAATTCTTGCGAACCAAAACACAAATCACGTTATCTTAGGGTGTATATAGTATATATATGTAAGATAAAAATATCTGAATCAGAATTATAATATAACTATAAACATTAATTCTTCCTCTCTATTCTAAAATCGTAATAACTTCTCTGCATTGCGTCATTTCTAGATCATTCTACACCCCGGCCTCTCTTTTTGACGGGGGGGGAAGATATAAAATATAAAAAAAAAATACGATGGCTTTGCTCTTTGCGAACCAGCAACCTTTAATTACTTTTCTGCAATTCAGGATCGTCCCCTAACCCAGTACCTGCTAGAACATTCACGCCTATTACATAACCTCCTCATATAAATGCTGCGTCATAAGTTTTCTACATTTTTCTAGAAGCTACTCTGTTACATAACCATTCATATAAATGCTGAGTCATAAGTTCTCCTAGACAGATGCCTTCTCGCCTTCGTCCTGCTAACGCTTCCGCTATGCTCCTCTTTCTTTGTTAGAACGTTATGACGTATTAAAGTTTAAGGTCAGTCGTATCTAATAGTTCAATTACTGAATAAGTTATTTGATTAACTTCATCTAGAAAAAGTCATCTGCTATAAATTAAAATAAAGATATGCTTGCTGTTAAAAGTGAAAAGTCCTGAGTCGTCATTTTTCTCCGTGTTTCAATCACCCCAGCTTCGTCAACCATCTGCCAGAACGTGTAATGGAATAGCCTCACCATTCGCCCACGATGTGTTGTAATAACTGAAAACATTACATATACATAGATGAACTAATTTTTAAAGTATATGCGTATATAAGATAATGTCATATTTCTTCAAGATAGCAGAGCGCAAGATGGCTATATGACTTAGTGGAGGGTTTTCTAATGCAAACTGAGATCAAACCCGAGTCAAACTTCCAGTACTCAGTGATATATATGTACGTGAATGTATGCATATATTTCTGTGTGTGGGGATATAAAATGCACAACAAGTACATGTATAGTATTTTACATGCAAAATTTATAACCTTTTCTTTTTAGTTCTTTTCATTACTTTTCCATAACTTGATAATGATGATGAATTTTCCATAATTTAGATTTTATTTAATGAAGTTTAGATTTAGTTTTTCTTACATTTTGCTGCAAGGTTTTCTGAGAGTAACCTAACGAAGTAACGAATAGGTTTACACCCTAATATTATTTTATCTACAATATTTCATTTAGAAATTAATTCAATAACTCGGATATTAATTGCATCACAGCTAAAATAAAGCAGTAATCATTTGCATCCTAATCACAAAAGTAAGTTTAAGAAGTTTCTTTTCGGGGGTTGAGGGGGGGAAGAGTATGCCTGACAACTCCAGAGACAGAGAGCTTTTCAAAGAGAAACTGGTAAGTACTTATGGGAAAAACCTAGGAAAATTTCAATCTTCCGAGTCCCATTTCCCATTTCATACAGGTTAATGATTTGTAAGATGATAAGTTATCTTACACGGACTTCCACTAATATATTAATTTTGCTTTTAATATGAATATGATAAAAAATTCAAATGTAGGTAAAAATACATTGATAATACCTTGCCATGCAGCTAGTAAATTTCTATTCCAACAGTTTACAGAGTATGTTTCCTTTCAATCTTTCTTTAAATATACAATTCATTTATCAAAGAGTGAGATAATGTGTTTATTTCATGCATTTTCTAGTTTTTTCCCTTTTCTCCTTTCTATAGCAGACTGTCGAAGGTAGGAAGCACACTTTGCTTCATGAAATTCATTTGAATTGCTTTAGATTTTAAATTATGTAACGTGTTTCCTCGAAACTAAGACCGAGTTCGATATTAATTTTTCCTCTAAAATCTCATTAGAGCTTCGGAAGATATCTTATTTTAGAAGAAGCAGGAAGATATCCTATATTATTTTTTTCATGTACACCTTGCACAAAAAGAATGAGGAATTTCTATATCTCCTGTTCTCCTGAACCGATTGTTGAAATTTAACTTGCGTTTTCCATGCCTCGAAAGCACGACTTAGGATATGTATTAGATTTATATGTAGCATTGTTCTAACATAGGTATTTTGCCACAAAATCGAACTTTTTTTGAAATAATATACCAATTTGTTTTCATATTTCGATTCTATTACTCAAATTATTACGAGATATTAAATTTTGAAATTTTTAGTGAGAAATTTACGGAGAAATTTTAAAATTTATCTTAACACATTTTTTTCAGTTGTGTGTCAAGAATAATTCACTTGGGAAACTTTTTAATTTATAGCAATCTATTTTCCTTTCTTTTTTTCATTGTACACGAGCGGAAAAAAGTGCATCGCTCATTCATACTTTCAAATAATTTTAACAATATAAAAACATACTTTCAAAACAATATTTTGCGTTATTATCGCTTATAACAAATATGCTAAATTTCTAAACGCGCTAATACGTAAACTTGATAGTAACAACACGTGCGACTTTTACAAAACTTGGCACTTTGGCATGATTTGAGTCGTAGAATGGAAATATGGAAAAAATGTGTATGTTATTCAAAAAAAGTCCGACTTTGTTTCAAAATACTCATGTTAGAACAATGTTATATATAAATATAATATATAGCCTAAGTAGCGGTTTCGAGACATGGAGAAACACAAATTTCGAGAATTGATCCAGGAGAACAGGAGATATAGAACTGTCCCATTTTTTGTGCAAGGTGTACAACAATTACCATTTATCCATTTTTAACTATCTATATTTATTCATACATTCAAGAAGCTAAATTTACTTCTTTATTCAAAACCAAAATTAACATATAAGGACAATCATGTCGTCCTCTTTTGGAACATCGTCGTAATGGTCTAAACCTCGAAATATTTCGATTAGATTGATATCGCCCCCTTCTCTGATTAAATGTCATTTGGTATCCTTGATCTATAAACGCTAAAACTTCCTTAATAGCAGTTATTTTTTATAGTTCTATATATAATAGTCTATGACATCTGCAAAAGACGTGAATTCAATTGCATATTTAATGCTTTCAATATCTTCTCGCTCTAACAGTGCTGTTAATCTCCTTAGAAACAGATCGTATCGCTAAAAGAAACCATCAAGCCAATATTTTTGACGCTTTGATTTATTCTGTTTCTTTTTTTTTTTTTTTTTTTTTTTTTTTCAATTTGTATATTATCTTATTTTATTCTGCATTCTCTAGGGCCTGTAATCTTGCCTGCATTTCTAACTCCTGTAACTTTGCTTACATTTCTTCACCCCCCGCCGTTATTCGTTTTTGCATAGTAGTCTTTAAAAGGTTCTTATTGAATGTTGTATTAACACTGTTCATAATTAGTTTATTTAATTTACACACTTTAGTATGAATGTTAATATTTTCACAAGGATCACCAGCAGATTTTATGAGGTCAACCTTTTTACCTTTTCTTAAAAAACTCTTTTAATGTTGCATTGTACTTATTCCGTATGCCTCTAACGTATAAAACAACAAGTATATTTTACAGGCTTGTAAATTATTCAACTTTCATTATATCTTTGAAAACTGAAACAATCTGCCAAACTTTAGTATGAATGTTAATATTTTCACCAGGTTCACCAGCAGATTTTATGAGGTCAACCTTTTTACCTTTTCTTAAAAAACTCTCTTTTAATATTTTATTGTACTTATTCCGTATGCCTCTAACGTACTAAACAACAAGTATATCTAACAGGCTTGTCAATTATTAAACTTTAATTAATTATATCTTTGAAAACTGAAACAATCTGCCAAACTGCGAAGGCATGTTAAGAAGGCGGGAGAAACACCTTATATACTCCCCCCCCTTTAAAGGGCGACTGGGGTTTAGAGAACCCAGTCGCCAAATCCTGGTGGCGGAGAATCGTCATCCACCACTATTTTTAGTTCGGGCGCCACTGTAGAGACATTAGGTATTTTTGGAAGCAGGAAACATGACAATGCCCTTGCCGGAACTCGAACCATGGGCCTCTCGAATACGCGACGAGCGTGCTGACCACTACACTATCCGGGCATGCTAAGACGGCGGGAGAAATACCTATGATATAATAAACTGCTCCTGTTACATACTTCATTACTAAGTTTATGATAGAAGTAATGTTCTTATATTATTTCAAGTAAATGATTTAAGTTAGATATTACTTGCCTAATTTTCAAATAAAAGTTGAACTTCATCAAACTTCATATAAGTATTACATAAAATAGTTTGACTCCTATCGCCTTAACAAAATCTGCGCTTTGATAGCTTTGACATAAACACGTACAGAATCAAATTTAATAAAAGTTTCTCGAATAATTTCGAATCCTTTCCTCTGAAAAATTAAAAATAAATAAAAAATAAAGCCGTTCCGTCAGCGGTATAAAACTTGCAGAAAATAATATCTTAGCATCTACCGGAAAAAAGGAAAAACAATTTTCAGAACTAACGTTTCGATTACATTACCTTTTTCGAAACTCTTCTTAAAAAAAACTTTTAAATTCTTTATCCATCTCTCACAAGCTTATGTTTTTGTTAAATAAATAGACGGTTTATAAAACTAATATTAAATAAAACTTCACATGTAGGAGACAGTAAATATATTTGTAGTTGAAATATTTAGAATATTCAAACTCTACCTTGCCTTTCACTAAAAGGGATCGTGCAAATGAATTGATCTAATTGTTTATGCAAATAACATTTCAGTAATCACTAAAGAAATTAATTGATGAAATTGTTTATTTAAATGATATTCCAGTAATTACTAAAACGGATATTTTAATTCGTCAAGTAATCGAAGAGTTATGGAAACACCCTAAAATACACACGTGGCTCATTACTTAAGAAAAAGATAAATTACTGCAAAAAAGGACTGGAAAGAAACCTTAAAAATTAGCGACTATGTTTTGAAGACTTTTGCACTTTTATTCATCTAAAGTAATGTACACACATAAAATAGTTAATATTAAATTACCTACTAACTAACAAAATTTCAATAAACATTTTGACAAGGAAGAACTTTGGCAAGGCTAAATACTTAGTCTAACACTCCAACTGACTGAAACCATATTCTTTTCACTTTTAGATGCGGGTAAAAATTGGTAATATTTCTTTTCGTTCTCGGGCCAGTTTAACGTATTTTTAGAATCGATAACGATTGCTATGTTCGCATCTAATAAACGATTAATTTTCTACGCGTTCAGACTCTGTTCACAGACGACAAATGTTTTCATCAGATGCTTCTAAACTTTATCCGAAGTCAAAACGTTAACTAATATATCTTTTTATAGATTCTTTTCCTCTTACGAAACTTAATCAGTCTTTTTCTACACGCAGTCAATGCACTAAATCTGGAATTATCTTTGCCATACATACAAAACGGGAGATAAAATTCAGAATAATTATTTTCTTAGTTTAGATTATTAAGTTAAAATACGATGTATATTTTCTTCATTTCGGTTATAACGGAAAAAAGAATGAGAAATGTATATGTTTTCTACCATAAAAAATAAGATACTTTTTGACACAGAGAGATACAGACTTAGGTGTTTATGCGATATTTTTGCATTTAAATTTATGTATTTTAATATTTAATGAGTTTATGATTAATGAACATTACAGAAGTTTCATTTTGATGTTATAGGTTCTATGAGTAATATCGATGACGACAGCGGATACAAATGTCCCGATGGGTCGAGTCCGACTATTAAGCATACGAAGATATCAGGAGTTTTAGGAGCAGCTTCCAGTGTTACTTCGATACAAGTAGCTAATCTCCTGCGCCTTTTTAAAATTCCACAGGTATGTTTAAAAATATTTTTTCATTTAAAATCATGATAATCAAGTAATGCCAATTAAAATAAACTATTTCCTTTAAAATCAAACTGACTGAATACAGATTTGATTAAATGGATTTTATTTGGTGATTTTTTAACTCTATGAACTTCGGTGGATGAACTAATTACTGCTAAACAGATAATTTTAGGTGACAATCAAATATTTTGGGACATTTTACGAGCTGACTTATGAAGAATAAAAACTTAATAAGTGATTATAGTACAAGTACTTGTATTTTAACTCAGGTAAACAGCCTAATATTAATGCAGATCAGTCTCAATTAATTTCTTAACAGAAAGGATTCCCATTCTGTAACACTTAACTCCCAATGATTTATTCTTACAAATAAAATAAACATGATTTACGAAGTATATTTATGTATGTATTACTATGTTATATATGAATTACTAACCAATAACATATAGTGAATTAGAGTTTCAGAAATCGGTGTTTCCTTTTACTCTGCATCTGGTGAAGACCGTTGGTAAAACAAAATGAGTAGTATGAGCAAAATGAGACGAAAGTATGTAAGTGGCCGCCATCAGTCGACGAATAACGTGATTTTCTGGTGAAAGGTCCAAATCAGTGAACTTAAGAGTCTAGTAGGAGTAAAAGATGAAAATGATGAAGTGAACTGTAGAGTCTAGTATGAGTAAAAGATGTTAATGATGAAGTGAACTGTAGAGTCTAGTATGAGTAAAAGATGTTAATGATGAAGTGAACTGTAGAGTCTAGTATGAATAAAAGATGTTAATGATGAAGTGAACTGTAGAGTCTAGTATGAGTAAAAGATGTTAATACGATGTCAGATGGATATTTGTGTTTTGCTCTGGGAAATGGAGAACATCTAAGATAGTTGATGCAGTTGTTAGGATGAGAGAGAGCTGGATAAAAGAAATTTCTAGCAATTTTTTAATATAAATTTGAATTGTGAGTACTCTGAGATCACGATGGGTATACGAACTTGGAATGAACCATGGCGCGTTGATAATCTAAGTGCTTTATTTTTAAGAACTTGGATGTGTTGAGGGTGAGTTTGGGAAACGTAGCTACAGGCAGGACTAGCATAGAGTAATGCTGGTCGAAATATAGATTTAAATAAGGAGGAGTTTATTTGAAGCGGCCCTATGTCTTCTTCTGCCAAGAAGTAAACGCATAGTTGCAAGCGTGATATTAATTGTTTTCATAGTTTCCTGAGATGTTTCTGAAAAGTCAAATTTTCATCTAGAATGACTCCTAGATATTTGAAATGAAATGAAATAAAATGAGAATTATTATACTGAGAACCATTCAACTGATTTTTAACATTATAAAATCTGCTTAAATAATCTGTTTCTTTAAAACACAAAAAAAAATGCACTTTTCATTAATATTAACTGCTTCTTTTATCACTTAAAGTCATTTTTCTTGTTTTAAAATATCTTTGGCTGGGATGAGACTAAGGTGCCTAAGGTGAGGAATCCATCCGTCGAGGACTTTCTAAGGGAAAATCGCTCTTATACACGTTACATATAGGAAAAACTACGAAAACGCTCGTGTAGGCTGCCCGTTCGCAGGAATTCGAACCTCAGACCGAACTGCTAGTGTTCAGTGATTTTACCGCTTGGCGGTTGGAGGACCGAACTTCTTCTGGAAGGAAGCAATGTTCTATGTAAACTTAGAACCAATGCAAGGTATATTTTAATGTTATAACAGTTATTTTAATTTCAAAGCCCTTTTCTGTCTTTTCTTGTTTCCGCTTACAACTCCCAGAATGCGTTTTTAGAATAGTGTTGTGTGCAAATGAGTTAGAAGAAATATTTAAGGAAGTTTCAATATACTTCGATAGAGAGTGCTAGGAATCCTTAGTAGAGCGTGTTTGCCTTTGGGCTAAGCTGTTACACTCGGCCGTATATTACGTGCCTTTTGATATTCTCCGACTAGTTTAAGTAGTTAAAATGCTATCACTTGCGTTTGGAGCTGTTACACTCGGCCGTATATTACGTGATTTTGATATTCGCCGGCTAGTTTAAGTTAAGGACCAACTACGTTAGATAATTGTGTTAAGCTTCGGCTAAGTCTCCTTTAGTTTATCATAGTTAGTTTTATATTTCTTAGTCTGAGTTAAAGCCCGAGCAGAAGCTTCTCGTAAGCCCGAGAAAGGGTCGACTGTTAGTTTTATTTGAGTGAATAAAGGGTAATTTAACCCTTCTCGAGTCTATATCTTTAGTTGTTTGAACTCAGTGATAAGTCGCTACATAGTTCACTAGGTTCCTCGACGTTCATCTTAGACAAAAGGGGTGAAAAACCCTACATCACAATGCATAAAACATTGCTAAAATCCTCTATCAGCACAATCAAAGTCTTGACAGAGTCTCTTTAAGATAAACACAAATCACAAATATCCAACTTCCGAAGTACCTTTACACATTCCACTACAACTATTAATATTCCATAGAGATTTTTGGCTGGCCTTAGCGACAACAGAATGCTCCACCAATTGAATACAAACGCTGATAGTCATTTAACAGGTGGTACAGCAACTGAACTGGTGTACTGGTGAACTGGTAAGCTCTCAGTTTAGATTTTATCTCATCATATAAAGTTAACAAATAGGTCGTGGCTCATCCAATCACGACATTCTTCATAACCATGCTTAATAAATCACGAACTTAATCTGGACAAGCAAATAATCTCTTACAAATCGTTCTTTTAACCGTTAAATGGCGTTTGAATAATTCTTAGCTGTCTCCGAAAACTTTTGAATGAGACGATCAGCTTTCGATTTTATCTCCACAGACTGCACTAGATATTACATCTTATCTTCATCAGGTATAGATCTATCTTCAAGAATCTTCTGAAATAAGCTCCAGAAAGGCTAGTAATTCTTAGAGTCACCTGAAAATTTCTTCAGCTTTATTTTTGGTAACTTAAATTTGCTTTTTTTCATTTCTAGCTTCAGAAGCTACTTTCAATGGCTTTTCCAATTTAGCACTAATTTCTAAATGATTGTCTCTGTACGTTTCAGCTTTTTCAAAACCATCGGTGTACAGTTTTCTACCATAAACAGTCTCCAATTTACTTTCAGCAAGCTTCTGACAATCTTCAAGTCTCTGGAACTTATCAATAAATTACAGTTTTAAAATGCGAACTTTAAAACTGTATTGATGACTTTTGGCGATAGCTTGGCAATATCTCGCCAGTTTAGCGACACAGACACTTACTAAGTGATAATAAGATTTTCCCCTGTATTCTTATTGTTCTGACAGGATATCGTCTCTCTAGATCTTCATGTTACATTATACAGAACAAAATACAACTATATCATTAATTCATTTTGGTAATTGATTCTAAATAACACTATCTACGTACGGGTTTGAAAGAAAAGCATAAAGAATTCTTTTTTTTTTTTTTTAACATGAAAAGGTTTCTTTCAGCATAACTCTAGTAAATTAAGTTCACTAAACCAGAAACGCATTTCAAATTGTATATAAAAAACTTATTTCATGAAAAAGATGAATTAATTTATGTATTTATATATACGCATATTTCATATATATAAATCATGTTCGCATACGTACATCCCTTATAGTTAAAAATACTGAGATCTACTTTTAGACTTAACAATGAAATCTTTAATCTTTTCAATAAAGCCTTAAGATCCAGTTAAATATTGTGTAAAATCAAATGATGTTTCATGAGCAAACGACTGTTTGAAGGTAAGAGGAGTGATAAGCTAATTTTACAAGTTATGAATGTCTAAATGGTTAAGTAAACGTTTCATTTGTAGACTCGCGATAAGCATTTTAGAAGAATTGAAATAAAAGTAGCAGTTTGTAACATTTGATAAAAGTTTGTTTCTTTCTTAATCTGTTTTAGGTCAGCTTCTTTTCAACAAGTCCGGAACTCAGCAATAAGCATCGGTTTGAGTACTTTTTGCGTACTGTGCCATCTGATACAAATCAAGCTGACGCTATGGTTCAAATCGTGCAGCGTTTAAATTGGACATACATATCAATATTGTATGAAGAATCAACATATGGTATCCAGGTAAGTTTCTTAAATGGCTCTCTGATTACACATGCTTCTTATTTTTTTGCTCTAGGATCTTATTATCATACAGATATTTATAGTGCGCAGGTTTTTGGTAATTTTTTCAAACCTTGGAAATTGGAAAGATATTTCATTATTTCACTATAATTAATTTTCAAATGCTTCCAGTTGAAAAGAAAGGAGTTTAAATAAGAAATCCGAATAGAAAAGAAAACATGTGAAGAAAACCATAACCTTAAGTGATTGACAAAATGTAAACTGAGAACTTTCTTTACTATTCTGAAATATTTTGTGCAGCAACTGCATTTAAAAATGTCTTCTTGTTATTAAATGCATAAGTATAAATACGTTTTAACTTTATCTGTTCTGAAAACTATTTATGGCCATATTTCAATGAGTAATTGAAACAGTAATGTGTAAATAAAAATTATAAACTCATAATTTTAAGATAAAACTGTACAAATACATGTTGCAAAACTTATAACCAAAAATATAAATCCACCAGAAGTATGTGTAAAAATAGTGTTCCATACATGCTGTTAAAAGTAGAACTTAAATGAATACGTTTTAGAACGTATTAATCCAGACTGAAAAATTTGTAACTAGATATTTGTTTTGACCATACATAATGTAACTTTAAGACTTTCAGTGATTATAAAAACTTAGATTGCCTTCCAATATTTTTATTAATTTTTTTCATTACATGAATAATAACGGCAAAGTTATGTCAGTATTGTTATAAAAATATTTATAATAACGATGACTAACACATACGCTAGCCATTTACCTAATCAGCAGTTTTAGTTTTTTTGAAAAACTTTTGTCAGTTATTTCTAATACTGCCTTTAGAAATCACTAAAGCAAGCCCAATTCAAAATAATTAATGATATATACGCTCTCTGCCATTAAAAAGACTGAATTTTTCTATACACTGGTACCTTCAACATTGACTTAAATTTCTAAGCTTAAAAAGCTTTAAGAAGTTATTTCAAAGGAAAAATACATAAATTTGAAACATTAAGCGAAGACCATGTTATTAAGATATAAGGTTACAATGTTAACATAAAATTTCCCAACAGATATTTCCGTTAACTTTTGTTTTTCTTGCTGTGTAAAATTTATTTGTCACTTATCATTTCTCAACATATTTTAAATCTTTTCCAGATCAAGGCAAGTTTTTATTTACAAACCACAGTTCATCTTAATTTGAAACGTGAAAAGAAATTATTTTCAAAGAAGTAATTTCTTTTTAACCTTTTTAACATATAAAATAAATGTATTACTTTAGCTTTGGGATTTCACACCTTTCCTCCTGATTCTTCATAGCTAAGCTGAATGTCCCAAATTAAAAAAATCACGTAAAGATGTTTCAAGAAAGGAAAGAATAAAAAAGTATTCATTTGTTAAATGTATAAATACTTCCATTACGTGATTTGAAAATATGATTCCATTACGTGATTTGAAACTGTAAATAAAGTATCAAGTTTATTTGCAATCATTTTTAATAAACGAGCAGTCAACAAACAATTCTGTCCCTGTTTAGCACAGATTTATATACAATGAAATTAGAGAAAGGAATATTTAAATTTTTCGTTACTTATTTTTTATTATTTAAACAATTAGCATAAACCTCTGAAATTTAAGAAAAATGAAAATTCGTTAGTTTTTCTCTCTCAGTTATAATTTAGGAGGATACTTGGATACTTGTGCGTTTTATACAGGCGTTCTACTGCATAAGACAGTACTTTCCTATTCTATCAATTTTGTCCACAATGGGCCTTGTGATGAAAATTTCTTAGTAAAGCGCTCGAAATGCGAACGTGTATGCGAGAAATTTGAGACACTTTGTCTCAGTAAGAGTTTATTGTCCGCTGAAATCATGAAGTAAATCGCAGGTATTGCGCCATCTGCCGATGAGGGTTTCCTGCAGTAGCAGTTGAGCTGTATTTTCAGAAAGAAATACAAAATCGGAAATCAGGTCACGTGTCCACTTCGAGGCGGAGTCAGAAGAGAGCGGGAGCCAATGCTATGCTAGACTTTTTTTTAAGTTTTAAGGTAGCTGATTAAAAATATTCAACAAGTTGACCACGTACGGCCTTCTAAAATAGTCATCTTCTATTTTTTCGTAATTTAGTAAATCCGCGAAGTCTGCAGTTATGTTTTGCTCGGCTTTTCTGTAAAAGTTTTCATTTAACTTTTTGAGGTGATCTTGAATGTATTCGATTTTCAGGTCGTTGTGGAGATTCTTAATTCTGAGAAAATGAGGTGCTCCGGTTATTATCCTTAGAAATTTATTTTGTAGAACTTGGAGTTTCTTGACATTGTTCTTGGTAGCGTTTGTCCACACGGCTGAAGCATAGGTGAGGATGGGTCTTATAATCGCTGTATAGGTTCTTTTCTTTTTTGCCAGATCTAGACCTGAGTAATCTGAGAGAAGAAGGTAAAGTTTTCTCATAAGTCCCTATGCTTTGCCCCGGGTGATTCTGATATGAGTGCTCCATGTAAATTACCTGTTGAACTTTACGCCGAGATACTTTGCCGAGTTGACGATCGGTACTTGCTTTCCGAAAAGGGTTACTGAGCTGGTGATGGGGTCTTTAATCTTGTATTTTCTTATGAGCAGAATCTGCGATTTAGTGGGATTAATCCTGGTTTTCCATGTAGCACACCACTTTTCGATGTCTGGGATTTTACTTTGAAGTTTCTGGAGGGTGTGGTTAGATCTTCGGGAACTTTCAGTGAGCGCCGTATCATCAGCGTAACGTACAAGCATAAAGTTATGATCCTGTGAGAAATTTAGAAAATCATGGACGTATATCAAGTATAAAATTGGGCCTAAGATGGAGCCCTGAGTTACACCTCCTTTGATACAACACGGGAAGAAGCAGTGGTCGCCCTGCTTCACTGAGAAAGTGCGCTTTTCAAGAAGGGATTTTAGGATCAGAATTAAATCTCTGGGCAAGTTAAGTTGAATCAATTTGTAAAGAAGTCCTGTATGCTAGATGCGATCAAAGGCTTTGTCCACGTCTAGCATAAGGATGGCAATACTTAACGTATTACGGAGAGCAGCACCAATAAACTCAGAAATTCTGATGAGCTGGTGGGTCGTAGAAAGTCCTTTTCTAAATTTTTACTGTTCTTTAGGGAGGAAGCTGAGATGATGTATACTTTAGGAAGATTTTGGTAAGAAAACAAAAACTTAAGCCAGTTTAATTCACGTAATAATTACTCCAGATGAATTAAGTTTAAAATAAACAAAAATGTTAACAAAAATCAAATTTATTATAACTTTCATTTAAGAATAAAATCTGAATGAAACTACTCTAAATGCTCAAAATAACCGTGATAAGTAACAGCTTAAAATAATAGCATGGCTAAATATCACTTGAATGGTTACGATTTAGAACCTTAGTTATAAGTTAAGAAATGCATTAAATATAATAGGCTTTCAGGCTGAGACAGGTTTGATGGCGAAGTTAACTTTTCGCAAAACTATACAAAACTTAAGTTTTTGTATTAGCTTATAAAGAAAACAATACTTCAGATATAAACCTGATTTTCATTGTCAAATAAAAAGAATCATCTTTAAATAATTAAAGCTACCCGATAATTCATTAAAAACGTTTTCTTGGGGTCCGGCTACAGAACTAACTTTTCAAATGCGGAATTCTGAAGAAAGTCTTTTTCATCAGAAAACATTAATTTAAAAACACTGGTTTCATATTATCTTTTGTAGAAATTTAAGGGTTATAAGTAAGCCTATGCGCTTATTTATTTGAATGGAAGTGATTTAAATCGCATCTTTGTTGTTTCCGTTTATTTGTTTCTTTTATTTTATTTTTATTTCTTTATTTATTTTATTATTCATTTATGTATTTATGTATTTATTCTGCAACAAATCTGCATATTATGGATCTGACTTTTCGGAGATTGTTTGTTGTAGGATAAAGAGCCGCTTATCTGCAAATACCAAACTGAATTTCAACCACTGTCCCAATGCAGAAGTAATTCCAGTTACTAAAATGTCAGTTATACACTTACATGCAAAATCTTCAGTTAATGATTATGGAAATGTTAATAAACCACCGACCACAAACTTAATAACAAGTGCTGTTTAACCTAAAACGGAATTATTAATTGTGAAGACGATAACTCCATCTTCCTACTTGTAAATTCTTAGTTTCTCGCTAAATAATCTGGTTAAAACCCTTAATACTGCTCACCGAAAAGCGAACTAAGCTATGGAATTCCTAATAGTAGCTGTGGATAACGAGGATGACGTCACGGTAAAGATGTATGTCCTAGATTTTCTCCATTTTGAATCATGCGACCCTCGGATATAATGTCATGACCGCCAAGTTGGTGTCACATGATACCTGAGTATGACATCACCTCTGCTCCAAATTGAAAATATAGCAGTTTCGTTTTTACGTTATTGCAAACACTGTTATGTACCATCTTGAACTATATGCTTGAGGTTGAATTACATCCCTTTTCATTATTTTTTATTATATTACTATCTTCTTTTCTACTTTTAATTAAATTTCTTCAACCGAATATTTACTTATTAGTCCGTAACTATTTTTAATTAATTGATGTTATTATTTATTCTAATGAAAGTAAATATTTAATAAATAGATGTTGTATAATTGCATGAGGTTTAAAAAGAACGGCGGAAAGGTTTCGATCTCTCCACCTCTGATCCGCTTACCGACGTCCTAACGATCGACGGCTTGGAAATAAAAACAGCTTATCATATAGAACTGAAGCATTATTTTTGCATGTTGCATGTTCTGTATTGTTTCGTTCTCAAATGGAATATTTGACTTCTGCCCAAATTTAAAATTATTTTCTGCAAAAGTAAATTTTATTTCCATAGTTTTATTTATATTTCTTGTTTGTTTACTTTTTGTTTCCATAAACGCTTAGTTTTAACAAATTAGTTTTTTTTTTTTTTTTCCTACGTTTTATTTTTAGATATCTAAATGATATACTTTTATTTTTAATTTTTTTATTTTGCAAAAATAAATTTCGTTTGCACGAGTTTAATTTTCCTTTCTTTTTTTTTTTTTTTTTTACATAGAAAAAAGAAATATATAATAAGTTTTTTATTTATTTTATTTAAAAATTTAGTTTTAATCTTTTTCTTATTATTCTTGTTTGCTTCTAAGCTAATATTTTTGAAAATACAAAATTTATCTTTTCCCTTCCATGCTCTTAATTTTGTCCCATTTTTATTTTATCTTTCAAATACTTATTAATTTTACATTTTCTTTTCTCCAAAAGTAAACTTAAACATACACATGTTTCATTTCCTACGAAATTTAAGTAACATTTTCTGTAATATAAAATTAACTTAAGCCAGTACATATTCTTTCTAAATGTTTAGTTGGGATGCATAAGAGAAATGCTACATTTCTTATTTTTTATGCTACTAATTCTTAATCAAAGATACTCAGAATGCTTTTTTGTTTCCATTTTTTCTACTGCTAATCCAAATTCTACTAGTGCCCGCCAACGACCAAGTAGTAATATCGCTGAACACTAGTAGTTCCGACATTGCCTCGATCCCATACTGCATGAGCGTTCTCGTGGTTTTCCCCATGTGTAACGTGTATACGAGCGAGTTTGCCTTAGAAAGTCCTCCAAGAAGGTATCCCTTCTCTTAGGCAAGATAAACCTCGCATGTTTTGTCATCAAACTAACCAAACCAAATTCGGCTAGATTTTTGAAATATATCTCTAACACATATTATTTTTAATCAAAGAACTGTCAAAATATGTTTAGGAAATGTAAATTTTATTTTAACACTTTTCACATTCTATTTAACAAACTTTGCCTATGCTTAGCCCTTTTCTTGCCCATAAAAACATAATCCTGTTACAATTACCTTTTTTTAAGTCACTGTAGACTTTTTCAGAAATATTAACAGCATTAACATTCGAAAACGAAACATAATTTTGTGTAAGACCTGGATTAACAAGGCTTTTCCTCATTATGCATTTTCGTTTTTAAGACTTGTTAAGAATTTCTGTATTTAAACCAAAACCATGCTATCATGACTTTTATAGATCTGTTATTATTTCATATAATCGTAGAAGAAATCTTTTGCCTTCCACTTTCCCATCACCCAAATCAAATCCAGGCAATCTTTGTGCGGGGAGAATGGGGTGCTATGCTACGTGTAGGCAAAAAATGAAGTCTACAAAGGATAATTGAACACAACCATTTAAATTGATCTGAGTAGGAAGCTGAGTGGTAAACTATGATATTGATATTGCGGAAAAAACATATTATAGACCTATAACTGACGTATTAGTGTGACAATACTCGCCCTTTTCGTTGAAATGGCAGGTAAGTAAAATGTATGTGTCCTATGTCATTCTAACGTCTTCCGAGCAAGCATTAAATTTTTCGTGGTAAGTCAGAAATTTCATGAAATATTCATCTCTACTCAGATGTTTTCTTTTCTTCAAAACGTTTTCAATGAAATAATATCCAGACTCCAAATATTTCTTATGCAATTCAATTATATTTTTCAGTTTATAGCCAATACGAGTCCGATAAATAATTTTTAAAAATGGTAAAACTTTCTTTTTGTTTAGCTTTGTTCATTTTCTTTTTCGGAAAGATTTACGAGATGATGGGTACCGTACCTCCAACTTTTAAATTTTTACTGATCCATTGAGTCGTTAGTGACCAACGACGTTTTCAAATTTTATCTTGATTTCGTAATGTAATCGATGCTGCTCTGTATTAATACTTCAGTGTCAAGTTTTTATTATAAATATGTATTAATTTATTCATTATATCGATATACCTCGACGTATTCAATTTTGTAATGTAGTTTTACATTGTACATTAAGAGTTCGATTAAATAGTTAAACGACAGAGGCTCCGATTTCATTTTGAAAAAGTGAAAGCTTTCTTTTTCAAAATGTCTTGAACATAATAGTCTTTCGTTGCCCAACATTGTTGGTCCGAAAATCACACTTTATAATTTTTCTGCTGCCAAAATTATTCAAAAAACTTCATCCATTGGAGAACTTGATTCTCTAGAGGTATTTCACATTAAAAAACATCTTTCTGTTCTACTTAACGACCCTAACTCCAATCCATCTTTGCCTTAGGCCTTTAAAGAAATTATGTTTTAGTTCTGGTTTCATCAACAGATGGCGCCACTAGCTTGTTTCTTGAACATGTTTATTGTTAAACTCTTCCGTTTGTAAAGACTGTGATTTGCGTTCCGAAAATTTAATTTCGAAAGGAGATTTGAAGGTCAGAGTTGTTGTTGAGAGGGATAGTCCAAGCATATTTCAAATTGATAGCTACACAGGTAAGTAAATATTTAGACCCATCATTAAAATAGAATAGTGAATGCATATCCACTAAATCAGCTTGAAATTGCTCGATTAAGCCTCCTGCAATTACTCTGTTCCGGGGAAATTTGTGCTTCAAAGGCTTGTTTGCCTCAAAAGCAAAGAATATGAATCCTTGATTTCCAACTCTTTCTTGGTTTCTTTTGTTTCCTTTTGATTTTTAAAAGCACGACGCGAAACAGTAACACCACTGAAGCCAGGAGGGATTTGAGCATTCTCGAGTCAGTGCTGTGTCCTCATGATCAATGCTCAGATTGATATTCATTTATAGCACTTAGGAGCCTTTTTCACATTACGACATAATTTACAAGCATAAATAATTTCACAGGGCACTTCACAAGCATAAATAATTTAATGACACACAATGAAGAAAAACTTTCCTGATAACAATATTCATTTTCTCTGTTTTATACTGAGGATTCAATTAATAACACGATTCTTTACTTTTTTTTTCATTAATATAACATAAGCATTCCAGCTAGACAGCAATATAACATGAAAGCGTTAATGTAACATACCTCTGCATTTATATAGGTTTGCTTTGGTTTATTTAATTATGACAAAGCACATTAGGGCTATCTGCCTAAGGGGAGGGATGCCTTCGTGGAGGACTTTCTAAGGGAAACTGGCTCTTATACACGTTACACATGGGAAAAACCACGAAAGCGCCCATGCAGCCGGCCCGTTCGCGGGATTCGAACCTCGGACAGAAGTACCAGTGTTCAGCGACATTACCGCTCGGCCGCTGGGGAGCCCAATGCATTTATATAACAATATAACACTGTTTAGCTGAAACAGAATCTTTTCACCTACATATTCGTTTCAGACAAGTCAGGAAATGAAACAAAAAGAATTTAAATGCCTGATCCATATATACTCAGCTACTGTAATTTGATACCTTTTTTATATCGCGTCTCTGAACAAATTTTTCAGATTTGTCTGAGTGAAACTATGACTAAATTTTCATAAAATTTACTTTATGAAATTATGACCTGAAAATGTAAATGTAAAGTTAATTATGCACAAAAGAACTACCAGCTATGTATAAATAATGTATAATATGTATAAATAATATGTTAATAATTTATATGTTATTTAATATTTAGCTCCTGCACAATCGTAGCAACTTTTTTTTCTATTATTGGTATTAATATTATACACGGATCGGATTGTGAATATCTCGTCTCTTCAGTTTTACATAAATATTTACTTTTAGGTGTATATTTATCCCGTTGTCTTTCAAAATTTATTCTGAAATTAAACTGTAAATTTTTGCAAAGAATTTACTTTCTCCTTTCTCAAATCCTGAATTTAAAACCTTAAACGCACTACTAAGACTGCTCTTGTCTGGTTTATTTCCATCCGTGTAAAGAGAATTTGAATAAATTCTTAAGAATAGCATTTACTGGGTCTTCCTGAGGTGCAAAATGAAAAAATGGCAAGAAAAAAAAAAAAGGTCCAAAGAAACAGAATTTTTTAATAAATAATAAATTTAAACAATGGCATTTTCCGCCATTTCTAACAGCGCATATGCATGAAATCTTTCATGTAGGCATTAAATTTTGGAGGAAAACCTTCCCGGTGGAGTATTTGGTGTATTTAATTATGGCAAAGCACACGAGGGCTATCTGCCTAAAGGGAGGGATGCCTTTCGTGGAGGACTTTCTAAGGGAAACTGGCTCGTATACACGTTACACATGGGGAAAACCACGAAAACGCCCATGCAGCCAGCCCGTTCGCGGGATTCGAACCTCAGACCGAACTACCAGTGTTCAGCGTCTTTACCGCTCGGCCGCTGGTGGGCCTAGGTGGAGTATTTGGAAACAGTGCATTATTTTTTTTCTACTTTGCTTTAATTTTGGAGTATAAAAATTATTTTGAAAACAATTTCGCTGGTGGGTTAGCAGATTTGTGTATGTCAAATGTTTCTAATCATTTGCACTTGCATTACTTTTGGTTTGAATTTTAACTAAATCATGGCAACTGCGTACATGAGAAAACGAAATACATGATTTCTTCTCTGTTTATGTTTCATGCCGTTAAAACTGCATCATTTAATTCATGAGATTTTTCAAAAATGTCTTGTAAACGAACGCTAACTTTATGGCTACTGATAATATAAAACACTGACTGATACTGAAAACGATATTGAAGACTTTCAGGCTTTAAGTTGCATGCAAAAGAAGAAAATTCAAAATATTATATATAGAATCAAGCAAAAAAGTGCCAGTGCTTTATATTTTTTTATCCTTCCATATCAGATTAACAGGCTTTATAACACACATTATAATAGGCTTTCTGATTACAGAAATTAATTTTCAATAAAATGTTCTGGACATGGGGATTTGCAAAAGGGTTTCAGGGTAGAAGTATAGACAAATAATTACATAAATAATGTTTATCAAGTTTTGAACTGGGTATTCACAAGTAGATTACAGCATACAGTATTTTATCAATAAAAAACATATGTATTCTGCATATAGCTTGCAAATAAATATGGACATATTTTTTATGAAGAGAAAATATTTTTTAGTCGGTGCTAGAGTGTAATCGCCTGAGAGCAAATTATCTGGGATTCTCATTCTTAAAATACTGTAACACTACTCTTACTTATGCGAAAGTATTGATGAAGTTAAAATTACACAAGTTTAATGGTTAAATAAACTTAGTTATCGGTTTTGGACAGCTCAGTTGGATAGTTCAGCTAGTCCTCAAAAGGAAAAAGGGTCGAGAACTTCAAGAAGCTGTTCTTTTTTCAAACATACTTTTGCGAAATAGTCCTAATCATATCCCGCACAGTAATTCTTTTCCATTTTGTCAGTATGTAATATTGTATTTCACTTTTTTTCTTTCTGGGATAAAATTTCTTTATATAATCCCGTAACTTAGATTCCTTTACTTGTGGCATTTATGTTTTACTAACAAAATGTTACTTAATTTACATCTTTCCTTTCTGCTTCATTTCCCTTTGGGAGGTTCTTCGTTGTGAGGTCCTTTCATTTTAGAATTTATGAAGGTTAGAGTGGCAAGCAGTTTTGGAATAGAGTTAGAATAATTACAAATAGCTGTGTGTAAGATCCTTAGAACAACTACTGAGGGTGCATTTTTATATTAGAAATAAGCTTTTGTATAATGCCTTAAAAATTAGTTATGTATTTGACTACCTGCAGGAGTGGAATGAGAAATTCTGTACTAAAGGCATACGCTGTTCCAAGGGCAATTCCTCCGCCTCCTTAAACCATAAGATCCTCCCGGAGGAATTTTAACATTAGGTCGTTTGCAGCTCATTGGCTTATAGAAAACAATTTCGCTACATAGTCTGGGTTAATCTCTGGTTTTCTCGGGATGCGTGTTCTCTGATTTCTTTTAACTACTCTGATAGTTGCCTGGCTCATGAGACAATGGTCTTCTTCTTCTTAATTGCCTCCTATTCCTCCCCAGGGGACTTCATTCAACTTGATTGTTATTCAGTTGATTAACCTATAAGGCATTATCTAGCTGAATTAGCTTATTAAAGCTAACATTTCTTGGCCACATAAGCATGCATAATATTTCGACTGTTGAAGTATAGCTACATGTAAGCGTTTTGACATGTAAACGACGGTGATATTGAATTATTTAAGGAAGTGAAAGGCTAGCTTTGTGTTGGTAAATCGAACATTTGAATCTTTTCGGCAGTCTAGGCGGAGTTTATAGCCCTTGGTAGGAATAGATTAAATTGTTTCAATTTTACAACAGGTTCAAAGAAGCTTGTGTTTAAGGCAGGTCCAGTTGACTAGTATTTTGTGTTGTATATTTTAAGTTCAACCCTTACAAGGGATGAGGCAGAATAAATTTAAAGTTACCTTATTTCTTTGTCTGTTTGCCTTCAAAACTAGAAATTTAGTAGTGATTAAAATTGAATTATCTTACTTAAAAGGAACCGAAGACAGGTGTTATAAACATCTTTCTAAATTTTATACTCTCGAATAAAGAAATCAAAGTTATTTGATTAAAAGGTCAATATTTTTTTAATTCTTCTAAGAAAAGTGTTTTTTACATAAAAAATGGAATATTTTTTTATTTCTGTCTTTTTGACCTGTTCAATATTACATGGTTTCATAGTTATGTTAATATACAGAAAAATACTCACAAATTATACATTAAATACAGTAATTTGAACATGTTTTCATACTTAAAAGAATCAACAAATTTTGGGCTGAATTTTTAGCATATTATAAACATCGATAAGTCAACAAAATAATCTCATTTTGTAAGGAAGAATATGTTCTGCTTGTATTGTAAGGTTTATTTTAGTTAATTATGGATTATTTCTTATATTGAACTCTTCATGTAATTCTACTGTTTTCAGAATTACCAGAAAATGTAAATTAAGGGAGTTTAAACTATGAGCAAGAATATAAGTTTAAAAGAGAGTGTAAGAAACCTCAGCCTGCTTTGAGTGCTGAAATACAAGCTGGTGAATTTATTTTTGATTGAAATCACATTAGAAATCGCGGAATAGTGGAACCACGTTGTTAGGTTTTAAATATTAAATTTTTAAATATAAACACCGGGTAGTAAATAATTTAAATAATTTTTATCTGCCCGTCCCACAAGAAGTAGAAATTAAATTTGTTAATATTTTAGTTTCTGTAATTTCAAGCTGAAGTTTAAAATAAATGGTTTAGTTCTAATACATTGTGCATTTACTTAACGTTCTAGAAATGAAATGATATATATTATATATCGTCTGGCAATTTAAGAAGTTTAGGCTTATGTTTAATCAAAGCAAACTGAATTTAACTTTGTATCGGTAGTTTGAGATGCTGAATAAAAAAAGTAGTACTTATAATAAAACCACAGAAAAAAGAAAGTATCCTCTTTCAACCAAATAGAAAACATATTTATTGTACATTCAAACAGTATATAGACAAAACTATAAAATCTATATGCATCAAAATAAATGCATTGCGTTTGGCCTGAAAGTAGACATTTTGAAAAGGGATATAACAATTTGAAAATATATGAAGCCACCTGAAAGCTTTATCCCATGCACTTTAGGTGGCGAACTGCCTCGACAAATACAGAAATTGAAGGACACTTTTACAAACCACCGCCAAAGAGCATTATGGAAAAAGCTCTTAGGATTCAGGAAAGAGCTGCTCCTAAGAGATTTTAAATGGAGTTTTGCAGTCAAAAAGTTTAACTCTGCGAAATGTAAACGATATCTGAAAATACACATTTAGCGGGAGTTTGTTTTACTGAAAAAAGATGCTGATATACTTTACCAAGGAACAAAAAAGGGTATATAAGTGGTAACAAGACAGACAGAAGACACATTTTTACTGTACATATGGGAATATAATTGTTATAACTGTATTAGAAATTCTGTTTTGCACGGCATTCTAACTTTAGCATTAAAGCATATACATAAATCTTGAGATTTTTATTTTAATTATAATCACATGTCAAATAATAAAAGGAATATTAAATTATAATAGATCTAATTTTAGATCTGATAAATAAAGTGATGAGATTTAGAATTAAAGCAAATAATTCCTACGTGACGAACTAGTTGACGTTGCCTGCTTTTTGGGATAATATTAAGGCACGCCATGACGCCCTCGGAAAACAAAATCCTTGAAGGCGAGCAGGCTGCATGGAGTTTTATTGTGTTCCCACGTGTAAGATAAATATTAGCAGCTTTCCGTTAATAAGACATTCAAAAAGGCATTTCTGTCTTTAATAATTGCATACCTCATCAGTTTACCAACTAACCGTTGAAGGCAATCAAAATGTATGCGACCTAAAAATGCAAACCTTTCATAAATTGCATATAATAAAAGTAAAAATTTCAAATCTTCCGTGTTCATAATAAGCAAGATCTGCTAAAGAAATTATATTTTTTATGAATTAGTACCTTTTATTTACTTTGTGGTCATACGATTAGGCGTATCTTTTGTTTTTCTTCTATTATAAACATACGTTTTTTTTTCGGGGGGGGTTGTTTTTTCCTGAAAGTGACAAATTAAATAAAACTTAAATAAAGGATATATGTATTATCGAAAATATTTGAAATGAGCGAATAAAATAATGAGTTATGACAGAAACTATCAGCAGTTTCCTGTTTGTCACTTCTTTCTGCCCCAGAAAAGGAAATTAGATTTCCCCTTTTCTTTCTTCTTTTAGCTTTTTTAGGAAAATAATTTCTTTGTTGTTGTTGTTTGTTGTACATTAATATGTCTGTATCAGATGAAAATTTCAATATTTCTTTAGAAATTCCTATTAACAGTCATAAAAGTAATTTTTGAAATTGATTTTAGTCCCACATATAAGAAATTCCTTATGATTAGTTAATTAGTTAATAACGAACATAGTTTCATGAATCATGAAACTATGTTCGTTCGAATTATCATCCACCACATATGACTCGTATACACGTTACACATGCGCAAAACCATGAAAACGTCCATGATGCTAGCCTGTTCGCCGGGAATTTAACCCTAGACCGAACTAGCAGAGTTCAGCGACTTTACCGTTCGGGCGCTGGTAGGCTGAAGAAAATACGAAACAATATAAACTCAGACTTACTTTATTGCTTCAAACTGTTTTTCCTTTTAATACTTCTAATTCTTATCGATGGTTCTACGAGTTCTTTCGGGATGATTTCTTTCGTGGGTATTTCTCGTTGTAAACTATTGTTTTCCGGCTTTCCTATAGCTGGCAGAGACAAAACGCTGCAATCATACATCTTTCCATTCTCGAAGACTCGCATTATGCAATCGTTTACGTTGCAGCTTATTCAGTGCAATCTTGGTTGATGATTTAACCTTGAGTAAGTACTCTTCATTTAAACAAAAATCAAAAGAAAAGTTTCAGATTTCATATACCATTCAACATATCCCTCTACAATATGAAGCAGTACATTACTTTTTACGTGAAACATGTGATATTTCTGACTCACTTTATGCGTATGTTGTCATAAACTTTAATAAACTTTCAATTAATATTTATTTTTTGAGAAGAACCTTTCGTTATAATTGAATTATTTATAAAATTATTCTTTTATAAACATAAAAATATCTTTAAATATATGAAAAATATTATTGCGAAAAATTATACATATTTTCTAAAACGATAATTTATTAAGCATTCAAATCTTATTTTATTTTCCTACCTCCACCATGTGAATCCAAAGCTGAAGATACTTCATTTCTTTAAAATAAAAGAGATTGTAGCTTTGTTAAGTTATAGTTTCCCATTAATAAGTACGAAAACTGATAAATTGAAAACAATTCAGCAAATGTAATTATAGATGTTTTTATCACGAGAAACTTCTTTTGAGTGGTATTTAAAAAGCAGGAAGTGAATACTATTAATTAGTTTATATGTATGATTATATTTAGTCAAATTTATTATATTTTAATAGTAGAAGTCATTTAATTACTGAACATGTTATACAAAAGTTTAGCGTCTATCAAATGTGTAATAAGTCTATCAGATGTGAAATAAACAATACATTTATGTAGATGTAAGTAGGAATAAAGAAAGGTATGTGGGAATAAAGCAACAATGACCTGCGTTATGCATACATATAGCAGGTAATTCCATCGATGTTGATCGAAACCATTTCAGTGTAAAGATATCACTTCATTCTGAAGTAATTTCTAATAACTTAGAGCTATGTTAAATATAAGGACATATTCTCAAGGTTCTAAAATATTTTATTATTGCAGGCATTTACAGTACTAGAAGAACTTCTTCTGAAGAAAGGCATTTGTCTAGCAGTGAAAGAGAGACTAACGAAAGATTCCGGAGTTGCAGGCGACTCTTATTACGACAGCATTGTTCGAAGAATTTTGGAAAAACCAAGTGCAAGAGGTAAAACTGACACTTTAATATTCACTGATAAAAAACTTTAACGTTGGTGAAATTTAAGTAAACTTCGCTCTCTGTATTATCAATGGGAGGGAAATACTTTGAATATTTAATCTGGGTTCTGATTTAACAATTTACATTTTTATACTTTTAATCTTCAAATGGACAGCTGGTCCACTTTAGATATAGGTGCATATCAGCCAGTCGAACAGAAATTTGGAAAACTCCACTGCAAAGGGTAAGATTTTTTCAGTTGTAATACTTATCTGGTGTAATTTAAGTAAACTTCAGTCTGCTCATCATTAGCAAGAAAAAAATTACTTTGAATACTTAATCTGGGTTCTGATTTAACAATTTCCATTTTTATACTTTTAATCTTCAACTAGACAGCTGGTCCACTTTAGATATACGTGCACATCAGCCAGTCGAACAGAATTTTGGAAAAATCCACTGCAAAGGGTAAGATTTCTTTCAGTTGTAATACTTATCTGGTGTAATTTAAGTAAACTTCAGTCTGCGCATCATTTAACAGGAAAAAAATTACTTTGAATACTTAATCTGAGTTATCTTTGTAACAGTTTCTATTTTTGTACTTTAAATCATCAACTGGACAGTTCTTTCACAATAGATGCATATCAACCAATCGACTATTTTATCTCTCGTCTTACGATACAATACATTGCTCCTATAGTACCACATCATAGTATCAACTACCTTCACAAAATGTTCTACCAACTCCAACAGCATAGTATCTCAGGAATGACAGTTTCTATTTCTTATGTACTATATTGCAAGTATAAGAAAATATCTTGGCCTATACTGTGAAGAATGCAATGCTGCATTATGCGCAAATCGTTGTTTTAAAATTTACCATACTAAAAATGAATTTCGAATTGATGTTATAATACTTTAAAAGGCGTGTATATATATATATATAAAGAGAGAGCATATTTTTAAACTTATGTAAAATAATTTTGAGGCTTACAGAATTTAAGATCTACTAATTGAAGAAAATGTATATATAAATGAAAAAATATACAAGTTTCCAAAAATGCATGTGAAATTAATTTGAATCAATAAATAAATTATTAAACAAATGTGATAGAAAAATAACGTAAATTGAAGTCTTTGACAACGGTTTTGAATGCCCACTAAGTATTCTTTAGAATTGTAATTGTTCCAATGAAATGTTCATCTTTAAGGAGCTGTCGATTGTAGACCATCAGACACACCGGCCTTTATTTATTCAAACGACAGGCTAGGAAAATGGGATTGGGATACTTGAAACAGTCTCTGTCAGTTGGCAAATCTTCATGAGACCCAGCTTTACATGCAGAGGGGGAAATGAAATATTCTCTCTGTCGACAAGTGGCTGATGTTTGGGTCACCAAGTTTCAGGTCAAATCTTGACGGCCAGTTCGATTGTACACAGTGCTTCTCACGATCTCTGCTATCCCACATACTCAAAAATCAGGGATGCTTGGTATGTATTTGCTGACTAAGGAGGAAGAAGCTCAGTTTAAAGTCAATGTATATAATCTACTGATGCATGTGATATTGCAGAAAATCAATGACTCTCTTTATATCTTTGTTGTGTAGAATTGTTATGTATTATTTTATAGTGATTAGTTAATATATTACTAATTCAGAAGTCAAACAACAAAAATCAGCGTTATACCTACAAAATTTCCACAGGACTAGTTTCGATGGTTTTACCGAACCATCATCTTCAGCTGCAAAACCGCAAATGAACAAGATAGGAAATAATGATTAGATAAGATAAGAAAGCCTGGACAAGAATAAGCAAGTGGCGCCATCTGTTGGCGAAACCAGAACTAAAACATAATTTCTCTAAAAGCCGAAGGCAAATTTGGATTGGAATTAGGATCGTTAACTAGAACAGAAAGATTTTTATTGTTTGACTTCTGAATTGTTCTCTTTATTGTTCTTTTTGTTGTTTGACTTCTGAATTAGTATTTATTCGGCGTGTTGTTGTGTCTTAATTAGTTAATATATTAATTTACGAGAAATAGTGAAATTGTAATGTTCATATTTTAAAATTAATTTTTAATTTATAGTAATGTTTAAATTTCTGCATTTGATTAAGATAAAGCTCTTATTTAGCGAAAAGTTTGATACAGCTAAAGAGGCGTGTTTTTTCGTTCTCACGGACCGACTACTTTGGGGTCAAAGGTCGGCGGCCAGCTGCCTTTTTTGTCTCCTTATCTTTCGGGATTGAACACGCGTTTTGCTTGTTCGAAGGCGAATAGCTCTATCGGGGCCGCGCACTTGACAGAATTATAGGTTGAAAATATTCGATGTTGGTTGCGCGGGAAAAAAGGATATGTCACTTAAAAGAGAGGGCTGATTTTTCTTCGAATTTGGTGGTTATTAATTGCCTTTATTCTAGTTGGTTAGAGAGAGTTCAAGTATTGTGTAGGATTGGTTAATTTAAATTTTATTGATATTTTGAACCAATAGTGATTATAGAGTAGTACGCATTTTGAGCGTCACCGAGATTTTAAAAGTGGTTGCACGAGAGGCAGGAGAGATGATTAGCAGATTTTTCCAGTTTTTCAGCTTCTTGGAAAATCAACAACTCTCTAGACAAGAAGGAGCGCAGTTAGCCCGGCAGCTCCTTTGGGGCCGGTCGCGGTCTGCGGGTCCACGCACAGCCTCCCCGTGGTTTGCTTGCTGCAGGACCGGACCCTGGGCGATGCGGGTTATTGGTGTGAGGTTGTCCGGCGACCTGGAATTGGTTTATCGCGTTTCGGCACGCATGAATCGTCGCCTGAGAAAAATTCAAGAGAATCAGAAAAGAAAGTAGACAGCTCTCATGTGAACGGTTAGAGAGTATCCGTTTTTCCCTATTGGAAAAGATGAGCTCATTTCCTTGTTTCGAAAGGGTGATTTCCAGCCGCTGAAATAATTGCGTAAACTTTCATCAAAACCTCTGGACTGCCGATTATAGAGAATCGGCGAGGCTGACTGCTTGATAATCGCTTTCTGCTAATTGACGGTGAGGGATTCCTGAGAAGGAGTTGATATGTTGGAGGGAGTCAATAGACTTGGTTTCAGACAGCGATGAAATAGCCAACCGTAAGTGCGTCGAACAGTTATCAGACGTTTTTTGACAACTATTAAGTCTCGACCGAATATTGTTTTCGACGTATTAAAGAAATAGTCCGGTAGCTCCCCAAGTCCCACAGACTGTTCTGTATGCGGCTTCCGTGAGTGTATTTTTTTCCCTCTCGTTTTTTTTTTTTTTTTTTTTTTTTTTTTTTTTTTTTGTTACTGGTTATTTAACTAATAGATGAGAGAGTGATTTTTATTTTTAAATGGTTAATTGTCATGAGTTATCACTTAAATTAAATTAAGGGAAAATAAATGTTTCTTAAAAGAAATTTTCACAAAATTAATGTGTATTGAGATTATATCAAGTAGTTTAATTTCTAAATGTCAGAAGAAAAATTGACTATGTGTTACTGGGAAAGGAATAATGAGTTCTTCTAAACTAGCTTTATATGTGAGTTTACGTTTTTGAGTAACTATTTATAAAGATTAATAATTGTAAGGTGTTTCATTATGATTTTGGTAGATTTGGAAAATGTTAAAAATGAGATTAGTGATCAATGAAAATTGTGTAATTATAGTAAAGTACATAACTAATAATTTGGCTACAATATTGATCGTTGTACAGATTGTCAAAGGAGAAATTGTGAGTAATTGTTTTCAGATTTATTTTTTAAAGAGAGTTTTTGTGTTTTGGTTTATTTTTACGTTTTTGTGTGTGTATGTCGCGGGACTAAGAGAAAGTTGAGTAAACCAGGCAGTTTAACCAAACAATATTAACGTTTCTTTTCTCCTTAACATCTTCATATTCTTCATACAAACAAACTGGATGGCTTATTAGGACTTCCGTAATGAATTTCCATTGTGGAGGAGGACACATTTGATGCTCCGCTTTGAGCTATCGATGACCAATCGCCATCTTTCTTTTATTCTAGTGGTGGTCTCTGACAATTTATAGGCATTGGCCGCTACTAAAACCGAAAGCGGTAATCACTTTATTATGGTGGCGGTTTATTGTCCACCACATTTTAGTTCGGGTGCCACTTTAGAGTCATTAGTTTGTTTTAAAGCAGGAAACGTGAAAAATGAACAATGCCCTCTCCGAGACTGAACCAGGACCTCTCGAATATGCACCGAGTGTGCTGCCGTTACACTAATAAAGCATGTTGGAAGGAAGGAGGAGATACCGTATAAATTAACATAAAACGCAATCTCGCAATCACACTTCAACGCCTTAGAAAGGGGAAAGTCGGGCCGATGAGATATTATTACGAATCTAGTTTGATTTTTCAAAATTTCTGATTTGCAAAGCGTGTTAATTATAGCACGTGTGTCTAAGCAGGTAAAACATGCTGCTTAAAACAAATTATGATATTTTGTTGTATTACTCTTTTATTATGGTTATACAGTTTGTGCAATATTAACTGAAAGTCCTTCAGACCCTATTAGACTGATAAATAAATTATCGCTCCATTTGAAATAAAACATCAAAATGTATGTAGTTTTAAATAGTCTTTTCATCTAAGCTTGAATTGAACAGGAAGCACAATGTTTGAGCTCACTCAAACCTCTGCCACCTGCGGGTTGTAAGATAACAAAATTGAAATAACAAATTAAAAGTGTTTCAGCAGGAGACTGCACAAATTTGGCCTAGCTAATTTGGCTCAAAACTTTAATACACTTTACTGTTTGAAAACAAAATGTTTGGTTAAGTACATATTTTTTCAGTTGCCAATAAAACGCTAAGTGTTAAGTGTTTGGCATCATTTCACTTGATATATATGAAGCTTTCTAAGATATGAAGCTTGTTAAAAAAATCTTCATTTCAATTTCAAAGCTAGAGTTTTTTTTTTTTTTTTTTTTTTTTTTGAATTATTGCAAACAGTTGCCTTAATATGCAATTTTATTTTCTCTTATAAATATTTTACTGCATTTTTGTTGCTTTACTTTTTTAGAATAATCTAAAGTAATTGTTTACTTTTAAAACAAAATTAAATTTTAGTCGCTTTTTTATTCTTTTTTAAGGAATAACCTTTTCTCTTAAATGATGTTTTACGTACTGCATGATTTGGATGAATGAAACAAAAAAAATGAGCTTTGTTACTAGGATTTCTCGAAATCAGTTTTTATTTGTGAATTTTACTCATTTCATTACTATTTCCTGGGCAGTTTTGAAGTTTAATTATATTTAAAAGATGAAAAAGGGAAAGCATAAAAGCATAGAAACATTTAACCGGAAAATTACTTTTAACTTTGTTAAATATTAATAGAATATTTTCCACGGCAATATTTGAATACTGTTATTTCTATATAAAACCAACTGTAATATTTTAATGAAATTATCATAAAATATTTAAACATCAACATGAAATATTTGCCATTACAAAAAGTAGTAAGATATTGGCATATGTTCAAAATATTAAAAGTGTTCCTAATGCGGTGAGGCAGGTCTGTTTTCTTCTTCAGTCCCTCGGAGCATTCCCAATAAATTTATAGCTCCAGTATTATTTACAATACTTTTATTGCATTTCAAACTTTTCCTTTATATTCCGGAATAATTTCAAGAGATACGTTTTTTCTTTACACTTAAGTGCTCAATCTGTTTCTTGAGCTGCAATTGTAAGTCTTATTACGTCCATTTAGACATTTTTTACAAAAATCAAAGATGGTAGAGCATTGACTTCAGTATATCTTCAGTGACCAAATATAGATGATTATGCACTTAATTCAAAAAGAGAGTATACCTTTTTATTCATTTTCATATATGTCAAATTCTGGTACATTTAATTTTCGAAATTTACTGCTTTTATTCAAATGCAAACAGACATTTAATAGATATTCTAGATATGTAAATTTGTTAATATTTAATGTAAAACCTGCTAAAGAATAATATATCTTACAAATGAGAAAAACTGGCCTAAAATAGAAAACAAAGTTATGAAGAATTAGGGATTTAACGAAAATGGAATATTCCTAGGAAATTATTATTCAAAGATACAATTTCTGAGAAGAAAACGAGAAGGCTTAAAAGAATGGAAAGAAACTTATCTCCGAAAATATAATGTTAAATTCCATGCCCATTTTCTTCAAAAACAATCTATTTTCCGAACCTATTTTGAAAAAATATTAAACAAGATTTAATCGTCAAGCTGAACAAACAAGGTTTACTTTTTAATTCTTCCATCCTTTGCAAGAATATCAGCTTTGTGTAATATTTACATTCCCGTTTCTAAATGGAATAATAGCGTGTTTTTATCCCTTTTTTGACATGATAATACATATGCTTGAATCTGTACAATGTATTGAATTTTTATGCATTAAATATGCAATGAAAACTCTCTAAGACCATTACCGATTGTTCCAGATGATTTCCTTTTATGGAGATGATCACATAAGGAAACATATTTATCAACAATGTTAAGTACCGATATTTAATTACGCTCTCTCAAATGCTTTCAAAGATAGTCGTCTCAATGAGGTGGTAGTCGTGTGAATTTAATCACATTTTCTATAAAATATATCATTAATAGACATGAATTTCAAGTAAACGAAAATAAAACTTGAATTTTAAAAATTCTTGAATTTTAAAAGTCTGAATTTTAAAATGCCTATAAATATAAACCTATCTTAATAATCCAAGACTAATGGTTTTTAACAGGATTTCGTAAATACTCAAAAAGTTTCCTCTTGATCCCAGAACAATAGTTCTTATCATAATTATTGTTAAAAAACAACAAATGAAGGTAACTAATTGTCTCTTTTAAATAAACTAATGAAATGGATAAATTACGTTTAATTGATTAAACGCAGTTCAGCCTATATAACCATTCAAGCAAAGCATTCAGGATCTATCTTGTTTGAAGAAGTGAACCGAATCCATCAAGAATCATTTCACAATTATAGCCATTTAGCCCTTTTCTGAGGCAATAAAACGAATGCTAATAGCGTCGCTTTAATTTAGTTAGCATGATTAAATATTTTACTGCTATTCTCTTCGACACCTATGAAATACCCTTCAAAAGATGAAAGATTATAATAAAATAAAAACTGCGTTAGCCTCAATAGTTGTGTTACGTCTTTCATTACGCTCTATTATAACATTTATCATGATGAAAATAATATCAATACTAAATGTTAGAAAATCGAAAACCTGCAAAACGCAACAGTTCGCAATTTGAAGTTCTGCTTATAATACATAATAATTTTTCCATAGAGCAGCTGCATAAGTTTTTCTCAGTGTATTTACTAACATTCACATAGAATTCTTGCAAATGTTATTTTTGTCCCATTCAAAAATTCACTTCCTCTTTCAAAGTGATTGCAGCAAATAAATGTCCATTGCTTTACAATAACGTATTACTTTTTCATAAATAACCTTATAAGGATTATGTTAATTTTATTAACAGTTAAATTGGGTTAAAAGTTCCTTTCCTATTAATTCTTAACTTCAACTTACTACTTCCGGCCAGAACGTAGTTTTGGAATCATGTCTGAATGCATAATGAGAAAAAGCGGTATTTAACTGCGAAGTTCTTCCGTCTTAGAGAGAGAGATAACAGGTATTCTGTCTGCACGCGTCCGCCTTTTTAGGCTACTCTCTCGTAAGCTATTATTACGCTCGCCCGTACTTTAGGCCCTTGATAGCTTCGCTCGCGGGCTATTAACGTTAAGGAGCAAACTCGGTTAGAATCTTGATAGTTCGGCTATATCTCTTTAGTTAAGAGATATATTTAGTTTTAGTTAAGTTTAGTATTAGTCTTAGTCTCTTAAGTTCAAAGCCCAAGTGTCGGCTTTATTGTACACTCCAAACTGGAGTTTGTTAAACTTTAGTTGGAATATTAAAGGGCTAGTTTACCCTTCTATCTTGTTGTTCCTGTCACACGAACTCAAGCGATTATTCGCTTATCAGTTCTTAAGATTCTTCACTTTCAACAGTAACTCAGCATTACACTGTGAGGAATCCTACAACCTCTCTCTTTCCCAGCACCGATTTTATTTTATTTACAATTCGTAAGGTTTTACTAGCAACATGGGAGCCCGATGTGCAAAAGAAAGATTGACAAGCAATATCACTGAATTTCGAGGCCCAGTGAACGGGCTATCAGCAGTGGAGTTTTTCCCCTCCTTTCTCTCCATGAAGACATCCTTTCCTTTAGGCAGATAACCATAGTTTCTTTGCGAAAGTCCATGTTATTTTGATCACTTCTCCTGGGGGCTTACGAAAACCTGCTGTAAGTCACTTCGGTTGTCACTACCGAGGCTCAGGCTGCACACATTGCAGGAGCTGACAACGAAACCAGAGACATGATCGTAGTCTTCCAAAATATCTGGAATTCCTTGCGCTGGAAATCACTTCGATCACCTTCTTTGACCTCTATTACTTTTGTAAAATATATTTATTTCTAAAACGCGTATTCACTTACGTGCTGTTCTTTCAGTTTGATGCTTCTTGTGTACACTACAGCATATGCATACCATTTGAGACCCTACATACCTTCCATTTGCTATGTACTTTTGAGTCGTCTTGGTCTATCTTACCTCTCCTAAAATTTTATACCCATGTCACCATGTATATAAATTTCTAGACTTTTTTCTAGTAAAATTCTGGATTATTCGAGACTAATATAAATGTAAACGCCCAGAATTATTTATTACGTGCAATCAGATATGTTATAGAACTTTTCTATAATTAAAGAAGGAAATTCTAGACACTTCAAGTATACCAAATATATAATATCAATCATAGCTTCAACCTAAATCTGAAATTATGGAAATCATTTTGAATAAACTTGTATTTTCTTCAGAAGTATTCCAACAGAACAAAAATCTGTCATCCATTATGGCAAGTATTTTACTTTTATGTAAATTTATAAATTTGTATGTAGATTCTGTAACTTTTTATTTCGCTTTAAAAATACTTTAAGCGTGTTATTAATACATCAGTTTATTTTACGTTAGATTAGTAATGAAATATTTAAACTTCTAGAGATATTAGAAATATGGAAACAATATATGATGAACGATTCAGTGCACCCTCGCCGAGAACTGACTCCAGGTCTTCAAGTGTATACGAGCCAGTTTCCCTTAGAAAGTCCTTCACGAAGGCATCCCTCCTCTTAGGCAGATAGCCCTAGTGTGCTTTTCCATAGTTAAATACACCAAACACCAGGTCTTCATATTACAAGAGTGCTTTGTTGAATATGGCACACGGAAAGTATGTCTTTAACTCTTTACTCTTCCCCAACTAAAATCAGATTGGGGAGAGAATCATTTGCCAGTCGACCAGTTCACGTTGATGACGAATGATGATTCTAATTCGCGCATCACGGTACACACATTATGGGTTGTTCATAATCACGTTACCTTGAGAAACTGAACGTACTATCAACAGCAATCGAATCCAAATCTTAAGATTACTAGATTGGGCCGCCCAGTCGATATAGTGGCCAGGGAAGCTGACTGCGATGCGGAAGGGCCTGGTTTCGAATACCGGAGAAGGCATGGTTGTAACTGTCCGTCCCCTTCATAGGAAAGGCGATGGGGGCCCACCTATTAGGTGCTTCGATAATAAAGAGACCGCCACATCCGGCCTTGTATACGTTAATGGAGTGAGTTACATTTGTAATTGTTCACAATCTGCCATTGAAGAAAAAGATTACTAGATTGGTTCGCTGAAAGGAATGCCTTTTATTTCTTGCAAGATAATGTGTAGCCTATGAATTGTTAATTGATTCGCTTCGACACCTGAAAATATAAATAGTATTTACTTTGAAAAGTAGTTATAAATTTCATTTGAATTTGTCACGGCATTTTAAACTGTGCCTACCGGAAATGATTAGAATAGCGGATGCATATTTTCTCTTACGTAAGATTTCATATCCTATAATAAAATAAAAGTTTCCATTTATTTTACTTTTCTTTTATTCAGGATAACAAGAAAATTGTTTCCTTCGCAAAGTCAGATTTAAAGTGACTACATAAGTAAAATTCTGGATTCCATTTGGTAAAGAAACGAAAATATCAAATTCATGGTCTTAAAGTTTTGATCACGTATGCTGTTTATTCACATGCAAAATTTCTTTGGCGTATCTTGAGCTCTTTAAATTCCAAAATCAAGAATGAATAAAATCTCGAGAGACACAGAGGAATTTCCCTTCTCAGGAACATGAAATCGTTCTTTCGAAAATAAAACACAATACAAATAATAAAATATATTAAAGGTAGACTAGCCCTTTTCTTTCCGATTTCTCTTCCATGCATGGCAATCGGTATGGTTTTGTAACATCTAGCCTTATCTTCCCTCTGCATGACCATCTTTCAATTATACTTTAATTGTCTGTATTAACGTTTTGTGCTTAACAGATTTAACTTATAATTTAGCAAATAAAAATGCTAAAATAGCGGATCCAGGGGGGAGAAACGTCCCAAACGTGAAATGGAAATAACAAAGGAAACAGAAATTCTGTTTCCGCTTCTTTGTGAGGAAAGAAGGAATAATGTGTGCCATTTATTATTGTCAAACGAAACCTGTTCATTATCACTGTGTTCGAATAATCACATGTCAGTTTAAGATGTTATCATATAACGTAAGAATTATTTCTCATTGTGATCGAGCTGTAGCATTCTGCTTTCAAAATAGTATTTTCCAAATACATACTTTCATTCCTTTTTATGCAAGAATGAATTCTACTACTAAAATTTTGCATGTTACCCATGTTAGTGCGCTGCGCCTTAAGACTTCTACTTTAATGCGTTTTTCTGAGGAAGAAATAGCAAAGGGCAAAGATTGACGAGTATGCGGCTAACAAGATAACACCAAAAGAGAAATAAAATGCTGTTAAAAGGTTTTATTTGGGATGTTTGTATATATTTTTATTGTGTAACGTCACAGCTGTCATTCTCTATCGACAAAGCCTATTTCTATGACAGTCCTGTATTGGAGACAAAAAATGCAATACCGTAGTCCTTTCATTTATCATATATACTACATACGTATATCTATTTTACGCGTATTTACGTTCAGTTTTCTATTGAGACGTTTTTCTGTGAGACACAGGATTGCAAAAATTTACATTATTCTGAAACTACACAAGCTAAAGACGTACAAAATTAACATTTACTACATTCTTTGAAAACGTAACAACATAATAATAGCTATTTCCGTGTACGGCAGTGACCGTCCTTTGCAAAGTGTATAAGACCGCTGGACATAGAGCTTTAGGTTTTGACTACTTATAAAGGATTTTCGTAATTTTACATATGTGTAATGTGAACATAAGCAATCTTCTTTAGAAACTTTCCTACGAATCAATCGAATCCGAAATAAACAGTCATCGTATAGTTTGTCATTATCAATTAGCCAACTCTACAACGCAACTTCTGTTATTCAAACAAAAATGGGATAATTAAAATTACTTTATCGCTTAATAATCACAGTTAGATCCTTACTCCCTAAGTATAATTCAAAGCCCCGTAGCAGTTACCATAAGAACACTTTCGTTGCAAAGCTGCGTTGGCAGTAATACTTTACATAAGGAGTTATAATATTTCATGCGCACTTCTTTTATTCTAAACTAAATTGTATCTTATGAAAAATGTAAATTTTAAAAATAGAAAAATTAATAGGATAACTTCATTAAAACATTAACTCTTAGTTCAAAAAATAGTAAAGTCTTACTATTTCATATGTCATATTTTAATAAATATTTTGTAAATTTAACTTAATTGCACTGACTGTTTATTTTCAAAAATTATTTTTTGAAAACTTTACTAATTTATCTCATAGACCTTCATTTTTGGAAGACTTAAATTCTAAATTTTGACTAGAATATTGAATTTATTAAACATGTTTTGAAATAATCTTTCTAAAATGTGTTCCCCGAAATTTTAATTAATTATGAATATGTGATGCAATGCTTATTATAATTGTTTGCAAGTACAAAGTTGTCAAATTAAAGTTAAAATGATAACTAAGAAAAATCGTTTGCCAAACTTAGGGAAATAAAATAAACAAAAAAATGATTTCATTTAATTATTGGCAAAGTTCACTAATTTTTTATACTTGGTACCACATGCGTATGTACAAGCATCTAGAGAGTTGAAAAAAAGGTATTACCTTTTCGAGGGAAAATTATTTCTATGTGATTCAGAACAAATTTGCTATGCCTGTGTCTCAATTATGCAATCAAATGTTAGATATAAGAATGAATTAAATTATGCAATTATTTGAGGAAACATTTATCAAAACTTAATCATATTTCAAGTAAACTATATACTGAAGATATGTAAATACTGATATGATAAGCTCTGCGAAGAATTTTTTATCAGAGTTTATAAACAAACTAATAATATTTTATACCTTATATAAACGTTAACCTTCAACTCATACGGTACGGGTCCTGAAGCTCGAATTGCTGCTTCGTTTATTTTCATTATGGCAAAGTACTTGAGAGCTATCTGCCTAAGGGGAGGGATGCCTTCGTGAAGGGCTCTCTAGTTCGTATGCACGTTACACATGAGGCAAACATCCAAAATGCCCATGCAGCCTGACCATTCACCGGGATTTAAACACCGGACCGAATCACCAGTGTGTAGCGGCTTAACTGCTCAGCTGCTGGTGTGCCCTGCGTCTATCTTAGTACTTTCATCATTTTAAATGTAAACGTCTAGAATATTTTAACTTTAAGTAAAATTAATTATCGTTTCCGTAAATTAATGATTATGCATTCGAATTATATTCGCAATATTTATACGATTGTTCGTAAGACCCAAGCATCCCAGTTACATGGAACTTTCGATTAAAATTTTAAAATATATCTCTTCTATTCGAAAGCTGTAAATTTTCATCATAGTTTATACCTTTAAATGTTGCATAATAGCAAAATATACTATTTTTGCTTCCTTAAGATTTTTTCCTTTTATATTTTTTCCACACTCTCTAATAATTTTGAATATTAATACTACTTTAGGACGGGTGTTATTGAACAAATTGAGCATGAAAATTAAACGTAACGGATAAAAGTTTCCCTTAATGTTTAAGGTGTCCACCCGTCACTGGAAGAGAACAATGAGTGAGTTATTAAATTCATAAGACTCTGAAGCAAGAATAAAACAACTTGTAAATAATCAAAGCTACTACAGATATTTAGTTAGTTATCTCTTCACCCTAGTTTTGCTCTCTATGACCAAAGGAAAGGGAAGGGAAGGGAAAAACTGCTGCTCTTTCCAACAAATTTTCGAGAGAAATTATGAATCCATTAGTTTTACGAGCCTCCATCAATGCGGTTACGCCGTTACTTTAAAATGCCAATTTATCTTTATATAACTGAAAAAGACTACGATGACCAATTAAAAGGATCGCAAGCAAAGGAGAAATTTAAAATAAAAATATTTATTAGCACATTGATTAACGGTTACACTAATTGAAAGTTTAATAGAAAACAAACTCCGCTGTTTTTCGGGTTACAAACCATTGTTCAATTAAATATAAGATAAACAGAATATTAACCCACCATTTAAACTTTGGGTCACACCTAACCAAGTGCTCACTTAGAAATCGTGACTAGGAGAAACTTAAATTGACGGCAAGTTAAATGACAACAGCAGGGAAATTAACACAAAGTCACGCCAGCTTATGCAGAAAAAGCTTTCTAAACCTAAGAGCTTATTCGTAATTTAATTACTTGTAACAAGTAGATGCTATAGTAAAAACAAAAACAAAAAGATAATTGGGTTCGTTAAGATAAAACTTTACATTCGCTTCCCTCGTTATTCACATTATTTAAAAGGCAAAACCTTAGCAGCAAAACCTTGATAACCTTAGCAGAGAGTTTAAACTATGTCTAATCCTCTGTCAAGGCTTTCACATTAATTTGACGTATATCGCAATTTTAAGTACAAATAATAATTTCTTCGATTTTCAGCATTTCCTTTAGGTTTCCTAGAAGGAAAATTATTCAGCGTATCGTATCGTGCATTCAAAATTTCATTCATTTTGATGCTATAAAGTATTCCTATTAAATTTGTTTTCGATATTTAAAGGAGACATATTCTTTCACAGATTCATTACTACAAACTTCACAACTTAATCTCTAGGCAAATCAACTACCTGTCTGTTTTATGTAATATTCATTTCTACTTCCTATCGCAACTCACAGCTGGCTAGCTTATATTAAGATACTAGACCTCAAACACTCTCTGTTCCTAAAATTTAAAGCCTAATGCTTTTTCAATTTAAATTTATAGAGTTTGGCTTTTTTTAGTAGCATAGACTAGTATCCAAACTCATAATAGACGTAGAGCGAATTATCGCTGTGTCTAAAAGTAAGTTCAGTCTTAAAATGGTTTAAAACAACCTTTTAATAGATACATAAGAGGAATGCTGACTGATTGGATATTAGCTTGATTTTCCCCATGTGAAACTTGAATACAAACCAGATTCTTTCAGAAAGTGCTTCATAAAAGCTTTCAAATAGCTTAAAAGTAGGGGAGCTTCGGTGTGCTTTATTATAATCAAACAAATAAACAAGTTAAACAATTGACTAACGAAGGATGCGTTCATGAAGAATTTTCTAAAGGAATTTGGCTTGCATTCATGTTACACTTGGGTACAGCCAAGGTCAGCAGAAAGATAATGTAAGACTCTTTCTAATGTTAAGATTTCAACGACGTCTGTTTACTCTCAGAAGTAAGAGAAAGGAAGATAAATTTGCATTTAATTCCCCTATGTAGTAGCTCCTTTGGAGCAGACTACCAGCCAATGATGTCCCACACTCAAAGATTTCTGGCCGAGAAGAGCAACCCTTGTAGTATAGTAAGTAACCTTGGGAAAAACCATGAAAATGTGTATGCAATCAGCCTGTTCGCCTAAATTCAAATGGGGATGGAACATATAGTGTTCAGTAGAGTGTAATAATACTATAATCTTTTAATACCTCTAGGTTCCCAAATGGCCCTCTTAAAGATTAAATCAGCAAAGCGAATCGGCAAAGGCAATTTGATCGTCGCAGAATATACTTTCTCTAATCAAAATAAAAGAGAAGTTGCGAAAATCAAAACTGCAAACTTCTGCGTTATTACTGATATCAATCCGTAATTTTTTAGGATTTAATAAAATACCATATTCTTGCAAATTCCTTCTTACTAATTTACTTATTTTAATTTTTTATAACATTCGACCATTAATTCATTATGTAAAACCTTCCAGGCGAGCAAGAATGTAAGAAACTAAAAGTTTGATAACATAAAGCATCTCTCTCAAATGTTATTTAAATGCATATTTTAGTAACTCAGGTTTTCTTTCTTTCATTTGGATTATCATTGTTTGGCTCGATAAATGTATGCTATACATACATATGCTGATCTATATTTAAATTCTGAAGCTTCTTATGTAAACATGTCTCATTCTAAAGTAAACTTTAAAGTACATTTTTGTTTATTGCAAAATATCCCTTAGGGCCAAATACCTTATAAATGAAGCAAGCCCTACTGCCATTCAAAAAATGTGAAATAAAAATTTCAATTATTCCAGAAAATAAAGTCAGGTGATAAAATTTTCAGCATTAAATATCAACTAGTACAACTTGATAATCATTAATGTGTACAGACATAAACTTTCGATCCGATTGTCTGCAATTTACATGAGCATTTCTAAAATCAAGATCTAGAATGAAGATTTGAAGCATTCAGTAGTAACCTGTTTTCTTTTTCTCTTCATAAAGTAAATATGATATAGTTTTCCTTAGAAAGCGCTCCAAGAAGACAACGACCCTCCTTGGAGAGATAATCCTTATATACTATACCACATTTACACAAAACAAAAACAAAAAGGTCTTTCTCTCAATGTAAATCACATTTTTTTTATTTCATCTTACAGCACTGAACTCAAATAGTTTTAATTTTGCTTATTTTGATTCTCATGTGTCAGTAATCTCATCATGTTTTACCTACTAACTAATTCTGCATGGTACGATACATGAAAGCAAAGAATGTCCTCTAAAATTTTCAAATTGTGTATCTTAGAATGCATACGCCATTCCTTTAAGTCAGACCTAAAATAAGCCTGAATTTTTGCGGCATTATAAAGTTTAACTGTGAACATATGAGAGCTGTAGAGCATTATTTCTTTATTTTATACTGCTATCAACTCTACCGAATAAATAATATTTTGAATAAACTCCTCATACCCTGCGGTTAAAAACATCGGTGTTATTATAAAATGTCTTTCGGAGCCTCCTTTTCACATTTAATTTCTGTCTTTCTTTTTTTAATACATAAAAATTACTGCAAAAATATATATATATTAGTGCATTTTTAGTACATGAAATTAATATTTCACATAGTCGTAACAAAAATTCCTTTTTAAGGTAATAGTGCTGTGCAACACCGAGTCTCAGATAATTAGATTTTTCATGGATTTTTCCAACATTACAGTCATTTTTGTAACAAGACAATCTTAAATAATAATAGTATAATAATAAAATATAACAAATAATAAAATAAATATTATTGGTAAAATAATAATAAATAAGTAATAAAATAATAATTAATTAATTAATTAAATAATAATAAATAAGTTATAAAATAACTAATAAAATAGTAATCATAAAATAATAAATAATTAATAAAATAATAGCTATAAAATAATAAATAAATAATATTTACTTTCATATTTTAAGGTACTCTGTGCAGAAATCTTACTCTTAACTCCGTTCATCCTTGCTATAAGAGGATCTAGTCATCTAATTTGATGGCTAATATTTGCTGTAAATGTTTATATGTATTAGGATTCTAAGTTGGTTTTTCTTAGCTTTTATTTTGAACTATATATTTTCTAATTTTACTTTTAATAAGAACGTTATTTAGAATTACTCATGTAGAATAAAAAAAAAAAAAAAAAAGTATTCTATTAAAAAGAGAATTTGGTTCTACCAAGCCAAAAATGAGCAGAACTTAAGAGCCCTTGAATAAAACTAATGCAAACTATACGCAAATATAAAACATTAAAAAATTTTCCTTCTCTGCATATGGGCCAACCAGCGGCCGAGCGGTAAAGTCGCTGAACACTGGTAGTTCGGTCCGAGGTTCGAATCTCCCGAACAGGCTGACTGCGTGGGCGGTTTCGTGGTTTTTCTCATGTGTAACGTATATACGAGCCACTTTCCCTTAAAACGTCCTCCACGAAGGCATCCCTCCCTTTAGGCAGATAGCACTTGAGGCTTTACCATAATCACATACACACACCTTCTCTGCATATGAATGCAACTAAAACGAGTGTAAAAATTAAATCTTTTCCCTTGGGAACATTTTAGTATATGTTTAACTCATAATTATTTTTAAATGATCGGAAACTTCATTAGCAACTACAAATGTTTACAAGGATGTAAATTTCGCATCTACAATTAGTATTATAGTGTTACTTAAGTTTGCTAATTAAACTAAATATCAATTGTATTACAAACTGTTTCCTGCTCGAATTTGTGATTGTAATTGAGGGTGAATATCACACCTGATAGTTTTACCAGAACTCCAAAAGACTGACGGTAAGAAAATGCTTGAAAAAAAGTCATGTGAACAGATATAAAGACTGATTTTTTTTAAATCGGAATTTAAATTATTCTCCCTTAAAAAGATTTAGAAAACTCAGAACTGATTTTGGTACAAATTCTAAGACCTGATTAAGCTGTTCTTAATATCACTAAAAAGTGGTGGCTTCTACAACAGTTCTGGTGTTAGCTAAAACGGGCTGGCGTCAGTTTGGATTATGTAATTACGGCAAAGCCTCGAGGGCTATCTGCCTAAAGGGAGAGATGCCTTCGTGGAGGACTTTCTAAAGTAAATTGGCTTGTGTATACGTTACAGATGGGGAGAAAACCACAAAAACGCCATGCAGCCAGCCCTTTGACGGAATTCGGACATCAGACAGAACTACCAGTGGTCAGCGACTTTACCGCTCGGACGCTGGTCGGAACAGGGTTGGCGTGAGAGATTTCGGAGTTTTCTCATCTCTGACATTAATGCGAATTTATTTTCTGCTTGCTTATTTCTGCCTATATAAAGGGTAGTACCTTTATATAGGCAGCATATCCAAGTCAATGTATTTTCTGGGTACCTTTAACGAGGAAAGCTATCGAACTTTTTTACAGTTGAGAGCAAATGAAGCATGTGTGCAAATCAAGAGGCAAGAGGGTGCGTACACTACTGTATATGTATTTTTCTGAAATTATGGACGACGATTTCAAAACCATAAGATTTCTTCATGTTAGATTTAATTAATCAAAAAATGAGATATCGAAGAAATTTTGGTAATAAAGGGTGTCCCAAAATTAACGCAAGATTTGAATTTTGCGCCATTTTTGCATTACGTTGTTGGTAACCCTGAAAAAAGAACAGTTTGAAAGCCGAGAGTTTAGGGTTAGTGAAAATCGAGAGTTATACGATACAACAACGTGTCTTCATTATTGAACAATATTTTAAAACTAATGAAAGTTTGGCGGCCACAGTTCGAAAATTTTATACAAAATATGGTAAAAATAGTGTTTTAACCTCGTCAACTTTGAAAAGATTAATTGAAAAATTCCTGGAGACTAGATCAGTTGGAGACGCTAAACACACCGGTCGTTCAAAAACAAGCCGTTCAAATGTCAATATTGAAGCAGTGTGTGAGAGTGTTGGTGAAAACCCAGGAACATCAGTTCAGCGTAGTGGACAAGAATTGCGAATTTCAAGAAGCTCTCTACAGCATATACTCACAAGATCTGTGTCTTCATGCTTAAAAAATTCCATTAACACAACAACTGAAGTCTACGAACAGCGAAGAGAGTTCGTAGAATGAATTATTAATCATCAAAACGTAGATGCTGGTTTTTCGAGCAAAATAATCCTAAGCGATGAAGCACATTTTCACCTCGATGGCTTTGTTTATCGCCAAAATTGTCGTGTTAGGAGTTCGAAGAGCCCACGTGTGATTAGCGAAAAACAAATGCACAACGTGTCACTGTTTGGTGCGTATTTTGGGAAGGAGGCATCATCGAACGATACTTTCTTGAGAATGAGGCTGGTCAAGCAGCAACTGTTAATGGTGCTCGATATCGCGACATGCTAACACAGTTCTTTCTGCCGAAATTGGATGATATTGATGTGGCCAATATGTAGTTTCATCAAGACGGTGCCACATGCCATACAGCCAATGAAACAATTCAATTAATAGAGTAGATAAACTGTGTAAAGAACATGACTTGGATTATTATAATAATAATGATTTAAATCCAAGGCATGTAGCAGATTAAAAACATTTAGACGGTTTAGATAAAACTGAAAATCCGACAAGTAGTTTTCATCCTTCAGGTGAAAAACAAGCAATAACTTTAATAAAAAAATTAATTAGAACGAAAATGAAATTCGGAATTGGTTTTTATTTTAATTTAAATAAGTAAATGTTGATTCAATATCTCTCGTGTATTTAGAAAACAGAAACTGAAAACTGATACGAAAAACCTTTGGAAAAATTATGGGAAAAGGAAATTGTGCAGAATGTGAAAGTGGAAAAAGTACCTTTTTTTGCCAAAAACACGTATTATAATCCAGAAAGAGACTACTTCAGAATTAATGAATTAAAACGGAAAACAGTATTACCAAAGGAAGATACTAAATAATTTTTATATACATGAAATAAACCCTCTATTCGTAAAATTAAAAGAAGAAGAGTCTACGTACCTAATAGTAATAAGCAATTTGATACTGATTTACTATTTCTAAAAACATATAGTAAAGATAATGATGGAACTAAATGTTCATTAACAGGTATAGGTGCATTAAATAAATATGCTTGGGTTTTTGCTATAAAAGGAAAACCTCTGAAAACGTAATACAGGGTTTTAAACAAGTTTCTAAAGAACGAATTCCAAAATTTATATAAAGGTACTGAGTTTATAGGTAAAAGTACGCAATTATTTAACCATTAATATATTAAATAGTTTACCACTAAAAATAAAGAAATTAAGTGTTGTATAGCAAAATTGTTTTAATAAAACTATCAGAACAGAAATTATGAAATATTTATTTGCTAAAAAGTCAAGAAAATATAGCGATGTTTTACCAAAATTGGGTAAAAATTATGACAATTTATATCATAATTCTATAAAAATGACAGTTGTTGTAGCGAATAAAACCGAAAACGAAATAAAAGTTTATTATAACTTATGTGTAGCTCCTATAGCCAAAAAACTTTTAAAAAAGCCTAAATATAAAATAGGCGATCGTGTTCGAATATCAAAATTCAAAAAAATTTTACGGAAAAAATTTTTATTTTTTCATATAATATAGAACCAAAAATATCCCCATAAGTATATACTTATAAAAGATTTAATTGGTGAAGAAATTGAAGGAATATTTTATGACAATGATATGATAAAATATAATTAAATAGACTATGTATATAAAATTGAAAAAATATTAAAAAGAAAGAAAATAAATATTTATTAAAAGGGCTGGATTATCCAGAATCTTTTAATACATTTAAAATTAATCAGAGGCAAACGTCTGAAGAAGCAACATTTAATAACTGAAAACAGATGTATAGAAACTTCTTTCGAAATAAATATTATTACAATCACCTCTGTAATAATCAAAAGAATCACGCATGCAAAATACGGTAAATGAAGAAATTTTTATCCATTAGTATATGAATTAAAATCATAAGAGTAATTTTCTAAAAAGCAATGAATTTTGGTCAATATTTTTTTCAAACTGCAATTTGTCTGTAGAAAACATTAAAATGAAACGAAACCCCGTGGGATAACAGCAGCGGTAGTAGTTATTTTATGGTATTTGGGAATTTTTTTTTTTTTTTTTTTTTTTTTTTTTTTTTTTTTTTTTTTTTTGCTTTAACGAAGTACATATTTTAATTGTACAATATCCATAATATATAAACATTGTAAAATAAAAAGTGAAATACGTTTTTACGTGAGCCTAAATGACAACATTCATACTGTTTTGTAAGTAAGTTTTAATGGCATTTACATTTTAGTTTCTCCATTTCTAATAGTGTTCATTCTTCAGTTATTTACAGTCAGTTATATTTTAGTACTGATTTAATGTACGTTGCCAAAGATGTTTACTATCCATATCGAACTGCTTGAAAATACAGGTAAACTTTCTCTTCAAATTAACCATGATTTTGAAAAAACGGAAGTCCTCCCAATATTGCACTGATGAATTAAGTTCTAAATTAGAAGCTCATTTTAAAATGTTTTATATTATCATCAACATTACATTTTGGCTCCCAGTTTCAAACACATGAGTTCAAATCGACAACCGATCAGTTTTCATGAACTCAGGAACTTGTATCTGAGATAATTCAAAGATGAGAAATTTAAAAATGGTATTAAAAATTATTGCGCTTTTACAGAGCTTACTGGTATTTCAAAACCTTCAAGAAAATGAGCTACAGTATGTTAATATTAAAATAATTTCACAATTAATTCCTTAATGATGGATGCAACATTGTAATTGATGCACCAGTTACTCAAAATTACATATAAGACCATATTATGTGCCAGATTTTCTAAACTTTTATTTATTTTGCATCAGATACTGACCCAAAAAAGAAGAGTAGCACCAATTCTTAAATAATAAAAAACTAAATAACTGCCTTTTATGCTAAATAATTCCCAAAAAAGCTAAATAATTCCCATTTATGTCAAATTACTTTAGACTTCATTTCTACTGAGTTTTAAACCTATTCTTCTCTTCACCATATTTTCAGTTTCTTCTCAAAACTAAGATCTTTTTTTGCTTTTGTATGCGTTTTTGTTCAAATTGAGAACTTCGACTAAATATTATTGGAATGAGATCGCATGAAAATTCGGAACAGTATTTAAAAATAATCACTGCACAAACAAACTCAAATGCATAGAATTAAGATAAAAGGAATAAAAATTTAAGCTAAGTATAAATTCCATTAATGATGAAACTAGAATTTTTAAAAAAATATTAAGAAATATTCTTTTGAACTTTCTATGTTCAATATTTTTGTTCTTGGTTTGAAAAACCAATAAATCTTAAATGATATTATTGAGTTTTTTCTTTTATTTTGAAAGACAGCTGTCTGTCTTAATTGTAATAAATTTACAAATGTACAAACTAAAAAAGGAATATATAAGTTCTTTCTGACACATTTGCAAACTTATTACGTTAAAGAAAGAAAGCTGTCTTTTCAAATCTATAAAAATATTATGAAATCAAACACTCATTTTAAACCTGTTGTGTAAGCAGATGCTAATTTTATGAAACGAAATTGAGATGTTTGGGAAATAATAATGTTAGTTACCATTTGGAAGCTTCCTTTGAATTATTTGAAAAATTCTATTCTCAAACTGCGTAGACACATTAAAAACATCACTATTCAAGCTATGATAAGGTAAGAATTGTAAGAATTGGAGGCTTCCTTCAGCTCACCTGGACACGAGTGTCCCCATAGCTCAAAAGAAGGGGCCCCGCAGCTATGATAAGGTATTTATTTTGTGTACAAAATGTCGCAATCGGTGGTACTTATTACGAAGTTGTTCGCTCAGTATAGAGAGGCTGCGGTTTTCTGTTTCGGATTTCGTAAATTTAAAATGGTTAGTCTTAGATTAAGATTACAACTTAAGATTTCTACGAAACAAAAACGTAAAAGCTTTACATTCAGAAACGCGATTAAAAGTTATTGAAGACGTCATTGGTTGTCACAAACGAAATTGGCTGAAACTGTTGACAGACTGTTGCTATTAATAAGATAATTGATTAAATTTATGGTATTCCAACTTTTTTAAGAATGAAAATGATTGATCAAAAACGCAAATCAAATAAACTTCACTGGATGAGTATTTTAATGAATAAGGAACACTTCTGAAATTTTAAAAAAACTTGTAATATATTTGTTTTCGAAATAAATTTTCCCTCATAAGCTCTGTTTTATGTAATTTAACATGTTATTCGATTACCGTATTCAAATATAGTGACATAAACTTTTATCTAATTTTACCTCTACATAATTTGCTACCTATATTTGAAGTTAATTCGTGGTTTCATTGATGTAACTGTATTAATAAACCAATATGCCAATTTATACTTTAGTATTATTCTTTACCAGACTACAAGAGCTTTGAATAATGTAAATTCATAACGCAAATGGATAATCACTGTCACCGCAATAAGGATGAACTCAAAGACTAGCACTTCCGCAAAAGTTCAAAATCGTTAGAACTATAAGTGATTGCCTCAGAGAGGTTTCATTGCGTTTAGAAATCTGATTTTACCTTATCAAGGCTCTTCACTCTGGATTTTAAATATTATTGTTTAAATTTTAAGTTTCTGAAACTGTTGTTTATCTTTTCAGCCATATTTTTATATTAAGAATCACAGCTGCAAAATCTTTACTACTTGCCATCGAGACTGTAGGAATTTAAAATGGTGATTTTTAATTGTAGTAGTAAGAATTTTTCTACCAATGAAATGGAAATTTTAACACTGCTAGGGGGGGTACTACGATGTGCTTATTTAAACGGGCTCTCTATGTTTAACAAACGACGTCGAAGTGCAAACTAATTAACTTTTCCTTTAATTGTAAAGATCAGGATTTCATTGCCTATAAATGCGTACATATTACTAACGCCGCTAGAAGTCAGATCCGACGGTCTCAACTTATATTACCTATCTACACTGAAGTAAGTCGACTGGATGCACATTTAAGTAATAACGTCTGGACTATCTTTAAAAAAAGATTCCAAACCTCTGGGGCACTTTTCTAGACGAAGAGTTTTATTGCTTTTGCAACGTTGTTTCAGAAAGCTTAGTCCTTTTTTAAGTTCATATTAAATATTTCATGTTAATGGTGTTAGTTTTTGTCATTCGCTATTTCTTTGATTTAGGATGTATTTAAATTTCGCTATGATACCCAAGTAAGAGGTATTTGCGCTGTGAAAGTTTTATGCTCAAAAAGGATAGGTAACGGGGAAAATGAGAAGCAAAATAAAAGGCTTCATTTATTTAAAATAAAGACAGTCATCCTTGAACCTAAATTGTTGATTTAAAAATTGCTATCTTAATCACTAAAAATTTTAGCTTTAATTACAATAGATTCTTTCTTTATTTCCTTTAAATCCGGGCACTGTTCTAAAATATAAATTGGAAATCGTAAAATTATGGCTCTCTAATGTTCATAATATAGTGTTAAAATATAAGCTTATGTGTATTACTCATTTAAAGTATTCTTCATTTAGCACTGAAAAGCAAGTATCTTTTAAAATGCAGTACATGTTTTGCAATTTATTTTTATGAAGTGGAGACAAAATGCATATTATTCATTTTGGGTATATTTAAATCGGATATATACATTACGTCTCACTCACTCAAAAACTATATTTTAAACATATTTTCTTCTAAGTGCTCTTTCAGTTTATTTGCAATTTACATGTCTATTTTTATTGCTTGAAATCCTAAAATCTTTGAAATTTCTTTTAGCGTTATAATACAACTGGTGACACTAATCTATTCTTTATGGTTTAGTAATCTGATGAATTTCTTAAGGTCGGCTTTGGCAGTGATTTCAATTACGCTTATTGAAACAGGCAGAAAATTTACTCAATCTTTGTTCAACAGACTAATTTTATTCAGTAAAGTATCTGTAGTAAATGATCATTTTTAATAATTAATTATGTGGCTTCCTGCTCATCTTTAATTATTTGAAACGGTGTTAAAATCTTTACATTCTAAGTGAGTGTTTTCTATTTCTATGGTTCCTCTTTTGTAATTAATTTCGTAATAACTTTTGCAACGTCACAAACAACAAACATTCAGCTCTGTTTCTTAGCCAATTATCTGTCATAAATTTATGAAATTTTATCACTTGACATGCTGAAAATGTCTTTAACTAAATCACTTTAAAGGTCTATTTAATAAGCGAAAAGATGATAAATTTATGCAGGGCGAACTGCTCAGTTCCTCATAAGAGTAGTTAGAAGGATACTCTTACTTAGCTCTTTTAATCCCCATTAACCTCATAATGCATCAATAGAAATTCCAAAAATGGTCTTTTCTTCTGCCGATTTCTTTATTCTTTATTTTAACTCTTTCTTTATTTTAACTCAAAATAAAGATTTTAGAGAATGTATTCCTTTGTATTCATATAGGAAAATATTCCTATACATTTATGATAATAGTTCCACGTAAAGAAATAGATTAGTTCCACTTAGAGTTAACTCGGTTGAGAGCATTAAGAAATAACTGTAAATTTAATTAATATAAGCTTCATTTCCATTCATCGTTCACCTTAAATTATTAAGTTAAGCAGTTAGAAAATTATGATTTTTAGAAAGTTTGCTATTTGCTACCTTCTGTCTTAAACTTCAAATTATTAAATTCAATATCTTCTACGTACTTGCAATAAACTCGCATAATCAGTAATAAATACCTCATATTCAAAGCATAAGCGAAAGTCTATTTAAACTCCAATTCTGCATTTAAAACCTGGATTTTTCTTTCAAAAGATTAAAATCTTCTAAAACTACGTAAAGCAATTTCAAAGGATTTGAATACTCCAGATATTTCTGAAATAAATGCAGCTTTGAAAGCAAATAATTAATTTCAATAAATAATAATAAATAAATAACAATCAAATAATCAATCAATTCCCATTAAGAGCTATAATTTTGTTTTCTAATTTTACAGGACTAACAGATAGTTCATTTTGTAACACGAATATGGAAAGTGGCGAATAAAAATAACATTTATATTAATAAAAAGTTGCAACTCTGTAGTCGTTAAAGGAATGCACAGAAAACAGTTTTAGTCTAAATATGTCATCATACGAATTTCCCTATGCAATCGCCTCCAAGCATCACAGCAGCCCCTCTCCAAATTTGGAGTTGCGTTTAAAGATAGTTAATTTCATTCTCTTCTCAGGTTTTTTAATTATCTTTAATGATTACTTTATTCTTTGTGGTGTAGTGGCCGAAACCGCTACACAAACCCCGGGTTGTGATGCAGAGTTGAAATGAACTTCAAACTCAAGTTCTAACAATAACATGAATTTTAATAAGATGAAAAGCTTAACAGTTGCATATCTTGACAGTAGGAGACTTGGATACATTTAGTCCCGTAATTTCAGAATTTTGTTACAGCAAAAATGCTCTAACGCATTATACACGAGGAATGATCGTTCTTAGCAGGAGTACATGCCCACAGCTCTAAACAAGAAGGGGGAGATTACTTCACTCATACATAACAAACTGTCCATCTTCTGAGCCTGATGAAAAGACTTCTTTTATCTCTTTGTCCACTGGAGCGACCTTCGAACCTGCAACCGGAATCGTTAACCGAGCCACAGGATTTCACCACTGATATGAAAACTATTGCACCCTGAAATCGCTCACCCTTAACAAAGAACCTTTATGCCACCTTATCACAGTGTGCATATTCCGAGATTAAGCCTCAAATTTTCATTTGCACTTCCGCCCGGTGTGTAGAGCTGTTATTTATTTAGGTAAAATAACATTCTTTTTCTTACATCATGTGCCATACAGTTTGAGTCGTTATCTTAGTGAAATACGAATATTTTATCGCAGCACATCTCCTTCTGTCTGCCTGAAGACTACGTTGATATCTTTGATTTACTTGCAATTGGGCATTAAACGCTTCTATCCATTAAGCTTGTTTACGCCGACTTTTACGAGTCAGAGACTACCTGCGAATTAGGTGACCTGTGAAAAGCCGTCAGGCTAATTTAATTATATTCCATTGTAAGCTACTTGTTACTTTTTGAGTTAAATCAGAAGCTTTAGCTTTTGACGAGTCGATTCGGTGCCATCTGTGAATATACCGAGTTCATTAAAAGTCCTTTACACCCTTTTTCTGCTCTTTGTCGTACTGAAGAATAATTTCTTACACAATCTATGGACGATTAGTTATTTTAAGCTTGCTAAGAATATTAGATGTTTCAGACTAATGAAGAGTTCCTCAATCAGCTTTCCGGAAGTGAAGTCCTGTGAATGATTTGTATCGAAATACTCCCATCTATGATTGCAAGGGCTCTACAGCAAGCAGCAACGTGCATCCTTTCATTTCTATTTTTCTGTTTCGCAAATACGTTCTGGATACCTTCTGTTCCTTGTCATTGATATTTTTATATAAAAGAAAATAAAGGTCATGTGACTAATATAACTTTTTGAATGTTATCTAAAATTTATTAGCCCAAATTAATATATTTTATAAGAATAGGATTATACTGTAAATTGCTAAGGTAAATGCTCTTTAATGTTTCTAAAGAAAGGAAGTAAAATCATGTTGTTACTAAACACATTTTTAAACGTAATCGTTGTCTAATATTTCTCAGTATTTCATCAGTTAGAATTACAAATAGTTTCTTTCCTAAATTTTTATCTAAAATCCATTCAAAGTTAGAATATAAATAACTACATTTTTGGATCCTATAGTATTAGCAACTGCTAAAAGTACATTTTGGTCTTTTCAGAAGGAATTTTATTGCGTTACTACTATTTTTTAGCATGGTTTTTTTTATAACCCATACTAATTTCTTTAAATTCCGTTTTAAGTGCACTAAGATCAATGATTTTAAGCTAGTACAATAATTTTTCCTGTATTCTGTTGGGATTTTAATTTGTCTGGTTAGAGTTTCGAAACCTGAAGGTAATTTAAAAGCTTTATATATGAACCTAAATCTTTTGATATTAAAATTTAACTAAATAAATTTAGTTCATAAGTAATCACATGTAAATTATATTTTTCATTCATTTTTACATGTTGATATTCACAACCAAGATAGAAAAGTAAGTAAAACTTATATTATAAAACTTAAAGTTAGCCTATTTTACATCTGCTTTTTCTAATCTTCTACATTAAGCATGAAACGTTGTACACGAGGAAAGATGCTCACGAATTTTGAAGTCACTGAAATTTGAAATGTTTCGTCCGAATAATTCTCATCAATTATTTAACAGACCAGACTTGTTTTATATAGCACACATTTTACATATAATACACATCTTTTATTTGCCATCAGAATGCTAATGGGAATTAACTAACGTTTGTCGTTTCTTGGAGAAATAAATTAGAGTGTTATACTATGATAAATTATCCATACTTTTTCCTTGCTTTAACGACATTAAGAGATTCAAAAGAGCCTTAAAAAAGAAATGGGATCAGAAAACGCTTTTATAATTACTAATTCATACGTATTTAATGATATATCGCTTGAAATCTCATCAATATTTTGAATAAATCTTTCAATCCTTGCATCTTTAAATAAAATATAATAAATTAAATCCTTGCAGCTTTAAATAAAATGTAAAATATTAAATCCTTGCATCTCAGTTATACTAAATCCCTCTGTTGCACTTCCAAATGAAAGGATTTAATTCTTTACACTATAACGGAAGCCTTCATTGCAATCTTTTAGGCTCATATCCATAAATTCATCCCTCCTCACACGAAACCTTCTTTTCGCTTTCGTTTACCTAAGTAACCTGTATGAACCCAAAACAATCCTTTTTCTCTATTTTATTGCAGGATCCAGTTTTAGCACTTACTCCAGAATGATATTTTATATGGGTTCCTCTTGCCTTTCATTCGAAAGTTAGTTTTTAATTGCTTCAATATTCCATATTTAACTCATTGTTTCCTAATCTAGCCATCAAAACATCATCAGGAATCTTTCAAGAACCGTAAAAGATATTACATCATACAGACGCTCGCTCTTCCCTTGAAAATGTAGATAAGGACGATATCTGAAACACTGTATAATTCAAACTGTAAAATATTAAACTATACAGGATGATTCAAAACCCTCTAAAAAAAGTGTAAACAACCAAATTAGGCATAGTACAAAGAACCAAATTAGGCATATAATGCAACGTGTGTGCAGAAATTATGAGTTTATACAGGGAACTGCTAGAGGTAACTAAAAACATTATATTAACGTAAATCATTCCCATTGAGGTTTCGAGAGCTGTGCAACCCTACAGAAGTCTGAGCTCACCAGCGTTCATGTTATCCAGGACAATGTTTCTCAACCGCCCGTCCGCGGACCGACACCGGTTCGCAAGAAATATTTGCCGGTCCGCGAAATATCCAGCTATCTGTCCACAATCCAAAGTGTCATCGGCCGACAATCGATATTACATCAGCACCTACATTCCAATAACAATAGGGCCCACCAGCGGCCGAGCGGTAAAGTCGCTGAACACTGGTAGTTCGGTCCGAGGTTCGAATCCCGCGAACGGGCTGGCTGCATGGGCGTTTTCGTGGTTCCCCATGTGTAACGTGTATACGATCCAGTTTCCCTTAGAAAGTCCTCCACGAAGGCATCCCTCCCCTTAGGCAGATAGCCCGCGAGGCTTTGCCATAATCACACACAGACACACACCAGTAACAATAGTTTACTAGTTTAGTATTTATTTATGTGGAAAAATTGTGCAAATGGGTCGAATTATTAAACATACCGGTTCGCGAGAACGTACCGAAATATTTTACCGGTCCTCAGAATAAATCTAGAATGATCTAAGGAACTACAAACGTAAATGAAGCAGCAGTTTAACGGTGGTACTCGAGTATCGTTCTCAGAGTGTAATATCTGTCCTTCATGTTAGATACTTAAACTACTGGCGAGTTGAAATTCTCGAATTATTTACAAAGTGATCCAACTCCACTTCTCAATGGAGCTTATACGTGTTCTGAAATCGTATCTATGAGAGAGAATCTTCAAAGTAAACTACGGTGGAGTCTACTTTCCTCATCGGAAGATATCGCAGCTGTCCTACAATCTCCTGCCTTGAGCCTGTGTTGTATCTATTTTACGCACTGGGTATTCCCAGGGAAAATGTCGACAAAAATGGGAGGCTATCATGCTATGCAGATGATACTGCGGTATCCGTCAGGTCAATCTAACCTAACATGCAGTTCACAAGCTCTAAGATTTTGTACTGGAAACAGAAACTGTTGCTCTAGATGGAAAATTTCTGTCACTGCAACTAAATCTTGTTGCTACTGGTTAGACTCAAGTGCATCAAAACTTAGATTGTGCAGCCACTCTGTATTTTCAGTTAACTGATGTCAACAGTAGATAAGGTCAAGTATCTGGAGGTTCATCTTAATCAACGCCTTACCTGGGAAGCACTATAAGGTATTTCTCCCGCCTTCTGGGCACGCCTTCGTGGTGTGGTGATCTGCACGCTGGGCACGTATTCCAGAAGTTCGCGGTTCGATTCTCGAGAAAGGCGGTTGCTAATTTTTCAATCTCTCTTGCTTCCAAAAAACCTAATGACTCTACAACACATACTAACCATGTTTCGGCAAGATAAGGGGCATGTCTAATTATCTTCAAATTTTTTTGGGTAAAGATTCTGGACTCAGTCTTATCTGAAAGAAAAAAATACATGCGACAGTTCTGCCGCCTATTACCTGTTATGCCTCCAAAGTATGAACAGCCGCTTCTGAGAGTGGTCTGAACAAGCTAGAAATTGTTTGAAATAAGATTTTAAGAAGGATCACAAACGCTCTTTAGAAATAAGTTTCTAAATGATGACCTAAAAGTCGATTATATATCCGACTACTTACAAAAGTGTAATCACAATTTCTTCAGGAAAGGATTGAATTGCACTAAAGGAAACGTTTGTGAATTAATACGTTATGTTGCCATCCCCTATGGTGTCATTTTCTGCGAACAGAATAAAAGACCATAATTTCGTGATCTTGGCTCTCATTTTTGTTGTTTTGCACTGCATCGTATTAAATGCTTTATATATATATATATATATATATATATATTTGTATTTAATTCTGTTTTGGGGGGATTTACTGCTTATTGTCAGTATTTCATTAATTGCGTGTGCCGATTCCTTTTCAAGTTCTCCTTATTTCATCTCTGTGATAGTAAATGATTTTGGTTAATATTTTGCAGGATGGTGTGCTTACCCTCCATTGATGAAACGGTTTTTCTGTACATGTATGAGACCAAGCTCTCTCGTTTACATAACTTCCTCTGTTTTTTTCACTAAATGTGGTTTTACTTGATTTTCATGTGATGGACGTATCGGGTATTAGGTCAATATAGCTTAAAATAGCTAATTAAGTATAATCATGTCGCATTAAAGTGTTAAACCAATGCACTCTCGAGTGGCTTGGTGGTAGAGGAAACGGGTAGAAGACTATCAGATCAGTCCCCTTGTGGGGTTTTCTCCATCAAAATTCTAGCAGAGATGCACAGCTAACAGCTAACCGTACTAATACGATGGAACTATGTCTGTATGACCAATGGTGAGTTGGTCTGGTGTTCCGTCAAATTCTACCTGTATCTGCACATCTTTTGAGCAACTGCCTCGATTTTGCCCACAGCTCCATAAATAAAATCTGTGTTCGAGAGCCCCATTTTCATTCTGTGTTACAATTCGTTCGAAATTCGTACAGAGAATGACTATTTACGACATCAAACACTTTAATCTAACGCTCAACGGCGTCTTGTACCACCTCAACCACCTACTCATGCTATTTCCACATACACATACTGACGCAATACTGACACAGAGAATGACTATTTACGATATCAAACACTTTAATCTAACGCTCAACGGAGTCTTGTACCACCTCAACCACCTACTCATGCTATTTCCACATACACATACTGACGCAATAATCCTTTTGTTTCGGTTCCCTCTGTCAGCTCTTACATTTTTGCCAGATATTTTTTCATGATCCTCTATAAACAATATATAATATATCTTCTATATTTTCTGTTAGTCCTTTTCTTGAAAATGGCACTAGATTTCACTTGACTAGATCATAATGAAGTCTACTTGCATCTGACCAATACTGTTTCCAAATAACGGTGACAAACATATAATCTTATGTATAAAAGCACATAGATTACAGAAGAAATATTTTCTTTCAAACCACTGAAAAATAGCGTTTTCTCTTGATTTGAATTCCCATAAAAATCTTCTAACTGTTTGGGAGTTCTCATTTTATTCACCATGTGTAATAGGAATTAATTTCCCTTAAAACTTAAAATTAATGAAGGTAGGCAAACTATAATTGATATATCTTTAAACATTTCTTTTGCCAAAATAATTAATATGTATTAATCAATAAGTCAGAAATTTAGTTTGCTCAATTATTTCTTAAAATATAAACTATAGTGGAAAATTTACCAGAAACGCTGTAATCGATTTGATTCGCCAACACTAACTTTGAAGTAGTTGTATAATAGACTAATTTTTCTCGAAGGTGTAGTCACGCTTATCAACAAATGATGAAAGTTATAAATTTGTGTAATATTTATATAGAAGTACCATTACAATAAGCAGAATGGCACAAATCTTTTATCATGCCTGCACAAACCTTGCTTGTTTAAAGGATTAAGAAATGCAGTTACATGCTTTTCAAAAGAGACTTCTGTAGCTGCATAATGTTCAAAATATTTACAACGCAAAAATTGCGAAATTTGCAGTTTGACTACGTCTGCATATTCATTCCAGTTCGTTTACATACATATTTTCTCTGACTAAGGTAGACCTCTCCTTTCTGGTTGTGAAATGCGGCGAGTCTTTTCATTTAATGGCAGTACACAAATAGCTATTTCTTTAAATAGTTATAAATTCCAAGTTGGATTGCATGTTTTGAAATTAGTATTTTATTTTCTAGTTTAAACAGCATTTGAAACGAAGAATAATTATAATTATATTAACATTCTGCCAGACTTGAAGATTCCAACGACTTAGGTTTAAATTTATTTTATGATTAACTTTAGGGTACGAATTACATGTCAAATCTCATGGAGCAAAACATTTACGTTTATTCCAGCCATCCCGAAATATTGCTAAATGTCGTTATCGAACCCATTTCAAATTCATCACGGATCCTGCACATTTTCTCCATTATGTTTAATGATAAGTAACAGCTATGTACAATGATTCCAAATTTAACGTGAAAATTCGTAAAAGAATTATTTTCTCTTTCTTAACTATGGAACGATAACAATGTTGTTGTAAATATTAAAAATGGATTAAGTTTACCTAATAATTGGCAGTTAGCTGCCCAGACGGTATAGTGGTTAGGAGAGTCTGACTGCGATACCAAAGTTCCCGGGTTCGAATCCCGGAGAAGGCATGTTATATGTAAAACTCTCTGTCCCTAAGATGGCTGGAATAAACGTAAATGTTTTGCTCCATGAGATTTGACATGTAATTCGTACCCTAAAGTTAATCATAAAATAAATTTAAACCTAAGTCGTTGGAATCTTCAAGTCTGGCAGAATGTTAATATAATTATAATTATTCTTCGTTTCAAATGCTGTTTAAACTAGAAAATAAAATACTAATTTCAAAACATGCAATCCAACTTGGAATTTATAACTATTTAAAGAAATAGCTATTTGTGTACTGCCATTAAATGAAAAGACTCGCCGCATTTCACAACCAGAAAGGAGAGGTCTACCTTAGTCAGAGAAAATATGTATGTAAACGAACTGGAATGAATATGCAGACGTAGTCAAACTGCAAATTTCGCAATTTTTGCGTTGTAAATATTTTGAACATTATGCAGCTACAGAAGTCTCTTTTGAAAAGCATGTAACTGCATTTCTTAATCCTTTAAACAAGCAAGGTTTGTGCAGGCATGATAAAAGATTTGTGCCATTCTGCTTATTGTAATGGTACTTCTATATAAATATTACACAAATTTATAACTTTCATCATTTGTTGATAAGCGTGACTACACCTTCGAGAAAAATTAGTCTATTATACAACTACTTCAAAGTTAGTGTTGGCGAATCAAATCGATTACAGCGTTTCTGGTAAATTTTCCACTATAGTTTATATTTTAAGAAATAATTGAGCAAACTAAATTTCTGACTTATTGATTAATACATATTAATTATTTTGGCAAAAGAAATGTTTAAAGATATATCAATTATAGTTTGCCTACCTTCATTAATTTTAAGTTTTAAGGGAAATTAATTCCTATTACACATGGTGAATAAAATGAGAACTCCCAAACAGTTAGAAGATTTTTATGGGAATTCAAATCAAGAGAAAACGCTATTTTTCAGTGGTTTGAAAGAAAATATTTCTTCTGTAATCTATGTGCTTTTATACATAAGATTATATGTTTGTCACCGTTATTCATAGGAAGTAACAGTGGCCGCCTATTAGGTGCCTCCATAATAAAATGGTCACAGCTTCTGGCCTTAGGAGTGGCCAATGCCGTTATAGGCAAGTGCCCGCCATTCGTAAATAAGAAAAAATATTGGGCAATTATATGTCGTTGTTTGGGAACAGACTAATCACGATCTGAAAGCAAATTTCTGAACTTTAAAGAAATAAAAATATCTATCATTATTATTTGAAATTAGCTTCTCCAGCTGCATATAATTACATAACTGTTTAAAAGATAGTAGCATTTAAGTTATTGCATAAGTCATAGCCCAAATAAGTATAAAATAAATCCGTAATTCATTGAATTAAAATTATTCTAATTTTGTTTCAAATATTTGATAAAATACCGTATAAACATAAAGCTGTTGAATAACTATCTTCTTTACAGGATTCTGTTTAATTTATATTATTTTAAAATATTTACATCACAATTTTCAGGTATGATCAAGGGTTATAAAATTTAAGTTATAACAGTCAGTCAATTTCATGTATTTATCAACGCATAATCGTTTAATTTCTGAAACTCCTGATTCATTTTAAATGTATTATGAAAGATATTTACAATGATTGAGTTAATATATGGAAAATATTTATATCTAGGAGCCAAATTTCAAAGCTGAGCCATGGACTACAGTGTCTGAAATAGTAAACAGATAGTATACATGTGCTATTTTGTATAGCCATGGACTGAAAATGATTTCTAGACGAATAATTCCGCAGTGTTTATAAATTAAATCCCTGTTTCACGCAATATACCTTCGAGTTTTCCGATGTATTGGCCACTCTACTGTATTTAACTTATAGTCATAGAAATCCTAAAACAACGGTATATAATAGATGCCAAATGCTCATATTTAATTAAAGTTTAAAACTGTTAGGTTGTTAAATTCGAGCTAATGAAACAACGTAGTCAGATTTGAAACATTATCCGATCTGCTGCTGATCGCTTGCTTGTTACTTTGTAGCCTTTTATTTGTCTCCAAAAAAGCTTTACTCGATTAATTGTCAGATCATTGGCAAGCCATACTCATTTTCTGACAACTCCTGCAGATTAATCTAAGTGTTTAGGACATATGATTATTCTTCATCTTACTTCCTACTCATTAATCATCATACTTTAAAAATAATATAATACCGATGGTTCATAACGTCGGGAATGTAACTCTATCAGAAGCATAGTGCATTAAATGGATTGGATTGTTAAGGTCATGGAAAAGCACATGAGGGCTGTTTACCTGTAACGCATTGATAGGCGAGAGGTACTAGAGCATAGAGGTACACTAAAGTGTCTCACCAGCTGCAAGATCTGCATGGCACAGAATCTCGCATATGTAGGTCTGAACGTTTTGCATAGTTAACGCCAGAGACATTATAGAATGTGGCGCTGCACAAGGTGCAAAGGTCCAACGCACTGCTATTCAAGGTGCTGTATAGTTTAAGTACAAACCATCTGAGAAGCCTGTGCTATGCCAATCCCTTGTCCATACCTAGATTTCTTGACACCGCTGTAATCCAAGCTCTGTTTCTTGGAATGAGTTATAGCCAATGAAATGGCTGCTTAACAAAGATGTCGTGCTAAAAATTGTCTCATTTATTCATGGGGCAACGATTATTTGGGACCATTCCTAATCCTATAGCTAAAGTCTTGAAATCTTCATATAATAACACTGAATACTAGGCGTCTCTTCTGTCAATCAATAAAGCTTTGAGATTGTTGCAAAACCTAAACCATTATACTCACTTCATCAACACATTAGAGGTATACTCTTATAAATGCAGACTGATTCTGTCCAGCCTACGGTTGTCGTCTCGGTGTTTTCTGCTGTCTTCTAATCTAATTCTATTTGAAGAAATGTTCTTACAATACCATAAAGAGCAACAGAGTTATATCCTATGGAATTTCAATGAAAACATATAAAACTCTTCTGCAGTAGAAAGTCAAGGTATTTTTGAACTTCGCATCCTCTAACGATAAAGATATTATATCACATTAATGGATAAAAAGTGTCATTTCTAGTAATGGACTCTATGTATGAATTTATAACTTTTAGTAATGATGCAATTTAAGCGTTAACAATTAAAACTCACTAGACCTTTCCTTCTGTCAAAGGATATTATTTCTGTCTGGAATTGAATTCAACAGTACTAATTTATTTTTGTGTCCGAAACAAGTGTGTCACATTTGCAGAACTGCAGATTTTTCAGTCTGTAAAAGGATATTATTTCTGCCTGGGATTTATTTCTATAGTGCTAAGTTAATTTTGTGTTGAAAACAAGCGCGTCACATTTGCAGATTTTCGTTTCAAACACTAATAATTACTCTTTCATTTTGAAATAACCTATACCAAGAAAGACATCATTTATTAACTGCATAAGGTAGTTTCTCATTCTTTGAGATACTTTTTATTATTCCCAAAGACTAATTTAAAAAATTCGGAAAGCGCTTTTTCAATAAGGATGTATTTTAAAATTACATGAAAGATAAAAAGGAGGAGCAACAATCTGAGCTGAAGCAAGCCATACACATCTAATGATGAGAAATATTAGCAATGCTATCTTATAATTTTTGTTACAGCATATTTAAGAACTTCTTATTCCTATTAAATACTTTGCCATGAAAAGCATAGAAATTAAAACCAGTTAAATAAAATAATAAATAAATATTAAAATAATTTATTAATAGATAGTAAAAGATGTTTTACATACTGCGTTTGTGAGTGCATAGTACAGTACTAAAAATGCATAGTAAATTCACAGGCTGCGTTTGTGAATGTATAGTACAAATGTATAAATTAGTGTGTAGAGACATCAGACCTTTTTTGAAGCAGGAGACATGAAAATGTGCACTGCCCTCGCCCAGACTCGAACTCTGGACCTCTCGAGTACAGTGTACTACCGTTTTACCACTAAGGCACGCGGAAAGGAGGTAGATAATACCTTATATACTGCCCCTTTTAAAAGTCTACTGGAGATTAGGAGACCTAGACACTAAATCTTGGTGGTGACCAATTACTAACAAACTTTTATTTCAGGCGCCACACGTAGAGTCATTAGGTTGTTTTGAAGTAGATGATGTGAAATATGTGCACAGCCCTCGCCGGGACTTGAACCCTGAACTCCTCGAATACACGTCGAATGTGCTACCGTTACACCACGAAGGCATGCGGAAAGGAGGGAGAAAATATCTTATTAGTGAAATAGCTAAATGTGAGGGTTCCCATATGAGAAAGGGGGGAAAATATTTTATAACTTCAAATCTTTCCACTAGATATACTGTAGAAGAAGAGAAAATGTTTGAAAATTGGGAAAAAACATAAAGGATTGACTGACATAAAAACATAAAGCATTGCCATAAAGCATAAAGCATAAGGAAAAAACATAAAGCATAAGGAAAAACATAAAGCATAAGGAAAAAACATAAAGCATTGACTGTTCTAACTGATACTCAATTTGGCGATTATGCATTTGATACAAATATTCCTTTAATGCTACGCAACCATACTCTTCTGTATACGCAAACTGTTTGTGATAACAAGACAAAAATCCCACAACAAACTGGTACAAAGAGAAAGTCACCATTTCAAGATCTCCAGAAAATTAAATCTAAATCGTAATATTTATCGAAAATTCTCATGATTAACTTCTCTTCATATTATCGCAGCTAATATATCACAAGCAAAACTCCCGTTACACTGTCAACGAAGGTATAATGTACTCTTAATCATTCTAAATATACTGATGTTTTAAAAGGGCAGCTACATATTTTGTTTCCCTGAATAAATAAAATTTTTTTTGTGAAACCAAATTACATAATTTTACGAAAACATTTTCAGCACTGTAGGTGGCTTAGTTCTATACATAAAAATTTATTTTTTATGCATGATGCTTATAGCTTAAATGTTACTGGTGAAAACACCTTAGCAAACATATCGTAGCGAAACATGTCGAGGAGGAAACTAAGCAAACTAAGCGTCGTTGTAAAAAAACATCAGATTAAAATGAAAAGTAAGAAGCCCTCGTGCTTATAAAATATCGTGGTAGAAAAAAAAGCAGTGAAAAGATTTTGCAGTTTCAAAACAACATCACACAAAAGCTGCGGATAAAAAAAGGAACTACAAAAATATCGAGTGACAGAAATAAGAGCTTTAGGCGTCTAAGACATGAGATTTTGCAAAACATATTTTACGAAGGCACTATTATGAGTATAATGAACGTTCTCTAAGACGATAACTTACGTTTCCAAATTATTTCGATCTTGCATGAAGGTAGATTATCTTAATAAAGATATTAATTTATATTTTTAGATATACTGATAACTGTCTCAAGCGGTCATCATGAGGAGGTGATTGCTACAAGAGGATTCGCCGCATTGGCACGGAAAATAAAAATGCAGCCCCCCCCTGCTATAAATATCTACTGTTTTGAGTGTTCAACATAAAGGTACTCGTCCGTACCTTTGACCTTGCTTGCATTATTTTACATCAGTAGCCTTAACTCACGATCACTTTTACGGAAATATTTAACAAATATATGAATAATAGCAGAAGAATTTATTTTCTATTACTCATTCATTTAAAAATTACAGCTGATTCCTTACTACAACTTTTAAATGTCTTAGATGCATAAAATGCATATTTCTGCGATCCTTTTTATACTATATATTTTATAGTGTCTTTATTATTTAGCACGATGTTTTGCAGGTAAATCTGGAAAATTTCTCGCCTCATAATATTCTACCATATTTTACATCACGGTTTTTATAAATGAGAAGTTTTCTTCTGTCTTTCTTTTCCATAACCCTGTTTTGCGCAACAATAATTTCTCTTTAAGTTCATGTCTTAGCAATGATTTTGCCATGATGTGTTTGGCGGACAGCGAACAAAAAACTGAATCGGCTAAACTTTTAATCTGCTTTAGTAAATTTAATGCAAAATCTTTCGTACTTTAACGTTAAGAATTCATGAAGATATTCCAAAACGAATTTTCTGTCTGTGATTGCTTTTGAGGGCTTATAACGAAGTGAAATTTGAGAATTTTAGGATGCAGCAACTACAAAACAAGAATTTTTCATTTTCACGATTACTATAGAGAGTCAATTGTTTTTTTCTTTTCAAGCAGGAGACATGAAAAATATGCAGTACCCTCGCTGGTACTCGAACGCTGGACCCCTCGAGTACGCGTCAGGTATGTTTTCAATTAATGCAGAAATACCATATATATTCTCCCTTTTAAAGAGCAACTGAGAATGAGAGTACCCAATCGCCCAATCCTGGTGGTGGCGAATAATCGTGCACCTCCTTGTAGTTCGACTGCCACTTATAGAGATTTTTTTTTTTGAAGCAGCAGAAATAAAAAGTGTGCAATGCTCTCGGTAGGATTCGAACCTTAGAACTCTCGAATAAGCGTCGAGTATGCTTCCAGTTATAGAACGAAGGCATGCAGAAAAGAAGGTATTCTTATAACTGAACAATATTGGGCAAAACGGTAATTGTTATCAAATTTATAGTTAATCTTGTGAAAGCATTTATAGTTAATCTGCGCCTGCCGTTTTTAACAGCGTTGAGCACCAAACAGGTGACAGTACGACTTTGCTCAGTTCCTCCCCCCAATTTTTATGGACCGCACCCCAAGTGTCTCCCATCCCTCTTCCTCTACCAACAGGCTCTCGAGGGGAATTTCGGCTTGCCGCATATTTATAGTGTTTCATGCCGCACAGGCACTATACATTTACAAACATCCGTGGCTTCTCCGAGATTCGAGCCCGGGCCCTTCTTTACGGTAGTCAGCGTCGCTAACCACCGTAAAGAAGCCCTCGAGAGCCTCTTCCCCTCGAGAGCCTCTTCCTACCAACAGGCTCTCGAGGGGAATTTCGGCTTGCCGCATATTTATAGTGTTTCATGCCGCACAGGCACTATACATTTACAAACATCCGTGGCTTCTCCGAGATTCGAGCCTGGGCCCTTCTTTACGGTAGTCAGCGTCGCTAACCATTATCCCGGTTAGGCGGCGAGCCTAACATTCTCTGAAAAATATTTCGTATCAGTATCAGATTTTTTTTCTGTTAAAAAAAAAAAAAATCCTCCAGATGCATCTTTTGTAAAACTCTACCTACATTATATTAACCATTGTCCTCTCAGAAAAAAGAATTTATATAAAATGATTTTAACAGAAGCGAATAAAAAGTATGTGTAGGGAAAACTCTTTGCCTTCCATGTAAATATAAACTACATCTCAAAAATTAAATTTATCAGATCTCCTTTTTCCGGTAGGTTAAACTTTGTGTCCTGACAAATAATCTGAAAAAAAAAGCTATCGCGTGTTCGTTGCCAAATTTCCTTTCATCTGCACTTTTATATTACATGATATATGTATAAAATAATCGCATAAAATTTCAAACATATTCTGTTTTGTTTCAAACTTCAATTATTCGTCGAAGAGCATTTTAAAATTTTTATAAAACATTCTTACCAAACTATCTACAGACTAGAATGGAAAATATCGATCACTAGTTTGGATCATGTTTCCTTCCTTGAGATAGGAGTACATTTTCCTGAGATAAAAGTATGCTGCTTCATATTTCACAAAGTATTATCTTTGGTCAGTCTTTGTTTCTTCACAAAACATTTTTCAATAACTATAAGACTTAATTTCTTAATGAATTCTTTATTTCAATATGCCTTATTTCACACATATTTTAATTTTTTTAATTTGTAATTATACATTGTCCCTTGCGGAAGCGAAAAATTTCCTTTTGGTTTTAAATTTTTGTAGATTTTTTAATAACCATTCACTGATACAAATGTTATAACATTTTAGTTTAAATTTGTTTAAATTGAAGCACAATTTGATTCTCAGTCTGATGAGACCATTTGGTCTTTTCGAAGCTAAGAATAATGGAAAATCAATTGTGCTCTCGCTCGGATTCAAATCACGATATTGTACCTGCCAGTTGGTCGCACTAAAATAGATTATACCACAAGAACACGCACAGGGAAATACGACAATGCGTTATTTTCGTCTCTACTTGAACGGAACTGAGGAAGAAGCACGAGACCCATTCGATCAAATCCAGATGCTAACGAATAATGATCGACTACATTTTAATTCTAACACCGCTATATAAAGAACTATGTATCCCTGAAACCAGGAAACGTGAAAAATAAATATATTATACCGTCGCTAGAATTCGAATCGCGAATCTTTCACTCTCTAGTAGAACGTGCTTAGTTGTTACAGCTCGAGAACACGCCCGGAGGAACCTGAAAATTTCTATATTCATATTTCTAGATAATTCACCCAGAAGGGCTACTAATTTTGTTTCGGCGTTTTACATCTAAAACTTTAAATGTGCGTTTCACTTTTCAAATTGTTGCCACCAAATATTATCGTCCTGTCTTATATTTAAAGAAATTAAATAATGAAGAATCTGCATAAATGCTGAGGATGCTTCTCGCATTGTGATAAAACAACGGTACCTAGAGCCATCAAATTTTGAATAACGTACGTCTCCACCAGAAAATATAGGCATCTGGAAGCCCAAATTTGGAATTTGTTTTATTATCTATTTCATATTTTGTAAAGCAATTATGAGTTTCTGATTAAGAAATTGAACGATTTCAAAACGAGAAATGGCAACACTGCACGAAAATAGAAACATTTTTATCTCCAGCGCGCGAGACTGTGTATCGGAAATTCTAAAGATATGCGCATTTTAAATTATTTTGCGATATTGCTGTTGAATTGAATTTTATGGTTTGATTGCGAAGAACGTGATATTTAATAAATAAAAGTAGCACACAAAACGTTAAAAAAGCGCCCCTTTTGGCGTAATATAAAATCTGAAAGCTTTCAGGTTTTTTTTTTTTTTTTTTTTTGTTTTTTGTTGGGGGGGGCTTAAAAGCAATTTATGTTTTTTTTACATTCAGTTTACGCATAAAATAGACGCAATTGGTTTTGTTAAAACGACGAAAGAAACTTAGATTTTATACGCCAATAAATCACCATAGAAATTGTGTTTTGATATATATAGTTGCCGCCGCTTATTAAATATACTCGTTAAGAAATTCAACCTCTTATTACGTTCAAATTTCCAGGAACCAAGCCAAATATATACTAATTAATGGAAAAAACCACCGTTTATTAAAATCATCCGCGCAGCTTATGATTTACCTAAGAATGGCAGAATACTGATTCTTCAATACCAGATTATGATATTTTTATATATCAATGCTTTTCGTAATTCGTCTATTTAATGCATTGTGGGTCGTGGCTTTATCATTAAGGTAGCTGGTTCCTGTAAGTGGGAGACACTGTAACACTGTCTTCAGAGTTCTTTGTTCTTCGCCATCCCAGTAAAGGTAACACTTCAGGATGAATGGTTGATAGAAGCAGTTACCAAGGCAGCAAGTCATTCCTCCATCGTCATAAACAGAACTTTTCAGGGGTATTTCCTGTTAGTCAGATTGATCTCATAAATTGCAGTTCAAACGTTTATTTAAATACTATAGAAACAAATAAAGATTGCAATAAAAATGAATTTTCTGCAACATGAATACCTACCGAAAAGCTTAAAATCATATAAATATATTGCTAAATTACATATAACATAGCCAAAAAAGATCTCTCTCTCTCTTAATATGTTTAAATTTATGACACTTCCGAACGAAGAGAGATTTTCTTCCCTTAAACTCTTAAACCTTAACCTCTTCTCAGCTTTATTTAATAAAATTTCTAGAAACCTGGATCAGAATTAGCACCAGAAACATACGAAACATGCAGAACAATCTATTCTAGTCTTTAGAAACATGCAAAACAAGCTATTCAATGGATTGTTCTGCTTGTTTCTGTAGAGGAAGCTAATAAACCTGTACAAGAATTAATACCACGTATAAATACCAGTAGTAATCAAAACATCATTATTGACTTATTAGTGAAGCATTACTAGTGATTAAAGTTTGATTAATTAATTCTTTCTCTGTCAACATCAAATGTACCAGTGTCAATTTTTATCAGCACAAAGACGATTTAATTATTGATTACCACAATTCATTAGATATTATATATTGAAATATTCTATGATACGATGGAATTTATTAATTATATTTTATTATTATAAATTAATTATGAGTAGAAAGGAATTCTTACCAGTGGAACTACCTTTTTCAGCACTAACGAATCAATAATTTAATATAATTGATTAATTAACTATATCTCTATGTATAGCTAAATGAAAATCTGAACGTTTTTTTGTAAAATTGGCCAATTTAAAGTTTTTTATGTGCTTTCATAATTTTTATGCCATTTAATATTCAATACTGTCAGTATGCAAATAGTTCTTTAACTTTAGAATACGTCATCTTAGTATAACTTTCTAAAAACTTTTATGTTGAGTAGCATACTGTTTGTGAAAATTCTGGATATGCTACTGGTTTGCATTTAAATTAATAAAAATAGCAAAGAATTTTCCCCTCAGATAGTTTCCGTTTTTTCAGCATCTTAGTTGTTCTCACAAAATGCAGCATCGTTTAAGATTAAACCTCAAATTTGGCATAAACTCTACTCATACAATAAAAGTATTAAGGTTATATATTAAACTGAAGTTACAATAATAAAAAAATTACGTAATAAGCAAATTCATCAATAAATTAAACAAAAACATCAAAATGCAAACCCTACCCACTTTCGTTGTTGGTTCATTTAACAAAAGAGACTTAAACGCACTGAAACATCCATTCTGTAATAATTATATCTGGAAAATAATTTTTTTGCCTTACTGTTTACTATACTTGTTTCTATGAGGCATTGAATAGAAATATTATGAATAAAACAATATCTCTGTTCAATGCCTCATAGAAACTAACTTAGGTCTAATTTTTCTCCTAAATGCAAAGGAGGATTTACTTATCATGCAACACTTTTTCAACAGATGATGAGATATAAACTATTTATATATTTTGAAAACAATATTTAACATTAAATAAATGTTAGATGTAGATCTGTTGATCTTATTAATTCATGCTGAAATAATGCATTTAAATTACACGTTACTATGAATTAATATCACTAAATTAATTTAGCATGCTTAACATGTTCTAATATCAGAAATATTTAAATGCCATAATAATATTCCAGTGTGTGACTTGTTGTCTCTCAACGAGCTCACATTAAGGGTGATTTATTTAATATCTAATTTAATAATTAGTTAACTTCTTACCTAGTTTCGGGAAAAGAAGTACAGTTATTAGTATTATTATTATAATTACTGCCGTGCTTTTTAAGTTCTTTTTAAGTTCACTCTGTATTCACTGTATTTTATCAAGCTTACTCACTGATGAGTTAGCCCACCAGCGGGCGAGCGGTAAAGACGCTGAACACTGGTAGTTCGGTCTGAGGTTCGAATCCCGCGAACGGGCTGGCTGCATGGGCGTTTTCGTGGTTTTCCCCATGTGTAACGTGTATACGAGCCAGTTTCCCTTAGAAAGTCCTCCACGAAAGGCATCCCTCCCTTTAGGCAGATAGCCCTCGTGTGCTTTGCCATAATTAAATACACCACAACACCACCACTGATGAGTTAAATAATACATATTTTAGTTGAAATATATATTTAATCAAAAATAGTCATAAGTCAACCTTAGCTTCTTATTGGTTTCTTCGGTATAACCTGCCCTTTTCTAGGAAGGAAAAAGAAATAACAACTGGCGAAAGGGCACCTGCAGACATCTTCTTCTAAACAATAAGCATTTTTATAAAATGAATGTCAGTTTAAGGTAGAATTTGATTTAGCAGGAAGAGAATGTAAGTCCTGGCTTCAAATTGCATCCGGGCCACTTTGTACGCGCTTACCATCGCACACTTGAAAATATTTCTTTACTTTCCCAGTAACATTTCATTACTGCAGGAGTTCATAGGTCCTTAAACCAGATCTTATTTTCACATTAAAAGAGAAAAAAAAAAGTAGTTTCCTGCTTGTACTCATATATTAAACTAGTATTATAGTATTAGACAAACTGGTTCGTAAAATTTTAAAGTATAACCTAAAACAAAATAAATTACTCTATTATATTAAGGGTGTGTATAATTATAATTTACATATGTTAAATTAGAAACTATTTTCAAATATAATTGCACACATGCTTAAGTATTTAAACGCCGATAGTAATACGAATTTCACACTGAATATTGTTTATTTTTATATGGCAAGCTTTGTTCATCGAAAGTACAAAAGAGCACCAAAGCCATGATACTGCGCCAACAATCTATGATTTTTTTTTTTGTTGTTGTTGTTGTTGTTGTTGTTTTTGTTGTCTTTAAGCAGAGAAAAGCTTTCATCGACGAAGCCAGTTTCAACTACAGGCTTCTTCGCTTACGCATCTCACTCCGAGGTTGGCAGAAAGTGATCAGTGTGCATGATATCAACAGTTTGCAACGGTTAGCTTTTGGGGCAAGTGTGAAGATTTGTAAATGTATTATAAAAATCAAATACGAAATTAAGGAAAAATTATGCTTGGCTTTGATCCTTGAAGGATTGGTTTGGTTTTTCTGCTTGTGGCAAAAGGCACCCAAAAGTTATCTGCTCAAGAGGAGAAATGCCTTCGTAGAGAAATTCCTGAGGAGAATTTGCCAATACAGACACACACGGGGAAGACTACGAAACCGCTCATGCATCCAGCCTGTTTGCCTAAATTTGAACCCATGTATAACTACCAGGTTCAGTACTTTATACTGCTCATCCGCTGAAGAACTGAAGAAGAGACATTTCATTACCTGCTTTTCCATAAATCCACAGTTTTCTACGAAATCAGCCCCTGTCCAAACTTCATCATGCTTTCTATTTTGCATTTTTTAAATACCTCAAAATAGTACAAATCCTCTCTGATCGAAAATATATACAGATTAGGAGTTGATGTTGGAATTTCCTATGATTGTTAAAAGTCCGGAATATTTCATTTATTAAATCGTTGGTATGAATATATACGGTATTTCTCCCGCTTTCCTAGTGTGCCTTCGTGGTGTAGTGGTTCTGCGTGCTGGGTCAGTATTGCAGAGGTCCGTGATTCGATTCCCGGCGAAAGCATTGATAATTTTTCATCTCTCCGGCTTTTCCAAAAATGCCTAATGTCTCTACTGTGGCGCCCGAACTAAAAGGGTGTTGGATTAGGATTCTCCACACCCAGGATTTGGCGATTGGATTGCCAAAAAAACCCAGTCACCCTTTAAAAAGAGTAGTATATAAGGTATTTCTTCCGCTTTCCTAGCGTGCCTTCGTGGTGTAGTGGTTCCGCACGCTGGACCGGTATTCTAGAGATCCGTGGTTCGATTCCCGGCGAAGGCGGTGCTAATTTTTCATCTCTCCGGCTTTTCCAATTAACCTAATGTCTCTACAAATATTTGGAATAATTAGATTATGGTAATGCGCATTGGTGTTATCTGCCTAAAGGGGGGGATGCCTTCGTGGATTTCTTTCTAAGAAAGCTTTGCTCATGTCCATTATAAACATCAGGTATCTCCCATGCAGCCTGCTTTTATACAAGGATTAAAAACCTGACTTAAATTAACAGCGTCTAATTCTTATACACACACTCACTGATGATCCCTATCATATGATGGAATTAAAAGATATATTCTATATATATTAGATAATTAGGTTCATACCTAATTTCAAAATTTCATCTCGTAATATCATAGAGCATGAATATTTCGTATGTGACTGCAATATCCGAAAACTCAAGCATAAGAACTCGCAAATTTGAAATCCAGATCCGGCTGAATTTTTGGTATTCACTGAGAGATGTCGTCCATCTCAAGATCAGATCCATATGACTGAAACATGATTACAAATATGACAAATATGCATATATGCAATAAGCTTGGGAAAATGTAATGAAGAGTCTTATATGATAAAAATAAAATCATCTTCAATGAATATTTATTCAGGAAGAGCTGTGTATCATACAATTCTTGATGCCTTCAGAATGTACGTAGCTCCAAATTATACCTATGTAACAGCACAATAGGCCTCAGGTAACAAAGCAGATACACTGCGAGCATACAGGATCTCCATTAGCTACCGGAAACAAGATACAATTTAAATGCGATCAGAAGATGGACAGTAGATGCTTAGTGAATGTGACCACATTAAAATGCTTACTGTATACCTCAAATTTGCAAATCCCGTATATATGCCTCAGATACTGAGTTTCGATAGCCATCTGATAATTTTAGATGATTGCGCCTATAATACAAAACTAATCGGATGGATATCTTATGGAAAACAGTTGGGTGTTGTAAAGGAATTGCTACAGACAATATATTTTTACATCTTTAAATTTCTGCTGAAGTTAGCTGAACATTAAATAAGAATAACAACATATACTTATTTCACTGAACTGAAATTAAATTAAAATGTCTGCTGAATTGTACATTATTAATGATACCCCTTTTGTGAAAAAATTACGTATCAAGATATTTTTTAATAATGCGGTTTTTCTAACAAAAAGTTTGCTCTTGTCTTGAGAATTCTAGCTAGTTCGTATACATTAACCACAGTTATCACATTTTTTAATAGAACTTTCACAGAATGCTGTAGTAAATTCATGTAGCAAAAGCTGTCTCTGAATAACTAAAATTAATTACAGATGTTTTATCAAACATATTAAAAATACTAGATTTTGTTGAACTAAAATTTGAAACTGTTAGCTTAAGTAAAACAAAAGCTTATAAATTAATAAAAAAATTATTATAAATAATTATAATAAATAAATAAATAATTTCTACATAAACTTTGTTTAATTTCATTTAAAAAGAATGCATGAACAGAAATAACTAACTGAACGTTTGGATAACATTGATTAAGAAATAAGGAAATCATCATGAATTTCCGACTATAGAGAGCATATAAAATTCAATGTTGACCATTGTTCTGCTGAAATTCAGTCCAATTTGTTTCAAAGCATTGTTACTGCTAACACTTACAGTCGATGCAGATGCTGGAGTGTCTGATTCGAGAGGTGGAGCTTGTAACATATGTAGTTTTTCCATAGCTCTAAGAAAAAAAGAAATAACTTCATCATTGACAAAATTATTATGTAGGGAAAATTTGGAAGATTTCGCATGTCCAAAAGGGACGTACCTTTTGGCTCTCATAAATTAAAAATTAGAATATTTGTCTCAAAAGCGAGACGCTTGTAACAAATTTTTTCCTTCGTTACTACGTAAAACCTGCAGTTGATGAATAATGTTTTTTAATTGTAAAACCTGACATCTGCATTGCCGATACATTCGAAGCTGCATTTCAGCCTGTATATAATATACTGAAATGGAAGTTTCTAAGTTGTGTTAGAATATATAAAAACGTCATTAATACTTCTCAATGCTTACTTTTATTAATAAAGTTGATTTGAATATCAGGAAATATATTCTTAATAAAGATTATTCTTGAATGGATTAATTGTCAAAATTGTTTCGAGGCCACTGTAAAGATTGGGTTAGAAAAGAAATGCTAATTAAGTAGTCAAATTATGGGAGTCTTTGAAATATCTTTAAAGGGAACACATTGACGGAAATAGTTTTTAAAAATAGGTACTAGGTGTTCCGTATGTTTAAAAACTCGAGTGTCATGATATCCTTTCCTATTTTTTTCAGGAGTGATTATCATGACTTCATAGTTCAATAATGATCTCTTTGATATTATTGGATAAATGAGAATAAAAATATATCGTGAACAGTCCCAGTGATTCCGTCTCCCCCTCCCCAGGCTTTGCTAGCTAGTTTAAGCTGGAAATCAATATCAAAATCAAATTTGAGCACCACAGCCCGCAGACATGTAATTCCATCTCGCTGATCTGACTGTAGGTCAACATGAAAACCTCTCAAATAAATATTTAGATAGAAATAAAATACCGAATCTGTCACATCAGGGTGAATTAAGTGGGATTCTCTGGAAACAAAATTCTGGAACAAATTTCGAAATATTCCCTTGAAGGTGCCCATTTCCTTCTATTGTGTAGCTTGGACATGAAGCTTGGAAGAAATATTTCTCTTAGGTGAAGTGGTAACTTTTATTTTGACAGGTTGCTAAATTCAGGTCATAAAAATTAATCACACCGTCTTTGATGTGAGAAGAACATCCGTAGTTAAGAAACTTTAAAATAGCTTCATTGAAATTCGTCCTTTATTTTCCTCAAAATTATGGGTTTTGAGCAATTCGCATTCCATCCTGGAAGCTATTTTTGTTTTTAATTGGGGATATAAATAGAATAGATCACATTTATACTATATAATTTGATATTATACAAAAAATTTATATCGAAAATCAATGAGAGATAGTTTCTCTTAGAAAGTTTTCTTCTAAGGCATCCCTTTCCCTGAGTCAAATATCCCATATATGCTTTGCTGCATTCAAGAAAGAAAGCATAGTCTGTTAATGTAATATCCCATATATGCCTTGCTGCATTCAAGAAAGAAAGCATAGTCTGTTAATGTAAAGGTAAAGGTAAAGGTAAAAGTATGGGGGACACCAGTGATGTACCATAGGTCAACTGGTAATGCCTTCCCATACTAACTCTTTGAGAGAAAAAAAAAAGGGGGGAGGGGGGTAATTGCAAGTTTTATAAGAATTTGCATAGACTGAAGCTTTTCAAAAAGGTCTAAAGTTTGCCTATTATGGTACATCGTGCAATTCCACAGTACGCCCCGCATCCAGTATTTATTAAAAATAATGGTGTAGGGCATAAGTAGATTACAAAATAGTAGGAATACAATTTGAGATTCACAAGATAAATTGAACATCTGATTTGGTGCAACAAAAATAGGAGATAAACATAATTAATAAACAAATAAACATAATGAGATAATTATAATTAGTACTGGCAACACAATGTTAAATGAATTGTTATAATAATGCTAAAGAGGTAGGTGTCCATGGGTTATTTCAGATGTATTGGTTTATTGCAGTTTATACAGTTCAGTTCACGAGCGGATCCATTTTGTCCATAATTACAGCATGTAAAAGTTCACTAAGTTTAAACTGTATGTGGATTTACACTTGACAGAGATCTAGGCCGTAGGAAGAGAGTCGTTGCATAATTTTCTGAAACTTTGGATATTGATGTTTATCTTTAATTAAAAATCTTTGGAATGCCAGGAGGTCAGTTCTTGGGAATTTTATGTGAATATCCTCAGTTAAGGGGCATGAGAAAACGTAGTGATCAGGAGTTCCTTGTTCCCCACATATGTAGATGTCAGAATTTGCCAAATTTCTTGCGTAGAAATATGTGGGGAAGGGTCCATGTCCTGTTATAAAGTAATTTAGGGAAGGATTCGAGTTCAGAGATGCTAAGCTTACATTGGGCATCAAGTTATATGTGCGTCTTCCCTGTGGAGCATTGTTCCACAAATCTTGCCAAGATTTTGAAGCAAGTTGTTTTAGTTGGTACTTGAAATTCGAGCGAGGCCACGGAATGATGATTTCAGTACCATCTTGATTAGTCTGTTAATGTAATATTTCCTCGTCGCAAATTTGCATCAATTTATAAATGTAATTAAAATCAACGTATTACTATCTTTTTTGCTACTGAGTGCAAGCGCGAAGAAATATTTATAACATAATAGAGATCGTCTAGTGAACAGAACTTCCCAGTTTTAGAAGATGTCCACATAAACCAGTCTCTAATTATTTTTCTCTTCTGGCCATTACTGCAAGTAATTTTCCTTTTATTCTGATTTAATTGGTAAGAGGAGAGGATTAAAATTTCTGCATAAAATAGTTTAGGAACTAAGCTATTCATAATGATACAGACTTGTTGAAGAAAGCTGAAAATGTTATTGTGTTGTTCCTGTTTATGCTCATCTGTCTGACGAAGTCAGCCCAAGCCCACGAAATTCCTCGTGGCAAGGGGCACTACATTACGCTGCCGTTGGCAACAGCCTTGAGCACCACTCAGGTGGCAGTGCGATTTAGCTCAGTTCCGCCCCCAGTTTTGATGGAAAGCACCCCAGGGGGACGGGTTCCAGGGTTTTCCACCTCTCTCCCCTTCCACCAAACCACACAAAAGGACTTTTCGCTCGCCGCATATTTAGAGTGCCGCACCGACACTATACATTTACAAACATCTATGCCTTCTCCTGGATTCGAACCCGGGCCCTTCGGCACAGCAGTCAGCGACGCTAACCACTTTACCGTTTGGGCGGCAGCTGGAAATGTTTATTAATTTACGATAGGTTAAATTTGGGGAGGATAATTAGTTGACGCATTTACTTCAAAAACTCCCAGACTTATGAATTATTCTATGAAGAGCATTATAAATATAAAAGCGAGCAGATAAATTTAACTTTAATACAGTAGCTAATGTAAAACAAAAAAAAAAAAAAGATCTAGTTCCTCTGCTAGTGGCTTTCACCCTGTAGCACATCCTGTGCTACAGTTATATTTGAAATTCGCATGTAAAAGCAAATTTAAAATCTAACTGTACAGCTGATTAGCATGCACGATGTACAAAAACAAATTGTATCTCTCTTAATTCTAGCAAGTAGGAGCTTCAAGACCAAATTTTCTTCAAGAATCTATTCCTGACAAGAATTTGTAAGCATAAATTACTAATTTGAGGGAAGGAGACACACATTGCACGAACGTATATATCAGGTACTGGCTTTTGAACTGTGACTTGGGAGCTCTTTGCGGCCCTTTGGCCTCTTAAATACGTCTTAGAATAAAGAGTAATTTAAAATTTTGCAGAGAGTTCGGTAACTTAAAACGTAATACCGTATATTTATTCAAATATGAGACCCCCAAATATGAGACTAGATTTTTGTTCTAAAACTTGGTAGGATCTTATAATTTGTTATTCTAATAAATGAATTTTCAGAATGATTTGGTTTATTTGATGAGCAGAAAGCGCATGAGAGCTATCTGCCCATGAGAGCAGCTACCTGCCATGCTCTCGTGGAGCACTTTCTGCCATAACTGGCTCCTATTCACGTTACTCATGGGAAAAACCACGAAAACGATAATGCAGCTAGCCGTTCTCCTGAAATCAGGTCTAACTACCAGTCTGCAGTACCGCTTGGCCGATGATGAGCCAATTTAGAAAATGAGAGGAAGAAGTTTGATTACTGTATTATATAAAAAAGTTACACTATTTAATTAGTAAATAAGCCTCACAGATAATTATTCTATATCTAATTTCCATAACTACCGCTAATTACTATAACCACGCCCTACTTGGCCTATTTTAGTTTAGGTCTACATCCATTAAATTATTTACTGGGATTCCAAGTGAAAATATCGCAGCAAAAATACCGTGAATAAAACCATCGTGGAGAAAACAACGCAAGAGGAGAAACATCGTCCTACAAAAACATCGAGGGAGAAAAGAAAAAAAAGAGTAAACATCGCATTTATAAACTCATTATGGTAGAAAAACCTCGTGAAAAACAAATAAAGTGGTGCAGACAAAAGTAAAGCGGTGCAAAAATTTCGCAGTTTTAAAGCATCACCGTACAAAATATCGTGATTTAAAGTAAAGCACTTACAAATCATAGGATGATGATAGCATTGCATATACGAGTTTTCTAACAAAAAAAGTTCAATAAATTTTTGCATAATGATTTGAGAGCACAGAAGAAGTAATAGTTTTACCTCTACATTTCATGATTTTGCATTAACTTATACATACTGAAAAACAGAGACGGAAATTTAAGCATTCAAAATCTGGTAATTAGTGAAAATTAATTCTACGTAAGGCAGTTAATAGAATTTTAAACATACGCAGCTTCCTCTTTCTAATATGTTTTATATTTTTTTCTAAAAGTCAACAAATACATCTTTGTAAAAGAGCTTAATTTAATAAGGACATTTACTAGTCATGAAAGCTTCAAATTCTATTAATTGCTATACGTAACATTATTTTTTTATATATTACCAGATTTTGAATGATTAACTCCCTTTCTTCCTTTTTCTGTAAAAAAAAATGTTAGTTAATACAAAAATCTGAAGTATCTGAAGTCTTTTAGGAAAGATTCTCCATTAGTGTTTGGGCCGAGGTGGTATACAACTATTTAGTAGGATTTTTTATATAGTTTACTATTCACTTGAAAAGCCGCACGTATGTCATTTTTCTATCTGAATATCTTGCCAAACCTCTTCCTGGTGTTCCTCTAGCTCTTCATGCCCGAATGTGGATCCAGCATGACGGCACACCAGTTCCCTTCAGCAGTTAACTTCAGAAATTAACTCGACATTATTTATGGTCTCGAATAGATGCGACAGATTAGACCTATTCCTTCGTCCCAGTGGTCACCAGATTTGATATGCACGGAATTTTTCTGCTTGGGCTCATTAAGAACAAGACCCATGAAAGTCCTATTGAATGTATGATGAAGACCTAATTGTCTGTTGTCAGCTTTTGCTTGAAATATGCTTAAAACTCTTGAGGTCTTTGCTAATGTATGCCAAACCATACGCCGCTGCTATAATTCTCGCATTACTGGCCATACTTTTAAGCACCTATTATAAAATACTGAATCATTCAAATGTTTATTTCATTTGACTTTGTTTGCTTTTCTCACCTCCCTGCTGCTCATAACTTCCTCATGTCAACATTTACACTACCTATTTCAGCACACACATTATTTACAAAACAAAATGTTTTCATTTCGGTCCTTTCTAGCTAATTTTGCCAACATATAATACATTTAACAAATATTTGTAAGAGTTCAAACATCCCTCCAAAGCGCTGTTGTGATGTGAAAATCTGCGTAATAGATTTAGCATAATAGTATTTCTATATACATCAAATTACTTCAAAAATACTTCCTTCATTAATATTTGTAGCACATCATGAGAATTACAAGCAATATGGCAAATCAAATAACATACTTATTACTGTTAACCACCACTTCTTAATGCTCGAAATTCCGGTGCTCTGTAGTATACTGTTAAAAAAGAAACGTCTTATATACATTTCCATTTTCCAGGAAAACGTCTTTTCGCACAACGCCGTTGTAATTCACAGATACATTGCGTTTGCCAATTTATGGAGCCACATACTGTGAGCATGAGCACCACTATATGTACTTACTTCTGAATTTACGTGTGATTGCGAAATGCAACAACTTTGTTGTTTTGTTCACACGCTTCTTCATGCTAAAAAGCTTCGTTGCGGTCTACATTAGGGTATCTGATAGCTTTCCTTGTTATGACAGTGAAGACTTTCCCCCGTGCACTTTTACACTGATATCTGTCTTTTTCCTGCAATTATCAATAGTCCTCTTCACCTCGGTTGGTAGAGCTTAATGTTTTGCTGTCTTGTTTTATATTCTTATAAAACCTCATTATGAAACTGTGCTTCTAATAGTAAATAAAATGTAACAGCCAGGCAATCACAGAAGGAAATCTAATGAAATTAGCATTTCTAATCATATGAAATGATCAAAAGCTATACACATATGCGCATTTTTCATCAGCAAAACTGATGTGAGAAACACTGAAATAATGTTCATGTTTAAAATCTTAATAATCTTGTTTTCTTCCAGTCTTTATCGTCTGATGGACACAGGCAAAATTCAGGATTGCCTCTATTGTATGTATAGAGAATTTCCTCTACTGTCTATTGTATTTTTCTATTGTAAAGAGAATCCTTGTCAGATTCAAGAGCTTCCTCTACTGTATAGAGGGGTAGGGGCAAATCGCAACTCGTCCTTTTGGGAATACTTTGATAAATGTAGAAATTCTGTTGATTCATCAATTTTAAATAAGCACTGAAATTTACATTTATCGAAGGATAAAGGATGTGTAATAAATAGAAAAGTGTTTGTCGGATATTTTTTGCTTCTTCGAGCCGATTCCTGGTTTTTTTTTTTTTTTTTTTTTTTTTTTTAGTTCCGTTCCGTTATAAACATAAAATCTATCTACATTTTCGCATTGTTTCAACCAAAATTTTCCTTTTTCACTGATTCTCCTTTTTCACTCTCCCTTTTCACTGATTTCTGACATCCAAATTGCTTATAAAGGAGTCCATTAACCACAATAAAAATAAAATATTTCTAAACCTATTATGATGCCTATCAATAATCTAGTGATTAAAACTAGTAAACGGTAGCAATTTTTTCCAGATTAGACGCCTCTCAGAAGCAGTTTGTCACACCGGTCTTTACGCAGTTTTGGCTGCATTGTATGTAAAAACAAGCCTATTAGCTTTATCAAAATTTGTACAAAGACATCTATCCTAAGGTAGATAGTACTTGTATACTTTGTCGTAATTAAATACGTATTGTAACCTAAAATGAGGGTTGTAATGAATTGTCCTTTTTTGAGGGGGTCTTTTTTTTTTTTTTTTTTTCCGAACGATCATCAAACCCCTAGGCGTTCTCAAAGTTTTATGATAATGTCGTTCATTAAATAATATTAAAAATTTTAATGTTTCGGATGGGTTTATAAAGGACTGGAGTATTTTATTACAGAAAACTATGCAAGGAATTATAGGTTGGATAATGTGCCTTTGGAGAGGAGGTTTAAGAGGAGCTAGGTTTTATATACTTGTATATTGCATATGAGGAAAATTACGATTCCCTCATACAGCCATCACATTCCACCTATGAGAATGGAACGGGGAAGAACTACTCAAGTCTGCATGTTTACCGGTGGCCACATTACTGTATCATTTAACTGATAACTAAAGATATTTAAATGAAAGGAAACTTTATTGCTATTTTATTCAACTGAATGGGAATGGGAGCTGATGAGCTTCACAATGAATAAAAAGGAATTAGGAAGCCTAAGATGGCAGTTTCTGTAACTCAGTCAGTTTAACGCTTGAAGTCATCAAGAAACTGAGAAATTTCTGGCCAAATCCTTATGTTCCATTGTATTATAAATAAACCATGAGTGTCAGTTGAGATACAGACAGATGTCATATAATATGTTTGTATTTTTTTATTTTCTAAGATATTGTATGTTAAATTAAATTATATTTTATTCATTTAATGGTGTAGGTATAGTTATTTTCAACTCAATTGATTTCATGCAGTACGTACACAGGTCCTTAAAGTCGTGTACACATAGACATACATCCATATAATCCGAGTTTTTATTTTTGCAGAATTTTATAAATGATTGGCTTTACTCATATTTAGGTATTTTATTCATTCTTTACTTAAAACTATTTTATAGGTGTAATCATTTTCGGATCAGATCAGGAAGTTGCAGGTGTAATGAGAGCTGTAAGAAGAAATAATGCTACAGGGATCTTTTCCTGGATAGGAAGTGATGGTTGGAGTGCACGAGCATTAGTCTATGAAACAAATGAAAAGCAAGTAGAAGGCACACTTTCTGTGCAGCCAAGAGCTCATCCTGTTCCAGGGTTTGAAGAGTATTTCTTGGGTCTCACTGTGGAGAACAACACAAGGAATCCATGGTTTACGGAGTTTTGGGAGCATTTATTTAAATGCAAATGGCCCAATAGTACAGTAACACCCTATAACCAGTGGGAAAATTTGTGCACGGGAAATGAAGTTATGTCGACTGTCAAAGGGTATGAAGCAGAGAGACAGCTTCAGTTTGTTAGCGATGCGGTACTGGCTTTCGCATATGCGCTGAAAGCATATCATCAAGATACATGCAAGGGAGAGTATGGAATTTGCGAGGAAATGAAGCCTATCAATGGATCTAAATTGCTCTCTTTTTTAAAAAAGGTTTCGTTTAAAGGTACGTATAGCACTTAAAATTTTTACACGTTATTCTACTCTGCTTTCTTGTGAGAATTATTTTAATTATTTTTGTTTTTCTTAAAGAAAAAAAATTGAGTTTTTTTTTAAATATCTAGTTACTCTTTATGAAATTAATGCATATTCATTTCCAAAAAACACTTAATATTGTTGCGTGCGTACGGGTTCGTTATGAAATTAATGCACAAGTCCGATGCAAAATGAACAAAAATTTATTATGATCACAACAAAAATGCTTAAATCTTCTCAAATTATCATGCAGTATTACAATATCTCACAGTAGTTATCTTTTAACTACTCAAATGTCCAATAGAACGTAATTCAAAACAGCTAAAGAAATCTAATCCGCGAATTCGCTACAATCAACAAGAGCAGTTTTCTAAACAACAACAAACTAAGCAACTACTACAAACTGAGATGTTTTCCTCCTTTTATAACATTTTAAAATCACGCGCTAGAATTTTCCAGTACTTTCTCGAAATGAAAAAGAGTTATTTATTTATTTAATGCACGCGCTCTTGTATTTTCAATTTTCCAGCTTAGCTATCTTTTAATATTCGTCACGCGCTGCACTGCGCGAGAAATAAAACCATTTAATTTATAATTGAACTAACATTAGCTTTTTAAATACCAAATTCGTAACAATATCTTCTCTTGGCAAAAGTTCCGTTTTATCAAAGTAATAGGAAATAGTGTAAAAATTCCTCAGATCATATACGTTTTGAATTCACCAATCTTATGTATTCAATTTTTAACAATTTATGCTTCATAAATTATACTTATGAACACATAAATGTAACTTTAAAGATTATCCCTACTGTAATTTGGAAAAAGATCAAATTACAATATAATCATACTTTATTTTTCCTTATGACGATATTTTATAAAGACAAATAATAGAATATTTTATCATTTTTTAGCATTTATTTGCTGTAAAGTTTTAAAATTTTTATGCATTGAGCTATTTTAATTCAAGAAATGAGCAGATAAATTTATAAAGCATTTACTGTTTATATAATAATAAAAGTAATTTGTGTAACTATTTTATGCAGGAGAGAATATTTTCAAGTTTCTCGGAGAAAACGCATATTCATGTTATACTTTCATTCGCTTTAAGGGTAAAAAATAGCAATATTTATACTTTTAGTTATATAGAGCGGAAGTGAAAGACGTAAGGTTAAATTTCAGCCAGATCAAATAATTAATAATATATTATAATAATTAATAAATAATTAATAATAAGATTAGCACATGTACTCTCTTCGTTAATCTTTCCCTAACTTTAAATGTTCTACTATCTGTTTCCTAAAAGTAAGAAATGTGTTAGGCATAAAACAATCAGACTGCTACAAAATTCTTTTCAATATGTGAATAACAGTAGAACCTTTTAATTCAAATAAATGTTCAGATAGTCTTTATCAAGAAGATCCTCTATGGTTCTAGTTGATTTTGATTTTGAAGGTGAACGTTTTATAGAGATGATGTTTACTAACAAAGGATATTTATGTTCTAAGAAATTGTGGTCACTCCCATAGAGTATAGTGTACATTGTATTTATTTAGTGTACATTGTATTATTGTATCACATTAATTATAATACAAGTAATAATTGACAAAAGAATACTTTTATTTTTTGACATAATGATTGCTTTTTCCCGAATGGGCAGCAATATTTTTACTTAGATTTTTGAAAGATTTACGAATTTCGCCAAAGGCCTTGATTCATCGTTTTCCTAGATTACTGAAACACTATTTAGTATGAAATTTATTGCTTGCAATATATACCCAGCTTGTTTTCAGCAAACCTGTAAAGCTGTACCTCAATAATAAAACATTCACAATAGCCTCTATATGTTAATGCTTGATGTTTTACAAATATTTATTTTAATATAACTTAGTATGAATCCCTAGCTGACAATTCATCAAGAATATGAAATAAATGAATAAATAAACAAAAAGTAGGGAAAAAAACGTAAATGATTAGGATTGCAAAGGAAGTTAACTATTTTCTAAAAATGAATATCATTTATAGGTTAACTGCCAAATCTTGATTCAAAGTTAATCAAATGTTAGGAAACTGATCGTTATGGAATGTTTTCTTTTACGACATACTAATCATTTGGAGTAATCAATTAGAGTCCCGTCAAATCTTCCTTTACATGCACTGATTAATCCTTCATCTGACTAATTCCAAATTGTGTCAAATTCGGTATGAAATTATTACATAAAAAGTATTGCAAGTTACCTGAAACAAATTTAAAAATACCAAAAGAAATTGTACAATACCGAGTTAAAATACATCTTGGTAAAAATGTGAATTATTTTAATAGATCTTTTTGTTTAAATATACTGGCGGTTATAAAACAACTTTCTCTGTTTGAAGGCTTCTGCAGTTAAAACTAATGACCAGATTGAAACCATATTTCATACACAGACATCCAAGAAAACACAAGGACTTCCACAAAAACATAAACGAGATTTAATGTCAGAAGTCGCCGATAGGAGAGATTTTGGTGCTGTCGAAACCGAAATCTGGTCAATAATTACAATAAATGAACGGAAAATGGATTACGCAAAATGTCACTAATGTTTCAATAATAAAACAGGCACATATAGAAATAAATATCATATAGTACAAGCCACAGAAAATAACCTTTTATTAACCAACATTAGGATCTCGGACCACGTGATAAATTTTGGATGTACTGACCTTCCATATGTGCAAGATATCGCATCCGATAAACTACGTTCTCTACTCCTGCTCGTAAATTATCAGTTTTGATGTTTATAAAAGCTCCCATCTTATGCTCTCTCTTAAGGCACTCAGGCTTGTAATGCTGCTCGTATACACGACAGATTTAAGGCTACCCCACAGTCACAAGTTTACATGGGGTCAGCCGGGAACAAGGCGGCCATTCCGTCAGAAAATATCTGCCGATAACCTCCCATTACCGAAAGGTTGCAGTTAAAGTTTTTGCACGGAACGAAGAATATATAGCCGTGCTCTACCTTGTATAAAAACTGTCGAGTCCAAACGCAGTCTGTGCTGCAATTCAAGAACGAAAAATGTTTTCGGATCTGCTTGTACATCTCACCAGTAACGGTGCAAGTAACAGAATTTGTAGGAGTGATATTCTGACAAAGCATAGAGCTATTTTGAAATCGGCCGTAAATTCTACATTTGTGAATACTGACGTACCATTCAGGTGAAAATGAACCTCATCTCTCAGCAATATTTTTCAATAACTGTCGATTTTCATTCGGGCAAAAACCTTTGCGAAAATCAGACTTATATCATAATCTGTCCGAACTTGGACCTCTAGAATACGCACCGAGTATGCTACTGTTACACTACGAAGGCGTGCTGGAAGATGGACGAGAATACCTTATAACATATTTATATGAGTTGAACATTCGGCATTGACCTCCTGTTAAGGTTTAAATTAATCTCTTCATTGTTAACTTTAATAAGTGATGTTCAGGTTTTGGAAATGTTTGTTCAGCAATTGATGAATATTTTACTTTCTTTATTTGCGGTAATAAATAATTTAATTTAATTATGAATATCTTGACTTTTGTGCAACTATTTTTAAATAAGTGAAGTTGGTTGGTGATAATGTCAAAACATTATTCTATGTTTTGATGTTTAATTGATGAGATGTTTGATTTCCAGTTAATAATTTTAACAATTTTAAAATTCAATAATCTTTCTATTGTCAAATAACATAATTTGTTTTCTTTTACAATGCGATGAAATAATCAGCTTATTTCATTGTCGCTAGTATTACTTAGTCGTTTGAGGAAAATTATGCTTTTTCGATAATTCCTTCGTTATTGAAAGTAATAATAACATCTGTGTATCAATAAGTAAATCGAAATTTTTCTTTAATAGAGGCTTCGTGAGTTAGCATAAAAGTCTACTCTTTCACAAATAACTATGAGTTGCAAATGGCGGAGTAGTACTTTCTCCCCGTTAAAATTTATTGGTATATTTCAATTTTGATTACAGTTACTAAAATGCGTGGAATTAAGAATCGTGATCCATTTATCATGTCTAATCATTCTTTAAAGCAAGAAATGTTTCGTGTAATATAATTAGCAGGTCCCATATTTGATGACCCAAACATTTCTCTGAAAATGTTCCTAAAAACGGCCAGGAAATGCAATTAAAACGGAAAAAATGACCTAAATAATTTAAAAGTCCCCCAAAAGTAAAAATTAATAATATAAAAAATGACGCAATTGACAAACATTGACAAATCAATTAAAACTCAAACAATTATACGTACCTTTCACTCGAGTTTTGTCTTCGGAATTTTCAACTTTACACAAATGCATTGCAATTACATTGAATTATTAAGTGCTTTTGGATATTTTCGAAAGTGAAAGATCTTCTCTTGCCAATACATAACCTTTTATATGGTGAGAAGTTTCTCTCGGCATCTACTGCAGTTATTAGAGCACACTTAAAGAAAACTGCATGACTTATCATTAACACTTCTTCAGGTTCAAATAGGGCGCTGTTCCAGTTAAGATGAGGGACATTTTCCACATAGCTTGGACGCCACAGTATTTTTTATTCAAAAACAGTGTTGAATTTAGCAAATGCATGTTTGAAACTTTGCCTTCCGTCTTTTTAAAACATAGCCTAATTTATCAGTGTGATTTTTTGCATCAACAAGTTCCATGATTTGCTGTTATAAAGGATTTAATTGTTGAAATGATGATCCCTGAAATGAGATTTGATGTACACAAGATTTCCTTCGATTTTGCCTAAGCTAGATTAGAAGAATGAGATTTGGAACACTGTAGATAATAGTGTGTTTTTAAGTGCATCATATTCTTTGCCTGACAACTCAACTGACCGACTCACTTGCCCGACGGTACATTTTTTTCAACAAATTTCGTTTTTTAATCACCACCAGTTGGCAGATTATTGTATTTAATAAAAATGACCCTAAACATTTTTGCGTATGCCAAGGGTGCGGATAAGATTCCTCTGACCAGCATGTACATCGTCCTATACTCATATTAATTCCTACTAATCCATCGTCACTTAAAACTTGAAAATAAATTTATATTCCTTCTTTATCCCCAAATTATAAATTCTAGACTTCCAAACCCTGTAAAGAAAAGTATTTTTACTTTTAATTTATCTCTGAAAGTTTTATCCAGCTACTCGTACGATCCTTGAAATTAAAATTTGATACGACCGCTTGCAGTATTTTCCACTCTTGCCGAAAGAACGGTCGCAAATATTTGTATATTTCTGTGCAGTGAAGACTGCATGACAACGCTGACCTTGATCTTCCAATCAAACTACATTCCACTGGATTACATTTAATAGAATTAACGCAAAATATCCTTTTATTTAGTTGTTTCTTTATTTTTTTCCATCATTGTATTTCCAGAAGAAAAAGATTATCTAGCTTCTACTATTTAACCGTCTTATCATAATCGTTTTCCTTGTTTCTAAACAGGCTAGAACATCGCTCATCTTTGCACTTCCAAATGATATTTTGGAGATATAAAAACCTCTTTTGACCATAAAAATACTGAAATCAAGCTTTATTTGCAGAAATTCGTTAAAAACATGTGTTTAAGGCAAATTTTCGTTCCCAGTCTGGATAATTTCTCACCATTATCTGAATTTTAGAAGCAGATTGATCAAATTGACTTTACTAGTGATATTCAATTATGATTAGAATTGCACTTTGCGTAATCCATGAGCAGAAATCATATTGAGTACTTCCCTAAATATCATTACTTTTATGTACGTAAAATTGATTTTGGACACCACTATAACTTGTCATTATGTAATAAATATGCATGTGAAAACATTTTACGATCTTTTTTTGTGTTCGTGTGAGTCAATGTTTCATTGACAACTTACAAATCGTTGTTTGTCTTATATTTCCTAGGTCTGAACGGTGATGAATTTCAGTTTTCTTCAAACGGAGATGGCCCAGCTCGATACAATATTATTCATTTTAAGCAAGTATCCCCAGGTAATTATGAGTGGGTATGCGTCGGGAAATATGAAGATGGCCTACTAGAGCTCAATCTTTCGGAAGTACAGTTTCGCCTGGAAGAGCCCAAAATGCCACCTTCTGTTTGCAGCTGGCCCTGTATTAAAGGGGAAGCGAAAAAGTTTGTAGAGGGTGAAAGATGCTGCTGGCACTGCCTTCGTTGTACTAAATATCAAGTTCTGGAAACAGAAACTATGTGCTTCGAATGCCCGTTTGGGTATCTGCCGAATGAAAACAGAACAGAGTGTGAAGAAATTCCTCTTCGATATATGCGCATTGATAGCGGATGGGCAATAGGTGCTATGACATTTTCGACTTTAGGAATCGTAGCAACTCTTTTTACAGTCACAGTTTTTATCATACACAATGATACTCCTGTAGTAAAAGCATCTGGACGTGAGCTGAGTTATGTTCTACTTATGGGTATTTTAATGTGCTACTGTATGACATTTATACTTGTTCAAAAACCTACTGATTTTCGATGTGGTGCACAACAGATAGGTATTGGGTTATGTTTCACTGTGGTTTATAGTGCTCTGCTCACTAAAACTAATAGAATTGCTCGCATTTTTAAAGCTGGTGCTTGCAGTGCAAAACGGCCAAGTTTTATAAGTCCAAAATCGCAGCTTTTTATATGTGGTTGCATAACTTTGGTGCAAGTTGTCATATCAGCGATGTGGCTTGGTTTCATTCCACCTAGCGCTATTCACTATTACCGCACTCGAGACGAAAATCATTTAGTATGTGCAGCTGCTGTTGATGCAACATATATGGTTGCTTTTGCTTATCCCATGATTCTAATCGCTGTTTGCACTGTTTACGCCGTATTGACAAGAAAAATACCCGAAGCATTTAATGAATCCAAATTTATTGGCTTCACCATGTATACGACCTGCATTATATGGCTAGCATTCATCCCTATATACTTCACAACTTCATCTCATGTGGAGATCAATGTCTTCATGATGTCTGCTACTGTGAGTCTGAGTGCAACCGTAACGCTTTTATGCCTCTTCTTTAACAAGGTTTATATTATTTTATTACATCCTGAAAAAAATGTTCGCCAGTCATTGATGAATACCGACAAGTATAATAATCCAACAACTTCATCAAATAGGATGGATGCAGCTACATTATCAGATGGTAAGTATAACTGGAAAATATTAAATCACATTAATTGATTTTTTCCTCAACCCAGGTGTTAGATAAATTATCCATATATTTCAAAGATGTCTGCTGCATTGAGATTTAATGATATTTCTTTTCGCAAGACACGATAATAGGAGCAATTTTCATCAACAACTAGTTTGCTTAGTTACACTACATAACATGTCGGTTTTTGATAGATATTCATATAAGGGTTTAAAAAAAGTCTTTTTTAAAATAAAAAATAGAGAGTTTTCTGTAATTCAGCCGACTAGCTAAAGCCTCGAAACTCTGGTACTTCATTCTCAGATTCTATTCCTGACTTTTAAACGGGTAAATGCATGGCATTTTCTCGTTCTTGCTCGTGTGTAACGTGACTGGTCAATTTCTCTTAGAAATTCCTGCATAATGATTTCTCTCTCTCTCTTTTCTTGCTTTTGATCATAACACGATTGGTCAATTTCGTTTAGAAATTCCTGCACGGAGTCATCTCTTTCCTTAAAAAGAAAGTGTTAGTATATTTTGCTATTTTGCCATAGTCACATAATTCAATCGGGCTCCAATAAAAGTCACTTTCATATTTGAATTTTAGAAAATTTAAATATATATATTGGTATATTGGATCCTACGCAACGCATACTAAATAAACGAAGAACGTTAAAACACGATTGAAAAATTCCTTATGTACGGATAACATAAAATGAAAAGTGTTTCCAAAACAGCATGACTATAAATCATGCATTTAAGGACTATGGAAATTTGTGAAATGGGCCAATTGTTTTAATCCTGTCAGACTTCTAAATATTCCATCTCGTACCTGTAATGAAATATATATACTATTTGAAGCTTTGAATTTCTGGAAAGCAAATGATTTTCATGAACAATTCGAAATATTCTTGAGATATTTGGCATAGAAAAGTGGGATATTACATTTGAATATCTGTATGCTGGTCAATGCAAGAGGTAGTGCACTACTTCTTGTTCCATCGAAACTTTAATGGTGACAATAGTAAATTGTACACTCACTCTTGCTTTTAAAAACAACTCTAAGTACAACTACTTTTTTATCTAAGCTTTGTACTAGACGAGAAGACAAGTTCGGCAAAAGTGAACCCCGTTTTTAGGACTCATTAAAATTCTGGCAGAGCTGCTCACCCAAACGGATCTTAACTCGGAATATGGTTTATAATTGCTTTCTCCCCACATACAAGGCTTTACATACAAGATACAGATACAGATTTTTAACAAGAGTTTTACAAGGATACAGATTTTTTAACTGTAAGTAATACAAGGAGAATCTTTGCTGAAGTTTAAATGTCAGTAAGCTTCCTCTCTGCACTGAAAAGGGTCATTTAATATTAGTTGTTTCAAATGTATTTGGTTGGTTGGTAGTAGAAAATAAAGGAAACATAATCCCCGATACTGACACCTGGATATTCTCGATCAGAAATAGGATGACTTAAACGGATTTTTTACCATGGGAGCACATAGATTTATAACCGGCCCATGGTACAAATCTTTGGACTATGCATTCCATATGGTCCGTAGAGTTTTCCATAGCAGTCCATACAGACAATCTATTTATAATCATTCGTATAGTCATACATTTATCCCCCTCCCCATGATTCTTCATTGTGATGATCTGAAAACTGATGCTGAATAAGTAAGAAGAAGGAGAAAAGATTCTGTCTATGGATTTTACAGTATGGATTCTACAGAAGTTCTATAATATTTTATTGTATGTGGCTGGACTGTGTTTGTATGTGTATATGTACGTTCGATAAGAAAGTGACCTCACACTGATTTTCCAATGGAACAAAACGTTGATCGTCATTCTGAAGTGAGCTACACATTTTGCTATAAGATATCTCGTCTATTCCCTGTGCGAGAGAAATACTGTGTTATAATAGAAGTTCGGTGCAGAAGACTGTGAACAAGTACATCATATTACATGTATTTAAAGGATTATGAACTTCAGCAAGAAAAATGAAGGTGTGGTAAAATGGAGGAGTAGTGGTATATCAGTGGTGAGACGTACACTAACCGCAATACAACATGTTTTGGACACAGTGTCCAATTTACTACTGACAAATCGAAACCTTCAGTGAACTACAATGTGAAACGGTGTAAGACCTATCTCTATTTTTCCAAATAAACTAAATTAGATCCTACAATGAACCTGGCGAATTCTCGCGCAGGCGTGAATTAAATACCAGCACAGAAGAAGGGTGCAAAATAACCCTTTATTAAATCAAACTAATTTAACAAAAAGCACGGCATTACAAAACACCGTTCACTTGCGGCGGTAACTAAATGCAGATTATAATACAAATCAAATCTGAAAAATAAACGAGTGCAAGAACGCACTTCAAAATTTCGCCTAAGAGGTGGACTCACAGAAATATAGACGGCATGATACTAAACTGATAAGGCCAAGAGGCTTACTAGCGTGACCTCGAAATAACAACGAAACGTGCGCTTGGCTAGCGAAACACGCTCTGAATAAACTGAGATAATCATTAAATAGCACTTCACTTAACTTTAAATTTACATCCTGGCGAGAGAATGTGAGGGGAAGTTGAGAAGTTGAGAACATGAAAATTTAAAATAAATTTGTTATGCAAAATAAGGAAAACCCTACAACGGGGGGGGGGGTATTGGCAGGTTACGATTATTTTTCACTTTGTTTTTGTTGGTCTCACTGTTTGTGTCCCAAACAGTTCCTGAGTAACCATTTGTGGGGCCACTTTTTCATCGTTTCCCCCCCCATGCGTAACGTATATGCGATTTAGTTTCTTTAGTCTTTTACGAAGACATCCATCCCCTTAAGCAGTTAGCCATCATACGCTTTGCCACACTCAAATAATCTGATCTCTCTTTTCGTTAATTCATACCGTTAAGCGGATTGTGTCAATGACTGATGGTTAATAAAACTGACGGTTAAAAGAATTACAGATAATCGAGTTTTTCCAGTGTTTTATAAACTCAGAATAAGTGCAAGTAATTCATTACATTGCTTTCAGAAAACATTCATTTCTTTAGTTAGAAATGCCGTTGCCCATACAGTCACAGCCACTTTTATTTTTTGTATTATTTAATGATCATATTTTCTTTTATAGTTCATAAACATATTTTTAAATTAAAACTGAGGTTAAGCTAAAACATTAAATATATATATTAATGAAACTGATGCTGGGAAAAGTTTCTAAACTGCAGTTTCAGGTACTATTTCTGCGACATTTAATGTTCTAAACTTTTGCAATCTGAAAAATGCAAATAAAAAGTGAAAAGGTGCTTGTAATAATTATAAAAACAAGGCTATATCAATTATTTAAAGGTTGAAATAATGTTCGCAAACTGATAGCTTAAGATTCAAAAATCCTTTGTTATTTAACTAAAGTTTTGCTCTATGACCTTTCACGATACGAATTATTTAAACAATATAAAATAAACAGCTGCGGTTTTTAACCTTCTTTCCTGATTTCATTTTAACAGTTAAAAATTAAGGTGACTTCAAACAATTTTTTCATTTCTCTTTGCTAACAAAAATAATATTTAGAGATAGTTCCTGTAGCAAATAATTTAAAAGTCTGAAAAGGATGAAAAATAAATAAAATATCTCGAACAATTTCTGAATTCAAATGTTTTGTCAGCAGTTTTTAGTAAAAGAGAAGAAATTACTTTCTGCAGTTATTAATTAGATACTTCTTGGTTGAATAATTAGCAAAATTTTACTTATTATGGTTACAGAGACTGAAGAATTTAAGCAACTTAGTCTGAGAACCTAATTTCTTCTATTTTTGTTTAACTTTTAAGAAACTCTTTATCTTTCTTTATATGATGAGCGCCGCCTGAGATAACCACTGACCTGACTTTGTTGTAAAAGTCTTACAGTGTTAATAGTCATCCTGGCAGAAGGGAATATTTCCTCCGTGTAAAAATATAAATATAAATATTACATGGGCATACAAGGCCTGTGTATAAGCATAGATATATTGATTACAAACATTGTCTTGTACAAGTTACATATGATAGTTACATAAAATCATGACAGCTATGTGTACATTTAAACATTATCTGAATTCATATTTACAGTACTTTTACTGATATAATCAAATTAAACTTTTAATTCATTTACACGTTGACTGGCTTTTCAGTATCATTTAAACTGCTTTACAATATTATTTTTATCAAGTACATACAAACTGGATAGTAATATGCTTACATTACAATAGTTTTGCTCTTGCAGTCCTGTTATTATTCTACGGGGTGAGATATTTTTCTAGTGTTGATTTTCAGTTGTTGCAGTATTTTGAATTGCTATTAAAATTATACTGCGAAGATACAATTCTCGAGAAAGAGGGAGAATTTCTTAGTACCTTGCTGAGCATAGCCTGATTACCTCCTTTATTTTCGTTTTCGTCTGCTTGTTGCCGCAGGTATTCTCCGCCCATTGCGGCCAGTATTCACTGCTTGGCATTTTTAAATGCAGTTTTCTTTATATGCTGCCTAAGTTTTGCTTAAAACTTATTTCAAACTATCTGGAACTTATATTCGCGATTACTAACTTATTCAGAATTTAACTTAGAAGTTAAAGAAGGATGTGAATACGCATAATAATTAATATTCTCTTTTTCTTTGTGGGTTATGTTTCTAGTATTTCTTGAAGCATAGAAGTTTCTTGAAAGTAAAACATGTTACGATAGGATAGTAAGTTTACCTCAGGGCAAATTTATACGAATTTTATAAGATTTTTAAAGATTTTAACAATATGAAATAAATCTGCGACAATTTCAGGTTTTATCAGATTTATTTAGTTTCTGTTATTATTATTGAATTATTTTTATATTAACTAACTGTAATATTTTTAGTTATGTGACACGTTTTTAATTTCATAATTTTTTATGAAATTAGGAAAGTGTCACAGAACAGTAAACATTAATAAACTGGAAACATTAAGGAAATGCATTCATATATCAAAACATAATCCACTATAATATAATGTATCAAAACATAATCCACTGTAATGTAATGTATCAAAACATAATTCACTATAATATAATGTATAAAAACATAATCCACTATAATATAATGTATCAAAACATAATCCACTTTGTTGAAAGTGATTACATTACCAGAATTTGACTGGTGAGATTTTGATATAATGTTTATGTAGTTATATACTTATTATTTAAGTAGCAACCTATTTAATAAATGTTTTTAGTTACTTAAAATGATTCGGTTACATAAACCTTTGAACTCGAAGTTATTGTGATGTAGAGATATTAGGATTTTTTGGAAGCAGGCAAGATGAAAAATATGCAACTCCTTCGCCGGGAATCGAACCGCGGACCTCTCAATTACACGCTGAGCGTGCAGACCACTACACCCCGAAGGCTCCCTAAGAAGGCGGAAGAAATACCTTATAATAATATTCCTCGGCTGCAAATGTCCAAATTATAGACTGCACACGTTTACAAAATTTTATGATTTGATTCCATGATTTGCATGAAATTCTACGCTCGTTTTGGAATTATTTTGTCTTTGCTTGCAGAATAAAATTATTCCCCTAATCATGCATGTATTGTAGCAAACAATATTTAAACATTTAAACTAAGTTTATTTTCAGCATCTAACTAAGTCGAGCTCAGCTGTTTTAAACATTAACTAGTGTCCTACAATAAATTGTTTGGACATTCTCTTTATTTAGCTTTATTTCATACTGTTGAATGATGCTTCTGACTGTATTTAAAATTATTTCATACTTATGTTATAAATCTGTTTTTGCTTGTTTCATTTGAAGCTTTTTAAGAAGCTGTACAGTTATTTGTTTAACACCGCCTTCTTTCCTATAGATAGGATATTAAGTAGTTTCTACTGAAAAAAAAAACAACTTATGGAACATGATTTTGAGCATGCTTTGTTTGAAAGGACTTATTTCTAAAATTATTACAAAATACGTAAATATAACTGAGACCAATATGCACATATTATGTCACAAGAACTACGAACGGATAAAAACGAAATTCATTATAAAAGGCATTCATTTTTTATTGTTATCTTTAGACTATTCTGCATATTCTGTCGTATCTGCAGTAGATTAAAAAGCAAATTATAACTTATTTAACCCTGAAATACACCTTTATCTCTTTTAATAATTAGCCATGCTTTGCAATAAGATAATGGCAAATTACACTAGCGTAACCATAGTAATCCTGTCCTATACATCACGCAGTGTGATCCTTTACAGAGCATCTGGTAATTAACTCGGCAGAAAAACCTCATGATGCGCTGGTATTTTGCTGCGCATAAGAATCTTCTAACTGAAAGGAGCTATAAGAGAGTGATATCTTTATTCAAAGAAAGTGGGAAGTAATGAGTTAGTGTATTTAATAAATGTAGCTCGAAATTTCTCTAATAATGTTAAGCAATAGAAAATTTCCTCACGTCATAGAATTTTCTCATTAACTGAATTCTTCTTAGATAAGGTAGAAGTTCGTTAATTTGCTTTGTAATCTTTATCTTCATATGAAACTTCCAAACTTATAATATAAGGATTTTTATCGGTAACTTGTAACACAAAGTAACAGCAAGGAACAGATATTTCTTTTCAAATAATGTTTATATCCGTGACATCTTTGTGCTACTTTTTATTATTCAAAGAAATGTAACAAAGCAAAGTATAAAAGAGAGGTAACTATATATGAAAGATTTAAATTAGGATCTTATTGTTCTCGTTTTACTAAGACAAAGTAATGGAAAATAAAACGCGGTAATTTTTCAGATTTAATACATAATATATTATTATGAGTGAAGCACGCTTATATTTCATTTAAAATCTTATATAAAAAAGGTATAAAGTCATATGTAAGGTTCTTTGTTTGAAAGTAATGGCAAATAGATTAAAAAGCGCCCTTTTGGATTTTAAAGATTTTTTTACTTGTGGAGATAATGCTATACTTTAAACAGAAAATATCGAAGAAAGAAAATTGGCTTAGCTTAACAGTTTGCTTTCTGATATACTCATTTAAAAAAAAAAGCGGCTCTAAACTTATTACTAACAATTTGCTAGAAACTAAATCACGACATCAGTTATTCAGTGCTTGAATGGATGTTTTAGAAATATATTTCAGTACTTTTTTTCACTAGCCATATATTTTCATTGAACCGTTATGACAGGGGAAAAGCGTCTTCTCTGGTAGCAATGTTTTAACGTAATTCATAATTTTTAATACATTTTTATGAATGTCATAATACTTTAAAAATATTTTAATCCTTCATCCACATAAAATATTTTTTGCTACCTTTCTAATGCTGTAAAATTCTCCTGTATTAATTCTTTAAACGTATTTGTGGTAAAAATCATCAATCATTGTCATCGCGCTTCCTTACTTTGCTTTTGTAATAACTTGATTAGTTTGACTAGAAAAAAGTTGACTTTAATTTTGAATAAAATTCTCCAAAGACTTTAGACTGAAAGTCCAAAATAGAGACTTTTCGTTTAATTGAACACATGACTTTCTTTAAAAGATTGTAGGTAGCGTTAAAAAAATATTTAATGTACTCTTTCATTTTTATTTATTTCAGAGCGAATGTAAGAGTACATTACCGATCAGTTCTTCCTAACAGTGATATGTATCGCATAAGTGAAATTCAAATAAAAATTAGAATTAAAATAATTTTTCATTGTATTCAAAATTTTGTAGTTATACAATGATCTTTTAAAATTATAAAATAGCAAAATCTAAGCACATGAAGAATATCAAAGTTTACTCAAATAAAATTGCAGTATACCCTCTTAGAATGTAATCACATGTGTATTATATTGCTAGCTGAATTGCTACACCAGGAAGAAAAGCAAATAGAAGAATTTTATTGTATACCTTGTACAAAAACAAATATCTCCCGTTCTACTGGACCGCCTGAAAAATTTAACTTGCTTTTTTTCATGTCTCGGAAGCGCGACTTAGGATATATATTAGATTTACATATAGCATTGTTCTAACTGGGTATTCTGAAACAAATCGGACTTTTTTTCTGAAATAGCATACCTAACTTTTTCATATTTTGATTCTGCGAATCAAATTATGCAAAGTATCAAGTTTTGTAAAAATCGCACGCGTGGGTTTTAAAAAAATAGCTCCTCCATGTTTATTGAATTTCGTATATATTTATTAATAGCTCATTTTTATTCAACTTACTTGATTCCTTCTTCCATAGCTCGAAATTTAGGTTCAGTCCAAATGCAATTCGCAAATATTTTCTACTTTATTTTTAAAATTTGTATTTTGTAATAATTTTAGTAAAAATAAACGTTTGAATTATAACCAATAAAATTTTTACCACCACCTTAAAGTAGATGTAATTCTAGATATACCTGCAAAAAATTAAAGTTTTTTATTCAAAATTTCCAAAGATGTACGAAAACATCATTAAATTTACAAAAAGTGGTTTGGGGTACACAGCATGCAGAATTCAGTACATAGTACTGCCACCGCTGGCCGTAACAGCCACCGCTGGCCGTAACAATGATTTTTTTCAGAGTGGGCGTAGAGTTGAAATGAGCTTGGATCACAGATACGCGTACTTCATTCCATGAGGCTTAATCTCTATGCCAGAATCTATCGTAGTGCCAGGCTCTCGACAACTCACGACAAGACGTTCGTAGTGGCTGAGAGATTTACAGAACGTGCTGGCCAGTACAATAATCGAATATCCTCTGTATCGAAGAAGGTCAAGACAACACGGGGAACATGCAGTGGTGCATTATCTTGTTGAAAGATGGCGTCACGCATGCCACGAAGATAGTACCCAGCCACGGATCTTACAGCGTCAAAAATGTAACGGTGGCATTACGCCCATTCGGCTGCAAGGTCAAGGTTACGGACGGGGTTAGTTATCGAGTTTTACGCGCAGCGTTCAGTATGGTTGTCCTAACCCATTGATTCCATATTCACTTGACAGGCATGGGATCCCAACCAACACATCGGTTGGTCCGCGACGATAAACCTGAATGATAAACCTCCGCTCCGATAGACAACCATCCTGTCGCGGCTGAATTTCGAAGCATGCTAATAGTAGTGTGTTCTTACGCGCGGCATAACACTGCCAACAAGTAACGTTTAAATTCAGTTTCCAAATGAGAAGTCCGTTGTACGCAATACGGATCGCGTTATTCATACCTGTTTTGCACGCATGCAAAGACATGATAAATGATAATCACGCGCATATGCCAGCATGTGGTACATTTCATGAAAATTTGATGTTTGTTGCTGGCTGCATTCATGGTGCAGCAATTCACCATGAAGCAGTGTGAATGACTGCAGTGTAAATGAAGCACTGCACCATGAAAGGCAGTGTATAAATCAGCAGTCTATAAATTTTCTTTTCATTAAGGAAGGCTTTATTAATGAAAATTTTAGTTGAATAATAATTTAGTATTTTCTTATTTACAGTCATGCAAAGCTAGGGAAATTATTTAAACCGGTTACGACCATTTATTCTTCAATGCAATCTGACAGATGAAAGGCAGATAACTCTGAACCAACTCAATCGAAAGGAAGAATTCCCAAACCAGAGCTGTCAGTCCTCCCGAACTAAAACCTAGAAATGCATAATAATCAAGGGTTTGTCTGCTAATATAGATGAAGAGTTAAAAAAAAACTTTAAAAATAACGAGATTAGGCGTTTCAGCATTATTTGTCAACTTTTAATGTTTTCAAAATGATCTGTGAATTCACTTTCAAACATGTTATCTAATTCCTTTCAGAAGCCAGTCTCTTTACTTGATGAGGCAAGGATTTTTCCTATAACTTCGGAAACCCTAATTTGCTTTGAAAATTCATATTTTTTTTAAATCTCAGAAATCAGATTTTTCAGTTTAATATCCGCTTAAGTAAAGTCTATAAATTTCAAATGCCCAGGTGTATAACCTTGAAAAAATACCCAGACCACATAGTATACATTTATATCTCCAAATAAAGACATAGTTTAGAATTAAAATGTTTAACCAAATGTCTCCTTAGCTTTTAGAGAATTACTCGCAGCTTGCAAAATCTCTATACACAATAGAAGAAGAGTATGTCTGTCTCTGTGTGTGTGTGTCTTTCGTTCGTGCTGCGCGTAAGCTAATAGATTCAGGGCTAGGAAATTTGGTACATAGGGTGCATCTAGATAAGATCCAGTGCACTTCGAAGCGTTTTTTACAAAATTCGAATAATCTTTTTTTTTTTTTTTTTTTAATGTTTTTTTTTTTTTTTTTTTTTTTTTTTTTTTTTTTTTTTTGATGAAATCGCATAAAATCGGCAATCTCTCGCACTATATCAGCAATAACGGCACGTAGTCGTTGTTGCTGATATATAACTATTGCCATTGTTGCTGACATCAGCACTGTAGCCACTCGGAAAAATGAGGGCGATAATTATGTGCAATTTTAAAATTTAATGTTTCTCTTGGATACTGGACGTTTGTCGTTTGTCGAGTAGCTAAAAATAAATATTTACAAAGTTTGTATTAAATTAAATTGTTAAAAATATTTACAAATTTTGTATTAAATTAAATTGTTAAAAATATTTACAATTTTTTTAAATATTTACAAATTTTGTATTAAATTAAATTGTTAAAAATATTTACATATTGTTAAAAATATTTACAAATAGTGTCAACAATTTCCATTTAGTAAAAAATAAAATATTTATAATGTAACATAAATAAAGTGTAAAATATTTTATTATAATTAATTTCAGAGGACATATTACGATGTTACCCAAAGCAAATTTTTGCATAAATATTCTTTTAACTCAAGACTATTCGAAGGTTTTATTTTGGTTTAATTGATTATAGCAAAGCATTCGATGGCTATATATATGATAAGGTGAGGATTGCCTTCGATGATAAGATATAATATGAGGATTGCCTTCGATGATAAGATATAAGATGAGGATTGCCTTCGTGGAGGACTTTCTAAATGAAACAGGCTCGTATGCACATTAAGGAACATTATTACACATAAGAAAAAAGACGAAAACGCTCATGCAGCCACCCCCTTCGCCGAGATTAGAATCCCAGACCGAACTACCAGTTCTCAGTGACATGACCTCTCTCTCGCTGGTAGGCATAGTTGTAGGAAAGAAAAAATTTTTAAAGAGCTGCAAATTCTGAGAGAAAATTTGTCTTTGGTAACTGAAAACATTTTGTTTCATATACGAGGATTTATCTACTAATTTTAACTCAATGTGTTTCTTTTGGAAGATTTAGAATTTACTATAATCTTTCTTCCCAAAATCCTTTTAAAGTTCAAGTAAGTACAGATTTCAGTTGTACTGAAAATCTAAGAAATTCTTTTGGTTAAAATTTTGAAGTTATTGAAAATAAAGCAATACACAATTTAGTTAGAAGTGTTTTTCTAATTTAGAAACTCACAATGTTAAAAACATTTGCCAGGTAAATGAATGTGAGTAGTAAATTTAAACTGTACAAATCTAACTGTGCCCTGCAATGCATCACTGTTTCGGAGACTTTGAGAAATTTAAAATTTCATCAGAAAGCTCAGTATTATTTTCGGGATTATTTTTAAACATGAGCATACAGTGACTTAAAAAAATACAGCATTTTTAAGCTTATACTGTAATTTTTAAGCATGTGACTTAAAAAAATTATTGAAGTATAGAAAACTTTCAAATATTTAATGATAAAAATCCAAACATTATTTCAAAGATGAATATTTTTATTACTTTCTGTTTCTAATCAGTATGTTAAATCTATAATGAGACATTTTAAATATCTTGCCTTTAAATACAAAATTAAGGTTATAGAGACATTAGTTATTTTTTATGAGGTAGACTTGAAAAATGAGCAGTGCCCTCGTGGGGACTCGATCCACGCAACTCTCGTATACGCGCCGAGCGTGCTCACCACTATACCACGAAGGCATCCTCGGAAAGCGGGAGCAATACCTTATATAATCTCCCCTTTTAAAGAGCGACTGACTCGAATCACGGAACTCTCGAAAATGCGCTGAGCATGCTGACCACGAAGGTATACTAAGAAGGCGGGAGAAATAGCTTATAAGATAAACACTATGTTAGGGCACTGCAGTACAAATGTTATAAAGAGACAATTCTAACAGATTTTTTTGTAAAACACCTAAAATAATAATTTTGAACCTCGAAAAATAAGATTGAGGAGATACTTTGTTATCATGGGTTGAAAAAAACACTAAGATTTCTTAGAATGTGAAGAAACTTGTAATTTTTCATTGGAATCGTTAAAAATACGAGCGAAAAATACCTAAAAAAACTATTTAATGCCATAATAAATAAAAATTGTTATTCGCCATATATTTTCAAAGTGCATAAAACACATTTGATTGAGAAATAAACATCGTGCGCAAAGTCATCCAAATAGTTTCATTGAACGCGATAAAAAGTGGATCATTAGATACATTACTTGTAATTCTAAAACGTGTGCAGTGAAACTGGCTTTAGAAGCACTATGAATACTCAGCAAATCTAGTAATGTAGCAACTGTTAGAAATGTTTCAAGAAAAAATAATTTTCATTGACGAAGAGCTAGAAAAAATCATTTCTCAGTAAAGCGAATTCAAGGGCATGATTACAGGTCGCTAAGATCTATATTAAAGACATTCAGAAATTTGCTTATAATGAGTATTAAGTCGGTAGAAATCTGTGTATTATAACAATGGCTTGCTCTATGGCAATTATTAGAAACACGAAATTTCAACTAAATAGATTTAAAATAAATTCTGATCCAAAAATTAAATAAAATTCTAATACGTTGTAACATTAAAAGCAATTACACTTCCAGGAGGCATGATCTGTAATTAAGTGGTAAGTGTCTGTAGCGGGTGAGACCAGAAGTTCGATATTTTGTCAGAGTGTGGCTGATGTTATCACCGGAGATTGCCCGTAATAATAAAGCAGACTAGGTCTTGCTCAAAAGCTTGTTCTGCATATGTATATAAGGACATCTATAATTTAATTGATACTAAATCCAGATTATAATATATGTATGTCTGTATACATGTCTGTGCGAATAGCAAACTATAGAGCTATCTACTCTACATCGACATGTGTGCTAGGCGTGCAGGATAATGTCTTCCAAGTACTTAAGATTAAGATATGTAGGAACAAAGATTATTTTGATAACTATTAAATCATTCACTTCTATGTTTTAATTTCAAGAGTTTAAATTCTTTAACAAAGCCAATGTTGTCAAACATATTTCAGTTTATAGGTTACGTTAGTTCATTTCGATATGGTAAAATACAGGAAGGTGATCTGCCTAAGACTAAAGATGCTTTCGCGGCAGAGTTTCTAAGTCAAAATGGTTCGTGCATCCAGCCTATTCGCCCATCAGCTGAAGGGCATTCCAGTGCCCATCAGCTTTCAGGAAAATGCGTTATGTAAGGTTTAGGAAAGGAATGACAATATTGCTGCTCCACTTCACAAATTGTACAATAGCAAACATTTACAAAAAGGACTATGCTTCACAAGCTGTCAGCAAAATAATTACTTGATAATGATTCTTTGATTTAAAACGCTAAGGACCTCCTTAGCGTTTTATTACCTTTTATTACAAGTCGAAATCGCAAAACTACTACATCAAGTGTTTGAAGCTGTTGCTACACGTGTTACAGAAAAGGTAACGGACAATTTATCTTTATTTATAATGTGTTTATTATTACGTGATCTGCCATTAGGCACTACACGGAAAGGGTGATACCCCGTGGAAGACTTTCTAAGGAAAAGTGGCTCGCATCCACGTTACACATGAGGAAAACCCCGGAAACGCCCATGCAGCCAGCCCGTTCACTGGGATTCGACCTCCAAACCGAACTACCAGTGTTTAGCGGCTTTTACTGCTCGACCGCTGGTCGGCACGGCCCATTTATCAGCTTCTTTCATTGCAAGGGCAGTATCAAAATTTTAGTTAGAGGAAAACAAAAAAACTTTCGTTGAAAAATTTATTAGCTTTGAGGTAACACATGTTCAAAAATCTTTACTTTCATTGCTTTATGTAGGATCCCCAGAGGTTAAAGTATGAAATAACAAGCAAATATTATCTTTTAAAAGTTAATTATTGTGATAAAGCTTAAACGAATTTAGTGATTTGAAAGGTAACCACTGCATAAAACAAATTGCTTCTTCCATTTAGAAGAATGTCTCTTTTATTATTAGTATTTTAATGAAGCAACGGCAAATTTAAGTCAGCATTATTTCATTTAAATATTGCATCTATAATTTACTAGTAAGTGTCTACTACTACTAGTAGTAAGTGTTACTAGTACTTGTTACTAGAAAGTGTTTAATAGAGATAAAATAAACTTGCATGGCTTTACATTTAAGAAATCCAAATCAAAGAGAAAAACAAATTTCACTGTTTTTCCCGAACATTAAAACCCGAACAGTAAAAATTATATGAAATTATACGAAACATTCTGAACTTTAAAGCTAAGTAAAATTCAAATTTAGAATATAATTTATTTTAGAAAGACCCTAATTTCAGACACTAAGCATTTAGAGGCAATCACACAAACTTCTCTCTTCTTTTCCGAGGGAAAAAAAACATTTGCATTTTTCTACTAGAATTCATCAGCTTAAACAGAAAAATGAACAAGCAACTGTTGAGCCATCTGTTTTTAAAATTCAAAGTGGGTGGAAGATGGAAGAGGAAGTATTAGTGAGTATATCACATTTCTATTGCAAATTTTAGTTGTGAATTTGAGGGAAAACTTAATTGAAATAACGTAGACTTCGTATTGAATGCAATAAGGCTGCGTATTGAATGCAATTTCTCTTTTTGTTTGTTGTTATTGTCTTTGTTGTTTTATGTTGTCTTGTTTATTTGTTGTTTATGTTGTCTTGTTTATTTGTTGTTTATGTTGTCTTGTTTATTTGTTGTTTTATGATGTCTCGTTTATTTGTTGTTTATGTTGTCTTGTTTATTTGTTGTTTATGTTGTCTTGTTTATTTGTTCTTTCAGCATTTTGTTATTCAGCTCACGAAAATGTGAGCTTGGTCTCAAGCTTAGATCTATCTTTTAAATTCTTCTTAATGATTACATTCGGAGTAAGAGCTTTGGAAAAGCTTTTTAAAAGTCTTTGGAAACTAAAGTGAGTGCCCAAACTCAATCCAGCATTCAATATTTCAACATAAAATGCATAATACCAGCAATAAATGCTGTTAAATGTTATAAATAATTTATATTTTACTTTTCATGGCTGTTGTTCAACAAACATTTTTCGTGAAGGTCTTTTTATATGAGTAATAAAAGAAGAGCACCGAATGTAGCCTTTGATGCACGCTGTGATAAAAACACTTCTGAAACTGAATGAGTTTTTTTTTTTTTTTTTTTTTTTTTTTTTGTTGTTGTTGTTGTTGTTGTTGTCATTGTTCTTTCTATAGTCTTGTTTACTTGTTTTTTCAGCGTTTTGACATTAAAAGCATAAAAATACTCTCGGACTCATGCTTAGTTCTATAGTTTAAACTCTTATTAAAGATTACATTCAGAGTAATATTAAAACCATGTCGTCTTTGGAAATTAAAATGAGTAGTAACCAGGCCAGCATTCAGTATTTCAATATAAAATTCATAATGCCAGTAAAAAATTATTTTGACAGTTATAAAATAATTTCTATTTTATATTTTGTGTCTGCTGTTCATCAAACGTTATTCATAAAGGTCTCCTTTTATGAGTAACAAAACTGAATGTAGTCTTCGATGCACGCTGTGATTAAAAGTAACTCTGTGGTTGACTGAATTTTTTTTTTTTTTTGTTATTCTTGTTGTTGTTGTTTACGTTGTCTTGTTTACTTGTTCTTTCAGCGTTTTGCTATTAAGCTCACGCAGATATGAACTAAGACTCAAGCTTAGCCCTATCTTTGAATTTCTTCTTAAAGATTACAATCAGATTAATTTAAAAAGCCTGTAGTCTTTGGATATTAAAGCGAATACCCAATGCAGTATTCAGTATTTCAGTATAAAATGCATAATACCAGTAACGAATTCTGTTAACAATTAGAAGTCATATTTTATATTTATTGTGTAGTATATTTTGTATTTTGTGGCTGTTGTTCAGAAAGCGTTATTCATGAAAGAGTCCTTTTATGAGAAATAAAACACGAGAACGGAATGTGGTCTTCGATGGACGCTGCGATAAAAGCACTTTTCAGGCTTCTGTCACAAAAAAAATTAAAAATAATTTTCTCAAAATTAATCTTATTTCCATAACATGGCCCTTTTTTATAATAACTCTCATGTAGTTTAAATCCAGATGACAGCGAATTTGTTGCATAATAAAATGATCTCTGAATTATCAGGAATTTTATGACAAAGTTTAATATCAGAAAAATATCTCTGCTTTTATTTCCTAGTTTATTAATTATTAAGTTAAATATTGCGATACTGATTAGTACTCAGCACGATGCTGATTATTACGCAGTAGCATTCCAGCTTTGACCAGCATAATTGTTAAATGTTTCCAAATTAAATTCAAGAATTTTTATGCAAAAATAGTTGAAGATGTATGTTAAAAGTAATATTTGAAATAAATTTTAAAGTTCCGTACAGAAAATTATAAACATTACCAGTCTTTTTGAAATACCAAAATGCTCATAAATGTGTGTACAAGACAAAACTCAGTGTAATAAGAAATTTTAATACATTTAAGCAACTGAAGAGCTAAAATTTCTGTTTAAATTGTGCAGCTGTCTTAGATACATTAGATTTTCGAAGGCAGCATAATTCAAAAATTAATTTTGCTCAGAACATTCAACGCAGAAGCTAACAACACGAAAGTCCAAGGCAATAACTATAAAGCATTAAATATTACGAAGTAGAACTAGTATTAAATAGATATTCTGAGAGTATTTATTATTTAAAAAGACCTTTCTATCATCAAGAGATCATGATTTAATTACCTGAAGAACGGTTTCCTTATCTAAAAAATTCCTTGACATTTTGTTGCTAGAAGCTCACCTTCTAAACGCCGGCAGCATATTTTGTATAATAATACCTGAAATTTATTCCATTAGGAAACTTAAGGATTGGTTTAATCAAAAATATGATTTTAATACTATTTATATGATTTTAATACTATTTATATATCTAAAATATGATTTTAATACTATTTATATGATTTTAATACTATTTATATATCTAAAATATGATTTAATGCAATTTTAGTATTACATAATAATTATATTATTATACAAAAAACAAGCAGAACCTGAGACCACGTGTCACGAATGTGAATCATAACTTCTTATACATCACTAAGTAATACAAGTATAGTTGTTATGGACTTAACTAAGAAATTATAACACGATAACGCCTCTACCACCATCTCACATCTGAATCGTTGGTCTGACCGACGAAACCATTGGCTCATATATGAGTAAGTCGGTGGCCAACATGTTAAGAATTAATATTCTGTGTTGAAAAATAAAAGAAATAAAGAAGAATGGTTTGATGTAATTTTGTGGGAAATATGTCTTAATGGCGGCAATATTAAATCAAAATAAGACATTTCATTCTGAAGGTATATATTTATTATATACATTTCTTTAGAAACTAATGAGCAAATGATAAGGCTATGCTCATAGAGCACAGCATTGTCATTTGCTTAGTATTCTTGCTTGCATTTATTAATAATACTAAATTATATTCAAAACTTCAAAACAAACGTCAAAAAAGAAATCAGTATTTTTTTTCCTTTTCTTTTCTGACTTTTTAATGCGATACATATATGTTTGCAATTACCTCGACATCATTATCAGCCATTAAAATCACTCTTTCCTTTCTTAGTTTGTAGAGTCATTAGATTATTTTTGAAGAATGATAGATAAAAAATGAGCAATGCTCTCTTCGGACTCTAACTTGAACCTCTTGAATACACACCAAGTTTCCTACACCACGAACGCATGCTAGAAGAAGAGAGAAAATACCTTATATACTCCCCCTTTTAAAGTGCGAATACCGGAAGGAAGGAGAAAATGTTTTATAATTTTTAAATATGAACTAAATAATAATTTTTATGAGAAAGTAACGATAACAAAAATGGAAGAACTATTTAACTCGTTTAACTCTCTCTCTTATTTAACTAGCTAATTTATTTAACCCTAACTCAAACTGCATAATATGTATTTTCGTATTGTTTTCTTCTAATTTCTGTGAAAATTCTCTCTTATATCTGTTGTAAAAAGTGTAGTTAATAACAAAATTACGTAATCTCTTAACCAATTTTGAAACTCAGAGCAAACCAATTACGTACTAGAATGTGCACGAAATTACTTTATATACTAAAATTTAATATTTGAAGCTTTGGCCTTTTAGTTCTCATTTAAATGCTATATATTAAACAGCACTGCATAAATTGTGTTTTATTTTAACATTTTAGGGGTTGCTATGGCTAACAATCGGAACAGGATGCAGTCAACAATAACTTACGATAAAAACTACTGCCGCAACTGTGGAACTCAAACTTCCAATATCTGTCTGCCAGAAACGCTTTTGAATGAGAGAAACAATCCAAAAATGCCAAGATGCGTCAGCTGCACTGTCATTGCAAGGAAACCGAGCATCCAACCCGATGTCCTGTTGTAACTGCTTTATCTTAATGTCCATCACTTAATCAATCGTTAAAACATTCCTTTACTTTTGTTGGTAGTACACGGTTTAGCCATACAATAAACCGAAAGTGCCAAATACAAAACTTGAATGTGCATTTATACTTTGTTTACTTTTGTACGTGGAAACGTAACTGTGATTTAGAATAGAAGTTAAGGAATTAGTGATTAGGTTTCATGGATAATATATATATTTATTTATTAGAATAGTTTTGAAGTTCATATATGGATAATAGAATATAGTAAACATATCCAGCTCTAAATATTAGAGCAGAGCTATTAAATATGATTTAATATTTTGACTAGTATGGGGTGAAATCTTTCTCTTCTTACAATCCTTATTTTCAAACGTAAAAAGAAAGAAACCCTCATTTAATTTTTAAATGAATATTTCGATGCACCTGAAAATCATGTGAAGGAATTTACTCCACAAGTTAAAGTAAATATTTTAACTTTATATTAAGTTTAAGTGAAACTATTTTATTCTAATACTGCTGATATATTTCTGTGGTCAGAAATACCATTTAATAAGGAATCAAAGTTTTTTCATACTTTTTGCATTTGCAAATTTAAAGGAAGAAATGTTCTCCTACATAATGTTGTCTGTGCACATATATTGAATATATGTATGTAAAAACAACTTGGATATAGACCGAGAAAATTTTTAGATTGCAGCTACGTGTATTTTTATGTCTAGCACTGCGTGTTAACCATGCAACTTTCTGAAGTAGCATTCTTTATCGGCTTTGTTGTATTTTAAATATTTGCCAAGTTCTTAAGAATTATGTGTATATTCTATGTTTGTGACTAATAGTGAAAGTGATTTAAAATTATGTATGTATAAGAAATGTTTTACAATTAAAATATCTATTTGTAAATTCTTGGAGTATGAAACTTCCAGAGATTCTTTTTCTTTACTCTTAGGTTCAGAACTGTTAGTTTCAAATTTAGGTAAAAATCATTATGTTAATTGCCTTAAAAATATATATTACGACATCTATCATTGGCAATATACATACACATCATAAGTTTTTCGACCAAAGAAAATTTTACAAGCACGATACTTATCTCGTACACTTGTGATAAAAACTTTCACCATGTGCCTACATATGCTCACAAGAAAAACTAAGCTTAAAAGGTCTAGTTTAATATTTCTCTTTCCCAGAATTTGTATAAGGATACTTTCAAGTCAAAGTATATTTTCACGTATTTAAAGGTATGATAAACGGCATAAAATTGCGTCATTATTGGAGGATCCTAAAACCTGCAATAGTGGTCAGCCGACATAATTTCATTTAGCAGCGTTAAAGCGCAAGAAATGACTTTTATGTATTTCTACACACACACTGTCCAATGAATTAGAAACCCAACATCAATATTTTATTGGACCATCTTTTGCACGGATGACTGCTCTGATTCGTTTGGGCATCGAGTCTACATGCTTCTGAAGTGCATTACGTCTAGAGAATACCATGCATTGGCTATGCAGCTGTTTAAATCTTGTAAATTAGATGAAAGAGGAGAGTGTTGTCGGATGCGTCTTTCCACCATATCCCACACATTTTCTAAAGAGATAAGATCCAGGCTATTCGGCTATTCGGTGGCCAGAGAAGGTGTTAGAAGTCAAACTAATGTTCAAAACCAATTTTGAACGCTTCTGGCACGATGTACAGTTGCATTATCGCCCATGAAGTATCCGTCGCCATCAGGGTAAAAATGCAACATTGCATAGCATACTTGATCTGCTAGTATATCTAGGTATCTCATGGATATTTATTTACCCTCGAGGAACACCAGAACACCCCTTCTATGCCAGCAGAACATGTCCCATATCATGATGCTCCCACCAGACGCTTGCACAATGCGAGTAAGGCCAAGATAGTTTCATGGCTTCATGGGGTTCTTGCCAAATTATAGATGACGCCGATCACTGTCTTGGAAAACTGTGCTGGAACCGCAGTTCTAGAGAAGGACTGTGAGTTCTGATTCCAAGTTTTGAGAAACCTTTGATATGGCTGCTTTTGAGACCCCAGTGAGATTTGCTGTCTAAATCGAGGCCCCTGCTAAACAGGCACAACTCTAAGCCCTTTTCCAAATGGTGAAAGAATCTGTCGTTTTTCCTATTTTACTTCATTCATTGTGAAACGTACTCTTGCCCTTACTTATACTAGCATTTTAACCACGTGTAACCCACGTCATCAAAAAATTGCATACTTCATCCCTATCACGCATTCAAATGAAAATCTCAAAGGTTTATTCATTGGCCAGTGTGTGTAATAACTTATCGATATACGCTAAAATTCTCTAACGACTCTCTTCTCTAATAACTAGACGAAAATAGATTAATTCAAGAATGAAAATAAATGTACTTACAATTTTATTTATGAGACTCAATTTAGAGCTATGACTCTCTCTCATACAGGTAATTTTCGAACCACCCTAAAATAATTTCTAACAGTTTACCAACAGTGAGTTCAACATTAGACAAAGCAAACTAAAAATATTAATCGGAAATAAAAAAGAGGCTAAAAGTTAACAAAAAATGATGTTAATAACCTGTTAAGACTACTAACTGTATGATTATCGATGTATTACTAAAAGTAACTGCACGTGCTAATACGAAAAAAAAGTTGAATTTTTTTTATACTATCAATAGTCCGATATTCTAACGGAGCGTTCCCACTAGGCTTTACGGTTACAACTGGCATAAGCCTAACTTTATTGTTATTTCACGGAAATTAGACCCATGATTTGCTCTAAATATTCTAACTTTTCATCTTTACACAAAAATGTGATAAGAACCGATGAAACATAGCGAAGAAAACGCGAACGGGCATACGGTTTACGATTCACTGTGCCAAATGCACGTTCCCTTTTGAGGAAATTTACCTGCCCTATTGGTTATGGCTTAGATCCTATTCCAAAGGTATGAACGAAATTAATGACTTCTGTCCCTTACGACTATGACAACTGTGATAATTAAATCATCGTGTGAACGCTCCCTAAGGGAACACATCTGTCTAGGTTAGGTTAATTGATTATGGCAAAGACCGTGAGGGCTGTATACTTAAGAGGAGGAATGATTTCTTGAAGGACTATATTAGGTAGGTTTAGCACTGATTTCCGTTTGGAACAGTAACTCATTTATGATCATTACATCGTTCTTGAAGTTAAATGTTTTACTGAATGCAATTCAAATATCACAAAGTGATATATAAATTACAGTGACAGTATTCTTGTTCATTCTACTCTAAATATTGGAACTGATATATATATACACACACTGTATAACTATTAACTTTTATCGTAAAGTAATAATGTACTATTTAAAAAGTATGTAACGGATCAATTGTCCCCGCCTCCGAATGGCTTCTATTGATTAACTCGTCAAAATTTCTTTAAGCTTCTTTGTTTCAGAATATTTTGAGAACAATCGATATTTAAAATTTTTCACCTCAGGAGTTGTCTCATTCAGCCCAACTTTATTCTTCTTAAACCAACGATTCATTGATCTCTCTAAACTGTTTAAGCAAAAATTCACCTAGAACTCTGTCACAAAATGATCAACTTGCTCTCGTATTCATGTTCTTTAATTTTACTTTTATACGTGAAAATTGCTATTTCTCTAATCTTGAACTGTCCGACTTGGCTTACTTGTAAATTATTCTAAAAACTAAATTTTCTAATGTTTTCTGCAAATAATTCAGTTTTGAAATCCCATTTTAAATCCACGTCTTTTAACAGCAAGAACACATTGCGAAGCTCATCGAAGTATTGTGAAAAGATTCCCTTATCGATTATCACATCATCAAGATAAACAAATGGGTAAACCGGCAATAATATCCACTTCCTCTGAAACGAAGCTGGATTCCATGATATCCAAAACAAAATCTGGGAAATGAGTACATTTCATTCCATTTCCTCTTACTTCATTGTAGTTGGAATGCATCCTGAGATTAAATTTAATACCGCCATGAGCTTTGGTTGATTTTATTCTTTATAACTCTGTAGAGTGAAAACACTGGATTTTTTGCAAGTATGTTTGATTTCTTTCAGTTTTCGCGATTTTCCAAACTTGACAATCAGTTAAAATTAAGCCAGATATTTTCCTATATAACTGGTTGGTTAACATAGTTCCTGTATAGTTGGTTAAACATGGTTAGCATATGTAAACTTGACCGCAAATATTAACTTTAGGCTCATGACCGGTTAGAAGTATCCATGTAAGAGGTAAAAAATGGAACAGTTTCTTAATTTAGATTTACTTAACAACTATAACCAATAATTCCTGATTTAACCCAAGTAACAGAGCAGCAGATGCATGCACACTAGTTATTATATCAACATGTTTTCATACGTTTCATCTTTCTCTTCTTTTTAACCTTATTCATTCGAAACTCGCAGCAAATAAATGTCTTGAAGGCAATAAAAGAAAAGGAAAATAATAAACTAAAATTTATGACTTAGAACTTTAAATTTCAAGGAAATTAATTGTGCGGGAAACGACTGCAACTTTGCGACTTTGATAAACATTTCTGACAAATGCATTGGCAAAAATTAATGTTTATGAATCAGAGCCATTAAAGTTTTATTTTGCTTCCATCCAAGTTCACAATCAGCTAACAGAAGAATGTGATAAATTATTCATAGAATTCCATTTCGTTTTCATGTGATTTTAGGAAAACGTCAATGAAGAGTAAAAAATTTGGATTTTTTAGTATGAAACACCCGAAATTGTATTATGGTTACAGAAGAGAGGCAAGCGCGGAAAATAAAGTTGCAAGTTCAAGTCGCATGTAAAATTTAATTGTTTGTGATTCGTACCTTCCTTGTGGATTTAATATTGATCGCTTCTTACAGTTCATTCGGGCAACGATCTCGCTGATGACACGGGGAAATGTGATTAGGCTGTACTCCAACACAATACCTAATCGACAAGTACCCGACTGTTCGGTTAAAAACATATTCTGGGTAAAATATTAAAAAGTCAGCTTAGTATTCTCGGAATAATTAGTTCAGATGTTACACAGTATCTGCTTGTTCTCAACTCTTGTTTCAACAACATTTCCGTCTTCGAATACTTTCAGTTTGCAGCTATATAAATTATAATGTTTAATCCAACTTAAGTCCAAAATATCCCTTTTACACATGTGCATTCCTTTCAGTGATTGATAAAATTTGCAATAAACTGCCTTCTTTTCTGTAAAAGTAATTTTTTTTTTACTTCCTTCAACTTTGAATTTCCTACAGGTACTGAACCTTCTCTTTTCTTGTTACGTTCTGGCTTCTCTAGTTTCTGAGCGTCAGATCTTTTTTATTGGTTTTTGTTTAATTTTAAAGTACCAATACCTAAATTCTCGATAGACAGTAATTGATAAAAAGATAACGCAACACTATAACTAAATATATGACCGATTTAACACGGGTATACAAAACTAATACTTATGGCGATCCTCAAATATCCGTTATCATTCGAGGATAAAGTATACCTTCTGAGGCTAGGTTAGTTTTATTTTATGCTACTGTGTTTTATAGAAAGCTTATTTAGTTTTGAAATTCTTTGAATCCCTAAGCAAATATCATAACTAAATACTTGCCACAAACTTATTGCAAATGCTTTCTTTATATGCGATCAAGATATTCTTATGGAAACAAGATTAAGTTTTTGAAATTCAAAAAAGTCAATCAGTCCAGTTATTAACATATCAACCAGTCCATCAGATTAGCATGACATAAACTACAAATCAAACAGCTTCTCAAAGAACTACTAGATGGATGAGTTTTAATTTTATATGGTTATGTTAAAAAAGGATGATGGAAGTGAAACTCTTTTATAATATATGTCACCGTGATTCTATAAGATGTTTCATTCTATGTAGTAATATGTATGTATTCCAAACTTAAATTCAGATTGTATGAATATGTTTCATCCTCTATGTTGTAATTCTAAAGAAATGCATTAAAGCTAATGTCTGTGAAATATTTGTCTATCTCTTTTCTCAGATCGAAAGTTATCACAATCTGTTAAATTAAATAGTCATATCAAGTAATAACTATGAAATCCAATTAAAACACACATAAATTTAAAAAAACCCTGCTTGCAAAAGCATTCGTATTGAAGCTCATGAGAAGAATAGATAAAACCGCTCACATTTATCTCAATATTAAACTACTGACTTGCAAGGCTGTGCTGTCTTTAAATTACTTAAAGCAAATGCTTTTTAGTGTTAAACTAAATCTCTAACAACCATGTAAATGTGACTACTTAAAAGATGGTGCAAAATAGTAGATTATCTTCTGTCAAAAGTAAGATCCGAAAACAAGTTAAGTGACACCAGCTGAAGAAATCCGCATTTGCAATTTAACAGTTAGTTGCTGCAAAATGACATTAAAAGCTAAATTTATTTTTTGAGGGAATTGTTAAAATGCTTGGCAAAAATATAATATTTACATCTTATGAAAATATGCTTGACGTAAGAAAAATGTTGTAAAAACCAGTATCTCAGCTACAGGATTAAACTCCTGACTTTCTTTTCGCACATTAATGCTATACCAAATGAGTTATCCGAAGCCGCTCGCAAATTCGAGATACCGTTTAATTATTTCTAGTATAGGACACATATAATTTTACTTTGACTAACTGATCTAGCAGTGATATGATTTGCTCCACAGGCTTCAAAATTACCTCTCAAACTCACATAGTCTACCAAAATACCAGTTAGCAAAACGATTCCAATCCAAATTATGCTGAAATTTAAAGTAAAAAATCTGATATTGACACCACTTGACTTCCTTCTATAGCCTATTAAATTATACACGTTTTTTGCTGCATTTCGTTTAATAAAAAATCAAAACATCATTAAAAATTGTAAAATTCTGAAAAACATAAAACATCAAATACAGTTAAACAGCAGTTAAAATAAATTAATTTTTGCATTTAAAATTAGAGTTTCTACACAAACGCAAGCAATTCGGCGAGCGGGCATAAACAAAGATTTGTCGGTGGGCAAAACTGAAAGTTTTCATTTGGTCCCACCCACTAGGTAAAAAGACACTGAAATTGGTGAGTTGATGCAGAAAATGACTTCGTTCATTATTCTACTAAGAGTTTCAAATGTAAACAAAGTTAGGCTTAGAATCATTTAAACAACTTTTAAATTGTTGATAAGTCTACAACTATTGCATGCAAGGAACATAAGAACAGCATAATTCAATCACAATTTACCAACATATAAGAATACGAAAACTGCGCTCCCCCAAGCCGGGTAACAGAATGAATATAGTATGCATATAGTTTTGGTGCTGCCAAAAAGGGAGATGCACAACTACATGTTATAGCAGTCCAATATCTGAATTCTGAAATTCTGAATGCATTTTAAATTCATTTTACATATCATTTTGGGGAAAAGAAGAGTCCTTTATTCTGTCCTTACATACAGATGTCAAGCAAAAACAAATAGATTCGAGAGCGATCAAAATGGATGTTTTCCTTGAAATACGATAACAGAAATTTTTCGCGATTACAATACTTCCTTTACTTCATACAAGGAGTAAATAGGAACAGGAATACAAGGAAGTAAAAAGGCAACTTTAATATAAAGCAAATGACTCATGTATAAATTTGATTTTCCTAAATTTCTCTCTCATGAATCTTAACGAAAAAATACTATAAAACTCATTTGCCGTAAAAAATTATATTCATGCCATGAAAGCATATCTTTTGTCATGTATAATCAACTCAAAGTCTTAATTACATTAGAAGCGATATTTATTATACTACAATTGTATATAGCTCCTAGTTCTTTTAAATTATAGCTGCAATTACAACACGGATTAAATTTCTCTAGTCTTGTTCGCAAGCAGCAAAGACGCTACTGTTCATTATCCAATCAGTAAACCAGCACTGCTCTAAATCTTTAAGATATCAAGGAAATACCAACTGAAAGGATTAAGTTCTTAAATAACTAGAAACAGCATTATTACATAAGATAATTTCAGTAAATACCAAACAGGATAACAACGAAGTTTTTGCGAAAGCTCACCTGTAGCTGCCTATTCTGGTTTTCGCAGGATCTTCATAGAATTCAAAAAAGCTTTCTTTTGAAAAAGTATGCATAAGCAAACTAATATATTATATTATATTAAATCTTGTCACTCGTGTATCCAAAAACGTGTGTATAAAGTGTCACACAAAGCTTCCTTAATGAGAGTTCCTATAGCAAATAGACCTTTCGAACATACTAAGAAAGGGATTATTCTAAGATCTCTGCCTTTAAAACTTTCTAGAAATAAATATATTTCTGTTATTACTGATAATTTCACGAGATGGCCAGAAGCTTATGCTTTAAAAAATCCTTCTTCTGAAACCACAATTGAAAAACTTGAAGTTTTTATTGCTTCTTGTGGAGTACCACAGCATATAATTACAGACAGAAGTTTAAATTTCATTTCTCAAGCTGTAACTGAAGTTTATAAGAAATGAGGAATTTTTAAACGCACAATTATCAGTTATCATTCACAATCAGATGGTGTCGTTGAAAGATTAAATGCAACACTCATTAACTCTTTAAGTTGTAGGGATTTATATTTATTTTAACTCACATTTTAAATTTTAAGTTCAGACTTTTGTAGAAGCCTTCATTCCCCGAATTGTCAGTGCCAGAATAGTTAAATATTGTAGCCCACGTGAACGCATGCAAATTTTCTATGTTGAAGGAAGTAGTTAAAAGCCAAGTTTCGATAGGAGAAAAGGAGTTTTAGGCTCTAGTTGCCGTCTCTGCCGTAGGTACGTTTGCTTATTGTGGTTCAAGTGGTTTAATTGCATTGTCTTACTGCCACTAGCTTAAAAGTGCCACTAGCTTAAAAGGGGGTTTGAAGTTCGGGATCTCGCTGAGCCCCGTAGGTTAGTTTAGCACTTGTTAAACATTTCGACTTTTAATTTTCAATTACCTGCTTTTCAGTTACCGCCCAAGTAGAGGCGAAGTTTGTTAGGGTCGAGTTGACGCAGTGTAAATTTAAAGAGTTAATAAAGGGTTTCAACCGCCCAAGTAGAGGCGAAGTTTGTTAGGGTCGAGTTGACGCAGTGTAAATTTAAAGAGTTAATAAAGGGTTTCAATCCTTCTTCTGTGTAGTTTCCTGCTACTCCTCTATCCAGACAGAAGTTAACCCACCTGGACCCTACAAAGCCATTTAGTAGCATTTCACAGATATTTCTGCAAATGCTTTCCTAAAAGTAAATCCAAAACGTTAAATAAAATTAGGCCAATGCCAGCGACTTTTCTATTATATGGCCGCGATGTAACGTTACCAGTTGATATTTTGACTCAGTCTAAATTCAAAACTTGTAATAACACTAAAACTTACTCTGAGGATTTATAACTCATAATTAAACTTACTCATTAAAACTTACTCTATAGATTTATAATCTTATTCTCATAAAACTGTAAAAATCATTTCCAAGTAGTAAACTCAAATTTAAGTACTGCAGCTGAGAAACAAGAAATCTACTATAGAGGCGAGAGCTTAACAAGAAAAACATAAAATTAGATGACATGGCTTATTTATATACTCCAGTAGTACAATCAGGAACAGCTGAGAAATTATGCCAATTTAATAAGAAACCGTACCGGGTTATCGAGAAATTATCAAAAGTTAATTTCTAGATAGAATTATTGACAAAACCACATACAAGGCTGGTGCTACAGTTTGATCGGTTGACCGAGGTGCGAGAAACTATTATATTTCCTATTTTAGAGATCTCTGATCAAGATCTTCATTCTGCTGCTCAACTAAGTGACATTTCTATACAAACACCTGACAATTAAGGCCCAGAGACACTTAAGGATTTGTAATCAAGTGATTTGAACATTGCACTTTTGTACATAATTGTAAGGGCTAGGTTAATCATTATTCCAAGTTGTTTTGTAAGATTTCGCTAGATCCACTGTGTTTACGTTTTTTGGCTACGCGACTAGTTAAGCTGACTTGGTTGTTTATGACATTATCCAGATTCATGTTTATTCAGGAATTTCACCTCCTACTAAATTTCCTGCCACCTACTAAAGCTGCAACCAGACTCTGTAAAAGCTATTTTGATTTCTTAATAAATATTTGAATATTTTTACATACATTTTTACATAAATAAACCTGTTCTTTTAATAGTTTAGTTTTATACAAATCTACGTTGGTTTATATGTTGAGCTATACTTTATTTTATTTAATCACACAAGCCATTATTGTTAATTAAATTATATATTATAGACATCTTTACTCTCTGGCTTAACAAAAATTTTTATTTTCGGATATGATTGGATACATTCATAGCATTTTAGAACACTGTATTAATTAAATTATATATTATAGACATCTTTACTCTCTGGCTTAACAAAAATTTTTATTTTCGGATATGATTGGATACATTCATAGCATTTTAGAACACTGTATTAATTAAATTATATATTATAGACATCTTTACTCTCTGGCTTAACAAAAATTTTTATTTTCGGATATGATTGGATACATTCATAGCATTTTAGAACACTGTATTAATTAAATTATATATTATAGACATCTTTACTCTCTGGCTTAACAAAAATTTTTATTTTCGGATATGATTGGATACATTCATAGCATTTTAGAACACTGTATAATGTGTTACAACAGTGTTTCTGTAGTTTCGGAGGAGTGCAAAATGTTGTACATTTGCTGTTTTCTGCTCAAAGCTTACGGAATGAAGAAAAGAAGTCATAACTGAGTGAAGTTCTTCTAACATTAAGTTTACTCCCTCTCTCCATGTATTTATTCAAGATAAAATGGCATTTCCTTCTTTCTGTATATTTATTTCTTGCGTTTCATCTGGGAATTTTTCACTTCATTTTATTTTGTGCTTACCTCTGTAAGCCTTGTGTAATACTATGTAGTGCACAAGGACTATGTATATAAATATGCTTAAACAAAAGATAAAAAATAAAGCAATAATTTATATTTTCTCACCTTTAAAATTTAAAAAAGCAATTTTCTAAAAATTGTGAAACCTAAAATTTCACACAGTCCTTATATTTAGTAATACTAATAATTTTTCCTTCTAACAATGAAATAAAAAAACATTTGGCTCCCATAGGATAAAACATCCAAGATATTTAATTCTGAAATTGAACATTGTTTTCTAAAATTTCAGTAGTACGCAAAGTAGAAACAAAGTGAACAATGAAATGTATAAATTTATATCTTAACTAAGAATGAAATGTCAGTTTAGGAAAAGATTTCTTATGTTAATAGGTTAACAGACGAGCTTTGATAAAAGTTATGGCTATTGTGAAAAGTTTTGATTGATGAAAGTTTTTGAAAAATAAGATCTTTTTTCACAGCGTCTTCACAGAATTCGTATTCCAAAAAAAAAAGGCAGATTTCAACAGCTGGAACGTAGCCAACTCATATTATTTGCATCAATTAAGAAAGACAACTATGTCTAGTTTGATAAGTCTTTTTTGTATGCCTATTAATTTATGAACCCTAAAGTAATGAAATGGTGTATAAATATTCTTAGCAAATTCTTAACATTTGACTTACTTTATGATGACTTGTGTTCCTCTTTACTTGCTTTACAAACATGAACTCTCCTGACTCGGAACAGGGAGCTTACTCAAGCTATGTTCAATAAATTGTGAAGTAGACAGTACACACAGGAAGGGTATACGAAACCCTTTATTTTTCTATCTTTACAGAGATTTCCGGAACTTCGGAATACAGAGACCAACTACTTGTGGTCTGAACGTAAGAATATAGAACTACTAACTAAAACTCTAACTAAAACTAACTTTGGATTAATATACAAGTGCCTAACTTTAAGACTGACCGTTATTTAACAAAATCCGTATGTAGTACAGAGAGCTGCTAAAACTACGATACGTTTGAAATTATCAAGAGGACTAAACCTCTGGCCTTGAAGGCAACCAGCAACCGAGTAAAACTACTATGGCAAGCGGCCTGCTTCTAATAACTCCTTCCTCTCTCTTGCTTGGAAAAAAGCCACAACTTAAGTACTTAGCGTTAGCAAGACAAATTTGCATAAATAAGTTAAAGCTTTTAATTCTGGCCGGAAGTAGAAAATAAGAAGTGATAGTAAAGATTTAAAATAAAATAAACGTTAGTAAAACTTAGGATCCTTACATACCTCCCGCCAGAGTTAATTAGTTTGAAACTGAGGTCTAAAACGACCTTGTTGAAAACTTTTAGCTCTAGAATCTAACGCGAGGCCAATCTTTTACAAACATTTCTCTCTAGAAACAAGAAATTAAAAGTCGTTTTTACATTATCAACTCCATGGACAAGTAATTTTCATCTGTACTGCATCTATAAACAGGAGTTTCTTAGTTGAAATCTGGTTCCTTCCAGAGATCTGGAAGGAAAACTAGTTTAATGAAATGTTACACAATCAAATGGCCAGTAACATGAATATTTATATTTCTCTTTTAAAATTCTTATTTCATTCATGACGTTATTTAATTATATCCCCGTGCTTTCTGACATGTGTTGTAAAGAAAAACACCATACACGAGCGTGTCTATGTACAAGTGTTCAACACTACCGCCTGCAATCAAAACACTAACGTGTTAAAATTCAACATAACAAGACCTCAGAACACACCTTATATTCATCTCTGAACCCTGAGGTACTATTCTGAAAAGTGGCTAACTCTGAAGTGTAGCGTCAGAGAGCCTAACTACATTCATTCAACCTTTAAGACATATTCACAATAATTTGCTCATTTTATAGTCACACCAATAAGTTAAAATTTTTGGCATTACTCTAATATTTTCACTTTTAACATATCACAGTATTTCTTAACTTTTAAGATAACAGTTCACATTGTATATAAGGACATATTAACATGCCGTTAATTTTACGCATTTTAAAACATACATTAGTAGTACATTGTTAACTTCTATTCTTTTCCAAGCAAGTGCCAATTCTTCTACATTGAAATACTACATTTCAAAAGTCTTTCAGACTAAAACTTCTTTCTTGCCAGAATCTTTTAAATAAAATTTTATACAATAATTTTTTACAATTTTCTTAAGGTACCTTTCTCAAAGATTATCAATGCTTTTACAATATTCAAGTATTTACACATTCCTATTATACATTAATTTTAGTTTTACTCGCGAGTAATTGAAAACAATACCAAAATAGGTAACAACTCATTTCTCGCCTTTTCGGCGATAAAGGTAGGCCTCACATGAGGTAAAACTTCTTGAATTCTGCCACTTGCAGTAAGAATGAAAAATTAACTTAAGGTTTCAAAACAACATAAAGTTTTACTTATCTTTGTGATATTCAGACATCCTTTTTTCTGCCCAGTCCTGGAAAGTGGCGAAGACTACCGTCTGGTTTATCTTCCTTCTTGTGCGGGTTCGCCTTTCGGTTCCTTCCTCCATGAGCTTTCTTTTTCTTCCAGTTCGGTCACCCTTGAAGACTTTCTTTTTAGCATCTGCTTGTGGTCTCGGCCGTTTGATGGCAGCTGGTCTTGGCGGAACCGGGACAACTCTCTCTCGTTGTTGCCTGGATCTCGTTGCTGGCTGTTCAAATTTTTCTTGCTTCTTTGCATCTGCAGCTAGTCTTCCTTCATCAATTCGTCGACATTTGCTGCGTAGACTCCTATCCGATGGGTAGATCTTCCGTTTTGAAGCCGTGTTATAGTTGCTGCCATTTCTTCTGGCTCTCTTTGCATTACTCGTACTTCTCCCTTCTTCATTCTGGGGGTGGTCGTGCCCTCTCTTTTCTGGTCGGTGGAACGGCTTCTTTTTCTTGTTACCTTCAGTTTTCCAACGGGGGAACTTTCTTTTCAATTGCTCCTGTCTACTAATGGCTTGCCCTTGTGATTGTCGTTGTTCCACTCTGGAGACTGTGCCTGCCGTACCGGATCCTGCAAAAGATCTTGAAATATTGGCATTTTATTACGATTATAAAATGGTTTTATCTGGTTAACGCTTGCGGTGCAGGTTTCACCATTCCTGGCTTTTAACACAGAGTAAAGCCTGAGTTACTTTTTCTATGACATATGGTCCCTCAAATCGTGGATAAAATTTCGCAGTTTTATCTTCTGGTGCTGAAGAAAGTGAATGCTTAATTTTTAACACTTCATCCCCAACTTTATAAGTTACTCCCCGTCGTTTCATATCATAATAGAGCTTCTGTTTTCTTTGTGCTACTTCAGTGATCTTTTTTGCTTCTTTAATTAATTTTTCTATATCGCCCATTTTAAATTCTGGGGCTCTTTGTTGAACATAAAATAATTTATCTAACGGCGTTATAATCTTTCTGCCTAAAAATAACTCAGCAGGAGTTTTGCCCGTCGTATCATGTTTTGCGGTCCTAAGGGAGAAAGCTAATTCATTGACATAGTTATCCCAGCTTTTATAAAAATTTTTAACATAACTACGGATAATTTTCACTATATTTCTATTGATCCGTTCCGCTAGATTTGATTGCGGCCGATACGGAACCATTTTTAAATGACCTATGCCCAGTTTTTGGCACATGTCTTCAAATATATTACTTACAAATTGAGGACCATTATCCGATATAACTTTTAGGGGCGCCCCGTATTTTAAAATATATTTATTTAAAATAGAATCAGTAACTAATTTCGCGGAGGCTCGTTTTAAGGGAACAATTTCGGTCCACTTACTAAAATGATAAACCATAACAAGGAGATACCGACTTTTATTTAACTGACTTTTCGGGAAAGGGCCCAATAAATCGATGCCAATTATTTCATTTAAAAATTCCGATTTAATGCTATTTAGAAACCCGGCCGGGCGGAAATTAATATAATTAACTGCTTGACATGTTGGGCAGGACTGGACACACGCCCTTGTTAATTTTTGCAGCTCAGGAAAATAAACTGCTTAGAGTACGCGTTGGATGGTTTTTCGAATACCAGCATGTAACTCCTGCAGTATATTTAATCTAAGACTAGCTGGGATAACAGGTCGAAATTCGTTGTTGGAATTCGTAGTTTTTGTATAAAATAATAGACCAACTATTAGTTCGTAATGGGCCAACCTATTTCTTATCGCCACAATATCTTGGTGGCTAAAATTTTCAGGATCCATTAAATAATCATAAATATTTTTAAATTCAGGATCCTTACCCAGTTCGGTTATTACAGTTTCTCGGAAATGTATCGTACATGCTGTGAGCATTGCCACCTTTATAGTATTACTTTCTTCATCTATTTTTATTCTGGATAGGGCATCTGCTACGATATTTTCCTTTCCGGGGGTGTGCTTAATTACCAAATTATACTCTTGTAACTTGAGTGCCCATCTTATTAACTTTGGGGATAAGTTTTTCCCTGAGTACAATCTAGTTACCTCCGCATGATCAGAATACACTGTTATTGGCGCCCTTCCAAAATTGACTCGGAACTTTTGCACTGCTAACAGAACTGCAAGTGCCTCTCTCTCAGTCGCGGAATAATTTCTTTGTGTTTGATTTAAAGTTCTACTAAAAAATGCCACGGGCTTCTGTTGCGAAAGTACAGCTCCTACCGCATAATCCGAAGCATACGCTGGAATTTCTAAATTCTCATCGTTTTCAGGAAATTTCAAAACAGGGGCCTGCGTTAATGCTTGCTTTAATTTTTCGAAAGCACTATTGGCTTCGGCCGTCCACGAGAATCTTGCCTTTTTCCTTTTTAATTTTAACAATGGTTCAGCAATAGCTGCAAAATTTTTTATAAAGGACCTATAATATGAACAAAGTCCTAGAAAAGAAGAGAGCTTCTTCGCCGTATTTGGCGGCGGATACTTTTGCACAGCGATTATTTTTTATTCGTCCGTCTCGATTCCTTTCTGAGATATTTTGTAACCTAAGTATTCATTCAGGGGCTGCAAATTTGCACTTTTCGACATTAACTTTTAGACCGGCCTCATTTAATAATGAAAACACCTGTCTTAAATCCTGTACATGTTGGTCCAGATTATCACTAGTAATAATGATATCGTCTAAATAGATAAATGTGGTCTTTCCTAGAACAGGCCTTAGCACAATGTCCATACATCGCTGAAATGTTGCCGGTGCCCCTGAAAGGCCAAACGGCATACGCAAGAATGCATAAGTTCCAGACTTGGTTATAAAAGCAGTCTTAGACACATCTTCTGGTTTAACACCTATTTGAAAATAACCAGTCGTTAAGTCTAACGTAGTCATATATTTCGTAGAAGTTATGTTCCTTAAAATTTCTTCAATAATAGGTAACGGATATACCGGATATTTAGTCATGGAGTTTAATTTACGATAGTCAATTGCAAAACGCCACCTTTTCGGATGTGTTACTCGATAGTCATTATTTTTCTTACCTAACACAACCGGGCTAGCATAACTACTTGAGATGGGCGTTATGATCTTTTTACGTAACATATCTCGAATGTACCACTCTATAATTTTTTCTTTATTCTTATCGTACCGATACGGTTTGTGGCGAACTGGCAGTGAATCTCCTGTGTCGATACTATGGTTAGTAACTTGAGTAAATCGGGGAATATCACTAAATAACGAAGCAAATTCACTTACCACTTGTCGAATTTTTTGTTGCTCTCCCTTAGGCAGGTGGTTGAGGTTTAATGTGGGTGGTTCTCTTTTTTCTTCCATAACTGAATGCATGGTCAGCTTAAGGGACGCTTGGTTGAAATCCAGCGTTGCTTCTGCCTCTGAAAGAAAATATATCCCTAAAATGACATGTGCTTGTAAATTTTTTACGATAAAAAACATGATCTTTACTTGTTCTTCCTTAATGCGAATATATAATGGTATTTTACCTATGCATTTGCATCTTTCTCCCTGCACAGCTAACACTGTCGTATTATCCGAATTATATATTCGGTATCTACGGAAGTACTTCCTAAAAAAATCTTCTGCCACACAGGAACACTGCGCCCCTGTATCCAGGAGTGCGGTGGCTGGGATGTTGTTCACCAAAACTTCAATCTTTGGAAGAGTCAAATTTTTCACAATAACTGTATTTAACTTGAAGGAAGAGGGGTTTTCTTGGCCTTCGGATTTCCGCACCCTCCCGTCAGCAGAAATCCGTTTTAGTTTAAATCTTGTTTTTTCCTTTCCATGCTTTCCTTCTTTTTCCACTGGCCTTCAGACTTTTTTCCTGGATTGCTATTGAACTGTCGACGTTCGCCGGCTGTTTTTGGATGCTCGGGTTTCCTTGCCCACTGATTCACTTTGCTTCCGTAGCCGTGTGCTTGACTTTGCTGTGGTCTTGGCGCACCAAATTGGTTTCGTTGCTCATATTGGCGTCTTCTTTCAATGTCCGCCGTTCTTCTACTTTCAAACTGGATTGCTAGCTCAAATAACTTTTCCAGTGTAGTCGGATTCCTTAATTCAATAAAGTCTTGTACTTGGGGAAGTAACCTCGGCAAAATCACTTAAATTATCTCAGGATCCGGACGGTTTCCATACAAGAGTTTGAAGACGGGAATTTTTCTTAAAATAAAGCTTGAGAGATTTTCAATTCGTTTCTGGTATATGCTGAAAAGTTCCGTTTCTAATTTTGCACGATCTCTTACGACAGGGAAGGCTTTTAGTAGGGCAGTCTTGAAATTCTCGTAAGTATAGGTGGGACTTCCCGCTTGACCCAAGAGACTTCTGCCTATACATTTGAACCAATTAAGCGCTTGGCCCCTCAAAGCTCTGGTAGCTAAGGTGACTTTCTGGAACTCATACATCATGAAGTGGTCCTCCAATTTTTCCAAAAAATTGGTTACCGGTGAGTTTCCATTAAATGTTGCTTCTGGTTTCATTGATGCGCGCATGGTCTGGACGATATAACCAAATCCTTCTAGGGCGGCAGCTGGCATTTCTGGATTCTGAGCCGCTTCTGCAGGAAACACAGGTTCTTCTTGAAACTCGGTCATGGTTATTCTTCTTCGTCGGGCGCCACTATCAGGTTCCTCTTTACTTGCTTTGGAAACATGAACTGTCCTGACTCGGAACAGGAAGCTTACTCAAGCTATGTTCAATAAATTGTGAAGTAGACAATACACACAGGAAGGGTATACGAACCCCTTTAATTTTCTATCTTTACAGAGATTTCCGGAACTTCGGAATACAGAGACCAACTACTTGTGGTCTGAACGTAAGAATATAGAACTACTAACTAAAACTCTAACTAAAACTAACTTTGGATTAATATACAAGTGCCTAACTTTAAGACTGGCCGTTATTTAACAAAATCCGTATGTAGTACAGAGAGCTGCTAAAACTACGATACGTTTGAAATTATCAAGAGGACTAAACCTCTGGCCTTGAAGGCAACCAGCAACCGAGTAAAACTACTATGGCAAGCGGCCTGCTTCTAATAACTCCTTCCTCTCTCTTGCTTGGCAAAAAGCCACAACTTAAGTACTTGGCGTTAGCAAGACAAATTTGCATAAATAAGTTAAAGCTTTTAATTTTGGCCGGAAGTAGAAAATAAGAAGTGATAGTAAAAATTTAAAATAAAATAAACGTTAGTAAAACTTAGGATCCTTACATTTTGCGTGAAAATGCTTTTGACATAGTAAGTGTAACAAACTTAAAAATTAAGGAATGGCTCTTACTAGTCAATCACACAGAAATGTGACTGATTACAGTAAATAAAATAGTTCAACCTCGAATTATCATAATTAATTTTTTAGCCAAACCCCCTTCAAAATGAGCAATGAAGATTTCTTTTTCTCCGCTTAAAAATCTAAAAGTATGCTAGACTTTGAAATTAAATATCTGGATCAAATTTTGTACTACGATAGGAAAACCCTTTGCGAGGTTTTGTTTTCTTCTTTTTTATAATTATTATTAATTTTTGCTATATATATAAATATAGAGACTGGTGACAATAAAATAAAATTTTTTTTATTATTTAGCATTACACTAAAATGACTATATGCTTCATTTAAAACATTCTCGTAATTAAAGTACTTGTCTAATACCAACCGCCTAAAAAAATAAAGACCGCGTAAACTTTTATTGATAAGGTGTATAAGAGTTTTACTATTTTGCTAAGAATATAAATATTTGTTTCTCTACCAGATTCATTTTAGTTTCTATTTTACTCGCTCACTTTAGAATTTTTAGAATTTCTCAAATACTTATTTAAACGTTAAAAAGTCTCTTCAAAATATGAGAAGTCGTGTCTTTGATTAATTGTTTACTTAATACAATTAAATGTATGAATTTTCAGTCCGCCTTGCCCATGCGATGTGATTTCTAGTGCAACCGTTTTGAAGAAATTCTGAGATATATGATTTAAAATTAATTTACATTATTTTGCAATTTAAGATGAAATGGAGAAGTAGCTGCTTTTTCTATGTTAAAACTAATTTCTGCTTTATTAAGGCTAGATAAGAGTGACTACTACATATCTGTTACCAATCTGTGAAAGTCGGCTATGTGCCTTTTATTATATTTATTGCATGCCTTATACCCTATGTTGACTCTGTGTCTTTATTATTTTACTCTGTACTTTAGCAATTTTTAGCTCTTGCTTTAATACTCTATGTAATTTTCAAGTTTCAGGTTTCAAAATATCCCATTTCATTCTGTCAACTTAAATTTCTAACAAAGGTAAATTAATCTTAATCTGTGTTACTTACCCCAAATTTCCTTCTGATTAAATCAACCACGATTACAATCCAAGTCTAATCATATAGGTAGGTGGATAGCCGAGTTAGCAAATGCAATCATTTAGATATATCAAGCCATCAGTTAATCAATAAGCATTCCATCAGAAAATTAAATAGCGGTCTAAGAGCATAACTCGCCTCAGGGATTTATCTCTGGTTACATTAGAGGCTAACGTTATTTTTTAAACTTGAGCCTTTAATTAAAATTTAGATTAGGGTTTGAACCAGATCTTATAAGAATGTAATTTTATTAAAATCAATGAGCTAAGAAAGCAGAAAAATAAATCATACAATTTATCTGAGTTTTCTTATAAAATGCATGTCATATTTCAAATATTAAGCATAAATGAAAATATATGAGAAACCATTATAATTTTTAAGCAGAGAAGAGAGGCAACGGAAAATTTAATTACAGTTTACAACGTCTACTTAATGCTAAAAAGTTTTAAATAAATATTCGGTACTTTATTCTTTCCTCAGTAATTATTCTTGTGCTAAGAATTCCTTATAGAATTAAATTTTTAAACTAAAGTTTCTTCAAAGCAAACTAAGATGTAATATTTCATCTGAAGAATACATTTGTTATCGATCAGTTAAGTCAAAATAACGGATTTAACCTTGATGCTAATAGCTCTGAAACCTTTTTTGATACTCCCAAATCATTCAACTCTTACAGGTCAAATTCTTAACTAACAGAGTCGTCTTCAATTTCAAAATCTTCGTCACTGGGGATCAATTGATATTCATCAGATTCTTATTCCTGTATTTCGAAAGAGAGTAATTCTTCGAGAACTGACACTGGGAGTTCCGCTGAGTTTGGCTTTGGGCGTACAGCTTTATTTGGTAAACTAGGATACTCTATTTTACATTTCTTTTTTTGTTATATCATCACGTTTTCACTACAAAAGAGTAACTGTAATCTCGCCAGATCACAGGTATACCAAATGGAAATTTAGAACGTGTACTTTACATTCTCAACCGTAAACACTCGACAAACTGCTTGCACCCTTTGTAAGGGTCCATGATTTAACTTGGTCATCAATTTTCTCTTTTAAATAGACAAAATAGGCTCGTCTGACAGGTGTACTGATGATTGTCCTTTGACTGGGAATGGTAAAACTGTGACATATATAACAGAATGGTGTCACATGTATAACAAAATGAATCAGGCTGTTTAAGTTCTTATGACGCCGACAGATATAAGGAAAGGTTTCAGTTCATATAGTATAAATAAAATCTAAACACTGCTTAACCTTGTGTTCAAACAAGAACTCGAACTCTACGTAGGAATAATCTTCAATATAGCAGAACAAGACACAACATCTCGCTATACCGTCTCAGACGCAACTGTGCTAGTCCATATCTAAGCCGACATTCATTCTGCACCAATCGGAGGTTTTATGTCATTCAATAGGAAAGCAGTAGTACTTCCTATGATCCATGCTCGATGTAGCGGAGAGGGGTCATATTTACATAAGGAGTAGAGAAAACACTTGACATGACAGAAAAAAACTAACTACAGTTTTGAAATCAGCATGCCTATTTAACTCTATTGTAAGGTATATCCTAATTTTATAACAGTTACTTTCAAGTCAAAGCTTCTTTCCTGTATTTTCTAGCTTCAGCTAACAATTTCTTACCAGAATGAGGTTTTAGAATCTCGTTAAATGCAAATGGAAAGTAGAGAGTATTTAAGTTCACTGACTTCGACAGAGAGAATTAGATTTCCTGAATAGCGCGCGTTTGCCTTTTGCCTACGTCTCTCTAAGCTGTTACTACGCTCGGCCGCATTACGTGCCCTTGATAGCTTCGTTAGCTAATTTAATATTAGGGGCTAACTAGCTTAGAAATTGTGTTATCTGCGGCTAAATCTCTTTAGCTATTCATTAGTTAAGTTTTTATTTCTTACATTTTTTAGTTTAAGCCCAAGTGGGGGCTTAAAAGTCCTGAGAAAGGGACCATTTGTCAACTTTATTTTGAACAATTAAACGTAATCAACCCCTCTAGAGTCCCCATTTCCGTTTTTGGACTTAGGCGATTATTCGCTAGGTTCCTCAATATTTAGTTAATAGACTCAAAAGTCCTAGAGGTAAAAGAGGGAGGATCCCTACACTATAAACAGCTACAAAATTTCTCAGAAATTGTATTACAAACTGTTTCCCAAGATAGTGTTTAAATGCTCAAGTGGATATTATTTAGTTAATTTGCATGTGCAAAAATATTCAGTATTTAGAAAAGATTAACGAGACACCTATAACCAATTTTTTTTGTCTCTAAATTTGTTGAATAAACTTCTAACTTTTGCTTCATTTCTGAGGTATTATTTAATTATCGAACAGATAGCTATTGTGACGATGATAATTCGCCTCAGCGATTGGCTTAGTAATTCGCATACGAGTTATTTCAAATAAACTTTATTTGTGCTTTGTTATTCAGAATAGAATGAAACTTATCGTATCCTCATTTCTTAATGAATACGCTGTGACAGACCTAAGGCACCTTAAACAACTTTCTTTTTTGCAGCTGTTTCAGAAATTTTACTTAGACCGCGGGATATCAGAAAAATTTGGTTCGTGCTTGTGTTCCATAGAAACGCTTTATTTGCGTAGCTGTTTTTCATATTTTACTACTTACAGATCGAAGAAAACTAAACAGATTTCCTTATGGAGTCATCCCAGAGGCATACCTCATCAAATAAATTACGTTCTCTTGCTATGCAATAATGCAGTATCTCGCCTTTAGGTGTCCATTACAGTAACCTTCTTCCAACTTAAATGCAATCTTTCTGAAGATAAGAACTCCCTTGAGGTACTATTTATGCTTCTTTTTCTCCTGTCATCATTTGAAAATATGCCACTGACTGCAGCCTATAGAGAATAATGTCTTTGTTGTAGGATGCACGTAATTACTTGTACTGTAGATTACATGCTTCAGCCTGAAAAGCTAGTGTTTTTAAACATTTATGGCTTGTGTGAGGGAATATTTCATATTGATGAGCTGCAAATAAGAAGGGGACTTGTGATATTAAAAGAAAATTGTGAAATCTCCCTGAAAAGATATACTATATGCCATAATACCTTATCTCTAGGGTGGGATAAAGAGATTCAATTTTTCAAACTAGAAAGATGCTTCTTTTCGCACTTAAGGTAAGAAGACCATCCGTTTTGAAAAACAAAATCTTTCCGAACTGTTCATTAATAGATTTCTTGTTAGAAACAGGTTGTCCCAAAAGTAACTTTATGTTGTAATTTGCAGAAAAATAATTACCTTCCCTTATTTTACACCTGAAGCCACGGTGCTGAAAACAACGAATCTGGATAAATCCTAATATATATTCTTGACCCCTGATCGCTGATCGCTCGGGATAAAGATGAATCTAGATACCCTAAGAGGGCTCTTCTAATATGAATTATAACTTAGTGGCTTACGTATAGAGCAAAAGAGATTTAACTTGGTTAACCGCCAAATATTGTGAATTCATTTACATAACATTTGAAATTACAGATTCTATAAGCTAGATGTTTAAAATCATGTCTCTAGTTAAAATAGCTATTATGAATTATTACAAAATATTGACTGAACCTCTTAATCCTGCACGAGAATTTATGTGTCTTTGTACTGAGAACGTTGGAATTTATTATCTTCTTCGCCTCCCCCTCCCACCACCACTACCGTAGATCTGATAAAGCAAAAAGAAATGTATTACTAATTTCTTCTCATATCATTAGAAAATGTAATCGGATTATATCAGTTTGGTAAATGTTAAAGGGTTGCATCAAGGACTTTGAAACAGAGGCTATCATACCTATATTGCTATGAGCATCTACAAGATGGAACATGCGGGAGTCAACTGAACTAACATTACCAAAACTTTTACAGAGAACTAGTGCTATTAAATGACTAATCAACTTGCCTCCATTACGAAATAGCAAGTAGACATCAAACAAAAGTCTTCATGGCACACTAAACAACGGTATGTCGAGGCTTGTTCACACGCAGAGTGGTAGTCATCACGAAACACTTGAGAACTGAATGTTTAAATAAGTATATCTATAAAGGAATTTATCTGGAAACCTGCCTCATATTTATGCTATATATGAGAGAAAATATTATTCAACTGAATGTTTAAATAAGTATATCTATAAAGGAATTTATCTGGAAACCTGCCTCATATTTATGCTATATATGAGAGAAAATATTATTCATTCTGATACACCTTTCGAAGATAATCCATAAAACACGCTAAGAAACTTAACCAATGGAGTATTCTTATGTCTACCAAACTACTGAGGCTTTAAATTCCTCTATATATAATATTTAGCAGTAGCATTTTGCCATAGCGTGTGTTATGCTTCGCTGGCGTAATTGGCTGGCTTCTTCTATACACTATAGGAGCTGTATTATGAGATTGGCAACAAAAGATACTAGAAGGAGATTAACAAGAGACCAATTTTGCAAAATAAATTTCGTTATAATGTTAGCAGAGCTTTTTGGTTTCTCAGAAGGTATTAAGATTCTCTTTTGGTAATAAGATGAAGGAATTTTAACTGTTTAAAAATTTATTTTTTGCATACGGAGAGAAATTTTTGGTAAATTTTTCGTCAGCAACACAGTTAGCCCATTAATATAAGTGCCAACCTTTATTCAGTTTTTAGTTAATGAGATTCCCTTAGAATACCCGTAGAAATATATAACATATTTCCGTAATTAATATATTCCCGTAGGTAGAAGAATTTAAGGAACCATTATAAAGCAAAATAAGAACAAACGCCTTTGAAGGATATTTTAATGAACTTCATACGAAATAATAAAGTGTGTTAGAAAAATGCTTCTTTCTTATTACCTTTAGGATTTTATTATAATACGCATTTTTATTCTTAAAATTACTAACTATGCTTTTTTTAATAAAAGAACATAAATACATTACAGTGCATTTTTCTTTGCTTTTAAATAGCATTAAATTCACTAAGACATGATAAATGCCTTAAATTTGGTAGTGTGCATTGAAATAGCCGAAATTTTGTACATGCACAATTTTTTAGGCAAAGTTTCTGCGAATTCCATTTGTTTCGAGTTTTCAGCTATCTCGTGTTGTACATGGCGTCGGATAATTTGGGATATATTATTTATGATGTTTAAGAGAAGATGAACAGGAATCTAAAGATTATTGTTAAGTATTATTTAACGGGCTGTATTAAAGGTCAAAATTATTATTTATATTAAATTCTGTTATCCTTTCTTTTACTCTCGTAAGTTTAATAATTTGGACACAGCAGTTAATGTATCAGTGCGAAAACCTCGAGAATTATTTTGAGTAGGAGAGATACCTCCAGAAAGTGTTAAGAGAAATATAATCATTAAGTTTTTCATAAATTGACTACGAAGTTAGTTCACAATTTCATTAAACATGTGCGAAATTCAGCAAACATTTATGCTACCTGCCCTCTCAATTCCCGAAAATAAGGTGAGGAGGAAAGTGCATTTAATCTAAATCACTCAGGATAAGAGATGCTTAAAAAAGGATTACTCTGCACATAACTTAGTTACTCTTTACTCAAAGCAGCATCTTTGTCATTATATAATTATTTGTTACATCTACTGAGTTGAATGAGCGACTCAATAAGATATCTCAACACTAATTCAGAAGTCAAACAACAAAAATCAGCGTTAATTTACAAAATTTTCACAGGACTAGTTTCGATGGTTCGGTAAAACCATCGAAACTAGTCCTGTGAAAATTTTGTAAATTAACGCTGATTTTTGTTGTTTGACTTCTGAATTAGTATTTATTCGGCGTGTTATTGTGTCTTAATTATATCTCAACAAGTTTTAAAAATTCTTGCAGAGACTGATCTAAGTGTAAGCATGTACTGATTGCATGTTCTATATGTCTATAACTATACATATTAAAGTTTACATTAACATGCCATATGTTATTACTTTCTGTGAAATTTATCAAGAGATTATTAGAGCAACACTTTTAAATATGGAGAAGTTTACTTTAAGTCTATCACAAAGCTGTTAACTTCACTTTTTCTGAGTCTTGGAGATAACTCTGAACTCATCGATCACTGTCACATAACTTCCAGATTATTTAAGAGTATCGCCTGTACTGCAATTCTCACTGTTATTCGAATAGCCTGTATCTGAAATGTGACACTGTTTTCATTCAAGATGCAAGAATCAAATATTCAAATCTAAATCAAATGCGGTTTTGCAGCTGAAGATGATGGTTCGGTAAAACCATCGAATATAGTCCTGTGAAAATTTTGTAAATTAACGCTGATTTTTGTTGTTTGACTTCTGAATTAGTATTTATTCGGCGTGTTATTGTGTCTTAATTATATCTCAACAAGTTTTAAAAATTCTTGCAGAGACTGATCTAAGTGTAAGCATGTACTGATTGCATGTTCTATATGTCTATAACTATACATATTAAAGTTTACATTAACATGCCATATGTTATTACTTTCTGTGAAATTTATCAAGAGATTATTAGAGCAACACTTTTAAATATGGAGAAGTTTACTTTAAGTCTATCACAAAGCTGTTAACTTCACTTTTTCTGAGTCTTGGAGATAACTCTGAACTCATCGATCACTGTCACATAACTTCCAGATTATTTAAGAGTATCGCCTGTACTGCAATTCTCACTGTTATTCGAATAGCCTGTATCTGAAATGTGACACTGTTTTCATTCAAGATGCAAGAATCAAATATTCAAATCTAAATCAAATGCGGTTTTGCAGCTGAAGATGATGGTTCGGTAAAACCATCGAATATAGTCCTGTGAAAATTTTGTAAATTAACGCTGATTTTTGTTGTTTGACTTCTGAATTAGTATTTATTCGGCGTGTTATTGTGTCTTAATTATATCTCAACAAGTTTTAAAAATTCTTGCAGAGACTGATCTAAGTGTAAGCATGTACTGATTGCATGTTCTATATGTCTATAACTATACATATTAAAGTTTACATTAACATGCCATATGTTATTACTTTCTGTGAAATTTATCAAGAGATTATTAGAGCAACACTTTTAAATATGGAGAAGTTTACTTTAAGTCTATCACAAAGCTGTTAACTTCACTTTTTCTGAGTCTTGGAGATAACTCTGAACTCATCGATCACTGTCACATAACTTCCAGATTATTTAAGAGTATCGCCTGTACTGCAATTCTCACTGTTATTCGAATAGCCTGTATCTGAAATGTGACACTGTTTTCATTCAAGATGCAAGAATCAAATATTCAAATCTAAATCATTGCTTTTAAAAGCATTAATAACAGATTTATTAAAACATCTTTGTGAGTAATGAATATTACGGAAAATTTTGATAGTTACTTTTAGGGGTTTAAGGGAAGCAGAGCTTTACTTTGGTATTTCAAGCGAGATTATTTTAATTACATATAATTTCATATGAAGGGTTAAAGGTAATAATATTACTTAACATGTATATAAAGTAGTACTTTATATTTTTAAGTAGTATATTACATTTATGCAATTAGGTTATGTCGATGCTGGAACATGAAAAATGTGTAATGCCCTCGCCGAGATTCGAAATCCAAACATCCTGAATATGCTTCCAGTTGCACCACAAAAGCAAGCAGAAAGAAGAGAAAAAATACCTTATATACTCCTCTAAAGGATCGCCAAATTCTGGTGGTTTTTAATTATTATTGTCCACCACTTTCTAGTTCGGGCGTTACTTGTAGAGCCATTTAGAATATTTTTTCGAAGTCAGGAAACTGCTTTTCTCGAAGAAGAAATCCGCTTTGCCTTCACCGAGTTTCGAACTCCGGACCTCCCGAGTACGCATTGAGGGGTGCTTCCATTTGCATCACGAAGGTCTGTGGAAAGTTGGAAGATAATCACTTATACATTTACTAATGATGCTAAAATTTTAAGGAATTTTTGAAAGTTATGTCTTTGCACAGAAATTTTAATACGGAATCAAATGGACCTCAAAATTACACTTGTAGTGAAGCATAACAAGCGTCATTCTAGTCAGAAGTTTATAGTGTCTTAGTTGTGTAGAATTAATTCAAAGTCCTTCAGACCCTATCAGACTGAGCAGAGAATTATTGCTTTGTCTGAAATATTATGAGAAAGTCCTATAAAGGTTTAATTAACCAAATTTGAACAGAAGGCACATCTCATGCTTAAAATCAAAGCAACGATACTTGAGGGTATCTAAAGCTGAAGGTTCAAATTAACAGTACGGAGGCTAAATAAACTAGGCTTACTTCAGCTGGTTCAATACTTTAATGACGGTTTTAGGCTAGGGAAATTTTTAAGCCTAAATATCCATTGGCAGAGCTGAGCTACAGAACATAAACTGCAGGCATTCACTGCCGATAAATCTAAACCATCCAAACCCTCGCCTTAAATACACTAGCCTCTAAGTAACCGTGCAAGGACTGCAGAAAATTAGAAGTTATAGCTAAGGTTTAAATCATAATAATTAGTTAATTAATATAAAATACTCTACAAATTTGTCTATCAAGTGTGGTTTAAACTTCATTCTTTATCAACGCTGTTCTAAAGGCGAAAAGCAGTCTGTATCCCGAAACGCACCATGGGAACGCGTCCCATGCATGCGCAGTGTAGTTTATCAGTTTAAGCTAAATGACTGTTCACCCCTGATATCCTATAATTACTCCTTCTCCAAGCCTATTTAAGCCTTGTCTTTTATAAACAGAAATTTGAGTCTTCAAATCTCATTGTTGAAGGATAGTATATTGGTGTATTCCAGACCTATCGGTATTCTTCCTTCAGACTAGCGGAGGAATACATAGGAAACCCAACATGATGTCTCATCATGAAGTTAAAATCACAAATTGCATTATCTTGTCCAAGGGCATTCTCGTTGTGTAACGATCATATCAGGCTCTTTTCTGAGAACATATGGTGTTTAACACTCTTTAGATTAAACCCTGACTGTTTTGCAAACAAAACATATTACTCTTTCATGATAATATAAATGCAATTTTCAATGCACCAGGTTTCACAAGCTCTGTCGAACGAAGCCCTCACTCAGATATGAAATGCAATTCTTTAAACTTGGAGTAAACGCCCTTGACAACATCGATATATGGTATATCGAAGTATACTGTTGCAAATATTACTGTTGTAAGTATTTAAATACTATTGTAAGTATTTAAATTTACCTGATTTTGTTTCTGTGTTCGAGTAATGTTGTAATACTGTGTACTGTTTTACTTAGTTGTTAGTCTCTTTGTTGCTTTTAAATAGAAGTTTTAGGGTTTATTGCGTTTGTAATTTAATCTGTGGCCGCACGTTTCTCATTCAAGTAGAACGCTAGATGTTGGCAAAATTGAATGATTTTTCGCCAAATTAGCAAGTTTGGAAGCATTAGAAAGCTCATTTTTGAATTTCTTAGAACGGTTTATACTGAAGCTTCTAGAATTCAGTGTGACATATGTCTCCGAGATCTAGAAATAGTCAGTTGTTAATCAGAGCTGAGATTCGTGTTTCAAAGAGAGTTAGCGTAATTACGTTTCAGAATTTACTCTGTAAGTGATTTCGGAAATTTACGATATTTCTCATGCGGTAATAGAGAAACGCTTAATATCCGTATTCATTATTATTTGTAATTACTATTATAAAGACAGCCACGAACTCGTTACCCGCAACATCTTCTGTCAGAATCCAGGATTACTATGAATACCAGTAATGAAAAAGAGGGAACAGCAGTTGAAAAGGGAACAGCAGTTGAAAAAAATGATTTCTGCCAGCCAGGTAGAAACTTCAGAATCCTTGCCGACTTTCATCTAAAGCGTATCAACTGATCATTCCGTAGCGTTCAGTCATGACTAAAAGTTAATATCTGAAATAAACCTGTTGTATCATTCGAAGTTAGCTCAGGTATATGAACACTAAAGAAAGAAAATTTAATTTATCAAAGAAACGATCGATTAGCATAAATTCCTTTTGCATTCAAAATCTCTAAATCGTGATTTATTTACAAAAAGGAATACATGAGCAGTTCTCATGGCATGTTCTACAACCACAGCTTAATTTCTAATATTAGAAGTCCCTAAGCCCTATGGGACGGCCGTCAGGTAAAAGACAGAAAAGTAATAAATAAAATAACAAAATAATTAATAATTAAATTGTTAGTATTAACATTTATAGTAGAATTTTAGTATTAACATTTATTTTAGTATAACATGTTATCGTAGTAAATTAATAGTTAAAATAAAAATTCAATAAAATATATTAAATTTTATTAAAAAAATTAATAAATTATTAAACTATTAATAAATAGTTAACCAATAAAATAAAATAATAGACCTCGTCTTATTTGAAACTCCAGTTGGAATTATAATTTCGCTCAAAAACTAAAAAATACCTCTGGATGAATTTAAAAGCCTGAATATACAGTAAAATGCGCTACTTTAAGAGATTATTGAAATAAGGACCATTTCTTTTCCAGAATTTAAAAAAAAATGCGAAATGATTAAAAGGTGACTTTGAGTAGAGGATATATAGGAATAGAAACAAACAGAGAAGAGTCCAACACTTTCTAAACCATGTCCCTACCAATATAATTCTAGTATGGCTGATCTGCGAGCTAAAATTAAATAAATGTAAGGTGATAATTTTCGTCTCCCCTTTACTTGATTACATGTACTTCTTTTGTGTTACTACTTGATTACCCTAAATGCCTTCAGCGATACTTTTTTATGAGAAGTCGCTAACATTGGATGCTAACTATCAGGGTGAGCACTTCTAATACTTTCAGGAACGAAAATTAACCGCTGTCGTAATTGCATTTCCTGGAGAATGAATCTTTGACATGTGGCTGGGGGTGTACATTCATCGAAGGGTTTGTTTTCCAGGGAAAGACAGGCATACATTCAGAAGGTAGAAGAAGTACTGGAGCCCTCATAGTTAGGGCCTGGTGGCTCCACTTAAACTTACGATTTATCGCAAGAATTAAGAAGTACCGGCACTAGGCTCTGTTGAGCTCCGGAACAATTTAAGCTCTAACTACAACTCAAAAGGCAAGTAAGCTATACCGAACAAGTATTTAATCCTCTCTGTTACGAATATGCCTCAACTTGAGATAGCATTCATACGGTACATAAGGAAATACCTAAAAGTATATTAATTAATAAAATTAATAATGAAGTAATGCGGCCTGAGCATTTATTATATCGCAGTAGAATGCTTAGCATCTACACTGATGGTTCTAAAATTAATGATACTGGAGGATGACTCTATTAAATATCAGTAGATAGGACACCAATGAAGATAGTATCCAAGACGAAGCACTAGCTATTATTAAAGCAATTGAATACATTGTAAATAATAGTATTGTTCATTCAAATATCTATACCGATGATATGTCAGTACTTTTTGCAGTTTCAAATTATTCACAGACATCACTATTAACTTACAAGCTTCAGCAATTATTACGGAACAGAAAAAGAATTCGTGCCAATATTTGTTGGATAAAATCGCATGCTGAATCACATAGTAAGGAACTGGCAGATCAATTAGCAAGAAAGGCCACTGAAAATTATAATGTGGAGTATGCTCCCATTCCTTAGATTATTTGATAGCTTAAAAAAATGTCTTTGGCAATCTTGTTAAAAATGGCTAGAAGAATGGAATTTTCGTGAATAGAGCAGACACACGTCTAAATATCTACCAAGACTTCATCAAAATCTTAAAACTTCAATTACGCAGTTATTAAGATGCATAACAATGCATAAAACATAGTTTATTTATCTGTGGAGACATTCAATCTCCAGATCATGTAATGGAATGTCCCTTAACGAAACGATGTTATATTAAATTTTCTGCAGCTAATGCCATTCCTTTCAAAGGAATACTTATTAAGCAAAGATGTCTTGTCCTTAAAATTTGTAAAATTATGAAGCTACTTGCTGTATTGGGAAAAAATATTTGCTATCCTGCTTAAAAATGTGAATATAATAGTAGCATACAAGTATTTACATCTTCCCTCCAATTTTCCATTATTTTATTTATAAGGTCACACAAAGTAACTTTATTTTATGAGCGTAAGCTGTAAGAGCTTAATTAATACTACATTATGATTATTTTTAAAAACATTAGTCCGAACTTTATAGACTCCATGAACTGTACACTTTATGAATTTTATTTTTAATGCAACTGCATTTTATGTTCAGTTTTTATTTCTCTTTCATGTAAATATGTTTCAAAATTTATTCTTTTAAATCATGTAAATATAGAAAAAGCAACTAATGTGGTTATTATTATTTAAAATTAAAATAAATCAATTTATGTATAAATGTGAGACAGTGGTTGTTAGCCGTTGTTAAAGATAGGTGCCCCTATTAATCGTCAACTGAACTGAATTGGCGTTCTACAGCAATCATTCTGAATTTATTGCTTTATCTTTCTCTCCGAATTATACTTTGTTGGGTAATGCTCATTTTCATCGACGATGAACATGAATAATTTTTTTCTCTACTGTCAAGTTCCGTCATGGCATACATTTTAGTTGAAAAATAATCCAGAGTAAGAAATTTTACCTAGAAAATGAATGATTGAAAAGTAATCCCGTGCAAGAAAGTTTACATATAAAATGAAAACAACAATCCTTTCTGTCGTTCATAAAACATTGTTTTCAGCAAACAGAATATCCAGTGAAACAACTGTTGAATTTTCTGTATTTCTTCATTTTAGTCCGCAAAAGAAATGGGCCGAGGTCGTGAGATACGTTTCCTGTTTTCATAGATTTTTTTTTTAACACAAAGATGAACTTGGTTAAAACAACATGCTTAATAACGATTACTTGAAAAGTTAAAGCAACAAGAATCAGCGTAATATTCATAAATTTTCAGGATTAGTTTCCATGGTATAAGTATAAAACCTTTGAAACTAAGCCTGCAAATTTATGAATATTAAGCTGATATTTGTTGTTTTAACTCCTTTGATAAAGGTGTACTTCCTTAAAGTGCCAAGTATTAACAACTTAGCTACAGAGTTTTGCATTCAAAAGTTTTTTATATATATATATATATATATATATATATATATATATATATATATATGAAGTAGTGTGTGCTTTGAGGAAAATAATTTACACATGTTATGACTGATGAAGAAAATATCGATGTTTCTTAATGTCTCTTCAAATATTTGCGGCACTTAAATTATAAAAGCATAGACTAATATTACAATTTTTTGATTTTTAAGGCATCAAAATAAAATGAAATGAGAACTCAAAATAAGAATATTGAGAATGTGTATCAAAAAAGCGGAAAAAGTGTGAAACATTTTGCAAGTGTATGAAAAAGCAAAAGTCCATTTTTGTTATGTTCCAAACCGGTTTGCTGACAATATTTGTTCCGGTATTGTGAGAAACCACATAATAAGTCCATATCCCTTGCTATATATTAGAATGGATGGGGCTATGGGATTTTTGGGAAAAGTGTTGCCCTAAGTGTTGAATAACCATCAGATGCAGCGGTCGCAGCGTTATGGTATATGGGGCTACAACCCAATTTGTCCATGTCGTTCGGGAGCTCTTAAATGAAACGTTTGGACAACACTGAATCGGGCGCAATGGATTCCTCCTTTGGCCTGCACCACTGTCGATCCTGTCTCACTGGATTATTTATCCCTGGGGTCGCATGAAAGGTCTGATGGAAGATAAACCCCTGTGGACAGTGAGAAAGATCTTGTCACGCATCTGCATAGCTTTCGCGGCCGTCCGGTGGACACGTGGAATATTTCAAAACATCCGTCGATTATTTCAAGTTTGCAGTTGGTAAACACCTTCTGTGATTTTTCTTAATAGAGTAGTTGTCAAATTTTGATGAAAACAAAATTCATTTATGTATTATTCCTTCATTCCCGACGTTTTCTGCACATTTACACATACCGATGGCGCTTCCGATGCTGCACTCCCATCATATCCCGATTCGTCTAACGAACCTACCCTTTCTAGAACTTTCTACACGTGGGAGCGAATCACTCTGCATACATATATGTGTGTATGTATGTAAGCAGATATGTATGTGTGTCTTTTGTATCTCTGAAATTCCAGTTACATACAAAACAAATAATCCAGAAAACAAAATATTTTAGTTACACATTAATAAGTTTAACTAACGCGCGAGTCAAACACTAGCGGACAAATAACTGTAAATGTATTTCGACTCTGTCTAAAATATGATATTACGCATTTTACATGCTTTCGGGGGAATAAATAATTATAATAGGGATTCTTTCTTCACGATTTGGTAGTTCACTAAATTTTACAACTTATGCAATATTCTGTTGAGTAACATATTTATGAGTCATTTGGTTTGTTACATTGTTTACTTATTTTATAAATAAAATTTTCTTTGTTTTTCTTTCTAAACTCTTCGTTCAGTTTCGGTATGTACGTTTTCTGCGTAACATGAATGTGGATGGTGATACTCCTAATTCATTGGCCATTTTCACTAAAATCCCATTATGTTTCTACACGTACTTGAAAATATTCTTGCGTTGCCTCAATCTCAGTTGCACGCGGCTTTTACTTTACGCTAGTAATATCCTCATAATGTCGTTTACGACCGCCGAGTTACATATTTATGACCCTATTATCTTGTATTATGTTACTTGGATTTTTATAATAAAACTAAAAATAATGTCATTCGGCTCAACTTGTTAAATGCACAATGATAAGTGACAAATGGATCTTATTGGTACACAATTATTTTTATAACATAAAATAATCAGAAGAAAAAGATAACGATTGTAATAGTAAAAGAAATAGCTTTTTAACTAAATCTATGTATACTAATTTACAACTTATGCAATATTCTGTTGAGTAACATATTATGATATACTATTGATGATATTATCCAACAAAAAAATTAATTTCTTAATTTTTATTAATTTCTTCAAGCTCTTTATTTCTATTTTTTATGGGTCCATCCTGAAATCTTTAAGTTTATGTCTCTGTCATGTTAGATGTCATCTCTCAAGGCATTCTGACCTCTTTTATACGTTTTCAAATAAAATTCCTTTTTTAACATATCAAGTATTTTATAGTAGGCCGCCGAGAACAATTCGATCTCGTATCACATATGATACGGACTGGCCAACGGTGAGATACTGAAGCGTGTCGTATAATATGCTGGGACAGAAGCGATTAGGGTGCAATGATGGGTCTCCACTGCAAACAATCCCTCCAGAAACATTTAGTCGAGCAATATTTCTGAAACGCAAAGTATGTTATAAGGAATTTAAAGATTATCCTTCTAAGTGTCTTTTTGGTGTAGTAATCAGAACATGTAATGGCTATTGAAAGAACAAAATTCAGTTCCCAGCTTGGATTCAGCTGCTTTTTCAATCTCTGGTTTCGAAAGCCCGATGATTCTGCAACACATCTTAAAGCAGAATTGCCTATTTTAGTATTTGGAATCGCGTAAACATAGTTTTTATTCTTTCATCTGAGAATTTTGATTTCAGTAGCAATATATGCACTTAGTTTTAATTTTGCAAGACATAAATCTGAACTTTCATTTTATTCTTGAGTTTATTACTCAAATGTAATCAAGCGAGAACTTGAAATTTCTGAAGAGCACGAAAGTAGATTATTAAAGCATTTCTTCAATAAACTAACTTATGTTTCTGCTTTTCACCATTTGCTAAACACTAGTCACTAGTTCGACAGCTTCTGTTGAAAACATTATCAACTTCGTGCAGTCTCTTGACATTCTAAACTAATTGCTTGCATACTATGTAGGTTATACATTAGTAATAATTCACAAGTACAGTTGTGTTCGGTTTGGAGTAGGGCCTCGTGACCAGGCGTCCAGGTGTTTAACTTCATTTCTACCATTAAGTAAGTCAACAAAATAATTTTAAATTTTCTAGTTAATTCAAAACTATTTTTACATTTAGTATGAGCCCACCACCGGCCACATTTAATATGAGGCCGGGCGGTAAAGTCGCTGAACACTGGTATTTCGGTCCGGGGTTCGAATCCCGGTGAACGGGCTGGCTGCATGGGCGTTTTCGCGGTTTTCTCATATGCAACGTGTATAGGAGTCAGTGTTCCTTAAAACGTCCTCCACGAAGATCACCCTCGAGTGCTTTGCCGTAATGAAATAAACCAAAACAAAACTATTTAGGATGACCTACATCAGGGATGACTAAAAAGTCGATTGTGAACAATTCAGTCGCAATTCACAACCAAGAATAATTTAGTCGTTATTCCATCAAGAAAAAGCAGTTTAGTCATTACTTAAAAACAAATAGTCAGGGTTCCTTAGTATCACATTTGACGTTTCCGAGCCAACCGTTGAGAGATTGGGAGAGTGGACTCCAACGTTACCCGTCACCTTCTCGTTGTCCAACAAGCCATCTAGCGAGCTTCCCGGTTCGCTTTCTTTTAATCTTTTGTACAACAACATATATGTTGGCATTCCTGTGTTCTTTGTTTAATACTTAGTACTTACGATAGCAGTAACATTGTACTCGCATTAGCGTTTCTAGAAAATATGTCAATTTTTCTTAAAACTATTGCCCTACAATAATGTAAATAGTTTCCTTTCATGTTTTAGACTAAAATTGTCTAATTGTATACATCTTTTGAATTTTAGCGGCCATTAAAATGAATACGGGAAAAATTGAAGACTTATCATTTTCGTGAAGAATTGGAATTTAGTTACTTTTTTACAATTATAAGTGGTAAATGTTGTCATTTAATGTGAAATGTCACCATAACCATTACTAAAACGAGTTATCTCTAGAGGCATTTTTTAACTTTACATAATAAATATCAAACATATTTTTCACGAAATACAGAGCTGAAAAAAATTAAAAGATTTTAAGGCTGAATTAAAAGCTCAACTAAAAATATTGAAATCACGAGAAGTAACTATTGTATCATTCAACAATATCCAGAAAACATTAAGCTCAAAATACTTAGTTTCAATTAAATAACGGCTACCTGGATCCCATTCTAGTTAAAATGCCAGTATATTCTACTGAAAAGCAGCTAAGAATAATTTTTTCTATGAAAATATGAACCCGTTCTACTAAACAGCCGTTCTGGTTCCTTCTTTTCTATGTTTTTTTCAGTTTCAGATTTTGGCTCAAGTTATGAAGTTCTAGATGTCTACTGAAACACAAACCGAGACTGCTAACAGGAGCTCCGTTACTGCGCTACCGAAGACGGAAGCCAGTTTCGAATAGTTTTAAGTGATAACAAATTCCACACTGATTTCTGGACAAGTGATAAGTTTGCAAGTTTTAATCACACGTCATACCTACGGATGCGAAATGCAGCAAGAAACTTTTACTAGAAATATGTTACCTTAGAACTAATTTAAAGGTTAGGCTTTTCCTTGCAACGATTACGAAAATGTTCCGTTCACTACTATATTTGGTGTACGTCAACCATTCAAACGGAAGGATGGACTACGGGACCTAACTGCATAGCGTCACTGTGTAAAATTCCTTTCGGTATTTGACTACTCCAAAAGTTTCTTTCAAAGAGACTGGTCGACAGCGCTTTTAGGCCATACAGTATTTTGAAATTCCGGGAAGTAGCATCCTCTACTCCGTTGTAGGTAGCAAGAATCAGGTCTAAGAAAAAAACAGGGTGGTGTCCGTCAAAAATATTTAAATTTTTCTTTGTATGAAAGACGATAAAGTAACGCCTTAAAATGATGTTAATTATCACCAAAAGAAGAGTATTAACTGGATATGTGTGCTTTTCTTGTGATCTTCATTCGTGATTTTGAAATGGAATTATAGTGTTCTCATGATGTTTAATATTGCAGCAAAATTTGTGAGCAGTTACAGTTTTAACTAGGGGCGAATGCGATCTGATAAGATGCACCCTCCATTCTCCCTCTCCAATTTGTTAAGGTGTTTGACTAACAAGGAAAATCTTCTAACCTTAAAACCGCAATTTTATCTCCAAAACTTCACATGTATATACTTATACAGAAATACATAACAATAAAATATCACTTGTAGCATTCCCCAGAAAGTGCTAAATATGACTTTTGAACCGCCAATGACTAATTTTCTAAAGAATTTCCTTGACAATAGAGAACATTCTGATGAAATTTTCAAATTTCGTAAAATCGCCAAAACAGAGCTGCATTGCCAAATGTAATTAGATTTATATATGTTTAGTTTCCTACTTGCTTTGACTGAACGCCACTGATTTTTTAACATTACAAGGTACACAGAAGTTAACTCCTTATTAGAAAATTGTTTATAACTTTTTTAATTCTTAAATAATTTTCATGAAATAAAAAGCATGTAGTTCTTAACCTTTTGAGGCCGGGCTTTGGTAGCAGTAAAAGTTACCAAAAGACGGGAAATCTTGAACCGAATACTTTCCCCCCTTTAAGAAATCACCTCCTATTTGCAATAAAGATTCTTTTGTGTAGTTTAATGGATTCTCAGAGGGGTGCAACTATGTCGCGAAAGGGAGATCTTTGAAAAAGATAAGTTGTTGAAGCCCCAGGGACGTCAAATTTGACATTTCACCCCACTTTTCAGCCTGTAAAATGGGGGGAAAAGACATGGCCATTAAAGTGGACAACCCTGTCCATTCAAACAGGGAATACAACTGCCAATATATTGGCCATCCGTCTACAAAAGGTTAATTGCGGTATAATTGTAATGCATTGAAAAAATTCCACCTAACTACCCTATTATTCATAAATTTTCGTAAACGTTTGGAGACGTTTGCAATAGAGTTTTTCAGATACTCCAGCGGTACATTTGCAAGAAATTGGTGAATTGTTCCTCCAATTCATCAAGAATTTTAGTTTTATGCTATACTTCCTCTTTTGCCCCCCCCCCCAGAGGAAGGAGTAAAAGGGCGTGAGGTTGAGACTTCTTGCTGGCCATTCAAGGGGCCCCGACGTCCCAACCAGGCTCCTGGAAAATGGGTATCGAAATACGCACGGAAATGAGGCGGGCCGACATCCACAAAGGTCGTTGTAACTTTCCCCCGTAGATACAATATCGTGAATATAATCTTCAGGCATAGCAAGGCACCGTTCTGCATTTATTTTGTCTTGAATGATGCATAGAGCCACAGCTTTCGTAGATGTCATGCTGTACCCCACTGTGACCTTTGAGAGATGTTTACTTTTTCAACAACCACACTTTGATCCTCTTCTGCCCAATAATAACAATAGTGTCGGTTAATAAATATCTCAACATGAAACACGACTTCATCTGACCGTAAGATATCATTGAAAAAAATCGAACCTGTCTTCATACCAAGCAAACATCACCTCCCATACTCCAACTGATGATCATAGCGATCCGGCGATAATTCTTGGCAATAATGTGATTTTCATGGACGAAATTTCAACTCTTCCATCAGAGCAGTTCAGAATGTGTGTCGGGTTAGGCCACTTTAGCAAGATTCCTATCTTTGTAATTTCTGAGGACTTTTCGAGTGAACATTTCCTGATCCCCTTTCACATTTCATTCCGTCCTAGATTTTCAGGAGCGAATGCGTCTCCCAATATCTGCTACCTGTGTCCATTATGATTACCGAGATGCCAGCTGAATCCGCTCACGCAGGGTTAGATGATGCGTCATGGTCCGCAACTCATGCCTGCAATGGCATAAATCAGATATCCTGTAATGATTCTATTATTGTAAAAACAAAATATTTTTTGTTTCATCAAAATTGGTTAGGTATTAAAAAAGTTATAAATAAACAAAAGTATCTGGTTTTTGGTGTGTGTGTGTTTCTTACTTCGAAAATTTCAAACTTATATTTGAGATTAAAATGAGTTTGGAGAGAAAAAATTAAATTGCTCTTAAATTTAAATGCTAAACTCCTATTGATGAAACGAGCTCACCAGCGGCCGAGCGGTAACGTCGCTGAACACTGGTAGTTCGGTCCGAGGTTCAAATCTCGCGAACGGGCTGGCTGCATGGGCGTTTTCGTGGTTTTCCTCATGTGTAACGTGTATACGAGCCAGTTCCCTTAGAAAGTCCTCCACGAAGGCATCCCTCCCTTAAGGCAGATAGCCCTCGAGTGCTTTGCCATAATCTAATAAAACCAAAAAAAACCTATTGATGAAACTCCCACCAGTGACCGAGCGGCAAATTTCGGTGAATGCTGGTAGTTCGGACAAGGGTTCCCGTCCCTGGTAACGGGCTGGCTGCATGGGCGGTTTCGTGCTGTTTCCCATATGTATACGAACCAGTTTCCTTTAGAAAGTCCTACACAAAGGCATTCCTTCCCTTAGGAAGATAGCTCTCGAGTGCTTTGCCATAGTTTAATAAGCCAAAACCAAACCAAAACCTCCTGATGAAAGAAAAACGTTTTTCAACGAAGAAGAGGTTTCACCTTGCAAAACTTTACAACAGGCTGTATTTTAAAATTAATTGTAATCAAATTTTGTATCCTTTGTTTGTCTTATATTACACATATTCACTTAAGCGCAAACTGTTTTTACTTTTTCGTGAACATATCCTTTTTTTTTTTTTTTTTTTTTTTTTTTTTTTTTTTCCGCAAGCTGCAAAATACATTTTTTAACTTACAATCAAACTGAAACCCAAATTCTAAAAATGAAAAAGACATTGGGTTAGACATTCAATTCTAAACTATTCCTTTATGTGGGATCATAACTGTATGCAATATGATCTGGATACTGTTTGCAGCATTGGAAAATGATAAATCTTACGCAATATGATATTAACTGAAAAATATGAACTCTTAGATTTCTAACTTATATAAATGTCCAAAGTAAATTACAGTTGAGGAAGCAATAGAAAGGATCCTAGCCTCATCAGTCAAAGAAACTGACTTTGAATCAGATAACACATTTTAAAGTGAATTCACACATGTTTTGTCAAATAATGTATCTGAAAAAAAAAATACGTTACTATACATCATCGGCTTATAAGAAAAAAGCAGTAAAATTCTGACTTACAAGACGAAGAAGGGGGGAAATGACATATAGCTTATAATGTGCTCGAAATTTAGGCAGATGAGAAATTTGCGCATTGTTAGAAGAAAGAGCTTCAAAAGTCTAGTGATGCCGGAAAAATTCTAAAAGAAGCGGAAGCCCTTTTTAAAGGATACTGGAATCCATTCCAATTACTTATGCGATTAAAAAAAAAAAAAAAAACCACGAGAACACCCACCATTCAGCTAAACCATTCCCTTTAATCTAAATTGATCTCGAATTACCGGTGCGAGACTTGCAGTTTGGAGACTTGCAGTTTGGAGACTTGCTATTTGATTCAATTTGCTAACTGTTGCTGGGGTAAAACAAATTACTTCTTCGTTTATTTTTACTACGTTTTATTTGTGCTATGTGTTCAACCCGACATCAGCAGCTTTATTATCATGTTACTAGTATTGAGCTAAACTGATTGCAGAGTTAAACATCTTACTACAATAAACTGATTTCTAGAATTTTTTGTTTTCTGGCCTAGTTTTTGAAATATTAAATTTGCATCATATTTATTTAAACTTTCGTTTTAAGTTAGTGTGTATTGGCAGCAAAAAATATTTGTCATTCTCTTTTTATCTCTTCATTTATTATTTTATATTTTCATTGCATAAATCATTCAGCTTGGAGGCTTTTCAAATTTTCAAAACTAAGTTTTGAACAACTTGAAATTTAGCCATATAACGCTGTATCACGAAATCTCATTATTTTTCACGATTTTTAACTGTCTATGTATAAAATATTCGCAGCTAATCTTTTTTTTACTAGTATGTAATTCCGGATGAGTAGATTCATATAAATGTTTTTCAGAAAATTTGTAGCTCAATATCTTTCTTGTTAATGCTACCTCTTCGGAGGATTCACTCCGCAGGGGATCCATTTCAGCCCTGCCCCTCAGTAAAGACTACTTTAGATTCGAGCTCACAGCCTGTTCTGCAATCGGACTCTATCTTTGGTTTATCGAAACTTGTAAACAGTTAGAATTATTCTACCTGAAATGATTTGAGCTTATTTTAAACAACAGTTATAGGTCAGCAAATCAGCATACCAATGGACAAATACTAAAGACTCGGAATGCTGGTAAGTTCATCTGGGATTGAGTTAGGGAACGCCCTGAATACACAAAGTTCTCACCTTTTTCCCTATATGTCGGTAACTGCAAATTAATTTCCCGTGTCCTCCCAGAAGCCATACTTAGCCTAAGCAGGTAAATCTTGATTTCTGAATCGTAATTAATAACTCACTCATTTCGAAAGAAAACGTGGTTTGACATATATGCATTTATCATACTCCTTTTATGTAGGTGAAACCGTTACCCTGGTAACGCGTCGCATCTATGCAGGACCTTCCAACCTCTCAAGAGCTATACTTATGTTGGGCGCAATTGTAATTACTATCAATTGTGAAAAGAAAAGCTTTAACTTTTTATTATTGATTGAATAATTGATTGAATAATTGATTGATTGGTTGGTTTCTTTTATAAATGTTCCTTTAAATGTGTTGAATTTATGTAGATAGTAAACATGGGAAAATGATGTAAATCAGTAAACACGTTCTCGAAAATCGAGAATGTTACCTGAAGGATATGCTTGATTTTAGCTAGTTAAATAATAGCGAATATTTTGCTAACAGGGTTGCTTCAAGGAGACCACATAAAAATCTAATAATTTTTCACTCCTCACTTATTCTGTTTAGTTTGCTGTTATAAAATTCTGAACCTAATTAAGAAATATTGCATTTGGAAGTATTAGGTACTTTACTAGGAAAATCGTCTATGGTCATCTTTAACTAATTTTAATAATATTACACTCAGTATCTCTTGCACAGCAAATTAGTGAATTTATGAGAAACTATTTATTTAGAAATCGCTGCAATACATTTTGTTCGCAGTTATTCGTATTGATTTATTTTCATCGTCTTCTTAATTATAGATTTTATCAACCAAATTTTTTACAACACAATTGTGATATTCCAGAATCTTGAATTTCGTCATTCATGAAAGTACCGATAAAGCACTCAACTTTTTAGCAATTTTCAAGTTTAAGATCTCTCAAATTTTAATGACTACTTTTTGCAATTTGCTTTGGAGAAGATTTCTGAATAAAAAAAAAAAAATCGAAGTACAGTCTCAATGGCGTTGAATCTTCTGGATCAAAGTAGTCACTTACCATCTTGATATTATCTGTAAAGTGTTCCTTCTTCTCGGCGGTAGATTTTTTCCTCTGAAGAGCTTTTCAATTCAATTTCACAGTTTCTTCTCATCTCGAGTAGAAAAGAATAGCTATTGAAGATACATATCAGATCATAAGTAAATCTTAGGTTTTTCTCAATTTCCTATGTGCGTAAATAAAAGCGGTGCACTTACATGAAAGAGAAGAATAAAATTCAGAATTGATCGTCTCCATTTGCCGCATTTCTACGCATGTAAGTAAAATTCATGCGATAAAAATTGATAATACAAATGTATCCGCATAAGATTTCTGTTTCATACTTTTATTCCTATTTTATTCCTATTTGTTCACCTATTCTCTCTCTCTCTCTCTCTCTTTTTTTTTTTTAAATTCGCATTATTGTAAAAGCTGGATATGTCGTAAGTTCTAACTTACAGAAGTGTTTTGTACAAAATCTTGCATCAAAATAAATTCACATCCATTTGCGTCAGTAATCATAACAAAATCTACATTTTAATCCCATTAAATATGATAAAATAAATAATCATTCTCTTTAAAACTACTATTGACATCGTGATATTAAATAACTGATCCTGATTAATGTAATTTTTAAAAATCATGTCTCATTAAAATTATGAGTTATTTCATTTGCCTTTTCCTTATTTAGATTTGTTTTATTGAACTTTATAAATTCCTTAATTAAGTAAAATGCATCCCTTTCCTAAAATAGCCTTTTAAAGGATATCATCAAGCAGGATATTTATTTATGTTTATTCAAAATCTGAAGCACATTATATGTTTAATTTTAACTCTCTGTGATGTTCCTATTGACAATCATCTCACACTGTACTAGTTCTACCAACCCACACGAAACTAAACATTAACTTCATTTTAAAACATCCTACAGTTTGTTTTAGAAAGACTGCTTTTAATAGCTCAGTGCAGTCACAGTAGTTACAATTTTTATAAGGCACAGCTAAATTAATGTAGAGTATTGTACTTTAAAAGCATAACTCTCATTCTGTAACTTCTAGCGTAACTGCAATAAATTATTTTTTTTTTATTATTGAAGTTAAATTCCTAATAATAAACTGTCAAATTTACTTCACATTCATGAATAAAGTAGTAAGGTTTAATTGCCTTTCTATGAATAATTTTCTTGATTTTGATGCCAAAATGCTCCTAATAGCTGGATTTATATACTTTTAATATATTGTTTTAATTTCTTGGACGACATATTAACGATGTTCGTATATGTACTTTCTTAAAGACGTCATAAAAGTATTCTAAACCATATATATATAACCATATATATATTTTAATCACTGCCTTGCAGGTCAGAGGATTAAAAATAATGCCTAAACAAGTAATACGAAACCAATTTCGGAAATTCTCTGAATCCCGATTTCAAACACATACCAAGTATTGCACTTTAACCTCCCTTTTAACTCTGTTCTTTATTAATAATAACAATTTCTGTTCCTAATTGAGAACAAGATTGAAAAAGGAAAGAGATGGAAAGAGTTGATTCAATTCAAATGTTCCCGGCAGAATGCAGCGGGCTTTTTCCGTCGCATGGTAACAGGTGATGAAAGGTGGATTCTCTACAAGAATGTCAAATGATATCATATTGTTTATAAAACAAATTTCCAGGATCGAGATGAAATTCGAGAGGAGTGAACTATAGGGAGCGTATATTACTGAACTAAATATTAAATGCGTCCGTGTATTGTCTGTAGCAGGACGTTTTTGCGACGTTCTGAGAGAAAATAGCCCATCGTTGGTGAATTGGCAGGCAGCGATATCCCATTAAGACAACACAAAACCCCACACATCAGTTTGGACACAGAAAATACAGGAATTTCGAGCAGGAGCTCAAACCTCCCCCTCTGTATTCATTGGATATTACTCCAATAACAGATCTCCGCGGTGACTTCAAAATTTTTTCTACAGGCAAAGAGAGGAATTTTACAAGAACGGGATGCAAAATTTACCTAATAAAAACATTAGTTTATAGACAGTAACAGAGAATATACTACAGGTAAAAAATTAATTAATGTGTTCTAAATTACAATAGAATTCTGTCATTGGAAAACGCAACAAGTTTCGCGCACACCCAATAAAAACATACACCTTGTGTTTATGAAATTCTTTTTCTGTGTGCCGAATAAAGTTGCTTTTCATGGTGTTAAACTTCTATGCTTATGTTGTAGAGTCATTAGGTTATTTTGAAGCAAGAGATATGAAAAATGAGCAATGCCCTCGCTCGCTGGGACTCGAACCTGGACCTCTCGAATACGCGCCAAGTGTGCTACCGTTGCACCATGCAGGCATGCAGAAAGAGGTAGAAAATAACTCCCCTTTAAAGGACGACTGAGAATTAAGGGACCCCCAATCCCCAAATCCTGGCTGTGAAGAATCGTCATCCACCACTTTTTAGTTCGGGGGGCCACTGTAGAGTCATTTGGTTATTTTGAAGCAAGAGACATGAAAAATTAGCAATGCCCTTTGCGGGAATCGAACCTGGACTTCTCGAATACGCGCCAAGTGTGCTACCGTTGCACCATGCAGGCATGCAGAAAGGAGGTAGAAAATAACTCCCCTTTAAAGGACGACTGAGGATTAGGGGACCCCAATCCCCAAATCCTGGCGGTGAAGAATCATCATCCACCACTTTTTAGTTCGGGGGGCCACTGTAGAGTCATTTGGTTATTTTGAAGCAAGAGACATGAAAAATTAGCAATGCCCTTTGCGGGAATCGAACCTGAACTTCTCGAATACGCGCCAAGTGTGCTACCGTTGCACCATGCAGGCATGCAGAAAGGATGTAGAAAATAACTCCCCTTTAAAGGACGACTGAGGATTAGGGGACCCCAATCCCCAAATCCTGGCGGTGAAGAATCATCATCCACCACTTTTTAGTTCGGGGGGCCACTGTAGAGTCATTTGGTTATTTTGAAGCAAGAGACATGAAAAATTAGCAATGCCCTCGGCGGGACTCGAACCTGGACTTCTCGAATACGCGCCAAGTGTGCTACCGTTACACCACGAAGGCGTAGAGAAAGGAGGTAGGAAATACCTTATAATGTATTTTCAGAAGAAAGGTTTCATTAATATGTCCATATTTCATGACGTGCTGCATGTATTCATATATTTTTACGATGAAAATCAATACTGTCTCCTCATTCCTCTGTGGTCAGCACCTGTAATTGCGAACTTACATCAGTAGTCTTCCTCTGATCATTTTAGTGAGGAATTCCTCTTCTCTCTAGAGAACTAGTGAAAATCTTTTACATAAGTCGAAAGCGTCATAAGTGAAGATTTTCAGCTTATAATCAAGGATACTTATAGAAAGATTATACACTGAAGAGCCAAAAAAACTGCTACACCTGCCTCATATCGTGTAGGACCCCGCGAGCATGCAGAAAAGCTGCAACACGACGTGGCATAGCCTCGACTAATGTCTGAAGTTTTTATGGAGGTAATGCACGCCATGAATCATGAAGAATAATCCACAAATCCATACGAATGCGAGGTGATGACCTCTTCTGAACAGCATGTTGCACTTCGCTCGATAAAACTGGAAAGGAGACTCGTTAGATCAGGCAACATGTTTCCAGACATCAACAGTCCAGTCGCGGTGTTGGCGAGCACAGACGAGGCGTAAAGCTTTGTGTCGTGTTATAAGGTATTTTCTGCCTCCTTTCCAGCATGCCTTCGTGGTGAAACGGTAGCGTATTCTAGAGGTCCAGGTTCGAGTCCCGGCGAGGACATTGCATACTTTTCACGTTTCCAGCATCAGAAACCCTGTGCAGTCAACAACGGTATACGATTCTGCTTTCGGCTTAGAAAGCCCATATCAATGATGGTCTGTTGAATAGTTTGCACACTGGCGCTAGTTGATTTCTGCAACAATTTGAGGAAAGGTTGCACGTCTGTTGTTTTTAATGATTCTCGTCAGTCTTCCTTGGTTCCGTTCTTTCACGAGCTTCTTTCGGCCGTAGCGACATCAGAGATTTGATGTTGTACTGGATTCCGATATTTACGGCACACTAGCGAAATGGTTGTACGCGAAAATCTACATTTTTATCGCTACCTCGGAGATGCTATGCCCATCTCCCGAGCGCCGACTATAACATCACTTTCAAACTCATTTAAATCTTAATAACCTGCCATTGTAGCAGCAGTAACCGATCTAACAACTTTTTCAGCCCCTTGTTTTCTTATACAGGCGGTGCCAACCAATACGCTTTGCTGGGATTTGGTCCATACTTCTGTTATTTGCATACATATGCCTATACAATTTTTTTGGCTCTTCAATATATATTTTAGACTTATGCACACACACATATATATGTATGTATAATTTATTTACTGATGGAATATTGAGTACATTATCTCCTCATATAAAGTTAGTAGAACTGTATCTGAATGAAGTAACCCAGAAGCCAATATTCCATTAGTAACCAGCTCAATATTCCATTAGTAAATAAATTATTATTATATTACTCTGCAGCTATTGCGCAAGTATTAGGAAATTTATTTCTATATCAATGAATTTCAATTAATTAATTCAATCTTTGATATATACGTATATATAACTTTAAAGCTCAAGATTTTATCAAACAACAAGGAAACTAGTTGCTCCTGTGTCTTAATATGTGACTTAAAGAATATGCATCTTAATGTTGTACAATATTGTTCTCATATTTCCTTTATTGCAGTAATAAAAATTAAGAAATTAAAAAAGGAGGACTTGAAGCTTATCCTAAAAATGTAAAGATGTTTTTTCAGGGAACTAAGTCATCAGTTTGAAAATATACATCCACTCATGAAAGTAAAATTACAGTTGGCTAAATGTTCATAGTATGACACAAAAAAAATTTTCACTCAGCACTTCTAGGCAAACAAAGAAATTTATATAAAAGCAGTCTAATGATTACTGTCCTAATATCGTCTTATGCAATATTATATGAATATTTTAGATCTCAGACCAGTGAATAATGCGAATAATTACGGTTTCTCCAATGCTGAATATTTTCATGTTCTCTCCACAATTAAATATACCATAACTCTGCAACAAAGTTTTAAATAAACAAATGGCATAAGAACAGCTTGCACTTCAAGTAAACAACTTTTCATGGCAAGCCAAAAAAAATGCATTAAAAAGTAAGTATTTAATTGATTCATCGTAAGAGAACAAATGGTTGCTATGCAACGCCCAATGGTGGTTTTCCTCATGTGTAACGTGCATACGAGCCAGTTCCCTTAGAAAGTCCTCCACGAAGGCATCCCTTCCCTTAGGCAAATAGCTTCAAGGCTTTGCCATAATTACACACACACGCGCGCGCGCAACGCCCAATGAGAAATAATAGCCTACAAGGTGAGCTAAAAATAAATCATAACATTCTCCAAATGGGGTTCTAATAACTTAAGTGTTAGTACTTGTATATTAAAATTCTAAATCGTTATTTAAAGTAAAATATTGTATTCTTTTCTTATTATATTACAACAATTACAATACTGAGAAATACTGAATTAAAGTAAAATAAACCGCACAAAATGCAAATTTAACACATTGATTAAGGTTTGAAAAATATCCGGGTGTCAGACGTCATGCTTTGTAGGTTTTGTATGTAAGAAAGTAGTCATAAAAGCGCACTATTGAAACCTGTACATTAGGCATATGGAACTTTGAAAGGACTGCGGGCCAAATTAGAAATTAGAAATATTACGTGGCAGGAGCACTTCAGTACTTATTTATATGAAAATAAAAAAAATACCGCGGATATTAGCAAACGCTATGTAAAACAGGATTAATCTAACATAAATTAGTTAAGTATAACTTGATTGGTGAATTTGGCACACGAAGACAAGTGGACTTCGAAGAGATTTGAACTTAAAGATTTAAGAGCAAAGTGACTGTAATTTTCCTTCACAATCAGCTGTTATATAAGCTTGTTTTCTGTATAGATTTCATTGTATATAACTTATACGTACTCCTGCTCATTCAACAAATATACAACAAATATAAGACAAATTATTAAGAAATTAAAATTTGAAACGCTAATAATAATAGTTATATTGTTATACATAATACTATTAATGAATTGTAAGTTTACATAATATTATATATACTTATAACATAAAAACGAAGAACTTTGAATTGTACGGCTCATATAGTTATAAGCATATCTTCATATAGTTAAAAAATTTTATAAGTCTACTATATACGTAGTTATTTGTCATCTTTAAAAACTATTATAACATGATGCATATTTAGCGTTATACTGCATCATGAACCAAACAAAGTATGTTTCACATTCTTACAAATACATACGTTAGGTTTGAATGTTCCTTACTGCATATACTTAAGTTTACCAAATACAATAATGCAATTTAAGCAGACTTCGTCACTTAAGACAGAAGTCTACTCACTTCTTCCGTTTGGGAAGCGCTAAGAATCAGAATATTTCAATGACTATTTCGTGTAGGACTAAAGAAAAAAATAAATAAACCCTTTGTTTCACACTGGATGAACTGTTCTGAAGTCATAAATTTTTCTCTGTTACGTATTGTCACATAATTTGATTTTTTGGAGCACTCTAGGACATTATTTGCTTTGCAAAATAGTAGAATGGTAGAATTTGTTTACCAACACGATGGAACTACCGTCCACTTCACACTTGACAGTTCGTGAAAGCCTGAATGAACTGTTTCCTATCCAGTGGATAGGACGTAGGTCACCAAATTCACCAGGCCCTTATCCTTGGCCGTCCCGAAGTTCGGACCTTCCGATATCAGACAATGCCTTGCGGGGGTTCATCAAATCATATATCAGGAAGAAGCAGTAAGTGGACAATAATGCTGTGCGGTTAAGGGTGCTTGAAGCCTTCCAGAACATGACACCGCAGCTGCCAAAGCGGAGGAATCGGAGGACGTTCAGGTGTATCAGGTTCTGAAGGGATAATGGTGGTGAACATATGAACGTTTTGGGCAAATAACTGCAAGTGTTATTAGAGTTACAACAAAATAATTGCATGTATAAGGAGACATTTTGGTCACCCTGTCTTATTTATAAAATTATAAGCTTGAGGAGGAATGTTTCAAAGCAGATTTTATGATATGCTTATTGTCATATTGTTACGTTTAAAAAATCATCAGAAAAAAGAAAATATAAGGTGATGTTCTAGGCGTCCTGGCCGTTGACTTGAATAAAATAGGATTCAACAGTTTTTGCTTTAAATATTTAAAAAAACTGAAAAATGTGACAGAAATCAGTGAAATCTGCAGCTTCGACTGATTGCAAGTATAGCATGCGATTGAAAACGTCAAATACATTTTAGAAAATTTCGAAACATCTTAGTGAGCACGCTTCTTATATATGTGTTTATATACATTTTAATCATTATGCTACTGTTATGTCTTGTTCCTAAATAGTTAAGATTTAAGTTTCACTACCGTTTTTTTCTTGGCTTCCGTCACAATAATTCGTTTAGTCTAGAAGTTTATAAAAATAGACATAAAAGAATAAAACTAAATCATGTGATTTCTTAATTTCAGCTCGTGCTGTAGAACGATGAATATTGCCGAATTTGGCGAACGTACTCGTAGCTGGTGAGAGACTGCTCGTGTTACATTAATGAACAGTGAACTTGATAGTCTGTCTAGGGTTAAGTGGAAGTTGATTTTAATGTGGTAAGCTGTTACCGTGTGCCTAATTTTGCAATTTAATACGGGCAGTTGGAAATTGGGAATTTTATCGCAAGTTTGTGATATGCTTTTACATTAGGTTAAACTACAAGCTGTGGTATTTTTAGAGACGGGCGAATAGCTTTTTCCCTTTTTAAAGCGTCACTATATTTCTTCTCAAATTCAGGTTTAGTATGGGAAAATATATAATATTTATAAAGTAATATATATAACGTGAAACATATAGCATGCTTTAACAAGATATTTCTTAGAAAAATATATTTTCATACAAAAAATTTAAGTTATGCAATTTTTTCGAGCGTAATACCATTTATAAGTTTTTTATTACAATACTAATAAAATATTTACTTGTTAAATGGTGATAAAAAATTTGATAGCCATGTTGTTTAGAAATCAATTCACGATTTTAAGCAAAAATAATGTTAATATCATCTAAATGTTATGAGAAAAGAATTGTTTTATTTTACGTTATTTAAAACGCAATCATTTGTATATAATATAACGCATGCATGGGTAATGATAAGTCAGAATGCAGACGTCTTAATGCTGGCGTGGCCCAAGGATCAATTCTTGGCCCCGTTCTTTATTTGTTTTACGTAGCTGAATTTCCAAGGTACAATATTGACTTCAATACTTTTCTCGGGTGCTACGCAGATGATACTGCGTTAGCCGCTACCTCCCTCACAGCAGAACACGCCATCGCCAAACTTCAAAGCATCATGGCCGCTGTAGAGCATTGGTGCACTAAATGGAGGATTGCAATAAATGCACAGAAATCACAGCTAATTGTTATAAGAAAGAAAATTCCCAGGACTCCACTTAATGCCGCACTAAAACATTTTGATGTAGATGTGATGTGCCGATTGTACGCAAAGCTACGTATCTGGGTGTCATTCTCAGCAACAAATTAAATGCAAAGACCATGTAATTAAAGCTCGTAGCAAGGCTATGACTGCACTGCAATATCTTGAGCCGATTATAGACATAAATTCTAGATTAAATCTTACAAAGAAAAGACATTTACATACAGCGGTTATTGGACCCATCTTCCACCTACGCATCACCGGCCTGGGCGGCCGCTACTAGTACTAATATACAAAAACTACAAGTCTTTCAGAACAAGGCACTTCGTCTTATGACAAATGCGCCTTACTTCGTTTCAAATGACACTTTGCACAGAGACCTGAAAGATTGAGCGACTCGAGGATTACCTTCACCGTATGAACACAGGCTTCTTTGATAAAGCCATCAATTGCCAGAACCTTTCACATTTCAGTACTTTCATTTATGTTCCTCTACAAGAGGACTGTACCCTGAGACCTTACGCAACACATATTAATAGAAACGCAAATTTTCCGCCTTAGCTGTGAACCTGTGAGCGCTTATGAACATATGACATGTAGTTTTCAGAATTTTACCTTTTCTTGTATTTTGTGTAATATATGTATCATGCAATTATGTATCCTTCTTTTTTCTCTCGTAGTTTATATTGTGTATGTATATTATTTTAGTTTATTCTCTTGTTTGTCTACTGCTTATTTCACATGTACAAGTCAGGAACATTTACTACTCTGATTTTGCGCGTATTCCGCCTCTCCTTGGCCATTACTGTCTCCCCTTGTGACGCATGGTCACCCCGCTTTACTTACCTCCGGCCTTTTTTTCTTCATCCAGATCACACTCTCATGTGCCTTTGTGGCAGATATATAATTGAGCATGACACATCGCACTTCGCGCGATATCCCTGCCATACATGCATGATTGATTGATTGATTGAGTTTGGCATTACTCTGTCCGCCAGTCCACTCCACATACCTCGGTAAAAGTATAAATTCCGCTTAGGAGTACAAGAAATGCTGGCAGTTATTCGCAATTAAACCAAAATGCTCGTCCTGTACTAGCAAAGTTACTAAAACAAAAACAAAACAAAAAAACAAATAACTCTCAGATGAGCATCAAAATCGACCTACTGTTGCTGGAAACGATCCATAAACTGTTATGCAGATGCTAACCACGTATTTTCGTGTAGTACCGAAGTGAGTATTTCGGAAATGCCGCTAAGCAAAGAAGATAATATTGATTTTTTTACGCTTTGCTGCTCTTTAAGAGGCTCCAAAAATCCGAAGCAAAGTTCCTATAAATTTTCGACTCTATAGAATAAGTTTAGGAGTCTTTATATGAGGAGAGGAATGGATTAGAGTACAGTGGATTAGAAAATCGGTTTCATCAAGAATGCGAGTGTGTTCCAAGTACTTAGGTCATTTATTTTAATATTCCAATTTCTGATTTATTAGTGTATAAATGCTTACATTCAGAAGGTTATAAATTCAGTCTATGGAAAGTATCGGAGGTATTAATATCAGTTTAAAGATCATACTGCATCTTGATTATTGATTACTACATTGATTAATGCACCTTTCTGCAACTAAATTTTTTTATTCTTCATGATGATTTAACTCCAGTCCCCGTTAAAACATTATTAACATTTTGCTTTCAAATTACTTCAAAACATCTTTCAAAATATAACTTACCAGTATGGATTCACACTTTTAAAATAATTCTATTTTAATTAAACTTAGGAGATAATATAATCAATTAATCAATACTGTTTAGGAAATAAATTGTTATTATATATATATATATATAAAGAACGTTTCATAGTCATTATGCTGATATCAGCAGTCAGAACTTACTGTAAGGCTGAGAATTACTGTCATATTCCAAAATAAAGTAATTTACAAGTTATGGGATATGCATCATTAAAATATATCAGAGTTTTTATTTTTTTATTTTATTTATTTATTTATTTATTTTATTTTTATTTATATATATATATATATATATATATATATATATATATATATTTTTTTTTTTTTTTTTTTTTTGTATTGCTTTACAGTGTGAAATATCACACTGAACAGAAAAATCAATACCTGAAATTTACGAGAAGTATACTGATATAAAATGTTAAGTACTATTTTCTCAGTTTGTTGAAAAATCTGTTAGTAATTTTTCCTTTATGGTATTTATTGCTCCTTACGACAAGAGTTAACAACGTTGGATAAAAACAACAGCTTGGGTACATTTGACGTCCTCGACGAACTTCTAGCGCCATCTGTCGATCATTAAAATCTCCAATGTATTTGAAATTAAAAGCTACGTACTACATCAAAACAAAACAGTCGCCTGCGTTTACCATAGAAAAGATCAGCCTTCCCTAGTGAAGACACTAATCTGTGAAGCAAGCCTGTAGATATCTAATGACCATGGTTAAAGCTCTTAGAGATACTTTCTAGTAGATCTATTAGAGATTTACTTCCGTACTAAGACTTAGCCTCGGTCCAACGTTATAGCAGTCAATATGACTACGTCAACACTTCTCACTTCCTGTTTCGGTGGAATATGCTCTATGAGCTAGCCTATCTGTGTTCTTGAAAATCTGGTACAAGGACTCTTGTTGAAATGCAAAACCCGACACATGTTAAAGTTTACGAAAACGCGGTGGAGAGGTGATGCTATTTGATAGTAGGTGGAACTTTTCTTTTGCATTATTTTTGATGAAACCTGTATTGATATGTATGTCTAATTCATATCCAGGTAATATGTATCATGAAATTTATTTATTTCTGTTTGATACTCATGTTGAATGTTCATTTCGTAGTTTGATTAATTGTTAGCGAATTTAAAATTACGAATACAATCAATGTCTTTGTATTTTTCTCCCCCCTTCATCTTTAGTTAAGATGTCGTTTTTTTATTTATGAAATCAAAAGATATTTCATTTATAAGATGCCTAGCAATGAATGCGATTTGTAAAATTTTGGTGGGTTTTCATCCGCAGAGAACCCGTTGGCGCTTCGGGAAAGAACCCTTTGGCGCCGTTGCAGTTTTACTATGAGCCGAGCCGTAAGCGTGATATTTTGTAAACGTGGTTTTTAGTGATGTAAATTCAAGTTAGCAGACAATGGTAGTAAAAATTCACAGATAATAAGTATGTAGATATAAAACTAACAGGTTAAACGTGATATACGAAAATAAATTTCTATTAAATTCAAGTTAGCACAGAAAACAATGTATTAAACATAACGAAGTAAAAATTCATTTAAAAAATAACAATTAGTATTCTTATGCTTACGTTTACTATATACTTATATGTATTTTCTCTAATTCATATAGAATACTAATATTTCTATTACAAATGTCTTTTTTCACTATTAAGTACTTTGCCTGTTGATACATAAAATTGATGTATTTCGGTAAGAGCCATGCCCATATAATAAATTAATGAATGCATGACCTTCAATATATCCATTTTACATAGTTTTAAGTATTTTTTTTTTTTTTTCAAGTTACTTGCATACAGCTTAAAGCATTTTACGTTGAAACAAATACCTATCCTTTTTCATAATATATTTCACAATACAAATAACCTTCAACAGTAATCAAATTTTCTTCAGTAGCATTTTTAATAAAACTAGAATTTTATACATTTTAAAATTATTATAGGGGTTGGAAACCTCATGGTTCTGCGTGCTTACAGCTGTTAATAATTAAGAACATAACGTGAACATCCATGTTACAAATTAGCATTCACCCTTCCCGCCATAATTTCTTCCTTTGATCCCGAACTGACGACCCGAGAACCGGCATCTTTCGACGAAAACTTCTTTAATTATGCGAAAATATTTCTATCTATTCGTTGTTAAAAAATTCAGAAAAAATAATAATAAGAGAAAAATAATATAAATCTCCAAATGCGAACAACGACAACCTTCGCATAAGCGAATAGGATGAATTAGCTAGGTTACCAGGTTTGAACTATTATCGCCAAAGTTGGCGATGTTTACATTTACCGGGTTCTCTGCGGAATTGGTAAGTTCATTGTAAAATTTTCAAAATATTACCCCCCTCTCCCACTCTGTTTTTAAAGTAGTTACAAACTGATTTAATATTGCTTAGTGAGACATATTGTATGAGTTATGTTTTGCAGTGTTAGAGTAATATAAATTATTTGAAACAACATTGATTACTTAGTAGAGAAGATAAGTAATGCACATCAGAGGCGTGCCTAGATTGTAATCTTTGGAATATGGTAACAGGTAGTTTGGCGACATTTTGGTAAGGCGATAAAGGTTACTAGCTAGGACTCTAGCAGTGTACATGGATAAAGTCAAGAGTGTGCGCAATGACATTTTTGTGCAATTCTGGGATGTTTTTTTAAGTGAAAATAGGTCGACGTGTACATGGATACCATGTATGTGCACTTCTTGGCACAGCTTTAGTATTAGTCCTGTTAGAACACTTTGCATTTCACTATCTTGTCAGTAGATGGCTGCACCAGTCCAATACATTGGATTTGAACTTAGCATTTCAGTGGCCTGGTGATAGCTCAGACATTGGTAAAAAAATCAATTTAAATTATGAAAGAAAAATGTAATAATTATTTGTCATTGCTAATAACTGTAATAATGTGCATTTAATTTTTTAAAATTAAGTGTGTGAATTTTCAGAACATTTTTGTTTTGCTGTGTTATTGTTTTTAAATTTTCATACGTAACTGTAACATTGACTAAAGAGTTGTTGACCATGTGCTTTTTCGTTCACGACATGTGTTGGTGTTGGATGTGCTGAAGGTGGACGTCTGTAATTTTTTCTGTATAAGTTTTAGTGCTGTTCATTATTATGAATAAAAGTTTGCAATGAGTTGAACTAATATCTGGTGACCCGTGTTTTATTAGGAATGCTAATGTTTTAGTTTGACTTAAAATTGCAAACATGCCATTGGACAGCGAATCTGCATCTACTTCAAAACTTGAAGCTAGTAAAGTGAGTGTTAAGATATCGCCATTTTGGGTAGAGAAACCTGAAATGTGGTTTTTCACCATAGAGGCACAGTTTAAAATCAGTGGAATTACTTCCGAAGACACAAGATTTAATTACCTGGTTGCACAACTTGAACCCAAATTTATAGAAAACATTTGGGACATCATTTGAGACGACACGCCAAACAAATATTCAGCCGCTAAAGAAAGACTTCTGAGCACTTTTAAAGAAAGTGAAAGCATCAAGCGATTGCTAACTGGACTAGAATTGGGAGACCTAAAGCCCAGCCAACTACTCGGAAAAATGCGTGCCCTTGGAGATGCTGATGATGTGTCTGAAAAAATTCTGAGAACCTTATGGATGGAGAAACTGCCAGACCAAGTAAAAAACATTTTAATTGTTAGTGATGAAGGTACTGATAAGTTGGCCACAGTGGCCGATAAAGTTCTTGAGATGAATCCCCGGATAGAGCTTGCGAGTGTGGTCCAAGAAGCTGGCCCATATGATATGTTGCTAAAAAAAATTTCTTCACTTGAGCAACAAATTGCGACTCTGAGTGTTCGACACACAAGAGACAGACGACAAAGTCAAAGGCATCAAAGAAATAGGAGCCGCAGCAGATCCCGCAAGCGTTTTGACCCAGATGGAAAATGCTGTTTTTTCCATTTCAAATTTGGAAAAAAATGCTACCCTGATAAATGCAAACCTCCCTGCAGTTGGAAGCAGCCGGAAAACTGCAACTAGCAGTAGAATCAGCGGCAAGCCCTGCTGCTACTGGAAACATTAATTGCCGCAAATTTCGCCTTTTTATCAAAGACAGAAAAACAGGAATCAAATTTCTTATTGACAGTGGAGCAGATATCAGCTTGATTCCAGCTGATACGAAATCTAAAAGTACCTGCACTTCATACAAGCTATACGCAGCTAACGGAACTGAAATCCCAACATTTGGAAGTAAGGTGTTGACCGTGGACCTCGGACTACGTCGCCCATTCCAATGGCCATTTGTTGTAGCAAAAGTAAACAGAGGAATTTTAGGTGCCGATTTTCTGAATCAGTTTCACTTACTGCTTGACATTCGCCAGAGAAAATTAATTGATGGTGTGACAAATATGTTTGTACATAGTGATGTAATGTCAGTAACTGAAAATACTGCGATTAGCACAGTGAGCAATTCTGTAAAATTCTCTGAGCTGTTGCGAAAGTACCCTGGTATTACGAAGCCCAATTTATTGAACACCAAAGTGAAACATAAGGTCCAGCACTATATTGCTACAAAAGGACAGCCAGTTTACTCTCGTGCTCGGCAGCTTGATGCTAAGACACTGAATTTGGCAAAACAAGAGTTTCAGTTCATGTTAGACAATGGTATAATCAGGCCATCTAAATCACAGTGGGCTAGTCCTCTGCATCTGGTTACAAAGAAAGATGGAACTTTAAGACCATGTGGTGATTATAGACGTCTGAATGAGCAGACTATTCCGGACAGATACCCGATTCCTAGGATTGAGGATTTTCATTTAATCTTGAGTGGGAAAACAATTTTCTCAAAATTAGACTTATTCAAAGCATACTATCAAATACCCATAGCTGAGGAGGATAAACCAAAAACAGCCATTATTACACCATTTGGACTGTACGAGTTTAACGTTATGAGTTTTGGTCTCCGAAATGCTCCCTCAACCTTTCAAAGATTTGTACATGAGGTGTTTCGAGGGCTTGATTTCTGTTTTCTTTATCTTGATGATGTTTTAATCGCCTCGTCATCTGAGGATGAGCATAAAACACATCTGAGCCTAATTTTCGAAAGGCTTGATAACTATGGCCTATGCTTAAATGTGTCAAAGTCCGTATTTGGAGTTAAAGAAATTGAATTTTTGGGGTATCTCATTACGCCTTCTGGTTCGCAACCTCTGCCAAACAAAGTTAAAGCTATTCTTGATTATGAACTGCCATCCACTCTTCATGGCTTAAGAACGTTTTTAGGCATGGTAAATTTTTATAGGAGGTACTTGAAAGATGCAGCGCAGACCCAGGCCATGCTACATGAAATGCTTAAGGGAGCAAAGATAAAAGTAAAGTACCTTGGACTGAAGAAAGCATAAAGCAATTTGAGAAGTGCAAAACTGACTTGGCTAATACTGCCCTGTTAAGTTATCCAAAGTCTGAATGTCCATTATCTCTGTGCACTGATGCCTCAGATTGGGCAATTGGTTCAGTTTTGCAACAGTATGAAGATGGTAACTGGAAACCAGTTGCATTTTATTCAAAGAAGCTAAATGGGGCTCAAAGAAAATACAGTACATATGATCGGGAATTGCTTGGAATATATCTCTCTGTGAAGCAATTTAAATACATGCTGGAAGGACGAGATTTTCAAATTTTCACTGATCATAAACCACTGATTTTTGCATTCAAGCAAAAGAATGATAAAGCTTCACCTAGGCAGCTGCGTCAGTTACAGTACATCTCCCAGTTTACTACAAATATACAGCACATTAGTGGAAAGAACAATATTGTAGCAGATACTCTCTCCAGAATTGAAGAGATATCTGTAATTGATTATGAAGAAATTGCAAAGGCACAACAGAATGACCCTGAGTTGAAAGAATTAATTGCAAGTAACACCTCATTAATTTTCAAGGAATATGTACTACAATCTAAAAATGTCCTATGGTGTGATACTTCAGCTAGCAATATTCGCCCATATGTACCTCAAAGTTTTCGCAAGAAAATTTTTGATCATATCCATAGTTTTGCACATCCTGGTGTCAGATCCACTGTAAAACAGATAACTGCCAGATTTGTATGGCCCAGGATGAAGAAACAAGCAAGTGATTGGGCTAGAGCTTGTCTGCAGTGCCAGAAAGTTAAAGTAACAAGACACACCAAATCGACCTTTGGCACATATCAAGAACCTGATGCCAGATTTAGCATCATCCATATTGATTTGATTGGGCCTTTGCCACCATCTAATGGTAAAATTTACTGTCTAACATGTATTGATAGATTTTCCTGTTGGATGGAGGTAGTTCCATTAGAAGAGATCACTGCAGAACTGGTGAGTAAAGCTTTTTATGACCATTGGGTGAGCAGATTTGGAGTGCCACAGTGTATTGTAACTGACCAAGGTCGCCAGTTTACCTCCCAAATGTTTAAAAATCTTGCTGCTATTTGTGGTGCTAAACTTCTGCATACAACGCCCTATCATCCCCAATGTAATGGGAAAATAGAGCGCTTTCACAGGACACTAAAGGCTGCAATAAAAGCTCACAATAATGTAAAATGTAGTGATATGCTACCCACTATTTTGTTGGGTTTAAGAGCTGCTATCAGAGATGGTACAAACTATTCTGTTGCTCAAATGGTATATGGTACCAATATCAGGCTTCCTGGTGAATTTTTTGAAAAACCCAGTGTCCATGTTGAACCTGACACATTTGTGTACAATCTTCAGCAGCAGATGGCCCTAGTAAAGCCAATGAAGTCTGCAGATACATGTCGGTCTTATCAAAAAGTTTTTGTACATAGAGATTTAAGGACCTGTACTCATGTGTTCGTTCGAGTTGATCGGGTGAAAAAACCACTAGAGCCTGCATATGATGGCCCATTTCCTGTAGCAGAAAGACATGATAAGTATTATTCTGTGCATATTAAAGGAAAAGATGTTAACATCTCTATTGATAGGCTGAAACCTGCTTACCTTATGAATGCAGATAGCATGCCAGAACTACCGAATCTGCTTCTTGACGACGATGTCAATGGTGGATCCTCAAAGGAAATGCATCATAGTAATTTCCCAACAAACACTCGTTGTGGTAGAGAAATAAAACTTCCTGTTAGGTTTCGAACTTAAAACTAAATCACAACTCTTATCTCTTGTTAATGCAAATATTATTATTCATGATCTACTTCCCCAATTAAGGCTAATGTCATATCGTATTTATCTCCTTCACAATAATGTATACTGATTTTATAATTTCTAATTTATGTATCTTCTGTAATATACCAGAGTCGTAGTGGTGTAGATATTGAGCAATATATTACTGTTCATGAATATATTCAGATATACTTTCCATATTGTTTTTACTGTTCTAGAAATTTTTGCTTCAAATTCTATATGCATGTATTAGCTGTAAGGGTTGGTATTATTGTGTTTTGGAATACAGTGTGTTTTTGCTTAGGCATAACATCTGCATTACCTCCTTAGAAGCTATCTTATAAAATACAATTATTGTTTCAGTTAGAATATTTCAGTGCTATATAGTGTAGTGCACATATATCTATGTATTATGAGATATGTTTTTTTCACTAATTTGTTAATGTTAGATTGCAGTATTGAAAATTAAGAATTTGAGCTGTATGTAAATAAGTAGTGTTCTAATCATGTTGGTATTAGGCATATATGAGATTTAGAGCAAATATAATTTCTATCCAGCTGCAGCTTAATGCAGTACTAATACCTGTTTTTCAGAAAACTAATAATTTTCAAAGAATATTAGTTGCTAAGGTGTATATTCAGGACAGTGTTGCATTGAGTCAGTCAGGAGTGAGTAAAATAAGAAAAGTGCATTTGGTGTTTAACCCTTTGAAGGGCACCGGTATATAATATATACCGGTTGTTTGTCAATTTTTTAACCTCCGAAAAAATGCTAATTTTGCTACACCAAAAGCTGTAATCTTGTGTTTCAAGTGTTTCCTTTTGATTCTAAATGGCAGCATAGTCCTATTAGTGCTCAATATTTTTCAGTTATGAAATTAATAAACCTCTTTCAAAGGTGTCATGTTTCAATATTCATAAATTCCATTGGAGGGGAGGAAAAAATTCAAAATCTTCAAATATATGACGCACACATGCTGAACCTTATATATTTAATGCATTTCAATCAAAACTAATAATTAAAAGAATATTATTTATACGTTTTTTAATGCCGGTATATATTATATACCGGTGCCCCTACTGAGGGTACCTTGCCAATAGATGGCAGCACCAGGCTTCTCTTTCTCTACTCTCTGAGATGACAGAATTTCTTTATATTATAATAGTATATAACGTAGTAACTTGTTTATGATTAATTTACAAGTTGTTTAGGATTCAATATTATGTTCGGAGTGGATGGGGTGTTTAATAATCCTGTGCTAGGACTGAATACAAGTATATTATTTTGTGTTTATTCTTTGTATACTCCACTCAAGTTTTTCATTCGTCTGTTTACCTAAGATTTTAATTTCAGCACTTCGCCCTTTCCCACGCTAAAGACTCATCAATTTCAATAATTCTCGTCTGGCGTCAAAACGTTAAACAACTGTAGGAGGTTGAGTGTGGCAAGTTAGCCCCTAAAGACCCCCGTTGTTTCGTGTTTTCCAAAATCCTACAATGCATCTAAAATGAAAAGAAGTGATTGACGAGCAGGTGTCACACCACTTCACAAAGGAACTGTGATAACATCACACAAAGGGAAAGGTCACTTAAAAATACCGGACATTGGAAATGCACTTTAGCTCCATCTCTTAGTGTAATGGAAAAACTGCTGATTTGAAAGCATGCTTTTATTCATTAGGGTATCTTCTTTGTTACTTTCACATAAGAGACTAGGGAACACAAGAAAATAGGGTTAGGATACAAATAGGTGGTTTTCGAAATACATTTTCTCAGTTGGTGAAAGGAGGGAAAATATTTCTGAGGCCAGTTTTAGATGCAAAACATTTACCTTTGGAAGGAAAAAAACGGGCAAATTTTTAAATAATTTAGAACAGTGAAGTTTTATAGAAAATGCCTAAAAGAGGACTCACTGTAGAGGAAGCACTTACTCTGTTCGAAGAGCTTCCTTCTGATGGCTCAGATATTGCGGTTTCCGATAATTCTGATGAAGAATATTCAGCACAAAATAAAGAAGTATATGTCTCGTATGAATCAGACTTAGACGAGAATCAAAGTCGTGCTGATGATATGCAAGAGATAGACCCTTCTCAGGCATTAGAAATAACGTGGGAAAAAAGAAATGACGTGACAGTAAATCCGGAATTTTCGGAAAGATCAGGGCCATCGGATGAAGTTTTGTCCATGGAAGACGAATCTCCTATTGCCCTATTTCTGTTTTTATTTGACATGGTGCTGATGGAAAATGTAGTTTTCCAGACGAATTTATATGCAACACAAAAGGACAAACATTTTAACAGTTTAAATTTAAACGAACTGTTAAAATTCTTAGGAATAAATTTATTGATGGGAATAAAGAGGATCCCCAGTTACAGGGATTATTGGTCGTCTACACCAGAAATGCATGATGCATACATTTCTGATCAAATGTCCGTGAAACGATTTACGTGGATTTTATCCCATCTACACCTGAATGATAATACTGTTCAACCTCAGAGGGGATCCCCAGAATTTGATAAACTATATAAATTGCGGCCAATTTTGTCAAATTTGGCTGAAAAGTTTTTGAATGCATTACAACCACACCAAAATCAAGCTGTAGACGAGTCGATGATCAAATTTAAAGGTCGTTGTTCGTTGAAGCAATACATGCCAAAGAAACCGATCAAACGTGGCTACAAGGTATGGATGCAATGCGATGAAAGCGGATTCGTCTGCCAATTTGACATTTATACTGGCAAAACAGGTGAAGTAGCAGAAAAAAATTTAGCGGAAAGAGTAGTAAAAAATTTGTGCACTCCATTATATGGGAAAAATCACAACCTTTTTATGGACAATTTTTTCACAACGTATAATTTATTTAGGTTTCTAAAAACGCAAAATATTTATTGTTGTGGAACAGTAAATATGAATAGGAAGAACCTTCCTAAAAATCTTAAAGAGGAAAAAGTCTTGGGCAGAGGAGATTTTGATTTCTCAGTTAGCAGCGACAAGATTACATGCATAAAATGGAAACATAAGAGATGCGTGAATGTCTTATCAAATCAAAATCAACCGACTGAAATTCTTCAAGTACAAAGAAAGGAAAAAGACGGAAATATGAAAAACATTCCCTGTCCAAAAGCTATTGTGGACTATAATAATAACATGGGATTTGTAGATCACTTTGATCATTTGAAAAGTATATATGAAATGACAGGAAAAGCAAAAAATGGTGACATAGAATTTTTTCCATTTTTTAGATGTAACTGTAGTAAACTCTTATATTTTGCATAAAATATGCCACGAAAAATCTGAACAAAAGCCTCTGAAAGATTTTCGGCTAGAAATTGTCACAGGATTAATAAACTTGGGCAAAAGTGATAATATTCCTAAACGTAAAATTTCGGTGAAATCACCTGTTTCCGTAAAAGTACACAAACCCTTTGTACCACAAGCAAAAAGGTTGAAACATGCTGAGCATCTTGCAGTGCGATGCACACTAAGACGATGCGCATTATGCAGCACGGAAAAGAAACAAAAAAGAACAAAATGGATTTGTTCTACTTGTGATATTCCTTTATGCATGCAAACAAATAGTGAAACATGTTTCAAGAAGTTTCATTCGCAATAGCATTTCATGGATAAGTACATGTTTATATTAATTGTAAATTTGTAAAAAGCTTTGGAGTTTTATGTATAATACTTTATGCTTCAGGTTTTATAATTTGCTACAATAACGAAATTTTATAAACTTAGAAAATTAATTGTAAAATAAATGCTATTTTTTTCTGATGAACATTTGGCCATATATTCCAGAAAACATCTGTATAACATATTTAGAATTATTTTGATGTTATTAATTAATTATATAAATTTTCTTTGAAAAAAGATAACAAAAAAGTCTAACATTTCCTTTTTTCCATTACAAATATATTCATTATACACTTCATTTTAGACGTATACAATTTTTTTTAAAATTTTCTATGGTAATATTAACAAAATAATATAACCTGTGTTTGTGAAAAAGTTTAAAAGATGGTTCCACAGGACACATGGGCCTGATAATAAAAAAAAGGGGGGGCTTCTATTGCAGAGATATTTTTCTTCAGCTAAATTATATATTACTACCTTATTTATTCAAAAGTTGAAAAGGGGCCCTTAGGAGGTCAAAGGGGCTGAAAATCGCAATAAGAGCTTTGAGACATATAAAATAATAAAATTGTTTAACAGCATTTCTCCCTGAACAAAGTGATATATTACAACCTATATTTACAAAAAATTAAAAGGGGCCCTTATGAGCCTTGATAGTCGGAAATGTGTGTGTGTGTGTGCGGGGGGGATTCTTGGTATCATAGCAGGAAGCATGCTCTTCTTTATATATTATTTAAAGCATAAAATATAATAATTTTAAAAATGCAACATAATTTTTTAGCCGAGTCGTAGAGTTTCATTTTTTAATTTTCGGCTGTGTTACATCTCCTTGTAACATTATAATAGCTCATTTACAGCATGATAGGCTTACACATGCAGTGTTATATTTACTAAATTTTTTCATAAAATAATTATATTGAATTTAAATCAATTTCACCACCTTTTTACCCATATTTTACATAAATATGTTCAGCTGGATTTCATCGTCAAAATGTATAAAAACATTAATTTAATTTTTTAAATTTTAAATTTCTAGCTAAATTCTAAAAGTTTTTGTCTTTAGATTTGCATAACTATATTCAAGCACCCATCTCTACAGACGTACATCAAAAGAACGCAAAGTTAAATTAAAAAACAAAAATTAACAACTGGCAGCTACCTGGGAAAAAAATGTCGTAGAGGGGCACCGGTATAAAATATATACCGGCTCTCAAAATTCAGGATTTTGCTCTAGATTTTTTTTAAGTCTCAATTTTGTGTTCTTAGGGTCCATAAGTTACAATTCATGCAAAATTTTACAACAATTTAAATTTTTTTACATACCGCCCCTCAAAGGGTTAAAATACCTGCTATGAAATGTGAAAATTTTAGTAATACTGATCAGATTTTTATTGGTGTTAACTATTTTCATGTCACTGAAAGCATGTCATTGAATTGTTCAGTTAAGCCCAGATATGGAGTATGTATGTATATATTAACTTTGAGATATAATAATGAAATGTATAATGAATGTATAGAATATTGAATGTGGTATCTACAATTATGTGGATTTCCAGCATGGAACAAAAAAGATTAGTGATATATCTTGAAGTTCCAGCTACCTTAATTATTATTTGTATTTTAATTTACTATAACCTTACAATTCAGAACCAGATGCAAGCTTAGAAATTCATTCTTTTATACGTGAAGTGCATTTTGATCATGAGATGTAGTGATCACGTTATTCGATTATTGACCTTACCAATGCAATTTAAGTATCGTAACTTAGTTACTGGTGAGGGAGTAATGTTAGAACACTTTGCATTTCACTATCTTGTCAGTAGATGGCTGCACCAGTCCAATACATTGGATTTGAACTTAGCATTTCAGTGGCCTGGTGATAGCTCAGACATTGGTAAAAAAATCAATTTAAATTATGAAAGAAAAGTGTAATAATTATTTGTCATTGCTAATAACTGTAATAATGTGCATTTAATTTTTTAAAATTAAGTGTGTGAATTTTCAGAACATTTTTGTTTTGCTGTGTTATTGTTTTTAAATTTTCATATGTAACTGTAACATTGACTAAAGAGTTGTTGACCATGTGCTTTTTCGTTCAGGACATGTGTTGGTGTTGGATGTGCTGAAGGTGGACGTCTGTAATTTTTTCTGTATAAGTTTTAGTGCTGTTCATGATTATGAATAAAAGTTTGCAATGAGTTGAACTAATAGTCCTTTTAGGCGAGAAATTTGTTTGGCGACATTTTGGAGGGATAAATGAAAAATTATGATAACCTTGGTAACCCTAAATACTGGGCTTTAAAAACATGCCGCCATTTCTGTCCACGTAACTTAAACGAATTTGGTAGATATCAGAGCTTTCATGGCAGGAGGGATAAATTGCATGTTTTTCTTAAAGTTACTTTTGTGTTAGGAAAGTACAACATTTAAAATATTTTTTAAAAAGCCAAAATTTGGTAGTTAAAACTGGAGCTTTTAATATTACATCACATAAGTCTTTACATTTTTTCATATGTCAACTCTGCATGCTAAGGAGATCAAAATTAGCATGGTCTAAAAATACTTATTTGCCTCATATTAGAAATATAGGGATGTGTAATTGCATGAATTCATAGGTTCAAATCAGGACCAAAATTAGGTTTCATTATTGCTTTTATAAAATTTTTATAATTTGTCTGACTATCTAAAATATAATGTTGCTTAGATTATGGAATATATTGCTTATAATTTAGAGTTCTCAAATTTTGTAAATCTGACAACCTAATAGCTGTATATGAATAACCTTCACTGAGTATTATTACTTTCATTAATAGTATGTTGACAGAACAGTCGACTTTTTATTTTAAATTTTATGCAAATTTTCTACATTACTTAAACATTTTACCTAACAGAAATCTGAATTTTTTGTAATAAAAACTCTATAATAAAAGTAAGAGTACAATTATATAAAAATTTGACTACATGGCAAGCACTTAGATACCGATTTCAATGTCTTTAAATGTTATTATTATAAAGTTTAGATATATTCTTATTAAGATATACTTTTATTCTGTTATAAAGTTTAGATGTACAGAACAGAAGGCACACTTTGTGCTTGTGGCAACCACTTGTGGCAAGATAACTTATGATAACAATTAAGTTCAAATGTAAAATTTAAATTCAAATAAATTTGTAGCCAAAGGCTACACAAATCAATTTAATGCAAAGTTAGTTAAAAACTTAACCGGCATGGAATTCAACGATCAGCAATTATAATGCAAGACTGAAGACTACAAATCTTACCTTATCTAGCAACCTAGTAATGTGGTCTCAAAGGCAAAACACGATTTGTTTTACAAACTAAAAACTTCATTTGGATTCTGGTGAGAAAACGGATGGAGGAAATTGACAGTAAAGATCCCAAGCATAAAATAACTCTGGTTACAAAATAAAGGAACGTTACAATGTACTTTGTTCCCTGATTAATTATTCACTACATGAAATAGTGTAATGCATTTTTGTTTGCATCATATACAAATTATTTATTTTATTTAAATGCTGTCCAAAACTGAACAGGATTTTGCAAACATATTGACCATATTTTTCGACCTATAGATGCAACATTTCTTCACTTCAGAAGTAAGATTTAGAATTAAGAAATAAGAAAAATAAGAGAGAATTATGAATAGAAAATAAATATATATGCTGGCTAGCAGAAGAAGGATGCCTTCATAAAGTACTTTTTAAGAGAAACTGGCTCAGATTCACATTACATGTACGGAAAACCACAAAAACTCCCATATAGCCAGCCTGAACTACCACTGTTCAGTGGCTTATCACTCCACTACTAGTGGATTCCAATGACTGTTCGAATTTTTCACAAAAGTCATCATTTAAGATTATTGTATTATTACCATTGGTACAAAATTTACTCATTATAATAATTTAATTTTAGCTTTTAAATTATAATCATAAATTACTTGTAATAAATTGAGGGATTAAAAAAGACCCACTTCTTAATATTTTTACTATTTACAAAATTTAATCATAAAATGTATTTCTAACACTGGTACAAAACTTGCCCATTATAATTTAATTTGATTTCCTTCACTTTGAAATATTTTTTTATTTTCTTTTAATAACAGAATCTAAGAAACTAAAGTAACATATACTAGTTTGAAATGCATTTATTAACCTTTTGTAAATTTCATTATTCATAACATAAAAATTAACCTTTTTTTAATTTAAAATATTAGCTAAGTACTAATATAATATAAATATTAGCGAACTACTTGAAATATTTATGTTTAATACATTAATATTATATTTTGTAATTTAAAATATTAGCCTTTTGTAAATTTCATGTTCATTACTCATAACATAATCACTGCCATAAATTCATTTACGGTAGTGTTTCAAGAATTTATCATAGCAGTACTAGAAATGTTGAAAATTAGAGAAAGACTGTTTATTCTGATCAAGAGCTTATTTTTTAGGATTGTCATTTAGTCTAGATCGGATTTTGTTGACAATCCGCCATTTTTTTCCGATCTTCAAAGCTGGGTCTACCTTAGTGACCAAAGTTTGTCGCCAAATCAAAAAATCGCCAAAAGGACCACTACTAAAGCTGTTTTAAATTCTTAAAAACGCAGCAAGCAGTTTGCGATTCTGCACTTTCTCCCAATTTCACACCTAATCTTTGTCATGATTAAGCACTTTTGTTCCATAAAAGTTCTAGCATAAGCGTAAATAGGCTAGCAGATTGTTGGAAAAAAATGTTGAGTAAAAAAAAAAAAAGAAAGAAAACATGCCTTTACTTCGTGAAAACAAAATGGCGTCCAAACAAAAACTAGCAGCATGCTGTACCAGGGTTGGTCGCTAAAAAATCGCCAAGTTACCATAATCCAAAGATTAACCAAAACGGCATAATAAACGCTCTTCTGTGTAAAAAATAAAAAATTAATCTGGTTTAATATTATATTATATGAACATAATTTGCATTTAAAAAGTATTACTGACTGGTGAAAATTGCTAAATTATCACTGATTAGTTTAAAACAAGTAAAGTAATTGCTATAAATATCGGGGAGATTGACTGGGGGATAACTCTCTTGTCCTGGCTAAGATATGTGCATAATCAGTCCTAGCAGTGACTGGAACCATTGATTCTTTGATGATATGTTCAGACTCGGCAGGGACCGTCTTGTCTGCTTCTTGGTTGTGAGGGAATGTTTAGACATTGAAAGGCTGTCCTTAGGGTTTCAGCTGTCCTAGATCAACATAGGGAGCCAGACTAAGACCTGTATTTCATTCTCTCTGTAGGTCACTGGTTGGGGCCCAATTGCCACTGACTTTTGATTCAGTTCTTTGGCTGTGTTCAAATTTGTCACCCAGGGTTGAGGGCAGGAGCTGTTATGCCACCCTGGACGCCTCTGGAGAAAGAGGTGCAATAACCAAAATACCCGGGTCTCTGGGAGTCTCCATCTCTAATACTATTGTTATAAATCCGTCCAATACTGTTGTTATAAATGTATTAAGTACATTTTCATGCATTTTAAATAATTTATTAAAATATTTAAGTGTACTTGATTATTTAATTCACGAGTTAAGTACAATAGCCGATTCTGACTGTTTTTTTAGACAAAATTAAGATCTCAAATAATTTATTATTAAGTTGTCTGAAGTTTTTCAGCTATAACTTTAGTAAACTGTAATGCTGAGTTATTCTTAATGCAGTTTCCGCATTCATTTATGAATTATTTTTAAAAGACCTAAGTTTGTTACTATTTAGTGACTAGAAATGAAAATACTTGGTTTTATAACTAAATGCTTTTTAAGGAAATTCTGAAGCATTAATCATATAAAGTAAAACTTATAAAAATATAATTATGGCTTTTCTTTTTACACCGGACAAAATACTGCGTACCTGTAGTTATGTTGGCTTTAAAAGTATATATTTATTCAAATGGACTACAGTATTACACACCTGCAGCTTTGTTACTTTCAACAATATGTTCTCTTTCTGAATTTTATATATCTTCCATAGTCCAGTTAATTAACTCTCTCAGTATCCTGAACTGTTTGAAACCAGACTAATTTGGGAATAAGATGAGAAAAATGATAACTGATTTAAAAAAAAAAACGATAATATGAAAACAAAGATATAAATAAAAACCATAAACAAATTCAAAGACCCGTATTAAATATAATTTTTAAATTGCTTGTTTTCTGCAGTTCTTTCTTTATTCCCCGAAAATTGCAATATCGATTTGCAGTTCTTCTTTGACCTTTTCTTTTTATATGTTGTTTTGCAGCTATAAATTGCACTGTTTAATCGTTGTAAGTCTGTGTTCAACATTAAGATCACCTTCCGTAATATTGCTCTGATAAGGTTTCAACCATTCTAATAATTTTTATTGTTGTTCAGCTTCTCATGTAGTCACTTCAGCACAGTTGTTGTTGTCATCTGAGTTGTCCTCCCATTCTTTATAAAACTGTTATTCAGCTATGTTAATAAGCATTTCATTATGTAATTCGTGGTTGTTTGATTTGATGTACTCATTTACCTAGATAGAATCATCACTCTTTGAAATCAAGTTGCTGTTCAGTTCTGTATATAATTAATGACTTAAAATGTTTCTGATTATTGTAGCTGTTCCAAAATTCCATTTAAGTAAATGCATTTTCTCTTGTTGTAGCTTATATGGTTTGTGGAAATGTGCAACCCAAATAATAGGCTTTAAATATTGATTGTTTGCTGTCTAAACCAAAGAACAAATGTCCCCAGCTAAGCTACCTACACATATAACAAGGCTTTCCAGAAAATATGTAAGGTTTCACTCACTTTAAAACTGCATAAAATTTAATTACAAAGAGCAAGGCTTGACTGTGTAAAGAGAAAAACTGATAATTTCTGTATTAAAAAATAATTATTTGAGTTAATTTCTTAGTGTTTATTTTTATTTGGCTGAATTAAAATTTAGTTTGTTTTGAAATTTTTAGACCAGGCTAATAAACCTGGTATGTAAGGTATTGTTCATATAGTGGTTAACCCCTTAAGGACCAGTGCCGGGAAAACAAAGCGCAGTCACGAGATCGGACCCGCTGAAATGGATTGTCACCTCTGGCCCGCGCATTTTCAGCATTTAAGCCTAATTTTACAAAAAAAAAAAAAAAAAAATGTTTAAAATCAGCATTTTAATATTATGACTTCAATTTTTGAAGTTGCGTATTTTATGTACTTGTTTTTAATATGTATTAATATAAAGAATATCACATTAATAGAAATAAATTGAACAGGAAAAATACTAAAATCATAACTATACACACGGAAATAAATACTATAAACATGAAAAAAAATTACAAATACAAAATTAAAAAAAAAAAAAAAAACCTAAACAAGAATTATCTGTAGGTAATTAAATTCCAATTTAAAAATTCTGCTGTGTGTGGAATAATTCAAAACAAAGATCGACACACAGCCGTACATTACATATTTTACACTCAAAATACGTTGTTTATTTTTGCTTTTCCTTGGTTTTAGCGCACACAGCACAGCTTTTCCTACCTTTATTACCTTTTCCGTCAATGTAAATTTTCAGAAACTGTCTTCCAGTTAGACGGAAAGGTCGAGTGTCTGATGACTTTGGACAGGTTTTTAAGTAAGGTCTTTTAGCCATGGCTAACGGAATGAACTGAGTATAACCCCAACACCATGTCCCAAAACTTCTTCAAAAGACACTCAGAAATATTTCATCCTCAAAACCTGTATGACATCAGGTTTATATTAGAAAACTTCCTGTTTTTTAAATTGAAAACAGTGTCCACGATGACCGGAAAGTGGTCAAGGAAAGACCTCCCCCCCCCACTGGCAGGATATGTTACTGATCACGTCAATGTAAAGTAAATATATACCAAAATATAATGCCTGTGTTATTATATATAATGACCTATTAAATCGAGTAAGAAAAACAAAAACGTTGGCTCTTTCCTGAGAAAGGTGAGTTAATAAGATGCATTACACATTGAGAAAGGTGAGTCTTTTCCCTTCTGGTAATAATGTTGCAATGTTACTTTTTAATTAACCAAGAAAGTTTATGTTAAGTTTCAAAATAAATAGAAACACACACACACACACACACACACACAAAAAAAAAAAGAAAGAAAGAAAATCCTAACGAAATAAACAAAAACGCCTGTGCTTCTTTAATGCACAGGCGTACTTATAAAGAGTTGTGATTTCCAGTTTGTTTATTTCAATAAATATATGAAAACCAGAAGCACAAAACAGAAACTAATGCCAGTATATGAAAGTCAAATGCCGTATGAATCGACCTATGTGAAAACAGTTGCCACTTATCTCCATCTGCTGGCTTATAAAAATTCAAATAAATCGTTCCGTTTTAGTGTTACGTATATGGGATGCTGGATTGGTAGGAGTAGAATCATTGCATCGCGGATACGTGACGCTGGTCCTGAACGGGTTAATGACACTACCTGCTATACTGATGGGCTTGGGTTTGAATCCTGGAAATGACATGGATCTTTGTTAAGGTATAATGTCTATATGGCAAGGAGGGGAGCACACAAAGTACCTAGCATGTCAAACATTCTCTCGAGAGGTTGCTGGTAGGGGAAGAGGGATGGGAGACCCTCGGACTGCCCCCCTCCAGTATATTCTCCCTGAAAAATGGGGCAGAAGCTTAACAGTTAGCTGATTTCAGCTATATCACATTCACCTGTGATACTATAGATGTGCTGGCTTAGTTTCTGTCTACCTGTTTAGAAAAATATATGGCTATGCTTAACACTGTCAGGAATCCTATGAATATGCTGCTGTAAAAAACAATTTATGATTTTACCGTTGAATTTGATGTGGCATAAGCGTGAAGAACGCAGTATTTTGTAATGAAGTTAAAAAGAAAAAATGTTGTGTTAGCAGGAATGAGCCCAAGAGCAGATTGGCAATCTGAGAGCTTGATATCATAGAAAATCCAGTTAGAAATCTTTTTTAAAAATCTTTTCAGATATTTTTTGGTTAAGTTTTTTATTGATAATTAATTTTCTCTTGTTTTATCTTCACTTGAGGCAGATGCCTAACTTACTTCGCCTGTTGTCGTGGTTTAGGGGGTTCTCAAGGGTCCCTGAACAACTTCACTCTGTTATGGTGAGCATTCTTTCAGAGGCAGTGCTGAACAATTTAATGGTGTTATTGCATGTATGACAAAGCTTTGCACAGCTTTTTCACGAACTGTGCAAAGCTTTTTCTGCACAGTTCGTTTTGATTTAATATGCATGTAACAAGAGGATTTGGAAATCCAGAAATCTTATGTCACAAGGTTGTTTGAAGCCCAGATGTGAATGTTTGGTGTGAGATGCTGCATGACAAGATTTTAGAACCATTTATCTTTAATGAACAAACAAAAATGGCCAGAGTTTAGCTTGATACATTGATTAATTGCATTTGCCTACACTTGGAAGTTCGTCAGCCAGAGCTGATTTTGCTAGTCATCTAGGTTTTGTAACTTGTACTTTGAACCATGTTTGTGAAAATGTGACCAGTACTAAAAATATAAATTGTTCCATTCCCAAGCTATTAAAGTTGTTCAGGCACTTTGTGGATGCCTTGTGTGTGTGTATATATATAATAGATAATTATTAATTTTCTATTTATGATTATCTCATATATATATTTGAACCAGATGTGTAATAGTTCATTTCTGTATCATGATCAAATTCAGTATTTTATTTCTTTTTTGATTGCAAAGGGATTTCAGCAGTTAGAGTTTTAAGTGTACTTCTAATCAAATTAATAGTGGGTAATGATAGGCATTTAATTATATTAGCTATAAGACAAAATTAGAATTTGTCAATCAGATAACATATAATTTTAACATTAATAATTATCTTAATGTTTTCCCTCTAAATTTAGTAGAAACAGTAATTAAAATTAACATATTCATTTTTTGTTATGCTGTATTCTTATATGTTAAAAAAACTACTCAAATGCATTATGCATTCATTTCTTGTAAATAAGGGACAGTAAAAGAAATTACAGTAGTCCCTCCCAATAAGGGACATCCACCAGACATCTGTGTCCCTTCTTCTGAGTGTACATCCCCCAAAAAATATAATTTGATTAGAAATTCAGATTGTATCAAGCTTTAAGTAAATTAGATATAAATATGTAACATAGTCACAGGTGTTATTTGAATCCAAAGTTCATGAAAAATGAAAATTCTTAATTTAAAAAGTTTAATTATTGCAAAAGTGAATAATGAACAATACACATGTATTTGTATAATCCACATATGTACATGTAAACTAGTGTGCAAAATTAAGAGAATTTGCATTATGTTAAATTTCTGGAAAACTAATGGACAGATTTTAATGAATTTGGTGTGAGCCAACATTTATAACAGAGAATGAGATGTACCATTCAAAAGTAATTTTATGTGCATATGATTCTCAATAAAGCTCATAGTGCAGGAAGGTCCAAAATCCATCTTGTGATATCAAACTGCAACTGAGTCTAATATGAGAGTAGTTCCTTCTCATAGCCAGACAGGAGGCATAGTGTGACCACATACTGGACAGGAATCCCTGTGGCAGTGATTCCCACTCCTGCAGCAAGGCAATTTTCAACTCCAAAATAGTTCTTGGTAGAGGATGGCAAGATGAAATTGTCCTTCCAAGAGCATCGCAGACATGCTCTAGAGGGATCAGGTTAGGAGATCTGGTTAGCCTATGCATGTGCAAATATTTTCAAGCTTCCAGGTAATAAATAGTTGACAATCTAAGTCATTAAGTGGACGAGCGTTGTCATCCATTAATACAATATTGGCCGGCAGTTGTACTCAGAATTTATCTCGCATCAATGCTATTATTTCATAATTGGATGTGAACGTGAAATAATATAAATAATTTTTAATATAATAATAATGTTTAATATCAACAAATTTATTTGATATTTCTTTTTGGTATGGTAAGCAAGTTACTTGTTACTGGTCAACAATGTGTTAACAGGAACAAGTACCGACTGTGCTCCTGAAAAGTTGAAAATAGGGCTCTTATGATCTCTGCATATCTCAGAGCGGTCAGTGAGCCTTTGTTAACCCTTTGACGCGCGCTATATTATTTTAAAAATTTGTTTAACTAAAAACACTAGAAATCGAATATTATGATCCTAGAGACAAATAATATATGAATTTAAAAAAATCTACTCCCGCCCATTAATCTGTGAGTGGTGGTTTCGCTATGAAACCAGCATGTGTCTAGGACTTTGAAACTTACTGAGTTAGTAGGAAAAAACAACTTGCCTTTTTCCGCACGCATTTCCAATGAATGACGAAATTTGCGAATAAAAAAAACTGCATTTAAAAATTGCATCAAATATAAAATTTTTACTTTATTTTACAAAGTATATCATCAGAAAAAAAATTATAATTTATGTAATTTTTCTGCAGGAGTGAAAACATAAGAACGTACATAATAAGGAAATCAGGACGCATTTCCAATGAATGACGAAATTTGCGAATAAAAAAAATCTGCATTTAAAAATTGCATCAAATATAAAATTTTTACTTTATTTTACAAAGTATATCATCAGAAAAAAAAATTATAATTTATGTAATTTTTCTGCAGGAGTGAAAACATAAGAACGTACATAATAAAGAAATCGGGATAAATATATTAAAAAAACTCAATAGAATATTAAAAAGCTCGGTAATTTTTTTTAATGTCAAAGAACTAAGTTATTTTTTTATGGAACTGTTCAAAGCATGTTTTATCTTTTTGGTACATGCATAAGTCAACACTGCACGTTTCGCACTTGTATCTTGTTCTAGGAGGTTTCTCCCTTGTGCTACAAAATCTACACCACCGGGTTTTGCATTTTATTGGCATATGTCCTGCGTTCTTTAGTCGTTTTTCATCTGGCACATAAAATTTACGTTTTTTTATGTTGATAGGCAGGCTTGATCTTTTTCACTTTGGTACGAATCCTTCGTTTCCCATTCATATCATATTACTGATTATATTCATTCTGAAAGACTTGAGTATTTTCAAACTGGGGTCACTTTCTGGAAGCATTCGGTATATAATGAAGGCGTTTATAATGGTGACATCAATAAAATGCAAGAAGATTCGATGCCACCATTTTTTACTTTTTCTATCAATTTCATATAGGCTTTTTAGTTGGTCAAAATAGTCCACATATTCCATATTCCCAAAATAATTTAGAAAATCACAGTACTAGCATAGAGAGCAAGCATATTGAAAGCAGAGAAAAATCTCTGGAAAGAAAAATATTTTATGGGGGCAGGTGCATGTATTGTTTGGTAATACAATAACTCTGCGATTTCAAAACCCCTTATCTATATCCGGGTGAAAATAAACACTTCTATTTCAAAGCAGCAAACATTACTATAAAGAGCAGTGGTTTCAGGGCACGTAACGCATGTGAGCATTGTAACGCAATGCTCTAGTGGGGCAGTGGTCGCGCCCTGAAACCACAAAGGAAATATCATAAATATACACAGGTTGTTTATATATGCAGTTTAATTATTGCTGTATTTTTATTGTTTATGATAGAAATAATGATGTGCGATAAAAATTTTTTTTTAATTTTAAGTTATTAATATAAATAAAAGGAAGTTATTTTGTCTCACTGAAAATGAATTTTAAAAGGCATCCGATTTAAAATACTAAGACCTAAAAAATGTATAGTTCTGCAGTAATTTTGTGTTATTTAGAGGTAAAAGATAAGTAATCAATCGGTTTTTCACTCAAACAGTTTGGAAACAGGAGCGGGAAAAATTTCGAAAATTGGTGGTTTCAGGGCGCGACCACTGCCCGTCAAAGGATGCAGGGGCATATAGCCGTCCAACATAATGCCTTTCCAAACCATTATACCATCACCACCATAATGATCTTTTTCCCTGATGAAGGGATGGTATTATGTTCCAGGTACATCAGAATCCGAAAATCAATGTCCAGGCTAAATCTCAAATCATCTGTAAAAAGCACAGTGTTCCACTGCAGTCTCATCCAAAGCACATATTGTCTGCACCATGTTAACTCCTTTACATCTAATTCGCCCCACACGGCCCTACATTGAAACAACCAGAACTGTCTAAAAACGGCCGAGATTGTAATCTTGTTTTCTTCCCTTCCCCTAAGATATGCAATTGCAGGTGCAGTTTCCCCAAATGCATTGTATCAGTTTACTGCAGACAGCTTGTCCTAAGAAATTTCTTATCTTTTTGTTGATCATGACATTTCGTTGTTATTCTTTTGTTGCACAGTGTGCTTTTAAGCTTTAAACAGCAATAAAAGAGCAATTTAAAAATTTAAGGATTATATTTATTTTTAAACAATTTATTCCTTCCTATAAAAATAACAGAAATAAACAAAGTCGGGATCATAACAAAGCCAGAAAGGCTTTTTGGTCTGACCTTCAGAGTAGTTTTATAAAGAACGGGGTCAAAGGCTAATGGAATCTTTGTTAGAAAGTACAAAGAATGTCATTGGAAATCTTCACACCTATTTTCTGCTGTGAAACTGGAAAACTATTCCGGGCGCTTCGGTATTTTGAGGACATAAGTTAGTGAAGGGTCTGGATTTCAAAGAGTTAAACATACTCTCTTGCATGCTGCAGGGACCGAGTCTTCTGGCATACAGCCCTATCTCAAGAAGATTTTTGGCAAGTGTAAACAGTGTAACTCAAATTCCAGTGGCAGTATAGCTCTAATAGAACTAAAAGTGCCAAATGATGATCCTCATTTGTCGTCATTGATCTTGATCAACCTTGTCCAGGTCTCCTCGATATGTATGAATCCAGTGTCTTGAAACAGTTTTCCACAGACTGCAGATGACTCTGGGTATTACACAAGCTCTGTAGCCACCTGCACTTTTGATTGGCCTGCGTGCAATATACCAACGAGAGGTAAATGCTGTGAAGGCACACAAATATCCAAAAACTCCTTGTGTTCTTATATTCCCTCTACAGTCACAACTCTGCCAGACGTGCCCATGAATGCTTATATATTTGACTCGGAATATTTGCATAATTCCTTCGGTGGCATAATTAGTACCTTTGCAAATTCTCTTAATTTTGCATATGGGCTTATATATAATTTAATTTAGAGAGTGATTTCTTTAACAGGTATTATTTGAAAAAAAATTGCATGTATAAATATTAAGTAGCACAACATCTTAATCTCATTAAAATAGAAATTACTGTGCTGAAAATCATACAAAGCAACAAAAATAATATAAACATACTTAGCATTTAATTTGTAGCAATGCTATTTTAATAGTGAACCAGTAAGGTGGATAGGTTAATCTTTTATCAGTATTACAATTGAGATCTATTTACAGAACTCGTAAATTGCAGAGTTCAGCGATTTGTATACAGCTACATTTATCAAAAGATGTTATAAAGCATTAAAATTTTGTGCGACTGAATACAGCATTGCAATTATTGTTATTTGAATCAATTATACTTAATTTTATAATATTACAATAGAATAATATCAGTGCTGCTCCTTTGAAACCTAAAGCCAGCACATCATCTCTTTGATGCCTTTCTGAGTATTTTAAATGTGCCAGGTATAGCCCACTTTGAAAAAACATTCCATTGTCCTTTGTTGCAAGTGTACTTACAGCTGCTAAGCTATTTACTGTATTAATGGTTTCAGTGTGATGTTTAAAAATAAGTTATTGTCAGAGTAATCTCTGAAGTACGTTGCAGTTATGACACTGGAAATACAGTTTAATTATGTGAAATATTAGACTCATAGCTTTTCTTTGTAGGTTCATAGGAAAGGTCTGCTACTGGCTAATCCTGAATTGTAGCAGATACTGTATGTACAGGAAAGTGATGTAAGTAGTAGATTTGTTTTATACTGTTTAAATGCTTGAGTTTTTTTTTTTTTTTATCTTAATATATATTTAGCCAAATTAGATAATGTAAAAGCAAATGATGCTCAGATCTTTATAGATGTCCTGTAGAAGTAAGACTTAGAATGTTTTACACTAATAGAAAAATACAGTGTCCATTAATGAAGTTTCTCTATTGAGAGCTGCCTAAAACTGTAATCGTTTGTCAGAAGTGTGTGAATCTTTGTGTATAGTATAATGAAATAATTGGAAGGACATTTAATAAAAAAGCCATTTAGTTCAAATATCAGCAGTATAGTAAATGGCACATTCGGTATACATTTACAGAAGTAGACATTTTGATATATACAATTTTCATTAAAAAAAAACAGGCTGCATATGGTGGCTATCATTGTCAGCTACCCTCTGAAATCACAAGATATCAAGTTCTACAGTCGAGCAAATTGTTGGACGTGTGCTTGTGTTGTGAAATGCTGTCGGGTAACTTGCTGGGGAAAGTCAAAAATGGCATGGAATCAGGAAGGCCACATGTAATGATACTACTGACTGTTCTTCTGTGGTGTCTTTTGAAAATATTTTTAACACTCTGCAGTGTATGGAATTCTGTCTTGCATAAAAACTTTGCTTCCAATGCCAGATCAGTTTCATTCTCTAGAAGTGCTGCATATTGCATCTCGGTTATTAGGCATCCATTGGAATTTTAGGAGTTAACATGTAGACGTATGGCCCTAGAATAAATGAAGCATGTCATCTGTGTCGTACATTTGGGAAATGCAATAGATTGTGTATGTTTGAGTACTGATTTTGTGAATCCCAAATTAAGCAGTTGTGAGTATTCAACAATCCAAATGAAAAATGTGTGTTTTTTTGTCTAGAGGATGTTTTAAAGCAATTTTGAGCCAATTTCTCAGTGAGCAAGAAACTGTAGTGGGGATGTCAGAATCATGTGGAAGCAACTGCTGTACAAGTCAGTGTCTGTACAGATAATATCAGAGGATATTCTATAGAATCTTACTTGCAGTTAAACACAGCCCATCCAACTCCTGTGTTATGCAGTGAACATAATAATGCTGGCCATGAAATTTGAAGGTCTGTCCTTCCCATCTACAATTGCAACCTCCTCTAATATCTCTGTAGAAAAGGTTGTTTTTCTTTTTTTAGTACGAATTGCCAACATAGTAACATTGCTTCTAATTTCATGATCGCTTTTCGGAGTCATTTAATGACTGAAACGTTTCGAAGCCTCTACAGAGTAAGAAATATCTGCAATGCATCTGGTGCAGAATCAGTATTTCGATAAAAGAATTTAACTAGCAAAAGGTGATCTTGCAAATCGGAAATCACTATGAATGGTGACCACACTCAAAATAAGTTCTCTGCAACAGCTGCTGCTTGGCACTGAAAAACCTTAGCATGTGTGCTGTGGTGTTTCAAAAGTAGGTCACCCACCAATGATGATATTCAAAAATAAATTGGTTTTATTTTAAATGTGTTTTTAATCCTTTATTATGCTGTACACTAAGTTTCACACTTTTTTGGTGACTGGTTACAGTTCTAGGCAGCTGCGCTGTATAATCATTTTATCCCAATTGACATAGTAAAAAAAAAAAAAAAAATATTACCAGACACATCACTGATGTTAACCAAAGTGCCATCTTTTCAAATTATTCCTGAGAGATTGTTTGATTATGAAAGTAATTAGTTTAGAAGATTAAGTAAGTGAAACTATGTAAATATTAATCCTGTTTCTAAATACAAGTCGAATTTTTACCTTAGTTTGTTAAACTTTACAGAAATAGTCTATCTTTTTTAAACATATTCCATGAAACCTTTGTTTTAAATGTCTAGAAACAGTTTCATGAGTAAAGGCCAATTTACATTTCTCTGAGTGACTTTCAGCGAGCCCCTTGCAACGGCATCTCAAACCGAGTGAACAGACCTGTAATTTGATAGATTGTTCTCACCAGTCAGAGCCAGACTGGCAACTCGCCTCCGTTTGTTTGTAAAATGGATACCGACATGGCAGTTGCAATGCTTGAAGTTAGCGAAGCAGTTTCCAATGAATTAATTTCTGTTCTGGGGGGAGAGAAGAAGAAATGGAAATCAATATGTGACTGGGTAGCTTGCCGTGATGCATTAAATCGACTTTTAAAATGAACTTCGGGGTGAGGATATCCGAAGTTAGAAAAACTTCATCAGAATAGATGAAGGATAGTTTAGAACTTTATTGGGAATGGTCACTCCTTATTCAAAAAAAAAAAAAAAAGGTTCTTTCAGGATGCTCTGCCAGCAAAATTAAAACGCAGATAGTGCTTCAATTTCTGACGGCGGGCGACTCCTACAGTTCTCTGCAATATTTATTTCGAGTGCCAAAATGCACAATCAGCATATTTATTCCAGAAGTGTGAAAGGCCATTTTGTGTGTATGAGGTTGAGCAAAAATTATTAATCTTTTGCTTGAGCTTTCAAACACCCTCAAATTTTAACATGTTAGTAATATCCACATACGCCTTCTGTCGGCAATTTTTACTTTAATACTTCCGACTGATTCTATGTCAATACAATTGAATTTTTTGTTCAAATAAAAAGGAAAGTCTGTAAATAAAATTTCAAAATTTTAGCTTATATTTTATTAGGTGTAATTGGCCATGAGTAGAAACTGGTTTTAAGACATTTATAGCAACAAAATCAAATGTTTGCTCTTTCATTTATTTTTTAAATGAAAACAGTATTTTATTAGGTAGTTGAGTAACGTATAATTTAACTGTTTTTTTTTATTATTAAAAAAAATTCAGGAATAAATATTTTAAATCTGATACCCTAATTTAATTTTCTTCTGTGTTTTTTCTACAATATCAAAAACCGAAATGCATTCTGACCAGTAGTTATATCCTTATTATATTTAGGTAATAGTATACAGTGGTTGTAATATTCAGATAGGGAAGTATACCATAATACTTCACAAGATGCATATATATTAAAAAATGCCACAGTTAGATTATCGCTCTTTCTCAGCATTTTCATCATAACGAAAAAATTGGGCATGGCATCTCTGCGAAAACTGCTTGGAGTTGCTGCCTGGATAGATTTTCATCTGTTTTGAAATAGAAACGCAATCACTGACTCATCTCTCCAACGTTTCTATTCGGACGAAGTGAGCATTTACATTGTCAAAAAAGTCATAGCGAGAGGCTCGCTGTGCGTCACTCGGAGAGGTGTAAACTGGCCTTCAGATATGAAATCACAGTGGCATAGCTACAACCATTAGACTCAAACTTTCTAAGTTATGAGTCTAAAAAGTAGCCTGATGATTCTCGTGGTGGTGATGAAATGCCATTGGTTGTTTTATTTCCCTTTACATAGCAGACTTTTGATGTGCTTGTTTTGTACATACTTCAGAACCTCTTGTCAGAGAATGCAAATAATTCAGAAGTGCCAGACATTATATTCTGAACTTTATCTTTTTTTCTTTTTAAGAACTTGCAATATGTAAACTCGGTTTCAAAAGTTTTTAAATTTTTATACAGTAAAATTCTGGGTTCTATCTGATTACCCCCCTCAAAGTATACATGAGGTAATGCACTATGTCGCAAAAATATATTGGCACCCTAGGCATGCGTGCATGCAGAGTAGATGATGGCTGATTTCCATCTTCAGATTCAACGGTAATTTTTCTGGTTAGTTTGTTTTGATTGCATTCGATATTTCTTTTCGTACAAAGAATCGTTATGGAACTGTGGAGTTCCTAGGCTGATGAACATGAAAGTGTTGCATTTCTTCAGGAATCTGCTGTTTTCTTCAACAAAGAAAGCAGTAATTTTCATTCCATAAAGTTGCACTTAACGATTGAATTTTATGGATCAAAATTTGTGCAGTCCTCTGATGTTTTTAAAGCAAAATCAAATCACTGTGTACATTAGGAGAACAACAGTATGTGGAGACAGTTTTTGAAGCTAAAACAGATTGCTGTCTACATGGTGAGAAGAGCAAACAGAAAAGTAAGTATTTTATTATGGACATTTTATGCATTTTTGATTTTTGTCAATTGTTTGCTGTTTTATGTAATTCCTACTGTGCTGCCCTTTTTGAAAATGACTGTTGTCTTTCATGTCTTAGCTTGGCGAAAAATTAGTCGGCAACTGTATAAGGTATTTCTTCCACCTTCTTGGTGTGGTGGTCTGCATGCTGGGCGCGTATTCCAGAGGTCCGTGGTTTGATTTCCGGCAAAGGCATTGGACTCGAGTCCTGAACCCCTGGAATGCACTCTGAGTGTGCTACTTTATAAGGTATTTCTTCTGCCTTCGTGGTGTAGTGATCTGCATGCTGGGCGCATATTCCAGAAGTCGGTGGTTCGGTTCCCGGGGAAGGCGTTGCTCATTTTTCATATTTCCTGCTTCCAAAAAATTACGTAATGTCTCTACAGTGGCGCATGAACTAAAAAGGTGGTGGATGATGATTCTCCACACCCAGGATTTGGCAACTGGGTCCCCTAAAAACCCCAGTTGCCCTCTAAAAGGAGAAGTATATAAAGTATTTCTCCTGCCTTCTTAGCGTGCATTTGTGGTGTGGTATTCTGCACACTGGGCACGTATTTCAGAGATCCGTGGTTTGATTTCCAGCGAACGCGTTGCACATTTTTCATCTTTCCTGCTTCCAAAATACCTAATGTCTCTACAACTGTTGGCAAATTTTCGGGAAGAGGGTGGTGATATTTAGAAAGTGCAGAACTCTGATGATCAGCACTCTATTTTCGATCTCAAGAAACAATATTCCTCAAAAAATTCAACACGGAAGGTTTTTATGCTTCGCCATTCAGCACTACATGGCAAAGGAGGCATGCCTTGTAGAACACTTTTTTAAGGAAAACTATCCACTTTACACATGAGGAAAACCACAAAAATCTCATGCAGCCAGACCGTTTGCCAGGATTCGAGCTCCAAACTGAACTACCAGTGTTTAGCAACATTTTTTTATTATGTGTATGTGCCAAATATTCTATATTTTTAACATATTTTGATGGAAGAAGCAAGTTTACTTTAATATGAAGTTATATGGCATTTTCTGCTTATACATCGTGCTTTCATTTTATAGTAAACATGCAAAGTTGTGTTTTTTCAAATTTTTCATTTTAGAAAAATTGGTCTTTTGCATGTATATTCAGCTATCTTTTAAAATTAATTTTGAGTTTATATGGTTATCATGTGTAAAAATAAGAATATATTTTCACAACTTCTCAAACTCAGAGTTCCAACTTAAATGCACTTAATAGCTGGTTTGTTTTTATTCCCCTCAGCCGCAGCACTTGCTTGTATTGGAGGCAAATAGGGATAGATTATTAAAAATTACATTCATTGAAATTTTTCTAGCATCAAAAAAAAAAAAAAATTAGTAAGAAAAATGGCCTAGAGACTGCTAATAGGTCCCAAATTCCAGTTATTCAACTTTTTATTGACTGCTACCACTATTATATGTCTACTTATACATGCATGGATCATAATGAAAGAATTACCGTGGGAATTAGGGAACACTTTGCTGCAAGCTTTTTTATAAGCAATGTGTTTATTTTTCGTTAAAAAGGAAAGTCCAGTAACATCTGCTGTCCTTTTCTCTGATCTGGAATGCATTACTCAATTGCCTTTCTTTGGAAGAATAGGAGAGAGTTTTCGGTTAATGCCGTAGTCTTAGGAGGTTCTTAGGTGTCTTATCTCATTCCTGATGAAGAACCCGTTATAAAAAGAGAACTGTTTCCACTGTTATGAGAAAAACATCTGATAGTGTTGGGATATAGTTTCATATGTGTGTTTTATTTCCTCATAAGTGGTTAATAAGGGGAAGATGTCTTCAAAACCAAGGAATTCTGTGTTCTAAATTGTAGATAGTCTAAGTCATAATATTATATCATCGCGAACTTTGTACTTAATTGATAAGGAATTTTATATATAATTAAAGTATGATCAATATTTCAATTCATTGGAAATTTGGTTAAATGGGCTTCATATGAAAAATTATATTTTATTATTTACATAACTCACCCTACTCACTGTGCAAAAGTTGATTTCATAAAATTATATGCTTTTTTTTTTGAGAAATTTTTTAATTGCATTAATATGATTTTAGTTAATTAAAATGACTAATAAAATCCATATGATTTCACAGAACACAATATGCTGATCTTTGTATATCGTATTCTGTGAATGCATATTGCATCTAGACGCAGTGGCGTAGCTAGGGTGGGGCAAGAGGAGACATTCGTCCTCGGGCGCAACATCCAAGGGGCGCCAAATTGATGATACACATTTCAGAATGAAATGTTTTCCATTCTTGGAACACAGAAAGGTGCGCAAAATCTTTAGGTGTCCCCAGGCGCTGAAAACCTTAGCTACGCCTCTGATCTAGAATTAATATAAAGAAATAACCATTCAAGTCCATTTTAACATTTCGTTGAAAGTGAACAAATTAAAATAAATTTCCCTTCTTTTCAAATCTTCTGACGAAACTGTCCGATGAATTGAAAATTGATACTTAGTCTGCTTTCGAGATTTTTAGCTTCTAAAAGCGAAACCTGTAGGAAAAATTAAAAAAAAAGAAAAAGAAAAAGAAAAACTGGCTATATGTGTAGAGGAACCTCCCCTTTTTTTCTGAAATCGAATCCAGAATATAACTAGGAATTTTCAGAACAATCGATGAATTGCTCAGCTGTTTTATGTTATGCTAGTACTGATCTACAAATTAGATGAATTGGACAAGAGTTGCATATTAATTTCAATCTTCTGTATGTTTAATTTTATTCAGTCTTGTTACTGTTAAATGCTGAAGTTCAGATGACCGAAAAAAAATGGGTGCATAGGAATTTTAAAAAATTTCTGCAGAAATAAACGCAAGAAAATACAAATTATGATAAATAAGTATTTTCTTTAATTCATGACGAGTTTTAGACATTAATTTTAACTACATTTAGTGAATTTAAGTAATTATATATTATTATTATATTTATATTAATAAATATTATTAATGTTTTAATCTTTACTTTTTTAATAATTTATGTCATGTCAAAGACTTTTTGTTGCTGCAGTTCTGAAATTACGTAATTCTGCAACATCGTTGTATATACAGCGCTTGTGATGCAGCATGTTTTCATTGTCGGTGGACGTGTCCTCTTCGAAGAAGTGGAGACCGAGAACTAACGTGCGTGGGATGCCACACTACACAGTCACATTAGCGTTGTGTAAAGGCGCTAGTGTCATATTGTGAGGATTTCGTCAGCCCAGTGAATGCAGCTTTTGGAGTTTACACTTCCAATTAAGAAGTGCGCGTCTTCCGTTCCTACTATCCTGAGCAACCACCTGCTATCTTCACATCTGATGAAAAAATTTTCAAAGTCGACACCCTATTGTTGATCTCTAGGTTGCGACATCTGAACGCACTTGAATCGATAAGGTAACAATCGCGGAACAAAGCTCAGAAGCTTTAGGACGTAGGTTTTTGGTACATCCAAACTACAAGCAACACTCCTTGCAGTATGCAATGGATCTGCAGTAATCGTATTATAAACTTCCACAAGAACTTCAACAAGAAAACATGGTCGTCCAGATCGCGGTCTATGACATGTGCATCCAGTTTCTTCAGTTTTTTCTATCATGCCTCGCTCAGTTTTCTCGGAACATGGTCCTCATGTTAGTTTATGATTTCGCCGATAAACTTTAACTGCTTCGGCTGCATTTTACCCGTTCAGACAAAACAGCTTTATAATTCACCTCGTTGTTTCCCTGTAAGTGTCTTCCCACACTGCTTATTAAAGTTTTTCACAAGCTATTCTTTGCATATCGCGTCCTGTGATTGGGGCTTCTTCTGAATCCTATGAATTATACAAAATGGGTTAATGTACCTCCTCTCTGTGTTGTCTTTTAAGTCCTTTGCAAATGTTTTACGATGGTAATTTTCGTCATACGTGTATCATTCCTACGCCATTTATGGGTTTCAATGCGTTAATCAATTTCCAGAGGAAAAATGCGGTGTTGCCATTCGAAAATTTCAAAATTTTTTCACTATCTCTGTAATCGTGAAAGGTATATTGTTTTAAATCATTTCAATCTCGAGCGCATAGCTTCAACTATCAAAATGTGACATTCAATTTCGATTGGTTGAGCGGATCGGTCGCTAGATATTCATTTCTCGGAGAAGTTTTTTATTTTTTATTTATTTTTTTTTTATTTACTTCCCTTTATATGTGTTAGTCTTAACTATATATTTGTTACATTTTTTATTTATTTTTCAAAGCAGTGAAAAAGAAGTTTTATTGCTTTAGAAGAAAGTAAAACTGAAAAAATGGGCACTATATACCAAAATCTTGCAGATTTTGAAAATGCCTGAAGTTCATTATTCTGATGAGACTAAATTGTCTAAGAGAAATATTTAATAAATTTTAAAAATCGAAAACCAAGCCAGGTCAATGCCAGAACCATTTCGTCTAAACCAGGGATGGGCAAACTACAGCCCGCCGGAAGGTTCTATCCGGCCCGCGGATAGCATTTTAACTTGCCGGTCTAAGGCAAATTAAAAGAAATATATATTTATATATTATATATCCGTCTCCTTTTCTGCTTTGTTTAAATATTATTTTTTCCAAAGAACTGATGATCTTTGTACTTTCTCTATTTTTGTTCTAGAAAACATAAATTGACGGAAATAGCAAGCACAGATAGCTTTCAATCGGTGAAGTGTTAAAAGCGGAAGTTCTTTATTAGTTTTAGCTGTAGATTGGCGCCAACAAGCGTTATCTCTTTCTCGGGGAGCAAACATATGGGAACCCAATATAGGTGAATTAAACCTCTTAGAAAAAACTTAACTTAAAACTTAATCTTAACTTAAAACTTAAATATGTTTGCTGGACAGCTAGCTAAGAACTACTTGTCTGATTTCCCGAGGTTAAATTCAATACCCTCAGTAAATGAAGAGAAGCTTAAGAATTATGAAGATGGCTTGAAAAAAACTGCATTTTGAGTTCGAACGAAGATTTCAAAATTTCACTACCATTCAAACAGAATTGGGTATTTTTACTATGCCTTTCGACGTAAATTGTGAAGCAGTGAGGTCAGATTTGCAGCTAGAATTAATTAAGTTGCAATTTAACAATCATCTCAAGCAGTTGTTTTTAAATATGCCAAAGTTAGGGTTTTACAAATCATTATCGAAATTAAGTTTCCCCAAATTTAATATCCCACGCCCAGAAAAGCAGTGCTATGTTTACTTCATCTTATATATGTGAAGAAATGTTTTCTACTATGAACCTTAGAAAGAATTACACTGGTTATCATAAATTAAGGAAAAATCACAAAAATAGCGATAACTCCCTCAAAAATAAGCCAAACCGTGTACAATTTGAATATGTTGCCAAATAAGAGTAGTTGAGTAAAACTGCGATATGCAAATTAGTGGCGCTGCTTTCGGGATACGTCATCTGCGAGGAGCATAAAAGTCCATGTTTGAGAGCAAGCCCACATATTTCACTGTGACAGTGACATCAGAAATCTGAGATAGCCAATTCGTAACAATGACCTCCAGGCATCATTTGCCTGCAGAACTGCGATGGAGAGCCATTGGGAGACTAGAGGCAGGACAAAGTCAAACAGAAGTGGCCAGATGGCTAAATGTGAGTCCTTCTGTGGTTCACAGACTGTGAAGGCAAACTACAGATTCGGCATCTAGGAGGTTCAGCCAAGGACGGCCAACTTGCTACGACGAGCGCCGATGACCGATATTTGACATTATGTGCACGCAGGAATAGAACCGCTACTCCGGTTCTTCTTAGATCCTCCCTTGCTGCAGCCACCGGAAGGTTCGTGTCAACGTCAACTGTGCGTAGAAGGCTTCACGAAGGTGGTTTGTATGCGAGGCGACCAGCCATTTGTGTACCGCTCACGTCACGCCATGGGAGGGACCGTTTTCAGTAGGCACGACAACATGTCCACTGGACGCCTGATCAATGGAGGGCGGTTCTCTTTACGGATAAGTCCAGGTTTTGTCTAGAAAGCGATAGTAGGCGTTATTTGATATGGAGAGGACCTAGAACCCGTTATCATCCTTCAAACATCCGTGAAAGAGATGAATCGGAAGGGGCAATGTTTGTGTTTGGGGTGGTATCTCTTTGGGTGGACGCACAGACCTCCATTTCTTTCCAAGGGGAACCGTGAATGCTCATATTTATAGAGATGACATCCTTGATGTTTATGTGCGCCCATATGCCGGGGCAATAGGTGATGCTTTCCTGTTACAGGACGACAACGCAAGACCACACAGGGCTCGCATCGTAGATGATTATCTTCAACAGGAAACAATTATGCGCATGGAGTGGCCAGCTCGATCCCCGGACTTGAATCCTATCGAGCACGTTTGGGATGCTTTAGGGAGACGTCTAGCTGCTCTCAATCCGCCCTCTAAGACCCTTGTCGCGCTAGCAACTGCTTTGCAAGAGCAATGGCTCTCGCTTCCTATGGAACTTATAGACCGCATAATTGAAAGCATCACACATCCCTTATGTGCTATATTGCTTCTAGAGGCGATCATATTCCATATTGAAGGTACTTTTTTATAGCAAACTGACACCTTCGATTTGTTCATTTTATACATGTGCTAATTTCTATACTACCATGTTTGTCTGGTAATTTCTTTTTAAGTTATTTGATACCTTACTACGTGTTGTATATTGTGAGTAAGTTTCATTAAATTCTACATGTAACTTTTTCAGTAATCGTGATTTTGTGATTTTTCCTTAATTTATGATAGTCAGTGTATATCAGAAGTAGACTGACAGAGGAGCACATAGCCTCATTCCTTAGAATCAGTGCATCTCACTTCGAACCTCATTATAAGGAACTTATAAAAATGAAATGGAAATTTCATTCATCGCATTAACATATTTAAATTGTACTGCTTGTATATAGTTTTTAAAATTTTAGAAAAATTTATCTTGGCCCGCCAAACTTTTTTTTTTTTTTTTTTTTTTATCGATTTTTGGCCCGCGACCGAAAAGGTTTGCCCATCCCTGGTCTAAACCTTTAAACTCACGAAAGCAGGTATTCATCAGAAAGTGACTTTTCGATGAACTGTTAAAACTGGAAAAAGGGAATCGTCAAGGTTGGTAGCGGGAAACAATATTAAGCCTTACCAACTAAGCTTGATTTAGACCAAGTGATACTTTGTGTCAAGTCAAAATCGAGGCCCTAGTTTTCACTCTTTATGGTATGTTGACTTAAATATAGACAAAGTTTAGGTAAATTCTGACTTACCAACTTTTCGAGCAAAAAATTTCTACTGTTACTTTTCATCTTAGAGTTTGTAGTGGCATTAGTTTTTTTTATGCTGGAGACGTGGAAAACGTGCACTGCCCTCACCGAGACTCGAACCGGGCCCTCTCGAATATGCGCCGAGTGTGCTACCATTACACCACGAAGGCATGCTGGAATTAGGGAGAAAATATCTTATATACTCCTCGTTTTAAATGGGACTGGGGATTAGGGGACCCAGTCACCAAATCTTGGTGGTGACTAATTATTGTTCTCAACATTTTGTTTGCTTACCACTGTAGAGTCATTAGGTTATTTTAAAGCAGTAAAGTTGAAAAATGAGCAATGCCCTTGCCTGGACTCAAACCTGGAGCTCTCGAATACGTGCCGAGTGCGCTACCGTTACACCTCAAAGGTATGCTGGAAGGAGGGAGAAAATACTTTATAATTTCTATAAATGCATGTTTATATTGCTTAATGATTAATCAGCCATAACAAAAATCATTATTATTCGATAAATTCATTTTCACCTTCTGCTTTACTTCTTTGAGTGTTTTAAACCATGGAGTATACTAAGAGTGCAGAATATTCTTTTTCCATTATTAGCCAGGGCTTAATTAGGAATCAAGAACTCCAGTTATGCCATTGGTTACCGCAATTTTCAGGTTCTCGAAATATGTCAAAAACAACATCTCATCTGATTGTCACCAAAAGATTAACATGCTTACTTGCAGTTTAAAATAGAAATTTAGAAATCGGATTTTGTCCGTAATCTTACTCTTGTTTTTCTTGACGATATTCATATTTATTGCTTAACTGCCAACATACCACTAGTAGAAACTGTGGAAGATATATATTGTTGCATGCATACGGGTTCGTAATAGATTGAATGCACACGAACTGATGACAGCGGGATAAAATTTATTTAATTTAAAGAAACACTTCACAGTTCTGGAATTTTCCACAAACATATTCGTACAGCTCTTCACAGTATAAGAGAGTACAATCAGTAGTTACATTTCAAACTGCTAAAGACGTTAAACACAACTGATTGCAAAGGGCATCTGAAGAGCAAAGCTAACGCAGAGATATCGCAATACTCCGAACCACGCTGAACTAACAACTAATGATAAACTGATGCTGTCTCTTGTCTTATGTAGTTTTCATCGGCCGCCGAAAAATTTTAAGTAGCTCTCGAAATTACTGGAAGGCGTATGAGAGCTGGATATAGCTACAGTTGCATAGAGACCTACAGGTATTGTAATAGAATAACTGTAATTGATACCTACAGGTATTGTAATAGAATAACTGTAATTGATTCTCTATGCAACTGTAACTATATCCAGCTCTCATACGCCTTCCAGTAATTTCGAGAGATACTTAAAATTTTTCGGCGGCCGATGAAAACTACATAAGACAAGAGACAGCATCAGTTTCTCATTAGTTGTTAGTTCAGCGTGGTTCGGAGTATTGCGATATCTCTGCGTTAGCTTTGCTCTTCAGATGCCCTTTGCAATCAGTTGTGTTTAACGTCTTTAGCAGTTTGAAATGTAACTACTGATTGTACTCTCTTATACTGTGAAGAGCTGTACGAATATGTTTGTGGAAAATTCCAGAACTGTGAAGTGTTTCTTTAAATAAAATAAATTTTATCCCGCTGTCATCAGTTTGTGTGCATTCAATCTATTACGAACCCGTATTCAATCTATTACGAACCCGTCAGGGTGATACAGAATCGGACCAAAATGTCGCCAAGTTTGACGACTTTTAGTGAGTTCTCGTAACATTTCGTGTCAAAACTTGTCTCTAAAAGCATTGCCACCTTGGCGGTAATTCGTTAAATTAACAAGATAGCCATTTACTCAATGTTAAATAGACTTGCCCCTGTACTCTTATTTTTCCAGCAGAGCATTGTTTCTTTAGATTTTCATGTTACATTATGCAGAAAAAAAAATTACAACAATTTCACATATGGACAGGAAGCCATAGTTACAACTAAGGCAAATCAATGAAATAATTAAACAATAATTGCAATAAATAACATAAAAACAATTAAATGCTAAGCCAATAAACAAATGCATAAATTTACAAATTTGTATACTAATACGACTATGGTCTTAGTATTCTACTTACATTATACACACTATGGGGAGTATGTACGATGGCCATAGTAAATGGTTAGCCTGTCTTAATGAACGCCTTTTGCATAGAATCTGATGACTTATGGATCCGAACTACAACGTTGTTCAGCCTGTTTAGGACTTTGTAAGGTCCGTCCCAAAGTCACTGTACTTTAGAGAAAGTTGTTTCCGTTGAATCGGATTCCAAAACCACACCTCGTCACCTTCGTTGAATCAATGGTCTGTAGCTCTTGTGTCGTATCACTCTTTATCTTCGTCGCCGAGCTGACTCGCTCTCCTGCAACTTTGTGCAGCACTTGAAACCGTGCCTGCAGATCTTGAATGTACTCCTCAGGCGATGAAGGCGCTTCCGGAGATCACTAGGCAGACAGAAGAGCATTTGGGATGAGGAATAGCTGGCAGTCTCGTGGAACAGCACTGCAATAGGCCAGTGAAAACGGAGATAACGTCTTGTCCCAGTCCTTTTGGTTTCTGGAAACCACGTGCGAGATGTCGTTAAGGACGGTACGATTAAATTTTCCTAGCATGCCGTCTGACTGGGAATCTAAAGGTATCATTTGGGTTTTGTCGATGCCGTGTAGCTTGCAGAGTTCTTTAATTACAGCCGAGAAGAAATTCCTTTCTTTATGGGAATGTAACTGAAGAAGCACCCCGAACCTGGAAATCCAATGCTTTATTATTACCTCTGGCTACCGAGATCAGGAATAGGATATGTTTCAGGCTTCAAATATGAAGTAGTCAGTGACAGCGAGGGTGTATTTGTTGTCATCAGCAGTTTGTGGCAGAGATCCCAGGATGTCAAAAGTAATGCGTTCGAAAAGCGCTCCTACACTGTAACGTTGGAGTCTTCGGGCCTTTTCTGACCCGCAGAGACATTGCAACATTGACACCGCTTTTACTTGTCAATATTTGCATTACTCCAGTAGAAGCGCTCCCTAACTTCATGCAACATCTTTTTTCCAAAGTGGCCTCCTGTTGGACTGCTGTGTAATTCTTTAAGGACGTCCGGGATCTTGGAAGCATCAGCTGCGATTGAAATGCCTTTTCATCATCCTATTCAGATTTCCGATACAAGTTTCCGTTTCGAATACGCAGTGAGTCCCAGAGAGCGCAATATCGTTTTTTGAAATGTCCTGCCAGGTAGGTTTCCTGTTTGAAGATTCCATTACATCAATTATGGATTTAATGTTGCCGTTTTCCAACTGCTCTTTCCTGACTTCTTTGTCATTCCATGGGTCTTGGTCAGACACTGTTGAATTTGTAATTTCACGTGCGACCGGATTAACCTACTCGTAGTTTACTTCGATCCTGGAACAATATCGGCAGCTATCTCTGCAGGGCCTTCAGGACAGGGCCTCGGCGCTTACGTGCGATGATCTTTTCCTATGATGGATAGTTATGTCGTATTCCTGGAGTCTCTCTCTATCTGGCAATTTTGCTTTCGGGATTCTTGAAATTTGACAGCTAGATCAACGATGCATGAACTTGTATGGAGCAGGAATTTTCTATGTAAAGGTAATGGTGAAATGTTCTACAGCTTTAACTATGGTATGCAAATCTTTCATTCTTTCTTCAAAAAAAAAATTAAGTAACACTAAGAGTAATCAAATACATAGAATTTAGAACATCTGCACAGATACACAAGATATTCGGCAAGAAATTTTGCTTCTTACTAAAATTCTCAGTACGAACGTAGTACGATGTCATTTCATTAACTTAAAAAAGCAAGCATTAAATACTCACACTGATCTGTTTACTAACAGGGTTAAGGCAATACTAGATCTAAACTTTCTCGGCGAATAGTGTTGGATGTCCCTCAGTCTGAAGATATATAATATTGTGTAATTATCCCTGTAAATTTTGTGCAAATGTATAATACTGTCTGATCTGGCTTTTTTACTTTTACTAACTAATGGGCCTCTTTCAAATTTCAAAGTCTTGTTAGCAGCCTTAACAAGGGAAGATTTTCCTTTTCTTACTGTACATTTAAGACAATTAGCCAGAAGTTGATTAATTTTCTTTTGTTTGAAAACTTCAATTTTTTTTAATTAGCAGGAAAACTACTCTAGCTATAATTTTCTTTCGCCAACTTCAGGTAACCCTGTCCTAACTTTTCCTGCATTTCAACAAAGACTTCAAATTCTTCTTTCCACTTTTTCAACATGAAAACCCTACGCATTCCGAACAACGGATAATGTTTTCACTACTCAATTTTGAATTTTTGTCTATATATTAGTTAAACGCTGTTTGACGAATTTGTTCCTGAAGGCCGTTCGTGAACTGAAATATTCGTAAACCTGAAGAATTTCCCCTCCTTAAAAAATTAATGTAAAAATGATTAATTCATTCCATGATCACAGGTGACTGCTTATTTAAACTTTATAACAGTTATTTGTGGATAAATTCATAACCCGAAATCATAACCAAACATAAATGGACATAATCAAAAACGAAAAATCATTAAAATATAAGCATAATTTTAAGCAGATAAAATAGTCGACATCTTATTTAATTTTTACTGTACCTGTACGGAGAAGAGTGGAGGGAATAAATGGAAAATTACGAAGATCATATTGCTTGGATGCGAAATTTCTTTCTAAAAAACATCAGAAGACAGCTTCATTTACTTTTCTTTGTCTCTTAGTGCCATTTGACTCTGGTTGACACTCAGTGAATCTCTATTTCACCCAAAACTATTCTAATGTGATTTGTTCATGCCAGAATTTTAAATTTTTTTAAATGAGTCATGTCATTGTCATTGAAAATACTCATGCTCTAGATCGCTGTTGTTAGCAGGCTTATAAATCTTTAACTTTGCATCTTATTTCTTTTGCACAAATTTCGCGGGTCCGAGAACTAGTATCATTTTTCGTTCTTCGTCTTCTTTTTAAGACATTTTATCAGCAGTCTCCTTTTGTTGCTCTTTAAATTAGTAATCCTTTCTTTCTTTGCTTTTTTTTCCAATATTATAGATAAAAAAAATCTTAAATGTCAAATCGCTCAAGGTTTTGCCAGCAACCCAGTTTGGCCATGATTTCCTCCAAGCCGAATTAACATGTCCTCTAAGTCGCTTGCTGCCAGGTCATTTTTAATGAGAGTTAAGCAATAAAAAATATTAAAATGATGTTTCAGGAAGTCTTTTTAAGTGTTAATTATGTAGCACAGGTTACTTCGAAACACGTTTACAAATCATATGTTGCCTACTTGAGTGTTCGTTACTCGAGACACCGGTCATCATTCGAGGCGTTTTTTGTTCAGATGATTTGTTCGGGAAGTGGAACATTCTTGATCCGAGGTTCCACTGCTTATATGTATGGTGTGTGTACTTATACTATTCTATAAATGAAACATTAGGCAGCAATATTTACTCGTACATAAACTATAAAAGCGTGAAAAATGTGTAAAAGAATATGAAAACAAAATATCATTTTACAAATAAGAAAAATATTTCGTAACAGCTAATTTGGCTCTGTAGAATAAGCGTCAGCGCTGTACGTAGATCGTTGTGAAGAGAAACGTTGTTTTCGGCTTATCGGTTTAAGTTTTAAAAGTGTTGCTGCCGATCATAATGGCCTAGCACATATAATGACACTGTTAGAAACTTTTGCGAGAAACACGTGTTTGTCAACACTGGTTTGAACGGGAGGTTTCTACCCGCAGTAGTCCTGCTCAGCAGTGAGTTGCGCGTACGGCATTTTACAAGGCTGTGGGAAATGTTTCGCTCGCAACTCTATCCTCATAGGAAAGGAAGACTTCTGGGAAGGGCTCTATACTCAATAAATCAGATATACTGGAAGCGAAAGTTTCTTGAAACTGTTTCTTTCGATGCGCAGTTAAGGGTAGCTAGTAGTTTAACAGTGGTAGCTAGTAGTTAACTGTTTAACAGTGATCCCATCATTTGCAACCTAGGCATAGATGTTTGTTCTTTTGCGATACAAGGACATGTTGATATCCTTTTCGAAAATACAGCCGTTTCGTCAGTATTAGATAAATGTTCAGGCCAATATCCCCCCTCTTCATTTACACTCATGTCCATAAATTAAGGATAATGCAAAATCAGGCAAAGGAAAAGTTAGAAGCAAAACAAATTTGACTTATTTGTAAAGCTTATTTATTAAACAAAAGGTAAAGAGCAAAAAAAGATGCTATATGTTTGATATTATTAAACAAATTAGCGATTTTTTCTCCCTGGAGCAAATTACCAAAAAAACTATTTACAAAAAAACAATATTACATGGTTGGTATGATTGTTAATACATTGTATGTCTCCCAGACGATGCAATACAGTCCGTACAACGCCTAGGCATGCTGAGTATCAAATTATCGATCTGATCTTGGGGGATATTACACCACTCAAAAACAATGCTCTCCGAAGTTCCGGTAGACATGTAGGAGGAGGTTGACGGGCTGCAACTCGTCGGCCAAGCATGTCCCACACGTGCTCTACTGGATTCAAATCCGGTGAGAATGCTGGCCAGTCCATACGTGTTATATCCTCCGATTGAAGGCATTCGCTTACGATTTTTGCACAGTGAGGACGGGCGTTGTCATCCATAAACACAAATTGTGCGCCCATGGCGCCCAGAAACAAACGTACATGTTGTTCCAGAATGACGTCCCGATAGATTTAACTTGTCATGGTTCCAATTGGAACATGCAGGTCAGTTCTGGAACACAGAATAATTCCACCCCAAACGAGCACTCCTGCACCACCATAACGGTGTCGTTCAATGATGTTTTCTTGGTGGTAACGGATACTGGAGCTCTCCATATGAAAGTCCGGCGAGAATCAGACTGCAAGCTAAACCTGGACTCGTCGGAAAACATTACACAAGCCCACTGTTGCGGTGTCCACAATGCATGCTTTCTACTCCAGGCTAACCGCAGGCGACAGTGAGTTGCAGTAAGTGGAACGCATCTGACAGGTCTACAAGCATATAGACCAATCTGCCCTAAGCGTCTGTACACGGTTTGCCTTGAAATTGTCGTACCAGTGGCTGAAGAGAGCTGACGAGACAGGTCTCAGGCTGTGCTCCGCCTGTTTCTTTTGGCAGTAACTGCCAAATACCGGTCCTCATTCGGGCGTTGTAACTCTGGGGCGACCTGTGCTGTAACGTCTACTCACATTACCGTCATCTTGGAATGGTTGCCAAAGCCTGGAGATGACACTCTGGGCAATTCCAAGTTCGTCTGATACTTCCAGTTAGGTACGCCCACATTCCAGACGGCCGATAATTCTACCACGTAAAAAATCATCCAAATGCGTCCTTTGTGTTATAGCGATTCGGTTATTACACTGAAATGCTTATAAAGCGCCAGCGAACAATTTTACTTCTTTGCCTGTATTTCTCATATATCATTCTCTTACACTCTCGTCATTGTGACGTACCATCGGTGTCATCTGGTTACTTCCTGAAATTTGCATATGATTCTTGAAGATGTGTGTAGTGATTTTACAGGTGATATATTTATTTTAGAGTTCGATTTCCACGTGACTCTGAATTATCCTTAATTTATGGACATGAGTGTATTTCTGCCAGTAGTTAGGGAAATTTCCTTGCCGCTTCTTATCTGCCCTTGTTGCTTCACCCATAAGAAGGTTCTGTGTAAATTTGTACGCCAGAATTGTTCGAACCATTCAGCTCTAATTTTAAATGCATTCTCCTATAAGTGATACCGGCCTTTGTTTTTAAATCTTTATATAAAGATTTGTCCTTATCCTGAATAATCAAGAAATTAATGGTATCCGCTTCTGTGCTAGATCTCAATCCATGCTTTCAATGCTATCAACACTGCAAACTTTATCCTTCACTATCGTATTTGGTGTCGAAGTTCGTCGATCTATGTCCCCCGCTGTTGTTAATATACGAGTAATTTTCCCGTCTTTATACATAACAATTATTTTCAGCTTTTCATCTAAAAATGTTTAAGGTAGCGTCCATTCGATTGGTTTTGTGGATCTGCGTAAGAATTTTCGGTACCCATGAACCACAGAACTTCTGGTAGCCTAATTTTCAGATGACTAACTCGTACAAAGCGATTCGAGAAATGTTCGGAAATTATTGCGAAAGTTCCCGAGTTTAAGAATCGACCGATCTGACGGATTTTGTCGTCAATTTGTTTGACGAGATACTCACTACAGAAGACCTCTCACTTCTTCATTCATTATAAATGTTTGTTCTTCCTTCTTTGAAAAATCTTACTCACTGACTCATTATACCTTCATTCATAATGTGTGGACCGTATACTGCGTATACAACACACAGTCGCTATGAATGTCTGCCGCTGTTTGCTTTTTTGTCCAAAGAAATCGTATTACTCCTCTTGCCTCGCAGGATTTCCAATAACAGCGCACATTTTGTGACGTTATAACCAGAACAGGCGTAGCAATGCGACGCTCTCACTAGGACAGCAGAAAGCTTACTGAATCACAGATTGCTTGATGTAACAATGGTTGTGCATCCCACGCTACAACGGAGTCTATTTTCCGAATTGTCCTTATAATATTATAAGGTATTTCTCCTGCTTTCCTAGCATGCCTTCGCGGTGTAGCGGTTCTGCACGCTGGGCCGGTATTCCAGAGGTCCGTGGTTCGATTCCCGGCGAAGGTGTTTGCTCATTTTTCATCTTGACTACTTCCAAAAATATATCGTAATGTCTCTACAATATAGCTTCCTGCTTTTTAAAACGTTAGCACTAATACTATTGTTGTGACTAATGTCAGTTGTCGGACCTTATCAGAACAAGTCCGCGAAATTCATCGTAGCAAGGATTAAAAGATTACACCTGAGGTTGGCAAGAGCCTTGGGCACCATATAGGTGATAGTAGGATTTTACACAGCCCCCCAGCTTTGAGGAAGAGCACCCCGAGGGTGTCTAGAGAGGGTCTTCCAACCCTCTTTCCCTACTATTAATCCACACAAGAGGACTTTCGGTTCCCCATATATTTAGAGTGCCCACATGCCGCAAAGCCAGTATACATTTACAAGGAACCATGCCTTCGGTACGGTAGTCAGAGTCACTAAGCATTTTCCCGTTTGGGCGGCAGTACTACCACATTTTCTTGGTTTTAGTAACTGATCTCATAGTACTAGTTATATAGTATTATGCAAGTTGGAGTTAGCTCGTGCTGTTCTATACATATTTGTGTAAAGAATTACCTTCAGTTTAAAGTAGTTTAGTTTGCTTAGTTTTTAAACATTTTGAAATATTAATTGTATAACTCTAATATGATATACACAGCTTCTTTATTATGTAAATTTTTTTTCTGAAACTTCGTTTTGTCAATCAGTATTATGAATTTAAAAAATGTAGCGTGCGATATTTTTTTTTCCTTACAGAATTTTAGAGTCTAAAACAAAAATTATTAAATTAATTTGTCAGAAAACTGCTTTTTGTGTGTATTAGTTAACTGTTGTTTTGATCATTTTTTCCTTTAGCTGAAAGAAAGCAGATTGAAAAATGGATAGAAGAAAAGGTGAATCAGATGAAGATTACTGGACATCTGCTCACAGAGGGTTTGACTTTGGTGAAAGCAGTGTAAGCTTTTTTCACATTTTTCGAGATCATATTGCTGTATGAAGTAATACATGAAAAAATTAAAGAAATAGCTAGTAAATATATGTAACTTATAGACAGCGTGTGTAATTAATTATGAGGGGAACTTAGGTTCTCAGTTGCCGGAATCAACAGTAATAAAGCTAAATTCCATTTCTAAGCCTTATATCTCGTGGCAGCGATGTTTTTAGTATTTCGGTATCATGGCAGTAACAGCTTATCATTTTTAACTCAGTTTCATTGCAAAAATTGGGTTTTGCAGAATGATTTTTAAATCTTGAAAGTAGACTGAATTTTGTCATGTGAGTTTTTGTAGAGTTTTTGCTGCTCCCTCCCTAGGGAACTGTGCTGTATATGTGTAAAGCATAACTTTCAAATTAATTTATTTTCAAAAATTTGAAAATTTAAAAAGTAAAATTTTATAACATAATTTTTTACAATAAACTTGAGTGAAACAAAGATAAGCCATCATTGTTTTGGTATCAAAATTCTAGTACTATACTATTATATCGGCCACAGAAGTTTTTTGATAAAAGATATAATATACAGAAATTTAAGATTTACTAATACAGAAGTTGATGTTAAGGACAATAAGTATTACTGTTATTCAGCGAAGCGAGAAATAACTAAATGGTACAAAGATAATCCACAGGAACGTGGATTAGAAATCTTTACTAATGACTCGGTGATTGATAATAGAGCGGAAGCTGGTTTTGTTTCAGATTTTAATGACGTTAAATGCGAAGAAAAATACTTCAAATTAAATAATACAATCTTTGAAGCTAGATTATTAGCTTTCAGAGAAGCATTAATATGGGCTGGTACCTGGATGAGTGAAAAAGGTTCGGCGGGATGTCCAGCTTAAGTTTATACAGACTTTTTTCCTCAAAGTGTGCTGAAGTACTTGCTTCAAGGAAATATCTGAGCATTAATTGTGTTAAAGGTCATACATTTAGGAAATAAGGCTGCAGACAATGCCGCGAAAACTGCAACTACGACAGATTCTATCGTTCCACCATATCTATAGATTAAATAAAAACACTATTACAAAGAGAAAGTATGCATAATTGGAAAGAAAGATGGGAAAATGATAGGTTTATCATCACCATCAAGAGAAATGTTCATTATGTTTTTCCGAAGGAAGGAATTTTCTGGAAAATTTATTCTGCGGTAAACCAGGCATTAACTGGTCATGGGCAATGGCCAGATTATTTATATAGATTTCATGAGAAAAACATAATTTTTAACTGCGGATCTGACGAACAAAATGCAAATTTTAAACGTTATTTATGGGAATGTATTTGTACAGATCGTATTAGGACAAAATATTTTTTTAATATTTCAAAAGAAAATGAGATGTATTTATACACACACACACACACACACACACACTAAAAAAAAAAAAAAAAAAAAAAAAAAAAAAAACATGGGAATAATCATAAGGATTATAAATAATTTAAATAAATGTGAATACTTGGATGTTATCTAATATATTTAAGTAAGTTTTAAATTATATTTATTTACTGATTATCTAAATTATCAGTATATTTTATGTGTATGTTACTTTTGTTTATATTTATTTGCTTATAGTATAATTATAATATATAATTAGTGATGGTTGTAATAGTATGTTTATGAATATGAAGAATTATATCTAAAAATAATAGGCTGCTGTAAGTTATGTTTATGAATATGCATTATGTGTTTCTGATACTGTTTGCTTTAAAATTCTTTTTTGTGTTGAGAGCAAACAAAAATAATATATAATGTTTTTCAAAAGTATAAAATAATATAGGAAGTATTATGCAAACGAGATGTGTATATACATTATATATATATTTACATTTTGCAAATTATGTTATACAATGAGATATAAAAATGAAATAAGTAGATGAGAAATGTGTTGAAATATGTAAATGTATTGTAAAATAATTAAATATTCATTAGAATAGATTATTAATGTTTAAAAATAAGATTCTGCAGTATAACGGCTTTAAATTTTTCTGCAAACGACTGCTGCTGAAAATTCCGGAGACCCTATCTCCAGTGACATTTGGATACTGAATACACTTTTAAATTTATTTTATAAAAGAATTTTGAATAATAGTAGTTAACTACAATAGTGAAATAAATTGTACTTTAGAAAACAGTTGCAATTAATCAAGCAACATTTTTGCGTTTAAGTAAAATTTATTTTTAATGTGAAAGATTCCTTCTTCCCCCTTTACTAGACTATTTATACTGGGTTATGATTTTAAATTGTAAATCATTTGTCTTCCAAGTTCAGTTAGTGTTTAGGGTCTAAATCCAGCTTTAGCCGTACAAATAGAAAATCTAAATCCAGCTTTAGCCATTTAAAGTGTTTTAGGGTCTAAATCCAGCTTTAGCCGTACAAATACTAAAATGAAAGATTGTACTGCTGGGCAAACTTGAAGATTTTTCATTTTTTTAAATTTTATTAATTTATTTCCATACAAAACAGTTAGTCTTATCCTTGATTAATCTCTTTGTTTCAGTTTAATAGACATATCTAATTAGTTCATCAAAAAAAAAAATTGTATGTTTTCTCTATTTGCATAGGAGTTAAAAGGAGACACAATCCAATTTTGTGTATTTTGAAAGTCTTCAAATATGCTGCCGAAATCGTGAAGTACCGCTATTATTTCAAATAGTTAAAAAAAAATATTTCTAAATAATCTTCACTAATTTTAAACAATTTATTTATTTATCTTACTTTTTCCCTTGAAAATATGTAAAGTTTTGAAATTCAAACTAATTCAAGGAATGTTCTAACGGGAAATAAGAAATGGTTTTTTTTTTTATTATAATTACAGACAAAATTTTAGTTTATATAATCTTTTGTCAGATATTAAATTTTCTAAAATTTCCTAATTTATTTTTTACCAATCTCTAATGACTCGTCTGATCGAGTGTCCTTCTCGAGGTGCAGATTACTTTGACAACCCGTGATTTATAACGCTGAATAGTTGATAACCGCTAAGCAACAACAGTGAACGGCCACTCAGAGAATTAAGCACTGGCCTCCGAAAGCTAAGCGCGTAGTTGAATTTGAGTGGCTGAAAATCGCTGTGAATGCAGATGATAGTATGCAATATATTGCAGCCAGCCAAGATGACTGTCCGAGCATACGTTAATCAGGCAATCTATGAAAACGCCAGCATTCTGAAGAGTTCGAGGAGTTTCATTTAAATGCTAATGCAAAGCGTTCATAATTTTCGTAGGATAATTTTTGATGGTATTCATTTTTCTATGGTTGGAAAAAGACGAACGGTAGATAGAGAGCGCTGGCTTGATGTTGGATGCATTGAAGCAGGACAGTCAGTCAAAGATGTCTATGTTTTCTTTGGCATTGATCATTCGATAGTTTTGCGAATGTGGAAACAGTTCCAAACAAGTCAAATTTGGAGAGCTGTGCTCGGCTGAGCAAGTCTTACCACTTCTTTTCGAGTTCTGTATATTGCTGTAGTAGCTAAGCGGAATCGAAGAGTGACTTCCACAACTGTTTGCAACGTCACTTGGTAAGACTTATTTATCATTGCACCTCTCCTTAAATTGGCATATGCAGGGTTTATTCACAACCGTTATTTAGCTGCTGAAGAAGAGCCACCGTTATTTTTCTAAATAGATTACTTTATTTATCGACTGGCAGGCTTCCTGAAGCTGCCAACAAATAACTTTATTAACAGAAAGATATAGGTATAACAGAAAATATAGGTACAAATACATGAGGAATCATAATAACGCATAGTTACTAAACACTATTCAAATACTTGAACATTGTGACAATTTAAACAGTTACAAATTAAAATAATTATAAATCGCGATTAATCAAAATATGAACAACTCTTCACTCTACAAAAGCTACTTGGCATTAAACAAAAACACATTTACATCAATAATTTCCTTTTGTGTATCATACATTAACATTATAAATAATAATTAAACAAAATTCTATGACAATTAATTAATACTATGAATTCGTGAAAAAGTTGATGAACAAAATTCGGACCATGATCTTCCGCCGCTTGCTCGGCCTAGGAGATATCAGAAATTACTTTTTTGATCAATGTAGAAGAAACGTGAGTATTGAAAGAGAACACATCAGAGGTAAGTTCGGGTTAATCTCGGATTTCTGGCTTCTGTTTAAGGGATAAAGTCGAAATGACTATGTGATCTATCTGACTTGCATTTAATGCATGTACGTTTTTCATCTCCTGGGAGCTTACAAGTGCAAGAAAATGATCTCGAGCACAGTAAAAACAGCGTGGAAGATTGTTACAACCTATCTGACCATGCCCGTATCTCTGACATCTGAAGCAGATCTTTGATATTTTGCCTGGACGAAATTTTCTCATTTTAATGAAAAGGAGTTTTTCATGGTAGATTTTCCTGCTTTTGACATCGCTCTTGAGTCCGACGGGGGTGTGTGTGTGATTATGGCAAAGCCTCGAGGGCTATCTACATAAAGGAAGGGATGCCTTCGTGGAGGACTTTCTAAGGGAAACTGGCTCGTATACACGTTACACATGGGGAAAACCACGAAAACGCCAATGCATCCCGCCCGTTCGCGGGATTTGAACCTCGGACCGAACTACCAGTGTTCAGCGACTTTACCGCTCGGCCACTGGTGCTTGAGTCCGACGGACAAGGTCGGGAGATTAATTAATCCAGATTGGTCTTTCTCGTGAATTGTTTGAGTAATGCTTATCAATAAGCTAATAAGCTCGCTGCGCAAGGAGCTAGGATCTTCGTCAGCTGCAAGTTCATAAATAACGACTGTTTCAGCAATTAATTCATTGGCCGCCAAAATTTATCATTTGCATGTTGGATCGAAAGTATTCGCATGTGAAAAGTCGTTGCAATCAGATAACTCTTTTTTGATGCGTCGTTATTTTCTGTCAAAGAATGTATATATATACATTCTCTCATATATACTCTCAATATATATATATACTTTCAATATATATATATATATATATACTTTCAATATATATATATATATATATATTGAGAGTAGGTGTAAAGTTTTCAGAAACTGAAATAAAATTCTAATTTTGGAAATTTATTTTTATTTTCATATATACGAAATGTAAGAAAATTTTGAATTAGTAATTTGCATAAACTGAAAATAATGGTAAAATTTATTCTCGTTCGTCACATATATAGTATGTCATATATTTTATCTGTGTGGGTTTCTACCCATGTAGGAGTGTGTGGGTATTTGTCATATGACAATCATAACTGTGAGATTTCTTCTTTGATTCTTCTGCTGTATTGGTTTTCATCGTGTGGGTTTTTATCTGGTCACCACACAAACGCAAGCTGCATAAAAAGGAGGCAGTGCTACATATTCTTGTTCTAACTGGCCGATCAAAGAAACTCAACTTGTATTTTTCATACTCCGAGATCGCGACTTAGAATATACGTTGTAAATTCGATTTTTCTCTTCTGCGTAAATGGTAATGTCAAAGATAATGCATTCAGAGCATTTGATCAGTTTCGCAGTGGAGGAAATTTATTTGCCGAAATAATTGTGTACTTCAAAATTAACTTAGACTTTTGATGTAGGATTTGTATTATTTGTTGCAGGTTACATTTAGCTTGAGACATTAATTCGTTAGATAATATGATAGTTAATATTTGCTTTTAGTGTGAATATTTCTGTGTATTGTGTGTATGAGATGCTTTAGACACATTTTGGAATATATTGTGCTAATGATTTAAAACAAATATAACTTAATCATTATTAAAAAAAATAAAAATGTGGAACATTTAGTTATTGGGACGAACATGTTCATAAGTTTTCAGATAACATTTCATGAGAAACACTTCATGTTTTTCAGATTTATTATTTATGAAATATTTGACGTATATACGTCATTTAGAATAAATAAATTGTAGTTATGAAAGGAATTTTTCAAAACAAAGTAAATAATTGGTATTTATAATTTTTTATAAAATTAATTCATAATGTAATATTTTGTTTAAAATATAGGAAGCAAAAATAAGTTCATTAAATTTAGTATTATGTGAAATTTTGCAGTGGGATTCACGATTTGAAAGAACAAAATTATCTTCATCTTTGAAGAACAATGATAACTTGAACCAGTATGAACTTTTCAAGTGTGACGGACTGAATGAAGCTGCTGAAAATGGTATGCGTAGTTTAAGAGAATTTCCGTATATATGTGTGTGAAAATGAAAACTGTAAAAAATCAAAAATCGTGATAAAATTGTCATGATAATTTGGGTAAACAATAACAAACTTTGCGGAAGGGATCGATTTGTACTGTACAATGATTTGTATTGTTTTCCTGGGCCATAAGTTTTTAATGTGTTTCCTTAATGGTATTATAAAAAATCTTATGCTATGTAAAGGTTTTCTAAAATTTTTATAGAAATAATTTTGTTAATTTTGGTCTATTACCATTATTATTCATAATTGTTCAAGTTAGGGCTGTTACTGTAAAGAACATACTTTCGCGCTTTCAGCTGTTTTTTTCTTCTGTTTTTAATTATTACAAGAATCCATACATTTGAAACATGGTGAACTTTCAGCCTATTCTTTAATGCCCGTATGACTTTCCACACATTTTTTCGAGCGTACGTTGTTCGATTAAATAAAAGTTCAGTCCGAAATACACAGAACTGGAATTTGACACACTGTTATTCAAGCTTTGCATCTTATATTGGTTGAGTGATCACCAGGATTTCGCAGAGGACGAAGTATTAAATCAAAATTAATCCTTATGGTATAGCATAGGAATCGAAATTAATATTGTTCACTGACGTAATCACAGCATTTGTTGGAAATATATACTAAAAACATGTGTTCGTTAGTTAGGCTGTCAATTAAGTATGAAACACAGTCCTCTAAATATCAAATCCGCAGAGACTCAGATTCTGCTATTCAAATGTCGGATTTGCTGTACTTGAATGAAACGCTTAAATTTGAATGCAGAAAATTAAAACTAAGAGACTGATAATCACACCGATGCAGTTTCTGTGGCACTCTTACCGATGGAGTTCTTGTGTTTTAACCCATACACTGCTTTTTCTGTCAGTAGACTCGATGCAATCGTTTCGCTTTCTGTCTTAGAAGAATTAAAGGTGCTTAAAGTTACTGTCATAACATTTAACAATATCCGTCGATTTTATTCAATAAATCTTGATCATTCAAATTTATCTTAAATATTAACGAAATCATGGATCAAAATGTTTAAATGTTAGTTTAATAAGTTGCGTTATTGATGAGCATTTATTATCAGTCTGGAGAAGTTAACAAGAACTGATCAATATCTATCATTTTTTCTTTTCTTTTTTTTCTTTTTTTGTGATTATTCACTTGGTGTTGGATTCATTTTCTCCTCTAATATACTTTCCCCTTGCAAATTTTCAGAAATTAAAACAGATGATTTTTTTTTTTTTTTTAGTTTTATTTTAATTTGTTAATGGCAACTTAATTTTCTAAAAAGCCTTTGTATCTCAAGTTCTTGCTGTTTGTCGGTAAAAGACTTAAATGGAAAATTAATTCGGTTCAGTTATTGCATTTGTCTTCTAATACATATGCTTGCATGTATACATGTCGGAAGAAGACATTTTCACACTCCCAAAAGGTTTTCTTGTGTCTTTTAATATAGCATCAGAGCCGAGGAAATAGCTTATTTAATTCATTTTTACGTATCTGAAAATCTCATTCAGCTTATTAATGATAAACACTAAGAATATGAGAAGTAGTTCATTTTTAAAGAAATGTTTGCAATTATAAGATAAAGAAAAGTTGTAGATTGTAACATTTCTTTTTGGTCAGTTATAAAGTTTTAGTATTCAAACTATGCAAAATGTAAATTAAATATTATCTTATCATTGTAGGCTGTTTTGATTGAAAATATTTTTCTGTGCGTAAAAGCATTTAAAAATTCATTGCCATTGCAAATCACTTATTTGTGTAAACTGCTATTTACTTATTATTAAAAATTATACGTATCAAAATATTTGCATATTTAAAGTTCTGATTCTTGTGGTAAAATTATTGCCTAATAAAATAATCCTTTATTTCTGCTAATTGTGGTGATGAAGTGTGATGCAAATTGATAGTTCCATAACATGGTAAAATTGGATTTTGCCTTTACCGTGTTTATGCATTTGTCATTGACCATTTTCTGTGAAAAATTTCAGAAATTATATTTCCTTGATAAAATTCTCAGCCTCTTTTACATACCAGTCTTTCTTATTACTGTACATATTTTATTTTATAGAAGGAGCTGAAAAATTGTTAACTTTTCATATGGAACGGGAAGAAGAAGATATGCCAGCTCAGAAGCTTGCTAAAAGTTTCAGTCCTCTTGAATGTTTTGTCCAGGTAGTACAGAATTTTTCAACATTTATACAATGATTTATTAAATTTGTAGCATCCGAGTGAAAAGAAATGTGAAAGCCATGCTGAATAAAGATATAATTTTTCTTTCGAGTAGAAGGATGAACCATTTTCAAAGTATACACTCTTAAACTTGTGAATTACTTGTGGATTACTTACATTTCTTTTAGATTTGTGGATTGCAAAATGAACTCAGTCGTCCTTCCTACGCAACATAAATGGCATGGAAAGAATGAGAGGGTGGGTATGCATGCCAGATATGCCAATCTACGCACATTTAATACAATTTTGTTATAGTATCCCAATAAATTCGTCTTTAATAGTAAGTGCGCTTGTCTAACATGTATTAGTCATGTAATCCTAACAATATGTTTTCAGTTGTTAGCAAATCAGATCAACAAGCATTTCATATAAACTCTCTAGGTAAAAATTAGACACTTCATGCCTTATGTGGTCATTCATTACCGTGTTAATAAACTGCTCCAAGTATACCCTGAATATTATGCACAGCCATAGACTCTGGTGCTCCAGTGATGCAGTATTGGCTGCTTAAATTCTGGGTAGTACGAGCGAGGCCCATTTGGTTATGAAAGCTAGTGTCTTTCTATTCCTAACAGCAAGTTTAGGAGCTTTATTGCTCTGCATTTACATTGCCGTACAGAGAAAGTGCAATACCATGAAAGAATGAGTAGCATATGATACAAATTGGCAAACAGAACAAAGAAAGCAATTTTAAATTTAAAAAAGGAAATGTAATACCGCGATAAAAATATATATATCCTGATAAGCAGGAAATAAGACCAGATCTTCCTACTTAACACTATATATTCGACAGCTGTATTGCAGTGTCTTGTGACATTACAAGAAGCAGTTCTGGGAGATGCAGATGAAATCAGTATGGAGTCTTCGGGGATCGATGATGATATGACAGCATCTTAGACAGTTAGTTCTCCATCGTTCACCAAGGAAGAATTTTGCTACCTTGCATGGCTTGTCTGCTGGTAATTGCAGTGTACAGGTAGGCGTTATCTTGCTGGTAGGCAGCATTCTTCATTGCTGAAGTTGGGTAGTGCAGTCGGTTGCAACAGTTCGCCCATCTATCGTTGTGTCATCATTGTGCATCTCATATAAACCAGAGCTGACCTACTAGCCATGAAGATGGCACCTCGAACTGAGGTGTATGGCAGTATGGCACTCAGCAGTTGCAGGAGTATTGGTCCTGTCACCTCCGGATTCGTACTCGGCGACTATAACTGGTGAAAAGAATCAAGACTTGTCTCTATACATTACCTGATGCCATTCTATCTTTCAAGAGGTTCTGTCCCATTATGACTGCAATTATTGGCATAAGTGGCTTTGCGTCAATGAGAGCCGTCTTAAGTGTCAAGTGCAGCATGACTGCAAGCTGCTTTTAGCTAGTCCTCTAGAATTTCTTCTTACTGGTGTTGAAACATCCAAAGCTGTCTGAGCATTCTAAATAATGTCAACAATCATGCTTTTTAAGATCAATGACATGCTTTCGGATTTGTCAATCCAAGCGTGTACCAACCTATACTTCTGGCATGGTTTGCATTCCATTCTTCAGTTCATCTTTTCTAAATCCTTTGGAAGTGAACACTTGTAGATGCGTTTCAGCTATGATATGACGGCAGGACCCACCAGTGCTTATAGTCCTAAGCGAATCTCACACGAAAACGTCCGATTTGTTGAAACTTATTCCTGTGTCATCTCACATTGATACAAAAAGTACCTCAAAAAACGGGTTTTCCATGATGACAGCGAATACCAGCTTTTGACATAGTTGTTGTTTCCTTCTCTTATATCTAGCTAATGTATCACATGAATAACTTGCATCTCAGATCATTTACATAAATCGTTTTGCTGCATGTTTCTTGAAATTTACATTTGTAACCAGATCTTCATGGTGTTGCATTTTTCTCTGTCAGGTTGCATATACTATTTCACTGAACCTTTCACTGTGGCATGGCCACTCTTCCAGACAGGAATTTATCCGCCGTGTTACCGCACAGAGCAATCATTCCAGTAAGTAGGCAATGCGGTGTTTTCCTAGTGCATGCATGAAGTTCTTTGCACTAAAGTAAGTGCAGATGCATGTGTTCTAGAGTGAGTGATAGCTGATGCGTCATGTAGCACAGAACTTCCAGTTTTTCACAGGTTATTTAATGTTTGTTACATACATTAGTTACGTACATGGTCAGACACTTTCGTCGAGACAGATCCTAACCAGATGTCTTTCTCTCCATCATTTGTGGTTTGGGATTAATTGCAATCTCCAACACTGGTGGTTCTTCCCTTCTCAATATGCTGAAATCCTACTGCATATCACTGTGATCTGATTCAATCCAACACAAGCGTGAAAACTAAAAGCCTGTTCATACGACTGCCATTTTCTTCGATGGGATGTACATTTATTAGCGTTAGTATGCACGTCTTAGGAAGCAAAGAATTTTTTATTATTGTTTCAGCTCATGTTGTAGTTATACATAAGGTACCTCAGATAATACTGAAGTGATGACATCAGCTTAATAACAATAATAGATACGAAATGTACTTTATTCAGCAATGGGTTACATTGAATTGATTGTGAAGTAGATACAAATGAATCACGAGATTATTAAAGATAAAAGTGGTGTTCAATGGAAGAATGGATCACCTCAAATGCATTGCATGTTTTTGAACTGCATGTACTTACTTTAGATGAGGTTATTAATAAGTTCTTATGTTACCATTGTCCATTCTTATGTCAGGGCATTATTCAACTGTTGAACATCTGCCTGTGAATATGGATATATGGCAAAATGTCAGTACAGCCTGTTGTAGATGTATTCAGTAGGATTTAGATTAGGAAGTAGAGCAGGCTAGTCCATTCTGGCAGGTACATGCTGCACCTGTGCATATAGCCTGTGCATATAGTAGGTATAGCCAGGCCTTGCTGATTGCTAAACTTCAGCCCCAATTTCAGTCCTTCCGTCTGAGTTGAAACTGGAGCAGGGAGCGATCCGAGGGTTTCTTACTCCCCCCTCCCTTACCGAGAGATGTCCAGCTTCCCGTGTATTTGAGTGCCTCTTGCCTCTCACGCATTATGTGCTTGCAAACATCCATGCCTCCTCCGAGATTAGAACCTAGACCTTTCAGTACGGAAGTCAATGTCACTAACCATTACCCTTCGAGATTAGAACCTAGACCCTTTAGTACGGAAGTCAATGTCACTAACCATTACCCTCCGAGCCGCAATCCTTTCTACAGGTGACAGATGAGAGCAGGTCCTGGAGGCTTGCACAGACTAATCGGGTATCATTCCCATCCCTCAACTATCTAAAGCACATCCCGTAATCAAGCCATTATATGGCCATACAAGGGCCTGCATGCATTGTGTAAAGTACATAAAATTCTCTACGCACTTAAAACTTCATGTGCTAAAGATATAGGACACTGCTTGCGATGGCACAGCATTATGAATCCATTCGTCAGTATCATTTTTCAGCAACATATCAACAATTTCATTATGATGGGGTGCCGCGTTTTCGTCCATAAAAGTAAACTCGAGTTTAGTGGCATTTCAGAACAAATACAAATAAGGCAGGATTATCGCGAATATTTCCGATTATCGTGCAGGCTATCATTATCTGCTACTCCATAAATCCATTCAGCTTAATGTCTTTCCAGACAAAAAACTTTGGTCACCATAGCAATCTCTTTCAATAATGTTTGTGGTGTGATATCATGTGCTATCTTCTTGCCAGCATAGCTGACGTCCAGAATCATTACTGAGTCTGAGTCTACAAGGTGAAACAGAAGACAGTAAAGTTTGAAAAGATTTTATTTCAATGAACTTGCCACACATCGCAGTTGAAAATTGTACCTTATTACAAAACTGGCTTAAGTATGCATGAAAATATGGGAACCGAAACAAATTCTATCATACGAGTTTTTACTTGCAATTTTCTTTATCTGACAGCATTTTACCTTAGAATCCTGCTTTAAAGCTGTCACTATCAAAATTCGCATTATTCTAACCTGAAAGAAAGGAAAGCATTTAGTTTTATGACACCTTTCTCCAGTTTTCCAGTTGTTCTGCAACATGTTAAGTTGTCTAAATGATCATGTTGGCTATTTCTGTGCGATTTGCAAAATTTTTGTGAGTTGTGTTTCTGTATCTATTTGCAAAATAGCTTGTTGCCAATTTGAATCCATGGCGTCAGTGTGTGCTCACCATACCTGAACTCTACTACCACTTTATAGCAAGTAGTACTGTAAGTCACCAGAACTGGTTTCTTTTCTTTCCAGTTCTCTACGTCAATCATTTATGGTCACAATTAATATGTTCATGAGCCCGTGTGAGATACTGTGCCTGCTGCCCTGTTAGCAAGGCATTTTGATGTATCCTCTCCTGCCTTATCCCATTAATGCTAAATTTTGCTGCACTTACTGACTTCATACGTAGATATTCTTGTGATTCCTCGTATACTGAAAGTGGGTAATTATTTCATATAGTATCACTTTTCAGTTAGTATGAATAATTCTACTAAGGCTGCATTGGTCATAATCTTTAAGCATGCGTAATCGGCCGCTTCACATCCCTGATGATTCGTAATATTTTTCATAAAGTACCTTCTGTACACATGTGATCTATGAAAAGCGCAAGCCAATCATGCTAGGACACCCGCCAGAAACGGACTTATTTTATTCAGTGCCCTTGCAATACGCCCTGCCAAGGAAGAAAGCACTAGCTTATATATACAGGTGGCTCAAAGTCAGAGAAGGGCACAGGCTGCGCGTACTGTGTACTCCAAGAAGGAGAAGTGTTTAAAAGTTGAGAAAGATGGCAGGAAGGCAATAATACCATCTTTCGGGCAGAACTTCCAGCATTAAAAGCTGCCATCAATTAGCAACAAGGGTATACTCTTTTGCAATGAAAATTGAATTATACACTCTTTTGAAAAAAAAAAAAAAAAAAAATCGAAGTACCATGAAGAAAGTGGTTGTTTTTGATGAAATTGAATATATGTATAGCTCATACACAGATAATAAAATGATTAAAAAATCAAGTTCATAGTACCTGTTTACGGCTCTCAATCATTCAATGAGTATTCAAATTAGTAGTTGGTCGAACCGCCTCTGGCGGCAATGCATGCTTGAATTCGTCGAGGCAAGGAGTGGTAGAGGTTCCTAATGTCATCCTGCGACACATTCTGCAAGGCATTCGTCAGTTGTCGCTCCAGATCTGCGATATTTTTTGGTGCCCGAATTTGGCGGCCTACCATATCCCAGACATGCTCGATTGGTGAAAGGTCTGGTGACCTTGCTGGCCAAGGAAGAGTATCGACCGCACGGAGACAGTCCAGAGATATGCCAGCGGTATGTGGCCTGGCATTATCTTGTTGGAAAATGTCCCCAGGATGACGTGCCATGAAGGGTAACGCAACCGGCCGCAGGCTGGTATCAACATATCGTTGAACTGTTAAAGATGTACGGAGGATGACTAAAAATGACTTGCTGTCATAAGAAATAGCGCCCTAAACCATCGGTTATGGCTGTATGCCTTTGTAAAACAAAGGCTGATTGGGACCGCTAGCCCCGTCCTCTCCAGACACGGACACGGTGGTCATCTGCTTCAAGAGCGAAGCGGGATTCATCGCTGAGCACTATACGTTGCCAGTCTGATGGCAGTCATGATGATCGGTTTCGACACCATTCCAGACGACTCCGCCGATGCTGTGGAGTCAAAGACAAACGTCATTTGTTCTCCTTGGCCTTCCAGAGCCTTCATTTCGTCGGCAAGTTCCTTGTAGCAATCATTGCTGCCAACATCTTTGCGCAGCAGTGTCTGTAACCTGCAGGTGGCGGCCTATTGCTCGGTATGACCACCCAGCTTCATGCAACCCTACAATACAATCACGTTCGAAGTCTTTTAGTTGTCTGTAAGGTCTTCGATATCGTCGTAATGGCATCTTTAGTTGCTTCTTTACGGAATTACAATCGCAGCAATAAAAGAGATAAATTTTCCTCCTCTGTTACTGGTTTTATACTTTGCGAAATGCGCACTAGAAATTCGCGCTATGATCGCAATTCCTGTTCATCTGCCTTGAAACTTTGATCATTTGCATGTTCTATCAAGATGTTTTTGCATACCCAATTTTGTCACGTTCGCAAAAGTCCTTCTTGGTGCTTCGATTTTTTTTTTTTTTTTTTTTTTTTTTTGCAGAAGAGTGTATATAGCAACTCCTCTAGTTTAGAGGCCATCCGAGGGCATAAGACTAGGAGTTCTTTAGTGCAAGGCATACAAAAAATTCCTCTAAGGATTCCACCAAATGACAGGCACAACTTGATCTGGGTTCCAGCTCATGTGTAATATTACTGGCAAGGAAGCAGTGTACTTGCTTACAAAATCTGTAGCCAATGATCCCAGTAGGATAAAAAAATCAAGTAAGTGAGTCACACTCTTATTTTTAAAAAAATAATGCTCAATAGCCTTCTACAAGAATGTCAGAAAAGATGGGGAAGTGAAAGCACAGGGAGGAGAACCTGCAAGCTTTTTCCGTAAATTTCATGCTCAATTAAAACACACAGCGAGGCACAAACTCATTTCTGCACTGGCCATGGTTCCTTCCCACATTATTTTAAGAGATTCGGCAACCGAGATGCGAATGTGGCGTGGTAAGTGATGAAGATCACTACCTCTTCAACTGCCCATACACCAATAAATTGCGTTCCAATTGCGGCCAGTATTCACAGTGAATACTGGCCGCAATTGGCAGAGAATATTTGCGGCAACAAGCAGGGGAAAAGTAAGATGGAGGAGATGATCCAACTATGCTCAGCAAAGTATTAAGAATGTTTTGCCCTTGAAAATTGGATCTTTGCAACATAATTTCAATAGCAAATTAAAGTGGTGGGGAGAGGCATTACAAAAGTGGAGTACATTGAATTGACAACTCGCAGAAACGGAGCAGCAGATTAGTGCAGTTATCTCTAACAACAGTAATACCTAAGTAATTGAACAGTAACACAGATACTCCCTCCATAGGTACTATAATAGCAGTTGCAACTATTCCAAGGAAATCAGCTAGGCTACCAGAAAATTGAGTCACATAACTCCTTATCCAGACTAAGCCAGATCGTGTTACAACTATTGAATATTAGAAAAACTGCTTGCCCCATAAAATAGTAACTGGACTGTGAAAGCACAAATTATTGTAATGCAAGCTCATTGCTGTCCATTTTGCATATACTTCTTAAAAATAATATTGTAAAGCAATTAAATGTAACAGAAAAACTCCAGTCAATGTGTAGCTTAATTACAAGTTTAATTGTGATTATCTCAGTAACAGTATTGTAAATATGAAATCATATAATGTTTAAATGCATAAATATATATACTGTCATAAATATATCTACATATCTCATGTAACTGTATCCAAGACAATGTTTGTAATTAACATATCTATGCCTGTACACAGGTCTTGTATACTTATGTAATATTTACATATGGAAGAAATAATCCCTTCTGCCAGGAGGACTGTTAACACTGTAAGACTTTTAAACAAAGTCAGGTCAGTGGTTATCCCAGATGGCACTCAGTGTACACCTGTGATGAATCCACAATAGCTGACTGTGTAACCAGCTTGAAAAATGAATGTCCTATTCATCTAGCTGTAGGTATTATTTCACATTCAAAATCCTGTAGTTCATGTGAGCTTGCAGTAATCATATCTGGAAGCTAATTTACAAGACTCACAAACTTACAGCTACCATCTGATAACTCTTTTGGTATTCATGCAAGCTTTTAAGTGAAGCAAGTGTCACTTAAAAATGACCATACAACTATGCCATCCATGAGTTCCCATTTGTAAGCAGGAGCATTATTAAAAATTCACATGAAACTAAAGAATGGAATATCTTGAAAAGTTTTTAAACCCACAACCTCAGCATATTAATGAATATGTCTTGTTAGTTGCTAATAATGATAAAATTTCTGCGAAAGTGAGTTTCCTAATTTCTTGCTAAATTAAAAAAGTAGTTATTACAAGTAATATTAAAAAATTAGTATAATTACTATTAAAATAGTATATACTATTTAAAAAACTAAATAGCTGAAGCAATAAATTATTTGCCACTGTAAGTAGCTTGCATTTTATATGCTTTCACAATTTTAAGGTATTAAATCTGGTAGTAATTTTTTTCTTTATTTTTTTCTTCCTCCTCTAGAAGGAACGTGGAGGGAAAAGTCCTTCAGAAACAATCAAAAATATGATTTTTGGCTATGTGAGTTTTTTTTAATTATGTTATCACTTTTTGGAAACATTTAAAACATATTAATTGCATATGCAGTGAAACCTCAGAACATGTACTTAATTAAACTTTACAACAGCACTTGGTGCTCAATTTCATAACCCTAAACCGATGGAAATCATTATATATATATATATATATTGTTTCATATATATGTATATATATATTGTTTCATAAGAAACTAATTAGTAAAGGTAAATCAAATTAAATAATTCTCCTGTGCCATTGTCGCAAGGAATGAAATTTGAATTTGACAAATACAACATCATTATCTCATTCATATAAAGCTAATTAAAATTTTAAATTATGAAAATTCAATTGTAAACAAATAAAATGCTTTATTATTGCTGCAAACTAATTGGCAATATCTTTCAGATTCAGAAAGCGTAAGTAAATTAAGTGCAAGCATCTAAATACATGAAAAAATATGTAATAAGCCAAAAATTTTATCTTAAAAACTTTAAAAAAATGTTGAAAACTAAATTAATTTGTATTAAGTGAATAATTAATGAGCAGGCAGGAGACAGATTTTTTTTCAAGAGGAAGTTGCTTCCAAACCTAACTCTTCAGTTACTCTATTCATGTTTTGTCATCCTTATAAGCATGGGTATGAATTACTAAAAATCAAAAGTAGTGAAATGTTTAAATGAGAGGTTTAATAGTAAAATAATTTCGAGAAATTTAGTAAGCAAATCCACTATAGGAAACAAAAATTCTTAATTAAAAGTACATAGACAATGTAATTAAGAGTACAAACCCAAAGTACTAATTTAGAAACCCTTACCTATATAGGTACTTCTCCGACATGAATTATGCATGCCAAAACAAACTAAAAAAACTAATCTAAACATCATAAAAATGAAATATAATAATATAAAATAAATACAATCTATAAAAATAATACAAAAAGGCAAGTAAATAGTAAGTTTCAACTTAACTTACCATGAAACTACATATTTTTGTACGATATGTATATAACGATTTCCATCGGTTTGGGTTTACCTGAGATTCTATCGGATTGAGGAATATTTAAGGATTTCCGTTGGTTCCATCCGTTTGGAGATTTTCCCATTAAAAAAAAAAAAAAAAAAAGAGGAGGATAAACACAATAATAAACAGATAAAAATAGATAACAATTTAATTTTACTGTACCTGAAAAAAAGAGAGTGTGTGAAGACAGTATAAGTGGAAAATGATGAGGAGGATGTTATATATTGGATGCAAAATTTCGTTTCATAAAAGCATCAAATCACTCTGTTTGGGGAGGGGTATCTTCTTTAATTTTCCTTGTCTGCAACCACCACAGAACTCTGCTTGAGACTCATTGGGCCTAAGCTTTACTCAGACTTTATCCAATGTGACTTGTGGTTGTCTACATTTTAAGATGTTTCTAAAGTGAGACATGCATTATCGCTGAAGTTGTTTATTCTGTAGCTTGCTACTACTTTATTAGGGTGATATCGTTATGCGAAAACTTTGCATCATGTCCCGCTTTGCTCAAATTTCGCGGATCATAAAACGTTTTTATCTTTCTCTTTTTCTAAAGACATTTTTTTCACAATTTCCTTTTGTTGCTGTATTTGAAGTTGTAATACTTTCTTGTTGGACTCATTTCTATGGTTCTCTTGTAACTTCCGCAGACCCTCATTTTTAATTTCCTAGCTCATGGTTTTGTCTAAAGACACAATATCATAGATAACAATAAGAGCCTTTGGTTTCAGAGCTCAATGTCTCTATCTGCAATCCAATCTGCCCATAATTTCTTGGAGGCTGAAGTCATGGTCCTGTAGATCAGTGGCTGATGGCATGCTTTGTTAATGAGAGCTAAGCAGTGGAAAATACTGAAATGATATCAGAGTATAGGTAGGTAGTAGTGATATCAAAGTATAAAGGTAGCAGTTTTTTCCCCTTCCATCTTCTATCCTGTCTTCCTGGACTTACTGTACTGCACTCATTCTACTTGGAGCAACCTTCTGTGGCATACGAATTTTTGACAGCCAAAATACAGCATGAACTTTTCAATATTGCAATCGTTTGCGAGGTTGAGACCTTGTGACCCAAAGATGTGCATTTGAGTGTTTGCCATCAAATTCTGAGCTCGAATTATCACTCGAAAGTCAAGTTTTCGGTTTCATCCGTTTTGTGCATTCTCTGTGAGTTGTTCACTAAACTAATTGCGCGACTTTTGGTCTCATTCATTCGCTCTTCCACACTGTTGTAAATTCAGGTTGGAATTCTAATATTCCTCTTTTCTGCCTCTCAGTGGAATGCGACCCTATGTTCTATCGTTATTGTTCATCTGGATGAGTACTATCACCCCTCTTAATTTGTAAAAGCAATTTAGAATCGCCTTGTAAAATTTAATGGTTATTTAATTTGCTACATCGTCTTTTAGTACTTCATGTTGTCTTATATTGTGATAATAACCCCCACTTGTCCATTAATGATTGTGCAGCTGAAGCCTGTGAACATGAGAATTTATTTTGCAGGTAAAATTCTTGAACAGCCTGTCTATGTGAATTTTTTATAGTTTTCTTCACTGGAATGTAAACTTGTTTCGTTTCAGAAAGTTCTATGTGAAAGCTTTCAAAGGCAGATATTTGTCATCTGCTTTGACTTAATTTATTACTTATCTTATTAATAATTTCTGTTCAAAATGTCTTCATTTTACTGGTATATTGTATGATTAATGTTTTATGTAAGGTATGAAATTGTTTTTATCAATCTCTTAATTTGTGATCAGTATGCTGTATTGTAGTAAATGCTGGTCAAATGTACTTGTCTGATTAGAACTGTTCGTTTCTTACTATAATTTTGAATTTTATTGTGCATAAAATATGAAACATCTTTTTCTTTTTTTTTTAGCACGATATGATCAGTTTATATCTGGCATTCCCTTTTGTTTGGCATAATTGTAATACATTTGTCACACAAATATGTTTGCTTACACAGAAAATGATATAATATAGGTATTAATATTTTAACTTAAAAAGGAACTGAATTATCTTTCTAATGCATTAATTTACTATGAAGTGTTGAGAATGATTCAAATTTGTATCACTAATGTAGCTTAAATGAAGTATTTAGCTTAAAATTTTTTAAAGCAAAACTGTATAAAAAAGCTGGTATGTTCCTTCATTTAAATCATGGGTTTGGAGGAGTCTAATAATTATTTTATAAAAATATCAAAACCATTTTTATTTTCAGAAATAAAATCGAATTTTGGAAATAGTTTGTAAATATTTCAGAGTGAATCTAGATGTGTGGTCAACTGAATTCTTCTGCATTGACGAATATCTTTCCTTACATTGAAAAGAAATTTGATAATATTATCTTCTCAGAGCTTGATTGGTTCCACCTTTTATTTATCATATTCAATAGAGACCTTAACTGCATACTTTTGAAATGTCCAAGGGTTAACTGAAATGTTGTAAGCCTGCTTTTTATTCTCTACACATGGCAAGCTTTTCCTTTATTGTGTAAAGAGTATATATAGATATATTAGCACCTGCAGTAGGATAGAAGTGCTCTTTCAACATTTAAGTCGCAACAAGTAGAAGCCAAATGGTACATTTTGTCCTCTATTTATTGTAGAACTCGGATGTGATTTCATATTGTGTTAAATTCAGAAAGAGCGTTAATTTGAAATGTTACAGTATACATATGCTTATGAAATATTTAGCCATGCTTCAAGAGGAGGAGCGGGAGCATTTCAGGAAGGGAAAAGCAAGTGATCTCCACCAAGCGCATTTTTAAAGGTTTTGATTCCGGCGACAGCATAGTATAGTTCTGGTTTCCGGAGGCACCTATTATTTCCACGCATTCGAATAAAAATATGGTGGACGATATTTCGTTGGCGTTTGTTCGAGTTGGCGACTGTCTGAAAAAGAATCCCTTTCTGATCATATGATGATTGAATTTGAATTTTGTCTCTCTATGTTCTTACGAGACACCTCAAATGTTCCTTTTAAAATCTTCAATACAGGGAAAGCAAATTGGGATCGTTTTCGAAAATTTTGTTCTTCTCGCATCACCCGTTTCATTGATATTCTTAACGACTGTACTGACGGTTCTCGCCTAAATACTCTTGTTGAGAATTTTAGTTCTGTTCTTCTCCAGGCATCTCAAATTTCCATACCTGTTAGGAATCATGGTAAGCACAATGTTCCTTGGTGGTCTGCCGAAATTTTTTGTATGAGAAAAAGGCTTAATGCCTCTAGGCGTAGATTTCAGCGTTGTAAAAATCCGCCTCTTAGAGAACTTTATAAAAGTAAATATCTTGAATATAGAAAAGTTTACAATCTAAAGCTTGCCGATGCTAAATCTCAGTCTTGGAAAACATTTCTTTCGACCATTGATGTTCGCAATGTATGGAAAAAGATTTACACGTATGGAGTTAAAAGAGATTTCATGAAAAAAAATTGAAATAACTGGTATTTGTCTCTCTACTGGAGAGACAACCAACTCTTTAGAAGAGACAATTACTGCTGTGCTTCAGAAATCTTTCCCCTCGGATCTAGAGGAAAATGATGATGATTTGCATAAGGAATACCGTCAAGCTGCGCGTACTGCTTATTCTTCTTTTGTAGATCCTATGTTTTCTTGTGATGAAGATAATACAGTTATTTCTATGCTGGAACCAAATAAATCACCTTGTCCTACTCTATTTCGAATGAGATTATTAAACAGTTTCATTTAATGTTTCCTCAGTTTCTCCATAAACTTTTTAACGTTTGCCTAAATGTTGGCATTTTCCCACGTGTTTGGAAACATGCTCAAGTAATTCTTATTCCTAAAGGAAATGAGTCTAGGATTCCTCGCCTAGATAACCTTAGGTGTATAAGCTTACTTCCTGTTTTGGGTAAGTGCTTGGAAAAACTTTTTATTAACAGAATTTGCTGGTATCTCCGCCATGAAGACCTTCATTCTGCTAATCAGTATGGTTTTACACCTCAAAAACTGTTACACCTCAATAAAGTTCTTTTACGCTTGAATGAAATTGTTCAGAGAGGAAAAAAGAAAAACTTGCACACTATTTTGGTCTTTTGGATATTAAGGCACCTTCGACTATGCGTGGTGGCCTTGTATTCTCAATCTTCTCAAAAAAGTGGAACTTCCAATGAATATTTTTTCACTTGCTGCTGATTTTTTTTAATGATCGGGCGGCCAAATTGCAATTGGGCTCGGCTTCTGCAATCCGTCACCTTGAAAGGGGTTGCCCTCAAGGTTCTGTTTCAGGACCTACGTTTTGGAATATTATTATTAATGATCTCCTATTAAAACTGGAAAATCTTGCTTGTTGTGATACTATAGCCTTTGCGGATGATGTTTTGTTTTGCTTCCAGAGTAGGGACCTTTCTGCTACTTTTTTACAGGCACAAGAGACTTTAAATTTCGCCTCCAACTGGTCAAAAGGTTTTAAATTAGATTTTAATCCTGATAAAACCAGGGTTATGATTATTGAAAAGCGAAACATCTGTTATGATGCATTTCAGTTATCTCTCGATGGCACCCCTTTGACTGTGGTAAAGCAAATGAAATATCTTGGGGTTTTTCTTGACCGTAAATTTTCTTGGAAACAACACTTAACTTATGTATCAGAGAAATGTGATAAATTACAGCGTGGATTAAGTCGTATTGCACGCAACACATACGGTATTAATTAAAACGTTCATTCGCTCATCTATAAACAAGGAATTGCACCCTTCATTATGTATGGCTCTAGAGTCTGGGGTATATCGCTCAAGAAGAAGATAAATTATAGATATTTACGATGTGTTCAAAGGCGGATACTTCTGCGGGTCATATGTGGATATCGTACCGTAAGCTATGAGTCTGTTTATGCAATTTCTGGCTTTCCTCCAATTGACATTGCCATTCTTCATTCTGTTGCTTATAAGGAAAATATTTCTGCTTCTACTGTCTCTCAGTATGATTGTATATTACCTCTATCTGATCTCCCTCATCCTTCGGAAAGAAATGCTGTTAATTTTATTCAGTTTAGCAATAAAATCGTAGATGATTCGCCTGTAACTTGCTATACTGATGGCAGCAAAATTGATGGCAAGGTTGGTCTCGCATTTGTTGTCTTCAAAAATGGTCTTAAATTTGAGCACTTTGAATTTAGAATCAGAGATGAATGTACTGTTTTCATAGCTGAACTTTTGTGCTTAAACTTCGCCGTCAAATGGGTCTCTAAACAAAACAGTGCTGTTTCAGACTATCTCATTTATACTGATTCCCTTTCATCCTTGGGGATCTTAAAATGTATTTCTTCTTCTAATAATATCATTATCGAGATTCAAAAAGAACTGAAAAATCTAAAGGATAAAAATATTTCGGTTTCATTTGTTCGTGATCATACAGGTGTTGTTGAGAACGAACGAGCCGATTTCCTTGCTAAGACTGCGACTAAGCGGGAAATTGACACTTTTGTCAATATCCCTAATTCCTTCTTATAAGAAGGTCATGTATGAAAGCATTGTGGAGTCGTGGAATCACGAATTCATCAATTCAAATAAAGGGAGTTTAAATAGAAGATTTTTCCCTTCTATTGAAATGAGATTGTCATGTCATCATTTCTTCACAAATTATAAATTAACCCAATTTCTTACTGGACATGGGAATTTTAAAAGTTATTTGAACAGATTTAAGTTGAGTCCTGAGTCTGTCTGTGACTGTGTCCTCGGCGGCGAGGAGAATGTTGAACATGTGCTTCTTCTATGTCCTAAATATGAGAGCGAAAGAAAAGTCTTGAAACTGGGACTGAAAAATTTTAATATTAACTGGCCTCCAGAGTTTTACCAATTTATTTCCGAGAGAAGTGCTTTTAACACTTTTTGTCAATTCATTGTAAAACTGTGTAATCATCCTTAATTTTATTTCAATTTTCTCTTCTGTTTAGTTTGTATTGTGTTTCATACTTACTTCTGTAAGCCCCATGTGATACTATGTGGTACATGGGGAACTTGTTGTGTTTCTTTTAATAAAAAAATAATAATAAAAAAAAAAGATATTTCGTCACCATATTGATTTCCCTAACCAGTCGCCCTCAAAAATCAGAGAAAATACAAGGAATTTCTTCCACACTGCGTATTCTTAGGGTGTAACTAATAGTACGTTCAGCTAACAATCAGAAGATCCATGATTGGAAGTCGTAGTGATTACTCACATTTTCTGCTACAAAAAACTATAAAATAGCTGTACGTGTGGCACTCACCTAAAATATAGTGTAGCATAAATCTTCACCACATAGATTTGGCTACTGGGTCTCCTCCCAACCCAGTCACCTTTAATTGGGGAAGAATATGACGAATTTTCGGCTTCCCTGCGGCATGCTGTCTTGCTGTAATTGGCAGCATATCTGGTTGGCAATCAGAAATTCCAGAGTTCGAATCTCGGCGAGGGCAAACTTGACTTTTCGCGTTTTCTGCTTCTTAAAGCCTGATACAGTTTACAACATTTCTTATAGATTTGATGCAGATTAATTTAATTATGATGATATGTTGTGATGTATTGTGACGAATAAGCGTACGGAGATAATAAACTTTCATGTCAAGGGACCAGGACCGTAACTACCACCGGTAAAATCAGGCCAGTGCGTTGCGTCCCTGAGGAGGCCCTCGAGTGGGGGGGGGGACAATACTTTTTTATATATATATTGGAGATTTTATTTTACAAAATTAAAAATTGAACTTTGCTGAGAATATTTATATTTTTATTTTTGAATCCGAAAAATTATTTATTTTACAATCTTACTGTGTTTTTTCCAATGATAGATACTTTATGCCCTCAGCTTCGTCATCCTTTCCAGAGTATGAAGAATAATCTTGATACTTACCAATAATTCATCCTGAATTTCACATGAAAACAAATAAAAAAAAAGATCGCTGACAAAGGTAGCTGATTTAACAAAATAAAAGTTGCAGTGTTTGTGTCATGAACATTTCCATCCCCATTACCTTTAGTTAAGGCGTCTTAAAAGAGAAAGTATAAAAATTCATGTTTTAACCTAAAAACAAATAAACAAAACTTACATTAATAAGGTACCTGACTACACTGAATCTTCACACAAACTTGTATGTTTTCAAGTTTTGATAAACCGACGTAGATGCTAGCATAGCCATTTCTCCATTAGGGCTGTTTTCAACAGTCTGAGGAAGAAGGAAGTAAACATATACAGATAGCACGTCCGACGGCATCCCCAAGATTTTCAGTAGGATTAAGATGGGGAAATAAGACGTCCATTCCGTACGAAAAATGCCTCCCTTTCCATGCAGTCATTAATAATGTTGGCTCTATGAGGATGGGTGTATCATCCATAAGGATGAAATCAGGACCAACTGTTGCAGCGTAGAGTCTCATAATGGGATAGAGGACTTCATCCTGATAACGCACAGGCGTTACAAAACCGTCTTTAAAAGATGTGCAGCTGGATGCGATATTCCATTGAAATTCCATCCTATGATGCTGCCACCTTTAAATGCAAGATATTCGATAACGTTTTGCTCCTGATTCCATGTGCCTCGCTCTTTCCAGACCCTTACCTGCTTATCTGGTTCCAGGACAAATCTGAACTTATCCGTGACCAGAATATTCCGCCAATCTCAGATAGTCCAACTGAGATACTGACGACATCACTTTGATCTTGGCTGTCTGGATCAGAGGGGCACCATTGGTCGAGCGGTATAAATAACTGAACACTGGTAGTTCGTCCGAGTTTCGAATCCCGGCGAACTGGCTGGGTGCCTGAACTTTTTCCCATGAGTAATGTGGATACAAGACAGTTTCCTTTAGAAAGTCCTTCACGAAAGCATTCTTCCCTTAGACCGATAGCTACCGATAGCTTCGAGTGATTTGCCGTTGTCAAGTAAACTAAACTAAAAGCCCTCTGGACTGGGCGATTAGTGGAATACAAACACTTGGTACTCGGGCGGGCAGTCCCTTCATGTGAAGACTTGTGTGCAGAATACTGGCAGAGATTGTCTTATCAAGTGGCGTCGCAACAACGGATACAACAGTTGTGGAGATCGCTTGTCGATTCTGCTTGACTGCTGTAGCAGTATGTGGGGTTTCACTTCATGTGAAACTGGTAATGAGTCTAATAATCCCAACACATATAAAGCGGCTTATCGCTATGTCTAAAGTAACTATTAAGGTTTCAGAAGTCGTAAATAATATTTTTTTAAAACAGAATTTAGAATGTATACGCAATCTCTTGTGCTGACACAATCTGCCATAGCTTGTGGTGATGGAACTAAACAGAACAATCAAATTTAAGTTAAACGTGGAACAGTAGTCAAAGAATACACAATTTAATATTACTCGAAGCTGGCTCAGTAATTCTCCCGAAGCTTCAGAGTCAAAATATCAGCAGCGTATAACGCAAAGCCGAATAATTACAACTAGCAAAGCTGGTAGGAAACTAACACATATCGTGCACACAAACCCAGAAACATGCTCCGTCTCAAACTCCAGAAATCTCAGCTTAAATAATGGTTATCTCATCTGTTTTCTGGTAAGGCATACGGAAAGAAGATGTACAGATTCAAATCATAATAGTTTCTTAGTTTAAAATACTGATTCCTGCAAATACTGATACTGATTTTACCTTACAAATATGCTGATCTCCAAAATAGTTTGACTTGTTTGGAATTGTTTCCTCATCCGAGAAAACACCAAATGATTAACGCCAAAGAAAACAGCGACATCTCTGATTGACTGCCCTGCTTCAATGCATGCGATACCGTGCCAGCGCTTATTGTCAGTCTTCTTTGAGTCGTGGAGACTCGTATGCCAGAAAGTTATAAACACTTCGTATCAGCAATTAAATAAACCTTCTTAAATCCTTCAGAATACTGACGTCTTCAATGACTTCCTAATTAGCATATATATGTTCGTGCAGTGAATCGTGATTGGCTGCAATATATGTTATTTGCATCCTCAGAACTTTCGGCCACTCACATTCAAATACGCTTTCGAAAATGGCTAATTTGCATTGCTTGCAAACTGTTGGAATGTCGTATGTATGTATTGCTCTTGTTCATCACTTTTTTCCGGACGTCCTGTATTGCAATAGCATCTATATATATGTTATATTTTCATACATCTGTTATTTCTTTTGAAATTAAAATGTATTAATATCCATAATTTAATCTACTTTAGAGCTGTTCATTGGAACCATTTAAAAGTAGAAGAGAAAAAATCGAGCTGTTAAGTGAAGCTGTGAAATATCACGATGGAAACGTCATTCTTGCTGTAGGTATCATGTCGCTGAGTATTTTGAGTAAGATATTCCTTTAACTCATAAATGTATTTTTATGCTTCGCGTTCTCAAAATCAGTCATTTTTTCCTCCTTCTAGGTAGTTATGTTCCTAAGAAACACTTTGAAGAGATCAGTCTTTCATCGAGAAATTCAAAGGTTTCCTGATGCAATCAATATTTATTTATCGTACCTAGAAGAAGATCATGAAACTGATGAACTGACAAATATGCTTTTGTATGATTTTAATAGCCTTTCTTACATATTTCATTTTAAAATTTTGCACCATTACTGTTATATTAAGAATATTAAGCAGTTATAAATCAGATGTCATTCATTAGAATTTACTGATGGAATAGAAATTTAAGAACATTTATTAGAAACTTGTGTTCCACAATATTTTAAACATTTAGGAATTGTCATGACAGCATATTTAAACTGCAGTACGTATGTGTATATATTGCTGTTTAAATGTATTTTAATAACGTATGTTTAAAATTTAGTTGCAAATTTTTTTAATTAATCTTTATTCAAAATTCGTCAGTTTATTTTACAGACTCAATAAATTTGCTGAGTGTTAAATTTAGCTTAGTGTTATGTCCTGTTATGATTACATCACTTCTTTTTAAACTGATTTTATCCTTTCGTCAGATTTTTCTATTCTGCTGAACGTTTATAGTACGGGAGTTTTTTATGTTTAATTTTTCATTTTTAAGACATCCGGGGCTCTACCTAATGTGTATTATTTCGTTCGTAGTTTTTGCTCATATTGCACATGAAACGGTTTGTATAGAGTCTGTATAACATTTGCACCATTCCATTCACAATTTTCAAATATATGGTTTATGAAAGAAAGTTTGAAATAGTAATTAATTTTATTTCGATATCTTAAAATTAAAATGAACCAATTAAGATTTTGGGCTATAGGCATTCCTTAGCTTTCTATTTAATACCTGGTTATAAATTTGTGTTTAAATCGATTAACTTTTGAGAGAGTATATTAAGCTGAAATCAATTTGGATAATAGAAGCAAACAAAGTAAAAAGAAATTTATTTGCCGTTTTTAAAAATTTAGAAAAGCCAAGATCCTATAAAAGTTTCATAGATGTTTTCATATATCAGCAGGATAAATGATTTCTTAAGACTATTTGATTAAAGTTTATTTCTTTTTAGGTAAAATGTTTGAGATTACTGGTTGTTGCACTGGTTTGAGTAAATGAAATTAAGTAATCAATAACACATGATAATAATAGCTTGATTTATTTAGATTCCCTCCAATAGGTTCAAAGTCTCAGTTTACCCATGAATGATTAATTCACTGTACTATCAGATTCTTAACTGTTTAACCACTGTATGTTTTCATTTTCCCTTTCTTTCTGTCATTTTTCTGTTACATTATTTGGACGGTAATCTCGTTTTCAAACATGAGCTTTTAAATACTATTTTTCTTTTTAAATTATTTATATTCAAAAAAGAAATTCAAGAACAAACGTCGAAACTGAAATCCTCCCTTTTCTTAATTTTATTTTACAGACGGGTTTCTTTTTGACATCAGTTGGCAACAGAATGGTAAAATCCTGTTTGAGTTATTAGGTAGTAATCGGAAATTTTCAGAATGCAAGTTGTCAAAACTGTCTTATCCTTATTAGCTCCGGAAAAGTTTTGTAACTTCATCTTAGATTCTACTTAAACTCTCTTCTTGAGGTAGATAATCATACTATGCTTTGGCCTTAACCAAACCATTATGTTGGATATTGGAATCCTAGTAATCAAATTTCGTAGCAACTTCTTTTCATTGATTTTCGATGAGATTTCCCATCAGCATCTTTTTATTGACTGTCGATGAGATTTCCCATCAGCATCTTTCCATTGACTAATAATTAACTTTTTATCTATTAAATAAGCTTACAATGCAGATAATAAATGGAGTTGAAATGAATAACTATACCATGTTAAGATTAGTTGCTCTTGTGAAACCCTGAATTTGTAATTTCCACTACTCTACATGCCTATAAGAGATAGTAGTAGATAAAAGTCATTTTAATGCTTTTAAATTATTTTCCGTTGCTTATGCTTTAAGATTCTTCCTAGTTCTATGACTAACATATTATTTTATTGCACCTTTAAAACGATTGCTTATGTGCATCCTAATTTTTGTTATCCTTTATTAAACTTACAGTTACTGAGATTAGTTCTTTCTGATAACCTTCTAATTAATTATGTATATCATAGCTTTTACGTTTTCATATTTTTTAGGTTACTGGGAAAACCAAATGAAGCTGCGGTATGTAAAATTTCTTTATTGCATAAAGAATTTTTTTTTTAATTTTCTAAATTACTCTGCATTTTGTTAAGTGAAATAAGAGGTTCATTTTTTAAAAACATCGTAACGCATTTTCTGCTGTGAGTTAATGTATTTAAATTAATTTTTCAGTAGGTAACTAAATAAGTTAGTGGATCATTTTACAGTCAACTATTAAAGCACAAAAAATAATGCTGAATGCCATTCAAAAAGCATTATGTAACTGAATAGCAAGATTTTATTTTATGATTTCATTCAAGTTCAAAAGTAAAGTAAGCTGTTTTTGTTTCTTCCCATTCCGATTATTTCTTTTAATGTGAATCCAAGTATACCTGAAATTGAAAGCTTTTAAAAGTTCTAATTGCTTTATTGATTGCTTATTTACTTACTTATCTGTAGCTGGATTATCTGATTAAAGGGCTTTGTTTTGGAAACAGGATAACAGTTAAGGAGTAGCGAGATGTTAACAGATTTCTGAGTGTGGAAGTGGTTAAACCGATATTCATTGCCGGATGGTGGACGTATATGGAGCAAAACTGGTACTCCACTTTCTCACTGACTTGTCTGCTCAGGCAAACTCGATGAGGTTCGCAAATACGGGTGCCCGCGTGTAGACGCTATCCCGGCGTAATGATTCCGACTTTCGATTTTTTGTAAGTTCGAACAGTTTACGAGTCGTATCGAAGAAAATAAAAGTTCAAGAACATTTCGTAGTCTGAGTGAGCACATAAATGAGTCCAACAGAAACACACCTGCGGTGCAGGCCATGACGAAGGCAAATGGCGTGGTAAAAGAAATGCCTTAGCTCACAGAATTGAGAGTCTCTCATGTGCAATGTATACATATTAGGAGTGCATAACATGAAATAACAGTAAACATAAATGCATAATAAAAAATAGGGAAATATGTACATTATATACGGGTAAATCTATACAACAATTAGCAGCTGACCAGAAAAACAATGCAGTATGAGATTGTGCATAGATATAATTAAGGTGGGCAACTAGGTATATGAATGGTTAGAAAGACAGTTACTGATCAAGGTATCTGAGGCCCGCAAGCGGCCGTTTTCTATTGCTGTCAATATTATAATTATAGTTTAGCACTGGTATGGTGCTGTTATTAACATTTGGTATATTTTTATAAAATTGTTCTGCAAGACTAGCAAAGAGAACATATAAAGTTGGTACTTCAAGCTCTTGGTGAATTGCCGAGTTTCTGACAATTCGCCGCTTGTCTGAGTAAGATATTCTGCAGTATTTGGAGTTTCTTTACATTAGTAAAACTAGCGTATCCCCAAATAGGACAGGCCTATGAGAGGATGGGATGCAAAAGGGTTTTGTAAATGAGTAATTTGTTGTCAAAAGGAAGAACTGAGTTCCGGTCAATTAAAGGGGTAAATGTTCATTTACGGATACAGAACTTGGCTATAATCTGTGTAATATGTGGGATCCAGGTGAGTCGCCTATCCAAAATAATTCCAAGGTATCGGGCTTGCTTAGTCCACTGAATAGGGATCTCGTACATGTGGATGGAGTCTTCGTTATCGATGCTAGTCCTTTTGGTGAACCAGACGGCCTCAGACTTATCCACATTAATCTTTACTTTCCAGGCGTTGAGCCAGGACTCGAGTGTATGAATGTGTGTTTGAAGTGCTTGTATAACTGGGCCAGGAGATGCATTTTTTGAGAGAATTGCCGTGTCATCGGCGTACATAGCTAGGGTGGTGTGTGGTGATTGTGGGATATCGTTCGTGTAGATATTATAGTAAATGGGCCCAAGGAGGCTCCCTTCCGGGATGCCAGCCTTTATAGCCCGTGGGGTAGAGAGTGAACTGTTTACACGAACGATAAAGTGTCTATCCTTAAGATAGAAGTAAGTGATGGCTGTGACGTACTCTGGGAAGCCCAGAGTGATTACTTGTTCGACACACAGTCTGCTCCGTATACAGCCACTTTTCGGTGATGAATATCGGCTGGTTTAACCCCTTCCAGAGTCAGAAATCTGATAACATCTCGCTGCTTCTCAGTCATCGAATTTTGCATTGAGAACGCCAAGATGGCATCACACGTGTTGCCTCATTAATTGTACGGAACACACAACTGCCTTCTTCACTCTGGCGTCATGTGCGGGCGTTTGCAAATGCGCACGGCCATGTTGGGTACTGCATTCGCGCCCTTAGATGTTTCACGACGTTATGCCAAAGCGGCATAATCAAATTGAAACCGGTTTGGTTGTTACGACGTTTCGTACCTTTTCATTTGAACATCTCTTATATAAATTTAATAAAAATTAATTAATTAATTATTAATATATTAATTTTATAAAATTATTAAATTAATGGTAAATAAATTAATAAAATACTAGACATCGTCTTATTTGGAGCTCCGGCTTGAATTAGAATTTCGCTCGAAAGCTATGAAACCTGTGGGCTGCGACGCAGTTTGAGCAGTGTTTTAGTTTAGAAAAAATTCATGCAGTTTTGAAAGATCATTAATTTTATCATTGTCTATTAAGAAAAGGAAACCAAAAAAAAGGAAAAGAATCCCTAATACGCGCAATACGTTGAACACAGTAAAATTATCAAGTCTATGCACAGGGCTTTTCTGCAATTTAATCAAATTTCTGTTTTGGTCATGCACTGTGAATGTGCCATCTGTAGCTCGATCTACCATCTGGAATGCCATCGAATTTGGTAAGGGGACTAATAACAACATGGGAAAAAATTTCAAAGGAAAAAAATGCCGCTAGAGGAAAATGTGAAGCTATTGTAGTGTATGCAGATGAGAACTAGGCAAATCTATAACAAAAAAAAAAAAAAAAAAAATATTTGCTTTCAACACCGCTTTAATGCAGCAAATAAAATGCTTCAAATGGTTACGGAAATAATATTTGAGTACGCCGTAGCACTTTACTCAATAAAAGCGCTTCCTCGGTGAGAGCATAGACCTCTTACAATATGACTACCTTCTCGTGGATCACATATTGCATCCTATACGCAACATTCCCGACGGCCGAATGTAACATCCTACCAGGAAAGCCAGCAAAGCCATTGATATGTTGTACTGCACAGTCAACAGTTGTCTATCGGTGCAAGCCGCTGCACTGATAGACCAATGGGCTGTGATCTCCATCTTGCTTTAAAGTTACCTGATACAGCCACTGTCTCTGAACTTCCTGAATGATAAAAATGGTCAGCGTGTCACGATACATTTGCGTGGTAACAGTATAGATTTGTGGTCTGTTAGAATAATGTTCTCAAAAAAGAATAGTCTACTGATCAATTTGCGGTGAAGCGACACCAAACAGTGACTTTTTATGAATGTATTGGGATTTCATGAACTGCGTGGAATTTTTCAGATGCCCAAATTCGAGAATTGTGAGGGTAAGAGCCTCATTTAGGTGAAAATGGGCCTCATCCTCCCACAAAATTCTTCATAGACAACCATCATCGCCTTCAGTCAGAGCAAATGGCACCCATTTATCATAATCGTTGTGTTTTAATTCCTGCTAAGCTTATCTTGAATTGATAGAAATGAAGCACTTTCCTCAAGATTTTCCATACTGTTGAAAGATATCCAGTTGTTGCGCTGTTCCCCTGTGCATTCCTACTAACAGCAATGGGGGCCGTCAGCGATTGCAGTCGCGACATCCGAAGCTATCTGTCCTGACACCAGTTTCCGTCCTCTACCAAACCGAACTGCTAAGGATCCTGTTTCTTTAAAATTCTGATACATGCCCTTCAGTGCATTAACTGATTGTAACAACCGTTACATAGGTTGTTACGACTGCTAAACTCACGAAGAGCGGCGGCTGCGTCCGATTAATGATGACCAAAAACTTCATAAATAGTGCGCGCTGAGTGAAAGTGAGACACATGTTGAACCCAGCTAACATTCGGAATGCCCTTCGTTGTTTTTCTCATACCTTTATGGACTCAATTATTGACGCTACCGTCGTTTACGTAACCGAGCATTTGTATTTTCAAATTTTACTTACGTTTCATTCAAATTTTCAGTTGTGTAGACAAGAACAACGCCATATTTTCTCCTATCGGCAATTTTCGGAACTATTTTTTTGATCGAATCTTTTTTTTCCCATGTCGTCATTAGTCCTCCGAGCAAATCTGGTGGCATTCTAGCTGACCAGTTGAGCTACAGATGGCTCTGAGTAGTGTCAATTAAAAAAAAAAAAACACCATGTGTTTCTTTGTAGCATTCAAATGATAACTGTTTCAAGCCGTAAGTTTTGTTATAGTAGAAAAAATTATGAGAACATTTCTGAACTAAGTGTATTTGTTTGAAATTCTTACATACTTTACTATCACATAAATATAACAATAAACAAAAGTATAAAAAATAATAAATGTACTGTTTATTACAATTCTGTTAATTGAGTTTACTAGGGTAAATGATAATAATAATGTAGTCTGAAACGTTCCATAAACTTATGAAAGAATTATTTTTACTGTCAATCAGTTTTTGTGAGATATTTGTATATATTATTTTAGATTTGGATAACGTGAATATATTTTAAATAAGTTTTATTGCTAGACTAGACTAGACTAGTTTTATTGCATTTGGAACCCTGAATGTAAAAATTCTTTTTCGATAATTACATAATTACTATTCATTATTTTTCTTATAGATGCTAAAGTATGAAGCAGTTACCCAAGTTCAGTCGATTGAAAGAAAATTGAAGTTGATCGAAAATTGTCTTAGGTTAGTTGTCAAATTCTTTACATAAAGCTGTAAACTAGCATTATTAGGTGTACATCCTATGAGTTTTTTCATGTAGGTTTGATAGAGGTCTTCCCTCCGTTCTTGATAATATATCCTTTACCGAGTGCTAGTTTAGTATCCTAAGCATAGTAAAATAGTGTTACTTTACATTACTATACAATCGCAGTTCTGATATTTTTGTAAAAAAGGAGGAGAGGGTAATTATTATTCTTTCAGAAACATATAGGTGTAAATACACTGCTGGCCACCGAAAATGCAACACCAAAGCATGCAAATAACATGAAATTTACAACATGCATTAGTGGAGGTGAGATATGCAAATGATTAGAATTTTAGCGCACACGCACATCACGCGCGCCTGTGGCTTCACTTCAAAGCGCTATTTAAGGCTTGGAGTTTTAGACGATTTCAAGTTCGGCAGTTGTGTTTTTCTTGTGGTTTTTTTTTTTTTTTTCAAAAAAACGATCAATTATGCCTCGTAGTAAACAGCGATCATCGCTTGATCAAGTACCCGAGTTCTACAGAGAAAGGATAGTGGCCCACCGAGAGTGTGGATTATCTTCCAGGGTAGTAGTCAGTAGTCGTGTTGGACGAAACCAAACAACTGTAATGCCGATATGTGAACGTTGGATGCAAAAGGGTACGACGGACCGACGTGTTCGATCACATCCACCTCAGTGCACCACTTCACGTGATGACAGGAACATTGTGCGCATGGCACTGACGAATCGCTCAATCACATCACGAACCATAGCACAGCCCATTCAGTCTGTAACGCATCATTCAGTGTCTGCGCGTACCATTCGACGCCGTTTACAGCAAAGTGGTCTGTCCGCAAGACGTCTATTGCTTCGTCTACCCTTGACGCAGAACCACAGACGTCTCCGCCGCCAATGGTGCGATGAAAGAAGGATGTGGATAGCAGAATGGAATGAAATTGTCTTTACTGACGAGTCACGCTTCTGTCTGCTACACCACGATGGTCGGATTCGAGTCTGGAGACACCGTGGAGAGAGGATGCTGAACAGCTACGTTATGCACCGTCACACTGGTCCTGCACCGGGTATTTTGATATGGGGTGGTATTGGATATCACTCTGGCACTCCTCTAATACGCATCGCCGATACTTTAAACAGCCAGCGCTACATCTCCGAGGTGTTGGAGCCAGTTGTCCTTCCTTACCTTCAGGGCTTGCCCGCAGCCATATTTCAACAGCATAATGCGCGACCACACGTGGCACGCATTGTCCAAGGGTTCTTCGTCAATCGCCAGATTGAATTGCTTCCCTGGCCAGCTCACTCTCCGGATCTTTCGCCGATAGAAAACATGTGGTCCATGGTTGCTGAACGATTAACCCAGATTACATCCCAAGCTGCCACACCAGATCAACTTTGGCAACGCGTGGAAGCTGCTTGGTCTGCTGTACCCCAAGAACGCATCCAAAGTCTCTTTGAATCAATGCCGAGGCGTGTAGCAGCGGTGGTCTCCAACAATGGCGGCTACTCTGGCTGCTGATTCTGGAAGGAACCGCACTTCACGGAAGTCTATAAATTTAATCATTTGATACTTGGTCAACATTTTATCTACTAAATAAATTTTGCTGTTATATCTCTTGTCTTTCTTGGTATTGCAATTTGGGTGGCCAGCAGTGTATTAAAATTCCGTATAAACTGTTTGTAAATTTTTATGATTTAACATTTGTATTCCCAAATAGGTGTACTACTGCTGTATGATTTAAGCTAACATTAAAGCAATTCTCAAACATATTTTTCTCAGGTAGAATACAATGCTTCATTCATAATGGGTGAAAAGGATCAGAGTTTTCTTGCCTGTGTGCTGTGCAATTTTCAGTTTGAGCATTCAAGTAATTTTCGAAAATATATCAACATTCACAAGACATCATGCAATTAAAATGTAACGTCGTTTCAATGTTATGTTACATTATGTCTTGAAGTATTTAATATTTTTGACCTTTGTTATTTAATCCATTGTCTTTTACTTTGAGAATGGGATTCAGGTGACACTGGGTCGCCCCAACATTCTAAAGAATAAAAAACAATTTCATATATTTGAAGGGCGCTACTGGATATTCCACTTAGAGGAGTTTGTTTCGTCCCCCCCAAAGGGTAAATTGTAGTGTAAACCGTGGATGGACAGACCGTATAAAAAGGCGCCGGACGTTCGATAACAATCCCGAAGGTCTTGGTCTTCTTCTTCCCGAAGGGTAGAAGACACATTTATTGCTTTGTCATTGATGAGAAGACGAGAAGTTTCTGAGAACAATAAACAAATCAAGGAGGTTAGAATAGACCTCTTTTACAAACGTGTTTCCTCTATTTGTCAAAAAGTTTGAATGAGAGAAGAAATATGGCTTCAGCAACGCAGAAAGCCACTGAGAAATATTATGTTGAAAGTTAGCATCGTACGGCAAATTTAGCAGGTCTAAAGTCAGGTCTTGAAATTAATCGACAGGCCAGTTTACACCTGTCCGAGCAGCTTGTAGCGAGCCGCTCGTCCGGGCATCTCGAACCAAGTGAACGGATCAGTACTCCAATAGATTGTTTACACCAATCAGAGTGGACTGACAACTCGCGTCCGTTTGTTTACAAAATGGATACCTACGTGGCAGCTGCAGTGCTTGAAGTCTACGGAACAGTTTCAAACGAATTAATGTCTGTTCTTGAAAAAAATAAAGAAGTAAAAGAAATGAGTACGTGACTGGGCAGCACGCCGCGATGTATTAGGAGCATCAAATCAACTATTAAATGACTTTCGGGACGAGAATGTCCAAAGATACACAAACTTTATTGTATTTCAGATACAAGGGACTTAAAATATATTCTGTAAACATAACTGAAATTTATTAACTTTCAAAGTATATTCATTAAACGATTTAAAAGAAATTCAGTTTATTAAGGGAAGTTAAATGACAATCAATTTCAAAGAAACTCAGTTTATTGAGGGAAGTTATTTAGTCAACTGTGGTTATTGAAATTCAAGTTAACAAAGTTTTTATACTATATATAACTGTTTATTTACATCTAATTAATCATCTATAAACAAAGTAATGTGAAATAAATAATGTGTTTTATTATTTATTAATAGAAAGAATATATTTATTCATCCAGAATCCACAAAATCAGTATTTCTCTGTGCATGTAACTAATTACGCAGAGTTCTGACTGGAACTGTATTATTTCTAGAACTTAATGTAAAATTAACACATGGAATATTTATTCAAGGCTACCATTAACACGACAGAAATAAACTGTATTATATCTACCTAATTATTCAGAAAAATCTTAAATAAATAAGAAGTAGCAAAAAAACTTGGGAATATTACATATATTATCACAGGTAAAGGAATAAATATATATTATGACATAGTTCCAACAGGAAAATACTTATCGCAAATTGTTATTTTAGGATCCTACTGAAATTGTGTTTCTGGACAACGCACAAATAATATATAAAGTGATATCAATAAATATTAAATACAGTAATTAAACTGGTTTTCCCCATGTGTAACGTGTATACGAGCCAGTTTCCCTTAGAAAGTCTTCCACGAAGGCATCTCTCCCCTTAGGCAGATAGCCCTCGAAGCTTTGCCATAATCACACACACACACACACAGTAATTGAACAAAGTAATTAAACTATTAAAATGCTGAAATGGATAGTTTAAGAAAATTAGAATTCATCTAGCATAATTTGTATAAACCTTAATACGCCTTAAGTACTTGTACTCAGTGTTTCTCATCTAAGCTGAATTGTAACAAATTATACCTCAGAATGTTTTTATACAAAGTAACAAATTTAAATATCCCCAATAAAACAGATCTACATATTTTTTTCATAATTCCATTTTTATAGTTTATAATATCATATATTTATTGCATCCTCATGTAGGGATGCTTATAGAAAAATGAATATAAGCTCACATAATTATAGAAGTATGCAACTTATTAATGAAGCAGTGAAGCGTTCCATAACACTTCATAAGATGCGTATGTATTAAAAAATGCCATGGTTTGGCTATCGCTCCATCTCGGCATTTTCGACGTTATAGAACTCATTGTCACGACGTCTCTGCGACCGCTGCTCGGAGTAACTGCCCGGATAGATTTTTCAACAGATTCAAAGTAGAAACGAAACCTCTGACTCATCTCCCCTACGTTTCTACTTGGTCGAAGTGAGCGTTTACATTGTCAAAGAAGTCGTAACGAACGGCTCGCTATGAGCTGCTCGGACAGGTGTAAACTGGCCTTACGTATGCTCGCTGTAACGAGTTGACACAAAGCAAAGGAGGTAGCGTATGTAATTTATTTGAAATTCTAGGTTATGTTAATAACTTACAATATAAAGTGTTCGTTGGTTCACGTTGATAAAAACAAGTTTCGCAAATTCTGTGCGAAAGTTCCCTGTCCGTTAGTCGAACGCTGTTTTTCGAAAGTTATACCTAGTGCAGCATGAATATTTGGATAAGAGAAAATAGCTTTTTTTTATCATCTCCTGGCCACAGGTGGCCATTCTGATCAAGTTGCTCTCAGGTATGTAACGGATACCCGGCTATCGGTTACCGGATCTTTTTGCAAAGATGTAGGAAGATGCTTTTGATAAAGGGAGCCGAAAATGCTCATGGCAGATCTAAAGTTACAAAACAAGAAATATCTCCCTTTCACTAACTAACACCGGAGAGGGGATCATCGTTTTTATGCGGGATTTTCTAGGCGTCTCGGGAAGACCCTTGATTCTCATTTGCCCAAAATTTTCAGAGCTTGTCTCGATTGGCGAATGCACTCTGATTCTTTGCAGGTATAATGCTGATAGGCCTGGGAAAAATTTCCTTGAGAATTCCTAGGATCTAATTTAGAACCATCCACAAGGGTGGTTAGCGACGGACAGTCGATGCATAACAATACGCGTACAAATAGATGCTTGGGAACTTTGAGCGAAGGATTTCCACGTTCCAGTTGTTCTCAAAAATGAAACAGTGTTCCCCTTGGAAACGCCTTGAAATGAAACAAAGAGTTGAAAACACTATGTGATTAAAAGGAATGTTAAATTTTTCCGGCAATTGATGTCTGGAAGTCAGAGTATAGCTGAAGACGTTACGATTCCGGGAATTTCTGTGTGGTCGTGAGAAAGTAACTGAAGTTGCTACAGAGCCAAAATTAACAAAATCGGAGAAGCTATCGGAGAGCGCTGTATCGAATGATTTAAAAACGTGAATTCTTAACGTGTAGTAAAGTATCAAAGTTTGTTGTTGCGCAGTTGTGCTAATTATAATGGAAAGAAGTATTGAATTTTGCTCCATTGGTCCTGTATGGTAAAAGTAAATAAAACTTGTAATGCTTATTCCTTTTTATAGTAGGAATATCTTTAAGATTCCGGCGTTACGTTGTAGAGACATTAGGTTATTTCGAAGCAGGAGTGAAAAAAAATGAGCAACGCCTTCGCCGGAATTTGAACCACGGACCTCTGGAATGCGGACCAGCATGCGGACCACCACACCATGAAGGCATGCCAAGAAGGCGAGAGAAATACCTTATATACTCCCCCTTTTAAAGGGCGACTGGGGTTTAAGGGGACCCTTTCGCCAAATCCTGGGTGTGGAGAATCATCATCCACCACCCTTTCAGTTCGGGCGCCACTGTAGAGTCATTAGGTTATTTCGAAGCAGGAGTGATGAAAAATGAGCAATGCCTTCGCCGGGTGTCGAACCACGGACCTCTGGAATGCGCACCCAGCGTGCAGACCACCACACCATGAAGTCATGTCAAGAAGGCTGGAGAAATACCTTATAACGTACATTTGATAACATGAGAACATGATTTATTTGATAACATAAAAATCGCGTGTAAGTTGAATGATTTTTTGAGTGGACACTTAGATCTCATTGGAACATCATATTTTAAAATTACAATTCAGACTGTTAAAAAAGAAAAATTACTGCCAAAAGATTTTTATTGTAATTTAACTTCATTACAGTAGGAAATGTTACGATATAATATAATATTAGCTTATTCCTGAATAAAAAATAAGCTTTTCGTTAGTAGTTCACGCATAATATTTTTTTAATCTCCTGATGCACGTATGATAGACTAAAATTTTGTAAAAGCTATGTAGTTTTGCTCTTTGCTTACTCAGTATACTGTACTAGATCCAGTCTAAAATATGTGCTTAACTATTAATTTTGATCAGATTAACAAGCAGTGTTTATTAAATTCTCTTATCATAGTCTCTCCAGTCAAAATTATATACTTTGCATGGAATACTAGCTCGCAGCATCTTACTTCCATTCCAGTATTTGTAGGTTTGATATTTTTGTATTGGATATTCAAACTAAAATGAGTATGTTTATTTTTATGGTTTTGGTACCTGCTGCTTCTAGTTCCAAAGTGCAGGTGTAATTAATAAACAGAAATAATGTTTATTAATACGCAAGGTAGTTTATTTTTTTACTTTAAAGTGACATTTTCCCAATAGCCAAATTTATTTAAAAAATACATTTCCTAAAAATCAGTCTTCAGTTTAAATTTATAATTACAATAGAAACCTGTAAACGCTATTCCAATATCTCGACATTCCCTATAACTTGACAACTTTTTAGGAACTTTTTTAAGATATCTCTAGGCCAAACAGAAGACATATTACATACCGTACATATAATTATTATTTCTGCGTATGACTTTCTATTCTGTTCAAAGATTTGAGTGTTCTTTTTCTGTAATTTTTGCCATTTTCGCAATGTACCATTAATTCTTGGAACTGCGTAACAAATTTCAAGATATGTTGTAACACTTGCCAACACTGCTTGCTGCTTTCGAGGATACGAAGAAAGTCAGGTAGCGGCTGGCCGCTCGCTCACATTTCTTTCTGTTGTTGCGAAACGTTAGGATACTTGTCTGAAGTTTTGTGACTGCATCATATTACAAACTAAACTCGCGCCAGTTCATTGCGAGTGTCGTTCTCCAATTCATATCCAGGCGTATAAGTGTTACATATTTTTGGGAACTTTTGATATTCTGTGAAATGAAAACGTAGTTCGAAAAGAAAAGAAAATAAACTAACGTGACAATGGAAATGAAACTACATGCCTTAAAGAAACTGGACAAAGGGGAAAGTGTAAAGAAAGTTACCATGGATTTAGGTGTTGGACATCAAAGGGTTAAATATTAAGAGTTCTGAAAAACGTACCTCTTATTCCTAAAACTCGACTTTTTTGGAAGCTCGACATTCTCTCAGTCCACATTATATCGAGTCTGCGAGACTCTATCGTAGCACGAATTTCTTTCGCCATGTTTCTCACTGTTCTACCTCCTTATGGAACACAGATTTCCATAAATAGCAGAAAACGCATAGAATTACACGAAAATGGTAATCTTACTGGGCCTTTGCGCAGACTTTAGAATTTTTATCTACAGTGCACCACCAGAAGTTTTAGCTGATCAGATAAATAGTATTAAGTAAGTAAGAAGATAAAGGAGATAACAATGAAACAAGCTGTGTCCCTAGTAAGTCTCACATAACCTCTGATTATTTACATATGTCTATTTTTTTAACTCTATTATACTTGCTCTTGTCTATATATTCCTTGAATTACCTACAGTACTACAAAGCTTTTACATAGCTTGTACATCGTACCTCAAATAGCTTACAGTTTGTTTATGCATTCCCAGTATATTTACCTTGTCTGCGTTATATTATATGTTAACTAGCATCTAAACACGGTGCTGTGAGATATTACTCTATGTATGAACTAACATTATCCATTCCTCAACCCAGAATTTCTTCCCTTTATCAGTCATTGTATAATGAGCAAAATATTGTAGATTTGTTTCTTCATAATCATGTGCATAATTGACCTAAGTTTCCTCATCTGCATTTAATTTCAGCTAACAATCTTTTACATTAATTCAGTTTGTTATATTTCATTTAACAAAGAAAAATGGCAACACACTTTTTATCGTTGGCATTCGAAAATATTCTATGCATTTTTGTGTCTTTTCCTTTTATTTTAACCATTAACAACTTTTCGCTACTTCACTGATATAATAAATTTAATACTTATATTTAATTAATTTTATTTATTCATTTCTTTGTTATGGCTTTAATTTTTGTGAATTTGTTATAATATTTAGATTACTATTTTTTGCATTCTTATTTTGCTAAATATTCTTATATTGCTCTAAATATTGTGCATTCTTTTTGTAGTACCCATTTTCTTTCTGGCAATATTAGTGGACTGCTAATATCATCCGTACAGGAACACAAAGAGATTCTTGAAGAGCAACTATCCATAGAAGTAATGACGACATTTTTTATCTGTAATTAATAATAACTTTTTGGGTAATTTTGTTAACCTATTTATTTTTGAATGGATTTTCAAATACGCTGTAAGATATAAAAATCTATGCATTAAAAAGGATTGTCCAATTGAGATAAATTGGTAAATGTGATGTGCGTGTACAGAAAAAAATAACGACTGCAGTTTCAGAAAAAATGTGTGCTTTATTTAAAAGAAATATCTGCACAAAATGAGAGAGTCAATAAGGCATTGGCCCACATCTGGCCTGGATACAAGCTTTTACCTAACTTTGCACTGACTTATAGAATTTGCAGATGGTGTCTTGGAAAATTTTTCCTATGTTGTCTTCAACTGTCTGAATAATTTGCCAACACTTAGGAATGGCAGAAAAGAACGTCTCGTCAGCCTCCAAATGTGTTTATGCAAGAGAGATACGGCGACCTAGCTTGCCAAGAAACTATACACACACACACACACCAAAAAAAAAAAAAAAAAAAAAAGCAGTAGAAATGCCTGCCGTGTGCTGTCTGCCATTATATTATATTATAGAAGAATAAGTCTGTGATGGACAAAAGGAGCTGCTACTCAACAAGTCGCAGAAAAAGTCCTTTTTTTCAGAAGAAATAAAATTATAAACCCTAATTCCCTGTTATCATCTTCTTTTGCGCGCGACAATAAGTGTAGGATACCAACGCTATATGGAATTCCTCTAGAGATGTCTTTATAGTCTCCGGATTCATTTCAAAACGGGAGTTAACAAGGAGTTAACATTTCAAAACTTTACAAAAGAAGGTTACAAAAGAAGGCACAATTCCCCCCCCCCCGTCAAACAAAACATGCTTCTTTTATTATTTGTCTGAGCCGTTACTGAGTGCTGATTTAATACCTTGCCTCGTGTAAAAATTTGGTTCACTCAACAGTAGGGTTAAGCTTGTTGAGTGTGCATCAGAAGTTACTTCAGATTAAAGAACCGAAATCGATAGAAAATTCTACTAGAAAGATTTAGCGCAAACAGAAAAAGAAAATATATATATATATATATATATATATAGTATATGTTAACGACTAAGTTAAAGAAAGTTCGGAAGGCAAGAAAATAAAAAGGAAAATCAGTTTAGTTTCTTTATTCCTATTCCTTTAACTTCAACAATATGTTTACTCATGCGTTGTAGTCCGTTGTGTATTTACTTGTTTATGACAATGCACGAGTAAGCTCTCTGCCTGATGGAGGCATGTCTTGCTCATGCAGCCAGCCATTTCGCCATAATTCTAAGTCTTGGGTCCTACTACTATAGTCTATTTCTTTAACAAAAAGGCACTTCAACGACTTTACGGCCCATCCTCATTCGCGATCGTAATTGATCTCGTCATCATCGCACAGTCCTTAATTTCTTCACCTCATTCAATATTGTAGCGCAGTCGTTATTCGGTCGCTTTTCGTGCTTAACGGAAATAAAGTGGAAGAAAAAAGTTTGGAGATGCAGTCATCTTTTCTCAGCTATCGTTAACATGTTGCGAGGTAAGCCGGAAAGGAGAATGACCTGGAAATGCTTATTCTAATGCAGCAGACTTCAGTACTCAGCTGTCATTTCAGCGACCAGTTAGTGTATTCGAGTCCAAACTTTGTATAGTTTTGTCAGTCTAACGTCGTCTGCAACCCTCCGGCTGAAATTTTAGCTATGCCTATGGCTCGGCATGATTTCTTTCCTATGCTCTTCAGAACACATGTACCGCACAATCTGTACAGTAAAAAAGAAATTTTTAGTGTTAAACCCCAAAGTCAGCAGAATAAGATAATAATTATAAATATAACAATCAGTTAATTTTCTTCTAATATTTTTTAATAGCCTAATTTATATTTGTTCTTAAAAGTATTCTACAGCAGTAAAAAATCTAAGAAAATCTTAAATCTGAGAAAGGCAATATTTCTTACTCAATGAATTCCCTATGTGGAATCCGCTCAACATCGGTGTTCTTCACACCGATGTTTTTTGGGCTTAACCAGTTCTTCACAGTACAATGTTTTTTGGGCTTAACCAGTTCTTCACAGTATAATGTTTTTTGGGCTTAACCAGTTCTTCACAGGTATTCCTATGTCGAGCATGATTCTGTACGGTGGCATTCTGTATCAATCTTTTATTACAAAATACCATATTTCCGTTGGAATAAACTATTTGAAACAAATTTAAATCTTCGTTGTAGGAAATAAGAAGCTCGGAAATAATTTCTATGCATTATCTACGTTGTACGAGAGTTGATACCTAACCTCTATTTATAAGCTGAACTAAGCGAAAAAATGCGTGTGCTCAAATTGTGCCATCATTTCTTTGACATTTGTGTCATTTTTAATAACTGATTAACCTTTTGCTTTTCATAAGTTATGAGGAGAGGTGTAATATATCATAATTAGATTGTTTTGCTACAGCAATGATGTGAAATTAACTCAGTTCTTCATTGGACTCTGAATCTGAAAGAAACTACCAATATTTTTTGGGCTTAACCAGTTTGCCAACTGGTTAGTGCCACTGATGAGTTGCTCTGTGGAACAACCAAAATATATATATATATATATATATATATATATATATATATAAATAAAGACTACAGTGGAATCTTGGATCACGAATAAATCGGTTTGCGAACAAAGCTTCCAAAAGAAAAATGTCTTGGGTGGCGAACGTGGTCTCACGATACGGAACAAATAAGCCAGCAACAAATGATACTCGAAAATGCAGATAATGCACTGGATGGAACGTCTTCAGAAGAAGACGTAAATGGAAGATGTTCCTAGTTATTTGATCCACGAAATTTATGCAAAATGGCGTAAGGTTCAAAGGTTCATAAAACACTGTGACCTTGATTAAGCAGTTGCTTAAATGCTTGCAATTGTCTTGGTTTAGGAACATTTTACAACGTAGACAGAAACACATAATATTCAACAAAATTTTGATGGGAAAAGGCCTAGCGATGCTGAAGTAGAAACGAGCTTGTTAAAAGAAAAAGAAAAAAGTATTTTCACGGAATATGATTTCCCTTTCAAACAATAACATTTTGCACCTTTGGCCTTGTTCATCATGTTCTACTTTCGCGGTCAGCTTTCCTTCGTAGAGTTATGGTGCAATTTAATTCAAGTTTTTCTCTTTTTCTATATGTTTTAACATTTTGTTAAATATTGTGTATGTGTTATATTGAATGAATAACATTTGTTTCCCTTTACCAACTTACATACAAAGTACTCTTTTCTAAGCAATCATTTGGGATCCGGGAACGGGTTAATTCACTTTATATTAAATCCTATAGGGGGAAAATTGTTTCTGCTTACGAACATTTCGGGTGATGAAATATCTTCAAGAACTAATTAAGTTTGTTAACCAAGGTTTCAGTGAATTTAAGAAAGAATGCATTTCACACCAACATCAAACTGTTGCAAGGCAGTAATATCTGGAAATTGATAGTCTCATATCCTTAAAAGACTTATAAGTGCGAAGAATTAGTGTGTATCTTAAAAATCTTGTGTAATATCTATGTGTCAGTGATACATAGATATTACACAAGATAAAACAGATACAAAATATAAACTTCTATAACTTTATGTCAGTATATAAACCCGTTAACTTATATTTATTTGAAGTTATATATATATATATTTAATTTTTTATTTTGCAGAAAGCTTACCTTAAAGAAAAAGCTGAAGAATCTGACAAAATGAAACTTTTTAAAGAAATCACAGGAGAAAGAAACGTGGTAGATTCTTCTGTAATGAGCACTCTCATATTTTATTGTTTACACCATCATTTTTCAAATGAGGTAAAGAAATAATTGCTGAATTTGCATTTTAATGTTTGGATTAATAACTTGTTTCTTAAGAATAATTATACATTCAAATATTTCTATGTATGGGTTTTTCTTCAGGCTGCGTGTATCGCTATATATTTGAAATATGAATTGATTGCTGCTCAATAAAAAGAAAAATACACTCTTACCTCACCAGTCAAAAAAACCCTCACTTTGACATCTTTTCAAATTTCCAAATTAATAGCTGAAACTGGGTCTCTTCATAGTGCTGGAAAAAAATTAATACTTCCCGCTTTGAAAATTGTTGCAAATAATTTATGCGGAATAAAGGAAAAATGTTTATTTTCGGCGATATCATTATCAAGTAATACAGTTAAACGGAAAATTGATGATTGCGCGAAACATTTAGAAGAAGAACTAGTTGCTCAAATAAAAAAGGGCAAAATTTTTCCCCTTGCAAATAGATGAAAGCACAGATATCGAGAATAATGCAGATCTAATGTGTTTTCTGAGATATATTGACGAAGACACCATACAAGAAAATTTTTTGTTTTGTAAGAGGCTACCGACAAGAATGACCTCAGATGAAATTTTTAAGGCTACCAATGATTTTGTCACTAGTCACGGCATTGATTGGATGAATTGTGTTTGGTTAAGTAGCGACGGAGCACGTGCAATGGCAGGCTGTCATAAAGGTTCGTTTAAACAAATTCAAGAATTAGCAATTAATTGTGTATGGGTGCACTGTAGTATCCATAAACAAGCGTTGGCGGTAAAACGAATGCCTTTAAATTTAAACATGACTTTGGAAGAATGTGTCAAGTTTGCAAATTACATGAAGTCTCGTCCATCAAATAGCAGACTTTTTATCGAATTATGCAAGGAAATGGGAAGTGATCATAAACACATCCTTTTGTATTGTAATTCACGATGGCTTTCAAAAGGAAACGTTTTAAAACGTCTGTTTGAGCTGAAAGACGAAGCTTTGGTATTTCTGAATGAACACCCACCATCTAAAAAAGATCCTATTTTTCCATTTAAGGATAGATTCTGCCATTTCGAATGGTTAATAAAAGTAGCTTATTTGTGCGACATATTTGCTACATTCAATGTGTAGAGTCATTAGGTATTTTTTGGAGGCAGGCAAGATGAAAAATTAGCAAACGCCTTCTCCGGGAATCGAACCACGGACCTCTGAATGCAGGCCCAGCATGCAGAACTGTTACACCACGAAGGCACGCTAGGAAAGCGGGAGAAATACCTTATAAATGAACTGAAATTTGCAAGGCTTTGGTTTAAATATTTTCAAAGTATCGGAAAAAGTCGCTGCAATAATTAAAAAATGACTCCGTGGAAACAACGACTTTCAAAAGGAAATTTTAAATCTTTTGAAACATTACATAAATTTCTTGAAACCCATTCAAACTACGATGAAGAAGATTTACATCTTGAAACACTATCAGTTTCAATTCAAGAACATCTTTCGGAGCTAATAAATAGTTGTAAAGACTACTTTCCGGATATTCCTTCAAATAATATGTGGATTAAAGATCCTTTTTCTGTTGATATTGAAAAGGAAGAAATGCTTAACCTTAGTGAACAAGAAGTTGATAATTTAATTGAAATTTCATGCGACACCGATCTTAAAAAAGTGTTTGAAACTGTACGACTAATTAATTTTTGGTTGCGCTGTCAAAAGGAATATACAAGCGTAAGGGGGAAAAGCGATGCAATTTTTAATGCCTTTTGTCACCACTTATACGTGTGAAACTGCGTTCTTTATACTCAGCCTTGGTGTACTTAAAAAAATAAGTATCGAAACAGATTGGATATCGAACCTAATTTGAGAATAAAATTAACATCTTTAAGTCCCAATTTGAAATTACTATGTGATGAAAAACAGCATCATCCTTCGCACTAAGGTCAAAATATGTAAAGCAAAATTTACTTTATTTACTTTAAGTTTTAAATGAAGATAATGGATTGTCTTTAATTACTTATGTTTTTGTTATATAATTATTTTGCAATTTTTGTGTATGAAATAAACAAACAATTAACTTGAATTTTGATTTTTATTAAAAAATAAAATTTATTTTGTAAATAAATGTTTTTTTTATAAAGTGAGTCGCGAAAATATTTAAAATCTCGTATCGGGCCGCGGTAAAAAAGTTTGGGAAACGCTGTACTAACCGTTGGTCTGGTACGCTAAATCTTTTTTGCGCTGCCTTCAATCACAATGGTTAAGAGTCAGTCCGATGAGGCCTATGACTTTTACTTTACTTTAATATTTTTATTCAGTGGCTGATATATTTTATTTTTAACTTTTTCAGTAAGGGATTTCTTTGGTCTTATCTTCCCACGCATGCTACGGAATGTTTGAGCTACTTCAAGCTCAACGGAATAAATTTCCATAGAACTTCATTTATTTCCCTCGTCTATAGAGACATAAAATTTAAAAATATTGTTGCCTTTCTGCGGGTTTGTAGATTCGGAGTAATTGACGACAACATTTGATAAAGAATGAAAACACAATTTATTAGCCAGTATTACTGAGGACAGCTCCAAAAACACATTTACAGTCGTCCAAAAACTAACAGAAGTATCCTGGTTAATGATTAAGTATGTGTCTATACTAATTGTATTATGCGACACATGCTTAATTCGAGAAGTGGTTGTATTTTCTTGCAGTACCGGAATACTCTGTTTAAGCTGTGCATCAGCTTCTCCCATCTGTCTGCGCATCACATGAATTTTCAGATGGTTCAATACTTGCTAACTGCGACTTTGTAACTTCATCATCAGTTTCTACGAACTTAAATGTCGCATTTTCACTTTCTTCCACTTCTACTTCATGCACTTGAGAATCAAAAGCTTCTTTCCCGTCTTTTGTTTCTTCATATTTTCGTTCTTTTTCTTTAATCCCGTTCGATGTTTCATCCATCATTTCCTTGTCTTTTTAAGACACTTCACCAACTACTTTGTTCAGTTCTTCAGATGCCACTACTGTCATTCCCACATCTTCTTTTATAACTCCAGTTTCTTCTGTAAGCTCCACTTTCATCTGTTGGAGTTGCTCTTGCAGCTTTTCTTGGCCGAATTTAATTTCTTTTTGTCCGGCTTTCATCTCTTCCAGTCCGGCTTTCATCTCAGCGCTCATCCTTTCATATCCGGCTTTGATCTCAGCCTTCATCTCTTCATATCCGGCTTTCAACTCTTAAAGTCCGGCGTTTACAGCTGCTAAGAAGTCCGTGAACTAAATTACCTCCTCCATGTCTTTTTCCTGGGTCACTGGCATCCACTCGCAAATCCCACTTCTGACACCAGTTGTTGCGATTCTACGGGTTCGTGGATTTAGGTTGAATGACGACAACACTTTATGAAGAATGAAAACACAACTTATTAGCCAGTATTACTCATGGCAACTCCAAAAACACGTTTACAGTCGTAGAAAAACTACAACAAACACGCTAAAACAATCTGAAACACAGCCTTCAGGCTATCAGGGTATAACAATAAAGACAGCTTCACGGCAAAGAGCTCTAGAGTAAAGGTCCCGACTCGGTTCTGTCGTTGTTGGAGCTCAACGTACTCTCGAGACTGTCCAAGCTACAACTCGCGATGCATTCGACGATACACTCGATAACCCCCAACGATGCACACTCTTGATGCACCAACTCGCGATACACTCGACGATCAACTCAATAGACTCACGATCGACTGCTACTCCGCGTACCAGCAGAGTTTATATAGCTTTTGGCATGCGTTTGAGAACATTCTGGGCCAAACCGGTAAGAATTCGTTCCAAAAGGTTCTGTATGGAATCTCGCCAATATTTTCGCCAGACGAGCGATTTCGCGCCAAATATGTTTCCTTTTTGTTTTGTAATTAAAACAAATACCTCAGTAGACTATACATCTTTTGGGTAACTTGTTCTACTTGAGCCTAAGAATGTTTTGTGGATGAATGGCAAATTTTGATGTGTCAAATCTCATTTTCATGTTTTCGAGCATTTGCATGTTTTCATGTGCGGAAGAATACTATCAGCAAAATATTGTACATTGGCGACTACTCTGTCATATTTTGTGGTGTGTTTCTTTGGGTTGGACTTGGTTTCTTATGAGTTTACGGCAAAACCTCGAGGGCTATCTGCTTTAGGGTAAGGATGTCTTCGTGGAGGACCTTCCTAAGGGAAACTGGCTCGTATACACGTTACACATGGGAAAAACCACGAAAACGCCCATGCAGCGAGCCCGTTCGAGGAATTCGAATCTCGAACCGAACTACCAGTGTTCAACGACTTTACCGCTCGGCCGGTGGTGGGCCTCATTGGGCTCATTGGCACCTGCCTTGCCAACGGTGCAAGGCAGGTATTTGATTATCTTGCTTGCTATAGAGTAATATGCAACGGAAAGAAGAAACAGATTCTGCAATCAAAATTTTATATCTTCTAGATCGTGTTATGCTTGAAAAATCATCAATAACATGGATACCCGCTACATCGAAACTTATTATTTCCTCTGTCACAAGAAAATGAAGCTGATGGCACTGTCGGTTGTAACATTGCTTATGATCCAGGCTGGATTCTTTAAATATTCTCCAATTATAATGTGCATTATGTTGCTTGTATTAATGATCTGCGAGTCGTCTTACGGCAGTTGACATGTATATAAAATCGTACTTCTACCCCCCCCCAATCTCAGCAATAAATAAATTATGTGAGATTTTCAAAATTTTATGGTAAAATGAGCTTTGTTTTAATTGAAGTGCATTAGATGCAATTTTCACTTCTAGTTTCAGTGTATGACGTGCTTATTAGGTTATAACTTCATTGTAAGCTGACGAGAACGTATTTATGTAAATTCTTTAACAACTGGTGCATTCAGAGATATAGTTTGATCTAATATGAAACAAAGCAGGACTGAATATGCAAATGATTAAAAATCTAAAGCAATATGTAGCAATCTGCCAATTACTGAACAGTAATCTGCCTGTACACTTTGAAGACGCGCATAGACGAATATCCAGGGCCTACGCTTGAGCCAACACAACTAGTGCAAAGGCACCGAGTCATTATAATTACACATTCCGAACTTAATATTCATCCTTATCTAAAGCCAGTCTTCATATAGTGCTTGCATGTTTGCCATAGCATTTTAGCTAAACCAAAAGAAATAAATTACATCACTCAATTAAGTATTTCTGTAATTTGATTTGCCAATCATTTGTTTCTTCCATTAGGCAGAATTTTTCAGCCATAGTAGCCAGGTAAACACTCTTCTTGATCTTTCTTCCACTTTCCTTATTCGTCTTAAATTGATTTCATAATTAAATAACTTTTTTCTTGAATTTGTCAGGGATGGTTCAAGCAATAGCATGCGATTTTTGGATTCAGAATTTTTTCTTCATTGATTTAGCCCAAATCAGGCTATTGCTATTTATTTTAATGCTTTTTATAGGTCGTTTGTTCATTAATTTCTCATTGCCGTTGTTCTGATATCTGTTCACTCCTGCCATGTTGGCTTTGTTTGTCTATGCGACTGTAAGGCAGATTTTTTTTCCCTGGTATAAATTTTAATTTGTATATTTTATTACAGGCTTTTAAGAGTGAAAAGTTTTTCTAAATATTAATCAAATTTTAAAAGTTATCCAGAAAAGATCAAGAAAAACGGTAGATTATATAAAACTGTCATGTGCTTTCTGATAAAGAACTGCAGTTTTTCATTATCAGTCAATTTCTTTCTTTCATTCTGCTGCATTTTCATTAACTCAAATATTGGAATTACCGGAATATGATATATGTATGTAAAATTAGATGTATTACATAAAATTCGACATGATTATGAGAAATATTCCATATTTCATTTTTTCCTAAATTGTAATCATTTTTATCTAATAATATTAATAATAGTGCCTAGAGTAGTGTTATTTTATTCGAGTAATGTGTAGTTTCTTCATAACATTTTAAGATGAGCTTGGTTTAGTATTTTCCCTTCATAATATAGAACTTTTTTATTGATTTGATATTTCTCAATTTGTGTATCAGCATTCTAATGAGGTGTTTGAAGTGTATGAAAAGATGTTTAAGAATTCATTTGATTTACTAGATGGTAATCATCCATACCAAAGGATAAATAGCGATTTATGATAAACTTCAAAGGTTATTTTAGAGTACGTTATAAAGTGTAGAATAATTATCCTTATCTTAAATTTTAAATTCTGCTATCAAAGTATATCTCTATTTTATGTTAAAATAGCTACGTTTGACCTCCAAGCTTTATTTTGAACCTAGACTTTCAGTAACAGAAACGTATTAAAAATTAACCTTATATTTTACTTCTGCTACCTGTGTGAAGGGATGAGAAACTCATATGTAACCAATCTTCTAGTTGGTAATGTAGTTAAGATTACAATGTTTAACAGTACCTTGAAATATTTTTAAGAAATCTGTAATTTTGTTTCCCTCAAAATAAAATGCATGTTTGAATGCATTTACATATATCAGGTACATGCATGTTAAATATGCATATCAAATTTGCATGTCAAATTTATACACCAGGTCTGCATATTCAACAGCATGTTTTAAATGTGTAAATTAGTTAACACATGCGAGTACCAAAATTAACACTTAAGTTTCCTCTGCATGGATAAAAGTAGGTGACATTACTCAGTTTTCTCAGTGGTGTGCAAAAAATGAGGACGAAATGAAGAAATTAACATTATAGCAGAATAAAAAGCAGAATGACCAAAAGACCAACTAGGAGATAGCCTAGGCTCCACTGAGGTAGGGAAGAGCATATATTCATTATGTATTCTAGACATGTGAAAGAGTGTAAATGACGAGGTGATCTGCGTTCAGCATTCCAGTGGAAGCTATTGCAAAGTCACATTGTTTTGAATAATATTAATTTAATTTTTTGGTTCTCTGCCTTGGAAATCAATCAATTGCATGATTCAATGCTATCAATATTTGATAATCAAATAGCGATTCATTGCATTTATCATTTCAAACACTTTTCTAGCTGTAATTCAAACACAGGTTACTATGCAAGATCTTGCATTTAATTGAACACTAAGAGCGCATCACAATTAAATGCGGCTTTTTGCCATGATACGATACCATATTGTATTTCTTCTAAAACCATTAAGAGTGAAAATTTTAGTGAATACTGAAACACTGTCATGTGAAAATTTAAATGTTAAAAAATAAAGTTAAATGACTATAATAACAAAGTTGTTAAATTTAATCTTGCCCAGTATAGTATTTGAAGCCATTTCAGTTCATGATTAAAGAAATTAATAACAAAAAGCAATGTTTGTCATGAAAGACTATATATGATTTAAGTTTTTGTCCTTAAATGTGCACGAAACTATAGTAAAAAATTGTGCTTATCTTTCTTATATGCAATATATCCTACTGTTAGTTCTCATATTAATTTTTAAATGTGCAAATATTGTAAATTTTTCCTTCAATGTAGAAATTTTATAAATTAAAATTTGTAGTTGTCTTTCTTATATGCAAAATAGCCTACTGTTAGTTCTCATATTAAAGTGTGCATTACATTAGCTTTCTGAAAGATATTTTTCATTTTTATTCCTTGTTCTCCTTCATAATTTTGCTTATGAAGTACAATGCAGAGTACTACTGGTAGTGCACTGTACTTCATAAGTAAGTATATAAGTAAGTGTAATAATATGGTACTGATAGTGCAGAGTCAAATCATGTTATTCTCATTTTTCTTTCAGTATCCTCTTAGTATTTTCCGAGTGCACTACCGTGTAAGTACCATTTTTTAGAAATAAATATCCATGATATCTCTGAATTACTTTCTTCTTAAAAAACGCAAAATTAAATTTATGGTTTTAAATTATTTCTGTATTTTTTATAGTATGAAAAATTTACATTGCATAATGCTAAGAATAAGATATTGTGTTTCAATTTGAACCTGTTTTTCAACCCTCATAATGGCTGTAAAATGTTGTTTCTTACTAAAATTAATTATATTTTAGATATTTATTACCATGATAATTCTTTGTTCTGCCAAATGGAATTTTTAATTTTCTTCCAGTTGTTAGATTTATTTTGCATTTTTCTGCTGTCTAAAGTATAAGCCTACCTGTATATTTGTTTTTTTGTCCTAGCTGTCAAACAAGCAATATACATGGGCTGCCTTGAGATCCTTTGCTGCCCAAAAACAGTGGAAATATGTAGATGAATTATTTATGTCTAAGGTATTTTAAAATTTTTACTTTCAATTAATACACGTATTAGTGATAACACTTTTTGTGACATTTTGAAGGAAAAGAAAGTTTATATTTTGTTATATTATTTTGTTTTGTTTATATTTTGTTATGCTGCATTTGAAGAATATTTGTTAAGAATTAACTGAAGCAGTAACATTCTCAGCAGTTTCACCTAAATGCTTTCTTTGGCGTTTCAATCAAATGGAAGGTGGAGTAATTCACACTACTGGAAAGTCTACTGCTTCAGTAATTATTAATATCAACCTTATTTTTTTTTTTTTTTTTTTTTTTTTTTTTTCAGTTCTATTAACGTTTTATTGCACCTTCACACAGTCGAAATATTTTTACATGGAGTTTTTGTAGGATTTGTGATTTAGAATGTTAGATATTTTAGCTTTCTGCATTATCATATTTGTTTGTGTCATACATTTTTCACAGAATTTTATAGTAGTTATAAAATCCGTTTTGACTGATCAAGTGTAATACATAAAATATATACAGTGATGCACACACGGTAAATATATGGCTTTAAAATAAATAAAATATATAGGTAAATGTGTTTTTTGTACACATAAAAGGATAAATATAAAATATTTTTAGTAACCCTAAAGCCAGGTTATATTGTAATATTAAGCATTTAATTATTATAAGATCCGGATCCGATGGTCTCTCACCCCTCTCCCCTTCCACCAAACCACACGAAAGGACTTTCGGCTCGTCCCATATTTGGAGTACCGACGCTATGCATTTACAAGCATCCATGCCTTTTCCGGGATTCGAACCCCGGCCCTTCGGCACGGCAGTCAGCGACGCTAACCACTGTGGCATTTCATTGAAGATTGTGACAAAGTGCGTAAACCAAGTTTTGCGTCTTTAATACAGCTTATAACAAAGATGCTAAAGTTCAAAACTTGCCAAGATATAAATTCACGAATGTCTTCAGACTTTTTTAATGGAAAAAAATTTCTAATTTTTTGCAAATATGCTTAAAAATATAACTTCTTTAAAATAATGTTAAAACTTTTACAGGTTATAATTTAAAACGTTTTTGAAAAGTGTATAAAAATTATTAAAAATGCAAATTTAAATTAGATTATTAAACATAAATTATTAAAAATCAGAAAAAAGTGTGAATTTTATTTAGACTGAACCTAAATCTTGAATTATGAAAGAAGAAATCAAGTATAATTAAAAAAGACATATTTTTAAATATGTACAAAATTTAATTAACTTGACACGTTAAAATTTTGAGTGCCAAGTTCAAAAAAGTGATTCCGCGATTTTTACAGAACTTGATACTTTATCATAATTTGAGTCATAGAATGAAAATATGGAAAAAAAAATCGGTAACTCATTTCAGAAAAAGTCTGATTTTGTTTCAAATTACGTATGCTAGAACAAACGTATATATAAATCTAATGCATATCTTAAGTCGCGCTTTCAAGCTGTGAAAAATGTAGGTTGAATTTCCTCGATTGGCTAACTGAAATAGAAGCTATATAAACTGCCCACCTTTTTTTTGACACTATGTACGTCTGCAGCGGAAATTTCAAGGATATTCTGGTAATGAGATCTCTTTGCCGATCTTTGAAGTAGGCAGACTTTTCGTAGCAATGCTTTAACCGAAAAATCCTTCGCAAGTATACAGTCAAAATACGATACTACCCAATATGCCGTTTGAGGTGATTGCAATGTCTTTTCCCCTTTCCATGAACCAAGCAAACGAATTTAGAGCTTAGATGACATTAATTCTGTACCTCGAAGAGATCTCTTTGCCAATCCTTGAAACAGGCCCATCTTTCCTAGCAGTGCTTTAATACGTCGCAAACTGGACAGTCAAAATAATACGTCGTAAACTGGACAGTCAAAATATAATATTGCCCAATATGCCATTTGAAATGATTGCAATTTCTTCCCCCCCCTTTCCATGAACCAAACAAAGGAATTTAGAGCTCAAATGACATTTTTATATACTTCGAAAAGAAGCCATCCATAATCCTTCAGAATACTGAGGATAAAAGCCGCCTTTCTTAGGGCATAATCTTGTCCAACATTCTTGGTGTGAACGAATAACAATAAAAATTGTTAAATATTTAAGGAGAATAACTTTGTGCAATATAAAATAAACAAAAAAGTAGTTCATTGTAAAAATTGGTGCAAATTATGATGAAAACAGCTCTGAATGCAGTTTCGATAGAACTTGTCCAATGTAATTTAAGCGTCTGCAGTTACTTTTTGCAGGCTAAACATCGAGATAACGCTTATGTTTGATGTCTCATCATGTAAGGAATTTGGATCTAATTCTTTGCTCTCTTTCAGTTATTACCTGTTAATTTTTTATGTTCATATAGGGTCCTAATTGTGTTATATTAACTCAAATGTTCTACAGAACCTTGAAGACTAACAAGCGAGTTATCACTCTATTTAATGCGAATACAACAGAACTAGGAAAGTCTTAAATAGCCTTTTTATTTAATTTCAATTTAAATAGGTACAGGTAGAAGTTAGGCCAGCACCACAGGTGACTGTGGTACAGGTGACTGTGCCACAGGAACCTAGCTAACTGTTAAGCTTCCACCCGTTTTTGCATTTACATTTACACGGCAGAGGTGACTTCCGACCCAGACGTGATGCCTCACGGAATTTCAATTCCATCCTAATGGAAAGAACCGTGATATCTGTTATATCACAGTCTATGCTTAGTATAGCAGACCAGATAATAATTGATACTATGTTGAACTGATAAAGTTTACAAAATAGTGTTACAATTCTTAACGTCATGAGTGTTACAAAGAAGTATGTCCATTGCATTAGTACAGTAGACATGTTATATATACAAGCAAAAATAATTACATAAATACATTGTACAGGTGCATCTATAAAAATGCACTTAAATCATGGTACGAATCAGTGATGTAATGAGAGTGAACACACACATATTGGAGTACACAAGAGGGGAACTTTTGTCAGCGGATGGGTAATACATTATGCTATAATCACATATTCTAGATTGTAGCGAAAATTGAAAAAAAAAGTACATAGACATAAATATGTTAGGCTCACGCATTCTAGATTACAGTAAAAAATAGAAATATATACATACACATAAATGTGCTACGTATGCATATTCTAGAATACAGTCCTCCAAATTTTGAGGGGAACACCTGGGGGGTTCCAAAGTCTTCCAACCCCCTCATGCCATACCATCAACCTCTCTAAAAGACTTTAGTCTCGTTATGTATTTTGAATGCCTCCTTGACGTTGCAGACACCTATACGCTTGCAAACATACATGCCTTTTCCGGGATTCGAGCCCGGGCCCACCGATATTTGAATTTAAACAGAACAGGAACGAATGGATAGGGCACCATCATAGCGCCATAGACAGAATTAGTATAGCCCTTGTTACACTAACTATCTAGAGCAACTCATATCTGCAAACGTCCCGCGTCTGTGGCGAGAGTACATTGAAATGGAAAAAAAAAAAAAAAAAAAGAGAGAGTATATTGAAATGAAACAAAAAGAGAGTATATTGAAATGAAAAAGAAAGAGAGTATATTGAAATGAAAAAAAAAAAGAGAGAAAAAGGTGTTGGAGTGCTTTCTACATATGTCCTGAAGTATGTTTCAGGGGTCTAGCATTTGTTTATTTGACGTATGGAATATTAACAATGTAAATGGTACTGCGTACAATAGTACTCCAGGACAGTAGGCTCAGACCCAGGTTGCGTAAGCAACCCATACACGAGTAATGCCTATTCCTGGAAGACTTCTAAAAGGGCTTAAACTCTAGAGGACGACTCTTTGCTGAATCAAACATACTATAGCGATACACCGAGCTCTATTTCAGGCTTTACAGTACCTTTACGAATCCCCGCTGCACCTGAACGGACCACCGTAGAAACGGTGATTGTAATTCTGTGAAAGGCAGCTTAATCTTCCCCATATTACTGACTTCCAAAAAACGGACACAGCGAGTGGCTAGCTCAGGGGTGTTGGGTCCAATTAGCAGCATAAGCAGGAGAGCTCACTCATGCATTGCCGCTCCTCCCTCATGTCGAGAGAAGAACCACAGAAGGGATACTCGCCTACAGTGACCACATCTGACTTTGTGACATTAGGCTTGGCTGAGAACATTTCTGAACGTGCACCGAATGTTTTTTTGCCTGGAACCACGGGAATGCTATAAGCCTAACTGTGCATGAGATGTGGAACCAGAGATTTCGCTGTCCTTACAGCACCTCCCCAATAAGATATAGGGAAGGGGGTTATTCGGAACTATTCGTTTCAATCAAGTAGAGCTCTTCTCATGATCGCCTGCATATAACAACAAAATGCCCTAGAGACTTCCTGCTTCGCAACCTTGAGGCAAGAATTTGAAATTTAACATTTCCGACTTCGACTAACTAGCAATTTTAACTATCTTCGATCTAGAAAATAAGATTTTGGAAAATTTGCTTCATATCAATGAAGTAGTTTTTACATATTTCTAAATTCAGCTTGCTTACAGGGTACTTTCGAAATTTCAGACAGTACACATTTTAAATAGATACTACTTTCACAATATTGTTGTTCTTGTTGTCATGTCTATGATAAAGCCTATTCAAATAGTGCCATGGACGAAGATGACAGCCTTGGCAATCTGGAAAATGTTATCATCCTAGAAGTTCGGTTTCTTAAACAAGACCCCAATTTTTAACAGTTCAGAAAGGAGGACCGGACGTGAAAAAGTGTGTACAGTTGTCAGTTCTGTGCTCGGGCAGTTATCACACTTTCTGTAGGTCTTCCTGTGAATTTTCAATCCTCTGTGATGGCCAGTTCTAAGCCTGACTATGGTTTTACTTATAAGTCGATCTGCATGGATGTTATGGAGCTGACGCTTTATTGGAATTGAATTTAATTTCACAATATTACAACATCTTTTAACAGTTTAACACTATATTAACACATTCATTTAGCACGCTAAGCATTTTATTCAATACAATAACAATGTTTAAAGTTCATTAAAATATTTAAGTCTGTTGACATCTCAGGAATGATTCAATTGATCATCTTCCCCTACTTTATGCAGCTATGTGCATCCGCACTTTTATTTTCGGATCCTGGTGCTCTTTGCGAGCAAGGAGGATTGCTACGGATATTCCGACAATGTATGGCAGATATTAATCAATCACACGCAGGTCGATGATCTCCAGCGCCTTCCTTGTCGTTGACAAAGATGTGTGGAAGATCTTGTGGAGTATATTTCGAAGGATATTAGCTATCTGTGCACATTTTCCTGTGCTTTCCTTCTAACATTTTATAATAAAAACATGCTTTCCATTTCTGTCTTTTTCAATTACTCTCCATCCCACCCCTTTATTCCTACGGCCGGCACCAGTTTCTTGGTAACATTCACAGTCGCATTCCACGTCCCTTCATACTCATATATGCTTTTGCTGCATTTTTACCGCAGGATCTAATACAGTTGTTATGACTTATGATATGACCCTCTTATTTTCATTAAGACGAGAATATCATACAGCCTGTCATCTTATTTCAAATAGAACTTAGGAAGAAAAATGCAGTGTTTATCCGTTTGGTCAAATACCATGACCATGGGGTGGGCTTTTATTTTTAATATCTTTTGCAATTTATTTGTTTTTAATAGTTGAAGATTAAGTCTTAACTATTTCTGTCGGTTGTTTTACATATCATAGAGTAGAGGAGCCTGTTCTCGTTTCATTAAAGCATGACCGACTTTTATTTATAGTTATACAAAATCTGATGTGTACACCACATGACTTCCTTGTACGGAATATTAAATTGTACGCAATTTTCATGCATTTCATTTAAACATATTGAATTAACAGTTAACGAATTTTGAATGAAATCTACTTCGTCGATAGCGCATAAGGCGCTAGGTTCACTTAACAGCGTTACATCTCATTCATTTCATAACTCAGAATGCACAAAAATTAAATCATCTGAAGATTTACAAGTTCTATTCAAATACTATTATAAATCTAAAACGATGTATAAAAGAAATTAAACAAATAAAAAAGAAATAGTTTTTCACAGACGATTCAGCGCCGCTTACCTAATGCGCATGCGCTTCTAATTAATTCAGTTCTCACTTCGGCAAGGCAAAAATACATAAAAATTCAAAATATTTTCATTAAAAATTGAAAGATATAGTAAAACATAAAACACCAAGTACAGTTAAAACAATTTTAAAAAAATTGTACAATGAAAATTACAGTTAGTACACAAAAACCAGCTACTAACTTAAATGATAATTCCAGAATGAATTCAGCATAATTTAATTCACAATAATAAAAGAAGAGGTTATTTTGTTGTTGCGAAGCTTAGTTTCTCTATATTGGCAACAAATCCACTATTCTGCTAAGTTTCAAATGTAAACAAATATGGCTGCGTAAAAGTATAGTTTAGGGTACCCCTTGGCGATTTTTGGCGGTACATGGAGACCGATTTTGTGCAAGTCTTTGACTCGTTATTTTGGCTTGCGAAGCGGCGATTTTTCCGCCAAAAGTCGCCGCTACACAAAGCCAAAATAACGAGATAAACAATTGCACAAACATGGTATCCATGTACACGTCGACTTATTTTCAATTTTAAAAAAAATCCCCGAATGGCACAAAAATGGTATTGCTCACTCCTTTGACTTTATCCATGTACACGTCGAACTGTTTTCACTTTGAGAAAAATCCCAGAATTGCACAAACTTGCATTGCGCACTCCCTTTACTTTGTCCATGTACACATCGATATATTTTCACTTAAAAAGTCAAAGGGGCACCCAATTCTAATAATATAGGCAAACAAAAAATACATAATCTCAATAAAATACATTTTAAACCAAACATTAAAATAACATAAAAAAAGAAAAACATGTTATACATTTAAGCACTACCAAAACAAATATTCACTTACCATGTTTTTCGAGTTCGCTTCGTACACCCAGAGCCACGTAGAAATCAAAATATCAATCATACTCAAATGACTTTTTTCAAACCAGGTACTCTTTCTGATCGAACGCTTCCCGTAGTAACCATCTGAACCTTTCTTCCTGCAAACCCATTCAAATCCATCTAAATGGTTTTTACGTTCGACTAGACGCGTATCTTTCCTACATACAGGACACTTATAATGGCTATTAAGTAAACCCACCAGTGAGTTTTCCTTTTTCGCTCCAAATCGTACAGAAACTTCAAATTAATCTTACTACATTCGGCCGTTCTACTGTCTAAAGAATCAAACCAACACACACCACAAAAATGCTTACAAAACATCCCATGATTCAAATTTTCCCAGAATTATGCACCCGATTACGTCACAATACGGTTTCCATAACATTCAACTACTCGGGCTACCATAAATGAAAGAACAAATTGGCGATAAATCAAACAACAACTTCGCCATAATACAAGGGGTACCTTAAAGTCTACTTTACCCTATGGCTGCTATCCTAAACAAAAATTAGGCTTGTCCGTTAAAAAAAAACTTTTGAATTGTTGAAAATTCCAAAATTATTGCATGCACATTAACTGTAGGCATAAAAGGCTTAACCGAAAGGTAACAACAACATAATTCAATCATTTTTAAAGCAAAAAATGCACAATTTACAAACACATGAGAATAAAGAAACTGAGCTCACTGAGCCTAGTAACAGAGTGGATATATATACATATACTGTTGGCCATTAAAATTGCAACACCATGAAGGAAAGGAAATACAAAAAAGTTATTTATTGTACGTAAAAAGAGTAAGGCATGAAGACAAAATTATTAAATTTGTAAGCGGTTTAGGGGTTTACAAAAGGGCGAAATTAGTAGGAACAACAGCCACCCCTGGTAGCTAAAACGCCCCTTACCCGGTTAGGCAAGGAGTCGGACAGGGCTTGGATGACAGAAACGGGCAACTCATTCCATGCTGTTTCAAGTCTATGCCACACTTCATCAACGGTATTAGCTGGAGAGGGGTGGCGAGCCAGTCTCTCAGCAATCCATGACAAGATGTTTTCAATGGGTGACAGATCGAGACCATGCAGGCCAGGGCAGCAATCGAATACCCTGTGTATCGACGAAGATCAGAACTTGACGTGCAACATGTGGTCATGCATGATCTTGTTGGAAGATGGCGTTTGGCAGGCCTGGAAGATAGGATGCAACCACTGGACGTAAGACGTCAGAAATGTACCGATCTGCGTTCAAATTACTGTCGATGCGAACCAGAGGTCTGCGTGTACTGTATCCAATGGCTGCCCAAACCATCACACCAGGTGCAGGGCCTCTAAGCCGATATCGAATGCAAGCAGGCCACCTGCGGTCTCCTCGAAGCCTCCAGATTCGTATACGGCTATCAGAATACCGCATACAGAACCGGGACTCGTCTGAAAAGATGAAGTTGTTTCACTCCTGTATTCCAGTTTTGTCGTTCGGCGCACCATACTCGCAGTCTCTCTCTATGCTGCATTGTCAAGGGACGCCGAAGTAATGGTCACCGTGTCGCAGTGGCTAATCACACCGATGCTGCGAATAGCTAACAGGCTATTCACACCACCTACGTTCGCGCATGCGCACAAGCAGCCCAGGTACCAGCATTTTACACCGATTTCCGGTAGCGGCATGCGGTAGTGAGAGCGAAGGTTGTTAACCCTAACTCAGCAATAGAAAGGGTTGTTAATAGTTCACCACTAAGAAAATAATTTGCAAGTAATAATTATCAGTTGCAAAGACGAGGTCAATCTATATACATGATAATGTTCAGGAAATGATTAGATAAAATAGTAATTTAATGATGGTTCTAATTGCAAGCGAGGATGAGTAATTAGTTTTAAAATCTTTAGTGTATTGACAAAAAGGCTACAGAAATTACTTAAATTCTTTTATTTAACAGAGGAGTTTTTATGCAAACTTAGACCCTATTCTTATAGCATAGGACTGTCAGAATTTATTATTCAATAAGAAAACTTACTGAAAATGATAATATTCTTATATATTCATCACTTTTTCAGTATCCACACAGGTTTATAGGTTCAAATGCCATATTTCAAAATCAAAGTTATTTATGAAATAAAACCTTACAAAATCTGATAAATCATTTGTGTGTGCAAATTTTTAAATCTAAATCTCTTACATTAAATTATTTCAGTTTTTTAAATTATATCCCATTATTTATTTCAATTTAATTGATTAACGTGTTTGTACTAATATTTCAAAATTCTTTGAAGCACTTTTTGTGTCATGAAAATGCCATGTATTTCCATAAAAAAATAAGCAGGCATAGAGAATAATTCATGTAATAGTTCATATAATCGCTTTTAACTTATTTCATGTCTAAATTTTCTACACAGAAATCCGCTGTCTAATTTTTAGTATCTTTTATCGGACGAAATTTTTCAAAGAGAAATGAATTAAAGGCTTGATTGAGCAAAACACATCTTTAAAGCTAAATGTATTCTTAGAAGTACAAAAAATGTCAACACGATTTTGCCCCCTCTTCAAATCAGTCATTTAAACTATTCAAACCGTTCAGGAAAAGGATAAACATTGCGAACATAAAAATCTGCCCTTTTTTATATATACTTTAATAAAAGGAAATGTGTTCTTTCTTTTTATAAGAAAAGGAACCCATTTTCCTTTCTAAACTTTTGAAAGTCGCCAACATTTAAAAAATGATAAACTACGCCAAGGTAGAAACCCGCCTTTGACAACTCAATGCGCATGCATGGTTAATGTTGGTGCGAATAGCATCGGCCTCACCGTGCTGATTGTCCACGCTGCTGCAAACGTCGATACACAGTACGAGCGGATACTGGACGTGCTGCAAATATGCCTATTTCCTGACTAATGGTCCATTACGTGGTTGTACGCTTTTGCAGGGCTGACTTCACAATATATCTGTCCTCGGCGGTTATTCATGGTAGGGCGTTGAAATCCTGCATGCCGTTCAGTATGACCCTCAGCAACCCACTGATTTCATATTCGCATGACAGTAGTTTTATGTCGACCAGTCCGACGGGCGATACCACGGAATGATAATCCACACTTTCGATAGACACCGATCCTGCCTCTATCGAATTCCGACACTTGCTGATAAGTATTTCTTCTTATTATTCGAGGGATAACACAATATTCTGATCAAACTCCGACCTCACAAAACGCTTTTCAAATGAGAAATCCAGTAATTAACTTTTCTTTCATGCAGTGCTTCAGATGTCGTTTCTCCCTCCTGCTTCGTCTTAAATGCGCTGAAATACTAATCAGTTACATATCCCAACATCTACTTTCCTTCGTATGATTTCGACGTGTGTCAGATTATTCCTTCCTGGTGTTGCAATTTTAATGGCCAGCAGTGTATATTTATATACTTTTGGTGCGGCCGATTGCAACGAAAATAAACGGTCCACATCTTACATGTTGTAACAGTTCTATATACAAAATTTCAATGTTCTGAGGCTACTCATTTTTGAGTTATGCGAGATATACATGCGTACATACGCCGTGAAAAAGGTCTCTTCAGAATTCATTTCAAATCAGTTTTATAAGTTTTTTTAGGGAAAAGAGTCCTTTATTCTGTCCTTGCGTACAGATGTCATGCAAAAACATCGTTAAATTGCATTTGATAACGGTCAAAATGGATATTTTCGTTGAAATATGATACCCGAAATTTTTCGGGATTACAATACTTCCTTTTTTACTTCGTACAAGGAAGTAAATGTACTTTATTCTGCTATTGTAAGAATTAAAGCAATATTGAGGGTCTTTGGTTTTGCTTCCTGAGCGAAGCGTTTATGAGAACAAAAAATTTTTAATTTCTTTTTTCTAAATAAAATGTTTTTGATGTTATTTCCTTTCATTTCAGTCAGTCACATCTTGAGAAAAAGAAGATACAATGCAAAATGCTAAAACAAATAGGCAATAAAACGTTTTGGAGAAATATTTGTTTTTAAGAAACTTTTGTAAAATATATTGGAATGTTTATTTTATAGTAAGTCTTATCTGCGAAGAGAAAATATTTTCTAGCTTGTTTTCACTCGTTGCATTTTTGGGGACAAAACCTTACACCTAGCTAATTTTGTTTTTTAAGCATTCAAGGCCTGTTTTAAAAAACATATTTGATAGAAGACTGTTTCGCTTTATTATTTTTTCAAAACTGTCTGTCATTGTGCATATACTTTATTATTCTTGCAAAATTCTCTGTCATTCTGCATTATTATGTTTGTATATTATAAATAGTTAAGAGCTGAAAACTTTTTTTCGTTATTCATTTTCCATACTTCATGAAAATTTTATTTCTAAAAACCATCTTTATTAATCTTATTCTGGTTTGTTGTTTTTCAATAGTTGCTGTTCTTATATTCATATAATCTACATTCTTATAGTCATATCCTGCAAGATATGTAAAAGATTTTTTTTTTTTTTATGTTTAGTAAATATATTTTCATAATGAAGGAAAACAATTGCTTTTCTATTCATTGTTGTTAAGCTAATATGTCAAATTTTTATTAATATTTCTTCCCACGCATGATCTATTATATTAATTCTGTCAACAAGCGATGTGTAATTCTCTTTTTCTTTTGAAGACATGGCTTGGTAGTATGAAAATCAAGTCTCCTATTGGTTACTCTATACTTCTTCAAGTACTTTCAGAAGAAAATGCTCCAACTGAAGTAAGCTATTTAATGTTTCATACATTAAACTAACAGAAATGTTATTTCTGTGAGACATTGCTTTTTAATATTTAAGTATTGTGTCATTATCAAGACCTTAAAACTATCACGGTTGAAATAAAATATTTTTCAAGATTTTAAAGGAATTTAAGTGATATTGTTTTGCAATATTTTATCATTATGTCGAAGTCTGATGTACGTATTATCTTATTAGTTAACGAGCCACCGAACGATTATACCTTTTAGCTGTTTGACCTCTGTTCATTTCATACCGATTTAGGTTTCTAGCTACAAAGTGGTAGTTTTTTTCCAGCATTATCTAAATACCAGCAAATTAAATTGTGTAATTTCTTCATTGTGGCTATTTATTATATGACAGAAAACAGTGTAAATTTTCCTGTAATCAGTAAATCCGTTTTAGCCGGGTTTAAGATGAATTTATAAAAATGTACTGTTATTTTAAACAAATAATTTATGGTGCAAAATATAATTTAAATTAATAGAAAAATCATCATTTGATTATTATTGATGTTTTATACAGGTTCTGACTAAATACATAAATTCAGTGGAGAATGAAGATTTAAAAATGAGCTTAGCCAAAAAATATCGATGTCATTCTGTTGTGATAGAAGTAAGTATATCTAACTTTAATATGGTTGCAAAAAATTCGTTTGAAGATTTATATGCGTTTTAAAATCATTTCTATGTATTTTAGATGCTCAAAAACAAAAAAGATAGACTAGGTTTAATTGAATATGCGACGATTCTTCCACAGACTACAGAATTTTATACAATTTCAGATATTTTAAATAACCCTGTAAGTAATGTATTTCTTTTACTTTACATATATCATCAAAGTTTATGTTCTATTTATTTTCACATGCCCGTGTTAAATGACATAATATTAAACAACTTTCATGATGTTTCAGAAGTTGTTTTACTTTATATGTGCAATAATACTGAATGAAAATTAATAACTTACGATATTTTCTTTCTTTATAATTGCACATTTAATTTTTTTTTTTTTTTTTTTAATTTCCAGTTCTTAAAATACTGTTTTCAAAATTCCCCTTCTCCCTAAGTTTAATATAATGCATTTGCAAAGCATTGGTTTCACATTTGCTTATTTGATTTATGAATGGCTAAATTTGTTCTGAACTTAAAATTTTTAGATTTTTTCCCCTCATGTAATGTGAATCTACAAATCATAACAGATTACTAAGTTTCCTCAACTTGCATTGTAATTTTTAACAAGTACTAATTATAAGCGTGAGGAAGATGTATGCAGAATTTAATTTCCTTCTCTAACGAGCACTAACCAGAATCGAAGAAACCAGGCTATTAGAGGACTAAATAATTGATGTAGCAAACTGATAAAGTTAGTTTATGTGAAAGCTGTTAAAAACGTGTAACTAGAAGGGAAGGAAATAAAAAACTTACTGCTTGATAGCACTTTAAATATTTTGCACAGTGATAATAAGACGTAATTGCATATGAAACCGGCAGTAAAGTTCAGTGAAAATCGCTATAAGTCGATTACCCACGATTTTATAAACGGTATATCCATATCGTTCTGTAAAAGATACTAGTTTTATATAGAAGCTATAATTTTTATTTCCTGTGGACTTGGTTATCTTAAACGTGATATTGATCATCAGTTATTGGTGGTAATATTAAATCCTTGGATGGCGATTAAAGATAGCTATGGATTATCAGTTATCTGTGATAATGATTATCAATTTTAATAAATAGCGTTGTTGTATTTAAAGCTGTTGCTATATATTAAAGAAAAAAATGTCGAATCCTGAGTCTGACTGTTGGTGCCAGCACCTTTGCGCAGTCGTGTCTGTATAGTGCAGGTGGCGGCCTATTAATCGGTATAACCAGACTGCTTTACATATCCCTACTATACGAGTCTGTAAAGGCTTCGATAACGTCGCAACGTCATTACTTGTTGTTTCTCCAGGGAAATAATACAACTCCGATAACGAGGAAAAACTTTTGCAATTGTTACCTGCTTTATAAGATGCTAGTTGCACAGTAGAAATGCACACTATGATCAAAGTAACCTCTCACTGGCCTTAAGAATTTAATGATTTGAATACTCGGTACGAAGAAATCTGCATACAAAATTTCAAGAGAATCGGATCACTTTTTAAGTGTGCTTCCCGCCCTTTTTTTCAACACAAAAATATGCTGATATTAAGTTTAAGTGATTGGATTATTTTGAGATCTGAGTGTGATATTATAGTAGTATAGTTGCTATTAAAAACAATAAATTAACATTACCATTAAATGACAGGGAGCAGGTGGCAAGTTAACAATATTTTTCTATCCCTCCCCTTAAATTTTCAGTGGACTAAGTAGAAATAGCACCTAGTGCTACAAAATGTCATAAATAGACATTGCTAGAATGTAATAAATATCTATTAATAAAATGCCTAATAGAATGTCAAGCGCAATAGAATGAATATTCTTCTCCAGAACATTTCTATTGCATGCTTTCCATTTCAAGTTCAGGCATGTTGACATTTTTAAACGTGCCAGTTGCAAGGAATTGTTAATTAGTCATTATATTTTTTCTTTGCAGCTAAAGCATAGAGATACAACACCTTCTTTATGTATTATTTTATGTCCTGTGTTCTAGAACCTTTGAATGTGAATGATTTGCTGGGTTATGAACAATAGCAATGACATGTATGATCAATCCTGAAATCATAGTTTTTATTAATTACGGTAACTGTTTTAAGTAATCTGCCATGACAGATTCACTGACGAATTCACTTTGACTACACGGATATTTAAAAACAAATCTATTTCGACGATAAATATTTTCTGATTAACTGCTCTTTCCCCTAAATTTCTCGTATAAAATTGCTGTGCAGAAATTGCAAAATGTTATTTTGTTGAAGAATTATATTGCCGATTCTAATTTTCGTGCACAACACATATTGAACAAACCCATATTTAAATCGTTTATTTCTTTTATGGATAAAATTTTCTTTTTTTATACATTTATTAGCGATTTTGAATCGTTTTCTTTTATCTTTTAAAATTTTTAGACCTGCATTTTACTACGCTTAATAATTTTGCAACTGACTTACAGCAGTAGCTTCAGTAAATTTTAAGTATGTTATTAAATTTAATGATGTTATTTCTTGGTTTGAAGGCACCTTAGAAGAGCCTAATGAAGTTAAAAATAACTATAATGAACATGCATGCATGAACTTAACTGTGAATTTAGAAAATAACGTGACTTATTACAAACTGAGCAATATGTGAAGGCCACTTGAAATATTGTGTGCAGACATGAAAATAATTAGGTTAATATAAACAGCATGGGAGAATGAGTGTATCATAAACACCCATTTTGAAACCTATAGATTACTCGGAATTGTTCATTAATTGGTATTAAAATTCTCATTGGAAAGTCCATGATTAATCAGTAAGCAGGGATGTAAATTATGTTCCCCTTATTGATGTATAACTTCTAGTATGAACAATATGGGAAAATGAGTGTATCATAAACACCATTCAAATCTATATAATAAATTGCTCCATTAATTGGTATTAAAAATCTCATTGGATAGTACATGACATACAAATTATGTTCTCCTTATTGGCGTATAACTTCTTCAAGATAGGTAGCTCTCGTGTTAACAGCCCTCAATGCTCCCTCAGGTCTGTGGATGATTATGCTGCAAATCAGAACGAATTTATCGTCTTGGAAACGTTTTCGATGTCAAAACTACGTTATGTGGAGCTCTGCATTTCCTTCTAGGAATACTCGTACTTTCAGTTCTTTGTGTACATCAATATCTAGGACATTTTCAGGCAACCGTGGAACCCTTTAGTAATTGCTTTGATTGCTTCGTATGGGAGTGTCATTAAATGCAGTGCTAACGGCCATTGTAACTTTTTTCTTGGAATTGATAAAAGATTTATGTTGCTGAGTGTCCCTGCACTTCTAAAAAGGTATAAAGCGCAGAGATGAATATATTGAGCATGTCTTGCATACTGACTAGCCATGACCTTCAATCAGCACTCTTTAACACCCACTTTTCTATAATGTTGTTTTAAAATTTTTATGAGCCATTTTCAGTATCTGACATTTCATGCTGCACTCTATATTTGTAACATTGTAATGTCACTGTGTTACCGTTGAGCTTTAAAATTATTGACTGCTTGTCATGAAAACATACAGTAGAGTAAAAGAATGTTGAATGTTATTCATAAAGTCTATTCTGTATTTAATTTCTATCTCTTTCTTTTCAGGGAGTTAAATGGAAAAACTAAAGGACAATGATTAATTTGCTTTGCATTCCTAATCTGCAGAATCTGGCATAGCTTAAATCATTACTTATAATAAGATTGATAATGAAAAGTGGACAGACACATTTCCATTAAAGGTGCTTCTTTCAAAACAAAGATCCCCATGTTTTTCATGTAATAATTTAACATTTCTTCATTGGGTTAAGAAATTGTTTCTTTTTGATCCGTTGGCGATTCTAGATGAGATAGGTATATCAAGAGAGTGATCTCATAATAATCTTATTTCATTATTTTAGACTATATAATTCTGAATTAGAATCATTTCTCACAAAAATTATTTTAACCCTTTTTTGTGATCGATAAATCTTCAGTTTATCGATAACATCAAATTACCCACCCCACCTCCGATGAAGATGTATTAACTCATTATGAGAAAGTCATTGAGAAAAGTTCATTGTGTAAATGTTGAGAATATTCTCAAAAATGGAAAAGATCTCATTGCACAGTTGCTACAACAAAATTCTGGCTTCTTATGAGATGATACAACAGCCAGGAACACTAACCACTATACTGATCAAGGCGGTACGATTGTAAATAAAAAAGATTATGCAAATCAGGAAGAACATGTGATGACCTTCTGCAAAGTTTCGCTGAGGATTGCCGAGAATGTTTTCATGGCGTCATCACATGTAATGAAATTTGGCCATTTCATATCAATCCCAAGTGCAAAAGGCAGTCTATGGAATGGATATGCACTCGTGTTAAGGATACAAAGATGGCTGTACAGCAAATAGATCATATATTTTGCAACATTTTCAAAGGACCAAGGCTTCTACCTACAAAATTTCATTTCTCTAGTCCTTATCATTATCTACAGTAAAATGTGTGTTGCCTTTTGACCGACATTTGTACGATTTATGTGAAAAAAAAAATTATAATACAATAAAATTAATCCAGTTTAAAAATTTAACGTTCAGTGAATTAAAATTAATTAAGTTTAACCTTGTTGTGCACATTAAAACAGAAAGACAATTAATAAAGATTTCAAAAATTTCAAATTAAAAATAATGGGAAAATGGAATCAGAACTATTATAAAAAAATTTAAAACCTGCGTACTAAGTATGCAAAAGTTTTGTTAAATTGCAAAGAAACTGTGCAAACTGTAAAACACGTAATTTAGTTGAAAGAATTTTAAACAGATTCACTAGAAAAACCAAATTAAAGACATAAATGCCCCAAAATTAAAAAAGATATAAGTAGATTTCGGAGTAAATGCAAAAGTGTCAACTAACATGAGTACAGTATTGATCCTCTGGAATTCTTAGCATTCCTTTACATTTTGTAAGCTGCATAAATGGGGCTGGTACAAAAAGTAAGGTGTAAGAAATTCATATTATTTAAAATTTGAGAAAAATTTTAGTAATGCTGTGGGGGATTACACTGAGCTGTAGCCTCCAGCACTTGTGACTGGCCTGCCTCCAATCTATCAACAATTCTCCATCTCATTCCGTCATCCATACATTCGAGGCTACTCGTTTTACCTGATACTTTATAAAATCTATTCAACTGTTGTGAGAAACAGCGAAATTCATAAACGAGTAGAAGCACACACATTGCAGTAAACCCCTCGTGCACTTATATTCCCTCCACAGTCACAGCTCTTCAGACGCTCATGTGTATTCAACTTTAAATGTTTGCTCAAGTCTTCGGTGGCATAATTAGTATAGTTCAACTGCCTATTGCACAACCCTGGTTGGCATTCTGCCAAAACACATAGACTCGTCCAAAAGGAGCGGTATTACTTGCTGCGACGTGAAAGGTCTTCTCTTCGCCGGAAAGAGCTATGCTGGAGGGAAAGAAAGTCCCCATCCTACCACCCTATTTTGAGAATAATTCGGTCCGAATGGCGCATGCGTGTTTGCGCTCATGGTCGCGGATGAGGCGGTCGAACTATAGTATCTTTATTTCAAAACTTTTTATAAAAATAGACGTAATTTGCTGATTCTCTTTTGCACATGAGTGTATCTACGGGTAATATTGTTTCATGGAGAACAAATAAATCACACCAGTGGCCGAGCGGTAAATTCGCTGAACACTGGTAGCTCGGTTCGAGGTTCGAATCCCGTGATCGGGCTGGTTGCATGGGTGTTTTCGTAGCTTTCCTCATGTGTAATGTGTATACGAGCCAGTTTCCCACAAAGTCATCCACAAAGGCATCCCTCAGGCAGATAGCCCTCGAGGCTTTGCCGTAATTAAATAACCTAACAAATAAATCAGTATTGCATATTTCTAGCAAAATTTCATTATATTTTCTATTTGAACAATTTCTGTAATATTGCTTTTAGTGAAAAGATTGCATTATGTGTTTGTTTGCAGTTTACAAAAATATTTTCTTCAAACTCTTTAATAAGACCTAATGTTACAAAAGTAGAAAATTATGTTTCAGAATTTCCATCCTGAAAAAGAGTTAGGCGTATTGAAGCGCAGAAAATCAATATCATCAAATTTAAATACCAAGTAGAGAACTACTCAGAATATTTTAAAATACAATACACTCAAATCGGTATAGCATATAAATCAATCATGTATTTATGAATATTATTAATGTTTGCGTTATATGGAAATATTTTCGAAACACCTGTAAAATTGCCATTATAGTTTTTTTTTTTTTTTCTAAAATGCAGGAAAGGTTGACTTGTAAAAATTTCCTTTAAAGGCACCAAATTTAAAAACATAAACATAATGTGTTTACAGTTATTCCAAAATCTAGGTATACCATCAAAAACAATCAAATATTGTACTTTTATATGCTTCTAGTTTGAAGTTATGGCAATTCCGATTTTCTAATGTGCTAGAAAAAACATTTTATCAGTTAAACCAGGAGGTGACTTACTAGGATACGTGGAGCATAACTAGTCAAAATATAGTTTAAATGCTCTAAATTTCAATGAAAATATTTATGCAAGTAGAGGCCTACTAGTATTACAGTTGTGCTATATGAATTAATGAACTGTAAACAATGATCCATTTCTATTTTATCCTAATACATTAAAGGCCGGAAGTCGTAGTACTATGATTTATCTCAACTGTAGCTAGCGCATCGCCACTTTACATTTGTATTTAGTATGTTTTTGTGGTTTGAAGTTGTTTGGTTGTTCAAATTCTACTTACAATAAATTTTGAAATCCTTCAATATGGTTTCACGTGAAAATAAAGATATATATGCAGACGATTTGATGGACATTGAAGAGCCACAACCTGGTACATCGATTAGCACCATGGACTCCATGATATAAAATTAATCCACCTGGACGTCTTTTGCTACACATCAAAAAGCACAAATTAATTCACATAGAAAATAAAGGCAAAAAGCTATATGCCCAACGAAACTGCGTAGTTTGTGCGGCACATAAAAAAAGAAAGTTGACTTGCTTCAAATGTGAGTTTTGCAATGCACCTCTTCACCATGGCAAGTGTTATCAACATTATCACACTCAAAAAAAATTCTAGATTCTTCTCATAAATATGTACTTTAAAACATTTTTTGTAATTAGTGTTTAGTTCTTTTTTAATATTTCTTGTAGTCTTAAGAGTTTAAATAAACTTTCTTAAGTCTAAATTTTTTATGATTACACAAAATATCGCCCACTCTAGGACGAAAAACGAGGCGAAGCAGCTGCCACGATACCTAGCATACTTTCGTCAAGATCCCCCGCCTTAAATGTGTTAATATGGTATCATTTTCAGCAATGATGTTTCTTAGATCATCGATCAAAAAGGAAAACGAAAAAGGTTTCAAAATCTTAATTATTTTCTTAATAGTGAATGCGAAATTGTGTGCATTTTTTATTTTAGACTGTCCCAAGGTTTGCATATTTTCAAAGTGAAAACTGAAATTCAGTTATTGGTGCAGTTTGTTAAAACTTTATGAGTGCTCCCCTCCCAATATTCTAACTGTGTGTTTAGTCAGCAGTGGGGTAATTAATTGCAGGTCGTGTTTTCCTAGGAGCTAGCATTCGACGTACATCCAGAATAATAGGCTGGCATTTATTCTTGAACCTGAAATAGTGTCTGCTCTTCAGGATGCCCTCAAGATTAAAAATGGCTTCAAATTTTGATTCCGAACTTTTTATCTTGAGATAGTAAACTAAATAACAAAGAAGTTGCAGTAACCTCTTTTTTGCGATCCATTTACTCAGACATAAGAGGACTGAAGTTGAACCATCACACTTAATCATGACGTAGCTGCGAGAAAGCTATTTTGAAAGATCACTCATTATTTTGAATAATTTAAATGTATAACTATATTATGAGATGTACTTAATCGCATTAAGATGCATATTTCTGCCTTAGACTTTTTTGTATTGCTATTTCTGAAATCAATATTATAATATTGTGGCAGGTTCTTGTTAATATCTTTATATTTCTATGCAAATGTATGTATAAATGCTAGTGATTCTTATATTAAAAATAAATGTTACTTCTAGTAAGTGATACGTGCTGTTTATTTCTATTTGTATACAGATATATAGTGAAACTGTTGTTTAGAGACCACTGATTTAAACAACAGGTTGTTATAAGAATATTATTAAAAGACGAAAATGTACTTTTAATCCAACAAGGTCTTGCTGCTGTTTTTCAAAATGGCTTATGGTTATCAATGCTGTGCTATATGTTAAGATACTTTAAGAAACTAAGCAATCTAATTTCTTCAAGGAAAAATAGCAATACATTAACTTCGAATGATAAATTTTAAGGTTTTATTAAAAAGAGCAGCATTTGGAAGAATAGGGTGGAAAATTATTGGAAATATTGACTATCGATAATTTTATAACTGAAAAAAATTTAAAACTTTAAAATTTCTAAATTTTTTATAAGCCACTTAAAAAACTCAGATACACAGTTTTCAAATCCTTTACATCGAATCTCAAAAAGTTATCTTAAGATTCAAAAACTATTCTTGATTGACATTAATGAAATTGATGACCAGCCATATAAATGCAAGATAGATTTGTTGAGCAGTCATATAACATAAACTTAAGCCCACAAAAATTCTACACTGAATTCTAGATTGGAGCTAGAGCTGAATTTCTCATAATTTCTGAAATGGCATTAAATATTCTCCTGCCATTTAGCACCATGTACTTATATGAAACATCTTTTCAGATTTAACGGTTATTAAATCCATATATCATTCAACGCTGAAAAACACTGAAGATACTTTACATCCAATAGTGTCAAATATTGCAAAAAGATGTAACTTCCTATGCAGCAAAAAACAAGCATATCCGTCTCGTTAAAATGTGATTTTCCTTAATTTTTTTATACTTGAAACAAATGCTAAAACTAATTCCTTTCATATATATGTAGTTTATTAAAGAAATAAATAATTTCATATTTAATATCTGGGGTCGGGATAAAATCTCTATGATAAAAAGTGGTCATGAATGAATAAAGTTTAAGAAGCGCTGAGTTACAACGTGTTTATTCCCATCTTTAACCCATGAATGGTTATTTATAAAGTAAACAGTACATTTACGTTGTGTCACTAAATTGACTAAATTTAATTTTTAGCTTGGTAATGTACAATACATCATTAAGTAATATGTGTTGTGATATTGTGAAGTTAAATTGACTATTGTATAAACTTCAACTTTCCCATTAACTTCTACCAGTTCATTATTTGCTAACTGAATACTTTCAGTTTCAGCTACTGATGCGAATTTATTTCTGTCATTACACATGCATACAGTTGCTTCTGAATCAGATACCATTTATGTGTTCCTAATTCCCACGTTGTATTGATAATGCTGAGAGAACTACTTTTTGTCGTGGATTTTTACTTTTTCTGCATTCTGACACGTTTCGCCCTTTTCTCTTCCAGTTATAGCATCTAAAGATTTTGTATTCTTAGATTTTACTTTCACTTTGCTGTGGTATTTAGTAACTAATGCATCCCTCACTTTAAATTGGAAATTTTATATTCTTTTAGTAATTTAACTTAAGTAATTTAACAGCATGTTAAGTCAGGCAACTTAACACAAGATTCTAAAAATTTTGAATTCTTCATTTAAGCTACACGGTCATAAAATAGTTAGGAATTCAGATCCTAAATCTGCAAGTTTATCTACAAGTTCGAAGAAATTAAGTAATCCTCCATTATTTCATTCACAGTCATCTTTTTCAAGATAGCTTCATAAGCTTACTTTTAGCTAATGGGCTTTTTGGCTGATGAGTTTCATGCAGTTTTATTAACGCTTCATAACGACGTTTCAGTATTTTTTATGTGCATTCCCTCAGTTGATTTCATGATAAAAGCAATAATTGCTCAAACTTTCCGATTTTTTTGACACATTTGTCAAGTTTGGCTCTGTTAGTTTCAGTAGTTTCTAGCTTGATTGACTGCCTTCACGACTTTCCACAGTTTTGAGTGGTTTAAAACCATTTTCACTTGGAAACGCCGTATTTCAAAGTTAGAATCACCCAGTTTTTCAATTTGTGCATTACGATTCCTCATTTTCACTTGGTACTTCAAATTTCACTAAAGCCAAGGAAAAAAGTAATTTCACTTACCTTGTTTTCCACCAAAAAACATGCAACATTTCACTCATTGCTTAAACTTATAATGGCATACTTGCCAACCTATGACACTCAAAAATCAGGAGATTTTTTTAAGAAATCAGGAGATTTTTCACAATGTTAAAAAGACTTTTTAAATGATAAAAATATAGTTTTTAATAATGAATTAACTTTAAGTAGTAACTAATTCTTAAATGCAAGCAACACAAAAATACCTTACACATAAAAAATTTTTATTACATGCATCGTTTAAGAAAAAAAAAAAAAAAAAAAAAAAAAAGAAGACACTTTAATCAGTTTTCATACAAATGTTATAAACAGTGACAGATTTTGCTTTCTTTCAGAAAGAAACTTCATCATTGTGTTCACAGCAATTGCCACGTAGGCCTGCTTTCGCTAATAAAAGTTTTCTATTGTGCCATCTCTAATATTAGATCTAAATTTAGTCCTCGTTTTTGCAACAACACTGAGAATCCTCTCACACTCTGCATTACTATAGGGAACTGTCAAGATGGCCAACACAATTCTAGACAGTTCACTATATTTTAAAATTCCATCAGCACCTTTCAGTTTTGCAATTAAACTCCACTGGGTGTCAATCGTAGCTGATTTTATAACTTCATCCAAGTTTTCTAATTGTAAACTGCTGTTATGCAGCTGTTGGAACTGTTTCAATTTTTTCTTCCTTTTAGAACTCCTTTCAAGATAATAATAAATATCAACAATGTGTTCATCCACATTTATTGGTAAAGAAGTTGCCCCTTTTTCAGCTGCTAAATTTAAGAGGTGACAGGTGCACCTCATAATCTGAAAATCTGAATTTTCCTTTCTTAAGATGCCTGCAACACCAGCCTTCCAAGCCTACCAATACTGGTGCATTATCGGCACCAAGTGCTAAGCAATTATCCAAAGTGCCTGCAGTTTTCTTTTAAAGTTTTAATAATTAGCTGTGCTATATTAAAGCCTTCTAAAGTGGAACATAAAGTAAACTGCACTCAATTTCTGAAGACTCTGGATCAAAAAAAGAAACAATCGGATACAGTTTTGAATCGGTATTATTGCTTCCATCAGTAGAGAGGCAGACCGGAGCTGTTTTAATGCAATCAATAACTGAAGATTTATTTTTCAAACCCATTTCTTTAACAATTGCACCTGTTTTGATTCTTGCACCTTGAGTATTTCTTAGCGATTTCATCATCGGGAAACATTTTTCTAAATAAAGCTGCAGCGTGATCCGATGCATTCAGTGGCAGGTTGTGCTCCAGTAAAAAGGCAAAGAAGAGACATTCTGCATTAATAACTTTTTGGTCCTTTGTTTCCGAAGAAAAATTTAATTTTTCGTTTTTTTCAAAACAACTCATGTTATCCTTGTGTTTTTGTGTACGCACATGTTTGAGAACATCCGCCCTTCCAACATACGAAATCGAAAAATCGCAACGACAGGCGGTACACATCGCAAATTTATTACATTTCCTTGAGGAAATAATGGAAGGAAAGTCAACTGTGTACGATTTTTGAAACGTACACGAGTATTTCACCTTTCTCGCAGACGTAACAAAAGATGATAATTTCTAAAACTATTTCCCTGAGGCACGTGTACTCACACAACTCAGGACAAAATGAACGAAATAACTAAAAAGAACGTCCAAATAACAACTTGCTTTGTCCTCATTTGCTAATATATGCCAGCTGACACGCAGTGGAGCTCGAAGCCCATTGGAGAACTGGAGAATGACGTTTCTGGATACGTATAATGCTCTCACTCACAAAGCAGAAGCTATCTGATTTGCAAGGTTTTGTTTTAGATATAATGTAGAGAAAATTCAATTGCTTTCAGACGTCCAAAAGCACTTTTTTTATTCATGTAACAAAGTATTAAGCCAAGTTGCATAAAAATCGTGAGAAATTTTAAGAATAAGAAAAAGTCGGGAGAAATATATTGTAAATCGGGTTGGCGGGAGAGCGGTCGAAAATCGGGAGAGTTGGCAACTCTGTAATGGGATTCCTGGACCCATAACCTGTTGTTAGGGGTTTGTTAAAAAAGTGATGGCCACACAGTAGTATTTTTGCATGCCAAAGGGAAATTACTGGATGTAAATAATAAAGGTTTTAATGGTTACATTCCTGATTTAACAGAACAGATGAACAAAGCATGGCATCCTATGACATGTAAAAAGCAATATGAGAAAACAGGAAATAACTTGGCATAACTTCTGTATCATATCCACTGTAAAGTACTTGACTACGAGTCAACACGTTGCTTCATAGTAGATTCATCATGGACTGGAATCTCACACTCTACAGGACCATTACCATTCCTCTATTCGAAAGCTAAATCCATGTCAAGATTCCATACATCGTACCACAACGAATAGAACCACAGCTACAGACAAGACAATATGTAGCTCTGCCTTCTATACATGGTATTAAATAGCATTGCACATCTCGTCAGTTTCAGCATTGCACAGATACAAGGGGAAATGCAAATTTCACAAAAGTTATAAATTGTTCATAAATGAACTTTTGCATTACAGATATTACAACCTGTTCATAAACACACTTTTGCATATTCCTAAATAAAATGCTGTGTATAGGCTATTTATATGTTACTATTTATTTTATATTAAATTAGTTAAATTCTATTGCTGTTCTTTTTAAGCTATTGAAACTTAAGCTATTATTTTTAAGGCTAGTGAAACTGGTACGGTCAAATGAGCCACATTAAATGGCACCGCCTGTAGTTCCAAACTTTGTCACTAATTTTACCACTGAAAAGCCTATTGCTAAGCTTGGAATAGCTTAATTTTCATACATTTACAAATTACATACACTATATTGTTTTTAAAAAAATAATTTTGCAGGATATGTAAAAGCAGGCAATACAGAACAGAATTTCAAAATAATGTGCATTATGCATCGATACAGTTAGCAGTTAGCATCCTGTGCGACAGACCTCAAGCAATTCCCCCCTCCCACACACAAATCATATATTTTGTTTGGTACTTTGATTATTCACTGTACCATACAACTGTTACTTAATTATTGATTATCATCGATTTTGCTTTTTCTAACGCTAGTATCCATTATACCCCATGATCTGTGGAAGTTCCAATGAATTTGAATGAATACTTTTCTTTATACTCACAATTTTTAATTTTCTTGCTCAACATTTGGTCACAAATGCAATTGTTCTGCTTTGTATCTATATCTTACGGGTTGTTTTACACTTAATATTACACACCGCTAGTTAAACTCACTGGTTAATAATAATAAACTCAGCCACTTGTTATTTTCAAATTTCCACAAACCAAAACAAATGCACAGAAAAAATGCCGTTTATTAAAATCATCTCCACTGCTTATACGACACAAATTGGCAAGAGATCGATTCTTGAGTGCCAGCATATCTTACTTGTACCTATAAAAGCCTTTTGTAGTTTATCCATTTTGTAATTTATCCATTTTTGTAGTTTATTCATTGCAGACCATGGCTTTATTGTTCAGGTATGTGGTGCTTCAATAAAATATGTTCGACTCAAAATTTTCCTACCAGCAGTCCTTGTATCTGTAAGATACTTCTTTGCCTGCATTGGATTTCAGAGGGTCAAGAATTTCCACATCTTAAGGTTAACAAAACAATGCTTTAGAATCATTACACATGAACGATCGTTCCTTCTCGAATACCAGCTAATAGGAGGTGGAAGTACTACTTCTGTATCCCATCTTTTAAAGTTTTGACATTCAAAATTGCCCCTTTGTGATAGATACATTATATTTACAGAGTCACTAATTTTACCATAAAAAAGTTCATGAAATGCTTCTAAGCATTACCTTTGAATGAAAAGGAACTGGTAACAAAAGGAAGGAAAGCATTGGTCATACTTGTAATCATGAATTAGCAAATAAACTTATAAGGACAAAGGGCAATCTTTCTGTGGCTAGAAGTATAAATTTTGAAATCTGATTAAACCACTGGCAGATGTATTTTTCCAACTTTTTGTTTGCTTAACATAACATATAACATGCCAAAATATGAAGCAAAAAGACTTAAGCCACAAATTCTAACATTCAGCTTTAATTTTAGAGTATTATAAAGGCTTTCAAATGTCATTGCAGAAAATACATTCAGTAAATGAAGGATAAAATTGAATTTTGTGAAAATGCAAGCACTTTGAAGAAGTAAGTCGATATCTCTGCTAGAAGCCATGCATTTTATAGTCAATGTAGGGGCTAATCTCTTAAAATTAGTGAAAAGCTGTTTTAAAAAGTGTGGCTTTTATGTAGAAGAAGCCTGGTACAAATGGCAAATTATAGCTAATATTTCAGACATCAGTGAGGCAAGTTATGAAGATTTGATTTTAGATTCTGCATCAATTCACGATAATATTGAGACAACATATATATAAAAACTGACTATGAGAAAGTTAAAAGAACTGCAGAAACTGACAGCAAAAGTGATGACATGCTGTCATCAATTAAGTCTAGAAAAGCCCCGCAGATTTTAAGAAAAATTCTTGAACTGAAAGTTGCTGATCAAAAAAGCTATCAGCAGTTTAATGAAATTGATAAAACAGTTGCTGAACAACAGAAGCAAACACAGATAAAATACAGTACAAGTCCGTAATCCGGACGTCCATCATCTGGAATGATCTATAAACAGGACCTCAAGGCCACAAACTTACGCATGCGCGTTTCATGCGCACGTCCACTACGCATGCGTGTAATGCATTTCCCCATGTGTGCTTCTGATAGTGAAGAAAGTAACAGAGAACATAATTGAAAATGAAAAAATTTCGATTGACAAGTTAGTCGGTATTCTCGACACAGCAATTACAGGACTTGAACAGTGGAACTTTGTAACTGAACAAGAAATTATGCCTGTTTATAGAATTAAAGAGAAAGTATTAGCACAAACACAGAGCAACTTAAACAACTTACATCGAAAGAAATGTTTACTAAAGTAAACAAATAAATATTAAGCTTTTTTTTTTTTTTTTTTGTAAATTTTGATACCCTTTAGATCAAAATTGCTCTTTATTTTATAAATTATGGTGTCATATTTTTAATTGTATAATTTTTGCATATCATCTTACCACATTTAAATTGATGATCCCTAATCCGGAATCGCCGAAGTCCCGACGAGTCCGGATTACAGACTTTGTACTGTAGTTGTTTGTAAGAGAGAAAATTTTATCAAAAATATTTATAAAAAATTTTACAAAGAATATAAAAATTAGTAAACAGTTTAATTTTAGTATCTAACCTACTTTAGAGGTTTTTATAACAGTATATTTTAAAGACTTGTTTAATGTGCATGTAATTAAAAGCAGCCATGAATAACTACAGTGCAGAGAATAAAATAAGATTTTATATGGTTTTTTTATTACACCAGGAAAAGAAATTTATCTAACAAGGTATAAAATGGTACAAAAATAACATCTAATATTATTAAAATGATTTTATAAAACAAATTTAAAACCTTGTATAAGAAATATGTATATACACTTTAACCACATGCTAAATTTTCAAATGAAATCCCGTCAAACAGTGTACAATAAAATAACATGAACAAACCAGTCTTAACAGTGTCTAAGGTAATTTCTATGATATCATATAATATCAGACATAAAATAACTTAGAATTTCAGTACCATTTAAATTCAGATAAGAAAAATGTAACTGAAGCAGATTTCACATTTAACATGAACAGAAAAATGTTAATTTGCATACAGAATAAATATCCCACAATACTAATTTCATTAAAATATATTTTAAATTTTAATATCCAAGTGACAGTACACCTACTTATTTTATTACTGAGTGAAATACTCAGATTCAGTTTTTCTTCAGAAACCAGGTTTAACAAAATGCTTTTTGGGAAAGTTCCCACCATATAACTGATAAAAATTCAGGTTAATGAATTTCATAAATAAATACTATAAAAATTTTCATTTCTACTAAAGGCTATTTTATACACTTTCTTTTGTTTTAGGACACCATAAAATGTACACTGAATAAACACTAACAATTTTATCTTAAAAAAAGAGCAATAATTAATTTTAATTAGAAAGAGCTTATAGCACACATATTTATATGAAAGGCTTGTGTGTACCTGTTTGTAATAGCCTGCAATTAACATTTTTTCAAAAAACTTTATACAGTTGTTTACTTATGAATTTAGCTCTTCACAATGCATGTTAATACATAAATTAAAGCTCCAGAACAAGCTGCAAAATCGTTTTACATATGATTATGAATTTTCTTCATAAAGTTACGTGAAATGCATTACATAACATTTCATGTACTACATAAAAGTATATGAAAACATAAGAACAATAAAAATATATTATGAAACACATTTGCACAAGACATCAAAAATAACAATGAAAGGTGATAATAAACTAAACTACACTTAAATAACACAAGACAAATACATTTAACAGAAATAATGTGACTAGTGTGAATCCTTATAAGTGCTTATTTCTCTGGCAGTATGACGTAAACTGGATTATTATATTAAACAACAGAAAAGCACTCAAAAAATTCATTCTCTCTCTGCATTGATAAGTTTATCATTAACCAATGTAGAATTTCTCCATCTCAAAACTCTTCTTACCAAGTCAATAGTATCACGAATTACAATCTTGATGACACATAAAAGAGTTAAAATAGTCTGAAATGATAAATTCGAAAAAAGTTTTAAAAAATATGCAGTATATATTATCAGATTTACAAGTAATTAACACTCATGAAATAAATCACATAATATGAGTTTATTTTAAAGGTGAAATAAATAACATATCAACCTGCAAACATATGTATAACTAAATACTATTTGTATAAAAATGAATTGCATGGAGAAATAATTATTTTCCCTTCTGGGCAGATGGGAAATTTTAGTTTAAATTTTCATTAATTACTGTAAAACTGCTTGAGGCAATAAATGCCATGACATGCCACATTTCTGAAAATGGAAGTAAAAATATTTTCATCTCACATGAATAATTTACGGAAGGGGATCAGGAAAGGCAACACATATATACACTGCATATATTTAAAATTACACAAATTTTAATTTTAGATTGGCATGGATTTTGAACAAAACTATCAGAGATTAATAAAATGCAAGTTCTCTTCAGATTAAAAAAAACTTCTGAAATTTTTTTTGAAAATTCTGCCAAAAACTTGATGAACAGCTAAATTTTTCTTAAACTTTGGGATAATGAATATTACACAAAAGGTTGTAGTCTTCATTTATAAGCGATGTCTGTATATTTGAAATGCCAACTTGTACAATGGCGGGCAACTAATTTATGTTACTATTTTTAATCTGTTATTTAGGGAAGGAGTATACTTCATTTATTGTGCATGATTTTCATACAGCAATTTCATTTTCGCTAACAGTGACAAAAGTATTTCCTTTCTAAGGATAGAAACATAGAATTTCATTAAAATTTTATGTCAATTTTTTATCAAATTTCCATGTTTATATATGACTGAGAACTCAACCATACTGAAATACTTAAAACTTGTATCTCACTGATACTATATTATTACACATGCATCATAATAAATTTATATTTTCCTTGTTGCTAACAAGTAGTTATAGGTCCTTTCGCCCCAATTTAGCATTGATAAAGTTCTGCAAACCATAACAGAATAACACGTCTCTGTTATTAGAATGTATTTGGGTTGAGAAATTTCTCTCTTCAAATAAACAGGAAGAGTATGTGAACCCAACTCATAAAAATTATGGTATTGCCAATAACAATCTTATCCAAAGATATGATGTGGCAAAAAACAATCATTTTCATTACTGCTGAAAGGTACAAAAAGTACAGCAATTTCTCCTCCTGTACTTCATCAACTTGCGATCTGACCATACTTCATATTATGCACAGCTTCTAGGATTTTAACATTCCATTTTTTCCCCTCTAAAGAGTGTTAATGCAGAAATGAAACTTGCTGCACTTTACCTGAAGTTAGGGAGAAATAAAAATTTTCAGTGATGCAGTAAATCCTAAATAGCTTGGGAACCTAGCTATGTTGATAAGAACAAATTCAAATAATCCTTATATTTCTACTATGTACAAAACGATGTACATGAGTCTGCCAATTCAAATTTATCTAGGAACATGCTCTACGAAACAGACAGTCTGGTGCTACAAGTTGTGACCAGCAGAATTATGATGCTTCAGGAGCTGAAGAGTTTACAAAAGTTTTGTGCAGATATGATACAGGAAAGCTTATGTTTATTGCTATTCTACATTCAAAAAATTCTCAGGTATCTAATTCAGCATGTTATAAAAATGACTACCTAGATTTTAGATAGCTTTATCTTCTTTCTACATATTCAATTTGAAGAAGCATAAAACACAAATAAAATTTAATGTTTAATACGATGAAATGAATTCTACCAACAATGTAAGACATTTATGTGTACTGTTGCAAATCCGAATAAAAAATTAATAAGAAAACATTGTAAAATGATTTTAAGATAGAAAATACAGCTTATATATTTAAATTATCTGTTAATATTATACTTACCATAATAATGAACAGATAAAATACTGATTTCCATCCAAAGCGTTTCATTACTACTGGCACTAATATCTGGAAAACAATATTTTGAAAAATGTAAAAAAGGGGTCTTCAACATTATCATTAATATATTAGATAAACTATAGACTGTGCTTTTTAGTACTAGTACATGCATTTAAAAATAACTAGTATAATAATGTATGCTCTAACATACAAAATGTTACAAAAACTAAACAATGAAAAAGATAAAAATATTATTTTTATTTTTATAAATATACATTAGTCAAATTTTTTAATATCAGTATCTGAATCAGATAGGCATTCCCTATTTCACCAATAAACAACATTGTCATCCACCTTGTAGACAATATCTTCAATTTCACCCATATTCAACAAAAGCTATAACTTCCATTTTAAAATTAGCAAAATACACAGCTCTTTTTTATCCAGACATCTGTTACTATAAAGAAAAAAAACAAAGTGCAGTACTTTACTTATAACAGCAAAGGGGTAGCTGAGCATGAAAAAATTTGTGACTGCTTCAAATGGTTACTATAGCTAAAAACTAAAGTAAAATCTGTCATACTTTCACCAAAACATCAAATGCTGTGCCTGCCCAAAAGCTGAGATAATTTACAAAGAAATAAATGGCACTAAAAATGCTGTTCTTTCTACAGTGCTCTCACCACTATTTTTTAAATGAAAGCTGCAGCTGAATAGGTACTTACTCTCAGGTCCTTTAGCAAAATCAGATGCTCAGGCTTAATCAGAAAACTTGGATTTATAAGGTGATTTTACATTTTGCACACAGATGTTTTTCAGTTTTGCTTGAACTTTTGCTCAGTACTGAATGCTATTAGCTCTATTGTTATTGCAAAGATCTGCTTATGTTATTGTCCTCAAATCAAATCCCAATTTTACAACATCTAGCATCAAATCAGGATTGATCTGAACTGCCAGCACTATTTTACTGATATTTTTAGTATTTTTAACACTATTTCATATTAAATAAAAATCTATATATGAAAAATATTTTTAAGGGACTGATGTAAAAAAGGAATTTGATATAAAAGTTTTGTGTAACAAACTTTTTATTTTTTGCTCTACCGTTTACTCTTATGCCACAGAGTGGAATCTTCTAAAGTGAATTTGTAAGGATCCTAAGTTTTACTAACGTTTATTTTATTTTAAAACTGTACTATCACTTCTTATTTTCTACTTCCGGACAGAATTAAATGCTTTAACTTGTTTATGCAAATTGTCTTGCTAATGCCAAGTACTTAAGCTGTGGCTTTTTGCCAAGAAACAGAGAGAAGGAGTTTTAGGAAGCAAGCCGCTGGCCACTGTATTTTTAAAGTTTTCACTCAGTTGCTGGTTGCCTTTAAGGCCAGAGGTTTAGCCCTCTTGATATTTGCAGACGTATCGTAGTTTTAGCAGCTTGGCGTATTACATACATACCTTTTTTAAATAAAGGCCAGTCTTAGTGCTAGGCATTTGTATACTAATTTAAAGTTAGCTTTTAGTTAGAGTTTTAGTTAGTAGTTTTTATATTCTTACTTTCATATCACAAGTGGTTGGTCTCTGTATTCCGAAGTTCGGAAATACCTGTAAAGTATTGAAAATAAGGGGTTTCGTATACCCTTCCTGCTTGTGTTGTCTACTTTCACACCTTCTTGAACATAGCTTGAGTAAGCTCCCTGTTCCTATTCAGGATCATTTGTTTCCAAAGCAAATCAAGAGAAACACAAGTCCTGACAAATTTTAAATTCAACAAGAGTATCAGTATAAGTGGTCAGAGGACAAATTACAAAATCACATACAAGTTCAAATGCGGATGGAATTTTGCTCAAATTTCTCTATAGTGCCATTCAAGTATGATTATGCTGGAACAAAATATTAAAAAAATTTCTTCACAGTTATCGAAGATAATTTGAGTGCCCAATTGCACAAATAACTGAATTTTTAAAGTAGGGTTAAAGATTACACACTATTCTACTAGTCTTTATGATTATGATTTTCTATTTATATAAAAATTTTTTGTGTCTACTTATAATAACTGCTTTCTTTGTACCACTTACATATAAAAAAATTAGAAATAGCTTTGTGTTGTACATCATTTAATACCTTGTGTTATGTAATTTTGCAAAAATTAATGATTAATAAATTGGAGGATATCTAAGAATTTTACATCTTATTTTTTCATATATGGAACACACAAATTATGCAGATATTTGTCTATAAACAGGGGTCAGCTAGATATTTACAGCTTTACCCAGGGTTTTGCTAACATTTGACTCCAGTAAGATAGGATTAGGTGTACTTTACAGATTTAGTTGCTACGAAAATAACAGCTTACATCATAAAATATCACACTGACAAAGAGCTGATACCACAAAACTCAGATTGGTGAATAAAATAAAATGGGATTGTTGGAGAACATCTTACATGCAGAAAAGCATATACAAAAAGATTTGAATTCATTCCTCTCAATTTTCATGATAAAAGTACATTGCCATGCCTCTATATCTTATCGATAGAGAAAAGAGACAAAAAATTAATTTTTAAAAAATAAATAATTTACAGGTAACAAAATATGCATGAACTAAAAACAGACAGTAACATGATGAAATAAAGCAGACTAAACATGCCTATTACTGTCTTCACAAGGAAATTCCAATCATCAAAGGAAATCTGCATGCATTGCCATGCCCCTATATCTTATCGACAGAGAAAAGAGACAAAAAAATAATTTTTAAAAAATAAATAATTTACAGGTAACAAAATATGCATGAACTAAAAACAGACTGTAACATGATGAAATAAAGCAGACTAAACATGCCTATTACTATCTTCCCAAGGATATTCCAATCATCAAAGGAAATCTGCATGCATGATTCAGATCTGTTAAGTACTTAGGAAATGTTTTGAATGAAAACATGATTTTCATTGTTGTCACCTGTTAAAGGAATACCATACTATCCTTAGTACAGGATTAGATTAAAATGCAAGGATCCCTCACCTTCATATGCATGAGAGAAAGTACACTGCAAATGTACAAAGCAGCATACAGCATATTTTATTCTCTCCTTATCTAATCGTAATATTTCATTTCACTCAGTTAAATTTCATCTTATTTATATAAATTACATGAATAACACATTATATATATATAACATGAATTGCTAAATTATGAATGGTGATATTTTACTATTGATGCAACAATGCCAGATGTTGGAACATATTACCTACAGACACAAGAAGCACCACAACCCTGATATTCATTTATTGTGCCCCCCCCATATCTGTTAATTTTGTATCCATCATTTCACTTACCTGCAGTTTACGGAGGACTAAAATAAATTTAAGTTTTGGGATGCACATTTACATAACTGAATGACTTTAACATAACTGAAACATAATAGCTTAAATATAGTTACTTATCCCTATTATCTTTCCACGGAATCACAATTGCATGTTTACTTTGGAATGATGTAACTATATATAAATGGCGAGAATAAGCTCTAAAGAACTAATTATCTCGTACATTTGTTTAAATAATCTCGTACATTGGTTTCTGTGAAACCAATGTGTGTTTCACCATGAAACTTTTACATATACTAGCAGAAGGCTGTAGCTATGAATGGTCCAAGATTATTTGATTTGTTCTTCTTTGTTTCCATATCCACATTTTCCCATTAAATTTGTCCCTTCTCAATCTCAGGATTCTTCTTAATTTTTATTAATACTGTGTACATCTTATTTTTCATTCCCCAGAAGAAAACAATGAAATGGTTTTTCTACAGTCCCTTTAACCACTGCATTCTGCACTCTAGAGTCACTAGATCTTCATTTCTCAGTCTCTTAGACAGCATAATCTACCAATTAAACTTAACCTTTACTTTTTATGTTTGTAAAGAAATATTTGTTTTATACAGCTTTCTTGTTTATATATTGCAGATCTTGTAACTTATCACATGTATATACAAAATCACTGCTGTATTTAAACAGAAAAGACAGTTTGTTTAGAATTATTACTTGTCCGATAGCAGCTCCAACACTGCCAGTGCCATCAATGATGCCAGTTACAGTAGAAAGAGCTTCTTTACTGTTAGCAAGCTCGGTATGCCTTCCTAAATCGGCAGAAACAGCTGTACTAATAAGGCTTGACACACCTCCTATCACTGTGCCAGTAAGAGTCATTAGGGCAGCATTTTCTACCAGATTTGAAGAAGCCCCTAATAATTAAAATGCAAAATGTGAGTACAAATATGATGGATCATAGCAATACAGGAAGACATAGTACCCAATATTTTTTAAATATAATTATGCAAAAACATACAGATTCTGTCAAAAATAAAACAAATTTGGGCAACATGAAAAACATTGGGCATAATCGAGTAGCCACAGAGAACTTTAAATTAAAATATTTTAAGACATAAAGAAATACATTATAATAATATTTTGCAACTAAAAAACTTTCATTCGCACAATAAGATTAATTTATATCAGACAACATTTCACAAAAAAAAAAAAAAACTTGTTTGCATTTAGCAACTATAGTACAAAGTCCGAAATCCGGGTGTCCATTATCTGGAATGATCTAAAATCTGGACCTCAAAGCCACAAACTTTTAATTTATTTGCTTTTATGCATGCACATTTGATTTTTCCTTCCATAGTAAAACATGTGGAGATTTTCACTTAAAAATTCCGATTCTTAATTTCCCTTAGGCAATAAATAAAATACCTCATTATGGAAAAACAATCATGTAAGCATAAATTTGAGAGATTAATAATCTTGCTCCGTAGCTGAGTATCTGCTTGGCATACATCTCCAAATCGAAACATTCACATATTTTATATCCCTGACGCCGACCTGGCGAGTCATTATTTATTATATTTTGCTTTCATCACTGCATGTTTATCAATACATGATAGCTTCAGTAATAACTCATGCAGTGATGTCTAAACTTTTCTTTTATATTAGTAATTGAATAACAAGAGTATGGCAACCTTTTATGCTAACATTATGCTTGGTGATGATTATAGATTTTTAAATGCTCCAAGAAATGTTGACAAAGAAAAATTCAACAAAAATTTCTTTTCATATGCTAAAAATAGATTTTGTTAATGACACTTATAGGCCAAAAGATTACATTAAGTGCTATTTTCATTAAGAATAAGATATGTTATTCACCATAAACCCAGAAGCGGCGACAGAATATGACTGCACAGGACGGCAGAATTTAGGGAAGACAAAATTTTTGGAATTTGGGGAAGCCCCGAGCGGCAAAATTAAGGGATGAGAAGTTTTTTATGATTTAGGGAAAGCACTGGGATACAAAGTTTAATTGCGGTGAAAATTTAGAACTTAGGAAGGTGCTTTGTAGCAGAATTTAGGACCCGTAGCGACTGCACCAGGAGGTATTTACCGCCAGCCCTAGATAAAGCATTAAGTATATGTGAGAATTTATTTATTCAGGACTTAGATTAGTTTTAAGCATATAGAAGAAATAAATGTAGGCAAATAACTAAACTAATACAATTCAGGCTTAATTCAGTACGCAATAGGAGCAAGACAAAATTTAGCAAAACATCTTGGCTTTCGTCGCCAATCTTGTGATACATGCCCAATAATGTATAACAGATGCGCTATTAAGCTAGACTAAAATTATCTTTACTGATTCTAAGGCATTTCAGTTAATGTAGAGGACTGCGCTGCTCCCTAATCTAGTTTAATCCAGCTTATTATTTTTTGCAGACTTATTATTACGGCAATTTTATAAAAACTAAGCTTGAACTTTTGATTATGTCGAAAAGAGTTTCCAATTCTGGAGCTGCCAAAGGATCTACAAAGCGAAACCATGTTTTGATGTCCATTCAACAAAAAGTGGAATTGCTGCAAAAAATGGATAAAGGCATATCAGTCTCAAAATTATGTGAAAAGTATGGCATTGGAAAGTCAACTGTATATGACATAAGAAAAAAGAAAAAGGAACTTTTTGAATTTTTTGTGGAAGCAACTTACACAAAGAAATGTTTAATAAAGTAAAATATTAAGCCTTTTTTTTGGAAATTTTGATACCCTTTAGATCATAATTGTTCTCTATTTCATAAATTACATTTCATATTTTTAATTGTATAATTTCTGCATGCCATCTTAACAGATTTGAATTGATGATCTAATATCCAGAAAAATCCCAAATACGGAATCGCCGAAGTCCTGACGAGTCCGGATTTTGGACTTTGTACTGAGTTTTCACGAAACATGTAACAGGTTATATTTCCAAAACTATTAATTCTATGTATGGACTTCCAATAAAAAAGTTTTTAAGTAGTAAAATTTATGAAAAGAATTTTGCAACAGCATTAGAACAGTTTCCATAATATAAAGTCTAAAATTTTATATGACACCTGTAAAGTAAGAAGCATAGTAAAATATTCATTATACTTTAATGAATTAAATAAAGAACACCGCATACCTTTATGAGCAAAGTTCAGTAATACAAATACAATTAATAATTTCTCTTGGCTATCTGCAAAGTCAATAACTAATGCTATTTTATTCACTAGTTTTATTAATCACCATTCTGTTCAATAGCTGTTCCTTGATTTTTAAGGAAAACTTGGTAAACTACTTAAATCACCGAAAAGATGCAAGTCTAAGTCAACAAGTTTATATTCTTTATGAATTTTAAATGCAGTGGAATGAAATTTTCTGCATTTAGTTTATTGAAACATAATAAAAAATTCTCTAATACTTTTGCTCTAGCGTAATGATATTCAAACTATGGGCTTCAACTCCGTTTGGTAAAGGAAGGTGGATAAAAACTCTAAAAAAATCTGAATTGATGGTATATAACTAAGACTCGACATTCTGATTGGAGTCCCAAAATTGTTTTCTGGGATCGTTTGAATTTTTATGGGGTTGCACTGTCATTAAGTTTGAATATCACTGCTTTAATGAGTAATGTATGAACTTAAAATTTTGTTTTTTCAAAACCATTCTATTCATAGTGCAGAAAATGTTCTTCTAAAATTCACTACTGTATTTACAGAAACTCTATAACAACATTCACATGCTTAGGATGAGTACAAATAAAGCCATTACTTAAACCATTAAAGTTAACTAATAAATGGCGTGCCTGTAAAAAATGAGTTAAACTGCATTCTTCCACTATGTTACTTTTGCATTCAATAGCTTAGATGTGAAAAATATGATTTTGGAGACATCAATACACTTTTCATAAAAAAAAAATATTTTACTGATTTTTTGGGGGGAGGGTCATTTTTTAAATGTGATGGCTAAGTAAATAACAGTACTTCACAGACACTTGTGCATACTTAAAGAATGCATAAAACTAGAAATATCTACATAATTTAAAACATTTCACAAAATAAAAAGCACCAGCAAATTTACTAAATGTACTCTTTCAATTTTACTTGTGCAACCCAAATCTGTTGATTATTTCTCCATATTTATTTTTCTTTTCAAACATGTGATGCAATGAATATCCATACACACATACTACATCTTTTAAAGTACGCATACACAGCTTTTAAAGTACTTTGACAATTGTTAGCAAGAAGTGCAAAATACATAACGTACTTACCATCAAAGTTTGCAATAATATTTATAGTTTAATAAATTATAACCAATGAATAACCTTTTGTTATAAACTAGTGTGCAGTATTAAAAGTTCATATACTTGCCACTATAAACAAATAAAACTACTGGAGATAACAAGAGCATGATTCCAACCACTGGAGATCGAGTTTCTAAACGATCCTAGAAAAAAATGCAATCCATTTATTAACTGCTATGTTTAGAAAAGTAAGCTTAAGACAGTAAAAATACGGAACTTACTGATAAATATCCTATAAGAATACCACCTAGAAAAAAGAATATCAAAGCAATAAATTTCACACTGTTTAGAAACTTATTTAAAAACATTTATATTTAAATGAAAACTAGTCTTATGTATCAATATTCAGATATGTTCTTATATATTAAAAAAAACAAACTACTCAAGTTGTTACATGCATTATCAGTTCTATAAAAAAGAATGCAATGGATTTGAAACATATTTCAATGCTTTAAGATGTTCTCTGATTAGACTGACTCCTTATGACTATAACAGATCTTGCAATAGCTATCTGCCATAGGTGAAGGCTATCTTCGCCAAAGATATTCTAAAAAATAAGATAAAAAAAATATGCTTGTATTTGCATTTTAAATGATAAAAATTATAAAAATCCCATGCAGCCAGCCAGTTCAGTTATTGGGAACTAAAAGTAGGATAAGTTGCTTCATTTGAATGAATAACACTTCACTGCGATTAATAATTCTACACAATGCCACTAACAATTTATAACAACACTCACAAAGTTTACTCTAAAAGGAAAATGAATTACTTTAAATTTGCTCAAATACAGCTTAAGTACATCAAAAACTTGCAGTGTTCACAAAATTTCATATATATATATAGCAGCTTAATGATTATAATAGATTTTAAAAAATTGTACTGTTATTATATATATATATAATTACAATACAATTTTGTACAATTACAATACAATATATATAACGTACACACACATGTATACACAATATAATTCTCAAATTGAGGGAGTTTTTTGTCGGTCCTATATAAATAAGATTACACTCTTTTCATGCGGTCTGGTAAATACAGTTAAAAGGTTTTCCGGTGTCTGTTGATGTTGTTCATTAGTAGGTAAAAATGTGGCATTGAATCTGCAACATTTTCAAAGCACATTGCTTCAACAATACAATAATATATATTTGGAGGTACTTCTTATCAATTTTTTCCACAAAAGGTTAGTTTTCTTTCCAAAAAACATACTGCAAAGTAAGCTAGCTCCCTCTGCTTTTATAACAAGTTCAGTTAAAAAGAATAAAAATTATACAATGAAGCATTGTGCTTTGAAAATGTTGCAGATTAAATTCCACACTTTCACCTACTAATGAACATCAACAGACACTATGAAAAACCTTTAACTGTATTTACCAGATTACACAAAAAGAATGTAATCTACTTTAGACAGACAAAAAACTCCCTCAATCTGAGAATTAATAATCATAGGTTGCATATAAAAAGATTTAAAAATTTAAGTACTGAAAATATCAAAGAACAAAACAACACCGCTATTCTAGAACATTTTCAATAACACAATTTTGAAAATATTGAAATAGCTATTTTGGATATTATTCCTAATGCAAAGTTGAGACTCTTTACAGAACTGATTTACATTCTACAAAAAAGAGCACTGTTCAGATTCAACACCCATCTTAACAAAACTGCTAACAGCCATTAAAAGGACTGTTTATGAACATTTTAGATTTTTGAGTAGAACTATAAGAGGAAATAAAGAAGGAAATTCAGGAAATAGGAGATATTTTTCTGCTAATGAAGTAGGCAATATAGTTCAAAAGTTTACCTTATTCTTTCCAGAAACATCCTTCACCAAAAATATGATAAATTTGCTGCACACCTTCGAAAACAATACATTATGGAAAATTCTCAGCTTTGTTAAGGAAAATTACACTGGATACCAGATTGTGAAAGATTTAGCACTTGCTTTCTGTAATTATAAATTGAGAGAAAGTAGATTTTTCCACAAAAACATTTTTTATACTAATCAAAATCAAATCATTGGAAAGACTGAGGGAGGTCGAAATGTGACAAGTGTGGCTGCGGAGTTCAAGATTGCTCACAGTATCGTTTTACGACTTTGGAGAGCATTTCAAACTACAGGAACAGCTGCCCAATGGTTCAGCAGTGGTCATCCACAAGCAATCACAGCAGCGGACAACCAGTATATTGCCCTACACGAAAGGAACAGGTGGCAGACAGAAGGGGAAATCTCAAGACACATGGACTAGGCAACTGGATGACTAATATTCCATTTTATCATGGTCAGGAGGCTGCACAAGGGTGGTCTGTTTGAACGACTACCTGTACATTTATACCATTAACGACTTCTCATCAGAGTAGGCATTTTCTGTGGTACAGGAAATAGCAGAATTGCACAGACAATCAATGGAGTCGAGTACTCTTTTATGAATAAAAGCAGATTTAGTCTGAGTAGCTATTCTAGACACATACACATCTGGAGAGAGTGGGTAACATGCAACAACTTCTCCAACATCATCGAAAAGGACCACCTTGGAGGTCGCATTTCTCATTTGGATAGATATCATGCTTAGTAGCTGTACCAACCTTCACATCTTCCAAAGGAGGTTCAGTAACTAGGGCCCGCTATTGTAACAAGGTTCTCCTTCCTTACATGCATCTTTTCAGAGGTGCTATGGGTCCTCAGTTCCTTTTCACGGATGACAACACCCTACCTCATTACACAGTTGCTATCGAAGAGCTGTTGGAGAGTGAGGATATTGAACGCATGGATTGGCTGGCAAGGTCTCCTGGTCTAAATCCCATCAAGCATGTATGGGATCCATGGTAGTATGTAACTTAACACCAGTAATGATTCTGGAGCTGCAATTAGCACTACAAAGAGGAATGAGCAACAATGCCTCAACAAGTCATTGACAACCTCATACTCAGCATGGACAGACAATGTGAAGCTTGCACAGCAGTTAGGAAAGATCATATACCCTATTAAAGGATAGATGTTCCTTGCTGGACACATGCCACATGGATGTTTCGACCATCTATCGCATTATGCTCCATGCTACTTTTTCTATAAAGTTTCTTTTTATCCTTTTGATTTCTTTTCCGGAAGTTTTGCTTACATTCCCCATGTTCTTACATCTTGGAAACCTTATGTTATTATTTATGTTAATTTGGAAAGCTTTTGCACAACGTTATATCGAAAAAAATAATCTTGTCCTTAAATTTGCACATCAGTGTACATATGAAATATTGAAATATTACACACACACATATAGGTCTTACGTCTCATTACTTGTTAGCTTTACAATTTCTGTTTCGATTATATATATATATATATATATACTGTACCCCTAAAGTCCTTACCTGTCCTTTCACAGCTGCTGGTCACAGACTTTGCTCAACCCTGTAGGGCACAGACATAACTTCCAATTACAAAAATGTTTTAAATGATGCAAATATTAACGTTTTGGCATTTAAAAAAATCACTTTCACAAAAATTACAAAATCTTAACTTTTTATATGTTCCCCAGTCCCTATAAAATAAAACACAAAAAATTTCAATACCACACAGCAAAAATTGACTGAGTTATTTAATTTCAAAATTTAAAATTTTTATTGCCATTTTCAATCTGTATTGAGGGGTTAGTTATTAAATAGAATAGTTCATGGCTGGTTTGCTCCCCCCTTAGCATATTAACTACTGACATGCATAAGGACCAATTTGAGCAGAGTGATTTGGAGGTTGAAGAAATTTATATTCCCATATAAAACAACAGAAAACGTGACTCACCAGAGGTACATGCAGCCATTAATGTGAACATTGCTGTGATCCACCAGTAGACCACAAAGCCCCAAAATCAGACCAATGATGATCCACAGTTAAAGTATTAAACGGCATTCAACAATATCCTTTTGTTATTTACTAATGTCTTTAATTTATAATTTTGTTACCTTTCGTGTGCCTAAAGAATTTCCACACAAATTTATAAGTTTCTGATGTCTAAAAGTGTACTATTAATATTCTCATGAAGCTTTATTAATTCAATATCATAATCTGTAATCACAAAAAATTCATTAAACTAGAAATATTTTTCATTTTTAATTAATGCAGATAATATTACGAGTTGGCTATATGCCAATAATGAAGCATGCCACAGTTTTCAAGTACACGTATTCTACATGGCTGTGAATAAGATTTCCATTCTGAAAAAAAAAAAAAATGCTGATCAATAGCTTTTACAATACTCTGCAGAGAAATCGCTTAACATAAACATTTTTCATAGCTGATATTTCACTTTTAATAGCATACAAATGCAAACATTTCATTTTTCAATTTGTGTATGGCCTTGAATATGATCTTTCACTTATCTTTGAATGCCAAATATCTTGGTCAATTTTTTAAATACATCTAATTTTTTACAATGCATACAAAATTTTCCTAAACATAAGGAGCAGAGGGTAAAGATTCTGCACTTTTGTAAAATTAATTTCTTTACAATACCAAAACATGAATATTCGCATCATTAAAAACATTTCTGTAACTCGAAGTGTACATCTATGACCAACTGGTTGAAAAAAATAGAGACCATGTAAGGATTTCCAGAGATACATATATGCCACAATATATATTTTTTACCATTATTTTCTAGTTCATACAGAAACATACAGATTTTTTCTGGATATGAGTATAGGGACTAGGGAATATCTAAAATGTTAAGATTTTGTATTTTACATAAAACTGATCCTTTAAAACTCTAAAATAAATATTTGCACCATTTAACACATTTTTATAATTCTAAGTATATGTCTATGACCAACAGTTGCAAATAAAGGCCAAGTAAGGACTTTTGTGGACACAGTATATATATTAACCTACATATCACCAAAAATTCACACACATTATGAATTCAAGTGACATCATTCTATGATTTCCGCTTCTCTGTGCATCTGACCTTAAGTTTGGTAAAAACATAACTATTTAGTGGAAAAATTACAGATTGAACAATTTACTTAGTTTATTTTTAAATTTGTACTTCCAATATTAGAAAGGTTTAGTGATAGCTACTATTTTGTAATTAGTCCAGTTGTATTACATTTCATGCTAATTTTAATTTAAAATATACTGACAAATATCACAGAAGTATTGTTTTTCCATATAATGCTGAATATTATTCAGTTTTCTTAAATTATTATTTCTAATGTTAAAAAAAAAAAAAGCTATGAGTAATAACACAAGGTTTGACTTGGAGTATTGAAAACTCAAGTCTTTACACAAAATGCATAAAAATGTAGCAGTTGATGATGTTATGTGGTATGTGAAGAAGATTTGTTCATGTAGACCAAACAGAAAATACAGAATTATGCTGGTAAGGACCCAGACTTGAATCAGAAAATGAAGAGGTCCTTAAAGTAGTCAAGTCAGTAAAAACAAACAATATTAATTATAGAATGAAAATGCTATAAATTCATACTAAAAATAAAATTCTTTTGTTACATCAAGAAAACACTGAATGACAATGCAGTTTTGAATTGCAGAAAGCATTTCACATATAATAAAATCACACATTATTAAATTTTTCCTAACATTGTTTAAACAATAAAAAAGCTTTTTAGTTGTAACAAATAATGGAAAAATTGCTATAAAATTTTAGACTAAAGTATTTTCCCATAAAATGCTAAAAATGACAGTTGTTTTCGATCTATTCTTTAAAAAAAAATTGTCATGAAATTTCACCCAAATAAAAGTAAACAAAAACTTCCATATAAGGAGGTTTATTGATTGATTTTCAGAATAAATATCTAATTAAAATGTAAAATATGCATGCAATAGTATGCATATATGTAATAAATTTTTGAAATCATAATAAAGTATTTTGTACTTTAAGGGGGGAGGAATTGTCAAATTGTGCCAAGGATATTTAAGTAAAATAAATTATTTTACTCAGTCAATTTCCTTCAAAAATAAATTTGTTTCCTCAAAAGTTTGACATCAAAATATATTTACTTTTGATTTGCAATTAGCTGCTATTGATTTACAACATTTATTAGCAAGTTTGCATTTCCTTTGGCTCAAAATTTATTTCAATATTTATTTAGCCCATTGCTTTTATTTTTTTCCCTAGTTTCTCATTTGGATTACCCTTATTTTACCCCATTTATTTTTACATTATTGTATGCTGTTTATTTTTACAGTATTGCCTGCTTTAAGGTCATGTTGCAGCAGACTATATTTTGATGATTAAAATTTAAAAATTCTTATTTTATACCTTATTACATTTTTAATGGCCTTTAATTAATAATTTTATCTTAATTAATTTTAAAGTTTACCTGATTTAAAAGTCAGATTACACAATGAAAATAAAACAGCTGTGATTTTAATTCTGGTAAAAGTTATCTTAACATAGAAAAACTTACCTATTATACCACCAACATCATACCAAACAGAGAGAAGATCTGCTTTATCTTCTTTCCACCCGTAAGCCATTTGTAAATAGTATGGCAGCCAGAAGAAAAATGAATAGTTCACAAATTTTAAACAAGCATATGCAAAGGAATACTGAAAATAAAAATTCAGCTTCTAAGTACATTATTACTTTCATAGTGTTCCAAAATATATTTTAAAAAATAACATCTTTCACATTTTTATGCAAGTTTTGGATCACTTTCATTAAAAGAAACTAAACAACATTCTACAGAAAAAATACATGTGCCAGTGTTTCCTATTGGTCATCATAAAATTAAACGCATAGTTCTTATCTCTTGTTGCCCTAGCCAGTATAGTAGTTAGTAACACTAACTGCCACACCAACAGGCCAGAGTTTGAATCCCAAATAAGGCATAGATGTTTGCACACGTTCAGTGTCTGTCTGGCATGGGGGCACTCAAAATACATGGTGTGTCGGAAGTCTCTCAAGAGGTTGGTGGTAAAGGAAGAGGGGTGGAAGACCCTCAGACCCCCCTGTGGTGTTCTTCCTCAAAATTAAGATGGAACATTAACAGTTAGCTAGGTTCAGCAATATATCAGTTACCTGTGGTACTACAGAGATACCGTCCTAGCTTCTACCTGCACCTGTTCTATCTCTTATAATGGAAGTCTGTCTTTCAAAATAAACACTGCCATTTAAAAAGAAAAGCTTTTAAGTGTATCATTCCTCCCCATTCTTTGTTTACTAAAATAACCAGTACTTTCTCTAGAAACATATAATACTTCTACAGCACTAAATGAAATAGAGGACCAAAATCAATCAAATCCTACATGCCTCTTATATGGCAACACTGGCTTTGACAATCTCTGGTGACACCTGGAAATCACTAGCAAAAAATTTCCTCATTCAGCGTCCAAGCAAACTACCATAATCTTTTGATTATCACTATCATAATCTGTTGATTGCTATGCTGTTTTAAGCAAAGAAAACTGCAGTAACTAGAATTTTGGTAAAATTCCATTAATGCAACAGCAGGAAAAAGTCTGCAAATGTTCCAAAGATAGCAACTTCATAATGCAAAATAGTCAAACATTGAGACTTCATGCATTTTGATCCAATGATTCCATGCAAAGCTTTGACAAAAGATATGTGGTGAATATAATGATTTGGCAATTGGTTTAAATGACGAAGGATCTGAAATTTCTTCAGGAAAAGGAGTTCTCCAAAGTGCAAGATTGTTCAGATAACTGCAACTATATTTTCAAGCAACAATACATCCTGAATGCATTATTAGGATGGTCATTACTACCTCAAGTTACATTTTGGACTGATATTAACATGTAGTGACAACTGCTGGTGTTTCATCAGAAAAGTACTACAATTTTAACTACTATTGTACCTAATAGTACAGTAAAAGCTCCACTAGCTGGAAAATTTGGGAAATGCAGAACTCCGGATGCATGAATATTTCGGATAGTGGAATGTATAAAAAACGAAATTCAGGTTAGAAAAGCCAAATCAATGGGGGAAATGTCCATTCTAAAATTATTACAATCAATCACCTTATTTGCTACCAACTTGATTATCAAAAGCCTACATTTAAAATTACAAAAGATACAGAAAATGCACTTCAGACATAAAAGCAGAGTTATTTTGCAGGCCTTAAACACAAAAGTAAAATGTCTGATCCAATTATGAAAATTGCTGGAGATGTCACCAATAATTTTTCATGACACATTACCATTATTTATCTGTTTTCAAAGTCGCATATCATGGCTATTTTTTTCTTTAATGGCTGAGAACTTTATAATCGTTTCTAATTTTTTTAACGGCTGGGTGCTTTTGTTGATGCCTGGATGCTGATAAAACTCCACTTCAAGCAGCCTCAAATATTAATAATTTTTTTTAATGTGAGGGGAAAATAGAACTTATACCTTCTTTACAAAAATAAAACTGGCTTATCTAGAATTAATTGAATTTCATTAAATCAAAAGCTTCTTGATAATGAGTTGTGATGTCATACTTATCCATTACTAGTGCTAAATGACACTGTTTGGAAACATGTGTATGTGTTAATAGCATTATGAGTCATACAATGGCATTACAAAATGCTCATTTACTAAATTTTTTCAGGGAAAAAATCTTCTAAAATTCTCCGGTTACTTTAACTTTCTGATTAATTGAATGCCAGATCAGGATTTTACTATACAAAAAACTGTACATTTTTATGATATCAGAACTGCATGTTCTAAAACTTATGCTTATTCTACAAGTAGTACTGAGAAATATTAATACGAGCAACTAAATTATGTATATATATATGTGTGTGTATTTTTGGTTTATTGCTGTGTGATATTAATTTTTAATGTCAATATCCACATCTTTACAATTTTCTAGTTTCTTATAACATGTCTTGTATTTTGTTTTTTATTTGCATGTTTATGCATTATTCTAATATCTGTGCTTTATAAATCAACTCTGGACGAGGGATACTAACATTAGTAAATACATCCTTTAAGCATATACAAGCAAACGAAAAAGTATACACTGACGAGCCTTACGTATTATGACCATCGCCACTTTTCAATGAACTCATCTGAATGACGTGCAGGCATGCGGTTAAGAGGGAATGGTATTTAACTGCTGCTGCAGAAGGTACTTATCATTCTTGCACTTACTTTTGCAAGTGATGGAACATGCTGATGATCAAATTTGATATACGGCAGAGTATAATGGACCAAAGGCTCAGACTAGTTATCTCCTAAACAGCTCAACTGGTAGACTGATCATGATCTGCCACTGTTAGTGTTTATGCAAAGTGGATAAATGGCAGTAAAACCAGCAGTAGACACCAAGGTGTTTGACGTCCATGTGTATCAAAGAAAAAGGATGTTGGAGACTGTCCTGCTTGAGACAGCAAAATCAGCACCACTCAGTGGCTCAGCTGATAGCCCAATACAATGCAGATTCAAGTGCAAGTGCTTTGGAACACAGTTCGGTGGACACTGTTGGATATGGGACTGCGCAGCAGACATCCCACTAGTATGCTTCTGTTGACCAAGTGTCATTGTCTACCATGCCTACAGATAAAGTAGTAGATAGAGCACATTTGGGATGTTATGAAGCAGCAGTTCAGAGCTCAAACACCACCATGTCAGAATAGTTTGATTTTGTGTGAATGTTGCTTAGACATTTGGCACAACCCGTCTCTAGTCATCTACCAAGAATTTGTGGCATACATGCCAAAGTGAATTGCAGCTGTTTTGCAAGCCAAAAATCTTGCAGTGTGTTATTGAGTAGGTGGTCATAATGTTTTTTCTCTTCAGTGTATATATGCATATTTCCCAGTAATATCAAACATTTTACATTAGAAGACATTCTAACTTATTTTCCTTGAAATTGAACTTTTACAAATTTTAGAAACTCCCAAGGGTGGAACGATATATTTCTATTGTAAAATTACTAGCTTAAGTTTTAAAACAAGATTCAAGTTTCTCATATGTGTAAGAACACCTTTTTTTCCTTCTATTTCCTTACTGTGTTTAACTGTGTAAGGCTTAAATAAGCCAGGTCTGGGTGCTCCTTCCTTTTGGTGAGTTATTTCTTTATTTAGACCAAAGGTCAGCAAACTCTTTCATCAAGAGGGTATGATTCAGAGTTTGGTGCACACTGTAGTAGTGATAAATATCTCTCCATATTGCATTTTTAGCAACTGCTACAGATGAATTGCATAAAAAGCATACATCTTTTTATAAAAAATTAAACACAATTTTCGCCCACTTAAAATGATGCATCTTCCCCTTATTTGTTTTTTCCCTCCCCAAGGCTCTACTCTCTTTATAACTTAAAATAAAACCATGTAATGACTACTTTATGTACAAACAGAAGTTATGGCTGCAAAGCGAAGCATGCCATATTTGGATAGAGTACACAAGGATAATGGGGGTATGCAATAGTACACTATGCAGAATCAGATATTTCTATCAGTACAAAATCGATTCATCTAGTCATGCAGTGCTACCTAGATGCCACTAAGATTCAGTTTTTATCTAAAGCTTAAATGTACAGTTTTAAAACAGTTGAGAAATATATTGCAAAAATGTTAAAATAGTGAAGAAAATTAAAATTTTTGTTCTTTCTTACAGTTGCAAGTGTTTGCTGTTGAAATACCTAATTTTTAAAGTTAAGATATCTGGATGACAGGCACTTTAAAACTGCTTAATGGGCACATTGAAGCCTGCTTTAGATTCTTAGGAATGAATTTAATTTACAATCTTTTATTATTTTGCAGTTTTTCCTCAAAAGACATTTTGCTTTTAGTAGTCAAATATGCAATATGGTACATAACTTTTTTGGTAATAAACTACAAAAAACACTTTAAAGTACGAATTTTCCAAAAAATCAACAAATATCTACAAAACTGTAATTGCACTATAATTTTAGGTACTTCAGGGATTTATATTCATATTTCCACTGTTTTTGGAGTCTGTCTTATATTATCAGTGAATAATATTGTAGAGAGATTAGGTTATTTTGAAGCACAAGCGATGAAAAATGAGCAATGCCCTCGCCAGGACTCGAACCACGGATCTCTCAAATACGCATCGAGCGTGCAGACCACTACACCACAAAGGCACACTAAGAAGGCGGGAGAAATACCTTACATGAATAAAACTGTAGTCTACATTGCCACTGTTTCCCACCAATTTTGGAGTCTATTATTATCAGTCAATAATATGAATACAATTGTAGTCTACATTGCCACCATTCTAAATCACTATTATTAAATTTCGTTTCACACAATACACATAATTACTGAACTTTTATTTGATAAAATTTCACTAAGCATCTAATTATCATGCATCTACTACATGAAAATCTTGCGAATACCATTTTCCCTCTCTCCCGTGCCTATAGGGATGTGATGAAATTTTGATTGACCACAAAATATTTATATAATCACTAAGCACTTTAAAAGCCTTCAACATTATACACACACATGGGCACACATATTCATATGTACATGGACACATAAATATGCACACAGATATTACAGACATGTATGAATACATACCTCATAATGAACTAACTAGTCATAACTACATCTATGGTGACAGCATTGCTCAGAGTAAAAAGAAATCCAACATATTCTAAATTGCTACTATTTATAAAATAATTACGTAAACCTAATATTTATAATTTTTCCAAGTTATTTTATAAAAGCAGTACCATTGCATGCACACTTCTAGCTAACAAACTACAAATGCATGCATAGTTCCATGTAAACACAAAGTATGTGTTTTTGAATGTGAAAAAAGTATCAAAAAGAATATTCCCCTTAAATAAAAACTTTTAGTTAGGATGTTTCAAAAAGGTACCACAACTAAAGATTCGTTAAAGGGTTAGTTCTAAGTCCCAAGTTCCATTTTAACAAATGAAGAAAAAAAAAGCAAGCTTTTAGACTATGATTAGTTTGATTCATATGACATCATTTCATAAAAATACATGGAATTTATATTTTTGGTGGTTTTTCCACAAAAGAAATGGCAATAAGTCAAACACGAAATCTTTTCCATATATAAGAAAATAACATATAAAGGAAAAAGGTCTGAAATGTGCTGATAAAACTATTAAAATTATAAGATATAAACTGCTCTTGCTAAAAAAGTCAGTTCTAGAAGTAGTATAAAATTTAAGTGTACTGTGCATCTTTTTTCTTTTCTTTTCTTTTTTTTTTTTTTTCAATTTTAGTTTATCCATAGATAATAATTTTAAACTTTATTTCTTTGTGCTTTTATAACATAAATGGTATTTTAATGAAATTTTACATTAAAAAAACTTTTGTCCATGCCAGTGTCTGCGGGTGATCCCTTAAAATTTTATTTATAGAAGTCTTGAGTAGTTTTTTTAATAAGATTATGGATTATTTTTGAAGGGAGCCTTATTAAGTTATGAAAACTTATACAGTTATGAAAGAGTTATGTTATAGTATCCCTCATTGACTTTATTCTCCACAAATGCAAGTTTCATAAACAGTTAAATTTTAAGTTTTTCATTCTCCTATTTTTCTTGGCTTCCCTCACAATAATTGTTTAATATAAAGTGTTTTATGCAGATATCAGTTATGCTAATTTTAAATACTGAGATTTTTTAACTGTGTGGTATCCTTTTACAAGCTAGTGACAATTTTTAAGTTATGCACTAAGTTAGACCATAAACTGCACCTCAAATAAACTTCTAGCTCAAATTGGAAAAGAAACATGTAATGTAAAATTTAAACTTTAAACCTTTAACTGCTTATTTCTTTACTTGTTTTCATGTTCTTTATTTCTACACTGATGATAACTTGCTTTCGCATTGGTGTAGTCTGAGCTAAGCTGCTAAGTCAAACCAATAGGCAGAATTTCAGTTCATAGCTACAGCATCACATAGCCAAAATTCTCAGTCTCAAAGGGTATGTTATTTGATTCATTTCTTAAAATAAGAAATATGGGTCTTAACCAGTCATTCAAGTGATATTTTATTGCATAATCACTTTGAAACATTATATAAGCACTAATCGTGTTTTAAATAAAATTACTTCATTTGTTGTACTTAAGCAGTGCTTCACACCAAAACAATATAAACCTAGCATAATTTCAAACAAAAATAAGAACAATTTTTAAATCAGCATCAGTTATGTAGCTCTAACAAATGTCTTAAATCACTACGTGAGCACATAATTATAAATTAACAGAAAATTGATAATATCTGTTAGTGCTCTTAAAATGTGTCCAGAAAAGATCTTACAGCTATAACACCAGGCAGACAGCAAGCATGGCACAGTCCAATTGCTTTTGGCCTTTCACTTATTGACCTCTCATAAACTTTTGAAGATGGCTCTTGTTGAAGCAATGGTTTCTTATCTGAAGGATCAGAACAGTTCTCATCTGGATCAGGAAGACCTAAAAATTTAAAGCAAATGCTTAATAAAACTGCAAGTAAAATGAGAAATTACTGAAAAGAAAAAAGCTTCTAGCTTATACAATGATTAAATGTTTTGAACTTCCTTTTCGTTTACCACCCAAAATTACTGCATATGTTATGCCAACTTAAGGAGTGTACTAAAGGTACTATATACTACACGACATTGCATGTTTACCTACATTATTTACTTTTGCAACTTACAAATCACACAGATCATATACAATTAATTCATGAAAATAAAAATAAAATGAAGCATGCTCAGACCTCATGGCTACATGTAAATGGTTGATTGCTAACATAATTTCTTGATTCCCACCAACAAAATACATGAATCAAACATTTACACCAACAAATGAATGTAAGATGTAAAATAAGGCAAAACAAATTTTTATATTTGTTTTTCAGGTGAATATTACATTAACATAAACTAACAGAGATTTTAAATTTATACTAATTTAAGGTTCTTCTTTGCCTAATTTTACATTTGAAAATGCTCCAAAATTTTTGCACAAATAATTTATACACAAGCAGTTGATTGTTTCAAATCATGCAAAAGCCATCTATTTTAGAAAGGTTACCTTTAAGAGCTTAAAAGATAACTATCTTACAATGATGCTAACTATAGGCTAATCTGTTCTGCCAGTTTCTGAACTAGTTATAAAATGAATAGCACAAATTTGAACCATTCAGTAAATAATAAGCAATGATATTTATAGATAGTTTAAAAAATACAATATAATCAACCATACAAAATCAATCAATCTACCAAAAATTGACAAAACAGGATTTGTTTTTATTTTATTTGCAAACACATGCACAAATGCGGGTAGTCAAATGATAAGTTTATCACCCAATTGCTTACATATTTGCTTAAATATACAATTACTACTTCTTTACAAACATACTTAAGGATGTTACTGAAATGAGTAAACATTACCAAGATGCATATTAAAAAAATGCAAACTACAACTACAAACATGCAGGAATTTTTCATATTTTTAAGCAACAGTATATCTCCTAATAACTAAAATCAGAAACAATAAAAAATGTTAAGAATTTCTCATACATTAGAGATTAATAAAAAATTTGAATCTAATAAAACAAATACGAAACTGAAATAGAAATGACTGCTAAACTGGTCATGTAGATGCTTCTTTCAAACAGCTAAAATTTCAGAGCTACCTAATCAACCCACCTTATCAAACTTAAGTATATGAAAATTCATGCTTGAAAATACCAAAAATTTTTAATTAAGCTTCACATAAATGATTTAGATTTACAGGTTTTTCAAATACATCTCCCACATAATAAATGCACATGGAATTTTGTAGTTGCATGCATTTAATGCTTGCTGTTTTTTTTTTTTTTTTTTTTTTTTTTTGTCAAATTTTAGAAACAAAATTTTCAAAATCAGATCCTTAATTCATATTTTTGGAAAGAATAATAAAAAAGTTCACCAAAGATTTATAATTAATATATTTTTGTCACATTAACCTGCTATAGATCTAGTTCCACTAGTTTACACATTTTTGGATATTTATGTATTATCCCATCAATCGACCAAGTAGTGCTAATTATGGATGACTATTTCCCTTAGAATTTCACAGCATCGATAGCCAGTTGGTGACTGTCGCTGAAATTTCTACCAAAGATCAAAGGGATAATATATAAGTATCCATTTTTGTCCTTTACGGCCAAATAAAAATTCATTTAAACATGCATTATACAGGATAAATTTGAAAAAAAAAAATTAAAAAGCTTTCTTACCAACATCACGTGGTGAAGCGACTAAACTGCAAAGTATCACACATCCTGCAGCAAATGTGATACTGGATGTAACTAAGAAGGAGTACTTGAAATAAAAATATTTCTTTTCAATAGCAGGTTAATAAAAGAGATTCAAAAATGAATCAATTATAAAAATGATTGATGATGATATTTTTAAAAAACATCATCAATCATAAGAAAAATATAATAGTCATACATTTACTACAGGATAGATAAAGGATTTTTTTAACAAAAAGCGATCTAGAAATTAGAAAATATTAAGCCCAGTGACTGACAAGAACTATACTATGATTAATGGTAAGTTATACAAAAGAAAGCAGCTATGAAATAATGCCGAAATATAGAATTTTAAACACAAAACTGTTTTTAAATGCATTAAAAAGTATATACACCTTAGTTCAAAAATAAATTAATAATGAACAATTAGAATAAAGCGGCCAGCCTGACATCCTATTTGGGACTCCAGCTAAAATTCTAGTTTCACCTAATAATTGAGGAGTACTGAATCTGAATGCTAGTGGCATTCAGCTGAATAATTAAGCTCTGATTGTCATTGTTAGTAACGAAGCAGATCTTCATCTCACATAAAAATGATCTCACTTTTGTGTCACATTTGACAAACTTTATGAAGCAACTGCAGATTTACGAGACTGTGTATCATATGATGATGATAATTTGCTATAATAATGTTACTTTATATGCTGGCTTTATTACTCAAAAACCCATGGTACCACAATGGAATCTGGTACAGAATTATAATGAGGAAGTAAGGGAAAATTTCTATATAACACAAGGAGAAAACATTGAAATACAAATGAAATTCATTCTGAAGATTATTTCATAAAAATATATTCCCAATTTCAGTCTGGCATAAACCTTTACAGCAAATGCTTTTGTCAGGATCTTATGCCAGCTTCTACTTATAGATAATTTGGTAAATATAAAAATGGGCTAAAGGCCAAAGAATTTTTCTTAGTATGATAAATGGATTATTCAGATGTCATGTTTTGCTCGGTCTAGCTTCATCATTCATGGATGAGATTACAAGTGTTATAAAAGTTTCCTTTGTTACTCAAGTTTAGACTCTAACTCCGATCTTCACATCAAATGATCTAGCTTCCTCTAAATGCTTAACCATTTATCTAACTGCCAAAAGGAGATAAAGGACCTTTACAAGATACGAACAGTAATGCTCTTAAATCTATCCAAAGTTCCTGTAGCATTATATCTACTAACACTCAGCCAACCAGTAGATGAATGGTTAAGACTGCTGAATACTGGGAGTTCAACTTGGCCTGGGTTCAAAACACAGAAAAATCAGCTGGCTGCATGATTGGTTTTTGTGGCTTTTCCCATATCTCTCTTTTACACAAGAGTTTTCTACAACTGATGCTGTTTTGTAACTTTCTACACTACAGAGTTTTGTCAAAAATGATGGCTCCTCTCAAATGTTATAATTGCTTTAAAAGCAAAATCTAATTGTTAAAAAATTGCAACTATACAGCTATTATATGGATTCAAATTATTCTAATTTTATTATATAATATCGTAAAAGTTTATTTGTTACTATATTTATATATACTATATACAGGGTGCTCACTGAAGTCCAGTATCACCCATTTAACTGCCAAAAGGTGCAGCTCTAGTCACACAAATGTGTTTACTAGGTTATAGTAAAGTGGCTATGCACTACTAGATGAGACTGCTTACAATACCACCTGGCAGAAAACAGCAGTTATCATTCTTATCTCAAAAATTATATGAGGTAGTGGAAAAAGTGAATTAAGAAGTTGTAGAGCATCATTGATTTAAACATACACCTTGTGGATAAGAATGCTAAAAAAAAGTGCTGAAAATGAACATTTGTTTTTTCATGATTTCCAAGACTGTGAAATCATGAAGCTTGAGTGAAAAGAGAAAAGACTATCTCTTACACAAAAAATAAGCCTGCATCGCATAGTTGTATCACTTGAAATTCTCAGTTGACAGGATTGTGGTTCAAACCCTGCAGGGTACATCCTTGCACTGATTATCTTTACAAACCAAGTAGTCAATATGCAGATCATGCAAAATGGTGTCGTGAAAAGCATAAGCTCAATGCAACTTGAGCTTGGTGTGTGAAATCTGTGCATTATGCAACTAGTGTATAAAACATTACACCAGTTCACCTGAGACAGTTATAAAAGAGAGATCTCTGGGTTGTATGCTGAAGGTCATGGAACAATTTTCGAAAAATGATTATTGTTAGATGGTTCAACTTTACAGTAAATGAGAACGTATGGCATGATCATCAGCATGGTTGTATCGGCAACTTTCTCTTCCAAGCACGCATCCTTCACACAAGACCATCCTACGGGTTTTGAAACATTTAAGGGAGACAGGTTGCATGACTAGCCGACTTTAATCTGGCACACTAGCGAAGGTAGGATGGAAAGTATCACAGGAAGATATATTAGCATTCACCTTCACATATCTGAACAGCAGCACAAGAGAGATAAGTGAAAATTGTGGCCTTTCAAAATGTCATGTTTGGAAAATCCTAAACAAATTAGGTGCTCATTCATATCATCCAACACCATATCAGGCATTACTGTTTATTTCAATTGCTTTTAGTTCTATTTCATAATTCCAGTTAAGATTACTGCTGTTCATTATTTTTATAAAAAATACTTTTGAATTAACATGCATAAAAGCGAGGGTGTCGGGGGACACGTTACTCAAGTATCTTGTAATTTTTACTACATAATTTGGCTATTCACTCAAAATTTCTAAAGAATCTATTGTCTTAGCAAAAATGCTACATTCAGAATGAGTTCTTTGGTACTCTAATTTGGCTTTAATGTCTCAAGGTTTCTAAAAATTCAATCACTTAACGGAACTACAATTTTCGCCTAACTAAATTTGCCAGTTTGGCATCTTCATTCTTACTTTAGTAAGACGAAACACCTTCATTTATTAATTATTGCTCATTGATCGGGAGTTGGTTTGTTCCCCTTGAAAAGTCAACTAATTTCCAATCAATGGTAATAATTTCTTAATTTATTAATTTTCTTTTTCAAAGTTTGAATTTTTGTTATTCATGATTTAAATTCAAATACTTTTCAACATCTTTTTTCACAATTTAAATTCAAGTACCCTTAAGAAATTTTCCATGATTTACATTCAAGTTCCTTTTAAAAAAAACAATTTTCGGAATTAAATTTCATACTTCTGGGTTCAATCATTTTGATACATTCTACTAAATTTATATTAGGAGATAATATAATCAATTTGTCTTTATATATATATATATATATATATAATGTTGAATGATCTTAAATTCACTTAGTTCGAAAACAAGTTTTTCTAATACTTGCATATATATATTATGTGTGTGTCTAAATACACCTTTTAGGAATTAATGAAACTTCTCCATATTCCATATCATATTGATTGATGAAGTTAAAATAGTCCAAAAATTAATCTATACATTCATTGATTGAATTTAACAAAATACAGTAATATATAGAGTTCCAAAAATTGAGTCTTTAATGATATAGGAAATTAAATAAATCTCTTGAACACTTAAAAGCAACTATCTTGCTATCAATTGGATTAATTAAAAAGGAAAGAAAAGGAAAGTTTGAAAGACTAACTTTATATACAAGCAAAAGAAAAAAAAATTTAAAAAAAAGAAAAAAAAAAAAAAAAAAGATTCAAAGCAACCAGATATTATTGCTGATACAACCTTGGTGAAGAGTTCAATTCAAGTTTGCCAAAAATCTTTATTTTGTAAAAGACAGTAATATACATGATGTGGAAAACATAATCAGGAACCACCACCAGAGTGGTAAAGTCACTGAACACTGCTAGTTTGGTTCAAATTCGAATCTCAGCAAATTGGCTGGCTGCATGGGCAGTGTCGCGGTTTTCCCCATGTGTAATGCATGTACGAGCCAATCTCCTTTAGAAATTCCTCAATGAAGGAATACCTCCTCTTAGGCAGGCAGCTCTCGAGTGTTTTGCCATAATTAAATAAACCAAATAAACCAGCTTTAAATCACTTCTAGAAAACTAAGAGTAAGTATTTAGTAAATGCCAATATGCTAACTAAAATTCACCCCTGAAATTCAATATTAACTACCCCATCATCAATCAATTAATAGATGTAAAAATTTGTAGAAAGCCAAAATGGCAGAAAATATCACCATTTGGCGTCAATTCGCATTTTGATTTCATTAGGTGATTATTCAAATGTAGTCTTTACACAGCATGCTTTTTCTTGAAGAAACAGAATAGCTGCTTGTTCATATGTTGGAAAATCTCAAATTGTAAAAAATATATTTCATACAGTTGTCAGGAAAGAAGAAAAAAAAACTCATCCGGTGCTGCGGAAATACACCAAATAAAAAAGTAACAAATGGCTTTAATAGAAAAGAACTGCAAATTTTTCTGATTAATGGAATAGGTAAAGAAATGCTAAATGAAAATGCTATTGCTAAAATCTTCATTGCAATGGCAATGCTCCAACTATCAAACAATTAATGGATAGTGAAGCCTGTAGTATGGTTTATCCAAAAAAATATAATTGCCAGTTATGAAAAGAATAATAAAGAGGTTATTGAGAAAAATATTTCAATTGATTACTTGATGGAAAATTTCAACATCGTTGTTACAGAATTTGAAAAAATAAACTTTGAAACTGAACAAGAAATAATGTCTTTTTGTAAAATTAAAGAAAGTATTAAACCCATAAAATGGTTGAACAAATTATGCTAAAAAAATTTTTACTGAAACAATACTAATTTTAACATTAAGCTCTTTGATTGTCAATTTTGGTTCCTCTAAGATCAATATTCAAACTAGGAAATATTGTTTGTGAAATATTATTATTTTACAAACAAACTTTCCTAGTTTTATAATTTCTATACATAATCTTAATTAGATTTAAACTGATGATCTAAAATTTGAAAATTTTTGACATCTAGAATCATCAATGTCCTGGCAATTCCAGATCTTAGACTTTGTACTGCATTAGCAGAATGCAAAACTCGGATATTAAGATGATAACAATTAAGAAATCTAAGTAAAATAAATTTAATCATACCTGATAGCCAAAATGTAATACTAAGTTCACAATACAAGCTCCAATTATATTTCCAACAGATGGACATGCACCCCACACTCCCATCACAAATCCACGGCTGTTAAGATATGCACTTATTTTATTTAGAGATTATAATACAAGTTAATCATGAGATTAATACAAGTTTCATTATTTTTAATTATTTATATGCACATAACACACACACACACACACACACATATATATATATATATAACAACATTCAACAAGTGAAGATCTCATAACCAAATTTATTTTTAGCACAAATAATGGAACATTATGCTTTATGAAGTGTAGTTGCTTGTAGCAGAACACTTGAAAAATAATACCAGTTTGGGGTAGACTGAAAAAACTTTCACAATTTGTAACACCCCATTTGCAAACATAACTTTTTGGAGCAGCAGGCAATGAAAATTCAAATAATTTCCGATATGCACAAATGTATATGAAATTTGTTAATATATGAATTCGATATTTTGTGTCTTTACAAAATGTCAGCAATTATCTAGAAGCAAATACAAATTTTTAATTCTGAGTTTATAAGGTATTTCTCCCACCTTCTTGGCATGCCTCTGTGGTGTGGTGGTCCGCACGCTGGGTGCGTATTCCAGAGGTCCATGGTTCGATTCCTGGAGAAGGCATCATTAATTTTTCATTTTGCCTGCTTCCAAAAATACCTAATATCTCTACAGTGGCACCCAAACTAAAAAGGGTGGTGGATGATGATTCTCCCCACCCAGGATTTGATGACTGGGTCCCCTAAAATTCCCAATCGCTCTTTAAAAGGGGAAGTATATAAGGTATTTATCCCGCTTTCTTGGCATGCATTTATGGTGTGGTGGTCTGCACGCTAGGCGCATATTCCAGAGGCCCACAGGTCGATTCCCAGGGAAGGTGTTGCTAATTTTTCATCCTGCTTGCTTCCAAAAATACCTAATGTCTCTACAAGTTATGAAGCATTATGTTAGTTTAGTCCGCCTTATTTCAAAACTCACTACAGAAATTATACATTATTTTATCTCAAAAGGAAAACGATAAAAAAATTCAAGAATAGTTTAATTTTGTCATATGCAAAAATGTAATACAAAATCAAAATGAATAATATTTAACATGCAGAAAAATTAGAAAAAGTTATTAATTCTTCAAACTGAAATTCAAGCTTTATAACTCAGGAGCTATAGATTTCCTCTCAGCTTTCATCATTTCTACGTTTTTGGCACTGGATTGTTTACCTTTAGACATGAAAGGTAAACTACTAAATTATCTTCTTAGCTTATGTTTTCCACAGGTGGATGAGGCAAAACCATGTCAGATCACAAATTCCTTAATTTGTAAATAGTGCATACAGAATACAATAAAATTCCGAAAGTACGCAACTGCTTTATCCATGAATACTTGTGATTTACATTCAGTTTTGATTGTAAACAACCAAAAAAAAAAAAAAAAAATTGCATTTTCAGATTATTTAGCATATCAAACTTAATGGCATTCTTTTCTTGCACATATATTAGAAAAAAAAGCATTTTAACATGCATCACATTTATAATAGAGATGGGCTAAAAAATTAACTTATTTTATCATTCAAGATATTTATTATTTTTTGTGCCCATTTCAGTGGTTTATTTTTATAATAAATTTGCATCATGAATCTCGGCAAATTTTTTACTTTGTACTAATCCATATTCTTGGATGCATATTTTACTATCTTTTATTATTAATTTTGAATTCATGTAGCTCATTTTAACGCTTAGTGCTCCGCTACAGAGCCGTCCATCATTTGTTCCATAATGTCGTAGGCTCCGCTGCGGAGCCCAATGTTTTTAGCATGATTAGGCTTAAGATGATACAGAATCGTCGGCATTGGCAATTGTTATCTGTAGTTAAAATGTGCTCAGTCTCGCTACTGTTACGATTGAAGCGGAGCCCAATGTTTTTAGCATGATTAGGCTTAAGATGTTACAGAATCGTCGGCATTGGCAATTGCTATCTGTAGTTAAAATATGCTCAGTCTTGCTACTGTTACGATTGAAACATTATTTAACCCATTTTATAGTTAGCAACATGAAGAAAAATAATTATTGTGATAAGAATATAGAGTTGAGTGATAGTGAAGATGTGTTTGATTTTTCATTGTTAGAAGATATTGTGGAAGACAATGTTGATTATAATTCTGACACTTCAAGTAGTGATTCCAAAATTATACTACCAAAGAGACAACGAATGGTAGTTATTGAAAGTGAAAGTGAAGAGTAGCCAGAAGACTTAGATGAATGGCGCAATGTCAAGGAAGAATTAAGATATTCCGGATAGTTTAGTCCATTTTAGTGTATCGCCAAAGGTCATTGGACCAAATTCTTACAAATATTGTACAGCCAACACAATATTTCAAATTATTTTTCACAAACGAATTGGTAAATGAAATTATAAAAAAACCAACAATTACACAAATGTTCTAAAGAATAAAGAAATATCTAGTGATTCTATTTGGAAACTATTCTATTTGGCGTGCGATGCAAGAGGGCGAGTTTTGGGCTTTTATTGGAGTTATTATCAATATGAGGACAATACCCCTGGCGAATATGCAGGATTATTGGTCAATTAAGGAGAATAGTCACATCCCTTTCTTTATTTTTTACTATATATTAAAAATATTTTAGTATTAAATATTAAAACTATTATATTAATATTATATTAATTAAAATAATATAGATATATATTAAAAATATTTTAGTGTTATTAACACATGAGCAATATAGTAAAATTAATAGATATACAATACAATATCAAGCATTATTTTGAAAAGCAGATGTATACTGCTTTCAATACAGAAACAAATCATGTTCTTTTACTTATACTTTTGTTGATTAATTCATAATGATACCAAAATAGCTAAACTTTAATTAACAGAAAAGGTAAATAAGCAAGTTTCCTTTTTATTTTAAAAAATCTTTTCTTTTTTATTCTAATTTTTTTTATCTTTAAAATTCTACCAATACCACTTAAGGGGGGATTCTTGCCTGTTTATCATGACTGGATAATTTTAAGGTAAAAAAGAAATTTTTACCAGTGTTGTACAATAGTAGATAATGAATGTAAAACTGTTTACATATTTTTTGGCAAAATATTTACAAGAAAGAGATTTATGCAGATATTCTGGATGCTACATTTAAAAACACCGGATCCTGCAAAAATGTGCTGGAGTTGCTGGTAGGCAGTGGTACAAAAACGTGCGGAGCGCTAAGGGTTAAAATTATATATTTCATGCATTTATGTGTCCACAACTTTTCAGATTCAAATTTTAATGCTCTGCACAAACATTGGTATTGTCATAGTGATGGGCCCAGGCTCAAAGATGCTTGCAAGCATATAGTGTCTGTGCAGAAAAGAAGCACTCAAAATACATGACAAGCCATTTGAGATGTTAGTAGTAAGGGGAGATGGGTGGAAGATCCTTAGACCACTCTCCGGGATGTCCTTTCTCAAAATTAGGCTGGAATTGCAGTTAGTGCCGTGAGACTATACCCTGTATGATCAATGGTGAATTTCTGGTGTTCCACCCACTTCTTTTTGTACCACAGAAAATAAGGATAAATTCTTGAAAACAGCACATATAAAAATTCTTCTTGCAGAAAAAAAGAAAAAAAAAAAAGAAAAGAAAAGAAAACATGATGAAGAAAAAGAAGCTAAAAAAAAAGGAATTTTCTTTTAATAATGTAAAATTTCAATTCTAGCATTATTTTTGGCATCATTAATCCAAATATGGAAGCAAAAAACCTAATGGAAGAATTTGCCTATATAGAAATCATTACTTTTGAGGGCTTATTTATTTCATTTTTCTCATAAAAGCAAAAAAATTACTCAGGAAATAATTTCTTTGGTAGATACATAATTTTTCTACATGATATTCTTTAATGTATTTTTACTTCCTCAACAAACTTCCTTATCACTTCACTACATTCACTAACATTATTTTCTTTATATATAAGTATATTTAAAAATATATTAGTTTCACAGTAAATCAGCAAATCTTGATAAATAGTTTTTAAGGTATGAGTGTGCTTTTAGTTCATTATTTATGTGCAAATAATCCACAATTAGAGTAAAAATTAGAAAGCAAAATGTGTAAACAAAAGTTGTAAGGACATGACCTAATAATTGAAAAAATTACTTACCTGGAACACTATCATTCTAGAGGTATGCATATTATCAGAATTCTATGCAAGCAGGTAAAATACATACTGCATACTCATGGGATAAAATGAAAACGTTTATACACACATGAAAAAAGCTATATGAAAAAGACAAAACAAACCTTGATTTTCCAAACCAGTTGCCAATTACAGCAACCACAGTAGGCCAGCCTGTAGATTGCAACAATCCAGTTAAAGCCCAAAATACAACATACCACACTTTGTTATAGAAATGAAGCCATTCGCTTACCATTCCAAACATGAAAACCTTCAGAAAAATATTTTAGTATTATTAACACATTAGCAATATAGTAAAATTAAGAAATATACGATACAATATCAAGCATTATTTTGAAAAGCAGATGTATATTGCTTTCTATACAGAAACAAATCATGTTCTTTTACTTATACTTTTGTTGATTAATTCATAATGATACCATAATAGCTAAACTTTAATTAACAGAAAAGGTAAATAAGAAAGTTTCTTTTTTATTTAAAAAAAATCTTTCATCTTTTAAAAAATCTTTTCTTTTTTATTTTAATTTTTTTATCTTTAAAATTCTACCAGTACCACTTAAGGGGGGATTCTTGCCCGTTTATCATGACTGGATAATTTTAAGGTAAAAAAGAAATTTTTACCAGTGTTCTACAATATTAGATAATGAATGTAAAACTGCTTACATATTTTTATATGTGTTTAAAATAACTGCCAGGGTGATAAAAATAAAACGGACTAGACCAAGAAAATGTTTTTAAACTTGACTGTCTTAAACCTGATTTCTATTATACTTCAAAGTAATCCCTTCAGCGTTTTATACCTCAGGTTCTAGCAACTGCATCATGAATGGTCTATTCTCTCGAAATTTTCTAATCAAAAAGTCTAGCAGCCTCAAGTGCCCTCACAGTCATATTTTAGGGGAAGTTGAAGGGTTTACAATCCCCAAAAATGTTTGATACCTACATTAATCTTTCTTTTCGAATTTGTGATAAAAAATTTTGAGAAAAAAAACCTAAATGAAGAGCAAATAAACAGGTGAAAAAAATGTACTTCATTATTTTCCCAAGAAACAAAAGGCTACAGGAAGTGCTTCTTTAATGACTGATCAATTCGAAAGGAAAATTTATCAGTAATAAGATATACAACAACCGATCATTTTGCGAATGGGTAAAGCCAGATGGAAGAACTTAAGAGTACAGTTTTGCCATTTTGACCTGCAATGAAGCAAGTCATAATCCAGAATCAAATCAATGAACATATAGCTGTTACTGTTCTACTAAATAATGACACAAACTGGAGCTAGAAATTTTATTTGGTGACCTACAAATATTTTATAAGTGAGAATACAGAAACATCTAACACACATTTTCAATCTGAATGCTTGTAAAACTTTAAGCGGCTTCCTTATTTTTAAAAGGCTAAAGGTGTTTATTGTTTCGCACGTGCACTATTTTTAACTGATGAAGAAGTGGATAAGGGAAAACATGAAAAAAATTGGAACTTTTGTCATGCAGCCCTACTGAAATTTAAAAAAGGCACTGGAATTTATTAGATGTCGTGAAAAACCAATTTACTCCAAAAATGCAATATTGGCAGAAAGTAATATTGTAGTAATATTATTAAAAATAAAATAGAATAAATTAACAACTAGATACGAAAAAAAAAAGATAGAGGCAAAGGAAAATACAGAGAAACTTATACCTATTAATAGAAACAAAACCACACATTTTTGTCGACAGCAAGACCAGTAATGATCAGAGTCTATAAATTTCACAATGCCCGAGGAAAATGAAAGAAGATTTTTGAAGATTGCTAATATTTAGAGCCAATGGAGATCAAAAATTAAAAAAGCCATTTACTACTGTCAGCAAAAATTCCTCCCTGGGGGTTGACTCAGGAGAATTCCTGGGAAGTACTGGCTAGGATCTGTACTTAGACAGTCTCAATCATGGGGGGGGGGGGGGGTATATAATTTGACTTCACAGGACTAGAACCCGAGTATTGTAATTAGGTTGGTTCAGGCTTGGCAGGGACTGTTCTGGTACTGCCGTGTCTGTTCCTCTGGCTGTGGTTTAGCTATATCGTTTGTAGATCGGACCTTTTTGACGGGGCTTTGGCCCTCAGAGTTCCAGTGACAGGGACCGACAGAGTAAGGCAAGGCACTGAGAACGAATCTTTTTGATGCTGAAGGAGTGGTGCCCCAAGGCAAAGATGATTACGCAACCCCTATTTTGTATTAAGTTTCAATGTTTTCATTCTTGCTGGGACTATGTATAAAGCAGGGCAGGGACTGTGGGGTCTTTGGAGTTTGGATGTCTCAACCCCGATAAGGCTTGTTCCAGGATGGGGATCCATCTCTAGCGCCCTGTCAGCAAAAATTGCTTTAGAAACTAGCCCCAAAATACAAAATGAATTAATAACCTCATTTGACTTCTTTACATAAAGAAATGTAATTAAGAAAGAGAGTTAATGAAAACCAGGTCTATTCGGAATTAGCCAAAGAAACAAGTGACATTTCGCAAATAGACCAATTTTCACTTTGTATAGGGTATGTGAGTAATGATAAAAATAATATACCATTTATAATGGAGGAATTTTTATCATTTATTTCAGAATATGCTGTTTCTGGTGAAGCTCTTGCAAATGCAATTAATGAAAAATTTATTGACTCTGGTATACAAATACAGCATTTAAGAGGGCAAAGTCGTCGTACAGCATCAGTAAAGAGAGCAGATTTTGAGAAGTGCAATCTATTATATGAAATGTATATTCAAAAGCCCGAAATGTTATTGAAATTATTTCCGAAATAAGCATTCTTTTCTTTTAAATCAGAAACACACTGAAGTGTTCGAAGATAAAACTAAAAAGTTTATTCCTTCAATGAAAAAGAAGTGAATTTAAAAAAGTCTGCAAAACTACATAGTGTGAAAGACAATAAAAGACATTTCTTTGTAAAGAAATTCTAGAACCAATTGTTGCATCTTTGGAAATTAAAGAAATATTTGATTAGCCTCAAAAAATATTTTGGTGTTAATAAGTGTTAATAAGTATAAGTTTATACCGTATCAAAATTATGACAAACTGCCTATTTAGATGTTGCAACTGAAACACACAGTAAAAGATGTTTCTCTTATTTCTTCTGAATTGAAGACAAAATGCAGACACTGAATTCAGTGCTGTACATCTTTTTCACAGCAAAGTCGCATGTAATGTCATGCATTCAGACATCAGCAGGTCACCCGAGTGCATACATATATTTTCTGCATGATTTACTAATAGTTTTGGGCATTGTTAAATGACATGCCAATCATTCTTTTAAAGTGACTAAAGTCATTCTTATCTGAATGCGCCTTTTCTATCTCCTTTATTTAGCATCAACGTTTAGGTATTGATGCTTGCAGTTGCAATCTTGTCCTAACGAGAAACTACACATAATGGATGAAACCGCACAAAGATCCCCAAGAGAGAAGTAATAACTTCACTTAAATAGGTTACTGTTAATGCTGTAGCAGCCTACGTGGCAGGGGAAAAGGAAATCCATTCCAACAGAAGTTCATATACATGGGCGTTTTAGATGTTTGAGGGGAACAGATTTCGGCCTCCCTCGATGCAAAAGAGTTAACTAAAGAAATGTGTGATAATTTGAATATACAAATGCTTATTCCAAGAATGATCAAATTTCAAAAATACTATTGTAGCATATCCACAACAGATGTGGAAATCTATTACCACACATCAATTTTCAAACTTTTCATTGGTGATTTTTCTCTCTTCATTTAGTGACACATTCCTTGTCCATGGATTGGATTATTTAATGATGGCAAAGTACACAAGGGCTATCTGCCTAAAGGGAGGGATGCCTTCGTGGAGGACTTTCTAAGGGAAACTGTCTTGTATACACGTTACACATGGGAAAAACCACGAAAACACCCATGCAGCCAGCCCGTTTGTGGGATTTGAATCTCCCTTGTCCACGAAACACTAATAATTTCACTTTAGGATATTTTACTAGAAGGATATAACATGCCGTAAGATTTTATTGAGGAATACACGATGCTCCTGAACCTCATGAAGATTTACTGAAAGGAGAATGGTCAATATGGCAACAAAAACAGCAAACCAAACAAGATATACCTAACTTCAGGCATTACCAAATTATGATGTAAATAATTTTCCCAACATTCAGTCTTTCTTACTGATTTTGGCAAAGCTACTAGTTTTCATTGAAACAGTTGAGAGAGTTTTTCGAAAAAAAAAAAAGTCTATTTTAGAAATACTACAAATGAAGAATGTCTCACTAGTTTATCTCTGCTTTCAATTCATCATTATTAAAGCACTGAACAGGACTGTAATGTATTTTCACAAAAAATGCTTTCATGTGGGACCGCAAACTTTATTATATTATGTGAGAGAAAAATACTGGTCCATAAATGGGAGAAATACAGTCAAAAGTCGTTAATCCGGACCTCAAAGCTACAAACTTTCTGCACATGCATCAACGCATAATGCGTTCACGCATGTGCATTATACCTTTACCCATGCGCATATTACATTTACGCATGCGCAATTAATGTATAACGGACAGTATAAGATAAGCTAAAATTATCTAATTATCTATTTCAGTTAATGTTGCAGATTACGTTGTTCCTTAATCTTCGAATTGGATCCGGCTTATTATTTTTTGCAGACTGTTAGAGCAATTTTATAAAAGTAAGCTTGAACTTTCGATTACGTCAAATAGAATTTCCAATGCTGGAGCTGCCAAAGGATCTACAAAGCAAAAGTATGCTTCAATGTCCATCAAACAAAAAGTAGAATTGCTGCAAAAAATGGATAAAGGTATATCCTTTGTTTCTCTAACCATTCCGAAATCTGTTTATCAATTTCACACTGCTCTGCGGAGAGGGGGGGGGATGTCGTTGCACGCAATGAACTGGAAGTTGATCTGTCAGCACAATCTTTATCTTCAGGGCAGATGTTTTTATTTTATTTGGCTTATAATTCTTTACTAAATGTAGTATTTCATCTCGATGTACTCCGTCTTTGATATGATTTAAATCAAATTCCTCGTCATTATAATTTGCTTCTGATAGTGAAGAAAGTGACACAGAGGTTATTGAAAACGAAAAAATTTCGATTGACAAATTAGTTGGTATTCTCAACACAGCAATTATAGGACTTGAACAGCGGAACTTTGTAACTGAACAAGAAATTATGTCTGTTTATAGAATTAAAGAGAATGTATTATCACATAAAACGAAGCAACTTAAACAACTTACATTGAAAGAAATGTTTAATAAAGTAAACAAATAAATATTAAGCTTTTTTTTTTTTTTTTTTTTGTAAATTTTGATACCTTTTAGATCATAATTGTTCTTTATTTCATAAATTACGGTTTCATATTTTTAATTTTATAATTTCTGCATGCCATCTTACTAGATTTAAACTGATGATCTATAATCCGGAAAAATCGATAATCCGGAATCGTCGAAGTCCCGACGAGTCCGGATTAAAGACTTTTGACTGTATTTGCAGAAAGATTTGCCATCAGTGTGAGTAGAAGGATTTGCCTAGGACAATAATGCTGTTATAGATCATTTTCGGCAAAAATCATGATGATTAAATCTTTGTTACATATTTATTAAAAATATGAATAAAAATGCCCTTTCATATCTAACATTTAAATCACATTTAATGTGCTTTCTGAAAATTACAAAATTCCAGATACTGTCAGTCATAGTACCTCCTGAAATTAAATTCTAGCTTCAGCCACGGATTTTCTCTATGGAGTTAAAATGGAAACTCTTCAAGCTATAGATTAGAATCAGAAATTGATTTATATATAATAATCAGTATTAAAAAAATGTCAGACACTAAGAATAAAAGGTTTGCAGTTTTTCATTTAGCATATCAAACCAAAAGAAACGTGTATTGGACTTGATGGCATGCTTTATATTTGCAATGTTTCCATGTACCGCTGTGCATTAATTGTAGAGCCATATTCTGGAAAGATAATCAGTAGCGATCCCTTGCAATTAAAGGGAAAAAATCAGCATGACTTTCTTCGAGCTGAAGTGCAGAGCTTTGGATTTTTTTTGTTGATATGAACCCATGGGCTTCCATTGTTGACTCTTGACACTTGCTCTCTGGCTCAAAATGATGGCACTATGTTTAATCTGCCATGCCAATACGGGACAGAAAATGATATTCCTCATCATGATACCATTCCAGGTGCTACAGGATGTTAACATTCTGTTCAACTTCTGCTCCTTGGTCAAGCTGTGGAGAACCCGCTGCATACAGATTTTCCGGAACTTGAGAGAGAGATGCTTTGTCAAGATAGCATGAGCGATACCATGACTAATGCTCCAAAATGAGTCAAATATCTTCAATTGTCCACTGTCAGTCTTCTCTGATGGCAGCAACCACAGCAATGACAGGAAAGGTAATGACACAATGAGCTTGTCCTGGCCAACTGTTGTCTTCCAATGACAACCGTCTTGATATCATTTATTCCATTCAAACATATATACTGTATTTGCGAATGTGCACATTATATACTGTATTTGCGAATACACAGTAGACATTCGGGAATGAATTTCACCTTCTGACATTTCTTCTGCAGTCAAAAACTCACTACAGCATGCTGTTCCTCTTTCCTGGCCTCCATAATGATGGAAGAAGACACACACACTACTCGCTGACCTCACTTCAAGCATGTCTAACAGACAAATGATACAGTGGTGAGCATTTGCACTGTTTCTTCCCAATTCCCAACAGAGGGCACTTCTATATGCAAATCTTCCTGCTTTACCAAATTCTGTGCCATGCTTGTTACATAGTCTATCTGGTTTTCCTTTGACTGTCCCTTATACATGAAATGCACTGTCAGATTACCCCAGACATCCAACAGATGTCAACAGAGTTGGTGCCATCACGTTACAAGACAGTGTCCACTTATGTCATATGAAAGATCATGCAGACACCAGCATGAAACCCATCCTCACCTATTACATTTCTCCAATTTATCTGCCACTGATTACTCATTCCCTCTTCTGCCATCATGATTGCTTCTTAGCTTCTAACTAAAGATTAGAAATTCTGATGATGACAGCAAGGATAGCATACAGTAGACAACTTATTCATATAACAAATTCCTGACTTCCTTCATCAAGAAAATTTAGTCATTGATAGAATGATGCTGGACACCAAGGAAGACTATTCTGACTAACTGCACATTGCTTATGTTTGTTACTTAGCATTTGATAGAAACATAAGTGTAAGACATTTCAGTATCATGAACCCTATACTTGAAAGCAAGTGCTGAATTTTAAAAGCCAGGCAAACAGGAATAATTTTTATGCTATTTTATTATAAAACATTAATAATATCTTTATTTGTGTATTTTCATTTAACATAAAAAACAAAAGTTTTTACAGTCATTAAAACTGGAAATAACATACGTCTGCTTTACTACACCACAACGATAAACAAAGTATTAAAGTAATAAAAGAATTATACATGAAATAATAAAAGCTTTATCCTTTTATTTTTAGTACCATTACCCCCAAAATTCGCTTACAGCTGCTATAATACTTAACTAAAGAAATTTTACTCTGGGGAAACTACTGCTTTAATTATTAAATGCAAACACACACACACACACACACACACACACACACACACACACACACACACAAAAAAAAAAAAAAAAAAAAAAAAAAAACACCGTCACAAAAGAAAGAAACCTTACTGTTAAAGAAGATGAACACATTCCAAATGCAAGCACAAATTTCAGGTTCAATCTGTCACCAACAGCACCACTAATAAATAAACCCTAGAGAATTACAATAATCATTTTATTCTTTATTACAGATTTCAGTTTCATCAAAACTAAAACAGATTACATAAGAATGAGCTACAAAATTCTGCAGAAAACAGCTTTTTAAAAGTATATTTATAAACAGATCAGTAAAGGGCTTATATAAAAATTTGTATATTCTCCATATCTTTTATAACTATGCATATTGATATTTATGAAAAAATAACTTTGTATATTCTTAAAGAAATCATTAGCAAAACTAAAAAATTCATGCTTCCTTTGAGTTTTAATATATAAAAATCCCGTACAAATGTTTATACAGAGGAATCATGATTCATGAACAGTTTGGTGTATGAACAAATTATCTAATCCATCTTATTATTATCTGCTAGTACTCAAGCTGTTTTACACAACTACCTAAAAGGTGAAAAGAAAACAAATAATCAGAAAATATCTTGGACGGATGAGGCCATTGAGAAATGTAAACAAGCTACAGTAAACATTGCTCTTCTCTCTCATCCCACCCCAGCCTTACCTTTTTCGTTGTGCACAGATGCTTCAGATTCGACAGTTGGTTCAGTTTTACAACAATTTGAAAATGGTAGTTGGAAACCAATCAGAGTTTTTTTTCCAAGAAACTTAACGTTATACAACAAAATTACAGTACATGCGATCAAAATTACAGTACATGCGATCGTAAACTTCTCACAATTTATCTTTCCATTAAATATTTCAAACATTTGTTATAAGGACGAAAATTCATAGTGTATATTGACCACAAACCCTTAATCTATGCTTTTTCCCCAAAACCAGAGCACATCTAAGACAAATTAAGCAACTCTAATACATTTCAGAATTTACAACAGAGATTAGGTAATAGGGGGAGCAGAAAGTAATGTCATTTCTGTGCATGTCGACAACAACATGCTGAAGGTAGAGGTGGAAGCAAATCCATGTCAAACCCTCTTAACCAACCTTGGTCAACCATCCAAGAACATTTAAAGCAGAATGGTGTGGTGTATTTAATTATGGCAAAGAACACTAGGGCTATCTGCCTAAGGGGAGGGATGCCTTCGTGGAGGACTTTCTAAGGAAAACTGGCTCGTATACACATTACACATGGGGAAAATCACAAAAACACCCATGCAGCCAGCCCGTTCGCTGGATTCGAACCTCGGACCGAACTACCAGTGTTCAGCGACTTTACCGCTCGGCCGCTGGTGGGCCTTAAAGCAGAATGGAAAAATAAGCAAAGCAGGTGTTTGAGTCCTCCATAATCTGCCCGAAGAGAACAAAGCCAACCAATCCATCACATGCAATGCATTGCTTCAATGAGACACCATACAGAATCTTTTTTGATCATTTGATTACTGGAGACAAAAAATGGGACCTATATGATAATCCAAAATGCAAAAGGCAGTTTTAATAGGGGTTACAAAGGGTTTACATCCCAAAAAAGGGGCTTCTGTGTGTTTGGTGGAGTATTCGCAGAAGTGTTCATTTTGAATTGCTGAAACCTGGACAAACTGTTAATGCAGATCTTTAGTGTGAACAATTGGATCGAGTGAACCAATCTTTAATCAAAAAATATCTGGCGATTGTCAATAGAAAAGGCATCATTTTGCAACACGACAATGCAAGACCGCACAGTGCAAGACGGACACTGGAAAAAATTTATGAATTGGGATGGGAGGTGCAGCATCAATCCACCATACTCGCCGATATCATACACTCGGATTTCCATTTATTCCGATCCCTACAACATTTCCTTAGTGGCAAAAAATTTGAAAATGTGAATGATGTCCAAAATGCCATCTTGAGTTATTTTACTCAAAAACCAATTGATTTATATCGGTCCGGGGATTGAAAATCTGCACACTAGATGGAAAAAGGTTGTTGATAATGAGGGTTATTACATTATTGATTAAAAATAAAAACGTGTTAAAAATTTATTCGTGTGAATTTAATGTAAGAAAGTGACATTACTTTCTGGTCCCCCTATTACATTACAGGAGAAAATAATATTGTAGCGGATACATTATCCAGAATTGAAGAAATTGCCTTAATTAATTATGACAAAATTGTCGAAGAACAAAAGCGAGATGATGAATTTAAGACATTGCCTACAAATTTGACTTTTAAACAGTTTTCCCTTCCATCCAGAAAAAAATATGGTGTTATACCTCAAGACAGCATGTTAAATCCCATATACCAAAGAGTTATTGTACGAAAATTTCATCAATTTCATGGATTATCCCATGCTGGAATCAAATCAACAATAAAATTACTCTCTTCAAAATTTGGTCAAATATCAAAAAGGATGTTCAGCATTGGGTGAAATCTTGTATTCCATGTCAAAAATCTAAAACATCCTAGCATATGAAATCCATAACTGGCAGATACCAAAAGACATCAGAAAGATTTCAAGAAGTACACATTGATCTTGTTGGTCCATTACCACCATTAAATGGTAACACCTACTGTATAACATGTATAGATAGATACAAATTGGATGGAAGCTAGTCTACTCAAAAACATCTTGCAGAAACTGTAGCAAAAGCTTTCTATAGCAATTGGATAGAAAAATTTGGAATACCCTTGTATCTAATAACTGATTGAGACTCAATTTTCATCTGAAATATATCAAACCCTGTCAAGAATCTGTGGCATTAAGCTTTCAAACACTACAGCCTATCACCTGCAGTGCAACAGCAAGTTAGAACGGCTCCACCGATCAATAAAGGCTGCTTTAACAGCCCATAATAATAAAATATACCCTTGTATCTAATAACTGATTGAGAAACACAATTTTCATCTGAAATATTTCAAACCCTGTCAAGAATCTGTGGCATTAAGTTTTCAAACGCTACAGCCTATCACCTGCAGTGCAACGGCAAGTTAGAACGGCTTCACAAATCAATAAAGGCTGCTGGTGTCAAACATTACCAGCGGTTCTTTTAGGGATGGAATTACCAACAGTTCTTTTAGGTATGGTCTTTCCTACGAACTGCAATCCACAATGATACTAACTGTACTACAGCAGAAATGGTATATGGAGAAAATATTAAACTTCCTGGAGAATTCTTTGAACAGAAAATAAGTCACACACCACCCGGAATTTTTATACATACATATATATATATATATATATATATGGAATTAATTCAACTGAAGGGAATACAATAGAAAGGCATCCCTAAATTATTTGTACGTAAAGATTTAGAATCAGCTTCTCATGTTTTTCTTCGCACTGACACAGTTCGGAAGCAACTCGAACCCCCATATGAAGATCCGTAATTGGTTATCAATCGTTCACTAAAATATTTTACTCTCAGGATAAAGAATAAAGAAGTAAATGTATCCATAAACAGACTGAAGCCAGCATATATTCTATCACAACAAATCCCTAAACAAGAGAAACTTAAGACTCCAAATTGTGTAAACAATGCTGATCAACCTTAAGTCAAATTAGCTTTAAACAATCCCAAACTGGTAGAATTCTTAAAACACTGCTGCGATTCAAAAACTGATATTTTATTTATATGTTAATTTTGTTATTATTTTGGTGATAAGCACCATTACTTCTTCCAATCTTTCTAACGTAACATTTGTTACTGGAAGGGGAGTGAATGTAACTGCATAAAATGTAAATAATTAGTTTAAAAGTAACACACAAATATTTTTATAATTATAAATGTTTACTTTGCATATTATTGTATTATCGTTTTTGGCAACAGTTTCTATCTTTGGAATTCAATTTGTTAAAATAACAGAAGATGAATTTTTGACTACTGAGTTGGTGAATAAAATTATATTTTGTGTTGATACGGTAATCGTTTTTATCTTTTTGTAATTTAATCAAACATCCTTGGAATTGTAAGATTTTGTCTGCATCTTATTACATTGTATCAAGTGAGGATTCATAACAGGTGTACTTATACACAGAGTTAATAAATAACTACTAGTTATTTGTTAGTTAAATAAATTTTCTCTTTACCACATATTATTTATTATTATTAATGTTATTATTGAAGTTTAAAATGACAGAAACTGAACAAAATGATACTTACAATAGCATAAGAAGTCATAAAAACAGTATCCAAAACACCTAAAAATAATGAAGCATCACTTGGATCTTTAAATAATTTATGACCATTCCAATTCTATAGGGATGAAAAACATATAACTTTAATACATTTTATTCATAATTAAAATGTAACATTAATTGAAAACTTATATCTTGCATTTTCTCTTATTATCTTAAATACTACTTTTAACAATGCAATTTTTTCTGAGATTTTAGTCACTATGATTAAAAATTTTTTTCACTGGTAGAATAGAATAAGAAACATCTGCAAAAATTTCTTATGGTAATGAGAAAGTTCAGAATTCTCGATGTTAAAGAATAAATCCCAGTTTAAATTTTTAAAAAGTGATACTGTGACTGAGTGAAAAGTTGGTGATTTAAACATTCCATATTCTAAATTTTTTATAAGTGTTCTAAATAAGCTTTAATTACTTTCCTTTCATGCTTCATGACAAATTTCTTTCTTTCAATTTCAAGACTAAATAATGCTCTGATGAATACAGCAGACACACATATAATCAGAAAAATCAGTATGTCTGAAAATCTACATCATCTTTCAACAGCACTTAATTCACTGTTTTCAGGTAACCCACCTCTTCTTTATTCATGTGAATAATGCCTAACAGAAAAGGCCTTTGCTTCTAATCCCAGCATTCAAACTAATGGTAATTCTAACCTATATGTAAATAGGGTTAATGCATAAAATAAAAGACTACTAAAATGGCTTAGTTAAAAATAAAAAAAGCTTTAAAAGTACCAAATATGGAAAAATTTTGTCAATTTGTTAACTTCAGATTTCCTACTTATATTTAAGAAATGAAAAATAAAATTATTAAGAAAGTCATTAAATCCAGATTCTAATGTATTTCACTTATTGAAAAATTTTAAATTTTCCTTCCATACATATTTCTAACATTAATTTTCTGCTTCAATTAAAGGATAAATACAGTGTTATGCAAAAACAAATGAAAATTATGATGTAATCACTAAAGAGTTCTAATCAATCCAGAAAAGTATATGAATATATTGCAATATCTTTACATAACAGAAAAACGAAATAGCTCCTCACATTTTATCAAACTTTAAAAAAAAAAAAAAATTTGTTAATACGGAATGTTCATGAAAATCAGTTTTAATTTCCTTTACAATTTCTGAAAAGAAATATTTTTAAAGAATATAAACTACTTTGATTATTTGCCCTCCCCCCATCAAAAAGTTATGAACTTTGCAGAGCATTCGCAAACTTATTTGCAATGTTTCTTTGAGTACCCTGATGTCTATTTCAATCATGCACCTAGTCTACTTTTTTACATTTTGCTTTTTTCCATAAAAGCAACACACACTTCTCAAAAGTAATTATGGTGATCGATGATTGTGTTCAGGGATAATCCCAGTTCTTCGTCACGGACTTTCACACATATATACACTGCTGGCCACCCAAATTGCAACACCATGAAAGACAAGAGATATCACAACAAAATTTATTTAGTAGATAACATGTTTACCAAGTATCAAATGATTAAATTTATACACTTCTGTGAAGTGTGGTTCCTTCCGGAATCAGTAGCCAGAGTAGCCGCCATTGTTGAGTATCATCGCTGCCACACGCCTCACCATTGATTCAAAGAGACTTTGGATGTGTTCTTGGGGTACAGCAAACCAAGCAGCTGCTATACGTTGCCAAAGTTGATCTAGTGTGGCAGCTTTGGATGTAATCTGAGTCAATCGTTCAGGAACCATGGACCACATGTTTTCTATCGGCGAAAGGTAAGGAGAGCGAGCCAGCCAGCCAGGGAAGCAATTCAATCTGGTGATTGATGAAGAACCCTTGGACAATGCATGCCACACGTGGTGGCACATTATCCTGTTGAAATATGGCTGTGGGCAAGCCCTGAAGGTAAGGAAGGACAACTGACTCTAACACCTCGAAGATGTAACGCTGGCTGTTTAAAGTGCCAGCAATGTGTACTAGAGGAGTGCAACAGTGATATCCAATACCGCCCCATAACCATAATACCCGGTGCAGAAACAATGTGGCGGTGCATAACGCAGCTGTTTAGCATCCTCTCTCCACAGTGTCTCCAGACTCAAATCCGACCATCGCGATGTTGCAGACAGAAATGTGATTCGTCAGTAAAGACAATTTCATTCCATTCTGCCGTCTACATCCTTCTTTCATCGCACCATTGGCAGCAGAAATGCCTGTGGTTATGCATCAAGGGAAAACGAAGCAATGGACGTCTTGCGGACCACTCTGCTGTAAACAGCGTCGAATGGTACGCGTAGACACTGGATGATGCGTTACAGACTGAATGTGCTGTGCTATGGTTCATGATGTGACTGAGCAAACCGTCACTGCCCTACACACAATGTTCCTGTCATCATGTCAAGTGGTGCACTGAGGTGGATGCAACCGAACACGTCGGTCCATCGTACCCTCTTGCATCCAACGTTCACATATCCGCATTACAATTGTTTGGTTTTGTCCAACATGACTACCAATTTCCCTGAAAGATAATCCACACTCTTGGTAGGCCACTATCCTTCCTCTGTCGAACTCAGATACTTGATCAAACGATAATCGCTGTTTACTACGAGGCATAATTGATCTTTTTTTTTTTTTTTTTTGACAAAACCACAAGAAAAACACAAATGCCGAACTTGAAATCGTCAAAAACTCCAAACCTTAAATAGCACTTTGAAGTGCCGCCACAGGCACTCAAGATGTGCGTCTGTGTTGAAATTCTAATCATTTGCATATTTCACCTCCGCTAATGCATGTTGTAAATTTCATGTTATTTGCATGCTTCCTTCACGGTGTTGCATTTATGGTGGCCAGCAGTGTATATTCCTTTGTCCAACAATAAGTAAAATGAACAGCTATTGCAAGATTGGCTACCATCAAACCAGATTGTAAAGAAATGCTATTGTAGTGGCCCAGTTATTGCATGAGAAATAATTATTTTTTATTTCATATATTTGTTCATGTGTTTAATTATTTTATAAAATTAACTTTAATATTTTGTTAATATTCATATTTATATTTCTTTTATGCTGAATGGCAATCAGTAGTTCATATTTATATTTAAATTTCTTTATGCTGAATGGCAACTAGTTCTTTTTTATGATTGCTAGGTTTTGGTTTCAAAACGTTGCTGTGCAAGTAGCGTCGCATTTCGTTAGCTGGAAAATAAAAAGCAATAAACTTAGCCATTTGTTTATAATTCATGATGTTCCTAATCATAAATTAATTTTGAACATTAGTAGCCAATGCCACATCATGGTGACCCGGGTTAATTTTCGAAATATCGACATATGACTCGTCTGAAACTGCTATGAAAGATGCGATGCAGTCACTGGAGCTTCATAAGGTGAGTGTACAAATACCTCTTTTTTGGACTGATAAACCAGAAATATGGTTTTTTTCAAGTTGAAGCTCAATTCAGAATTAGTAATATCGTTTCAAAAGAAGCGAAATTTAATTATTTAGTTTTACAGCTTGAACCTAAGTTCGTCGAAAATATTTGGGACATTGTAACGAACGATAGTGCCACAAAATATTCGGATGCTAAAATTAGGTTATTACATTTATTTAAAGAAAGTGAAAATGTAGAGATTAAACGTTTGATTACTGGTATCGAACTTGGAGACATAAAACCAAGCCAACTTTTGCAGAAGTTGAGATCAGTTGCTACTACAGATGTGTCTGAAAAATCTAATCAAAACTTTATGCCTGGAGAAGCTACCTGACTCAATAAAAAATATATTATTAGTTAGTGATGAAGATGTATCCAAGTTAGTGTCTACGGCAGATAAAATTAGTGATATGAATCAGAAACCAGAAGTATTTAGTGCTAATGCTCCTTCCGTTCCCGCAAATGATTTGTTGCAAAGAATTACCTCTCTTGAACAAAAAGTTGATCAAATAACCATTCGCTCAAGACGCAGGGATTCGGATTTACGTAATTCACGTTCACGATCTCGAAGCCGATCTCGTAAACGATATGACCCTGCTGGCAAATTTTGTTCTTATCATTTTCGATTTGGAGCAAAATGTATTCCAGAGAAATGCCAGCCTCGGTGTGCTTGGGTAAAAAAAGGATTCCAAAAACCAGGAAAACTCGAATCTGCAGATGAAGGATTGTCGCAAATTTCGTTTATTCATTTGTGACCGAAGATCAAATTTGCACTTTCTTATTGATAGCGGAGCTGACATAAGCATAATTCCTGCTACTTCACAGGATAAATGTAAAACTGAATGCAAACTGTATGCAGCTAATGGCACAGATATTTCCACTTGTGACATAAAAACGCTAACTCTTGATTTGGGATCACGTCGTGATTTTCAGTTTCCATTCATAATTGCTGATGTCACAAAAGGTATTTTAGGAGCTGACTTTCTTCACAAATATAAATTAATTATCAATATAAATAAGAAAAAATTAATTGATGGCGTAACACAGCTTTGTGTCCAATGTGATGTCGCTGCTATTTCCAGTGATTACTCAGTAACCACATTAAATAAATCCATAAAAATTTTCGATTTACTGTCGAAATATCCCGAAATTTCTAAACCTAACCTTTTTCCTACACAAATTCAACATGGTGTTACACATTTTATTACGACTGATGGTCAACCCGTTTATTCAAAGGCACGACAGCTCAATCCAAAACGCTTAGCTGTAGCTAAAGAGGAATTTAAATTTATGCTTGACAATGGAATAATTCGTCCATCAAACTCCCAGTGGTCAAGCCCCTTGCACCTTGTTATGAAAAAGGATGGTTCATATTGTCCTTGCGGGGACTACCGACAACTGAATGAGCAGACGATACCCAATCGACACCCAATTCCTTGCATTGAAGATTTTCATCATATTTTAAGAGTTACAATTTTTTTTTTTTTTTCCTAAAATTGATTTATTCAAAGCTTACTTTCAAATTCCCATTGCAGAAGAAGACAAATATAAAATGGCTATCATCACTATTAGTTTTCGAAAGATTACATACATTTGGGTTAAGAATTAATGCATTTGCTGTTCCACAAATCAAGTTTCTAAGCTACCTAATTACACCTAAGGTTTTCCGTCCTTTGCCAGAAAGAGTTCAAGATATTACTAACTACAAACGACCAGAAACAATTAATGAACTTAGAACTTTTCTTGGAATACTTAACTTTTATCGTTGTTACATAAAAGATGCAGCGAAGAATCAAGCATTGTTACATGCGTATCTTAAGGGAGCTAAAAAGAGGGACAAACGTAAAATCGAATGGACTGAAGAAACTGAAAAACAGTTTGAAAAGTGCAAGAATGACCTAGTGAACACGGCACTGTCGTCTTTTCCCAATTCTGAACTACCTCTGGCGTTATTTACAGATGCTTCAGATACGGCGATTGGCTCAGTGTTGCAAAAATACGAAAACTCCTCATGGAAAGGCAATAGCATTTTTTTCTAAAAAATTAAATGATACTCAAAATATAGCACCTATGATAGAGAACTATTATGCATATATCATTTAGTTAGACACTTTAAGCATTATCTAGAACAAGGATGTCAAACTCGCGGCCCACAACAAATATTTTTGCGGCCCGGCCAATATATCGGCAAATAATAATATATAATAATAAAATAACATATTGACGAAGAAAAAAATGAAATGTTTACTGCTAAGTAATTAACGATAATTTATTCAGAGTTGTTAGATTACTCACAGCGAGCTGACACACACACTACTTAAATTACAAATGCGTGTGAGTAGCTTGCGTTCAGCTACCTTCGGCTTTTGGGGAACACATGCACTCAGAACTTGTACGCATCCCCCGATAGCCGAATGTGGCCGAACTCATGGTCTCAGTTTTCCAATCATAGTTTTGTACGATATATTGGCGCATGCACTTTGCTTTATTATTAATTATTACTTAATTCATATTGTTACGGATTTCATAGTTATTTATTTATTTAGTTTTTTTTTTTATTTAGAATTGTAATTAGATTTGCTTCATGTTGCCTTAGCAACGCAGATGATTTTTGAAAAGACAGCTGCGTTGGAAGGTTAAAAATAGAACAGTGCGTGCATTTAATACCTAATAAATAAATATCTCGTAATTGCTGTTGCCATCCACAAAAATCCAGATATTTATAGATGTTTCCAGTATATTCGAGAAACTAATTATAAAGCTTATAAAAGCCGAGAACAAACAACTCATCTCAGTAGTAGCTGTAGTTCTAGCGAACTGTTTGTTTACTTAATGCTGTGATTGATTTGTAGCGATTTCGCTGCGAGATAGAATTAGTTTCTCTGTTTTGAATTGATTTTTGCTAAACGTTTGACATTTTGTGATATTGTTAGAATATTTTTGAAGAAATATTTCAGCATTTTGATTTATCTCTTGTGGAAAGAATAAATTTTTGTTAACTTTTTAACGTTAACCGTGTTTATTCCAGCCCTTTGTATTCAGTATGTCTATATCAAAACAAAGTGGTAGTAAAATTAAACAAAAAATCGCTGACGAACATAGAATATTCCAAGTAAAATGGGAATTAGAATATTTTTGCTGTGAGATAAAATAATCTGCTTGTACTATTAATGTACCAAAGTTATATAATATTAAACGTCATTACGAATAACACAAATCAAAATATAACAATTACGAAGGATTAATGAGAGAAGAAAAGTTGAAAGAGCTCAAGTTAGGAGTGAAAAAGCAACAGTCCTTGTTTAGTAAAGTATTGCAAGAAAGTGAAGCGGTGGTACATGCAAGCTACGTCTTGTCCGAGTTGATAGCTAAACATTCGAAGCCTTTTACTGAAGGTGATTTCATCAAGGAATGCCTAATGAAAGCTGGAGAAATTGTTTATCCTGGAAATGTGAAGGCTTTCCAATCAATTTCATTGTCTCGAAATACAGTTGCGGAAAGATTTACTGATTTAGCCACGAATTTAAGTGATCAGATCAAAGCTAAATCATCTAGTTTTGAAAATTTCTCCATTGCCTGTGATGAGAGCACGGACATTAGTGGCAAAACTCAATTAGCAATGTTTCTTCGTTCTTGTGACAAGAATTTTAACATTTTTGAGGAATTACTGGAACTAATATCGATGCCTGGTACTACCACAGGAGAAGATATATTTACTTGTGTTTTTGGACTTCTGCAGAAATACAATCTACCTTTGGCAAAATTCAATTCTGTAGCTACAGATGGCGTTCCATCAATGACCGGGAAAAACAAGGGCTTCATAGCATTACTAAGAAAAAAACTTAGTGAAATTCACGGTTCAAACATTCATCATATGCATTGTATTATACATCAAGAAGTTCTATGCACGAAAGTAATAAATATGGAGAATGTTTTGTCATATATAAAAAAAGTTATAAATTTTATAAGATCTCGAGGTTTAAATCAGCGTCAATTCACTGCTTTCTTACGTGAGTTAGATAGTGAATATTCGGGTTTGTCCTACTATACCAAGGTACGTTGGTTATCTTGCTCCAAGATTCTCAAACAATTCTGGGATTTGAAAGAAGAAATATGTCAGTTTTTAAAAACGAAAAATCAAGACGTAAGTTTGTTTTACGATCCAATATGGATACAAGATTTATCTTTCTTGGTTGATATAACCAAACACTTAACTGATTTAAATTTATCGTTACAAGGAAAAGATCATATCATTACGAACATGTTTGACATAATTAAAGCATTCAAATATCAACTAGTTCTTTGGGTAAAACAAATTAAAAATGAAGATTTGACGCACTTACCGACGTGCAGCATGAACAAATCAAGTTTAGATGACACTTCTTCGTATCAAAAATACGCAGAAAAAATTGCAAATTTAACAACTGAATTTGAAACGAGGTTTAATGATTTTAGTTTTCCCTCGAAGACAATTTTTTTTTTTTGTTTTCTTTGATTTTTCTCAATAAGTATTAACTCAGTATCCAGCCATATGCAAATGGAGGTGATCGAGATTCAATGCAACTCAAATTTGAAAGCAAAATTCATTGAAGTGGGCGTGCCTGAATTTTACAAATATTTACCAGCCAGGTTTGAAAATACTCGAAAATTCGCATATGAAATTATTTCCATGTTTGGTAGCACTTATCGGTGGGAGCAGTTATTTTCAGTCATGAAAGGTAATACGTCTCCTATTAGAAACCGTATTAATGATGCTCACCTTGGGTCAGCGTTGAAAGTTATCACTGCAAACAAAATTTCTCCCGAAATAGGAAAGATAATAGCAGAGAAGAGATGTCAAGTATCAGGACGTAAACATTAAATTTTTCTTGTTCTTTTCTATATAAATATATATATATGTTTATTATTGTATTATTCGAAATAAATCTATGTTTCTATGAATATTGATTTTTTTTTTTTTTTTTTTTTTTTTTTTTTTGCGGCCCGCCTAAAGTTAAACCTTGTTTGTTTGGCCCAAGTGTACCTATGAGTTTGACATCCCTGATCTAGAAGGAAGGTATTTACAATTTATACAGATCACAAGCCCTTAATATTTGCCTTTCGTCAAAAACTTTACAAAGCAGCACTTAGACAGGCTCGCCAACTTCAATACATCTCCGAGTTTTCGACTGATATCAAATATGTAAAAGGTGAGAATAATATTGTGGTGGATACATTATCTACAGTTAACAAAATTTCATCCATAGATTATGATAAAATAGCTGATAAACAAACTCAAGATGAAGAACTGAAGAGTTTGCAAACCACTACTTCCTTGAATTTAAAGCAATGTTCTATACCTTCGGGTAAATATTTGCGGTGTGATACATCAACTAAACATATTCGGCCGTATATTCCTCAAGCTTTCAGAAAACACGTCTTCGAATTGGAATTCATGGTTTATCACATCCAGGAATAAAATCGACTATGAAATTAATGACATCAAAATTCATTTGGCCTAACATAAAAAAATGATGTACAGTTGTGGACAAGAACCTGCATTCCTTGCCAAAAAGCTAAAATCAGTCGGCATACCAAAACAAAATTAGGTGAGTTTGAAGTACCACCAGGACGATTTTCTGTCAACCATATTGATCTCATTGGACCCCTTCCCCCATCTAAAGGGAATATTTATTGTCTTACTTGCATAGATAGGTTTCCAAATTGGATGAAAGCAATTCCTTTAGAAAATATTTCAGCTGAGAATGTCGCAAGAGCCTTTTATAGCAACTGGATTGTGCATTTCAGAACGCCAAGTAAACTCATTAGTGATCGTGGATCCCAATTTAAAAGTGATACATTACGAGCTTTATCCAAAATCTGTGGCATCAATTTACAACACACTACTGCCTACCACCCCTCGTGTAATGGCAAAGCTGAACGCCTTCATCGAACATTAAAAGCACACAACAACATATCTTGGATGGACAAATTACCAACAGTACTTTTGGGTTTGCGTACTGCTATTCAAGAAGACACAAATTATTCTATTGTGCAAGTAGTTTATGGTCAGAGTCTCAGATTTCCTGGAGAGTTTTTCAGCGAACCAAGTATCCAGACAGCATCGGAGACCTTTGCTAATAACCTCCAGAAACAGATGGAAGTTGTTGGACCTAGACTAATTCATAAAAATTCATTTGAACAGACTAGACATTTGAATAGACTTAAAAAATTGTTCTCATGTGTTTCAGCGAATAGATCAGGTAAAAAAACCTCTGGAACCTTCTTATGAAGGACCATTTCCCGTTATTGATCGCAAGGACAAATATTTTACTATTAGCATAAAAGGAAAATGTGTTAATGTATCCCTGGTTTGCTTGAAACCAGCATATATTTTAGCTGAGGAAAATTCCCAGTTGATACAACCTGACTACAGTAACTTGCAGAGACCAGACTCAAATTCCGATGTGAATCAAAAACATTCTCGCACAGGCAGATACGTTTACCTGTTAGATTTAAGGACTGACTAAATTATTCTGATAGTGGTTAACACTGCAATACTAGTTACTACCTATTTCTCCATCTTTGTAACGTAACTTAGTTACTGGTGGGGGGAGTAGTGTAGTAGCCCAGTTATTACATGAGAAATAATTATTTTTTATTTCATATATTTGTTCATGTGTTTAATTATTTTATAATATTAACTTTAATATTTTTGTTAATATTCATATTTATATTTCTTTTATGTTGAATGGCAATAAGTAGTTCATATTTATATTTAAATTTCTTTATGCTGAATGGCAACTAGTTCTGATTCATGATTGCTAGGTTTTGGTTTCAAAATGTTGCTATGCTAGTAGCGTCGCATTTCAATAGCCGGAAAATAAAAAGCAATAAACTTAGCTATTTGTTTATAATTCATGCTGTTCCTAATCATAAATTAATTTTGAACATTAGTAGCCAAGGCCACACTATACTATCTTTCATCAGCTAGGAAACCCCACAGTTCCATTAGGAATCACTACAGCAAAGATAAAGGAATTCAATGTGAAAAGAAATTTTAATCAGAAAAATAACTGTTAAATTTCAAAAGTTCAAATCCGTGTAAACTCAGACACACATAAAGACTTCTTGGTGAGATCAATATGTTGCCACACAAATCCTTCATAGCAATATGATATGCTGCTTCATCAATACTTTTTCGTTAATTTTTGGTAGGAGTGGGGGCAATCAGAAAGTACCAAATGTTATGATTTAAGGTCAGACCTGTCTTAATAAATATGAAAAAATCTGACTGCAGAAACAACAACTTCATTCTGCAGTCTCAACTGCAGAAATAAACTTGTATCCTATATTTTCAGTGATTTCCTGCTTGCTTCCAAGCTTCCATTATATATGCACTAAAGTGTACAGAATGTTCAAATCTTTTTCCATAACTCATCACTGCATCAAACAGAAGGAATTAAAAAATATTTAGAGTTTATATTCTGCATTTCAAGCCTTTAAAAGAAATGCAGAATAAACTAGATTTTCTTAAAAGTGTTGAGGAAATGTCTATGGCTATACTGGTTTTGTGTTACAGTGCTTAGAAAACTTGGATGTGAATTATATTTCTTGTAGGGTTCCTCACTTTTATCTTGTTAAATGTAATGTCGAGGAACCCAGTGAACTGCTAAGCGAATAATCACTTAAGTCCAAAAGCAGAAACAGAAACTCAAAAAGGGTTAATTGCACTTTATTTGCTCCAAATAAAGATATACAGTCGGCCCCTTTCTCAGGACGTCCGGCAAAGCTTCCACTTGGGCTTAAACTCAAAATGTAAGAAATAAAAACTAACTAATGACTAGCTAAAGAGATTTAGCCAAATCTAACAAAATTCTAAACTAGTTGGCCCATAATATTAAATTAACCAGCGGAGCTATCAAAAGACATGTAATACGGCCGAGCATAGTAACAGAGAGATACAGCCAAAAGGCAAATGTGCGCTATTCAGGAATCCTAACTCTCTCTTGAAAAGTTAGTGGAACTTGACTTAAATACTACTCTACTTCTCATTTGCATTTAACTCGATTCTAAAAACTCATTCTGGTAAGGAATTGTAAGTTGAAGTTAGAAGAGATAGGAAAGTGGCATAAGCTTAAAATAACTGTTAGAAAATTTAAAATATACTTTACAGTCTTCTTATTGAATGGACAATGGCAATGTGCATTTTAGAAAAATATATTCCACATATAAGTTGCTGCAAAGTATAAACCCATATTTACTAAAAGATAATTGCACTAATAATATCTTAGATAAAACAATTAAGTTCACAATTAACAGATCAGTTGCTGATGTTGAAAGCAGGATAAAAAATTATTTCTTCTTTGTCTCGGCCAAAAGAACAAAACACAACAATAACAATCATTCCATGAATCTGTGAATTTAAAATGGATTGAAATTGACTACTTCAGAATTAGGAAGCAACGAAAAGTTACTTCAATATTGTTTTGTCTGTCTAGGAAATCAACAGGAAACAATAAGTAAAACATTGGAAATATGTGATCTAAGTATATCAGAAACTTGCAAACAAATAAAAAAGACAATCTCTTTTTTTGTGTGTGTGTGTGTGTGTTTAGGATACCAAAAGAACCCATTAATGGACTGTCTATGCCATTACATAAAAAGATTACTGAAGACCTGACTAGCTTTCATAGCAATATAGATTTCAGTACTTGTAAGAAAGGATATGATGTAACAAATGACAATCCCTGTGCATTACTTGCAGCATTTTCTCTATAGCCTGAGTTCAAGGGACTGAATGCAAAGCTTTTGCAAATCTACAGAAGTGCTTTAGGTAAGTGAAAATTCTTACAATGATGACTTGGAACGAGTTCAGCAGCCAATGAGAATACCTCTGTAGCAGTGTAAACAAAGATGGTGTTTATGTAGCATATCGGCGTGTGTTATGTAATTAAAATTTATTCTTATCACAAGAAATAAAACAAAATGCTGAAATTTTTCTTCACAGATATTCATATAATATCACATAGTAGTTATATTTTAAACTACTAAAATGTTAAATAGAACACAATCCGAAGTGAAGAGAAAGCTAATCTGATCTCAAAATTACAGCAGCTAAGTATACAACAACTCACTAAAACAACAGAGCTGAGATTTTCTCTCTCTGACTTTTATAGCTTTTTAAATCGGCCGCACAAGACAGCTCTAACAATACTTGGAAAGCAAAATGCGTAGAATTACGGTTACAGTTAACACTGTAGTCAACTAAATTTATTCAAATTAAATATCAATTACAGAGATAAACTTTTATTAAATCTGAAATGCACATGCTCTTGTATTTTTACTTTTCTGGCGTAGTTTTCTCTTGTGCGTGCTTATAATTCATCACGTGCTGCAATGCACAGGGAAATGAAATAAATTTAATTACAATTCTAATAAAAATAGCCAACTAAATACAAAATCCGTAACACTGCTCCCTTTCCAAGGACTGCATGTCCTGGGCAGTGCAATCCCTGGACAGGAAGCCAAACATCCATCCATTCTCGTTTGCCTAAATAATTACGTCATTAGAAAAATCTCCCTTCGGAATAGTTTTTCTTTTAAAAATGATCATCGGCTTTAGCTTGTCACTATTTGCGGCACAAGCTAACACACATGTAAATGACGTTCTTTCATGCCCCATCGTAAGCACAGATACAGTTTATGTCCAAAGTGGCAACAGTTCTGTAGTTTCATCAACAGTTCTGTTTGAATGAGAATCGAAAGCTAATGGCATTTCATCCATATTTATTATCTGGAATAGAAGAAGTTTTTTTTTGGTCAATAATATATGTCACATATTTTAGAAAAGATACCTTTTTATCTTGCCAGTCTGTTGGTAATTGTTGCCCGACTGTTGTTCTAGTATGCACATAAATATTTTTTCTTTTCATAAATCTACTACACCAGCAAAACCCTCCTTTGAAATCATTTATGTTTATTTGTTTTGCCATAAATTTTACTTGCAAGCGAATTTTTACAGTCAAAATTGCCATTCCCTTCCCTCTTTGCTCCTTTATCCAGTTTCCAAGGTCGTCCTCTAGATTTGGCCACCTTACAGTACTACTTCTTTTGGCTCTTTTCTGTTGTGGCATATTTTTAAGTTCTTCTGAAACTGAAAAGAGAACTGAAAAGTTCTCCAATGTCGAATGCATCTCTCGTCCATTTCAAACTCTCGAGCTGCTGCTCTATTTCCAATTAGTTCAGCACATGAAATTACATTAGGCTTAAAACCATCAGTATAGCTTCTGTGCCATTTAGGTGCCATTTTCAAAGTTTTTCCGCTCCCTTCTTACTTAAAAACTATCCAACAAGTACTTGTACTCAAACTGATGTGATCTGTATCTGGCAGAATGCCAAGAAAAATAGATTCATGCTGAAGAGGAAATACGTCAGAATTCGTTATTGCAATGCAGATGGCCGCCGTTGAAAAAAATTGCAGATTTACAATGAAAAAGGCAGGGGTGGGGAGAGGATGCGTCTTAGAAGATTCATCGAATGGCAGAGAAGAAAGACTATTCAAACTGGAGAAAGCTGATTTGAAAGAGGGAAGAATGTTATTGTTATGAGATTGCGTTTAGGGTAAATAAGGCATGTAGGTCCGTTTAAGGGAAAGAATGTAAACAAAATAAAGTTCACAGAAAGCAACTGAGTGGTCTTTTGTGTGGGAACAGCATCAATCTATGTACAATGACAAGGCCATCCAAACTATGTACAATAACAAGGTCATTCAAACTATGCATAATGACATCATAGGAAATATTTTTTTAATGCACCTAAGCGCCGCATGGGTAGAAATGCCACACCCCCTGAAAATTTAAGTTTTAAACACGTAAACGCCGCGGTGTTTCTTCCGGAAACCACAGTAATTTTGGTACAACTCTAATATACGCCCTAATTTCACCAAATGTGGCAATATGTGTTCTGCGCTGGTTTTTGGCGTGATTGCGTGTTCTATGGCAACCCTGTTGACGTTGAAAAATTTTTTGCTGGAGCTCGTTGATTTGCCTCTGTGTCTGAGAAGATTGGAGGGAAAGATAAAATGGTAGCTGTTGAATTGAAGTTCGGCAAAAGGAAATATCATTGTGGCTATCCTGTTGAGGGTATCTGGAAGTGTGGAAAGAGGGTCTGGGAGATTATTTTTAATGGCAGTGCATGATAGAAGTAGGGATTTGTGATTTTATTTATTTGTGAACCATAGTATAAATTTTCTGAATAGTGTGTCATGTAAATACGATAGTGATTACGTGGCGGCATGTTAAAGGCAGTATGAAATTTATATTTCTGCTATTCGAAAACGCATTAATTCATGGTAAGTGCATTTTATTTTATCCTTGTTCTTATTTTGTAGAATGTTATGTTCATTGGTTCTTTAGTATGAATTTCTGTCGTTATGGTTGTTTTTTTAAATTGTTTGAAATTTATTTTAGTTTATTTTGTTGTTTAGTGTCTAGACTGTGCAATTCGTAGATGTTTTTTAAAGTTGAAACAGAACGCTGTGTACATGGTATTATTTGAAATTTATTGTTGTTACGTTATTTTATTAAAGCGAGGAGTGCGTAGATCGTAGATTCCTTCCTTGCCTAAATTGTGTAATTCGTAGAATTTTTTTTAAGTTTAAACAGGATGCTGTGTACATGGTATTCTTTGAAATTTATTGTTGTTGTGTTAATTTATTAAAACAAGGTGTGCGTAGTTTGTAATGGATTCTTGTCAAATATTTTTGGTTAGAAACTTTACGTTTTTGCTATCTAAATTTTTTGTTTTTGTTTCGGATTTTTAGCTAAATTGTGTGTTCAAAACGTAGTTTTTGCATGTGCGAAAACCGCGTTTTTGGAGACATTTTAGGCTAAAAGTTTGAAATGTAGACAAAAAATTTAGATAGTAATATCGCAGCGTAAAGTTTCTCGCCAGAAATATTTGGCGAGAAATTTGGCGACTTGAGGGCGCATATCAGAGTGGTTCCGTAATTTTTTTTCAAATTGAAATTACCACTTCTGTACCTTTTGTGTAATCTGAAATTTAATCAGGTAAAAACTTCTTTAGTGTTTATTCTGGATTTAATAAAACAGTCATTTTTCTACAAAGCTTTAAGTATCTAGATCGTACAAATTGTTACAGTTGCTGCAATCTAGAGATTTTGAACCAACTAGTTTGATTTTTTGGTATTATTCGGTTTTGAGGGTCGTTAAAAAATTGCAGCGAAAATGCATGCGCAAAAGTGCCAAATCTAGCAAATGCGCCCATTTAACAGCACGCCAAATCTAGCGTACATGTTGATTTCAGATAGCGTAAGTTTATATAGTTCTATATTTCTTAAGACCCCATTGCATACTAGTTTAGTTTTTAAATCTTTTTTGATATCCTATGGATTTAACAATTTGGGAATTGCCCATGATGAAAAGTCGGCAATAGAATTTTGGGTAAAGTGCAGAATCACTCACTGCTTGACGCGTTTTTAAGAATTACACATACTTGGTATCCATGTGCACATCGACCTATTTTCACTAAAAAAAAATAATAAAAAAATCCCAGAATTGCAGAAAAATGGGACTTTATCTATGTACACATCGACCTATTTTCATTTAAAAAATAAAATAAAATTGATAAAAATCCAATTGTTTTTACCCTTGTAAAAAGAGGCAAACAAATACGTGAGCGATTCTGCACTTTACCGAGGATATTTTCAACGAAAAGGCATCATTCATTATAGAAAATTACGTTTGAACAACCAACTAGATGAAATTATGCTTTAGCGATAAGTCGGTAGCGAAATAGCGATGCAGGCATCCATTCAGTTATGTTTAGCAATTTTTATATAAATTATAATAATGATCTGAAATAGCTATTTAATCTTATGCTTTCATTCAGTCATGTTTAGCCTTTTTCATATAAATTATAATAATAAAAAAGTATATGAAATTAACCTTTAATCTAAATTAAAACATCAATCTTAGATAGTTATTTACTATTATACTTCTTTTCTTGCCGCAATTATTTTTGGCAGCATTGTCATCAACAACAGTTTGGTGATTTTTTACGGCCCTCGAAACCGAATGGTACCGATTTTTATTTTTTTTATTTTGATGTTTGGTGCTATATGGCAACCCATTAATAGAAAAAATTGCCAACTGTTCTTTCTTATAAATTAACGTATGAAAATAAATACAAATAAAAAATACCCAGTAATATATCTCTCCTCTACCTCAGACATACACATATTTCTCAGACATATACATATTTTTTTTATCCAATACACTTATTTGCTTAAACTAAACACATATAAACAAAACTGGTACAACAATTTCTTTTCAATAGCCTTTCAGTCTGAAATTTTACATAATTAAAAATGAATAGCTAAAAAAAATACCTTTCAGCTTTTATTCATGAATACAATTTTCACATTTTTAGATAATACAAGAAATACTTGTTTTATGCTCACCTCATCAAAGATGTCAGGCAGAGAAAGGTTTTGAGGAGTCCATGTTTCTGATATGGTAACCTTTACATTGCTAAATGTCTTCCTTGTAGCATGAAACAAAGCATAGCTAGAAAAGACAAGATATAAATGTCAGTTCTATTAGACTATGTACATAGCATAAATAACTTCACTTAACGAATTATCCTGTTAACCAGGAAACTCTTGCCAAGCTATGCAATTCAGCACGAATTACAGATAAGCACTATGTTGCAACACTCGTAACATCTGCGCTTTTGCTTGATGTAACTCCACCTTTTGTTTTTATGAACAAGGACATAAACTATTGTGGTACTTTTTTCCTGTACTTTGAAAAAAATTATTAAACTTTGGAACATGCCTTCTACAGAACAGGAAGCAGTGGATTATTTTCGAAGTTATGGGATTCTATCATAAAAAAGTGTGTATTAATGGACACAATATGACACTTTATTTGAAAACAAATAAACAATGGCAATGTAATTTGAAAAATTGTGAGAAGAGTGTGTGTGATTATGGCAAAGCCTCGAGGGCTATTTGTCTAAGGGGAGGGATGCCTTTATGGAGGACTTTCTAAGGGAAACTGGCTCGTATACACATTACACATGGGGAAAACCACGAAAACGCCCATGCAGCAAGTCCGTTCGCGGGATTTGAACCTCAGACCAAACTACCAGTGTTCAGTGACTTTACCGCTCGGCCGCTGGTGGGCCAAATTGTGACAAGAAAATACCCAATCAAAAAGGGGCATGAGTTAAGAGCAGTAGAATCACATCTGTGATGGTTGACGGGATGATATGTAAGTAACTAAATAACAGATAAACCTGTTTTCTCTTTCTTTGTTAGTTCTTAATACATTTTCTTTAAATTAGTACTTTTTACCCCTTTTGGTACTTTCCGATTATCTGCACTCCCAGTTTAAAGCCAACCTACATGTGAACATATCACACACACATGAAAACATGTGGATTAAATGCTTAATCATAATTTCTCCAAACAGTAAAAAATGCATACATCAGCTGACCAACTTTTTTTTCCTTCATAAAATGTCTGTTTTTTATAAAAATGCTATTATTATTATTTATAAGCAGAATAGTACCTATGAGCTGGAAAGATAACCAAAGAAATGATTTTCACTGATTCATAAATTTGCCAATGAGTTGCCGACTTTTCTTGTGGTTGCAAGATAATTAGAAAATACCTTCTTTTATACTTAGTACATAAATACTTTAGCATTTTAAAAAGACAATATTCAAAAGCAGTCAAATGCATATATCAAATTAAAAAAAAAAAAAAAAAAGAGAGAGAGAGACATTTTACTTCTAACAGTAATTTGACAACTTAATTACATCAGAACCTAGAATCAACCTCAACTGTTTTACCATTACATGAACTTAACCAGTAACCAAACAATAATAAGATGCAAGGTGCCTCTAGTAGTCTTTAATCTCTCTTTAAAGTAAGTCTTTTAAAAGTAATAAATAATTCAATCTTTTCGGTTTTTAAATTATATCAAAATTTGTCTTGTGCACATATATACTATAAAAATAGCCATAATCTAGATGTTAAAATATATCCAAATTTTATATATAAAGAGAATAATAGAGTCATATCATTCAGCAATCCAAATAACATGAGAATAAGACAAGATACAACTAACAATATTCAATACTGTGTGAAATGTCCTTACATTTTTGTCATGCAGACAACATAAATCAGTGGTTATACAATAGTATTTTTTAATTTGTAGAACAATGAAAGGGCAGTAGAGCTAATCAAATACCACATTTGTTCACAGTACTACAAATTGTCAAGACTAAAGGGGTAAGACACTAGACAGCACATTTCGGTATCCTTTTACATATAAAAATTTCTGGAAACTCCATCAGTTACATTGTAGATTTTTCCAGTGATGAAATTATTTATGACTGCCAAGAAAACAGATCCTGTTCTGTACTGAGTTGCTAACTAACACTCTAATTTATATAAGTGATTATGGTTGATCTTTACATTATGGTAACTTGGCGTTTTTTGGCAAAAATTTGGCGACCAACTCTCCTACAGCAACCCTCTACTTTTTTTCCCGCCGCCATTTCGTGTTCACGAAGTAAAAACATATTTCTTTTCTTTTTATCTACTGAACACTTCTTCCAACAATCTACTAGCCGAATTACACTTATGCTACAAATTTTATCTAACAAAACTGCTTAATCATGACAAATATTCACTGCAAAATTGGGAAAAAGTGCACAATACCATACTCCTTACGCGTTTTTCAAAATAACACATACACATAAACCATGTACACGCCGACTTATTTTTACTTAAAAAAACATCCCAGAATTGCACAAAAATGGCATTGCGCACACTCTTCACTATATCCATGTACACTGCTTTTTTCTCATAAATTAGAAAAATTTCACAAAAATACATGACAATTCTCTCAATCTTTAAACCCGGTAAAAAGAACATATATGAAATTACCCGATCGCGAAAACTTATTTACCCTTTCCAAATATGAACATTTCCACATATAAAATAAATAAAATATCCAAAAACTTTTACCTCTAAATCATCTATTACATTATACACGTCACCAACGAATTCATACCGCAACCATTACAAATACTTAGTGTCAGATATTTAAATAATTTCCATGCACGTTTACTTCAACTAAAACGTATACCAAATTCCTACAAACATAAAATTCACAAAATAACTATCATTTAATTAAATATAATTAAATTCAAAAACACTACTTAAAATATAAATGAGCACATACATTAAATTAATACATACATAAATACCCATTTGGAATTCACTTTAGTTACGGCCATGGGATCCAAAAATTCACGAACACTGTTTCACACAACACAGAATAAAGCCAAATACAAAATTTCCAGGTTATTTCCCGATTTCCCCCCTTTTCCGATTAAAGAACCGTATTCCGATTAAAGAATTCGTCCGATTAATATCACATGACATATCCCATGATCTCTCATTTCCCTCACACAAAATAATGCGTAATCGGAACTGAGTACTGCTCACATTATTACCAAAGTGCCAGGTAGTAACCTTTATCGCCTCCAAAATGTCGCCAAACTACCAGTTACCATATTGTAAAGATCAACCGTGATTCCCAATTGAAAAAATTTTGAGAAATGCTTGGACAGACTATTCAATGTGCACAATTCTCATGTTTGGGCTAGTAAATCCACACACTGATCAGCATGATGAAGCTCTGTCAAAATATGGACCAGCATTACGAGATTTTGACTGTACTTTTATCTCTTTCCAAACTTAATGCAAATGATTTGAAAGATTTTAGAAGAGATTTTGCTAGAACTGCTACAGAATGTTCAAAGACTATCTGATCTCAAGTACAGTTTTAGCACAATGTGATATCAGCACATTTTAGCATGAAGGTGCATAAGTTGAAAATTGTATTAGAAAACTGTCAGCCAAGACAGGCCTTTCATTTGACCATCACAGATGATGACACTGTCTTAATTTCTTTTAAGAAGGAACATTTGAACAGACTTACATATGAGATACTCATTCACTCCACCACCACTGTCAGTCTCACTACCAAATTTTATTTCAGTGCTGCTACTACTAGAGAAATACAGATTATTTTCAAAAATTTACAATTATCAGTAGACTGATGCTATCAGGTCTGTAAGTTGGCAATTACTTTAATAAGCATTTAAGGTAAAATGATTAGAATAAATTTTGATACTTTCTGATTATGTGCTCAACCCTCTAAACAATCACCACGTCACCAAAATACAGTATGAAGTCCGAGATCCAGACTCATCGGAGCTTTGATGAATCCAGATTTGGGATTTTTCTAGATATTAGATCATCAGGTAAAATTACATCCAGAAATTAAAAACATAAATAACAAAGCATGAAATGAAGCGAATCAAAATTTATAAAATAATAATAATAATGGCTCAATATTTGTTTCTTTTATTAAAATTTTTTTCAATGTAAATTGTTTAATCTGCTTTCTTTATCCTAATTCTTTCTCTTTAATTCTAGAGATACATATAATTTTTTGTTCAATTACAAAGTTCCAGTGTTCAAGGCCCTGTAATTGCCATGTTGAGAATTCCCACTAAATTGTCAATCAAAGGCTTTTCTTTCATAACAACCTGTCACTTTCTTCACTATCAATAGCACTACTTTCTTAATTTAGAGCCATACTACAGATTCTGATGTTCATTTATTGATTAATGATTGGAGCATTGTCATCACAATAAAAAGTTTTGTTATATCATCTTTATTTATTACCACATTTCTTCCCAAATTCCATTAAATGGAAAATTTTGCATTTTGTTTGCAATATCTGAAGACTTTCAAATTCACAGCTATCATCATAAATCTTAGCTACCATCTGCTATACACTATTGGTGACATCTTATTTCATTTTCGATCTGATTTTCTTCTTTAGAGTATTTTATCACATACTGAGCCAAAAAGGGATAAATTTATTAATTTAGTGATATCCTGGATGGATTTTCCAGCTTTATTATGAAAAATGATGAATTTCAGAAAGATGTTGTTTCTTTATGACTGACCCAGTTTTAAATATTAAATAACACAAAATAAGGAAGGAAAGAATAAAGCCAACAGAATTTTTATACATCATCAAGATGCAAAAACTAAAAAAAAGTGGCAGATGATAACTTTATTTATGAAATTTTGCGAAAATGTTTCGGTGTACGATCACTTTTCTGGCGAGTTTGATCTATACCTTTTTAGATTTTTCAATTTCAGAAAAAGAAAATAAGCCAGTATTAAAAAAAGCCTTTAGTTTTATTCAAAATTGCATGGAGATGATATAAAAAAATATTGAGCATTATATTTGAATTCAATTCCAGGCTACAGAGCCTTTTTCTACAAATTCTGAATGTGTACGAACACTTTTGGGAGCCACTGTAGTCATTTAAAAATATATATATCAAACTAGAGTATATTTTTGATTCAAAAACGCATTAAAATACAATATATCCAAAGTCAAAACATTGTAAATACTTAGGATAGTAAAATAGCTCTAAAAAATAATGTTTTGTTTTTAAATTGCATTTTTATATGTATCACCGCGTTTAATTATTTTTCAAGTTAAACTTTTAAAGATTATAATCGGCCATAGAAGACTACTAGCTGTGGTGAAAAATTATATAAAAGCTTCTTTTCTTGGCATTAAGATACGCATTTTTAATATTTTACGTTCACCCCCTCCCCCCGGAAAATACTAAAGCAAACATAATTTTTTTTTTAGCTAAGGTTCTTTTAAGCAATTATTCCAATAGAAAACTACTGAAAACATTTTAATTTACACATATCACAGAATTCAGTAACAGAAACTAAAACAAAGGAAATAACTTTAAAAAAATAGATAATTATACTTATTATTATTAAGTTTACATCAAATTAATTTATTCACTGAATTGTAGGATACCGGCTGCGAACAGCATGTAAAATACAAAACACATCTGAAGTCACGCACCTGAAGAAAGTTAATATGAAAGCTAAAATATGATATTTGGAGCACATAGAAACTTTTATAGTAATGGATTTTTTAATAACATCTTCACTTTCGGAAAGTGTATCATCTTCATAACAAGTCGTCGAACGGCGAGTAGCCATTAAAATCTCTAGAACCTTTTAGTTTCAGAATAAAATCTAAACAAACGTGACCACGAACGCAAACAGTTTCATTCACTATCCACTGCCGCTGATTGCAGCATTGTTGGGCTCTTTCCCCAAGAAAGTTTTTTCACTCAGTAATCGAAAACAAATGAAACACGCTTACATAAGAGTTGCCATTTTCCTCTATAAAAAGAGCTCATCAAAATACAGTTAAATCCCGTAACAATGGATCAATTCACAAAAACGCCTTGACACTACGAAGAATGTAGAAAGCATGCCTAGAAAGAATAAAGAACTGTATAAAATTAGTTTAATGACCATGACACCAAATTATTTCGGTAAACAAAATTATTTGGGGGGGGGGGATTTGGTTGTATTTGGACTAAAACTTTCACACCTTAATGCCGACAAACATGCTTTACCGGTTTATTATTTTGATTTCGTACGCTTGTGCAATCAACTAACGTTTCTTAACTTTCCTTCTGGGGAACTATTTTTGCGCTATCAAACGCCATTGGTGATGAATCGTTAAATCTTGAAAATTCCGGATTTCCACTCTTTGGAAAGATACAATCATCTCAAGGCTAAAAAAGAAAGTATAGTCGCTACTTTTCAAAATGCTACATTTGCTACTAATGTACCCATCGCTACAAATGCAACTAAATGGTATAAATGCTCCCATCACTACGAAAAGTACCAGCACTTTTAAACGTAAGATCAGGCACACAGCGCAGATCGATGCTGAGGGTTTCAAAAAACCCCGCATTATTAAGAAGCGTAAACATTCTATGAGGAAAACCTTCAAAGTAACAGATTTAAAAATTCAATTCCGGACGATAATATGGAAAAAGAAATTAATGATTCTGAAGAAAGTGTACAAGTCACTAGGAAGAAGAACCTCTGGCCACCAGTCATCATTTCAAATTTTAATCTGGACTGGGAGAGCATGAAATATCTATTGAAAGCAAAAGGTGCCGGGAAAATCAGAGGAAAAGTGAAAGAATATTCTTTAAAAATTAGAGTATTTAAGTCAGACGACTATCGTAAAGTTATGAAAAATCTTCCAATAAAGTGAAATTGCTTCCATTTCATACCTTTAATGGAACTCGGATAAGCCGTTTAAGGTAGTCGTGAAAAGCTCCCACGTAACTGAAATAAAGAACTAATTAAGAACTTTCGGATCTGGAAATTCCTTTTTTAAAAATCCAACAGCTTCATAGCTATAATGAAGATGCTCCTGTTCCACTCCCAATGTTACTTGCGGAAGTGACCCGAAACGAAGATGGAAAGTGGATTTATAAGGTTAAAACGCTTCGAGATCTCGACGTTTTCGTCGAACCTTCCAGACGCAAACTGGGCTGTACCCAATGCCACACGTTTCAGCAGCACAGTCACACCAAAGAAAAATGTTTCAACGCAACAACATGGCTAAAGTGTGCCGCGCAACACGAAACTTATACATGTAAAGGAAATTAAGAAGAATTGCCTGCAATCTGTGCTGAAATAATGTTTCTCAAATACAAGTGATGTGAGAAGTATAGAAATAGGAAAAAGAAAACACAGATAATGACCAGAAGAAAGAAAGAACTTTGCACTTTAAGAAGGATGAAAAAATTTCCCTTCCCTCTCGGAACGAAGAAAGGGGAGATTCCCGCAGTGGCTAATCGCACCAACGGGGCGAATAGCTAACAGGCTATTCACACCACCTACGTTCGCGTATGCGCACAATCAGCCCAGGTACCAGCATTTTACGCCGATTTCCGTAAGGCAGGCGGTAGCAAGAGCGAAGGTTGTTAACCTTAACTCTGCAATAGAAAGGGTTGTTAATAGTTCACCAGCAAGAGAATAAATTGCAAGTAATAATTATCAGTTACAAAGAGAGGTCAATTTATATACATGATAATGTTCAGGAAATGTTTAGATAAAATAGGGATTTAATGATGGTTCTAATTGCAAGCGAGGACGTGTGATTAGTTAAAAAATCTTTAATGTATTGACAAAAAGGCTACAGAAATTACTTAAATTCTTTTATTTAACAGAAGAATTTTTATTCAAATTTAGACTCTAATCTTATAGTATAGGACTGTTAGAATTTATTATTCAATAAGAAAATTTACTGAAAATTATAATATTCTTATATATTCATCACTTTTTCAGTATGCACACATATTTATAGGTTCAAATGCCACATTTCAAAATCAAAGTTATTTATGAAATAAAACCTTATAAAATCTGATAAATCATTTGTGTGTGCAAATTTTTAAATCTAAATCACTTACATTAAATTATTTCTGTCTTTTAAATTACACCTCATAATTTTTTCAATTAAATTTATTAATGTGTTTGTACTAATATTTCAAAGTACTTTTGTCCTGAAAATTTGTACTTTCTAAGTATTTCCATAAAAAAATAAACAGGCATACAGAATTGTTAATAACCAGCATTATATGATTAATTATTCGTTTAATAGTTGATTTAATTGCTTTTAACTTATTTCATGTCTAAATTTTCTACACAAAAATCCTCTGTCTAATTTTTATTATCTTTTCTCTGTCGAAAATTTTCAAAGAGGAAGGAATTAACGTGTTGTTTGCGCAAAACACATCTTTGAAGCTAAATGTATTCTAAGAAGCACACAAAATGTAAACGAGATCTTGTCTCCCCTCCAAATCAATCATTTAATCTATTCCAACCGTTTAGAAAAACGATAAACATTGCGAACACAAAAATCTGCCCTTTTTTATATATACATTAATAAAAGGAAACGTCTTCCTTCTTTTTATAAGAAAAGGAACCCATTTTCCTTTCTAAACTTTTGAAAGTCGCCAACGCTTAAAAAATGATAAACGACGCCAACGTAGTAACCCGCTTTTGAAAAAGAGTTTCATTACAACACTTAGGCAGTTCGCGTACGTAGAATCCGAGCTTTTCGATTGGGTTCAAATGACGGATCTGACGACTCAATGCAAAAGCGTGGTTAATGTTGGTGCGAATAGCTTAAGCGGCTAATCGCACCGCTGGTGCGAATAGCATCGGCCGGAGATTCCAGCTCACAAGACTGCCTGAGGAAAACCTGAAAGAAATTGGAATGGTCTAATTTTTTTTGTGTGGTTAAAATGCCAACCATTGAAAGTCAGAGAATCTGCAATAATTTAAAAACTCTAAGACTTTTATGGAGAAAACCGAAGTCAGGATGAATGCATTTAACTATTTTGCATCTCTGGACTCTGAATTCTAAGAAATCAACTGATATGCAGAATTACTTCTTATTTATTCATGAAATCATTGCTGTGTAAGTGCTTATTAGTGCATTTGTTTCGCTCCTAGATGCGAAGTCCCACTAGCTATGTGTTAATGACTCTAAACCAGTGCTCCGCAACCTTTTCACCTGCGACTCACAAAAAATCTTTCTGGAATTTCGTGGCACACCAAAGAGTTCCGAGTTATCAAGGAAGTGCCGAAAAAATTCAAATGCTGACACACTTACAATCACACACACACACCCACACAACAGTGAAATATACAAAAACATTTAAAATAGACATTATTAAGGAAAAAAATTGTCATTGTGTATTAAATACAAGATAAAAAATTGCAAAATGTCAAATACATGTATTTGATTGCGGCACACCTAAATTCTACTCATGGCACACCGGTTGCGGAGCACTGCTCTAAACTATGAACCTAAAGATCTTCGGTTTGGGTCTCGACATTTTAACTTTCCATTTAACCAAAATTCTTCTTCAATTTATTAGATTTTTACTATTATTTTATTCTTGCATTGTATTTTTACCTGTACAATATTTTATGTATTTTTCAAAAAGATTTTTTCATCTTCCTGTTAACTGCTGCAGTTTTGGAGTAAACATCGACCCACAGATTTTGACAGCTATCCGGAAACTCTGAAAACTTTCATTCTTTGCTGAGTTCTATTTACCAGGTACTTGTCGTCCCCGTCTATGGGCACACTGTGCAATAGCACCTTACCTCTCCTAATTTCCCGCGAATGCTTTCAAAGGACAATTTGAGGATACTAGTAAAAATTTAGAATAGTAAGAAGTCGAAGCTAGAAAAATGAAAAAGTTCCAAGTTCCAGCCCCATAAATTTCATTCAGTCACCAACTCTATGACTGTTGATGAGCCACGTAACAACTGCAAGCGTCCACTCTGCCCATCTACTGACTCCATGAAGGAAATCGCAGCTCCTTTTCTGACGAAGGGACCTCTCTAGATGTTGACAGCTCAAAAGACGATCCAAATTTATATTTTAAAAAGATTTCAAAAAAATTAAGATGAACGCACGGAAAAAGACCAATTTCTGCAACGACTACTGCCTGAAAAGAGAATTCGGCTACCTCATACCCACTCAAGCCAGAAACTTCAGAATTTGCCTGCGCCGATCTTGGCACCTTCTCAACGGCCAATCAACGAAACTGCCTTGAACGAACCATCGAATCAAACAGCAAGCCCCACCCATGACACCCCCCCTGGAAAGACTGCAAGGAAATTATTATTCCTTGTATCCCTTCCCGATTATTGCCAAATATAATCGACATAATTGGTACGATTTAGTGAAACAATTCAAATCACACAAATTTAGCCATCGTGATTACACTCCCGAGATGATTAGGGATTGAATTAAAATTCTGGTTCTTAATCCAAAAATCTACTGACAAATGACCAACATCCTTCCTACTTGATGAAGGGGCTTATTTCAACGCTTTCCCACTCCCCGAAACAAGCCCCTGACACACCTAAAATTAGTTATACGCAGCTTGCTCAATTACATCCGGACAGAGGATACTCTTAATAAATTAGAAGAGCTTGGCTTTCAAGTCAAATCTGTTAGCCAGAATGAGAAAACAGAAAGAGAAATGGAGAAATTACGAAACTCCCGCTCTTCGTCATCACCCTTCCCCGTACAGAGAGATCAAAGAAACTTGTACCATGTATGCTAAATTCTTCAAATGAAGATTAAAGTTGAAGCGCATAAAGGAAGAGCTGGGCCTCTGCAATGCTACAGATATTACTGGTTCCATATTACGCAGAGTACCTGTAACCATGAACCCAGATGCCTCCGCTGTGGACAAAATCATGAATCGTCGTAGCCAAATGGACCATAATGCACCTAAGTCTGGCAACTGTCAGATTTTTCACACATGAAGCTTTAGAAGACATCACAAAAGTGAAGTCCTATGCAGACAGATTTGTTACCAAAAATCTTACTCGAATGCACTGTCAAGTGAATCTCACCTGATGCCTTAACTGAGGCTAAACAAGTCCTAAAAAATCTCACGGACCTAGTCTCTGTCATCAGATAGTTAAGTCCTCTCATTGCCAAAATTGGTGACAAGGAAAATTTAATTGATGACCAGACCAGCAACTCAAATAATGGACCAATAAGACATTAAATAAGCTCTCATTCGTATCATGATCTAGAAAGCTAGGAGCCCCACGTCAGACTGCATAAATTGCATTACTTCTTAATAGATCATAACAGTAATATCGGCATTATAATTGAGACTCATGATTCTCCTGGACAGAGACATACCCAAACTATACTTCTTATAGATGTGACCGCATCATCCATCTCGGTGGAGGTGTCTTGCGCTACATAAGAAGGAGCTATCAATCCTGCCTAATTAGAGAAAAAAGAGCGCCAAGTTACGAAATTGTCACCTCCTGTGTCTCTCGGCCTTCCTAAGATAATGTCTACTTCAGTATAGTTTACAATGTACCCAAAAGTAAACTGTCACATGAGTTATTGTCTGAAATTCTTCGGATGGACACTCCTACAATTGTGGATGGTGATCTTAATGCCAAACATAAAGACTGGAAATGCAAAAAGACTAAGCCGAATGGTAATATTCTGCATACTTTTATGCTTAACAACCTGTCTGCACCATACTGCACCATATGTCTGCGGAAAATACACCTTTTGTGCAAGCAGTCTTGATTATTCGGACATTCTGGATTTACTTGTTACCACGACTTCTATATTTGTCGCAACGGAAGTCAAGCATGAATTGAGCTCATATCATGTGCCCATCATTGCTGTATTGGGAATTACTAAACCTGAGTCAACAGCTTTCAAAACACTTACGGACTGGAGCCTTTTTCAAAATGTATTTTCAAATAACCCACCTGAACTCGAAATGCTGAAAACTGCGAAGGATATTAACGAACCAATCAATAATTTTACCATCAACATTCGAGATGGCATTAGTGATGTGGCTGAACAAATCAGCAGCAGTGATCGTATTTTTAGATTTTCCACCCATCTCAAAAGTGCAATTCCTGAAACGAAATGTCTCCGCAAAAGCTATCACCTTACCTGAATTCTGATTTCAAACGAGACGCTAATCAGACAACATAAGCACGATATTTGGAACCAACGAATGGAAAGTCAGTGAGAGCTTTTTCTGGAACACCATCAAGAATTTCAAACACAAATTTTCTTGCCCATCTTAAGTGGTGATCAAATTAGTCTCACAAATCAAGATAAATCATGTATTTTTGCTAAATGTTTCAGAGAGCAGTTCACGCCGAACTCCTGGCATACGGACAATCAACCAGAAACGAACAGCCTCTTCCGTGTTCGTAATTGGCTCAACGTTCTGACTACCCGAAATGCCCTGCCTTGTCCACGCCTAATGATAGTTAGGATTTAATTAAAAGATTTAAAGATTCTCTAAGCTGCAGGAATAGATGGAATTTTTAATTCTATTATCCGGAAATTTCCCTCTAACATGACGGCGAAGTACGCTTCTCTTGTTAATACATACCTCTTCAGTTCGTACTTCCCAAGCATCTGGACAAAGGCCAAAACTATAATGATTTCGAAGCCTGGTAAAGATTACTACAAGCCTGAAGGTTACAGACCTATAAGTATTCTGCGCGGACTAGGAAATGTGTTCGAAAGAGTTATCAGACAGAGGATGAAACCTTACTTCCTGAAATCTTTTTCCTGAACAGTTAGGCTTTCACCAACAACTGTCCACTGCCAAGCAACTCACAAGGATTGCCGAATTTATTGAGGCTGTCCTGCACTTCAAACTTAACAATGCTGTCTTCATGCTTGACGTAGCTAAGGCTTTTGACCGCGTCTGGCACAAGGGGCTCATCGGTAAATTGATCGATCTGCGTTTTGCTTGAGAAATGATTTTACTTCTACACTCATTGACTAACCGCCCTTTCCAAGTTTCGGCTGGCAGTTCTATTTCGGAAGAGACTCCAGTCAATGCTGATGCATCCCAAGGGTCAACCGTCGGCCGACTTATGTATTTATTTTACCTTGCTTACTTCCCCAAACCCATCTCTAGTTCTACCTCAATGTTTGCTTGTTACGCTGACGACACAGCCTTGGATGTAAAGTCAGCTAACGTTAATTATTCCATCGCGAAGTTGCAAGAAAACATGCCGCTCATTTAAGACTGGTGTTTTCAATAAACGCACAGAATGTTTCAATAAACGCACAGAAATCCCAGTTTCTTCTGATCAGACGAAGAAAGAGAAAAGCTGTGATAAAAAGTCTACTTCTACTTTCAGAACCTGTTCCGATTGTCTATCAGGTAAATAAGATTAATAATATAAATTATGCAATTAAGAAGATGCAAGGGGACATCCCTGTTACAGGGGACTTGTATTGTAAGGGAAAAGTGTGCATCTATGCCCAAAAATCTCAATTACTTCTAATCAAGAGTGGAAAAGTAGCAAGTCGTACTAATACAAATCTTCTTCTTTTTGATAAACCACTACCAATCGTGAATTAAGCCAAGTATCTGAGTGATGTCCTAAATGAAAGGCTGACTTAGGCTCACCATATTCAGCAGATCAGAATCAAGGCTACAAAAGTTATGAAATGTTTACTGCAAATAATTGGAAAATACTCCAAACTTCATCTTCCCCAAAGACGGTTACTGTAGATATTCGTAATAAGCTGTATTATGAGATACGCATTGCCTGCTTGGGCCGCAGCAACTAAAATCGATATAAAGAAACTACTAACTGTGTAGAGCAAGTTTCTTAGGGTTATGATTAATGCCCATTATTTTGAAAGAAGCAAGCTCTTACACGAGGATTCAAAACTTTAATTCATGGATGAGTTTCTTCAAAAAGCAAATGAAAACTTCTACAAGAATGCTCTCAGCTGTGAGCATTTGAACTATTTCAGTATGTTTCATTATGAAATATTAAATGAAGGTAGATAACTGTGCTCATTTGCAGCGCATATGACAAATCAAAATTTTCCTACTTAGTAATACAAAGTTACTATTCAAGATGGACTTTGTAAATTTTCATTAATTATAATTCTCATCTAATGTCATCTAATGTCAGGGAAATTCTACTGACTTTCCCTGACATTAGATGGTGCCACATTACTATGAAATTACTCGCTGACTGTGTCAAGGAGGCTCTCCAGTGTACTTGCCTAGCAAACCTGAATGAATGTGCATTTTTTACTATATAGTATCTCCTTGTATCTGTGTTTATTTTAGTGATGATCTGCAAATGTTGAAATCTTTCTTCTGAAATCAGTCAACCGAGTGGTTTTGCTTACGTAGATGCTTACATCATAAACTTTGGCTGCACAAGCATTCATAGCATGTAAACTTTGCATTTTGAATATAAAATTTTTGCATTTTTTAATTACTAAAAACCCCAGTCGCCCTCTAAAAGGGGGAGTGTATAAGGTATTTCTCCTGTCTTCTTAGCATGCCTTCGTAGTGTAGTGGTCAGCATGGTGGGCGCGTATTCCAGAGGTCCGTGGTTCGATTCCCGGCGAAGGCGTTGCTTATTTTTCTTTTCTTCCCGTTTCAAAAATAACTTAATGACTCTACAGTGGCGCCCGAACTAAAAAAGGGTGGTGGATGATGATTCTCCACACTCAGGATTTGGCGATTGGGTCCCCTAAAAACCCCAGTCGCCCTTTAAAAGGGGGAGTATATAAGGTATTTCTCTCGCTTTCTTGGCATGCCTTCGTGCTGTGGTGGTCTGTACGCTTGGCGCGTATTCCAGAGGTCTGCGGTTCGATTCCCGGCGAAAGCGTTGCTCATTTTTCATCAGTCCTGCTTCCAATTAACATAATGTCTGTACAAAAGAAATTCGCACCCTTATTCATTAATTTTTTAATGAAAAATGGGACATCCATAGAGAAAATATTATTCAAGATTCTAACGCGGTATGGTTACTTGCCAAAGTCATCAAAGCAAATCAAAATAAAATAGGTCTCATAGATTCTCAGTCTTGCCCAATTAACTCCGAAGAAGAAATCTGCGAATATATGGCTTCAAAAATATGTTTACTAATAATGATATGGAAGATGCAGATAGAAACATGGAAACTGAAAATTTCATGATTAACTTCAAGACACAAGACAGTACAGATCACACAGGCCACACTAACATTGAAAGAACCATTACTATTATTAAGAACCTCAAGCCAAGAAAAGCCCCAGGATTTGACAGGATTAAAAAGTAAAGCACTTAAAATGCTCTCACATAATTTTTTTAATGCTTTGGTCAAAATTTTAAGAAAATGATATTCCATTGTTCATTAAATTATCAGTTTAATAGACAATATTGGGGACTCCTTCAACAACAACAAAAAGAAACTGTGGCTTCATGCTATATTGACATAGAAAAAGCTTTTGACAAAGTATGGCATGATGCTATTTTCTTAAAATTATTTATCTTCAGATGGCATGACGCATTCATTAAAATCTTCATGAGTTATCTCACAGATCGCACCTTCAGAGTTAAAATTAATGACTCCGCGGAAAAAACAATTAAAAGCGGTGTTCTATAAGGCTCCAACTTCGGATTCGTCATTTAAAGATCTTAAATATGATGAGGATGCCGTTACTTTCACTACTTCCTTAAACGTTATTCATGCCAAACCGCTGTCGATATTGTTATGCATTCGCTTAAAAGTTGGAAAATGAAGGTAAATCTAGCAAAAATGCAGCCCTTTTTACTACAGAAGACATAAAACTAAAATTCAAATTCCTAACAGTATCAAAATCAATAGTTCATAAATTCCAACTGCAAATGAAGCAAAGTTTTTAGGCATTATCCATGATAGTAAATTAAATTTCAGTTCACATTTAAGCGCATTAACAAGAAAGCAAATGCAACATTTATGAATATCTTCCCTCTGATCAAAAGAAATTCAGCACTTTCCATCGAAAACAAAAGAAAGCTTTATCTAACTACGATTCGACATATTTTAACATATGTTACTGCAGCATGGTCTAGAATAAGCAAGCTAAGCATTTACTGCCCGAAATAAAAAATACTCAATCTCCCACAAATGATCAATCATTAGGATTTTTAGAATTTTTTAAAGCTAGAAAAGAACTTGAATCTATCTTTGGCATACAACTTTCTAAAATTACGTATCTAATATACAAAAACCTAAAACCAACTCTCAGAAGTGCTAAAACTATAATAGATAAAACGTACATCATTTTTCTTAATGTTTGAAGAGCTAAATAATTCTAATAGGAATTAATTCGTATAATACCACTCTAGATAATGCTCAAATATATACTTAACTATATTTAAAAAACTAACGTATTAATGTTCTACCATTACAAAATTTCTCTCTTATTTAACTTTTACTTATCTTGCTAATTAGAGTTCAGCAGGCAATTGTCCCTCCACCCCCTCCCCTTACCTTCGTCTATTCTTCAAAATTAGTATGGCAATGGAAAGAGCACACTGTGGATCATCCCCTACCCAATCACCTTCTCCACTGCAGCCAATTATTCTTCCATCTTACTCAGAGTCAAGCCTCCTCTCCTACTGCCAGTTCGACACTCAACTCCTGCTAACCTAAGCTAATTTTTCCGGAAATATTTATCTGTAGGGCGTAAGTCAGCAAATTTTGAAAAATCCAAGCATTAGAACTTTGAATAACATCGTTTCAACTTGTATTGCTTATTTTAAGAACTTTTACTTACCTTATCGCTTCAATATGCTATATAACATTCGAAAAATTCAAAATTGTGTTCTACTAGGATAGGGCCTTGCCCAGGCGCCCGAGAGAATTAAACGTTATTTCACTGATCAATAAGCAAGCCTCTTCCGAAGAAACTTCAAACTGTCCAAAACAAAATTTTAAGATCTGTTCTTTCTGCACCCTCGTTCTTCACAAATGAGCAAATTTATACAGATCTTGAAATGGATCTCATTGATTCCCATATTCTTTCTACAATTCATAATTTTTTCAAAATATTGATAACTCATCTCATGACAACATAAAAAATCTTTCTGAGTCACTATTAATACAAGATTAAAAAAAAACATATTTCAAACAAAAATTGGTAATCTCTTCTTAAAAAGTGAATAGTTAACAATTAGCGACTTTTCTACCTGCTTGGCGACTTCATTATAATTTCTAATACATAGCGCAATCTTCATCTCACTAATAAATGTCTTTTCTTGAAATTGTCGCCTTTGGCGGCGAAGTGCGCATTGCATTTGCTACATTTAAAGGCCATTAAATTGGAATTCTAATTGGTGCAAGTGAAAATCGTTACAGGCTAGGTACCTGCTCAAAATGTAAAAAGATTTGATTTGATTTGTCTTTGCATCTTTCTGAGCAACAAATCTGATAAACTGTCAGCCAATGAAAAAGATGCAGGAAATATCCTTGAGGTTAATGAAGATTTCAAAGAAAAATTCCCCCAATTGTTTTCTCTCGTAACAATATAGATTGGACCACCATTGACAGTATTTTCACCGAAATTTGCAGCACCGCACATGACGCCAAGATGAAGAAAATATCTATTTTTGTTTACTTCCAGAATATCACTGACTATAGGAATATTGTCAACAATCTACATGACAAGAAAATTACATTTTACTCTTGTCAACTAAATTCTGAAAAAAACTGTAAAAGAAGTAATTAAAAATTCCCAAATTAGGTCACTCAAGATGCCATTCTAGAAGACATCGGCGAAGTTTTTGTCTGGCTCATCACAGAGCCGGACACGTCACGGCATAATCAGGTTCTATTCGATCGACTTTAGAGATCTTCACGGAGCAGGTTATGTCCCTTTGTGTCATCAATCCATTGAGTCGGACACACTGCACTCCTGTGCGGTATTCAAGGCGATAATCAGTCACTTTATATCTTACTGAGAAATTATTTGACATCACCACTGTGAAATTATTTGACAAACATTTTACGTGATATGCTAAAAGCATTACTTTAAGAAGACTGACACTTCGCGCGGTTTTCGTGGCGATACTTGAATAGGTAGCTATATAGACTTTGCAAAGGGCAGAAAACATCGAGCAGTTCGCTTGATAATCGCTGACATATAAAGAAAGTGGGAAGCTGCATTTTGTTTTGCCAAAAATAGAGATTTCCCTCTGACCGTATTCTAGATAGTGAAATACAGTTCAAGAAAGTCTGCCTCCGACTTAGATGCCCACATACCCAAGTCACGTGGAAGGACACTAGACCACTCCTCGCCCGAAAGTGATATCGGCGATTTCTCCGGCACTTTGAAAAAAAGGTGAAATTTAATAAATTTCTATTCTGGTGAGACCAGAGAAAAAGCAGTAGGGACTCTTTTGAAAAACAGAGACTCAATTTTTCATCCGTCAAAGTCATAATCTACGGATTTTCTGCTGAAGACAATCCAGAGAATTTACGCAGAGAAAGATAAGCGTAAGCGTTACCCGGGAATTAAGCTAAAGTAATTCAAGAGAACGACCAAGGCTGGATTTATAAATCTCCGGATATTTTTCATTGAAAGTGAAACTAATGCGAAAAGTAGGAAAATCTACCAAGAAAACCACCTGTTCTCCTTTTTCATCGAAATAAAAAAATATCTTCCAAGCAAAGCACCAGGATTTGCTTTAGATGTCAGCGTTTCGCACATGGACAGATTGAATGTAACAATCTGCCGCGTCGTTACTGTGCTCAGTATCACCTTTCGTACATTTGTAAACTCCAGACAGATGCTAAACCCTCTTGCATCAGGTGCAATTTAGATCACTTATATACCTCCGCTAAACTGGTTTTCATCCTTTCAACAGAAGGAAGAATACCAATCATGACTCAATTCAACACGCTGACGTAAATTTTTTCAGTACTTCTGAAACTAGCTCACCCAGAAAAGACCTTCCTGATGATAGAATGAGAAAGCAACTAAATGAGAAGGAGAAAACAACGAAAATTCCTGACCCAGAATTTTTTTATTAGCTCTTTCATGAATTCACACTTTCAAAACTCCTGTCAAAATTTTAAAGACTGTTAAACTCTGTAAGGCTTCTAAATCTACTCTGAAACAATTACAATATGTTTTGAACTTAGTGAAATTACTCGAAATGGACTTCAAAATTTAATATTTTAATTTTCATGATGATTATTAGTGGAATGAAGTCACATGAGTTTTTTCTCCTCTTACAAGGATGACTCTGCATCTTTCTTTCTGAATGACTTGCATCTTTTTCTCACGGAAATGTAAGGTAACCATAGCTTAGTGGCTTACAGCAGTGTTTTCTGTGATGGTATCTACATCGTGCATTCGGTCCTCGACCGTGAAGAAGCTTTTCCTCTGGCCTTTGATAACTTTTCCACCATTTTTTCATTCTCCCATTACTTATTATCAGGACTCACAAAACCTCTGCACAAGCCTCCTTTTCACGTTACAGACATGGTATTACGGAGACAAAGTGTCTCTTCTTATATTTTTACATCAAGATCTCTCGCTACGAGACTTTCATCAGGCATTTTTATCTCAAAGTCCATTGTGGATGTACTTGAATTTGCAGGAGTGCACTGCTTAAGCTGTAGACATCCTGTACAAATACTTCAATATCGAAGTAAGTAAAGTATTTGACATGCAGATGGCAGCACCACACGTGCAGCATCCCTAGGAAGGTTGATATTTCCCTACAAAAGATGGTCTAGACGAGTACTTTCTTTGAATGTTCTTTAGGAAAACTTACCTTTATTATAATTAAAAGATTTTTCGTTTTTTTTTAAAAATTCTGAGCTAAAAATTTCGAATATGATGTTTAAGCTTTCCTAATTAGTTACTGAAATCAATAGAGTTATATAATCATACTGTAAAAATGACTTCAGCTCTTTGGCTCCGTAAGACGACATAAAATAACGCTATTGCTTTAAACGATCGCGCTAAGTATCAATAAAGCATTTGTGATATAGGCAGAAGCTTTTCCTCTGGTAGAAATATTTTCACTTGACTAATGGGATTTTTATGCTTTCTTCCAAAAATAACTTTACTATGCTTTTAAAAAGCGTCCCCCTTCTTTAACTTATTTTGGGTTTTCTGATAAAATGAATACAGACACAATATGACATTTAATTTTCACTATCATACATCCGCTAGTTTAAAGAGAAACAAGGAGATGTACAAAGTTGAAAATTAGCATTTGTTCATTTTTGACAATAAAATATTTAAAATGAGAAAATTTAACTGATCATAACTATTTGTATTTTAAGTAACACACATTATTAAAATTAATAACATTATTTTATTGTCGATTTTTTAGTTACTCTTAAACCTCAGTTTTGTGTCCGTACCACTTTTTAAACGTTGCCACCAAATGTTATCGCTGTGTATGTTTTTAAAGAAATAACATAGTGAATGTAAAAAAATATATTGTGACACAAATAAAGGGATGTTATCACCAAATGTTATCTTAATGTAATATTTTAAAGAAGTAATGTAGCGAATATAAAAAGGAAATGTATGGCAACGCAAGTAAAAAGATATTGCCATCAAATGTGGCAATGTATTATTTTTAAAGAAAGAATACACAGAATGCTAAAATACGTAGGGCAATATTTAACACTTTATCATAAATTCTAATGATATCAGATATAAAATATACGCCAATGTTTAGGTGAAGAGTAAGATATTTAATTTTTCTTTAAATTCAATCTGCTTGTTACTGAATAACAAACTAAACGATTTAAATGCAACACCAACCAGCCAGCAGTTACAGCCAGTTCTTTATCACTTTTACTAATTACCAACTTAACCCAGAAAATAGCTGGATTTATTTAAAGCATTATATATTTTTTGGTTTTTTATAGTAACTAGTTTAGACGATTGAACGTGCCAGCGGCTAGTTTGAAAAGTGAAACGGAGAAGAAAAGTGATTTGATGCAAAAGAGAGGCCCGAGAATAATAGCCCTTCTGGGTTAAAAATATTCTTGGGAACACTTAACACTGTATTGGGAATTCTAAAGTTATGCTGTTTTTAAACGTTTTCTGACTTGCTGTTGAATTTTATGCAGCGTAAGTACGAAAAAAAATTATGTCTAATAATAAAGTTGAAAAGGCAATAAAAAGTTGTAGCAGCAAGAATGTGTTCAAAAGCAAATAGATTAAACAGAGAGTTCAACGAGAACATAAAAAATCTTAAGAAACCTTCTGGTAAGAAGTTAAAATTTGAGTCCTTTCAGATCTTTTTTGTCTCTAGCTTGAGGATCTAATAATAGTCAGCCATTATACTACACAGCGCTTCTTCCATTGTATTTCTTTTCTGTACGGGCGATGAAACATTGCGCAATGTTCATCTATAAAAGCTCCGAAAATTTTAGGAACCTTTCTGACTTCAACATTAGTGAAACATTGCAATCTATGGTCCTCAAAGATAAATACAATTACTTCATTTTAGCGCTATAGTTTTTAATGTGTTAGTTTTCCAAAAGTTTCTGCCAGTTTTCTGAAATGCATCCCAAGCTCTTTTCTTTGTTTCATTTAAATTGTCACTGGATTAATAATTGTAGAAATTGATCAAACTCGTGGACTAATAACTAACTTTTCTATCATAGAGCTTTTTGATTTAAACGAGAGCTTCAGTCTCAATTTTTCTTCTTACTGTAACGAACTGTCAAAGGTTTTCAATAAAATTGAGATAAAAAAGGCTTTCTCTTCTAGCTAAAACTCCAAATTTTCTCACAAGGTACAATAATTTCAGCTAGAGGAATTTTCGTTTTGAAGATGTATTAGTTAGTTTCCACTCTAGTATTCCTTTCGCATATAAAAAGCCATATCTGGCAAATCCTGTTGTGGTCTTATCACTAATATCAGCTTTATATCAGCACCCGGCTTAGCCTCATTGTCTTCGTAGCGTGAATAATAAAACTTACAATATTGTCATACGTCGCAAAAGTATAGGATGTTAGGTTGTAACGACAGCACATCGCGGCATTCTAGTGAAGCCTTGTTATCTTCGAAATCTATCTGTTTTGCGATTATTGCGAAGGCGCCTTTTAGTAACTATTATTCTACTTTAACAGAACATTGTACTTATTAAATTTTTCAAATGCGCTGGTTTCTCCTCAATCTTGAAGTTTTCCCCCCATGCTTTTCTGAAATCCTGAAATTAATATACTTACTTATTTTTCAGGATATTTTTGTAAAACTGTATATTTTGATCAACAAATAATTAGATAAAAATAATTAAATAAAATTTAATAAAAAACTGAAAAGTGGTACAAACGTATAAGCAACTTATATAACATATATAAACACTTATATTTCTGAATAATTACATATTGGTAGATTGAAATTATTTTTAACAAACTGAATAGAAAGGAAATATCCTATAATAAGATGCTACCTTTTTGAAACAATTTGCCACGCTAAAAATGAAGGAAGTGTTTTCATAAATTTGTGCATATATTAAATGCGATGCTTTTCCTGTAGACTTATATAAATATACTAAGCCATTAAGTCATCGTATAGGAGTATTTTTATTTATTTTTGTTGGACATACATACATTTAATACCGGTACAGATGAGTTTTAAATTTTTAATTGTATTAATACAATATATTTAATAAATATTAAATATAATATTTAATATTTATTATTTTAATGCATTTAATTAAATATTATTCAAATTCCCTATACTTTTCTCTAATATGTCCACACAAACTGAATGATGTAACATATTCATCATTATATGAATAACATGCTACTTAAGAAATTTGTATAAGTTGTCAGTTTTTGTACCCTTTGAGATTTATAATTTTATTTACTGATCCCAAACGGTAAGCAAATTATTTGTGGTTTTGAAATATTTTAAATTCATTCTCATGCTTTGCATGATAGAAGGGAGTACTTGAAAACAGTTGACAAGGGGAAACTCATTACAATCTTTCTGTTTGGTAATTTTTTTTTATCATAGACATATACATGGAAAATACAGGACAAAATTTACCTTTTATATTGAGATATGTGGCAATAATAGTTATCTGAAACTTCAAAATTATCATGGTTCCTCCATAATGTCTTAGCACCAAATATATACTTTTAAATAAAGAAGTCTATAAACCGAGAATAATATTTGTTGAAAGTAACTATTATTAGATAATAAATATATCAAAGACAATCGAAGCTACGTAATTTCTTGATATTATTAAGCATTTACTGATATGTCGTCTATTTATAAACTGATTTGCAAAATCCTAATCCTCATCTTTGAACACCTTTTGGAGATGAAACTTTTAGGTTTCCCTTAGAACATATTATAATTAATAGAAGTACAACTAATATTTACTACATATTTCTAATTAAATAAACTTATCTATGATAGTTGTTCATTAAGTTCGAATTTAAAATGGCCATTATAACGAATTACTGTTCTAATTTTCGTTACCATAAGACAACTTTAATTATTCCCAGAAAATTTTACATACCGTGAAAAGCACGATTTATCAGTCTGATGAAATAAGGAATACTTTAAATAGAATAGTTAACAAGTAAAAATTTGAAACAAGAAAGGTAAGTTAATGTGAATTAACTACAAGAGAATTATTATTTTTGGAGGTGCCTTTGAATACCTTCTAGCAAACTTCAGTATTAACAGAATTCAGGATTTAATTAATAAAAAGGATTTAAATAGTATAATTTTTGTAATTTAATTTAATAATTCTCACAATAAAGCTATTACAAATAGCAGAATTTATATTGCATTTAAAAGTTTTCACGATGTAATATCAAAGAATAAATTTTAAATCTACAATGTAGATAATCAGTTTAATAACTCTTTTATTTCTGAAGTAGATAATCAGTTTAATAACTATTTCATTTCTGAATGTATAATTTTCAATAAATAAAAAAAAAACTATTAAATTCTTTTGAATTCAACCGCATACAACTTATACAAAACGCGGCATGTAAATGTGTTCATTATAAATAACAGAAATCTTAATTTTGTTTGAAGTTGTGTACACAAATGTAGAAAATATTTATAAACAATTCAATTTCATTTTAACTTAGCAAACTTTTAATTAACATTCTTGAATACAATTCAGTGTAAAACAAATAAAATTTTCCTTTATCTTATTATTGTAGAGCATTAAGTAGTATTCGTATACTATTTCTATGAAATGAAAAATAAGTAAAATTAATTTCCTAGCATAGATACATGTGGACTTATATATATGTTTTAATGCACAGTTATGTATGTCACGAGAGGATAAGATTACAAAAATCAAAATAAATTTACATTTTAATTATGAAACACGACACAAACTTGATTTTATCTTTTTTAGGAAATAGGCAAATGAATCATTTAAGTCTTCTCAAAAGATAGCCTTTTGATATAATTTTAAATATTTTTCTGCAAGAAAATAATCTTTCTTCTTTTATAGTCTAAGTACTTTTCCTAAAACAAATAAATAATAAAATGAAACAAAAAAAAAAAATCTGAAAGCATTCAGATTTTATATTATGCCCAAAGGGGCGTTTTTGAACGTTTTGTATGTTACATTTATTTATTAAATACCATGTTCTTCGCACTTAAAACATAAAATTTAGTTCAGCAGCAATATCGCAAAATAATTTTAAAATGATCATATCTTTAGAATTCCCGATACACTCGCGCTGGAAAGAAAAATGTTTTTTTGTTTCGTATAGTGTTGCCATTGCTCGCTTTGAAATCGTTGAGTTTGTTAATAAAAATTCGTAAAAGTTTTACAAAATATGGCATAGATAACACAACAAATTCCACATTCAGGCTTCCAGATGCCCATATGCGGGTTAAAACGTACGTTATTCAAAATTTGATGGCTCTAGGTAGCGTTGTTTCATCATAATGCGAGAAACATATACAAACATTTATGCAGATTCCTCATTATTTAATTTCTTGAAATATAATACAGGGCTTTAACCTTTGGTGGCAACAATTTGAAAAATGAACTGACATTTATAGTGAATCAACGCAAAATGCCAAAAACGAAATTAAGAGTTCTTCAAGGCCAATTGTCCCTTGGACTAAGAAAGGCAATTTTTATAACATTCTTCAAAAGTTCATAAATGTAATTAGAAACACACTTTATTTATTATAATAGTAGTGCAATTTTTTATAATTACCAGCCAAATGCAATTAAAAATAAGAGTTTTAAATTATATTAATTAGATGTGTTATTAAAATAAACAACAAGATTCAGGACCTAGGCATGTAATGCATTGGTATTAGTAGAATCTATTATTAACTAGACGTTAGAGTAATGCTGCAAAAGCCCATATCAACTGAATATTTTGTAAATTAAATGTACACTGAATTATACATATTAGCTACTTTATTAAAATTAAAGATTTAAATTACAAAAACTTTTGACATTTAAATCACTCAGATAATTAAGAAATTACTCTGTGATTAAATATGCAAAATAAATTAAAGGTGTTAGGCACTGAAAAATGGCAGCAGTCTGAGAAGTGCTTATTTTCGAGTCCACCGCCGTAAATAAAAGATCTTATGATTCTCGTTTCTAACGTTCCATTTAAATTATAGCAATGATAAAATTTGCCAAGTATGGTTGATAGTTGAATGTAGTATATGTTTCTAATGTCGAAATAAGAAAAAATTTTATTATTTTAAGCTACGGTTTTTAAATCAGCTCTATGGCACTTTAGCTGGAACTTTCACATAAATGTTAACTTCCAAGTATCTGAATGTGATTTAAACTCCAACATCAAAGTGTTGCTAATAACAGGTTATGTCGTTTTTTTATGCTTACGAAACCTGCGTAAATGATAGGAAAATGACAGATGAGATACTGCACTGCTGCCTTAAAAATTAATTTTTAAAGTCATAATCTGCAAAGTTAAAACCTAATAGTTTTAATTATAATAGCCATGTCAGAAGATTAACAAAATTTTGGAAAATGCTTAATTAACTCTGCAGTCACTTGCAAAATAAGAGAAACATTTGTCATGAAAAATACATTATTATCAATAGTATGTGGGGTTAAGTAAGACATTGAATTAACAGAATAACGAAATACAATTAAAATCTAACTATGACACAAATAAAATAGCAAAACATGCTCTCACCATTGTAGAATATCACCACTGATACATCTTACAATTTACCATTACTGAGCCATGGAGTGATTTCACATTTTTCATGTCTGTCATTTAGCAAACGCATACTGAATAGGGACCAAAGTTTTAAAACCTTGTAAGGTTTCTCTTAGTTTCACTAACTAGTTATTCTATACTAATGTTTTTCTATCATTTTCGCTTTCCATTTTTCTGCCAGAATGTAAATTTCTTGTTCGCATGTATGCAAAGAGGTAGGAAGCAGATAGTATTTAAAGGAAGGTTTTAGAGGGTAGAATTAGCGCGTGTAACCTTTTGATGAAGGCTACGTTGCTAATTCGATTCTCTTGAAAACAGTACTCTGCGGCGTTGTGTTATACTCGTATACTTCAGATCTAGATTTTATCGTTACAAATTCCATACACTCGCTTTAGGTATGTAAATAAAACAGTTGTCTCAGAAATTTACATAACATTTAAAAGAACTTTTTGCAATATAGAGATAACGTACAGGGAGTTCTGCACACTATCTATTTATCAAATACCATTAAGACTGGAAAAATAAAAGTCTATATTCTTCTGAAATTGTAAAGCTAGACTAGCAGTTATTTTCTCATATACTGCGAAGTTATGCGTGTCAAAACCAGTTAAAACATAGATTTTTTTGTTTGAACAAAATATGTAGTTTTAAAGAGTATGTATTATTTTGTCATATAAAGTAATAAATATACTTTTTTGAGCAACGACGCTTCACACATATGAAATTCTACACTGCCAAATGAAATCGCAAATTTGCTTCCTTCGATAGATATGTTATACAACAAGAATCATATATGTTTTCATAGCTGTGAGCAAGGCTATTTAATATTTCTAGTCAGATATCTAATAATTTCAAGCACAGATTTATGTTTTAAATACAGCTGAACATCAATAAGCCAAGTAAACAAAGTTGAACTTCAATAAAATAGTATGTACCATAAAGGGGGAAAAGTCGATTAATCAAAATTTTGTTAACATGAAGGAAGATTAACATTAATTTTAATTATAAACTCCGATATTCAGTGAATATGCTTCTAAATCGCACTTTTCAAATATTTTATGGGTCTTGAACTTTGTAGCTCCGAGGAAAATTATTTCACCATTAGAAATCCTGAGCAAAGAAATTTAAAAACGAATACAGTGAGAATAAATTAAATTCCTAATTATTTATAGAATATTTTCATCCCACCGTTAGGTAGGCAGGAAATTTTTATAAATAATTTTAATTCACCAAGATTTCAAAATCTGATCTTTATTGATAATGAAAAGAATTTTTCAGAAAATTCTTGAAAAGTGTCTAATAAAATTATAAATAAATTAAAAGCTTAACATTTGAAAATATGAAATTCAAACCATTAAGATCCCAACACGCAATATTCTGCAATTAAGTTATAATGTCTCGTATACTTTGGTAGCATAAACTAAATAGACACTAGACGTTAGAAGAGTGTTTAAGAAACTATCCTTAAGTCTTTATGGATCAAGGATAGTTTATCCATAAAGACTTAAGGAAGGTTTATAAACTATCCTTAAGTCAAGAGAAAGATACACACAACCCTTTATTAACTCATATTAAAGCTCACAGATGGCACCAACTTGGGCTTACAAAAGTCAAAACTTTTGACTTAGCTAAAAAAGGTAACGATTAGCTTAAATTAAATGGGGTTAAGTTAGCGGCTTCACAGGTTACTTAACGCGCAGGCTGGCTCTGATGAGTCGGTGTAAAACAAGTCTAATGGCAAGAAGGAAATCTAATCACTAGAGAAATCAAGATAACAACGCGGCATTCAGGCAGGCAAGACACGCTCTAAATTCACCTTCCAAAACCTTCCCTTAAATACTAACTTCTTTCTACCACATGTGAATACACGCGTACTAGTCAATTTGCATTCTGGTAAGAAAGTGTGAGTTGAAAGCAAAAGTAATAGGAATAATAGGAACGGCTGCTTCAAAATAAAATAACTGTTAAGTAAATTCTCACACTTTTCCCTGGCAGAATTTAAGTATACGCAAAAGAAGTCCTTAACGACCTGGTTAAAGAACTTATTCTATTTATCTAAAATTTTCAGAGCCAACCTCTTACAATAAGGTTGAGTTTTTAAGTGTAATGAAAATTTTGTTTTACAATATAGACGGCTGGATCCACTTCAGAAAGTACAAACTTTTCAACAGCTCAGATGCTTCCAGATGTCTGGAAGGAATACGACCAGCAGAAATCTTCTAAAAACACGATATAGCTTTACTTTACATAATCTTATTCTTATTTCAACCTTTCATTTAAATTTACCTGCACGTTCATTCCACACATTTGTTCCATCCCTAACTAATTACAAAATACACAGCAAATGCATTTATGTTAGCATAAATTTAGGTATTTTGCATAATGAAATTCGAAAGGCATACGAAACGAACGTGCGCCAAGTTATATATTGGCGAGAGAAAGTAAAGCTCGTGTGCAATGCAGTATATTTGATTTTCACCCTAGCTACTTGTACCTGGCCAAAGGTCTAATCCAGTAGTACTTTCTTCTCTTTCAGGTACGATGGCAAAGTATATTCCTGTTTATTTTTCTTATTGCATAATATAGGTAAGCCTGATGATATTTAGGACTGATGATGGTTCTATGTAAGTTATTCTTTTGAATACTTCAATTTTAATGTCCTTGAACATTATTACTTTTTGTTATGCTTAAGTTAAGCAGAATTATCCTATTTTATTAAAATAAAGATTTCGTAGTTAATCTTTTGACTTATGATTCTTTAATTCTGTGCTTGAGGAAACGTACTCATTACGCCTTCAGTGCTAATGCACAACCAACAATTTAACATGACTGTTATGAACATGGAATAAACTGACAATAGCGGGGGACTGTTGCCGGAGCAGTATCAACGAGAAATTACATAGAGAAGAATTCTTATGCCTCTAAGAATATCATCTATAACAAAAAATATAGATTTTCCTTTTATTGCGCCTGATATTAACTGTAAGAGCTGAACGAGAAATGGCAGTGAATAATAATTCTTCTCAAAATTCTTCTTCTTTTATAAATCGGCGATATTCTACGAGTAAAGTTCGACTATGTGGTAAAGTAAATTCGTACAGAGTAAACAGAAGAATCTTTTTATAGTCACTTGGTAAAACAAGTGCATACTGAGTAATTTCTTAAATCGTGTCTGAGAGGTATTATTGCAAAAAAGAATTATCTTGATAATATTAAATGAATATGCACTAAAATGTTTAGTTATCATACTTGCTTACTGCACTTGTTATCATAAAACTCGTTGCGAAATTTAATAAGTCAATGAAATGAAGTCTGTGTTTAAGAGTTTGTTTAAAATGTTGCGCAATGCAACATTTTTGGCCCACTTTTCTCCTGAACGTCCCCTACTATCCCTACGATCAGAAATGCCCTTCGCCCCAGATATCCCCAGCGCTCATATTGGAAAACACTGACATAAATCAATCACGGTTATTCAAACATTTCTTCTGAGCAGAGCTTCAAATTTGAAAATGCATTACAGTTTTTCTTTCTGTTCTTTTTAACTCAGAAACTAAGCACTTTTCTACCTCTAATGGTAAAACTACATCTCTAATTTAATTTGTAAGTATTTTATTCTATTCAATGGCCATTCAATGCACTGTAATTAATTTTTTCAGAGCCAAACTTTTGATTAAAAATTCCAGATTTTAACAATTCGAAGGCTTTTATTCGTACCAAATATTAAACTTGAAAAATAGAGAGCTAGATTTCTTTTCTGTGTTTGTTTAGCAAACTTTCTTTTCGTGTTTATTCAGCAGACGAAACATTCAATAATTTTCTCATAGTTTTCCCTGCATCTGTGCTTTCAGTTCCTTGATGACTTCATTTGAGATTTAGCTTGCTCAATTGTAAAATCAATCATAGAATAAGCGATGCAATTATAAAAGAAACATATGAGTTCTGAAAGTATAGTTTTGGAAAATATCGTAAACAAGACTTGTGAAGATATTGTTCATGAGACGTATTTTTCGAGGAATATATTGAATTTTTTATAACTTTTAATCAGCATTTTGCAGTAGCTATGATATGCTTGAGAAAGTCCGAAGCTCAAAACTATAGTTATGATTCAGTTAGATATTTAAAGAACTTCGTATTTCCCTCAATGAAAGATGCTGTTGCTTATAAAATATATAAAGCACGTATCCGGTTAGATTATAGATTTAAAGGACTTACGCTAATAAGCCTTAATTGCAGTTTTTAATTTCATTCATAGAAAATATCTCAACCGGTGCCGATTTCGGAGAGCTCATGTGGCTGTGCAAATTTCAGGCATAGCCCAGATCTCTACAAAGAGCTGCCTGTAGGATTTTGTGGCTCTACTCTTATATGCGCCCTAATATCATGAAATGTGGCGATATGTGTTACGCGATGGTTTTCGGCGCGATTGCGTGTTGTATGGCAACCCTGTTGACGTTGAAAAATCTTTTGCTGGAGTGGTTTAATTGCTCGTTAGTTCGTGTCGTGCGTGTTTTGAAATGGCCTATTTTGCAATGATAGACGTGGTGGGAAGATTTCAGTCGCGTATTTTAGATTGTGTGGAAAGTAAATTTAGTATTAAAAGGCACGGTGTTGGAGTTGTTAACGAGTCTTTTGTTCACGTGTGTGTTTATGAGGACTGAAGTGTATTTTGGAATTTCTGTGGGACTTTTAATACGGAGTCCGAAATGCGGAGTTGCTATGAGAACTCAGACGAAGAAGGGCGTTTCTGATAGTTCTTGTGTGGGTTTGCAGTCAAATGGTTGCTGCTAAAGTATGTGGCTGTCAGCGGAGTTTAAAATTTGGATTGTGGTTTTCATGTAGTAAGTTAACTTTAGAGGAAGTTTTTATCGTTACTTTCGAAATTTTGAGAAAGACATGTGATATAGCAAAATCGTGGCACTTTTGTTCAGAGAAATTTTAAGGCTCTCTTAGTTTGGCCAATGTAAGAGAGCCTTAAAAATTTCGCGTCAAGGAACATGAGGCATATGTTAGAAAAAAGGAAACACAGAAGTCTTCTGTTGCTCAACATTGTTGGTCCGAAAACCACACTTTCAGTTTTTCTGCTGCCAAAATTATTCAAAAAACATCTTCCATTGGAGAACTGGATTTTCTAGAGGCATTTCACATTCATAAAAATCTTTCTGTTCTAGTTAACGATCCTAATTCCAATCCAAATTTGCCTTCGGCCTTTAAAGAAATTATGTTTTAGTTCTGGTTTCACCAACAGATGGCGCCACTTGCTTATTCTTGTCCAGGCTTTCTTATCTTATCTAATCATTATTTCCTATCTGGTTCATTTGCGGTTTTGCAGCTGAAGATGGTGGTTCGGTAAAACCATCGAAACTAGTCCTGTGAAAATTTTGTAAATATAACGCTGATTTTTGTTGTTTGACTTCTGAATTAGTATTTATTCGGCGTGTTATTGTGTCTTAATTAGTGTAGTTTATTTGATTTGTGCGCAATGCCTAGATTGTGCAATTCGTACATGGTTTTTTAAGTTTAAACAGAATGCTGTGTACATGGTATTCTTTGAAATTTATTATTGTTATGTTGATTTATTGAAGCGAGGTGTGCGTAGTTCGTAGATTCCTTCGCTGCCTAGAATGTGCAATTGGTAGATGTTTTTTGAAGTTAAAATGTATCGCTGTGTACATGGATTCTTGTCAAATATTTTTGGTTAGAAACTTTACGTTTTTGCTATCTAAATTTTTATTTTTTGTTTCGGATTTTTAGCTTAAATTGTGTCTTCAAAACGTGGTTTTTGCATGTGCGAAAACTGCGTTTTTGGAGACATTTTAGGCTTAAAATTCGAAATGTAGACCAAAAAATTTAGGTAGTAGTATGGCGGCGTGGAGTTTCTCACCAAAAATGTTTGGCGAGAAATTTGGCGACCTGAGGGCGCATATAAGAGTAGTTCCGATTTTGTTTGAACTTCTTTACCTGTTACAATTATAAAATACTATATGCCTTACCACTTAACTGAATATTCTGATATTGAAACAATTCAGTCTGTCAACAGAGCTTTGTCAGCTTAAAAGAATCAACAAAGGAGTTAAATTATTTCAGCACATTTGTGAAATTTTTTATTTCCTTTCCCCAATTCTATCCTAATTATGGTTTCTTGAAAATATTATCGTTATCCCTATACAAGCACCTACACACAGGCAAAATAGCCTTATGAGGTCAAAAATAAGAAGACATCAAAATAATTCAGTACTTATGGATGAATAATTTCAGACAGCAAATACAGAGCTAACTTCAACATCAAGTCGTAGCAATAAAACTGTGAGATATTCTTAAGGAATTCTTTCAGATTGCATTCAAAATAAAAGACCAGCATAAGGATTTTTTTGTTTAATGGTAGTATGGTTTTTGTTTCCCTATAAAAGTAGGCAAACGTTACAAAATTGTTTCAGAAGTCCCAACGAAACTTAAAAAAACCCATCAGAATTTCAAGAGTGAGGTCAAATCTTTTTCGAATCCGTTTTGATTTGCAACTTGTCAAATGCTTCAGTGGCCATTGGGATATCTCAACGATTGAGGCTTTCTGTTTGTTTTCCTGTATTTTCTTTTCGTTTCGAGAACTTTCAAAGCACTTTCTAGACATCATCAGCGAGTTGTATTTTAAACTGTAACTTTTATGCCTCCGATATTATACCCTGAATTTTACAGTAAAAAATCTATAGCTTCTGAATTTTCTTCTTTGCATGATATTCGATACGCAAGAACTCGAAGCACTTCTTGTGTACAAATAACGCTTATTTTCTGTTTATTTGTCTCTGTTCAGAGCCACGAAAGAAAAGTCATCTTATTTTCATTAATTTTTAGTATAATTTCATAACAACTTTTGAAGAATAATTTTACGGCTTGGATGCTCTGTGCCTTGCAAAAATGCTTTTTTGCAATTTCCTATATATGTATATACAAGCTTGGTATAATAATTATGAACTAAATCTATTCGTCCAAAAAATTTAGTATTCTAAGATTTTTATCCTCTATTATTATTTTTTCCTATCTTTTTTATAACATCAAATAAATGAATTCACGCAACTAAAGGGAAATCATGCTCGTTCTGTAACCCCTGTTAATATAGGCCATTGCACGTTAATGCAGGTTAGAAAATGATAACGTGATATATAATAAAAGAGAAAATGAAGGATACATAGGGTGGGTGACTACGATAAATGAAGTATATCTGAAAATTTATAAGGATTTACATAGTTTTGCAAACCAGTTAGTTTACGCTAATTATATTTACTTTCTTACTTGCTTTCTCGTTTTCCTGCCAGAATGCTAATTTATAGTTCGCGCGTATTCAAATGAGGTAGAAAGAGATAGTACTGAAAGGAAGGTTTTAGTTGGTAGAATCAGGGCGTGTTCCACCTGCTGAAGGCCACGTTGCTAGTTGAATCTCTAGTTAGCGGTTTATTATTTGCGGCGTGCGTTACTCTCGCCACCAGGCTTTACACGCCGATATTAGATCTGAGCACAGAAGCAAGGTAAAATATTAAGCTCAAGACACAAATTGCATTTTCCCTCGACCTAAATTCCATAGATGACGCTCGAGATGCACTGGGCAAACTTAATATTTAACCCTGCAACTGTAACGTGGGGGTAGAAATACTTATTGATTATTAAAGATTATTAAAATCAAAACTTATTGTAAAAAGTGCTACAAATTCATGCGTATGAGCCATATGTCCTCTATCTGCGCAGAGTGTCTTCAGCCTCAAGTGACAGATGGCGAAATTGAGTAAGCAGGTTTGGAAGGTGTAAGTTTAAAAAAAAATGTTCTTTTGTTCATTTATGTATGTTATAATATGATTTTAATTGGGTTATTCACACTTAGTTCACATTAAAGTTTTGAAAAAATGTTTTGGAGCAATGGCGTTATGTTATTCTGTCCTCAAATACAAATTTGGTGAGCTTTTATCATGGGGGTGTAGAGACACCCCACGTTACAGCTTAGGAGGGAACTGTCTACGTTACAGCTGCAAGGTTAAAGACAACTTTCCTCGAATCATACAGAAACTAAAAATCGCCTCAAATATGAGCACTATTTTATTTTGTAATTTTAAGTTAAATTTATTAAGACATCCCATGATGTATGTAGTAAATATTAATTTCCATTTAATTCACTGCTGTATAATAGTCGTTGTGGGCAGTGTTTTGCAGAAAAATTTCTATTACTTCTCTAAGTTCAAAACGTCTCAAGGAAAGTTTTCCTTTGCTGACCCATCGAGCTGCTGTGAGTAAAGCATATCTGGATCTTTGGCTTCGATCTCTAATAAAAGATCGCGAAACGGACTATGATGAAGTCAATGATAGTGAATGAAATTAACCTCTCACACAACTGGTTCAATAACATATGACAGAATGAATTGTTCTCAAATAGCTTGCTGATGAATAAAACAATGCATTACCAGATGTGATGAATATTTAGTTTCTTAACAAGTCTTAAAAATTGGTCCAACTAATCCTTTCTCCATTCCTCACATATTTTTACTTTCAGTTTTAACACATTTTAACTGATTCCCTTGCAAGTTGTTCTGTGCTAGCATTTTCGCGACTTCTTGAAGCTATCTTTATCTCTAGTGATTACATGCAGAATATTCATAAAAGCTTATTCTTCAGTCACCTCAACTCAATATTGAGCCCTCAGATATACAGCAGCAGTTGGACAGTGTCAATGTCTGTCGACGCATCAGTAGGCAACGAAAACCACTTGAAAGTTTTTGACCTTTTTTTTGATTGTTGATGTGTCTCCATGTCCTCAACACTTCTAACAGTTTTTCTCGCTGAAAGACCGACAAATAGAAATAAATCCTTTGCCTCTGGGCACATTTCGTCGGCTAGCACAAGCGAACATGTATTAATTAGTTCACCATCAGTATATGGTTTCCTTTTCATAGCTAATAAATGAGCTATTCGTATTACCCTTTTTACTTTTACGAGTAAATTGCCCAGTGATGAAAGAAGCCTTTTTAAATTTATCAGTTTAGAGATCCTTCATTTTATGTGAATTTTAAATATTGTGTCGAGTGCTTACCTTAATAATGACGACAAATATTATACTCTTTCGCACAGTTTTTATGTTATTACGAAATAAACATAATACTTTGTCATTTAATTCTATGACAAAATTAATTCTCACTTCATTCTGATTGGACATTCAAAGTCCACTGTTTTGAATCTCTTATTATCTGATCTTGGAAGCGATATGGCAGCGATGAGCAATGAATAAAATAAAATGGAAACAACCAAATGTCATAGAGAGCCACACACATGGCAGAACAGTAACACATGCCCTGCTAAAGCAAAAATGAGAGAACCAGCAACATTTGTAGCGCCACATTGATAAAATCTCAACTTGACTGTCGGTAGTTGCGTCAGAGAGCGAACTTTGATTTACTCAAATTTTTTTCATGTAAATACAATATTAACCACCCCCACGAGCCGGATTAAAACAGGAGGCGGGTCGTGTTTGGCTCGCAGGCCATAATCTGCTGATCGCCTGAATAGTAGATAGCGTGCGCAACAGTTACCGAACCTGCATCAGTGTCTGAGAAGGTCACACTCCATGCTGACGGACTCGTATCTATCTGTTCTTATTTCGAGCAGAACAAGCAGTTTTCATAACAACTGAAAATAGAAAGAACTCCAAACAAATATCTTGTTTTCGTTTGCTTATCTATCTGAACATTTGTACCATTTTGCATAATAACGATATTTCAGGAATTCATTGAATATGTGCTATGTATCATTTCTTTAAAAGATCTTTAGTTATCTTTAGTTACCAGAAAGATGACCCTTCACCTTAGCAATTCTCAAGAACTAAAAAACATTGGATTGCTCTTGATTTAGCACAAGATTCTGAAAAGATCTATTATTTAAATTTCTGCATGACAGTTGTCCATAAAAACCTGAACTATATTTATCTCATCTGGACTACGTTTTCTTAAAATGCATAGCATATGTTAGACTCTTTAATAGCCCTGCATTAAAAAAAGGACATATACTTGGAAAATATGCGTTTTTAATTTCTCTTCGAAGACAGTTCTGATATTTCAAGAGACAGAAATCTTTAACGTTGAAGAAGAATGACACTGGTCATCTCTGTCATTTTCTTTTCTCTGTTCGTGACATTTTAAAAGGAAAATAATGCTTCATTGAACACACCTCATCTTTCTCTTTACATTTTGTTTCAGATGAATTCCCTCAAATATTACTCCAGAAAATATTCTTAGGATTATATTTAGGAAACGCTTACATAACAAAAAGATTTCAGTGAAAATCATTTTGTGAAAGTTTTCCTAACAGGGAAATTAAATAAACGAAACTGCGCATTAAAGCAATGCTAAAATCAAATGTATTCCCCTTTTTTAATAAAACATTTTAATGTACCAGTAACATAGGTTTAAAAAGTTTAGAATTTTACAAGGAAAACCTTATATAAAATTATTGTGATACAAATTTTTTAATTCTGTTTTGCAAATACGAAATTTATCTTCCCTTATGGTATGTATAAAACGAAACCTCCAAATAATGAAGTGCTTACTATGCTTTTATAAGTTGTAATAAACCTTACAACTCATAAAAGCATAGTAAGCACTAATTAATCAATTATCTTATTATCTGAAATACACTATCACTTCTACTTTTGGTCAGCTCTCGTCAGGATGGGTTTAGTTGTGCTTATAAATGGGATGATAAGTCTCCTGACAGTCTCAGTAGGGGCTAACTAGAGTGAGATACAAAATTAAACATAAAAATTTCGATTAATGCAAAATATGCGGAAATATTTGTAATTAATAGTCTCATGAGGCCAGTTTCAAAATTAATAACCAGTGCAGTTCTTACTGAGCCATTAACAGTTAAACCAAGCAACTTTTATTCCGTATTTACATTTTGAATCCGAGAGAAAGTATTCTTATTGCTTAGTGATAAATACTTAAAAATAATATTAGTTAGTAAATTCGTTCTCGAATATCTCCGAAAATTTTGCATGCAAAAATATTGAACATTTTATGTTCAGCATATGAAAATATAATGAACGTTTTACTAACTAGGCATTTTTTTTTCGAGAAATATTAAAAAGCTAAAGCTTTTTTATACTTTAAAACCTAATTTCAACTATATAACAGAAGCCTTCTTAAAATCACAAAGTTGAAACTGCTTTCATAAAATTTTCTGTCTTCTTCCGACAAACTTTGAAGTTAAAAGTATATATTTTGAGTTGAAAGAATATGCTTTTTATATTATAGAAATAAAATCATTTCCTATCTTTTTTGAACGCTCTACCTACATATTTTATTGCATCATCTCCTTTCAACCGGAGAAGGAATCGGGATCATTCCGATGTACCAACCATGAATTCTCTACCAACTGATTTATCAAAGTAGTTTCCTTTAGTCTTTTAACTTAATTTCTTGTTCTAGGGAAACATATGGTTTTAGTCTTCTGTCTCTACTTCGGTTGAGGGATGCGACACTTACGCGCAGCGTTGATGAGATCCGTTTTCATGAACGCTTAAGTTTTTCTTGTGCTAGATTTCAGTGCAAAGTGCCAACATTCTCTCCTGAACAAAGGAACTACCGTTTTATCAAATTTAGTATCAATTTCTTCTTATCCTTTTTTTTAAATGGTGGGCACTAGCTATTTTAGGCTTCGGCCACTACTAAGGCCACAAGCAATGGTCATTTTATTTTTGGTGGCACCTAATAGGAGGCTACCGGTACCTCCTATGAAGGGACCGACAATTTTGATCCATGCCTTTTCTGGGATTCGGAACCGGGCTCTTCGCTACGGCAGCAGAGTCACTAACCACTTTCCTATCTGGGCGGTTTCTTATCCGTTGTAAGGGGTGCGTATATTTAAAACTTTTGCCGTTATTTTAACTGAACCGCATTCCTACATGCGCCAATCAGTACAATAAATGTAACAATAAGTGTAAAAAAGGTACCTACACCTCACGAAATGGGCTGACAATTCTATCATTTCCGTTTTGGTAGAGATCGAGAAAATTTATATTGCTTTCCTTCCTCTCATGCCTTGAAGATATGGCTTGAAATTGTACTAGACTTGCATATAGCATGTGTTATTTCATCGTTTTCAAATTATGTTTGAATATCAAATTTTCTAAAAAATCTTAAAAGCAATTTACCAGGTGTTTGTGAGTAAAATTAGGCGATAAATTTTAGCTTCGTGCCAAAAATAATTTTTGCTATACATACTGCTAAATTATATCCACTCTTACATGCTTTATTTATTTTTTCTCCTTCGTAAACAAGTGCTTGCTAGAACATGACATTTTTAATTCTTTAATAATTCTGCATTTTAATGAAATTTTTTTTGGCTTTATAGAAAAAATATTAACTGTTGTTAAATTTCCTCATATACAAGTATTTTTGTCACATATTTTTCCACATGTTTTTTTGTCCTACAGGCAAAGAGGTTTGTGTACAACAATAGTCTTCTTTTCTTAATTGTGTTCGTGTATTTGTCATTAGAAAATATGTTTGTTTGTTTAGTATGAGATTTTGACATACTCACAATTGTACGCGATAAGATAGTAGAATTCCAGCTGCTCGATTCCAGCTATCTTCGATGATCAGAATCGCCCATTTGCCTTTCTAGACCAAGTCAAATTAAGCTTTTTGTTAATTTTTACAAGTGTTTTGAATTTTATCTTTCAATTACATAGAAGATAATACAATATAGTACAGTTTCGAAGAAGATTTTAAAAAGGGTTTTAATAGATATGAACAAAATGTAACTTAATCTACATTTAATTGTATTTAATACAATTTTCGAAAAATAAATGGATTAAAAACGTTGATTAAGAAACAGTTACGAACTACAATATAAGGCTATTTTTTATTGTTTATCTTGTGTATTTTTACTTCTTTTTTTTAATTTTATTTTGTTTTAATTTACGGCAAGCAATAGCCATTTTTAGGCTTTCGCCACTACTAAGCCCGGAAGTGGTGGCCCATTTATTATGGACGGACCTAACAGGTGGCCACTGTTACCTCCTACGACGGGACAGACCAAGACTTAGAACTTCTATTTATCCCTAGGACAGGCAATTTACATCCATACCTTCTCCGAGATTCGAACCTGGGCTTTGCGGTTCCGCACTAGGCTCTCCCTAACCACTATACAGTCTGGGAGGCCAAAAAAAAAATAGACTAAACAAATATGCTGTTTCAGTCTTATGCTATTATACTCTGCAACGTTTCTGCAGTTATCTATTTTTATCACCTGTATGGTGTACGGAGCATTGCGTAAGTTATCAAACTATTATTTTTTACTGCTGAGATTATTATTTTCACTGTGTAATTTATATTTAAGCAAAATATGATAAATAAATAAATTAAAAGTTACTTTACCTGCAGTCCAGTGTAAAAGTATTTTACCAACAGAATAAATATAGCCGAATTAACTGAAATTTCGAATATCAAGATGTTGTAGCTACATTTAGTTGATGTATATGAAGGCCTATTGTATTTAAAAAAGAACAGATTCCATCAAAATATAAAAATATGCCAATTCCTTTTTCAGTTTCATTAGCATTTTTATTAAATTCTATGAATTTTGTATTTTTGGAAAGCTGAAAGCGTTAAACAGAATAAGTTTTCAAAGCATAGACAATGTAGCAAATAGTTATGAATTTTGTGCAAGTCTGATAACTGCCTTTCTCTGCCTGTATATAAATACAACTAAAATTTTTCTATCTTTAGGTTACTGTATGTTTAGGTTTTTTTAAGAATAGGAGTCAAGGCTTACACATTTTATAATGATATTTAAGTTTTAAAGGTTATAATTAAAAAAGAAATTAATTAAAAAATCAGTAAAGTTTACGAAATTTATTTACAATTTAACTTCGTTGAAGTATATTAACCGAAAAAACTTGAGGGAATGTTTTCCGGTTAAGGCCAAATTACAATTTATAATTTTTTAACCAAAAGTAAATTGAATTTGTAAGATATATAATCAAATATAAACCAAATTTAAGTAATATTACGGAAATAAGAGTTTGAATGCTAGTTTTTTTAAAACAATCTTCCATGTAATGGTTACAAAATTTGGTATTTAGACATAATTTTAGGACAGAAATGAGATATGAATGAGACAGAAATATGATATGAATATTTATGAAACAATATTTGCTTAAATAAGGGCAAAACTGGTGCTAATGTAGATAAAAGTAATACAAAAATGTAAAACTTTCCAGAATTTTTGTCCTGTTTTCAAAACACATTTTATACTTATTCCGTAATTTTGAATTGTCTTTTCTCCCCTACGTGTTTATTAAACTCATTGCGACTAAACCTAGTAAAATTTCAGTACTACAGTAATTTCGTATTATGTTATGAATAATCCATTTAAATTCAGTCTTTAAATTGATTTACCGTAATTTCCGGAAGAAACGCCGCGGCGTTTACGTGTTTAAAACTTAAATTTTCAGCGGGTGCGGCGTTTCTACCCATGCGGCGTTTAGGTGCACTAAAAATAAAATATTTCCTATGATGGTCATTGTACATAGTTTGGATGGCCTTGTCATTGTGCATAGACTGGTGCTGTTCCCACACAAAAGACCACTCAGTTGCTTTTTGCGAACGTTATTTTGTTTACATTCTTTCCCTTGAACATGCCTTATTCACCCTAATCGAGATCTCAAAACAATAACATTCTTCCCTCTTTCAAATCAACATTCTCATCAGTTTGAATAGTCTCTCTCCTCTGCCATTCGATGAATCTTCCAGGACCCATCCTCTCCCCACCCCTGCCTTTTCTGCAATTTTTTTCAAAGGCGGACACGACTCCACCTGCCTCGCAATAACGAACTCTGACGTATTTCCCCTTCAGCATGAATGGATTTTTCTTGGCATTCTGCCAAATACAGATCCCATCAGTTTGAGTACAAGTACTTGCTGAATAGTTTTTAATTAGAGAACGGAAAATTTTTGAAAATGTCTCTAAACGACACAGAAGCTATACATTTCTTACCTTTAATTTATTTTTGAGTTATGGTTTCATTTCATGCATTTTTCTTAACTGGTATGTCATATATCAGGACTTAGGTTGAGTTTTTGCATTTATACGGCCCACGACTATGTCACGCGCAATTTAATCTATTGCGGCGTTTACGCTGATGCGGCGTTTCTGTGTAATTTTAATTTTTTTCCCGCCATTTTTCTCGAGTGCGGCGTTTACGCTGATGCGGCCTTTCTTCCGGAAATTACAGTAAATTGATTGAGTCTTTAAATTCCAGAAGTTCAGTTATTTTGAAGCTGATAGAGATAGAAAGCAAAATTCTGCAACCGTGTAGCTGAACTGAAATTTGTGTCTCTTTTTACTTTTTCATTTTGGCTTTGGGGGAAAAAATTTGCATCTCATAGCTACATATATTCTTTCCCTGTTATTTTCTAGAAATAACGCAACTGCATTTCCCGCTAACACTGTTAAGTCATTAGGTGGATTTAAGTAAGAGACACGAAAAATGAGCAATGTCTTTGCCGAAACTTAGACCTGGACCTCTCCGAATACGCGACGAGTGTTATTCTGTTACATCACGAAGGCATGCTGAAAGGAGGGAGAAAATAACTTATAACGTAATCTAATCAAAAATTGTTTTGCTCTTTAAACTCCTGAAGCTTTATATTACTATATTACATTTTCCCATTCAAGTTAAAGTTGAGCAGGCGCAGTAATGCAGCTTATCATTTATAAATATGACGTATGAAATATAAAATTTATTTTATCAATAATAGACAGCTTAGTGATGGTTGCAACCAATACGCCCCGAGTGTGCTACCGTTACACCACGAAGGCATGCTGAAAGGAGGAAGAAAACACCTTATAATACATATTGCGTAATAACTTTCCATTAAAATATTATAAGAAGCCAAATAATATAGATAAAACTTTAGTACACATTTTATTACGCTGACAATTTAAATTTTGTTTTAATAACGACATATGGCATTCTGCTTGTAAAATTATATAAGAATTAAGAGATTTATTTAATTGCCGCGCATACTTGCAAATGGGAAAACACAGGAAGGCTGAGAAGACTCAGAATTACTATTTTGCTTTCTCCTCAACAAGATATATATACTCTAATTAAAAAAATTCCCTTCGTTTGCTTGAGAAATAAATGTTTTAACACGTGCAGGACCAGAAACTCTTTCATATTTTTTAGATTAGAAAAGCACTTACTCGAATGTTGTGTAAAAACGTATCAACAGCAGAAACTCTTTGCCTTTCTCAGGTTAGATAAAATAATTAGTCACCTTTGTTCCGCTACATTTAAATCACACTTCATTTAATCTGTACAAATTTAAATGTTTTATTCATTGCAGTTTGTAATAGAAGAAACATTAATCAGTACCTTACTTTTTCTTAATTTGGTAGTTTTAACTCTTTGAGTAAACTAAGTGATATATCCCAGCTGATCTCTCTCTTCCGGCTTTTAATTTAATTGCTGATAAATTTACGCATTTCTGTCTACTTTGTAGAGACCAGGATTCAAACCACGGATGCTCCAGTTGCTAGCTGGGTATGGTATTACTTACAATCTGAAGATCTCATGGAAAATGCGATAATTTTTATAATTTGGATATGCATTCACTTTTTATTAACCTTTCAACGTAAATATTCTTATATGTATTGAGACCTGCACCATATTTTATCTAATGTAGATGATACGGTGTAGAACCCATACCGTTCGCAGTAACAACAGCTGAAAAATCTGTTTACTTCAGTAATGTCAATTTAATGATGCATATCATTTTATTATAGACCAGAATCTATGCAAGACTTCATCACTCCATCAAAACATTTCATTCTGTTCATCTGCGGGATTTAGAATACTCATCTATAAATATAAGTGTGATAATGAGAATAATAAATAGAAAAAGATCTGTCACCAAATAATTGAATCGCGATCGATGCTGCTATATATGCGACAGCTTATAGTTCGCACCAAATGTCTGCACGCTCCATGAATGTTATGAGCATTTCTGCTCCGTTAGGTACGAATTACTGTTATTTATAGCGCGGCAAGCTTACTAATGTAGCCGCCGAAAAACCCCTTTATTATGAGCATTCTACCATTTGGAGGACATGCTTCATAGCAGTGCTTAAGTGGTGCTTAGAAGTGTACGATAGAATGTGCCAGAGACCCCTTACGAATTGCATTAGGTCAGATTACTGTTATCGAGTGCCAAAACGATTCAACTGTGAACGTTATGAGTTTGTATTATTCAGATAAAACTAATGAGTTTTCTGTGTGATTATAAATTTCTTTAAAAATAAAAGAGTGCTAGAAGCCTTTATTTAAAATCCGATAATCTTGAACGCCAAATGATTTCAATTTAAGCTGCCATTTTTATTTTTCGTACGTGGTTACTGATAAGAAAGAAATCCCAAGCACGAAACTGTCTTTTAAAATAGCCAATTCTAATTCATTGCTTTACTTTTAAAAGCTTAGTTTCAGATTACGGCCACTATCAGTAACTTACATCAAATATCTCTGTCCCTTTCTCTTTGATTACTTTGCTATGTTTGCAGACTTCTCTGCGAAACACCATAAAATGTGAAAAATTTCCACTCTAAATGTTTAAACAGTAGAAAAAAGAAATGTGGCCTTGCTTTTTAATTAAGAGCTCGCAAATGCTTTAAAACGTTATTATTAAATATAGATGTAAAAATTCTTAAAGATGCCGCAAAGAAACATTTTTAAATGCAACATTTATATCTATATCTATACATATATCTATATCTATCTATCTATCTATCTCTATAAATATTTCCAAAATTTATATTATACAGCATCAAAAACTATATATGCATACACCATATACATTCTATAACTATTGCATTTTTTTCTCTGCCGCCCAACAGAAATAGTAGTTAGTGACTATAAATGCAGTACCGAAGGGCGCGGGTTCGAGTCCTGGAGAAGGCATGGTTGCTTGTAAATGTATATTGTCTGTTCGGCATGGGGGCACTCTAAATACGAGGCGAGCCGAAAGCCCTCTTGAGAGGTTGGGGGTAGGAGAAGAAGGGTGCCCTTCCCCCGGGCTGCTCGCTCTCAAAATTGGGGGAGGAAGTAAGCTAGAAGTGTACTGTCTCTCATATGGTGCTCAAGGCTCCTGCCAAATACAGGTGCATATGACATGTGCTGACTTTTGTCAGACAAGTGAGACCGGTAACAACAATGACAACAACAACATTCTTTTCACTGCAGGAGTGAGTGTATTCCGTCATCTATTTTTAAAGACGAAAAGAAAGAATAAGTAGTGCAGGTGAAGGAAAATGCATAATATTCATTTGGCGGGGGAAAAAAATAAAAATAAAAAAAAAAAAAAAAAAACGAAATTACTTTAAAATACCGATTTCCCGTTAAAGTCTGGAACGAAATTACATCCTGCTCTGGGGAAATTAAGAAAATATTAAAGACATTTGAATAATTAACGCAATAATCAGTGTAAAGAAACAAAATTTATTGTAATTATTTATGTATAGAAAACTATAAAATAAAATGAGATATTATAGACGATGTAAACAAAATGCTAAAAAATGGACAATATAGAATGTTACAAAATTAACTTAAAAACATATAGGACATTGGTGCTGAGAATGTCATTAAAGGCACTGAAAAGTCATTCCAACTAACAATAAGAAGTTCCGAATTAAGTTTGTTAAAAAATTATCAGACAAATTTTTGTCTACAAATCTGATTTTTCCGCTAAACTAAATTAGAACTAAAAGAGTAACCAACATTAGCTATGATGTACAAGGTAACCAAAACCTTTCTTCCTGTTTTTTACAGTCAGAAAGAAAAAGTACAGATAATAATCACCGCTAATCCTCATCCGCATCCAGTGCCTTTTGACAAAGAGTAGCTAGTTGTGCGATGCCATCAAACAAATAGCTACTCTTTATACTCTTTAGTAAAACTTTGTAGTTTTGGACGTAAAGAAGTCCTTGAGGGCCTTTTTGAGGTCTGGCCCGTTGTTGAAGGATTTCCCATGAAGATTAAATTAAAAAACTAAAAAAGTATTTTATATGACGTATTGATTATGTTTTCGTTTTTTAAATTTAAAAAAGTTGTATAAAATGCGAAATCTACCTTTTCCTACGTTCCTCCAGTTCCTGTGCTTACATTTAAGAAAATATTTACAGCTTAGAAAAAACAGAACACAAAAAGTTTGACTCACGTACAAGAAAAATCAAGCGAGAAATTTGGAATTAAAGTTGGAGATCACGTTTAGAGGTCGTATATATATATATGTATATATACTATATATATAGTTTTATATAAAAGTAGAAAGTAGTAAACTAAAAAGAGAGATCTATTCGGTCAAAAAATTTGCGCATTAGTAGTTTTTACAGTAGGTTTTTTTTTTTTTTTTTTTCACGTGAACTTTAACTGCTATAGTATTTTATTATTGTTTATACTTGATGTTACTTGTGTACTCTGGAATTGCAGTATCAAATGTGCTTTAAAGCATTAGCGAATTTTAATTTTCCTCTTCTGTGCAAATATATGAGAATTTTAACATTTGTATGATTTTTCTTTCGATTTAGAGCTTAATGAGTTTTTAACGAAGTTAACTGCGTAGAATTCAGAATTTGAGCAATATCTACACTACCCGACATTGAAAATGCAACACTAAGTAGGAGTGGCCAGAAGGTGATGAAACTCGAAAACGACGACGAGAGAGGCAACGAAGAATAAATGATCTTTACATCGAAATGACATGTATAATACAATAACAGGTAATTCAAGGCCTTTCGACGTTCCCGCATCTGTGATCGTTATCCGCGCCGTCATCCTCGCATAACAGTCATTTCCTCCACATAACATGAGACCGTAGTTCAAATCAGTCTTCATTCTTGCGCTTCCCACAAAATGAAACACAGTAAGCGGAAACGAACCGAGGGAAAAAAATTAAGGGATTCGAACATCTTCCCCAGCTGTCATTACCATGGTTATGAAGCAAGCTGGGCGGGAGAATGTCCTTGAAATGCCTATTTTAACCTAGCACACAATAATTTGCAATTAGTTTTTAATAAGTATTTTTATTTCACGGAAATTAGTTTCTGTTTACTCCGTAAGACTGTACTCATTTGCTGTGTCACTCGTAAATTTCCCATTTTGTAACAGCAGTCTTCAATAGTAATAAAATAACTTTCTTTTCGTACCTTTTGTTATAGTTAAAAGGAAAACAATTTTATAACTAGAGGCTAGATTTTTAATTTAGAATTTAATTTAAGGAAGCATGCGAAGGCTATCTGCTTGAACTCTATCACAGTTTTGTCCAACAGCACTCTAGAATTGGATTCTGCATATCGCCTATTATCTTCACTTAAATTTAAGCGCTCAATACATTCCTAGTCTGATGTTCAAAACCAAGCTTACGGCGTGCGCTGTCAGCCTCCGTCGTTCCGGACATCATCTATGATGGCCTAATCGTTAGAATTCTAAAGAGAAAATCGGGGCTTTATGCATTAAAAAAGAAAAGTAGTTTGTAATTTTTTTTTATTTTTCAGTTTGTGTTTCAAACAAAAACAAAAAAAATTAATAAACATTGAAATAATTCTCGAAACTATTTTGTAAATTAGTTATATTAATGTTCATGATTTAATGCATTATTGTTAAAACTATCAGGTAAAAATATTCGAATAAATAAATCGCAAATAATATACTTATTACTAGAATGCCTAAACTTAATTATGCAATATATTCACTTGGCAATGCATCAAATTAATTATGAAATATTTTCACTCAATAAAGTGCTATAAAGGAAGTCTTGTATGTTAAATATGGAATCAACTGTGTTGATTACACTGAATTACTTAGCTGTTCGGGTCTATCTACTTTTCTGCCGATGCATTCCGCAAATGAATCTTTAAACTAGACCAGAACGGCTGATTAAAGGTCCGTGAGTTAGAAGGACTTAGAAGCTCTAAAGCGACTGGATAAAATTTGATAGTAGGTAAATCCATTAACTCATAAAGGGTTGATGAAGGTTTAGAATTACTCTTTCTATGTAACTCAAAACTCTTTTACTTTTCAGAGATGTAATTAAAGATTTAATGAGAAACCTCACCAGAAAACTAAATTCTATCAGGTTATCGGATGAAGTGCGAGAATTGCATTTTATAGAACAAGATTAACTGATATAATCCTGGAAATGAAATGCCTTTGCTAATGAATTTTAGGAAAAGGCATTCTAAAAATAGCAGTCACTTAAAATAAATTTTGGAAGATTTATTTCGAAAATACTTTTTTTAAATTTCCATTTTATCTCTCTCGCTGCTAGAATCCTTTAGTTGTACATAGATATAATTTAAAATTAAAACTAAAAGCAAATTCGAAAATTATATTGAATTAATTGAATAATTATATTGAAAATTATATTACAGCAATGTGGAACTGAAAGCGGAATTCGCTTTCCGAATGCTTAAAATTGACATACATAAAAAATTTAAACATTAAATAGTTCTGCACTGAAATTGAAATTATTTAATTATAATTCTATATATATATATATGCGTTTCTGTGCTTACTGTATGAAAATTTACTGATTTACATCTACGTAATAACTGATAAAAATGATTACATTAGAGATCGTTCACAAAAATGGAGAAATTTTATACAAAGAAGTTGTCATTACGGCCGCTTGGTACGCATCTTTATTTATGCATAGCGTTTTTGAAGTAAAGTTATAGTGCTAAATAAGGGTAAGATTTGTTGCCCATCTTTGAATAATTACAAGAGTATATTTTACACTGGCGATAAAGAGAAGAGGTAGGCAGATCACATGTTAGCTGAACAGAAGTAGGCGTGGGAAAAGCGAAGAGTGATTAATATTAGATAAAGAATAACACCCTTTATTTTTCTCAAGACATTATCTCAGAACTGTGTTTGTTGATAAAAGTTTTAATCTGAATAGTGTTGACAAAAGGACTTGTCTAACTTTTGCCATTATGTCAATATTTGCATCAGATGTGTTATGATAATCACATGATAGCTATTAGCATATAATTACATACACATGATAATTCTCTTCACAAGTAATTATTTCAAAAATTTTACCATTTTTAAGATGGAAAGAGAAAATGCATAAATTAGAAAGAAGACTATATGGGCTATTACAAAATGCAGTTAAAATTTTATTTATATACTATATTGAAATTTTTGAGAAAATAAATGACATAGACAGCATACATATATATATACACACACACACAAACACACCATCTGTGTATTCAAAGATTTTAGAACTATTTTTGAATAAATTCTATCAAATTTCAGGAAGGATAAGTGATAGCATTTTTTATTATGCTATTTCAACTTGATTTTCGTAAAACATCGTCTGCTTACAGACAGAATTCTTTGTATAGTTAATCGCTTCCTTTGATACAGTAAACATCTGCTGACATGCATTCAAAAGCAGAGCGATATTAATGCGCTGCTATACCTATTTGATTTAAACCAAGTGACAACATATATCAATTTTTATTATTTCAAAAAAAATTGCGACTGAAATTGAAACAGTGCTTTCTTTATAATACTGAGTTAAAACAGTCATCTACGTTTGTTGGAGAAAGTTTCACTTCTTCCAGACAAATTTCTCATTTCAAAATCCTCGATTAAAGACGATGCTGCTGGTCTTTTTTAATTAGACAAGAATAATTCAAAACGATTTTTTTTCACGAAGAACTGACGGTGAATTTCATATTTTAAAAAGCTGTATTAAACAGATTTTTGAATAGAATTCACAACGTTAAGCTAGAAAAACTTTAATCGAATAACTGGTGTCAGCTGTGCCATCACACAGTTCTGTTCTCGACAAACAGTTTCTGACAACGAAAAGTGTGCAATGCTTAATTATTCTCCTAATTCAACAGGTATAATAACCGCAAACTATTTTTCTTCCTTAAAGCAAAATCCTGTCTTAAAGTTCATTATTTTTATAACACTGAATAGATTCAAACACAGCAGCCAAAGACTTAAACAGTATTTCAAATGATAAATTTTACGTAAGAATTAAGCAGCTTTATGGGCATGCCAAGCGTTGTATAGAATTGAAAGAATTGCATATTGAAGGCTAAGACATAAAAATGTTGCTTTCTGTAATTTTCGATTTTGTAAGAGCTTAGACTTAAAGCTATGCAGATGTACTCTATATGTAAATTTTAACAACTATTTTAACGGAATATGTTTTTCAATCACTAGTCACTTGCTGGTTAAGCATTAATCGGGAATGGCCGAAGCCATCGGCCATTTATCCGTAACATCACCGAGAATTACATATGAGAGAATGGTTAATCACTTTACCGAGCATGACGAATTAAACAGAATATATACATACACTGATCGAAAATGAAGTCCCAATACCAAGAAGAAGCTATACTAAATAAACTAAATTTAGAAGGAGGCATGTTTGCATAACTGAAACAGGACATCTATTCATATTTCGCACTAGACGAATAAGTGTGGCGCCACTAGCGTCACTCTGAGTATGTTTTAAAAATACGTGATATAAGCTTGATCTGCTTTGTTTACCTTCCTGTTGTGACCGCGATATCAGACAAGGATGCCTTTAAATACTAGAAGAAGAAGGCAATATCAGCAGCTTACTGAGTTTGAACGAGACCGTGTTATATGGCTACGAGAAGGTGAATTTTCTTTTCGCGATATTACAGAAAGACTTGACAGGGATGTATCCACTGTGAATGCGTGTTGACAGCAGTGGTCAGAGAAAGGTACTGATGGCCATGGGGAATGGGCTTTCGACTCGAGATGAAAACCAAAGCGAATAATACCATCTTCAGTGAAACATATATCGGCCATCAACGCCAAGCACGCAGGCTATCAGCAAAGGCGCAGACCAGAGGGAAAGTACTCTCTCAAATAGGCTGGGATCCTGCAGCACATGTGTCACCGCTCAAAGGGAAGATCGCCTATTTCATTCCATGTCTGTGGTGCATCATACTGTAACTGCGGCAGACATGCGAGCTTTGGTTGGCACCAGAGTGACATCAAGGGAGCCTTTGACTCCCTTTGGTGGCCAGACGTAATAAATTTGCTGCACAACATAGCCTGCCCAACAGCCATTATTACCATCCTTCGCTCGTACCTTCAAGATCGAAGTGTACAAGTAACATCAGACAGCGGCATTTTTGTCAAAAATGTTTTTAGAGGATGCCCACAGGGGTCATGCCTTGGACCAACACTGTGGAATATAGTGGCAAACTCGGCATTTCGTCAGTTTGAGAGCGTAGAATACTCTCGAATCATAGCCTATGCGGACGATTTTATGCTATTTGTGGCAGGAAGAAGTAACCTCGAAATGAGATCTCAATACTGTCTTGATCTGTTCTCCAAATGGGCCAGAGCACATAAGCTTCAGATTTCGGCAGAGAAAACTAAATCTTTGCTCATAGGACCCAGCAGGCAGCTAAGACGCAACCCAAGCATTAAACTCCATGGGATACCGGTAAAATGTTTTCCCCAATTGAAATATCTTGGGCTATTATTCGACAACAGACTTTCTTGGATGCCACATGTCAGGAATCTTAAGACTCGAATTAGCATCCTAAGCAACAACATGAGACGCATGACTTCACATAAATGGGGTATCTCATCTAAGCTACTAAAAATTTGGCATAGAACCATTACAGAAAGAGTAATAACTTATGGAGCAGCAATCTGGAGTGGCGAACTTACCTCTCATATGAAAAGATCCCTGCTCTCTATTCAGAGACAACAGCTACTTCAAGTATGCAGGGCCTACCGTACCACGTCAACACTAGCCCTACAACAACTAGCAGGAATTCCTCCCCTAGATTTGATAGTAGAAAAGGAGGCAGCTATCGTAAGGGTTACCAGGCTGGGTCAAACTTCAACACTCTGGGGTCATAGTTATCACCACTCGGACTACGAGGAGCAAAACAACTGCAATAACTTTCATCCAGCAGCTTTTAATCTCTCTGACGGTATCAGTATAAACGACCAACCAATTCAGAGGTACTGTAATAACCTTTTCACAGATGGCTCCAAAACTGAGAACGGCACGGGCAGCGCCTTCTGTAGACTAGAAAATGGAGTTGTAACATTCGAGTGGAAAAGGAAATTAGGCTCGAACCACTCGGTATACCAAGCAGAGCTTCTAGCTATCAGTGCTGCAATTAGATATGCGAACACATGTCAACAGGAGAAATTCTCCATACTCAGTGATTCGGCATCAAGTCTGGCGGCTATCGCAAGTCAAAACAGCCGGAGTCCATTGGTATACAGAATTCAGAAACAGCTTCTGACAATGTCTATTTCGCAAAGACCCACTTTAAAATGAGTTCCCGCTCACACAGGGATTCAAGGCAATGAAGCCGCTGACCTACTGGCCAAGCAGGCAGCCAACTGCACGGATATATTAGAAAGACCAACTAAACTTCCTTGGTCTCATATTAAGCGAACAACTTTGACAAGTCTGCTACAAAATTGGCAAAGTAGATGGACAGAGGCAGAGGTAGGACGAAGGACATTTCGCTTAATGCCAAAAGTTAACATGGAAATAAAGACCCACTGTGCTAGCCTAACACAGTTCTTGACAGGTCATGGACCATTCCCAGTATACCTGAACAGATTCAGACTTAGGGATACTCCTTTCTGCGAATGCGGAGAGGAAGGCGACACGGACCATTATTACTTCCATTGTGTACATACAAGAACCTGGCACTTGAAGAAACCAGCGGACTGTGCCTGGGCAATGTGGACGACTAACACACTCAAAAACAGAATAGCCCTTGATAAAATAGAGAAAATCTCAGGACACTGCCTAAGCAGAAACAACCGTGGATAATATTATAATGTTTCAAAAGTTCAGAACTTAAAGCAGATAACCAGAATAACGCTTAGTGCCTTGCAGTTAACAATATGTAAAAACTGTTATTAGTATATAATATTCAACCTTGTTACTCTGGAGTCTTCCCCGCCGTGATGGTATATAATTCCGTTTGGTTCATGTCCGTGGTCGGAAGCCATCATAGCGGTGCACTCACTCACTCACTCACCATAGTGACACATCAAACTGTAGCAAAGCTGTTCTCGAGGGACAGTTACTAGCCAGATGCCTGTGGACGCCTTACATCTAATTTCAAATCGTCGCCCTCTTCAAATTCGGTGATGTTAAGCTAGGGCTAGATGGAGGACGAAGTGAAGATTTGTTGTGTTCTCAGATGAATGCCGTTTCTGTATCGGTGACTGTCGTATGTTGATTAGCAGGAAGTCAGGTGAGCGATTGGAACCAAGCTGTCAGCGATGTTGGACCTACACCTAGAGTTATGGTCTGGTGAGAAATTTCCTGTGACAACAGAAGCACTCTCATAGTTATCGCAGGTATCGAGAGAAAATCTGTACGTCAGATTAGTGACGGAAGCGGCTGTGTTTCCATTCTTGAGCAATAATATAGGAGTTATTTTCTAACAGGAAAACGCTTATCCCCATACCGCCATTACTCAACGTGTTCTATAAAGTTTTGAAGTGTCTATTTTTCTTCAACTGAGCACGTGCGGGACATGACTGGATAACAAATTCAACATCATCTACAAACAGCACGGGCCGTTGCTGATTTGACTGACCAAATACAATAGGCATATAACTCCATCCCACAAATGACAAAAGGCACTTGTACGACAAAATACATATGCGTTTGTATGCTTACATTCAACATAAACAGCGGTTATTAACGTCTCACCATTTTATATTTGAAATGGCTCTTCTCGTGCATATTTTAGCTTGAGTCCTTAAAACATAAATCAAATAAATATGTTATTCAGACAAATACTTTGGATAGATTTAATTCCTCTAAACTGATTTATTTTTGGTGTCGTTGACATCAGACATTCTATCAGTGCATATTTATATGAAATCTGCTAAAATACAGTTTACAAATTCTATATCTTTTAAATTTTTCATTGTAAGTTTAGGAAAAACTTCCCTTTTACAGGAAGAATTTCCTCTCGTACTAATAACTGTTTTGAAATACCGCACGATAAAGTAAAATTTAAAGAATTAAAGCAGAAAATCCAATGCTTTAACGTTTAATATCCATAAATAAGCTATTGTGTAAGTATCACTAATAATTAAGTAATATAATAGCCGAAAATAATGTAAAAGTATTAATTCTAAATACGTAATTTAAGAGTGTTTGTATAAAATGAGCATGCCAAGAAGAAATGTATTAATTCTAAATACGTAATATAAGAATGTTTGTATAAAATAAACATGAAAAGGGAAAATATTTCTGGCTTATGCATTATTCTTACTTATTTTCTATCTCCTTGAATAATCTCAGATTATATAAAAGTTATATTATATGAAAACCACAGATTATATAAAATGCTCATTCTTCTTACATTCAATGGGAAGAATTATTAGTAACTATATGAGAGTAGATGCATTTGTGTCAATTTAAAAAGCTTAGGTATTGGTGCAAAATCTCAAAATTTCACACTTAAGGAGTTAAAACACATATAAAGGCAAAGAACATACTAGATGAATAATTTAATCTGCTAAAAGAGGAACTCACTAAACGAGTTTCCATTTGTTACCTAGAGGACTTTCATCTTCGCTACTTTTGTGCCAAGAATTTTATTAGGAACTAAAAACAGCAAGTTAATTTTTAAGGTTTCCATACGGTTTCAAACTAGTTTTTATAACTTCAACAGTAATTTTTATGAACGATTCAAAATGTGAATCAGCCTTAACAAAACAAAAACGTATCTAGAAGTACTTTTGTTTTTCGTATCAGTTTCTGCAGATTTTATTTCCACTTTGAACAATTGCTTCAGAAACACCAAGCATGGCTTATTGGGGTTCATCGAATACTGTAAAACAATACTCCAGCTGCAATCAGGGGTCAAGGGGGACATTTGATTACAACATTTAAACAGGTCCTTCTTTTACAAATATTTCATTCGCCAGAACAAAATTAAATTGTTTAAATCATTTGTACTCTCATGAAATCGGAATATTTCGTTTCTACAATTTTCGTTTTAATCATTTCAATTAAAAGGTTTCCATGAAATGGAATAGGAGCTAAGTAATGACGTTATATTTTCTTAAATAGAAAATTAAATAAAATTAAATTTTATTTTCTCAAGTAAGGTTCCCATAATGAATATACAGGGGAAGATTGAAGCAATGCTGGTTGTCGCCAGATCTTGCTAACTGCTAACCTTCCTGTATAGAATTCCGAGAGAGACAACGTCGGAGTGCATACGAGGGTCTCCCCGTAAAGCATAATCTTATAATTTTTTAAATATTTGGGTTTTAATTATAAGGAGTACAAAAATGGTAACCACGCAAACAAATTAAATGCACGAAATTGGTAATCACGCAAAAATATTGCTAACTACACGGAAATACAAACCTCGCAAAAAGGTACGCTGTATTAGGTGATAAATGTTTGAGGAATATACTTTTTATTTGATGAGTCTCTTTAAAAAATTAAACTAACTTATCTTCTTGTTACCATAGCTTAAGAAAGAAGGATTGGTTTAATTGTTTGCAGATTTGTAAGTATATATTACTTAAAAATAACATAATTATTGGAAACTGACATGAGCAGAATTGAATCATTTTCTTTTTTTGTGAAAACGAGTTTCACTTGAGTTATTCGGAAAAAAAAAACGCTTTACCCGAAATAGCTTTGCCTTAGTAAATTAGAATGTATGGATTTCTGCTGTACGCTGTTTTATTTCACAAAAGTGATATAGTGTTTTTTTTTTTTTTTTTTTTTTTTTTTTTTTTGTTAGTATAAAAAAGTTACGGAAGTATTAGATAGAGATAAATTTTTAACTATCTTCCTTTATTAGCAACCAACGTACAATGACGAACATTTCGGACATAATGAATAGAATTAAAGAATACCTACCTGTGAGTAGGAAAAAACGCTTTAGAAAAAGAAAAACTGAAACAAACAGCAAAACAACAAAACAGAAATGAAAGAACGACAGCTGACATTTTGCAAGTAAATTTAATTTCACGATTACCAGAACTGAAGAATTCTTTTCAATGTTTGCACAGAAACGTTTCATTTAGTTCGTTATAAAGCTTAGCATTTTTTTTTGTACTTTTCATGCTTAGTTCATTAGCACTTGAGCCAGGTGACTGTAACTTCAAAAACTTATTGTTAATGAATTTTCGTTTTACATCTTTTTTTCTCTCTTTTCTCTCTGTCTCGAATAATTTCACTAGACTTACAGCAAATAAATTCCATGGATAAAATTTAGCTAATAAATCCTACGTAATGTTTTGTTAAAATAATTAAATTTTCAAACGTGCTCTGAAACGGCAGTGCTTATTACGATAATAATGGTGTCCGAAATTAAGTTATCGGGATTGAAATGGAGTCTTTATGATGAAATCCGCAAAATACTCTAGCGAGTTTAGAAGGGAAATATTAAATTTATCCTTGATAAGCATTAGGTAATTCAGAAATACAAATAATGGTACAAGGGGGTACAAGGGATGTCAAATAAATTATTTGCTCGTGATCTTTATCAAGCTCAAGTACTTGAGTCCAAAAGTGATCTTTTGTGCTCTTTGTGAAATTTTAGAAGTATTAGTAGTGAGGATGGTCACCTGTTACAGAATTCACTCACATCATTTGCGTGAGTATTAAGATAATTTTTGACAATCTCAATATCACTCTCTCACTCATTTTATTTGCTCTAAAGTGTATTATAACCAATCCAAGGTCATTGAAGTTAGAGAATCCTGCAGTAGGTCTTCAGAGTATCCAAGACATACTGTTATGCCAGCGGTCGACAACGCCTGTCGCAAGAGAATTTTGCTCTTTTTAAAGTAATGGGAAAGCTATTTTATTAATATTTATTTTGGTTTCACGTATTGTCCGTTCTTGCCTCTTCATTTTTAAACCGCCTTTGTGTTTTTACTTCTGAATTGGTTTAGGCATATACCGTATCAGGGGCAGTTTGGTCTGTTTCATGTACACGCTTTTCATATTCGTCTAACAGTTTTGTAGTCTAATGCAGCTAATAATGGGCTATAAATGCAGAAAGCTTATATAACTTCAGACAGAAAAGAAGTTTTTTGTTTTGTTCATAGTATCAAAAAAAATTTACGCATTTCATGCACTATAAGCTTTGCCATGGCCCGTCTACTCGAGGAGATATATCTCGAACAAACGTCTCTGAATGTCTGCAGGGCTTGCACAAGTCCGTTTTCACAGGTAAACGGATCTCTTGGAGGGTCAAATCAACACCTCCTTCTGTTAGGAGGTGTTGATCAAATACAAGCAGGGAGGGTTCGCAGTTTCCTCCGCTATCCGAAATTGAAATCGGCCTAACAAGTGAACCTGTTTGTGAGCTCAAAACATTGCTTTACGACAATGAACCGTACTTGTTTGTACAATGTTTGATGCATGTATTTTCCAGTAGAAATACATTAAATTAATAATGAAGTGCCTCGTTATTGTTAAAATTTTGTTTTAAGGTAATAAAAACGATATTTGTAATTTACTATGCATAGGAAATCGTCAAGAAATGGTGCGAAACATAAATGCATAAAGCGTTTAAAATGTTGTTGTTTGGGTCTTAGTTGCTACCATTTGGGTGTACTTTCCAATTTTCGTTTAAAAACATATATTTCTTATTTATTCACAATATTATCGTAGTTCATTAAAGAATCATTTCATATAAAATGTTTCAGGAATAGGAAAGATAGTTATTTTATTTTAGTATGCTGAATAGGTTAGCTTTAATTTGTAATAATAGAATTCACGTTTAAGTTTCTAACCAGTTACTTTATGTTAATTTACTTTCCTATCGCTTTCAGTTCCATTTTCCGGCCAGAATGTAAATTTCTAGCTCGCGTGATATTCAAATGAGGTTGAAACAAGAGACTATTTAAAGGAAGGTTTTAGAGGGAGAACCAGAATAACAACACGAAATTTCTGTGCGCTGACAATTTTCTGCTAAAACTGTGTTTCTTCAAATTTACGGTTGTGGAAGACTCTCTCTCGTTTTCAACATATGGAACGTAATTTTCTGTGCATTTTGAGTAGTCATGGTATATAGTTTGCAAATAATTCCCACATATCAGGATTCGTCAAAGGAACCCACCTGACCCACTCCCAAGCCTCCAGTCTGCTTTCAAGAGACAAACTGTTCCAAACGTCTTTCCTGAAAAATTCATGTCACCTAGACCATATATTTAATTGCGGATTTCACAAAGGTCGAGCCCTAAACGGGAATATTTAAAGTACTGGTAAGAGCAGAGAAAAATATCTCCTGCTGTAAGCCAGTAGACCGACAAAAGTATCAAAGGTAGAACCAAAGCGTGTTTCTGCCAACACCTTCACCGCCTGTTTAAGGAGGTGTGGGTTTCTGCATGCCTGAGGGCCATGTTGCTAATTTGATTCTCTTGCGAACAATGTACTCGTCTACTCTGCGTCTCGCCTAAAACGTTTAGAAATTATCTTTAATTATGTTAAAAATAATTGATTTTGGAGCTATGAAAATAGAATAACTAACTAGATAAATAAATAAAATGTTATTTAAAAATATGATTATGTTATTTTTAACGTAGGTCATTTTAATTGTACATTATGTTTCTACTTTGGAAAAAAATCAGCTAAAAATACTGATTTGTTTATATAATGGTGCGCACAGTACCATACTAATTTGTTTATATAATAGTGCTTATATTACACTATTATGTGGATGACAAAAAAAGTGTTTTATTGAAAATGTTTTAATATTTGGGGATATAAAATGCATGCAGCAAATAAATTATTTATGAAGTAATTATTTATGAAGTAAAGTATGCAAATATAAGCAAACAAACTTTCACGCTCATACAGCAATTATGAACATACAGCGCTTTAAAATGCATTGTATTTTGGGTGTATTTAGATATTTCAAAGGTACCTGACTCCTTAAGGTATTTATCATTCTTTATACTTTAACGTAAATATCACATACAAATTTTGTTAAAATCTGTATTTGTGAAGTCCAATAGCTTTATAAGGTATTTCTCCCGCCTTCCTAGCGTGCCTTCGTGGTGTAGTGGTCAGCACACTCAGCCGGTATTTCAGAGGTCCGTGGTTCGATTCCCAGGGAAGGCGTTGCTAATTTTTCATCTCTCTGGCTTTAAAAAACTCCTAATGTCTCTACAGCTTAAAATTTTGTAAAGCAGATAAATACTCAAAATCGCTGCTACAGGTTATCAAATAATCAAGATTATGCCGTTTTGTGCGAAAAAATGTCTTTAAGTTAGACATACTACTATTACCCATCCAGCAATTTGTGTTTCTTGAGAGCAAGTGTCCTTGCTTTTTGTTTTGTGCGCAAGTGCCATGTGCGCAAACGGCTACTAATTCATATTATATTGTAGTCATATAACTTCCTAATCTTGAAAGTAAAAACACTTATCGACTTTACTAAGGAAATATGTATTTGTATGTTATTGAAAATAATGAAGTATAATCTATCATAATATGAACAAAATTAAATTGTAGTTCATTTGGCATTTAATATTTAAGGATTCTTCTTTCTAGTTTTATTTCTAAATGTTATATTTAGATGCTCATTTCTAAACAGTTATGGCTGTCTAACCCCTTTTATTAATTTGAGCGTTTTAATTTCATAAACGAAAGGTTGAGAATAAAGAGGTACTTAGCATTCTGTAAATAGAAACTCTACTTTTCTTTGCATAAGTGGATTTTGATAAAACTCGTGAAGTGTAAAACAGATAACAACATTTTACCCAAGGTTTTATCTGAGAATATATTGCTTCGAAGAGTCACTTAAAAAGGAGATAAATTCAGGGAAGTCTTACGTGCATTACTTCTAGAAATTTACCTCTTAGGTGCATTAAACATTCCTGGTATTCTTGCAAGTATAAGTAGTGTCCGCTTAATATTTGTTCACATTAAATGTTTTGAAGCAGGTATTCAAATAAAAGCTACCATCGCACAGGCGTTGAATACTGCTTCTAACTTTCCTTCATTTCTAAGCAAGGAGTAATTTTGGAATTTAATGCTAAGTAGAGAGGATTATGAATACATTGTACAACGGAACAATAATAGATAGTTAATAATCATTCTGAAATTCTTTTATTTAAATTTGTTGGAAAAGGAATTTCTGCTTAGAACAGAGCAATGTGTAGTTCAAAATGAATACTCTCACCCACAATATAAATGAGGATTTGTAATTACTTTGTAATTAATGTGATCACCCACAATATATATGAGTATTAATTTCATTTCTATCTGACGTTTAGCTACGTTGGAGCCAAGAGGGCACTTTACTTGAATAGTTACATTAGTACTTTTTACATTTAGAAAAAAGAACAATAGTGGGCAAGAAACTTGTAAGACAAAGAAGCCGAAACCGAAATCAAAGGTCTGAAGTATGACTAATATAGATTTGGTTTGGCTTCATTTTGATTATTTAATTTAAGTTCCAGTTCGAAAACGTGAATATTATGACCGGCAGAAACGTTATGTAAGCGCCTGTGTCATTGGCGATACATAAGTACATACGCGAAAGATTAAATTTGAAATGACACAGTTTAGAGAGATTTAATATAAGAAGATACTGTTTTTAAAAGAGAAAAGGGAAATAAGCGAACTGAGAAAGAGAGTTGAGAGACTACTGCAAATTAAAGTTAGTATTTTCTCTTAACTAATTTTTATCGTAAATGAATACTTATATAATATGGCTCAGAAATAGGGCTATACGTTTGAAATAAATGTAGTCTACTATTGCATTCTTGAATCTTGTTCTAAACTTCAAATTTGATTTTTTCTTCACAGATTAGTGTATCATGCACAAACTTACATCATAAGCCAAGATGGCGCTGGGTATGCATCAGTAAGTTACAAATATAAGGGAGTGGCATTAAATATGAAAATGATTCTGATGTCTTGAGATGTGATTTCAAAGTAGCATTTTGGTCATTAACTGTGAGAAATAGGAGAAAATGACTACTTATAACGAGAAACGTCCAGAAAAGAAAAACTTCTGAAAAGATTCTCATTAATACTGATTCAACAGTATTCACAATGATTCTTGAAATGTCCGTTAATTGCCAACAGGAAAAGTAATATAGAGGTTCTGGTTGATTTCGTTATGTATTTTTTTTTCCGTTTGAAGAAGGACTTTAAAATGGCACATAGCCATGAAGTTAGCTAAATTTTTGGTTAATTTCATACATAAATAAGTAGATGTATAGTGGATTAAAGGACAGGCGCAATAGAGGGCTGCCTAAAGACTTTTAAAGTAGGAACCTCGAACGACTACAAATCTCTTTTCAACTATTTTAAAGATTTCATCAATATGTACAAAGCTTTGAAAGTAAACCAGATATAGGGTGACATTAGTTTTGTATTCTGTAAGCTATTGAGCTGTGAGTGTGATAAGATTTTTTTTTTAAATCTTCGGCTAAGAATTGCAGGTAGAGGTAGGTGGGTAGGATACGGAGGACTGGAACGCCTGGTGTCTAACAGAGGTAAACAGGCATGTGTTCCACGCCCTCCTCTAACTATAGCAAAAGCTCCCTGGAGCCACACAAGGCTGCACCAGGAGATAATTGAGGTTGTCAAAGGGAAGTACATGGCCTTACAAGGGCATTAGTAGGACTGTATTACAGATTGAAGAGGCAATCTGTGGTGTTACAGATGGTAGGTAGTTAAACTAAAATACAATAAGACGTACACGTAAAAAGACATAAATATACATAAGCAAACAATACACAAAACACAATGCGTAAAATGCATAAACAGAGAACACATAAAACAGGTACATACGCATAGTCACTTAAGGCACAAAAAGACAAATGGAGTACATGAAGTCACATGTACTCCATTAGTCACAGGTAGAGGTAGAGTTACAGGCTGAAGCAAGATTGGTAACTGTGCATTCGCAAAGATATAATAGGTCTCGCTGTTCTTTGCTAACTATGAAGCTCAGCCCCTATTTTGTTGAACACCTCTCGGGGGCAATCCAAAGGTCTCCCCTCTTTCTTCCCCTATCACCAAACACTCAGGAAGACTTTTGGTTCAATGTTTATTTTGAATGTCCTCTTGTCGCACAGAATTACAGGTATAGGGTAGGAGCTAGACGAGCACCTCAGTAGTACCACAGGTGATTGAGATATTGCTGAACCTAGCTAACTTCTAAGATTCCACCCCAGTTTTGAGAGAGAACACCCCTAGGGGTGGTCCATGGGTTTCCCACACCTCTTTCCCTACCACCAAACTCTCGAGAGGACTTCTGCTTTGCCATGTATTTGGAGAGCCCCTTTGCCGCTCAGACACTATACGCATACGAATTCGAACCCGAGCCCATTGGTATAGCAGTCAGCTGCACTAACTACTATTTCGGCTGGGCGGCTCTTATGAACAGAATTACAGCAGTAGTAGTGGGTCGGGACTGAAAGAGCGAAGAATTAAAGGCAGGTTCCTATCAACAGTTGCATACCTTTCGACGCTCCTAGCATTAGCGCAATAATTCAGCATATAATAAAATTTAGAATGGTCATGGAGCACACAGTCATCTTTCTATTTATGAAAAACGGATTAACTGGATTATAAATTTAAAAAAAAATAAGAGAATAAGCTTGTTTATTGCAGAACGATGGAAAAATTATTATCGCAAACCAGCAGAGTAAAACAAAATTTCCAACCGACCTTACATAAAAAACTGCGGGGCATACCAAAAGGAAAAGAAAATGGCATTGGATAACAACAGTTGGTACTAGTAACAGATGCCATCATAGTATATGGAAGTTGTTTTTATACCATAACGGTACTTAACTTGATTGTCCATTTTAAAAAAGTTGCTAAATAATCGGCTGAAGGTAACTTTATCAATCAAAAAGCAAATCAGGTGTATCTAGGCGATAAACATCTGTTTCGTATTAACTGCTTTCGAAATAACATCTCCTCTGCAAGTTGTAACTCAGTTTTTGCACTTGTAATGATGTTTACTATTTCATTATTTACCATGTGTTCACGTTGTTTTAAATATTGTTTTAATTTAAGTAACCAAATAAACTTATTTTCCAAATCAAATTGCTATTCAGGTAAATTATTAATAGTACTTTTCTATAAATTTTAGTGTAGGTTATTCTTCTTTCCTGTATTTTTAATAGCCTATGGCTTAAATGTGATTTATATAACTTTTGCATTTGTGACGGAAGACAAGAGAAGATAGAACGGTATACACTTTATTTTAACTGTTTAAAATGAAAAATAAAATTGTCAGAACCATAAAAGAAGAAAAAAGTGTCGAAACAGTACCGCAGGCCTTTTAAGGGCATGTAATTTCGAAGTACCGTGTTTACTCGCGTAATAGTCGCACTCCCGTTTTGAAGCAGAAAAAATCGTCAAAAGTGTACAATATTGTGTAGTAAATTTTCTCGCATAATAGTCGCACCCAGACTTTCACAAGGAAAAATTGTCAAAAAATGTGAGACTATTTTACGCGAGTAAACACGGTAGTTTGCATTTAACTTCCGACGCAGCCTTTTACGGTTTCAGGCAGGTCATGTCTCCAGATAAGTGGAGGGTGCGGTATAATACCCATTGAACTCTCTCAGCGTAACCCTCTCAGCATTAGCCACCAGGTGTCGGTTAGCCATCAGGTGTCGCTATTCTTGGTCAGTTGTTACTTGTCGAAACAGTACCACAAAATGCCTAATTTTTGAGGTACATGCTTGATAATCCATTTTCTATTTAAAATAAAAAAAACTCAGTGGCGCAAACAGCCCTAATGGGCCAAGGCCTGCAGTGCCCCGAAATCTGCCTTCTTGACCGTGGGCCCCGGGGTGTGTAAGCATATGCCCTGAACAAGTGGTCGGCTTGTCGCAGGACCCCCAGTGTTTAGTCCCCAAGAGAACTTCGTACTCATTTTATCGACCCAAGGGATGGAAATGAGGGGATGAAAGGCTGAGTCGACCTTGCCCAACCCGGGCTTCGAACACCGGACCTGTGGTGCTGCTGCGCGATGCTCTAGCCACTGCGCCACCAGGCCTATTTTCTATTTTACTAGTACTAAAACTTCAATTTAATGCTTGTTACGAATTACGAGTGTGAAACGGATACTATATAAATTCATATATATAAAATTTAAAAAAAATATAGTCTTCATTAAGAGAAATATAAAAATAAGGCTTGCTTTTATTTTGCGGCCGATTTAAAAGAACGTAGTGAAAATCTTAAACAGGAGGAAATTATAGTATCTTTCTTCAGTATACATGTTTGAATTGTATTGATTTCATGTATTAAGCCAAAGAAAATCTCATCTAATCGAAATGTTTGCTTTCCTACAGTTTACACGAAATATTACAAACAATGATCACATTAATTGTTGAGTGAGTTCTACAATAAAAGTGCATCTTTATTTATTAAGAATTTAACTAAAAAAAATTGTCGCTTGTGCACGCTTTGTTAAACAATTTTTTCTCAAGTACTTCACTTCTAAAATAAAATAAATAAAAATACTTCTCTTGACTTCAGTAATAAAAATGTTCAGCAGTAAAAATATTCGATCAGCGGCTTTCTTCTCAACCGCACGTTTTCTTTCCTGAAATCATTTTCATTCTAAATTGAAGTATTGATTTCCTACGTTTGACGCGAAGTCTGTAAAAATTTCAATACCCAAACAGAAAGATGAAATGTATTTTTCCAATTCTGATAAGATTTAATATATTTCTGTCCTATAAAATACCGTTTGTTTTGGCTTACATATACAATTGCCGTATCTGAAAATAAAATATCTTAATAAAGCGAATCACCAAAGTCACTTTCTAATGAAATTTTATTTGGGTAAGATACAAAACAAATATTTTAAGATTTTATTTTGTTTTTTATTTTATTGGAATAAACTTTGAATGCTAAGCTTGGCAAAATTTACTTTTTGATCTGCTACCACCAAACATACTTTCCTGGAGGCAAAACATTGTATCTTCTGGTCATGTAATAATGAGCAACCCATAAAACGCTCAGCTGCATTTCGCTGTTATAATACTGAAACTGTTGCAAGACTTTGGCATTCTTGTTAGGGAATAGGGAAATTCGATGCGGTCTTAGCTTAGGGAAAAAGGTAAGGAATGGTATTCTTTAATAAATTTATTTCAAAATGTCATTTTTTTTTGCTCAAAAAGATTAATATTTTCATGACGCATGGAGTGGGACAATTCTTAAGTATTTTTGCAGTCATAGATGTTTAAATATTTCTTTATTTCATTTTGGTCAGAATCTGTGCTGATATTCTACATTGTACAACAAATTAGGGGGACTCCATACGGAATCATTGCTATTCCGCTAAAAATAAATTCTAGGAAATAAGAAAAGGGAACTTGTTGCTATGATTCCCCCTCCCCGCTTAAGAGACTGCAGTTTTGTATTTTCCTAGATTGTCATTTTATGACGTTAAGCTCCTTTGATTTAATCTAAATACTAACTTAACGTTCTGGACTACCGGAAGAATTCTCAAGCGTCTTTACCGTAATATTAAGTAAATACCACAATATAAGGCAACTAAAGGTTTTATTTGAACTTCAGTTTGGAGTTACAAGTTTGAAACCATTAACAAAATCAACACCTGCTTCTTGGGTCTGGAGAGACAAAGATTATTCAAATCATTTACAAGGTTAAATTTCAAGTTTTATAACTTGGCTTCCCTCTCCCACAGCTACTAATTTAATATCAGTCAAAGGCCAGCTCGTAGCAACAGCGCTAAATGCAGAGAATACCAGAGGAGTTTCATCACAACAGGTTGAAGTTTCCACTCCTCTCTTCTAAAGTTAGCTTCTAACAATTATTTAAAACTTTCTTCATTTACATATTCAGATGCAGCAAATGAAACAGTAGAGGTGCAGAAAAATTTCTTTATAAGAAAGAACGTGTTAACCCTCTCAGCGTTACGGACGGAAAATTCCGTCAAGAAGGCTGGATTTCGTATACATTACATGTAAAAATATCTGCCAACATTTAATGTATCCGATTTCAGGTTGGTTGTACATTAGAAGGAAAGGAATCAAGGTACAAAATGAGAGAATCGTTTTTTAATTATAACCAAGAAAATACAATTAAGACACAATAACACGCCGAATAAATACTAATTCAGAAGTCAAACAACAAAAATCAGCGTTATATTTACAAAGTTTTCACAGGACTAGTTTCGATGGTTTTACCGAACCACCATCTTCAGCTGCAAAACCGCAAATGAACAAGATAGGAAATAATGATTAGATAAGATTGAAGATGGTGGTTCGGTAAAACTATCGAAACTAGTCCTGTGAAAACTTTGTAAATATAACGCTGATTTTTGTTTTTGACTTCTGAACAAGAAAATACAATTTATTAATGACATTTTGAGAAACTTTGAAATTTGAGGGCTAAACCCCTATAAAAGTAAACATTGCAAATGCAACACAGTTTCATTATCATAACTGAAAACCGAGATAAATTTAAACGCTCTATTTTTTAGCGAAAACATTGTAATATTTTATTAAAACATGCATTAATAAAATTGAAGTTCTTTAAATAATTTAATCGTCTTAAAAAATTTAAATATACGACATGTATGTCTAACAATATCGAGATTAAGGTTCTAGAAAAGTGCCATGAAATTAAGGGAAATTTCACGACTTCATTTAGAGTTAATCAAACAGATCCGATACCAGTTTTCTCCTGACTATATTGATTAATATTAAAAGAAAGATTAGGCAAATATCTTAGCTTTTGTATCACGGAAACATTTTTGTTTTACCTTCCGCTATTTCATCCTGAGATCTTTCATTTAGTTCCAGTTGCAGCCATACCACTCGCCCTTGTGTTATTTTTTCATTTCTTCCATGTAAGTAACACTCATTTCTACACTGTTTTTTAATCAGGGAACAGTAATTGTTAAGTACCGGAAATGTTAAAGAACAGAAAAATCCATTAACAGTAACGAACACTAGATAAATATTTGTATAGCTTTACTTGATTTAACTGTCTTTCGAAATGTAGCTCAAATATACTTGGAAAATTCACTTGTAATGTCTTCTGCTTTTGTTATCTAAGGAGAATAAAGGAATTCATGCATGCGGAATAAATAACTATGTAATATATTAAGGAACCAAATGATATTTCGATTATGTCTGCTTTCAGAAGTACAAGTCACAAACCAGATACTACACTTGTTTTTCGTATGGCAGCTGTCAGAAACAGAGTTCAGCTTTAGAAACGAAACTCATCCCATTGGTTTTAGAGATTATCGAATTCTTTCTACGCTGTTGATCATTGTTTCATTCAGTACTCCACAATATTGATTTGAATTATAACATGCTACAATTATTTTTATTGTAATTTTCTTCAGTTTTGCATTCCTTATCTTTTCAGCATTTTAGAAGTTCGCAAATGTCTAAATTTTATACTGAAGAATTTTAAATTTGGAATTTCAAATATAGAAGGCGCAAAAGTAAGGACATTTTCTGTGTCATAGACTAAAAAGAGATTGCGGAATTTGGGTTTATTTTCCGGTATTCTTTACCTGCAGCCAAGTAAGTTTAAATACTCTAGTAACTGCTTTTGAAACATGGTTATTTTACAGTTTGTTTTGTGATATGCGTATGTGCTGTACTATTAAGCTATAAAAGATTTGAATTTTCTGTGGCACTATTTTTTTTTTCAGTAATCAAAGATGCATTTCGAAATTTCGATTTTGTGATTAATATCCTTGTGCTATTTATTATTTTTCTAATTAATTTTAACTTTCTTCGGCTGTTTCTTACATATTAATTATATGCATTTTGCCTCCTTTCATTTAAACTTATTTTCTCGCATTTCATTAGAGATATATTTGTCATTCAACTAATTCAATTCTCACTTCGCGGCAAGGCAAAATACATAAAAACTCCAAATATCTTAACCCAAAATTGAAAGATATAGGAAAATATAAAACACCAAATACAGTTAAAACAATTAAAAAAATTTTTACCGTTAAAATTACAGTTTCTACGCAAAAACAAGCAATTCGGCAATCAGGCAAGAAAGCAGATTTTTCGGTGCACTAAACTAAAAGTTTCCTTTTGGTCCCATTCGGCAAAACACACACTGAAGGTGCAGAGAGACTTAATTCAAAGTTCTGCTAAGCTTCAAATGTAAACAAATATGACTGTTATGGTAAAAAACATTAGGCTTAGCAGCACTTAAACAAATTTTAAATTGTTCATAATTCTACAACTATTGCATGCAGATTAACTAAAAGGAAAAAACTTAATCAGAAGAGAAGAACAACGTAATTTAATCATTTTTAAAGCAAAACATGCACAATTTACCAACATATAAGAATAAAAAAAAACTGAGCTCACTGAGCCGAGTAACAGATATGGTATATATATATATATACTTGTATACTTTTAGTGCAGCCGACTGCAATCAAAAAGGGAGGTGCACAACTACATGGTATAGCAGTCCTATATACAAAATATTGTTGCATGCGTACGGGTTTAGTAATAGATTGAATGCACAAGCCCGATAAAAGTTATTGGATTTTTTCCTCACAGATATTCGTACAATATCACGCAGTAGTTATATTTTAAACTACTAAAACGTTAAATAGAGCGCAATCCAAAACGCAGAGAAAGCTAATCAGATCTCACTGCGAATTCGCTACAATTAACAACAACAACTAATTAAACAACTGAACTGAGATGTTTCTTTCGGCTTTTTAAAGCTTTTTAATCAGGCTAATTTTAATTAATTTTTAATGTTCTGGTAATTTCCGTTTTATCGAGATTTTTGGAAAACAAAAGAGTAGAATTGCGGTCACATCTAACACAGTAGTCAATTGCAATTATTCCTTTTAAATATAAATTACGAGATATCTATTTATTAAATGCGAGTGCTCCTTTATATTTGCTTCTTCGGCGTAGCTTTCTCTTAAAACTCGTCACGTGCTGCATTGCACGGGGAAATAAAACAATTTTAATTACAATTCTACTAAAAATAGCTGACTAGATACAAAATTCGTAACAATATCAACGTTCTGAGGCTACTCGTTTTTGAGTTATGTGAAATACATACATACGTACGTAAAGAAGCCACGAAAAAATCTCTTCTGAATCCAATTTAAATCAGTTTTATAATTCGTTTGAGGAAAAGAAGTCCTTTATTCTGTCCTTACGTACCGAAGTCACGCAATAGCATCGTTAAATTGCAATCAATAGCGTTCAAAATGGATAAAAAAGCACGAATATGACTGATAGATGAATGAGCCTTACTACGAACTGAACGTAGAAATTGATATACTTTAGCTCTTGCTTACTCTAACAAGCTGTAAGAACATAAATTGTAACTAGTGTGAAGAAAACAATGAGTAGCCCAAAATTTAATTTACCTGTGATATGTGTGACTGATTGATTTCGAATTACTTTAACAGAGGTTGCAAAACGAATGGAGTCTCAGTAAGCTGTTTTTTTAAGGTTTTAATTAAGATTTCGTGTATGTGATATTTGTACATTAATGCTCGCTATTAAGGCGCTGAGAACTGGGTGGTCTAGAGCAAGAAGAATAACACACCTGTAAAAACATGAATTCTTTATGTGATGTAAAGTAAACCTGCTCGGTCTGAACATGAAAAACATAGTTAGTTAATTTCAGAAACCAATGAGGTATTTCTGCCTCCTTAACAATTTTTTTAGTCTCCTGGATGGAACATTATGTAGAACTGATTAGAACGCGATTTTTTTTTTTTTTTTTTTTTTTTTTTTTTTTTTTTAAGTCCAAAGGGACTTCGTCCCCGAAGGACTATTGTTTTCGTTTTGCGATTTCGCGTCGATCCACTACAAACGGCGAATAACTTTTCAAACTGTTGCCACAAAGTATTATCGCCCTGTGTTATATTTAAAGAAATTAAATACTGAAAAATCTGCATAAATGTATGTATATTTCTCGCATTTCGATAAAACAACGGTACATAGAGCCATCGAATTTTGAATGACGTAATCCTCCTACGAATATGGGCATGTGGAAGACCAAATTTGAAATTTCGAATTTGTTTTATTACCGATTCGTAAATTTTGTAAAACTTTAACGAATTTTTAAATAACAAACTCTAGGATTTCAAAGCGAGCAATGGCAACGTTGTACAGACAAAAACTTTTTATCTCCAGCGCGTGAGTTTCTATATCGGAAATTCTAAAGATATGCTCATTTTAAAACTATTTTGTGATATTGCTGTTGAACTGAATTTCATGGCTTAAGTGAGAAGAACGTGATATTTAATAAATAAATGTGTAGAGATATTAGGTATTTTTTGGAAGCCGGAGAGATGAAAAATTAGCAACCGCCTTCGCCGGGAATCGAACCACGGACCTCTGGAATACCGGCCCAACGTGCAGAACCACTACACCACGAAGGCACGTTAGGAACGCGGGAGAAATACCTTATAAATGTAACACAGAAAATGTTAGAAAAACGCCCCTTTGGACGTAATTTAAAATCTGAAACATTTTCATATTTTCTTTTCTTTTTTTTTTTTTTTTCTTTTCTTTTTTTTTTTTTTTTTTGTGTGTGTGTGTGTTTTTGTTAGGTTGTAATCTATAGCAATTTAACGCTTATTTAAATTTCACAAAACTCACGTTAAGGTATAAGTAAAATATTTAAAGCGTGAATTTATTTAGAGGACGCTTAATTGCCATAACTTGCTAGATTGGTTTGTTTCGATTACGCAAAGCATGCGTGGGCTAAATACAGAAAGAGGAAGAATACCTTGCTGGAAGATTTCTAAGGGAAGCTGATTCGTATTCAGGTCACACATGAGGCGCCCATGCAACGTGCCAGGATCTAAAAAATCTAATCCTGGGTCGATCTACCAGTGTTCAGTGAACTCACCATTCAGCCATTGGCGAGCCGTAGCGTCTTTGAAAGCCTAGAAATGCTTAAAATATATCAAAATAGTAGTCAAGTAATCACACTTAATGACATTTTTAATAAAATACTAATTTTTCCATTGTCGACAGTTAGCTGCAATGTTATTTTGAGTCGGAGATGGCTAACTTCCGTATATACGACGGCCAAGTTTGAGTGTAGAATCATTAGGGTTATTTGGAAAGCACGAGGGATGAAAAATGAGCAATGTCCTCTTCGGGACTCGAACCTCTGACCTCTCGAATACGTGGCGAATGTAGTGACCATTACACCAGGAAGGGGGGAGAAATACCTTATATGTGAAACACGCACTGGGCTTTCTTTTTGTCAGTATTTATGATTACGCTCTGAAGTAATAAATGCAGTTTATTTCAAGTCGGTAATAACATACATTTCAAATAATTATCTCTAATAGTGTTTAGCAGAGCAAATGTAAAATATCTGATGGGGAAACTACATGACTTTCTTGTACGACCTATTAAATTACCCACACGCGACAATAAACTGATATTAAAATATTGTCAGAATTTACAATAATAAACTAATATTAAATATTATTAGACACTTATTGTTAGGCTAACTACATATACAAACTGTCATCATGTATGTAGTTAGAATTCGTTACTTTTCGAAAATCAATTTTTTAAAAATTTAACGTTATCAAACTATGAATATCTGTCATTTAAAACACTTCTTGCAATTGGAAGAATATGACTACAATCAACGACTTCGAAAATAAAGGCCGGGTACGTGCTTTTAAGCCGGGTAAGCGGGTGGATATATGCGTATATATGCGCTTGGTATTGACGACTGCAATGAAAAAAGGGAAATACAAAACTAGATGTTATAGTAGTTCCATATACAAAATTTCAACATTTCCCAAAATTTCAACGTCACAAAAAATTCCTTTTGAGTTAATTTTAAATATATTTTGCAATCATTTTTGAGAAAAAGTACGTACATATAAGTAAGTATATATAAGTACGTACATATAGTAAGTATATATTTTGCAATCATTTTTGAGAAAAAGTATAGTAAGTAAGTTTGAGTACGTACAAGAGTCAAGCAAAAAATATTTCAAATGCATGTAGGACGACCAAAATGGATATTTCCTTTGAAATATGACAACCGAGATTTTATCGATTACAGTATTTTCTTTACTTAGTACAAGGAAGTAAAAAACATTGAGTCCAAACTTAAGATAACGTGTACAAGAGAACATTAAATGCTCCCATGAATAGATTTTTGCTAGTAATAATATATGCAAGTTTTATGCCTAAAAGTGCAATACTAGTTAATAAGAAATTTATGCATGTCTGTACAAAGAAAGAATTCGTCTAAGGGAGTTTTTAATGTTGTTATCCACAGTTTAGTCAAATCCTTAGCATAAACATGTCAAGTTTGAAAATTAATGCAGACATTCGAAGTAAGAGACACTTTTTTTTTATTTTGCTACAGTTTTCAATTAAATACACAGCTGACCATTAGAACTGCAATACCGTGAAGGCGTTATGCAACAAACGTCAGATTTTCATGAAAAGTGTTACGTTCTGGGAAATGCAAATGATTAGCATTCCAGCGTATGCGCAAAAAACATGTTTGAGTAATGCCATCAACATTGTGTGTGAATGGGAAAGATCGCACAGCGCATTCCTCGTTCGAAAATCGCATTTGAACGTTAATTGTGTAAAGGTTGTGTTATGCCTAGTGAAAGAAGGAGAATCCTGCAATTAGCACGTCTCGAAATTCGACAGAAGCAGGATCGTGGCCTGTCGGGAATGCCGCTTATCGTTCCGCGGCATGTTCATCCGGATCCCATAATTGTCATGAGAATAATATGGATTCAATGGGTCCAGGAAAGCCTTAATGATCGCCATTCAAGGTCTCAGCGGCCCAAGACCACTAACATCAGAAAGGGCAGGTATGTTGTCCTATCTGCCTTATGGTACAATATAGCTAAGTTACGTACCCAGAGTCAGGAACTTGCCTGGCGTGGAGGACGGCAAGTGTCAGCATGGACAGTGCGGCGACGTCTGCAGCACCATATGCTCTCAGTAAGGCGAGCATTGTTGCGGCTTACATTCAGCCTGCAGTAGAGAGTAGAATTCCTTCAGTGGAGAGACGAACAACATGCTTGGACACAGGAACCTCAGAACGAGCAGCTGTTCTATCTGAAAGACTTCAAGATTTGTCTGCTCATTTAGCGTCCTTTATTGAAGAACAATAAACAAACAAATTCTTTGGATACAAAATTTTCATATAGTGTTGACATAAATGTTATACAGAATTTAATACACTTTTACAAAAAATGTTACATTTTACATAGATTTTTCTGTGAAGTATAAACTTTTGTTACAGGCATAGCATAAATGTTATAAAGGATTTTGACACTGTAACTCGGTTCTGTGTACAACATTGTGATGGATTTGTCCATGCGTGAAGACACCGAGGAGAGCTAACGTTGCCAGATTGCATTCGTCATATGGGCTCAACCCAGGCGTGCTGGTATCTGGGGACATGTCAATCACCACTTGTTCGCATAACCGGTAATGTGGACAACCATCCCACATTTGTGATATGAAAAGGACCGAGGCTGTGCCCTACCTTCGGGGGGCCTGCGTAACACCACTTTCAACAGCATAAGGGGGAAGCGAAAGCATTTAACTCGTGTTATACGGACATTTCTCGATAAAGAGGGTGTTCGACTATTGCCCTGACCAGTACGTTGTACAGATCTCTCAGCCATTGAGAAAAATCTGGTCAGGGGTTGTTGAGAGACTGACACTCCACACTCATCAGCCACTTCTACATATAAACTCTGGCTAGAATTGAAATCGCATGGAATGAATACCCGTATCTGACCATATCATAGTATCTGACCTCCTTTTCGATTCGATGCCCAGCCGGATTACTGCCGTTGTTCCTGCCAGAGGTTACAGCTCTGTTTACTGAATTCTGCATCCTTGTACTACAAAACACCTGAAGATTTAATAATGCTTCCTTCACATTACACTGTATATGTGCAATAGATAAGATTCTGCTGTCTGCTTTCTTTTCTGGTGTAGCAATTTTAATGTCCAGCAATGTATTTCAACTGCAGTTAGCCATATCTGATTTAAATGCAAATGTTGGTGATAATATGTCTTTTGAAAAATATACATATTTGAGTCAAAAAAGTTTATGTTTAGGAAAAGGTTTACCATTCAGAAGAAATATAGACTTTACGGATCTACAATATATGGAAAAGTCACATTCCGATATCAGGTACAAACTGGGGTAAACTTAACCGTAGACTAGCTCTGCTTTTATATAAAACTCAACCAAGACTGCAAAACGAAATTCAAATTGAGCTGGATCTTTGCCTAATTTAATGGCTTGTTTGTTAAAATTCGTTAGAAATCTTTAAATCACTCTGTTGGCATGAAGGGAGCCTGCTCCTTGGGTCAAAGCTCGAATCTCAGAGAAGACGTGGATATTTCAAAATGTATAAAAGCTTTGAGGCATGGAGCACCTAAAATACTATTCAGCAGAAAATTCTCTAGAGCGGTCAGTGGTACAAGAAGAAAGAAAGAAGTGTAGAGAGCCCTGAGGGACAGGTTGGACATCCATCAGGGCAGATCCATATAAAATTACGTCGGAGCTGGGCAAACTTAATTTGTTCTTTATATAATGTAGCAATGACATGCAAACCAATGACTATTGCCCGAGATAAAATTCGTGGATTTGATCTGGTTGTAGGTTTCGGTCAGGCGGATTGGAAACAACGTCATTAATATTACGACAGAAGCTTTTAAAATATTGAATGGGGAACGCAAATGCACTTAAATTGAAATAAAAGCTGAATCCTTTTTATTTCGTAAAATGAAGAAAACAACATTATTTTGCTGGAGTACTGAATAAAAACGCAATGCAAAACGCATCTAATGAGCGAAGCTAACACGGAGGGATCTCAATACTCCGAATTCAGTCTGAACTAAACAAATACTACTGAGAACCTGATGCTCTCCCGGGTCCCATATAGTTTTCCCCCAGGCGCCAAGAGATCTCTAGCACCTTCCACTTCTCAAAATTACTAGAAGACATATGAGGGCCGTATGTGTTCGCAGTTACGTAGAGTATCAATTGCAGTTATTCAATTAAAATACCCATTACAGTTATACAGGGACCGGACCAAAATGTTGCCAAATGATCCCCAAGTTTGGCGACTTTTGGCGATTTCTCACCAAATTTGGCTAAAAAAACTTAGTCGTCAATACTGTTGCCATCTTGGTGATATGTCGCCAATTTAAAGAGATAGTATTTACTCAATGTTAAACAGATTTGCTCCTATATTTCTACTTTTCCTGCAAAGCTTCGCTTCTTTAGATTTTCATGTTACATTATACAAATATATATATATATATATATATATATATATATTAAAATTTCACATATAATTTCACTAAAACTATTTACATATGTGCAAAACTCGTAACAATGTTTTACTTTCGCTTAATGAAGTATTTTAGTAAAACCAAGTTCACGAAAAGGTTTAACTTCTTTTATGTTTCTGCAGCTGTTCAATTTTATGTTCTAAACACGATATATATATTTATTTATGCTCTTTCTGATTTACCAATGACAAACCGTTTTTTTATTTCCTCTCCGTCAGGGTGTTTGAATATTTGCTTCAAGACTCGCAGACAGATACAGTTCTATGACGAAATATCTCCCTTAAAGATATTCTATTATAATTAGCATGTAGCACCTACGTAATGAGAAATGCTAATTCGCTCACTGCGCTCAGTCTATATACGTAAATTAACGAGTAGCTGCGCATGGGATGCTTTGCACATTTTACCTGTTCGTGGCGTTATCTTTAGAATAAACCTGAGATTTTATTGATTTCTGATTTCGATGCGTTTATTGACATTAAAATTTCGTTTATAGCATGAAAGGAGTGCATCGATTAGTATTTATAGCAATAAACTCTAGTCAAACATTTCTTATTCCCTTCTGTTAGAATTGGCATATGCATATAGAATAATGCTAATGCGTATTTTCTTGAAAAATTTCCTTATTTTATCGTGTTTATTTTTCATATAATGTATTTACCTTATTAAATATACTGATTAAAAGTATCATTCGTCATTAATATTTAGAAACTTCATAAAATGATTTATCCCTAAATTATACTTTTATAAGGTTTTTAAGCAAGGGTCATGAGCAAGTGAAAAATAAGTAAATTGCTATGCATTTTAATGTTTCAGATAAAGGTTTACTAAACGTGTGGTGTGTGTATTTAATTATGGCAAAGCACACTAGGGCTATCTGCCTAAAGGGAGGGATGCCTTCGTGGAGTAATTTCTAAGGGAAACTGGCTCGTATACACGTTACACATGGGGAAAACCCAGAAAACATCCATGCAGCCAGCCCGTTCGCGGGATTCGAACCTCGGACCGAACTACCAGTGTTCAGCGACTTTACCGCTCGGCCGCTGGTGGGCGGTTTATTAAACGAATTTTTATATTAAACATTTATATCATAACAAAGTTAAAATGAAAAAGATGGAACAAGGTGTCCTTTAATCTCATTTAAGTTTAGAACATTTTTGAAATAACAAATAATCTTATTATCTGTTTCTTGAACAACTGGCGCCTACGTTTGCGACATATAACAGCAAGAGGAAAGATTTGAACTACCAGAAACTTAATTATTTTCACGATACTTCCTTTTCTGTGTTAGAATCCTTACACTACACATGCAAAAATTCAAAAATGCTTTGTAAACATTCAATTTTATGCAAATAATTAACTATGTAATATGATGTATATAGCGTTTTATAACAATTTTAAATCTCCTTCAATCCTGTTTGAATGTGTCGGCATAGTAGATAAGGTTTTAAGTGGTAGTTCGGATTTTTTATGCAGGATTATTTAAAGCCTAATCTGAAAATTTGTTTTTGTAAAACTAGGTGTACCTATCATGTGAAATTTTATATTCTATATATCTGATTGTCTGACTAAAATTTGAAGAATTTCGTTTCAAATATTTTTTGTTTAAAATGAAACTGAAAAACGATTCAATGCACTAAAAGTCGCAGTCTAACTGATAAAAATGCTTAAAGTGTCTGAACTTCGATCTAGTCTCAGCTGTCTCTTGCAGTGATAGCGTACATTGTCATTTCCGATGAAATGAGAGATTGCAGAACGTGCAAAGTGGGAAAGTTGTGTAACAGCATCAGGTTTGCTACGTAAAATTACGCATCACCAGTTTTCATCTGTAAAAATGAACGTTGGAAAGGTGCAAGGTACAGTTGGAAAGATGTAGATAACTGTGAAAACGAAAAGCCATGATTTAACCTTTTATATCTCTTAGAAAGAATGTTCATTATCGGTCAAAAATATAGAAACAAATTTCTTTCTGTACCAAGTACAAATCTTTTGCTTAAGCATTTTTATCAGTTAGTCTGCAAAATTAGACTGCATTTCTTTTACTCTTGCTTGGATCAAATTAGCGCATTTTGTGAATAATTATTACATTTCCTATGTTTGTTTTACCAAATATTTTACTTTATAATTAAATTATATTAAAAACCTGGTTTTTCCAGTATCAAATTATAAAATTTTTAGTGTTATGTTGTAGAATTTCTCTTAATTAATAAATGTTAATAAAAATTGCCATCAGTGGCTTGCGTGACAAAAGAATCTTTCTTTACATTGTGTTTTTTCAGAGTTTCAAGTACTGAATAGTTCCACTTCTACATTGCGAAACCCGAACAGTGAGATAAGGTGAAGAGCAAAAACGAAAGGTTTGATAACCGTTATCTCTGCATTTGGAGAGGCATATGTATTATCATAGTCTATTGTTTTGAAATAGTTTTCACGTGGTACTTATTGAAGTTTCTAGTATTTATCATATCTTTTATCGGGCTATTGAAGGATGACAGACTTTTCTTCTTCCATTTTCTTTAAGTTCCATAAACTTAGCAGTCTTTGCCAGTCCCAAGTCAGCAAGGTCCGACAGGCCCTGCTGGATTTTGGCTTATTTGCAGCTAAATAAAATTTCTATACAAAAGTACTTCCCATATTAGAAGAAGTTGCTTAGAGCTGTAGAGTCTCATTCTCTTTGGCAAAATCAGGGGTTCGAACCGAAACTGAACTGAAAACAGAAAACCGGAAAAAAACGTTATTTTAGTCGGAAAGAAAACCGGAACTGAACCGAAAAAAATATCGGCTTATTTCGGTTCGATATATCTTCAGTCGTTTTGTTGCTATAATCAACTTATCAATATTTTCTAATTTAACGCCAACCATCGTTATTATCATCATTACATGAATATTGCTTCTCGATTTCCTGTTTTGGTGTTCGCTAGTACTTTTCTGTTTCAGTTTCAGTTCAGTTTCGCATGAAACTACTTGTAGAAGACAGATTTAATTCAGGTGAATGAACTAGAAGTATAGATGACTTTTTTAAAGAAAAATATCAGTCTGATTTATATTTCTCGCATCTCAGCATGCAATCATCCACAGATGTTTGTATAGACCAGAGGTTCTCAACCGGTGGTATGCAAGAGAAAAATAGGTGGTACGCAAAGAAGCAAAATATTTTTAACTATTAAATTCAAAAAATAAAACCCCAACATCTTGATTGAGGTTTTTCTATAACACTCGTAAATGTGTGCGATCTCAGCTTTGTTCAAAAGTGGTGGTGGTAGTAGTACTTTGTAGTGGTGGTACTAAAGGTTTTAGGTGGTACGCGTTAGTCAAAAGGTTGAGAACGCTGGTATAGACTATTCAGATAGACAAACCAGTTGCTCAGCAGGAAGTATCCAGTGAGGCGCCACGCTAAGAAAGAAAGGGATTGTGATGTAAGCATAATAATACTTGTTTCTGGTCTAATTGGTCAGGAGACGTAAAAAGGATGTCTAATATCACCCACTTTCATGCTTCGCACAAACTACCAAATGACGAAACATTTATGGTCAAAGGAAGCGTAAATCCTTATTGATGTATAATGGATTATTTTCATATAAAAATATTTAGAGGTTGTTGATACCGGTTTTATTTTCATATTTCCTTGTCTGAGAACAGATTTAAATGAGAAACCGTTCTGATTTGGAATTTCATCAAGATCTCTTAAAAGCAGGCCTTTACACGAAATTTTGGTTCTTAAACTCAAGAATTAGTTGTATCATACTGAAAATTAAAAGCTTGAAATCTCAGAGAATGAAGTTTAAACGGCACCTTAAAGATCAGAAGAGATTGCAGTTAACAGAATAATTTTTGTATCAAGAGTTCTCTTAACAGCATACAAACTCTAAAATTCGCAATTAATCATGCTAATGAAAGGAAATATTATTTTTATGATTCTTGAGAGTTGTTGTATGAAAAGGAGGCATAAACAAAATTTAAAGTTAAAAAAGAACAATTCTCTAGACTTTTTTAACTATAAAATGTTTTTGAATACTCAATAACAATTTTAGTTTTATCTAAAACGGGGTTCAAAACGTTCACATTCATATCATATTACTGTCTACTTATTTAATTTTATTCTCTGCGTCATGTCTAATACAAAACAAACATTGCGCTGAAATGAAATCCCTATAATTCGTAGACATCACAGCTATTTTAATTAACAAATGTCGAAAATCGTCACATTCTGCAGTTCAGAACAAATGAGAGATACATTCAGCGGCATTTCTTCATTATACCGTCTTGATTTAATTAGCAAATTTTCACTGTATTTATTTTAAGAAGGGTTTTCAAAGAGGAATCAACAATACCAAAATGGAAAATCTCTCAAAAGAGTGTATTTACTTTACCGTCAACTTAATTTGTAGCGAAATAAATTATCAATGGTTGAAACAATTCCCTATTTGAATTAAATTGTAAGAATAGTTTTTCAGTTTACATATGATACGTTGAAACAGGAAAATTCAGAAGAATAACAGTATTTGCTTTTATATTACCTTGAATAAATTTTATCGCACGCTGAACAGGGAAAGATAAAATTTATCTATATCCAGGCTAATTAAAGGTCATAGTATTATTTTAAAAGCCTGACAGATCGAAATAAACGATCGGCTAAATTTATTTTCCATTACGAAAAAATGAATAAAGTATCTGTAATATGATGTTAAAACGAACACCTTGAAGTTTTTAACTTTGTAGAATCATAAGTTTTTTTTAAAGCAGGAGACAAGAATAATGTGCAATGGACTCGAACCTGAACCTCTCGAAATACGAGTCGAGTGTGCTACCGTTACACCAGGAAGACATGCTCGAAGAGGGGAGAAAATACCTTGCATTCTCTCCCTTTTAAAGGGCGAGTAAGGATTAGGGGACCACTCGCTAAATCTTGGTGCTGACGAATTATTGTCCACAACCAATTCGGGCGCCACTGTATAGAGTCATTAGATTTTTTGAAGCAGAAGATAAGAAAAATATGGAATGCCCTCGCCGGGACTCGAAGTTGGACCTCTCGAATACGGGCCGAGTGTGCTACCGTTACATCACGAAGGCATGCTGGAAGGAGGAAGAAAATACCTTATAACTTGATCAATGCAATTAAATCCCGACAATTTTACCTACGCATGCCATCGTTTAATAATTATAAATCATAGTTGTATGACTTTATCAAAAATTAAAAAGAATTTTTTTTGCGTTAGAATTTGAAAAACTCTGGAAATTTAAACCCACGGGAGGCTTGTTTTGCGAGCACAAACTGAATGTCCTTAAAGAATGGGCATTAGCAATAACAGCACAATTTTAAAATAAAATATATTTAAATTTACTTAAAAGATAATTAAATCAAAATTTAAAATATATCTTTTTTATGGTTAGAAGCCGTTGCAAATAGCTTAAAAACAGTGGATTAGCGTTAACTTAAGCCTAAATGGACATTGAGGATATCTGTGGACTTATTGGATAAAAATTAGGTCCGAGTAAAAGTTGCGTTGTAACATATATCCATCCAAAACCTTTGTAATTTAAAAAATTGTATTTATTGCACCATACGTGCAAGATATATATAAACATAATCCACTAATTAGAAGCTTGTTGCGTAACCCCATAATATACACCTGATATCAAACCATTATTTAATTTATGATACCAAAAAGTTTACAAACTGCTCAGTTCTTCCATAATTGTTTTATTTCTAATTTCATCAATCTATCCTTTTCTAATAATACAAGCATATATATAGCCAAATGGCAGTGACTAAAATCACAGCAAAGTGTATTTAAACTATACTCCAGTCATAAAAATTATATTTCGGAAGATACCAAATGAATGATATATTTAAAACCAGTTTATTCGCAACATTATATTAACGTATGCTAATGTTTCTGAAATACTGCATAAGAAGAAAGCATGCAATTTATAAAGCTTTGCAGTTTTAAATAAATTCTTTTCCTGATTTTAAATCTTTGCCTAAATCACAATTTAAATATTCACTTTCATCTCTTAGACAAAAAATTCTCTTTGTTATGAAATACTTCTCTTCTTATAAAGATAAATAATTTGTGTGTCCATATTCATAGGAGTTATGAAAAGCATGCAGTTAGTTCTCCAGAAGTCAAATGACATTGTAATAGTCTGCAAATCTAGCATTCATTGTTGAGTAGTCGTTCTTTCATTTTGGATAACGCGTCATGAGTTATAATTTCGCATCTCTCAAGATAATCGGTAGCAGAAAAATAGGTCAAGAATTTTTTGATATCACATCATAATCTGAGTTTCCACTTTAAAGTATCAAACGTCACGATATCACCTTACGATGAGTATTGTATTGACATTTCCTCGCACGTAAAGAAATAAATGCACCGGTAATATAAAATTTGTATACGATGCTTTCCTAACTGTCAATAACGATAAAATAGATGGTCTAAGTATACGAAATCTGCACAAATTTTAAATGTGGGTCATGCAGTAAATGCTTATGAGAGGATTTTCCTTTTCCATCTGTCATTTTTCGGGATTGCTTACCGAAAACCCACTCCTGTGATGTAGCTGACTATTCATTACAGAATTAAAAACTTTTGGACACCGGTATTAGATGATGAAACACTGACACTGGACAGTGAGGTCTCACCAATTAAGTTATAATTGTTTTGCGCTAATGGATACAACTAAGCACAGCACATACAACAAGCCATGAATCATTACAAGGGAGCTGTTCGTTAGGTTATAAAGCATTCAGTTATGGTATGCAGTACTTACGTTGAGCATAATGGGTCCTTCTCGTGGATTAGAGCAATATTTTGTAGGCAGCCATTACGAGAATTTGTTCTTGCATATCGTGCATATTTCATTATTTTCTACATTCTGAGCTGAAGGGGTATTTCAAGGAAAAAAAAACTCGGCTAGAAGAAAAGACTCGCGCCCTTAGACACCAGTCTCTAGTTCCCACAGAGTGTGCTAAAGAATATTTCATCTATTTTAGCGTTATGATTTGGCCCCTAGATCCTCGATATCAAACTTTTGGAGAATAAGCCTGTGATCCTTAAAACTAGGAAGATATAATGCAATAGAATTATGGCCAACAATTTGTAGGCAGTCGTGGTTGCAAAATGATACTGAGAACTTCTTGATTCGATAGTTTGGGGTATAGCTGCACTTCTGAGAAATGAAGAAAAACTCACCCATTATTGGGAAAATATTTCATAATATTTGGAACTTCGGTGCAGTTCTCTTTGTTAAATTTCCTTTGTAACACTATATTCAATTTTTTTAAATCTAACCTACTATGTTTTGAAATGTAGGAAAGGATATTTTATTGCTTTCACTTAAAAGTTTTCGAAAATTATTCAATAATATAAATCATAATTTGACATTTTCATAAAGTACCAAATACTAAAACATGTTAGTTTAGAAGTCAAACAACAAAAATCAGCGTTATATTTGCAAATTTTCCAGGACTAGTTTCGATGGTTTAACTACCGAACCATCTTTCTCAGCTGTCAAAGTGCAGATTCAAAAATTTGAGCAGTTTGCATTTCAAATGCGCATATTGTTTTGTGGAAAATAATGAGTTGTTTGGTGTGTTATTTTAACCTAAACTAAAACATGTTTTTACTAAATTCGAGCCTGCACTATTTATATATTAAAAAATTGTCATATTATAAACAAGAATTCAAAAAGCTAAATATTTGCAAAGAGACCCAAAATAGGGCACTATAAATTCGGTAAAAGATGTAGAAATAACATCACTTTGTATGCGAAGTGCATGACAAATAATTCTAGATTGACCCTATAAAAATATATTTGCTTAAATGGATCATCGCTAGGTAAATTCGCGATAATTATCAAAACCGGCCTGTTTAAGGAAGCACGAGCATTTTTATGGACATAATATTGTTACGGGTTTTGTATTTAGTTTGCTCTTTTTAGTAGAATTGTTATTATATTATTTTATATTCCCGTGCAATGCAGCACGAGACTTATTTGAAGAGAAAGCTACGCCGGAAAAGTTAAAATACAGAGCATGCGCATTTAACATTTAATAAATAGATATCTCGTAATTGCACTCTTTTGCTATCCAGTCTAAGGATTTAAATTTTTATCCGTGCCTTCTCGTTCCTCCCTAAAGTTATCCACATATGCTGGGAAGACCTTTTGGCAAGTTTTATTATCTATTTCATATTTTGTAAAACTTTAACGAATTCTTGATTAACAAACTCTACGATATCAAAGCGATCAATGGCAACAGTGTACGGAAAAATGATCTCCAGCGCGTGAGACTGTGTATTGGAAATTTTAAAGACATGCTCATTTTAAAATTATATTTTGCGACACCGCTGTTGAATTGAATTTTATGGTTTAAGTGCAAAACAATGATAATTAATAAATAAAGGTATGAAACAAAACGTTAAAAAACACTCTTTTGTGCGTAATATAAAATCTAAAAGATTTCAGACATTTTTATGCATTGTTTTTATTTATTTATTGTTTTTTTAATATTTTTTAATTAAATTTATCCATTTCCAAACTTTTATTTTGAAGATTGATCCATATTTTATCAGACGGTTCTTTGGATGTGTAATTTTTTGTCCCGTTGCCACAGTTCCTTTCCTTGAAATTTACGGTTATTATTCCTTTGAAGTCTCCATCGGGTCTCCCGTAATACAATTCATCTTTTCTCGCTTTTTGGTGCATTCTTTTGGTGCAAACCCAAAAGGTGCATTCTTTTTTATTATAAGCGTTAGCAAAGAACGCTGAGGTATATTCAAATTGAGTAAATTTATATGGCTTTAATAATTAAATGGATTATAGCTTTATTACACGCAACGTTTTCTTCCGTTGTAGTACTTAATAAATTAATAGTAAATAATGAGTTTTGTTGTGTTGCATTTCAATACTTCTAATTATTCGCGCAGTCTTATTGGAAGTATTATAATACATCAATACCCATATTCTCTCAGATCTATATTTCTGTTTATTTCCTTCTTTAACGGTAATGTAAGTTCCTTACAGTTAACTTTCTTATTAATTTTAATGATATTTCATCGCTTTGCTCAAATTTCTGGGACAAAAAAGTCTTCAGAAAATCTTAGTAAATGCAAATGTCTCTTAATGTATAACTCTGATAAAAAAAATCCGTATTTGATACAAAATAGCTAGGTATAATTTTCTTTAACTTCTAACTCTCAACGTGAAGTTCACAAAAGGAATGGCATGAACACCTGATTAAAAACTGTACTATCACTCACCACAGTTCTTTATTATTTTGTTTTACTCTTTGTTATATAAAGTAATGGGATTTCGTTAGCCGACGTTTTAATTACTATTCCAAAAATGTTCAGAAGAGAACTTCATAAAAAAATTCTGTCAAATGGACTAAAATGGCATAAAGAACATTTCTTAATTGCTAGACCTTTACAATGTCTTTTTTTTACTTCATCAACTGCAATAGAAGTGTTTAGCTAGTGGCCATCTAGTTCTGAAACTACGGGTAAAGAAATAATATGCTAAATGCTAAAAATAAAAGTTCCTCTCCCGTTGATTTACACAACGCCAACATTAAGAACGAGAAAAACCAGAACGTCGATCATGTCTGGAGAATCGCAAAAGTAAATAAAAATGACAAAGATAATCACAGAGTGTAATAAGTACAAGATTCGTGCAATACGAGAAGCAAACGCCCTTTCTCTGGCAAACACCTAAACACCTCGAGAATTTTTACTTTTGTTCCGAGGAAGAGATAAAAGAATTAAAAGAGACTTCTTCAGAAAGAGTTCGGTACTTATTTAAAAGAGGCGAATTTAGATTAAATTGAGTTTCTGAAATTTAGAACAATTTCGTGTTTGAAATTCTAAACATTTAATTAAATTCTTTTACAAATTTGGAAAAAAAAATTCAACAGCTTTACCGAAAGTCACTCAAATTTTAATCTTTGTGCGACTAAATTTAGATCAGTATTGTTAAAATCAGTCATCTGAAGGTTTTTTAATTTATTTTCAAATGTATTCTCAACTAGGAGAGAAAGGTAAAGAGAAAGAAGCGTACCTTCTCAAAGTTTGGGAAGTAAAAATTTGTTTTTAAACGTTAAAATATTATTAAGTTTTACACTGCTTTTCCTTTTCATCTAGGAGATTAAATGCCAGAAAAACTAAACAGAAATTTATTATTTTATAAAGTTAGTATAATATATAGTTGCCTCAATAATTAGGCTGTAATTTATTCATTCGCATTTGATCCGATTTGATGAAAAGTTACGACAAACACATTCCACGAAACATCAGAAATGACATTATACAAGTATTGATATGCTCTGAAATAAAAACTATTCCAAACTTTTAAAACAAAGAATAAAGATTTCTTTTCACCTAAAGTTCTGATAGGTAAATTCTGTATGAGAAAGCGTTTATCTCACCTCCAACCCATTTCGCGTTATTCGAATTGTTAGACAGTTGAATATATCGATAAAACAAGTTGCTAACACAAATCAACTAAATTCATGTGCTTTTTCAGTAAGATAAGGTTAAATTTCCTTTATTATCTAATCAAAAATAAATGATTAAACTTTTTATGTAATATGATAAATTATCTGCTCCAGATAAAATGATGTCATTTATTGTAAATATCAATTCAATTCTACTTGAAACTCATGACTTCTGAGATCATTTGTAAAAGTAACTGCAAATCTAACTACTTATCTCAGCTGCTATACATGCGATTTCGATATATTTTTTCACAGTCAGTGAAGGAACGTTTATAATGGGAAAAAATGATGATTAAATAATAATCAGTTTTGGAAAATATTTGAAGCATTTTGCTGCTGCTTTTCGACCTATCACAGTAAAAGGAAAGAGAAGAATTCTTCAGCATCCTGTATTATTAGAGTATACTTCTAGTTAAACGAAGTTCATAAGTCTTCCACCTTTGGTTTTGATGTTATATTAAATCACCTTCAATGTTTTTATTTTCATTTAGATCCATTTGACAAGTTTAGATTTTGAGAGTGAAGTCAGAAAGAACGTTTTCTTTAGTAAAATATAATCGTAATTAGTTACTGTTATAAATCTTTGAAAGTTTTATCTTTTTGTTCTAAATTTGCCTTTAAAAACCAAATGCTGATTATAAAATTACCCCTTTCTTTCATTTTCACTTGTTAGATGTCATAAATTTAACAATACGTGTTACGTTCATAGGCTCTGGCGTTCTTAGGTATTTTAAAGACAAGTAGCGAATTATGACTATGTCTTGTAAATACCACAGAGACAGGGAAAGGGTCTAAAGGACTTTAATATTAGCTCAACTAAAGTCTAAGAATCGGCCCCAACTCGCTATTACAAAAGCCAATAGTTTTGGCAAATCAAAGATAATGGATAAACTAAAATTAATGAAAACTAAATCTAACCTACCGGCTTCACAGTTTAATTATCTCGCGAGCTGGCTTTGACCGAAGTCGACGTAACAAGAATAATGGCAAGAATAATTCAACGCTGCAGAATACTAATCGCTAGAGAATCAAGGCTAGCAACGTGACCTTCAAGCAGGCAGAACACGCTTTGATTTTGCTCTCTAAATAAAACCTTTTTTTAAATACTATTTAATTTCTGCCTCAGTAGAATTTCGCAAGAGCTGGAAATTTGCATTCCCGTAGGGAAATGGAAATTAGGGTGATAGGATAGATAATTAACATAAAATAACTGCTTAGAAACTGAAATGATACTTTAAAGCTTATTTTTCAACGATTTTAATGTGATTTATTGTAATTATGATTTACACTCTTCATAGACCAACAGAAAAAGCTTTCAGTTATCCTTCTCCGTGCCTGGCTCTAAATAGGTACAAATTTCACTAAAGTTAAGGGAAAGTGAAAAAGTTTTTATACGAAGTAAATATTAGAGATACGTAAATACAGAAACTGCAAAAAATGAAAAAAAAAACATACGAACAGAGCAGTCAAAGTACATTGATAGAAAGCAAATGCACTTAAATCTTTCAAAAATATTTAAACGTGTGGGGTAATAAATGGTTTAGAATCATATAAAATTCATCAACACTTTATTAAAGAAGATCTTTTCCTAATTCAACTCATTTTAATGAAATATGAAAAAAAGGCTAAACACAGGGTTGGAGTGACTATAATGAATTTGAATGACTGTCAGTTAACAGAATCAGTGAACTGGTTCATCTTTATGTTGAATTCATCAGCCTATCATAAATCTTATTTCTCGAAATAATACATAGGTTTGGCATGTATCATCTAAATTCTATCATCATCTATCTGGCATACATTAGTTATTATTAAATGAACCTTCACTTTAAGTTCTTTCCGAAGTCCTCACCAGAGTATAAACTGGTTTTTGTGTATTTAAGCCGAGAATTTGAAAGTTTTAGAGTTAGAACTTCTGGCACCCTCGAGTTACAGTTAGGTACTATCGCCAGTTCCACCACAGTTAATCTGGATTCAGCATCTCTATAGCGAACGTTTAAAATGCTTGCATTAATTATCTTGAGCCAGCACAGGTAGTCTACATTGTGTGTAGTCTCAAACTACGGTACCTACATTTGAATTTAACATCTTATATTATTTTAAATGCCCGCAAGTAGCTGAGATTCATCTGTAGCTCAAGTAGGGCTTCCTGTTAATTTAAAGTTTTAAATAAAAAAGGTTATTTTTAACCTTCTTACGATATTGCCATTGCTTCAAACTGAAGCTGTAACTTGCTACCAGTCTAGTAGAGTCTGCAGGACATAGATACGGGCTTCTAGATGTAGCTGAACTCTACAACCTTTTACTCGAGGAAAATTATTTTGTGCAGTTTACTGGCAAAAACATCAGGAATTTCAACAGAAAAATTCGTACAAATAAGCTCAAAATTTATCGCTGACTGCAGTTTCGTTTTAAGTAATCCAACACTGTCAAAGCATTGTTGTTACAGTGTTGAACGGGTTGGAAGCTTAGTTCTTGATTGGCACGTCGTAGTGCTTGGAGAAAGAAGAGAAATAAGGATCAGGACAGAGTTTTCCGCATCTCTGGGAACAGAAACGAAGAGAAAGTTTCATCACTAACAAAATCACTGAGTTTCTTCAAATTGGGGGGTGACGTAATAGGTGTCCTTTACATCAATACGTACGTTAAAACCTATTTAAAAATGTTAGCTTGGAATAGAGGGAAAAAATATACTGTAGAAAGGAAGCAACCATTTCGGATCTCCCCTATATAATTGCTTTTCTACACGTTACTTTCGCAGCATTATGTCACATTCGTTTAAAAATTTTTGGTGTCATAAGAAATTTATAAAGAACCCGATATATATCTACTATCACCACAAGGAATGTATTCAGTATTTTCATAGCAAAACTTAGAATAGACTACAAAACCTATTTCTGCTAATTTCTTTAATAATTTAAAAAGATTTTAGAAGGTTAGTTTAAATTTTCGTTTTAAAGAAATAATATATTTAAACGCAAACACTTGAAAACGTTAAATTGTAAGCATGAAAGTACCATGCTAAGGTTCATTCAACTAACTGTGTGACATTGCTAGATTGGCAATCTAGCAATATATTCGTTTTCAGTGTATTGCTGTTAATACGCAGTTAATAAGTACACTAGTACTACAATTAACAAGCAATTAATAAGTACACTATAAAAATCATTAGTATAAAGACTGGCAATCGAGATGAAAAGGAGGGATATATTAAACATATCATATCCAAAAATTTCTGAATAATGCTCACAAAGCTACAGGAGGTGAGTATGTCGGTCAATGTTATTGGCTGAGTGGGTACAATATTAACAGTGAAGAATTGGTAAGTAAATAATTACCTTTTTCCATCTATCTTTCTAACTTACTAGATTATTCATTACATCACAAATGCAAATTGAAGAAGAAATGAATGTTTTTTAAATTCTTAGAAGGAAAGTCTGGCAAATATACAGAAGAAGAAGCATAATAGGTAGATAAGAAATTAAACCTAGTTTCTTAAACGAACTTTTGATGCTAACAAAGAGATTGACAAGGGACTACTATTAGTTCAAGTACAGAGTAGCTCATTGAAAACGTAAATTTTTAGGTTTATTTTGAAATGTTCTCAGGCATTAGTTTTAACACGACTTGAGTGTATTAGCGTTTTCCAAACAAAACTATGCTGACAATAAGAACTTAAACACGAGACTTAATTTCGAAATAACTGTTTTGAGAAAAAAGCTCGAAAAGAGTTCTTAACTAGTGTTGTAACAACTAGTTCGAAAAACAGAAACCTATCTGATAAACAACTATGACTTTCAGTTTCAATACCTTGAAAGGTACTGTTACTTATATTCCGGCAGCAATCATAACGTTAAACAGCGTTAGGTAACATAAAGTATTTTGTTATAAATAGACAGAAAAATTGCTGAAGTGTATGCTAAATAATGATACTGATAAGTTATTGTAACTTATCAGTAATGACTCTTTAAGGGTAATCAGTAAACGATTAAGTGGCGTTTTTCAATGACAGATTTTTATATCTCGAAAGGGTAAACCTGAGTTACAGTTATCAAACCCATAAAGAGGCTGTAAATAAACGCTACCTCGAGATTAAATCTAGACAAAAGTAGCAGACAGAATACTTCAGTCTGAACCTAGTCTGCAATTATTATTTACAGCAGACTAGTCACGATCAAAATCCCTCTAGAAATGATTCTGATAATTATATATTAGTTTCATCCAAATGAAATAATAATATTATTTTATATCCGAGTATTCCTAATGATTATGCATAATATTTGAGATCAAATTATGTAGTTTTTATGAAAAACAGTATAAATTTATTAAATCTATGGCCTGTGTCTTGCAAAGTAAAAGGTAATTTTCGGCAAGAAACAGAAAAAAAACTGAAATTGAAGGTAATGGTTAAGTAGTCCTGCCAAATAGGATTCGTTTAATGACTAAGACACTCTTTCGGTTAAATTTGTTAGTAAAAAGGATTAAGCTATTTAATATTTAAGAAATTAGTACAAGTTATTTAAGTTAAGAAGTTAAGTTATTTGAAAAGCTTTAAACCTATTCAATAATTAAAAAGCCATTTGATGAGAATCATCAGCATCATATCTAACTTGAGTTTTTTTATTTCATCTATATCCCACAAATTTATTAATGAGTTCTTGGGAAATATTTAAGGTTTATAACATACAAAAATACAAAATAGTGATGGTTTTAAATATTTAAACACCTCTGGGATAGTTTTCTGTAATTCCGTAGCTGCATAAAATATTATGAATAGTACTTTTTTTCAATATCTAAAAATGCGTCATAAACTCCTGTAATTTTCGCAGATTGTAAAAAATTCCTTTTCCTTCTTTAAAAGAAAAATGATGAAAATATATTAATCGGGGATTTTCAACATTAAGAAAAATATATACCTCAGTTATGAAACAAAAAGGGAAATATCGGTTTTTCCATTTGGAAGCATAGTTTCAAATTTATAATGTCATTGTCATGTTCTTTTTCTTGCTTCCGATTAGAGTTTTCTAATACTGATTTTATTTAATTACTTTGGCCTCTTTATTCTTGATACAAAGAATAATTTTCAAAGAAACTTAGAAATGTTTTACTGTTTCATAAACACTATTTCTTCCCCCGCATTTTCATAGAATTATTTTACATTTTATTATTCATTTTGTTTTATGAAGCTCAAAAACAACAGAGTGTAAAGACTAATTAAAGTTTAAAATCACTGAAATTAAATCCCCCGTGTCATTTTTAATTATGACATTTCATAACTTTACGTACATTTTTGTAGCATTTCGTTTTAAAAGATTATTTTTAAAATTTTATTGGGATATCTAATGTCATGCTCTTTTACCAGACTTTTCACCAAATTTATTAGACCGTATGTATTTAATCTGGGGGTTGTTTAGATTTGAGTTTTAGCCGCGACTTACTGCTACGTACTCGCATTAGCTCTGATTAAAGTTATGTTCCAGATTTGGCGTCTTGCAACAGATCCTCTAAAATATAAGCCGATAAATTTCTAAGCCAGCTTAATTACTCTATTCTATATAGTCTCCCGTCTATCTTTCTGTTAAATTCTGTTCTTATTCTATATAATCTCCCGTCTATCTTTCTGTCTGTTCTGTCGTTTATCTTTGTATTACGTTATCTGCATCTGAAATTTATCTTTCTGTTATGTTAATTTAAATATCCGAAAGGTAGCGGAAGTTCATTGCAGCATAAGCTGGGGCCTGTCTGCTCAAGTTAAAACTAAATAAAAAATTCATTTTAAACTTCTCTAGGATTTGTGATTTGCTGAAGACTAAGCGGTAACTCGTTAGGAATCCAGGAGAGTCTGCAGGATTTAAATACAAGCTTCCACTTACTGAAGAACTCCCGTTTGGCGCTCAACTAGGTCACCAACTCTGCTGCAAGATAACGCCACTTTTAGCCTGGCCCCCAAAACTTCAAGTCTCTACGACATCAGCAAGCCTGATGAAAGGCTTCGGCTTTATTATGGAAGCTATGCGGGCCTCAATAAAACCACCGGGTTGTTTCTGCATCAGAAGTTCTTTTTTTATTCTAAGTCTAATTTTTTTACAAAGCCTGGAAACGCATTTTTTACTATACCCTGTTGGATAGTTGAAAATTTAACCCTAGCAACCACAGCTCTGGGAGGCCAAACCCTAAACTGATTTCAATCTATTGGGAAACATTTATAGGTGAACGAGGGACTGAGATCTATAAATTTGATGAATGTAAAACCAGACTGTTGGAGCATTCCCAGTGCTTGAAGATAAAGCAGGAATCGGAACTCCATGGTAAATATCAGACTACAGATGAGCTAACATATTTTATTTAAAGAGAGGTACAGGCGGTGAGGCTGTTACACTGGAAAACACGATGCAGAAGTTCTTAGTTAATATTACCCAGGCTGTTGAAGCATATTCAAGATGTTTTGGGGCCTCAAAAGCACTGGTGCGCTAGAACAGCTTTTTGAATTAGCAATGAAATTTGAGAGTCGGCATATGTCAGTAAATAACATTAGGTGTGAAGACGAGGAAAGAGTCAGCGGAAATTTTCGGAAGCTTGTGGCTAAAAGAAGTTCTGATTTTGATGGCATCAAGGGGATGGTGAACGTAACACACCTGTGTATATAATAAGAATTCTTTTAAGTATATTTCTCCAGATTATCATAGTAATATATTATCGAGCAAAATAGAACAGAGTATAAAAATATCCATAAAACATTTTAAAGGACCTGGGACCAATTCATCTTCCAAATTTCATCCCTGTTCTAAACACTGTGCCATTTCATGCACTGTCTGGAGTTCCAGGAGCTTCTGTTGATAATTCCTGAACACTCCTTCCCATTTCACTCTCTATGCAAAACATCACTACTTGACAATATAAAAACAGCTTTTCCTTAATAATTTTGTGAGATGTTATAATTCTTCATGTAGTTAAAAACAATAAGATTCACTTGCATTATTAAACAATTTACTATATTAGCCATAACGGGAAATAAAATTCTTTTATAGACAAACATTTAGAGGAAAAACTCATAAATCATATGTAGAGTCATTAGAAATTTTCGAAGTAAGAAAACTGAAGCAATATCAGTGCTGTTACCCGAATTTGAGCTCCAGACTTCTCGAATAGGCGTCGAGTGTGCTTCCAGTTACCATGGATTACACCATGGAGGAATGCAGAAAGAAGGGAGAAAATACTTAATACGTGTATACGAAAACAAATGGTATAGAAAGAATTTAATCATCTATCAACTTAGATACAAATTGTTGACCAGCCAATCACCATGCCATATTACAAACGCCGACCATTGAGAACAAACATTAAGGGGAAGGGAAGAAAGTTACTGGCTTGCGATTTGCACAATCTTAAAATATGTACAAAACATAGCTGATAGAATCAACTGCGTATCCGTCCTTGATAGTTTATAATCTTTTCATACAACATTAGTCAAACACTGTACAGTGGAAAAACATTAATGCAACACGATGTTCGCTATGTCAGAGACAGTTTTTTTTTTTTTTTTTTTTTTTGTACAAAAGCAAGTGGAAAAAGGGAATTAAATCCACTTAAATAAGTTAACGATTTATATTAAGGTATGACTTTAAACAGATGACAAAATGGCAAAAGGTGACTTTGAATATCATCATTTAAAAGAAGAGTATCCTCAAAACAGATTTACATAATTGCTCAATTACTGGCTGTTAATCATTCATTAATACTGCAACAAAGAAATAATTTTCAGGCTCAGCCTAGTTATATAGCAAGAATAATTTTTGCATGGTAAGGGGCATTTTTCATATTTGTAATTATGATTATGATTATCTGATGTGACATCTGCTACAGTTCTTGCTCTCCACGCTGCGTCAGACTTGAAAGCTGAATAATTCTTTCCGATACAATATTGATTTCTTGTTAAATAATGAAATAAGAATTGAAAAGTGCAGAAGAATACATAAAGAGTAAAAATAAGAGCAAATAAGGAAGAAGGTTTCGAGTTAAGGATTAATTACATTCTAATTCTAATTATCTTGAAATTAAAATTTTAATTTAACTCAAAGCTGAAAAGCACTAGGGCATTTAAAATTTTAAAAGTTTTCTCAGAAGTTTATACACTATTTTCAATATGGAATTTTTTTTCTTGTGTGTTAAACAGTATAAAAATATATACATTTTTCAACCATGTATTTACTTTAAATTTCATATTCTACATATATGTGTGCTCAGTAGAAGTAATTGTTAAGTAAGCATTAGTTCTGATTTTACTAGGCAACGAACCAGTGAAATATATAGCTTTAAAATTCAGATATACCAGCGTTTAATTACATATTACGCTCAGATGGCGATCTCACTTTTAGTGGGTTTGGGTTATTTGAACATAGCACAGCACACCAGGGCTATCTGCCAAAGATATTGAACTTCGCGGAAAACTTTTTGCTGAAAATTGGCTCGTATTCATATTACATATAGGAAGAATAAAGAAAACCAACTATGCAGCCAGACCATTTCCCTGCGTTTAAATACATTTCTGACTATCAGCATTCATCGGTCTTAATCACTTGCTCACTGATGTGGCCTTCAAGTATTGTGTATTAATTCACACTGCATAATGAATTTAATATTACTTCATAATGAATTTAATACTTGCGTACTAATTCTTAATGAATTTATTATATTATAAATTAAACACTGTTTTTTTCTCTTGAACGAGTGTCAGTTGCTAAAAAAGCTAACGAAAAGTTAGTCTAAAAGGGGATGACCTCTTTGGATCATAAACCGATGGACATGTGCGGTTCTTGCTCCCCCTTAACTTTCAAAACTGTGCCCGCATTTCTTTGGGGTAGGATGCGGGAAAATTTCACCTTCGTCTGAAGTGGAAAACTTTCTGATTTTTTTATCATTGCTCATATCACAGCTGTAATAGAATGTCACGGTTGGAAGAGGTAGACTTTTTTTTTTTTTTTAATGACAGTAAATTATTACCCTTTTTTATTGGTTGAAGAGAGCTTAAGAAAAGGACTTGAATGAGTAGATATTAATTTATAAATCATTTACGGTGAATTTAGAAGCGGTCCTAATTTTAGAGAGTCCGAGATATTAAAAAGTTGTTGCACGACAGGAGGGAGCGATTTTACACCTTATCAAAAATTATAAAAAAGGAGAGGAGAGAGATGTTAGGCCTCGACTTCTGTCCGAGACTCTAGGGCCAGCAGTGACCAGTTTTCAACGCGAGCATCTGCGAAAAAATAATTTGATTTCGGCGTTTCTTCTTAGCTGTCCCGATCGTGAAGATCCCAATTGTATGAAAATAATTAAAGGGTAACAGTTGTTCTCGCCGTCTTGAGGTGGGGAAGGAAAAACTTAAGAGATCATAAAAGAAGTTATTACTAATGTAATGAATGTAGAACATTATTAAGGAAAATAATTTAATGAATTGTTTAATGTTCGAAGATGAATTATTTTTTGTGTTACTTGGGAGGTCAGTTTGTATGTCTCTCAGTTTTAGATTTGAGTATTTAACTTGTGAATACTTTATAAAAAATATTCATATAGAGACCTGGATCCAGTTAGCCCGTTATCTAAACTTATGTTAACAAATTATTAACAAATGTGCTTTAATTATACATTTTTGCTTATTTTTATTTTAGTGTTCTATCATGTCCCCCCATGCGATCCTTAGGAAAATATGCATTTTCTAAAACGAACCTAAGCCTAAATGAACTTTATTGTGGTCTAGTTGTGAAACCGGTTATTTATGTGTATTTTATATTTACGATTGATTTATTATTCTAGTTAAACTGCTTGATTGAATGTTTGCATGTGTACTCTTTCCTTGTGTCTTTGAGAAGTTTTGTGTTAGTGTTTCAATGAAAGGTGCTAGTGACTACCTCTGGAGTTTAGAAATTATTATATTGAAATTTACGTGTTTTCAAGAAAGTCACAGTATATAGCATTATTTTAAACATACATAGTACTTGTTGAATTTGAAAATGAATTGTATTTTCATATTTTATTAGATATGATATTTTATTAGATATGATATTTTATTAGATATGATACGAAAATCTATAACAAGGCACCAGAGAGGATATTTTCTCACTTCAATTACTCTCAAAGATTTTGACTTAAAGAGTATGAGTTTGAATTAATATAATTTGCTTTATATTGTTTTGTTTAACTCAAGCTCCAAACCTTAGATTACAAATTTTAAGGGAGTTAGTTTTAAAATAACTATCCGGCACCAGTTGTTCTTTTCAGTAAGGTTCAAATAAAATACATTCAAATGTTTTTTAATTAATTTTTTTTTCTACGTAACACATGTGCAGTGATTACAAATTACATATTTTCACTTGCGCTTGATAAAACTAATGAGTTTAACATTCTAGTGAGCCTGTTTTATAGAATCAGTTGCATAATTAAATTGTCAATGAAATTCAACTAATTATCATAGCAGTATCCTAGAATTTTCCTCCGCTTCCAAATGCATTTGGTACTTTATTATGCTAGCTAGTCATGGTTTCTGTTGCAAGTTGCGACTATTTTACCTACCAATACTAAAAACAGTTAATTAATGAACTCTTTTCCATTGTCATCACTGATTTATCTTGCATGTAGGCATCGTATTTTGATACTATTACTAGAGGTTGTTTATGTTTTGTAATAATTTTGCGTATATCTTAATAGTACTTTACGTTGAAGTCATACATTAAGTATTCCTACATTAACTCAGACAAAATTTGTTTGTTTAGACTGATATTTAGTTGATGACACAGTTATTTTAATACTTAATTTAAAAATGAACATCCTTATTCCAGTACTAAGGCTTTAGAAAAACTCAATTTTTGTTTTAAGTGTTGAAATGTACGAAATTAATTTGAAACTGCGGAAGAAATGTTGGATACAAATTATCTTTATTAAACATTACAAGGGATCAACAAGCAATAGTTTTTTTCTTCTCTTAAATGTTGTTAAAAAGTATCCTGAAACATAAGATTGACAAGAGTTTAGAAAAAAAATTCTGATAGATGTTTCGTTCAAATTTTAGAAATTCTTCTCTGTTCCGAATTAAAATAAGTTAATTTTCAATTAAAATAAGTTCTAGACTTTATTGAATTAGTGTCCATCTATGTTAAGGATTAAATTGCGTTTCGGTGTTTATTTGAAGCTACACAGTTAACCTTCTTTCCGTCTTCAGAAATAACTTTATATCTTAAATCAGTTCTTTTGCTCAGCGTACTTCTGAAAGAATGCGAATATTGCAGCCTGGCTCTTACAAGTCAAGCGTCAGCTTTAGAACTAGAATTTTGAATTAATCAAAAATGACTGCAAATAACATTTTATTTATTTAAAAGATTCCCCTTGTGAGAATTTCCCATCGAGAAACTGCTAATCTAAGCGAAAGTACTTAGATTCTGACTTACAAGTTATTTACGGTTTCGTCTGTCTAACGACATTAATTATTCAATGTAATTTGAATGAACGACGCGTCTTTAATTACAGAATTGGATGGAGCGTAACAAAGGCTGTCTCATTTAATTTATTGTGTATCAAGACACTTAAGCTTACTGGATTACACAATTATCCTCCTTCAGCTCCAAGGTCTAGATATATTAATGTGGGCAAGAGAAAATTTGCATTTTTCCGTGGAAAAAGATTTTCGCAGAGTAAGAAATTAAAACACATTTCAATTGCGAATGGAAGGATAATCACATTAATATATAATAACGGCATTGAGTAAAGCAATAAATGCCCATGAAACTATTATGTATAATTTTACAGGGCTACCAGACTCTGATTGTAAGCTCAAAATCCAGCGTACAGGTTGAACCTCCCTTATAAGGCTTATTTGTTGATGTACCCTCGATTCCCTTCCTTGAGGATGCAATATCAGTTTTTCATCCCGTCTGATGATGCATTCTGAGCAACGTTGTCGGTGACGAGGCTACTAAATGACTGAAACGCACTAAATACATTCACAGGATAATAAATACCAAAAGTCTCGTCAAATGCCTACTCAGGTGAACGACTTTAGCACATAATAAAAATGTAAAAGTAGTAACAGATAGGCATTTCGTAACAAGACTGCATTTGTTTTTTTTTTATTTATGATTAGATATCTGAAAATATAAATTAATCTGATTTTGCATCTTTAATTGATTTCAAGGGCTTCAAATTTGAAAGAAGGATATTAGATCTTACATCTTTGAAAACTAGAGAATTTAATATTAACTAAATATATATTATATCCATTGTTATTCAGTTTTCTAGTAGTAGCTTTGTAGTCTTATATTTTCTGTTTCAAGACTCGATACTTATTTCAGAATTTAAAACTGAATTCTAAGGGTTAGTATTCTTAAGAAATTTTAAGTTATTACTTTCAGGCATTCTTAATATTTCTTTCATGCAATTTTGGATAATACATATACAGGTATGGCTGGTTACGTAAATTGGTCTAAATTGCAGAAGATTTTAGATAAAAATGCTCTATTCGAAACTTCTTATGACCCTATACATTAAACGTGAGTTATTATTTAATTAGAAATGTCTATTCGCTTATCATATTTAATTAAATATACTGTATGTTATAAAACAGTTCTCTTTTCTTATTCTAAGGGAATAATTCCTCTAGTAGAATTTTCTGATTTTAAAATCACAGGATTCATTTTCGTAATTTATTACTTGTTACTTTCCTCTTATTCTTAGTCTATGTGCATGAATATAAATGAAATATATGTCTGTATAGAAAATTGAATATATATACACAAATATATTCTTCCTTTATTAAATCAACTCATTCACTGCATGAAAATAATATATGTGCAATAATTCATGATCTCCACAATAAATTTTCAGGAGATGAAAATATTTGATTTCAGAAACATATTTTGTAAGTCTTTTGAAATGTTTTCGATCTTTACGTTAATAAATGCATTTATTATCAACGCGATTGACAGCTAACGCGACCGCTCTAATCATAAGATTGTTAATTTATCCTTCACGTGACCTCCCAAACGGTCATTTCTCAGAGTTTGCAGTTCGGCAAAGCATAAGATCTCTTATTTAATTTTCGAATGGAATTAATACGTGTTTATAGTTTACATAATTGAATTTAGAATATATCCAAGTCATCTTTTTATAAAACTTGTAGCATTAACGTAGTTCATGAGAGATGTTTCTAACGCCATTTGTTACGTACCTCAATAAAACACCGCTTGGTTTATTTATCTGAATTTATTTTATTAGCTAAAAATTCTTTCACTTTGTTTACAAAGATATATTTGGGTGAATATCCGAATAGGGACCCTAGAGCGCTATCGAAGACGCACGTCTCCTCTACTTCATTACTATTTAACCTTTCTCACTAAATACCTTATTAGACTTTTGTTACAATAGTAATTACATCTGACAGTTAAATCAAGCACGGAATGCCTTCTTATCTTAGAAATTCCAGATTCCACTCTGAAGGCAGATAACTAACATTTCTAAAAGGTTAAATATACATTTACTCATTAGTGCTCTATTGAACACAGATTCCTAATGCTAGATATTCAAGTTCTCTGCAGCCACTTGCATACGCGCTATGTCTAATGTGATGCTTTCTGCGCAATGTTGAATCAGCTGAAGTAAATGCGCTAATAGTTTGCGCAGAATCGAATCAGCAGAATAGAGCCATAGACAGATTTGCTGAAACTCTTTGCTTAAAGCACCTGTTTGTTATATGAAAAAGGGCAATTATACAAAAAATGCTTTGAGTAAGTTATGACTTTTCGATGATATATAAAATATATATAAAAAAATTTATTTAAGTATTTTAATAAAAATCATCTAATTTTATTTTAGAACTTTCTTTTAATAAACGAAACTGATTGTGGATATGTTAGGAAGAACCCGCATTAATTAAATGCTATCAGCAAGTTTTGATGCCCTCTAACTGAACATTTAAAAAACTTTAAAAGTAAATTTGCCTTTATGCTGTTCAGAGACCAAGCTAAAAGATCTTCCTGAATAACAAATCTTAACATATTTCCGATATCCTTGATGCTAAATATACTCGTGTGAAAATTAAGAGAATTTGTACATCATGTCAGAGTTCTGAAAAACTAATGGATAGAGATTTTTAATGAAATTTGTTACGAATATTCATTTTAACAGGAAACGAGATGTACTACTCAAAAGTACTTTAATGTATGCATAACTATCAGTAAGACCGCCCAGTGGTGAAGTAGCACCACAGGTCCAGGGTTCGATCCCCGGGCTGGGCAAGGTTGACTCAGCCTTTCATTCCTTCAGTGGGTGGTTAAAATGAGTACCAAGTTCGCTTGGGGACTAAACACCGAGGCTCTTGCGACAAGCTGACCTCTTGCCCAGAGCATATGCTGGTGTACACCGGGGCACAAAGTTCAAGAAAGCGGAAAAAGGGCACTGAAGGCCGTGGCTCACTAGGGTTTTTGCACCACTAAGTTTTTCTTTTTTTAAATAATTATCAGTAAAACCCACACTGCAGTAATGTCCAAAATTCACTTTGTACTATCGAACTGAAAATGAGTCTCTAATATGGAGTATGGTCGCTTCTGATACGCAGATAGGTCGCGCAACGTAACAGCATAATGGACAGAGGGCAGCTGCTATAGCATGGCATTTTCCAAATCCGGGGTTGTTCTCGGAGGAGTTGAGATGAAAATTGCCCTCGCAAGAGCGTCTTAGACCTGCACTGTAAAATTAGGCCAGAAGGTCCAGTTGTCAAATCCATACGGCGAATATTCTCAATTTCCATGTAATCGTAAGTCAGCTAGGCCCTATGTGGACGAGCGTTGTTATCCATTAACAACGCTTAACTGAAAAGTCGAACATAAGGTTCTAAGATCTCTATATACGTTATACCAGTCAGAAAGCCTTTGTCAAACACATGCAGGGGTGTGCGGCCGTTCAACATTATGCCTTCGCAAAAAATCACACCTTCACCACCATTATAATCTTTTTCTTGATGAAGCAGGGATAGTTTCGAGCTACAGGCTCTCTCCAGATACAGGTACGTCGAGATTTAGTGTCCAGGCCGAATCTCTACTTATCTGTAAAAAAACACGTTGCTCCATTGAAATCTGATCCAAGGCGCATGTTTTCTGCACCATGCTAAATGCGCTCTCTTGTGTGCTGCAATGAGTGTTACGTAATCAGAAAGTTTTCTGGCATATAAGACCTATCTCAGGAAGCCTTCGAGTCACTGTAGATCGTGAAACTCGGGTTCTAATGGCAGCATACAAATCACGTAAAAGCCGTAAATCTGTAGCAGTCCTGTGCCGTCACGTTGACAGTGACAAAATAACGATTCTCATCCGTTGTTGTGATTTTGATCGGCATTGTTCAGATCTTATCAGTATCGATGTCCTGAAGATATTTTCACAAACTGCAGAAGACACTGGGCATTATGTTATGCGCTGTAGCAACGCTCGTTTGTGATTGACCTTCCTCCTATCTACCTGTAATTCCCCATCTCATTCCGTCATTCATATGCTCGTAACTGCTCATTTTACCTTATACCTTCTGAAATTTACCCATCTGGGGCGTGAAACACGGTGAATGTCGTGAAGGAGTACTAGCTTACAAATCGCAGAAATCCCCTCGTGCGCTTTCATCCCCTCCAAAACTTCGTAGACACGTACGTGCACGCTTACGAATTCTTCGGCGGCATAATTAATACCTCTGGGTTCACTACTTTTCGCAAAAATACACATAATTTGTAATTTCTCTTAATTTTGCACACCAATGTAAATCTTTATAAGAAGTTTAATATGTAAGATGAAAATGATAAGGAAACTAAAAATTAAGTCCTTAAAGTCTCAGTTTTAATGACTTAGCTGTTCACCAAATTCAGTCATAAAATATCTCCAAATAGTCTCAAGTTTTGATAACGTACGTCTCAGCATATAATTACTTTTTTTCAAAACTTAAAAAACTGCTCCTTACACAATTAGACACTAAATGAGAAAGAATAAAAATTCTCACTATTTACAAGAAAACTTATAATACTCAAATTAATATTCTTGCAGGGAAGAATCTTTCCAGTTTTATAATAAGAACATGATATTTAGAGCAAACTGATGGAGCTCTAAGCTGCAGAGTCCATATTCGAAAGCCTGGCACTATGTTTGTGATGAGTATGTCTATGCAGCATTAAGGTGTTTAAAATCTGTCAAGCTTAAAGTCCTTCGAGACTTTGGTGGTAAAGATACGATACTCTTACATTCTATTCCTAAAGCTTGGGAAGAGAGCCTTTGTGTGAGGTTAAAATAATCTACCCCGTGATCACAAAGCATCAGATTTTAATTAATTATTAATTAATTAAATCTGATTTTAATTAATTAAGTATTTTGCACAGATTTTCGATCTCTGAAACAGTAAATAATTTTAACCGTCGTTTTAGCTTTCAGAGGGTCAAAGTCCGGTAGTACACTTCTGTGTGAAAACTGGAGTAGTAGAAACTACACAAGCAAAGGGTTAAAGTACCCTTTATTAAATCTTTGAAACTTACGATGCGTCAACTCGACGCTAACAAACTTCGCCTCTGCTTGGGCGATAACTGAAAATAAGATAAAGAAACTAAAAAGTTGAAGACATTAACAAGTGTTAGACCTAACCTACAATGCTCAGCAAGATCCCACAACTTAAACCCCATTCGAAACCAGTGGCAGCATGTAAATGCAATTAAGCCACTTGAACCAGCAATAAGCAAACGTATCTACGGCAGAGGTGGCGGTTATAGCTTAACTCTCTTTTATCCTACCAAAACTCGGCTTTTAAATACTTCCTTCAAAGTAGAAATTTGCATTCCTTCATGTGCACTACAAAATGTAACTATTCTGGCACTGACAATTAGGGGTATGAAGGTTTATGGGAAAATTTTAAAATTAAACTTTAACTCGTTAGTTATAATAAATATAAATCCCTACATGTTGTAAATATTGGTTGTTCGTATTTCAGATATCACATAGTTGTTTTTCAGCATTATCATTCTGAAATTGTTTTCGATCCAATGATACACAAAATGAAGTTTAATAATGGACGTACATTTTATTATATATTAGTTTTGGTAAATGTTCGCAGACTTTATATTATTATTCTACAGTTGGAGCATTATTATAAAAAATGCTAACCATACATGAGCCATTATTATATTTATATTGCATTTCTGTACTTGTAACATTCATGAAAAATCATTTTTATCGAGGCAATTTACTACGCATGAAAGGCATGCAAATTTCCTTTAATTTATTTATAATTTTTCCAGTCCTCTTTCCTTTTTACCTGATTAAAATATGTATTATTCTGGATATTTAACAATATACAAGTAGTTTGTGAGCCGAAATTTGCAAAATGAAGTATTTTGATTCAACATTTGAAGTAATCGTTACATTATTTGACTCATTTGCACAAAAATCATCGACGTTTCAGCATATAAGAGTTTTCACACCTTCATAATGATATTAATAGCAATAATAAGTACGCATAATTTAATTTTAGACTGAAAACATTTTGTTTCAGTCCTGTCGGTTGCTGGCATTCTCCTTCTTGTAGAATTTTATCACATCCATCCTTTTATCCTTTTTAAAAAGCTGCAGTAATATCTCAGTATATTATTACCTTTTTGTAAAACTTCAAAAACTGCTCATTATACTATGAGACACTAAATGAGAAAGAATAAAAGTTATAAAGTTATCACTATTTACAACAAAACTTATAATAAAATTAATATTATTGCAGGGAAGAACTTTTCCACTCTTATGATCAGAACATGATACTTAGAGCTAACTTACGGGAGCCAAAGAATCACACGATCGTGCAGCTATTTGTTTGCCGTTTTTAGCGGTTAAGTGAGAGATTGAAGTTCCTTTTACCCTCTACTTGTAAAACGCCTAAACAGCCTGAATTAATGTATTTAAGAAGGAAATAACAAGAACTTATAAAGTTATTAGATAAAATGTATAACAATAGTGAAAACGGGGAGGGAGAATGAAGAAAGAAAGGAGAAAGCTACTTAGAGTATTGCTCATACCGCTCCTACGAGTTCAGTATTGTGTCAGTATTCATGTCCTTGTAACTGGAGAATATTTATTTCAAGATCAAAATTTATAAAAGACAGACTGAAAAATCGCATCTTGTAACCCCGTTTAGCTTACGTCATGAATACTGTAGATATTTTAGCAGAGACTGATTTTGCAGGAACAACTCACAATTTTGCTATCATCTGCACTCTAGGACAAGCCTCTATATATGCTTAATAAAGGAAAACACGTGAAATAGAATGTTCTGTTTTAAAACTAAATTTCTCTCACAAAGCTATATTTTTTACTTAAATGTTTATTACTACTTGTACGAGGTCCTTCAATAGCTAAGTGGATAAGATCGCTGAATACTGATAGTTCGACTTGGGCTCAAATCCCAATGGACGGGCTGGCTATTGCGCGTTTTTGCTTGAGTTGGTTTATTTGATATTAGCAAAGCACTCAAGGGCTGTCTGCCTAAGGGGAGGAATGCTGTCGTGGAGTATTTTCTAAAGTAAAGTGGCTCATATACACGTTGCACCTGGGAAAAATACGAAACCTGCAGCCACTCTTTTCGCCAGGACTCGAACCCTAGACCTAAATACCAGTATTCAGCGACTTTACCGGTGGTGGTTCATTTTGGGTACTTTTGTAGTTTTTCTCATGTGTAATCTTAGCGTAAGCCAGCATTCCTCATAAATACCACCCCCGGATGTATTTCTTTCCTGTCTTTTCTATACATAAAAAGCTATATCAAAAGAGCGGTAGCAGTTTTGTTCCCAATTAAGGCTTAAAAGGTAGGATTTCGTAATTTTATTCCCAGCTAAACTCGATCGGGGAAAATGCCCTCATTTTATTTGTAATATAGTCTGGATTTTTACACTCCATTTTATAAATAAGCGAAAGTGAAGTTAGTGCTTTCAATGGCATAACACTTTTTTCATCATAATCTAACTTGCTAAAATACGATTATATACGAAATGTATGAAAGTACATACACGATTATTATATACGAAAATTAAAATCCATAAAAATTTCGGTTTTAGTTTCCTTTTGTATTATTTTAGTGGCAGCTTTAATCTCATTTTACGTTTCCAATATATGCCACAAAGCAGAGGGGGTCAGCTTATCGTCTCTTAAAAATCTCCGCGAGAATAGCGTTTCTTACAATTTTGAAGTTATGAAATAACTTAGGTTAGTTTCATCTTTTTCAAAAGTAAAATCTCCCGTCTTGAGAACATTTTAATATTAGAGGTCAACATTAATTTCGCTGTAAAGAACTACTTTAAAAAACTTTACTTTAAAAAATCGACGCACTTTCCCCGTTGGAAAAAGCCGACTACTGTACACTAACCACACAAATTGAAAATTTTCCAAAACGGTATGATTTCGGTTTGCGGAAAGTAAATACATAATTTAGTTTAATACCCATTCGCATTGAGTTTCCTTTTATGCTATATTTTAAAGGACGTTTCTTTAAGATTAAAATAAATATAATCAAGAGAGAAAAAGTATGTTATAAAAATATTTGTGCATCAGAATTTAAATTAATTCAGAAATCCATCCAGCTCTATATGATATTGCCATTTTATGTGGAATAAGTTTCGTAATTTATTTTTCTAGATGAAAGAGAACTTTTAGCAAATTAGGAGATTTTAAAATAACATATATTATTTTATGAATATGTGATAAACGCTTATCAGGTTTCGCAAGTGCTCATAAATTAGTATAAAATGTATTAAATAAACATTATATTTCTGTTTATCAGTCATAATTTACAGAGTCATATTTAGTTTAAGCCGACCTGCTCAGCATTAAAAAATGTACTGCAGATTCTTTAGTGATTTAGAAAGAAACTTGGAAAATAATTTTAAAAGTTAAGGAAACACTAATTACATTGTCATTTTAATACTTTAAAATAATGCAATATTTACTTTAAAATACTGCAAAAGGAACTCCTTCCTAATATTTATTTTATTGAAATTTCTTACTCATTTTCTACAATTTTGTAAAGTAGCGAAATATCAAAGTTTACAGCTCAGTTTATAAAATTTTCTAACACATCTTACTATTGAAGCTGATTATTCAGTTTTTAAAATTTTATTACATAGTTTAATACTTCTGAATATTTTCCAGTGGAAATTATTTAAATATTTTCCTGAATATTTTCCTATTTCTGAAATCTTGGACTATCTGTTTATTTTCTTTAAATCTTCTTAATTTGTAAGGATCTTAAGTTTTACTAACGTTTATTTTATTTTAAATCTTTACTATCACTTCTTATTTTCTACTTCCGGCCAGAATTAAAAGCTTTAACTTATTTATGCAAATTTGTCTTGCGAACGCCAAGTACTTAAGTTGTGGCTTTTTGCCAAGCAAGAGAGAGGAAGGAGCTATTAGAAGCAGGCCGCTTGCCATAGTAGTTTTATTCGGTTGCTGGTTGCCTTCAAGGCCAGAGGTTTAATCCTCTTGATAATTTTAAATGTATCGTAGTGTTAGCAATTCTCTGTACTACATACGGCTTTTTTGTTAATATACGGCCAATCTTCAAGTAGGCACTTGTTTATTAATCCAAAGTTTGTTTAGTTAGAGTTTAGTTAATATTTTTATATTCTTACGTTCAGACCACAAGTGGTTGGTCTCTGTATTCCGAAGTCCGGAAATCATCGTAAAGAGAGAAAAATAAAGGGTTTCGTATACCCTTCCTGTGTGTATTGTCTACTTCCCAAATTTATTGAACATAGCTTTAGTAAGCTCCCTGTTCCGAGTCAGGACATTTAATGTTCCCAAAGCAAGTAAGGAGGAACACAGAACCTGATAAATTTATTACTTTATTTTACCTTTATATATATATTTATTTATTTTTGTCTATGGAACAGTTTTTTTTATCTCTTCTGAGTGTAAAAATTCATTTCCATTCTGCGACGAAGAAAATCGTAATATGTGCGCCTTCCGTTAAATTCAGAACAAATTCAAATATATTGGGGTCACTTTATATCTTCTAAATAAGCTTCTATTTATTTTAGTACTCCTGCTTTCTAAAACATTCATCGTTCCATGGATTTAATCGCAACATTTCCATATATCACCAATAAAGTCATTTACTACCCACTGTGCGACCATATAAATATTGAAAATTTCTAATTCTTGTTTTTCCAGAGATTTTTTCATTATACATAACCACCCTTCGTTTACTCTTCTTAAAAATGCCTGTCAGTGGAAAACACATTCGAACATCAGATTTAATTTCTGGATCACTTTTTCGGTGGTTTAATAAACCTAAGTTTTGTTTCTTCCTCCGAAAGCATTGGTTATAATGGAAATTGCAAACCATCACTTCAAGAAAAGGAAAAAAATTCTTAATAGCACGAAAAACCGATAATTCAAAATCGGCTTTAAATTATTTTTAGAACCATGATGGTATTTTCTTAGTCAATAAAGAAAAAAATATATAACTGGCTTTATATTTTTTACATCATTCAGAACTTTCAATATCTAGATGAACACTACAAAAGCTAACGAATCTACTATAATGGACAATACAAGTTTAATATCATTCCGTCACCAAAACACTCTCCATGCTTTTTTTAGAAATTAGTCACAGCACTGTGAGTTCCGAATGCAAGAATTCTATTTTTTTGACTGTCATCAAATTATGATGTTGGGATGCCCCAACTTGTCAGCAACAGTAGTAGTGACTGCTATGAACTGGAAATTACACAAACTCTTAAGAAGGCTTTAACTCCCTTTTTATTCCACTTTAGAAATCACAGATCCGTTCACTTGACGCTCACAAACTACGCCGACCCGGCGGTGTAACAAAAATAGAAAAGTACAACTAAAAATAAATGACAGGATGCATAAATAACGAAATCACTACCTACGAGGCTCTATAATCGTGACTAACTTAACCGCGTTCTACGATACAGCTGAGATTCAGTGAACTTTCTGATTAAGAATTTGAAAGATTCAACGAACTGTCGAAATAGGCACGCAGGCCGAAACGCGCGGTTCTTAAACTTTCTACCAAGCAACCTTCACGCTCGTGATTCAAGAAGCACACTTACAATCTCGTTTCCCTTCTATTTAACTTAAATTACTTCTGCTAAAAATTTGAATACTCTGCGCGTTCGACTATGATTTACATACTCTGGCATTGGCAATTCTAGGGGAAAGTAAAGGCTTGACAGGAAAGATAGCTTAAAATAAATGTTAGTTAAAATAAATATAAACCCTACAAAATAATAAAATTGTTTCAGAATATTTTCCTGAAATAGTGATGCCTTCTGTGTTATACAAGCGCCTTTTAGCGACTTCTACACTTAGATAATTTTGTTTCAAATTTCGGTACACTAAGTAACGAAATCTAAATCCTCTGTGTTATCCAAGCGCCTTTTAGCGACTTCTACACTTAGATAATTTTGTTTCAAATTTCGGTACACTAAGTAACGAAATCTAAATCTTCTGTGTTATCCAAGCGCCTTTTAGCGTCTTCTACACTTAGATAATTTTGTTTCAAATTTCGGTACACTAAGTAACGAAATCTAAATCTTGAACTGAAGCAGCGGCAAATGTTTCTTCATACATGACTTTTCTGATCAGTGATTTTCCTGTCTGTACACGAGAATATTGCCATTTTAATTGTTAAATCGACAAACCTAATGCTTACTGCTGCGTTTATACATATGTTTCAATCTAAAAGACCTGCCATCATAAAATTGGCCTTTCTGAGTTCGAATGTAATCCATTTTTCTAAGACCTTGATAAAATAATTCCTAACGTAGCTAGTATAATATAGTCTGACAAATTAATGAAAAAAAAATGGGGGAAATAAAACCGCTACTAGAAATTAGTCTTTAACAAAGATCAAATGAGAAGACAGGCTAATGCGAACCACGTGATTGTTTTGGTATAGCGAACTGTGTACTTGCGTTTTCGCCCGAGTGATATTTCGTTCAAAAATGCCTTCTTAAGCGATTCTCTCCTTCCCCTCTCATACTCTTTCGTCTGAAACACTTGTTCCCCCTCCCCGCCAGCGGAAGGGTTATGTATTCGATAACATTCGCTTCTCCATATTTCGCCCGAAAGCCAAGATTTTTCTGCACGTTTCTGCTCGTTTAGATGTTTTCGGTTTAAATTTTTCCTATAGCATTTTTGCATAAAATATTCTACATAACAATACAGCATAACTAACACTATTTCATTTTATATTATTATGTAATTCTACGATTACTGCCAAACTCAATGAACATGTAGTATTCTAAACTTTTTGTTTATTTGATAACTAACTACCCTTCTATTTAAAGAATTTTGGAGACTTCACGAAATAATATAGGACTGTACGATGCTTAATTAACTCGTTTGTTATAATAATGAACGCTTTGAAAATGCCAAAGATGTAACTTTCTACTGAAGAAAAATTCAAATTTCCGCAGTTTAAGCGGTGTTCTTAGAAAAAAGCAACCTCTGATTCTGATGAATTTTCCATGATACAGCGAAATGAATAGTTATCCAGTTCAGTTCCCGATATTTCAGGAGGTAACTGAATAGTTTCAGTTATAAAGAAATTTATGCCTACAGTGCTAGTAATCATGTGACTTGTGAAATATTATTTGAATTTATTATATAACCAAATATTTATTACATTGGCTTTTAATATTAACTTAAAGGGAAAATATTTATTACACTGGCTTTTAATATTAACTTAAAGGGAAAATATTTATTACACTGGCTTTTAATATTAACTTAAAGGGAAAATATTTTTACGTGAGCTATCAAAATACCTTCAGTGGTCTGGTTGTTCATGATCGAAATTTTGCCAACCCTTGTTCTAGATATTACCTAACCTTCTAGATATTACCTAGCCTTCTAGCTATTTCCACCTTCTAGATATTACTTAACCAAAAGAGACAAGATTTTACCCTACGTATTTCAGAAAAAATTAAATAATACCATAATAATTGAGAAAATGGATGCGGATGATTCGATATTTAACTTAAAACTGAATTTTAATTAAAATATCATATTTATGGTTAGGCTGTCTACCTTTGAAGAAGATAGGGTTTTGATTAATTTCTGAAACACGAAAACTCTCAGCCTAGCAAAACGGCTATCTTCATGGAAACCTTTTTTTACCAGAAACTAGCTCGTCTTCAAGTTACATATATGAAAATTCCAACTTGCGAGTCTTTTCGTTAAGAAGTCACTTTACATCAATGCCCGTAAAAGTTTCTAAATTAAGAATTTCTAAGCTATAAGAAAAAGAAATCTTAGCGTCCTTATACATTATCAAGAGTTTTAAAAATTCACAGTAATAGGGTAGTAAAAATTTTCTTTTCATTGATTAATTTATTTGCGATATTAAAAAGCAATGTTCAGTTTTACTAATTAAATGGTTCCTTTTTCTCCCCTCAATAAGTGTTTGAAATATTCATTCCCGAAATGTTGCTCTGCACCTGTAGAGACATTAGGTAATTTGGATTGGATTTTGGACTATTCAGTTATGGCAAAGCACACGAGGGCTATCTGCCTAAAAAGAGGGATGCCTTTCGTGGAGGACTTTCTAAGGGAAACTGGCTCGTATACACGTTACACATGGGGAAAACCACGAAAACGCCCATTCAGCCAGCCCGTTCGCGGGATTCGAACCTCAGACCGAACTACCAGTGTTCAGCGTCTTTACTGCTCGGCCGCTGGTGGGCTCGGCCGCTGGTTAGGTAATTTGGAAGCAGGAAAGATGAAAAATATTAAACGCCTTCGCCGGGAATCGAACCACGGACCTCTGGAATACGCGCCCAGCGTGCCGACCACCACACCATGAAGGTATGCCAAGAAGGCGGAAGAAATACCTTATATACGGCTCCTTTTAAAGGGCGACTAGGGTTTTTAGGGCTCTCAATTGCCAAATACTGGTTGAAGAGAATCATCATCCAACACCCGTTTTAGTTCGGGCGCGACTGTAGAGATATTAGGTATTTTTTTGGAAGCAGGAAAGATGAAAAATTAACAAAGCCTTCTCCGGGAATCGAACTGCGGACCTCTGGAAGACCGGTCTAGTTTGCAGACCACCACACCACGAAGGCACACCAAGAAGGCGGGAGAAATGCCTTATACACTAATCACCTTTACATTAAAAAGAAAGATGATGCGGATGAAAAATAATGGCTTGTTTTTGCATGAAAGTAAGCTTGATTTTATGTATATGAAAGCCTAATTTGCGAATCTAATGATATTATTACACTGTGTATACTACGTAAATAAATAAATTTCTAACTTAGGATTAAATTATTATATTTAAATTAAATATTTATACGAGAAAAAACAATTTTCAACTACAATATGTTATGCAAAATAAAAAAAAAGTTTGAAAAATACATATAAAAATATGACGAAACTAAAAAAAAAAAATTAACTTTATTTAATACTAGCGGAAGTACCCAATGCCAGTTAAGTTAGATTGAGAGTAATGTATTATTTTACTCAAGACCTTATTTGAAAATTCGTATAATAGCATATTACATGTCATAAAGAATATGATGCATCATTGTAATGCATAAAAAATGGTAAAGAAACAAAGTAATATTCAATACGTGTACCACAACTGACTACGTAACCATAGAATCATATGATATACATATCCATATGACATATGGAATTGCCATTTGGGGCAGCAAAAATAAAAACAAATATATCATTATTTTGAACAAAATTAATTATTTTGAGCGGTATGGAGCCCACATAAAAATTTAGATAAGAAAATAAACTAATTCTCTCTCTCATTATCTCAGCAACAATGGCACGCAGCCATTGTTGCTAATATTAGCACGGTTGCCACTCGGGAAAATGAGGGCAAAAATTAGCGTTTTAAAGAGTTTTTAATTAATATCTCTGATTTTAGCTTTTTTTAAGTGGACGTCGACCTTTTCCAAGATCCATAAAAGAATTGTAGAAAATTTGGTGACGATAGCTATAGTAGTAACTGAGTTATTAGAGAATAAACATACAGATTTTCTTTTTTATATGTATAGATCAACTTTAACACCTAGGCTTTTAAACGAACGTAGTGCATCAATATAATTTTCTAAGAAAATTTCATTGAGAAGTGATTCCAAATATTTCTGCAAACGAAAATAGTTAAAACTTAGAAATACAATTACGCTTCATTTATAGTATATTCTTAAACTTAGAATAATGTAAAGAAGAATGTAATTTTAAACTAACCGGTTTTTTTTCAGTTGTTTCTATCATTTTTTTTTATCATTTCCATTTCCCGCCAGACTGCTATTTCAGTTTCGCGTGTTATGCAAAGTAGCGTAGGAATATATTATTTAAGCTGGTATCTGAGTTATACTTCAAACAGAACGCGTTCTGCCGTTCGGCCAAGTTGTTTTGCTGATTTAAGCTTGCTATTTTACGGCTGTGCAATATTAATTGCTGGTTTGTATACGTCGGTGGTGGGGTTAAGAGCCAACTTGCGTTAATTATCTCCGTGCAACTTCGGTTGATTGTTTAGTTTTAACTTTATATTTTGAGTTGCGAAGGAAAATAGGGCGAAAAGACTTATAAACCTAATGAATGTAAGAGGAAATATCATTAATTCCTCCTCCTTTGTATGAGACGGTGTAAAACGAAGGCTAATATGGGATGAGGTCAAAAGCTATTTCTGGTATGTACCTAAATCGGGAATAAAATCGTCAAGCCTCTTTTGGGATAAGGATATTTTGCACATCACCCCACCTCACAAATCTTGATTCGTCTTTGGCAACAGATGCTTTCAGTATCGAATATGTTTCTCGTAATGCATGCATTGAGTAAGTGTACTTCAGTGTAATGAAACATGCATGTATTAACGCGAACACACATACAAATATCACGCCTCAATATTGAGCTCTGGTTAGAAATTACAGATGATTAATCACTACTATGTTGCCTGTTTTAAATATAAAGAAAAAATAATGCACACTTAACTTATATTTTAATTTAGAATATTTAAAATAATAATTTATGTTTAATATTTTAGTAATTTCAACTATATAATCACTTTATATTTTAATTTAGACTATTTAAAAAGAGAACGATAAATAAAATCTTTCAAATGAATGATGCACTGTTAAAAGATAAAGGAATTAATAATATAGCACTTCAGTTGGCTGCAAAACTAAAGGAATTTTCATTCATTGTCACATGTTTGCCGCTCAAAGAGTAAATTAAATCAAGATAAAGAGAAGATTCTATATCATTAACGCTTTCTTAAAGAAAATACATTTCAGTCGTTTCACGAAATGGGCATTAGGAGTGATTGATAGCCAAAACTTTTGAATATTTCTCTGTTGGAGAACAAGAAAAAAACATATAAATACCATTAAGATAAAAAAAAGCGATATATAAATACCATTAAGTTAAGTAATTAGCAAAATTTCATTATTAGGAAAGGTTTTTCTAGTTTCTTATCTAACGCAAAATTAAAGTGCTAAGTTCTTTATGATTTATACAACATCTGAACATTTCACGCTCTTGAATAGTTTGGGAATTTCTTTACATGTAAGTCGAAGAAAACTTAAAAACCGAAGAGCGAGAAGAAATCTGAACCATTAAAAAGCCCATTTATACAGGATTAGTCAGAAATGCTGTCACACACTTGATCTCATTGTGTAATAAAGTTTTATTGGTACTGGAAGTATGAAAGCGCCTTTAGAAAGCCATATCTTCCGACTAAAGAACAGTACATAACAATATCATCCAGAACTCCCTTTGATTCCTCAAACTAGTGCACTTGTTGCTGCATCAATGCTACTGCAAATTCTCCCAGAAACACATTAGCGTGTTTCTCTTCTATTCTAGTCTCCCAGAAGGGTTTCTTTTCTGGATTACTTCCCATTGTCAGCAGTCTCTTTCTACACTTTCCTACAGCTAACAGCTACAATAATATTGTTGCGTGCGTACGGGTTCGTAGTAGATTGAATGCACAAGTCCGATATACAGTTAATAAAACTTATTCTTATCACAAGAAATATAACTAAACTCTGGAATCTTCCTCAGAGATATTCTTACAAGTGTTCATATATCAGATACTAATAATCAGTAGAACGCAAATACGTTAAATCAGTAGAACGCAAATACGTTAAATCAGAAAACGCAAATACTTTAAATCAGTAGAACGCAAATACGTTAAATAGAACGCAATACAAGCAGTAACCCCACTTTAAAGTACTAAAAACGTTAAAATATAATGCAATGTAAAGAGAAAGCTAATCCGATTTCAGCAGCAGCTAACTAAACAACTACTCGTATTAACCAAGCAACTGAGCTGAGATATTTCGCTCCAGCTTTGTAATGCTTTCAATCGGTCGCAAGAGAGTTCTAGTAATTTCTTTGCCTTTCGAGATTTCGGGAAACCAAAAGAGCAGAATTACGGTTACAGATAACACAATACTCAATTACATTTTTTCAATTTCAATACAAATAAAAGAGATATTTACTTATTCAATATTAAATGCACGTGCTCTTATATATTTACTTTTTCGGCGTAGTTTTCTCTTAAAATTTATCACGCGCTGCAATGCGCGGGGAAATAAAACATTTTTAATTATAATTCTACTAAAAATATCTAACTAAATACAAAATTCGTAACAATATCTTAAATTCACATGGCCGGCAGCATCAATAATATGTTAAAATTACATCTCGTCAGTCTCACGATATGTGGAAAAAAAAAAAAAAAAAAACCACCAGCCGCCGAGCGGTAAAGTCGCTGAACACTGGTGGTTCGGTCCGAGGTTCGAATCCCGCGAATGGGCTAGCTGCACGAGCGTTTTCGTGGTTTTCCTCATGTGTAACGTGGATACGAGCCAGTTTCCCTTAGAAAGTCATCTACGAAGGCATCCCTTCCCTTAGGCAGATAGCCCTCGAGGCTTTGCCGTAATTAAATAACCTAACCTAACCTAACCTGTGAAAAAAACCGTTGTGTATTTTTATATTTATAGAGCTTCAAAGTGACTTCAATGTGTTTATTGACATACATATATGTCTATAAATATAAAAATACACAACGGTTTCTTTTTCACATATATTTATTGAATTTTTAATTACGAATCTTTTATGCAATGATTAAATTTCACGCAAAAATCACTCTTTAAAGAATGTCATCGTATTGCTTGATTTATGTATTATCTCTTAGTATTTATCCCAGTTTTAAGCATGGAGCTCCGTGCGGTATGAAACATTTCTTAAGAATTAAAGCTTTCTTCTAAGATTTCATAAGCAATTATGAAACAAACATGCTTTAGAAAAAGCATTTTCTCATATAAGATGTTTCTCTCCATTAAAACTCGTTTAACTTGCTTCTTCACTATTTTATTGAGACTCTCTTTGAAAACAATGTCTCCATCAAGAGCATTATTTTCAAGAGCAATAATCAGACCTAAATTGGCGAACTCAGTCGTTAGCAGATTTTTGAATTAAGAGTGATTATCTTCGTCTACGTTTTCGTAATGTAGAACAAATACAGCTAGTTCATCGTATCATCATGCATTCGTTGTCAGTAGAAATCAAATAGAGAAAATGCTTTTCTAGCGACGTCTAATCCCATAAAAACTTAGTTTTCCAAAGATAACAGAAGAAACTGCTTTTAAGATATTTAGCTTTGTAACTTACGACTATTTGCTAAGGAAATTCAGTATATAAATGTGTCTTATACGTAAGATATAACACAGCTCTCTGTAGCAACTGTTCTTTGAACTGCCTACAACTAAAAATAAAGCAATACAGTCTTAAAGTTTTACTTTTGTTCGAACATTACACCTCTAAATGCATTACAAGGAGTTCAAGGTTTCCTCCATTTTCATTCCGAAAATAAATTGTTTGATATTCTTGACAAGCGCTTGATTTAATAAGATTGACAACATTTACTGCATTGTTAATGCAGACGACTTCGCGAAGGGCTGCCGACGAATCATGCAGTGTGTTAAAAATACCTTCAGCAAAGCATCCTTTGGATATGAAATGAAACCTCTGTGAAATGATACACATCATCACGAATGAAATGATACACATCATCACGAAAATGAAATGATACACATTATCACGAAAATGAAATGATACACATCATCACGAAAATGAAATGATACACATCATCACGAATAACAAAATCCATTATTATTCTAAACGAAATACCTTTTTTTCTTCAAAAATAAGTGACAGTTTCTTTGTGATTTTGAACACTATTAACCTCTAATAAATGATTTAAAGTTTTAGGAACCAAAATAAATGTATCACAGAGTTTCAAATCTGGCGAGTAGAGAGTCCACGAACCGCAAACATGAAATCTCTCGAGATAAAGCTGGAATACAAGATGACGTGTTTCATTCAAGTAATCAAGAACAACATTCGTTATATGCTGTCTTTCCCCAACTTGTTGGTCCCTTTGCTCAACAATAAAACACTCTCTATCTATAAGGGCTTTAATCGATTTTCCTAAGGTTTTTAAGGCTGGTGAAAGGGCCTAATGTTTCCTAAGGTTAATGAAGTGCGAGTAAAGATATATTTCCAGGTTAAAAAATAAAGCTGCCAAAAAGGAGTCCGGAAATATTCGAATTCGGTTAGGTTTCAGTAGACTCCTTAAAGATTTTTTAAAGCTATGTGAATTGCTTATTTAATTCCAGGACTCAATTTAACAAATTGCATTTAAAAATACAGCGTCTTAATTTATTGACCCTGCAAATGCAATATTTTTCATAGCTCATTCAAACAAAAAATTCCCTTTTCAATTATATGCTTGTATTTGCCAAAGATAAAACTTGTCTTCTTTTGGAAATGAAAAAAAACAAATCACCAGACTAGCTGGGTGATTAAATTAGTCTTTTAGTCTTTAGCCTACTTCCATTTGATCTTTTATTTTTAAATCAAGATACATACGGCCAAATGATCATCTATTATTTATTGTCTAATGAGCGAAAATTAACAGTTATAAATCAAGTAGAAATAGGTTTCATATGCAGATGGGAATATATGTATAATTCTCACTATTTACTGTTATAGTGTTATAATAGTAACTAACGGATAGTTTGCGTATATATATAAATTTATATCTTTAGTGAATAACAAAATGAGGAATTCTTCCATAGCTTTCGACTACTTCGCCAACGTAGCAGGGTACGCTGTAAGACACAAACCAAGCCTATAATAGAGTTTAGAAACTCATTACCAATTTCTTCATCTAATTAGTCTTATTTCCCGAAGAATGTTAAGAAACTTGAGTCGAGCAGATTTCGAAAATGACATTAGGTTTCCTAATGTGGAGGGGAAAAATTGTTTTTGCTTAAAAAAAAAAAACCGAGGTAATTGAAAGATAAATGTTATTTTCTAGATTAGAAAAATATTTTCATTATGCTGTTATTCTGAGTCTGTTGGTAGTTTTACGAAGAGAAATCTTCTAGTATACATGATACAAAGCCTTGGAAAATAAATTTAATGCTCAATTCAATTTAACTTCGATTTAAATATAGTCAACCAATCAACTTAAACTTTCAAGCTTTGTGTTTGTGTTTCTATGAATGCTTCTGGGTATTTTTCTCGCATAAGAAACGACTCTCGAAAAATCTAATAAAAAGTAAATAAAGGAAATAAAATACATGCAGAATGAATCTGCTTTTGAACTTCCGGATTGAATTCAAAGGCGCTTTTCGATTTCCGGAGCATGTTCACTTCGCAGAACATGCTATGTGATATTTTGGATGTAACGAATTAGAAAAATTACCAGTGTTTCACTTTCACAATTTTCCTTTTATTATTACATGCATTATAGAACCAAAGTTTAACTGTTTATTTTAAAACCTTAAACTAACATTTTTACTGACAGATTTAGTTTAGAGACAATACGTATTTATTTCAGCAGTATTTCTATCGCTGTGCTGATGAAAAGGATATGTTTAAGAAATTGAATTAGAAAAAAATAGATTAAACAAATCTCTTTTCTCTAAGAAAACTTATAAATCAATGCTATGCCTTCATTCAGTGAGAAATGACCAAGTAGCTAATCAATTACTTGGAAGGTACCTGAATAGTTTAAAAATCAATTCTAATACATTTTTAATGAATATTTTCCAACTGGGCTTTCAATAATAATGATATATTGCGAATTAACACAAAGCTTCTCTCTCTGGAAATATTCTGAATGCTTTGACAAAGGAATCCTTATATTTACGACTTACTTGAAGTCAGCTGAAGGTACTAAGATTGTGCAAGAGGGAGTAGAGAGGCTCGTATTTAATGAATGCAGAATTGTTCTTCCAAAGTTAAAATGAAATAGACTTAATGAAATATACCTAACCCAGAAAAATTTTCTTCGATGAAATTCTAAAATGATATATTATTTTCAAACATATTCATTGATGAAAACCATCAAGTTTTTTAACAATTTTTATTGAACTGCTCCTAAATCCATCGTTGAGATTCCTGAAGTTTAAATTAACTATGCTACACACTGTTTGTTTAATTGTGTCTCTCTTTGAAGAAATAATTTGAACACAGATCTTTATGTTTCAGTGAGTTAACTGCAAAATGATTAATGCTATTTTGAAAGAAAATGTTTTCATGCACAAATTAATATGGCGTAATATGGCTGTGCTTAAAATGATCCAAAATTCCAATATTTAACATTAGACTCAAAGGCAGGACGAATGCAAGCTTAGTTTTACTGAAAATAGTTATTTGTTTATTGCTAGAAATAGTTTTGTTAACGAGTTTACAATAAATCGCAAGACCGAATGCAGTGGCCACAAGATTTGAAACACTGAGAAAGTGTTTACAATAATAAATTAATACAATAATAAACATATATATATATATATATATATAGAAAAGAACAAGAAAAATTTAATGTTTACGTCCTGATACTTGACATCTCTTCTCTGCTATTATCTTTCCTATTTCGGGAGAAATTTTGTTTGCAGTGATAACTTTCAACGCTGACCCAAGGTGAGCATCATTAATACGGTTTCTAATAGGAGACTTATTACCTTTCATGACTGAAAATAACTGCTCGCACCGATAAGTGCTACCAAACATAGAAATAATTTCATATGCGAATTTTTGAGTATTTTCAAACCTGGCTGGTAAATATGCACCAATATATCGTACAAAACTATGATTGGAAAACTGAGACCATGAGTTCGGCCACATTCGGCTATCTGGGGATGCGTACAAGTTCTGAGTGCACGTGTCCCCCAAAAGCCGAAGGTAGCTGAATACAAGCTACTCACACGTATTTGTAATTTAAGTAGTGTGTGTGTCAGCTCGCTGTGAGTAATCTAACAACACTGAATAAATTATCGTTAATTACCTAGCAGTAAACATTTCATTTTTTTCTTCGTTGATATGTTATTTTATTATTATATATTATTATTTGCCGATATATTGGCCGGGCCACAAAAATATTTGTTGTGGGCCGTATGCGGACCGCGGGCTGCCAGTTTGACATTCTTGTTCTAGAGCACAACACGAATACTTGTATGTTAATACATGCGCGCGTAATCCAATACACGGATACTAAATTACAATTCTCATTTCTTGTTTAGCCCACCAGCGGCCGAGCGGTAAAGACGCTGAACACTGGTAGTTCGGTCCGAGGTTCGAATCCCGCGAACGGGCTGGCTGCATGGGCGTTTTCGTGGTTGTCCCCATGTGTAACGTGTATACGAGCCAGTTTCCCTTAGAAAGTCCTCCACGAAAGGCATCCCTCCCCTTAGGCAGATAGCCCTAGTGTGCTTTGCCATAATTAAATACACCACACCACACATTTCTTGTTTACTGTTTTAAATCTGTGAAAAAAGTTTATAGAAGTAATATTAAAACTGATGTACTTTATTTTTAAATCAATTGTTGCTGAATATCAATTACAGAAAGATTGAACTACTTACGAAGAGTTTTTTACCTTGCTTATTAAATATCGTTGCAGACAAGAGAATCTCAACTTTTGTATCATAAATAAGCATGACTAATATATTATTTTAAACTCTGGTTTTGATTTGATTATTAACTGGCTTAACTGACTGATCAAGTCCGTATTGAAAGTGTAGCAACTGAATGTTCATTTTTACTCGGTACGTTAATGTAGTTCAGCTGTAATACTTAAATCAGTGTTCAGAATTCTCTATTAAACACCACCCTTAAAGTGGCAAAACTTTTTATTTATCAATTTATCCAGTAATTTAAGCCTTTTGCAAAAGCAAAAAATCAAGACGTTTTTGCTGTGCAAAATTAATAAGTCGGTGTATTTCATTTTTACATTTTTTTACATTGTTAAAGTAGATTTTTAAAATACGCTGATGAAGAATGAACTCCTAGCACCAAAAAGGAGTTGTGCTAGAAAAACGAAATTTGGGAAGACTGTTTGTACATCTGAAAGATGACATCTATTCGAATTTCGCACTAGACGGACATATGTGGCTAAATAAAGCACATAAAGTTGATGCAAACTTCATGTGCTTTATTTATATTATGTATTGGTAATTTTAACTGAGATCTACATCAAGAATGCCTTTAAGCAAAAGAAGAAGGCAGTATCAGCAGCTTACTGAGTTTGAACAAGGCCGTGTAATAAGGTTACGAGAAGGTGAATTTTCTTTTCGTGTTATTGCAGAAAGACTTGGCAGTGATCACTATGCATGAGTGTTGGCAGCAGTGATGAATGGAAGGCATTCTTTCAAAAAGGCCAGGGTTCGACCGCACACCTGCCACCGCTCAAATGGAAGATTGCCTTATTCACCGCATGTCAGTGATACATCGCAATGCAACTGCAGTAGAAATTCGAACTTTTGCTAGCACCAGAGTGACACAACGAGCTGTAACAATTCAATTGCTTGAGCAACAGTTCTGAGCCAGACTCCCTGTAGTGCCCATAACACTAACTCCAAATTGCTGTCATCTGCGACTTCGGTGGTGTTCCGTTAGAGCTCACTGGAGGATGGAGTAGAGATCTGTTGTGTTCTTAGATGTGAACTATTTCCTTCTTGATGCCAGTAATGGCGGTATGTTGGTTATAAGGCAGCCAGTGAGCACTTGGAACCAAGGTGTCTGCGGCGTAGACAAACTCTGGACCTACACCAGGGGTTATGGGTTGGGCAGCAATTTTCTATAACAGCAAGAACACCTTCGTCTTTATCATACACATATCGATTTAATTTAAAGAAAACCAATTTCTTGCATTTTTGTAAGATGAGAAAACTACTAGAGGGCCAAGACTGAGAGCTGAACAAGGAACAGTTGCATCACCACCTCTCTCGATTGTATATAAATTTGCTATGATGATTTTCTTTTAAGAACGAAATGTGTAAATTATGTTAAAGGTAGAGAAACGTTAATTCATAGTGATAGCTTTGAAGTTTTTATTGATAATTGTATATATCCATCAGATAAGATTAGTATTTCCTTTGAAAGCCATATATATATATGATGAGAAAAAGTGCTATTTATACTAATGGATTTGGCCGGAAGAGGGAATTTGGTTTTGCAAATGTTATATTTTACTTTGGTGTTGAGACTGAATATTAAAATTATTGACTGGGCGTTTTTAACTTTGTATTTCAAGCGGAGAAGTTAGTGATGTATCACGCTTTGATTTAGATTGATGATAATTTTAATACTCCACACTTATTTCGTACTTTTCTACATATTTTTTATTTATAAGAATGTTTTCATAAAAATGTGTTGATTAATGTTATGAAAGAAAAAACTGCTGTCTTGTCTAACAGACATGAAGTTTATTTTCATTGAGATAAAGCCATGCTAATTTTATTGGAAATGAAAGGGTTGACACATTAGCCAAAGAAGCCGTTGATAATGGAAATTAAGTTGATAATTATGCATAGGGTTCTCGTAAGGTAGCTGTTACTCAACTAAGAAACTGCAATATCCTTGACAACCAGTAAATTATGTTATTTCCTTTATTATTTTTATTCATATTTCCTTTATTTCTTCTTCTGATTCATAGTGGTACATCGTCAAGATGTGCTCTTTGCCCCAGGGAATGAGAGATGCGTATAGTCTTGTTAATGAAAAATTTGATTTTAAGAAAATTTTATTTAATTTGAAAATGGTAAAATAAAATATCATCTGAAATCATAGCTGTTGTAAATTTGATTTGCAGTTTATTGGAATTAGTGTTTGATTGTTGCTTTTGTTAATTGTTCATTTCTGTTGTTTATGGGCTGTTTTCCTAGGGCAGAACGAGCCCATACTTTAACGGTCATGGAACGGGCAATGGTTTTTCTTCCTAAGTGAGTCACTATACTCAGCGTTACATGACACATCATAAAACAGAAGAATTTGAATTTAAAAGAAATAGAAGAAGTGTATATTTTTATGAAAGGGAATTAAACAGCAATTAGTTCGACTTCCCTATTCTAATTTGTATTTGAAATGCTATCCAGAAATTGTTTCAGGTGATATCTGGATTATTCCTAACTTCCGTAAGGATTAAGACATTAAAAGTATTAATCGGTATCAATAGAAAAAATATTGGCTCAAAATTACTGACGCTCTTGTGCTCGTTAAAGTTTTGTCTCGGTTTATATTGTTCTCTAACAATTATTTCTGCCTACGCTGATAGTATATGCATATTTCCTATAAAGAAATAAAAATTTTCCTGGTTTTTTAAAGAAACATTTTTCTGTATTTGTTTGAAAAATCCTTATTAAATATGCAAACAATGTATATATAAGAAATAACCTCATTTAAAGGAAATGTTTCTTTTTTTATAGAATTTTTACAAGTACTTTTTTCTTTTTCAGCACTACTGATTTTAATGTTACATTTTGAAAGTTAATTTGATCTATTTGAAAACAGTAAGTTTTCACTGACGTTTATTACTATCTGCGCTTTAAATAAAAGATAAAACACTATTGAACGGAACCAGAAATTGCTATCATTATGTGGTAAGTGAGAAAAGTATTTCCTCACTTGTCGTATGAGAGCTAAGTATTTAGCATGAGGATATTTAGAGAGTAACAGATGCGTAGCTAGAGGGGGGGGCACCTGTCCCTGGGCGTAGAATCCAAGGGGCGCCAAACTGATGTTACGACATTTTAGAATTGAATGTTTTCCATACTTGGCAAGCAGTAGGGAGCGCGAAATCTTCAGTTGTCCCTGGGCCCTTAAAACCCATAGCTACGACTCTGGAGTGTAATAGGATATTTATACTGTTAATCGTTGTCATAGCAAATAGATAGTTAATTAACAAAAGCTATTTCCCAGGAGATATAAAATGTAGAAGAGTTTTATAAGAATTGTTTGACCACGGGAAAGTTACTTTCTTGTGTTCATACACTTTCCTCACTTACCACATAATGATGTTTAAGCAGAGGATTGATATTGCTGTTATTTATACATTAAAACACCATTCTATTAAATAGTGTTTTAATTTAAAATAAGCAATTTTAATAATATGACTTACTGCAGTAACAATAAAAATATAGCATACAATGTAATTCAAAATTTTCCTATTCCGTAAATATGAATAATGATGACGTTTGACACTAGACTTCATATTACATAAGCGTTACTTTTATTGATACTGTTACTTTATTGACTGTTACTTTTATTGACATTCTTAGAACACTTTTGAGTATGAATTATATTTTCTAGTATGATATGTAGTATAATTAATTCATTACTAGGAATTATTTTTCATAAATTATTTAACTTATAAATGGTATTCTCTCCCTCCTTCCTGCAGCCCTTCGTAGTGTAATTGGAAGCATACCCGACGCACATTCGAGAGTTCTAGAGATGGCACTGCACATTTTTCACGTCCTCTGCTTCAAAAAAAAACCTAATGACTCTACAAGTGGCACGCGAACTAACAGTAGGTTGGCGATAGGGTCCCTTGATCCCGATCGACCTTTGAAAGGGGACGTAGTGGGAGATAATTCGTCATCATCAAGATTTGGCGATAAGGTCCCCTAATCCCCACTCCCCTTTAAAAGGCAAAGTACATAAGGTATTTTTTCCCTCTTTTCCACATGCTTTCAGTGTGTAATTAAAAGCACATTCGACGCGGGTTCGAGAGGTTCAGCGTTCGAGTCCCGACGATGGTATTGCATATTTTTCACGTCACCTGCTTCACACGGAAAAAAAAAAAACCCACCTAATAGTTTTGCCAACTATTATTTAAAATTGGCGTCTGATTTTTATCTAAATTCTTAGTGCATGTGTTAGATAAACCACATTTTGATTTAAAATTATACAAGCATTTTTAATGAAATACAGTAATGATGCAACATAAAGAGAACTTAATTTTTAAAACTAATTAAATTACTGAAGTTTATTTTTAGTTTTTGAAGCTATTATTATTGTAATGTTTCGTTGGTTTAAAATTTCAACTTATCTGACCACAGCTACAGATTACGCAATGCAAGAACTTGGAAGACTTCATTTATGCTGAATCAGAAAGTTTCGGTGAAAACTTCTTCGGAACTAGCCTCTCCCAGGAAATGAACGCGGATGCAGTTATACGAATTTATAAGAAATGAGCTAGAGCAATCCACGATTTGCAATTTCTTCTTATAACTGCTGCAATTACAGGCTAAGCATTTATCTTCATTTCTCAAACAAACAGTCTTAAAATAGATTTGTTTCGGAAAGGAATGAGCCTCTATATAGACTAAAGCAATGCTTTCATTTTCTGTGCAGCAAAAGGCCATTTTATCCAATATGTTTCAAATCGTGATTTTCTGACATTTCAATTTTTGTACAATTTCACTATTATTAGTTCAAATGGGCTTTGTCTCTGAAGGACTACTGTTTTCGTTTTGCGATTGTGCGTTGAAAACTCTAAAAGGCATTCTCACTTTTCAAATAGTTGCCACCAAATACTATCTCCCTGTATTATATTTGAAGAAATTAAATAATGAAGAATCTGCATGAATGTATGTATGTTTCTCGCATTGTGATAAAACAACGGTACCTAGAGCTATCCAATTTTGAATGACGTAATCCTACTGCGAATATGGGCATCTGAAAGCCAAAATTAGAAATTTGGAATTTGTTTTATTATCGATTTCATATTTTGTAAACCTTTAACGAATTTTTGATTAACAAACTCAACGATTTTAAAGCGAGCAATGGCAATACTCTACGGGGAAAGAAAACCTTTTTATCTCCAGCGCGCGGAACTGTGTATCGCAAAATTTTAAAGCTATGCTCATTTTAAAATTATTTCGCGACAATGCTGTTAAACTGAATTTTATGGCTTAAGTGCAAAGAACATATTTAATAAATAAAGGTAACACACAAAACTTTAAAAAAACGCCCCTTTAGGAGTAATTTAAAATCTGAAACCATTCAGATTTTTTTTTTTTTTTTTTGTTTTTTTTGTTTTTTGTTTTTTGTTTATTTTCTTCTTTTAAAAATATCTTTTCATTTTAAAGTATTAATATAGGAAAAATATAACTTAGCTTCACAGTGCATACTGTTTGTAATACCACTATGTAAAGAAAAGGAAATACCGATGGACAAAGATTTTGTCTCAGAATAAGTAAGAATTCTTTTCCATGTATATTCGCATATGCTGATTCCAAACAAGCATTCAAAATTTTACTAGTGTCCTTTCTTTGACTGATGACAATCTTCGACTTTTCTTGATAGCACGCAGAAGCTTGCTAAGCATTTGTGGTTACACTAAATTTTAAATTACATATGTGAGGATATTCGCGTTTAAATAATGCTATTATGTTTGCATATTTATTTCGTATCTTATTTCTTATCGCTGCATTTGCTCCCATTATCCAGATAACTGTAACCACACAATAAGCTATAATGTTTATTAATATTGTTAGCTCAGTAGAAAATGAATCTATGAAAAACTGAAATCATATTATAAAATACCAGAATGCAGAATACGAAGACTATATTTATTTATAGTTTAAGAGTACTGTTCCCATTATACTTCAGCTACGATAATCAAAGTACATGTGACAATTTGCATATGCTATGTGACAATTTGCATATTGTTCTATCACTTCGAACTTAGTCGCGAGCTCATTCCGTCCAGAGTATTATGCAGATTTTGAAACGAATGTAGAGATTTAAGCAGTTAACTAGAGCCGGTAGTCGGTCAGTCTGTCGGTAACATGCAGTTGTCTTATGTTGGATGTCTGATCCCGCCTGAGTTAGAGTCTACATGAAGAACGGCAACCGAGTGTAGTCATAATCATGGCAGATCATAGGAATGGAACCACTGAAAAGCAATAACCGCTGAATTAATCCCGCTGAAGTAACTAACAAGGAGAAAAGTCCTGTCCAAATCGGTAAGCTAATGACTTTATGGCTAGTTTGATAAAGAGTAGTGAATTGTGGTTCCTCGTAGGATTTCTTTTGAAGTGTTAATTTGAATTTTATCAAGTGGACTGTAATCTTTATATTTTTGTCTGTAATACTCAAGTAGAGACTCATTAAAGCTTTAAAATTAAATGATATTAAGTCTTGGTCTATATGCAAATATCTCTTCCATCTCGATAACTGGGGAAAAGAAGTTAGTCGCATTTTGTTATTAAATTTCATAGAGCTTGCTGTATTGGTCACATTTATCCAAACATCTTCAAGCAACCCAAAGCAAAAGTACCACAACCGAGTAGTTCAGTTTTTTAAAGAGGGTACTCATCATTAATTTGAAAAATTCATAATGGGCAAATTTTGAAGATAGTAAATTTTAAAAAGGAACAGATAGGTCGTAAGAAAATATTTTCTGTAAACTGATTGATAATTTGATGATGTTTAAGAAAGAAGCTGTATTTTCTGTTCTACAAATCAACCAATATTATAAAAACTAATGGTGCCAGTTAGCCTTGCTAAGTATATTCTGATCTGTGACGCTTTTATTTTCTCCAAAATTTATCATCACCATAAGCTCGCACAGGCGGATTATATATAATTCAAATTTTAAAGTAAAAAAGATCTCATAATTAATTTTTTACATTACTTGGCGCCTTAATGTATAACAAAGTTGTATTAAAGATTAAAAACCCTTAAGTCATAGGGGAGTTTAATGAAACTAATAACTCAAGCTTGTTTGATTTTTAAAGGAAATATATCTTTACCAATATTCAATCTGTGGTTATTTTGTGTCAAATCAGAAGAAAGTATAAACATCTTTCTTCTTTATCGGGTCATCAAATCTTGCCATAAGTTGGAAAACTGCAATTCTCATTAACTTCTCTGAGTTCGAGCTTTACCTTATTTCGTTTTGATGAGTGTCAGTTCTGAAAATTCTAATTACTGAGTGATTACAAAGAGAATTTTGACCTACTCATCAAGGATATTCTTCAAGGGAAAAAGCTTCTTCATTATGTTTAAGATATCCTCTCTTGAGGTAAAACAGAGCATTCTAGCAACTTCATGCACGTCGGTATAACATACATAAAATAAACTAATACTCGAAGAAATAACATAAATTTTCATTTATTCTTTGTGTTTGTGGAACTCAGCCATTCTCTTTTAAATAAATTTACTCCAAGTTGGGTAGGTCGCGGTTTTGTTAGACACGTATACGTCTGCAGGACTGGTAGTTATGTTAGTCATATCCTGACCTCTACTGTTTCTAGATTTGGTCTTTGATCATCATCAATTTCTTCTGGCCTTTGGTGTATTCTAGTGGTTCTGGTCTCTTCCTTGGAAGGTTCATTTGCAGTTCGTGGTCTGCACCATCTGCTCTGCCGTCCATTTCTGCTTTCTGGTCGTTGGTTGCTTTAATATTCCTTCGCACTGGTTCCTCGTCAGGCGGCCTGTTGTAGCGTAGATTTCTCCTTTATTCACCAGTCATTTCCTTGTCAATACAACCTTCCTGCTAATATTGTTCACCGTTATATTTTTATTTGGTCTTCCTTTGGTACTCAGGGGGTCGCGATATCTCCGGGATCCTTGCAACATTCCTTGTTCTTTTTTCCTTCGTGCTATCCCCTTCTCTGTAACTTTTATTTCTGGTGCATTATTCAAACTGGGCTTTTCCTCTTTTTTTCATTCCCCAGATAGTTTCTTTCTATTCTGCGGGCTTTCTTGTGACGCAGACGCGGCTGCTGAATCAATTGACTTTTCCAGCACTGCTGATGCCAGGGGCATCTCCTAACACAGCTCTTATTTGCTCCATATTAGCCAGATAAAAGTGTTTCTTGACCTGCTTCATGTTCGCTTTTACAGGTTCATCATTTTTTTCATCATAAGTATTAAACTGTTTCTCTGATTCTCTTGATTAAAAAAGGACCTCCGAATTTCTACAAATTTTTCCCACCTTTCCTTCTGGCGCACAAGAAAGTGAATGCTTTATTTTAAAATCTTATCTCCCACATTAAAGTCGACTTCGCGCCTTTTCTTATCATAATAAAACTTTTGTTTTGCAAGAGCCGTATCTGCGCTGCACGTTGCCTCATCCGCTAATTCTGAATACCTGAAAATTAAATTTTTCTGCTCCCCCAAAAAGAGTTTACAAGGGCGTAATCAACTCCCTACCAAAAATATTTCCTCCGCTGTTTTACCAGTAGCATCGTATTCAGTGGATCTTAGTCAGGTTCATCAGCACAGCTATCCCAGCGTTGGTGATAATTTCTTATATAACTTCGGATAATTTAAATTAAGTTTCTATTTACCCTCTCTGCGATATTTGACTGTGGTCGATATGGGACCATTTTAAAATGCTATATATTAATACCCGTGCACATTTCCTCGAAAATTTGACTACTAACTGCGAATCATTATCTGAGATTATTTTATTGCAGATTCGTATTTTAATATAAATTTATTTAAAAACGAATCTGAGATGTATAATTTTTCTTCATAGCAAGTCAAATGTCTTTGGCTTAGCAAAGAGAATTGCTTAAAAATTCTATTCCCGTTTGATTAAATGAAATTATACAAGACAACTTCCTGTATGGTATAAATGTTATTTGAAGTCTAGGGGTTACGATATCAAATTTTAGTACAAAAAGGGAAAAGATTCAGTTTTCATTATTACAATATTACTGCAACACCCAAAGATATATTACACAGCAGAAAACTGAAAAGAATAAAAATATAACTGCTATTTTGAGACTTAACTGCAATAACATTATTTTCAAACCAGGAAGGAGAGTATAATGAAAAATCCGTCTTTAAAATTTCAATAAAAATATTAAAAGGAATATTGATTTTTTTTCAAGATTTAGAAGAAAAAAAGGATTACAATTTTTCTAAGGCACTAAAGCTTTTAAATCTAAAGACAATTAAATTAAAAAGGATTTTGCGAACACTGATGATAAATACTGAATTAAATGAAGATTTTTCTTTACTTCTAGTCTTCTTTTTATAAAAAATACAATATAATAATTTAAAATATAATATAATAATTTTTTAAAAATATAATAATTTTATATTTTTTTTATTATGTGGTTTTTTTTTTTTGTTTTTGTTTTTAGGAGAAAATTATGAGAAAATCAAAAGATATGGTAACTTTCTTATCCAATCAAAAGTTAAACACTTCGAAAATTTGCATCTAGATATCCGGTTTACATTTGTAATGTTTATCATTTCTTTTATTTCTTACACTATGCACAGCGAACGTGCCAAAAGGTGCTAAATTCTTCACAAAATGAAGTCTCTTCAGATAACTACATTCAACTAAAATTAAACTTATTTAATCAAATAATTAAAATTTAATTGTGAGTTTTAAACCAAGCTTTGAGATTCTTATATTTCTCAGTATGTATACATACGCCCAGGTTGTTGTTATTATTTCTCTTCTTTTGCGTCAAAACAATACAAACGAAATATAAAAGTCATATTATCCTCATTACCATTTCTATCCTCTTTACGTGCGTTACAAAAAAGTTTTAATATCCTACAGCCTCTTCCCCCTATCCTTTTCTTTTGCCATATGCTTTGTCGTAAGTAAATAATATAACAAGCAGTGCAGGTAAATAATCATGTAATAAGCAATGTAGGTAAATAATATACCATCAACAGTTCATTGGAAGCAGCTGTGCTGCTCAAATCTGCAGCTCATTTCACCTAAATCCGAATACTTGCTCTCCGCTTTGTACACATAATACTTGCTATGCGACTACTACCAGATTATTGTGTATACTAATAGTATCTCCATTCGTTTAGCTCCAACAATATTTCATGAACAAAAAAATTGTTGCAAAAGTTTGTCGTAAGCACTGCTAGAAACCTAAGAAACATTTATTAATTTCAACACTCTCTTTAATGTTTCAGTAACTGAGAAATAACCGGACTTAAACCCAAAAACTCTTTAGTTGTTCAATAAACTTGATTAAAATTTTAAAACACGTAGCTACGTTTTCTTAAGGGTAAGTATTGAATAATATAAACTAAAAGCCTTGGTTATAGTTTACGGTAAAAGTTACCAAATAAGTCTTAGGAGTAAAAATTCCAGAAAAGTAAACACCTTCAGTCTTGGAGAAGCATATTTGATCCTCGTTCTTTCTCCTGTTAGAGTATGTGGTCATTGGAAATTCACGAGATCATGACATGCCCAAGGAAATATTGATCCATTCCGAAACTTTCCCTTTTTTTACCATGTGTAAAGAATGAAGTATAAAGTCGGTGTCAGGATGCTTGCTCCTAAAATTTTGCATATTCCATTACAATTGGCTTTTGCGTTCAAATCTTCAGTAGTCAAACCTCGTCTACTTTTTAAAATAAATTTACATGTTGTTTTCCGTGAGAGTCTCTTGAACCAAATGGGTGTCTCAGCTATAAGAGGATTTGTGAGTCAAATGTGCTTCTGTTTTAAAGGACGAGACCGTAATTTCTAAAGAACACTGTAGTATGCAAAAATCTGATAATCTAAGTCTTACAATATATGCTATGTGTTTTTATGCTAACATATTTATAGCATATAGCTTTATAACACAATGGAATAAGAAGAGTTCTGAAGAACTGCATATTTTTAAAATATGTATAAGGTATTTTCATTTCATTCTTCTTGGCCTTAGCGGTGTAACTGGAAGCACGTCCAGCTAGCAGTCGGTAGGTTTGATGTTCGAATCCCAATGAGAGTGTAAGGATCCTAAGTTTTACTAACGTTTATTTTATTTTAAAACTGTACTATCACTTCTTATTTTCTACTTCCGGCCAGAATTAAATCCTTTAACTTGTTCATGCAAATTATCTTGCTAACGCCCAAGTACTTAAGTTGTGGCTTTTTGCCAAGCGAGAGAGAGAAGGAGTTTTAGGAAGCAAGTCGCTTGCCACTGTAGTTTTACGAGTTTTGACTCGGTTGCTGGTTGCCTTTAAGGCCAGAGGTATCAAGAGGTTGCCCTCTTGATATTTGCAAACGTATCGTAGTTTCAGCAGCTCGGCGTGCTACATACGTACCTTTTTTAAATAAAAGCCAGTCTTGGTACTAGGCATTTGTATACTAATTCAAAGTTAGCTTTTAATTAGAGTTTTAGTTAGTAGTTTTTATATTCTTACATTCAGACCACAAGTGGTTGGTCTCTGTATTCCGAAGTTCGGAAGTGCCTGTAAAAGATTGAAAATAAAGGGTTTCGTATACCCTTCCTGCTTGTATTGTCTACTTCACACCTTCTTGAACATAGCTTGATTAAGCTCCCTGTTCCTATTCAGGATCATTCATGTTTCCAAAGCAAATCAAGAGAAACACAAGTCCGGACAAGACTACTGCATATTTTTCATATTTCTTGCATGCTATTTAAAAATCTATTGGCTTTACAGTGGCGCTCAAACTAAAGTTTGGTGGATGATAATTCTTCACTACCAGGATTTAGCGTTGTATGCTCTTCAAGTGGGAGAAAATGTAAAGTATTTTCTCCCATCTTATTGCGTGACTTCGTGGTGTAGCTAGAAGCAAGTCCGCCTAGTAATCAGAAGGTCCAACATCCAATCCCGGCGAAAGCATTGCACATTTTTCATGTTTCCTGCTCCGAAAACACCTAATATGTAATAAGGAATTTCAGATGATTTTTATCTATTCCTTTGTCCACTTTTATTATTGATTCTTCTATTTATATTTAACTGCTTAGTTGTCAAATTAAACATTCTCAGAGAGATAGGTGTTTATAAAACAAACACCTAGCTTTTGTTTGCTTTGTTCTACTTGAAAATCAGCTGAAGTGATTTAGTTTGGACATAGCCTAAAACTATACGAATCCATTTCATTTGTGACTAAATGAGAAAACTGCTGCATTAAAAGACTTATGAAGAAGCACACTGTAATGTTAGTCAAATCAGCAGTTATTTCTAGATTTTCGTAGCAGAAATTCAGACAGGACATTGTACTCAGTGGAAAATGTTTAGGTTTTTATAAAAAGGTATCTCTTTTAGGATTAACAATTTTGTAATGAAAACGAACAAGGGAAGAATTAGAAGATGTAAATATAGAATATCTTGTTTTAGGAGCAGATTTTATGTCACCCAATAAGTAATTTGTCATAAGTATACATATGGCCGGAGAAATCTAATAACACTGATCACCAACAATTTCAGCAGTGTTATGAATCGATAGCTAACGCCGTTACGTGGAGCTTTTAGCTTCCTATCTCTGAAGTTATTCGATAACTTAACTCTTAGGTTTGTAAGAACGAAGGCTTTAAGCCTATTAACACCGAAGACGTGTGCTAATAATTATGCTTGTAACTACTGTATTATATGTAAATAAATTTGTAAGTTAAATAAATAATGTAATGTAAATAAAATGTAAAATCCTGGTGGTGACGTCCAGCTCTTTTTTAGTTCGGGAGCCGTACTGTAGAGTCATTAGTTTTTTGAAGCAAGCGATGTGAAAAACATGCATTGCACTCGCCGGGACTCGAACCGTGGATCTCTCGAATAGGCACCGAGAGTGCTATCGTTACACCACGAAGGCATGCTGTAAGGAGGGAGAAAATACTTTATAAGTATCATTTGGAAAACATGTGATATCAGTGTGTAAAAAATGAGAAAATTATTGGAGGAGTTAAAGAAATAAGAATCAGCCTAATATTCATAAATTAGCAGAAGTAGGTTCCAAAGTTTAAATATAGAAGCTTCTTCAGCTACGGAAGGACAAAGGACGGTAGCTAAACCATGCTGAAATGCTTAGGCGATAAGAATGAGAAGAAGAAAGTAGGGCCATCTATTGAAGAAAACGAAAAGCTGAAATAAAATAGTTTCCTTAAAAGCTGAGGGTGAAGATGGACTGGATTTGGGATCTTTAACTAAAAGATTCTTATGAATGTGAAACGTCTCTAGAAATCAAGTTCGCCAGTGAAACACTTTTTTTAATAATCTCTCATTCTTAACGCCTGAGCCCTTGAGCTCTGGCTTTTCTCTCGTCATCTGTGCTCTTGCAGATCGATGATAGATGCAATAGAATAATTCCGTGTTTTGCTCGAATCGAGCAAAATAATGGATATATGAGTTCAATATGTTTACTGAATGAATATATGAGTTGAAATTGGGGAATAAAGAATGGATATATGAGTTGAAATTGGGGAATGGGAACAATGAAAGAGATTCCTGAAACTTCGTCTTTTGACTTGTACTACAATAATTTATACTAGGTACTTTTTCGTCTTTTGACTTATACTACAATAATTTTAATTTATACTACAATAATTTAATTATTGTAGTATAATGTACAAATAAGTCTTACTACGAATTATGATCCAATAAAATTGTGAGAATACTTACGTTTATTATCGCATTGTTATTGGATCGTATTCAGAGAAAATTTCTGCTAGATGGCTAGAGTTATATCGACAGAGCATCGCGATCAGAAAATCATGTACTTTTCCCTCTTTATTTTCAAAGCTGCATATTTTCTTTAAAATTTCGTTCTATATATTCATACCCTTTTTAGAATTCTAACTATTCTCCCTAGTAGCGTTTAATCATCTTTAAAATCTTTTTTTTTTTGGTGTGCAGCAAAAAAGAATGGTTTTTGGATCTGAAATAGTACATTATACGTACATTGCTTGAAATAGAACATTATACGTACATCCCTTGAAATAGTACATTATGCGTACAATCAGGGCTTAATTTCAGACGGAGATCGGCTTAGCTGCTTCATATGAAGTGAGTGGAATTATAATTCCAGCTGGAGCCACAAATTAGACGAGGTCCCTTTATTTGATAATACTGACGGATTTCCACACAGAAGGATTTGATCCTTCGTTTTTAGAAGCGTATAATTTTAAGTGGCAGATTATATTACATAAAGTTACGGCAGGAATTTAAAATGGCTATTATCTATGTTACCAGATGCGAGGTTTGAAGAGTTTACCGCGCTGTAAAATATAAATCAAGATTTTTTTGTACTTTTCCCTTGAGTGAAATACAGAGGTATAGAAAGATGTATGTTGCAATTAGACATTTTTAATTGAACAAGTGTTTTCTCAAAGATGTCAGCAGTTAGCGTTTACTCATTAAATTTTAGTTGAAATAAAATAGAGCTTGGTACATAATGCAGTTTTAAAAGGAAACGCTATTAAACTAAAATTAAATGATCTGAAATTAAAATGAAATGTTTATCTTATACGCGCAATCATGTATACAAAGGGATTACAAAATGTAAGAGCAGATAGAGAAGACTGAAATAAGAAGATTTTGTGATGGAACGTGTCTGCTTAAACAGCGCTTTGACTAGATATAAGCCGTTGCTCAGCGGTAGACTGAAGCATTTTGCTGGCTATTATTTATGTTGCTGGCTATTATATATGTTTATAAGTCATCATTTTTGTGCGGTTACTGAGCGGTATGCATCCTCACACGAACACGAAATTCAACGATGCACATTTTATCTACGGACTTGCGGCTAAAACGGAGTAGCTACCTAAAGAAGGTAGAGAGAAAATTTCCCGTGTATCTCCTTTTTTGCAATTGCTCCGTTCCCGCCCGCAGCCCCGTAGATAAAATAAATATCGACAACCTTAACATTCGTGCAGCAATGCATATCACTAGAAATTCACACGAGGAGTAACAATTTACGCAATCAGTGCTTTTACCTAGTGCTCAACAGGTCTTGTACCACCTCAAATCACCCATTTAGGAACGAAAGATCAACTTCAATCGCTATTTGGCAGCTATGTGTTCCTTTCAGTTTCTCCTTATTTTTATGGCAATTAAAGCATACAAAGTAATTTAAGCTGATATTTCATCCTTCCTGTTACTTAAATACGCTTTTTTTATTTTGCATGTAAAATTTTCTTTGATGGAAACTTGGAAGAAACTTTTTTTCAAAACATCCAGCTATCTGATGATAACAATAATATACACATTTAAAAATTATGTAATTGGATTAATACACAAATAAGTTAGAGAATGGAAAGAAGGGATGAATTACTTTGATACATTTAATTTCATTTCTTACTTTGTAGGGTTTATATTTATTTTAACTAACATTTATTTTAAGTTTAAACTATCTTTCCTGTCAAGCCTTACTTTCCCCTGGAACTGCCAATGCCAGAGTATGTAAATTTTAGTAGAACGCGCAAGGATTCAAATTATCAGCGGAAGTATTCTGATTTAAATAGAAAGGAAACGAGTTCGAGTGTGATATTCTTACTTCACGAGCGCGGAGGTAGTTGGTCAGAAATTGAAGAACCCCGCGTTTCGGCCTGTGTGCTTGCCTGGAAGTAGTGTTAATCGTTCAAGTGATCTTCAAGTTTGCTGAATTAGCAGCGGTATTGTAAAACGCGGTGAGTTAGTTACTTTTAGAGAGCCTCGTAGTTAGAGTCTTGTCTTTAGTTTCTTTTCAGGTTATTATTTTTATTTGACCGCCGAGTTGGCGCAGTTTGTGAGCGTCAAGGGCACGCACTTGTAATTTATTACGTTGAATAAAAAGGGACTTAAACCCTTAACAAGACTCTGTCTTTTATCCAGTTTTCCCAGTCACCTCTTGGTTGCGTGCAAGTTGGAGGCGCGCAACGCTACATTGGCGCCCGAACACTTATCGAACTGAAATGGCCGAAAATTGGATGGAAGCCGCTGGACAACTCCAAGAAATGACAAGCCAATTGGAAGGATTTGGATACCTGGTCCAGACTTTGAGAGCGTCAATCAAGCCAAACGTCAATTTCGACGGAAAACATTCGGTGGCGATATTTCTAGAAGGCTTAGAAAACCACTTTCAGCTCTACCCTGTTCCTGAAAGACAAAAAGTTGCCATCGCCACATACGCACTAAGAGGACAGGCCGCGCTATGGTGGAAAAATATAGGCAAATTTTTATTAGGGTAATTTGGAAGCCATACATATACATTTGAAAATTTCAAAAAATCGTTAGTAAAGGCCTTCCCCACAGTGAAAGATCGCGCAAGGCTGGAAGCCGAACTATATAGTTTCTATCAACGGGATATAGCAGAATTAACGGACTTTATTCTACGAAAAATTAAGCTGACGGATATGCTGTATGGGAAGAAACCCGATGCGGAGATTATTGAAATAATCTTACCAAGATTGTTACCCGCTGTTGAAGACTACTTTGAAATTAGAAACCCAAGCACATTGCAGGAGCTCTTCGAATTGGCGGTGAAGTTTCAAAATCGCAGAATAGCGGAAAAAACTAGAGGGGCAACGTATCCTCAAAGTACCCGAAGGAAATCTTCAAATGAGGAAACCAGAAATGTAAATCGCTCTTATGGGGGAAAGAGCTATCAAGCTAACTCATCGAAACTCGAAGGTCAAGGCCCAAAATGAAAATTCGAAAATAAACATCCGCGTACCCAGAAGGCACAGATTGAAAGGAAAGCTTTAAACGAGTAGAGGGGCCCGTGAAAGGGAGGGTCCAGACCCCGGAAGTTTTAAAAAAACCCTCAAAAATACATTTAAATACGGTCATTGTAAAAAACTCACAGCTACCAATTATACAAGTCCTGGTTGGCGATGTACCAGTAGAAGCCCTCATCGATACAGGAGCAGAAGGAAATTTTATGAGTGAAAATTTCTTCAAAAAGAATTTTTATAGGGTACGATTATTTAAAACCAAAAATACGGAAATTATAGCGGCGCAAGGAAAAACATGTCACTGCATCGGGAAATTATCATTAAACTTACAGGTAAAAGAGGAAAGCCTCAAAGTATTAATTTTTATAGTGAAAAATCTGCAAAATCCTCTTATTTTAGGTATGGAGTTTTTAAGGGCCGCGAGGGCCAAATTGAATTTTCAAGATAGTTCCGTGGTGTTGGAGATGGACCAGAGGGTGGTGGAACCTGTGGAGGCACCGCAAGTGGACCTTAGCCATCTGAATGACCATGAAAGGCAAGCAATACAGCAAGTGGTGAGTAATTTTTCTAATTTGTTTTCAGAAAAACCAGGAAATTGTCAAATAGTCACGCATAAGATTCAATTAAATGCCGAAAAACCTTGTAGGACTAAACCTTATCGGTACGACAAACAAAAAGACGTAATCATCGAAGAACATATTCAGGAGATGTTAAAAAATAAAATAATAACGCCCATAAATAGTGAGTACGCGAGTCCAGTCGTACTATGTAAGAAAAAGAACGAGTTTCCTCCTTCGGATAAAAGGGCTTGGAGGTTTGCTATTGATTACAGAAAACTAAATAGTATTACTAAATTTCCAGTTTACCCTTTGCCGGTTATAGACGAGATCATTAGACAGATCAAATCGACAAGATACATGTCTACTTTGGACTTAACGTCTGGCTACTATCAAATAGCTATGAGACCCGAAGACATACATAAAACCGCCGCGTTTATAACAAAATCGGGCACTTATGCATTTTTACGCATGCCCTTTGGGTTGTGTGGGGCCCCATCAACATTCCAGAGAGCTATGGACATTGTTCTAAAGCCTGTCCTAGGAAAATCAACTTTAATTTATCTAGATGATATAATTATAACGAGTAGTACGTTGGAACAACACATTAATGATCTAGAACAAGTTTTTAAATTATTAAAAGAGACCGGTCTTACAATTAACGCCTCAAAATGCAAGTTCGCAACTAAAGAACTTAAATATCTCGGTTATAAAATTTCGCAAAAGGGTATAGAAACGCAAGATTCAAAAATAAAAGCTATCAAGAATTTCCCACCGCCCAACACCGCCAAGAAACTTTCTTCTTTCCTTGGGTTATGTTCTTACTATCGATCTTTCATAAAAGATTTCGCTAATATTGTTGAACCACTCTTAGTAATCAAAAGAAAAAGGGGTAAATTTACGTGGACAGCGGAAGCAAACACAGCTTTTGAAAGATTAAAAGAAGCGCTCATTAATGCCCCTGTTTTAAAATTCCCGGAGGAGGACGAAAACCTGGAAATTGCAGCAGATGCGTCAGGCTATGCGGTGGATGCGGTTCTTATGCAAAATAACCATACTCTGGCATTTTTTAGTAAAACGTTGAATCAGACACAAAGGAATTATACAGCTACAGAAAGAGAAACATTAGCCGTATTAATGGCTGTACACAAATTTCGAGTTTATTTCGGCAAAGCGCCAGTAACAGTCTTTTCGGATCATGCGGCTGTTGGTAGACTTTACTCGGGGAAAAACCTAACGCCCAGGTTAATAAGATGGGCTTTAAAACTCCAAGAATATAATATCCGAATAAAATATAAACCGGGTAAGGAAAACAATGTAGCTGACGCACTTTCTCGTATAAAACTGGACGATGAAGGAAATCAACTTAAATGCGCTGTGTTGACTTCAAAAATTTTAGATTCTAGAGATACGATTATTACTGAACTGAAAGCTGATCTTGAATTTGGAAATATCTATGCATATTTGAAAGACCCCGAAAGCTTTGAGCACACACACATCGATGCGATAAGAAATAGAGCAGAAAACTATGAAATAATAGATAATTTATTATTTTATACGAAAACAACAAACGAAAATCTTGAGTACAAACCAGTCATTCCAGCCTCGCTTCGATTAAGCATTTTGAAGGAATTACACGACGCGAAAAAAGCGGGCCATTTAGGGGTCAGAAAGACTTTAAAAAGGGTACGCGAGGCGGTATATTTCCCGCAATTATACAAAATAGTAACAGCGTATGTCAGGTCCTGCAATCAATGTCAGTTAATAAATGATATTAATTACAGCCCGGCCGGGTACTTAAATAGCATTCGCGCTACATTTCCGAATGAAATTTTAGGCATAGATCTTCTTGGTCCCTTCCCCAAGAGCGAGTTAAATAAAAATCGTTTTCTTTTAGTAATAGTAGATCATTTTTCAAAATGGACAGAAATTGTTCCACTTAAACGCGCGTCAGCCAAAACAGTCGCAGATGCATTCTTACACAGATACATTTTAAAATACGGTGCACCGATAAAAGTCATTAGCGATAACGGAAAACAATTCATTAGTCAAATATTTGAAAACATATGCAATGGACTTGGCATACGCCATATCAAAATGGTTCCGTATAGACCACAGGCAAACATAGCAGAAAGAGTGAATAAAAACATAGTAAAAATAATCCGCAGTTACGTGAGCACACATCACAAGCGCTGGGATGGTTACATAAATGAATTAGCTTATGCTTTAAGAAAGGCAAATCATGATACTACGGGAAAAACCCCAGCAGAATTATTTTTAGGCCGAAAATTAATTACGCCTTTAGATAAATTATTCTTTGTGCAACAAAGAGAGCAGGAGTTTAAACAAAAAGATGTGCAAAAGCTGATTGATCAGGCGCTTAAAAGCTCGGATACGGCAAGAAATAGGCAGAAAGTATATTATGATAGAAAACACCGTGAAGCAGATTTTAAAGTTGGGGATAAAGTATTGAAGCGGAAATTTTCTTTATCAAGTGCCCCAGACAATTTTACGGCAAAGGTAGCTCCAAAATTTGAAGGTCCCTATGTAATTCAGGAAATCATAGGAGTAGTATTATATCTTAAGAACGAGAGAGGGGAGGTCTGTAAAGCAAGTCCCGACCAGGTGAAAAAAATACTATAATCCAAATGATTTTGAAATCCTTAAAAGTTTCTTGCAGGACTCAAGTCTAAACGACGTAGAAGGTCCAGAAATAACAACAACTATTCCACCACCCAAGAAGCAGAGAACTGAAGAGAGACCTAGCCCTTCTACAACCCGGACGTCGGTATCAAAAAGAAAAAATAACTTTCAAACTCCAGCGTTTAAGAAAAACAAGAATACAGATGCACCGCGTAAAGAAACCGTGGTAAAGAGGAAAACACCATCTACAACGTATCGCAGGAGAAATTATACATCAAGGAGAACGCTCCCAGGGCCAGAGAGTCAGGTGCCAGCAAGGCCGCCGTTCCGGAAACTCAAACGGCAACAGGAGGAACGAAAATACCAGGAACAACAGAAGAAATTCAAGAAGGACTCCAGACCGGAGGACGTCAAGATCAGCCGTCCAATGGAAAAACGGAAACGACAACAACCCGACGATTACTCCGCCAAGAGGCCAGCATGCAGAGGACGCAAAAGAAAAACTCATGTGGACGACACTCGGAGGTCAGTAAGGAGAAGATTGACGTCCATGAAACCTATAACTTGGGAACAATATTGCCACAAAAGAATGACGGAGTTTCAAGCATCGAAAACTCAAAGATAAGTTAAAATCTTCTATAAATTTTTTTTCTCTTTTGTTCCGAAATGTTATGCATAAGTACGAAGTTCTATGTTTTGACGAAAGTCAATATGTCTCGGTTGAGACTTAGCTTTGTTTTACTTTATTTAGCTAAGGCAAAAGTATTATTTTCTTTAAGTATAAAAGCTAAGAACAAGCATTTTCTGTTGGTCGAAAGACTAATTCTGTTATGTTAAAGCCAAAATTTGGCCGAAGATAAAAATAACTTCGTATTCTTGTATTAATAAGAATTTTAGTTTCAGTACCGCCAGCTTGGCAAAGAATGAGTAAAGTAAAAATTTATTTCTCTTATTCATTTTATGGTAAATTGTAAAAATCATATGTATTAAAATTTTGTAAATGTAAGTAAATACTTGAATGTTATGTAAAAGTAGAATTTAGTCTAGAAGCATAAAATTTTAGATGCTAAAAGTGAATGCTTAAAAGCAAGGAATTCGAATTTAAGTATTAAACTGTAGATAAAATCATGCTTTAGAGCGAAAGCCTGCATGTTTAAAGATGAATGAGGGGGAAGTTAGAATGAATGTGCTTTGTAGGGTTTTCCACCTACACTTGAATTTTTAAGAATATTAAAGTAGCTCATCGAGTTGTAGAATGTCGAGTAAGGTGTGTCTATTTGGTCGTTGAATTCTAACAAATCATGGTGGTTAGGGGAAGTGTTGTAAGACTAAAACACGAATATTCCCGTTTGACACCACACATGGTGGAGAGCCAGGGTAAAGTTAAATTAATGCTTGAAAATTTAAATGAATGTGAATTAAGCAATAACTAAAAAAAACGAATCGTGTAAAAACAAAAATTTATTGTGTCAAGAAAGTGTAAATTATAATGTATTTAGAAAGATACTGATACTTATTCCTTCCAGATGCTGGAAGGAAAGACCAAGATTGATTGATGAAGTCCAGGAAAAGTTGCTGTAAGAAGAGAGAGTTATAACTATCAACAGAATTTTAGTATACAATTTGTTACATAAGATTTTTTTTTGTGTGTAAACGAGGTTCTCGACAGTTAGTTCAGAATTAGAGAAACTTACAACAGGTCGTTTGTAGGACCTGCTTCCAAGTTTTCCAAATTCTGGCAGCGGCAAATGTAGGGTTTATATTTATTTTAACTAACATTTATTTTAAGTTTAAACTATCTTTCCTCTCAAGCCTTACTTTCCCCTGGAACTGCCAATGCCAGAGTATGTAAATTTTAGTAGAACGCGCAAGGATTCAAATTATCAGCGGAAGTATTCTGATTTAAATAGAAAGGTGGTGTGGTGGTGTATTTAATTGTGGCAAAGCACAATAGGGCTATCTGCCTAAGGGGAGGGATGCCTTCGTGGAGGACTTTCTAAGGCCTGTGTGCTTGCCTGGAAGTAGTGTTAATCGTTCAAGTGATCTTCAAGTTTGCTGAATTAGCAGCGGTATTGTAAAACGCGGTGAGTTAGTTACTTTTAGAGAGCATCGTAGTTAGAATCTTGTCTTTAATTTCTTTTCAGGTTATTATTTTTATTTGACCGCCGAGTTGGCGCAGTTTGTGAGCGTCAAGGGCACGCACTTGTAATTTATTACGTTGAATAAAAAGGGACTTAAACCCTTAACAAGACTCTGTCTTTTATCCAGTTTTCCCAGTCACCTCTTGGTTGCGTGCAAGTTGGAGGCGCGCAACGCTACAACTTGTTAAATTCAAAACGTGGTATGAGTGTGGGTTAAATCTTAAACTGGCACTAAGTATTTTGCCCCCCCCCCCAGTGCAGTCTTCGCAGGTCCTTAATTCTGTGGCCGGTACTTCTATAAATTATAAACTTTTGCCCACTCTAAATTTTGCTGGTCAATGCGAGCCCTGAATTATAGAAATTTTGCCATCCCTAAATTTTCTTCTCGACACTTCACTTAATTCTAAAATGTTTGCTATTTCTAAATTCTACCGCCCAGTGTGTTGACATCGGTTGCGCCGGCTCTGGCTCGAACCTGGTTAAATCCAGTAAACGCCTTTATAAGCCATTATACTCCTCCATCTGTATTAGCCTGATCTGATGGTTTCTTCTACGTAAATCAAATTTATTACAAAATTACTAAATCCTACAACTATTTTCTGACTTGAATTTTGAATTATTAACCCGAAGAAGTGGACATGCATTTATAGTTATTTAATAAAAATTCGAATGGCAGGGTCTGATTACTGCATAGGAGCCAAAGCCCAAGCTTCACACCATATTTTAGAGGGCCATAAATTTCTCATGACTCTGCTTTTCTCTCGCAGTGACTTGAAGTGAATTGGGGAACCCTGAAAGCATGCTGTACTAAGGGCCGTGTAAACTGGGCTCCGTGAATAATGACTGATCCTATTTGCATTACACTTGCACTTATGGATTTTAATTGCAAGTATCTTGCCATTTGATGGAAAAAATGTTACTTGATAGAAAACTTTCCTCCATCATATCATTTATAGCGCTAAAATCAGCAATTACTTTAAACTACTCCGAATCACTTTGCAAAGCTGGTTTTAGATTGACTGAATGAAAAGTGAAAAAATGCTAACAAAGCGCAATAAATTTCGTATACATTTACATAATGTAAAAGCTGACGGAATAAGAGTAAAAGAAAAAACAGTGCATAAACAAATACAAACGTGGGGAGCTCTAATTCATGGCTAGATCCAGCGATTTGCATGGAGCTTATGACCATTCTCATACTCTGATTGGCTGATGAAAATCTATGAACACCACGTGCAAGTACTTTTCGATAGATTTAACGATTTATTATGCTCTACACCATATTTTATTTTTATTTTTATTTTTATTTTTATTTTATTTTATTTATTTTTTTTTTATAAAATTTAACGCAAAACGCTTTGCCAGACTGTACAGTCAGATTGTCGTAATGAATGAATTTAAGGGTAAGATTTCAGCAATTTTCTCTCTCCTTCTCATTAACGCAGCAAACAGACCCGAGATATTCAAATGGCACACTCTCTAAGCTTCTTTTGATACACCCTCGCAAGTTTACTGCACTTATTTGATAACTAATAGGAAAAAAACTAATATTGTCTACAGAAAACTCCGGAAATAACAACCAGTTACCCGCTACTCCTTTGTATCTTTTAAGATGAGCGTAGATAAAAGGCTATCCTGATATCAATTGACAGGCCGATTGCTGGGTATTTGCATGACAAACTGTGAGAACCGAAAAAGGTTATTCGTCCAGTGATGTTTGAATTTTGCATTGAAAAAATTCAATACAATAAGAAAAAAGAGAATAAATTTTTCGAAGGCATTTGTTGATTATTATTTGAGCAGAAAGAGAAGTTGCGTTTGATTCGGAGGACGAATGTGCATTTCCCTGCGTCCCCCTGGCTACGATCATGCGCACAGAGCGATATATGGAATCTCTACGGTGCCCAGTCACCACTGCCAGAGACGAAAGATACCTTGTCCGTTTAGTGGTTAGGGAACATACATCCACGTCATCATCAACATGTACAGAACAGCATCAACATGTACGGAACAGCATCCACCTCACCCTCACCTGAAGTTAGATCACAGAAATCAACACCTACAATGATGTGTTCAGCGATGTAGTATATGGATGCGTCAACAACGTCTTTTCAGTCTAATCCTTCTTTTTTCTTACAACAGAATCATGATGGCTATATCGTGTGTGAAGAAACTGATGAGAATATATGTCTGGAAGCTTGTATTCTTCATCCTCATACTAGATCAGCACTCCAGGTGATGCCATCAAGTGCACTTTTAGTTCTATCGGTAGTTCACATATCCGGCATTTTGACAGGTCACCGTGTCATTATTGAGGTTTTAAAACCAGTGACTATGCCATACTTCGGTTCACTCGGTCGCCCCGCCTTTCAGTAGGATAATTCGAGACCGTATTGTACACACAGAGAGTTTGACTCCAGCCCTGGTTTTCGAGTTCTCCGTATTTTGCACCATCACGCCTGTTCAATGGTTGCAAAGAAACTATGCTGAGAACATTCGCCATCCTGTGCAACAGATGAACTCTGGAACAGTATTGAAGCTGCATGGAATACAATGTCTATTTGACTTCAAGTCCATCTACATAATAAATATTACTGTTGCCAAAGGCGGATTTGCTCGATAACGCCCCCTGCGAGGTAGGATGTGTGTCAGCTGAGCTCCCTTAAAAAGCATTATTAACCGCAGAAATATCTACCCCACAGAAGAAATTTTTATTCCAAATTGTGCGCGAAGTGTTAACCTACATGTGGATACCTAAATTTTGTGTGTGCGACAAAAATTAGCGAAGTTATAAAAGTTTTTGTGAAAATTACAAAGGAATCCGTCCGCCGCACTTCAACGCTGTTTGTGCTTACCAGCATAACGGTCACCTCGACGAAAACGTGCCGACGATCTACCACGTGGCGACCGGGGTAGGCCTAAGTTTTCAATGTAACTGTAGTGCCCAAAAGTGCTTATTTTTTCAAAATTCAAAATCTCGCGATCTACTCGACATAGCTACTCCATCTGAAGAAGACTAAGGTAGGACTGTTATTCTCCTTCCATTAATATACCGCAATAGCCTGTAACTGAATTTTTTCAACATTTGATATCAGGACTTAGAATATTCTTTGACCATTCTAGCGTCTCTCTCAGTTAATATTTTGCTTATTTTGTTAAAATTCAATAACTTGGCCCTTAATTACCTTAGCGAACTGCTCTAAAGATGTTTTTAACTGTCTAATAGTTTTCTTTCTGTTTATTGCATTTATGTTTATTTCAAATTATTTTTTGCATTTGGGTATCTTTAATTACATGCACTGTTAACATTATATGTTCAAGGTATTTTAATACCAAGTGTAAATTTTACTTATTTTTGTAAAAATCAATAACTTTGACCTCATACGCCCTAGAACAACCATCTAAAAAGTTTTTTTTTTTTTTTTTTGCATAGAATTTAATGCTTGTTTAATTTACTTAAATGTTTTTCATGTATCAGTGTTATTCCATGTTCTGATTATTTACTGCCTACTGTATTGTAAATTTTCTTGCCAACATACCCTGTTTTATTTTCTTGCAAAAGCAGCACAGGGTCCGTCCTTACGGTTTGACAATTGTTTAATTTTGTATTAATTTTTAGCTTTTAGTTATTTCTGATTGCTTAATCAACCTTTTTAACTAACATTTATTGGTTATAAGTGCCTCTAGTGTGTTTTTCGATAATTATTATCTGGTTCTGTTTATTAATTTGTATTAATTATTACATTTATTTTGTTTGATCTTGTGTTTTCTCATTTGAATGCAGTATAATATGGAACCCTCTTAAGATCCTTATTTGCATTATAATGTGCTAAAATATTATATTGTAATTGCATTAATTGTAATATTTATCGGACTCTTCACCATAGTGTATTCACCATACGGCTGTTCACACGTTTCTAAAAGGTCATTCTGTTTAATGTAAATAATGCAGCTACAGTGAGCTCATATTACGTGCCACTACTATTACCTTTCAGTGACAATTTTAGAGTGCAACATTAAATTTATCTTACATCATCACCCCAAGTTCAACTCACCACTATTAGCGATTTAGCCTCAGCACACCAAATAGTGCGCACAGTATTACACGGAATATCATGTTTCGTGCTTCAGTTATTCCAGCTGATAGTGATTCCACCTCTACATCGCATACCATAATAGACGCCTCAGCAGTACTTACATCGGACCTGACCCACGTGGAGAAAGTCACCATCCTATACAAGGATATCAGGCAGGTAGCGACTACGACAAATCGAGGCGCCAAATTCCTTCTGTCAACAGATCTTCGAGGGCGCCTACTAGATTCACTGGCTGCACTCCAAACGCTGGCCCTAGAGGGTCCGGAATTCACGGTTAAACCTGCAAAAGTTGACACAGGAGTAAACACTTCAACAGTGTTCTGCTGCGAAATTTCTCATACACAGCAACTAGCGTCAACTGCTCAGCAGCCACACGATCCCCATACTCCAACACCACCACCAGCAATCACATATCCGACATTTGCGGAGATTGCCCGGAAAACTAAAAAACCGTGCCTGTACATACGCCCAAAAACAGACATTACAGACGCAGAGCTAAAAGAACAGCTCAACGCCAAATTGCCTCTCTCCAAGTTAAAAGTCGGCGTTGAAAGAGTAACAAAGAGCAACAAAGGCGGCTTTGAAGTAGTCTGCAAATCCAAAGAAGATGTCGCAGCCCTTGAACAGCAGATCAAGCAGACAGAAATCCCTGCGGACATCAGCAGGCCAAAAATGCGTAAGCCCAGGTTCGCGGTACATGACTTGCCCGAAGCAGCAAATCCCGAAGACGTACTTGCAGAAATTAGCGGTGCCTCAAATATGCCCAGCCCCACCTTCAGGACTCTCCACCGACTCCAAGAGCGCCGCAAGAGCAGGGTCAAGTGGATATTTGAATGTGAGCCCGCAAGCTTTGAGGCCATCATGCGTCAGAGAAAAATCTTCCTTGGCTGGCAGGCCCACCGAATCACTGAGCATACTGGCATCAAGCGATGCTACAGATGCCAGCAGTTCGGACACACACAGGCCGACTGCAAAAGCCGCAAGCAATTCTGCTCCTTCTGCGCAAACAATCACGGAGTTAGAGAATGCAACACTCCGATGCCACAATGCATCAACTGTAGAGAAGCTAACTACCGCTACGGGGACAGATACAACATTCACCACCCAGCGTACCATTCAGACTGCCCGCAATACCAGCGAAACGTGCAGAACATCCGTAACAATACGGAATACTAACAATAAGACAATGGCAAATACTACAAGAAGCAGACAGAATCAGCAACCCCCAAATGTACAGCATAACAATACACAGTTGGACATCAACAGTACGCAATCGCGCAGACAGGACGCAATACAATGTTTGCAGATAAATCTGCAACGCGCTCGTGCAGCAACGGCACAGGCAGCCATATACACAACCACAGAACAGATCGACTTCCTACTAGGACAAGAACCTTATTGTTTACATGGCAAAGCTGTGGGCTACCCCCTACAGTGGACTGTTTTCCAAAAGGAAGATACCAACGAGCCGCCAAGAGCCATTATAGTAAATTGCAACCCTATGTGGACCCCCACTGTAATCATTGCGGAAAGGGACATAGTGGCCATCCTGCTAGAGGTGCACAATCTGACAGCAATCATAGTCTCCGTGTACTCTCCGCCAAAGGCAGATATCGAAAACAGTATCTTGCAAATGCAACAACTGATGCGAGAGCAAAAAATAGACAACGTGTTGATTGCGGGAGACTTTAACTGTCATAGTACAACATGGGGATATGCTACCACAGAGCCAAAGGGACGTACCCTGGAGGATTTTATTTCAAGCAACAACCTGATCTTGCATAACCAGCAAGATGCGCCACCGACTTTTGATCGCGTCCACTCAAGAGGGTGGCCGGACCTTACAGTCTCGACCCTTCAAATGGCACAACTAGTACAAGATTGGATGGTCGTGGAAGGCGTAAGCCTTTCCGACCACAATTACATACGATTCACCATTGCCAGAGCCACAGAAACAACTATCATCAGAAGGTACAACCTACCAGGTCGCAAGGTCAGGTCATTCGTTACAGCTATCAAATCACGCCTGGCACCCTTTAGCAATCGAATTGAGCAAGCAACCACTAGAGAGGAACTACATGTACTCACGAGTGAACTGATGTCAACCATTAGGACGACTTGTGACGACATCCTACCAGTACGAACAATACGACGGGTCACCACATTAAACTGGTGGAATAGCCAATTACGCGCGCAACAGCAAATGTGTCGTGCCTTAAGACGACGACTAAAAAGTGAGCGACGACTGAGCATCACCTCTAACACACTCACTATATATCAGAAGGAAAGGGCCCAATACAAAAAAATGATCATTACCGCCAAACTGGACAGCTGGAGAAAGTTCTGTACAGAAACTACAAATACCTACGGCATACATCACAAGATAGTGGCGGGAAAGCTGTTCAAACAGGCCTCCTTTCATCTCCTGCCAATACCTAACACCAATGAACACCTTACTGAAGCTACATTTACAGAAGTGCTCAACACGGTCTTTACGAAGGACGATCCTACAGATGACACAACGACACAAGCAACCATGCGTAACCAAACCCTGGCTACAGATGCCATGAACGATGCTCTTTTCACAAATCAAGAAATCCTACATGTCCTGCGACAGCTACCGCAAAAGAAAGCACCGGGGCCAGACGGAATAAACTATCGAATAGTTAAGATCGCAATACGGTCGCACGTCAACCTCTTCCGTACCCTTTTCAACAAACTGCTTTCCACTGGCACATTCCCCAGGTGCTTCAAAATTGGTCAAGTTATTCTTTTCCTCAAAAAGAATAAAGACCCAAAAAGAGCGGACTCCTATCGTCCAATATGCCTACTATCAGCGCTTGGTAAGACATTTGAAAAGTTACTCATGAACAGACTGCGACACCACCTGCATACTACCAAATACTTAAGTGGAAACCAATACGGATTTAGAGCAGGAAGATCAACAATCCACGCACTCATGGAAGTCAAGGAGAGCATTTTAGAGAACAAATTTACCGGCCACCACACAGCATTCATATCATTAGATCTAAAGAGTGCCTTTGACACTCTGTGGTGGCCGGCCATACAACATGCCCTGAGAGAGGCAAAATGTCTACGGAATATTTACCACACCCTGGAGAGTTACCTTTCAGAGCGAAAATTGATTCTACCGCATAACAGCGGTGTCATCCAGCAAGACCAAACCCAAGGATGTCCGCAAGGTTCCTGCGCAGGGCCGTTTCTATGGAACGTAACGTACAACATCATACTCACACAGCCGTGGCCGGAACACACAAAATTAATTGCATACGCGGACGATACAGCTCTAATTGTGAAAGGAAACACCAGGGAACAGCTGCAAGCAAATTCCCAGGAATCCTGCAACCTCTTCCAGGAGCGATGCACAGCAATAAAACTCCAAATAGCTGAAACAAAATCTCAAATACTGCTGATTCCTAAAAAAGGGGGCACACTCGCACGCCAACCAAGAATAACGCTCAACGGCCAAAGACTCCGCATTAAGCGAGAACTAAAGTACCTGGGCATAACTTTTGATGATAAACTAAATTGGATCCCTCACGTGCTGGAGCTTAGGAAACGAACAGCACAGATTGCCATCAAGCTCAAGTTGATGAATGGTTACAGATGGGGACTTAACCCCCATTTACTCAAGACCCTGTATATACCCTGTCACTGAGAAAATAGTAACATATGGAGCTGCAATATGGGCCTCTCCGATGCAAGGACGCAAAATAAAATATCTACAGAGTATACAAAGGCCGTTTCTGCTCAACATTACTAAAGCTTTTAGAACATCTCCAACGAATGCACTCAATGTCCTGGCCGGATTGCCCCCTCTTTACATAAATGTGGAAAAAGAGGCAGCCTACCAATTGGTGAAGCAGCTTAGCCGCCCTGCGGTGTTTGGTGACCATACTTTTACGGCAGATAACCTAGAACGGGAGTCCAATCGCCTCCACACACACCCGTCGACGCAAGGCCAAGGCGTGCACATTAATATTAAGCAAAACACAAGAGCTACGGACAATGATATCGTATTCTACACAGATGGCTCAAAAACTGACGAGAATGTTGGCTGTGCATACATCGCATTTCGGCAACAGCAACCAATACGCCAATGGAAAGGACACTTGAAATCCAGAAACAGTGTTTTTCAAAGCGAAGCCGCAGCCATTTATCACGCAATAAACACTATTACCCAATATCGACATCAAAACAGTTTTATAATAACAGACAGTCTGTCAGCATTATATGCTATATTAAATCCTATGCACGGCTCCCCCATAATTGCAGCAATTCAAGAACAACTCTCTTTTCACAAGACCTTAAAAATCAACCTAGAATGGACAAAAGCGCATATTGGCAACCTTGGGAATTTAATTTCTGGGAGTTTACTTTTGCAAATTTGAAATCATTACAAAAGTAAACAATTATGTAGAAGTCACATTGATTCATCACAACAGATTTCTTCACTGTCCAATACTCAGTCGTCTTACAAATTTAAATATAATACCACTTGAAATTAAATCTGAATATCTGAATTGAGTATTTTTCTCGTTTCCAAAAGCATTCTTGTTAAACTAAGGTTATAATTATTGTGCTTTGTAAGCATACTCCAAAAGATTTGTATAATACCAACAGAAAATGCATCTACTTGTTAAATAGGTCAAATGCAATCAAATGATTGCAGCGGTAAATACCAATGGTTTTTTTTTTCACTTTTTACTTTTATATGAACTAGATTTTAGTGCAAGATTTTGTTATGATGCAAGTAAATGACTAGATAAAAAAGTGAAAATCAATTAAAATATTAAAGTTCCTTAATAATAAATTAACAAGAAATAATAATTTAAACCATTTCGTATTCATTAATAAAAACTAATGCACTTAAATTTTACATGGAGACAAAAATTAATTTACTACACTCAAAATTCACTTATTTATTGCGACTGACGGCTTGACTGTCTCCATCACACTGTCTTTTTAAATGCTGGGTAGTAGATTGTAGGGTTGTATATTTTGCTGTGCAGGGTAGCTTTGACGTTTTTCAATTACCTGTAATTCGGTAAAACTGCCAATTAAAAGCGGTTTTCGTGAAATTTATTGGTATTTTTTCCAAAAATATTTTTAAAATATCCAAGTGAACAATGCGAAAAACAAATGCTTTATTCAAACTCAACATGTTTTACAACAATTGTACACAAATAAACTATATTCCATACATGAAGTATAATTTGACGAAACATAAACATAAATAATGTTTCAAAATATCTTTTGATGTTATAGATTATTATACCAAGAATCCACACTTACATGTACAATTAAATATTTTTATTTTAAAGATCTTTTACAAAGTAGGCGTAATAAAACTCTAATTTATCCAAGCTCTGTTCTCTTAATTGCGAGCTAATTTTTCCCCAATGTAAATCAGCCATTATGAAAGGTTTCTCGGATTCTACACTTGTTTGTCTAAGAAACAGTAGGAAGTCATATGCTACTTGAATGCACTTTTCCTTTATTTTTTCTTCCCTTATTTCCTTCCTGCTGAAAGCATTCCAATTCAAAGTTATGGAAATTTTTACTTTACATTTTATCAAAGTTCATTCATTATATTTCGATTTTGTTTTTTTATTAAGAAAGGAAGTTTTCCTTCATTGATTTATTACTGAAGGAAATTTAGTCGAAGGAAAAAAGTTTCGACAGCAAAATCATATTATTTCTGGTTATCCATTAACATTTATTTTGTTCTTATAGATGCGTTATATTAATTCTAGAATTTTCACTGTAATTGTAGCTTCCGTAATTTTTGCCATTCTGTTATTCGAGATTAGGATCAAAAGATATTGCAACTCATCAGAATAATTATGCTTTATTTTACAAGATAAAATAATTTTTAATTCGTTTCTCAACACAGGGTTTTAATTTGCACTATAACATCAGTCCTGTGCAGTGCAAATTGACAATTTCACAACGATAAGCTTCAACAGTAAATTTTATATATTTTGTAACTCTAAAATTGTACCAAACATTAAAGTAAATTCATGACTTGTTAATATTTATCAAATTCTATACCTATAAGATGCTTCCCAGCACAGCTTTTAATCACAGAAAACCTTACAACTAGTTACCAAATTATTCCATCAAATTTCGCAATTTAAAGTATCGATGATCATTCTTTATCACTAATCTTTCATTTTTTTACTTGCCTTAGTAGTTTCTCTCCCTTTTTGCTGATGATTTGCAAAATATTTTGGGTATTTTTCATACATTTCATCAGAATACTTAGTTCATCAGAATACTTAGTTTAGGGTATTTTTCATACGTTTCATCAGAATACTTAGTTTAGGGTATTTTTCATACGTTTCATCAGAATACTTAGTTTAAGGTAATTCCAAAAATATACGTTTATGCACAGCAAAATATACGTTTCATCAGAATACTTCATCAGAATACTTAGTTTAGGGTATTTTTCATACGTTTCATCAGAATACTTCATCAGAATACTTAATTTAGGGTATTTTTCATACGTTTCATCAGAATACTTATTTCATCAAATTTCGCAATTTAAAGTATCGATGATCATTCTTTATCACTAATCTCTAATTTTTTTACTTTCCTTAGTAGTTTCTCTCCCTTTTCGCTGATGATTTGCGAAATATTTTGGGTACTTTTCATACGTTTCCTCAGAATACTTAGTTGTAAATTTTCAAAGAATTTAAAGAGAGAATCCATAACTACATTTACATCTCCATACAGTTTACGGCTACGTTTGGTCTTCGAATGTTCTAACTACGCAGTAAAGCTTCTCCATGTTATAACACAGAGAACCATCACCAATCCGCTATAGCTTTCTCCAAGTCTTCCTAATATATGCAAGTATATATACTATATAGGTGTGTGTGTATGTGTGTGTGTGTGTGTGTGTGTGTGTGTGTGTGTAAAACAAATTTAGAAATACTGTTGTAGGAATACTGATGCGTAGAAATACTATCTCCCTGTCTTTATATTTAAAGAAGTTAAATAATGAAGAATCTGCATAAATGTAGGTATGTTTCTCGCATTGCGATAAAACAAAGGTACTTAGAGCCATCCAATTTTGAATGACGTAATCCTACTGCAAATATGGCATCTGAAAGCCCAAATTTGAATTTGAAATTATTTTTATTATCAGTTTCACATTTTATAACACGTCAACGAATTTTTGATTAAAAAACTAAACTCTTTCATAGGGAGCAATGGGAACACTGTACGAAATAATGAAAATTTTTATCTCCAACGCGCGAGACTCTGTATCGGAAATTCTAAAGATATGCTCATTTTAAATTTTATTTGCGATATTGCTGTTGAACTGAATTTTATAGTTTGAGTACGTAAAATATGATATTTAATAAATAAAGGTAACACACAAAACGTTAAAAAAACGCCCCTTTGGACATAATTTAAAATCTGAAAGCTTTCGGTTTTTTTTAAATTATTATGTTGGGTTATTTTAAAAATTGTAGCACTTTGATGTAAATATAGAATTAAAATTTCATAGTATCAACAGATTTAATTATTCATAATCATGTGTGAGAAAATTAAGTAGCGAATTTTAAGATATTTAAACTATTTTTAGGAAAACATATTAAGATAAATAACTATATTTTTGAATTTATATTGAAAGATTTGGATTGTTGATAAAAACTTTTAAGTGCATGAAGTAATTTTGAAAAAAAAAAAGAATAGAATATGATAAACAAATACTGTTTTTGAGTATTACTATAGAAAATATTAAATGCAGAATTGTAACAACGTTTTGATGCAGAATATTGTAACAACGTATAAAGATGTAAGTAATTCTAAAAACGGAGTAATTATCATAAATAGTATGGAAATATGTAAACTAATTTTAAAATTTAAAGATGATTATATCCGATAAACTTTGAAGGCTGCCACTTTCATGGGTTTCGTATATAATTATTAGTTTTATTTTTTAATATAATGGAGTGTAGTTAATTTTTTTAATGGAATCTTACAGCTCAGTTCAAAAAGGCCATTTGCCTTAAACAAGGAACGGAGGCCTTTTAAAAGTAACTGCCGTGGAATCCCTTTAAGCATTGGGGGAAAATCATACATCAATTTGGGAATACGTATTTGCCGATAAAATTGTTGTTATACCCAAATTAAAAATGAGAACATAAAAGCCTATTGCTAAAGCTGGTTTACATATTTTTATCTTACATTATTATTATTATATATATATACATATATGTGTGTGTGTGTATGTAATATAAAAATATCTAAATCAAAATTCTAACTTAAATTAACAATACCCCCTTTTATTCTCTAATTGAATTTGAATACGTTTCCTTTCCATCCATTATATAACGATGACTCTGTAGCTAACTCGGAACTTAAAGTCAAAATTTGCAAACCAAACTCCTTCTCTCTCCTGTTGAACTAAACCTCCACTCTTCGATTACTTCGATTACGACGTACTTCGACTCTGCTCCTCGGCCTAGCTAAACTGTTGTTGCTTTTTTTCTTACACAAAGATCTCATAAATGTAAATATTTTAGAACAGGCACCTTAAGTGTGACAAGTTATTTGTTGTCAATACATCAAAGTAAAAATAAAAATAAAAAAGTAAAATAAAGTAACAGATATATAATTACATTAAAGTAAAATAACAGATATATAAGAGTAATTTTTAAACGGTGAAGTAGATGTTGCATTAAAAGTAGATGCATAATGAAGCTTTAATATATATTTCAATTTTATGTACTCCATACATAATGTTTATTTAAGTATATTTCGTTAAATAATAATACAGTAAGGCAAGACACACACAGATTTCACATATTTATTGAAATGTAATCGGCTGTAGAACAGAAGTGTTATTAGCAGAGAGACAAGCGGGAGAAGGATGCCTACATTTTGATACTAAAATTAGATTAGGTTACAAAAGTTATAGTTTCATTTTGGTTGTAAGTTTTGTTTTGCAAATCTAAAAGGCTTTAGTTTTACTTTTCCCATTATGAAAGTACATGCGTCATGAGAAGAACAATATGGCAGGGATTGATTTTGAAATGAAGTTGTAGTGAGATATTTATTATAAGCCTTTTGCTGTTTTTAGATTAGAGGGGAGAAACAACTAAAATGTGAATTAAGCAGCTATTACAAATTAAAATTAAAATCTTATTTTACCTATTTTTAATATACTCATATTACATACACAGGAGGATAGATCCATCAAGTGGAATAATATATATATAGTGCAACCTACGGCTGATTTTTACTCAATGCGATTTAAGAAAACATTCAGCAAATAAGTCATCAGTTCTTATTTCATTTCCGATCTGAGAGGTATCTTTTCTCCAGAATATCACTGCCAAGCATTTCTCACAAAGAGCATGTCTGAGCTGAAAACAATTTTCATGTCAATGTTCCTTGTAAGCATCAACACAGATTTGCCGTGATCGTCTGGGCAAGAATCTTTGCTGATTTCTTGGTGAGTCTTTACTTATTGCTAGAACATTTCACCAACGCAGAGCATCGTTTCTTCCTGAGACAAGTATTACTTTTCGGTTGGTTATAGGTTGCTCCGCTCACCACACAGAGTAACATGTGGTTTATGTGTGACAGAGTTGTAGCAGACTTTATCATCGCGGTCCCACACTTCCTAGATACCCCCGGCCTATTCCGGACGGCGGATTGAATATGATGGGCCTGTGGCTTAGACTCCAAATTTACCAAGTTGAAATCTGCTATACATGTTCTTCTGGAGCAAGTGAAATCATTGACGTCCAGACAACGATGAACTCCGTGAAAGATCTCGTTACGAGAATCGTTGTTGCAGTGCATAAGATAAAAGCGAATCCAGGAGTTTTCGAGAATTTGCGTCAGTCTTTAATTCGCATTTGTGAACTGTACTACGACCTCTTGGACCCCAATTTGAGAATTTAATTTGATTCATTCTCTGATCCAAATAGAATTATGCAACTTATAATTTTGTTAATTCTCTTTTATTTCACCGCTGAAAATTCAAACTCGCATTTAACTTTACGCTTTTCTAACACTAAGTGGCATAAGGACCTAGGTTCCCTTGTAAATATTTTCTGTCTTCATTAGCACTATCAGCCCTCCTTTTTTGCTAAATCGTCTTTCGAAAACCTGTACATATAAATCAAAATCTCGAAAATCGAAACTCAAATGAAAATGCCGTACTAAATATGTGAAGGTTAATCCTATTTTCTCCCTGTAGCAAAATAAACTGGTAAAACGCAAATTAAAGAAAATCACAAAAAATCTAATAAAAATGTTCACTTCAAAAAGGAAAAAAAAAATATAAAGAAAAGGAAATTTTTACATATGAAAACCAAAATAAAATAATAAAATTAAAAAAATAATAAAATTTAATCTTCTTTGTTTAACGCTTCAAACAGAACTTGTCAAGGGAAAAGTGTTTGAAGCCTTAAACCAAGTTGATTAACGACTGACGAAAAACATGTTTCTTTCCAATGAATTCCCTGAGACTTTAAACCGCTTTAAATTAATCCAACTTTCTTTTCAAACAGAATTTAATTTAAAAGTCTCATAAAATTCATTTCTTTTCTCTACATGCCTTTGTACTCATATAGTACAAAAAAATTATATACAATTGCAAAAACATTTTCTAAAAAGGCTAAATATGATTCAAATACTAAACAAAAATAAAAATAAACTATGTTTACAGAATTTAATAATCAATTTAATTTCAAAATTGAAAATTAAATTGTATAGTATATATATCCTAAAACTAGGGCTGGCTCATTTAAGTGAAGAAAAAGAACCAACTTTTTTGAGAAAAAAATTTCTGTCAAAGGAAAAATAAAATAGTAATTTCTGGAGCAAATTTTGCTTAAAGAGGGGAATAAAAACATTACCATGAAAACAATGTAACAATTGCAAAAATCTAACTTACCCTTTTGTAGACGTATTAGCCTGTAGTAAGTATCAACTTATTGACAAAATTTCCGACGCCTAAAAGGTTGTAGAGTCTAAAAGGTTAATTGGAAGCAGAAAAGATGAAAAATATGCAACCGCCTTCGCCGGGAATCGAACCACGGACCTCTGGAATACCGGCCCAGCGTGCCACTGTTACACCTCGAAGGCATGCTAGGGACGAAGTTCACATCGTTGAACGCACTGCTCTAGATCTTCGATATTGCTGCGCACATCCCCGGTCTAACAATGGACACGACCAGGCTATGGTAACCAAAAATTTGGAATATTGGCAATCTTCAAGTCGGGGAGTGACACACACTGCAGCATGCAAAACGACCATGCAGGAAGCCGAACCAAGAAATTGAAAACGACCGAAATATCACTTTCTACTACTGCTTCTCCTTCTTTAGCAACTACAATCATGGACCTTATAAGAAATGAGTTTCTTACAAGGTTCATCAGCATCAGCGTATGACGTTTCTAAACAAGAAATGCGTATGCTAATTTCCAGCAGGGGACACAAAGCCATTGTCTGCATTTGAGAACCAAGCTCATATCATTATTTTTATATACGTAAAGATAATTGTAAACACTAGTATAGCTATAATACTTGAATATTTGATGCTTAATTATTTATTTCGGCATTCATAGGTGTTCTTTCATGCATGTTCTGACTGCTCTAATTTTGGATTTCAGATAAACTTCTGGCCCTACTATAATGTTCAATATTTCTTGGGCCCTTTTTTCTTGTTTGTTTGCTTTTTTTAATGTTAAATTTATATATTCACGTATTCTTCAGTTTTATTCAATAATTGCATATCTCTCTGATTGCGGTTTAATACATAGAGATGGTACAGTAGAGTGCATTTTATGGAGCATAACTTTAAAACTCAAACAGATTGTGAATACATTCCAAATTATGAAACTATTAGAGCAGTTACAAAACGTACCATAATGGTACCTTGATAATAATTCATACATGTTGTAATATACTAACGAAACATGTGGAGAATTTAAATTCTGGTTAAACTCATGATTCGTGGTTATAGCTGAAACTTCTTCAGTGATTATCTCTCAACGCTATCAGTTCCATGGTCATTTATGGTATTGTTGATCATTCCTATATTTATTCATTTTATAAAGTTAAACACATTTTAATTCCAGAATGGATAGGTTTAAAATAAAACCTTGACGTTCACAATATAATTGTTCTTATTCTTACAATAAAGATCTTTAGTGAAAATGGATATCGAAAACTGTATCTTTTGCACAGGAAACATGCACTATAAGCAGTAGCTATACTATTCGATCCTTAGCCATACTACTAATTCATTGTAGTCAAAGTTGGATTACTGGATTTCTTTTTATTTCGAATCAATACTTTATGACAAGTCGTAAAAGTTATCCTCGGCGATATTATTTACAAAATAATCATAAAATGAAAGCCATGAGTTTTTGGTTGTTCTGTCTTATACAGGAATATGTATGAGAGGGAATGGATGAAAACAGAAAGAACATTCCAAGAGGTCTGGCTCATATTCACGCAAAACATGGAGATTTAGGGAAAAAATCAGTTAATTATGATAGCTGCTTTAAATATCAAAATTGCAATTATAAATTTCCAATAAACTGCTCAGGCATCTTAAGAGTACCAAGTTAAAATAATTAACCTAAGGACCCTACGAAAGAAAAATGAATGATGGATGTGAGAACAAAAAGCATCGACACAGAGGTGCCGCTCCAAAAAAAAAAAGCACGCAATATTTGCCGCATAAAAAGTTGCTTGTCATTATTAGTGTGAAAGCAAGTGATTCAGATTGACTTGCTGGATTACTTTTGATTTACTGAAATAATATCACTGAGGGATTTCCTATTTCCTAATCTGCTAATGGCTAAATGGGGGAAATCATTGAGCACTAGTCGTTTCATTTAAGACTTGATTTTTCAATTAACGGGATGGATGCATTAGAAATTTAGTAATATTCCTCATTTATACTGTAAATGCGATTTTCCTTGCCATATGTTCACACGGGAACTACCGAATCCTCTGCCATAATCATTTACCTACTACTAGCATAGCTCCGTATTATACTGAAAAAGTACTGATTTTGATGCCATTTTATTAACACTAAATTATGCCATTGAATCAAGCCTTTCATCTATCAGATGTGCATGAAAGCATTCCTGCAAAGCATAGTTTGACATCACAAAAAATTAATTGTGTAACTACGACACTGCATGATAAATTAATTGCTGATGATCCACTGTATGTTATTCTCCATATTTCTGATTCAACAACATACGAGAGAACATTTATAACATTCCAGAACCTGCTTTTTCGAGTATTCATGAATTCATGATATGATGAAAAAATGTACTAAACATCTGCCTATGAATAATTAAAATTTCAGGTGACTGATTTGGAGGCAGTAGAAAGGTCAAAATCTGATCATTTCCTTCATTTTTTGAGCAAGACTGATGAAAACGTAGAGAGCTCTCCGCGATTGGCCAATATCGATTTCGGAGGCGGAGTTAGTTCAGTTTAAAGGAGAGCGGCTTGTGAAGACGAAACTTTCGCAGGCCAATTTCAGAAAAGCCATGTCCGGAAGAGAGCTCGTTCAACTAGTGGTGGTTGTCAGCTTGCTGGTATCACTTGTCGAAGCTGAAATGGTATGTTTAATTTTTTATGCCATTCTGGTACAATTCTACCTTGGTCATAGAATGCAAAATCTCTAACGTTATACGTATTTTCAAAAATTTATTTTCGCTTCTGCGGAAAAAATTTATAATGATATTTCAGCGTAGTTACAACCTTTCCAAAGTTTAAAAATGCAAGTATTCCTCTTATAATACGATTTCCTACAACACCGTTTCGCTCTTACACGACAAGAAAATTGCGGAAACCATCATATAGCACTGCAACACGGTTTCATTCTAGTACGTTAATGAATTTGCTTAAACTCTCTTATAAAACTTTCTGTACGTACTTATTTCGATAACACGATTTTTATTTCAAACATTTAACAGACCATGTCTTAAAGTTACGTACTATGCCATCGTGTACAGCAAGCAATAGCAAACTATGTATTTTGCCTCATATGAGATATTGAAGACCATGTCTTAAAGTTACGTACTATGCCATCGTGTACAGCACACAATAGCAACCTATGTATTCATACACTCAAAAAAATAGCCGGGAATACTTACATTTTCTCGCTTCGAAATTCTTTTGAAATTGTATTGTGCCCATCATTTAAATAGCATGTGTCTTGTGCTCCAAGTATTCATTTGTAGATTGAATAAATTATGTAGCTGTGATTTTGGAAAAAACTCCTTTTAAAAACATTTTTGGGTATGTGTTAGCTTTGCCGTTTTTAGAAGCAATTATTGCAAAATTATGTTTCAGTCCTAAACTACGTTTGAAAGCAAGAAAATAACTTTTAAAAGAAAATTTATTTCTTTGGAGAGGAAAATACATATTTTGAATCGTTTTTTAAAAGCGTCTTACGTTGCAAAAAGTCTAAATTTAAATGAGGCAACAGTGAGAACCATTAAAAAGACATGCTGTTTTTAAAAGGTTTTGTATTGATTCTTACTCTCGTATAACACGGCTTCACACAACGCGGTATTTTCTAGGAACCTACCTGTCGTGTGATAGAAAAGACATCTGTACTTGTTTTTATTAGATCTAAAGAAAAGTAACCCATGGAAATATTTTTTCACTTATTTTTAAGCTATTACAAAATTTTTATTCAGAAATTTAAATAACTTGTTTTTTCAATGTTAATAATATAAAATACATTTAGTTTTAGTCATGGAAGAGAAAATTTTTAAATTACCTGCTATTTAAGTTGCATTTAATAAATTAATTTTTATTACGAACTCTGTTATCAGAATGTATTATTTAAGGGAATGTGATTCTTAGGAAAAAAAACTGATAAAATTGTTAAGAACTTTTAAGTTATAATTTGGTGTTAAAAATCCGGACTGCTTTAAATTTATTTCCTAATGCAATCTTTTTACACAATATAAATGATTATGCTTAGACGTAAAATTTCTTTTACGTGCCATTTATAAAGCCCAGTTTTTGAAACAGCAGACTTTGTAAATCTGCAGTGAAAAAAAAATGTCTGCTACGTATATAATTCCTAAGATGATATTAGTTTTGAGAAAAAAATTTCCACGGTTTCTGATTAGAGGTTATTTGTAGCATAGTACCTTTCTTTTTTTTTTTTTTTTTTTCATATACACTCTGTCTTCATACTTAGTTTACCAAAATTTTATTAATACGAAACAACACCAATAAATGTGAATAAAATGCATTGCCTTCGTTTTAATATGCAATCTCAGTGCTAATACTTTAATTTTAAAGTATTAGCACTGAGATTCTAATACTTTAAAATAAAGCAATACATACAAAAAGCAATATATATTAAACAGGAAAAGTAACAAATTTAGCTTTATACTTCTATAAAAAATTATAAGCATACACAACTTATGAGCAATAAATAATAACATGGTTAATATTTTTGTATCACATACTATGATATACTATTGAGCAATAAATAATAACATGGTTAATATTTTTGTATCACATACTATGATATACTATTTATAAAAGATTTTCAATTACTTTAAATAAAAATTAGATAGAGGTTTTTGTATTTAAAATAAAAATGTTTAAATTGTTATTTTTAAAATAAAAATTAGAAAGAGGTGTTTCTATTGTGTAAAATATAAAATTTACTGCCTGCCGTCCGGTAGTTACGGTGGTTAAGAAAGCAAGCAGCCTGTAGGCAGATGACTCATTCTTCGAATCTGTGTCTAAGAATGGATGTTGGTAGTACTAAATATCTTTCTTGATACAGCAAAATGTGTCCGTGTGTTCTGCGCATCCGGAGATTCTTTCTTAACGCAGAGAAGGCGAAACCCCTGGTGGGTCAGCCCACTTCCTGGGCTAAAGTCTGATCATTAAATTAAAGTAATAATAATAATAATAATAGTTTATGCCTGAAAGCTGTTACATTTTGCATGAATGCAGCTCGCCCTATGTTTGGGATTCATGTTAAACATTTTTACACTGTCAAGAAAAGAATTTATTTTTCATCTGGCATCGCATTCAACATTAATCCGTCGTCCTCCTTTTCTTGCCTCATATGAGATATTGGAGGCCTTGATAATTTATTGAGATATTGAGCCTCATATGAGATATTGGAGGCTCATATGAGATATTGGATATTGTCTTGAATGAACATCATCTCTTTATTCTTACTTCTGCTTCAGTGATAATGTCTAAAAATTTTTTTAAATAAAGTGAAGGAAAGAAAAGAGCTTAAGACATGTTACTCAAGATTTTTTTTCTGTTTTCGCACTTATATATTTCAAATAGATACTTAATATTTAGTTCAAATAGTACGGTGATTATAGAAATTGTTGCCATGATATATTTAAACTCAGCTTCTGCACTTCTCTTCGTCATAAGCCATGATATATTTAAACATTTTGCCATGATATATTTAAACTCAGCTTCTCCATTTCTCTTTGTCAAAAGCGTGAGAAAACTTTTGAAGCTGTAAGATATTCGAAATTTAAAACTGTATGACGCTTAGTAAACTAATTTCATTGAAAAAGGGCGTTTTTAATTATTTTAAACAAAATGAGAATTATTTGAGTGTATGCTCTCTAATTTGGAAACTCTTTTACTTTAAAAAAAAAGTAGTTAACATTTCTGTTATCTTTGATTGTTGATGAGTAGTTATAATGTGAAAAATTCGCAATAGTATCTAAAGGTTTGGCTGTTTCCTCTAACTTATACACTAAACAATCTTTGCATCATTGAATGAGTTGTTGCCTTCATCGGCTACTGAAAGTTAGTAATTAAATTCAAAACCTAGAATAACCTAATATGAAATTGCTGAACTAAAATAGTACATCTCGCAGATTAGTAATACAAAATGACTTGTTTAAAACATTTAGAATCTTTATTTAAAAATTAATTTGCATTCGAACTAGCATTTTAATGAGGACATTCAGCATTAGCTATAAATTATATAATTCTTTAAGCCTAGGAAATAAATGCTATGAAAATGCAGCACTTAATGTGTGAATCTAAAACAGGCGGCCACTCAAAGGTTTAACTCCATACAATATTTCGGAAATTGATAACACCGCAGACGGGAATACTTTTTATTCTCACTGATAAATCCACCGCCTTGGACTGTATGGTAGTTAGAAAGCCAGCTACGACTCTTCGAGCTCAGGTTCGAATCTCGGAGAAAGCATGAATATTTGTAAATGTATTCATATTCCATCTTTAGAGACATGAAAGCTCAGACTTTAGACATGGAGATTCGTCTTTAGAGACATGGAAGCTCAGGTTCGAATCTCAGAGAAAGCATGAATATTTGTAAACGTATTCATATTCCGTCTTTAGAGACATGGAAGCATTTAAAACAAACATGAAAACCCCTCTCAGAAGTTGGTGATAGTAGAAGAAGGGTAAATAAGTTCTTTAGAGTGTTCTCAATTAAACTCGAATGGAGGTGCCTAAGAGATACGATATGCGATTAAGAGATAATACGATAAGATATGCGCCTAAGAAAACAGTGCAAGGCACAAAAAGAATCCTAGCTTAAGTAAGCTAAGTATCAATCATTTATCCCAACTTACGTGGAATTCTTGTATTCCAATATGCAGCGATTAGAGAAATGGAGTCAGGCGTTTAAGCAGCGTGTCTCATATAATTCGTACAACATCATGTTGAGTCATCTTTTATATTTTATTCTTAATTCTTGTATGAGCAGGCGAATTAATATAATAGTTCCGTTATCCGTCAGCTCCACTATTTAAAAGAGAAAATCGCATGTATATGTGTGTCTGTGATTCTTATATGGATATTAATCCATTAAATTAATACTGAAAAATAATATTTCACTTCTTATGGAATGTAAGCGTATTCTTTTTTTTTTTTTTTCCTGCCCAGTGGCGGACAATGCTATAATGGCATTAGCCTCTTCTGAGGCCAGAAGTGGTGGCCATTTTATTGTGGAGGCACCTAATAGGCAACCACCATTGCCTCCTATGAAGAGACAGACAATTTTACGACCATGCCTTCTCCGGGATTCGAACCCGGGCCCTTCGGTATCGCAGTCAGGCTCCGCCAACTACTATACCGTTTGGGTGGTGAGTAAAAGCAAATGAAATAATTAATGTGTACCAATACTTTGCGGTAAAGAGTAATTTGTAATAAGAAAACAGAAATCTTCTTTTTTTAGATTTTTTCGTTTAACTTATTGATATATCTGATAGCTGAAAAGTACGTTGCTTTGTAAGTGAAAATAAAATCGTCTCCTCCCCCGTGATTCAGATTTCAATTTTTCATTATAAATCTAATATTTGTCTCCGGCAATAAAATCAGATGAACTCAACATGTATTGGAATTCAAAATCTCTAATAAATATTTTTTACCTGGGTTTTCTCTTCACTCGTATTGCCTTATTCATTGGTTTCTAAGGTTAAAGAATTTTGTAATTTCATATAATGCATGAAATGTTTTTAGGCAAATTTTCCCTTCCAGCTGTTTTATACAATACTTGATTCGCAAGGTCCTGTTTTCGGATGTAAATTTAATTTTAGCCCAGTTTTCAATTTATGAGTCCCTTCAGTTTTCTTCACAAAGACAAACTAAAGCGTAAAAACTTGTTTTTATTGTTAAGGTTTTTTTATGTCATGTTCTCTTTTATAAGCTGAAATATTCCAGAAGAGCATTTTATTAAAACTCGCCGCCAGCAAGTTACTGAGCTTTGTTCAATATGCTGTACTGTTTTAAGTCTCAACAATTACAGTTTTAGTGTTAAACATTTTAATAAAATCTGCAAAATTTCGATTTTTAAGTCTTTTATAAAGGCATAAAAATATTTTGATACATGCTCAGTCTATGATAGCTTTTTAGCCTCATAAGAACTTATAATAAGAACTGTTAATAGCGATTGTGAATGGAGCAAACCTTGCAGTTTGCTCCATTGAATTCAAGAAGCTGATATTACAAGTTTACAGAATCATAAATCGCATTTCTGGAACGTGCATAAGCGGCATATGCTTTTAGAACACGTACATTTAATTTGTCTGAGCTAATTTGCGGCTTGTGGCAAATTAAAAAATTACGAACAAAAAGAGAAAATTTAACTGCTTCAGATCTCACAGTATGATGTTCAGAACAATACGTTCTACCCACAACCTAACAAGATACACTACTTCTCTCTTGAACAGGAAGGAGAAGAAAGACAAATCAGCAGGGCCATCACTTCCTACTCCATATTAAAAAATACATTTTAAAACTTGATAATTTACTGATATTTTAGACACATTTAAAGTAGTGAACGTGCGGGACATATATATCGCAACCCCCTGGAAAATATTAATAAAATAAATTTTACTTTCAATTATACGCTTGGAAATATGCAAATCTCTTAATTTTTCATTAATGCAAAAGAATGCATCACATTATTCTCAATTTTTAATCATTTTAAATCCATTAAGAGACATTTTTGTTATAAGTTCTTGTTTAAGATAGATAAACCGAATGGACTGAACTCAATATGTAGTCAAAAGTTCAATTTTTTGAACAAGTAGAGATATCTTTTAATTACTCGTATTTTTTCTTAAAAAACCTGAATAGAAAAAATGTTTACATACCTCTTAAGGAAGGAAAATTGTTTCTTTCCTTTTTTTTTTTTTTTTTTTTGTACGAAAAAATAATCATTTCGCATTTTCTTTTTATATTCTATCAAACAGTATTTGAAACTTCTTGTGAACTCAAATTAAAAAGAGATTAATTTCGTTTATTTTCTTTCCAACAATATTTATTTTGCGCTTTCATGAACAGAATGAAAAACACGAGTAAACGTACCCTGTACATTTTTTAAGAATCAAAATATTCATGCATATTAGAGGTCGATAAAGAAATTATTTTTAAATTAAAAAAATAAAATAAGCTTAATAAAAGCCGAATTCCGAGTTCTTGATTGCCTGCTGAAAAAAGAAGGGTAAACAAAATATATATATATATTTAAATGAAACATTACCTTTAAAGTTTGAGGAAATATATTGATAACCTTAACAGATGATAAGCAAAAGAAAATGTACAGCTTCACCTAGCGTAATATTTTGTGCCCGTATATATCATAATGCGTAATATAATAACATAACATAATAATTTTGTGACCGTATATAATATATTTTTGTTACGGTGAAACACCGAAATCTGGAGAATGTCGACTTTCACCGGTGAATGTCAACATTCACATAGTCGCTTGGTGTTATGTCCAAAATATTTTCCGAATACTCTTATTTCTGACTTACACAGGTAAATGTCGACATTCACCATGTACTAATGGTGAATGTTGAACGTATAAGAATATTATATTTTCTTCTCCGCAATTCAGTCGCGAAAAAACACACTTGAGACTTAAAATAAGAGCTTAAAACTCACAGGACATTCAAAATGAGAAAGGAAAATAATAGAGGTTAAAAACTTACTAAATTATGTGATTCAAATCTTATTTATTGCAACAACTTAAACTATTATGACACTTTGAATTGCACAAGAGGCCCTTGCTTTTACAACTGCATTTATTTGTGGAACACTTCCTTTAGCAATGACAGCGTGTACATATACCCCTGTCTTTTCAACCTACACCAGAGCATATCTGTGATTGTCGACATACACCGGTCAGGGTCCGAATGTACAAGAATGTAATGCAATATTCGATCTTTCACCGACGTATTTGGTGAATGTTGACATTCGCCGGTGAAAGTCGACATTCTCCAATTTCGGTCTTTCACGGTAACACATGTACATCTGAACCCATACGTCTGATGAGGTATGCGTTCATCATACATCTGATGATTTCTTTCGATACATTTCGGCATATTCCCATGTTACATATTGTTTGATTATGTAAAGTCTACATATTGTTATGGTCTACATATTGTTTGATTATGTAAAGGTTTAATCCAATAAATAGAAAACTGAAATATGCCTATCTTTTATTTGAGTTTCGCAATCTGTACCAATTTGGTGATCTCTGTTATCTCCCTGGAAATAGAACCCTTAAACGAAAATAACGCAATGCAAAATCAATCAAATTAATGAAAGTTAAAATTGTTCGTTTAAATAAGGAGAGCATTTAGTAAAATATATCATTTCAAAGTGTATTCAATGAATTGCTACTTAACTGCAGCCTTTCATTAATTTTCAGTCATTAGATATGGAGCACGTAGTGCGTATATCAAAGCAGAGGAATCTCAAATTCTACTGCCTCAATAGCTTACCAATATTCCTAAATATTATGTAAATGTGAACTTTAACAAAATTAAATGCTTACCATTCTGTGGCAACTTTCGGCACTGTGGTGTCATGCAGATTACGTAATCATTCCCTCAAACATTTGAGTGCCACATTTTCATTGGCGTGAGTAACGAACTGAAGCTCAAAAAATCTCCTCCAGAATTTCTTTCAATAAATCATCATGATTCAAATATATGTTCATAGTCCACTTACAGAGAGATAAAAAACTTAAAGATACTACTAGGCGAAAAATGTTCTTTGCTTGTGTACTGTAATTTTGTATATTTAAACACATGTTCATTTTGCTGAACTTCCAAAACGTTATATATTATTTTACCCTCTAAGGAGATTTTAACTTTCTTCTGCATATTCGCAAGTAATATATAGTTCGCTATTTAAATTTTTTATTTGTAGAAATTGGTTTAAGAGCTAAAGAAGACTAATTTCGCATTTTAACGTTTACTGATTCTTAACAGAGCCTTTAGCTTGTTGAACAATCTAAAAAAGCCCATGTGTAAATGTATTTAAATTTCGTCTTCACAAAAGAAGAAATTCTTTGATTAAAATCTCATATGAAAAAATCCCAGATTATAATTTTCTTAGTCCGCTGAAACTGTTTCAAGTATACAACAACGGCGGTGCGTTCTACCATAATTTTATTAAAATGGATAACTATCTTTCTACATTTATTTCAACACAAAATCTCGATGAACAAATATTGAACCAAGTAATCAGCATTAGTTATATTAGTTATTTCGGTCTCGAATTTAAAACCGTATTTAGCTTTATCTCATTTTCATTCAATTTTTTTTTCTTTGAAGCTGTTTTAACAAAGAGGTAGCTCAAATATCAATAGATTAAAATTTTCATTCAGATTTAAAAAATACCTGAGATAATTGAAATTTCAGTTATTGGTATAATGAAAAAAAATTTTCCTCTAACGTGAATTTAATGCTGATTATTATGAATTAATATTTCAAATTCTGGACTTTAAAAACTTATAAGATATTTTCTTCCTTCTTTCTGCATGCCTTCGTGGTGTAACACTAGCAGACACACCGTAGTGTAGTAGTAGTAGTACTGTAGCACACCGGAGCGTATACGAGAGGTCGAGGTTCGAGGTCATGATTCTACAAACTAATAATACTGTAATTAAAATCTGTGAACCATACTATGTTTAAATTTAAAAAGTAGTTTGGAGAACTATGGCTAATAAAATGTTCACTGTTTAAAAACATTTAAAATTAAAATTAAATAATTAATATCAATTAAACAGGTTTTTAAGTAAAATTAAGTTCATTTAATATTGAAATTATTTCTTTAATTCATTTAATCTATAAAATAATAATCGTACTATTGACTTGCCAACAGAGCTTTAACGTACTCATTCATTTAACCCACTCAGATTATTTGATAGACTAAACACCTGTCAACACATGCTGACGAGTTCAAAATTAAATAACAGAAAAAAGAGCTATTATTATCAATGTTTCTAAACACTTCGGATTATAGACTACTTTACATCTACTTAGGAAGTCCATCTCCAACTTGCATTACTTATGTCTTTTGTCTCTTTTACTTATTTTAGTAAGCTATTATTTTAATATTGCTATTATATTAATATTTCATGAGAGGTTATTACAAATTCTGCTTTTTAGAATCTTAACGATGATATTTGAGTGATTCAGCTGTTATAAAATGATTGTAAATCATATCGACTCACGTATGAAGTACTTTGCTCGTGTATAAAGAGACACATACCAAAGTAAAATAAAAAATTAGGCAAAAGTGCATTATAATAATAAATATAAAGCACATTCTTAAATGAAATTTAAAGATTTGAGTTACGTATGGAAACTGTTCCAATCTAAAAAGGGAATTCTTTAATTTTACAATATATTGATCATTATATTCTTTCTACATTATTATCTCCATTGCTAGCATTCAAGAAACATCCATTATAATCTCGTTAAATATTTAAAGCGCATTAGAGTGCACGTTTTCGATAATATAACAATATATAATGTATAATAATTTGGATAATAACATTAGTTTCCCTCTTAGATATTGTTTATGCCCAAGAGAAGCCCCAGATATCCCAAGAAACTAAGAGTGACAAAAAGTATTTAAAACATACGATTAATGCACATATTTGAAAAAACTAAATACTCGTATTAATGAACTCCCATATTTTCTCTTACCTGTTTATGTTGTTAAACTGAAATTTTGTGATAAATAGGAATATTTGAGTTCAGGTAAATGAGAGGACAAGCGCTACTCGCTTTGCAGTTCACATAATTTTGTAAATCAAGCGGCTAGACCTTTAATTACTCTAGAAGAATTTGGATAATGGAGCCCTTAGATTAAGTTATCTCCGCCCAGACGGCATAGTGGTTAGGGGAGCCTACTACGATGACGAAGAGTCCGGGTTTGAATCACGGAGATGTCATGGATGTTTGTAAATATATAGTGTCTTTGCTGCATCGGAGCACTCTAAATAGTATGTAGCGAGCCTTAAAGTAAAGTGTATAAAGGCCCTTTTACAAAATTTTAATGTTCATAAATGATTGACCTGGTTTTTGAAGCACTCAGAATATCCACCTATAAACATGAAATATAACTTAAAACCTATTTGTCTTTAGTTATAGTAAGTGCAGATGTATTTATTAACCTTCAGATTAATGTCGTTCAAATAAAACTTTCACAAAATACTAAATTCTTGACACGAAAATAGAGTTCCAAATTCATTTCGAACCAAATTTACGAACTCCCTCTTCCAGTTCCAAAAAAGGAAACCGGTAGCTGAGTAGATAAAATTACCGCGTTCTGGTCTTTTTGACATATATTAAAACCCGGCGGAATCAGTCCAACTTCACCAGAGTTTGGGTATCTTTAATTAATTAATTTAAAACGAATTAAAACTTCTTTTCCTTAGAAAGTGATACCCAAAGGCATACCTTCCGTGACAGCAGTATTTATTCGCATTTAATTATCATGTAAAGTTACTACTGGTAGATGTAAAAATAAACCAATAACATTATAAGCTTGTTTATGAAAGATTAATAATGCCGTGTGAAGGCTACTGATTCTTTTGATAAGCTTCAGAACTTTCAGATTTACTTGCTAAAAATAAACAATTAATGGATTTTAACTACTGAATAATAGCATGTTTCCTTTTCACCTTCATATTATGAAAATTATAGGTTAACAAAAAGCTTTCGGTAACTAGAGATTATCAAAATAATAAGCTTCTTATTCCTAGCTATCATTTTATTGATCCATTAATTAATTATTGCCATTTATACATTTATGATGTAAATTAATTTCCGAAATTCGAAGAATTACTAAGGTAACGAAATGATTTTCAAGCTTAAAACATTAAGGATTTAAACACAAATATGAGAGAAAATTCTCAAACAAAATCTAGCATGAGGCTTAAATATAATCTGAAATGAAATTATTCTAAATTTTTAATGTAAAATTTCTCGTCTTATAATCATTCTATGGTGTTTTATAAAGTAAACCGATATGAAAATCTTAATTACTCTTATTTCCTTGTAAATTCTCTAAGACGACGAGATTATCATTAATAAAGGTCAAAATAATAAAGGTCTTTAATATATATAAATAATAAAGGTCTTAATTAATAGGTCAAAATAATAAATAATAATAAAGGTCAAAACAATACAGGTCAATATTAGTTTCGGATATTCTTACAGCTTTTCAAATGTGAAATCCCTATGTATTACGTTTCGGAAAAATGTGAACGGGAAGTAAATTTTATGATGGTATTACATTTAGCGATAGTATTCCTATTACTCTCATGACAGTAAGAAAGACGATAGAGGTTCATCTTTTCTCTTTAGTTGTTTTCTCTTCGGCTAATTTTAATAACACTGTATTTCATTATTTTTCTTAAATTGTAGAGACATTAGAATTTTTGGAAGCAGGCAAGATGAAAAAATGAGCAATCGCCTTCGCCGGGAATCGAACCACGGACCTCTGGAATACCAGCCCAGCGTGCAGAACCACTACACCACGAAGGCACGCTATGAAGGCGGCAGAAATACCTTATAAAATTTAAATCATTTCATATAATTCTGAAAATATTTTAGAGCTTATTTAAAGAATTTTTGATCAAGCGATCAGAGTATTTGATTTTTTCTAAGCTTGATTAAAGAGTGTTTGATCTTTCATAATTTTGTTTTCTTTATTAGTTTCGCTATCCTATTCGAATTAATTAGCTAATTATTAGTTATTTATTATGCTGTTAATTGCAGTACTTGAACAGCGAAGAGAAGAGTTAATAAAAGCAAAGGAAACTTCGAAAGAATTACAGTGTATGCAGACTGCATGACAGAGGGGAAAATAAAAGAGTTTTTAACTGCATATAATTAAAATTTGTGGGAGCAACAAGGTAGCTCGATATTGCCTAAGTTTACTTACTGTTTTAACAAAATTTAGATACCATAGCTATTGCCAAACTAACTGTGAATATCGGCTCACCATAGCCAAGACAATATTAACAATTTGACTTGAAGTCCACTCTCAGCGACTGAAAAGGCTGACGGTATGTGGCTTTTCCCTTGCAAAGTTTTCTATGAAAAGCGCTATTCTAACGCGAATATCCCTTAAATTTTTTTACCATAAAGTAATCATAACAAATCAAATCTATAACATTATTTCATCAGCTTTTCCCAAATCGAATATATCCAGTCGGTACAACCTACAAGATCCCCGATCTCTTCATACGAGGAAACCCAAAGCGATCCCTAAATTACTCAAGAAATACTGAAACTCTTAAAGCAAATTTACCTAATGCAGTCAACAGATACCCTTGAATAATTGCTCAGCTCTGTATAACCGACATACGTCTGAAACGCGAAGAGGGCGCACACGAATGGAAATTATAATCGTAAAATAGTTATAAAATGTCTTGCACAATGTCGTTTTCAAATTATAAGAAGGAAACAATTTTCTTTGAAACCTTGTATACGAAAATTTGTGAATATTTATTTAAAATTTAATAGTCTTCTAATTAAATAACATCCTTTTTTTCTTGCTTGGCGTTCTAATAACAGTTACTGCACCAATAAGAGAAATTAAGGAAGTAGATGATATAGTTAAGTGGAAGCTTTTTTATTAGGTTTTTTTTTATTTTATTTAAGTTTCGACATTCAATAAAATTCTAAAGATTATTAATAATGAAGTGCAGAATATAACTGTAACCATTATAACTAATTATAATTGCATATAAGCCGTATAAATCAAATAAAAAAACTGAATAACGTGTGCTTAGCAAAAGTGAATATATTAAGCAAAATATTTCTCATAACTATATATAATACATGGAATTACATTTGTTCTATGATATTACCTAGAAGCTGAGATATGTTTATTTTATGATGCATACGTTTATTTTATAATCTAATTACGCTTATTCCGTGATGTTATATGATATGATTTTTATGTTTATTCTATAATACACGGGGGCCCACCAGCGACCGAGCGGTAAAGTCGCTGAACACTGGTAGTTCGGTCCGAGGTTTGAATCCCGCGAACGGGCTGGCTGCATGGGCATTTTCGTGGTTTTTCCCATGTGTAACGTGTATACGAGCCAGTTTCCCTTAGAAAGTCCTCCACGAAGGCATCCCTCCCCTTAGGCAGATAACCTCGAGACTTTGCCATAATCACACACACACACACACACTCATATAACTATTATGCTTACGGGATTATACATGGGATTATGCTATTATTAGTTTGCTAAAGAAATGCAAGATAATATCAGATGCAAAATTAGGCAAAAATCAACGTTAGGTTGTCATTGGTTTTATAGAATATTCTATTTCGAAAAGTGTCTATCTTCTTTCGAGCGAAGACATTCTAAGCTGTGGGCAAGTGAAACATTGCTAAGATGAGTAATAAATAATGTTTGCTAATTATATGGTTATAGTTAATAGTATCAATTCCAACCCAGTTTTTCTAAGTCTTTTTTTTTTTTTTTTTTTTTTTTTTTTTTTTTAAGTTTGCTTGCCCATAGCGCAAAATGTATTTGCTCTTTTAAGAAATGGACCTCTGATTAGACGCCTTAGAAATCGATAAGTTTTCACACCTAAGGTATTCGAAATTAGTTTTTTGAATAACTCAGCTTTCGTTAAAAAAGGTTATGGTGACATTAAGGTAATATATGTAACTTTTTTTAAATATATTATAGAGTCCACTTGATTAGCTTCTGTGTGAAAACTGTAAGAGTAGTAACTGCACAGAAGAAAGGTTAAAAGTACCCTTTATTAACTCTTTAAAATTTACAATGCGTCAACTCTACGCTAACAAACTACTCTGTTTGGGCGGTTACTGAAATCAAAGAATTACCTAAAGATTTGAAGATATGTACAAGTTATAGAACTAAATTACAGGGTCCAGCTATTTCCCGTTTCTTACACCCGTGTCGGAACTAGGGGCAGCAAGTAAATGCAGTTATGCCATGAAAACCAGCAATAACTCTGAGAGCAGACGCTTACGCAACAGATGGGACGGCAATAGCCTAACACTCTCTCTCTCCTACTGAACCTCGATATTTAAACTCTTTCTTCAAGGTAGAATTTGCATTCCTTCACGCGCGCTACCAAATTTAAATATTCTGGCATTGACAATTAAGGGAATGAAGGCTTCTAGGAAAGAATAACGAATCAAATAAAATTGGTTATTTAAAATAAATATAAATCCCTACAATGTATTAGTCGTATGCGTAAACTATTCCAATCCCCCCACCCCAGGCAAATGTTATTTTCGTCTTTTTATGGAAAACTAATAACATTATTTCACCCTAAAATTTTTAATTTCTTAATTCCTGTCCTTGAGACAATTTTTCCATAACTATTTTTTTATTTATTTACATTTATTTATTTATTGAGATTTAAGATAAACAAATCTTACATATTTTCAAAGAAATGTAGTATACTATTAAAAATTGGGTAATTAGATATGTATACTACATGATGCAATACCTGAATCTCAACAAAAAAAAAATCGTATTAAAGTACATTGGTCGATTACTTACAGTTTTCTATGCAGCGCAACATGCATGTAGCACGAGCTGACGATCAAAACTGCTCACAGAGGTTATCTGTTGGCTATCTACTGAATATGTCATTAGCTTTTACCAAGATATTTTCTTTAAACGCTGAAACTAAAAACTTGAATAAATATTCAGCATTCAATTCTTCAATGTCTTAAAAATACTATTTTGTTGGTTTTCCAGTTATTTTTTAGATTTTTTAATTACTACATAAGGCTTATATTGTATTCATAAAAATTCTTCTAAAATATAAAGTAATTTCTTTTTGAATTCTCAAAAGTGATATATTTTTAACTGCTTTAAGAAAATTAAATATATTGACTTGCAATTCGTAGCATTAAAAAGTGAATTAATTTGTATACATAACTTTTGGAACTGTTCATTTCCTCTTCCAATTGTCACTACTTTAGATTTGGGAGTTGCTTCTGTTGTCTTTTGAGTCACTGCAATAAATAAAATGAAAGAGGTATCTAAAGGAGATACATTATGCCAATCTCTATAACATATTGGAATTATTAAGGAAAATTATAATTTTTGTTGGTTATCAACATCCATTGAATAAGGAATATATCCGATAGCTCTAAAATTTATACTATTCATCATTAAGACATTAGTCATTAAAGATTATAAAGTATTTCACCACCTTCTTCGCATGCGTTCGTGGTGTGATGGTGTGGTGGTCTGCACACTGGGCGCGTATCCAGAGGTCCGAGGTTCGATTCCCTGCGAAGGCGTTGCTAATTCTTCATCTTGCCTACTTTCAAAAAATACCTAATATCTCTACAGTGGCGCCCGAACTAAAAGGGTGGTGGATGATGATTCTCCACACCCAGGATTTGGCGACAGAGTCCAATAAAACCACAGTGGTCCTTTAAAAGGGGGAGTACATAAGGTATTTCTCCCACCTTCTTAGCATGCCTTCGTGGTGTGGTGGTCTGCCCGCTGGGCGCGTATTCCAGAGGTCCGTGGTTCAATTCCCGGCGAAGGTGTTGCACATTTTTCATGACTCCTGCTTCCGAATAACCTAGTGTCTCTACAGTAACGCCCGAACTAAAAGGGTGGTGGATGATGATTCTCCACACCCAGGATTTAGCGATTGGGTCCCTTAAAAATCCTATTCGCCCTTTAAAAGAGGGAGTATATAAGGTATTTCTCCCGCCTTCCTGGCATGCCTTCGTGGTGTGGTGGTCTGCACAATGAGAGCGTATCCAGAGGTCCGCGGTTCGATTCCCGGGGAAGATGTTGCTAATTTTTCATCCCGCCTGCTTTCAAAAAATACCTAATGTCTCTACAAGATGACTAATGAAAAGTTAAAGCAACACTAAGACAAAAGTCGTATTTAATCCACAAAGTTTTTAAGTTTCAGTCAAAAATTTAGTAAATCTTAACAAGAAGAAGATAACCATCAGCATGAAACATAACTATGCTTATTATATACCCTTAGTACTAATTATGACCTTAATATAATTCCACGTGTATATTGTTATTTGAACATTTGATGCGTTTGAGACAGTTGTTTTGGTTTTCTTTCTCTTTCTGCTTCATGAATCGCCGTTTTTGTTTTTATGAATGCTATGTGATGCTCTCTTATCCTTTTGAAACGCTAGAACTGCTTTTTCTGTAAAATTTAGTCTTTATCAATTGTCCACCTAGAACCCTACTATTCTGCACATGAGAATCTTAGCCTATACTTAAACGAATGATGCGATTTTCTCCTCAATTCGTTTGCATTCATAAAAAGCGGAGCTTTGTTCTACATGGCAGGAAGTGGTGTAGGCTGCCATACCGTTAGGTTCAGATTCAAATTTCAGACAAGGAATGAATGTTTGCGGTAGTCCAGCCCCCTTTCTCCTCCATTCTTCAAAGAGAAGTTTCTTTAATCCCATCCTCAAACAGGAAAAGGCAATTCCCACTCCTTGCGCAATATTCTTACGCAAAATATATTACTTTTGGCCTATAGTGCTCCAGTTTTTTCGCAGCCTACGTAATGTTTCCTTCAGCTGGGAATGTGAACCGCCTTCCTGCAAGTGACAAATGCGTATTAGCAGCTAGACCATTAAGATACTCGTTTATTTCTTTTTATTTGTTTTGTATCCCTAAGGAATCATTTTGTTCTTTATATGTTGCGAAGAAGATTTATTCGCTGTTGGACTCTAGAGATTTCTATACCAAGCATGAATTTTTAGGAAAATATGCTTTGAAGCACATCTTCTGTTCCAAAACTAAATTTCTACTTTTACCTACTTGTTTCAAATTTTTTAATTTAGAATCCCATTTTATGAAGAGTTTTAAAGAGTAAATCAGTAGTAATTACATTAACAACTCGTTTTGCTTATGGCAAAATAAAACATTGGCTAATTGTCCTTTTATTCATTTTAGATAGATATCCTGTAAAACTGAAGTGAATTCAGCCCAGAATAAGCAACGAAAATTAATTTTGGAAAATTACTAGGCGGATTTCGGAATTCATATCATATTCGGATTTCGGACCAATTTAAATAAAACACCCTTTTAAATTTTTCCCAGTGAAATCACTCTTACATTTAGGCAATGGATTAATCTGCTCATGGAGCATGTATTTATTCTTAGTCACTCTGTAGTGTGATTAGGTTTGATTCCGAGCAAGAAACGTGAAACATTAGCACTGATGTCGCCGAGATTCGAACACTGAACCTCCCGATTACTATCCGGATGAGCTTTCAGTTATACCACGAAGTCATATGCGAAGGGAGACAAAAGTTCCTTATAGCTTAAAATGAATTGTCAGATGAAAATACAGTTTCTTTCCGTGGTTCGAAAAAAAAAAATTAAACGGGGCTTTTCTTATTTAGTTAATTATTGTATTTATGTCAATTTTATTAACTTATTTAAACTAATGACTTTCAAAATTCTTTTACTTTGAAATTCATTAATTTAAATTAATTGAAAACTCTAGTTTCCGGATAGTTCTGTTAATATTAAACTAATGCTCTGAGGATAGAGTGATTGCAATATGTAACTTAACATAATCTTGTTATATTTGCACTACTTAGGACAAGGTTTCGCTTTAACAGAACTTGGAGTAAGCTTATATTAAAAAGTAAACAGTAGCTGAAATCCTTATCGATAAACCACAGCCTGCAATCCACAAACTAAAAGACCGGAAACTTGCAAGTAGGCAAATACGCAATTGTATTAACTGCCAGCAAGTATTTCTTTATAAAGCGCTTGAAGGATTTGTATTTAACTCTTACCATACCTTTCTAGTAGAGCCTTCAAAAGATTTAATCAGTTCTCAAACACTTGGAATAGACAAGCTGCAATAAGATCACTCTTAAATTTCAATTCTAGAAAGGTGGCTGTAAGACACCACAGAATTTTCTAACTCGCAGATTACTTTAAACACTGGAACATTCAATCAAAATACTACTCTGGAGCATTCAATTAAAATATTATTCTGGAGCATTCAATCAAAATACTATTCTCTACCTCTTTTAGCATTTCATTTCTTCTAAACATGTGGAGATTTCCGGGAAACTAAAAACAAGAATAATTTAATTCAAATCTCGTTCTTAACAATAAGACGAAAATAAAAAGGGTACCTTAAACTTTGCAGCATACTTCGTTGTTCTTATCCCTTAAAAAATCATTTTGTCTGCTCGTCTTAGCATTTTTGAGCATTTTTTATTATATTATGAGTGTCAAAAATAAGATATTTTTCTGTACAACAATATTTTTATTTTAATACCCTCCATGAGTGTTTTTCTACCACCCTACAACATGCGACTGCAAAATTCCTAGCTCAACTTCAGTACATCGTCACCTGCGTCCGAATAAAATGTTCGTATATAGTTCCGTAAAAATTCGCAGAGTTATTTAAGAACGAATTTGATGGCGTCGATAACATTTGAGTGCCCATTAATATACTTTTCCAGTGAGATTTTGACTGCATTAAGAGAGGAGCTACAAAATGGAATTGCTCCTTACTGACCACTATTGGTTTTAACAGTACGGTACAAGTTATTGAATTTGTGTTTGATATCATGAAATAATCTGTTTCTAACATCTTTGTCAATTTTGCGTGTAAACTTATGAAGCGTTTTGCACTTACTGGTGAAGTCATAAAATGTTTTACACGAGAATCGTATAATATATATACAAATGCATTTTTTTTATTTATTTCACTTTTATAAGTAACTGTATTCTTAAAAATTATTTTAAAGATTAAAGCCAAGATTGGAATTCATTAATTTTCTTTGGTTTCACGGAAGAACTGAAACACAGAATTTATTTTTGTAGTAGATTTTTTTAACTAAAATATATTTTTGTAGATAAGTTTTAAACTTCGTCAAAGTGTACAAAATTATCATTTTTAATTAGTAAATTGTTTCATCAAAAGCTCCCTTGAAAATCCTTTTTTGAATATCATCAGGAGAACTGAAGCTTGTCTTGTTAATTCTAGGATTATTAAAAGATAGAGAAATATTTAACAATGCTAACAGAAGGCTTTTCACTTGAAGGTTACAGGAAAATGTTTCCCAAAAGAATTAAAATTCTACTGAGAATCGATTACTCAATTAGAATGAAACCAAAATATTTTGGATTTCCAGTATTTTTGTGATTAATACCATCTTATTAATTACAAACTAATGCATCGTTAGGCACAGTAAGTTCGAAAAAAAAATGAGTGAAAAGTTTACTGCCTTTGAAGCTTATTGTCACATAATTTTTACGACTGAATTTTCTTCCAAAATATATGCAAAAAAAGAATATAAAAGTTGATAAATAAGGTAGAAGAAAAACTGTTGTAGATTTCAGGAATTAGGTCTATAACTCATTTATGCGCAAGCTAAGCCACCCTAAGGTTTGTCAGGTAACAAACTCACATGTTTAAGTTATTTATTTGGCAACCCTTTGGCTTAATTCTTTTTTTCATTATTTTGGGAAGGAAAGACTTAAGCCTTTTTATATGAAATGTTTTATAAATTATTTTTAATTGTGCAGATTTTCCGAAAACCGAGGTCTCGAACTATCACGAATTACCAATGCTTTCGGCATAATTCCTATCTGTGACTTGATTTTCAAGTGAAGAAGTCTATTACAACCTAAGATTTTATTAAGAGTTTTTGCTTTTGCATTATTACTTACAGAGTAGATATGCTCTTATATTCAGTTATTCCCCATTCCAAAATCATTTTCTCCAACTAATAAAAGCAAATAAAATATCTAAATATTTTAGTAACTGCATTTACAATCAGTATACTCTGCTGAATCACCCTAGACTCAGTACACTCTGCACTAATCTCTAATTTGCATGAAGAAAGCACTCCAGAAAAGAATATATTGATTCCATACTAAAATGATTATATACATGTGACGGGATGCCTTAGTTAATATTTCAGCAAATGTCTGAAGTATTCACTAGCATTATATGGCTTATGTATGTTCGGAATAAACTATTGGCTGGGATTTCGGTAGCTGAATATAAAGTACTCGTTGTACTATGCGGATGGTATTAACCACGTGAATGTTCTCTGAATACTCAAACGGAGGCATTATTCGCTAATTAGATTTAGTACTTGATTTCAGACTTTGACCTTTTATAGGTGTCCAAAGCATTACAAATATATGTTCAGAAAACTATTACGATTACTTCAACTGCTGACTGAATAAGCTTTTGCTTTAACTTCAGTTTGAGTGCAATTAATCGTATCCATGCATTTTGAAGAACTGGATTCAAAAGATGGTTTTGATTAAGAAACTTTTGAATGAAACAAATTTTACAGAAAAAGGGAGGAAATTTTTTTTAATGATGTAGTTTTTATATATTAATTTTTACTTTTATAAGCGAAGAATAGAGAAATAGTGTTCTAGAAAAAGGACATAAAAATATGCTCCGAAAAACGTAATATATCTGAACAAATAGAAAGAGGTAATTATTCTTAACCTATTATCCGTAGAAAAATTATCCACATGAACACAAATGGGCTTTTGTACAAAATCCCTTTGATTGACTGGATCTCGTGCCTGTACCCAGATGCCTTCTAACTGGGAAAGAATAAACAGAATTATCTCATATTCCCGAGCGTGATTTTGCGGCGTAAATGCCTACGTTTCCACAGTTGAATTTTTACGTTTTCCCCTTCGAAAGTCTAATGAGTTTGTACAATTTTAACCTTATGTTGGACACTTTGTATTTAAAGTTTACCATAAAATATATGTACCAAAATTTTCGATTATATTATAATAGTGTATTTCATGCGAGCTAATAGAAACAAGCTGCGAAAACTGATAAAAAATGTAAATGCATTCAAATTCAATATTTTTTAATGAAAATACATGAGACTATATTCAACAGGACATTGAAAAAATCCAAAATATAAAGTTCTTTTGTTTTGTTAATCCAAACTAGAAAATTGTAGGCACTGGAGTGTTGTTATTTATAATTTTGATAATTTATGACTGGTCACAAGTACGCATATTTCATATGACATTTGCTTAATCTGTGTTTCATATTTTTGGTCACTGAAAAAGTTGCTTAAAAATGCTAATCTCTCATACATTTATAAAAATAAGACAAAGAATAAATATTTTAATAAAGATTTAAAGTTTTCAAAATATGCAATTTGTTTTTAAAAGTATTCACTTCCTTTTTGCAGAAAAGTCATTTAAAGAGAGATATAATCTCTTCTTTGATTGCCACGCCTCGAATAATAATAAAGAAATTAATGCTTTATTGAAATTTTTAAAAGTTTCTGTAAAATCAGTTATTAATGAATTTTAAAGTGATTTTAACAGTATTATAAGAACTCTTAAATAAAAACTAGGTTCAAGTAAGTTTTTATCTTTTAGCATCAACAATGTATCGGAACGAAAGATTTCAGAAAGAGGTCTTCGTACCAATATGTACAAACAGATCTGAATCTACTTCCTGAAAAATCACCATCAGATGTACTTTCGGGCAACAAAATGTGTAAAATGCGTGAAATTTGCCTGGAAACCAGCTAGCATATAAACCATTTAAAGCTGTCCAATAAGAAACTGATTATAGGTACCCGTGATCAGACTGAAGAAACCAATGAGCAGAAATCATATGGAGATACAAGAAAAATTTTATGAATATACCAAATTCTTACTCATACTATTAGCATAATCTGAAAGCAGAAAAGATTATGAAATCAAAATTTTATTTCGTTCAAAATTGATTGAGGGTTGGAGTGCATTCCTGCCAGCGAGAATGCGTGTAATCAAAATATCAAAAATGTAGGAGCTGATGCAATAATAAAATACCTTTTTGTAATTCTTGCGAAAAGGTCGTACGTGTAAGAAGGTTTGAAAAAAAAATTACTAAATCTGTAGAGACTGGGAAGTTAGTGTGTTGCCAGAAAAATAGATAGAAACAAATTTTGAATGAAACTCTGAAGAAGTTATTTCTACTGTGGTTGATAGAGTTCTCTGTTCAATAAATGCTTCAGAGGTGTCACGTGATTTGTCTATCTTGATCTGCGCTACGAAATTTTGCGATTCATTTTAGAGGGTATCCATACAAGAACCACACGGTGAAACAACTGAACCCTCAAGACCCGTAACAACTCACTGACTTTTCTTGCCATTTTTTTATTAGGATAATCGTTGGGAGCACATGCCCTTTTAAAACTGTGTCGCCAGATGAGGAGCATTTTGTTTTGTGCTGAGCACTGAGTAGTCAGAAGAGTCGCCTATGGGGTGCGACAAGTTCCAGTGCTGTGCATGAAGAGCCTGTGCATTCTCATCACGTGGCTAAATGGTGTGGTTTTACTGCTTTCATTCTTAGCCTCTTTTTGTTTGAGGAAAGTAAGCCTCAAGGCCTTAAAAAGTGTACCGCCACAAGTGCCGCTTAGTGTGAATTTTTGCAGTAGCAAGTCATTACTCCGTAACAAGAATGAAAATGCTCAGAAACTACTCTACTGCAAGATGTTGCAACACCCTATATTGCTCGACAAGTAAAGTAACGGCTTTATGCTCACTTTGGAGATGCTGGGGTAATTTCAAGATACAGAAATGCTGCAGAGTAATTAAGTAAGAGAATGCTAATGCAGAGTAAGCTGCAGTAAGCTGCTGAGTAAGCTGCAGAGTAATGCTAATTCAAGATACAAGTACCTTGACTAAGATAGCACGATCAGTGGCATAGCATGTGCGTTCCCTTAAACTCACTTAATGTTGGCAAACATTGCAATTTATCGTCAATAATGAATAAATGTGGTCACAATATACTCATAAGAATTTCGCTTCGATTTTATGTAACCCTTGGAGGTTATCATTGACCATAAGCTGATATTAACTTTACATATTAAATCCGTCATAGGAAATGCCTGTAATATCACCAGCCAACTTTCTATACTCCTCAGAAACTACTCTAGATTGTCTCTCAACAAAAAGGAAAGAATTTATCTACACATTATAAAGCCAATTCTATGATATGAATCTCCAGCCTGGGTCTCAGCGACTGCGGACTTTCACAAACTTTAGGTAGTAAAGAATACGATTCAAAAAAGGATTCTAAATGTTAATTTCGTGATCTGAAACAAACAGATCCATAATGATTTGAAAATCGACTCTATAGAAGACCACATTTCTAAACTTAATGAGCGTTTCTTCAACGCTGGACTGCTGCTTCAACTCTGCATTATTTTCAGAAGTCCTCGATTGCCGAGTCATTCTAGAAGATAATTTGATCAGACCATTTGTTATCCATACGCTTTTTAAAGACCACAATTTCATAACCTAGCTTGGAATCTGATTTACTTCCTTCCTTACTTTGAGTGATATATATCTTTCCTCTCCTTCCATCTGATTAACACGCTTTCAGTACAGGAGGACGATGGTCTCCACACTTTTACCTCACTTTCTTGATCATTCTATGTTCTTTGAGTTTCACCTGTTAGCTCCTCAAAGTCTTGTGCCCTCAGAGGTTTAATTTTCTGATCTAGCTTATTAAAGTCCTCTCTGAGGCCACATGAGCAACTTAATTAATCTGTAGCCATATGTAAGCCTTATCTTCAATAATCTAAGCTGGGTTTTGTAAAGAAGTTACACATTAATTGTTATTTCTCAATTTTTCTCTTTCATTTTGAAAAAATACTAACCTTTGGCTTCTGCCTTCTAAACAACTACTGTCAATTAAATATTTTTTAAAGTTTCGAGACTGGTTACACTAATTTGCGTACTCAACGCATTAAAAAACAGTGTAATTCGTTAAAATGACGCAATAAAAGACACCACGGAACAAAGCGACTCCACTTGGATACGTATTTAAAAGTGAATTATATGGCTTTGAGGTCGCAAACAAGGTGACAGTTTTGTCCTCATATTACATTCCATTCTGGATTATTGATCGCCGGAATGAGTTAACTACTTTTAATAAATTTGTTAATGAGATAATCTCAAAGTTTGTACTCTTTGTTATTTAAGTTTTAATATGCCATATCTGTAACTTGTATTTGTTGATTATCTAATTAAATAAAGAGGAATCTGTTCCTTCAGACTTTCACCGGAATCGTTGGCGCAGTATTGGCGGGATCTCCACTAAATTTCACGGTCTACAGGAAAAATGCGCAAGTATCGATGCTTTCTGCCTCCATTTTTAACTATTAAAGACCATATACTGACCTGTCACTTCAGTTCCTGAATTAATAGATATGTATGAGGAGCGGTTTTCAAAATCTTTCATATATTTTTTCTGAAGTATGTGCTTTAAAATATTGCTATCTTGGTATGAAGCAGTATCAAATTTATTTGATGTTATTGCTTCCTTCTCAAGTAAACAATCTTATGAGAAAGACGAAACACTTTGTTAAAAGATTCATTCCCGGTTCAGAAAGCATTGTAATCACTGTTTCCTAAATACCATGTCACATAATACTCTGAACCAAGTCTGATCAGACTCTAACATTTAATATGAGTTGCATATCCTGTAGTAGACTTATCATCGACACTAGAAAGCTGCCCCGAATTGCTTTCAAAAGCACTTCCCTTCTCCGTTATTTCAATAAATGTACAGATGTATTGGGAATTAAAATTCCCCAACTCATTTAAATCCCAGCTGCCAGAGGCGGTTTCAGTTTGGTGAAAGTACCCTCTCGTAATCCTCCTATGCATTAGGTGCCTCTAGCTTAGTCACCTAAAAGACTTATATTCCCCTTATTTCAAACTACGTAAACTCACAGAACCTCATTCTCGACAGAAACTAAATTGTATGTAATTAATACTACCCTTTCTGCATAATAGAATATAGTACTTTCCCTCAATCTTATCTAAATATTTTAAAATCTGATTCTAAAATCGTATTCATCAATGAGCCAATTTAAAAGCACAGAAAATGTTACCAAATGGGGAATAAATTAAACATTAATTTAATTTCTGATACTTCAAAGTTGGAAATACTGGGCAACTGCTTTGAAGCAGAAATTTTTGCGAATATTACAAATAAAATTTTTAACATCTCTTAATCTGAAAGGGTTTTCTTTTCGTTTTACATTTACATTATCAAAATCATCCTTTTAAAATACACTCATGTCCATAAATTAAGCATAATGCAAAATCAGGCAAAGGAAGAGTTAGAAGCAAAACAAATTTGACTTATTTGTAAAGCTTATTTATTAAACAAAAGGTAACGAGCAAAAAAGATGCTATATGTATGATATTATTAAAAAAATTAGCGATTTTTTCTCCCTGGAGCAAATTACAAAGAAAAACCTATTTACAAAAAACCAATATTACATGGTTGGTATGATTGTTAATACATTGTATGTCTCCCAGACGATGCAATACAATCCGTACAACACCTAGGCATGCTGAGTATCAAATTATCGATCTGATCTTCGGGGATACTACACCACTCAAAAAGGCAATGCTCTCCAAAGCTCCGGTAGACATGTAGGAGGAGGTTGACGGGCTGCAACCCGTCGGCCAAGCATGTCCCACACGTGCTCTACTGGATTCAAATCCAGTGAGAATGCTGGCCAGTCCATACGTGTTATATCCTCCGATTGAAGGCATTCGATTACGATGTTTGCACGGTGAGGACGGGCGTTGTCATCTATAAACACAAATTGTGCGCCCATGGCGCCCCGAAACAAACGTACATGTTGTTCCAGAATGACGTCCCGATAGATTTGACGTGTCATGGTTCCAATTTGAACATGCAGGTCAGTTCTGGAACCCAGAATAATTCCACCCCAAACGAGCACTCCTGCATCACCATAACGGTGTCGTTCAATGATGTTTTCTTGGTGGTAACGGGTTCCTGGAGCTCTCCATATGAAAGTCCGAGGAGAATCAGACTCCAAGCTAAACCCGGACTCGTCGGAAAACATCACACAAGCCCCCTGTTGCGGTGTCCACAATGCATGCTCCCTACTCCAGGCTAACCGCAGGCGACAGTGAGTTGCAGTAAGTGGAACGCATCTGACAGGTCTACGAACCTATAGACCAATCTGCCCTAAGCATCTGCACACGGTCTGCCTTGAAATTGTCATACCAGTGGCTGAAGAGAGTTGACGAGACAGGTCTGAGGCTGTGCTCCGCCTGTTTCTTTTGGCAGTAACTGCCAAATACCGGTCCTCATTCGGCGTTGTAACTTTGGGGCGACCTGTGCTGTGACGTTTACTCACATTATCATCATCTTGGAATCGTTGCCAAAGCCTGGAGATGAAACTCTGGGCAATTCCAAGTTCATCTGATACTTCCAGTTGGGTATGCCCACATTCCAGACGGCCGATAATTCTACCACGTAAAAAATCATCCAAATGCGTCCTTTCGGTTATTGCACTGAAATGCTTATAAAGTGCCTGCGAACAATTTTACTTCTTTGCCTGTATTCCTTATATATCACTCTCTTACACTCTCGTCATTGTGACGTACCATCGGTGTCATCTGGTTACTTCCTGAAATTTGCATATGATTCTTGAAGATGTGTGTAGTGATTTTACAGGTGATATATTTATATTAGAGTTCGATTTCCGCGTGACTCTGAATTATCCTTAATTTATGGACATGAGTGTATTTCTAGTTTGTTTTCCACTTCTGTGAAGGCAACAGTTTATGAAACTACACCCATTTCCATAAATTAAGGATAATTCGGAGTGTGCCTGCTGGGATATACCAATGAAAAACATAGTCCTTCTTATCCTAGATTTTAGCGTTTCTCTTCTTCTGAGTATGGAGGAAAAGCACTGAAACGAAATTTTGTATTTAATCAGTACTGAATTTAAGAATGTTTGTTGTTGTGACTTATCTCACTTGTTCGGCATTAACACCGGAAAAAGTTCACAAATTTTATCGAGGCCAGGAGGGCAGGATTGCATCTTGTCGATGACAAGGGCCTTGAGCATTGATAGTTAGCATCACGACTTTGCCCAGTTCCGGTCCAGTTTTAAAGAAGAACCCCTCGGTGTACGGGTCCAAAGTTCTCATATCCCTCTTTCACTGCTACCAAACCACTCGAAAGGACTTTCGGCTCTTAGTGTATTTTAAGTAATACCGTACTGCAAAGGCACTGTACACTTACAACAAACGCAAGTCCTCTCCGAGATTCGAGCCCAGAGTCCAGCAACCAGAAATGGTAACTATTATATAACCACCGTGGCAAAGAATGTTTTAAGCTGTGAAAGTTTTTTTCTATTGAAATTTCCGAACGAAGCTTTTCTCTTGCTAGCTTTCAACAACTGAAGTAAAATACAGTCATGTCCATAAATTAAGGATAATGCAAAATCAGGCAAAGGAAGAGTTAGAAGCAAAATAAATTTGACTTATTTGTAAAGCTTATTTATTAAACAAAATGTTTCAGTAAAATTTTCGTTCTTCAGTAAAATTTCATCAGTAAAATTTTCGTACTTTGTGAAAACGTTTTGCACATTACATCAAAGATATTTCCTGGTTAAAATATGTTTCAGAAAAATCGGACTTTAAATTTCTACTGTGTTCGCCTATTCTTATAATGAAAGAAAAATACCCTAAGCGCTTAAGACCATTTTTAAGGACTTCAGCAAATTTTTAGAAAATCGGAAACAGAATATAAACAATAAATCATAAGAATTATCTTCAATTTAAGTAACATCAGTTTTGTAAATCTGAAAGCTATTATTTGAAAGTTTGAAATGCATTAAATAATTAATCATCTATTGGTATCAAATCTCGATTTTCTATCCTTTTAGTATATGCCATACGCACATTTTTATGAGATTGAGGAATATAATATAACCATAGCATTTATAAAATTTCATCATTTTTTTAAAATAAATAGATAAAACAATAGTACGATTTTTTCGAAATATCTTTTTCAAAAGCGATTTTAAAAAGTAAAGCTACTGAGTCACCTTTCTAGATAATACACACAAATGCTTTTCTCACCTTACGGAACCCATTTTTTTATTTTATTAACACTTCATTTTGCTTGCTTCATTTCTCTCTGACTGGAAAAAATCCATTATGGTTAAATATTCCTAAGAAATATTTCGTAATACAACTTATAAGACTTTTAGTATGTCTTATATTTAATTTTAAAACCCTAAGAAAGATTTTTAATATTAATTATTTAATCTTTAGTGCAGACAGGAAGCTTTTAAGGTAGTTCTCCCGCCTTCTTGGCGTGCCTTCGTGATATAGTGTTCTGCACACTGGGCGCGTATTCCAGAGGTCCGTGGTTCGATTCCCGGCGAAGGTGTTGCTCATTTTTCCTTTCTCCCGCTTCCAATTAACCAAATGACTAATGTTTGGAGACTTTTTATAACTAGAGCAGTCCGTATGTTGGCAATCGCTATAAAAAACTAAGCAGAAGGTATATTTGAATTTAAGCAAGGTATATTTGAATATGACAAAGCACTCGGTGACTCTTTGTCTAAGGGAAAGCATGCTTTCCTGAAGGACTTTCTAAGAGACAATGGCTCGTATGTACGTTATACTCAGGAAAAACCACGAAAGCCCCATGCAGCCGGCCCATTTGCCGGGATTCGAATCCCGAACCAAACTTCCAGTATTCAGCGACTTTACCTTTTGGCCATCTATAAGCAGAATACCAATATTAATTAGATGGCTCACTTTCTACAAATGTTATAAGGTCTCTACGTGCTTCTACAGAATGAGAATTTTACGTTTTCTGTATTTTAGAAATGTTCGACAATTGTATTTTAAATAAATTATTCAAGGTTTGCGTAGAGAGGAATGGATAAATATTCGTCATGCATACTTTTAAATATACGTTTCACAGCAGACAGAAACTTATTTTGAAACATGACAGGTCTTGTATTAAGAAAAGGTCAGATATAGCATCAAATGCTGAAATTTGGTAACGTACTTAACGTTGTACTGAAAAGAAGTACTTTATACATTTTCTCGACTTTAAGTAACCGTAAATTCTGCATTACGTCTTCCTCTTTAAAAAAGTTTTCCTATTCAATTTTCCCTTCTTCTCGATAAATTTAAGTGGCATAAAGCATCACATTAAGTAACACAACCTTTGTTTTATGGAAAGATAAAATCTCTCGAGTAATAATATAAATTTTAAGTAATGAGTTAAATGCATTCGAACCCTGCATTTTATATCAGGTTCCCCTGATTACAGACACTGGCAGCCCGGACACGAAAGTACTTAGTGAATCTGACTGCCGTACCAAAGGGCTGAGGTCCGAATCTCGGAGAAGGCATGGACGCAAACTCTCTTTCCTTTCATAAAAGGCAAAGGTAGCCTACCTATTAGATGCCTCCATAATAAAGTGATTACCACTTCCGGCAGCCTTAGTAGTAGCCAACGCTTACTACTGCCTATCATTGGGGGGGAGAGAAACTAAAATTTTTAATGACGATTTTTCTTCTTCTGGCTCCGTAATATTAAGAATGAGGCTAGAATGAAGTTAAACATATAAGAGACGTAAAATCATTCTTGAAGCTTCATGCTTATTATAATGTGCTTTGAATCTATTTTACACAGTAACTTGCTTCTGAAAATTTTTAATTGCTTGTTCATCTCCTTAAGTGTACTAAACTTCTTATCTAAAATCTTAAAATTATCTTAAACAAAATTTTAAATATTAGAATTATTTGTGCTCATATCGACGTGCAACTATTGTGTCTACGAGATTAGGCTTTGAAATCTTGGTTACTGGCTCAAAATATCGAAGCAATAAGGAGAACGTCATCTTTCCAAGGTTAAAGGGCGATGTCTTTTACGTACTTATTTGAGCATACTAAATACGACTTAACAGGTAATCGCCATTACTTGAATAATCCCAGACTTCGGTATGATTGGGGTATAAATCGCTCCTTATGACCGGTGGCTGCAGCAAGAGTGCAGCAGTCTTCGCTTCAAGGTCACAGTCACGGCCAATTCTTAATTATACAAACCATTCGAATAAAGGAACGGTAATAATTAGCATACTCTCTTTAGGCAAGTATGCGAATAGAAAAATTTACTTAAAATTTTTGTTTTTTAGGAGAGAATGAGTAATTTATATTAATGTGGTATTAGTTTTAAATAAAAATAATGATTAAAAGAGCAGGTTTTACTTAGCTATTCGTTATTTCCTTTTTTTTCCCCAGAAACTTTTTTGATCCATTCATAGCGAACTGAAAAGTACTGGAAATTATTCCAGTGCTGCTGCAGATTGAAGTACTTGCCAATGCTGAATATTGGATCAAAGCTCTCAGAAGTCACAAATTTCAGTCAGTCCAGTAACTTTCAATTAACTTGCATTCTTTATGCTTTCTAAACACCATCTAAAACTTAGGCAAAGTAGTATTAGAAATAATTTCTCGTGTTTTCTTAAATATAAGACTAAAGTGTCTATCATTTTATAACAGAAATTATTCTATCTGAAATGCCGAAAAGCAATTAGCATTAATAGCGAAGAAAAATCTTCTGAAAACGACATCTGGCAACTTTCTAGTGGTTTCTGTTGGAAGTGTCTGATGGAATAAACATACATGTGTTAAGCGGTTATTTAACAAATACTGTTTATGAACTACTTTAAACGTTTTATCATAAGCGTTTTTGGCAAATTCTGTAAACAATACGTATAGTCATGATGTTTTTTATTTCTTACTTTCATTAAATTTGTAATAATAAAATTTGTTCTGACTTTTGATAAATTTTTTCTGTATTTTTATGTGTTTAAAGGTTTTGATTAAAACCTAAAATAAGCTTTTAGTTTCTTTGCGTGTTTTAAGAAATCGCAATAGTCCATGTTCTAGGAATCACGTGGTAATATTTGTTTCCCTAGCCTTAGCCTAGTCTTAGCCTTACGTTACGTTGGTTAGGCTGGGTTGTTTTTAGGAAAAAGCATCCGATGGTTATCTGCATATGAAGACGTGCCTAATTGGGTTTCTAAATAATTCATATACACGTTACACGTGGTGAATTATGTGCGTTTAACGTGAACATTTCTCTCAGCGTCTCGTTCTGCATAATTACTAACGTTGCCTTAATAATATACTAACAGTATTTTTAATACTTGTGTTCTGATAAGTGTTCATATCATATCTTGATTTGTTTCTGTCTTATTTTTGTATTTTTATCTTTGCCTTCGCCTTTCTCACTCTTTCAAGATATAGATGAAATAATCCCACGCAGGTGAACGAAAGATCAAAATGTGTGTGGACACAGTCCTTTGATTTTTGATTCCAAGTTAAAAGAAAATTATGACACTCAGTCAGGTCTGAGATCCATGTATTCATTTTGCATTTATTTAACTCTTAAACAGTGTTTTCATTCACAAAGTAGTCATATAAGGAAATCGACGTTTAAGCTCTGTTTGAATAAAGTTTGAATTTTATATAGCTTGTTTAAAACTGCTTATACTGCTGGAAGATCTGCCCCTTTATTTACTCTTAGTGGTCAATCTCGTACTTATTCTGTGATCTTCGAAATTCCCTCCACTATGCAATGAAAAGGATTTGCACTTGAAAAGTTCCCAATTTACTTCCAAAAAGAAGCGTTCCGTAGCCCGGAGGGCAAGTAGTAGTAAATAAAAGTATTCACTTTTCTGGAATAGTTGATAAGATCTTGAGGAAGAGTTTTATTTCAATGCATCAAATCCTGCGGCTGTAATCTTAGAATACTAAGAATAAAAACTCCACTTAAAATGGGGCAGTTAGAAAATAATCGAGCAATGATTTTTCACTCCAAAAATTTTTGTAAGAATGATTGTGTCTGCTGTGATAGCAGTGAAACGTGAAATCGCTTTACTAATCAAGCATATAAAACTATCGTTTGAAAGTTTATGAATAGTATTATAATATGATTTTTTACAGTAATTTGATATAGTTTAAGGGAAAGGTGTTTACAAATAATAGTTCCGTAAATTTTGTCTAGAGCATATTTGTAACACCTCTGTTTGGTTTTTAAATATATTTTGCTATGCTAAGGCTTTATTAAATATTATCTGAGATAACTTACAATCAGATTTTAATATTATACTTTTTATTTTTACTTTACATATTTTAATTTACAAATGATATTCATTTTAACTCTAAAGTCTAAATAATTACAAAAAAGGTACTAAAATATATCCTGTTCAAAGATGTGCTTTGCTTTTCAGAATAAAGTAAGAATGTTTTTGAAGCATTGTTTAACTCATGAATATTATTTTATTTTTTTTTTATTTATCGCACTATTTTTAAAATATCGTTTACTGTTTTTTAATATAATTTTTGGTCGGAGATTATAACGTATTTAGATATAGACAGGTATTTGATTTCTCAAACAGATAGTTAATTTCAATTACTCTTCGGAAGCAGCTGAACGGAAGTGAAATTAGAATAAACTGTAACTGATTAGCAATAAAGTTTTTTAAATCCCTGAAACTGTTAGTTTCAATCTGTTCATAATTGCCTGGAGAATGACTATTATTTACCTAAAGTAACTATAATATTTCTCAGTAGTAAATGAAATCAAATCTGTTTTTAAAAGGCACCTACAAAAAGCGTTGTCCTCCAAGTAGATATTGCCAAGCGCTTTATTATAAGCTCAAATGCTTTTCTTTAAGTTATGCATAACCAAAGATCATTTCTGAGCACTTATATCAATTTAGTGGTTACTTGCCCATGAATGTATTTTAAATAATTTGAAAATAAATAATTTTGCTCAGTTTATGATCATGCTGTTATCACTACCTATTAATGATGCATTTTTAAGCGTTACTGCAGCACAGTAAATATGCAATAAAGTCTGCATTGAAAATTTTTGTTTAAGTTAGAAATATTTTTCAAAAACTACAAAAATTCACTTTAAGTTTTATAATGCCTCCAATTTCTACTTTCCCAGTGTTAGGGTACAGACTGCATGATTCTTCTACAAGCTCAGTAAGCTATAACAAGATCCTGTGAGACTTTATCCTGTGAAATACTCGAAAGTACTTTAACCACTTAATGGGGATTTATTATGAATATTAAAAACTTTAAATTATAGTTTAAACATAAGGTACTTCATATATATTTTATAACGCATTAGTAATATTATATAATCACTTCAATGAACTCAATCAGATCTGTATTCTTAAAGACCACGATTTCCATCTATTTTTATGAAATTCCGTTTATCTTATGAAAATTCTAAATAAATAGCAAAGCATACATATTATACTCGATAAATGCGTAATGTCTCGAATCGTTTCATATGTATCTGTATAATTTTGTACTTTAATACCCATCATTTTCTCTTTAGACCTTGAGCAACCTATTCCGTCCTAAAGTAAAATGAAAATTGAATTATATGGATAAATAATTTAAATTGAAGCAATTATTTTGGTCTTAAATTAAATCTGGAGATTTTGCATTTACGAATAGTTACTTTCAATTTCAGAAAAGCATTTGCATGTATATTAAGCAATATCTCTTCTGAAACCTGTCAATACTTACCAGCTTGGTATGCTAATATTTTATACCTTTCCTATGCTTCATATATCCCTCTTAATACAGTTGAAGACCAAGAAGCATGTATAAAAACCAAAACATTATTTTACCTACTTAGCTGAAAGCAGAAATAAGGTAGTAAACAGCTTTATTCCTTATTTTTATATTTTATACTCCATATTTTCCATATTTCCAATTTATACCACATTTTTATAATATTTTATGCTCAGATTGATGCTATTTTGCACTAAAGAAAGTTTCATAGATAAAAGAAAACAATATTTAATAGTTATTTCTAAGAAATGACGTTTAAATAATTATTCCTATGATATTTCAAATTGAAATACAATTCTATGGCTACATAAAAGAATTAGAGAAATGGCTTTTAATTTCATACATGAATATGATCTAGGAAAAGCCCATAAGTTGAATACAAATATAATAAATTGAAAGTAGAATTAACTGTAACAGATTTTAACTTCGAATATTCAGGCATCAATTACGGATGACGTGTATCCGGATTTTCGAAGATGAATCCAAAATTCGAAGATGAAACCGTAGAACATGAATCTAAAATTCTCATAATCCGAAGAAACGCATGAATAATAATTTTTTGATGGCTGGTACTCCTTATTACTAAACAAATAGGAAGGTAACTGCCAACAGTTACTAAAATAAGCAATAAAAGATGCCTACTACGTGTCCACAAAAGTCCTCAACCGGTCTTTATTTTCGTAACTTTTGATCATAGACATCCAATTACAAATGTGCTTCAAATGACACAAATATTCATGTTTCGTCGTTTTTTTAATTTGAAAAAAATCAGTTTTGTAAAAATTACGAAATCTAACTTTTATACGTAACCCGGTTCCTATACTTATATTTAGAAAAACTTTTATATTCATTAGTTAAAAACACGAAAGTATGACTTCCGTACAACACAAGTGACAGATATTTCATTTTAAAATTGGAAATCCTATTTAAAGACCATACACAACTTAAAGAGCGAAATATTTGCATTTTCAAGCAACTGAAAATAAAATATCAGTTCAGAAAAACGTTTCTGCTATTAATGCATTAAGTGAAAAATTTTTTTATGGAGAATTTCATGAAAAATAAAGGTCAATATCAGTTTTTCCAAACCGTTATCTTTTTCACAGAATCCCATATAATTCGAATTCTAGAAAACACTGACAGTTTTCAGTATTGATTGGCACATAGACAATTTTTAACAATTATTTGCATGAATTAAAAATTGTAAATGTTTTAAATTTCATGAATTTTTGTATGATTATTAGATAATTATTCTATAATAAAAGTTCATGAGAATGTTAATAGCGTATTAGCGTTAATAGCGTATTGCGTTTGAAAACTTATAGCTTCCTTGTTAAAAATTATGTCGTCGCACCAGTTGCAATAAAATTGTAAATTAGAAAATAATAAAAACTGGTAAATCACAAAAGAATATCACTAAATGGCTTTTAAGAGAAAAATTAGCCTCCAACTAATCTAATTTATTTATTAACCAACCCTCAAAGGAAGCCGGAAATTATGTCAAGTATTCTAAATTTGAAATTAAACATCTCAATCAATTTTTGACTTATGAAGGCAAACGTTTTGTATTTTACTTTTTTTTATAATCAGTCTAAAATTTTCCTAGCTATAAGTACAGGGATCAGAAAACCGTATAAAAAGATAGGTTTCGTAATTTCGTAAGACTGTTTATTTTTATTTAAAATATCACAGCATGGATCTTTACGTCATTTTAAACATTTTTGTAAGCTATGACCAACAGTTGTGAAAATAAAAGTCAGGTACAAAGTTTTGTAGGCACGGTGCATACCACTGGATTTTAGCGGCTAGACGTTACGACATCAAACCGAATATTACAGAATTAAAAATCTATATACTTTTTAAGCTTCGCGAAAGGTTCGAATTGCATTTATGCTACCAGTTCACCACGCCGAGATCGTAACTCTATCATATTTTCCTTTCCTGTGGAAGAAAGCTTTGATCGTATATAGCCTATACAAAATTATTAATGCACCCACCATTTCTTAAGAATACTATTGGAGGATAAAATGGCAATGCACTAAGTAGTTTCTCAAGATTTTAATTTACAGTTTAAAACGAAAATCATTCACTAAAAGTTGTTAGCTTTGCCTTCTGTAAAATAGGACTAATAAATGTATAATAGTATCAACAAGCTTGATTCTAAAGAAATTATAAATACTTTCGCATTTTTGGTACATAAAATGCTATCTGTTCAAGGTTTAATAACTAAGTGTATATCCCTTTGATTAGATGGTTCTATCATCTATCAATTATTAAACAAATTTTCATTAATTAATACATAAATTAAAAAAGTGAATTAGTAATAAATTCAATTAGTGTATGGAAAGCTTATTAATTAGCAAATGAATTCCATTTGACATATCATTTTTGAATGATTTTGGTGCATGTTTAATTTCTATATTATCCCAGCAAGGACATATCGCTGACTGTAATCATTTTAGAGATTGTATAGTATTGCTATGAACGAAGTTTGTAGATTGTCTCAGATATTTTCAGTCGGATTAGGTTGCTTGATGTTCAGCCATGACTTTAAAAGTTTCACTTCGAAACCATTTCATGGACTACTGTCGTGTGGAAAAGTCTAGTTATACCTCTAATGAAACCCTAAATGCAGTTACAAGTTTCCGAAGCATAAAATTGGTAGTACTCGTATGTGATGTGTCAAGTTGATCAATTATGAGCTTATCAGATTTGTCTCCATATCTAAAACTTTACTAGTAGAAATATTACATTATGTTTTTATATTAAATGTTTTGTGCCAATATCATCCCTGCCCCTCCTTCTACTTATCTTCTGAAACATTTCTTAGACTTCGAGTGCAGTCATGCAAGTAACATCTGTTACCGTAGGTAACAGATGTTAATCAGGTAAGATGTTAATCAGATGTTAATCAGGTAAGCTTATATTGAATTTGAGCTCATCTACGAGGAAAGCGACATTTTTTACTCTTTTAACCATCTCATTGCAATTTTGTCTCTTTCAAACTTGCAGTTTCACATTTCTCTGTTAGCAAATGGTTTTACCTTCGTTCTAACGGATTTAAAATTTTCACCTAAGTATTGGCAGTTATTGGATATAATACGTTATCGCATTTGTATCTTGGACACTTATTTTTTCTCTCTCTCTCTGCGTGTATGTGTGTGTGTTATTAGATACAGCGCTGTTTTTTCATTTGTTTCTCTCAATGAGGATTTCTTTATATAATCCTTTTATTTTTACAACAACCATACTTCATTTGAAATTTGTACTTTGAACTGGACTAACGTATCTATTAATTCATTTAGCAATCTTCCTCTGTTAGATTTCTTAAAATAAATTTTTCTAATCGTTTTTTCTAAATTCTGTATTTCTTAATACCTTAGCAAAGCACAAAGTGGTGACAGATAGCGAATAAGCTCTATTCAATCTGAGCTAAAAAAGGTATTGTATGCTAAAATTTGCGTGAATACTATGTGGGGCTTTTTGGAGTGAGTCAATAAATTTTTATACTTTCACTGGCATCAATTTCTTCTTTACAAAAAAAAATTAACTAAATGTAATTTATCTACTACTTATCTTCAAATATTTTTTATCTGAAGATTAAAAAAAATTAAATAAATACGCCTCGTTGATACCAGTTATTCAGAATGATATTGAAACGTTGAAACATTTGTAATGCATAAATATATATATTTATATCTATATCTATATTATAATATAAATACGAAAGTAACAAGACAACTTGAATTAGAGAGACTTTAGTGGTCAAGAATTTTGCACATTGAGCTGCAAAAATTTTAGCATTAGCTTTTAAACATTCCTCTTACTTATTATATTATATATATGTAGTCATAAATATGTAAGATAGATAATATTGAATCAAAATTATAATTTAAACTAAAGATAAACTCTTTAATTCTTCCTCTCTGATTTAAAAATCATAATAACTTCTCTGGATTGCTTCATTTCTAGATCATTTGATTTTTCATGGCCTGCGCAGCGCTGATGACGTAATAATTGTGAACTGAAACTTTCAACTCAAAACAAAACGTTTTTCTCCATCTTGCATAACTACGCACTTCAGCTTTTCTCTGTGCGTTGCTTGGACGTAATTTCGCTATGCTGCTTTCTACTGAAATAATATAAAAATGTAAATGTTCTTGAATAGGCACGATTAGAGTGCCAAGGAATTGTTACAAACGTTAACTGTAAAATAAAAATGGAATTATAGTCGCCTCCACTCCCAAGTTTCTTAGATATTACGAAATCAACATATTAGCATAATACGCAATCAAAATTCTTCAATATGGTTCTAAGTCCGCATCAACACTGCTCCGACATTTTCCTTGCGTTTATTATGTCGTATATATATATATATATATATATATATATAGTCATATGTACAATATTATATATTATACACAATATATCTATATATTGTCTACACATATAATTGAACCCATGAAAAATTTCGAAGTTAAATTATAGTATCTTGGAAATTTTTAAAAACATTTAAACTGTAAAATTAGATAAAGAAATCGCATCCATCATTTCCTTAACAGATTCCTGTCCCGCTTTCATCTCTTTAACAGAATCTTTCATCTCTTCTTGACCAGCATCCATCTTTACTTTCATCTCCTCTTTAACAGATTCCTCTCCCGACTCCATTTCTTCTTTAAACGACGTAAAGGATGATATCAATTGTCTTAATTGTTCTTCCAGCGCTCTTGTTATTGGCATTCAAATCCCACTTCTGACACCAAAATTTGTTGCGTGCGTACGGGTTCGTTATGAATTGAATGCACAAGTCAGATGAAAAATGAACAAAATTTATTATTATCACAACAAATAAAACAAAATGCTTACATTTTCTCAGATATTCGTACAGTATTACAATATCTCACAGTAGTTATCTTTTAACTAGTCAAATGTTCAACATTAACAACATCAATTGCTAAACAAACTCTTAAAACAACAACTAACTAACTGAATTGAGAGGTTTTCCTCCTTTTTATAAGCTTTTTAAATCACTCGCGACATTGTTCTAGCAATTTCTCGAAATCAAAAAGAAATATTTATTTATTAAATGTTAAATTGCACGTGCTGTTGCATTTTTAATTTTCCGGCTTTTTGATATTCGTCACGCGCTGCACTGCACGAGGAATAAAACAGTTTTATTTATAATTCTACTAACATTAACTATTTAAATACCAAATCCGTAACAATATTTTAATGTTCCAAATAAACTCATCAGGGAGCAACTATCTAAAAGATCGAAACTGAATAATTAAGCAGCATTGAATACACGCCTCGACACCCCCTGATCAACTGAGTGCAAAATAAATACATAATGAAAACGTAAACAATGTCATTTACAAAAGTTTTCTACACTCTAACACAAAGAGCTGAGTATAATCAAATGTTTAAAATTATTCATAATTTGTTTTAATTATTTTATTAAATTTTAACTTAAAATGTAAAAATGCAAGAAAAATAGATCATATTATTTAGAAAAATATAGTATGCTTAATTAATTGTATAAATTTTAACAAAATGCTTAAGAAGATATTTGTAATATGTGACTGTACTGTTTTATAAATGTTTATATAAAAAAATGATAAAATATCATTAAACCTATGTGTTTCGAAAAACATTTATCAGAATTTTTAAAACTGAAGTTAGAAAATATAATTATTGAACAATAATTAATGCTAAATTCAAAGCTTTTTATATGACAGGTAGAATTCCAATTACCCATGCAGGCAGTGTCTAGAAACTTATTATTAGATACTACTGCCTGCCACTCAGTGTCGAACAGCCAACGATCCTTTAGTTAGCTAGCTAACGGACACTCAGACATATCTATGCTGCTAAATAAACAATGAGATAAACATTCATAGGTCATGAAGACCTGTATTTAGAGAGCTTTTGTTAGCTAAATTTGTATATTTACTTACTTGAGGTCTATTTTCCTAAACTTACATTTATTAAGATGACATTTATATTATTAAACAAAGTAAGAAATCATAAATTATAAGCTAATATATACCAAGTGGCAAAAACTCACATGCCCGACTTTATCCGTTCATGAGATTTTTTGTCACTTGATATATTAGCTTATAATTTAAGATATTTTGCTTTCTTATTTTCTTTAATAATATAAATGTCATTTGAATAAATGTAAGTTTTAGAAAGTATGGCTATGTTCTTGGCTGTTTAGAAAGATGGAATATCATACTTACGCAAATTTTATTTTCTTAATTATTACGGAAGCTATGTATAGTTGTGTATATAACAATTCATTTCTGTGGGATTCAAATTCTGTTTAGTTACAATCGTCAAACTAACCGCTGTAAACATGTGTATAAACTTAATCCTAAAACATTATTCCATTCGAAACTTAAGAATGATGCTTTAGGCATGATACATATATATTAAACGTTATATATGAGTAATTTTATGGAAAGTTATTTTCGAAGCAAAAACAGCTGCACATAATTTCATATTGAAAACTAAAATACTTTGGCAGATATTAGACATATTACCAATAGCCAGTTATTCGCGTTTGCGGCTCAATTTTTAACTATGATTTAACATTAGATGGAATAATATTGTTCTCATCGCATTATACTGCGAAGTAGTTAACGGTCTTATAAAGAAATTAGAAGCACTTTACCTCAAAGTAAATTCTGCATAAATTATACATTATCCTAACTTTAAAGTAAGATATGCATCAAACCATTATGGCAAACAAAATTTTTAATACATAATAATGAAGTTATCCCTCAAAAATTTTCCAAAATGTTACGCACGTTGAAAAGAACAGTGTTTCCTAGTATCGTAGTATTGGCACTCAGTCAGTTATCTGACAGTTATTATCCAGAAAAATAAGTTTTAAGATAGCTAAAGAACGAAAAAAAATTTCCAGCCCCTTAAGTGCAGTCCTTTTTATGCAAGCTAAAGGTAGGAAAGCATTTTATTAAAATTTTTGCTTAGATCCCGAAAGCTTTTCATCACATTATCTAATCTAAAGCATTTTGAGTATAATTCATTTGACAGTCTTCCTGATATAAAGCATTTTCTTTTGATACAGCGTTTCTCCTTTTTTGCAATTACATTGTGATAAAATTCATGTGTATATTCCATTAAAAAATTCGCCTTGGTACAGCTTCGAGCTTCAAACAAGGAAGAAATCCACCCATATTTTTAAATATTAATTTATTCCAATTTTTTCAAAAAGCTCTTAGGTTATTTTTCTTTTTTCTCTTCATTTGTTCAGAATTTCAGTTTGATGAAAGTATGAAATCAACGAAATATTCGTTAATTAAAAAATTAAACTAAAAAACCACTATTCTTCTCTTAAAAAATAAAACATTTTAATGAGGACTTTTATCATCATTTAATTAAATATTTTACTTGAAATTGTAAACACTTGGCTTTTAACTGTAACATAAACTCAGGATGTCAACTCCGATCATAAAAGTATTCTGAGTTAACGAAACGGACAACCAACTTCGGATATGTTTTCTTGAAGTGATGATAAACAATATGATGGTTACAAAGAATGTGAAAGATGTGAAGGGTTGATAAGAATGATAAAGAATTTGACGTCTAAAGAATCTAATATTAGATTCATATTAGATTCTTTATTCTAATACGCTAAATTCTCTCTTCTAACTCGGTACAAATACCAATCAGTCATTTACTCTTTAAAAAATTAAGTTATTTAATACAGTTGTTATGTTTATTCGCAAACTTGTTTAGTTGATTCGTTAATACAAAATACATATACAGCACTTCCCATCTAAAACTCTTTTGCTTTCCTACCGTCAAAAAGTCAATTTTCATTTCCATAATAATTATGGAACTGTTATTGGCTGTACGAATTATATGAATGCATCCTTTCTAAATCTTATATGAATATATGAATTATAGTATATTTATGTTAATTATATCAACGCATATGAACACAGGAATAAATATGTTATAACATATGAATAAATAAGTGAATACATATACACATATACAAGCATACGAATACGCGAGTTATATGAATATATGACTTACGACAACACATATTATCTGTATGAATTAAGATAAAGCTATATTGTTGTTGCAACCTATCTCACTTGTCTGACAGTATTATCAGATCAAGCATACGAAATTAATCATAGCAAGGAGTGCACGATTGCGCCACTTGTTGACAAGAGCCTTAGGCACCATACAGATGACAGTATGATTCGTTGACAAGAGCCTTAAGCACCATACAGGTGACAGTATGGCTTTGCTTAGTTCCGCTCTCAATTTTGATGAAGAGCAAGCATCCTGGGGCGGACGGGTCCGAGGATCTCCTACTCGTCTTCCCCAACCACCAACCTTTCGAGAGGACTTTCGCCGCATGTTCCCCCATGCCGCACAGACACTATACATTTACAAATATCCATGCTTTCTCCGGGATCCGAACTCGGGATCTTCGATACGGCAGTCAGCGTCGTTAACCACTATCGCCGCTGGGCGACTTCAAGCTATATCAATGCATAAATGCATACTTCTGAATCCTTTGCCTTCTCTTTTATCAACGCATCCTTCTAAGCAGATAGTCTTCAGGTGTTTTGCTGTAGTAATATTTACGCAGTTAAAAACTTCTGTAGAATCAAATTACGTATTACATTTCCTGCTTACTTGCTAGGCTTTCAATTATTATCAAGTTTATTTTTCTACATATTGCACACACGCTAAATTCTCTCTTCTAACTCGGTACAAATACCAATCAGTCATTTACTCTTTAAAAAATTAAGTTACTTAATACAGTTGTTATGTTTATTCGCAAACTTGTTTAGTTGATTCGTTAATAAAAAATACGTTTTCTTGTAGATAGCGAAAATAGGCATGATTCAATGTCTGCAGAGCAGCACAGCTTGATGTTTTAGAAATTGTTCGAGTAAATATTATTATTATGCAAGTTAGCTAGTAGCATTCATATTTTCAAGCAACAAAAGAATGTATTTTGTTAATTCGCGTATAGGATTGTTTACTTCTTAATTTCTTATTTTTAGAAAAATTTATTTGTGATAGCAAAGTGTTTTATCGGTTTCTTTAATTCTAAATACGTAATCACAAATTTCATATTCCTGAAACATGGTTATATCAAAGCGGAAGACTATACCCAAAAATAGCACATTTCCTTTCTTTGTTAGGAGATTATCTTCTTCCTGGCTTGACTGAGAAAGATAAGTCAGGCCTGGCAATGACGAAGTGCAGCGCATCCTTATACTTAAGAAACTCGATTTCATTTCTTCAAACTTTTATCTTATGATTACATTCCTTACGTAGCTATGATGTTTCCAGCGGTTTTCTTCTTCCTTTCTGTAATGAATTCATTAGAATTTTTTGCCTTTTACTTCCTATGTAAGAAAATAAAATACCTAATAAAGCAAAATGTTTTCACTACCCAATGTGATGCAAAGACTTTTATCTTGTGATTGTCTAATGGTGGCATATTTCGGAGGATTTTCCTCTTTTTTCCATTAATATCATCCTTGGAATTTCTTAGACTCATTTCCTTGGGTGAAAATACAGTTATTTGAACTTTTTACAGTCATTACTTTTTTAGAGCAGAAAATAATTCATGGGTTTTTTTTTTTTCAGAATCAGACCAACAAAAAATAACATTAATTTTTAAATCTTTCCTTAAATTTTCTAATAAAAACTTCTATTGGAGCAATCTGCTTTTCTTCTTTCTGTTGGTGCAGTTTCGTAAGAGCCATAAGAGCAAAAATTAGGCCTGTGGGCTATTGTAATATATGTATATCTACGTGCATTAAAAAGGTTCATAATTTAAAACTCTTATATTTAGTGCGTGATATATGTAGGCTGTAAATATATAATTTGTTCATCGGTAAATGAGCGCTTTTATTAACATAAGCGATTAATTTTTACTCATTTCGTCCGTAATTCTCTTCTAATCAATACATTCTATTCCTCAATAACAGATGATTCAAAACGGCGCTGGGTTAAATTATTAGAGTAATTTAAAATATGTCTCAGTTTCGAAAATGATATTTTACGTCACACTAGAGTGGATGATATAAATAGAACGAATTCATGTGCTAAATATTTATTATGATAAATACTGCACATTATACTTTTTAAATGTTGGTTAACAACAAATCAATCCTTTTTTTTTCATTTTTAGCAAAATTTAATAATTTTATGCACATTTCCCTTATCAAGTTAGTGTTCATTTATCAAAACAACTATACTCTTAAATGCATTAGTTGGTATTTCTTCTTGAGACAAAACTTTTATAACATGTTTTAACCCCTATTATGAATAAATATTATTACAGAGTTATTTAAAATATAACTGGAGCAAATAATTAAGTAATGACTGCTAACGTTTCTTGGTTTTTGTTTATTACTCGATTCGTTGTTACATTATAAGAACTGATTCGAAAACAACTATGAAAATGCTATAGCGAGGTTCTTAACTCAGGAAAGAATTTCATAGTTTCAGGGGGGCGAATGCAGGCAGCCTTTAATTTACTCGTAAAATATTTAGTTTTAGTTTATGGATATAAAAAACTACTTTTACTCAAATTTTGGTGCTTATCAACATTTTCTATACTTTTTCTTCTTTAATTTATAAAACGGTGGTGTGTTGGAGTATTGAGAATACGGCAAAGCACACTAGGGCTATCTGCCTAAGGGAAGGGATGCCTTCGTGGAGGACTTTCTAAGGGAAACTGGCTCGTATACACGTTACACATGGCGAAAACCACGAAAACGCCCATACAGCCAGCCCGTTCGCGGGATTCGAACCTCGGACCGAACTACCAGCGTTCAGCGATTTTACCGCTCGGCCGCTGGTGGGCCAATTTATAAAACGTATTAAAAGTAATCTAAATTTAAATAAATGAATATTTTTATTTCGAGTTTTGGGCCGCCCAGTCGGTATGGTGGTCAGGGAAGCTGCCGAAGGACCTGGGATCGAATCCCGGAGAAGTCATGGTTGTAACTGTCCGTCCCTTCATAGGAAAGGCGATGGTGGCCCACCTATTAGGTGCCTCCTTAATAAAGAGACAACCACATCCGGCCTTGTATAGATTAAATGAACTGGGTTACATTTGTAATTGTTCACAATCTGCCATTGGAAAAAAAAATTCATGTTTTGGAAAGGAAGATGGGGAGTGATCTTTTAGCAATAGAAAAGAGATGTATGGGGCAAAAAAGGTTCAGAACCATTGGTCTGCAGACTTTATTCCTTTGGTCTCTACCAAATCCTTGTTAATACGAATGTCAATTTTTATTTTTCAAAATTCTTCATCTTCACCTCTTTTATATCCATAACATTATAATAACAAATCTCTTTATAAAAAATATCTGTTATATTTTTCCAACAGTCATTAGTCCGCTTTTGTTTAAAAGTATAGCAAAAAAAAGAGTAGTTTCTTCGAATATTCTTAAAGTAGTTGTACCGGCAAAGTAAACACGTTAAAAGGAATCAAAAATTTTCGTCGCTGTATACTTAGTTTTACTTTGTAAATCTTCCGAATTAAATCTCGAAAAAATGTTTGAAAATACCTCGACATGAAAGTTTACGCTATTACTTTTAACAAGCTTATCAAATAAAATGTTGTCTAAATTTCAGTCTTACCTTTCCTTTCTAATTTTAAGAAAACAGAAACACTATTTTCATTCAAATAGAATTGTTTGCGTTTTACTGAATGAAATATTAAATATTACAGTATGTATAACATCCAACAATTCCAACTACTATTGGAAATATTGTATTCCATGTTAGTTTTAAGGCTCTTTCCCCCAAAAAAACTGAAGGGAACAGCAAAGTTTGCAGAACTAAAATCATGCAATAGATTCGCATGAAATGTTTTGATTAGGTTATTTGAATATGGCAAAGCTACGTTTGCCTAAGAGGAGGGATGCCTACGTGGAGGACTTTCTGAGGGAAACTGGCCAGTATTTACTTTGCACATGGAGAAAACCAAGAAACCCATCAATGCAGCCAGCCCATTTGCCTGGGATTTCGCATGAAAAGGAAGCAATGCCAAGAAACAGAAAGGCCGAAAGAAAATTATAGTACAGAAACTTTCCACTTGGGCACAATCATGACTTTACAGTAGATGTAAAACTTCTGCATTACCGGAACATAGCAAGAATTCATACTTCCAATGTCACAGAATTACACTTAAATTACTTGTGAGTAAAAATATCAACTGAAATATCTAGTTAAGTCAAAAATTTAAGTCAGAATTTTAGTAAAAATCAGTCAAAAATCTAAGTAAATTTAAGTCAGAAATATCCAGTTTTGAAAACCTTGCTTATTACTATAATTCTTGACATTCAAGCAGCTACAAGCGTAGATCATTTAAAATTAGTTCCATTTTCAAACATGGTCGTTTTATGCGCACTGTTTTTCAAACATTGCTGTTTTATGGCAACATGGCTATTCATTTAAGCGGAGTTATTCTATTTCAAATATGGAAATTCTATTGAATTAGGGAATCAAATGAACAAGTAGGTTTTGAAAACAATTATTGATGAATCTGCTTCGTTAAAAGCAAGGAAAATAAAAATATGAAAAATTCGTGAAAAATGTGTGCGGTACTTTTTATATTAGCTCTATTACTCTTTGTACAGTTTCAATGTTATTTGCGATTTATCATAAAGGAATTTTTTAATGCTTTTCATTTCAAAACCGTTAATCTTCATAAATGTCATTTTTTTAATATTTATAATAAGCTACGGTTGAATTTTATTATGACTTGAAATATAACAATGAATCAATGAATGAACTGTGCATCTAAAATTTACACACACACATATATATTGTTTATGTAAAACACACACACGCTTATATATTATATATATATATATATATATATATATAGTACGTGTGAGCGTGTATTTTAAAAGGCTGAATACCATGCATTGCATATAGAGGCACACTTTTACCTCTTTTTCTCTGGTAACAAAATATCTAGTCAAGGCTCTGTGTATATCAAACAGATGTTAGCAAAATGTTTATACTGAGGCGCTCATTTACATCTTTGCCTCAGGTAAAAAATATGTAGGCACGCCCTTTTGTTTATCGAAACAGGTCTTAGCAAACTGTTTTTCTTAATAAATGCCTTTTGTATTGCAATGGAACTTTAGTTCACACTCATATGAGCGATTCAAGATACATCCTTTGTTCTAAAGTTCACAACGCTCATGTATCTGATGGCTAGAACTTTAAAAAATAAAATAATTAGAACCATGAGGTATAAATGTCACTTTAAATTATGGTTCATTCATTGAAAGAAACTTGAACTTTTATTGAAAAAATAGTTTCTTTAAATAAACAATTTAGTTACAAATAAAATTTGGGTGATAAAGTGACCCAAGATGCAATAATCTTCCCTTCATTTCTAAATGTTACTGATAGTGTAAGAGATGTGTGAAGTAACGTAAGTAGTTTCATTAAAACGTTAAATGTAACATTTACTCATCTACCTAAATTCCTAATTAAAACTATGTGTACTTTATTTCTGTTATTTTTATAATTCTTACGCATATATAAAGCTTAATGTATCCTCTATAGAAAGGTCATTGAAGTATCATTAGTATTTACATCAGTTCAGATTTTCATATTAATTCATAAATTGAGTTAACGGCTATCTTTAGGATATGACTTTTAAGATATTTCTGCCACTTTCTTGGAGTGCCTTCGTGGTGTCGTGGTCTGCACACTGGGCCGGTATTCCAGAGGTCCGCGGTTTGATTCCAGGCAAAGGCGTTTGCTCATTTTTTTGCCTGCTTCCGAAAATATTCTAATGTCTCTACAGACTGACTTACATGACTGAATTATCACAGATAAGAATGTAATAATCTAAATTTATATGTCCAATTACTTGGTGTCTAAAAGAAGCTTCAAGTAATCCTTTTTACTTAATTATAATTGACATAGTTGAAATTAATTAATAAAGAAAATTTTTCTATTTGTTTAAAACTACTATTTTGTGGTAAAGAAAAAGCATAAAATGCATCTTGATATTAAGAAAAATGCTCAAAAATTACTCGTGGGTGGAATCCCTCATTCATGGCAAACTTTTCTGTATTAAAATAAAAAACGTTTCTGTAAACAAAAATTGGCTTTAATGTATTGTATACTATCATATCTTTTATTTTTTGTAAACTTCTTTTTCACTGGAATGAATTTTAAGTTATTCCGCAAATACTTTGATAAATAATTGGAAGTAGTAGAATGAAATACAACTGAGAGCGAGAAAATGTAATTGCTAAGCGGCTCTTTGTCATCTGGGGTGGTGTCTGGTAATTGTTTTTTCGATTCATTTTTTATTTTTCTTATATCCGTTCAAGAGAAACATCTAAAATTTCTTTCTCGTGACAAAATATGCTCGAATGATAATACAAAGGATAACGATTATGCTTAAAGCAAAGTATGAAGCAATTATACTCAAACGTTTTCTAAAAGTTTGTTTCACGCGAACTTGGTTGGAGAAATCGCCTATACCTTACGCTTTTAAATTGGACCCAGTATTAACTTGTTAACAAAAATGAATTTCCTCCATCTTTTAATTTTTTTACTTAATCTTTACCCAAAATTCACATTATACATTAATAGCATATTTTATCTGAAGAATGTTGCTATAGAATATTATGTAAAAACAGCAAAGGTATAGTTTATATCTTGTAGTATGCTATAATTTTGAATCGCTACATGTCTACAACAATATGAAGTTGAAATCATTAATATATATTTCAAAATGTACTATTGTGCAAAATTTGAATCGAAACGGTTTTCTAAAGATACAGAACGCTAAATATACAAAATGTTTTTAGAAAACATTTTTTTTTTCATTTATATATCCTGAAATTAAATCACATATTCACTATTTAGACCATAATAAAAGTTTCAAGTTAAATTATTATCCTTGATGAGCCACATATAGTGAGTCTTTTATTAGAAAAACAACTTTTATTCAACAAATGTAAAAATCTTAAATTTCTTTATCTAGTTTAAAATATGTAAAATAAAAAAGAACTCAATTTAAAATATGCAAACTAAACTTGTTGAATCAAGAATAATTTAATACACTTCCTTTATTTAGGAAAAAATAATAAGACCAAAGTTCTTTATGCGATATGTCATTCAAATTTGCGAATTTAAGTTAGTGTTACTGATAACTGATCGTACTGACTTAGCGAATTTCACCGTAAGATTTGAATGTGAATCAGTACACTTTCCACGTAAATCTTCTTTGGTAACGAAAACTGATTTTAATAATAGCCATCTGGGCCCACCAGCGGTGGAGCAGTAAAAGCTGCTGAACACTGGTAGTTCGGTCCGGTGTTCGAGTCCTTAAAAAGACTTTCATGGGTTGTCCCCCCTTTCCGTATAGTGCCTAAGGGTGGAGCACATAATAAATAAAAAAAAAATACTAGTCATTTACACCTACAGAGCGTAGGTGTAAATGACTAGTATTTTTTTATCTATTCAGGAATCGAACTCAGGATCTCCTAACCGCCAACCGGGCTTAAATCTTTCCTTACAAGGTTTAATCCTTCCTTAGATTATGAAGCTTATAAGTAACAATGCAGAGAACTGATTAGTCAAATAACAGAGAGTTCAGACGAGGGTTTTAAGGCATTAGTCGAACTTTCATTTTTAGGCAACCAAACCTTGCTACGTCACGGAAGCTGGTATAAAGATTTTGTCTAAATGTTAAGCCTATGAGGTTTACGTTATTTTTACTAATAGTTATTTTAATTTGTTAGCCTGTTCTATAATCTCTTTTTACTCTCTCGTTTCCTCGCCAGGATTGAGTTAGGGTGACTGAGAGTGTATTTAAACTGAAGTAGTGAAAAGGTTAGTCAGAGTGTGCTTCGCTGTTGAGTGGGCACTTTGTTATTTCTAGAAGCTGTTTGAATTCTGAATCTCGACTTAACATTCTTGCAGCCAAAGTTTAATATCACGCCGGTGTAGGTTTCTGAATCAGCCTGCTGGGTTAAATTAAATTATGTAGTCTTGAAGTGCTAGTTTATCTTTAAATTTAGTTTAGTTTATCATTATCTTTAGTTATATTGCCACAAGTGGATGATGGATTTGTAAGCGCAAAGATTGATCCGCCTGTAAATAACTGAGTTGAATAAAGAGGTCTTTTACACCCTAGGCCCACCAGCGGCCGAGCGGTAAAGTCGCTGAACACTGGTAATTCGGTCCGATGTTAGAATCCCGCAAACGGGCTGGCTGCATGGGCGTTTTTGTGGTTTTCCTCATGTGTAACGTGTGTACGAGCCAGTTTCCTTTAGAATGTCCTCCACGAAGGCATCCCTTCCCTTAGGCAGATAGCCCTCGAGGTTTTGCCATAATCACATACACACACTTTTACACCCTTTCTCTGTTGTGTTCATCTCCTAGTCTTAGCGGTAAGTCGCTAACTTATCGCTAAGACTAGAAGCGATAACTAACACACTTTAGCATCGCTAACAGACTTTCAAGTAGGTCTAGTAGCAGTATATTTTAGCCAAGAACACTAGATCTTACAAGCTAATATAGCATAAAAAACAATCAATCAAAGCGAATCAAATAGAAACTAGTATTCAGTCTATGATTTCACTGTGTCAGCTGCAAATCTACGCATGCGGCAAATTTCCTGACTGGCTATTGCTTAAACCTCGTGCCTCCTGTGTGGAAGAAGCTACTTGTTAAGCATTGTGACAATGGGAATAGTGACATCTGTACCATCGCCTGGACCTTGCCTCATTCAGAAGTTTTCAGTCTTGGTAGGACAAGACTTCTTTAGATAGACCTGAAAAATTGAATCCCAGTATACTTTAAAGCCTTTGGAAAGAATCCTGGTAATTTCCATCCGTGAATCTCAAGTAAGCAAAAGAACAATCTTCAACAATACCTGTGTTTGTCATATAACTAATATCCAGTTTTAAATGCTTCTGCGTAGACATATTGAGTCTCATTTTCATATTTTAAAATAATTCTCCCGTTTATTTGAGTGAGGGAAAAAAACAGAGTTTTAATTTTAATAAAAAGAAAACTTCTGGTATTTTTTAGTATAAAGCTCTAATTTTCTAATTAGTACTTTTCGATGTATTAGACTTCATAACGTTTATTAGACTGTTGAAAAGCAAAATGCATTTAAAACAATTCTTACGTTTTTCTGAAAAGCCAAAATTTTGCAAATTATATTTGTTAACACTTAACTCTAGGTATTACTTGGCATTCTGCCAATAAACTGTATGTGTAGATAAAGAACTAATATATCCCGAAATGGAAGTATTTGAAATTATGAATGTTAATCGATGAGTTAAAAACAAAAGCTGTGAAGAAATATCTGCAAATTTAATAAAGCGTCTCATAAGTATTCTTAACATCGGAAATATGAATTCGTAAAATGAGAGTTCCCCAGCCCCTGAAAACAGATGTAACGTAATCATCGGCTGCTCTAATCTTAAATCTCGTATAATTTAGCCAAAAAAAAAAAAAAAAAAAAAAAAAAAACAGACTGTTTACCCAGTTCTACGGCTGAATACTAAGAGTTCGACCTGTGTACAATCCTAGGCGAATGGGCTGCTGCATGATTCGGTTTCATATTTTTCACCATGTGTAACATAAAGACGAGCCAATTTCCTTTCATAAAGTCCTCTAAGAAGTCCCCTACTTTAGAAAGTCCTAATTCCTCTCCTTAGGCCTAAGGCATTTGTTTGCTTTTCCATATTCAAATAACCTAAAGCTTTACCAAATCCACTGCTGCTTACGTAACTGGAACCTGTTTCCTCCTAACTAAGCAGAACCAAATACACAGTTGTATGTAAAAGATGGATTAGGTTAAATCATGGTGCTTGAATACGGAAAAACACGAGAGAGTTATATGTCTAAGGGAATGGGTGCCTTTGTGGAGAACGTTCTGAGGAAAATTGGTTTGTATTCACGTTAACATAAAGTGTAATAATATAAACAATATAAATTTATCAAATAAAATGAGCGAGCTATTTGTTAGCCACTGCGCAAGTAAACTGTTAACGCAGTTAAATGATGTAATGGTAGAGTTTTGAATAAGATTTTACGATCTTTATGCTAGAAACAACATGATATATTACTGACCTGAACGATGTTTTTTTATTTTGGAATGCTTCTTCTAGAAAACTAACCATGCAATACTCACGTGGTTAGAATTACGTATAATGAAGCGGTCTTAACCTCGACCAGTGAGGAAAAATGTCTTTTTGATAACCTATTGAGATATAAAACAGCTAGTGAAATTATTCATAAGAAATCCAGATATGTAATGATAGGTGTCTAAAGAACGATTTCCTGCGGTGTTTTGTAATCGTTTCCCACTTTTCACCCCAGTAAAGATTTCCAGCTTTGCGATGAACTGCTCGCTGATGCAAAAACGCTTTCTCAGAAGCAGCATAAAATATCTTTGTGCACTATATATGACATGCTGCCATAAATTTAATAAGAGATATAAATTTATGGCAGCATGTCATATATAGTGCACAAAATCATATATAGTGCACATTAAATAAGAGACGCCAATGATGTATGATGTATGATGCAATACAAGATAACGAGAGAAAAACTTGGTTGTATTTAACAAACAACCTTTTCATCATACTAAGAAAAGTCTACTCACAGCAGTTAAAACTACAGAGAAAACAAAATATGTAATTACTATACCTGTTTAACATTCACATTGAATGCAAAGCAAATTTAAAAACTTGTTGGATGCTTTCATCCTGAATCTTAATCTCGCGAAGCATTCTGTTTAACCAAAATAATACTGTACTATTACATGTATTTTTTATAATCGTGCACAATAAAAGACTTGGAATTTATTCTGAAGTACTTACCTTAATATGCATTATTCCAATATCAATAGTTTCAAGCTCTTTGATATGGAAATAATGCTTTTCTTTCCAAGTAAAGAAGGAAATTAATCGGAACAGCATTTTTTTCTAGATCAAGATTCTCTCTCTTCATCCATTATGAAAATTTTGCTTTTATACAATATATTTCTTAAGTAAAGAATTTATTTTGTATGCTTTGGCATCAAAATGCATCAGATGTATCATTGTTTTCGTAGCAGTTCTCTTAATCCAATAAATTTTATTCGAAATATATAACCTGCATTTGAATTTCATTATTTTCTTAATATTTATGATCTGTTTCTGAGATTATGAACAAAAAAAGACAATTGTATGTTATTTAAAATGCTAGTTTATGTGAAGATGTGAAAAGTATTGTCAGGAAGGTTTGTATTTAATAATACTCGTCGTTTTAATGCGTTCCTTGCATTTAATGTTTATTGTTGTGAATTACGAATAAACTATAATTTTCGCGTAGCAGCATTTTTTAAGATCGACTGTGTTTAAAGTACATTATTTATAATTCAAAACGCTGATAATAATAATTTAAGTTTACATCATTTATAAAACAAATGCGCAGTTACAATAAGAGTATGCTATATTTAATCATATTTACTGTTTATTGTGACAAATAGAAAAATAGAATAGAAATAAAATTTAAAATTAAATAGAAAAATTGTAGAAACATTAGGTATATTTTTGGAAGCAGGAAAGATGAAAAACAGCAACCGCCTTCGCCGGGAATCGAACCACGGACCTCTGGAATACCGGCCCAGCTTACCGGCACTACACCACGAAGGCACGATGGGAATGTGGGAGAAATACCTTATAAAATTATCTTACCAAATTTATAAGTAGCCCTGTCTAAATATTTAAATATATTTTAATCTATCATGGAAATTTGATTCGAAACTCGAAATATTTTCATGTGATTGTAAAATATATTCAGGAGAGGATATTTCATCCTTGTGCTGTATCTTAACAGTGAAGGCCGCCAGCAGCAGAGCGGTTAATTCGCTGATAGCTGATAGTTCGGTCCGAGGCCCAAATAACATTTCGAATTCTGAGAACGGGCTGCTCATGCAAGCAGCCCGTTCTCAGAATTCGAAATGTTATTTATGTAAGAATTTTCGTGTTCTCAGAATGTTATTTATGTAGTATTTAGAATTTTCGTGATTCTCTCTATGTGTAACGTGTATACGAGCCAGTTTCCCTTAGAAAGTTCTCCACGAAGGCATTTCTCCTCTTAGGCAGATAACCCTCTAGTGCTTTGTCATAATCAAATAATATAAAGGAACCAAAAATATATCGTTATAACAGCACACTTATGTTTCAAATAAGCTGCGATCTCAATATAAAAATTTTTAGTATTAAACTATAACCGCGATTTTCTAAATTTTGATAACTATGAATAAAAAAATAAACATTTTAATTATCTTTATTTAACTTACTGTGGGAAGATCACAAAGCAAATTCCCATGCTTTACTTTTTGCACATTGCATACCTAAATATTTTTACAGTGGTGGACAAATTTTCATGTCAGTTCGAGCTGTGTGATAGAGTTTAGAGTTATTAAGAGTTGCAATAAGATAGTTATATCGTTTTAAAAATACTAATATAATTTCGGAACTGAAAAAAGCATTTCAAGTAAATTTTAAAAGAGTTCACATTTTTAGCTAATATAGTTATTTACAAAGAAAAATAAATGTTTGTTGCTTTTTGTTTTCAAGAAATATATCGCTAAGCTGTATAATTTTTAAACTTTAGTATAATATACATTTTTTCCTTCTTCACAGACAGGAAAATAAGCATCTTCTTCTTATTATAACTACCTAATCATTAAATGTCTGCTCATTTTATAGGAATGGAATTTTCGGAACTCAATAACTAAGTTCGGACCTGTGTAGTGTTTATTATTTTTCATTTCATGAGTAACAAATTTATAATAATTTCTCGAAAATATCATGTTTTTGTCAGGAAAGAAGCGAGAGTTGTGTCAAATTTTATCAAATATATTTTAATTCCAGTGTATATGTTTATAAGTAGGAAACAGATTCATTTAACTAAAATTTTTCTCATGACTTTTGATTAGAAATCCGAAACTTCTTATTTTATGACCGCTGTAAAAAACTGTTTTCGATAATTCATTTATCTACCGTCGTTCCAAAATAGATAATTTCGAGGACACAACCAGAATGATTTTAAGTTTCCAAGATTTGTTCTTGAGTTAAAAATTTAATTTAAAACTTGTAGATTATCTATTGTTTCTTCTTTTATAAACTGCAAAAATTATACATATTTTCATGCTTCTGTCTGGAAAGAAACGGGAGTAATATACATTTTTACAAGTTATTCTTTTACTCTTCACTCCAGTGCATATTTTAATAAGTAGAAAACAGACCCATTTATTAGCATCTGAATTTTTTATGCACTTAAAACCCTTTGATTAGACACCCAGATTTTGTTGTTTCTTAAAGAGATGTAACAAACTTCTTCAATTAGGTCATTCACCAATACTACTTGTAAAATCGATAATTTTAGGAAGTTAAAGCTGAACTATTTTAATTTCAAAAACAGTACTTAAAATGGATACATGACAGATAATTAGTCTTTTCTGAATCTCAATATTCCTTTATATAACATTCCTTTATGATGATGTTATTTATGTGAATTCCCCACATCAGGAAATTTCATTCATAAAAACATTTACAAACAATAATTTGGAGTTATACCAGTTCTGGAAACTGACTGTAAAATCAGCCTTTTTCTTTAATTACAGGTTTTAATTTTATTATTTTAACCTCTTCCTTTTTCCATCGCTAAATAATGAGTAGATTGTTTCTCTAGTTCCTTTTTCCTGAACTAATTTCGTTCAATTGTGATCTTACTTTATTCAACTCTTAGAAAACTGCATAATTTTATGTTTTAAGGTTTACTTATCAGAGTATTTTCTTAACATGAGAAACAGACTAAAAATAAATGCATAGTCTTAAGCTTCTTTTACTCTAGTTTCATTTCTGTTACCTTCGTGCTTTGAATATCTATTTTATTTCTGCTTTCATCTGCTGAACGTGAGGTTAAAAGCAGACCAAACATAGCTTTGAACAGTAAACTGCTGATCTTCTTCTTTGCTTTTTATTGCGGTTAGGAAGTCTGATTGCTGCTACTTCAGCATATTTGCGACAGTACAACATTCACTCCGCAGACCTATCCTTCCAGAAAAAGAATAAAATGAAGGGAAACTACTTTGATTTCTCCTTTTGGTAAAAGTTATGCAGGAAAATAGTAATTCTTCACTAAACTGCATTTGGAACGAAACAAATGAAAACAAGTTAAAATTCGCATTACTTTTTGCCTCTTTACTGTAAAAGTAGGCATAAAGTATAATGAAGTCCTTTATTATTCGAACTTATTTTTATACACTTGGTATACGAAATTGAAAGCTTACATTAGTGCAGATATCCTGAAATGACCATTCAACAAAGCCAACGAGGAAACGATTATGTGATCACACTATATATTTTCACCAATCTATTTTCTGCAGTTCTCATAAACTTGGCAACTGCAAGCAAAACACCTGCCTCCTTGGGGTAGTATAATAATACCCTGTTCATTGTTGTTACTAGCCCGATGTGCAGAGTAAGGTTTTGGCTTTTAAAATTATTCTGGCCTAATTCATTTTTTAAATTAGACATTTCATTTAATTGAATATTTTTGTAATATTACGTGTACTAATTTTATTTACATCTGCATTATAATGTTTTATATTAACATTTTTACATGCTATACTCATATCATTAATTTGATCCTTCCGTTTTTCTAATAACAGCTTTTTTTTTCATTTAAATAAAGTTTTTTTTATTTTAAGTAATTTTAAATTAATTTATATCGTATAGAGGAATTCTTGATATGCATATTAGTTTGCTAAATTTGGGGAATTCAATATTTACTTTTAATTTCATTTCTACATTTGATTTGCATATGCATATACAAGTACGAAACACGATGTCCGAACGGTTGAAAGGAGAGTGAAATAATCTAATTTCCCCTGAAGAGTCGATATTGTTTCATTATCTTTTCAATTGTTCATTTTTAGGTAATTTTCTTTATACAGCTATTATTATAATTAGCAATTTTTGCTTCACAATTTTATGCATATACACTACTATTAGCCATTGCTTATAAAGCAGTTTTTTCATCCGAATTTCTCTTTTACTATTTAATACTTTTAAAACATTTTCTAAAACTTTTTAAAATTTTAAATAATGTTTAAATATTACTTAAAAGCTATGAATTTGTAAATTGGAATTTATTTAAACTTCAAATAAATTATAATTCGTTTACTTTATTGGCTTTCTTAATTTTAAATTGAAGTATAGGAATTTTAATAGGAGCATTGCCCTTTAATTATAATTATGTTTAGTTAAATCATTGCAGTTAAATCATTGCAGCCTAGGCGTAGGATTCTTAATAGTCCTTCCTTGCATTTGTTCGTTTGTTTATGTTTATAGTATATATGTATATGTCATAATTTAATGCGTAAGAGGAATCGAATCTTTAACTGCTTGCAGTCTTAGATGGCTGAGTGGAAAGACGAAAAGATGTCGCTGACATAAATGAATTTTGAAGAAGTTCCAATTTTTATTTTCATGCATAATAAAAACATCTTAGTAGACATTTATACAATCATAATGAAATACGATATTTTTATGTACACTGGTTTTAAAACTAAGACCTAAGCATTTAAGCACGGTAAAGCAGCGCTGTGTTGGCAGAGGGGGAATATGTAAGGTACAAAATATGAAAACAAGTTTCTAATTTTAATTGACTATAACCTCTTTTATTTTTTATTTAATTTGGGGACTTCCTCTGTCTATCTTAAAAAAAGCTCTATAAGTCTAACCTGCGTCATTCAAATTAATCATGCGATCCTACGTTACGCTTGATGCAGATATCTCTTGACCAATCATCAAATTGTAAACCTAAACTTTTTTAACTCGAACTGAAACTTTTGATTCTCTCCCTTCTTCATCTGAAATTTCTTCCTCACTTTTCGCTTACGCTTTCCTCTTGACAAGCACTTTGCTACTAAGTTCTTTGTTCACTGAATATGTGCTAAGCTAACAAAAATGTAAGGCGCATAAGACGATCGTTTGTATGTGAACCAAATAATGCGAATCCTGCATTGCTTTTCTCAATAATAAAACTATCTTGAATCCGGCCGTGTTTACCTTGCCAAGTTTCTTCGCTACGCATCTATTACTCATCCGCCAATCTCCAAATCATTCATATCATATAGTATATATGTGTGTATGTGTATGTAATAAGATGACTTCTAGAAAGCTGCGATGGTTCTCTTGAGTTGTTATCTTGGGGGGGGGGGGACTTTACTGCGTAGTTAGAAAAATGAAACTCGAAGGAGAGACTTAATAGACAGGCGTGGACGAATTTAATATAATTTTTATCCCTGTGTAAGAACTAATTATCGAAAATGTATGATCATGAGCGCAATACCCACCCCCACAGTTTTATGTAGAGTATCACATTTTAGATAATGGCATAGTTAATAGCCCGACCAAGCTAACGAGGCTAAGTAGCCTCTTGGCTGCAGGAGAGCTGAAGATAAAAAGTCCGCAATTATCCAATATGGAGGCTCATCAAGAGAAGATTTTGGTTTAGATTAGAAAGGCTTCAGTTCTCGAGATTTTGAGTTTAGGTTCCGAGTTAGCTACGTAGCTACGTCATCAGTGTTACGCAAGCCATGTAAGATGGATTGATCTAGAAATGACGCAGTTCAGAAAAGCTATTATTATGTTTTTTAAAATAGAGAGGGTCAATGAAGGGGGTTACCGATATTTTAAATTATGATAAGTCTGTAAAATAATATGCCCAAAAAATAAAACAGGCCAGACATATTTGCGTAAAGTACATTAATTTAAACATAAACCATTTTCGCACTAAAATTGATTATCAAGCGTAGATTAGGAGTCGAAAGTACAAATTTATGAAATTTTGGCAATTGTAAAGCGATTCTATGCCCAACGGCTTTGAAAACTATTTATTTGTTTATGTTTAATTTTGAAAAATTATTTTGCTCCTTAACAAGAGGGTCTTGACCGCCTTCAAAAGCGATAGAATTTTATTCAAAAACTATGTCATACTAAACTGCTTTTCTTCTCTAATTTTAAATTTTACCTTCAGTTTGCAATATAAAATTATCAAAATCCACAGTGGAAAAGACAAATCGAAACTGAAAACAGTTTAAAGTCAAAATGCATAAACATTTCAGGTGTAAAATAGATACCTTAGCAACATGTTAAATATAACTTAAAGTTATTTAGAATTTCTTTTAGCTTCCAAATATTAATTCCCTAATGCATTATCCTATTAAAAATGAAAGATGTTCTGCAGTAGTATTAGGAGTTAAACAATTTAAACAAAAACTAAGAAATTCTTTGCGCGATACTTTGTTCCATAATATCTAAAATTAATTTCAAAAGATTTTGAAAAAAATCTCTTCCTTTCTCATTAAGATGTGTTATTGCTAAATGCATTTGTATAGATTTTAGATAGGTGCTGTGTTCAAAATTAACGTATCTAAGTGCATTGGGAGTATGATCCATTCTACCTGGAGAAAAGTAATTAAAAGAGATTTCAGCATACAAAATGGATGAAAACAGATTCGCATTTGTAAAACTGTGCTTTCTATAGGTTTACCTCACTCATAGAGCTTTCATAACACATAGGTTTGCCACCATTTTCCTTAGAATGTAATGTTTTCCTCTGTAAAAACGCTCTATATATATTCTCAAAAGATTATGTTTTCAACCATGAATCAAAATATTTACAGACTATAAATAATAAAATGAAGTAAAATTGTCCAACAGTTTCGAAATTTATATCGTATCACATCCACCTCTCAAAAATCTGCGGACTTGCTGAAAATGTTCCTCTCAAAAGATAACGATTGAACAGCAATCTGTTTTACCTTCTGTATTTTAAAAATACCAAATCCGAGAATTTTATTTTTACACATAACCAGTTTCCTATCGCAGCTAAGTTATATCCTTTTGAATTTTATTATTTTACAAGATATTTTCCATAGTCCAAAAAGCGATTCTCTTTCTTTCGTGGACTTGAATATACTTATAAAACATTTTAGCATTTCTATTTTTCGATCTTGAGCTGTATTTATTAATTTTCGGATTTTTATACGTAATTTTATTCATATACCTATGTACCTTTATATACTATGCAGAACATAAATAACTGATAAATCCCGCTTTGGATCAATAAGAATTGAATTTTGTTAAATTAAACAAAAATAGATCTTTTTGCCTTGAAAAGCATTTCAGTATTAAATTTTTATTATTTTATTGTGACACACGAATTCACTTACCCATTATGATTGTGTATGAAGGGGGCAGTTTTTAAACTACAAAATGTTGTGTAGTTTTTTAATACATTAGTCATACTTTTATGCAGCTGAGAAAAGTTGCTTCCTGTTTCAAGAGTATTTGAAGCTTACCTACTTCAACTATCTATGTATCAGAGTCATTATTTCTATGTAGTTGCTTTTTGTTTCCCTTTCATTCCTTTTTTAATATTCTGTAAAATTTTGTGAAATTTGTTATTTTTTCATGCTTTGTGAATTTTTAATTTAATTGTGCTTCATCTTCTTATTAACTTTTATTTTTGTTTCTATATTTTTTAATCATTTTCATCAAATATTTAACACCATACCATTATGCAGGAAATTAGTAATATTTTTATTTAAAATGAGTAATATGATTGTATGCATGTTATAAAATATGTTATGTAAAACTAAGAGGGAAGAAGTTAGACATGAAAATAATAAATTTCATGTAGAAGAAATCTTTTCCACATCTGTTTGTTATGTTATACGATAACTAAAGTTTTTTCTTTAAAATTATTTCCTTTAGAGCTTAAAAAGCAAGGAATTAAAAGCAATAGAAAGATTCTATGAAATTTTTAAGCTTATCCCAAAGAACTTTGCAATAATGACTTCAGAACCGAACATAATTTAAGCTCTCAGAAAGCTCTTCTTTAATATTTAGTATTTAATGGATCAAATAAGTATTTCATTCTGTCCTGTTACTAAGACCACTTTCATTAAAGAGGAAAGGGTATTTCTAGAGAGTAAGATCAAAATTTAACAACTTTGTAGGATCCTTTTTCTATTTTTTCCTCTTGTAATCCTCTCTACGTAATTAAATTTTATGGAACAAATTCAAGATATAAACTTTGCATAAAATAAAATGTAAATAAAATTAAATAAATTAAGTTTAAATAGGCTTTACCTTTCAGAAAAATTACGCTGGACTATAAAAATTAAATATAAGCTGATATTTATTATCGCACTTCGATTTATTAACAGCATAATTCTTCAACTAAATTTAAACCTTTTTAAAATGAAAATACCAGTGTTCTTGGTAATTTCTCATTTTTTTTTCTTATTAAAATAAGGCAATATTTTCCAATTAAGCAGTTACATTATGAATTAAAAAGCTTTTAACCAACTAAAGTTCTAGAGACCAATAGAAGTTTCGGAACAGGAAATGAAAACAATCAACCGGTATTCGAGTAATTAATCTTCCGTTTGCTTACTGGACGTGAGAGCATTCACTCACGTTATGAGAAGACTCACGCAGAAATAAAATAATTCCTTCCAAGTTAAACATGCCTTCAAGCCGAGTTGGAAACCAGTCAAAGGAACTAGTTCCAAAGCTAGTCTTTTGTAGTTTTTCCCAAGTTTTACGTACATACGAGCCAAATCCCTTCCGAAAGTTCTCCGCAAAGGCATCCCTTTATCTAAGAAGTTAGCCCTCGTGTGCTTCGGCATGTTCATATAACCTAACCTTGATTGTTAAATTCTCAGTTTACGCAATCTAGTGCGTCATTCAGCTCATTCTGAAAAACTGAAAAAAAATGCAATCGTGGCAACGATGTTAACAAATATTTCTTAAAATCTAAATTAATATTTTTCTAGCAAGACATTATACTGAAAATAGCTTTCTAATGACTGAACATTTTTCCAAAGTAATGTTGCGTTAAAACTGCAGCCAAAATGTGTTATAACTGTAGCATTTCTGGCTTTATTTGCATTAGCATTTACTACTGCTAGCATATTAGTAATTGCTAAACAGATAACAACTCTAATAATAACTTTTTTAGCATTTTACGTTTTAGCGAATATTATGAAATATTACTGAAAAACTTTTTATCCTATAAATTTATTTATATCATTTAGCTTACATTTTATTTAGCTTGCTTCAATAAGCTTATATTCTAAGCAGCTATGTATATATATATTCAAAAGACAATTAAAAGGTAATTTAAAAATAAATATATATGTATCCTTCCTATAAGTGCTACCTAAGTGCTAACTGAAATCCTTTATATTTATCTTTAGAATGCAAGCTTCGCTTAAGCATTTTATAAAATTAATCTTCTGATAACCTGAAAATTCAAGTCTATAACGCGGTGAAGATCCTTGGGCTGCAGATTCCACCATCGAATAGAAGATATACCTCTTTTGACTAATGTTTGAGAATCAGAATTAAACGCAGAAGGCCCCAGAATTTCGAATTCCTATCTCAAAGCTTTACAGGAACTATTCAATTTACAGAACCAATATCTTTAACAATAATTGCTGGGTGTAATAGGAATATAGCTTCTTAGTTGATAAGGATATCTATAATAAATCCCCGTCATTTAATATTCAATTCCAGTTTCGACACAAAAGGCATTTTACTGTTCAAGACTGCATTTAATGCAAAATATTTAAACGTCTAATTGAGCATTAAGGAATGCACTTTGTGTAGATATTTTGATGTAAACTGCTCTCATTTAAATGACAGTATTTAAAGCTTGACGTGTTAGTTACTCTAAATATAAACACTTAAAAACCTGACGTGTTATTAAAGTAAAGATCTTTTCAGTAAATACACGTACAGCCTGCGTTCATATGCTTGCGTGTATATATATATATATATATATATATATATATATAGAATTTGGAGATATCTGTAATGGATTTGGCAATGGTTTATTGCGCTTTAATCACCTGGAGAGATTTTCCTCCGTAAATTGAATGATGGCACTTTCAGACAGATTCAGTTGTAGATTCAACGCAATTTTATTACTGGCTAACATAAATTTTTAAGCGTATAATCTGATTCACACGTCATTATGGGCACAATATGCACCCCCAATTTTTTGGAAGCTTACATCTTAAAACATACAATGGATGATAGAGAAGGCCAAGCAAGCGAGAAAAGTGCCGACGCATTCAGAGAAAAGGTGAGAGAAAATTTTTAGTTCTCAACTAAAAAATTTCATTTAGGAATTGGCCAAAAGGTGTCTGCATTGCCACGTTACATAAGATCTTACGATGCGGATTAATTTTGAAGTGACACTATTTAGATTGATATGTCGTAAATAGTTACTATTTTTAGGACAGAAAGGGAAAATACTCAAAATAAAATGAAGGATAAGAAGAAGCTAAAAAGAATTATTTTATATTAGATAATCTCTCTCCAACTAACTCGATTAAAGAAGAAACGTGCTAACAGTCATGATGTCACTTTGAAGTCTTTTTCCCAATGTTCGAAATTTAAAATGTTCATACCTACAATAAATACTTCGTAATTCGAAAGCCTCATGTGTGCAAATTAAAATGGAAATGAAATTATAAATTATGTAAAAATTTAGGATTATATCAGTGAGTAACGGAAACAAATTTCTAAGGTAGTAACCCATAACAGTAGAAAGAAGTTTACACACTAATACCAAAAGTGCAGAGAAATTCATGAAAAATATGATATAGAAGTGAAAAATAAAAATAGCACTGATTTATATGAATAATTTATTTCTTCGAAGCAAGAGAAAAATCTTTCAGATGCTTTTATTGGTTGATGGTCTCAGATGCTTCCTTGGCCACCGAGATCTCTAGATCTCTTACTGATGGGTAATTACAAATATTATCATAAACCAAATCAACAGAATTAAAAATAATTGAACCGAAATGTGTAAAACGAATGTAAAAGGAATTAATCCGATTATTAAATAATTTAAGGAAAATAACATTGAAAATTAATTCCATAAAATGCGCATTAAGTCCAAGCTAAAATAATGTTTCAGGTAAAAGAATTAACTTACACGTCAACGAGACGTTACAGCTAGATGGATAACATTTTTTAAATTTATAAATATTCCCTTTTCTTTCCTTTTTAGTAACAAACGGGCCAATAAAATTAGCAAAGCAACAACCTTGCATTTGGCTTACATTTAGAAGTGAGGAACTCTACATTTACTTCGAAATTCTAAGTTAATGTTGGAAGTGAAGAATCTAAGAACTAACAAGCGAATAATCGCTTAAGTTCGGCGACAAGAAACAACAAGATAGAAGGGTAACCAACCCTTTATTATTCCAATAAGATTTAACAAACTCCGCCTGAGAGTGTACAAACAAAGCCCGCACTTGGGCTTGAACTTAAAAGACTAAGAATTAAACTAAAACTAAGATTAACTAAAGAAGTATAGCCGAAGCTATCAAGGTTTAAATTGAGTTGGCCCCTTAACTTATTTGACTACGAAGCTTAGCAAGGGCCTGAGTACGGCCGAGCGTAATAACAGCTTTGAGAGAGAGAGAGTGGCCAAAAAGGCAGAAAATCAGAAACTCTGATTCTCTCTGACTCAATAAGTAACTTCGTGGTTTAAATACCGCTCCTTCTCATTAAATATTCAGCAAGATTCCAAACCTACGTTCTGGCCGGAAGTAGTAAGTTGAAGTTAAGAATTTGACAGGAAAGGAACTTTAACTTAAAATTTAACTGTTAATAAAATTAACATAATTCTTACAAAGTTACTAGTCGATTATATGTGGCCTATGTGGTCAATTATTATCAGCCATTAAAATGAAAGAATAGGCCTTCGCGGTATTTAATCACTGGAACGTCGTTGGAAGAGACACTGCTAGAAGTTACAGTAGCCTTCTTTGAACAGGAATCAGTTTTAGGCTAGTGTGACAGCCTAAACCTCATTCCTGTTCAAATGAGGCTACTGTGACTTCTAGCAGTGTTTCGTCCAACGATGTTCCAGTCATTGTGTTCTACTCCTTACTCTCTCCAGATCATACTAAGATGTGAGACACATTGTAAAGTATCTAAACTCGTCTATGAAGAGTACTAGGCGCTTTGCTCCCTTGTTCATCTCAGTCGCTGTGTTCACTGTGAATGAGTAATTTGACTGAGAATAGAGTCTGTACTGGCAAATAGTTCAAGTATATTCAGAATTCCTTTCATAATAGAAATATTCTTCTTCTGATAGTTACAAAATGATCTAATATAAGCTGAAACACCGTTATGCTTTGAAATCCGAAAGAGCCAGGAAAAGATCTTCAGAAGGAATTGTCACCAGTGGGCGCTTGAAAACTGAATCAGCACTATACATTCCTTGAGAAACTGATTACAAAATCTATGGACAACACAAAAGTTGGCATTTAGCCGCCTTGCAGTTTCAGCTAGATACAAATGATAACCAGTAATCAAGCAAATGATTTTTTGGGATATTGCTTTAACGGGCCTCTCAGAGAAATTTTTAACAAATGCAAATAAATGCCTTACCCAAATCAGTCTCTTTTCATATATGAAACATCGTCAGAGTTTCCTGCGTTTAGATTTAAATACGAAAGTTTCCTAATTTTTCCTTTGTCATATTTTTATTACTTTTATCCTTTACTACTTATTTAAATTTTATTTTATATCATTATCGTTTGTTTTTGTAATAATGTAGCGGAAAAAAAATATTTGTTTCTTAACTTCTAGACGGAAGTGTATTTGTTACTAACTCTCATCGATAAATCTAGAAATTTACCGTTATATCTTGATTAAAGCACAAAATTTATTTATTTGATTAATTACCTACATCGGATTTATCGCTTTATATTAATAAACGTTAGGAATGATTATTAAAGACTAAAATTTATCTGTTCTGAAATACAGTAACATACATACATGTATACACACGATTTTATTTTCCATGAAGCATTGTCTATACGAAAGCATCAAATAATCCGTATTCCACAATTAGAATTTTCCATTTATCTCTATACTGCAGTTGCAGTTTTACGTAAAAGGATTTTTGTGGTTTTTCTAGCGGAAGTGTTAGGAATGTCTGGTTGTAAATAGGGTAGTCACGGATAACATTTTATTGAATATTTACTAGTCGTCCCTGATTTTTCAATTTGAGAATATACGGCTTTATGTCAGAAGTGCTGTTCTACGACTACAGAAATAACAGTTCATCCCGATATCTCATTGTTTATCTTTTTACTCCTATTGCCAAATGTTTCTTCAAGAAAGGAATCCCTTTTTTATGTATAAAAACTAAGAAAGTTATATTATTTACTTCTCAATTATTTTCGGCGAAAGAGTTTTTGAACTCAGTCTTATAATTTCAGGGATATTTTTATATATGGAATATTTCATCACATACGTTTCAAAACTATTTAAATTTATGAATTTTTCGAAATGCATAACGCAGTATTAGTTACTATATTGTGATATGTATTTAAAACTGTTTGAATATAAGAAGTATTTTGTAATACAAGTGTAAATGGTTTTTTTTTTTTTTTTTTTTTTTTTTTTTTTTTTTTTTTTCGTTTTTAGGCTACTCTTGGAAGAAAGAATGAAGAACTCAATCTCGGTGGAATTAATCGACTTAAAATCAACCCAAAAAAGCAAATTAGGGTACAAAAAAGTTTTGTTGGAGTACCACTTGACAAAATAGGCGGAGGAATGGTTCTTCGGGCTCGAGAGCAAAAAGAAGCTGAAGAAGAATCAACTGAGAACCAGAGAGATTCCCCAAACGTTCAGAATAATTTATTTAATGTAAAAAGGAAATCTAGAGAGTCTGCAAAGTTCAGCTACGATAATGCTAGTGTAAAAACCAAAGAAGAAATCGACAAATTTAAATTTCCCAATGATGGCAATCCGAGTCCTAGTGAAATTAATGTATCTAAATTAAGCATTAGAAAGCGAAATTTCGATGAGATCGATAGAGCTGGTTTCCGAAATGTGGGAAAAAGAAATTTTGATGAAATTGATCGAGCTGGTTTTCGAAGTATGGGAAAGCGTAATTTTGACGAAATTGATCGGGCTGGTTTCCGATATATGGGAAAAAGAAATTTTGACGAGATAGATAGATCAGGTTTTGACACAATAGGCAAAAGAAATTTCGATGAAATCGATCGAGCTGGCTTTCGAAACATGGGTAAAAGAAATTTTGATGAAATCGATAGGTCAGGTTTTAGCACAATGGGGAAAAGAAATTTCGATGAAATAGACAGAGCTGGTTTTCGAGATATGGGCAAAAGAAATTTTGATGAAATAGACAGAGCTGGTTTTCGAAACATGGGCAAGAGAAATTTCGATGAGATCGACCGAGCTGGCTTTCGAAACATGGGGAAAAGGAATTTTGATGAAATCGACAGATTTGGTTTTCAAAACATGGGAAAAAGGAATTTTGATGAAATAGATCGAGCTGGTTTTCGCATGTTTGATAAAAGGAACTTTGATGAAATAGATCGAGCTGGTTTCCGCATGTTTGATAAAAGGAACTTTGATGAAATCGACCGGTCTGGTTTTGGAAATATTAGAAAACGAAATTTCGATGAAATAGATAGATCAGGATTTGGTGACATTGGTAAAAGAAACTTTGATGAAATCGATCGATCTGGTTTCAGCAATATAGGTAAAAGAAAGTTCGATGAATTCGGCAAATACGATTTTGGATTCAATAATAAACGGAATTTTGATGAAATTGACAGAGATACTAATAGTCATATAGGCATTAGACAAACTGTACAGGAGGATGAGCCTGGCACATCTAATTTTCAGAAATACGAATACACTGATGAGCTTGGAAAAAGTCGTTTGAATGATGAATTAAATGCATTTCGTGATGCTGATGAAAGAGGTAATCGAGTAAAATCCGCAATGGAGACATTAGAACAAAAAGGCCTTTTCAGGAAACAAATGTGAGTGTAGAAATTTTCATTTAGCAAGTAAGTTAATAAAATTCTTAAGTGAACAGATGCAAGTTAAAATCTTTATGATGTAAAAGAGTAGAACTGAGCTGTTGAGCAGTAGCATTTTAAATTAAGCTGTAAAATTTCATAAAATTTCAATTAATTTAGTACATTTTTTTTATTTATCAAATGACTCAGATTATAAAAATCTAAACTCATTATAACTGTGTGTGAAAACTGTAATACTAATACCTATATGAAATTTTAAATACAGAAAATTTCTCTGATACTTGTGCAATAATTATCAAAAGATTTTCAAGGTCTCGTTAGAAATGAAAAAAAAAAATCTTTTGCTGGACAAGTTTATCCATGTCGTAAACTGTTTAACTATTTCCCATGTAAAATGTAAAAACGAAACTAAGTATACCTTTTAGTTCTGACAGAACTCATTTTGTTGAAGTTTCCTCACCGCTGAAGTCTACATTTGTAAAATTTCTGTTCAAAATAATCTTTATTCAGGACATGAAGTAAGAGTCATAAATTAAAATTCAATAAAAGAGACTGCAGTTAAAAGTTTAACAGATCAGCTTCATGAACTCAGCTTTATGAAATCCACTTTATATGATACTTTAAATCAGTCTGTAAATGGTTTTCATTTTATTCGAGGTAAGTTCTTAAATGACAGAAAAGAACTCATAACTGAAGAGATGGAGTAAACATTGCTGCAATTTTGTAAATTAATTTTTTTGTGTGTCAAAGTTCTTCCGAAATCACTTGTGCACTAAACATATTGTGTTTTGTTAAAAACTCTTTTATTCTTTCAATAACTATTTTTCCATTAAAAATCTGAAGTACAGAAAAGAAGAGATGCCCATAGTAAACAGGATGTAAGATATCTTACATTAATTAACCATTAATTAAGTCTTTAATATAACTTCTTCTTTCCATATTCCTCAGCAGAATGCAAATTAGGTTTTCGTGTATTTAAACTGGAGGTTTTGAATGTTTTTGTAGTAGAGCTTTTGGCAATCATGTCATGCTGTTATTATCTCGCCAGCTATGCTTAAAAGTTATATTCCGACTTTAGCATCTCGTTAGCCGATGTTTTAAAATACGCGTCGGTAAAATATCTGAGCCATGTCAAATTAGTTTATTTGGTGTGTAGTCTACATTTCTAAGTTTGAATTTAACTTTATTGTGTTAATTTAAAACTCCAAAGTAGTGGAAGTTTCGTCTGTAACACAAGATGTGCTCATTTTGTTATAGTAAAGACTAAATAGAAAGGTTATTTTAACCTTCTTCGGTATTTTGGGAGCTATTTAAGACATAGCGATAGCTCGCTATTAGTCTAGGAGGGTCTGCAGGACATTTAACTCTAGCTTCCAGCTAAGTAGAAACCCCACAAGGATATTATGCCCAACTGCTATGAGGATTTTTCTGAATACATAAATAAGGGGCAAATAACATATAAAACAGAATTGATTTGCGATTTAAAAGCAAAATAAATGTAGGGAAAGAAATTACACTTTTTGTAAACTTAATTTTAACGGAATTAAAGAAATTCTTCAAAATTTTCTTCTTCCATATGGTAAAACAATGCTCATCTCCCAATATTAAGCCACACTTTTTGAAATGCTCTGCAGTCAAATTGGTCAACTGTCGCGTTAAAATTTGCAATCAGATCTTCCGGTCTGCTTACTGGTGACGGATAAACTAGAAATTATTCAGTAGTAGCTTCAACCCAATGGATTGGTTGCCTCGTTATCAGTGTCAAAGTAAAATAGTAGTATCTCAACGCAAGATTTCCGAAGTCGATCGAAACAAAGAAAGCAAACACCTGGCCACTCAAGTGACTCAAAATAGTATTAAAGTGCACGAAACTTTCAAACACTCGGTGATGTAAGTTGAGCTATTTTTCGATAATTATATATTTTGTTAATTGTTTTCGGTTTCTAAATGCCATAATAAGTCTATTGTGGTGAATAAAATTATATAAATCTAATAAATAAACCAGCTGTCTTAAATATCTTGTCTTTTAAATAGGAAACAGATCCTTAAAAAATAGGTATTGTGCCACTGCGGGAACAAACGTAATAAAAGACCGGTTATGGCAGATTTTTCTTGTAAAACGCATATAAGAAGCATTTTAAAGCTAGAAAAGATAAAGCTTAAAGTTGAAGAAGTACTTTAACGGGGTCGGAAAGGTTTGAGATTTCTTTTCACATGAGAAGACTTAAATTTTTTCATTGGAATTGGATAAATTGTGAGAGAAGTATAGATAAACCAGTGAATGCAAAGCAAATTTACTGTTCATAATATAGTTTCGGAACACCTTAAAACAAATTTGATTGAAAACAAACTGAGAATAGGGTTTCCGAGGCGTTTCACTGAACTCAAATAAAAGTTGATCATTAGAAATATTATTTGTAATCTCAAAATCAATTCAGTAAACCTGATTTTAAAAGTCAAATAAGTGTTTAGGAAGCCTACTAGTATCTAAACTGTTTGGGGTATTTTTTAAAAAATATAAATTTCATAGCCGAATGACTAGAAGAAGGTCATTCCTCATTAATGTGAACTGAAGGGCATGATTACAATTCGATAAGACCTGTTCTGAAAAGCACCAAAGCAGCCGTTTGTCGTACCAACCAGTTATCAACTATATACTTCCAAATACAAAAATGCTCCAATGGAGGTAAAAATTCCAGTCTTGATGTTTTTTAATTTTAAAAGATAAACTTTGTAAAATTTATTCAGTCTAACATTTGATATGTTACATTTTATACATTAGATTTCGTAATTTTTATAAAACTGATTTCTTTAAATTTGAAAACACCAAAACATAAATATTTGAGTCATTAAAAGCATTTCTGTGATTGGAAATATATATGCCTACGGCCAACTGGTTGCGAAAATAAAGGCCTTGTAAGTAGATACGTTGTACACACAAGGTGTTTCAGCAAATCGGTTACAAGCTTTGAGAAAAGATTGAGTACAGCTAGATAATGGGAAATCATATAGCAATACATGGTCGGAAACGCTGCGGCAGTAAAGACACAAAACACAAAAAAGGAAGGACACGAACAGTGTGATAAAACACGTTTTATTTTGTTTAGTACAGCAGAAACCAACAAATATGAATGAAAGCAGGTAACGATCGTCATTAATGAAGGTGTTCGAAGTTACGACCCCGGACCGTGATGCAGGCCTCACATCTCCATGAACGATGCATGACGCACGGTTCCCGCATCACGATCCCGGTCGTAATTTCGAACACCTTCTTTGACAACAATCGTCTGTTTTTCTGTTTTTATTTTTTATTTCCGCTGCACTAAACATAGTAAACATTATTCTCATCCTGTCTGTGTCCTTTCTTTCTTGTGTTTCGTGTCATTACTATCGCGCCAAAAAAGCGTTTCCGACCATGCATTGCTATGAGTTTTCGCATTGTCTAGGTGTACTCTATCTCTCCTGAAAGTCTGTAACCGATTTTCTGAAACACCCTGTATATGCCCTAATGCATTTTTTTACCATTACCCTTGTATACAAGAAATATATGATATAATATTTATTTGACGTTATTTTAAATTTATTTTTCTATTTTGTTTATTTCTAAGAAGAGGCATGTAAGAAAAGTATTTCTTTTAATTTAAATTTTATTTAATTATTCTTTCAAAATTGTTTGAAGTGCAGGACCTTTATGAGTTGTCTTTTTAGTTCATTTAAACTCAATTCCACGCATGAAAGGAGCAATATCCTCACCACACATACGAGAATAAACTGTTCTCTTTCTTTCCTTCTTTTTTTTTTTTTTTTTTTTTTTTTTCCGTTACTTCAGGTTTTCACCAAAACAAGGTAAAAACAGTTGAATTCGTAAAGAATGACACATTTTATATTCTAATGCAGGAACTTTCAAACCCAAACATATTTAGAATCCACAAGAGTACTTTTATAAAATTGTACTAATTTGTCTGTTTCTTTCTGCGATTACTTGCTATTTTACAGCTTTTAGGTTCTTCCCTCCGATAATGAAAAAAGCATAAAATCTAGTAGTCCTCGTGTTTAAACCACAAATAAAGTAGCTTTGAAAAACTTATTTGATTTATCTGCATTGCCATACTGTAGTTACAACACTTTTCGTATAATTTTACTATGCGATCTCAGTATTCAGTACTGTATAAAGATATCATGAATAAGCATCGGAAGACATCATGAATAAGCATCACTGTAATCACCACTTTAACTTTTCAAATTATTGTTAAAATAGTATTTATTTATATACATTAGAATAAAAAGAAAAGTAAGAAGAATAATCGTTACAACATTTTGTACACGTCCTATGCTCCCCATCGCTACCCGCGCGCTCATCTAGATGGCGCTTTAGGATTAATTAACTCAGCTACAGTCATAATTCTTACAATATATTAAATAATCTTTGTTTTATACAAGGAATCTTAAAAAAATAGTGTGGGCATTAGAACACTCTCTTATGCATAAGGTGTCAATAAAGTATTATATGTTACGTTCACTGCCCTCGAACAGAATGCCGTGTACTTGCTAAATTATCATTTTGAACAGGCATTGTGTCTGATACATCATAACAGCTGGGTAATGACTTTTCAGTTGTTCTCTTAATATTTTATTATTAAAATTATGGTGTTGCTGCTGACGAAGTACATCGATATCTGGAGGACACCGACATGGTTGTAGCTGTAAGTTTAACAGATGCAAAACGCTGTCGGAAATATATACATGTATAATTCAGTTTCTTTCAAAGTTCCAGTTTATGCAATAAAAATGTTTGATTTTAAAACAAATGTAATTACAACCAGGTGATATTTAGCTTGAAGACTTTTTATCATAGCTATTATATTATAATTTAATGCTTGATGAAATAACCTAGCAGGCAGTACACGCTCTGATTTTATCCTCTAAAACCTTCATTTAAATACTCTTTACCTCATTTCAATATCGCGCGAGCTAAAAATTTACGTTCCGGCGAGGAAATAGAAACAAGATTGATAGGAAAGGATATTAACATAAAATAATTGATTAGAAACTTAAATTATAGTTTACAGTTTGAAAGTTAGAATTTAAATACTCATTTAAAGGGTATTGTATCCAGTGTACAAGATTATTATTTTAATGTTTTTTTAATTCACATTTTCTCCACAAAAAGTTACGCTACGACTTTCTGTCATTCACTGTTTGATTATTTTAATATATTTGCCAATATTGCATAGTGTTATACAGGACAGTCCTGATGGTTTTCAAAATTACACTTTAAGCATCACTTTTATTGTATCAAAAACAAGTAAATCTTTTAAATTAACTATATCAGCACCTTTAAAAAAGTCTGTTTTTTACAGTTGCATATTAATCATTAATTTATGTATTTTTATTCATATTTCACTTGCTTTGTTGAAGCAGCCATGTAACAAATAATTGAAAGATCACATAGTCCATGAAATTTAGAGGCCTGATTTCTTAGATGTAACCTTTTATAATTGATGCTAAATAATGTCATAAACTTGCATATTTAAATATTGAATATGATTTTTTTTACTGTACGCAACATCTAAGGAAATCAAAGGTTACTTGCATCATCCTAATCTAAATCCTGGGTACGCCCATGGGCGAATGGAACCAATATGGAAACAATGTGAAAGTGACTAAAGGCTCCATTTTAAAAGTCGCCAGTTTAATCACATTTCTCCATATTGCACCAAACCTCAAGATCCTATTATTCCGAAAATAACTGAGCTGATTAAGCTCAAAATACAATTTATATACAGCCGCTTTAATGCTGCATTAAAGGTTAAATTAAACACATTGTGTTTAAGGCAAACATTTATGAAAAATTGCATAATTTATTTTATTGAGTAACATTATCTTTCGAATTAAAAGTTTACATTTAGAGACTTCTTTCTAACTAATTCTTAAGCTTTTTCGTAGATTTAATAGTAATCAAAATACACTAAAAGAATTTGCTTCGAAGCTACATAAGGTTTCGAATTGCTCCTCACTCCTTATACCAAGTGCATAAGAATCGAAGTCAAATATCAGTTCTAAGATCCACCTAATATCACCACCAGATAGGTTGAAGGGAAAAGTCAGGATTACAGGAGAAGAAAGCATCCTATTGACTGATGGCTTAAAACCTTTCCGCGCAATGGTGCGAAGACAAGGAAGTTAGATTCTATCATTCTTTGAAAAGAAAGCCGTCCGTCAAGTTACTTTTACTACTTTCTTCTACTACATTGCGTAGACTTAACTCTTTGATTGCGGTATCTTTGAACTTCCTTATCCTTTGACAGAAACAGTGATTTTAATGGCAATCAGTTTTGCAGAAAAGAAGAAAAAAAGGTGTGTGTGTGTATATATCAGATCTTCAAGCTTTAACCCTCCGAACACAGGTTCAAAATTTAGAGCTTGTTCGGTCTTCACTGTGAGTTCCGTTAATCGAAAGTTCATTGAAAGCTACTTTTCGAAGAATGCGTTGGTTTATTTTCAAAAAACGTTTTGGAATGCTTTTGACTTCGTCAAAATGTTTAACAGCAAACAGCGGAAAATTTATTTCCGTTTCGAAAGATTTGCAGGAAATTAGTTGTAACATCTTCTAGAAAAATATAGCTTTCTACACTGACTACTGGTTATTTAGGTTTACAGTATATTAGGTTGAATCGAGCTCAGGTTTTCCTTGTTATATGAGTCGTTTATTCGAAAGATCTAAAACGGAAAATGCAATATTATTATAAGCTGCTGAAGTAAGACATTCTCTAATGCTTTTAAATATGAAATAAAATATTACCATTGCTCTTCTTCCCATGCATTCGGTATAAAGGTCATATTCCGATCTGAGAATAAAAATGCCAGACGTTATTATTATTTTTTTTTGTTGTTGTTGTTGTTGTTCTTGTAAGAAATACAGTTCTCTCCCCATATTTACTTTTCTTCTTAGGTTCTTTTTTTAATCGCATACCTTGAACTTCGTTACTCATACTAAGTGAGTTAATGCAGATTTCCTTAATAAGAACTTTAAATCGGATTGTATATTACTCAACTGCCATATCTGATACTTTAATTTTATTTTTTTAACCTGCACACTTTTATACAGGATGTTTATTTCTAAACTGAGACTACTCAGAGGCATCTGCAGCTCGATCTATAAGGTGGAATTCCACCAAATGTGGTCGAGGGACAAATGACGGCTTGGGAAGAAAGATTCTATGAAAGAAATAGTTCTGAAAGTTGCCGATAGGGGAAAATGTAGCGCTGTTCTAGACTATACATCTGAAAATTTGCACGAAGGGCAGGTAAAATTTGAAATTGATCCGTTACGTAAGCGACAGCAACGTTAGTAGTTCAGTCTGTAAAGATAATGGAAAACACCGAAAGACATCCCGATTGTTAGCTGGGCTCAACATGCGTCTCACTTTACCTCAGGACGCATTACTTATGAAGTTATTTTATCTTCCTCAATCAAACGCAAACGCCGTTCTTTATGAGTTTAGAAGACTTAAAAATCTATGTAAAGGCCCTCTATCAAATGATGCATTAGAAGGGGCGATTCAGAAGTTTAAAAAAAACCCAAGATCCTTAGCAGCTCAGTTTGGTATACTGCGGAGACCAGTGTCAGAAGAGACAGTTACTGATGTTGCAACTGTAGTCGTTGACTGCACCACGGGATCATTGCTGGTAATAGCAGTACCGCGGTATAGCGCTAATCTTGGATTTGAATCCTTCAACAGCATAGCAAGTTTTGTGGAAAGTTCTTCTCTTCTATCCATACAAGATAAGCCGCATGCAGGAATTAAATCACAATGATTATGATAAAAGAGTGGCCTTTGTTCTGACATTTCTTGCCAGAGTGGAAGTCGACAAGGTTTCGCCGTGGAGAATTATATAGGAAAATAAGACCTATTTTCACCTAAATGGGACTATTAACACTCACAATTTTCGAATTTAGGCATCCGAGCAATTCCATGCAGTTCAAGAAATCCTATTACATTCAACAGAAATCACTGTTTGGTATGGCTTCACAACAAATTCATCAGTGAACCATTCATTTTTAGAATATTACCTTAACAGAAACACAAACCTATACCGTTAATCACGTAAAGGTATCATGATATACTGATTAGTTTTCTTATTCCCTAACTTCAACAGAGGCGGTTGCTATATCAGATAACTTTTATGCAGGATAGAGCATCGCCTCACATTGATCCATCGGTTACAGCGGCAACTGCGCCATCACTTTGCACAAGCAAGGGCCATAAGTCGTTTTTTTCCACTTTCATAGCGGCATCGCTTCCCAGATCTAACTCCATGTGACTTTTCCCTGTGGAATTATTTGAAGTTCAAAGTCTATTTTGGTGTGTCCTGACTTCGACGTCCTTAAATGACAGTATATCTCGGGCTGCGCTGAGTATGCCAGATGACATGTTACGTTCGGCTGTCAATAATGTAATCTACGGAATGCAGTTTGTGATCTACGAGAAGGTGGTCCTATTGTAAGACCCTTTTAAGGTAGCTCATTTGCTGCATTATTGTGTAGACTAGAACAGTGCCAGTGTTGCCAGAAAATTTTCATCTAAAGTAGTAAAAACAGACTCAAAAAGTAGCAAAAAATCGGAAATGACGTCATAGATCACGTGATGTTTGTGACGTCATAGTTTCCCATGCTCACATGACCTCTGACGTCATCACAAATTTACTATCTATTGGGTTCCGTAAGTTATAGAATGTATTCGATTCTTAGCCGTTTTAATTACATATCTTAGCTTTAACGAAAATTTTAAAACTATAGTGCTCATTTTCAATTATTTAAATATTCATTTCTTTTTTAATTAATTCTCATTTAATTTAGGTTATATTTTTTAATTAATTTATCATATCCATTCTTAAGAAATTCCTCACTTTTAGATTGTTAGCGCTTTTGTACTAAATTTTTTGAGTTGGCAGTTAAGTTTTTTAATTAATTGGTTTTTTAATTGTGAACATTTTAATCGAGGATTGTTTTTCAGTGAGTTTTCCGTTCTGCCTGGTGGATTAATTTCAGATTCTGATTACTAAAGAAAGCCCTGTTCTTTCACGGTTAAATTTACTTGTTTTGTTACTTAGAAAAATGCCGTTGCTTTGATTTTTAAGTCATTTCTTGCTTAGTTCTTAGCAATATTATAATCAGAAGAATTAACTTCATTTCTTTCTGTATTTGTGCACCCAATATATGTTTCATTTCTTTCTCTGTTTGGGTACCCAATATATGTTGCTTTTCTTTCTCTGTTTCGATACCCAATATGTGTTTCATTTCTTTCTCTGTTTGGGACTCAAGCTGCAAGTTCTTTTGTTCGATTCGTTATTACCATAGAACTGGACTTAAAAACAACACTGACTTAAAACTTAAACTGAACTGACTTAAAAACAAAACATACGGGAGGTGAGGGGGGAAGGTAGAGGTTTCGAAGCAGGGTTTTTTTTTTTTTTTTTTTTTTTCCATTCTTTCTTTTTCTACTTTTTCCCTTTCCCCCTTCTCGTTATACCAGGATCAGGCTGGGCAGCCTTAAAGGAAAGCCCACATGTAAGTTGGATTGCTAGATGCCAACTTCTATTTGAGCCTAAATTAACTGTTTTTTCTTATGTAAATTATTTTTAATTGATACATTATTTTAACATGAAAGCATTTTACGATATATTAAAAAACTGAAGTCGCAAAAAATAGCATAAGGAAATGATGGTGTCGCAAAAATTTCGCAAAATCGCAAATTCTAAAATTTTAGTAGCACAAGTTTATCAAAAGTCGCAAATTTGCGAAAAATCGCACGATCTGGAAACCCTGAACAGTGCCACATTTTTCCCCATCAGCAACTTTTGAAACTAATTTATCCAAATTTGGCGGCATTCCAGCTTATCAAGCTACAGATGGCTCTGTGAATAGTCTCAATTTAAAAAAAAAAAAAAAACACCCTGTGTAAAAGAATTCCAATAAGCATTAATCCTTAAGTTATAATATACGTAATTAAAGAAAGCCGCCGTACACTTATATCATATTGTGCTGTTACAAATAATAATACAAATTCATTGATTAAAAGCAATACTATTTAAAAGTGCTAAACATCATTCATGTAGAGTAAAACGTGTAAACTGTGAAGGAAAATGAAAAAAAAAAAAAAATATGAGCAAAATACTTGTTCTTTCTTTTGAATATAATATCTTTAACTAATAAATGCTATAATAATACTTTATTTTACAGGTAAGGTAACTCCTCAGAAGTTTATTCATCCGTGTCTCATGTTTTATGCTGAAAACTATGGTGTTCTACATTAAATACAGATGAAACTCTATGGTTGCTTCAGTCGAATATAGAATGTAGTTGAAATGTAACATATCTCTAAAAGAAATAAAATGTATCACTGGAAAATCGAATGAATTCATAATCTACTTCGAAACGCTAAATTTAATCACTCTAGTACCAGGACAAGTTCAAAAGAGGAAAATAGTTTTGAAGCCACTTGATTGTAAATACTGTATTTTATTTATAAATCAGAAATATATTACGATGTAGATAGAAAGAGATTATAAAGACAACAAATGGTACGAAATTTCTTTATCAAAGAAACGGGATTTTTTTATTGATTTGATTAATGTCTTAATATCCGCCGAATCATACTGAATGCTATACGAAAGCCTTAAATATTTGTATAAAGCATAAGAACAGAAAACATTGTTTCAGTAGGGTACAATTAAATAGATCATTTATTAAGTCAGACTTCTAATAATTATACATAAATAAAAATCTATGTTTTTAATGTGAAATGTAATTTTCGACACTCTTGACATGTAAACCATTTTTCCTCAAACAAAGATGAGGAACTCTAAATTAATTTGATCAGCAACTGACAAAAGTATGACTAACCACTGAGTTAAAAATTTTAATGAGCTATTCATTAGAAGCATAAAAATAAAACTTGATCATTAATTGTAATGTGAGGTTTCTTTCAAACTTAGACATTTAATTTTAAAGGCGAAAAGTAATTCGCAGTATAGAGCACTGTTTTCTGTTTGCGAACAAAATAATAGAGCAAAGAGTAATCCGCGTAAGAATACGTATTTTTTTTTTTTTTCCCTTCCGGAGATAACTGTCATTTACTTTTCCTATATTGTCGAAAAAGGATCGTAGTGAATACTTGCAATGGGCTTCAAATGTCATTAAAACTATAAAAGGAACGCGGTTAAAGTGTGAGAAGCAGTGACACTCAATTCGATAGTGTTATGGCTAACATAATTATTTATCCCTTCGATAACTGTGCTGATACAATACAATATACACCGCGAAAGTGACATCCGTCCTAGCTCTTGCCGTACGGAATTGAACGTCATTTCTGCGGAAATCACTTAAATTGGCATACAAGGCCTGTTGTTCAGTACATATTATTTTCTTTTGTTATAAGATATTTTGAATAGCACAGTATTACATATGAACACTCTTATAACATAAATCAATGCTATATATAAGTGAAATTATATTGTACGTATACACATATATGCATTTGGCAGTGCATTAAATGAATACTATATTTGGTGTACACTGGTGTGCAAAAATTAAAAACTGGTCGAAAAATTAGCATATCAGCTGAACGAAGAGGCAGAGAGGACAGAAAGACTAATCAGGAGATTAAGTAAGGTGATGTACGGTAGCACATGCGCAGATATGCAGGTAGACGTAATGGGAGAGTGTCTGAGTAGTATAAAGCATGTTGTCGGTGTAAGATCAGTATTTCTGGGAAAGAGATTGCACGCCGTATAGCAGTTAAAATCACACCGAGTTGCTTCCTCAGCGAGAAATGGCGAATAATCAATCTGTTAGACGACATCTGGATGCTTTTACCCGAGGTCGAATCATTGGGAAGTTGGAGGAAGGCCGCAGTGTGACAAGTGTGGCTGCAGAGTTCGGAATTGCTCACAGCATCGTTTCACGACTTTGGAGACAATTTCAAACTACAGGAACAGCTATCCGGGGGTTTAGTAGTGGCCGTCCACGAGGAACCACACCCGCAGATGATCGGTATATTGCCTTACAGGCCAGAAGAAACAGGCGGCAGACAGCGGGAGAAATCGCTAGACACACGACACAGGCGACTTGACGACCAATATCGCGTTTTACCGTGGCCAGAAGACTGCACGGTGGTGGTCTGTTTGCACGACGCCCTGTACGGTGTGTACCTCTAACGCCTGCCCAGCGGAGAAGGCGTTCTTTGTGGTTCCGGGAACACCGGAATTGGAGAGACAATGAATGGGGACGAGTACTCTTTACAGATGAGAGCAGATTCAGTCTGAGTAGCGATTCTCATCGCATACTCATCTGGAGAGAGCGGGGAAGCAGCAATCATCCCTCGAACATCATTGAAAGGGACAGGTATGGAGGTGGCGGTGTTCTCGTTTGGGAAGGCATCATGCTTGGTCGTACAGACCTTCACATCTTCGACGCAGGTTCAGTCAACGGGACCCGTTATTGTAACGAGATTCTTCTTCCATATGTGCGTCTTTTTAGAGGCGCTATGGGTCCGCAGTTCCTTTTCATGGACGACAATGCACCATGTCATCGCACAGTAGCTGCCGAACAGCTCTTAGAGAGTGAGGATATTGAACGTATGGATTGGCCGGCACGATCTCCGGATCTCAATCCCATAGAGCATGTATGGGATTTTCTAGGCAGATGCTTGGCAGCTCGTACCTTACCACTAGTAACGATTCCGGAGCTTCAATTGGCGCTGCAAAACGAATGGGCAGCAATGCCTCAACAACTCATTGACACCCTCATTCTCAGCATGGGCAGACGCTGTGAAACCTGCCTAGCAGTCAGGGAAGATCATATCCCCTATTAAAGACCGGATGTTTCTTGCTGGACACCCATCACAGGGATGTTTCGGCCTTCAGTCGCATTGCGCTCCATGCTACGTTTTCAATAAAGCTTTTTTTATCCCTCTGATTTCTCTTTTAGTAAGTGTTGCTTACATTACTTATGTCCTTACGCATTGGGGATCTTACGGTATTAAATGTGTTGATTTGGAAAGCTTTTGTACAAAGTTATATTGAAAAAACCATCTCGTCCTTAATTTTTGCACACCAGTGTATAAATAAGTCAAATAGGATGCATTTAAGTGGTGACAATCAATGGGGAAGAAATATTTTTATACTACAGAAATATATAGACATTATGCAACATTGTTATTGGTATTTCATGTGTTAGGTTGGCATATTTACTATATTGGAATGAACACTTATATTACGAAAGTTAGATAACTGTATGAACAATGTATTACACCGGATGAGTACAAATATTTGTATATGTCAAGAACTTGATTCGATGGAACAAAGATTTTTATAACAAAAGAGTTAAATAACTACATATATGTAAAAAAAAGATTAATAAAATATATATATATATCAAAAAATTAAATACTTATATTACAGGAGCTGAAACAGTAATTTAGCTATTTGGGGAATGACTGTGATAAGAGCTGTTCCAGGTTACTGCGTTTCTGCAGCGCAGTAGGTAGTGATAGCATGTAGTTTCGATAGAGCAACATTGTTATTTTGAATATTATTCCACCACGCTGCGCGAAACATGGGTGCTGGTTTTCCTAGATGGAACTTCGCCGTCAAGCGGCATTCAAAGTAATAGTGGTCTGGACTGTCCACTTTCCCACAGTCGCAGATGTCTGTGTTGGGTAGACCAAACCTATGCATATAGGCTTTGTACGGTCCATATCCTGTTAGGAAATGTGACATGCTTCCAGTTTTGCTCTGCAGATCCATGCTTACACTTGGGAGCATTGCATGTGTACGTCGACCCGTTGTAGCATCATTCCAGCGGGTTTGCCACTGTCTTATAAGACGTTTGCATGTGGAATGCTTTAGCAGCGAGGTTGGAAGTGTTGTTGGGCACTCAAGTAAGGATGCACTATAGGCAGCCTTTTTTAGCCACAACGTCTGCACTTTCATTTCCTAGTATTCCTACGTGCGCTAGCACCCAACAGAGTACAGGGCGAAAAGGTATAGGGATACTAAGGAGAGTTCTCTGTATTTTGTTAACCAGAGGGCTTCTGCTGTGCATGCTTGAAAGTGCTTGGAGGCTTGAGGCGGAGTCCGTATAAATATGAACTTGATTAAGACCCTTCCTACGACTGTGGATGATTGCTGCGAGTAAGGCTATGAGTTCTGCCTGAAATACTGAATTACCTTCGTTCAGTCTTCGTTTCCAGGAGAAGATAATGTTGCCCTTATCCAATTCGCAGAATCCACATCCTGTGCCAGCCTTTGTCTTAGATCCATCAGTGTATAATGCATGATCATTTTACGCCGGAGAATCTGAGTTTATATGGATGATGTCTATTAGGTCAAATTGTGCTGGGTGACAAAGATAACGAGATTTGTATTTTTCATAGTCTGTGTGGATTATGCTCTGTCCCCAAAGTGATGTATTTTTATTAAACCTTGTAACTTTTATCACTGCGGCTTCCCTCTCGACTGCAAGATCAAGAGGGGGGGAAGATCCGCAATGTGACTTGTAGAGCAGATGTTGGAGAAGACCGATAGGCCCGACAAATGAGCAAAAGTTGACTTCTTTGTATAGAAAGCAAGGTTTTCCTCATGGTAAAAGTGAGGTTCTGGGCCCAGATGGAGGCTCCGTACAAAATAATGCGTTCTGAAATGGTTTCATACCAAGATTTCAGGAGATTTGCCGGTATGCCCCATTTCATACCTGAAGTACGTTTCATACTGTTAGTGAGATTGCCTGAGAATTTTAAGATGAGGAGTCCATGAAAGTTTATTATCAAAGGAGAGACCTAGGTATGTCATTTCTGAGACTGTTTTTAATGAATGTCGCTGTAGTTTTAGATAGGTTCTTCTCCTAAGGGGATGACGACGTCCTATTATCATGGCTTGCGTTTTTTTTTTGCACTTATTTCAAGTTTATGCTCCTTGGCCCATTGAGCAAAGATATCTAGACAATCCTGCGATCTTTGTTGGATATCGCTGCGACCCGCTACAATAATGAGGAAATCATCAGCATATGCCAGAATCTTGACTTGGTGAAGGTTGCTGAAACGCTGGAATGCAGTGTTTGCTACTAAGTTCCACAGGGTCAGACCTAAGCACGAACCCTGAGGACGAGTAATTTTTTTGGTGTTGATGTCATTATTCATCGTGATCTGGACTTCTCTGTTGTACAGGTAACTTCTAATGAGATCTATTATCACACTATGGTAGGAAAGAGAGGACAAGCTGCTGATAATGTCTGGCCACCAAATGGTGTCAAATGCTCCCTGTATATCAATGGAATTAATGAGGGAGTGCATGTCTGCGCTCTTACTATTTGAAAGCGTTGTCATTAGATCATCCAATGCATTTTTAGTTGACAGTCCGGCCCAAAAACCATACTGGTTAGGATACAAAGCATGAGTAGTTGCAAGGTGGTGGTTGAACCTCGTAAGGATGGTACGTTCTAGCACTTTTCCAAGGGCTGGAAATAAACAGATGAGCCGGTATTATCTTGGTATAGCCGGATCCTTTCCTTTTTTGCAGAAGAGGGATACTTCTGCCACTTTCATTCCTTGTGGAAAATGACGTTGCCTCCAACATGCATTGAAGGGGGAGTGTAGTAGGGAAGGGAAGTGCTGGCAGATGATTTTGATAATCATATTATCTAACCCATCTGAGCCAGGGGCTTTCTCAGGAGCTAGGTATTTTATTATGTGGTTAAGCTCATATGTTGTGGGAAGTGGCTCTTTTCTTTGCTTTGTTAACCACCTGCGTTTGTTGAAGAGCTGCCTTGCATGCCTTTGTGCTGCCGAACTACCTTCATTGTTATCTGTGTGAAATTTGCAGTCCATAATTCGTCACGTCACGTCTGAACCTGACTTAGCAGAAGGTAGGAGTGAGGCTGTCAGCATTGTTGGTCGAAATACTTCGCAGGCTATTTTCTGCACTACACCATAAGTTTTCGTCGCTGTGAATCCGCTGTGAATGAATTTCGTCGCTGTGAAGTAGTGCATCCAAGAAGAGAGTTTTTCAGCCGTAATGTTGCGTTTGTATTGCGCCCTGGCCTTGCGAAATTCCAGCATGCGTTGACTTCTAAGTGGCTGCTCTGTTGTTTCTTGTGCTCTTCTGCGCAAAGCCCGGATTTTGCTACGTTCTGCATTTAGTGTAGGAGTCCACCAAGAAAGGCTTTTGGTTGCAAATATGGCCTTCTTGCGAAAGGTATTATCGCAAACTTTCATTAAGTGTTGCACAAGTTGATTGTAATGATAATCAAGTTGCTCTGGGCTTTGACGATTATCTAAGTTTGTTTCAAGAGTTGCTATGTGCAGTTGGAGTTGAATTCTGAATGCTTCGTGCCCACCATAGCATGTTTTGTAGCGACGTTTTATGAAGTCGGTATGCGAGGTTCCCAGGTGAAATGTGATAATGCGGTGGTCACGGGCAGAAGGTAGGTCGCTGACTTCCCAGTTCTGTATTAAAGCTGCTGTATTAGCTGATGCAATTGTTAGATCGGGCCAGCCTTGTGCCCGTGTGGTCCAGAACGCTGGCTTTGACATTGGGTCATTGAGAATAGTCAGGTTATAAGACATTACAAATTCTTGCATTATTCTTGCTTGTGGAGTTTCCAAGTGTGCTCCCAATTGTGTGCTGGTTGCATTAAAGTCCCCTCCTATTATTCTATGTGTGGGTTGAGTTGTTAGCCCGGTTTCTAATTCTGCTAGTGATGATGCCATATCAGCTCTGGGCAGAAAGTAGACAGACGTTATTTCAAGTGAGGTTGCAACTGACTCGATCTGTAGTTTTCTTATGGACTGGAATTTAGAAGCGGAGATGTGGGATCTATTGTTTGTTCAAGGCTTTTCGACTTGCTGTCGAGAACTGCTCTGTATATTGGATATCTTGAAGAACTTGCTATGTGATCTTTTGAGAACTCTGTGCCTTTTGTGGAATTAGAAATATGGCAGTTGATACAGTTCACTTCATCTGACTGACAGTCTTGCACTAAGTGACTTTTTCCACACTTGGAGCAAGAAGGTGCGGCTCGGCAACTTTTACTAATATGGCCAAATTGTTGACAATAATAACAACGTGCTACTCGAATGTAAGAGCGAAAAGGACAAGACACGAAATCTATGAAAACCTTGCCCTTTGCTAGCAGCTTTTCCTTGATACCAGATTCTATGTCTAAGATCCAGTTTATGTTGCCGTCCCTTCCAGACAATGACCTCTTGGGAGAGATTTTACTTGTTGATGACGGTGGCAAGGGGTCTTTAAGCGCTTGGACTATATTTTCCTCAGTCGCTTCTGGTGGAACGCCAAAGAAAATGATGGATTCTCCTGGTGGTTTGGGTTCCCGTAATATGACGCAGTCACTTAATTGTGGGTGTTCTTCAATTGCCTTACGAAGTCTAGAGATATGTGTGCTCTCTCTGCACCTGATCAGCAATTCCTTTGAGCTCCTTGGCCGAATTTGAACTATTGTGACCCCTAGTTGTGAGGGGCGCAGTTCTACAACTAATTGGGATTTAATATTCTCAGGGGTGGGGCTACAGTCTTTAGCGCTTCAGTCTTTAGCGCTTTCCCCCCGGGGGTCGACGTAGAGAACTCTGCGAAGCTACTGGCTAGGATCTGTACCTAGGCAGTCTCGGCCACGGGGGTATAAAATTTATGAACTTGGTGGTTCTGAAGGCTCTGGGAAAGGTCACTTATTGGCCGGCCTCGGAGTCTGGCACGTCCTAGCGCGGCGTGGTGCTAGTAACCCGTGGGGATTTCCCCCGGGGTCGCTGGGTAATGTCCCGCTGCGACGGGCTCGCCCGAGCGACTGGCAGGAGCAATTGACGACCGGTGCTGCCTGGTGACGTATCCAGGTGGTGCGCGGCTCTGCTGGAGGGTAATAGTGGAGGTTGAACCTCCACGACGTGCCCGAAGGCAGAGTCGACCTGTAGTGAGCTAGTTCTCGGAACAGGGAAGCCAAAACCTATAGTCTTTAGCGCTTATTAACAATACGTGAGAGAAATGTTCACTCGGAATTACTGCAGTGGGGATATTCTTTGATGCTGATGTTGACGGACAATTTTTCTTACGTGGTGTGACTTCGATGAACGGTGTGTCATTGGGCTGAATTTCAGGTGCGCTTAAAGGATCAAAATCTATCTGAGCGGGAGTGCACTGGACTTGCTGAGGTAGCAGCTCTTGGAGCTTTCTGAGAGTTCCCTTTTGGGACTGCAATTGTTCTTCAATTTGACCCTGTAAGCGGGAGATATGCAGTTCTTGTTCTGTGAGGATGCTTCTCACGCCAAAGACAAATTGCTTTAATAATTCTCTATCCGATTTACTAAACCTGTTCTTTGGTGTGCTGGAGAAAACTAAATCTATTATCTTATCACACTCTGTGTTCAGTGTCTGCAATCTTGAGGATGCTGGCTCGTTAGTAAAAGAACGAGTGGAAGGAGCTGGTGGTGTTTGAATTGGAGAAGTGGAATTCGCAGGTGAAGTTTCATTACTTGCCATAGTACAACAACAACAAATAAAATAAAATAAACAATTAAAAAAATAAATTAAAGATTAAAAAAATAATAATAAAGAAAGGGCAGATGAATGATGCGATGGTTGTTGCTAATTACTGAACTCCTGGGATTCTTAGCCAAAACTGTCAGTATTATTGAGAAGTAATAAAGTACAAGAGGAATATTGATGTGCTAAGAAGACACTGAGTACAATTTGAATTTCAGCATACTGTACTTAATTGTGATTGGTAAAATTAATTAAAAAATATGAGGAAGCAAAATACAGTAAGGTGCAACTAGCAAAACATACTCTTATACATTAATAATACAAGCATACAAATAATAACTAAAGCATACAAACAATAAAATGTGGAAGCTGTAAAGTATCGAAGACTTACTTGATGGTTATAATGATTATAAATAAAAAATATATATAAGTGAGATTTTATTATCTGAGAAGCACAAAATTCAACTAATATACTACGCAATGTGCTTTAAAAATAATATTGAGAGCAGACAAATATTATATACATAAATAATAAGGAAGTAATTATATAAATAAATTAAACCAAAATCGAAAAGAAAATACTATGTTCAAAAACAGCAATAAATTGCTGCAGGAAAAAGTTCAAATTCTTGAGAAGATAGCATGTCAAAAATTAGCAATGTTGTGCTACCAGAAAACGTTAAATCCTTAATGTAAACAGAAGCACATGGGGAAAATAGTTCTTGCAAAGTCCTTTAGATGGCAGTGCTGTGCAGAGTTCCCTTGTGTAAAAGCTCCAAGGTGACCTTTGAGGATAAGGGTATTGTTGCGGGGGGGGCTGGTCAGTTGGTCGTGACCTGCCTCGCTACGTCCTCAAGGACGAAGAAGGGAGTTAGGTAGGGCGAAAAATGAATTCAGACACGTATAAAGCAATTATTGCATAATAATATTACAACTAATAGAGCTACAGTTATTAGGAGGCCTACCTTGCTGTTGTTGCATCGCTTCTCTATTCCCAGTGGACGAAAAGATATTGACGATTTTCCTTTAAAAATTCACTTTTTGACACTAATTAAAAATGCTAAACGACAGATTTGCTTGGCAGGCAAAAAGGAATATTATATACTTGCAGGGATTAGACTTTGCTCTACCGCCTTCGTCCGGAAGCAGAAAATAATGCACAATCTTAAGAGTATTTTTTGCCCATAAAACTAATTATTTATGGTTGATGGCCACTTCCTATTAACGACTGAAGATTAAATTTTATTTCTCTGCTACTAATAAAACAGTTTGCCAAAATGTTTAGCCTGATGGTTTGCTATCTCCATGTGAGTCAATTACGCCGAAGTTATTCCGTTCGCAAATACACTAGATACACTGTATTACGTTGAACTGCCACTATGTAACTGATATACGTAGTATTATGGCTGACGGTTTAAAATAACATCGTAAAGACATCGTTTTTATTTTCGATTCGAGGTATCTTTTCATGCTTTGTTGAATAAAACAGTTTTAAATAGGTTACCTCATTTTATTTTCATCAGTTTATATTTTTTTTGAAAAAGATTCCGTATTAATGAATATGGAACAAGAGAAACATAGAATTCAGATGCCTTCAAAGGAGCTCCATGATGACGTTCAGCCTCGTTATACACACACACGAACAAACAAACAAACAAAAAAGAGAGAGAAAGGAAAGATACTCTGAAATGGAAACCAAAAACAATTATTTACTATATTACATTTTACTTTAACAAGTAATTTTTAAAGGATTTATTAAGAATTAAATTTCCCTTATCTGCAAATGAACTAAACACTTTAAGCACTCTTGAAGCGACATCTACAGTATTCCGCGTTATTTGAATTCTAAATTGATTATAGTATTTCTGAGAAAAGTGCTCAATGTTCTGCAAGCAAAGCGTAAAGTGCGGCATTCTGATCACAATAATTTTCAGGAAAGTGCAATCATGATAGATAGAATCATTTACAAATGTACGTACATTGCCCCCCTTTGCATTATATATTTCAAAGTATATTTATACACATACACCTAGTGCCCTGTCCTTCACGATTACGCATTTCATTCTTTTCTTTGCATATTAATTAGCTTACAATTTTCTGTCTATCTAGCTCGATGTTTTCATTATTCTTTTACTTCTTGTTGTTTAAAAGATATAATTTCAGGATTCCCTAAGATTTTAATTTTTATATCTCATGTATCCAAACTGATACAAGACTGTATTTTAGACTGAATAGGCCTATTCACATCATAGATCTTTAAAAAATAATTTTTTATTTGTTTTTGATTTAAAAATCAAATGGTTAAACGCGCTTCGAGTATGATAAATGCTCTTTTTTCATGAATAAATAAACGCATCAAATCCCATTATTAGGGATTTAAATAATTAAGGATAATATGTGGGATATAAAGAGCTACTCCTCAGAGGGACTAAATTTAGATAATAGCATTTTAGACGTTTACACGTTTCGTGATTTCATTTTACCCTTAACCCTTTAACGGTTTGACCCTGGATTTTCTCGTTCTTTTATGCAAGCTCCTTAACGGTTTCTCCCGTAATATTGTCATTTTAAATCTCTCGCTGAAAACGGACAAACCCGTGATTTTGTTAGACTTAAAAGAAACGTGAAAAACGGATAGCTCGGATTTTTGTCTCACTTTCACCCTAAGGGGACAAGCGTCCCTCCAAGCCTGATGACAATAGTTAATGAATGACCCTCAATAGCGCGGGAAGTTTTACGATCAAGAACTCTTCTTGAAGTTTTACGATAACGGCGACCTTACATTGGTTCTAAAGAAATAAGAAATTTGTTACCAGTTAGAAAGTTAACGGAACAGGAAATAAGAATTTCTGTTTTAGACGTTGTTTAAGAAATAAAAAAAATAAATAAATAAAAGGAGATTTTTATAGAATAAGCTTTTATTTATAACTCAAATGATTAATAAATTAAAAAAGAAAAGTAATTTAGCTATTGTTCTGCTATCGGAAGGTATTCAGTAACGTGTGCATGCACGTCATGGGCATGTGTTTGTGTATTTATATGTGTGTAAACACATGTATACGTTCGTATGTATATATATGCGCATACATGAACACATACATCCGTATATACATGCATACATACATGCATTTTTTAATCCGATCCCGATAACAGAAGAGTACCGTAATTTACTATACAGATTAATAGGAATACGAATTAAATAATATTCTTTACAAAATTCATTTACAAATTTATATCTTGAATAATAAAAAAAGTTGCGCCCTATATATATTTTTGACATTGGAAATCGAGTGTTTGATATCGTTATTTAAGTGTCTGCACTTTTATAATCCTTGATATAAATTGCACATGAATATTGTAAAGAAATTTAATTAATCCCTTGTTCCCATTAAAATACGCCACAAATTATTTTTTGTCTTTGGCTTATTAAGAACTTTATAAGTTTTGAATAAAAGCTTATGTTATAAAACTTTTTAATTTTTTAAAAATTTTTATCTTCTTAATCTTAATAATTCATTTTCAATAAAAATTTTCAATTGAAAAATCATTTTTCAAAAATCAATACAAATTTGTTACTTCCAATAAAGTAAATGAATGACAATGAATAATATTTTTTCTTACTTCCAATAAATGCCTTAAAAAATCGAAATCATTTTCTGACTTTTCACTCAGAAATCAGAAGTTACGTTAATAATATACAAATTTTAATTAAAAGAATATTTTACGTCAGTGCAAACGTTAACGTTTTGACTTTAGTATTTTGTCTTGGAAATGAAAATATGTGCAAAATTCGTGTCAACATTAAATTTTTTTTAAATTTAATGTAATTTTATAAAACTTGTTTAACCATATTGTATTATCATCCGCAATCAAAATGTTTACAAAATTTGAACTCGATAGCTTTCAGGAAGTAGTATAAAAATCTTTGACGACCTTCTGTTCATAGTCCCAAATAGCATGAGTGAACTAAATATATGCTACTTCTTAGCAAAAATATTATGCTGTTTGAAAGAGGTCATCAGAAGAAATTTCGCATATTTTTAATTATTTATATAACAATCATACTTCGTGCATTTTGCAGCAATTACTTCATTTAAAACATTTTTTTGCCTCTCCCACACTTAATGATCTTATCACCATTCTGATAAATCTCGAATGCTCTGAAAAACCAATTGTTGAGTAGGTTCTCATAAATTTAACTTGATAAATACTATAATAAGACAACTGTTCTTGTATGAGTACAATTTATCGCTCGATGGAAAGGTTTTGCTAGATTGCTTTAGTAATCGGTAGAATTCAATACTGATTTTAGGTTCTTTTTTTCTTAATTTTCAGTTGCTGTTGCCCTACCATCAACCTCTCGAGAGGACTTTCGGCTCGCTGCATATTTAGAGTGCCCCCATGCTGCACGGACATTATTCATTTACAAACATTCATCCTTCTCCGGGATTCGAGCCGGACCCTTCGATACGGCAGTCAGCGACGCTAACCACTATACCAGCTGGGCTGCAATTTTCAGTTGTTCATGAGTCCACTAAAAAGCTCTGCTGCTTAAAATGTCAATTCCTTAAAAATATTTGCAGTCTCAAGCAAATTTGATATTTACATGTTTTTACCTTAATATTTCTTTACAAAGATAGAATGATAGCTCTCAATACAGACGAGTTTAATGTATTTGGATTACGGCGAAGCACGCAGCTGTTTATCTGCCCAAGAGGAAGGAAACTTTCTAAGAGGATCTGACTTATATTTTCGTTCCACTCGTAAAAAAGCCAAGAAAACTTCCATGCAACCAGCTCGTTGGCCAGGATTTGAACCCGTGTCGAGCTAGCTGTGCTCAGCGATTTTAGATGCTCTGCCAGTGGAGATCCGGAATCTTGTTTAAAATCTTGTTTCGAAATCTTCTACCCTAATTTAGTGTGATAGCTGTCGTAGTATGAGGGTTAGAGTTATTTAAATATAACAAAGCATACGAGAGCTATGGGCCTTCGTGGAGCCCTTTCAGTGGGAAACTGGGCTACACATGTAGAAAACCACGAAAAACAAACAGGCAGGAATCCCGTCTCTGAGAAACAGAACTGATTATTTTCCTTTAATCTGAAATCTAAAACAGATAAGATAGAAAAGAGCGCTTTTCGGAGGAGCTGTATTCAGTATACGAAATTTACTTAAAATAAGCTGTAAGCTTTCAGTACAGTTTTGTCCACGCAAATAGTAGTTTGCCTATGCTAACTGTCCCAGTGGATTGGCTGCCTCACTGTCGGTAGAAAAAAATAAAGTAGTTTAGCTTTCGTATGTAACTAACATGCTGACCAGCATACAGAGCTCACCCTGTATCATTCTCTATTAATTCATTAAATGAAGATTGGATCATCAGATAAATTTTGCTTCTTCCAGTGCCAGTTACAAATCGTACAGCTGCTCAATAACATTTGAACTATATCATTAACGTTGCTTATTGCTAAAATGTACTTGTTCTTTAAAGTCCTTGATCTGTTTTAAAAATAGTACCGCAGAAGTTTCAGAAATGAAGTACAATTTAAAACTACTTAACATTTCTATGCATATAAAAAAGTAAAACTGTTTAAAATGCATATCGTTTAACGCTTCCTGTTTTATTTGGAATAATATTTCAAAAGTAAAACTCGTGGTAGTTAGGACCCAAGCAATACTTAACGGGATAAAGAGCCGTGGTTTGATAATGCTTAGGATCATGCATTCAGTTTTCGCCGTTTGAATAAAATCCATTATGACACTTATTCTGGTAATTATAAACTGCATTTACGTATACAGAAATCTGATTAATACACTAATATCACAGAATATACGCTTGTTATGCTCTGACAAGTTTTGTCAAGATACTAATTTTTAGTTCATATACAAGTCGTAAATTCCCTAGCCAGATTCCATTTTTATATAAATAGATGCATAAAGGACAAAATGGAACAGTTAATTTCATTTTTTATTCTTTTACAAAATTTAATTCTTTTAGATATAATTTTTAACGGTAAACGATATTCTGCTAAGTTATAATATAAAAATTATTACTAATAATAATTTATATCCTAATATTTATATCCTAATTTATATCACTCAAAACAGAATTGGAAAACTCATTCAAATCATATGTAATCAAAACATTTTACGCAGTTTTGGGAAAAAGGAATTTTGGGGTTTGTTTGATTTTTAACGGTGAATTCAATCATTAAAACGTTTTTACCGTGTTTCCTCACTCATATAAAATTAGCAAAATAATTTACTAAATAATTCTTAGATGTAATAGTATTCTTGTTTATCTTTTGTTATATGACTAAAAATAAATAAAAGAGCAGCTGGTATTCAATATTTATTCTTATTTAATTATTTACTTACAAATACTTGGCTATTGGTACTTAAGACATAGTCTTTCCATATTATCACTTTTCTATTAAGCCTTGATAAGGACCTAATAGAATTCGGAAAATCCTATGATTGCATAAAACTGCGGGAGGTGCTAATAATGGCAAATTTTAAATGAAAATAGAAATTTATTTAAATAGACTACAATAGAATAGAAATTTATTTAAATTGACTACAATCATTCTTATATTCTATGTCATTTCTGTACTATAATTTCAGTTATTAGCTTAAATACTGCAATTAGTCATATAATTTGTAAGTGGGAGTCCCACGATTTTAAATTTATGCATAAACGTGCAAAAATATTTTGAAAGTTAAAATATATATATATATATTACAATTCATTTAACTGAAACCGTAAGAATCAAAAGGGATTTGGGATTTTTGTGCCCGTCTGCTTTATGAATTTAATGTATAAAATGCAGAAAAGCGAGAAAATCCATCCAACACAGAGAAATAATTCTTTCTAGTCTGCGGTAAGATTGTATCAAATTCATTTAAACTTCCGTTTAAATTCGAAATGCGATCTCTCAAATCAACGAAGGAATACATTTTTGGCTTTAAATTCCACATTAGTTGCAACTGTATAATAGCTAAACTTACCAAAATATTTGTAGAAAACCGCCAAAATTCTATAAATTGCTATAAAATCCCGAAAAACATTAGGAAAATTATTACTTGCCAATTTCATGCTGAAAAGATCAAGCGTTTATGAGGATGAGCTCGACTGTTAACGAACAACTTGTGGAAAAAATTAGCGGCTAAAATATAAATACATATGTCAAATTTTCCAAAAATTCCTGATAAATATTGTTGATTTTTCCGCTAATAATCCTATGTGATATATCTGACTTCGAATCTAAAATTTTCTGGAGAACACAAAAACCTTGTCTAAAACTTAAAGGTTTATTTAACTGGAACTTCAACACTGATGAAAACTTAACATCATAAACGAAAACTTAACATCTTGGGCGGAAAACATTCAAAGTGCTTTAAAGTAACAGCTATGCCGGCACGGTGAAGAACACTTTCCTTTAAAAGACAGAATCCATCAGCCCTTTCGGCATATATCTCCATTCGCTGGATTCAGACTTCCGCTCCTACGTGTTTTGGACTTAAACGGCCAGACTGGAACTGGAATAGGACCGGAACAGGACTGGAACAAGACGGGAACCGGAATCTCTCATCCCCTGGCTTCTCCCCCGGGCAGGTCTATTCTGGCTCGAACTAAAATGAACTGCGGTGCCACTAAGGAAAGCACCTCCTTTTATTGCCGGCGGTTGCCGTTACTACAGGCGATTATGTAAATATTTAACATCCTTCCACCTAAGGAAAAAAAAAAGTGAACTTTCACATCAAAGTAAAACAATGCCAAAGAGCCTTAATATGCCAGTCTGTCCGGCGGAGTTACAGTTCTACCAGATCGTGTTACAGGCCTGACAGATTTATCATCTATGTTGAGTTTAAGTTCAGACAAAGAATCTTGTTTTTCATTCTGCAGCTTCACGGGTATATCATTTTGCGCTACCTCTAAAGGATACAGAGTTCGAACCGCTCTAAGCAAAATTCCATTTCGGGTCTTTACTCTTGCAAGCCGATTTATTCCATCAGGTCCTGGAAGTAGTTCTATGACATGACCAAGTTGCCAAAAAAGTCTTTTGTCACTACTACCGATCAAAACAATATCATCCAATTTAATAGTAACTTTCCTTTCAGCTTTTTTATGCGAAACCTTGAGAATTCCCAAATATTCTTTACGAAATCTATTTTTAAATGCTTCTCGTACAGTTTGAATATACTGAAATCTTCTTTGTAAATTACTTGATTTAATACCGTATTTTATATCCCGCAAACTACTAGTTCTAATTTCTTTTAAAAAGTCGGCAGGAGTTAAAGCTTTAAATTCGGGATCGGAAGGAATTACTGTCAACGGTCGGTCATTAAGAATCGCTTCACAGTCACACAGTATCGTGTACATTTCTTCATAATTTAAACAAGCATGTTTAAGAACTTTTTTAAGGACTTGCTTCATCATTCCGATCATACGTTCCCACCAACCACCCCACTATGGAGCACCAGGGGGAATAAATTTCCATGTTATTCGCTCATTGGCTGCCTGCAGATTAATTTGTTCAAAATCTATTAATTTGAATGCATTTGAAGCTCCTACAAAATTAGTTCCATTATCACTGTACACAGTTGTGGGTTTACCTCTTCGCGACACGAACCGATGAAAAGCCTGAAGAAACACTTCTGTAGATAGAGAAGTCAGCAACTCCAAATGGACCGCTCTATAAACGGCGCATGTAAAAACACAAATCCATGCCTTTTCTTTGTTTCTCAGCAATAAAAGACCACAAAGGTCTATACCCGTTACTTGAAATACTGCTGAATCATTTACTCGCTCTATTGGCGGTGGGGCTGATATGTGGTCAACAGGTACAGCAGAATATCTCTTGCAAGTAATGCATTTACTCAAAACAGACGCACAGTTCTTCTGCCAGATAACAACCAAAACCTTTCCCTTAAGGTATTCAGTATATATTGTACACCTGCATGTCCTTTCTTTTTATGTTCTTCCATAATTAAATTCCTAACTAATGGATGTTCTCCTGGTAATATTATAAGTGTTCTAAACTCTAACGTGTCATCTCTTCGAAACGCACCAGTTTTAATTTTTAGAATTCCCGCATCATAAAATGGACTAAGAGTTCATCGTATATTTTCCGCAAAGAGTGTGTACCTTGTTTTTGAATAACAAGGGTTAGCAAATCACGAATATAAATCTCCGTTAATAATTCTTTGTTACCAAAACGCGTTTGCAATGCTTCGATTGCGCTCTTGTAACTATCGCCAGTTGGCGGAAAGCTTTTAACTATTTCCTCTGCGGGAGAATTCTTCTCCATAGCCTGTGCCAAATAAGCAAATTTATCATTATTATCTAATGTAGGATCTTTATCAATCTTTTGGAATTGCCCCCAAAATCCTAACCATTTCTTCACGTTGCCGTCAAAGATAGGCAATTTAATCTTCGGATAATGTAACATTTTATTCTGAATAAAGGATGGATCAATTAAAGTTACATTCGGGGTTCCAGAAGTAAGATCTTTTACTTTACTTTCCATAAGTCTCCACCTATCAAAATATAATTCAGATTCATCCATTTCCTTAATAAGTAAAGTCTCATCTGTAATTTCTTTAAACATTAATTCTCGTATTTTCATTTCAGTATCAAACAAAATTTTAGCTTTCTCGGCAATAACTTTTATTTTAATTAATTTTTCTTCCTGATTAAATTTAGTTTCTTCATTGTCAAATTCATTACACGCTTTACTGAATAGTCTTCTATATTGAGTTCGTGCTAACTTTAAGGCTTCCATGATTCAAAAATAAAAAAGTCGCTTACCTTGCAGACAATGTCCTGTCGCTTGACGCCAAATGTTGATTTTTCCGCTAATAATCCTATGTGATATATCTGACTTCGAATCTAAAATTTTCTGGAGAACACAAAAACCTTGTCTAAAACTTAAAGGTTTATTTAACTGGAACTTCAACACTGATGAAAACTTAACATCATAAACGAAAACTTAACATCTTGGGCGGAAAACATTCAAAGTGCTTTAAAGTAACAGCTATGCCGGCACGGTGAAGAACACTTTCCTTTAAAAGACAGAATCCATCTAGCCCTTTCGGCATATATCTCCATTCGCTGGATTCAGACTTCCGCTCCTACGTGTTTTGGACTTAAACGGCCAGACTGGAACTGGAATAGGACTGGATCAGGACCGGAACAGGACTGGAACAAGACGGGAACCGGAACAGGACTGGAACAAGACGGGAACCGGAACAGGGCGGGAACCGGAATCTCTCATCCCCTGGCTTCTCCCCCGGGCAGGTCTATTCTGGCTCGAACTAAAATGAACTGCGGTGTTACTAAGGAAAGCACCTCCTTTTATTGCCGGCGGTTGCCGTTACTACAGGCGATTATGCAAATATTTAACAATATTGTACTCTCATCGTAAATATACATGGACTTATAATGTGAAAAAAACTGCGTCGGTAAAAAAAATGGATTAAAATTTAATTTCCCGAAATAAATTGGCCTACTAAAACTAAATAAAATAGATAAGTAAATAGTAAAAAAAATTGTGTAACAAAATAAATAATGATCTTTCTTAAAATACTGCCCAATAAAACATGTCAAATAATCGAAAATTTACAAGCTTGGAAGCTAAAATTCTAAAAAGATTTCGGAAAATTCGGACGTCACATATTAAAAGAAACAAGTCTACAAGCTACAAGTACAAAGAAGACGAAACTAGCGCAACACGTACTTCTTGCCATTCAATAGCGGGGAGGCAATTTTATGGCTTATCCATCACACTAAGGGGAAGCAAACATACTGGCCTACGCTGGGCCATCTTAGAGAGATTTCAGAAAACGAAAGCGATTTTTGGAGGGGTTTGTTAACTGACAACACGGCCATTTTCAAAGCATTTCGTTCAGAGGGGCGGGCTCGTTAATGGGTTAAGACACAATAAACAATGTATAGTCGCATAATCTTTATGATTTCCGAGTTCACCAGCGGCTATGCGATAGAATCCCTGAATACTGGAGTATCTTCAAAAGAGCTTCAAGAAAGAATCTACGTGACCCCCAGCATCCAAGAAGCGGCCAATGTGGTAGCTGACGTGTGATGGTCATATTGCATGAGCATCATATTGCACGAGCAGGCATCATATTGCACGAGGCAGGCATCATATTGCACGAGCGCACAGCACTTGGCCCCCAGCCCACCTAGCAGGCAAAACCTGCCATATGGCTATGAGGAGACAGGCCAAGCCACAAAGTATAACAAAGGGGAAAAAGTTAACACAACGGAAAATAACAACCTTAATAAACACCTGGTAATGAGTTCAAGATGATACAAGTAATAGTATCAGTTTTCTGCTACCACAGGAAAGGAATTTGAAAAACATTTATAATATTCTGAGTAAAGGGAAAACTGGAACCTGACTAGGGCTGTAAAACAAAGCGGTAACTGCCCTTGGTGGAACGCTGAATGCAGTTTTATTTTAGGGCAAAAGCGTAAACATCTCAGAGTTGCTAAAAACTACTTCTCTAAGAAACTTTGGATTTCTTGTAAGAAGTGGAATGCAGATTTAAAGGGAGTCATTAAAGTTAAAAAAAGGCAGCATTGGAAGTATATTCGTATGCATGCCAGTAAAGATGGCAATACCTTTAAGATACCAAGAAACCTTCGCAAACAGGATAATCAAAATCAGACTTCGCACAACATTCTAAAACGTCCTGAAGGCCCTGTTTCGATCGCTGAAGAGCAATGTTCATATGTTTGCTAAGCATTATACCAAGACCTATAATTGCAAATTCCTATCCTTGGATTTAAGTAAGGATGATTGCAGCAGCTTTCATAGACTTTTCACCAGAGCTCAACTCGATAAGGCCATCATAAATCTCAAAAACTCAGCTGCAGCGAAGGATAGACTCACAAGATCAGCCATTATGGTGTTAGATGATGATAGCAAGCGCGCGTTGCTGGAGGCCTGTAACAACTCGTGAATCTCAGGAAAGACACCTAAAAAATGTAAAGAGGCAGTTGTAGTTTTTTTTTTAAACTTGGAAGAGACAACTCCAAGATATCAGTGTGCAGGCAAATTTGTGTGACACAAATTAGGGCTAAGATCATGGAAAAAAATGGTGCTGAATAGGTTGCTCCAAGGATTCAGAAAAGCGGAAGACTCTCAGAGAAGCACTACGGATTCCTCTCTAATAGAAGTTTCATGGTTTTGCTAAACAAAATATTTAGCAGTATTTTGCATCACAAAAGGCAAATTAAAGTTATTCAGCTAGTAGCACTTGACCTCAGAGCTGCGTTTGACTCGATGTGGATTGATGGTATGATTTATAAAATCATGCAATTCGAAGTTAAAGGAACAGTATCTTATAGATTAAGAATTTCTTAAATCAGAGAATTGTGAGAGTAAAGTGGAGGGGAGTTCGGTCGAAAAGCTATGAGTTGTCCTGTGGACTTCCGCAGGGTTGTATCTTATCCCCGGTACTTTTCACTACCTTCATGCATGGTATCTCTGATCTCATTCTAAATGATGTTAACTGCTTCTTGTACGTGAACGATATCTTTCTCTATTTTGCAGATTGGCTCACTCCAAGGTGATTGGTAAATTGCGGCCTTGATTAAGATGCGATTCTGGGCTACGAATGTAATTTATGTTTGTCACCAGACAACAGCAAATCTATCATCTTAGGGAGAAGGAAGTGTAGTGAACGAGGTATTTTGAAGTTAAACAGTGTCGACATCCCAATAGGAAATGAAATAAAATTCTTAGGGATGTAATTTGACAGCATGATTAGATGGAATACTCACGTATGCTAGCCAGAAGTGAGGCGTGAGGAAAATTAGTCAAAATCGCGAATGCCACCATAAGAGGGAGGATAGAATACGGCAGTCTTCTTCTCATGTCCACCACAAAAAGCAACATTGAAAAAACTGAGTACAGTTTATAATCATGCTTTAAGTCTAGCTGTTGGGGCTCGATCAGCACCCCTCTGTCGGTTCTTTACATAGAAGCAGGAGCGTTAACACTGCAAATTAGAATACGAATAGAAGCAACAAAATTCTTAATCAAGAATATCGCTTTCTCTAAGGCTTCCCTACCGTTGGCAACTTGGAAAATTGTGTATAAAAGTGTAAATATCAGTGGTGAAAGTTACGTAAGCCCATTAATCAAGATGCCAAAGATGAGCTCTTCAAACTTAATTTGGATCCAAACAGTAGTATGATTTTCACGAATGAGCAAGATTTTTCTGAAGATGTAAATTTCAGTATAAAAATTAATGAGCATCAGTTCCTGAACAAATACATCGCAGACAAAGAGTTGCAGCAGAGTTCTAATCTCTTAATTGAAGACTGCATGAAATGAGGTTACAAAGCTTTTGCTACAGATGCTTCCGAGTCCGGCACCAGAGTCGGAATAGCAGAAGTAAGTGGGTACGACGTGATTGTTACGAGCGAATTGATAGCAGGAACTCTATTTTTCTGCCAAGGCTTGGGCCTTTATAAGCTCTTGGAAAATCTTAACATGGACGATAAACGCATCATGCTCACGGATAGTTTATCAGTAACTAACGCTATTGACTGTGTTCGTAGAAATTAAGATTCTTTCAGCCTAAGCTTTATGGAGTGATGAAAACGTTTTGCTTTCTTACCATCATCTGGGTCCCGCGCCGTAAGGGCATAGGACTGAATGAAAAAGCTGACATAGTTGCAAGAAAAGAAAACGTGAAAGAGGCTAATTATCTTTCAGCAGAAGATGTTTGTCGTTACCTCACTGAGACCATCAGGGATGAGCAAGTTAACAGCTGGCTTAATTGCCATATAGGAGGCAGATTCAATTACTGTGATGTTTATAAAGAGTGAAGGAAAGGCTTAAACATCAGTAGAGTAATGGAAGTTACGATTAGTAAAGTGAGACTCCAAATGCTAGATAGAATCAGCTCCGGTATATATATCGAAGTTTGGACTCACCTTACTGGAATAAGTGTCTTGTGATTGATGACACTGAGATTGCAATCATTCATTGTAAAAATACGACAAGGACAGAGGCACTATGCTAAAGAAGATGAAACTGGAAGATATCGATCTAATGACTGATCTCTTGTTCACTGTAATAAGAATCCCTGGATATACCAAATCTTGAGAAATGTTATCACCATCTACATTTTGAAGAATTCCCAAAGGGTTTAATTAAGAGATAGGGACTATTCTGGATTGAAGTGCTCTCTGGAGCGGAGGGTGTGCATCCTCATTTTTACTTCTGGAAGTAGCATTGCGCATATGTAAGAGCACAAGGCACCGAAAGCAAGCCACGCTTCACAAGGTAGAAAAAGAAGAAATAGCCTGTTCTAGCTCCTGTTCCTCCTAGCCTGTTCTAGCTCCGTTTTATATTTAATTTATAGCCTAACACTGTAGTATTTTAAAAACAGCAAAGTGGAATTTCGCCATACTTATGTATTCATCTTGCATGAAAGTTAAATTTCGAAAATATAATGTATTAGTTTGGAGCAAAACCTCTTTTGCTGTTTCTTTGTTTCCTTCTATAAATGCATGTATATTAGAAATGCTCATGTTGCATAAAGTTATGCATGTCTTCAACATGATTATTCGGTTAAATATATTATTGAAAAGTGATACTCATGAATAAAAATCATAACCTTTTTCAAATGAAAGAATATTCTGATAGGCGTTTAAGCATATTTAGCGCAGAATATTGTCATTAACATAATAACCTAATTAAAAAAATCTTCGTTATAGAAGTATATCGCCTCTACACAGAGTAAAAATGTAAATGCATTTTCTAAAGATTTTGAAAAACTTGTGAAATAAGCACTAATAAATGTAATTGTATGAATGCTGAAAATTAAAAAGTATTGAATTAAGATAAATGTTAGTAGTACGAAAAATTGTATATGCGCACGTGAAACAATTAATAGGATTAATTAATTTTAGGGATGAAAGTTGAGACTTTATTCTAAAAATTAAGAATATATTAAGGTGGTGTAAAAAATGATCGAAAAACGAAACTAAAGATTGGTAACATCAAAAAGCTTAGAAACATATATTCAAATGCAAATGATATTAAAAATTATAACAAAATATCCGAATATACAGTAAATTATAAAGGTTGATAATGCGAAAGATCTAATAATGAAGTAAAATACTAGAATTAGTAATGTTAAGACTATTACAGAAGGAAAAATTGCCGAAGAAGTAAATTAAAATATAACTATAAAATAGAGCTAAAGTAAGGACTATTCACTCTATAACTTATGAATAATCTTAACAGTCGTAAATTAAAATGCTTAATTTAAAATCCAGACATGGTTAAGAAGTTTAAACATTTTTCAAAAAATCATATAAATTTAAGTGAAATAACAGCAGTTCTGAAATGAAATGTTTAATTTAAAAATCTCTTTATGTTTAAGAAATTTAAACATGTGAATAAATCTTGTAAAATTAAGAGAAATATCAAAATAAGTCAAATATAAAGCGTTACAAATGTAGAAAATGCCGTTGCGAATAAAAGATATAAGAAATAAGTTAAAATTCAAAAGACGTAAGAAATAAATTAAAATTCAGAGTATGTCGGAAACTAGAAAGGAAAAAAATGACAAAGTTAAAATAATGTTTAAAATTAAATAATATGATAAATAAAAAGCACTTATGTAGGAGTCATCAACAACCAATGCTGAATTAGGATACCAGGATTATGACGTCATCAGCACCGCTCAGCGCAGTAAGAATAATCCGAGACAGCGGGAGATCGCTTTCAGACGTAGATGTGAGCCATGGAGGTAGGAAGTAAGATGGAGTCGCCCTAAACAAGTTTCTCCGTACCCTGCTCTGAAGCACCGGCGATCCCTACGTGGTGACCAAAACATTGGGTCATTTACCATTGAGTTCTATGGGATTTGACGCGTTCGGGTGTAAATATTTTGTAATTACGTCGCAAATATACATATAAATGTATATACTTTCTTTTTCTACAACACTTCAGAGTCCTAAGTATGTGAAAACAACATATTTTTAGACAACATTTCATTCTGAGCGGAATTAAATGCTATACTTTTCACAGGACAGTTTTCTCAGAATGGTTTAATTTGAATGAAATATTTTCACAAGTTTTCGTTAATTACATTAGAAAAAAAATTAAGGTAATTCGATTTTATTCAGTTAAGGTACAAAAATTAAGATCAAAGTTTATTGTATTATTAATATTAAAATTATGTATTATTTCTTTTCTATTTATAGAGCTTCTTCCTAAAATACTTTCTTAAATATGACATGATTTTTTGGCTTCTTTTAAATCGAAAAATGTAAGTCAATTTATAATTAATGCTCTATTCGGTTCATTTTAAATTAGAGAATTATTAGGAATTAGCGAAATACTTTAAATAAGTATTTCGCTAATTCCTAACTAATAATTAAATAGGTATTAATATTATTTGACTTTCTCTGAACATTTCTGAAAGGGAATAAAATAAGTTTTTTTTTTTTTTTTTTTTTTTTTTTTTTTTTAAGTATTATTTAAAACTTGTAACTGAAACTGAGTTATTATAAAATGTAAAGGGAATAGTTCTTCTAATTATACTTATCAGATTTTTTTTTTACCCTTCATTTCAACAATACGTATTCCAAAACTCTTTATTACGTTCTTAAGTGCGCATCTCATAGCATTTGCTTTACTATACCTTTTAACACATTGCTTTCCAATACGAACAATTCTTGCTTAAATAGTTTTATAACGTATTTGTCAACAGGATTTCAATTTATGTTTACAATTCAATATTAAGGTTATTATAAATTTAGATAACATTTATAATCATTATAAATTAGATACATTTAATCATTAGATTTCTTAACAGTACTTTCAGAGTTGTTTATAAGTGAATAAATTCTTCATTTCAAGTACATTTATAAATAATTTAATGAATATTTAAGTATTTTGTCAAAGGCAGATACATGCTTTTTGCAAGCACATGCATAAATACCCATACATATTTCCTATTTATCATTTCCGGCATGTGCAAATCTTTAATTTCTGTGCATTCACTATATTTTTCGTGTAAAGTAATTTACACTAATTTAGCATACACCCGAAAGTTTTACATAAAAAATATATATGAATATAATTTGAATGAAAATTATAAGTATTATTTTTAATACCCACTCAAAGGTCAGTTTTTCTTCAAAATTCCACCACGATGGCATCTCTCTCTATAGGCAGATAGCCCTTGCATGCGTTACTCTATTTAATAAAAACTTAATCTGACCTATATGCCTAGTTACAAATATTTTAACATACATAATTTTATATTTACATTTAGCCATCAAGTTTCAAACTTTTCAAATCTTCTAGAAAATAAATTTTGGCAGATCTCTTTTAGCAATTTTCTTAAAATCTATATTTTTGTAGTGCAACAGCTTAGAATTTTATGAAACAAATTCATACTCAAAATCGCTGTTGGTTATCGAAAAATAACCAAGATGTGATTTTTGCGTAAATGTCAGTAAACTATACAAATTGCTATTTTCCATCACACTATGAATGTTTCTTTCATGCGAGAGTGTCCCTTTTTCGATTTCTATGGAACTGTCGTGTGTCGAAATACTATCAGAATCTTGTCAAGCGAGCTTCTGAATGTAAACGAAAAACACCCCGTCTGGTGACCCAAGCTTCAAAGCAGTGCTTCACTTCTAGCGCGGAATGGCCCCTCCTCCCTTTCCTACCTCCATGATGTGAGCAGACGGCTCACTCGTCTTCAAGGGTTGCATTAGACACACGGTCTAATGCTCATTTTCGCCTTTAGCTGTGATGACTTTAGATGATTATACTATTTTAAACTAGCTGGAATTTACATATCCTATCAACGCCGGAGGAACTCTGTGTAAAGGACTGTCTGTGCATCATTATGTTAATCCTGCATACCGTTAACTTCATCTTTACTTAATTTATCTTAATTACTTTTTATTTCTTTCTATTAAATAAACCATATTTAAATATTCGTTTTCTCATGATCTGATTTTAAAAAAGAATTCTACAAAAACTTCGCGACCAACTGTGCGGCCTCGAACTGGAAAGGGTGCGAGTAGTAGAACTGTGCTTTGAACTGACTGAGTGAACTGTTCTCACAAGTTATTCGATTCATTGGATTACTCGTATAAAGTGTGGATTACCCTTATTGACGACGATCATCTGTCAGGTGAGTACAAAACTTTCTTTCCAATATGAAGTTAGTAGAAATTCCAGAATTGGAAGCAGCTTTAAAGAACAGTAAAAGTTCTGAAATCAATAGTTTGCATAAGCTTATTTTTAATACTGATGGAGATCGAAATAACCGGAAAAGATTACGTGAATTTTTTGGCTTTATATTTAAACCAGATTCTGAAGAATTTAATAAGAAAATAGATACAGTGCAGAATAGTTTTACTTTGAATGAGTTAATTAAAGTTTGCAATGTATTGTGCATAAATTCAGAAGGTTTAAAAACGGAAGTTGTAACCCGAATTGTCTCTTTCCTATGTGATTTATCTGTATTATTTGAAAATATTTTGCATGAAGAAAATAGTGATATTGAAGATGAAACTATTAATAAAATTTCTGAAGTAATGCTTGATGATAATCAAAGAGACAATCCTGGTTTTAATGAGTCTCAAGTAAATAACAGTATGCAGCTTCCAATTCAAGATCATTTTAAACCTCATCTTAGTTTTTCTGATATTGAAAGTATTGTTAATCCTTTTTCTGGTAATGCATATGAAAATGTTGATAAATGGATTGAAGAATTTGAAGATGTTATAAATTCTTTGAAATTAAGTGATTTGCATAAATTAGTTTTTGCTAAAAGATCATTAAAAGGTAAAGCGAAACTATTTATTCAGAGTGAACCTAAAGTTAATGACTAGTGTAAGTTAAAAAAGCTTTTGAAATCTGAATATGGTAAAGCTTTTAATTCTGCTGAGTTGCATGAAATGTTATGTAAGCGTAAATTAATGCCTAATGAATCTTTAGATGAGTATTTTTTGAAAATGAAAGAAATGTGTTCGCGAGGTAACATTGAAAATGCTTCATTAATTAAATATATTCATTAATTAAATATATAAATTAATATATGTTATTGATGGTATTCCCGATTCTGTAGTGAGGAAAACTATACTATATGGTTGCGAAACAATAACTGAATTTAAACAAAGGCTTAAAATTTATGATAAAATGAGATCGGACAATGATAAGTTTAAAAATCCGAAACCGAAAGTAAACACTCAAGTTAAAGACAGAAGTAAGATTTCGTCATTAAACCGAAATCAATCTAACGTTAATAAGGTCAAATGTTTTAATTGCCAGGAATTTGGGCATCTATCAAAGCATTGTGTAAACAAATCGAAGGGTATAAAATGTAAAAAGTTTGGGCATTATTCAACTAACTGTCCAGAGCAGACCCCCGAGAAACAAGCTTTAATTCAACGAATTTGTGACAAGGATAGAATTATGAAGACTGTAGAGATAAATAATTATTTAGTTGATAGTCTAGTTGATACTGGTTCAGATGTTACGATATGCAGCGTAGAGTTACACAAGCAGATTGGTTCTCCTAATTTAAATTGTAGCGATATCACATTAAACGGAATTGAATCAAAGCAAACGTATCCCATCGGCTTTTTTTATTTCTGATATTTCAATTGATAGTTTTTTACTTCGTACGAAATTTTATGTTGTTAATTCGTTATGTAATCAAATTGTATTAGGTGTGGATGTATTGAATCAGTTTAACTTCTCTTTTACCGAGAATGGCCTTCAAATAATTTCTCATCGGAATAAAAGTAATGTAAACTTGATAACTGCTGAGTCATCTCGAAATTCTAACGTTCGTTGCGTTATGGGAAATTTGAATATTGCTGTGTCATTGAAGAATGTTTATGATCTTTCTCAGTCGTCTGACGTCTCTGTTAATGTAAACAAAAGCCCCGAAAGCGGAAGTAGCTCGACGTTTAATTACCTTTTACATCTGGTGAATGCTATTTCTGTCAACGAGATTGATTTATCGCATATTTCGAATGCAGAACTGTTAGTTTGGTACATTTATATTTACCGTATTGGCAACACCAAGTTCTCTCTTCTCTGTGTGCGAGCTATGGATGCCGATGTAATGTTGTGCACGTGTTGTTAAGTTTCAATAAAAAATGTGAAAAGATACGTTTCTTATTTTTCGACTTGCTTCTTCATATGATATCGATTTATTTAACAAGAACATAAAGAAAAACTGTGTAATTTAATTAATTAGTACCAGCCTCGGAAAAATAGACAATCTGACTTCAAGATGCAAATAAATTTATGCGATGATATTCCTGTCTGTCAAAATAGAAGATACATGTCTTTCGCGGAGCAAAAAATTGTTGACGATCAAATTAAGGAATGGTTGAAAGAGGGCATAATAAAACCTAGCAATTCTAACTATGCGGCCCCCTATTGTTTTGTGTAACAAGCGAGACGGTTCTAAAAAATTACTCATAGACTATAGGAAATTAAATAAAAAGATTATTAAAGACAAATTTCCACTGCCTTTAATTCCGGAAGTACTTGATCGTTTAGAACAGTCAAAAGTCTTCACGACACTAGATTTGAAAAATGGCTTTTTCCATGTAGACATAGACGAAAATTGCACCAAATATATCGCATTTGTAACACATAATGGTATCTACGAATTTCTTGAAGCTCCTTTTGGTTTATGTATTAGTCCAAATGTTTTTCAAAGGTATATTTATTCAGTATTTCGTGACTTATTAAATGAAGGTATACTAATTATTTATATGGATGATATAGTCATACCGGCTAATGATGAAGTTGAATGTTTCGATAAATTAGAAAGAGTATTCAAAACTGCTTCGGAATATGGGTTACAAATAAATTTCAAAAAGTGCCAATTCTTAAAGCGAAAAATTGAATTTTTGAGACATGTAATTGAAAACGGAACTATTCGACCATCGCCTTCCAAAACTGTTGCTGTTCGAAACTTTCCACAACCGCGTAACTGTAAACAACTACAAAGCTTTTTAGGACTAACGGGATATTTTCGTAAATTCATTCCTCAGTATGCTAAAATAGCTAAACCTCTTAGTGACTTGCTCAGAAAAGGTATTGGTTTAAAGTTCGATTCCGAACAACAGGAAGCATTTTGCAGATTAAAAGAAATTCTCTTTCAAGCACCTGTTCTATACATATTTAGGCAAGGATATCCATTAGAACTTCATACTGATGCTAATAGTCAAGGCTTTGGTGCGGTACTACTCCAAATGAAATTGTACATCGTTCAGGAAGCCAAATGAAACATGCTGATGCTTTAAGTAGAAATGCTCTAATTTTAACATCATACACATCCGATGTAACTGAGAAGATTCGGTTAGTACAACAACAGAATGAAGATGAACATGTGAAATTAATCAAGAATTTAGTTGAGAAGGGAGAAGAAAATGGATTCTTCGTGAGAAATGATATTTTGTACAAATTTGAAAATGGTAAAGATCTGCTAGTAGTGCCAGAATCCTTACAGACTGAAATCATACAGAAGGTACATAAAAAGGGTCACTTTGCTGTAGACAAAACTGTGAATGCTGTAGAGCAAGAATTCTATATTCCCAGATTGAAATGTAAAGTTGAAAAAGTAATTGCTAACTGTATAGAATGTATACTGTACAACAAGAAGCAAGGAAAAGCAGAAGGATTTCTTCATCCTGTACCGAAAGAAAACGTTCCCTTGAGTACGTATCATATCGACTTTATTGGACCTCTTCCATCAACGAACAAGAGATACCAACACATTCTAACTGTTGTCGACGCTTTTACGAAATTTACTTCGTTCTATCCAGTGAAATCACCAACTACGCAAGAAGTTATTTCAAAATTGAAGCAACAACAGACTGTATTTGGAAATCCAACCAGAATCATTTCAGATCGAGGTAGTGCCTTTACATCGAAAGAATTTTCAGCGTATTGTACTGAAGAAGGTATAGAACATGTCAAAATTACTACCGGTATTCCAAGAGGTAACGGACAGATTGAGCGAATCCATAGAATTTTGATTCCTGTTTTGTCAAAATTATCACATGAAGATTCAACGAAATGGTTTAAGTACGTTCCAGATGTCCAGAGGATAATCAACAGTACAACTACGAGAAGTACGAAATATTCATCGTTTGAGCTTCTCATAGGCACGAAAATGAAGACCAAAGAAGATTTGAGAATTAGTGAGATATTGAATGAAGAATATCTAAAACAATTGATACAAGAACGTGATGAAATGAGAGAAGATGCGAAAAACAACATTTTGAAGATTCAAGAAGAAAATCGAAAGCAATTCAACAAAAAACGTAAGAAACCGAAAATGTAAAAGATTGGCGACTTGGTAGCCATACAGAGAACTCAATATGGGACTGGCTTGAAACTACGACCAAAATTTCATGGACCGTATAAAATCATAGCTGTAAGACCAAATGACAGATATGAAGTCGAAAAAGTACGATGCCATGAAGGACCGAATTTGACATCTACTGCGGCTGACCATATGAAGCCATGGTCAAATTGATTTGATGTTTGTATCAGCTAAAAACCTAAGGACCTGATACTCTTTTTTTTTTTTTTTTCATTCTCTTTGCAGGTACATGATAATGATGTCCATTCAACAGACATCGAGGACGATGCCTCTTCAGGCTGGCCGAAGCTGTGGGAGTCATCAACAACCAATGCTGAATTAGGATACCAGGATTATGACGTCATCAGCACCGCTCAGAGCAGTAAGAATTATCCGAGACAGCGGGAGATCGCTTTCAGACGTAGATGTGAGCAGACGGCTCACTCGTCTTCAAGGGTTGCATTAGACACACGGTCTAATGCTCATTTTCGCCTTTAGCTGTGATGACTTTAGATGATTATACTATTTTAAACTAGTTGGAATTCACATATCCTATCAACGCTGGAGGAACTCTGTGTAAAGGACTGTCTGTGCATCATTATGTTAATCCTGCATACCGTTAACTTCATCTTTACTTAATTTATCTTAATTACTTTTTATTTCTTTCTATTAAATAAACCATATTTAAATATTCGTGCTCTCATGATCTGATTTTAAAAAAGAATTCTACACTTATTTGAATAATTACGCTCGTAAAATATAATAAATAAATTTAAAATTATAATATGCTGAAAATTACAAATGTTAAGAAGTATGAAAGAAATTAAAAAATTACCTGTAAAAGTAAATAAAGGTCATGCATATACTCAGAAACTATATGAAATAAGTTAAAAATAAGAATATGTTGAAAATTACTAACAAGGAAAGAAAAAAAAATCAGTGCAAAATGAAATAAAACGATAAAAATTAATAGTGTTTCCAAAGATGAAGACTGAATGGCTTACATGTAGGAATTTAAATAGAAATTTCAAGTCCAAAATATATAACTTCAATTTTCATCAACGAAGAGCACCATGAGCATTTCTCCCAATGTTAAGATGCACAAGTGGCAAAAATCCTATTAGTCTTCTATCTGTTTCCAATTTTGAAAAACTAAGTTGAAATGTGGAACTAAAATGAGCAGGAACCAGCAACCTGAAACAACTCTCCTCCACTTGTGTCGTCATGGATAAAATTCCTCTCTTGACATCAAGTATAAAATGGTCACGTCCTCTGTTGTGATGTCACCATACCGCACGCAGGTGAACTCCCACTTTACATCTACTTGCGCCAATCATACCAGCAGAAATTTGAAGGTTACTATTACTATTATGTTTACTATTAATTAGTTAATTAACGGATTTAAGTCACAGATATAGCATAAAAAGAGCTTCAGTCGCTTGCTACAGTCTTTCCCGTTGCGTCCCCATTCTTTAGATATTCTTAAATAAAGTCGCATATCATGCCCATTCGCGGAACTTTCCGTGACGCATCGCATAATTTTGAAAACACTTAACTGCATGCTTTTCTACAGAGAGCATGTCTCAAATTTTAAGTCTTTTTACAAAATCCGAGAAAAAGACACAAACAGCACTAAATTATTTTCTTCTACGGAAAATGTAAGTCCGCTGATCGAGGATTAATCGGGGTTATATATAACTACGGGTGCCCAAAAGCAACCAAGCGGTAGTCGCTGAACACTGGTATTTCGATCTGTGTACTATTCCGGGCAAATGGGCTGGCCGCATGGGTGTTTTCATGATTTCCACTATATGTAACATGGATTCGAACAAATTTTCCCTTAGAAAGCACTCTACAGAAGCATTCCTACCTTAGGCATACAGCCTCTAGAGTCCTTTGCCATAATCAAATAAACTCAACCATAATCTTATGATGAAATTTATATGATAGTTGGTGACGTCGCGCTTATCCATTTTTGACATTAAATCACACTGTCTAGCGACATTTTTTTTCATCGACCGTTTGCAATAAATTTGGACTGTTTTGGAAGATTTTGCGGAAAGTACGTAAGCAAGCGTTGCCCGCTCAATTCAGATAGTCGGCTTATAATCCAAGTCTAGTGAAATTAAACTCAGCACTTCATATTAAATAAACAGTGATATAAATCATGTAGCATATACCTAGTGTTATATTACCTCTTATTTATTGCATCTAATAAATAGTTTTGTGACTTTCTGTTCTTGTACCTTTGATGATGGACATGTTATTAGAGAATAATAAATGTAACAGTGCAGACAGTATAAATATGTCTTCAACCAGTGGCACGATTGTGAAGAAACGAAAATATCGTAAACACGATAACGTTTATTCAGAGTTGGTTTTACGACACAGAAATGAATGGAGAGACCACTATCTATTTTGTGTATATAAGTTTTGGCAGTGGGTGTATTTTTTCCAAGTAAATTGAAGCGCATTGCATTATTGAAGCACATTACAGCATTCTTCAACTATCTGACACTGGCTGGAGGAGATAAACTCGCACAGATAGCATGTCCGAGCGTATCCCAAAGGTTTTTAATGGGGTTAAGGTCGTAGAAAATACGGTGGCCACTCGATACGAAAATGCCCTCTCTTTGTCTCTCTCCAGGTTCACATTAACTCTTTGCGGTCGGATTAAATTTGGAGATGGGTATCGTACTGGTCGGAATTAATTTCCGTCGATAGAGCAGGGATACATAACACGCAAGTTTACGATGGATAAACAAGATTTAGTAATTCTTTTGTGAACTTTAGATATATCTTTATTCAATACACTAATCTAGTGATATGTTTTTGTATAAATATTATGTTTTATAATTCTCCTTCGTGTGATATTTTTCAAAACACTCTCCAACATGCAGGCCAGGTTTCCGAGTGCATGTATCGCAAAAATAATTGGTTTGGTGCCTTCCACCCTTAATCTTTCTGTTTGAACATACACTACAATCTTTACTTTTTACATTTTCACAATGCCGCAATATATGCAGTTTTCCATTCTTTCTTCCTTATCGGAGGTCGATGGTCTTCTTGGTTTTGAATCTGCTCTGTCACAAAAATCACCTACTAGTTGTGCCACCAATTTTCGGACGAACATAAAATGTGGCATATGTGTCCTGTTCTCTCTTCTAGCTGAATTTTGGGGAATTATTTTGGAATATTTTAAGAAGAGAGAATATCTCATTACTGTTAACAATTTATAAAATATTCTTTGGAATTCTACAAGGCATCGTCGAACGTTGTCGATTCCATTACGTTCAAAAGACGACTGACTCGCCACTGCGTCTTGCATGGCGAGTGCTGGGTCACAACTTTTGTTTAGATTAGATTACGTTAACAATATAATAATCTTTAGAAGTGGTGATTACTCTTGGTTGACGGACACAGATCTCTGGACTACTGTTTGATTTGCTTACACACTCTGTTCGTTTACGCTTCAAAATAAACTATTTCGCTACCAGCATATCACGGACTCTAGACAATGCCGTAGCTAGGGTGGGGCAAGGGGGGATATCTGCCCCCGGGCGCAGGATCCAAGGGGCGCTAAACTGATGCTACGAAATTTTTTAATGAAATGTTTTCCATTCTTGGCATACAGAAAGGGGCGCAAATTCTTCATTTGTCCCCGGGCGCTGGAAACTCTAGCTACGCCTCTGACTCCAGAGACTAATAAAAATATTCTAAAGCATTCATTTATTTGCTGAAAAGATGTTTAGAACTTAAATAAAATATCACTCATGTAAATAACAAGTCATTCTCTTTTAATAAGCCTACTTAACTACAAAGAAATATATTTTTGGTATTTTCATAAAATTGTTTTTTGCCACTTCCCAGAAACTAAACTAACAATAATTATCAGTGGCCAAAACACATTAAGTAAATAAAATAAAATTAAAGCACATATAAAATACAAACTATATTCATTTGAAATCCAACATGTTAAGTTGCTGGGAAATAACTTGCTAGAAAAGTTAAAGAGTAAAACTTTGAAAATAAGCACAAAACTTAAAATTAAAAGGAAAAATATAAAAGAACTAAATTAAAGTCCAAACATTCATAAACTTTAGTCTTTGGATAGGCCTGACTTCTCTTCCACTCCTGGTTTTTACACATTTTACATCTTTTTGGCTATTTGCCCTGAATACCCTTCAATTCTAGCTTGTTCAAATCTTTCGTTTTTTAGATCTTCGAACCAACTGCATGAAGGTTCTAATAAAAAAAATTCTTTGTACGGGATGTAAAAGTTGTCCATTTGTAGTTTTCAACTGTACCAGTCTAATGACGTTGTCTCTTCCAGGTAAGAATTCAATAACAATGGCTAATGTCTCTGAATCAAAAGTCCTAGATATTCAGATCTAAATCGTTTTCGTGTATCCGTGATTAGATGTTGACATTTTACTCTCTTGTTGAAGGAAACTGATCGATTGCATCCAAATTAGGAACTCCTGACTTTCGAAAATCTTGTAAAAATGAGTTGGGAGATAAAGGAACAAGTTTCCGAATCCTTTTCTGAAACATAGGGTAAGTGGACGAGAATTAATAGCAAATTCCGCATCACAACAACACCGCTGTCATTTCTTCAAAAGACAGTAAAGATTTCTCCGGAACTCTCATCAAGCCCAAAACTCCCCAAAACCGCCCCACCTTGAAAAACCAATGAATTTTCCTAGTGGTGGTGTACTGAGAGACAACATTCCAATCAGTGAGTTTCAAACAATTTGATGCTCCAACAAAGTTGCTTTCGTTGCCACAATAAAATACAGAAGGTCGACTTCTGCGGGATCTACACCGACGGAAACTCTAAAGAAAAACCTCTGTAGACAGCCAGGAACTGAGCTCAAAATGGATGCAACCCTTACGCGATTTTCTGGTAATGCAGAAATCGGTACTGTTAAATTCCACTTCGCATATCTTAAACAAGCAAAAAATTTGGAGAAAAGAGATCTAATGACTTTTTTGGCATTTAAAATCCAATAATGTTCTCTTAGAATACTCAACAATATTTGAGAATCAGCATGAAAGTTCTTCTTGTCTGTCATAATTAACCGTTTGACAGCCTGATTTTCTCCCGGTAAAACAAATGGATGTTTAAAGTTCTCTGTAACCTTCCGAAATTTAATTTTTGTTCGCGGTCTAATCATTCCTTCTTTGTTCTTGTACGTTGCCAAAGATTCTAATTTTCTTTTGTTTAAGTGATCATAAAAATATTGTAATAAAATAAAAATAATTTGTATCAATAATATGACTTTCTTTTCTGCATTTCTGATTTCTTCGTAGGATAACTCTGCAATAATTCGCGAAGACTTTGCATTTTGACAAATATAGATAAATCTTTTTATCCAAGCAATCAACCGTATCACTTTGTTATAGCTTGAAAAATAATAATAGTACCAACTCGATCCCTAATGTCTGCATCTATTTTCTTTTCATCGGTTTTGCAGCTACAAGTAGTATATGAGTAACTTACAGAACAGATAGAAGAATGCCCATCAAATTTTGTTTTTCTCTTTTTCTTAGCTATAGAATGTTCATCAAAATTTTGTTCGGTGGTGGCCCAGTTAGATGAAGGTTCTAATAATCAAGTGGTCCCTCCCACCATTTACTTCATAACAGTTGTCTAGCGGAACATCCCCTAAAAGGCAAATCAGCTGGATCCTGGATTCCAGGAAAGTGTTCCTAAACAAGAGGATCCGTTAAACTATTTATTTCATTCACTCTGTTCTTCACAAATACTGTCCAAGATTCTTTACGCTGAAACCACCCTAAAACAGTAGAGTAAGTCCAACAATGCTGTTCAACATCTTTCCATTGAAGCCCTTCCACAACAGATGCACACAAACGAGCTCCCAACATAGCAGCCATCAGCTCCAATCGAGGGATAGTCATGGGTTTCACAAATGCCACTTTAGCTTTGGCCGCTAAGAGATGAACTTGGCCATTCTCCGATGTTTCCACACGAATGTAAATAGCTGCTGCGAAGGCTGAATGACTAGCATCACAAAACGTATGCAGAGAAATGTTTTGTTTACTTGGATCAATTGACAAACATCCTGATACGGTCACTTCCTCCAGCAAATGAAGTTCTGAAAACCAGATCATAAATTCTTCTTTTGCATTAGCGTTGACTTCAGAGTTCCAAGGTACGTTTTCTTTCCACATATTTTCCAATAACAATTTGGGTATTAGCAAAATACGACATAATAAACCAACAGGATCGAATACGTTATGAAAGACCGAAAGAATTATTCTTTTGGACAAAGTTTTAAATTTATAATAGTCCAGATTTATCATCAGAGTATCCTCTTTTCTGTCCCATAAAAGTCCTAATACAGAAGTAAATGGTTGAGGAACATTATCATTGGTGTACTGTCAACCTCTCAAATTGAATTTTCCTACACTCAATATGGCTTGAGACATCTCAACGAAGGGTAATATATCACATGTTTCATTTAAGCTCGTTACTAAATTATCAACGTGGAAACTCCAAAGAAGAATCTTAACATAATCTTGATTATATCTGGCATCACTTAAATATTTTCCAAAATAATAATACAAGACTGATCCCAAAAGAAAAGGTCTGCTTTTTACACCAAAGACCAATCTGTTGTGTTGCATTACCTTAATTTCTTTACAGTCGCTATTATTCCACCAGAACCTCAAATAGTTTCGTTCTTCCGGATGAACGCTCACTTGCAAAAATGCCTTTTCAATATCTATAATAACACAATTTCTAAATTCTCTAAATCTCAGAAGGAGACTTGGAATGAGTTCTAATAAATTGGGACCGGATTCTAGACACTGGTTCAAAGATGGAGATCCGATTTGCCTAGCAGACACATCGAAACACTGGACGTACTTTGGTAGTGCCATGTTCCTTGATTATAGGTCGGTGATGAAGAAATTGCAGTTGTGAAACATGCGCCATCCGTGACATCATCTATTATTCCCAATTCAGTCCATCGTTTAAAGACATCATCATATGTATCAAATAATTTTTCTGAATTCAGCCTTTTAGTTGAGGCTTCAAGTCTTCCTATCGCTAGATCTGTGTCGGTAAGGAGAGGCAAATGATCATTTTTCCACTTCGTACCGCCCATCATCCTTAATTCTTAGAGTATCTTGATACTTCGTAAGAAATTCCCTTCCTTTTCCTGATTTTACTTCGACTGGATCGGATATTCCTAAAAAAAAAAAAGCTCAGAAATATTGGCATCTTTTTCACAAACATGGTTACAATCGTCATTGCTGTATTTTCATTCCCTTTCGGCATTCAGTGGTGTTTTTCCGAACAGTGTCCAGCGCAGGTAAATTTCTATGGCTACAATACCATAGAAAGTACTCTTTTTCTCTCGGTGAAAAGTCGACCAGCCACATCTGCACCAATTAAAAGATCAATCGGCCCTGATGAATCTTCAGGGTCATAAACGCTTTTGCTTAATTTTGTAGACATTACGTAAATTTTCAGGTGTTCGTTTTGCTCCAAAAAAGGGAGTGTCTCAAAATCTGTTGTCTAGAAGGTATCAGGCATAAAGTAGAAATAAAGTCCTTCCTTAAATACAATTTTTTGCCATCCTGTGTCATATGAAGCTCGAACACAAAGTGCACAATTCTTTCCAATCAATTTTACTTTCAGGGTTTGCAAAAGTACTTGTGGTGTGTTACTAACACTAGAAAAACAGAACATTCTCCCTTGCTAGTTTCTTTTCCAATGCTGTTTAACATAAGTTTCTTAACATTTGTTTTATTTTTAAGCAATTCTAATCGCATAACTACGCTGTGATTTTTATGGCAAATTGCACATTTAATAGAACTCTTGCATTTATTTGAACAGTGACGCCTTTAAACAGCGAAAGCAGTGCCCTTTTAAAATTTTTGCCTTTCTGAAAATGGCACTTTTTAAGCCTTAAAACAAATGACTCATGTTTTCAGCTGCAAAACACGCACTTTTTAGCGGGAAAATCAGCACTCAACAAACTTGCTACCGTTGATAGTCGTTCGTGAATAGTTTTAATTCCACAGGTCACTTCGTTCTTCAAACCAAAACCAGCCATAGCTAAAGTATGCGTTCTTCGGATTCCACTTCCGATTTCAAAAATTTACTAAACTGTCCAGTCTACATTTTGAGTCTGGAACAAGGTCAGCATTTGTACTTCTTTGATAGGCTTTTAAAACATCCTCAGGTAAGCAAGATTCAATTAAAGGCTACATAAGTGCAGCACTTTTATCTGTACTGACTCCAAGGGTTTCCAAAGCCCCAATTTGTTGTTCCAAGTTATCATATAATGCACATAAGTTATTAGAGGAATTACTAGAATTTGCATTTCTCACATAAACCTTCCACTTGCAAGTCATATCGGCCAAAAAAAGCCTTCAAACATTCTACGGCCTAGTGATAATTAGCAGCTGTAGGAATCAAAACTTTCTATAACCGAACCCTCAACAGTCGTTTGTAATAAATATTGAAATTTATCACTATTAGAAATCGTAGTATCTTTGTCAATTTTTTCAAACTGACTCAAAAATTAATAAATAAATAAAAAATAACCACTTTCACCATCACATTTTTCGTATTTCAAGATTTGGAAGTTTAAACGTACGTTTGCATGCATTCTAATTAACAGATTCATTCAAAATTACACTTGAAGTACTTACGTTTTCTAGATTTTGAAGAACACTTTTCACTTTAGTTTCGATTCTGACGGCATTGTCACGATAATCTTTAATAGCATCAAATTCTGCTTCAATTTCGTTTTTTGTCAGTGTGCTAAGAAAACGTACGTTGAGCTTTCGAAAGAAAAACATTAAGCTCCAACTGTAATTCAGAAGAATCCATCTCGCTCTTCTTTATAATTTTCTTTTAAAACTTTGAAGGATTTTGTAAATGCAGCTCTATGAATCTTCCTTTCAAGTTTAACAGCTTCTTTACCTTCTATTTTATATGCTAGAATTCCAAACTATGCCTCTTATGTTCTGCCGAGGGTATGACCAAAATGTTCGTTTGTGCGTCAAAATAAACTATTATGCTACCAGTGTATAATGGACTCTAGAGACTAGTAAAAATATTCTAAACTATTCATTTATTTGTTGAAAAGATGTTTGGAACATAAATAAAATATCACTCATGTAAATAACAAGCCATTCTTTTTTAATAAGCCTACTTAACTACACAAACATATATTTTTGCTAATTCTATAAAATTGTTTTTTTTGGGGGGACCACTTCCCAGAAAATAAACTAACAATAATTATCAGTGGCCAAAACACATTAAGTAAATAAAATAAAATTAAAGCACATATAAAATACAAACTACATTCATTTGAAATACAACACACTCAGGAAAATTTAAAAAAAAAATAATCACCATCAAAGAAAAGTGAGCTAGATATCTGTGATTGACTGCCCTGCTTTCAATGCATCTGAAAGCATGCCACTGCACATTATCTGCCATCCACCTTTTTCCAGCCCTAAGAATATTATCAAAAATTATCCTGCGACAGCTATATTACATATCAGCATTTAAATGAACCTCTTCCAAACCTCTGAGAATGCTGGCATCTTCAACGACTGCCTAGTAAGCACATGTTCGGGCAATCAACGATGACTGGCAGTATCATACATTATTAGCCTATGCCATCTGTGTATGCAATGAATTTCAGCCATTAAAATTCAACACTTTCTAAAATTGCTAATTTGTACTAAGTGCTAAACTTTAGAAAGCCAATGTAGTTAGTTCACTAGTTAGTACAGACCAAAACAATATACAGTTAAATTACTTACTAATTCAGATTCTTCGCTAACACAGTGAAACAAGATAATACAGCACAACAATTACACTCTGCACACATGACATCTCGTTCATAAGCTCATTAGTGATCTTGCTCATAAGCTAACCTCCTTGCATCTGCTACCACATGCTGCAGCTATAGCATCATTTATCAGTGCTCTTGCTGCTTATGGCACTACACACTCTCACCTATTTGTCTCTCCTGATTTTTTATTCTGTACTCATCTCCTTTAAAGAGTTATACAAAAATATTCTTGGATCAACATGAAACAAGACACACTGTATAAGTAAATTCACAACTTGTGAAGTTTTTGTCTATATACAGCTAAATTTTAGTAAAAGCATACAATATACATTAATAAAACAGCAAAACTGCCAAACACTGACACACACAACAATATTGCAGAATATGAGGATCACAAAGCTCAGTCTGTAAAATATACAACATAGATAAAATAATGCATATACTTTTAAGGACAGTAACAGGTTGTAGGATTCAAAAGTTCCCAGACTGAGTCTATAACGTAAAAATTTTTTGCAGTAGTGGGACTACGAGAACGTTTTTGTTACTATGTTCACCTCCTTTTCTAAAAGTGGTTTGTCCCAAATCACGAGGTCGAAAGCTCACGGCGACAGCTTTTTTGTAGGCAGGTGCATTTAGTGCCTGGTGATAGAAAGAAATGGCGTCAGTTGAGCAGAGAATCAATACCAAATTTAGTGTTCACTTGGGAAAGAGTGCTACAGAGACATTCGGAATGTTGAAGCAAGTGTACGGAAGTGAAACATTATCGAGAACGCAAACTTTTGAGTGGCATCATAGTCTCAGAGAAGGCAGGGAAAACGCCGAAGATGACGCATGCTGCGGCCGTCCCGTGACTTCGTGCACTGATGAAAACATCAGAAAGGTATCTGCAGTGGTACATGCGAACACGCGGCAAATAATTTGTCAAATAGCACAATCAGTTGGGATATCAGAGGCCACATGTCAGTGGATACTGACTAAGGATCTTAACATGCACAGGGTGTGTGAACGCATCGTTCCACACATGTTAAAACGTAAACCAAAAGGGAAATCAAACAGAAATGGCGGGAGACTTAAACTGGCAGAATTGTTTCTGGAAATGAGAAATGGCATTTTTTGTATGACCCGCAAACCAAGAGAGCATCGGCAACGTGGAAAACAGCACAATCTTCACAGAAGCAGAAATTCCGCCAAGATCACTCTAAAGGAAAGGTCATGCTAGAAGTATTCTTTGATACCCAGGGCAATGTGCATTTGGAATTTATCCCTGAAGGACGCACTCTGAAAAAGAAGTCTATGTTGAAATCCTGCAGCATTTGCATGAGTCTATCTGGAAGAAGAGACCATAATGTGCATTTGGAATTTATCCCTGAAGGACACACTCTGAAAATGAAGTCTATGTTGAAATCCTGCAGCATTTGTATGAGTCTATCTGGAAGAAGAGACAAAAAACGTGGGCTGAGCAGGCATGTTTGCTGTTGCATGACAATGCTCCTGCTCACCGATCGCTACTCGTCAATGACTTTCTTACAAAAACAACTGTTTTGCCTCATCTTCCTTATTCACCAGATCTCGCACCGTGCAATTTCTTCCTATTTCCTGAACTGACAAGATGCTTGCAAGGTTGTAGATTTCAATCTTCAGATGTGCATCGTAGGCTGAATTTAAGGACATGGCTAAAAACGGATTTCAGACATGCTTCGATGAACTTTACAGGCATTGGCAAAAGTGTGTTGTGGCACAAGGGTGTTATTTCAAAGGAGGATGTGTTTCTGCAATTTAATTCAGAATATGTTTTATATTATAGACTCAGCTCGGGAACTTTTGAATCTTAACTCTTATAATGCTGTTGAATAATAACTGTAAGCCATACAATGAATTACCCATGACCACACTCATTCATACTTACAGCAAGAAATGTAAGCTGATTTATAATATAAAAGTAATTTCGATTATGTAAGAAATTTATTACATGAACCTTTTACTTATTTATGATATTTAAACCTAAACACAGTGGAAACTACCAATATTTTGAGATTTAATGAAACATACTATTCTTGTACTTTATATTTTCAGATATTTGGCCCATGTTTTCTATATGTCTAAAACACGCTTACATATGAAAAAAAGTTTAGAGCTTGTGCTCTTTTTGTAATTTAACTTCAAAAATGTAGAGATCATGAGAAATCATAGAAAGAAATGTAACATGTTAATTCTGTTTATAATTCAAAAATTCAGTGCAGGTTAACACTGACTGTCATTTGACCCAAATTCAGGTGACACCAAAAGCAATGAAGAAGCCACAATCACCCATGTCAGGCTACCTGTTATACAGCCTGATTACAAAAGATTATTTTAATATCTGCTTGTAAACATATTCAACACACCAAAAAATTTTAAAATTTAAGTCTTATAGCCTGCCGAGTTTGTTTCTAAATACCTAATAATGTTTTCGTAATTAGTCAACTAAACCAGCACCCTTATGTTGGTGATAGGGCCAGAACTTTTGATGTGGGTTAATACTGCAATGTGTTAAAAGGAAGTTGTTGAATCTGAGTTCATATAATTCTACTCAGATGAGTCTTAAGGTTAAACAGTGACAATTATATCCCGTACCATCTATAAGAGTAAAGATATACAAAAATATTCAAAAACGTATATTTATTTACATGCACGATATTCATTAATAATAAAGTAATGATCAAAAAAACACTTTTTGGGAAGACAAAACATAGACTTGTGTCTGATAGATAAATCTGAAAAATAAATTATACTAAATGTTCATATTAAAATTAACCAAATATAACAGTAAAAAATGCACAAATTTCCTAAAAATAGAAAACTTTATTTTCTTTTTTTTTTTTTTTTTAACTAATGAAATCTGATCACAGGCAATTCTGCAGAGAATTTTAAATAAAAATGGTTACTTAAAGTGACTCTCCATATACAAATAAAAAATAACAATGAATTACATAGTTCTTGAAACAAATGACTTCTCAATAAAATACAGACAGCAATTTGAAAGAAAAGGAACCATATAATGCACCTCAAAATAATACACAAGGAAAGATGATATATACTACACAATATTCAGATGGGAAAATTTTCTAATGTAATACAAAATACATACAAAAAAAATCTTTTAAATGGCACTTCATCTTATGCATATACAAAAAATTATAATTCTTTGGTTGAACTTTCAGATGTTGGAACACTATCTTCTTTCTCAGAGCTTTTGACACTATGAGTTGAAGAACTATCCTGACTCAGTGTGTCACTTTCTCTTTCATCTATTCTAGTTGTCTCATTACATGGACAAGCAAAAACTATGACAGGTCTGCTAGGTCTTTTTTCTTGAGGACTTGTAGTTTGCTGTGATGAATCTAAATACAAATTAAACATCAAAAGATTACAACAAGAAACAATATACTGAGAATATACCACATTTTCTTCCATATTTTCTCCCTAGTTCTTAGTGAAAGATTTTTGAAAATTTTAAAATATATTCACATTTTACCCTTCCTCAATGCGTTTAGAGAACTCCCCTAATTTTTAAAATAGATTTCTCGATGTAGTGATTATTTTCTTATTACAAACAAAGATAAACCCTAGCAAGCTATCCATGAAAGACACAATAAACCTGTCCCTTCTAATTGTTGAAATTTATGCCAGCCTAATAATATAAGAACTGACCAATTACAGCAAAGCAAACATGAACTGACATTAAGTCTACGATTTCACTCAGTCAGTTGCACATTCTCCTTCTCTATGTATGTATGAATGATTTCAGGTCTAAGGACTAGCAGAGACAACAATAAGAACAAGCAAGTTTCAAGTTAAGTAAAGTAGACATGATGCTATCTTAATACACACTAAATGTATTCTTACTGAAGTGTAGTTTACTTTGGAGGAAATAATATTATGATAGTTACCTATATTTTATCATGACTACTTTCCATTTATTATAGTCCTTCTGTAACTGCATCCTTCAAAAATTAAATCATTCACATAATTTTGTCCTCTCAATTTTTGGACAATAAAATCAGTAAAAAAAAAAGGAGGGGAAAAATAGTATATCTGAGCAAAAATTCATAAAATTTTCTAATGCTAACAACTTTTCTCAAATAGTAAATTATCAGTTAATATAAGACTTACTTGATTTGAAGACAAACAGCAATTAAAAAATGAAAAGAGTTTGCTTTAGAAGATTAATAAAATCTATCATTTCGACAGCAGCCTCCTAAAAGCATAAACCAAAATGGCTAAACTGGTGCACAGGTGACTCATTTTAATAGTAAATTATTAGTAATTATAAGACTTACCTGACCTGAAGACAAACAGCAATGTTTTAGAAACATAACAAAACCTAACATTTCAACAGTAGCCTCCTAGAAGTTAAACTGGCAACCTATGGGCCCTGTCTCACCCCTGAACCAATAATACATGGCACTTGAATACATTTTAGTTTTGTATTTGTTGTAAATACAGAGCTTATAGTTTTAAAGATATACAGCTATGGACTGAATTTATGTGCACGACTACTAAACAAAGTAAGAGAAATTGAATGAAATAGGCTGGGTCTGTCTTTTTCTATGCATGCCAGGCCACGTGACCATCATTCTAATCATCTAAATCCTGCTCTATTATTTTTAATGAAAATCGTTAGTTATTTTATCAAGACTTCAGATGTTAATTTCTTCATATTATCACTCTTTCCTCTCTTCATTCTCCAAAAGATGGTTCCAGAGTTCTATCTCACTACCAAAGTTTTTCAAATCATAAAAATCACTCTGCTTTTTTTTTTTTTTTCCTACATTCTTCAAATGATATCTGTTAACATAAATACAGTGTACAATAATCGCAAAGTAAATAAAGATAAATTACCGCTGGGAAATCCTTCCTTAAAAAATATCAGAGAACTTTTGTTAAATTCATCAATTGTAGATGTTGCAGGATTTGAATGAGGTTGTTGCTTTTCTAAAGTTGCAACTCTGTGTCAATGTTTTGAGCTGCAATTTTGAACAACAAAGTACTACGGATGGATTTTATTTCTAAAATCAGAACTGTCACAGCCTTACAGACAGCCCTCAGAAATTTTGTGAAAATTTTAATTAAATTAAATAAATAATTTATTTATTTACAAATATATGACTTTTACTTATTAGCCATTAGCTGACTTGCTTCCCAGTACTTCTGCATAAGCAAATTAAAACTATAAAAATGTTCTTTGTAACCGCTTGTACTTAGAATGCATAGAAGAAATTGCTAATTTCACCTCTTTAAAAATATGAGTATTGAAAATAAATATTAAATGGTAGAAGGTCAAGACCAGCACCAAAGCCAATGTGCTAGAATATTTAGAATTTAGTGAAGCACCAAGTAACAAAATTTAGGGCAGGCACTCAGGTATGTATAGTGCACAGATACATATATGACAAATCTTTTAATTCAGTGTGTTTTAATTTTTTTTTCTTTCTTTAATCGCTTTGATGAATGTGTCTAGTGAAAAGATAAGAAAATAAAAGGGGAAGAATAAATTTTCTTTTCACTGTTCTTCCAAAAATTCTGTAATAAGTAATTCATTACAAAATTCTTATAAAGCAAATCCATTACATGTTAAAAACCATGAAGGCATTTCATTTTGTCATAATTTTCTGGAAACTGTAGATCTATAAATATTGTCTTCAAAATAATAATCTATAAATCTTGTCTTTAGACCTTCCCGAGGTGCAAAATCTAAAATCCAAAAGAAAAATTACTCCTACCAACTCTGTAAGAGCAAAATGCCATAAGATTTTTGAACAAAAATTCAGAAAAGAGAAGGGTAAACTGAATTTTCAAGAGAAAATAGATACACGCATATATATATATTCTGAAACAATTACATGGGGAAAAAACTCTTAATGTGAAAAACATAAATATAGAAATACAAATGAAATTAATTTATACATAATTAGAGAAGCATTTTTGTTTTTTCTAACAACTGTTTCAGAAAATGTGCTTTGTAACAGTTAACTTGTTTACTTTTCAGAATCAAAATATTTCTAAGTCACCAAATGGAAAGTAATGTCACTTTAAAATACAGCAAGAGAAAATAAAAATGTTTTAATATTATTTCTTAAATATAATTTTAATTTATTATCATTATTTTTATACTTATCAGTGTTGTGTTTGTAAAAAAAAAATTGTCAAATTTCGCAAATGTTCGAGGTTGTACACAAACTGATTTTGAAATCATCAAAATATTGATAAGTCACCAAATTTAGCACTACATAATAAAAGACCTCATTTCTCCAAAAGGGTTTTTGATGCACTATTTTATTATATCAAACTTCATTCACCCCCCCCAAATCAAAATGTTTATGTTTCAGTTGAAGCAGGGCTTCGTATTTAAAACTTGAGTATCCACCATTTATGTTAATATGTAGGAAAGTATTCAAACATTAACCCATTAAAAACATATCTGTTAATGTACCACCAAAAAAATATTCCTCCAAAATGTTAATTCACATCCAAAATGGCAGTCCTAAAAAAAAAGACAGAAATGTCAGATGAGTAAAATTAAAGACCTTTTGCCAATTTTGGCCAAAGTTAAGGACTAAAATAATTTCCAAAAAAATCTGAGGACCTTTTAAGTGCTTTTAAGGACCATACGAACCCTGTAAAGCATCATAAAAAATAAAGCAGTTCAAAAATGTTGCATCATGGTACAAAACAAAGCACTTACAAATCATCACATGGCAATAATATCGCAGACATTTTTTAGGTTTTAAAAGCTGCAAATGCAAATTTGCATAATAATTTGTGGGCACAAGTAGGAATGAGGAATATTTTTACCTCTAGCTTTCATATATTTTTATTAATATATTTCTTTTTCGAAAAAAAAGCAAGAAAGAAGAAGCATTCAGAAGCTGAGTAGAAAATTGATGCTACATATAGCAATTAGTAGTTTTAAATTTGTGTACTAAACTATGAAAATACATTAATTAAAGAATTTTAATTCAGGCAACCTCATATAGTCACTTATCCTCCCTTTCCTAATAATTTTTAGACTACATTCAAGAAAAACTACTAATACTCCTTTATAAAACAGATGAATTATGTAATGACTTTCATTAGTAAAGTGCATAAATTTAAAATTATATGAACTGCTATATGTGGACCAAATTTTCTGCTCATTTTTAGTTTTTGAATGATAAATTTCCTTCTTATTTAGGAAAAATTTATTAGTTGATTTAAAAAAATGAAATGTAAAGGTAAAAATATTCTTCATTCCTTCTTGTGTTCACAAATCATTAAGCGAAGATTTACAACCTTTAAAGTCTGCAATGTTATCATCAATGCCATGAATTGATAGTGCTTTATTTTTGCGAGAATATTTTTACAACGTTTTAGAACTGCTTTATTATCAACAATGATGTTTTCTCTTTTCTTTGATGATGTTATGTACAATGACGTTTTCACCTAGCATTGCTTTCTCTGTAACCCTTGGCTGAGGTAGCATTGCGCTCATAGTGGCCTTAAACCCCACAATATCAACAGAGTTGTCTGGAATGTTGTCACAGCCAATCATCACGGCTGCCAACCAGCTGCCATCGCATAGTGTTCAGCGATGACCATCAGGTCCACGTGTGGAGGCGCAAGGGGTCCAATCAGCCTTGTTTCACACAGGCACACATCCATTATCCCAGGTTTGATGATGTGGGGTGTTATTGCTTATGACAGCAGGCCGATCCTAGTCAGCCTGCATAACTTTAACAGCTCAAGGATATATTGATGACAGCCAGCAGCTGTTTACAATTACCCTCCATGACATGCTAACTTGGAGCCATTTTCTAATACGATAAAGTTAGACCCCATATTGCTCGTATATCTCCGGTTTGTTTTCAAGATGTTGATACTTTTCCTTGGCCAACAAGGTCACCAGACCTTTCACCGATCAAACATGTAAGGATACACTACCAGATTTGAGTAGCCAAAATGTCACAGATCTGAAGCAACAATTGAGGAATACCTGGCAGAATGTATTGCAGGATAAGAATAAGAATCTATATCACTGCTTACCTCAATGTTTTCAAGCATGCATCACCACTAAAGAGGTTTCAACAATTACTGGTTTGAACATTCAATGTGCAACTGTTAGCCATCGATGAGTTCTAAAGCCATAAAGTTTTAATCATTCCATTACCTGTATCGAGTATTTTTAATAATAAACTTCCTCTTTTTTTTTTTACCCTAAAAGAGTGTGTTCTTAAAAAAAAAAAAAAAAAAAAAAAAAAAAAAAAAAAAAAAAAAACTTATTCCCATATGTCCCAGATTGACTGAGATATTTAATCTTAAAATTTCCTATTTTTGACATCATTTTCAATTTTGTGTCGAGGAGTTAGTTAATAAGTAAATTAGGATAAATCAAGATTAATATTTCCTCCTTTAATGCTATTCAACGATATTTTACGATTTGCAAGTGTCTATAATTTTGGGGTATTTGTGTACAAGTCTAAAGTAGTAGAGACATCAGGTTAATTGGAGAAAAATTAGCAATGCCTTCGCCGAGAATCGGACCTCTGAAATACGCACCCAACCCAGCATGCAGACCACCACACCATGAACGCATGCCAAGAAGGTGGAAGAAATACCTAACATACTCACATTATTAATATTTTTACGTAGCTTTATTACTTCAGAATCATAAGTCTCATTATATAAAAAAATTCATTGTGGTACAAATATTTTTCATTTTTAATTAATACAAATAATAATATGAGTTGACTACATTCCAATACTGAAGTTTGCTGTTTAGACATATTTTAAGATGCATGTACACTGCTCCAAAAAAAAAAAATGAGACAGTTCTATATCTCCCGTTCTACTGGGTCGATTAACAAAATTCAAAATGCGTTTTTCATGTTTCGAAAGCGCGACTTAAGATACATATTAGATTTATATATAGCACTATTCTAACATAGATATTTTGACATAAAATCGGACTTTTTCTGAAATAACATGCCAATTTTTTTCCCTATTTTGATTCTACGATGCAAATTATGCCAGAATGCTAAGTTTTGTAAAAATCGTAAGAGTAGTTTTTTAAATATTAGCTCCTCAATGTTAATTGAATTTGGCAAATATTTATTAATATCTCCTTTTATATTAATTTTTTTTTATTTTCCCTTTCACATTTCGAAATTTAGGTTCATTCCAAATAAAATTTTCCTATTTTTTGTATTTTATTTTTTAAATTTCTGTTTTTAAATAATTTTTATAAATTTTTCAAAAAACTTTTGAATTATAACCTATAAAATGTTTACCATCACCTTAAAGTAGGTGTATTTCTAAGCATACCTCGAAAAAATTAGACTTTTTTATTCAAAATTTTCTAAGATATATACGAATTTACATATTTTCGCGTTTTGGAATTTGGCATCTTTTTTTTGAGCGATAATAACGCCAAATGTGGTTTATGGATTTTTGTTACAGTGAATTGCCACAGCTATTTTTAACCTTAAATTTCAAATAAATTTTTACGGAGAATTAATTATATGAAATTTTTTCCCTCAATGATACGTAATAAATATTTATTAATACTATGTGAAAAATTATTATTTTTTAAATTATAGATGATATTATTCAAATTTTTAACTTTTTAAAAAAATTTCTTGCTTTCTCCTTTTTTTTAAAAAAAAAAAATATTTGTAAGAGTAAATTTTTATGTTCGGCATTTTATCGTTTGCTACTTTAACTTCATTTAAATCGAATTGTCTAAAACTGAGAACTTTCGTTTGATGTTTATTTGAATTTTATGAAAATATTTTATGACATTAACTGCATAATTTATTTCTAAACAAGCTGTTGCTTATGAAGTGGCTGAAAGAGCGGCTGATACTATCATCCATGTTTTTAAAGCACAGTATATGGATTAAATGAATTTAAGAAGTTTTTAAACATAAAAAATCGACTAATTTTTTTATCCTAAAATGTATTTTTCTGTGTAGCGTATTTTCATTATATCCTTCAAATTCTAATTTTGAATGTAATTGTCAAGAACTGAATTCTAATCATCAGCGATATAATAAGTAATTATTATGGTTATTAATAAATCCTTCTTATAAAGTAGATGCAAATATTTCAAAAAACTTTGTCTGAATACAAATATTTTTCTATGCAGATATTTCTAATTTTATATTAATCAAGATTGCACAAGATATTATTTATTCGCACTTTCTTCAATTCTTACCATCAGCTCTAGTAGAAGGAATGACCATCTAAGTTTAGAAACAGTGTACCGTAACAGCAATTCAATTACTGACACTGTATCTTTCATGTTACTCACGATTGGCAAGCTACATGATTTTTAATGAGTGTTTGTGTTTTGCTACTGTTACGAAATATCAAGGCGCGGCGAGATGGCTTCCCCGCAAAGCAGTTTTAAAAACCCTGCCAGGCAGGGAAGGAAGGGTTGCCACATTTGACGAGAAATCGCCCATTTGGCAACATTTGGCGATGTTCCATGGACTGATGGAGAACCTTCTGGAACGAATTCTTACCATTTTAGCCCAGAATGTTCTCGAACACAAACCGAAAAATATATAAACCCTGCTGGTCCGCAGTCAGCCAGTTAGTATTGAGAGTGGGCTTCATAGAGAGGACAACTTGGAGTGCCTCGTCGAGAGGGCGAGTGTGTGTGTCTCGTCTAGCGAGTCAGTCCGTGCGGAGTCGATCGAGTTGACAGCTGGGCAGCGAATGCCGAATGGGTCCTCAAGTGCACCGAAGGAGTCTGTTAGTGTATCGCGGTTAGTGCATCGTCGAGAAAGCGTGTTGAGCTCCGGGAACGACTGAACCAAAGAGTCAGGAGCTGTGCTTGTGCATTGTCGAGTGCATCACGGGTTGTAGCGTGGAGAGTGTCGAGAGTACATGGAGTTCCGAGAACGACCACGCAGAGTCGGGAACTGTACTCCGGTGCTTTGCAGTGAAGCTATTTCCACCGTTAAGAGCCTGACAGTGTGAAGGCTGTGTTGCTGATTGCGTCAGCGCGTTTATAACAATTCAACGACTGTAAACGAGATTTTGGAGCTGTGCTGACAATACTGGCAAATAAAGTGTGTTTCGATACTTCATCAAGTGTTGTCATTATTCACTCTAAATCCACTTGAGCCCCGTACGAACGCAACAACTGGTGTCAGAGAAGAGAAAAACGCAACAACTGGTTGTTAGTAACTTCACTTGGAAATCACACTTAAACTACGTTGGTTGGTTATTTGAACATAGAAAGAACATGAGAGCTATTTGTTAAGATGCTTTCATAGAGGACCTTCGTAAAGAGAACCTAGAAAACTACGAAAACCAACCATGCAGCCTGGGTTAGACTTTGCAACAATTAGTATTTAACAAACTTCAAATGCTAGGCAACTGGTAAGGCTCCAATTAAATCTCCAATTTAATATTTTATTTGTAAATATTTAAGATATTGTCGTATTCTTAGACACAAAAAGCAGAATTTAAGTTTTGTTAACTCGTTAGTAAACTACGAAGCCATAGTGTAAATGACTATTCAATTTCTTTTGCAATAATTGTATTCACTTAATATTCTTGGAATATGAGCTAAAGAAGGAATATTCTCGGAAGATTAAGTGTTTCAATCCAGTCATATTAGGTTTGTCTTACAAGCTCAGGTATCAAAACGATTCTGCAATTGCCCGAGTAGTTGACTTGTAAATGGCTGTGAATTAAGCAGATGACTTTTAATGTTAGGTTATTCAGTCAGAAAAAATATTCCAAATGTTTTGCATTGCATGGCAATGCATCTTTTCATTATTCAATAACCAATCGGAGAACTTGTGATTTTTTTCTTTCCCCAAAACTAAAGTTGCCTCTCAAAGGAAAGTTTTTGACATTGAAGAGACAAAAGGAGTATGACATCTACTTTTAGAGGCATGTCAAAAACAGATCTCTACAAGCCTTATCTTCCATTACATGTTGTGCATTCAGACAAAAAGTTGCATCAGCGTAAGTTCTATAATTTATTTTTATTACACTCTGACTACTTTATTAACGTACAGTGAATATATACTAAACCTTTTACTTCAGCTTCAGTAATTTGGAATTTTTGAAGAAATTGTTATCGGAACTAGGACTTAGAAGATAAGTCAAATTGAATATTTTGATAACCCAATAAATTCAAGGTCGAATTTTCAATATTTTATTTTCGGAGGGACGGGAATTTTTTTTCAGTTTTGGTCAATTATCCTAAGTATATTTGCTTTGATTCTTTATTTTCCCCATAAAAGCAGAAATCTTATGCATGGTATACACATAGCTTCAAATTAAAATTTAATAACATACAGGGTGGTTATAATTAAAGTTCCACTTTGAAATGGTCATAAAAGGAAAACTACTGGATCAAATATTATCAAACTCGGTAACCGTGTAAAGGAGATTATGGGAATTTATTTTCTGTGAAAAAAAAGAAAGTTTGAAACCTCACCACCAGGGGGCGAAATGGCACCATATGCAATAGTGTTAAAAGAAATATGGGTCGGAATCTAATTTAACCTTTTGTTACGCAGATTTAATATGTTATGTACCCTTAAGAAACTTTGAAGTAAGCAAATTATCATTTAAAGGCGTTAAAGTCGATAAAAGTCGAGTGCGCCATCCGTGTAAGGGAGAAATTCGTCCGTGAAAACCACGAATTAGCGATTAGAAAATGTGAGATCGTAAATCACTCGCAAAAGTGCCTACAGTCTGGAAATTGTTTTCTTACAGATCGCTAATTTGTAATTTTTAAAGCCTGAATTCGGCCCTAAAACATGAAGATACTGATTCGAAATGCTTTTAATCAATTTGGGCCAAAGAAATCCCTCCCTAGTTCCATTGGATTTTCCTACTTCATTCCATTGCATAGCAGTCATTCCACACCGTTTGGAGTGGGATTTGGACACCGTTTGGAGCTAGTTTCATAACTGAACCGTTTTTCTCTGAAGAGCAGTTGACAGCTGGACCACTGTGATTGCAGCTCGCTTAAGAGTCAATGTTAAAATGTTTCGTGATACATGAGCTGCAGTAACGTGGCATTTTAGATACTAGGATTTTTATGAAGGGCTGGGTCCCACCTCACATGTGTCACACAGTTACTTAGGCAGCATTTCACGAATAGACACCTTATAGGCCGACACTTCCCCACTTCCCACCAGAATTCAACCTCTGTGACTTTTGGCTATGGGGTTATCTCAAAAGCACTGTTTATGGTGATAATCTAAACAATTTGGCAGAAATGAAATATGTGATACACTGACATGTCCATAACATTCCTCCTGATATGCTAAGAGCTGCTGTTGAGAATGCAGTTACAGGATTCAACTTGCTTTCGGAAAATGCTGAACACTACATTAAACATGCTTTGTAACACGTTTCAGAAACAAACACATTTTAAATCGATGTTTTCATGTCTTATTTCATTTAACAATATTACATACAGTGCTATCTTCTCCTGGTGGTGAGGTTTTGAACTCTTTATTTTCCCGCGGAAAATAAATTCCCGTAACCTCATTTACACGATTCCCAAGTTTAATAACATTTTTTGGTCTGGTAGTTTACCTTTTATAACCATTTCAAAGTGGAACTTTAATTATATAAACTTTAAAAGTTTGACAGTTTGGTTCAAGTCCCAGCTTTAAATATATATATATATATATATATAAATTTTTATATTAATTCTCTCAGAAAGAATGTTTTAAGAAGCAAAATTTTCTCTTGCGTTATAGATTGTATAAAATAACATGATCTTTAATAAGATTTACATTGTTTCAGCTGATATACGAATCGGGTCACACGGTGGTACAGAATAAACGTTGCTGGACTGTTTTATTTCCTCACAAAGGCATCCCTTCCCTTAGGCAGATAGCCCTATTATGCTTTGTCATAATTCAATACGCCAAAACCTCTTGATGAAACCAGTCTTTCCTTTCATCTCACACTTTCAAAATGCTTAGCCTCTAAAGACTGATGAAGGCTCTGACCAAATACTGATGAAATGGATTGAATTGGATTATTAAAGTTATGGCAAAGCAGGGCTATCTGCCTAAAAGGAAGGATGCCTTCGTGAAGAACTTTCTAAGGGAAACCAGCTGGCATACACGTTACACATGAGAAAATCCACGAAAACACCCATACAACCAGCCCGTTTACCGGGATTTGATCCCCAGAGTGAACTACCAGTGTTCAGCGGCTTTACCACTCAGCCGTTTGTGGGCCTTTATGAAATGGAAGGTAATAACTTTATTTAAAATGATTGTCAGAAATACCAAGATGTTTCGAAAAGTTGGATGCTTTTTAATATACTTGCAGAATGCCTGAAGAAAAAGAGCAAGAATAAAGCAGAATGCCTGAAGAAAAACTAAATTTTTCGTAAAATTTAGTATTTGTATTTTTTTTTTAAATTTAAAACTTTTTTAATCTTATGATATTTGATTCTTGCGATTTCAAAAATAAAATATTTGACTAAAATATGAATAACATTTTAAGAAACGAAATGTAGGATGATAAAATTATGTAAAGCAATGGGCACAATGATAAAACTGTTTAAAGCAGTGTATGCAAGTCATCTTAAAGTTAAAATGTCAGTTATACATTGCTCTTATTTATATATCTTTTCTGAACAGAACATTGAAAGCCGTGTTAAGTACGCTTTACTGTATTTTCTCTTTTAATATATGCAGTTTTCAAATGCATCGTAGTCTGGGTTATAAAGTATTCTTCTGAAAGAAACGCAATTCAAATAAATAAAATCAAATTCTGGAAAATTTATATTAATAAATATATTTAAAATGCTCAGTTCGAATGAATAAATAGAAAATTTTAAAATAATTATCTGAATAGACAATGCAACACTAACAATTAAAATAAAATTCTAAAAATTTAAAAATTACCTAAAATAGTAACTATGACTAAAAATATAGTATAAAGAAAGCTATTTAAAAAAAAATAAACAATGCACCTTTGATTTAAACTATGCAGTTCGAATGAGTAAATAGAAATTTTTAAAACAGTTATTCGAAAGAAACCATGCAACTTAAACAATTAAAATGAAATTCGAAAAAGAAAAAATATTTAAAATAATAACAATTATAATTAAAAATGTAATATAAAGACCATTATCTGAAAAAAAGGAACAATCGTGACTTCCCCCCTCACGCACGAGTTTGAAAGGGAAAGGAAAATAAGTTGTCATATATTAAGAAGTTCGCCAAGTGAACTATTCTTGGCGCAATCTGAAAAGAAAGAGCAAACATTACCTGTTGAATTCCTCCATAAATTTCACACCAAATTTTACAAAATTCAGTATCTAGGCATAATTTGAGTCATAGAATCGAAATATTTAAAAAAAAAAAAATGGTATGTTATTTCAGAAAAAGTATGATTTCGTGTCAAAATACCTATGTTAGAATAATGTTATATATAAATCTAATATATATCTTAAGTCGCACTTTCGACACATGAAGAATGGAATTTGAATTTCGTGAATCATAGTAGTACCCCAGTAGAATAGGAGATATAGAACTGTCCCATTTTTTTAGCAGTGTACATACTTAAAGAGGTACTTTGGCCAGATATAAGTGATAAGACACCAAATATTGTTTCACTGAACATCACTGACACAGTACCATTTCCCATAATTTTCTGCACAGACTTCTGTCACCCAAAGTTTGAGTATTTTATAAGGCCTTCAATACACTTAATTAAGGTTAAAATTTGGGACTATTCAAGAAATATGCATTCTGCCTACTTACGCAATTAATGCAAAAACATCTTGAAATATAGAGTTCAATTGTAGGGACAGCATTTGATGGTAAAGCAATATTTCTAGCAGTCATGGCAAAAACAGTATGCATAAAGGAACATATATTGAACTATCAAAGAGTGATTTTTTAACATCTCTGAGAATATTTCATGGTTAGAGCAAAGAAATAGTATAAGTAATGGAACAGGCTGCATTAGAACTGTTGTGGTCTGAAGCAATTACCAGAGACAAATCAGTATCAGTTTTTTGGTGGAACATCAGCCCCCCCCCCTTAAAAAAAGGGGGAAGAGCCCAATGTAACTCTTAAAATTCACAAAAGGATGTTTTAGAAGGCAAAAAAAAAAAAAAAAATAATAATGCAGGATTCATCCTTCCTGAATGGTTATGCCAGTACCTCTGTAGTACTATAGGTAATTAAGGTATTGCTGAACCTAACTAACCGATAAGCTTCCACCCCAGTACTGAATTCTTAGGCAGAACAGCTGAGAGGTGATGGTTTGAGGGTCTTCCACCCATCTTCCCCCTACCACTAAGCTCAAAAGGATTTGGGCTGGTCATGTATTTTGAGTGCCCTCTTGCTGTAGAGCCAATATTCATTTAGTTTACATGTATCTATGACTTCTCTGGGATATGAACATGAGCTCTTAAGTAAGGCAATCTGCATCAGTGACCACTACCCTGTCTGAGCAGCATATGTCGGATCTGCTGGCAGAAAAATAAGAGTTTTCTTCAGGTACCAAAGATCTAGGAGTGTAATATGAAAAGCCATCAAAGATAAGACTGAAAAAAGACCTGTTAAATATTACAATTCTTTCAAAACCTATCACAAAGGGGGGTTCTACATTTTACAAGTAAATCACAAGTATCATTTTGCAGACCCAGAATATGGGCTACACATCCAAACAACTGAGTGGTTTTAAGGAAAGTCGAGAAGGCACAATGAGAAACACTGGACACCAGCAAGTCATCACATGGAATCTTACCTGGTTGAATTCATGCTGAGAAGAGAAACAAAACTGTTTTAAAACAATGTAAATGATACTAAAAGTTTTCTGTCCTCCTCCCCGAGTTGAAGTAAAAAACAATAGCTTTTGTTCCTTATATTAAAAACACTGCTTTGATGTTTAATATATGATATTATTTCTCATTAAGAGAGTGGTTTCATTTCTGTATCTTAAATGAAATAATTGAATACTTTAACTTCTTCAAATGTGTTTGTAATTTGACACTTGATGTAGGTGTTTCAATTTTTAACCAATGATGGCATAATGCACCACTGCCAAAGACAAAAGTCTGCAATTGCTAATATTTGCATCTGGTTTAACCCTTACCACTCCGTTGGCTCCACTACGGGGCCATCCGGCCTTTGTTCCGCAGCTCTGTAGGCTCCGCTACAGAGCCAAATGTTTTTAGTATGATTACGCTAAAGATGCTGTGGTATTACCGGTGTTGGCAATTGTTATCTGTAGTTTAAACATGCTCAGTCTCTGAGTGGTAGTGAAGATGTGTTTGATTTTCAAGTGTTAAAAGATATTGTGAAAGACAATGTTGATTATAATTCTGACACTTCAAGTAGAGGTTCCAAATTATACTACCAAAGAGACAACAAATGAGAATTATTGAAAGTGAAGATGAAGATTTGCAGGAAGACTTCAATGAATGGCGCGATGTCACGGAAGAATTAGATATTCTAGATTTAATACATTTTAGTGTATCGCTAAAATCATTGGACCACAAGTTCCTAGAAATATTGTATGCCTGATACATACATTCTGTATAAAACTGTACAGCACAATAAAAATGAGAAAGCACTGATGCATTTACAGTATCGAAAAATTTTAGTCGATCAACTACTAGGAGATTTTCGTCAGGAGAGAACAAGAGTTTTACATCAATTTCTGAAATCAGACTAAAAGGAAAACTTCATATAATGAGGAAACGTCCAGAATGGGACTGTTGTGTGCTCTGAATGAGGAAACAAAATGATGACAGACGTCAAACAAGTGATTGCTGTGACACTTACCCAAATAAAGCCAGGATGAAAATGGGAGATTTTTTCCAAAGATATCACACCATTATTACTTACAAAATTTAAAATTTAACTTTCATTTGCAAGTAGAAAGTGCATATGAATAAAATTAAAAACATTCACAAGCATGTGTAATTCTTCTCATTTAAAATAAGACTCCATTTCACTCATTCTGCTGCAAAAATGTGCCGGAGTTGCTGGTAGGCAGTGGTACAAAAGTGTGCAGAGTGCTAAGGGTTAAGCATTCTTTAAAGAATGAGTGAAAATATTCTTGAAACATATTTACAAAGATAAAGAAATTATATAAAACTGAAATAAACTTTACTGATTCTGTTGCTTTCTTTCATAAATAGCCTTTTTATTATTTCTAATGATTCAAGCTTTTTTGGAATATTTTTGGAATACATTATAATTATTTAACATATATATTTGTTTTTGTATCTTTTGCTATATTTTCAAGTTGGTTTTCTGCTATGTATAACAGTTTCAGCTCATAATTACTGAATTAACTAGATTTTAATTAACAAAACTCCTCGTAAGAATGGATTCAGAAAAAGTACTAATATCTTTAAACCAACAATATATTACAGTAAGTAGTTGAAGTAAGTCATTTACCTGTATCAAAAGATGTTCCTATACTGCTTGAATATTGCCTTTGTTGTCCCTCTTTCTCATTTGAACTAAGATTAGAATGTATATCAGCTTTCTCATCAAAACTCTGAACTACATCTGTTTCTGAATTAACAGAATGATGCTCATTAGATGTAGAACCATCCTTATTATCTGTGCCAGAATTCGGAGGCAGACGATATCGACGAACTAGTCTTACACGTTTACCAACTGAAGCTTTTGAAGTATTAATAGCACGGTATTTGATTCCATGCTCATGATAGAAATCTAGAAAACATAATTACATCACCTGAAATTAAACTTCCTGAAATTTAAAAGTATTTTGATTTTTAAAAGAATTACACAAAATCACAAAGAATTTGATATCAAAATTTCACAGGTTTCATGGAAATTAATTCCTTAATTCAACTTTTAAAAAGCTAAAATTACTCTATGCAAAAGAGAAATTCCTAGAGTCTGAACTGCCCCTCCTCTTTGTTTCAATATTCAATTCCTTCAGTCATTATTAATTTGAATACGTAGAATAGATAAGCCAAAGATTTTTATTTAAAAACAGACTCAAAACTGATTTGAAAAGAAAACCACAATACACAAAATTTAACCTCCCCCCCCAAAAAAAACTGCTTGAATTAAAAGTCTTGTAATTAAACATAGTGAAAATATCAAAAACGTTTATTTGATTATCTTTTGTATATATATTTTATATGTATATGATCTATCTTCATATGTACATGATGTATCACTTATCTAAGTACCAAATATTAATTAATCAGTGAAGTGGTTAACCTAGGAATCTAATGTAGCAACTTTTCAGAATATAAGTCATTTAAGAGAATTAAAAAATAAAAAGTTTATAATGGAATATTTTCAGAATGCTGAATTAAACAATTTTCTAATACAAAAAAAATGCAAATGTATTACCCCCCTTTTTGAAGCCTTCCCAGACATTTTGGCTAGTTTATATCGATTTCCTTCTCTTTAAGCCTCTTTTCTAACAATTAGAGATTTGTCTCAATATGCAAACCAGTGCTCTCGCTAGCTTCTGCGTGCTTTATCTCCTAAGTTGTCAACCTCTCCACAATGTACCTATGAGGGTTTAACTGATCTGGTAAAAGTCCAAAACCCGCCGACAGACGTGAAGCATATTATCGCTATGTCTGAAATTAACTAGAATATCAGACAAAGGTTTAAATACGGTTCTTATTTAAAAAGAACTTAGAACATAAAGGCATTTTCTAATGCTAACAAACTCAATTACAGCTCACGGTGATGTAATTAAACAAGAACAGTCAAATTCAACCTAATAATGTGGACTAGTGGTCAAAGATTATACAATTTAATTAAAATTTAATCTGGCTCAATAACTCTCACATGAGGAAATAGAAATGGGAAATTATAGTAAAGGCTGAAATCCTAAATTAACTGCACATATCTTTGAAAAATAATTTTCTTTATGTATTCAGTTTCTTTCTTAAACACATTTCTTTTACATTTTAGAATTTTTGGATTTAATTAAGGATATCTCTTATTCTCAAAAACGCTAAGTGCATTTACAATGTACAGAAAAAGTGGCTAATTTTGTTTCTTTAGTAATATGAACATTCAGAAGAAATATGAAATATATACAGTAAAGGCCGGGTACAGAAATGATGTGGCAGAATTTCTAGAATTTAGTGACACACCGAATAACAAAATCTAGAAATGGCAAAACTTTTAGAATTTAGAGCAGGCATTGGAAGCAGAATTTAGAAAGGCACTAGGCAGCGGAATTTAGGATCCACAGAGATTGCATCAGATGGCATTTTTGTGGCATAGAAGCATTTTTGATATTTTCCAAGCTTGTGTCTAGATAAAAGTAGAGAAAATAAACATGTTAAGATTCTAGTATCAGGGGTAAAACATTCAAATATTATGATTTCATTGTTCTTCCAGATATTCTCTAAAAAGTAAGAAATTCATTGCAAACTTTCTGTAAAATACATCCATTACGTGTTGATACCATTGAGACATTTTTCGTTTTGTCACATATTTCTCGAATCTTCTAGAATCATAGGTCTATAAAGCTTGCCTTCAAATCCTTCTAAACTTTCAAAGCTGCAATGTCTGAAATCCTAAAGAAAAATTATCCCTACCATTTCTGTAACAGCAAAAAGGCAGAAATATTTTGCAGGAGGGAAAAAAAAAAAAAAAAAAAAAAAAAAAAAGAGAGAGGAAAAAAAGTATAAAATTAACTTTATAGAGAAAACTGATGCACATTCTGAGACAACTACATGGGGAAAACTCTTACTATGAAAAAATTAAAACAAGACATTTTTGAATTAATTACATAGCTAATTTTGCTTTTGCTAAGGGCTGTTTCATAAATTGTGCTTTATAGCATTATACCTTGTTTATTTTTCAGATTCAAAATATTGTGTAATAAGTTGCCAAAATGAAACCTTATAATATGACAGCGAAAAATGTTTTATTTTAATGTTATTTTTTAAATATAATTTCAATATATTTCCATTATTTTAATAGAGTTTATCAATGTTCCGATGTTTTTAAAAAAAAAATCGTTGAAAATTTCTCAGATCTCGGAATTAAAAGGTTTTGATAGAAACCAATCTTAAAATCAACAAAATGTTGAAAAGTCGCCAAATTTAGAACCATTTAATAAAAGAATTCACATCCCCAAAAGTGAAAAGTTGTTTAAGAGCTCTTTATTAGAAAAAATGAATTTGAAAATGCTTATGTTCTTGCTAAGAAACCATCATTTATATTAGAAAGTATACCACCATTTATATTAGAAATAAAAACAAATTATAACTCATGAACCCATTCAAAAGATAACCATATATATGGCAGTAAATCGCCGAAAATATTCCTTAAAAATGCTAATTCACACTCAAAATGGCAATCGTAAAAACAGACAGAAATTTCCGATGATTAAAATTAAGGACCTTCTGCTGATATTGGCCAAAATTTAAGGACTTTTAAGGACCAAAAATCGATTCAAAAAAATCTAAGCACTTTTAAGGACTCTTAAGAACCCTGTTATATTGTTCCAATAATTTATTATTTAAATTACTCTTTTGAGAGACAGAAATTAATTTTATTGAGGACCGATCTAAATTTATTTCATTTAGATCAAAGTCATTTTCTACCAAATATTGTATCCAGGTTTTCTTTAACAATGTAAAGGTTTAAGTTTTTATTTTGACCTTTATATTTTACCTTAACTGTAGTAAATCCTAAAGTTTTTATACATTATATGTTTTAAATAAATACCAGACTTGTATTTTTAATTTTTTTCGAAATTTGCTGGAAATTTTTTATAAACTCTACCGATACTGCACCCCCTGTATCCAGTTCCATAGCTACCGGTTTTCCTTCCATGTTCACTTGGACCATTATGGGTGGTTTTCTATTTTTCACCTCACTGGAATGTATGCTGTTTGTAGGAACTGTGTTTTCATTTCCTACATCTAATTGTTTTTGTTTCGCTTTCATTTTTTCAGCATTTTTAGTGTTGGAGCATGCTCTTTCAATGTGCCCGATTTTCTTACAAAATCTGCAGATACTTGTCTTAAATTTACAAGAATTTCTATCATGGTCAGTCCCCGTACATCGCGAACACATTTTGCCTTTAGCACTCTAAGCTGAGAAGTTTTGTTTTTCAAACTTTTGTTCTGGAGCGACTGAGTTAGATTTACGTTTATTCCTGGCACTATATTCCTTAATTTCAACTTCTTTCCCAATTATTTCATTTGCACCTTTTAATGCCCTTTTCCATTGCCAAAGCTATTTTTAAAGCATCATCTAAACTGATATCCTGCTAAAAAATTCTATCCAGAATAGCCCTATCTCTTAGCCCACTAACAAATACATCCCGCAACATTGTATTTAACATATTCTGATCGTAAGCGCACAGTATGGTAAATGACCTTACTTCTGACATATACCCACTAATTGTTTCCCCCTCGTGCTTCTTTAAATTTAAAAATACATATCTGCTAGTAATTATAAGTGGCTTAAGATTTAAACAATTTCTCAACGTTGTTTTTAACAATTCATAATCTTTATCGAAAGGATTATCAGAAGCCAGAAAGTTTTTAAGAGACTATACATTTTTCCGGACAAACTAGAAATCAGTACTTTCCCACGCTTGTCCTGTGAAACATTTTGTATATTTAAATAACTTTCGAATCACTCTAGAAACAAATTAAATTGTTCTTCATGTTCATTGTACTTTTCAAACTGAACCAAAAGTTTCGAATTGTCCATTTGTGGAGTAATAACTGAAGTAACAAGCTGCTCCATGATCTTCCAAAGGAAAATTGATCGTAAAAGCTTTACCTTGTGCAGTCTTCGGGCAATCCCTTAATCCTTATTCCGACTGCATTATGCACTTTATTATTACCATAAAACCCAACATCCATCATCGCCAGCTGCCGTGTATCCTTTCCTGGGTAATTATTTCACAAGGCACACTCTTTTACTCTATATGCTACTTTATTATATGTACAAAATATATTATCACTTGCGTACACACTTATATCTACAGCTACTACAAAGGGTACGAGGGCAATCCCAAAAAAAAGGTCTCCTACTTTTTGGGGACGTAGAGAAAGTTTTAATACAGTTGTTGGCAACACTGTTGTGAGTGGTGCCTTCTCCGCTACCACATAAGCACGCAGGCGCTTCGCTCGGATGCTCAGTCTTGGCTTGGCAGCCATTCGAAATGGAGCTCCCGATAAACATTACCGCCAAGTGCAAAGTGCGCGCAGTTATTCAATTTTTGAACGCAAAAGGCGTTAAACCGGTTGAAATTCACCACCTATTGACAGAAGTGTATGGACAGTCGTGCATGGATGTCAAAAACGTTCACAAGTGGTATAGAGAGTTTACAGCCGGTCGTACTGAAATTCATGACGAAGAAAGGAGCGGGAGGCCGTCAATTGCCGACGAGACATGTTGAGTTCGTATTCATTGAGTTTCGCGATTGTTGAGTTCGTAAAATGCGTAAAGATCGGAGGATCATCTGGATGCTCCTGAAGCTCCTCAACACATCCTGAAGGGCATGGCGGCAAGCTGGTATGACATGGGCATTGTAAAACTGCCACAGCGTCTACAAAAATGCATCGACCGAAATGGCGATCATGTTGAAAAATAAATCATTCTGCAATCTTTAAAGTGATGTAGCAATTATAGAAAATAAACGGTTCTTTGTATATCTAAAAATCTAGGAGACCTTTTTTTTTTGGGATTGCCCTCGTATTAATACATTAAAATTATGAAAATACATCTTTCTTGTGGCAATTTTTGGAAATTTAGGCTTTCTTAGTGAAACCCTGTGCTAGGTACAGTTACCGTATGAATATATAAAAAGAAAGATAAAAGCATATAAAAATTATTTTCCACTCTTTTCAAGCATCTGTTTTATAGCAGTTTTGTTTTAAAATTTTACAATGCCTTTGTTTTGAAGGGGTTTCAAGGGGTTAACCCAAAACAAAATGTTTACTTTCTAATTACTTGCAGCATTTTTGTTGATCTAAATTCATTTTTATTTTCATCATTATTCCTAAAAGGAAAATTGTAAGCTTATTTAGAACTCACTATTCTGATACGATAAAAAAGAATTTCGTTCAGATCATAATAAATGTTTCAAATTACAACTACTGCAATCTTCAATGAAAATAGCAATTGGTCACGTTGGATGACTTCAAGGAAATTATTTATTTGGCAGTTGTTATAAAATCAAATACAATGGTGTGCAAAAATTAAGGATGAAGTTGAAAAATTTGCTTATTAGTGGAACAAAGAGCCAGAGTAGACTGAAAGACCAACCCGGAGATCGAGTAGAGTCAGGTACGGTAGCACGTGTGCATATATGCAGCTAGATGTAATGGGGCAGTGTCAGAGGGGTATAAAGATCACTGGCTGCGTGAGCTCAGCATTTCTGAGAAGCTATTGCATGGCATACATCAGTTTAAATGAAATTGAGTTGCAGTCTCAGTGCGAAATGTGAACAATCAATCTGTTCGATGATATCTGGATGATTTTACTGAGGTCAAATAATTGGAAAGATTGTGGAAGGTTGAAGTGTGACAAGAGTGGCTGCGGAGTTTGAGATTGCTTGCAGCATTGTTTCATGACTCTGGAGATCATTTCAAACTATAGGATCAATCTGATGGTTCAGCAGTGGTTGTCCAAGAGTAACCACGGCAATGGATGACCGGTATATTGATCTACAGGCAAGAAGCAACAGGTGGCAGACAGCAGGAGAAATCTCAAGAACCATGGAACAAATGATTGGATGATCGATATTGTGTTTTACCACTGCCAGGAGGATGCACACTGGTGATCTGTTTGCATGACGACATGCACGGTGTATACCATTAAGGCCTGCTTATCGAAGGTGTTTTCTGTGGTGTAGGAAACAGCAGAATTGGATAGATAATCAATGGGGGTCAGGTACCCTTTCCGAATGACAGCAAATTTAGTCTAAGTAGTGATTCTATATGAATACACATCTAGAGAGAGCGGGGAGCATGCAATAACTCCTCCAACATCATCAAAAGGGACCAGTTTGAAGAGAGAGTTCTCGTTTGGGGAAGCATCATGCTTGATAGCCATACCAACCTTCACATCTTCCAAGTAGGTTCAGCCAAAGAGACCTGCTATTGCAACAAGATTCCCCTTTCTTACTTGCATTTTTCAGAGGTGCTATGGGACCTCAGTTCCTCTTTATGGATGATAACCCTCCACCTCAATGCACACATGCTGTTGAACAGCTATTGCAGAGTGGATACTGAACACATGGATTAGCCGGAAAGGTTTCCGGATCTAAATGCCATCCTGCATATATCGGACTTTCTATGGAGATGCATGGTAGCACGTAACTTATTGCCAGCAGTGAAGCTAGAGCTGTGATTGGCACTACAAGAGAAATGGGCAGCATTGCCTCATTCAATAAAGTTCCTTTTTAATCTTTTTTATTTCTTTTGCTGGGAAGTTTCACTTGCGTTACTGATGTTCTTATGTCTTGTGGATCTTACAATATTATTTGTGTTGATTTGAAAAGCTTTTGCACAACACTGAATTGAAAAAAAGCCATCTCGTCCTTAATTTTTGCACACCAGTGTATGGTAGTTTGAAATGAAATTTATTCCCACAATCATTAAAGCCAACTCCATAACCCCAAATGAAACACACTTTTCCCACAGGCCCACCAGCGGACGAGCTGTAACTTTGCTGAACACTGGTAGTTCGGTCCGAGGTTCAAGTCCCGCGAACGGGCTGGCTGCATGTGCGTTTTCGTTTACTTCCCCATGTGTAACGTGTATACGAGCCAGTTTCCCTTAAAAAGTCCTCCACGAAGGCATCCCTTCCTTCAGGCAGATAGCCCTCAAGTGCTTTGCCGCAATCTAATAAAACCAAACCAAACTTTTTCCACAATCATGTAATACCATTATTTTAATTCAGCCCCTCCAGTATAATACATGAAAATACCTCCCACAAAAATTATTTTGTTTTATCCTGATGCACATCTCATTTTTAATTCAAAATTTAGGAAATTTTGTCATCTTCATAATTGTGAACTCTACTGTTCATGTCTGTGGGGTTTACGTCTGTGGATTTTAGGTCTACACATTTTCATTCTTGTACTACATTTCCTGTTCAAACCACACTTTTTATATAGCATTATCATAATTATTCTCAAATTCATCATTATTATAACTGATATGTGAGATGATTAGATATTTCATAAACATTTATATTAACACTATAAAGAAATAAAATATAACTAATTTCATATTACTCTTTTTTTTCCTTTAAATACATAAATGTATCTTATTTTTTTTAAAACGTCACACAAGATTTTCAACTTGAATCTGACTACAAAATTTGCAAAACTGCTATACTGAAACAAATCCACCTTAAACAACCAGATGCATTTACTAACTTATCCCAAATTGCAAACTGTATAGGATATAAAAATACCTACCTCAAATAGAAATGACTCAATTTGACTTAAAACAGAAATTACTCAGTGTGACTTAAAAATACAAAAAAGATGCTAGAAGCAGGAGAAGGTATTTTTAATATGTCATGTAGGTTTAATTACAATGCCTAAAAAGAATACTGACTTTTTTTACTGTGTTCCACTTGTGCATTGTGTATTCAAACTTTAAAATAATTTAACTTCCCATAAAATTTCTCCAATTAAAAAAGTAATAAGAAGAAGATCCAGAAAGACAACTGCTTTTTATTATCATGCTTTAAGTAATAGCAAATACGTAAATACTAAAGTTTTATTTATATCAATTAAATTTAAAAATACTCACATTTTCCGTAACACAATCTCTTTTTGGCAGATTCAGACATGTCTGATGAATCTCCATTTCTTTTGGAAGAGGATAATCTCTTATGTTTAGGCAGCTGAGATGACTGTGAAAGCATTAGAGAAGGCTTCTTCGGTGTATCCCCACCAGCATGAAAAGAAAAGGATTTACCCTCAGGTGGAATAGAACTTTCAGGATGATCTGAATAGGTCTGAGAAAATGTTTTCTCTCTGCTTTGTTGATTTGAATCAGAGGAAACACAAGAAGTATTCTCTACAAAATCTCCAATATTCTTCAAAGGAATTCTAACTACCAGATTATCTTCAGAATGGCTAGGTGAATCACTAAGAGCTTCAGTTGGACTATTTGTAGAATCTTCATTACTCTTTAGCATTTTATCACCAGATTCCTCAGATGCTTCCGAGGCAGTTTCAAATTTATCGCCACTGTGCTCAGAAACTGCCTTATCCACACAATGATCAGGAGAACTTGGTAATGGATCCTCTGAATTGTCTGAAGTATGAACATCATTATTACTAGAAGCCTGTTTATCATCAGTTTTCTTAACAGTACCGAGATTCACTTCCTCAGTAGTTTCACTTTTAGTTTGACTGCCAGCTGGAGATGAAAGTGTTTCTAAAATAGAATAAAAATTTAAATAATTAACTCATTATGTTACATTATATAATATAATAATGACTTCATCTGAATGCATGAGAACATCTTTGTCTTGTTAAATTACTTCAATGCCAGACAGTGCAAATTTGTGTATAGAGTTATTACAAAATAAAACTCAAATATTTCAATTTTTATTAAAAGAAATTTATAGCACTTTCAAATATTTAAAAAAGTTTAGTGATGATAATGTATGCAGGCGAGATTCATTTCAGTGGCAAATTTCAATAAATACAACAGGTCACTTTCAGATATGCTCACTAATGGATGGTTTTGCCTTATTGAGAGAATACAACTAACATAAAAGCAATGGCAGCACTGTATTTATACTATATAAAATTTCAAGAAATTGAAAGTATGTAATATTACAAGAATTTGAAGAATCAAATCTAAATCACTGCAGTTTTACGCAAACACTCACTGAAAATAGGCTTTGGTAAATAGCATAAATAAGTCACCTGCCATCTGATGTTTGGCAGACATTAGAATTGTATTTTACATATGTATAATTTTTCAGCTTTTATAAAAATTTTCTAGATGCTCCCAGAAAAGCATGTACAATTAATTTCGACTTTTAAAATCTACTTGACAAAATTTAGATTTTCTACATTACCTCATTCTAGTCTTAAATTTAAAACAATATAGCCAGAGTATTATAATAAATTCATTGTTTTTATCAGGTGAATTATTTGACAAACTTCACTATTAAACTTGCTGATGTCAAAAAATTACTTTACCGCCATATTCTACTTCTACTAACAGAACTCTGCAATGATCATTATTTATTTTATTTAAATAAGCTAAACCAGACATTGACAACCTATGGCATGCAGCACAATTCTCAATGGCACTTTATGTCAATCTACAAGGTTATCAGGCAAAGGTAAATTGCCCTGTTTCTCATCTCTGCATCGTCAGGAAAGTTTAGTAGCCAAATTTCATCACAGTGCCTAATTTTTACAATGAACACTGTTGTCTAAATAGTTAGTTTCATAGTGACTCAATCTTTATTGGTACACAGGCAATTTAAATCTCTTTTAGAAGAAATGGAAAGCAAATGTGTGGATCTCTTATACAGCCATGTCCACTTTCATACTTAAGTTAATGTCTTATATAAGTTAGTGTTATGCATGGAACACATTAAAGTTTTTCTTAATGAGAAGAATCAACATTTCCCCAAATTGAACGATAAAACATAGTTATGGAAATTGATGTATCTGACAAATATAAATAAACATCTCAGTGAACTAAGGATTGCAAGGAAAGGGCAAACACTGTTCAAACTTTTTTAATACTGGAAAAGCTTTACTATAAAATTAAATATATTTTTTCATGATATTAACACCAGTATCTATATGTACTTCCCAAATGTAAAGCGTTTGCAAATGCATTGACCTTGGACAAAGATGAACTTCAAATCTATGTTGAAGTACTTAAGGAGGAATTTTCCAAAAATTGCAAAGACCTTTGAAGCTTGTGTGTCTATATTTTCCTTCCTAATTGAACTAGATTTAATAGACCCAATAATAATCCGATCCAGTTTGTCAATTTTTGAGCGAATGGAAGTTGAAATCTGTATTCTTTTCAAACGGAACTTAAAGAGCTAACATCTTCAGAATTAAGTGAAGCAAACTTTATGGAATTACAAAAAAATTTGGAAGATAACTCTAATGATAAATCGACAGCTATTTTAAATTGCTGGATGTCGATGCCAGATTTAGCTGTTTGAAGAAAAGCATGTGCTTCTTTTTCCACTTTTGATTCCCCAAAGAAGTTGTTTTATAACTGAATATTCAGAATTATGCTCCAAATTGAAAGCCACAAATTATACTTCTGATACTGCAATATTAAGCAGTTACAGGGACAAGGTTTGCATTAAAATTAAAATTTTTTATTTAACTATACTAAAAAAATACTTATATTTTATGTCACTTATTTTTATTTTAATAAATACGTTTAAAAGATATATAAATACATAATGTATGTACAATTTAAATTTTTTTATTTACGTTGAAGGAATAGTTATATTATATGTTGTTTATTTTTATGTAAATAAATATTTTTAATTGATGCATAATTAATATATAACAAAATCTGTATTCTAAACCTAATAGTTCTAAATCTGTATTCTTGTTGTCTATTCCCTAACTCTGCATGCATTGCAGTCAGATTCGAATTGTTTCAAACATTTCCTACTGTGCACCATCCTGAATCACACTGGTAAACTGGTTTGGCACACCACAGCTACAAGGTTGCCGACCCGAGCTAGACTCTTCATTAATTCTAAGGCATAAAGACTAACTGTTTCAGTTACCTGAAATTCAAATTATTGAAACTATCATACAAAGTTAACTTTAAAAAATGGAAAAAGAAACTAAACAAAAACTGAAAACCAATGAAAACAAATTGAGAAACTCCAAAACTCAAAAGACTGGACTGAATTACTTGGATGCACAATAGCTATTGTCCAACCACATTATAGCTACTGTCTACGCATAAAGATGCCTTTGTAGATGACTTTGCCCAGGAAACTGAATTCATATTAAAACCACAAAAAACACCCATGCAGCCAGCTAATCTGTAAGGATTCAAACTAGCAGTGTTCACCAGTATTACCATTCAGCTGCTGGCGAATTAGCAATTCAGAAAGAAAAAAAAGTAAAAGTTTTATATATTTAATACTGTATCTCCAAAAGTTGTACAGTATACTTTTAAATGCAACACAGATAATATTTTTAATAGCAAAGATTATCAAAAAAGAAGTAATCTATAGCTGTCTGCATACTCCTATTAATTTTAGATATTCAGGTAGTTGTTTTTAATTTCTAATATCTATTGTAAGTCTTTGATAAAGGTTGAATAAGAATAAATGCATAACCTAAATCAACTGCACAGCCAACATTTCAGTCACACAACAGCTGCTTCAGAAGTGCAAAGTAATTCTTCGATTTTACATTGTTTTACCATATTCCATCAATAGTCTTAATATTTTCTTCAATACTCGCCCGCCCACTAACTTCAAATCATTACCAACTGAGATATATTCTTAAAATGTTACTTTATCACATTTGATTTTTTTTACAATAATTTATGAATTTATTTTTTTCAATTTTTTATAGAATTTTCAATCTTCATAGCCATGTAATACATGGGTAGAGAGATATATACAACTTGAGCTTAGTAACTGTCTACTGATAATACATGCATCATACAGATAGATCTGCATGCATCAACGTTCATCCTTCTCATCATTTCATGTAATTTGGACAGTACGAAGTATCAGAGGTGAAAATACCCACTTTCAAACTAGCAATTCCAAAGCTATAACAAAATTCATAACATTATAAAATCATTGTATGGCGAATCTACCTCCCAACATCACTATGACCTTAAGTTATATCACCATTTCACCTGATAAAAGACATATACGTGAGAAACTGAAAAATGAAGTCATCGCTTGATGTGGTTAAATTAAGTCAGGAAATATGACTCTTATGGATTAAGCAGTGAGGTTCACAGAATCATAATGTGGCAGGCATATTTAACTTGAAATTATTTCTACAAAAATTACCTAAGAATGTGCAGTCTATTTTGGCATCAATCACCCCTCTAAGCACACAAAAGGGTGTTGAAACAGTGGATAAAATATAGGAAGTGTCATGCGCCCAGGTAAGCACAGTTTTTGATTATTATGCATCAACCAGTATTATGCCAAGCTCTGATCTACTTAAACAAATAAAATCACTTTGAAAGGCAGTTGCACTTTTACACTGTTCGAGAAGTCATTCTCATAATCATAATTTTGGCCATACCAATAACTGTGAGAAATCATCCGAGAAATGTGATTTATGCTGGTACCACCACAAATTTACTTCTAAAGCCAAGAAGTATATTCCACCCTGCAGTTTTCAGGTAAATTTCCAGGGTAAGGAGTAGCAGCAACACACACCTTGCCTTCTAATATTTGTCACCTATTTGTTTGTGATCACAAAATCAGCGTTAACTTTTTAATTGATATAGATAGTGATTGTTCCTTAATCTCAGCCTACAGATCTGATAAACTAACTACTCGTCTCAAACTTTTCTAGTACACTGACTACCAATAAGTATTTGGAAACCTATGCAAATGACGATATCTGCGGTCCTAAGGTACATCATGGACTCCCAGTGTATATCGTGTAGGAAACAGCATCGGCTTTAGTCGCATGCAAGATGCCTTGCAGTTTGGAGCTCTCTGATTTCGAGAAAGGTATAATTATCGGGTATCACAAATGTGGCCGATCCTTAAGGGACATATCTAGCGATCTGAAGTACCCAAAATCGACAGTGGCCTATGCGATTAAGGAGTGGAAGGTGAGCGGTGATTGTCGGAATGTGCCCCGAGTCGGCAGACCAACGAAACTGGGAGATAGAGACCGATGAGTGCTGTCCAGAGAAATTCGGAACAACCGCACCCAGCCAATGGCCCTCATCCGCGAGGAGTTTCAACAGGCATCCAGGAGTATTGTTTCAATGAATACCATCCGTAAGGAAGCACATCTGGTTGGTTTTCATGGTCGTGCTGCTGCCTATAAGCCTTTGATCACAAAGTCCAACCGCGCTGCTTGGTTAATGTGGTGCAAAGCACATCGAAATTGGACCGTAGATCAGTGGAAACGGGTTCTTTGGAGTGAGGAATCAAGGTTCACCCTTTACCGTTCAGATGGCAGGGTCTGGGTCTGGCGTCTACCTGGAGAATGTCTCTTGCCAGAATGCATTGTGCCAACAGTCAAGTTTGGCGGAGGTGGAATTATGGTCTGGGGGTGTTTCTCCTGGTATGGGCTGGGACCCTTGGTCCCCATTCATGGTAAGCTCAACTCCGATGCCTACTGCACTATTTTGGATGACGATGTGCTTCCTACGTTGCGGCAGTTTTACGGGTTGCACCTGTTACTTTCAGAATGACAATGCCAGTTGTCATGTTTCGACATTAACAAAGGCTTGGTATGCTGCCAATGGAGTTCATCGAATGGACTGGCCTGCCCCATCGTCCCGAGCCCAGACCTGAACCCCATCGAGAATCTCTGGGACGAGTCGCATCGCCGAATTCAGGGGTGCACTACCCGTGCAAAATCGGTGAAGGAATTTCTATGTCTTCCCCAAGCCGAGTGGAAGAAAATACCACTAGCTGTCATACAAAGACTTGTGGAAAGTATGCCCCGGAGAGTCCACACTGTAATTACCTCTCGTGGAGGCTCTACCAACTATTGACTTTGAATAAAGTTAGTTTTTCTTTTCTATAACAGGTGTCCAAATACTAATTGGTAGCTAGTGTAGTAAATTATACAATGATAAATGTACATAAACAAAAGCTATTATCTTTAGATTTAGGTTTAGAGTTTAAAGTTAGTTTTTCTTTTCCATAACAGGTGTCCAAATACTAATTGGTAGCTAGTGTAGTAAATTATACAATGATAAATGTACATAAACAAAAGCTATTATCTTTAGATTTAGGTTTAGGAAAACAATGTGTTCTTTATTATTATTTTTTTTTATGCAATGTCCAAACTGCTATAATTTGTGCAGATTTCCTACATTATTTCAACCTACAACCTGATCTTAGAAACTTATTTAAATGACACCTGCAGCAAATTAAATTCTGGTGGTATTTTTAAAACTGCTAGTATATATTCTGTGAAATCTGTATTTAGTGATAATAATTATTCTAAGCTGTTAAATGAATTTTCTAATAGTATTCAAGCTCCATGTGAAAACCAAACTGTCAAACAATCAGTTCAGCATTATACTAAAACTCCTGGCCCTTTCGTTTTGGCCAAACAATGTCAGCTTGCACCCGATTGTTTGAAAATTGAAAAAGTGGAATTTCAGTGTATGTTGGATTTAGGTCACATTCGCCCATCCAACAGCAACTATGCTTCATCACTGCACATAGTCCCTAAAAAGGATATGAATGATTCAAGCCCTGTAAGTGATTTTTAGAACCCTTAATGCTCAGACCAAATTGGACAAGTATTCAATCTCTAGTATTACTGATTTTATGATAGTGAAATCTTATTCGAATATTTAATCAGTTAACATTTATGTTTAATATTGTTTTACTTCAATATAATAATGTACATTATAAAATTTATCTGTACAAATAATATGTACATTAATTATTAATGTTTTTTTACCATTTTAAAAGCAGTTTGATTATATTAAAGCTTTTCTTCCCTACTCATGACTTCCTCAGCATGAAGGTGTAAGAATATTAAAAAATGACACTGTGTAGAGATTCAGTATTGCAGATTACAATGCAAGACCAAAGATAACAAATCTTACCTAAGCTAGCAACATGATAATGTGACTTTGGGAGGCAGAACACACTCTGTCTTACAATCTAAAGACTTCATCTTAAATACGTGGAAGCTAATTTGCCTTCTGGCATGCAAACGGAAGAAAGAAATGACAGTAAAGGTCTACATAAAATAACAGGTTAACTAACATAAAAGAATTGTAAAACTCATTTAACTAGAAACTAATATAAATTATATATTAAATTTATATAATTATCTCTTCTCTGATCCAATAACAGATTAAACTGACAGCTTAAAATATTTCTAGCAAAAGTTAAAAACTGCAATACAAAATTTAGTCCAGTAGAGTTAGTCCTGGAGTACATTAACATCAAATTTTGTTTTATGAAACAAAATTATTTGTGCGTTTATTTAAACAAAAACATGAAGAGTGATTTAATTAATTGTTAATTGTACGTTAATTTACAGCTTGCTAAATTTCTTATTTACATTTTTAAAAGCTGTGAAAGATGAAAACAACCATTTCTACTCTAGATATTGTTCCTTGTCTAGTGCAGTTGACATACTGTTTGTTCATAAAGTCGATTATACCAAAGGACAAGAGCACTGTCTGCATACTGGAAAGCATGTTATGTAAGAGAAAGTAACTGGTACTTACACACACACACAAAAAAAAAAAGTTTATGCAATTAGACTATTCTCTAGGTTTCGCACCTAGAATGTATTACTACTGTTCAGCAGTTTTAATCATTCGGCCACTGGTTGGAATTTGGCATATTGATGACACTGCCTTGATTTTAGCTCGTGTGGATGAGAGGTAATGGAATGTTAAGAGTAAAATTATTAAAGCTAAAGTTTATATTGCATCATAAAGAAAAATCTGAAATAAATTGCTTATAATTTTAAGAAACAATACAGAACATACTGTTTTCAATAGGCATAAAACACTGAATGATATTAGTAAAATTTTCTTCTTGATTCATTAAATGGTTTGACCTTCTTATATGCCTTTTTATTTATAAACTATAACATTTTAAAAAAATTTTATGATATGGAGAAGACAGATTTGAAAAGTGTGCAAAAAAGAAGAAAAACTAATTATGCGATGCTTTATAACAAGCCATGACGAAAATCAAATCTTCTGATCAGTATCTCCAGGGTAAAAATTCTAGTTAAGAAGAAAATCAAGCATCAACTTAGAGCTCACAGGAATAGTCATCAGAAATTAGTGAACATTTAGATGTAACGTCAGACAGTTCAAATACAGCTTTAAAAAATTAAAAATGTACCAGAAACTATTTCGATTGAAATCGTTAAAGATGACAAATTATCTGAAAATATTTCAACTACAGTCACACATGGTGATGAAAAGTGAGGAAATGTCCTAACTGCTCTTAGAGATGTAAAAAATGAAAGATATGCATCCGATTTTGGTCATTATCTAGAAATTCTTACAAGGGATGAGATTTATTTTAAATTTTGGTCTTGTAGACCAAAAGATACAGACTTTCCCAAAAATCAAGACTGCAGATCATTTCTTCTGTTTATTACACAATGATTAATAACTCGGTTTTAGAGACAGACTGATTTTGGCTTTGTTTTTCATTTAACAAAGACTATTGTGAACCATGTTGCTTAATTTCAAATAAGGACATAATGTAGTCGATGGGAATACAGAACTGGCAAACGTTATCCATATGAACAAAAAAGGATGAGGGAAGTCTCATCATATCATGAGCTGTTTGTATTGAAAAGAAAAACTGAGTAAAAAATAATTGTATGGCTCACATATTGGAAAAGTCTGATGAAGTCAATTTATATTAGTTTTAGAGAGACTAAATTAAGATAACTAATATTAGCAACAAAAAACATTTGTTTCACGGACACAGAGAAAGTACCTCACATACATGCAATGGTAATTTTTTATCTGATGCCAAATTATTGGCAGAATATGACACTGTGATGGTGAGGTTATAAAAATGCCCTCAGGCACTGTTAAATATTCGAGTCCTGCAATACAGAATGAGCTGATTGATTGTTTAAGTAGTTGTTTGAAAACAAAGCTTTTGGGTCAAATTAGATTTTTTTCTTTTTTTTCTTCTTTGTATAAAGTAAAGGAAGAATTGTAATCAACCCATAATTTTCTCTGCACTTTCAACAAAATTATCCATTTTACCATTCCTGAATCCATTTCGATGATTTTTTAGCCCACAGAAGCATTAGCCCAGAAGGGCCATTCATTTCAAATTGGCATTTCACCTCGTTTAAATATAAACGACGAATCACTTTTTAAATTGCCGCCACCAAATATTGTTTTATATTTAAAGAAATTAAATAATGAAGATTCCACATGAATGTATGTATGTTTCTTGCACTGTGGAAAAACATTGGTGGCTAGAGCCATAAAATTTTGAATAACGTAATTCTCTCCACCTGAAAATGGGGAACTCGAAGCCTGAATTTTGAATTTGTTTTATTTTCTATTTCATATTTTGTAAAACTTTAACGAATTTTTAAATAGCAAACTTTACAATTTCAAAGTGAGCAATGGCAACACTGTATGGACAAAAACATTTTAACCTCCAGCGTGCGAGGCTGTCTATCGGAAATTCTAAAGATATGCTGTTTTTAAATACTTTGATATTGCTGTTGAATTGAATTTTATGTGGTTTCAGTGTAAAGAACATAACATTTAATAAATAAAGGTCACACACAAAATGTTAAAAAAAAATCGCATAAAATCTTAATGCTTTCAGTCCCCCCCTGAATCTGTACGTTTGGAGAGAATAAAGAACTCTTTTCCGAACAGGATTGTAAAATGGGTTTAAAATGGATTCACAAGGAATTTTCTCATGATATCTCTACGATTGCATGTATGTACATAAGTATGCATGTATATATGTGTGTTACATGATGACTTGGAGAAAAGCTGCAACAGATTGACGATGGTTTTCTGCATTTTACCTGGGAAGACTTTACTGTGTAATTAGAAAGATGACACTCAGACTTGTAGACAGATGGCTGAATTGAATATGATTTTTATTAGTGGATATAAACTAACTCTTGAAAACATATTTTTCATCACACATGATCGATCAAAAGCTCAATATGCATCCCCCAGTTTTATACAAAATATCACATTTTATATAACGTAGGTAGCAGCACGACAAAGCAAAGGGAGTGAAACAGCATCTTTACAGCAAGAGACTTGAAGCTAAAGTGTGCAATTATGCAGCATGGAGTCTCACTAAGAGAAAGTTTTGGTTTAGGTTAGAAAGGTTTCATTACTCAAAATTTTGAGTCCAAATTCCAAATTAGCTATGTCATCAGAGTTACGCAAGCCATGCAAAATGGACTGATCTAGAAATGACACAGTCCAGAAAAGTTATTAAGATTTTTAAAATAGAGAAGGAGAATTAAGGGGTTACCATTAGTTTAAATTATAATTATGATTTACCTATTTTTTATCTTACATAACTCAAAAACGATTAGCTGAAGAACATCGAAATTTTGTATATGAGACTACTATAACATCCAGTTGTGCACTTTTCTCTTTTATTGCAATTAAAAGAACATGTTTTTGCAATTTTATTGCAGTATATATATATATGCGATTCCTAATGTCATTTTAATTTGCCTTGAGAGAACGGTTAATTAAGTTAGAATCATCGAAGGGAATAAATTTAAAATGAAGCACAACGAAAAATATGTATAATGAAATAGGCAGTAGAAGGAAGCCATGCAAACTTCATATTAGATTTTTTAACTATTAATCCAGATTGATAAAAATCATCATCAAAATGTTAGCTAATGGAAACATAAATTTTCTTTGGGAGGAGGGTGCGTATTGTAAATTTATTGGGGGGCGAAAATTTTTTTTACATAGGGACCAAAGAGTTCTAGTTATGCCAATGCATGCAGGATATACTTTGTCCCCTTCACTAAGTTTTTCAAAGATATTTCTCCTACCTTCTTGGCATGCCTTCATGGTGTAGTGGTTCTGCACACTGGGCCGATATTCTAGAGGTCCGCACAAATGCATTGACCTTGGACAAAGATGAACTTGAAATCTATGTTGAAGTACTTAAGGAGGAATTTTCCAAAAATTGCAAAGACCTTTGAAGCTTGTGTGTCTATATTTTCCTTCCTAATTGAACTAGATTTAATAGACCCAATAATAATCCGAACCAGTTTGTCAATTTTTGAGCGAATGGAAGTTGAAATCTGTTTTCTTTTCAAACGGAACTTAAAGAGCTAACATCTTCAGAATTAAGTGAAGAAAAATTTATGGAATTACAAAAAAAATTTGGAAGATAACTCTAATGATAAATCGACAGCTATTTTAAATTGCTGGATGTCGATGCCAGATTTAGCTGTTTGAAGAAAAGCATGTGCTTCTTTTTCCACTTTTGATTCCCCAAAGAAGTTGTTTTATAACTGAATATTCAGAATTATGCTCCAAATTGAAAGCTACAAATTATACTTGATACTGCAATATTAAACAGTTACAGGGACAAGGTTTCCATTAAAATTAAAATTTTTTATTTAACTATACTAAAAAAAATACTTATATTTTATGTCACTTATTTTTATTTTAATAAATACGTTTAAAAGATATATAAATACATAATGTACGTACAATTTAAATTTTTTTATTTACGTTGAAGGAATAGTTATATTATATGTTGTTTATTTTTATGTAAATAAATATTTTTAATTGATGCATAATTAATATATAACAAAATCTGTATTCTAAACATAATAGTTCTAAATCTGTATTCTTGTTGTCTATTCCCTAACTCTGCATGCATTGCAGTCAGATTCGAATTGTTTCAAACATTTCCTACTGTGCACCATCCTGAATCACACTGGTAGACTGGTTTGGCACACCACAGCTACAAGGTTGCCGACCCCTGAGCTAGACTCTTCATTAATTCTAAGGCATAAAGACTAACTGTTTCAGTTACCTGAAATTCAAATTATTGAAACTATCATACAAAGTTAACTTTAAAAAATGGAAAAAGAAACTAAACAAAAACTGAAAACCAATGAAAACAAATTGAGAAACTCCAAAACTCAAAAGACTGGACTGAATTACTTGGATGCACAATAGCTATTGTCCAACCACATTATAGCTACTGTCTACGCATAAAGATGCCTTTGTAGAAGACTTTGCCCAGGAAACTGAATTCATATTAAAACCACAAAAACACCCATGCAGCCTGCTAATCTGTAAGGATTCAAACTAGCAGTGTTCACCAGTATTACCATTCAGCTGCTGGTGAATTAGCAATTCAGAAAGAAAAAAAAGTAAAAGTTTTATATATTTAATACTGCATCTCCAAAAGTTGTACAGTATACTTTTAAATGCAACACAGATAATATTTTTAATAGCAAAGATTATCAAAAAAGAAGTAATCTATAGCTGTCTGCATACTCCTATTAATTTTAGATATTCAGGTAGTTGTTTTTAATTTGTAATACCTATTGTAAGTCTTTGATAAATGCTGAATAAGAATAAATGCATAACCTAAATCAACTGCACAGCCAACATTTCAGTCACACAACAGCTGCTTCAGAAGTGCAAATTAATTCTTCGATTTTACATTGTTTTACCATATTCCATCAATAGTCTTAATATTTTCTTCAATACTCGCCCGCCCACTAACTTCAAATCATTACCAACTGAGATATATTCTTAAAATGTTACTTTATCACATTTGATTTTTTTTACAATAATTTATGAATTTATTTTTTTCAATTTTTTATAGAATTTTCAATCTTCATAGCCATGTAATACATGGGTAGAGAGATATATACAACTCGAGCTTAGTAACTGTCTACTGATGATACACGCATCATACAGATAGAGTATCTGCATGCATCAACGTGCATCCTTCTCATCATTTCATGTTTACCTGGGAAGACTTTACTGTGTAGTTAGAAAGATGACACTCAGACTTGTAGACAGATGGCTGAATTGAATATGATTTTTATTAGTGGATATAAACTAACTCTTGAAAACATATTTTTCATCACACATGATCGATCAAAAGCTCAATCTGCACCCCCCAGTTTTATACAAAATATCACATTTTATATAACGTAGGTAGCAGCACGACAAAGCAAAGGGAGTGAAACAGCATCTTTACAGCAAGAGACTTGAAGCTAAAGTGTGCAATTATGCAGCATGGAGTCTCACTAAGAGAAAGTTTTGGTTTAGGTTAGAAAGGTTTCATTACTCAAAATTTTGAGTTCAAATTCCGAATTAGCTGTCATCAGAGTTACGCAAGCCATGCAAAATGGACTGATCTAGAAATGACACAGTCCAGAAGAGTTATTAAGATTTTTAAAATAGAGAAGGAGAATTAAGGGGTTACCATTAGTTTAAATTATAATTATGATTTACCTATTTTTTATCTTACATAACTCAAAAACGATTAGCTGAAGAACATCGAAATTTTGTATATGAGACTACTATAACATCCAGTTGTGCACTTTTCTCTTTTATTGCAATTAAAAGAAAATGTTTTTGGAATTTTATTGCAGTATATATATATGCGATTCCTAATGTCATTTTAATTTGCCTTGAGAGAACGGTTAATTAAGTTAGAATCATCGAAGGGAATAAATTTAAAACGAAGCACAACAAAAAATATGTATAATGAAATAGGCAGTAGAAGGAAGCCATGCAAACTTCATATTAGATTTTTTAACTATTAATCCAGATTGATAAAAATCATCATCAAAACGTTAGCTAATGGAAACATAAATTTTCTTTGGAAGGAGGGTGCGTATTGTAAATTTATTGGGGGGCCGAAATTTTTTTTTACATAGGGACCAAAGAGTTCTAGTTATGCCAATGCATGCAGGATATACTTTGTCCCCTTCATTAAGTTTCTCAACGATATTTCTCCTACCTTCTTGGCATGCCTTCATGGTGTAGTGGTTCTGCACACTGGGCCGATATTCTAGAGGTCCGCAGTTCGATTCCCGGCGAAAACGAGTGCTCATTTTTCATCTTGCCTGCTTCCAATTAGCCTAATGTCTCTATAGTAGTGCCCAAACTAAAAGGGTATTGGATGATGATGCTTCTCACCCTGGATTTGGCAATTGGGTCCCCTAAAAACCTCAGTCGCCCTTTAAAAGGAGTCGCCTTTTAAAGGTATTTCTCCCACCTTCTTGGCATGCCTTCATGGTGTAGTTTTTCTGCACACTGGGCCGGTATTCCAGAGGTCCGCGGTTCGATTCCCGGCGAAGCCTATTGCTCATTTTTCATCTTGCCTGCTTCCAAAAAATACCTAATATCTCTATAGTACTAAACAAAAAAAAAAACAAAAAAAAAAGATTCTGCCCATTAAAATGACTGAAATCCTTTCCAGTTATGTCAAGAAGTTGATAACGTATTTTTAGCAGCTAAAGAAGCTCTATCAAAGCTCTGATAACATTCAATACCAGGTTCTCAGCTCAGTTTTTGGAATGATCAACTGACCCTGCTATTGGCAGCACTCTCATACAACTCCAAAATGGTCAATAGGAGCCAAAAGCATTTCTTCCTTTATAACTGAGTAAGAGTCAATGGAAATGAGCTACATATTACCACTAACTTTTGGAAATATATGAATCTATCAGGAATTTTTGGTACACATTAGAAGGTTGCAACTTCTTTGTATTTACCAACCAAAAGCCTCTTAAATTCACTTTTTTTCCCCACGTTACTTCACTCGCTTTCACTGACGATATACCTAGATTACATCTCTCAGTTTTCTGCTGACATACAATGCGATAACAGTACAGAAAATTGTTACTGCAGACACACTCTCCCGAATAGAAGTAGATTCTATTTCTCGCTCACCTATTCTAGATTTCAAACAGTTAGCTTTAGCACAACTTACAGACAATTACAATTCCAAACCACTGAGGATATCTTAACAGTATTTACTTCTTGAAGCTATTTATCTCTACTATGACTCCACAACTAATGTTCCTTGTTTCATTCCCTTTTCATATAGACCTATCATCTTCCAAATTTTTCAAATCCTTTCACATATAGGTACATCTGAAACTTCAAAATTGATATGCAAATATTACATTTGACTACCATGTATACTTTTATCAAGAACTCTGAAAGCTTAAGAGAAATATCAATGCTCAAAGATACATAGGCATTCGAAATCACCCATTGCAACGTTTTTACTTCCTGATGCCACATTTTTTCATAGTGCCATTGATATTTGGGCCATTACTAATTTCTTAAGGTTATCAGTATTGATTGACCATAATTGATCCCATCACACGATGGCCTGAAGTTATTCCCAAGTCTCATATGTCAAGTGACACAACTTATGAAGCTTTAATTAGTGGATGGACAGCTCAATTTGGATGGCCTTCTACTATCCCCACCGACAAGGTTTGAAACATTGAGTTGCATCTTTTCAGGGCGAACCCGTTGGGCATTCATTGTTTTCATGCCACTGAATATAGAATTCACGTAAATGGAATCATTGAATTGTTCCATCCCCAGCTGAAAAAGAAACAAAAGTGCGAGAAAACGCTTGCTGGACAGAACTATTACATCTTATACTTTCGGGTATTCGATCTTTTATCAGAGACGACATTCAAGCAACTTGTCCTGAGCTAGCATACAATACTAATTTAAGGTTGCCTTGAAATATCTTGAGCTCAGATCAGCTTACTCTACCATCCCTGACACCAACAAATGTTAATCATTTATGATCTATAATGAAATCTCTGAATCCCATTGCAACATCAAAACCTGTCCACATTCATCCACCTTTGAAATTGTGTTCTCACGCATACCTGAGAAATGACTCTATCCAGCCTGGTCTTCAACAACCATACACAGGTCCTCATCCCGTCATTGAGTGACATGACAAAACTTTTATCATCTATGTGCACAATAAGAATCTAACTGTTTCTGTTGATCAACTCAAACCTGCATTTTATATGTGATAAAACTGCACAGTACTAACACCATGCAGTAAGATGGAGACATTGAAGAATACCATGTTAACTATTCCTACAACTGTTACAAAATTGAAATGACATGTCAGATTCCCTCAACATATGTCTACCACTTACTAAATATAAGCTGTATACATTCTTGTTCATTCAATATTTTTATTATGCAATTTAATGTCATGTGTTTTATTTCTGTAACTTCTACCACCACAGTTACTAGTGTATAATTTTAATTATGTTTGTTGTATTGTTCAGTCTTTCTACAGGGAGATACTCTTCGGTGTTGGCATGGAAACAACATGCAAAATTTTTGTTTTGCAGAACTGAGTTGCAATTTTACTTTATGTGTTCCATTAGATATTGCAGAGTATGCAGAGAAATGCAGCAGTTTGCTTTTCATCAAAGAGTTGTGATTGGTTATGATTATGAAGGTTTACTTTTATAAATTTGTCTTCTGCCTCACCATTAAACTTCCACATTCTCATTCACTAATGAAGCAAAATACCATTTCAACTGATTGTCTGTTCTATGAATAGTGCCAAGTAAATATTTTCCAAAAGTCACTAAATTGCTAACTGAAGATTAACCCTGTGTTACTTTAACTAAATAAGTTCACAACAGTTAGATTTTTGCTTTTCTTCTATTAAAACAACAGCAGTCAAAATGAGCACAAGTGTACAAATGACAACAACCTTAATCCACAACAGCTGCTAATGTCCGAACATTGTGACTTATTATGTTTTGATCCAGACTCTCTCTCTCTCTCTCTTTTTTTTTTTTTTTCTGTGTGTGTGTGTGTGTGTGTGCATGTGAAATGTGAAATGTGGGCAGAGGAACTAAAATAGATTTTAAGGGTTAGCAACTACCAAATCATGAAGGTTCTGCCATTAAATTCTTTGAAAGAAATGGAATCATTCATATTGAAAGACTTATTTAAATGAGCACAATATGAAGCTATGTTTCAGTGTTAATGCAGCACAAAATGATGCATGATCCAGCCAAGAGCAGAAATTACTGTAAACCCCAAAGTGGTTCTACGGAATTATTCACTTAACAGAACTCAAATATATATCAAACTCGGATATTTTACTCTATTCAATGATTTTCTGATTGGTGATGATAAATTTCCTTGTTCATTATTGAAACAAGCTACCACATTTGGTTTTATAAAGTTAACAAATAAATATTTTGCTAGAAACCACACAATTTCACTGAACTCTATACAAGATTATAGCAGATAGTTTTAACTATTATTGTGATCAAAACTAAAAGTACTTTTTTCATATAATCATAATAAAAACATTTTGAAAACCTCACAATTTTCCTGCAAGTAACTGTGAAACCAAAGGTTCAGCTAATCAGAACATAACAACTCCAAATAGGCATCCACAGTAGAACAACCATTAAGTTTTAAAACAAACTACTATAAACAGATATTTTTAGAATATTTGTAAAAAAGATTTTTTTGCACATTTTCTATCATTATTTTTCTTTTATATAAAATAAAATAATATGTATATATGTATACACACATATTTCACAAAAAAAAAGTCAGAGAAATTGCTTTCAAAGGCAATTAATGTGCTTTTAGATTAAATTACTTTTCATTTATATATTGTTTTAGCCCCAAACTCTGCCAAACTGTAAAATCTACACTATCTCAGGTAACAAGCTGCACAAACTTTTGCTTTACTACACTGAATGATTTTAATACCAGGGAGCTGCAGACAATGGACCAGACATTACTAGGCGCTTATCAAAGCACAAGGCATGCACAGATGGTTACTGATGAAAATTAGACAACAGTCATGTTTTAAATAATCAAAAACTGACAAAGCAAAAACAGTTCAACATATGCAAACCTTGTTCAAACAGTCTGAAGTTAAAGGAGAAGTAATATGAAGTCAAATTTATTAACATAACTTCTTAATTACAACTTTTGGGGCTTTTTTACAAATTAACAACAAAAGTGTGGAATTTTTTTTTATTTTGAATTAACAAGAATTCACATTAAACTGCCTTTTATGTAATGTATATTTGTACATTTTAATTGTTGCATACCCAAATAATTATCTTATGTCTAAAAAAATTAGAAATCTATCATTCCCCTTTTTACATCAAATAACTAATTTAAGAAACTTTTCCTAGATGTTAAATTTAAAAATATTTATATGCAAAAACATGGACCAAAATATTAACATTTCTAAGTGATGAAATTACGGTTTCTCCAAAAAAATAACTTTTCCCTACACCTGCTTCTTCCTGCAAAAAAGACTTTGTTTTTTACCAGTGAAAAGTATACTTTAAAGCTTTTCTGCGTGATTTGAAAAAGATAGCTTAATATCGAAACTGCAGCATTTTGACTCTCCGGACATGGATAAAAAGTCAGTACAAAATTCACAAACCATAAAGACAATTTTTAGTGAAAATATGGTTAACAAAATGCAAATAAAACAAGAATTACTTCCCTTTTATTACTTTATAACAAACTTAAAGTAATTATGTAAATTTCATTCATTTCAGTTCCCAGTGTCTCTATATTTATAACTAATTTTTTATCCGAGTATTTTATTTAAACACTGATGAAAATTCTAAAAAATGTTGATAGAGAAGAAGTCTTTCATCTAGAACAGGGAAGAAAATTGACAGAATGCTCAGACAACAATTTGCACCGAACTTACTACTTTCAAAATCTCTGCCCACAGCTATGTAACAATGATATTTGCAAAACAAAATCATAACTTTGAAATAAAAGAAATAATGTGCATGAAAAACTACAAGTAGAAGATAAATATTACCTCGCAGTGTTAATAAATTATTCATTTCATTTTCTAGTTCAGCAATCTGACATTCCAAAGAAGCATTGACAGAATCTGAGGCAGCCAATTCTTCAATTAGATTCTTTAAAATAAAAGTTAAGAAATTTTAGCACATTGCTGCATAACACACATTTCATATGAATCAATAAATAGTGAAGATATCATAATCATGACTTAATATTAAGGTAAAAGCTACAAACTTATATAATCCATCAAAATTGCAAGTCACTTTCTCAGATCTGACCTACAAGTGCTAATGAAAGTTCTTAAACAAATATTCGAATATAAATTCATATTTAAAAGGGAAAACTTTTGATGTTACAGCAGAAATGCCTAACTGATTCTGAAAGTGCTAAGGAAATCTCATTAACATTTTACAGTTATACACAGTAAACCACAAAAATAACAATGCTCCACATACATTCTGCCAAAAACAATATATTCTTTCAATGTCTGCATCTTTTTTCCAGAGAGTAACATAAGTTATATATTGCTGGCTTTCAAACTGAAATACCATGAAAGCAGTCAATTAACATGAAGAGTACTGGACTAAAATTATATGCTATGTTGTGCATATGCAAATTGATGCTTATAATGCCATCTATAATCAGTGTAAAAAAAAAAAAAGAAAAAAAAAAGAAAAGAAAGAAAAAAGGGTCAGTTTTCTTTACCGAATCATGCTTTCTCCTAGCTTGTTTGACTTTTGACTAGACATGTAGCGTAAGCAAGAATTCTAAAGGCAACATCACAATTGGTATGTGCATCTCTGGTGCTAACATAGGAAGTACTGGTTGGAATCATTACTTTACTCCTTCACCCAGGGAGTTGCTTGTAGTGATGACATACATTTAACTCCATTCATTAAAATCCATGATAGGTAAAAGATCATAGGAATTTGAGGCATAGGACAGACTAATAACTGGAAACAAAAGCAAAAACAAAACTGTCTGATAACAGTCTATGTGTAAATTGTCATGCTTAATTTCTCACAGCAGTGAGCTGTTTCAAAAAGATGCCGAGTATGAAATAGCCTTTAGAATAGTTATGTCTTTTCTTGTAGTCAAATGCTCCCTTAATCCTTTCTAGGGAACTGTTTTAATTATTTTTAAATGGGAAAACAAAGAAATGAAAAGAAAATGTTTATTAATGTGAGAAGAGAAAGGCAAAATGAATGCTTTCATCAATTAATGTTTTTTAAGATCAATGCCATATGAATTACTACCTGAGAACTCAGTTATGGTTCTACTGTATATGTGGATTACTCCATTTGATATCTATGCAGATCACTCCAAAGTTCCTAACAGATCTCGATGTTTAAAAAAAAATATCCTGCAGTATGCACCTTAAGAAGGCTTTATATATAAATTCCTCTTTAACTAATTAAAAAAAGGTTCAAGGATTAACATATGAGAGTTCGCTGCCACAAATGGAGGATATGCCATCATAGAAGATAAAAGAAACTGATAAATATGTATTATAATCAGTGGGGAAAGCCATGAAATATCCTGTTTCCAAAGCCGGTTCAGCTATAAGAAAATAAACACAGGACAAGACTATCAGCCATTCATAGTTTAACAATCAGCCACCAACGCGTCTTTTAATGGTAGACAGTATGTCAAAAGACAATTCAATTTGGTGGAAAATTTTATATTTGGTCAAATTTTATTATAAAGAGCATCTGTAAACTCTTTCTCTGCTAAAAAAAAAAATAATTGGATTTTGCATGAAAGCTTAGATTACAGACCTAACTTTGAATATATACAAACCTGTACAACATTATAAATGAATTAATACATGCATGAAAAATTCATGGAATATTAAAATAATAATAAAAATAAATGTAAACAAAAGAACTTCTACCACATTTAGGGATAAGAACAAAGCAGTATGAGAGAAACTGAGACAGAACACTTTTCAAAGCACACGAATATGATGTTTGCAAACCCTTTAAAGAGCACTGGGACATTAAATACATTGAATATTTGTTAATTCTTTAATTCCCTAAAATATTATAATTTTTTTACTAAAAATCTTGAGTTTCTAGTGTTTTTTTATCAATATTAGATGGCGGAACTACATTATCAACGCTCAATATTGTGCAGCTATTAAATTAACATATCTCATGTTTCAAGATTAATAAACTGTATTGGAGGGAAAGAAAAATTTCAAAATCTACAAATGTAGGACTCACAGGCTTAATTTTATATATTTATATCATTTCAATTAAAATTGATGATTTAAAGTAGACCGTTTAACAATTCATTAAAAAAACATATAAAATACACCACTGCCCATATGCGTGCGGCATGCCATTATTTGCCACCGAGCTTGTCTTTCTTCTCTATTTTGTGCATAATTAAGTGGTTATTTATATTGCAGTTGCTTATGAAAGGGGCTTTTACAAGGTCCACGGGCCTTATGATAGAAAAAAGGGCTTTGAGGTGTGTCAATATATTACCTCTAGTAAAGAGGTAATCTTCCTGAATAAAATGTTACTTATACTATCATATTTATAGAAAAATTTAAAAGAGGCCCAAAAGGGACTAAAAACTGGAAAAGTTGTTTCAAGATGTATCAGATATAAAACTGTTTAACGACTTTATAACATTTGATCGTTTAATGACCTTAACAAAATATGCTATATCCTACACTTACAAAAAATTACAAAGGGGCCCTCGTAAGGCTTGATAATCGAAAATGTAAGTGGGTGGCGAGTCCTGAGAACTGGGATCATAGCAAGAGGCATACTCTTTTTATAAATTATCTAAAGCATAAATGTAATAAACTGTCATTCTTTTAGCTGTTGCATTTCTTCAATATTATGCTATTATAGCATGATATGGTTTGTGCTTGAAGTGTTATATTTATTAAATTTTTATAGACTCTTAATATGGAATTTGAATTACTTTCAAGAGCATTTTTCACATACTTTACATAAGTATGTTCAAGTGTGTGGCATTATCAGCGGCTAAAAATATAACAATTTTTTCTAAAATTTTAAATTTCTAAAGAAATTTTAGAAATTTCTTACTTCAAACTTAAGGAATTGCATTCAAGCATCTATTTTTACAGATATGCATTTAAAGTACACAAAAATAGATTTCAAAAATAAAAAATTTAATAATAAGCAGCTACGTGGAAAAAATGTCTTACAGAGGCAGTGTTATAAAATAAGCACAGGTTCTCAAAATTCAAAATTTAAAATTTCACTTCTGATTCTTTAAAAGCATCAATTTTATAGTCTTCAGGTTCATGTTACAATTCATGCAAAATTCAACCACAATTTAAATTATTTTATAAACTGCTTCTGAAAAGGTTAAATATCCACAGAGTTATTCCAAAATATTTGACAAAAAGGTAAAGGCAGGTAGAGGGGACAGAAAAAAGCAGATTTTGTAATGGAATGCATGCATAGAAAAGGCACACTGAGGTGGTACAAGATGCTGTCGAGTGATAAATAAAGCATTCTTCTAGTGTAAATCTTCATTCTCAATGTAATTTCAAGAAATTATGTATCACTAGATGAATGTAAGGCTCACTGACATGCATTTTATCTATGAGGCTGTTAAGGAAAAAGCTGCTGCTTTAAGGAGGTACAGTAGAGTTCTGAAAACTCGATACTGAATAACCCGTCAGTCAGTCCAGATAACTTGGCACCACTGGCAAGTCGAAAAAAACCCTGCGCAGAGACCCATTTAAGGTCATTGCCCACATGAATGTGTCCCCTTCTTCCTGCAATCCTTTGTCTCACGTCACATTCCCACTCCTCCATCATGTTACTGCCGCCGGGGCGCATTCAGCTGTTCAGTCTACCTGCAGCCTCTGCCAGGGTTAGTCAATTTCTTAGCTGCGTTGTACAATTTGATGTGGGTGACTGTACTGTATTGTTGAAAGCTGTTTCAAACTCTGTGGATGCTGGACAGTACTCTGAGATGACATCTTCCATTAAAAGAAAACAAGTAAACTTGTCAATGGAACAAAAGTTGGGGACATTAAAGGGACTGGATAAGAGAGAAATAGTGCTAAGAACTAAGGAGTCGGCAAAAGTACAATTGGAGACTGGAAGAAGTGGATGGAAATTGAATCGTGGTGTTAAAAGAATGTGTACAGAAACATTGAAAGAAAGTGAGTTTAATGAGGCGCTTTACATTAGGTTTTGCCAAACAAGAAGAGCATGTCGATTAGTGGGCCCAATCTTGCAACAGAAGACCTTGACATTTTGTGAAGAATTAAAAAAAGACGACGATCCTAAATTTGTCGCAAGCACTGGCTGGTTTGATCGCTGGATGAAACGATATGGAGTGCGCAACAGCTTAGTATTTGTTGAAAAACTAGTGTGCACAACAGCTTAGTATTTGTTGAAAAACTAGAGTGCGCAACAGCTTAGCATTTGTTGAAAAACTAATCTGGGGACACAAAGGGTATGCTTCAATTTAAGGAAAACTTTCAGAAATTTATTTAAGTTGAAGGTTTGACCGTAGAGCAATTTGTACAGTTGTGATGACACAGGGTTAAATTATAAATTGTTATCAGCAAAGAGGCTTGCTTTCAAGGAAGAACTGTCAGCCCTGGCTTTAAAAGGGGCAAGAAGAGGGTAACAATCTTAACATGAAGTAATGTAACAGGTGACCACATATTCAAACTTGGTGTCATAGGAAAATCAAAGAAACCACATGCGTTTAAGCACATTGAAACAGATAAACTTTCCGTTTGGTCAAAACTTCCGTTTGGCCCATTTGGTCCAACTAGTCAAATGAATGGATGAGGTGTGCAGTTTTCAAAAAATGGTTCCATGAAGTATCCGTTCCATCAGTTGAGCAGCTTTTAAAATCTAAAAACTTGCCAAGAGTTAAAAGATGGGGACATATGAGCAATGTTTTTAACCATCTAATATCACAGAGTTATGCCAGCCAATGGACCAAGGAGTTTTGGAAAAGATATAGGCCCAAGCTGTAATCCTCTTTTCTTTCTGCAAATGATGGTGGCCAAGGTCTTATTCAGAACTTTAAAAAAATTAACCTATTATATGTAATTGGATGGGTGGTCGACGCCTGGAACGAGTTAATCATTAACACTGGTTTATTCCTGGCAAAAACTCCTTGATCATGAAGGAAATGAGATGACAATGCAGGAAATGTAAACTTACTCGACCTCTTGAAAAGAGTTCCTGGATGTACAGAAGATGATGAAAATGACGTTGAACAGTGTTTCCATTATTATTAAGACATTGTGTCCAGTGCAGAAATTATTGCTGCTATCACAGTTACTGAGGAAATGCCAGAAAATGATGACGTTGACTTTGAGTACTTTACCATAGAAGCTTCTTAAATATTACACAGTGTTGAAACCTCCCTACAATATCTTGAACAACAAGGTGAATACGTAATAGACTTACTATTCCTCCGTTGCCTTTTGTGATGAAGCAGCAAAAAGCGGATTTCAGTGCGGAAAACAACAGGACATTATGTATTTCTTTAAAAAAAGTAACCAGTTTTTGGAAAGTTGGCAAGTTAGTTTTTATTATAGACAGCTTTGTGCCTTCATAAATTATTTTTCTGAGGTCTGTCTTATCACGTAAATTACTGTACAGTATGTATTCATTAATTTTAAATAGTAAAGGATCTATGGCTTCATAAAGTACACTGGTGAGCAAAAATTAAGGACGAAGTCCAAAAATTAGCATATCAGCTGAACGAAGAGGCAGAGCGGACAGAAAGACCAATCAGGAGATTAAGCAAGGTGATGTACGGTAGCACATGCGCAGATATGCAGGTACACGTAATGGGGGAGTGTCTGAGTAGTATAAAGCATGTTGTCGGTGTAAGATCAGTATTTCCGGCAAAGAGATTGCACGCCGTATAGCAGTTAAAATCACACCGAGTTGCTGCCTCAGCGAGAAATGGTGAATAATCAGTCTGTTAGACGACATCTGGATGCTTTTACCCGAGGTCGAATCATTGGGAAGTTGGAGGAAGGCCGCAGTGTGACAAGTGTGGCTGCAGAGTTCGGAATTGCTCACAGCATCGTTTCACGACTTTGGAGACAATTTCAAACTACAGGAACAGCTATCCGGGGGGTTAGTAGTGGTCGTCCACGAGGAACCACACCCACAGATGACCGGTATATTGCCTTACAGGCCAGAAGAAACAGGCGGCAGAGAGCGGGAGAAATCGCTAGACACACGACACAGGCGACTAGACGACCGATATCGCATTTTACCGTGGCCAGAAGACTGCACGGTGGTGGTCTGTTTGCACGATGCCCTGTACGGTATGGCGTTCTCTGTGGTGCCGGGAACACCGGAATTGGAGAGACAATGAATGGGGACGAGTACTCTTTACAGATGAGAGCAGATTCAGTCTAAATAGCGATTCTCATCGCATACTCATCTGGAGAGAGCGGGGAAGCTGCAATCATCCCTCGAACATCATTGAAAGGGACAGGTATGGAGGTGGCGGTGTTCTCGTTTGGGGAGGCATCATGCTTGGTAGTCGTGCAGACCTTCACATCTTCGACGCAGGTTCAGTCAACGGGACCCGTTATTGTAACGAGATTCTTCTTCCATATGTGCGTCTTTTTAGAGGCACTATGGGTCCACAGTTCCTTTTCATGGACGACAATGCACCATGTCATTGCACAGTAGCTGCCGAACAGCTCTTAGAGAGTGAGGATATTGAACGTATGGATTAGCAGGCACGATCTCCGGATCTCAATCCCATCGAGCATGTATGGGATTTTCTAGGCAGACGCTTAGCAGCTCGTACCTTATCACCAGTAATCCGGAGCTTCGATTGGCGCTGCAAGACGAATGGGCAGCAATGCCTCAACAACTCATTGACACCCTCATTCTCAGCATGGGCAGACGCTGTGAAACCTGCCTAGCAGTCAGGGGAGATCATATCCCCTATTAAAGACCGGATATTTCTTGCTGGACACCCATCACAGGGATGTTTTGGCCTTCAGTCGCATTGCGCTCCATGCTACTTTTTCAATAAAGCTTCTTTTTATCCCTCTGATTTCTCTTTTAGTAAGTGTTGCTTACATTACTCATGTCCTTACGTATTAGGGATCTTACGGTATTAAATGTGTTGATTTGGAAAGCTTTTGTACAAAGTTATATTGAAAAAAACCCTCTCGTCCCTTAATTTTTGCATACCAGTGTATGTACTTTTCCTTTGTTTAAGGGTATTTTGGTAGCTTGAGTTACAATATTGAATTCTTTGTAAACTGTTGTATTCTCAAGCAACCAATGCATACAAGTACTGTATTTTCTGAGGAAACACTTGTACTTTATATTTTAAAACTTTTCCCAATAACCCGGCATTTTCACAAACTTGGCCACCCTTCGGTCCACATTAGGCCGAGTTTTGGGGACTCTACTGTACTCATTTTTCAATAGCTGTGCCGTTTAGAATTCATAGATAAAATTTACATAAAATGCATGTCAGAAAGTTCTGAATCCCTATAACGCTTTAAATGTTCAAGAAGAATAACAGTTTACAACATCAGAAGGCTTTTACCCGCGGCTAAACAGTGTCCTATACCTTCTCAACATGCTGTTTCCACACATATTCCATTACAAAATACAATGGTTTCAGTCCCTTCTACCTGTTTATAATGTTGCCAGACATTTTAATTATATTACATTAAACAGGGTTGCCACTCAAAGAGGAGAATGAAATTCCCTGACTCTTCCAGGTTTTCCAGGTATGTTTTGAGAAAATTCCAGTTTATCCACGTAATGCACGTTGGCTGTGCTAAGAGGTAAATTAATTATGGTATTACTTGTACTGTGTAGCAAATTCACTTAATTATTCAATAAATCCCAGAGGACATTTATTCTTAATTATTCTTGATACACTTTGTTTGATAATTTTGTTTACTTTTCCGCTTAAAAAACTTAATAAAATTTAAGATATATACATTGGATAACAACTGTACATTTTATTTAATTATTACTCATGATCATCCCCAGTTCAACATGAGGCTAATCTGGTTCTTATAAATCACAACGCTATGCTAAAAGTTAGGTTAGATTTTAGGTAAATTTAATTTGTGTGAGGTGTATTCTTAAAAGGCACGTTAACACTTGAAAACACAAATATAATTATAATAGGAGTTGTTTTCTCCACTGAAGATTGAAATTTGAATCTGCCCAATCTGGAATAAAATAAGGCTTTTGCAGACATTCTGCAGCTAAACGAAAGAAAGAAATCTATTTAATGATATTTTTTTACTAAATTGAGGTATTTTATATTTATTTCGCAGCATACATAAGGAAAAAATATGTGCATTAAATTTCGTGATGTCATCATACTGCTAGAATTAATTTTAGGATTATGCCAGAAAATGTCCTGAAATTTGGAAATATTATTTACTAATGATAAATAAATTTAGAGGGAAGAAGCAACATTAAATGATATGAATAACATAAAAATAAAGATAATTACTTAAAAATTTATTTAGAATAATCAACGATATTTTAGCGAATATAGTTATATATGGTTATCCTAGATGATTGATTACTATTTTTTTATTTTACTGCAAAATGACAAGGTATTTATTAAAAAGAAAAGAAAAGAAAAGAAAGATTTTGCGGTAAAATCCTAGTATACGATATGGCCTTCGCATGATTTTGAAAATTGTCGCCAAGAACAAAATGACCCGTTTACTGCTCATCATCATGTCGCCAAATCACGCTGTACCATACATGGAGATTATTCTGACCAAAGAACGTCTATGTAAAAAGCGGAGGGAAAATTTGCCAAGGGATTTGACGATGGAACGGCCAGAATTTCCCTCTCCGCAATGAGTACAGGAAATTGAGAAACGTGTTAAGAAGAAACGTTCTTTGACAAAAAAGAAAACTACGAAAATCCATTTTTAAATTATTGTGAAAAATCCAAGAAGAAACGTTTTATCAAAGAACATTTTTTCTTGGATTTTTCGCAATAATTTTAAAACGGATTTTCGTAAATTCCCCCCCCCCAACCCGTCAAAATAACTAATCCATGAATTAATTTACTTGCGCCAAAAATATTTTCTTTTCCTTTAGAGTTTAAAGACATTTTAAACGATATTCATTTTATGAACTCTTGATAACGCGACCTTCTAACTTCCACACCGGTTTCGAGCTTTGGCGACAGATATATCGCGCATGCACAGCCATTTCCCGCTATGATGGAACCGAGCCACGTCTGTTGCAGAGAGGTTTTCCTTCTTTACAATACATATTTTTTTAATTCTAACCTTCATGGTACCGTATACTAGGATTAAACCCATTTTGTTTTATACGAGAACAGGTACTTTCTTTACTGCACATGCGATTCTCGAGGTTACTGGAAACAAAAAGTTGTGGGAAACTTGCTTGCCTTTCTAAAAAGACAAACAAATTGGAGCTGCGAAAATTGGCTCTATGCCAGCTGCCCGAATGACACTCACGTGATACATAATTCGGCAAAAAAGTGATCTCTTCCAACGTCGGCGCAAAACTCGCCTTTTTTGGCGGGATCATTGTATGAAATTCCCGATTTTGACTAAAACACTTAAATTCCCTGACTTTTCCCTGAATTTTTTGGTCAATTTCCGAATTCCTTGACTTTTTCCGGTTTTCCAGGTAGCGTGGCAACCCTGATTAAAGAATTACATTAAAGAATAGTTGTTCTATTAATCCAAAAATAGTGCAAATATTTATTGTTGTAAACAAACCAAAAAAAAAAAGCAAGATATCTTTTATGAGTTTATCAATGGCTGAAAACAAGATAAGATTTCAAGTTTAATAGAAACTAAACTTTTCTTTGTCTTCTCTTGATTAGAAGTAAGAACAGTAACTTTTGCAGATTCTGGCATTCGTTTTTATGAACTCCTGTTAGGATTGCTTGGAAGCTGGCATCCCATGCCTACAACCAGTTACTTGGATAACACTGAATAGTGCACATGCATTGTACATGCTTGTTTATTGTTCTTATAATTTATGCAAAAACTTCTCCAATTAAATTTCATAAAACTACATCTATTCATAGATTCAGATGTGTTAATTAGTTGTGACTAATCTCACTTGTATGACCTATCAAAACAAGCTCATGAATTTTATCATGGCAAGGAGTACAAGACTTCATTTGTCATTGGCAAGTGCCTTGGCCACCATACAGGTAATGATTTTACCTAGTTCCACCCCAACTGTGAAAGAGAGCATCCTGGGAAATACAAGGGTCTCTCAGCCCTTTTCCCCTATCAACAAACCACATGAGAAGACTTTCTGCTCCCCATACATTTAGAGTGCCCCCCTGCTGCAAAGACACTTTACATTTACAACATTCGCACCTTCTCCAGGATTCGAACCCAGGCCCTTTGGTATGGCAGTCAGAGTCATTAATCACTATCGCCTTGGGCAACATTAATTAATTAATTAATAAAGTAAAGTTACCAAGTGTAATTTGGATTCACCCACAGAAGAGCAGACAGTCTCAGCAAATAAACAAGTCAAGGATAATCAAGGTAAAATCTATTACCTTGATTATCCTTTGCTAAAAAAGCTACTGAGTGAACACACTAGCATAAGTTTTTTTGCATGGCACCTGAACAGGGCCACAGGGATAGCAGTAAATATAAAGAACTGTGTTTTTAACTCACCTTTTTCAAGAAAGTAATTTGGCTTAATGAAAGAAAGAAGTCAGAAAAGTAATTTGGCTAAATGAAAATATCAAGTTCGCTTGAAAGATTTATCAAAACTTGGATTTCTTAATTTTGGAATGCAAATAGCCAGGGCATAGATGGAAAACTGAAAATTTGACAAACTGGGAGATTTTCGAGGAAAAACAAAGGGAAAGTGGTAGGTTTTCATGCTGTGCAGTAATATGATTTCAAAAGAATGGCATTTTGACTAAAATTCACTTTATAAAGCATGATTCAAGTCACTGAACTATTTATAATGAGGTTCTGATATAAAATATATTATTTAATTAGAAACACCAAATTTAATGTTTTTAGCTAATTTCATTTAACTCTGCAATTTTCTTAAACTTTTATACTAACAAAATCTTAAACGCTTTTAATAATCAAAGTAGTTTAAACATGATGAAAATGAAATTAGCAATTAATGTACACACAGTTATACAGTTAAACTTAGTAATATATAGGGTAAAGCAGAGAAAACTCCTCAATTTAGGAGTGGCGTAGCTATACTTCAGGAAGGATAACTTGCCATTTTAGAATAAACCATAACTTGGTCAGAACATTGCACTTTTGTTGTAGAGAAGTTTATTCACAATGGTGAGTTGCCAAAAGCAATGCAGCTTACCTTTCACACACACTTCATGTTCAGTTGACAGGACTCTGTTCCTGACCAAAATAATAATAATAATAACCATTGCCTACCCAAATTCAAAAGGTCTGAAAAAGGCAGGAAGATGCTGTCATTACACCTTAAATCACTCTCAAAGTCCTGGACAAGTCTCGAAAAAGGCTCAGTACATAAATACTGGAGGCTCAAACTTGAGTGATAATTTATTTAAAACAATAAACATGTTGATGCAAAATGGCATTATATGTACTTTCCAAGAATAAAATGTTCATATCTTATTTGGTTAGGATTTTATTAGCTTCCAAAATTGGGAATTCCTTTTGCTACATCTTCCACCATTTATTAATGTACAGCAAAATTAAATTCAAATATTATCTAATTCAACACTTATTCAGTCTTTATAAAAATTTCTACAAACATCTGCAGCAGATTAAAAGAATTCAGATGAAATAAAAATTAATTAGAAAAATTATGCTGGACATCAAAAGGTGTGGAAGATGGAATTTACACAATGTAAATTTTAATGAAACATGGCAATGTTGCTGCTTTAGCTTTCTGTAAAGATATGTCCCCATAACGTCCTTCATACCATTTTCTTTTTCCCCAATGCTTAATGATACATTTTTTTAGGACTGCATTTGAAAGATATGATCTAAATTCTGTCTTTACCTTCCTCATTTAACTTAATAGTTATTCACATTCACCATTACTGGTGTGTGTGATTATGGCAAAGCCTCGAGGGCTATCTGCCTAAAGGGAGGGATGCCTTCGTGGAGGACTTTCTAAGGGAAACTGGCTCGTATACACGTTACACATGGGGAAAACCACGAAAACACCCATGCAGCCAGCCCGTTCACGGGATTCGAACCTCGAACCGAACTACCAGTGTTCAGTGACTTTACCGCTCGGCCGCTGGTGGGCCTTACCATTACTGGAACCATTACTGGAAAAAACAGTCAAAATTGAAAGCCAAGAACACTTTTTCTTTTTCTTACCGCAACCATTTCGGAATTTTGAGATCAAAAGCCACTGCTTAATAACACATTTTCTCTTGCAATATTTCACAAGAAGGTTCTGTAATATGGAACACACGAAATTCTGCTGGGAACTTAACGACACTAGCAGTAGTTTCATTTTCACCTCTATATGACGTGACTGGAAACTTTTCATTGAAAAACTGGATATTTGAAAATGAGGCTTTTGTAAAAGACAAAATATTAACTACTGTAACATGGTCAAGAACATTTTTAAAAGTAAACATATGAATTACATAGTTTCAAATTGAGAATAAATATCTTCTTAATGTCATATAGAAATTTTTTTCTCATTTCACAGAGTTTACAAACATGTTCTTTGGTTGTACAGCCAAATCAGATCAAAATCAATTTTCTTATTAAACTGGTTATTATAGAACACTTCAGTGGGAGACCTTTCCTTCGAGCATTTCTTTTAGTAATTCCAAAAGAAAAGAATTAGATTGTAAATCAATCGGTATCTGGTTTGCAAGAGCATATTTACTTTGTCTAGAACAGGAAAAAATGTTCAATAAAAATTAGCAGAATATCTTGTTCAGTTTAAAAGGCAAAAATTTGTTAATTCTTTCTTCTCAGCTACTGCAAGTTTTGAATGGATTTTATCTTAAGAGATTTTTGCTTACAATTTGACATTATGGGAGATAATTTAATGACCTGAACTTTATGATAATTATTTGTAGATTTAATAGCTTTAGGTGAAATATTTTTAACTGAATTCTCCTCCATCTTCATTTTCTTTGGGTTAACACGATGCCAGCGAGTCAACAGAAGATTTTTTTTCAAATCTACCTTTATTGGCAGTGAATTCACTCTTATTCTAGCAGCTAGACTAATGAGATGGCAGAACAACAAATCACAAAAAATTCAGGTTTTACTTGTTTAGGAGGGGGGGGGAAGACTACAACTATTTTCTGTTCTATCCACAACAGAGGGATTAGCACAAACAAAAGCAATAGAATTTGTAATTGGTATGCCTTTTGATTTTTAAAATCATATAAAATCATATCATTCATTATTGTACTTAATCCTGTTGTACCACCTTTTACTATTGAAAGACTAAAGCCAAGTATATATCAAACAGTCCTCAAAGAAAGTAATTGCCAGAGGATCCATACGGTTATCTGTATCATTACCCCAATTAGTAAAAATTCTGAAGGGCTTGGATTGCAAAAATTTACTTATTATACATCTTCTGATTGTTTTGGTTTGGTTTAGTAGTTTATGGCAAAGAACACTAGGGCTATCTGCCTAAGAGGAGGGATGCCTTCCTAGAGGACTTGCTAAAGGGAACTGGCTCATATACATGTTACAAATAGGGAAAGACGCACAAATGTCCCTGCAGCCAGCCCATTCGCCTGGAATCGAACCCAGTTTGAAACTACCAGTGTTAACGATTTTGCCACTTGGCTGCTGGTGGGCTGTATACTTCTTCTGAACATATTTGTTTAATTACAGCATTTTTTTTAGTTTATTGTCACTTCACTGCTGGGAATATTTTCCTTAATACTACACAGTTGGCATAACTTAAAGGTAAAGTGTTAAACACAATTATAAAATATAGTCAAAAGCAGGAAAATCAATGCAAAATTTGAATTTTGGCCAAATGTGTTAAAATATCCCATTAATATATGAGCAAAATATTTCTAAGCAGGATATAAAATATCCTACTAATATATCTAAGCTAATATAACTAAGCTAATATATCTAAGCAATAATGCTTTGAAACTATGTATGTCATGTAAGCATCTTAAGTAATTTTCATTTTTGAGATCTTTTAAATAAAACTAGTCATACTAATTTTTATTGCTTTCCTTTTTAATTTTTTCCACTAGGGTATTAAAAGCAATTTTAATTAAAATAACAGATGGATTTTATACATATTTTAAACATACATCTATTTACTTAGCATCAATTTAAGCAAGTGTAAACTATGTTCACTAAATATTACTTTTAACAGTGCAGAAAACAGTTTAAAACTTACATCAAATTTTGATCGCAATTTATTATGGAAATGAACAATAAGGTCTTCTGTTTTCCAACAGCTAGAAAAATCCCTAAAAATAAATTTTGAGGATATTATTACTTTAGTAAATCTGTGTTTATGAGCCACATATCACAATATAAAATTACATACCATAAAGAGCTCAGAACAGAATGAAAACTTGATGATTCCATGTAAGCAGAAGCAACAGACCCTGTTCGATAATGACTCTTTGTGTCCCCAAGATTCAAAAGTTTTACGGCTAAAGGTCTAAAAAACCTAAAAAAATATCAAATACATTCAAGTACTATAGAAATGACATAATAAAAATTAAATGGAAAATAACATTATCTATAAGTTTTTTACTATACAGTACAAAGTCCAAGCTCCGAACTCGTTGGGACTTCAGCGATTCTGGATTTGAGATTTTTCCGAATATTAGATCATCAGTTTGAAACTTGAAAGATGGCATGTAGAAATTATAAAATTAAAAATATGAAATAATGTTTTATAAAATAATGAAGTATTTATGATTTAAAGGGTAACAAAATTTACAAACAAAGCTTGAAATTTATTTGTTTACTTTATTAAAGATTTCTTTCAATGTAAGTTGTTTAAGTTTCTTCGATTTTTGTGCTAATACTTTATCTTTAATTCTATAGACAGATATAATTTCTTGTTCAATCACAAAGTTCCATTGTTCAAGTCCTAATCGCTGTGTACTAACATTTTAATCGAAATTTTTTTGTTTTCAATAACTTCTCTATCACTATTTTCACTATCAGTAGTGGTATTTTCTGGATCTAGAACTATACTACAGATTTTGCAGTCAATTAATTTATTGACAATTCGGGCATTGTCATTGCAATGTAAAACTTCTGTTATATAATCTTCTTTTATTACCACTTCTCCCCATTTCTTTAAAAAATCCATTAATTGGAAAATTTAATCTTTGGTTTCCAATATCCAAAAACCTTCATATTCATGGCTATCATCTTCATCATCCTCACCATGAAATATGCTAGGTGGCCATAAATTATGCCAAGCAGTTTTTAAAGTATGTGGAGATGCATCCTCCCACGATCTTGCGATGCTCCACTAAGCAAATTTTATTCAAAAATATTTTTTACGTTCTTGAATAGTCTTGCCATTATTCAAGAAATATAACAAGGATTTAAAAAATTCTACTTTATATTTGCATTTTCAGCATGCGCACTATTCCAATATCTATAGGCTAAATGATGGATGTACAATTTGGAGAAAAAAATAATACAGATACATCATCTTTCACTAAAATTTTAAGTGAAGGATGAGCCAAACAGTTGTCTACAATCAGGACAAATTTTGCATTATCAGGTAAATCACCCAAGGCCTATGTATCACTATGTACAATATCACATATGCCTTGGTAAAACAAGCAAATTCTGTCGAGCCTCAGGTATGAAATGATTTTCAAACCAACCATTAACACTTGTGTCATCCATGTACTTTTATTTGCATGATATATAAGGGAAAACTCTCTACTCTATAAAGTATTTCTTCTGCCTTCCTAGTGTGCCTTCGTGGTGTAGTGGTTCTGCACGTTGGGCCAGTATTCCAGAGGTCCGTGGTTCGATTCCCGGCATAGGCGATTGCTCATTTTTCATCTTGCCTGCTTCCAAAAAATACCTAATGTCTCTACAGCGGCGGCCGAACTAAAAGAATGTAGGATGACAATTCTCCTCACCGAGGATTTGGCAATTGGGTCCCCTAAAAAAAAAAACCCCAGTCACCCTTTAAAAGAGGGAGTATATAAGGTATTTATCCCACCTTCCTAGTGTAGTGGTTCTGCACGCTAGGCCGGTATTCCAGAGATCCATGGTTCAATTCCTGGCAAAGGCAATCGCTCATTTTTCATCTTGCCTACTTCCAAAAAAATGTCTCTACAGTGGTGCCCAAACTAAAAGAGTGTTGGATAACGATTCTTCTCACCCAGGATTTGGTAATTGGGTCCCCTAAAAAAACCCCCAATCCCCCTTTAAAAGGGGGACTATATAAGGTATTTCTCCCACCTTAATAGCGTGCCTTCACGGTGTAGTGGTTCTGCATGATGGGCCGGCATTCCAGAGATCCGTGGTTCGATTCCTGACGAAGGCAATCGCTCATTTTTCATCTTGCCTGCTTCCAAAACATACCTAATGTCTCTACAACTCATTTAAATGCTCGAGGTTGTGTATTTTTTACGATTACGAAAAGTTTACACTTGTGTGTTCCTACAGCATTTGCGCATGCTAAAATTGTTAGTCTCACTTTGAAATCTTTGGCACAAGTTGGAGCCTTTCCTATAGAGGAACATATTGTCAGAAAAGACCAATTTCATGAGCATTGTAAATTTGTTCTGGATATAACTTTTAATGAGTTCAATGAATTCATCTACAAATGGTTCAGCAGCATTCGTATCAGCTGAAGCTTTTTCACCTGAAATACTTAATTGCTTTATACCATGGCGTTTTTTTAATTTGGCTACCCAACCTGTCGGATACATGCACTGCATTTTTAAGTTCATCTCTTAGTGAAATATTTTAGCTTGAGCCATTAGCATTTGACCCGTCAATGGCACGCCCTCGCTGCAATACTGTCAGACCCATTCAGTTATCACTTTGTTATGATCTTCACTTTTAGCACAACGAATAATTTTTCTGTTATTCATTGCGAGTTGGGTGTCGGAATCCAGAAAAAATTCAAAAAATTATTTTTTCTGTTTTCTTATGTCGTATACAGTTGACTTTCCTCTGCCATACTCCTCGCATAATTTTGAAATGGATATACCTTTAATCATTTTTTCCAGCAATTCCACATTTTGTTTAAGGGACATCAAAATATCATTTCACTCTGTAAATCCTGATGCAGCTCCAGAATGAAAAACTCTTTTCAACATAATCGAAAGTTGAAACTTTAATTTTCGTAAAATAGCTGTAATAAAAACTGCCTGCAAAAAATAATTAAGCTGGATTAAATCAGAAAGTTAAGGAATAGTGCAATCTGCTATATTAACTGAAATTCCTTGGAATCAGTAAAGTATAATTTTAGCCTAGCTTAATAGCATCCACTACACATTACTGGCTATGTAGCATGAGATTGGCAATCGAAAGACAAGTTGTTCTGCTAAATTTTGTCTTGCTTCTATTGTGCATTGAGACAATTAAGGCTAATTGCATTTAGTTATTTATTATACTTACGTCTATTTCTTGGACATGCTTAAGGCTTATCTGAGTCCCGAATAAATAAATTCCCACATATACGTAGGTTGTTTTTTTTTAACCTTTGACCGCACAGTATGATGGCCAGGTATGCGGTAGGTGGTTGGTGTGCATAGTAGGCAACTGCGCATCTCCCCCTCCACATGCAATGTCACTGGCGTATTCAACATGACATTTTCTTTTGAGTTGCAGTCACGTAAACATGACTGTCGCTATTGATTCTCCCACCAAGTGTGAATTGCGAGCTGTTATTCGTTTCTTGCAGACATAAGGGAACAGTGCAGCGGAAATCTATCGAAGAATGAGTCGAGTGTATGGAAACAGCTTTGTGAGTGATGGTGTTGTTCGTGAATGGTGTGGAAAGTTTAAAGATGGCCGAACTGATGCGCATGATGAAGGGGGTCAAGAACGCAAGTCTGTCGCTACAGACGACGTTGAACGAGTTGACCAAGCGGTCAAGCAAAATCGAAGGTTCACCATAAGTGAATTATCGATGAAATTTCCGGAAGTTTCAAGATCTTCCCTGTACTCTATCGTTACTGAACAGTTGCACTACAGAAAAGTTTGCGCTCGCTCGGTCCCACAGATGTTGACTGACGACCACAAAACTCGCCGAATGGTTGCAGCGTTTGAGTTTCTTGACCGTTACAATACTGACGGAGAAGGGTTTTTGAAATCCATTGTGACAGGTGATGAGACATGGGTTCAATATGACACGCCCTAAACGAAACGACAATCATAACTATGGATGCACACAAATTCTCCAAAGAGACCCACAAAATTCAAACGAACCTTTAACAACCGTTAGGTTATGGCAACTGTTTTTTGGGACCAAAAAAGTGTGTTGCTTGTGGAGTTTATGCAGCCTGGAACAACAATTAATGCAGATTCATATTGTGAAACTTTGTGACGCTTACGGAGAGCTATTCAAAACAAACGAAGAGGCATGTTGACTTCTGGAATTGTTCTGATCCACGACAATGCCCGTCCTCACAGCGCTCGTGTAACCCAACGGCTCCTTCAGCAATTTCAATGGGACATTTTTGAACATCCACCATATAGTCCCGACCTCGCGGCAAGTGACTTTCATCTGTTCCCTGAACTGAAGAAGTCGCTTGGTGGGAAGCGCTTCTAAGATGACGTGGAGCTGAAAAAACCGTCACAACTCACTTCCAATCATTGGCGGGGACATTTTATGAAGAGGGTAGTGCAAAGCTTGTTCACAGATATGACAAATGCCTAAATCGTCAAGGTGATTATGTAGAGAAATAACTTGTACTGTACATTACTTTTGGTAATAAAATCTTTTTTGTATATTCACCCATTTTTTCTTTCTAGTCCATTGGAGGTTGAAAAAAAAATAGCCCTCGTACTTAAGGATTTTTGAGGGTCGACGCTAAATATCTTACTGCTTGATACAGTCTCTGGAGAGTCCTAAATTCTGCTACCAAGCGCCTCCCTAAGTTCTAAATTTTTGCTGCTCCTAAATTATGGATCCCAGTGCTTTCCCTCTATTCTAAAAATATTTTCGTCCCTTAATTTTGTTGCTTGGTGCTTCTCTTAATTCCAAAAATCTGTCTTTTCTAAATTCTGCTACTCAGTTTAGAAATACAAGCTGCGGCGCCAGTACTTTGTTTATGTGAAAAACAAATCAGTTATTCTTAATTCAAATAGCACTAAATATAATCTCATCTCTTGACCTATGGGTATCATTAAGAAAATCTATTTTTAGCATATGGAAATAAATGTTTGTTAAATTTTTCCTCGCCAATACTTCTTAGCGCATTTAATTTAAGTATGTAATCATTGCCAAGCATATGTCAACATAAAAAGGTTACCATATTCCTTGCTATTAAATTACTAATATAAAAAAATTGTTTGGGCATCGCTGCATGAGACATTACTCAAGATGTTATGCGTTCATAAACCTGCCGTGATGAAGGCAAAATATAATAAATAATGATTTGCCAGGTTGTGGCATCAGGAATATAAAACAGTAGCAGGTGAAAAATGAATGATGTCTGTATGTAGAATGTTTCAGCTTGAGATACATGCCAAGCAAATACGCAGCAAAATTATTAATGACACAAATTTATGCTAAATTATTGTTTCTTCAACAAAGAGGTATTTATTTAGTGCCAAAGTGAAATTAGGAATCGAGACTGTCTGAATTTTAGATCATTCCGGATATTGGATGTCCAGATCTCGGACTTTGTACTGTAACATGTATTTGATATTAAAACTCCAACGCCACAAAATGCTGCTGGAATGATTTAAGGAAATCTGCAGAAAAAGCTGACGTTCAATCTAATGATATATGCATATAAAAAGGAGGTGTAAAGCACAAATATCATTATCCACATACTGCATAGCAAAGAGGTTTCAGTTTCCAAAAGGACCAAAGAGGTTTCAATTTCTATAGACCTATAAATTAGCATTAAAACGGTTTCAGTTTCCAAAAGGACCAAAGAGGTTTCAATTTCTATAGACCTATAAATTAGCGTTAAAACGGTTTCAGTCAGAGAAGAGTTGGTTCTCTTGCCACATAAAATTGGAAAGAAAATTACAAAAATGTAAAATCTGAAGCTTTCAGATTTCATATTATACCCAAATGGGTATTTTTTTCTTTCATTTGCACTCACATACATGATTCAAAAGTATTTGGGCTAATGCCACATTGTGCTAAAAATATTTAAAAAAAAAGAATATCATTAAAATTTCCAATAGACAGTCCCGTGCGCCGGAGATTAAAATGTTTTACTTCCTACAGTGTTACCATAGCTTGTTTTTAAATTATTTTTTAATCAAAAAGTTGTTAAAGTTTACGAAATATGAAATGGACAATAAAACAAATTCCATAGTTGGGCTTCCAGGTGCCCATGTTCGGGTGGAGGACTATGTTATTCAAAATTTGATGATTCTAGGTCCTGCTGTTTTTGTGAGTGTGCGAAACTGTAGATTCCTCGTTATTTAGTTTCCTTAAATATAATACAGGGTCATGATATCTGGTGGCAACAATTTGGAAAGTGATTATTAGGACATTTAAAATGATTCAATGCATTTGAGACTATTGGGCTCATAAACGAGTGTATGATGTAGTTAGATTTATGGTTAGATTTATACACAATGAATAACAGCTTGAAATGTTAGCAGGTAATTTATTATGTAAAAGTTCTCAGGAGATACTTGCTGCCTTGAGAGTTGTATGAGAGAAAATGGCTAATATTAGCATACACAAAAGAAAAACATGAAATTCCATGTAGCCACATCAGTCATACATTGAATTTGGAATCACTTGATAATGGTACTAGAATGGTTGGTTGGTGTTCAACAAGAGATGCTTTCATGGGGGTGTAAGCATCTTTGTAAAGATCAATTTCTAACTTATAAGATGCAATTTTCAAAAAAGTGCAAGCACCTTTATGCAATCTACTTTTCACTTGCATTACTAATTAATTACAAAGGGGATCAAATAAATCTTTGGCACCTTTATGAAAAACGGGGACTTTACATTAAGGTGACCGCATCTTTATTGAAAAATGCTAAATTACCATAAAACTGTTCACAACTTACCTTGGTATTCGACACTGGGTCTGTTTAATGTGAGTCTAATTCTCTACCACTAGCGCAAAAGAGCGCCTATGCACCGAGGTTCAGGAATTCCAACTCTTTAAAATTTGCGAGCGCTAAGTGGCTCTCGAGATCGTTACATGTTCAACACTGGGAGACAAATGAAGGATAACCAATAAGGCATTAAATTTAGAATAATTATTTTACGTCATAATGTAAACTATATGCCTTGCTTTTAAGGTGAGATACCACTTTTGTTTTAGTAACTCCAGTACTTTCAAGAACAGCTTTCTGGATTGACAGCAAAAATAAAATAGTTTCCCACTTATATCTTTCTGACAATAAAATAAAAATACAGCTAATACAAGTTCACATGAATAAATCCCCTATCAAGACATTTGAGTGAAGATTATGGCGCAAAACCAAAGATGATTATAGCACACCAAACACGAGATGGGATAATTACAATTGATGAAATTAAAATACAATAAATAAAAACAAGTAGACAAATGTACCAAATCCACAGGATGAAGTCATATATAAAAAGAAGTTAAAAGCACACAGTAAAATTCAAGACACAGTCTTCAAAACAAATTACATTAGGTAATAAAAGCCAGTCTCTTTTAAATAATAAAATTAATTACAATTGACCTCTTTTCCGATTAAACGGTCGAGAGGTAAGTCACAGCTATTAAAATATTTCTGGTGAAGACTATTAAAACACGAACACTCAATTAAAATATGATGAACAGATAAACAAACATTACAATTAAAACAAACAGGTTCATTTTCAGCTTTGAGAAGATAGTTATGTGTCACTCTAGTGTGACCAATTCTGAGGCTAGTCAAAAGAACTTCCTCCTTACGATTTCCAGCAAAATCCCAATGCTCAATTCTAGACTTGACTTTTCTCAACTTGTGATGCTGAACGTCCCAAATTTGCTGCCATTTTTTCTGGATCTTCGTCTTGATGACACAGCAGATGTCTCTAAATGGGATAAGGTGACTGGACAGTTCAACAGCAGATTTTGTCGCGATGTCTGCAAGCTCGTTTCCCTTTATTCCCGAATACGCGGGAACCCAGCAGTACAGGATTTCATATCCTCGAACCTTTAAGTTTATATGAATTTTGAGAACATTCACTAATACAGGATTTTGAGTGTTGGGAAAAGCTTCCAAAGATTTAAGAGCACTATTCGAGTCTGTATAAACTATAAACTTTTTGTGGCAGAGCTTTGAGATGTGTTCGTTAGGAGGCAAATAAAGAGAAACGACTGAAACTACAATATGAAAATTTACTTGTACAGCGACAACTTGGAGAGATGTCAAAGGAAAGGAACTTGAGGGATAGTCCAGTGAGGTGAGGAGACATACACCTCCACTGGCACGCTCACCTGCAAGGTTATCCTTCCTGACGAGATAAAACCTCCGAAGTTTTGCATGTTGATCTGGTTTCAGATTTGTCTCGTGTATTGCCAAGCACACAGGATGATAAGCATTGATCATAGCTTTGATGTCAAGGAAATTTCAGTGGAAGCCGCGACAGTTCCACGAGAGGAGGGTGGCCATTATGACTGATGTTTGTTCTTTCTGTGTTGCTTTTTAGTTTTCCGCGGAAGCAGATGTTCAGAAACTTCCAATCCCTCCTCCACTTCCATACTATCTGAATCTAGAGATTCAGAAATAATACCATCTACAGAACTATTGCTGGGGCTTCTATTTTTGGTGACTACTTTTGGAGGGACATGTTTTGGTTTGCTTTGAATAACTATTTCTTTATTTTGTACGACGTGTGCTGTATTTTCCTTTTTCTTGCTTGCAGGTTGCTGGGTTTTATTTGGTGGAGTCTGTGTACTTATGGAAATTTGGGTGGCTATAATGCGTGTTGATTTAAGGGCATTGGCATATGATTTGATTGATTGAGGCTGTGTGCTTTGAACTTGTCTTCTGGCTTCGGCATATGAAATGTTCCTAGAAACTTTTATGGTCTGCACTTCCTTTTCTAATTTCCATTTCGAACAGGAACGAGAAAATGCTGGACGATCACCCTTGCAATTTATACACAATGCGGCAGCAGTGCAATTATCGCTATCGTGACCAACTGATGAGCATCGAGTGCATGTCAGTTGCCACGACAGGACATCTTGGAATGGCTGTAACGCTGGCATTGGAAGCATCGCATAGGGTTTGGAATGTATGGTCGTACAGGACAATTAAGGTATCCAGCCTTAATATTCTTAGGCAGATCAGGCGATTTGAAGGTCATCACGTGTTTCGTGTCAATCAACTTACTTTCCTTATGCATCTTGATCCGCCTGGCAGCACTCACATTTTGATCGGCTAGCTTGGAAATGAACTCTACTTCAGAAACAGACAGAAGGTCGACTTCCGAGATTATGCCTCTACAAATGTTAAGTGTTTTATGTGCAGATACTGTTATAGCAATTTGTCCTAGTTTGGTTAGTCGTAGGAGGGAAGCAGACTGTACAGCCGAAATTGTATCGATAAGCAAATCTCCAGATCGGAGACGGTTTATATTTCTTGGCTGACCAATGGAGGAATGAACATATTTCTGAATTACAAATGGAGATATCATTTGAATTTCGCCGGAAGGACTTGAGACTACAACGAAACGAGGGCAATTGTTAGGGTCATTTGCATTTGCATCGGTTCATGCTTTTTTAGCAGTAGATTTTTCAGAATTGGTGCTTGGAGTGACGGAACTGACTTCAAACTCTTTGCTTAAAAATACGTGAGAGTTAGAATTTGAAAGAGAAAAGATTCAGGTACGACGGCCCCACTATTTTCAGGAGAAAACTAACTTCATTATAACAAAATGGATACTTTCAAACAATGTCCCAACATCATACTGCAGTAAACTTCTTCATGCATGTGTATATGGCATTATTCATGATATCAATGATTCTAAACACTTGTTGCTATATTCTTCCATTAACATCATCAGTTAATGTCATTTTCCAATTTGTTCTTAAATAGTACATTCTAAATTGTACGTTATGCTAAAAACTAAAATAAAATATATTATACAGATGTGTTATAAATGCATTTATAAATTTAAGATTTTTCTAAATGTAAGAAACAGTTATCAGATACATACATATTAATATAATAATTATCATCATATTTACAAAAATAAGAAGTTGCTTCTGATTTCATTTTACTTTTAACTAATTTTAAATCTTTTAATAATTTTTGGTCATGTTTTCAAACACAAGCTGTTCTTTGACATGAGATTTATAATTTATTAGTCTGACGCTGAATAAATTCCTTTTGGGATTCCTCACGCAAGGAATCACAGTTTGTTCCATATGAATCACAGTCTTTCCTACATTTGCTTTAGCATTGTCTGGGCAGAAAAACTTCTCTAATTCACAGTGTGCCTGCCAATTACAGCACTGAAAAGGTCACAAGCAGGAATGCTGTGAGGTTTCTTCAGTATGCTAAAGACCAGAGCTCGGTAAAAATACTGCACCGTCCTGTATGCTGAAGACCCGAAGGAAGTAAAAGTATTACCATTCTCATAAATTTGCTACCTTGAGTAAAAAACCGACACTGGCTTCAAAGGAAATAAAGCAGCTTGTTATAACACTTAAAGGAAACCTAAAATAAACTTGACTACAACCCCGGTATACTGGTCTCAAATGAGTCAAAAATTTACTACATAAAGAAATCTTGAAGGAATACCAATATTTTTTATGTCAAATCAAATATTAGAAAACAAACTATGAGACAAAAAAGTCATATCTGTATGGTCCGATCTAACCAAAAATTAACTCAAAGTTCTTTGGGACAAAAGGCTTATCAATTATATGAGATTATGCACTGCATATTTGTAAATCATCCTCACCATTAGAATATTCAATGCACAGATAGGTAATGAAGCAATTTGACCAATTAATGGTGACCTTAAAAAACAGCAAGGAAATGTGTTGCAATTTTTCCAGGATAAGGATTTTCCAAAAGGCATAGGAACACTGGGTATAGAACAAAAGAAAAAGAGATATCAGTTGTTCTGAATGGTTCTGTCAACTGAAAGCAAATTAAGTCAATTATCAGAAAAGAGCAGTGCGTAGTTTCATGAAAGAGAACACATTTGATGCTTATTGTGACATCCTGTACCACTTCCTTGCTCCAAAACTCCAAGAAACAAAAATACCATTTCAAAAGTACTGAAAAATTACTCTTGAAACTGACATAAGCCCAATGGGCCATGCAAGAAAATATAATGATACTTATTAACACATATTTTAACTGGCCACATCTGATAAAGCTAATACTGCTTTAGCATGATATATGAATTTCAACAAGAAACTTTTCAAATGTTAATTTCAAATCATTTTAACTATCACTCAGAAAATATTAACATGAAGATACTCTTGTAAACACAACTATGCATCTGTAATGCATAAAATGTAACTGTAGATGATTACCTTTTTAAACATACACATTATTTAGCACTCTATGCATAATTGAAATACACATTATTCTAATTACATCAGTAAAACTATTTTAGGAATATTTACTTTTGTTGAAAATTCCTATTATATGTAATATTTTGGGATATATTATGTGACCTTATAATAATATTTTGTACATTATTAAATAACTAAATTTATGTTATTACTAGGCACGCAAAACCTTGCATACATTATATTATTGCACCTAAAACTGAATATGCATAATTCAGGTACAAACTACACATGCAAGAGATCACTTATATACACTGCTGGCCACCCAAATTGCCACACCAAGAAAGACAAGCGATATCACAACAAAATTTATTTAGTAGATAACATGTTGACAAAGTATCAAATGATTAAATTTATAGACTTCTCTGAAGTGTGGTCAAGAGACTTTGGATGTGTTCTTGGGGTACAGCAAACCAAGCAGCTTCCACACGTTTCCAAAGTTGATCTGGTGTGGCAGCTTGGGATGTAATCTGGGTCAATCGTTCAGTAACCATGGACCACATGTTTTCTTTCGGTGAAAGATCCAGAGAGCGAGCCGGCCACGTAAGCAATTCAATCTGGTGATTGACAAAGAACCTTTGGACAATGCATGTAACGTGTGGTCGTGCATTATCCTGTTGAAATATGGCTGTGGGCAAGCCCTATTGGTAAGAAAGGACAACTGGCTCCAACACCTCGGAGATGCAGCGCTGGCTGTTTAAAGTACCGGCAATGCGTACTAGAGGAGTGCGAGTGTTATCCAATACCATCCCATACCATGATAACCGGTGCAGGACCAGTGTGGTGGTGCATAACGCAGCTGTCCAAAACCCTCTCTCCACGGTGTCTCCAGACTCGAATACGACCAACGTGGTGTTGCAGTTAGAAGTGCGACTCGTCAGTAAAGACAATTTCATTCCATTCTACTGTACACATCCTTCTTTCATCACACCATTGGCGGCGGAGACGTCTGCGTCAAGAGTAGACTAGCGGTCAGACCACTCTGCTGTAAACAGCATAGAATGGTACGGGCAGACGCTGGATGATGCGTTACAGACTGAATGTGCTGTGCTATGCTTTGTGATGTGACTGAGCGATCCGTCACTGCCATGCGTACAATCTTCCTGTCATCACGTGAAGTGGTGCACTGAGGTGGATGCGATCAAACACGTCGATCAGTGGTACCCTCCTGCATCCAACGGTCACATATCTGCATTACAATTGCTTGGTTTTGTTCAACACAAATACTGATTTCCCTGAAAGATAATCCACACTCTTAGTAGGCCACTATGCTTCCTCTGTCGAACCCAGATACTTGATCAAATGATGATCGCTGTTTACTATAAGGTATAACTGATTTTTTTTTTTTTTTTTTTTTTTTTTTTTTGAAAAAACCACAAGAAAAACACAACTGCCAAACTTGAAATCGAACTTGAAAACTCCAAGCCTTAAGCGCTTTGAAGTGGCGCCAGAGGCACGTGTGATGTGTGACTGTACTGAAAATCTAATCATGTACATATCTCGCTTCCGCTAATGCATGCTGTAAATTTCATGTTATTTGCATGCTTCCTTCAGGATGCTGCATTTACGGTGGCCAGCAGTGTACCTCAGACTGTAGAAAGATTTCTATTTAACCCTAAATATTTATACTTATTTAAACTAGTTTTTAAAGCTAGTTTACAAACAAATACATGGTGGTCATAAAAAAAGCAGCAACCTCTCTGCTGAACCAATCAAAATGAAATTTCGGACATTGTTATTTGAAAGTATGCACTGAGATTGTGATGCTTCAAAACAATATAGCTCTTAGGTTACAGTTACGGTGAAAAATATTTCAAAATGTACAAAAGGCAACACCCACTTTTCCCTTGCACAAATTGATTAGCGTATGAAAAAACTATAAACATCATTAGAATTTTACATGTAAGATGAAAATTGCAGGTGTAAAACATTTGCAAAGAAGATCACTATAAAGGACCAATGACAACACAGAGAGAAGGTGCATTGATATATTTTACAGAATTCAAAGAAACAGAGTACAAATACCAATCTCAGAACACCATGGGGAAAACCTTTGCAGTCTCGGAAGATTGTTTCTGTACTCAGGTGTACAAGCTTGCTAACAAGATGACACTCAGAAGGAACAACAATGTGAAGCAGAATGATAGAGATATCACATGACACAGATAAACAACTCCATACAAAAAGTATTTCCATTTCTAGCTCAGATTTAACCCTCTCCAGACAAGAAATAAAATCTTACTCATGTGATTGTATAGCTGATTTACCATGCATATGCAGCAGCCATTTGAAATGGATTAAATTAGCTCAGTTTTTAAAGCCCACTTGGGTGTTGTTCAAAAGTCCATAACCCTATGATATTCTTCAGATATATGAAACAGGCTTCACAGACACATTAGAATTACATGTTTGAATGTGACTGAAATGTTACATGGTCGAAAGACATGACTTTGTTCTTTAACAAAACCCGAACAAAAATCATCATTTAAAACTTCAATAGCCTTGCTTTAGTGCCCATGTCATTTCAAATTCATTAGAATGTATCTTAATTTTCCATTGCTAACTCTACAGATGTAATGTGGAAAACTACATTCAACCAGAGTATCCACGCCTTCAGAGTATCAGTAGTGTGGCTCAATCCTAAACAAGAGATAGCTGTCCTTCTTTGTAACATTAACCAAGATGCTGTGGAATCTATTTCATCTACAAGCAGACTGATATATGTAATCTAGAAGTTATGAAAAGGCACCTTTTTTCCACATAATACAATTTATAACACTGAACTAGAAGACAGTGGAGAGATGACACAAGCTTACATTTCTTGCAGAAGCTTTTTAACCTCTTGCTTGGAAAAGTTGGACCAACATATAATTTAATCAGTCGGTTCTTCCTGAACTTATTTGCTGCTTCTTAAATCTCATGCAGCCCATAACTGTGGATGAATTTGAAAAGACATTTTAAAATCCTTTATAAAAGTTTCTGCAGCATTTAGTCTACTGCTACAGGCATTCACAGACTCTAAGACTGTTTTTAATCAATTTTCTCTAAAAACACTCAGGTAATATTGGTGATAGGTATGTGATAGACTTTCATACTTCCTTTCCAAATACCTGTTCACTTGTTTGGACAGGTACTATCAACCTACATGTAGTGCAACTATCAGCTTTCTTTTAAATCCCCGATTAGAGGTATGTAAAACAATAGGATTATTTGAAAGTTGTATGTTTTTGCTATGCTTTAAATTAAAGCATACTTTTGTTAAAGGATAGTAATATCACCTTTAATTATCATACAACAGCAGACTTCTTTATCAGACACCAAGTCACAATACATCTTCAATACGAAAATCATTCTTTATCTTCAGGCAAAATTCCCATTACATAAGAAAATTGAGAACATTTCAATCCAAGTTCCCATCCATACAGAATATAAACTTCATGTAATCTTCCAGTTTTGAGGTTTCAAACATTCTCTCTCCCTTTATGATACAGCATAAAGCATGAGACTATATAGTGAAGTTAAAATAATATATGATTTCTAACTTTTAAAATATGAAGCTTTTAACTACTCAACTGTTTTGCCCGAACACTGTTCGGGTGCCGCGAAAAGGGACTTTGTTTATTTATCCTTTCACAGCAAATTCACTTCTTTCACATTTATTTGCCTGTATACCACTCGGGCAGTGCATTTTCCTACACCAATCCACTGTTTTCTCACATTTTTTACTTTGCAGTGTTTCTATTAGATGTCTCTAGCAGTTCAGGAGAGACTGGATTGTAAAATCAGTTTAAGGATATATTTTACTGTTTTTCATTTCAAGTGGTATACAAAGAAACTCAACGAGTTTATTTGCACTGTTCAGTGTATTAGGCTTTGCGAATGGTATTTCTTCCCAATTTTGCCATGAAATAAAAGAACGATGGGTAACAGTAAACGGCTCACAAGAAAATACAATTCTGATATTGGATCAGATAGTGAATCTTAATTTTCTATAAATGATCCTGGTAGTCCTGAAAGTTGATGAAGAAATGGAAAGTTTTGATGATCCAATTCAGGTTTGGAACTTTTTTGAAATGGATACTAGTAATCCTCCTCCACCACTGCCACATTTTCCTGTCACAGCAAAGTCACTTCTTTCACATTTATCTCCTGTAAAGTGTTGTTTCCAGTTCTGCAGTTTTGTCAGAAAAAAGCCAACTTTAAGTAAAAATGTCTTAATTTTGTTGTAATTAAAAATTATCTTATATTAATAAATGCAATACTTGTAACAGTTTTGACTGCTGATTTGAATTCATATAACCGATTAAAATATAAAATTGTTTATAAAAAATGCGCTTATTTTTGGAAACAATATGGCAGGAAAATGAAACAGTTAAGGTAATTTTTAACATCCAAAATTTTACTGTGCAATCCATTTTTGTATAAAAATGTGAAAAAAAAATCTAATTTCTTCACCAGTTTTGTCTCCTAATTTTGAAAACTGCAACAATTAAATACTTATGCAAATAACAGATAGATATCTACCGTCAAAACATAACTTTCTAAAATATACTTACGCATTGGAAATTTGTATGTAAAAGGCATAGTCAAAGGAGTGTGTAGCAAAATTCTGAAGACATGATGAACTAAGCACTCCATAGATAAAGCATTCATGCCCATGAGGAAGATTACTAGAAAAAATATTTTTTAAATTTCTATGAACAGCAGTCTCCCGCATTGAAGGATATACAGGAACATGTCGCCTGAATCGATACCAACCAACTACTGCCTAAAAATAAACAACACATATTACTTTTTAAAGTCTCAAAAAACACTATTTTAGGCAGTCATATATAAATTATAAGACTGTGTATGACTAATGTTCTACTTTAAATAACAAACAACATCTGCTTGTAATAAAGTCAACGAGATAATACCTATGAAAAAACTATTATATTTAACTAAATTAGGTTTATATTAAAATGAAGCAGATTCCTATGATTAACTTAAATCTAATTTTTTTTATAAATTTATAGTTTTGAAATTTTTTAACAATGTACATGCTTTAGTACATGCAATATAAACTTTCCATATATACCTTTTTTCGTTCACCAAGGCAAGATTCTAAATCAGATTCTCGCACTTTTCCACTGGAGTTATAGAAGGATAAAAAATTACCACAAGGCACAGAAGAGTAAATACCTAAGGAAGAAAATATATAATGTTTACTTCCAAGAAAGAAATACAGTGGTACCTTGAGATACGAGTGCCCAACGAGTTGTTTGAGGTACAAGCAGTCACTAGATCTAGTTTTTTACCTGAGTTACGAGTCAAAATACAAGCTATTGGCAATGATATCATAGCAGTTGGCGAGCTCAAGACTCACAAATATGACTATCAAACAGATTTGCAAGCCTTCCACATGCTGAGATGTCACCACTACCCAGACTCACCCGCTATTTCAACTCACCTTGTCGCAGAAGCATTTCTATCATTTTGTTTTCTTATTGGCACAGACAATAATTTAGCTGATTTATCTGTCATATAACCACACGTCCCATGAAGAAGAGTGTAAAGAATAATGGGGGGAAGTGATATCTATGGAATTAAAGCTGAAATAACAGACAAATATCAGCAAGGCTTATTAAAGACTTTGTAATGCAGTATGACCATAGAACTTATATGATACGAGGGTTGGGGCCAAAGTCATGGCAACTATTTTTTTCTTGTAGATAGGTAAGCGGATCACAAAACGTATATGTGTCGTGGGGAAGTTCTGCAGGCATAGTGTGTATGCAGAACAACACATGGCTCTGTGATAGCTGGCTCTGTGGTAGCGAGGGCTCTGAAATCAGTCAGTTAGTGAGTGTCGTGCGAGATGGAAGTAACCTGTGTTGAGCAGCGCGCTTACATCAAAATAGCCGTTCTCCAATGGAGAAATGCTATGGAATGTCACAGTGAATTAGTAGAAGCCCTTGGGAATAATGCCCTACCATATCGTACAGTAACACGGTAGGTAGGAAAGTTTCAGCAAGGACGTGTGTTAACCAGTGATGAGCAACATTCAGGACAACCAGTGAGTGTGCGTATTTGGCACGTGCCGTCATCGAGCACCTCATGGATGAAGACAGACGATGTACGTTACTGGAGTTAGAGAGGGCAAGTGGCATCGAGAAACGCACCGTCCACAGGATATTGCGTAATGAGCTACACCTATGCAAAATCGCTTCACGGTGGGTACCGCATGCACTGACGGAAGTTCAAAGGTGGGTGCGCTATGCAATATGCTCCGAGCACTTTGCACGCTGGCAACAGGACAGCGATCAGTTCTTGTCACGAATAATCGCCATCGATGAATTTTGGGCTAGGGCATACGAACCAGAACTGAAACATCAGTCTGCGGAGTGGAGACATACTGGATCACCAAGGCAGCAGAAGGCCCATCAGAATCCTTCTCCAGTCAACTTGATGGTGATTGTCGCGTATGACGTCAGGGGTGTCACTGTTTGCCACTTTGTTCCTCATGGCAGAACAGTGAACGTACAGTATACTACAGGGACTTCCTCATACGACGTGGCGTTCGGGATAAACATCCAGATCTTGTGGACAGTGCAATAACTCTGAACAACAATGCAAGACCACATAAAGCAGAGTGTGTATGTATGGCAGCTACACCGATGTTGGGGATGGGAAGAATTGGAGCACCCACCGTACTCTCCTGACCTTTTGCCCTGTGACTTTGATCTCATTCCCAAGATTAATGAACCAATACGCTGCTGTGCGCCAACAGATGACCCAATTCACACATGGTGCGGCAAATGCTGAGGCTTATGGTATTCAGCGCCTCCCACGTCGTTGGCAGCGTGTGGTGACAGTAGCAGGAGACAACATTGAGGGTCTTTAGTCCCAGGTTTGTCATTTCAACTTTATGTGTATAGTGTTATCATTCTTTTGCACGGTGAAGGCCATATTACCCTGTATACTACCATAATAAATTTGTGTGTTACGATATTTTAGTTCTATTCATTGTCCACACATGCAGTTAAGACCTTGTCCTTTCGTATGTATATGTCCCATTTTACAACCGGACTGGTATTTTCAAGAAAAAAAATTGCTGCCATGACTTTTGCCCCAACCTACGTATATACTATTCAGAAGCTCATATAATAAAGGCTTCTGATAAAGAAGCTCAAGATAAGTGCATTAAAATTATTTCAAAGCTTCACAACTCTGTCCATGAAAAGATGGAGTATCAGCTGTTCTTGTGGTTAACAGAGAAGCAACTCGCTGAAGACACTATGATAGAAATTATAATTTGGGAGAAGGCATGAGTCATTTACGCAGATTTTCTGCAGCACAGCCCAGGTACAGGAAGCTTAAAAAGAGTAATTCAAAGCCAGTTGAGGGTGGTTCGAAAACTTTCAAAAAAGGAATGGCATTCACTCCACTGTCAGGCATGGTGAGGCAGTAAGCAGTAATTGTAAATCAACTGAGTTTGTAAAATCATTTGCTGGATTGGTTGAAGCCAAAGGATATACTCCCAACAAGTGTTCAACTGTGACAAGACAGGGCTCTTCTGGAAGAAAATGCCAAGCAAAACTTACATAATGGCAGAAGAAAATCCCATGAAAGATAAGAGATGCCCATGAAAGATAAGATGATTCTCGCACTGTGTGCAAATACAAGTGGCGACTGCAAGATCAAGTTGTTGCTTATATACCACTCAGACAACCCCAGAGCTTTCAAGATGCATAAAGTTCTAACAGAGAAGCTACATGTTATGTGGAAGGCAAACTCAAAGGTATGGGTCACAGAAAGTTTTCTGTGGAGTGGATCAACCTGGTCTTTAGTCCGACATTAAAAAATACCTCAAGGTCTATAACTTATGCGTGAAAGTCCTTCTCGTCCTTGGCAATACTGCTTGCCACTTACTAAACCTTGAGAATGACATCCTTAAGAAGTTCAGCTTTGTAAAGATTCTCTTCCTTCCACCTAACACTACATTCCTACCCTACAGCCCATGGACCAATAGATGATCTTCAATTTCAAGAAACTTCTTACCAAACACATATTTCAACACTGCTTTGAGGTTAAGAGGAGCGCAAACCTCACCCTTTGAGAGTTCTGGAAGGATCATCCTAAAACTGTAATATGCCTCAAAATTATTGATTGCAGGTTGTTGCAAAAAGGAGGTTGACCTCTCCATGGAAAAAGCTGCGATCTGATGTTGTAACTAAAAGGGACTTCATAGGATTTAGACCCAAACAGGAAGTACTGGAGGAGATTATGTGTCTTGGAAAGTCCATGGGCAGATAAGGGAAATATTAAAAAGCTTGTGACCGCAAAATCCGAAGAACTGACGATGGAGGAGTTGATGGAAGTACAGATGTAGCAACAAATGGAATTTATGCAGGAGACTGCGGAAGAGCCAAAAGCAGAGAAGGCTTATCTCTTCAACTGAGATCGAGGATGTTTTGGCAATGTGGTAAAAAATTTCAGACTTTGCTGAAAAGAAACACCCTGAAAAGGTTGCAATTGTTCATACAGAAAAACTATTTAATGACATTTGCCTAACTCATTTTAGAAATATTCTAAAAGGGAGAAAGAAACAAAGATCTTTGGACAGGTTTCTATTGAAACACCCTTCAGACAAAAGTTATGAAGGCATGGCACAAAAGAAAATAACTACCGAAGGTTTTAAATAAAGTTAAACAAAAATGAGAGTGAAAAGAATTTAATATGTATGTTATACACTAATCTGATATGTATGTATCTGTATATTTTTTTAAATTACCTTTTATTAAAAAAATTTTAGGTTTTATTTTCTTTACATACACTATTTGTTCATTATAAACATAATTTTTTTATATTGAAATCATTAAACAAAAACTGGAATTTCTTTTGGAGGATGACATGAACTAATCACATTTCAATTAATTTTTATAAGGAAAATTGAGAAAACTGATTTGAGATACGAGAATTTAAAACTTACGAGCCAAGTCACGGAACAAATAAAACTCTTATCTCAAGGTATCACTGCATATTTTAATTTAAAGGGTCTACACATTGTACTCAGATTTACATACACATAAAAAAGTCTCATTAATGTTAACCTAATCAACATTCATAAAAAAACTTAGGCTGTCTCAGCCTGGATTTAATTTCAATAAGTTACACACATAGAAAATCTTCATATAATTACTGTACTCATTTTCTTATAAAACTACCTTAGTTTTTAATTTCAATATAATACAAAAATCTTTACATATGCTTTGATTTTTTTCAGTAATTCCATTACTTTTATCTGTAGGGTTCTAGTTTATACTTTACACAGGATAGAGATTACAATTTGCAACTTACAAATGAAAATTACTTTAAACGGAAAAAATTCTGCGGAAAGTGCAGAATCACCCACTGCTTGGTGCGTTTTTAAAACTGCACAAACTCGGTATCCATGTACACATCGACCTATTTTCACTTAAAACATCCCAGAATTGCACAAAAATGGCATTGTGCACACCCTTGACTTTATCCATGTACACATCGACCTATTTTCACTTTAAAAGTCAGAGAAAATTGACAAAAATCCAATTCTTCTTACTCTTGTAAAAAGCACCAAACAAATAAGTGGGCAATTCTGTACTTTACCCAAAATTCTCTTTTAAATCTTTTTTAAGTTCTGGCAGAAAGGCCTCAAATGCCAGATTCATTTTTTGAACACATCCTATTCATCTTCCTAGCAAAATAATTTTAATATACATATATGCATTTATCAGACAGAATCCTCTACTCGAATGGAGTCTGGTTTTGTGCCAAGATTGGATGTAAATCAGAATTATGAGAAGAATATCTGGTATTCTGAAATTATATCATCGTCATGAAGATTAACACATTAAAAATACCTGATGGTAAATAATCATCTTTCCTATCAACAATATGACATAGTTGTCTGAGAACTGTGAAGTTTACGTGCACAGATAGCTTGATGCCGGCATTACGTATACAGCAGGTTTCTTGCTTACACAACAAGGTTAAAGAAAACAAGGTCCACTTATAGACAGGGTATTTTATTACACAAATACATCACATAATGCACACTTATTCTAACACACAGAATGGCTTACAGTCATATTTTAAATTCACCATCTCCTTGCCTAACCCTATGCAATCCAACTCAAACTTTAATACAGTCAAAAGTCGTTAATCCGGACACCCATAATCTGCAATGATCTATAATCCGGACCTCAAAGCTACAAACTTTGACACATAATGCGTTCATACATGCGCATATGTGTGTGCGCATTATACGTTTATGCATGCGCATTTAATGTATAATGGACGGTATAAGCTAAGCTAAAAATTATCTAATTATCTATTTCAGTTAATGTTGCAGATTGCGTTGTTTCTTAATCTTCGAATTGGATCCTGCTTATTATTTTTTGCAGACTGTTAGAGCAATTTTATAAAAGGAAGCTTGAACTTTCGATTATGTCAAATAGAATTTCCGATGCTGGAGCTGCCAAAGGATCTACAAAGCGAAAGTATGTTTCGATGTCCATCAAACAAAAAGTGAAATTGCTGCAAATAATGGATAAAGGCATATCCTTTGTCTCTCTAACCATTCCGAAATCTGTTTATCAATTTCACGCTGCTCAGCGCAGGGGGGGGGGACTTCCCGGCGCGCAATGAACTGGAAATTGATTTGTCAGCACTATCCTTATCTTCAGGGCACATGTTTTTATTTTATTTGGCTTATAATTCCTTACTAAATGTAGTATTTCATCTCGATGTACCCCGTCTTTGATATGATTTAAATCAAATTCCTTGTCATTATAATTCGCTTCCGATAGTGAAGAAAGTGACACAGAAGTTATTGGAAACGAAAAAATTTCGACTGAGAAATTAGTCGGTATTCTCGACACAGCAATTATAGGACTTGAACAGCGGAACTTTGTAACTGAACAAGAAATTATGTCTGCTAATAGAATTAAAGAGAAAGTATTATCACATAAAACGAAGCAACTTAAACAACTTACATTGAAAGAGATGTTTAATAAAGTAAATAAATAAATATTAAGCTCTTTTCTTTGTACATTTTGATACCCTTTAGATCATAATTGTTCTTTATTTCATAAATTACGGTTTCATATTTTTAATTGTATAATTTCTGCATGCCATCTTACCAGATTTAAACTGATTATCTATAATCCGGAATCACCGAAGTCCCGACGAGTCCGGATTAAAGACTTTTGACTGTATTATCTCTCGCGTCTTGTTGCTAAGTGCATGCATGTGCAATTACAATTTACACCTTGTTTATTTTTCAGATTCAATATATTGTATAAGTGGCCAAAATGGATTTTTATAATGTGACAGTGAAAAATAAAAATGTTCTATTTTAAATATATTACCATTATTTTATTGAAATTTACTAATGTTACAATGTTTAAAAACAAATCACTGAAATTTATTCCCAGATCTCAGAATTAAAAGTTTTCTATAGAAACTGATTTTAAGACCGCAAAAGTAATCATTAAGTCGCCAAATTTAGAACCGTTTAATAAAAGAATTACCCCCCCCCAAAAGCGAAAAGTTGTTTAAGTGCTCTTCATTATAAAAAAAAATGAAATAATTCTAAAATGCTTATGTTTCGCTTTTTGCTAAGAAACTCGAGTATTCCACCATTTATATTAGAAATAGGAACAAATTATAACCCATGAACAAATTCAAAAGATAACTATATTCAGTGAATTGCCAAAAAATATTCCTCCAAAATGCTAATTCACATTCAAAATGGCAGTCACAAAAAGAAACAGAAATTTCAGATGATTAAAATTAAGGACTTTCTGCTAATTTTGGCTGAAATTAAGGACTTATGAACCCTGTTTGTAGTGATCAGTAACATTTGTCATAGGAAATGCGTCAGGTTCTGTCTGAGTGTTTAAATATATAACCTATACATTTGAACAAGTTTCATTCCTCTTACGTACACAGTCATCTTTTCACTTAAAAAAAATCACAGAATTGCACAAATTTGGCATCATGTTCAGCCTTAGCAATGCACACATTAACCTTATATATAAAATTATTTACATAAAATAGCCATTCTTTTCATGAAGCTTTATGTGTAGTTAGGGTTGCCACCATCTTTTTCCAGAAAGGAAAGTGAGTGGTCTTTGGAAACTATAGACTTCATGGCAATATTTATGTTCGAGGCTAAATAGCACCTTGCTAGCAGAAAAGTTTTGTTTGCTCTGGTTTACTTGATTATGGCAACGAATGCAAGAATTATTTGCATAATGGGAAGAATGCCTTTGTGGAAGAGTTGCTAAGGGAAACTGGCTCATAGCCACATTATGCATGGGGAAAACCCTGAAAATGCTTATTCCTGTTTCCCAGAAATCGAACCCAGGTTGAACAAGGTTCTGCAACTTCACCACTTGGCTGCTGGCAAGCCTGTTAACAGAAAAAAAAAAAAAAAAAAAAAATTATAGTTGTATGGGAACAACGTCTTAACTATAAGCATGTATTTTGTTAGTGCTGTCCAGAATTTAAGCAACGGCCTTTCTCCCTCATTAAAGCATTTGTGCCATGTCTTGTGATTATAATATTCAGCATAGCTTTCTGTTTTTCTTCTCCAATAATTCCAGCTGCTTAATAACTACTTCTAGTTTAGCCTTAAGGTCATTTACTTAAGTGTTCAATGACTCTGATCAACTAAAAGAGAGATTTCATTTGCCTAAGAGTTCTTTAAAATAAATAACAAATCACCTGGATTGTGATTATATAACAATCTGCAATGGGCAAACCCCATTTGTAGCATTTCTGTAAGCCCTGTAAGAACTTCTCTGTACGCCCATAATAAAAATAGTATGCGCTTTTCCCAGACTTTTGAATATTCTCTCATAGTGTGATCAGTTATCTTTTCCAGTATCTCATTTCAGCATTCAACTAATCCATTTGATTCTGGATGTCCAGGTGTGGAGAAGCTAGATAACGCATGCAAACGCTTGATAAATCCTTATGTCAGTGATATCAACGATAACATTTGGAAGATCTCTATAAGCCCAAATTACAGGATGTTTATAATTTATTCACCGGATTGGTTGGTTTGTCTATATTCTGGCGCAAAACCTTAGAGGTTATGCGCACCGAACCACATGTCAGACACTTAAAACACAGCTATATGATGGATAAAACATATATACAAATAGACAGACAGGGTTAAAATCAAACAAAAAGTATAAAATCCAAAACTGATTAAATAATCAATGCTCAGATGAAATTGGGTGTAAAATTCTAAAACACGAAATAATTTAAAATACATTTCATTAAATTACTAAGGTGTAACAACAAGATAAAATCAAATTAAATTATACAGACCTGCCTCTTTCTCAGGTACTCGAATAAATTTGTATTGGCCTTTTTTCCAATTATAAGGTCCAGAGGCAAGTCAGAGTCATTAAAGTATTTCATTCGAAGTCTGTTAAAATGTGGACATTCTATTAAAAAGTGATGAACGGTTAAAACATCATTACAATTTGAACATACAAGTTGAATCTCGGCCTTCAACAGATAACCGTGCGTGGCTCGAGTGTGACCAATGCGAAGGCGGGTTAATATTACCTCCTCCCTCTGGTTTCTGTTTGTCTCCCAGTACTCTAATTTAGGTTTGAGACTTTTCAATTTATTCAAAACCTGATCGTACCAGAATAACTGCCATTTAGTTTAGATTCTCTGCTTGATGGCTATTTTGATATCACTAAAAGGAACAAGCGAATTCAACAAAGCAATTGCAGACTTTGCAGTTGTGTCTGCCAGCTCGTTACCTTTTATGCCAACGTGTCCAGGGACTCAGAAGTAAAGAATATCATACCCTTGGCTCTTTAGATTTGTATGCATTATTAGAATGTCTACTAGCAGAGGATTTCGAATCTCAGAAAAATTACTTAAAGCTTTTAGAGTACTTAAAGAGTCTGTGTAAATTATAAACTTTTTCTGGATTTGTTTACAGATGAATGTAAGAGCGATATACACAGCAATTAATTCAGCAGTAAATACAGAACGTGCATTTTGCAATCATTTGCTTTTAGTGTGGTTCTGAGATACAAAGGACACTTCTACATGACCGGCAGATTTTGAATCGTGTGTATAGATGGGAGTAATATTCATCAATAAGTGTAATATTCATCTCTATGCTTAAGAAAAACTTGCCTGTATAATTACCTCATTAGTGTCATTCTTATTAAGATCTTGAAAAACATCCAGTAGCTCAATTTTAGGATTACACCAAGGTGGGAACTCTAGATACTTCACTGCCTGGACCTCAATATCAGACAAGCAAAATTTTTCTATCAGCATTTCTGTTCTTTCTAAGAAAGGAAGTGCGTTAACGGGTCGTGCAGAAAATAGAAGTTTGTGACAGTCATCAAACCTGCAGACCGGGAGGGGATGACCATTTTGTAACATAATATTGAAATACTGGTAAGTAACACGCCGTAGCTGAAGCGCCAGCTCATAGCAATCAACATATAGGCTCTAGACAGGAGACATTCTGAAAACTCCCGAAATAATCCTCAGGGCCTGATGATGTGTGGGATCAAGTTTCACTAAAACAGAAGGCGGTGCGGATCCATATACATTTGAGCCATAGTCTAATCTGGTGCGTACAAGCGATTTGTAAAAACAAAGTAAAGAGTCCCGTTCCGCACCCGAGGAGGTTCCTGGGGTTAGTTTTAGTGAAACTTGATCCCATACATCATCAGGCCCTGAGGATTATTTTGGGAGTTTTCAGAATGTCTCCTGTCTAGAGCCTATATGTTGATTGCTATGAGCTGGTGCTTCAGCTACGGCGTGTTACTTACCAGTATTTCAATATTATGTTACAAAATGGTCATCCCCTCCCGGTCTGCAGGTTTGATGACTGTCACAAACTTCTATTTTCTGCATGACCCCTTAACGCACTTCCTTTCTTAGAAAGAACAGAAATGCTGATAGAAAAATTTTGCTTTTATATAATATAATGCTGATATATATAATGCTGATAGAAAAAATTTCAGAGACTTTTAGTGGACTTACTAAAAGTACTGGCGAAACACTTTTTCCTTAAATATAACATATGAGGAAGAAAGGTAAGCTTACGGTCAAACACCACACCTAAAAATTTTACTCGGACAGAACTGGAATCAACGAGTCATGAAGGTAAAGCTCAGGCTCAGGATGAAGGTTCCGCTTTTTCAGGGGTGTTTGTGGGACCCCAAAAAATCCCCTGAAACTTTTACGGACTTACTTTTTACCGACATTTTGGAGTTTCGAGAAGGGGGGAGAGAAATGAAAAATTACAATTATGAAGTATTGAATGACCTGATTATAAAAGTTCAATGAATTACTTTTTTTGCAAAATTAATAACCATAAATTTTCAAACATATAAACTACTACATTTTATGTAAATATTTTAAATTACCTGAATTAATTCTTTTAAAAAAATTATCTAATTTCTGCTGCTTTTTTTTTTTATTTTATTTTCTGATGTTTGTGGGCTTGTCTTTCTTTTGTGGTGAACTTCATAATTGCAGGAAGGTTGACTTTTATTTTCCTCATTTACAGTTGAAGAAATTTCCTCAAGAACTGCACGTGCAGAGGTAGAAGCAGTTTGCTTTTCTGCTAATGTAGAAGGTTTTTCAGAGACTTTTATAGGTGACTCAACTGAAATACATGTTTTTAAGTCCTCTTGATATGTTTTCCAACTTCTGTTCATATTCAGTTAGAGATCTTTGTGAATTGGATCAGTCACTAGATTTTTTGAGCCATATTTTTCTTTAGAAGCCATTAAATCATATTTAATAGTCTGCACTGCATCTAGGGAATCAATCTTAAGAGAGGTTCTATAGTCAGTGACAAGTGTATCCATTAAGTTGAACGGACTTTCCACTAATGGGCCATGGAAGCAGCTAAGGCAGGCTTTGACCAATTTAGCCAATGTAGGATACTTATAATCATTTGTGAAATCATCTTTTAAATTAAAAACTTTAGACCAATATTTATCAATTGTACACTTGACTTGATTTCCACTTTCATCAGATGTGTAGAGCATTTCTTTGGTGATATCAATATCACTCTGGTATAACCTTATTTCAGCTTCTACTTTTGACTTTTCATTATCACTAAAAATATGGGACATAAAAGATGATAATTTTTTAAAAGCTAATATTGTACTGGTTTTACCTCTTAGCTCTGGATCTAATGCTGTAAAACTAATTAGATATGAATTTTTAAATGGTAATTTCTGTTTCATATGCTGTGCTGTATTAGTATAAGCTATCATCAGAGAAATTTGGAATTCTTTTGCTATTGGATGATTTTTTGATAATTTCTTCAGGAGAGTGGAAGCTTTTGCACCAGTAAATATTACTTTGCTAGGTAGATGGAATTCTGGATTTGTGACATCAACCTTTAATAAATCATTATTAGATGTGCACTCTATATTTTCTGGCTTCATAAAAAAAAAAAAGAGAAAAATTTTGCCATCAATTTATAAATACTGGAATGTATTAAATGAAGCATTGGTTTTTTTGTTTCAAATAATTTAATATATGTGTTGAACTCTGGTAATACTGCTGAATATAATGCCATATGCAATAAAGTTTTGTTTTGCATAACAAATAACCCATTTAGTATTCTTTTTTTCCGAACTAAAGCATCCTTTGTGAGTTGTTGGGAATGCAAGCAAGAATACACCCCCTTCAACAATTTTTTTCTGAGCTGCAGAAATATTTCTTTTATTGTGTACAGTTTCAACATAAGAAAAATAATCCCATTTATCAGTTTTATCCAAGTAGTGACAATAAAATGCAATAAGAGCATCCCACAGGTCTTTGATTCTTTCTAAAACACATAAAATGTACACCCACCTATGGTCTGGTCTCTTCAAGGGCTTAAGTTTTTTAATGGCAAGGGATTCACAGATTTTGAAAAAATTTTCTCTTTTACTGCAGCTTTTCATATCAAAATAGATGTCATCAAACAAATCTTCTAAGTATCTATCAAAACATGAAGCAAATTTTTTTGCACAGTTATTAGCTGTGTGACATGTGTCACCATCAATATCTAATAAGTGGGGTGCTTTGTTTGATCGTAGTCTGGTTTCAACACCCTTTTTTTTTCCAGGCATGGTGTTACATGAGTCCATTAATACACTAATTAAGTTTGCCCATGGAATATTATTATCTTCAACAGTATTAACAACTGATTTAAAAACAGCTTCTGAATTGCAAGATTCCATCTTTAGAGATGCAAAATGATGAACTACAACTTCATTTTGATTGTTGTCATAAAACTGCACCAATATTGCCAGTATACTTCCTTGAGCATTGCTAGTACTTTCATCCAAATTGAGCATTGCTAGTACTTTCATCATGATTGTTGTCATAAAACTGCACCAATATTGCCAGTATACTTTCTTGGGCATTGCTAGTACTTTCATCCAAATTTAGAGAAAATGGAGTCTCCTTTAAAGTTTTAATGATATTTTCCTTAATAGTTTTTGCGAGCCCATATTTCATCTTATAACATGCAGTAGTCCTGGACATTTCCAACGAGTTTAGTGCCGTCTGATCGCGGCTCAACTGTTTGCAGAGTTCAATTAAATTGGGAGCTACATTGAAAGAAAGAGAATTCTCGGTGATAAACGAATTCTTGGCGTGCTTTTCTTGTCACTATATCCAATGGCCGAGCATCAGTCTCCAGTAAGTCATCAGTATTTTTTTAATTAGCATAATTACTTAAAGTCATTGAATGTCTAATGCACTTTGAATATTTTATGCGCGTCACAGTTTTAGAATGATTTGTGAAAACCTTGAATCCTTCCCCACCATACTTCAGCAGTGAGTTACAAAAAACACAATATGCTTGTCCAGCAACATTTATTTTCTTGCACCATGTGCCGATGGTATCTCCATTACCATCTCTCCATTCAATCCAATTCCACCTAAATGCATTCCGAACACCTTCTTCTAATTGTATAATATCACTATTTATATCGAGAAATTTCATAGTGAAATTCTCTTGCGTACATAAATAAAAAAAATATTTCAATAAACGAAACGAAAAATTTACACGTGCATCAATAAATGAAACGAAAATTTTACACAGTGGAGGGGAAAACGTTGAGAAGTGATCAATGACAAATAGCTAATGTGGCAAAAAATCCCCCTTCTCTACTTATTGGTGCCACGCAGGAGAGATAAGACCTTTGAACCCAGAGTCACGTGATCGCACATCTGGTCGAACGAAGTCTCTCCCTTTTTTTTTCTGCCACGCCTACTTGCCGAAAAGAATCCAGAAGAGAATGTCCGAGAACCGGGGGAATGAGTAATAACTCGCAATAAGGAAAGAACAAAAAAGAAGTTTTTCCCCCTTTTCACGCATTATCACTGCCTTTGGAGAAAGAAAGGAAAAGTTTTCACCACACACACTGACCTTGCGTTTTCTGCTTTCAAAGCAAACAAAATTACCCAGATCAAAATAAATTATTCATTATTATTCCTACTTCCTTTTGAACGACGATCCCCGGAATTCCGGGGATCGAAGTTCAAAATCCCCGGAATTCCGGGGTTTCCCCGGAGCACAAACACCCCTGGCATTTTACAAAAGTGCACGCATACAGTCTTCTCTTTTGAAAATATAAAGCCCTCACAATCTGACCACTTCTGAATTCTATTCAGAGGGATCTGCAACCGTCTCTCGACGTATCTCATATCTGCCCCCTGACAACTTATCTGCAGGTTATCAACATACAGTGAACCTGAAATGGAAGGAGGAAGTTCCTTTAAAACAGAATTTATTCTTAAGCTAAAAAGAGTAAACTAAGAACACAGCCTTGAGGCACACCCTCTTCTTGACAAAACAGATCTGATAACACTGAGCCAATTCTTACTTGAAAAAATCTAGCCTTCAAGAAATTCCTTATGAAAATTGGCAGGTTACCATGCAAGCCACTGTTGTAAAGATCACATAATATGCCATATCTCCATGCTTTGTCATAAGCTTCTTGAATATCAAAAAATATTGACACTAAATTTTCCTTTTGACAAAGGCTTTACGGATGGAGGTTTTCAAAATGTACTATCCATAGTTGTTCTACCTTTACGAAAACCACTCTGATATAGTGAGATTACTTTGTATTTTTCTAAATAATGGACTAGGCGGCAGCGTACCATTTTTTTAAATAGTTTGCAAATGCAACTTGTAAGAGCGATTGGTCGGTAGTTGGTGGGATTTTTTGGGTCTTTCCCAGGTTTAGCTATGGGCATGGCAACAGCTCTCTGCCATGCACTGGAAAGGAGTGCTCCCCCCACACTTGATTAAAAAGGGTGAGAAGGGCAACCAATGACTTATAGGACAGATGCTTCAGCATATCATAACTGATACCATCCAGACCCGGCTTGTGTCTGCATCAATTCTCTACTTAGTTCAAACATGGAAAATTCGCTATTATATGTCTCACAGATGGAAGAGTTGAAACGAATGGGAGCTTTTTCACAGCTTCGCTTAACAGAAAGAAATGCTGGTGGGTAGTTGCTGCCACTACAAACGGCAGCAAAATTCTCACCAAGTACGTTCGCAATTTCTTGTGTTGTACTGATCACTCGCCCATCTTTTTCCAGAAAGGAAAGTGAGTGGTCTTTGTACAGTCCACATGCTTTTCTCTTTCCCATACTCGTTTACTAGACGTAAAGGTTGTTATTCCAGACACGTAGGACATCCACGAAAGCCTCTGGCTTTTACGCCTCACTCTTCTTGCGTTTGCTTTAGCTTTCTCGAAGGTAGTAAGGTTTGACAAAGTGGGGTGTTTATGAAAAACTTGCCAAGCTTTTCTCTGTTGTTTCTGTGTATCTTGACATTCATGGTTCCACCATGGTTTTGCATACTTAGGAAGCTTTGTTGATATTTTTGGAATAGAAATTGTAGCTGCTTGAATGATGTCATCTGTGACTACTTTGACAGCTTCGTTGATTGGCACATCTTTTACCATCTCTTCTGTAATCTCTGTGAGAGACGAGAAGAGTTCCCAGTCTGCCCTAGTAAGTATGAAACGAGGAGATCTTGATATGGGATTTACTCCATCTCGCGTTATTGATACCAAAATGGGAAAATGATCACTATCATAAAGGTCATTTTCAACACTAAATGTACACAAAGGCAGGAGAGATGGTAAACAGATAGCCAGATCTATGTCTTAGTAGGCTCATGGAAGTAGGTGTTCCGTCCGTTATTGAGGAGACAAAGGCAGTGGTCTTCAATCATTTGTTCAATTTGTCTGCCTCAGAGGTTTCTATTTCTACTTCCCCAGAGTGGACAATGTCCATTTAAGTCCCCTATGATGATAAACGGTTTAGCCAGCTGTTCAATTAGGTCATCTAATTCTCATCGAGCGATATGATGATTTGGGGACAAATAAACAGAACAGACTGAAAGTAAGCTCCATATATTTACTTGGATGGCAACAGCTTGGAGACCTGTGCTCAAAGATATCGGACTAGAGGGATGGTCAAGTGAAGTTAGGAGGCCGACACCCCCGCTCACATGCTCACCTGCAATATTATCTTTCCTTGTGAAACACTACCTCCGAAGCTTAGCTTGTTGAACGGATTTTAGTAAAATCTCTTGAACTGCCAAGCACACAGGATGAGGTAAACCTATCAAATTTTTAATATTTTCGAGATTTTGGTGGAAGTTGCGACAATTCCATGAAATGAAGGTGGCCATTATGCTTGTTGTTTGTTCTTTCGGTGCTGTTTTTTAGATTTTCGTGGAAGTTAGTGTTTTGGGACATATAATCCCTCTTCCACACCCATCTCAGAATTTATACTATTATACTATCGAAGCTGATGCTCCCAAGGGAGCTCAAACTGGGATCTCTGAGAAGTTTTAAAGTTTTCTTTGTTTCTTTACTGTTTTTACTTTGGTTATCTTTTGTTTCTTTATTCTGTTGAGCTTTAATTGTTGATGCTACTGATTTCTGGTTTTTTTTTTTTTTTTTTTTGTATATATTCTAGATTGGCTGTTTATTTGGTAAGCCTATTGCTATTTGCGAACTTACTGACTTAAAGGATTTTAATGCACCGGCATAGGACAAATATTTTCAGGGCTGTGCGCCTGTTACCAATTTTCTTGCTTCAGCATAAGATATGCTTTTCATTACTTTGATTGTCTGCACCTCCTTTTCTGATTTCCCCCTGGGACATTGTAATGAGAATGCTGTATGGTTTCCTTTGCAATTTATGCATAGTGGCTCAGCATTGCAATTTTCGCTGTCATGGCCTTCCACAGAGCAGCGTGCACATGTGATTTTGCCATGACAGGACAGTTTCGAATGACCAAAGTGCTGGCACTGGAAACATCACAAAGGGTTCGGTATGTAAGCTGGGCAGTGTAAGTACCCAGCCTTAATACTCTTTGGCAGATCAGGCGACTTGAAGGTCAGGATTATATGCTTTGTATCAATCAACTGACCTTCTTTGCGCATCTTGATCCGTCTGGCAGCACAGACATTCTGGTTTATTCACCGGATTAAGATAAGTTTCAAATAATACAGAATAAAAGATACGGAAAAAAGACTGATTGAATTTTATTTAGCACTTCAAAGAATTCTATATTAATATACTTCAACATGAGCTATATTAATATACTTCAACATGAGCACCATCAGTTGCTTGGAAATTATAAATTCTGCTCCCAATTTTCTTCCAGAGATTATTATTTGCAAAGTCAGAATAGCTATTTTTGTCATGATTCCATTTTTTAATTTTTTGATGCTGCGAATATCTGCAGCATAAACTTGGTTCTTCAAGTATCCTCAGAAAAAGAAGTGGTGTGACATTCGGAGAACGTGAAATGTATTCACCTCTACCAATCTAAAAATATGGGAATGTTTCATCAAACTTCGTTTCCCTAGTAGTTTTAAAATCATAAGTGTTCAATGCCAAGCTTCATTACTAGAAAACTAGACCTTGCTGCATCAGAAAAACTGGTTTAGGATGTCACCTAAATGTTCTAACTTTTCAACTTTATGCCACTTGGTATAACAGCCAACCAATCACAATGATGCAAACATCAGTCAACAGTTTTGCTGAGGCAGCTATACATTTACAAATGTGCAACTTTCCCTTCTCTGATTGGTTATTGCTTCAGGTGCTAAACAGGTGTGAATGGTTTTAATGACTTTTTTGCCTTAAACTACAAAGCTTTATGACAAAACCATTGTCTGAAGGAAGCTTCAAGGAACATGCACATGCGTAGCCTAATAGCAGGGTGCTCCATCCTGTTTGAAAAAAGAATTTGGCTACATTTGTCCTAATTGTGGTATTGAAAACAATTTCAGCATATCAAAGCAATCATCTGAATTAAATGATGACTTTGAGAAAAGAAGCAATCAGTCATTTTGTTACGAGTTAGCATGCATCAAACATTAAAGGTTACGTCACTCAATTTCCCTTCCAAATTCAGATTTTATGATACCCAAATCCTGCAGTTATATCTATTAAACTCTCCTCAAACATGAGAAGCTGCTTCATCACTGAATATGATTTTCTCAAGAAACTGAGCATCATTACTGATATGATAAAGAACGTCTACAGAAAACTCCTTATGAACGGCTCAATCATTAGATTTGCTGACAAACCTACAATTTATATGCATTCAGTTTCAAACGTCCTGAACAACTTTATGAACAGTCAACCTGGGAATTTCTGTTTGCAGGCTGGAATGGCGAATGGATTCATTGGGACTGCTCGCAAATGCATCTTGAATGGCGGAAACACTTTCATCATTGACACTTGGCCAACTTGCTCTTCCATTATGCAAACATGTCTGGTTTCTTGACATTATTTTAACCATCTTTTAATTGATTCTTCTGTTGTAGGAGGTTCATTAAATTCATCTTGGAATTGTCTGTAAACTGTTTCTCATCTGTAAACGTCTGTAAGAGATTTCGTTTCCCAAGACCAGAAACTGGACATTTCTCTTTCAATGCATTATGCCATTTTGTCAGCACACAAGGAAGTTTTCTGTTGTCATTCCCAAACATTAGAACAAGCGCAATTCCTTGAACTAAAGCTTATATCAATATAAATTACTTCCTGTTACATAACGTTACATTTCAATTTAATTTTGTTATCCAGTGATTAAGTTATGGACACCCTGTATGAATGGTATACGCTTATTCCAGACTCTTGAATATCCTCTCATAGCATGATCAGTCACTTTTTTCAATATGCCATTTCAACAATAAACTAATCCGCTTGATTCTGAATATCCAGGAGTAAGAAATCTGGACAACGCACATAAGCACTTGAAAAATTCTTATGTCTATCACAACATAAAATTAGAACCTTGATTTGTTAGCCTAAAACTCTTAGAAAATATTGACAAAGCATGTTTTACTTTTCGAAAGCTAACTCCCAAGACAAATTGCCTTGATTACCTCCATATAAATTCTCTATCCACCAATTTACAATACATTTTATTTAAATTAATAGCATCTTTTATATTTATATGTTATGAATTGCAAGTATTTATATTTATTTATTATTACTTTTTTATATTAATAAATCAGGTTATTTTAAGTTAATGGAATGGCACTTAAACCAAACAAAAGATGGCAACCCTAATGATGCATGCAGCTTCATGAAACGAAGGACCTTTTTATTAAATCCAGAATAGTTTCAGATTACACAGAAGGCACAAAACCCCCATTACATTTAACATTTCTGAAAATATGTGTGTTCTTTTGAGCAATAAATGCCACATGTATTTTATTAGATGGGAATCTATATAATAGGAGGCAGTGCCATATTGACTTTGATATCACTACTTTGCACAGCTACAGAAACTTTCAACAGTTGGCATACGATAACCAGAATCAGGATCGATAAAATTGTATTTATGGTTAACTTGCAGGTGTTCATATCTGACAGCTTGTCAAGCCATTTTTTATACCCTTTCCAACAACCAGAGTAAATTCAGTATAAATTAAACTGCAGACTAATCACTTGACAACTACAAAATCGTGAAATCAATACCGATTCCTTCCTCAAAAAGGAGCAACACTTGAACAAAAACAGGTACTTGCATATTAATGCAACCATCTTGGTTCAAATGGACGGTCTTATACAAACAAAAGGCTAAACACTATATATCGGGTGCAAGTTGGTGATTTTTGAGATTTTTAAAAATGTTTCCAAACTATCTACATTTATTATAAGCAAGCAAACTTTAGCAACACATCAAAAAAAATATTTTAAAATAAAATTTTTTATTATTAAAGATTATATGGTATATTAAAAGATAAAACTTTTCGCCAAGTCCTTAAATTTTTTTGTGCTGTTGCACTAGCACGTTAGCTAGGTAAAAAATTATCTCGAAATAAGTTGACAAATGCTCTCCAAAAAGTTTGGACTTTTCAAAAGTCTGGAACAAGAGATGGCCAAATTTCATTCATTAAGAAAGATATGCTAAAATTTAAAGATATTCATGATAGACAACTAGATAGTTATGCCATTTTAAAGGCAGTAAAATTATATGAATAGAAATAAACATCTCAAATATACAAGCACGGATTTCACTTTTTAATGCGATTATTTATAAACATGAATAAACAGCTCTTGTTGCTCTTTCCCTGCTCCCAGGAATGTATGTCCTATTTTTAAATGTTTCTATGATATTTTATTAATTTTCCCCTGCCCAAATAGGAAACTAGGGATTGTCTTCCAAATTCTAATACTTTTCTTAAATATAATTGTTGAATAGTTTTAATACGAGTAAACTGAAATCAAAAGAAAAACAGATCTTTAAAATACAGTACAAAGCTTTTTATTTGATATAAGAATAACATAATAATTCAAAAACTAGAGAGAGCAGTTTTCTTTATTCGTAACTCCTGTGTCAATTTGAAAAAAAATAAAAATAAGTGAGATAGAACAGCACAGGCTCCTGAAAAATTACAATCATGGTACAAAAACTACTTTAAAATAAACTGCTAAATTATGAGGAATTTTGCATAAAAAGCAATAGTTTACCTTTTCTCATACAACTAATATAAAGGCCAATATATACAAAACAAATCTAACCTTAAGCCACTTAAATAATTCATTACATAATTGGTTCATACATACTTTGTTTTCTTAATGCAAATAAATTACAGCTACATATATATTTTATAGTGCTACCTCAGGCGGATTAGAAACATATTCAATAACATGTAACTGTATTTGTCTTTTTCTGCTGCCCTATAAATGCAGCATCGCTAAGGTAAAAAGTCACTGACAGGGAACTATTTGCCTTTACTACTTTGATGATCTGTGCAGAATATATTGTTTTTGAAATGATCCTAAATTCTCTTGAAATTATCGATCATCTAAAATAATGAAAAAATATTAACTTAATGAATGATAAATATAATACAGCAGAATCTGCTTTACACAGTAAATTTGCCTCAAAAATTAATTGTTTGCTACAATACTACCCACAGCTTAACTCTGCTTGCTATAGATTCTGAAATATTGAAAAGAAAGATGATTATTTTATCTTCAGATGCACTGCAAATCTCAGACTGCAAATAACATTATGTGAATAATTTATGCATGAAGAGAATAAATAATTTCAATACACATACAGAAAGTAGAAGATTACCATGCACACTACCAATATTTTACAAAATACTAAAGGTAAAACTAAAAGCAACTTACTTATTACTATTTCTTCTTGAGTGTTGTACATGGACTGATCACTTATTTCCCTTTTCACAATTTTTTGAACTTTGCCGATCAAAAATCCCTCCTGAAATGTTAATATATATATGTATGTTATAATTATTATTTTTAACAAATAAACTACTTCATTCATTAAAAACATTAATACCATTTTAGTATACCTTTATTAAAATTCAGAAATTGTACATGGACAAAGTCAAGAGAGTGCGCGATGCCTAGCTCGTGCAATTCTCCGATTTTTTTCAAGTGAAAATAGATCAATGTGTACATGGATATCAAGTTTGTGCAATTCTTTGTCTTGTTATTTTGTCTTTGTGCCGTGCAGATTTTTGGCAAAAAAGTTGCCGCTACAGAAACCAAAATAACAAGTTAAAGAATTGCACAAACTCGTTATCCATGTATCGCCAATTTTCACCACGAGGTACCCGTAAATACGTAGGTTGGGGCAAAAGTCATGACAACTATTTTCTTTCTTGAAGATACCAGTCCGGTTGAAAAATGTGACATATACATACGAAAGGACAGGGTCTTAACTACATGTGTGGACAATGAATAGCACTGAAATATCGTAACACACGAATTTATTATGGTAGTATACAGGGCAATATAGCCTTCATCGTGCAAAAGAATGATAACACAATACACATAAAGTTGAAATGACAAACCTGGGACTAAAGACCCTCAATGTTGTCTCCTGCTACTGTCACCACACGCTGCCAACGACGTGGGAGGCGCTGAATACCATAAGCCTCAGAATTTGCCGCACCATGTGTGAATTGGGTCATCTGTTGGCACACAGCATGAGCAATGTCTTCTCGTGTTGCAAACCACCTACCACGTATTGGTTTGTTAATCTTGGGAATGAGATCAAAGTCACAGGGCGAAAGGTCAGGAGAGTACGGTGGGTGTTCCAATTCTTCTCATCCCCAACGTCGGAGTACCTACCGTACATACTCAGCTTTATGTGGTCTTACATTGTCGTGCACTATCCACAAGATCCGGAAGTTTATCCCGAATGCCACGTCGTACCTGTCACATCACCAGGAAGTCCCTGTAGAACTGTGAGGTCACTGTCCTGCTATGAGGAACAAAGTGGCAAACAATGACACCCCTAACGTCATATGCGACGATCACCATCAATTTCACATCACCTAGATTCTGATGCTAGCTCATTACGCAATATCCTGTGGATGGTGTGTTTCTTCCACACGACACATATACGTTTTGTGATCCGTTCACATATCTACAAGAAAAAAATAGTTGCCATGACTCATGCCATAACTTTTACCAAACTTTCCTTTGGCAAAAGTTAGTGGTACATTGTTACCTATTTACTTTCAAAGTATACTAGTCAGTACTAATGAATGCAGGTATCAAGATACATCTTTATAAGACCCTTCCAAATTTTAGAACGAAAAAAAGGAAGGTGTTATCTTCAAGGAAATATGGTATTAAGTTCTTTCAACTAAGGTATTAAGTCCATTAAGTTGGACCGTAACTACTCTGTATTACAGAAAGTTAACTTCATAGGCTAAAACTATAGAATACTGGTATTAATTATATTCTGTACTCAGTTCCTGGTGGCAGAATCAGCTTGCAATATAAGCATTTTCAGGATTATCTTCCATGTATAACACAATTAAGTTTTTCTTTGAAAGCCTATCATATTGACATCTCATTCTAGACAAACTGCACCTAAAACTTTCTCATAATTAGTCAATTAACCTAGATTATAACTTAAATATTTTCTTTGACAAATCAAACTTAACATTTTAGCCAGAAAATATGCATGTCAGATAGCAGCAGAAAAGGGAGGGGGAAATTAAATAAATAGTTTTTTTCACTGTGATAAGTTTCATAATTCTAGCAAACCAATGTTAATTATGCATAAGGTAATTAGAGCATGTATTATGGCAGTCAAGGAGAGTGATAATGATGGAACTAAATGGTAATATGGTATATTTTTGCCATCACTTTAGAATTGCATAAGGATAGAGTTACTTGCTCCCTCACAATTACTTTTGGTTTCTAATTAATTATAAAATTAAATTTTTTTAAAAAATTCACAAATATGGCTGCACAGTCAGAAATACAACCAATGGAAATATATATATGCCATTCCCTAATAGAATATACATAATTTCACTTTCCATTACTTGTATTCATTTTTCTCTACTAATTTTCATAGTGCTTGTCTTCTGGGCTTAAATCAGGAGGAATTTTTAAATTTTAGTAGTTCATTACTATATGGTACAAGCGTTTTGCTTCATCTTTTATACAACTAGCAATTCCCATGTAATTTGTTCTCAGTTTGCTGTTTCATTAATTTAATTTTATGTTTACTCATTTAAGTCAATTGTCCCATAAGATTTAAATAAGGAAAAATCAAAATTTCTTAAATACTTATTTCCTGCTTTTAGAAAAACAAACATAAATTTACATACTAATACTTTTACCTTGCTGCAGCCTTTTATGCATTAAAGGTCGATCATATAATTTTTTATTATTGATTATAATCGAGATATCAGTTTCATTACAATCTTATATAATAATTACACTATTGTGTTATGGTCTTATACAATCGAGACTGTCCTTAATCACATGAAAATTTTCCCCGATTTAATATTATATGACACAGAATGCGATGTAAAATACAGAATTTTTAACTAAAAAAACATCTTCCTTTTATCAAGCTCTAATGATTACTGAAATCAAGATCTACTCAGGAAAAATTTTACATGAAGCTTTATACAGCATGAATCTCAACAGGAGTTGAAACCGAAAGTCGAAACTTGTGTAGTACTATTACTCAGGCAACGACCTACATTAAAATTTTATAACATATAAAAACGATTGATGTCATGATTATGATAATTAAAATATCAATACCTAACAAAACTGATGCTCGGATCATAATAAAAATTGTTTATGTGCACTTCTGTACAATGTAACTTACCAGTTCCTCTTCACTATTTGCATTTTCAAACATAAGTGTTGACAATACAAAACTGCTAAGGCAAATTTTAGGTCTTCCAGCCATTCTACGTTTGATTCTACAAGCATTAATACATAAAAGATTTGTTATATTTAACTATCATGCTTGAACACAATCATCAACATTCAGTCACGCAGCTGATCTAAAAAGTCACCAAAGGCTCATTTACTTAACGTCTAGGCGCACACCTAATCACACATTACACGGTTCACGAAATTTACTGGAAAACAGAGTTTTAGTTTGGAAATTACCCTATTAGCCAAAATAATTAAATACATTTGCTTTAGAAAATCAGATCTATCTATAAAGTATAGCTACTGAGATAATTATTTTGTCAAAATCAGCATTTCTCGCCTCGGTGCCGATGCGCAGCCGTCAAGACCTCAAAATGCGTCTTGTACTATTACTAAGAACGGTGAAGCAGTAAGCAGTGCTTCCTTTCACTCTGCATCTGGTGAAGACCATCTTTAAAATAAAATGAGTAATTTGGACAAAATAAGACGAAAGTATTAAGTCAAGTGGACGCCATCAGTCGCCTAAGAAGGTGGGTTTCGCGAAAGTTCAAATCAAGTAACTGAAGAGTTTATTATGCGTAAAAAATGTTAAAAATGGAGAATGTCAGATGGATATTTGCGTTATTCTCTGGGACATGGAGAATATCTAAGAGAGTTGACATATATGCTCTGTATCTTAAAGGATTAATATGTTACATTTCACTCTTAACAGTAATATATTATACGCATATATGTGTGCGCGCGTAAGATATAATAAAATACGATGGCAGTGCTAAGAAATGATTAGCGACCTCAAAATTGACTATTCTAGATTTTATGTTTTCCCCCTAAGTTCATCTGTTCTATCAAATTCGGGATCATTCATGTTACATTACGCTACTTGAGAAAGGGAACTAAAACCTAAAATTAACCAATCGCAGCTTAGCTGTACGTATGCACCTACCTAGTGTAAAATAAGGCTACTATAAAGGGTCTCTAGTAGATCTAGTGTAAAATAGCTATTAAATGCGTAGTCTCTCTCGTTCGCCTGCCTGCTGACAGTGTGTCGCTCAGCCTTTGCTAGCTTTTTCCCATTATTTAAAATGTAATTGGCTCGATTACCTCAAATAATCTTCCACCAAATAAGCTAAGAAATTCCTCATTCAAAAATAAATTATGTTTAACTATCAAGCTAGTCGTGCTTCTTCTAAAATTCCATCGGATCATTCCACTGTGACGCAATTTCCAATCATCTACGCAGCAGTATTTTTGGTCATGACTAGTACGTGAATTGTTTTTATCTTCCGCCAAAAGTACAACGTTATATACAATATATAAAATTCATTTCATTTGATTCAAAAAAATTCATTTGATTTGTTCAGAAAGAGAATTTTAGACTTATTGCTTCAGCGATCAGCCATGATTTCACCTCTATAAATCCAAATTTGACAGACAGAGTTAGACAAATTTGGTTAGCGAGCCCCCAGAGGTTGGTATCCAAGAGTCAACTCGTCATCTCTTATTACCATCAGTGAATCCTGTCACTAGTTGCAATATGATAAGACTTCGAACAACAGATTTTACGTAACGTATTCAAAACCGTACCGAAAAACAAAACTTCAAGCTTTATCGGTATTCGATACCAAGCAGTACAAAACCGCCTTTTCCAATTACCATAAGAACTATATTGTAGAATGGGAAAAAATTGTCTCTCTTGATATATTGTTTCACAGGAAAGAAAAAAATTTATGCTCTGAGGTACATGTACAGAGCTGAAAAAAATAAGAACGATACATGTTAAAATCTAAACCACCCAACAGAAAATTTTCTTTAAGAATTCTGCTGGAATTATATTTTATTCAATTTTGCACTATTTTAATTTAACACTCTTTGCTATGATGCGTTAACAGGAAAACAGTAAATACCACGATATTTTGTGAATACGTACCCCGATATGTTACTACGAAAAGTCCCTTAGCGGGGAAAAGTATCAGGGAGACAGTCTGATCTACCATACTTGTGCTTTCGTCTTATTTTGTCCATACTGCTCACTTTGTTTTACCGATGGTGTTCAACAGATGCAGAGTAAAAGGAGGCAATGCTTTTTGAAACTCTAATATATCACTATTATATGTTCTTAGCAGTGATTTCGATGGGGCAAAGCTCCTATAAAGGGTATCTCTAGTAGCTCTACGATGTGGACACATGCGTTAACAGCGCCCTGTAGGAAACAAACAAAAAATTACTCTGTTTTAATATGGTGTCAATGAAGCGTCTCACTATCTCTTGTAGCACACTGTTCCCTAGGCAACCTGAGACCGCGAAAGAAAATGTGAAGGTGAGAAATTATTAAATAATGGAGCAACTGAATCTTTATAATTTTTATGATTGGAGACTGATAATTATTATGCAGTGGAACTGTGTTAGTGCCAATTTAATAGTAAATAATAATAGAAATTAATTTGAGATATGGCAGAAGGAATACCTGAAATTGATTGTGTTTCTGACTATTCTGACTCAGAAACTTGCAGTTCATCCTGTTGCTCTAGAAGTGATGGGTAGGTATATTTAATATTGTTTGTATGTATTCATGTATTTAAAATTACGTATTTATTCAAACTAAATTGTTATGATAGTTTTAATCTTTAGAATATAATTTTTAATGTTGTTTCTAATGCATATAAAACAGTGTCTGTTATTTATTTTTGTCACTTGTGTTTGTGAAATTCATTTGCGAAATAGAGCTACTGAATATTAAGAATTCATATAATTTTGCCCATATACTATTGTTTCGATATTTAAAAAAAAATTCTTGTTGCAGTATGCATTCAGAACGTTTCTTAAATTAAAATAATTTTTCTAAGTCACATGAAACAGTTGAAATGGCATTGAAATCAGGATCACATTTCAAGCTAATGGCCAGTGGCTTATGACCAGTGTTGATAAGTGAATATTAACATGTGTGATGCCTTTATATTTCTGATGTTTCTTTGTACACCGCAGTGCCAGGAAACATTTCCGACCTTACATTGCTATATGATTCTTAGTCATTGGAATACACCATACCCATCCCAGAAGTTCTGAAAAATGGTACTGAGACACCTGATATAATTAGTTGTATATATAAATTGGCAAAGTGTTTTGCTGCTGAGAAAGAGAGACCTACGTCGGATCATTCTTGAAATTGATAGTTTTATTCAAAATCTAACCAATTTAAGGTTACTTTTTTGCGTAGTTTTTAATTTTTTTTTTACTTTGGCTTTTTTTTTTTTTTTTTTTTTTTCAGTTTGACACCATAATGTATTTATACTATTTTTTTTACTGCTTTATTGTACTGTACACTGTATTATCATTATTATTTTTTGTTTGTAATAAACATGAATAACACTATCCATAGATCCCTGGATATTTCATTATTGTAGGAGTTTTATATTTCATGATAAGGCGATAGAAGTCCGGAGCTCTACAGTGAAAATTTGGATTTTAAAAGTTGCATAAATTTGTTGGGCTGTAGTTTCAAAGATTAAATTCATCTACTTTCAGCTGCAGAAGTGAAAACGATTAAGGAGAAGTATAAAGAATTTCAGAAAGATTCATCTAAGGAAGTGGTAGCAAAGCCATTGACATTATCTGTTGACAAAATGATACTCTTCTATTATCAGGACCCGAATTTAGAAATGTATGTTTGTAGGCATGTGTGTATGGATGTATGCATTCATGTATGCAAGTATATAAGTAAGTATGTACGTATGTATACACACACACACATATATATGCACGTGTGTACATGCATACATTTCTGAATTCGGTCCCAATAACAGAAGAGCACTGACAAAACTTCAAAATAACTGTGAAATAACTTCTTTAAAAGCTGTAGGTAAAAAGGGATTAGACTTAGGATCATTAACAAGAACTGAAACACTTTTATAAATATGAAATCCTTGTACAAAATCGTTTTCCTAACTAAATATGTTTTTTAAGTAATTTTGGCTGCAGAGAAATGGAAAATGTGATTCTTTGACCGGCAGTATTGGTCGATAAAGGATTCCTATGTTTTTTGTAACATATTTCTCATGCTCCATAGTGCGAAATTTCAAAACCTTTTTAGATTGCACAATTTATATTAAGCCATACTGCAGTGGAATGCAGTACAAAGTCCGTAATCCGGACTTGTCGGGAATTCGCCGATTCCGGATTAGGGGTTTTGTCTGATCTTTCGAATATGGTAACTGGTAGTTTGGCGACATTTTGGAGGTGATAAAGGTTACTACCTAGGACTTTGGTAATAATGTGAGAAGTACTCAGTTCTGATTACGCATTATTTTGTGCGAGGGAAATGAGAGATCGTGAGATATGTCATGTGACATTAATGGACGAATTACAGTTCTTTAATCGGAAAAGGGGGGAAATCTGGAAATTTTGTATTTAGCTTTATTTTGTGTTGTGCGAGGGAAATGAGAGATCGTGAGATATGTCATGTGACATTAATGGACGAATTACAGTTCTTTAATCGGAAAAGGGGGGAAATCTGGAAATTTTGTATTTAGCTTTATTTTGTGTTGTGTGAAACAGTGTTGGTTAATTTTTGGATCCCATGGCCCTAACTAAAGTGAATTGGAAATGGGTATTTAGTGGGATTGAAAGGGGTAGTAATAAGTGTTTTTTTAAGGTTGTGCGAGATAGAAGTAAAGATGTTTTATTAAGTTATTTATTTTACGTGGTACTTTGCTGTGAACTATAAGTATGATTTTAAAGATCGTGAAACAGGCGCACATACGCTTGCTTTTTATTTAGCGGAGGAAATAAGAAAAGTGTATCGGCCACGTAATCAAGATTCTGAAGAAGATTAGGTAAATTAGTATTTTTAATTATTTGAGGATATTATTTTTATGCATTGTTCTAAATGTAAGGAGTAAATAAAGTAATATGGTATTATTGGAAAATTGTTATTAGCAATGATTTAGTTTAAAGTAATTAGGATTGTAAGCTAATTTTTATTAATTTAATATATGTGCTTATTTATATTTTAAGTAGTGTTTTTGAATTTAATTATATTTTAATTAAATGATAGTTATTTTGTGAATTGTATGTTTGTAGGAATTTGGTATACATTTCAGTGGAAGTAAACGTGCATGGAAATAATTTAAATATTTGACACTAAGTATTTGTAACCATTTGTAATGTTTGAGGTATGAATTCGTTGGTGACGTTTATAATATAATAGATAATTTAGAGGTAAAAGTTTTTGGATATTTTATTTATTTTATACGTGGAAATGTTCATCTTTGGAAAGGGTATATACTTTTTCGCGATCAGGTAATTTCATATATGTTCTTTTTACCGGATTTAAAGATTCAGAAAATTGTCATGCATTTTCGTGAAATTTTTCTAATTTATGAGAAAAAAGCAGTGTACATGGATATAGTGAAGAGTGTGCGCAATGCCATTTTTGTGCAATTCTGGGATGTTTTTTTAAGTAAAAATAAGTCGACGTGTACATGGTTTAGTGATATTTTAATTAAGTGATAGTTATTTTGTGAATTTTATGTTTGTAGGAATTTGGTATACGTTTGAGTTGAAGTAAACGTGCATGGAAATAATTTAAATATTTGACACTAAGTATTTGTAATGTTTGCGGAATGAATTCGTTGGTGACGTTTATAATATAATAGATAATTTAGAGGTAAAAGTTTTTGGATATTTTACTTATTTTATATCATCCTTGGAAAGGGTATATACTTTTTCGCGATCAGGTAATTTCATGTATGTGCTTTTGGCTGATCTTTGGAATATGGTAACTGGTAGTTTGGTGACATTTTGGAGGTGATGAAGGTTACTACCTAGGACTTTGGTAATAATGTGAGAAGCACTCAGTTCCGATTACGCATTATTTTGTGTGAGGGAAATGAGAGATCATGAGATATGTCATGTGACATTAATGGACGAATTACAGTTGTTTAATCGGAAAAGGGGGGAAATCTGGAAATTTCATATTTAGCTATATTCTGTGTTGTGTGAAACGTGACATTAATGGACGAATTACAGTTCTTTAATCGTAAAAGGGGGTTAATTTGGAAAAGCTTCATTGTGTGTTGTGTGAAATAGTGTTGATTAATTTTCGGATTGCATGGCGCTATGTAAAGTGAATTGTAAATTTTTAATGTGTTTATCTGATAATAATAATAAGTTGAGATTGTGTGAAAGGAAGGATATTACAAGTTTAAATGGCGGTGCAAGAAATATGGTGAAAATGGATATTTTGTGAAAAGGAGTGTAAGGAAGGGTACGTGGTTTGCTGAAAGTAGTTTGAGTATAGGTGAAATTTTATTAATTTCTTATTATTTGGTGAATAGACTTCCAGTTGACTACTGGATTTAGGATTTAGAAATTAGCAGTAGTACTGCAGTGACATAATGAAGATTCTGAAGAAGATTAGGTAAGTTAGTATTTTTAATCATTTGAGGATATTATAGTAAGGAGTGGTTGATCTTTACATTATGGTAACTTGGCGTTTTTTTGGCGAAAATTTGGCTACCAACTCTCCTACAGCAACCCTCTATTTTTTTTTCCCCGCCGCCATTTTGTCTTCATGAAATAAAGACATGTTTCTTTTCTTTTTATCTACTGAACACTTCTTCCAACAATCTACTAGCCGAATTACACTTATGCTAGAAATTTTATCTAACAAAACTGCTTAATCATGACAAATATTCACTGCAAAATTGGGAAAAGTGCACAATACCATACTCCTTACGCGTTTTTCAAAATAACACATACACGTTAACCATGTACACGCAGACTTATTTTTACTTAAAAAAACATCCCAGAATTACAAAAAATTGGCATTGCGCACACTCTTCACTATATCCATGTACACTGCTTTTTTCTCATAAATTAGAAAAATTTCACGAAAATACATGACAATTTTCTGAATCTTTAAACCCGGTAAAAAGAACATATATGAAACCACCTGATCGCGAAAAAGTTTATACCCTTTCCAAATATGAACATTTCCACATATAAAATAAATAAAATATCCACAAACTTTTACCTCTAAATCATCTATTATATTATACACGTCACCAACGAATTCATACCGCAAGCATTACAAATACTTAGTGTCAAATATTTAAATTATTTCCATGCATGTTTACTTCAACTTAAATGTATGCCAAATTCCTACAAATATAAAATTCACAAAATAACTATCATTTAATTAAAATATCACAAAACCATGTACAGGTCGGCTTATTTTTACTTAAAAAAACATCCTAGAATTGCACAAAAATGGCATTGCGCACACTCTTCACTATATCCATGTACACTGCTTTTTTCTCATAAATTAGAAAAATTTCACGAAAATGCATAACAATTTTCTGAATCTTTAAACCCGGTAAAAAGAACATATATGAAATTACCTGATCACGAAAAAGTATATACCCTTTCCAAATATGAACATTTCCCCGTATAAAATAAATAAAATATCCAAAAACTTTTACCTCTACATTATCTATTATATAACAAACGTCACTAACTAATTCATACCGCGAACATTACAAATGGTTACAAATACTTAGCGTCAAATATTTAAATTATTTCCATGCACGTTTACACAAATTACTTTACTTCCACCTTACATTTAGAACAATGCATAAAAATAATATCCTCAAATAATTAAAAATACTAACTTACGTATTCTTCTTCAGAATCTTGATTACGTGTCCGATAAACTTTTCTTATTTCTGTTTCAGGATCTTTAAAATCATACTTATATTTCACACCAAGGTACCAGGTAAAATAAATAACTTAATTAAACATCTTTACTTCTATCTCGCACAACCTTAAAGATACACTTATTACTACCCCTTTCAATCCCACTAAATACCCATTTCGAATTCACTTTAGTTAGGGCCATGGGATCCAAAAATTAACGAACACTGTTTCACACAACGCAGAATAAAGCCAAATACAAAATTTCCAGATGTTTTACCGATTTCCCCCCTTTTCCGAGTAAAGAACCGTAATTCGTCTATTAATATCACATGACATATCCCATGATCTCTCATTTCCCTCACACAAAATAATGTGTAATCGGAACTGAGTACTGCTCACTTTATTACCAAAGTCCCAGATAGTAACCTTTATCGCCTCCAAAATGTTGCCAAACTACCAGTTACCATATTCTAAAGATCAGCCTAAGGGGTAAATAAATTAAAATGGTATTATTTGAAAATTGTTATTAGCAATGATTTAGTTTAAAGTAATTAGGATTGTAATCTAATTTTTATTAATTTAATGTATGTGCTTATTTATATTTGAAGTAGTGTTTTTTAATTTAATTATATTTTAATTTAATGATCGTGATTTTGTGAGTTATATGTTTGTAGTATTTTGGAATATGTTTGAGTAGTTACGTTGAGTATTTTCATGCATTTTCGTGAAATTTTTCTAATTTATGAGAAAAAAGCATTCTACATGGATATAGTGAAGAGTGTGCGCAGTGCCATTTTTGTGCAATTCTGGGATGTTTTTTTAAGTAAAAATAAGTCGACGTGTAAATGGTTTATGTGTATGTGCTATTCTGAAAAACGCGCAAGGAGTTTGCGATTGTGCACTTTTTCCCAATTTTGCAGTTAATATTTGTCATGATTAAGCAGTTTTGTTACATAAAATTTCTAACATAAGTGTAATTCGGCTAGTAGATTGTTGAAAAATATGTTCAGTAAATAAAAAGAAAAGAAACATGTCTTTACTTCATGAAGACAAAATGGCGGGAAGAAAAATAGAGGGTTGCTGTAGCATTAGTTGGTAGCCAAATTTTCGCCAAAAAATCGCCAAGTTACCATAATCCAAAGATCAACCGGGGTTTTTTCCGGATTATAGATCGTCAATTTAAATCTGGTAAGATGGCATGCAGAAATGATACATTTAAAAATATGAAATCGTAATTTATGAAATAAATAACAATTATGATCTAAAGTGTATCAAAATTTACAAAAAAAAGCTTAATATTTATTTGTTTACTTTATTAAACATTTCTTTCAATGTAAGTTGTTTAAGATGCTTCCACAAAAAATTCAAAAAGTTCCTTTTTCTTGTGTCATATATAGTGGGATTTCTAATGCCATACTTCTCGCATAATTTTGAGACGGATAGGCCTTTATACATTTTTTGCAGTAATTCCACTTTTTGTTTAATGGACATCGAAACATGCTTTCGTTTTGTAGATCCTTTGGCAATTCCAGAATTTAAAAGTCTTTTTGACACAATCAAAAGTTCAAGCTTAATTTTTATAAAATTGTTCTAACAGTCTGCAAAAAATAATAAGCCGGATCCAATTAGAAGATTAAGAAACAGCGCAATCTGCAACATTAACTGAAATGCCTTAGATAATTTTAGCCTAGCTTATACCGTCCGTTATACATTAAACGTTCATGCATAAACGCATTATGCACATAAAGTTTGTAGCTTTGAGGTCCGGATCACAGATCATTCCGTATTACAGACTTTGTACTGTACTGTATATATCCCAGAGGAGTTTATATTCAGAATGGCTTTAAGTATGGAACTGCAAATTGTAATTGGTAGGAGAAAAAACAACACAAAAGTTAAACTTCTCTAAAACATGTGTAATTTTATAGTTCGGTAATGCGATGAAAAGAATAACTACTGATTTTTTTACAATTGCTCAAAATGAGAGAATGCATTTTATTGTGCTGAGAGAAAATTTTTTAACCATATGGTCAATAATTTTTTGAATTTATTATGTGTTATCACGTTCACATTTTTCCCATTCATTATTTTCACTCCTACAGCCGAAAAAGAAGGTTCCATTTAAACTTTAGAACTACATTCCTGTAAATTTACTCTATGCTGCTTTTTGGTGCTCCTTGACACTTTTTAAATATCTCTCACAGTAAGGCGTTGAAGAAGAATAAAGAATACTTACTTTGTGTATGATAAACAGTAAGTGCAGAATCGCTCACTTGTTTGGTGCATTATGTTCGGTGCTTTTTATAAGAGTAAGAGGAATTGGATTTTTGTCAATTTCCTTTGACTTTTTAAGTGAAAATACATTGATGTGTACATGGACAAAGTCAAAGGAGTGTGCGATGCTGAATTTGTGCAATTCTCTGATGAATGTGAAAATATGTCGATGTGTACATGGGTACCACATTTGTGCAATTCTTAAAAATGTGCCAAGCAGTGGGTGATTCTGCACTTTCCTCTACAATATTTGGTATTCTTCTGTTATCGGGACCAGATTAAGAAATGCGTGTATGTAAGCATGTGCATGTATGTGTGTGTATACATATAGATACTCACATACATAAGCTACTAAGCTACATGCATACATGAACACATCCATCCATTCATGCATGCGTACAGACATACATTTTTAAATTCGGTCCCAATAACAGAAGAGTAACTAATATTTTTTTTTTTTTAATTACAATTAATCAAGCAGCATTACATTTTCTTATTGAACTAAAATTTATTTTTATTGTCAAAGATGGGCTTGTTTTATTTCTGAACCGCCTATACTGAGCTAATAATTTTTAAGGATTAATCATCTTTTTTCCTCCTAGTTTCATCATATTTTGCTCCTTAATTTGAAGTGCGTTAAGATAGCTAAATCCAACTTCAGCTGTAATATATGATGCTGAAATAAAAGTTAGCACTGTTATAAAAATGTTCAGATGTCTAGTATTAACTATTTCATTTTCTCATAATAATTTTCTGTTTTTTAAAAATGCTTTTACTCCAATATCAATAGGGACATCTCAGTTCATAAACTTTCTTGACTTTTTTTGTGTTGTAATTTACTTTTTGAAAGAATTTTAAAAAAAAAATCCAGTCAGGAATTTATATTTAAAAACCTGCAAATCTAATGCTAGAATCATAGGATAACTTTTTGAGATGATTAATATACTTTTGATTGTGAAAATTGCAATACTATGAAGGAATCACGTGAATCAATTGAGACTTATATAAACAGAATACGATGTGTAAATAACTAGTTTCAGAGTGTTAGCATATTCATGGTTTGAGCAACTTTCTGTGAACAGTCATGTGAGGTGTATAAAAAAAGGGTTGTAGCAGGAGGTTAAAAGTAATGATTCATTATTTGACACATTTCAGAAGAAGTCACTATGTCTCATTGGCAAACAAAGGGTCCAGTATTAGCATGCTGTGCCATTGAACTCGAGCAAGTGATCTATCTATAAGAAGGAAGATTTTCTTATTATGAAACTGCAGTTTCTACGAGGCATAAATCCTTGGAACTACTCTTATATGCACCCTCAGGTTGCTAAATTTCTTGCCAAAATCCACACCGCCATATTACTACCTAAATGTTTTGTCTACATTTCGAATTTTAAGCCTAAAGTGTCTTCAAAAACGCCTTTTTCGCACTTGCAAAAACCACGTTTTGAAGACACAATTTAAGCTAAAAATCCAAAACAAAAACAGAAAATTTAGATTGCAAAAACGTAAAGTTTCTAACCAAAAATAGCCCACCAGCGGCCGGTCGATGAACACTGGTAGTTCGGTCCAAGATTCGAATCCCGCGAACAGGCTGGCTGCATGGGTTTTTTCATGGTTTTCCCCATGTGTAACATGTATACGAGCCAGTTGCCTTTAGAAAATCCTCCACAAAGGCATCCTTTTCCTTAGGCAGATAGCCCTCGAGGTTTTGCTGTAATTAAATAACCTAACCAAAAATAGTTTACAAGAATCCATGAACACAGCGATACGTTTTAACTTCAAAAAACATCTACGAATTGCACATTCTAGGCAGCGAACAACAATAAATTTCAAAGAATACCATGTACACAGCATTCTGTTTAAACTTAAAAAAAAATCTACAAATTGAGGCATTGTGCACAAATCAATCAAATAAACTAAACTAAATTACATACAATTCAAAAAACAACAATAACAACAGAAATTCATAGTAAAAAAACAATGAATATAACATTTTACAAAATAAAAACAGTAAAATAAAATGCACTTACCATAATACATTCCTGAATAAAATTTCGCCAGTCACACAACATCTTTGAACAAAAGTGCCACGATTTTGCTGTATCACATGTCTTTCTGAGATTCAAAATTTTCGAAAGTAACAATAAAAACTTCCCCCAAAGTTAACATACTACAGAAAAACGGCAATCCAAATCTTAAACTCTGCTGATAGCCACATACTTTACCAGCAGCCATTTAATTGCAAATCCACACAAGAACTATCAGAAGCGCCCTTCTTCGTCCGAGTTCTCATAGCAGCTCCGCATTTCGGACTCCGTTTTAAAAGTCGCACAGAAATTCCAAAAATACACTTCAATCCTCATAAACACACCCGAGAACAAAAGACTCGTTAACAACTCCAACATCGTACCTTTTAATACCAAATTTACTTTCCTCACAATCTAAAATACGCAACTGAAATCTTGCCATTTCAACATAGGCATTTGCAACATAGGCCATTTCAAATCACGCACGACACGAACCAACGAGCAATTAAATCACTCCAGCAAAAGATTTTTTCAACGTCAATAGGGTTGCCATACAACATGCAGTCGCACCTCTAGGTGCGCACACTCGGTGTTCACAAACTAACCACCACTTGTGGCTAAGTAACTTAAACATAAAATAGTATGTACAATCAGAATGAATCAAATTTCAGCTGCACTTCAATCTAAATCAGATTTATTGACTGCACACAGCAAAGCCGAGTCTAAAATATCACATAATCTAAAAAATTAAGTGGCTGGCACAAATATTTAACCACAGAACTACTTGCAACTCATGGCATAAATCTCGCTTGCAGCATGAATTTTTTCTCAGTATAAACCCGCTCTACTTGTAACTGTTCTACTATAAACTCTTCAAATCCGCTATTTAAATACTATTTCTGAACTCATTTATATTTTGCATATACATCATTTGAATTTGCATTCTGACAGGAACTTGAAATCAGAAGGGAAAGGAAAGTTTCTTAAAATAAAAAGAATTGATTAGTATAAAATAAGGTCTTTACAAGATGACCTCATAAAGGTGGCTTATTTGCCCATCATCTTGGACGTAGCATACCACTGACAGCAGCCCATCGCGTCACCGTTTACAGTGGCGTAGAGAACAGAAAGGCTAGATACCTCATCAATGGAGGCATGTCCTCTGTATTGATGAAAGTTATTTCAGTTTGACAAATGATTTTCCACACCACTTGATATGAAGAAAGGTAAATACATGTTTTTATCCCATTAACGTCAGCAAAAGAAACCTTACAGGATTTCATGGGGAGACATTATAAATGGATGCAAGGTGCATTCAACAGAAGTTCACTTACTGGAGATTGTTACTGTGATGAAGTTATCCTATCCCACATGTGTCTTTTCCAATGTGCCATTGATCTCGACTATGTTTTTATTGATGGGAATGCACAGCCACAGGACTCATGCTGTTGAGGAGCTCATGGAAAATGAAGATATCCACAAACTAGATTTTCTAATGTGCTCCCCTGATTAAATCCCATTGAACATGTATGGAATACTTTAATGAAACACATGGCAGCAGGATCTTATCCCCTGTAGAGTACCAGACAACTGAAGTAGATGCTGCTTGAAGAATGGAAGATCTTATTTCAAGAACTGTTAAATAATTTGGTGACTGACAGATGCTGTAATGCAACCATTGCAGTTAGGGGTGGTACAATTCGTTACTAAGGCTCTTTGGTTTGTTCTCCTTGGCCAGTGTCATGTTGCCAATAAAGTCTTTTTCTATTTGTTCCATACTATATGTATCCTATTAGTTTTTTTTCCTACTATACTTTTCTCATCTTTTAATTACTATATTGTGCCTTTGTAGTAAGAATTTCATGTGTCTCAGTTGATTTTTTATGGGATTATGACCAGAATCGGAAAAGCTGCATAAGTTTTACACACTAGTGTGTTTGGGATACAATAATGGGTCGAGTACGCATTTAAATGCTATATAGGTGAGTGCCATCCAGTGTTATACTGGATGTGATGATTATACTGGTTGCCAAGCGTGATGATGTATATGGTGGATGATCTCATCTGCTAAGAATTGAAGGTTGCATCAGAAAGGTTATAGAGCCTGAAGACATACCCTTCATTCAGTGCATTTTTGGGGGTGTATTTCAACAGGACAATGTCCATGTACATATTGCTAGAAATGCTCAAGTCATCTTCTCAGCACATCAGGTACTGCTTCTTACTTGGGCTGCACATTCACCAAATATGTCGGGGATTTTATAGGCTGGCAACTTTCTCATGACGCTCATCGCACAGCCAAAATGGATCAACTGTGGACTAGGATAGAAGCAGTGTGGATTGAAATGCTTTCAAAATCTGTTTGATTCAAGGCCACTGTGAGTGCAAGCTCTTACTGCAGTGCCTGGCAACTTAACCAAATACAGATTTTTGGCACATAATGTTCTTGGTCTGTAAATTTAATATTTTCCTTTTATCACTTCTACTGGTATAGGGAATAAATTTCATTAAATTCAGTTGATTCTTTCATGGTGTTGCAATTTTCACAAATAGGAGTATAAATGTCAAATCAGCTTCACCGATACTTTTTACCTCCTTATAATTGTCGAAAGTTTGCAAAATATTCGTCTCATAGAATTTATGATGATTTGAAAACTCAAATTCCTTTTGAAAAACAAAGCCAGATTGCAATTTTTTTAATCTATTGGAAACTATGTTGGGACTCGTTAAATTTTGAGCATAATCAGTCAAATAAAAGGAGCTTTGCATTTCTGTTACTCCCAATTCAGAGAAGCCTTTTTTGTGGATGTATATGTATGTTTTGAAGTTAATAGTAGAGTTTATTATTTCGTATTGTTCATTTCAATTCATTGCTGATTTTCTTTTATTGATATTTCAGGGAACATGAACTTCCATGGCTAGAAAGAGTAGGGGCGAAAGGAGATTTGTTTTATGTCGAATTGCAGTGCTCTGTGAACTCATTTAGCTCTAACCTAAGTAATACTCCATTAGAGGCAGCTGATGCAAAGGCAGCTCATAAAGTAAAATCTAGATTAAATACCACTGAAAAATTCAAAAAATTGATGAAAAGAAGGAAGAAAATTGTACAAAATTCAATTTCTCTTCTGAAGTCAAACAAATTTCGTACAAATTCCTCTGACGATATTTCATTCGATTCACTGCCTATACCTTTCAGGGATATATATGTTGATATTGGTTCTTCAAGACAAACTATAGGCCATAAAGCTACACTAGCTGAAGAATTATTCGGTCTTGAACTGGGCAGAGAAGATGAAAAAAGTTCTATTGTTGAGGATAACAGGTTAAAAGTACTGTCATTTCCTTCAGGTAAAGAAATAGCTGATGTGAAAATTGGTGAGTATAGGTTTACCTGTAAAATAAACAGTATGTCTTCTGTGCATTAAATCAATTGTGTATCACTTATTTCACTTTCCATTCATTTTGTGTGTAAAATGTTTTGTAGGTGATTGGCTGAAATCTGTAAATGATATACCTGTCAATTTCAACAACATAGATGATGTTCTCAGAAATATTGCCTTGCCATCAACGGTTGGTGTTGTATTTTTTATTATTGCTGTTTGAATTCTGAAATAGAGCAATTCATTTTCTGTTCTGTGTGTCCGATTCTATAGTGGGACAATATTAAGAATTGTTGTTCTTCACATTTTGTTCTTGTTTCTATTATACCATTCTTAAACCACTTTGCATCAGAAGAATTGCACGATTAAGCTTCTTTTGAACAAGTGGTTAACCCTTTGGTGATGGTGAAACTAGCCATCAGTATGCTACTAATGAATTTCATAGGTTTGTATTTTGTATATTAGCACGGCAACATAGGGATATAAAAAGCAAATACACTTTATTCATGTCAGAACTTTTTTTTGTGTGCCATTTAAATGCTGTGTATTATTGCATGAGCCATTGGCCACCCTTCAGTTGTGACCTACCTTTTAGGATAGGACATTTTGGGCATTAGAGCAAAGCCAAGCATTTTTCTGGGTGTACCACTTAAGAGGTTAATGTGTATTTATTTAAAAATTCGTCAACAACTGATTTCGTGGATACGCGGCTTAGTGTTATTAATTCAAAGCACTGGGAAAAATCTACAATTATAAACAAAAGAGATGATTTATTAATCTCACTTCTAAGGTCAGGGGCTAGTAAATCTGTTCTGAGAGATTAATTTGAGAACCTAGATTGTTTAAGTACGGGACTGGCAAAAAATTTGCTTACTTAAACTTTTGGCAAATATCACATTTCTGGAAATACTCATTATTTCTTGTATCTTTGGGAAGAAACATCTTTCATAATTCTCTGTATTGTTTTTCACACCTTCAAATGTGCTGAAACTACACTGGTGTGGGAAAATTAGCTTATCAGTGGAACAAAGAGGCAAAGTGGATTGAGACACCAATCAGAAGATTGACTATGGTCAGGTACAATAGCACATGTGCATAGATGCAGCTAGACATAATTGGGGAGCGTCGGAGAGGTATAAAGATTGCCAGCAGTGTGAGCTCAGCATTTCCTGGGAAGTTATTGCACGTCGCATATGAGTTTAAATGATGTCGAGTTGCTGTCTCTGTGTGAAATGTCAGACAACCAGTCTGTTAGATGGCATCTGGATGATTTTACCTAAGGTTGAATAATTGGAAAGATTGAGGAAGGTTGAAATGTGACAAGTGTGACTGCGGGGTTCTGGATTGCTCACAGGATTGTTTCATGACTTTGAAGAGCATTTCAAACTGCAGGATCAACTGTCTGATGGTTCAGCAGTCGTTGTCCAAGAGCAACCACGGCAATAGACGACTGGTATATTGATCTACAAGCAAGAAGCAACAGATGCCAGACAGCAGAAATCTTAAGAATGATTGGATGGCAAATATCATGTTTTACCACTGAATGGAGGCTGCGTAATGACACATGATGTATACCATTAAGGCCTACTCATCAGAGGTGTTTTCTGTGGTGCAGAGAACACCAAAATTGGACAGATAATCAATGGAGGCCGAGTACCTATTAAGGATGGCAGCAGATTTAGTCTAAGTAGTGATTCTAGGCATATACATATCTAGAGAGAGCGGGGAACATGCAATATCCCCTCCAACATCATCGAAAGGGACTGATTTGGAAGTCGCGGAGTTCTCATTTGGAGAGGCGTCATGTTTGCTAGCCGTATGACCTTCACATCTTCCAAGGAGGTTCAATTTCCAGGGCCAGCTATTATAATGAGGTTCTCCTTCCTTATGTGCGTCTTTTCAGAGGTGCTATGTGTCCTCAGTTCCTCTTCATGAATCCACCTCATTGCACGGTTGTTGTCAAAGAGGTGTTGGGGAGTGATTATAATGAATGCAGGGATTGGCCAGAAGGGTCCCCAAATATAAATCCCATTGAACATGTATAGCACTTTCTAGGGAGATGCGTGGCAGCATGTAACTTATTGTCAGTAACGATTCTAGAGCTGCGACTGGCACTACAAGAGGAATGGGCAGCAGTGACTCAACTCATTGACAACCTCATACTCAGCCTGGACAGACGATGTAAAACCTGCACAGCAGTCAGGGGAGATCATACCCTTACTGAAGGCTGGATGCTTCTTATCAGACACCTTGTCAATCACCTGTGGATATTTCGGCTTTCTGTTGCATTGTGCTCTATGCTACTTTTTCAATAAAGTTCCTTTTTATCTTCTTAAATATGTTACCAATTTTTTTATGTCTTGGGGATCTTTGGTATAGTTTGCGTTAATTTGGAAAACTTTCGCGCAACGTTATATTGAAAAAGCCATCTTATCCTTAATTTTTGTGCACCATTGTTGGTTTATCATCTAACTCACTCATTACTTTAGTCTTAAAACAGCTGGGATAACAAGCCTTAATTCAAAATTACCAATTGTGCTTTTGTTGTCAAACAAAATATTATTGTTCACGTCATTCTCTTTTGCCCTTCGTTTAATTGTTTTCGCATATATTTCTTCAGAATTCAGTGCGTCTTTTAAGTACTTGTAAGTTTTTTCAAACTTTGGATTTTTAACTGTGAGTGCTTCCCTTAAGTGAAATAGGACTGAAATTAACATATGACAACTGATTTTATTCCTTCCTTTATCAATCATGATTTTTGACAATGAATCTGCTACTTGATTTTCCTTCTCTGGGCGATTTTTAGATTTTAAGTTATATTTATGAAGTTCTAAAAGTCAACTTAATTATGCATGGTGAATCTTTGCCATGCAGTATCGAATAAATGCTGCATGATCCGTAAAAACCGTGACTGGCTTTTCCTCAAAATACACCATTAATTATTCATTGAAATTGCATCACTCTAGTGTATTGCCTTCTATGACAGAGTAATTTTTTCCATGAGGCTCGTTTTCCACTTAAAGTGAGCTATTGCATGACAATGCTGCATTAAAGTAGCTCTTTTTGAATAATCTGAAGCATGAGTGTAAATCTGCAGTGGCCTAGGCAACACACGCATTCGTAAAATGTACTCGAAAAATATGTGCAATTTACAAATGCCCCTTTGTGTAAAAAATGTAAAACTTGAACATAAAAATATAAAATGTGTCTGGAAAAAATTTTACATATTTATGTATATTTTAAAATTACAATATACATAAAACTTATGCACATTTATGTGAATTATCACTCTTTATTTGTAGCTTTTGCGTATATTATGCTTAAATTTCAATATTTTATTCGGAAAATGCACGTATATGTGCTTTGCATACACATAAATCGTATTTGTTGCATAGGCATAAATCTTCCCAATTCTTTACTTTGTATATTTTTAATGAAATTTTACATAAACCTGCATAGTTTTTTACTTATCTACTAACATGTTCCTATCCACATTTTTTTCAAATCTATGTTTATTTTCACAGCTATGCGTACATATATTTAGTACCATATTTTTTCTATAAATTTTACATTATGAATATAACTTTAATATTACAGATATAAAAGTTCTGTTTTAAATGTATATTTTCATAGACTGGCACTTTTTGTTAATACTATATCAACAAAACACACTATGTATCGGACATAGTTATACTTCTACAGTATTTAAAAACACTGTCGACTGATTTTTTCTGTGCATGTTTTGAAATTTTCCAGCTCCCCCCCCCACACACACATACACTCTACAACTGATATTTAATGCATGTCCATAAATTATACTTGTAGTTTTCTTCATACATAATCTGTCTATGCATCTATCTCAGGTATAACATTTCCACTTAATGGCCATTTTATTTGAATAAATTTATTGTTTAGTTAATTAATGTTTCACAATGCCTGTATTTTTCAGATATAGTGAAACCTGCCAGAAATGTACAAAAATTTTATTTTTTCCCAGCCATTTTAAAAGTGCATTTGTTGAGCTAATGCCTTAATGCTCTAAGTATTTTGCCCACTGGAAAAATAATGTATTCTAATTGATATAATGTATCTAGCAGGATTTAATACTTTGTTTGATGTGTCTCATGTAAATTGAACAGAAAATATAAATCAATAATAGCAATGGATACATAAATAAGAACTAGGTGTGTGCTTGAAAAAACTCTTAATTTTATTATTCAGAGGAAAGCCAGTGCAATTTAAATGTCATTCAACAAGAACTGAAATGTATCTTGGACATGGTACTTCATCATTTTGAACTTGGAGAATAAATTCTCTTTTTAGCCCATTATCAATCAACCCAAAAAAAGAAAAAAAAAAAAAAAAAAAATGGTGAAGCAAGGTGAAAACTTATTTGTAAAATTTACTATGCATTTACATTTCTGTTCAATTAAATTTTGGTCATTTTAGGTAACTTAATGTAAAACATTATTATAAATAGACTTTCTAATATCCAATGCATGGATAGGTTTAGTTTTGAAAAATTAAAAAAAAGTAAATACGAAAAGAAGCAGTGATTTTATGTTTTCTTTATCCTTTATAAATCAGCAGTTCATTTATAAAGCACATCTTCGATAGCATAAAAAATAATTTCAATGATACAGAATAGCATTTAGTAAAAATTTATCTGTATGATTATTTCCGTGGTATTAAGATTTTCAGCAGATATGGATCATAATTAAAGACTGATTGTTCAATATGTTAAATATATTTCTTTCTTGAGTTCATAGCAGCCTTTTCCCATGCCTGAAATCTCTAATAAGGCACTAGAATTATTAGAGTACTCTAATAAGGCACTAGAATGACCACCGAGATTTCCCACACTGTTAATGTTAGAGTTAGACAAATGTGCATTTCCGGTACTGGTAAAAATGGAAGATAATGGATTCCATGTTGATGCACAATCCTTAAAAAACAGATCAGGGGTAGCAACAGGAGGGAGGCAAATACTAAGTCTTTAAAACACAAGGTTATTTTAATGGTTGGTTAAATGGTACAAATTTAATACAAATGCAATACAGTCAAAAGTCGTTAATCCGGACTCGTCGAGACTTCGGCGATTCCGGATTATAGATCATCAGTTTAAATCTGGTAAGATGGCATGCAGAAATTATACAATTAAAAATATGAAACCGTAATTTATGAAATAAAGAACAATTATGATCTAAAGGGTATCAAAATTTGCAAAAAGAAAAAGCTTAATATTTATTTGTTTACTTTATTAAACATTTCTTTCAATGTAAGTTGTTTAAGTTTTGCTTCGTTTCATGTGATAATACTTTCTCTTTAATTCTATTAAACAGACATAATTTCTTGTTCAGTTACAAAGTTCCGCTGTTCAAGTCCTATAATTGCTGTGTCGAGAATACTGACTAATTTGTCAATCGAAATTTTTTCGTTTTCAATAACCTCTGTCACTTTCTTCGCTATCGGAAGCGAATTATAATGACGAGGAACTTGTTTTAAATCATATCAAAGACGGAGCACATCGAGATGAAATACTACATTTGATAAGGAATTATAAGCCAAATAAAATAAAAACATCTGCTCTGAAGATAAGGATAGTGTTGACAGATCAACTTCCAATTCATTACGCGCACGCCGCCGCGTTCCCCCCGCCGAGCAGCGTGAAATTGATAAACAGATTTCGGATTTCAAAACATACTTTCGCTTTAGATCCTTTACATGTTAACAAATATATATCGGAAATTCTATTTGATATAATCAAGTTTAAACTTACTTTTATAAAATTGCTCTTACAGTCTGCAAAAAATAATAAGCCAGATCCAATTCGAAAATTAAGGAACAACGCAATCAACAACATTAACTGAAATAGATAATTATTTAGCTTATACGTCCATTATACATAAAACGCGCACGCGAAAACGTATTCTGCACTTGCCCACACTCATATGCGCAGTCGTAAAAGGTCTTACGCGCATGCGTAAACGCCTATGCGCATGTGTCAACGCGGAGCATGCGCAGAAAGTTTTCAGTTTTGAGGTCCGGATTATAGATCATTCCGAATTATGGGTGTCCGAATTAACGACTTTTGACTGTATAATAAAACGCTTTGAAGAAGAAAATCGGATCGAAAATAAAATAAGAAGAGGCTGTCCAGCAGAGTTAACTCAATGTGATAAGAGATTTATAGTTAGAAAATTTGTGAAAACTCCATATTGGAGTGCTCTACAGATTTCTAAAGAATTTACTGAAGAATTTTCTCTTTCAGCTTCACCTGAAACTGTTCGACAAGTACTCAGATCAGTTAGATTACATAGGTACTCTGCTGTAAGGCTATTTTATAGTGAAAAAATATGAAACTTAGGCTTTCGTTCACAAAATCAGTGGTAAATAAGCCCAAAGTGTATCGGAACCATGTCTTATTTGTAGATGAAAGCAAATTTAACATTTTTAGTTCTGATGGGCATGTAATTGATTATATAGAGAAGAAAAAATGAGGAATTTAATCCCAATACCTTGGTTGGATCAGTAACACATTGGCATGGAACAGTGGAGCCGTCCTTGTGTGGGGGTGCATATCAGCATTAGGATTAGGTAATTTAGTATTTATTGATGGCATAATGAACCATGCTCTTTATTTAGATATTTTAAAAGATAATATAAAATTGTCTGCCGAAAATTTGGATATTGAAAACAACTTAATTTTTATATTAGGATAACGATTCTCGGCACACGGCCCTCAATCTTCACCTTATTAGTCTCTGAAAAATTCCTTATAAAACTCTGATAATATTAACATAATCCTAAGAGCGATGATAGCTCTTTTTTTACTATTTATTTACGAGAAAATTTTTTATTGCTTCTCATATGTTTTAATCTCTCCCTACTTTGTTTTAAATCCTAAGTATTTTAATTCTTTACATGTAGACTTACATTTGTCGATATTAACCTTCAGTTCCTTGTCCTTTAATGATGAAAACCTTTTGCTGACATTCTCTGTATGTTTCCCTAACAACTCCCACGACACAGCTCTAGGTAGATTTCATCGAAGTAGATGAAATATGTTTTGCCCAACAGCAGCCGCTGGATGATATCTGTGGCACGGTGAAATTTCACCAAGCTAACACATAAATGGCAACCATAAAAATGAATAAGTTCTGGCCTAAGATTTTGATTAAATCCTCTGACCTTAATGATGACCTAAAAAAAAAAAGTTAATCGAAAGCCATCATATACAGTACAAAGTCTGTAATTTGGATGTCCATAATCTGGAATTATCTATAATCCGGACCTCAAAGCTACAAACTTTATGCGCATGCGTGTTTAATGTATAAGGGACAGTATATGCTAGGCTAAAATTATCTAAGCCATTTCAGTTAATGTTGCAGATTGCGCTGTTTCTTAATCTTCTAATTGGATCCGGCTTATTATTTTTTGCAGACTGTTAGAACAATTTTATAAAAATTAAGCTTGAACTTTTGATTGTGTCAAAAAGAGTTTTCAATTCTGGAATTGCCAAAGGATCTACAAAGCGAAAGCATGTTTCGATGTCCATTAAAGAAAAAGTGGAATTACTGCAAAAAATGTATAAAGGCCTATCCGTCTCAAAATTATGCGAGAAGTATGGCATTAGAAAGCCCACTATATATGACACAAGAAAAAGGAACTTTTTGAATTTTTTGTGGAAGCATCTTAAACAACTTACATTGAAAGAAATGTTTAATAAAGTAAACAAATAAATATTAAGCTTTTTTTTGTAAATTTTGATACCCTTTAGATCATAATTGTTCTTTATTTCATAAATTACGATTTCATGCTTTTAATTGTATAATTTCTGCATGCCATCTTACCAGATTTAAATTGATGATCTATAATCCGGAAAAAAACCCTAATCCGGAATCGCCGAAGTCCCGACGAGTCCGGATTATGGACTTTGTATTGTACCACTTTTTCCTAATAATTCTAAGATCATTCAGACATCATTTTTGACTATAAACATAGACTTTTAGGTATGTGAATTGTTGTTGTCCTTTCAGATTCCACTTTACAGGGCAGAGCTAGTCAATATAAATCAGCTGTATTTTTAAAAGTTCAAGAGTGCTAATTATTATTCAAATATTTATCTGATTTCCAAAAGGTGATCGTTCTACAAGCCATATATAACATCACTGTGGCATACTTGGAAATAAAACAGCGGATGATTTAGTAAGAAAAGGTACCAAAATAACACAGAGTACTTCCGATGAAATATTTAAAACAGCTGGTAAGATCATAGACAACCAGGCTGAAAGTTTCATTTGTAATCTTCAAAATCTCATTAAAAATAAAGATTTTGAAAATTTACCAGATTGATGTCTAGAGAATGCAGTAACAGCTTTCCGAATAACAGTTGAACATGACTGCTTGGTTGCCCATTCGAACAGTGTTGGAATTTTCGATACTATTCTTGAGGGCCTCTTCTGCAGGTCCAGCTTCAAGAATGGTGATCACCTCATCCTTTGTTCTGCTTTAATTATTTAAACATTACTGGGAAGTTGAAGATCACATGAAGCTTTTTTCATAGTAAAGTAAAAGCCCAAGCATCCGGCTTTAAACTAACCAGAAAGTACAAGTAACCAGCATATTTTTTAACTTAAAAAAAAAACTTTTTTTTTTTCTTTAACTTAAAATTTAGAAAATAAGAAATTTGTAACTCCGCTCAAAACAAGAAAAAAAAAAAAAAAAAAAAAAAAACTTGAATAGGATTACTGTTTGAATCAAACAAAAACTGGCTACAAACAGTGCAATTTGGTGCTAGTAATGAATAAGCGTGACGTAATACTCTGTGTTAACCCGATTAATTCTAGATCAGACGGTTGCATTTAAAAAAAAAAAAAAAAAAAAAAAAAAAACGATATAAGTTAACTTTTACTATTTTACAATCACATTTTGAAAAAAATGATTAAAGTTTGCGACTTGTCTTCAACTTAACAGCATGCTTTAGAGTATTTTCAAAAGTATGGGATTCTAGCATTAAAAAAAGTGCGACTTGTGAGGAAATGGATAAACACTGGCTCTGCAACGTGAAAAATTATAACAAGCGGTTTGAGGTTTAATGTGTTATTCTCGTAACATAAATATGTTAATTATCTAACTAAACAAACAGCGATCTGTGCCTTCAGACTTCTGTGTGTATACGAACCAGTTTCCCATAGAAAGGTATCTCTTCCCTTAGGCAGATAGCCCTCGAGTGCTTTGCCATACCTAAATAAATCAAATTTCAAACTTTTGTTGGAATGACTGATGCAAGTTTGGTGATTTGTTCCCCAATTTTCGTGGTCTACAGAGTTTCCTAATCAAATATTATATTTCCCTTTAGCGTTTATGTCCTGAATATCCTTTTTTCATTCGAAATCTCACATAATTTCGATGTAACCATTTCATATTCGAGTTGATAACAAGTGAAATGAATTTTCTTTAAATTTTAGCCTGGAAATTTTTTTCTTCCATTCATTTGGCTTTTCTACCATGAACTGCATTTTTTGTATGGCGAATTATCCACAATCCGGCATTTCCCGGCCGGAATTCTGATTCTGCTGTTTAATTTTATCTGCATGTTTATACGTGTATTTTATTTGTATCTTATCACCTAAGGACAAGTTTCCAAAAGCTTTTGGTACATTGAAAATTAAAAAAAAAAAAAAAAAATGCTGCTACATATGTTACTCTATTTGTTATGTTATTATTTACCTTTGCCGCCCTGAGGCACTACACAAAAGGGAAAGATGCCTTCGTGGAGGGCTTTCCAAGGTAAACTGGCCTCGTATTAACACATTACACTTAGAAAAACTGCAAAAACGCCCATACAGCCAGAACGTTCGTGGGATTCAAACCTCTGACCGAACTACCAGTGTTCAGGGACTTCACTGCTCGGCCGCCAGTGGACCTCTATTCGTTATCGGAAATTAAATGCAAAAAGTTTGACTCCTGTATGACAAAAATTATCTGAGATATTTAATTCCAAAGTATGAGATTTTTCACTTCTATTCAAATTTCATTGAGGGATCAGTTAATATGTAAGTTAGAACAATCCAATGTTCATTTTTCCCCATTAAATGCCATTCAGTGATATTGTTTTGTGATTTTCTAATGTGTTTAATTTATAATTTTCTTGCATTTGGTACACCAAAAGAATTTTCACGCGAGTAATTCATAAGTTTTTAGTCTAAAAATATGTTATTAATATTTTCATGAAATTTTATAATTTTAGTAACAATCTGGCAGTGGTACAAAAAATTCAATAAATTACAAATAGGTTTCATTTTTAATTGATGCAAATTATTTTATTAGTTGGCTGTGTGCTATTATTGAAGTCTGCCAACGCTTTAGAACACGCTTTCTGTAAGATCTCCATTTTGAGAAGACTGATATTGGTCAATACTTTTCACAATAATCTACATAGAAATATTCTTCACGTAATCTGTTGTTATGGGAAACTTTCTTTTTTTTTTTTTTTTTTTCTAAACTGATATTTTATTTTTAATTACATGTACGGGCAAGCATTTCTCTCTTCACTTTTGCAAAGAATATGTATTGGGTTTGGTTTGTTTACGCCTGTTGAATATGATCTCCGAATTAATATTAAATATCTAGGTTAATTTGTGTCTTATGGGAGTCAAACCTTTTGTGTTTTACCTTTTATACTGAGTGTAATGCTTTCCTAAATATAATTATGGGGATCAGAGAAACCTGTAAAAAGTTAGATTTTGTAATTTTTACAAAATTAATATCTTTAAATTTAAAAATACGAAAACATGAACTTTTTTGTCATTTAAAACATTTCTGTAACTGCAAATGTATGTCTGCAACAAACAGTTCTGAAAACAAAGGCAAGTAAATACTTTTGTGGTCATGGTGTAAATTATTTCTGTATGTATTATTTCAAGTGTTATTTGCTGTCTATCAGAAAGATAGTTTTTTAATGTTTTCATTTAAAAGCTATAAATCATTACATATATTGTAAGATCTGATTCGTTTTGCTATCATCCAAGTAATTCGATCTTTATAGTAAGCTTGGCTAATTCTTGCACCGGCATGAAGAATAACAGCACTGGAGAAAGTGTGTAAATAGATTTTTTATTCTCAAACTCTTTAACAAAAGGCATGTCCTTCGTGCTCACAATAACACCGACTACTCGCGGTGAGAACTTAAGGATAATTTTACAATAAATTGAGAAAGGTAAATAGTATTGCTAGACTACACAATTTACTTGAAGCTAACAGGTTGACTCGGCAACCTACATTGGCGATAGACTTAATAAACGGCTAGAGTGCATAGCTGCAACTAAGATTAATAGCTGGAGGACAAAATAGCAAATGTGCACTACACTAGCGAAATCACGCTCTGTCGAACGTTGTCGTTTCCATCTGTTTAAATACTCTCTTCACTTAATTTACATCTAGGCGAGGATGCAAGGGGAAATAAGAAGTTCAGAAACCAAAATTAAAATAGTTGGTTGCTCAAACTAAGGGAAACCATACAGTATTATATTTCTGCATATATAGAGAGCTATGACTATAAAATATAAGAGAGATGAATATATATTTGATGAATATCGAAGTGCAGAAATATAGTTTACTTTGTTTCTATAAAGGCCTCAAATGAAAAAAATATCCACACACTGCTCAACCTTTACTTCAAAACAATATTAATAGACATTTGTGTGTCTTGTGTTCTCATAAGTTCATCAGTGCTTATTCGTGTTCATCTTGCTGACTAATAGTGAAAATGTCTACAATTCCTTTATTTTAAAGGCGAGCAAGCTATTATTTAATGGCACAAAACTAAAAAATTAAGTGTATAAAGACGTCTTGTTTTTATCTGTGAAAATAAATATTTTTGATTTTATGAACAAAATACAGTACAAAGTCCGTAATCCGGACTTGTCGAGACTTCGGTTTTCGTATTTTTAAATTTAAAGATATTAATTTTGTAAAAATTACGAAATCTAACTTTTTACATGTTTCTCTGATCCCCATAAGTATGACTTCGGCGATTCCGGATTAAGGGTTTTTCCGGATTATAGATCATCAATTTAAATCTGGTAAGATGGCATGCAGAAATTATACAATTAAAAATATGAAACCGTAATTTATAAAATAAAGAGCAATTATGATCTAAAGGAAATCAAAATTTACAAATAAAAGCCTAATATTTATTTGTTTATTTTATTAAACATCACTTTCAATGCAAGTTGTTTAAGTTACTTCGTTTTTGCGCTAAATGCGCATGCGTAAATGCATTACGCACATGCATAAAGCGTACAAAAAAAAGTTTGTGGCTTTGAGGTCCGGATTATAGATCATTCCGGATAATGGACATCAGGGTTACAGACTTTGTATCCTTATTTTACGAAAGTTAAGTCCCATATAATTTTGTAGTATTTTATGTATGTTTTGTAGGATTATTTTGTAGGATTTTTTACTACAAAACTATATATATATATACACAGAAAAAGAGACATTGTTGGCAATTAAAATTACTACACCAAGAAGGAAAGCAATCGATATTTATTGTACTTATAAGTATAATGGGAGGAAGACATTATTGAATTTTCAGATGGCGTAGTATTCGGTGCACAGAGCTGTCACCTTTGGCAGCAACAACGGCTGTAATCTGGCTGAATATCGAATCGAACTGAAGTTGGATTACATATACTGGTGCTTCATTCCATGTGGCTTCAGTTCTATGTCAGAGTTCATCAATCATAGTGGCTGCGAAGTGGTGGTGTTCCGTTCTCATGGCAATCCATGATCAGGTGTTCTGACTGGGTGAGAGATCTGGAGAACATGCTTGTCAGTTGAACACTCTGTAACGAGGAAGGTCAGGATAGCACAGGCAGCATGCAATCGTGCATTATCTTGTTGAAACACGGCTTCAGGCTGGCTTCAAAGATAGAGCACAGCTATGAAGCTATGAGCCTTAACATGTAAGAAATGTAACGGCGGCTGTCTGCATTATTGGCTATGTGAAAAATAGGTAACCGGGGGGTACGTAACTATTTGCACGCCAGCGACGTCAACCTTATCCTCTGTCTGTTCCTGCCAGTATTAAACCAACTGTGCAATCATCCTGTCAATACTGAATTTAGATGGCATAGCTTTGTGCGTGTACCCTAGAATTCTAATCATTTGTATTTCCCAGCATGTATTAGCTTTGATGCAAATTTGACTTCTATTGCAGAGTTCATCATGGTGTAGCAGTTTTAATGGTCAGCAGTGTATGTATATTTTTTAATATGAGGGCTAATAAATGAAAACTTGCTACACAAAATATATTTTCACCAACTACGAACAGCTGTGCTATAACAAAGATGTAGATCCAAAATCCGCTGAATGTAAAAATCCAAACACTACAGCCAAGCAACCTTGTGAAATACGAATATTTTTTATTGCCATCTTATGTTTCACACATTAAAGGCCAGTATTCTTTACAGACTTTACTTTCACTCATGAAGCTGTGTATGTTATGTTTCGTTGTCTATTTATTAATTAAGCTAAATTAAAGGAAGAAGTTAAATTCAGTTTTATTTATGAAACTAAATTCATATAGCACTAAGAATTTGTGAATATTGTTACTGCTCAGTTTTGTTTCATTGTTTAAATCTGCTTCGTTTACCCTCTTCTACCATTTGTTAATTTTTCAGCTACTGTTAATTTTATGTTTAAGAATTAATTGGATTAAGCTTTATATTTATAGGTGGCAAAGTTAAATATTAAAAATGCATATTGAGCTGGAATTGTTCCTCATTTTAACTCTTTGCACTCATATTACAGAATATTGCATTCATTCAATAATTTGGCATTTGTGAGACTAATTTTTTTTTTTTTTTTTTCATTTTTGAGTTTATGAGTACGTTTTTAAGGGTCTGTTTTCATGACAGTTGATTTCAGGAAAATATATGAAATTTACCACCAGCTTGTGTGGAAAATATTTTCCACTTTAGTGCAAATTGTACATGATTCCAGAAAATGATGCAGTCATTTAATTTTTAATTGCAAAAGAGGATTAATGTGGGCTTTTCTGTATCAGTATGTGCAGCACAGAATTTATTCAGAATCATTTATTGATAAATTCAAGCCAATAAAAGATACTAAATTTTGATGGAATTGCTTTTTGAATAAGCGGATTTTCTGCATCTTACTTGTTGAATTACTTCTGCGTCTGTGATTTGTTTTAACTACAGGTTCAGTGCTTATTTAACTTCTAGCAGTTTTTTTTTTTTTTTTTTTTTTTTTTTTTTTGAGTTTATCAGCTGCAATTAATAAACATACTGTCTTGATAAATGAAATCTTACTGGTATAATTGACTTCTGATAAATTGCTTGATAAGTAAGAAAGAGTAAAAGAATAGGAAAAAATAGAACTCCTTCATTATTTGTGTTTCATATGCTTTTCATATCATGTAGCATGTTGCAAAGCCAACTGATGCAGACCAAATGTTAATTAAGTTGCAATCTATCCGCCATTTATTCTGTGAAAAGGAAGGAGTATGGTAAACTGGGAGTGGAGTATTGTATCCATATAACAGTCTATGACTTAAAAATCAATGCATATTAAGGGTCTGAAAGCATTGACAGTTTAGTGAATCAAATATTATGCAAATGTGCTGGCTTGTAAAACTAATGCTGTACAGGAATATCAATACTATGAAACTTACAAGGCAGCACATTCATCAATATATTGTTGGTAAACATTTCAAATTAAAATTTTCTTTGCATTTTATCATTTTTTTAAATTTTTTTATTATTGTACATTGCACAAAGCATAAAATGTAATATTTCAATATGTCAGGATCTGGCATTAAAGTAATATCTCTGATGACATGTTATATATTTGTATTGAAGTAAACTTTTATTTGTTAATAATAAGTGCATATAATAGTGCTAAAACATTTATGTGAACAAATTAAATCATTTTTGAACAAATTAAATATAATTTGTTTGTTAGAAGTTATATATGCATTATGTATTAAATTATGTATGCATGTATAGTTATGCTTTATTTTTTAATTTGCCCCCCCCCAAGTGCATAATCAATAATAGTTAATGGATTTATCGTATTTCTGCAGGTGAAACTCACCGTTTCTTCTGCATCTAATGGAGCACTGTTATCGAATTTTCATCCTAGATATGTAAGCATACAATATTAAAATACATTTAATATCAGATCTTAAAAGTTTTTTTTTTTTTTTTTTTTTTTTCCCATTTTCAAATTTTTAGTGCATTTCTTAGAATGTATTAAGTGTGGTATTTATAAAATTAGAGTGCTATTCTGAGGCAACTTCTTGATGAATCAGATGTTGTGAGAGAATCAAAATCACTTTTTCAACATATACCATATGGACTTTTTTATCTTGTCAATGAAGCAGGTAGTTCCAGAGATGTAAGTATATGAAAACTTTATTTTATCTGTTGAAAATTTATTTACATTTTAATGCTCAGCTCCACATAAATTAATCTGTTTAAATTCGATTCTTTTTATTTCTCCAAAGCTATCATTAAAAGATCCGTCTTTTCTTCTGAAATATGTCTCATTTATACTTCAAAAGTAAAAACCAGGACTGCCTTGTGTTAGAGAACAAATTGTAGCCTTCCCTCTCACACAAGATGCCTCCATAATGAGTAATGAGAGCTCATGTTTTTGTGAAATGTGGTTTCATGAAGCTAAATCATTCAGTTCAGATAGCAGGGAGGTGTAAACAGAATTAACAGGTCAGCAAGCCTGCCAAAAGCTCTTCCTCGAACTCACAAACTCTGTGTTTGTATACTTGTACATTAACTAATTTGCAGCCTGGTGAAAGTTCACAAAAGTAGAAGTAATAACAGAGGCAAACTAATAAGATAACTGGATTAATTAACATAAAACCTTACAGTCGCTCCTACCAGAATTAAAATAATTTTGAAACAAATGTCTTAATGACATTGGAAAAGAACAGCAAAATCTAAACAAAGTAAAGTTTCTAAATATCTTGCAATTTTACACTGTAACATTTCATTGGAGGCTCAAGATTTCCTTACAGCAAAAGCTGGAAAAGAAAATACTTTAATGTGCATTTCAAGACATTTTCTACACAGAAGCTATGCAAGTGGTAAACCCCACTGTAGTAGGTGGAAGAGATGTCACAGAAAGGGGGCCTTTCTTTGTCTATGATGCTGTCATTTTGGAATCATGTGATACCCTGAAATTATGTATGCACCGCCATTATGGTTGATGGAACATGGAATTCTCATTATTTCTTTGTGGCAACGAGATTATTTTTTTAAGTTTTGCTCTTACTTTGTGGCAGTGACTATTTCCATAGACATAATATAATATAAATCTGTTTGACCGCTGTGCCGCTATATCATGGAGATATTACTATGCATTGTAACAGCAGCACAGGATGGAATTAATTGAAGCAATCTGAGGAGAGAGTAATTTGTTTCATTTTGCAATAGTTAAAAATATTGCATATTCATAATTTTTTTAGTAATGTACATGAAATAATGTTACATAATATGCTATCTTTTTTCAAAAGACAGATTAAGATTTTTAATGAAAAACTAAATACTGAAATTTTTATGCATATTTCTTTCCCAATAATTTCTTTATCCTTAGATTTTTTTTTACATCATCTCACATATTACATAACTTACATATAATTTAAGAAAAAGTCGTTCATGGTGAAATACACTTTAAATGTTTCATTACATGCCTGAACTGTTTAAATTAATTTGCCCATTTTCTCTTTGAGCTGATTAATACATAGATCGCTCACACTGGCATTTAAATTCAAGTCATAATAAACTGAGTAAAAAATTTGATATTATTTTTTACTTCCTTGTATGAGGTAAAGGAAGTATTGTAATTGTGAATAATTTCGGATATCATAATTCGGTAGAAATATCCATTTTAACCACTTCAGAACCCATTTGGACAATTTTTTTTGACGTGACATCTGTGCATGTGGACAGAATAAAGGATATTTGTTTCCAAATAGGGTTGTAAAATAGATTTAGTAAAGATTTTTTTTTCGTGACATCTGTGCATACGTATAACAAATAATAAAGGGGAAATAATGAAAGAAGAGGAATTCAATCAACTCCAACATAACATCATCAGGAGGAGATACATTGAAGTTAATTAAGATTTTTCTCCATAAGAAATTTTAAGCTTTCGGAATTAGCTGATGTACTATTTTTATATATTTTTTAAATCTTAATAGTTTACCCAAAAATTCCGGCCCTTTTTAAAGCAAGAAAAATTGCAAAAATACAAAGTAAAATCATTGATGAAAATTTTTTCAAATTAAAAAGATCTTTCCTAAAATCAAAACTTATCCAAAATACGTAGAAGAATTAAAATTTAATAATTTTTTTAAACCAAAAATAATCCATAACTAAGCAAAAATTATAAAACACAAATTGTGCGAGAACCTCCTTTCAAACATAAGTTTGAAAGAATGAAGAAGCCATTAGATTCCAAGATGCCCAAGGGTTGCCACTTGTGCCTCTTTGGCAAAACTAAAAACCATAGTTGAGAAAGGTATCCCTTGAAAGGCGATTTAAATTTATGGAGCAAAGAATTTCAGAGTTCAGAAAAAAAATTTAATTCAAATAAAAAACTGACACTTGAAATGTAAACTAAAAAGAGGACAAAAAATTATTCCTAATTGTAAAATGTATTAAATACTTCCAAATTAAAACCCAAATATGAGTTTAAAAATGCAAGAAAACTGCAATAAAAATCACACCCTTACGTGGCTTTGTGAGCTGTTTTTTTATTCTTATATGTTTGTAAATTATATTTTTTTCTTCAAAAGTGATTGAAGTATATTGTTCTTACATTGTTAAAATTTTTATGCCTTTTGTTAATCTGCCTGCAATAGTAGAATTATCAACAATTTAATGGGATTAAGCCTAAATTGTGCATCTTTTGCTTTAAAAGTGATTGAAGTATGTTGTTCTTATGTTCCAGTTTAGGTTTTTATGCCTTTCGTTAATCTGTATGCAATAGTTATAGAATTATCAATAATTTAAAAGTGTAAGTGGACCTAAGCCTAATGAGGCAGAATTTGTTTAAATATGAAACTCTTAGTAGTCTAGTGAATCAAGACAGTTGGTGGAACAATTTTAGGATCTTTCTGCGAAATGGTGGGAAGTTCACTATATTTTGGTGCACTGAACATTTTATGTTTCTGCATGTTGGAAGAATTGTTTGTTTTTGTATCGAAACTCTAATTTTAATTGCAAAAATTGATTTTAACTTTTTTTTTACTGTATTCAGTGGTTTATGTTTTTTGCATTTTACAGTTTGTTATGAAAATGTTTTGAGTGTTTATGTATTTTTGCCTTTACATGAAGTGAGAACTCAATTGACTGGATAAGAAATATATCTATAATGAATTTTTATGAAATAAGTTTAAATTAAGTGCAGCAGAAAATGTGCATAATTTAATAGGCACATGGCTTCCTAGTATGGCCTATTAAATCATCAGATTTTTTTTATGCTTAATGCAAAATTAATATTACTAGTTTCCTCACAAGTTACATTATACTTGGAGAATAAATTGACACATGTTATTAAAATGAAACAAAATATCTTAGAATGGCAAGCTAAAACTATATTTAAGCAAAAGCAAAAGTAAGAGCTTTTGCAATGCGGAAAATTCAGTGGTTATTTGTATAGCAACTAAGCAACACTATATTTTCTTTTATATATTCTATTTACTATATTTTCTTTTGAAAATTTTCCTTTCTTCCAGGATGAAATAATATTTCTAGTGTACTTTCCGGCCAAATTTGGAATAATTATGTATTTTATATGCAATTTTTTCATAATTGTGAAAGTGACAATTATATATACTTATTAGGATCCTGTCTTGTATAAATATCCTCCAGAAAATACACCTCTTTTGAATCTTACAAGTATGTTTATGACAATAGGACACATGATTCCTGACATTGATTTAAGTACCCCACTTCTTAGGTATGCTTAACTTCATTTTATTTGTTAATTTTTTTTTTATTTGTTTGTTTGTGTGTATCTGTGCATGTGTTCGTGCATTTTCTAGCAAATGCAAGTACTGTATATTCCGTCATATAATTTGTACCTACACTACATTTAACTCATAAAGAAAAGGGTGTGTGCAAACATGCACCCTTTTCTTTATGAAGAAACCCAAAATGTACACGTGTGATGCTTTTATCTTTTGAAAGTCATTCAGTTGAAGATTTTTCCAAGGCTTTCAAAACAGTCGCACACTGAATTGACAAGGGATAAGAGGAAAAATATGTGCTTGAGGGAGTAAAATAATTCTGTAAACAGGGTGGGTTATGTTTAATGTTGGTGTACACAAAATTGTTGTTCTAGATTTTTGAGTAAAGGGGGACACAATTTGAGGTGATAATGCATTTTCAACTTAAATGAATTCTCTGAAATATGAGTCAGATGTTTTTTCATTTTCCAGTCATTTAAATCTGTGATTCTGAAGTGAACACTGAAGGCTTTAGTAAATCGCATTTGCCTTAGTTAAAATATGGTTGATCTAATGTTTCTTTTAGTAGTAAATATGATTCCTGCCAAATGAAACAAACATAGTGCTAATTTCAAAAGCAAAGTCATTCCGTTTTCGAAAGAAAACGTAATGCAGTGCTGCAGCAAGGATGTTTGGTGTCGCAAGTAAAGAAAAATGCAGTCACAAAAATTAGTATGCCAACAAATAAATGTGCTTTGCATAAAGAAGTAACAAAATATCCTATCGTAGAAGAAAGTGTTGCGAAACTGGGTTCTAGAAAATCACTAGAATTGATTGATTATAACAATAAACAGCATAGGTATATATGCCTTAAAATGGGCAAAAAAGAATGCAAATGAAAGTAAAAACTTTTAAGCAATTTTGAGTTGGTGTAGTCGATTTATGGCAGGGAATAATTTTGATCTATGAGGAAAAACAAAGGCAAAAAGAAAATTTACTGCCACATATTGGATACATGGGTGAAACTTCGGCAATGTTTCATCTAGAAAATAAGCCAATTGATATAAAAGGGACAAAAACGTTTCACATAAAAACAACAGGTAAGAAAAGTCTCACTTCACTGTAGTGCTTTCCTGCTTGTATGGTACAAAATTAAAGCACATGGTTATTTCTAAGAGAAAGATTTATTTTCCCAAATAGTGTTTTCATTCGTCTAATGGAAAACACAAAGATATTGTTGAGTGTAATACAGCCATGACAGTCATTACAAGCAGATTAATGCCATTGGTTCAGCTGTTGAAAGAGTGTAATACAGCCATGACAGTCATTACAAGCAGATTAATGCCATTGGTTCAGCCTCAGTGGCGGCTCGTAATAAGCACTGCAGAACTGCAGCACCTATTTCCAATTATTATTGTTTTCAATATTCAATATAGTGTGCCCTTTAGTCTTTAATTCTTTCTTTATACTTTTGCGATACATAATCCAAGCTTAATTTCAGTAGCCATCGCCCACTTTATGAAAAAGGTACGAAAGTCTTTGTTTGGAACTGCGTGCTTCACAGTTCCAGCGATGTGGTGTTTGGCTGTTCTGCGCATGCGCACACAGGAAACAGCACGCGAGATGGGTAGATAGAAGAGCACTGTCGCTCTTGCAGTGTTGAAATTCTGGCATGTTGTTGAAAACATGATTTCTTTTTACTCCGCGCGTGTGGTATTCCTGCACAAGGTGGAACTTCAGCATACGGGCCATAAACAGAGTTCATGAGAATTTGCAACCTTTTAAAGAATTGCCTTACTAAAATTCAATCAACATCAAATGCATATCAAGCTATTGCAAAAACAACAGAAATTTTAAAATATCTAAATGATGATAATTTCAAATTTTGGTTAAAGCTTTTTTATCAGATGCCTCATGTTGAAATAATATACAACTAAATGCAATCCAGAAAATTTAAAGTTAATGAATATATAACAAATTTCAAAACTGTTATTTTAGAATTAAGAAACTCAAAGTACTGTGAGAACTTTTCAAAAACACTGATGGCAGAAGCTAAGGAAATATGTGACTTTATACTATATATTGATATAATGCACTGATATTCTTCCATTAAACACTTAGCAGCTGCTAATTTGTTAAACAAGAAATGCTTCGCTAGTTTTAGGAATGAACATTCTACAGAAGAAAGAAGAAATAGTACTGACCACTGTAGCATATCCAATAATTGACAAAGAAAAGCTTGAAACTGAACTAAACGTATACTTGCAAATTAATTGAGCTACTGAAATTTATCTTCGAAAATAATCTAGATGATGTTCTTAGTGAAATTATGAAACTGATAAAAATTCTCTTGAGAGTTCCCGTAACTACATCAGAGGCAGAAGGCTGCTTTTCAGCATTGAAAAAAATGAAAATTTTTCTAAGAAGCACTAGGAATTCGGAAAGACTAAATGCGCTTGCATTGCTTTCAATAAAGAAAAATTTCCTCAGTTGTCATCCAGAGATCAAGGAGAAAATTATTGATCTTTTCTCGCATAAATTAAAACAAGAAGAATGGATTTCATTTTTAAATCAATAGAGAAAGATTGAATTGTAACAATTTTGGTTAAAGTAATTAAGAAATGTTTAATTTTTTTCTTGTAAGATTTCATGAAGTTTCAAAATAAATTTTCTTTTTATACATGTTTGTTTCATTTTAGACAATTTTAAAGCAAAGGTTAATTTTTTTTTTGGAATAGCACCCCCACTAATTTTAGCCATGAGCCGCCACTGTTCAGCCTTTAGATGTGTATATCAAAAAACCATTCAAAGACAATTCAACATGATTGTGGAATGTGTCGATGTTAGTAGGTGAAAAAAAAAACATTTACAAAAAGAAGCCAAATGCATCATGCCAGTCTAGAAATAGTGCCTGAGTGGATAATAAAAGCATGAAGTGAAATTAAACCTGATATAATTCAAAAGTCATTTAAAAATTTAGTGTATTTAACAATTTAGATGGAAGGAAAGATGTATATTTATTTGTGGATCACAGATCAGTGATAGTGAAGATAAAACAGAATTCAATGATGTCCCTGAAGATATAGTCCCTGAAGACAAATATGAGTAACTGTTTATTTTATCTGATAATAGAATTTTTTTAAGTTTGCTATATATGTCATTTCTTTTTGGCAATTTTGTGTTGGTGTAGTCGATTTATAGCAGGGAATAATTTAGATCTATGAGAAAAACAAAAATTTCACGAAGGCTTCTGAAAGATTTGGACAACAAATTAACAAGTTCCCCAGAAATATGTTATTAACCTATAAAGACGACAAAAAAAAAAAAAAAAAAAAAAAAAAAAAAAAAAAAAAAATTACTGTCACATATTGGATATATTTGTGAAACTTTAGTAATGTTTCATATGATAGAAAATAAAACAATTGATGTGAAAGAGACAAAAATGTTTCACATTAAAATAACAGGTAAGAAAATTCTCACTTTTCAATTAGTGCTTTCCTGCTTAGTGGACGGTACAAAATTAAAACACATGGTTATTTTTAAAAGAAAGATTTATTTTCCCGAATGGTGTTTTCATTCGTCTAATGGAAAACATGGAGATGTTGTTGAAAGAGTGTAATACAGCCATGGCAGTCATTCCAGGCGGATTAAAGCCATTGGTTCAGCCTTTAGATGTGTATATCAATAAACCATTCGAAAACAATTGAAAGTGATAGTGGAATGCATGGATGTTAGAAGGTGAAGAAAAACATTTACAAAAAGAAGCCAAATGCATCATGCCAGTCTAGAAATAGTGCATGAGTGGATAATAAAAGCATGAAATGAAATTAAACCTGACATAATTCAAAAGTCATTTAAAAATTTTAGTATATTTAACAATTTAGATTGAAGGAAAGATAGTATTTATTTGTGGATCACAGGACAGTGATGGTGAAGATGAAACAGAATTCAATGATGACCCTGAAGATATAATCTAAGACAAATAATGGAATAGTGCCTGAGTGGATACAAATAGTGCCTGAGTGGATAATAAAAGCATGAAGTGAAATTAAACCTGATATAATTCAAAAGTCATTTAAAAATTTAGTGTATTTAACAATTTAGATGGAAGGAAAGATGTATATTTATTTGTGGATCACAGATCAGTGATAGTGAAGATAAAACAGAATTCAATGATGTCCCTGAAGATATAGTCCCTGAAGACAAATATGAGTAACTGTTTATTTTATCTGATAATAGAATTTTTTTAAGTTTGCTATATATGTCATTTCTTTTTGGCAATTTTGTGTTGGTGTAGTCGATTTATAGCAGGGAATAATTTAGATCTATGAGAAAAACAAAAATTTCACGAAGGCTTCTGAAAGATTTGGACAACAAATTAACAAGTTCCCCAGAAATATGTTATTAACCTATAAAGACGACAAAAAAAAAAAAAAAAAAAAAAAAAAAAAAAAAAAATTACTGTCACATATTGGATATATTTGTGAAACTTTAGTAATGTTTCATATGATAGAAAATAAAACAATTGATGTGAAAGAGACAAAAATGTTTCACATTAAAATAACAGGTAAGAAAATTCTCACTTTTCAATTAGTGCTTTCCTGCTTAGTGGACGGTACAAAATTAAAACACATGGTTATTTTTAAAAGAAAGATTTATTTTCCCGAATGGTGTTTTCATTCGTCTAATGGAAAACATGGAGATGTTGTTGAAAGAGTGTAATACAGCCATGGCAGTCATTCCAGGCGGATTAAAGCCATTGGTTCAGCCTTTAGATGTGTATATCAATAAACCATTCGAAAACAATTGAAAGTGATAGTGGAATGCATGGATGTTAGAAGGTGAAGAAAAACATTTACAAAAAGAAGCCAAATGCATCATGCCAGTCTAGAAATAGTGCATGAGTGGATAATAAAAGCATGAAATGAAATTAAACCTGACATAATTCAAAAGTCATTTAAAAATTTTAGTATATTTAACAATTTAGATTGAAGGAAAGATAGTATTTATTTGTGGATCACAGGACAGTGATGGTGAAGATGAAACAGAATTCAATGATGACCCTGAAGATATAATCTAAGACAAATAATGGAATAGTGCCTGAGTGGATACAAATAGTGCCTGAGTGGATAATAAAAGCATGAAGTGAAATTAAACCTGATATAATTCAAAAGTCATTTAAAAATTTAGTGTATTTAACAATTTAGATGGAAGGAAAGATGTATATTTATTTATGGATCACAGATCAGTGATAGTGAAGATGAAACAGAATTCAATGATGACCCTGAAGATATAATCTAAGACAAATATGAGTAACTGTTTATCTGATAATGGAAATTTTTAAGTTTGCTATATATGTCATTTCTTTGAAATAGACAGTATTTAGGAACATCTAGAAATTCAATTTTCTTGTGCTTTTCCTTATTTTTAAATTGATAATTTTTATATCTGGCATGTAATGTGCACCCATAAGTTACAGTCTTATTTTTTGTGTCAAAAGTGTGCATTATATGCTGGAATATGCAGTACTTAAAGAACTTATAATATTAAAGTTCTTTTAATCTTTCATTAACTTATTATTTTTAAGTTTAATCTTTCATTCTATAATTGTAATATATATATATGTGGCGTTCCGACAGATACTTCAACTTCTATTCATGAGATGGCGCCACGTGTAAAATCAAGTTCTTAATCGGAGCAGCAAAGCGACATCTTTACTCACTCAGACTTCTCGTCGGACAAGGGTACGCGACGCTGGCATGAACTGTGTTCCGAGCTCTGTGTTGATCTCTGCAATGTAATTTAAATTGTAATTTAGTATTTAATATATTCTTTTGTTATAGGAGATTGTCTACTCTTATTTTCTTTAATTATATCATGCATTAAGCACACACGACCACCAAAAGTGGTGACCTTTTGACTGAGCACGCTACTGACAATGGATTTTCAACGACCCTAAGCCACGTGCATCCAAGGCATTCTGAAGAACTGACTAAAAATAACAACGAATATGGACATTAAACGTATGCTACAACGTACCCCTTCAGTTATTTCTAGAAGTATTGATATATATTGCTTGTGTTTTTTCAAAGTCGTGCATATCATCGCAAGGAGCTTCAGCAAATCATTAATGTGATCTGTTCCGTTCCGCTGACTTCGCCAGTCGTGCAATAATTCTTCGATCATTCAACTTTTGTGACAAATGTGATACAATAGTGATTTTCGCTAAATGTGCTACATCAGTAATTTTTCTGCAACGTGCTACGGCAAAATTCTTCCCTCAGTGTTCGAAAGTAGCGAATTTTTTTCCCATGTGCTACAGGAGTGATTTCATTTTTCCTTCGAAAGTGCCTTTCATTGTGAAGTGGTGATATTGTGCGCGCGCAATACAAAATGAACGCATCATTTTTTTTTCTCAAATAAGGGTTTCTTTTCAAATGCATTTCGGTAAAATATTATTTGTGTGTGTAATTGCTGACCCTGTCTTATTTGTGTGTGTATCGTTATGTAAATTTTTTCTGCATGGTTAAAATATTTATTGTTATCATGGTAAAATATCAATAGTGTATCTTCATGCTACAATATTTGTGCTGTTAAGTGTGTATTAATTAAAGTGAAAATTATCTATCAGTATGCCCGACGATATTCCACCAGAGCCACAAATCACACGCGTTGCGGTGAAGCCACCGCCTTTCTGGAAAAATAATCCTTCATTGTGGTTCGCTCAGATCGAAGCACAATTTTCTATTGCTCGCATTAGTGAGGATTCTACAAAATTCAACCACGTAGTTGCAGCAATTGAGTCTGATATTCTGAATTCAGTGCATGACTTAATTCTCAAACCACCTGATTGTGATAAATACTCCAAACTGAAACAGCGGCTCATTGAAATCTATTCAGAAAGTGAATCTTCAAAAATACGTACTTTACTACAACGACTTGAACTTGGAGATCAGCGACCTTCATACTTGCTGTCACGAATGCGTGATCTGGCAGGAAGCCATTTTAGTGACGACTTGTTGAAGTCACTATGGCTTTCGCGTCTCCCTAATAACATACAAATAATTCTTGCTGCTTCCAATGAAGATCTAACCCGTTTAGCAGCAATGGCTGACAAAATTAATGAACTTGTTACTCCAGCTTATGTCAGTGCTGCTAATGCTGCACCTTCCAGTTCATCCCTCGAACAACAAGTGGCTGAATTGACCAAAAAAGTATCTGAACTCTCTACAGGTCTTCATGCTTCACGGAGATACAATCGATCAAATCAGGGCCCACGTAATAAATTTCGTGCTCCAAGCAGGAATCGATCTCGTCACAATACTCGAACGCAGTACAAAGATCCCACAAGTGGATCCCACAAGGCATATGTTTTTATCATATGAATTTTGGCTCGCAAGTGTGCCCCTCCATGCACTTTTGTACAAGCGGGAAACTAAATGGGCGGTCTTCTGCTGGCCAACAGAATGTCCGCCACATTGACAGAATAGTACTGGCTGATCGTTCAACTCAGTTATGTTTTCTAGTAGATACTGGAGCTGACATATCAGTGCTCCCGAGAACTAAAACAAATGCTCACCAACTTAATAAACTTGTACTGTATGCAGCCAATGGTACCCAAATTGCAACCTACGGCACCAAACTATTGACACTTGATTTAAACTTGCGCCGGACTTTCAACTGGCCTTTTATTATTGCGGATGTAACTCAAGCAATTATTGGTGTCGACTTCTTGACACATTTCCACCTTCTAGTGGATGTCAAGAATAATTGTTTAATTGATGCTACAACTCAGCTGACATCACAGGGCCAAGCTTCTCACGTATCAAACGTACCTACCAACATAAGTGTTTTATCGGGCAGCACACGGTTTCATCGGTTATTAGCAGAATTCCCTGACATTTTAAACCCATCCAAATCAGGGCAGCATACTCATCAGCCAGAAGTGTATCATCACATTGAAACACATGGCCCACCTGTATTTTCCAAGCCTCGTCGTCTTTCTCCAGAGATGCTAAAAGCTGCTCGTAAAGAATTTGAATTCATGCTAGCACAGGGAACCATTCGCCCATCTAAAAGTCCATGGGCCAGTCCACTTCACATGGTTAAAAAGTCTAATGGTGACTGGCGGCCTTGTGGAGATTATCGTCGACTTAATGCCGTCACAGTCCCTGACAGATATCCAGTCCCACATATCCAAGACTGTACCCATCTTTTTCATGGAACAAACATATTTTCTACCCTCGATCTTGCCAGAGCATATCATCAGATCCCAGTGCATGCTGATGTGCCTAAGACCGCAGTGACTACACCATTTGGTCTCTTTGAGTACTTATATATGCCATTTGGCCTTCGCAATGCTGGCCAAGCATTTCAGCGTTTCATACACCAAGTACTGTCTGGTCTCGATTTCTGCATCCCATATTTTGATGATATCCTGGTTGCATCTACAGATGCGGAAGAACATTTTCAACATCTGCGTCAGATTTTCACTCGCCTTAAAGATCATGGATTAAAACTAAATCCATCCAAATGTGTACTTGGTCAACCCTCAGTTTCCTTTCTTGGATGTCTTATCACCCAGAATGGAGTCAAACCTTTACCGGAAAGAGTCAAAGTAATTAACGACCTACCTCAGCCCAAAACCATCTCTGAACTGAAGCGTTTTCTAGCAATGTTAAATTTCTACCGACGCTTTCTGTCAAATGCCGCAAAAACACAAGCCTGCCTACATGAGTTTCTGAAGAATAGCAAAAAAAACGATCAACGAGCTGTCCCTTGGACTGAATCTGCATCTGCAGCATTCGTGCAATGCAAACACGATCTGGCAAATGCAGCCACACTTTCTTATCACTCACCTAGTGATCAGCTCTCTATAATGGTAGATGCATCTGACACGGCCATAGGAGCAGTGCTTCAAGCCCATACCACTAAAGGACTTTCCCCAATGGCATTCTTTTCCAGAAAACTTACTACTGCAGAAAGGAAATACAGCACATATGACAGAGAGCTACTTGCTGTGTACTGTGCTGTTAAATACTTCCGGCACAACTTGGAAGGACACGACTTCATCATTTTCACCGATCATCGACCATTAACCTTCGCTTTTAGAAAAAACTCTGACTCATGTTCTCCTCGTCAGCTTCGACATCTGGATTTCATCGCCCAGTTTAGTACAGATATCAGATATGTCTCTGGTACTGATAATTGTGTCGCTGATGCCTTGTCTCGGGTAAACAATATCAACCTCACTACCCCAGATTTCTCTGAAATTGCAAAAGCTCAATTGCATGATGAGGAACTCAAGAACCTAATCTCAAATCCACAAACCTCCCTTCAGTTACAACCGCTGCACATTGATCCAACGCTTAAAATTTACTGTGACATAGAGAACAATAGAATACGTCCCTATATTCCTGTCAATTTTAGACGTGAAGTGTTTAATGCCTTGCACAATTTGGCACATCCTGGAATCCGTGCCACCAAAAAGCTGATCGCAGACAGATTTGTCTGGCCAGCGATGAATCAAGACATCACAGAATGGACTCATTCATGTATTAGATGTCAACGGTGTAAAGTATCCCGTCACACTCACAGTCCCATTCAACAATTTAACCTTCCAGCAAGACGCTTTGATCATGTACACTTAGACTTGGTTGGCCCATTGCCTCCTTCAAATGGTTACACTTACCTCCTCACTTGTATTGATCGGTACACAAGATGGCCTGAAGCCATTCCTATTGAAAATATATCCGCTGAAACTGTAGCTCGAGCATTCATCTCCCAGTGGCTTTCAAGATTTGGCATGCCTACCACCATCACTACTGACCAAGGCCGACAATTTCAATGTCACTTGTTCGCATCCCTCACCTCTCTTCTTGGCATTCGCCATATTCGCACAACACCATACCATCCATCTGGAAATGGGATGGTGGAACGCTTTCACCGATCTCTCAAACAAGGTCTGAACTGCCACAGTAGCACACACTGGACAGAAGCCTTACCCCTAGTCTTGCTTGGTCTTCGCGCAGCATTCAAAGAAGACATTGGTAGCACTTGTGCCGAAATGTTATATGGTGCAACCCTCCGTCTGCCAGGTGAATTCTTTCACCCGGAATCTACTCCAGTAATCGACCCTCCAACATTCCTTCAACGTTTACGTGAGACCATGAGCAATATCTCGCCAACCCCAGCATCTTCGCATAACCAGCCAAGTTATTTTGTACATCCTGCGCTTGAGACATCTTCGCACGTATTCGTGCGCAACGATGCAATTAAGCCAACTTTCACACCTTCATATGATGGTCCATTCAAAGTTGTCAAACGAACACCGAAACATTTCACCATCAACTGCAATGGCAAACAATCAGTGATTGGAATCGATCGTCTCAAACCAGCATTTCTAATGCAAGATCCAACAACTTCCTCATCAACATCACTCCCGGAAGAAAGCTTACATCCCGTTAAAGAGCAACCTAAAACTACCAGATCTGGAAGAAAGGTTAAATTTAACCCAAAGTACTTATAACGTACCGATGGTACTTGGGGGGGAGTACTGTGGCATTCCGACAGATACTTCAACTTCTATTCATGAGATGGCGCCACGTGTAAAATCCAGTTCTTAATCGGAGCAGCAAAGCGACATCTTTACTCACTCAGACTTCTCGTCGGACAAGGGTACGCGGCGCTGGCATGAACTGTGTTCCGAGCTCTGTGTTGATCTCTGCAATGTAATTTAAATTGTAATTTAGTATTTAATATATTCTTTTGTTATAGGAGATTGTCTACTCTTATTTTCTTTAATTATATCATGCATTAAGCACACACGACCACCAAATATATATAAAATTTGTATAATAAAAGTTATAAAAAATGTTTTTGTATATATATATAGTACAAAGTTCGAGATCTGGACGTTCAATATCCGGAATGATCCAAAATCTGGACCTCAAAGCCACAAACTTTTTTTTTTGTATGTTTTACTCATGTGCACTTGATTTTTCCTTCCATAATAAAACATGTGGAGATTTTCACTTAAAAATTCAGAATCTTAACTTCATTAAATAAAATACCTCATTATGAAGAAACAATCATGTAAGCATAAATTTGTGAGATTAATAATTTGGCTCCATAGCTGAGTATCTGCTTGGCATACATCTCAAACCGAAACATTCACCTACTAGTATTTTATACCCCTGACGCCAACCTGGTGAGTCATTATTTATGATATTTTGTTTTCATCACCGCATGTTTAACAGTACGTGACAGCTTCAGTAATGACTCATGCAGCGATGTCTAAACATATTTTTTTATATATATTAGTAATTGAATAACAAGAGTATGGCAACCTTTCATGCTAACGTTACACTTGGCGATGATTATACATTTTTAAATGCTCTAATAGTGACGAGGATAAATTTAACAAAAATTTCTTTTCATATGCTAAAAATAGATTTTATTAATGAAAATCATAGGCCAAAAGATTACATTTAGTGCTATTTTAATTAATAATAACTGATATGTTAGTCACATAAACCCAGAAGAGGCCATACTGGACAAAGACAAAATTTTTGGAATCTGGGGAAGCACCGAGTGGCAAAATTAAGGAATGAGAAATATTTTATAATTTAGGGAAAGCACTGGGATCCAAAATTTAGAAGTTAGGAAGGTGCTTTGTAGCAGAATTTAGGACTCGCAGAGACTGCACCAGGCGGTATCTAGCGCCGGCCCTAGATAAAGCATATCTGGTGTAAGTATATGTGGGTGCTTATTTATTCAGGACTCAGATTAGTTTTAAGCATGTGCAAAAAATAGATATAGGTTTTAGTAAATAACTAAACTAATACTATTCAGGCTTAATTCAGTACGCAACAGAAGCAAGACAAAATTTAGCGGAACAACTTATCTTTCGTTGCCAATCTTATGATACATAGCCAATAATATGTAGCAGACGCTATTAAGCTAGGCTAAAATTATCTTTACTGATTCAAAGGCATTTCAAATGTAGCAGACTGTGCTGCTCCTTAATCTTCTAATTTGATCCAGCTTATTATTTTTTGAAGATTGTTATTATTATAACAATTTTATAAAAAATTAAGCTTGAACTATTGATTATGTCAAAAAGAGATCTAGAAAGCAAAAGTACGTTTCAGTGTCTATTAAACAAAAAATGGAATTGCTACAAGAAAGGCATATTTGTCTTGAAATTATGCAAGGAGTATGGCATTGGAAAGTCAACTGCATATGACATAAAGAAGAATATTTTGATTTTTTGTCGATTCCGACACCACACTCCCAATGAATAACAGAAAAACTGTTCGTTATGCTAAAGTGATGACTAAATGGGTCAGACAGAGTAGCAGCGACAATGTGCCATTGATGGGTCTAATGCTGATGGTTCAAGCCAATATATTTCAAGCAGAAATGAACTTAAAAACTGAATTCGACAGGTTGGTTAACCAAATTTCAAAATCGCCATGGTATAAGGCAATTAAATATTTCAGGTGGAAAAGCTTCAGCTGATGCTAAAGCTACTGAACAATTTGCAGATGAATTCATTGAACTACTAGTGAACAAATATCTCCAGAACAAACTTACAGAGCTGATGAAACTGGTCTTATCTGGCAATATGTACCACAAACTGGCAACCTCTACAGAAAAGGCTTCAACTGGTGTCAAAGATTCCAAAGCGAGACTAATAATTTTACCATGTGCAAATGCTGCAGGAACGTCCAAGTGCAAAGTTTTCGTATTCAGGAAAAAATAGGCAACCTCGAGCATTTAAAGGAGTAATGATTTTCCCATTATATATCATACAAATAAAACAGCATGGATGACACAAGTGTTAATGAGTGATTGGTTTGAAAATCATTTCATGCCCGAGTCTCAGCAACATTTGAATTCGGTTGGTTTATCCTGATGACTAAAAAATAGTACTGATTGCAAACAACTGTTCTGCTCCTACTTCACTCAAAGTTTGAGTGAAATATCATGTATCCTTATTATTCTTCTCTTCAAATTGTACTTTCATCATTCAGCCTATGGATATCGGAATAGTTCGTGCACTGAAATGCAGATAAAAATTAGCAATTTTAAAATCCATGTTAAATTTCTTGAACAATGGCAAGACTATTCAAGAAGTTTTGAAATATTTTAGCATAAAATCTGCTGTGTGGAGCATTGCAAGATCATGGGAGGATGTTTCAGCACAAAAAACGAAGCAACATAAACAACTTACATTGAAAGAAATATTTAATAAAGTAAACAAATATATATTAAGCTTTTTTGTAAATTTTGATGCTCTTTAGATCATAAATGCTCTTTATTTTATAAATTACAATTTCATATTTTGAATTGTATAATTTCTGCATGCCATCTTACTAGTTTGAAACTGATGATCTAATATCCAAAAAAATTCCCAATCCGGAATCGCCGACGTCCCAACTAATCCGGATCTTGTACTTTATACTACAAACTTTTTATTCTTTTTATTGACAACACTTACTTTGAAACAATATTTAAGAGAAAAGAGCAAGAAGCTTAATTTACAAGTGACCAAAAGGCCATAATGTCACCTAAGATCATTACTAATTATATATTAAATATACAAATATTTACTTGATTTTATGAATTTATTGATGATTGCAAATTTTTTACATTTTCATAATTTTGCATCTTTTTAGGAATTTTTTGTTATAATTCGTTCAGTCACTAAATTGTTATTTAAGATCCCAAAAACGAGTTATTGCAGATTGCTTGAGTAATACAGTGGAATAACTGCAGACAATACTAAATTATTGAATTTAACTCTTAATCATCAAATCAAGTGCTAAGTAAAATAAAATAAAATCTGAAAAGGGCATTTTTATATAGTTGTAGGGTTATTATTATTTTATGTAACCAGTTATTTATAATTTTAGCTCTACTATCACGTTTTCTCGCCAGAATTCAAATAAGTTTATAGAGTATTTATGTCGAGAGTTTTGTATCTTAAGACAGAGCATGTTTCTGCTTCTTGAGGCCAAGTTACTAGGTTTCACTAGCTCTGATAAGATTTTGATTCTTCAGCTTTTTATTATTTCTGCTAACTTTTAAATTTTATTCCAGAAGTTTTGAGCCAACTCTGCATTAGATCATTTATGTAATCTTTGACTACTAGGCGTAGTTTAAATTTGGGTTTGACTGTTACTTCAAGTTACATCATCACAAATGATGTTTGATTTGTTAGCATGAGACATATACTAAATTATTGAATTTTGTTCAAGTTCTGATGTAATAAAGAGGCTGTTTTAAACCTTTTCAAAACTCTATTGTTACTTCAGACCAAGCTGTAATTTGCTGCAAGTCTGTTAGGAGTTTGATACTGATTTATGTTACCAAAGAAAAACAAACTTTGTATAGTTTTATATGCTTTTGCTAATATCAGTGTAGATCAGATCATTTTGAACTTTTGTTGACTATTCCTTTTTTTTTTTAACTAATCTATTCTCTCATATAATGGGAAACAAAAGTTTATCATTGTTTGCTTCAAGATCTATGAAACTTCTAGTCATGTGATATTCTGAAAAGCACTTCAAGTAAACTTTGGCAACACTGACCAGTGTGACTGATTCAGAACATCAATTTTCATTTAGTATTAAACGGCATCATGGCATCTGTGTTTTGAAAAGTGATACGGACACCAGAAATGTTTTGACAAAAAAGTCAGGTTTGAGACAAATAGCCCTTTTAGGCTAACAACATATGTTAATGTAATTATTAAAATGTATGAAGGATAAATAATTTTTTTTAATAAAAAAAAATGTGAAAAAGTGCATCTGATATCAAAAGCATCATATTACAGGGGAGAAAGTACCCCTCAATCCTTTAAGTACACAGTCTTTTAATCCAATTTTTTTTCTAAATTGGAAGGTGCTAACATATTAGTGTATAGTATTTTAAATGGCTTAATGAGTCTTCTTTTGGGGGGGGTCGTTAAAGTAACAATATGTTTTAAACTCTAACCATTCAATTGAGGATTGTATTTTATGTGTGGTGTGTGTGAGAGAGGTATTCATATTTCTTGAAATGTAAACTGCTGACAAGGACTGATTATATGATTATATTAATCCACGTTTTAGGTAGCTGGTTTAAAGAGATAGCTTTATATTTACAGTAATCCTCTCATTTACATAAGTAAAGCATTGTGCAAACCATTACATAACTTAGATTTTATATAAGTTGACTTGGTGAATTGTTTAAATATTAACTTTGTATGAAGATGTAATATTATGTTTTTAAATATATATATATGTGTGTGTGTATTGTTTACACAATATTATCTGATAAATGAAACATTTTTCAGCAATATTTACTTGGATATGGCCATTAAAAATACAAAAAATATATTAAAGCATATAAAAGTGAACTTAAATTACAAAACTGGATTGTCTGTGACCTTGCTGTGATGAGCCACCAAGCATGGAGCTACAGTTGTTTGAAAAACGTTCTCTCATGTACTGCAATCAGTATTTGTCACAGAAAATAATAATTTGCTACTTGTAACTGTCATCAACTGCTGCAGATGAAGGGGGAAAATTATGCACAGTTAGGACTACAAACAAAACATATTTGTTGCACTTTATGAAGTGAACCCCCTCCCAAAAAACTTTTAGCCAAATTGTGACCAAAAGGTACATGTGGGTAACCAAACTGGATATTATTAAAATAAATACAGTCAAAAGTTTTTAATTCGTACTCGTCGGGACTTCTGCAATTCCGGATTATCGGTTTTTCCGGATTATAGATCATCAATTTAAATCTGGTAAGATGGCATGCAGAAATTATAAAATTAAAAATATGAAAGCGTAATTTATGAAATAAAGAGCAATTATGATCTAAAGGAAATCAAAATTTACAAATAAAAGCTTAATATTTATTTGTTTACTTTATTAAACATTACTTTCAATGTAAGTTGTTTAAGTTACTTCATTTTTTGTGCTAATACTTTCTCATGAATTCTATAATCAGACATAATTTCTTGTTCAGGTACAAAGTTCCACTGTTCAAGTCCTGTAATTGCTGTGTCGAGAATACCGAATACTTGTCAATCGAAATTTTTTCGTTTCCAATAACCTCTCTGTCACTTTCTTAACTATCGGAAGTGGTATTTTCTGGATCTAGAACCATACTACAGATTTCGCCATCCGTTACTTGATATGGGCATGTGTAAACATATTATGCACATGCGTAAATGCATATGCGCAAAAAGTTTGTAGCTTTGAGGTCCAGATTACAGATCATTCTGGGTATGGACGTCCGGACTAAAGACTTTTGATTGTGGTGTGATTTAATTACCACAAGTGAAATAGGAACTGTAACAATATTGGCCTTAGTAAGTCCATGCCTCACCTTAGTGATAGCTTAGGAAAATAAATAGTGGCATTTAATTACCACAAGTGAAATATGAACTGTAACAATACTGACCTTAATGTGTCCATGCCTCACATTAATGAGAGCAACTCAACATCTGGGCATTGATAAAATTAATTTTCAGATATGTTCAATGGATATTTCATGGTACTAGATTTGTCTAAATGCTTGTCTTAGCTGTCTCGGTGATCCACTTTTCTTGCAAGACACTTTCTGACCCAGCTAAGCTTATTCCATAGGTTTTTCAATTAGAGTTGAATCTGTTATATTACCAAGCTGTTACAAGGTAATTAAATTATGGCCTTACAGCCATTTTATTGCCTATATAATTGGAAAATGCATACAAAGATAAGAACAGTAAACTTTGGCTGCTTGACATAGCTCTGAATCGGCCTAGAAAATACACTCAAAGACAGATAGCTATCTGTTGGCCATCCTGATCGTCAAGGTTGATTTTTGATTCATCTTAGATTATGATTGTTTTCCATTGCTCAGAAATCCATTTCACATATTGTATGTCTCACTTTAGGTGATTTGAGCTCATATTTTCAGTAAATAGGGAATTTCTTTTTGGGTGATGTCCCATAAGCCCTTTTGAAATCAAATGTCTGTGAGCAATAATACTGCGTACATTCATGAAACCCTATGATACCCCTGTAACCGTGAGTTCAATTGAGGTTGCTTTTCTAAGTGATAGATGAATAAGATATCCCTTCTGTGCTGCAGTAGATTTATTTTGCTGTCCGCTCTTAGCTTTCCTGTTACTGAATCAGTTTGACAGAATTTTGTCAGCAAACAAGACACTGGATTTATTGTAACTGATTTTTTTAGATATTGCAAGTGTAGAAAACCTTTCAGCAAACAATGTCTGCTTAGAACTTTTCTTACTCGGAGTTAGCTGCACAAAGGAAGTCATCTCAGTATGTTGCAAATGACTTTGCAATCATCAGAATTTGTTTCTGCAGAAAATATTGTATCATCTACAGCTAGAAGTGTCATATTTGCAGCAACACTGTTTTTACTTCCCTTGTTTGGGCCTATATGTGGACTGGGTTTCGGCGGTTTTCCCTCAGCTATCCATTTCTTGCATGTTCTGACCCAATGTCCTCTCTGGTGGCAATAATTACACTTGCCATTGTTTTTCTTGTTAATAGATGATTTCCGCTTAAATTCCGGATTTGCTATCAATGCTTCCTGATCTAAAGTTTCTAAAAAATTTGGATCTTTCCTTAATTCTCTTTCATGGGTGCACAATTGTGTGGTTAATTCATCTAAAGTTCTCTTTTCATCACTAAGAAGTAACCAACTCGATTTGAAAGTACGATAACTGGGAGAAAGAGTATCCAATATTTTACAAATCAACAGCATTTCTGGCAGTCTGTTTTCTTCCTTATTTTCAAGCCCACTGTTCAGTTCATTCCATAGATTTTTCAATTTTGATAAATGAGCTGCCATATAATCATTTGACCAACTGAATTTGAAGAACTGTAAACATATGTTATAAAGTTGGTTATCGGACGAATCTTCGAACACTTTGTGAAGTTTGTGTATATGGAAAATCACACCGTTTAAAGTTTGGAACCAGGAAAGCGGTTACAAAAGCTGGAGAATTGTTCTCGAGAGATATTTGTGGGCCATTTGATCAGTCATTTAGGAAATACCATTACTTTGCAGTCTTCAAAGATGCCTACGCCAAATTTCGATACTGTTTTTTCTTAAAGCACAAATCAGAAGTAAAAGATGTGCTTGAAAATTTCATAGCTCACGCTAAGAACTTAGGGCATACGGTTAAAGAAATGCTCAGTGACAATGGTGGAGAATTTGACAACCAAGCCGTTCGCAAGATCTTGAACAAGCAGGGAATCTCCCAGAGGCTCACAGCTCCATATACACCAGAACAAAATGGCAGTGCTGAACGAGAGAACAGCCTAGAAATGGTCAGAACTCTCAAATACTCGAATGAGGAAGTGGACTTTCCAGCCTTCCTATGGGCAGAGTTCGTCAGTACTTCAATTTATATATTGAATAGGACAGGCAAGTCTTCAGTTCCTAATTCAAGCCCTTATGAATTATGGATGGGAAAGAAACCCAGAATAAAACACATGCGCATCATTGGATCGACTTGCTATACTCATATCCCAGTTCAGAAGAGGAGAAAAAAAGGCAACTAAAGGCTATCTCCTTGGGTATGATGGAGATCAAAGGTACCGCATTTACATCAAAGAAACCAGTACAGTAATCTGTTCCCGAGATGTCATATTTGAAGAGAAACTTTCCATGACTGGAAACATTATAACATTGCACCCACAACAAGTTTCTGGAAGAAATTCATCTCAAGATGATGAAGTTGAAAATAAAGTAATAGACGAAGGCCCTCAACAGGAAAAGAAGGAGGTGGAGGATATACCAGAAAAGGAGACTCGACCCAGAAGACAAATTTCAGCGCCTAAGTGGACAAAGGATTATATCATCGAAAATTCAGAGATTTATGAAGAAAATCCTCCAGAAATAAATGGAATTACAAGTGGAATGCAGTGCAGCTGACAATCTGAGAAACAGAAATATGAAGGCTCAACACCCAAGATAGCTTTCAAGAATGATCCTGAAACTTTAGAAGAGGTATTAACTAGTCCAGATGCAGAAAAATGGAAGTTAGCCATGGAAGAAGAGTTGGAAAATTTAAAACGAAATGAAACTTGGGACATAGTGCCTAGGCCAGAGGGAAGGAAAGTTGTGAAATGTAAGTGGGTCTTCAAGAGAAAACTTAACAAAGATGGACAAGTGGAAAGATATAAAGCTCGTTTAGTTGCTCGTAGCTACACCCAAGTCAAAGGAATTGACTACAAAGAGACGTTTTCTCCTGTAATAAAAACAAACTCAATTAGAACTTTATTAGCATTCTCAGTTGAGCAAGACTGGCAGGTTCATCAACTTGATATTACTGCAGCCTATTTAAATGGAAGACTGAGTGAGACAATTTTCATGGAACAGCCACCCGTGAGTCAGCATGAGAAAACACACAGAGAAGTTTGCTTGCTAAAGAGAAGCCTTTATAGACTTCATCAGTCTGGGAGAGAATGGAATATGTGCCTTGATAAATTTCTGAAATCAACGAGCCTAACAAGATCCAGAGCAGATCCTTGTGTTTACTTCAATAAAGAAAAGGAGTTAATTGTAGGTGTGTATGTGGATGATCTTCTTGTAATGTCCAGCAAAGAATTAATCATTCAGGAATTTAATGATAATATTGCAGCTACATTTAAAATCAAGGACTTGGGAGAAATACATCACCTTCTTTCAGTTAGGATAAGCAGAAGATAGCTGTGTGACTCTTGACCAGTGTCTTTGCTAGTGAACTCTTGGAAACAACCAATATGCAAGATGCTAAAGGAGCATCAACACCATTAGATCCAGGTATGAAATATACAACAGCCACTAAGGATAACATGTTGAATGCTGAAGGAGCATTAAAATATAGGCAGGCTGTTGGAGGGCTCTTATACCTAGCAGGAGGAACAAGGCCAGATTTAGCTTTTGCTACTACTTATTTAATAATTGCCCAAGCAAGGAACATTGGGCTGGTGTACAACATATCCTTCGTTACCTAAAACAGACCAAGGAATTAAAGCTGACTTTCCAAAAGACAGGAAAGAATTTGGAAGTGTTTTGTGATTCTGATTGGGCTGGTGATAAGATTGACCAGACGATCATTTAGTGGCTATGTGGTGCTACTAGCAGGTGGAGCTGTCTCATGAAGCAGTAAGAAACAACAGACGACTGCATTGTCAACAGTTGAAGCTGAGTACCTCTCAATGTGCCACACAGCCAAGGAAGTACTGTGGTTCCAAAAAATTTTTAAGAAATTGTGGGAGAACATTTTTTAAACTTTCCACAAAGCATATTTGTTGATAATCAGGGTGCCATTTCTTTAGCCAAAAACCATGTCACTTCAGAGCGTAACAAACATATTGAACTCAGGCATTTTTTCTTGAGAGAAAAGGTTAAAGAGAAGTTGTGTATGTGCCTTCCAGTTCAAATGCAGCAGACATGTTCACAAAGAATGTGCAAAAGAAAGCCTTGTTCAATCAAAGGTTCTGTGTAGGACTGAGGGAAATTTAATCAACGGGAGTGTTGCAAATAACTTTTATTTGTGATTATATTTCCCATTTGTATTTTACAACATGTGTGGCAACATGCTTTTTATATTTTTCTCTTGGCAACATTTTCTTTAGTTGTTGTCACTGTTTTACTTTACCATGTAGAATTTACTGTACTTGTGCCATTTTGTGTTTCAATATATGTTAATTTAGATGAATCTCTGCTTATTTATTTGTCTCCATTCCTAACGTTAGACTTCATCACAGTATCTCCACTCAAGACATACAAATGACGATCCTTTCTCTCTTGGGCACTTTTATAACACTACAGGATTGCAAATGCTGGCAGTATTCTAAGTGCTCACTCTTACATTTCCTCTGATAAAAAATGCAACATCTTGAGGGATTGAATATTCATTCAATTCATTGCATATTCAGTGGTAGCTGATGAGTTTGCACTGCTATCAATGAATGACTCTGCGACTGACTGAGTTATGGAAAATGAATTTAGTTTCAATTTTACAGCTAATAATTCAGCTTCAATTCCAGCAATAACAGCTTCAGTTTTACAGCTAATAATAATACTAATCTGAACTTTGATTTTTCGATAAAGGAAGAGAATTTTTTTTTTTTTTTTTTTTTTTTTTTTTTTTTTTTTTTGGTTTCAACATGACTTATTTGCTATTCACAACTGCACATTTCCTCATGAACATTATTATTATCATTGATGTAAGGCATTTCTTCACAGAGCCATTGGATGATACTAGGAAAATTATACAGCCTTAAGTGGAAGAATTATTTATAACTTTGGAAGTAAATGCAAAACTTTGGCAAGCTGTTACTATGTTGATGGTGTTTTTAATGGCCAGGCATTTCATTTAATAGCCATTAGCCTTGTCCAATACAAGGGCCAGAAGTGGTTGCCATTTCATTATGAAAGCACCTGATAGGTAGCCACCGTTGCCTCCCATGAATGGGCAAACAGTTACAATCCTGCCTTCTCCGGAATTCGAACCCAGGCCTATCACGACAGTAGTCAGAGTCACTAACCACTATACCAGCTGAACAGCGGTGTTTGTGATGTTAATGCTAGTACTGTCAGTGTTAGAAATGCTAATGTTAGGGAAAGTGTTAAGACTAATTGTAGTGCTAGGATTAACAAGAAGGCTAAGTCTTGTGCTATTAGGAAAATTAGTTACTGTTTCTGATTCCCCTGATTGGATAACTTTTAAAAACCTTTTAAACCAGCAAATGGTCTTAGATTTATTAATCCATACAATGATATTTAAACTAAAATAAGTTTAATATCATAAGTGATAATAATGCTCATGAAAACGATAATTATGATGCAATTCAGACGAAAGCAGTTGCCAGATTTAGAAGTCAGGACAATATGCTCCAGGCAGGCAATGTTTAACAGCCGCCGCAGGATTACTCCTGTGTCAGTCTCTCAGTTTCCCCACTTATGTTGTCAGGCCCAAGAATGATATGACTTTCCGCGACTTTCATTTTGCACAACTGCATAATTTGAAATTTCTTGCCCACATAAGTGTTAATCTCTAAAAATTTTGTTGGAAGGCCCCAACTCAACCACAGACAAATTAGTAGTTTTTTACTTAACAGTTCAATAGAATACTTTGTGACTAACCCTGACTACCAGAAAACAATTAAAGTTTTACTGTCTAGTTGGGAGAAGACTAAAATTCAAGTCACCCGAGCTGAACATGAGTACAGCATTCATAAAGTTGTATAACTAACCATATGTAGGACCAAGGCACCTATGCTGCTGTTCCAGGGCCAATTTGTGTAGGAAATCTTTGAAGAAATTCATTAGATGAAATACCCATTCTGCTTAAACATTCAGGTGAAAAAATATGCATCAAAATTTCAAGTTCTGCAGTTCTTTTACTGCAAAAAATGGCACTGTAACTCTGATGTTTGCCACTTCGCTCCATGCTGTGTCAAATTTCCTGGAGAGTATAAAAAATGAATTGTGATAAACAAGAATGTATAGAAGATCACAAGCGCATAAACTGCTTAGGCAGTCACCCAGCAAGTTATCATGGATATCCAAATTTTCCATCTGGCTGTCAAACTCTCATCCTCAAATCAAAATCTCGACCTGGCTTCAGTTATACACAGGCTGTTAACCCAACTTTGTAAACCTAACAATAAGGAGAATTCTCTTGAAATGGAGCATGTCCCGGCCAGGCTATCTGTTACTGCTGCAAAAGGTAATTCTGCCAAATCTAAAACTTGCACTAGTGATAATAATATAAATAGCTTAAAAATTCATTCTATCAACTCTGACAAGCCTTTGGAATTACAGTTAAACCCTGCTATAATGGAGTTTCAAGAAACCAGAAGTTTGGTCCATTGTATCTGATGTGATAAGAAGAAATGGATTATTTTACAAAACCTGTAAAAATTAAGTGCCAAATAAAGAAAAAATCTGATTAAACTTGCCCAGCAAAAGAAGTGATTGATAAATTGTATCTAAAAAATCATATTAAGGTTTTATTGCAATTATTAAATTTAATGTTCACCCTTTTCCACTCTCAGTGTCTAGCAAATCCGTTGACCTTTGTCTGAAGCATGTTGGCAGATTATGGCTTCTTTAAATGGCAAATGATTTCAGCAATGCTTCTTCAACATTCCTTTGCTCCACCTTTCTCAACTTTTTCCTCATATCCAAATTTTTTTCATTAGCAGAAATTATAGTTTCAAGATTTTTTATATGATGCCAACTGCAGATTTGGATAAACTGTATTTTTGGCCGATGTAAATTTGCCTGCATCCAATTTGTATTTTTCGAATAATGCTGACCTTATCTTTATTGCAGAAGCTTTACATTTACAGCTTGTCGTGCTGATGAATTTTTGATTCAGAGTGCAGAATTTAGTCAAAGAACGTGTAAGAGTTTTACTCCTGTGGAAAAGATAAGCAGGAAGGTAACTTCATTACCTACATATTGTATCGAATGTCCAATGAAAACACAATCCTTTCTTCTGAGGTAAGTATAGTTGCAACACAACAATTCAGTAACATTTGTGAAGAATATTCTATGTCTTGAAAAAGACCTTATGAATCCAGAACCACTATTCGGAAGATAGATCTTGGAGAGCATTTATACTCAAGCAAAACAAACCAATATTGATGAAAAGGTTTTATTCCCTAAGAGAAGAATCAACTGCTCCCTGAATAGTGAACATTTCAGAATTTCTATCATAGCATCATCCTTGATTAGAGTTCTGTCTGGTAGTTCAGTTAGAGAATTTTAATGTACTCAGCAAACACATTCCTGTTTTTTAGTTCAGTGATCATGTACATCACATGATGTTCTAAGATATGTCTATTGTATCATTCTTCTCCTAGAAATGGCCATTGTCACACCTGTCTAAAATAGCTTTTGCTTAGAAAACATAGAAAAGTGATGAAGATAAAAGAAAAATAACAAAGAATTTTTTTATGTACAGATGGAATGTTGATCCTTATATTCTAAACCTGGATTATTTGAGTAGTAATTTTTCATTAAAACTTGCAGAAATTATGGAAAGAATGGGAAGAATACAGAAAGAATTTCAATGAAGATATCCCTGGGTACATTAGCGGGCTTTGATTGTAGTAAAAATTATGTCTGATTTCAGAAAACTAGATAATGAGAATCAAATTTATCAAAAAGCATTAAAATTCGCTGTACTCTCAATTATCCAGACTAATATTAGGGAAGCAGATCACCAATAATTGAAAAACATGGATAATCTAACCCATACATTTTCCTGCATATTTGTGTACTTCTTTAAAAGAATCAGTAATTTTTTTTTGTTTGTTTTTTGAGAACATATAACTATTTGTTGAATTTCTGTACATACTTTTTTAAATGCTATTTGATCACTGTATTCAAATCCCCTTTGGTCGACAATATCCAATATAGTTTCAACAGAAGTAATAGCTGTCTTGAGACTAATGTAATTGTCAGTATCTTCTTCATTTGTACTGTTAGTACCTCTCTTTGCCTGTCCTGCTCTTGTGACATTTGAAATGATATATACTTCACTCAAGCATTGAAAGAATGGCTCAGTTGAATCACCATCAATCCGTTCTTTGTGTTTTTCTGATTGACATTTTTGAAGAATTTTACATTTTCAATTTTTTGGCATACAGCTTCAGTTACTGCCCAACTTCTTCACAATCAGACAAATCTCCACTTTCTATATTACAAAGAATTTTTCTCCATCATCAAATTAATACTAGTGGTTTTGCTTTTGACCAAGCTTTCGGTACTCCTTATGTAGCATCAAGTACAGTCAATTTTTCCCAGAACTGTATTAAACGATTACCTTCCTCAGCAAGAGTTATGAGAAGCCCAGAACAGTAAAATTGTTTCACTGATGTTATTACACTATGGTTAAATGGCTGAATTAGTCTGGTAACATTTGGCAGTAAAAATATACCTATCATTAGACTGACCATTGTTTTTCACACATTCCCGTGCACAGCACTGAGTGTGCATGGGCACTGCCACAGGCAGATAATTTGCACCTATATAATTGAGAGTACATTGTAGAATGCTAATGTTCTCTTCCATAAAATTCATTAATTACTGGAGTTTATAGATAGATGTGTACTGCTTTCAGTGTTATTCACCTACAAAAGCACATGCTTGTTCCTAATTTCACTTTCAGTAGCTGCAATAATTCCTTGTGATGGCTGGATCATGTATTAGCAATGAGGCATACAGAGGACAGATTGGTTATTTTAATTAAGTGGTCTGTCTCTCATAACCCTGATACAATTACACAGCTTTTAGCTGTAGAAGCTTTAGCAGTCCCAATCACACCACACAATTTTCGACTAATCATAATTGTTTCTACCTGTATTCTACGCAGCAAAAGAGTACTCAAGGCTGTGGCTTCACATTTACTTTTACTAGCCCAACTCAATGATCAAATTACTCTAGATGAAGACTTCAGTGCACATCACCATGAGGAGTACTGTTTTAGATAGATAACTTATGAGGATATTTCCCTGCTATTGGAAAGATCACCATAATCTTGCTGATCCTAAAGGTAAAAAATATCTGTAAGTAACTCAGTTTCATACTGACCAATTTCAATTTTACCTTTTGCCAGAATTACAATTGCAGTTCATCAAACTCCAACATGTTATGGTGATAATTCTTTTCAGCTCTCGACCCCTTTTTTTATGTGGTGTGATTTACACTGATGTTGAAATCTTAAGTGAAATGTCATCTGCAATTATTTCAAATTTTCATCTCATAACACACCACAGAGAAAGGCTTTCATAAAAATTTGGTCAGCATATGCTAATGTCCTAAATAATGCACAATTTTCAATATGCTCATTACATGATGAAAATGAGTTAGATGCTTTCATTGCAGACGTCATCACTGAGATGCATACAGCCCTGAATAATAATAGTAAGCCTATTACTGATAGAATTAAATGCAGAAATGCTATGGTCTACAACCTAATCAAGAGACAAAATGCAGAAAAGAAAGGTAGAAAATTTTTATTTTGCTGATGAACTCATTTTAAATAAATTAAATCGTGAATACAGGCTGTAGGATGAAAAGCAAGCAAACTTGATTAGACTAATTATTTAGACTTGTTCTTCTCTGAAGATAATTCTGTCTAGGAAGCTTCTTCTAAATTCAAGCAATTCTACGAGATCATTCTGTACCTTAGTGGCCCCCAAGGAATTGCAGACACTGAAATTGAGAAAGCTGAGTCATCTGCTTATCACTGTGGTTCAGTTTCTCAATAACATCTCCCACCCTCCAAATGAAAAATTTGTCATTGATACAAAGTTTATTTCAATCACATAAACTCTGACAACATTCCTCCAGTCTGGCCATCAAAAGTTCTTATGCACATTGCCAAATCAAGATGAGGAAGAGTCCTAGAATTGATGTCAAATATGGAAATCATCATGATCTTCAAACTTTTAATGATTATCAACATATTCTGAAATGAGGATATTTCCTTGCTATTGGAAAGATCACCATAATCTTGCTGATCCTAAAGGTAAAAAATATCTGTCAGCAACCCAGTTTCATACTGACCAATTTCAATGCTTTATTCAATGCTTTCAGCCCTGAATAAAATTGTGAAGCACATGATCCTGCTTTTCTGCTCCTATTTCTGAAGGAGAAGAAAATCCTGATCGTGAAGCAATATTGCTTCAAAAGCAAACGTTCAACTACTCGCCAACTATACCAGGTCACTAAGATGATTTCCTATTGATGAAAAAAGAAGCTTATAATGGGCACAATAGTTGCTAAGGCTTTTGATTGTGTTTCACTGAGAGCATCATAAGCAAATTTATCATCTGGGGTTTCTCAATTTACATCATTTGTATGTTAGGTATTCTTATCTGCAAAAATGGCATTCCCTAAGGGTCATTACTCGAGCCTGTCCTAATCGACATTTACACGAACAACATTCCCCAAGCAGAAAACACAACACTTGCCATGCAGGCATAGCACACTGCAATTTTGATCCAAAATGCAACTCTTACTTCAGCCAAACTAGCCTTAAAAACACACAAATCCATTCAGTGGAGTCTTGGCTCTAAGTCTGGAAAATTAAAATCAATGGCCATAAATCTGAGGTTATCTTACTTATAAAAAAGGAAAAGACTGGTAATTACCATCAAATTATTATGCACAACAGTGCAATTTTCTGGAGTAAGCAAGTCCAATATGGTTTGGTTTGGTTTATTTGATTATGACAAAGCACTTGAGGCTATCTGCCTATATTATTGCTATTTATTGCTAATATGAACATATGTGTAATATGAATGTATGTGTGCTGTATGTGTAAGCAAATCTATATATATTCTATGTATATATATAATGTATGTAATATATATATATGAAATATCAAAGGAATATATCTATACATATGTTACGGTGAAACACTGAAATCTCAATAATGTCGACTTTCACTGGTGAATATTAACATTTGCCAGTCACTTGGTGCATGTCCAAAATATTTTCCAAATACTCTTATTTCTGACTTACACCGCTAAATGTCAGCATTCACAAAGTACTAATGGTGAATGTTGAACATATAAGAATATTATATTTTCTTCTCTATAATTCACTTGCGAAAAAACGCACTTGACACTTAAAATAAGAACTTAAAACACACAGTACATTCAAAATGAGAAAGGAAAATAATAGAAGTTAAAAACTTACTTAATTGTACAATATGTGAAAATGAGAAACTAAAATAATATTAATAAAAAACTTACTAAATTATGTGATCCAAATCTTATTTATTGCAACAACTTAAACTGCTATGACACTTTATAATCTCTCTTTTCGACCTACACCAGAGCATATCTCTGATTGTCAACGTACACCGGTGATGATCCGAATGTACAAGAATGTAATGCAATATTCGATCTTTTACTGACGTATTTGGTGAATGTTGACATTCTACGGTGAAAGTCAACATTCTCGAATTTCGATCTTTCACAGTAACATATATATATTGAATGAAGTGAAATTCATAGAAATTGAAAAGAAGTTTTTCTAATATTTGCACAATAGCTGCAAAGTAAGATAATAATAATTTATTTACTAAAGGAATATTGATTATATTATCTCCTAATATAAATTTAGTAGAATGTATCAAAATGAGGTAACCCAAAAGTATGAGAAATTTAATTCCCAAAATTGTTTTTTAAAATGAACTTGAATGTATACCCTAAAAAAAATTTAAGGGGACTTGAATTTAAATCATGAAAAAGATTTTGAAAGGTATTTGAATTTAAATCATGAATACTGAAATTTCAAACTTTGAAAACGAAAATTAATAAACCAAGTAATTATCGTCATTGATCGGAAATTAGTTGACTTTTCAAGTGGAAAAAAACCAATTCCTGTTCAATGAACAATAATTAATAAATGCAAAGGGGTTTCATCTTTTACTCAAGTATGATGCGAAACTGGCAAATTTAGTTAAGGCCAAAATTGTAGCTCCGTTAAGGTATTGGATTTTTAGAAAACTTGAGACATTAAAACCAAATTAGAGTACCAAAGTACTCATTCTGAATGTAGCCTTTTTGCTAAGACAATAGATTCTTTAGAAGTTTTGAGCGAATAGCCAAATTATGTAGTAAAAATTACATGATACTTGAGTAAAATGTCTCCCGACACCCTCGCTTTCATGCATGTTAATTCAAAACTATTTTTATAAAAATAATAAGCAGCAGTAATCTTAACTGGATTTATGAAATAGAACTCAGAGTAATTGAAATAAACATAAGAAACATAATAAACTATGCTATCTTTGCAAAACAAATGGAATAAAAGTTAAAAAATTGAAATATATATAATAAGATATAATGGAATGTACCATGTCCCTCTCACTGATTAAGAAACAAAAATAACTCCCATTAACAAAAATAGCTTCTCAAAGGTTCACCGCCTGTAATAATTCAAAGTGTCCCCACTGCTGATAATAGAATTTTGGACAGTATAGCCTACAACACCCCTTCTGAGTAAGAAACAGACCAAAACACATTACTGACATCCCACTAGAAGAAAGAACGTACTTAATTCATATTCTGGCCTTTTGTATTTCCTGAACATTTCAACATTATACATTTCATTATAGCTTATTATACACTCTTTTGCAAAAAAATCGAAGCACCATTAAGGAAGTGGTTGTTTTTGATAAAATTTAATATGTGTATAGCTCATATACAGATAATAATGTTATTAAAACATCATAGTACTTGTTCACGGCTCACAATCACCCATTGAGGGTTCAAATTAGTAGTTGGTCGAACCGCCCCTGGTGGCAAAGCATGCTTGAATTCATCGAGGCAAGAAATGGTAAGGTACCTAATGTCATCCTGCCAGGCATTCATCAGTTGTCGCTACAGATCTGTGATATTTTGTGGTGCCTGAATCCGGTGGCCTACCATGCCCCAAGACATGCTCGATTGGTGAAAGGTCTTGTGACCTTGCTGGCCAAGGAAGAGTATCAACCGCACGGAGACAGTCCAGAGATATGCAAGCGGTATGTGGCCTGGCTTATCTTGTTGGAAAATGGACCCAGGATGACATGCCATGAAGGGTAATGCAACTGGCTGCTGGATGGTATCAACATATTGTTGAGCTGTTAAAAATGTATGGAAGATGACCTGCTGTCATAAGAAATAGTGCCCCCCACCATTACACCAGTGGTTATGGCTGTATGCCTTTGTAAAACAAAAGCTGATTTGGACTGCTGGCCCCTTCCTCTCCAGACACGAACACGGTCTTCATCTGCTTCAAGAGTGAAGAGGGATTCATCGCTGAATGCTATACGATGCCAGTCTGATGGCAGCCATGATGATCGGCTGCAATACCCAGATGACTCCATCAATGTTGTCAGGTCAAAGACAAATGTCTTAAAGGCCTCTGTGAGCATAACCCCACCTCAGACAAGCACCATGAGATGGTGAACGGTACCAGTGGAGGTATAGACGTGGCTGTAGTGTGTTGAATAGTCGATAATGATGCCGTTTTGGCAGTTCGGGCCTAGCAAACAATCATCCTATCTTGCCTCACATTTGTGCTCCTTGGCCTTCCAGAGCCTTCATTTAGTCGGCAGTTTCCTTGTAGCAACCATTGCTACCAACATCTTTGTGCAGCTATGTTTATAATTTATTATTATGTTTCTTGTTTCTCGTGTTTGTTTCAATTTCTTTGAGTTCTATTTCATAAATCCAGTTAAGATTACTACTGTTTATTATTTTTATAATGTTTGAATTAGCATGCATGAAAGCGAGGGTGTCGGGAGGCACTTTACTTAAGTATCATGTAATTTTTATTACATAATTTGGCTATTCACTCAAAATTTGTAAACGAATCTATTGTCTTAGTGAAAATGCTACATTCAGAATGAGTTCTTTGGCACTCTAATTTGACTTTGTCTCAAGTTTTCTAAAAACCCAGTGCGCACAAAATTGTGTGTGTTTGTTGTGTGTGTGTGTGTGTTTTTTTTTCCCTTGTTCATTAGTAACAGCATTAGCTGCTTATTAAGTGTGATAATTAAGTGATATTCACTAGAAAGAAATAAATGGAGTGCTAAAAATAATTTGAAATGATGATTCTATATAGTGGCTTCGTTGCATGCGCAATCTCTTTATCTGAAATGTTTTCATCTGCTGTAATATGAAAGAATATTTTTTCCACACATGTATTTTTACATGGAAATTTGGAAGGTGAAAATTGCCTATGAATTTGTAAAATTTACTGATTAAAAAGGAATTTCACTGGAATGTAAATAAGTGAAAAAAAAGCTTGTATATAGTAGCTAGCTTATGAGTGAACTTTGAAATCAAATGAAACCGGCAAAATATTTATTTGATTAATTTTTGAAAATACTGCACAACATTTATTTTTCTGATTTTCATGTAAAAAATGTAATACATATTTCTTTTACAAACTGCTTGTGGTGAAATATATATTTTTTTTTTATGTGAACCTATATCACTTTCATGTTTGATAGTGGAACAAACACAAATAATATGCTTGTATTGAGTTGTTTTAGTTTAGTTGCTCTTCGTCATTAAATGTTTGGCATATAATATGGAGCTATAAAGGGCATGCATTTATATGAATTAAAGTGTAATTTTATTACAGGTGCGATGCATAAAAAAATCTAACTAGCAAAACTTTAATAATAATGCCTATGGGTTTTTTTTTTTTTTTTTTGTTTTGTTTTTTTAGTTTTCCCTAAAAGGATTTTCTATTAAATCAAATTTCTATATCATAAAAATCAACTTTTTTCTCCAAGTTGTTAACTTTCTATAAAATATATTAAGTTTGATTAAGAGTTTCTAGCATAGTCATGGATTCTGATGTAGTATTTGTTCTATTCATCTCATAAGAATTTATATTCCATAAATGCTTTTCTTATTCTAAATAATTACAAAATTTTGAATTGTCAAATTCTTTGATAAATATGTTGTCATGAGTTTCATTTCTTCCATTACAGTTGTAATATTATTGTTCAAAATGAAGTGGTGCATATTGGCTTTAGCAAAGAAGAAAATGAACTATTAGTTCTTGCTCTTCCATCATCTAGGTGAGAATTTTCATTTTATTTATCTTTTAATTATCAGGAAAAATTAAATTAAGTTTCTTATAGAGCTAATTAAATTGGTGCATATTTTTTACAGTGCAACAGTTAGAGAAGTTCAGTACTTTACAGCTAACATAGTTAAACTACTTAAGTTTCAATACTCAACTCTAGAAAAGTAAGTTTTTAAAATATTTTTTCATATTTGTGATCTTATATTAAAATGATTATCTAGGCTTAGATTAGTGGAATTGATTTGAGGGGGAACTTCAAATGCTATTTTAATAAATAGATTTCCTTTCATAGAGTATATGCAAACTGATATACATGTTATATATAGAGAAAACTGTAGAAGTCTTTAAAATTAGATCATTCCCATCCAGATGGATAAAAATGAATATTATTGCATTATTTTACATACTTGGCATGTTTCTTTTAAAAAATGGAATTGTAGTTTTTCTTTTATGGGACAACATAATTGTAAAATAAAAGGCATATGATATATGTGTCTTACGAAATTTCAAGAAAAAAAATAAAACAGATACACTTTACAAACTTTTCAGTAGCAATACTCTGAAAACAAGAACATAGTTATAAAAGTTAGGAGGGATACATTTAATTTAAAGATAGCCAAAAGGCTATAATATCCCTAAAGATATGTTAAAATTTTTAACCCAAAGGAGCATTAGCCCAGAAGGGCTATAATTCTCAAAACGGGATTTTGTGTTGAAACACTATGAAAGTTTGACTCACTTTTCAAATAATTGCCACCAAATACTGTCACCCTGTATTATATTTAAAGAAATTAAATAATCAATAATTTGCATGAATGTATGCATGTTTTATGCATTGTAAAAAACAATGTTACCTAGAGCCATCAAATTTTGAATAACATAGCCCTTCACCTCAATATGGAGACCTGGAAGCCTGAATTTTGAATTTGTTGTATTCTGTATTTCATATTTTGTAAGACTAATGAATTTTTGATTAACAAACTTGGATGATTTTAAAAGCGAGCTATGCCAACACTGTATGGAAAAAAGAAAAACATTTATCTCCAGCACGTGAGACTGTCTATCAGAAATTCTAAAGATAGGCTGTTTTTAAATATTTTAGCCCAAATGCTCTCGAGATGTGATATGTATGTAAATGAAAAAAAATGCTCCTTTGGGCATAATGTAAAATCTGAAAGCTTTTAGATTTTGTTTGTTCATTTCGGGTCTCCTCGTGAATTCACTTAAATAAAAATTATATAATTAATGGCTAATACCATGGTGTACTTAATATCAACTTAATAGCGGTTGCTGTATAATACAACTTAATTCTTGAGCTAGGGTTTATGATATGGCTTCACAATCCATAATATTCATGTGTACAATATGTCTCTCCTTTCACTCACTGGTGAGAGAGGACTATTAGGATCTGTCACATTATTTTATCTTCCCACCTTAAATCCTTGATTTATATCCACATCAGCGTGTCCGCGTTACGGCAGCATAGGTACCAGTTTTATGAAGGATAATCTGCAGGCTAAATATGCAACAATTCTCTTACAGCAAAAGAAAGAAAACTTGATACTGTTTTCTTGAATGAGGCATAACTTGAGCAAGGCATGCCTGTGCCCAAGGACAGAGAAAATGTTACGTTTCCAATACTTTGCATTGGTTGTTTTTTCTCTCCTCTCATACTGCTTCAAGCACATATTTCACATATGCTGAGCATTTACTTGGCCTTGCATTATCTATGCATTATGCATATTTCAGGCCTATCAAATATGCCCTTCCTGGTGTTGGAATTTTAATGTCCAGCAATATAGTTACTGATGTGTGCATCATTGTGAATGCTAAAAACAATAAATACTATAATGAATGATATTTATACTGAGTTGCAGATCTTTTAATCTGTATCTCCTTTAGTTCTGTATAGGTGTACAACATTTATATTAAGTTCTGAACAAGTTTTCCCTAAGTTTGACCTTCTTGTAGGACTTTTATCTCTTTAATCTCTTTTAATTTCAGTATACATTAACCTTCATTCCAGAATATTATGGAAAATGCACTCATATCCAAAATTATCTTTACATGCATGAAACCATGGATTTCTCAGAAACTGTGAACTGTAATTTTATGAATTTGTGTAGAATGATACATAACATTATAACACATAAATAAAAGAAAAACAAATTAAGAGCACTGCATATGATATAATACTCCAGCATGAAACAATAAAAATGGTAATATATTACAAGGAGATTTCAGAAAAAAATTAAAGCTTATGAATTTAATATGAAATGGGATCTTTCCTGATTTGAACACATATATAACAATGTGTTTTCGTTCTGGCAAGAACACTGTTAACCATATATTGGGGAATTAAGTTCCACTTCTACAGTACTCTTTAGGACCTTTACACATTTCTAAGAGAAGGATCTCTTCCTGCAACTGCTTTTCCAAGGTAGACCAATAAGTTTTCTATTGGAATAAGATTAAAAGATTTTGAAAGCCATGGTATTTGCTCATGCATGAACTTGAAAATAAAATTTAGTTTTTTCCCTCATGTACCCTCATGTAACTTTTAAGTTTATAAAAAGGGCTTTTTAGTAGAAATGACATGAAATGGTAACATAGTAATTATAGTAGTGTTTTCTTATGATTGCTGTTTATTTCGTTTCAGTGCCTTTATGACTGAAGAATACAGAAATCGCATAGAAATTTACTTTGCAGATTTCTTTGAGTATTTCTTAGGCTCAGTATATTCTGGGCAAAAAGGTGTTTCATGTTCTCATACTTTGGAAATTCTGCCAAGTGTTCACTGGGTTCCCCTTCCAGTAGATCTGAAGGTAAAATTTGTATTTTTTATTAAAACTTGTATGTGTGTTAAGAATTTTATATTCTAAGATTTAGATTTTCAGATAAGTTATATCAAACTGCTTTATTATTGTTTGCTTTAAATGGAAATTGCTCATCATATTTACAAGGACTGAGACAAAAAAAAATTTAATTTCATACCCTTGGTTTATACCAAGTTCTGTTACCAGAAATACCAAAAACCTAGAATGCTGTAAAAGAAAACTATGCATGTTGTATCATATTCAAGCCTTTTTTTTTTTTTTTTTTTTTAAATATTTTCAAAAAAAAAAAAAAAAAACAATTTCAGTTTGTGTACTTCATTTCTTTAAAGCTTTCCACAACCATAGAGGTGTTCCGAATTGGTTTATAGTTTTAATTAGCTATTTTCCCCAGTGATTTCCAAATCCTTTTCTGCTTAGTTTCTTTAATTTCTCTTCTTTGTTAGGTAACATTTGTTGTTAACTTTAGTTGCAAATAGCAGTTATGCATTTTTTAGAAATAGCAATTGTGCATTTTCTAGAACCTTCTTTTCACCTTTATAGCTTTTACACGGCGTCATTTTTCTTGTACCGCTATCAACTACTGACATATGATTTTATTCATGAAATATGCTCATCTTATTACATTGATTTTACCATAAACTTGTGTCTAATTTGTTAACCAACGTTTTATCAAAGTATTCTGATAAGTTCTAACTTGCCTATAAACTATAATGTTTGAATTTGTAGAGTTAGAATATTTCAGTTTTTCTGTAAAAATTTTAAGTATATTACTTGGACAGAAGACTATCTGTCCACTTATTGATTTTGTATTCAGAAAATCATTTAATGGGCCATTGAGGAAAGTTAGTTTATATATTTTCGTATCATATTTTGCATGTAAATAATCAGTTAAGAGGCTTGAAAGCCTTAGGGGAGAAATCTCATAAGGAAGGCCACTCTTGATCTGACAATGAATCAGAAAGCATTTACGTTAATTTTGTTAATGTATGCAGTAGTGTCAGGAATAATTCTAAAGCAAATGTGCTGAGCACCAATATAATAACAGAAATATGTATAAATAATTTTTCTACAACAGAGAAATCTATTTTATTCACAACCTGCATATGCTTCATTTCTTAAAGAAGAGGTGGTGTATAACAGAAGAGGAAAGGGGAAAATTTGGGGGAGAGCAATGAGTATGTTATTAGATTTCTTTAAAATAAGGTATATTTTTTCATATGTTATGTTTCAGTTGTTAAAATAGCAACAAATAAAAGCATATATTAAACTTTTTATTGATATATATGATCAACATTATTAAAAGGAGCATCAGTGACTTCCATAGTCAACTTCTGCTAAAGCAGTGAAATATTGAAAGCAATATTTAGTTCTAGTTTTGTATATATATACATTTCTCAATCATGCTGAGATCATATAATTTTCTGGGATATGGAAGATGTTCCAGCTCACTTTAATGTTTGTCAAACTATTGAATGACAGTTCTACAGTGTGAAGTGGTCCATTGTCATCCTATATAGAGCATGTCCAAAATACAAAGTTTGAATAATTCAATAGATCTGGTACAACGATAGTCCTTGATAGCAATTTAACATCAAGACCTGATTCCCAGCAGCTTTCTCTGTTTTCCAATTCACTTTGTCATAAATCCATCTCCTCCTCTGAATGTGAGACAAATGAGATCATGTGCCTTTGAGAAAGCTTCTGTATGCATAAACTGTCCTAGAAATGAGAAAAGGCAGTGAGGAAGAACCTATTACTGAACTTTACTCATTTTGCATCATTCATTGTCCAAGCTATATGCTCATTGTTACCTGGGTTTAGTTTGAGTGCTGGATATCAATGGCTTTGGTATAGCTGTCTGGCCATGAACGTTAATCTTCTGAAGTTCCGATAAGCAGATTTTGTAAAATATGGTAAATTTAGAAGAAATAATGTTCTGCTGTAATTTAAGTAGTATTTGTTTTATGTATTTGGCTGACTGGATTAAGTCTTTTACATTTTTAGGTTATACAGATGTGAGCCAGGATTATGTGGCTATTTATACATAAATAAAAAATCTGATGTGTACACCACATGACTTCCTTGTACGGAATATTAAATTATATGCATTTTTTCTTGCATTTCTTTTAAACTTATTGGATTGAATTAAAACTACTTCGCCGACAGCACATAAGCCACAATAGAATAAATGCATTCTTTAAAATTCACTCTATTTGTTTACCATAGCGACAATCTGGCGCTAGGTTCACTTAACAGTATTATATTTCATTCATATTGTAACTCAGAATGCACAAAATTTATATCATTTAAAGAATTACTAATTGTTGCCACATGTTCTATTCAAATACTAAAATAAAGCTCAAACAATGTATAAAAGAAATTAAGCAAACAAAACAAAAAACACAGTTTTCACAGATGATTGAGTACTTCTCATTCAATTAATTCAGTTCTCACTTCACAACAAGGCAAAAATAAATAAAAACTCAAAATATTTCTATTAAAAATTACGAAATAAATCTTAAACACTTATTTCCTCGAAAAAATTCCAGAAAGGATTAAGCATGATTTAATTCGCAAAAATAAATGAAGGCGTTATCTTTGTTGTTGCGAAGCTAAGTTTCTGTAGATTGGCAACAAATCCACTATTCTGCTGTTTCAAATGTAAACAAGCAAAGGCCGCCATCAAAACATTATGAGGCATAGCTGCACTTAAACAACTTTAAAATTGTTGATAATTCTAAAAATATTGCATACAGATTTACTAAAGACATAAAAACCTTAATCGGAAGATAAGAACAACATAATTCAATCATTTTTAAAGCATAAAATGTACAATTTACAAACATATAAGAGTAAAGAAACTGATATCACTGAGTCGGGTAACAGAGTGGATATATATATATAAATATATTTATATACGTTTGGTGCGGCCGATTGCAACCAAAATACGAGGTGCACATCTACATGTTATAGCAGTCCTATATGCAAAATTTAAACGTTCTGAGGCTACTCATTTTTGAGTTATGCGAGATATGTACGTACATACGTTTGTACAGATGCCATGAAAAATTCTCTTCAGAATTCATTTTAAAGCAGTTTTATAATTTTTTTGAAGGAAAAGAGTCTTTTATTCTGTCCTTATGTACAGATATCACGCAAAAACATTATTAAATTGCGTTTGATAGTGGCCTCTCAGGGGCTCACTTTTGTGAGTACGGGTGTGGCAATCCCGAGGTACCCTAGCCCTTCAGGGGATCATCTTGGTGAGACGGGCCTCTCAGGGGCTCACTTTTGTGAGTACGGGTGTGGCAATCCCGAGGTACCCTAGCCCTTCAGGGGATCATCTTGGTGAGACGGGTGTCACAATCCTGGAGCCCCAGTGATCTAGCCTGTTTTCCGTCTCCTCTCTTCTTGGCTGGAACTTTTTCCCTTCCCTTCTCGCTTGTGGTTTTTCTCTTCGGAGTTTGGGGCTCGTCACGAGAGACTGGTCAGCCCTTGTCTCTAGTTTTCGAGTGGCGAGAAAACTGCCCACGTGTTTGCCATGCGTGGAAACCCGTGTCGCTGGAAAGGAGGGTCCTGGTAGTTGAGGGGCGAGGTACTGTCCCCAACACACTGCTTTGGCCTCTGCTTCAGCTAAACGGGAGGCACCTTAGTCGTCCTCACGGGTGTCAATCGGCTGGTCACTAGTCCTTGTGTCAGTGGCTTGGGGATCAGTTTGCGTATAGGTCCAGCTAGCCCTAACACAGGAATCTGTGTTCCCTTGTTGGGCTCCGTGATGGGCGGGGCTGTCGGACCCGAATCTTTTCTCTTTCAAACATGGCTTCACTTTTCATCTTAAAAAAAAAAAAAAAACCTGACTCAAACGAAACTAACCAAGAAATAGAAATTATTGACAAATCCATTACCAAGAAGATCTGTATCGATGTAAATGCCAAGGAAACTACTGAAAATCCATGCTTCCTTGTTGTCTCTAGTCCTTCTGGTGAACTGCAAAAGATGTCTCCTTTTCTAGTAAGCAAATACATTCACTCATGCATAGGTGAGACAAAGAACATTAAGCGTCTCCGTTCTGAATACCTGCTTATTGATACTGTTTCGGCCACCCAGTCTGTTTCACTTTTGCATCAAACCAGACTTGGACAAGTACCTATAACTGTGTCAGCACACAAAACACTCTATAAAGGCATGATATATGATATAAAGGCATGATATCGGAAATCGACCTTATGCTCGTTTCAGAAGAAGAGTTTGTTTCCAAGTTAGCTGACCAAAAGGTTTGTGCTTCTAAGCGGATCAAGATGCATAAGGAAAGTCAGTTGTTCGACACAAAACAGGTGATCCTGACCTTCAAAAAGCCTGATCTGCTAAAGAATATAAAGGCTGGGTATCTGAACTGCCCCGTAAGACCGTATATTCCCAACCCAATGCGATGCTTCCAATGTCAGCGGTTTGGTCACTCTAAAACATCCTGTCGTGGCAACCTGACGTGTGCTCGATGCGTGTCGGTTGGTCACGATAGTGATAATTGCACTGCTGCAGCATTGTGTGTAAATTGCAAGGGCGATCATCCAGCATTTTCTCGTTCCTGTCCAAAATGGAAAACAGAAAAGGAAGTACAGACGGCAAAAGTCACTAGAAACTTTTGACTCGCCTCAGAATTGGTCACACTAGAGTGACACATAACTATCTTCTCAAAGCTGAAAATGAGCCTGTTTGTTTTAATTGTAATGTTTGTTTATCTGTTCGTCATATTTTAATTGAGTGTCCATGTTTTAATAGTCTTTGCCAGAAATATTTTAGTAGCTGTGACTTACCTCTCGACCGTTTAATCGGAAGAGAGGTCAATTGTAATTTATTTTATTATTTAAAAGAGACTGGCTTTTATTATCTAATGTAATTTGTTTTGAAGACTGTGTCTTGAATTTTAATGTGTGCTTTTAACTTGTTTTTATATGACTATATATTTCCTATGCAGAAGCCAGACGCAGCTTCAACTAAATAGATCATATGCTAGTGCCGTCAAAGCAACACGGATCGTTGCCACTCAAACTTTGATAAATACGCAGACTCCTCCAAAAAAACCCAGCAGCCTGCTAGCCATAAAAAGGAAACTCCGACTCATGTCGTACAAAGAAAAGAAATAGCAATCCAGAGCAAACCCAAAAATGAGCCTCCAAAAATAGTAACCAAAAATAGAAGCAATAGTAATAGTTCATTTGAAGGTATGATATCTGAATCTTTATATTTAGATAGTATGGAAGTAGAGGAGAGGCTAGATGTTCCCGAGCATCTACTTCCACGAAAAACAAAAAAGCAGCACTGAAAAAACAAACATAAATCATAATGGCCACCCTGATCTCATGGAACTGTCACGGATTCCACCGAAATTTTCTTGACATCAAAAGTGTAGTCAATGTTCATCACCCTGTGTGCTTGGCGTTACAGTAAACAAACTTGAAACGGGAACAAGAAGCAAAACTTCGGAGGTTTTCGTTTGTAAGGAAAGACAATCTTGCATGTGAACGTGCCAGTGGAGGTGTAGGTCTCCTCACCTCACTTGACTATCCATCAGATACACATCCTTTGACAACATCCCTCCAAGTTGTCACTATACAGGTATATTTACATATTGTGGTTTCAGTTATTTCTCTTTACTTGCCTCCAAATGAGCACGTTGATCAACAGCATTTAAGTGATCTCGTACAGCAGCTGCATGAGCCCTTTATAATAATAGGGGATTTAAAACCTGAGAATCATTTAAAACCTTTCTCATGTTTTAAACCTGAGAAAGAAGTGTTTAAAAACACTAAATATTTTAAAAGTGTTGGCGAACACCTCCTGGGGTGCAGAGCGTTGCTCTATGCTTCGCATTTACAGAGCACTTGTCCACTCTAAACTGGACTATGGCTCAATTGTTTACGGATCCGCTCGGTCATCAGTATTGTTAAAACTGGATCCTGTTCATCAAGCTCTGTGGATTTGTTCAGGAGCTTTCAGGACTTCTCCTGTCCAGAGCCTGTATGTTGACTCTAATGAACCATCACTTTATCAGAGGCGTGAGCAATTGTCCCTTTTGCAATATTTTAATATTCTATCTCAACCTGAACATTCCAATAAGCTGTGTATACTTGATAGTGTGTGTAACACTTTATTTGAAACACGTCCATCCTGTGTTCCTACTTTTCCTTTAAGAGTTCGCCCTGTCATTGAGCAACTTTCCCTCTCTGATATGCGCCCCCAAGTAGTACAGAATTTTGAAATTCCACCATGAGAAAATTCACGGATTCAGCTTCTTGATGTTTTCAAACATCACGTGAAGGCAATCACTAACGAGATCATTTACAGACAATTCTTCGCTGAGCACAGGCACAAATATAGCAGTTATTATCCGATATATACAGATGGATCAAAGTCAAATGATCATGTCGGGATGGCATTTGTATTTGAAGATTACATAGAGGGCAGATGCCTGCACCATGCTTTCTCAGTCCTAACATCTGAACTAACTGCAATATATTATGGTCTTTTGTACATCTCAAAGCTCAGTCACAAAAAGTTCATAATTTATACAGACTCGTATAGTGCTCTTAAATCTTTGGAAGCTTTTCCCAACACTCAAAATCCTGTTGTAATGGATGTTCTCAAAATTCATATAAACTTAAAGATTCGAGGATATGAAATTCTGTACTGCTGGGTTCCCGGGCATACGGGAATAAAGGGAAACGAGCTTGCAGACATCGCGGCAAAATCTGCTGTTGAACTGTCCAGTTGCCTTATCCCTTTTAGAGACATCTGTTGTGTCATCAAGGGGAAGATCCGGAAAATATGGCAGCAAATTTGGGACGTTCAGCTTGACAACAAGTTGAGAAATGTAAAGCCTAGAATTGAGCATTGGGATTTTGCTGGAAATCATAAGGAGGAAGTTCTTTTGACTCGCCTCAGAATTGGTCACACTAGAGTGACACATAACTATCTTCTCAAAGCTGAAAATGAGCCTGTTTGTTTTAATTGTAATGTTTGTTTATCTGTTCGTCATATTTTAATTGAGTGTCCATGTTTTAATAGTCTTTGCCAGAAATATTTTAGTAGCTGTGACTTACCTCTCGACCGTTTAATCGGAAGAGAGGTCAATTGTAATTTATTTTATTATTTAAAAGAGACTGGCTTTTATTATCTAATGTAATTTGTTTTGAAGACTGTGTCTTGAATTTTAATGTGTGCTTTTAACTTGTTTTTATATGACTTCATCCTCTAGATTTGGTACATTTGTCTACTTGTTTTTATTTATTGTATTTTAATTTCATCAATTGTAATCATCCCATCTCGTGTTTGGCGGGCTAAAATCATCTTTGGTTTTGCGCCATAATCTCTGACTCACTCACTCACTCATTCGATAGTGGTCAAAATGGATATTTCTGATTTTTGAAGCAGAAGTGCATATGTTGTCTTGAAATTCAGGGTGCTATATTTTGCAAGAACTTCAGTTTCATTCTCTAGCCCTTGTATATGTGTATAAAAACAGAACTGGATTCACTGTAATGCTCAGGTCAAATAAATGATGCCATCATGGGCTCATTTTCTTGTAAGAATGGATGTGGCAAACCAAATATATCCTGTCAATTTTTTTCTCTGCCTTTTGCTCTTCTTAGCTATCTTTTCATTGTATTTGCTTTTCTCTTGATAGTGTTGTCTCTTTGGATTTGATGGGTTCTCCTTGAAATGCTTTTGAAATTCTTTCTAGCATCTCATGACCATGTCACTCTCCATGGATTCACCGTGCATCGAGATCTGTGTCACTGGAAAGGAGAATCCCAGTAGTTAAGGGCTTGGCAGTGTTCCCAGTATACTGCTACTGCTGTGGTCTTTGCTTTAGTTAAATGAAAGGCACATAGCTGTCCCTGATTCCCTCAATGAGCTGGTCGCATGACCTCTGTTGGTGGCTTAAGGATAAACAGAGGGAAAGTGCTCATAATGGAAGCTACAGGAATGGGGAGTGCTGGTTAACCCTGGTTCAGAATTATGTGTCCACTTGGTGGGCTTCATGGTAGGTGTCCTTAGCTAAAATTTTAATAGTGGCAGATAAGGCTCTATGAAAATTTCTAGAGCTCTCAAAGCCTCTATAAAAAATAAAAAATTATGAGCTTTTGTAGAGATTCCTTTATTCCTGTATCTGCTTCTTCAATAGCTCAGCAACCCTGTGTGGGCCCTGGCCATCCCCAGAAGTCTTCTCCAGGCATCTCTACTTTTGGCTACTGTTTTTCAGTTTTTAACCTTTAAAATATTAAGATATTTTTCAACACTATCAATCCATCTTAGCGGGGGTCTGCCACGAGGTCTATTTCCCATTAACCAGATAACCAGCCCACTTAAGTCTCTGTGCTTTGATGAATTTTACAATATGAGGTTGCATATAAATTTTATAGAGTTCTAAATTAGATCTTCTCCATGATCCATTTACTTGGACCCTGCCAAGAATGCTGCGTAAAATCTTTCGCATTCCTGTATCAGCCTCAATAAATCATTTTCGTAAGGATGAGGCTGCTAGGGGGCAATTTTTCCCCTCTTTAATATGCCTCTTCACTCCATGCAAAAAATATTGAAACTGAAAAAATTTGTTAGAAAAGCTGAGTAAATGGCATGTGCCTTTCTCACTACCTTTACCGTTCATTCAGTGACCTGCAAAAAATATTGCTACATTTAATCGAAAGATATTCACAGTTTTAAACAGGCTGTTAGCAGGTGGAAATTTATGTTTGTATGATCTGTTAGTGGAAGCTTCTCTAAAGAAAGCCTTTATTCTAAAAATAACCAGTATGAAAAGTTATTGCTGAAACCTTGAGATAATGCACTCAGTTTTTCTCAAGGTTGGATTTTAGAGTTTGAGCTTCTTTTAACACCAGAAGAAAAAAAAAATCCGAAATTTCTGATTAAAATTTGTGTTACTAGAGGATCAAGATGAAGTTAGTTCCCATGCTTATTCTAACTTTAGCTCGCATGACCTCAAAAGCACTGAAGCTGAATAATTAAATTGCCTAATACAACCATACATTCTGTGTGGACATTTCTGTTGTTTGGGCTGGTACCCTCCAAAACACTGTAAACAAATTAACTGTTGTGCACTAAGTAACTGTAATGCATTAGTGTATTTCGGCCCCAATACACTAATTAGTCAGAGAGCACACTATTTACAAGTCATTACAGTGGAACTATCACAGGTGTTCAATATAGCATGTGCTTACTACACTTGTATTTAGTGAGCATTCCTAGCTCTGATAACTCCTTAGCTTTAGACTGGAGTGAGGCTTTCAGAGCCTCACTACAGTGTATGGGCTGAAATGCTGTGAGGTCACCAGTGATGACTTAACCTGCTCTTCCTTGAACCTTCCAGGTTCATTAAAAAGAGAGAGAGAGGTGTTATTATTAGTCATACAAAAATGGTACAATTTGTAAGTAGATGATAAGCGTTAAATTTAATAGCTGTAATTGAGATTTTCCAACATTTTCCTCAAATGGCAAAATACGCAACTTTGAAATACCTCTTTTCAATGTAGCATGTTTTATCTTTTTATTTGCTACGTGTCTTTTTCTGTCTGTTTCTGAAAACACACCCACCACTCTGGGTAGCAGAACTGAAATTCTTTAATAATAACTAAAGTACTTAATTTCACATCATTCCTTGTAAATATCCACTCACTTCTCTATTGTAGATTATTAGTTAAAGTGGTTGTATACAACCCCTTTTTTGAAATGGCCAATTTTTTTTTTGTAGGCTCTCTCTGTATATATACATATAAAAAATGAGCATAATCATTGGGATCTACTGACAGAGGGAAAGTAGGATATGTTAAGCTTCAGTAACAAACTTTTAAAGTAAATTTTGCATTATCCACGGAATTCTTTAAATGGTATCTGAAAGCCTTCATGACAGCCTTCCAGAATCTTCTAAAAGTAGGGAAAGGAGGATCAAAATTTCATTCAACACCTTCCATAAATAGATATTTAGTTAATATCTCATCTTGCCTTTTAATGGTATGAAAAAGCATTTTTTTATTTCATTTTGGGCTCCTATAAAGGTTTTTGCATTATCTCTAAATAGTTTGCTTTTATCATGTCTGGCAAGACATCTTTTTAAGGTAGCAGTAAAAGAATCTGATGTAAGACAATGACTAACTAAGGTCAGGGTCACAAAAATCAGTTCCCATGAAATTAAAAGCATAATTCTGATTTACTTTGTCACAAACCAAATTTCCAAAAAGTTGATTTTCCAGATATTTTGGCCCTGAAATAAATTCGTGAGCAACTATTATACAAAGTGATTTGCCATGTAACAGCCAAAAGATATGCTGAACATGACAGTAATAATTGAACACCGTAGTGTAAATAGTTCTAATGAAAATATAATAAATTACTCTTTGTTAAATGATGTTTATCAGGTAAAATAGCAGTATGTTTCTGAGAGAATTTTAAACTAGCATTTTCTAATCTACCACTAACTTGCTGTAACCACCATCATCCAAAAAAAAAAAAAATGGATAAAAATTAGGAGTAAAAAGATTTTGTATGTAATGATTTCCCAGCTTGAATACATTTAAGTTCAAGAGCAAAGTTTATTGCTTGGGCTTGTTTAATGCAGCACTATGCTATTTTCCAGTTTCTTCATAGTCAAAAATACCAGATCCCTTTCAGAAAACGGCAGTTTCACACTTTAAATAACATAACATAACAATAGGGGCGCTTCTTTCTTATGAAAAGAAGGAAAAGAGTTTAGGCAAAATTGCCCATTACTCTTCCGCCATTTGATCATTTAAATCAAGGATTTAAATGGTAACTTCCTTAAAAGGTAAGTAATAAATAAATAGATAAGATCCCAAACTGACACCAAATCTATAGTATCAGCAAAAGATCCCATCTCTAAGTTCAAGGTGTCGGCTGGATCGTGAAAACTTCCCTATTGGATGGAAAACCGATTCAATCCCTCCCAAACCACCAAACACAAATTCTTGACCAAACAAGAGTGCGATGGAGAGTCAAATAAATAAATAAATAAATAAGGAGGGCAGAGGTGCATTCTCAAGCCAAATGGCCAGGTAGTGTATAAAGATTTGATATCTATTTTCAAATTATATTCCAAAACACAGCTATGAGAGGGAAATCCCTGCATAGTTTCTTTTCCAAAAAAAAAAAAAAAAAAAACTCATAGGGCGTCTCAATGCTTGTTTCTTGTGGTTTCAAATTCACCTTACCTGTAGGTATTTAGTATACATCAGAAACCCTATTATGCCAGAGAGCCCTTTGTATGGAAGGGCTTGATCAAAGGTAATATAGGGAAACCCAAGGAATTTGTTTCTAGGGACAGAAAACACCGGACATCGTCCCAGAAAGTGAAAAGGTGTTTCCTCTTCTTCTCCACAAGCTGGGCAGAGAGGAGATTCGACAAGACCACATTTGTGGAGATGCTTAGCTAGATAAGAATGTCCAGTAACAATTTGAATTACCTGGCGTAAGTTAGTTCTACTGAGGTGTATGAGTTTACCTGAAAAGTTAAGTGTACTGAGCACCAATTTAGAATGAGCACAGTCTGGTAGTTTAGACCATATATCATCATGTTTGTTCTTTATCCAGCTTCTTACTTCTTTTTTAACCGTTTGATATGAAACTGGGTAAAATGGTTCTGGGGCAGACATGGGTAGTTGCGAAGCATCTTTAGCTACTTTATCAGCTAGTTCATTTCCAGCAAAATCACAATGACCTGGGACCCAGACTAAACTAATGGTATTATGGGCCTGAGCCAGAGAATTGAGATCTTGAGTACAGTTCAAAACGCAGTTTTGTAACTTGACACGATTAGCCAGGGCAAGGATGGCTGATTGGCTGTCAGAGAGAATATATATATACTTATCAACTGTATTTTTAGCTAAGAGCTCCCTGGCGACCATATTGATCACCAGAACCTCGGCTTGGAAAACAGTTGTTAATTTACCAAGGTATAGATGAAATCTAATGAAATCTTCTTCAAATCCCTTGGTTCTTATAATAGCTCCAGCTCCCAGTGAAGTTGGATTTTGATCCATCTGTGTAACATTCAATTGATCCTGTTGGAATTAGGTCAATTAGAGATTCTATCTCATTCCTTTTTGGTATATGAGTTGAGAATAGTTTGTCTGGAACTATTGTTTTAGTAATTGCATCTTTGGGGATATAGATTATAGGGATCTCATTGCCCAAGTCCAGACATATGTCAATGTTGCTTTTCAGGTGGCTTTTATGACCAAAACCTGTCCTTTGGCACCATGTGCCATTTTTATTCAATCTATACATGGCTTTAATTGCTTCTCCGCTCAAGAATAATTTCAAGGGTGGAATTTGCAGTAAAAATTCTAATGCAGCAGTAGGGGTACTATTTAAAGCCCCACTAATGCTTAGGCAAGCAAGTCTTTGCACCTTTTGTAAAATGTTTAAATATGTGCTTTTGTTAATAACATTAATCCAGACCACGCATCCGTAAGAAAGCATTGGCCGGACTATGGCAGTATAAATCCATAGAGTAGATTTTGTATTAAGGCCCCATTGTTTACCAACGATTCGCCTACAAAGTACTAGAACATTTGTGGCTGTTTGTGCCTTTTCTTTTATATGGGTGATCCATGTAAGTTTACTATCCAGGTAACATCCTAGGTATTTAACGCATTCCTTACACCTAATAGTCTGGTAACCCAGCTATAAATCTGCCAGTTTCCATTTCCTTCTCCACGTGAAAACTATGACCTCAGATTTTTCAGCAGAGAAAGAAAGGCCATTTGTATCACCCCAGTGTGAAACTTTATTTAAGATCTGCTGAGCTTGATTATGTAGGGTTCCGATATCGAAACCCTGTAATAACACAATAAGGTCATCTGCATAAGCCTGTGACATGCCAGGTTCCTCCCATAGAAGTACTAAGAGTGAGTTGAATACCAGGTTCCACAGGAACGGAGAAAGAATATCACCCTGCGGACACCCTTTAGTAATATCTCTCTTTACTTCATAGTCAGCAAGACTAACACAGATATTCCTGTTTTTAATCATGAAGATGACCCATCTAGTTATCATAGGGTGAATATGACTTCCAGTAAGGGCCTTATGTATTTTCTCGAAACCGATGTTATCAAAGGCTCCTACAATATCCAGTAGAATCCCAATGGCAAAGTGTCCGTCTATAATTGTTTTTTCTATTCTTCACACGAGTTGGTGTAAGGCCGACTCAATGGAGAAGCCAGGCCTAAAACCGTGTTGGTCTAAGCCAAAGGTATGGTTCAGATTATTATCTGACTGGAGGTGCCAGAAAATCAATTGCTCCAACAGCTTAAGCTGGAAGGATGTTAGCGTGATCATTCTAAAAGAGTTTGGTATCTCATATCTATCTTTTCCTGGTTTAGGAAGAAACACACCTCGTGAAGTTCTCCAAACCTTAGGAACATATCCTAAAATCAAACTGGATTCGAATATGTCCACGAGAATGTGACCAAAAATATCCCAGCCCTTCTGAAGCAGAATTGGGTAAATGCCATCGTTCCTTGGAGATTTAAAGGGAAGAAATACATCAAGGGCTGCTTTAGCCTTTTCAAAATTCACAATTGTCTTAGCAAAATCCAGATCTAATGGATTATGAAGTAGTTCCAATGGATTTTCCTGGGGGTCAGAGGTGACACTTTTGTCCCCCTGGTGAAAATTCAACATGGTCGAAAGTGTATCCAAAGGATTTATAGTATAACTGCCATCAGGCCGCATAACCGATGAGAGTTGAGACTCCTGAGATCTTTTAAGAATCTTATATACTCTGGCAGTCTCATGGTAGGACAGAATATCTGTGCAGAACGATCTCCATGAGTTGTATTTAGTTTTCCTGATTTCACTTTTAAATTTCCTTTGTAGAATTTTGAAGTTAGACCAGTTAACTTCAGATTTATTTCTGACTGCTTTCCTGTGAGCTCTCCGAACCTCTAGGCGGAGGCTTTCAAGCTCCTTGGTCCACCAAACTCTCTTGCTAGGAGAGTACTTCCTTCGTTTGAGAGGGCATGATGCATGATAAGATTCAATAATGATATTTGTCAAATTGTTTGCTTGAGTATCAAGCTCCTCGACTGTACAATTATTGTCTAAAACCTGAAGGTTAATGACATTAGAAACTAGGAAGTCCTTATAAAGGTTCCAATTTGTGTTTTTAATGTTTCTGAAATATTCAGCTGGAATTTCATCTCTAATACAAAATTGTATAAGGCGATGGTCAGAAAATGAGGGATTGTCACTTACATGCCAATTCTCAATAAGGTTATAAATATCAGAAGAAGTTAATGTGAGGTCAATGACTTCTTCTCTTCTTCTGTTAACAAAGGTGGAGCGATTTCCCCTGTTTACCCAAGTTAGGTTGGTATTCATTATAAGTTCCATGAATTTTTCTCCTCTAGGATTAGTATCAGAACTGCCCCATGACAGGTGGTGAGTGTTAACATCACCACCAATAACCATAGGAATATTGTTTATTTCACAGAAACTCACAAGATCTATAAATTCTTGCGGAATGTTAAGGTCGTAAGCCATGTAAACCGAGCGAAAACAAATGTTTTCTCTCAGTGAACTGTTTATGTCCTTAATTAAAATAGCAGTTAAGTCCTCTGATGTAAATTGGGATAATTTCATAGCCTTTATATTTTTAGAAGTGTAAATGCTAGTTCTAGGTCTTTTATCAGGTCCCTCTGTGGAAAAGAAGTGCACGTTCATGGGCCTACCAAGGATTTTACCCTTGTACACCCAAGGTTCTTGAATTAAAGCAACAAAAGTGCCTTGCTTACCTAATTGATCAGCTAAATTGTATGAAGCTGCTCTGCTATGTTGCAGGTTTAACTGACTAACCTTAACCATTAAAACAGGTTAAATGAGAGAAAAGAACTTACCCTGAAGGATTTTAGGAGAGACTTAGTTAAAAGCCGCATCCTTAGCATACTACTTCAAAGGAAGTAGTGACAGGGGAAAACTATTCAGATGTCTTCTCCAGAGCCTCCAAAGAAAGCTCTGGTTCCGACTCCTTTTCGGTCTCCCTTTCTTCTGTCAACTGTTTCTTCGGAGGATCCTTGGGCGGAAGAATTGATTTATCCTGTTGCCTTGGTTCCTTCAGCTGTACACAGCAACGGGCACCACAAAAAAGTTTGAAATTCTGGGCCTCCAGATAATCCATAAGCTCATGTTCCACTCCCAGCACCAAGGTATTACCTCCGTCTCCAGGGATAATTGCCTTGATGGCGATCTTCTTAACATCCAGGCCCTTGTTACAGGCATCAAGGAGCTTGATGTTATCTTTTGGTGACCTGTTACCAGGAAACCAAGCGAAAAACCTCTTCATGGGGGGTCTGTCCCCAGGAGCCATGGCATGATAACCTGGATGGTTTTCTTCAGGGCCAGGTAGATCATTAATTAGTCTTTAGGACGTCCACAGTCTCCTGGTCCTCACATGCAATGTTGAGGCCATTCGGCTGCAGGACTGTCTTGTGGACCCTGCAGGTAGTGATAGAGCCATTGATAATTCGGTCATCAATTATAGAGGTGATGAAATCTGAATCCACCGATTTTATGTCTCTGGAGTCATCCTTGCAGACGATTCGCAGAGTGATTGCCTTTCTTGCAGCTTGACTATATAGCCGTCGTTTCTTGAGGGCCATTTCCGGGGTGTCACCAGCAATACGTTTTCTCTTACGAGACTCTTCATTGCTTGGATGGTTCTTCCTCACCAGTTTGGAGGTCGTTCCAGAGGTCCCAGCTTTATCTGTTTTCTCCTTCGCTCCCTTCTCCCCAGAGATCGAGATCCCTTCCATGGCCCTCTCCAGCCGTTTCCGCTCTTTCTGGCATTGCCTTTTTCTCTTCTTTTATTTACAACCTCCGTGATTGGTGACTGGTCATCCGCTTGCGCATCTGGCACAGTACTACTGACAGAGGAGTCAGTATCCATCCCCACTGGGTTCAAGGCGTCCATGTCCGAAGGCACATTCACCCTTTCACCAGCGGTTCTGGTTTCTGTAGTCCTCAAGAGAAGAGCGTCCGCACCCGAGGGCACATTCACTCCCTCAGAAGGAACTACAGTGGTTATAGTGGGGATTTCAGAAGATGCGTTTTTATCTAATTTTGTATTGCAAGCATCCATTTTGGTATAAGATTGAAAGAAGGGGGAGAAAAATTCCTTCCGATTTTCTAAGAGCCAGTTTGGAGAGGCTAGCCCCAGATTCAGCAGCCAGTAGTGACCTCGGAAGAGCCCCCCGCTCTGCCATGCAGGATCCCACCCAGGCATCACCTGGAACTACAAGGCAGGCGAGATTATACACCAGCTGATAGAGCAGCCAGGACATGCTGGTTAGGCTGCCCCGGGCTCCTGTACTATCTGGCGGCCTGAGACGCAAAACTCAGCTTTTCTCCTGTATCCTCTACATGGCTGCTTCCTCCAAGACCCCTCCTCTCCAGATCAAAGGTCCTCGGAATTTCAAATCCTCCCCACAATCGCCGGTTTTCCCAGGGAAGAGCGGTCCGTTGGGTCGTCATAAGATTACTCAACATCAGACCGAACCTCATCCCACTAAACCCCAGTATGCCACAGGACTTTGTGACAGTTACCCATTACAGTTACCCAGGGGGCACATGTGACTTAAGGATAATCATGGACGCGGGTAACATTACCCCCCTCACACTTTAAATAAATATGACTTTAATATTTATTTAAAACGCCTTTTGAAGTTTTACAAAAAATTATGTGTGAAATTGCAGGCAACTCTTCTATACTTATTCCAACAGCACATGAAGAGTGTTTATGCTTTTCTTTCAATTCTTTGCAACTTAAAATAGATTTTCACTTGGTATTAACCAAACTGGACATGTCCCCCAAAGTTTGTGAACTGGCAAATCAAACAGCCAAAGTCCACATGAAACACAATCTACTTCGTTTTGTTTTCCTGGAATGCGATTCTAATTTTTATTGGATAAATAGATTGAATCTTTGAAACCCTGTTGGTGACAAAATTTTGCCATCGCTTCAGTTCTCACATTAACCAAGACAGCACATAGTTTGGATCACTCCATGCATTTGTAGAATAAATGTTCATTTGTGATGCATCTTTAAATGTTCATATGAAGTGTACTAACAAAACAACATTGTGTATTTTCAACTACAGAATAGATATTGATTTTATGAAAGCAACCCAAGCTTTTATATTATGAGTTTCATACAGATGGTTAAATAATCAGCTGAACTAACATAAATAACTGTGTAATTTTCAGGTCCACCAAAAAAATAACAAAAAACTTATCTAGAAACATGAATTGAACTGGATCATCTTATGGCAGCTTACATTTTTAGAAATCTTGAAAAATTCTATTTGATGTCATAAAAGGGGAAATCACCCAAAGGATCAAATAATTTTGTTGCTAATATAACATAGTACATTTTATCACAATGTCTCAATTATTTAACATAATAAAATTGCAAAAACATTCAACTTTCACAAGGTCCCATCGAAGATAAAAAATTGTATGGTTTGGTTTTCTATACCAGTATGAGATTTATCACTAGTTAAACATTTTATATGTGCTTTCCTTAGCACTGCTTTTACATTTGTAGCTCATTTGTGGAGTTCAAATCCTTTTTTTCTTAAGCACATATTTCATTTCAGTCACTAATTCAAAACCTTCTTGAACATTATCAGCAGCAGTTAGAATATGTCATTCATGAAGATGTCCTTTAACACAACATTTGAAGTTCTCTGGAAATTCCCACTTTTCTCAACTGCTAGTTGCTTTAAACCTCATATGGTGAAGAGGCAGCTCTGTAAATAACAATGTTTAAATCATTAGCAGTACGTTTTGCCTAGAATCGGTTCTGTGATATAATTGATGAAATTATGTTATGTTTAAATTCAGTTTTAATTTGTCTGCACATTTTCTCCGTATCCGCAATTACTACGAGTACAATAGTATGAAACCAATACATTTTTCCATAATGCTTATATCAGTGTATACTCTTATAATGTTTCAACTGATATGTCTCCAAAAAGCAATTAAAACACAAATTATTACCTTTCGGAATTTTTGCTGTCATTTGTATATCGAAATGAAAGAATTTTGAACATTTTGACAAATAATTATCCTTGTTGATTTTTCCGTTAAATCCTATGTGATATATCTGACTTCGAATCTAAAATTTTCTGAAGAACACAAAAACCTTGTCTAAAACTTAAAGGTTTATTTAACTGGAACTTCAACAATGATGAAAACTTAACATCATAAATGAAAACTTAACATCTTAGGTGGAAATATTCGGAATGCTTTAAAGTAACAGCTATGCCGGAAGAGTATCGCCTTGTCTTTCCCATAACAAACCTAATACATTCGCAATAGTTTCGGTGTCTAAACTACAGTCAGTATATTCCCAACCCCGTAATTCAAAGTTTCGTTCTGCCATAACATCTGAAGATGCTTTCATGAAGCGCTGCAATTCATTTTCACTTATGACACTTGTTGCACAGTTATCAACATAGAAACTATTCATTAATTTAACAATAATGTTGGAAGGATATTTTAAATCTGCATCATTTTTCTCTAAAATTGAATTTAAGTGATATTGAATAACAGCTCCAAGTAAAAATGGACTACTGGTTACACCAAATATCACTTGACAATGACGAAAATACTTCAAGCCATCTTCACCCTTTATCCAAAGAAATTGGAGGAAGTTTCTGTCACTAGAATTCAGGCCAATTTGTAGAAAGGCCTTACGAATATCAGAAATCACCCCTATTTTTTCTTGGCGAAATCTATTTAAGATTGTAGGAATAAATGCAATAAGGTTTAATCCTTTTTTAAGACAATCGTTGAGACTCGGAGAACCCTTTGCTTTAGACGAAGCGTCAAATACTGGCCGTAACTTCATAGTACTATGTTCCTTAACAACATGTCTATGTGGCAAATAATGATGGGGTAAATCTAGTAATTCATTTACGGGTACTTCCTCTATTATGCCCTCTTTGAGCCATTCTTGGAATATATTTTCATACACTTGGCGAAGATTATCCAGTTCAAGTTGCCTAATCGTACCGTGCAACCTTTTAAGCGATAACTCAAAATTATCCGACAGGGGAGGGTGCCCTTCCAACCAAGGCAAAGACACTACAAAGCGGTTATCTTCTATTTTTACAGTATCAAGAAAATGTTGCCTGGTAGCCTCATACAATTCCAATTTACTCTTTTGCTCGGATGGGTCCATAATACCAAGCGAGTCAAGGGCCCATAAATCAGAAATACAAGCCTCTTTATTCAACATTGAAGTAACTAAGAATGTTGAACCTTCACTATTCAACTCCCCGGTTTTTCCCATAACCGTCCATCCTAACTTTGTCTCAATAGCTACAAGACCGTTTGAAATTTGTTTACGATTCCCCATTAATAATCGTCCTGCAACATCGGCTCCTATTAAAATTTCTATAGGTCCTTCTAAATGATCTGTTAAACTTATTCCACAGTCAGCAAGCTCTTTAAGCCATATTCCTTGTCCAATAGAAGGTATATTATTACAAATAACAGGCTGACTTAACGTATCAAAATTACAACTGTACGAGCCAGACGTATTAGATAAATGAATTTTGTAAACTTGATGTTCACACAAACTGGTCGTCGTACCGCCAAATAACGCGTGGCTAAGGTATTCCTTTACCGTATACTTATAACCCATATCTTGAGCTGCGCTTTGCAGAATATATGACCTTTGAGAACTAGTATCAATTATAGCTCGAGCCGAACGAGATTTTTTATCTCCTTTAATTATTACTCTTATTGTTTGCAGCAAAACTTTAGGGGACCTTGAAGAAATGTTGGCGAGTGTTTCAGCCTGATTTGGAGGCTGTTCCGTTGCCCTTGTCTCACTCATTTGTGAATGGCCCTTACATAAAAAAATATGATGCCTTTTGCCGCAAGTAAAACAAACTGTTTTTAATCTACACCTCCTGACAGAATGTCCAGATTTCAGACACAGATAACAAGAGCGTGTCCTTTGGACCAAAACTTCTCTTTCCGACAACAATAAGTTACGAGCTTGAAAACATTCCGCAGAACCATGATTTATACTGGAACAAACTATGCAGCCTTTTCTAGCTTCATGAGAAGAAGTAAACAGTTCAGCTGCCGTAGGTTTTAAGTGAGGTTCTCTTATCTTCAAACCCAAATTTCCTTTCTTATTACCATGAGCCAATCGATCGAAAACATTGAAAGATTTAGCTGCTAAAGAAATTCTTTCCTCACTTTCAACTTCACCGCGCAAGAAACATAAAAGGCGCTCAAGGTCAGATTCCCTTTCTCTTAACTCGGCGATTTCGCCGGTTAAACTTTCTGATCCTTTACGCGAAAACCTAAGTCTCTCCCACGTTTTTAAGACTTCATTCGGCAATGCTGATTCTACCAATGGATATAATATCGTGCAATATTTGCGTCTATTTATTCCCAATATCTCCAAGGCTCTTAGATTAGATTCGAGTTCATCGTATAGTTTCCGCAAAGAGTGTGTACCTTGTTTTTGAATAACAAGGGTTAACAAATCACGAATATAAATCTCCGTTAGTAATTCTTTGTTACCAAAACGCGTTTACAATGCTTCAATTGCGCTCTTGTAACTATCGCCAATTGGCGGAAAGCTTTTAACTATTTCCTCTGCGGGAGAATTCTTCTCCATAGCCTGTGCCAAATAAGCAAATTTATCATTATTATCTAATGTAGGATCTTTATCAATCTTTTGGAATTGCCCCCAAAATCCTAGCCATTTCTTCACGTTGCCATCAAAGATAGGCAATTTAATCTTCGGACAATGTAACATTTTATTCTGAACAAAGGATGGATCAATTAAAGTTACATTTGGGGTACCAGAAGTAAGATCTTTTAGTTTACTTTCGGTAAGTCTCCACCTATCAAAATATAATTCAGATTCATCTATTTCCTTAATAAGTAAAGTCTCATCTGTAATTTCTTTAAACATTAATTCTCGTATTTTCATTTCAGTATCAAACAAAACTTTAGCTTTCTCGGCAATAACTTTTATTTTAATTAATTTTTCTTCCTGATTAAATTTAGTTTCTTCATTGTCAAATTCATTACACGCTTTGCTAAATAATCTTCCGTATTGAGTTTGTGCTAACTTTAAGGCTTCCATGATTCAAAAATAAAAAAATCGCTTACTTTGCAGACAATGTCCTGTCGCTTGGCGCCAAATGTTGATTTTTCCATTAAATCCTATGTGATATATCTGACTTCGAATCTAAAATTTTCTGAAGAACACAAAAACCTTGTCTAAAACTTAAAGGTTTATTTAACTGGAACTTCAACAATGATGAAAACTTAACATCATAAACGAAAACTTAACATCTTAGGTGGAAATATTCATAATGCTTTAAAGTAACAGCTATGCCGGAACGGTGAAGAACACTTTCTTTTAAAAGACAAAATCCATATAGCCCTTTCGGCATATATCTCCATTCGCTGGATTCAGACTTCAGCTCCTACGTGTTTTGGACTGGAACTGGAATAGCACTGGAACAGGACTGGATCCGGAACAAGACGGGAACTGGAATCGCTCATCCCCTGGCTTCTTCCCCGGGTAGGTCTATTCTGGCTCGAACTAAAATGAACTGCGGTGCCACTAAGGAAAGCACCTCCTTTTATTGACGGCGGTTGCCGTTACCACAGGCGATTATGCAAATATTTAACAATCCTCTTGATAGTAGGTACATTTGGAATTTGCTGGAAACATATTTACTTTGTTGTCTTTTATAACATTTTCTAGCTGGCACTTTATTATTTGATGATGTCTTTGCATAATTCTTTAAAAAAAAATCGGTCATTTCATATAACCTTGGAGTTTCATCCCATCAACTGTCTTTCCCACTAGAACTCATTGAATCTAATTTTTGCAAAATTGCATAAACCAATAACACGACACTAAAGTTATTTATCTTTGTTGCATACACTCTAAGTTATGAATAACTTCATTCTTGTATCAACTGAACTCATAATTGTAAAAGCCAGTTCATTTTAAATTGAGTTTAACGTCATGAATCTTCTATCTTTTGTGAATATTAACTTGTACTTAGTAGAATAGCAATACAACTCTCATGCTGTAGTATAATTATTATCTGGTGTTGTTAATGATTACACAGTACACTAAACATCGCTTTTTAACTTTCTAGCACGCGCGCTTAGCAATTTTACATGAGTATGCGCGTGTCGTATTTTTTTTACATCCGTTACTTTACCGTTTTTGGCATAAAAAACGACAGAAATGAGTGAATATTAATAATAAATTTGGTAAGAAATAAAATATTGATCTTATTAGCAAAATACAAATGATATCGCATTCAAATATAAGTAAATTGTTTTTAAGTTATTATGTTAGGGAGATGGAAATGCAATGATGTATTTCATTATTGAACATTTTAAATTTATTATTTAATAATTATATTTTAAAATCGGAGCTAATTTTAATATTCATCAAAGGCAAGTATAGACAAATAAAAAAGGAAGACACCTTGGTGGGAAAAAAAGTAAGTTTAGCATTACTCACTTCTGCAAGGAAATTTACTTCTTAATGGTTACAAAAAACGCACTTTAAACAAGCTTTAATATTTTTATTTATTTATAAAAAAATAGAAATAAAAGAAAATAAGGAATGGAAATCGCTATTTTTCTCCCATCCAAAGGTTTCCTTGTCTTCCTTTTCTTCATCAGATAATTCTTGAAGAATGCGAGCAAAATCAGCTGGTTGCACGTATTTTTTTGCCATGAAACCTGATATAAAATTTACAGAGCCAAATGTATTCGAATTAAAATAATACACGGCGAATAATAACACAAAATTATAAAATATTTGAGAAAAAATATTTTCCGAATTTTCACCCACGAACACGCACGTGTCTTAACTTTTACGGAAAAAGCTGCCACATAGCACAAATGCCCAGTTAAAAAAAAAAGTCAAATGACTTCCTGTGGGCACATTCCATGATGTGGGGAAGTGTAGAAAGGAGGAATAGAAATGACATTCAGACGTCTCAACTTTGATATGCAAAAAATGGGCATTAAAAACTGGATTTGTCATAAATTTTGCGCATACGCACGTGCTGGAAGGTTAATGAAGGTTTTTAAATATTGTAGTTTTTAGCGTCTGACAAACTGGGATTATTATGCATGCAAACTTTGAAATATTGATTGAAAGCTATTCGCTTTTGTAAATTCTCACTAAATGTTCGCAAATTTAATTTTGAGAGCTCAGCGCTTTTTAAAGAAGTTCCTTCAGCTTTTATCTCAGATTTCAAATACTGATTCTTGCGCTTCAGATTTCCTGTTTAATTTTAGCGTAATTTCATCTAAATTGTCTCTAATGTTAAACTGCTCATCAAAAAAATTTCAAAGATTTTTTCTCATTACACGTAGCAGTCAGCTAATCATGTATTTCTTTCAGTTCATTAGAGAATGAGTTACGCTTTTCCCACATACTTCTCATGCATGTAAGCCAACATTTTCTGTATTAAATTTATCCTTACATTTTGTTATTTGGGACTTTAACATCTTTCTTCCTCAAAGACTCCAGGCTTGCACGGCCATAAACATAAGAGAGTTGTTTATTGGTGGTATTCAAAAAAAAAAAAAAAAAAAAAATTGACTTAAACTTTAATATACTTTTATCCCAGCCACAATATATTAAGTTATTCAAAATGCATACTCTTTACAAAACATTACATTCAGCTACAACTATCATAGATAACCAATGTGATACATGCTTCCTACACTCATATATTTCAGAAGCACTCTTCACTCTCATAGTTCCATCTTCTAGTAACCATAATTCAAGAGAAACTACAAACAATAAGGAAGAAATAAAGAACGTTTAGATGGAATGAAAAATACCAATATGCATTTGTATGTGCATGAGTACAGGAAAGATAGAGATCTTCTCTCAGAGGAAAAGCAAAAATGTAAGCATTCATGGTCACTCATTTGATGAGGCTGTGTGGCTTCAATCAGAGTGAATCTTATTTTGCGTTAAGATCTAACTGATATTTATTAGCCTTTAAAATCACACACACATACACAAAGAAAGGGGGTAAAAACCTTGCTTTCGCATAGATTTTTTTAATAGAACTGTCGATTTCAAGGGTGATTAAACATAGGTCCTTAAACAGAAAAAAAAAAAAATGTGCTTAGGTTGTAATAGTGATAATCCTTTTATACTGTAAGCAATGGGCAAAGAAAATGAAAACAAAATGTAGTGCCATATGTCTGTTATCTTGTTGGCTTGGCAGTAAAGGAAACTACCAAGACCTTAGAAACAAGCTAAGCTTCGGATGTATATTCTTTCATCAGAAAAGAAAATCTATTCTACATTTTTAATTTTTGCAGATTTAACAATGCAAAACTTATAGCTGTTAGTAAGCATAGTTTCTCTAGCATAATGTTCCAAGTTTCTTTTTGTGAGTTTTCTGTCGTTTTAAAAATTAAAACTGTTTAATTTGTGCTAAAAGTCTTGTGAAAAGAAGAATAAAGATAATGTATCAATGCATTTAACTATTTTTCAGACTGAAATCGATGACATTCTAAGTGAACTAGAATCATCAGATTTTGAGAGTTCAGTAAGTTATGTATATTTTTGCATAGTCTTTATTATTTTGTGCTGTCAATGTTTATTGTTTTATTTATTTATTTATTTTGTTTGAAGAAATGTAAAAAAAAAGCCTTAATTACTTGTTCTGTCCTTTTTCGGGAAAAGAGATTTTTTATCATCTATTCAGTTCATTCATTTTTTTAATCATCTATTCACACATGCACCACTTGGTAATTTTTTAAGACTTTTTTGGGCATGGTAAATATTATTGTTTCGAGTGTTCTGTATCTGTGCTCGATATTATATTTGTATTCTGCATATTCTGTTACTTGAGTTTAATATACTGTATTACCAAAATAAAGCAACCATATGAAATTGAGCTGCAGCCCTAATATTCAGCATGTATGTAATGTTTGAGGAGATATGCAAATGATTAAAATTTTGGAGCAAAAATTATTTTAGTGAGAATTAGTGTCAATTCGTTTATGACAGCTAAGTAAGCCAAGATTAAGTTTTATTCTCCTTTTCTGTGGAAATATAAAGGCTATTTATTTTGTTACATGCTATGGGATCATCAAAATATTCTTAAATATCATGTAGGGTTTTATGTTAATTTTTATTATATTATTTTCTTCCCTTTACTTTCACTTCTGCTTCCATCAACACCCACTAGGTTGCATATTGGTTATAGCTCCAAGTTCTTGAGTTCAAGAGAGAGTGTTGGCAGCCATCACTGGTCAGTTTACTCTGTGACAACTTCCTGTTACTATCTTGAATTGCTTAGTTGGCTTTGCCATCTGGTACTGCTTTGTGATAATATTGAGGTCTGTACCAAAGTCTTTTAGACATGTATAACTTTGCATTTAATATTTTAATTTGGCTTGAATACTTATTCAGTATTTTTCTGCTAGTAGTATCATCTGTATTATTGGGCAGCTTGTGTAACTGTCAAGCTAACAAGTATATAAAAGGTTTGATTTAGCCCTTTCATTCCTAATGAGCACATATATCCCAGAGATTAGATTTCACTCCCTATTGGGTAAATAAAACCCACTTTTAAATGGATTTTTAAGCTTGCAGTGTTTTTAAGGAATTAGGGAACAAATATATGATTAAAAAAATGTGGCCTATTTTCCAAATTTGTCAGGTTGTACTTTGTAAAGGTTAGGTTGTACTTTACACCATAGCGTACTTAATTTGTACTGTAAGAATAAAATATTCAGTACATTTCATTTAACTTTATTATTTATTCAGATGCAGTGTAAGGTTATTATCACAATATCCTAGACGATTGGTGTAAATAGTCCCAGTTGACAATACAATTGGAATATATTGTCTCAGGAGATTTCCAGGAAACAGAAAAAGTAAACAATTTTAAACTCATATTACACTTCTTTTAGTATGTTAACTTTCAATTAAACTGCTTTTCATAGTTAAATTTTAGTCATGCAAATGTCGGGTCAAAAAAGTTAAACCTTCATTCTGAGCTGTATTCACTGTATTTTAGAAGTAAGTTGGGATAATAAGTCGTCTATCATTATTTACGGCTCTAAAAGTTAATGTTTAGAGTAGTGGGGAACTGTACAACCAGACTATATGAGGAGGAAAACTTATAACTACCAATTAATTTCATGAAACCAAATTTCCACCTCATTGTTATCTTAAAACTGTTATGGGATTTTTTCCTGTAGCTTGACGTATCTGTGGAAACGCAAATAAACAAATAAATAAAATTGAACTGAACGTAATTCTAATTCACTTGTTTTGTGAGAGCAAATTAAAACAGTGCAAAGCAAATTATCAGTCTTGAGAAAAATGCTGGAACATAAAATTATCTTCGATATAATCCAAGTATTTCCTATTAAGGCTGCAACACTCTGGATTGGACAAACTAAAATCTAAATGAAGATTAAATTTACCACCTGGATAATGTCTAGTAATCAGGTTTCCCAGAGCCTTCTCTGAAGAGCAGACAAGTGTGACAGCTGTGTCCTCAACCAAACATTTTGCTCTTACAGCTCCAAACGGTTACAAATTCTTTTCCTCACTTTATACTAAACTGCTCTCTAATCAGATCTGAATGATCTATCTGGACTGAGTGAGTACATGATGGAAAGATGTGTACAAAAAAGGCAAATCAATGTTTTAACTCTAAGTTAAAATAAAATGTCACAGATTAGCACTTGTATTTCCTTTTGAAACAAGAACTCTTTCACAGATAAAGAAAGAGTTAAAAATAGTTCATAGAGAATTGAGAGATAATGCTGAAATTAACACGTGAATACTGCAAGTTACAAAATCATGCACAGGTCAAAGGCAAAACACTGAATAGTAAATTCAGTAGCACATCACTCTAAGCCAGAGGTGGCAAATCTCTTTCTGCAAAAGCCACATATTAGAATTTAGAAATATTTAAAAGGTATCAGATATTTATATCATTCAGAAGCAGTAAAACAGTCCATGAATAGGAAATGTGTTGAATAAATTATTAAGGAATACTTAATGAATGCAGTTATTTACAAACAAAATACAAAATATGTTCTCCTAATAAGACATAAATACTATACCGTTGCATTTTTAATGTTTCATTATAACACATAATCTTTCAAGACAGTAAACATAAATTTTGAATTGAAAGTACAGTCAAACGTCGTTAATCCGGACCTCAAAGCTACAAAATTTCTGCACATGCATCAACGCGTAATGCATTCACACATGCGCATAGGCGTTTACGCATGCACATAATACGTTTACGCATGCGCGTTTAATGTATAACGGACGGTATAAGCTAAAATGATCTATTTCAGTTAATGTTGCAGATTGCGTTGTACCTTAATCTTCGAATTGGATCTGGCTTATTATTTTTTGCAGACTGTTAGAGCAATTTTATAAAAGTAAGCTTGAACTTTCGATTATGTCAAATAGAATTTCCGATGCTGGAGCTGCCAAAGGATCTACAAAACGAAAGTATGTTTCGATGTCCATTAAACAAAAAGTGGAATTGCTGCAAAAAATGGATAAAGGCATATCCTTTGTTTCTGTAACCATTCCAAAATCTGTTTATCAATTTCACGCTGCTCTGCGGGGGGGGGGACTTCACGGTGCACTATGAACTGGAAGTTGATCTGTCAGCACTATCCTTATCTTCAGGGCAGATGTTTTTATTTTATTCAGCTTATAATTCCTTACTAAATGCAGTATTTCATCTCGATGTATTCCGTCTTTGATACGATTTAAATCAAATTCCTCGTCATTATAAATATCACGAGTACACATCAAATAGTTTTCTGGTTGCAATTTTCTAATTTCGACTATACGTAATGTATGCTTTACGCATGGGCGCGTTGAAAGAAATGTTTAATAAGTAAACAACTAAATATTAAGCTTTTTTTTGTAAATTTTGAAACCCTTTAGATCATAATTGCTCTTTTTTTCATAAATTACAGTTTCATATTTTTAATTTTATAATTTCTGCATGCCATCTTACAAGATAATTCAGAATCGACGAAGTCCCAACGAGTCCGGATTAAAGACTTTTTGACTGTATTAACTTTTCTTATCCCTGATGGATAAGAATCTTAGTGTCGAAATATAAGTGCCTTTGATACCTATTCTGAGGCCCCATTTCCTTTACAAATATTCTAATATTGTTCTTTAAAATTGAAATGTAGCCACTTTTGAGGTTATTTAACAATGTCTACATTTGATTTTCTGTTATTCTTGGTTTTTGTTACTTATCTTCTAGATCTCGGAGGATCTCGATCAGGTTCATGAATGTGTTGTGACCGAAAGGAAGAGAGTGCCTTTCATTGACCAAAGCTTTGGACACCTTAGGTGACAACTAGGACTAGAACTACACCCCCATTGTGCAAAATTACTTGTTTATTAGGGATTTGCGGTGTATTCTAGGTAGTATTCACTACTACCATCACGACCGTGAGGCCGGGAGCTCGACAGATCCGTGGCCGAGTCTTATAGCTATTGCCACTGACTCTATTGACACTGTACAAATAAGCAAGGAGCAGGCCATACGAGGGTCCCTGAGTACTCTTAGCGGTAATTCCTTCGGATAAAACGCATCCTAACGCATGGAGCTCAAGCAAGCTTTTTATTCATTGTGTGGTCAAGACCATAATATCCCCGTCTCGGAACAGATGTAGTTAATGCTTAGGAGTTCTCAGAATCGGCTTTTGTGTCATTAATATGACGAACCACTGATAAAGCTACCTTAATCGGCCAACGTCACCAAGTGACGGGCCATTATAACCCTTCAATCGAAAGGGGTGTCCCTTTAGTGGAATAGCTGCACGAATGTAGCGTTTCACCAAAAAGTAACGTGAGCCACAAGTGAAACTCATGTCCGTTCAGACATAGGGCTCAACACGAAGTTTTCAGACCACTTGTGTCATCATCACATAACTTGGCTCAGATACGGGAGTTTCATCAGTTTTCAGATGGCCCTTTTCTTCATCACCAACCTTAGGTGACAGTCTGATTTTGGCATCTTTGCCCCAGTTTTGATGGAAAACATGCCATGGGACAGAATCTAAGGGTATCCTACCACTTCTTTTACTGCCAACTTCTCTAGGGTAATTTCAGCTTGATGGTATTTTAAGTGCCCCCCATGCCCATTTACATTTATAAATTAAAACATATTATACATTTATAAATACCCATGCCCTCTCCAGGATTTGAAATAGAGATGAACAATCTTCGCTAGGACCAATTCAGTTTACTGAACCAATGATCAGTGCTCCAGCGAAAATGGAACGGCAGTTCTTTAACAGTTCACTGAAAGCTGTTGTTGGAAAGTGTGCCAAAAATTTGATGCCTCCTTATGTAAACACTAGAAGTCTTTCCTTTATTATTTTATCAGAAACATCTCTGATCTTTTTTTATGTGTGTTATGTATGTATATGTGTGTGCTTTTGGCATCTTTGTGTTCCATCTAGTTTTTAGAAAATAAAACATTAAATAAACTGATGCATCTCAGCAAAACTGATTACCCCTGTTTGTTTTTTTTTTTTTCCATCTGACAGTGCAAGGATCTGTTTAAATTACGTAGATTGTTGGAACTTTTTTTTTTCAATGGCAGATTGTGAACAATTACAAAATGTAACTCAGTCCATTAATCTATAGATGCTGGCCAGATGTGGTGGTCTCTTAATTATGGAGGCACCTAATAGGTAGTCACCATTGCCTTTCCTATGGAGGGACGGACAGTTACAACCATACCATCTCCGGGATTCGAACCCAGGCCCTTTGGTGTTGCAGTCAGCTTCCCTGACCACTATACCGACTGGGCGGCTAGATTGTAGGGACTAGTTGTCAGTGCTCTGGCCCTGTGACACTAGTCACAGATCTTGTTCCTTCAGAGTCGTGATTATTAGCATGTTCCTGCTCTAGCTGCCGATCTGATTCTGACAGAGTCTTCATTATTCACTCTTTCAAATCTGGCTCCTGCATAGTCTTGATGGTATTTGCCCTTTTCGCTTCCTCGGGGCTGTTCTTTTGGTTTCATTTCAATTCTTTAAATACTTTGTAATAATATAGCTATTTATATTAGGTATTACCTATTTTATACAATATTGCTGTAGTATTTATTTACTTATTTTACTAACATCTTGTAATCAAAAGCTGTGCATTTCTCTTTGATCTTCTTTAGAATTAGTATATATTTATACACATAAATTTTCCCATCTAATGTATTTTTTTCAGGCTTCAGAACAAAATGTAGAACCTACCAAATAGAAGAACCTTGAGAAATATTTGGTATCATTTTATCAAATTAGATAACAAGAAAATGCCAGTATTATCAGCAGACAATTTCCTGTTTTTGGAATCTGCCTCCAATTTAAAAATTTATATTTACATTAGATTTTGTAGTAGCAATAAAATATCAATTATCGTAATAAAATAATATACTCTTTAACAAAAGTGAGTTTAGTTTTCATTATTTTTTAACTTTTAGAATTTTTTTAATTCCAAAACTGTATTGTTGTTCCATGTAGAAAGTTTTTTAGGGAATCTCACTAGTACAGTTGAAAGAAATCAGTCCAGGGAGTGAGCATTTTGGTTGAGTTGATTTCTGAGTTCAGTGCTTTTTGCTTTTCCCCCATCTTTGCAAACCACTCTTGATCCATGCTTGTTCCAAACACATTCATCAAGATCATTGTTAGTGAGCGATGAATCTTTAAAAAGAATTGAATTACTTCAGTGAAAGGACAGTTCTGATCTGATCTCTTAAAGAAGCAGTTTTGCCCGTCTCTAATTTGAACCCAGGCCCAACAGTAGAGCAACTGGCACTGTTAACTCCCATACCGATAATTGTGCTTGTAACGGTTTGAGATCTATAATGGAGCACTATCATTCGAAACACAAATGTGTTGTTTGAAACTGTTCTTAATAATCATGCAAGAGGTGCTGTAAAATATTTTTCTAAGCTCCACTGTTTATAGACTATAAAAACAAATTTTATCAAACCAATACAAGTCATAGAACCACAAATAATCTTAAAATAATAATAATAAATAAATAAATCTGGGATGCTTATTAACACTGGTGTGATGCAATCTTCATGAAATTTTCTTTTACATTACATAATCATTATTCTACTTGGCCTGTATATTTGATATACATGTGCTATGAATCTGGTAAAATTAATTACTTTCATCCCAGTTCTTACACCAGTTCCAGTGTGAGAATTGCCTATTTCTTGCTCATTCAGTGTGATTATACTTATTTTGAAAATATAAGGTATGACTTTTTAGGCTACGCACCATATCCGTAAAAGTCCTTATGTGCATTTTATTTTCTTAAACTTTAGTCATAGACATGTACTTTCAAGTACAAAAACTTTTTGATCAACATAAATATTTATGTTATAATATTTAAGTTTACAAAGTCAATTTTGTAAAAATTGCAAAATCTAATATTTTTACGGCTTTCTCAATCCCTATAAGTTATATTTAATACATGTTTATACTCCCTTTTAAAAGTGAAGCATGAAAGGTTTGACTCCACAAGGATATTTACTTTCAAAGTTTGAAATTTTTGCCTATTTTCGAATGTGGGAAAAAAGTATTTTTATTGCTTTCCTTTAGGGATTGGTTAAAAAGTGAATTAGGATATTTTAAGGTGGATTTTTGTTGCAAATAACTTACTTAATAATATAGAAATATAATCATAACTAATTTATGATTATATTTTCCATTTGTATTTTGCAACATGTGTGGCAACACGATTTTTATTTCTTGTTTTTGGCAACATTTTCAGTTGTTGTCACTTGTTTTACTTACTATGCGTACCATGTAACATTTGCTGTGCCTATAATGATTTTGTATTTCAATATATGTTAATCCAGATGAATCTCTGCTTATTTATTTGTCTCCATTCCTAACGCTAGACTTCATCATTTGAAAAGTGAAGCATGAAAGGTTTGACTACACAAGGATATTTACTTTCAAAGTTTGGAATATTTGCCTATTTTCGAGTGTGGGAAAAAAATATTTCTATTGTTTTCCTTTAGGGGTTGGTTAAAAAGTGAATTAGGATATTTTAAGGTGGATTTTTTCCCATTTAATATCATTCAGTAATATTCCTTTTTTTATTTATTAGTATGTACACTGCTCAAAAAAAAGTGGCAGTTCTATATCTCCCATTCTACTGGGCCGATTGACAAAATTCAACCTGTGTTTTTCTTGTCTCGAAAACGCAACTTAGGATATATATTAAATTTATAGATAGCATTGTTCTAATATAGGTAGGTATTTTGACAAAAAATCTGACTTTTTCTGAAATAACATACCAATTTTTTTCCATATTTCAATTCTTTGACTCAAATTACACCAAACTACCATGTTTCATAAAAATCGCACGAGTAGTTTTTAAAAAATTAACTCTCAAAGTTTTAGCTTCTCAATCTTAATTGAGTTTGGTATTTATTTATTAATCTTTTTTTTTTTTTATCAAGCTTATTTTATTCTTCCTTTCACATTTCAAAATTCAGGTTCATTTCAAATAAAATTCATGCATTTTTTTATGATTTATTTTTAAAATTTGTATTTTTAAATAATTTTTCTAAAAACATATTGAATTATAATTTATAAAATTTTTACCATCATCTTAAAGTAGATGTATATCTAAACATACCTGCGAAAAGTTACAATTTTTATTCAAAATTTCCGAAGATATACGGGAATTTATAGATTGGCACGTTTTGAAATTTGGCATGTTTGTTGAAAGCGATAAAACATCAGATTTGCTAAAATTTGCTACAATTATTTGGAAGTAGAAACGATGTGACTTTTTTCTGTTTATGCACAATGTAAAAAGGTAGGAATAAGGTGCCTTTTTTTCCACTTTGCCATAATGGAAGGGAAAGGAAAATTTGTTGCCATATATTAAGATGTTCAACAAGTGAATTATTCTTGGCTCAAACTAAAAAAATTTAGCCAAGATAAATTCTTGAATTTCTCCGTAAATTTCACACCAGATTTTACAAAATTTAATATCTACACATAATTTAATTTGTAGAATCGAAATATGGAAAACAATTGGTATGTTATTTCAGAAAAAGTCCGATTTTGTGTCAAAATATCTATGTTAGAACAATGCTATATATAAATCTAATATATATCCTAAGTCGCGCTTTCGAGACATGAAAAACGCAATTTGAATTTTGTCAATCGGCCCTGTAGAACGGAAGATATAAAAATGCTCCTCCCTTTTTTTTCTTTGCTGCAGTGTATCATTCTTTAATTTAAAATTTTGTTCAATTTAGTATGCCAGGAGAACTTTTACTCAAGAATTTTTAAGTTTCCAAATGCTAAAAATATGTAACTGCTCTTGACCTGCAGTTTTATACTTGAGGATCATAATCTAATTATCATAAATGATTCCAATTTTGTGCCATATGTTTTCTAGATTCAGTTAATATCACGTGTAACATGCTGTGTATATTTTTCTTAAATTTTTCCAGGTCTATATAGCTGAAGTTTTTGTACTTCTTTATAATATACAGTACAAAGTCTGTAATTCAGACTCGTCGGGGCTTCGGCGATTCCGGATTAGGGATTTTTCCGGATTATAGATCATCAATTTAAATCTGGTAAGATGGCATGCAGAAATTATACAATTAAAAAAATATGAAACCGTAATTTATGAAATAAAGAGCAATTATGATCTAAAGGGTATTAAATTTTACAAAAAAAAGCTTAATATTTATTTGTTTACTTTATTAAACATTTCTTTTAACACATGCATGCATAAAGCATACATTACGTGCATGCGTAATGTATGCGCATTATTTACGTGCATGCGTAAAGTTTGTGGCTTTGAGATCCGGATTATAGATCATTCTGGATAATGGACGTCCGAATTACGGACTTTGTACTGTAGGTACTTATGGCATAATAATCTTTTTTAGTCATAGTTCTATAAGAGTTAAGAATAGAAACTGTCTTTGTGGTATAATTTTCTTAAATCAATGTTGTTCTCGTTTCTTGATTTTTTTAAGATCAGCGATACATGCTTCAAAATATGAATGTGAAAAGATGCTTTTTGTGCAATATATTTTTTAAACAATTGCACTTTAAAAAAAGAAAGAAATTAGAGAACAGTTTCGCAAAAGCAGACGGTATTTCCTTAATAGTGTTCTGTGCTCTTTCTTTAGTTCATGTTAATTCGAATCATTGTTAATAAGCAATCTTTTAAACTAACACTTACACTGCAGGAAAAATTGAAAGAATAATTGTAAAAATTCATGTAATTTAAATGGTTTTGCAGCTATGAACATGGATCTTGCATAAAATCTTTATTTTCTCATTCCTGGCATATGTTCAAAATGCAGAATTTCCTATTTCTGTAAAAGTGAATTTGAATAAGAATACAGAAAAATGTAATATAAAGTGTGGTAGGGAAAAGTCTATGTTACAACTTTTCAGGGATATGTAGAGACAACTTAATAAGGTACATGGTCACCCCTTACCAAAATGTAAACTTTACTGCAATTTTCCATGTTGTGTGTTACCTTGTACAGGAATTTCTACAGTAACAAAATAATTCACTGTAAATAGCACCTTGAAGCTTCTGGGGAGTACTAAGTTTGGCTGCTGAAATAATGCTGGCATCGTAGTAAGTCTCACATGTTCTGACGGATTGAAATTCAGAGAATATATGGCCACTCTTTTTGTTGCGTTCTTTTCTCCGCAATAAAAATGAGCATTATCATCCATTAGGAGAAAGTTATCAATTCTTCCTTATCGATTAACATTTTGCAGCATGAATTAATGACACACTTATCATAGCTTTCCTTGTATAAAACCCCATATTATGCAGCCTGTCTGTTAGGGTATATCTGACTAGTCTTTTCCTACAGCTGCAGCGAATTTCTTCCATTCTGGACCAGCGTCAGTTGTCTATTTTTTTTTAACACTCGTCAAATAACAGTTTTGCAAATCTTATTATGGAACATTTTTTGCCATGACCTGATCATCTGCATGCAACACCAGTGCCTTTAAACCACTTCCAGATTCTTGACGTAATGTTTTTTGCAATGTTTGGCTCTTTACTGATCTGTGGCAGTGTCTGTGCTGCTTTCAGTTTCTGAATCACAAGCCATTTGCCTTCTTCACAACCTGTTTCACCATCCATATGAGAAAATTTTATCCAACTACTCGTTTGGTCCTTGAAATTAGAATTTGAAGCACCCTCTTGCACCCCTTTCCACATGAACTGAAAAAAGGGCCAAAAAATTTGAAGATTTCTGTGTAGTGAAGATGAAACCAATTGGACTACATTGTCCTCGAGCTGGCAGCCATCTGCCTTTCAATTGGCTTCATTTAATAGAATTAACATAAAGCACCTTTTCTGTAGATGTTCCTTTTATTTTTCTCACTAGTGAAAATAAACAAAACTATTAAAACACTTTTAGTGTAGCTCATAAAAATAACTTTTTATGCTTTAACAAAACTGTATGTTAAAAAAAACTGCATTTTAAGATGAATTTTGTAAATAACTATAGAATATATTTACTATGATTTAGATATTAGTGTATTTTGTAATGAAGTTGCTGAAAAAAAGTTTTTTTTTTTTTTTTTTTTTTTTTTTTTTTTTTTTTTTTTTTCCCTGTTCTTGTAACATAACTAATTTAACTTACTGTGTAAGAATATGTTTTCCCGTTTTTATAAGCCATATAATTAAAATTGTTTTATTTCAGTGTCATGGTTTTTATGGCAATCAAAGAATTTATGGCATTTTGGGATCCTGCATATTTTACAAGGTTAGATCCCTTATATTCCGCTTATATGTATCTTTGTTATCAACTTTAAGACTAGAATCTATGGTATACTGAGAAATTTTATTAAACTAGAATCTTTTAAATGTGCTTAATATAGTTGAAACTCATTGTAACAATCCTTTTGTTCACAAAGAAGTGGACATTGTAATAAGAGATCAATATATTATCATCAGATTGTGACATTTTGCTCTGGTTGTTGTAATGGTGTTGCTGTAATGAACATATCAAAAATAAATTATGGATTAATATACTGTTTGGTTAATGAGGGAAAAAATGGTCATACACATAAATATTTCACTTGAGCATCTTTAGCATGAATTACAGTGGGCATAAATTGTTGGGCTGTTTCAGTGGGTTTATACACAGTTCCTTTAGTTATTTCTGATCAAATTTGCATCAATTCTACAAGGGGCTCAGTGAATAAAGAAAGAATTGAAGCACTCCTTAGATTCTTCTGAAGTTTATCCTACGTATCTTCCACTGGATATAGTTCAGAACTTTAGCATGGCAGATCCATATACCATACATTGAAATAGTGTCTCATGCACTTCAAACCAGTTTTGTCATAATTCGAGCTTGATGAATCATAACATCATCATTCAGGTATACACCACTACATCAGAGCAGGAAATGGCCAGTGATGGAATAAGACAGTCATTGGATAACCTGAGATGCTCAGCTGACTTCATTTTTTTTTTACTGCAGAATATTCCTGAGTGAGCCCCTCAGACAGAAAAGGGGTTAGTGACTGACTTCACCTTACCGAAGGGTCTGGTTTCGAATCCCAGAGAAGGCATGGATGTATATTGTTTCCTTCATAGGAGGCAATAGTGGCACACCTATTAGGGGCCTCCTTAATAAAGTGACCACCACTTCTGGTCTTTGTAGTGGCCAATGCTATAAAGGCTGTCACTGGAAAAGAAAATATAGTCTTGTGTAGACAAGTCAACAAAAACAACTGCAGATCGTGAAACTTCCTCCTGAGGCTTCGGTAATGGATACCGTACATAAAGGATCTAATGTTTCAGTGTGACAACCTTGTGACTCTGATGTGCAATCATTATGTTAGATAACATGTATCCAGATTTTTTTCTTTGTTCTTCTGAAGACCAAGCATAATATTCTATGGCAAATAGAAGTTCGTTTTCTAACTTCTTAAAAGAAGCGGAGAAACAGTTTTCCCTCTGAAGCAGGAAAATTATCATACGAATTAAGTAATGTGTCAATTGACAAAATTAATTGATCAGAATGTTAACAATATTGAATATCTGCCATCTAATATCATTATTAAACTAAATCTCATGGATCAAGATATAATTAAAAATCAAAATCATATCAAAGATACTCTTGGAACAGATTTTATTAGCAATGGATTATAATGAAAGTTATGGCTTAAAATTAGTGCAAGCTATCAGTGATTTGTATGCTGCATGGGGTGCTGTGAGACTTGCAGTAATAACTGTCAGTTTCCATCCTACCAATCTCATTCAATGGATTACATGAATGATAAAGTCATTCCCTAACTTTTATGAAACATTCAAATGTGGTAGTGTAATTTACATGTATTATATTGTAATTGATATTGGATTTTGAATAACCATGTGATTCAATAAAATTCTTGAAGCTATTCATGAAATGTGAAATCAAAACAAAGAACTTGATAACTGAAGAATTGGTCCGTACTTCTGAGGCCTGATTACTGCCACAGAAAAGTCTTGTATATAGCCAATCAAGTATTTGCTTACATTCATTCCTTTGTAGCCTTCATTAGTCAAAGGACTACAAGGCTTGTTACAAATTGAAAAATTCATTAAAATATTTAAAATAAATAGGGATGAAATAATTTTAATGAATTCTTTTCATAGAAATGTACAAATTGATAAAGCTTTCTACAAAAGAAGTGTAAATTAAAACTGTATATTTATTTTTATTTCCCTTTTTAAGCTGTTTTTCTTATTTATTTTTTCACACCTTCAGAACTGAATTTTGAGAATACTTTAGGTAATTTGAGCAGTTTTCCAGTTCTTATGATTTTGAATTGCTGAGAAGCTATTGAATGAAGTTTATTACTGTAAATGTTGTGTTCTTGAAACTATTGAACTGCATGGTTTATGGAATAATTATAGTGTGTCCAAAAAGGACTGATGGTTGCTTAAATGTAATAATGAGCAGTTGATGATAGGCATCAAAAGAATTTTTACAAGAGATTAATGGTAAGATCAGGAAATTTCGTGTGCTTCATTGTACAGTGCCAAATGTCACCAAGAGGTGACACTTCAGTTTCTGAAATTATTAATCATTTTACTTTTGGAAGTAACATCAAAATTATCTCAAAATGTGCACCATTCACCAAACATTTATCATAAACAAAGAGTGAATTTAAGTGATTGATTCTGCAACATTGCTACTTGAATGGCTTCTCACATTCATGACAGATGGTTTGTTCCATTTCTGCAACTGAGGAGAAAGTCTATCAGTGCGTCATATCTTTCAAGTTACCTCAAAGAAGTTGCACAGATTAAGAGCCGCTGAATGTGATGGCCAATCACCCTTTTTGATTGCATGGAGTAGTACATAAAATTCATTGACACAACTATCGAAATATTCTTCCAGGAAAGTTTCATTCCTTCCTAGAAACTTCATACTAATGAAGTCTCGTATCATCTTGCATGAACCAGACTTTAGGGTCAGTTATGCAAAGCATTTAGACTGTACTTAAATTTGTGTAAGATTGAATGTAAAGATTTGAATTTGCTCTCTCCTGTAAGAAACTGAGCCCAGTGATACTTTTGCTAGATAAAGTTACCAGTACAATCATTTTTATGCATTCGGTGATCATGGAATGAATATATGATCTCCCTTCCCTGGATCTGCGACTTCTATTTGTTAATAAACTTAATCCATATAAAAAAGTGCTTCGTCAGGAAAACCATATGCAATTTCCATCAATATTGCCCTCATTAATAAGTTTTGTAAAAATGAGTCTTTTCTTCTTTGATGCCATTTAGATTTTGTGTGGAAAAGTTTCCAGGCTTTCTGTTAATAAAATTTGGTACTAACACATAAAGCATGTTAGAAAAATTCATGACCTTAGACATTATAATTGAATAACAATAATAACTGTTATTGTTCACTTGTTAGTCTATTTAAAAAACAGTTAGTCTATTTAAAAAACAGTCAGTCCTTTCTAAGACACCCTGATCATAATTTATGTACCAAATTAGAACTGTTTTATCTGTTTCGACTTAATTCCTGTTTCCTGATCATTTTCCTTAAACCTTTTATTTTTAAGTATATGTAGTTTTCAATTTTCATTCGCTTTTTTTACAGTTTTATTATTTGTTATTGATTTTTAATTATTTGTTCACTGAAATATTTTTCATTCTGCTCAGGGATATTTGCTGAGCAATCACCTTCCTAAAAGTGATTTGCTAGATTTTCACTTATTCCTCCATCACCATCATATACTAAAATTAACAAGAATGCAGCCTGTATCTAAGATCATCATTTGGCATGAAGTATTCCCTTCAAGGCACCAAGAACCTTCTGTAGTGAACCCAGACTTCCAGGAAACATCTGGTAGATATTTCATGCTAATAGTGGCAATGGTAACTATGCAAAATGTCTATTACTATTAATATTTTTGTGCAGAAGAAGCTTATACTTTAATCCTAGTTTTAGCTGCTATAGTATAGAAAAAGTGTATGCTTTTAAATGTTAGGTTTTTTGTAGTCAAGCAATCATAGTAATCTGGCAAGCAGATGTAGATATACGATGTTCAGAAGTTTTATATTATTTTGAAATCTGATTGTGTAAGGTTGTACATTATGGACAGAACAGTTATTTGCTTTGATGTGTGCAATAAAATGGAAGTAATTTTATTTTTTGCAACATTGGTGGGAGGAGAAGCTCAGAATTTTGTGAAGAGATGCTATTGAATAAATTCGTTAACATTAATAGAATTTATAGTAATGTTATATGTAAGTTCTTTGTATAACAGTACACTTTTAAAGTGTATTCAGTTATTCAGATATGTTGCAAAAGGTAGAGTAGAGACAAGTTGAAGAAAATTTAACAGAGTGGAAGTAATATATATTGTTTTGTGATGAACAACTGAGAGAACTTATTCAGCTCTTAAGATATGTTGTCAATCACAAAGTATTGCATGTTGCTTTGTTGTCAATAATCTGTGGTTCCCATTCAGCCCGTTTTTGGTTTTAATAAAATATCTGAGTCCTGGGAATTTCTTTTAAATATTATGCTTTTTAAGTGTGCTTACTGAAAAAAGGTTTATAATATGATTATTATTATTTTTAAAGTATAAATATGTAACACTTCTAGCAATTTATCCATGAAAAATTGTTGATCAATTTCTATATAACTGTGCTGGTAGTATTAATGATCCTAACAATAGTTCTGTCCAGAGCAGCTAAGTGATGAAAGAGCTGAGCACCAGTAGTTCAAATCCCGGCAAACAGCTGCTGCATCGAATTGTTGCATGTTTAACACATGTGTAACATGAATACAAGCAAGCTTTCATTGAAGAGTCCCCCTTAAAGGCATCCCTCCACCTAGACAGTTAGCTCTCATATGTTTTACCATAATTTAAGCGATTCAAATAATCTATCCTGATGTTTATGAAGAGACTATATCCTTGACTGCTTGCTTGTCAAGAGATCTCTCTCTGTTAAAATGATGGCATTCATTGTTATAACAAGCAGACCCTGTGTGTATATGTGTGCATGTGCATTTATATATGTGTGTGTAATAATAATAACTGTAATTATCTTGACTGGGTGAAAATTGTAACAGATCTGGACACTTCTTTTGTTGTGTAGTTTGAATGATGCATAACAAAGGAGAAACTTGTAGACAGACGTGACCGAACTGACATAATTTTTATTGCTGTACAATGAACTAATTATCAAAACATATTGTTCTTCACACATCATCATAGTCACAATATACACCCCACAGTTTTATATAATGTATCACATTTTGGATAATGACGTAGTTAGCAGCAAGACAAAGCACAGAGAGCAATGAACCAACGAGTGGCCTGGAAGAATCAGAATAAAAGAGATCAAGCAGCCAGAGCCACAGCTAAAGTTTTCAGTGCCCAGGGCAGCTAAATATTTTGCATTCCCTTCTGTGTGCCATTTTATTCTAAAATTTTGAATTTGTGACTCATTTTATTGTAAAACTTCAAAACATCAATTTGGCGTCCCCTGGAGGCTGTGCTTGGGAACAGATGTTCATTGTCTTACCTGCGCAACGCCACTGTGCACAGCAAAGACCTTTTATACTAGATTACAATTCGAAACATGTAACAGATTATCATCTGGATGCTGGGTTAAGATTTCATTGCATTCCAGAAATAATTGCATAATACGGATTAGGTGACAGATTGTTTTCAGAATTGCAGGGAGTAAAGATTATGTTAGAAAAATTATTTATTTGTTATTTTTATAATGAAGAGGGGAGTTAAAGAGTTATTGTTAATTTATTATTAGAAAGGTATATATATTTTTACACACACACACACATATATATATGAAACTCAAAAAGTAAATAAGCAAAAACTTAAAAGCTTATTCCACTTGAAAAGTCAGCTTTCTTCCATGAAATCAACAGTGATTATAATTATTTTAATTTAATCTTAATTTTCTTGTTTCTTTAATATTTTAATATAAATTGACATATATATTGTACTTTGAATTTTTTATGATTAACTTTACAATTTTAAACTTTTTCTAGGGATATTACATGTTTAATAGTTTGATATAAATTATTCAGAAGAATTAACTTTAAATTTGAAAAGAATCAATTACAGTAGCTTTATTCTTTATTTCCTGGGAAATACTCATGAATAAAAATTATTAATTGAACACATCCTTTGTTTTCACAATCGTTAGTCATATACTTCCACTTACAGAATTGTTTAAAATGATGAAAATTTTCGTGTTTTAGAAATGTCAAATGTAAAAACATAATTAATTTTCAAGAAATAGCAAAATCTAACTTCTAATGCAGTTTCCCAGTACCTATACTTATATTTAGGAAAGTTTTATACTCGTCATGGAAGAATAAAATTGTACGACGTTTGACCCCCATATGACAAAGATGACTGGGATATTTAATTTCAAGATTTGTAATTTTTTGTGTCACTTTAAACTTTGCATTAAGGGTTCAGTTAATTAAGGTAGAATAATTCGAAGAAATAAGTTTAAGAAGAAATACATTTATTCAAAGAAATAAGTGCAGCAAAATAATGTGTATAATTCAATGCTCCGTACAAGGAAATCATGTGGTGTCCACATCAGATTTATTTTAGATGGGAGATGGGTAGGATGGTCTCTGTAGAAGCATCTGGGAATGTGACTGCAAGCTTGTCTATCTTGTCAGCCTTTTTGTTCCCTTCTATTCCTATGTGAGCCAGTGCTCTACTCAAGTATGGCCTTTTGGAGATAGTAAATGAAAAAAGTTGTTTTTGTTCCTTGCAATATTTGCTAGGCTGGAAGCCAAGTGGGAGAAAATGAGTAAGCTGAGGAGAGGGATGTGGCATGAGTAAAAGCTGCACTAATGGGAACCTGCCTGAAAGATGGAACTGTTATTGGATAATCTACAATAGCAAAAATGTATAGCTATATTCATCCCACAGTGCCCCAACCTGTTTCAGCATCTCCTTTAGAACCATCAGTGCAAACTGTAATTTGGGTCGTGTCAGACGAAGAATTGTTCAGCATCAGGTGTAAGTCATTTTTGTCAAAATAGCATAGAAAGATCGAGCAGCATTTCTCATAGTTAGAGAAGATATATGAGTATAGAGAGAGCAGGCAACATTTCTCATAATCAGTGAGATACATTTCTCATAAGCAGTGAAGACATAACCCCATAGCATGGTAGTACTTGCAAGTCTTGTGATGCTGACAATTAGCTTCCCTCTCTACAGCCAGATTTAATGAAGGAAGACCAGCCAGGACTTAAAAGTGCAGCAGTAGGTAATGTTCTATATACCCTATAGATCCTGTACAGTAATGGCTTCTGAGTCGACAGCAAGTGTTTTTCAATTGTATAATAAGGTTAAAGCCTCAGGCCCAAACAGAGCAATGTGCTTGGCAACCCTTGTATACCAAATGCATAATATGTTAGTGGAGATGCCATGACTAAGAGTAACTGTCCTTATCATGCAATTGTCTAAAATATTAAAGCTGAAGAGGCAACTATGAAAGACTACGATTGACCATGATGTCTAGATATTTTAATTAGATGATTTTAACCAGAGTTCCACTGAGATGAAAGCATGAATTTTTTTGGAGTCTGTGATCATGTCTGATTTCAATTACCTGCATTTTGTTAGCTGATATTATGAGTTTTTGAGCCTTCATCCTTTTATCAAAAGCTCTGAGACTAGTTTTGGCCAGATCTTCAGTCCGTTTTTTTCGATTTTCCTTTAATCACTACAGTCAAGTTATCTGTGTATGATAAGGTATTTACATCAGGGTTATAACTGAAGATCTAGAATGCACAGTTGGCCACTAGATTCCACATTGTGAGTCCCAGGCATGAACCATGTAAGCAGCCTCCATTCCCTTTTTTAAGCAGTACTACTTTGTCGGTGGCGATTTGCATGCTGTGATTGCACAGATAGCTGAAAATAAGGTCCCATAATGCAACCTGGGATGTTGATATTTATGAGGCTGTACAGCAGGGAAGCACAAAGAGTCAGAAGCTCCTTCATATCACGTGAAGTTTAGATAATGTATTATTTTTGATCTGATGCGAGTTATCAACTAGACATGTTCGATAAGTAAAAAACTGTGAAAGCTGACCAGCCAAAGTTTGTTGAAAAATGGTCATGGGCAAGACTTTGAAGGTAAGGGAACATAACAAGCTTTAAAACTTTAGAGATGTAACAGTGATGTTAGGTATGCACAGAAATAAATTCCAATGTCACTCCAGACCATAACTCCAGGTGACAAATCAGTAAACTCCAGGTGACAAATCAGTACAGTGATGCATAATGCAAGGATCATGATATCTGTCACATTGGTGCTGTCAGAATCAAACTAACTAACATGGAAATGTCAGCTGAGTTGAAATTTGTTTAAAGGTTTGGATTTGGTTTATCTGATTACAGCAAAGCACACTAGGGTTATCTGCCTAAGGGAAGGGATGCCTTCGTGTAGGACTTTCTAATAAAAACTGGCTCATATATACATTACACATGGGGAAAACCAAAAAAACACCCATGCAGCTACACCGTTCGCATGAAATCAAACCCAAGTTGGAACTACCAGTATTCAGCAACTTAACCACATGGCCAATGGTAGGCATGAAATTTGTTTAAAAAGACAATGTTGTGCCATTCATTTGTATCTATCTGGGACATTCCATTGTAGCTGCATAGGCATGTGGTGGAAAGTCAATGGTAATCACAGCAATAGATGACTTGAAAAGATTCCTTTCCTTTGCAAACAATGCTGAATGATACGTGCTGACACATACTGCTGTGCAACAGATGTGAATTCATGTGCTAGGATTCTTGATATTGCTCTGCAATCCACCATTTCCCTGCACATAAGATGCTTGTTTTTCATTAGGTAGAGCAACAAGGCTACTGCAGTCATTCTTGTTGATCAGTCCTTGCCTTTTGTACTCACCGATTCCGTATTTGCATCACTGAAACTTGACTTCATCTAACACGAAAACCTATTCCTCGGAAGGATAATTCACAGTCTCCATAAGCTTCAGTTCTTCTCCTGTCAAACTCAGAACTTGCTAGCATGACTGTTTTTGTTTATTTGTTTGTAAAACAAGTGTAAATATTTAAAGTGAAAAGAAAAATCTTCGAAAATTAATCTAGCGTAATAAAAGTGAATTAATGTATATGCGCATTTCGATTTTCAACTGCATAGTCTAGTGTATATCAAGGTTATCACTCTTTCTATGAATAATTTATTACTACAGCAGTTGCATCATATAAACTATGTGTCAACAATTTTCTTCATTAAAAGGAAGTTCTATTTTTTTTTCCCTCTTTAAGCTTATTTGGAAAATGTGATTGATTTTTCTTGCACAATTTATTCATGTACTTTTGATTTCTGAGTTTTGGGCTGTTAATTTTAAAAAAGGTACAGTCTTAATAGTGCAACTAAAAATATAAATTTTTTATCACTGTATATTGAAAATCTGGAGTAAATAATGCTGTTTCTTCTTATATTGGATTAAAAGTATAGCATTATTTTTTGAAAAATGGAAGATTAAAAATTATATGGTATTAGAAATTTGAATTTTACTAATTTGGTTTAACAAGATTAATATATTTTTTGCATTATTGTGTAAAATTCCTTTGAATTAATATTTTGAATGTTTGAATTATTTTCACTATGAAATTATTGTTAAAAAATCAGAATTCGAAATTTTTAAATTATTTGAAGAATGAAGTGAATATAAATTTTGAAGGTTCCCACTTTATAAAAAAATGGAATTTTTTAAATAGAATTATTTTTGTTTTTATTTTTTTAATATGTAATGGAAAGTTTTAGCGCAGTTCAAAAAGGCGAGTTGCCTCTAAAGCAGGAAGAAACCTTTTAGAAATAATTGAGTAGCACCCCTTGGTTACTGGTGCATAACATCAGTTTGTTTTAATGGATTTGCCCATAAGATTTACATGTTAGCATTAAGAGTAAGCTGTTGGGTTTTCCAGTTTTAATATGAAATATCTTAATATTAATAATAAGCATAATGTCGATAAAACTCTATCAAATTATATTAAATACAATGAAAGTTAATTATAAATTTTGATTATGTACAATAATTAATGGATGAATTTATAATTTTTATATTTATAATATTGTGCAGAAACTTTTAAAAAGCCTTCCCTAAGCAAGTATCATTATAAAGATTCTAAAATTAACTATGAGAATTTTACTTCCAAAGTTGATTTTTTTTCCCACAATCTCACTTCTTTATAACTAAAAGCATTTCTTAAAATTATTAATGTGGTTTAATTTAAAATTATGTTTACTAAATTTCTAAGACTTAACTTGATTGTACAAGTTATTCATCTTAACTTGAATTGTAATTTTTCTGTAGTTATTTTTTATTACAAATACATTCTATAAAAAAATTTTATGGCCATAAAAAGTAAGCGCAAACTCTCATTTCCTTTTAAGGAATGGAGGTTTTAAAGTCAGTTGTATTTATGCATTCCACAGCCATGAGGCAACTCGTAACACTCATTAGCTTCATGAGGACCTGCCCATTTTAATCAGAGATTACTATTATATTATGCTGTGCTTTTCGCATCTGTGTATTAATTATTACATTCCTCTACAGTCTGCAATAAGAAAATAAAATTAAGATCTTATTTTTAAAGATTTTCACAAGACTGAAAGTATTTCTTATATGATCCTCGAGCCACATCAGGAAAGTTACTAATTTGTATTTTAGAGATTTTCAAATTGGACTCTAAATAATATTTCGTTATAATTCCTAAATTACTTCTTGAAGCGATTTATATGTTTTCTCATTGAAATTATAAATATTCTACAAAATTTCTCTTCCTTTGCTAACACCTTCCTTTTTGCTTTCAATGCTTTCTTCTCAAAAGGTTTTTCTCTCTTAAAGCCTTTTTCTCTTTGAAGGCAGGGGAAGAGGAATTTATAAGATATCAAAATATGAAGAAAAATGTATTACCAAATTAAATTTAATTGGAACAGTCCTTTAAATTCTTAATTTTAATTGTACACATCCCCTCTTCAAGACTGCATATTGCAGTCTTAATCACTGCTGAGGATTAAAATAAAAGACTTTCGAAGGTTATTAGTAGTAAGTACTACAACTAACTACTCATTCTCTTTCACCACTTCTCCTTCCTGCTGGCAACGTATCGCTTAGTATCTGCTAACTATTCTCCTTTATGTAAAATGTGAACTGTATATCTTTAAATTGTGGGGTGCATTTATTATCCATAGTGTTCTACCAGTGAAGAGGATTTGTGCTAAGAAATTCGTCATCCAAAAATAAATTATTTTTAACACCTAAACTAGTTGTGCTTCCAAAATTCTATCCGGTCATCCAAGGTACTGCATTTTCTGTCATGTTCAGTTTGGGAATAATGAATTGGCACAAAAAAAATCAAAATTGCTAATGCAAAAAACTACTATCATAAACAAACAATAGTGTAAGAGCTGGTCCAAAATACTCAGGGTATGCATGTTTGGAGTTACCATACATTGGTACATATACTTAACAGTACATACTGGTACAATAGATAACACTAAGTCCAATTACCTTATGCATTATTATTTTCACATTAATTTAAAATAATATAAATACTTTATATTTTTATTAAAGATTTATTGAAGCATATTTTTAAAATTTTCATAAATTTATTTTATATTTTTTGTTTGCTTTTATTTTTTCCATACTGAAGCCAGCGCTTCTGAATTACAAGCTTTAGATATTTGTCTTATTTGTCTGTTCGTTCATAATGCATTACCTTAAATGATGAGTAATGAGCCACACTCTGTAGAGGTTAGGCCTGGATTACATTGTAAAATTGATGTTATTTTTGTAGGGTATTGCAGCCACTAATCTTATCTTAGGGGTGTGGGGCATAAAAAAATCTGGAAAATTGGCTTAGATTATTAATAATTTATTTTACATATATAACTATTGTTCAATAGTTCTGTAAAAAATATCTGCTTGAAATGCTCTTTTTGATAATGTAAGTGAATAGTCTATCAGCTAGACAAGATATTAGTTATGTATAAATTTTTATTTTTTATAGTTTTGTGGCATATTTTTTCTTTTTTCTAATTTTGAAAATTTATCTAGAATCATTGTGTTCTTGCGGTCTTATTGGAAGCAGGTGGATGCGCTATGAAGTATGTGTTGTTTACAGATATAAAATATGAATTGCATTTTAAAATAAAAGGAAATTAATGTATTAGCCCTTTGCTTTTCTTTGTACAAATAAATTGTTAAAAATTTTCCCCAATTTTATTATCGTGATACAAAATTAAAGCTTGAATTACTTGTATTTAGATTTTTTAAACTGAATATATGTGAATGTATTACATAATTTTAGGTCAGATATTTTTAAGGTAATAAGATATTTTAGGTCAGGATATTACAGATTTCTAAGAAATTGCAGATATAAAGGAATTTTAGATCACGATATTACACAGAATAATAATTAATTTATTGTAATGTTGCTTTTGCTTCTACTCTATTGTTTACGCACATATATGTAATTGTATCTTTACTATAGGCAGTATAAATTTCTCTTCCATTTATTATTATTATCTCTGATCACGTGTAGTCATATCTGTAGTACAAATTTTCAGATATATTAAAGTACGATTTGATTTTCAAAATGTGTTCACTTAAGTTATTACAGTCAAAAGTCGATAATTCGGACACCCATAATCCAGAATGATCTATCGACGCATACGCATAGGCATTTACGCTTGCGCGTAAGACCTTTACAGCTGCAAATATGAGTGTGCACAAGCGCATAATACGTTTACGCATGCGTATTTAATGTATAACGGATGGTATAAGCTAAGCTAAAATTATCTAATTCAGTTAATGTTGCAGATTGCGTTGTTCCTTAATCTTCGAATTGGATCCGGCTTATTATTTTTTGCAGACTGTTAGAGCTATTTTATAAAAGTAAGCTTGAACTTTCGATTATGTCAAATAGAATTTCCGATATATATTTACTAATATGTAAAGGATCTACAAAGCAAAAGTATGTTTTGAAATCCGAAATCTCTTTATCAATTTCACGCTGCTCTGCGGCAGGGGGGGAGAAACGCCGCGGCACACAATGAATTGGAGTTGATCTGTCAGCACTATCCTTATCTTCAGGGCAGATGTTTTTATTTTATTTGGCTTATAATTTTTTACTAAATTTATTATTTCATCTTGATGTACTCCGTCTTTGATATGATTTAAATCAAGTTCCTCGTCATTATAATTCGCTTCCAATAGTGAAGAAAGTGACAGAGAGGTTATTGAAAACAAAAACATTTCGACTGACAAATTAGTCGGTATTCTTGACACAGCAATTATAGGACTTGAACAGCAGAACTTTGTAACTAAACAAGAAATTATGTCTGTTTAATAGAATTAAAGAGAAAGTATTATCACATAAAACGAAGCAACTTAAAACAACTTACATTGAAAGAAATGTTTAATAAAGTAAACAAATAAATATTAAGCTTTTTCTTTTTGTAAATTTTGATACCCTTTAGATCATAATTGTTCATTTCATAAATTACGGTTTCATATTTTTAATTTTGTAATTTCTGCATGCCATCTTACCAGATTTAAACTGATGATCTATAATCCGGAATCGTCGAAGTCCGGATTAACGATTTTTGACTGTATTTAAAACATACATTCTTTGTAAAATTTCATGTCTCTCGATTTAATTAATTTTTCGTAAAAATCTTATGCTTATCCAATCAGCATGAAGTTTTTAAGATGTTTAAATATATAAAACTCTCACCACAATAATTGTGTGCCAAACTGAATTTCGCACTAAGAGTCGTACCCAAAAACGTAAGATTATTTAAAAATGTGTTAAATGTGTATGAAGTTTTCATGATTCCCCCGCCTAAAGGAAATTTTTGTATTTATTTTGAAATCTCAGACAGCATTTTTGACCAATAGTAAGAATAAAAAACAAAGGCATCCCCTCCCTTAGGCAAATAGCTGTGGAGTGCTTTGCTATGATCAATTAAACCAAACCAAGAATCATAAAAAATTACATGATTTCTGCTATTGATAAAGGAATCTTTTAGAAATACTTCAAAAATGCTTTTGCCGAAGAGCTTAATTTTACATCTGAAATTATTTTTTTATTATAAGTTTTAATCATAAAATCTAAATTTAGTTTTATTTCTATTAAATTTTCCTAAATATGCTATTTATCATTTTAGGCAGTTAGTTGAAATTTATTATTGCAGAAGTTTAAAAGATTCTTAAATAGTGACAACATTCTTAAGAATTCATTTTTCTTTCTCTGAGAATTTGATTAATTCATAGTGTTGCTATCCACTAGCACTGGACTTTTTTTTTTTTTATAAGAGTTGAAGGCTTTCCACCTCCTGAACCCTTCTATGTGGAAGAAGTTGAAAATACTTTAATTATTTTGCATGATTGTGGAATAGCATCTGCTGTTGATAATATGTAAGTAATTCTGGAATTTCATGTCATTATAGCTGTTAGATGTCTTTCATTTAGCAAAGAAGAAATTATTTGTATATTTTTCAGTAAAATGTGTCTAATTCTTAAATTTACTGTTCATTTTTCTGATATTTACAGCAAAATAATTGTTTGTGCTCTAGCTCAGGCTCACAAGTTTTGGCTGAGACTTTTATTTTAAAACTATTCATTAGAGTATAATACTGTACATTTTATATGAGAAAATTTAATCTGATACAAAATCTTCTGTAGTACCATTGTAATTGTACAGTACAAAGTCAAGATCGAGACATCCAATAACCGGAATTATCTAAAATCCTGACCTCAAAGCCACTAACAACGCCCCCTTTTTTGTATACTTTATGCATGAGCGTCTGATATTTCCCCCAACCCATCATAAAACATGCGGAGTGTCCCAATTCTTAATTTCCTTTCGGCACTAAATAAAATACCTCGTTATTGAAGAAACAACACTTTAGCATAAATTTGTGTGATCAATAAATTGGCTGCGTATCTGCTTGGCACACATCTCAAACTGAAACATTCTACTTAGAAACATTTTTTATTTTACACCTACTAATGTTTTATATCCCTGAAAAGCCGACCTCGCAAATCATTATTTATTATATTTTGCTTTCATCACCACATGTTTATCACAAATGACAACTTAAGTAATGACTCATGCAGCGATGCCTCAACAATTTTTTTTTTTTATATTAGTAATTGAATAACGAAGAGTGTAACCTTTTATGTTGACATTGCGTTTGGCGATGGTTACAGATATAAGTTAAATGTGCTAAGAAATGTTGATGAGAAAAAATTTAACACAAATTTCTTTCCATATGCTAAAAAGTGGATTTTGTTAATGATACTCATAGGCCAAAAGATTACATTTAGTGCTGTTTGAATTAAGAGTAAATGAATTGTCATTCACGTAAACCCAGACCTGGTGCCAAGGCTTGTATGACCGCAGAATTTAGGGAAGACAACATTTTTGGAATTTAAAGAAGCACGGAATAACAAAATTAAGGGTGACAAAATTTTTTTAATTTAGAGAAAACACTGGAACCCAAAATTGTAAGAGCGGCAAGATTTTAAAACTCATGAAGGGGCATTGTAGCAGAATTTAGGACTCGCAGAGACTGCATCAGCCAGTAAGATGCCTAGCATTGGCCTTTGATAAGCCTTAAATGTGGGAATTTATTTATTTAGACTCAGATAAGCCTACGTATGTGCAAGGAATAGACATAAATGTAATAAATAACTAAACTAATACAATTCAGTTTCAGTGCATGACAGATAAAAGACAAAATTTAGTGGAACAACTTGTCTTTCGTCGCCAATCTCATGATAAGCCAATAATGTATAGCATGATAATATCTAATAATAAGCCAATAATATCTAGCCAATAATGTATAGCAAGGCTAAAATTATACTTTACTGATTCCAAGGAATTTCAGTTATTATAGTAGATTACGCTATTCCTTGATTTTCTGATTTGACCCAGTTTATTATTTTTTGCAGCTGTTATTATTACAGCAATTTCACAAAAATTAAAGTTTGAACTTTCGATTATGTCAAAATGTTGATTTTCTGATTTCACCCAGTTTATTATTTTTTGCGGCTGTTATTATTACAGCAATTTCACAAAAATTAAAGTTTGAACTTTCGATTATGTCAAAAAGAGTATAGGATCTACAAAGCCAAAGCATGTTTCGATGTCATTTTTTAAAAAAAATGGAATTTGCATTAATGCAAAAAATGGATAAAGGTATGTCTGTCTCAAAATTATGCAAGTATTATGGCACTAGAAAGTCAACTGTATATGAGTATATGACATAAGGCAACATGCTCAGATAACAACAGTACAGCTACAGGCAAAAGTATGGAAAAAGGACCATTTTAGAGATTTTGTCGATTCCAACACCCTACAGTGAATAACAGAAAAATTATTCGTTTTGCTAAAAGTGATGATCATGACAAAGTTATGATTGAAGGGATCAGACAGCGTTGCAGCGAAGGTGTACCATTGATGGGTCCAATGCTAATGGCTCAAGCCAAAATATTTCATGAATAAATTACCTTAAAAACTGAGTTCACATATTCAACAGGTTGGTTAACCACATTTAAAAATCGCCAATTAAAAATTTCAGGTGAAAAAGCTTCAGCTGATACTGAAGCTGCTGAACTGTTTCAAGAGGAATTCATTGAACTCATTAATAGTGAAAAGTTATGTCCAGATCTAATTTACAGTGCTCATGAAACTGTGCTTTCCCAGCAATATGTACCATGATATACCTTGGCAACCTCTACACAAAAGGCTCCAACTGGGGTCAAAGATTCCAAAGCGAGGCTCAGCAACACTTGAATTCGGTTGGTTTACTGAATGATGCAGAAATTGTCCTGATTGTAGACAACTGTACTGCTCATACTTCACTTGAAGTTTTATTTAAAAGATAATATCCATATTATACTTTTTTCCAATTATATATCCATCATTCAACCTATGGATATTGGAATAGTGCATTCTAAAATGCAAATATAATGTAGTATATTTGAAGTCCATTTTAAATTTCTTGAATAATGGCAAGACTATTCAAGAATTTTTGAAATATTTTAGCATAAAATCTGCTGTGTGGAGCATCGCCAGATGCTTTCAAAAATGCTTGGCATAATTTATGCCCAGCTACCATATTTCATGGTTAGGATGATGAAGATGAGAGCTGGGAATTTGAAGGTTTTCGGATATTGCAAACCAAAGGTGAAAGTTTCCAATTAATGCATTTTGTAAAGAAATGTGGAGAAGCGGAATCAATTGAAGATGCTATAACAAGTTTTTCATCACGATTACAATGCCCCAGTCATCAACCAATTCAGGGACGGCAAAATCTGTAGAATGGTTCTATACCCCTACTGATAGTGAAGAATTTTGCAGAGAGGTTACTGAAAACGAAATACTTTTGATTGACGAGTTAGTCAGAATTCTCGACACAGCAATTACAGGATTTGAACAATGGAACTTTGTAACTGAACATGAAATTATATCTGTCTGTAGAATTAAAGAGAAAGTATTAGCACAAAAATTAAGTGATTTAAACAACTATTACATTGAAAGAAATGTTTAATAAAAGTATGTTTAAAGTTAACATGTAGTAAATATTAAGCTTCTTTTTGTAAATTTACCCTTTAGATCATAAATACTTCATTATTTTGTAAATCACAATTTCATATTGTATAATTTCTACATGAGATCTTACTAGATTTAAAATGGTGATATTAATATCCAGAAAAATCCAGAATATCCGAAGTCCTGATGTTCTGTAATATTAATAATCCAGTTAGGGTTTTGTGAGGAGGAAAATTAGTTAGAATGAAATTGCATTTTGAATTCCCCCCCCACACACACACATGCAAAAACAGTTAGTAGTTTCTTACATTTAGAGGAATATTTGCTTTTAGGTGCAGTCAATTTCACCTAATTCTTGTAATAAATAGAGTAGATAGAAAGGTAGTAAAGCTTGCAAAAAATATAATATCCCATTTATTTATATATCTGTAAAAAAATTAATGCATATTTTTTCTAATTATAATCCCATTTTTTTCCAAGAACAAGGGAAAATTTTTGAAAACGGCTTGCATGAAAAGGTATTCCTTAAAGTTATAAGCATGTAGATGGCATTCATACTTCGGTAGATTACCCTATAAATACCCTAAAAAATACATAGAAAATTTCATCTCGAATTAAGTGTATATATTTTTAGATGCTTCTAAAGTTATATGAAAGCAGCTGTAATGAAAATCTAAAATAAAGAGTACTTTTTTATTTTCTGTTGCCAAAGTAATATAATTATTTCATAAATGTATAATATGACGTTAAACATATAAAATTTTGAATTAGTCTCAGAATTAGCAATCAGAACTGCAAAGGACATATGTTATGCATGTGAAGTTAGTAATGCTTTAAAGCAATTTAAGTAATATTTATAAATCTGAACATTTCCTCCCCAATACGTGAAAACCAAGTGAGGGAAGTACACTGGATTAGATATTGTCTAGTACACTAGATTAGACATTGTCCACCAAGTAATTTAATCTGAACAAAGTTATACAGAAATCCAATTATACATTATTGGCTATTAAAATTTGTACACCTTGAACAACAGTAGACAAAAGAATCATGCATATTTTAAAATTACATTAAGTGAAGGAGAAAAGGGGTTAGAATATATAGAAATCTTCCTTGCTCAGGATAACAAAGGCAGGTTCTCTAGACTCTTGCAACAATAACAGCTGCTGCCTCTTTAATACTATGTCAGAGTTCATCGCTCATACTGGCTGGCAGATGCCATTCTCTTTGCAATCACTGGCCAGACATTTTCAGCTAGTACAGCTATGATGAAAACATCAACTTAGCAAAAAGTCCCAACATCATGTGATTTGAGGAAATGGGAATGATTGAGCAACATGCAATATTGCGGGTGTTCCAAGGACAATTGCCGTGAATTTGAACAATTACCAACATAAGTGTAGTGGTTTTTTCTTATTAAGTGTTTTGTTATGTATTGCCACTTTTCAGTTCAGACCTTCAGGTGGGCAGCAAAGGTGGACCAATGCAAGAAGCAATTAGAGTATGATACATATTTGCAACAAAAAAGGGAAGCATTAATGCTAAGGATGCTAAGTAACAAGTAAACAAAGTGCTGTTTAAGATAGATGCTCAGATAACAACAGTACAGCTACAGGCAAAAGTATGGGGGACTTTGTACCATGGATCAACTAGTAAATGCCTTCCCATACAAACTATAAGAAAATTTGCAAGCTTTATAAGAATTTACGAAGGAAGGTTGAGGAGCTCCTTTGAACTGAAGCGTTCCAAAGGATTTAGAGCTAACCTATTATGGTATATCGTGCAAACCCATTTCACCCCACATCTAGTGTGAGGAAAACAATAATGACAAAAGAAAGACTGGCATTTCATTTGATAAATCTGCGAGACTAGTATGTTAATGTCACGAAGACCAATGACCCAGCTGGCCCAACGACTACCTGATGACTGGATGTAAAGACAATTTGGGGGCTTCAGCTGCAAAAGAATTAAAGTATCAGAAATTAATTGGGTCTGGTCAAAGCACTGGAAATGCACATTAGAGGGAAAAGTGATTGTACACGCAGTGGCAGTGATTCTAGTCCATGCATTGGGCCATTATAGCAATTTTAAGCTTCCAAATTTGTTTCCTTCTTTGTATTTATATACAGATGTAACGTCTTTATTATAAAAGCAAAATTGTGATTTGTCAGAAAACATGTTATGCTATTGATGCCTCTATGTGTATTGTTGAATGCACAACTCTAGGCACTGATCCCTGTACTGTAGCACTGAAGCAATTGATTGCCCTGCTGACAATCCCTGGCATCTCAGATGTTGCTTCACTGCAATGCAGATACTTGGTGCTCTGATATATACCCAGTTTTTGACCCAGGATACACTGTGTGGTTGTACAATCCCAGACAGATATGTGAACAAGATAACAAGATATCTGTTATCTTGAGCATTGATGAGTGGGGACCATTGAGATCTTGTATGTGAATCTGTTCAGCCCTCCTGGACTTACGGATTGCAAATGCTCCTAACAGCCATTGAATTTTAACTAATGGGTATTATATCTCAATGAGCATTTCCATGCTATGATAATCCTATTGTCTACAACTCTTCCTTGATTTAATTTTTAAGACAGGGTGATAAGAGTTTGTTCATCTTCCATAAGGCATGACATGACCTCCAACACAAAAGGCAAGTGAACATGATTTCCAAATGAAAAATCGCATTCTAATTCGCTTTTTTTTCTCTTTTGAGGTGCTTAGTGTATGCATGTTGTGAAATGCTAGCTATTTGCATATCCCAGCATGTTTCATCTTTCATGCAAATTTTAAGTTTTTGTGCACTTCATTCATGCTGTGTCAAAATGCAATAGGCCAGCAGAATAGTTGCACTGAAGCAGAAGCTTTCTGAAAATTCAGTGATTGTGGATATTTTTAAGCTGTGTTTTGTATTTATAATGTTATAGACATGTAACAATTTGTATGTATGTATGTACAGGGTGACCGAAAAGTCCGCTAACATTTAAAATTCAATAATTCACTGAATAATGCAGGTAGAAAGTAAAAACTGACACACATGTGTGAAATGTCATGGGTTTTTATTGAAAGCAAGAAAAGTTCTTAAAACGGCCAACAGATGACGCTTCGTATGATATCGAATGCAATAATTAGCATAACAATTGACTTTTACCAACGACTATGTTCTTTATAACAGATGTTCAACATGTGGGCCGTCATTTATCAACAACACTTGTAGTTGAGTGACAAAGTTGGGAACAGCACTGTACAGCATATGGTTTAAGAAATTGCTGTTGGATATTATCTTTTAGCATCCATAATGATGTCAGATAATCGCAGTAGACTTGCGATTTCAGGTAACCCCACAACAAATAATCACATGGATTGAGATCTGGGGACCTGAGAGGCCAAGCATGAGACAAGTGGCAGCTCAGCACATGATCCTCTCCAAACGATGTATGCAAGAGATAATTCACATGCGTAGCAATATGGGATGGAGCGCCATCCTGCATAAACATCATACCTTCCAACAGATGTTTATCAGTCAGACTAGGAATGATGCAGCTCTGTACACTCAGTGCACTTTGCACCTGCCACACTGACAGTTTGAATAGCTGAACCATGCGTTTCCTTGAAGAAAAAGAGTCCGATTACGATTGATGTGATAAATCCACATCATATAATGACCAATACGATGAAGCAAGGATAAAAAAGTGACAAAGTCTTGAAGGAACTGATTCCCTATCTTACTACAGCTCATTTCATACATGATTCTCATGCAGCAACACTGACATTTTGCAGCCCAGTGCCATAGGTTGTCCATTTTTTGCTACCCCTCTTTTTTTTTTTTTTTTTTTTTTTTTTTTTTTTTTCAGTAAACCCCATGTGATTTCAAGTGTGTGTGTCAATTTTTACCTCTTTACCTACATTAGTCTGTGAATTATTGAATTTTCCAATGTTAATGGGCTTTAGGTCACCCTGTATATAGTCTAGGTTAGGTTACTTGAATATGGCAAAGCATACAAGTGCTATTTGCCTAAGGGGACAGATACCTTTGTAGAGGGCTTTCTGGGTAAGATTGGCTAGCATTCATGTTACGCACAGGGAAGAAAATGGCAACCAACCTTGCAGCCAGCCTATCTGCCTGGGATCAAACCTGAGTCAAACTCCCAGTATTCAGCAATCTTAACCATATGGCTACTGGTGAAGCTATTTGTGTGTGTGTCTGTGTGACGAAATAGAGGAAAACACATAGCAGTGTTGTTTGGTGAAGCATGTAGATGGCATATTGAAGAGGAAGAATTCTGATTGTGTAGAATGCTAATTCATAATGAATAGGAATCCTGGGAGTCAAGGCAGATTAAATTTCACTTTTATTTAAATTCCGTTTGTAGCCATAGTTCACTTGGCACTTTAATTGTGCCTGTTTTCAGAACATTTACATTTTTGAATACTATTACGATAGGAAGAAAACACAACGAATTGAAATGTCATCCAAGCAGCAATGGAGATGCAAGTGAAGTGTGCATTTGTCTGATATGGCAGCTCACCAAAGAGAAAGATTGTCTGATATGGCAGCTCACCAAAGAGGAAGTTTATGTTAGAAATGTTTCAGTTCTCAGAGTTTAGGTTTCGAAATAACTATGTCATCAGCATTATGCAAACTTTGTGGCATAGATTAATGTACAAATGGCAGTGTCCAGAAATATTATATTTAGAAAAAAGGGAAAATAACCAAATTAATGTACCAATCAATCAATTAATGTACCAACCAATCAAATGTACAAATGGCGGTGTCCAGAAATATTATATTTAGAAAAAAGAGAAAATAACCAAATTAAAAAAGAGGAAGTAAAGATTTACCCATTAGTTTAAATTATAATTTTGGTATACGTATTTTTTTATCTTACATGTATATAACAAAATCAGAGAGACCATGTGGCTTCTATCTATAGGGGAAAAAAGTTGTGTTTTTCTTCAGGACAAGCAATCGAAACTGTATATCTTATGCGTGCATAATTCTTTTTCTACGTTTTTAGTTATAAAATGTGTAAGCAGTAAAACCGTACGTAATGCAAATATATGAAGGACATACATAATCTGTGTATATAAAAAAATAAAGCAAAAAAGAAACATACGGAAATATAGTATGATTGCCTTTTCTTAAAATGCACTAAGAAGATTAAGCACGAGTAAAACAAAAGTGCCAATATTGATTAAAAATAATTGCCTTAATTCAGTCATCAGTAATTGCATTCAATAATTAAATCTTGAAAGGAGTGCAAAAATGATGCAGTAGGCAAGATGCAGTATTTTGGAGAAAGCTTTTCTTTTCAATACCCACATTCACAAATTGCCATTAAAGTAAATTGAAAGAGGAGATTTTTTTATTTTTTGTTTGCATACTAGTGCATTGTTGCACATATATGTGTGCTATTAATTTTATCTCTTTATTGTTTTGATTTTTAATAAAATCTGTGTTTGATATAATTTATATTGTATGTAATTCATAATTTTTATAAACATTTGCACCTATAGTTGAATTGATAAATGGTATTCCTTACACCTTTTATTTTTAATTGAGTTAACAAAAGATAAATCATTTGCTATCTTTTAGTATAAGTGTTATTTTTAATAATTTTGTTTTTCTGATGACTGTAATTTATTTTTGGTTCGTAATATGTAGAACCTTCCCCAATCTGAATTTTGTGTAAGTACAGCTTCTTTCTAATCCATTATAATATCGGGAAAAACCAAAATATAGATAATTGATCTATTTTCTAAATATGATTATATTGGAATGTAGGTTTTGTATTTATATGTAATGGAATGCAAGTTTTGTGTTTTAACTTGTTAGAAACTAAATAATTCTACTAACAGAAATGTTATTCTACTATTCTTGAACTTAAATTTGCAGAATTGCTTTATTAAAATAATAATTTTGCTTGCAATACATTTTTTTTTTCTGCAGATGGCAATACTCTTATATATATAACAGTACAAAGTCTTTAATCCGGACGTCCATAACCCAGAATGATCTATAATCCGAACCTCAAAGCTACAAACTTTCTGCACATGCGTTTACGCAGGCTCATAATACTTTTACGAATGTGCATAATATGTTTACGCATGTGCATTTAATGTATAATGGACGATATAGCTAGGCTAAAATTATCTAATTACCTATTTCAGTTAATGTTGCAGATTGCGCCGTTCCTTAATCTTCTAATTGGATTTGGCTTATTATTTTTTGCAGACTGTTAGAGCAATTTTCTAAAAAGTGAGCTTGAAGTTTCGATTAGGTAAAAAAAATTTCCGATTCTGGAGCTGCCAAAGGATATATACAGCAAAAGCATGTTTCGATGTCCATCAAACAAAAAGTGGAATTGCTGTAAAAAATGGATAAAGGCATATCCGCCTCAAAATTATGCGAAGAGTATGACATTGGAAAGTCAAAAATATATGATATACCGCTTCCGATAGTGAAGAAAGTGACAGAGAGGTTATTGAAAACGAAAAAATTTCGATTGACAAGTCAGTCGCTATTCTCGACACAGCAATTACAGAACTTGAATAGTGGAACTTTGTAACTGAACAAGAAATTATGTCTGTTTATAGAATTAAAGAGAAGGTATTATCACAAAAAATGAAGCAACTTACATTGAAAGTAAGTTTAATAAAGTAAACAAATAAATATTAAGCTTTTTTTTTTTTTTTTTTTTTTTTTTTTTTTTTTTTTTTTTAATTTTGATACCTTTTAGATCATAATTGCTCTTTATTTCATAAATTACGGTTTCATATTTTTAATTTTATAATTTCTGCATGCCATCTTACCAGACTTAAATTCATGATCTATAATCCGGAAAAACCCCTAATCCGGAATTGCCGAAGTCCCAACAAGTCCAGATTAAAGACTTTGTACTATATAATTAAGGGTAAATGGTTTCCTCATTTTAACTAATTACAAAATTAGTGAAACCATTTGGCAGCTTTTCATGCTTGGCAACACAGCATTTTCTGCTTACTTAATGGGAAAGTATCCACTACTTTTTTGTGTGATTTTTGAAATGTTTAAATTCCATTGACTACTTTTATCATGTAGATGTATCAAGTAGATATGTCTTAGTTATATTAAGGTGAAACACATCAGCTGTCTGGCTATTTCATTATATAAGGAAAGGTTTTCTATTAGTATATATTTGTATTAAAAATTAATATGTTCAATATCATTTAAAATTTCTTTGTGTATATTTACAATCTATATTTGTTGTATTTTATAATGATTGAGGAATATTTTATTGTCAAATGTAGCAAGTACAGTCAAAAGTCGTTAATTCGAACACCCATAATTCGGAATGATCTATAATCCGGACCTCAAAACTAAAAACTTTCTGCACATGCGCCGCGTTGACACATGCGCACAGGCGTTTACGCGTGCGCGTAAGACCTTTTACGACTGCGCATGTGAGTGTGCGCAAGTGCAGAATACGTTTTCGCGTGCGCGTTTTATGTATAATGGACGTATAAGCTAAAATTACATAATTATCTATTTCAGTTAATGTTGATGATTGCATTGTTCCTTAATTTTCGAATTGGTTCCGGCTTATTATTTTTTGCAGACTGTAAGAGCAATTTTATAAAAGTAAGTTTAAACTTTCGATTATATCAAATAGAATTTCCGATATATATTTGTTAATATGTAAAGAATCTAAAGCGAAAGTATGTTTTGAAATCCGAAATCTGTTTATCAATTTCACGCTGCTTGGCGGGGGGAACGCCGCGGTGGGCCGCGTAATGAATTGGAAGTTGATCTGTCAGCACTATCCTTATCTTCAGCGCAGATGTTTTTATTTTATTTGGCTTATAATTCCTTACCAAATGTAGTATTTCATCTCGATATGCTCCCTCTTTGATATGATTTAAAACAAGTTCCTCGTCATTATAATTCGCTTCCGATAGCGAAGAAAAGTGACAGAGGTTATTGAAAACGAAAAAATTTCGATTGACAAATTAGTCGGTGTTCTCGACACAGCAATTATAGGACTTGAACAGCGGAACTTTGTAACTGAACAAGAAATTATGTCTGTTCAATAGAATTAAAGAGAAAGTATTATCACATGAAACAAAGCAAAACTTAAACAACTTACATTGAAAGAAATGTTTAATAAAGTAAACAAATAAATATTAAGCTTTTTCTTTTTGCAAATTTTGATACCCTTTAGATCATAATTGTTCTTTATTTCATAAATTACGGTTTCATATTTTTAATTTTAGAATTTCTGCATGCCATCGTACGAGATTTAAACTGATGATCTATAATCCGGAATCGCCGAAGTCCCGACGAGTCCGGATTAACGACTTTTGACTGTATTGCATTTGTATTAAATTTGTAGCATTTAACCAACCATTAAAATAACTTTGTGTTTTAAAGACTTAGTATTTGCCTCCCTCCTGTTGCTACCCCTGATCTGTTTTTTAAGGATTGTGCATCAACATGGAATCCATTATCTTCCATTTTTACCAGTACCGGAAATGCACATTTGTCTAACTCTAACATTAACAGTGTGGGAAATCTCGGTGGTCATTCTAGTGCCTTATTAGAGAAAGGAGGTTGGTTTCAAAATTCTTAATTTTATTAAATTATTTTCTGCTAAAGGCTTTCAAAAAGTCTATGATTATACATAAATATTGATGCATAAGATAATGTAATTTATTTGTTAGGTTATATATAAAATAAAGTAATTTATTCCATGCTTTTTTATATATATAATATTTTATACAAATATACTCGTATTAAAAAATCTAGCATTAGAAGTGTTATGTAACTCCCTTTACACTGCATGTAAATTAATTCTTTGTCTGTTATTTCTTTATGTTACAGAGATTCAAAATGACTGAGTTTCAAATGCTTTTATTTTTTTAATTTACTAACATTGAATGACACATATTGCATCAAATTATAGGAAAGCTGTCCTTACTTGTCCCTGAAACTTTCTTCGGTGACATGAACAGTATTAAGACAATAATCATATTCATGCTGTACATGCTTCATACCCTTTGTTGCTATCTCAACAGATTTAGTGGTAGCACTTTTGGGGATAATTTAGGCATTTAAGTGAAAATTGTATGATTGCAACACCCATAATGCATTAAATGACTGAATATCTTCACAGCTTAAGATAGCTGAAAAGCCAGCTGTGGAACACTAAATTATCAGACCTACTGTGACTTATCTAAAATGCATATAGGCCAAAGAAGCACTCCAGTAATAAAGTATGACCTTGTGAAATGACAATCTTATGAACAAAAATTTATTTTGTGGACCAAAGTATTCTAAATTTCAGAAATTTTCTTTTTGTTTGATATATATCAACTGAGTGCCTTCTTACTAGGTAAAGAATTATACTCACCTGAAATTGTATAAATTATTGTGATTAAATCTTTGATATATGCGAAATCACGTAAAAAAACTGGATGCTTCACTCATTAACTAGTACTGTACAAAAAAATATATATAGTATGTCCAAGAAACATCATTATTGTTATGTAAATTCATAATGCAAAAACAAAACAGTGTATTGAAATGCACTTTGGAACAAAAGAAAAAATATTACAAATTATGATTACATTGCTATTATTTTATTACAAAACTTCATTGCACTAAAGCTAAAACTGTTTAGTGTATATTCAGTAGATTTGAGTATTAAGTTGCATGAAGATTTTCTAAACTTTGATGATTTAAATTTGTGTGTAATAGTGTTCACTGGTTTCCTCAATGTCCTATTTGAATATAATATTTTCTGATTGACAGATTCGTCCTTTTTCATGGACAACTGTAAGCTGTTGAATGCTAAACACTTCTTGAATATTTAAACTTGTGCACTCAAGGAGAATTGCAAGTGCACTTGAAATTATCATTGCGTCTGTAGAGTTTTCTTTGAACAGTTATGGGAAGTTTTGTTTCAGCTAACTGTAATATACAGTTTGCATTTTCTTGCATAATTATTGAACCATTAGTAGAACCTATTCAACACTTTTATCAAACTGTGCTAAAAAAGTGATTTTTGAATCTTTTCGTCTGCAAACTGCATTTCTATAGGCTGTTTCTGTTTTTGTGTTCTGCACTTTTATAATAATTTAGATCTCTCTCTCTTTGAGACTCTAAATTATGTGTCAAATCAGATAAAGAGCTTTATGTTTTAAAATAATGCACCTCTTCTACAAGAAGTAGTTTAATGTATGTTATGGGGGTGTTATCTGTATGTAATTTTTTCGGTGTTAATGCTGTTATGAAAATGCAAAAGAAAACTCGAAAGTGCAATGAAAGTTAATTAGTAGCTATTATGGAAGGAAAGTTAATATGTATTCAGGAAAATTATGACGAAGGCAAATGAAAGGTACAAGGGGAAGAGCCCTTACTGTAGATCAGATACAAACAGGAAGGGTAAAATAAAAAGCTGAATGTGATTAAGAACATACTATATACATATGTAATTAAAACATCCGTGTTTCAAATGACAGTGCAGATAATTTATTACTATTATTAAAACTCAGTTTCCCTTTCTGAAATTACTATTATTACTTTATTTCTATTGATAAAGTAAAAAATGTTGCTTAACACATTGACACCAGCCTGACCCACGGGTGGGTCATACCTGTCTTTTCCATGGGACAGCATGACCCACCGGTGGGTCATGCTTGATTGTTCCCCGGGCCGCCATGACTCACCAATGGGTCATGCTTGTATATCAAAAAATACGGAGTACAAAATTTTATTTTAATTATTCAACAGTATACATTAACATTTCAACATTATAATCAAACATTCAATACAAAACAAGTAACTTATAAATTAAATATAATTATTAATTTTATCTATGCAATTTTTTAAAGCAGGCTAAACAAAGTGCTGACTTGCCCATATAATTATCACAATATGTTGTCAGTTTTATTGCTCTATTCGCCCCACGAAACGAACCGCTAATCCAAGCACCGCCACACGAAAAGGACAATAAATATCCACGCTGCCGTCAGCTTGTTAAACTACTATTTAACATGCACAGTGCATCCTTTTTAATTCCTGTTTGTAGTATTATTTAAATACATCTATTTTACTACGAACTGCAATCTTGCATTTTTATATAAAATAATTTGATTATATTATAAACCATTTTGAAACAGTTTAGCTGGAAACAGAATAAAAGTTTATTTAGATAAATTTATGATGTAATTCATTCTCCAAACAAGTTTTTTATAAATTAATTACTTTTGAGAATGAATGCTTATTTTCTGTATAGTTCTAAAATTTTATCAAAGTCATTATTAATGACTTGTAACATTGCTAAAGTAATATAAAAAAAATGAAAAAGAAAAGCATTCTAAAGGGTGCAGTAGATTTATAAGATCATGCAAGATGCAGTTGTGAGAGGTCCTGTGTTTCAAGGGGTGTCAAAAAGTTCAAGTGATGTAGGTACCTCATTTTATAAATCCACATTTGGCTGAAGAGGCAATAAAGAGATGCTGAGCCACCAGTGGACAATAAGAACATGCTTGAACATTTTTATTGCCTGGATGTCTTTGAAGCGATCACATAAATATTCCTTTCATTGCACAAGCATCGGAGTCATGCTTCTTTAAAGTGACTACAGAAAATCATGCCAATTTGTCCTGTGTGCATGTTAGTCCCAGCTGCATCTGTGCTAGGTTTGATTTTCATTTCAGACGAACATACAAATTATAACTTTAGTCTAGATCTTTTTTGAAAAACAATACCAAGTGTTTCTACTTGTAGAATGTGTAGTTTATCTTGTGCATATTCTTATAAGTTAGTATTCATGCAGTTGCAGAATCTATGCATTTTGCCCAACATAACCATTACCTGAGAAAAGCACATTTGGCTGAAGAGGCTCTACCTTTAATCACTACCAAATTTGGCTCTATCTTTAATCACTACCAAAATGTCTTAGGATTTTATGATCTGTCTTTAATTGAAAATTTATTGTAGTGCAATAAATAGGCACCTAAAAATGTTCATGCATATCCGGCCATTGCCTTTAGGTTAAGGGATATCTTATATATCATTATTGCAAGGTTAGAGGTGTTAGAAGGCAAAAAACTTTTGACTCTAAAAAGGGGCGACAATGAAAGAGAAAAATAAAATGTTCAGGAGCTATGCATTTAAAAATAGGAAGATGTGATTTAAATTTTTTTACACAACAGTTTTTTTTGGGGGGGGGACCGATTTCATATGTGTATAATAACTCATTATGCATAGGGTTAAGCTTTAAATTAATAATTTGTGTGTAAGGTTTTTAAAGTGATTTCAGTGAAGTTTAGCCCATAAAACAAAAAAGGAATTCATCTAGCTCATTCTCTTGAATGAATTCACTTTTGTTTGGTATTTAAATGCTAGAAGTAAAAAAATAATAATAAACATGAAAACAATGCATACAGGTTAAAATTAATTGAAATTTTAATCATGTAAGATTAAAATAATAAATTAATTAATTAATTTCAGAAAAAATGTAAAATTTTTCATTTCATATAATAATTTCATCAATTATATGTAATATACATATCTGTGAATGTAATACCAACTACCCATTTAATATCTTGACTTTTAAAAGGCACGTTTTTGTTTAATTAATGTAACAGAACCTGAAGAGTAAAAAACTTGGCATTCTAATATGCATTATCTACTTTGACCTGAGTCAATGCTAAGTCTGGTCCATCAGACTTTTCCATGCAATCTGTATAGATACATTAGTGCACTCTTTCTTGAATTCTGTAGTATTGCATTCCATATGCATGTATAATAGTAATTTATCACAACTTATGCGTGTAATTGCTCAAAGAAGGCAGAGGGAGAATATTTTATTAAATAATAATTTAGACCACGACTATTTAAATTATATAGATATAAGACTATATAAGACTATTTAAATTATATAGACTATTTAAATTATATAGTATCATTTATACTATATAAGACTATTTAAATTATATAGTATCATTTTATTGTGATTATTGATTAAGAAAGTAATATTTTAGTCTCATGCTGGCTGATGAGGCTCTGTGTGCCGACTGTGGCACGCATGCCATAGGTTCACCACCACTGTTTCAGGCCATTCCAGACCATCAGCCTTTCGCAAATTCTGGAACAAAAACTCTTGAAGTATATTAATACAGACTTCCTGTCTGAATATTTATCACTTGGACACACATAAGAATTATCAGATCATAATCTAGATAAAGTAAATGAAAATTTTTATATACTTCATCATCACGTGCTAAAGGAATCAATCATATCAACCACAAAACTATGCGTTGTTTTCAATTGCTAGGGCCAAAATTACATCTGGTATATCACTTAATGTAACATTTATGAATGGCCCCAAGATACAAGATGACATATTAACTATTATTTTGAGGTTTAGATGCTATTCCATAGCCATTGCTAGTGATTTACTGAAAATGTATCAACAACTTCAAATTCATGATGAAGATCGCAATTACAAAAAATATTGTAGAGAGATGCTCCATTGAAACCCTTTAGAATTAAAGGTTGCCTTACAAGCTACATTTGGCCCTGCTACAGCTTCTTACTTGACCACTGACGTACCGAACAACTAACAATTGACAAAGGTGCTAAAGGCAGCTGAGATAATATTGCATAAATTGATGATGCCTTATTTGGTTCAGACACAGTAGATAATGCAGTAGATTTAATTTCACAATTGAGTGAACTTTTACAAAAGAGTAGTTTTCAATTGCATAAATGGTGTACAAATGATCGCTCAATTTTAGAAATTGCATTGAATGTTCAGAACACTAATTTGTGTACAATTGTTGATATGAAATCAATAAAATTATTCTGTTTGGAGTGTTATCTAATGCAAATGGAGTTTACTTGTGTCTTTGAGAACAATTAGCATTCTACTAAAAGAATGATCTTGTCTTCTATTTCAAAAATCTTCTATCCACTTGGTTAGTTAGCGCCTTGCTAAAAAAAAAAAAAAAAAAACTTCAAAATGTATGGAAATTACAATCTTGTGGGATGATCCCTTATGAGATGCAATCAATCAAAAGATAAAGTGAAGATATCCCAAATCTTAAACACATTCACATTCCTAGAGCTTTGTCCAAAGTTACAGACGTAGAACTTCATTCCTTCTGTAATGCATCAGAGCAAGCTTACACCGTAATAATTTATTTAAAATCTTCAAATAATTCTTCAGTTTTAGTGCAGCTGCTAACATCAAAGACATGGGTAGCTTCCCTACAAGTAATTTCTGTTCCTCGTTTAGAACTCTGCTCTGCTATTCTATTAGTGCATTTCGTTCAAGCTGTACAGAATTCTTTACTAATTCATGTTGATGATATTTATGCATAGAATGATTGTTTTGTCATGGATACAATCAGAATTCGTGTGCTCGCAAACCTTTGTGGCAAACTGTGTTTCAGAAATTCAATCTGTTCTACCTTCATTGCATTGGACTAACATAAGAGGAAAAGAGAATGCTGTTGATTGTGCATCAAGAGGTCTTTTGCCTTTGGAACTCTCTGCTTAATCATTTATGGTGAACAGGACCTCAGTGGCTCAGTTCAAATATTCCGTTCTCTATCAGCTATTTTCAGAAAAGTCCTTAAAAAAAAACAACGCAAAAGTGTTTCTTGTTCAATTGGAACAATCGCTTCTCTGATTCCAATCCTTAATGAGGTTTCATCATTCTTGAAACTTAAAAAGAATCATTGTTTGATGTTTGCATTTTTCTAAAAATTCAGCTAAATGTACATCAATATCAACAAGGATTAAAGAATCCAATCAAAAATCAAATCAAAGAATTGCAACACTCTAGAAATACAGTTCCTAGAATAGTTCAAAAGGATGAGATTTTGAATGAATATCATTTTTTGAAGGAGAACCAACTGCTAAACACAAATAGCAAAATACTTTCTTTGAACTCCTTTATCGATAAGAATGTGTCTTGTATATGTCGGAATATTAAGACAAGCCAACATCATGCAAGACACGAAATATCCTATTTTGTTGACGAAGAAACATCATATAATGGAAGTTATAGTGAATTATTTTCATGAGTCTCATCTTCATCCTGGACCCCTATCAGTGATTAGAAGAGGATATTGGATAATACATGTCAGATCGTTATGAGACAGCTGATTTGGAAATGTGTGAAATGCCATTGTGTACGTCTTAAAACATCTACCCAGATAATGTTACCGTCGTGTAGAATTGTTCCATCGAAGGTTTTCTCCAAAGTTGGAATTGGGTACACTGTATCCTTTCAGGTTAAGCCCAGGTGAGGTCAAGGGGTAAAACCAATGAAATACTATGTTTGTGTATTCGTGTATTTTACTACAAGAACTGTATATATTGAGTTACTAGGTAATTTAAAATCAGAATCATTGCCACTTAGAAGTGCTTTGTATATCAAAGAGGAAAACCAATAGAAGTGCATAGTGATTGTGGCATGGATTTTATTGCTGTAAATAAGGAAATGAAAAGAGTTATAAATTCTTTGATGGAAATGAATTGGTTTCTAAATGCTGCTCAAGTGAGAGTATTAAGTGGATATTTAATCCTCCTGCAATGCCTCATTTTGGAGGATTATGGGAAGTTGCTATCAAATCTATGAAGTTACATCTCAAGCAAACCATAGGAGAACAACTTCTGGTGCAAAAAGAATTTATGACATTGATAGCTCAAATTGAAACTTGTTTAAATTCGCGACCTTTGTGTCCAGTGTCTGAAGATCCATCAGAATTTTCTGCACTTACACCCGGTCATTTCTTAATTGGCACCTCTCTAAAAGCATTGCCTGATGAAAGTTAACACAATCAAAAAATACCCGTTTTTACAATGTTAGAAGCTTGCTCAGAAAATGCTTCAAAGTTTTTGGAAAAGTAGCTCCTATGAATACATTTCAAATTTACAATGACATTCAAAATGGTTTAAAGTGTAACCTAATTTAAAGATCAAGGATTTGGTTATCATAAAGTAAGACAATTTCCCCGCTCTGTGGTGGAAATTTGGAAGAGTTGTGGAAGTTTTTCCTAGCACAGATAATATTGTATGTACTCAAAAGAGCAAATGGAGTTTTCAAAAGGCTAATTCACAAACTTGGAGTTTTGCCTATCAATGCTTAATTATTTTCGCAAAACATTATGACTTTGTACTTTGCTTTCAATATAACTAAATTCCTGAATTGTATCAAGGCTTCTACGTATCTGTTTTGAGAACGATTTTGTTCCGTTTTCGTAATTTCATATTATGTTTTGTTTCTTGTGAATATTTTAGTGCCTTTTTTAGCATAATTTGATATTTTTATGATTGTTTCATTTGTAAATGGTGTTTGGATTTGAAGCAATGTTTCCACCACCATTCTAATGCCATGTATATTACTGTGTAGATGTCCTTAAATTTTATGAAAATACAATACAAAGTCCGAAATCCGGACTTCGGTGAATCCGGTTTGGGGATTTTTCCAGATACAGTTGTACCTCGATATACGAGTGCTTTGAGATACGAGCCGCCGAGCGAGTGATATTTTTCTTTGAGATGAGAGCAAGATTTGAGATACGAGGAATCGCACACTACACTGCTGCACACGACCGTAATATGCGCGTGCATGTTGGTGTTGTGTGCGGCGTCTAACAGTTTCTCCCACCTCAGACTAGACTTGTTTCTCTTGGAAAATCCATGGGTCTGGCAGTGGATGAAAGAGATGTGAACGAACTTGCCGACGAACAGTCTCAGGAGCTGACAACCAAGGAGTTACACAATCTACATTCACAGCAGCATACAGTGGCTCAACAAAAAATTAGTTTTGAAGGGGAGCCAGAGATGGAGGAGATTATCCCTACAAGAGATATAAAGGAGATCTTGGGAATGTGGGAGAAAGTTGTAGAGTTCATGGATAATAATCACCCCGAAAAAGTTGCACCTCGTCGTGCATCGGAGTTGTTCAACGAAACTTGCCTAACTCATTTCTGCAATATCCTGAAAGGGAGGAAGAAACAAACCTCCTTGGAAAGTTTTTTTTAAACCATCTGCAGGTGAAAATGAGCAAAGGTGACAAAAAAAGCGAAAACCAGTGACGAAAATTAAGTGCCTCCTTAAGCACTTCACCTTTTCTTTTAATTATGTTTTTATGGAATATGTGTTCGTTATTTATAAAAAAAATTTTCTTTTTGTAAATACATTTTTCTTATTCAAAAAAACTTAACAAAAACAACTGAGGTGGTGTTTTGGTAGCTGGAACGGATTAGTGGCATTTCAATTAATTTCAATGGGGAAAATTGCTTTGAGATACAAGCAATTTGATATACGAGCAAAGTTACAGAAGGAATTAAACTCATATGTCGAGGTACCATTGTATTAGATCATCAGTTTAAATCTAGTAAGATGGCATGTAGAAATTATAAAATTGAAAATATGAAATCCTGATTTATGAAATAATTAAGCATTTATGACCTAAAGAGTCTCAGAATATACAAAAAAAAAAGCTTAATATTTATTTGTTTACTTGATTAAACGTTTCTTTGAATGTAAATTCGTTATTTATGCTAATACTTTCTCTTAAATTCTGTTCTATGTTAAGTATAGAACAATATAACGTAAGATATTACAGTGGATACTACCAAAAATCATTACTGTGCAATTGAAATTTCATGTTAATACCTATATTGTAATAGGTAAATGTGTGAATATGTGCATACATAAGAAAACATTTTTTTAACCAATACTGTATCAATCACAAGAAATAGCAATACATGTAATTATCAGAGTGGAACATAAACAATAAAACAACTCTAAATTATAGATAAGTGTTTGTGTTGTGTCCATTAAAAAAAAAAAAAAAAAAAACCATTCTATGACTAAGGTCCAGTGTAAAATTAATTACAATACAAGGTAAGTAAAATCAAACTAACATTTATTGAAGATATTAAAGGTTTACAATTACAATTTGTTTAATTTGGGTGGTGGCGATCATCAACATTAAAACTTTTGGCTGATATATCAAAATAAACAGGCACATACCTTATAATGATTTAACATTCTAAAATTATGAGAGAGGGCCCTCCTATATTACACTTCTTACATTCAAATTTTTTATACTGCAGTTGTAGGGTGCAAAACCATTAAGGAAAATCTGTAAAACAAAAGAAAAAACTTAAGAGGCTATTAGTCAAATGCTGATCCAGAGGCGGTGACCTGGAACTCTGCCATTCTGCAATTTTCTTCAGGCAGACTCCTGGGCTGCTGATCCCCCCGTCATTCTAATTTTGGCGAAAATTAAACCTTCAGCGGCGCAGGTTATTTAAACGTTGTTCTCCTCATCTCTGGTTGCCCTCCACGCTGAACGGTAAAGTTGACATCTTTTGTTGTGCTTTGAATGTCTCATGAAATTTCTTTACTCCGTCTCTGTCTTTCGTCATCCACTGCGCAGCCACTTTTGTAACTGGCGTTCTTTTGAAAAAATTGGCGAAGTAAGATGATCGGAAGGATGCCAAGCACAGCAACCCAAGCTGAAAAATCTTCACGGGAAGGGGTTTCCCGACTACCAGAAAAAGCCAACTATCGTGGTTCAACCATTTGGCCTCCAAGGCCACTCTGCTGATGGAAAAGGGGGAGAACTAGCCTCGTCTCGAGGTGCAACTCCAACATTGCGAGCTTCCTATCCAACGACTTTTCACTCTCATAAATAAACTCTCCACAGAACCTTTCCCCGCTAGAGATGTCACAGCAACCAGGGTCCCATTTATGCAAAATACTGCACGTGGCACAGTCTTTTAGAACATGTCGTAAAGACATCCAACATGTGTTCAAACACTTGGGCGAAAGAATTTTGGGGTACAGTAATCCCCAGATAAGGGATTCTGAGAATGAATTCCAAGCCGACGGTTTGGATGAGAAAATTTTTTTAGAACCAGTGAATAGTTATTCAACACAATAAACGAATTTAGAACATTAAAAATTAAACTATTACATAACAATTAAATTCATTAAAAAATGTCAGCACAACATAAATTGTTTCTTCAGCAGAAATTAAGTATACACACTCGTTATCCAGATCGAGTTTCAATTACTTTTGATTTACCTTACCACCAGTCAGAAAATATGTATTCGATAACTTTAATAGAAAGAGGGGTAAAAAATTAACACACCAAATGTGCAGCAACAAAGCTTTAAAATAATTACAGTTAAAAGTTAAACTACCTTAGGAATCAAAACAAAAGTACAAAAACCAAGTAAAGTCAAGTCTCTAAACTCAAATTAAAAATTAAACAACTTCAACATAAAAAAACTTTTAAAGCAAACAAACCTAAAGTTTACAAAAGTTACAGATTAAACTTACAACCAACTTTAACTACAAAACCAAAAATTAATAACTTCAATTACTGATCAAAACAGAATTAAGTAAGCAAACTTAAAGCTTGGAAATAATAACAATTAATACATAACAATTCTATAGATAGACATGATCTCTTGTTCAGTTACAAAGTTCCACTGTTCAAGTAGTTCTGTAGTTGCTGCATCATGAATTTTTTTTTTTTTTTTTTTTTTTTTCAATAACCTGTCAGTCACTTTCTTCATCGGTTCTGGAAGTTCTATTTCTTCAAGAAAATACCACTAGAGCAATACTTCAGATTTCACCATCCTTTAATAGATTGATGATTGGAGCATTGTGATCGCAATGAAAAACTTTTTCCTATCATCTTTATTTATTACCGCTTCTCCACATTTCTTTACAAAATCCGTTAACTGGAAAATTTCACCTGTGGTTTGCAATAACCAAAAGCCTTCAAATTCATGGTTATCATCATCATTATCCTCACCATGAAATATGGTAACTGGCTATAAATTATGCCGAGCATATTTTTAAATATCTGAAGACCCATCCTCCTACGATCTTACGATGCTCCACACAGCAGATTTTATGCTAAAATATTTCAAAAATTCTTGAAACATCTTGCCAATACTTGGAAATTTAACATGGATTTTAAAAATGTGATTTTATATTTGCACATCAGTGCACACAATATTCCGATATCCATAGGCTGAATATTATAGCCGTATTAGGAGATACCAACTTGGAAGAAAGAATAACACAGATGCATTTTCTTTCATTAAAATTTTAAGTGAAATATGAGCCGAACAAATATCTACAATCAGGATAGTTTTTACGTCATCAGGTTAACCAACCAAATTCAAATTTTGCCGAGTCTTGGGTATGAAATGAATTAATGCTTGTCTCATGTGTGCTGTTTTATTTGCATCATATATAATGGAAAAATCATTACTCTTTTAAATGCTGGAGATTGTATATTTTTTCTGATTATGAAAACATTACACTTGTGCATTCCTGCAGCATTTGTGCCTGCTAAAATTGTTAATCTAGCTTTGGAATCTTTGATAGCAGTTGGAGCCTTTCTTGTAGAGGTTGTTAAGGTATTTCACGGTACATTTTGCCGGGAAAGCACAGTTTCACGAGCATTGTAAATTTGTCCTGGAGATAGCGTTTCACTATTAATGAGTTCAATGAATTCCTCTGCAAGTAGTTCAGCAGCTTCAGTATAAGCTGAAGCTTTTTCACCTGAAACTTTTAAATGTGGTTAACCAATATGTGAACTCAGTTTTTAAGTCAATTTGTTCATGAAATATTTTGGCTTGAGCCATTAGCATTGGACCCATCAATGGCACACCTTCATTGCAATGCTGTCTGATCCATTCAGTCATTACTTTGTCATGATCATCACTTTTAGCAAACAAATACATTTTCTGTTATTCATTGCGAGTGAGGAGCCAGAATCCACAAAAATTCATAAGGTTCCTTTTTCTGTTATGTCATATACAGTCGTCTTTCCAATGCCATACTCTTCGCATAATTTTGAGACAGATATTTCTATATCCATATTTTTTTTTTTTTTTTTTTTTTTTTTTTTTTTTTTTTTTGCAGCAGTTCTACTTTTTGTTTAATGCACATTCAAACATGCTTTCACTTTGTATATCCTGTTGCAGCTTCCAGAATTAGAATCTCTTTTTGACATAATTGAAAGTTCAAACTGTAGTTTTCATAAAATTGCTGTAAATTATAACAGCCTGCAAAAAATAATAAGCTAGATCAGTATTTCTCAATTGGATTTACTCCAAGAACCGGTAAAATATTTCAGTACGTTCTCGCGGACCGGTAAGTTTAATAATTCGACCCATTGGCAGAATTTTTTCGCATAAATAAGTCATGAAGACAAAAATAATTTTAACGTATTTTATTTGTTATAATTTACATATGTACTTTCAACTTACTTAAAATATTGCATCGATAATAAAACTACTAAAACTTCAAGAAAATTCCAATATCAGTGATATTTTTTTAATTAATATACAGTCAAAAGTCGTTAATTCGGACACCCATAATCCGGGCCTCAAAGCTACAAACTTTCTGCGCATGCGCTAAACCTTTACGGCTGCGAATATGCGTGTGCGCATGTGCAAAATACATTTACGCATGCGCGTTTAATGTATAACGGATGGTATAAGCTAAGCTAAAATTATCTAATTCAGTTAATGTTGCAGATTGCATTGTTCCTTAATTTTCGAATTGGATCTGGCTTATTATTTTTTGCAGACTGTTAGAGCAATTTTATAAAAGTAAGCTTGAACTTTCGATTATGTCAAATAGAATTTCCGATCTATATTTACTAATATGTAAAGGATCTACAAAGCGAAAGTATGTTTCGAAGTCCATTAAACAAAAGTGGAATTGCTGCAAAAAATGACCTAACCACTCCGAAATATGTTTATCAATTTCACGCTGCTCTGCGGCTGGGGGGTACGCCGTGGCACGCAATGAATTGGAAGTTGATTTGTCAGCACTATCCTTATCTTCAGGGCAGATGTTTTCATTTTATTTGGCTAATTCCTTACTAAATGTAGTATTTCATCTCGATGTATTCCGTCTTTGATATGATTTAAATCAAATTCCTCGTCATTATAATTTGCTTCCAATAGTGAAGAATGTGACACAGAGGTTATTGAAAACGAAAAAATTTCGATTGACAAATTAGTCGGTATTCTCAACACAGCAATTATAGGACTTGAACAGCGGAACTTTGTAACTGAACAAGAAATTATGTCTGTTTATAGAATTAAAGAGAAAGTATTATCACATAAACCGAAACAACTTACATTGAAAGAAATGTTTAATAAAGTAAAAAAATAAATGTTAAGCTTTTTTTTTTTTTTTTTTTTTTTTTTTTGTAAATTTTGATACCCTTTAGATCATAATTGTTCTTTATTTCATTAATTACGGTTTCATATTTTTAATTTTATAATTTCTGCATGCCATCTTACCAGATTTAAACTGATGATCTATAATCCGGAAATATTGATAATCCGGGTTCGCCGAAGTCCCGACGAGTCCGGATTAACGACTTTTGACTGTATTAGCAAAAACAACAATGAATTGAAATGTAAACAGCGTAGGTAGATACGAAGTAAGCAAAAAATAATTTACCAAATTAAAGGAAATAAAAACTAAAATCAAGGAGATTGCTGCTGGTCTCTGTTGCTGACTAAAGTGTCAATCCTAGGCATTAAACCAGTTACAGCAATACATAAAGCAGGCGCAAGAGCAAGTCAATTTCGATGTTTCGTCTCAATAACAGTCATAGCCGAAAATGTAATTTCACACAAATAAATTGAGGGAAAAGGCAATAAAATCTTCAATGCCATTGCATGAAGATTGGGGTATTCTTTTGCAGTCGTTATCCAGAACTGATATATATTTACTGAATTGAACTTTGATTTAAGTCCTATATCTGAAGGTAGTTCAATAATTCCAGGGGTTTGTTTTCTAGTTGTGGGTGCTTCATTTGTAAATGCCGCGAACGCTTGGAAGGTTTCATGCTTTCGTTGGAAAGAACATCTTTGCAAATAACACATAACATGTAATCAAAGAAAGAAGCAAACATATCGGAAGTGTTTTCTTCCGCACATTTGTACCAGAGTTTCAGTTTCTTCTTGAAAGCATCAATCTTATTGTAGAAGTTGAAAACAGTATTATTTTTACCTTGAAGATTTAAATTTAGTTCGTTTGTCAGTGAAAATATGTCTGATAGGTGTAAAAGCAAGGCTACCCATTCTTTGTTCTAAAAATGTCTGCTCAATAATGATCCCTTCTGATTTAAAAACAATTGTACCTCATTTCTCAACTCATAACCGGTTAAGGACTTTTCTTCTGGATAGCCCGCGTATTTCGGCGTGCAACAATAATTGTACATTATTCGATCCCATTTCTTGACATAAAGTTGTAAACAATCTTGAATTAAGGGGGGTTACGTCTGATAAAATTTACCATTTTTACTGATGCTAGAAGAATGTCATTCAATTTTGGGGACAATTCCTTTGCTGCTAAATGTTCACAATGAATAATGCTGTGAGTGACTACTAATTCTTCTGATGCTACATCTGTTATTCTTTTTGTAAGACCTGCATGTCTTCTATTCATAGCAGCAGTGCCATCAGTACACAAACCGATGCATTTTTTCCAGTCAATGGAGTTATTTTCACTGTAATTGTTAACTGCCTTAAATATTTCAGCACTGGTTGTTTGGGATGGCAGTTCGATACAGCACATCAATTATTCTACAACATCATTGATTGCATAGTCAATATAACAAACATAATATAATAATATGGTACTATTTGAGATGTCAATTAACTCATCCATTTGGACAGCAAACCTTTTCAATTTACGAATATCTTGCAGTAATTGACTTTCTATGTCATATGAAACTCACATATTCTTCGTTCATTAGTATCATTGGACAGAGGCAGAGTTTTCATGTTATCTGCAGTAGATTGGCCCAACACTTCACAACAGACCTCTATCAAACAAGGTTTGACAAGAATTCTTCAGCAACTGAGTAAGGTTTCTTAGATTTGGCAATACACAGAGCAACTAAATATGATGCTTTTAAAAGCAATTTATCAACTGAGAAACATTTTTTAAAAGCAGCCTTTTGAATTTTCATCTTCAAACTTTTTCTCTGGAAAAATTCCAGGGGTTTGTTTTCTAGTTGTGGGTGCTTCATTTGTAAATGCCGCGAACGCTTGGAAGGTTTCAAGCTTTCGTTGGGAAGAACATCTCTACAAATAACACATTCAGATTTTGAACAATCTTATTCTGATTGTGGCCAAAGGACAAAACCATATTTCAAATAGTCTGTGATACAGTGTCTTTCAAAGCTTTTTCTTTTTTTGGCAGATTAAAGACTATATTCGCCTTCAGCTGTATTCGAAGGGGCGGACGACCTGCTTGGTTTGGGTGAATCCTTTCTTTGCACGAAATTTAGTAATGTGCCTTTCATTTCCTTCTTACTCATCCTGGTTATTGATTTTTAATCTACCTAAAGTTAGAGAAATAGTAGTTATAGCACAGTATTAAATTCAGTGGTTATTAAAAACTTACGCTCATGCATAATTTTCAGTTGTCCAAGCTTGCAGAAGAATGTAAGCAAGATAAAAAGTGAAACCTAACCTAAGATGCCTTAAACACTATGATAGATATTCAGCGTTCATATAGTTGGTGATACTCAAGGCAGACAGGGTCACACTAACAGATGTACTGAGTGTACGGCACGGCAATTTATGAAAGGCGAATTAGGTACATAGTTACCAGTTGGTTATATTTTTTATCATTGATCATATTATTTTATAAACTAGTGAACTATTGTTATTGTAATGTAGGTGCTTTTGTAATATTGGTTGTCGGCCGATGACACTTTGGGTTTTGGACAGATATTTCACGGACCAGCAAGTAATTCTTGCAGACCGGTGGCGGTTTGCGGACCGGCAGTTAAGAAACATTGAGCTAGATCAAATCAGAAAGTTAAGGAACAGCACAATCTGCTGTATTAACTTCTTTGGAATCAGTAAGGTACTATTTTAGCCTAGCTTAACAGTGTCCGCTATACATGATTGGCTATGTAGCATGGCGACGAAATGTTCCCTTAAACTTTGCTTTGCTTCTATCGTGCACTGAGACAGTTAAGCCTGAATTGCATTAATTTAGTTATATATTATACTCACATCTAATTCTTTCACATACTTAAGGCTTATCTGAGTCCTGAATAAATAAATTCCTACATATACTTAAGCTTACTCAGGGTTGGCACTAGATATTTTGCCGCTTGATGCAGTCTTTGTGGGTCCTAAATTCTTCTACCAAGTGCCTCCCTAAGTTCTAAATTTTTGCTATCCCTTAATTTTGGGTCCCAGTTCTTTCCCTAAATTCTAGTTTTATCATCCCTTAATTTTGTTGCTCGGTTCCTTTCTAAATTTTTCTTCCCTAAATTCTGCCACCTGGTGCGGCTATATGAGCTCTGGCACCGGTTCTGGGTTTATGTGAATAAAAAAAGTTATTTTTAATTCAAAAAGCACTAAATGTAATGTTTGGGCCTATGAGTATCATTAACAAAATCTATTTTTAGCATATGGAAAGAAGTTTTTGTTTAATTTTTCCTTGTCAACATTTAGCACATTTAACTTCAATCTGTAATCATCACCAAGAGCCATGTCAACATAAATGTTTTCCATACTCTTTGTTATTCAATCACTAATGTAAAAAAAAAAAATTGTTTAGGGATCACTACATGACTTAGGTTGTCAAACATACAGTGATGAAAGGAAAATATCATAAATAAAGATTCGCCAGGTTGGCATCAGGTATATAAAATATTAGATAATATATTTGAGATATATACCAAGCAGATATGCAGCTCTGGAGCCAAATTATTTATCACACCAAACAAATTTATGCTAAAATGATTATTTCTTCAATAACAAGGTGTTTTATTTAGTTCCTAGGGGAAATTAAAAATCGGAATTTTCCACACGTGTTCTTACAGGGGGGAAAAATCAAATGCATGTGCCTAAAGCATAAAAAAATATATCCTAAAAAAATTTTTTGTTGGTGACTTTAAAGTTCGGATTTTAGATCATTCCGGATGTTATATGTCCAGATCTCAGACTTTGTACTGTATTCTTACTTTTGTTGATAAAGCAAGATCTGTAGAATTTTCTCTTTGTGTATGTGTAAAATTTAAGTTTTGCATGACACTTTGGTCAATGTATTCATGCAACACATTTCATAAATGATTTGTTATTCAGTTTTCCAGTTAGCTAGATATATTTAATATCTTATTATTAACCTCTGTATTCTAAGCTTTGAATGTTGTATATTTAGGTCCAGCGGATGGTGAATCTGATGTAGAATCAAACTATTCAGATGACTCAAATGACAATTCACAGTCTCAAGATAAAAGATCTAGGAGCTACAGTACTTCAACTGGTTCTACTAATGGTTCTCAAGGAAGCAGTGAATATGTAAATGTAATCATAATTTTTGTGTTAATTCAATTGTAAATTTGCATGTAGCATACAATTCAGTTATGTTAATAATGATGCTTTTAATAATTTTCTTTACATGCTTCTGCATAGTTTGATGCATGCATCAAAAGGTAAAACTCAATTCAAAATAATTTTCATATGAAGAACATTTTACTAAAAATTCAAAATTCAGAAGTTATCAAGCCCACCAGTTGTCGATTGATTAAAGCTGCAGACTTCAGCTTTAATCAATTGACTGCACATGTGTATTTATCAAAAACATTTTACTGCAGAAGCATCAGTTGGCAAATCAATTTTATATAATTCTGATAATGGTGCAACTGAATGTTAAACCTTCATCAGGAATTAATTCAATGACGGTGTGTTCTTTAATTGGAACCAAACATCTCTGAGGCATTTTCCTTGAACCCACTTTTGAGAGTTTAATTCCAGGGCAATTTATAACTTCTCATTTTCTCATCAAGAAGAAATCTTCTAAACAAGAATTTCTGCTGTTTGGAAAGGGAACTTATATCTGGAACATCAAGTTTAAATTCTGAGAAGATGGTCAATCAGACCCAGATAATGCTATTTTAAACTGATAACAGTATTAGTTGTCTCCTGTGTTCCACCCTGAGCAGTATTTTTGATAATGAGATGATTAAATGAACAAGGGCTTCACCCACCCCTCATGAATCCTATACGAGAACGTGTCTTGCCATGGAGGGAAAGGAAAATATTGATGACAATAGAATCAAGAAGCTCAAATTCATCTTCTTGCAAAATTTTCTAAGAAAAAAGGAAATAAAATGTTGATACATAGCTTTGCTGTAAATTTTAATGAGTTTTTAATAGTTTTATGATTAAATGTGAAAATGTTTTGTGTTTAACATGCAGACCCTCATTGAGCTCATCAATCTCAAACCAAATTCACTAGCTTATAAATTGTTAGTTTTCCCCGTTTAAAGAAAATTATGGAAAAGATATAGAGCTTTCAAAATCTAGATTTGGCAAGGAAGAGTTTTGATCTTGCACGTAATTGAATATTACATGCAAACTATTATTATATTATAATTATTAATATAAACTATTATTGAATATTGTGTGAATATTACTAACTGTCTAAGAGGGATGCCTTCGTTAAGGATTTTCTGAAGGAAATTGGCTCGTATTAATATTACAAAAATGGAAAACCATGCAGTCAAACCAAAGCGTGTACGAATCATAGGTTGTCATGCATCATACATTGTTGATGTGGCCTTATAATTTATTTTCATTTCTTGGCAGAAAGGATGTAGTCAACTGATACCAAACCATGCTCAATTAGGGAGAGATCAAGAGACTGACTGGCCAAGGAACCACTTCCATATCTTGCAGTATATTCAGGTTGAGTCGAGCAGTATGTGGCTGGGAGTTATTGAACAAATGGCTTCAGGGGATACTCTGAAGATAGGCAAGAATATAGAGTTGCAGCATCCTATTAATGTTCCTGTAATGCTAGCATTCTAGAGATGAACGTTGACAAGCTAGTTATCGCTCGAAAATTGTACATTCATTCTCCTGGGGGCCACATCAACTCTTTACATTCACCTGCCAATCAATAACTGATATTCATAAGCAAGCTTCATTCCTGAAGAATATACTATCCTCTCGAAACTACACGCAACTTTGATAGGACAACACTGCAGACCTTCACGATAACGCCTGGCTGTCAATGGAGACCGTAAAGAATGACTGAACACAAAATCTGCATCCACAAATCGTTGCAAAATTGTCTGTGTCGACATTGGAATACTGAAAACATTCTATTTAGTCACAAAATGTCTTCATTTATGGATCATTGGTCAGATATGCATGACGTATTCTGCTATTAGTGCTCTCTGATGGATCGGCTTATATGCAGAGGTATATGATAATTATCCTTGTAAGATGAGTTATTATTATTATTGTTACTTTTATTGTTTATACAGCAGAGATTTGCTGATCTCACTAGTCATCTGATCTTTGTTAAAGTAGCATGAGCAGACTTAAAATGTTTCATTAGAGAAAATAATGCTGAAGGGATTTTAAAAGGAAAAGAAGATCTAAAGTATTAGTGAAAATAATTGAAAAAAATCATTACAAACTATTTACAATAATGCTACCTTGGACACTATCAGTATTAGTTGAGGCTGACTGCCACTTGGAAAGCTAGGACAAAGGCTAACTCCAATGTGAAGCATGCTTGTGAGCTTTTTTTCTCATTTCCTTGCTGGTGAAATATGGATCACTCTTTGTAGTGCATCCTGCTCAATGTTTCATGGGATGCAATGATTAAATATCTGATTGATTTGGCCGATTGCTAGGCAACAGTTGCCAAGTCATTTAACAATAAATAAATCAGTAAATTATTTTAAAGCAAAAAGTCACAGGCATTTGTTTGAGAAGGAGGTGTTATTTAGAAAATTACAACTGATGACAATATTTTAAATTATGTCAAAGATTTTATAACAGATGACAATAATGGAAGTGCTTCTGAAGAAAATGACACTGAAATTATATTGTTCTGAAGGAGAATTAGATAGAATGTCTCTACATGAAGGGAAGCTAATGAAACGTTTTCTTTGTGTTTGGTAATATTTCAGGCATCAGCAGAAATATTACTTGTTAATATTGACATAAACAGTATAATAAAAGCAATATTTTATTTTAAAGGCTTTATTTTTTAATTTCTTAAATAAGTGTATTAAAAGTTTAAAAATGCAGCATATAAATGAGTTCTCTGAAACAATTCATGTTTCACTTATACTTAATTACATAGTTTGTGTTCGTTAAATAAATTGCATTCCCTTTTATGAAGCTTAAATGCTCAAAAATTAAGAGATTGTATGGCTAATTAAAAGGCTCAGAGAATCTACGAGGAGCTAATTAATTTGCATTTTAAAGATTTTGCGTTTGAAAATAATATGCGATCTCAGCTTATTGAAAAATAGGGAAGGAAATAATTTCAGCATCTTCAAAAATGTTGTAATTAAGGAATGTAGTGAGGAAAATTAACATTAGTATTGCTGTGGCTTTCTACATATGAAGCATTCAGTTTTACTGAATGAAAATTTCATATTATTGAAGTTACTGTGTATTTTCATATGAAACTTTTACACAAACTTCCATATTACTCTCATTTTGTATTATTTTTCATATTTAATGTTACAAAAGTTTTGAGGCTTCAAGAAATCTAAAACACATGAAACCAAAATATTTATTTGGTTTTTAAAAATGAAATAAGAATATCTCTTTTGCTTTTGCAGGTACAGTTACCTAAACACGGTACTGCATCGGATGCAACTGGACTTCTTGGATGTGAAAACCTTTTCAGTGAAAATGCAGTAAGGTACATACAAAAAAATTTTGTTATGTTTCAAAATTTATCTTTCTGAAGGTGTTTAAAAGCACTTGGCAACCTCAATTTATATGTATGCTAATTAAGCTTTCAATTCGAAAACATCTAGATAATTAATGCATTGTTCCATCATTTTGTATCTTCTAGCCTATCTATATTGCTGGATATCGCTGAACATTCAAAATACATTCCATTGTGAAAGTTTGTCAATTGTTTAAGCATATTGCAGTTTAATAAATATTTTATTTTGAATATGATAATTATTTTATAATTTCAGCGTTGTAGCTGGATGTGAAAATACTTTATTCCATTATTTGCATATGGATCCAGTAGAGGGTATTTTCTTAGCTCCTGTACGTGATGATGCTGACTTGTTTCAAGGATCAGTTATGAAGAATATTTTGGACACTTTTCACAGATCTTGTCTGAATATGCGGACTGTATTTGCACATTCTTTAAGGAATGAGGTAATTTTAAGATAATGTAATTTTATGCAAATAAATAAATAAATAAATAAAATATTCAAAATATGTTAGAAATATAAATTATTTTATTCTTACAGAAAATCACTAAAGCAAATATAACTAAAAGATATGGGGTCAATAATTTCATTCATACTACTTACGAACAGGGTATTCTTTTTCATTGCAATCTGAAAGAACCTACAAAGCAAAAAAATTCGTTGAGTTTCTGGATTGTTGGGTAAGTGCATGCATGGAAATATTTCTCGATATTCCGTTATTTAAGAAAAATTAGATTTGTTAAATGTTAAAATAAAATATTTAAATGCAGTTTAAACTAAGGTAAGGTTTAATTTTTAATTTTATGCTGCAAATTGAGTAAATGATCTGTCACTTTCCTGGCATTAAAAAGGAAAGTTGTCTATGCTGAATTTTCTCAGTAATGGATGACAAAACGTCAGTGCTTAGTTCAAAGATAGGATAATGATAAGAAAAAAAAATGTTATCATGGAAAAAAGTTATTTCTTGTACTAAAGGTATATATCAACAAATATAATTTTCATTTATTATTCTAATTTTTCAATCTTTATTGAAAATTTTGAATTGCTTTATTATGTTGCTTAATAATAGTGTTAGACACTAGGGTGCTTAGTTTGCTAGGCCCTAACCCTCTTCCCCTCCAAAAAAAAAAAAAAAAAAAAAAAAAAAAAAAAAAAAAAAAAAAACCTCTAGAATTTTGAAATAGATTGCTGCAAAATAATTTAGTCATTTGTGATGAAAAAAAGTGTCACGACCGAAACCATGTATATAGTTCACATGAGCAGAAACAGGAAAATAAAATATGAGTAAGTCCTAACCAGATGGTACCATAATACATCTGAAAATTAGAAACAGGATTCATGAAACAAAGAACGAAGAATGTGCATTTTATATAAACCAGTTGATCGTTTAATACGACCATGGGCTTTTTGATGTTATCTGGGTTGTTGAAGTTGTAGTAACAGATTCTAATTGCAGGATGACTAGATCTTTCTGTGGTGACTTTTGCCATATGATAATGATGTTACCTTTGCTGAACAATTTTTAGCATCTAATCTGCTGTTGGGAATATACCAGGGAGGGTCTGTAATCTGCGAAGAATGCTGTTCTGGGCAGCTTGAAGTTGTTTACAATTTCTTTTGCAGGAATAAGCCCAAACTGGGTAGGCATACTAAAGCATGTGATGTTGAATAAATGAATAGCTTATGATCTATAAATAGAATAGTGTTTCGAGCGATTAAGTTGTAGAGTTCAGCTTTATGCACTCAAAACTTCTGGATAATTGGCGTAATATGTGGGCTCCATGAGAGGGAATTTGTGAGGATAATCCCAAAAGGGATTGCTTTATGTGTCATGTCTTCCTACCTGTTTAAAAAAGTTATTTTCATGTCATGAAGTTTTGAGAAGTTAATAAATTTTGAATCTGAAAACTATTCACTTTTCTTGTTCTTTTACGTAATTGTTTTTAATAAATACCCATTGTCTGTGCTCAGCTTCTGAATTAACAAAAAGAAACAAATTTAAAAGGAACTTCCAAAGCCTAAAAGCATGTGTCAGTCTTTTAAGTTTTATGATGAAAAGGGTAATTTTTCTACGATATTTTGCTTTAGTTATTTTATGTTAAACATTCTGTTGAAGCTTCTCTCTCAGATTTTTGTCTTTCCCAAAGGGCTGGACACTTGTCAAGAATCCATCAGGAATGGTCCACCCTATAGGCATTTTAACCATCTTATCACAGGGAAGAATGACCTAGTCCCCAGTGTGTCACCACAGGGGATTACATCATGAAGAGGGGGAAAAGAATAGAAGTCAGGAAAGGAACATTCATTCTCTGTTAACTAGTCTACCATCTAGGGTGGCACGTCATTTTTGATGCGAGGGTTTGTTTAGTAAATATGATGTATTTGTTTATTTACCTTGTGATTTTTAGACATGCCAGTTTTCCAATTTTGGACTGTCCTCCCAAAATCCTATTTACGACATATTTCTTCTGACTTTTTCATATTTGTGATGTTTCTTGCTATTTCAGGTAATTTGGCTTAATATTTTGTTATTTTCACAAAGAAACATGATTTCCTTTCTGAAAATGCTTGATCCCTCCTTTAGACTGCCTACTTGAAAAAGGGGGGCTTTCATCAGTGGCAGTTGTGTCATTATGAGTATGCATCAGCCAGTAAGCACAGAGAAAAATCGAGTCTGCTCTTAGCATTCCTACTGTTGCTAAACAGAGTGAATTTCACATGCTTTGAGAAGTAGTTTAAAAGTTTGTAATCTTTTGTCTGAGGTACACTGTGCAAAAAAAAAGGGGGGGTCAGTTCAGTATCTCTCCTTCTACTGGGCCAATTGATGAAATTCAAATTGCGTTTTTCATGCCTCGAAAGCGCGACTTAGGATATGTATTAAATTTATATATAGCATCATTCTAACATAGGTATTTTGACATAAAATTGGACTTTTTCTGAAATGATATGCCGTTTTTTTCCCATATTTTGATTCTATTTTTAAAATTATGCCAGACTACTAAGTTTTGTAAAAATTGCACGAGTAGTTTTTAAAAAATAAACTCTCAAAATTTTAGCTTCTCAATGTTAATTGAGTTTGGTATATGTTTATTAATCTCTCTTTTTTTATCAAGCTTATTTGATTCTTCCTTTCACATTTCAAAATTCAGTTTCATTCCAAATAACATTCACCCATTTTTTATGATTTATTTTTAAAATTTGTATTTTTAAATAATTTTTATAAATTTTTAGAGAAAAGTTTTTAGTATGTACACTGCGAAAAAAAAAGTGACAGTTCTATATCTCCCGTTCTACTGGGCCGATTGACAAAATTCAACCTGCATTTTTCTTGTCTCGAAAGCACGGACATGTATTAGATTTATATATAGCATTATTCTAATATAGGTAGGTATTTCGACAAAGCATCTGACATTTTTCTGAAATAATATACCAATTTTTTCCCATATTTCAATTCTTTGACTCAAATTACGCCAAACTACCAAGTTTTGTAAAAATCGCACGAGTAGTTTTTAAAAAATTAGCTCTCAAAATTTTAGCTTCTTAATGCTAATTGAGTTTGGTATATATTTATTAATCTCTCTTTTTTTATCAAGCTTATTTGATTCTTCCTTTCACATTTCAAAATTCAGGTTCCTTCCAAATAAAATTCATGCATTTTTTATGATTTATTTTTAAAATTTGTATTTTTAAATAATTTTTCTAAAAAAATTTTGAATTATAATCTATAAAATTTTTACAATCATCTTAAAGTAGGTGTATTTCTAAGATATACAAGAATTTACATATTGGCGCGTTTTGAAATTTGGCATCTTTTTCTTGATCTTATCGATCAAGAATGTGTTTCGATCAAGAATCTTATTGCCAAATGTGGTTTATGCATTTGTTACAGTGAATTGCCACAACTATTTTTAACCTTAAATTTGAAATAAGGTTTTATGGAGAATTAATAATACAAATTTTTTCCCCTCAATGATGCATAATAAATATTTATTAATCCTATATGAAAAGCTATTTTTTAAAAATTATGGATATTATTCAAATTTTTAATTTCTTTCTTTCTTTTTAAATATATTTGTATGAGTAAATTTTTACCTTCATTGTGTCTGCTACTTTACTTCATTTAAATTGAACTGTCTAAAACTGAGAAAGTTTGGTGTTTATTTTCACAATGTTTTAAAGCAAATAGAACATTGACAGTTTGGGTCATGTACCAGCTTTAAAAATATATATATAAATATAAATTTTTACATTAATTCTCTTAAAAAGTATGTTTTAAGTAGTAATTTTCTCTCATGTTGTAGATTATATAAAAATATCTTCTTTAATATAGAAATTATTAAGCTTAAAAACTCTAAATAATATTATTTAGATTGTTTGCACCTGATATAAGAATTGGTGATACAGAATAAGTGCTGCTGGAGTAATTTATTTCTTCCTCATTTAACAAACATCTTTTGATTCAAATATTTATTCTTTGAACTTTATTTATAGTTAAAATATCTAGAAAATGAAAAGCTGTCTTCAACTGAAACGCATTTGATACAACTATTATTTTAAAAAGTTTGATAAAAATGCAAAATTTATAGAAGTGTAACAACCGAAAAATCTTAATGATCTTGTGTCAACACTGAAAACAAATGTAGAAGTAAATTAGGGGGAAGTATAAATCTAAAGGAGAATCTAACTTCAGGGAAGTTGGATGTTCAAAAAGAAAACTCTTGGACGTGTACACCAGCAAATAGCAGCAACTGAGTTTGTGCTAACGGAAAAGATAAAAACGATATCATTGCAGATTAAAGTTAAGAGCGACTGATTTTTGATTATATGGTTGTATAAATTTAGATTTTTTCATAGAACGTCATATCATATCATAAACGGAGCGTCCCATGATTTCTCAGCCGAATTATTTGAAGATTCAGAAATTTATCCTGTGACATATATGGATATCAACTTTCTTGCTTGATGAAACCAGTCTTTCCTTTCATCTCATGGGGCCCACCAGCGGCTGAGCGGTAAAGTGGCTGAACACTGGTAGTTTCCATCCAAGGTTCGAATCCCACAAACGGGCTGGCTGCATGGGCATTTTCGTGGTTTTTCTCATGTGTAACATGTATATAAGCCAGTTTCTCTTAGAAAGTCCTCCATGAAGGCATCCATTCCCTTAGGCAAATAGCCCTAGTGTGCTTTGCCATAATTAAATACACCACACCTTTCATCTCATGTCTTCAAAATGCCTAGCCTCTAAAGACTGATAAAGGCTGTGACTAAATACTGATGAAATGGATTGAATTGGATTATTAAGTTTCGGCAAAGCAGGGCTATCTGCCTAAAAGGAGGGATGCCTTCGTGAATAACTTTCTAACGGAAACCAGCTCGTATACATGTTACACATGAGAAAAACCATGAAAACATCCATTCAACTAGCCCATTCGCCTGGATTTGAATCCCAGAGCGAACTACCAATGTTTAGCAACTTTACCCCTCAGCCATTTGTGGGCCCTTTTGAAATGGAAGGCGATAACTATATTTAAAATTAATGTCAGAAATACCAAAATGTTTCAAAAAGCTGGATGCTTTTTAATATACTTGCAGAAGGTCTGAAGAAAAAGAACGACCCATTACAAAGAAAAAAATAATTTTTGCATAAAATTTAGTGTTTTGCTTAAATTTTATGATATTTGATGCGTGCGATTTCAAAAATAAAATATTTCACTAAAATATGAATGACATTTTAAGAAATTTAATTTAGGGTGGTAAAAGTGTCTAAAGCAATGTATGCAAGTCATCCTAAGTTAAAATGTTGGATATACATCTCTTTTATTTATATATCTTTTCTGAACGGAACATTGAAAGGCGTGTTAATTGTGCTTTACTGTATTTTCTCTTTTAATATATGTAGTTTTCAAATGCATCGTAGTCTGGGTCACAAAGTGTTAACTATGACTAAAAAATATAGTATAAAGAAAATTATTTGAAAAAAAATAAATAAACTATGCAGTTCGAATGAGTAAATAGAAATTTTTAAAACAGTTATTGAAAAGAAACCATGCAACTTAAACAATTAAAATAAAATTCGAAAAAGGGAAAATTACTTAAAATAAAAACTATGATTAAAAATATAATATAAAGAACATTATTTAAAGAAGGAACGAAGTGACTTTTTTTCCTTTTACACACAATGTAAAAAGGGAAAGGAAAATAGGTTGCCATATATTAAGAAGTTTGCCAAGTGAACTATTCTTGGAGCAAACATAAATTTTGAAATTTTCCATAAATTTTGCACCAAATTTTACAAAATTTAATACTTAGGCATAATTTGAGTCTTAGAATTGAAATGCGAGAAAAAATTGATATGTTATTTCTGAAAAAGTCTGATTTTGTGTCAAAATACCTATGTTAGAATAGTGCTTAATATAAATCTAACATCTATCCTAAGTCGCGCTTTTGAGACATGAAAAATGCAATTTGAATTTCGTCAAGAGGCCCAGTAGAATGGGAGATATTGAACTGTCCCCCCCCCTTTTTTTTTTTTTTTTTTTTTTTTTTCCAGTGTACATAAACTACTCATGTACTTTTGAAAATCATATCTAGCTTACTTTCCTTGTATTATTTCACTATGGAAATGTAATACATTGCTGATGCTGTTACAGGAACATTATAACGAAACAGTGAGAACAAAAAGTTAAGCTTTCCAGCCATACACTGAAAATAATTTAGTTTAGTTCTCATTCCCATTAATATCATGTGCTCCCAGGTGTCTTTCCTTATTTCTCTCCCCTGGGATATTGCAAAGTGGTACCCTTAGAGCAGTTATGCAGCATGTCCATAAAAGTCCTTATGCAGCCCTTAATTTTGCAACAACTAGCTGTAGAGATGTACTACTAGTTACAAAAATTGTTAAGAGATGTAAATATTCATGTTATAGTATTTTTAACTTTAAAAAAGACAGTTTTCTCAAAATTATGCTATCTAACATTATATACGATTCTCCAGTCCATAGAGTTATTTAGTAAAATTTGATATACTTATACTAAAAAATAAATTATGGTATCTAACTATTTATACAGGATCATAGTCTATAATTGAACCAAAAAAAAAAAAAAAAAAAGAGATTCACTTGTCTAGAAATAGTCTTTATTTTTCATTTATGCAAGTAATATTATGAGCTGGCTATGTGCTAATAGTGGTCTATCACCACGTTCTGGAATTTGAATTCTATACAGCTCTGAGTATGAAATCTGCATTTTGACAAAATTTTCATTATTCAAAACTTTTCACACCATCTTCATATCACTATCACTTAACTTAATAACATCAGAAGCCTTTCTAAACTGATGTTTCATTTTTAGTCATGTGCAAATTTAAATATTTTGTTCTTCAATTTTTTTAATCCTTGACTTTTAAAGAAATACAATCTGAAATTTTAAAATTAAATATTGTGGTCAATTTTTCTTGTATGTGTGTTAGACGGTCTGGATTTTAATTTTTAAAATGAGTATGAACTTTTGCTATATATAACTATAGATACTGGGAGACTGTATAAAAGTTAGAGTTTGAAATTCCTACAAAATTAACTTTTGTCTTTAAAACTATTTTAATATAAATCATCATTAGAAACATTTTTGTAATTGGAAGTATATGTCTACGATATGCGGTAGCAGAAGTAAAGGCCGTACAGAGTTGTTTTAAACGCTGGATATAGTAATCTAGATATAGTACTGCAAAAATAGTAATAATATCACTTATATAAAGTCTTCAAATCTTTGAAATCTCAGTTTTCTTGAATATACATATGTATACTATAGGGAAATGAAGCAGAGAAACTGAGACTTTAGTTTTTATCTAGGTTATTTTATCAGTTAAATAATCAAAAAGTTTCATGTACAGTCTCAATTCTTCTGTTTTGACAAAACGCGATATGGAATTAGCTGGATTCGAAAACCATCGTGCATTTTCCTTGAAGAGTCCATAATGAGATTCGAAGTAGGCTAATTTTCCATTTACCGCTTTTTTTGTATCTTTGTATTTTTGCTTATGTCTTAAATAACTTTTGTATTTCCGTTCAGATGTTTTAAGATAGTTTTAGTTTTAACTTTAATCAACATATTACTTCCAATTTTATTTCAGTTTTAAATAATTTGCTTTTTATTTATAAGTATTCTTGAGATAATTTAATTTATCTTGTATTTACAAATTTAATTGCAATTTATTTTAACTTAGTGTTAAAATTATTCACCGGAACCGCAGTATCACATCTGCTTTAAAGCAAAAGCATGAAGAATATTTTTTTTTACCTTGTTTTCTAATTTTTGCAGCTCAATGCACAAAACACTTGACCACAAAGGTCTTTTTTAGTTTGTTCTCCTTTCTTAAATTATATATATACTATATATATATGAATCTACTGAGCTAGAAATATGTAATACAAAAAAATTAGCTGTTAATATTCTATAGATAGGAAGTTAATAAAATTATGAGAAATAATGAGATTTAGTGATACAGCACTTTTTAGCTTTGAAAATTTTTCAAAATGCAGGTTTAAAAATGTGGAAAGTTACAAACTGATGAATTCACCCAACGAAAATATAAACTCATTAATAAAGGGGTAAAAAATGAAAGAAACATATTTTGACAGTAATTTGAAATGAAAGGTTGACTAGAAGTGATGGAAATTTAATCCTTGAAAAATTAGGTTAGGATGCAAGATATGTTGGAAATGATTTTATAAATAGGCTGATTATGGATTAAATTATGGTACAAATAAAAAGTGCAGTAAAAATGACCAAAGTAATCATTTGTTTTTCACCAGAGCAATTAGCGAATTCGATCTCCAAGGCCACTAGTGGCAGAGAAGTAAAAGTGCTGAACACAGCTAGTTTATCATGGGTTCAAATCATGATTGAATGGACTGGTATGATAAGGATTTTTGGTGGTGTTCTCCAGTATCAGTAGACTAACTGGATTATGTTCTTTCCAGTAATCAAGCTCAGCAGTGTCATTTGACTTACAGAAGTGAGAGAAATGAAGAGACCAAGGGTTTTGTTTGGTTTGGTTTATTGAGATTGTGGCAAAGCACACTAGGGCTATCTGCCTAACGGGAGGACTTTCTAAGGGAAACTGGCTCGTATACACATTACACATGGGGAAAACCACGAAAACGCCCATGCAGGCAGCCCGTTTGTGGGATTCGAACCTCAGGACCGAACTACCAGTGTTCAGCGACTTTACTGCTTGGCCGCTGGTGGGCCAGAGACCAAGGGAGTAGAGAATAGTTGATTTGCAGCAGATATGAGTTGGTGATGTTACACGCTAAAAGATTTCTCACTGGGAATAGCAAACGTTGCTGCACATTAACCTTAGTTTTCCCCATGGTTAATGTAAATACCATCCATTTCCTATGAAAAGACCTTCCTTTCTTTTAAAATAAAAATACAGTAAATTTTTCATCTGCTTAGTTTCATTTTGAACGCATTTAAGTTTAATTTTGATTTTTTTAATAGTTTCTTATATTACACTACAATTGTGGCTCATTTTCTTAATAATCTGGTAATGCATGATTTAGGCTTTGTTCCCACGATTCATTCCTTCAGTAATCTCAAACTCGTTACCCGCGGAGCAGTTTTACCTGGCCTGTACACACATTTTCCATACATTAATTAGCAGTGTTATGACAAAAGTTTTAGGAAAAATTTTAAGATTATAACGATCTGAACTCAGACTATACATTATTTTTATTGCTACTGGAAACAAATATGAGTAATATTGCTCCAGAAAATCTATAAATAGAGCTGATTAATTTATTCTGTGATATAAATCATATTCAAAGATTTGAATTTGATTATCCTTTGTTTGCAAAGATAAATATCCCCGGTTACGAATTTTTCCAGCAATAATATTTGCTTTGCTTGGGAGTATGTATACATCTGAACAATTTTTTCCCGTAGTTAAAAATTAATAAATCTACAAAGAGAATCAGACTGCTGATGAGTATCTACAAATGGGTAAAGAAGTTACTTTAGAGTGATTTTCCTCCAATCTTGCAAATTATATGAAAATTGAAATTCCATGAAATGTTGTAGCTGAAAGATGTATGAATCAAAGAAGTTTACAATTATTTGCATACAAATATGTATTCTTTTCTGTATGCTTCCTAGAAAAATGTAATGAATAACAAAGAGAAAAAGTTATTACTATTTATTCTCATGTTTTGTCTCTCTTGGGAAATTTCCATATATTTTTTTGTAGTTTACATAAAAAAAAAATTATTTAGTGGTTACTTCAATATATTACAATTATTTAAATAAATGTCAGCCTGAAAATTTTAATATTTAGCTGTCATTTCATTTGAATTATAAATTTTGATTAATAAAAATTTCGTTTATTTCTGAACATTTTTTCCAGTATTTGAAAATTAATAAGTCTAAAAAGAGAACCAAAGTGACGGATGAGCATCCGCAATTTGTGAGGAAAGTAGTTTCTAATAATTTTTCTTTAAGGTTACAAACTTTATCAAAACCGAAACACTGTGAAGTGTTGTTGCTGAAAAATGTAGTAGGAAATAAAGAAGTTTATAAATATTTACATATAATTGTGTGTCTTTTTTTCTGTATGCATCGAAGAAAAATTTACTACAGTAAACCCTTGCCGAACGCTGGGGTTTTACATTATTAAAACATAGTGTGTATGGCAAAATGGGGTTTTTTAAAATTAACTTTCTATGGAAAAAATGAGTTAAGTATAGTTTGGATGAAGAAAGTATATGTAATTTATACAAACTTAGATATTATTGTTATTAAAAGGGGAAAATGACACAAATGTTAATTGAAAGGATGTCTGTTATTGCTTAATAAGTAGGTACATGGTAGAATTATTTTTTAAATATCTGGTCATTTTTGCTTGGCACAATGTCTGATGCAATTGATTAAATGCTTCATGATAAAGAGGTTTCCAAATTAATAACTTCTTGATCTTCTTCAGTATTGCTGAGTTCACCATCACCTCATGTTACGAGGTCATCCAGTTCTTCATTTATCATTTCACAATCATCATTCTTGCCTAATTCTTTAATTTCTCCTTCCTCCTTATCTGAAAAGTCCTTCACCACCAATTGCTTTTGCAATTTGTATGGTTTTCTTGGCTCCATTTTCAATCAGTGAAAATTCTATAAAATTGTTGACACCATCTGGGCAGCATTGATGCCAGTAAGCATTCAATATTGATAAATTAACTTACTGCCGTGAGAGTTTATTCATTTCTATGTAGTGTCTTATGTTGAATTGCTTCCTAGGTGCCATTAGTGCGTTGTGCTTTTCTACATCTAGTGCTGCATTTTCAGAAATGTAAACATGCCTGGCATAATAAGTTTTGAATGTTTTTATGATTGCTTGGTCCATTGTATGGATTAAGGAAGTGGCATTCAGTGTAAGGAACAAAACTTCTACTTTTGTCTACCTTTGGATGCAATGTTTTGAGGGCTTCAATATCGTGTCCTGGAGCATTATCAAGAATAAGGAGAACTATAAAATTCAGGTTTTGCTGTGGTTTGACATCTTTAATGTTGGATTTTCAAATCAGTCATTAAAGAGGACTATTGCAATGCAGCCAATGCTCTGCAGCATATAGTGTATAATTGAAATCCTCGCATTAGACAAATTGAATGGAGACAATTAAAATAATGCAAAATAACATTCTGCAAGTCCACATTCGGAAAGAGTTTACTGTACATAAAAGAATGAGAATAGCTAGTCAGTATTTTTTCTCGCGTTTTGTCCCAGTTGGAAGGTTTTCATAATTTGTTTAAGTTATTTAGTACTTAATTAAGCAGATTAAAATTATTAGAACTAAATGTCATTCTGAAAATTTAATATTTAGCTGTCGTTACATTTGAATTAGAAAGCATATCCAACAGAAGTTTTTTGCAGATAAAATCTCTTTATATCAGACAGATAAATATAAACTGGAGTTTTTCCCCTTTGCTTAATTATTGTTACTGTTTATGTATATTGAGATAAATATTTGGTAAATTTAAAATTTAGTTAAGGAATTTTTTGTTAAAAAATTTCGCTCCTACCCCCCCCCCAAGTTTTATATATTAAAAATGAATTTTTTTCTTGCAACACAATATATTTCTTGCAGAAATTAAGAATAAAAATCAAAAACAATTAAATCTTAAAAAACTAAAACAAAATTTGTCACTAAATAGGTATGATGAATCTGTCAAGTTAATGTAATGGCTAAATGTAAAATAAAATACCTAATTAATAAGTTTCAGTAACAAAGCTATGTTCTCAGTTTATATCTGGAATATTTGAAAAGGTATTATTATACAGAAAGAAAACTTTTCAAAAGATGAAAAGAACATATTTTTATATTTTTCACAGCAAAGCCAATTTTTTCCACCTCTATAGGGATTTCTCAGTTAATTTTATAGCTTTCCTTCTGAGAGTGTCAAACAGAGCTGGACAAAAGACAAGCCTAAGAGCTGAATGTGCCCATTTTAATTGTTTAATTTGGCTTGTTATGAAAACCTGTGTAGTTATAGGCTCATCTCTTTTCCACCCAAATTTGTGCACAAACTACTCAAATCATCAGCATGAGTGTGCATCTGTTATTGCAATCTATATGCACATATATAGGCATGAATATACTAGCGATCGAGCTAAGTTGAGAATACTAGATATGTTAGAATGCATGTGCATCTGCCAAAGAATAATTGCTATCATTTTTACCAGCCTAATTTAGGAATTAAATGGTGATAATGAATATTCTGAAGATAAAAAACTGGTCAGAAAAGGGAATTTGAACTTTTCACCTCTTACTTTTTATTTGAAAATGAAACAGTATACATATCAGTCATTTGATGATCAATAGGAACAGATCCCATTTTTGACATATTTGTAATTTTTTAGTCGTGAATGTAATTTTTATAAAATGTTCTACCATGAAGGGATGTTTTTGTTCCTTTCTCCCCATCATACCTTGCTAACAATAGAGACATTGCAAAAGATCATCACAGCATTGCCCGCATGATGCATTAAAAAAGACCTTTGGCCTATGGTGAAAAGTTTGCCCACTTCTGGTACAGGATCAAATAAAGAGGATGTGTATTATATTTTTAGAATGTTTCAGGGACATTTGATTGATGTTTAAAATGTAAAGAGTTCTGATGTTCGATTTTAAAATTTTCGATCTGATAGCCTTTTTCCTGGACTATAAGTGTGCATCATGATTTCCATAATAGAAGGGCTTTTCATAAAATTTTGAGGGGGGTTATCAGTTCCATTCCTCTTCCACTACTTTCCAGAGCCCATCACTCATGGTGGTTTTGTGCTAAGAAAGAGTTATTTTCTTCGAGACACCAAAAGCACAATAGGATTAATTCATAGGTGAAACATCAGGGACTTTGTACGAATACATTGAACAGATATGTATGCAATATCTTTTTAAAATTTTTTCAAGGAATGCACTGGTACTTTTTGACTTGTTGCTTTGTCTTGAAAAATTTGCACTCTTTAAAAGTCATTGGGATAAAGTAGTGGAATTTATTCTGTAAATATCAGATGTAAACTTTCTGTTGATAGTTCATCAAGTTGATTTTAACATTTTTTCCACTCTTTTTATTTTTAATTTCCCGTTTTAAAAGAATACTGCGACAGTCATAAACTCCTTACTGAAACTCCTTGTATTAATGGTAGCAGGTTTATACATTTTTTTTTCCTGTTTATAATTGATAATAAATAGATCTTTTTTGTTTCAATCATTTAGGTAAACCTGTGCTTCATCAAGGGTCAGTATATTCCCATCTATCGCTTGCTAAATAAATTTCATATGGGATTTTATAAATTACTGTTCATTGAGTCACATGCCTCTCCAAAGCTGTTGATCATTATGCTTTTTAGCTTCTTTAAGTTGTGAATTGCGGTTTATTATTTTATTTATTATTGCTACAAGTATATTTAAAAATTTTGCAATTGATTTCTGAGTTCGCAGATTTTCTCTTATTGCCAACGATTTAACTTTATAAACATTTGAAGCAGTACATACTCTTTTCAGGTATTCGTTTGGAGGCTTCTTTTCGTGTAGAAGTAACAATTGACGGTTTTTCTGTTTCCAATTTATAATGTTGCTTATTTTGCACCTTACAAATTATGTATTTCATAATGTTTTTGAATTATAGAATGGAAATATTTTTCTCCGAAAACATATCTTTCAATACACAGCTTATTTACATGAGATATTTTGAAAGAAGAATAAATTCAAAAGTGGCTGACGATATTTGTCATTTTAAGTAATAAGCTGTTGCCAGAAATTTTTATTTTAAAAGATTCTTTTTTTCTTTTTAATTCTATCAAAATCGTGAAATGTGTAAGCACCCTCTGTATATATCCCACTTTCCCAATAAATACAGATTGTAGCTTCATTGGCAAGCAGATTAAGCATTTATGATAAAACATTGAAGTTATTGAACATGCAGCAATATACAAAAAACTTAAAATACATTTCTCATTTAGAAGTATAAAGTATTATAAAAATTGCATTCTAAGTAAATGTGAATAGGAAACTGAAAAAATGCAAATTTGCTATAGCTATTCAGTGATGAAATGAGCCAATTCCCAGTTTTTAAGCTCTCTGAAGAATTTTAGCTCTTCATTCCCCTCCCTTAAACAGATAACTATAGTTTACTCTGCTATGATTATAAAAATCCCAATTTTTCTTTGTGCTCCAAAAATCCATATGATTAATCCTGTATGTTTCATATGAAAAATATTGCTTGTAAAAATGTGATACCTAAGGCTGCCCGTCCCTCTCTAACAATATCACTGGTTTAGGTCTGATAGGATAAAAGCTTTTAAAGTATTTTAGACAAATTATTATGAAAAAACATCCTGTAGAACATGATTTTCATTTTTTCTTATTACCTTTTATTTTTTAAGTCCAGTGTATTTTTAGAATCCCATCTTTTCAACCTATAAATGAGATTTATTTATGCTTATATTAATTTCTCTACTTTTTCTGGTTTCAGAAGGTTGTTCTTTAATCCTGAACCTCGAGAAGTATACGTTTGTTACCATGACTCAGTACAACAAGATATAGTAGAAATTGCTTTTCGCCTTGGATTTGGCCTTTCCCTATGATGATTTTAGTTGAATTGCTGAAAAATGTTTTTAATATATATTTTTTGAGAAGGAGAAATGTTTTAATGTAATAGTGTATTAAATAAATATTTTTTTTAAAAAATAGAGATAATGTGTGTATTGGAAACATTTTAAACAAATGTTTTTCCTTTGTATTATAAAGATCTATTATATTCTTTAAAGAGTCCTGAAAGTAGAAAAAATATAACAGCCATATTTAAATAAATTTTAACATAATATGTTATCAGTACATTCTAAAAAGGTGGTGCATATGTAAATATGCACTAGATGGCTATTTATTGCTGATATGTGATCTCCACTTTGAGAGTAACTGCAATCCATACCTTTCCCCTTCAACAGTATACAAACCATACCATCTGATTACACTCTTAAAATGACTTATGAATAATATATTAATAACTAACCAGTGAACTTGCTGTTTCAAGAATATATGATAGCTTTGAAAGACACACTTTGAAGTATAGAAGCATAGTCAGCTCTGAATTTGGGGAGACAGGGTTGCATTTATCAAAGCATAATTTCTTCAAATAAAGCTAATTTTTTATCATTTTGAATTATATGAATCTGTCAGTGGAATTAAGATATCTAAGTTCACACCTTTGTAAAAAATTAGTTTTCAAACCTAAAATTGGTTTAATTAATTTAAGAAAACTAAAATACTTTCTTTAATTTAATCACTTAAGTTCTTTAATTATATATTTTTGGTGTGCTGTAATATAGAATTTATATAATAGTTTCCATCATATATATATATCTTCTCAAAGCGGAGAGTGAGCCAATTTTTCCCAACTATGATAGAATTCTATCTGTGCGTCATTTTTAATAGAGTGTCCAAATTTTAATAGACTTGGATTAAAGCATTTTAACGAGTGTGACTTTCCTCTTGACCGTTTAATCGGGAAAGAGGCCAATAGTAATTTATTTCAGTACCTGAAAGAAACAGGTTTTTATTATTTAATTTGATTTGGTTTTTATTATAGAGTATTTTTAATGTGTTTCATTGCTTGAGGCATATCATTTGCTGAGTTTTTAATACTTATTCATCTTAATATTCATTTTATTATTTCATTTGGATTTTATAAATTGGTTGTTTTAAATTTGTGTTTCATATTAACTTTTGTTGGTATGAAAGCTATCCCAGTGTAACTTACCGTTTGTTTGGCACTTATAACTATTCTGGTTATCTGCCATTAACTCTACTAACACCAAATACCACACCACCATGATACATATAAAGGGTGCCCACTAAACTCCGGTACCACCCGTTTAACTGCCGAACGGCTGTGGCTATAGTCATAAAAGACTATATGCTGTCCAGGTATAGTAAAGTGGCTATGCGCTACTAAATGAGATAGGTTTCAGCGCCGCCTGGTGGAAAATAGCGGAATTAGCTTCCCTATCTCGAAGACGATATAAGCTAGGAAGAAAAAGTGAATTACAAAGTTGTAGAGCATCGTCGATTTAGTACGAAAAGATACCTCGCGGACATGAATGTTAAGAATAGAGCGTTTTAAACGTGCATCTGTTTATTCGCGATTTCCAAAACCAGGACGTCACGAAACGATCTTAGAAAGAAAAAAACTAGTTATCACAAACTACCTTTATTTTCGATATTTTAAACTTCTCTGCATAAGCTGAAATGCCCATCTGGACCCTTGTTAGAATTTCATGTTGCACGTTTTAGCATAATGAGGAACAGGTTTGCATAAGCATCTGTAATACGTCCTTGAAGGTCCTGCGATGTTTGTGGAGGGGTAGCACACACCTGCTGTTTTGAGGTATCCGCACAGGAATAAGTCCATTGGAGTCAGGTCAGAAGAATATGCAGACCGAAACCACAGTACCCGATTATTTGTTCTCCGAATTCCTCTATCACGTACTATGTCTTGCAGAAGTTCTAAATATTGTGCGGCCGTTAACGTACCCTGGTAAAATATTGAGCCGATTAGCCTGTTATTATAAATTCCACACAAAACATTAATCGAAAACCGTAATTGATGTCAAATGTCGGCAGAGCATGATGGATTTTCCAATGCCCAGTAATGGAAGTTCTGCCTATTGTACATTTCATTTCGCGAAAAGCATGCCTCATCCGTCCACGGTATACCTGCCAAGAATCTTGGCTGGTTCAAAACGAAGTTGCACCATACGAAACGTCTCTCAGCATCCCCGCCCAATAATGCCTGATTATGTGTTGGTCGGTATGGATGAGCACCTAATTCATTTAGGATTTTCCAACAGCGTCATTTTGAGAGGCCACAGTTTTCACTTATCTCTCTTGTGCTGCTGTTTGGATATGTGAGGTCGCATAAGACATCTTCCGGTTACATTTTCCACCCTACCTTAGCTGGTCTGCCGAACGTCTCGCAACCTGTAGAATGGTTTTGTATGAAGGATGCAGGACTGCAAGAAAACGCTGCCAATGCAACCGCCCTGCCGGTCATACCTTGCACTCACATTCACCGTAAGTAGAACTCACACAACAATCACTTTTTGAAAGTCCCTCCATGACCGTGAGCTTCAACATACAACCACGAGGAGATATCTCTTTTATAGCTGTCTACGGTGAACAGGTGTGACGTTTCATACACTATTTGCAAAATGCACAAATTCGCACACCAAGCTCAAGTTCCGTTGAGTTGATGTATTTTGCGACACAATTGTGCACGATCTGTATGTTGTCTACTCTGTTTGTAAAAAGAATCACTACAAGGATGCACCTCTCGGGGTTTAAACCGTAGTCCTCTCGATTGTGAATTAATTACAAGCAACATCATTGTGCCTCGATATGGGCATGTTTTTCATCCGAAAAATAATTTTATCTCCTTTCGTTCAAGTTTTGTGACGTCACTGTTTCGGAAATTTAGAAGAAACAAATGTGCGTTTCCAGTATTCATATCCTCAAGGTGTTTATTCTTACTAAATCAACGATGCTCTACAACTTTGTAATTTACTTTTTCTTCCTGTCTCGTATTGTTTTCGAGCTAGGGAAGCTATCTCCGCCATTTTTCACCAGGTGGTGTTGTAAACTTTCTCATCAAGTATCGCATAGTCACTTTACTATACCTAGACACCAGTTTTATGAATATAGATGCAGCAGTTAAGCGGGCGGACCGGACGCGTAATGGCAAACCGCACATTGAGTTGATCAATGTTAACGAGTTTCGCTTACTGCACGTGTTCAATGGTCTACCGTCGGCGTGGGAAGAAATGCTGGCAACTAAGCATAAGCAACCCTACACAAGCCTGTTCATCATGTAAATCTTATTGACCACCGAAATTTGTTTGTGCTCAATGCATTTGCTTCTGTTTCATTTCATTTTGGTTTATTTTGCTTATAAACGTTATATTTAGTATGAGTTATTTATAATAATTTCCTTGACTTTAATTCAATAATTTACACTGAATTTATTCATTAATTTGTTGAAGTATATTCGAATGGAACATTTGGTAAATACGCAATTGCTTTTATTCTTCAGAAGTATGATCAATAAAGATTCAACTAATAATATCCTATCATGTTTCCTATTTTGTAATCATTCTTAAACCAAAATTTGCTTATTTTACAATCGATATTTACACTATAAGTAATGAAGCAACTTACAACCTAGCAAGTTTTAAAACTCCGAAGTGTTTACGCCCAGATAACAGAATATCAACCACACACCGTTTTTTTCTTCTTTTAAAATCATACCAAAGCCATAATTGCGCCAACTTCTCTTCTGGGCATGCGCAATATGCGAAATTCGTTTAGTATTGATCAACTGAATGTGCAGTTTGCCATTACGCGTACCGGACTTTAGTGGGCACCTTCATTCTAATTAACATAGTATTACTATTCTGGATGCAGGTTGTGAGTACTTTCATATGAAAACGCATTTTGTGGCTTCTTTAGCATAGTTTTTTTTTTTTTTTTTTTTTTTTTTCAGTAAATATTTTAAGAGTATGTATTAAAAGATAAACATTAAATTAAAAACTCTCAAAATTTAAATTTATTATTTTAGCACAATGAAGGGAGATTGTACCTGCGCGAGTACTCTTAAATTATAGTTTTCGTAAGATAATGTTTGATCTGATTTATATATATATATATATATACGTACATTTTATTTTAACTAATTTTACTTTTCTCATTGATGTATGTTTTCATATATATTTACCATTTTGTATATCTTAATAAAGCATTTGAATTATAGTGACTAAAATTTGACATTTTAAAATCGATTTTCTTAAAGAGTGAGAACAAAGAAAAACAAAATCTTTTATCGTTTACGCATCAGCTCGGGCACTTTTAGTCATATGATGATAATAAATATTTATCACAGAAACAGGTCATTTCATTTTTTCAACACATTGCTGAATGTTTTATTTTTGTTCAGGAAAGAGTTATGACTTCACTTAGTCAAAATAATAGGGAAAACTTTCTTCAGTCAATAAGGTGGGGATTTGGTGGCTCTTCGGGATATAGTTCTTATAAACAAGCGTTCCATGGATCTGAAACCAGTGATTTAGCTGTGTTTATATCATCTAATTTACATCTTGATTTCGTTTCAGATCCTGATAACTGTAATTCTAAAGTAATTTGGTACAAGATGGTTTGGTATTTCTACAACTGGTGCAATTTGTATAGCTGTAATTCTAAAGTAATTGTAGGTCTTTAGTAGTGGAGCTCTGTGAAAGGAAAAAGTAAAGTAAGTAATATGTAGAAACATTAGGTATTTTTTGGAAGCAGGCAAGATGCAAAATATGCAGTGCCTTCGCCGGGAATCTAACCGCGGACCTCTCAATTACGCGCTGAGCGTGCAAACCACTACACCACGAAGGCTCGCTAAGACGGCGGGAGATACCTTATATACTCCCCCTTTTAAAGGGCGACTCGGGTTTTTAGGGGACCCAATCGCCAAATCTTGGGTGAGGGGAATCATCATCCAACACCCTTTTTAGTTCGGGCGCCACTGTAGAGACGACAGGTATTTTTTGGAAGCAGGCAAGATGAAAAATATGCAACGCCTTCGACGGGAATCGAACCGTGGACCACTCAATTACGCCTTGATCCTGCACACCACTACACGAAGGCGCGAGAAATACCTTATAAATGAAATCGAACATCTGCGTAACAGTGTTTTACGTTGTAACAGATCAGTTTCAATCAGTCTTAATTTAATTTTTTCAATAACTGAAATCTGTCACTGATACAAAACGTATGAAAACAAATGCTTTGGACTCCATAACACGCATCCTTTCCTCATGCCTTAAATAGTAAAAATGGTCAACTGATGTTGTACCTATATAATAATGCTGTATTTAAGAAAGCTGCATATTAAGTATCCCGCTATATAAGTCATGCTAGTGGTTGACATACTAGTTACTGGACAACTTAAACTAAAATATGCAAATGTATACACAGTCAGTCCTCAAATAAATAATAACTGCCTTAGCAAAATATGATATTATTATAGCAAGGTGGTTGTTTATAATAGATTTAATAGGAAGATCAATGTTAAATTTAAAAGTAAATACAAGGGGATCCAAGTATGACCAGGACTGTTGTTGTCACTGTTGATAACAGTGCGTGAAGAACATTTGTCACCCTGACAAACATTGATTGTGTGAATACGATTCTTCGTTAGAAACAGCACATCACTATCAAAGAATTTGTGTTGATGGTTTCACTGAGTGTTGACAGTGTAGAAACCATTGAGAAAAAACATTTGCAGTATGGCAAGATGTATCCATGATCGATTTTAAATAGGTTAGCAGATAAGAACAAAGTTATGCACATGTAAACCACTAGTTCTTTCCTATGGCAGTTTGAAGATAAAGGGGATATGTTTAGTTGTTCATACTGACCGTCAGTGGAATAGGGTCCAGTACTTCAATCCCGAATTCAGGTACAAATACTGCTTGAAAGGCATCCTGTTTGTGGATGAGACTTGCCGAAGGAGGTTGGTCGTATCGGACGTAAAACTCCTGTGACCTAAGATCTCGTATCCTCTTGGCCGAGAAGCGTACCACTTAAGAGGGCAGGAAATCGAAATCGAGTCAATGGCTAGGCGGCAATTAGTAGCCAACCGCTACTTCTTTAATATACTAAGGTTAGGCCAGGAACGGAAAAAGCGTGCCATTGGTTGCTGGTAGTGACGTCACCCGGGAGACAAAACGCATCGGCCGACGCGTCTGCTACATGATTTTGGTAATGGAAAAAATGTAAACTAAAGCAAAATGATCATTTTATATGTGGTAGATACACCAGAAATACCGGGTATATACTTTCCGATTAAGTATTTTGTTAAAGAAAATGTTTATTTTATGCACAGAATTCGTACGAATGCTGAAAATAATTGTAAACATTAAATTCTTTTCGTAAAGGAAAGCATTAGAAAATGAAAAACGATATTTAAGTTAATTATGGGAAATAAATATTGTAAAACAAGGTATTTTTCAATATTTTTTCGTAGTATTGTTTGCACTAAATAAATCTTGTTGAACAGAACACATGATGGCATAACTGCTAAGACCATGGTAAAAACATAATCAAAAAGTATTATTCTATTTATTTTCATTGCTCATGCACTTTTTTTAACACAAATGAACTTTGACATTCCATGAGAAATATATGATCGTGATTTTAAGTTTACATATCTAAAGCAAAAATATATATAAAAAGATTTGACTTAACAAATTCATATTTAAATACCATAAAATTCTACAAATTTCTTAATATCCGTCATTATACTTTTAAATAGTATACTTATCACATTCTTTTTAAAGCGAAAAGTCACTTCATACTGATTCACTTCAGATTTTAGCAGAAGTGCATATATTTTCAGTATAATCTAAAAGTACTCTTATAATCCCTTACACTCCCAAGATTTCTATATAACATTTATCCTGACGTGATTATTTGCTATAGTAAATAATCTTCGATATTGGCATCCTATTCTTCCTTCCATACATTAAAAATGGAAAAATTAAAATACATTTTCTTTCACATATACGCACAATAATAATAATAATAAACTTGCCCTACATCTTAGTTTCGGCCCACCAGCGGCTGAGCGGTAAAGTCGCTGAACACTGGTAGTTCGGTTCGAATCCCGCGAACGGACTGGCTGCATGGGCGTTTTCGTGGTTTTCCTCATGTGTAACGTGTATACGAGCCAGTTTCCCTGAGAAAGTCCTCCACGAAGGCATCACACCTATTGCGCAGATAGCCCTAGTGTGCTTTGCCATAATTAAATACACCACCACATCTTAATTTCAATTCAGCCTGTACACAAATTAAATATTTTTAATTACTAATGTATTTTTATCAGGTTGTTTCTTAAAATACTTTTGTTATACTCGAAGTATGTGTTCAATATTGAATTATTTTTCTTTCTCTTATAATTAAAAACAAGTTATATGAAATCAAAATTAAAACATATGCAGCAGTTAAATAACACTGAACAGAATATCTTACTTACACTTTCGCTATTTTTTCGCTAGCATTATACACAGATTTGTTTTCCTTCAGATTCAAGCATGTGTAAGTTATATCAATTAAATTACATCACACATACCTGTATGCATCAGTTAAATAACACTGAAGGAAATATGTCACTCACTCATTCGATGTTTGCATCATAGTGTGGTCGAGAAATTGTTCTTTCCTCACGGTGAGGCATGTATCAGTTTACTTAGTTCGCAAAGCTTAACCCAGACGCTGCTTCAATACATAGAATTACGTTTGGGATGTAAAGAAAGTAACCAAAACATGTGAATGAAGTTGGATACTCGAATTTATTAACTAATCATTCAGGTACTCAGTATTGGTAAACATGACACTGAGTTTAAATATCTCACTACGATGTCTCATACACAAAATGAAGATTATGATAAAAAATTATTTAAAATGAGAAATTTTTCAATTTAAAGGTAAAATAGCAGTAAAATGAAAAATAAATGTAAAATTACATCACAGTTATGCATGAAAACTACATAAATTCATTAAAAAAATAGTTATTTTATCTGGTTGTAAAGAGTGTTTTCCGCCAAGAAACGTATTAACGTGTATAATTCTGACACAACGCTATAGCACAATTTGACACTTCCGCCTAGGTATAATAGCAAATTAACAACACAAATCAAATCAAACTGTTGATGCAACGAAAGTAAACAAACGCCAAGAACTAACGCTGTCACCAACATGACGTCATGCGTATGTGGCATAACTTTCTCCCTGCACTGCGCATCGCTCTTGGGCCCCCCCTGGGAGAGACGGCCGTAACCTCAGAATAATAGAAGTCATCAGTGTTCAGAGGTTGAATCGCAGCCAACCACAAAACGTCTATGAAAATGCTTCTATAACATTGGCAACAATGTAGTGACTCTGGAAGGGAATATGTTGAAGGATGACATGTTCAACTCATTCAGAGTGGGGACGCGATGCTTAAAGATTGCTTTCGTCGCTCTCTAAACACCTGCTGTACAATCCCAAAGCTGCGGTATTACGCATGACTGAGCACGACCACGCGCTTTTGAGACTTTCTGTAGGTCTGTTTCTTCATTCTGAATAATTGCTGGATGATTTTACTTATCGATTTTTATGCCATTATTTTGATGCCTATAATTTCCTATATTTTAATTTCTTTACTTTTATTTTATTGTCTTAACTGCGCAGGATTTCTTTACTTACACAGTTACTCCCATGCTTTCACTGTCATGTGATTGAGACAGGGGCCTTGAAAGCTTCAACGTGCCCATCCGTCTGTAGGAGGGGCACCGTCGTGTGCAGACTCTATTCCGGGGCGCAGGTTTTTATGCGATCTTTTGGGCTCTGAATTTGGATTGTTTTCTTAGCTGGCCAAGTAGAAGCTTATAGGAGCGGCGCGAATACAAATTGGTGAACTGGGACAACTGCGTGTTAAAAATGGCGCGTTTACAGTTACTGAGGAGAAATTGCACAACTTTTTATTAAGCCTGTTGGATATGATTAAGGTTTTAGATACACAAAATTCTGAGACTTGTCAGACTTCCTCTTCCTTAAACCAGATACAGGAAACCCGCACAGTGTAGTAATAAGTCTTTTGATGAGAACGGTAGAGCAAGAAGCCCTATTATTTTACTCGATGACGGGCTGAGTACCGAAAAAAATGAAACTACGCTAGATAAAGATACTAGTTCGGATGACGAACCCCCTTGAAAACGAGGGGCGATCAAACAGTACGAACCATAAACTAGCGCGATATTGCGAAAAAAGTTAAGCTTGACACAATTTTACACAAGCTATTTTCCCTGCAATTATTACTAAGCATACGACTGGTAATTATAGTGAACAATATGTGAACACCCAAAATAAAAATGAGGATATGGACACCAGTATTATTGTTGAAAATCAAAACACTAATATAGAAAACAGTAATGATAAGAAAGGCAAGGATGAAAGCTATCCAAAATGGTTCTACATTTCCCCCAATCAAACATAAAGAAAATAAATACACACGAAAACAAATTAAACAATTCTTGCATCAGAAAAGAATAAGTTTTCGAAGACAGCACACTAGAAATTTCATAAACGTTTTTCCGGAAAATGCTGATGATTACAAAGCCATTGTTCGATTATTTAGAGTATAAAGTATTTCTCGCACTTTCCTAGGAAACCTTCGTGGTGTAGTGGTTCAGCACGCTGGGCCGGTATTCCAGAGGTCCGTGGTTCGATTGCCGGCGAAGGCGGTTGCATATTTTTCCTCTTTTCTGCTTCCAAAAAAATCCTAATGTCTCTACAAGTGGCGCCCGAACTAAAAAGGGTTGTGGATGATGATTCTCCGCACCCAGGATTTGGCGACTAGGTCCCCTAAAATCCTAGTCGCCCTTTAAAAAGGGGAGTATATAAAGTATTTCTCCCACTTCCCTAGCGAGCGTTCGTGGTGTAGTGGTTCAGCACGCTGGGCCGGTATTCCAGAGGTCCGTGGTTCGATTCCCGGCGAAGGCGTTGCTAATTTTTCATTTTTTCTGCTTCCAATTAACCTAATGACTCTACAAGAGAACTTGACAACAAACCTCATTCATGTGTACTACCGCAAGACAAAAACTTCAAAGCAGTTAATCGAGGTCTTACCTTAAATGCACAAATGGAGGATATCACGGAGGAACTAGAGGCTCTTAAATTACACTATTGAGGACATCGAACAACTATCAAGACGAGGCAATGGGGAAGTTATAAAATTCCCACTTTTTCTGATAACACTCCCAAAGTTCAGGTTAAATAACTCTGTGATTTAACTTTTAAAGTCGAACAATACAAAAGACGCCAAGACCCCCATATAATGCTCCAGGTACCAGGGGTTTCATCACATCCAAACTGTATGCAACTATACCCCTAAATGCGTGACATTTGCACAGGAACACTTTTCCAGAGATTGCCCGTATAAAGATTTAACACTTTGCTGTGCAAAATGCGGTTCTTCTCATACCTCCAGTTTTAGGAGGGGGGTAAGAAGTTTCCTAAAAATAAAAATGACAAACCTAAAACGTTCTCTAGTCGAGTGGTTGAGAACAAATCCTATGCTCAAGCACTCTCAACTAGAATATACTCTGGCACGCTCAATGAAGCTAAGAAAATTTTCCTCGACTTAGCTGAACTCGTCACTAAAAGCGCTGGCTTTTTCCTGCAAGAACAAATTAGTCGAGATAAAGCCCCTGCCTATAATATTGTTAATGGGGAAACACAACATAAATAAAGCTCCCATCAAATTAATGGTTTGGAACGCACACAGCGCTCACAACAAAGTCCAGAAGCTTCAAAATTTATTTCAAAACTATGAGATTGATATAGCATTTATCATCGAGACGTATCCTACGGCCAGCAGTAGCATTAAAATTACTAATTATATAGATGTTACAGGTGTGATAAAGGGAGTCATAGGGTTGGAGAAGCCGCAATTTATGAACTCTCTTCATTTGTGCTTCATTCAGAACGATCGTAGAAACGGACACGAATCGGTTACAGTTTCAGTTCTGCTCCCGAAATATGGGACTGTATTTCTGCGCAATGTACAACCCGCCGCAAGTTCTATTGGACGACAACATACTCGCCGAACTTCTCCCACAAGACAAGCCAATCATCTTAGCAGGAGATTTAAATGCTAATAATAGTATGTGGAACTGCAGAAAATCTAATAGGAAAAGAGACAAACTTGAAAATTTCATTACTAATCATCATGTTACTTTATACGCCCCTGAGGAGGTCACCTATTATCCAGAAAACCTGCAATTTGCGGATATATTAGATATTATCCTGACTTCGTGAGACATCCCAATGTCACTTGGTGTTAAACAGGAATTTGACCATGTTCCCATCATTGTCACCGTAGGCGCTATTAAAAATATTGATAAGGAATGAGGAGAAGCTCACGGAATGGAAGCTTTTCAAGAATTTTCTCTCCAGTAACCCTCCTAAGTTCAGCTGTCTAAAGACCCCGGAAGATATTGATCTTGCGATCCGATACTCTCACTGAATGTACTATCATTACTTCAATTAATACTGTCACTCTCACAATCCCAGCCAAACACAACGTAGACCGACTCCCGATATTTATTTGGGATCAAATTAAAGAACGTGCATGGCTCAGGGAAAGGTGGAGCTTAACATGGGACCCGAATTTTAAAAAGGAGCTGAACGAACTTAACAGAAAAATTAAAAACAATATTAGTCAATTTAGACAAGAAAAATGAGAGGAGAAAATTCGTAGCTTTAATGAGTAAGACGAATCCTTCTGGGCTTTTCCCGAAAGACAAGCAAAATTACACTGTAAATAGACCAATTTTTTGTCGGTCCACCAGCGGCCGAGCGGTAAAGTCGCTGAACACTGGTAGTTCGGTCCGAGGTTCGAATCCCGCGAACGGGCTGGCTGCGTGGGTGTTTTCGTGGTTTTCCCCATGTGTAACGTGTATACGAGCCAGTTTCCCTTAGAAAGTCCTCCACGAAAGGCATCCCTCCTCTTAGGCAGATAGCCCTAGTATGCTTTGCCATAATTAAATACACCACCACACTACCAATTTTTTGTCGAGCATAGAACTGCTCTTACACATAAGGACAAGGTCACGGTACTTGCAGACCATCTTGAAAATCAGTTCAAGTCAAACGGAAAACCTTGTGATCATGACCTCATGGAATATGTACACAACTTGGTTTCGGAATGGCTTTAAGCGCCCTAAGTTTAAAATAAAGCTGAGTTTACATCACCCAACAAAGTTTGTGGATATATCAGAAAATCGGAAAGCCCTCCGCCATAATGTCATATGTAACGTGGCTATAAAACACCTCTCTATGAACATTATTATTTAATATACTAGCATCTTAAATGCCTGCTTAGAGAATACTTACTTTCCGTCAATCTGGAAGAAAGCCAAGGTGATATTGATACCAAAACCTCGGAAGGATCTTACGAAACTTGAAGGATATAGGCCAGCCATACTCAACCTTTTTCGTCAGCGGGCCACATTCTCGGAAGCGCTATTTCAGGTGGGCAGCAACATTATCACAGGCCAAGATAACAATGCAAAATAACCACATCCATTTGTTTTATCATGAAAATGTATTTTAATACATAATTGTTAGAGAAGAGTATGTTTTTGACTGCTTAGCTTTTAAAATATCGTCGAACGTATTGTTAATTAAAATTTTCTTAGTTTTTGTTAAAAAAATGTTCACTTTATTTCAGTTTACTAAATTACGACAAGTAATACAATTAAAATAAAAAAGAAACATAAATTACATAATTAATGTATTTATTACACAAAGACTAATGAGATCGTTGAAATTGTGCACGCTTTTTAACAATCTTTTCTATATCAGGCTTACAATTACTGAAAGCTACTCGTAAGACATCATCTAAATGATAATCAGTGAGCCGGTTTCTGTATACATTTTTTGCATACTTCATTTTAGAGTATGACGATTCACAAAGATAAGTTGATGCGAAAAATTTGAGCACATTTTTGTACAGTTCTGTATTGTCCAGGCACAGTTTTCCAAAAATCGGCGTAATCCATTTCCGCCCTCTTTTCTTTAAATAAAGCTTCCAAATGTGTGTTGTTCTTGAACTCTATAAATTCGTCAAACAGCTGTACGTAACTACATCCCAATATGCCTGCCAGTTCTGATATGACTGTTGGATGTAAGTGCCAATGATTTTCGTGAATTAACAACATGCTTTTAATTTTCCTTAAATCGCTGAATCTACTTTTAAATTCTTCCGATAATGCCATTAAGTAATTTGAGATCTTCATACAGTTATCTGAAGAAATATTAATACCATCCTTTTTAACTTTAGTCATTGTTGGAAAATTTTGCAGTAATTGGTTCTGAATCTCTTCTTTATACACATTAAGCTTCTCTTCGAATGCAAATATTTTATTTGCCATCTGTGAAATTATTTTATTGTCAACTTGTAAGTCCAAATTGAAGAAGTTAAGTTTATCTGTAATGTCACACAGAAATACTAAAATACACCACTATCCATCATGTTGCAATTCACTGCACATTTTATTGTTTTGCTGTAAATACAGCATAATTTCTTGCCGCAAAGAAAAAAAACCTTTCCAACACCTTGCCTCTGCTAAGCCAACGAACTGAAGTATGTAAAAGAACATCGCTGTATTTACTGCCCACTTCCTCCAAAAGGCTTTTGAATTTTCTGTGGCTCAGTTCTCCTGCTCGGATGTAATTCACTGTACTTACGACAGTTTTCATCAAAGAGTCTATTTCAGGACATTTAATACGCGCAGCCAAGTTTTCCTGGTGAATAATGCAATGAAATGTTATTAGATTTGTTAAACCATATTTCTTTTTTTAACAGAGAAATAAACCCATTTTCCGAGCCTGTCATTGAAGGACAGCCATCGGTGCACAGAGAAACAAATTTTCTCATATCTATATTGTTCTGTTCAAAGAAATCGCAAATAATATCAATATAGTCTATGCCTCTGGTTTGGCCCTTCATTGGGAGAAATTTTAAAAAATCTTCTTGAACTGAGTTATCTTCAGTATAATATCTAACAAAAACTGAATATTGTGATGTTGCCACGCCAAGAACGCTGAAGAACTTGCAGTTTTTTAAGAACTATGCGATCGCGAATATAGTGTGCTATGTCTTCAATACGTCTAATGCAGGTTGAATCTGAGAGCTGGAGTTTATTAATTTCTCCAATTACTTGATTTTTGTTGTTGAATTTATCAAATAGTACACTTTAAGCATTTAAAAAACACTCTTTTACTATTTTTGCATCGGTTACCAAGTATATAACAAATTTCATATGATGCCTGCATCTTGTGACATCACCGCCGACATAACGCTGCATCTTGTGACATCACCGCCGACATAACGCTGCATCTTGTGACATCACCGCCGACATAACGTTTTGTTGTTACACTAAAGAACTTTTCAAAGCTGCCAGTTTCTCCCGTCTTACGGTAAATCCTCGAGGAAAGGTTTCACTAAACGATCCGTGTTTTGTTGTAAAATGGCGATCAATATTATATTTCTTTAATTTCCAAATTAAACAAGTTGCTGACCCATGTTTATTTTGCACTACAAAATAGTCAATTTCCCACTGATCTTGAACAGTCTTCTTTCATCGGATATTTTCCTTTTCTTAGAAGCCACTCCTGACATGATGAATAACTATTTTCTCAGTGTTCACCCTCACTACAGACACAGAAATACAACACCCGCACGACACAAGCAAAACAAGCGTACTGACTTGTCAGCGACCTTAGTCAGGGGATGGAACGGCGCACTAATGCGGCCGCGCCAACATAAATGGTGGAAGCTAGTTCGCGTTGCGTGTGTAATAAATAGAAACCCGTATTTGGTAGAATACTTGAGTTCTTCCCCTTGGAATTAACAGTCAACAGTGGAAAATTTAACGAAACCGGTAGTGTTATTGTTTTTGCTGTAATTGCATATATGTTTGATTTGCAACTTAAGCAGTTTACTAACAGGTAACACTGGCGTCAACATTGCGTTTGCTTTATGATTTATTGCCGTGAAGAATTTAAAAGTGAGCTTGTGGCACAGAGGTCTAGTGACGTGCAACGGTAGTAAAAGTGGGGACACTCGTGCTCGCTCACCAATTTGCAAACGATAATTGTTGACGTGTCGCTTTGGACTAGTTCTCATTGTTAAACACTGGAAGAAATCTGTAGTCTTCGTGGCTGTCACGTCTAGTATTAAAATACTTCCAACCACAGCAACCCGACTACATTCATTCTAGGCATACCTTCTCATGCCACACAATTACTGAGACGGACTGCACAATAAATGGCATGCCTTGTGCAGAACGTGCTGCTTAAATTCAGGGCATTGGTTTCGTCTTTATCCCTGTCCGCATCTCGCCTATTTTTATAAGCCAATCATTTGAGATTTTTATAGCGAAATTTTGAATACGGGGAATAGCTTGCCGGACCACTCAACACAGCTCAGCGGGCCGCAGGTTGAGTACCGCTGATATGGACCCACCAGTCTCCTCCGGTATGGGAAAAATATTTGAAAAGGTTATCATGGCCAGAATGCAACCCTTTTCGACAAACTCCCCGTAAAACAGTTCGGATTTTGGAAGAATTTGTCTACTACGAAGCAACTTGTCCGCCTGTCTGAGTTTATTGGAAGCGCCTTCCATAACATGTTAAATGTTGCCTTACTCATGCTAATGAGCTAATGGCGAAAGCTTTCGACCACGTCTGGCATAAGGGGCTAATCTTCAAAGCTCGTTGAGTTAAACTTCTCCAGAGAACTGCTTCTACTTTTGCGCTCATGTTTTAAGGACAGGGCGTTCTACGTCTGTATTTGAAGTGACAATTCGAACAAGAAGAAGCTGCGTGCTAGTGTTCCTCAGGTGTCGATTCGGCACTGGCTGTCAAGTCGAGCACTCCAAATCATGTAGTTTTTAAGCTTCAGAAATAATGCCTAGATTAGAGGAATGGTGTTGTCGTTGGAGAATTGATACCAACAGGCAGAGATCACAGCTATTAATTATCCGAAGAACCTCGCAGAAATGATCCGATTAAAAAGAAGTTATTTCTACGCAATGAAGAAGTTCCCCTCGTGAAGAAGGCAACGTATCTTGGTAATGATAAGCTGACGCGGTCAAATCATATTAAGAATGCTAGGATAAAGAATGTAGCTTCTATTAATAGTCTGATAGCGCTCATTGGAAACTTCTAGAAGTTAAACCTGCACAAAAAAAAATTCGTACGTACACGGCCATGATCAAACCGATATTCTTATACGCATCGGCAGCCTCTCACAAAGACATTGCGAAACTTCGATTTACTCAGAATAATTACTGACGCCCATTTCTTTGTCAGTAATGATACGTTACATAAAGATCTAAAAATTGAAAGAGTGACGGATTATCTAAACCGAATGAACGAGAATTTCTTTAATAATAACATTTTCGTCCTCTCGCAGCTCACCTCACTCGACGCTCTAACTTTACCACCTAACATTCCTATTCCTAATGTTACTAGCATGCCTTACGTTTACATTATTAGATATTAAGTATTTACTTCTTGAATTGCACAGCTAATATGCTTCAATGTTATTTACAGGCACTCTAATAGTACTTTTATCTCCTTATATACACTCATGTCCATAAATTAAGGATAATGCAAAATCAGGCAAAGGAAGAGTTAGAAGCAAAACAAATTTGACTTATTTGTAAAGCTTATTTATTAAACAAAAGGTAAAGAGCAAAAAAGATGCTATATGTTTGATATTATTAAAAAAATTAGGGATTTTTTCTCCCTGGAGCAAATTTAAAAAAAAAAACTATTTACAAAAAACCAATATTACATGGTTGGTATGATTGTTAATACATTGTATCTCTCCCAGACAATGCAATACAGTCCTTACAACGCCTAGGCATGCTGAGTATCAAATTATCGATCTGATCTTGGGGGATATCACACCACTCAAAAAGCAATGCTCTCCGAAGTTCCGGTAGACATGTGGGAGGAGGATGACGGGCTGCAACTCGTCGGCCGGAGGACGGGCTGCAACTCTACTGGATTCAAGTCCGGTGATAATGCTGGCCAGTCCATACGGGTGATATCCTCCGATTGAAGTCATTCGCTTACGATGTTTGCACGGTGAGGACGGGCGTTGTCATCCATAAACACAAATTGTGCGCCCATGGCGCCCCGAAACAAACGTACATGTTGTTCCAGAATGACGTCCCGATAGATTTGGCTTGTCATGGTTCCAATTTGAACATGCAGGTCAGTTCTGAAACCCAGAATAATTCCACCCCAAAAGAGCACTCCTGCACCACCGTAACGGTGTCGTTCAATGAGGTTTTCTTGGTGGTAACGGGTACCTGGAGCTCTCCGTATGAAAGTCCGGCGAGAATCAGACTGCAAGCTAAACCTGGACTCGTCGGAAAACCTCACACAAGCCCACTGTTATGGTGTCCACAATGCATGCCCTCTACTCCAGGCTAACTGCAGGCGACATGAGTTGCAGTAAGTGGAACGCATCTGACAGGTCTACGAGCATAAAGACCAATCTGCCCTAAGCGTCTGTACACGGTCTGCCTTGAAATTGTCGTACCACTGGCTGAAGAGCTGACGAGACAGGTCTGAGGCTGTGATCCGACTGTTTCTTTTGGCAGTAACTGCCAAATACCGGTCCTCATTCGTCGTTGTAACTCTGGGGCGACCTGTGCTGTAACGTCTGCTCACATTACCATCATTTTGGAATCGTTGCCAAAGCCTGGAGATGACACTCTGGGCAATTCCAAGTTCGTCTGATACTTTCAGTTGGGTACGCCCACATTCCAGACGGCCGATAATTCTACCACGTAACAAATCATCCCAATGCATCCTTTGTGTCATAACTATTCGGTTATTGCACTGAAATGCTTATAAAGCGCCTGCGAACAATTTTACTTCTTTGCCTGTATTCCTTATATATCACTCTCTTACACTCTCGTCATTGTGACGTACGATCGGTGTCATCTGGTTACTTCCTGAAATTTGCATATGATTCTTGAAGATGTGTGTAGTGATTTTACAGGTGATATATTTATTTTAGAGTTCGATTTCCGCGTGACTCCGAATTATCTTTAATTTATGGACATGAGTGTATTTTACGTGGCCATTATGTTTTTTTTTATTATTATTTAAAGAAAAAAAAATCCTCGTGCACCACGAAGTATCACACGAGACTTACAAATCGTGTGATACTTCGTGGTGCACGAAATAAAAAAGGCAAAATTATAAATAATAACATTATCAATACAACGAAATCATACACAAAGAAAAAAAGAAGTAAATACAAAAGTATAAAAATGTATAAGGAAATCATTTACAATGCTTAAAATAAAAGTCAACAAAATCGTTGATAGCTTTGTAGACCGAAGCTGAAGACACAAAATCATTACATTTCGGCGGCCAATGAATTCCAATTAATTTTAATATGCATTTTAATAGATTTCTTACTTTATCAAGCAATGGGCAGTCAAAAAGCAGGTGGAAAACACTCTGCTGAACGCTAAGATTGCAATAACACAAATTGGAAGACATCAGCTTAAACTATTCAAGATAAACTTTAAACTTACCATGTCCAGAAAAAAATCGCATAACTTTAAAATTGAGCAACAAATCCTTACTTTTCAGTTTTTCAAAAATAGTTGGGAAGAATGCGTTTGTAACAGATCCCTTATCAGAAGAGATATAATCACATTTCCACTGCTCAGTCATTTTAGCTTTGAATGTTTTTTTGAAATAAGATTTTGGAATATTTACATTAACATTAATATAATTTTTAGTTGCATTTTTTGCAAGCCAAATCAGCTCCCTCGTTTCCATAATTACCCGAGTGACCACAAACAAATGTAAAAAACACTGAAATACCCTTCTTCTCCAGATCTCCGAGACACTGCTGTATATTAACAATAATATCATTACATAAAGAGGTATTTTTAAGGGATTCCAGGGAAGAGAGTGAATCCGTACAGATTAAGTAGCTGGAACCACGTCCATCCTGGCTATTTATCCATTTAATTGCAAAATTAATACACAGAAACTCAGAAATATATATAGTACATTCATTTCTAATGTGAAATTGGTGGTGCTCAATTTCAAAATAATCTTCAAAAATAACATAAGCAAAACCAACTTTATCATCAATCCTACTATCATCCGTATAGAACACAAGTGAGAATGGATTTACATCAGTGTCCATACTATCCAGAATCTCTACTGGTTGTCTTACAGAAGGAGGTGGAAGAACAGACAAGGGCAATAAACAATCAAAATGAGAACTGGAGCAGTTTGCAAGACTATTCCTGTAATCTATGCAGATCAGAATACACAAATCTAGCGGTGGAAATCCGGCAAGAGAAAAAACAGCAGTTTGGTAACCCCTTATAACTCGCAGTAAAATTCCTCTTTGAACTCAAAGTAGGCGATTTAGAGTTAATTTTTTTTAGAGGCAATCCCCAAGCTCTACATCCCATATGAAATAAAGGGTACAATGCCTTGTTTATAAATAATCGCGCTAACTTTAACACCAAAACTATTACATGCAATTCGATTCAGCCCACGCTGAAGTCTCTCACATTTATTCGAAATGTAGGAAATATGCTTTTTCCAGTTTAATTTGCTGTCTAACAAAATTGATTTATTTTGTACTTAATTATCTCACCGCACCGTCCTGTTATGCCTTTTTGTTGGTCTCCTTGGTTACCTCTACGCTGAAGTCTCTCACATTTATTCGAAATGTAGGAAATATGCTTTTTCCAGTTTAATTTGCTGTCTAACAAAATTGATTTATTTTGTACTTAATTATCTCACCGCACCGTCCTGTTATGCCTTTTTGTTGGTCTCCTTGGTTACCTCTACGCTGAAGTCTCTCACATTTATTCGAAATGTAGGAAATATGCTTTTTTCAGTTATATTTGCTGTCTAACAAAATTGATTTATTTTGTACTTAATTATCTCACCGCACCGTCCTGTTATGCCTTTTTGTTGGTCTCCTTAGTTACCTCTTGCATGTCTATCACACCCCCCTCATACTTTATGCGCTTCCTTTGGGATGCCACGTTCATGACAGCTTTACGTTATGTGCCCATGCGGCCCTATTTTATCAAGCCGGAAACATCGCGGCGATACCTGTTCCAATCAAACTCTTTCATTAACGATAAAGGTTTTTTGGGGAAAAAATCAATTCTGGTGATATTTGAACCATCCTGTAATTTTAATTGTCAGCTATATATGAATTGCCCAACGAGGTTAGATTTTAATAATTAACAAATTTTGAAAAAATAGCTCATACTTTAACAATTAATATTACTATATGAAAATAAACTTTTACATGTAGTGACTTTTTCATTTCCATGACAGTATTTAAAACTCACATTTTTAGAATTTATCTGTTGAATTAATTTTAATTACTTTTATATTGTGATACATATTATATATTCTATATATTTACATCTCCTCTAGTTTTCTCACATTACTTTCAATAACAGGATTTTCCAAAATTTTCCTTCCTAATTAGATTCTTTTGATGACTTGGTGAACACAGTTTATCAGAATCCACATTCGCATATTTAGATGCAGAAAAGATATCGGTTACCATAGTTCATTTTTAAATTATGAATCTCTTTAACCGCTGTTGTTTGGTCATTTGATCCATTTAATTGTTTCAAACTGCTGGAAAATGATTCAGCAGAATCACTTGAAAATTTTTTTGGTAATACATATTGAAAACCATTTTCAAGCAAGTAACTAACACATTTGACAGCTGACGAGGTAGTTATAGATAAGGCGTTTTAAGTTTACATATTGAAAAATTCTGTTGGTTCTGAACAAAACATTTTCCAGTCCTCTTAAAAAAAGGTAAAAATATAGTCTTAAGACAATTCAAGCGGTCATCAGCTATGGAAAAATATGGTTTACAATCTTCTCTCTTAGAAAGTATATAATACTGTGCATTTTGAATATTGTGAAGAGTAAACCATTTATACATTCTTTCCATAAATTCAATTGTCGGTACAGCATCTGGGGGAAAAATCCTTCAATACCAAACTCAGGGCCATATTTTTGCAAAACACGCAGTCCAGCTGTCGAAAAGAGCTCAAATGTACAACAAACGTTCATTTTCTTCAAAATTACTTGGGTAAACATTAACAATTTAAATTACATCTTTATTTTGTAATTCATAAAGTTTTCTGACACATTTAGCTGAAAGAATATTTCCACACATCTTGAATTTTCTAGAAAAATAAAGCATGAATATTTTTTTATTATATGACAATTATCATAACTCAAAAACAATGGCCTTTCTGCATTGAAAGGATGAGTAACAAGACCATTAGATAACATACTGAATTCAACATACATTAACTTTGCTGCTGTCAGCCACTAAGTGAATAACTTTAAAATCTAAATATTCCAGCTTTTTCATAACATTCAAAGTAATTTTACATAATTCAGCCCCTTTTAATTCTGTAGCGAAGAAACAGCTTACTTACTGGCAACTGATAATATGTAGATAAGCCTATAAAAACAAAACTTAATTTACAAGTAAATAATACTTAACTTGATTTGCAAGTCAGTGTCTCATCTGAATCTTTGAACTTTGTTAACTTGCCTTCTAATTGTCTGAAAGTTTGGTTGCATGTATTTAGGATAATCTTCAAATATTGTTGGGTTTAGTGTAACAGGGTGGTTCAAAACTATGTGCCAAAAATGTAAAGGCAGATGGGGGAGGCCTAAATAAGCAGAATTCGTATAGGAATGTGTGTGCGGTAATGCCGCATGGAGCCGGTAGAGAGCACTGATGATTACGCCGTATAAAAGTCATGCGCTAGCTGGATTCTTCGTTTCTTCTAGTTTACTGGAGAAATATGTTTTTATGTCTCTGCATTTGAAATTTTTTTTGTAAATAGCAAATTTTCCATGATTTTCGCTTACTCGTCACAACAGCCAATCAGAAGATCTCTACTGTGATATATCTTTGACTGCTTCTGCTGGACTCCTTTTAACTTATAAATACTTATTTTATTTTTGTATATAGTCTTTCCAATTGTGAGAAAAGTGCACTTTGATGAGTTTATGCACTGAATATTTGTAAAAATGCACACTGTTCCTGAAACTTGGACTAGCATCTCTCCAGCCTACCAGATGCCGCGACAGCCTCAGGTTAAAAGTAGTCACGGTCTCTCACCTTGCATCCTGCCCTCCGGCCACACTCACGCATTTGCTATACCTGCAGTGTACTTATTAATTCATAACAACCGGTATACAGCTTCAGAGTTGTCAACCCTCCCGATCTAGGCGGGAGACTCCCGATTTTCGACCGCTCTTCCGCCAACCCGATTTACAATATATTTCTCCCGACTTTTTCTTATTCTTAAAATTTCTCACGATTTTTATGGAACTTGGCTTAATACTTTGTCATATGAACAAAAAAAAAAGTGATTTTGGACGTCTGAGTATACGTGCCTTCGGGAAATAGTTTTAGAAATTATCATCTTTTGTTATGTCTGCGAGAAAGGTGAAATACTCGTGTACGTTTCAAAAATCGTACACAGTTGATTGTCCTTCCATTATTTCCTCAAGGAAATGTAATAAATTTGCGATGTGTACCGCCTGTCGTTGCGATTTTTCGATTTCGCATGGTGGAAGGGCGGATGTTCTCAAACATGTGCGTACACAAAAACACAAGGACAACATGAGTTGTTTTGAAAAAAAAAAAAAAAAAGAAAAAGAAAAAAAAAAATCAAATTTTTCTTCGGAAACAGAGGACTAAAAAGTTATTAATGCAGAATGTCTGTTCTCTGCCTTTTTACTGGAGCACAACCTGCCACTGAATGCATAGGATCACGCTGCAGCTTTATTTAGAAAAATGTTTCCCGATAGTGAAATCGCTAAGAAATACTCAAGTGCAAGAACCAAAACAAGTGCAATTGTTAAAGAAATGGATTTGAAAAATAAATCTTCAGTTATTGATTGCATTAAAACAGCTCCGTTCTGTCTATCTACGGATGGAAGCAAAAATACCGATTCAAAACTGTATCCAATTATTGTTTCTTTTTTTAATCCAGAGTCTTCAGATATTGAGTGCAGTTTACTTTCTGTCACCACTTTAGAAGGACATTTGACAGGCTTTAATATAACACAGCTAATTATTAAAACTTTAAAAGAAAATGCAGTCCCTCTGGATAATTGCTTAGCACTTGGTGCCGATAATGCACGAGTATTGGTAGGCTTGGAAGACTGGTGTTGCAGGCATCTTAAGAAAGGAAAATTCAGATTTACAGATTATGAGGTGCACCTGTCACCTCTTAAATTTAGCAGCTGAAAAAGGGGCAGCTTCTTTACCAATAAATGTGGATGCATATATTGTTGATATTTATTATTATCTTGAAAGGAGTTCTAAAAGGAAGGAAATATTGAAACAGTTCCAACAGCTGCATAACAGCAGTTTACAATTAGAAAACTTGGATGAAGTTATAAAATCAGCTAGGATTGACACCCAGTGGAGTTTAATTGGAAAACTGAAAGATGCTGATGGAATTTTAAAATATAGTGAAATGTCTAGAATTATGTTGGCCATCTTGACAGTTCTCCATAGTAATGCAGAGTGTGAGAAAATTTTCAGTGTTGTTGCGAAAACGAGGACTAAATTTAGATCTAATATTAGTGATGACACATTAGAAAAACTTTTATTAGCGAAAGCAGGCCTACGTGGCAATTGCTATGAACAAAATTATGAAGTTTCCTTCTTAAAGAAAGCAAAATCTGCCGTGTTTATAACATTTGTACGAAAACTGATTAAAGTGGTTTTTTTTTTTTTTTTTTTTTTTTTTTTTGTTTGTTTGTTTGTTTGTTTTCTTAAACGATGCAAGTAATAAAAATGTTTTTTATGTGTAAGGTATTTTTGTGTTGCTAGCATTTAAGAATTAGTTATTATTTAAAGTTAATTCATTATTAAAAACTACATTTTCATCATTTAAAAAGTCTTTTTAACAATGTGAAAACTCTCCCGATTTCTTAAAAAAAAAATCTCCTGATTTTTGAGTGTCATAGGTTGGCAAGCTTACACAGAACAATAGTGGGAAAAGGAAAGGATTCTTCGTTTGCTGTTTCACGGAGCTAAGGCTGCTTCCCTTGTTTACTAATGAAGTCCTCCTCTTCTTAGGATTTATCTCAAGTAACTACACCGTCATGCCCCCACGGGGATTCGTTTAGCTTACTGGGAAGTACCTCTTTAATGTGGTAGAGGCTAGTATAAACATTGCAGAATCAAAGTATTCTTTATTTCTCGCACGGATCTCGAGCAGCATGCGTCGTTACACCAATGCGGAGCTTGCCGACATGTATTTCATGCATAGGGCTGCACAAGGAAATTGATTAGCTGCTCAAAGGATGTACAGGGAGCGATTTCCGGATAGAAATCTGCCGGATGATAGAACATTCGAACATCTTCATCGGGAAATAAGCACAAGTGGATCACTTTATGCGTCCAGACGTGATACTGGCATTGGAAGATATCGCAGAATTCCTGCTAAACACAGTAGGGAATAATCGTTCCTCAAGCTCGAGAGCTGTAAGACATGCTCCAGCAATCGGCTTCCTCGTGGCCCTCGCTGGAACCAACCAGACCGGCGGACAAATATCGCTGTGGTCCAACTGGGCGGAATTTTCGGAACCGACCATTTAATGGGAGGAGGCCCGGGGTTCTTCTAGACAACTGGCTAGACAGCTTCGGCCTGCAGAGTAAATAATTAGTCTTCATAGGAGTAGAGCCATCGTATAATCGGTGGTAGGTTCAGGCTTGGCAGGGACCGTATTGGTACTGTTGTGTCTGTGACCTTGGTTGCGGGGACGCTACATGTAGATATTAAGGGCTGTCCGGGGAAGGGTTGGGCCCCGGTCAAGGCTCGGCGATGGGTGATGGCGACATGTAAATTCCCCGTGAATTGATTGGAGGGAGTGGCGCCCCTCCGAAGGCTGGACGATAAAACTATATAGGGAGGCTTAAAAGTGCTGCCGAGTCCTTTCCTTTGGATTTCTGTAGGACGTGCTTTGGGTGTGGGCAACTGTTTTGAGGACTTTACCTGAAGATGGAATGCATCCGTATCAGAGTGCAGGCAATGACCCGTGACGATTATCTTCCATGTCTCAAATTTTCCTTTTGGTACCTACAGCAGACTGCAGGCAATCAAACGTTCCCTGCAGATGTTTTATTCACTAATGAGGCTACGTTTACGCGATCGGGTATGTTTAACATCTATAATTCTCACCTGTGGGCTCATGATAACCCACATGGCACAATAACATACGCCTACCAAGAAACGTTTTCCATTAATGTTTAGGCACGCATTGTGCCCACTGGCCACACGTGCAGCATCTTCTTATAGGTCTTATCTGAACTTTTCGTTGATGTTCCTCCAGCTGTTCGCAGGCGAATGTGCTTAAACCTCAGTGCAGCCCTAGCTCACTTCAGCTGGAACCGTCTACAGCCAGCATTGGATAGGACGGGGCAGACCAGTTCCCTGGCTTGGATTTCTTCGTTTGGGGTCATATTAAAGGCCTCGTGTACGAGAGTCCCGTCACACCTGCAGAAGACCGTGTTAGCCGCTTGTCTGTTGCTACTGGACAAGTGCCCGACGTCTTTTTTAATGTACGCCGATCGATGCGCCGCCTCTGTCAACCTTGTATTGCTGGTGGTGGTGGCTCTTTCGAGCACCTATTGTAAATTGCTAATATTTTTTCTTTTGTCTTTTCAGTTTCCTGCGATTCATACTGCTTTACGTGCTAGTGCTTTAATGCAGCATTACCACACACACATTCCTATACGAAATTTGGTTATTCAGGTCTCCTCTACATTTCTGACATACAGTTTTATCATCCTGTATACTGCAATATTTGATGTGATTATCCATGATTGATTGTGGTGAGAGAAGTATTCAGCGTTTACGTGCGCACAGATTTGTTTCGTTAGATGTTTTGTTGGTTACATAGGGGACCAGGAAAGTTCTTAAATTTAGGAGCAATTATTTTGCTTTGGAAAGTTTTCGCTTCCGCGAAAATTGGCTGTGTTTCCTGTTTGTTGGCAATTAGCGCGTTTGGGAGGTTCAGAATTGTTCTCCAGACACATGAACGTCAGTAGATAGAATACGAGAGTTGGAGCCATGATGCGTTCACAAGGGGGATTTACAGAGGAACACGTGGGGTTGCTACGTCATCAACCACGCGGCTCAAGCACGGATGCGTTGCATCCTATTCCTGACGTCATCACGCATTATCACCTCGGATTATCTTGCTACGTCAGCCACATGCTTCATCCCGTTTGTGTTGTAATCCGGTTTCATGTCCGCGCTTATCCATTCACGTAGAACTCCCCACTGCTCTGATGTCATACTAAATCCGCATCCTGATTGCAGCATGTAGATACATGTTAGGATTTCTAGAACATTCTGTTTAGTTCAGCAACGACCGCTAGAGAATGAAGAATTTTCTTCTCTCATTTCTTTCATTTATTTTCCTCTTAAGGTTTTCCTTAATGTTTAAAATACTAATTGATGTTACACCTCCATTTCTTGAAGCGTAAAGTTACATATAGTATATTTCTCTGTCTATGAAATTTAAGCTGGAACTTACACGCATATAATTTCCCTCTCGAGGCTTATATTTTCTGTAAATTTAAACCAATAAGTACGATGTTCCTTCCATATAACTTACTTAGCATATTATATTTCTTATTATTTTTTACGCTACTAATACTTAAGATATACAAAACTTTCTCTTCTAATGTATTATACTCACTTTTTGAAACATTATACAAAACGTCGCGGATTCTCTTTTACACATCTCATTTTTGTTCAAAGGATTCATGAAACGTGTCAAACAAATGTAAATTTTAAACTTTCTATTTTTCATTTAGACATTTTGCCTTGCATTTAACCTTTATCCGGTTTTTAAAACATATCCCAACAGCATTTCATTTCATATTATTTTACGCTATAGACATTTACATGAATATATTCAGAACACTCCTTTTTATTGAGCAGGAGGTTTCAGATATGTTACTAACACAGACTGACTCTTTGAAATATTTCACAAAAATATCTTGGATTTTCTTGTACACATTCTATTTAAATCACCGAACATACGTTAAATTTTGATTTCTATCATGTGAAAACTTCACCCGGATTCTTAATGTGATCCCACTATTTACCGCAGACCTTCATAAACACTGCTATATTTGAACTTAACACAGCCATAATTTTTTAACAAGCTACAGAATTTTTAACTACAGAGAAGAATATCCACATTGTAATGTAATATTTTAAATTCGCTATAGAGCCATATTTGTATAAAACATCTAAAAAGAAAGGATGTCTATAATACACATGGAATTAATGTTCAGTCACGGAAGTGAAACTTTGTCATCTTTTTGCCATCTTAGAATATAAAAATTTCTCAACTCGAAATATTTTTTTCAAAGAGTATTATAATTATTTTTACAAATCTAGAAGCTTTTTAATACATTCCTTCTAACTTAAGATATGCATTTCAAATTACTCTTACAGCTTTTTGAGAAGGATTTTTAAGTTATTAGATATAGCAAATAAAATCCTGTACAACAGGAAATATTCACATGAATTCCAAATAATAATCCAACTTAACTTTAATATATTCAATTTAATTGAAGATGTGCATATCAAACTGACATTACTTTACTTAAGAGTTCTTACAGATCTTTGAGTGCATCTAATAATTAATTTTTCACAGATATCAAATCATTTTGCATAAATACCATACAAGACATATAATACTGACATGAACTCCATATCATGGGTCCAACATCGATAACTTAAAGGAACTTTTAATACATTTTAGTATGAATTAATTTTAAAAAGAAAAATGCAAATGCAAGTATTCAAACAGAAATGCTTCACAAATTTACATATTAAGCAAACATTCAAGAGAATACCTATATATCTAGAGATATTATTTACACCAGCTGGTAATGTAATTTATTAGAACAGCCTCAGACGTATAGGAGAGGTATGCAATATCCATGAAAAAACTTCCTACCAAGCCAAAGAGCAATAGTGAAATATAACATATAAGAAGGGGAAAAAATGTCTGAGTATGGAAAACATGAACAAGGAATGAATATCTTTTCTGAAAATGTTCCGAATGGGATAAGTCAGGGGTAAGAACCTGAACCAATTTCAGGAATAGGGCCTGAAAAATAATGAAGTATTTTTAATCTTATTTTTGTCTAAACTCATTTATTTATACTAAAATATTCTGTTTGAAGACTATATTCTACATTTCGTTTACTGAAGATTCAGGTTCAGAAATATTGCAACTCAAAAGAAAAAAGGTTAGAGCGAGAATGAAGCATACCGTAATCAATAAAAAATGTTTTTCCTCCTAAAAAAATTAAAGTGAAACTTTTTCCACAAAAAAAAAAAAAAAAAAAAAAATCTAAATGAATTATTTTTGACTTTTCAAAATCAAAGTGGAGATTTTTCCCCCTAAAAAATTAAAGTGAAATTTTTTCGACCTAAAATAATCTAACTGAATTTTTTTTGACTTTTCAAAATCAAAGTGTAAATTTTCCCCCTTACATTTTCAATTTAACATGGGTTTTCCCATAGACAAAATAAAAGTGGGGATTTTTCTCCCTAAAAAAATTAAAGTGAAACTTTTTTGACCTAAAAGAATCTAAACGAATTTTTTTTTTTCATGTTTTTAAACTCAAAGTGTAATTTTTCTAACTACATTTTGAAATTAACATGGGTTTTCCCATAGACGAAATAACAGTGGAGATTTTTCGTTTTAAAATATTAAAGTGAAAATTTTTCCAACTCAAAAAAGCGAACTGTTTCTTTTGAGCCCTAACGGAAACTGCAGTGAACATTTTTCGCCTTAAAAAAAAAAAAAAAAAAAAAAATATTCAGATATTATCATCAAGGTATTCTACTCAGATATATTTTTCTGCTTTTCATGCCATTACATTTCCAATAAAATTTGATTCATTGCCAGATAGTTAAATGTTTGTTATTTTTTTTCGCATCCAAAATGCATTTCGTGTCTCACATATGCTCATTACAACCAAGTTAGAAGTTAAGTAAATACTTCCTGAAATACTGTACATTTCACTCCGGAATGTATCTTCATTTTGAATCCTCTAATGTTTTGTTTCCTGCATTCCAAGTAAATTTTGTGCATAAAGTTTTCAGTTTTGATAGAAGTTATTTCCGGATGACTATGTTATCGTGTTTCCATAAACCTTTTGAAAACTTTGAGTATTACCAATTTTTAACGTTACGGCCAATGCAAATCATTGAATTTTTATATATTTTCTTATTTATCTTTTACATTGCCTTGTAAAGATTTGAGAATAAACTTTTATTAAATAGTTATATTGTTTCATTTAATAACGTTTTGCACATTTGGAAGATTTAACTTTAATAACACTACCACGGTGAATCAGAAAATTAAGAAAAGCAATGGAATTTTTTATCTTAGCTATGGGAATAGAGAATGTTAACCCAGCTCATACAGAATATTTTCTCGAAGTTACCTAGAATCACTGACTTGCACTATCATACATTTTTCTCATGAAGTCTATTTCTTTCTCAAAAGAAGCTTATATACTAATTTCATTAGAAACATGTCTAAGAAAATATCTAACATTCATGAGAAACATCAGCACCTTGATTTAAATTACTAGGAAACTAAGAATCATTGTTTTGTAAATATATTTCTCTTTGACTCAAAAGTTTCTTCTTTATCATATTCTAAATGAACAACTAACCATACATAAGTGATATATTGTACTGATGAACCAGTGTTATATTTTAACTTATTGTAGTACATATTAAGTGACTATGAGAAGAAAGTCATGTTTTCCCCTAAATGCTCATTTTTCAAGTAGAATTTTACTAACACACACATGTGTTTATTGTAAAAGGTATTTCTGCCACTTCCCTAGCGTCCTTCGTGATGTAACGGTAGCAAGCTGGGCCGGTATTCCAGAGGTCCGTGGTTCGATTCCCGGCGGAGGCGACTGCTAATTTTTCATCTTGTCTGCTTTCAAAAAAATACCTAATGTCTCTACAGTTGCGCCCGAACTAAAAAAGGGTTGGGATGATGATTCTCCGCACCCAAGATTTGGCGACTAGGTCCCCTAAAACTCTAGTCGCCCTTTAAAAAGAGGAGTACATAAAGTATTTCTCCCACTTCCCTAGAGTCCTTCATGGTGTAACGGTAGCACGCTGGGCTAGTATTCCAGAGGTCCGTGGTTCGATTCCCGGCGAAGGCGATTGCTAATTTTTCATCTTGTCTGCTTTCAAAAAATACCTAATGTCTCTACAATTGCACTTTTTGATAAAATCTCAAAGGCTAAAATGAGTGCTTCATTACCGAATTTGTACTTTCCGACTTCATTCTACTGAAACGGAAACATTCATAAGTTATTGTGAAGAAAATTTTGCACACGTTGTACTTTTTAATTAATTTTCATACCACTTCATTATCTTTGAAAATTTGTTTCCTAGTCCAGTGCTAATATATTGCTAATTTTCGCTTTTTCAGTGCCTTTCGTATGTGACAAAAACAACAACCTTTTCTTACTTAACGCATTGCATTGCTGAACCGGGGCCATGCTTTCACTTTTATTACATATCATGCGAATATTATAAAAAAGGCACATTTTTTCCTTCTGTCAGCACAATTTGAACGAGCATTTTACTATTACAGATACTTCTTTAGTAAAATCTGAACGTTTCATTACTAATTTTCAAGATTCTGGATATATCCTACTTAAACGTTCATAACTGGTTAGCAAAATAGTTTAAACATGTACTCCGTTGTACTCTTGGTTAATTAATATAGCAACATTAACAAATATAGCAGTGTTTATGAAGGTCTGTGGTAAATAGTGGGATCACATTAAGAATCCGGGTGAAGTTTTCACATGATAGAAATCAAAATTTAACGTATGTTCGGTGATTTAAATAGAATGTGTACAAGAAAATCCAAGATATTTTTGTGAAATATTTCAAAGAGTCAATCTGTGTTAGTAACATATCTGAAACTTCCTGCTCAATAAAAAGGAGTGTTCAGAATATATTCATGTAAATGTCTATAGTGTAAAATAACATGAAATGAAATGCTGTTGGTACATATTAAACTGGGGTAGACAATAATAAAAAATTTCATATTGTTTCGTATATATTTGAACTAAACTGGCTATAGATGTCCATATATTAGTTCAAGTAGATTTTATGTTGTGAAAATTTATTATTTCTGAATTAGAAGGTTTAATTCACAGTAGATCTTTAAAAAATCCGTATAGGTATGCATTTATTTTTAGGAAAAAAAAGAATCGGAATATTAACAGGGATATGTTTTAAAAACCTGATAAAGGTTAAATGCAAGGCAAAATGTCTAAATGGAAAATAGAAAGTTTAAAATTTACATTTGTTTGACACGTTTCATGAATCCTTTGAACAAAAATGAGATGTGTAAAAGAGAATCCGCGACGTTTTGTATAATATTTCAAAAAATGAGTATAATACATTAGATGAGAAAGTTCGGAGTATCACCTGTTAAGTGTTAGTAGTATGGTGTAATACATTAGAAGAGAAAGTTTTGTATATCTTAAGTATTAGTAGCGTAAAAAATAATAAGAAATATAATATGCTAAGTAAGTTATATGGAAGGAACATCGTACTTATTGGTTTAAATTTACAGAAAATATAAGCCTCGAGAGGGAAATTATATGCGTGTAAGTTCCAGCTTAAATTTCATAGACAGAGAAATATACTATATGTAACTTTACGCTTCAAGAAATGGAGGTGTAACATCAATAAGTATTTTAAACATTAAGGAAAACCTTAAGAGGAAAATAAAAAAAAGAAATGAGAGAAGAAAATTCTTCATTCTCTAGCGGTCGTTGCTGAACTAAACAGAATGTTCTAGAAATCCTAACATGTATGTACATGCTGCAATCAGGATGCGGATTTAGTATGACATCAGAGCAGTGGGGAGTTCTAAGTCAATCGATAAGCGCGGACATGAAACCGAATTACAACACAAATGGGATGAAGCATGTGGCAGATGTAGCAAGATAATCCGGTGATAATGCATGATGAAATCAGGAACAGGATGCAACGCATCCGTGCTTGATGACGTAGCAACCCCACGTGTTCCTCTGTAAATTCCCCTCCCCCGTGATGGCCTCATGGCTTCAAACTCTTGTATTCTATCTTCTAAAGTCTCATGATTATCTCTACAATGGACACAACGCGGCTGGTGATGCAGTAGCTTTGCGTACAGTAGAACCCTTGACAACGATAGCACTGCGAGGGTCGCACATTTTTTTGTATTGTTTCACATTCTCTTTTATTCATAAAATAAATGTTTCATCATAAATTTGCTTGCTGCACTCTGTTTTCGGTACGGTGACTAAGAACAGAGGTAGATTAGTGATATCTCCATTCTTACGTCATTTAAGTTGAAGCACACTGATAATGGTGTCTTTGTCTTGCAAGTTCGCTTAGATGTCTTCCAGTAGAAAATAGGACGGTAGGTTTTTGATTACAACCTTCACGTTCTAATTGTCTTCTAGCTTAAAACTATATCTGATTCCGTCTTCAAGGAAGGCTTTCGTCACTTTTTTGTAGAGGAAAGACTGCCTGATGTGTATTTTTATTCCTTCTCTAGTGTCTTCGCCTCTGTAATCATCGGCGTTCAGACCATATTTAGCCATCATTTTTTCAAGATCTTTCCACAGGAATCTGGGTTTTTTGATGAAAATTAAAGGTACCCGTGGCTTTCTACAGGTCGTTTCTGTTGGCTTGTGCTGGGAGGCTTTGGCATTTCCGGGTGAAATATCCGATTCGTTATGCATGGCTTCCAGTCATTGGGTAAGCATTAGCGGTCGAATCTTCAGCCGTATGGGTGGAGCTTGGCTGGCTAGGGACGTCCTTAAGTTGTGTTGAATGCGCTGTTTAGCCTTGTTTTTATGCTTTTTAACTGTTTTGACACCAGATAAGTCATCATCAGAGTTTTGAGTGAGAGGATTCCTTCAGAAAATTAAGAACAGCGACCTCTTCTAGTGCTTTAAGCTCTAGCCATCAACTTGCATGGAGGTTTCATCAGAGCTAGGTAGTGAAAGGAAGTCTGCAAGTTCCTGAAACGTTTGAGGGAGAGAAGAAAGCTTTTTACAGAGTCTACTATTGAACTGCTGCAGCATCTGAATTGCAGGTTCTACATCAGGGTTGTTTCCATCGTGTTGAAATTCCAAGGCAGTAAGAGCTTGCCGTATGACGTTGAACAGGTTTTCAAAAATCTGCTCCATAACGCAGCCAGGAAAATAAGCAAAGTCGAAGGCTGTTTTATTGTTTGTTAAACACAGGTTCTGCTTGCCAACGTTTTGTGACTTTTACAAGAACAAAATCACAAGACAGAGAAAGCACAGTAACACGAGCAAGGAGACAGAGCACCTTCAGGCTGTATCACCTACCCTCTTCGTGACTACAAGTTTATATAACATAGGATCTTAGAAACATCTGAGAGCCAAGTTTCCTATGTCCATAATTATCGAGATAATTTGAGAATTTTCAAAAAAGAGTAATGCACCGATTATTGGCAAACTTCGTCGGATGCCATCAGGACAGTCATGAGGTAAATGATAGTGATTCAGATACCACTGAAACTGCAACAATCACACATATATTTTAATTAACCAATAAAACTAGTCCTCCCAAAATTTTGAGTTAAAAAAGTTCGGCGATATCTTAGGCTAGGATTCAAAATAATAATACTAATAACTGCTAATTCGAGTTTTAGAAATACAGATCTTTTCAAAGATTTGTAGTCTCAGAGGGCTTGAATGTCTTAACCTTAGTAAAAGGTAACTGATAATCCAACTCGCCTCTATATAATTAAATCACATGTATATTTAGGGCTAGAGTTTATCTCAGTATGTTGCTCCTCATCATGTCAATTATATATTGGAAAAACTAAATTATTATTTTTATGTAGAATTCTTTAAAAAAGCTAACACTTTAAAATAATATTCCTTCCTCGATAAGCATATATATGAACCAATTTCCTTTAGAAAATTCTTCACGAAGGCATCGCTCCCCTTCGGCAGCTAATCCTTGTTGGCTTTGTCAAGCTCAAACTTTTCTCGAATTGCAGTTTCTCATGCTGTCCCATTTCAATTATTTATTCCTTCCAGAGAAGAGCATGTAAGTTAAAACTAAAGAAAAATCATCGGATATATTTTTAAAATTGGTGCTTTACTCTTCACTCATAAGAACAGCTTTCTTACATTGCTGTACTCGCAAAAACCACTCTAATACTTTCCTTCAATTTCATTTTATTTTTGTTTAAACAATTCAAAAATTATAAACAGAGGCAGAAAAGATGAGAGAAATGCTTGGCTTTCTGTCTAAAAAAAAAAAAAAAAAAAAAAAAAAAGACCAGTTCTAAACCACCACAGTTTGAAATCTATATATCATAGAAAGTTATTTTACTGAATACAGCAGGAAAAATAAAATTCCTTGTTTATATTTATATGCATCCACATTAATTACTCAAAAAAATGTGAAATTCTCATTAATTTACCTGAAATGTTTCTTTTCATGAAAATCTACTTCATTACTTATAAAACAATGTAAAAAGAAATTGCGACATTTATAAAATCTAGTTGTGGCTCTTGAATCCTCAATCCTAACATGTGGCTCCTACTCTCTTGAAGTTTGGCCACTCTTGTTATATATATACAGATGCAGAAAGAGATACATACTTATGTATACATAAAAGATAACTAAACATGAGTTCAAATCCCAGCAAATGGGCTGGCTGCATGTGTAACATGAATATGAGCCAGTTTCCATTAGAGAGGTCCTCCAAGAAGATACTCCTATTTGTATGCAGATAGCCTTAGTGTGTTTTGCCATAATCTAATGAATTCAATCCAATCCTATATATATATATGGGAGCGTACTCCTTTCTCCATCAATAGATGTACCTGCCATCACAGTAAAGGTCTTCACATAAACTTCTACATATTTTAAACCAACTCTAATTGTATTTATTGTATCGTTAAATAAATAAGCGAGTCTAGAATACTGGATTTCTTATTTCCAAATCAAAAGGACACCACGCATATATATGCATACATATGTTTATTATTTTTATTAGGTGCAACTGTTAAACAGAATGTGAGAAAAACTGCTGTAGTAAATTCTCATTTTTAATTTACTAACCACTGATATCAACTCAGAAATCTGACTTTTTTAAATGCTGAATAAGAAAATATCAGTTTTGAAAGTCACATAATTATTTTATGTATATTTTAATGATGTTTTGTACCTGTCTCACTAAGCTGGAACCCAAATTTCACAAAATCCGCAAATTTCCCGTTTTACTCAGAAATACTTTTCATTAATTTTTATTTTTCTTTTCATTTGGGTATGTAGTCAGAATTACTTTCTTTAATATCAAGAAATGTGACAGACATATGTTATATGTTATTAATAAAAAAATTGGATCAATTATTTTTGCATGTATAACAGAATTTTTGAACAACAATGTACAGCAAGAGCTTCCGCATGATAACTAAAAAATACTGCCTTTATTTAATTATTATTACTATTTTAAATTGGATTAGATACTTATGGCAAGAAATCATAGGTCTTCCTTCTAAAAAATTACATAAATTTTAAAAACACTTTTTTTCTTCTTCCTATATTATTATTTCATTTCTTCAAAATAATCTAATAATCTTATTTTTGAACAACAATTTTGCATTAATATAATTAGGTTCATTAAAGATTAATTCTGTATTATGTTTCAATTTATATAACAATCAAAACAAGATACAATCCAATCAAGCCTATTTTGCAGGCCTAGAAGTCTAGTGCTTTCCCTTTTAAATGGCTAGCCAAAATTTCCACATTATTTACAACAATATTTTTATTCTTTCTTTTCTTAGTTGTTGACAATTTATACAATATTTGATATACAAGAAAATCCTAAGATACAATAATTCCCAAACTATATTAAATGAAAATAGAAAATGGATTACAAGTGAAATTTCGGATTTGACTGTTTTTTATTCAAATTTCCAAAATCCTCCTAAGGATAAATTTAGCTCTTACTTACTCCCAGCAATTCTTCTAACTGAACCTCTCCCTTGAGAATAGGTATTGATTACTTTCAAACGATTGATTTAAAGGCTAATAATGGTCAAGGCGTACAAAATAACCTCCATTTTTTTCATAGTTTTGAATGGACTTAAAGCAATTAAACAAAACTCTCCTTACTTTAATTGCTTCTTCCACTCAGTGGAAATGAAAGAAAACATAAAACAGACATTGGCTGTAGCACAGTGAACAATGCATAGTCAGTAGATACTTACAGGACTACATGAGAAAAGCCTACATAATCAAATCCCTGCACAACACAGACATACACTGTAGCAGTGTGAACAATGCATAGTTGGTACATACTTAAAGGATTACACGAGAAAAGGCCCCATGATCAAATCCCCACAAAGAAAAAAACCCTGCAAAATAATGTTAGTACTACTGAAAACTTTACACATAATTATTTTATCAATAAAATATGAAGTGGGAATGATGTTAAATTATGTAAAAGCATACCAATTAGCTAAATTATTTTAAACCTTACTTTTAAATTCATTGTTACAAGAATATTTCTAACTGTGCAAACAAATATTATCATCATTAAACTAGGACACTATCACTTTCACTGAAAAAAAGTTTGAGTTTTAATTTTGGAGCATTAAATTTAGTATACATTCAATTTTCTGAATTTTTTTATAATGTAGTAATAATGATTCTCCAGATATGATACATATTTATATGCAATTTTATTCCTTAAAAATTTTATAGGCCTTGCGGAAAATGGAGACAAAACTCATTTCTTTTACTTGTTCTTTAACAAACTTATTCAGCATTTAAATATAATAAAAAGTTACATATACATATAGTTTATATTAATAAAAACAAAATGCATAATTTAAAGATTTTATTTCTATTTTAAGGCACACAAAAAGTGATGAAATTTTGAAGTAAGACTTGGCTTTATAGAAATTAAAATTAATTCGAAAATTTTCTTGTGCATTCAGGATATATCTGTGCAGGTAAACATGATTGGAGGACTTTTCCTGTGGATTATTTTGTGGGATTTTTCTTGTCAGAACTATTCATTCGGATGCATTAAAAAATGTATATTGCATATAATATTTTCATACATGAAAAGAATTTCTCATACAGAATTTAAACTAATCTAAACCAGATTGTTTTAAAAAAAATCTACTATTAGAACATTTTTTAGTCCAATGCTGATATTGAATGTTTTTACCACTATGCAAATTATATGCTAACATTATATACTTATTAGAACTAATCCACATTTAATTCAAATATTTTTATTTCTTACATTTTTTTCCATGTTCACAAGTCGACAAATTATTTTATATGCTTGAAATCTCCAGTGTGCATGTTAGTATTGCTAAGAACTAGTACCTTTAATGAATGCATATATGTTTTATATGTTGACACTACACTTTATTACAGATTTTATGGAATACTTTTAAAAGTTTAATCTGATAACCATATAAATAAGCATATTTATTTAAGAACATGGCTATTAAAAATAATTAAAAATTAAAAAATTCCACTATCCACAATGCATTATATTAATTCAAATCCCACAAGTGTTTTAAATGTATATTTCAAATGGTATATTCAATGATTCTCAGTATTTTTTCTTTAAGTTACAACAGTAAAGCTTTTATAATGACTACCTTTAACATCGATCAGTATTTCTGAGAATGCAATGAAATAGCGGTATTAAACATCAGCTCCTAAGAAACCTTAAATCATCTGGAACTGTAGATAGTGAATTAGAGAGATTTCAACGTATATAGGTGTAGCTTTGTTTTCTGCCCCTTTCCACACATACATCCTGAAGTTTTGTTCAATTAACTATATGGTTTTCTAAAAATTTTTTTTTTTTTTTTTTTTTAGTTTTTAACACAACTAGCCTTAAAGTACTATTTGAAACTCATATTAGCAGGATAAGTATTTTATATGGAATGAGAATACATTTTTAATATGCAAGTTGTACATCATGGTGATAATGGATAGTGTTCTTTAGCAATGCTTATGACACAAGAATTAAAATTTCTGCAAAGATAAATTGATATAACATGTTAATCTCTATAAATAATTTATCTACGTATATTTATCAATATAAAATTGCATTTTAAATAACTATACATTAATAAATATTTTCACAAAATATATTCATATCACAGTTCACAGGAAATACATATTATAATATAGAGATGAGCTTTAATGTATAGACATGGAAGACAAATATGCAGATATTGTTTTAAACTATTAAAAGATATTTATAAAATATGACAAATTACAGAGTAAATAAATATATTTTATGCATAATGAATGTAGATTATCAAATATATTTTACAATACATAAGAAACATGGCATTACCACATTACTCCATTTACAATGAATGATTAAGAATGACTTTTATTACAGTATGTTTCAGGTGATAAATCAAAACTGTTTCCAGATTTGAAAACATCTAATCTAAGCCTTAAAGGTTTTAAAAGATTGTGGTACAAAATTTTCTTACTAAATAATTTATATCATACAGTTACACAGAAAAAGAATAAAAGTAATCAAGTGCCGAAAATATTCAATACAATCTAGAAAGAATAAAGGAGATTCAAAATGGTTGTTTCTATGGTTTAAAGCCCCACTGAAATATTACCCCCCCCCAAAAAAAACTGAATCACGAACATCAAACAGAACATTTTTTGTTACGTTCTAAAATTACAGATATTCAGTGCATACAGGTAGTTCATCGCACTAAAGATAACTAAATAGCTTAACTTATTTCAAAGACCAGAAATAAGAAGCTTCCAACAGTTTTCAAGCTACTGCATATACATATTAAAATTTTTCTTTACTACTTATACAATCATGCTGCTGAGTAAAGTCACATTCTGTATTTCAGGAATATTAAGAGAAACAAATTCAAGCAAAGTGCATTTTATGTTTTAGCAACAAAATGTAATACAGTTATATGTATTTTAGCAACAAAATGTATTATTATACACTTATATAGTTTATGTTGCATTCAAAAGTTTGAGGGAAAAAATTTAGTACTCCCAGTTTAGTTTATCCATGCACAAAACATAAAAAGGAATCATCCTCAATAACATTTTGCTATTCAGTTTGAAGAGATAAATTGCCTGTTATATGAGCAATATAGGCTTGCAGATATGCTACACCTTCGCCAGTTATAGAGCTAAAATTAGAGAGGGAAAAAATGTGAAAATGCATGTAAAATTATATAAATTAATACTTAAATTTTTCAAAAAGCATACAGATTACTCTACATGATACAGAACATGCTTACTTTATACTGTAAAATATTACACATTAAAATTCTTGAGTAAAGGTAAAAAAATACTATTTTTTAATAACCAAATGAAGATAAAGTGACACATTATTTGAAGTATAAAATTAATATCACAAAACAAGATTACTTGACTATCCAGAAATATTTACCATTAAATCCAAGAAATCTAAGTTATTTTGATATTAGTATCAAGTCTGAAAAAACATGTAACCTTATTTTAATTTTAATGCCATAATAAAACTTGAAATTCCATTCAACAGATGGAAACATTATACCCCTACAAAAGTGGACAGTTTAATTATAAACTAAATATTTATGTTTAAAACAAAATACAGGTAATTCATTGATTAATTACGATACAGTATTTTCAGTGGCTTTTTAAAGGTTGAGCCTTCTTCAGAAAAATACATTTTAAAATACCTTTTGCATACATGATCAATTTATGTGTGAACTTACAGAAAAATGAAATAAACTAATCAAGATAATAATAAAATTTTACAATTTTGTTCCAAAAACAAGAATAAGAATTAAAAATGATGCATAATAATAAAGAATACCTGATCATAAAAGGTTGTGGAAAACAATGAACTGATGTATATTTGTTTCTTATTTGTTGAAGGAATAACATGTTCCTTAATCTTTGAGATGGTATAGCTTTGTCAATTTTAGTCATAATAAGCTGAAATAAATAATGAATGATAAGCTAAACACAAAAATTTAAAAATCAACTGCATATCAGTGGCACATTTATTATATATTTAAATGTTACAGCATATTTTGAGAACATTCAACTTCCATTTAATTGTGATAATATCAGGAATAATATGTATGTTACTTGAAAATTATGATTAGTCTGAAGGCAGTTAAAGGTGCAGGGCAAAAGAATAACCCATATTATAATTAACAAAAAAATATTATCAGAAATTATTTTGCATTTTCAAGAAATTTAATCAGCAGAAATAAGTTTATTTAGCTACATGAAACAATATTCAAAGTTTCTATCTCTTGAGCTTTCTTTCTCTGCTTCTTCCTCACCACTTGTAGTCATTTACATTACTCTTGCATTCTGATAGGCATCAGTGAAATGGAAGATTAAATACTCTATTTATTTTTGTGAATGAGCGCTGTTTTTAATAGATGATTTAACAATGTCTACATATTACTGATTGTGCATAATTAAATTAAGTACTACTGTAGATTAAAAAAAAAAAAAACCTTATATTCTATGACATCACCTGCTTTCACATGCAACTTTTAAAAAAATTTTTATATAGACAGTTTTGTTTTATGCTAATGATTTGTGATAGAAAATTTTCCATTATCGGTTAATAAAGAAACTTTTTTTGCCCACTTCATCCACAGCCTGATTAATCATGAGCTGAACACAGTAACTAATGTTCTCAACAAAAAAGTAATAATTTTTGCTTTTCCAAAAACAAATAAAAACACTTACTCCATATGGAATTTTAAAGTCTTCCAGTATATCTAATGCCACTTCATCCCATTTCTGGAAACCAACTTTACCATCAACTAGCAAAAATGTCCTTTTTAAACTAGAGATTAAAGCAGAATCAAAATAATGGAATCTTAATATTTAAGCAAAGCAAATAAATCAGAAATATAATTAAATAAATCAGAAAAATTTAATTCTACCTTCTTTTAACAGAATATATTCTTATAACATTCTGGAATAAACATTATTAATTCAAACACAATTTAACATTCTTTGAAAGTAAATCATAACAATTTAAACTTTGAAGCAAAATTTTTGTAACATTAAACAAGCTATGTATTTTTTTATTATTATTTAATATTCAACTTTCCTCAATATGATAGGAAAAAGATACTTAATTTCACACTTACGATACTTGTCATGTCTCTCACACAAATGTTCATCTTATTACAGGTCTATTTATTATTTCATACATTTTACCTGATATACACACTTTTTAGGAACCTGATTCATAATACAAGTAATCACTAAGCATATAAATAATCACTCTCATAGCTCAGAAAATGCTGATTATGTCTTTTTAAAAAATATTTGATTACATATATTCTAATTTAAAGCACAATTATCACTTATAATAACCATTTAAAAATTAAACTTTCATTTTAGAATCAAAGCACATGCTCAGATAAAGGAAAAAAAAAAAAAAAATTATACTAATTGGGCCAGCCAAAAATCCTAGATTCACCAGTCACACATACTGATCAAGCTATATCAGTTGTACACAGTAGACTGACTGATTAATGCAATTTTTTTACATTTGATAAACTAGTTTTGCATATAAAAATAATGAAAAAGAATTCTGGGGGGGAAGGGGAAGAAAAGACAGAAATAGAAGACAGGTTGTACACATTTTTTTTTTTCTGATTTATTTGAAAGATCTGTACTTCTAAATAACTTTTATAAGTTTTTCAAAAAAAAAATATCTTTGAATTAAAACTGATAATTGTTACATCCGCTTAAAGTAGATGTATTTCTAGGCAAATATGCAGAACATCAGAGATTTTATTAAAAAAATCCGAAGATAAATGCGAATTTATAAATTCATGGCTTTCAAAATTTGGCATCTTTGTTATAAGCGATAAAAACCCCAAATGTGAGTTATGCACTTTGTTACAATCTTCAATAAATTGCCACAATTATTTTGAACTTCCCACAAATTTCAAAATAAATTTTTACTGAGAATTATTCATATGGAATCTATTCTCATTTTTACTAATGATACAAAATATATATTTATTAATAATGCATGGAAAGCAATTTTTTTAATTATAAAGAATATTAATGAATGTATAATTAATAATTTTTTAATTTTTTTTTTTTTATTTCCATGTTTGTTAAAGTAAACATGGTGAATATTTTCTGCTATTTTTACTTTAACTTCATTTAAATTTAATTTTCTAAAACTCAGAAAGTTGGTTTGAAAACAAAATTTTAAAAAGTAATTGATTAATTAAAATGATTCAGTTTCTTAAAATACGTAACTTGTTGTACCAAAACTATACTAATTCAGTACTACTTTAGTAATTTCTGAAAAAAATTATATTGATTAATGGTAAGTAAATTAAATTTGTTTTATTATGTATTTAAAGAGCTTTATTCTACAATTAAAATAAAATTTAAAATACATAACCAATTACTATTGCTATCTCAAAATGCTACATATGAAAGGTCTGGGTTGGTTTATTTTAATCTGGCAAAGCTTTTGAGGGCTATCTGCCTAAGTAAAGAGATGATTTTGTGGATGACTTTCTAAGGTAAATTGGCTTGTACACATACTACATATGAAACAATTTGTAACAGTAGATATTCCACATTGTGTAACTTTTTTAATACTAGTATCAGTTCCTAAATTACTCTAGAAAGAAAGTCAGAATATGAATATAGATTGTAGCACTACATGCAAGTCCATGTAAAAAGTCACACATTTGAATATACTTTTCATGGCTATATCCAAACAAATACAGCAGGGAATTATTCAAAGAACTTAAGATTCGTTATTACGTATGTATAGGCACTTGATAAATACATGAATTAATAATATTCATATCTGCACTATTTTAAAATCAAAGACTATTCATCATTAAAAAAAACTCAACAGTGTTTTGATTTTAAACTGGGTTAAATTAAATTTTCAAAATTTCTCTTTTTCTAGGTTAGGTTATTTGAATATGGCAAAGCACACAAAAGCTATCAGCCTAATGAAAGGGATGCTTTTATGGAGGGTCTTTCTAAGGGAAACTGGTTCCCATTCATATTACACATAGGGTAACTACAAAACTGCAGCCAGGCTGTTCACCTGGGTTTGAACCCAGGATGAAATTTCAATATTCAGTAGTATTTATGCGGTCAGTAATTGGTCTGGTTTGGTTTGGTTTGTTTAATTATGGCAAAGCACACTAGGGCTATCTGCCTAAGGATAGGGATGCTTTCGTGGAGGACTTTCTAAGAGAAACTGACTCGTATACACGTTACACATGGGGAAAACCCTGAAAACGCCCATGCAGCCAGCCCGTTTGCGGGATTCGAACCTCGGACCAAACTACCAGTGTTCAGCGACTTTACTGCTCAGCCACTGGTGGGCCGCGGTCAGTAATTGATGGGGCCCTCCTAAATTAGAAATAGAAGCTGCTTAAATTAATTTAGTAATTAATTTACTTAAAATACACTGCTGGCCACCGTAAATGCAACACCCTGAAGGAAGCATGCAAATAACATGAAATTTAAACATGCATTAGCGGAGGTGAGATATGCAAATGATTAGAATTTCAGTGCAGACACACATCCCGCACGTCTGTGGTGCCACTTCAAAGCGCTATCGGAAATTGTGCTTTTCTTGTTTTCTTTTTCAAAAAAAAAACACGATGAATTATGCCTCATTGTAAACAGCGATCATCATCTGATCAAGTATCTGAGTTCGACAGAGGAAGGATAATGGCCTACCGAGAGTCTGGATTATCTTTCAGGGAAATCGGTAGTCATGTTGGACGAAACCAAACAACTGTAATGTGGATGTGTGACTGTTGGATATACAATGGACCGATGTGTTCGATCGCACCCACCTCAGTGAATCACCTCACGTGATGACAGGAACATTGTGTGCATGGCAGTGATGGATCGCTCAGTCACATCACGAACCACAGCACAGTACATTCAGTTTGTAACAACATCATGCAGTGTCTGCACGTACCATTCGACACCGTTTGCAGCAGAGTGGTCTGTCTGCAAGACGTCCATTGCTTCGCCTACCCTTGACGCAGAACCACAGACGTCTCCGCCCCCAATGGTGAGATGAAAGAAGGATGTAGACGGCAGAATGGAATGAAATTATCTTTACTGACGAGTCATGCTTCCGTCTGCAACACCACGATGGTTGGATTCGAGTTTGGAGACGCCGTGGAGAGAGGATGCTGAAGAGCTGCGTTATGTACCACCATACTGGTCCTGCACTGAGTATTATGGTATGGGGCAGTATTGGATATCACTCTCGCTCTTCTCTAGTACGCATTGCCTGTACTTTAAACAGCTATTGCTACATCTCTGAGGTGTTGGAGCCAGTTGTCCTTCCTTACCTTCAGAGCTTGCCCACAGCCCTATTTCAACAGGATAATGCGCGACCACACGTGGCACGCATTGTCCAAGGGTTCTTCGTCAATCACCAGATTAAATTGCTTCCCTGGCCGGCTCGCTCTCCGGATCTTTTGCCGATAGAAAGCATGTGGTCCATAGTTGCTGAACAATTGACCCAGATTACATCCCAAGCTGCTACACCAGATCAACTTTGGCAACATGTGAAAGCTGCTTGGTCTGCTGTACCCCAAGAATACATCCAAAATCTCTTTGAATCAATGCCGAGGCATGTGGCAGCGGTGATCTCCAACAATGGCGGCTGCTCTGGTTACTGATGCTGGAAGGAATTACACTTCACAGAAGTTTATAAATTTAATCATTTGATACTTGATCAACATGTTATCTACTAGATAAATTTTGTTGTGATATCTCTTGTCTTTCTTGGTGTTTCAATTTGGGTGGCCAGCAGTGTATATTCTCAGACACAAAAATCTCAGTTTAAGTTTTGTTAATGCATTGCTTTGTAAACTATCATGCCATACGGCAAATGAATTTTCAGTTACATTTGCTGTTATTATATTCCTTTACTTGTTCTTGGAATCTAAGCTACAGATCAGAGGATGATTTCTCTGCATTCTGAGAAGATTAAAAAGAAGTCTTTTACATTAGCTATTAGCTTATCTTACACTGCAAGGGGCCAAAACAATTCTGCAAATTTTCAATGTTTGGTTGAGTAAATGACTTAAACAGATGATTTTTAATCTTATGTTATTCAGTTCAAAGCACTACTTTCCAAATCTGCGGTATTGCATGATATGTACCTTTCCAGTGATTAACAATCATATAGAGCTGCTTCTGTAAAAAAATAAGTTTGTATAGTCAGTCATCGCACGTATTCTCCAAATTTGTCTTGTGATTATTTTTGCTGCCACCAAACTACAAAAAGTTTTTTTTTTTTTTTTTTCTTTCCATTGCACAGATAAAAGAAATGTGATGCCTACTCTTAAGGCCACTTCGAACAGGTAACTTGTCAATGTTAAACGCAGCTCAGTTCTCTTGAATCGACAACTTTATTTTATTTGCAGATTTGCAGCAGTTTAGCTTTAGGGTTATACTATAAAGCCTCAGCCAAGCAGAAAATGAAGGACTACAAGGCCCAACTTGAAGCAGACAAAAGGATCAATTAACTGATGGTAATGGTAGAGTTTCATGGAGCTGATGACGTTCTACAATAAGGAGTGATATCAGTTAGCCTGACGAAAAGGAATATAAATCCCGACCGAAAAAGTCCCAAATAGATGATGCAAAATCAAGACCGAAAAATCCCCGAATAGATGATGCAGAAGCATACACTGAAAAAGAGCATGAATGAAAGACCCCTCCCCCCCCAAAAAAAATTCATGTTAGAGCTCCCAAAAATTCAGAGCTGGTGAAAGTTACCAGAAAAATTTATTCCACAGATTAGACAACCTAAAAGAACAAGAACAGAAAAATGAAGAAACACAAGATTCTGCCAGTTGTTTTAGCTCATAACTCAATTAAAAAGCTAAAAATTGATGAACTTTTCTGGAATTCACTGACAAAGAACATAAGCGCATACAAAAATACAATCAGTTTTTGTTTATGTAAAAAATACTAAGGACTTTAGAAAAATGACAAGGGTTTCCAAGAAAGGAAAATCAATTTCCACACATACCAAGTGCAAAGGGAAAAACATCTCAGAGCTGTACTGAAGAACTTACCAGCATTCATGAAAAAGCAATTTTTAATGATCTAGAAAGAAGGAAATTCCCCACTGTAAAGGTAAAACAATTTTCAAAAACAAAAATGGCACTACTGAGAAGCTCTCCATCTTCTTTCTTGATTGGAAGGAAAATACAGCGGTAACTCAAGCTACGTGTAAAAAAATACTTATGTTCAGCGTAACTTTGTTTATTAATGGTTAGCCCCAAGGGAAAAAAAAATCTACTCAATACTTTAGATGCTAATAGTATGGGCACTTATGTAACAGACAAGAACAATGCTGTAAATGTGGCCATCAAGACATCGAAGTGGACTTGGTCTGAAAAACCTGAGGAAAAAAAAAAAAAACTTCCTACATTTTCTACAGTGAGGAACATGTAAGTAGTTATCGTGGATGAAAAGCATACAAAAAGAAATTTGAAAGAAAGCAAATTCCAAAACAACCAATAGTTCCCAAGATGAAAGAATTTCCAGCCTTCAATAGAATAGTAGAAAAACTTGAAAAGACACAAAAGAAACCTCTTTACAGCGAAAAACTAAAAGATAAAATTAACACACACACACACACCCCTCAAGATCCAAATGATGCCTTTAACTGGCTGCTTGAAAAACTTCTGAAATTTCTCGGGAAGATTGTCTTCCATATAGTAAAATTAGAGAAGACTAATCAGCAACAGAAAAATTACAAGCACGATTTCAAGCTGCTCTGATGCTTATGTGCATGTGGGCCATTAGGTTTAGACTTCACATGGCAGAGATTTAGGAATTTTCCTTCCAGCAAGCCAGCTCCCTTAGGAACTCAGAGATGAATCGACACATCCAGCATAATATCATGAGCTCAGCTTGTGCACACTCATTGTGTTACAATCATAAAACAGACTAACAGACTGAACAATGAAGATATGAGCTTATGGAAAAGCTAAGTGAAAAATGTTAATTGATTTATTTTTCTGTCACGATGATTTGGATGGAAGTTAGATGGCACAAGCTATCAGGATTGATTTTTCCTTCGAGATAGGTGAATCCCACCATTGGATGTTTGCCTAGTAAGTTTTCCCTTTTTTACACTACCTTATCTTAATATTTCCCCAGTGAGACTCCACTTCAAAGCTTTCATGTAATATATTTATTGGAAATTGCTTTTAACATCCAAAACTCTGAGCTATAAAAGCAAAGTATATCACATTAAAACGACAACGAAGATTGAAGATTTTTTTCATTCTCAAGAAAGCTGTTCTCATAGAAAACATTTCTGGAAACTGGGAGTAAAACTAAAGGCCCGTCTACACAAAGTGATTTTCTTGGCCGACTTTCTCGTAGAGCAAAAATTTTAAGGATCTGCGTATGCGCCAAAAATCGGTCATGTTCTCTGCCACGATTTCAGACCTGGTGTTCACTGCTCACTAGCGTACGATAGAATCGGAGTCTCTAGCCAATAAGATTGCTTTGAGTGATCACGTGCTTTTCTCCTCATTTGGAATAATGAACATGGCTGCATTTCGTTGGAGCGAAACTCAACTAATAGATTTCTATAAAGAAAATGTTGTGTTGTGGCACACGAGTAATGTAAATTTTAAAAATAAAAAATTAAGGGATTCTCTTATTTTGATAAGATTTGTCTTCACCATTACTTTATATATTCAAATGTTTTCTAATTCCGGGTGAAAATGATTTTAACTCCCCCAAGAAAAGTTCCAAAAACTATTAGTGATGCCACGTCATGGGTACTAAATGAAAATATTCAGAAACTACTTGAAACTGTGGTCGCACTTATTGAAAAAATTCAAAAAGCAAAATCTCCAGTCGAGAATAAAGCAGCGCAGTGACTCAATTGACTTCGCCGAAAATGGGAGTTAATCAGGTGAAGATGTACATAGCTTTTCCAACAGCTCCTACATGAGCGATCATAGCCTAGTGGTAAAGAGCAGACTATGTTTTCTTCGTACGTCGAGATCGTGGGTTCGACTCCCCACCTTAATTTTGGACTTTCTGCACCTGGAAGAACTTTTTAATTTAGTTTATCTATCACTAAATTCGAACTGCATGACTTAAAAGTAAAGTTTTATTTTTTCGCATACGGGTGGGGTGTTTATTGAATTTTAACGTCTTTTTATTTTTCGAATGGCCGTTGGCACGTGTTTTGGATCTACCGGTTAAAAGAAAGTCAAAAGTCACAAACTCAGTTTTGTGTTAATTGAATTTTGCGAAAGCAAATTACAGCCCAATTTAATTCAATATTGCTAAATTTTATTTGCTGATTAACTGATAGAATCATAATTTTCAGACTGTATTAGTTATTTAATTATGCTGATATTAGTTTTTTAATGTTCAATAAATATACTACTTAAGACTTTGCACCTTTATGATATTTCTAATTTAAAATTTTGCACTGAAATTACACTGTTGCTTTGTAATGTAGTAATCTTTATTCTTTATTAATACTTTTTACTCATATTGGGTTGATATTCATGATATATTGTCTATTTATTCATTAATATAGGTTTTGATTTAAAGCACAGTAGTTACTTATTTTTTCTGAAACATGGCTATTTTATTATTTCAAGATTTAAATGCACAAATAGGAGTGCCAGAAAGTGAAATTTAAAAATAAATAAATAAACTAAAAAAGGAGTAATCTGTGTACTCGATACACAAAAGAAAAGCATTAAAAAAAAAAATTCTGCAAACTAAATTTAGCAAAAAATCAAAATCATGCGGCATCATCCATAAATACTTTCTGAATTGTACTGTGTCTTCAATACGTAACTCCCGGAGCAGGGAATTACGAAGGCACTATGAATTTCTCATCGTTTGACCCAATTTCTGGTTCAAATGCATTTTTTCCCCTTCTGTAGCAGTAGCTAAGTTCAAAATTGTAGCTGTATCTATAGTAGCAATTTAAAATACTCATCCATTATTTTGACTCTTTGACAATACCATAAACTTTGTTTACAAATCGTAGACAGTGTGATGCTGTAGAGGGCGAGAACACTTCCTTTCATAGTGAGTGGCTGAGTGAATTCCTGTACTAACGAGAAAATTGTTCCGTGTGGAAGGGCGAGCTATCTCAGATATTGTCGGCCAGATAAGTTGGCCGAGAAAATCACTACGTGTAATAGATCCACTGAGTGAATCTATTAATGATAGTTAGCAAATACCAAAACCTCTGCAAGATTGTAAAGGGACAACGATATCAATGTTAAGGTGCTTGAAATGTTCATTTGGAATTTTGAGTTCAGCAGCTAGAGATTGGGTATGTTTGTGAACTTTGGCTCATTGGCATGCCAAGCATTCTCTAGTCTGCAGTTGACAGTCATTGTTTATGCCAGGCCAAATGAATCTTTTTGTCACTAGCTTCATTGTTGCATGACTTTCACGATTGGATAAATTATGTATAGAGAAAAATATTCTATAACAAAATTCTTTCGGAATGTATGGCCAGTTAAAATTAGTGTATGTATCACAGTAAATTTTCTTATTGCTGTCTGGAATAGGAATTTGTACTATCCCTGAAACTGGAATTTGAATTTAAAAGCTAAAGGTCTTCATCCTCCTGACAACCTGCAATAATTGTATAATCAATTGGAGCTGGAGTAGAAAGAGTTTCAATTCTATGTAGTTATTGTGTCTGCTACGATGTTTTATTCTCCGGAATATGTCTGTAGTGAATTCAGCAGTGTAGTTCAGTTGCTGTACTTGTCTTGGAGAGGTTTTATCTAAGTTCTGTTGGAAGGCAAAGGTGATAGGTTTATGATCAGTGAAGATAGTGATCGTCCTCCCAGAATGTGTTAAGCTGCCTTATGGCTAGGTAGACTGCACGTAATTCTCAATCATAAGTGTAAGTATGAGTGCAGTTTCTCTGAGCTGATGATAGTGATCAACATTTCCACCATTATATAGTTGAGATAGATCACTGGGCTAACAGCAGAATTAGATGCATCTGTTATTAGAGTGATACGCACTGTGCCAACATTTTTATTGTATCGTCAGGATTTTGCAAGTTCCCTGGTTTTAGTCTAGTTCAACAGTTTAAGTCTAGTAAGATGACATGCACACATGGCAGTTTTGAGGCTTTACTTATTGTTTAGGTCATGTAGAAAGAAAAATGCTAACCCCCACACAAGGCTGCCAATGGAGCCAGTGCAAACTGCCCCCCCAAAAAAGGTAGACAAACAATTTTTTAATTTACAGGAGCAACAAGCAGCAAAAACTAGGGATGGCAAAATTTTTAGAATCTAATAAAGGTGCCAGACAGTGGAATTAGAACCTGGGGAGACTGCAGCGGGTGGGAAAATGTATAATGTCACCTCCCTAGAGCTATTAAAGGGCCAACATCAATGCAGAGTCAATCAATCTATTGTTACTGAGCACAGTGTAACTCTGTAGACAGCGTTTGAAAATTATAAGGAGGAATCTTGTGAGAAAAATCACATTGGTGGCACACCTGCTTCTTTTTGATGAGTATCACTTTTGTTGACTTGGGGGACTGCTTATTTTATTTATTTATTGAACTGGAGGTTTGGATATTAGATCATATTAGACTTCAGACTTTGTACTTTGTACGAATCATAAGATAATGCATTGTGTTGCAATAATTCATCGTTATTATACATAATTCCATAGTACAAATATCAGTTTGAAGATTTAGTTAGTTGCTGACTTGCCACACAATATCAAACTATAAATTATACAATTTATCAAGCAAGAATAAACCAAAAAATGTATTTAAAACATAATCAACAGAATCATCTGTTAAGCATTTCTGTAAATACTGAAAAAATTCAACACTGACCAGAAGCAAGAATTTCTTTCATGAATTTAATACAAATAATATATTTAATGCAGACATAATGTTAAAAAGAATTACTGTGGATTATTTACTTTTAAAGAAGAGATAAAGTAAACACCTTAAGAAAAACATGAGTATTATTGGCTGCCAAAAGTCTGGAGCAGAGTCTCCTTTTGACATACGGAATCCCAGCATCCATTCTCATTTAAAGATTTTTTACCTTTGCATATACTCCATAAAATAGACAAAAAAAAAGCAACATTTTTCAAAATGGGTGAAAATCCTTGACTAGAAAATAAAAAGTTAAAGGAAAACATTTCATTATTCCCTGATAACTGCACTGCACATTGTTGGCACACTTAGTAATGAAAAATCCATTCAAGAGTTTTCTGACATCAATGAAATATTACTTGTCACCTCTTTGAGTACTGATACAAATGAAAAATGTGAGGAATACTTTTTCAAAAGGTAACAGAACCCATGAACACCCAATAAAATTTCACCTTTAAGGATTAGGAAACAAGTAATAAAAATATTCAGCATGTAGGGAACTTATTTGAAGAATTAAATCTCTCTGAGAATTAAATTTCAAATTCACTAAATCCTCAAAAAGCGATCCTCATTATTGAAAGCAATTCTTCATATAAGGGTTGTTGAATAAAAAATTTGTGTTCAAAACTGAAAAGACATATGTGGTAAATTTCAATATACTTTAGCATGTAATGATTACGTGTTATCAAAAATCTGTAGTAAGTAGTGAGGTTAAACAGCATTTTACAGTATAATTAAGGGGTACAAAATGCATAAAATATCTTAAACTTTACTTTTTCCTAGTTTTTAGATAATTTTCCACTGCTTTAAGAAAGCTCTCTGGATGCCTAAATCCATATCCAGGCATATCAACAAGGCAAAGACAATTTCCAACTTGGAAAAAATTCACAGTTTGTTCTTGCCCCTGAAAAACAACAATTACGTGCAGTTAACATCAGTTGCAACATCATTAATACACCTACATATTAGGTTTTATCTGAATTACTAATGAAACTATACTACTTAATTTATGCCATTTTTACATTTAATCTGGAATTTCAAAAATTAAAAAATTGCAAGATTACATTAACTTAAAAAAATTACAAACACAGTCAAAAGTCGTTAATTCGGACGGACACCCATAATCCGGACCTCAAAGCTACAAACTTTCTGCGCATGCGTCGTGTTGACGCATGTGCGTAAGACCTTTACAGCTGCGAATATGCATGTGCGTATGTGCATAATATGTTTACGCATGCGTGTTTAATGTATAATGGACGGTATAAGCTAAGCTAAAATTATCTAAATCAGTTAATGTTGCAGATTGCGTTGTTCCTTAATCTTTGAATTGGATCCGGCTTATTATTTTTTGCAGACTGTTAGAGCAATTTTATAAAAGTAAGCTTGAACTTTCGATTATGTCAAATAAAATTTCCGATATACATTTACTAATATGTAAAGGATCTACAAAGCGAACATATGTTTCGAAGTCCATTAAACCAAAAGTGGAATTGCTGCAAAAAATGGATAAAGGTTTGTTTCTCTAACCATTCCGAAACCTGTTTATCAATTTCACACTGCTCTTGGGGGGGGGGATGCCGCGGCGCGTTTGGAAGTTGAATTGGAAGTTGATTTGTCAGCACTATCCTTATCTTCAGGGCAGATGTTTTTATTTTATTTGGCTTATGATTCCTTACTAAATGTAGTATTTCATCTAGATGTACTCCGTCTTTGATATGATTTAAATCAAATTCCTAGTCATTCTAATTCGCTTCCGATAGTGAAGAAAATAACGCAGAGGTTATTGAAAACGAAAAAGTTTCGATTGACAAATTAGTCGGTATTCTCGACACAGCAATTATAGGACTTGAACAGCGGAACTTTGTAACTGAACAAGAAATTATGTCTGTTTAAAGAATTAAAGAGAAAGTATTATCACATAAAAAACGAAGCAACTTAAACAACTTACATTGAAAGAAATGTTTAATAAAGTAAACAAATAAATATTAAGGTCTTTTTTTTTGTAAATTTTGATACCCTTTAGATCATAATTGTTCTTTATTTCATAAATTACGGTTTCATATTTTTAATTTTATAATTTCTGCATGCCATCTTACCAGATTTAAACTGATGATCTATAATCCGGAATCGCCGAAGTCCCGACGAGTCCGGATTAACGACTTTTGACTGTAATGACTTACTCAACAATAGGAGCATAATCATTAAGATTTGGCTTTATGCCTGGTTCTGTAAAGAGCACAGAGACAATACCCAGAGCCATATGGTCAACATGGCATATAAAAATCATTTTATATCCTACACAGTATCAATCCCAAGCAACCAATGCCTTTCTTGATTATACACTACAAGCGTTATCTTTGCTATGCCAATGCAAATTGTATGCCACTATCAAATCTGCATTGGTGCTGATCTTATGCATTAACCCTGTGTCTGAAATGATCCCATGTTGATGGTATCTCACTGTCAAGTGTATCCCTGCAACAACTCTGTGTAAGTGAAAAATGCACATTAATCTTGTTGCTAATTATTACAACATGATCAAAATCCTCCCTTTTATCACTTGTTTTAATTACTTTTTAATTTTTTTCGTATGCTAGTAACTAGTGTCGATCTTGAGTAGTTCTGTTTCTGTGCAGTGTTGATCCTATTGAATGCAAGCTTCTTAAAGTCATACTTTAACAGGCATTGCTGCTTTATTGATCACTCTGAGAATTGTTATTTATTTAAGCTACTACTATAAAGTATTTACAAAAACTTGAACAATAAAATGCAAGTAATATTTTAACTATATACGAGCAGTTTTTTTTTTTTTTAAAGCATACTTTCTTTGACATCGATCATTTAACCCTTTGACGCGCGCAACATTATTTTTACAATTTTTTTAACTAAAAACTCTAGAAATTGAATATTATGATCCTAGACACAAATAATATATGAATTAAAAAAAATCTACTCTTTCCCATTGTTCTGTGGGTGGTGGTTGCACTGTGAAACCACTGCGCATCTAGGACTTACTGATGTAATGGCAGATGAAACTTACTGATGTAGTAGGGGAAAAAACTTACCATTTTCCGCGCACGTTTCCAATATATGACGAAATTTACGGATTTAAAAAAAATGTATGTGAGAATTGCATTATATGTAATTTTTTACATTATTTTACAAAGTAAATCATCAGAAAAAATTAAAAAATAAACATTTATGTAATTTTTCTATAGCAGTGAAAATATAAGTACCTACATAATAAGGACATTTGGATAAATGGATTAAAAAATTCAATAAAATAAGGATAAAAAAGAACTCGGTGTTTTTTTTATTTCAAAGAACATTTTTTTTTATTTCAAAGAACTTTTTTTTTTTTTGTGACACTGTTCAAAGCATGTTTTGTCTTTTTGGTACATGCATAGACCCACATTGCACGTTTTGCACATACATCTTGTTCTTTGAGGTTTCTTCCTTGTGATACAAAATGTACACTGCCTGGATTTAAATTTCACTGGTATATGTCCAGCGTTATTTAGTTTCTTTTCATCTGGCAGATGAAATTTGTGGTTTTTTATGTTAATGGGGGGGGGGTCTTAGTCTTTTTGGCTTTGTACGGATCGTTCGTTTCCCATTCATACTTATTTTATTCGTATTTCATCCCTAAATATTCAGAAAATATTTTTAATTTAAATAAAACTTTTACGCAATTCCTATTTTTAATTATAGCAAAGTATATTTACATTAAATTTAAACCACAGGAAATAATTTATAAAATCACAATACTAGCTTGGGGAGCAAGTGTGTTGATGTCAGAGTTCAAGTATTTGGAAAAGAAAGACCTTTTTACTGGGCAGGTGCATGTATTGTTTAGAAATAAAATAACTCTGTGGTTTCAAAGCCCTTTATCTATATCCGGGTAAAAATAAACATTCCTATTTGAAAAGCAAGCAAACGCCAGTGGTTTCAAGGCGTGACCACCGAGCCTCTGGAGGATTGTAAGCATTGTGACACAATGCTCTATTGGGGCAGTGGTCGCACCCTGAAACCACATAGCAAATGCCATACATATAGAGGTTTTTTTTTATATATGCAGTTTAATTGCTGCAATTTTTTTATTGTTTATGATAGAAATCATGATGTGCGATGACTAACTTTTGAAATTTGAAGTTGTTTATATTAATAAAAGGAAGTTATTTTGTCTCATCGAAAATGAATTTTAAAAGTCATCCGATCTGAAGTATTAATACCTAAAACATATATGATTCCACAGTCATTTTGTGTTATTTAGATGTAAAAGATCAGTAATCAATTCATTTTCACTCATAAATTTCAGAAAAAAAATTTGGAAAATGGTGGTTTCAGGGCGCGACCACCGCACGTCAAAGGGGTTAAAGTAATCAGTCAAAAAGTATAGCAGAGATTACAGGAAGATAAAAATAACATACAAACTCAGACACATTTTTTTCTTTTTTTTTTTTAAAGCAATAAGTCAAGTCTTCTGATACAGGAAGCAGTGATCAGTATTAAATATCTTAAAATTTTTTAAGCATGGGGAAGTCACTTCATTTACATCCCATTTTAGTCATGTATATCCTATACACACAATTGGATTTATGAATTCAAATTCCTGCTTATAAAATTTAAATACTTGAATCAATATTTATGTACTAACTTTTACACTTCTTTTTCTACACACTTTTTATTCCCAAATTTCATTTAATTCTACGTAGAAAGGTTTTAGGGAATCTCAAGAAATCACTCTAATGCATTAGTTCTTTAGTAGAGCTGATTTTCCCAGTCCCACTTCTGGCTTGATTCTTTTCATTCTTTGCTCCATCCTTGGACACCACACTTGATTCACTTCCTGTTCCCAATGTTATCCATCAAGGTTATTGTTAATGAGTGGTAAATATCAATAAAGAACTGATTCAGTTAAATGAGTGAATGGTTCTGATCTGATCCCATAAAAGAGTGGTTATAGCCACCTCTAATGAAAACAAATTTCCAACTCTTAAGCAGTGATCTGCATTCAGCAAATTACACATGCTCCATGCCAGTATGACCAGAAATCTTTAAGCTAAAATAGCAAGATAAGAATAAAAAGGAGCAAAAAGCAGCACATGATGGCAAAAGTATTTTGCCTGCATGACTTCTGACATCATTACAAATTCAGAGTCTCTGTGGGCTTTGTAATTCGATTCTTGGTCTAGTTTTGATGAAAACCAAATAGCTAATTTAACACTGTTTGAAGCTCCATTTCTTCTTCGAATTGATTCTCAGTAAATTTAGATTAGCTTTTGTTAATTTATTCATATTTATTGTTAGATTCTTTGTCACATCCAGATTGTTAACATTGCTGTACTAATTCTTTTGAGTTTGGTTTATTTGTTTCATCAATGAGACACTTTTATATTTTTACAATAAGATAGCTATTTCAGTTACAAACAAACATTGATAGCTTAGCTTCTATAATTTTGCCACTGTTTTATTTAGACAGTACACATCAATTATTGTAAAACATTTTTCAATTTAATTAAGTAGCATTTGAAAGAAAATATATTACAGAACAAACACAGTGAAGACTCTCTAAAACAACCACCCATTTTCAAACATAAGCCTTATTTCCATTCTATGATTCAATAAATCAATGTTATTCAACCTCAACTTACATTTACATACTTGCAATAAGTTTTTGTCTTTTCTGTTTTCAGTTTTTCTAGCCAATTCTCAAACATGGAAATTTTAAGCCAAACATTTTGAAAGGTGATGCCAATTTTTTTTGCAGTACTTGTAAATTACAAAGTAGCAATAATCTTTGTAGTCCTACTCACAGATGAGTGAAATGTTAAAAAAAGGAAAACATAAATAAATAAAATAAACAGTGAAACATGTGAAAACAACGGAAACTAGTGTTGAAAACTGAATGTATTTGCGTTCATGGGCTACAATCACAAGACTACCATTATTTGAGCCTACATAAATTAATATTTTTAATTACAAATTAAAACATTCTATTTTTAACATACATATATTTTAAGATGCATTAAAAAATTTAAAGTAGTGCAAAGTAGCACAAGGAAATGATAGAGTAGCAGAAAATTCACAAATCATATATATACGAATTTTAATAGCACAAGCTTGTCAAGGGTAACAAATTTGCCAAATATTGCATGATTTGACAACGCTGCTCCATAACTGAATTTTTTTTAAGTTCTATTTTAAATCAAGAAATACAGTACAGTATACTTGCAAAAACTCCTTTTTATCTACATAAAAATAGTTATTTTCATTACTTTACACAAGGTCTCATTGTTCTGATTTTGTTAAAAAAAATGTCAGCATCTATAGTTAGAATTTCCAAATCTTTCACAATAGTGATTTGAAAACAAATTACTGTTTCATCAGATATGCAAAAGCGTGAAATAAAGGGAATGATTGATGTAAGGATCAGCGAAAACTACAAGAAGACTAAAAGAACTAAAGTCAGGAAATTCGAAAAAATATATAATTTAAATTCTTTCAAGAGCTTTTCTGTATGCAGTGCGAATGTGAAACCAAATAAAAAAATTAGTCATTATTTTAGATTTCAAACCTCCCAAAATGTGATTAAAAAGTTTCTTATTAGATGCAACTTCTATAGTACAGATCTGGCACTGAATGAATTCACTGCACTTATCATTTGAGCAATATAGTGATTTCAATCAAATTCATTAAATTTTGCAATCAAAGTAGTAAGAAATACAATTTACTACATTTTGACTTCTTATTATAAGCAAAATTTATTTCTGACCATAATACAACTTTTCTTTGAAGTAAGAAATTGAAAAATAAATAAAGTTCCTAATCCTTTAGAAAGTCATTATATTTCTGTGAAAGAATGGAAATCACCAAATTCCAAATCCTCTTTTTGTAAAAGTAGCTAAATTAATAATACAGAATTACTGTACAAGTGCACTCTTACAAGTGAGAGTAAGAAAACACTTTTCACATCAACCTCAAGGTGTAGCATAATTCATGAAATATATATTACAAACCAGCTGTTATGCGGCCAGCCTCCGCTAGGCTTTTAAATGTATAGGAAAACAAACGTCGTATTGAAGAGAAACATTAAACTTAAAAACTGCACAGATTTCCAATATCCAAGAATAGTCTAATGTCCAGTATCCAAGAGAAACATTAAATTTAAAAACTGCACAGAATTATCGCCCTCATTTTTTTTCCCAAGTGGCAACAGTGCTATATCAGCAATCTCATTATATTAGCAACAATGGCTGTGTGCCATTGTTGCTGATAAAATGAGAGAGAATTACCAATTTGATGCGATTTCATCAAAAAACATAAAATAAAAAATAATAATAATAATAATTAAAAAAATAAAAAAAAATAACTCATTCGAGTTCTGAAAAAAAATCGCTTTGAGGTGCACTGGCTCTTGTGCAGATGCACCTATGTACTAAATTTCATAGTTCTGGGTCTATTAGCTTATGTGCAGAATGACCGAAAGAGACACACAGACTCTTCCTTTTATTATATGTAGAGATAACTTCAAAGTGCAGTCCAAATTTTATGGTGAATAGCATCATTGAGTTCCAATAACATGGAACAGGATGACTGATGAATTCCAATCTCTAAATATTACATCCTGAAATCAAATGATGCCAAATCTAGAGAGGCTAAGAAATCTTGCAAAGAAGATTGATAAGTCTATGTTCCCCTAATATTTCTATCAGACATTTATGTGTGATGCAATGTGAGCTGGATGTCAAATTCTGCGTGTAAATAATAATAATAAATAATAACTGCATGTAAATAATAATAATAAATAATAAGTTAGCACATTTCTTTCAACTTACTCACACAGAAGGATCAAATAACACAGGTGAAGTCTTCGAATCAGTTCTTGGGCAAGTTCTAAGAACAATACAGGTCTCAAAGGAATCAGTGAAGCTACACTATATTCATTCATGATGAATGATGTAGCATCACTTTAACATGAGTAGATGAACAACAACTCATATGAAACAGTTGTATGAGTTAACATTTCCAAGCAGAAAAGAGGGAGCTTTCTCTGTCCACATCACATGAAACAATCACTTCAGTTTCTGACAGAAAGAAAGAGGTAAATGTTTCTGCACTTTGAAGCACCAAAGATCGTGCTGTTATCGCCTGCTTGTTAAGTATTTATTCATTTCAATATAAACAAGTTAGCTTTACATAATTGCCAAAGATATGTTATTAATACAACTTGTGAATGGCAACAGAATTGAATTTCAGTTTACTGCTGTTCTAAAAAGGGTATGCTTTAAAAAGTTATGTACTAAAATGTGGGGTGCTCTCAACTTGCCTGATATGCTGCAAATAAAAACATCTTTATTTGAGAATCTTTAATGGGTGATGTTTCTTTATTAAAGCCTTTGTGGAGCTTGGGGCTCAAAGGTAAATAAGTTTAATAGCAGAAAATTTGGAAAATTTTTGGATTGCAACTTTCAGTGCAATAATTACAAAGAAAAATTCAAGAAATCATGCACTGTACTGTAGTGAGAAAGATAACATGAATTATACACTGTACAAAATATGAAGAAATAGAAAGTCCTCTAGCAGTTTCAATCTTTCCACTCTGAGCAACCACCAGTGTTTTCTTCAAACTCAGAAAATAAACAAACGAAAGATGTATTTTGAAAAAAAGCAAAATATTTTCCAAAAGATTTGCATAAACTTTAATGTTAGTAAAGGATGTAATTGAAAAGACATGAAACTGAATTTATTTATAAATGAATTTTGAGTCAAATATGTGAATGAATAAATATGTGAACAACAACATTACACGCAGCAAGTGCACACAACAGATTTATATTTAAAAATAAAAATAATATAAATTTATCGTTGCATGACTAAATTATACAATCAGAAATTGCCCTTCTATTTAAAAGTATTTAACTTACAATAATTTCAGCATTCAATTGCCTGAATCTATTACAGAAACATAAAAAATGTTAATGTATCATTGTACAATAAACAAAGCATGTGAATCTTAACTTGCTCATTTCGGTTTTTTAAGCATTATGTAAGATTTAACGAAATGAAAAAAATTATTAAACATATGTTAACAATTTAAATAAAAAAAAAGTAATACATATAATGCTCCATATGCAAATGCCATGATCATAGTGATGCATTCCTGTGTATATCTGAATGCCACAAATTATTCACAAAATTCGTTAAAGTTTAACCGAGGGTGCATTTGCATAAGCACCCTCGGTGTTACAGTGATCTGAGGTATAAAAATGTTGCACTGCTTATACAAAGCATAGAGTTTAAAGCAATGATCTTCAAACTTTTTGATCCCATATCCCTCAGATGAAAATAATTATAAGTTGTACCCCATATAATATAATATAACATGGTATATTGTAATGCAATATAATACAAGATAATGCAGTGCAATATAATGCAACATAACATAATATAATGTAACATGCATGCACTTTAAAAGCTGCTGCAATTATGATGTTGCTACACTAGTGAAACTAGACACAGTGGCCAATTAGAGAACCTTACACTCACATGATACATGATCATATACTCGAAAGTGATTGTGAACCTACTTCTTTGAAGACCACTGGTTTAGAGCATGCATTATGACTTGTTTTGGTTTGTATTTATATATCACCAAAAATTTATGCGAATGAAGTGAAAGATTAAAAAACATTCTGTACAGTAAATCTGAATGTGCATACCAAGCTAATGACAGCAATCAGTAATAGAATATTCTTTCAGCAACTACACTGCTCTTAGTTCCAGTTTCATTTTTCTAGCACCAAAGGATTTCCTCAGGGCATAAGAGTAAGCAAATTTCACTTAAGCTTGCTAACTTGATGCAGACATTGCTGCTGTGTATGTACCCTTTTAATTAATTGAAGTCATCTAAGCATTTGCATCTCCAAATGACTATGCTCTTCAGAGATCTTCTGATAAGGTTCAGTAGCACATGTGATAGAGAGGGCTTAATTTCTGAACTTAGGAATGGGGGAGCCATAAGGAAGGCTGTCAGGAGCAAAGAATAAAAATAATAAATAATAAAACAATAAGTATTCTATAATTAAAACTTCATAACATGTAGAAAAATAAAGATATTAATAAATGAATGATAAATATATGAGAATTAAATAAAATAACAAATGAAAAGTGAGTAAATTAACAAGCTTAAAAATTATCATAAAAATCAAACAAAATAATAAAACAAATGTAACGGGTAGTTTAATCGTAAAAAGATATGATATTGAGGAGAAAAGAAAGATAAATATTTTAAACAATATTCTTTTTGTGGTCACAGAAACTGCTTCCTTATTTTGGTTTCTAATCCATTTAAAGTTTTCTTCATCAAGTGTGTAAAGTCCATAAAATTTCTTCCTAATGTCATCAAATTCTGACATGGATAATTTCTTCTTCAATTGTTCAAGGTTTAATGTTTTAAAGTATTTTTGCTATTCTAAGAAAAAAGGGGCATACCTTTAATATCTAGAGTCATTATCAGTTTTAGTAACTGATAAATAAAATGGTATAATAACAGAATTTTCTAGAAGTATTTTAATTCCATCATACAATAAATTGCCTGAGTTCATCTTACTTGAGGCATGGACCTTATAAGAGATAGACCAACCCAGTGGGCAGAGCGAGTGTCCCCCACATGCCCACAAGAAGGAGCAGGGATGATCTGGTTTACTTTAACACTGAACCCTATGGAGTTTGTACCACATAACTGTTTTTAATTATTAAATGCGATACATTGTACAGTGATGAGAAAATGAAAGCCACAGTTTTTTTCAAATATATCTCATTAAAGCACTTTTTACTGCATTTCACACATTTTTTTTCCCACATGTAATTCTTGTATAAACAACATCTTTACTTTGGTAAAACAGTAAAAACTCCAAACACAAAATTTATGAACTTACTTTTGCGTACAAATAAAGTAATATTAAACAAGATTGACAGTACATGATGCTTTGAAACAAATAAGGTAAAATTTAACAAGATCTGATAATTTTTTAAAATTTTTATGAGCATTTTCAGGCAATGGTTTTTAAAATTATTATAACATTACAAGACGATCATTTATTTGATTATATGATCATTAATTATTAACATTATAAGATGACCATAAGATGATTACTTATTTTAATAATTCATAAAATTTGGAGCATAAACTTTTCTGAGTGTAATGGGGGGGGGAAGATAAAATAAAATAAAATCTGAAAGCACTCAAATTTTACATTATGCCCAAAGGGACTTTTTTTTAATGTTTTGTGTGTTACCTTTATTTATTGAATACCGTGTTCTTCGCACATAAAATAAAATTCATAAATAAATAAAATACACACATATAAAATTCAGTTCAACAGCAATATCACAAAATATATGAAAACAGCATCTTTAGAACTTCCAGGATGGTAATAAAAATGTTATTTTCCGTACAGTGTTGCATTACTTGCTTTGAACTTGTTGAGTTTGTTAATCAAAAATTCGTTAAAGTTTTACAAAATATGAAATGGATAAAAACAAATTTGAAATTCGGTCATCCAGGTGCCATGTTCTGGTGGAGGATTACGTTATTCAAAATTTTATGGCTCTAGATACTGGCGTTTCTTCCCAGTGTGAGAAACATACTTGTATTCATGCAGATTCTTCATTATTTAATTTATTTAAATATAAAACACAGGCGATAATATTTGGTGGCAACAATTTGCGAAGTGAAATGGACATTTATAGTGAAACAGCGCATATGCCGTTTCAAAACTAATAGCCTTTCTGGGCTACTAAATTAAATTCACAGTAAATAAAAAAATCTTAAGCAGAACTAGAAATAAATTTAAAAAATAATCAGTACAAAATATTAGCACAATTAATTATTAATGTTAAATACAGTCTAAAGTCGTTAATCCAGACTCGTCGGGACTTCGGTGATTCCGGATTATCGATTTTTCCGGATTATAGATCATCAGTTTAAATCTCGTAAGATGGCATACAGAAATTCTAAAATTAAAAATATGAAACCGTAATTTATGAAATAAAGAACAATTATGATCTAAAGGGTATCAAAATTTGCAAAAAGAAAAAGCTTAATATTTATTTGTTTACTTTATTAAACATTTCTTTCAATGTAAGTTGTTTAAGTTTTGCTTCGTTTCATGTGATAATACTTTCTCTTTAATTCTATTAAACAGACATAATTTCTTATTCAGTTACAAAGTTCCGCTGTTCAAGCCCTATAATTGCTGTGTCAAGAACACCGACTAATTTGTCATTCGAAATTTTTTCGTTTTCAATAACCTCTGTCACTTTCTTCGCTATCGGAAGCGAATTAAAATGACGAGGAACTTGTTTTAAATCATATCAAAGAAGGAGCATATCGAGATGAAATACTACATTTGGTAAGGAATTATAAGCCAAATAAAATAAAAACATCTGCGCTGAAGATAAGGATAGTGCTGACAGATCAACTTCCAATTCATTACGTGCCGAGCAGCGTGAAATTGATAAACAGATTTCGGATTTCAAAACATACTTTCGCTTTAGATCCTTTACATATTAACAAATATATATCGGAAATTCTATTTGATATAATCGAAAGTTTAAACTTACTTTTATAAAATTGCTTTTACAGTCTGCAAAAAATAATAAGCCGGATCCAATTCGAAAATTAAGGAACAACGCAATCATCAACATTAACTGAAATAGATAATTTTAGCTTATATGTCCATTATACATAAAACGCGCACGCGAAAACGTATTCTGCACTTGCGCACACTCATATGCGCAGTCGTAAAAGGTCTTACGCGCACGCGTAAACGCCTATGCGCATGTGTCAACACGGCCCATGTGCAGAAAGTTTTTAGTTTTGAGGTCCGGATTATAGATCATTCCGAATTATGGGTGTCCGAATTAACAACTTTTGACTGTACTATTTTAACATTAGAATAAATGTAAAAATATTATTAAGGTGTTAAAAGTGTATATCACTATGATGTATTATGAAATATAATTGAAATAAAACTCCTTTATAGAAATTATACTATAATATCCACCTATAGTTTTAAAAAAGCAATACACTTTAAAATTTTAAACAATTGAAAATTCATCTTCAGGTATTTTAGTATTTTTTGCTTATTTACACTAATAAAAACATAAAAATTGTAAGAGAAAATTGCTTGTATGAAATTTTCTATTAGTTCAGATTTAAAATATTATTTTCTACAAGAAGTAGTTACAAATTCCTTACAGCATAGGAAAAACTAAAATACACTCTTTCGCAAAAAAAAAAAAAAAAATAAATAAAAAATATAAATAAATAAATAAATAAAAATAAAATTAAATAAATAAATAAAAATAAAAATAAAAAAATCGAAGCACCATGAAGGAAGTGGTTGTTTTTGATGAAACTGAATATGTGTATAGCTCATACACAGATAATAAAATGATTAAAATGTCAAGGTCATAGCATCTGTTCACGGCTCACAATCACCCATTGAGTGTTCCAATTAGTAGTTGGTTGAACTGTCCCTGGCGGCAATGCATGCTTGAATTCGTCGAGGCAAAGAGTGGTAGAGGTTCCTAATGTCATCCTGCAACACATTCTGCCAGGCATTCATCAATTGTCACTGCAGATCTGCGATATTTTGTGGTGCCCGTCTGGCAGCCTACCATGCCCCCGACATGCTCCATTGGTGAAAGGTCTGGTAACTTTGCTGGCCAAAGAAAAGTATCAAATGCACGGAGACAGTCCAGAGATATGCAAGCGGTATGTGGCCTGGCATTATCTTGTTGGAATATGGCCCCAGAATGACGTACCCTGAAGGGTAATGTGACTGGCCGCAGTATGATATCAACATATTGTTGAGCTGTCAAAGATGTACGAAGGATGACTAAAGACGACCTGCTGTCATAAGAAATAGCACTCCACACTATCACACCAAGGGTTATAACTGTATGTCTTTGTAAAACAAAGGCTGATTGGGACCGTTGGTCCCGTCCTCTCCAGACACGAACACGGTGGTCATCTGCTTCAAGAGTGAAGCAGGATTCATCACTGAACACTATACGATGCCAGGCTGATGGCAGCCATGATGATTGGCTGCGACACCACTACAGACGACTCCGCCGATGTTGTGGTGTCAAAGGCAAACGTCTTAAAGGCCTCTGGGAGCGTAACCCCGCCTCAGACAAGCGCCGTGAAATGGTGGACGGAACCACGGGAGATATAGACGTGGCTGTAGTGCGTTGAATAGGCGACAGTGATACCGTTTGGGCGGTTCGGGCCCGGCAAACAATCATCCTATCTTGCCTCACATTTGTGATCCTTAGCCTTCCAGAGCCTTCATTTCGTCGGCAATTTCCTTATAGCAATCTTTGCTGGCACTATCTTTGCACAGCAGTGCAGGTGGCGGCCTATTGCTTGGTATGACCACCCAGCTTCAGGCAACCCTACAATGCGACAACGTTCAAAGTCATTTAGTTGTCTGTAAGGTCTTCAATATCGTCATAATGGCATCTTTAGTTGCTTCTTTATGAAATTACAATGGAAAAGAAATTTGCCACCTCTGTTACTGGTTTTATACTTTTCGAATTGCGCATTAAAAATGCGTGCTGTGATCGCAATTCCTGTTCATTTGCAAGTTCGAACAAGATGTTTTTGTATAGCAAATTTCATCACGATCGCAAAAGTCCTTCTTGATGCTTCGATTTTTTTGCAAGAGTGTATATCCAGGTCTGAAAGCATGCAACAGCCTTATAACTTTTTGGAACATTAATTATGCTTGATAAATATGCTAAATTTTTAGAAATTAATCTCTGTTTCAAAAATAAAAAATCTAATTTGTGAACAGAGGCGCTACAATGAGCTTTTCCTTGACAATTATATGCACTACAATAGCCAACCATTTTTAAGTTTCTGCAAGTCGTCCCTACCCCTCTGGATGTGGTCAAGGGGATTGGTCTATTTCTTATAAGGTCCATGACTTGAGGCACTGGTCTGCTCCAACTGAAGCTAAAATTTCACTTAAAAATGCAGAAGAACCGGAGCCGAGCTGTGGTAGACTCTATTTGAGTTTAAATGAACTGGTGATATAATTTTAGGTACTCGTTCCTTTCAGCAACCTCAAAATTTAAAGTGCTGCCAAGAATAGCAATAAATCACCAAAAACAGTCATAGTATATACTACTTAAATTTGACAAGATAAAAGTGTATGTGCTGTTTAGTCACTGCATGAATAAGCTTTTGATCACAAACACAAAAGATAAGAACAGATTGGTGATAAATTAATTTTGTAAAATGATTTCTGTTGTGTGTGAGATTGTTTATTCTGCAATGCAACTTTAATAATTCTTACCGGAATCACCATTATTTATGATTATTACATATGAAAGCTGGACCAATGCTTACGTTAATTATTCATTTATTTGTTATGAGAAGAGCTGCAAATAGACAGCATGCTAGCATATCTTCTTTCTTCAAAAATATTATAATAATATTTGACTTATTGATGACTGAGAAAGATAAGCAGTAGGCCACATTTAAATGCATTTTCTCTTCTTTTTAATGATAATAATTTTTTATTTACTAACAACTGAGGAAGATCTATCATTCTTCCAAGATGGATGCATTTTACCACATATTCAAGTATGTGAAAATGGCCATGAAATGAAACTATATATCAATGAAAGCATTCGGAGGTACAATGTAAAAAGTCACAAGTGAAAGAAAAGCATACATTTTGGCAACTGGTTCCAGAATATATTTGTAACACCGCTGGTATTTATTTACTCTTGGTCAGAGGACGTGACATCAATGAAGTAGTGTGAGAAAACATTCTAAAAATATAACTGTTAAGTGGAATAGCTTCATAAAAATTTATTTAATGCAACAACCAATTAATAAGCAAATAAATGGTTTTGGGAAAATTGTCGAAATAGATAAAAGTCTGTTATTCATAAAAAAAAATTTTTTTTAAGTGGCAGGTTTCTTCCACAACAGTCAATATTTGGTAGGTTATGCTGAGAAACTGCTACATATTTTCTTGCTGAGTTTCCAAATAAAAAGGCAACCACATTCATGGCAAAAATCATGGATTAGGTACAAGAGGGCTGGTGATTTCTTCAGACTACTGGCAAGTATACAAAACAGAACTGTAAAAAGAAGGGCATGCTCACTTTAATATGAATTATAAATTCCATTTCCAGGATCCGAAAATTTCTGCTTGTACAACATAATGTTGAAAAACTGCGGGTTTGCACTAAGAAGCAAAAAAGCATGTTCTTCATCATCTTGAGCCCTACATCGCAGAATTCAAGTGGTGAAAGTAATTGGGATGAGAAAACACTTTAATACCAGGAACTGTATGTGAGAAGTATGCTATAATCTTGGAACCATTATGATGGGAGCCATGAGATAAGAAAGCACTTCTTCCTTACATTATTTCTGCAAAGCTTCTAATGCTGTCATTCTGTTCACTAATAAAATATTACCTAGAAACTCTGGTATAAAATATGCTATCTTATATTATTTCTTAGAGATGAATCAAATTCTGGTGGACAGATTCGGAACAGATTCAAGTGGGCATTCAATTCTTTCTTAACTGACTCCTCTGATTATCTTGTGAAGCATCATGAATCAATAAGTTTTCAAACTAAAAGTTTTTCCATTAAAATAAATGGTCTGACTACGCTTACAATACAAATCGAATTTCAATACAATTTTTAGGAATTTATTACTTGTAAATTTTCATCTAATTCACAGACTGCAACAAATTTTTGGAATAAAACTTCCGAAATACTTTATACAAATAAAAACGGCCGCATATATAATAGCATACACGCCAAGGGAAAAAGTACGTCAGTATTTACACGGAACCGAAAATTTCAAATATCACTGTTACACAAAAAGGGGGGGTACAATGCTCTTAATTTGCAGACATGCAGCTTTAATGCATAATTTTTACTGAATATCACAGACCCCGCCAAAAAAATCGCAGTTTAGATTTCCTGCAAAGAATATCTGCCACCATAATTTCATGCAATTTAAATATAACAATGGTATGATCCCCAAAAGTAACATAAACTTGCCAAACATGGGAGCTATATCATTAATATATTGCGGATACAGAAAAATTTCATTCTGAAAAGTTAACTTTCTATGGAAAAGATGTGTTAGATATAATTCAGATTAAGAAATTATGTGTAGTTTAAACAATCAATTACTGTACTTAAAAGGGAAAAATGTGAATAGAATGTTCATTAAAAGAATTTTTATTGCTGTTTAATAACTATATGAAATGTATTAAAAACTGGTGAATTTTGTTAGGAACACAATGGATGTTTGGGATACGTGATGCAAGTCTTTAAAAGGTTCGCAGTAAAGAATGCAGAGTTCTTCAATGTCCCTCCTAGAATGTATGCTTCTTTTTTCATTTAATTCAATCTCCATAGCAAAATCAGGCACTTCACATGCCTCTTTTAACAAGTCATTTAAAGTGTTTTAACTTTTTCATTATCACTGCTTTCACTGTCAGCCAGAGTGGTAAGATAACCCAATTCTTCATTCATCATTTCTCTATTAACCCCTTAACTGCCACGGAAAATGTACAAGATTCATTTCCCAGTGCCACGGTTTTTCACACAGGCACGCATAGTTATGTGATGTATTAGGAGGAAAATAAGTGCAAGTTTTACATTCTAAAAACTGTTTACTTTCACAAAATAAAAAGTAAAAGAGAAAAATGAATGCACAAAATTTAATGTTTTGAGTAAAAGTATAATAAAAAGATGTAAGTATAATAAAAATTATCCATAAAATGGAGTTTTGATCAATTCCTTTTTAGACCAGTAAAGTGGAATTTCATGTTTCAGTGTCATACCTTGTGAAATCAGTACGGCTAAAAAAACATACATTTCTTCTGAACTGGTTGAATGCCACGATTTTGTTCTTAATTTTTCGTTTGCAAGGTGTTGGTTCATATACTCGTCTACAAAACGGTTAGTTTCAGTAACAATGTGAAGCATGAGCAGTTCATCAAAAAATAATTCAAAAAAGATAAATGGATTTGAAACATCCGTTATATCTTTCTTTATTCCTGGAACCTACTACAAAAACTAAACAAAAACGGAGGACACAGAATTAAAAAAAAATACGTTCTACTCCAACAACACTAGCCAATACCGCACAGTCATTACTTTCACCGCTTTAGACACACCCCTCTCTCCAATTTCTCCCCCAACTTTTCTGAAATTGTATCTTTCTTTGCATACTTTGTCAAGATCATTGTGGTGTTGCATTCCAAAGCTTTGCAAATAATTTTACGGGTAGCAGCGCAAAGCAAATGATAGTAGTTTGGAAGGGCGTACATATACGTCCGGGGCAGTTAACGCATCGGCTGAGCAAGGCGTATATATAAACTCGCAACAGTTAAGGGGTTAATTCTTTGACCTTCTCCTTCTTCCATATCTGGGACTTTTGCATCGCTTTTGGTTTTGCAGTTTGTATGATTTCTTAGGCTTCATTTTCAGTCAATGGAAATCCTTTAAAACTGTTAAGTTCTGGCCAGAGCTGATTAAACTAAATATTCAGTATCGATGAATAAACGCTGAATCATATATGAATGAAATTCTAGCAATTGGACATGTCAAATAGATACAATTAATATACCAATGTATAAGCAAAATCGCATTCCACAAGTCTCTACTCAGCAATGGTTTACTGTCTTTATGGCTAGACTTATTAATATGTAGAATTTTAATAAATATAGCAATCTGAATCATTTTAAAAAGTTCAGTGTGGTCTATTTTTTAGAATATAGCATTCTGGACATTTGCATTTCTAAAAGCAGAGATAACACTAGCATAAAAAAAACGAGCATTTATTAATGCCTCCTTGAGAGAGATTTCAAATGCATACTTCACAAATAAATTTACTTGTTTGAAATAGCATCAGTAATCATCTGGATGTAATTTCATAATTTACCGGTTTCGAAATCTGTCAAACTTGTTTAAAGGTTTGTTAATATTTTTTGTTTCAAATTAAAGTAAGAAAATATTTTTCAACAAATTATTTAAATACAGGAAAAATCTAATTACACACTGACATTTAGCTGAAAATAAATTTATTTTTACCATTCTCTTTAGCTAATTTCCTTGTATTCATTTCATTCACATATTTTTAGCTTTTGGCCTTATATTACTGCTCTATTACAACACTGTTATCAATCTATCATTGATGTCTCACCATTACACATGCTGTTTTACTCACTTTAATTCTCCCTCTGAAAGTCTGATGTAGTTCTCAAACAGACTTTCATATTTTAACTCTTCCAGGAAGATTTGACACTTATCACACCTTTTTCTAGTAGGATTTTATAGTTCATTCATAATTTTAATTTAAAATTAACTTTAAAACTTACTACTCTTTTTACTTTCACTGAATTCTGTACAAGCATGAACACTATCACAGATCAGCACCATAATACTTTGACAAGATTAATTAATATGAAAATGTTCTTTGTTGTTTCATCCAAAAAGTTTTCCTAAACTACAACATACAAAATTTTATGGTTCTGATGGCACACAAAACTTTACACATGCAGGATGGATTCAGATAACCTGCAAAATCAATGACCTTCAGACTAGATTCAAACTGACCATTTATTATTAAATACTGAAATTAAAGATGAATTAACAATATTAGAAACTTTAGGTATATTGTATAGAATTAATGGACAATTTTTCTATCTGATATAATGTAACTATATTTCTTTGATTTCATAATTCAGGTGGCAGGTAGAGTAGTGGTACAAGGGGTACTTTAAGGTACCCCTTGTATTATGGCGAAGTTGTTTGATTTATCGCCAAGTTGTTGTTTCATTTATGGTAGCCTGAGTAGTTGAATTTTATGGAAACCCTATTGTGACATAATCGGGTGCATGATTCTGGGAAATTCTGAATCATGGGGTGTTTTGTAAGCGTTTTTGTGGTGTGTGTTAAAACCATTTAGATGGATTTGAATGGGTTTGTAGGAAGGAAGGTTCAGATGGTCACTATGTAAAGCGTTTGATCAGAAAGAGTATCTGGTTTGAAAAAAGTCGTTTGAGTATGATTGATATTTTGATTTTTACGTGGCTCTGGGTGTACGAAGCGAATTCGTAATTCATGGTAAGTGAATATTTGCTTTTGGTAGTTCTTAAATGTATAACATGTTTCTCCTTTTTTATGTTATTTTATTGTTTGGTTTAAAATGTATTTCATTGAGATTATGTATTTTTGGTTGCCTATATTGTAGAATTTGGTGCTCCTTTGACTTTTTAAGTGAAAATATATCAATGTATACATGGACAGAGTAAAGGGAGTGCGCAATGCAAGTTTGTGCAATTCTGGGATTTTTGTAAGTGAAAATAGGTCAACGTGTACATGGATAAAGTTAAAAGAGTGCGCAATGCCATTTTTGTGCAATTCGGGGATTTTTTTTTAAGTGAAAATAGGTCGACATGTACATGGATAAAGTCAAAGGAGTGCGCAATGCCACTTTTGTGCAATTCGGGGTTTTTTTTTTAAAGTGAAAATAAGTCGATGTGTACATGGATATCGAGTTTTTGCAATTGTTTGTCTTCTTATTTTCACTTTGTGCAGCGGCGATTTTTGGTGCAAAAATCGCCTCTTCGCAAGCCAAAATAACGAGTCAAAGAATCGCACAAAATCGGTATCCATGTACCGTCAAAAATCGCCAAGGGGTACCCTAAACTATACTTTTACCCAGGTGGCTTCTTTTATTCAAATTTTGAAATAATGTTTCCTGAAATTTTTAATACAAACAAAATCTTTTTCTCTTAATATTAGAGTTTGTTTTATCATGTTAAAAAAACATATTTTAAGCATATTTAAGTAGGAAGCATATACAGTCACATTTTGTCCATGTACACTTAAGTTTTTTAAGATCATCTTCTTGAGTTGTGTGCAGATTTTATTTTGTGTTATCTTGAAGCAGATAGAAAATTTCCTCAATATCTCTCACAAAAAATAATAATTTATTCATTGGATTATTCTTATGCATTTAACTTAAATTATTCTTGGCCTACCCTTTCTTATTTAGATTTTATTCAGCAGTTTGAAAAGTATGATCTTAGAATATGAATAACCACCATTTTTCTTTAGTAAGGCTTACAAAAATTAACCATCCATAATACACAAATTCATCAGACTATTAAAAATGCTTGAAAATTAATTTAGAAAATATATACTTACCAGTTTTTTAGTAGTTCTTACAACCAAGCCAGGCACTTTTACAAATAAAGCTCGTAATAAAGAGGATTTCCCAACATTACTACGGCCAATAAAAGTCACCTTAAGGTTTAGAAAAATTAAAATATTGAAAATTCAATAAAACACAACAGAAAGTCCAACACATGTAAAAAATAAATGCAAGGCTCTAATCCAAAATGATTATAAAAAAGTTTCAAAAATGCATATAATTGATATAACTTCATACAATAGTTATAAACAATACTGTCAGCAAACAGAGTGTTGGAAAAAAAAAAGAGAGAGGTTTCATTTTGTTAAATGCTCATACAAAACATACTTCCAATTCACTTCATACTTCCAAGGTTTCACAAAATAAAACAGAGAATTTTATAAAAACGAACTCAAAGTTGAAGGTAGAAGGTTTTCGAAAATACAAAATGCTAACTTTTTTAAAGAATGTTTTGCAGTAAAAATTCCAGGTAATTAAACACATATTATTCTTTTAAATTAAATATGCAAAGTTTTCATAGTTTTAGATGAAAAATCTGAGAAAATGCTGAAGAAGGAATTTACTAAATGAGATTGTCTTTCAGAGCTTCATTTAGTTTTAAGGAAAGTTACAAACAAATACTGCTCACCAGGCAATTAATGATTCCATACTGAGTAAAACAGCAGGGTGAATGAATATGCAGCTGGCCACATGAAAGTATTACAATTGCCTCAACAGATTTTGCATGCAAAAAGTGTGGAACTTCACAATAGATTTAAATAACATGTGATGAGCACACACTAACAGCATTTTCTGTTGTACATTGCATGAAAAAAAAATATGGGACAGTTCTATATCTCCTGTTCTATTGGGCCGATTGACGAAATTCAACTTGCTCTTTTCATGTCTCGAAAGCACAACTTAGGATATGTATTAGATTTATACACTGCTCGACATTGAAAATACAACACCAAGAAGGAGTGGTCAAAAATTTATGCAAATTTTAGAGTAGACGCACGTCACTGAGTTATGCGAATGATGTGAAATTGTTGGAAAATATAGCTTATTTTTAAATTTTTTAATGCATCATCTCTCCTCCTTGAAATGTTTATTTAGTTTAGTCCTTATTTTAATATAACATAGTAGTTACTTCTACTTCTTTTTCTTGCTGCCACTGTTTGCATTGAAAACGGACTGTCTCAACCTAATTGAGATGCAAAAACGAAACAATGTTACGTCATCTGAAAAGCCGATTCGTGCCGATAGCTGATTGGTTGCCGTGAGATGACGTCATTCCTACTTCTGCTATAAGTATCTCGCGTCGCTCTGGCTCAACCCTGCTTCTAGTTCCTGGTTTACCGGCTGGTGTGTGAGCGGTTTCCAGCCCCTTCCAAAGGATGCCTTGATTCCGGTTTACAAGATGATGGTTCCAGATTGAAGTTCTTCAGTTCCGGGGGCTGTCCTGTGAGTGACTGCCGTAGGCAACGTCCATGTTTCTTCAAGGAGGGTGGAATTAAGTGCAAATGGCGTTATGCCGGTTTTAAGTGGTTTCACATTTAAATTTTTCAGGTGTTTTCTTGACCATTGATTATGAACTTATGGAATGGGTAGCCTGCTTTATTTTTAGGTGGCATAGTCACTATTTAGGACTTTTTCATTTTATTTTTATTTTTTTGTATAGAATGCCAGTGTTTTGGTGTACAGGTAAAAATATTTGATGAATGATGATTATGTTATGTTTTGCCTAATACTCTAATATTGTTGAAATTTATTTTATGTGTTTTTATTTTTTTATTATATTGTTAATAAATTGGTTAAGTTCAAAATCTTTTATTGTCTTCAATGTCTGCACAGCATAACTCAGGGAGCTATCATTGCTAATACTGCTAAATGTTTAATATCTTTAAACTTTGCTTTAGCATCATTTTGGTTATGGGCCCAGTAGCTCCTGAGTTATTTTTTAGTGCAGACTTTTGAAGTTTAAAGTTAATTTAGGACTTAAGAGATTGGGGGGCGGTTTTTGTTAAAATTCAAATATGGCTACTGTTTGTGTCATGCATAATATTGCTAAACTTGATGCATGTAATTATTTTACATGGTCCAAAGATATGAAGTTTGTCTTGAATGAAAAAAATGCATGGCTTTTGGTCAAAGGTGTTGAGAAATGTCCTGATTTAGATGATGTTAAGGGTATTGCAAAAGAAATTATTGCCGACTTTCAAAATAGAAGTCGATTGGCATTATCGTTAATTTATATGAATGTAAGCCCTGAATATAGAAACTTGATATGTGAAATTGATGACCCAGTAGTGGCATGGAATACGCTTGCCAAATATTTCCAGCCAGATTATAAGTCAAGACATATGTCCCTGTTTTCAGAGTTCTTAAATTGTAAAATCAAGCCAAATGAAAGTATTAGTTTCTTTTCTTCTAGATTAAAACGAGTAACTGAACAGTTAGCTGATATTAATCAGGCTGTAAGAGACTCATATATATGTTTCCAGTTTCTTAGGTTTCTTCCAGATAAATTTGATCAAGTAGTTCAGAATATTTTGAGGTGGCCAGATGAAAAGTTCATTTTTAAAAATGTTGAACTTGAAATTCTAGCAGAGGAAACGCGTCTTAATTTAAGAGAGATGGATAGAGAAAACTCCAATAAGACTATAGAAGTTAAAAGTACTCACTGTGAACCCAAATTTAAGCAGATTAAAGGGCTCAAGTGTTATAACTGTGGCCGTCCAGGTCATATTAAAAAATACTGTAGAATGAGAGGTAATTTTTCCAGATCACCCTCACCTGCTTCTTCTGTTTCCTCAGCTGTATCTAGTAGTAATAAAACATCTTCTAAGTGTAAGAATAAACCCAAGTTGAGTAAAAGTAATAATTCCCATGCACAGTCCCATTTTATAGCTCAAGCCAATGTTAACAATTTGGAAGAAAATGATGATAGTTGGATCTTTGATACGGCTGCATCTCATCATTTTTGTAAAAATCGTGAATTGTTTGATACTTTTTCTCCTGTGAAAAATGAGAATATGCTAGTAGCTATTGATGGGGTAACTTTTCCAATTCATGGGAAGGGTACTGTTAAAATGAAATTTGGGGATACGGTTATTTTGCTTAAAGATGTGTTATATTCACCTGAACTAAGAGGAAATTTAATATCTGGACCTAGGGTGGATATCAATGGAGCAAGATTTTATGGTAAAAATGGGCAAATTAAAGTTACTGATGATGAGAATTCAACTTTGTACAAGGCTAAGTTGATAGGAAGTAACTATCATGTGTTCCCGAAAATAATCAAAAAGGGGGGCAAATCTGTAAAATTTGAGGCATCCGCAGTTCAGAATAATAACAGTGAATTATGGCATGGTCGGTTTGGTCATCTAAATTATGATACTATTGTCAGGACTAGTAAGAGACATTCAGTTCGAGGTCTTCCTGTGTTAAAGCACTCACCTAATTTGTTTTGTGAACATTGCCAAATCAATAAGCAAAGACGAATCTCCTATAGACCTTTAGAAGGTATTCAAGTATTTTCCCTGATGTATGGGGACCTATTAACATTCCAGGTAGGAATGGTGAACGTTATTTCGTTTCCTTTATTGACGAATATTCTCGTTATGTGGTAGTGTACCCCATTGTGGAGAAAAGTCAGGTGTTTGAAGTATTTGAAAGGCATATAGCACGTGCAGAAAGATCTTTGAACCTTAAGTTGAAATACTTTAGGACTGACAATGGGCGAGAATATGATAATGATTAATTCAGGTCATATTGTAATAAAAATGGTGTAAAGCACGAATTTACAGATGTCTATACTCCAGAACAGAATGGAGTTTGTGAGAGATTTAATCAAACAGCTCTAAATAATGTACGTGCAATCTTACACGATAGTGGAATGAGTTCTGAATTTTGGTCAGATGCAGTAATGTATTTTGCATATTCATTTAATAGAATTTGTCATAAGGGCCAAGATAGAACCCCATTTGAATTATACACTAAGCGGAAACCATCAGTACGTCATCTTAAGGCATTTGGAACGATTGCCTATGTGGGAATTCCAAAGGCTAAAAGAAATTCTAAACTCGATCCAAAGGCAACAAAGGGCCGATTGATTGGGTACAGTGTACGAAGAAAAGGGTACACGATTTGGTTGGAAAATGAGCAAAAGGTAGTAGAAACCCTAAATGCTACTTTTAAAGAGTCGATTGGAATGCAGAAAAGTGGCAGTGGAGCTGCACTGGGCACCCTACCTGATTTGGAATCTGAAGAAAGGGTAGAGTTCCAATCTACTGACATTCCAGTTGGCTATTTTCCTGAAATAGAGGAAAGAACCGATACCAATGTACCTTCTTCTACAATTGGCATTGACACTCAATCTACATTGAGACAAGTAACTTGGCTTCGTAAACCTGTTCCAAGGCCAGACGGCACTCGTACGGATGTGTATTATTTTGAGAGGGGGTGTAATCAAAGACTACGATCACCAAATGATGTAGAAAGGTATTGCACTGAACATAACATTCAGTATGATCCTACCTTGTTTGATTTCAAGGGAAGCAATACTTATAGTGGTGAAATCGACCCAACTGGTACTCCTTCAACGTCGTATACCCGAGATAGCTGACTAGATGTTTCAATTCCAAACACTTATAACCAGGCAATGAAATCCACAGAAAAGCTTAAATGGATAGAGGCAATGGAAGAGGAAATGGCCAACATGCGAAAGCATAAGGTATGGCATCTGGTTCCACTTCCTAAAGACAAGACTCCACTTGGTTGCAGGTGGATTTTTAACATTAAACGTGACGAATTTGGAAACATTGTTCGTTTTAAAGCTCGTTTAGTGGCTCAGGGTTATCGGCAAATTAAATACGACACCTATGATGAAACCTACTCTCCTGTAGTCAACTTTTCAGTAATAAGGCTCTTTTTCTCCCTTTTAGTTGCACACCTAGGATGGGCAAATATACAATGTGACGTGAAAAGTGCCTATCTCTACGCTCCTTTATCAGAGGAAATTTACATGTCCCAACCACAGGGTTTTGTAGAGCGAGATAAAGAAACTTTTGTGTGTCGATTAGATAGAGCCTTGTATGGTTTACATCAGAGTGGCCGATTATGGTACTACGAGTTGGATAGAACACTATGTAACCTAGGGTTCATCAAGTTTGAGTGGTGTAATTGTGTCTATCGTTTTAAAGATTTTGTCATTCTGTTGGTTTATGTTGATGATATAGTTGTGTTTGGGAAAAGTGAAGTTCAGGCCAAAAGGATATTAAAAGTCCTGAGTTCACATTTTGATTTGAAAATTTTAGGTAAAACAAGAAAGCTTCTGGGTGTGGAATTTGAATATGAGAAAAATAGTGTTTTAATTCATCAGCAATTATATATAGAAGACATAGTTAATCGATTTAAGTCTTTTAAAATACAAATTACTTCCCTTCCAATAGTTAAAGGTGTGAAATACTCAAAGTCTCAAAGTCCCAGTACACAAGAAGAAACAATTGAAATGATGAATTATCCTTATAGAAATGTTTTGGGATGTCTATCGTTTCTTTGCAATCGTACTCGTCCGGATATAGCTTATGCTGTTAATATATTTTCTCAGTTCCAAAGCAATCCTGGTAAGTTTCACTGGGAAGGATTACTTAAACTTTTAGGGTACGTTTCCAATACCAGACAGCACAAACTCAAGCTGGTATGCAAGGAACTGAAGCTCAATATATATTCAGATTCGGATTTTGCTTCAAGCAGGGATGATATGGTGCCTATTGGTGGACAAATAGCTTTGTTGGGAGAATCACCTGTATCTTGGCGTACGTTTAATGAAAGGGGAGTGAGTTTATCTACTATGGAGGCTGAATTTATCTCCATGACTGAATCAGCAAAAGAATTAGTTTGGTTTAAAAACATTTTGGATGAATGCATTCAGTTTAAAATTGCAAGTAACTATGTTTCGAGGCCAACATTGTTTGCTGATAACATGGCTGCTATATGTTTTACAAAATCACCCATTGAAAACTCAAGGACAAAACATATAGATGTGAAACTATTTTTCATTCGTGATCTATTGAACAGGGAAATTTTTGATTTAAAATATGTCCCAAGTAAAGATAATCTGGCTGATCCCATGACAAAACCGCTGACTAAGCATAATTTGGTAAAATTTTGTGGAACAATTTTCCTATGAAATTTGTTTAAGTGTGTATTTAAATTAAGAGTTTTGTTAATTTGAAAAATATGTTATAAGTCATATATGATGGATATTAGGTAAATGTAAAATTGTATAGTGTAAAATGTTGTATGAGTGACCAGGGCCCTGGGTAAATGTATTGAGCGTATGATCATATATATGACTTTGTATTGTTTTGTAACATGTTGGACTTTCTTGCTACGGTAAAATTTTTGAATAATGGGATAAGATTTTCCCAAAGAAAAATGTTCTTAAAAATTTCTGAATGAAATTGTGATATTTATTTATTCTTGTTTTGAATTTTGTAAAGATACTGGCATTCGGTTTTTATTTCAGGTCGGAGATGATGATGTGGGATGCATTTGTTGGAAAATATAGCTTATTTTTAAATTTTTTAATGCATCATCTCTCCTCCTTGAAATGTTTATTTAGTTTAGTCCTTATTTTAATATAACATAGTAGTTACTTCTACTTCTTTTTCTTGCTGCCACTGTTTGCATTGAAAACGGACTGTCTCAACCTAATTGAGATGCAAAAACGAAACAATGTTACGTCATCTGAAAAGCCGATTCGTGCCGATAGCTGATTGGTTGCCGTGAGATGACGTCATTCCTACTTCTGCTATAAGTATCTCGCGTCGCTCTGGCTCAACCCTGCTTCTAGTTCCTGGTTTACCGGCTGGTGTGTGTGAGCGGTTTCCAGCCCCTTCCAAAGGATGCCTGCAGTCCGGTGAAAGGATGCCTTGATTCCGGTTTACAAGATGATGGTTCCAGATTGAAGTTCTTCAGTTCCGGGGGCTGTCCTGTGAGTGACTGCCGTAGGCAACGTCCATGTTTCTTCAAGGAGGGTGGAATTAAGTGCAAACGGCGTTAGGCCGGTTTTAAGTGGTTTCACATTTAAATTTTTCAGGTGTTTTCTTGACCATTGATTATGAACTTATGGAATGGATAGCCTGCTTTATTTTTAGGTGGCATAGTCACTATTTAGGACTTTTTCATTTTATTTTATTTTTTTTTATTTATTTATTTTTTTTTTTTTTTTGTATAGAATGCCAGTGTTTTGGAGTACAGGTAAAAATATTTGATGAATGATGATTATGTTATGTTTTGCCTAATACTCTAATATTGTTGAAACTTATTTTATGTGTTTTTATTTTTTTATTATATTGTTAATAAATTGGTTAAGTTCAAAATCTTTTATTGTCTTCAATGTCTGCACAGCATAACTCAGGGAGCTATCATTGCTAATACTGCTAAATGTTTAATATCTTTAAACTTTAAACTTTGCTTTAGCATCAGAAATGTGCAGCTCTCCGACGCACGTGAAGTAAGATATAAGGGAAGGAATGTGTAGAATGGGCAATATTCGTGTCGTTATTTCTGCCAGATGAATTATCGAAGAAAGTTGGTTTTTGTCCCTGAGGATACGTGCAATAGGAGGGAATGCCAGGCCGCCGTCAACGAAGGCACTTCTAGCAGACACACGATTTTACGAGGGGTATGGTGATCTGACTGAGAAGGGCGGGTTGGTCCTTACGTCAAATCACAGCAAGCACGGTGAATCGGCTATGGCGAACATGGTTGGAACAAGGAAATGTGGGAAGAAGGAGGGGTGCAGGTGCAGCCAGACTGATGTCAGCATGTGTGGATCGACGCATCCGCCGACAAGCTGTGGTGGTCCCGCAAGTCACTTGTACTGCGATTCTGCAGCATGTGCAAGATACCCTGGATGTTCCCGTGCCGACCAGAACCATTACCCGTCGATTGGTTGAACATGACCTGCACTCACGGCGTCCGTTAAGAAGACTGCCATTGACCTCACAGCATAGACGCCAGCGTTTAGAATGGTGCCGGAATGGAGGGATGTGGATGACAGAATGGCGAAACGTCGTGTTCTCAGATGAGTCACACTTCTGTTTATCCAGTGACAGTCGCCGCATACGTGTGTGGTGTCGACGTGGAGACAGATCTAATCTGGCAGTAAGTGTAGAACGTCCCACCGCACGACAACGTGGCATAATGGTTTGGGGTGCTACTGCCTATGATTCCAAATCACCTCTAGTTCGTATTCAGGGCACTATGACGGCCCAACAATACTGCGGCCGGTGGCAATCCCCTACCTTCAGGGACTGCCTAATGCAATTTTTCAGCAGGATAACGCCCGACCACATAGTGCTTGCATCTGCCAACATGCTCTGCAAGGTATACAAATGCTTCCCTGGCCACTGTACTCTCCTTTCTTGTCACCAATCAAACATGTGTGGGATGTGATTGGACGCCGTTTGCAGACTCTGCCCCTGCCTCGTTCAGAACACGAACTGTGGCAAATGCTTGAAAGGGAATGGAGAGCCATCCGCATTCTTATTGATTCTATGCCTAGACGTCTTTCTTCATGCATCACCGTCTGTGGTGGTCCTACATCCTACATAGCCGACGCTGTTCTCGCTCTGTATTCTGACTATCATTTTGAAATAAAGATCACTTATTGCTGCTTGCTGTCTCTGTCTTTTTTCCAAATTTCATCACTTTCTGACCATTCCTTCTTGGTGTTGCATTTTCAATGTCGAGCAGTGTATATAGCATTGTTCTAAGATAGGTATTTTGACACAAAATTGGACTTTTTCTGAAACGCCATGCTAATTTTTTTCCATATTTCGATTCTACCACTCAAATTATGCCAAACTGCCAAGTTTTGTAAAAATCGCACAAGTAGCTTTTAAACAATTAGCTCCTCATTGTTAATTGAGTTTGGTATATATATATATATATATTTATTAATATCTCTTTTTTATTAAACTTATTTGATTCTTCTTTTTACATTTCGAAATTTAGCTTCATTTCAAATAAAATTCGCCCATTTTTTACGATTTGTTTTTAAAACTTGTATTTTAAAATTATTTTTATAAATTTTTTGAAACAAATTTTGAATTATAATCTATAAAATTTTTACCATCATCTTAAAGTATATGTATTTCTAAGCATACCTGCAAAAAATTACAATTTTTTATTCAAAATTTCCGTAGATATACGTGAATTTATATATTGGCGCACTTTTAAATTTGGCATATTTGTTGAAAGCGATAATAACATCAAATGTGGTAAAAACTTCGTTAAAATTATTTAAAAGAACGATGTGACATTTTTTCCGCTCATACACAATATAAAACGATAGGAACGATGTCACTTTTTTTCTGGTCCTGCACAATGGAAGGGAAAGGAAAATAGGTTGAAGGAAAATCAAGAAGTTCGCCTAATGAATCCATGGTAGAAACTGAAAAAATTATGCCAAGACAAATTTGTGAATTTCTCCCTAAATTTCGCAACAAATTTTACAAAATTTAATATCGAGGCAAAATTTGAATCATAAACTCGAAATATGGAAAAATATTGGCAAGTTATTTCAGAAACAGTCCGATTTTATGTCAAAATACCTACGTTAGAACAATGCTATATATAAATCTAATATATATCCTAAATCGCACTTTCGAGACATGAAAAATGCAATCTGAATTTCGTCACTTGGCCTACAAGAATGGTATTTTGGCCCCCTTTTTTTGCGCAGTGTACATGGGCAATGTGAAAATTAAAGTTTGCAGCTCTAGCATAGTGGTAATGAAGTTGGTTGCCAAAGTTTTGGGTTGTCCACTAGGAAGGAATTTGACAGTTTTTTTTTGGGGGGGGAGCAATGGCGCAGCATATTATTTTTCTGCTAAAGTATACATGAAAATAAAAAAATCCCTTTATTAATGTTTCGGTATTTACCAACATTTTGTACATTTTTTGTTGTTTAATTTACATTTTAAAAATACTTTATGTATACATAAGTATTTTTCAAGGTTTGTAAAGAAGACAGAGAATAGCCTTCCAGTAATGGTGAAAGGAGTACATGGGTAAAAAAAAGTTGAGCATAGGGAGCACTCATAATACTGTCAAGCAAAAAAAGTCTTCTTGAGAGGCTGGTAAAAAGGGAAGGAGACCATTGGATCCATTCCTCCATGGATTCTCCTTCAAAATAGGGACAGAAGTGAGAACATTCATACTGTCATATGAATAAGATGTTTAAGGCCTAAACAAATGACAGGCATTGACCGTTACCCATAAATAACAAGTAAATAAAATTCAAAATAAAGTTTCTAGGCTTGATAAGATTTTATGGTCAGAAAAGAGAGAAAATGTCAACAAAAATCTCTTAGTGCCAGATGCAAAAAATGTTTGGATAAGGTTGTATTTTGTTTTCAGAAACTTACTAACTAGAAGTACTCAGTCAGGAATTATGGAAATAAAGCCCATAGCCCCAATTTTGAATATTTTGCCTTACAAATATATTTGTCTCTCTCTATAGATACACGGTGTACCGTAAATATTTCGACAAACTTCTAGGGGAGGTAGGGCACATCATAAGAATTTCATAGGAACCCATGCCCGGAAATGTCAGTGGTATACTGGTAACAGAAGTAAAAGATGGTAAAAGAAACAAGAACCATTAATTTGAAACGTTTATTGGACATGAATACAAATGGTGTACAGCAGCTTGAATGTTACAACAGATGCCAAACATGCCTGACATTTACAGTTACCCAGTACATATATACACATACAGTATATGCATCTCTCTCTCTGTGTGTGTATATATATGTGTGTGTGTAAAATATAAAACTTGAAAGATACTTAATTGCCAATAGATCTTTAAATTTTCCCAATTGCTATCCAGAACCCAAAGAAAGAATTTCCTAGTTATAAATACTTCAGCTGCTTTCTGCGCATTTTCTTTTGTCACTTTGCTTTAGTTTGCATGCAGTGCTCAGTTCGCTGTATTGTCTGTTGTCTAAAGACAGGCTAAGTTTTCAAAATTGTGGGGATATCTTGTGTGAAGCAAATACTGTGTTTCCAGAAATGTTTCATCCTATAATAAAATTATGTTGAGCTCAGTCCCATCTGTCTATAAGTCTGTCATTTCATCTATGCAACAAAACATTTGTCTATCACAGATATCACCTGCAAAGTTATCTTGGCTGTAATTAAAACATGAATTGGTGCCTTCCCTAATCAAGCTCTTTTATAATATTAAGTTATCAACAATTAAATAAATCATATATTACAGTGTCTCTCACTTGTACATATATATATATATATAGAGAGAGAGAGAGAGAGAGGGACACTGTATCCATAACAGTACTGAGCATTATGAGATCATTATGTCCACAACCACTGGTTACAGACATACTTGTATTACTTCTAATGGTACATATGAGTTATCAGTACCAGTATAGTAGAAGAATTTCAGAATGTGGCAAACTCTGGCAACCATGCGCATAACCATTCTTCTGGAAATCATGCTGATAACAATCCTTCAGTTAAGCCGTATCACCATTTTTGTATGCGTTCGTTTTGTTGAATTCCAAATACCAACGGTTTTTGTAAACAAATCATGACCTTTTTTGCTTACCACTTAATTTTAAAATATATGCTTGCGGAATTTTCAAGCAATGGAAGAAGCTGCAGGAATGGAGAATTTTGGAGCAAAATGTCTAAAGGAAGTAACAAGGAGGTAAGTTTAGTACACAGTCAGTACTCCTGAGATCTGCACGATGCCAGATCTGTGCATCTTTGATGCATTTTTAAGTGAAAACACATTACTGTGCCCTTGGAGAAAAGAAGAGCGCAAGAAAATTACGTAAATATTTGGTGAAGAATGTAAATGGTTTATTTTTTTTAATAAATCATGTAATACTAATTTAATATTTAAAATCTGTGTTTTATATTGCTAAAGGTAATTTCATTTCCATATGTTGATAATGTCTGCCAACCTATGATAAATATCAATAGTTTGGGAAGCTCTGAGAAAATTTGCGGAAATGACCAACTTGCACTTGATAAATAACTTTTCCATTTTCATCTGTAAAAAATCGCCAAGGTGGTTGCATTAATATGTAAGTACCCTCCTAATTACAGAAAATGCTTAAATTGAGAAAAATATTTATGTTATTTCATTTTCTAAATTAAAAAAAAATTGGTAAAAATTATGAAACATAACTTTTTGTGTGAAATTTCTTGTCCCTACAGTTATATTCATTAAAGTTCATACTTCTAAAAATAAAACAAAAAATGTTTGACTCTTGTATGATAAAAACTGACTAAAGCTTGATATCATATTCAGGGGTCATACACAAATTGAAGATTAAAATGTTTGTGTTTGTACTTAACAAAAAATGAAATATCAGTTTTAAAAGAAGCTTCTTAGGTTAACAGATTATGTGACAAGTATAGCTCAATATATTTTTCGTCAAAATTAAGATCTTATTCACTGAATCTTATATAAAATTTTTATTCCAAAAATCAATAGCAAGCTTCAATATCAGTCTAACTTTTAACATTATTTGCATAAATTAAAAATACTTCTAGTTTAACGAGTTTTTCCTATACACATGCAAATATTGTTGGCACATCATATGTAATAAAAATATAAATACCAGGATGTGACACGCTAGCAAATTACAAAAGAATACCATTGAATGAAATCAAAGAAAAAGAAAATCAACTTTAAGTTATTCTAATTTTTTAACTGGCTTCTCAAGGAAAGCAGAAAAGTTGCCAATAATTCAAAATTTTAATTAATTATATTTATTATTAGTTCATTATTTACATAATTTTCTTCCTCTCTCTTTGAAGAAAAAATATGTGCTTGTAGGTGCCAATGTTAAAAAAAATTAAGAAACATTAAACCAGAAAAAATACTAAGGGCTAGGGAGTTAAACATTCTGCTATTAACAGCAAAAGTGCATTTTTATATTTGAAATCAAGATCCAGGTTGAAAGCTGAGAGAAAATCAGATACAAAGAATACAAAAAAAAAAAAAAAAAAAAAATCTGAACATTAGATAGAATACCAAAGGTTAGGTTAGATTAGTTTTTTCCATGGCACATAACCTTAAAGGATATAATGCGCAAGACGGATGATGAAGGATTTCAATTTTGAATATATACACATAAAATCTATTAAAATAAAATATGCACATCACAATGATAAAAACTTAAAAGCTGAATGACTGAGGCATGAAAGATGAATGCATACATGAAAACTAACTAAAATCTAGCCATGTAATACATTTTAAAATATACAGAATATCTAAAAATCTAAAAGCTGTAAGCAAGTCAAATTAAATTATAAAATCTAATCTTTTGCAGATATGAAAAAAGGTTAACATTCACCCCTTTCCCAATCAAGCAGTGAAGAGGGATGTCATATGTACTAAAAAACTTAAAACAAACTTCCTTAAAATATGAGCATTCTATTAAAATATGGCAAACTGATAAAAGAGTATTATACTTTGAATAAGTAGGTTCACTCTTGGCTTTCAGAAGGTATGCATAGCTCAACAGTGACTTATTTTAAGATGAGTTAAAAGGACCTCTACCTTAGAGTACCAAAGATAAGATATAAATCATTGTACTAAATTTGTACACCACATTTATTTCAGATCCAAAGAAGAAAGATAATTAAAGAAAAAATTAAATAAAGCCCTTCCACCCTTAACATGCATAACAGTTATTATTTGGTCAAAAATAAGGTTTAGTTACATTATCACATTAAATAGTAACATATTTATTCCAATACATAAGTTCCCGTCCAACAAGTATAAACAACAACATTATTTTATTTTGGGTTCAATTCAACCAACACAAAAACATCAGCACCTCTAAAATAAGACCCTGGCTTCTCTGTTAAAGCACAAGAACATTCATGCTAATTCAGCATTTTCCATAAAGATACAGGCACACTTATGCAAAGCCCTTTTACATAAAGGTGCCCACACCTTTGTGCAAGTGAAATTAATTTTGATAAAGGTAATAAAGATTTATTTCATACTGTTTAATTAATTTATCAGCAAAACAAAGAAAATTAGACTAGTGTAGTGATGCCCCAGCATTAAGGTATCTGGGCCTTTATGCCAGGACACCCTTATGAAAATTTCTGCCTTTTCAGAGTGGCTGGCTTGCATAAAGGCATATGTAACATTCTGATAAGGGCATCATTATAAAACTGACTGCAGCTAGTTTTCACACCCTCTTTTCACAGATTTTCAATATTACATTAACTCATAAACTATGAATCCCCCATAAGCTCACACGATATGTTTTGCATAACTTTGGCAGTAGAATATACTCTTGGCATTTACCAACTTTATTCTGGGAGACCTTCCATAATGAAAACAAAAATCTGCAAATCTATAAAAACAATAAAATTTTTCCTTTACTTTCCAAGAGCTCGATTACATTACCTGATAGAGGAAATGCAACATCATGAAAAAGTAGGCCGAATGTTATAAAAAATTAATGTACAGATAATGGTATTCCATATCTTAATGAGTAACTTTTATATGAATGCAATTTGACTGATGATGATGATGGCATATCAAACCATGATGCTACATTGAATCACAATATGGATTTAATAACTGCAGTAGTATTCAGTTTCTATATTGCCAGGAGACTCCCATTCTGTAACTATCATTAGCCAGCAGAAAGAGATTCATCATTAAACATACCCCTTTGTCATCATTACATCAAGAGTTTTGGTCTCAATATTACTAAAGTTTGCAGTATAATGTTATAGTTAAATGTTAAAGTACAAAATAATGTGTTTGTTTGTTAAAGTACAATGTTGCAATGCAAGTATAATGTTTGCAGAAGATGACGCGTGTCAGCTACTTATAACTAATATTTTGGAAATTTTTCTTGTCGCTATTACAGCATCTGAAACTCTCTGTACTTACTGCAGAATACTGACAGTAATAGACTGTGGGGCCATGACAACATTTTTCAGATGCATTGCTCCAAGCATTCTATCTAAATGCATTTGCACATTTATAACAAATCCCATTCTTTTCCTTAATCCGTCATCTCCAAACTTGAGTTAATATAAAGAGTTTGATGCACTTCAGATGTGATAACAGTATAACTAATCAGCAGTATGTTAGACTACACTGAAACTTTTTGCTAAATCATCAGAAAATTTTTGCACAATGTCACAAGCATGTATTTAACTTGGTATTTATACTGATAAGAAAAACAGAGTACAAAGAGACTTCTGCAAACAGGAAAAAAATGACAAATGTGTGCCCATCGGACTTTTTTTTTATTTCTTTCATCTTGTTCAATAATCATGAAACCAACTTGCAATTTAGACCCTTTGCATAGAACATGGAGTTACATATTTCTTATAATTTACCTAATGCTATGGCAAGATCTTTATGGTATTGCATTCTCTCTGTCAGGCACATATTTAACACAGAAAAATATTACTAAAATCTTGTGTTTGACTTTAAACAAGTCCTTGAAGTAAAAGGCATTTAATAAAAAATACTAACCTCTGGTAAATTATGTTCAGGAAATTTTTCAGTCTCAGATATACATGCTAAAAATTTGATTTCATGATCCTTGTCGGGAATGAAAAGCTTCTGAGCCATTTTCATATCTTGAATGCTTGGATTAAATGGAATCTCATTATCTTTAAATAAAGGGACTTCTATAAATTGCTGAAGTTCACTACATGGGTTCTTAAATCGAGGATCAATTTTTTTGGTAGTAGGAAAAGATGACATCTGATGCAGCAATAAATTCCGTAATCTAGAAAATTTATGCATTTTGACAGCACCTAAAAGAAAATAAACATTACACACACTATTACATTGCATTAATATTACACATTTTTTACATAATTGATCCTACCTCTGTAAAGAGAATACATAGTTTTCAAGTACTGCCAGATTAATGAATACACAAATAAGAGGATCATAAGCAGAAGGGCCCATCTTCAGAACACGGAACAATAACAAATAAATAAAAATAATAACAAACTTTAAAAAATTAATAAATCTATTTTAAGTAATACAAATAAATACCATCATAATTTGAAAAGGAAAAGAGTTTTTTCCCCTTCTCCTGACGAAGACAGACCTGTGCCTGTTTGCCCTTGAAATCGAGAGATTTGATTAAAATCTACGCCAAACATAAGGTTGCTGTCTTGGGTTTACACTGGCTTGTTTTTCTTCTCATTTGACCATCATAATTATTAACAATGCGCTGAAATCACATTTGGTGCTACATACTGTACCAGTGTACAATTTGCGTAAGTTACGTATATGTGATAATTGCAAAATTTGCATACTATATATATCAGTGACCTGTCTAGGTTTTCATTCAAATTGACTAAGCATGGAAAAAAAAAAAAATTATAATCCTCTGTAAGACACCAATCTGTTCATGATCAGTGGTAGTGGTCTTAGAGAGGTGAAATTCAGTTCTAGTGTTTGTTTTCTCAGATATATTAATCACTTCCAGAAATAATGACTTTAAGAAAACAGTCATCATGACGGGGGTTATCACATTCTGAGCATGAAGACTACTATGTTAAATGATGGATTCTTGTCCACTGCATAAAGACTGGACAAAATTTTCATGTGATAATAAACACTTATTTAATCTGATGGATATCATAACACTTATAATTAATTTAAAACTTTATGCCCAGAAGAACCATAAAACTTAAAAAAAAGCATTATTCCGTATTGTACACTCTAGTACTTTCTTATTATCTGCACCACATTCCCAAAATCTTCAAAACATTGATGACTAATTTTTCGCCAAGCTAAGATGCGAAAGACAACAGCCATTTAAAAAAAAATTATAGCATTTTAAAAATTACACAAAACAGTAAGTAATTAAAAAAATTCAAAATGCAAGAAATATCCATAAACTGCTGTTCTACCCATGTACACAGAAAACTGTTTTAGCCTAATCATTAGATAATTGCAGAAACCCAGCATCGCACTCACCTTGGGACTGTGCACGCTGTCAGTATCACATGTACGGAGCAATATGTTTTCGCTTAAATAGGATACAACTGGTTGTATTAGTAACTGGTAAGTTGCCTTAGTAAACTCTATACACTTACATCTTCTCTGGGATTTGAACCTGGGTCCTACAGTATGGAAATCAACGTTACTAGTCATTATACTGTCTAGATGGCTATTAAAACTTATAATATGACTTTTCTAATTGAAAAGAAATAACAATCAAAATTGTTAGCAGTGGTTTCTTCAGCATAATGGCAAAGTGTGCCACTATGTTTTTCCAGTAATTTATTTTCATGCTTAAACAATGCTCTACATTTAACAAACAATGCTCTTTTAAGTTCACAGTTTACAGATTAAAATTTTCTGCCTAAAAATTACCAAACCGAAATCTAGATACTGTTAAGCACTCTGTGAACTGTATCAGAAACAAAAGGAGATTTCAAAACTGCTGACAAAAAATTTGAGAAACCTAAGTGCTCCAAGTTAAGTGATACAATAAATCACTTTAAGAAAATAGTATTTTTAGAAATTATAAATGAAGACATACTCAGTGACATCTGAATAAGGATAAAATTAATCCATCACCTCTGTATTTTTAATTTAGAAATTTAAAAACTCAAAAATGAATTAGAAATCCAACTTTATGGTAGCATGTATGGTCTGGTCACTTTCAAACAACTTTAACTGATTATATTGATCCACTGAATTGCATAAAGTAAGCAATTCAGAAAACAACATTATAACAACTTAAATTCTTAGATACTTTTTTTAGCTCCCAGCAATCAAATTACATGAGTAAACATACACTGGTGTGCAAAAATTAAGGACGAAGTCGAAAAATTAGCATATCAGATGAACGAAGAGGCAGAGCGGACAGAAAGACCAATCAGGAGATTAAGTAAGGTGATGTACGGTAGCACATGCACAAATATGCAGGTAGACGTAATGGGGGAGTGTCTGAGTAGTATAAATCATGTTGTCGGTGTAAGATCAGTATTTCTGGCAAAGAGATTGCACGCCATATAGCAGTTAAAATCACACCGAGTTGCTGCCTCAGCGAGAAATGGCGAATAATCATTCTGTTAGACGCCATCTGGATGCTTTTGCCCGAGGTCGAATCATTGGGAAGTTGGAGGAAGGCCGCAGTGTGACAAGTATGGCTGCAGAGTTCGGAATTGCTCACAGCATCGTTTCACGACTTTGGAGACAATTTCAAACTACAGGAACAGCTATCCGGGGGGTTAGTAGTGGTCGTCCACGAGGAACCACACCCACAGATGACCGGTATATTGCCTTACAGGCCAGAAGAAACAGGCGGCAGACAGCGGGAGAAATCGCTAGACACACGACACAGGCGACTAGACGACCGATATCGCATTTTACCGTGGCCAGAAGACTGCACGGTGGTGGTCTGTTTGCACGATGCCCTGTACGGTATGGCGTTCTCTGTGGTGCCGGGAACACCGGAATTGGAGAGACAATGAATGGGGACGAGTACTCTTTACAGATGAGAGCAGATTCAGTCTGAGTAGCGATTCTCATCGCATACTCATCTGGAGAGAGCGGGGATGCAGCAATCATCCCTCGAACATCATTGAAAGGGACAGGTATGGAGGTGGCGGTGTTCTCGTTTGGGAAGGCATCATGCTTGGTAGTCGTACAGACCTTCACATCTTCGACGCAGGTTCAGTCAACGAGACCCGCTATTCTAACGAGATTCTTCTTCCATATGTGCATCTTTTTAGAGGCGCTATGGGTCCGCAGTTCCTTTTCATGGACGACAATGAACCATGTCATCGCACAGTAGCTGCCGAACAGCTCTTAGAGAGTGAGGATATTGAACGTATGGATTGGTCGGCACGATCTCCGGATCTCAATCCCATGGAGCATGTATGGGATTTTCTAGGCAGACGCTTGGCAGCTCGTACCTTACCACCAGTAACGATTCCGGAGCTTCGATTGGCGCTGCAAGATGAAAGGGCAACAATGCCATAACAACTCATTGACACCCTCATTCTCAGCATGGGCAGATGCTGTGAAACCTGCCTAGCAGTCAGGGGAGATCATATCCCCTATTAAAGACCGGATGTTTCTTGCTGGACACCCACCACATGGATGTTTCGGCCTTCAATCGCATTGCGCTCCATGCTACTTTTTCAATAAAGCTTCTTTTTATCCCTCTGATTTCTCTTTTAGTAAGTGTTGCTTACATTATTCATGTCCTTATGTATTGGGGATCTTACGGTATTAAATGTGTTGATTTGGAAAGCTTTTGTACAAAGTTATATTGAAAAAATCGTCTCGTCCTTAATTTTTGCACACCAGTGTAGTTTGCATTTAAACAGCATTATGGGCCCAAAGGTCAGACAGTTTTATAACATTCCCTGAAAGAAATCTCTGCATATAATAATAGAGGGAAGAGTCTGTCTGTGTGTGTCTTTCGTTTGTGCTGTGTATAAGTTAATAGACCCAGGGCTACAAAATTTGGTACACAGGTGCATCTAGACAAGAGCCAGTGCTCCTTGAAGCAATTTTTTTTTCAAAATTCTAATGAGTTTTTTAAATTTTATGTTTTTTGATGAAATTGCATCAAATTGATAATTCTCTCTCATTATATCAGCAACAAATGCTCACGTTGTTGATGATATATCACTGTTGACATTGATGTTTATATCAGCACTGTTGCCACTCAGAAAATAAGAGTGATAATTCTGCACAGTTTTTAAATTTAATGTTTCTCTTGGATACTAAAGGTTTGTGGAGAGAAGGCAATGGGAAGTTCGTTAATTTACACTGCTGGCCATTAAAATTGCAACACCAATAACGAATGATCTGACGAATGTCAAAATCACATGAAAGGAAGAAGAATTTGGGATATGCAAATGATTATTTTTTCAGCGTATTTAGACAAAGCTGGAGGAAGAAACGACATCTGAAGCACTGCATAAATGAAAAGTTGTGTAGTGAATTTTTCTTTTGGAAAGCACTTTGTGAGGTTGGAATTTGCTCACAATATCATGGTATGCCTCAAATAAGAAGAGGAAATGCTTACCAGCAAGTTTCAAAATTAGATAGAGGCAGGATTGTTGCTTATCAAAAGTGTAGATTATCGTTCCATGATATCACCTGTCGCACTGGTCAATATCCAACCATTGTCATGCAAATATGGAATCAATGGATTGCTGAGGGTCATACTGAGCGGCATACAGGATTTCAACGCCCTCCCATGACTAATGCCAGAAAAGGCAGATATATTGTGAGGTATGCCCTGCAAAACGTACAACAACATCACGGACCATTAATCAGGAAATGAGCATTATTGCAGCATGCCCAGTATCAGCTCGTATGGTGCGTCGACGTTTGCAGCAACGTGGACTATCAACAGGGTGACCATTACTTCAGCTTTCCTTGGCAATGCAGCATAGACAGAGGCGGCGACTCTGGTGCTCCAAACGACAAAGCTGGGTACAGGAGTGGCAAAATGTTGCCTTTTCAAATGAGTCCCGGTTCTACGTGCAGTATTCTGATGGTCGTATGAGTGTCTGGAGTGTCCGAGGAGACCGAAAGTCGCCTGCTTGCCTTCGATATCAAAATAGAGGCCCTGCTCCTAGTGTGAAGATTTGGGACAGCCATAGGGTAGATGACATGCACATCTCTAGTTTGGATGGATGGTAACTTGAACGCAGATGGGTACATTTCTGACATCTTACGTCCAGTGGTTGTGGCCCATGTTCGATGCCTCCAAATCCCGTATCCCAACAAGATAATGCAAGACCACATGTTGCACATTGTGTTCTGATCTTTCTCGATACACAGGGTATTCGATTGCTGCCCTGGCCTGCATAGTCTCCAGATCTGTCACTCACTGAAAACATCTGGTCATGGACTGCTGAGGGACTGACCCACCAACCCTCTCCAACTAATATGGTTGATAAAGTGTGGAATAGACATGAAGCAGTATGAATTGCCCGTTTCTGTCATCCAAGCTCAGTTCGACTCCATGCCTAATGGGGTAAGGGCCATTTTAGCTGCCAAGGAATGGCAGCTGTTTCTATTATTTTCGCACCCCTGTAAACCTCCAAATTGCTTACAAATTTAATCATTTTGTCTTCACGCCATAACTGTTTACGTGCAATAAATATCTTGTTTGTATTTGCTTTCCCTCATGGTGTTGCAATTTTAATGGCCAGCAGTGTATTTATTACGATAATTAACCCTTTGTGGCCGTATGTCCACTCTCAGCCACCAAAGCCTTTTACCGTTCCGGTCGTATGTCTGCTCTCAGCCACCATAGCCTTTTTACCATTCCGGTCGTATAGCTGCTCTCAGCCACCACAGCAAGGAACTATACGAATCGTATACTGTATGCATTCGTGTATCAGTTTACACTTTTCCTATACAAACCTCAATGCCTAAAGAATCTATTCACGAACCAATACAGTTCTATTGGAGAAAACGATCCATCGATTGGAGATAAATAATCGTTTGCATCGACTTGGAGATAACGTAATCTAATCTAAACAAAAATTGTGACCCAGCGCTCACCATGCAAGACGTAGTGGCGAGTGAGTCGTCTTTTGAACGTAATGAAATCAACAACATTCGACGATACCATGTAGAATTCCAAAGAATATTTTATAAATTGTATTTAACAGTAATTAGACATTCTCTCTTCTTAAAATATTCCAAAATAATTCCCCAAAATGGCAAAAAGAAAGTTACCGCAAGAAGTGTTCGATGAAATTGACAATAGTGATGAAGAGTTTTATTTTGGCCTCTTGAATACTGACTCTGATAGAGAAAGTGATAACGATTGCAGTGACTCTGATAGTGACATAGTTCCTGTGAAGCGACAAGTAAGGCAGTTAATAATATCTAGCGACAGGGAAACAAGAAGAAAATGAGAATAGTAATATAAACGAATTTACTACTTGGAGAGACGTTACGTACACAGATCAGCCACAATCAAAAACTAATTTTCGACGGGACAGAAGAAAAATATCACACGGAGAATTATAAAAAACATAATTTTTATATAAAAACATATCAATAGATGAGTGTATTGAATAAAGATATATCTAAAGTTCACAAAAGAATTACTAAATCTTGTTTATGCATTGTAAACTTGCGTGTTATGTATCCCTGCTCTATCGACGGAAATTAATTCCAACCAGCACAATACCCATCTCCAAATTTAATCCGACCACAAAGGGTTAATATTTGTATTAAGGGACATTGCTTATTTCACTGTAAATTTTTTTATATGTAATACAATTTTTTTTTCTTTTTTTTCCTATTTTTGATAAAATATATTTTGCAAAGTAAAATTCTGTGCAGTTTTTAAATTTAATTTTTGGGGTTCCCTTTAGGTATTTCCCCAGTACATTTAAAAGCCAGATGAAGGCTGGTCGCATAGCAGCTAGTATTTAATAAATAATGAAATCGTAAGCTAGTTAAAATACATGTTACATGCATTCACAAATTACACACAGGAAAACTTGCATTATTTTGTCTAATGCTATGTCAACATCAATTGCTTTCTGAACTTTTGTTGACTTAAATCAGTCAGATGCAGATTTGCCAACAGACAGTTAGCCCAAATCTAGCCATATAACAGGAATAAATTTACCATTACAACAGTATCCCTCCCACTTTTTTTAGTTGGCAATACTTTTATAAAATAGAATGTTCTGCAGACCGCCTTACTCTTGTCCCCTTCGAAAGTAATTTTTTTAACATATGTTACTACAGTCAAACACTGAAAGTCCGCAAACCTGAAATCAGCGTTGCCTCTCAAAATATAAATATTTAGTTTATGGGTTCCGGAAACCGCAGCATGGAGTATGAAATATCGACTAAAAAAAACTTACCGGATAATGACATCATTGTTAAACATAGAAAATGCCGTGCTTCGCAAAACAAATATTTATTACTGAGATATGCAGACGCAGAGTTACATGCAAAGAAATACAAGCAAGCAGAATAATACAAGCAGAGTAATACAAGCAAGGATAAGCGGTTACAGAGGTCATATATATAACTTTACAACAGATCATGGTTTAACAAATCATAAACAAGACACAATAAATAACCAATCAAAAGTAACATACAGAATGAGATTTAAGTTTCAGAATAATTTGGACCTGACTGAAAGCTAATGAATGTATCGGACGTGACAGAAAGCTATACTTCCTTTTAACCAGTAAGAATGCGACTACAAATATCTCAACAATCATATTTATCGAATAATAATGAGTCATAACGGAAATACCAAATTATTGACATCATGATAAAAGTTTTTTCCCCCTCCAATCTGCATTGAGGTAAAAAAGATGATGATTAACTCTACTCTTCTTTCAAGTTCACGATTCACGTTGTTTTACTTTCTGAGCTTTGTTATTTCACGAGATTGTTTAGTGTTGCCCTTTTTTTATCCGGAAATTTTGTGGGTAAATTAAGAATATTTTAAATTACAGTGCGTTTTAATACGACAGATAAGAAACGCACTTGTGATTTTACTGCTTGCAACGTTGAAAAATGTAAACACGTTGCATTGACAGTTATGCAAAAAGTGGAAATTCTGCAAAAGATGGAGGCAGGCGCTACTCCTCAGTTTATAGCAGAATCATACGGAATTGCGACACGGACTGTATACGATATATGGAAAAATAAAGAAAAGCTGTTGAAATTTTACAGCAACAGTGATTCTAACACCCGAATCCGAAACCGGAAATCTTTACACGAGGCGAAATCGGCAAACCTCGATGCTGTCTTGTACGAGTGGTTCCAGCAGTGGCGGAGTGATGGGATACCAATTTCAGGACTAATCCTAAGAGAAAAGGGGAATCAGATTCATGCTGATTTAAAAATAGGGCTCTACTCTTATGTGCACCCTCACGTTGCCAATTGTGGTGATATGTGTCCTGCGCTGGTTTTTGGCACGACTGCATGTTCTGCGATGGTTTGGGGATGATGTTGTTTGTATGGCAACCCTTTTGATGCTGAAATTTACTCTTTCACTGCAGTGCTTTTATTTGCACGTTGGTTCGTGTCATGCGGGTTTTGACATGGAATGTTGCAATGAAGATGTGGTGGGAAAATTTCAGTCATGTATTTTAGATTGTGTGCTAAGTAAATTTAGTATTAAAAGGTACGATGTTGGAGTTGTTAATGAGTCTTTTGTTCACGGGTGTGTTTATGTGGATCAAAGTGTATTTTTGGATTTCCTGTGGGAGTCAGGACTTCTGAAACCAAGTTTGGCGTGTAAAAAGTGCGGAGCTGATATGAGCAGTTGTACGAAGAGGGGCGTTTCTGATAGACTTGTGTGGGTTTGCAGGCATATAGTTGCTGGTAAAGTATGTGGCTGTCAGCGGAGTTTAAGATTTGAAGTGTGGTTTTTGTGTAGTAAGTTAACTTTAGAAGAAGTTTTTTATCGTTACCTTTGGAATTTTGAATTACAGAAAGACGTGTGATATCACAAAATCATGGAACTTTTGTTCACAGACATTGTGTGACTGGCGAAATTTTATTCACGAATGTATGCTGGATTTTGTATGTTCTTGATATTTCTGCTGTTCGAAGACGCATTCATTATGGTAAGTGCATTTTATTGTTTTTATTTTGTAGAATGTTATGTTCATTGTTTTTAAGTATGACTTTCTGTTGTTTTTGTTTGTAATCTATTTTAGTTATTTTGGTTTATTTTGTTGATTAGTGCTCAATTCGTAGATTTTTTTTAAAATTTAAACAAAAACCTGTATACAAGGTATTCTTTGAAATTTGTTGTTGTTATATTAATTTATTTAAGCGAGGTGTGCATAGTTCGTAGATTCCTTTGCTGCCTAGATTGTGCATTTCGTGGATTTTTTTTAACTTTAAACAAAATGCTGTGTACATGGCATTCTTTGAAATTCATTGTTGTTATGTTAATTTATTTAAGTGAGGTGTGCGTAGTTCATAGACTCCTTCACTGCACCGATTGTGCAATTCTGTGTATTTTTTTAAGCTAAAACATATCGCTGTGTACATGGATTCTTGTCAAATATTTTTGGTTAAACTTTACGTTTCCGCTATCTAATTTTTTTGTTTTTGTTTTGCATTTTTAGCTTAAATTGTGTGTTCAAAACATGGTTTTTGCAGGTGCCGCGTTTTTAGACACATTTTAAGCTTAAATTTCGAAATGTACACAAAAAATTTAGATAGTAATATGAAACCGTGGTGTTTCTCACCAAAATGTAACCAAGCGAGGGCGTATATAAGAGTAGTTCCAAAAATAGAGGAGCCTAATGTAAATTAATAATATAATCTGTTTATATATATAATAATAATTTAATGCATATAATAAATTAATGTATTAATGCATATAATAATTTAATTAAATGTATCTAATATGCCTTATTTATTTTGCACTTTTAGTCTGAATATTATCTTTTCTGCCTTGAAATCTGCACAACCTCTGGTCCGAAGCTTTTTGGATTTCTGGACTTCTACTATACCCGTATGCATACATTTTCAAAATACGTTTAATTTTATAATGCTATTAAATAATTTTGTTAACAGAAGAAAATTTATATCCGTTTTTAATAGTTCAAGGTTATAAGAGTTTGGAGAATCTTTATCTTAGTTACTAAAAATTAAATAAATATTGATTGGAATTAATGAGATGGATGAGCTCGACATTTCTTGCATAACTGCTTTTTGTTTTAATGTATACTGGTACGAAGCATCACAGTCAAAGTGCTTTAAACAGGGTTGCCACCCAAACAGGAAAATGAAATTCCCCAACTTTTCTAGGTATGTTTTCAGAAAATTCCAGTCTATCCACGTAGTGCACGTTGGATGTACTGAGAGGTAAATTAATTATGGTGCCATTTGAAAATACAAAAGTTTGGCAATTACATATTGACTTAACCCCAAAGCATTACTATCATAACTATAATAGTTGTTTTCTCCGCTGAAAATTCTTGATTAGAATCTGCTAAAAAATCGTTTTTTGGGAGAACCGCCATATGAAATTCCCTAACTTTGCCCGATTCTTCAGGTTTTCCAGGTAGTGTGGCAACCCTTAAATTCTTCCTGCATTATAATCAGCAGGGCCAGCAAAAGCGGGAGATGGAAAGGGAGGCAAGATTTGCATGGACGAAAATTCAAAGTCGTATAAAGGATTTATTTTCTCTTTGGTGGGGGACGACATCACAGGGGTTTATATTCTAAGTCCAAAGTCTCAACGTTTATACAATTTATTTAATGACTAGACTCCCCAATTAAGCATCTTGGTGTGTTCGTTCATGCGTTTGTACAGAAAGACAAAAAGCATATAAAAAGCCACTTGAAGAACTTACCCATTAGACATGCAGGGGTGCCAGAGGTAAAGAACTGAAGTTTTATAATCAGTTATTTTCATTTAAGAATCTTTATTACATTTTGAACATTAAGTTGGCTTCACGGGCTTTGCCCATACTCCGCTGGGAAATGCTGCATTTGATAGTCAAAATGAAATACTGCAAACTATTGATAGTATAAGAGAGAAAATTGTACTATCTCTTCGAAAAGCCAAATATTATTCTATAATTTTAACTCCAGATATTAGCAAAACTGAATAAATGAGTGTCCTCATACGTTTTGTCCTCTGCAGTGATCGAGCGGCAGAAATCAAGGAGCATTTTTTAGGCTTTATTAAGGTTGATGCTCCGACAGGTAACGGCCTATGTGAGACAATAATGGAAATGTTGAAAATGTGGAACATTCCCCTTGATGATATGAGAGGCCAGGGATATGAAAACGATGCAAATACAGGGTGTGAATCAGAAGTTTCAAGACTGGTTCATTTGTGAGTAGGGGAGCACCGTTTGTGAGTAGGGGACCGGTTCCGTCGGGTAGGGAAAGTAGTGGGGGGTCTCAGGGAACGAATTGACGCTGTGGCAGTTTCCTCCAGAACCCTGGAAAGTGGGCATCGCTTGCAGCGTGAGTGTGTGTCATTGACATCGGTCAAAAATTGGGAGAGGCGAAAATGCAGCAGCACATGAAGCAATGTTATGTGATTAAGTTTTGCGTGCGACTGAACAAAACTGAAATGGAGACTCTCGGTATGATTCAAGAGGCCTTTAAGGAAGAAGCCATGTCCCGCGCAATGGTTTTCATGTGGCACAAACATTTCAAAGATGGCCACGGGAATGTTGAAGATGACTACTGCTCTGGAAGGCCATCATCAAGCCGAACGGATGAAAATGTGGAGAGAGTGCGGGAACTTTTAAACAATGACCATTGTCTTAGTATTAGATTAACTGCCGATGAACTGGGACTCAATCAGAGTATGGTGTGGAGGATTGTGACAGAGAATTTGATGATGCGAAGTGTGTGCCAAACTGGTGCCAAAAGTTTTGTCGGTGGATCAGAAGAAATGGTGCATGTCTGTTTCCTAGGAAATGCTCCAATGGTTGAATGTTGATCCGAACCTTCTGGAGAAAGTGGTTACTGGTGATGAGACCTGGGTCTACGAGTACGATCCTGAGTTGAAGCGTCAAAGCTCAGAATGGCACACTGTTTTCTGGCCAAAGCCCAAGAAAGCTCGCATGAGCAAGCCACGTGTTAAGTGCATGCTGATTTTTTTTTATGGTAAAGGAGTGATTCACAAGGAGTTTGTTGTTGCTTGTTGCATGGACAGACTGTCACAGGTGACTTTTATGCTGGAGTGCTCCGCCTCTTGAGGGATCGAGTCCGCCGCATCTACACGGCGATCAAGGGCGATTGGATTCTCTACCACGACAACGCGACCTTTAAAGTTTTGGTCAAGTTCAACGTGACAACACTGTTGCAGCCACCCTACAGCCTCGACTTGGCTCCAAGTGACTTTTTCCTCTTCCCCCAAATCAAGACAGGCCTAAAAGGGAAGCAATTTGACTCCATCGAAGCCATCCAGCAGGCTTCGACAAGAGCCCTTGACAGCATGACACTCGAGGCCTTCCAGAAGGGCTACAAAAAGTCGAAGACGCACTGTGTTGATGTCTTGAAACTTTTGAATCACACCCTGTATGAAAGGGATAAAAAATTATCTTCAAAATAATACAGTACAAAGTCCGTAATCTGGACTAGTCGGGACTTCGGCGATTCCGGATTATAGATCCTCAATTTAAATCTGCTAAGAGGGCATACAGAAATTATACAATTAAAAATATTTAATTTATGAAATAAAAAGCAATTATGATCTAAAGGGTATCAAAATGTACAAAAAAAAGCTTAATATTTATTTGTTTACTTTATTAAACATTTCTTTTAATGTAAGTTGTTTAAATTGCTTCGTTTTTTGTGCTAATACTTACTCTTTAATTCTATAAACAGACATAATTTCTGGTTCAGTTACAAAGTTCTATTGTTCAAGTCCTGTAATTGCTGTGTCGAGAATACCAAATACTTGTCAATCGAAATTTTTTCGTTTTCAATAACCTCTCTGTCACTTTCTTCACTATCGGAAGCGGTATTTTCTGGATCTACAATCATACTACAGATTTTGCCGTCCGTTACTAGATTGATGATTGGGGCATTGTCGTCACAATGAAAAACTTCTGTTATATCATCTTCATTTATTACCGCTTCTCGACATTTCTTTACAAAATCCAAAAACTGGAAAATTTCACCTTTAGTTTGCGATGCCCGAAAACCTTCAAATTCACTGTTATCATCTTCATCGTCCTCACCATGAACTATGGTAGCTGGCCATAAATTATGCCAAGCATTTTTTAACATATCTGGAGACACATCCTCCCACGATCTTGCGATGCTCCACACAGCAGATTTTATGCTAAAAAATTTCAAAAAGTCTTGAATAGTCTTGCCATTGTTCAAGAAATTTAACACAGATTTTAAAAATGCTACTTTATATTTGCATTTCAGCATGTGCACTATTCCCATATGCATAGGCTGAATGATAGACGTAAGATTTGGAGGGAAGAATAATACGGATACATTATCTTTCACTAAAACTTTAAGTGAAGTATGCACCGAACAGTTGTCAACAATCAGGACTATTTTTGAGTCAACAGGTAAACCAACCGAATTCAAATGTCGCCGAGCCTCGGGTCTAAAATTATTTTCAAACCAATAATTCATCAACGCTTGTGTCATCCATGCTTTTTTATTTGCGCCATATATAACGGGGAAAATCGTTACTCCTTTAAATACTCGAGGTCGTGCATGTTTTCCGATTACGAAAAGTTTGCACTTGTGCGTTCCTGCAGCATTTGCGCACGCTACAATTGTTAGTCTCGCTTTGGAATCTTTGACACCAGTTGGAGCCTTTTCTGTAGAGGTTGCCAAGATATTTTGCGGTACATATTGCCAGAAAAGACCAGTTTCATCAGCGTTGTAAATTTGTTCTGGAGATAATTGTTCACTAGTAATGAGTTCAATGAATTCATCTGCAAATTGTTCAGGAGCTTCAGTATGAGCTGAAGCTTTTTCACCTGAAATTTTTAATTGTCTTACACCATGGCGATTTTAAAATTTGGTTAACCAACCTGTCGAATAGCACTCAATGTTTAAGTTCATTTCTTCATGAAATATTTTGGCTTGAGCCATTAGCATTGGACCCATCAATGGCACGCCCTCGCTGTGATGCTGTCTGACCATTCAACCATCACTTTATCATGATCGTCACTTTTAGTATAAGGAACCTCTTTTCTGTTATTCATCGCAAGTGGGGTGTTGGAATCCACAAAAAAATTCAAAAAGTTCCTTTTTTTTTTTCCTTATGTCATATACAGTTGACTTTCCAATGTCACACTCCTTGCATAATTTTGAGATGGATATACCTTTATCCATTTTTTGCAGCAATTCCACTTTTTGTTTGTTGGACATCGAAACATGCATTCGCTTTGTAGATCCTTTGGCAGCGCCAGAATTGGAAACTCTTTTTGACATTATCGCAAGTTCAAGATTAATTTTTATAAAATTGCTCTAACAGTCCACAAAAAATAATAACCCGGATCCAATCAGAAGATTAAGGAACAGTGCAATCTGCAACATTAATTGAAATGCCTTAGAATCAGAAAAGATAATTGGAGCCTAGCTTATACTACTGAATGAATATCCGACCTGCAGTTACTACGAAGTGGAATAAGTTAGCTTATGCTGTCTGTTATACATTAAACCTGCATGTGTAAAGCATACAAAAAAAAGAAAAAAAGAAAAAAAAAAGAAAACGTTTGTGGCTTTGAGGTCTGGATTACAGATCATTCCAGATAATGGACGTCCGGATTACGGACTTTGTACTGTATCTTAAAAATAAATTTTACTGCATTTTGTGTTCCTCATGCCCCTCATAGTTTAAATTTAATGATTAATGATGCTGTAAAGGTGAGTGCAGATACAGTTAGTTCTTTTTTGACAATTCAAGAATTATACACTTTATTTCCTTCTCCTCCTAAATGATGGGCAGTTCTTTTGATAAATATTTCCTTTTCAACCTTAAAACCCCTCTCAGACACTCGATGGGAAAGCAAAATTGAAGCCATTAAGATATCAGCAAAGAGAAATCTATGAAGCTCTTTTTTAAATATCCAAACGTGAATGCTTTTCAAAAGAAGTGCAACATGAAGCACAAATTCTGTGTGCCAAAATCAAGGATTATAAATTTATTTGTTCCTTGACACTTTGGCATGATTTGCTTAACAGGATTAATCCTGTCAGCAGAATTGCAAGAAAAGGGTGTGAGTGTTACAGTAGCCTTAAAGGCAATAAGTTTAAAACTGTTGAAGAAGTCCAACGAAGGAGAAAGCAATGTCACATCGATTACAAAAATGCAGACAAATCTACTTAATGTCCAGGAAAGAAGTTATTGCAAATGTCTTTTTTAGAATTTTGGATATTGACTGGGCATTGTTAAATGAAAGATATGATGCAATGAAAAATCAATGCGATAATTTTAGCTTCCTGAGTAATTTATCAGAAATCGATAATGTAAATTTGAAAATAAAATGCAGTAAATTAGAAAAATTGTTACAATGTGGCGACAATAAATATTGTTATGAAATGTACAGGAGCAGTAAGATGGCTTTCCTGCAAAGCAGTTTTAGGGTTGCCACATTTGGCGAGAAATTGCACATTTGGCGATATAACATGAACGGTTGGAGAACCTTCTGGAACGAACTCTTACCGGTTTAGCCCAGAATGTTCCCGAACACAAGCCGAAAGCTATATAAACCCTGTTGGCCTGCAGTCAGTTAGTGTGTGTGCCTTGTCTAGCGAGCTGATAGTCATTGAGCGAGTGTCTTGAAGTCTAGCGCCGAGGTCGTCGTCGAGTGCATCAGGAGAGTCTTTTAGTGCATCGCAAATTACTGCATCGTCGAGTTTTGTCTTAAACTGTGCTGAGTCGAGAGCTATACTCTTGTGTATCGTCGAGTGCATCGTGTGGAGAGTCTCGAGAGTACGTGGAGTTCCGAGAACAACCAAGCAGAGTTGGGAGCTGTACTCGGCTGCTTTGCAGTGAAGCTGTCTCCATCGTTATTGCCTGACAGTGTGAAGGCTGTGTCACTGATTGTTCCAACGTGTTTATAGTAGATCTCCGACAACTGTAAAAAGTGTTATTACTGTCCTTATTAACATTGGCTAAATAAAGTGTGTTTCGATACTTCATCAAGTATCATCGTTATTCACTCCAAATCCACGAACCCCATACGAACGTGAACGAAGAAAATAACACATAACACAACAACTGGTCTCAGAAAAGGAAAAACGTAACAACTGGTGTCAGAAGTGGGATTTGAGGGTGAATGCCAGTGACAAGACCAATGGAAGATCTATTAAGACAGCTCGTGACTGCCTTTGCTGAATTCCATGAAAAGATGGAAGCTGGACAGGAGAAGTTGAAAGCTGGATATGCTGAGATAGAAGCCGGATAAGCTGAGATAAAAGCCGGATATGATGAGATAAAAGCTGGATATAAAGAGATAAAAGCTGGACATAAAGAGATAACAGCTGAGATCAAAGCCGGACTAAAAGAGAAGAAAGGCCAAAGAGAAGAGATAAATGGCGGCCAAGAAAATGTGTGAGAGCAACTCCAAAAGCTAAAAGTAGAGCTTACAGAAGAAACTGGAGGCATAAAAGACGATGTGGAAATGAGAGAAGTGGCATCTGAAGAATCAAAGGATGAAAAAAAGAAGGAAGTAGCTAATGAATTGCCTGAGAAAGATCAAGAAATGATGGAGGAAACATCTAACGGAGTTAAAGAAAAAGAACGAAAACATGAAGAAATAAAAGACAGGATGCAGAAGTACTCCATAACAAAATAGTAGCTTCGAAAGATATATTTTTACAGCCGGTATGAATAACCCATTCGATATTCTGAACTTAACTGTGTCAAACAATTTGTGTTTCCCGAACTTGGAAGATCATATTGACAATATTACATAGCATTCCTGTTAGAGTTGCTAGTAGCAAAAGATCATTTTCCAAATTAAAATTGATCAAGACATATTTACGGTCAAGTATATCACAGGAAAGATTCATAAATCTAGCTTGGATTGCCACTGAAAACAAAATCTGTCAAGAGATAGATGCAAAAGAAATTATAGAAAAATTTATAAATATAAAATGCAGAAAAATAACTATTCTCGATAAATTGTTAAAAAAATTTCAATAAATGCTTTCTTCAAAACTTCCTTTTCCTATACAAAAATAAAAAAAGGGGGGGTGACTTCAGCTATTTTGTAGGCGGATGCCGGATAACCTTGCGACGACACTGTCAGCAGGATAATAAAAATTAATACATACATGTATAGGCAGAAGTGGACGAGATATCAGAAGTCCATCATTGGTCATACAGTTATAGTTCTGCACACTAACTAAGAAGTTCTATCCCAATTTTGAAGAAAATACCCATACGAGCAGTCCCAGAGTCTCTTATTCCTCTTCCCCTACCACCAACCTATCAAATGGACTTTCAGTTTGCTGTGCATTTTAGCCACACAGACAGTACATGCTTACAAGCATCCATGCCTTCTCTGATATTCAAAATCAGCCTATTGGTATGTTAGTACATGTCATTAACCATTATACCTACTGAACGGCTAACACAAATTAACAGCAAAATAAATTCAAATCAACTTGTTACATAAAGCCTATTAGCAGTTGCTAAAAACCTATCCACTTGAAATGTTTTCCTATCTTTGATACTTTAGCATATTCTCTGAATTCAAAGAGTATGTCAGTATTGTTGCAATTATTTTATCTCATCATAATATCTAGTAAATGAATTAATACTAATGCAAATTCCATTATAGTATAGAAGACAAGGGAGGCTGCAAATTCAGATTAAAAGACTATCAGAGCTTAAAAGAATGGAGAAAAAGTTTCAGAAATAGCCTGTGAAGAAAAAGTATGATATTCAACCATTTTAGTGGTAATAAAAGGTGCGATCTGAATAAAAAAGATATTTAAAAATGCAGTGATGACACACTTACAAAAAAGGGGTAAGGGGAGAAGATGCCATTCATGAAATGGAAAACCTGTAAATTATGTGGACACATGATAATATTAGCAAGGATATTCTGAGTTCATTGACCATATAAAAACACCCCAACCTAGTTAATAAATTAAAAAGCTTACAAGCAATAAATAGAGAAAACAAACATTTAATGGTACAGCAGGAGCTGGTTAATGTGATCATATTTGCCCACAGCTAGTCCACATTTGAGAACAGTAAACGATGAGAAAATATCCTTCAAATCAGCTACAGAATTTAATTAATGTTATGCCGAAGTTCATTTATGAACTGTGTCTAATGTTTTGGGAAATTATTTAACCAATGTTGTACTTCTAATATTAATACTCGTACGGCATTTCTTGTATCAGTATTTGTAGAAAATTCACTGATTTCATCTTTGCATTCTTCAGACAGTTTATTACATCATATACCTAAATTTCTTTTGGAAAGTACCTGGTAGGTATCTTCTATCTAAAAAAGAAAGATCTGTACTTTATCTTCTGAAAATCAACAAAGTTATTAAAACTCTACTTCAAAACAAACAAAAGGCTGCTTTTTTGCTTAATTTTTTAAAAGGTTGGCTAAAATAAAATCCAGAAAGTTTGTTGAATTAAGCTCTTACTCCATGACATTTTTCAGCCATTTGGCAATTTTTAAAATTTATTTTGACCTTATCTGGAGAATTTACTTTGGTCTGAAAAATTCATTTGAAAACAATTTAATAATAATAACCAAATTATTGATCATAAAATGCGATTTATTTTCCATGTTTTCTTATGCAAACTGGCAGGACATCAGGAATTCAATAACCGTATCCAAATAACAATTTTAACTGCAATTTACATTAAACGGTATCTACTATAGCAAAAGTTGGTTTTATCAGTTTAAAAATCAATATAGTTTACATAATACACTTATAACAGAAAACGTTGCTGATTCTAAAGCTACTGAAAATTTTAGGAAAAGTCTATATAAAGTGATAAAAGATGAAGGTCATATGTCAAACATACTTAAAACTGGACTGCTCTAAGAAATTGTCACAAGAAACTTTCACCTAGAAAGCAGCTGCATCTGTGCCCAGTTATAAAGTATTTAAAGCACTGGCAAGAATAAAATTGCCAGTCTATCCCGAAGCTTGGATGACAGTTGTTTATGAGAACTGATTTTTTAATCATTTTATTCTAGACGTATGTGCATACGGTCTTGAAACATTCCTTTCAAAATTCTTTTGTAGCTCCATTCCAAGAAATTCACTTTGTATTGGCAATTTAAACAAAAATATAAATGTGATATATGTATGAGCACAACAGTTATGATTAAAATTATGGATCAAGGTTTAATGGTTACATTCAAATGATGTTGTTTACAAACTATTATTATGTGCACATGGGTTTGGATTGAGTGCACACAGAATTGATGACAGCTTCATAAAATTTATTTTACCGAAAGAAACACTTTACAGTTCTGAAACTTTCCACAAAAATACTTGTACAGCTCTTTCCAGTACGACAGAACACAATTAGTAGTTACCACTTCAAACTATTAAGGATGTTAAACACGATGCAATGCAAATCATCCTAAACAGCAAAGCTCACACATCTTAATACTCCAAAATTGATGCCGAACTAAAAACTGAGAACTAATGCTCTCTCCGGTCTTATATAGTTCTCCCAAGGCCGCCGAGCACTTTCCAGTACTTTCCATTTCTCAAAACCACTGAAAAGCATATAAAGTTGCATCTAAGGGCTGGTCACAGTTACATGTAGTGATCAAATACAGTACTAATTATAGTCAGACAGGGACTGGACACAAATGTTGTTAAATGGTTGCCAAGTTTGGAGACTACTCGCAATTGTTTGCCAAATTTGGCCAAAAAAAATATTTGCCAAAACCATCACCAATTTAGTGAGATTGCCACTTATCTCAATGTCAAATAGACTTCTTATTTTCCCAGCAAAGCTTTGCTTCCTTCATGCAAGTCATGTTACATTATACAAAATTCACAATACTACATTTTCTTTGAAGCAATGACAGTAGCTGAAAATGACACTTAATATCACGTTTTGAAAAAAGTATATCGGCTTATATATCATGAACACTGGAACTTTATGTAAAGAAATTTCAAAACAATGCATGTGAGGAATTTGAAATAAGTTGGTGCTGCAGGGGTAACTGGAAAACTATAATAAGAAGATATCCTGAAACAAACTGATGAAGAAATTGTTGGTTTTACACTGTATCTAGACACTAGAATGGAGGGTGTAGAAGAATTGATGGGTTGTGAAGATTTTACTGACTGTGACAATCTGATTAATTTCCAAAATGAAATAGTTGTACAAGGAAAGAATAATGATGAAAATGAAAAAAAAAGAAAATGTTGAAACAATTTACTACAAAATGATTACTTGAAGTATTTTCTATATTAAATTGTGACACTCCAAAATATGGTTCAAAACACTTACCCTTTCACGAAAGTTGAAAAATGCAAATTCAAGAAGCTGTCGGAGACTATCACAAGATATTTGGGAAGGGGGCAAGTGAGAGACAATGTTAACCAATTTTCATATTTAAAGAACTACTCCCAATAACAACGAATCATATTAATGAGTAACAATTACTCACCTGTTATTTTTAATTAAAGACGTTTATATGTTTTTTGTGGTACACCTTTTTGCCCTTTCTGATTATTCACTCCTCACCAAAAAGTTGAGAAGTTGTTACTTACTTTGGAGAGCATTCGTGAACTCTGTGGCAACTAATTTTGGTAAAGCTGTTGTACAAAAGGCAGCAACCATTTTCAAAATGGTGATACACTAAGAATTCCTTACAAGAGCAATTGATCAAAAAAATTTTAAAAGCAAGAAACAATAGTAATAAATCAGATTGGATAAACCTTTTTTAAGAGATCTTTCTGTAATTTTTTGATGTTGTCCTCCCCATGTACACACAAAAAATTAATGAATTGCACAAACACAGCAGTGAGCACCAGACACTACATGCATATGTGTGGGTTGCCGCATAAATACTTTTGATACTGCGAGTTGTTACATAACCATTTTAGTGACATACTGCTTTGCTTCATGAATACCTTTTCGTGGCTTTTCGGTGGGGGGGGGGCGTTTGCGAATAATCAGAATGTACTGTGTTTCATTACCAATTTTTCTTGTTCTCTGAATTTTATTGATTTATTATTCTTGGATGGAATTCTTAATGGCTCAGCAAAAAGTTAGTCATTAATCAGCTCAAGAATGTTATTCAGAGTTGGCCAAATTAGCTCACAACAATAACATTTTGGTGACATACTGCTTTGTTTCATGAATACCTTTCCGTGGCTTTTTGTTGTGCGGGGGGGGGGATGAGGGTTTGTGAATAATCAGAATGTACTGCGTTTCATTACCAATTTTTCTTGCTCTCTGAATTTTATTGATTCATTATTATTATTATTTTATTGATTGGATAGAATTCTTAATGGCTCAGCAAAAAGTTAGTCATTAATCAGCTCACGAATGCTATTCAGAGTTGGGGAAATTAGCTCGCAACAATAATTAAACACTAGTAGCACTGTGTACTGAAATTAACACTTAGCAAGCATGCACCAGCAGTGCATAGTCAGTTGTAAAAATGCAGCAGTGCATAGCCAGGTAGAAAAGATGAACAGAAAGGAGAACTCATGCCTAAGTTGCTTGACAAGTGTCATAGATTTCGCCTTACCCCTATTAAAGCATAGTCATTCTAAATTAGAAAGCTCAGCATTTAATTTTATTTCTAATAAGCCTCTTTTTAATTCAGTCTGCTTTAAGATATTCCAGACAAGTACCAGATAGCTCATAACTAGTACACTAGAAGTTCATTTCTGCAATGAATTTTTTTTGTTGATAAGTTCATCTCTTAACCAGAACTCGCTCATAATAATAGACAGTGAATTATTCTCAAGAACCTACTTGGAATAAAAAAATATTGTGTACACATGTTACAGTAAAATTGGTTGTAAAACAAATTTTACATTTTGTCATCAGTTGCTATTTAAGCCATTACACTGGTAACAATACAAAGAAAAATTTAACTTCTTTCTCTTCAAATCTTACACATCTAAGCAGTTCATTTCAAGCAGGTCTGATGTGAAAAAAATTAACGTCCACTACTAGAGCGTGAATTTTTTTTTTAAAGTCTTTAAATATTGATCATTTTGTTTGTGATTTGATGGGGTTATTATGACTGATTTGATATTAAATGATAAAAATATAGTTATGTTAGAAGCCTTTAAAATTTCAATGAATGCACTTAAATTGACAACTACTGGTACACTTACTCCACAGATACAAATATCCGAGATTTCAATCCGGGTCTAAAGATAAATTATTCATTGATCCAATGGTACCTTGTAATATGTTTGCCTTGAAATACATCGAACTTGATACTCATCTTGTTTAAACAAGAAAGTTTTTGTTTGGTATATGACTCATGTTTGATGAGTCACTACAGTGGGAACTACAATTGTTTACCTCTTTTGAGATAATGCTATGACGGCCCATAAAATTCAGTACACCTGTTGTTATTATTCAGTAAACAATCTGCATATAACTCTGAGTTTTCAGGTGATTTCGTGTTTTTCAAGTAAATGTTTTGTAATTTCAAGAGTTTCAGGAAAGTTAAGCAACAAAGAAAACTGTTGATCACTATGCAGATGGGGGGGGGGGAAAGATTGTTAGAAAGTATGAATATAGCATGGGTATCCAGAACTTACCTATTGTATACCATGCCTACATGGTATCTGTGAATGTGAAAAACAAAGACATTATTAAACTGGCTAACATTGTCAAAAGGGACGAAGACCAGAATTGTTACAACATGTGAAAAAAATTGCTTTTTATCTAGATAGCACAAAAACATTTACGTACAGGATCATGAGAAGTGCTTCATTTATATACAGTAAGTATTTCTTTCAATGCATCTGTATTTTAGTATTAAATGGTGTTACACTAATAACAATTGGACTTTTTTATAAAAATGAATTAATTATTTTCTCTTTATTTTTTATAGGAAATATTTGCTTATTATATGCCTAGTGTGGTACATAGCCAAGGATTTGGAATGAGTTAATACATACATTGAGGTGCCACACTATTTTTAAATATACATGCGACTCTGATGATAGAGTTAAGTATTTTGTCTTTGATTACAAATGTCCAATTAAAAATAAGAAAAAGAGCTAATGGGTTAGAGTAGATTTAAGGGTGCCCCTTGGATTATCGCCGAGTTGTTGTTTCATTTATGGTAACCTGAGTAGTTGAATGTTATGGAAACTCTATAATGACGTAATTGAGGTGAATTTGAATGATGGGAAAAGATTTCAAAAGGCTTGTTTGTGTGTCAGATTTTGAATGAGAAGTACGCTGTTATTTTGTGATTTGAATGGCTGAATGTGGTAAGATTCCAAATTTCTGTATGATTTGAAACAAAAGGAAAAAAGCGTTAATTGACTGGTGTATAAATGAAAGTGTACTTAGTAGCTTCCAGAGCTAAAGTGCTTAGTATGAAAACTTTATTATGATGTAACCAGTTGCGGTAAATTTTGAATGATGGGAAAGATTTGTAAGGGCTTGTGGTGTGTGTTGGTTAGGAAATACATTGCTTGATTTGTGGTTTACATAATTGGCAGAATGTGGTAAGATTAATTTGAAGTTTATCTAGGATTTAGAACGAAAGGGAAAAAAGCATTAATTGACTGGTGTGTAAATGAAGGTTTACTTAGTATCCAACATTAAGTGCCCTGTTTGTAAGGAAATATTATATCGTCAAACGTTGGAGGATATTTTTTACTCTTATTTTTGTAAATTTATGTGAGGACACCAATATACATACTCTAGTTCAGATAATTTTAGGAAGTTTTTGGATGCTGTTAAAGAATTTTGTTTGACTGAAGACACGGAAATTTGTAAATAAGGTAAGCGGATATTTCCTTTGTGTGCTAAGATGAATTTCCTATTTTATGTTATTTCATCATTCGGTTTAAAATGTAATTTATTGACATTATATATTTTTTGTTCGCTGCTTCTTTGACTTTTCAAGTGAATATAGATTGATGCGTACATGGACAAAGTCAAAGAAGTGCACAATGCCAAGTTTGTGCAATTCCCTGATTTTTATTAAGCGAAAATAGATCGATGTGTACATGGATACCGAGTTTGTGCAATGCTTTGACTTGTTATTTTGGATTTGTGTAGAGGAGATTTTTGATGCAAAAATCACTGCAACACAAAGCTAAAATAACAAGTCAAAGAACTGCACAAGCTCGGTGTCCATGTACTACAAATTATCGCATTGTCAAGGGACACCTATAAATATATTTTTACCAAGCTAATGTAACAAAAATGGTTCAAATTTTATAAAACCAGTACATGAGAAAATCATAAGCCAATATAACCAGAAGCTAATACATCTAAGTCTATTGTAGGATTTAGAGATAGAGGTTGGCAGGATTTTTCATAAATGATCATGTATTAACAAATACCATTAACTTTTTTTATCAATGTTCCAAAATGACAAAAATTTTTTTATATGGTTATAACTTTGTTACATCATTAATTAATATTTTTAGCATAAACACCTAAAAAAGTGTTCAAAAATTAAAGAAGCCTTAACTCAGAAGATCTTAAACTCGGGAAAATATGTTTCATGGGTTTAAGATCCTACAATACTTTCACTTTAGGACAGAAATACCATGGAAAATGCCTGTGTTTTATAAACAGGATGCACAAAGCTCACAAATACTATGAAAAAAAGTAAAACTTTTAGAAAAATTAATCACTACATCAGAAAATTTCACACTTTGTATAACTTTTTAATTACAGAATTTAAGAGAAATGTTTAAGAATTACAAATGCATAAAATTGAATGAAATAATTTAATAACTCTTTTTGAAAGGAAAGTTATTACATATAAGCATAACAAATAATACAGTACAAAATCAGAGATCCGGAATTCACCAGGATTTACGAGATTCTGGATTTTGGAGATTTCCAGTTTTCAAATCATCAATTTAAAACTAGTGAATTTACATGTGAAAACTATGAAATTAAAAATATCAAAGACTGTTTGTGAAATAATGAAGTATTTATAATCTCATGGAAACTAAAATTTATCTCCATGTTAACATTTGTTTTGTTTCATTAAAAATTGTTTAAGCAGTTTCATTTATGTATTTATATGTTCATTATAATTTTATAGAGATACATAATTTCTTTCTCAATTATAAAGTTTAACTGCTCAAGTCCTGTAACTGTCACATCGAATATTCCCATTAAGTAATCAGTTGAAATATTTTCATTCTCAATAATCTCCTTGTCCCATTCATCACAACTGGGCAATATTTTCTAGATCTAATACAGTATTATATGTCACCATCCGCTAACTGAATTATGATGGGGCATCATCACTGCAGCCTTTTCCTGGTTTAGCCAACAAAAGTAAACCAATATGTGTAACATTTACTACAAACAAACATTGGTCTTAAGAGGTTACTTACTGTATACAGGGCTAATTAAGATACTAAAAACCGGGTAAAAGTTTACAATTGGGTACCCCTTGTTTTTTTTTTTTTTTTTTTTTTTTTTTTTTTTTTTTTTTTGCCAAGATCAGTGACAGCAAGGCACAATTCCAAGATGGTTGCTACACAAAACCAAAATAAGAAGTAAAAAAATTGCACAAACCGGTGTCCATGTATACATCGATCTATTTTCACTTAAAAAAAAATCCAGAAGCTAAAACAAAGATAAAACTATCGTGGTAACCAGAAATGGGGTTTCATCACCAAAATTGAACAAAATTTGTCACTAATAGATGGGGAACCCAATTCTACACTGGAGACTAAAAATGCATTTTTAAGTAGGTTTATTGGAAGCACTTCCGCAGAGAACTCGGTAAATGTAAACATTGCCAACTTTGGCGATAATAGTTCAAACCTAGTAACCCATCGGGGTGTGTGTTGGGGTGTATTTAATTATGCAAAAGAGGGCTATCTGCCTAAGGGGAGGGGTGCCTTTGTGGAGGACTTTCTAAGGGAAAATGGCTCGTATACATGTTACGCATGAGTAACCCATCAGATTTATCCTATTCGTTTGTTCGAAGTTTGCAACCATTCCTCTTGCGTTCATTTTGTTGAATTATCACTGTCATTGTTCGCATTTGCAGATATATATTATTCTTCTCTTATTTATTATTATTTTTTCTGAATTTTTTAACAACATATAGATAGAAATATTTTCGTAGATTGATGCCGTATCTCGGTTCGGGATGAAAAGAGGGGTGAATGCTAATTTGTATCACGGCTGTTCACGTTGTGTTCTTAATTATTAACAGCTCTAAGAACCATGAGGTTTTCAACCTCTAAAATAATTTGTTTTCATAGACCGCAAAAATGTGCATGTGCATTTTAAATAATTAACTAATGCTTTTATTTTTATTACTGGTTATTGTCATCTAAAATTATGAGAAAAAATCAATTTTTATGGCGTAAAATTTTAACAAGATAATATATTGTTAATGCTTTTCTAGTAATAACCTTTCAGAGGATGGCAAGTGCGACATAAATAGATGATTAAATTGAAATAAAAATATTATTGATTATCTAAGATGACAGAATAGTTTGATGCATCACCATGGTCATCAAAATTAGCAAACCACTGCTGGTGTAAGGAATATATTGTTTTCTGTGTTAACTGGAATTTAAGACAAATTTTTTTCGTATATCACGTTTAACCGGTTAATTTCAGTAATACTAATTTATATTTTTTTAATGAATTTTTATTTCCGTTATAAATGCTTAATATATTCTTTTCTGTGCTAACTTGAATTTAATACAAATTTATTTTCGTATATCATGTTTAAACGGTTAGTTTTACATCTACATGCTTATTATCTGTGAATTTTTATTACCATACGCTTAATATATTGTTTTGTCTGCTAACTTGAATTTATATGCACTAAAAATCACGTTTACAAAATATCACATTTACGGCTCGGCTCATCGTCGATGAACCACGAGCTTGGCGATTAAAAATGCAAGGCGCCAACGGGTTCTCTGCGGATGAAAACCCGGTTTATTGATAGATTTTCAGATAAATGCCTAATTAAGACACAAAATATGTACCTGCATAAAAAATAATTTTTTGCAATTGCAAGTCAAGATTTTTTTTCCCCCAATATTGCCCAAACTGCTATTATGTATACACCAGAATTTATTCAAAGACTTTATGGCTATGATGCACATTACTTTGACGACGATGCGCCCATGTAGATGGCTATCAGAACTTGTAGCATAAACTCACTATCTGTATACGTTGTGATAAAAAGTTTTTTTTTTTTTTCCTTCTTTAAAATATTTATACTGCGTATGCACTGAAAAGAAGGCAGGGAAAGCACTTCCGCAGAGAACCCGGTAAATGTAAACATCGCCAACTTTAGCGATAATAGTTCAAACCTGGTAACCTATCGGATACATCCTATTCGCTTGTTTGAAGATTGCAACCATTCCCCTTGAGTTCATTTTCTTGAATTATCACTGTCGTTGTTCGCATTTGGAGATTTATATTCTTCTTCTCTTATTTATTATTATTTTTTCTGAATTTTTTAACAACGAATAGATAGAACCATTTTCAGCTAATCTTTGGAATATGGTGTGTGTGTGTGTGTATTTAATTATGGCAAAGCACACTAGGGTTATCTGCCTAAGAGGAGGGATGCCTTTCGTGGAGGACTTTCTAAGGAAAACTGGCTCGTATACACGTTACACATGGGGAAAACCACGAAAACACCCATGCAGCCAGCCCGTTCGCGGGATTCGAACCTCGGACCGAACTACCAGTGTTCAGCAACTTTACCGCTCGGCCGCTGGTGGGCTTGGAATATGGTAACAAATAGTTTGGCGACATTTTGGAGGCGATAAAGGTTACTACCTAGGACTTTGGGAATAATGTGAGAAGTACTCAGTTCCGATTACGCATTATTTTGTGTGAGGGAAATGAGAGATCATGAGCTATGTCATGTGACATTAATGGACGAATTACAGTTCTTTAATCGGAAAAGGGGAGAAATTTGGAAAAATATCTGCAGTACTATTTTGTCTTTTGTATTAAGCTTCATCGTGTGTTGTGTGAATGAGTGTTGATTAATTTTTGGATCGCATAGCACTATCTAAAGTGAATTCTAAATTTTTAATGCGTTTATCTGAAAATCCAAAAGAATTGGTTGAATGGTGTAGGATTAATTGCAGATAAGTATGAATGTCCAACATGTGGGAATGAAATGAGATTGCGTGAAAGGAAGGATATTACAGATAAGTTTGAATGGCGGTGCAAGAAATCTGTTGAAAATGGACATTTTGTGATCCGCCATACACTTAAGATTCTGTAGAAGATTAGGTAAGTTAGTATTTTTAATCATTTGAGGATATTATTTTTATGCACTGTTCTAAATGTAAGGAGTAAATAAATTAATATGGTATTATTGGAAAATTGTTATTAGCAATGATTTAGTTTAAATTAGGATTGTAAGCGAATTTTTATTAATTTAATGTATATGCTTATTTATATTTTAAGTAGTGTTTTTTAATTTAATTATATTTTAATTTAATGATCGTGATTTTGTGAGTTATATGTTTGTAGTATTTTGGAATACGTTTGAGTAGAAATAAATATGCATGGAAAGAATTTAAATATTTGACACTAAGTATTTGGAACCATTTTTAATGTTTGCGTTATAAATTGACAGGTGAGGTTTATAATAGATAATTTAGAGGGAAAAGTTTTTGGATATTTTATTTATTTTATACATGCAAATGTTCATCTTTGGAAAGGGTATATACTTTTCCGCGATCAGGTAATTTCATATATGTCCTTTTTACCGAATTTAAAGATTCACAAAATTTTCATGCATTTTCGTGAAATTTTTCTAATTTATGAGAAAAAAGCAGTGCACGTGGATACAGTGAAGAGTGTGCGCAATGCCATTTTTGTGCAATTCTGGGATTTCTTTTAAGTAAAAATAAGTCGATGTGTACATGGTTTAATTATATTTTAATTAAATGATAGTTATTTTGTGAATTATATGCTTGTAGCAGTTTGGTATATGTTTCAGTGGAAGTAAACGTGTATGGAAATAATTTAAATATTTGACACTAAGTATTTGCAACCATTTTTAATGTTTGCGTTATAAATTCGTTGGTGACATTTATAATAGATAATTTAGAGGTAAACGTTTTTGGATATTTTATTTATTTTATATGTGGGGTTGATCTTTGGATTATGGTAACTTGGTGATTTTTTGGCGATTAACTCTGCTACAGCAACCCTCTATTTTTTTCGCCGCCATTTTGTCTTCACGAAGTAAAGACATGTTTCTTTTCTTTTTATTTACTCAACACGTTTTCCAACAATCTACTAGCCGAATTACACTTATGCTAGAAATTTTATGTAACAAAACTGCTTAATCATGACAAATATTAACTGCAAAATTGGGAAAAAGTGCACAATCGCAAACTCCTTGCGCGTTTTTCAGAATAGCACATACACATAAACCATTTACACGTCGACTTATTTTTACTTAAAAAAAATCCCAGAATTGCACACACTCTTAACTTTATCCATCTACACTGCTATTTTCTCATAAATTAAAAAAATTTGCACGAAAATGCAGGAAAATTTTCTGAATCTTTAAACTCGGTAAAAAGCACATATATGAAATTACCTGATCGCGAAAAAGTATATACCCTTTCCAAGGATGAACATTTCCACGTATAAAATAAATAAAATATCCAAAAACTTTTACCTCTAAATTATCTATTATATTATAAACGTCACCAACGAATTTTTACCACAAATATTAAAAATAGTTACAAATACTTAGTGTCAAATATTTAAATTATTTCCATACACGTTTACTTCAACTGAAACGTATACCAAATTGCTACAAACATAAAATTCACAAAATAACTATCATTTAATTAAAATATCACTAAACCATGTACACGTCGACTTATTTTTGCTTAAAAAAACATCCCAGAATTGCACAAAAATGGCATTGCGCACACTCTTCACTATATCCATGTACACTGCTTTTTTGTCGTAAATTAGAAAAATTTCACGCAAATGCATGAAAATTTTGTGAATCTTTAAATCCGATAAAAAGAACATATATGAAATTACCTGATCGCGAAAAAGTATACACCCTTTCCAAGGATGAACATTTCCACGTATAAAATAAATAAAATATCCAAAAACTTTTACCTCTAAACTATCTATTATATTATAAATGTTGCCAACGAATTTCTACCGCAAACATTAAAAATGTTTACAAATACTTAGTGTCAAATATTTAAATTATTTCCATGCATGTTTACTTCAACTGAAACGTATACCAAATTGCTACAAACATAAAATTCACAAAATAACTATCATTTAATTAAAATATAACTAAACCATGTACACGTTGAGGTTTAATCCTAGTATCCGGTGCACACGGGATTTGGCGACTTTATGATGAGCAGTAAAAACGGGACATATACGATTAGTAAACGGGTCATTCAAAGAATATATATAGTTATACACAGTATATACTATGTATATAGTGATAGTAAATAGTGTATAGTATATACATAGACGTTCTTTGGGTCATTTTTGGTGTTGGCGATAATTTTCAAAATCGCGCCAAGGCTGCACCGTATACTAGGATTTTACCCACGTTGACTTATTTTTACTTAAAAAAAATCCCAGAATTGCACAAAAATGGCATTGCGCACACTCTTCACTATATCCATGTACACTGCTTTTTTCTCATAAATCAGAAAAATTTCACGAAAATGCATGAAAATACTCAACGTATTCTACTCAAACGTATTCCAAAATACTACAAACATATAACTCACAAAATCACGATCATTAAATTAAAAAACACTACTTAAAATATAAATAAGCACATACATTAAATTAATAAAAATTAGATTACAATCCTAATTACTTTAAACTAAATCATTTCTAATAACAATTTTCCAATAATACCATATTAATTTATTTACTCCTTACATTTAGAACAATGCATAAAAATAATATCCTCAAATGATTAAAAATACTAACTTACCTAATCTTCAGAATCTTCATTACGTGGCATGCACACTTCCCTACAGGAAGAGTTCCAATGGGCTGCAGTACTACTGCTAATTTCTAAATCTGAAATCCAGTAGTCAACTGGCAGTCTATTCACCCAGTAATAAGAAATTAATAAAATTTCACCCATACTCAAACTACTTTCAGCAAACCACGTACCCTTCCTTACAGTCCGTTTCACAAAATGTCCATTTTCACCAGATTTCTTGCACCACCATTCAAACTTATCTGTAATATCCTTCCTTTCACACAATCTCAACTTATTATTATTATCAGATAAACGCATTAAAAATTTAGAATTCACTTTATATAGCGCCATGCAATCCGAAAATTAATCAACACTATTTCACACAACACACAATGAAGCTTAATACAAAATACTATAGTACTGCAGATATTTTTCCAAATTTCCCCCCTTTTCCGATTAAAGAACTGTAATTCGTCCATTAATGTCACATGACATATCTCATGATCTCTCATTTCCCTCACACAAAATAATACATAATCGGAACTGAGTACTTGGAATGTACACATTATGAATATTAATATATTAATGAATGAGTACACATTATTACCAAAGTCCTAGGTAGAAACCTTTATCGCCTCCAATCCCAATTTTGCAGTTAATATTTGTCACAGTTAAGCAGTTTTGTTCCATAAAATTTCTAGCATAAGTGTAATTCGGCTAGCAGATTAGGCAAAACTTGGAAAAAGTTTTGAGTAAATAAAAAGAAAAGAAACATGTCTTTACTTCATGAAGAGAAAATGATGGCGAAAAAAAAAAAAAACAGAGTGTTGCTGTAGCAGAGTTGGTCGCCAAACTTTCGCAAAAAAAATCGCCAAATTACCATAATTCAAAGATTAACCATATTTTCGTATAATTAAAGAAGTTTCCGTCAATAGATGCCGGTTCTCGACTCCAATTTTTATGGCGTAAAATTTCAACAAGATACTATATTGTTAATGCTTTTCTAACAATAACCTTTCCGAGGATGGCAGGTGTAACATAAATAACTGATTAAATTGAAATAAAAAATATTATTGATTATCTAAGATGACAGAGTAGTTTGATGCATCCCCATGGTCATCAAAATTAGCAAAACACTGTTAATGTAAGGAAAACAGTTCAAATAACTCTTGAAAAATAATAAAATGTAATAAGTTCTAGTTTTGTTAACAATGCTACTAAAGAAAATTTGATTACTGTTGAAGGTTATCAGTATTGTGAAATATATTATAAAAAAGACAGGTTTATTTTCGTATATCACGTTTAACCGGTTAGTTTTACATCTGCATGCTTATTATCTGTGAATTTTTACTACCATATGCTTAATATATTGTTTTGTCTGCTAACTTGAATTTACATGCACTTAAAATCACGTTTACGGCTCTGCTCATCCCTTGGCGAGTAAAAATTGCATTGGCGCCAACGGGTTCTCTGCGCACCTATGGGTTAGAATTAGATGGACTCATAACAGAGAGAGGGTGCTTATTTTGAAATTACTAGAAGTGAAATGAGTGTCTAATTAATAGCACCTAACCGGTTACGAGTGAAATTACAGGAATTAAAATAAAAATCATAGGAATGTACTTACTCCCTCTACGATCATTCGATATTCTCCTAAGATGCCATAGCAAATACAAAGATTAATCACTATATCATACTTTAACCACTTAAAATCAAATCCGAAAATTCTAGTTTAAAGGACACAGTTAAACATTTTGCTTCGCTGTATTTCCTAATTGTTTCTAAATTAATTTCTTCTAATTGTTTCTACGAAAGTTTAAATTACATTTCTTGATCCGGATATGCTATACCTATAATGCATATATTATATTCTTCAAGACAAACAAGATGTTATATTATAAATTAAAAGCACAACTCAGAAACACGAAGATCTGTTCACTTTGACTAAACAAACGCTTCAAACATGTATCTAAATCCCAGTCTTTCTGCCCGACGGAATTTTCTTTCGTCGTTCTTTCTTTGAATCAAATACTCAAAGCCCTTAGCTATCACGAAGCGACCATATAGTAATACGCAGTGGCTAATCGCACCGACGGTATAACAAGCTATTCACACGACAAGTGTAACAAGCTATTCACGCGACCTACGTTCGCGCATGCGCACAAGCAGCCGAGGTACACGGCAGGCAGTACTGAGAGTGAACGCAGTGGCTAATCGCACCGACGGTACCAATAGCTAACAGGCTATTCACGCCACCTACGTTCGCGCATGCGCACAATCAGCGCAGGTACCAGCGGTTTCATGCCGATTTCTGTAAGGCAGGCGGTAGCAAGGAGGTTAGAATATTCTAACCTCCTTGGGCGGTAGTGAGAGCGATAGTTGTTAACCCTAACTCAGCAATAGAAGGGGTTGTTAATAGTTCACCAGCAAGAGAATAATTTGCAAGTAATAATTATCAGTTACTAAGACGAATTCAATCTATATACATGATAATGTTCAGGAAATGATTAGATAAAATAGGAATTTAATGATGGTTTTAATTGCAAGCGAGGACGAGTAATTAGTTAAAAAAATTACTTAAGTTCTTTTATTTAACAGAGGAATTTTTATGCAAACTTAGACCCTAGTCTTGTAGCATTGGACTGTCAGAATTTATTATTCAATAAGAAAACTTAGTGAAAATTATAATATTCTTATATATTCATCACGTTTTCAGTATCCACTCATGTTTATAGGTTAACATGAGTGGATACAATATCAAAGTTATTTATAAAATAAAAACCATATTAAATCTGATAAATCATTTGTGTGTGCAAATTTTTAAATCTAAATCTCTTACATTAAATTATTTCTGTCTTTTAAATTACATCCCATTATTTATTTCAATTTAATTGATTAATGTGTTTGCACTATTATTTCAAAGTTCTTTGAAGCACCTTTTGTGTCCTGAAAATGCCAAGTATTTCCATAAAAAAAAAAATAATAAGCAGGCATACAGAATAATCCCTATAATCGCTTTTAACTTATTTCATGTCCAATTTTCTACACAGAAATCCGCTGTCTAATTGTGAGTGTCTTTTATCGGACGAAATTTTTCAAAGAGGAATGAATTAAAGGCTTGATTGAGCAAAACACATCTTTAAAGCTAAATGTATTCTATGAAGTACAAAAAATGTCAACACGATTTTGCCTCCCCTTCAAATCAGTTATTTAAACTATTCAAACCGTTCAGGAAAAGGATAAACATTGCGAACATAAAAATCTCCCTTTTTTTATATATGCTTTAATGAAAGGAAATGTGTTCCTTCTTTTTATAAGAAAAGGAACCCATTTTCCTTTCTAAACTTTTGAAAGTCTCCAACGCTTAAAAAATGATAAACTACGCCAAGGTAGAAACCCGCGTTTGACAACTCAATGCGCATGCGTAGTTAATGTTGGTGTGAATAGCTTAAGCGGCTATTTGCACCGGTGGTGCGAATAGCATCGGCCAGAGTAATACTACATCTACAGATCGTATTTTATTTTCGAGTATCAAAAGATGTTGAAACATCTTTCACTCGACTTCTGATAAGAATCTGGAAGGAGAAGGAAGAGGAGAAGTGTGGTAGGAGGTGTGGGAGGGAAGAAAAAGAGAGTCAGGTCCGCGCTAGCGGCGGCGAAAGGGGGGTGAGGACAGTGTCGTTACAAGATGTAGCAGCGGGTGACAGATCACAGAGTCAGTTAAAAAGGATCAATGTCTTGCAAATGGCAGTTTCTCATTACAGCCACAAACATAATATAGTTTTTTGATTGCAGAATTCATTTCCTAGCTATAAGATCACTATTTTACAATTCACATTTTAATAATTATCCGGCTCAAAATGACTGTTTTACTCCCCGCTCATTTTTGATACAGTGGCCAAGCAAGCTCTAATTTAAATTACGCAAATTCAGATGGAAGATCTTCACCTGATACAGAGAAAAAGGAGGCGCTGCTTTCTGAAACTCATATTCACTATATGTTCTTAGTAGTAGAAGGAAGGAAATGCTTAATCTTAAATGAAGCATTCCTCAACCTTGACTTTTAAACTGGTGTGCGGAAGATAAATGATTAAGAAGGGACGACGCATGGAACATTTTGTGTAATGAGTATTTAGCAGCTTTTTGCTTTAGCCAATATTTTATATTTCACAAATTTTAAACCACTATATGATTAGAGAGAATGGCTTTGGTGGCGACAGTTGGCTTTTTTAAGAAAGTACACGACAAAGAGGTTAGAATACCTCCCACGGATACTCCGTGATACCTTCTATTCTAATCTCCTTGGTACACGACATCTTATGGCACCAACCCTCTGCTTTTAGTAATTTGTCTCAATCTGACAGTCTGTAATTTAGTATAACTAAGAAAACCCTGAACGGGACGCGTATTTCCAAACCCTACCCCATTTTTCGAATTTTTGACGTCACGGAAATATCGTCTAGTTTCACCTGGCAAGACGGCGTACCCCACTTTTGACTACTACGGCGCGTTTTCGAAAGAATTGTGGTGTTGATTAGTGTGTTTGGGTGCTAATTGTGAGATTTTCGCAATTTAAATTATTATGAGTGGAAATTTAAGCAAAATCTTTAGTGAATAGTTGTTTATCGCCGTAGTGTACTTGAGGAAAGAGCTGAATAATTCACTGCTGATGCATTAACAGTATGAAAAATTTGGAAATGTGATGCATTCATCGCAAAATTCAGCGAAGCCAGTAAAACAAACGAGTGTTCGCAAAACTTATCCACATCTGAAGTCACTATACAAAAATTGTATGTGTGCCAACCCAGATATTTTAATAAATAAATAAATTAAAAAAAAAAAAAAAAAAACAAACTTGCAGAAAACTTTAGATCAAGGAATAAGAAAGAATTGCAGTGCCTCTGTGTGCTTAAAAACTACGAAGCATTCTGCAGACTATACCAAAATCAAGGTTGACAAATAGATTAATAAATTTTAATGTTTCTTTTAGTGTATATATTTCAAAAGTATTAAAATAACTTGGACAGTTGTTTAATTGCTTAAAACAGCAATAAAGTTCATTTATAAAGATATACAAGGAACTTCATAATTATCAAAATATTTCATTGCTTTGGTGAAAAACTAAAATTACTTAACTTTTATAACATTAAGTATCTTCGTAACTGTAGTATTATGCTCTGTTTTATAACTTTATTCATTTGTTATACATTAAAATATTTTGTTTTATTTACTAAATGTGTAATCAATTATCAGGATTACTAAATGTGTTAAGAATTTCCATACATGCTTGTGCAGTGTGATTGCATGTTTGTGTAATGAATGAAAAAGAAAGTTCAAGTGTGTGTCTGTGCAATTTTGACGATATAAATACTGAAATGTGTGTACAGTAAAAATTCAACTAAAAAATATTCGGAAAGCTCTTGAAATTTTGGATAGTCAAGCATATAAAAAATGAAATACTGTAATAAGTGAATGGAAGAATAAACTACTAGTCTAAAATCATAAAAACAGTTCATCTTATTTGTATCAACTTGACTATCAAAAGCCAATATTTAATATTATGCACGATTTTGAAAAAAATGTATGCTGCTGATCTTTGGAATATGATAACGGGTTATTTTTACAATGGTTGTTAAGACTGCAAATTGAGACTTTAAATATGAACAATAGTAATCTGAAAATTTGAAATTGTAATTTTATATCCAACAATCTCTGCCAAATAACTTCCATGTTTTAAGCAATTAAAATACATATTTTTAACCACTTGTTATTAATTGTATAAAGTAAATTCTATAATTTAAATTTTATTTACTTTCATCTATTTTAATGTTTGCCATTATAAATTTCATACTACATTTTTAAGATTTCATTGTTGCTAATTAAACTTCCTTTACAATTTATTTAGTTATTTTATACGTACATTTATATTTTATGTAAGAAAGGGATTTATGTGCAATAGATATACAGCAAAAATCATCATCACACAAAACAGAGGGGACTGAAATATTTTTTCGTGTTAAAGAATATTGAAAAAAAAAAAAAAAAACATATATTCAACAAAATTAAGCTTATTAGAGTACATATTATTTACATAGATATGTATATATGCATATTTTTAATAAAAATCAATGAAACAAAAACATCCACAAGAACTTAATGGAATTTAATACAAAATTTTCAAGTTTTTTGAAAAAAAAAAACATTTATTGAGTTTGGGGAAAATAATCTGATATTTTTCTTTGCATTGTCTTTTTTAGCATCAAATTGTTCAATGTCGAACATTTTGCTATTCATTTCACCATTGGAATGTGCACCTGTATAATTGTCCATACTTTTTATGATGTTCCTCATTTAAGATGATGTGGGAACAGGAACTGCATTATTCATTTATTTTCGTCATCAGAATCTGCATCAATGATATTTTTTTACCTTTGAACAAACTCTAAAATAACTTTGTCTGCCATAATTGGGGCTGTACACACATTATCGTAAACTGCTGCAACAAATTCTTCCGATAGACAGTAAGACAGTTCATTAATACAGAAACTTTCTCAAACATTTCATTAAGCGTCAGCTCAGTTTCAATATCCTACTTCTCCATTTTTTTGGCGCCAGAGAACGATACTTTTGAGAATCGTGTGTAATGAAAAGAATTTTCATTAATGCTTAGAATCGCTGAATTCCATGCAATGCATCATATGCACAAAACTCACTAATTTTTACTCATACTACCATGTACTCGTCACCAAATTCCAAAGCTAACTGATGAGAGATGAGATGTTTGTAGAGGTGGAAGGCAAAAGTAGCATAGATAAACAAAACTGGCTAGTATCACAGGCTATTTCGAGGGTATTTCAAAGCCAAATTAGCCTCTTTTCTAAGGAAACGTGAAACCACCTCTCTTTCATTTCACACTCCGCTTAAATCTCCCCTGCGATGCCAGTGTTTTCTGTATTTTGTTCATTTCCAGAAAGGATACCTTTTCATGTTAAACAATTTTTGTTGTAAGAGAAACAAAATGCATGAAAATACATAGTACAGTCAAAAGTCGTTAATTCGGACACCTATAATTCGGAATGATCTATAATCCGGACCTCAAAACTAAAAACTTTCTGCGCATGTGCCGCGTTGACACATGCGCATACGCGTGCGCGTAAGACCATTTACGACTGCGCATATGAGTGTGCGCAAGTGCAGAATACGTTTTCGCGTGCGCGTTTTATGTATAATTTTATATAAGCTAAAATTATCTAATTATCTATTTCAGTTAATGTTGATGATTGCGTTGTTCCTTAATTTTCGAATTGGATCCGGCTTATTATTTTTTGCAGACTGTAAGAGCAATTTTATAAAAGTAAGCTTAAACTTTCGATTATATCAAATAGAATTTCCGATATATATTTGTTAATATGTAAAGGATCTAAAGCGAAAGTATGTTTTGAAATCCGAAATTTGTTTATCAATTTCACGCTGCTCGGCGGGGGGAACGCCGCAGCGGGCGCGTAATGAATTGGAAGTTGATCTGTCAGCACTATCCTTATCTTCAGGGCAGATGTTTTTATTTTATTTGGCTTATAATTCCTTTCCAAATTAGTATTTCATCTCGATGTGCTCTCTTTGATATGATTTAAAACAAGTTCCTCGTCATTATAATTCGCTTCCGATAGCGAAGAAAGTAACAGAGGTTAATGAAAACGAAAAACTTTCGATTGACAAATTAGTCGGTGTTCTCGACACAGCAATTATAGGACTTGAACAGCGGAACTTTGTAACTGAACAAGAAATTATGTCTGTTTAATAGAATTAAAGAGAAAGTATTATCACATGAAACGAAGCAAAACTTAAACAACTTACATTAAAAGAAATGTTTAATAAAGTAAACAAATAAATATTAAGCTTTTTCTTTTTGCAAATTTTGATACCCTTTAGATCATAATTGTTCTTTATTTCATAAATTACGGTTTCATATTTTTAATTTTAGAATTTCTGCATGCCATCTTACGAGATTTAAACTGATGATCTATAATCCGGAAAAATCGATAATCCGGAATCGCCGAAGTCCCGACGAGTCCGGATTAACGACTTTTGACTGTAGTTTTTGTTTGTCGGGACCGTTGCATTATTTCGTGTTAACCAATATTTCGCCTTAAGCGTTTTCACGTTAAACGTATTCCACTGTATACAGATGTGTTTGGACTATGTATATACAAATATTTTTTTTAAAGGAAAATTTATAATCCTTCCACAAATTTTCTTGCATTATGCTGCTAAAATTTGATCAGTAAATATACAAATAAAGAAATTTAGAACCAATTTTTCAGAAAGAATAAAAATTGAAATTCAAATTAACTTGATAAAATCCTGTAAATGTAGAATATCAAATATTCTTTTTAGACTAGTAAAATCTTTTTAAAAGATATTTTAATGATTTTACTTTCTCCCACCCCCTTATTTTCCTTTGCTACTGCTGTTTGATAAGAGGTTCTAGTAAAGTTTTGTGTTAAGATTATTTTGAACTTTAAAAGATTTTCCACTGCAGGATTTTAATTTTTTCTACATTTTTAAGGGCATGTTTTCTTTCTTTCTTTCTTTCTTTTTTTTTAGATTAGAAAAATATTTTTAAATCGGAAGATATTTTCAATGATTTTCCTTCGCTTTGAGGAGGACTAGAATTTTTTGGTGAACTATTAAGATAAAAAATATATTGAAATGGTTCGTCAGCTGATTCTGGATACATAGAAGCAAGGATTTTGTTTTAAAAGGGGAAATTAATTAAATTCGACATACCTCCTCTTGACGATATTATGTTAAAGTTGGTTGGATTCCTCACCTTTCTTGTTCTTTTATACTTCTTTTTTGTTTTTCTTGTGATAGTTTATTTTAACATGTTGACTGCTGTGGGGATCACCGGTGACCAGCACTCGATTTGGCTACAGTGCCCCAGGTGCCACCGGCAATGCGACCAATAGTAAAATACAAACTTAAAATAAATATTGATACTGATAAATTTTTAAATAGTACCATTGTTACTATAATGGTTTGAAGAATAATAAATCGTAAAAATTTAAATTATAAATCACAAAAATGGTCTACATATGTTTGGGGGTCGCCGGTGACGGCCAGCATGAAAAATGCATTAAGCACGATTATATATAACATTATGTTCTGTAGCTAATATTTCAACATAATATATATCGCATAATAAAAATTTCAAGTTGGCATCATGGGCAAATCACGTAAAATGCGCGCGGCAGTCAACGTATTAATTTTTACATTTTAAAGTATTCTTATTCTACATTTAGATAGGATTTTATGAAGATCATTTGAACTTCAGTTTTTTAGTCTTTGTGAAAAGTTGGTTCTAAATTTCTTTATACATATATATCTCTAAGAACTAGAAAAAACGAATTCATATATTTATTTATCCCACATTTTCATTTTGAAACATTTTAGTACATGCTTTTCCTCAATATTTTAAAAGTTGATTTTTTGTTAACTGAAATATGTAATATGGAAAAATTCTATCAAAAAACATAATTCAACTCAACCGAAACAGGAGATAAATAGAGATGATAATAATGTGAGGTATTTGATCCTCTTCCCCTTATAGTCATTTCAGCGTGTTTTTCCATTCAGCTGAAACAGTAAAAATATAGAAAAATTCCCACAGAAACATAATTCGGCTGAGAAACAAAACAGGCCAAAAATGGGTTCCCGTCAGGAAACTGGTCTAAACAGGGCTTCTTAAAACTTTTTTTTAGTCGTGACCCTTTTTTATCACAGATTTTTTTCATGACCCCAAAATATTTACGAAAATTTTGTGGGACCCCATAAGCATTGCAAAAATCCGAAATGCGCGAGTGAAACTGTCAATTTTTTCATTTGTACTGTAAGATAGTATTGCAGTTTTAGGTTATTATCTTTAATATCTCATTTTAAGACAATGTTAAAATTTTAATTAAGTAACAGATGAAATGACAGCGTCATGTGCAAAGCAAGTAAAATGAACATTTATATTATAAAAAGAATGCATTGAAACATTTTTGTCTTTCTCTTTGTCTGTATTGTCTTATCTTTATCTATTTTCAGATACATTGTGTAAACATATTGGGTAATTGAAAATTATTATATTGAGTTTAAGAAATAACAAAACTACTAAAAATTTTTGCGACCCCCTGCTGTAGATGGGGGTTGCGATCTACAGTTTAAGAAAGTCTGGTCTAAAATAACGTTACAATATTTGATCTTGCTAGAACATTGGATAACTGAGGCCACAGCCAGTGTGGTTATGGCAGGTGTGCAAAATTTTGGAATTCACAGAAATATCAAGTAGCAAAATTTTTGAAATTAAAAAAAAAAAAAAAGTGAAAAAGTTTTTAGAATTTAGGATCCACAGAGATTGCATAGCACAACAAAATGTACCTGCTGAAGCTAGGACTCCAGTGCATGGTAATATTCTTGTAAGGAGTGTATGCCTGAATGCAGAGATGCATTTTGAGTCATCATCGCTAGGTCACCAGCCTACACAGCATTGTGTGATATGTCATTCATGCAAATAAGGAATAAAATTGATTGCACTTTAGTTAAATAACCTAACTTGTTCCTTGTAAGTATTATGCGAGAGTACTTTAATTGTTGAATAAGAATACAACACTTGCTTTCTGTTCATCTGAAATCGGATAGATTTTCTAGCAGTTATTCCAGCAGAAGTTTGAAGGAACTGATCATTCTGTATTTAATTAGATAATCAAAATACACAAGCTATGGACATAACATATTAAACCATAATTCACTTTTCACATTGGACAGCCAATGTTTTTTTTTTTTTTTTTTTTTCTTTTCAAAATGCAATTGATAACTTGTATTGTTTTTTTTTTTACAAAATTTAAACCTGGGAGTCATGAACAAATTTGTGGGGGTCACCAAATTCAAAGAAATTTATTTGATAATAAAAGATATACAGAATTTGAAGAGAATTTTTGATGTTTTTTAACATTTCCATATTTTAATTTTGATTTTATTGCTTTCCACTTGATTTGTGTGTTATGCTTGATGATTTCCAAACAGCTCGAATCAAATTTCAAAGCAATTGCATACGCGCAGCTAAGATGTAGTTTTTTTTTACTATCTTAGTAGTGTCTTGCATGCAATTTGTAATTGTAATACGCATCATTTATAAACTATGTTTCTTATTTCTAATCAAATTTGTTGTCAAGTAAGCACTTAACATTTCCTAAGTATTGGAAAATTCAGTAGTGTCTAAGGATAATAAAAACAATTTTGTTTTAGTTGCAATTTTGTTCCTGATGGTTAAATGGCCCAAAATAGATACCCAATGTTCACAAGAGAAAAAGGATGGATGTACCAACATCAAAAAAACTTAGAGAAAAACTATTAATGAAAATGAAAACAAAAATGAATCCACTGGTTCTCTTTCTGCTTCTAAAAAAAATTGAGTAAATATCAAGAAGAGTTTATTTTATACTGTTTTACATGTTGCATTATTAATGGAAAATGAATAGCCATTGTGTGTTAAATGCAGTAAAAACTTGGCATATGGAAAGCTTGAAACCTGCAAAATTAAAAACACATTCAGAAACGGTACTTTTCCGTTTTGCAAGCGCAAACGATAAAGTCGCCAACAATGGTACAACTGATGCCAAATGAAATATCTTCGCTGGCAACCTTTTCCGCCTCATTTTCAAAACATGTCGCAGCCATTTCTTATCAGATTGATTGTTTCTTTCAATACTGGCATACAATTACATAGAATTTTTACAAGATAGTTAAATTTTATGCCGTAAGACCATTCATGGTAATTAAGTCAATTAGAATGCAATCACACCACTCACTCAAAGGCGAAAATATAGAAAAGGCAAAATCAAGGGTTAAGCTAATACTTTGGCAAGGAGAATTGAACAAAAACGACAGAAACATGTTCTTCAGAATTTACTACAGAAAATAATACAGATTTCTTGTTTAAAACAACATATGATAAAACTGACAGAAAATTTTTTGAAAAATTTCCAAATAAGGAATTAGGTTGGATCTGTGACCCATTTTGCCTTTGGTATTTTCAATTCCAATGTATCTCTAAATGAAAAAGAACAATTAATTGATATTTTAAGTGACAGAATACTGTGTGTTCAAGTTAAGTCTCTAACTTGCCAAAAATTTTAGCTATCTACTGGAAACGAATATGCCGATTTAAAAGGAATGAAAGTAAATTATTACGTTTTTTACATAAAACTTCTAAAATGCTTATGTTACATCTTTCTGTTATATAAGCATTGAAAGTGGTTTTCTCACTGAAATAGAAATAATTTTTCTACTGGATCAACATGGAGAACTTTTTTATTGAAATATTTTTTTCTCTGTGACATTAGTTGCATCTACTACAAACTAAAGATTAAAGAACTGTTTTTAAAACATTTTGAATTCGTTGTCATACTGATCTATGAAGCACTAGATTAGTGAGTTTTTATTGCATTATTGACAAATATAGTTTTTAAACAATCAAAAAATTTTCTGCGGAGATAATTACTTGTCAGATATGAATGTGTTTTCAAGCGGAAATAAATAATGAGTTGTAAAAAGAAAATTCAGTTAGAACATTCACATCTCTAACAGTAATTTGGATTGATTTAATCTTTATAATACAATATATTTTACAATGATAAGGCAAACTCCAATGTGAAAGATTACGATAGTACCTAGAGTATTCAGCATATCGTATAATCCTATAACCAGATAATAATAATATTAAAATTAATTTTATCTGAATGAAGTTTTCTTATTACAGAAACAGTCAAACTTTCAGACAACATACTTCATACAGTTCACAAGTGCAAGCCACAAGTTCTGACAAGCGCCTGGCCCCAGCCACCACCCCTAGCTCTTATTGGACACGACTTCTGATGTCATACAGTGATGAAAAGAATTCTCTGCAGCATTTTTGTGCGCCAAAAGCTTGAGCTCGAGATCATTTTAGCGCTGAAACAGACGAAGCAATGGAATAATTTGCCATATTTGCGAAAAAATTACAAAAATAAAAAGCAGCTTCAGAAATATATTGTTAATATACATAATATTAGAAAAAAGGTGCAATTCGATGTGCAGTCGATAACCGTTTAGCAGTATTTTGGTCATTAGACGAATATCGAAGTCTAAACGATATTATAAGTATTTTTCGATTTAAAAGTATCTTATCACTTTATCTTATTTTTAACCATAAATGAGGAGAAATTAATGCCTAGGATTAGAAAGTAAAAAATTAATCTGACTAACGAACAATTTTGATACCAAACACAATCTCTATATAACAAGCAATAAATGAAAGGAAGGTTATTTATTTATCAAACAGTTCATTTTTATAAAGAAAGAACTAAATTTTACATTTATATCACTTTTAAAAACACTTTTCTGTAAAATAAACCGCTAATTCATGAAAACTGCGGCAGACATTATTTACACAGTAAGAGTTAAGTGCTATTTCTTGACATTGCTGACGAAGCAAATCTTGTTAATGGTCTCCTTTTATATGAAATTATAAAATACATTTCTTAAATATCAGTATAGCGCTATGAATTGCATTGAATACAGGTTGCATAGCCAAACACTATTTACGCATTATAAAGTTTTATCTATTCCATTAACATGATTAAACAATTTATATAAAAAGTGCCGATATAGTTTCTTATACTGTTAGGTTCGTTTTAATTGCAAATATTCTGTTACATTGCACAAATTCACATTAACACAGGAAAGAATCAAAACCAAAGTAGTTATAAGTTCCCCTTGACATAACTCAAACGAAACAGATAATGGAATCTTTTCAGCCTGACGTCATAAACGGCAACCAATAAGAACAGGGGTGGTGGCTGGGACCAGGCGCTTGTCAAGTACTGTTTATTAGAGCTGGAGCAAACCGCATGTATTCGTTACTGAGTAACGGGTACATCAGTTGACTCGAAGTACCGATTCGGTACTCACAAATTCATTTCCTTACTCGCATCTGTCGTACGATGCGGTTTGTTCGAGTACGAACGATGCGGTTGCTATACGAATACGAATGATGCGATTTCTATGCGAATACGAATGATGCGGTTTCTATGCGAATGAGAATGATGCGGTTGCGTTACAATGTGCTCATATTTTTCATAGATAATTTTGAATTTTTTTGGGCATCGGGCAAATTCTTGTTTACATTATGTGCTTTAGTTGAAATCTATTTAGTTTCGTTGTTGATATTTAAGAAGATGAGCAATTTTGATAGCGGGAAGCGTTATTTTGTATTTGCTTTTTACTATTGCTATTTATGTTTGTAATTTGAAAATTTAGATGATTATTTATTTATTTATTTTCTTGAACGTGCCATAGTGAGATTTTATTGATTTGAAATATTTATATACTGCACTTAGGTATTGTTTATATAAGAATATGTAGGTTAATATAGGTTCTTTACTTCCTTGTATCAAATAAAATGGTAGTAATTATTGTAATCGAGAAAACTTTGGGTATCATATTTTAACGGAAATATCCGTTTTTGACGATTACGGAATCCATGTGAATTATTTTTTGGGGTGACGTCTGTACGTACGAACACAATGAAGGACTCTCTCTCTTTTTTTTTTTCAAAAAAAAACTTATTGTTAAATGTAATCCCATTTACTCTAAGCTGATACTTATGACTAATGATTATGACTCTAAGTTGATACTTGAAAGGGATTTTTTTTGTGATGTGCAAGTACGTATGTATGCATTTTGCATAACTCAAAAACGATTAGTTATAGAACGTTGAAATTTTGTATATGGGTCCGTTATAACATCTAGATGTGCACCTCCCTTTTTATTGCAATTGGTAATGCTACCAAACGTAAATATGTATATATATATCAAATAAATTATAATTAAATGTAAAGTACATATATATATGTCCTTATAATTAAATTTAAAGTACACACACACAAACATATATATATATATATATATAATAAAAGCTTTGGCTTTTATTTTATTTAATTATCACTAAATAAGTTACTTGACTTTTATTTTCGCAATCATTGGTTGTAGTCAGGACTTAATTTTTAAAATTAGAAGTGCTGGAGGAGGTTTGCGCGACGACAAACGCTGAGAGTTTACGGAAGTTAGCGGGTCTCACGTGACCGATGGCAACACTAAGAGGTTACCGTAATTTGCGCCAAAATTGAAAAATGAAGCCAAATGTAATTTTTCGAAGTAAGCAATACACGTTTTCGCCATTTTGCTTGCACGTGCTGCTGTGAGGGAAGCAAGGTTCGTAGTATTAGCGCTGATATTTTGTGTTTTAATTATCTTATTTTAGTTATGTGTTTGTCTAAGCAATCTGAAAAGATGAAAATACTCATAATAGGGGATTCTATGATTAAATATTTACAAGAATATTTGTCTGCGAATTTACCTGATTACGAAGTTGATTTTCGTTGCTTTTCAGGAGCTAGGATTGAAAGGTTGACACGTGAGATTGCCTTTATGAACAACCATTTTCATTTAGTTTTTGTCCACGTTGGTACCAATAATTCAAATGACGATTTAGATGAAATTCATCGTAAATATGTTTGTCTATATAAGGAAATTGAACGATTAAACCCGAAGGTCATTCTGTTTTCAATTGTTCTCCCACGATGCCCGGATTTATATCGAGATTGTAACACGTATCGCCTACAAGAACTTAATAGGAAGATACTAAACATAAATTCAAGATTTCTCGCAACATACGAAGGTAAAGATGGGTTTTTCTTTTGCAGCTCTTTTGACTATTCTTGGAGTACTTGTTTATCCAGAGACGGTTTACACCTAAATCGGAGAGGTAATCAGCAGCTGGGGAAAATTTTTGTAAAAGATATCAGGATAAGTTTGACTGTTGCAGAGGTAAGGGATGTTCATTTTGTTCTACATCCCTTAGCAGTTTCCCAGCATTAACCAGTATTCCTTCTCAGGGTTGCCACTCAAACAGGAGAATGAAATTCCCTGACTTTTCCAGGTTTTCCAGGTGTGTTTCAAGAAAATTCCAGTCTACCCGCGTAATGTACGTTGGCTGTGCTAAGAGGTAAATTAATTATGGTATTACTTGTATTGTGTAGCAAATTCACTTAATTATTTGGTTGATCTTTACATTACGGTAACTGGTAGTTTGGCGACATTTTGGAGGCGATAAAGGTTACTACCTGGGACTTTGGCAATAATGTGAGCAGTACTGAGTTCCGATTACGCATTATTTTGTGTGGGGGAAATGAGAGATCAGGGGATATGTCATGTGATATTAATGGACGAATTACGGTTCTTTAATCGGGAAAAAATCTGGAAATTTTGTATTTGGCTTTATTCTGTGTTGTGTGAAATAGTGTTTGTGAATTTTTGGATCCCATGGCCGTAAGTAAAGTGAATTCGAAATGGGTATTTAGTGGTATTGAAAAGGATAGTAAGAAATGTTTTTTAAGGTTGTGTGAGAGAGAAATAAACATGTTTTATTATGTTATTTATTTTACCGGGTATCTTGCTTTGAAAGATAAGTATGATTTTAAAGATTCTGAAAGAGAATGAAGAAAAGTGTATCCGCCACGTAATGAAGATTCTGAAGGAGATTAGGTAAGTTAGTATTTTTAATTATTTTTATGCATTGTTGGAAATGTAAGGTGGAAAGGAATTTGGTATTATTGGGAAAATTGTTATTAGCAATGATTTAGTTTAAAGTAATTAGGATTGTAAGGTAATTTTTATTAATTGAATGTATGTGCTCATGTATATTTTAAGTGGTGTTTTTGAATTTAATTATATTTTAATGAAATGATAGTTATTTTGTGAATTTTATACTTGTAGGAATTTGGTGTATGTTTAAGTTGAAATAAATGTGCATGGAAATAATTTAAATATTTGATAATAAATATTTGTAATGATTCATGTATGAATTCGTTGGTGACGTGTATAATGTAATAGATGATTTAGAGGTAAAAGTTTTTGGATATTTTATTTATTTTATATGTGGAAATGTTCATATTTGTAAAGGGTAAATACTTTTTCGCGATCATGTAATTTCATATATGTTCTTTTTACCGGGTTTAAAGATTGAGAAAATTGTCATGTATTTTCGTGAAATTTTTTTAATTTATGAGATAAAAGCAGTGTACATGGATATAGTGAAGAGTGTGCGCAATGCCATTTTTGTGCAATTCTAGGATGTTTTTTAAGTAAAAATAAGTCGACGTGTACATGGTTCAGTGATATTTTAATGAAATGATAGTTATTTTGTGAATTTTATGCTTGTAGGAATTTGGTTTACGTTTAAGTTGAAATAAACGTGCATGGAAATAATTTAAATATTTGTAATGCTTCATGTATGAATTCCTTGGTGACGTGTATAATGTAATAGATGATTTAGAGGTAAAAGTTTTTGGATATTTTATTTATTTTATATGTGGAAATGTTCATATTTGTAAAGGGTAAATACTTTTTCGCGATCATGTAATTTCATATATGTTCTTTTTACCGGGTTTAAAGATTGAGAAAATTGTCATGTATTTTCGTGAAATTTTTCGAATTTATGAGAAAAAAGCAGTGTACATGGATATAGTGAAGAGTGTGCGCAATGCCATTTTTGTGCAATTCTGGGATGTTTTTTTAAGTAAAAATAAGTCAGCGTGTACATGGTTTATGTGTATGTGTTATTTTGAAAAACGCGTAAGGTGTATGGTATTGTGCACTTTTTCCGAATTTTGCAGTGAATATTTGTCATGATTAAGCAGTTTTGTTTGATAAAATTTCTAGCATAAGTGTAATTCGGCTAGTAGATTGTTGGAAGAAGTGTTCAGTAGATAAGAAGAAAAGAAACATGTCTTTACTTCGTGAAGACAAAATGGCGGCGGGGAAAAAAAAAATAGAGGGTTGCTGTAGGGGAGTTGATCGCCAAGTTACCGTAATGTAAAGATCAACCAATTATTTAATAAATCCTAGAGGACATTTATTCTTAATTATTCTTGGTATACTTTGTTTGATAATTTTGTTTAGTTTTCCACTTAAAATTTAAGATATATACATTGGATAACAAATGTATGTTTTATTTAATTATTACTCATGATCATCACCAGTTCAACACGAGGCTAATCCGGTCCTTATAAATCACAACGCAATGCTAAATAGTTAGGTTAGATTTTAGGTAAATTTAATTTGCGTGAGGTATGTTCTTAAAAGGCACCTTAACACTTGAAAACACAAATATAATTATAATAGTTGTTGTTTTCTCCACTGAAGATTGAGATTAGAATCTTCCCAATCTGGAATAAAATAAGGCTTTTTTTGCAGACATTCTGCAGCTAAACGAAAGAAAGAAATCTATTTTAATAAATTGAGGTATTTTATATTTATTTTGCAGCATACATAAGGAAAAAATATGTGCATTAAATTTCGTGATGGTATGTCATCATACTGCTATAATTAATTTTAGGATTATGCCAGAGAAAATTTCCTGAAATTTGGAAATATTATTTACTAATAATAAATAAATTTAGAGGGAAGAAGCAACATTGAATTATATGAATAACATAAAAATAATTACTTAAAAATTGAATTAGAATAATCAACGATATTTTAGCGAATATAGTTATATTACATGGCTAGCCTAGATGACTGATTACTATTTTTTTATTTTACTGCAAAATGGCAAGGTATTTATTAAAAAGAAAAAAAAAAGGTTTAAAAAGATTTTGCGGTAAAATTCTAGTATACGGTAAGGCTTTGGCACGATTTTGAAAATTGTCGCCAAGACCAAAATGACCCGTTTACTGCGCATCATGATGTCGCCAAATCTCATTATTATTCTAAACCAAGAAAGTCTATGTAAAGAAGAAAAGGTTCCATACAAGTAAAATGCTATTACGCCGTTAGAATGCGGAGGGAAAATTTGCCAAGGGATTTGGCGATGGAACCTGGCGGCCAGAATTTCTCTCTTCGCGATGTGTACAGGAAATTGAGAAACACGTGTTAAGAAGAAACGCTCTTTGACAAAAACTACGAAAATCCGTTTTTAAAATTATTGCGAAAAATCCACGCAATAATTTTAAAAACGGATTTTCGTAGTTTTTTTTTCCCCTGAAAATAACTAATCCATGAATTAATTTACTTGCGCCAAAAAATATTTTCTTTTCCTTTAGAGTTTAACCACTTGCGCTAAGACTAAACTTCACGGTTGGGGTGCAGTACGCTACAATATAACAAGCGGTAAAGTGTCTCATTTACGCCGCTCCGCATCTGCGAGTGCAATCCAGAGCTGTAACTCGAGAAATAAACAATCTCATTGTTAGGCGACGTGTGCACCACGTTATTTTCATTTTTGCGATAAATGCTTATCGACGTGGTGTTCACGTCGCTCACGGTTTGAGACAAAAGCATCTCGACGTGCGTGGCACGTCTTTTTAGCGCAAGTCGTTCAAGAAATTTTAAACGATATTCATTTTATGAACTCTTCATAACGTGACCTTCGAACTTCGACGACAGATATATCAGACATGCACAGCTGTTTCCCTCTTTGATGGAACGGAGCCACGTCTGTTGCAGAGAGGTTTTCCTTCTTTACAATACATATTCTTTGATGCTAACCTCCATGGTACTGTATACTAGGATTAAACCCATTTTGTTTTATGCGAGAACAGGTACTTTCTTTAGTTCATGCACTGCACATGCGATTCTCGAGAATAGTGGAAACCAAAAGTTGCGGGAAAGTTGCTTTGCCTTTCTAAAAGACAATCAAATTGGAGCTGCGAAAATTGGCTCTATGCCAGCTACCCGAATGACACTCACGTGATACATAAAAAGACTATAATTTGTCCATGTTGTAAGAAAGATTTCTCTTTTAAAGAAACTTTATCAAGACACAAACGTAACTGTAAAATTTTAAATAAGGATAATTTATGTACTACCATAAAGAATGATGAAATAGAAAATAAATATCCAAGAACGTGCGAGGTATGCATGAAGTCATATGCTTCAAGACGGTCATTTTTTAATCATAAAAAAAGGTGTAAATCTGTGTCTTCTAAAATTGATTCAAAATCATATATTTGTGACAACTGTGAAATAGACTGTAAAATCCGCAGTAACCTTTTTCATCAAAGAAGTTTTGCTGTTCTAAAAATAATTTAAATATTCATAAACCGTGTGTTTTTCCTGATTGCAAGGCATCCTTCCAGTTTATTAGTGATCATAATAAACATTTGGCTGAATTTCACAATTCTGAGATGGATGTGAAGGAGCTTACATTTTCATCAATGGTGGAGTTTCAGCTGTGATTAGAATGTCATTCTAAGGAAACATTCAGTTCTTTTAAGAAGTGTTCTGGGAGTAAACATAAAGTTAATAAAGCATACCATTATTATTGTTGTCACTTCACTGTAACAAAAAAAAAAAAAAAACCAGTGCCAATTTCAAGTAGAAAAAATCTTAAAGGTTTTTTACCATTAGGCTTCAGATGTCCATCCAGAATTTTAGTTTCTGAGGAACAAGATCTTGCGACAGCTATTTTTTATTCAGGTCACAATCATGAGCTGTCATTTGAAAATACCAAATTTCAAAAGCTTAGTCAGAATTGTCGTGATCAAATCAAAACTTATGCTCAGTTAGGTGTTTCCACCGATCAAATTCAAGAATTTATCTGAGATGGAAGTGGATCACATGATAATAGAGAGATCTTAAGTATTAAAGATAATTTTGTAACATGTAGGACTATAAATTACTATGTAAAGCGTGTAATGATTTCTTCTCTTAGTGATGATTCACTTTCTGTTGCTGCCATAGTTGAGAAACTTAGGCAGGAATCGTATGACCCTATTCTTATTTACAAACCTCAAGGAAAACCAACATTGTATGGTCCGAAAGGCCGTGACACACTGTCTTTTGCACTAGGATTGCAGACAAAAAGAAATGATGATTAAAGGTTGTAGCAGGATTTTATGTATAGATTCTACTCACAAAACAAATCAGTATTATTTTTATTTGCTAAATTTAATTGTCCCAGATGAATTTGGTAGTGGTTACCCCGTAGCACATTTTATTTCAAATCAGTTGGATCAGGATACGATGTACAATTTATTTCTTAGTATCAAATGTGTAATACCCGAGTTTAATATTAATTGTTTAATGACAGATGATGATAAAACTACACATCCTGCATTTGAAAAACCATTTGGTCCAGGTATTAAACATATACTATGTAAATGGCATGTACATCGTGCATGGCAACGTAGTTTATTTCGAATGGTTTCAAGTCAAAAACTTAGGGATGAAATTAATTTTAATTTAGTTATATTGCTTGAAGAAACTAATTCTTCTTTATTTATTTCTATGATGGATAATTTCCTTCAAAAGTTTCGAGCTGTTGCACCATCGTTTGTAAATTATTTTGAGGAGTATTATTATCTGTGGTCAATGGCATACAGAAACATTCACAGATACTAACATGTATTGCGAGTCATTTCACAATAAATTGAAAACTATGTACTTAAAACGTAAATTTAACAGACGCCTCGATAATTTAATTAATGTGCTTTTAAAAATTGAAGAAGATATTTACATGGCTTATAAGTATAAAGTTGAAATTAACTGTAAAGAGAGCATCTACCTGCCAACTTATAATAAATGACATGAATCTGGAATGAAAATACCTGATAGTGATGTAACAGAAACACATCCTTGTTTGTGGTCTATAAAATCACAGACACGTAAAAATATTCAATATACAGTTAAGTGGTTGCATGAAATATGTTCAGAAACAGATCATTGTTATTCAAAGTGTATTAACCTCTCCTGTCTAAATCTGTGTCATCATTTTTATAATTGTAATTGTCCAGATTTCAGTACACTATGTAAACACGTACATAAAATACACTCAATTACATGCAGGCAACCAAGTCCTTCTGTAATTGCAACAGATATCCTTAAAGCAGAAAACTCCTCCCCTCTAGAATTGATTAAAAAATCTAATGCTATTTCAGATACTGTTGTGTGTAACACTGAACCTAAAATTAACACTTGTAAGACTTTAATGTCTGAATTATTAGTTATGTTGCCGCATCCGACAATCCAAAAGATATTAATACCTAGTATAACAAAGAATTTAAAAGATATAGTTTCTAATTGTAAAGGTGCAATAAAATCAAACCATTTGAAAGATTTTTTTGATAAAATGCTATTTATTCAGGTTGCTCCAAATTTAAAATTATCACGTCAAACTCTGTTTCGTACAACATCTGTGAAAGGTATAAAACGTAAAATTCTAGATTATCCCGATACTTATAATAAAAAAAATGTCAAGAAAGGTTTGTTAGGGTTATCAAATACTATTAATGTGAATGATCATAAATCATCACAGGATACCACAATTAAGGGTAGCAATTTACTTAAATATAATTCTTTTACCTCTGAGCTTAATGTATCCGATATTTCAAAATGTGTTCTGCGAGCTGGGGAAACACTTCTAACATTTCTCGATATAAAATCTCTTGATCCTTATATTTCAAATGAAGAAATTTTAGCCCTGAAGGCTGTAAATAATAATTTTCAGCTTGGCTGGCTTGGTGACAATATTATTGATGCTTTTTTTTTTACCATTCTTCATAATACTTCTTCCATAGCTGCCAAATGTTACCATACACCATTTTTTCAGTCAGGTAATAAAACTCAAAATGTATGGAAAAAAGCTGATTTTGCATCTGTTGATTTCTTTTTTATTCCAGCTCTTATCAATAATAATCATTGGGTTTTACTTGTTGCAAAGATTAAAGATAGAATGTTTCAGTTTTATGATCCACTTGGTTTTAATGCCGTTCAAAATTCTGTGTATTCATTAATTCATTTGTGGCAAAGTATCCTTAATAATGTTTTAGATACATGTGATAATTGGTATTGTTCGTTTCCCAATCACGCTATTCAGAATGATGGCATGAGTTGTGGAGTATTCATTTGTTATTATGCCTATCAGATTAGCAGAAATTTAGATGCTAAACAGGCTTTAAATTCATATGAATTTAGGAAGTTTATTTTTACACAATTAGGTGGAGAGATTGTGAAAATGTAGATGTTAAATATATAATTCATTTGTTTTAAATATTATTTAATTTTTGTTTTCTGACCTATTGATATAGCATTAAACTCACGTAGGTAGTATTTTATCTTGTGTTTCCTGTGCCCTAAGCTTTTTTATATATTTTACTGTCGTAACTTGTAAATTCAAAGACTGCATTTAGTATGAATTTTCTTTTTTCTTGCTTTAAACCTTAAATTCAGTGTTTGTAAAATTTAATTCCGAAATGTATTTCCCGTATTAAATTGGTCTTGTCTTGTTATTTTTAGTAACACTTGATGGTACTTAGCTTCAAAATTGTCTGTTTAAAGCCTTGTAACATAGTTTTTATATAGGCCTTAAATTATCATTTTTCTTTCAACTAGCTGATATAATTTTCTTTGAATGTTCAGAATTGACGTTACCAAAAGAGCAGCTATGTAAAAATGTTAGTTTAGGGGAACCAGCATGGTAACGAGCTTGCACAGTACCTCTTGGGTGGCATGGAAACCTGTGTATTTTTATATTGTCTCAATGGATTTGAAAAAAAAAAAATTTAAGTATTCTTTATAGTTAATGCTTAAGTTAGATTTTCACAATGTGTTATGTGTTAAAATACTGTTTTTATGCTTTTCTAGTACTATAACCTTTTAACAGTGACAGGAGGATAAAAGCACCAAAAATAAACCCACTGTGGTTATTGCCTATGCGACAAAAGTAAATTCTTCTAGCTATTGCCTATGATCTAAAGTGATACTTCGGTTCCTTTGCAAAGTAGTATAAACACAAAGTAAAGATCCAATTGTAATTCAAAAAGTAAAAACTCAAAATATATGAAATACTAATTAAGAAAATTAGAAAATGGTGAAAGCTTAATTTGATTCAAAGTTAAAAGTTTATATGCATGTAGAATAAAGTTTAAGCTATCTCAAAACATATTAGAAAAAATAGTATAAAAAATGTTAAAAAACAAAAACTACTACTAAGCAGCGGTAAATGGGAAAATGCAAGGCGACGCTGCTTAGCTGTAGTTTTTTTTTGGGGGGGTAGTATTTTTTCTAATGTGTTTTGAGATAGCTTAAACTTTATTCTACATACGAGGGCCATCCAGGAAGTAGATTACGTTTCCGTCTGTGTCCGCTAGGGGCGGAGCTAGCGCGGCCATCTTGGGGTCAGAGCGTTGCGCAGCTCAGTCTGCATCTAGCCGTGCTAGTGAGAGGTTCGTGTTGTGCTCCGTTCAGATACTGTGACGGTTTGAAATGTCTGCGTTAATTGAAAATCCTGCGAGGTGCGCTCAGTAATAAGGTTTCTGACTGCAAAAAACTGTAAACCGATAGAAATCTATCGGCAGCTTCGTGAAGTGTATGGGGACAACATTATCACTGAAGGTGGAGTGCGTCAGTGGGTCATAAGATTTCAAAATGGCCGAACCAATGTTCACGACGAAGATCGAAGTGGGAGACCCAGCATAGTGACCGCCGAACTTCTCGAAAAAGTCGATGCTAAAGTCCGTGAAAATCGAAATTTCACAATAACGGAACTTTCTTTGAGTTTTCCACAAATTTCGCGAAGTTTGTTGCACGAAATCATCAGCGAAAAGCTTGGTTACCACAAGTTTTGTGCAAGATGGATTCCAAAAATCTTGACAGAGGACCACAAAAATCAGCGAATGGCTGCAGCGTTGAACTTTTTGGACGCTTACCATAAGGATGGTGACTCTTTACTCGATCCCATCGTTACTGGTGACGAAACATGGGTGAAACATGTGAACTGTGAAACGAAATTGCAATCAATGCAGTGGGGGCACACAAGTTCTCCCCAAAAACCCAAGAAATGCATGCAAACAATGTCGGCAAGGAAGATGATGGCGACTGTTTTTTGGGACAGAAAAGGTGTAATTTTGGTGGACTTACTGGAAAGAGGCACTGCAATAAACTCTCAAAGGTATTGCCAAACTCTCCAAAAACTCAGAAGAGCAATTCAAAACAAGCGCAGAGGAATGTTGAGCTCTAAGATCTTGTTGATTCATGACAACGCCCGGCCCCACACGGCAAATGTCACTCGTAAAGTTCTTGAATCTTTTAAGTGGGAGTTGTTTCCTCATCCGCCGTACAGTCCCGACCTGGCACCGAGCGACTTCAAACGACGCACAGCTGCAAGAAGAGGTAACGAAGTGGTTGAAGGCGCAGGCGGCCGAATTTTTCGACGAAGGAATTTCCAAGCTCGTACATCGCTACGATAAATGCCTTAATTTGTACGGTGACTATGTAGAAAAATAGTATTTGAGTGTGGCTTTCATCTGTATATAATAAAATTTGTTTCCTATACTTTGTTTATTTTTTTATTCCAAAACGTAATCTACTTTCTGGATAGCCCTCGTATTAACTTTTAAGTTTAAATCAAGTTAAGCTTTCTAATTTTCTTAACTATTATTTCATATATTTTATGTTTTTACTTTTTGAATTACAATTGAATCTTTACTTTGTGTTTATACTACTTAGCAAAAGAACCAAAGTATCACTTTAGCTCATAGGCAATAGCTAGAAGAATTTACTTTTTAAATTTTATTTACATAAATATATTTAATGTACATGTAAAATTTCTTTTTCATACATTCTTAATGTTAAATTTTCATTTTTGTCTTATGAGAATATGTTTTTGTACACTTGTTTTTACGAAGTTTGCATTGTTTTTAAATAATCAAAGGCAGAAGTGTCATAGAGCAATTTTTTCAGGTGAGAAAATAAAACTTGCTCTTATAAGAATTATATATTCTGATTTGAAGATTGCATTTCAAGTTTGATAGAATGACCAGTTTCTGTTTTTTCATGAGCAATTTGAATAATTTTACTAAACAGCTTTTTAAATCTTGATTTTTACTGGAGAAAAAGATGAAACTCTTTCGCATCTATTAATTATAAAAGTCAACTAATTTCTGGTCAGGACAATAATTACTTGGTTTGTTGATTGCACTTCGCTTTTAATTCCATTTTAAATATGTTAATGAGTAAATTCATTCCTTTTAATAGAATTCTATTTTTATTTTTCAAAGAAGAAAATGTATTCAATAATCCCCCTGAGAAAATTCGTAATATCTCAATTTAATTTTTATTATTACTAATATTGGGAGAGTCGGCGGTGGTCCTAAACTGACTGAGTAGTCTTAATTTTTGACTTGTCAGATATACTTTCTTAACTCATTAGCAGATGTTATTTCGTTGACATTTTTAAATTAAGACAAGTTGTTAATCAAATCTATTATTTATAGCTATATATCAAAAGTGCATATACTAGTTTTAAATTTTCTGTTTTTTTTTAAATGAACCATTAAAACCCAGCAGGTAATCGAATATATGTTTATCAGTAGCTATCTGTAGAGTGAAACAGTAACTGCCAGCAGTGTGAAGCTAAAACACAACTTTTAAATGTTTTAATTTTAATAAAATACAATAAGGTATTTGTATTTGCATAGAGTTGGGGATTATCATCAAGATAAAAAATTTGGCAATTAGGGCATTAATGTTTTAGAGCTTAGGATAAAAATGCAGATTTAAAACAGTTAATTTTCATGGTGTTCCAAATGGAGGAAATGTAGATTGTATTTATAAAACTACCTTTTAATACGTTTTTGAATTGCCACAAGAAGGCATGCAGCTTCTCTTAAAAGATCACAAGATAAACTATTTCGTATTTCAAAATTTCACAAAGGACATTATGTGACCTCTAATGCAAAAGGATATTGTCTGATTTTGACTTAGCAAGAAAGGAAGGTAAGAAAACAGTTATAAAGCAATTCAAGAAAGGGCCAGCTTACCAAAAATTTTAGTTCAAGGAATTCGACTTTCAAAAAAGATGACTCTTAGTTTGTAATAAGTACTATTTTCACAATAAAAACTTCTTAATATTCAGTTAATTGATTAAAAAAAAAGCATACGACTGCTGTCACAAACATCCTGAGGGTAGTTGACCCTATCAGTTTTACCTGTGGCTAAGTGAATAAAACAGCTCTAAACTTTTATCACTTAACAAAGGTTTGAATGCTGGCAAAGAGGTTAGTTTCACATTGCTTTTATAGCTTTGCTCATACTGTGTATGTAAATATGAGCCAGTCTTTATGAAGTCCTCCATGCTGTGACGAATTCAGAAGGCAATAGGTAGTGTAAATAAATTTATTGGGGTTCTTTCTAGGCTATATGCAAAAATAAATAAACTCACTGTAGGGTGAGGGGGGAGAAATATAACAACCAGACATTGTGAATAGTTTCCATTTAGCACTGATTCTAGATAAAAGCTCCTGTTTCAAAATAATTCAAGACGAGGCTGTTTAGAATTAATCGTCTCTCCAAGTCAGTGGTTCTTGGACTGAGTTGGATGCTGTCTGGTAAGGTAACGCGACCCCTGCTACCTCACTGTAAACTCTTGGCAGAGATACTAATGTCACTCTACGCAGAGCGAAATAAAATTTGCGCATGGCCAAGCTGGAAAAACCAAGATAATGTTTCTCTCTTCACTTACTGTAACTCACTCTCACTCCTTCTCTAAAACTGTGTTCCGTGATTTTGTTCCAGTTGTCCTGGGCATGTTGAAAAAATATTGAGGATCCTCATTTGTTCGTAATTTTAAAAGTGCCTCTTGACTGGCAAGAGAACCTTGATTAAAAACCGGATATAATGAAGACAGCCTGGAGACTCAAACCAGGTGGTCTGAGACAACGCACCTATAAACTGATGAAAGGGAACAGAACAATGTCTCCCTTCCGACAACTATAAGAGGAACAAAAACTTGAGTTTGTTTTGTGGCTGCTGGTCACTTTCTTTCTGAGAATTCGTTAAGAAATGCTCTGTCCATGGGAACTTTCAAAGCCGCCATTCTTTTTCTCAGAATGTTGTGGTGGTCGATACAATAGCTTAAGCCGTTACAATGCCCTGTTCTGTTAATCAATTAAACATTAACTTTTGCAAAGTTCTAACATAGATAGAATTTTTTTTAACAGATCAGTGCATATTTTGCTGATTGGAGATTTTTCTCTCTGGGAGCTATAGAAAAAGTTATTTTTTTAATCAAAATCCTCAATGTCTTGGAGTCAGTCTTCATCTTATTTTGAAAAATTCCATAAGTGGAAGAATGTATATTGGATCAGTTTTTAAGCTAATAAATCAGTTCATGTATGCATAGGGTATAAAGAAATATGCTCTGTGTAAGTAAACTGAAAGCATTTTCCCAATAACTTTAAAATAAGAATCGCAAAAAAAACGCTTCTTGAAGTGTTACATAGCAATAGGTAATAAAGAAGAAATATTAAGAATTATTTCCTTCAAGATTGAGCCAACTTGAGTAAAATGTAAAATTATTTACTTCCAGGCATTCTTCCTTTCAAAATAAATCTGAGCATGTAACTTAAGTGAAGATTGAAATATCAAAAAATTCAGTACATAAATGAAATAAAATTGGTATATTCAGTAAGCATCAGGGATGTAATTTTTAAGCTTTCTCTTTTATGTAGGCAACAAAAAAAAATCTATCCCTAACTAAAGGAATATGTGAAAATAATTAAATTTCAGTGAAATGGTAAAATTTGATTTAACTGCAGTAATTAAGTTTGTATGATTTTATTGCTATTTTATTTGCACATTTACTAAAAATTTGTATATTCACTAAGCATCAGGGATGCAATTTTTAAGATTTCTCTTTTATCTATCCCTAACTAAAGGAATATGTGAAAATGATAATAAAATTTCAATGAAATGGTAAAAATCGGTTTAACTGCAGTAATTAAGTTTATGATTTTATTGCTATTTCATTAGCACATTTGCTACTATAATAATACATATTTTGACTCTCGTATATATTACACAGTAAGAGATGGACTATGAAATGCTTGGGATATGCAAATTCTTGATAAATAAAATTTCCGGATAATAATATATAAAATGCAATTGGCAAAAAGTCCTGTTAATGGAGAAAGAAATTTCAGGTCTAATACTATAAAAACTGTCTTCTTATTTGTTATCAGCTTCTAATCAAAAGCCTACAATTAATCATGTAATGTTTAAAAAAAACTTCACACATAAATTTGTATGTATTTGCTATGCTTTTGGCATATGAAATTAAAATATCTTCTTATTAAATGTCATCATGAAAATTAAAGGAGATGTTGCCAAATTTGCACCATTCATTCCAGTGGGAGCTTAAAGAAAATGGCCAATTTTTATTTAATATCATGATTCAAGTTAAGGATATAGCATATCAAAAACTTAAATTTTGTATGATAATTTTGCACTTTGTATCACCATTGTTCATTCATCCTTTCCCAGTTTAATGTCATAAATTATAATTAATCCGATGCTAAAGTCTTTCATTAAATTTTGCTTGTTTTCACCTTTTCAAAACTTAATTATTTTGTTTTTTATATGTTAAAGAATTTTCCGTTTTTGCAGTCAAGTTCTGGCAAAGATTTTCAGTCAGTATATGGATAATTAATCAAAATAGATACAATATTAATTTCCTGTCACACTAAAAGATGTTTAGAAATTGTTACCTATAGCCTATTCAACTTGAGGACCAATTTAATGAAAAATCTGTTAGTAAAACAGGTGAAAACAATTTCTGATAGAACACCTGTGTTCAAGTGCACTTCCAAATTCCACTCTATGCAGTGACCTTGGTCCTTTTTGCTCACCACAAGAAATCTATGTTCCCCTCTAGTAGTAACAAAGGACTTCTAATGGGAACTGAACTGTGTAACTTCCCACAACTGGTGAGAAGAATCAGAGCCAACAATAAGGACTATTATAGTTACTGTTAGCCTTGGGTGAGGCCTATTCTCTGGAGGAATTCTTAGAACAGTATGATGTATGAACAGATGGATGATAACAGTGGGGAAGAGGGAATGTAAGAAAGGTGTGTAAATGTAAATCTGTTCACAATTTAGAAGTTATCAGCAGGGTTTCTGGAGGCCTGTCCCTGCTTTATATGTCACTTAAATTTTCTGAAATTAAAAATTTTCCAGTTAGTTGATAGTCCAGCTTTTACTGTATTTTAACATTTAAGTGTTATGGATATATAATATTGCTGTATTTAATAATTATTTCAGTAAATTATATTCATAAGTGTGTCACTGGCTGCTATCAACATAGGTATTTGTTGCACGGGCAAGTATCACAATGTCCAGTGGTCTTTTATCCGGGAACCTATTTTAACTTGTTCTGGAATTTTCAAATATATTTTAGGAAATGACTGAAAAGAATTAAGCATAATTTCCTGCTTTTTATATGAAAACCAGATTTCTATTTTTCGGTAACTTATTGGGAATTTCTTCTTGTATGACTGGTTTCATAAAGGCTGATTACATACAACATATACAGATGATTGATGAATTAGATATTAATGAAGTTTTTAATTTGGTTTCATAAAGGCTGATTACATACAAAATATACAGATGATTGATGAATTAGATATTAATGAAGTTTTTAATGTAACAGGATATTTAATCTTGATTGTGCTGTTATTAAGGATTTAAATTTTGTGTAACATTAAAAGTGAAATTATAAATTTAAGTTTTATTGTCTTTATGTAACATATTTTTTTATGCTTTAAAACACTTTTTTGTTGAAATAATTTTTTTTTTAGTTGCATGGTAGCTGAATGATCTCTTATATGGATGGATGCCATGCCAGTATAAGAAGAGATTAAGTCCCAATGGCAATTGTTTTTGTGATTGACTGTGCAATATATTTGTAAAGCTTTCAGAAAATAATTGCTTTTAGGACATATAAAAATATGTTCCCCATATAGAATTTAAAGAACATCTGGTAAAGTTACATTTGAATTCTTGTTAATTGTTAAAAAAGCAGATGGTATATTTCACAGAAGATGGATGATATGTTTCACTTGTTTTTATTCCAGATTTCTGTTATTTTCAAATATTGCAACTATAAATATTCCTCAGATTTAAGAAATGTGGCCAGCACATCTCTAACTATTTTGAGACGTGGAATTGACAGAATAATAACGAGCTTTAAGTGAACTATCAGTGTCTAGTTGATCATTTATAAATGAAATCTAATTAATTTGTTAACTTTATGGCTGAGTCTTAATTATAAACACTAGTCATTTTTTAGTATTCATTCCTCCCATCAAATATAAAAAATAAAATAATGATACATGAAGTCATCCTGTGGTCATATATGGTTCCGGATTCACAAATCAATGACTTAATCATATATTTTTTTAAATCTTTAGAATTCTCAATATAGTGTCAACTATGTCAGTCCATTTCTTTGTGTAGTTGCTAAATTGTATCCTTAAAAATAACACATAACAGTAACATTTGGTGGAAGCATTTTTATTGGAAAAGTGAAATAAATATGAAATTATAGACTAAGGCTAATACATTTAATTGCTTCATAATGAATTTATTCTCATAGCATTTAGCACAATTCCAAAATACATTTAACGCTTATAAATATAATACAGTCAAAAGTCGTTAATCCGGACTCGTCGGGACTTCGGCGATTCCGGATTATAGATCATCAGTTTAAATCTTGTAAGATGGCATGCAGAAATTCTAAAATTAAAAATATGAAACCGTAATTTATGAAATAAAGAACAATTATGATCTAAAGAATATCAAAATTTGAAAAAAGAAAAAGCTTAATATTTATTTGTTTACTTAAATAAACATTTTTTTCAATGTAAGTTGTTTAAGTTTTGCTTCGTTTCATATAATAATACTTTCTCTTTAATTCTATTAAACAGACATAATTTCTTGTTCAGTTACAATGTTCCGCTGTTCAAGTTCTATAATTGCTGTGTCAAGAACACCGACTAATTTGTCAATCGAAATTTTTTCGTTTTCAATAACCTCTGTTACTTTTCTTCGCTATCGGAAGCGAATTATAATGACGAGGAACTTGTTTTAAATCATATCAAAGACGGAGCATATCGAGATGAAATACTACATTTGGTAAGGAATTATAAGCCAAATAAAATAAAAACATCTGATCTTCAATTATAAGCCAAATAAAATAAAAACATCTGCCCTGAAGATAAGGATAGTGCTGATAGATCAACTTCCAATTCATTACGCGCCCGCCGCGTGGCGTTCCCCCCGCCGAGCAGCGTGAAATTGATAAACAGATTTCGGATTTCAAAACATACTTTCGCTTTAGATCCTTTACATATTAACAAATATATATCGAAAATTCTATTTGATATAATCGAAAGTTTAAGCTTACTTTTATAAAATTGCTCTTACAATCTGCAAAAAATAATAAGCCGGATCCAATTCGAAAATTAAGGAACAACGCAATCATCAACATTAACTGAAATAGATAATTAGATAATTTTAGCTTATACGTCCATTATACATAAAACGCGCACGCGAAAACGTATTCTGCACTTGCGCACACTCATATGCGCAGTCGTAAAAGGTCTTACGCGCACGCGTAAACGCCTATGTGCATGTGTCAACGTGGCGCATGCGCAGAAAATTTTTAGTTTTGAGGTCCGGATTATAGATCATTCCGAATTATGGGTGTCCGAATTAACGACTTTTGACTGTATGTTGTTCTCAATCACGTACCTATTTTAAATACCAAATTTCAGAAGTTTCTCTTGTCTTTTTACAAAAGCTTGTTCCAAGTGTTAAAAGTATCACTTCCAGTGTATTAATATTAAGAAAAATCTAGTTGTTCCCATTGATATAAAAGTCTTAAATGCCAAAACTGGAAAGTAAGAAGATGCAGATTTGATATAGTATGGAGAAAAACTGTAAAATTAAAAAAGATATGAATGGGTGCATTAAATACAAAGTAGTGGTTTTTGCTTATTATTAAAGCAAAAAGCATTACTTTGTATTTAATGCACCCATTCATATCTTTTTTTATACTAAGTTCCAATACAGCTTGCAAAAGAATTTTTTTCCATTAAAAGAAAAAAAAGATAAAACCGGATTTTAACCATATTTAGGCATAAAACTCTTGAAGCAGTTCTAATTGAAAAGTTAAATATAATGGGAAAAGAAACTTTATTTAAAAAATTCCATAATTTAGAGCTTAATCTTACTAAGCATGCTACCTATAAATATTTATATTCATTATTTGTAAAGAAATTATAAGTAATTTTATGATCATTATATGTACTATTCTTCTGTATCTAAATTTCAATTTTTTTTTAAATTTTATTTTTCTGTAGAAATCAGAATTCAGAAACCTAAATATATATGATTTATGGATTCTAATTTTCTCTATGATTATTTGTGATTTAAAATATTTGCATCAATAATGTTTTAGTAAATTTTGATATTTCTGCTTTAATAAAAGGAAAATTTCTAATGAAATATGCATATAATTTATAAGATTTTTATTTATTCAATTTTATATATAGAGATATTTTAAGCTAATCTAATTAAATGGATTACAATTAATGATTTAATTAAAAATTAATAAATGGGTAATAAAAATATGCTTTATATGCACATTTTCAAATTTGTAAAAATGTCATTCACACATTGACTGCTGACAAGTTTTGCTCTTGGTTGGAGTATATGTAGTGTAAACAGGCCTTATGAGCTTCAAGCAAAGTACCACTTCTAGTTGTCCAATTTTGCCCAAAATCTAATCAACTCTTTATGTACGAATGTAGAAAGCTTAAATATGGAAAATGGGAATTTTTGGAAGTTCCAGCAAGCGTTATTGTTGATGAAAAAATTTTCACACACAAACAGACATCATTCTAAAAACAGCTGAAACATGTTGTTGAGTTCCCTAATTCGCGCTTTTTCGTGGAAAACATCCTTTAGAACAGCGAAAATAAGGTTGTAAAGCCCTTTAGAAAGGCACGATCCAAATCACTTTTCTGCCCTCCTTTATTACTGTTCCCTAATGAGAAGAGTCATTATAGGGGCCCACCAGCGGCCAAGCGCTAACGCCGCTGAACACTGGTAGTTCGGTCCGAGGTTCGAATCCCGCGAACGGGCTGGCTGCATGGGCGTTTTCGTGGTTTTCCCCATGTATAACGTGTATACGAGCTAGTTTCCCATAAAAAGTCCTCCATGAAGGCTCCCTTAAGGCAGATAGCCTTCGAGTGCTTTGCCGTAATCTAATAAACCAAACCATTATAGTGGTTATTTTTGCCCTCTCCATGAAAGTAGTAAAATTTACAGAATGAAAAAAATTCTAAAATTTCGTAACATCAGTTTGACACCTAAAGAGATATGTAGCTAGCCACTGCTCAGAAAAATGAAATGTAAGTGAAATATAAACGCATAAGCATAGGGCCCGTACGCACTTGGGGCTATAGGGCGTATGCACTTGAGGTTACGCATGTGTTCCTCAGCGGACACATGCGTTAAGACGGCCTTGGCATAACTACACTGAAGTGCAAAATTAAGAAAATTTGCAAATTATGTCTATTTTTACAAAAAGTATTGAACCAAAGATACTAATTATGGCTCTAAAGAATTATGATGAAACATGTCGAATATAAAGCGTACGCATATCTGCGGAGGGTATCTAGGCCGCACGAAGGGTTTTCGGCGATTTGTGTACTTGTACTTCTTCACAACATTTGCTGTGTTTCTCGCAAGAGTGGGGGTAAATTTTATGACGTATCAGGTAAAATTAGTAGCCAAGAATGTATAGATGATGGAATAAGGGGGGGGATTATCAGTAGATTGGAGATAGGACAGTCAAAAGCGCAATGTAAAGTCCAGTGTCATTTGCAATTTCCGGAAGTAGTTTCAGTACAATGGATCTATATCGTTCCTATTTTATATGCACTTCCGAAAAGTACACAATGGATCTATATCAAGAAGACCTGGACAAGGTCCACAAACATTTAAAACGATGAAAGAATCATAATTTAGCACATTCAGGGTGGCGACACAGGACCGCTACAGCTGTTACGTGAGATGTGTGCTGTCAATGTAACTCGAGGTTTACGGTCTACAGTTGCCTCAAAGCTTCGTGACATAGGGCTGTATGCCAGGAAAATCTTTGGTTGCGTTCTGCTCACTGCAGCACGGAAGAGAGCATGTTTAGCATAGTATAGATGACACGTGCCTTGAGCCAGATTTCAGCGGAGCAGCGTGCTTTTTCACAGGTGAGCCGCGATTCATCCTGGGGCACTGATTCTTAGTGTATCTTTATCTGGAGAGAGTATGCAACAAGATACCACCCCTTCTTCATCAGAAAAAAGATCATTATGGTTGTGGAAGTGTAATGGTTTGAACAGGCATTATGTTGAATAGCCACACACCCTGCATGTGTTTGACAAATGCTTCCAGACTATTACAAGGTACAGAGAGACCTTAGAGCTCTCTTTTCGACTTTCCAGGAGCGAAGTTGGTGGTGGGTTCCTGTTAATAAACGATAACGGTCGTCTATAAAGGGCTCAGCTAGTCAACCATTACTTGTAAAGTAAAGTATATTTGTCAACATAGACTGGCCAGCTAGATGTCCTCACCTTAATCCTATAAAACATGTCTTCGACGACGCTTTTGGTAGTCCAGTTTAATCTCGCCATTTCCCCCTCCAAGAACTAAAGTGAAGTTGAAAACTGCCTTGCTGTAGAAGTGGGATCGCCTGACACAGGGATTCCTTAACTGCCTCATGTCCAGTATGGCGTCACCTTGCGCGACCTGTCTGGCTGTGAGAGGGACACATAGCCCATATTACACTTATTTTTAGTTCGATATCACAACGTGGATTTTCGACATCCTTGCATCGTGAACTTTATTGACAATCGCGCATATATGATATGATTTTTGAATAGTACATCTCTTTCTCTGTTATAAATGTATATTCATAGCAAATTTCGTTAAAATCTGCTCATTAGTTTTCAGAAGTTCATTGCTAGTTGCCTAAAATATGGATACTTTTGTGGAGGAACCCACCAGCGAAAGAGTGGTAAGATCGCTGAACACTGGTAGGTCAACCGGGGTTAAAATTCAGGCGAACATGAAAGGTTTCATGGCTTTCCTCATATAAAACGTGAATGTGTGCCTGCTTTCCTTAGGAAGTCTTCTACGATGGCATCTCTTCCCACACAGATAGTCCTCGAATTTCTTTAATTAATTAATTTAACTTTTAAGTTCGTCGAAGACTTCGAGAGAAAGCGGCTTATAAATCACGTTAGACACGAGGGAAAAGCAACAAGCTGCAATTTCGAGTTTTGACTTCCCAGCAGCTACACTGACTACCAATAAGTATTTGGACACCTGTGATAGAAAAGAAAAAATAATTTTATTCAAAAGCAATAATTGGTAGAGCCTCCACGAGAGGTAATTACAGCGTGGACCCTCCAGGGCATACTTTTCACAAGTCTTTGTATGACAGCTAGTGGTATATTCTTCCACTCGGCTTGGAGAAGACATAGAAGTTCCTTCGCCAATTTTGCACGGGTATTGCACCCCTAAATTCGGCGATGCAACTCGTCCCAGAGGTTTTCGATAGGGTTCAGGTCTGGACTCTTGGCAGGCCAGTTCATTCGATGAACTCCATTGGCACCATACCAAGCCTTGGTTAACGTCGAAACATGACAACTGGCATTGTCGTCCTGAAAGTAACAGGGGGTCCAACCCGTAAAACTGCCACAACGTAGGAAGCACATTATCATCCAAAATAGTGCAGTAGGCGTCGGAGTTGAGCTTACCATGAATGGGGACCAAGGGTCCCAGCCCATACCAGGAGAAACACCCCCAGACCATAATTCCACCTCCGCCGAACTTGATTGTTGGCACAATGCATTCTGGCAGGAGACGTTCTCCAGGTAGACGCCAGACCCAGACTCTGCCATCCGAACGGTAAAGGGTGAACCTTGATTCGTCACTCCAAAGAACCCGTTTCCACTGATCTACGGTCCAATTTCGATGTGCTTTGCACCACATTAACCGAACAGCGCAGTTGGACTTTGTGATCAAAGGCTTATGGGCAGCATCACGACCATTAAAACCAAGCAAATGTGCTTCCTTACGGATGGTATTCATTGAAACAATACTCCCGGATGCCTGTAGAAACTCCTCGCGGATGAGGGACATTGGTTGGGTGTGGTTCTTCCGAATTTCTCTGGACAGCACTCGTCGGTCTCTATCTTCCAGTTTCGTTGGTCTGCCGACTCGGGGCACATTCCGACAATCATCGCACACCTTGCACTTCTTAATCACATAGGCCACTGTCGATGTACTTCAGATCATTAGATATGTCCCTTAAGGATCGGCCACATTTGTGATACCCGATAATTATACCTTTCTCGAAATAAGAGAGCTCCGAACTGCGAGGCACCTTGCACGCGACTAAAGCCGATGCTGTTTCCTACACTATATATACCTGCGGAGTCCGTGACGTACCTTAGGACCGCAGATATCATCATTTCCATAGGTGTCCAAATACTTATTGGTAGTCAGAGTATAACCACTAGATTATGCATATGAATCAACATGAAAATGTCAAGCTTATTTTTCCAGCGTAGAGTTGTCATCCCATTTGTGAAACGCACTGTTCGTTTCTCCTCTATTCAGATATTTTTTCCCTTATATCATTTTGGATATGCTTCCTATACAGAATAATAGTTCAATATGCATTTGTTTTATTATCATTTAATAAATTTTAAAAAAAGTTTGGGGGATGAAAAGAAATTACCCATCAATAATTTATGGCCTTTATTTTTAAGTGCCACTCCTTTCTTTCACGACATTATAAGATACCAACAAAATGCTTCGTAACTTGCCCAGAAATATTATCAGTAAATTTGCCAGCATACTTAACGCCTGTTTCACACTAAATTACTTTCCTGATCTCTGTTATCAAGCAAAGACCTTTCTTCTCCCCAAACCTGACGGATATCGACCTATCAGTCTGTTATCCAGCCTAGGAAAAATTTAGGAACGAATTATACTTACAAGAATCGAGCCATATTTTCATCTTTTACCTAACGATCAATAAGGCTTCAGAAGAAATCTTAGCATGACTTGCCAACTCGTGAGAATTGTTGAATTCGTCTGATCTGCATTTCACAATAAGTGTTGCGCTCCTTATGCTGGACGTGGCAAAAGCATTTGACCGCCTCTGCCATGAGAGGCTCATCTTCAAGCTTATCAAACTAGGACTTCCTAGAGAACTTATTCTTCTGATCTTCTCCTTTTTGCAAAACTGTACATTCTTCGTTGCACAAGGAAATGAAAAGTCAACTCCAAGACCTATAAGATCCAGTATCCCGCAAGGCAGTATCCTTGGTTCTGAGCTTTACCGCCGAATTTCGTGTTTTTTTAGGGATGCATGCCGCTCCAAATCTGCAAGAGTAACGATGATTTTCGCCAGCTAAACGCTTTTACTTACTGCTCAACAACGGCCTGTATCCCCTCAAAGCACACATATTCCATTACAAAATCTCTTTATTTCATGCCCTCTATCTGCCTTTCATTTTTGGCTGATATTTTTTAATCACTTTGTATATGTGTATGTTTGTATAAGATAAAAATTCTATTTTTATTTCAGGCCCTTTAATTTTTAATATGGAAATTCTTCCTTTTTGAATTGCGTTATATACCAGGCTCTGTTTTATTTCAAATAAAATTTAAGAAGTAAACATTATTTGCCGATAGCTTTGAGGGAACGCTTTGATGATTAAAAATGTCTTATTGCAACATAATCTCTCACCAAAAATTCAAAATATTTTAAAACGCGGCAAAGTCTTCCAAGCCCGCATCTGTTAACATAATTAGTACCTAATTTACCTGCTGAAATCTACATGTGTGTACAAATTAAATGCCCATCACTTGAAACTGTACGTTGCTAAAAACGAAGGATCAAATATTTCGAATCATAAATTCGTCACAATCAAGAATAACGCCATAATAATAATAATAATAATAATAATAATAATAATAATAATAATAATAATAATAATAATAAAACTGAATGATTTTTTTTTAAAGTACAAATTTGGTAAATTACTTTAGAAGTTCCAAAAACTCTTGATTTGGAATATTATTTTTCGTTCTATCTAACGGTACAAAAATCGAAATTCTGCACTGTTTAAAACATGGATATGAGAGAAAATACATTACCCAACATTGGAAAATGCAGCACCAAGCAGGACAGGCCTAAAAATTACGCAAATTTCAGGGTAGACGCACCTCACCGAATTATGCGAATGATGTGAGATGTGCAGCTCTCCAACGCACGTTGAAAAAGATATAAGGGAAGGAACCTGCAGAATGTTCAACTTTAGTGCCGTTATTTCTGCTAGGGAAATCATCGTACAAAATCTGTTCTTATCTTAGAGGACGCGTCTAATAGCAGAGAATGCCAGGCCGTCAACGGAGGCAGTTACAGCAGAATTTAAGAGGGGCATGGTGATCGGACTGAGAAAGGCAGGTTGGTCCATAGGGCAAATCTCAGCTGACACACACCTTGATGCGTCCATAGTACCAGCTGTGGCAACGATGGTTGGAACAAGGAAATGTGCCAAGTTCGACGGGTGCCGGTGCAGCCAGAGTGACGTCAGCACGTATGGACCGACGCATTCGACGACAGGAGGTGGTGCACTCGCAAGTCACTTCTACCTCCATTCTGCAGCATGTTCAAGACAACCTGCATGCTCCAATATCGACCAGAGCTATTTGCCGTCGATTGGTGGCTAGTGGCCTGCATTCGTGGCGTCCGCTAAGAAACTGCAATTGACCCCACATCATACACTCCAACGTCTGCAATGGTGCCGTGCTCGAGCGATGTGGACGACGGAATGGCACAAAGGTCGTGTTCTCAGGATGAGACAAGCTTCTGTTTCTCCAATGATAGTCTCCGCGTACGAGTGTGGCGTCGATGTGGAGACAGGTTCAATCCCGGCAGCAATTGTGGAACGCTCCACTGCGCGACATCATGGTTTGGGTGCCAACTGCTTACGATTCCAGGTCACCTCTAGTTCGTATTCAAAGCACTATGACGGCCCAATGATACGTGGATCATGTGCTGCGGCTGCTGACACTTCTGTACCTTCAGGGAGTGGCCAATGCCCTCTATCAGCAGTACAACGCCCGACCACACACTGCTCGCATGAGCCAACGTATTCTGGAAGGTATCTTTTTGTTAGTCAAATTGCGCTTTGCGACGCTGCCAACGGGCTCACAGGCCACAGAACAACCCTCTTTTCGGCCTGTGTTATTGAAGTAAATCCACTTTTCATCACAAGTGACGATCCGGTCCAGAATTTTGTCCTTGCGTTGATATTCGAGCAGATTAGTGCAGGCCCGAACACGTATATCCTTATCTTTTTTAGACAGTTCATGTGGCACCCAGCGATTGAACTTATACGTCAAGTTTATGCGACGTATAGCGCGGCTAATAGATATGGGACTAACGTCTAACTCTTTAGCAAGCTCTCGATGAGTTCTATACTGATTTTCTTCTACAAGTTCTCGCAAGCGGGCCTCATCAACGTCAGTAGGCCGGCCAGAGCGCTCTGCTTTTGAGCCCAATCCTTGTTTTTGAACTTTCGGTTCCAAACCTTCACAGTGTCATATGTTACGACATTAGTACCTAAAGCTGTAACACATGATTTGGTGACATTTTGTAGCTGATTTTTTGAAACAGAATTGGAAGTAAATGATGGTTCTAATCTGGTAGCGTGATAGTTCTATTTCAGACACCTTGTACTTAATAGTTACGATAATTTTTTACAAATTTCACAACGCAGTGTATAAGCTAGTTCTCCCGCCTTATTAGCATGCATTCGCAGTTTAGTGGTCAGCACGCTGGGTGCTTATTCCATAGGTCCGTGGTTCGATTACCGGCGAAGGTGTTGCTCATTTTTAACTTCTCCTGCTCCCAAAACATACCTAATATCTCTACAGTGGCGCCCGAACTAAAAGGGTGGTTGATGATGATTCTCCACACCCAGGATTTGGCGATTGGGTCCCCTAAAACCCCAGACGCCCTTTAAAAGGGAGAGTATATAAAGAATTTCTCGTGCCTTCGTAGTGTAGTGGTCAGCACACTCGGCGAGTATTCTAGAGGTCTGTGGTTCGATTCCCGGACAAGGTGTTTGCTAATTTTTCCCTTGTTCTGCTTCCAAAAATACCTAATATCTCTATGAGTGTTCTAAAACAAATCTCTTTTTTTTTTCAAATGCCAAAAATCATTTGAAAAAATATGATTAAACACGCCAGCGTATTATGTTTGCGAAGACGTTATTTGCGGTGGCGGGAAAGTTTCGTTAAAACCCAATATATATGTATGTTATTATGATTCCCCTTAAAAAGTCGGGATCTGTCCATGGAATCAGCAATAATTCTTCTGCTTTACTCTACTATTTAGTTTTTATTTACACTGCTGTACCTTTATTTATAATCTGGTAGCTCATATTCAAATCTAAAAATGCTTTCTTAATTGCCAATTATTACCACAATAGCCCACTTTTGCATTCTAAATTTCATTTCGAATTTCCCAGGAGAAAATTTCCTTTATTTTGCTTTGTTATTCTCCCTCCTTTCAGCATGCCTTCGTGATGTAACGGTTAGCACACTCGTTTCGTATTCGAAAGGACGAGGGTATTTCTCATTTCCCATATCCTCTTGCTCGAAAATAACCTAATGACTCTACAGTGGCCCCGACTTAAAAGATGGTGGATGAAGATTCTTCGATCAGGATTTGGCGATTGGGTTCCCTAAGGTATTTTCCCCCCTCCTTTCTGCATGCTTTCGTGGTGTAATGGTAGTACACTCGGTGCGTATTCGAGAGGTCTAGGTTCGAGTCCCGGCGAAGGCATTGCTAATTTTTCACATCTCCCATATCAAAGAAATCCTGACAATCTACAACTGAATTGAATTATTTATATAAATATAAAAAAGAGGGATTGTCATTGATTAGAATGAAGACATAAAATTATTTCTGAAAACATTTTTTAGAAATTTGATATTTAGCTTTAAATATAAGTAACCTAATCTGAAGAGAAGGTGAAAATGTAATAAATTGATAAAAGAACTAATTTTGTAGGGGGGGGGAATTCTCGTAGTAGAAATGAAAGAAGTAATATACGTTTTAATCTTACAACAACAACAACAAAAAAAAAAAAAAAAAACAAACTGAGATATGTAAATTTAACGAGTTATCTTTTGACTTTCATTTTCTAATCAGTGAAAAATTAACATTAATAAAATTTAAGCTATCCAAATGAAGAAGCTTATAATTTAGTATTTAAATACATAAATGATATACAAATAAAAATTTCATCACAACTTTCTAGCTTTAAAAACCAGTTATTTGAACAGTAAGACTGCTTTAAATCTTTTGAAGATAATTCTCTAATTACAGCCTAGTTCAATCATAATGAAATTTGAAGCTGAAATAAGGCTAATATTCCCAGTTACTGTTGCTGATGGTAAGAGAAGCTTCTATAATCTTAAAATAAGAAAAAATTATGAAACATCTTCATCTATTCTCTGTATAGAATATGAATTAAGCTATCAAATTCCTTCTGGAAAAAATATTGATGATTTTGTTCTATAAAGGTAAGGAGAATTAAATTATATACAATCAAAAGTCTTTAATCCGGACTCGTCGGGACTTCGGCGATTCCGAATTATCGATTTTTCCAGATTATAGATCATCAGTTTAAATCTGGTAAGATGGCATGCAGAAGTTATAAAATTAAAAATATGAAACGGTAATTTATGAAATAAAGAACAATTATGATCTAAAGGAAATCAAAATTGACAAAAAAAAAAAAAAAAAAAAAGCTTAATATTTATTTGTTTTTTATTAAACATTTCTTTCAATGTAAGTTGTTTAAGTTGCTTCGTTTTATGTAATAATACTTTCTCTTTAATTCTATAAATAGACATAATTTCTTCTTCAGTTACAAAGTTCCGCTGGTCAAGTCCTATAATTGCTGTGTCGAGAATACCGACTAATTTGTCAATCGAAATTTTTTCGTTTTCAATAACTGTGTCACTTTCCTCACTATCGGAAGCGAATTATAATGAGGAGGAATTTGATTTAAATCATATCAAAGACGGAGTACATCGAGATAAAATACTCATTTAGTAAGGAATTATAAGACAAATAAAATAAAAACATCTGCCCTGAAGATAAGGATAGTGCTGACAGATTAACTTCCAATTCATTGCGCGTCGTGTCGTTTCCCTTCCCCCGCAGAGCAGCGTGAAATTGATAAACATATTTCGGAATGATTAGATAATCAAAGGATATGCCTTTATCCATTTTTTGCAGCAATTCCACTTTTCGTTTAATGGACTTCGAAACATACTTTCGCTTTGTAGATCCTTTACATATTAGTAAATATATATCGGAAATTCTATTTGACATAATCGAAAGTTCAAGCTTACTTTTATAAAATTGCTGTAACAGTCTGCAAAAAATAATAAGCCGGATCCAATTCGAAGATTAAGGAACAACGCAATCTGCAACATTACCTGAATTAGATAATTTCAGCTTAGCTTATACCGTCCGTTATACATTAAACGCGCTTGCGTAAACGTATTATGCGCATGCGCACACGCATATTCGCAGCCGTAAGAATCTTACGCGCATGCGCAGAAAGTTTGTAGATTTGAGGTCCGGATTACAGATCATTCCGGATTATGGGTGTCCGAATTAACGACTTTTGACTGCATATAAAATTACATAATTAGTACAGCATTTTTTACATTGCTATCTATTCTGTTTCTTTGATATTTGCTATTTTTTAAACATTTCTCAGTTTATAAATATAGATCATTAATTGTAACATAATTTTTCTGAATATATAAAGCTATGATTGAACATATTATAAGTGTTAGAATGTTGTGATTTGAAATATTTATCTTCAATGAATATGAAAGCGTATAAATATCATTAATTTCAATAAACATAGGGGTATGCCTCTGCGTAAGGCAAAAAAATATCTACGTAATGCTCTACTTAGTTAGAGTCAGCATTGCGATATATGTTTTAAAAATTCCTCAGTGTAACCTCAAAAATATGTATTGATATTTATAATTATAAAAACACATAATTTCTAGACCTCTCACCAGAAAACGTTGAGGCATTATTTCCAATTCAATCAGTTCTTATGATTCAGAGAACGTAAAGAGATAATATAAAAATCAGCTCTGTGCTTCAAATCCCTAATGCATTATTTATGGAACTCCTAAATGTATTCTTTTCATGTGGTATCTATTGTCATGACTTTGAGCACACATGTTTGGAACAAGAATATTTGCATCTGATAAATGTTTGTTAATATAAATATTCAGTTTAAATTGAATTTTCAGAATATATTTTCATATGTGAAATTTTCAGAAATTTTTATACATGGAACATACCTTCATCCACATTAAGAAACCTTATAATGTATTTTGCTTATATCATTTAATGACTATTATCTAAAAATATGTCGCATTATTTAGCATTCCTGACTGCATAACTTTTCTTCTGTTTTATCTTCTCAGAAACAAAATAAATCATTATATTTTACTGCTTTTCTGCATAAATTATTTTCTTTTATTTAGTCCCAGAAATAAAATAAACCAACTTACTTTAATGTTTTTTTCTGAAATTATTTAAAGTAGTCTTTTAGATATTTTCAGTAACAATTTGGATATAAAAGTTCAGCTGAACTTTGGGAAGTGGCCATTACATGTTTTGCTATGCTTTTGTACACTAAAGCCTACATTTAATAATTTTATTGCATCGAATCTACTGTCTCTTATTTTAGATTACAAGTGAATCATTTCTTATGGGATTCACGATTAGGCCTTTTCAACACTAGATTTTTTTCCCACTTGTTGTAATCTCAACTATTTCTACATGTTAGGTTAGGTTATTTAACTATGGCAAAGCCTTGAGGGCTATCTGCCTAAGGGGAGGGATGCCTTTGTGGAGGACTTTCTAAGGAAAACTGGCTTGTATACACTCTACACATGGGTAAAACCATGAAAACGGCCATGCAGCCAACCCATTTGCGGGATTCGAACCTTGGACCGAACTACCAGTGTTCAGCGACTTTACCGCTCGGCCGCTGGTGGGCCCCTATTTCTAAATAATGTCATCTGGTGTGACCGTACAGATTCTAGTGCCAGCTCTCATGAGGTTTCAGGTGGTTTTTAGACGTCTTTTATTTCCTTTCAGAGGCAGATGTAAATGCTCCAAGTCCTTATATGCATCATAAGAGAGTGATTTTTTATTACTGAAAAACAGCTAAAACAGAAGCAAAATGCATGGTCTTTTTCTTCACTATGATTAATTAATTATGATCTCCATTGTTCAAGTCCCTGATGCAATGATTTGGTGAATATTTTCTAAAATAAAATAATTATCCCCTTTCTCTAGCAGATCTTTCAGTTCTTTGGCATCACTTACAGAAGAATTCTATCTTATCACATCAATGTTGAAGTACATTACTCAATTTCTTTTATGAAGAGAAAAATGCTAAAGCAATGCAATTATTGCTCTCATTATTACTAATGTCAAAATTACTAGGATAACATGTCCTGATTTTGGTGGGACAATCCTGCTTTTTGGAGGACTATCCCATGCCCCACAGATTTTTAAAAATGTCCCGCTTTTTTAGAAAACATCTGCATTTCTTATTTTAAATGTACTGTTAAAATATATTACCTATTATTTATTAATTATTATAGTAAATATAAAGAAATAAAAAATACATAAATAAAAAAAACACATAAAATGTATGCAGAGTACACTAAAATAGGCGATGTAACGAGTTAGACTTACTCGGTGGTGTTTGATCATTGTCGTTACGTCTCGTCAAGGAATATCTATTGTTAATGGAGGAACAGCTAGCATTAGCTCAAGGGCTATTTGCTTTCCACACTATAAACCACAATCAAAGTTTCAGATCAATTGATTGTACATCGTAAATGATCAAAACATTGTACGACAAAAAATTTGCAGAAGCAACGACAAAAACTGAAGCAATTATTTGTAATGTTTTTTGACTATATTCGTTTTCACAATTGCAGAAACAATTAGATTTTAAATGCACATTTATATCCATATATTATGATGCTTCCTACCACAAAAATTTAAAATTATTTTCCACAATTGTTAAACTTTTTGATCTAGAAACAGAAATTAAAATTAGAATATTAGATTTTATTTCACTGCCGGGTGAAACTTCAGAAATAATTTTTGATTCAATAAGTACTATTTTAAAAAATAATAATTTGAACTATAAAATCATTGCCTATTATGAGGATAACACTAATGCAAATTTTGGTGGAAAAGCTAGAAGAAGCATCAATAACGTTTTTATGAACTTAACAAACATTTGAACCACAAAATTATTAGAGTAGCTTGTTGGAAAGAAGGAACGGAAGACACTCAGATGTATCCCCAGGGGTGTTCTCTATCAAAATTTGGATGGCTGCAGCATTAACGCAGTGGAATTATACCTGTATGACCAACAGTTTAATTCGCATATTCCACCACATGATGAAATGATGCTTGGTACTGAATTTGGAAAGAAATGAAGGACAGAAGACATGCTTCTAGTTCCATATAATTTGATATTAGTCTAACACTGACATACAGTGTGTTCATTTTAAAGCAGGTAAGAAACAAAATCATTATTTCAGTCTTGTATCTCTATTATTACAGTTGTTTTAAAGGGAGAATCAAGTAATAGAAAATAAAATAAAAAATAGAAATGCAAAACTCAAATAATGATTTTTTTAAATGATCTGTCTTATAATAAATGCACTGTGTTATGAATAACACAACATATTGCATTACACTTTACTCATATCTCATCACAAGCAACTTCAGTCCCGTCTTCCCTAGGATACTATGTTCAGCTGTTTCTTTGTAATATACATGTCAACAACCTTATATTTATGTTAGAAGATAGGGATGTAAATGTATTGATGTATGCTGAAAATTTGGTGACATGGTCTTCCATCCTCAAAAAAGGTACACAGAAATAGTTAATTAAATGATGTCATGAAGACTTGAGTACTTGGTGCCAATTAAATAACATGCATAGAAACAGAAAAGCCTGCCTGTATAACTTTTGTATTGTGTCACAAGCCTTTTGACTTGGAGTTTTATATAATAATATCCATGTGCCTCAATACTAAACTTTTAACTAAATGGGAATTGTCTTAAATAGAAATTTGTCTTGGAATTAATGGATTGGATGAATTATCATTGAAATAATTGTTTCTAAACTTTTAACTACATGGTAATTGTCTTAAATAGGAATTGGTCTTGGAATTAATGGGTGTAGGAATTAATGTTAAAGATAAATAATTTTTTCAATGTCATTAAACAACAGGAGTAAGGTGGGGATTTGCGACTTCCACTTTATTTACAACTTACAAACCTACTTACTGTTATGAAATATTCCAGCACTCAATTAATAACTGCCTTTGAGGATTTGAAGAACAAATTGGAACAAATGCAAAATCAGATTCTTCACCTTGACTGGCATTGAAAAAAACAACCCTAAGAGTTACTTTTATACTGAACTGGACAACTGTGCATGTCTCATGAGATACAAATTTCCAACTCAAGTTTCAACAACATTCTTAGACTTTCATAGATGTCTCAGATAAACTTTGAGCCACAAAGCTTAAAATTCAGCAGGGTTTTGTTTAATTTACATTGAGGGAAAAACTCAAGGATTTTGATGATTTACTAGACTGGTGCCCTTGTGAAGATACAATAGTTGTGTTTTGATTAGCAGTGGAATATCATTGCTGGGCTGTCCACATGAGTAAGACTGGAATTTTTAATAGTCTTGATTATCTCTGCCATTCTGGCTTTATGGATAGTGATCACTTCCTTCTTTGTCCTGCTCTAACAAAGAATTCTCTACTTAAACATAATTGGGAAGCTCGAAATAACATGAGACTTTTTTCACACTATTTTAAACTTTAGTAATTTAAATTTAGCATTTTAAACTTTAGTAATTTAAATTCTGGCTTGGATATTGAATTCTAATTTTATGCTTGTATGCTATATTTTAATATTGTTTTATCACCTAAGGACAAATTTTCAAAGGTTTTTCTTTTTAAGTATATAGTTTACGAAATTTAACTCATAATATCCTAAAATATGATTTCAACTAACAAGGAATAAATAACATTTTTATGACTTGAGTATCAAGTATAATAACTGAAATTCAAATATTTCTTATTCGTAACATATTTTACTTGTATTCACTATCAAACATGCCAAACTTGAATAACACTGAATCTTGAAGGATCTTAATATCCAGTACTGTAAGCCTGAATACAGATGATACTGTAAGCAGCTTCTGTTTTATTACTTGATAAATACAAAGTTCTAAGATTGAAAACGAGGAAAAAAAAAAAAAAAAAAAAAAAAAAAGATTAAAAACCTAGGAATTGAAATACCACAACATATAAGGTAGAGTTAAATAAGCACGTAACTAAAAAAATAAGAAAACTGTAGCATGTTTTTCTTTAGTACTACTACTTTAATACACTTTACTACCTGTTACAACAAGTTTGATTGTTATGGCATTTGGATTTACAAAGTAGATCAGCTGATTTGCACAACTGCTTTCCTGTTTACAACGATTTTAATTTACCGAACTTACTATCAAAAACATAAAAACTCATCATCTTAAATATCTCTAATAACAGTTATTATTGATTTTGGATCCATTTTTGATCTATCAATATCAGGTACTTTTATTTTAACATTTTTCCAAAAGTATTTGTCCAAATGTAGGTTTCGGAAAGTTTTTAGTAGACACAGTCTTCATCTTTTTTGCCTGCTTCTGAAGTCCTTCCTTAACTGTCTCTCGAAACACTTTCACATTGTGAGTTTTCTTGATAATTGCACCCGTTGTGTCAGAGCATATATCTGGTTCTTTCATTTCAATTCAAACTTTAGTATCTGCTTCCATTGTTATGTCTGATTATTTTTCATATGCATTATTATTATCTTGCAATTCTAAATCAACTGTTGATTCGAGATTAGTTTTCCCATTTTCTGTATTAATCACACATTCATTAGTAATACATACTTATAACTTTTTTCTAAATCCTGTTCAGTGGTCATGTTACTAATCAAATTATGTGGCAAAACTGAGTTAGCAAGTCCTAGCTTCATAAGACAACTTTGCAGGACATCACAGGATAGCTTCATTAAGATGAACATTTGAATCCTTCCTGATATGCTTTGTTTTTTATTTTTGAACAAATTTTAATCCTTCTGACCAATTTCCTATCTTATTTGTTTCCAACATGTTCTCAACATCTTGGTTCACCCGTTTGACAGAACTTTGTGACTGACTGTGTCTCGGTTTTCGGTGAGCTATTTTTATATCACTCCACATTTCACATAAACTGTTTATGATTTGATTTGGTTGCAAAATTCCCTCCTATTATCAGAGTGAAGAATGCTCAGGGCTCCAAAAGCTATGAAAATATCCAGAAAGTGATATGCTACTTCAACAATTCTTTTACTGTGTAAACATCGGAGTAGGACAAATTGTGTAAGATGATCTTGATGCACTCAAATGAATTTCATATCATGATCAGTATTGGACTGCATATCTATTAGGTTGACTTGGCATCGAGAATTCATTTCACTATGCACAACTGATTTAATTACAATCCCATCTTTCACAGTTTTTTGTTTCTTCTGACATGGTTCGCATAGTCTTAAATATGTGAAAATAGGTTCTACTGTTACATTCTTGTACTTACGATTCAGTTCATGCAAGTTCTTTCACCATGGCCAATTGCAATATGAGTGCTGTGTTGAAGACTTCATCAGTTGTAACATAATATAGGATTTTTGCAAATAGTGATATTATAAGTTTGTCCTTTCCTCCAATTAGAATATGACAGCGTTTCAACACCTTCTGTAATGAACTTCTCCATCACATATTTCTCACTTGTTAAATAAAAGCAGTTATCAGGCTTATTTTTTACAAATTCAGACAAAATGTCATAATCTTTTTCCGCATAACATCACTCATTTCCCATCAGCAAAATAAAAAAAGCAAAGTATGAAAAAATGGACACAAACTTCAGGGAAAGTGCAGAATCACCCCTGCTTAGTGCATTTTTCAAAATCGCCAACTTGAAAATAACAAGTCTAAGAATTGCACAAACTCAGTGTCCATGTACACAACGACCTATTTTTGCTTAAAATAACATCAGAGAATTACACAAACTTGGCACTACGCACTCCCTTGACTTTGTCCATGTGAACATCGATAAGTGGACGATTCTGCACTTGCGCCCAAACTTCTTCTTTTTTAGATCGTAGCTGCTTACACTTGTTTAAATTATGTCCAAGTTAGACTGCGAATGGTGCAAATAAGGAGAGGCAGGAACAAAAAAGTGTCATGACTGAATTTGTGTGCAGAGGCTTATTCAAGGTTGATTTAAATCCCTCGTTTCAGGATTTTACCAGAAGGCATTGGTAACTCTTCGGTTTTACCTCAAAGGCTGAAGTAAAATCATATTAAAGCATACTTCGAGCTTTTAACAAGCTACTTTGGTAAAAGCTAGGTTTTACTGGTAAAAACCTAGGATTTACCAGACTTTAGGATCTTACAGTAACATATCTCCATTCATACTGCGTATAATATTTTACTCGTAAAATGTATACGATTCTCTTATATTCTTATATATATTGATTCAAATAATGAATAAAACTTAAATGCAATAATGAAAAACAAGTGCAAATAATTTTTTAAAAAGTACGTAGCTTTTTCATATTTATTAAATTATAAAATGAAGAAATATAATTTTTTTACAACTTTTATTTATTAAATTATAAAATGAACAAATATCATTATTTCACAATTCACAAAATTACACATACATACAATAGTTAATATATATTATTAGTAATCTTCCTTTTACTTACTGTTTATTCCTAACCTACTTTTTTTTTTCTTTATTACAGATACTTTAATAATCCCATTAAAATATTCTCGTGCTTTCATGAAAAGCAGTATTCAGCAGAATTACTAGATTTTATTTTAAATGATTTTATTTTAAATTAGATTTTATTTTAAATGATGTTATGATCATCAGTTATGTTATGATCATGTTATCAAAAACAGCAGTAATATTAAAGAATATGAAGATCTAATAATTTTTAAATCTTCATATTATTTAAAATTCTATTCATATTTAAAAATTATTAGAACACTGCTCGTATTTTGTTATACTTCTAACTCGGAAAAAAAAAAAAAAATCTTCCGGATTCTACAATTCTGAAGTTTTAGTTACATGCTCCATTACATAACGCATTTGTAATCTAAGTTTGTTTTATTTGGTTATTAATGCTATATGTAATCATGTTATATGTAATCATGTCGAAACATTTATCAATACGTAATGGATGTATTTACAAAATAATTTTTTGCCATCGGTGTTTGTTTACATCATGATATTAAGGATTTTCTATAAACTAAACTTCTCGAAATTCACATAAAAATGTGCAAAACAGCCAATTATAGTAACCCAGACAAATAGTTTGTGACGTTTTGTTGTCACCAGTCACGTGAGACCCGCTAACTTCCGTAAACCGTCAGCGTTTGTAGTCGCATAATTGTAACGGACTTGTGCTGGAGCTCTACGGAAGGCCATCAGGAAAGATGAATAAATAAATAAATAAATAAAAATAAATAAAATAACTATTACAATAATACAATAATTAGCAACTAGAATATTAAATTATTATTATTATAATTCAATAAAAATTTAAAGACAAATGAAAATTTAGTTAATTCTTAAATTAATGATGAATAACTAAATAATGAAATAAAATACCAGACATCGTCTTGTTTGGGGGCTGAGGCTAAAATTGCAATTTAAGAACTAAGCCGAGCATTAGTTAAATTTAGGCTTTTGATGAGAAAATAATGTACTGTTTACCAGAGTATAGATAGAAATTTGGTTATGTAGCCCATTCTTCTAAAACGACGTTTCGTCGCTGCCTTCCACCACCAATTCTCTTTTTTTTTTTTTCGGTTTCGGTTTATTCGGTTACAGCAAAGCACACTAGGGCTATTGCCCCTACGGGGAGGGAGGCCTTCGTGGAGGATTTTTTAAAGGGAACTGACTCATATGCAAGTTACACACGGGGAAAACCATGAAAACGCCCGTGCAGTTAGCCGTTAGCCGGGAATTGAACCCCGGACCGAACTATTAGTGCTCAGCGACTTTACCGCTCGAGCTCTGGTGGGCTCTTTTTTTCTTTTCATTCGCTGTTTGAAAAACGGGTGTTCACTTTACGATAAAGTAAGCACCTGTTTACTTCAATTAAAATGTGTGAGACGATATGACTCTTCCTACTTTAATCTCACTTAGCTTTTGATTTCTAACATTGATTCAATGTTTTCTGTAGACAAAGTATTCTGATTAGAATAATGGATATCAAACATGTTCAAAAGGTGTGTATCTGAATATAATTAGGTTTTTATAACATAGGGCCCATTTTATTAGTTTCACATAGTTCTAAAGTAATTGACCACAGTATCGCTGTTTTGAAAGAAAGTAAAAATGTGAGAAATGTATAATGAACATTAATATACAAGCTTTATTAAAAGTAGTCAGCCTTTTAAAACGTGACCGTCTATGCTTTTAGATGATTTTTGGAGCTCTGTGCATTTGCTCTGGCATCTTAAAAAAGTGATGTTCAATATCAACGTATGTTTATGTTCTCAAAAATACAGGTTTCTTTCAGAAAGCGACCTCTTAGAAGTCGTCAATAAATAATTCAGTATAGTTATTTTCTAATAGACCATAGAATAAATTTATTTTAACGTCAATTTTAAAATGGCTGCTTGTACTAAGAGTTAAGAGCAATAAGACTCTAATTTTTCTTTCGCAATTAGCTGTCATGCCAGCTGAATTGTTTTCTGCAGAATCTTATTGTGTATAATTGAAATATTTAGCTATGCATTCAACAAATATACAACAAATGGAAGACAAATCATTAAAAAAATTAAAATTTGGAACATTAATAATAATTTTTTTGTTATACATAAAATATTATTAATGAATGATGAATTTATATCATATTATATATAAATCAAAATTTAACTCCTATACCTTTATAATAAATTGGAGAAAAGCTATAAAGTGAATTAATTTTTAAAAACAAAACGAAAATTAAAAAAAAAATTTTGTCATATACCTAGAATCTAAAATTGACGAATACTGAATTTTACGCCTCATGTGTGTATGCGTGTGTTTAATTATGGCAAAGCACACTATGGCTATCTGCCTAAGGGATGGATGCTTTCGTGGAGGACTTTCTAAGGGAAACTGGCTTGTATACACGTTACACATGGGGAAAACCACGAAAACACCCACGTAGCCGGATCGTTCGCGGGATTTGAGCCTCGGACCGAACTACCAGTGTTCAGCGACTTTACCGCTCGGCCGCTGGTGGGCCGTTTTACAACTCATATAATAATAAATGCATATTCATATTGTAACAGAAATTTTGTTAGAAGTCTAGCATATGTATAGTTATTTGTGATCTTTTAAAACTGTCGTAACGTGATGCATATTTATCATTATTGTGTACCAAAACAGTATGCTTTACATCTTTACAAATATACGTGATAGATTTTAATATTTATTTCTGCATATACTTACGTTTCCCAAAGACACGAAAGCAAGTCAAGCAGATTAAGCAGACTTAAGTTCTCTGTTAGCTAGTGTAACATAATTTCGGATTCTATGAGCCTTCCAGAATTATTAGCAAAATAGTGGAAATGTCTTTACAAAGTGTTTTTATAAGCAAACAGCAGATGTACACTGAGCAGTGATCAACTGATATATTTCTTAAATGATTTGGTTTAGTTGATTATGACAAAACACACTGGGGCTATGTGCCTAAGAGGAAAAATGCCTTCGTAGACCACTTTCTTAGGAAAGCTGGCTCGTATGGTACGTGGTATGCTGGCTCGTATGGTACGTGGTAAGCTGGCTCGTATGGTACGTGGTAAGCTGGCTTGTAAGCTGGTACGGGAAAAAACCACAAAACGCTTATGAAGCCAGCCCGTTTGCCTGAGATCGAACTCAGGTCGGAACTACCAGTGTTCAGCGATTTTACCGCTCGACCGCTGATGAGCCATTTTTTAAATGAATAAAGGTATACTCATAGCATTATGAAATAACATTGATTGAAATATTTAGTGCTTCACTATTATCTCTAATAAAGTAACATAAAAATGTCCTTACCTTTTATAGATTTCTAAATTTCTTTTAAGATCTTTCTTAATTCGTACTTAACCTATGCATGTGCGAATGTTTTTAACGATTATATTGTTAAGTGTAAAAAGCAAGTTGACATTTATAACATAGCATTCCTTGTCTCAACAAATAACAGTCTCAACTAGGAGTTTTTGGAAAGGGGATGAATCGGGGAAATTTCACCCTTTCGCCATTAGCGGTTCTGATGAAGGGAATGGGGGAAGCAGCAAACGAAATAACGAATAACGGACAAATAACGAAAGCTAATCTTTAATGCGGTCTCCCAGTTTCTGTATTTTTATTTGGGAAAGTTTTATGGTCATTATGAAAAAGTGAAAATTTGATATGGATTCCGCATGACTTCCTTCTACGACTATTTAAATTATGCTTATTTTTGCTGCACTTCATTTAAACTTATTTCCTCGAATTATTCTAACTCAATTAAGCGATACCCGAAGGCAAGTTACAAATGGCACCAAACATTGCAAATTTTGAAACTAAATTTCCCGGTCAATCTTTGTCCTACGGGACTCAAACTTCTTGCATTTTTATTTTTTCATAACAAGTATAAAACTTTGCCAGATATAAATATAGAAACTAGAAGACGACATTAAAAGTTAGATTTCATAATTTGTCCAAAATTAATTCTTTTTTAAATTTGATATTGACAAAATATGAATATTTTCGTCATTTAAAATACTTCTGTATTTTTGTCGCACCGTATTTAAACTTGCTTCCTCGAGTTATTGACATTAAATTACATTAATTCCATTATCTATTGGAAAATAATTATAGCAAATCATCTATTTCCAGCATCTCTAAAAGGTCATCTTTTAAGAGATCTCTATTTTGGGGAACATAAACAAACATTGGTAGTGAACATCATCTTTTTAAGACCACCACATGTAAAATCCTCTAAAAGCATGAATGGTTGCATTTAATGAAGACCCATTACTTTTAATAAGGAATGTAACATTAATCTTAATTATACATGTTTTTGATATGTGTGCCAAAAAGTGATACCGTACTTCCGTTGCTTTTGAAATGTGTGAAATTAAAAAAATGGATACTATACAACAAAAATGTTATTATATTCAGATACACACCTTTTGAACACGTCTGAAATTCATTATTCTGCTCAACATAATTTGTCTGCATAAAATATTAAATATTATTAAAAAATCAAAAGCTAAGTCGAAGTAGAAACAGTCATCTCCAAGGATAAATAAGTCCTGAAGTCTTCTAAGTCCTGAGTCATCTCTTCTAAACCATTTTAATTGAAGTAAACAGTTCGCCTTATCGTAAAGTAAACACTTATTTTTCAAACAGCGGATGAAACGGGAAAGAGGGAATTGGTGGGGGAAGGCAGCGAACGAAATAACACTTTTTCGAGCTGGGGATGAAATGAGAAAGGACGAAACGATACTAAGCCAATAAGACAAGATCTGGTATTTTACTTTATTATTTAATTAATCATCATAAACTTAAAAATTATTTTAATTTTTATTTGTTTATACATTTTTATTAAATTTTACTTATAAGTATTTTATACTTCAGTTGCTAATTATTATGTTACTTTAATTATTCATTATTTTAATCACTATTTTTATTATTTTAATTATTAAGTTTTTTAATAAGTAATTTTTTGTTATTTTAATTATTAATTAATGTTATTATTGTAATATTTATTTCCTTTCTTTCTTTATATTTTCCTATTTTCCTGACGGCCTTCCGTAGGCGCTTCTGACTTTAGAAACTAAGCCCTGACAGCAATAGAAAATTTAATAATGAATCATATCCAGTGCACCAAAAAATAATAGCCAGAATAAAGTGAATTATTTCTACTCAAAAATGCGACGCAAAACTCCCTATCGCAGCACTACCCAGTTCCCGCGGGGTAGAAAAGCTCATGTGATTCAATGCGATGCGACGTTTCAAGGCCCTTTTTAGGGCCGTAGACCGATAAAATAGGCTCAGGATACGGATACCGATGGATTTTACCGAAAGTAACGAGTAACGATACGATAGTAACGAGTACTGGTTCACCGAGTAACGAATACATACGGGTACACAATTTCTCGTTACTTCTACAGCACTATCAAAGAATGTCTATGCAACAACAATATATATTCTTTGGTCATATCAAGGAAGTTAGAATAGAAGGAGGGAAGGTTCAACTCAAACGGTGAGGCTTGGCGGCCATGTTCCTGTTATCGCTGTGACTTGTGCAAGGAAGTCTGTAATTGGAATATTTTTTTTTTCTTTTCTTTTTGAAGCATGTCATCTTGTGTTGTATATGGATGCACAAAAAGATTTTTGAAAAAGATTCCTGGGATTACTTTTCACGCGTAAGTATTGATTTTCTTTTTTTTTATGTAATTTGATAACTATGGTAAAAAAAATATCACAATGTCATGTTGTTTTTTTTCCAGATGTAAAAAAGGGACTTAATAATAATCAAAATATGTTAAATACATTTTAATGTTTCTGTTTATAGCTGGAATCTTTGTTCCTTAACACACAATGATGTATGCTAGGATTTAAACTGTATAATTTGAGCGTTTTAGGTAATTCGTTTGATAATTTTCATGAAAAATTAGACACCAATTGTTACTATATTTATGGTTTTTAAAGGTATTAAATAAAGTAATGCTTTTCTTTATGTATTAATTATTATTCAATTTAAAATTTTTGAACTGTTAAGAATATAATTTGTGCATTTGATCAAGATAAACTAACTTTTCTGTTGTTAAAATGTTTTTGCATAAATTTACAAATTTGTTGGCAGTATAGCAATAAAAGTAAGTAAAATATTTACACAACTGAACATGTGTAAAGATGTATCCAAAAATATAGGTATATTTCTCTAATTTAGCTTAATTCAAGGCAATTTCTTTCAGATTCTTAAATATGAAACGCGCATAAACTGAAATCACTGAATTCACATAAATCTGTTTTATTTTATTAATATTTATATTCTTGTTGTTATAAGGTTGTTAGTTGTGAAAAGAGTTTAAAACTTTCATTTAAAAAAATGCAACCTGTGACTATTTTTTTAGATAATTATCTGCTATTAATTTCAGGTTAAATATATTTTAAATGATTCTTTAAAATTTTACAATACTGTGAATAAATCAGAAATATCACTTCTTAAAGGAAAAACTGGAAAGTACACCCAACAGGTTGCTAATAAAACCTAAACAAATTCTATTTTTAAAGGCTTTAATGTTATGCATATGCATTTAGATTTCGAACTATTTCTTAATGATTTTCTGTACCTAGTAAATTACGGCTATTATCATCTTTATAAGATAACATATATAAAATATGTAAAATTTCATTATAAATTTTACATATATTTAGTGGAAAATACATGCACGGAACAGCTTAAAAACACGTACGTTTCACTGACGTAATGCAATGTTTTGGAGTTACAAATATGGACGCCGCTTGTTCGGTGGAGTTTCATTTCCCGATAGTGGAGGAAACTGCGAACCCTCCTCCTTATATTCTAACCTCCTTGGGTCATATCCGTTCTCCAAGGTGATGTCGTCCGCTTTTCTCAAAATGGCGTCCCAATTCAAAGAGAGATAGTGACCATTTTTCAGTCTTTTCCAAGATGGGGAAAGAAGAAAACCTAGGATGGAATAATACGAGAGAGATAGAGAGAAAAAACGCCATCTTGTCATTTTCTGATAGGGTACCGGTAATCGAATACTTTTGTGACCGCCTGTACAGGAAATTGAGGAACACGTGTTAAGAAGAAACGTTCGTTGACAAAACGTCAGATGCGCCGAGAATCTTAAATCCTTCCAGTGCCCTCAAACAGGTAAAGAATTTCCTGCGAAATGTGTCCTCTGTGGAGGAGGACATGCATCTTGTAGTAAGGAATGCCCCAAAAGACCAGGAAATATAGATATTGAAAAAATTAATGAAGAAACACCAAACAATTCCTCAAATATGCAAAATCACCAGACTCACTCTACTCTCAGCCAATCACGTAATCAAGGATCAAGGAAGTTAATTTACGGAGTGCGCTAGGCTAGGCCTTTAACTCCGCATCATCAGAGATAGAATAATTACATCAAAAGAGGGATTCATCTAATAAGAGAAAATTTTGAAGCCTAATTATAAAAATAAAAGCTTTTCAGATAATGCCTTCCGCATGAGAAAAAAGGAAAACTCTTAGAAAGTCTTTAAATTAAATTTTGTGTTTAAAAAGGGCCAGGAATAAATTTTGAAAGAGGAGTCAACATTCAAAAAGTTTTGAAAAGAATAAAAAGGTGCAATACATTTCCTTGATTCTTGATATCAACAGCAAAATAAAATCCTTAGGACAATCCGGAGAGTTGGGCAAAACGGGCTGGGGGCGAAACCCGTTGGGCGGGTTCTGGTAGCAGTTCAGTGTGATACACTGAAGCAGGAGAAGAAAATTATTGGTCGCTATTTAGTGCGACGTTAAAAGGTCCCCTTAGGGGGTCGAAAGCAACCCGTTTAGCGGGTGGAAAAGAAGCTTTTAAGAAGCTATTGAGAAATTAAGTGCAGTCACGTGCGGCTGCGGAGATAAGTTGTCCCTTGTTAAAGAAACGTTAGAAGACTCTTCTTAAAGAGTTAAAGAACAGGGTTCCCCCGGTCAATGCCCTTACGCATTGTTAACGCGGGGGCGGTTGGGGTTTAGGAACTAGAGGAAAGCATCCACTTGGGCGTCTGTGTTCCAATACCGACGCCGTTTAAAAGGTAGTTGAGCATAATCAGCTTGTAAGATTGCTCTGGGTCGCTTTTTAGAAGAGGCAACCGCAGGATCATATAACGGCAGGGTATGTAATACTGGATTTCCAACAAGATGGATGTTTTTGAAAAATCTTTCCGAAAGTCGCTGTATAAAGCGATTAATGGGCATAATTTTGAGGTAGTTATGAATGTCACCGTTCCTTATGAACCATGGAGCGTTTAATATCTGCCGTAAAAATTTTGATTGAAAAATTTGGACGTGTTTACGGTTAGTCAGAGCAGCTGAGCCCCAGATGGGACTCGCGTAAGTGAGAATAGGCCTTATGATAGATTTATAAAGCAAGATCTTGTTATCAAGTGACAGGTCGCTATTTTTAGCGAAAAAGGGGCGCAGGTTGGCTTTGACAGCTTCCGCATTCGCAATAATTTTTTGAATGTGAAGTTGCCAAGTTAATTTTGAGTCTAGTAAAACACCAAGGTATTTGTAAGTAGTAACCCAGGGAATAGGTTCACCGAAGAAAATTAGATTATCTAAACGAGGGATGTTTCTTCGGATGAATAAAGTGGCATCAAATTTAGCGACATTAATTTTGATTTTATACAGTCCGAGCCAGAGTTCTAAGGCTGAAAGGTAACTCTGTAATGTAGAGATTACCGTGGTGATGTTGTTATGTTGAGTTAGGATGGCCGTATCGTCTGCATATAAAGCTAAATCGATACTAGGTGCCTAAGGCACGGCGTTGATATAGATATTGAAGAGCAGAGGTGAGACAAGACTGCCCTGAGGACATCCAGCATGGATCGGGCGGGGAGTGAAGAGTTCGTGGTTAACTCGTACGCGGAAGATTCGTCCGGCTAAGTACGAGCTAATAATTTTAATGATGTGAGCCGGAAACCCAAGTCGCATGAGCTTGTAAATAAGTCCGTCATGCCAAACCCTGTCAAAGGCTTTAGCTATGTCACGTATTAAGAAGAAACGTTCGTTGACAAAACGTCAGATGCGCCGAGAATCTCAAATCCTTCCAGTGCCATCAAACAGGTAAAGAATTTCTGCGAAATGTGTCCTCTGTGGAGGAGGACATGCATCTTGTAGTAAGGAATGCCCCAAAACACGAGGAAATATAGATATTGAAAAATTAATGAAGATACACCAAACAATTCCCCAAATATGCAAAATCAACAGACTCACTCTACTCTCAGCCAATCACGTAATTTGGGCACTGCCCCGTACAACCAATCATATGGGGCGATTACCAAGAGCAATCCAAACACGGTTAACGACAGGAAATTCCTCAAGAAATCTATGAATAAGAAATCTATAATAACGATAAAGAAGACCAATCCTCCAAAAATAAACGAAAATCAGTAAACAGAGACATAGAAAAACAATCCTTTGAAGAATTCACTGAGTTCATTACTGAAATTTACCAAATTTACCAGCAATACAAGCAGGCTTCTAACCCCGACTCCAGGCTCAAGATTGCAATGACGCGCACTAAAGATATTCATCCAGAACGAGCATGAATAATTACCGCAGTGGCTAATTGCACCGAAGGTGCTAATAGCTAACAGGCTATTCACACCACCTACTTTCGCGCATGCGCACAAGCAGCCCAGGTACCAGCATTTTACCGCAGTGGCTAATCGCACCCAAGGTTCGTAGAAAGAACAGGTTAGCTCACTATCAGGCAATGGAAATGAATCATTTTTGTGTTCATTTCTTTTTCATTTAAATCAAGTGATGGAAATACCTTATATTTTATTTTAATGACAATTATCTTTTTAAATTATTAAACTAATGTCGCTTTAAAGTTTAGCTTCCAAATTTGGGCGTTATCACCCGCCCAAAGGGGCGTTACTAGTACGAGAGGCAGAAAGAGAATATTCAGAAACAACTAGATAATAAGAACACACATGAAAAATTTTAATTACCTAAAGTTTCTTGTAGAATAATTTAAACATTCACTTGATTACTAATATTACATATAATTAGTATATTAATGTTACATATATTAATACTACAGATAACACTTCATGTAATTTGGCAGTAGTTATGCTCATCTCTTTAATTATTCAGTTTTTCTTAACGAAGTTCTGGAGGTAATTGCATTTATTTGCAAAGGTACTCCAGAAGCAAACGCCTTCGGCCTTGGGCCATGTAATTTCATTTTGAGTTTTATTTTAAAAACAGGTCCACAAATCCGTTCTCGCAGTAATATTCTGGCCAAGCAGAGGCGTATACAAGGTTTTAAGCGCCCGGGGACACCTAAAGATTTTGCGCCCTTTCTATGTTCCAAGAATGGAAAACATTTCATTCTGAAAGGTGTATCATCAATTTGGCCCCCCCTTGGATGCAGCGCCCGGAGACGGATGTCCCCCCTTGCCCCACCCTAGCTACGCCACTGTGGCCAAGTTAGCATCTTTTTTCAATACTGAGTGTGCTGTGGTAGGAATCTTTGCATGTTTTGCAAGTTCATTTTATAAATGTTTTGAGAAATGTCTAATCATCGCCACGCTTTTGCGCATTGTGTGATGAGTTTTAACCAATAATTTGATTGCAAGGGAAAGAAGTACCTATCCACCACTATCCGTTTTTATTCAATGCCTAAAGAATATATTTCTTTTAGCCTAGACTAGAGTACTTTAGACACATGGCTCTTATCATGCAAGACGTGCTAGTCTAGTAGACGGACGGCAGTTTTGCTTAAAAAGTAGTGCTGTGGAAGTAACTAGTCATTTTGTACCCGTATGTATTCGTTACTCGGTGAATAAATACTCGTTACTATCCTAAAGTTACTTTTGGTCTCACAAATTCTCTCAAAAGATTCAAAATTCCACTTATGAACATATTAAAAATCTGAATTGAAAAAAATTGGTGACGATATAGCCTGATCCAGGAATTTTCAAATTCCATCACCATATTTACTTCTGTAAAATATTTCTACCATTTTAATAGTTTAATTAATTTTAATACAAGATCTTTTGTAATTGTGCATGACTTTTTATTTTAAGCAATCAGATATGAAACTTCATGTAGCATGAATAAATGTTTTTTAGTAACAGTCATAAATTTCTCACAATATCATTTTCCTTCATTTCAAGATTTTAGCAGTTGTTCAATATATTCTTTTTTAGTTTGTTGACATATGCAGGATGCTTGGAGTTGAGATGCTTTTCTCATTTTGATGGTTTCGTACTCTAATTCGCTAAAATGTTATTGCAAATTCAACAAAGAAATTGTTCATTAGCAGTACAATTGTTGAAAATTAAACCAAATTGGAGAAAATATCTCATCATACTTTTGTTTTGCATCGTAGGTCCATCCTTTCGATTACAAGATCTTGCTTGAACAGAACTAGTAGCATCGCCATTTTTGTTATTACTTTTTTTTTCCTTAAGTTCAACCATTTATCCATAAATAAAAAATAATTTTATCCTAAAATATAAATAGCAACATCACTATTAATAATTTTTCAAATAAATACCACTTAGTCGAGTAACACAGTAAAATACTATATTTTGTTGCTCTTCTGATGCATGCACTTGTTACGATAAAAGAGATATAACTCATTATACTGGAAAAGAGTTATCACTACAGCAAATACAGTGGCTCCAACCTTTTTCTTGACAAGCCTGTGTGGCACAAGATGCTATGTACCTGTGTGTTTGTGGCATATTTTGATTCTGAAATAAGTTATATGCTGAAATGGGATTGTAATAACACTATTATGATGCACTTAGTGGTATTTTTCTATATATAAATATAATTTACAGCTCAACTTAACTAGTATTATGATTTTTTAATTCTGCCGAATAGAAAATGCAATAAATTAAATACAATGAAGGGATTGCAACTATTGTTTCCTTTAATTCGTGCACCTGAAATAAATTTTTGCAACCCCTTTTGGAGTTATAACCCACAGTTAAGAAATCCTGCTTGGTGATGAGGTAGAAAAGCGTCACTTAAATAATTTGTTTTTTACAAAGCTTTCATTTGCAAATAAATTGCTTGTGAATAAAAGGTCTTTTGAGTTTCTGCAAAAATGTAAAATTTCAAAATGACAGATACCAAATTAATTAAAAAGAAAAAAAAAAGAAGCAGAGGAAATACTCTTCTCTCTCTCTCCTGCAAATGAGATAATATTTAGATAAACATTTTATTCATCCAGTGAAAATGCATGCATTGGAAAACAAAGAAAATCAGTGAACATTATCTGCATGTGATTTACATAATGCTAATTTTGTTCTTAGCATTATATTTCAGCAGAAATTCTGCATAAAAATTGAGCTGATCTAATTCCTACACAAAAGAATTTCAAAAAAATTCTGTTCTAAAGCAACTTCTGCTTTATAGCATAGTAAAAAGTAATAAAGTTCAACAATTTTGAATATAGCCTAGGTCTGGACAAATTCCAGAGTAACTGGTTTGCTTGGAAAAAGATTGATAGTTAATTTCAGGCATAGACAATTAAGAAAATAAACAGATGTCTAAAAATCAATTTAAATGATGCATAAAGAAATGCAAACAGATAAACATAGCAGGGAATTCTTGTACTGATTTTAAGAGTTATTATTTATAAGACACTATTATCATATTAATTATTTGATAGATCTGTATTAATATACTACTAAGAAACCTTGTCTATTATCTGTATAATTGCCGTCAATCACCAGATACCTTACTTTTCAATTCAAATGCTCTATAAACCGGTTTCATTATCACAGATGCAGCCATGTGCAACATTAAATAATATTTGAAACTAATGTGAAAGTATGAGTACTAAAAGACTTATGTTTACAAAATACTGTAGTTTTGCATAATACTTCAGTGTTTAAGGGGAAAGAGAAATTCTTTTTCACACAATTCACAGTCTTTCGCATGCTACCAAGTATGTGTAAATATAGGGTTCTAACAGTCGGTCTGAATATGGCAAAGTACATGATGGATATATGTCTAAGAAGAGAGATGCTTTTGTGGAGAGCTTCCTAAGGTGAACTGTCTTAGACACATGTTATACATAACAAAAAACATAAAAAAAGCATTGCAAACAACCAATTTGCCAGGATTTGAACTCATATCAAACAAAGGTTCCCTTGGGATATCTATCATGCTACTGGGAAGTACTACCTCAGTGCAGTAGAAACCCAGTATCATACAATTAAGTATCTAAGTATCTAAGAAGGAAAGTTCATAATAAGTACTTAAGCAAAACAACGAATAATGTTTTTTAGATATGGTTAATTTAAAAGGAAATATGCAATAAATTCCAAATATTGATTTTGAAGTCAGGTACATTAATGTGCTGTGCTAAGATGACCAGTTTAACGAAAATAAAAAAATCCCTAAATTGTTTTATCAAATGCAAAATAATTCATTTGTATAAAAGGTTGAACATCATAAAAAATTGTAGCTATCCAATATACGAATTACTTTTTATCACAGTGTAAACAAAATTTTGATTCTAGAACACTGAAAGTTAATAGAGGTATAAAATATATTATTTTGATACCCCTAATAGTTCTGTCAATAAAAGGCTTTTATTTAGTTATTTTTGTTAAACAATGATGAAGAGAATAAATTTATTAAAGCTTATTTGAGCCGTACATCATTTGCATTTATTAAAGTGAGTGAATATTTTTATCTTTTTCGGCACTTAGTTCTCCATCCAGCTATTCCGTATCTTGAGAGAGAATATCATAATTAAAGAAGCACTAAGTTTAATTATTTTGAAGATAAAAACTAAGAGCTTTACTTCCTTTAAAATAAATGTAAGGAATGCTAAGGAAAATTTCATTTTAGGATTTTTTCGGAAAATTTCGCCAAATGCAGGTAAACAAAATCACCAATCTTTCGAAGTTTTCGCCAGTTAGGGGAGGAGCTGATGTTAAGAAGCTGAAACACATTCGACTTTATACATATAGTATGTTGTTTATGAATAGATTCTACACTTTGGTTTATGCCATAATTACTCTTAGTTTCTATTAATTGTGTATCCCGGTTTACTATATGTACCTAATGAAGCAAGAACTCGCATAACCGAACAAATGGGGCGGGGCTATTCTAGTTTTTATGCCTCCTATAATGCGTACCCCTCAATGGACCCTGCCCACTATCAGGCAATGGCAATGAATCATTTTTGTGTTCATTTCTTTTTCATTTAAATCAAGTGAAGGAAATACCTTATATTTTATTTTAATGACAATTATCTTTTTAAATTATTAAACTAATGTCGCTCTAAAGTTTAGCTTCCAAATTTGGGCGTTATCACTCGCCCAAAGGGGCGTTACTAGTACGAGAGGCAGAAAGAGAATATTCAGAAACAACTAGATAATAAGAACACACATGAAAAATTTTAATTACCTAAAGTTTCTTGTAGAATAATTTAAACATTCACTTGATTACTAATATTACATATAATTAGTATATTAATGTTACATATATTAATACTACAGATAACACTTCATGTAATTTGGCAGTAGTTATGCTCATCTCTTTAATTATTCAGTTTTTCTTAACGAAGTTCTGGAGGTAATTGCATTTATTTGCAAAGGTACTCCAGAAGCAAACGCCTTCGGCCTTGGGCCATGTAATTTCATTTTGAGTTTTATTTTAAAAACAGGTCCACAAATCCGTTCTCGCAGTAATATTCTGGCCAAGCAGAGGCGTATACAAGGTTTTAAGCGCCCGGGGACACCTAAAGATTTTGCGCCCTTTCTATGTTCCAAGAATGGAAAACATTTCATTCTGAAAGGTGTATCATCAATTTGGCCCCCCCTTGGATGCAGCGCCCGGAGACGGATGTCCCCCCTTGCCCCACCCTAGCTACGCCACTGTGGCCAAGTTAGCATCTTTTTTCAATACTGAGTGTGCTGTGGTAGGAATCTTTGCATGTTTTGCAAGTTCATTTTATAAATGTTTTGAGAAATGTCTAATCATCGCCACGCTTTTGCGCATTGTGTGATGAGTTTTAACCAATAATTTGATTGCAAGGGAAAGAAGTACCTATCCACCACTATCCGTTTTTATTCAATGCCTAAAGAATATATTTCTTTTAGCCTAGACTAGAGTACTTTAGACACATGGCTCTTATCATGCAAGACGTGCTAGTCTAGTAGACGGACGGCAGTTTTGCTTAAAAAGTAGTGCTGTGGAAGTAACTAGTCATTTTGTACCCGTATGTATTCGTTACTCGGTGAATAAATACTCGTTACTATCCTAAAGTTACTTTTGGTCTCACAAATTCTCTCAAAAGATTCAAAATTCCAGTTATGAACATATTAAAAATCTGAATTGAAAAAAATTGGTGACGATATAGCCTGATCCAGGAATTTTCAAATTCCATCACCATATTTACTTCTGTAAAATATTTCTACCATTTTAATAGTTTAATTAATTTTAATACAAGATCTTTTGTAATTGTGCATGACTTTTTATTTTAAGCAATCAGATATGAAACTTCATGTAGCATGAATAAATGTTTTTTAGTAACAGTCATAAATTTCTCACAATATCATTTTCCTTCATTTCAAGATTTTAGCAGTTGTTCAATATATTCTTTTTTAGTTTGTTGACATATGCAGGATGCTTGGAGTTGAGATGCTTTTCTCATTTTGATGGTTTCGTACTCTAATTCGCTAAAATGTTATTGCAAATTCAACAAAGAAATTGTTCATTAGCAGTACAATTGTTGAAAATTAAACCAAATTGGAGAAAATATCTCATCATACTTTTGTTTTGCATCGTAGGTCCATCCTTTCGATTACAAGATCTTGCTTGAACAGAACTAGTAGCATCGCCATTTTTGTTATTACTTTTTTTTTCCTTAAGTTCAACCATTTATCCATAAATAAAAAATAATTTTATCCTAAAATATAAATAGCAACATCACTATTAATAATTTTTCAAATAAATACCACTTAGTCGAGTAACACAGTAAAATACTATATTTTGTTGCTCTTCTGATGCATGCACTTGTTACGATAAAAGAGATATAACTCATTATACTGGAAAAGAGTTATCACTACAGCAAATACAGTGGCTCCAACCTTTTTCTTGACAAGCTTGTGTGGCACAAGATGCTATGTACCTGTGTGTTTGTGGCATATTTTGATTCTGAAATAAGTTATATGCTGAAATGGGATTGTAATAACACTATTATGATGCACTTAGTGGTATTTTTCTATATATAAATATAATTTACAGCTCAACTTAACTAGTATTATGATTTTTTAATTCTGCCGAATAGAAAATGCAATAAATTAAATACAATGAAGGGATTGCAACTATTGTTTCCTTTAATTCGTGCACCTGAAATAAATTTTTGCAACCCCTTTTGGAGTTATAACCCACAGTTAAGAAATCCTGCTTGGTGATGAGGTAGAAAAGCGTCACTTAAATAATTTGTTTTTTACAAAGCTTTCATTTGCAAATAAATTGCTTGTGAATAAAAGGTCTTTTGAGTTTCTGCAAAAATGTAAAATTTCAAAATGACAGATACCAAATTAATTAAAAAGAAAAAAAAAAGAAGCAGAGGAAATACTCTTCTCTCTCTCTCCTGCAAATGAGATAATATTTAGATAAACATTTTATTCATCCAGTGAAAATGCATGCATTGGAAAACAAAGAAAATCAGTGAACATTATCTGCATGTGATTTACATAATGCTAATTTTGTTCTTAGCATTATATTTCAGCAGAAATTCTGCATAAAAATTGAGCTGATCTAATTCCTACACAAAAGAATTTCAAAAAAATTCTGTTCTAAAGCAACTTCTGCTTTATAGCATAGTAAAAAGTAATAAAGTTCAACAATTTTGAATATAGCCTAGGTCTGGACAAATTCCAGAGTAACTGGTTTGCTTGGAAAAAGATTGATAGTTAATTTCAGGCATAGACAATTAAGAAAATAAACAGATGTCTAAAAATCAATTTAAATGATGCATAAAGAAATGCAAACAGATAAACATAGCAGGGAATTCTTGTACTGATTTTAAGAGTTATTATTTATAAGACACTATTATCATATTAATTATTTGATAGATCTGTATTAATATACTACTAAGAAACCTTGTCTATTATCTGTATAATTGCCGTCAATCACCAGATACCTTACTTTTCAATTCAAATGCTCTATAAACCGGTTTCATTATCACAGATGCAGCCATGTGCAACATTAAATAATATTTGAAACTAATGTGAAAGTATGAGTACTAAAAGACTTATGTTTACAAAATACTGTAGTTTTGCATAATACTTCAGTGTTTAAGGGGAAAGAGAAATTCTTTTTCACACAATTCACAGTCTTTCGCATGCTACCAAGTATGTGTAAATATAGGGTTCTAACAGTCGGTCTGAATATGGCAAAGTACATGATGGATATATGTCTAAGAAGAGAGATGCTTTTGTGGAGAGCTTCCTAAGGTGAACTGTCTTAGACACATGTTATACATAACAAAAAACATAAAAAAAGCATTGCAAACAACCAATTTGCCAGGATTTGAACTCATATCAAACAAAGGTTCCCTTGGGATATCTATCATGCTACTGGGAAGTACTACCTCAGTGCAGTAGAAACCCAGAATCATACAATTAAGTATCTAAGTATCTAAGAAGGAAAGTTCATAATAAGTACTTAAGCAAAACAACGAATAATGTTTTTTAGATATGGTTAATTTAAAAGGAAATATGCAATAAATTCCAAATATTGATTTTGAAGTCAGGTACATTAATGTGCTGTGCTAAGATGACCAGTTTAACGAAAATAAAAAAATCCCTAAATTGTTTTATCAAATGCAAAATAATTCATTTGTATAAAAGGTTGAACATCATAAAAAATTGTAGCTATCCAATATACGAATTACTTTTTATCACAGTGTAAACAAAATTTTGATTCTAGAACACTGAAAGTTAATAGAGGTATAAAATATATTATTTTGATACCCCTAATAGTTCTGTCAATAAAAGGCTTTTATTTAGTTATTTTTGTTAAACAATGATGAAGAGAATAAATTTATTAAAGCTTATTTGAGCCGTACATCATTTGCATTTATTAAAGTGAGTGAATATTTTTATCTTTTTCGGCACTTAGTTCTCCATCCAGCTATTCCGTATCTTGAGAGAGAATATCATAATTAAAGAAGCACTAAGTTTAATTATTTTGAAGATAAAAACTAAGAGCTTTACTTCCTTTAAAATAAATGTAAGGAATGCTAAGGAAAATTTCATTTTAGGATTTTTTCGGAAAATTTCGCCAAATGCAGGTAAACAAAATCACCAATCTTTCGAAGTTTTCGCCAGTTAGGGGAGGAGCTGATGTTAAGAAGCTGAAACACATTCGACTTTATACATATAGTATGTTGTTTATGAATAGATTCTACACTTTGGTTTATGCCATAATTACTCTTAGTTTCTATTAATTGTGTATCCCGGTTTACTATATGTACCTAATGAAGCAAGAACTCGCATAACCGAACAAATGGGGCGGGGCTATTCTAGTTTTTATGCCTCCTATAATGCGTACCCCTCAATGGACCCTGCCCACTATCAGGCAATGGCAATGAATCATTTTTGTGTTCATTTCTTTTTCATTTAAATCAAGTGAAGGAAATACCTTATATTTTATTTTAATGACAATTATCTTTTTAAATTATTAAACTAATGTCGCTCTAAAGTTTAGCTTCCAAATTTGGGCGTTATCACTCGCCCAAAGGGGCGTTACTAGTACGAGAGGCAGAAAGAGAATATTCAGAAACAACTAGATAATAAGAACACACATGAAAAATTTTAATTACCTAAAGTTTCTTGTAGAATAATTTAAACATTCACTTGATTACTAATATTACATATAATTAGTATATTAATGTTACATATATTAATACTACAGATAACACTTCATGTAATTTGGCAGTAGTTATGCTCATCTCTTTAATTATTCAGTTTTTCTTAACGAAGTTCTGGAGGTAATTGCATTTATTTGCAAAGGTACTCCAGAAGCAAACGCCTTCGGCCTTGGGCCATGTAATTTCATTTTGAGTTTTATTTTAAAAACAGGTCCACAAATCCGTTCTCGCAGTAATATTCTGGCCAAGCAGAGGCGTATACAAGGTTTTAAGCGCCCGGGGACACCTAAAGATTTTGCGCCCTTTCTATGTTCCAAGAATGGAAAACATTTCATTCTGAAAGGTGTATCATCAATTTGGCCCCCCCTTGGATGCAGCGCCCGGGGACGGATGTCCCCCCTTGCCCCACCCTAGCTACGCCACTGTGGCCAAGTTAGCATCTTTTTTCAATACTGAGTGTGCTGTGGTAGGAATCTTTGCATGTTTTGCAAGTTCATTTTATAAATGTTTTGAGAAATGTCTAATCATCGCCACGCTTTTGCGCATTGTGTGATGAGTTTTAACCAATAATTTGATTGCAAGGGAAAGAAGTACCTATCCACCACTATCCGTTTTTATTCAATGCCTAAAGAATATATTTCTTTTAGCCTAGACTAGAGTACTTTAGACACATGGCTCTTATCATGCAAGACGTGCTAGTCTAGTAGACGGACGGCAGTTTTGCTTAAAAAGTAGTGCTGTGGAAGTAACTAGTCATTTTGTACCCGTATGTATTCGTTACTCGGTGAATAAATACTCGTTACTATCCTAAAGTTACTTTTGGTCTCACAAATTCTCTCAAAAGATTCAAAATTCCAGTTATGAACATATTAAAAATCTGAATTGAAAAAAATTGGTGACGATATAGCCTGATCCAGGAATTTTCAAATTCCATCACCATATTTACTTCTGTAAAATATTTCTACCATTTTAATAGTTTAATTAATTTTAATACAAGATCTTTTGTAATTGTGCATGACTTTTTATTTTAAGCAATCAGATATGAAACTTCATGTAGCATGAATAAATGTTTTTTAGTAACAGTCATAAATTTCTCACAATATCATTTTCCTTCATTTCAAGATTTTAGCAGTTGTTCAATATATTCTTTTTTAGTTTGTTGACATATGCAGGATGCTTGGAGTTGAGATGCTTTTCTCATTTTGATGGTTTCGTACTCTAATTCGCTAAAATGTTATTGCAAATTCAACAAAGAAATTGTTCATTAGCAGCACAATTGTTGAAAATTAAACCAAATTGGAGAAAATATCTCATCATACTTTTGTTTTGCATCGTAGGTCCATCCTTTCGATTACAAGATCTTGCTTGAACAGAACTAGTAGCATCGCCATTTTTGTTATTACTTTTTTTTTTCCTTAAGTTCAACCATTTATCCATAAATAAAAAATAATTTTATCCTAAAATATAAATAGCAACATCACTATTAATAATTTTTCAAATAAATACCACTTAGTCGAGTAACACAGTAAAATACTATATTTTGTTGCTCTTCTGATGCATGCACCTTTTACGATAAAAGAGATATAACTCATTATACTGGAAAAGAGTTATCACTACAGCAAATACAGTGGCTCCAACCTTTTTCTTGACAAGCCTGTGTGGAACAAGATGCTATGTACCTGTGTGTTTGTGGCATATTTTGATTCTGAAATAAGTTATATGCTGAAATGGGATTGTAATAACACTATTATGATGCACTTAGTGGTATTTTTCTATATATAAATATAATTAACCGCTCAACTTAACTAGTATTATGATTTTTTAATTCTGCCGAATAGAAAATGCAATAAATTAAATACAATGAAGGGATTGCAACTATTGTTTCCTTTAATTCGTGCACCTGAAATAAATTTTTGCAACCCCTTTTGGAGTTATAACCCACAGTTAAGAAATCCTGCTTGGTGATGAGGTAGAAAAGCGTCACTTAAATAATTTGTTTTTTACAAAGCTTTCATTTGCAAATAAATTGCTTGTGAATAAAAGGTCTTTTGAGTTTCTGCAAAAATGTAAAATTTCAAAATGACAGATACCAAATTAATTAAAAAGAAAAAAAAAAAAGAAGCAGAGGAAATACTCTTCTCTCTCTCTCCTGCAAATGAGATAATATTTAGATAAACATTTTATTCATCCAGTGAAAATGCATGCATTGGAAAACAAAGAAAATCAGTGAACATTATCTGCATGTGATTTACATAATGCTAATTTTGTTCTTAGCATTATATTTCAGCAGAAATTCTGCATAAAAATTGAGCTGATCTAATTCCTACACAAAAGAATTTCAAAAAAATTCTGTTCTAAAGCAACTTCTGCTTTATAGCATAGTAAAAAGTAATAAAGTTCAACAATTTTGAATATAGCCTAGGTCTGGACAAATTCCAGAGTAACTGGTTTGCTTGGAAAAAGATTGATAGTTAATTTCAGGCATAGACAATTAAGAAAATAAACAGATGTCTAAAAATCAATTTAAATGATGCATAAAGAAATGCAAACAGATAAACATAGCAGGGAATTCTTGTACTGATTTTAAGAGTTATTATTTATAAGACACTATTATCATATTAATTATTTGATAGATCTGTATTAATATACTACTAAGAAACCTTGTCTATTATCTGTATAATTGCCGTTAATCACCAGATACCTTACTTTTCAATTCAAATGCTCTATAAACCGGTTTCATTATCACAGATGCAGCCATGTGCAACATTAAATAATATTTGAAACTAATGTGAAAGTATGAGTACTAAAAGACTTATGTTTACAAAATACTGTAGTTTTGCATAATACTTCAGTGTTTAAGGGGAAAGAGAAATTCTTTTTCACACAATTCACAGTCTTTCGCATGCTACCAAGTATGTGTAAATATAGGGTTCTAACAGTCGGTCTGATTATGGCAAAGTACATGATGGATATATGTCTAAGAAGAGAGATGCTTTTGTGGAGAGCTTCCTAAGGTGAACTGTCTTAGACACATGTTATACATAACAAAAAACATAAAAAAAGCATTGCAAACAACCAATTTGCCAGGATTTGAACTCATATCAAACAAAGGTTCCCTTGGGATATCTATCATGCTACTGGGAAGTACTACCTCAGTGCAGTAGAAACCCAGTATCATACAATTAAGTATCTAAGTATCTAAGAAGGAAAGTTCATAATAAGTACTTAAGCAAAACAACGAATAATGTTTTTTAGATATGGTTAATTTAAAAGGAAATATGCAATAAATTCCAAATATTGATTTTGAAGTCAGGTACATTAATGTGCTGTGCTAAGATGACCAGTTTAACGAAAATAAAAAAATCCCTAAATTGTTTTATCAAATGCAAAATAATTCATTTGTATAAAAGGTTGAACATCATAAAAAATTGTAGCTATCCAATATACGAATTACTTTTTATCACAGTGTAAACAAAATTTTGATTCTAGAACACTGAAAGTTAATAGAGGTATAAAATATATTATTTTGATACCCCTAATAGTTCTGTCAATAAAAGGCTTTTATTTAGTTATTTTTGTTAAACAATGATGAAGAGAATAAATTTATTAAAGCTTATTTGAGCCGTACATCATTTGCATTTATTAAAGTGAGTGAATATTTTTATCTTTTTCGGCACTTAGTTCTCCATCCAGCTATTCCGTATCTTGAGAGAGAATATCATAATTAAAGAAGCACTAAGTTTAATTATTTTGAAGATAAAAACTAAGAGCTTTACTTCCTTTAAAATAAATGTAAGGAATGCTAAGGAAAATTTCATTTTAGGATTTTTTCGGAAAATTTCGCCAAATGCAGGTAAACAAAATCACAAATCTTTCGAAGTTTTCGCCAGTTAGGGGAGGAGCTGATGTTAAGAAGCTGAAACACATTCGACTTTATACATATAGTATGTTGTTTATGAATAGATTCTACACTTTGGTTTATGCCATAATTACTCTTAGTTTCTATTAATTGTGTATCCCGGTTTACTATATGTACCTAATGAAGCAAGAACTCGCATAACCGAAGAAATGGGGCGGGGCTATTCTAGTTTTTATGCCTCCTATAATGCGTACCCCTCAATGGACCCTGCCCACTATCAGGCAATGGCAATGAATCATTTTTGTGTTCATTTCTTTTTCATTTAAATCAAGTGAAGGAAATACCTTATATTTTATTTTAATGACAATTATCTTTTTAAATTATTAAACTAATGTCGCTTTAAAGTTTAGCTTCCAAATTTGGGCGTTATCACCCGCCCAAAGGGGCGTTACTAGTACGAGAGGCAGAAAGAGAATATTCAGAAACAACTAGATAATAAGAACACACATGAAAAATTTTAATTACCTAAAGTTTCTTGTAGAATAATTTAAACATTCACTTGATTACTAATATTACATATAATTAGTATATTAATGTTACATATATTAATACTACAGATAACACTTCATGTAATTTGGCAGTAGTTATGCTCATCTCTTTAATTATTCAGTTTTTCTTAACGAAGTTCTGGAGGTAATTGCATTTATTTGCAAAGGTACTCCAGAAGCAAACGCCTTCGGCCTTGGGCCATGTAATTTCATTTTGAGTTTTATTTTAAAAACAGGTCCACAAATCCGTTCTCGCAGTAATATTCTGGCCAAGCAGAGGCGTATACAAGGTTTTAAGCCCCCGGGGACACCTAAAGATTTTGCGCCCTTTCTATGTTCCAAGAATGGAAAACATTTCATTCTGAAAGGTGTATCATCAATTTGGCCCCCCCTTGGATGCAGCGCCCGGGGACGGATGTCCCCCCTTGCCCCACCCTAGCTACGCCACTGTGGCCAAGTTAGCATCTTTTTTCAATACTGAGTGTGCTGTGGTAGGAATCTTTGCATGTTTTGCAAGTTCATTTTATAAATGTTTTGAGAAATGTCTAATCATCGCCACGCTTTTGCGCATTGTGTGATGAGTTTTAACCAATAATTTGATTGCAAGGGAAAGAAGTACCTATCCACCACTATCCGTTTTTATTCAATGCCTAAAGAATATATTTCTTTTAGCCTAGACTAGAGTACTTTAGACACATGGCTCTTATCATGCAAGACGTGCTAGTCTAGTAGACGGACGGCAGTTTTGCTTAAAAAGTAGTGCTGTGGAAGTAACTAGTCATTTTGTACCCGTATGTATTCGTTACTCGGTGAATAAATACTCGTTACTATCCTAAAGTTACTTTTGGTCTCACAAATTCTCTCAAAAGATTCAAAATTCCAGTTATGAACATATTAAAAATCTGAATTGAAAAAAATTGGTGACGATATAGCCTGATCCAGGAATTTTCAAATTCCATCACCATATTTACTTCTGTAAAATATTTCTACCATTTTAATAGTTTAATTAATTTTAATACAAGATCTTTTGTAATTGTGCATGACTTTTTATTTTAAGCAATCAGATATGAAACTTCATGTAGCATGAATAAATGTTTTTTAGTAACAGTCATAAATTTCTCACAATATCATTTTCCTTCATTTCAAGATTTTAGCAGTTGTTCAATATATTCTTTTTTAGTTTGTTGACATATGCAGGATGCTTGGAGTTGAGATGCTTTTCTCATTTTGATGGTTTCGTACTCTAATTCGCTAAAATGTTATTGCAAATTCAACAAAGAAATTGTTCATTAGCAGCACAATTGTTGAAAATTAAACCAAATTGGAGAAAATATCTCATCATACTTTTGTTTTGCATCGTAGGTCCATCCTTTCGATTACAAGATCTTGCTTGAACAGAACTAGTAGCATCGCCATTTTTGTTATTACTTTTTTTTTTCCTTAAGTTCAACCATTTATCCATAAATAAAAAATAATTTTATCCTAAAATATAAATAGCAACATCACTATTAATAATTTTTCAAATAAATACCACTTAGTCGAGTAACACAGTAAAATACTATATTTTGTTGCTCTTCTGATGCATGCACCTTTTACGATAAAAGAGATATAACTCATTATACTGGAAAAGAGTTATCACTACAGCAAATACAGTGGCTCCAACCTTTTTCTTGACAAGCCTGTGTGGAACAAGATGCTATGTACCTGTGTGTTTGTGGCATATTTTGATTCTGAAATAAGTTATATGCTGAAATGGGATTGTAATAACACTATTATGATGCACTTAGTGGTATTTTTCTATATATAAATATAATTAACCGCTCAACTTAACTAGTATTATGATTTTTTAATTCTGCCGAATAGAAAATGCAATAAATTAAATACAATGAAGGGATTGCAACTATTGTTTCCTTTAATTCGTGCACCTGAAATAAATTTTTGCAACCCCTTTTGGAGTTATAACCCACAGTTAAGAAATCCTGCTTGGTGATGAGGTAGAAAAGCGTCACTTAAATAATTTGTTTTTTACAAAGCTTTCATTTGCAAATAAATTGCTTGTGAATAAAAGGTCTTTTGAGTTTCTGCAAAAATGTAAAATTTCAAAATGACAGATACCAAATTAATTAAAAAGAAAAAAAAAAAAGAAGCAGAGGAAATACTCTTCTCTCTCTCTCCTGCAAATGAGATAATATTTAGATAAACATTTTATTCATCCAGTGAAAATGCATGCATTGGAAAACAAAGAAAATCAGTGAACATTATCTGCATGTGATTTACATAATGCTAATTTTGTTCTTAGCATTATATTTCAGCAGAAATTCTGCATAAAAATTGAGCTGATCTAATTCCTACACAAAAGAATTTCAAAAAAATTCTGTTCTAAAGCAACTTCTGCTTTATAGCATAGTAAAAAGTAATAAAGTTCAACAATTTTGAATATAGCCTAGGTCTGGACAAATTCCAGAGTAACTGGTTTGCTTGGAAAAAGATTGATAGTTAATTTCAGGCATAGACAATTAAGAAAATAAACAGATGTCTAAAAATCAATTTAAATGATGCATAAAGAAATGCAAACAGATAAACATAGCAGGGAATTCTTGTACTGATTTTAAGAGTTATTATTTATAAGACACTATTATCATATTAATTATTTGATAGATCTGTATTAATATACTACTAAGAAACCTTGTCTATTATCTGTATAATTGCCGTTAATCACCAGATACCTTACTTTTCAATTCAAATGCTCTATAAACCGGTTTCATTATCACAGATGCAGCCATGTGCAACATTAAATAATATTTGAAACTAATGTGAAAGTATGAGTACTAAAAGACTTATGTTTACAAAATACTGTAGTTTTGCATAATACTTCAGTGTTTAAGGGGAAAGAGAAATTCTTTTTCACACAATTCACAGTCTTTCGCATGCTACCAAGTATGTGTAAATATAGGGTTCTAACAGTCGGTCTGATTATGGCAAAGTACATGATGGATATATGTCTAAGAAGAGAGATGCTTTTGTGGAGAGCTTCCTAAGGTGAACTGTCTTAGACACATGTTATACATAACAAAAAACATAAAAAAAGCATTGCAAACAACCAATTTGCCAGGATTTGAACTCATATCAAACAAAGGTTCCCTTGGGATATCTATCATGCTACTGGGAAGTACTACCTCAGTGCAGTAGAAACCCAGTATCATACAATTAAGTATCTAAGTATCTAAGAAGGAAAGTTCATAATAAGTACTTAAGCAAAACAACGAATAATGTTTTTTAGATATGGTTAATTTAAAAGGAAATATGCAATAAATTCCAAATATTGATTTTGAAGTCAGGTACATTAATGTGCTGTGCTAAGATGACCAGTTTAACGAAAATAAAAAAATCCCTAAATTGTTTTATCAAATGCAAAATAATTCATTTGTATAAAAGGTTGAACATCATAAAAAATTGTAGCTATCCAATATACGAATTACTTTTTATCACAGTGTAAACAAAATTTTGATTCTAGAACACTGAAAGTTAATAGAGGTATAAAATATATTATTTTGATACCCCTAATAGTTCTGTCAATAAAAGGCTTTTATTTAGTTATTTTTGTTAAACAATGATGAAGAGAATAAATTTATTAAAGCTTATTTGAGCCGTACATCATTTGCATTTATTAAAGTGAGTGAATATTTTTATCTTTTTCGGCACTTAGTTCTCCATCCAGCTATTCCGTATCTTGAGAGAGAATATCATAATTAAAGAAGCACTAAGTTTAATTATTTTGAAGATAAAAACTAAGAGCTTTACTTCCTTTAAAATAAATGTAAGGAATGCTAAGGAAAATTTCATTTTAGGATTTTTTCGGAAAATTTCGCCAAATGCAGGTAAACAAAATCACAAATCTTTCGAAGTTTTCGCCAGTTAGGGGAGGAGCTGATGTTAAGAAGCTGAAACACATTCGACTTTATACATATAGTATGTTGTTTATGAATAGATTCTACACTTTGGTTTATGCCATAATTACTCTTAGTTTCTATTAATTGTGTATCCCGGTTTACTATATGTACCTAATGAAGCAAGAACTCGCATAACCGAAGAAATGGGGCGGGGCTATTCTAGTTTTTATGCCTCCTATAATGCGTACCCCTCAATGGACCCTGCCCACTATCAGGCAATGGCAATGAATCATTTTTGTGTTCATTTCTTTTTCATTTAAATCAAGTGAAGGAAATACCTTATATTTTATTTTAATGACAATTATCTTTTTAAATTATTAAACTAATGTCGCTTTAAAGTTTAGCTTCCAAATTTGGGCGTTATCACCCGCCCAAAGGGGCGTTACTAGTACGAGAGGCAGAAAGAGAATATTCAGAAACAACTAGATAATAAGAACACACATGAAAAATTTTAATTACCTAAAGTTTCTTGTAGAATAATTTAAACATTCACTTGATTACTAATATTACATATAATTAGTATATTAATGTTACATATATTAATACTACAGATAACACTTCATGTAATTTGGCAGTAGTTATGCTCATCTCTTTAATTATTCAGTTTTTCTTAACGAAGTTCTGGAGGTAATTGCATTTATTTGCAAAGGTACTCCAGAAGCAAACGCCTTCGGCCTTGGGCCATGTAATTTCATTTTGAGTTTTATTTTAAAAACAGGTCCACAAATCCGTTCTCGCAGTAATATTCTGGCCAAGCAGAGGCGTATACAAGGTTTTAAGCCCCCGGGGACACCTAAAGATTTTGCGCCCTTTCTATGTTCCAAGAATGGAAAACATTTCATTCTGAAAGGTGTATCATCAATTTGGCCCCCCCTTGGATGCAGCGCCCGGGGACGGATGTCCCCCCTTGCCCCACCCTAGCTACGCCACTGTGGCCAAGTTAGCATCTTTTTTCAATACTGAGTGTGCTGTGGTAGGAATCTTTGCATGTTTTGCAAGTTCATTTTATAAATGTTTTGAGAAATGTCTAATCATCGCCACGCTTTTGCGCATTGTGTGATGAGTTTTAACCAATAATTTGATTGCAAGGGAAAGAAGTACCTATCCACCACTATCCGTTTTTATTCAATGCCTAAAGAATATATTTCTTTTAGCCTAGACTAGAGTACTTTAGACACATGGCTCTTATCATGCAAGACGTGCTAGTCTAGTAGACGGACGGCAGTTTTGCTTAAAAAGTAGTGCTGTGGAAGTAACTAGTCATTTTGTACCCGTATGTATTCGTTACTCGGTGAATAAATACTCGTTACTATCCTAAAGTTACTTTTGGTCTCACAAATTCTCTCAAAAGATTCAAAATTCCAGTTATGAACATATTAAAAATCTGAATTGAAAAAAATTGGTGACGATATAGCCTGATCCAGGAATTTTCAAATTCCATCACCATATTTACTTCTGTAAAATATTTCTACCATTTTAATAGTTTAATTAATTTTAATACAAGATCTTTTGTAATTGTGCATGACTTTTTATTTTAAGCAATCAGATATGAAACTTCATGTAGCATGAATAAATGTTTTTTAGTAACAGTCATAAATTTCTCACAATATCATTTTCCTTCATTTCAAGATTTTAGCAGTTGTTCAATATATTCTTTTTTAGTTTGTTGACATATGCAGGATGCTTGGAGTTGAGATGCTTTTCTCATTTTGATGGTTTCGTACTCTAATTCGCTAAAATGTTATTGCAAATTCAACAAAGAAATTGTTCATTAGCAGCACAATTGTTGAAAATTAAACCAAATTGGAGAAAATATCTCATCATACTTTTGTTTTGCATCGTAGGTCCATCCTTTCGATTACAAGATCTTGCTTGAACAGAACTAGTAGCATCGCCATTTTTGTTATTACTTTTTTTTCCCTTAAGTTCAACCATTTATCCATAAATAAAAAATAATTTTATCCTAAAATATAAATAGCAACATCACTATTAATAATTTTTCAAATAAATACCACTTAGTCGAGTAACACAGTAAAATACTATATTTTGTTGCTCTTCTGATGCATGCACTTGTTACGATAAAAGAGATATAACTCATTATACTGGAAAAGAGTTATCACTACAGCAAATACAGTGGCTCCAACCTTTTTCTTGACAAGCCTGTGTGGCACAAGATGCTATGTACCTGTGTGTTTGTGGCATATTTTGATTCTGAAATAAGTTATATGCTGAAATGGGATTGTAATAACACTATTATGATGCACTTAGTGGTATTTTTCTATATATAAATATAATTTACAGCTCAACTTAACTAGTATTATGATTTTTTAATTCTGCCGAATAGAAAATGCAATAAATTAAATACAATGAAGGGATTGCAACTATTGTTTCCTTTAATTCGTGCACCTGAAATAAATTTTTGCAACCCCTTTTGGAGTTATAACCCACAGTTAAGAAATCCTGCTTGGTGATGAGGTAGAAAAGCGTCACTTAAATAATTTGTTTTTTACAAAGCTTTCATTTGCAAATAAATTGCTTGTGAATAAAAGGTCTTTTGAGTTTCTGCAAAAATGTAAAATTTCAAAATGACAGATACCAAATTAATTAAAAAGAAAAAAAAAAAGAAGCAGAGGAAATACTCTTCTCTCTCTCTCCTGCAAATGAGATAATATTTAGATAAACATTTTATTCATCCAGTGAAAATGCATGCATTGGAAAACAAAGAAAATCAGTGAACATTATCTGCATGTGATTTACATAATGCTAATTTTGTTCTTAGCATTATATTTCAGCAGAAATTCTGCATAAAAATTGAGCTGATCTAATTCCTACACAAAAGAATTTCAAAAAAATTCTGTTCTAAAGCAACTTCTGCTTTATAGCATAGTAAAAAGTAATAAAGTTCAACAATTTTGAATATAGCCTAGGTCTGGACAAATTCCAGAGTAACTGGTTTGCTTGGAAAAAGATTGATAGTTAATTTCAGGCATAGACAATTAAGAAAATAAACAGATGTCTAAAAATCAATTTAAATGATGCATAAAGAAATGCAAACAGATAAACATAGCAGGGAATTCTTGTACTGATTTTAAGAGTTATTATTTATAAGACACTATTATCATATTAATTATTTGATAGATCTGTATTAATATACTACTAAGAAACCTTGTCTATTATCTGTATAATTGCCGTCAATCACCAGATACCTTACTTTTCAATTCAAATGCTCTATAAACCGGTTTCATTATCACAGATGCAGCCATGTGCAACATTAAATAATATTTGAAACTAATGTGAAAGTATGAGTACTAAAAGACTTATGTTTACAAAATACTGTAGTTTTGCATAATACTTCAGTGTTTAAGGGGAAAGAGAAATTCTTTTTCACACAATTCACAGTCTTTCGCATGCTACCAAGTATGTGTAAATATAGGGTTCTAACAGTCGGTCTGAATATGGCAAAGTACATGATGGATATATGTCTAAGAAGAGAGATGCTTTTGTGGAGAGCTTCCTAAGGTGAACTGTCTTAGACACATGTTATACATAACAAAAAACATAAAAAAAGCATTGCAAACAACCAATTTGCCAGGATTTGAACTCATATCAAACAAAGGTTCCCTTGGGATATCTATCATGCTACTGGGAAGTACTACCTCAGTGCAGTAGAAACCCAGTATCATACAATTAAGTATCTAAGTATCTAAGAAGGAAAGTTCATAATAAGTACTTAAGCAAAACAACGAATAATGTTTTTTAGATATGGTTAATTTAAAAGGAAATATGCAATAAATTCCAAATATTGATTTTGAAGTCAGGTACATTAATGTGCTGTGCTAAGATGACCAGTTTAACGAAAATAAAAAAATCCCTAAATTGTTTTATCAAATGCAAAATAATTCATTTGTATAAAAGGTTGAACATCATAAAAAATTGTAGCTATCCAATATACGAATTACTTTTTATCACAGTGTAAACAAAATTTTGATTCTAGAACACTGAAAGTTAATAGAGGTATAAAATATATTATTTTGATACCCCTAATAGTTCTGTCAATAAAAGGCTTTTATTTAGTTATTTTTGTTAAACAATGATGAAGAGAATAAATTTATTAAAGCTTATTTGAGCCGTACATCATTTGCATTTATTAAAGTGAGTGAATATTTTTATCTTTTTCGGCACTTAGTTCTCCATCCAGCTATTCCGTATCTTGAGAGAGAATATCATAATTAAAGAAGCACTAAGTTTAATTATTTTGAAGATAAAAACTAAGAGCTTTACTTCCTTTAAAATAAATGTAAGGAATGCTAAGGAAAATTTCATTTTAGGATTTTTTCGGAAAATTTCGCCAAATGCAGGTAAACAAAATCACCAATCTTTCGAAGTTTTCGCCAGTTAGGGGAGGAGCTGATGTTAAGAAGCTGAAACACATTCGACTTTATACATATAGTATGTTGTTTATGAATAGATTCTACACTTTGGTTTATGCCATAATTACTCTTAGTTTCTATTAATTGTGTATCCCGGTTTACTATATGTACCTAATGAAGCAAGAACTCGCATAACCGAACAAATGGGGCGGGGCTATTCTAGTTTTTATGCCTCCTATAATGCGTACCCCTCAATGGACCCTGCCCACTATCAGGCAATGGCAATGAATCATTTTTGTGTTCATTTCTTTTTCATTTAAATCAAGTGAAGGAAATACCTTATATTTTATTTTAATGACAATTATCTTTTTAAATTATTAAACTAATGTCGCTCTAAAGTTTAGCTTCCAAATTTGGGCGTTATCACTCGCCCAAAGGGGCGTTACTAGTACGAGAGGCAGAAAGAGAATATTCAGAAACAACTAGATAATAAGAACACACATGAAAAATTTTAATTACCTAAAGTTTCTTGTAGAATAATTTAAACATTCACTTGATTACTAATATTACATATAATTAGTATATTAATGTTACATATATTAATACTACAGATAACACTTCATGTAATTTGGCAGTAGTTATGCTCATCTCTTTAATTATTCAGTTTTTCTTAACGAAGTTCTGGAGGTAATTGCATTTATTTGCAAAGGTACTCCAGAAGCAAACGCCTTCGGCCTTGGGCCATGTAATTTCATTTTGAGTTTTATTTTAAAAACAGGTCCACAAATCCGTTCTCGCAGTAATATTCTGGCCAAGCAGAGGCGTATACAAGGTTTTAAGCGCCCGGGGACACCTAAAGATTTTGCGCCCTTTCTATGTTCCAAGAATGGAAAACATTTCATTCTGAAAGGTGTATCATCAATTTGGCCCCCCCTTGGATGCAGCGCCCGGGGACGGATGTCCCCCCTTGCCCCACCCTAGCTACGCCACTGTGGCCAAGTTAGCATCTTTTTTCAATACTGAGTGTGCTGTGGTAGGAATCTTTGCATGTTTTGCAAGTTCATTTTATAAATGTTTTGAGAAATGTCTAATCATCGCCACGCTTTTGCGCATTGTGTGATGAGTTTTAACCAATAATTTGATTGCAAGGGAAAGAAGTACCTATCCACCACTATCCGTTTTTATTCAATGCCTAAAGAATATATTTCTTTTAGCCTAGACTAGAGTACTTTAGACACATGGCTCTTATCATGCAAGACGTGCTAGTCTAGTAGACGGACGGCAGTTTTGCTTAAAAAGTAGTGCTGTGGAAGTAACTAGTCATTTTGTACCCGTATGTATTCGTTACTCGGTGAATAAATACTCGTTACTATCCTAAAGTTACTTTTGGTCTCACAAATTCTCTCAAAAGATTCAAAATTCCAGTTATGAACATATTAAAAATCTGAATTGAAAAAAATTGGTGACGATATAGCCTGATCCAGGAATTTTCAAATTCCATCACCATATTTACTTCTGTAAAATATTTCTACCATTTTAATAGTTTAATTAATTTTAATACAAGATCTTTTGTAATTGTGCATGACTTTTTATTTTAAGCAATCAGATATGAAACTTCATGTAGCATGAATAAATGTTTTTTAGTAACAGTCATAAATTTCTCACAATATCATTTTCCTTCATTTCAAGATTTTAGCAGTTGTTCAATATATTCTTTTTTAGTTTGTTGACATATGCAGGATGCTTGGAGTTGAGATGCTTTTCTCATTTTGATGGTTTCGTACTCTAATTCGCTAAAATGTTATTGCAAATTCAACAAAGAAATTGTTCATTAGCAGCACAATTGTTGAAAATTAAACCAAATTGGAGAAAATATCTCATCATACTTTTGTTTTGCATCGTAGGTCCATCCTTTCGATTACAAGATCTTGCTTGAACAGAACTAGTAGCATCGCCATTTTTGTTATTACTTTTTTTTTTCCTTAAGTTCAACCATTTATCCATAAATAAAAAATAATTTTATCCTAAAATATAAATAGCAACATCACTATTAATAATTTTTCAAATAAATACCACTTAGTCGAGTAACACAGTAAAATACTATATTTTGTTGCTCTTCTGATGCATGCACTTGTTACGATAAAAGAGATATAACTCATTATACTGGAAAAGAGTTATCACTACAGCAAATACAGTGGCTCCAACCTTTTTCTTGACAAGCCTGTGTGGAACAAGATGCTATGTACCTGTGTGTTTGTGGCATATTTTGATTCTGAAATAAGTTATATGCTGAAATGGGATTGTAATAACACTATTATGATGCACTTAGTGGTATTTTTCTATATATAAATATAATTAACCGCTCAACTTAACTAGTATTATGATTTTTTAATTCTGCCGAATAGAAAATGCAATAAATTAAATACAATGAAGGGATTGCAACTATTGTTTCCTTTAATTCGTGCACCTGAAATAAATTTTTGCAACCCCTTTTGGAGTTATAACCCACAGTTAAGAAATCCTGCTTGGTGATGAGGTAGAAAAGCGTCACTTAAATAATTTGTTTTTTACAAAGCTTTCATTTGCAAATAAATTGCTTGTGAATAAAAGGTCTTTTGAGTTTCTGCAAAAATGTAAAATTTCAAAATGACAGATACCAAATTAATTAAAAAGAAAAAAAAAAGAAGCAGAGGAAATACTCTTCTCTCTCTCTCCTGCAAATGAGATAATATTTAGATAAACATTTTATTCATCCAGTGAAAATGCATGCATTGGAAAACAAAGAAAATCAGTGAACATTATCTGCATGTGATTTACATAATGCTAATTTTGTTCTTAGCATTATATTTCAGCAGAAATTCTGCATAAAAATTGAGCTGATCTAATTCCTACACAAAAGAATTTCAAAAAAATTCTGTTCTAAAGTAACTTCTGCTTTATAGCATAGTAAAAAGTAATAAAGTTCAACAATTTTGAATATAGCCTAGGTCTGGACAAATTCCAGAGTAACTGGTTTGCTTGGAAAAAGATTGATAGTTAATTTCAGGCATAGACAATTAAGAAAATAAACAGATGTCTAAAAATCAATTTAAATGATGCATAAAGAAATGCAAACAGATAAACATAGCAAGGAATTCTTGTACTGATTTTAAGAGTTATTATTTATAAGACACTATTATCATATTAATTATTTGATAGATCTGTATTAATATACTACTAAGAAACCTTGTCTATTATCTGTATAATTGCCGTCAATCACCAGATACCTTACTTTTCAATTCAAATGCTCTATAAACCGGTTTCATTATCACAGATGCAGCCATGTGCAACATTAAATAATATTTGAAACTAATGTGAAAGTATGAGTACTAAAAGACTTATGTTTACAAAATACTGTAGTTTTGCATAATACTTCAGTGTTTAAGGGGAAAGAGAAATTCTTTTTCACACAATTCACAGTCTTTCGCATGCTACCAAGTATGTGTAAATATAGGGTTCTAACAGTCGGTCTGATTATGGCAAAGTACATGATGGATATATGTCTAAGAAGAGAGATGCTTTTGTGGAGAGCTTCCTAAGGTGAACTGTCTTAGACACATGTTATACATAACAAAAAACATAAAAAAAGCATTGCAAACAACCAATTTGCCAGGATTTGAACTCATATCAAACATAGGTTCCCTTGGGATATCTATCATGCTACTGGGAAGTACTACCTCAGTGCAGTAGAAACCCAGTATCATACAATTAAGTATCTAAGTATCTAAGAAGGAAAGTTCATAATAAGTACTTAAGCAAAACAACGAATAATGTTTTTTAGATATGGTTAATTTAAAAGGAAATATGCAATAAATTCCAAATATTGATTTTGAAGTCAGGTACATTAATGTGCTGTGCTAAGATGACCAGTTTAACGAAAATAAAAAAATCCCTAAATTGTTTTATCAAATGCAAAATAATTCATTTGTATAAAAGGTTGAACATCATAAAAAATTGTAGCTATCCAATATACGAATTACTTTTTATCACAGTGTAAACAAAATTTTGATTCTAGAACACTGAAAGTTAATAGAGGTATAAAATATATTATTTTGATACCCCTAATAGTTCTGTCAATAAAAGGCTTTTATTTAGTTATTTTTGTTAAACAATGATGAAGAGAATAAATTTATTAAAGCTTATTTGAGCCGTACATCATTTGCATTTATTAAAGTGAGTGAATATTTTTATCTTTTTCGGCACTTAGTTCTCCATCCAGCTATTCCGTATCTTGAGAGAGAATATCATAATTAAAGAAGCACTAAGTTTAATTATTTTGAAGATAAAAACTAAGAGCTTTACTTCCTTTAAAATAAATGTAAGGAATGCTAAGGAAAATTTCATTTTAGGATTTTTTCGGAAAATTTCGCCAAATGCAGGTAAACAAAATCACCAATCTTTCGAAGTTTTCGCCAGTTAGGGGAGGAGCTGATGTTAAGAAGCTGAAACACATTCGACTTTATACATATAGTATGTTGTTTATGAATAGATTCTACACTTTGGTTTATGCCATAATTACTCTTAGTTTCTATTAATTGTGTATCCCGGTTTACTATATGTACCTAATGAAGCAAGAACTCGCATAACCGAAGAAATGGGGCGGGGCTATTCTAGTTTTTATGCCTCCTATAATGCGTACCCCTCAATGGACCCTGCCCACTATCAGGCAATGGCAATGAATCATTTTTGTGTTCATTTCTTTTTCATTTAAATCAAGTGAAGGAAATACCTTATATTTTATTTTAATGACAATTATCTTTTTAAATTATTAAACTAATGTCGCTTTAAAGTTTAGCTTCCAAATTTGGGCGTTATCACCCGCCCAAAGGGGCGTTACTAGTACGAGAGGCAGAAAGAGAATATTCAGAAACAACTAGATAATAAGAACACACATGAAAAATTTTAATTACCTAAAGTTTCTTGTAGAATAATTTAAACATTCACTTGATTACTAATATTACATATAATTAGTATATTAATGTTACATATATTAATACTACAGATAACACTTCATGTAATTTGGCAGTAGTTATGCTCATCTCTTTAATTATTCAGTTTTTCTTAACGAAGTTCTGGAGGTAATTGCATTTATTTGCAAAGGTACTCCAGAAGCAAACGCCTTCGGCCTTGGGCCATGTAATTTCATTTTGAGTTTTATTTTAAAAACAGGTCCACAAATCCGTTCTCGCAGTAATATTCTGGCCAAGCAGAGGCGTATACAAGGTTTTAAGCGCCCGGGGACACCTAAAGATTTTGCGCCCTTTCTATGTTCCAAGAATGGAAAACATTTCATTCTGAAAGGTGTATCATCAATTTGGCCCCCCCTTGGATGCAGCGCCCGGGGACGGATGTCCCCCCTTGCCCCACCCTAGCTACGCCACTGTGGCCAAGTTAGCATCTTTTTTCAATACTGAGTGTGCTGTGGTAGGAATCTTTGCATGTTTTGCAAGTTCATTTTATAAATGTTTTGAGAAATGTCTAATCATCGCCACGCTTTTGCGCATTGTGTGATGAGTTTTAACCAATAATTTGATTGCAAGGGAAAGAAGTACCTATCCACCACTATCCGTTTTTATTCAATGCCTAAAGAATATATTTCTTTTAGCCTAGACTAGAGTACTTTAGACACATGGCTCTTATCATGCAAGACGTGCTAGTCTAGTAGACGGACGGCAGGTTTGCTTAAAAAGTAGTGCTGTGGAAGTAACTAGTCATTTTGTACCCGTATGTATTCGTTACTCGGTGAATAAATACTCGTTACTATCCTAAAGTTACTTTTGGTCTCACAAATTCTCTCAAAAGATTCAAAATTCCAGTTATGAACATATTAAAAATCTGAATTGAAAAAAATTGGTGACGATATAGCCTGATCCAGGAATTTTCAAATTCCATCACCATATTTACTTCTGTAAAATATTTCTACCATTTTAATAGTTTAATTAATTTTAATACAAGATCTTTTGTAATTGTGCATGACTTTTTATTTTAAGCAATCAGATATGAAACTTCATGTAGCATGAATAAATGTTTTTTAGTAACAGTCATAAATTTCTCACAATATCATTTTCCTTCATTTCAAGATTTTAGCAGTTGTTCAATATATTCTTTTTTAGTTTGTTGACATATGCAGGATGCTTGGAGTTGAGATGCTTTTCTCATTTTGATGGTTTCGTACTCTAATTCGCTAAAATGTTATTGCAAATTCAACAAAGAAATTGTTCATTAGCAGCACAATTGTTGAAAATTAAACCAAATTGGAGAAAATATCTCATCATACTTTTGTTTTGCATCGTAGGTCCATCCTTTCGATTACAAGATCTTGCTTGAACAGAACTAGTAGCATCGCCATTTTTGTTATTACTTTTTTTTCCCTTAAGTTCAACCATTTATCCATAAATAAAAAATAATTTTATCCTAAAATATAAATAGCAACATCACTATTAATAATTTTTCAAATAAATACCACTTAGTCGAGTAACACAGTAAAATACTATATTTTGTTGCTCTTCTGATGCATGCACTTGTTACGATAAAAGAGATATAACTCATTATACTGGAAAAGAGTTATCACTACAGCAAATACAGTGGCTCCAACCTTTTTCTTGACAAGCCTGTGTGGCACAAGATGCTATGTACCTGTGTGTTTGTGGCATATTTTGATTCTGAAATAAGTTATATGCTGAAATGGGATTGTAATAACACTATTATGATGCACTTAGTGGTATTTTTCTATATATAAATATAATTTACAGCTCAACTTAACTAGTATTATGATTTTTTAATTCTGCCGAATAGAAAATGCAATAAATTAAATACAATGAAGGGATTGCAACTATTGTTTCCTTTAATTCGTGCACCTGAAATAAATTTTTGCAACCCCTTTTGGAGTTATAACCCACAGTTAAGAAATCCTGCTTGGTGATGAGGTAGAAAAGCGTCACTTAAATAATTTGTTTTTTACAAAGCTTTCATTTGCAAATAAATTGCTTGTGAATAAAAGGTCTTTTGAGTTTCTGCAAAAATGTAAAATTTCAAAATGACAGATACCAAATTAATTAAAAAGAAAAAAAAAAAAGAAGCAGAGGAAATACTCTTCTCTCTCTCTCCTGCAAATGAGATAATATTTAGATAAACATTTTATTCATCCAGTGAAAATGCATGCATTGGAAAACAAAGAAAATCAGTGAACATTATCTGCATGTGATTTACATAATGCTAATTTTGTTCTTAGCATTATATTTCAGCAGAAATTCTGCATAAAAATTGAGCTGATCTAATTCCTACACAAAAGAATTTCAAAAAAATTCTGTTCTAAAGCAACTTCTGCTTTATAGCATAGTAAAAAGTAATAAAGTTCAACAATTTTGAATATAGCCTAGGTCTGGACAAATTCCAGAGTAACTGGTTTGCTTGGAAAAAGATTGATAGTTAATTTCAGGCATAGACAATTAAGAAAATAAACAGATGTCTAAAAATCAATTTAAATGATGCATAAAGAAATGCAAACAGATAAACATAGCAGGGAATTCTTGTACTGATTTTAAGAGTTATTATTTATAAGACACTATTATCATATTAATTATTTGATAGATCTGTATTAATATACTACTAAGAAACCTTGTCTATTATCTGTATAATTGCCGTCAATCACCAGATACCTTACTTTTCAATTCAAATGCTCTATAAACCGGTTTCATTATCACAGATGCAGCCATGTGCAACATTAAATAATATTTGAAACTAATGTGAAAGTATGAGTACTAAAAGACTTATGTTTACAAAATACTGTAGTTTTGCATAATACTTCAGTGTTTAAGGGGAAAGAGAAATTCTTTTTCACACAATTCACAGTCTTTCGCATGCTACCAAGTATGTGTAAATATAGGGTTCTAACAGTCGGTCTGAATATGGCAAAGTACATGATGGATATATGTCTAAGAAGAGAGATGCTTTTGTGGAGAGCTTCCTAAGGTGAACTGTCTTAGACACATGTTATACATAACAAAAAACATAAAAAAAGCATTGCAAACAACCAATTTGCCAGGATTTGAACTCATATCAAACAAAGGTTCCCTTGGGATATCTATCATGCTACTGGGAAGTACTACCTCAGTGCAGTAGAAACCCAGTATCATACAATTAAGTATCTAAGTATCTAAGAAGGAAAGTTCATAATAAGTACTTAAGCAAAACAACGAATAATGTTTTTTAGATATGGTTAATTTAAAAGGAAATATGCAATAAATTCCAAATATTGATTTTGAAGTCAGGTACATTAATGTGCTGTGCTAAGATGACCAGTTTAACGAAAATAAAAAAATCCCTAAATTGTTTTATCAAATGCAAAATAATTCATTTGTATAAAAGGTTGAACATCATAAAAAATTGTAGCTATCCAATATACGAATTACTTTTTATCACAGTGTAAACAAAATTTTGATTCTAGAACACTGAAAGTTAATAGAGGTATAAAATATATTATTTTGATACCCCTAATAGTTCTGTCAATAAAAGGCTTTTATTTAGTTATTTTTGTTAAACAATGATGAAGAGAATAAATTTATTAAAGCTTATTTGAGCCGTACATCATTTGCATTTATTAAAGTGAGTGAATATTTTTATCTTTTTCGGCACTTAGTTCTCCATCCAGCTATTCCGTATCTTGAGAGAGAATATCATAATTAAAGAAGCACTAAGTTTAATTATTTTGAAGATAAAAACTAAGAGCTTTACTTCCTTCAAAATAAATGTAAGGAATGCTAAGGAAAATTTCATTTTAGGATTTTTTCGGAAAATTTCGCCAAATGCAGGTAAACAAAATCACCAATCTTTCGAAGTTTTCGCCAGTTAGGGGAGGAGCTGATGTTAAGAAGCTGAAACACATTCGACTTTATACATATAGTATGTTGTTTATGAATAGATTCTACACTTTGGTTTATGCCATAATTACTCTTAGTTTCTATTAATTGTGTATCCCGGTTTACTATATGTACCTAATGAAGCAAGAACTCGCATAACCGAACAAATGGGGCGGGGCTATTCTAGTTTTTATGCCTCCTATAATGCGTACCCCTCAATGGACCCTGCCCACTATCAGGCAATGGCAATGAATCATTTTTGTGTTCATTTCTTTTTCATTTAAATCAAGTGAAGGAAATACCTTATATTTTATTTTAATGACAATTATCTTTTTAAATTATTAAACTAATGTCGCTCTAAAGTTTAGCTTCCAAATTTGGGCGTTATCACTCGCCCAAAGGGGCGTTACTAGTACGAGAGGCAGAAAGAGAATATTCAGAAACAACTAGATAATAAGAACACACATGAAAAATTTTAATTACCTAAAGTTTCTTGTAGAATAATTTAAACATTCACTTGATTACTAATATTACATATAATTAGTATATTAATGTTACATATATTAATACTACAGATAACACTTCATGTAATTTGGCAGTAGTTATGCTCATCTCTTTAATTATTCAGTTTTTCTTAACGAAGTTCTGGAGGTAATTGCATTTATTTGCAAAGGTACTCCAGAAGCAAACGCCTTCGGCCTTGGGCCATGTAATTTCATTTTGAGTTTTATTTTAAAAACAGGTCCACAAATCCGTTCTCGCAGTAATATTCTGGCCAAGCAGAGGCGTATACAAGGTTTTAAGCGCCCGGGGACACCTAAAGATTTTGCGCCCTTTCTATGTTCCAAGAATGGAAAACATTTCATTCTGAAAGGTGTATCATCAATTTGGCCCCCCCTTGGATGCAGCGCCCGGGGACGGATGTCCCCCCTTGCCCCACCCTAGCTACGCCACTGTGGCCAAGTTAGCATCTTTTTTCAATACTGAGTGTGCTGTGGTAGGAATCTTTGCATGTTTTGCAAGTTCATTTTATAAATGTTTTGAGAAATGTCTAATCATCGCCACGCTTTTGCGCATTGTGTGATGAGTTTTAACCAATAATTTGATTGCAAGGGAAAGAAGTACCTATCCACCACTATCCGTTTTTATTCAATGCCTAAAGAATATATTTCTTTTAGCCTAGACTAGAGTACTTTAGACACATGGCTCTTATCATGCAAGACGTGCTAGTCTAGTAGACGGACGGCAGTTTTGCTTAAAAAGTAGTGCTGTGGAAGTAACTAGTCATTTTGTACCCGTATGTATTCGTTACTCGGTGAATAAATACTCGTTACTATCCTAAAGTTACTTTTGGTCTCACAAATTCTCTCAAAAGATTCAAAATTCCAGTTATGAACATATTAAAAATCTGAATTGAAAAAAATTGGTGACGATATAGCCTGATCCAGGAATTTTCAAATTCCATCACCATATTTACTTCTGTAAAATATTTCTACCATTTTAATAGTTTAATTAATTTTAATACAAGATCTTTTGTAATTGTGCATGACTTTTTATTTTAAGCAATCAGATATGAAACTTCATGTAGCATGAATAAATGTTTTTTAGTAACAGTCATAAATTTCTCACAATATCATTTTCCTTCATTTCAAGATTTTAGCAGTTGTTCAATATATTCTTTTTTAGTTTGTTGACATATGCAGGATGCTTGGAGTTGAGATGCTTTTCTCATTTTGATGGTTTCGTACTCTAATTCGCTAAAATGTTATTGCAAATTCAACAAAGAAATTGTTCATTAGCAGCACAATTGTTGAAAATTAAACCAAATTGGAGAAAATATCTCATCATACTTTTGTTTTGCATCGTAGGTCCATCCTTTCGATTACAAGATCTTGCTTGAACAGAACTAGTAGCATCGCCATTTTTGTTATTACTTTTTTTTCCCTTAAGTTCAACCATTTATCCATAAATAAAAAATAATTTTATCCTAAAATATAAATAGCAACATCACTATTAATAATTTTTCAAATAAATACCACTTAGTCGAGTAACACAGTAAAATACTATATTTTGTTGCTCTTCTGATGCATGCACTTGTTACGATAAAAGAGATATAACTCATTATACTGGAAAAGAGTTATCACTACAGCAAATACAGTGGCTCCAACCTTTTTCTTGACAAGCCTGTGTGGCACAAGATGCTATGTACCTGTGTGTTTGTGGCATATTTTGATTCTGAAATAAGTTATATGCTGAAATGGGATTGTAATAACACTATTATGATGCACTTAGTGGTATTTTTCTATATATAAATATAATTTACAGCTCAACTTAACTAGTATTACGATTTTTTAATTCTGCCGAATAGAAAATGCAATAAATTAAATACAATGAAGGGATTGCAACTATTGTTTCCTTTAATTCGTGCACCTGAAATAAATTTTTGCAACCCCTTTTGGAGTTATAACCCACAGTTAAGAAATCCTTTTTGGTGATGAGGTAGAAAAGCGTCACTTAAATAATTTGTTTTTTACAAAGCTTTCATTTGCAAATAAATTGCTTGTGAATAAAAGGTCTTTTGAGTTTCTGCAAAAATGTAAAATTTCAAAATGACAGATACCAAATTAATTAAAAAGAAAAAAAAAAAAGAAGCAGAGGAAATACTCTTCTCTCTCTCTCCTGCAAATGAGATAATATTTAGATAAACATTTTATTCATCCAGTGAAAATGCATGCATTGGAAAACAAAGAAAATCAGTGAACATTATCTGCATGTGATTTACATAATGCTAATTTTGTTCTTAGCATTATATTTCAGCAGAAATTCTGCATAAAAATTGAGCTGATCTAATTCCTACACAAAAGAATTTCAAAAAAATTCTGTTCTAAAGCAACTTCTGCTTTATAGCATAGTAAAAAGTAATAAAGTTCAACAATTTTGAATATAGCCTAGGTCTGGACAAATTCCAGAGTAACTGGTTTGCTTGGAAAAAGATTGATAGTTAATTTCAGGCATAGACAATTAAGAAAATAAACAGATGTCTAAAAATCAATTTAAATGATGCATAAAGAAATGCAAACAGATAAACATAGCAGGGAATTCTTGTACTGATTTTAAGAGTTATTATTTATAAGACACTATTATCATATTAATTATTTGATAGATCTGTATTAATATACTACTAAGAAACCTTGTCTATTATCTGTATAATTGCCGTCAATCACCAGATACCTTACTTTTCAATTCAAATGCTCTATAAACCGGTTTCATTATCACAGATGCAGCCATGTGCAACATTAAATAATATTTGAAACTAATGTGAAAGTATGAGTACTAAAAGACTTATGTTTACAAAATACTGTAGTTTTGCATAATACTTCAGTGTTTAAGGGGAAAGAGAAATTCTTTTTCACACAATTCACAGTCTTTCGCATGCTACCAAGTATGTGTAAATATAGGGTTCTAACAGTCGGTCTGAATATGGCAAAGTACATGATGGATATATGTCTAAGAAGAGAGATGCTTTTGTGGAGAGCTTCCTAAGGTGAACTGTCTTAGACACATGTTATACATAACAAAAAACATAAAAAAAGCATTGCAAACAACCAATTTGCCAGGATTTGAACTCATATCAAACAAAGGTTCCCTTGGGATATCTATCATGCTACTGGGAAGTACTACCTCAGTGCAGTAGAAACCCAGTATCATACAATTAAGTATCTAAGTATCTAAGAAGGAAAGTTCATAATAAGTACTTAAGCAAAACAACGAATAATGTTTTTTAGATATGGTTAATTTAAAAGGAAATATGCAATAAATTCCAAATATTGATTTTGAAGTCAGGTACATTAATGTGCTGTGCTAAGATGACCAGTTTAACGAAAATAAAAAAATCCCTAAATTGTTTTATCAAATGCAAAATAATTCATTTGTATAAAAGGTTGAACATCATAAAAAATTGTAGCTATCCAATATACGAATTACTTTTTATCACAGTGTAAACAAAATTTTGATTCTAGAACACTGAAAGTTAATAGAGGTATAAAATATATTATTTTGATACCCCTAATAGTTCTGTCAATAAAAGGCTTTTATTTAGTTATTTTTGTTAAACAATGATGAAGAGAATAAATTTATTAAAGCTTATTTGAGCCGTACATCATTTGCATTTATTAAAGTGAGTGAATATTTTTATCTTTTTCGGCACTTAGTTCTCCATCCAGCTATTCCGTATCTTGAGAGAGAATATCATAATTAAAGAAGCACTAAGTTTAATTATTTTGAAGATAAAAACTAAGAGCTTTACTTCCTTTAAAATAAATGTAAGGAATGCTAAGGAAAATTTCATTTTAGGATTTTTTCGGAAAATTTCGCCAAATGCAGGTAAACAAAATCACCAATCTTTCGAAGTTTTCGCCAGTTAGGGGAGGAGCTGATGTTAAGAAGCTGAAACACATTCGACTTTATACATATAGTATGTTGTTTATGAATAGATTCTACACTTTGGTTTATGCCATAATTACTCTTAGTTTCTATTAATTGTGTATCCCGGTTTACTATATGTACCTAATGAAGCAAGAACTCGCATAACCGAAGAAATGGGGCGGGGCTATTCTAGTTTTTATGCCTCCTATAATGCGTACCCCTCAATGGACCCTGCCCACTATCAGGCAATGGCAATGAATCATTTTTGTGTTCATTTCTTTTTCATTTAAATCAAGTGAAGGAAATACCTTATATTTTATTTTAATGACAATTATCTTTTTAAATTATTAAACTAATGTCGCTTTAAAGTTTAGCTTCCAAATTTGGGCGTTATCACCCGCCCAAAGGGGCGTTACTAGTACGAGAGGCAGAAAGAGAATATTCAGAAACAACTAGATAATAAGAACACACATGAAAAATTTTAATTACCTAAAGTTTCTTGTAGAATAATTTAAACATTCACTTGATTACTAATATTACATATAATTAGTATATTAATGTTACATATATTAATACTACAGATAACACTTCATGTAATTTGGCAGTAGTTATGCTCATCTCTTTAATTATTCAGTTTTTCTTAACGAAGTTCTGGAGGTAATTGCATTTATTTGCAAAGGTACTCCAGAAGCAAACGCCTTCGGCCTTGGGCCATGTAATTTCATTTTGAGTTTTATTTTAAAAACAGGTCCACAAATCCGTTCTCGCAGTAATATTCTGGCCAAGCAGAGGCGTATACAAGGTTTTAAGCGCCCGGGGACACCTAAAGATTTTGCGCCCTTTCTATGTTCCAAGAATGGAAAACATTTCATTCTGAAAGGTGTATCATCAATTTGGCCCCCCCTTGGATGCAGCGCCCGGGGACGGATGTCCCCCCTTGCCCCACCCTAGCTACGCCACTGTGGCCAAGTTAGCATCTTTTTTCAATACTGAGTGTGCTGTGGTAGGAATCTTTGCATGTTTTGCAAGTTCATTTTATAAATGTTTTGAGAAATGTCTAATCATCGCCACGCTTTTGCGCATTGTGTGATGAGTTTTAACCAATAATTTGATTGCAAGGGAAAGAAGTACCTATCCACCACTATCCGTTTTTATTCAATGCCTAAAGAATATATTTCTTTTAGCCTAGACTAGAGTACTTTAGACACATGGCTCTTATCATGCAAGACGTGCTAGTCTAGTAGACGGACGGCAGTTTTGCTTAAAAAGTAGTGCTGTGGAAGTAACTAGTCATTTTGTACCCGTATGTATTCGTTACTCGGTGAATAAATACTCGTTACTATCCTAAAGTTACTTTTGGTCTCACAAATTCTCTCAAAAGATTCAAAATTCCAGTTATGAACATATTAAAAATCTGAATTGAAAAAAATTGGTGACGATATAGCCTGATCCAGGAATTTTCAAATTCCATCACCATATTTACTTCTGTAAAATATTTCTACCATTTTAATAGTTTAATTAATTTTAATACAAGATCTTTTGTAATTGTGCATGACTTTTTATTTTAAGCAATCAGATATGAAACTTCATGTAGCATGAATAAATGTTTTTTAGTAACAGTCATAAATTTCTCACAATATCATTTTCCTTCATTTCAAGATTTTAGCAGTTGTTCAATATATTCTTTTTTAGTTTGTTGACATATGCAGGATGCTTGGAGTTGAGATGCTTTTCTCATTTTGATGGTTTCGTACTCTAATTCGCTAAAATGTTATTGCAAATTCAACAAAGAAATTGTTCATTAGCAGCACAATTGTTGAAAATTAAACCAAATTGGAGAAAATATCTCATCATACTTTTGTTTTGCATCGTAGGTCCATCCTTTCGATTACAAGATCTTGCTTGAACAGAACTAGTAGCATCGCCATTTTTGTTATTACTTTTTTTTCCCTTAAGTTCAACCATTTATCCATAAATAAAAAATAATTTTATCCTAAAATATAAATAGCAACATCACTATTAATAATTTTTCAAATAAATACCACTTAGTCGAGTAACACAGTAAAATACTATATTTTGTTGCTCTTCTGATGCATGCACTTGTTACGATAAAAGAGATATAACTCATTATACTGGAAAAGAGTTATCACTACAGCAAATACAGTGGCTCCAACCTTTTTCTTGACAAGCCTGTGTGGCACAAGATGCTATGTACCTGTGTGTTTGTGGCATATTTTGATTCTGAAATAAGTTATATGCTGAAATGGGATTGTAATAACACTATTATGATGCACTTAGTGGTATTTTTCTATATATAAATATAATTTACAGCTCAACTTAACTAGTATTATGATTTTTTAATTCTGCCGAATAGAAAATGCAATAAATTAAATACAATGAAGGGATTGCAACTATTGTTTCCTTTAATTCGTGCACCTGAAATAAATTTTTGCAACCCCTTTTGGAGTTATAACCCACAGTTAAGAAATCCTGCTTGGTGATGAGGTAGAAAAGCGTCACTTAAATAATTTGTTTTTTACAAAGCTTTCATTTGCAAATAAATTGCTTGTGAATAAAAGGTCTTTTGAGTTTCTGCAAAAATGTAAAATTTCAAAATGACAGATACCAAATTAATTAAAAAGAAAAAAAAAAAAAAAGAAGCAGAGGAAATACTCTTCTCTCTCTCTCCTGCAAATGAGATAATATTTAGATAAACATTTTATTCATCCAGTGAAAATGCATGCATTGGAAAACAAAGAAAATCAGTGAACATTATCTGCATGTGATTTACATAATGCTAATTTTGTTCTTAGCATTATATTTCAGCAGAAATTCTGCATAAAAATTGAGCTGATCTAATTCCTACACAAAAGAATTTCAAAAAAATTCTGTTCTAAAGCAACTTCTGCTTTATAGCATAGTAAAAAGTAATAAAGTTCAACAATTTTGAATATAGCCTAGGTCTGGACAAATTCCAGAGTAACTGGTTTGCTTGGAAAAAGATTGATAGTTAATTTCAGGCATAGACAATTAAGAAAATAAACAGATGTCTAAAAATCAATTTAAATGATGCATAAAGAAATGCAAACAGATAAACATAGCAGGGAATTCTTGTACTGATTTTAAGAGTTATTATTTATAAGACACTATTATCATATTAATTATTTGATAGATCTGTATTAATATACTACTAAGAAACCTTGTCTATTATCTGTATAATTGCCGTCAATCACCAGATACCTTACTTTTCAATTCAAATGCTCTATAAACCGGTTTCATTATCACAGATGCAGCCATGTGCAACATTAAATAATATTTGAAACTAATGTGAAAGTATGAGTACTAAAAGACTTATGTTTACAAAATACTGTAGTTTTGCATAATACTTCAGTGTTTAAGGGGAAAGAGAAATTCTTTTTCACACAATTCACAGTCTTTCGCATGCTACCAAGTATGTGTAAATATAGGGTTCTAACAGTCGGTCTGAATATGGCAAAGTACATGATGGATATATGTCTAAGAAGAGAGATGCTTTTGTGGAGAGCTTCCTAAGGTGAACTGTCTTAGACACATGTTATACATAACAAAAAACATAAAAAAAGCATTGCAAACAACCAATTTGCCAGGATTTGAACTCATATCAAACAAAGGTTCCCTTGGGATATCTATCATGCTACTGGGAAGTACTACCTCAGTGCAGTAGAAACCCAGTATCATACAATTAAGTATCTAAGTATCTAAGAAGGAAAGTTCATAATAAGTACTTAAGCAAAACAACGAATAATGTTTTTTAGATATGGTTAATTTAAAAGGAAATATGCAATAAATTCCAAATATTGATTTTGAAGTCAGGTACATTAATGTGCTGTGCTAAGATGACCAGTTTAACGAAAATAAAAAAATCCCTAAATTGTTTTATCAAATGCAAAATAATTCATTTGTATAAAAGGTTGAACATCATAAAAAATTGTAGCTATCCAATATACGAATTACTTTTTATCACAGTGTAAACAAAATTTTGATTCTAGAACACTGAAAGTTAATAGAGGTATAAAATATATTATTTTGATACCCCTAATAGTTCTGTCAATAAAAGGCTTTTATTTAGTTATTTTTGTTAAACAATGATGAAGAGAATAAATTTATTAAAGCTTATTTGAGCCGTACATCATTTGCATTTATTAAAGTGAGTGAATATTTTTATCTTTTTCGGCACTTAGTTCTCCATCCAGCTATTCCGTATCTTGAGAGAGAATATCATAATTAAAGAAGCACTAAGTTTAATTATTTTGAAGATAAAAACTAAGAGCTTTACTTCCTTTAAAATAAATGTAAGGAATGCTAAGGAAAATTTCATTTTAGGATTTTTTCGGAAAATTTCGCCAAATGCAGGTAAACAAAATCACCAATCTTTCGAAGTTTTCGCCAGTTAGGGGAGGAGCTGATGTTAAGAAGCTGAAACACATTCGACTTTATACATATAGTATGTTGTTTATGAATAGATTCTACACTTTGGTTTATGCCATAATTACTCTTAGTTTCTATTAATTGTGTATCCCGGTTTACTATATGTACCTAATGAAGCAAGAACTCGCATAACCGAACAAATGGGGCGGGGCTATTCTAGTTTTTATGCCTCCTATAATGCGTACCCCTCAATGGACCCTGCCCACTATCAGGCAATGGCAATGAATCATTTTTGTGTTCATTTCTTTTTCATTTAAATCAAGTGAAGGAAATACCTTATATTTTATTTTAATGACAATTATCTTTTTAAATTATTAAACTAATGTCGCTCTAAAGTTTAGCTTCCAAATTTGGGCGTTATCACTCGCCCAAAGGGGCGTTACTAGTACGAGAGGCAGAAAGAGAATATTCAGAAACAACTAGATAATAAGAACACACATGAAAAATTTTAATTACCTAAAGTTTCTTGTAGAATAATTTAAACATTCACTTGATTACTAATATTACATATAATTAGTATATTAATGTTACATATATTAATACTACAGATAACACTTCATGTAATTTGGCAGTAGTTATGCTCATCTCTTTAATTATTCAGTTTTTCTTAACGAAGTTCTGGAGGTAATTGCATTTATTTGCAAAGGTACTCCAGAAGCAAACGCCTTCGGCCTTGGGCCATGTAATTTCATTTTGAGTTTTATTTTAAAAACAGGTCCACAAATCCGTTCTCGCAGTAATATTCTGGCCAAGCAGAGGCGTATACAAGGTTTTAAGCGCCCGGGGACACCTAAAGATTTTGCGCCCTTTCTATGTTCCAAGAATGGAAAACATTTCATTCTGAAAGGTGTATCATCAATTTGGCCCCCCCTTGGATGCAGCGCCCGGGGACGGATGTCCCCCCTTGCCCCACCCTAGCTACGCCACTGTGGCCAAGTTAGCATCTTTTTTCAATACTGAGTGTGCTGTGGTAGGAATCTTTGCATGTTTTGCAAGTTCATTTTATAAATGTTTTGAGAAATGTCTAATCATCGCCACGCTTTTGCGCATTGTGTGATGAGTTTTAACCAATAATTTGATTGCAAGGGAAAGAAGTACCTATCCACCACTATCCGTTTTTATTCAATGCCTAAAGAATATATTTCTTTTAGCCTAGACTAGAGTACTTTAGACACATGGCTCTTATCATGCAAGACGTGCTAGTCTAGTAGACGGACGGCAGTTTTGCTTAAAAAGTAGTGCTGTGGAAGTAACTAGTCATTTTGTACCCGTATGTATTCGTTACTCGGTGAATAAATACTCGTTACTATCCTAAAGTTACTTTTGGTCTCACAAATTCTCTCAAAAGATTCAAAATTCCAGTTATGAACATATTAAAAATCTGAATTGAAAAAAATTGGTGACGATATAGCCTGATCCAGGAATTTTCAAATTCCATCACCATATTTACTTCTGTAAAATATTTCTACCATTTTAATAGTTTAATTAATTTTAATACAAGATCTTTTGTAATTGTGCATGACTTTTTATTTTAAGCAATCAGATATGAAACTTCATGTAGCATGAATAAATGTTTTTTAGTAACAGTCATAAATTTCTCACAATATCATTTTCCTTCATTTCAAGATTTTAGCAGTTGTTCAATATATTCTTTTTTAGTTTGTTGACATATGCAGGATGCTTGGAGTTGAGATGCTTTTCTCATTTTGATGGTTTCGTACTCTAATTCGCTAAAATGTTATTGCAAATTCAACAAAGAAATTGTTCATTAGCAGCACAATTGTTGAAAATTAAACCAAATTGGAGAAAATATCTCATCATACTTTTGTTTTGCATCGTAGGTCCATCCTTTCGATTACAAGATCTTGCTTGAACAGAACTAGTAGCATCGCCATTTTTGTTATTACTTTTTTTTCCCTTAAGTTCAACCATTTATCCATAAATAAAAAATAATTTTATCCTAAAATATAAATAGCAACATCACTATTAATAATTTTTCAAATAAATACCACTTAGTCGAGTAACACAGTAAAATACTATATTTTGTTGCTCTTCTGATGCATGCACTTGTTACGATAAAAGAGATATAACTCATTATACTGGAAAAGAGTTATCACTACAGCAAATACAGTGGCTCCAACCTTTTTCTTGACAAGCCTGTGTGGCACAAGATGCTATGTACCTGTGTGTTTGTGGCATATTTTGATTCTGAAATAAGTTATATGCTGAAATGGGATTGTAATAACACTATTATGATGCACTTAGTGGTATTTTTCTATATATAAATATAATTTACAGCTCAACTTAACTAGTATTACGATTTTTTAATTCTGCCGAATAGAAAATGCAATAAATTAAATACAATGAAGGGATTGCAACTATTGTTTCCTTTAATTCGTGCACCTGAAATAAATTTTTGCAACCCCTTTTGGAGTTATAACCCACAGTTAAGAAATCCTGCTTGGTGATGAGGTAGAAAAGCGTCACTTAAATAATTTGTTTTTTACAAAGCTTTCATTTGCAAATAAATTGCTTGTGAATAAAAGGTCTTTTGAGTTTCTGCAAAAATGTAAAATTTCAAAATGACAGATACCAAATTAATTAAAAAGAAAAAAAAAAAAGAAGCAGAGGAAATACTCTTCTCTCTCTCTCCTGCAAATGAGATAATATTTAGATAAACATTTTATTCATCCAGTGAAAATGCATGCATTGGAAAACAAAGAAAATCAGTGAACATTATCTGCATGTGATTTACATAATGCTAATTTTGTTCTTAGCATTATATTTCAGCAGAAATTCTGCATAAAAATTGAGCTGATCTAATTCCTACACAAAAGAATTTCAAAAAAATTCTGTTCTAAAGCAACTTCTGCTTTATAGCATAGTAAAAAGTAATAAAGTTCAACAATTTTGAATATAGCCTAGGTCTGGACAAATTCCAGAGTAACTGGTTTGCTTGGAAAAAGATTGATAGTTAATTTCAGGCATAGACAATTAAGAAAATAAACAGATGTCTAAAAATCAATTTAAATGATGCATAAAGAAATGCAAACAGATAAACATAGCAGGGAATTCTTGTACTGATTTTAAGAGTTATTATTTATAAGACACTATTATCATATTAATTATTTGATAGATCTGTATTAATATACTACTAAGAAACCTTGTCTATTATCTGTATAATTGCCGTCAATCACCAGATACCTTACTTTTCAATTCAAATGCTCTATAAACCGGTTTCATTATCACAGATGCAGCCATGTGCAACATTAAATAATATTTGAAACTAATGTGAAAGTATGAGTACTAAAAGACTTATGTTTACAAAATACTGTAGTTTTGCATAATACTTCAGTGTTTAAGGGGAAAGAGAAATTCTTTTTCACACAATTCACAGTCTTTCGCATGCTACCAAGTATGTGTAAATATAGGGTTCTAACAGTCGGTCTGAATATGGCAAAGTACATGATGGATATATGTCTAAGAAGAGAGATGCTTTTGTGGAGAGCTTCCTAAGGTGAACTGTCTTAGACACATGTTATACATAACAAAAAACATAAAAAAAGCATTGCAAACAACCAATTTGCCAGGATTTGAACTCATATCAAACAAAGGTTCCCTTGGGATATCTATCATGCTACTGGGAAGTACTACCTCAGTGCAGTAGAAACCCAGTATCATACAATTAAGTATCTAAGTATCTAAGAAGGAAAGTTCATAATAAGTACTTAAGCAAAACAACGAATAATGTTTTTTAGATATGGTTAATTTAAAAGGAAATATGCAATAAATTCCAAATATTGATTTTGAAGTCAGGTACATTAATGTGCTGTGCTAAGATGACCAGTTTAACGAAAATAAAAAAATCCCTAAATTGTTTTATCAAATGCAAAATAATTCATTTGTATAAAAGGTTGAACATCATAAAAAATTGTAGCTATCCAATATACGAATTACTTTTTATCACAGTGTAAACAAAATTTTGATTCTAGAACACTGAAAGTTAATAGAGGTATAAAATATATTATTTTGATACCCCTAATAGTTCTGTCAATAAAAGGCTTTTATTTAGTTATTTTTGTTAAACAATGATGAAGAGAATAAATTTATTAAAGCTTATTTGAGCCGTACATCATTTGCATTTATTAAAGTGAGTGAATATTTTTATCTTTTTCGGCACTTAGTTCTCCATCCAGCTATTCCGTATCTTGAGAGAGAATATCATAATTAAAGAAGCACTAAGTTTAATTATTTTGAAGATAAAAACTAAGAGCTTTACTTCCTTTAAAATAAATGTAAGGAATGCTAAGGAAAATTTCATTTTAGGATTTTTTCGGAAAATTTCGCCAAATGCAGGTAAAACAAAATCACCAATCTTTCGAAGTTTTCGCCAGTTAGGGGAGGAGCTGATGTTAAGAAGCTGAAACACATTCGACTTTATACATATAGTATGTTGTTTATGAATAGATTCTACACTTTGGTTTATGCCATAATTACTCTTAGTTTCTATTAATTGTGTATCCCGGTTTACTATATGTACCTAATGAAGCAAGAACTCGCATAACCGAACAAATGGGGCGGGGCTATTCTAGTTTTTATGCCTCCTATAATGCGTACCCCTCAATGGACCCTGCCCACTATCAGGCAATGGCAATGAATCATTTTTGTGTTCATTTCTTTTTCATTTAAATCAAGTGAAGGAAATACCTTATATTTTATTTTAATGACAATTATCTTTTTAAATTATAAACTAATGTCGCTCTAAAGTTTAGCTTCCAAATTTGGGCGTTATCACTCGCCCAAAGGGGCGTTACTAGTACGAGAGGCAGAAAGAGAATATTCAGAAACAACTAGATAATAAGAACACACATGAAAAATTTTAATTACCTAAAGTTTCTTGTAGAATAATTTAAACATTCACTTGATTACTAATATTACATATAATTAGTATATTAATGTTACATATATTAATACTACAGATAACACTTCATGTAATTTGGCAGTAGTTATGCTCATCTCTTTAATTATTCAGTTTTTCTTAACGAAGTTCTGGAGGTAATTGCATTTATTTGCAAAGGTACTCCAGAAGCAAACGCCTTCGGCCTTGGGCCATGTAATTTCATTTTGAGTTTTATTTTAAAAACAGGTCCACAAATCCGTTCTCGCAGTAATATTCTGGCCAAGCAGAGGCGTATACAAGGTTTTAAGCGCCCGGGGACACCTAAAGATTTTGCGCCCTTTCTATGTTCCAAGAATGGAAAACATTTCATTCTGAAAGGTGTATCATCAATTTGGCCCCCCCTTGGATGCAGCGCCCGGGGACGGATGTCCCCCCTTGCCCCACCCTAGCTACGCCACTGTGGCCAAGTTAGCATCTTTTTTCAATACTGAGTGTGCTGTGGTAGGAATCTTTGCATGTTTTGCAAGTTCATTTTATAAATGTTTTGAGAAATGTCTAATCATCGCCACGCTTTTGCGCATTGTGTGATGAGTTTTAACCAATAATTTGATTGCAAGGGAAAGAAGTACCTATCCACCACTATCCGTTTTTATTCAATGCCTAAAGAATATATTTCTTTTAGCCTAGACTAGAGTACTTTAGACACATGGCTCTTATCATGCAAGACGTGCTAGTCTAGTAGACGGACGGCAGTTTTGCTTAAAAAGTAGTGCTGTGGAAGTAACTAGTCATTTTGTACCCGTATGTATTCGTTACTCGGTGAATAAATACTCGTTACTATCCTAAAGTTACTTTTGGTCTCACAAATTCTCTCAAAAGATTCAAAATTCCAGTTATGAACATATTAAAAATCTGAATTGAAAAAAATTGGTGACGATATAGCCTGATCCAGGAATTTTCAAATTCCATCACCATATTTACTTCTGTAAAATATTTCTACCATTTTAATAGTTTAATTAATTTTAATACAAGATCTTTTGTAATTGTGCATGACTTTTTATTTTAAGCAATCAGATATGAAACTTCATGTAGCATGAATAAATGTTTTTTAGTAACAGTCATAAATTTCTCACAATATCATTTTCCTTCATTTCAAGATTTTAGCAGTTGTTCAATATATTCTTTTTTAGTTTGTTGACATATGCAGGATGCTTGGAGTTGAGATGCTTTTCTCATTTTGATGGTTTCGTACTCTAATTCGCTAAAATGTTATTGCAAATTCAACAAAGAAATTGTTCATTAGCAGCACAATTGTTGAAAATTAAACCAAATTGGAGAAAATATCTCATCATACTTTTGTTTTGCATCGTAGGTCCATCCTTTCGATTACAAGATCTTGCTTGAACAGAACTAGTAGCATCGCCATTTTTGTTATTACTTTTTTTTTTCCTTAAGTTCAACCATTTATCCATAAATAAAAAATAATTTTATCCTAAAATATAAATAGCAACATCACTATTAATAATTTTTCAAATAAATACCACTTAGTCGAGTAACACAGTAAAATACTATATTTTGTTGCTCTTCTGATGCATGCACTTGTTACGATAAAAGAGATATAACTCATTATACTGGAAAAGAGTTATCACTACAGCAAATACAGTGGCTCCAACCTTTTTCTTGACAAGCCTGTGTGGCACAAGATGCTATGTACCTGTGTGTTTGTGGCATATTTTGATTCTGAAATAAGTTATATGCTGAAATGGGATTGTAATAACACTATTATGATGCACTTAGTGGTATTTTTCTATATATAAATATAATTTACAGCTCAACTTAACTAGTATTACGATTTTTTAATTCTGCCGAATAGAAAATGCAATAAATTAAATACAATGAAGGGATTGCAACTATTGTTTCCTTTAATTCGTGCACCTGAAATAAATTTTTGCAACCCCTTTTGGAGTTATAACCCACAGTTAAGAAATCCTGCTTGGTGATGAGGTAGAAAAGCGTCACTTAAATAATTTGTTTTTTACAAAGCTTTCATTTGCAAATAAATTGCTTGTGAATAAAAGGTCTTTTGAGTTTCTGCAAAAATGTAAAATTTCAAAATGACAGATACCAAATTAATTAAAAAGAAAAAAAAAAAGAAGCAGAGGAAATACTCTTCTCTCTCTCTCCTGCAAATGAGATAATATTTAGATAAACATTTTATTCATCCAGTGAAAATGCATGCATTGGAAAACAAAGAAAATCAGTGAACATTATCTGCATGTGATTTACATAATGCTAATTTTGTTCTTAGCATTATATTTCAGCAGAAATTCTGCATAAAAATTGAGCTGATCTAATTCCTACACAAAAGAATTTCAAAAAAATTCTGTTCTAAAGCAACTTCTGCTTTATAGCATAGTAAAAAGTAATAAAGTTCAACAATTTTGAATATAGCCTAGGTCTGGACAAATTCCAGAGTAACTGGTTTGCTTGGAAAAAGATTGATAGTTAATTTCAGGCATAGACAATTAAGAAAATAAACAGATGTCTAAAAATCAATTTAAATGATGCATAAAGAAATGCAAACAGATAAACATAGCAGGGAATTCTTGTACTGATTTTAAGAGTTATTATTTATAAGACACTATTATCATATTAATTATTTGATAGATCTGTATTAATATACTACTAAGAAACCTTGTCTATTATCTGTATAATTGCCGTCAATCACCAGATACCTTACTTTTCAATTCAAATGCTCTATAAACCGGTTTCATTATCACAGATGCAGCCATGTGCAACATTAAATAATATTTGAAACTAATGTGAAAGTATGAGTACTAAAAGACTTATGTTTACAAAATACTGTAGTTTTGCATAATACTTCAGTGTTTAAGGGGAAAGAGAAATTCTTTTTCACACAATTCACAGTCTTTCGCATGCTACCAAGTATGTGTAAATATAGGGTTCTAACAGTCGGTCTGAATATGGCAAAGTACATGATGGATATATGTCTAAGAAGAGAGATGCTTTTGTGGAGAGCTTCCTAAGGTGAACTGTCTTAGACACATGTTATACATAACAAAAAACATAAAAAAAGCATTGCAAACAACCAATTTGCCAGGATTTGAACTCATATCAAACAAAGGTTCCCTTGGGATATCTATCATGCTACTGGGAAGTACTACCTCAGTGCAGTAGAAACCCAGTATCATACAATTAAGTATCTAAGTATCTAAGAAGGAAAGTTCATAATAAGTACTTAAGCAAAACAACGAATAATGTTTTTTAGATATGGTTAATTTAAAAGGAAATATGCAATAAATTCCAAATATTGATTTTGAAGTCAGGTACATTAATGTGCTGTGCTAAGATGACCAGTTTAACGAAAATAAAAAAATCCCTAAATTGTTTTATCAAATGCAAAATAATTCATTTGTATAAAAGGTTGAACATCATAAAAAATTGTAGCTATCCAATATACGAATTACTTTTTATCACAGTGTAAACAAAATTTTGATTCTAGAACACTGAAAGTTAATAGAGGTATAAAATATATTATTTTGATACCCCTAATAGTTCTGTCAATAAAAGGCTTTTATTTAGTTATTTTTGTTAAACAATGATGAAGAGAATAAATTTATTAAAGCTTATTTGAGCCGTACATCATTTGCATTTATTAAAGTGAGTGAATATTTTTATCTTTTTCGGCACTTAGTTCTCCATCCAGCTATTCCGTATCTTGAGAGAGAATATCATAATTAAAGAAGCACTAAGTTTAATTATTTTGAAGATAAAAACTAAGAGCTTTACTTCCTTTAAAATAAATGTAAGGAATGCTAAGGAAAATTTCATTTTAGGATTTTTTCGGAAAATTTCGCCAAATGCAGGTAAACAAAATCACCAATCTTTCGAAGTTTTCGCCAGTTAGGGGAGGAGCTGATGTTAAGAAGCTGAAACACATTCGACTTTATACATATAGTATGTTGTTTATGAATAGATTCTACACTTTGGTTTATGCCATAATTACTCTTAGTTTCTATTAATTGTGTATCCCGGTTTACTATATGTACCTAATGAAGCAAGAACTCGCATAACCGAACAAATGGGGCGGGGCTATTCTAGTTTTTATGCCTCCTATAATGCGTACCCCTCAATGGACCCTGCCCACTATCAGGCAATGGCAATGAATCATTTTTGTGTTCATTTCTTTTTCATTTAAATCAAGTGAAGGAAATACCTTATATTTTATTTTAATGACAATTATCTTTTTAAATTATTAAACTAATGTCGCTCTAAAGTTTAGCTTCCAAATTTGGGCGTTATCACTCGCCCAAAGGGGCGTTACTAGTACGAGAGGCAGAAAGAGAATATTCAGAAACAACTAGATAATAAGAACACACATGAAAAATTTTAATTACCTAAAGTTTCTTGTAGAATAATTTAAACATTCACTTGATTACTAATATTACATATAATTAGTATATTAATGTTACATATATTAATACTACAGATAACACTTCATGTAATTTGGCAGTAGTTATGCTCATCTCTTTAATTATTCAGTTTTTCTTAACGAAGTTCTGGAGGTAATTGCATTTATTTGCAAAGGTACTCCAGAAGCAAACGCCTTCGGCCTTGGGCCATGTAATTTCATTTTGAGTTTTATTTTAAAAACAGGTCCACAAATCCGTTCTCGCAGTAATATTCTGGCCAAGCAGAGGCGTATACAAGGTTTTAAGCGCCCGGGGACACCTAAAGATTTTGCGCCCTTTCTATGTTCCAAGAATGGAAAACATTTCATTCTGAAAGGTGTATCATCAATTTGGCCCCCCCTTGGATGCAGCGCCCGGGGACGGATGTCCCCCCTTGCCCCACCCTAGCTACGCCACTGTGGCCAAGTTAGCATCTTTTTTCAATACTGAGTGTGCTGTGGTAGGAATCTTTGCATGTTTTGCAAGTTCATTTTATAAATGTTTTGAGAAATGTCTAATCATCGCCACGCTTTTGCGCATTGTGTGATGAGTTTTAACCAATAATTTGATTGCAAGGGAAAGAAGTACCTATCCACCACTATCCGTTTTTATTCAATGCCTAAAGAATATATTTCTTTTAGCCTAGACTAGAGTACTTTAGACACATGGCTCTTATCATGCAAGACGTGCTAGTCTAGTAGACGGACGGCAGTTTTGCTTAAAAAGTAGTGCTGTGGAAGTAACTAGTCATTTTGTACCCGTATGTATTCGTTACTCGGTGAATAAATACTCGTTACTATCCTAAAGTTACTTTTGGTCTCACAAATTCTCTCAAAAGATTCAAAATTCCAGTTATGAACATATTAAAAATCTGAATTGAAAAAAATTGGTGACGATATAGCCTGATCCAGGAATTTTCAAATTCCATCACCATATTTACTTCTGTAAAATATTTCTACCATTTTAATAGTTTAATTAATTTTAATACAAGATCTTTTGTAATTGTGCATGACTTTTTATTTTAAGCAATCAGATATGAAACTTCATGTAGCATGAATAAATGTTTTTTAGTAACAGTCATAAATTTCTCACAATATCATTTTCCTTCATTTCAAGATTTTAGCAGTTGTTCAATATATTCTTTTTTAGTTTGTTGACATATGCAGGATGCTTGGAGTTGAGATGCTTTTCTCATTTTGATGGTTTCGTACTCTAATTCGCTAAAATGTTATTGCAAATTCAACAAAGAAATTGTTCATTAGCAGCACAATTGTTGAAAATTAAACCAAATTGGAGAAAATATCTCATCATACTTTTGTTTTGCATCGTAGGTCCATCCTTTCGATTACAAGATCTTGCTTGAACAGAACTAGTAGCATCGCCATTTTTGTTATTACTTTTTTTTTTCCTTAAGTTCAACCATTTATCCATAAATAAAAAATAATTTTATCCTAAAATATAAATAGCAACATCACTATTAATAATTTTTCAAATAAATACCACTTAGTCGAGTAACACAGTAAAATACTATATTTTGTTGCTCTTCTGATGCATGCACCTTTTACGATAAAAGAGATATAACTCATTATACTGGAAAAGAGTTATCACTACAGCAAATACAGTGGCTCCAACCTTTTTCTTGACAAGCCTGTGTGGAACAAGATGCTATGTACCTGTGTGTTTGTGGCATATTTTGATTCTGAAATAAGTTATATGCTGAAATGGGATTGTAATAACACTATTATGATGCACTTAGTGGTATTTTTCTATATATAAATATAATTAACCGCTCAACTTAACTAGTATTATGATTTTTTAATTCTGCCGAATAGAAAATGCAATAAATTAAATACAATGAAGGGATTGCAACTATTGTTTCCTTTAATTCGTGCACCTGAAATAAATTTTTGCAACCCCTTTTGGAGTTATAACCCACAGTTAAGAAATCCTGCTTGGTGATGAGGTAGAAAAGCGTCACTTAAATAATTTGTTTTTTACAAAGCTTTCATTTGCAAATAAATTGCTTGTGAATAAAAGGTCTTTTGAGTTTCTGCAAAAATGTAAAATTTCAAAATGACAGATACCAAATTAATTAAAAAGAAAAAAAAAAGAAGCAGAGGAAATACTCTTCTCTCTCTCTCCTGCAAATGAGATAATATTTAGATAAACATTTTATTCATCCAGTGAAAATGCATGCATTGGAAAACAAAGAAAATCAGTGAACATTATCTGCATGTGATTTACATAATGCTAATTTTGTTCTTAGCATTATATTTCAGCAGAAATTCTGCATAAAAATTGAGCTGATCTAATTCCTACACAAAAGAATTTCAAAAAAATTCTGTTCTAAAGCAACTTCTGCTTTATAGCATAGTAAAAAGTAATAAAGTTCAACAATTTTGAATATAGCCTAGGTCTGGACAAATTCCAGAGTAACTGGTTTGCTTGGAAAAAGATTGATAGTTAATTTCAGGCATAGACAATTAAGAAAATAAACAGATGTCTAAAAATCAATTTAAATGATGCATAAAGAAATGCAAACAGATAAACATAGCAGGGAATTCTTGTACTGATTTTAAGAGTTATTATTTATAAGACACTATTATCATATTAATTATTTGATAGATCTGTATTAATATACTACTAAGAAACCTTGTCTATTATCTGTATAATTGCCGTCAATCACCAGATACCTTACTTTTCAATTCAAATGCTCTATAAACCGGTTTCATTATCACAGATGCAGCCATGTGCAACATTAAATAATATTTGAAACTAATGTGAAAGTATGAGTACTAAAAGACTTATGTTTACAAAATACTGTAGTTTTGCATAATACTTCAGTGTTTAAGGGGAAAGAGAAATTCTTTTTCACACAATTCACAGTCTTTCGCATGCTACCAAGTATGTGTAAATATAGGGTTCTAACAGTCGGTCTGATTATGGCAAAGTACATGATGGATATATGTCTAAGAAGAGAGATGCTTTTGTGGAGAGCTTCCTAAGGTGAACTGTCTTAGACACATGTTATACATAACAAAAAACATAAAAAAAGCATTGCAAACAACCAATTTGCCAGGATTTGAACTCATATCAAACAAAGGTTCCCTTGGGATATCTATCATGCTACTGGGAAGTACTACCTCAGTGCAGTAGAAACCCAGTATCATACAATTAAGTATCTAAGTATCTAAGAAGGAAAGTTCATAATAAGTACTTAAGCAAAACAACGAATAATGTTTTTTAGATATGGTTAATTTAAAAGGAAATATGCAATAAATTCCAAATATTGATTTTGAAGTCAGGTACATTAATGTGCTGTGCTAAGATGACCAGTTTAACGAAAATAAAAAAATCCCTAAATTGTTTTATCAAATGCAAAATAATTCATTTGTATAAAAGGTTGAACATCATAAAAAATTGTAGCTATCCAATATACGAATTACTTTTTATCACAGTGTAAACAAAATTTTGATTCTAGAACACTGAAAGTTAATAGAGGTATAAAATATATTATTTTGATACCCCTAATAGTTCTGTCAATAAAAGGCTTTTATTTAGTTATTTTTGTTAAACAATGATGAAGAGAATAAATTTATTAAAGCTTATTTGAGCCGTACATCATTTGCATTTATTAAAGTGAGTGAATATTTTTATCTTTTTCGGCACTTAGTTCTCCATCCAGCTATTCCGTATCTTGAGAGAGAATATCATAATTAAAGAAGCACTAAGTTTAATTATTTTGAAGATAAAAACTAAGAGCTTTACTTCCTTTAAAATAAATGTAAGGAATGCTAAGGAAAATTTCATTTTAGGATTTTTTCGGAAAATTTCGCCAAATGCAGGTAAACAAAATCACCAATCTTTCGAAGTTTTCGCCAGTTAGGGGAGGAGCTGATGTTAAGAAGCTGAAACACATTCGACTTTATACATATAGTATGTTGTTTATGAATAGATTCTACACTTTGGTTTATGCCATAATTACTCTTAGTTTCTATTAATTGTGTATCCCGGTTTACTATATGTACCTAATGAAGCAAGAACTCGCATAACCGAAGAAATGGGGCGGGGCTATTCTAGTTTTTATGCCTCCTATAATGCGTACCCCTCAATGGACCCTGCCCACTATCAGGCAATGGCAATGAATCATTTTTGTGTTCATTTCTTTTTCATTTAAATCAAGTGAAGGAAATACCTTATATTTTATTTTAATGACAATTATCTTTTTAAATTATTAAACTAATGTCGCTTTAAAGTTTAGCTTCCAAATTTGGGCGTTATCACCCGCCCAAAGGGGCGTTACTAGTACGAGAGGCAGAAAGAGAATATTCAGAAACAACTAGATAATAAGAACACACATGAAAAATTTTAATTACCTAAAGTTTCTTGTAGAATAATTTAAACATTCACTTGATTACTAATATTACATATAATTAGTATATTAATGTTACATATATTAATACTACAGATAACACTTCATGTAATTTGGCAGTAGTTATGCTCATCTCTTTAATTATTCAGTTTTTCTTAACGAAGTTCTGGAGGTAATTGCATTTATTTGCAAAGGTACTCCAGAAGCAAACGCCTTCGGCCTTGGGCCATGTAATTTCATTTTGAGTTTTATTTTAAAAACAGGTCCACAAATCCGTTCTCGCAGTAATATTCTGGCCAAGCAGAGGCGTATACAAGGTTTTAAGCGCCCGGGGACACCTAAAGATTTTGCGCCCTTTCTATGTTCCAAGAATGGAAAACATTTCATTCTGAAAGGTGTATCATCAATTTGGCCCCCCCTTGGATGCAGCGCCCGGGGACGGATGTCCCCCCTTGCCCCACCCTAGCTACGCCACTGTGGCCAAGTTAGCATCTTTTTTCAATACTGAGTGTGCTGTGGTAGGAATCTTTGCATGTTTTGCAAGTTCATTTTATAAATGTTTTGAGAAATGTCTAATCATCGCCACGCTTTTGCGCATTGTGTGATGAGTTTTAACCAATAATTTGATTGCAAGGGAAAGAAGTACCTATCCACCACTATCCGTTTTTATTCAATGCCTAAAGAATATATTTCTTTTAGCCTAGACTAGAGTACTTTAGACACATGGCTCTTATCATGCAAGACGTGCTAGTCTAGTAGACGGACGGCAGTTTTGCTTAAAAAGTAGTGCTGTGGAAGTAACTAGTCATTTTGTACCCGTATGTATTCGTTACTCGGTGAATAAATACTCGTTACTATCCTAAAGTTACTTTTGGTCTCACAAATTCTCTCAAAAGATTCAAAATTCCAGTTATGAACATATTAAAAATCTGAATTGAAAAAAATTGGTGACGATATAGCCTGATCCAGGAATTTTCAAATTCCATCACCATATTTACTTCTGTAAAATATTTCTACCATTTTAATAGTTTAATTAATTTTAATACAAGATCTTTTGTAATTGTGCATGACTTTTTATTTTAAGCAATCAGATATGAAACTTCATGTAGCATGAATAAATGTTTTTTAGTAACAGTCATAAATTTCTCACAATATCATTTTCCTTCATTTCAAGATTTTAGCAGTTGTTCAATATATTCTTTTTTAGTTTGTTGACATATGCAGGATGCTTGGAGTTGAGATGCTTTTCTCATTTTGATGGTTTCGTACTCTAATTCGCTAAAATGTTATTGCAAATTCAACAAAGAAATTGTTCATTAGCAGCACAATTGTTGAAAATTAAACCAAATTGGAGAAAATATCTCATCATACTTTTGTTTTGCATCGTAGGTCCATCCTTTCGATTACAAGATCTTGCTTGAACAGAACTAGTAGCATCGCCATTTTTGTTATTACTTTTTTTTTCCTTAAGTTCAACCATTTATCCATAAATAAAAAATAATTTTATCCTAAAATATAAATAGCAACATCACTATTAATAATTTTTCAAATAAATACCACTTAGTCGAGTAACACAGTAAAATACTATATTTTGTTGCTCTTCTGATGCATGCACTTGTTACGATAAAAGAGATATAACTCATTATACTGGAAAAGAGTTATCACTACAGCAAATACAGTGGCTCCAACCTTTTTCTTGACAAGCCTGTGTGGCACAAGATGCTATGTACCTGTGTGTTTGTGGCATATTTTGATTCTGAAATAAGTTATATGCTGAAATGGGATTGTAATAACACTATTATGATGCACTTAGTGGTATTTTTCTATATATAAATATAATTTACAGCTCAACTTAACTAGTATTATGATTTTTTAATTCTGCCGAATAGAAAATGCAATAAATTAAATACAATGAAGGGATTGCAACTATTGTTTCCTTTAATTCGTGCACCTGAAATAAATTTTTGCAACCCCTTTTGGAGTTATAACCCACAGTTAAGAAATCCTGCTTGGTGATGAGGTAGAAAAGCGTCACTTAAATAATTTGTTTTTTACAAAGCTTTCATTTGCAAATAAATTGCTTGTGAATAAAAGGTCTTTTGAGTTTCTGCAAAAATGTAAAATTTCAAAATGACAGATACCAAATTAATTAAAAAGAAAAAAAAAAGAAGCAGAGGAAATACTCTTCTCTCTCTCTCCTGCAAATGAGATAATATTTAGATAAACATTTTATTCATCCAGTGAAAATGCATGCATTGGAAAACAAAGAAAATCAGTGAACATTATCTGCATGTGATTTACATAATGCTAATTTTGTTCTTAGCATTATATTTCAGCAGAAATTCTGCATAAAAATTGAGCTGATCTAATTCCTACACAAAAGAATTTCAAAAAAATTCTGTTCTAAAGCAACTTCTGCTTTATAGCATAGTAAAAAGTAATAAAGTTCAACAATTTTGAATATAGCCTAGGTCTGGACAAATTCCAGAGTAACTGGTTTGCTTGGAAAAAGATTGATAGTTAATTTCAGGCATAGACAATTAAGAAAATAAACAGATGTCTAAAAATCAATTTAAATGATGCATAAAGAAATGCAAACAGATAAACATAGCAGGGAATTCTTGTACTGATTTTAAGAGTTATTATTTATAAGACACTATTATCATATTAATTATTTGATAGATCTGTATTAATATACTACTAAGAAACCTTGTCTATTATCTGTATAATTGCCGTCAATCACCAGATACCTTACTTTTCAATTCAAATGCTCTATAAACCGGTTTCATTATCACAGATGCAGCCATGTGCAACATTAAATAATATTTGAAACTAATGTGAAAGTATGAGTACTAAAAGACATTTGTTTACAAAATACTGTAGTTTTGCATAATACTTCAGTGTTTAAGGGGAAAGAGAAATTCTTTTTCACACAATTCACAGTCTTTCGCATGCTACCAAGTATGTGTAAATATAGGGTTCTAACAGTCGGTCTGAATATGGCAAAGTACATGATGGATATATGTCTAAGAAGAGAGATGCTTTTGTGGAGAGCTTCCTAAGGTGAACTGTCTTAGACACATGTTATACATAACAAAAAACATAAAAAAAGCATTGCAAACAACCAATTTGCCAGGATTTGAACTCATATCAAACAAAGGTTCCCTTGGGATATCTATCATGCTACTGGGAAGTACTACCTCAGTGCAGTAGAAACCCAGTATCATACAATTAAGTATCTAAGTATCTAAGAAGGAAAGTTCATAAGTACTTAAGCAAAACAACGAATAATGTTTTTTAGATATGGTTAATTTAAAAGGAAATATGCAATAAATTCCAAATATTGATTTTGAAGTCAGGTACATTAATGTGCTGTGCTAAGATGACCAGTTTAACGAAAATAAAAAAATCCCTAAATTGTTTTATCAAATGCAAAATAATTCATTTGTATAAAAGGTTGAACATCATAAAAAATTGTAGCTATCCAATATACGAATTACTTTTTATCACAGTGTAAACAAAATTTTGATTCTAGAACACTGAAAGTTAATAGAGGTATAAAATATATTATTTTGATACCCCTAATAGTTCTGTCAATAAAAGGCTTTTATTTAGTTATTTTTGTTAAACAATGATGAAGAGAATAAATTTATTAAAGCTTATTTGAGCCGTACATCATTTGCATTTATTAAAGTGAGTGAATATTTTTATCTTTTTCGGCACTTAGTTCTCCATCCAGCTATTCCGTATCTTGAGAGAGAATATCATAATTAAAGAAGCACTAAGTTTAATTATTTTGAAGATAAAAACTAAGAGCTTTACTTCCTTTAAAATAAATGTAAGGAATGCTAAGGAAAATTTCATTTTAGGATTTTTTCGGAAAATTTCGCCAAATGCAGGTAAACAAAATCACCAATCTTTCGAAGTTTTCGCCAGTTAGGGGAGGAGCTGATGTTAAGAAGCTGAAACACATTCGACTTTATACATATAGTATGTTGTTTATGAATAGATTCTACACTTTGGTTTATGCCATAATTACTCTTAGTTTCTATTAATTGTGTATCCCGGTTTACTATATGTACCTAATGAAGCAAGAACTCGCATAACCGAAGAAATGGGGCGGGGCTATTCTAGTTTTTATGCCTCCTATAATGCGTACCCCTCAATGGACCCTGCCCACTATCAGGCAATGGCAATGAATCATTTTTGTGTTCATTTCTTTTTCATTTAAATCAAGTGAAGGAAATACCTTATATTTTATTTTAATGACAATTATCTTTTTAAATTATTAAACTAATGTCGCTTTAAAGTTTAGCTTCCAAATTTGGGCGTTATCACCCGCCCAAAGGGGCGTTACTAGTACGAGAGGCAGAAAGAGAATATTCAGAAACAACTAGATAATAAGAACACACATGAAAAATTTTAATTACCTAAAGTTTCTTGTAGAATAATTTAAACATTCACTTGATTACTAATATTACATATAATTAGTATATTAATGTTACATATATTAATACTACAGATAACACTTCATGTAATTTGGCAGTAGTTATGCTCATCTCTTTAATTATTCAGTTTTTCTTAACGAAGTTCTGGAGGTAATTGCATTTATTTGCAAAGGTACTCCAGAAGCAAACGCCTTCGGCCTTGGGCCATGTAATTTCATTTTGAGTTTTATTTTAAAAACAGGTCCACAAATCCGTTCTCGCAGTAATATTCTGGCCAAGCAGAGGCGTATACAAGGTTTTAAGCGCCCGGGGACACCTAAAGATTTTGCGCCCTTTCTATGTTCCAAGAATGGAAAACATTTCATTCTGAAAGGTGTATCATCAATTTGGCCCCCCCTTGGATGCAGCGCCCGGGGACGGATGTCCCCCCTTGCCCCACCCTAGCTACGCCACTGTGGCCAAGTTAGCATCTTTTTTCAATACTGAGTGTGCTGTGGTAGGAATCTTTGCATGTTTTGCAAGTTCATTTTATAAATGTTTTGAGAAATGTCTAATCATCGCCACGCTTTTGCGCATTGTGTGATGAGTTTTAACCAATAATTTGATTGCAAGGGAAAGAAGTACCTATCCACCACTATCCGTTTTTATTCAATGCCTAAAGAATATATTTCTTTTAGCCTAGACTAGAGTACTTTAGACACATGGCTCTTATCATGCAAGACGTGCTAGTCTAGTAGACGGACGGCAGTTTTGCTTAAAAAGTAGTGCTGTGGAAGTAACTAGTCATTTTGTACCCGTATGTATTCGTTACTCGGTGAATAAATACTCGTTACTATCCTAAAGTTACTTTTGGTCTCACAAATTCTCTCAAAAGATTCAAAATTCCAGTTATGAACATATTAAAAATCTGAATTGAAAAAAATTGGTGACGATATAGCCTGATCCAGGAATTTTCAAATTCCATCACCATATTTACTTCTGTAAAATATTTCTACCATTTTAATAGTTTAATTAATTTTAATACAAGATCTTTTGTAATTGTGCATCACTTTTTATTTTAAGCAATCAGATATGAAACTTCATGTAGCATGAATAAATGTTTTTTAGTAACAGTCATAAATTTCTCACAATATCATTTTCCTTCATTTCAAGATTTTAGCAGTTGTTCAATATATTCTTTTTTAGTTTGTTGACATATGCAGGATGCTTGGAGTTGAGATGCTTTTCTCATTTTGATGGTTTCGTACTCTAATTCGCTAAAATGTTATTGCAAATTCAACAAAGAAATTGTTCATTAGCAGCACAATTGTTGAAAATTAAACCAAATTGGAGAAAATATCTCATCATACTTTTGTTTTGCATCGTAGGTCCATCCTTTCGATTACAAGATCTTGCTTGAACAGAACTAGTAGCATCGCCATTTTTGTTATTACTTTTTTTTTCCTTAAGTTCAACCATTTATCCATAAATAAAAAATAATTTTATCCTAAAATATAAATAGCAACATCACTATTAATAATTTTTCAAATAAATACCACTTAGTCGAGTAACACAGTAAAATACTATATTTTGTTGCTCTTCTGATGCATGCACTTGTTACGATAAAAGAGATATAACTCATTATACTGGAAAAGAGTTATCACTACAGCAAATACAGTGGCTCCAACCTTTTTCTTGACAAGCCTGTGTGGCACAAGATGCTATGTACCTGTGTGTTTGTGGCATATTTTGATTCTGAAATAAGTTATATGCTGAAATGGGATTGTAATAACACTATTATGATGCACTTAGTGGTATTTTTCTATATATAAATATAATTTACAGCTCAACTTAACTAGTATTATGATTTTTTAATTCTGCCGAATAGAAAATGCAATAAATTAAATACAATGAAGGGATTGCAACTATTGTTTCCTTTAATTCGTGCACCTGAAATAAATTTTTGCAACCCCTTTTGGAGTTATAACCCACAGTTAAGAAATCCTGCTTGGTGATGAGGTAGAAAAGCGTCACTTAAATAATTTGTTTTTTACAAAGCTTTCATTTGCAAATAAATTGCTTGTGAATAAAAGGTCTTTTGAGTTTCTGCAAAAATGTAAAATTTCAAAATGAAATAGATACCAAATTAATTAAAAAGAAAAAAAAAAGAAGCAGAGGAAATACTCTTCTCTCTCTCTCCTGCAAATGAGATAATATTTAGATAAACATTTTATTCATCCAGTGAAAATGCATGCATTGGAAAACAAAGAAAATCAGTGAACATTATCTGCATGTGATTTACATAATGCTAATTTTGTTCTTAGCATTATATTTCAGCAGAAATTCTGCATAAAAATTGAGCTGATCTAATTCCTACACAAAAGAATTTCAAAAAAATTCTGTTCTAAAGCAACTTCTGCTTTATAGCATAGTAAAAAGTAATAAAGTTCAACAATTTTGAATATAGCCTAGGTCTGGACAAATTCCAGAGTAACTGGTTTGCTTGGAAAAAGATTGATAGTTAATTTCAGGCATAGACAATTAAGAAAATAAACAGATGTCTAAAAATCAATTTAAATGATGCATAAAGAAATGCAAACAGATAAACATAGCAGGGAATTCTTGTACTGATTTTAAGAGTTATTATTTATAAGACACTATTATCATATTAATTATTTGATAGATCTGTATTAATATACTACTAAGAAACCTTGTCTATTATCTGTATAATTGCCGTCAATCACCAGATACCTTACTTTTCAATTCAAATGCTCTATAAACCGGTTTCATTATCACAGATGCAGCCATGTGCAACATTAAATAATATTTGAAACTAATGTGAAAGTATGAGTACTAAAAGACTTATGTTTACAAAATACTGTAGTTTTGCATAATACTTCAGTGTTTAAGGGGAAAGAGAAATTCTTTTTCACACAATTCACAGTCTTTCGCATGCTACCAAGTATGTGTAAATATAGGGTTCTAACAGTCGGTCTGATTATGGCAAAGTACATGATGGATATATGTCTAAGAAGAGAGATGCTTTTGTGGAGAGCTTCCTAAGGTGAACTGTCTTAGACACATGTTATACATAACAAAAAACATAAAAAAAGCATTGCAAACAACCAATTTGCCAGGATTTGAACTCATATCAAACAAAGGTTCCCTTGGGATATCTATCATGCTACTGGGAAGTACTACCTCAGTGCAGTAGAAACCCAGTATCATACAATTAAGTATCTAAGTATCTAAGAAGGAAAGTTCATAATAAGTACTTAAGCAAAACAACGAATAATGTTTTTTAGATATGGTTAATTTAAAAGGAAATATGCAATAAATTCCAAATATTGATTTTGAAGTCAGGTACATTAATGTGCTGTGCTAAGATGACCAGTTTAACGAAAATAAAAAAATCCCTAAATTGTTTTATCAAATGCAAAATAATTCATTTGTATAAAAGGTTGAACATCATAAAAAATTGTAGCTATCCAATATACGAATTACTTTTTATCACAGTGTAAACAAAATTTTGATTCTAGAACACTGAAAGTTAATAGAGGTATAAAATATATTATTTTGATACCCCTAATAGTTCTGTCAATAAAAGGCTTTTATTTAGTTATTTTTGTTAAACAATGATGAAGAGAATAAATTTATTAAAGCTTATTTGAGCCGTACATCATTTGCATTTATTAAAGTGAGTGAATATTTTTATCTTTTTCGGCACTTAGTTCTCCATCCAGCTATTCCGTATCTTGAGAGAGAATATCATAATTAAAGAAGCACTAAGTTTAATTATTTTGAAGATAAAAACTAAGAGCTTTACTTCCTTTAAAATAAATGTAAGGAATGCTAAGGAAAATTTCATTTTAGGATTTTTTCGGAAAATTTCGCCAAATGCAGGTAAACAAAATCACCAATCTTTCGAAGTTTTCGCCAGTTAGGGGAGGAGCTGATGTTAAGAAGCTGAAACACATTCGACTTTATACATATAGTATGTTGTTTATGAATAGATTCTACACTTTGGTTTATGCCATAATTACTCTTAGTTTCTATTAATTGTGTATCCCGGTTTACTATATGTACCTAATGAAGCAAGAACTCGCATAACCGAAGAAATGGGGCGGGGCTATTCTAGTTTTTATGCCTCCTATAATGCGTACCCCTCAATGGACCCTGCCCACTATCAGGCAATGGCAATGAATCATTTTTGTGTTCATTTCTTTTTCATTTAAATCAAGTGAAGGAAATACCTTATATTTTATTTTAATGACAATTATCTTTTTAAATTATTAAACTAATGTCGCTTTAAAGTTTAGCTTCCAAATTTGGGCGTTATCACCCGCCCAAAGGGGCGTTACTAGTACGAGAGGCAGAAAGAGAATATTCAGAAACAACTAGATAATAAGAACACACATGAAAAATTTTAATTACCTAAAGTTTCTTGTAGAATAATTTAAACATTCACTTGATTACTAATATTACATATAATTAGTATATTAATGTTACATATATTAATACTACAGATAACACTTCATGTAATTTGGCAGTAGTTATGCTCATCTCTTTAATTATTCAGTTTTTCTTAACGAAGTTCTGGAGGTAATTGCATTTATTTGCAAAGGTACTCCAGAAGCAAACGCCTTCGGCCTTGGGCCATGTAATTTCATTTTGAGTTTTATTTTAAAAACAGGTCCACAAATCCGTTCTCGCAGTAATATTCTGGCCAAGCAGAGGTGTATACAAGGTTTTAAGCGCCCGGGGACACCTAAAGATTTTGCGCCCTTTCTATGTTCCAAGAATGGAAAACATTTCATTCTGAAAGGTGTATCATCAATTTGGCCCCCCCTTGGATGCAGCGCCCGGGGACGGATGTCCCCCCTTGCCCCACCCTAGCTACGCCACTGTGGCCAAGTTAGCATCTTTTTTCAATACTGAGTGTGCTGTGGTAGGAATCTTTGCATGTTTTGCAAGTTCATTTTATAAATGTTTTGAGAAATGTCTAATCATCGCCACGCTTTTGCGCATTGTGTGATGAGTTTTAACCAATAATTTGATTGCAAGGGAAAGAAGTACCTATCCACCACTATCCGTTTTTATTCAATGCCTAAAGAATATATTTCTTTTAGCCTAGACTAGAGTACTTTAGACACATGGCTCTTATCATGCAAGACGTGCTAGTCTAGTAGACGGACGGCAGTTTTGCTTAAAAAGTAGTGCTGTGGAAGTAACTAGTCATTTTGTACCCGTATGTATTCGTTACTCGGTGAATAAATACTCGTTACTATCCTAAAGTTACTTTTGGTCTCACAAATTCTCTCAAAAGATTCAAAATTCCAGTTATGAACATATTAAAAATCTGAATTGAAAAAAATTGGTGACGATATAGCCTGATCCAGGAATTTTCAAATTCCATCACCATATTTACTTCTGTAAAATATTTCTACCATTTTAATAGTTTAATTAATTTTAATACAAGATCTTTTGTAATTGTGCATCACTTTTTATTTTAAGCAATCAGATATGAAACTTCATGTAGCATGAATAAATGTTTTTTAGTAACAGTCATAAATTTCTCACAATATCATTTTCCTTCATTTCAAGATTTTAGCAGTTGTTCAATATATTCTTTTTTAGTTTGTTGACATATGCAGGATGCTTGGAGTTGAGATGCTTTTCTCATTTTGATGGTTTCGTACTCTAATTCGCTAAAATGTTATTGCAAATTCAACAAAGAAATTGTTCATTAGCAGCACAATTGTTGAAAATTAAACCAAATTGGAGAAAATATCTCATCATACTTTTGTTTTGCATCGTAGGTCCATCCTTTCGATTACAAGATCTTGCTTGAACAGAACTAGTAGCATCGCCATTTTTGTTATTACTTTTTTTTTTCCTTAAGTTCAACCATTTATCCATAAATAAAAAATAATTTTATCCTAAAATATAAATAGCAACATCACTATTAATAATTTTTCAAATAAATACCACTTAGTCGAGTAACACAGTAAAATACTATATTTTGTTGCTCTTCTGATGCATGCACTTGTTACGATAAAAGAGATATAACTCATTATACTGGAAAAGAGTTATCACTACAGCAAATACAGTGGCTCCAACCTTTTTCTTGACAAGCCTGTGTGGCACAAGATGCTATGTACCTGTGTGTTTGTGGCATATTTTGATTCTGAAATAAGTTATATGCTGAAATGGGATTGTAATAACACTATTATGATGCACTTAGTGGTATTTTTCTATATATAAATATAATTTACAGCTCAACTTAACTAGTATTATGATTTTTTAATTCTGCCGAATAGAAAATGCAATAAATTAAATACAATGAAGGGATTGCAACTATTGTTTCCTTTAATTCGTGCACCTGAAATAAATTTTTGCAACCCCTTTTGGAGTTATAACCCACAGTTAAGAAATCCTGCTTGGTGATGAGGTAGAAAAGCGTCACTTAAATAATTTGTTTTTTACAAAGCTTTCATTTGCAAATAAATTGCTTGTGAATAAAAGGTCTTTTGAGTTTCTGCAAAAATGTAAAATTTCAAAATGACAGATACCAAATTAATAAAAAAGAAAAAAAAAAGAAGCAGAGGAAATACTCTTCTCTCTCTCTCCTGCAAATGAGATAATATTTAGATAAACATTTTATTCATCCAGTGAAAATGCATGCATTGGAAAACAAAGAAAATCAGTGAAGATTATCTGCATGTGATTTACATAATGCTAATTTTGTTCTTAGCATTATATTTCAGCAGAAATTCTGCATAAAAATTGAGCTGATCTAATTCCTACACAAAAGAATTTCAAAAAAATTCTGTTCTAAAGCAACTTCTGCTTTATAGCATAGTAAAAAGTAATAAAGTTCAACAATTTTGAATATAGCCTAGGTCTGGACAAATTCCAGAGTAACTGGTTTGCTTGGAAAAAGATTGATAGTTAATTTCAGGCATAGACAATTAAGAAAATAAACAGATGTCTAAAAATCAATTTAAATGATGCATAAAGAAATGCAAACAGATAAACATAGCAGGGAATTCTTGTACTGATTTTAAGAGTTATTATTTATAAGACACTATTATCATATTAATTATTTGATAGATCTGTATTAATATACTACTAAGAAACCTTGTCTATTATCTGTATAATTGCCGTCAATCACCAGATACCTTACTTTTCAATTCAAATGCTCTATAAACCGGTTTCATTATCACAGATGCAGCCATGTGCAACATTAAATAATATTTGAAACTAATGTGAAAGTATGAGTACTAAAAGACATTTGTTTACAAAATACTGTAGTTTTGCATAATACTTCAGTGTTTAAGGGGAAAGAGAAATTCTTTTTCACACAATTCACAGTCTTTCGCATGCTACCAAGTATGTGTAAATATAGGGTTCTAACAGTCGGTCTGAATATGGCAAAGTACATGATGGATATATGTCTAAGAAGAGAGATGCTTTTGTGGAGAGCTTCCTAAGGTGAACTGTCTTAGACACATGTTATACATAACAAAAAACATAAAAAAAGCATTGCAAACAACCAATTTGCCAGGATTTGAACTCATATCAAACAAAGGTTCCCTTGGGATATCTATCATGCTACTGGGAAGTACTACCTCAGTGCAGTAGAAACCCAGTATCATACAATTAAGTATCTAAGTATCTAAGAAGGAAAGTTCATAAGTACTTAAGCAAAACAACGAATAATGTTTTTTAGATATGGTTAATTTAAAAGGAAATATGCAATAAATTCCAAATATTGATTTTGAAGTCAGGTACATTAATGTGCTGTGCTAAGATGACCAGTTTAACGAAAATAAAAAAATCCCTAAATTGTTTTATCAAATGCAAAATAATTCATTTGTATAAAAGGTTGAACATCATAAAAAATTGTAGCTATCCAATATACGAATTACTTTTTATCACAGTGTAAACAAAATTTTGATTCTAGAACACTGAAAGTTAATAGAGGTATAAAATATATTATTTTGATACCCCTAATAGTTCTGTCAATAAAAGGCTTTTATTTAGTTATTTTTGTTAAACAATGATGAAGAGAATAAATTTATTAAAGCTTATTTGAGCCGTACATCATTTGCATTTATTAAAGTGAGTGAATATTTTTATCTTTTTCGGCACTTAGTTCTCCATCCAGCTATTCCGTATCTTGAGAGAGAATATCATAATTAAAGAAGCACTAAGTTTAATTATTTTGAAGATAAAAACTAAGAGCTTTACTTCCTTTAAAATAAATGTAAGGAATGCTAAGGAAAATTTCATTTTAGGATTTTTTCGGAAAATTTCGCCAAATGCAGGTAAACAAAATCACCAATCTTTCGAAGTTTTCGCCAGTTAGGGGAGGAGCTGATGTTAAGAAGCTGAAACACATTCGACTTTATACATATAGTATGTTGTTTATGAATAGATTCTACACTTTGGTTTATGCCATAATTACTCTTAGTTTCTATTAATTGTGTATCCCGGTTTACTATATGTACCTAATGAAGCAAGAACTCGCATAACCGAAGAAATGGGGCGGGGCTATTCTAGTTTTTATGCCTCCTATAATGCGTACCCCTCAATGGACCCTGCCCACTATCAGGCAATGGCAATGAATCATTTTTGTGTTCATTTCTTTTTCATTTAAATCAAGTGAAGGAAATACCTTATATTTTATTTTAATGACAATTATCTTTTTAAATTATTAAACTAATGTCGCTTTAAAGTTTAGCTTCCAAATTTGGGCGTTATCACCCGCCCAAAGGGGCGTTACTAGTACGAGAGGCAGAAAGAGAATATTCAGAAACAACTAGATAATAAGAACACACATGAAAAATTTTAATTACCTAAAGTTTCTTGTAGAATAATTTAAACATTCACTTGATTACTAATATTACATATAATTAGTATATTAATGTTACATATATTAATACTACAGATAACACTTCATGTAATTTGGCAGTAGTTATGCTCATCTCTTTAATTATTCAGTTTTTCTTAACGAAGTTCTGGAGGTAATTGCATTTATTTGCAAAGGTACTCCAGAAGCAAACGCCTTCGGCCTTGGGCCATGTAATTTCATTTTGAGTTTTATTTTAAAAACAGGTCCACAAATCCGTTCTCGCAGTAATATTCTGGCCAAGCAGAGGCGTATACAAGGTTTTAAGCGCCCGGGGACACCTAAAGATTTTGCGCCCTTTCTATGTTCCAAGAATGGAAAACATTTCATTCTGAAAGGTGTATCATCAATTTGGCCCCCCCTTGGATGCAGCGCCCGGGGACGGATGTCCCCCCTTGCCCCACCCTAGCTACGCCACTGTGGCCAAGTTAGCATCTTTTTTCAATACTGAGTGTGCTGTGGTAGGAATCTTTGCATGTTTTGCAAGTTCATTTTATAAATGTTTTGAGAAATGTCTAATCATCGCCACGCTTTTGCGCATTGTGTGATGAGTTTTAACCAATAATTTGATTGCAAGGGAAAGAAGTACCTATCCACCACTATCCGTTTTTATTCAATGCCTAAAGAATATATTTCTTTTAGCCTAGACTAGAGTACTTTAGACACATGGCTCTTATCATGCAAGACGTGCTAGTCTAGTAGACGGACGGCAGTTTTGCTTAAAAAGTAGTGCTGTGGAAGTAACTAGTCATTTTGTACCCGTATGTATTCGTTACTCGGTGAATAAATACTCGTTACTATCCTAAAGTTACTTTTGGTCTCACAAATTCTCTCAAAAGATTCAAAATTCCAGTTATGAACATATTAAAAATCTGAATTGAAAAAAATTGGTGACGATATAGCCTGATCCAGGAATTTTCAAATTCCATCACCATATTTACTTCTGTAAAATATTTCTACCATTTTAATAGTTTAATTAATTTTAATACAAGATCTTTTGTAATTGTGCATGACTTTTTATTTTAAGCAATCAGATATGAAACTTCATGTAGCATGAATAAATGTTTTTTAGTAACAGTCATAAATTTCTCACAATATCATTTTCCTTCATTTCAAGATTTTAGCAGTTGTTCAATATATTCTTTTTTAGTTTGTTGACATATGCAGGATGCTTGGAGTTGAGATGCTTTTCTCATTTTGATGGTTTCGTACTCTAATTCGCTAAAATGTTATTGCAAATTCAACAAAGAAATTGTTCATTAGCAGCACAATTGTTGAAAATTAAACCAAATTGGAGAAAATATCTCATCATACTTTTGTTTTGCATCGTAGGTCCATCCTTTCGATTACAAGATCTTGCTTGAACAGAACTAGTAGCATCGCCATTTTTGTTATTACTTTTTTTTTCCTTAAGTTCAACCATTTATCCATAAATAAAAAATAATTTTATCCTAAAATATAAATAGCAACATCACTATTAATAATTTTTCAAATAAATACCACTTAGTCGAGTAACACAGTAAAATACTATATTTTGTTGCTCTTCTGATGCATGCACTTGTTACGATAAAAGAGATATAACTCATTATACTGGAAAAGAGTTATCACTACAGCAAATACAGTGGCTCCAACCTTTTTCTTGACAAGCCTGTGTGGCACAAGATGCTATGTACCTGTGTGTTTGTGGCATATTTTGATTCTGAAATAAGTTATATGCTGAAATGGGATTGTAATAACACTATTATGATGCACTTAGTGGTATTTTTCTATATATAAATATAATTTACAGCTCAACTTAACTAGTATTATGATTTTTTAATTCTGCCGAATAGAAAATGCAATAAATTAAATACAATGAAGGGATTGCAACTATTGTTTCCTTTAATTCGTGCACCTGAAATAAATTTTTGCAACCCCTTTTGGAGTTATAACCCACAGTTAAGAAATCCTGCTTGGTGATGAGGTAGAAAAGCGTCACTTAAATAATTTGTTTTTTACAAAGCTTTCATTTGCAAATAAATTGCTTGTGAATAAAAGGTCTTTTGAGTTTCTGCAAAAATGTAAAATTTCAAAATGACAGATACCAAATTAATTAAAAAGAAAAAAAAAAGAAGCAGAGGAAATACTCTTCTCTCTCTCTCCTGCAAATGAGATAATATTTAGATAAACATTTTATTCATCCAGTGAAAATGCATGCATTGGAAAACAAAGAAAATCAGTGAACATTATCTGCATGTGATTTACATAATGCTAATTTTGTTCTTAGCATTATATTTCAGCAGAAATTCTGCATAAAAATTGAGCTGATCTAATTCCTACACAAAAGAATTTCAAAAAAATTCTGTTCTAAAGCAACTTCTGCTTTATAGCATAGTAAAAAGTAATAAAGTTCAACAATTTTGAATATAGCCTAGGTCTGGACAAATTCCAGAGTAACTGGTTTGCTTGGAAAAAGATTGATAGTTAATTTCAGGCATAGACAATTAAGAAAATAAACAGATGTCTAAAAATCAATTTAAATGATGCATAAAGAAATGCAAACAGATAAACATAGCAGGGAATTCTTGTACTGATTTTAAGAGTTATTATTTATAAGACACTATTATCATATTAATTATTTGATAGATCTGTATTAATATACTACTAAGAAACCTTGTCTATTATCTGTATAATTGCCGTCAATCACCAGATACCTTACTTTTCAATTCAAATGCTCTATAAACCGGTTTCATTATCACAGATGCAGCCATGTGCAACATTAAATAATATTTGAAACTAATGTGAAAGTATGAGTACTAAAAGACATTTGTTTACAAAATACTGTAGTTTTGCATAATACTTCAGTGTTTAAGGGGAAAGAGAAATTCTTTTTCACACAATTCACAGTCTTTCGCATGCTACCAAGTATGTGTAAATATAGGGTTCTAACAGTCGGTCTGAATATGGCAAAGTACATGATGGATATATGTCTAAGAAGAGAGATGCTTTTGTGGAGAGCTTCCTAAGGTGAACTGTCTTAGACACATGTTATACATAACAAAAAACATAAAAAAAGCATTGCAAACAACCAATTTGCCAGGATTTGAACTCATATCAAACAAAGGTTCCCTTGGGATATCTATCATGCTACTGGGAAGTACTACCTCAGTGCAGTAGAAACCCAGTATCATACAATTAAGTATCTAAGTATCTAAGAAGGAAAGTTCATAAGTACTTAAGCAAAACAACGAATAATGTTTTTTAGATATGGTTAATTTAAAAGGAAATATGCAATAAATTCCAAATATTGATTTTGAAGTCAGGTACATTAATGTGCTGTGCTAAGATGACCAGTTTAACGAAAATAAAAAAATCCCTAAATTGTTTTATCAAATGCAAAATAATTCATTTGTATAAAAGGTTGAACATCATAAAAAATTGTAGCTATCCAATATACGAATTACTTTTTATCACAGTGTAAACAAAATTTTGATTCTAGAACACTGAAAGTTAATAGAGGTATAAAATATATTATTTTGATACCCCTAATAGTTCTGTCAATAAAAGGCTTTTATTTAGTTATTTTTGTTAAACAATGATGAAGAGAATAAATTTATTAAAGCTTATTTGAGCCGTACATCATTTGCATTTATTAAAGTGAGTGAATATTTTTATCTTTTTCGGCACTTAGTTCTCCATCCAGCTATTCCGTATCTTGAGAGAGAATATCATAATTAAAGAAGCACTAAGTTTAATTATTTTGAAGATAAAAACTAAGAGCTTTACTTCCTTTAAAATAAATGTAAGGAATGCTAAGGAAAATTTCATTTTAGGATTTTTTCGGAAAATTTCGCCAAATGCAGGTAAACAAAATCACCAATCTTTCGAAGTTTTCGCCAGTTAGGGGAGGAGCTGATGTTAAGAAGCTGAAACACATTCGACTTTATACATATAGTATGTTGTTTATGAATAGATTCTACACTTTGGTTTATGCCATAATTACTCTTAGTTTCTATTAATTGTGTATCCCGGTTTACTATATGTACCTAATGAAGCAAGAACTCGCATAACCGAAGAAATGGGGCGGGGCTATTCTAGTTTTTATGCCTCCTATAATGCGTACCCCTCAATGGACCCTGCCCACTATCAGGCAATGGCAATGAATCATTTTTGTGTTCATTTCTTTTTCATTTAAATCAAGTGAAGGAAATACCTTATATTTTATTTTAATGACAATTATCTTTTTAAATTATTAAACTAATGTCGCTTTAAAGTTTAGCTTCCAAATTTGGGCGTTATCACCCGCCCAAAGGGGCGTTACTAGTACGAGAGGCAGAAAGAGAATATTCAGAAACAACTAGATAATAAGAACACACATGAAAAATTTTAATTACCTAAAGTTTCTTGTAGAATAATTTAAACATTCACTTGATTACTAATATTACATATAATTAGTATATTAATGTTACATATATTAATACTACAGATAACACTTCATGTAATTTGGCAGTAGTTATGCTCATCTCTTTAATTATTCAGTTTTTCTTAACGAAGTTCTGGAGGTAATTGCATTTATTTGCAAAGGTACTCCAGAAGCAAACGCCTTCGGCCTTGGGCCATGTAATTTCATTTTGAGTTTTATTTTAAAAACAGGTCCACAAATCCGTTCTCGCAGTAATATTCTGGCCAAGCAGAGGCGTATACAAGGTTTTAAGCGCCCGGGGACACCTAAAGATTTTGCGCCCTTTCTATGTTCCAAGAATGGAAAACATTTCATTCTGAAAGGTGTATCATCAATTTGGCCCCCCCTTGGATGCAGCGCCCGGGGACGGATGTCCCCCCTTGCCCCACCCTAGCTACGCCACTGTGGCCAAGTTAGCATCTTTTTTCAATACTGAGTGTGCTGTGGTAGGAATCTTTGCATGTTTTGCAAGTTCATTTTATAAATGTTTTGAGAAATGTCTAATCATCGCCACGCTTTTGCGCATTGTGTGATGAGTTTTAACCAATAATTTGATTGCAAGGGAAAGAAGTACCTATCCACCACTATCCGTTTTTATTCAATGCCTAAAGAATATATTTCTTTTAGCCTAGACTAGAGTACTTTAGACACATGGCTCTTATCATGCAAGACGTGCTAGTCTAGTAGACGGACGGCAGTTTTGCTTAAAAAGTAGTGCTGTGGAAGTAACTAGTCATTTTGTACCCGTATGTATTCGTTACTCGGTGAATAAATACTCGTTACTATCCTAAAGTTACTTTTGGTCTCACAAATTCTCTCAAAAGATTCAAAATTCCAGTTATGAACATATTAAAAATCTGAATTGAAAAAAATTGGTGACGATATAGCCTGATCCAGGAATTTTCAAATTCCATCACCATATTTACTTCTGTAAAATATTTCTACCATTTTAATAGTTTAATTAATTTTAATACAAGATCTTTTGTAATTGTGCATGACTTTTTATTTTAAGCAATCAGATATGAAACTTCATGTAGCATGAATAAATGTTTTTTAGTAACAGTCATAAATTTCTCACAATATCATTTTCCTTCATTTCAAGATTTTAGCAGTTGTTCAATATATTCTTTTTTAGTTTGTTGACATATGCAGGATGCTTGGAGTTGAGATGCTTTTCTCATTTTGATGGTTTCGTACTCTAATTCGCTAAAATGTTATTGCAAATTCAACAAAGAAATTGTTCATTAGCAGCACAATTGTTGAAAATTAAACCAAATTGGAGAAAATATCTCATCATACTTTTGTTTTGCATCGTAGGTCCATCCTTTCGATTACAAGATCTTGCTTGAACAGAACTAGTAGCATCGCCATTTTTGTTATTACTTTTTTTTTCCTTAAGTTCAACCATTTATCCATAAATAAAAAATAATTTTATCCTAAAATATAAATAGCAACATCACTATTAATAATTTTTCAAATAAATACCACTTAGTCGAGTAACACAGTAAAATACTATATTTTGTTGCTCTTCTGATGCATGCACTTGTTACGATAAAAGAGATATAACTCATTATACTGGAAAAGAGTTATCACTACAGCAAATACAGTGGCTCCAACCTTTTTCTTGACAAGCCTGTGTGGCACAAGATGCTATGTACCTGTGTGTTTGTGGCATATTTTGATTCTGAAATAAGTTATATGCTGAAATGGGATTGTAATAACACTATTATGATGCACTTAGTGGTATTTTTCTATATATAAATATAATTTACAGCTCAACTTAACTAGTATTATGATTTTTTAATTCTGCCGAATAGAAAATGCAATAAATTAAATACAATGAAGGGATTGCAACTATTGTTTCCTTTAATTCGTGCACCTGAAATAAATTTTTGCAACCCCTTTTGGAGTTATAACCCACAGTTAAGAAATCCTGCTTGGTGATGAGGTAGAAAAGCGTCACTTAAATAATTTGTTTTTTACAAAGCTTTCATTTGCAAATAAATTGCTTGTGAATAAAAGGTCTTTTGAGTTTCTGCAAAAATGTAAAATTTCAAAATGACAGATACCAAATTAATTAAAAAGAAAAAAAAAAGAAGCAGAGGAAATACTCTTCTCTCTCTCTCCTGCAAATGAGATAATATTTAGATAAACATTTTATTCATCCAGTGAAAATGCATGCATTGGAAAACAAAGAAAATCAGTGAACATTATCTGCATGTGATTTACATAATGCTAATTTTGTTCTTAGCATTATATTTCAGCAGAAATTCTGCATAAAAATTGAGCTGATCTAATTCCTACACAAAAGAATTTCAAAAAAATTCTGTTCTAAAGCAACTTCTGCTTTATAGCATAGTAAAAAGTAATAAAGTTCAACAATTTTGAATATAGCCTAGGTCTGGACAAATTCCAGAGTAACTGGTTTGCTTGGAAAAAGATTGATAGTTAATTTCAGGCATAGACAATTAAGAAAATAAACAGATGTCTAAAAATCAATTTAAATGATGCATAAAGAAATGCAAACAGATAAACATAGCAGGGAATTCTTGTACTGATTTTAAGAGTTATTATTTATAAGACACTATTATCATATTAATTATTTGATAGATCTGTATTAATATACTACTAAGAAACCTTGTCTATTATCTGTATAATTGCCGTCAATCACCAGATACCTTACTTTTCAATTCAAATGCTCTATAAACCGGTTTCATTATCACAGATGCAGCCATGTGCAACATTAAATAATATTTGAAACTAATGTGAAAGTATGAGTACTAAAAGACATTTGTTTACAAAATACTGTAGTTTTGCATAATACTTCAGTGTTTAAGGGGAAAGAGAAATTCTTTTTCACACAATTCACAGTCTTTCGCATGCTACCAAGTATGTGTAAATATAGGGTTCTAACAGTCGGTCTGAATATGGCAAAGTACATGATGGATATATGTCTAAGAAGAGAGATGCTTTTGTGGAGAGCTTCCTAAGGTGAACTGTCTTAGACACATGTTATACATAACAAAAAACATAAAAAAAGCATTGCAAACAACCAATTTGCCAGGATTTGAACTCATATCAAACAAAGGTTCCCTTGGGATATCTATCATGCTACTGGGAAGTACTACCTCAGTGCAGTAGAAACCCAGTATCATACAATTAAGTATCTAAGTATCTAAGAAGGAAAGTTCATAAGTACTTAAGCAAAACAACGAATAATGTTTTTTAGATATGGTTAATTTAAAAGGAAATATGCAATAAATTCCAAATATTGATTTTGAAGTCAGGTACATTAATGTGCTGTGCTAAGATGACCAGTTTAACGAAAATAAAAAAATCCCTAAATTGTTTTATCAAATGCAAAATAATTCATTTGTATAAAAGGTTGAACATCATAAAAAATTGTAGCTATCCAATATACGAATTACTTTTTATCACAGTGTAAACAAAATTTTGATTCTAGAACACTGAAAGTTAATAGAGGTATAAAATATATTATTTTGATACCCCTAATAGTTCTGTCAATAAAAGGCTTTTATTTAGTTATTTTTGTTAAACAATGATGAAGAGAATAAATTTATTAAAGCTTATTTGAGCCGTACATCATTTGCATTTATTAAAGTGAGTGAATATTTTTATCTTTTTCGGCACTTAGTTCTCCATCCAGCTATTCCGTATCTTGAGAGAGAATATCATAATTAAAGAAGCACTAAGTTTAATTATTTTGAAGATAAAAACTAAGAGCTTTACTTCCTTTAAAATAAATGTAAGGAATGCTAAGGAAAATTTCATTTTAGGATTTTTTCGGAAAATTTCGCCAAATGCAGGTAAACAAAATCACCAATCTTTCGAAGTTTTCGCCAGTTAGGGGAGGAGCTGATGTTAAGAAGCTGAAACACATTCGACTTTATACATATAGTATGTTGTTTATGAATAGATTCTACACTTTGGTTTATGCCATAATTACTCTTAGTTTCTATTAATTGTGTATCCCGGTTTACTATATGTACCTAATGAAGCAAGAACTCGCATAACCGAAGAAATGGGGCGGGGCTATTCTAGTTTTTATGCCTCCTATAATGCGTACCCCTCAATGGACCCTGCCCACTATCAGGCAATGGCAATGAATCATTTTTGTGTTCATTTCTTTTTCATTTAAATCAAGTGAAGGAAATACCTTATATTTTATTTTAATGACAATTATCTTTTTAAATTATTAAACTAATGTCGCTTTAAAGTTTAGCTTCCAAATTTGGGCGTTATCACCCGCCCAAAGGGGCGTTACTAGTACGAGAGGCAGAAAGAGAATATTCAGAAACAACTAGATAATAAGAACACACATGAAAAATTTTAATTACCTAAAGTTTCTTGTAGAATAATTTAAACATTCACTTGATTACTAATATTACATATAATTAGTATATTAATGTTACATATATTAATACTACAGATAACACTTCATGTAATTTGGCAGTAGTTATGCTCATCTCTTTAATTATTCAGTTTTTCTTAACGAAGTTCTGGAGGTAATTGCATTTATTTGCAAAGGTACTCCAGAAGCAAACGCCTTCGGCCTTGGGCCATGTAATTTCATTTTGAGTTTTATTTTAAAAACAGGTCCACAAATCCGTTCTCGCAGTAATATTCTGGCCAAGCAGAGGCGTATACAAGGTTTTAAGCGCCCGGGGACACCTAAAGATTTTGCGCCCTTTCTATGTTCCAAGAATGGAAAACATTTCATTCTGAAAGGTGTATCATCAATTTGGCCCCCCCTTGGATGCAGCGCCCGGGGACGGATGTCCCCCCTTGCCCCACCCTAGCTACGCCACTGTGGCCAAGTTAGCATCTTTTTTCAATACTGAGTGTGCTGTGGTAGGAATCTTTGCATGTTTTGCAAGTTCATTTTATAAATGTTTTGAGAAATGTCTAATCATCGCCACGCTTTTGCGCATTGTGTGATGAGTTTTAACCAATAATTTGATTGCAAGGGAAAGAAGTACCTATCCACCACTATCCGTTTTTATTCAATGCCTAAAGAATATATTTCTTTTAGCCTAGACTAGAGTACTTTAGACACATGGCTCTTATCATGCAAGACGTGCTAGTCTAGTAGACGGACGGCAGTTTTGCTTAAAAAGTAGTGCTGTGGAAGTAACTAGTCATTTTGTACCCGTATGTATTCGTTACTCGGTGAATAAATACTCGTTACTATCCTAAAGTTACTTTTGGTCTCACAAATTCTCTCAAAAGATTCAAAATTCCAGTTATGAACATATTAAAAATCTGAATTGAAAAAAATTGGTGACGATATAGCCTGATCCAGGAATTTTCAAATTCCATCACCATATTTACTTCTGTAAAATATTTCTACCATTTTAATAGTTTAATTAATTTTAATACAAGATCTTTTGTAATTGTGCATGACTTTTTATTTTAAGCAATCAGATATGAAACTTCATGTAGCATGAATAAATGTTTTTTAGTAACAGTCATAAATTTCTCACAATATCATTTTCCTTCATTTCAAGATTTTAGCAGTTGTTCAATATATTCTTTTTTAGTTTGTTGACATATGCAGGATGCTTGGAGTTGAGATGCTTTTCTCATTTTGATGGTTTCGTACTCTAATTCGCTAAAATGTTATTGCAAATTCAACAAAGAAATTGTTCATTAGCAGCACAATTGTTGAAAATTAAACCAAATTGGAGAAAATATCTCATCATACTTTTGTTTTGCATCGTAGGTCCATCCTTTCGATTACAAGATCTTGCTTGAACAGAACTAGTAGCATCGCCATTTTTGTTATTACTTTTTTTTTCCTTAAGTTCAACCATTTATCCATAAATAAAAAATAATTTTATCCTAAAATATAAATAGCAACATCACTATTAATAATTTTTCAAATAAATACCACTTAGTCGAGTAACACAGTAAAATACTATATTTTGTTGCTCTTCTGATGCATGCACTTGTTACGATAAAAGAGATATAACTCATTATACTGGAAAAGAGTTATCACTACAGCAAATACAGTGGCTCCAACCTTTTTCTTGACAAGCCTGTGTGGCACAAGATGCTATGTACCTGTGTGTTTGTGGCATATTTTGATTCTGAAATAAGTTATATGCTGAAATGGGATTGTAATAACACTATTATGATGCACTTAGTGGTATTTTTCTATATATAAATATAATTTACAGCTCAACTTAACTAGTATTATGATTTTTTAATTCTGCCGAATAGAAAATGCAATAAATTAAATACAATGAAGGGATTGCAACTATTGTTTCCTTTAATTCGTGCACCTGAAATAAATTTTTGCAACCCCTTTTGGAGTTATAACCCACAGTTAAGAAATCCTGCTTGGTGATGAGGTAGAAAAGCGTCACTTAAATAATTTGTTTTTTACAAAGCTTTCATTTGCAAATAAATTGCTTGTGAATAAAAGGTCTTTTGAGTTTCTGCAAAAATGTAAAATTTCAAAATGACAGATACCAAATTAATTAAAAAGAAAAAAAAAAGAAGCAGAGGAAATACTCTTCTCTCTCTCTCCTGCAAATGAGATAATATTTAGATAAACATTTTATTCATCCAGTGAAAATGCATGCATTGGAAAACAAAGAAAATCAGTGAACATTATCTGCATGTGATTTACATAATGCTAATTTTGTTCTTAGCATTATATTTCAGCAGAAATTCTGCATAAAAATTGAGCTGATCTAATTCCTACACAAAAGAATTTCAAAAAAATTCTGTTCTAAAGCAACTTCTGCTTTATAGCATAGTAAAAAGTAATAAAGTTCAACAATTTTGAATATAGCCTAGGTCTGGACAAATTCCAGAGTAACTGGTTTGCTTGGAAAAAGATTGATAGTTAATTTCAGGCATAGACAATTAAGAAAATAAACAGATGTCTAAAAATCAATTTAAATGATGCATAAAGAAATGCAAACAGATAAACATAGCAGGGAATTCTTGTACTGATTTTAAGAGTTATTATTTATAAGACACTATTATCATATTAATTATTTGATAGATCTGTATTAATATACTACTAAGAAACCTTGTCTATTATCTGTATAATTGCCGTCAATCACCAGATACCTTACTTTTCAATTCAAATGCTCTATAAACCGGTTTCATTATCACAGATGCAGCCATGTGCAACATTAAATAATATTTGAAACTAATGTGAAAGTATGAGTACTAAAAGACATTTGTTTACAAAATACTGTAGTTTTGCATAATACTTCAGTGTTTAAGGGGAAAGAGAAATTCTTTTTCACACAATTCACAGTCTTTCGCATGCTACCAAGTATGTGTAAATATAGGGTTCTAACAGTCGGTCTGAATATGGCAAAGTACATGATGGATATATGTCTAAGAAGAGAGATGCTTTTGTGGAGAGCTTCCTAAGGTGAACTGTCTTAGACACATGTTATACATAACAAAAAACATAAAAAAAGCATTGCAAACAACCAATTTGCCAGGATTTGAACTCATATCAAACAAAGGTTCCCTTGGGATATCTATCATGCTACTGGGAAGTACTACCTCAGTGCAGTAGAAACCCAGTATCATACAATTAAGTATCTAAGTATCTAAGAAGGAAAGTTCATAAGTACTTAAGCAAAACAACGAATAATGTTTTTTAGATATGGTTAATTTAAAAGGAAATATGCAATAAATTCCAAATATTGATTTTGAAGTCAGGTACATTAATGTGCTGTGCTAAGATGACCAGTTTAACGAAAATAAAAAAATCCCTAAATTGTTTTATCAAATGCAAAATAATTCATTTGTATAAAAGGTTGAACATCATAAAAAATTGTAGCTATCCAATATACGAATTACTTTTTATCACAGTGTAAACAAAATTTTGATTCTAGAACACTGAAAGTTAATAGAGGTATAAAATATATTATTTTGATACCCCTAATAGTTCTGTCAATAAAAGGCTTTTATTTAGTTATTTTTGTTAAACAATGATGAAGAGAATAAATTTATTAAAGCTTATTTGAGCCGTACATCATTTGCATTTATTAAAGTGAGTGAATATTTTTATCTTTTTCGGCACTTAGTTCTCCATCCAGCTATTCCGTATCTTGAGAGAGAATATCATAATTAAAGAAGCACTAAGTTTAATTATTTTGAAGATAAAAACTAAGAGCTTTACTTCCTTTAAAATAAATGTAAGGAATGCTAAGGAAAATTTCATTTTAGGATTTTTTCGGAAAATTTCGCCAAATGCAGGTAAACAAAATCACCAATCTTTCGAAGTTTTCGCCAGTTAGGGGAGGAGCTGATGTTAAGAAGCTGAAACACATTCGACTTTATACATATAGTATGTTGTTTATGAATAGATTCTACACTTTGGTTTATGCCATAATTACTCTTAGTTTCTATTAATTGTGTATCCCGGTTTACTATATGTACCTAATGAAGCAAGAACTCGCATAACCGAAGAAATGGGGCGGGGCTATTCTAGTTTTTATGCCTCCTATAATGCGTACCCCTCAATGGACCCTGCCCACTATCAGGCAATGGCAATGAATCATTTTTGTGTTCATTTCTTTTTCATTTAAATCAAGTGAAGGAAATACCTTATATTTTATTTTAATGACAATTATCTTTTTAAATTATTAAACTAATGTCGCTTTAAAGTTTAGCTTCCAAATTTGGGCGTTATCACCCGCCCAAAGGGGCGTTACTAGTACGAGAGGCAGAAAGAGAATATTCAGAAACAACTAGATAATAAGAACACACATGAAAAATTTTAATTACCTAAAGTTTCTTGTAGAATAATTTAAACATTCACTTGATTACTAATATTACATATAATTAGTATATTAATGTTACATATATTAATACTACAGATAACACTTCATGTAATTTGGCAGTAGTTATGCTCATCTCTTTAATTATTCAGTTTTTCTTAACGAAGTTCTGGAGGTAATTGCATTTATTTGCAAAGGTACTCCAGAAGCAAACGCCTTCGGCCTTGGGCCATGTAATTTCATTTTGAGTTTTATTTTAAAAACAGGTCCACAAATCCGTTCTCGCAGTAATATTCTGGCCAAGCAGAGGCGTATACAAGGTTTTAAGCGCCCGGGGACACCTAAAGATTTTGCGCCCTTTCTATGTTCCAAGAATGGAAAACATTTCATTCTGAAAGGTGTATCATCAATTTGGCCCCCCCTTGGATGCAGCGCCCGGGGACGGATGTCCCCCCTTGCCCCACCCTAGCTACGCCACTGTGGCCAAGTTAGCATCTTTTTTCAATACTGAGTGTGCTGTGGTAGGAATCTTTGCATGTTTTGCAAGTTCATTTTATAAATGTTTTGAGAAATGTCTAATCATCGCCACGCTTTTGCGCATTGTGTGATGAGTTTTAACCAATAATTTGATTGCAAGGGAAAGAAGTACCTATCCACCACTATCCGTTTTTATTCAATGCCTAAAGAATATATTTCTTTTAGCCTAGACTAGAGTACTTTAGACACATGGCTCTTATCATGCAAGACGTGCTAGTCTAGTAGACGGACGGCAGTTTTGCTTAAGAAGTAGTGCTGTGGAAGTAACTAGTCATTTTGTACCCGTATGTATTCGTTACTCGGTGAATAAATACTCGTTACTATCCTAAAGTTACTTTTGGTCTCACAAATTCTCTCAAAAGATTCAAAATTCCAGTTATGAACATATTAAAAATCTGAATTGAAAAAAATTGGTGACGATATAGCCTGATCCAGGAATTTTCAAATTCCATCACCATATTTACTTCTGTAAAATATTTCTACCATTTTAATAGTTTAATTAATTTTAATACAAGATCTTTTGTAATTGTGCATGACTTTTTATTTTAAGCAATCAGATATGAAACTTCATGTAGCATGAATAAATGTTTTTTAGTAACAGTCATAAATTTCTCACAATATCATTTTCCTTCATTTCAAGATTTTAGCAGTTGTTCAATATATTCTTTTTTAGTTTGTTGACATATGCAGGATGCTTGGAGTTGAGATGCTTTTCTCATTTTGATGGTTTCGTACTCTAATTCGCTAAAATGTTATTGCAAATTCAACAAAGAAATTGTTCATTAGCAGCACAATTGTTGAAAATTAAACCAAATTGGAGAAAATATCTCATCATACTTTTGTTTTGCATCGTAGGTCCATCCTTTCGATTACAAGATCTTGCTTGAACAGAACTAGTAGCATCGCCATTTTTGTTATTACTTTTTTTTTTCCTTAAGTTCAACCATTTATCCATAAATAAAAAATAATTTTATCCTAAAATATAAATAGCAACATCACTATTAATAATTTTTCAAATAAATACCACTTAGTCGAGTAACACAGTAAAATACTATATTTTGTTGCTCTTCTGATGCATGCACTTGTTACGATAAAAGAGATATAACTCATTATACTGGAAAAGAGTTATCACTACAGCAAATACAGTGGCTCCAACCTTTTTCTTGACAAGCCTGTGTGGCACAAGATGCTATGTACCTGTGTGTTTGTGGCATATTTTGATTCTGAAATAAGTTATATGCTGAAATGGGATTGTAATAACACTATTATGATGCACTTAGTGGTATTTTTCTATATATAAATATAATTTACAGCTCAACTTAACTAGTATTATGATTTTTTAATTCTGCCGAATAGAAAATGCAATAAATTAAATACAATGAAGGGATTGCAACTATTGTTTCCTTTAAATCGTGCACCTGAAATAAATTTTTGCAACCCCTTTTGGAGTTATAACCCACAGTTAAGAAATCCTGCTTGGTGATGAGGTAGAAAAGCGTCACTTAAATAATTTGTTTTTTACAAAGCTTTCATTTGCAAATAAATTGCTTGTGAATAAAAGGTCTTTTGAGTTTCTGCAAAAATGTAAAATTTCAAAATGACAGATACCAAATTAATTAAAAAGAAAAAAAAAAGAAGCAGAGGAAATACTCTTCTCTCTCTCTCCTGCAAATGAGATAATATTTAGATAAACATTTTATTCATCCAGTGAAAATGCATGCATTGGAAAACAAAGAAAATCAGTGAACATTATCTGCATGTGATTTACATAATGCTAATTTTGTTCTTAGCATTATATTTCAGCAGAAATTCTGCATAAAAATTGAGCTGATCTAATTCCTACACAAAAGAATTTCAAAAAAATTCTGTTCTAAAGCAACTTCTGCTTTATAGCATAGTAAAAAGTAATAAAGTTCAACAATTTTGAATATAGCCTAGGTCTGGACAAATTCCAGAGTAACTGGTTTGCTTGGAAAAAGATTGATAGTTAATTTCAGGCATAGACAATTAAGAAAATAAACAGATGTCTAAAAATCAATTTAAATGATGCATAAAGAAATGCAAACAGATAAACATAGCAGGGAATTCTTGTACTGATTTTAAGAGTTATTATTTATAAGACACTATTATCATATTAATTATTTGATAGATCTGTATTAATATACTACTAAGAAACCTTGTCTATTATCTGTATAATTGCCGTCAATCACCAGATACCTTACTTTTCAATTCAAATGCTCTATAAACCGGTTTCATTATCACAGATGCAGCCATGTGCAACATTAAATAATATTTGAAACTAATGTGAAAGTATGAGTACTAAAAGACTTATGTTTACAAAATACTGTAGTTTTGCATAATACTTCAGTGTTTAAGGGGAAAGAGAAATTCTTTTTCACACAATTCACAGTCTTTCGCATGCTACCAAGTATGTGTAAATATAGGGTTCTAACAGTCGGTCTGAATATGGCAAAGTACATGATGGATATATGTCTAAGAAGAGAGATGCTTTTGTGGAGAGCTTCCTAAGGTGAACTGTCTTAGACACATGTTATACATAACAAAAAACATAAAAAAAGCATTGCAAACAACCAATTTGCCAGGATTTGAACTCATATCAAACAAAGGTTCCCTTGGGATATCTATCATGCTACTGGGAAGTACTACCTCAGTGCAGTAGAAACCCAGTATCATACAATTAAGTATCTAAGTATCTAAGAAGGAAAGTTCATAATAAGTACTTAAGCAAAACAACGAATAATGTTTTTTAGATATGGTTAATTTAAAAGGAAATATGCAATAAATTCCAAATATTGATTTTGAAGTCAGGTACATTAATGTGCTGTGCTAAGATGACCAGTTTAACGAAAATAAAAAAATCCCTAAATTGTTTTATCAAATGCAAAATAATTCATTTGTATAAAAGGTTGAACATCATAAAAAATTGTAGCTATCCAATATACGAATTACTTTTTATCACAGTGTAAACAAAATTTTGATTCTAGAACACTGAAAGTTAATAGAGGTATAAAATATATTATTTTGATACCCCTAATAGTTCTGTCAATAAAAGGCTTTTATTTAGTTATTTTTGTTAAACAATGATGAAGAGAATAAATTTATTAAAGCTTATTTGAGCCGTACATCATTTGCATTTATTAAAGTGAGTGAATATTTTTATCTTTTTCGGCACTTAGTTCTCCATCCAGCTATTCCGTATCTTGAGAGAGAATATCATAATTAAAGAAGCACTAAGTTTAATTATTTTGAAGATAAAAACTAAGAGCTTTACTTCCTTTAAAATAAATGTAAGGAATGCTAAGGAAAATTTCATTTTAGGATTTTTTCGGAAAATTTCGCCAAATGCAGGTAAACAAAATCACCAATCTTTCGAAGTTTTCGCCAGTTAGGGGAGGAGCTGATGTTAAGAAGCTGAAACACATTCGACTTTATACATATAGTATGTTGTTTATGAATAGATTCTACACTTTGGTTTATGCCATAATTACTCTTAGTTTCTATTAATTGTGTATCCCGGTTTACTATATGTACCTAATGAAGCAAGAACTCGCATAACCGAAGAAATGGGGCGGGGCTATTCTAGTTTTTATGCCTCCTATAATGCGTACCCCTCAATGGACCCTGCCCACTATCAGGCAATGGCAATGAATCATTTTTGTGTTCATTTCTTTTTCATTTAAATCAAGTGAAGGAAATACCTTATATTTTATTTTAATGACAATTATCTTTTTAAATTATTAAACTAATGTCGCTCTAAAGTATAGCTTCCAAATTTGGGCGTTATCACCCGCCCAAAGGGGCGTTACTAGTACGAGAGGCAGAAAGAGAATATTCAGAAACAACTAGATAATAAGAACACACATGAAAAATTTTAATTACCTAAAGTTTCTTGTAGAATAATTTAAACATTCACTTGATTACTAATATTACATATAATTAGTATATTAATGTTACATATATTAATACTACAGATAACACTTCATGTAATTTGGCAGTAGTTATGCTCATCTCTTTAATTATTCAGTTTTTCTTAACGAAGTTCTGGAGGTAATTGCATTTATTTGCAAAGGTACTCCAGAAGCAAACGCCTTCGGCCTTGGGCCATGTAATTTCATTTTGAGTTTTATTTTAAAAACAGGTCCACAAATCCGTTCTCGCAGTAATATTCTGGCCAAGCAGAGGCGTATACAAGGTTTTAAGCGCCCGGGGACACCTAAAGATTTTGCGCCCTTTCTATGTTCCAAGAATGGAAAACATTTCATTCTGAAAGGTGTATCATCAATTTGGCCCCCCCTTGGATGCAGCGCCCGGGGACGGATGTCCCCCCTTGCCCCACCCTAGCTACGCCACTGTGGCCAAGTTAGCATCTTTTTTCAATACTGAGTGTGCTGTGGTAGGAATCTTTGCATGTTTTGCAAGTTCATTTTATAAATGTTTTGAGAAATGTCTAATCATCGCCACGCTTTTGCGCATTGTGTGATGAGTTTTAACCAATAATTTGATTGCAAGGGAAAGAAGTACCTATCCACCACTATCCGTTTTTATTCAATGCCTAAAGAATATATTTCTTTTAGCCTAGACTAGAGTACTTTAGACACATGGCTCTTATCATGCAAGACGTGCTAGTCTAGTAGACGGACGGCAGTTTTGCTTAAAAAGTAGTGCTGTGGAAGTAACTAGTCATTTTGTACCCGTATGTATTCGTTACTCGGTGAATAAATACTCGTTACTATCCTAAAGTTACTTTTGGTCTCACAAATTCTCTCAAAAGATTCAAAATTCCAGTTATGAACATATTAAAAATCTGAATTGAAAAAAATTGGTGACGATATAGCCTGATCCAGGAATTTTCAAATTCCATCACCATATTTACTTCTGTAAAATATTTCTACCATTTTAATAGTTTAATTAATTTTAATACAAGATCTTTTGTAATTGTGCATGACTTTTTATTTTAAGCAATCAGATATGAAACTTCATGTAGCATGAATAAATGTTTTTTAGTAACAGTCATAAATTTCTCACAATATCATTTTCCTTCATTTCAAGATTTTAGCAGTTGTTCAATATATTCTTTTTTAGTTTGTTGACATATGCAGGATGCTTGGAGTTGAGATGCTTTTCTCATTTTGATGGTTTCGTACTCTAATTCGCTAAAATGTTATTGCAAATTCAACAAAGAAATTGTTCATTAGCAGCACAATTGTTGAAAATTAAACCAAATTGGAGAAAATATCTCATCATACTTTTGTTTTGCATCGTAGGTCCATCCTTTCGATTACAAGATCTTGCTTGAACAGAACTAGTAGCATCGCCATTTTTGTTATTACTTTTTTTTTTCCTTAAGTTCAACCATTTATCCATAAATAAAAAATAATTTTATCCTAAAATATAAATAGCAACATCACTATTAATAATTTTTCAAATAAATACCACTTAGTCGAGTAACACAGTAAAATACTATATTTTGTTGCTCTTCTGATGCATGCACTTGTTACGATAAAAGAGATATAACTCATTATACTGGAAAAGAGTTATCACTACAGCAAATACAGTGGCTCCAACCTTTTTCTTGACAAGCCTGTGTGGCACAAGATGCTATGTACCTGTGTGTTTGTGGCATATTTTGATTCTGAAATAAGTTATATGCTGAAATGGGATTGTAATAACACTATTATGATGCACTTAGTGGTATTTTTCTATATATAAATATAATTAACCGCTCAACTTAACTAGTATTATGATTTTTTAATTCTGCCGAATAGAAAATGCAATAAATTAAATACAATGAAGGGATTGCAACTATTGTTTCCTTTAATTCGTGCACCTGAAATAAATTTTTGCAACCCCTTTTGGAGTTATAACCCACAGTTAAGAAATCCTGCTTGGTGATGAGGTAGAAAAGCGTCACTTAAATAATTTGTTTTTTACAAAGCTTTCATTTGCAAATAAATTGCTTGTGAATAAAAGGTCTTTTGAGTTTCTGCAAAAATGTAAAATTTCAAAATGACAGATACCAAATTAATTAAAAAGAAAAAAAAAAAAAGAAGCAGAGGAAATACTCTTCTCTCTCTCTCCTGCAAATGAGATAATATTTAGATAAACATTTTATTCATCCAGTGAAAATGCATGCATTGGAAAACAAAGAAAATCAGTGAACATTATCTGCATGTGATTTACATAATGCTAATTTTGTTCTTAGCATTATATTTCAGCAGAAATTCTGCATAAAAATTGAGCTGATCTAATTCCTACACAAAAGAATTTCAAAAAAATTCTGTTCTAAAGCAACTTCTGCTTTATAGCATAGTAAAAAGTAATAAAGTTCAACAATTTTGAATATAGCCTAGGTCTGGACAAATTCCAGAGTAACTGGTTTGCTTGGAAAAAGATTGATAGTTAATTTCAGGCATAGACAATTAAGAAAATAAACAGATGTCTAAAAATCAATTTAAATGATGCATAAAGAAATGCAAACAGATAAACATAGCAGGGAATTCTTGTACTGATTTTAAGAGTTATTATTTATAAGACACTATTATCATATTAATTATTTGATAGATCTGTATTAATATACTACTAAGAAACCTTGTCTATTATCTGTATAATTGCCGTCAATCACCAGATACCTTACTTTACAATTCAAATGCTCTATAAACCGGTTTCATTATCACAGATGCAGCCATGTGCAACATTAAATAATATTTGAAACTAATGTGAAAGTATGAGTACTAAAAGACTTATGTTTACAAAATACTGTAGTTTTGCATAATACTTCAGTGTTTAAGGGGAAAGAGAAATTCTTTTTCACACAATTCACAGTCTTTCGCATGCTACCAAGTATGTGTAAATATAGGGTTCTAACAGTCGGTCTGAATATGGCAAAGTACATGATGGATATATGTCTAAGAAGAGAGATGCTTTTGTGGAGAGCTTCCTAAGGTGAACTGTCTTAGACACATGTTATACATAACAAAAAACATAAAAAAAGCATTGCAAACAACCAATTTGCCAGGATTTGAACTCATATCAAACAAAGGTTCCCTTGGGATATCTATCATGCTACTGGGAAGTACTACCTCAGTGCAGTAGAAACCCAGTATCATACAATTAAGTATCTAAGTATCTAAGAAGGAAAGTTCATAAGTACTTAAGCAAAACAACGAATAATGTTTTTTAGATATGGTTAATTTAAAAGGAAATATGCAATAAATTCCAAATATTGATTTTGAAGTCAGGTACATTAATGTGCTGTGCTAAGATGACCAGTTTAACGAAAATAAAAAAATCCCTAAATTGTTTTATCAAATGCAAAATAATTCATTTGTATAAAAGGTTGAACATCATAAAAAATTGTAGCTATCCAATATACGAATTACTTTTTATCACACTGTAAACAAAATTTTGATTCTAGAACACTGAAAGTTAATAGAGGTATAAAATATATTATTTTGATACCCCTAATAGTTCTGTCAATAAAAGGCTTTTATTTAGTTATTTTTGTTAAACAATGATGAAGAGAATAAATTTATTAAAGCTTATTTGAGCCGTACATCATTTGCATTTATTAAAGTGAGTGAATATTTTTATCTTTTTCGGCACTTAGTTCTCCATCCAGCTATTCCGTATCTTGAGAGAGAATATCATAATTAAAGAAGCACTAAGTTTAATTATTTTGAAGATAAAAACTAAGAGCTTTACTTCCTTTAAAATAAATGTAAGGAATGCTAAGGAAAATTTCATTTTAGGATTTTTTCGGAAAATTTCGCCAAATGCAGGTAAACAAAATCACCAATCTTTCGAAGTTTTCGCCAGTTAGGGGAGGAGCTGATGTTAAGAAGCTGAAACACATTCGACTTTATACATATAGTATGTTGTTTATGAATAGATTCTACACTTTGGTTTATGCCATAATTACTCTTAGTTTCTATTAATTGTGTATCCCGGTTTACTATATGTACCTAATGAAGCAAGAACTCGCATAACCGAAGAAATGGGGCGGGGCTATTCTAGTTTTTATGCCTCCTATAATGCGTACCCCTCAATGGACCCTGCCCACTATCAGGCAATGGCAATGAATCATTTTTGTGTTCATTTCTTTTTCATTTAAATCAAGTGAAGGAAATACCTTATATTTTATTTTAATGACAATTATCTTTTTAAATTATTAAACTAATGTCGCTCTAAAGTATAGCTTCCAAATTTGGGCGTTATCACCCGCCCAAAGGGGCGTTACTAGTACGAGAGGCAGAAAGAGAATATTCAGAAACAACTAGATAATAAGAACACACATGAAAAATTTTAATTACCTAAAGTTTCTTGTAGAATAATTTAAACATTCACTTGATTACTAATATTACATATAATTAGTATATTAATGTTACATATATTAATACTACAGATAACACTTCATGTAATTTGGCAGTAGTTATGCTCATCTCTTTAATTATTCAGTTTTTCTTAACGAAGTTCTGGAGGTAATTGCATTTATTTGCAAAGGTACTCCAGAAGCAAACGCCTTCGGCCTTGGGCCATGTAATTTCATTTTGAGTTTTATTTTAAAAACAGGTCCACAAATCCGTTCTCGCAGTAATATTCTGGCCAAGCAGAGGCGTATACAAGGTTTTAAGCGCCCGGGGACACCTAAAGATTTTGCGCCCTTTCTATGTTCCAAGAATGGAAAACATTTCATTCTGAAAGGTGTATCATCAATTTGGCCCCCCCTCGGATGCAGCGCCCGGGGACGGATGTCCCCCCTTGCCCCACCCTAGCTACGCCACTGTGGCCAAGTTAGCATCTTTTTTCAATACTGAGTGTGCTGTGGTAGGAATCTTTGCATGTTTTGCAAGTTCATTTTATAAATGTTTTGAGAAATGTCTAATCATCGCCACGCTTTTGCGCATTGTGTGATGAGTTTTAACCAATAATTTGATTGCAAGGGAAAGAAGTACCTATCCACCACTATCCGTTTTTATTCAATGCCTAAAGAATATATTTCTTTTAGCCTAGACTAGAGTACTTTAGACACATGGCTCTTATCATGCAAGACGTGCTAGTCTAGTAGACGGACGGCAGTTTTGCTTAAAAAGTAGTGCTGTGGAAGTAACTAGTCATTTTGTACCCGTATGTATTCGTTACTCGGTGAATAAATACTCGTTACTATCCTAAAGTTACTTTTGGTCTCACAAATTCTCTCAAAAGATTCAAAATTCTAGTTATGAACATATTAAAAATCTGAATTGAAAAAAATTGGTGACGATATAGCCTGATCCAGGAATTTTCAAATTCCATCACCATATTTACTTCTGTAAAATATTTCTACCATTTTAATAGTTTAATTAATTTTAATACAAGATCTTTTGTAATTGTGCATGACTTTTTATTTTAAGCAATCAGATATGAAACTTCATGTAGCATGAATAAATGTTTTTTAGTAACAGTCATAAATTTCTCACAATATCATTTTCCTTCATTTCAAGATTTTAGCAGTTGTTCAATATATTCTTTTTTAGTTTGTTGACATATGCAGGATGCTTGGAGTTGAGATGCTTTTCTCATTTTGATGGTTTCGTACTCTAATTCGCTAAAATGTTATTGCAAATTCAACAAAGAAATTGTTCATTAGCAGCACAATTGTTGAAAATTAAACCAAATTGGAGAAAATATCTCATCATACTTTTGTTTTGCATCGTAGGTCCATCCTTTCGATTACAAGATCTTGCTTGAACAGAACTAGTAGCATCGCCATTTTTGTTATTACTTTTTTTTTTCCTTAAGTTCAACCATTTATCCATAAATAAAAAATAATTTTATCCTAAAATATAAATAGCAACATCACTATTAATAATTTTTCAAATAAATACCACTTAGTCGAGTAACACAGTAAAATACTATATTTTGTTGCTCTTCTGATGCATGCACTTGTTACGATAAAAGAGATATAACTCATTATACTGGAAAAGAGTTATCACTACAGCAAATACAGTGGCTCCAACCTTTTTCTTGACAAGCCTGTGTGGCACAAGATGCTATGTACCTGTGTGTTTGTGGCATATTTTGATTCTGAAATAAGTTATATGCTGAAATGGGATTGTAATAACACTATTATGATGCACTTAGTGGTATTTTTCTATATATAAATATAATTAACCGCTCAACTTAACTAGTATTATGATTTTTTAATTCTGCCGAATAGAAAATGCAATAAATTAAATACAATGAAGGGATTGCAACTATTGTTTCCTTTAATTCGTGCACCTGAAATAAATTTTTGCAACCCCTTTTGGAGTTATAACCCACAGTTAAGAAATCCTGCTTGGTGATGAGGTAGAAAAGCGTCACTTAAATAATTTGTTTTTTACAAAGCTTTCATTTGCAAATAAATTGCTTGTGAATAAAAGGTCTTTTGAGTTTCTGCAAAAATGTAAAATTTCAAAATGACAGATACCAAATTAATTAAAAAGAAAAAAAAAAAAAGAAGCAGAGGAAATACTCTTCTCTCTCTCTCCTGCAAATGAGATAATATTTAGATAAACATTTTATTCATCCAGTGAAAATGCATGCATTGGAAAACAAAGAAAATCAGTGAACATTATCTGCATGTGATTTACATAATGCTAATTTTGTTCTTAGCATTATATTTCAGCAGAAATTCTGCATAAAAATTGAGCTGATCTAATTCCTACACAAAAGAATTTCAAAAAAATTCTGTTCTAAAGCAACTTCTGCTTTATAGCATAGTAAAAAGTAATAAAGTTCAACAATTTTGAATATAGCCTAGGTCTGGACAAATTCCAGAGTAACTGGTTTGCTTGGAAAAAGATTGATAGTTAATTTCAGGCATAGACAATTAAGAAAATAAACAGATGTCTAAAAATCAATTTAAATGATGCATAAAGAAATGCAAACAGATAAACATAGCAGGGAATTCTTGTACTGATTTTAAGAGTTATTATTTATAAGACACTATTATCATATTAATTATTTGATAGATCTGTATTAATATACTACTAAGAAACCTTGTCTATTATCTGTATAATTGCCGTCAATCACCAGATACCTTACTTTACAATTCAAATGCTCTATAAACCGGTTTCATTATCACAGATGCAGCCATGTGCAACATTAAATAATATTTGAAACTAATGTGAAAGTATGAGTACTAAAAGACTTATGTTTACAAAATACTGTAGTTTTGCATAATACTTCAGTGTTTAAGGGGAAAGAGAAATTCTTTTTCACACAATTCACAGTCTTTCGCATGCTACCAAGTATGTGTAAATATAGGGTTCTAACAGTCGGTCTGAATATGGCAAAGTACATGATGGATATATGTCTAAGAAGAGAGATGCTTTTGTGGAGAGCTTCCTAAGGTGAACTGTCTTAGACACATGTTATACATAACAAAAAACATAAAAAAAGCATTGCAAACAACCAATTTGCCAGGATTTGAACTCATATCAAACAAAGGTTCCCTTGGGATATCTATCATGCTACTGGGAAGTACTACCTCAGTGCAGTAGAAACCCAGTATCATACAATTAAGTATCTAAGTATCTAAGAAGGAAAGTTCATAAGTACTTAAGCAAAACAACGAATAATGTTTTTTAGATATGGTTAATTTAAAAGGAAATATGCAATAAATTCCAAATATTGATTTTGAAGTCAGGTACATTAATGTGCTGTGCTAAGATGACCAGTTTAACGAAAATAAAAAAATCCCTAAATTGTTTTATCAAATGCAAAATAATTCATTTGTATAAAAGGTTGAACATCATAAAAAATTGTAGCTATCCAATATACGAATTACTTTTTATCACAGTGTAAACAAAATTTTGATTCTAGAACACTGAAAGTTAATAGAGGTATAAAATATATTATTTTGATACCCCTAATAGTTCTGTCAATAAAAGGCTTTTATTTAGTTATTTTTGTTAAACAATGATGAAGAGAATAAATTTATTAAAGCTTATTTGAGCCGTACATCATTTGCATTTATTAAAGTGAGTGAATATTTTTATCTTTTTCGGCACTTAGTTCTCCATCCAGCTATTCCGTATCTTGAGAGAGAATATCATAATTAAAGAAGCACTAAGTTTAATTATTTTGAAGATAAAAACTAAGAGCTTTACTTCCTTTAAAATAAATGTAAGGAATGCTAAGGAAAATTTCATTTTAGGATTTTTTCGGAAAATTTCGCCAAATGCAGGTAAACAAAATCACCAATCTTTCGAAGTTTTCGCCAGTTAGGGGAGGAGCTGATGTTAAGAAGCTGAAACACATTCGACTTTATACATATAGTATGTTGTTTATGAATAGATTCTACACTTTGGTTTATGCCATAATTACTCTTAGTTTCTATTAATTGTGTATCCCGGTTTACTATATGTACCTAATGAAGCAAGAACTCGCATAACCGAAGAAATGGGGCGGGGCTATTCTAGTTTTTATGCCTCCTATAATGCGTACCCCTCAATGGACCCTGCCCACTATCAGGCAATGGCAATGAATCATTTTTGTGTTCATTTCTTTTTCATTTAAATCAAGTGAAGGAAATACCTTATATTTTATTTTAATGACAATTATCTTTTTAAATTATTAAACTAATGTCGCTCTAAAGTATAGCTTCCAAATTTGGGCGTTATCACCCGCCCAAAGGGGCGTTACTAGTACGAGAGGCAGAAAGAGAATATTCAGAAACAACTAGATAATAAGAACACACATGAAAAATTTTAATTACCTAAAGTTTCTTGTAGAATAATTTAAACATTCACTTGATTACTAATATTACATATAATTAGTATATTAATGTTACATATATTAATACTACAGATAACACTTCATGTAATTTGGCAGTAGTTATGCTCATCTCTTTAATTATTCAGTTTTTCTTAACGAAGTTCTGGAGGTAATTGCATTTATTTGCAAAGGTACTCCAGAAGCAAACGCCTTCGGCCTTGGGCCATGTAATTTCATTTTGAGTTTTATTTTAAAAACAGGTCCACAAATCCGTTCTCGCAGTAATATTCTGGCCAAGCAGAGGCGTATACAAGGTTTTAAGCGCCCGGGGACACCTAAAGATTTTGCTTTCTATGTTCCAAGAATGGAAAACATTTCATTCTGAAAGGTGTATCATCAATTTGGCCCCCCCTTGGATGCAGCGCCCGGGGACGGATGTCCCCCCTTGCCCCACCCTAGCTACGCCACTGTGGCCAAGTTAGCATCTTTTTTCAATACTGAGTGTGCTGTGGTAGGAATCTTTGCATGTTTTGCAAGTTCATTTTATAAATGTTTTGAGAAATGTCTAATCATCGCCACGCTTTTGCGCATTGTGTGATGAGTTTTAACCAATAATTTGATTGCAAGGGAAAGAAGTACCTATCCACCACTATCCGTTTTTATTCAATGCCTAAAGAATATATTTCTTTTAGCCTAGACTAGAGTACTTTAGACACATGGCTCTTATCATGCAAGACGTGCTAGTCTAGTAGACGGACGGCAGTTTTGCTTAAAAAGTAGTGCTGTGGAAGTAACTAGTCATTTTGTACCCGTATGTATTCGTTACTCGGTGAATAAATACTCGTTACTATCCTAAAGTTACTTTTGGTCTCACAAATTCTCTCAAAAGATTCAAAATTCCAGTTATGAACATATTAAAAATCTGAATTGAAAAAAATTGGTGACGATATAGCCTGATCCAGGAATTTTCAAATTCCATCACCATATTTACTTCTGTAAAATATTTCTACCATTTTAATAGTTTAATTAATTTTAATACAAGATCTTTTGTAATTGTGCATGACTTTTTATTTTAAGCAATCAGATATGAAACTTCATGTAGCATGAATAAATGTTTTTTAGTAACAGTCATAAATTTCTCACAATATCATTTTCCTTCATTTCAAGATTTTAGCAGTTGTTCAATATATTCTTTTTTAGTTTGTTGACATATGCAGGATGCTTGGAGTTGAGATGCTTTTCTCATTTTGATGGTTTCGTACTCTAATTCGCTAAAATGTTATTGCAAATTCAACAAAGAAATTGTTCATTAGCAGCACAATTGTTGAAAATTAAACCAAATTGGAGAAAATATCTCATCATACTTTTGTTTTGCATCGTAGGTCCATCCTTTCGATTACAAGATCTTGCTTGAACAGAACTAGTAGCATCGCCATTTTTGTTATTACTTTTTTTTTTCCTTAAGTTCAACCATTTATCCATAAATAAAAAATAATTTTATCCTAAAATATAAATAGCAACATCACTATTAATAATTTTTCAAATAAATACCACTTAGTCGAGTAACACAGTAAAATACTATATTTTGTTGCTCTTCTGATGCATGCACTTGTTACGATAAAAGAGATATAACTCATTATACTGGAAAAGAGTTATCACTACAGCAAATACAGTGGCTCCAACCTTTTTCTTGACAAGCCTGTGTGGCACAAGATGCTATGTACCTGTGTGTTTGTGGCATATTTTGATTCTGAAATAAGTTATATGCTGAAATGGGATTGTAATAACACTATTATGATGCACTTAGTGGTATTTTTCTATATATAAATATAATTTACAGCTCAACTTAACTAGTATTATGATTTTTTAATTCTGCCGAATAGAAAATGCAATAAATTAAATACAATGAAGGGATTGCAACTATTGTTTCCTTTAATTCGTGCACCTGAAATAAATTTTTGCAACCCCTTTTGGAGTTATAACCCACAGTTAAGAAATCCTGCTTGGTGATGAGGTAGAAAAGCGTCACTTAAATAATTTGTTTTTTACAAAGCTTTCATTTGCAAATAAATTGCTTGTGAATAAAAGGTCTTTTGAGTTTCTGCAAAAATGTAAAATTTCAAAATGACAGATACCAAATTAATTAAAAAGAAAAAAAAAAGAAGCAGAGGAAATACTCTTCTCTCTCTCTCCTGCAAATGAGATAATATTTAGATAAACATTTTATTCATCCAGTGAAAATGCATGCATTGGAAAACAAAGAAAATCAGTGAACATTATCTGCATGTGATTTACATAATGCTAATTTTGTTCTTAGCATTATATTTCAGCAGAAATTCTGCATAAAAATTGAGCTGATCTAATTCCTACACAAAAGAATTTCAAAAAAATTCTGTTCTAAAGCAACTTCTGCTTTATAGCATAGTAAAAAGTAATAAAGTTCAACAATTTTGAATATAGCCTAGGTCTGGACAAATTCCAGAGTAACTGGTTTGCTTGGAAAAAGATTGATAGTTAATTTCAGGCATAGACAATTAAGAAAATAAACAGATGTCTAAAAATCAATTTAAATGATGCATAAAGAAATGCAAACAGATAAACATAGCAGGGAATTCTTGTACTGATTTTAAGAGTTATTATTTATAAGACACTATTATCATATTAATTATTTGATAGATCTGTATTAATATACTACTAAGAAACCTTGTCTATTATCTGTATAATTGCCGTCAATCACCAGATACCTTACTTTACAATTCAAATGCTCTATAAACCGGTTTCATTATCACAGATGCAGCCATGTGCAACATTAAATAATATTTGAAACTAATGTGAAAGTATGAGTACTAAAAGACTTATGTTTACAAAATACTGTAGTTTTGCATAATACTTCAGTGTTTAAGGGGAAAGAGAAATTCTTTTTCACACAATTCACAGTCTTTCGCATGCTACCAAGTATGTGTAAATATAGGGTTCTAACAGTCGGTCTGAATATGGCAAAGTACATGATGGATATATGTCTAAGAAGAGAGATGCTTTTGTGGAGAGCTTCCTAAGGTGAACTGTCTTAGACACATGTTATACATAACAAAAAACATAAAAAAAGCATTGCAAACAACCAATTTGCCAGGATTTGAACTCATATCAAACAAAGGTTCCCTTGGGATATCTATCATGCTACTGGGAAGTACTACCTCAGTGCAGTAGAAACCCAGTATCATACAATTAAGTATCTAAGTATCTAAGAAGGAAAGTTCATAAGTACTTAAGCAAAACAACGAATAATGTTTTTTAGATATGGTTAATTTAAAAGGAAATATGCAATAAATTCCAAATATTGATTTTGAAGTCAGGTACATTAATGTGCTGTGCTAAGATGACCAGTTTAACGAAAATAAAAAAATCCCTAAATTGTTTTATCAAATGCAAAATAATTCATTTGTATAAAAGGTTGAACATCATAAAAAATTGTAGCTATCCAATATACGAATTACTTTTTATCACACTGTAAACAAAATTTTGATTCTAGAACACTGAAAGTTAATAGAGGTATAAAATATATTATTTTGATACCCCTAATAGTTCTGTCAATAAAAGGCTTTTATTTAGTTATTTTTGTTAAACAATGATGAAGAGAATAAATTTATTAAAGCTTATTTGAGCCGTACATCATTTGCATTTATTAAAGTGAGTGAATATTTTTATCTTTTTCGGCACTTAGTTCTCCATCCAGCTATTCCGTATCTTGAGAGAGAATATCATAATTAAAGAAGCACTAAGTTTAATTATTTTGAAGATAAAAACTAAGAGCTTTACTTCCTTTAAAATAAATGTAAGGAATGCTAAGGAAAATTTCATTTTAGGATTTTTTCGGAAAATTTCGCCAAATGCAGGTAAACAAAATCACCAATCTTTCGAAGTTTTCGCCAGTTAGGGGAGGAGCTGATGTTAAGAAGCTGAAACACATTCGACTTTATACATATAGTATGTTGTTTATGAATAGATTCTACACTTTGGTTTATGCCATAATTACTCTTAGTTTCTATTAATTGTGTATCCCGGTTTACTATATGTACCTAATGAAGCAAGAAGTCGCATAACCGAACAAATGGGGCGGGGCTATTCTAGTTTTTATGCCTCCTATAATGCGTATCCCTCAATGGACCCTGCCCACTATCAGGCAATGGAAATGAATCATTTTTGTGTTCATTTCTTTTTCATTTAAATCAAGTGAAGGAAATACCTTATATTTTATTTTAATGACAATTATCTTTTTAAATTATTAAACTAATGTCGCTCTAAAGTATAGCTTCCAAATTTGGGCGTTATCACCCGCCCAAAGGGGCGTTACTAGTACGAGAGGCAGAAAGAGAATATTCAGAAACAACTAGATAATAAGAACACACATGAAAAATTTTAATTACCTAAAGTTTCTTGTAGAATAATTTAAACATTCACTTGATTACTAATATTACATATAATTAGTATATTAATGTTACATATATTAATACTACAGATAACACTTCATGTAATTTGGCAGTAGTTATGCTCATCTCTTTAATTATTCAGTTTTTCTTAACGAAGTTCTGGAGGTAATTGCATTTATTTGCAAAGGTACTCCAGAAGTAAACGCCTTCGGCCTTGGGCCATGTAATTTCATTTTGAGTTTTATTTTAAAAACAGGTCCACAAATCCGTTCTCGCAGTAATATTCTGGCCAAGCAGAGGCGTATACAAGGTTTTAAGCGCCCGGGGACACCTAAAGATTTTGCGCCCCTTTCTATGTTCCAAGAATGGAAAACATTTCATTCTGAAAGGTGTATCATCAATTTGGCCCCCCCTTGGATGCAGCGCCCGGGGACGGATGTCCCCCGTTTTGCAAGTTCATTTTATAAATGTTTTGAGAAATGTCTAATCATCGCCACGCTTTTGCGCATTGTGTGATGAGTTTTAACCAATAATTTGATTGCAAGGGAAAGAAGTACCTATCCACCACTATCCGTTTTTATTCAATGCCTAAAGAATATTTTTCTTTTAGCCTAGACTAAAGTACTTTGGACAAATGGCTCTAATCATGCAAGCCGTGCCAGTCTAGTAGACGGACGGCAGTTTTGCTTAAAAAGTAGTGCTGTGGAAGTAACTAGTCGTTTTGTACCCTTATGTATTCGTTACTCGGTGAATAAATACTCGTTACTATCCTAAAAGTAATTTTGATCTCACAAATTCTCTCAAAAGATTCAAAATTCCAGTTATGAACATATTAAAAATCTTGATAACTACAATCCTACCATTGACCATCCTTACAAAAGGCCTAGAATAATTCACCACAATACTAAATATTGATTTTGTGAAATCTGCAGTTTGCTTTTCCTTATTTTTTCGCTTTCTTAATTTTGTTTACCACTCATCGTGAGTTGCTCCGCCTTCATGTAACTATTATATTGTTTATTCTACCATGCATCTAAAAGCACTCATTTTGGATTTATACTTATTATTTCTGCATTGTGAAGTATTAACAGTATTTGGCTATTTAAAATTCCTGTAAGTACAACTATTTCATGCCTTAATTTCAGTTCTATTTATATACCTTTTATCTATGTAACATCAGCGTACTGCCTCTATGCAATTTATTTATATCATTTAAATTCCTGTAGTAATGTATTAATCATCTCAGCAATAACTGTTTATTTAATCTCCCATTTCTGCTACCAGCCTTGGACAACTTTATGTTCACCATCTCTTTGATTGAGGGTAATTTGACTGGTTCTTGTATTTTCTACCCCACCAACAAGTAAAAACCCTAGGGTTCAATGCCTGAAGCACCAACAAGTCATATTTATAAGAGTTGGCTACCTTTGTTTAATGGTTAATGCTGTTAAAAGGTTTTCTTCAAACACTTTATAAAAAGTTTGTATAGAAATTATACTTAAATATTTTCTAGCTAACCAAAATTAAATAAATAAAAAAGACATCAAATAATTTGATATTAAACTTTGCAATATCAAAATAATTTGATATTAAACTCTGCAATATCAAAATAATTTGATATTAAACTCTGCAATAGGAATACCACATTTCATTAGTCTTTTTTTATCAAAACTAAGCTGTTCAAGGCTGCAGTTTTTGTAGCATTATTTAATCACTTCATCTGATACACTTTGGGTGAGGGAATCTCAAATTTGAGATTAAACTGTGCAGTAAGAAACCACTTTTTGTCACTACTGATATCTAAACTTTTATAGCATTATTTTATCTTTCAAGTGAGTTTATTTCAAAGTTGTAATGTATTTAGCCAATATCATAAGTTCAGTTATTATTTCTCATTGATATTAGAAGTGTAAGTAAGGTTTTCAGTGCCTTGGGACAACTGAAGATTTAATGGTCCTTCCTGTTTTCCAAGATGCAATGGAGAATAGCAATTTGGCACTCCCTGGATGCTGTGCCTGGGGACACATGTCCTCTCCTAGTTATGCCACCAATATAATGCAGCTGGATGATGAACAGATGATTGTTCTCAAGATGTCTAACAAGAAATGGGCTGTGATTCACTTTGGGAATTTTAAATGCCTTTAGAATATCAAGGTCAAATTTGTTAGATTTTAAACTGATATGCATATAATAATGTAAATTTTTGGGATTTGCATCACTACAATTACAATTAGTTACATATAAAAGGTTTAAATTAGTATATGTATGCCACAAAATACAATTCATTTGACAATTAATTTTGCATCACAAAAATACAAATTGATTCTCTTTATCAAATTTTCATATCCTTCAAACTACTAGGAATTGTATACCAGCTTAGTTTACTCCTTAATCAAAATTTTTCCACTGTAGTTCATGACTACACTTAACAAGCAGTTTCATTTCAGATTATAAAAAAGCTAACTGTTATTGTAATTTGCAAAATCTCTCCTATTAAAAGAAAGTACATATTAAGCAAGTGATAAAAAAACAGTGTTATTAAATAATGAGATTTAAAGTATTTTTTCATGGGAAAACAATGATATCAAATAATTGATTTTAAGGTAATATTTCTGGAGGAAAAGCCCTGAGAAAAATTACTGCCAGTCATTCAAATAGAAATTAACAATTCTTGTCAAATAAAACCAAGTTTTTCTTTTGTTTCAAAATCTGGTAATATATATAAATGATCAAATCATCAAACTTTTCTGAAAGTGTGGTAACCAATAGCACATTTAGAGAAAGCTAATATAAGCTATACATTTTTCTTAAGATAGATGTTTAGTAAGCTACCAACTATTTTTGATACTTTCAGTATTCATAATTATCAAAATTAGTAGTGCTTAACAAAAGAGAATATACTTATTTTCTTTTCAGGTACCTTATTTCTCTAAAAATGTTGTGGCTTTTTTGTTAAGAGTTATGTCTTATAACTAGATATGTTTTAATGAAACAATAATCTCATAAGTGGTTTTATTTTTAAGTATATATGTAAGGACATTCGATTTCCTCTGTATAACTGTACACACAACATATAAGGCAAATTAATTCTTGATGACAGTGCTCCTTAAGCTTTTTAATTCAAGACCTCTTTGAATCACTCAACAGATTGGCGAAATTCTGTTTGGCTTTATATGGCAGAAGATTAATCACATTAATGTCAATCAAAAATGGTTTTTGAGTCCAAGGTAGCATTTTGAAAGCAAAATTCGATATAAAATATTTGCAAAACTATGTTTCTTAGGTTCTAAATTGATGAATAATACTTTTTGCAATTAATGTTTTACAGTTATTTTTTCCAATTATAAAAATAAAAGTAGTAAAAAAACATTTCAAATGAATTGCTGTCCACCCTATTCTTCCAAACATTGATATATTTAATACCAATTTAATCATTCAGAGCAAATGTACTGCTGATTTTGCACAAACAGACAAGTTGAAATCATCTAGTTTCTCAGAAATATCTGACGAAAAATACAGCTTTCATAATCATAAATCATTCTGAAGATGACCAACAAGAGCAGATTTTCTTTTGGTTAAAAGTATAATAATTTCATCTTTTCATAACAATAATATTTTTAAACCATCTTGACATCTTCTGTGTGTAGTAATAAATTTTTCTATTCAGAGTCTACATCTTTTACAGATTTGAAACTAAATGGCTGTTAATAAAAGTGATAATTTTGACATTAGGACACAGTGCTCAAACCTTTTTTTTTTTTTTTTTTTTTGTTCTTTGTGATATGGCCTTATGTTGGATTATGCAGTGGGCAACAGTTACATGATCATTACCAGCAGTTTTAATAAATGATTTACCAATTTTAACGTTTGCACCATCTGCAAATACTTCAATAAAATTTTTTCCGTTCTAAACCTTCAGTTGTTAAAAACTTAATCATCTTTACTATGTATCTCTTCTCCCTCTTTCCAAAGGACCAAAAAAAAAAAAAAAAAAAAAAAAAAAAAAATTCTTCTTCAAAGCTTTCTTTATGAATGTCGCTGACATACATTGACGACTGGGCTAATTTTTGAATATCAGTTGTTTCATCCAAATAAATTGAAAATTTGAGCCTTTTTTAAGTCTAATATTGGGTTGTTCAGATTTGTCGTCATTAATTTCAGTTATTCTATTGGTGACGATATTGCCTGATCCAGGAATTTTCAAATTCCATCACCATATTTACTTCTGTAAAATATTTCTACCATTTTAATAGTTTAATTAATTTTAATACAAGATCTTTTGTAATGGTGCATGACTTTTTATTTTAAGCAATCAGATATGAAACTTCATGTAGCATGAATAAATGTTTTTTAGTAACAGTCATAAATTTCTCACAATATCATTTTCCTTCATTTCAAGATTTTAGCAGTTGTTCAATATATTCTTTTTTTAGTTTGTTGACATATGCAGGATGCTTGGAGTTGAGATGCTTTTCTCATTTTGATGGTTTCGTACTCTAATTCGCTAAAATGTTATTGCAAATTCAACAAAGAAATTGTTCATTAGCAGCACAATTGTTGAAAATTAAACCAAATTGGAGAAAATATCTCATCATAGTTTTGTTTTGCATCGTAGGTCCATCCTTTCGATTACAAGATCTTGCTTGAACAGAACTAGTAGCATCGCCATTTTTGTTATTACTTTTTTTTCCCCTTAAGTTCAACCATTTATCCATAAATAAAAAATAATTTTATTCTAAAATATAAATAGCAACATCACTATTAATAATTTTTCAAATAAATACCACTTAGTCGAGTAACACAGTAAAATACTATATTTTGTTGCTCTTCTGATGCATGCACTTGTTACGATAAAAGAGATATAACTCATTATACTGGAAAAGAGTTATCACTACAGCAAATACAGTGGCTCCAACCTTTTTCTTGACAAGCCTGTGTGGCACAAGATGCTATGTACCTGTGTGTTTGTGGCATATTTTGATTCTGAAATAAGTTATATGCTGAAATGGGATTGTAATAACACTATTATGATGCACTTAGTGGTATTTTTCTATATATAAATATAATTTACAGCTCAACTTAACTAGTATTATGATTTTTTAATTCTGCCGAATAGAAAATGCAATAAATTAAATACAATGAAGGGATTGCAACTATTGTTTCCTTTAATTCGTGCACCTGAAATAAATTTTTGCAACCCCTTTTGGAGTTATGACCCACAGTTAAGAAATCCTGCTTGGTGATGAGGTAGAAAAGCGTCACTTAAATAATTTGTTTTTTACAAAGCTTTCATTTGCAAATAAATTGCTTGTGAATAAAAGGTCTTTTGAGTTTCTGCAAAAATGTAAAATTTCAAAATGACAGATACCAAATTAATTAAAAAGAAAAAAAAAAAGAAGCAGAGGAAATACTCTTCTCTCTCTCTCCTGCAAATGAGATAATATTTAGATAAACATTTTATTCATCCAGTGAAAATGCATGCATTGGAAAACAAAGAAAATCAGTGAACATTATCTGCATGTGATTTACATAATGCTAATTTTGTTCTTAGCATTATATTTCAGCAGAAATTCTGCATAAAAATTGAGCTGATCTGATTCCTACACAAAAGAATAGACGTTATTTCAAAAAAATTCTGTTCTAAAGCAACTTCTGCTTTATAGCATAGTAAAAAGTAATAAAGCTCAACAATTTTGAATATAGCCTAGGTCTGGACAAATTCCAGAGTAACTGGTTTGCTTGGAAAAAGATTGATAGTTAATTTCAGGCATAGACAATTAAGAAAATAAACAGATGTCTAAAAATCAATTTAAATGATGCATAAAGAAATGCAAACAGATAAACATAGCAGGGAATTCTTGTACTGATTTTAAGAGTTATTATTTATAAGACACTATTATCATATTAATTATTTGATAGATCTGTATTAATATACTACTAAGAAACCTTGTCTATTATCTGTATAATTGCCGTTAATCACCAGATACCTTACTTTTCAATTCAAATGCTCTATAAACCGGTTTCATTATCACAGATGCAGCCATGTGCAACATTAAATAATATTTGAAACTAATGTGAAAGTATGAGTACTAAAAGACTTATGTTTACAAAATACTGTAGTTTTGCATAATACTTCAGTGTTTAAGGGGAAAGAGAAATTCTTTTTCACACAATTCACAGTCTTTCGCATGCTACCAAGTATGTGTAAATATAGGGTTCTAACAGTCGGTCTGAATATGGCAAAGTACATGATGGATATATGTCTAAGAAGAGAGATGCTTTTGTGGAGAGCTTCCTAAGGTGAACTGTCTTAGACACATGTTATACATAACAAAAAACATAAAAAAAGCATTGCAAACAACCAATTTGCCAGGATTTGAACTCATATCAAACAAAGGTTCCCTTGGGATATCTATCATGCTACTGGGAAGTACTACCTCAGTGCAGTAGAAACCCAGTATCATACAATTAAGTATCTAAGTATCTAAGAAGGAAAGTTCATAATAAGTACTTAAGCAAAACAACGAATAATGTTTTTTAGATATGGTTAATTTAAAAGGAAATATGCAATAAATTCCAAATATTGATTTTGAAGTCAGGTACATTAATGTGCTGTGCTAAGATGACCAGTTTAACGAAAATAAAAAATCCCTAAATTGTTTTATCAAATGCAAAATAATTCATTTGCATAAAAGGTTGAACATCATACAAAATTGTAGCTATCCAATATACGAATTACTTCTTTTTCACAGTGTAAACAAAATTTTGATTCCAGAACACTGAAAGTTAATAGAGGTATAAAATACATTATTTTGATACCCCTAATAGTTCTGTCAATAAAAGGCTTTTATTTATTTATTTTTGTTAAACAATGATGAAGAGAATAAATTTATTAAAGCTTATTTGAGCCGTACATCACTTGCATTTATTAAAATGAGTGAATATTTTTATCTTTTTCGGCACTTAGTTCTCCATCCAACTATTCCGTATCTTGAGAGAGAATATCATAATTAAAGAAGCACTAAGTTTAATTATTTTGAAGATAAAAACTAAGAGCTTTACTTCCTTTAAAAGCAAATGTAAGGAATGCTAAGGAAAATGTCATTTTAAGATTTTTTCGGAAAATTTCGCCAAATGCAGGTAAAGAAAATCGCCAGTCTTTGGATGTTTTCGCCAGTTGGGGGGAGGAACTGATGTTAAGAAGCTGAAACACATTCGACTTTATACATATAGTATGTTGTTTATGAATAGATTCTACACTTTGGTTTATGCCATAATTACTCTTAGTTTCTATTAATTGTGTATCCCGGTTTACTATATGTACCTAATGAAGCAAGAACTCGCATAACCGAACTAATGGGGCGGGGCTATTCAAGCTTTTATGCCCGCCTATAAAGTGTACCCCTCAATGGACCCTGCCCTCTATCAGGCAATGGAAATGAATCATTTTTGTGTTCATTTCTTTTTCATTTAAATCAAGTGATGGAAATACCTTATATTTTATTTGAATGACAATTATCTTTTTAAATTATTAAACTAATGTCGCTCTAAAGTTTAGCTTCCAAATTTGGGCGTTATCACCCGCCCAAAGGGGCGTTACTAGTACGAGTGGCAGAAAGAGGATATTCAGAAACTAGATAATAAGAACACACATGAAAACTTAATTACCTAAAGATTCTTGTAAAATAATTTAAACATTCACTTGATTACTAATATTACATATAATTAGTATATTAATGTTACATATATTAATACTACAGGTAACCCTTCATGTAATTTAGCAGGAGATCCCCATGTAATTTCATTTTGAGTCTTATTCTACAAACAGGTCCCCAAATCCGTTCTCGCAGTAAGATTCTGGCCAAGTTAGCATCTTTTTTCAATATTGAGTGTGCTGTGGCAGGAATCTTTGCATGTTTTGCAAGTTCATTTTATATATGTTTTGAGAAATGTGTAATCATCGCCACGCCTTTGCGCATTGCGTGATGAGCTTTAACCAAGAATTTAATTGCAAGTGCAAGAAGTACCTATCCACCACTATCCGTTTTCATTCAATGCCTAAAGAATATTTTTCTTTTTTAAGTCACTTAACAGTTGTCACGTTTATCACTTGTCTATCATGGAGGCTGTCCCAGTCTAGTAGACGGACGGTAATATTGCTTAAAAAGTAGTGCTGTAGTGTCACCTGCGGGCGTGGTGCTAAGCGCACCTTTGATTATTTAACTAAAAACGAGCGGCCTTCGGCCTAACTTGAGGAATAGGTCCAAACTCATTCGTAGTTGATACCTAGTTGTGATAGCACGATTTTCACTCACTTACGAGCTGCAAGATGGGCAATTGCTTTTTATCACGTAGGCTGTCCCAGTCTAGTAGACGGGCGGTAATTTTGCTTAAAAAATTCTAACGTTTGCAGACAGGGTAAATAGAAGGGCTAGGTCAGTGTTTCCCAACCTTTTTTGTGCTATGCCCCATCTAATCCTCTCAAAAATTTTTAAGCTCCTCGTAGCATATACATGATATTTAATATTTAAAAATTGAAATGTTCACGAAAGAAACTTGAATGATAGCTTTTAGGAAGAAATGACTACGAAATTTTATGAGCAAACACAGCAAGTGAACTTTAAAAACGTGGAGAACTGAAATTCAAGAAAAAACTCATTTTAGTGAAAGTTTTTCATTTTAAGTATTATTAATTTTTATTTTATTATTTAAATTTAGCGAGTTCCTTGCGCTTGATACTTGCTGCAAAGAAATTTAATGTCAGGTTCCAATTTAGATAACTTGAGTCTCAAGTCTCCCGGTTTCATTATATCCAACCGTTTTTTTTTTTTTTTTTTTTTTTTTTTTTTTTTTTTTTTTAGCAAAATATGAAGATGGAAACGGTAACAATAGTTCTCTTGCAAATTTTGTTGCATTTGGATATCTGATTCTGGTTTCCTCACAAAGCTATGTCATCGCTCCTTTTATATTCAATAAAGTTTTAATTGACTCAGCATTTTGCATTTCTGCGAGTTCTTCTTTTTACTACATATTTGAAATATCAGCCAAATCCTTGGATGATGCATTGGCTGCATCATCCAAGTTGGGAAATCAATTTGTTTTAAGTTGCAAAATCTTTTAAATCAGCCGATAAAATTTTCAGATGATCGACAATAACAAGTATAGCGGTAGTCACGTCACATTTTTGGAGCCAATGAGACTTTTCAAAATTTTTTTGGTAAATAGTATATGCCTGACATAATTCAACAAAGATAATGAAACCAAATATCTTCCTTTTGCATCGATATCCACCAGCGCCCGAGCAGTTAAGTCGCTGAACACTGATAGTTTGGTCCGAGGTTCAAATCCCGCGAACGGGCTGGCTGCATGGGTGTTTTTGTAGTTTTCCCCATGTGTAACGTGTATACGAGCCAGTTTTCCTTAGAAAGTCCTCCACGAAGGCATACCTCCCCTTAGGCAGATAGCCCTAGAGGCTTTGCCGTAATTAAAATAACCTAGCCTAAGTTTTATTTGCTCCTTTAAGTTGTTTATTTAATATATTTAATTTTTCACAGATATCGGCTAAATAACCCACAATTGCCTTGTTATCATCCATTAACGGGTTTTTCATTTCAGGCTTGTCGCTTATAAAATAACTAAGAGTATCAAATCGTTCCATAAATCTTTCCAAGCAGTTCCCTTTCGACAGCCTTCTTACTTCAGTGTGAAGTACAAGTCTCATATAGTCTTCATTTTGTTCTTCATAAAATAACTTGAAAAGACGTTCACATTTGGCCCTAGCTTTAATAACATTGATACACTTTATAACTGAATTTAGTATTTCATTTAGAACAGGCGAATTGTTTTTAGCTACCAGGTTTTCTCTATGAATATCGCAATGCACAAGAAGCATTTCTAGATTCTCATCTTCAGTATATCTCAGTATATCTATCTTATTCTGAGCGGGGACTTGGTGGGTGAAGGTTCACCGTTTGATATTGTGCCTGCTTCCGATCTGTCTCTGGAGTACGTCCGTTCAACGTGGTTTGCCTGTGCGAACACGTGCATTGCTTATCTGACTGCATCAGCATTTTTTAATGCTATTTATGGTTTGTATGATTTGTGAAATGCTGATACGCTTTCACTAATTTGTTATTTTCGATTATTTTGGCCTTTTGAGTTTTAATTATAAAATTTAATACCGCGTGTCTTGCCAAATAGCCTAATTGCTGGTTACTTGTTTTTCGCCATATTACGATAAATTTCGCTTTACTGCGCGATTTAAATTAATCAGATATATTCTCTCTGTTCTGCGCGAATTTTTTTGGATTTTATAACGCACGTAGTTACCCCCAAGCTTTCACTTCAGGTGATTGTCAGGGGCCTCGTGTGTTTTCCGCCTACACATCCGTCTGTGGAGAAGGCTGTCGAGCCAGGGCTCCATTCCGGGGTGTAGGACTACTGCCTTATGGGCGCTGGATTTCTGGATTTCTCTGCGTTTTGCTTTGGCTTAGCGCGACCATGGAGAGGCTCGTAGAAAGTTACAAATTACAAATACATGAGTTGGAACAACTCAAATTGGATAAAGGTGAACTCACAGAAATTGAAACAAAATTCTTAAATTTTTTGTTAAGCTCACTTGAAATTGTCAATGCACTCCTTACTCAAAGTAAAACTGACTCAGTTTTAAATCAAGATAAGACACAACCTCAAATTCCAACCACAAGTAAAAATTACGAAGAAAATGAGAGGGCACGTAGCCCAATTAGTATTCATGATAACGCAATTGTTTCTGATGATGAAAAAACATTAGATAAAGATTCTAGCTCTGACGAAGACTATCCACAACGTTTTGGAGACAAAACAGTCCGTACAAGAAATCCCAGACAGGGTTTTAAAAAGATTAAATTAGATAATTTCACGCAAATCATTTCACCAGTTATCACTCAGAAAGATAACAATGGTACGATTGTACCGCAGGAAAATTCAAAGAATACTAGTCAAGAATCAGTCATTCCTGAACAACACACTATCTCTGATAACATTGAAATGGATACTTCTAATGCTGATGATCAGCAAAATTCCACAAATGATAATAACACACAGGTCAAAACACCTAAAAGAACAAACTCCCTCCGATAATTCTCAAAGAAACCAAATTCAAATATAAAGCGTTAACAGGATTATTCCATCAACACAAATATAAATTCATCGGACAGAATATCAAGGATGGTGTTAAAATTATTACTTCTGATCCTGACAGTTATAAGGGAATTGTTAGGATCTTAAAAGAGATGAAAGTGGAGCATCATTCGTACATTTTGCCAGAGGATAAAAATCTCAAGGTAGTAATTAATGGACTACTTCTCACGACTGAAATTGAGGAAATAAGGAAAGTTTAACTGAATTAAATTATCAAATAATTGAAATAAAGCAAATGTCACGACGTAGAGGCGGTGAAGTTCAGAAACTTCCACTTTTCCTTGTTACCCTACCTAAAAATGAAAACTCTAAACAAATATATCATGAACGCTATTTATGCGACCTCAGAGTCAAAATTATTGAATACAGAGGCCGACAGGGACCATTGCAATGTTTTCGATGCCAGGGTTTTGGCCACACTCAGGCGGGTTGTAACTATGAACCGAAATGTGTCAGGTGTAGTAAAAATCATTATGTAAAAGACTGTCCGGACAAAAATAAGAAAGATGTTCCTTTAGTTTGTGTAAATTGCGGTGGCAACCACACATCTAGTTTCAAAGGATGTGAAAATTTCCAAAAAATAAAACTGAAAAGCCTAAAACTTTTTCTAATAGAATAGTTGAAGGTAAATCTTTCGCAGCTGCTCTTTCGACTGGTATCTACACAGATACTATTACTGAGGCCAAAAAAGTTTTCACTGATCTCGCTGAACTGGTTTCAGCAATAAAATCCGCTGGTTTTTTCCAGCTCACACAACAAGTTAAGGACTTGAACAAAAATCATCATGAAAGCAATCAACCCAACAATACTGATAATGGGCCCGCACAGAATTAATAGAGCTCCTATCCAAATCATGATTTGGAATGCCCATAGCATCTTAAATAGAATCCAGGAATTTCATAATTTCTTACTAACCTATGATATTGATGTTGCTCTTGTCACCGAAACGTTTGCGACGCCTTGTATGAATATTAAGATCGCAAATTACAACTGTTACAGGTGTGACAGACTGAGTCACCGTGGTGGGGGGGCCGCTATTTACGTTAAACACTCCTTGCAATCATGCCTGATTAGCGAAGATAGAGGTAACGGCTACGAAGCTGTAACAGCTTCTGTTTTATTACCAAATTATGGCATAATTTATTTCATTGCATTGTATAACCCTCCACACATTCCTATTGATGAGCATAAACTCGCTGAATTGCTGCCTAATTCAGAACATATCATCTTAGCTGGCGATCTCAACGCGAAGAATGTAGAGTGGGGTTGCAGACGCACCAACAGAAATGGAGAACTTTTACTAGAATTTATTAATAATTATCCTATTTATTTTTATGCGCCTACTGAATATTCCTATCTTCCTGATGACCCTCGAAAAGGAGACATCCTGGATGTTCTTCTTACCACCACTTCAATCCCGATTTATCTTGATGTGAAAGTTGAATTAACTTCAGATCATGTGCCGGTCTTAGCTACGCTTGGTACAAATAAAAACACTGACGAAAGATTTAAAATCGCTACGGACTGGAATAAATATTATAATTTCCTCTTTGAAAACCCTCCGGCTATTAAGCAACTTAAAACAAAATTTGATATTGACTATGCAATTCATGTTCTCAATAATAGTATACTTAGTGCATATAACAGGGCTACTAAGAAAATTCCTGCTGATAAGTACAGTGCTAGATTGCCTAGTAACATTAGAAACCTGATTTCACAAAGAAACAAACTGCGCAAAAGATGGCATATTGCCTGGGATCCTAGGATCAAAAAAGAGTTAAATAAACTGAACAGAGAAATAAAGAAAAGTATTTATAAACACAGGGATGAGTCTTGGAATGCAAAAATTGAAACATTCAATGAGCCAAATAATGCATTCTGGTCTTTTGCAAAGAATCTTCGAGGCAAAAAACCGAACAATAAACCAATTTACGGTGATAATATTATAGCTGTCACTAATAAAGACAAAGCCAATGTAATGGCTGACTTTTTAGAAAAACAATTTGTTCCTAACCAAGATCCAAGCGACCCTTTATTTTCATATGACACTAGATATTTTATTCAAGACTGGATTAATGGCCCGGGACCCAAAAACAAGACTAATTATACTTCACCTAATGAAGTTAAGGAAATTATCAAAAGAATGAAAAATAGAAAAGCTCCCGGTTTTGATAACATCACTAACGTCGCCATCAAAAACTTGCCTATTAATGTTATCAAGAAATATGTCAGCATATTAAATGCCTGTCTTGAAAATAATTATTTCCCAGATAAATGGAAAACTGCTAAAGTAATTTTATTACCCAAGCCTGGTAAAAATGCTACCTCCCCGGAGGGTTACAGACCAATTAGCTTACTGCCCGGTCTGGGCAAAATCTACGAACGAGTTATCTATAAGAGAATCGAGCCTTACATGGATAAGATACCTCCTGAACAGTTTGGCTTCCGTAAGAAATTGTCTACGACCAAGCAGCTTGTCCGACTATGTGAATACATCGGTTCTGCACTTTTTAAACATCAGAGTGTCGCCTTACTCATGCTAGACGTGGCGAAAGCTTTCGACCGCGTCTGGCATGAGGGGCTTATTCTCAAGCTTATATCCTTGGATTTTAACAGAGATCTGATATTACTCATTTATTCTTTTATTAAACACAGAAAATTCTTCGTAAATATTGGTAACGACAACTCTGATCCCAGAAGACTCAATGCTGGTGTAGCTCAATGATCAATTTTGGGACCAATTCTTTTTATATTCTATGTTTCTGATTTCCCTAAAATTTGCACAGACTCTAATTTTTATTTAGGATGTTACGCCGATGATACGGCGCTTGCATACAAATCTCACAATCAAGAACTTGCCATTTCTAAATTGCAGGATAAAATTCCAGAAATTGAGCAATGGTGCACAAAATGGCGCATTGCCATCAATGCACAAAAATCCCAGCTTATAATTATGGGAAAAAGGCACTCTAGAAGTCCATTTGTTAACAAAATTAAAATCTTTAATGTTGAAGTTCCGCTTGTGAACAAAGCTACTTATCTTGGAGTTATTTTAAACAATAAATTCACATGGAAAGACCACATCCAAAAAGTAAGAGGCAAAACAGTTGCGGCTATCAAAGACCTTATTCCATTAATCGGAAATAATTCAAAACTTGACCTACGAAGAAAAAGACATATTTATACTGCCATTATTCGGCCTATCTTTTCTTACGCGTCTCCTGCCTGGGCGACTTATTCGAAAAATGAAATCAAGAAGTTGCAGATCACTCAAAACAAATTTTTAAGGCAAATCACCAATGCTCATTTTTATGTTTCCAATGAAACTCTGCACAGAGACTTAAAAATAGAGAATGTCGAGAATTTTCTCCATAATGCAAATCGGAAATTTTTTGATAAGGCGAGAAACTGCTCGTACATGAATCATTTCAAGGTTTTCGACTACACCGTATTTCCAGAAGACATTAAAATCAGACCATTAGCGGCCTTCCTTACCAGGGACACTAATTTTCCTACTTAAACTATCTTTCATGAAACTTCATCTTTTGTATATATTGTACATAAATTGTCGTATTATAACTCGTATTATTTTGTATTTTGCATTGTTTTTGCTCACTTTTTGTATTTTCCGTATGTATTAACTTATTGTTTTTTGTTAATATTTCATGATTTATCGTAACATACCTATCAGGAATAACTTTTACCCTGACACTTCACACATTGCTGCCTCTCCTGGTTTTGGGCTTTAAGTTCGATTCTCTGCTTGTGGCATCATGTAGTCACCCCCTCTTTTTTCATTTCCTATTGCCTCCTATCACTCGGTCCAGACACTTTTTATGTCATGTGCCCAATGGGCGTACTTGTCATGAGCCGGACACGTTGCATCACATGCAATATTTCGGCATAATTTGTAATGAATGAATGAATGAATTCTCATCTTTAATCTTTCCTATCCGCTTTTTGCTTTAGTGTTTGTATTGTGTATAAAAATTATGAAAACCAAAAAATTTTAAAATATAAAATAGAAAAAAGTTATAAAAACCTAAAAACTTATAAAAAATTATGATACTTAAGTTTTTACTTTCTTATCTCTATCCCTAAGCTTTCTCGAGCCTGTGGCTCCCTCTATTGAGCATCAAGTAAATCACTTACGCCAAATTTTTCCTATTTCTGCACACTTTTAGTAATTCTGATGTGGAGGTAAATGGTTTTGAACCATAGGCACTCCGAAATTTTCAAATCATTGGCATTGGTCTCATCTTTAATCAATTTTAAGCAACCATTTTTCTTACTCCCTGCTTTATTTTATTTTTCAGCCATCATATTAGGAGCACCATCTGCAGTACAAGATGTATTATATTTTTTATTGGTATATTTTTGGTAGGGTACGAACTGCGCCAAATTTGATCGAAAATCCCCGTCCCCCTCTTTTCTAATCCACGAACTGCGCGACGTTTCCTGTCCCCCATTTCTTTCCAAGAAGATTGGGTGCTACAAAAAGTCGTTTATCGCCATTAATGAGACATTCTATTGAGACTTCAAGCCTTTATTTTCGTTTATCAATATTGTAAAAATTGTGCATGTAAAATAAATATTAACTTAAAGTCTGGCGTGTGCTAAAAATATATTTTAATACTAGAAACGTTTAAATATTTATTCTGTTTTCCACCTGATGTACTTTGGCATACATTTAATTTCTAATACACATTTAATTAATAAATTAATAATTATGAGCGTCAGCAGAATTTTCATAATTAACAATAAAAAAAATAAATACATAAACTCCCTTATATTCGTATCCTGGGATTTTCAGTTCCCTTTTAATCCATTCCTTTTTCACATATTGTTGCACTGTACTCAAGTTTTCATGTATGTAGAATTTATATACTTTGTATTGTATTTATGCCAATTTATATTTAAATGATAATTTTTACAAATTCTTGCATCATAACTCTAGTTAACAGAAGATGTTTCTAACACGTTGGTAAAGCTTAACCTTCAGCATGCAGCTTATTTTCTAACCTAGTTTCAGGCTGAATTATTTGTAAAATTAATTATTTGAAATGATTTGTTAACAAAGATCGTCGCTGAATCACGCTAATAATATTTCTAACTGTTTTAATTTGTAATGCAACGAGTTCATGTGATTTATAATGTAATTCATTTATAATTTTTTCAGCAGTAATGAAATTAATAGCAGATACTGATAATGATATACATTTAGATTAAAATGATTTAGATTGCCATTCCCTTCTTCACTCATGCTTTTATGCTACATTCCTAATATTTCATAATGGCATACAGGTAAATTTAACTCATTCACTAAACATGTAAATCTCTAATTCAGCCCACTCTTGTTCTTATGTGTGCTGTATCTTCTATTTTCTTTAATATATTGTTCAGCCTAATTTCAAAGGGTCTTGCGGAAAAGTGACTAAACGTTGGTAGTTCGACCCGAGTTTCTAGTCCCAGTGATCCCCCAGCTCTTTCTTTTTTTGTACTTATTTACTGTGTAAAAATGTAGCGTAAAAATACTTTCGTAATTTATTCTTTAAAAATATTGCAAAAATTTTCACCTTTACCTTAGCATATCTTTTTACAAATCCCTCTAATAAGAAAAAATAAGGAAAGAAATTAACTCGGTTTCGCTGATTGATACCTCGGTGCAAATTATATGTAACATTTTCCCAAAAGCATAGAGTTTTATATGGATATCAATAAATTAAGGATTATTTCTCCATCTAATTTACTTAACATGTTTATTCCAAAATTTTCTTTTCACACTGTAGCGCTTAACTTTATGAATTTTCTATAATCATTCAATTTCTCTAGCCATGGCAACTTTGCATACTTTCTGACAAGTAGTTATATTTTTAACCACTGTATTTTAATTCCTGTTGACTATCAGTACGTTATTGACTTGTTTCATAAGTGCAACTTTTATTTTATACGCAAATCTACGTAAAATAGCCTTAAAACTTCAGTTATGCAGATACCTGATCGATTGCTTGTTTTAGATTGAATGAAATTAAGATTAAGGATATTGTTAATTAGCTTGTTATTAATTTAATTATACATTTCTAATTAATTATATTCAGATATTTCCAAGTATATTACTCAAACGTTTGCATCCCAATTTTTAATTTTTGGTTAAAAAATAAACTTTTATTTATTGAGAGGCCTGATTGATTATATTAATTTGCAGTATTGTTTATCTTATTCCTTTCTTCTATATAAATCTTAGAAAAACTTCTTAGCATAATAATTTTAATTTATTTAGAATTTATACGTCAGTGCTCCAAATGCATAGTAATGTTGTTATAATAGATTTCATGCTAAGCTTTTTTTAAATTTAACTAAATTTAATTTCTGCAAGCATTTACATGATTACTTTAATTAACAAAAAATATTTTTAGCACACTTGGATATGGAATAATTTTTTGCACTCTATTAAATTTTCCAGTCTAGTTCAGACATCTTGACTATTATTGATGTAATTTATTAAAAATATAATTTGTATGCTTTATAATTATTTAATTTATGATATTGCTATAATAAATGATGTTTGTAATGCTAATATGTATGTTCACCAATACCTTTTATTTTCTTTGTTAGCTCTCGCATTTGTTACTGTTATTCAAGTAATTAGCCTGCTTGTTAAATATTTTTAACTTGTTCTTGTGATATGTAATCCTATTTATTTATTTTTGTTTTCCTCTTGGCTACTATTGGCTTCGAAAAGTTAAATTGTAACCCTGTAGGCAGCAGGGCAAAGAAATTTTGATTGGCGCAGTTGGACTATAGCTCGACCCGGGGGGGGGGTTCATTAGCGCAGTTGGAGTACACCCATATTTTTTATATCTAAGTAATTTTGTAGCTTACTATAAATATTTTAGGAGGTAGTGGTGCTTTCTAATGATTTACAGAAGAACATTTCTTCGGCAAAATCCCACTTATGAATATATCTTACATAAGTTACAAGTACGGCCTCACTGTCTCTCCAAGTTGGTTCATCCCATTTGTACCGAAATTTTTTTTTTCATCTTTTCAACAAGTCGTGTTTCAATATCCTCATTTAATCTTTCTTCTGCAAATAGTATTTTTATTTAGTGGCATAACTTTAACGTCATTGTCATCTTTTTCTAGAACAGTTTTCAATGCTGATATTGATGGTTTGATTCAATTCTCCCCTATAGTACGGCTTTTCCCAGATTAAGCGATGAGTAATGAAATTTGATAATAGCCTCAAGAGGACGATTAACATTTGCATTATGAGCAGTAAATAGAGACTTTAATATTACTCTTTTTTCAAAAATTTTCCTTAAAGTGTGAAAATAATTCAAAATCTGAATTAATATCAGCATTATGTTTCGCTTTCAAATGTGCCTCAAGACGACCTAGTTTCATTGATTTGTTGGTCAGGCATTATTGGCATAAAAGACAAAAGTTGACCGTTTAATGGACCAGGTATGAAACCAAATTTTAAATATGCCTCCGAATACCGTCGAACATTTTTTTCTTGCTTGCACCCCACATTTCACTAAGGGCTGAAAAAAATAAATATAAGATCAATATAAACATAGCTGAAAGCAGCTGCTGCTGCCATTCAAGGGAAGAATAATATACCGGTTGCCATTCCTATAGTAAAAAATAAAATAAATTCGTTGGCTGAAATGTGCGAGAAACGTCTGGAAAGCATAATGTGTCAGTTATTTAAATGCCTTTAAAAGCATTTAAATGTCCATGTCTACAGCGAGAATTCTTTATAAAATATTTAAAATGCACCGCAATTTAAAAACTTTTTTTACGTATACATCACTTACATTTTTCTTTATTTTGGGGAATAAAAAATGAAATTTCGAAAAATTTTGACTTCATGAAACATATTTAGAACGTCCTTTATCCCCTTAAACTCTGGACGAGTCCATTTTCAAAATACCCCCTTAACAGTCGCATTGCCCCCTTGTGGGGCGTGGGCCCGACGTTGGGAAACACGGGGCTAAGTCATTCTTTTGTTCGACTCCTCGCCGACGCGAGCCTCATGAAGGGGGTTCAGGGCAACACCTCCTTCTATAAGGAGGTGTTGTTCAGGGCCGCCGCTACCATGTGTCCGGTGTGTTCAAAACACACAGGCGGCCGATTATGAGAGGCGGCCACGGACCGGCGATTTTTAAGCAAAAAATCATACTCACCGAGTTTTATTGAAAATAAATCTTCCAAAACATAAACTCATCAAGCTTTAATAACGAAAATAAGCCGAACTTATGTCTTCGCAAATTTGTATTGTATTACAGTATTGTAACAACATAAGGAAATAAACACTTGAGTCGTCAAATTTTGTTCTTTATTGGGTTATGGAATATACGCCGATGCAGCAAAGAATTGATGATTGAAAAATATTACAGCGGACCAAACTAATAATTGGGGTTATTAGTTCCTGAAAATGACCAATTGTTGGTTAATACTTGCTGTGGCAAACAGATGGCACTCCCCCTATACGAGGAGGGCGTTCTTCCTTCCTCCTAGAGACTCGACCAAAGAAAGTCTAAGTAAAGAAGGAAAGGCTCCATACACGTAATGTAAACCAGTTTGTCTTCTATGCCGCTAGAAAGAAGAGGGACAATTCGCCAAGGGATTTGTGATGTACCTGACCAAGATTTTCCACCTCCGCCACGTGTACAAGAAATTGAGGAACACGGGTTAAGATGAATCGTTCTTTGACTTTTTGCGATAATTTAAACTCGAATTTTCGTGCTTTTTTGCTTTACTAGTTGAACTTGTGTTATCCATATCGCGGTTTGATGTCTGATTTTATATCTGTCAATATGTAGTAAACAAAAATTGGAGTCACACAGCTTGATAGCACTCTTGATAAACGTGACCGTCGAACCTGTTCGAACTTCGACATCAGCTTCGAGCTTTGGGGCTTTTGGGCGACAGATATTTCACGCATGCGCAGTTGTGTCCCTTTTCGTTCGGAGAGAGCCACTCCTGCTGCTGCGAAGCTTTCCTTCTTAACAATACATGTTCTTTGACTCGACAGACGAAAAGGAGACATCAACAAGCGCATGCGCAGATATATTTAGCTGCGCCTTAATTTTCTTACAGTTGTGTTGTAAATTTGTAGTAGATGCGAAGAATAGACCACTGCAAGTGTGAGGTAACAAATTTTAATTTTAGTTTAAACAACCCCGTGCGATCGCATAGTTTTGCCGATTTTGCGTGTGCGATGTGAAGATGTTATATTTTAATGAATATACTGACTTTTTGTACTTTGTACTTTAAAAAGTGTTACCGTTTTGTTACATTGACACTTACATACTTTTTACCAAAAACGTGCGTAGATTCAGTGCAGTTTTGTATACTACTATTTAGGTTTTCATTTTCGACCCTTAAAAATGTCTGCCAGAAAAACTAAAAGACTGTCAGGTTATCAATATAAACAAAAGAGGAAAGCTAGGCTTGAAGAACAGCAACAACAAAGCGGTGCCTTAGAAAAATATTTGAAAACTGGAAGTGATAATAGTGATATTATAAGTGACAATTCAACAACAGAAATTTCAAGAAATGTAAGTAATAATGACAATGTAAATATTGTAAATTTTAGTGCATCAACTTCTGTGGGTACCGGGTGCCTAAGAGATGAATCTGTAGTGTGCTGGGAAGCAGGGAAAGACATTTCATTTACTGAAAAAAATCATGATGTTGATAATCACGAAAAAGAGAAAAGGGAAGAATGGGAGAAGGAAAACGTAGAGCTGACAACTGAAACAGGTAAGGACATGGATGCTTTAACTACTTTTAAATCTTTAGAAAAAGACGACGCTCTTTGCCTAGTTTCTGACGATCCTGGTAAATGGCCTATAAACCTAACCTACAGTCAGGTACAATATATAATTGAAAATTTCCCAAGTCAAGTTCAAAACATAGCATTTCCCAGAGATGAGCAAAATAAAAAATTTTCAGAGTCATATTTTTACCGTACTTTAAGCAATGGTGAAAAAATCCACCGTCCTTGGTTATTATATTCTTTATCTTTAAATAGTGTTTTCTGTGCTCCATGTAAACTATTTTGCACCGATGTCACAGAGAAAAAGGAGCGTATATATGGTAAAGAAGGAGTGAACGATTGGCAACAGTTATCTTTAATCTTGAAAAGGCATGAGAGCAGATTAATCCACATTAAATATACTAAACAAATGCATGATTTGAGTGTAGCACCGAAAAAGGGTACGACAATCGACTCGTCCAATCAGCGATTATACGAACTGGAAAAAATCATTGGCGTGCCGTTATTGAAAGATTGATGCTTATTGTCAGATATTTATCTCGTCAGTGCTTGGCCTTTAGGGGTTCCACAAAAACTGTTTCAGCCAGATAATGGAAATTTCCTTCAATTGACTCAAATGATTTCCAAATTTGACGCAGTTCTTTCCGAACATTTACGTAGAATACAATCCAAAAATTACAAAAATGCGCCTCACTATCTAGGTTGGGAACACCAAAACGAAATGATTAAGTTATTGGCAACAACTATACAAGAACAAATATTAGACAGAATACGAGAGGCAAAATATTTTTCTATAATTTTAGATTGTACCCCAGATATTTCACATACTGAACAAATAACTGTTATAATTCGATGTGTTCCTTGCGTCCCACCAGTTAAGATTTATGAACATTTCTTGGGATTCTGCCCAATTACAGATACAACTGGTTAAGGATTATATGAATTTATAGTAAAAAACCTTCAAGAGCTAAAACTGGATATGAATAATTTACGTGGACAAGGTTATGACAATGGGGCTAATATGCGAGGACTACAGAAAAAAATTTTGGACGCTTGTCCCCGTACATTTTTTATTCCTTGTATAGCTCACAGTTTAAATCTTGTTGTGAACGACGCTGCTAAAGTAAGCTTCGAAACAGTTCTTTTCTTTTTTACTTAATTCAGGAATTGTACGTTTACTTCTCAGCATCAAATTATAGATGGAGTATTTTATTAGCGCATATTCCGAAACTTACATTAAAGCCATTATCAGATACAAGATGGGAAAGTCGTATAGAAGCAATCACACCACTTAAAACACAATTAGGTGAAATATATGATGCTCTAGCAGAATTAAAAGATGCTTATCCATAAGCTCAGCAATTTCCTGCTCCCGGTCAGCTTTATTCAACTTATGATCTCATACCTTTACCGTAGAACATTCCAAGTAAAGTGTGGAAATGCAATTTCCTACAGTGGTGTCCCGCAAGGAGCAGTCCTCGCTCCCTGTCTTTTCAATATATTTATAAATGACCTCCCAAATCCCTTGGATTCCAAGATTCTAAAATACGCCGACGACACGGTCGTACTTACGGATTCTGTCAGCCCGCCTCTTGCAATAGAAAAACTGCAATTCAAAGTAAATATCGTTACGAAATGGTGCGAGGATTGGAAAATCAATTTAAATTCTAGTAAATGCTGTGTTGTGCTTTACAGACGCTACAGGCAGAATGTAATTGTTAATACTGATATCAAAATTAAAAACGATACAGTTCCGATGGCTGACTCCTATAGTATAACTTATCGATAAAAATCAAAAGAACACTGTATCTGTCCTTAATCAGACCGATTATGTTATACGCAGTGCCAGCATGGGCGACAGCTAACAAGACTGAGCGTGCTAAACTAGACATAATAAAAAATAAAATACTTAGAGCGATTGTGAACTCACCGTGGTTTGTGAGGAACTCTCAAATTCAGGAGGATCTGAATGTGAAGGCCATGTATGAACAAATTGTGATCACTTCACATAATTTCTTTGAAAGCCTTAGAACCTCTTCCTACGCTTCTATTAGAAGCCTGTGCGATTATGACCCTACTGTTGAATATGTGGTCAAAAGACCCCGCACCATACATCACAACCCGTCTTGGTAGTTGTATTTATGTAAATAGTTTTCAGCTTTTTTCTGTGTTTTATAATTACGACTTTTGTTATTTTTGAATGCAACATCTGCCACCACGACCAGGAATGCCAGTCCCAAGCTCTGAAAGTTTTTTACGCCTCCGGGTGACAGATGTACATAAAGTACATCTCTTTTATTTTACTACCGTGATTGGCCTTTGGCAACTCTGAACTTTTGGTAATAACTCTGTGTAGTTGAAACCAAGTGCGAGCGAAAGCAATCGGAAAAGATGATGCAACTAGGGATATAACTAGGAGAACTTTGGCAAAGTCACTGGGTAAAAAAATCAGTACCTTTAAATTTCAACAATAATCTGGCATGCAATTCTTAATAAAGTCAACGTAGTGAGTAAACTTTTACAAAGTCCAAAATTAAACATTAAATCTTCAGCCGAAGCCCTAGAAAATTTAAAAGACTACTTTGTTGAAATAAGATGTGACGAACATTTCAAAATATTTATGGATGCTGCAAAACAAATTGCTGCCGAAGTTGAACTAGAAGCAGAATTTCTTCATCCAGCAGCAAAACGCATTGGAAGAAGAAAAAGAAATTTTGATTACGAACACGAGAATGAAAGCATTTTAGATCCAGAGAGTTCTTTTAAAGTCAACTTTTACTTTAAAATTTTGGATGCAACAATTGGGGCTATAAATGAGAGATTTCAATTATTATACCAACATATTAACATCTTTAAAATTTTATATAATATACCCGAATATGGCGACCTTAAAGACAATGAACTGTGTCGAAGCGGAACAGACCACTGTGCCGAAGCGGAACTAGCCTTGAAAGACAAGAAGCTAAATCATAGCGACATTAACGGGGCGGAATTATTCGAAGAAATTAAAGCTATGCAACCCCATCTTAAAACTAATATGAATACAATTGGAATTCTTGAATACATACTAGAAAATAATTTATCGTCATTTTTTCCCAATTTAACCGTACTAATTAGAATTTTCTTGATCTTACCGGTCACTGTTGCAACTGGAGAACGTTCATTCTCCAAGCTCAAGTTGATAAAAAACTATCTTAGATCATCCATGAGTCAGGAAAGATTATCGGCTTTGGCAACTCTTTCTATTGAACACGAATTGTGCGATACCATAGACCTTAATAGTGTGTTAAAAAAATTTTCGGAAACAAAATCTCGGAGAGTGCAATTTTAACTTTTATCCTAAAAACAATTTGAGAAGTGTTTTAAAGCTCCCAGGTTCTTTTTTCACCATTATAAGGTAAGTTTTTTTTTAAAAACCCGTTTGATTTAGTTCCCACAATTTTACTAATTTTTCTTTATATTTTTAAAACGATTTCGTTAAAAATTATCTCTATTTTATATTAAGACATTGAGTTTTGAAGTTTTATAATTGAAAACAAATATTTTTAAGACAAATTTGCTGAAAAATTATTCTTTGGAAAACCGTAGAAATTTACATAAATTGTATTCCATTCCAACGATCTTCATTTTGTACTCTAGAGGAGGGGGGGCGGGGCGGCGAAAATTATGTGGGCACACAGGCGGCCATCACCCTAGCGGCGGCCCTGGGTAAACTGAAAGTAATCTGACGTATCTGTGTTGCACCTGCTCTGATTTCGCGCGTTTAAAAACTGTAGTTTCATTCAATTGCGAGACGATTTTCTGGAGGTCGCATATCCCAAATTAATTTTAATCATACATATTTGTTTTCTAATAATGCAAATATTTAATAATTTGTGTATTTATATATATAATTTTAGTCAGTTTTCTATACCATGTGCAGCTCCCGGGCAACATTTGCTGAAAAAGAATAAATTTTCTAACTGAAATGGCAGAAATAAAGTGTCAACTCCACTGCAGAAAATTCAGTCAAGAAACCAAATATTCATCAGTTCTTTTACTTAAAAAAGTCTAAATGATCTGCTGTTCCAAGGCCAAGATTTTTTTTAATGTCTTTTATTTCAGTTTTCCTTTTAAATTCTATATTTAAATTATCCTTTATGTAATATGGCTTCTTGTGCTGTAGCAACGTGCCGTAACACTTATAGAAATACGAAAGGAAGAGATATTGTATTTCATGCTTTCCCAAAGGATAATTTGCTTTTGTCGAAAGAATGGATACATAAATGTTGAAGGCAGGATTCTATTAATGTGAAAAAAGCAAGAATTTGCGGCGAACATTTTCTGTGCGGTGATTATGAAGATGACATGAGAAATCGCTTGCTTGGATTGCCGCAAAAGAAACTGTTGAAATGCAATACTGTGCGAAAGTAAATTTATCGTGTACAGTAAACGAAATAACATCAAGAAATCGGAGACATTTGAAAAGAAAACTAATACAGAGTGCTTTTGAAAGACTACACGAATTAATTTATTCTGAGGCCGAGAACGAAATTGAAGCTGACAATAATAAATCAAATGTGAATGATTTTGAAATAAAATTCACAAGTGACAAAGCCCTAAGTCACAATAGACCCACCAGCGGCCGAGCGGTAAAGTCGCTGAACACTGGTAGTTCGGTCCGAGGTTCGAATCCCGCGAATGGACTGGCTGCATGGGTGTTTTCGTGGTTTTTCCCATGTGTAACGTGTATACGAGCGAGTTTCCCTTAGAAAGTCCTCCACGAAGGCATCTCTCCCCTTAGGCAGATAGCCCTAGTGTGCTTTGCCATAATTAAATACACCACACCACACCTAAGTTACAATATCTCTGAATGACCTAAGTGTACAGATAAACAAGAATGTATTGATAATTTGAAGAACAAAATAATATCCTTAGAAAATTGTAATAAAATATTGAAAAATAGAGAAAAGAAAAATTTTATAGAATGTTTGCTCAGCGACAAAGATGGTGGACGATATCTAGAAAGAAATTTGTACTGGAAATTCAGAAATTAAAATCTCAAACAGCGAAATTTAGGAAAAAACAGCACAGATCGGAGAATTTCGAAAAACGTCTAAAGCATATTTTTACAAAGACGCAGATTAACGCATTGCTAGAAGCGAAGGAAAAAATCAGGTGGACTAGTGAAGATATTTGACGTTGCATTGTCATAAGAGCTCTGAAGAATACGTTTCTTAAATAGAAATGCATATGTTTCAGGGCCGCCGGAAGCGGGCTCGCAAGGCCTTCTTTGCAGACGGGCGCCGACCAAGGGAAGGGCGCCGACCAGCGAACGACACAGAGCATTTTTTTTTAATGCAAAAGAATGTGCATTTATCGGGGAATGTTCCTTGAATGCTTACACAGGACAGGGACCATGGGAGTCCGCGCCCCCTCCCAACACCTCCTAACAGAAGGTATTGCCCCTCCCCACCTTTCCCCTCCAGCTCATCCATCAATGCCTTGTCACCCATCCGTCAATCGTCAGGGATATTCCATTTTCGTATTTACTGAGTCACTGAGTGGTTGGCGAAGAAAATTTTCGATGCACAATAACCTTACTACTATTGGAAAAGAAAAGTCCATTTGATGAAGTACGTTCTTATTTTATTTTACTTAATATAATTTCTATTTATCCTTATTTTATCGTTTATATTATATTTTTATTTAAAATGTATACAGTGAAATACGGGTTTTTTTTCTTGAAAATTTCTGTGAGGACGGGAAGGGGGGAACGGATTAGCCCTTTCTATCAGGGAAAATTTGCCATTTTGCCATATGTAAGAATGAACACAGGCACCAACTTTTCATTTTCTTCACGGGAGTTGGAGGGGAGGGCAAGATTTTGCATGGACGAAAACGCAAAACTCTATAGAGCAGTGCTTCTCAACCTTTTTTCACCGGTAAAACCTACGAAAAAATTTCGCGGACCAGTGTGTTTTTTCCCTCCCCCCCCGAAAAAAAACTTTACAAAGTATTCAAGAATTACTACATAAGTGAGTTGTAATATTATTACCATTTGCCTACAATCATATTTAAATATATGTGCCTTTCGTTTCCTTCTTACTCCTGGTTATTGATTTTTAATATACCTATAGTTAAAGAAATAGTAGTTATAGCACAGTATTAAACTCCATGGTTATTAAAAACTTACGCTGATGTATAGTTTTCAGTTGTCCAAACACGCAGAAGAATGTAAGCAAGATAAAAACTGAAACCTACCCTAAGACGCCTTAAACAATACGATAGATATTCATCGTTCAAGTAATCAGCAATACTCGAGGCAGACAGAAGCACACTAGCTGGTGTACTAAGTGTACGGCACGGCAATTTATAAAAGGCGATTAGGTACCTAGTTGCCAGGTTGTTATATTTTTATCACCGATCATATTATTTTATAAACTAGTGAGCTATTGTTATTGTAATGTGGGTGCTGTTGTAATACCGGTAATTTCGGTTTTCGACAGATAGCTGGATATTTCGCTATCTGGACACTTGTATAGAGAGTTTATTTTCTATTTCGGGGGGGGGGAGGAGGTTGCCGGTGTTTATAGTCTAAGTCCAAATTCTCAACATTTATACAATTTATTTAATGACTAGACTCCCCAATTATGGTGTGTTCGCGCCATGGACCTTATAAGAAATAGACAAACCCAAACGGGTTTTCTCCCTCGTCTGATTCCCTGCTGGCTGTCACCTTGATCACATCCGGAGGAGTAGGGACGACTTGCAGAAATTTAACATTGGTTGCCTATTGCAGCGTGTATAATTGTCAAGAGAAAGCTGGTTGTAGCGCCTCATTTCACAAATTAGAATTTCTACATACTTTTATTTTTGAAATTGAGATTGATTTTTAAAAATTTAGCATATTTATCAAGCATAATTAACGTTCCAAATAATTATAAAGCTATTGCATGGTTTCAGGGCTGGATAATTTTTTAGCATTTCCTATGTTGTAAGGAAATTTATAACTACTTCTTTTAGAAAAACATATTTTAAATCTGAACTAATAAAAAATTTCAAACAAGCAATTTTCTCTTGCAATTTTCATGCTTTTATTGATGTAAATAAGTAAAAAGTACTAAAATATTTAAAAACGAATTTTTGAAAGTTTTGTTTAAAATTCTAAATTGTGCTGCTTTTTTTAAATTATAGATGAGTATTATAGCATAATTTCTATAAAGGAATTTTAGTTTAATTATATTTCATAATATATCACAGTGATAAACACTTTTGACTCCTTAAAAGTTTTTTATACATTTAATTCTAATATTAAAATTGTATTTAACCGTACTAATTAATTTTGCTTGTATTTTATAGCGATTATTTTGTAAAATTTATTTTTAGTTCTGTATAACATTTTTTTATTTACTGTTAATTTAATTTGTTAGCCCAAAGCGGTGGTAGCTTAGAAAGGCTGTTAGTTTCGAAGCGGAATTTTGCGCTGTTTTACTATAAGTGTCCGTGTCTCCTTGCAAATTGTTGTTACCAAATATTATCGCCCTGTATTATATGCAAAGAAATTAAATAATGAAGAATCTGCATGAATACATGTATGTTTCTTGCACTGTGACAAAAACGACAGTATCTAGAGCCATCAAATTTTGAATAATGTAATCCTCCACCCCATGGGCATCTGGACGGCCGAATTTCGAATTTGTTTTAATCTATTTCATATTTTGTAAAACTTTAGCAAATTTTTTATTAACAAACTCAACGAGTTCAAAGCGAGCGAGCACTGTACGGAAAATAACAGTTTTATCTCCAGTGCGGAAATTCTAAAGATATGCTGTATTCAAATGTATGTGGTTTACGAAGAACATGATATTCAATAAATATAGATAACACACAAAACTTTAAATAAAGGTTCCTTTGCGCGTAATATAAAATCTGAGTACTTCTAGATTTTATTTTATCTTTTTTTTCCCCTTCATTAAGCTCAGAAAATTTTATGCTCTGAATTTTATGAATTATTAAAGTAACTAATCCACTTTAATGTTAATAACTTAATGATCACATAATTAAATAAATATGATGTTTTTGTAATGTTATTATAGTTTGGAAACTCATTGCCTGAAAATGTTCATTAAATTTAAAAAAAAAAAATAAAAAAAATATCAGATCTTGTTTAATTTTACCTTATTTATTTCAAAGCATCACGTACTATCAATCTTATTTAATTTTACTTTATTTTTACGCAAAATAAAGTTCATAAATTTTGTGCTTAGAATTTTTACCGTTTTAACAAAATAAAGATGTTTGTACAAGAATTACGCGGAAAAAAATGCGCGAAATGCAGTTAAAAAGTGCTTTTATGAGATAGATTAAATCCTATTTGGAAAAAACTGTGGCTTTCATAATCTCATCACTATACAATATATCCCATTTAATAATTAAAAAGAGTTATGTGATACAAACGCCATAGATTTCAGTGTTAAAATTAAGCAGATCGTCCCTACTCTTTTTTGCCGACATGTCGGTGACGCGCGCTCCGCCTACTGGGTTAGTCTATCTCTTATAGGTCCATGGTTCGCGCACGCTTTTGTACAGAAAGACAAAAGGCATATAAAAAGCCGCTTGAGGACCTTACCCTAGGCGCATTTGACCGCGTCTGGCATAGAGGACTTATTTTTAAGCTCATCAATTTGAATTTTCCACGGGAAATTATTTTCATCCTCAGCTCATTTTTGAACTCCGGAACTTTTTCAGTGCGGCAAGGAGATTCCAGTTCAAACCCACATCAAATTTACACTGGTGTCCCACAAGGAAGTATCCTTGAACCAATATTTTATATTTTATACGTAAATGACTTCAATTCGTAAATGACCAAAATTCAGTCAAGACCCTAATATTATGTTAGCATGCTACGCGGATGACACCGCCATCATCGCGAAGTCCAGACGACCAAACCACGCCTTGGAAAAGATTCAGCAGATTATTCCTAATATTGAAGCATGGTGTCAACGATGGAAAATTCAGATCAACCCGGAGAAGTCAAAAGTTTTAGTTATCAGAAAATTCAAGACCACAGACCCTCTCACCTGTAATGTTACATTCTTCGGGAAAACAGTCCCTACTGTAAGTACGGCAAAATACCTAGGAGTCATTTTAAATCGATCGTTTACCTGGAATACACACATAAACAGTGTGTGTGGAAAAGCGTACGGCATTGTGAAAAAGCTTTACCCTCTACTTTCTAAGGACTCTGGATTAAACCTTGCACGCAAAAGAAGGCTTTTCACTGCAATTGTCAGGCCTGTTATCATATATGCCTCCTCGGCCTGGGCAAGTGCTAAGGCAAGTGAAATTCATCGGCTCCAAGTTCTGCAAAATAAGATCCTGAGAACCATCACTAACGCCCCATACTATATTAGAAATGAAGATTTACATCGCGACCTTCATATTGATTATATCAAGGACTATATCCAAGATAAATGGAAATTTTTCAGGAAAGCAAAGACCAACAGTACAGCTAACTTTGGGTATATTCTGAGCTACGAAATCATCCCGGACGATTTGCTCATCCGACCTTATGCTGCACACTCAATTAGGCAAGCCAATAATTAAGTGTTACTCGTCTGTACTCCATGCTGACGCTCCGTGTGCATCTTTCCATATCATCTTTTCTGACAAGGATTCCAATCTAGATTTCGACCAATCACAGTGAAGTGCTACGAGCACAGGCTACGAGCATCTTACGGACATTGGAGTAATTACTCTGGACTTGGTCTTGGTTGGACCAGTGTTGCAAATAGCTCGCGTCAGCTCCTGAGCCCAGGCGAAAATTGCGCCGTAACCCCCTTTTCTCCCTGTTATTTCTCCCCTCAAAGGAAACTCAATCAGGTATTTTCTAATACCAGGCTCCGCATGGAACTCCTTGCATGACTGGGAAGTATTGCTCCGGCAATAGAAACCCAGTACAATACAGTACATCTCAGTATCGCAGTACCCTAGGCACGTCATCTGAGATGGCCGAAGTAAAGAACTGAAGTTTTATATTCAGTTATTTTCATTAAACGTTGAGAAACTTTATTAAATTTTTAATATTAAGTTGGCTTCTGGGGCTACACCCAAGGACAACTAGATATCTGCAGGCCTCCTCCATCGATTTGTGACGCCACAAGCGAAGGCGATCGACATATATTAATGTCACTTTTTATTTCAAACACAAAAGTCAAGTGAAATTAATTTTTACAACTTAATATTTTGAATTTTAGGAATAAATTTTAGGAATCTTTTTTTTAGAATTTTGGATACTGCTTGGACATCATTAAACGAAAGATATGATGCAATGAAAAATCACTGCGATAATTTTAGTTTCCTGGGTAATTTATCAGAAATCGATAACGCAAATTTCAAAATAAAATGTGATAAATTAGAAAAATTGTTACAGTGTGATGACAATAAAGATATTAACGCAGAAGAACTCTATGACGAAATAGTAGCTTCGAAAGACATTTTTACAGCCGGTATGAATGACCCATTCGATATTTTGAACTTAATTGTGTCAAATAAATTGTGCTTCCCGAACTTGAAGATCGTACTGAGCATTCCTGTTAGTGTTGCTAGTAGCGAAAGATCATTCTCCAAATTAAAATTGATCAAGACAGATTTATGTTCAAGTATATCGCAGGAAAGACTCATAAATTTAGCTTTGATTGCCATTGAAAAAGAAATCTGTAAAGAAATAGGTAGAAAAGAAATTATAGAAAAATTTGTAAATATAAAATGCAGAAAAATAAATTATTCTCAATAAATTGTTAAAATCAATTTCAACAAATGCTTTCTTCAAAATTTTCTTCTCCTATACAAAAATTTAGAAAAAAAGGAGGGGGGCGACTTCAGCTATTTTGCAGGCGGGCGCCGGATAACCTTGCGCCGGCGCTGATATGTTTTTTCCCAAAGAAAAGCAACCCAAAAGGCAAAAAAGTGAATTGTTTCGAATGTGGTAGCCAATAAATAATATTTCAACAACTTGTAGTTGCACTGTGACTGTACAAGTAAGCATATATAATATGTTTTGATTTGAAATATTTCTAGATGACATTTTAGAAGTTAACAGCGTAAAGCATATTTCAAATGAGAACTAATTTAAGTTATTGTTAAAGTTATTTTTATTGTATCCTGTGTTATTATTGATTCGATTTTGTGCTAGCTTAGCATTTAAATAAAATATAATAGTATAACATTAAAGTTGTTTTGTGTAAATTAAGATAACAAACTTAATGCATTTATTTAAATGTAATATTGACGTAAGCCTAAGTTACAAAATTATTAAAAAATATATGTTATAATATTGAATCGGGAGAAAAATATGCCAATGTAAAATTACAATTAGGCTGAAACTCAAACTTAGATTAGCAGAAATTTTGAAAACCATGCTAATTTAAGATTGTTTTTTGATTAATTTTAAATAGCTGTTATTATAGTTATCTTAGAAGCAGTAGTACAGTTCTCTTAGTTAACATGCAGATAAAGAAATGAGTAGAAATAAACAGACATTTAAAGGAAAAAAAAAAAAAAAAAAGGAACTTTATGCTAAGAGTAGCGCATTTTATCTGTTATTTTAAAATTGAGTAAGTACTATTAAATTTTTTAATATTTAGTGTAAAATGCATACTGCAGTAACATTGTCTCTTCCAAATTATAGCTATCTTTCACACACAGCTCATTTTAAACGCTGTTTCTTCAGATTTAAAACGTTAATTTCTATGTTGACAATTGCATCTCCGCGCTCAGTGTCATCATAGCTACGTCATCACTCCGCGCTGCCTGTTTCAGGGGGGAAAGCTCTATGAGCTGGCCCTTCTCTTTTAAGTCCTGGTTTGCAGGTACCCTCGGGTACACTAAAATATGTCCTTCTTTAGGACACTTTCGAATGCTACGGAAGATGACACGGATTTGAACAAATCTTTTAGATCATCGAAATCGCAGAAATTTAGAAAAGAAGTTTTTATCAAATCTCCCAAAAAGAAAGCCAAGAAAGTTAAAACCACCAAGAATGATCAGAAACTCTACTTGACGCCCTGATGACCAGATATAACGTGGATAACATACATGAGATAAATAATGAAGAAAAAAACAATATTAGCAGGTGAAAACAATATTAGCGTGTGTTAAAATATATACATTTTTCTAGTGTGAAATAAAAATGTTAAAAATCATCGAGCTAAGCTATCATCGTTTTATCTGCAGCAAGCCAAAAATGGCATCCATAGACGAAAGCCATAACCTGTACGCCAGACGCAGTCAAAAGCTCTGACCACTTCTAGCGTCAGGATGGCAGTACCCATTTTATTGTGCAGCGCGCTTCCGATGAATTCTGTGATTCTCACAAGTTGTGTTGTTATGGACAGTTCCTTACGGAATCCATTATGCACAATAATGCAGGCAAAATAAAAAATAATCAGCAGAATGTATTATTTCATAGGTATAGAAACTTACAGTGTGTTTTGATTTGATGCAACTTATTTTGAATTTTCGGGTTACTTAAATTAATTTACTCATTAATATATATAGAAACTTCTATGCATTTTATTAGGTGTATTTAAATGCCAACGGTTTTGAATATTGTTGTGAATTGTGACAGATGCATATAAATATGCTTAAATAGTTTTAAATTATGTGTATGTAGCTCACTGCATTAAATAACTCGTGTTACACATGGAAAAATGGCCATGCAACCAGCCTTTTCTCCAGGAATTGAAGTCAAACCACCAGTGTTCAGCTGATGAGCCTTGTCAATTACTTAGAATTTGAGCCTATTGTACTGTTAATATGGTACATGCCATAAATACAATATCATTAATACACGGGATACATATAAATAATAAGAAGGACTAACAACACCGCAGAGTACAGAAAGCAACATAGAAGTCCACAATTCATTTGGCGAGCAAATTAAGTTGTATTATTATACTTAAGGCTATCAGTTCTGGATAATTTAGTTACAGTAATTTTGCAAAGATAGTAAAGCAGTTCCTTCAGCAATATTAATTTTCTAATTATTAAGGCTTTTTTCTTTCATATTATTTGAAAACAGAGTAATACAGAGCATGCATTTAAATGCAATCAAAATTTAGGAAATGTATGATTTAAGAATATAGAAACGTTTAAAAAACAAATATGCTAAAATTCTTGTAAAATATAAAATTTCATTTTCTATCTGTACTTATAATTTGTTATGGTTTGTATTATAAATGAATAATATAACTTAAGCAAATATTTTATTTATTACAGTTTTCAAATTTGCATTCCATTACTATACAGTGCACCATGATATATTTCATACAAAATTTCCTTTATAAAATTAAGATCCATATTTACTAAGATTTTGTGGAATGTAGTGTTTAAAATTTATTACCAAATTTGACTTTCGCATTTAATTATATAAATTTACCTGCAGAATTATATTTTGCTAGTATCTACGAATGTAATCATTATGTCTGTGGGGATATTGTACACAGGTCATCATATTAAATAAACATCCACCCTTTTTCCATGTGTTCACAGAAAGCACGATGACAGTCAAATGACGTTAAGATAAACTGCATAATGTATTTATGAGTGTATTTATCTGTGTATGAATAATAATTTTCCACAACTAAACTGATAACTCTAATTTTTTTTCTTTCATAGAATGGTTAAACTGAATATGCTAAATAAAATGTAACATTTAAGTTATTATATATACATATTTCTTTTTTGATACCAAAACAAACACATACAGCATTCAGTCCTATTAATATCTACCCACCAGCGGCCGAGCAGTAAAGTCGCTGAACACTGGTAGTTCGGTCCGAGGTTCGAATCCCGCGAACGGGCTGGCTGCATGGGTGTTTTCGTGGTTTCCCCATGTGTAACGTGTATACGAGCCAAAAGGAAGGTCCCAAAAGACCAGGAAATATAGATATTGGAAAAATTAATGAAGAAACACCAAAAAATTTCCCAAATATGCAAAATCAACACACTCAGTCTACTCTCAGCCAATTACGTAAGGATCAAGGATCAAGGAAGTGCAATTTACGGAGTTCATAGGCAATTACGTCTTTACCTCCACATCTTCAAATGAAATTAAATCATCCGAAAGAGGGGATTGTCAAATGGGGTAAAAATTTTGATAAGCCGAATGACTTGGAGTAAGTGCTTTCACACTGAGTCAAAAAAAGGCAAAAAACTCAGAAGGTCTTAATTTTGCGCCGAAAAAGGGCCAGAATAATTTAGATAGGGGCAGCCATAAAAATTTGACTAGAAAAATAAAAGGTGAAGTTTCCTTGAACCTTGATAATCATTTTTAGCATACGTCAGATGAAGAATACGCAGGGAAATTCCGATGCGCGTTCTTCGAGGTGGGAGGGAGGGGGGAACCTGTTTACAGGTCGAAAAAGTAGTTCTGCCAGTGATCAGCTGGGAGGGAGAAGTTTCATTTTTGACCGCTATTCAATGCGGTTTTTAAAGGCCAAAAAGGACGCTGTTAAGCGCCTAAGAAAGTTCCTTTTTAAAGGAAGAGAGAAGCTATAATTTAAAAATCTTTTACAGTTTTATTTCATTTGATAGGTTAAAGTATTTTAAATCAGTCCTATTTGACTGTGATGTTTCTTATTAAAGAAACTTAAAGGGGGTTCCTCGAGTTAATGCCGTGTGCATTAAAGAACTTTAGAGGCGGGGGGGGTTAAGGAACGAGAGGTAGTTATTCACGTGGCTATCAGTGTGCTCATATCTAGCCCGTTTAAATGGCACAGCTGAATATTCCCTGTTAAGAACCGCTCTGGGTCTTTTCCGGGAAGAAGCAACAGCATGATCATATACGGGTAGCATATGAAGCACAGGATTTGCAACACGTTGAATATTTTTGAAAATTTTTTCCGAAAGTCGCTGTATATAGCGAATAATGGGCATAATTTTGAGGTCGTTATGAATCTCTTCGTTTCGTAGTGTTAACAGTTCTCTGTACTACATACGGCTTCCTGTTAATATCCGGCCAATCTTACACGTTTACTTGTTGATTATTCCAAATTTAAGTTGGAGTTTAGTTATATTTTTATATTCTTACGTTCAGATCACAAGTAGTTGGTCTCTGTATTCCGAAGTACGGAAATTATTGTAAAGAGTGAAAAATAAAGGGTTTCGTATACCCTTCCTGTGTATCTTGTCTACTTCCCACATTTATTGAACATAGCTTTAGTAAGCTCCCTGTTCCGAGTCAGGTCTGTGCATGTTCCCAAAGAAAGTAAGACGGAACATTGAACCTGATAGTGGCGCCCAACGAACAAGAATAACTATGGCCGAGTTTCAAGAACCTGTGCTGCCTGCAGAAGCGGCTCAGAATCCAGAAATGCCAGCTGCCGCCCTGGAAGGATTTGGTTACATCGTCCAGAGCATGCGCGCTTCGATGAAACCAGAAGCAACATTTAATGGAAACTCACCGGTAACCAGTTTTTTGGAAAAATTGGATGACCACTTTATGCTCTACCCCATGCACGAGTTTCAAAAAGTTAGCTTAGCTACCAGCGCTTTGAGGGGCCAAGCGCTTAATTGGTTCAAATGTATAGGCAGAAGTCTCTTGGGTCAAGCAGGAAGTCCCACCTATACTTACGAGAATTTCAAGACTGCCCTAGTAAAAGCCTTCCCTGTCGTAAGGGATCGTGCGAAATTAGAAACGGAACTTTTCAGCATATATCAGCAAAGAATCGAAAATCTCTCAAGCTTTATTTTAAGAAAAATTCACGTCTTCAAACTCTTGTATGGAAACCGTCCGGATCCTGAGATAATTCAAGTGATTTTGTTGAGGTTACTTCCCCAAGTACAAGACTTTATTGAATTAAGGAATCCGACTACACTGGAAAAATTATTTGAGCTAGCAATCCGGTTTGAAAGTAGAAGAACGGCGGACATTGAAAGAAGACGCCAGTATGAAAAACGAAACCAATTTGGTGCGCCAAGACCACAGCAAAGTCAAGCACACGGCTACGGAAGCAAAGCGAATCAGTGGGAAAGGAAACCCGAGCATCCAAAAACAGCCGGCGAACGTCGACAGTTCAATAGCAATCCAGGAAAAAAGTCTCAAGGCCAGTGGAAAAAGAAGGAAAGCATGGAAATGAAAAATGATTTAAACTAAAACGGATTTCTGCTGACGGGAGGGTGCGGAAATCCGAAGGCCAAGAAAACCCCTCTTTCTTCAAGTTAAATACAGTAATGGTGAAAAATTTCACTCTTCCGAAGATTGAAGTGTTGGTGAATAATATCCCAGCCACCGCACTCCTGGATACAGGCGCGCAGTGTTCCTGTGTGTCAGAAGATTTTTTTAGGAAGTATTTTCGTAAATATCGCATATATAATTCGGATAATTAGCTGCGCAAGGAGAAAGATGTAAGTGCATAGGTAAATTACCGCTATACATCCGTATCAAGGACGAACAAGTAAAGGTTATGTTTTTCATAGTAAAGAATCTGCAAGCACATATTATCTTAGGAATAGATTTTCTTTCAGAGGCACAAGCAACGCTGGATTTTAATGAAGCGTCCCTTAAGCTGACGATGAAAGCAGTTCGAGAAGAAAAGGCTGAACCGCCGATGTTAAACCTTGACCACCTGCCTAATGAAGAGCAACGAAGAATCCGACAAGTGGTAAGTGAATTTGCTACGTTATTTAGTGATATTCCAGGATTTACTCAGGTTACTAACCATAGTATTGACACCGGAGATTCAATGCCAGTTCGCCAAAAAGCATACCGGTATGATAAGAATAAGAAAAAATCATAGAATGGCATATCACCGATATGCTACGTAAAAAGATCATAACGCCCATCTCAAGTAGTTATGCTAGCCCGGTGGTTTTATGTAAGAAAAATAATGACAATCCATTGACACATCCAAAAAGGTGGTTCGCGATTGACTACCGTAAATTAAACTCCATAACTAAATATCCGGTATATCCGTTACCTATTATTGAAGAAATTCTAAGGAACATAACATCGACCAAATATATGACGACTTTAGACTTAACGACTGGTTATTTTCAAATAGGGCTTAGGCCTGAGGACGTGCCTAAGACTGCTTTTATAACCAAGTCTGGCACTTATGCATTTCTGCGTATGCCGTTTGGCCTTTCAGGGGCACCGGCAACATTTCAGCGATGTATGGACATTGTGTTAAGGCCTGTTCTTGGAAAGTCCACATTTATCTATTTAGACGATATCATTATTACTAGTGATAATCTCGACCAACATGTACAGGATTTAAGACAGGTGTTTTCTTTATTAAATGAGGCCGGTCTAAAAGTTAATGTCGAAAAGTGAAAATTTGCAGCCCCTGAATTAAAATATTTAGGTTACAAAATATCTCAGAAAGGAATCGAGACAGACGAATCAAAAATAATTGCTGTACAAAAGTATCCGACTCCAAACACGGCGAAGAAGCTCTCTTCTTTTCTAGGACTTTGTTCATATTATAGGTCCTTTATAAAAGATTTTGCAGCTATTGCTGAACCATTGTTAAAATTAAAAAGGAAAAAGGCAAGATTCTCGTGGACGGCCGAAGCCAATAGTGCGTTCGAAAAATTAAAGCAAGCCTTAACGAAGCCCCTGTGTTGAAATTTCCTGAAAAGGATGAGAATTTAGAAATTTCAGCGGATGCTTCGGATTATGCGGTAGGAGCGGTACTTTCACAAAATCAGCAGCCCGTGGCATTTTTTAGCCGAACTTTAAATCAAACACAAAGAAACTATTCCGCGACCGAGAGAGAGGCACTTGCAGTTCTGTTAGCAGTGCAAAAGTTCCGAGTCTATTTTGGAAAGGCGCCAATAACAGTGTACTCTGATCATGCGGCGGTAACTAGATTGTACTCAGGGAAAAACTTATCCCCAAGGTTAATAAGATGGGCACTCAAGCTACAAGAATATAATCTGGTAATCAAGCATACCCCCGGAAAGGAAAATATCGTAGCAGATGCCCTATCCAGAATTAAAATACATGAAGAAGGTAATACTGTAAAGGTGGCAATGCTCACAGCATGTACAATAAATTCCCGAGAAACTATAATAACCGAACTGTGTAAGGATCCTGAGTTTGGAAGCATTTATGAGTATTTAAAGGATCCTGAAAATTTTAGCCACCAAGATATTGTGGCGATAAGAAATAGGGCGGCCCATTACGAACTGATAGATGGTCTATTATTTTATACAAAAACTACGAATTCCAACAACGAATTTCGACCTGTTATCCCAGCTAGTCTTAGATTAAATATCCTGCAGGAGTTGCATGACAGACCTTTAGCTTCTCATGCTGGTATTCGAAAAACTATACAACGCGTACGCGAGGCAGTCTACTTTCCTGAACTGCAAAAGTTAACAAGGGCGTATGTCCAGTCCTGCCCAACATGTCAAGCAGTTAATTATATTAATTTCCGCCCGGCCGGGTTTCTAAATAGTATTAAATCCGAATTTCCAAATGAAATAATTGGCATCGATTTATTGGGCCCTTTCCCAAAAAGTCAGTTAAATAAAAGTCGCTATGTCCTTGTTATGGTTGATCATTTTAGTAAGTGGACCGAAATTGTTCCCTTAAAACGAGCCTCCGCGAAATTAGTTACTGATTCTATTTTAAATAAATATATTTTAAAATACGGGGCGCCCCTAAAAGTTATATCGGATAATGGTCCTCAATTTGTAAGTAATGTATTTGAAGACATGTGCCAAAAACTGGGCATACGTCATTTAAAAATGGTCCCGTATCGGCCGCAATCAAATATAGCGGAACGGGTCAATAGAAATATAGTGAAAATTATCCGTAGTTATGTTAAAAATTTTCATAAAAGCTGGGATAACTATGTCAATGAATTTGCTTTCGCCCTTAGGACCGCAAAACATGATACAACGGGCAAAACTCCTGCTGAGTTATTTTTAGGCAGAAAGATTATAACGCCGTTAGATAAATTATTTTATGTGCAACAAAGAGCCCCAGAATTTAAAATGGGTGATATAGAAAAATTAATTAAAGAAGCAAAAAAGAATACTGAAGTAGCACAGAGAAAACAGAAGCTTTATTATGATATGAAACGACGGGGAGTAACTTATAAAGTAGGGGATGAAGTGTTAAAATTAAGCATTCACTTTCTTCAGCACCAGAAGATAAAACTGCCAAATTTTTTCCACTATTTGAAGGGCCATATGTCATAGAAAAAATAACTCACGCTGTAGTGGTGTTAAAAGCCAGAAATGGTGAAACATGCTCCGCAAACATTGATCAAATAAAACCCTACTATGATCGTAATAAAATGCAAATTTTCAAAGATCTTTTGCAGGATCCGGCACGGCAGACACGGCAGGCACAAGCTCCAGAGGTGGAACAACGTCAAGCACAAGGACAAGCCATTAGGAGGCAGGAGCAATTGAAAAGAAAGTTTCCCCGTTGGAAAATTGAAGGTAACAAGAAAAAGAAGCCGTTCCACCGTCCAGAAAAGAGAGCTCACGAACACCCCCAGAATGAAGAAGGGAGAAGTACGACGAATGCAAAGAAAGCCAGGAGAAATAATGGCAACTATAACCCGGCTCCCAAACGGAAGATCGACTCATAGGACAGGACTCTCCGCAGCAAATGTCGCCGAACTGCGGAAGGGCCACTAGCGGCGGAGGAAAAGATACAAGGAAAATTTGAACGGCCAGCAACGAGGTCCAAGCAAGAACACGAAAGAAGTTTCCCGGTTTCGCCAAGACCAGCTGCCATCAAACGGCCAAGACCACAGGCAGAGGCGAAAAAGAAGGTATTCAAGGGTGACCGAACTGGAGGAAAAAGAAAGCTTCTAGAGGAAGAAACTGAAGGGCGAGCCCGCACAAGAAGGAGGATAAATCAAACCAGAATCTGCGCTACCTTCCAGGACTGGGCTCAGAAAAGAATGTCCGAATATCACAAAGATAAGTAAAATTTTATGTTACTTTGCAAACTTAAGTTAATCTTTCATTCTTACTGCAAGTGGCAGATTTCAAGAAGTTTTACCTCATGTGAGGTCTACCTTTATCGCCAAAAAGGCGAGAAATGAGTTGTTACCGATTTTGGTATTATGTTTTTCAAGTACTCGCGCGTAAAACTAAAGTTGATGTATAATAGGAATGTGTAAATACTTAAATATTGTAAAAGTTATTGTATAAATTTTATTTAAAACATTCTGGCAAGAAAGAAGTTTTAGTCTGAAAGACTTTTTGAAATGTAGTATTTCAATGTAGAAGAATTGGCACTTGCTTTGAAAAGAATAGAAGTTAACAATGTACTACTAATGTATGTTTTAAAATGCGTAAAATTAACGGCATGTTAATATGTTCTTATATACAATGTGAACTGTTATTTTAAATGTTAAGAAATACTATGATATGGTAAAAGTGAAAGTAATGAAAAAAAAAAATTAAAACTTACTCGTGTGACTGAAAAAAGACCAAATTATGGTGAATATGTGTTAAAGGTTCAATGAATGTAGTTAGGCTCTCTGACGCTACACTTCAGAGTTAGCCACTTTCAGAATAGTACCTCAGGGTTTAGAGTTGAAGATAGGGTGTGTTACGAGGTCTTGTCATGTTGAATTTTAACACGTTAGTGTTTTGATTGTAGGAGGCAGTGTTGAACACGTATACATAAACACATTCGTGTTTGGTGTTCTTTTACAACACATGTCAGAGAGCACGGGGAGAGATAATTAAAATAGTCATGAATGAAATAAGAATGTTAAGAGAAATATAAATATGCATGTTACTTGCCATTTCATTGAGTAACATTTCATTAAACTAGTTTTCCTTCCAGATCTCTGGAAGGAACCAGATTTGAATAACAGCTTCTGTTTAGATGGAGTACAGATGAAAAATTGGGTGTCCATGGAGCTGCTATTGTAAAAACAAATTTTTTTTTTAAATTTCTAGTTTCTAGTGAGAAATGTTTGTAAAAGATTGGCCTCGCGTTAGATTCCAGAGCTAAAAGTTTTCAACAAGGTCGTTTTAGACCTCAGTTTCAAACTAATTAACTCTGGCGGGAAGTTTGTAAAGATCTTAAGTTTTACTAACGTTTATTTTATTTTAAATCTTTACTATCACTTCTTATTTTCTACTTACGGCCAGAATTAAAAGCGTTAACTTATTTATGCAAAATTTGTCTGGCGAACGCCAAGTACTTAAGTTGTGGCTTTTTGCCAAGCGAGGGAGAGGAAGGAGTTAGTCGAAGCAGGCCGCTTGCCTTAGAAGTTTTACTCGGTTGCTGTTTGCCTTCCAGGCCAGAGGTTTAATCCTCGTGATAATTTTAAACGTATTGTAGTGTTAACAGTTCTCTGTACTACATACGGCTTCCTGTTAATATCCGGCCAATCTTACACGTAGGCCCTTGTCGATTATTCCAAATTTAAGTTAGAGTTTAGTTATATTTTTATATTCTTACGTTCAGACCACAAGTAGTTGGTCTCTGTATTCCGAAGTACGTAAATTATTGTAAAGAGCGAAAAATAAAGGGTTTCGTATACCCTTCTTGTGTATCTTGTCTACTTCCCACATTTATTGAACATAGCTTTAGTAAGCTTCCTGTTCCGAGTCAGGTCTGTGCATGTTCCCAAAGAAAGTAAGACGGAACATTGAACCTGATAATACCACCGAGGTATCTGGATATTAGGTAGATCACATAGTTGCCTATACCATTTGCTCCACTAGTCTTGCAATTCTGGTGGGATAATTTCATCCCAATCAACACCTTTCAGCCATAAATCCTGAAACAGAACTTTTGCTTGAATAACATATGGAGCAAGAAACCCAATAGGATCGAAGATTTTTGAAGCAGCTTTTAAAACACAACGTTTTGTTTGGTCATTTGACTGGATGAAATCAATAACGTCTTGTGCATTAAAACAGAAGATATCCTTAATTGTATTCCATTGAAGTCCAAGAATCTTTGAGGGGGAATCACAGTCAGGCAATTTAAAGCTAACGAAGTTGTCACTTGATTTATACTGGTTTTTTACAGTATCCGAATTAGAATTCCATTTGGTCAAAGTCATTGATGCCTTTTTCATTATATCATTGGCTTCATGATATATCTGTATAGCTTCCTCCTCCGTATCTGATCCACAAATAAAATCGTCAACATACATGAAGTTTTCTAACATTTCTACAGTTCTGGGATGTATGTCTTCAAATTTCTTTAAATGATGCTTAATGCAAGCACCCAGCAAAAATGGACTTGATTTTGCTCCAAAAATTACACGACACATCCGATAAACTTGAATTCTCGGATTGCTCAAACTTGAATTCTCATCAATCCACAAAAATCGCATTGAATCCCGATCTTCAGGTGCAACAGAAATTTGCAAAACGCTTTCTCAATATCTGACGTAAATGCAATTCGATGAAGTCGAAAATTTATTAGAACTTTCAAAAGTTCAGGAAGAAGATTTGGTCCTTGTAGTAAATTATCATTTAGAGATTCATGATTTTTTTTCCTTTGAAGAAGCATCATAAACAATGCAAAGTTTTGTAGAATTATGATCTTCACGGATGACAGCACGGTGAGGTATGTAGTAGTTCGTCTCCCAGATGGAGTACCAAGATCGACCTTTTCTATGATTTCTTGCTTAAGCTGATAGTCAATCACTTCTTTATATTGCGCATAAAAGTTCAAGTTTGATTTAAATTGTTCGATCAGATTTAAAAATCGTCTTTCAGCATTCTTAAAATTGTCTCTTAAAGTCACATTCTGATCTTTCCATGGAAGTCTAACTTCGTATCTATCACCCTTTTCTGTAATCGAGTTGTTAAATATTTGCAAGGCCATTTCATTTTGTTCTTCGTCAGAAATATTTTTAATTCCTATAGATTCAATATCCCAAAACGATTCGACGCTTTTTAGAAGTTTCTCTTCTACAATTACGTTTAAACACGCATCATGGATTTCAAAGTCTGATGAAGAAAATCTGCCTTGTATACCCCACCCAAACAAGGTTTTCATCGCTACGGCATTTCTGTTTATCCTTTTTATTTCTTCGCTTGCTATTTTCCACATAATGTCCGCGCCGATTAAAACGGAAATATGACTCATTCCATCGGCGCCGCCGCAGTCTGTCAAAGTGACGCCGAATGCCTGGAGTTTGGATTTCATTTCTACATCTGGTACCCATATATCGGCATTTGTTATGACTGGTACTTCAATGACTTATTTAGAGATTTATGGATTTTTCAGGGTCATTAATATTGCGGAGAGTAAGTTCAACTTTCTTTCGACGCCAATATTTTCCGTTCTTTTCACCGAAGGTATGCAGATTTAAAACAGTTTCTCCTTTCACTGATAACTGTAATTTTCTTGATAAATCTTCTCGAATTGCAGAGATTTGGCTACCGCCGTCAAGAAGACATCTCACAATACAATTCTTATTTCTGCCCTCAGCCACAGCATACACCGTTTGAAGCATAATATTAGATCCAGTTTTGGCAGAAGAATTTTGAGCAATTTCTGCCGATGTTTCGGTTTCCTTATTTTTTACACTGGAGACAGCTGATGTGGGATTTACACACACACTTTCATGATGTTTACCGCGGCACTTTTTGAAGGAAAACTGTTTGTTCTTACAGTTGATAGCTAAATGTTTACATCCAAAACACAGAAAACATTTTCCTGTACGTTTCAAAATGTTGCGTTTCTCTTCAGAGTTCACCTCAGTACATTTATATCTCGTATGGTCTTCTTTATCACAAAATATACATTTGTATCCAATTGTTGATAAAGCTGAAGCAGTCGGAACTTTCGGTTTATAATTCGGATAAACTTTCGTGCGTTGTTCATTTTGACGAAAGTATGGTTTCTGATTCGTTTTCGCAGAGTTCATTAAACTTGCAGCTTCTCGACAGTTAACTTCCTTTTTTAAGAATTCTATAAGTTCCTTTATATCAAATCCTGCTTCCATATTTCGACTTCGATTAAATTCCAAATTTAATTCCTCTGGAAATTTCTGCAAAATGATAGGACAGAGAATATTTCCATAACTTCCAGAAGTAACGTTTAACGATCCTAAACTTCGAATGTTGACTTCGCATTCATCGTACAGCTTATGCAGTGCTTTAACATTTGAAATGTTTCCCACTGGTTCAAGGGATAATAATTTATTCATATGCGAGGTGATAACAACATCTTGTCTTCCAAAACGTTCTTTCAATATTTCTACTGCGGAATCATAATTCTGGTCACTTAAAGCGAAACCGGAAATGGCAGCTAAAGCATTACCTCCAAGTAAGGATTTTAGGTACGCAAATTTTTCAGTTTTTCTCTATCCACAATGATTATGAATTGTATTTTCGAATTGGTTCCAAAAGTCTAACCATTTACACGAATCTCCGTAATAAGTTCCTATTTGCAGACGTGGCAACTTCACTGTTTTCGCTTCAACTGGAAGTGCAACATTAGCCGTTTCGTTCTGATGAACTGTTCTAGAAGATTCCGAATTCTTCTTCAAAAATCTTTGCATTCTTTCTCTCCATATAACAGTTTTATCCTGGTATTCTTGGCTTAAGGTAACTTCATTTTTAATCTCCTCCGAAGTTACTTTCGTTTCGATTTCTGAATCTAAACTTTTCAGTTCGTTGATTTTCTCAATTAACTGTTCATATAAATCCTCGATTATCTCAATTTTCTCATTTAGCGGAATATTATTTCCTAAATTCGTTTCGACTTTGGTTATCAGTTTCGTAGTTAATTGCCTTATAACCGATCGTTTCTTTTTCAAATTTTCAAGAACGCCCTCCATTTTCGAACTATTCAGTCTGTCGATTTTCTGATTCGTAATAATCCCGGTTTGCAGGCACCATAAACAAAATATGTGTAAATCTCTAATAAACAGAGGAGCGTTATACCACACAACGTTTATTTACGAACACCAAAGACGAACATTGGCAATCTAAAGATATATAATCCTAAACTTAACACTGATCGTTGAACTATCTAAATTCAAAGATTCTTCAAAATATTGACACTTAGACTTCTGTGAAACATAAATAGATTATATTTATACACAATTAATAGACTACGTTTAGATGACCATTACGCTCTTTCCTTCATACAATCTTTCTAGTTCTTGTTCTGGTTCTAGCTAAATGCAAATCAGAGTTCTATGTACGTTTTTGTTTTGATTATTCTAGATTTTAGATGTAACGGCGCTGACAGTCCAGAGTTTAGATGTAACATCTTCTCCCACCATTGAGGTCCGACGGTACGGAGGAACTCAATACACACAGGTCCAGTCGATGAGGGAGACCAACAACTCTTCCAGCTCTGGTTATCACGTGAGGACTTGAAGCAGGTTCTGAAACACAATCAGCCTGACCAGTCGTAGGGTTGTTTCTATCTCGAGATGTTCTGCCGTGGAACAGAGGACCAGCAGATTCGGGAATAGAGATCTCCGACGGGGAAAGCCGGGCCACTGGAGGAAGCAGAGTTCATTTCTTATCTTGACCCTCGTTAGTCTAACTTTTCCGTCTATACTGGGAAAAAGCTCGATTATGTTGGCTAAACACTAATGAGTGCGGCGTCTCTGGCTATCTTCCAACAGAACGACATCGCCTACTTGACACTGTTGATATTTTCCCCTCTTTATCGCATGTTGTCTCAACTGACCAAGATATTCACTACGAAATCTGTTTCTTAGATCACGTCTTATTCTCTGTCGATATTTGGATCAGCGGTTTAGTTCTTGGTAGTCTACGCAGTCAATATCAGGAACTCCTGATGACGCCAATTCATAAAGGAACATCACAGGGGTCAATGGTGAAGGATCTTGATTATCTTTTGATACGTATGTGACATGTCGTGTATTAATCATTTGTTCACAGTCACATAATATAATATATAACTCTTCGTAATTTAAGAAAGTTCGGCCTTATATTCTTCTTAAAAATTTTCTTTCATCATTCGCACAAGCCTCTCCCGCCAGGTAGCAGTCGGAGGTTTGAATTTTCATCGTGTCCTTTAAATAGAAACAGCTGAACATATGGCGTTCTACTTCACTTTCTTAAGAACACTGTTAGTCCGTACCAAATTAGTTCCGTTGTTGGAATATATTGCATAAGGTCTACCTCTTCTAGCAATGAATCTAGACTATCCAAGCTTTAGATCCATCACGGAGATAGAGAGGATCTGCTAGATCTACATCGACGACTTCAAAAACGGCCCTTTCTCTAAGTTTGAATTCGAGTGGAAATCCTGGCTCGACTACTACTCTTTGTGTAGCAAATCTTTTACATCTTACACATTTCCTGATAATATTTGATAATATTTCGAACAGTTTTTCTGGATTTTATATCCAAAATTTTTCTCTAAAATTTGCCATTAAAATGCTGACAACAGCATGCTGGAGTTCTACATGTGTCTCATAAATTAGTCTCTAAACAAGAGGGTGTTTTAAAGGTAAAATGAGAGGATATTGGGAATTTTCTTCATCTTAACGCTGTAGGACGTCCGTTTTCGCTCTGAAAATTCCATTTCGTCTACGATTAGTCTCAAAGCACGAACAGTGGAGTCTTTTATGCATGTAAATGATTCTTTCTGTTCCAAACCTACAAAGTGTCTTTTCAGCATTCTCAAATTCATCAACTGAGATATCAGGGATTAGGTCTTTGATGGCTGTCTTTTGATGGCTTTACTGTGGAAGACGACGTATTTTGGGACAACTCGATTTGATATTCGCGATTTGAAGTTCTTTCTCCAACTGCGCTAGTTTGATTTGATCTAACTCTACCTTTGCTTCGTTTTCAAGTTTTTGTAACGCAATTTGTGACTTGTTTTTGGCTTTGAGTTTTTTCCACTTGCTTAAGCGCGTAATCAGCTACGCTTTTACTAACTCTTGATAAGTTTTCAAAACTTTATTATTTCTTTATAAAAGTTTTTAAAATAACAATTTTCACATCTTTCGCAACGGTTAGATCTAACTCCGCAGCGAAAGCTTTAAACTCTTCTTTCCTTAATTTAACTCCGATGTTAATGAGAGTGATAGAGTGGACACTGAGAGAATACACGAAGAAACCATGGAATTTTGAGTTAAGTATCCTTCTTTCATCTAAACTAAATCAAATCTAAGTGCTTTTAAATTTATTAATATAATTGTTCACCAGTTTTTAGCGTTAAATAATGCTTGAAATTGCTCATTGCTTGCGTCTCTTTTTGTGGTAACAATTCCAAACAGGCGCTAACTTCGTTGTCAGTTCTTGTTTGTCAACAATTCTCCCTTCTGAGCCCGCCCTACTATACAGGTTAAGCCCTATCTACTAGTATAAGGCCTTAGTCCTGTCTTGTTTTGAGGTATTTCCAGTTTCCAGAGAGGGAAAATGGAGATTTTGCGGAGCGTGTAGGTGTGTGTATTTAATTATGGCAAAGCACACTAGGGCTATCTGCCTAAGAGGAGGGATGCCTTTCGTGGAGGACTTTCTAAGGGAAACTGGCTCGTATACACGTTACACATGGGGAAAACCACGAAAACACCCATGCAGCCAGCCCGTTCGCGGGATTCGAACCTCGGACCGAACTACCAGTGTTCAGCGACTTTACCGCTCGGCCGCTGGTGAGCCGATTTTGCGGAGCGACGTGTATATTAGGTTGCGCTATGCGCTATTTCGCTCTCCGATCTTTTTTTTTTCTTTTTCCCCTGAGATCGCTTAAATATTTTTTTGCCTTTAAATATTATACCTCATCGATTTTTTTTTCTCAAACTGTTGTTTTCTATCTGTTTAATGTCTTTTTCTTCATTGCCTGAAATAAATTCTTAGAATTATGAGATAATATAAATACTGTTTTCTTCAATGTGTTAAACTAGCATTAATTAACAAGTAATAAATTATGATAGCAAACTGACAATAAATAAACTTGTAATAAATTATGATAAATATATTAATAAATACCACCGATCTATGTTTATTGTCTTTAGTTATTTTAGTTAAAGCAATATATATTTTTGTCTGATGTTATGGGTCTTTTGCTGTGTGTCTCAGGATGAAAGCATACATATTGCCTTGTATTCCATGTTCAATACCATGAATACGAAGCATCTCAACACTAACCTTTCCCCCCCATCATCGCATCTATTCAGCCTTAGCAAACATACTCAGTGTGAGACACTATTTATTGCAAATGATCACAGCTTCCTCTCCTTTTGACTACACCCATGGACACAATAATATTTTTAGGATATTATCTACTACTTTTCCTTATCTTTTTATCCGCGATTAAATTCGCATGTAGGTATGGCGGAAACATGACGAAAAATGTAGTCACAAAGCGGAATAAATTATAAAAATATTTGTGGCAACACAAACTTTCTGATTACTGTTTCAGAAAGCAGCTATATTATGTAGTCAGCTGTAAAAAGTTGGTAGTAATTGCTTGTAAAATAAATAAGTTATCCAGATTCTTGCAACAGTCACCTATTCGAACATTTTATGGGTTTTAAGGTGTATGAGTCCCCTTAAGAGAGGAATTTTTATGCAAACTTAGACGTCTTATAGCATAGGACTGTCAGAATTTATTATTCAATAAGAAAACTTACTAAAAATTATAATATTCTTATATATTCATCATTTTTTCAGTATCCACTCGTGTTTATAGGTTCAAATGCCATATTTCAAAATCAAAGTTATTTATGAAATAAAATTTATTTATGAAATAAAACCTTATACAATCTGATAAATCATTTCTGTGTGCAAATTTTTAAATCTAAATCTCTTACATTAATTTTTTCTGTCCTTTAAATTACATCCCATTATTTATTTCAATTTAGTTTATTAATGTGCTTGAACTAATACTTCAAAGTTCTTTGAAGTACTTTATGTGTCATGAAAATGCCAAATATTTCCATAAAAAAATAAACAGGCATACAGAATTGTTATTAACCAGTATTATGTGATTAATTAGTCATTTAATAGTTGATTTAATCGCTTATTTCATGTCTAAATTTTCTACACAGAAAACCTCTGTCTAATTTTTATTATCTTTCCACGGACGATGATTTTCAAAGAGGAATGAATTAAAGTCTTGATTGCGCAAAACACATCTTTGAAGCTAAATGTATTCTAAGAAAATCAAAAAAATGTAAACAAGATTTTGTCCCCCCCCCCAATCAGTCATTTAAACTATTTCAACCGTTCAGGAAAACGATAAACATTGCGAACAATCTACCCTTTTTTATATGTACTTTAATAAAAGGAAATGTGTTCCTTCTTTTTATAAGAAAAGGAACCCATTTTAGAAAGCAAAATGGTTCTAAAAGTTTAGAGTCTCCAACGCTTTAAAAATGATAAACTACGCCAAGGTAGTAACGCGCCTTAAAAAAAAAAAAAAAAAAAGGCTCCCTACAACTCTTAGGCAGTTCGCGTACGTCGAATCCGTTATGGATCTAACAGTTCAATGCACATGCGTGGTCAATGATGGTGCGAATAGCTTAAGCGGCTAAACGCACCGCTGGTGCGAATAGCATCGGCCGCATTTTACGCCGATTTCCGTAAAGCAGGCGGTAGTGAGAGCGAAGGTTGTTAACCCTAACTCAGCAATAGAAAGGTTTGTTAGTAGTTCACCAGCAAGAGAATAATTTGCAAGTAATAATTATCAGTTACAAAGACGAAGTCAATCTATATACATAATAATGTTCAGGAAATGATTAGATAAAATAGGGATTTAATGATGGTTCTGATTGCAAGCGAGGACAAGTAATTAGTTAAAAAAATCTTTAGTGTCTTGACAAAAAGGCTACAAAAATTACTTAAATTCTTTTATTTAACAGAGGAATTTTTATGCAAACTTAGACCTATTCTTATAGCATAGGACTGTCAAAATTTATTATTCAATAAGAAAACTGACTGAAGATGATAATATTCTTATATATTCATCATTTTTTCAGTATCCACTGATGTTTATAGGTTCAAATGCCATATTTCAAAATCAAAGTTATTTATGAAATAAAACCTTATAAAATCTGATAAATCATTTCTGTGTGCAAATTTTTAAATCTAAATCTCTTACATTAATTTTTTTCTGTCTTTTAAATTACATCCCATTATTTATTTCAATTTAATTGATTAATGTGTTTGTACTAATATTTCAAAGTTCTTTGAAGTACTTTTTGTGTCCTGAAAATGCCAAGGAATTCCATAAAAAAAAATAAGCAGGCATACAGAATAATTCATTTAATATTTCATATAATTGCTTTTAACTTATTTCATGTCTAAATTTTTTACACAGAAATCCGCTGTCTAATTTTTTGTATCTTTTATCGGACGAAATTTTTGAAAGAGGAATGAATTAAAGGCTTGATCGAGCAAAACACATCTTTAAACTAAATGTATTCTAAGAAGTATAAAAAATGTCAGCACGATTTCCCCCCCCCCTTTAAATCAGTCATTTAAACTATTCAAACCGTTCAGGAAAAGGATATACATTGCGAACATAAAAATCTGCCTTTTTTATATATACTTTAATAAAAGGAAATGTGTTCCTTCTTTTTATAAGAAAAGGAACCCATTTTCCATTCTAAACTTTTGAAAGTCGCCAACGCTTAAAAAATGATAAACTACGCCAAGGTAGAAACCTGCCTTTTACAACTCAATGCGCATGCGGGGTTAATGTTAGTGCGAATAGCTTAAACGGCTAATCGCACCGGTGGTGCGAATAGCATCGGCCAATAATTACGCTCATACGGCTAATCCAAATACCATGCAACATATTAATAATGCCAAGTTTATGTTTTATAATAGTAATGGTATTAAAAATCAAAAAATTGAAATTCAAAACTACATCAACCAGCACAGTCTGGATGTAATTTTATTAAGTGAAACCCACCTCAAATCAAATAACAAATTTAAAATTCCCAACTACAATATCTATAGATCTGACCGTCTTCATAATCGTGGTGGCGGTACAGCTATTCTCATGAAAAAATGTCTGAACAGTACCATCTTTCCTCTTCCCCTTATGAGCTTTGAAGCAAGTGTATCTATTTTGAACAGTGATAATAAAGAATATCTCATCATTGCTGTTTATAAGCCACCCAACAATAGCCTTAACACTCAAGATCTTGACTATATTCTCAAGTTATCCAACTATTATTGAGGCGGACCTAAATTGTAAGGACGCTAACTGGAACTCCAGGCGAAATAATCCAGATGGAATTATTCTTAATAATTACATCATCAACAACCCTGATATCAACATTTATGGTCCAGATGAACCTACGCTTCTTCATCAAATCTCAAATACTTCTGATGTATTAGACATCCTAATTACCTTCAATGTTCCTCAAATACCTTTTCTCCAAGTGGATAATGGACTTTCTTCAGATCACCTACCAGTACGCTTCACTTTGTATGGCTTAAAGCATGGTCTTCCGCCTATAAAGTGCCGCATTAATTGGGAAAACTATGCTTAACACCTTGAAGAAAACATATCTGCTACCACGAAAATGACTAATAAAAGCGAAATTCATGATGCCACAGTCTATCTTAGCAGTAAAATCAACGAAGCCATCAACCACGCCAAATTTATTCCAAAACAGACTAATTATACGGTCTCACAGAATATTAGACAGAAAATTACAGAGAAAAATAGACTAAGAAAAATTTATCAACGTTCTCACTCCACCCAAGACAAAAGAAGATTTAATGCTGCCAATCGGAACCTCAGAAAACTTATCCAAGAGTACAGAAACAATTGCTGGGACAACTTCATTGAAAGTCTTTCGCACACCGACCATTCTGTGTGGAAAGTTGCTAAAGCTCTAGATATGATATTTTCTACTACTTTTCCTTATCTTTTTACCCGCGATTAAATTCGCATTTAGGTATGGCGGATAAAAACCGGTATTTTGATTTGTGATCTGACTTCGTCCATCCAAAAATGGAGTTGCTTAGCTTTTGCGAAATGTTTGATTTTGTTCAAGGAGGCGTAAATTCTCGCTATATTACTGAAGCAGAGAGAATTTTAAAAAGCGCATCATTTGGTAAAGCACGGAATTTTACTTGAAAAACCCAATGTACAAATTTTGACTTCCTATTGAAGGGTAAGTTCTATAGTGTAATGATCGCATGAAATCGACGGACATTTCATTGTTGAAAAAGGAAAAATAATTAATTTTTTTTAAAAATCATTTCTTGTTCATGTAAAGGAGGAATTGCTGGCTTTTGTAAGCATTGTGTCGCTGTTTTGATTTTAACGTTCACTGAATGTAAGCAAATGATTTCATATGTATTTAACTTTGGATGTCCAGAAATTCTTTGCTGTCAAAAGTGTGTTTTTTTTTCCATAAAATTTATTTTGAATCATTATATACTAAAAATATATTGATCTATATATGCGTTTATTGTATTTATACATACATAATAGCACACATAATAATAGCATTATATGTTATACATTATATTATAATTTATACATAATATATAGCTATTTAGCTTAATTTCTAAAATTAGAAGTGCCGGAGCCCTATGGAAGACCGTCAGCAAATAGGGAACAAGAGTAAATAAATAAAACGACTATTAAAGTAATTAATAATTTTAAAATTCAATAGTCAATTATTATCAAATTAATTAATAGCTATTAATCAATTATTATCAAATTAATTTAATTATTGTTTATTAAATGCTATTTAATCAGTAATTATATATAATTAATTACAATTTAATTGATAGCTATTAGATAATTAGTTAATTATTTATTGAAAGATTTAATAATTAAAGATTAAAGTAATTAAATATTTACAATTAAATTAAATGTAAACAGATAAATTTCAATTTAATAAGCGATTTTTAATATAAATTTATTGCTAAAAATAAAATTTTCAAGATAGAATTCCTACTGAAATTGTTATTCAATTACAATATTCAATTACAAGTGCAGCATCCTTCTTGTTTAGAGCTCTGGTGCACTCCGGCTGGAATTATGATTTTTTACAAAAACTAAGAAGCATCGGAGCCGGGATCCGGGGAGCTCCGGCCCAATTTAAGCTCTGATCGTAGGGTGAAAAAACTTCTTTTATCATCACAAAAATTAAATATTATTAAAATAATATAAAGTAATAATTAAAATTTATAAAGTATAGCTGATGAAAATTCAGATAATGCTGAAAACAGGGCAAAAGAGAATGATGGTGTTAGCGTATGAGAGGGTGGAAACAAAAAATGAGGGAAATCTTGGTGAGAGAGAATGTTTTCTTTGACCGCGGCGCTTTGTTGATATAATTATAGCCATTAAACGGATGTGTGTCACGGGTAAAATGAGTCCTCAATCTGAATCCTAAGGATGAATGTAAAGTTACTGGTTACACTTTTCGCTCCCCGTATTTGGTTACACTTGTGGATACTGTGACAAGACGATGTATAGAAGCAATGAGCCATTTATTGCAGTATTTCACTCTTATTGTACTCGTTGTCACTTTACGCACATTTAAGAACACAAATTTTCCTTCCTGCGAGGATAACTAACTCTAACCATCGATAACAATACACTAGATACGATAGCATGGCGAGAAATTTACGCGTTCCTACTCAAGTCCCCCAAATTTATTGCCATTCCTAAAGGGAACAGTTTCCGAATGTCAGTGAGGGGACTTTACTTGAACGTCTCATGTTCTCATTAGTTCGCATTTCTAGGGAAATTGAGTATTGCAAGATCTGCTTATTGTTAAACTAAAACGTTAGGAATTCTACATTTTCCCCCTTGAAATTGTAGTTCAGTTTTGTAAAATGAAGTACCGGACCTCATCTTAGTTAGGGCTCCGGTTCGCTCCAGCTAGAATTGTAATTTATTTTAAAAATTGAGAAGTACCGGAGCTGAGCTCTGATGCAATTTAAGCACTGGCTATTATATACATAATAGCACTACTTATCAGATGCAATTTTGAGAATATCAACAAGCAAAGCACTTAAAAATGAAAAAAAGACACTTGTAAAAGAAATATTAGTGTTCTATATGTATTATAGAAAATACATGAAATGAATAATACCATTACCAAACACTTCAAAAAAAAAAAAAAAAAAAAAAAAAGCAGATTAAGTATTTTCTACTTCAGTACTCAGTACTATAAAGCAATCCTGCCATATAACGTGTAGTTAATTTTTGATTACATAATATTACAAGCATTTTCTTTAGATTTGTCCTACGAGTGGTTAAAACTGATAGTTCAATCTCAGCTCAAATCCGGGTGAACAAGCAGTGCAGTTTTTTTTTTTCGAATACAAGCGAGTTTCCCCTATAAAGTTCTTCATGAAGCATTCTTCTTCAGGCTGATAACCAATGTGCTTAGTCATATTCAAAGACCCTAATCTAACCTTACCTTTCCTTTAGATTCCATATTCACATGTTATATCTTTATCTGTTAAGAATTTTTCATAAAAGGGTCACCAAGCTTCTACCAATCCAGCAGGAGCATACTCAAAACATGTAAAATCCATGTGAATGATAACAAAATCGATGTTTTCACCTTGCAAACCTTTATAAATGTTCCAAATTTTCTTAAGGATTCTTAATAACCTTATTATTTAGAAATGCGTTTATTGTTGTTTTTATATTAACAAAAGCATTTAAATATAAAATATCAATTTTAAAAATAACTGAAGTTTTCTTTTAACCAGATTTGCTTTTCTAATGCTGTTTTTAATTAGTAACATTATGTCTGAACAAAAAATTTAAGAATAAGTCTATTAAAAAGGTCTGTGTGATAAGTCTATTAATTAATAACATTGTATGAACTTCATCATCTTTGAATATGAAACACTGAACTAATTCTTTGAATATGAAACATCCTAAATGAAAACACCGAGTCCATTTCAGTCTAATACAAGAATAAATTATACATATCAAAATTCACAGTAAGAGCTTCTCCGTATTATATTACACAAAGATTAGAAACCAAGTCTCCACTTACGAAATCTTACACTGACATAATGGTCTTGTACTGAAACAGAATTGTAGCAACATAGAGGATATAAATTACATTATGCCAAAGAATTATTTAAATTTCCTGAATAAATTATAGCATTTAGAGTAACCAAAGACACACAAAAAAAAAATTTCAGATTTGTTGTAAAATTGGTGCCATGTCTTTATGCTATAATAACTTCACACATTATCTACACATGTTTTTTCCTGTCAGTCAAGAAGATTGATGGAAATATTGTTCTTACAAAAATTATTCTGACATACATTTGGAGAAACATATATTTCTTTTTGAGTTACATGATCAACAGAAACTATACAGCTATAGCGTATAAAAAACTTTGAAAAATTACATTGTGGTGATGGCGATAAGGAGCGCGCCTTGCGCCCTCCGATAAGTGTGGCAACCCTAGAGGAGAAATTTCTTACGAGTAGCGAGCAGAATGAAACAGGCAGGCTGTCGGGCAGTGTGCGCGAAGTTCCTAAATAAAGCTTAATTTTTATTGTGCACTATGTCTTGTTAATATTATATTAATGCAGTAAGAACATAATCTGTGATATGGAATTCGAGGATTGGTGGTAAAAACATAACAGGAAATTTCCATAATGGTAACCCGGACTGTGTTAAATCGTATGAACAGTTCTCAAGCACTTTCGGTTTTGACTACAAGCCATCACTCAAGATCTCCAAACCAGAAGTAATGGATTACATCGGTTTTCATCCCCCGAATCACAGATGAGTACTAATTATAGATCATTTTATAATTCTGTTTTCTACTTATCATTTAATTTCATTTTCTTTAGTTAAAATTTTTGCTTTTATTTTGGCTTAAAATCCTTGCACAATGTCTGATGTTCATGCCGTCCAAATTCCGGTTTATAACCGATCAGACCCATCTTTATGGTTTATTATGTGTGAAAGTACTTTTGCTCTTGCCACCCCCAAACCTATCACAGAATCCATTACTAAATATAATTATGTAGTTTCTCATCTTCCTCCAGATATCGCATCACTAGTACGGGATTTACTTATGAAACCAGACCCTATTGATCCATATGCAAAGCTTAAAACTGAGTTAATAAATCGTTCAGGAGAATCTTCTCAGCAAGAAATTCGCCAATTATTATCTGGAGAAGAATTAGGTTCTCGAAAACCTTCCGATTTGCTTAGAAATATGAAACGTCGAGCAGAATCTTTAAATGTTCCTGATAACTTAATGTTAGAATTATTCCTTCAACGTTTGCCTTCGACTGTTCAGTCTATTTTGGCAGCGGTTTCCAATTTAACTGTAGATAAAGCTGCAGAAATTGCCGACAGAATTTTAGAAGTAAATCCAACCCCAGGGACTTGTGCCGTTTCTCGCACAGTCGATCAATCTCTTGAGGATAAATTATTTAAACAAATAGAAAAATTAAACAAACGTATTGATCGCATTTCTCTTTCTCGTGGTCGCTCGCCAAATCGCGGAGATCGCAATAAGGAAAGAAGCAATTCCAAAAGGAGAGATTATTCTGTTTGCTGGTATCATAGACGTTTTGGGAAAAAGTGTAGAGATGACAAATGTACAAAACCTTGTTCATGGCAGGGAAACGAAACCAGCAAAGAATAGAGGCGACTTATTCTTTGCCTCAAGTTTCACGTCGCCTGTTCGTTCGTGACCGTAGAACAAACCTTTCATTCTTGGTCGATACCGGCTCTGACGTGTCCTTACTCCCAGCAAATAATTCTCAAAAACGGAATTCGTCCCAACAAACACTTTTCGCTGCTAATTCTTCTACTATTCATGTTTATGGTCAAAAAACACTTTCTTTGGATTTCAAATTAAGACGACAGTTTACATGGACTTTTCTTATAGCAAATGTTAGTACACCCATTCTTGGAGCAGATTTTCTCCATTTCTTTGAATTGGTGCCTGATCTCAGAAACAAATGTCTCAAAGATTTAAAAACGCATTTTAAAACCGTCGGTTGCGTGAAAAATGCAAGCATTTATTCAGTAAAAACTGTATTTAGTGATACACCATATCACAAAATTTTAAAAGAATTTCCTTCAGTTACTAGATTACCAGATCCTAACCAACCTGTTAAACATAACACCGTTCATTATATCATAACTAAAGGTCCACCTGTGGTTGCAAAACCTCGTCGGTTAGCTCCAGATCGCTTAAAAATAGCAAAACAAGAATTTCAAACTATGATGCAATTGGGGCATTTGAGACCTTCGAGCAGCAATTATGCATCCCCACTTCACATGGTTCCAAAAAAGGGAAGTCTGGAATGGAGACCTGTAGGAGATTATCGAGCCTTGAACGCTCAAACGATAAAAGACAAATACCCTATTCCATGCTTAGCCGATTTTACTGCTGCATTGCACGGTACTAAAATTTTTAGTCATGTCGACCTGATTAAGGCATACCATCAAATACCAATTAACCCAGCCGACATCCACAAAACCGCCATATGCACACCATTCGGTTTATTCGAAAGTACCCGTATGCAATTCGGCTTATGCAATGCATCTGCGACTTTTCAACGTTTTATAGATGAAGTCACGCGGGATTTAGAAGGCGTTTACGCTTTTGTCGATGACTTGCTCATAGCCTCTAAAGATTCTGAGGAACATTGCAGGCATTTGAAAGCTTTATTTTCCAAACTTCAGGAATATGGACTTTGCATAAATGTTTCAAAATGCACCTTTGGTCAAACATCTATTGATTTCTTAGGTTTTCACCTTAGTGAAAACGGAATTGAACCTCTTTCTGACAAAGTCAAATGTATTTTAGATTTTCCTCAACCTACCACTCTCACTCAGCTTCGCCGATTTTTAGGCATGTTTAACTTTTATAGATGTTTCATACCTAAAGCAGCACATATTCTTTCTCCTTTAATAAAATTGTTAGAAGGCTATATTAATAAAAAGAAATCTCGTTCTCGTGTTCAGGATTCATCCCCACAATTAAATTGGAACGAAAATGCTGAACAAGCCTTTATTGCTGCCAAAAATGCCATTGCTCAGGCTACCCTTTTGAGACACCCTATTCCCGGAGCCCAGCTAAGCATCTGGGTAGATGCCTCAGACGTCGCAATCGGCAGCACACTTATGCAGTTGTCTCAACAAACATGGGAACCTATAGCATTTTTCTCTATGAAACTCAGTAAAAGTCAACAGAAATGGTCCGCGTACGATAGGGAATTATTTTCTATTTATTCAGCAATTAAGAAATTCCGACACATGTTAGAGGGCAGAAATTTTATAATTTATACGGATCAAAAACCGTTAATATACGCTTTTAAACAGAACCCTCATAAATGTTCACCTCGACAATTGCGCCATTTAGATTTTATTTCTCAGTACTCTACTGATATTAGGCATGTGCAAGGTTCAAAAAACGTCGTTGCTGACGCTCTTTCAAGAATCGAAATTGATTCCATAACAAAATCTCCATTTTTGGATTTTAAAAAATTTTCGGAAGCTCAAAGGCATGATCCGGAGGTACAAGACCTTCTCAAAAACAACACATCATCTTTGAAACTGGAATTTAAACCGTGCCAATATTCTGATGGTAATATTCTTTGTGACATATCAACAGACATTCCTCGTCCATTTGTTCCGAATTCCTTTCGCAGACTCATCTTTAATCATCTGCATAATCTGTCACATCCAGGAATTGCAGCTACTACGAAGCTTATTTGTTCTCGTTATGTATGGCCCGATATGAAACGTAATATCAAAAATTGGGTGAAATCCTGTGAATCTTGCCAAAAATCGAAAATTACTAGGCATACTAAAGCACCACTGGGCACATTCTCTCTTCCTGATGCACGTTTTTCAGAAATCCATATGGATATCGTCGGACCGTTACCTCCATCAGAAGGCAACGTGTACCTTTTGACTCTAATAGATAGATTCTCCAGATGGCCTGAAGCCATTCCCATCCCGGATATGAAAACGGAAACCATTTGCAGAGCCATCTTCAACTGTTGGATATCTCGTTTTGGCTGCCCATCGATCATAACAACAGACCAAGGTTCTCAAATGAGATCCGCACTTTTTGAAGAATTCACGCGCATTTTGGGTACGAACAGAATCACAACAACAGCCTATCATCCAATGTCAAACGGCATTGTTGAACGATTTCATCGACATTTAAAATCTTCTCTCAAGGCTCACGAGACCAATAACTGGACTGAAACACTACCAGTTGTTATGCTTGGTATTCGGACAGCCGTAAAGGAAGATCTACAGTCATCTTGTGCTGAACTGGTGTACGGCACAACTCTCAAGCTTCCTAGTGATATGATAACGTCATCTAAGATATCTCCGTATGACACACAATTTATCACGAATCTTCGGCATAGAATGCAACAGTTGAATCCAATAGCAACATCTGCACATTGCCAAGAAAAATGTTACGTAAGTGCTACCTTAAAGTCGTGTACGCATGTATACTTACGTGTCGATCGAGTAAAGCCACCTCTGTGCCAACCATATACAGGTCCGCATAAAGTTCTTTCTAGAACGGACAAAACTTTCACAATTGATATTAACGGTCTGAAATCTACTGTGTCTATAGACCGTGTGAAACCAGCCTATTTGCTTTCGGACTCTAATTTGCCTGAACTGAAAACAAATAAAGACTTAAAGACAGTTCAGCAGAATAAATCTGCAAATGAACTCTCTAAGACACAAACTGTCACCAGATCGGGAAGACATGTTCACTTCCCTAAGAAACTTGCTTCTTACGTAACAATTTAAAACATTTCTTTTAAAATTCATATCTTAACATATTTCTTGTTATTTCATGTTTATTATATGTGTCAATACCTTGTTATATATTGAATTGCATTTTGATCTTTTCTAATTTTATATTCTAATTTTGTAATCATGTAAAAAATACCCGACAGTACGGATCCTCTAAGATAATTTCATAACCTATGTCGTTCCTTTGAATAGTCATTAAAGGAACTGGGGGGAAACTCTGTGGTGATGGCGATAAGGAGCGCGCCTTGCGCCCTCCGATAAGTGTGGCAACCCTAGAGGAGAAATTTCTTACGAGTAGCGAGCAGAGTGAAACAGGCAGGCTGTCGGGCAGTGTGCGCGAAGTTCCTAAATAAAGCTTAATTTTTATTGTGCACTATGTCTTGTTAATATTATATTAATGCAGTAAGAACATAATCTGTGATATGGAATTCGAGGATTGGTGGTAAAAACATAACAGGAAATTTCCATAATATATTGAAACTTGTGGAAATTTGGGGAAATTTATTTGGTTCGATAATCAAGAGGTAAAAGTGGTTTATTAAAAATTTCTCAGTGCTATAAGAAACCAACGAGAATTTATGAGTATGTTTCGATATCATGTTTATCCATTATTGGGGCTAACATACATTGTTATCAGTTTATGTTTGCCCAAAATGGTCGAAGGTTGAGTAAAAATATTAGGAGTTTGAAGATAATCATCAATATACCTTAATATCTTTGCAACAGAAATATAAAACCCAACAACAAGAAAAAAAAAAAAAAAAAAAAAAAAAATATATATATATATATATATATATATTTATCAAATGAATTTTAGTATGCCATAACAGTTTCATGGGAAAATATAACACACCTCTTAGATAAACAACTACAATCATTATATACAACAGCCATTTCATTTTAAAAAAAAGGCATAAATTACATTAATCAGATAAAATTTGTTGTAAGAACTTCATTATCTGGTTAAAATTCTTAAGCAAACAAGAAGCCATTTCAAGTACCATAACATAATTTTCATAAGAGAATTCCATCCATCACAGAATATTAAAAGCACTTTGGTAGAAATTTGATCATTTAAAAAGTACAATTTCATATAATGCACATTTTTTATTCTTTATTCTTACGGAAAACATTGTATTTTTAAAGAAAGACGACGCTTTCTTTCTTATAAGTACATAGACTCCAGAATTCTAATAATTATAATAAAAAAGGCATTTGCCAGCAAAATAACGGTTAACTATAAAATCATAACCATTTGTATGCACTGTCTTTGGTCGCACGTGTACCAGGAATGCATAAAAAAAAAACCTAACACTTTTATAAAATGCTGAAACTAGGGGTTGGATAATCAGAAAATACTTAAATATTTAGTATTTGAATGAGGTTGATTGTGTATGCTTTATATAGCTTTGTCCAAAAACAATGTACTATTCGTATGTAACACAGAATAAAGTATACTAAATTACTGTTGACAATTTCAGTTTCTTGGTGCATATTTCATAGCTGATTATACACATGTAATATTAATGTGTGCCAGTTTTCAATCGAAAGCACTACACAAGGGCATCATCTACACCCTTAGGTATAGATGAGCCTGAGCAAGCTTTACTGTAATCAAATAAACCATAACCATTTTACCTTAGACTATTCATTTAACAACTGCGGCAAAATTTGGTACACTTCTGTTATCAGGACCGAATTCAGAAATGTATGTATGAATGCGTTCACATATGCACGTATATATGTACGTATGCATGTATGTTTGTATATAAACACACATATAAAAGTGCATACACACATACATACTACATTTCTGAATCCAGTCCCTATAACAGAAGAGTACATAGATTTTTCTATATAATAAAACATAAAATTTATGTGTGTATATTTTTATAAGGAACAATATTTCTGACAGGAATCAGCTGTCATCAACTAATGTCAAGAGCAAGTGAAAAACAAAAGAATAATTATATAGAATTAAGATGTAATGTATATTAAAAAAAATTTCTTTAGTGTAACTCTTCTTTTATTCATAGAACTTTATACTTGTATTTTCTTTTATTCAATCATTAACAGTTAGAAATGAATAGTGATTGGCTAAATATGGATATGTTCTTGTGTGTTTCATGCAGTTCTACTTCTGGTACTTACTCTGCGACATACTGAATTTAATTTTTATTTGGAAACTGATTAAATTAATTGTGATGGTGTGTGCTGAGAAATGGAATTTTGTGAAGAATATTTAAACTTGCCAATAAAAATAGGAATAATTTTAAAGTTTCTGTCAACATTTTTTATATTGTTATCAAATGTGACTTTAAAAAATTCTTTTTTTTTTTTTATAGTAAAATGTGAATTGAATTATAAGGGTATGATTTTATTTTAATTCCTTTATGAAAATAATTAACCTAAAAGACACACAGATCTCATTAACATATGAAAAACATAATAGTTCTATAAGCAATTCAAATTATATATTGTGATATACAGTAAGACCCCGCTTAACGCAGGGGATACGTTCCATCAAAATAGAGCGTAATGTGAAACAGCGCTAAACGAGGCTATCTTTACATGTAAATATTGGGGTTAGGGGAAGATGGCTAGGAAATTGGTTAGGTATTAAATTTAAAAAGTATGTTTTTTTAATAAAAATAAAACCAATCATTTATTTCTTAAAGCCCAAATTAATACCACATTATTATTTATTGCAAAAATAAAAACAAAATATAAATAACAAAACGAATATTCTTAAAAAAAACAAATAAAATTCTCAGTCAGTCATATTTAGTTAGCCTTCCGCGTTTTCAGTGTTCTGCCTTTTTGTGACAAAAGCATCTAATGTTGTTTGCCTTTTTCTTTTGCGTTGTTCTCTTAAAAGTTCTTCATAAACGGATAGAGCATCTCTAACACCACGCCTTACTTTTGAGCTCCTGTCAAAATTCGGATCATTTTCAATGAATTGATCCATTATTTCAGTTATGGTAGACAAACTCCTTTTTACAAACGCCATCGAAAGTTCATTTTGCTCTTCTTCTGAATCACTGCTGTCAACATTTTTGTTTTCTTGTTCAGTTAATTCCTTGAGCTCATCATTAGAAAGACTAGCCGCTGCTTCTTGAATTATTTCTTCGACATCTTCCACATTTACCCCTTCAAAATATGTCTGTACAATACCGCACCAAACAAGAAATACAAGTACACTCTTTCGGATATGTATTTGAAACCTATCGCTGCATAATATTTCCGGGAATCCCCGTATGCTGCGAGCGATTTCGTGGAATCCCCGGGTTGAAATAAAAGAGCGCTAAACCGAAACAGCGTTAAGCGGGGTCTTACTGTATTCTAAAAGCAAAATTATATAATATATAATGATATAAATTAAATACATATAATAAATATATAAAACTCTATAATGAATAATGATCATAACTGTATAATAAATGCGAACACACATTATATCACTGTGCTGTGAATGGAAGAATATTTAATTAGAAATTTACCTTTTATATATATTTGATAACATGGAACAGTAAAACATAAAGATCACAAGAAGTTATGAAAATAGGTTATGCAACTTAAGAAACAACAAGTTCTATGAAATGCACTTTAAGTTACTGCAATATCATGAGACACCATAAATAACCATAAGACGCGATAACTTAAGACAATATCATAAGACATACTACCAAGATAAGTATAATTTGTTCCTTCTTTTACATCAATAAGTTTTCTTTAAAAATTTAACCAGTGAATGCCAAAACAAATTTATTATCGGTGCCTTTGATGTAAGGTCACACAAAGATAAACTCGATTTAGCAAATTTCTGAAACATTAAAGTCAAAAGTGTTAAATTACAACTGTTAAGAAAGCAATTGTCTGGCAAATTTTAATTCTTATATGAAAACTGAATTAAATTTCAAATAAGTGACTGGGCTTGTACAGTATTTTAGAAGATATTTCATGTCCATACACTGAAAATAAATTGCCCTTTAATGAAAGAGCTGGAAATATAGTCTGCATGATGCATAAAATATGATCAAATCTATTTGTTAAATACTTAATGCTTACTTTCAGGAATGTAGCTAGAGGGTAACAGTTTTTATATATTATTCTGAGAAATAACTTAAGATTGATTTGCAACACTTGGTATAAATAAAGATATTTTTCACCAAAGAATTAATATTATTTTCAGATTTTTGCAGTCAAACTAAATGTAGAAGCTAGACGATTTGAATATTTCATCTAACCTCTTCATTTAATGACATAAATGTATTTTTAACAGAATTAATTTTTACTCAGTTAAAGAACATGTTGTCTAGCTGCCCGGGTTTCAGCCCAGCTTTAATACAGAAAGCCAAAACACATCAAATACAATTGAATGACACAGCATTTTAAAATGTTGCAAAAATTTTAAATGCAATTTTGTGGAAGAGCTATTGCAATTACCTACATACTAAAACTTTGACCAAAAATTCAAGAAAACAAAGATACTCCCTTTTCTTTCCAATGAACAAAAGTCATATACTAATATAGGGATGCTCAACTTATTGTACTATAAAACCTAAACATAAGAATGAAATTATGTCAGCTATCTGAGATGTCCAATACCTAGAAATTCTATATATTGTAGAACAGAACCTGCGTCTGAAAACAGACGACAGGTAAAACATAATTCAAATACTTTACTTTTAGCCTGGAAGCAGGTGTTCTATATTAAACTGTCTTAATTCACATACAGAATTAGTGATATAATAGCTCAAAATATTGTAAGAATCAAACACGCATTATACAGTCAAAAGTCTTTAATCCGGACTCGTCGGGACTTCGGCGATTCCGAATTATAGATCATCAGTTCAAATCTGGTAAGATGGCATGCAGAAATTATAAAATGAAAAATATGAAACCGTAATTTATGAAATAAAGAGCAATTATTATCTAAAGGGTATCAAAATTTACAAAAAAAAAAAAAAAAAAAAAAAAAAAAAAAGCATACATAACGCATAGTCGAAAGTAGAAAATTGCAACCAGAAAACTATTTGATTTGTATTCGTGATATTTATAATGACGAGGAATTTGATTTAAATCATATCAAAGACTGAGTACATCGAGATGAAATCTACATTATAAGCCGAATAAAATAAAAACATCTGCCCTGAAGATAAGGATAGTGCTGACAGATCAACTTACAGTTCATTGCGCGCCGTCTGTTTATCAATTGCGTTGCCGTACGCACAACACATGCGCAGAAAGTTTGTAGCTTTGAGGTCCGGATTATAGATCATTCCAGATTATGGGTGTCCGGATTAACGACGTTTGACTGTATTAACATTAAAAAAATCTATATACATTTATTAGTGTACGAGGATTGATCCTGAAATATCATAAGGTCACTTTCAAGGAAATGATAGAAACATTTCACTCGGGGAAGGGACATTCTCTCTGGCTGCCCGTGTTCCATCCCAGCTTCTGTAACATAAGTTTCATAGTAGAATTTAGTCTTAAAAAAAAAAAAAAAAAAAAAAAAAAAGGATAAATGAAATTCGTCTTCTAATTTTGGGTACATTATGAGAAGAACATTCAGGTAGTCGTCAGAATTAATTCTAAACCTTTATTATTATATTTTCCTTAAAGATTTTATAAAATACTCCTTCTAAAATAATATAATTTTGCCCTTTTCCCACAAATAAATATACATGGAAAAATATCCAAACAATCGCAAATTTTATTTAACACAACACACAATTAAAAAATATTAAAACCATGTTTCATAAAAATTCAAGGAGCAAACAACGAAAAGTAAGCAATGTTTCAAAATGATACAGTGTATGATATTCTTTGAAACAGGTGTACACAAAGTCCAACCTTGCATTAGTCACAGGAATATAATATCTGCTGATATTTTACTCAGCAAATTTGACTCATTTAGCATTTGTATATGTTATACGGTCAGATAGAGCTTTCATATCGCCATTAAAAAAACTTTCACTAAGCGATACAAAATATTCCTCTCAATGCCGGAAAACTCAAAGAGTAATAAAAAAGTCTTTAATAATTGAACATTGACTTCACTATAACTGATAATAAAAATAAGACAAATTAATAAATTAAATTAAAAATATTCCAGAGCATCCAGAACATATTCATGTAGAAATCATCGACGACCAATGCTGACTTAGAATACCTAGGGAGGTGACGTCATCCCATCTTAGCACAGTGCGGAGCAGTCGAGACCAATGCGAGATAGCGTCCAGACGGGGGGACGAGCGGAGGCAATCAGATGGCTTGTAAATTCTCCAAGAGTTGGTGGAAACAGATGGTTTCCTTTGATGTTTATGTTCCATGTAGCCAAGCTGATCATATTATCTAAAATAGCTGTGGATGTTGCGTGTGTATAGGACTGAAACGTTCATCATTACATGAATCCTGTGGACTGAGTTTAACTATCATGACATCACCTGCAATATTAATTTTTACTTGACTTACCTTTATTACTTTTATATATTTCTTATTAGTAAAATAAAGCTTTTAATAATGCAATATCCGTGCTCTCCTCATGTTTTGAAAATAAATTCTACATTCATTTGTTTATATAAAATGACCCATTACATTACTCAACACTTAGTGATTGTGTATATTCTACACATTTAGTTTAGATTGCTTTCGTTTGCCGTTAAAAAAAGATATACAGTGGATGGACAAAAATATGGAAACACCTTGTGAAATGCATGTTTGAAAAGAAAGATTGATTTTAATGAAATATGTAGGTGGTGCTGGCGTTTTTGACTACTGACGCCACCTATACAACTTCGTAAATGTGCTAAACAGTTCAGTTGTTGTCGGAGTACTGTTACGTGAGGTTGTCATTGCATTATGTCAGAGTTAACAGACTTCGAACGTGGGCAAATTGTTGGAGCACGTATGGTAGGTGCTTCCGTAAGCAAGGTAGCCGAGGTGTTTAGTGTTTCAAGAGGTACTGTATCGAAGATTTATTCCGCATATTTGAAAAGTGGAAAAACATCATCTGCTAAATCACAGCGCAGACGAAAGTGTGTCCAGAGTGACCGCGACAGACGATCATTAAGAGCAATTGTGACGAAAAATAAGAAGACCACAGCTGCAAAAGTTACTGCTGAAATGAATGTTGTGTTACCGAACCCTGTGAGTACCAAAACAATTAGAAGGGAGCTTCATAAACAGGGAATTGCTGGCCGTGCTGCAATTGAGAAGCCACTCATCGGTGATGCTAATGCCCGTAACATGAAAAGGTGGTGTTTAAGTCATTAAGCCTGGACTATAGAGCAGTGGAAGCGAGTAATATGGTCTGACGAGTCTTCTTTCACATTGTTTCCCACTTCTGGCCGAGTTTACGTTTGAAGAACGCCATCTCAAGCCTATAATACAGACTGCTTGTTGCCAAGAGTGAAACATGGCAGGGTTCTGTTATGGTTTGGGCAGCCATATTGTGGTTCTCTGCTAGCCCCATGATAACTGTGTCAGAGCACATGACTGCCAAGACTTATGTGAACATTTTGGCCGATCAAGTTCATTCCATTGTACAAACTTTGTTTCCCGATGGTGATGGTGTCTTCCAAGACGACAAAGCCCCTGTTCACACAGCTCACATTGTCCAGGACTGGTTTTCTGAGCACGAGGATGAGTTGTCGCATCTTCCCTGGCCACCACAGTCACCAGACCTGAATATTATCAAACCTTTGTGGTCTACATTGGAACGGAAAGTGCGTTCTCGTTATCCACCGCCAACATCGTTATCTGAACTTGCCAACGTTTTGCAGGAAGAATGGTATAATATTCCCTTGGCAAACATACAGGAACTGTATTTATCCATTCCGAGAAGACTGCAAGCTGTTTTTGATGCCAACGAGTTTCCTACACCATATTAAGCAAAGAAACATGTTTTTTTAAAGGTGCTTCCATATTTTTGTCCAACCCCTGTATATTTCGCTGAGGATTAAAAATATTCATCACAAAGCACCAAAAATCTAAGAGTAATAAAATAAATAAAAACAAGGGAGGAAAAATATCAGAGTAATAATAATAAAAAAATACTCTAACGATAGAACCTCTACCTCAGTATATCCCAAAAATAAAAATGGTACCTCAATGCAGGGAGAGCCCGTTTAAGAGACATTATATTGCTCAACACCCACCCACAAATCTCACTCGCATTCGGAAACAAAATACCAAAAATAAAAATCATTGAAATTATTGACCATAATTGGTTCTATGATTTAGTCATTCTTACAGACATAATAACTAAAATCTTAAACTTGAGGGGGGAGGGAGAACTAAACTAAAGTTTTTGAATTTAAGGGTATTTTAAATTAATTTTAAATCAGAATTAATTTTGTAAAAATATTACACAAATATAAGGAATATACATTTTTACCATAATGCAATGTACATTTTGCCACTTTGAAAATCTGGAGAACTAAAGCGTGAAATATAAGAAAACTGAAACAAACATTTGGAAAATCTCATCGAGCTTAAATTAGTTTCTAAATTAGATGTTTTGAGTGTATTTAAAATTAGGCCAACTACTACGTTCACTTCAAACCCATTACATAAGACTAGTGTTTAAGAAAAATGGTAAAAGATTGCAAATATGTTAACAATTCTACTGATCTAGAAATAGAAATAACTGGTTTCCATCCTAATTAAGATGAAGAATATCACAAAAAGCCATTTGAATAGTCCTAGATCAGAAAAATCATGAACTGTTAAACTTTTAAAAAGATAAATTCCTGCTTTCGATCTACCTAAAAATGTGAAAGAGGATTTTCAACAACAATCTTGTTAAAATCAATGTTCAGATACAGAATAACAAACAAACATCTGGACGACTGCATGGATTTAGCAATAACATCGCATGTACCAGAGGGAGAAAAAAAACTCTCAGAAGAAATGCAATGTTAAATTTCACATTAAAATATGATTTCCCTGTATTTAATTTTCATCTTGCTGAATTTTTTTGTAAATAATACAAAGAGTATACCTTTTCTTTAAGATATTATACCACACATTTTTATACTTTGTGTAATGCACTTATAACTGAAATATTAAAAGTGCAATATATAATTGCAGCTAGCCAAAATTTTATAAACTTAAAATTGGCTCCCATTAAGTTAAAGTTGTTAATAACTGCACCAAGGGAAGGAATGCAATTTTATTTCTTTGTCTGTATTTGGTTTCATTTTCATATAGAAAGAGTTAAAAATAGGTTACCTAGGTAACAAAATTTAAACACACATTTTCAGGAAAAATTACAGAATAACAGATTTTGTTTCCCTGAAGACACAACACCTCGCTATTCCAGCTATGATACAGACTGCATACTGTCATAGAGAAATTCCTTTCTTAAACAGGGAATTCATATACTTTAATCTGTTTTTACACAAGTACTGTTTATGACTAATCCATGGTCCAGGAGTAAAATACTTTATAGTACACCCATCTAAATTTTTATTATTTCCGGTCATCTGAATAGACTTTTTACCTATCACGACTAAACTCCCAATCTGCATTCCAAATAACTCATACAATTCTTCAAGTCATATTTCGTAATCTATCATTTTTAATACCGCAGGTACTTGCTGAGCGCAGACTTGTAAAGCATGATTTCGCGTATAGCAGTACCTTAAAAGATCCCATTTTATTTGTCCACTGCTCGAATTTCATTCATACGTGGTGCAACATTCATCCATCAACACCGGAAAGAATTTATCTGCTACTTTAAACAATTTCCATCGATTGAAAGTGAAGTCCGAAAAATCTTAAAAATTTCAAAAGCAATGGATGCCGAAGAATTTTTACATATGAAAGACAGAGAAGTCAAACAATGAATCAGAAAATTACAAAAGAAGAATTGGGGTTTTATAAAACCCCTTGATAATAAAAGCGCTCATTATGAAGAAGAGCTTTTAACTGAAGATAAGATGAAAAAATTGTTAAATAACACAAAAAACAATGTCTGATCTTCTAGCGAAGAATTACCCAATTAAAGAAAAAACATGTGCTCTTTACAGCGGCACGCATACAGTTGCATCAATCATTCTTATAAGCAAAAGACATCAGCTTTCTCAAAAAATATTTCTGTCATGCATTTGCCACAAGAGAACGGAAAGAAGTCCAAAAGAAACTTTCAGAGTGCTTTGCAAAACAAAGTGGAAAGTTATTCTGCAGAATTTTACTTCGATAATAATAAAACATCTCTGATTTGATTTCAAAACGAATTTTTATTTGTGAAATCAATTTTAAATAGATTTTCGCAAATAGGTTCATATAACTTCCCAATATGCCAAAATAGTTCAGATTAAGGGAAAAATTTAATAAAGTATGCTTAAAACAACTAATAAAAAGCACATTTTGAGCAGCCTTAACAGAAGACAATTTGGCCCCACTAACTTTCATTACGAGTACTCATTAAATTTTTATTTACATTTCTTTTTTGTTCAACATTTAACTTTCAATGGTTTTAAGAGAAACAGCACTTGACAGACAGACTCTAAATTCGGAAAAAACTGAAACAAAATTGGTTTATACACAGGCAGAGTAATTACACTGACCTGTTTGGAAGAGAAGACCCCGTTAGACAAGGAAAATATTAGGCCAGACAGAGAGGAAAATGCTTAGCCTCCTCCTCGTAATGCGAAAGGAGGCCACTTAGGAAAAAATTACACTACAGCAGTAATTTTGAAACCACTAAGAAGCAACAGAACTCTAACAAATCTCAGACTTCTGATAATTATAGTGTGATTAACAGTTCAACCTCACTTCGAATATTACAATACAATATAAAGAAAGAACCAATTCAGACACTTCAATATGGAATTCAAAACCTAAGAAATTAATGCATAGACTCTACCCTAAACATTAAAACATATTGTGAAGCGTTCACGTAAAATAAATAAGTAGTAAAACTCCAATATAAAGCAACATGTGAAAAGGGACCTACAAATTATAACATTCAAGCATTTCTAGTGAAAATAAAGTTAATATAAAACAAGAATTACCAGCCACAGATGTCTTTTTGCTCTGCACTATTTCTCCATTCTTTTTCTTTCATGATATGTTCTGCAATCCAAGAGTGCACAAAAATGATGACAAATTACACTAGAAGAGGCCAAGGATGGGGGAAGGAATCATTAGATTTTAACTACTTTGAAATTAAAGAATATCTATACACAAAGAGAAATATCTAATATTGTTTCTTAATATATAAAACTTCGAAAGTAGCCTTCTTTGTTTTAAATTCCAGCAATGTGCTACATTGTTACTAAAATCATGATTGCAGTCGATAGAAAAGCAAATGATTTTCCTTATACGACAGAAGTACAGTAAGCGAAAGAGGTTTTTAATGTATGGGTACAACATGAATAATGAAAGAAAAAAAAAATTATACAGTTATTACAGATACACAGAATAAAAGGGAAAATGATCTTCGAGAAAAGTAAATAATTTTAGCGCAGGTACAAAAATGGCACCGAAAGTCAATAAGCAGGTAATTTTAAATGACAAATAAACAAAATAAACTTTACTGTTAGCTTTGAAGCAGGTGTTATATATAAAACTATCTTAATTCACACACAGAATTAGTGACATAACAGATCAAAAAAGAGTAAGAATCAAACTCGCAATATATTGACATTAAAAGAGCTATACATGTATACTTTTATGGCTTTTTTTTTTTTTTTTTTTTAAGAAAGGGCTCAAAAACACCATTCTAAAAACAGATTTCGAAAAACATCTTGGAAACAAAAGTCATAAACCATCAAATAAATATTTCATTCAGAATTTTAATGCAAGAACCCTTTCTAATTTTAAGTTCTTTACTTAGGTACACTCATCCACGAGAGAGGACAGCTTAGTCTAATGTACAAGAAATTATCCTGTAATATTACCACGTCACTTTAATGAAATTATAGCAATATTTCACTCAGGGAAAGAACATATTGTCTAGCTGCCCGGGATCGAGCCCCGCTTTAATACAGCAAGCCAAAACACATCAAATGCCATTGAATGATATACCATTTTGAAATGTTGCAAAAAATTTAAATAAAATTTCGTGAATGAGCTAATGCAATTACCTATATACTAAAATTTTGACCAAAAATTCAACAAAACTAAGATACTCTTTTTTTCTTTCGAAGGAATCAAAGTCATATACTAATGTAGGGATGCTCAACTTATTGTACTATAAAACCTAAACATAGGAATGAAATTTTGTCAGCTATGTGAGATGTCCAATACCGAGAAATTCCATAAATTGTAGATTAGAACGTACCTCTCAAAACACACGAAAGGTAAAACACAATTCAAATACTTTACTTTTAGTCTTGAAGCAGATGTTCTATATTAAACTGTCTTAGCTCACATACAGAATTAGTAATATAATAGCTCAAAATGTTGTAAGAACCAAACACGCATTATATAAACATTAAAAAAAAAAAAAAAAAAATCTACATACATTTATTAGTGTTACGAGGGTTTATTCTGAAATATCATAATGTCACTTGCAGTGAAATGATAGAAATTTTCACTCAGGGAAGGGACATTCTGTCTGGCTGCCTGGGTTCCATCCCAGCTTCTGTTACAAAAGTTTCATAGAAGAATTTTAAAAATCTAGAAACGAAACTTATGAAGAAATTATTGACCATAATTGGTTCTATGATTTAGTCATTCTTACAGACATAATAACTAAAATCTTAAACTTGAGGGGGGAGGGAGAACTAAACTAGTTTTTGAATTTAAGGGTATTTTAAATTAATTTTAAATCAGAATTAATTTTGTAAAAATATTACACAAATATAAGGAATATACATTTTTACCATAATGCAATGTACATTTTGCCACTTTGAAAATCTGGAGAACTAAAGCGTGAAATATAAGAAAACTGAAACAAACATTTGGAAAATCTCATCGAGCTTAAATTAGTTTCTAAATTAGATGTTTTGAGTGTATTTAAAATTAGGCCAACTACTACGTTCACTTCAAACCCATTACATAAGACTAGTGTTTAAGAAAAATGGTAAAAGATTGCAAATATGTTAACAATTCTACTGATCTAGAAATAGAAATAACTGGTTTCCATCCTAATTAAGATGAAGAATATCACAAAAAGCCATTTGAATAGTCCTAGATCAGAAAAATCATGAACTGTTAAACTTTTAAAAAGATAAATTCCTGCTTTCGATCTACCTAAAAATGTGAAAGAGGATTTTCAACAACAATCTTGTTAAAATCAATGTTCAGATACAGAATAACAAACAAACATCTGGACGACTGCATGGATTTAGCAATAACATCGCATGTACCAGAGGGAGAAAAAAAACTCTCAGAAGAAATGCAATGTTAAATTTCACATTAAAATATGATTTCCCTGTATTTAATTTTCATCTTGCTGAATTTTTTTGTAAATAATACAAAGAGTATACCTTTTCTTTAAGATATTATACCACACATTTTTATACTTTGTGTAATGCACTTATAACTGAAATATTAAAAGTGCAATATATAATTGCAGCTAGCCAAAATTTTATAAACTTAAAATTGGCTCCCATTAAGTTAAAGTTGTTAATAACTGCACCAAGGGAAGGAATGCAATTTTATTTCTTTGTCTGTATTTGGTTTCATTTTCATATAGAAAGAGTTAAAAATAGGTTACCTAGGTAACAAAATTTAAACACACATTTTCAGGAAAAATTACAGAATAACAGATTTTGTTTCCCTGAAGACACAACACCTCGCTATTCCAGCTATGATACAGACTGCATACTGTCATAGAGAAATTCCTTTCTTAAACAGGGAATTCATATACTTTAATCTGTTTTTACACAAGTACTGTTTATGACTAATCCATGGTCCAGGAGTAAAATACTTTATAGTACACCCATCTAAATTTTTATTATTTCCGGTCATCTGAATAGACTTTTTACCTATCACGACTAAACTCCCAATCTGCATTCCAAATAACTCATACAATTCTTCAAGTCATATTTCGTAATCTATCATTTTTAATACCGCAGGTACTTGCTGAGCGCAGACTTGTAAAGCATGATTTCGCGTATAGCAGTACCTTAAAAGATCCCATTTTATTTGTCCACTGCTCGAATTTCATTCATACGTGGTGCAACATTCATCCATCAACACCGGAAAGAATTTATCTGCTACTTTAAACAATTTCCATCGATTGAAAGTGAAGTCCGAAAAATCTTAAAAATTTCAAAAGCAATGGATGCCGAAGAATTTTTACATATGAAAGACAGAGAAGTCAAACAATGAATCAGAAAATTACAAAAGAAGAATTGGGGTTTTATAAAACCCCTTGATAATAAAAGCGCTCATTATGAAGAAGAGCTTTTAACTGAAGATAAGATGAAAAAATTGTTAAATAACACAAAAAACAATGTCTGATCTTCTAGCGAAGAATTACCCAATTAAAGAAAAAACATGTGCTCTTTACAGCGGCACGCATACAGTTGCATCAATCATTCTTATAAGCAAAAGACATCAGCTTTCTCAAAAAATATTTCTGTCATGCATTTGCCACAAGAGAACGGAAAGAAGTCCAAAAGAAACTTTCAGAGTGCTTTGCAAAACAAAGTGGAAAGTTATTCTGCAGAATTTTACTTCGATAATAATAAAACATCTCTGATTTGATTTCAAAACGAATTTTTATTTGTGAAATCAATTTTAAATAGATTTTCGCAAATAGGTTCATATAACTTCCCAATATGCCAAAATAGTTCAGATTAAGGGAAAAATTTAATAAAGTATGCTTAAAACAACTAATAAAAAGCACATTTTGAGCAGCCTTAACAGAAGACAATTTGGCCCCACTAACTTTCATTACGAGTACTCATTAAATTTTTATTTACATTTCTTTTTTGTTCAACATTTAACTTTCAATGGTTTTAAGAGAAACAGCACTTGACAGACAGACTCTAAATTCGGAAAAAACTGAAACAAAATTGGTTTATACACAGGCAGAGTAATTACACTGACCTGTTTGGAAGAGAAGACCCCGTTAGACAAGGAAAATATTAGGCCAGACAGAGAGGAAAATGCTTAGCCTCCTCCTCGTAATGCGAAAGGAGGCCACTTAGGAAAAAATTACACTACAGCAGTAATTTTGAAACCACTAAGAAGCAACAGAACTCTAACAAATCTCAGACTTCTGATAATTATAGTGTGATTAACAGTTCAACCTCACTTCGAATATTACAATACAATATAAAGAAAGAACCAATTCAGACACTTCAATATGGAATTCAAAACCTAAGAAATTAATGCATAGACTCTACCCTAAACATTAAAACATATTGTGAAGCGTTCACGTAAAATAAATAAGTAGTAAAACTCCAATATAAAGCAACATGTGAAAAGGGACCTACAAATTATAACATTCAAGCATTTCTAGTGAAAATAAAGTTAATATAAAACAAGAATTACCAGCCACAGATGTCTTTTTGCTCTGCACTATTTCTCCATTCTTTTTCTTTCATGATATGTTCTGCAATCCAAGAGTGCACAAAAATGATGACAAATTACACTAGAAGAGGCCAAGGATGGGGGAAGGAATCATTAGATTTTAACTACTTTGAAATTAAAGAATATCTATACACAAAGAGAAATATCTAATATTGTTTCTCAATATATAAAACTTCGAAAGTAGCCTTCTTTGTTTTAAATTCCAGCAATGTGCTACATTGTTACTAAAATCATGATTGCAGTCGATAGAAAAGCAAATGATTTTCCTTATACGACAGAAGTACAGTAAGCGAAAGAGGTTTTTAATGTATGGGTACAACATGAATAATGAAAGAAAAAAAAAATATACAGTTATTACAGATACACAGAATAAAAGGGAAAATGATCTTCGAGAAAAGTAAATAATTTTAGCGCAGGTACAAAAATGGCACCGAAAGTCAATAAGCAGGTAATTTTAAATGACAAATAAACAAAATAAACTTTACTGTTAGCTTTGAAGCAGGTGTTATATATAAAACTATCTTAATTCACACACAGAATTAGTGACATAACAGATCAAAAAAGAGTAAGAATCAAACTCGCAATATATTGACATTAAAAGAGCTATACATGTATACTTTTATGGCTTTTTTTTTTTTTTTTTTTAAGAAAGGGATCAAAAACACCATTCTAAAAACAGATTTCGAAAAACATCTTGGAAACAAAAGTCATAAACCATCAAATAAATATTTCATTCAGAATTTTAATGCAAGAACCCTTTCTAATTTTAAGTTCTTTACTTAGGTACACTCATCCACGAGAGAGGACAGCTTAGTCTAATGTACAAGAAATTATCCTGTAATATTACCACGTCACTTTAATGAAATTATAGCAATATTTCACTCAGGGAAAGAACATATTGTCTAGCTGCCCGGGATCGAGCCCCGCTTTAATACAGCAAGCCAAAACACATCAAATGCCATTGAATGATATACCATTTTGAAATGTTGCAAAAAATTTAAATAAAATTTCGTGAATGAGCTAATGCAATTACCTATATACTAAAATTTTGACCAAAAATTCAACAAAACTAAGATACTCTTTTTTTCTTTCGAAGGAATCAAAGTCATATACTAATGTAGGGATGCTCAACTTATTGTACTATAAAACCTAAACATAGGAATGAAATTTTGTCAGCTATGTGAGATGTCCAATACCGAGAAATTCCATAAATTGTAGATTAGAACGTACCTCTCAAAACACACGAAAGGTAAAACACAATTCAAATACTTTACTTTTAGTCTTGAAGCAGATGTTCTATATTAAACTGTCTTAGCTCACATACAGAATTAGTAATATAATAGCTCAAAATGTTGTAAGAACCAAACACGCATTATATAAACATTAAAAAAAAAAAAATCTACATACATTTATTAGTGTTACGAGGGTTTATTCTGAAATATCATAATGTCACTTGCAGTGAAATGATAGAAATTTTCACTCAGGGAAGGGACATTCTGTCTGGCTGCCTGGGTTCCATCCCAGCTTCTGTTACAAAAGTTTCATAGAAGAATTTTAAAAATCTAGAAACAAAACTTATGAAGAAATTATTGACCATAATTGGTTCTATGATTTAGTCATTCTTACAGACATAATAACTAAAATCTTAAACTTGAGGGGGGAGGGAGAACTAAACTAGTTTTTGAATTTAAGGGTATTTTAAATTAATTTTAAATCAGAATTAATTTTGTAAAAATATTACACAAATATAAGGAATATACATTTTTACCATAATGCAATGTACATTTTGCCACTTTGAAAATCTGGAGAACTAAAGCGTGAAATATAAGAAAACTGAAACAAACATTTGGAAAATCTCATCGAGCTTAAATTAGTTTCTAAATTAGATGTTTTGAGTGTATTTAAAATTAGGCCAACTACTACGTTCACTTCAAACCCATTACATAAGACTAGTGTTTAAGAAAAATGGTAAAAGATTGCAAATATGTTAACAATTCTACTGATCTAGAAATAGAAATAACTGGTTTCCATCCTAATTAAGATGAAGAATATCACAAAAAGCCATTTGAATAGTCCTAGATCAGAAAAATCATGAACTGTTAAACTTTTAAAAAGATAAATTCCTGCTTTCGATCTACCTAAAAATGTGAAAGAGGATTTTCAACAACAATCTTGTTAAAATCAATGTTCAGATACAGAATAACAAACAAACATCTGGACGACTGCATGGATTTAGCAATAACATCGCATGTACCAGAGGGAGAAAAAAAACTCTCAGAAGAAATGCAATGTTAAATTTCACATTAAAATATGATTTCCCTGTATTTAATTTTCATCTTGCTGAATTTTTTTGTAAATAATACAAAGAGTATACCTTTTCTTTAAGATATTATACCACACATTTTTATACTTTGTGTAATGCACTTATAACTGAAATATTAAAAGTGCAATATATAATTGCAGCTAGCCAAAATTTTATAAACTTAAAATTGGCTCCCATTAAGTTAAAGTTGTTAATAACTGCACCAAGGGAAGGAATGCAATTTTATTTCTTTGTCTGTATTTGGTTTCATTTTCATATAGAAAGAGTTAAAAATAGGTTACCTAGGTAACAAAATTTAAACACACATTTTCAGGAAAAATTACAGAATAACAGATTTTGTTTCCCTGAAGACACAACACCTCGCTATTCCAGCTATGATACAGACTGCATACTGTCATAGAGAAATTCCTTTCTTAAACAGGGAATTCATATACTTTAATCTGTTTTTACACAAGTACTGTTTATGACTAATCCATGGTCCAGGAGTAAAATACTTTATAGTACACCCATCTAAATTTTTATTATTTCCGGTCATCTGAATAGACTTTTTACCTATCACGACTAAACTCCCAATCTGCATTCCAAATAACTCATACAATTCTTCAAGTCATATTTCGTAATCTATCATTTTTAATACCGCAGGTACTTGCTGAGCGCAGACTTGTAAAGCATGATTTCGCGTATAGCAGTACCTTAAAAGATCCCATTTTATTTGTCCACTGCTCGAATTTCATTCATACGTGGTGCAACATTCATCCATCAACACCGGAAAGAATTTATCTGCTACTTTAAACAATTTCCATCGATTGAAAGTGAAGTCCGAAAAATCTTAAAAATTTCAAAAGCAATGGATGCCGAAGAATTTTTACATATGAAAGACAGAGAAGTCAAACAATGAATCAGAAAATTACAAAAGAAGAATTGGGGTTTTATAAAACCCCTTGATAATAAAAGCGCTCATTATGAAGAAGAGCTTTTAACTGAAGATAAGATGAAAAAATTGTTAAATAACACAAAAAACAATGTCTGATCTTCTAGCGAAGAATTACCCAATTAAAGAAAAAACATGTGCTCTTTACAGCGGCACGCATACAGTTGCATCAATCATTCTTATAAGCAAAAGACATCAGCTTTCTCAAAAAATATTTCTGTCATGCATTTGCCACAAGAGAACGGAAAGAAGTCCAAAAGAAACTTTCAGAGTGCTTTGCAAAACAAAGTGGAAAGTTATTCTGCAGAATTTTACTTCGATAATAATAAAACATCTCTGATTTGATTTCAAAACGAATTTTTATTTGTGAAATCAATTTTAAATAGATTTTCGCAAATAGGTTCATATAACTTCCCAATATGCCAAAATAGTTCAGATTAAGGGAAAAATTTAATAAAGTATGCTTAAAACAACTAATAGAAAGCACATTTTGAGCAGCCTTAACAGAAGACAATTTGGCCCCACTAACTTTCATTACGAGTACTCATTAAATTTTTATTTACATTTCTTTTTTGTTCAACATTTAACTTTCAATGGTTTTAAGAGAAACAGCACTTGACAGACAGACTCTAAATTCGGAAAAAACTGAAACAAAATTGGTTTATACACAGGCAGAGTAATTACACTGACCTGTTTGGAAGAGAAGACCCCGTTAGACAAGGAAAATATTAGGCCAGACAGAGAGGAAAATGCTTAGCCTCCTCCTCGTAATGCGAAAGGAGGCCACTTAGGAAAAAATTACACTACAGCAGTAATTTTGAAACCACTAAGAAGCAACAGAACTCTAACAAATCTCAGACTTCTGATAATTATAGTGTGATTAACAGTTCAACCTCACTTCGAATATTACAATACAATATAAAGAAAGAACCAATTCAGACACTTCAATATGGAATTCAAAACCTAAGAAATTAATGCATAGACTCTACCCTAAACATTAAAACATATTGTGAAGCGTTCACGTAAAATAAATAAGTAGTAAAACTCCAATATAAAGCAACATGTGAAAAGGGACCTACAAATTATAACATTCAAGCATTTCTAGTGAAAATAAAGTTAATATAAAACAAGAATTACCAGCCACAGATGTCTTTTTGCTCTGCACTATTTCTCCATTCTTTTTCTTTCATGATATGTTCTGCAATCCAAGAGTGCACAAAAATGATGACAAATTACACTAGAAGAGGCCAAGGATGGGGGAAGGAATCATTAGATTTTAACTACTTTGAAATTAAAGAATATCTATACACAAAGAGAAATATCTAATATTGTTTCTTAATATATAAAACTTCGAAAGTAGCCTTCTTTGTTTTAAATTCCAGCAATGTGCTACATTGTTACTAAAATCATGATTGCAGTCGATAGAAAAGCAAATGATTTTCCTTATACGACAGAAGTACAGTAAGCGAAAGAGGTTTTTAATGTATGGGTACAACATGAATAATGAAAGAAAAAAAAAATATACAGTTATTACAGATACACAGAATAAAAGGGAAAATGATCTTCGAGAAAAGTAAATAATTTTAGCGCAGGTACAAAAATGGCACCGAAAGTCAATAAGCAGGTAATTTTAAATGACAAATAAACAAAATAAACTTTACTGTTAGCTTTGAAGCAGGTGTTATATATAAAACTATCTTAATTCACACACAGAATTAGTGACATAACAGATAAAAAAAGAGTAAGAATCAAACTCGCAATATATTGACATTAAAAGAGCTATACATGTATACTTTTATGCCTTTTTTTTTTTTTTTTTTTTTAAGAAAGGGCTCAAAAACACCATTCTAAAAACAGATTTCGAAAAACATCTTGGAAACAAAAGTCATAAACCATCAAATAAATATTTCATTCAGAATTTTAATGCAAGAACCCTTTCTAATTTTAAGTTCTTTACTTAGGTACACTCATCCACGAGAGAGGACAGCTTAGTCTAATGTACAAGAAATTATCCTGTAATATTACCACGTCACTTTAATGAAATTATAGCAATATTTCACTCAGGGAAAGAACATATTGTCTAGCTGCCCGGGATCGAGCCCGGCTTTAATACAGCAAGCCAAAACACATCAAATGCCATTGAATGATATACCATTTTGAAATGTTGCAAAAAATTTAAATAAAATTTCGTGAATGAGCTAATGCAATTACCTATATACTAAAATTTTGACCAAAAATTCAACAAAACTAAGATACTCTTTTTTTCTTTCGAAGGAATCAAAGTCATATACTAATGTAGGGATGCTCAACTTATTGTACTATAAAACCTAAACATAGGAATGAAATTTTGTCAGCTATGTGAGATGTCCAATACCGAGAAATTCCATAAATTGTAGATTAGAACGTACCTCTCAAAACACACGAAAGGTAAAACACAATTCAAATACTTTACTTTTAGTCTTGAAGCAGATGTTCTATATTAAACTGTCTTAGCTCACATACAGAATTAGTAATATAATAGCTCAAAATGTTGTAAGAACCAAACACGCATTATATAAACATTAAAAAAAAAAAAAAAAAAAAAAAAAATCTACATACATTTATTAGTGTTACGAGGGTTTATTCTGAAATATCATAATGTCACTTGCAGTGAAATGATAGAAATTTTCACTCAGGGAAGGGACATTCTGTCTGGCTGCCTGGGTTCCATCCCAGCTTCTGTTACAAAAGTTTCATAGAAGAATTTTAAAAATCTAGAAACGAAACTTATGAAGAAATTATTGACCATAATTGGTTCTATGATTTAGTCATTCTTACAGACATAATAACTAAAATCTTAAACTTGAGGGGGGAGGGAGAACTAAACTAGTTTTTGAATTTAAGGGTATTTTAAATTAATTTTAAATCAGAATTAATTTTGTAAAAATATTACACAAATATAAGGAATATACATTTTTACCATAATGCAATGTACATTTTGCCACTTTGAAAATCTGGAGAATTAAAGCGTGAAATATAAGAAAACTGAAACAAACATTTGGAAAATCTCATCGAGCTTAAATTAGTTTCTAAATTAGATGTTTTGAGTGTATTTAAAATTAGGCCAACTACTACGTTCACTTCAAACCCATTACATAAGACTAGTGTTTAAGAAAAATGGTAAAAGATTGCAAATATGTTAACAATTCTACTGATCTAGAAATAGAAATAACTGGTTTTCATCCTAATTAAGATGAAGAATATCACAAAAAGCCATTTGAATAGTCCTAGATCAGAAAAATCATGAACTGTTAAACTTTTAAAAAGATAAATTCCTGCTTTTGATCTACCTAAAAATGTGAAAGAGGATTTTCAACAACAATCTTGTTAAAATCAATGTTCAGATACAGAATAACAAACAAACATCTGGACGACTGCATGGATTTAGCAATAACATCGCATGTACCAGAGGGAGAAAAAAAACTCTCAGAAGAAATGCAATGTTAAATTTCACATTAAAATATGATTTCCCTGTATTTAATTTTCATCTTGCTGAATTTTTTTGTAAATAATACAAAGAGTATACCTTTTCTTTAAGATATTATACCACACATTTTTATACTTTGTGTAATGCACTTATAACTGAAATATTAAAAGTGCAATATATAATTGCAGCTAGCCAAAATTTTATAAACTTAAAATTGGCTCCCATTAAGTTAAAGTTGTTAATAACTGCACCAAGGGAAGGAATGCAATTTTATTTCTTTGTCTGTATTTGGTTTCATTTTCATATAGAAAGAGTTAAAAATAGGTTACCTAGGTAACAAAATTTAAACACACATTTTCAGGAAAAATTACAGAATAACAGATTTTGTTTCCCTGAAGACACAACACCTCGCTATTCCAGCTATGATACAGACTGCATACTGTCATAGAGAAATTCCTTTCTTAAACAGGGAATTCATATACTTTAATCTGTTTTTACACAAGTACTGTTTATGACTAATCCATGGTCCAGGAGTAAAATACTTTATAGTACACCCATCTAAATTTTTCTTATTTCCGGTCATCTGTATAGACTGTTTACCTATCACGACTAAACTCCCAATCTGCATTCCAAATAACTCATACAATTCTTCAAGTCATATTTCATAGTCTATCATTTTTAATACCGCAGGTACTTGCTGAGCGCAGACTTGTAAAGCATGATTTCGCATATAGCAGTACCTTAAAAGATCCCATTTTATTTGTCCACTGCTATATAGTACACCCATCTAAATTTTTCTTATTTCCGGTCATCTGTATAGACTGTTTACCTATCACGACTAAACTCCCAATCTGCATTCCAAATAACTCATACAATTCTTCAAGTCATATTTCATAGTCTATCATTTTTAATACCGCAGGTACTTGCTGAGCGCAGACTTGTAAAGCATGATTTTGCGTATAGCAATACCTTAAAAGATCCCATTTTATTTGTCCACTGCTAGAATTTCATTCATACGTGGTGCAACATTCATCCATCAACACCGGAAAGAGTTTATCTGCTACTTTAAACTATTTCCATCGACTGAAAATGAAGTCCGAAAAATCTTACAAATTTCAAAAGCAATCAATCGATGCCGAAGAATTTTCACATATGAAAGACAGAGAAGTCAAACAATGAATCAGAAAATTACAAAAGAAGAATTGGGGTTTTATAAAACCCCTTGATAATAAAAGCGCTCATTATGAAGAAGAGCTTTTAACTGAAGATAAGATGAAGAAATTGTTAAATAACACAAAAAGCAATGTCTGACCTTCTAGCGAAGAATTACCCAATTAAAGAAAAAACATGTGCTCTTTACAGCGGCACACATACAGTTGCATCAATCATTCTTATAAGCAAAAGACATCAGCTTTCTCAAAAAATATTTCTGTCATGCATTTGCCACAAGAGAACGGAAAGAAGTCCAAAAGAAACTTTCAGAGTGCTTTGCAAAACAAAGTGGAAAGTTATTCTGCAGAATTTTACTTCGATAATAATAAAACATCTCTGATTTGATTTCAAAACGAATTTTTATTTGTGAAATCAATTTTAAATAGATCTTCGCAAATAGGTTCATAAAACCTCCCAATATGCCAAAATAGTTCAGATTAAGGGAAAAATTTAATAAAGTATGCTTAAAACAACTAATAAAAAGCACATTTTGAGCAGCCTTAACAGAAGACAATTTGGCCCCACTAACTTTCATTACGAGTACTCATTAAATTTTTATTTACATTTCTTTTTTGTTCAACATTTAACTTTCAATGGTTTTAAGAGAAACAGCACTTGATAGACAGACTCTAAATTCGGAAAAAAACTGAAACAAAATTGGTTTATACACAGGCAGAGTAATTACACTGACCTGTTGGGAAGAGAAGACCCCGTTAGACAAGGAAAATATTAGGCCAGACAGAGAGGAAAATGCTTAGTCTCCTCTTCGTAATGCGAAAGGAGGCCACTTGGGAAAAAATTACACTACAGCAGTAATTTTGAAACCAATAAGAAGCAACAGAACTCTAACAAATCTCAGACTTCTGATAATTATAGTGTGATTAACAGTTCAACCTCACTTCGAATATTACAATACAATATAAAGAAAGAACCAATTCAGACACTTCAATATGGAATTCAAAACCTAAGAAATTAATGCATAGACGCTACCCTAAACATTCAAACATAATGTGAAGCGTTCACGTAAAATAAATAAGTAGTAAAACTCCAATATAAAGCAACATGTGAAAAGGGACCTACAAATTATAACATTCAAGCATTTCTAGTGAAAATAAAGTTAATATAAAACAAGAATTACCAGCACAGATGTCTTTTTGCTCTGCACTATTTCTCCATTCTTTTTCTTTCATGATATGTTCTGCAATCCAAGAGTGCACAAAATTGATGACAAATTACACTAGAAGAGGCCAAGGATGGGGGAAGGAATCATTAGATTTTAACTACTTTGAAATTAAAGAATATCTATACACAAAGAGAAATATCTAATATTGTTTCTTAATATATAAAACTTCGAAAGTAGCCTTCTTTGTTTTAAATTCCAGCAATGTGCTACATTGTTACTAAAATCATGATTGCAGTCGATAGAAAAGCAAATGATTTTCCTTATACGACAGAAGTACAGTAAGCGAAAGAGGTTTTTAATGTATGGGTACAACATGAACAATGAAAGAAAAAAAAAATTATACAGTTATTACAGATACAAAGAACAAAAGGGAAAATGATCTTCGAGAAAAGTAAATAATTTTAGCGCAGGTACAAAAATGGCACCGAAAGTCAATAAGCAGGTAATTTTAAATGACAAATAAACAAAATAAACTTTACTGTTACCTTTGAAGCAGGTGTTATATATAAAACTATCTTAATTCACACACAGAATTAGTGACATAACAGATCAAAAAAGAGTAAGAATCAAACTCGCAATATATTGACATTAAAAGAGCTATACATATATACTTTTATGGCTTTTTTTTTTTTTTTTTTTAAGAAAGGGCTCAAAAACACCATTCTAAAAACAGATTTCGAAAAACATCTTGGAAACAAAGGTCATAAACCATAAAATAAATATTTCATTCAGAATTTTAATGCAAGAACCCTTTCTAATTTTAAGTTCTTTACTTAGGTACACTCATCCACGAGAGAGGACAGCTCAGTCTAATGTACAAGAAATTATCTTGTAATATTACCACGTCACTTTAATGAAATTATAGCAATATTTCACTCAGGGAAAGAACATATTGTCTAGCTGCCCGGGATCGAGCCCCGCTTTAATACAGCAAGCCAAAACACATCAAATGCCATTGAATGATATACCATTTTGAAATGTTGCAAAAAATTTAAATAAAATTTCGTGAATGAGCTAATGCAATTACCTATATACTAAAATTTTGACCAAAAATTCAACAAAACTAAGATACTCTTTTTTTCTTTCGAAGGAATCAAAGTCATATACTAATGTAGGGATGCTCAACTTATTGTACTATAAAACCTAAACATAGGAATGAAATTTTGTCAGCTATGTGAGATGTCCAATACCGAGAAATTCCATAAATTGTAGATTAGAACGTACCTCTCAAAACACACGAAAGGTAAAACACAATTCAAATACTTTACTTTTAGTCTTGAAGCAGATGTTCTATATTAAACTGTCTTAGCCCACATACAGAATTAGTAATATAATAGCTCAAAATGTTGTAAGAACCAAACACGCATTATATAAACATTAAAAAAAAAAAAAAAAATCTACATACATTTATTAGTGTTACGAGGGTTTATTCTGAAATATTATAATGTCACTTGCAGTGAAATGATAGAAATTTTCACTCAGGGAAGGGACATTCTGTCTGGCTGCCTGGGTTCCATCCCAGCTTCTGTTACAAAAGTTTCATAGAAGAATTTTAAAAATCTAGAAACGAAACTTATGAAGAAATTATTGACCATAATTGGTTCTATGATTTAGTCATTCTTACAGACATAATAACTAAAATCTTAAACTTGATGGGGGAGGGAGAACTAAACTAGTTTTTGAATTTAAGGGTATTTTAAATTAATTTTAAATCAGAATTAATTTTGTAAAAATATTACACAAATATAAGGAATATACATTTTTACCATAATGCAATGTACATTTTGCCACTATGAAAATCTGGAGAATTAAAGCGTGAAATATAAGAAAACTGAAACAAACATTTGGAAAATCTCATCGAGCTTAAATTAGTTTCTAAATTAGATGTTTTGAGTGTATTTAAAATTAGGCCAACTACTACGTTCACTTCAAACCCATTACATAAGACTAGTGTTTAAGAAAAATGGTAAAAGATTGCAAATATGTTAACAATTCTACTGATCTAGAAATAGAAATAACTGGTTTTCATCCTAATTAAGATGAAGAATATCACAAAAAGCCATTTGAATAGTCCTAGATCAGAAAAATCATGAACTGTTAAACTTTTAAAAAGATAAATTCCTGCTTTTGATCTACCTAAAAATGTGAAAGAGGATTTTCAACAACAATCTTGTTAAAATCAATGTTCAGATACAGAATAACAAACAAACATCTGGACGACTGCATGGATTTAGCAATAACATCGCATGTACCAGAGGGAGAAAAAAAACTCTCAGAAGAAATGCAATGTTAAATTTCACATTAAAATATGATTTCCCTGTATTTAATTTTCATCTTGCTGAATTTTTTTGTAAATAATACAAAGAGTATACCTTTTCTTTAAGATATTATACCACACATTTTTATACTTTGTGTAATGCACTTATAACTGAAATATTAAAAGTGCAATATATAATTGCAGCTAGCCAAAATTTTATAAACTTAAAATTGGCTCCCATTAAGTTAAAGTTGTTAATAACTGCACCAAGGGAAGGAATGCAATTTTATTTCTTTGTCTGTATTTGGTTTCATTTTCATATAGAAAGACTTAAAAATAGGTTACCTAGGTAACAAAATTTAAACACACATTTTCAGGAAAAATTACAGAATAACAGATTTTGTTTCCCTGAAGACACAACACCTCGCTATTCCAGCTATGATACAGACTGCATACTGTCATAGAGAAATTCCTTTCTTAAACAGGGAATTCATATACTTTAATCTGTTTTTACACAAGTACTGTTTATGACTAATCCATGGTCCAGGAGTAAAATACTTTATAGTACACCCATCTAAATTTTTCTTATTTCCGGTCATCTGTATAGACTGTTTACCTATCACGACTAAACTCCCAATCTGCATTCCAAATAACTCATACAATTCTTCAAGTCATATTTCATAGTCTATCATTTTTAATACCGCAGGTACTTGCTGAGCGCAGACTTGTAAAGCATGATTTCGCGTATAGCAGTACCTTAAAAGATCCCATTTTATTTGTCCACTGCTATATAGCACACCCATCTAAATTTTTCTTATTTCCGGTCATCTGTATAGACTGTTTACCTATCACGACTAAACTCCCACTCTGCATTCCAAATAACTCATACAATTCTTCAAGTCATATTTCATAGTCTATCATTTTTAATACCGCAGGTACTTGCTGAGCGCAGACTTGTAAAGCATGATTTCGCGTATAGCAGTACCTTAAAAGATCCCATTTTATTTGTCCACTGCTAGAATTTCATTCATACGTGGTGCAACATTCATCCATCAACACCGGAAAGAGTTTATCTGCTACTTTAAACTATTTCCATCGACTGAAAATGAAGTCCGAAAAATCTTACAAATTTCAAAAGCAATCGATGCCGAAGAATTTTCACATATGAAAGACAGAGAAGTCAAACAATGAATCAGAAAATTACAAAAGAAGAAGAGGGGTCTTATAAAACCCCTTGATAATAAAAGCGCTCATTATGAAGAAGAGCTTTTAACTGAAGATAAGATGAAGAAATTGTTAAATAACACAAAAAGCAATGTCTGACCTTCTAGCGAAGAATTACCCAATTAAAGAAAAAACATGTGCTCTTTACAGCGGCACGCATACAGTTGCATCAATCATTCTTATAAGCAAAAGACATCAGCTTTCTCAAAAAATATTTCTGTCATGCATTTGCCACAAGAGAACGGAAAGAAGTCCAAAAGAAACTTTCAGAGTGCTTTGCAAAACAAAGTGGAAAGTTATTCTGCAGAATTTTACTTCGATAATAATAAAACATCTCTGATTTGATTTCAAAACGAATTTTTATTTGTGAAATCAATTTTAAATAGATCTTCGCAAATAGGTTCATAAAACCTCCCAATATGCCAAAATAGTTCAGATTAAGGGAAAAATTTAATAAAGTATGCTTAAAACAACTAATAAAAAGCACATTTTGAGCAGCCTTAACAGAAGACAATTTGGCCCCACTAACTTTCATTACGAGTACTCATTAAATTTTTATTTACATTTCTTTTTTGTTCAACATTTAACTTTCAATGGTTTTAAGAGAAACAGCACTTGATAGACAGACTCTAAATTCGGAAAAAAACTGAAACAAAATTGGTTTATACACAGGCAGAGTAATTACACTGACCTGTTGGGAAGAGAAGACCCCGTTAGACAAGGAAAATATTAGGCCAGACAGAGAGGAAAATGCTTAGTCTCCTCCTCGTGATGCGAAAGGAGGCCACTTGGGAAAAAATTACACTACAGCAGTAATTTTGAAACCAATAAGAAGCAACAGAACTCTAACAAATCTCAGACTTCTGATAATTATAGTGTGATTAACAGTTCAACCTCACTTCGAATATTACAATACAATATAAAGAAAGAACCAATTCAGACACTTCAATATGGAATTGAAAACCTAAGAAATTAATGCATAGACGCTACCCTAAACATTCAAACATAATGTGAAGCGTTCACGTAAAATAAATAAGTAGTAAAACTCCAATATAAAGCAACATGTGAAAAGGGACCTACAAATTATAACATTCAAGCATTTCTAGTGAAAATAAAGTTAATATAAAACAAGAATTACCAGCACAGATGTCTTTTTGCTCTGCACTATTTGTCCATTCTTTTTCTTTCATGATATGTTCTGCAATCCAAGAGTGCACAAAATTGATGACAAATTACACTAGAAGAGGCCAAGGATGGGGGAAGGAATCATTAGATTTTAACTACTTTGAAATTAAAGAATATCTATACACAAAGAGAAATATCTAATATTGTTTCTTAATATATAAAACTTCGAAAGTAGCCTACTTTGTTTTAAATTCCAGCAATGTGCTACATGGTTACTAAAATCATGATTGCAGTCGATAGAAAAGCAAATGATTTTCCTTATACGACAGAAGTACAGTAAGCGAAAGAGGTTTTTAATGTATGGGTACAACATGAACAATGAAAGAAAAAAAAAATTATACAGTTATTACAGATACAAAGAACAAAAGGGAAAATGATCTTCGAGAAAAGTAAATAATTTTAGCGCAGGTACAAAAATGGCACCGAAAGTCAATAAGTAGGTAATTTTAAATGACAAATAAACAAAATAAACTTTACTGTTACCTTTGAAGCAGGTGTTATATATAAAACTATCTTAATTCACACACAGAATTAGTGACATAACAGATCAAAAAAGAGTAAGAATCAAACTCGCAATATATTGACATTAAAAGAGCTATACATATATACTTTTATGGCTTTTTTTTTTTTTTTTTTTTTAAGAAAGGGCTCAAAAACACCATTCTAAAAACAGATTTCGAAAAACATCTTGGAAACAAAGGTCATAAACCATAAAATAAATATTTCATTCAGAATTTTAATGCAAGAACCCTTTCTAATTTTAAGTTCTTTACTTAGGTACACTCATCCACGAGAGAGGACAGCTCAGTCTAATGTACAAGAAATTATCTTGTAATATTACCACGTCACTTTAATGAAATTATAGCAATATTTCACTCAGGGAAAGAACATATTGTCTAGCTGCCCGGGATCGAGCCCCGCTTTAATACAGCAAGCCAAAACACATCAAATGCCATTGAATGATATACCATTTTGAAATGTAGCAAAAAATTTAAATAAAATTTCGTGAATGAGCTAATGCAATTACCTATATACTAAAATTTTGACCAAAAATTCAACAAAATAAGATACTCTTTTTTTCTTTCAAAGGAATCAAAGTCATATACTAATGTAGGGATGCTCAACTTATTGTACTATAAAACCTAAACATAGGAATGAAATTTTGTCAGCTATGTGAGATGTCCAATACCGAGAAATTCCATAAATTGTAGATTAGAACGTACCTCTCAAAACACACGAAAGGTAAAACACAATTCAAATACTTTACTTTTAGTCTTGAAGCAGATGTTCTATATTAAACTGTCTTAGCTCACATACAGAATTAGTAATATAATAGCTCAAAATGTTGTAAGAACCAAACACGCATTATATAAACATTAAAAAAAAAAAAAAAAATCTACATACATTTATTAGTGTTACGAGGGTTTATTCTGAAATATTATAATGTCACTTGCAGTGAAATGATAGAAATTTTCACTCAGGGAAGGGACATTCTGTCTGGCTGCCTGGGTTCCATCCCAGCTTCTGTTGCAAAAGTTTCATAGAAGAATTTTAAAAATCTAGAAACGAAACTTATGAAGAAATTATTGACCATAATTGGTTCTATGATTTAGTCATTCTTACAGACATAATAACTAAAATCTTAAACTTGAGGGGGGAGGGAGAACTAAACTAGTTTTTGAATTTAAGGGTATTTTAAATTAATTTTAAATCAGAATTAATTTTGTAAAAATATTACCCAAATATAAGGAATATACATTTTTACCATAATGCAATGTACATTTTGCCACTTTGAAAATCTGGAGAATTAAAGCGTGAAATATAAGAAAACTGAAACAAACATTTGGAAAATCTCATCGAGCTTAAATTAGTTTCTAAATTAGATGTTTTGAGTGTATTTAAAATTAGGCCAACTACTACGTTCACTTCAAACCCATTACATAAGACTAGTGTTTAAGAAAAATGGTAAAAGATTGCAAATATGTTAACAATTCTACTGATCTAGAAATAGAAATAACTGGTTTTCATCCTAATTAAGATGAAGAATATCACAAAAAGCCATTTGAATAGTCCTAGATCAGAAAAATCATGAACTGTTAAACTTTTAAAAAGATAAATTCCTGCTTTTGATCTACCTAAAAATGTGAAAGAGGATTTTCAACAACAATCTTGTTAAAATCAATGTTCAGATACAGAATAACAAACAAACATCTGGACGACTGCATGGATTTAGCAATAACATCGCATGTACCAGAGGGAGAAAAAAAACTCTCAGAAGAAATGCAATGTTAAATTTCACATTAAAATATGATTTCCCTGTATTTAATTTTCATCTTGCTGAATTTTTTTGTAAATAATACAAAGAGTATACCTTTTCTTTAAGATATTATACCACACATTTTTATACTTTGTGTAATGCACTTATAACTGAAATATTAAAAGTGCAATATATAATTGCAGCTAGCCAAAATTTTATAAACTTAAAATTGGCTCCCATTAAGTTAAAGTTGTTAATAACTGCACCAAGGGAAGGAATGCAATTTTATTTCTTTGTCTGTATTTGGTTTCATTTTCATATAGAAAGAGTTAAAAATAGGTTACCTAGGTAACAAAATTTAAACACACATTTTCAGGAAAAATTACAGAATAACAGATTTTGTTTCCCTGAAGACACAACACCTCGCTATTCCAGCTATGATACAGACTGCATACTGTCATAGAGAAATTCCTTTCTTAAACAGGGAATTCATATACTTTAATCTGTTTTTACACAAGTACTGTTTATGACTAATCCATGGTCCAGGAGTAAAATACTTTATAGTACACCCATCTAAATTTTTCTTATTTCCGGTCATCTGTATAGACTGTTTACCTATCACGACTAAACTCCCAATCTGCATTCCAAATAACTCATACAATTCTTCAAATCATATTTCATAGTCTATCATTTTTAATACCGCAGGTACTTGCTGAGCGCAGACTTGTAAAGCATGATTTCGCGTATAGCAGTACCTTAAAAGATCCCATTTTATTTGTCCACTGCTATATAGCACACCCATCTAAATTTTTCTTATTTCCGGTCATCTGTATAGACTGTTTACCTATCACGACTAAACTCCCAATCTGCATTCCAAATAACTCATACAATTCTTCAAGTCATATTTCATAGTCTATCATTTTTAATACCGCAGGTACTTGCTGAGCGCAGACTTGTAAAGCATGATTTCGCGTATAGCAGTACCTTAAAAGATCCCATTTTATTTGTCCACTGCTAGAATTTCATTCATACGTGGTGCAACATTCATCCATCAACACCGGAAAGAGTTTATCTGCTACTTTAAACTATTTCCGTCGACTGAAAATGAAGTCCGAAAAATCTTACAAATTTCAAAAGCAATCGATGCCGAAGAATTTTCACATATGAAAGACAGAGAAGTCAAACAATGAATCAGAAAATTACAAAAGAAGAATTGGGGTCTTATAAAACCCCTTGATAATAAAAGCGCTCATTATGAAGAAGAGCTTTTAACTGAAGATAAGATGAAGAAATTGTTAAATAACACAAAAAGCAATGTCTGACCTTCTAGCGAAGAATTACCCAATTAAAGAAAAAACATGTGCTCTTTACAGCGGCACGCATACAGTTGCATCAATCATTCTTATAAGCAAAAGACATCAGCTTTCTCAAAAAATATTTCTGTCATGCATTTGCCACAAGAGAACGGAAAGAAGTCCAAAAGAAACTTTCAGAGTGCTTTGCAAAACAAAGTGGAAAGTTATTCTGCAGAATTTTACTTCGATAATAATAAAACATCTCTGATTTGATTTCAAAACGAATTTTTATTTGTGAAATCAATTTTAAATAGATCTTCGCAAATAGGTTCATAAAACCTCCCAATATGCCAAAATAGTTCAGATTAAGGGAAAAATTTAATAAAGTATGCTTAAAACAACTAATAAAAAGCACATTTTGAACAGCCTTAACAGAAGACAATTTGGCCCCACTAACTTTCATTACGAGTACTCATTAAATTTTTATTTACATTTCTTTTTTGTTCAACATTTAACTTTCAATGGTTTTAAGAGAAACAGCACTTGATAGACAGACTCTAAATTCGGAAAAAAACTGAAACAAAATTGGTTTATACATAGGCAGAGTAATTACACTGACCTGTTGGGAAGAGAAGACCCCGTTAGACAAGGAAAATATTAGGCCAGACAGAGAGGAAAATGCTTAGTCTCCTCCTCGTAATGCGAAAGGAGGCCACTTGGGAAAAAATTACACTACAGCAGTAATTTTGAAACCAATAAGAAGCAACAGAACTCTAACAAATCTCAGACTTCTGATAATTATAGTGTGATTAACAGTTCAACCTCACTTCGAATATTACAATACAATATAAAGAAAGAACCAATTCAGACACTTCAATATGGAATTCAAAACCTAAGAAATTAATGCATAGACGCTACCCTAAACATTCAAACATAATGTGAAGCGTTCACGTAAAATAAATAAGTAGTAAAACTCCAATATAAAGCAACATGTGAAAAGGGACCTACAAATTATAACATTCAAGCATTTCTAGTGAAAATAAAGTTAATATAAAACAAGAATTACCAGCACAGATGTCTTTTTGCTCTGCACTATTTCTCCATTCTTTTTCTTTCATGATATGTTCTGCAATCCAAGAGTGCACAAAATTGATGACAAATTACACTAGAAGAGGCCAAGGATGGGGGAAGGAATCATTAGATTTTAACTACTTTGAAATTAAAGAATATCTATACACAAAGAGAAATATCTAATATTGTTTCTTAATATATAAAACTTCGAAAGTAGCCTTCTTTGTTTTAAATTCCAGCAATGTGCTACATTGTTACTAAAATCATGATTGCAGTCGATAGAAAAGCAAATGATTTTCCTTATACGACAGAAGTACAGTAAGCGAAAGAGGTTTTTAATGTATGGGTACAACATGAACAATGAAAGAAAAAAAAAATTATACAGTTATTACAGATACAAAGAACAAAAGGGAAAATGATCTTCGAGAAAAGTAAATAATTTTAGCGCAGGTACAAAAATGGCACCGAAAGTCAATAAGCAGGTAATTTTAAATGACAAATAAACAAAATAAACTTTACTGTTACCTTTGAAGCAGGTGTTATATATAAAACTATCTTAATTCACACACAGAATTAGTGACATAACAGATCAAAAAAGAGTAAGAATCAAACTCGCAATATATTGACATTAAAAGAGCTATACATATATATTTTTATGGCTTTTTTTTTTTTTTTTTTTTTTTAAGAAAGGGCTCAAAAACACCATTCTAAAAACAGATTTCGAAAAACATCTTGGAAACAAAGGTCATAAACCATAAAATAAATATTTCATTCAGAATTTTAATGCAAGAACCCTTTCTAATTTTAAGTTCTTTACTTAGGTACACTCATCCACGAGAGAGGACAGCTCAGTCTAATGTACAAGAAATTATCTTGTAATATTACCACGTCACTTTAATGAAATTATAGCAATATTTCACTCAGGGAAAGAACATATTGTCTAGCTGCCCGGGATCGAGCCCCGCTTTAATACAGCAAGCCAAAACACATCAAATGCCATTGAATGATATACCATTTTGAAATGTTGCAAAAAATTTAAATAAAATTTCGTGAATGAGCTAATGCAATTACCTATATACTAAAATTTTGACCAAAAATTCAACAAAACTAAGATACTCTTTTTTTCTTTCGAAGGAATCAAAGTCATATACTAATGGTGGGATGCTCAACTTATTGTACTATAAAACCTAAACATAGGAATGAAATTTTGTCAGCTATGTGAGATGTCCAATACCGAGAAATTCCATAAATTGTAGATTAGAACGTACCTCTCAAAACACACGAAAGGTAAAACACAATTCAAATACTTTACTTTTAGTCTTGAAGCAGATGTTCTATATTAAACTGTCTTAGCTCACATACAGAATTAGTAATATAATAGCTCAAAATGTTGTAAGAACCAAACACGCATTATATAAACATTAAAAAAAAAAAAAAAATCTACATACATTTATTAGTGTTACGAGGGTTTATTCTGAAATATTATAATGTCACTTGCAGTGAAATGATAGAAATTTTCCCTCAGGGAAGGGACATTCTGTCTGGCTGCCTGGGTTCCATCCCAGCTTCTGTTGCAAAAGTTTCATAGAAGAATTTTAAAAATCTAGAAACGAAACTTATGAAGAAATTATTGACCATAATTGGTTCTATGATTTAGTCATTCTTACAGACATAATAACTAAAATCTTAAACTTGAGGGGGGAGGGAGAACTAAACTAGTTTTTGAATTTAAGGGTATTTTAAATTAATTTTAAATCAGAATTAATTTTGTAAAAATATTACCCAAATATAAGGAATATACATTTTTACCATAATGCAATGTACATTTTGCCACTTTGAAAATCTGGAGAATTAAAGCGTGAAATATAAGAAAACTGAAACAAACATTTGGAAAATCTCATCGAGCTTAAATTAGTTTCTAAATTAGATGTTTTGAGTGTATTTAAAATTAGGCCAACTACTACGTTCACTTCAAACCCATTACATAAGACTAGTGTTTAAGAAAAATGGTAAAAGATTGCAAATATGTTAACAATTCTACTGATCTAGAAATAGAAATAACTGGTTTTCATCCTAATTAAGATGAAGAATATCACAAAAAGCCATTTGAATAGTCCTAGATCAGAAAAATCATGAACTGTTAAACTTTTAAAAAGATAAATTCCTGCTTTTGATCTACCTAAAAATGTGAAAGAGGATTTTCAACAACAATCTTGTTAAAATCAATGTTCAGATACAGAATAACAAACAAACATCTGGACGACTGCATGGATTTAGCAATAACATCGCATGTACCAGAGGGAGAAAAAAAACTCTCAGAAGAAATGCAATGTTAAATTTCACATTAAAATATGATTTCCCTGTATTTAATTTTCATCTTGCTGAATTTTTTTGTAAATAATACAAAGAGTATACCTTTTCTTTAAGATATTATACCACACATTTTTATACTTTGTGTAATGCACTTATAACTGAAATATTAAAAGTGCAATATATAATTGCAGCTAGCCAAAATTTTATAAACTTAAAATTGGCTCCCATTAAGTTAAAGTTGTTAATAACTGCACCAAGGGAAGGAATGCAATTTTATTTCTTTGTCTGTATTTGGTTTCATTTTCATATAGAAAGAGTTAAAAATAGGTTACCTAGGTAACAAAATTTAAACACACATTTTCAGGAAAAATTACAGAATAACAGATTTTGTTTCCCTGAAGACACAACACCTCGCTATTCCAGCTATGATACAGACTGCATACTGTCATAGAGAAATTCCTTTCTTAAACAGGGAATTCATATACTTTAATCTGTTTTTACACAAGTACTGTTTATGACTAATCCATGGTCCAGGAGTAAAATACTTTATAGTACACCCATCTAAATTTTTCTTATTTCCGGTCATCTGTATAGACTGTTTACCTATCACGACTAAACTCCCAATCTGCATTCCAAATAACTCATACAATTCTTCAAGTCATATTTCATAGTCTATCATTTTTAATACCGCAGGTACTTGCTGAGCGCAGACTTGTAAAGCATGATTTCGCGTATAGCAGTACCTTAAAAGATCCCATTTTATTTGTCCACTGCTATATAGCACACCCATCTAAATTTTTCTTATTTCCGGTCATCTGTATAGACTGTTTACCTATCACGACTAAACTCCCAATCTGCATTCCAAATAACTCATACAATTCTTCAAGTCATATTTCATAGTCTATCATTTTTAATACCGCAGGTACTTGCTGAGCGCAGACTTGTAAAGCATGATTTCGCGTATAGCAGTACCTTAAAAGATCCCATTTTATTTGTCCACTGCTAGAATTTCATTCATACGTGGTGCAACATTCATCCATCAACACCGGAAAGAGTTTATCTGCTACTTTAAACTATTTCCGTCGACTGAAAATGAAGTCCGAAAAATCTTACAAATTTCAAAAGCAATCGATGCCGAAGAATTTTCACATATGAAAGACAGAGAAGTCAAACAATGAATCAGAAAATTACAAAAGAAGAATTGGGGTCTTATAAAACCCCTTGATAATAAAAGCGCTCATTATGAAGAAGAGCTTTTAACTGAAGATAAGATGAAGAAATTGTTAAATAACACAAAAAGCAATGTCTGACCTTCTAGCGAAGAATTACCCAATTAAAGAAAAAACATGTGCTCTTTACAGCGGCACGCATACAGTTGCATCAATCATTCTTATAAGCAAAAGACATCAGCTTTCTCAAAAAATATTTCTGTCATGCATTTGCCACAAGAGAACGGAAAGAAGTCCAAAAGAAACTTTCAGAGTGCTTTGCAAAACAAAGTGGAAAGTTATTCTGCAGAATTTTACTTCGATAATAATAAAACATCTCTGATTTGATTTCAAAACGAATTTTTATTTGTGAAATCAATTTTAAATAGATCTTCGCAAATAGGTTCATAAAACCTCCCAATATGCCAAAATAGTTCAGATTAAGGGAAAAATTTAATAAAGTATGCTTAAAACAACTAATAAAAAGCACATTTTGAACAGCCTTAACAGAAGACAATTTGGCCCCACTAACTTTCATTACGAGTACTCATTAAATTTTTATTTACATTTCTTTTTTGTTCAACATTTAACTTTCAATGGTTTTAAGAGAAACAGCACTTGATAGACAGACTCTAAATTCGGAAAAAAACTGAAACAAAATTGGTTTATACATAGGCAGAGTAATTACACTGACCTGTTGGGAAGAGAAGACCCCGTTAGACAAGGAAAATATTAGGCCAGACAGAGAGGAAAATGCTTAGTCTCCTCCTCGTAATGCGAAAGGAGGCCACTTGGGAAAAAATTACACTACAGCAGTAATTTTGAAACCAATAAGAAGCAACAGAACTCTAACAAATCTCAGACTTCTGATAATTATAGTGTGATTAACAGTTCAACCTCACTTCGAATATTACAATACAATATAAAGAAAGAACCAATTCAGACACTTCAATATGGAATTCAAAACCTAAGAAATTAATGCATAGACGCTACCCTAAACATTCAAACATAATGTGAAGCGTTCACGTAAAATAAATAAGTAGTAAAACTCCAATATAAAGCAACATGTGAAAAGGGACCTACAAATTATAACATTCAAGCATTTCTAGTGAAAATAAAGTTAATATAAAACAAGAATTACCAGCACAGATGTCTTTTTGCTCTGCACTATTTCTCCATTCTTTTTCTTTCATGATATGTTCTGCAATCCAAGAGTGCACAAAATTGATGACAAATTACACTAGAAGAGGCCAAGGATGGGGGAAGGAATCATTAGATTTTAACTACTTTGAAATTAAAGAATATCTATACACAAAGAGAAATATCTAATATTGTTTCTTAATATATAAAACTTCGAAAGTAGCCTTCTTTGTTTTAAATTCCAGCAATGTGCTACATTGTTACTAAAATCATGATTGCAGTCGATAGAAAAGCAAATGATTTTCCTTATACGACAGAAGTACAGTAAGCGAAAGAGGTTTTTAATGTATGGGTACAACATGAACAATGAAAGAAAAAAAAAATTATACAGTTATTACAGATACAAAGAACAAAAGGGAAAATGATCTTCGAGAAAAGTAAATAATTTTAGCGCAGGTACAAAAATGGCACCGAAAGTCAATAAGCAGGTAATTTTAAATGACAAATAAACAAAATAAACTTTACTGTTACCTTTGAAGCAGGTGTTATATATAAAACTATCTTAATTCACACACAGAATTAGTGACATAACAGATCAAAAAAGAGTAAGAATCAAACTCGCAATATATTGACATTAAAAGAGCTATACATATATATTTTTATGGCTTTTTTTTTTTTTTTTTTTTTTTTTAAGAAAGGGCTCAAAAACACCATTCTAAAAACAGATTTCGAAAAACATCTTGGAAACAAAGGTCATAAACCATAAAATAAATATTTCATTCAGAATTTTAATGCAAGAACCCTTTCTAATTTTAAGTTCTTTACTTAGGTACACTCATCCACGAGAGAGGACAGCTCAGTCTAATGTACAAGAAATTATCTTGTAATATTACCACGTCACTTTAATGAAATTATAGCAATATTTCACTCAGGGAAAGAACATATTGTCTAGCTGCCCGGGATCGAGCCCCGCTTTAATACAGCAAGCCAAAACACATCAAATGCCATTGAATGATATACCATTTTGAAATGTTGCAAAAAATTTAAATAAAATTTCGTGAATGAGCTAATGCAATTACCTATATACTAAAATTTTGACCAAAAATTCAACAAAACTAAGATACTCTTTTTTTCTTTCGAAGGAATCAAAGTCATATACTAATGGTGGGATGCTCAACTTATTGTACTATAAAACCTAAACATAGGAATGAAATTTTGTCAGCTATGTGAGATGTCCAATACCGAGAAATTCCATAAATTGTAGATTAGAACGTACCTCTCAAAACACACGAAAGGTAAAACACAATTCAAATACTTTACTTTTAGTCTTGAAGCAGATGTTCTATATTAAACTGTCTTAGCTCACATACAGAATTAGTAATATAATAGCTCAAAATGTTGTAAGAACCAAACACGCATTATATAAACATTAAAAAAAAAAAAAAAATCTACATACATTTATTAGTGTTACGAGGGTTTATTCTGAAATATTATAATGTCACTTGCAGTGAAATGATAGAAATTTTCCCTCAGGGAAGGGACATTCTGTCTGGCTGCCTGGGTTCCATCCCAGCTTCTGTTGCAAAAGTTTCATAGAAGAATTTTAAAAATCTAGAAACGAAACTTATGAAGAAATTATTGACCATAATTGGTTCTATGATTTAGTCATTCTTACAGACATAATAACTAAAATCTTAAACTTGAGGGGGCAGGGAGAACTAAACTAGTTTTTGAATTTAAGGGTATTTTAAATTAATTTTAAATCAGAATTAATTTTGTAAAAATATTACACAAATATAAGGAATATGCATTTTTACCATAATGCAATGTACATTTTGCCACTTTGAAAATCTGGAGAATTAAAGCGTGAAATATAAGAAAACTGAAACAAACATTTGGAAAATCTCATCGAGCTTAAATTAGTTTCTAAATTAGATGTTTTGAGTGTATTTAAAATTAGGCCAACTACTACGTTCACTTCAAACCCATTACATAAGACTAGTGTTTAAGAAAAATGGTAAAAGATTGCAAATATGTTAACAATTCTACTGATCTAGAAATAGAAATAACTGGTTTTCATCCTAATTAAGATGAAGAATATCACAAAAAGCCATTTGAATAGTCCTAGATCAGAAAAATCATGAACTGTTAAACTTTTAAAAAGATAAATTCCTGCTTTTGATCTACCTAAAAATGTGAAAGAGGATTTTCAACAACAATCTTGTTAAAATCAATGTTCAGATACAGAATAACAAACAAACATCTGGACGACTGCATGGATTTAGCAATAACATCGCATGTACCAGAGGGAGAAAAAAAACTCTCAGAAGAAATGCAATGTTAAATTTCACATTAAAATATGATTTCCCTGTATTTAATTTTCATCTTGCTGAATTTTTTTGTAAATAATACAAAGAGTATACCTTTTCTTTAAGATATTATACCACACATTTTTATACTTTGTGTAATGCACTTATAACTGAAATATTAAAAGTGCAATATATAATTGCAGCTAGCCAAAATTTTATAAACTTAAAATTGGCTCCCATTAAGTTAAAGTTGTTAATAACTGCACCAAGGGAAGGAATGCAATTTTATTTCTTTGTCTGTATTTGGTTTCATTTTCATATAGAAAGAGTTAAAAATAGGTTACCTAGGTAACAAAATTTAAACACACATTTTCAGGAAAAATTACAGAATAACAGATTTTGTTTCCCTGAAGACACAACACCTCGCTATTCCAGCTATGATACAGACTGCATACTGTCATAGAGAAATTCCTTTCTTAAACAGGGAATTCATATACTTTAATCTGTTTTTACACAAGTACTGTTTATGACTAATCCATGGTCCAGGAGTAAAATACTTTATAGTACACCCATCTAAATTTTTCTTATTTCCGGTCATCTGTATAGACTGTTTACCTATCACGACTAAACTCCCAATCTGCATTCCAAATAACTCATACAATTCTTCAAATCATATTTCATAGTCTATCATTTTTAATACCGCAGGTACTTGCTGAGCGCAGACTTGTAAAGCATGATTTCGCGTATAGCAGTACCTTAAAAGATCCCATTTTATTTGTCCACTGCTATATAGCACACCCATCTAAATTTTTCTTATTTCCGGTCATCTGTATAGACTGTTTACCTATCACGACTAAACTCCCAATCTGCATTCCAAATAACTCATACAATTCTTCAAGTCATATTTCATAGTCTATCATTTTTAATACCGCAGGTACTTGCTGAGCGCAGACTTGTAAAGCATGATTTCGCGTATAGCAGTACCTTAAAAGATCCCATTTTATTTGTCCACTGCTAGAATTTCATTCATACGTGGTGCAACATTCATCCATCAACACCGGAAAGAGTTTATCTGCTACTTTAAACTATTTCCGTCGACTGAAAATGAAGTCCGAAAAATCTTACAAATTTCAAAAGCAATCGATGCCGAAGAATTTTCACATATGAAAGACAGAGAAGTCAAACAATGAATCAGAAAATTACAAAAGAAGAATTGGGGTCTTATAAAACCCCTTGATAATAAAAGCGCTCATTATGAAGAAGAGCTTTTAACTGAAGATAAGATGAAGAAATTGTTAAATAACACAAAAAGCAATGTCTGACCTTCTAGCGAAGAATTACCCAATTAAAGAAAAAACATGTGCTCTTTACAGCGGCACGCATACAGTTGCATCAATCATTCTTATAAGCAAAAGACATCAGCTTTCTCAAAAAATATTTCTGTCATGCATTTGCCACAAGAGAACGGAAAGAAGTCCAAAAGAAACTTTCAGAGTGCTTTGCAAAACAAAGTGGAAAGTTATTCTGCAGAATTTTACTTCGATAATAATAAAACATCTCTGATTTGATTTCAAAACGAATTTTTATTTGTGAAATCAATTTTAAATAGATCTTCGCAAATAGGTTCATAAAACCTCCCAATATGCCAAAATAGTTCAGATTAAGGGAAAAATTTAATAAAGTATGCTTAAAACAACTAATAAAAAGCACATTTTGAACAGCCTTAACAGAAGACAATTTGGCCCCACTAACTTTCATTACGAGTACTCATTAAATTTTTATTTACATTTCTTTTTTGTTCAACATTTAACTTTCAATGGTTTTAAGAGAAACAGCACTTGATAGACAGACTCTAAATTCGGAAAAAAACTGAAACAAAATTGGTTTATACATAGGCAGAGTAATTACACTGACCTGTTGGGAAGAGAAGACCCCGTTAGACAAGGAAAATATTAGGCCAGACAGAGAGGAAAATGCTTAGTCTCCTCCTCGTAATGCGAAAGGAGGCCACTTGGGAAAAAATTACACTACAGCAGTAATTTTGAAACCAATAAGAAGCAACAGAACTCTAACAAATCTCAGACTTCTGATAATTATAGTGTGATTAACAGTTCAACCTCACTTCGAATATTACAATACAATATAAAGAAAGAACCAATTCAGACACTTCAATATGGAATTCAAAACCTAAGAAATTAATGCATAGACGCTACCCTAAACATTCAAACATAATGTGAAGCGTTCACGTAAAATAAATAAGTAGTAAAACTCCAATATAAAGCAACATGTGAAAAGGGACCTACAAATTATAACATTCAAGCATTTCTAGTGAAAATAAAGTTAATATAAAACAAGAATTACCAGCACAGATGTCTTTTTGCTCTGCACTATTTCTCCATTCTTTTTCTTTCATGATATGTTCTGCAATCCAAGAGTGCACAAAATTGATGACAAATTACACTAGAAGAGGCCAAGGATGGGGGAAGGAATCATTAGATTTTAACTACTTTGAAATTAAAGAATATCTATACACAAAGAGAAATATCTAATATTGTTTCTTAATATATAAAACTTCGAAAGTAGCCTTCTTTGTTTTAAATTCCAGCAATGTGCTACATTGTTACTAAAATCATGATTGCAGTCGATAGAAAAGCAAATGATTTTCCTTATACGACAGAAGTACAGTAAGCGAAAGAGGTTTTTAATGTATGGGTACAACATGAACAATGAAAGAAAAAAAAAATTATACAGTTATTACAGATACAAAGAACAAAAGGGAAAATGATCTTCGAGAAAAGTAAATAATTTTAGCGCAGGTACAAAAATGGCACCGAAAGTCAATAAGCAGGTAATTTTAAATGACAAATAAACAAAATAAACTTTACTGTTACCTTTGAAGCAGGTGTTATATATAAAACTATCTTAATTCACACACAGAATTAGTGACATAACAGATCAAAAAAGAGTAAGAATCAAACTCGCAATATATTGACATTAAAAGAGCTATACATATATATTTTTATGGCTTTTTTTTTTTTTTTTTTTTTTTTTAAGAAAGGGCTCAAAAACACCATTCTAAAAACAGATTTCGAAAAACATCTTGGAAACAAAGGTCATAAACCATAAAATAAATATTTCATTCAGAATTTTAATGCAAGAACCCTTTCTAATTTTAAGTTCTTTACTTAGGTACACTCATCCACGAGAGAGGACAGCTCAGTCTAATGTACAAGAAATTATCTTGTAATATTACCACGTCACTTTAATGAAATTATAGCAATATTTCACTCAGGGAAAGAACATATTGTCTAGCTGCCCGGGATCGAGCCCCGCTTTAATACAGCAAGCCAAAACACATCAAATGCCATTGAATGATATACCATTTTGAAATGTTGCAAAAAATTTAAATAAAATTTCGTGAATGAGCTAATGCAATTACCTATATACTAAAATTTTGACCAAAAATTCAACAAAACTAAGATACTCTTTTTTTCTTTCGAAGGAATCAAAGTCATATACTAATGGTGGGATGCTCAACTTATTGTACTATAAAACCTAAACATAGGAATGAAATTTTGTCAGCTATGTGAGATGTCCAATACCGAGAAATTCCATAAATTGTAGATTAGAACGTACCTCTCAAAACACACGAAAGGTAAAACACAATTCAAATACTTTACTTTTAGTCTTGAAGCAGATGTTCTATATTAAACTGTCTTAGCTCACATACAGAATTAGTAATATAATAGCTCAAAATGTTGTAAGAACCAAACACGCATTATATAAACATTAAAAAAAAAAAAAAAATCTACATACATTTATTAGTGTTACGAGGGTTTATTCTGAAATATTATAATGTCACTTGCAGTGAAATGATAGAAATTTTCCCTCAGGGAAGGGACATTCTGTCTGGCTGCCTGGGTTCCATCCCAGCTTCTGTTGCAAAAGTTTCATAGAAGAATTTTAAAAATCTAGAAACGAAACTTATGAAGAAATTATTGACCATAATTGGTTCTATGATTTAGTCATTCTTACAGACATAATAACTAAAATCTTAAACTTGAGGGGGCAGGGAGAACTAAACTAGTTTTTGAATTTAAGGGTATTTTAAATTAATTTTAAATCAGAATTAATTTTGTAAAAATATTACACAAATATAAGGAATATGCATTTTTACCATAATGCAATGTACATTTTGCCACTTTGAAAATCTGGAGAATTAAAGCGTGAAATATAAGAAAACTGAAACAAACATTTGGAAAATCTCATCGAGCTTAAATTAGTTTCTAAATTAGATGTTTTGAGTGTATTTAAAATTAGGCCAACTACTACGTTCACTTCAAACCCATTACATAAGACTAGTGTTTAAGAAAAATGGTAAAAGATTGCAAATATGTTAACAATTCTACTGATCTAGAAATAGAAATAACTGGTTTTCATCCTAATTAAGATGAAGAATATCACAAAAAGCCATTTGAATAGTCCTAGATCAGAAAAATCATGAACTGTTAAACTTTTAAAAAGATAAATTCCTGCTTTTGATCTACCTAAAAATGTGAAAGAGGATTTTCAACAACAATCTTGTTAAAATCAATGTTCAGATACAGAATAACAAACAAACATCTGGACGACTGCATGGATTTAGCAATAACATCGCATGTACCAGAGGGAGAAAAAAAACTCTCAGAAGAAATGCAATGTTAAATTTCACATTAAAATATGATTTCCCTGTATTTAATTTTCATCTTGCTGAATTTTTTTGTAAATAATACAAAGAGTATACCTTTTCTTTAAGATATTATACCACACATTTTTATACTTTGTGTAATGCACTTATAACTGAAATATTAAAAGTGCAATATATAATTGCAGCTAGCCAAAATTTTATAAACTTAAAATTGGCTCCCATTAAGTTAAAGTTGTTAATAACTGCACCAAGGGAAGGAATGCAATTTTATTTCTTTGTCTGTATTTGGTTTCATTTTCATATAGAAAGAGTTAAAAATAGGTTACCTAGGTAACAAAATTTAAACACACATTTTCAGGAAAAATTACAGAATAACAGATTTTGTTTCCCTGAAGACACAACACCTCGCTATTCCAGCTATGATACAGACTGCATACTGTCATAGAGAAATTCCTTTCTTAAACAGGGAATTCATATACTTTAATCTGTTTTTACACAAGTACTGTTTATGACTAATCCATGGTCCAGGAGTAAAATACTTTATAGTACACCCATCTAAATTTTTCTTATTTCCGGTCATCTGTATAGACTGTTTACCTATCACGACTAAACTCCCAATCTGCATTCCAAATAACTCATACAATTCTTCAAGTCATATTTCATAGTCTATCATTTTTAATACCGCAGGTACTTGCTGAGCGCAGACTTGTAAAGCATGATTTCGCGTATAGCAGTACCTTAAAAGATCCCATTTTATTTGTCCACTGCTATATAGCACACCCATCTAAATTTTTCTTATTTCCGGTCATCTGTATAGACTGTTTACCTATCACGACTAAACTCCCAATCTGCATTCCAAATAACTCATACAATTCTTCAAGTCATATTTCATAGTCTATCATTTTTAATACCGCAGGTACTTGCTGAGCGCAGACTTGTAAAGCATGATTTCGCGTATAGCAGTACCTTAAAAGATCCCATTTTATTTGTCCACTGCTAGAATTTCATTCATACGTGGTGCAACATTCATCCATCAACACCGGAAAGAGTTTATCTGCTACTTTAAACTATTTCCGTCGACTGAAAATGAAGTCCGAAAAATCTTACAAATTTCAAAAGCAATCGATGCCGAAGAATTTTCACATATGAAAGACAGAGAAGTCAAACAATGAATCAGAAAATTACAAAAGAAGAATTGGGGTCTTATAAAACCCCTTGATAATAAAAGCGCTCATTATGAAGAAGAGCTTTTAACTGAAGATAAGATGAAGAAATTGTTAAATAACACAAAAAGCAATGTCTGACCTTCTAGCGAAGAATTACCCAATTAAAGAAAAAACATGTGCTCTTTACAGCGGCACGCATACAGTTGCATCAATCATTCTTATAAGCAAAAGACATCAGCTTTCTCAAAAAATATTTCTGTCATGCATTTGCCACAAGAGAACGGAAAGAAGTCCAAAAGAAACTTTCAGAGTGCTTTGCAAAACAAAGTGGAAAGTTATTCTGCAGAATTTTACTTCGATAATAATAAAACATCTCTGATTTGATTTCAAAACGAATTTTTATTTGTGAAATCAATTTTAAATAGATCTTCGCAAATAGGTTCATAAAACCTCCCAATATGCCAAAATAGTTCAGATTAAGGGAAAAATTTAATAAAGTATGCTTAAAACAACTAATAAAAAGCACATTTTGAACAGCCTTAACAGAAGACAATTTGGCCCCACTAACTTTCATTACGAGTACTCATTAAATTTTTATTTACATTTCTTTTTTGTTCAACATTTAACTTTCAATGGTTTTAAGAGAAACAGCACTTGATAGACAGACTCTAAATTCGGAAAAAAACTGAAACAAAATTGGTTTATACATAGGCAGAGTAATTACACTGACCTGTTGGGAAGAGAAGACCCCGTTAGACAAGGAAAATATTAGGCCAGACAGAGAGGAAAATGCTTAGTCTCCTCCTCGTAATGCGAAAGGAGGCCACTTGGGAAAAAATTACACTACAGCAGTAATTTTGAAACCAATAAGAAGCAACAGAACTCTAACAAATCTCAGACTTCTGATAATTATAGTGTGATTAACAGTTCAACCTCACTTCGAATATTACAATACAATATAAAGAAAGAACCAATTCAGACACTTCAATATGGAATTCAAAACCTAAGAAATTAATGCATAGACGCTACCCTAAACATTCAAACATAATGTGAAGCGTTCACGTAAAATAAATAAGTAGTAAAACTCCAATATAAAGCAACATGTGAAAAGGGACCTACAAATTATAACATTCAAGCATTTCTAGTGAAAATAAAGTTAATATAAAACAAGAATTACCAGCACAGATGTCTTTTTGCTCTGCACTATTTCTCCATTCTTTTTCTTTCATGATATGTTCTGCAATCCAAGAGTGCACAAAATTGATGACAAATTACACTAGAAGAGGCCAAGGATGGGGGAAGGAATCATTAGATTTTAACTACTTTGAAATTAAAGAATATCTATACACAAAGAGAAATATCTAATATTGTTTCTTAATATATAAAACTTCGAAAGTAGCCTTCTTTGTTTTAAATTCCAGCAATGTGCTACATTGTTACTAAAATCATGATTGCAGTCGATAGAAAAGCAAATGATTTTCCTTATACGACAGAAGTACAGTAAGCGAAAGAGGTTTTTAATGTATGGGTACAACATGAACAATGAAAGAAAAAAAAAATTATACAGTTATTACAGATACAAAGAACAAAAGGGAAAATGATCTTCGAGAAAAGTAAATAATTTTAGCGCAGGTACAAAAATGGCACCGAAAGTCAATAAGCAGGTAATTTTAAATGACAAATAAACAAAATAAACTTTACTGTTACCTTTGAAGCAGGTGTTATATATAAAACTATCTTAATTCACACACAGAATTAGTGACATAACAGATCAAAAAAGAGTAAGAATCAAACTCGCAATATATTGACATTAAAAGAGCTATACATATATATTTTTATGGCTTTTTTTTTTTTTTTTTTTTTTTTAAGAAAGGGCTCAAAAACACCATTCTAAAAACAGATTTCGAAAAACATCTTGGAAACAAAGGTCATAAACCATAAAATAAATATTTCATTCAGAATTTTAATGCAAGAACCCTTTCTAATTTTAAGTTCTTTACTTAGGTACACTCATCCACGAGAGAGGACAGCTCAGTCTAATGTACAAGAAATTATCTTGTAATATTACCACGTCACTTTAATGAAATTATAGCAATATTTCACTCAGGGAAAGAACATATTGTCTAGCTGCCCGGGATCGAGCCCCGCTTTAATACAGCAAGCCAAAACACATCAAATGCCATTGAATGATATACCATTTTGAAATGTTGCAAAAAATTTAAATAAAATTTCGTGAATGAGCTAATGCAATTACCTATATACTAAAATTTTGACCAAAAATTCAACAAAACTAAGATACTCTTTTTTTCTTTCGAAGGAATCAAAGTCATATACTAATGGTGGGATGCTCAACTTATTGTACTATAAAACCTAAACATAGGAATGAAATTTTGTCAGCTATGTGAGATGTCCAATACCGAGAAATTCCATAAATTGTAGATTAGAACGTACCTCTCAAAACACACGAAAGGTAAAACACAATTCAAATACTTTACTTTTAGTCTTGAAGCAGATGTTCTATATTAAACTGTCTTAGCTCACATACAGAATTAGTAATATAATAGCTCAAAATGTTGTAAGAACCAAACACGCATTATATAAACATTAAAAAAAAAAAAAAAAATCTACATACATTTATTAGTGTTACGAGGGTTTATTCTGAAATATTATAATGTCACTTGCAGTGAAATGATAGAAATTTTCCCTCAGGGAAGGGACATTCTGTCTGGCTGCCTGGGTTCCATCCCAGCTTCTGTTGCAAAAGTTTCATAGAAGAATTTTAAAAATCTAGAAACGAAACTTATGAAGAAATTATTGACCATAATTGGTTCTATGATTTAGTCATTCTTACAGACATAATAACTAAAATCTTAAACTTGAGGGGGGAGGGAGAACTAAACTAGTTTTTGAATTTAAGGGTATTTTAAATTAATTTTAAATCAGAATTAATTTTGTAAAAATATTACACAAATATAAGGAATATACATTTTTACCATAATGCAATGTACATTTTGCCACTTTGAAAATCTGGAGAACTAAAGCGTGAAATATAAGAAAACTGAAACAAACATTTGGAAAATCTCATCGAGCTTAAATTAGTTTCTAAATTAGATGTTTTGAGTGTATTTAAAATTAGGCCAACTACTACGTTCACTTCAAACCCATTACATAAGACTAGTGTTTAAGAAAAATGGTAAAAGATTGCAAATATGTTAACAATTCTACTGATCTAGAAATAGAAATAACTGGTTTTCATCCTAATTAAGATGAAGAATATCACAAAAAGCCATTTGAATAGTCCTAGATCAGAAAAATCATGAACTGTTAAACTTTTAAAAAGATAAATTCCTGCTTTTGATCTACCTAAAAATGTGAAAGAGGATTTTCAACAACAATCTTGTTAAAATCAATGTTCAGATACAGAATAACAAACAAACATCTGGACGACTGCATGGATTTAGCAATAACATCGCATGTACCAGAGGGAGAAAAAAAACTCTCAGAAGAAATGCAATGTTAAATTTCACATTAAAATATGATTTCCCTGTATTTAATTTTCATCTTGCTGAATTTTTTTGTAAATAATACAAAGAGTATACCTTTTCTTTAAGATATTATACCACACATTTTTATACTTTGTGTAATGCACTTATAACTGAAATATTAAAAGTGCAATATATAATTGCAGCTAGCCAAAATTTTATAAACTTAAAATTGGCTCCCATTAAGTTAAAGTTGTTAATAACTGCACCAAGGGAAGGAATGCAATTTTATTTCTTTGTCTGTATTTGGTTTCATTTTCATATAGAAAGAGTTAAAAATAGGTTACCTAGGTAACAAAATTTAAACACACATTTTCAGGAAAAATTACAGAATAACAGATTTTGTTTCCCTGAAGACACAACACCTCGCTATTCCAGCTATGATACAGACTGCATACTGTCATAGAGAAATTCCTTTCTTAAACAGGGAATTCATATACTTTAATCTGTTTTTACACAAGTACTGTTTATGACTAATCCATGGTCCAGGAGTAAAATACTTTATAGTACACCCATCTAAATTTTTCTTATTTCCGGTCATCTGTATAGACTGTTTACCTATCACGACTAAACTCCCAATCTGCATTCCAAATAACTCATACAATTCTTCAAGTCATATTTCATAGTCTATCATTTTTAATACCGCAGGTACTTGCTGAGCGCAGACTTGTAAAGCATGATTTCGCGTATAGCAGTACCTTAAAAGATCCCATTTTATTTGTCCACTGCTATATAGCACACCCATCTAAATTTTTCTTATTTCCGGTCATCTGTATAGACTGTTTACCTATCACGACTAAACTCCCAATCTGCATTCCAAATAACTCATACAATTCTTCAAGTCATATTTCATAGTCTATCATTTTTAATACCGCAGGTACTTGCTGAGCGCAGACTTGTAAAGCATGATTTCGCGTATAGCAGTACCTTAAAAGATCCCATTTTATTTGTCCACTGCTAGAATTTCATTCATACGTGGTGCAACATTCATCCATCAACACCGGAAAGAGTTTATCTGCTACTTTAAACTATTTCCGTCGACTGAAAATGAAGTCCGAAAAATCTTACAAATTTCAAAAGCAATCGATGCCGAAGAATTTTCACATATGAAAGACAGAGAAGTCAAACAATGAATCAGAAAATTACAAAAGAAGAATTGGGGTCTTATAAAACCCCTTGATAATAAAAGCGCTCATTATGAAGAAGAGCTTTTAACTGAAGATAAGATGAAGAAATTGTTAAATAACACAAAAAGCAATGTCTGACCTTCTAGCGAAGAATTACCCAATTAAAGAAAAAACATGTGCTCTTTACAGCGGCACGCATACAGTTGCATCAATCATTCTTATAAGCAAAAGACATCAGCTTTCTCAAAAAATATTTCTGTCATGCATTTGCCACAAGAGAACGGAAAGAAGTCCAAAAGAAACTTTCAGAGTGCTTTGCAAAACAAAGTGGAAAGTTATTCTGCAGAATTTTACTTCGATAATAATAAAACATCTCTGATTTGATTTCAAAACGAATTTTTATTTGTGAAATCAATTTTAAATAGATCTTCGCAAATAGGTTCATAAAACCTCCCAATATGCCAAAATAGTTCAGATTAAGGGAAAAATTTAATAAAGTATGCTTAAAACAACTAATAAAAAGCACATTTTGAACAGCCTTAACAGAAGACAATTTGGCCCCACTAACTTTCATTACGAGTACTCATTAAATTTTTATTTACATTTCTTTTTTGTTCAACATTTAACTTTCAATGGTTTTAAGAGAAACAGCACTTGATAGACAGACTCTAAATTCGGAAAAAAACTGAAACAAAATTGGTTTATACATAGGCAGAGTAATTACACTGACCTGTTGGGAAGAGAAGACCCCGTTAGACAAGGAAAATATTAGGCCAGACAGAGAGGAAAATGCTTAGTCTCCTCCTCGTAATGCGAAAGGAGGCCACTTGGGAAAAAATTACACTACAGCAGTAATTTTGAAACCAATAAGAAGCAACAGAACTCTAACAAATCTCAGACTTCTGATAATTATAGTGTGATTAACAGTTCAACCTCACTTCGAATATTACAATACAATATAAAGAAAGAACCAATTCAGACACTTCAATATGGAATTCAAAACCTAAGAAATTAATGCATAGACGCTACCCTAAACATTCAAACATAATGTGAAGCGTTCACGTAAAATAAATAAGTAGTAAAACTCCAATATAAAGCAACATGTGAAAAGGGACCTACAAATTATAACATTCAAGCATTTCTAGTGAAAATAAAGTTAATATAAAACAAGAATTACCAGCACAGATGTCTTTTTGCTCTGCACTATTTCTCCATTCTTTTTCTTTCATGATATGTTCTGCAATCCAAGAGTGCACAAAATTGATGACAAATTACACTAGAAGAGGCCAAGGATGGGGGAAGGAATCATTAGATTTTAACTACTTTGAAATTAAAGAATATCTATACACAAAGAGAAATATCTAATATTGTTTCTTAATATATAAAACTTCGAAAGTAGCCTTCTTTGTTTTAAATTCCAGCAATGTGCTACATTGTTACTAAAATCATGATTGCAGTCGATAGAAAAGCAAATGATTTTCCTTATACGACAGAAGTACAGTAAGCGAAAGAGGTTTTTAATGTATGGGTACAACATGAACAATGAAAGAAAAAAAAAATTATACAGTTATTACAGATACAAAGAACAAAAGGGAAAATGATCTTCGAGAAAAGTAAATAATTTTAGCGCAGGTACAAAAATGGCACCGAAAGTCAATAAGCAGGTAATTTTAAATGACAAATAAACAAAATAAACTTTACTGTTACCTTTGAAGCAGGTGTTATATATAAAACTATCTTAATTCACACACAGAATTAGTGACATAACAGATCAAAAAAGAGTAAGAATCAAACTCGCAATATATTGACATTAAAAGAGCTATACATATATATTTTTATGGCTTTTTTTTTTTTTTTTTTTTTTAAGAAAGGGCTCAAAAACACCATTCTAAAAACAGATTTCGAAAAACATCTTGGAAACAAAGGTCATAAACCATAAAATAAATATTTCATTCAGAATTTTAATGCAAGAACCCTTTCTAATTTTAAGTTCTTTACTTAGGTACACTCATCCACGAGAGAGGACAGCTCAGTCTAATGTACAAGAAATTATCTTGTAATATTACCACGTCACTTTAATGAAATTATAGCAATATTTCACTCAGGGAAAGAACATATTGTCTAGCTGCCCGGGATCGAGCCCCGCTTTAATACAGCAAGCCAAAACACATCAAATGCCATTGAATGATATACCATTTTGAAATGTTGCAAAAAATTTAAATAAAATTTCGTGAATGAGCTAATGCAATTACCTATATACTAAAATTTTGACCAAAAATTCAACAAAACTAAGATACTCTTTTTTTCTTTCGAAGGAATCAAAGTCATATACTAATGGTGGGATGCTCAACTTATTGTACTATAAAACCTAAACATAGGAATGAAATTTTGTCAGCTATGTGAGATGTCCAATACCGAGAAATTCCATAAATTGTAGATTAGAACGTACCTCTCAAAACACACGAAAGGTAAAACACAATTCAAATACTTTACTTTTAGTCTTGAAGCAGATGTTCTATATTAAACTGTCTTAGCTCACATACAGAATTAGTAATATAATAGCTCAAAATGTTGTAAGAACCAAACACGCATTATATAAACATTAAAAAAAAAAAAAAAATCTACATACATTTATTAGTGTTACGAGGGTTTATTCTGAAATATTATAATGTCACTTGCAGTGAAATGATAGAAATTTTCCCTCAGGGAAGGGACATTCTGTCTGGCTGCCTGGGTTCCATCCCAGCTTCTGTTGCAAAAGTTTCATAGAAGAATTTTAAAAATCTAGAAACGAAACTTATGAAGAAATTATTGACCATAATTGGTTCTATGATTTAGTCATTCTTACAGACATAATAACTAAAATCTTAAACTTGAGGGGGGAGGGAGAACTAAACTAGTTTTTGAATTTAAGGGTATTTTAAATTAATTTTAAATCAGAATTAATTTTGTAAAAATATTACCCAAATATAAGGAATATACATTTTTACCATAATGCAATGTACATTTTGCCACTTTGAAAATCTGGAGAATTAAAGCGTGAAATATAAGAAAACTGAAACAAACATTTGGAAAATCTCATCGAGCTTAAATTAGTTTCTAAATTAGATGTTTTGAGTGTATTTAAAATTAGGCCAACTACTACGTTCACTTCAAACCCATTACATAAGACTAGTGTTTAAGAAAAATGGTAAAAGATTGCAAATATGTTAACAATTCTACTGATCTAGAAATAGAAATAACTGGTTTTCATCCTAATTAAGATGAAGAATATCACAGAAAGCCATTTGAATAGTCCTAGATCAGAAAAATCATGAACTGTTAAACTTTTAAAAAGATAAATTCCTGCTTTTGATCTACCTAAAAATGTGAAAGAGGATTTTCAACAACAATCTTGTTAAAATCAATGTTCAGATACAGAATAACAAACAAACATCTGGACGACTGCATGGATTTAGCAATAACATCGCATGTACCAGAGGGAGAAAAAAAACTCTCAGAAGAAATGCAATGTTAAATTTCACATTAAAATATGATTTCCCTGTATTTAATTTTCATCTTGCTGAATTTTTTTGTAAATAATACAAAGAGTATACCTTTTCTTTAAGATATTATACCACACATTTTTATACTTTGTGTAATGCACTTATAACTGAAATATTAAAAGTGCAATATATAATTGCAGCTAGCCAAAATTTTATAAACTTAAAATTGGCTCCCATTAAGTTAAAGTTGTTAATAACTGCACCAAGGGAAGGAATGCAATTTTATTTCTTTGTCTGTATTTGGTTTCATTTTCATATAGAAAGAGTTAAAAATAGGTTACCTAGGTAACAAAATTTAAACACACATTTTCAGGAAAAATTACAGAATAACAGATTTTGTTTCCCTGAAGACACAACACCTCGCTATTCCAGCTATGATACAGACTGCATACTGTCATAGAGAAATTCCTTTCTTAAACAGGGAATTCATATACTTTAATCTGTTTTTACACAAGTACTGTTTATGACTAATCCATGGTCCAGGAGTAAAATACTTTATAGTACACCCATCTAAATTTTTCTTATTTCCGGTCATCTGTATAGACTGTTTACCTATCACGACTAAACTCCCAATCTGCATTCCAAATAACTCATACAATTCTTCAAGTCATATTTCATAGTCTATCATTTTTAATACCGCAGGTACTTGCTGAGCGCAGACTTGTAAAGCATGATTTCGCGTATAGCAGTACCTTAAAAGATCCCATTTTATTTGTCCACTGCTATATAGCACACCCATCTAAATTTTTCTTATTTCCGGTCATCTGTATAGACTGTTTACCTATCACGACTAAACTCCCAATCTGCATTCCAAATAACTCATACAATTCTTCAAGTCATATTTCATAGTCTATCATTTTTAATACCGCAGGTACTTGCTGAGCGCAGACTTGTAAAGCATGATTTCGCGTATAGCAGTACCTTAAAAGATCCCATTTTATTTGTCCACTGCTAGAATTTCATTCATACGTGGTGCAACATTCATCCATCAACACCGGAAAGAGTTTATCTGCTACTTTAAACTATTTCCGTCGACTGAAAATGAAGTCCGAAAAATCTTACAAATTTCAAAAGCAATCGATGCCGAAGAATTTTCACATATGAAAGACAGAGAAGTCAAACAATGAATCAGAAAATTACAAAAGAAGAATTGGGGTCTTATAAAACCCCTTGATAATAAAAGCGCTCATTATGAAGAAGAGCTTTTAACTGAAGATAAGATGAAGAAATTGTTAAATAACACAAAAAGCAATGTCTGACCTTCTAGCGAAGAATTACCCAATTAAAGAAAAAACATGTGCTCTTTACAGCGGCACGCATACAGTTGCATCAATCATTCTTATAAGCAAAAGACATCAGCTTTCTCAAAAAATATTTCTGTCATGCATTTGCCACAAGAGAACGGAAAGAAGTCCAAAAGAAACTTTCAGAGTGCTTTGCAAAACAAAGTGGAAAGTTATTCTGCAGAATTTTACTTCGATAATAATAAAACATCTCTGATTTGATTTCAAAACGAATTTTTATTTGTGAAATCAATTTTAAATAGATCTTCGCAAATAGGTTCATAAAACCTCCCAATATGCCAAAATAGTTCAGATTAAGGGAAAAATTTAATAAAGTATGCTTAAAACAACTAATAAAAAGCACATTTTGAACAGCCTTAACAGAAGACAATTTGGCCCCACTAACTTTCATTACGAGTACTCATTAAATTTTTATTTACATTTCTTTTTTGTTCAACATTTAACTTTCAATGGTTTTAAGAGAAACAGCACTTGATAGACAGACTCTAAATTCGGAAAAAAACTGAAACAAAATTGGTTTATACATAGGCAGAGTAATTACACTGACCTGTTGGGAAGAGAAGACCCCGTTAGACAAGGAAAATATTAGGCCAGACAGAGAGGAAAATGCTTAGTCTCCTCCTCGTAATGCGAAAGGAGGCCACTTGGGAAAAAATTACACTACAGCAGTAATTTTGAAACCAATAAGAAGCAACAGAACTCTAACAAATCTCAGACTTCTGATAATTATAGTGTGATTAACAGTTCAACCTCACTTCGAATATTACAATACAATATAAAGAAAGAACCAATTCAGACACTTCAATATGGAATTCAAAACCTAAGAAATTAATGCATAGACGCTACCCTAAACATTCAAACATAATGTGAAGCGTTCACGTAAAATAAATAAGTAGTAAAACTCCAATATAAAGCAACATGTGAAAAGGGACCTACAAATTATAACATTCAAGCATTTCTAGTGAAAATAAAGTTAATATAAAACAAGAATTACCAGCACAGATGTCTTTTTGCTCTGCACTATTTCTCCATTCTTTTTCTTTCATGATATGTTCTGCAATCCAAGAGTGCACAAAATTGATGACAAATTACACTAGAAGAGGCCAAGGATGGGGGAAGGAATCATTAGATTTTAACTACTTTGAAATTAAAGAATATCTATACACAAAGAGAAATATCTAATATTGTTTCTTAATATATAAAACTTCGAAAGTAGCCTTCTTTGTTTTAAATTCCAGCAATGTGCTACATTGTTACTAAAATCATGATTGCAGTCGATAGAAAAGCAAATGATTTTCCTTATACGACAGAAGTACAGTAAGCGAAAGAGGTTTTTAATGTATGGGTACAACATGAACAATGAAAGAAAAAAAAAATTATACAGTTATTACAGATACAAAGAACAAAAGGGAAAATGATCTTCGAGAAAAGTAAATAATTTTAGCGCAGGTACAAAAATGGCACCGAAAGTCAATAAGCAGGTAATTTTAAATGACAAATAAACAAAATAAACTTTACTGTTACCTTTGAAGCAGGTGTTATATATAAAACTATCTTAATTCACACACAGAATTAGTGACATAACAGATCAAAAAAGAGTAAGAATCAAACTCGCAATATATTGACATTAAAAGAGCTATACATATATATTTTTATGGCTTTTTTTTTTTTTTTTTTTTTTTAAGAAAGGGCTCAAAAACACCATTCTAAAAACAGATTTCGAAAAACATCTTGGAAACAAAGGTCATAAACCATAAAATAAATATTTCATTCAGAATTTTAATGCAAGAACCCTTTCTAATTTTAAGTTCTTTACTTAGGTACACTCATCCACGAGAGAGGACAGCTCAGTCTAATGTACAAGAAATTATCTTGTAATATTACCACGTCACTTTAATGAAATTATAGCAATATTTCACTCAGGGAAAGAACATATTGTCTAGCTGCCCGGGATCGAGCCCCGCTTTAATACAGCAAGCCAAAACACATCAAATGCCATTGAATGATATACCATTTTGAAATGTTGCAAAAAATTTAAATAAAATTTCGTGAATGAGCTAATGCAATTACCTATATACTAAAATTTTGACCAAAAATTCAACAAAACTAAGATACTCTTTTTTTCTTTCGAAGGAATCAAAGTCATATACTAATGGTGGGATGCTCAACTTATTGTACTATAAAACCTAAACATAGGAATGAAATTTTGTCAGCTATGTGAGATGTCCAATACCGAGAAATTCCATAAATTGTAGATTAGAACGTACCTCTCAAAACACACGAAAGGTAAAACACAATTCAAATACTTTACTTTTAGTCTTGAAGCAGATGTTCTATATTAAACTGTCTTAGCTCACATACAGAATTAGTAATATAATAGCTCAAAATGTTGTAAGAACCAAACACGCATTATATAAACATTAAAAAAAAAAAAAAAATCTACATACATTTATTAGTGTTACGAGGGTTTATTCTGAAATATTATAATGTCACTTGCAGTGAAATGATAGAAATTTTCCCTCAGGGAAGGGACATTCTGTCTGGCTGCCTGGGTTCCATCCCAGCTTCTGTTGCAAAAGTTTCATAGAAGAATTTTAAAAATCTAGAAACGAAACTTATGAAGAAATTATTGACCATAATTGGTTCTATGATTTAGTCATTCTTACAGACATAATAACTAAAATCTTAAACTTGAGGGGGCAGGGAGAACTAAACTAGTTTTTGAATTTAAGGGTATTTTAAATTAATTTTAAATCAGAATTAATTTTGTAAAAATATTACACAAATATAAGGAATATGCATTTTTACCATAATGCAATGTACATTTTGCCACTTTGAAAATCTGGAGAATTAAAGCGTGAAATATAAGAAAACTGAAACAAACATTTGGAAAATCTCATCGAGCTTAAATTAGTTTCTAAATTAGATGTTTTGAGTGTATTTAAAATTAGGCCAACTACTACGTTCACTTCAAACCCATTACATAAGACTAGTGTTTAAGAAAAATGGTAAAAGATTGCAAATATGTTAACAATTCTACTGATCTAGAAATAGAAATAACTGGTTTTCATCCTAATTAAGATGAAGAATATCACAAAAAGCCATTTGAATAGTCCTAGATCAGAAAAATCATGAACTGTTAAACTTTTAAAAAGATAAATTCCTGCTTTTGATCTACCTAAAAATGTGAAAGAGGATTTTCAACAACAATCTTGTTAAAATCAATGTTCAGATACAGAATAACAAACAAACATCTGGACGACTGCATGGATTTAGCAATAACATCGCATGTACCAGAGGGAGAAAAAAAACTCTCAGAAGAAATGCAATGTTAAATTTCACATTAAAATATGATTTCCCTGTATTTAATTTTCATCTTGCTGAATTTTTTTGTAAATAATACAAAGAGTATACCTTTTCTTTAAGATATTATACCACACATTTTTATACTTTGTGTAATGCACTTATAACTGAAATATTAAAAGTGCAATATATAATTGCAGCTAGCCAAAATTTTATAAACTTAAAATTGGCTCCCATTAAGTTAAAGTTGTTAATAACTGCACCAAGGGAAGGAATGCAATTTTATTTCTTTGTCTGTATTTGGTTTCATTTTCATATAGAAAGAGTTAAAAATAGGTTACCTAGGTAACAAAATTTAAACACACATTTTCAGGAAAAATTACAGAATAACAGATTTTGTTTCCCTGAAGACACAACACCTCGCTATTCCAGCTATGATACAGACTGCATACTGTCATAGAGAAATTCCTTTCTTAAACAGGGAATTCATATACTTTAATCTGTTTTTACACAAGTACTGTTTATGACTAATCCATGGTCCAGGAGTAAAATACTTTATAGTACACCCATCTAAATTTTTCTTATTTCCGGTCATCTGTATAGACTGTTTACCTATCACGACTAAACTCCCAATCTGCATTCCAAATAACTCATACAATTCTTCAAGTCATATTTCATAGTCTATCATTTTTAATACCGCAGGTACTTGCTGAGCGCAGACTTGTAAAGCATGATTTCGCGTACAGCAGTACCTTAAAAGATCCCATTTTATTTGTCCACTGCTATATAGCACACCCATCTAAATTTTTCTTATTTCCGGTCATCTGTATAGACTGTTTACCTATCACGACTAAACTCCCAATCTGCATTCCAAATAACTCATACAATTCTTCAAGTCATATTTCATAGTCTATCATTTTTAATACCGCAGGTACTTGCTGAGCGCAGACTTGTAAAGCATGATTTCGCGTATAGCAGTACCTTAAAAGATCCCATTTTATTTGTCCACTGCTAGAATTTCATTCATACGTGGTGCAACATTCATCCATCAACACCGGAAAGAGTTTATCTGCTACTTTAAACTATTTCCATCGACTGAAAATGAAGTCCGAAAAATCTTACAAATTTCAAAAGCAATCGATGCCGAAGAATTTTCACATATGAAAGACAGAGAAGTCAAACAATGAATCAGAAAATTACAAAAGAAGAATTGGGGTCTTATAAAACCCCTTGATAATAAAAGCGCTCATTATGAAGAAGAGCTTTTAACTGAAGATAAGATGAAGAAATTGTTAAATAACACAAAAAGCAATGTCTGACCTTCTAGCGAAGAATTACCCAATTAAAGAAAAAACATGTGCTCTTTACAGCGGCACGCATACAGTTGCATCAATCATTCTTATAAGCAAAAGACATCAGCTTTCTCAAAAAATATTTCTGTCATGCATTTGCCACAAGAGAACGGAAAGAAGTCCAAAAGAAACTTTCAGAGTGCTTTGCAAAACAAAGTGGAAAGTTATTCTGCAGAATTTTACTTCGATAATAATAAAACATCTCTGATTTGATTTCAAAACGAATTTTTATTTGTGAAATCAATTTTAAATAGATCTTCGCAAATAGGTTCATAAAACCTCCCAATATGCCAAAATAGTTCAGATTAAGGGAAAAATTTAATAAAGTATGCTTAAAACAACTAATAAAAAGCACATTTTGAACAGCCTTAACAGAAGACAATTTGGCCCCACTAACTTTCATTACGAGTACTCATTAAATTTTTATTTACATTTCTTTTTTGTTCAACATTTAACTTTCAATGGTTTTAAGAGAAACAGCACTTGATAGACAGACTCTAAATTCGGAAAAAAACTGAAACAAAATTGGTTTATACATAGGCAGAGTAATTACACTGACCTGTTGGGAAGAGAAGACCCCGTTAGACAAGGAAAATATTAGGCCAGACAGAGAGGAAAATGCTTAGTCTCCTCCTCGTAATGCGAAAGGAGGCCACTTGGGAAAAAATTACACTACAGCAGTAATTTTGAAACCAATAAGAAGCAACAGAACTCTAACAAATCTCAGACTTCTGATAATTATAGTGTGATTAACAGTTCAACCTCACTTCGAATATTACAATACAATATAAAGAAAGAACCAATTCAGACACTTCAATATGGAATTCAAAACCTAAGAAATTAATGCATAGACGCTACCCTAAACATTCAAACATAATGTGAAGCGTTCACGTAAAATAAATAAGTAGTAAAACTCCAATATAAAGCAACATGTGAAAAGGGACCTACAAATTATAACATTCAAGCATTTCTAGTGAAAATAAAGTTAATATAAAACAAGAATTACCAGCACAGATGTCTTTTTGCTCTGCACTATTTCTCCATTCTTTTTCTTTCATGATATGTTCTGCAATCCAAGAGTGCACAAAATTGATGACAAATTACACTAGAAGAGGCCAAGGATGGGGGAAGGAATCATTAGATTTTAACTACTTTGAAATTAAAGAATATCTATACACAAAGAGAAATATCTAATATTGTTTCTTAATATATAAAACTTCGAAAGTAGCCTTCTTTGTTTTAAATTCCAGCAATGTGCTACATTGTTACTAAAATCATGATTGCAGTCGATAGAAAAGCAAATGATTTTCCTTATACGACAGAAGTACAGTAAGCGAAAGAGGTTTTTAATGTATGGGTACAACATGAACAATGAAAGAAAAAAAAAATTATACAGTTATTACAGATACAAAGAACAAAAGGGAAAATGATCTTCGAGAAAAGTAAATAATTTTAGCGCAGGTACAAAAATGGCACCGAAAGTCAATAAGCAGGTAATTTTAAATGACAAATAAACAAAATAAACTTTACTGTTACCTTTGAAGCAGGTGTTATATATAAAACTATCTTAATTCACACACAGAATTAGTGACATAACAGATCAAAAAAGAGTAAGAATCAAACTCGCAATATATTGACATTAAAAGAGCTATACATATATATTTTTATGGCTTTTTTTTTTTTTTTTTTTTTTTTAAGAAAGGGCTCAAAAACACCATTCTAAAAACAGATTTCGAAAAACATCTTGGAAACAAAGGTCATAAACCATAAAATAAATATTTCATTCAGAATTTTAATGCAAGAACCCTTTCTAATTTTAAGTTCTTTACTTAGGTACACTCATCCACGAGAGAGGACAGCTCAGTCTAATGTACAAGAAATTATCTTGTAATATTACCACGTCACTTTAATGAAATTATAGCAATATTTCACTCAGGGAAAGAACATATTGTCTAGCTGCCCGGGATCGAGCCCCGCTTTAATACAGCAAGCCAAAACACATCAAATGCCATTGAATGATATACCATTTTGAAATGTTGCAAAAAATTTAAATAAAATTTCGTGAATGAGCTAATGCAATTACCTATATACTAAAATTTTGACCAAAAATTCAACAAAACTAAGATACTCTTTTTTTCTTTCGAAGGAATCAAAGTCATATACTAATGGTGGGATGCTCAACTTATTGTACTATAAAACCTAAACATAGGAATGAAATTTTGTCAGCTATGTGAGATGTCCAATACCGAGAAATTCCATAAATTGTAGATTAGAACGTACCTCTCAAAACACACGAAAGGTAAAACACAATTCAAATACTTTACTTTTAGTCTTGAAGCAGATGTTCTATATTAAACTGTCTTAGCTCACATACAGAATTAGTAATATAATAGCTCAAAATGTTGTAAGAACCAAACACGCATTATATAAACATTAAAAAAAAAAAAAAAATCTACATACATTTATTAGTGTTACGAGGGTTTATTCTGAAATATTATAATGTCACTTGCAGTGAAATGATAGAAATTTTCCCTCAGGGAAGGGACATTCTGTCTGGCTGCCTGGGTTCCATCCCAGCTTCTGTTGCAAAAGTTTCATAGAAGAATTTTAAAAATCTAGAAACGAAACTTATGAAGAAATTATTGACCATAATTGGTTCTATGATTTAGTCATTCTTACAGACATAATAACTAAAATCTTAAACTTGAGGGGGGAGGGAGAACTAAACTAGTTTTTGAATTTAAGGGTATTTTAAATTAATTTTAAATCAGAATTAATTTTGTAAAAATATTACACAAATATAAGGAATATACATTTTTACCATAATGCAATGTACATTTTGCCACTTTGAAAATCTGGAGAATTAAAGCGTGAAATATAAGAAAACTGAAACAAACATTTGGAAAATCTCATCGAGCTTAAATTAGTTTCTAAATTAGATGTTTTGAGTGTATTTAAAATTAGGCCAACTACTACGTTCACTTCAAACCCATTACATAAGACTAGTGTTTAAGAAAAATGGTAAAAGATTGCAAATATGTTAACAATTCTACTGATCTAGAAATAGAAATAACTGGTTTTCATCCTAATTAAGATGAAGAATATCACAAAAAGCCATTTGAATAGTCCTAGATCAGAAAAATCATGAACTGTTAAACTTTTAAAAAGATAAATTCCTGCTTTTGATCTACCTAAAAATGTGAAAGAGGATTTTCAACAACAATCTTGTTAAAATCAATGTTCAGATACAGAATAACAAACAAACATCTGGACGACTGCATGGATTTAGCAATAACATCGCATGTACCAGAGGGAGAAAAAAAACTCTCAGAAGAAATGCAATGTTAAATTTCACATTAAAATATGATTTCCCTGTATTTAATTTTCATCTTGCTGAATTTTTTTGTAAATAATACAAAGAGTATACCTTTTCTTTAAGATATTATACCACACATTTTTATACTTTGTGTAATGCACTTATAACTGAAATATTAAAAGTGCAATATATAATTGCAGCTAGCCAAAATTTTATAAACTTAAAATTGGCTCCCATTAAGTTAAAGTTGTTAATAACTGCACCAAGGGAAGGAATGCAATTTTATTTCTTTGTCTGTATTTGGTTTCATTTTCATATAGAAAGAGTTAAAAATAGGTTACCTAGGTAACAAAATTTAAACACACATTTTCAGGAAAAATTACAGAATAACAGATTTTGTTTCCCTGAAGACACAACACCTCGCTATTCCAGCTATGATACAGACTGCATACTGTCATAGAGAAATTCCTTTCTTAAACAGGGAATTCATATACTTTAATCTGTTTTTACACAAGTACTGTTTATGACTAATCCATGGTCCAGGAGTAAAATACTTTATAGTACACCCATCTAAATTTTTCTTATTTCCGGTCATCTGTATAGACTGTTTACCTATCACGACTAAACTCCCAATCTGCATTCCAAATAACTCATACAATTCTTCAAGTCATATTTCATAGTCTATCATTTTTAATACCGCAGGTACTTGCTGAGCGCAGACTTGTAAAGCATGATTCCGCGTATAGCAGTACCTTAAAAGATCCCATTTTATTTGTCCACTGCTATATAGCACACCCATCTAAATTTTTCTTATTTCCGGTCATCTGTATAGACTGTTTACCTATCACGACTAAACTCCCAATCTGCATTCCAAATAACTCATACAATTCTTCAAGTCATATTTCATAGTCTATCATTTTTAATACCGCAGGTACTTGCTGAGCGCAGACTTGTAAAGCATGATTTCGCGTATAGCAGTACCTTAAAAGATCCCATTTTATTTGTCCACTGCTAGAATTTCATTCATACGTGGTGCAACATTCATCCATCAACACCGGAAAGAGTTTATCTGCTACTTTAAACTATTTCCATCGACTGAAAATGAAGTCCGAAAAATCTTACAAATTTCAAAAGCAATCGATGCCGAAGAATTTTCACATATGAAAGACAGAGAAGTCAAACAATGAATCAGAAAATTACAAAAGAAGAATTGGGGTCTTATAAAACCCCTTGATAATAAAAGCGCTCATTATGAAGAAGAGCTTTTAACTGAAGATAAGATGAAGAAATTGTTAAATAACACAAAAAGCAATGTCTGACCTTCTAGCGAAGAATTACCCAATTAAAGAAAAAACATGTGCTCTTTACAGCGGCACGCATACAGTTGCATCAATCATTCTTATAAGCAAAAGACATCAGCTTTCTCAAAAAATATTTCTGTCATGCATTTGCCACAAGAGAACGGAAAGAAGTCCAAAAGAAACTTTCAGAGTGCTTTGCAAAACAAAGTGGAAAGTTATTCTGCAGAATTTTACTTCGATAATAATAAAACATCTCTGATTTGATTTCAAAACGAATTTTTATTTGTGAAATCAATTTTAAATAGATCTTCGCAAATAGGTTCATAAAACCTCCCAATATGCCAAAATAGTTCAGATTAAGGGAAAAATTTAATAAAGTATGCTTAAAACAACTAATAAAAAGCACATTTTGAACAGCCTTAACAGAAGACAATTTGGCCCCACTAACTTTCATTACGAGTACTCATTAAATTTTTATTTACATTTCTTTTTTGTTCAACATTTAACTTTCAATGGTTTTAAGAGAAACAGCACTTGATAGACAGACTCTAAATTCGGAAAAAAACTGAAACAAAATTGGTTTATACATAGGCAGAGTAATTACACTGACCTGTTGGGAAGAGAAGACCCCGTTAGACAAGGAAAATATTAGGCCAGACAGAGAGGAAAATGCTTAGTCTCCTCCTCGTAATGCGAAAGGAGGCCACTTGGGAAAAAATTACACTACAGCAGTAATTTTGAAACCAATAAGAAGCAACAGAACTCTAACAAATCTCAGACTTCTGATAATTATAGTGTGATTAACAGTTCAACCTCACTTCGAATATTACAATACAATATAAAGAAAGAACCAATTCAGACACTTCAATATGGAATTCAAAACCTAAGAAATTAATGCATAGACGCTACCCTAAACATTCAAACATAATGTGAAGCGTTCACGTAAAATAAATAAGTAGTAAAACTCCAATATAAAGCAACATGTGAAAAGGGACCTACAAATTATAACATTCAAGCATTTCTAGTGAAAATAAAGTTAATATAAAACAAGAATTACCAGCACAGATGTCTTTTTGCTCTGCACTATTTCTCCATTCTTTTTCTTTCATGATATGTTCTGCAATCCAAGAGTGCACAAAATTGATGACAAATTACACTAGAAGAGGCCAAGGATGGGGGAAGGAATCATTAGATTTTAACTACTTTGAAATTAAAGAATATCTATACACAAAGAGAAATATCTAATATTGTTTCTTAATATATAAAACTTCGAAAGTAGCCTTCTTTGTTTTAAATTCCAGCAATGTGCTACATTGTTACTAAAATCATGATTGCAGTCGATAGAAAAGCAAATGATTTTCCTTATACGACAGAAGTACAGTAAGCGAAAGAGGTTTTTAATGTATGGGTACAACATGAACAATGAAAGAAAAAAAAAATTATACAGTTATTACAGATACAAAGAACAAAAGGGAAAATGATCTTCGAGAAAAGTAAATAATTTTAGCGCAGGTACAAAAATGGCACCGAAAGTCAATAAGCAGGTAATTTTAAATGACAAATAAACAAAATAAACTTTACTGTTAGCTTTGAAGCAGGTGTTATATATAAAACTATCTTAATTCACACACAGAATTAGTGACATAACAGATCAAAAAAGAGCTATACATATATACCTTTATGGCTTTTTTTTTTTTTTTAAAGAAAGGGCTCAAAAACACCATTCTAAAAACAGATTTCGAAAAACATCTTGGAAACAAAAGTCATAAACCATCAAATAAATATTTCATTCAGAATTTTAATGCAAGAACCCTTTCTAATTTTAAGTTCTTTACTTAGGTACACTCATCCACGAGAGAGGACAGCTCAGTCTAATGTACAAGAAATTATCTTGTAATATTACCACGTCACTTTAATGAAATTATAGCAATATTTCACTCAGGGAAAGAACATATTGTCTAGCTGCCCGGGATCGAGCCCCGCTTTAATACAGCAAGCCAAAACACATCAAATGCCATTGAATGATATACCATTTTGAAATGTTGCAAAAAATTTAAATAAAATTTCGTGAATGAGCTAATGCAATTACCTATATACTAAAATTTTGACCAAAAATTCAACAAAACTAAGATACTCTTTTTTTCTTTCGAAGGAATCAAAGTCATATACTAATGTAGGGATGCTCAACTTATTGTACTATAAAACCTAAACATAGGAATGAAATTTTGTCAGCTATGTGAGATGTCCAATACCGAGAAATTCCATAAATTGTAGATTAGAACGTACCTCTCAAAACACAATTCAAATACTTTACTTTTAGTCTTGAAGCAGATGTTCTATATTAAACTGTCTTAGCTCACATACAGAATTAGTAATATAATAGCTCAAAATGTTGTAAGAACCAAACACGCATTATATAAACATTAAAAAAAAAAAATCTACATACATTTATTAGTGTTACGAGGGTTTATTCTGAAATATTATAATGTCACTTGCAGTGAAATGATAGAAATTTTCCCTCAGGGAAGGGACATTCTGTCTGGCTGCCTGGGTTCCATCCCAGCTTCTGTTGCAAAAGTTTCATAGAAGAATTTTAAAAATCTAGAAACGAAACTTATGAAGAAATTATTGACCATAATTGGTTCTATGATTTAGTCATTCTTACAGACATAATAACTAAAATCTTAAACTTGAGGGGGCAGGGAGAACTAAACTAGTTTTTGAATTTAAGGGTATTTTAAATTAATTTTAAATCAGAATTAATTTTGTAAAAATATTACACAAATATAAGGAATATGCATTTTTACCATAATGCAATGTACATTTTGCCACTTTGAAAATCTGGAGAATTAAAGCGTGAAATATAAGAAAACTGAAACAAACATTTGGAAAATCTCATCGAGCTTAAATTAGTTTCTAAATTAGATGTTTTGAGTGTATTTAAAATTAGGCCAACTACTACGTTCACTTCAAACCCATTACATAAGACTAGTGTTTAAGAAAAATGGTAAAAGATTGCAAATATGTTAACAATTCTACTGATCTAGAAATAGAAATAACTGGTTTTCATCCTAATTAAGATGAAGAATATCACAGAAAGCCATTTGAATAGTCCTAGATCAGAAAAATCATGAACTGTTAAACTTTTAAAAAGATAAATTCCTGCTTTTGATCTATCTAAAAATGTGAAAGAGGATTTTCAACAACAATCTTGTTAAAATCAATGTTCAGATACAGAATAACAAACAAACATCTGGACGACTGCATGGATTTAGCAATAACATCGCATGTACCAGAGGGAGAAAAAAAACTCTCAGAAGAAATGCAATGTTAAATTTCACATTAAAATATGATTTCCCTGTATTTAATTTTCATCTTGCTGAATTTTTTTGTAAATAATACAAAGAGTATACCTTTTCTTTAAGATATTATACCACACATTTTTATACTTTGTGTAATGCACTTATAACTGAAATATTAAAAGTGCAATATATAATTGCAGCTAGCCAAAATTTTATAAACTTAAAATTGGCTCCCATTAAGTTAAAGTTGTTAATAACTGCACCAAGGGAAGGAATGCAATTTTATTTCTTTGTCTGTATTTGGTTTCATTTTCATATAGAAAGAGTTAAAAATAGGTTACCTAGGTAACAAAATTTAAACACACATTTTCAGGAAAAATTACAGAATAACAGATTTTGTTTCCCTGAAGACACAACACCTCGCTATTCCAGCTATGATACAGACTGCATACTGTCATAGAGAAATTCCTTTCTTAAACAGGGAATTCATATACTTTAATCTGTTTTTACACAAGTACTGTTTATGACTAATCCATGGTCCAGGAGTAAAATACTTTATAGTACACCCATCTAAATTTTTCTTATTTCCGGTCATCTGTATAGACTGTTTACCTATCACGACTAAACTCCCAATCTGCATTCCAAATAACTCATACAATTCTTCAAGTCATATTTCATAGTCTATCATTTTTAATACCGCAGGTACTTGCTGAGCGCAGACTTGTAAAGCATGATTTCGCGTATAGCAGTACCTTAAAAGATCCCATTTTATTTGTCCACTGCTATATAGCACACCCATCTAAATTTTTCTTATTTCCGGTCATCTGTATAGACTGTTTACCTATCACGACTAAACTCCCAATCTGCATTCCAAATAACTCATACAATTCTTCAAGTCATATTTCATAGTCTATCATTTTTAATACCGCAGGTACTTGCTGAGCGCAGACTTGTAAAGCATGATTTTGCGTATAGCAGTACCTTAAAAGATCCCATTTTATTTGTCCACTGCTATATAGCACACCCATCTAAATTTTTCTTATTTCCGGTCATCTGTATAGACTGTTTACCTATCACGACTAAACTCCCAATCTGCATTCCAAATAACTCATACAATTCTTCAAGTCATATTTCATAGTCTATCATTTTTAATACCGCAGGTACTTGCTGAGCGCAGACTTGTAAAGCATGATTTCGCGTATAGCAGTACCTTAAAAGATCCCATTTTATTTGTCCACTGCTAGAATTTCATTCATACGTGGTGCAACATTCATCCATCAACACCGGAAAGAGTTTATCTGCTACTTTAAACTATTTCCATCGACTGAAAATGAAGTCCGAAAAATCTTACAAATTTCAAAAGCAATCGATGCCGAAGAATTTTCACATATGAAAGACAGAGAAGTCAAACAATGAATCAGAAAATTACAAAAGAAGAATTGGGGTCTTATAAAACCCCTTGATAATAAAAGCGCTCATTATGAAGAAGAGCTTTTAACTGAAGATAAGATGAAGAAATTGTTAAATAACACAAAAAGCAATGTCTGACCTTCTAGCGAAGAATTACCCAATTAAAGAAAAAACATGTGCTCTTTACAGCGGCACGCATACAGTTGCATCAATCATTCTTATAAGCAAAAGACATCAGCTTTCTCAAAAAATATTTCTGTCATGCATTTGCCACAAGAGAACGGAAAGAAGTCCAAAAGAAACTTTCAGAGTGCTTTGCAAAACAAAGTGGAAAGTTATTCTGCAGAATTTTACTTCGATAATAATAAAACATCTCTGATTTGATTTCAAAACGAATTTTTATTTGTGAAATCAATTTTAAATAGATCTTCGCAAATAGGTTCATAAAACCTCCCAATATGCCAAAATAGTTCAGATTAAGGGAAAAATTTAATAAAGTATGCTTAAAACAACTAATAAAAAGCACATTTTGAACAGCCTTAACAGAAGACAATTTGGCCCCACTAACTTTCATTACGAGTACTCATTAAATTTTTATTTACATTTCTTTTTTGTTCAACATTTAACTTTCAATGGTTTTAAGAGAAACAGCACTTGATAGACAGACTCTAAATTCGGAAAAAAACTGAAACAAAATTGGTTTATACATAGGCAGAGTAATTACACTGACCTGTTGGGAAGAGAAGACCCCGTTAGACAAGGAAAATATTAGGCCAGACAGAGAGGAAAATGCTTAGTCTCCTCCTCGTAATGCGAAAGGAGGCCACTTGGGAAAAAATTACACTACAGCAGTAATTTTGAAACCAATAAGAAGCAACAGAACTCTAACAAATCTCAGACTTCTGATAATTATAGTGTGATTAACAGTTCAACCTCACTTCGAATATTACAATACAATATAAAGAAAGAACCAATTCAGACACTTCAATATGGAATTCAAAACCTAAGAAATTAATGCATAGACGCTACCCTAAACATTCAAACATAATGTGAAGCGTTCACGTAAAATAAATAAGTAGTAAAACTCCAATATAAAGCAACATGTGAAAAGGGACCTACAAATTATAACATTCAAGCATTTCTAGTGAAAATAAAGTTAATATAAAACAAGAATTACCAGCACAGATGTCTTTTTGCTCTGCACTATTTCTCCATTCTTTTTCTTTCATGATATGTTCTGCAATCCAAGAGTGCACAAAATTGATGACAAATTACACTAGAAGAGGCCAAGGATGGGGGAAGGAATCATTAGATTTTAACTACTTTGAAATTAAAGAATATCTATACACAAAGAGAAATATCTAATATTGTTTCTTAATATATAAAACTTCGAAAGTAGCCTTCTTTGTTTTAAATTCCAGCAATGTGCTACATTGTTACTAAAATCATGATTGCAGTCGATAGAAAAGCAAATGATTTTCCTTATACGACAGAAGTACAGTAAGCGAAAGAGGTTTTTAATGTATGGGTACAACATGAACAATGAAAGAAAAAAAAAAATTATACAGTTATTACAGATACAAAGAACAAAAGGGAAAATGATCTTCGAGAAAAGTAAATAATTTTAGCGCAGGTACAAAAATGGCACCGAAAGTCAATAAGCAGGTAATTTTAAATGACAAATAAACAAAATAAACTTTACTGTTAGCTTTGAAGCAGGTGTTATATATAAAACTATCTTAATTCACACACAGAATTAGTGACATAACAGATCAAAAAAGAGTAAGAATCAAACTCGCAATATATTGACATTAAAAGAGCTATACATATATATTTTTATGGCTTTTTTTTTTTTTTTTTTTTTTTTAAGAAAGGGCTCAAAAACACCATTCTAAAAACAGATTTCGAAAAACATCTTGGAAACAAAGGTCATAAACCATAAAATAAATATTTCATTCAGAATTTTAATGCAAGAACCCTTTCTAATTTTAAGTTCTTTACTTAGGTACACTCATCCACGAGAGAGGACAGCTCAGTCTAATGTACAAGAAATTATCTTGTAATATTACCACGTCACTTTAATGAAATTATAGCAATATTTCACTCAGGGAAAGAACATATTGTCTAGCTGCCCGGGATCGAGCCCCGCTTTAATACAGCAAGCCAAAACACATCAAATGCCATTGAATGATATACCATTTTGAAATGTTGCAAAAAATTTAAATAAAATTTCGTGAATGAGCTAATGCAATTACCTATATACTAAAATTTTGACCAAAAATTCAACAAAACTAAGATACTCTTTTTTTCTTTCGAAGGAATCAAAGTCATATACTAATGTAGGGATGCTCAACTTATTGTACTATAAAACCTAAACATAGGAATGAAATTTTGTCAGCTATGTGAGATGTCCAATACCGAGAAATTCCATAAATTGTAGATTAGAACGTACCTCTCAAAACACAATTCAAATACTTTACTTTTAGTCTTGAAGCAGATGTTCTATATTAAACTGTCTTAGCTCACATACAGAATTAGTAATATAATAGCTCAAAATGTTGTAAGAACCAAACACGCATTATATAAACATTAAAAAAAAAAAATCTACATACATTTATTAGTGTTACGAGGGTTTATTCTGAAATATTATAATGTCACTTGCAGTGAAATGATAGAAATTTTCACTCAGGGAAGGGACATTCTGTCTGGCTGCCTGGGTTCCATCCCAGCTTCTGTTACAAAAGTTTCATAGAAGAATTTTAAAAATCTAGAAACGAAACTTATGAAGAATTTATTGACCATAATTGGTTCTATGATTTAGTCATTCTTACAGACATAATAACTAAAATCTTAAACTTGAGGGGGGAGGGAGAACTAAACTAAAGTTTTTGAATTTAAGGGTATTTTAAATTAATTTTAAATCAGAATTAATTTTGTAAAAATATTACACAAATATAAGGAATATACATTTTTACCATAATGCAATGTACATTTTGCCACTTTGAAAATCTGGAGAACTAAAGCGTGAAATATAAGAAAACTGAAACAAACATTTGGAAAATCTCATCGAGCTTAAATTAGTTTCTAAATTAGATGTTTTGAGTGTATTTAAAATTAGGCCAACTACTACGTTCACTTCAAACCCATTACATAAGACTAGTGTTTAAGAAAAATGGTAAAAGATTGCAAATATGTTAACAATTCTACTGATCTAGAAATAGAAATAACTGGTTTTCATCCTAATTAAGATGAAGAATATCACAGAAAGCCATTTGAATAGTCCTAGATCAGAAAAATCATGAACTGTTAAACTTTTAAAAAGATAAATTCCTGCTTTTGATCTATCTAAAAATGTGAAAGAGGATTTTCAACAACAATCTTGTTAAAATCAATGTTCAGATACAGAATAACAAACAAACATCTGGACGACTGCATGGATTTAGCAATAACATCGCATGTACCAGAGGGAGAAAAAAAACTCTCAGAAGAAATGCAATGTTAAATTTCACATTAAAATATGATTTCCCTGTATTTAATTTTCATCTTGCTGAATTTTTTTGTAAATAATACAAAGAGTATACCTTTTCTTTAAGATATTATACCACACATTTTTATACTTTGTGTAATGCACTTATAACTGAAATATTAAAAGTGCAATATATAATTGCAGCTAGCCAAAATTTTATAAACTTAAAATTGGCTCCCATTAAGTTAAAGTTGTTAATAACTGCACCAAGGGAAGGAATGCAATTTTATTTCTTTGTCTGTATTTGGTTTCATTTTCATATAGAAAGAGTTAAAAATAGGTTACCTAGGTAACAAAATTTAAACACACATTTTCAGGAAAAATTACAGAATAACAGATTTTGTTTCCCTGAAGACACAACACCTCGCTATTCCAGCTATGATACAGACTGCATACTGTCATAGAGAAATTCCTTTCTTAAACAGGGAATTCATATACTTTAATCTGTTTTTACACAAGTACTGTTTATGACTAATCCATGGTCCAGGAGTAAAATACTTTATAGTACACCCATCTAAATTTTTCTTATTTCCGGTCATCTGTATAGACTGTTTACCTATCACGACTAAACTCCCAATCTGCATTCCAAATAACTCATACAATTCTTCAAGTCATATTTCATAGTCTATCATTTTTAATACCGCAGGTACTTGCTGAGCGCAGACTTGTAAAGCATGATTTCGCGTATAGCAGTACCTTAAAAGATCCCATTTTATTTGTCCACTGCTATATAGCACACCCATCTAAATTTTTCTTATTTCCGGTCATCTGTATAGACTGTTTACCTATCACGACTAAACTCCCAATCTGCATTCCAAATAACTCATACAATTCTTCAAGTCATATTTCATAGTCTATCATTTTTAATACCGCAGGTACTTGCTGAGCGCAGACTTGTAAAGCATGATTTCGCGTATAGCAATACCTTAAAAGATCCCATTTTATTTGTCCACTGCTAGAATTTCATTCATACGTGGTGCAACATTCATCCATCAACACCGGAAAGAGTTTATCTGCTACTTTAAACTATTTCCATCGACTGAAAATGAAGTCCGAAAAATCTTACAAATTTCAAAAGCAATCGATGCCGAAGAATTTTCACATATGAAAGACAGAGAAGTCAAACCATGAATCAGAAAATTACAAAAGAAGAATTGGGGCCTTATAAAACCCCTTGATAATAAAAGCGCTCATTATGAAGAAGAGCTTTTAACTGAAGATAAGATGAAGAAATTGTTAAATAACACAAAAAGCAATGTCTGACCTTCTAGCGAAGAATTACCCAATTAAAGAAAAAACATGTGCTCTTTACAGCGGCACGCATACAGTTGCATCAATCATTCTTATAAGCAAAAGACATCAGCTTTCTCAAAAAATATTTCTGTCATGCATTTGCCACAAGAGAACGGAAAGAAGTCCAAAAGAAACTTTCAGAGTGCTTTGCAAAACAAAGTGGAAAGTTATTCTGCAGAATTTTACTTCGATAATAATAAAACATCTCTGATTTGATTTCAAAACGAATTTTTATTTGTGAAATCAATTTTAAATAGATCTTCGCAAATAGGTTCATAAAACCTCCCAATATGCCAAAATAGTTCAGATTAAGGGAAAAATTTAATAAAGTATGCTTAAAACAACTAATAAAAAGCACATTTTGAGCAGCCTTAACAGAAGACAATTTGGCCCCACTAACTTTCATTACGAATACTCATTAAATTTTTATTTACATTTCTTTTTTGTTCAACATTTAACTTTCAATGGTTTTAAGAGAAACAGCACTTGATAGACAGACTCTAAATTCGGAAAAAAACTGAAACAAAATTGGTTTATACACAGGCAGAGTAATTACACTGACCTGTTGGGAAGAGAAGACCCCGTTAGACAAGGAAAATATTAGGCCAGACAGAGAGGAAAATGCTTAGTCTCCTCCTCCTAATGCGAAAGGAGGCCACTTGGGAAAAAATTACACTACAGCAGTAATTTTGAAACCAATAAGAAGCAACAGAACTCTAACAAATCTCAGACTTCTGATAATTATAGTGTGATTAACAGTTCAACCTCACTTCGAATATTACAATACAATATAAAGAAAGAACCAATTCAGACACTTCAATATGGAATTCAAAACCTAAGAAATTAATGCATAGACGCTACCCTAAACATTCAAACATAATCTGAAGCGTTCACGTAAAATAAATAAGTAGTAAAACTCCAATATAAAGCAACATGTGAAAAGGGACCTACAAATTATAACATTCAAGCATTTCTAGTGAAAATAAAGTTAATATAAAACAAGAATTACCAGCACAGATGTCTTTTTGCTCTGCACTATTTCTCCATTCTTTTTCTTTCATGATATGTTCTGCAATCCAAGAGTGCACAAAATTGATGACAAATTACACTAGAAGAGGCCAAGGATGGGGGAAGGAATCATTAGATTTTAACTACTTTGAAATTAAAGAATATCTATACACAAAGAGAAATATCTAATATTGTTTCTTAATATATAAAACTTCGAAAGTAGCCTTCTTTGTTTTAAATTCCAGCAATGTGCTACATTGTTACTAAAATCATGATTGCAGTCGATAGAAAAGCAAATGATTTTCCTTATACGACAGAAGTACAGTAAGCGAAAGAGGTTTTTAATGTATGGGTACAACATGAACAACGAAAGAAAAAAAAATTATACAGTTATTACAGATACACAGAACAAAAGGGAAAATGATCTTCGAGAAAAGTAAATAATTTTAGCGCAGGTACAAAAATGGCACCGAAAGTCAATAAGCAGGTAATTTTAAATGACAAATAAACAAAATAAACTTTACTGTTAGCTTTGAAGCAGGTGTTATATATAAAACTATCTTAATTCACACACAGAATTAGTGACATAACAGATCAAAAAAGAGCTATACATATATACCTTTATGGCTTTTTTTTTTTTTTTTAAAGAAAGGGCTCAAAAACACCATTCTAAAAACAGATTTCGAAAAACATCTTGGAAACAAAAGTCATAAACCATCAAATAAATATTTCATTCAGAATTTTAATGCAAGAACCCTTTCTAATTTTAAGTTCTTTACTTAGGTACACTCATCCACGAGAGAGGACAGCTCAGTCTAATGTACAAGAAATTATCTTGTAATATTACCACGTCACTTTAATGAAATTATAGCAATATTTCACTCAGGGAAAGAACATATTGTCTAGCTGCCCGGGATCGAGCCCCGCTTTAATACAGCAAGCCAAAACACATCAAATGCCATTGAATGATATACCATTTTGAAATGTTGCAAAAAATTTAAATAAAATTTCGTGAATGAGCTAATGCAATTACCTATATACTAAAATTTTGACCAAAAATTCAACAAAACTAAGATACTCTTTTTTTCTTTCGAAGGAATCAAAGTCATATACTAATGTAGGGATGCTCAACTTATTGTACTATAAAACCTAAACATAGGAATGAAATTTTGTCAGCTATGTGAGATGTCCAATACCGAGAAATTCCATAAATTGTAGATTAGAACGTACCTCTCAAAACACAATTCAAATACTTTACTTTTAGTCTTGAAGCAGATGTTCTATATTAAACTGTCTTAGCTCACATACAGAATTAGTAATATAATAGCTCAAAATGTTGTAAGAACCAAACACGCATTATATAAACATTAAAAAAAAAAAATCTACATACATTTATTAGTGTTACGAGGGTTTATTCTGAAATATTATAATGTCACTTGCAGTGAAATGATAGAAATTTTCACTCAGGGAAGGGACATTCTGTCTGGCTGCCTGGGTTCCATCCCAGCTTCTGTTACAAAAGTTTCATAGAAGAATTTTAAAAATCTAGAAACGAAACTTATGAAGAATTTATTGACCATAATTGGTTCTATGATTTAGTCATTCTTACAGACATAATAACTAAAATCTTAAACTTGAGGGGGGAGGGAGAACTAAACTAAAGTTTTTGAATTTAAGGGTATTTTAAATTAATTTTAAATCAGAATTAATTTTGTAAAAATATTACACAAATATAAGGAATATACATTTTTACCATAATGCAATGTACATTTTGCCACTTTGAAAATCTGGAGAACTAAAGCGTGAAATATAAGAAAACTGAAACAAACATTTGGAAAATCTCATCGAGCTTAAATTAGTTTCTAAATTAGATGTTTTGAGTGTATTTAAAATTAGGCCAACTACTACGTTCACTTCAAACCCATTACATAAGACTAGTGTTTAAGAAAAATGGTAAAAGATTGCAAATATGTTAACAATTCTACTGATCTAGAAATAGAAATAACTGGTTTTCATCCTAATTAAGATGAAGAATATCACAGAAAGCCATTTGAATAGTCCTAGATCAGAAAAATCATGAACTGTTAAACTTTTAAAAAGATAAATTCCTGCTTTTGATCTATCTAAAAATGTGAAAGAGGATTTTCAACAACAATCTTGTTAAAATCAATGTTCAGATACAGAATAACAAACAAACATCTGGACGACTGCATGGATTTAGCAATAACATCGCATGTACCAGAGGGAGAAAAAAAACTCTCAGAAGAAATGCAATGTTAAATTTCACATTAAAATATGATTTCCCTGTATTTAATTTTCATCTTGCTGAATTTTTTTGTAAATAATACAAAGAGTATACCTTTTCTTTAAGATATTATACCACACATTTTTATACTTTGTGTAATGCACTTATAACTGAAATATTAAAAGTGCAATATATAATTGCAGCTAGCCAAAATTTTATAAACTTAAAATTGGCTCCCATTAAGTTAAAGTTGTTAATAACTGCACCAAGGGAAGGAATGCAATTTTATTTCTTTGTCTGTATTTGGTTTCATTTTCATATAGAAAGAGTTAAAAATAGGTTACCTAGGTAACAAAATTTAAACACACATTTTCAGGAAAAATTACAGAATAACAGATTTTGTTTCCCTGAAGACACAACACCTCGCTATTCCAGCTATGATACAGACTGCATACTGTCATAGAGAAATTCCTTTCTTAAACAGGGAATTCATATACTTTAATCTGTTTTTACACAAGTACTGTTTATGACTAATCCATGGTCCAGGAGTAAAATACTTTATAGTACACCCATCTAAATTTTTCTTATTTCCGGTCATCTGTATAGACTGTTTACCTATCACGACTAAACTCCCAATCTGCATTCCAAATAACTCATACAATTCTTCAAGTCATATTTCATAGTCTATCATTTTTAATACCGCAGGTACTTGCTGAGCGCAGACTTGTAAAGCATGATTTCGCGTATAGCAGTACCTTAAAAGATCCCATTTTATTTGTCCACTGCTATATAGCACACCCATCTAAATTTTTCTTATTTCCGGTCATCTGTATAGACTGTTTACCTATCACGACTAAACTCCCAATCTGCATTCCAAATAACTCATACAATTCTTCAAGTCATATTTCATAGTCTATCATTTTTAATACCGCAGGTACTTGCTGAGCGCAGACTTGTAAAGCATGATTTCGCGTATAGCAATACCTTAAAAGATCCCATTTTATTTGTCCACTGCTAGAATTTCATTCATACGTGGTGCAACATTCATCCATCAACACCGGAAAGAGTTTATCTGCTACTTTAAACTATTTCCATCGACTGAAAATGAAGTCCGAAAAATCTTACAAATTTCAAAAGCAATCGATGCCGAAGAATTTTCACATATGAAAGACAGAGAAGTCAAACCATGAATCAGAAAATTACAAAAGAAGAATTGGGGCCTTATAAAACCCCTTGATAATAAAAGCGCTCATTATGAAGAAGAGCTTTTAACTGAAGATAAGATGAAGAAATTGTTAAATAACACAAAAAGCAATGTCTGACCTTCTAGCGAAGAATTACCCAATTAAAGAAAAAACATGTGCTCTTTACAGCGGCACGCATACAGTTGCATCAATCATTCTTATAAGCAAAAGACATCAGCTTTCTCAAAAAATATTTCTGTCATGCATTTGCCACAAGAGAACGGAAAGAAGTCCAAAAGAAACTTTCAGAGTGCTTTGCAAAACAAAGTGGAAAGTTATTCTGCAGAATTTTACTTCGATAATAATAAAACATCTCTGATTTGATTTCAAAACGAATTTTTATTTGTGAAATCAATTTTAAATAGATCTTCGCAAATAGGTTCATAAAACCTCCCAATATGCCAAAATAGTTCAGATTAAGGGAAAAATTTAATAAAGTATGCTTAAAACAACTAATAAAAAGCACATTTTGAGCAGCCTTAACAGAAGACAATTTGGCCCCACTAACTTTCATTACGAATACTCATTAAATTTTTATTTACATTTCTTTTTTGTTCAACATTTAACTTTCAATGGTTTTAAGAGAAACAGCACTTGATAGACAGACTCTAAATTCGGAAAAAAACTGAAACAAAATTGGTTTATACACAGGCAGAGTAATTACACTGACCTGTTGGGAAGAGAAGACCCCGTTAGACAAGGAAAATATTAGGCCAGACAGAGAGGAAAATGCTTAGTCTCCTCCTCCTAATGCGAAAGGAGGCCACTTGGGAAAAAATTACACTACAGCAGTAATTTTGAAACCAATAAGAAGCAACAGAACTCTAACAAATCTCAGACTTCTGATAATTATAGTGTGATTAACAGTTCAACCTCACTTCGAATATTACAATACAATATAAAGAAAGAACCAATTCAGACACTTCAATATGGAATTCAAAACCTAAGAAATTAATGCATAGACGCTACCCTAAACATTCAAACATAATCTGAAGCGTTCACGTAAAATAAATAAGTAGTAAAACTCCAATATAAAGCAACATGTGAAAAGGGACCTACAAATTATAACATTCAAGCATTTCTAGTGAAAATAAAGTTAATATAAAACAAGAATTACCAGCACAGATGTCTTTTTGCTCTGCACTATTTCTCCATTCTTTTTCTTTCATGATATGTTCTGCAATCCAAGAGTGCACAAAATTGATGACAAATTACACTAGAAGAGGCCAAGGATGGGGGAAGGAATCATTAGATTTTAACTACTTTGAAATTAAAGAATATCTATACACAAAGAGAAATATCTAATATTGTTTCTTAATATATAAAACTTCGAAAGTAGCCTTCTTTGTTTTAAATTCCAGCAATGTGCTACATTGTTACTAAAATCATGATTGCAGTCGATAGAAAAGCAAATGATTTTCCTTATACGACAGAAGTACAGTAAGCGAAAGAGGTTTTTAATGTATGGGTACAACATGAACAACGAAAGAAAAAAAAATTATACAGTTATTACAGATACACAGAACAAAAGGGAAAATGATCTTCGAGAAAAGTAAATAATTTTAGCGCAGGTACAAAAATGGCACCGAAAGTCAATAAGCAGGTAATTTTAAATGACAAATAAACAAAATAAACTTTACTGTTAGCTTTGAAGCAGGTGTTATATATAAAACTATCTTAATTCACACACAGAATTAGTGACATAACAGATCAAAAAAGAGCTATACATATATACCTTTATGGCTTTTTTTTTTTTTTTTAAAGAAAGGGCTCAAAAACACCATTCTAAAAACAGATTTCGAAAAACATCTTGGAAACAAAAGTCATAAACCATCAAATAAATATTTCATTCAGAATTTTAATGCAAGAACCCTTTCTAATTTTAAGTTCTTTACTTAGGTACACTCATCCACGAGAGAGGACAGCTCAGTCTAATGTACAAGAAATTATCTTGTAATATTACCACGTCACTTTAATGAAATTATAGCAATATTTCACTCAGGGAAAGAACATATTGTCTAGCTGCCCGGGATCGAGCCCCGCTTTAATACAGCAAGCCAAAACACATCAAATGCCATTGAATGATATACCATTTTGAAATGTTGCAAAAAATTTAAATAAAATTTCGTGAATGAGCTAATGCAATTACCTATATACTAAAATTTTGACCAAAAATTCAACAAAACTAAGATACTCTTTTTTTCTTTCGAAGGAATCAAAGTCATATACTAATGTAGGGATGCTCAACTTATTGTACTATAAAACCTAAACATAGGAATGAAATTTTGTCAGCTATGTGAGATGTCCAATACCGAGAAATTCCATAAATTGTAGATTAGAACGTACCTCTCAAAACACAATTCAAATACTTTACTTTTAGTCTTGAAGCAGATGTTCTATATTAAACTGTCTTAGCTCACATACAGAATTAGTAATATAATAGCTCAAAATGTTGTAAGAACCAAACACGCATTATATAAACATTAAAAAAAAAAAAAATCTACATACATTTATTAGTGTTACGAGGGTTTATTCTGAAATATTATAATGTCACTTGCAGTGAAATGATAGAAATTTTCACTCAGGGAAGGGACATTCTGTCTGGCTGCCTGGGTTCCATCCCAGCTTCTGTTACAAAAGTTTCATAGAAGAATTTTAAAAATCTAGAAACGAAACTTATGAAGAAATTATTGACCATAATTGGTTCTATGATTTAGTCATTCTTACAGACATAATAACTAAAATCTTAAACTTGAGGGGGGAGGGAGAACTAAACTAAAGTTTTTGAATTTAAGGGTATTTTAAATTAATTTTAAATCAGAATTAATTTTGTAAAAATATTACACAAATATAAGGAATATACATTTTTACCATAATGCAATGTACATTTTGCCACTTTGAAAATCTGGAGAACTAAAGCGTGAAATATAAGAAAACTGAAACAAACATTTGGAAAATCTCATCGAGCTTAAATTAGTTTCTAAATTAGATGTTTTGAGTGTATTTAAAATTAGGCCAACTACTACGTTCACTTCAAACCCATTACATAAGACTAGTGTTTAAGAAAAATGGTAAAAGATTGCAAATATGTTAACAATTCTACTGATCTAGAAATAGAAATAACTGGTTTTCATCCTAATTAAGATGAAGAATATCACAAAAAGCCATTTGAATAGTCCTAGATCAGAAAAATCATGAACTGTTAAACTTTTAAAAAGATAAATTCCTGCTTTTGATCTACCTAAAAATGTGAAAGAGGATTTTCAACAACAATCTTGTTAAAATCAATGTTCAGATACAGAATAACAAACAAACATCTGGACGACTGCATGGATTTAGCAATAACATCGCATGTACCAGAGGGAGAAAAAAAACTCTCAGAAGAAATGCAATGTTAAATTTCACATTAAAATATGATTTCCCTGTATTTAATTTTCATCTTGCTGAATTTTTTTGTAAATAATACAAAGAGTATACCTTTTCTTTAAGATATTATACCACACATTTTTATACTTTGTGTAATGCACTTATAACTGAAATATTAAAAGTGCAATATATAATTGCAGCTAGCCAAAATTTTATAAACTTAAAATTGGCTCCCATTAAGTTAAAGTTGTTAATAACTGCACCAAGGGAAGGAATGCAATTTTATTTCTTTGTCTGTATTTGGTTTCATTTTCATATAGAAAGAGTTAAAAATAGGTTACCTAGGTAACAAAATTTAAACACACATTTTCAGGAAAAATTACAGAATAACAGATTTTGTTTCCTTGAAGACACAACACCTCGCTATTCCAGCTTTGATACAGACTGCATACTGTCATAGAGAAATTCCTTTCTTAAACAGGGAATTCATATACTTTAATCTGTTTTTACACAAGTACTGTTTATGACTAATCCATGGTCCAGGAGTAAAATACTTTATAGTACACCCATCTAAATTTTTCTTATTTCCGGTCATCTGTATAGACTGTTTACCTATCACGACTAAACTCCCAATCTGCATTCCAAATAACTCATACAATTCTTCAAGTCATATTTCATAGTCTATCATTTTTAATACCGCAGGTACTTGCTGAGCGCAGACTTGTAAAGCATGATTTCGCGTATAGCAGTACCTTAAAAGATCCCATTTTATTTGTCCACTGCTAGAATTTCATTCATACGTGGTGCAACATTCATCCATCAACACCGGAAAGAATTTATCTGCTACTTTAAACAATTTCCATCGACTGAAAATGAAGTCCGAAAAATCTTACAAATTTCAAAAGCAATCGATGCCGAAGAATTTTCACATATGAAAGACAGAGAAGTCAAACAATGAATCAGAAAATTACAAAAGAAGAATTGGGGTTTTATAAAACCCCTTGATAATAAAAGCGCTCATTATGAAGAAGAGCTTTTAACTGAAGATAAGATGAAGAAATTGTTAAATAACACAAAAAGCAATGTCTGATCTTCTAGCGAAGAATTACCCAATTAAAGAAAAAACATGTGCTCTTTACAGCGGCACGCATACAGTTGCATCAATCATTCTTATAAGCAAAAGACATCAGCTTTCTCAAAAAATATTTCTGTCATGCATTTGCCACAAGAGAACGGAAAGAAGTCCAAAAGAAACTTTCAGAGTGCTTTGCAAAACAAAGTGGAAAGTTATTCTGCAGAATTTTACTTCGATAATAATAAAACATCTCTGATTTGATTTCAAAACGAATTTTTATTTGTGAAATCAATTTTAAATAGATCTTCGCAAATAGGTTCATAAAACCTCCCAATATGCCAAAATAGTTCAGATTAAGGGAAAAATTTAATAAAGTATGCTTAAAACAACTAATAAAAAGCACATTTTGAGCAGCCTTAACAGAAGACAATTTGGCCCCACTAACTTTCATTACGAGTACTCATTAAATTTTTATTTACATTTCTTTTTTGTTCAACATTTAACTTTCAATGGTTTTAAGAGAAACAGCACTTGATAGACAGACTCTAAATTCGGAAAAAAACTGAAACAAAATTGGTTTATACACAGGCAGAGTAATTACACTGACCTGTTGGGAAGAGAAGACCCCGTTAGACAAGGAAAATATTAGGCCAGACAGAGAGGAAAATGCTTAGTCTCCTCCTCCTAATGCGAAAGGAGGCCACTTGGGAAAAAATTACACTACAGCAGTAATTTTGAAACCAATAAGAAGCAACAGAACTCTAACAAATCTCAGACTTCTGATAATTATAGTGTGATTAACAGTTCAACCTCACTTCGAATATTACAATATAATATAAAGAAAGAACCAATTCAGACACTTCAATATGGAATTCAAAACCTAAGAAATTAATGCATAGATGCTACCCTAAACATTCAAACATAATGTGAAGCGTTCACGTAAAATAAATAAGTAGTAAAACTCCAATATAAAGCAACATGTGAAAAGGGACCTACAAATTATAACATTCAAGCATTTCTAGTGAAAATAAAGTTAATATAAAACAAGAATTACCAGCACAGATGTCTTTTTGCTCTGCACTATTTCTCCATTCTTTTTCTTTCATGATATGTTCTGCAATCCAAGAGTGCACAAAATTGATGACAAATTACACTAGAAGAGGCCAAGGATGGGGGAAGGAATCATTAGATTTTAACTACTTTGAAATTAAAGAATATCTATACACAAAGAGAAATATCTAATATTGTTTCTTAATATATTAAACTTCGAAAGTAGCCTTCTTTGTTTTAAATTCCAGCAATGTGCTACATTGTTACTAAAATCATGATTGCAGTCGATAGAAAAGCAAATGATTTTCTTTATACGACAGAAGTACAGTAAGCGAAAGAGGTTTTTAATGTATGGGTACAACATGAACAACGAAAGAAAAAAAAAATTATACAGTTATTACAGATACACAGAACAAAAGGGAAAATGATCTTCGAGAAAAGTAAATAATTTTAGCGCAGGTACAAAAATGGCACCGAAAGTCAATAAGCAGGTAATTTTAAATGACAAATAAACAAAATAAACTTTACTGTTAGCTTTGAAGCAGGTGTTATATATAAAACTATCTTAATTCACACACAGAATTAGTGACATAACAGATCAAAAAAGAGCTATACATATATACCTTTATGGCTTTTTTTTTTTTTTTTTTTAAAGAAAGGGCTCAAAAACACCATTCTAAAAACAGATTTCGAAAAACATCTTGGAAACAAAAGTCATAAACCATCAAATAAATATTTCATTCAGAATTTTAATGCAAGAACCCTTTCTAATTTTAAGTTCTTTACTTAGGTACACTCATCCACGAGAGAGGACAGCTCAGTCTAATGTACAAGAAATTATCTTGTAATATTACCACGTCACTTTAATGAAATTATAGCAATATTTCACTCAGGGAAAGAACATATTGTCTAGCTGCCCGGGATCGAGCCCCGCTTTAATACAGCAAGCCAAAACACATCAAATGCCATTGAATGATATACCATTTTGAAATGTTGCAAAAAATTTAAATAAAATTTCGTGAATGAGCTAATGCAATTACCTATATACTAAAATTTTGACCAAAAATTCAACAAAACTAAGATACTCTTTTTTTCTTTCGAAGGAATCAAAGTCATATACTAATGTAGGGATGCTCAACTTATTGTACTATAAAACCTAAACATAGGAATGAAATTTTGTCAGCTATGTGAGATGTCCAATACCGAGAAATTCCATAAATTGTAGATTAGAACGTACCTCTCAAAACACAATTCAAATACTTTACTTTTAGTCTTGAAGCAGATGTTCTATATTAAACTGTCGTAGCTCACATACAGAATTAGTAATATAATAGCTCAAAATGTTGTAAGAACCAAACACGCATTATATAAACATTAAAAAAAAAAATCTACATACATTTATTAGTGTTACGAGGGTTTATTCTGAAATATTATAATGTCACTTGCAGTGAAATGATAGAAATTTTCACTCAGGGAAGGGACATTCTGTCTGGCTGCCTGGGTTCCATCCCAGCTTCTGTTACAAAAGTTTCATAGAAGAATTTTAAAAATCTAGAAACGAAACTTATGAAGAATTTATTGACCATAATTGGTTCTATGATTTAGTCATTCTTACAGACATAATAACTAAAATCTTAAACTTGAGGGGGGAGGGAGAACTAAACTAAAGTTTTTGAATTTAAGGGTATTTTAAATTAATTTTAAATCAGAATTAATTTTGTAAAAATATTACACAAATATAAGGAATATACATTTTTACCATAATGCAATGTACATTTTGCCACTTTGAAAATCTGGAGAACTAAAGCGTGAAATATAAGAAAACTGAAACAAACATTTGGAAAATCTCATCGAGCTTAAATTAGTTTCTAAATTAGATGTTTTGAGTGTATTTAAAATTAGGCCAACTACTACGTTCACTTCAAACCCATTACATAAGACTAGTGTTTAAGAAAAATGGTAAAAGATTGCAAATATGTTAACAATTCTACTGATCTAGAAATAGAAATAACTGGTTTTCATCCTAATTAAGATGAAGAATATCACAAAAAGCCATTTGAATAGTCCTAGATCAGAAAAATCATGAACTGTTAAACTTTTAAAAAGATAAATTCCTGCTTTTGATCTACCTAAAAATGTGAAAGAGGATTTTCAACAACAATCTTGTTAAAATCAATGTTCAGATACAGAATAACAAACAAACATCTGGACGACTGCATGGATTTAGCAATAACATCGCATGTACCAGAGGGAGAAAAAAAACTCTCAGAAGAAATGCAATGTTAAATTTCACATTAAAATATGATTTCCCTGTATTTAATTTTCATCTTGCTGAATTTTTTTGTAAATAATACAAAGAGTATACCTTTTCTTTAAGATATTATACCACACATTTTTATACTTTGTGTAATGCACTTATAACTGAAATATTAAAAGTGCAATATATAATTGCAGCTAGCCAAAATTTTATAAACTTAAAATTGGCTCCCATTAAGTTAAAGTTGTTAATAACTGCACCAAGGGAAGGAATGCAATTTTATTTCTTTGTCTGTATTTGGTTTCATTTTCATATAGAAAGAGTTAAAAATAGGTTACCTAGGTAACAAAATTTAAACACACATTTTCAGGAAAAATTACAGAATAACAGATTTTGTTTCCTTGAAGACACAACACCTCGCTATTCCAGCTATGATACAGACTGCATACTGTCATAGAGAAATTCCTTTCTTAAACAGGGAATTCATATACTTTAATCTGTTTTTACACAAGTACTGTTTATGACTAATCCATGGTCCAGGAGTAAAATACTTTATAGTACACCCATCTAAATTTTTCTTATTTCCGGTCATCTGTATAGACTGTTTACCTATCACGACTAAACTCCCAATCTGCATTCCAAATAACTCATACAATTCTTCAAGTCATATTTCATAGTCTATCATTTTTAATACCGCAGGTACTTGCTGAGCGCAGACTTGTAAAGCATGATTTCGCGTATAGCAGTACCTTAAAAGATCCCATTTTATTTGTCCACTGCTAGAATTTCATTCATACGTGGTGCAACATTCATCCATCAACACCGGAAAGAATTTATCTGCTACTTTAAACAATTTCCATCGACTGAAAATGAAGTCCGAAAAATCTTACAAATTTCAAAAGCAATCGATGCCGAAGAATTTTCACATATGAAAGACAGAGAAGTCAAACAATGAATCAGAAAATTACAAAAGAAGAATTGGGGTTTTATAAAACCCCTTGATAATAAAAGCGCTCATTATGAAGAAGAGCTTTTAACTGAAGATAAGATGAAGAAATTGTTAAATAACACAAAAAGCAATGTCTGATCTTCTAGCGAAGAATTACCCAATTAAAGAAAAAACATGTGCTCTTTACAGCGGCACGCATACAGTTGCATCAATCATTCTTATAAGCAAAAGACATCAGCTTTCTCAAAAAATATTTCTGTCATGCATTTGCCACAAGAGAACGGAAAGAAGTCCAAAAGAAACTTTCAGAGTGCTTTGCAAAACAAAGTGGAAAGTTATTCTGCAGAATTTTACTTCGATAATAATAAAACATCTCTGATTTGATTTCAAAACGAATTTTTATTTGTGAAATCAATTTTAAAAAGATCTTCGCAAATAGGTTCATAAAACCTCCCAATATGCCAAAATAGTTCAGATTAAGGGAAAAATTTAATAAAGTATGCTTAAAACAACTAATAAAAAGCACATTTTGAGCAGCCTTAACAGAAGACAATTTGGCCCCACTAACTTTCATTACGAGTACTCATTAAATTTTTATTTACATTTCTTTTTTGTTCAACATTTAACTTTCAATGGTTTTAAGAGAAACAGCACTTGATAGACAGATTCTAAATTCGGAAAAAAACTGAAACAAAATTGGTTTATACACAGGCAGAGTAATTACACTGACCTGTTGGGAAGAGAAGACCCCGTTAGACAAGGAAAATATTAGGCCAGACAGAGAGGAAAATGCTTAGCCTCCTCCTCGTAATACGAAAGGAGGCCACTTGGGAAAAAATTACACTACAGCAGTAATTTTGAAACCACTAAGAAGCAACAGAACTCTAACAAATCTCAGACTTCTGATAATTATAGTGTGATTAACAGTTCAACCTCACTTCGAATATTACAATACAATATAAAGAAAGAACCAATTCAGACACTTCAATATGGAATTCAAAACCTAAGAAATTAATGCATAGACGCTACCCTAAACATTCAAACATAATGTGAAGCGTTCACGTAAAATAAATAAGTAGTAAAACTCCAATATAAAGCAACATGTGAAAAGGGACCTACAAATTATAACATTCAAGCATTTCTAGTGAAAATAAAGTTAATATAAAACAAGAATTACCAGCCACAGATGTCTTTTCGCTCTGCACTATTTCTCCATTCTTTTTCTTTCATGATATGTTCTGCAATCCAAGAGTGCACAAAATTGATGACAAATTACACTAGAAGAGGCCAAGGATGGGGGAAGGAATCATTAGATTTTAACTACTTTGAAATTAAAGAATATCTATACACAAAGAGAAATATCTAATATTGTTTCTTAATATATAAAACTTCGAAAGTAGCCTTCTTTGTTGTAAATTCCAGCAATGTGCTACATTGTTACTAAAATCATGATTGCAGTCGATAGAAAAGCAAATGATTTTCCTTATACGACAGAAGTACAGTAAGCGAAAGAGGTTTTTAATGTATGGGTACAACATGAACAATGAAAGAAAAAAAAATTATACAGTTATTACAGATACACAGAACAAAAGGGAAAATGATCTTCGAGAAAAGTAAATAATTTTAGCGCAGGTACAAAAATGGCACCGAAAGTCAATAAGCAGGTAATTTTAAATGACAAATAAACAAAATAAACTTTACTGTTAGCTTTGAAGCAGGTGTTATATATAAAACTATCTTAATTCACACACAGAATTAGTGACATAACAGATCAAAAAAGAGCTATACATATATACTTTTATGGCTTTTTTTTTTTTTTTTTTTTTTTTTAAGAAAGGGCTAAAAAACACCATTCTAAAAACAGACTTCGAAAAACATCTTGGAAACAAAAGTCATAAACCATCAAATAAATATTTCATTCAGAATTTTAATGCAAGAACCCTTTCTAATTTTAAGTTCTTTACTTAGGTACACTCATCCACGAGAGAGGACAGCTTAGTCTAATGTACAAGAAATTATCCTGTAATATTACCACGTCACTTTAATGAAATTATAGCAATATTTCACTCAGGGAAAGAACATATTGTCTAGCTGCCCGGGATCGAGCCCCGCTTTAATACAGCAAGCCAAAACACATCAAATGCCATTGAATGATATACCATTTTGAAATGTTGCAAAAAATTTAAATAAAATTTCGTGAATGAGCTAATGCAATTACCTATATACTAAAATTTTGACCAAAAATTCAACAAAACTAAGATACTCTTTTTTCTTTCGAAGGAATCAAAGTCATATACTAATGTAGGGATGCTCAACTTATTGTACTATAAAACCTAAAAATAGGAATGAAATTTTGTCAGCTATGTGAGATGTCCAATACCGAGAAATTCCATAAATTGTAGATTAGAACGTACCTCTCAAAACACACGAAAGGTAAAACACAATTCAAATACTTTACTTTTAGTCTTGAAGCAGATGTTCTATATTAAACTGTCTTAGCTCACATACAGAATTAGTAATATAATAGCTCAAAATGTTGTAAGAACCAAACACGCATTATATAAACATTAAAAAAAAAATCTACATACATTTATTAGTGTTATGAGGGTTTATTCTGAAATATTATAATGTCACTTGCAGTGAAATGATAGAAATTTTCACTCAGGGAAGGGACATTCTGTCTGGCTGCCTGGGTTCCATCCCAGCTTCTGTTACAAAAGTTTCATAGAAGAATTTTAAAAATCTAGAAACGAAACTTATGAAGAAATTATTGACCATAATTGGTTCTATGATTTAGTCATTCTTACAGACATAATAACTAAAATCTTAAACTTGAGGGGGCAGGGAGAACTAAACTAGTTTTTGAATTTAAGGGTATTTTAAATTAATTTTAAATCAGAATTAATTTTGTAAAAATATTACACAAATATAAGGAATATGCATTTTTACCATAATGCAATGTACATTTTGCCACTTTGAAAATCTGGAGAATTAAAGCGTGAAATATAAGAAAACTGAAACAAACATTTGGAAAATCTCATCGAGCTTAAATTAGTTTCTAAATTAGATGTTTTGAGTGTATTTAAAATTAGGCCAACTACTACGTTCACTTCAAACCCATTACATAAGACTAGTGTTTAAGAAAAATGGTAAAAGATTGCAAATATGTTAACAATTCTACTGATCTAGAAATAGAAATAACTGGTTTTCATCCTAATTAAGATGAAGAATATCACAAAAAGCCATTTGAATAGTCCTAGATCAGAAAAATCATGAACTGTTAAACTTTTAAAAAGATAAATTCCTGCTTTTGATCTACCTAAAAATGTGAAAGAGGATTTTCAACAACAATCTTGTTAAAATCAATGTTCAGATACAGAATAACAAACAAACATCTGGACGACTGCATGGATTTAGCAATAACATCGCATGTACCAGAGGGAGAAAAAAAAACTCTCAGAAGAAATGCAATGTTAAATTTCACATTAAAATATGATTTCCCTGTATTTAATTTTCATCTTGCTGAATTTTTTTGTAAATAATACAAAGAGTATACCTTTTCTTTAAGATATTATACCACACATTTTTATACTTTGTGTAATGCACTTATAACTGAAATATTAAAAGTGCAATATATAATTGCAGCTAGCCAAAATTTTATAAACTTAAAATTGGCTCCCATTAAGTTAAAGTTGTTAATAACTGCACCAAGGGAAGGAATGCAATTTTATTTCTTTGTCTGTATTTGGTTTCATTTTCATATAGAAAGAGTTAAAAATAGGTTACCTAGGTAACAAAATTTAAACACACATTTTCAGGAAAAATTACAGAATAACAGATTTTGTTTCCTTGAAGACACAACACCTCGCTATTCCAGCTATGATACAGACTGCATACTGTCATAGAGAAATTCCTTTCTTAAACAGGGAATTCATATACTTTAATCTGTTTTTACACAAGTACTGTTTATGACTAATCCATGGTCCAGGAGTAAAATACTTTATAGTACACCCATCTAAATTTTTCTTATTTCCGGTCATCTGTATAGACTGTTTACCTATCACGACTAAACTCCCAATCTGCATTCCAAATAACTCATACAATTCTTCAAGTCATATTTCATAGTCTATCATTTTTAATACCGCAGGTACTTGCTGAGCGCAGACTTGTAAAGCATGATTTCGCGTATAGCAGTACCTTAAAAGATCCCATTTTATTTGTCCACTGCTAGAATTTCATTCATACGTGGTGCAACATTCATCCATCAACACCGGAAAGAATTTATCTGCTACTTTAAACAATTTCCATCGACTGAAAATGAAGTCCGAAAAATCTTACAAATTTCAAAAGCAATCGATGCCGAAGAATTTTCACATATGAAAGACAGAGAAGTCAAACAATGAATCAGAAAATTACAAAAGAAGAATTGGGGTTTTATAAAACCCCTTGATAATAAAAGCGCTCATTATGAAGAAGAGCTTTTAACTGAAGATAAGATGAAGAAATTGTTAAATAACACAAAAAGCAATGTCTGATCTTCTAGCGAAGAATTACCCAATTAAAGAAAAAACATGTGCTCTTTACAGCGGCACGCATACAGTTGCATCAATCATTCTTATAAGCAAAAGACATCAGCTTTCTCAAAAAATATTTCTGTCATGCATTTGCCACAAGAGAACGGAAAGAAGTCCAAAAGAAACTTTCAGAGTGCTTTGCAAAACAAAGTGGAAAGTTATTCTGCAGAATTTTACTTCGATAATAATAAAACATCTCTGATTTGATTTCAAAACGAATTTTTATTTGTGAAATCAATTTTAAAAAGATCTTCGCAAATAGGTTCATAAAACCTCCCAATATGCCAAAATAGTTCAGATTAAGGGAAAAATTTAATAAAGTATGCTTAAAACAACTAATAAAAAGCACATTTTGAGCAGCCTTAACAGAAGACAATTTGGCCCCACTAACTTTCATTACGAGTACTCATTAAATTTTTATTTACATTTCTTTTTTGCTCAACATTTAACTTTCAATGGTTTTAAGAGAAACAGCACTTGATAGACAGATTCTAAATTCGGAAAAAAAAACTGAAACAAAATTGGTTTATACACAGGCAGAGTAATTACACTGACCTGTTGGGAAGAGAAGACCCCGTTAGACAAGGAAAATATTAGGCCAGACAGAGAGGAAAATGCTTAGCCTCCTCCTCGTAATGCGAAAGGAGGCCACTTGGGAAAAAATTACACTACAGCAGTAATTTTGAAACCACTAAGAAGCAACAGAACTCTAACAAATCTCAGACTTCTGATAATTATAGTGTGATTAACAGTTCAACCTCACTTCGAATATTACAATACAATATAAAGAAAGAACCAATTCAGACACTTCAATATGGAATTCAAAACCTAAGAAATTAATGCATAGACGCTACCCTAAACATTCAAACATAATGTGAAGCGTTCACGTAAAATAAATAAGTAGTAAAACTCCAATATAAAGCAACATGTGAAAAGGGACCTACAAATTATAACATTCAAGCATTTCTAGTGAAAATAAAGTTAATATAAAACAAGAATTACCAGCCACAGATGTCTTTTCGCTCTGCACTATTTCTCCATTCTTTTTCTTTCATGATATGTTCTGCAATCCAAGAGTGCACAAAAATGATGACAAATTACACTAGAAGAGGCCAAGGATGGGGGAAGGAATCATTGGATTTTAACTACTTTGAAATTAAAGAATATCTATACACAAAGAGAAATATCTAATATTGTTTCTTAATATATAAAACTTCGAAAGTAGCCTTTGTTCTAAATTCCAGCAATGTGCTACATTGTTACTAAAATCATGATTGCAGTCGATAGAAAAGCAAATGATTTTCCTTATACGACAGAAGTACAGTAAGCGAAAGAGGTTTTTAATGTATGGGTACAACATGAACAATGAAAGAAAAAAAAATTATACAGTTATTACAGATACACAGAACAAAAGGGAAAATGATCTTCGAGAAAAGTAAATAATTTTAGCGCAGGTACAAAAATGGCACCGAAAGTCAATAAGCAGGTAATTTTAAATGACAAATAAACAAAATAAACTTTACTGTTAGCTTTGAAGCAGGTGTTATATATAAAACTATCTTAATTCACACACAGAATTAGTGACATAACAGATCAAAAAAGAGCTATACATATATACTTTTATGGCTTTTTTTTTTTTTTTTTTTTTTAAGAAAGGGCTCAAAAACACCATTCTAAAAACAGATTTCGAAAAACATCTTGGAAACAAAAGTCATAAACCATCAAATAAATATTTCATTCAGAATTTTAATGCAAGAACCCTTTCTAATTTTAAGTTCTTTACTTAGGTACACTCATCCACGAGAGAGGACAGCTTAGTCTAATGTACAAGAAATTATCCTGTAATATTACCACGTCACTTTAATGAAATTATAGCAATATTTCACTCAGGGAAAGAACATATTGTCTAGCTGCCCAGGATCGAGCCCCGCTTTAATACAGCAAGCCAAAACACATCAAATGCCATTGAATGATATACCATTTTGAAATGTTGCAAAAAATTTAAATAAAATTTCGTGAATGAGCTAATGCAATTACCTATATACTAAAATTTTGACCAAAAATTCAACAAAACTAAGATACTCTTTTTTCTTTCGAAGGAATCAAAGTCATATACTAATGTAGGGATGCTCAACTTATTGTACTATAAAACCTAAAAATAGGAATGAAATTTTGTCAGCTATGTGAGATGTCCAATACCGAGAAATTCCATAAATTGTAGATTAGAACGTACCTCTCAAAACACACGAAAGGTAAAACACAATTCAAATACTTTACTTTTAGTCTTGAAGCAGATGTTCTATATTAAACTGTCTTAGCTCACATACAGAATTAGTAATATAATAGCTCAAAATGTTGTAAGAACCAAACACGCATTACATAAACATTAAAAAAAAAAATCTACATACATTTATTAGTGTTACGAGGGTTTATTCTGAAATATTATAATGTCACTTGCAGTGAAATGATAGAAATTTTCACTCAGGGAAGGGACATTCTGTCTGGCTGCCTGGGTTCCATCCCAGCTTCTGTTGCAAAAGTTTCATAGAAGAATTTTAAAAATCTAGAAACGAAACTTATGAAGAAATTATTGACCATAATTGGTTCTATGATTTAGTCATTCTTACAGACATAATAACTAAAATCTTAAACTTGAGGGGGGAGGGAGAACTAAACTAGTTTTTGAATTTAAGGGTATTTTAAATTAATTTTAAATCAGAATTAATTTTGTAAAAATATTACAGAAATATAAGGAATATACATTTTTACCATAATGCAATGTACATTTTGCCACTTTGAAAATCTGGAGAATTAAAGCGTGAAATATAAGAAAACTGAAACAAACATTTGGAAAATCTCATCGAGCTTAAATTAGTTTCTAAATTAGATGTTTTGAGTGTATTTAAAATTAGGCCAACTACTACGTTCACTTCAAACCCATTACATAAGACTAGTGTTTAAGAAAAATGGTAAAAGATTGCAAATATGTTAACAATTCTACTGATCTAGAAATAGAAATAACTGGTTTTCATCCTAATTAAGATGAAGAATATCACAAAAAGCCATTTGAATAGTCCTAGATCAGAAAAATCATGAACTGTTAAACTTTTAAAAAGATAAATTCCTGCTTTTGATCTACCTAAAAATGTGAAAGAGGATTTTCAACAACAATCTTGTTAAAATCAATGTTCAGATACAGAATAACAAACAAACATCTGGACGACTGCATGGATTTAGCAATAACATCGCATGTACCAGAGGGAGAAAAAAAAACTCTCAGAAGAAATGCAATGTTAAATTTCACATTAAAATATGATTTCCCTGTATTTAATTTTCATCTTGCTGAATTTTTTTGTAAATAATACAAAGAGTATACCTTTTCTTTAAGATATTATACCACACATTTTTATACTTTGTGTAATGCACTTATAACTGAAATATTAAAAGTGCAATATATAATTGCAGCTAGCCAAAATTTTATAAACTTAAAATTGGCTCCCATTAAGTTAAAGTTGTTAATAACTGCACCAAGGGAAGGAATGCAATTTTATTTCTTTGTCTGTATTTGGTTTCATTTTCATATAGAAAGAGTTAAAAATAGGTTACCTAGGTAACAAAATTTAAACACACATTTTCAGGAAAAATTACAGAATAACAGATTTTGTTTCCTTGAAGACACAACACCTCGCTATTCCAGCTATGATACAGACTGCATACTGTCATAGAGAAATTCCTTTCTTAAACAGGGAATTCATATACTTTAATCTGTTTTTACACAAGTACTGTTTATGACTAATCCATGGTCCAGGAGTAAAATACTTTATAGTACACCCATCTAAATTTTTCTTATTTCCGGTCATCTGTATAGACTGTTTACCTATCACGACTAAACTCCCAATCTGCATTCCAAATAACTCATACAATTCTTCAAGTCATATTTCATAGTCTATCATTTTTAATACCGCAGGTACTTGCTGAGCGCAGACTTGTAAAGCATGATTTCGCGTATAGCAGTACCTTAAAAGATCCCATTTTATTTGTCCACTGCTAGAATTTCATTCATACGTGGTGCAACATTCATCCATCAACACCGGAAAGAATTTATCTGCTACTTTAAACAATTTCCATCGACTGAAAATGAAGTCCGAAAAATCTTACAAATTTCAAAAGCAATCGATGCCGAAGAATTTTCACATATGAAAGACAGAGAAGTCAAACAATGAATCAGAAAATTACAAAAGAAGAATTGGGGTTTTATAAAACCCCTTGATAATAAAAGCGCTCATTATGAAGAAGAGCTTTTAACTGAAGATAAGATGAAGAAATTGTTAAATAACACAAAAAGCAATGTCTGATCTTCTAGCGAAGAATTACCCAATTAAAGAAAAAACATGTGCTCTTTACAGCGGCACGCATACAGTTGCATCAATCATTCTTATAAGCAAAAGACATCAGCTTTCTCAAAAAATATTTCTGTCATGCATTTGCCACAAGAGAACGGAAAGAAGTCCAAAAGAAACTTTCAGAGTGCTTTGCAAAACAAAGTGGAAAGTTATTCTGCAGAATTTTACTTCGATAATAATAAAACATCTCTGATTTGATTTCAAAACGAATTTTTATTTGTGAAATCAATTTTAAAAAGATCTTCGCAAATAGGTTCATAAAACCTCCCAATATGCCAAAATAGTTCAGATTAAGGGAAAAATTTAATAAAGTATGCTTAAAACAACTAATAAAAAGCACATTTTGAGCAGCCTTAACAGAAGACAATTTGGCCCCACTAACTTTCATTACGAGTACTCATTAAATTTTTATTTACATTTCTTTTTTGCTCAACATTTAACTTTCAATGGTTTTAAGAGAAACAGCACTTGATAGACAGATTCTAAATTCGGAAAAAAAAACTGAAACAAAATTGGTTTATACACAGGCAGAGTAATTACACTGACCTGTTGGGAAGAGAAGACCCCGTTAGACAAGGAAAATATTAGGCCAGACAGAGAGGAAAATGCTTAGCCTCCTCCTCGTAATGCGAAAGGAGGCCACTTGGGAAAAAATTACACTACAGCAGTAATTTTGAAACCACTAAGAAGCAACAGAACTCTAACAAATCTCAGACTTCTGATAATTATAGTGTGATTAACAGTTCAACCTCACTTCGAATATTACAATACAATATAAAGAAAGAACCAATTCAGACACTTCAATATGGAATTCAAAACCTAAGAAATTAATGCATAGACGCTACCCTAAACATTCAAACATAATGTGAAGCGTTCACGTAAAATAAATAAGTAGTAAAACTCCAATATAAAGCAACATGTGAAAAGGGACCTACAAATTATAACATTCAAGCATTTCTAGTGAAAATAAAGTTAATATAAAACAAGAATTACCAGCCACAGATGTCTTTTCGCTCTGCACTATTTCTCCATTCTTTTTCTTTCATGATATGTTCTGCAATCCAAGAGTGCACAAAAATGATGACAAATTACACTAGAAGAGGCCAAGGATGGGGGAAGGAATCATTGGATTTTAACTACTTTGAAATTAAAGAATATCTATACACAAAGAGAAATATCTAATATTGTTTCTTAATATATAAAACTTCGAAAGTAGCCTTTGTTCTAAATTCCAGCAATGTGCTACATTGTTACTAAAATCATGATTGCAGTCGATAGAAAAGCAAATGATTTTCCTTATACGACAGAAGTACAGTAAGCGAAAGAGGTTTTTAATGTATGGGTACAACATGAACAATGAAAGAAAAAAAAAATATACAGTTATTACAGATACACAGAACAAAAGGGAAAATGATCTTCGAGAAAAGTAAATAATTTTAGCGCAGGTACAAAAATGGCACCGAAAGTCAATAAGCAGGTAATTTTAAATGACAAATAAACAAAATAAACTTTACTGTTAGCTTTGAAGCAGGTGTTATATATAAAACTATCTTAATTCACACACAGAATTAGTGACATAACAGATCAAAAAAGAGCTATACATATATACTTTTATGGCTTTTTTTTTTTTTTTTTTTTTTAAGAAAGGGCTCAAAAACACCATTCTAAAAACAGATTTCGAAAAACATCTTGGAAACAAAAGTCATAAACCATCAAATAAATATTTCATTCAGAATTTTAATGCAAGAACCCTTTCTAATTTTAAGTTCTTTACTTAGGTACACTCATCCACGAGAGAGGACAGCTTAGTCTAATGTACAAGAAATTATCCTGTAATATTACCACGTCACTTTAATGAAATTATAGCAATATTTCACTCAGGGAAAGAACATATTGTCTAGCTGCCCAGGATCGAGCCCCGCTTTAATACAGCAAGCCAAAACACATCAAATGCCATTGAATGATATACCATTTTGAAATGTTGCAAAAAATTTAAATAAAATTTCGTGAATGAGCTAATGCAATTACCTATATACTAAAATTTTGACCAAAAATTCAACAAAACTAAGATACTCTTTTTTCTTTCGAAGGAATCAAAGTCATATACTAATGTAGGGATGCTCAACTTATTGTACTATAAAACCTAAAAATAGGAATGAAATTTTGTCAGCTATGTGAGATGTCCAATACCGAGAAATTCCATAAATTGTAGATTAGAACGTACCTCTCAAAACACACGAAAGGTAAAACACAATTCAAATACTTTACTTTTAGTCTTGAAGCAGATGTTCTATATTAAACTGTCTTAGCTCACATACAGAATTAGTAATATAATAGCTCAAAATGTTGTAAGAACCAAACACGCATTATATAAACATTAAAAAAAAAAATCTACATACATTTATTAGTGTTACGAGGGTTTATTCTGAAATATTATAATGTCACTTGCAGTGAAATGATAGAAATTTTCACTCAGGGAAGGGACATTCTGTCTGGCTGCCTGGGTTCCATCCCAGCTTCTGTTGCAAAAGTTTCATAGAAGAATTTTAAAAATCTAGAAACGAAACTTATGAAGAAATTATTGACCATAATTGGTTCTATGATTTAGTCATTCTTACAGACATAATAACTAAAATCTTAAACTTGAGGGGGGAGGGAGAACTAAACTAGTTTTTGAATTTAAGGGTATTTTAAATTAATTTTAAATCAGAATTAATTTTGTAAAAATATTACACAAATATAAGGAATATACATTTTTACCATAATGCAATGTACATTTTGCCACTTTGAAAATCTGGAGAATTAAAGCGTGAAATATAAGAAAACTGAAACAAACATTTGGAAAATCTCATCGAGCTTAAATTAGTTTCTAAATTAGATGTTTTGAGTGTATTTAAAATTAGGCCAACTACTACGTTCACTTCAAACCCATTACATAAGACTAGTGTTTAAGAAAAATGGTAAAAGATTGCAAATATGTTAACAATTCTACTGATCTAGAAATAGAAATAACTGGTTTTCATCCTAATTAAGATGAAGAATATCACAAAAAGCCATTTGAATAGTCCTAGATCAGAAAAATCATGAACTGTTAAACTTTTAAAAAGATAAATTCCTGCTTTTGATCTACCTAAAAATGTGAAAGAGGATTTTCAACAACAATCTTGTTAAAATCAATGTTCAGATACAGAATAACAAACAAACATCTGGACGACTGCATGGATTTAGCAATAACATCGCATGTACCAGAGGGAGAAAAAAAAACTCTCAGAAGAAATGCAATGTTAAATTTCACATTAAAATATGATTTCCCTGTATTTAATTTTCATCTTGCTGAATTTTTTTGTAAATAATACAAAGAGTATACCTTTTCTTTAAGATATTATACCACACATTTTTATACTTTGTGTAATGCACTTATAACTGAAATATTAAAAATGCAATATATAATTGCAGCTAGCCAGAATTTTATAAACTTAAAATTGGCTCCCATTAAGTTAAAGTTGTTAATAACTGCACCAAGGGAAGGAATGCAATTTTATTTCTTTGTCTGTATTTGGTTTCATTTTCATATAGAAAGAGTTAAAAATAGGTTACCTAGGTAACAAAATTTAAACACACATTTTCAGGAAAAATTACAGAATAACAGATTTTGTTTCCTTGAAGACACAACACCTCGCTATTCCAGCTATGATACAGACTGCATACTGTCATAGAGAAATTCCTTTCTTAAACAGGGAATTCATATACTTTAATCTGTTTTTACACAAGTACTGTTTATGACTAATCCATGGTCCAGGAGTAAAATACTTTATAGTACACCCATCTAAATTTTTCTTATTTCCGGTCATCTGTATAGACTGTTTACCTATCACGACTAAACTCCCAATCTGCATTCCAAATAACTCATACAATTCTTCAAGTCATATTTCATAGTCTATCATTTTTAATACCGCAGGTACTTGCTGAGCGCAGACTTGTAAAGCATGATTTCGCGTATAGCAGTACCTTAAAAGATCCCATTTTATTTGTCCACTGCTAGAATTTCATTCATACGTGGTGCAACATTCATCCATCAACACCGGAAAGAATTTATCTGCTACTTTAAACAATTTCCATCGACTGAAAATGAAGTCCGAAAAATCTTACAAATTTCAAAAGCAATCGATGCCGAAGAATTTTCACATATGAAAGACAGAGAAGTCAAACAATGAATCAGAAAATTACAAAAGAAGAATTGGGGTTTTATAAAACCCCTTGATAATAAAAGCGCTCATTATGAAGAAGAGCTTTTAACTGAAGATAAGATGAAGAAATTGTTAAATAACACAAAAAGCAATGTCTGATCTTCTAGCGAAGAATTACCCAATTAAAGAAAAAACATGTGCTCTTTACAGCGGCACGCATACAGTTGCATCAATCATTCTTATAAGCAAAAGACATCAGCTTTCTCAAAAAATATTTCTGTCATGCATTTGCCACAAGAGAACGGAAAGAAGTCCAAAAGAAACTTTCAGAGTGCTTTGCAAAACAAAGTGGAAAGTTATTCTGCAGAATTTTACTTCGATAATAATAAAACATCTCTGATTTGATTTCAAAACGAATTTTTATTTGTGAAATCAATTTTAAATAGATCTTCGCAAATAGGTTCATAAAACCTCCCAATATGCCAAAATAGTTCAGATTAAGGGAAAAATTTAATAAAGTATGCTTAAAACAACTAATAAAAAGCACATTTTGAGCAGCCTTAACAGAAGACAATTTGGCCCCACTAACTTTCATTACGAGTACTCATTAAATTTTTATTTACATTTCTTTTTTGTTCAACATTTAACTTTCAATGGTTTTAAGAGAAACAGCACTTGATAGACAGATTCTAAATTCGGAAAAAAACTGAAACAAAATTGGTTTATACACAGGCAGAGTAATTACACTGACCTGTTGGGAAGAGAAGACCCCGTTAGACAAGGAAAATATTAGGCCAGACAGAGAGGAAAATGCTTAGTCTCCTCCTCGTAATGCGAAAGGAGGCCACTTGGGAAAAAATTACACTACAGCAGTAATTCTGAAACCACTAAGAAGCAACAGAACTCTAACAAATCTCAGACTTCTGATAATTATAGTGTGATTAACAGTTCAACCTCACTTCGAATATTACAATACAATATAAAGAAAGAACCAATTCAGACACTTCATTATGGAATTCAAAACCTAAGAAATTAATGCATAGACGCTACCCTAAACATTCAAACATAATGTGAAGCGTTCACGTAAAATAAATAAGTAGTAAAACTCCAATATAAAGCAACATGTGAAAAGGGACCTACAAATTATAACATTCAAGCATTTCTAGTGAAAATAAAGTTAATATAAAACAAGAATTACCAGCCACAGATGTCTTTTCGCTCTGCACTATTTCTCCATTCTTTTTCTTTCATGATATGTTCTGCAATCCAAGAGTGCACAAAAATGATGACAAATTACACTAGAAGAGGCCAAGGATGGGGGAAGGAATCATTAGATTTTAACTACTTTGAAATTAAAGAATATCTATACACAAAGAGAAATATCTAATATTGTTTCTTAATATATAAAACTTCGAAAGTAGCCTTCTTTGTTCTAAATTCCAGCAATGTGCTACATTGTTACTAAAATCATGATTGCAGTCGATAGAAAAGCAAATGATTTTCCTTATACGACAGAAGTACAGTAAGCGAAAGAGGTTTTTAATGTATGGGTACAACATGAACAATGAAAGAAAAAAAAATTATACAGTTATTACAGATACACAGAACAAAAGGAAAAATGATCTTCGAGAAAAGTAAATAATTTTAGCGCAGGTACAAAAATGGCACCGAAAGTCAATAAGCAGGTAATTTTAAATGACAAATAAACAAAATAAACTTTACTGTTAGCTTTGAAGCAGGTGTTATATATAAAACTATCTTAATTCACACACAGAATTAGTGACATAACAGATCAAAAAAGAGCTATACATATATACTTTTATGGCTTTTTTTTTTTTTTTTTTTTTAAGAAAGGGCTCAAAAACACCATTCTAAAAACAGATTTCGAAAAACATCTTGGAAACAAAAGTCATAAACCATCAAATAAATATTTCATTCAGAATTTTAATGCAAGAACCCTTTCTAATTTTAAGTTCTTTACTTAGGTACACTCATCCACGAGAGCGGACAGCTTAGTCTAATGTACAAGAAATTATCCTGTAATATTACCACGTCACTTTAATGAAATTATAGCAATATTTCACTCAGGGAAAGAACATAGTGTCTAGCTGCACGGGATCGAGCCCCGCTTTAATACAGCAAGCCAAAACACATCAAATGCCATTGAATGATATACCATTTTGAAATGTTGCAAAAAATTTAAATAAAATTTCGTGAATGAGCTAATGCAATTACCTATATACTAAAATTTTGACCAAAAATTCAACAAAACTAAGATACTCTTTTTTTCTTTCGAAGGAATCAAAGTCATATACTAATGTAGGGATGCTCAACTTATTGTACTATAAATAACCTAAACATAGGAATGAAATTTTGTCAGCTATGTGAGATGTCCAATACCGAGAAATTCCATAAATTGTAGATTAGAACGTACCTCTCAAAACACAATTCAAATACTTTACTTTTAGTCTTGAAGCAGATGTTCTATATTAAACTGTCTTAGCTCACATACAGAATTAGTAATATAATAGCTCAAAATGTTGTAAGAACCAAACACGCATTATATAAACATTAAAAAAAAAAAATCTACATACATTTATTAGTGTTACGAGGGTTTATTCTGAAATATTATAATGTCACTTGCAGTGAAATGATAGAAATTTTCACTCAGGGAAGGGACATTCTGTCTGGCTGCCTGGGTTCCATCCCAGCTTCTGTTACAAAAGTTTCATAGAAGAATTTTAAAAATCTAGATACGAAACTTATGAAGAAATTATTGACCATAATTGGTTCTATGATTTATTCATTCTTACAGACATAATAACTAAAATCTTAAACTTGAGGGGGGAGGGAGAACTAAACTAGTTTTTGAATTTAAGGGTATTTTAAATTAATTTTAAATCAGAATTAATTTTGTAAAAATATTACACAAATATAAGGAATATACATTTTTACCATAATGCAATGTACATTTTGCCACTTTGAAAATCTGGAGAATTAAAGCGTGAAATATAAGAAAACTGAAACAAACATTTGGAAAATCTCATCGAGCTTAAATTAGTTTCTAAATTAGATGTTTTGAGTGTATTTAAAATTAGGCCAACTACTACGTTCACTTCAAACCCATTACATAAGACTAGTGTTTAAGAAAAATGGTAAAAGATTGCAAATATGTTAACAATTCTACTGATCTAGAAATAGAAATAACTGGTTTTCATCCTAATTAAGATGAAGAATATCACAAAAAGCCATTTGAATAGTCCTAGATCAGAAAAATCATGAACTGTTAAACTTTTAAAAAGATAAATTCCTGCTTTTGATCTACCTAAAAATGTGAAAGAGGATTTTCAACAACAATCTTGTTAAAATCAATGTTCAGATACAGAATAACAAACAAACATCTGGACGACTGCATGGATTTAGCAATAACATCGCATGTACCAGAGGGAGAAAAAAAAACTCTCAGAAGAAATGCAATGTTAAATTTCACATTAAAATATGATTTCCCTGTATTTAATTTTCATCTTGCTGAATTTTTTTGTAAATAATACAAAGAGTATACCTTTTCTTTAAGATATTATACCACACATTTTTATACTTTGTGTAATGCACTTATAACTGAAATATTAAAAGTGCAATATATAATTGCAGCTAGCCAAAATTTTATAAACTTAAAATTGGCTCCCATTAAGTTAAAGTTGTTAATAACTGCACCAAGGAAGGAATGCAATTTTATTTCTTTGTCTGTATTTGGTTTCATTTTCATATAGAAAGAGTTAAAAATAGGTTACCTAGGTAACAAAATTTAAACACACATTTTCAGGAAAAATTACAGAATAACAGATTTTGTTTCCTTGAAGACACAACACCTCGCTATTCCAGCTATGATACAGACTGCATACTGTCATAGAGAAATTCCTTTTCTTAAACAGGGAATTCATATACTTTAATCTGTCTTTACACAAGTACTGTTTATGACTAATCCATGGTCCAGGAGTAAACTACTTTATAGTACACCCATCTAAATTTTTCTTATTTCCGGTCATCTGTATAGACTGTTTACCTATCACGACTAAACTCCCAATCTGCATTCCAAATAACTCATACAATTCTTCAAGTCATATTTCATAGTCTATCATTTTTAATACCGCAGGTACTTGCTGAGCGCAGACTTGTAAAGCATGATTTCGCGTATAGCAGTACCTTAAAGATCCCATTTTATTTGTCCACTGCTAGAATTTCATTCATACGTGGTGCAACATTCATCCATCAACACCGGAAAGAATTTATCTGCTACTTTAAACAATTTCCATCGACTGAAAATGAAGTCCGAAAAATCTTACAAATTTCAAAAGCAATCGATGCCGAAGAATTTTCACATATGAAAGACAGAGAAGTCAAACAATGAATCAGAAAATTACAAAAGAAGAATTGGGGTTTTATAAAACCCCTTGATAATAAAAGCGCTCATTATGAAGAAGAGCTTTTAACTGAAGATAAGATGAAGAAATTGTTAAATAACACAAAAAGCAATGTCTGATCTTCTAGCGAAGAATTACCCAATTAAAGAAAAAACATGTGCTCTTTACAGCGGCACGCATACAGTTGCATCAATCATTCTTATAAGCAAAAGACATCAGCTTTCTCAAAAAATATTTCTGTCATGCATTTGCCACAAGAGAACGGAAAGAAGTCCAAAAGAAACTTTCAGAGTGCTTTGCAAAACAAAGTGGAAAGTTATTCTGCAGAATTTTACTTCGATAATAATAAAACATCTCTGATTTGATTTCAAAACGAATTTTTATTTGTGAAATCAATTTTAAATAGATCTTCGCAAATAGGTTCATAAAACCTCCCAATATGCCAAAATAGTTCAGATTAAGGGGAAAATTTAATAAAGTATGCTTAAAACAACTAATAAAAAGCACATTTTGAGCAGCCTTAACAGAAGACAATTTGGCCCCACTAACTTTCATTACGAGTACTCATTAAATTTTTATTTACATTTCTTTTTTGTTCAACATTTAACTTTCAATGGTTTTAAGAGAAACAGCACTTGATAGACAGATTCTAAATTCGGAAAAAAACTGAAACAAAATTGGTTTATACACAGGCAGAGTAATTACACTGACCTGTTGGGAAGAGAAGACCCCGTTAGACAAGGAAAATATTAGGCCAGACAGAGAGGAAAATGCTTAGCCTCCTCCTCGTAATGCGAAAGGAGGCCACTTGGGAAAAAATTACACTACAGCAGTAATTTTGAAACCACTAAGAAGCAACAGAACTCTAACAAATCTCAGACTTCTGATAATTATAGTGTGATTAACAGTTCAACCTCACTTCGAATATTACAATACAATATAAAGAAAGAACCAATTCAGACACTTCAATATGGAATTCAAAACCTAAGAAATTAATGCATAGACGCTACCCTAAACATTCAAACATAATGTGAAGCGTTCACGTAAAATAAATAAGTAGTAAAACTCCAATATAAAGCAACATGTGAAAAGGGACCTACAAATTATAACATTCAAGCATTTCTAGTGAAAATAAAGTTAATATAAAACAAGAATTACCAGCCACAGATGTCTTTTCGCTCTGCACTATTTCTCCATTCTTTTTCTTTCATGATATGTTCTGCAATCCAAGAGTGCACAAAAATGATGACAAATTACACTAGAAGAGGCCAAGGATGGGGGAAGGAATCATTAGATTTTAACTACTTTGAAATTAAAGAATATCTATACACAAAGAGAAATATCTAATATTGTTTCTTAATATATAAAACTTCGAAAGTAGCCTTCTTTGTTCTAAATTCCAGCAATGTGCTACATTGTTACTAAAATCATGATTGCAGTCGATAGAAAAGCAAATGATTTTCCTTATACGACAGAAGTACAGTAAGCGAAAGAGGTTTTTAATGTATGGGTACAACATGAACAATGAAAGAAAAAAAAATTATACAGTTATTACAGATACACAGAACAAAAGGAAAAATGATCTTCGAGAAAAGTAAATAATTTTAGCGCAGGTACAAAAATGGCACCGAAAGTCAATAAGCAGGTAATTTTAAATGACAAATAAACAAAATAAACTTTACTGTTAGCTTTGAAGCAGGTGTTATATATAAAACTATCTTAATTCACACACAGAATTAGTGACATAACAGATCAAAAAAGAGCTATACATATATACTTTTATGGCTTTTTTTTTTTTTTTTTTTAAGAAAGGGCTCAAAAACACCATTCTAAAAACAGATTTCGAAAAACATCTTGGAAACAAAAGTCATAAACCATCAAATAAATATTTCATTCAGAATTTTAATGCAAGAACCCTTTCTAATTTTAAGTTCTTTACTTAGGTACACTCATCCACGAGAGCGGACAGCTTAGTCTAATGTACAAGAAATTATCCTGTAATATTACCACGTCACTTTAATGAAATTATAGCAATATTTCACTCAGGGAAAGAACATAGTGTCTAGCTGCCCGGGATCGAGCCCCGCTTTAATACAGCAAGCCAAAACACATCAAATGCCATTGAATGATATACCATTTTGAAATGTTGCAAAAAATTTAAATAAAATTTCGTGAATGAGCTAATGCAATTACCTATATACTAAAATTTTGACCAAAAATTCAACAAAACTAAGATACTCTTTTTTTCTTTCGAAGGAATCAAAGTCATATACTAATGTAGGGATGCTCAACTTATTGTACTATAAATAACGTAAACATAGGAATGAAATTTTGTCAGCTATGTGAGATGTCCAATACCGAGAAATTCCATAAATTGTAGATTAGAACGTACCTCTCAAAACACAATTCAAATACTTTACTTTTAGTCTTGAAGCAGATGTTCTATATTAAACTGTCTTAGCTCACATACAGAATTAGTAATATAATAGCTCAAAATGTTGTAAGAACCAAACACGCATTATATAAACATTAAAAAAAAAAAATCTACATACATTTATTAGTGTTACGAGGGTTTATTCTGAAATATTATAATGTCACTTGCAGTGAAATGATAGAAATTTTCACTCAGGGAAGGGACATTCTGTCTGGCTGCCTGGGTTCCATCCCAGCTTCTGTTACAAAAGTTTCATAGAAGAATTTTAAAAATCTAGATACGAAACTTATGAAGAAATTATTGACCATAATTGGTTCTATGATTTATTCATTCTTACAGACATAATAACTAAAATCTTAAACTTGAGGGGGGAGGGAGAACTAAACTAGTTTTTGAATTTAAGGGTATTTTAAATTAATTTTAAATCAGAATTAATTTTGTAAAAATATTACACAAATATAAGGAATATACATTTTTACCATAATGCAATGTACATTTTGCCACTTTGAAAATCTGGAGAATTAAAGCGTGAAATATAAGAAAACTGAAACAAACATTTGGAAAATCTCATCGAGCTTAAATTAGTTTCTAAATTAGATGTTTTGAGTGTATTTAAAATTAGGCCAACTACTACGTTCACTTCAAACCCATTACATAAGACTAGTGTTTAAGAAAAATGGTAAAAGATTGCAAATATGTTAACAATTCTACTGATCTAGAAATAGAAATAACTGGTTTTCATCCTAATTAAGATGAAGAATATCACAAAAAGCCATTTGAATAGTCCTAGATCAGAAAAATCATGAACTGTTAAACTTTTAAAAAGATAAATTCCTGCTTTTGATCTACCTAAAAATGTGAAAGAGGATTTTCAACAACAATCTTGTTAAAATCAATGTTCAGATACAGAATAACAAACAAACATCTGGACGACTGCATGGATTTAGCAATAACATCGCATGTACCAGAGGGAGAAAAAAAAACTCTCAGAAGAAATGCAATGTTAAATTTCACATTAAAATATGATTTCCCTGTATTTAATTTTCATCTTGCTGAATTTTTTTGTAAATAATACAAAGAGTATACCTTTTCTTTAAGATATTATACCACACATTTTTATACTTTGTGTAATGCACTTATAACTGAAATATTAAAAGTGCAATATATAATTGCAGCTAGCCAAAATTTTATAAACTTAAAATTGGCTCCCATTAAGTTAAAGTTGTTAATAACTGCACCAAGGGAAGGAATGCAATTTTATTTCTTTGTCTGTATTTGGTTTCATTTTCATATAGAAAGAGTTAAAAATAGGTTATCTAGGTAACAAAATTTAAACACACATTTTCAGGAAAAATTACAGAATAACAGATTTTGTTTCCTTGAAGACACAACACCTCGCTATTCCAGCTATGATACAGACTGCATACTGTCATAGAGAAATTCCTTTCTTAAACAGGGAATTCATATACTTTAATCTGTCTTTACACAAGTACTGTTTATGACTAATCCATGGTCCAGGAGTAAAATACTTTATAGTACACCCATCTAAATTTTTCTTATTTCCGGTCATCTGTATAGACTGTTTACCTATCACGACTAAACTCCCAATCTGCATTCCAAATAACTCATACAATTCTTCAAGTCATATTTCATAGTCTATCATTTTTAATACCGCAGGTACTTGCTGAGCGCAGACTTGTAAAGCATGATTTCGCGTATAGCAGTACCTTAAAAGATCCCATTTTATTTGTCCACTGCTAGAATTTCATTCATACGTGGTGCAACATTCATCCATCAACACCGGAAAGAATTTATCTGCTACTTTAAACAATTTCCATCGACTGAAAATGAAGTCCGAAAAATCTTACAAATTTCAAAAGCAATCGATGCCGAAGAATTTTCACATATGAAAGACAGAGAAGTCAAACAATGAATCAGAAAATTACAAAAGAAGAATTGGGGTTTTATAAAACCCCTTGATAATAAAAGCGCTCATTATGAAGAAGAGCTTTTAACTGAAGATAAGATGAAGAAATTGTTAAATAACACAAAAAGCAATGTCTGATCTTCTAGCGAAGAATTACCCAATTAAAGAAAAAACATGTGCTCTTTACAGCGGCACGCATACAGTTGCATCAATCATTCTTATAAGCAAAAGACATCAGCTTTCTCAAAAAATATTTCTGTCATGCATTTGCCACAAGAGAACGGAAAGAAGTCCAAAAGAAACTTTCAGAGTGCTTTGCAAAACAAAGTGGAAAGTTATTCTGCAGAATTTTACTTCGATAATAATAAAACATCTCTGATTTGATTTCAAAACGAATTTTTATTTGTGAAATCAATTTTAAATAGATCTTCGCAAATAGGTTCATAAAACCTCCCAATATGCCAAAATAGTTCAGATTAAGGGGAAAATTTAATAAAGTATGCTTAAAACAACTAATAAAAAGCACATTTTGAGCAGCCTTAACAGAAGACAATTTGGCCCCACTAACTTTCATTACGAGTACTCATTAAATTTTTATTTACATTTCTTTTTTGTTCAACATTTAACTTTCAATGGTTTTAAGAGAAACAGCACTTGATAGACAGATTCTAAATTCGGAAAAAAACTGAAACAAAATTGGTTTATACACAGGCAGAGTAATTACACTGACCTGTTGGGAAGAGAAGACCCCGTTAGACAAGGAAAATATTAGGCCAGACAGAGAGGAAAATGCTTAGCCTCCTCCTCGTAATGCGAAAGGAGGCCACTTGGGAAAAAATTACACTACAGCAGTAATTTTGAAACCACTAAGAAGCAACAGAACTCTAACAAATCTCAGACTTCTGATAATTATAGTGTGATTAACAGTTCAACCTCACTTCGAATATTACAATACAATATAAAGAAAGAACCAATTCAGACACTTCAATATGGAATTCAAAACCTAAGAAATTAATGCATAGACGCTACCCTAAACATTCAAACATAATGTGAAGCGTTCACGTAAAATAAATAAGTAGTAAAACTCCAATATAAAGCAACATGTGAAAAGGGACCTACAAATTATAACATTCAAGCATTTCTAGTGAAAATAAAGTTAATATAAAACAAGAATTACCAGCCACAGATGTCTTTTCGCTCTGCACTATTTCTCCATTCTTTTTCTCTCATGATATGTTCTGCAATCCAAGAGTGCACAAAAATGATGACAAATTACACTAGAAGAGGCCAAGGATGGGGGAAGGAATCATTAGATTTTAACTACTTTGAAATTAAAGAATATCTATACACAAAGAGAAATATCTAATATTGTTTCTTAATATATAAAACTTCGAAAGTAGCCTTCTTTGTTCTAAATTCCAGCAATGTGCTACATTGTTACTAAAATCATGATTGCAGTCGATAGAAAAGCAAATGATTTTCCTTATACGACAGAAGTACAGTAAGCGAAAGAGGTTTTTAATGTATGGGTACAACATGAACAATGAAAGAAAAAAAAATTATACAGTTATTACAGATACACAGAACAAAAGGAAAAATGATCTTCGAGAAAAGTAAATAATTTTAGCGCAGGTACAAAAATGGCACCGAAAGTCAATAAGCAGGTAATTTTAAATGACAAATAAACAAAATAAACTTTACTGTTAGCTTTGAAGCAGGTGTTATATATAAAACTATCTTAATTCACACACAGAATTAGTGACATAACAGATCAAAAAAGAGCTATACATATATACTTTTATGGCTTTTTTTTTTTTTTTTTTTAAGAAAGGGCTCAAAAACACCATTCTAAAAACAGATTTCGAAAAACATCTTGGAAACAAAAGTCATAAACCATCAAATAAATATTTCATTCAGAATTTTAATGCAAGAACCCTTTCTAATTTTAAGTTCTTTACTTAGGTACACTCATCCACGAGAGAGGACAGCTTAGTCTAATGTACAAGAAATTATCCTGTAATATTACCACGTCACTTTAATGAAATTATAGCAATATTTCACTCAGGGAAAGAACATAGTGTCTAGCTGCCCGGGATCGAGCCCCGCTTTAATACAGCAAGCCAAAACACATCAAATGCCATTGAATGATATACCATTTTGAAATGTTGCAAAAAATTTAAATAAAATTTCGTGAATGAGCTAATGCAATTACCTATATACTAAAATTTTGACCAAAAATTCAACAAAACTAAGATACTCTTTTTTTCTTTCGAAGGAATCAAAGTCATATACTAATGTAGGGATGCTCAACTTATTGTACTATAAATAACCTAAACATAGGAATGAAATTTTGTCAGCTATGTGAGATGTCCAATACCGAGAAATTCCATAAATTGTAGATTAGAATGTACCTCTCAAAACACAATTCAAATACTTTACTTTTAGTCTTGAAGCAGATGTTCTATATTAAACTGTCTTAGCTCACATACAGAATTAGTAATATAATAGCTCAAAATGTTGTAAGAACCAAACACGCATTATATAAACATTAAAAAAAAAAATCTACATACATTTATTAGTGTTACGAGGGTTTATTCTGAAATATTATAATGTCACTTGCAGTGAAATGATAGAAATTTTCACTCAGGGAAGGGACATTCTGTCTGGCTGCCTGGGTTCCATCCCAGCTTCTGTTACAAAAGTTTCATAGAAGAATTTTAAAAATCTAGATACGAAACTTATGAAGAAATTATTGACCATAATTGGTTCTATGATTTAGTCATTCTTACAGACATAATAACTAAAATCTTAAACTTGAGGGGGGAGGGAGAACTAAACTAGTTTTTGAATTTAAGGGTATTTTAAATTAATTTTAAATCAGAATTAATTTTGTAAAAATATTACACAAATATAAGGAATATACATTTTTACCATAATGCAATGTACATTTTGCCACTTTGAAAATCTGGAGAACTAAAGCGTGAAATATAAGAAAACTGAAACAAACATTTGGAAAATCTCATCGAGCTTAAATTAGTTTCTAAATTAGATGTTTTGAGTGTATTTAAAATTAGGCCAACTACTACGTTCACTTCAAACCCATTACATAAGACTAGTGTTTAAGAAAAATGGTAAAAGATTGCAAATATGTTAACAATTCTACTGATCTAGAAATAGAAATAACTGGTTTTCATCCTAATTAAGATGAAGAATATCACAAAAAGCCATTTGAATAGTCCTAGATCAGAAAAATCATGAACTGTTAAACTTTTAAAAAGATAAATTCCTGCTTTTGATCTACCTAAAAATGTGAAAGAGGATTTTCAACAACAATCTTGTTAAAATCAATGTTCAGATACAGAATAACAAACAAACATCTGGACGACTGCATGGATTTAGCAATAACATCGCATGTACCAGAGGGAGAAAAAAAAACTCTCAGAAGAAATGCAATGTTAAATTTCACATTAAAATATGATTTCCCTGTATTTAATTTTCATCTTGCTGAATTTTTTTGTAAATAATACAAAGAGTATACCTTTTCTTTAAGATATTATACCACACATTTTTATACTTTGTGTAATGCACTTATAACTGAAATATTAAAAGTGCAATATATAATTGCAGCTAGCCAAAATTTTATAAACTTAAAATTGGCTCCCATTAAGTTAAAGTTGTTAATAACTGCACCAAGGGAAGGAATGCAATTTTATTTCTTTGTCTGTATTTGGTTTCATTTTCATATAGAAAGAGTTAAAAATAGGTTACCTAGGTAACAAAATTTAAACACACATTTTCAGGAAAAATTACAGAATAACAGATTTTGTTTCCTTGAAGACACAACACCTCGCTATTCCAGCTATGATACAGACTGCATACTGTCATAGAGAAATTCCTTTCTTAAACAGGGAATTCATATACTTTAATCTGTTTTTACACAAGTACTGTTTATGACTAATCCATGGTCCAGGAGTAAAATACTTTATAGTACACCCATCTAAATTTTTCTTATTTCCGGTCATCTGTATAGACTGTTTACCTATCACGACTAAACTCCCAATCTGCATTCCAAATAACTCATACAATTCTTCAAGTCATATTTCATAGTCTATCATTTTTAATACCGCAGGTACTTGCTGAGCGCAGACTTGTAAAGCATGATTTCGCGTATAGCAGTACCTTAAAAGATCCCATTTTATTTGTCCACTGCTAGAATTTCATTCATACGTGGTGCAACATTCATCCATCAACACCGGAAAGAATTTATCTGCTACTTTAAACAATTTCCATCGACTGAAAATGAAGTCCGAAAAATGTTACAAATTTCAAAAGCAATCGATGCCGAAGAATTTTCACATATGAAAGACAGAGAAGTCAAACAATGAATCAGAAAATTACAAAAGAAGAATTGGGGTTTTATAAAACCCCTTGATAATAAAAGCGCTCATTATGAAGAAGAGCTTTTAACTGAAGATAAGATGAAGAAATTGTTAAATAACACAAAAAGCAATGTCTGATCTTCTAGCGAAGAATTACCCAATTAAAGAAAAAACATGTGCTCTTTACAGCGGCACGCATACAGTTGCATCAATCATTCTTATAAGCAAAAGACATCAGCTTTCTCAAAAAATATTTCTGTCATGCATTTGCCACAAGAGAACGGAAAGAAGTCCAAAAGAAACTTTCAGAGTGCTTTGCAAAACAAAGTGGAAAGTTATTCTGCAGAATTTTACTTCGATAATAATAAAACATCTCTGATTTGATTTCAAAACGAATTTTTATTTGTGAAATCAATTTTAAATAGATCTTCGCAAATAGGTTCATAAAACCTCCCAATATGCCAAAATAGTTCAGATTAAGGGGAAAATTTAATAAAGTATGCTTAAAACAACTAATAAAAAGCACATTTTGAGCAGCCTTAACAGAAGACAATTTGGCCCCACTAACTTTCATTACGAGTACTCATTAAATTTTTATTTACATTTCTTTTTTGTTCAACATTTAACTTTCAATGGTTTTAAGAGAAACAGCACTTGATAGACAGATTCTAAATTCGGAAAAAAACTGAAACAAAATTGGTTTATACACAGGCAGAGTAATTACACTGACCTGTTGGGAAGAGAAGACCCCGTTAGACAAGGAAAATATTAGGCCAGACAGAGAGGAAAATGCTTAGCCTCCTCCTCGTAATGCGAAAGGAGGCCACTTGGGAAAAAATTACACTACAGCAGTAATTTTGAAACCACTAAGAAGCAACAGAACTCTAACAAATCTCAGACTTCTGATAATTATAGTGTGATTAACAGTTCAACCTCACTTCGAATATTACAATACAATATAAAGAAAGAACCAATTCAGACACTTCAATATGGAATTCAAAACCTAAGAAATTAATGCATAGACGCTACCCTAAACATTCAAACATAATGTGAAGCGTTCACGTAAAATAAATAAGTAGTAAAACTCCAATATAAAGCAACATGTGAAAAGGGACCTACAAATTATAACATTCAAGCATTTCTAGTGAAAATAAAGTTAATATAAAACAAGAATTACCAGCCACAGATGTCTTTTCGCTCTGCACTATTTCTCCATTCTTTTTCTCTCATGATATGTTCTGCAATCCAAGAGTGCACAAAAATGATGACAAATTACACTAGAAGAGGCCAAGGATGGGGGAAGGAATCATTAGATTTTAACTACTTTGAAATTAAAGAATATCTATACACAAAGAGAAATATCTAATATTGTTTCTTAATATATAAAACTTCGAAAGTAGCCTTCTTTGTTCTAAATTCCAGCAATGTGCTACATTGTTACTAAAATCATGATTGCAGTCGATAGAAAAGCAAATGATTTTCCTTATACGACAGAAGTACAGTAAGCGAAAGAGGTTTTTAATGTATGGGTACAACATGAACAATGAAAGAAAAAAAAATTATACAGTTATTACAGATACACAGAACAAAAGGAAAAATGATCTTCGAGAAAAGTAAATAATTTTAGCGCAGGTACAAAAATGGCACCGAAAGTCAATAAGCAGGTAATTTTAAATGACAAATAAACAAAATAAACTTTACTGTTAGCTTTGAAGCAGGTGTTATATATAAAACTATCTTAATTCACACACAGAATTAGTGACATAACAGATCAAAAAAGAGCTATACATATATACTTTTATGGCTTTTTTTTTTTTTTTTTTTAAGAAAGGGCTCAAAAACACCATTCTAAAAACAGATTTCGAAAAACATCTTGGAAACAAAAGTCATAAACCATCAAATAAATATTTCATTCAGAATTTTAATGCAAGAACCCTTTCTAATTTTAAGTTCTTTACTTAGGTACACTCATCCACGAGAGAGGACAGCTTAGTCTAATGTACAAGAAATTATCCTGTAATATTACCACGTCACTTTAATGAAATTATAGCAATATTTCACTCAGGGAAAGAACATAGTGTCTAGCTGCCCGGGATCGAGCCCCGCTTTAATACAGCAAGCCAAAACACATCAAATGCCATTGAATGATATACCATTTTGAAATGTTGCAAAAAATTTAAATAAAATTTCGTGAATGAGCTAATGCAATTACCTATATACTAAAATTTTGACCAAAAATTCAACAAAACTAAGATACTCTTTTTTTCTTTCGAAGGAATCAAAGTCATATACTAATGTAGGGATGCTCAACTTATTGTACTATAAATAACCTAAACATAGGAATGAAATTTTGTCAGCTATGTGAGATGTCCAATACCGAGAAATTCCATAAATTGTAGATTAGAATGTACCTCTCAAAACACAATTCAAATACTTTACTTTTAGTCTTGAAGCAGATGTTCTATATTAAACTGTCTTAGCTCACATACAGAATTAGTAATATAATAGCTCAAAATGTTGTAAGAACCAAACACGCATTATATAAACATTAAAAAAAAAAATCTACATACATTTATTAGTGTTACGAGGGTTTATTCTGAAATATTATAATGTCACTTGCAGTGAAATGATAGAAATTTTCACTCAGGGAAGGGACATTCTGTCTGGCTGCCTGGGTTCCATCCCAGCTTCTGTTACAAAAGTTTCATAGAAGAATTTTAAAAATCTAGATACGAAACTTATGAAGAAATTATTGACCATAATTGGTTCTATGATTTAGTCATTCTTACAGACATAATAACTAAAATCTTAAACTTGAGGGGGGAGGGAGAACTAAACTAGTTTTTGAATTTAAGGGTATTTTAAATTAATTTTAAATCAGAATTAATTTTGTAAAAATATTACACAAATATAAGGAATATACATTTTTACCATAATGCAATGTACATTTTGCCACTTTGAAAATCTGGAGAACTAAAGCGTGAAATATAAGAAAACTGAAACAAACATTTGGAAAATCTCATCGAGCTTAAATTAGTTTCTAAATTAGATGTTTTGAGTGTATTTAAAATTAGGCCAACTACTACGTTCACTTCAAACCCATTACATAAGACTAGTGTTTAAGAAAAATGGTAAAAGATTGCAAATATGTTAACAATTCTACTGATCTAGAAATAGAAATAACTGGTTTTCATCCTAATTAAGATGAAGAATATCACAAAAAGCCATTTGAATAGTCCTAGATCAGAAAAATCATGAACTGTTAAACTTTTAAAAAGATAAATTCCTGCTTTTGATCTACCTAAAAATGTGAAAGAGGATTTTCAACAACAATCTTGTTAAAATCAATGTTCAGATACAGAATAACAAACAAACATCTGGACGACTGCATGGATTTAGCAATAACATCGCATGTACCAGAGGGAGAAAAAAAAACTCTCAGAAGAAATGCAATGTTAAATTTCACATTAAAATATGATTTCCCTGTATTTAATTTTCATCTTGCTGAATTTTTTTGTAAATAATACAAAGAGTATACCTTTTCTTTAAGATATTATACCACACATTTTTATACTTTGTGTAATGCACTTATAACTGAAATATTAAAAGTGCAATATATAATTGCAGCTAGCCAAAATTTTATAAACTTAAAATTGGCTCCCATTAAGTTAAAGTTGTTAATAACTGCACCAAGGGAAGGAATGCAATTTTATTTCTTTGTCTGTATTTGGTTTCATTTTCATATAGAAAGAGTTAAAAATAGGTTACCTAGGTAACAAAATTTAAACACACATTTTCAGGAAAAATTACAGAATAACAGATTTTGTTTCCTTGAAGACACAACACCTCGCTATTCCAGCTATGATACAGACTGCATACTGTCATAGAGAAATTCCTTTCTTAAACAGGGAATTCATATACTTTAATCTGTTTTTACACAAGTACTGTTTATGACTAATCCATGGTCCAGGAGTAAAATACTTTATAGTACACCCATCTAAATTTTTCTTATTTCCGGTCATCTGTATAGACTGTTTACCTATCACGACTAAACTCCCAATCTGCATTCCAAATAACTCATACAATTCTTCAAGTCATATTTCATAGTCTATCATTTTTAATACCGCAGGTACTTGCTGAGCGCAGACTTGTAAAGCATGATTTCGCGTATAGCAGTACCTTAAAAGATCCCATTTTATTTGTCCACTGCTAGAATTTCATTCATACGTGGTGCAACATTCATCCATCAACACCGGAAAGAATTTATCTGCTACTTTAAACAATTTCCATCGACTGAAAATGAAGTCCGAAAAATGTTACAAATTTCAAAAGCAATCGATGCCGAAGAATTTTCACATATGAAAGACAGAGAAGTCAAACAATGAATCAGAAAATTACAAAAGAAGAATTGGGGTTTTATAAAACCCCTTGATAATAAAAGCGCTCATTATGAAGAAGAGCTTTTAACTGAAGATAAGATGAAGAAATTGTTAAATAACACAAAAAGCAATGTCTGATCTTCTAGCGAAGAATTACCCAATTAAAGAAAAAACATGTGCTCTTTACAGCGGCACGCATACAGTTGCATCAATCATTCTTATAAGCAAAAGACATCAGCTTTCTCAAAAAATATTTCTGTCATGCATTTGCCACAAGAGAACGGAAAGAAGTCCAAAAGAAACTTTCAGAGTGCTTTGCAAAACAAAGTGGAAAGTTATTCTGCAGAATTTTACTTCGATAATAATAAAACATCTCTGATTTGATTTCAAAACGAATTTTTATTTGTGAAATCAATTTTAAATAGATCTTCGCAAATAGGTTCATAAAACCTCCCAATATGCCAAAATAGTTCAGATTAAGGGGAAAATTTAATAAAGTATGCTTAAAACAACTAATAAAAAGCACATTTTGAGCAGCCTTAACAGAAGACAATTTGGCCCCACTAACTTTCATTACGAGTACTCATTAAATTTTTATTTACATTTCTTTTTTGTTCAACATTTAACTTTCAATGGTTTTAAGAGAAACAGCACTTGATAGACAGATTCTAAATTCGGAAAAAAACTGAAACAAAATTGGTTTATACACAGGCAGAGTAATTACACTGACCTGTTGGGAAGAGAAGACCCCGTTAGACAAGGAAAATATTAGGCCAGACAGAGAGGAAAATGCTTAGCCTCCTCCTCGTAATGCGAAAGGAGGCCACTTGGGAAAAAATTACACTACAGCAGTAATTTTGAAACCACTAAGAAGCAACAGAACTCTAACAAATCTCAGACTTCTGATAATTATAGTGTGATTAACAGTTCAACCTCACTTCGAATATTACAATACAATATAAAGAAAGAACCAATTCAGACACTTCAATATGGAATTCAAAACCTAAGAAATTAATGCATAGACGCTACCCTAAACATTCAAACATAATGTGAAGCGTTCACGTAAAATAAATAAGTAGTAAAACTCCAATATAAAGCAACATGTGAAAAGGGACCTACAAATTATAACATTCAAGCATTTCTAGTGAAAATAAAGTTAATATAAAACAAGAATTACCAGCCACAGATGTCTTTTCGCTCTGCACTATTTCTCCATTCTTTTTCTTTCATGATATGTTCTGCAATCCAAGAGTGCACAAAAATGATGACAAATTACACTAGAAGAGGCCAAGGATGGGGGAAGGAATCATTAGATTTTAACTACTTTGAAATTAAAGAATATCTATACACAAAGAGAAATATCTAATATTGTTTCTTAATATATAAAACTTCGAAAGTAGCCTTCTTTGTTCTAAATTCCAGCAATGTGCTACATTGTTACTAAAATCATGATTGCAGTCGATAGAAAAGCAAATGATTTTCCTTATACGACAGAAGTACAGTAAGCGAAAGAGGTTTTTAATGTATGGGTACAATATGAACAATGAAAGAAAAAAAAATTATACAGTTATTACAGATACACAGAACAAAAGGGAAAATGATCTTCGAGAAAAGTAAATAATTTTAGCGCAGGTACAAAAATGGCACCGAAAGTCAATAAGCAGGTAATTTTAAATGACAAATAAACAAAATAAACTTTACTGTTAGCTTTGAAGCAGGTGTTATATATAAAACTATCTTAATTCACACACAGAATTAGTGACATAACAGATCAAAAAAGAGCTATACATATATACTTTTATGGCTTTTTTTTTTTTTTTTTTTTTTTTTTTTTAAGAAAGGGCTCAAAAACACCATTCTAAAAACATCTTGGAAACAAAAGTCATAAACCATCAAATAAATATTTCATTCAGAATTTTAATGCAAGAACCCTTTCTAATTTTAAGTTCTTTACTTAGGTACACTCATCCACGAGAGAGGACAGCTTAGTCTAATGTACAAGAAATTATCCTGTAATATTACCACGTCACTTTAATGAAATTATAGCAATATTTCACTCAGGGAAAGAACATAGTGTCTAGCTGCCCGGGATCGAGCCCCGCTTTAATACAGCAAGCCAAAACACATCAAATGCCATTGAATGATATACCATTTTGAAATGTTGCAAAAAATTTAAATAAAATTTCGTGAATGAGCTAATGCAATTACCTATATACTAAAATTTTGACCAAAAATTCAACAAAACTAAGATACTCTTTTTTTCTTTCGAAGGAATCAAAGTCATATACTAATGTAGGGATGCTCAACTTATTGTACTATAAATAACCTAAACATAGGAATGAAATTTTGTCAGCTATGTGAGATGTCCAATACCGAGAAATTCCATAAATTGTAGATTAGAACGTACCTCTCAAAACACAATTCAAATACTTTACTTTTAGTCTTGAAGCAGATGTTCTATATTAAACTGTCTTAGCTCACATACAGAATTAGTAATATAATAGCTCAAAATGTTGTAAGAACCAAACACGCATTATATAAACATTAAAAAAAAAAAAATCTACATACATTTATTAGTGTTACGAGGGTTTATTCTGAAATATTATAATGTCACTTGCAGTGAAATGATAGAAATTTTCACTCAGGGAAGGGACATTCTGTCTGGCTGCCTGGGTTCCATCCCAGCTTCTGTTACAAAAGTTTCATAGAAGAATTTTAAAAATCTAGAAACGAAACTTATGAAGAAATTATTGACCATAATTGGTTCTATGATTTAGTCATTCTTACAGACATAATAACTAAAATCTTAAACTTGAGGGGGGAGGGAGAACTAAACTAAAGTTTTTGAATTTAAGGGTATTTTAAATTAATTTTAAATCAGAATTAATTTTGTAAAAATATTACACAAATATAAGGAATATACATTTTTACCATAATGCAATGTACATTTTGCCACTTTGAAAATCTGGAGAACTAAAGCGTGAAATATAAGAAAACTGAAACAAACATTTGGAAAATCTCATCGAGCTTAAATTAGTTTCTAAATTAGATGTTTTGAGTGTATTTAAAATTAGGCCAACTACTACGTTCACTTCAAACCCATTACATAAGACTAGTGTTTAAGAAAAATGGTAAAAGATTGCAAATATGTTAACAATTCTACTGATCTAGAAATAGAAATAACTGGTTTTCATCCTAATTAAGATGAAGAATATCACAAAAAGCCATTTGAATAGTCCTAGATCAGAAAAATCATGAACTGTTAAACTTTTAAAAAGATAAATTCCTGCTTTTGATCTACCTAAAAATGTGAAAGAGGATTTTCAACAACAATCTTGTTAAAATCAATGTTCAGATACAGAATAACAAACAAACATCTGGACGACTGCATGGATTTAGCAATAACATCGCATGTACCAGAGGGAGAAAAAAAAACTCTCAGAAGAAATGCAATGTTAAATTTCACATTAAAATATGATTTCCCTGTATTTAATTTTCATCTTGCTGAATTTTTTTGTAAATAATACAAAGAGTATACCTTTTCTTTAAGATATTATACCACACATTTTTATACTTTGTGTAATGCACTTATAACTGAAATATTAAAAGTGCAATATATAATTGCAGCTAGCCAAAATTTTATAAACTTAAAATTGGCTCCCATTAAGTTAAAGTTGTTAATAACTGCACCAAGGGAAGGAATGCAATTTTATTTCTTTGTCTGTATTTGGTTTCATTTTCATATAGAAAGAGTTAAAAATAGGTTACCTAGGTAACAAAATTTAAACACACATTTTCAGGAAAAATTACAGAATAACAGATTTTGTTTCCTTGAAGACACAACACCTCGCTATTCCAGCTATGATACAGACTGCATACTGTCATAGAGAAATTCCTTTCTTAAACAGGGAATTCATATACTTTAATCTGTCTTTACACAAGTACTGTTTATGACTAATCCATGGTCCAGGAGTAAAATACTTTATAGTACACCCATCTAAATTTTTCTTATTTCCGGTCATCTGTATAGACTGTTTACCTATCACGACTAAACTCCCAATCTGCATTCCAAATAACTCATACAATTCTTCAAGTCATATTTCATAGTCTATCATTTTTAATACCGCAGGTACTTGCTGAGCGCAGACTTGTAAAGCATGATTTCGCGTATAGCAGTACCTTAAAAGATCCCATTTTATTTGTCCACTGCTAGAATTTCATTCATACGTGGTGCAACATTCATCCATCAACACCGGAAAGAATTTATCTGCTACTTTAAACAATTTCCATCGACTGAAAATGAAGTCCGAAAAATCTTACAAATTTCAAAAGCAATCAATCGATGCCGAAGAATTTTCACATATGAAAGACAGAGAAGTCAAACAATGAATCAGAAAATTACAAAAGAAGAATTGGGGTTTTATAAAACCCCTTGATAATAAAAGCGCTCATTATGAAGAAGAGCTTTTAACTGAAGATAAGATGCAGAAATTGTTAAATAACACAAAAAGCAATGTCTGATCTTCTAGCGAAGAATTACCCAATTAAAGAAAAAACATGTGCTCTTTACAGCGGCACGCATACAGTTGCATCAATCATTCTTATAAGCAAAAGACATCAGCTTTCTCAAAAAATATTTCTGTCATGCATTTGCCACAAGAGAACGGAAAGAAGTCCAAAAGAAACTTTCAGAGTGCTTTGCAAAACAAAGTGGAAAGTTATTCTGCAGAATTTTACTTCGATAATAATAAAACATCTCTGATTTGATTTCAAAACGAATTTTTATTTGTGAAATCAATTTTAAATAGATCTTCGCAAATAGGTTCATAAAACCTCCCAATATGCCAAAATAGTTCAGATTAAGGGAAAAATTTAATAAAGTATGCTTAAAACAACTAATAAAAAGCACATTTTGAGCAGCCTTAACAGAAGACAATTTGGCCCCACTAACTTTCATTACGAGTACTCATTAAATTTTTATTTACATTTCTTTTTTGTTCAACATTTAACTTTCAATGGTTTTAAGAGAAACAGCACTTGATAGACAGATTCTAAATTCGGAAAAAAACTGAAACAAAATTGGTTTATACACAGGCAGAGTAATTACACTGACCTGTTGGGAAGAGAAGACCCCGTTAGACAAGGAAAATATTAGGCCAGACAGAGAGGAAAATGCTTAGCCTCCTCCTCGTAATGCGAAAGGAGGCCACTTGGGAAAAAATTACACTACAGCAGTAATTTTGAAACCACTAAGAAGCAACAGAACTCTAACAAATCTCAGACTTCTGATAATTATAGTGTGATTAACAGTTCAACCTCACTTCGAATATTACAATACAATATAAAGAAAGAACCAATTCAGACACTTCAATATGGAATTCAAAACCTAAGAAATTAATGCATAGACGCTACCCTAAACATTCAAACATAATGTGAAGCGTTCACGTAAAATAAATAAGTAGTAAAACTCCAATATAAAGCAACATGTGAAAAGGGACCTACAAATTATAACATTCAAGCATTTCTAGTGAAAATAAAGTTAATATAAAACAAGAATTACCAGCCACAGATGTCTTTTCGCTCTGCACTATTTCTCCATTCTTTTTCTTTCATGATATGTTCTGCAATCCAAGAGTGCACAAAAATGATGACAAATTACACTAGAAGAGGCCAAGGATGGGGGAAGGAATCATTAGATTTTAACTACTTTGAAATTAAAGAATATCTATACACAAAGAGAAATATCTAATATTGTTTCTTAATATATAAAACTTCAAAAGTAGCCTTCTTTGTTCTAAATTCCAGCAATGTGCTACATTGTTACTAAAATCATGATTGCAGTCGATAGAAAAGCAAATGATTTTCCTTATACGACAGAAGTACAGTAAGCGAAAGAGGTTTTTAATGTATGGGTACAACATGAACAATGAAAGAAAAAAAAATTATACAGTTATTACAGATACACAGAACAAAAGGGAAAATGATCTTCGAGAAAAGTAAATAATTTTAGCGCAGGTACAAAAATGGCACCGAAAGTCAATAAGCAGGTAATTTTAAATGACAAATAAACAAAATAAACTTTACTGTTAGCTTTGAAGCAGGTGTTATATATAAAACTATCTTAATTCACACACAGAATTAGTGACATAACAGATCAAAAAAGAGCTATACATATATACTTTTATGGCTTTTTTTTTTTTTTTTTTTTTTTTAAGAAAGGGCTCAAAAACACCATTCTAAAAACAGATTTCGAAAAACATCTTGGAAACAAAAGTCATAAACCATCAAATAAATATTTCATTCAGAATTTTAATGCAAGAACCCTTTCTAATTTTAAGTTCTTTACTTAGGTACACTCATCCACGAGAGAGGACAGCTTAGTCTAATGTACAAGAAATTATCCTGTAATATTACCACGTCACTTTAATGAAATTATAGCAATATTTCACTCAGGGAAAGAACATAGTGTCTAGCTGCCCGGGATCGAGCCCCGCTTTAATACAGCAAGCCAAAACACATCAAATGCCATTGAATGATATACCATTTTGAAATGTTGCAAAAAATTTAAATAAAATTTCGTGAATGAGCTAATGCAATTACCTATATACTAAAATTTTGACCAAAAATTCAACAAAACTAAGATACTCTTTTTTTCTTTCGAAGGAATCAAAGTCATATACTAATGTAGGGATGCTCAACTTATTGTACTATAAATAACCTAAACATAGGAATGAAATTTTGTCAGCTATGTGAGATGTCCAATACCGAGAAATTCCATAAATTGTAGATTAGAACGTACCTCTCAAAACACAATTCAAATACTTTACTTTTAGTCTTGAAGCAGATGTTCTATATTAAACTGTCTTAGCTCACATACAGAATTAGTAATATAATAGCTCAAAATGTTGTAAGAACCAAACACGCATTATATAAACATTAAAAAAAAAAAAAAATCTACATACATTTATTAGTGTTACGAGGGTTTATTCTGAAATATTATAATGTCACTTGCAGTGAAATGATAGAAATTTTCACTCAGGGAAGGGACATTCTGTCTGGCTGCCTGGGTTCCATCCCAGCTTCTGTTACAAAAGTTTCATAGAAGAATTTTAAAAATCTAGAAACGAAACTTATGAAGAAATTATTGACCATAATTGGTTCTATGATTTAGTCATTCTTACAGACATAATAACTAAAATCTTAAACTTGAGGGGGGAGGGAGAACTAAACTAAAGTTTTTGAATTTAAGGGTATTTTAAATTAATTTTAAATCAGAATTAATTTTGTAAAAATATTACACAAATATAAGGAATATACATTTTTACCATAATGCAATGTACATTTTGCCACTTTGAAAATCTGGAGAACTAAAGCGTGAAATATAAGAAAACTGAAACAAACATTTGGAAAATCTCATCGAGCTTAAATTAGTTTCTAAATTAGATGTTTTGAGTGTATTTAAAATTAGGCCAACTACTACGTTCACTTCAAACCCATTACATAAGACTAGTGTTTAAGAAAAATGGTAAAAGATTGCAAATATGTTAACAATTCTACTGATCTAGAAATAGAAATAACTGGTTTTCATCCTAATTAAGATGAAGAATATCACAAAAAGCCATTTGAATAGTCCTAGATCAGAAAAATCATGAACTGTTAAACTTTTAAAAAGATAAATTCCTGCTTTTGATCTACCTAAAAATGTGAAAGAGGATTTTCAACAACAATCTTGTTAAAATCAATGTTCAGATACAGAATAACAAACAAACATCTGGACGACTGCATGGATTTAGCAATAACATCGCATGTACCAGAGGGAGAAAAAAAAACTCTCAGAAGAAATGCAATGTTAAATTTCACATTAAAATATGATTTCCCTGTATTTAATTTTCATCTTGCTGAATTTTTTTGTAAATAATACAAAGAGTATACCTTTTCTTTAAGATATTATACCACACATTTTTATACTTTGTGTAATGCACTTATAACTGAAATATTAAAAGTGCAATATATAATTGCAGCTAGCCAAAATTTTATAAACTTAAAATTGGCTCCCATTAAGTTAAAGTTGTTAATAACTGCACCAAGGGAAGGAATGCAATTTTATTTCTTTGTCTGTATTTGGTTTCATTTTCATATAGAAAGAGTTAAAAATAGGTTACCTAGGTAACAAAATTTAAACACACATTTTCAGGAAAAATTACAGAATAACAGATTTTGTTTCCTTGAAGACACAACACCTCGCTATTCCAGCTATGATACAGACTGCATACTGTCATAGAGAAATTCCTTTCTTAAACAGGGAATTCATATACTTTAATCTGTTTTTACACAAGTACTGTTTATGACTAATCCATGGTCCAGGAGTAAAATACTTTATAGTACACCCATCTAAATTTTTCTTATTTCCGGTCATCTGTATAGACTGTTTACCTATCACGACTAAACTCCCAATCTGCATTCCAAATAACTCATACAATTCTTCAAGTCATATTTCATAGTCTATCATTTTTAATACCGCAGGTACTTGCTGAGCGCAGACTTGTAAAGCATGATTTCGCGTATAGCAGTACCTTAAAAGATCCCATTTTATTTGTCCACTGCTAGAATTTCATTCATACGTGGTGCAACATTCATCCATCAACACCGGAAAGAATTTATCTGCTACTTTAAACAATTTCCATCGACTGAAAATGAAGTCCGAAAAATCTTACAAATTTCAAAAGCAATCGATGCCGAAGAATTTTCACATATGAAAGACAGAGAAGTCAAACAATGAATCAGAAAATTACAAAAGAAGAATTGGGGTTTTATAAAACCCCTTGATAATAAAAGCGCTCATTATGAAGAAGAGCTTTTAACTGAAGATAAGATGAAGAAATTGTTAAATAACACAAAAAGCAATGTCTGATCTTCTAGCGAAGAATTACCCAATTAAAGAAAAAACATGTGCTCTTTACAGCGGCACGCATACAGTTGCATCAATCATTCTTATAAGCAAAAGACATCAGCTTTCTCAAAAAATATTTCTGTCATGCATTTGCCACAAGGGAACGGAAAGAAGTCCAAAAGAAACTTTCAGAGTGCTTTGCAAAACAAAGTGGAAAGTTATTCTGCAGAATTTTACTTCGATAATAATAAAACATCTCTGATTTGATTTCAAAACGAATTTTTATTTGTGAAATCAATTTTAAATAGATCTTTGCAAATAGGTTCATAAAACCTCCCAATATGCCAAAATAGTTCAGATTAAGGGGAAAATTTAATAAAGTATGCTTAAAACAACTAATAAAAAGCACATTTTGAGCAGCCTTAACAGAAGACAATTTGGCCCCACTAACTTTCATTACGAGTACTCATTAAATTTTTATTTACATTTCTTTTTTGTTCAACATTTAACTTTCAATGGTTTTAAGAGAAACAGCACTTGATAGACAGATTCTAAATTCGGAAAAAAACTGAAACAAAATTGGTTTATACACAGGCAGAGTAATTACACTGACCTGTTGGGAAGAGAAGACCCCGTTAGACAAGGAAAATATTAGGCCAGACAGAGAGGAAAATGCTTAGCCTCCTCCTCGTAATGCGAAAGGAGGCCACTTGGGAAAAAATTACACTACAGCAGTAATTTTGAAACCACTAAGAAGCAACAGAACTCTAACAAATCTCAGACTTCTGATAATTATAGTGTGATTAACAGTTCAACCTCACTTCGAATATTACAATACAATATAAAGAAAGAACCAATTCAGACACTTCAATATGGAATTCAAAACCTAAGAAATTAATGCATAGACGCTACCCTAAACATTCAAACATAATGTGAAGCGTTCACGTAAAATAAATAAGTAGTAAAACTCCAATATAAAGCAACATGTGAAAAGGGACCTACAAATTATAACATTCAAGCATTTCTAGTGAAAATAAAGTTAATATAAAACAAGAATTACCAGCCACAGATGTCTTTTCGCTCTGCACTATTTCTCCATTCTTTTTCTTTCATGATATGTTCTGCAATCCAAGAGTGCACAAAAATGATGACAAATTACACTAGAAGAGGCCAAGGATGGGGGAAGGAATCATTAGATTTTAACTACTTTGAAATTAAAGAATATCTATACACAAAGAGAAATATCTAATATTGTTTCTTAATATATAAAACTTCGAAAGTAGCCTTCTTTGTTCTAAATTCCAGCAATGTGCTACATTGTTACTAAAATCATGATTGCAGTCGATAGAAAAGCAAATGATTTTCCTTATACGACAGAAGTACAGTAAGCGAAAGAGGTTTTTAATGTATGGGTACAACATGAACAATGAAAGAAAAAAAAATTATACAGTTATTACAGATACACAGAACAAAAGGGAAAATGATCTTCGAGAAAAGTAAATAATTTTAGCGCAGGTACAAAAATGGCACCGAAAGTCAATAAGCAGGTAATTTTAAATGACAAATAAACAAAATAAACTTTACTGTTAGCTTTGAAGCAGGTGTTATATATAAAACTATCTTAATTCACACACAGAATTAGTGACATAACAGATCAAAAAAGAGCTATACATATATACTTTTATAGCTTTTTTTTTTTTTTTTTTTTTTTTAAGAAAGGGCTCAAAAACACCATTCTAAAAACAGATTTCGAAAAACATCTTGGAAACAAAAGTCATAAACCATCAAATAAATATTTCATTCAGAATTTTAATGCAAGAACCCTTTCTAATTTTAAGTTCTTTACTTAGGTACACTCATCCACGAGAGAGGACAGCTTAGTCTAATGTACAAGAAATTATCCTGTAATATTACCACGTCACTTTAATGAAATTATAGCAATATTTCACTCAGGGAAAGAACATAGTGTCTAGCTGCCCGGGATCGAGCCCCGCTTTAATACAGCAAGCCAAAACACATGAAATGCCATTGAATGATATACCATTTTGAAATGTTGCAAAAAATTTAAATAAAATTTCGTGAATGAGCTAATGCAATTACCTATATACTAAAATTTTGACCAAAAATTCAACAAAACTAAGATACTCTTTTTTTCTTTCGAAGGAATCAAAGTCATATACTAATGTAGGGATGCTCAACTTATTGTACTATAAATAACCTAAACATAGGAATGAAATTTTGTCAGCTATGTGAGATGTCCAATACCGAGAAATTCCATAAATTGTAGATTAGAACGTACCTCTCAAAACACAATTCAAATACTTTACTTTTAGTCTTGAAGCAGATGTTCTATATTAAACTGTCTTAGCTCACATACAGAATTAGTAATATAATAGCTCAAAATGTTGTAAGAACCAAACACGCATTATATAAACATTAAAAAAAAAAAAAAATCTACATACATTTATTAGTGTTACGAGGGTTTATTCTGAAATATTATAATGTCACTTGCAGTGAAATGATAGAAATTTTCACTCAGGGAAGGGACATTCTGTCTGGCTGCCTGGGTTCCATCCCAGCTTCTGTTACAAAAGTTTCATAGAAGAATTTTAAAAATCTAGAAACGAAACTTATGAAGAAATTATTGACCATAATTGGTTCTCTGATTTAGTCATTCTTACAGACATAATAACTAAAATCTTAAACTTGAGGGGGGAGGGAGAACTAAACTAAAGTTTTTGAATTTAAGGGTATTTTAAATTAATTTTAAATCAGAATTAATTTTGTAAAAATATTACACAAATATAAGGAATATACATTTTTACCATAATGCAATGTACATTTTGCCACTTTGAAAATCTGGAGAACTAAAGCGTGAAATATAAGAAAACTGAAACAAACATTTGGAAAATCTCATCGAGCTTAAATTAGTTTCTAAATTAGATGTTTTGAGTGTATTTAAAATTAGGCCAACTACTACGTTCACTTCAAACCCATTACATAAGACTAGTGTTTAAGAAAAATGGTAAAAGATTGCAAATATGTTAACAATTCTACTGATCTAGAAATAGAAATAACTGGTTTTCATCCTAATTAAGATGAAGAATATCACAAAAAGCCATTTGAATAGTCCTAGATCAGAAAAATCATGAACTGTTAAACTTTTAAAAAGATAAATTCCTGCTTTTGATCTACCTAAAAATGTGAAAGAGGATTTTCAACAACAATCTTGTTAAAATCAATGTTCAGATACAGAATAACAAACAAACATCTGGACGACTGCATGGATTTAGCAATAACATCGCATGTACCAGAGGGAGAAAAAAAAACTCTCAGAAGAAATGCAATGTTAAATTTCACATTAAAATATGATTTCCCTGTATTTAATTTTCATCTTGCTGAATTTTTTTGTAAATAATACAAAGAGTATACCTTTTCTTTAAGATATTATACCACACATTTTTATACTTTGTGTAATGCACTTATAACTGAAATATTAAAAGTGCAATATATAATTGCAGCTAGCCAAAATTTTATAAACTTAAAATTGGCTCCCATTAAGTTAAAGTTGTTAATAACTGCACCAAGGGAAGGAATGCAATTTTATTTCTTTGTCTGTATTTGGTTTCATTTTCATATAGAAAGAGTTAAAAATAGGTTACCTAGGTAACAAAATTTAAACACACATTTTCAGGAAAAATTACAGAATAACAGATTTTGTTTCCTTGAAGACACAACACCTCGCTATTCCAGCTATGATACAGACTGCATACTGTCATAGAGAAATTCCTTTCTTAAACAGGGAATTCATATACTTTAATCTGTTTTTACACAAGTACTGTTTATGACTAATCCATGGTCCAGGAGTAAAATACTTTATAGTACACCCATCTAAATTTTTCTTATTTCCGGTCATCTGTATAGACTGTTTACCTATCACGACTAAACTCCCAATCTGCATTCCAAATAACTCATACAATTCTTCAAGTCATATTTCATAGTCTATCATTTTTAATACCGCAGGTACTTGCTGAGCGCAGACTTGTAAAGCATGATTTCGCGTATAGCAGTACCTTAAAAGATCCCATTTTATTTGTCCACTGCTAGAATTTCATTCATACGTGGTGCAACATTCATCCATCAACACCGGAAAGAATTTATCTGCTACTTTAAACAATTTCCATCGACTGAAAATGAAGTCCGAAAAATCTTACAAATTTCAAAAGCAATCGATGCCGAAGAATTTTCACATATGAAAGACAGAGAAGTCAAACAATGAATCAGAAAATTACAAAAGAAGAATTGGGGTTTTATAAAACCCCTTGATAATAAAAGCGCTCATTATGAAGAAGAGCTTTTAACTGAAGATAAGATGAAGAAATTGTTAAATAACACAAAAAGCAATGTCTGATCTTCTAGCGAAGAATTACCCAATTAAAGAAAAAACATGTGCTCTTTACAGCGGCACGCATACAGTTGCATCAATCATTCTTATAAGCAAAAGACATCAGCTTTCTCAAAAAATATTTCTGTCATGCATTTGCCACAAGGGAACGGAAAGAAGTCCAAAAGAAACTTTCAGAGTGCTTTGCAAAACAAAGTGGAAAGTTATTCTGCAGAATTTTACTTCGATAATAATAAAACATCTCTGATTTGATTTCAAAACGAATTTTTATTTGTGAAATCAATTTTAAATAGATCTTCGCAAATAGGTTCATAAAACCTCCCAATATGCCAAAATAGTTCAGATTAAGGGGAAAATTTAATAAAGTATGCTTAAAACAACTAATAAAAAGCACATTTTGAGCAGCCTTAACAGAAGACAATTTGGCCCCACTAACTTTCATTACGAGTACTCATTAAATTTTTATTTACATTTCTTTTTTGTTCAACATTTAACTTTCAATGGTTTTAAGAGAAACAGCACTTGATAGACAGATTCTAAATTCGGAAAAAAACTGAAACAAAATTGGTTTATACACAGGCAGAGTAATTACACTGACCTGTTGGGAAGAGAAGACCCCGTTAGACAAGGAAAATATTAGGCCAGACAGAGAGGAAAATGCTTAGCCTCCTCCTCGTAATGCGAAAGGAGGCCACTTGGGAAAAAATTACACTACAGCAGTAATTTTGAAACCACTAAGAAGCAACAGAACTCTAACAAATCTCAGACTTCTGATAATTATAGTGTGATTAACAGTTCAACCTCACTTCGAATATTACAATACAATATAAAGAAAGAACCAATTCAGACACTTCAATATGGAATTCAAAACCTAAGAAATTAATGCATAGACGCTACCCTAAACATTCAAACATAATGTGAAGCGTTCACGTAAAATAAATAAGTAGTAAAACTCCAATATAAAGCAACATGTGAAAAGGGACCTACAAATTATAACATTCAAGCATTTCTAGTGAAAATAAAGTTAATATAAAACAAGAATTACCAGCCACAGATGTCTTTTCGCTCTGCACTATTTCTCCATTCTTTTTCTTTCATGATATGTTCTGCAATCCAAGAGTGCACAAAAATGATGACAAATTACACTAGAAGAGGCCAAGGATGGGGGAAGGAATCATTAGATTTTAACTACTTTGAAATTAAAGAATATCTATACACAAAGAGAAATATCTAATATTGTTTCTTAATATATAAAACTTCGAAAGTAGCCTTCTTTGTTCTAAATTCCAGCAATGTGCTACATTGTTACTAAAATCATGATTGCAGTCGATAGAAAAGCAAATGATTTTCCTTATACGACAGAAGTACAGTAAGCGAAAGAGGTTTTTAATGTATGGGTACAACATGAACAATGAAAGAAAAAAAAATTATACAGTTATTACAGATACACAGAACAAAAGGGAAAATGATCTTCGAGAAAAGTAAATAATTTTAGCGCAGGTACAAAAATGGCACCGAAAGTCAATAAGCAGGTAATTTTAAATGACAAATAAACAAAATAAACTTTACTGTTAGCTTTGAAGCAGGTGTTATATATAAAACTATCTTAATTCACACACAGAATTAGTGACATAACAGATCAAAAAAGAGCTATACATATATACTTTTATAGCTTTTTTTTTTTTTTTTTTTTTTTTTTTTAAGAAAGGGCTCAAAAACACCATTCTAAAAACAGATTTCGAAAAACATCTTGGAAACAAAAGTCATAAACCATCAAATAAATATTTCATTCAGAATTTTAATGCAAGAACCCTTTCTAATTTTAAGTTCTTTACTTAGGTACACTCATCCACGAGAGAGGACAGCTTAGTCTAATGTACAAGAAATTATCCTGTAATATTACCACGTCACTTTAATGAAATTATAGCAATATTTCACTCAGGGAAAGAACATAGTGTCTAGCTGCCCGGGATCGAGCCCCGCTTTAATACAGCAAGCCAAAACACATGAAATGCCATTGAATGATATACCATTTTGAAATGTTGCAAAAAATTTAAATAAAATTTCGTGAATGAGCTAATGCAATTACCTATATACTAAAATTTTGACCAAAAATTCAACAAAACTAAGATACTCTTTTTTTCTTTCGAAGGAATCAAAGTCATATACTAATGTAGGGATGCTCAACTTATTGTACTATAAATAACCTAAACATAGGAATGAAATTTTGTCAGCTATGTGAGATGTCCAATACCGAGAAATTCCATAAATTGTAGATTAGAACGTACCTCTCAAAACACAATTCAAATACTTTACTTTTAGTCTTGAAGCAGATGTTCTATATTAAACTGTCTTAGCTCACATACAGAATTAGTAATATAATAGCTCAAAATGTTGTAAGAACCAAACACGCATTATATAAACATTAAAAAAAAAAAAAATCTACATACATTTATTAGTGTTACGAGGGTTTATTCTGAAATATTATAATGTCACTTGCAGTGAAATGATAGAAATTTTCACTCAGGGAAGGGACATTCTGTCTGGCTGCCTGGGTTCCATCCCAGCTTCTGTTACAAAAGTTTCATAGAAGAATTTTAAAAATCTAGAAACGAAACTTATGAAGAAATTATTGACCATAATTGGTTCTATGATTTAGTCATTCTTACAGACATAATAACTAAAATCTTAAACTTGAGGGGGGAGGGAGAACTAAACTAAAGTTTTTGAATTTAAGGGTATTTTAAATTAATTTTAAATCAGAATTAATTTTGTAAAAATATTACACAAATATAAGGAATATACATTTTTACCATAATGCAATGTACATTTTGCCACTTTGAAAATCTGGAGAACTAAAGCGTGAAATATAAGAAAACTGAAACAAACATTTGGAAAATCTCATCGAGCTTAAATTAGTTTCTAAATTAGATGTTTTGAGTGTATTTAAAATTAGGCCAACTACTACGTTCACTTCAAACCCATTACATAAGACTAGTGTTTAAGAAAAATGGTAAAAGATTGCAAATATGTTAACAATTCTACTGATCTAGAAATAGAAATAACTGGTTTTCATCCTAATTAAGATGAAGAATATCACAAAAAGCCATTTGAATAGTCCTAGATCAGAAAAATCATGAACTGTTAAACTTTTAAAAAGATAAATTCCTGCTTTTGATCTACCTAAAAATGTGAAAGAGGATTTTCAACAACAATCTTGTTAAAATCAATGTTCAGATACAGAATAACAAACAAACATCTGGACGACTGCATGGATTTAGCAATAACATCGCATGTACCAGAGGGAGAAAAAAAAACTCTCAGAAGAAATGCAATGTTAAATTTCACATTAAAATATGATTTCCCTGTATTTAATTTTCATCTTGCTGAATTTTTTTGTAAATAATACAAAGAGTATACCTTTTCTTTAAGATATTATACCACACATTTTTATACTTTGTGTAATGCACTTATAACTGAAATATTAAAAGTGCAATATATAATTGCAGCTAGCCAAAATTTTATAAACTTAAAATTGGCTCCCATTAAGTTAAAGTTGTTAATAACTGCACCAAGGGAAGGAATGCAATTTTATTTCTTTGTCTGTATTTGGTTTCATTTTCATATAGAAAGAGTTAAAAATAGGTTACCTAGGTAACAAAATTTAAACACACATTTTCAGGAAAAATTACAGAATAACAGATTTTGTTTCCTTGAAGACACAACACCTCGCTATTCCAGCTATGATACAGACTGCATACTGTCATAGAGAAATTCCTTTCTTAAACAGGGAATTCATATACTTTAATCTGTTTTTACACAAGTACTGTTTATGACTAATCCATGGTCCAGGAGTAAAATACTTTATAGTACACCCATCTAAATTTTTCTTATTTCCGGTCATCTGTATAGACTGTTTACCTATCACGACTAAACTCCCAATCTGCATTCCAAATAACTCATACAATTCTTCAAGTCATATTTCATAGTCTATCATTTTTAATACCGCAGGTACTTGCTGAGCGCAGACTTGTAAAGCATGATTTCGCGTATAGCAGTACCTTAAAAGATCCCATTTTATTTGTCCACTGCTAGAATTTCATTCATACGTGGTGCAACATTCATCCATCAACACCGGAAAGAATTTATCTGCTACTTTAAACAATTTCCATCGACTGAAAATGAAGTCCGAAAAATCTTACAAATTTCAAAAGCAATCGATGCCGAAGAATTTTCACATATGAAAGACAGAGAAGTCAAACAATGAATCAGAAAATTACAAAAGAAGAATTGGGGTTTTATAAAACCCCTTGATAATAAAAGCGCTCATTATGAAGAAGAGCTTTTAACTGAAGATAAGATGAAGAAATTGTTAAATAACACAAAAAGCAATGTCTGATCTTCTAGCGAAGAATTACCCAATTAAAGAAAAAACATGTGCTCTTTACAGCGGCACGCATACAGTTGCATCAATCATTCTTATAAGCAAAAGACATCAGCTTTCTCAAAAAATATTTCTGTCATGCATTTGCCACAAGAGAACGGAAAGAAGTCCAAAAGAAACTTTCAGAGTGCTTTGCAAAACAAAGTGGAAAGTTATTCTGCAGAATTTTACTTCGATAATAATAAAACATCTCTGATTTGATTTCAAAACAAATTTTTATTTGTGAAATCAATTTTAAATAGATCTTCGCAAATAGGTTCATAAAACCTCCCAATATGCCAAAATAGTTCAGATTAAGGGGAAAATTTAATAAAGTATGCTTAAAACAACTAATAAAAAGCACATTTTGAGCAGCCTTAACAGAAGACAATTTGGCCCCACTAACTTTCATTACGAGTACTCATTAAATTTTTATTTACATTTCTTTTTTGTTCAACATTTAACTTTCAATGGTTTTAAGAGAAACAGCACTTGATAGACAGATTCTAAATTCGGAAAAAAACTGAAACAAAATTGGTTTATACACAGGCAGAGTAATTACACTGACCTGTTGGGAAGAGAAGACCCCGTTAGACAAGGAAAATATTAGGCCAGACAGAGAGGAAAATGCTTAGCCTCCTCCTCGTAATGCGAAAGGAGGCCACTTGGGAAAAAATTACACTACAGCAGTAATTTTGAAACCACTAAGAAGCAACAGAACTCTAACAAATCTCAGACTTCTGATAATTATAGTGTGATTAACAGTTCAACCTCACTTCGAATATTACAATACAATATAAAGAAAGAACCAATTCAGACACTTCAATATGGAATTCAAAACCTAAGAAATTAATGCATAGACGCTACCCTAAACATTCAAACATAATGTGAAGCGTTCACGTAAAATAAATAAGTAGTAAAACTCCAATATAAAGCAACATGTGAAAAGGGACCTACAAATTATAACATTCAAGCATTTCTAGTGAAAATAAAGTTAATATAAAACAAGAATTACCAGCCACAGATGTCTTTTCGCTCTGCACTATTTCTCCATTCTTTTTCTTTCATGATATGTTCTGCAATCCAAGAGTGCACAAAAATGATGACAAATTACACTAGAAGAGGCCAAGGATGGGGGAAGGAATCATTAGATTTTAACTACTTTGAAATTAAAGAATATCTATACACAAAGAGAAATATCTAATATTGTTTCTTAATATATAAAACTTCAAAAGTAGCCTTCTTTGTTCTAAATTCCAGCAATGTGCTACATTGTTACTAAAATCATGATTGCAGTCGATAGAAAAGCAAATGATTTTCCTTATACGACAGAAGTACAGTAAGCGAAAGAGGTTTTTAATGTATGGGTACAACATGAACAATGAAAGAAAAAAAATTATACAGTTATTACAGATACACAGAACAAAAGGGAAAATGATCTTCGAGAAAAGTAAATAATTTTAGCGCAGGTACAAAAATGGCACCGAAAGTCAATAAGCAGGTAATTTTAAATGACAAATAAACAAAATAAACTTTACTGTTAGCTTTGAAGCAGGTGTTATATATAAAACTATCTTAATTCACACACAGAATTAGTGACATAACAGATCAAAAAAGAGCTATACATATATACTTTTATGGCTTTTTTTTTTTTTTTTTTTTTTTTTTTTAAGAAAGGGCTCAAAAACACCATTCTAAAAACAGATTTCGAAAAACATCTTGGAAACAAAAGTCATAAACCATCAAATAAATATTTCATTCAGAATTTTAATGCAAGAACCCTTTCTAATTTTAAGTTCTTTACTTAGGTACACTCATCCACGAGAGAGGACAGCTTAGTCTAATGTACAAGAAATTATCCTGTAATATTACCACGTCACTTTAATGAAATTATAGCAATATTTCACTCAGGGAAAGAACATAGTGTCTAGCTGCCCGGGATCGAGCCCCGCTTTAATACAGCAAGCCAAAACACATCAAATGCCATTGAATGATATACCATTTTGAAATGTTGCAAAAAATTTAAATAAAATTTCGTGAATGAGCTAATGAAATTACCTATATACTAAAATTTTGACCAAAAATTCAACAAAACTAAGATACTCTTTTTTTCTTTCGAAGGAATCAAAGTCATATACTAATGTAGGGATGCTCAACTTATTGTACTATAAATAACCTAAACATAGGAATGAAATTTTGTCAGCTATGTGAGATGTCCAATACCGAGAAATTCCATAAATTGTAGATTAGAACGTACCTCTCAAAACACAATTCAAATACTTTACTTTTAGTCTTGAAGCAGATGTTCTATATTAAACTGTCTTAGCTCACATACAGAATTAGTAATATAATAGCTCAAAATGTTGTAAGAACCAAACACGCATTATATAAACATTAAAAAAAAAAAATCTACATACATTTATTAGTGTTACGAGGGTTTATTCTGAAATATTATAATGTCACTTGCAGTGAAATGATAGAAATTTTCACTCAGGGAAGGGACATTCTGTCTGGCTGCCTGGGTTCCATCCCAGCTTCTGTTACAAAAGTTTCATAGAAGAATTTTAAAAATCTAGAAACGAAACTTATGAAGAAATTATTGACCATAGTTGGTTCTATGATTTAGTCATTCTTACAGACATAATAACTAAAATCTTAAACTTGAGGGGGGAGGGAGAACTAAACTAAAGTTTTTGAATTTAAGGGTATTTTAAATTAATTTTAAATCAGAATTAATTTTGTAAAAATATTACACAAATATAAGGAATATACATTTTTACCATAATGCAATGTACATTTTGCCACTTTGAAAATCTGGAGAACTAAAGCGTGAAATATAAGAAAACTGAAACAAACATTTGGAAAATCTCATCGAGCTTAAATTAGTTTCTAAATTAGATGTTTTGAGTGTATTTAAAATTAGGCCAACTACTACGTTCACTTCAAACCCATTACATAAGACTAGTGTTTAAGAAAAATGGTAAAAGATTGCAAATATGTTAACAATTCTACTGATCTAGAAATAGAAATAACTGGTTTTCATCCTAATTAAGATGAAGAATATCACAAAAAGCCATTTGAATAGTCCTAGATCAGAAAAATCATGAACTGTTAAACTTTTAAAAAGATAAATTCCTGCTTTTGATCTACCTAAAAATGTGAAAGAGGATTTTCAACAACAATCTTGTTAAAATCAATGTTCAGATACAGAATAACAAACAAACATCTGGACGACTGCATGGATTTAGCAATAACATCGCATGTACCAGAGGGAGAAAAAAAAACTCTCAGAAGAAATGCAATGTTAAATTTCACATTAAAATATGATTTCCCTGTATTTAATTTTCATCTTGCTGAATTTTTTTGTAAATAATACAAAGAGTATACCTTTTCTTTAAGATATTATACCACACATTTTTATACTTTGTGTAATGCACTTATAACTGAAATATTAAAAGTGCAATATATAATTGCAGCTAGCCAAAATTTTATAAACTTAAAATTGGCTCCCATTAAGTTAAAGTTGTTAATAACTGCACCAAGGGAAGGAATGCAATTTTATTTCTTTGTCTGTATTTGGTTTCATTTTCATATAGAAAGAGTTAAAAATAGGTTACCTAGGTAACAAAATTTAAACACACATTTTCAGGAAAAATTACAGAATAACAGATTTTGTTTCCTTGAAGACACAACACCTCGCTATTCCAGCTATGATACAGACTGCATACTGTCATAGAGAAATTCCTTTCTTAAACAGGGAATTCATATACTTTAATCTGTTTTTACACAAGTACTGTTTATGACTAATCCATGGTCCAGGAGTAAAATACTTTATAGTACACCCATCTAAATTTTTCTTATTTCCGGTCATCTGTATAGACTGTTTACCTATCACGACTAAACTCCCAATCTGCATTCCAAATAACTCATACAATTCTTCAAGTCATATTTCATAGTCTATCATTTTTAATACCGCAGGTACTTGCTGAGCGCAGACTTGTAAAGCATGATTTCGCGTATAGCAGTACCTTAAAAGATCCCATTTTATTTGTCCACTGCTAGAATTTCATTCATACGTGGTGCAACATTCATCCATCAACACCGGAAAGAATTTATCTGCTACTTTAAACAATTTCCATCGACTGAAAATGAAGTCCGAAAAATCTTACAAATTTCAAAAGCAATCAATCGATGCCGAAGAATTTTCACATATGAAAGACAGAGAAGTCAAACAATGAATCAGAAAATTACAAAAGAAGAATTGGGGTTTTATAAAACCCCTTGATAATAAAAGCGCTCATTATGAAGAAGAGCTTTTAACTGAAGATAAGATGAAGAAATTGTTAAATAACACAAAAAGCAATGTCTGATCTTCTAGCGAAGAATTACCCAATTAAAGAAAAAACACGTGCTCTTTACAGCGGCACGCATACAGTTGCATCAATCATTCTTATAAGCAAAAGACATCAGCTTTCTCAAAAAATATTTCTGTCATGCATTTGCCACAAGAGAACGGAAAGAAGTCCAAAAGAAACTTTCAGAGTGCTTTGCAAAACAAAGTGGAAAGTTATTCTGCAGAATTTTACTTCGATAATAATAAAACATCTCTGATTTGATTTCAAAACGAATTTTTATTTGTGAAATCAATTTTAAATAGATCTTCGCAAATAGGTTCATAAAACCTCCCAATATGCCAAAATAGTTCAGATTAAGGGAAAAATTTAATAAAGTATGCTTAAAACAACTAATAAAAAGCACATTTTGAGCAGCCTTAACAGAAGACAATTTGGCCCCACTAACTTTCATTACGAGTACTCATTAAATTTTTATTTACATTTCTTTTTTGTTCAACATTTAACTTTCAATGGTTTTAAGAGAAACAGCACTTGATAGACAGATTCTAAATTCGGAAAAAAACTGAAACAAAATTGGTTTATACACAGGCAGAGTAATTACACTGACCTGTTGGGAAGAGAAGACCCCGTTAGACAAGGAAAATATTAGGCCAGACAGAGAGGAAAATGCTTAGCCTCCTCCTCGTAATGCGAAAGGAGGCCACTTGGGAAAAAATTACACTACAGCAGTAATTTTGAAACCACTAAGAAGCAACAGAACTCTAACAAATCTCAGACTTCTGATAATTATAGTGTGATTAACAGTTCAACCTCACTTCGAATATTACAATACAATATAAAGAAAGAACCAATTCAGACACTTCAATATGGAATTCAAAACCTAAGAAATTAATGCATAGACGCTACCCTAAACATTCAAACATAATGTGAAGCGTTCACGTAAAATAAATAAGTAGTAAAACTCCAATATAAAGCAACATGTGAAAAGGGACCTACAAATTATAACATTCAAGCATTTCTAGTGAAAATAAAGTTAATATAAAACAAGAATTACCAGCCACAGATGTCTTTTCGCTCTGCACTATTTCTCCATTCTTTTTCTTTCATGATATGTTCTGCAATCCAAGAGTGCACAAAAATGATGACAAATTACACTAGAAGAGGCCAAGGATGGGGGAAGGAATCATTAGATTTTAACTACTTTGAAATTAAAGAATATCTATACACAAAGAGAAATATCTAATATTGTTTCTTAATATATAAAACTTCAAAAGTAGCCTTCTTTGTTCTAAATTCCAGCAATGTGCTACATTGTCACTAAAATCATGATTGCAGTCGATAGAAAAGCAAATGATTTTCCTTATACGACAGAAGTACAGTAAGCGAAAGAGGTTTTTAATGTATGGGTACAACATGAACAATGAAAGAAAAAAAATTATACAGTTATTACAGATACACAGAACAAAAGGGAAAATGATCTTCGAGAAAAGTAAATAATTTTAGCGCAGGTACAAAAATGGCACCGAAAGTCAATAAGCAGGTAATTTTAAATGACAAATAAACAAAATAAACTTTACTGTTAGCTTTGAAGCAGGTGTTATATATAAAACTATCTTAATTCACACACAGAATTAGTGACATAACAGATCAAAAAAGAGCTATACATATATACTTTTATGGCTTTTTTTTTTTTTTTTTTTTTTTTTTTTTAAGAAAGGGCTCAAAAACACCATTCTAAAAACAGATTTCGAAAAACATCTTGGAAACAAAAGTCATAAACCATCAAATAAATATTTCATTCAGAATTTTAATGCAAGAACCCTTTCTAATTTTAAGTTCTTTACTTAGGTACACTCATCCACGAGAGAGGACAGCTTAGTCTAATGTACAAGAAATTATCCTGTAATATTACCACGTCACTTTAATGAAATTATAGCAATATTTCACTCAGGGAAAGAACATAGTGTCTAGCTGCCCGGGATCGAGCCCCGCTTTAATACAGCAAGCCAAAACACATCAAATGCCATTGAATGATATACCATTTTGAAATGTTGCAAAAAATTTAAATAAAATTTCGTGAATGAGCTAATGAAATTACCTATATACTAAAATTTTGACCAAAAATTCAACAAAACTAAGATACTCTTTTTTTCTTTCGAAGGAATCAAAGTCATATACTAATGTAGGGATGCTCAACTTATTGTACTATAAATAACCTAAACATAGGAATGAAATTTTGTCAGCTATGTGAGATGTCCAATACCGAGAAATTCCATAAATTGTAGATTAGAACGTACCTCTCAAAACACAATTCAAATACTTTACTTTTAGTCTTGAAGCAGATGTTCTATATTAAACTGTCTTAGCTCACATACAGAATTAGTAATATAATAGCTCAAAATGTTGTAAGAACCAAACACGCATTATATAAACATTAAAAAAAAAAAATCTACATACATTTATTAGTGTTACGAGGGTTTATTCTGAAATATTATAATGTCACTTGCAGTGAAATGATAGAAATTTTCACTCAGGGAAGGGACATTCTGTCTGGCTGCCTGGGTTCCATCCCAGCTTCTGTTACAAAAGTTTCATAGAAGAATTTTAAAAATCTAGAAACGAAACTTATGAAGAAATTATTGACCATAGTTGGTTCTATGATTTAGTCATTCTTACAGACATAATAACTAAAATCTTAAACTTGAGGGGGGAGGGAGAACTAAACTAAAGTTTTTGAATTTAAGGGTATTTTAAATTAATTTTAAATCAGAATTAATTTTGTAAAAATATTACACAAATATAAGGAATATACATTTTTACCATAATGCAATGTACATTTTGCCACTTTGAAAATCTGGAGAACTAAAGCGTGAAATATAAGAAAACTGAAACAAACATTTGGAAAATCTCATCGAGCTTAAATTAGTTTCTAAATTAGATGTTTTGAGTGTATTTAAAATTAGGCCAACTACTACGTTCACTTCAAACCCATTACATAAGACTAGTGTTTAAGAAAAATGGTAAAAGATTGCAAATATGTTAACAATTCTACTGATCTAGAAATAGAAATAACTGGTTTTCATCCTAATTAAGATGAAGAATATCACAAAAAGCCATTTGAATAGTCCTAGATCAGAAAAATCATGAACTGTTAAACTTTTAAAAAGATAAATTCCTGCTTTTGATCTACCTAAAAATGTGAAAGAGGATTTTCAACAACAATCTTGTTAAAATCAATGTTCAGATACAGAATAACAAACAAACATCTGGACGACTGCATGGATTTAGCAATAACATCGCATGTACCAGAGGGAGAAAAAAAAACTCTCAGAAGAAATGCAATGTTAAATTTCACATTAAAATATGATTTCCCTGTATTTAATTTTCATCTTGCTGAATTTTTTTGTAAATAATACAAAGAGTATACCTTTTCTTTAAGATATTATACCACACATTTTTATACTTTGTGTAATGCACTTATAACTGAAATATTAAAAGTGCAATATATAATTGCAGCTAGCCAAAATTTTATAAACTTAAAATTGGCTCCCATTAAGTTAAAGTTGTTAATAACTGCACCAAGGGAAGGAATGCAATTTTATTTCTTTGTCTGTATTTGGTTTCATTTTCATATAGAAAGAGTTAAAAATAGGTTACCTAGGTAACAAAATTTAAACACACATTTTCAGGAAAAATTACAGAATAACAGATTTTGTTTCCTTGAAGACACAACACCTCGCTATTCCAGCTATGATACAGACTGCATACTGTCATAGAGAAATTCCTTTCTTAAACAGGGAATTCATATACTTTAATCTGTTTTTACACAAGTACTGTTTATGACTAATCCATGGTCCAGGAGTAAAATACTTTATAGTACACCCATCTAAATTTTTCTTATTTCCGGTCATCTGTATAGACTGTTTACCTATCACGACTAAACTCCCAATCTGCATTCCAAATAACTCATACAATTCTTCAAGTCATATTTCATAGTCTATCATTTTTAATACCGCAGGTACTTGCTGAGCGCAGACTTGTAAAGCATGATTTCGCGTATAGCAGTACCTTAAAAGATCCCATTTTATTTGTCCACTGCTAGAATTTCATTCATACGTGGTGCAACATTCATCCATCAACACCGGAAAGAATTTATCTGCTACTTTAAACAATTTCCATCGACTGAAAATGAAGTCCGAAAAATCTTACAAATTTCAAAAGCAATCAATCGATGCCGAAGAATTTTCACATATGAAAGACAGAGAAGTCAAACAATGAATCAGAAAATTACAAAAGAAGAATTGGGGTTTTATAAAACCCCTTGATAATAAAAGCGCTCATTATGAAGAAGAGCTTTTAACTGAAGATAAGATGAAGAAATTGTTAAATAACACAAAAAGCAATGTCTGATCTTCTAGCGAAGAATTACCCAATTAAAGAAAAAACACGTGCTCTTTACAGCGGCACGCATACAGTTGCATCAATCATTCTTATAAGCAAAAGACATCAGCTTTCTCAAAAAATATTTCTGTCATGCATTTGCCACAAGAGAACGGAAAGAAGTCCAAAAGAAACTTTCAGAGTGCTTTGCAAAACAAAGTGGAAAGTTATTCTGCAGAATTTTACTTCGATAATAATAAAACATCTCTGATTTGATTTCAAAACGAATTTTTATTTGTGAAATCAATTTTAAATAGATCTTCGCAAATAGGTTCATAAAACCTCCCAATATGCCAAAATAGTTCAGATTAAGGGAAAAATTTAATAAAGTATGCTTAAAACAACTAATAAAAAGCACATTTTGAGCAGCCTTAACAGAAGACAATTTGGCCCCACTAACTTTCATTACGAGTACTCATTAAATTTTTATTTACATTTCTTTTTTGTTCAACATTTAACTTTCAATGGTTTTAAGAGAAACAGCACTTGATAGACAGATTCTAAATTCGGAAAAAAACTGAAACAAAATTGGTTTATACACAGGCAGAGTAATTACACTGACCTGTTGGGAAGAGAAGACCCCGTTAGACAAGGAAAATATTAGGCCAGACAGAGAGGAAAATGCTTAGCCTCCTCCTCGTAATGCGAAAGGAGGCCACTTGGGAAAAAATTACACTACAGCAGTAATTTTGAAACCACTAAGAAGCAACAGAACTCTAACAAATCTCAGACTTCTGATAATTATAGTGTGATTAACAGTTCAACCTCACTTCGAATATTACAATACAATATAAAGAAAGAACCAATTCAGACACTTCAATATGGAATTCAAAACCTAAGAAATTAATGCATAGACGCTACCCTAAACATTCAAACATAATGTGAAGCGTTCACGTAAAATAAATAAGTAGTAAAACTCCAATATAAAGCAACATGTGAAAAGGGACCTACAAATTATAACATTCAAGCATTTCTAGTGAAAATAAAGTTAATATAAAACAAGAATTACCAGCCACAGATGTCTTTTCGCTCTGCACTATTTCTCCATTCTTTTTCTTTCATGATATGTTCTGCAATCCAAGAGTGCACAAAAATGATGACAAATTACACTAGAAGAGGCCAAGGATGGGGGAAGGAATCATTAGATTTTAACTACTTTGAAATTAAAGAATATCTATACACAAAGAGAAATATCTAATATTGTTTCTTAATATATAAAACTTCAAAAGTAGCCTTCTTTGTTCTAAATTCCAGCAATGTGCTACATTGTTACTAAAATCATGATTGCAGTCGATAGAAAAGCAAATGATTTTCCTTATACGACAGAAGTACAGTAAGCGAAAGAGGTTTTTAATGTATGGGTACAACATGAACAATGAAAGAAAAAAAATTATACAGTTATTACAGATACACAGAACAAAAGGGAAAATGATCTTCGAGAAAAGTAAATAATTTTAGCGCAGGTACAAAAATGGCACCGAAAGTCAATAAGCAGGTAATTTTAAATGACAAATAAACAAAATAAACTTTACTGTTAGCTTTGAAGCAGGTGTTATATATAAAACTATCTTAATTCACACACAGAATTAGTGACATAACAGATCAAAAAAGAGCTATACATATATACTTTTATGGCTTTTTTTTTTTTTTTTTTTTTTTTTTTAAGAAAGGGCTCAAAAACACCATTCTAAAAACAGATTTCGAAAAACATCTTGGAAACAAAAGTCATAAACCATCAAATAAATATTTCATTCAGAATTTTAATGCAAGAACCCTTTCTAATTTTAAGTTCTTTACTTAGGTACACTCATCCACGAGAGAGGACAGCTTAGTCTAATGTACAAGAAATTATCCTGTAATATTACCACGTCACTTTAATGAAATTATAGCAATATTTCACTCAGGGAAAGAACATAGTGTCTAGCTGCCCGGGATCGAGCCCCGCTTTAATACAGCAAGCCAAAACACATCAAATGCCATTGAATGATATACCATTTTGAAATGTTGCAAAAAATTTAAATAAAATTTCGTGAATGAGCTAATGAAATTACCTATATACTAAAATTTTGACCAAAAATTCAACAAAACTAAGATACTCTTTTTTTCTTTCGAAGGAATCAAAGTCATATACTAATGTAGGGATGCTCAACTTATTGTACTATAAATAACCTAAACATAGGAATGAAATTTTGTCAGCTATGTGAGATGTCCAATACCGAGAAATTCCATAAATTGTAGATTAGAACGTACCTCTCAAAACACAATTCAAATACTTTACTTTTAGTCTTGAAGCAGATGTTCTATATTAAACTGTCTTAGCTCACATACAGAATTAGTAATATAATAGCTCAAAATGTTGTAAGAACCAAACACGCATTATATAAACATTAAAAAAAAAAAATCTACATACATTTATTAGTGTTACGAGGGTTTATTCTGAAATATTATAATGTCACTTGCAGTGAAATGATAGAAATTTTCACTCAGGGAAGGGACATTCTGTCTGGCTGCCTGGGTTCCATCCCAGCTTCTGTTACAAAAGTTTCATAGAAGAATTTTAAAAATCTAGAAACGAAACTTATGAAGAAATTATTGACCATAGTTGGTTCTATGATTTAGTCATTCTTACAGACATAATAACTAAAATCTTAAACTTGAGGGGGGAGGGAGAACTAAACTAAAGTTTTTGAATTTAAGGGTATTTTAAATTAATTTTAAATCAGAATTAATTTTGTAAAAATATTACACAAATATAAGGAATATACATTTTTACCATAATGCAATGTACATTTTGCCACTTTGAAAATCTGGAGAACTAAAGCGTGAAATATAAGAAAACTGAAACAAACATTTGGAAAATCTCATCGAGCTTAAATTAGTTTCTAAATTAGATGTTTTGAGTGTATTTAAAATTAGGCCAACTACTACGTTCACTTCAAACCCATTACATAAGACTAGTGTTTAAGAAAAATGGTAAAAGATTGCAAATATGTTAACAATTCTACTGATCTAGAAATAGAAATAACTGGTTTTCATCCTAATTAAGATGAAGAATATCACAAAAAGCCATTTGAATAGTCCTAGATCAGAAAAATCATGAACTGTTAAACTTTTAAAAAGATAAATTCCTGCTTTTGATCTACCTAAAAATGTGAAAGAGGATTTTCAACAACAATCTTGTTAAAATCAATGTTCAGATACAGAATAACAAACAAACATCTGGACGACTGCATGGATTTAGCAATAACATCGCATGTACCAGAGGGAGAAAAAAAAACTCTCAGAAGAAATGCAATGTTAAATTTCACATTAAAATATGATTTCCCTGTATTTAATTTTCATCTTGCTGAATTTTTTTGTAAATAATACAAAGAGTATACCTTTTCTTTAAGATATTATACCACACATTTTTATACTTTGTGTAATGCACTTATAACTGAAATATTAAAAGTGCAATATATAATTGCAGCTAGCCAAAATTTTATAAACTTAAAATTGGCTCCCATTAAGTTAAAGTTGTTAATAACTGCACCAAGGGAAGGAATGCAATTTTATTTCTTTGTCTGTATTTGGTTTCATTTTCATATAGAAAGAGTTAAAAATAGGTTACCTAGGTAACAAAATTTAAACACACATTTTCAGGAAAAATTACAGAATAACAGATTTTGTTTCCTTGAAGACACAACACCTCGCTATTCCAGCTATGATACAGACTGCATACTGTCATAGAGAAATTCCTTTCTTAAACAGGGAATTCATATACTTTAATCTGTTTTTACACAAGTACTGTTTATGACTAATCCATGGTCCAGGAGTAAAATACTTTATAGTACACCCATCTAAATTTTTCTTATTTCCGGTCATCTGTATAGACTGTTTACCTATCACGACTAAACTCCCAATCTGCATTCCAAATAACTCATACAATTCTTCAAGTCATATTTCATAGTCTATCATTTTTAATACCGCAGGTACTTGCTGAGCGCAGACTTGTAAAGCATGATTTCGCGTATAGCAGTACCTTAAAAGATCCCATTTTATTTGTCCACTGCTAGAATTTCATTCATACGTGGTGCAACATTCATCCATCAACACCGGAAAGAATTTATCTGCTACTTTAAACAATTTCCATCGACTGAAAATGAAGTCCGAAAAATCTTACAAATTTCAAAAGCAATCAATCGATGCCGAAGAATTTTCACATATGAAAGACAGAGAAGTCAAACAATGAATCAGAAAATTACAAAAGAAGAATTGGGGTTTTATAAAACCCCTTGATAATAAAAGCGCTCATTATGAAGAAGAGCTTTTAACTGAAGATAAGATGAAGAAATTGTTAAATAACACAAAAAGCAATGTCTGATCTTCTAGCGAAGAATTACCCAATTAAAGAAAAAACATGTGCTCTTTACAGCGGCACGCATACAGTTGCATCAATCATTCTTATAAGCAAAAGACATCAGCTTTCTCAAAAAATATTTCTGTCATGCATTTGCCACAAGAGAACGGAAAGAAGTCCAAAAGAAACTTTCAGAGTGCTTTGCAAAACAAAGTGGAAAGTTATTCTGCAGAATTTTACTTCGATAATAATAAAACATCTCTGATTTGATTTCAAAACGAATTTTTATTTGTGAAATCAATTTTAAATAGATCTTTGCAAATAGGTTCATAAAACCTCCCAATATGCCAAAATAGTTCAGATTAAGGGGAAAATTTAATAAAGTATGCTTAAAACAACTAATAAAAAGCACATTTTGAGCAGCCTTAACAGAAGACAATTTGGCCCCACTAACTTTCATTACGAGTACTCATTAAATTTTTATTTACATTTCTTTTTTGTTCAACATTTAACTTTCAATGGTTTTAAGAGAAACAGCACTTGATAGACAGATTCTAAATTCGGAAAAAAACTGAAACAAAATTGGTTTATACACAGGCAGAGTAATTACACTGACCTGTTGGGAAGAGAAGACCCCGTTAGACAAGGAAAATATTAGGCCAGACAGAGAGGAAAATGCTTAGCCTCCTCCTCGTAATGCGAAAGGAGGCCACTTGGGAAAAAATTACACTACAGCAGTAATTTTGAAACCACTAAGAAGCAACAGAACTCTAACAAATCTCAGACTTCTGATAATTATAGTGTGATTAACAGTTCAACCTCACTTCGAATATTACAATACAATATAAAGAAAGAACCAATTCAGACACTTCAATATGGAATTCAAAACCTAAGAAATTAATGCATAGACGCTACCCTAAACATTCAAACATAATGTGAAGCGTTCACGTAAAATAAATAAGTAGTAAAACTCCAATATAAAGCAACATGTGAAAAGGGACCTACAAATTATAACATTCAAGCATTTCTAGTGAAAATAAAGTTAATATAAAACAAGAATTACCAGCCACAGATGTCTTTTCGCTCTGCACTATTTCTCCATTCTTTTTCTTTCATGATATGTTCTGCAATCCAAGAGTGCACAAAAATGATGACAAATTACACTAGAAGAGGCCAAGGATGGGGGAAGGAATCATTAGATTTTAACTACTTTGAAATTAAAGAATATCTATACACAAAGAGAAATATCTAATATTGTTTCTTAATATATAAAACTTCAAAAGTAGCCTTCTTTGTTCTAAATTCCAGCAATGTGCTACATTGTTACTAAAATCATGATTGCAGTCGATAGAAAAGCAAATGATTTTCCTTATACGACAGAAGTACAGTAAGCGAAAGAGGTTTTTAATGTATGGGTACAACATGAACAATGAAAGAAAAAAAAATTATACAGTTATTACAGATACACAGAACAAAAGGGAAAATGATCTTCGAGAAAAGTAAATAATTTTAGCGCAGGTACAAAAATGGCACCGAAAGTCAATAAGCAGGTAATTTTAAATGACAAATAAACAAAATAAACTTTACTGTTAGCTTTGAAGCAGGTGTTATATATAAAACTATCTTAATTCACACACAGAATTAGTGACATAACAGATCAAAAAAGAGCTATACATATATACTTTTATGGCTTTTTTTTTTTTTTTTTTTTTTTTTTTAAGAAAGGGCTCAAAAACACCATTCTAAAAACAGATTTCGAAAAACATCTTGGAAACAAAAGTCATAAACCATCAAATAAATATTTCATTCAGAATTTTAATGCAAGAACCCTTTCTAATTTTAAGTTCTTTACTTAGGTACACTCATCCACGAGAGAGGACAGCTTAGTCTAATGTACAAGAAATTATCCTGTAATATTACCACGTCACTTTAATGAAATTATAGCAATATTTCACTCAGGGAAAGAACATAGTGTCTAGCTGCCCGGGATCGAGCCCCGCTTTAATACAGCAAGCCAAAACACATCAAATGCCATTGAATGATATACCATTTTGAAATGTTGCAAAAAATTTAAATAAAATTTCGTGAATGAGCTAATGCAATTACCTATATACTAAAATTTTGACCAAAAATTCAACAAAACTAAGATACTCTTTTTTTCTTTCGAAGGAATCAAAGTCATATACTAATGTAGGGATGCTCAACTTATTGTACTATAAATAACCTAAACATAGGAATGAAATTTTGTCAGCTATGTGAGATGTCCAATACCGAGAAATTCCATAAATTGTAGATTAGAACGTACCTCTCAAAACACAATTCAAATACTTTACTTTTAGTCTTGAAGCAGATGTTCTATATTAAACTGTCTTAGCTCACATACAGAATTAGTAATATAATAGCTCAAAATGTTGTAAGAACCAAACACGCATTATATAAACATTAAAAAAAAAAAAAAAATCTACATACATTTATTAGTGTTACGAGGGTTTATTCTGAAATATTATAATGTCACTTGCAGTGAAATGATAGAAATTTTCACTCAGGGAAGGGACATTCTGTCTGGCTGCCTGGGTTCCATCCCAGCTTCTGTTACAAAAGTTTCATAGAAGAATTTTAAAAATCTAGAAACGAAACTTATGAAGAAATTATTGACCATAATTGGTTCTATGATTTAGTCATTCTTACAGACATAATAACTAAAATCTTAAACTTGAGGGGGGAGGGAGAACTAAACTAAAGTTTTTGAATTTAAGGGTATTTTAAATTAATTTTAAATCAGAATTAATTTTGTAAAAATATTACACAAATATAAGGAATATACATTTTTACCATAATGCAATGTACATTTTGCCACTTTGAAAATCTGGAGAACTAAAGCGTGAAATATAAGAAAACTGAAACAAACATTTGGAAAATCTCATCGAGCTTAAATTAGTTTCTAAATTAGATGTTTTGAGTGTATTTAAAATTAGGCCAACTACTACGTTCACTTCAAACCCATTACATAAGACTAGTGTTTAAGAAAAATGGTAAAAGATTGCAAATATGTTAACAATTCTACTGATCTAGAAATAGAAATAACTGGTTTTCATCCTAATTAAGATGAAGAATATCACAAAAAGCCATTTGAATAGTCCTAGATCAGAAAAATCATGAACTGTTAAACTTTTAAAAAGATAAATTCCTGCTTTTGATCTACCTAAAAATGTGAAAGAGGATTTTCAACAACAATCTTGTTAAAATCAATGTTCAGATACAGAATAACAAACAAACATCTGGACGACTGCATGGATTTAGCAATAACATCGCATGTACCAGAGGGAGAAAAAAAAACTCTCAGAAGAAATGCAATGTTAAATTTCACATTAAAATATGATTTCCCTGTATTTAATTTTCATCTTGCTGAATTTTTTTGTAAATAATACAAAGAGTATACCTTTTCTTTAAGATATTATACCACACATTTTTATACTTTGTGTAATGCACTTATAACTGAAATATTAAAAGTGCAATATATAATTGCAGCTAGCCAAAATTTTATAAACTTAAAATTGGCTCCCATTAAGTTAAAGTTGTTAATAACTGCACCAAGGGAAGGAATGCAATTTTATTTCTTTGTCTGTATTTAGTTTCATTTTCATATAGAAAGAGTTAAAAATAGGTTACCTAGGTAACAAAATTTAAACACACATTTTCAGGAAAAATTACAGAATAACAGATTTTGTTTCCTTGAAGACACAACACCTCGCTATTCCAGTTATGATACAGACTGCATACTGTCATAGAGAAATTCCTTTCTTAAACAGGGAATTCATATACTTTAATCTGTTTTTACACAAGTACTGTTTATGACTAATCCATGGTCCAGGAGTAAAATACTTTATAGTACACCCATCTAAATTTTTCTTATTTCCGGTCATCTGTATAGACTGTTTACCTATCACGACTAAACTCCCAATCTGCATTCCAAATAACTCATACAATTCTTCAAGTCATATTTCATAGTCTATCATTTTTAATACCGCAGGTACTTGCTGAGCGCAGACTTGTAAAGCATGATTTCGCGTATAGCAGTACCTTAAAAGATCCCATTTTATTTGTCCACTGCTAGAATTTCATTCATACGTGGTGCAACATTCATCCATCAACACCGGAAAGAATTTATCTGCTACTTTAAACAATTTCCATCGACTGAAAATGAAGTCCGAAAAATGTTACAAATTTCAAAAGCAATCGATGCCGAAGAATTTTCACATATGAAAGACAGAGAAGTCAAACAATGAATCAGAAAATTACAAAAGAAGAATTGGGGTTTTATAAAACCCCTTGATAATAAAAGCGCTCGTTATGAAGAAGAGCTTTTAACTGAAGATAAGATGAAGAAATTGTTAAATAACACAAAAAGCAATGTCTGATCTTCTAGCGAAGAATTACCCAATTAAAGAAAAAACATGTGCTCTTTACAGCGGCACGCATACAGTTGCATCAATCATTCTTATAAGCAAAAGACATCAGCTTTCTCAAAAAATATTTCTGTCATGCATTTGCCACAAGAGAACGGAAAGAAGTCCAAAAGAAACTTTCAGAGTGCTTTGCAAAACAAAGTGGAAAGTTATTCTGCAGAATTTTACTTCGATAATAATAAAACATCTCTGATTTGATTTCAAAACAAATTTTTATTTGTGAAATCAATTTTAAATAGATCTTCGCAAATAGGTTCATAAAACCTCCCAATATGCCAAAATAGTTCAGATTAAGGGGAAAATTTAATAAAGTATGCTTAAAACAACTAATAAAAAGCACATTTTGAGCAGCCTTAACAGAAGACAATTTGGCCCCACTAACTTTCATTACGAGTACTCATTAAATTTTTATTTACATTTCTTTTTTGTTCAACATTTAACTTTCAATGGTTTTAAGAGAAACAGCACTTGATAGACAGATTCTAAATTCGGAAAAAAACTGAAACAAAATTGGTTTATACACAGGCAGAGTAATTACACTGACCTGTTGGGAAGAGAAGACCCCGTTAGACAAGGAAAATATTAAGCCAGACAGAGAGGAAAATGCTTAGCCTCCTCCTCGTAATGCGAAAGGAGGCCACTTGGGAAAAAATTACACTACAGCAGTAATTTTGAAACCACTAAGAAGCAACAGAACTCTAACAAATCTCAGACTTCTGATAATTATAGTGTGATTAACAGTTCAACCTCACTTCGAATATTACAATACAATATAAAGAAAGAACCAATTCAGACACTTCAATATGGAATTCAAAACCTAAGAAATTAATGCATAGACGCTACCCTAAACATTCAAACATAATGTGAAGCGTTCACGTAAAATAAATAAGTAGTAAAACTCCAATATAAAGCAACATGTGAAAAGGGACCTACAAATTATAACATTCAAGCATTTCTAGTGAAAATAAAGTTAATATAAAACAAGAATTACCAGCCACAGATGTCTTTTCGCTCTGCACTATTTCTCCATTCTTTTTCTTTCATGATATGTTCTGCAATCCAAGAGTGCACAAAAATGATGACAAATTACACTAGAAGAGGCCAAGGATGGGGGAAGGAATCATTAGATTTTAACTACTTTGAAATTAAAGAATATCTATACACAAAGAGAAATATCTAATATTGTTTCTTAATATATAAAACTTCAAAAGTAGCCTTCTTTGTTCTAAATTCCAGCAATGTGCTACATTGTTACTAAAATCATGATTGCAGTCGATAGAAAAGCAAATGATTTTCCTTATACGACAGAAGTACAGTAAGCGAAAGAGGTTTTTAATGTATGGGTACAACATGAACAATGAAAGAAAAAAAAATTATACAGTTATTACAGATACACAGAACAAAAGGGAAAATGATCTTCGAGAAAAGTAAATAATTTTAGCGCAGGTACAAAAATGGCACCGAAAGTCAATAAGCAGGTAATTTTAAATGACAAATAAACAAAATAAACTTTACTGTTAGCTTTGAAGCAGGTGTTATATATAAAACTATCTTAATTCACACACAGAATTAGTGACATAACAGATCAAAAAAGAGCTATACATATATACTTTTATGGCTTTTTTTTTTTTTTTTTTTTTTTTTTTTTTTTTTTTTTTTTTTTTTAAGAAAGGGCTCAAAAACACCATTCTAAAAACAGATTTCGAAAAACATCTTGGAAACAAAAGTCATAAACCATCAAATAAATATTTCATTCAGAATTTTAATGCAAGAACCCTTTCTAATTTTAAGTTCTTTACTTAGGTACACTCATCCACGAGAGAGGACAGCTTAGTCTAATGTACAAGAAATTATCCTGTAATATTACCACGTCACTTTAATGAAATTATAGCAATATTTCACTCAGGGAAAGAACATAGTGTCTAGCTGCCCGGGATCGAGCCCCGCTTTAATACAGCAAGCCAAAACACATGAAATGCCATTGAATGATATACCATTTTGAAATGTTGCAAAAAATTTAAATAAAATTTCGTGAATGAGCTAATGCAATTACCTATATACTAAAATTTTGACCAAAAATTCAACAAAACTAAGATACTCTTTTTTTCTTTCGAAGGAATCAAAGTCATATACTAATGTAGGGATGCTCAACTTATTGTACTATAAATAACCTAAACATAGGAATGAAATTTTGTCAGCTATGTGAGATGTCCAATACCGAGAAATTCCATAAATTGTAGATTAGAACGTACCTCTCAAAACACAATTCAAATACTTTACTTTTAGTCTTGAAGCAGATGTTCTATATTAAACTGTCTTAGCTCACATACAGAATTAGTAATATAATAGCTCAAAATGTTGTAAGAACCAAACACGCATTATATAAACATTAAAAAAAAAAAAAATCTACATACATTTATTAGTGTTACGAGGGTTTATTCTGAAATATTATAATGTCACTTGCAGTGAAATGATAGAAATTTTCACTCAGGGAAGGGACATTCTGTCTGGCTGCCTGGGTTCCATCCCAGCTTCTGTTACAAAAGTTTCATAGAAGAATTTTAAAAATCTAGAAACGAAACTTATGAAGAAATTATTGACCATAATTGGTTCTATGATTTAGTCATTCTTACAGACATAATAACTAAAATCTTAAACTTGAGGGGGGAGGGAGAACTAAACTAAAGTTTTTGAATTTAAGGGTATTTTAAATTAATTTTAAATCAGAATTAATTTTGTAAAAATATTACACAAATATAAGGAATATACATTTTTACCATAATGCAATGTACATTTTGCCACTTTGAAAATCTGGAGAACTAAAGCGTGAAATATAAGAAAACTGAAACAAACATTTGGAAAATCTCATCGAGCTTAAATTAGTTTCTAAATTAGATGTTTTGAGTGTATTTAAAATTAGGCCAACTACTACGTTCACTTCAAACCCATTACATAAGACTAGTGTTTAAGAAAAATGGTAAAAGATTGCAAATATGTTAACAATTCTACTGATCTAGAAATAGAAATAACTGGTTTTCATCCTAATTAAGATGAAGAATATCACAAAAAGCCATTTGAATAGTCCTAGATCAGAAAAATCATGAACTGTTAAACTTTTAAAAAGATAAATTCCTGCTTTTGATCTACCTAAAAATGTGAAAGAGGATTTTCAACAACAATCTTGTTAAAATCAATGTTCAGATACAGAATAACAAACAAACATCTGGACGACTGCATGGATTTAGCAATAACATCGCATGTACCAGAGGGAGAAAAAAAAACTCTCAGAAGAAATGCAATGTTAAATTTCACATTAAAATATGATTTCCCTGTATTTAATTTTCATCTTGCTGAATTTTTTTGTAAATAATACAAAGAGTATACCTTTTCTTTAAGATATTATACCACACATTTTTATACTTTGTGTAATGCACTTATAACTGAAATATTAAAAGTGCAATATATAATTGCAGCTAGCCAAAATTTTATAAACTTAAAATTGGCTCCCATTAAGTTAAAGTTGTTAATAACTGCACCAAGGGAAGGAATGCAATTTTATTTCTTTGTCTGTATTTGGTTTCATTTTCATATAGAAAGAGTTAAAAATAGGTTACCTAGGTAACAAAATTTAAACACACATTTTCAGGAAAAATTACAGAATAACAGATTTTGTTTCCTTGAAGACACAACACCTCGCTATTCCAGCTATGATACAGACTGCATACTGTCATAGAGAAATTCCTTTCTTAAACAGGGAATTCATATACTTTAATCTGTTTTTACACAAGTACTGTTTATGACTAATCCATGGTCCAGGAGTAAAATACTTTATAGTACACCCATCTAAATTTTTCTTATTTCCGGTCATCTGTATAGACTGTTTACCTATCACGACTAAACTCCCAATCTGCATTCCAAATAACTCATACAATTCTTCAAGTCATATTTCATAGTCTATCATTTTTAATACCGCAGGTACTTGCTGAGCGCAGACTTGTAAAGCATGATTTCGCGTATAGCAGTACCTTAAAAGATCCCATTTTATTTGTCCACTGCTAGAATTTCATTCATACGTGGTGCAACATTCATCCATCAACACCGGAAAGAATTTATCTGCTACTTTAAACAATTTCCATCGACTGAAAATGAAGTCCGAAAAATGTTACAAATTTCAAAAGCAATCGATGCCGAAGAATTTTCACATATGAAAGACAGAGAAGTCAAACAATGAATCAGAAAATTACAAAAGAAGAATTGGGGTTTTATAAAACCCCTTGATAATAAAAGCGCTCATTATGAAGAAGAGCTTTTAACTGAAGATAAGATGAAGAAATTGTTAAATAACACAAAAAGCAATGTCTGATCTTCTAGCGAAGAATTACCCAATTAAAGAAAAAACATGTGCTCTTTACAGCGGCACGCATACAGTTGCATCAATCATTCTTATAAGCAAAAGACATCAGCTTTCTCAAAAAATATTTCTGTCATGCATTTGCCACAAGAGAACGGAAAGAAGTCCAAAAGAAACTTTCAGAGTGCTTTGCAAAACAAAGTGGAAAGTTATTCTGCAGAATTTTACTTCGATAATAATAAAACATCTCTGATTTGATTTCAAAACAAATTTTTATTTGTGAAATCAATTTTAAATAGATCTTCGCAAATAGGTTCATAAAACCTCCCAATATGCCAAAATAGTTCAGATTAAGGGGAAAATTTAATAAAGTATGCTTAAAACAACTAATAAAAAGCACATTTTGAGCAGCCTTAACAGAAGACAATTTGGCCCCACTAACTTTCATTACGAGTACTCATTAAATTTTTATTTACATTTCTTTTTTGTTCAACATTTAACTTTCAATGGTTTTAAGAGAAACAGCACTTGATAGACAGATTCTAAATTCGGAAAAAAACTGAAACAAAATTGGTTTATACACAGGCAGAGTAATTACACTGACCTGTTGGGAAGAGAAGACCCCGTTAGACAAGGAAAATATTAGGCCAGACAGAGAGGAAAATGCTTAGCCTCCTCCTCGTAATGCGAAAGGAGGCCACTTGGGAAAAAATTACACTACAGCAGTAATTTTGAAACCACTAAGAAGCAACAGAACTCTAACAAATCTCAGACTTCTGATAATTATAGTGTGATTAACAGTTCAACCTCACTTCGAATATTACAATACAATATAAAGAAAGAACCAATTCAGACACTTCAATATGGAATTCAAAACCTAAGAAATTAATGCATAGACGCTACCCTAAACATTCAAACATAATGTGAAGCGTTCACGTAAAATAAATAAGTAGTAAAACTCCAATATAAAGCAACATGTGAAAAGGGACCTACAAATTATAACATTCAAGCATTTCTAGTGAAAATAAAGTTAATATAAAACAAGAATTACCAGCCACAGATGTCTTTTCGCTCTGCACTATTTCTCCATTCTTTTTCTTTCATGATATGTTCTGCAATCCAAGAGTGCACAAAAATGATGACAAATTACACTAGAAGAGGCCAAGGATGGGGGAAGGAATCATTAGATTTTAACTACTTTGAAATTAAAGAATATCTATACACAAAGAGAAATATCTAATATTGTTTCTTAATATATAAAACTTCAAAAGTAGCCTTCTTTGTTCTAAATTCCAGCAATGTGCTACATTGTTACTAAAATCATGATTGCAGTCGATAGAAAAGCAAATGATTTTCCTTATACGACAGAAGTACAGTAAGCGAAAGAGGTTTTTAATGTATGGGTACAACATGAACAATGAAAGAAAAAAAATTATACAGTTATTACAGATACACAGAACAAAAGGGAAAATGATCTTCGAGAAAAGTAAATAATTTTAGCGCAGGTACAAAAATGGCACCGAAAGTCAATAAGCAGGTAATTTTAAATGACAAATAAACAAAATAAACTTTACTGTTAGCTTTGAAGCAGGTGTTATATATAAAACTATCTTAATTCACACACAGAATTAGTGACATAACAGATCAAAAAAGAGCTATACATATATACTTTTATGGCTTTTTTTTTAAGAAAGGGCTCAAAAACACCATTCTAAAAACAGATTTCGAAAAACATCTTGGAAACAAAAGTCATAAACCATCAAATAAATATTTCATTCAGAATTTTAATGCAAGAACCCTTTCTAATTTTAAGTTCTTTACTTAGGTACACTCATCCACGAGAGAGGACAGCTTAGTCTAATGTACAAGAAATTATCCTGTAATATTACCACGTCACTTTAATGAAATTATAGCAATATTTCACTCAGGGAAAGAACATAGTGTCTAGCTGCCCGGGATCGAGCCCCGCTTTAATACAGCAAGCCAAAACACATCAAATGCCATTGAATGATATACCATTTTGAAATGTTGCAAAAAATTTAAATAAAATTTCGTGAATGAGCTAATGAAATTACCTATATACTAAAATTTTGACCAAAAATTCAACAAAACTAAGATACTCTTTTTTTCTTTCGAAGGAATCAAAGTCATATACTAATGTAGGGATGCTCAACTTATTGTACTATAAATAACCTAAACATAGGAATGAAATTTTGTCAGCTATGTGAGATGTCCAATACCGAGAAATTCCATAAATTGTAGATTAGAACGTACCTCTCAAAACACAATTCAAATACTTTACTTTTAGTCTTGAAGCAGATGTTCTATATTAAACTGTCTTAGCTCACATACAGAATTAGTAATATAATAGCTCAAAATGTTGTAAGAACCAAACACGCATTATATAAACATTAAAAAAAAAAAAATCTACATACATTTATTAGTGTTACGAGGGTTTATTCTGAAATATTATAATGTCACTTGCAGTGAAATGATAGAAATTTTCACTCAGGGAAGGGACATTCTGTCTGGCTGCCTGGGTTCCATCCCAGCTTCTGTTACAAAAGTTTCATAGAAGAATTTTAAAAATCTAGAAACGAAACTTATGAAGAAATTATTGACCATAGTTGGTTCTATGATTTAGTCATTCTTACAGACATAATAACTAAAATCTTAAACTTGAGGGGGGAGGGAGAACTAAACTAAAGTTTTTGAATTTAAGGGTATTTTAAATTAATTTTAAATCAGAATTAATTTTGTAAAAATATTACACAAATATAAGGAATATACATTTTTACCATAATGCAATGTACATTTTGCCACTTTGAAAATCTGGAGAACTAAAGCGTGAAATATAAGAAAACTGAAACAAACATTTGGAAAATCTCATCGAGCTTAAATTAGTTTCTAAATTAGATGTTTTGAGTGTATTTAAAATTAGGCCAACTACTACGTTCACTTCAAACCCATTACATAAGACTAGTGTTTAAGAAAAATGGTAAAAGATTGCAAATATGTTAACAATTCTACTGATCTAGAAATAGAAATAACTGGTTTTCATCCTAATTAAGATGAAGAATATCACAAAAAGCCATTTGAATAGTCCTAGATCAGAAAAATCATGAACTGTTAAACTTTTAAAAAGATAAATTCCTGCTTTTGATCTACCTAAAAATGTGAAAGAGGATTTTCAACAACAATCTTGTTAAAATCAATGTTCAGATACAGAATAACAAACAAACATCTGGACGACTGCATGGATTTAGCAATAACATCGCATGTACCAGAGGGAGAAAAAAAAACTCTCAGAAGAAATGCAATGTTAAATTTCACATTAAAATATGATTTCCCTGTATTTAATTTTCATCTTGCTGAATTTTTTTGTAAATAATACAAAGAGTATACCTTTTCTTTAAGATATTATACCACACATTTTTATACTTTGTGTAATGCACTTATAACTGAAATATTAAAAGTGCAATATATAATTGCAGCTAGCCAAAATTTTATAAACTTAAAATTGGCTCCCATTAAGTTAAAGTTGTTAATAACTGCACCAAGGGAAGGAATGCAATTTTATTTCTTTGTCTGTATTTGGTTTCATTTTCATATAGAAAGAGTTAAAAATAGGTTACCTAGGTAACAAAATTTAAACACACATTTTCAGGAAAAATTACAGAATAACAGATTTTGTTTCCTTGAAGACACAACACCTCGCTATTCCAGCTATGATACAGACTGCATACTGTCATAGAGAAATTCCTTTCTTAAACAGGGAATTCATATACTTTAATCTGTTTTTACACAAGTACTGTTTATGATTAATCCATGGTCCAGGAGTAAAATACTTTATAGTACACCCATCTAAATTTTTCTTATTTCCGGTCATCTGTATAGACTGTTTACCTATCACGACTAAACTCCCAATCTGCATTCCAAATAACTCATACAATTCTTCAAGTCATATTTCATAGTCTATCATTTTTAATACCGCAGGTACTTGCTGAGCGCAGACTTGTAAAGCATGATTTCGCGTATAGCAGTACCTTAAAAGATCCCATTTTATTTGTCCACTGCTAGAATTTCATTCATACGTGGTGCAACATTCATCCATCAACACCGGAAAGAATTTATCTGCTACTTTAAACAATTTCCATCGACTGAAAATGAAGTCCGAAAAATCTTACAAATTTCAAAAGCAATCAATCGATGCCGAAGAATTTTCACATATGAAAGACAGAGAAGTCAAACAATGAATCAGAAAATTACAAAAGAAGAATTGGGGTTTTATAAAACCCCTTGATAATAAAAGCGCTCATTATGAAGAAGAGCTTTTAACTGAAGATAAGATGAAGAAATTGTTAAATAACACAAAAAGCAATGTCTGATCTTCTAGCGAAGAATTACCCAATTAAAGAAAAAACACGTGCTCTTTACAGCGGCACGCATACAGTTGCATCAATCATTCTTATAAGCAAAAGACATCAGCTTTCTCAAAAAATATTTCTGTCATGCATTTGCCACAAGAGAACGGAAAGAAGTCCAAAAGAAACTTTCAGAGTGCTTTGCAAAACAAAGTGGAAAGTTATTCTGCAGAATTTTACTTCGATAATAATAAAACATCTCTGATTTGATTTCAAAACGAATTTTTATTTGTGAAATCAATTTTAAATAGATCTTCGCAAATAGGTTCATAAAACCTCCCAATATGCCAAAATAGTTCAGATTAAGGGAAAAATTTAATAAAGTATGCTTAAAACAACTAATAAAAAGCACATTTTGAGCAGCCTTAACAGAAGACAATTTGGCCCCACTAACTTTCATTACGAGTACTCATTAAATTTTTATTTACATTTCTTTTTTGTTCAACATTTAACTTTCAATGGTTTTAAGAGAAACAGCACTTGATAGACAGATTCTAAATTCGGAAAAAAACTGAAACAAAATTGGTTTATACACAGGCAGAGTAATTACACTGACCTGTTGGGAAGAGAAGACCCCGTTAGACAAGGAAAATATTAGGCCAGACAGAGAGGAAAATGCTTAGCCTCCTCCTCGTAATGCGAAAGGAGGCCACTTGGGAAAAAATTACACTACAGCAGTAATTTTGAAACCACTAAGAAGCAACAGAACTCTAACAAATCTCAGACTTCTGATAATTATAGTGTGATTAACAGTTCAACCTCACTTCGAATATTACAATACAATATAAAGAAAGAACCAATTCAGACACTTCAATATGGAATTCAAAACCTAAGAAATTAATGCATAGACGCTACCCTAAACATTCAAACATAATGTGAAGCGTTCACGTAAAATAAATAAGTAGTAAAACTCCAATATAAAGCAACATGTGAAAAGGGACCTACAAATTATAACATTCAAGCATTTCTAGTGAAAATAAAGTTAATATAAAACAAGAATTACCAGCCACAGATGTCTTTTCGCTCTGCACTATTTCTCCATTCTTTTTCTTTCATGATATGTTCTGCAATCCAAGAGTGCACAAAAATGATGACAAATTACACTAGAAGAGGCCAAGGATGGGGGAAGGAATCATTAGATTTTAACTACTTTGAAATTAAAGAATATCTATACACAAAGAGAAATATCTAATATTGTTTCTTAATATATAAAACTTCAAAAGTAGCCTTCTTTGTTCTAAATTCCAGCAATGTGCTACATTGTTACTAAAATCATGATTGCAGTCGATAGAAAAGCAAATGATTTTCCTTATACGACAGAAGTACAGTAAGCGAAAGAGGTTTTTAATGTATGGGTACAACATGAACAATGAAAGAAAAAAAATTATACAGTTATTACAGATACACAGAACAAAAGGGAAAATGATCTTCGAGAAAAGTAAATAATTTTAGCGCAGGTACAAAAATGGCACCGAAAGTCAATAAGCAGGTAATTTTAAATGACAAATAAACAAAATAAACTTTACTGTTAGCTTTGAAGCAGGTGTTATATATAAAACTATCTTAATTCACACACAGAATTAGTGACATAACAGATCAAAAAAGAGCTATACATATATACTTTTATGGCTTTTTTTTTTTTTTTTTTTAAGAAAGGGCTCAAAAACACCATTCTAAAAACAGATTTCGAAAAACATCTTGGAAACAAAAGTCATAAACCATCAAATAAATATTTCATTCAGAATTTTAATGCAAGAACCCTTTCTAATTTTAAGTTCTTTACTTAGGTACACTCATCCACGAGAGAGGACAGCTTAGTCTAATGTACAAGAAATTATCCTGTAATATTACCACGTCACTTTAATGAAATTATAGCAATATTTCACTCAGGGAAAGAACATAGTGTCTAGCTGCCCGGGATCGAGCCCCGCTTTAATACAGCAAGCCAAAACACATCAAATGCCATTGAATGATATACCATTTTGAAATGTTGCAAAAAATTTAAATAAAATTTCGTGAATGAGCTAATGAAATTACCTATATACTAAAATTTTGACCAAAAATTCAACAAAACTAAGATACTCTTTTTTTCTTTCGAAGGAATCAAAGTCATATACTAATGTAGGGATGCTCAACTTATTGTACTATAAATAACCTAAACATAGGAATGAAATTTTGTCAGCTATGTGAGATGTCCAATACCGAGAAATTCCATAAATTGTAGATTAGAACGTACCTCTCAAAACACAATTCAAATACTTTACTTTTAGTCTTGAAGCAGATGTTCTATATTAAACTGTCTTAGCTCACATACAGAATTAGTAATATAATAGCTCAAAATGTTGTAAGAACCAAACACGCATTATATAAACATTAAAAAAAAAAAATCTACATACATTTATTAGTGTTACGAGGGTTTATTCTGAAATATTATAATGTCACTTGCAGTGAAATGATAGAAATTTTCACTCAGGGAAGGGACATTCTGTCTGGCTGCCTGGGTTCCATCCCAGCTTCTGTTACAAAAGTTTCATAGAAGAATTTTAAAAATCTAGAAACGAAACTTATGAAGAATTTATTGACCATAATTGGTTCTATGATTTAGTCATTCTTACAGACATAATAACTAAAATCTTAAACTTGAGGGGGGAGGGAGAACTAAACTAAAGTTTTTGAATTTAAGGGTATTTTAAATTAATTTTAAATCAGAATTAATTTTGTAAAAATATTACACAAATATAAGGAATATACATTTTTACCATAATGCAATGTACATTTTGCCACTTTGAAAATCTGGAGAACTAAAGCGTGAAATATAAGAAAACTGAAACAAACATTTGGAAAATCTCATCGAGCTTAAATTAGTTTCTAAATTAGATGTTTTGAGTGTATTTAAAATTAGGCCAACTACTACGTTCACTTCAAACCCATTACATAAGACTAGTGTTTAAGAAAAATGGTAAAAGATTGCAAATATGTTAACAATTCTACTGATCTAGAAATAGAAATAACTGGTTTTCATCCTAATTAAGATGAAGAATATCACAAAAAGCCATTTGAATAGTCCTAGATCAGAAAAATCATGAACTGTTAAACTTTTAAAAAGATAAATTCCTGCTTTTGATCTACCTAAAAATGTGAAAGAGAATTTTCAACAACAATCTTGTTAAAATCAATGTTCAGATACAGAATAACAAACAAACATCTGGACGACTGCATGGATTTAGCAATAACATCGCATGTACCAGAGGGAGAAAAAAAAACTCTCAGAAGAAATGCAATGTTAAATTTCACATTAAAATATGATTTCCCTGTATTTAATTTTCATCTTGCTGAATTTTTTTGTAAATAATACAAAGAGTATACCTTTTCTTTAAGATATTATACCACACATTTTTATACTTTGTGTAATGCACTTATAACTGAAATATTAAAAGTGCAATATATAATTGCAGCTAGCCAAAATTTTATAAACTTAAAATTGGCTCCCATTAAGTTAAAGTTGTTAATAACTGCACCAAGGGAAGGAATGCAATTTTATTTCTTTGTCTGTATTTGGTTTCATTTTCATATAGAAAGAGTTAAAAATAGGTTACCTAGGTAACAAAATTTAAACACACATTTTCAGGAAAAATTACAGAATAACAGATTTTGTTTCCTTGAAGACACAACACCTCGCTATTCCAGCTATGATACAGACTGCATACTGTCATAGAGAAATTCCTTTCTTAAACAGGGAATTCATATACTTTAATCTGTTTTTACACAAGTACTGTTTATGACTAATCCATGGTCCAGGAGTAAAATACTTTATAGTACACCCATCTAAATTTTTCTTATTTCCGGTCATCTGTATAGACTGTTTACCTATCACGACTAAACTCCCAATCTGCATTCCAAATAACTCATACAATTCTTCAAGTCATATTTCATAGTCTATCATTTTTAATACCGCAGGTACTTGCTGAGCGCAGACTTGTAAAGCATGATTTCGCGTATAGCAGTACCTTAAAAGATCCCATTTTATTTGTCCACTGCTAGAATTTCATTCATACGTGGTGCAACATTCATCCATCAACACCGGAAAGAATTTATCTGCTACTTTAAACAATTTCCATCGACTGAAAATGAAGTCCGAAAAATGTTACAAATTTCAAAAGCAATCGATGCCGAAGAATTTTCACATATGAAAGACAGAGAAGTCAAACAATGAATCAGAAAATTACAAAAGAAGAATTGGGGTTTTATAAAACCCCTTGATAATAAAAGCGCTCATTATGAAGAAGAGCTTTTAACTGAAGATAAGATGAAGAAATTGTTAAATAACACAAAAAGCAATGTCTGATCTTCTAGCGAAGAATTACCCAATTAAAGAAAAAACATGTGCTCTTTACAGCGGCACGCATACAGTTGCATCAATCATTCTTATAAGCAAAAGACATCAGCTTTCTCAAAAAATATTTCTGTCATGCATTTGCCACAAGAGAACGGAAAGAAGTCCAAAAGAAACTTTCAGAGTGCTTTGCAAAACAAAGTGGAAAGTTATTCTGCAGAATTTTACTTCGATAATAATAAAACATCTCTGATTTGATTTCAAAACAAATTTTTATTTGTGAAATCAATTTTAAATAGATCTTCGCAAATAGGTTCATAAAACCTCCCAATATGCCAAAATAGTTCAGATTAAGGGGAAAATTTAATAAAGTATGCTTAAAACAACTAATAAAAAGCACATTTTGAGCAGCCTTAACAGAAGACAATTTGGCCCCACTAACTTTCATTACGAGTACTCATTAAATTTTTATTTACATTTCTTTTTTGTTCAACATTTAACTTTCAATGGTTTTAAGAGAAACAGCACTTGATAGACAGATTCTAAATTCGGAAAAAAACTGAAACAAAATTGGTTTATACACAGGCAGAGTAATTACACTGACCTGTTGGGAAGAGAAGACCCCGTTAGACAAGGAAAATATTAGGCCAGACAGAGAGGAAAATGCTTAGCCTCCTCCTCGTAATGCGAAAGGAGGCCACTTGGGAAAAAATTACACTACAGCAGTAATTTTGAAACCACTAAGAAGCAACAGAACTCTAACAAATCTCAGACTTCTGATAATTATAGTGTGATTAACAGTTCAACCTCACTTCGAATATTACAATACAATATAAAGAAAGAACCAATTCAGACACTTCAATATGGAATTCAAAACCTAAGAAATTAATGCATAGACGCTACCCTAAACATTCAAACATAATGTGAAGCGTTCACGTAAAATAAATAAGTAGTAAAACTCCAATATAAAGCAACATGTGAAAAGGGACCTACAAATTATAACATTCAAGCATTTCTAGTGAAAATAAAGTTAATATAAAACAAGAATTACCAGCCACAGATGTCTTTTCGCTCTGCACTATTTCTCCATTCTTTTTCTTTCATGATATGTTCTGCAATCCAAGAGTGCACAAAAATGATGACAAATTACACTAGAAGAGGCCAAGGATGGGGGAAGGAATCATTAGATTTTAACTACTTTGAAATTAAAGAATATCTATACACAAAGAGAAATATCTAATATTGTTTCTTAATATATAAAACTTCGAAAGTAGCCTTCTTTGTTCTAAATTCCAGCAATGTGCTACATTGTTACTAAAATCATGATTGCAGTCGATAGAAAAGCAAATGATTTTCCTTATACGACAGAAGTACAGTAAGCGAAAGAGGTTTTTAATGTATGGGTACAACATGAACAATGAAAGAAAAAAAAATTATACAGTTATTACAGATACACAGAACAAAAGGGAAAATGATCTTCGAGAAAAGTAAATAATTTTAGCGCAGGTACAAAAATGGCACCGAAAGTCAATAAGCAGGTAATTTTAAATGACAAATAAACAAAATAAACTTTACTGTTAGCTTTGAAGCAGGTGTTATATATAAAACTATCTTAATTCACACACAGAATTAGTGACATAACAGATCAAAAAAGAGCTATACATATATACTTTTATGGCTTTTTTTTTTTTTTTTTTAAGAAAGGGCTCAAAAACACCATTCTAAAAACAGATTTCGAAAAACATCTTGGAAACAAAAGTCATAAACCATCAAATAAATATTTCATTCAGAATTTTAATGCAAGAACCCTTTCTAATTTTAAGTTCTTTACTTAGGTACACTCATCCACGAGAGAGGACAGCTTAGTCTAATGTACAAGAAATTATCCTGTAATATTACCACGTCACTTTAATGAAATTATAGCAATATTTCACTCAGGGAAAGAACATAGTGTCTAGCTGCCCGGGATCGAGCCCCGCTTTAATACAGCAAGCCAAAACGCATCAAATGCCATTGAATGATATACCATTTTGAAATGTTGCAAAAAATTTAAATAAAATTTCGTGAATGAGCTAATGCAATTACCTATATACTAAAATTTTGACCAAAAATTCAACAAAACTAAGATACTCTTTTTTTCTTTCGAAGGAATCAAAGTCATATACTAATGTAGGGATGCTCAACTTATTGTACTATAAATAACCTAAACATAGGAATGAAATTTTGTCAGCTATGTGAGATGTCCAATACCGAGAAATTCCATAAATTGTAGATTAGAACGTACCTCTCAAAACACAATTCAAATACTTTACTTTTAGTCTTGAAGCAGATGTTCTATATTAAACTGTCTTAGCTCACATACAGAATTAGTAATATAATAGCTCAAAATGTTGTAAGAACCAAACACGCATTATATAAACATTAAAAAAAAAAAATCTACATACATTTATTAGTGTTACGAGGGTTTATTCTGAAATATTATAATGTCACTTGCAGTGAAATGATAGAAATTTTCACTCAGGGAAGGGACATTCTGTCTGGCTGCCTGGGTTCCATCCCAGCTTCTGTTACAAAAGTTTCATAGAAGAATTTTAAAAATCTAGAAACGAAACTTATGAAGAAATTATTGACCATAATTGGTTCTATGATTTAGTCATTCTTACAGACATAATAACTAAAATCTTAAACTTGAGGGGGGAGGGAGAACTAAACTAAAGTTTTTGAATTTAAGGGTATTTTAAATTAATTTTAAATCAGAATTAATTTTGTAAAAATATTACACAAATATAAGGAATATACATTTTTACCATAATGCAATGTACATTTTGCCACTTTGAAAATCTGGAGAACTAAAGCGTGAAATATAAGAAAACTGAAACAAACATTTGGAAAATCTCATCGAGCTTAAATTAGTTTCTAAATTAGATGTTTTGAGTGTATTTAAAATTAGGCCAACTACTACGTTCACTTCAAACCCATTACATAAGACTAGTGTTTAAGAAAAATGGTAAAAGATTGCAAATATGTTAACAATTCTACTGATCTAGAAATAGAAATAACTGGTTTTCATCCTAATTAAGATGAAGAATATCACAAAAAGCCATTTGAATAGTCCTAGATCAGAAAAATCATGAACTGTTAAACTTTTAAAAAGATAAATTCCTGCTTTTGATCTACCTAAAAATGTGAAAGAGGATTTTCAACAACAATCTTGTTAAAATCAATGTTCAGATACAGAATAACAAACAAACATCTGGACGACTGCATGGATTTAGCAATAACATCGCATGTACCAGAGGGAGAAAAAAAAAACTCTCAGAAGAAATGCAATGTTAAATTTCACATTAAAATATGATTTCCCTGTATTTAATTTTCATCTTGCTGAATTTTTTTGTAAATAATACAAAGAGTATACCTTTTCTTTAAGATATTATACCACACATTTTTATACTTTGTGTAATGCACTTATAACTGAAATATTAAAAGTGCAATATATAATTGCAGCTAGCCAAAATTTTATAAACTTAAAATTGGCTCCCATTAAGTTAAAGTTGTTAATAACTGCACCAAGGGAAGGAATGCAATTTTATTTCTTTGTCTGTATTTGGTTTCATTTTCATATAGAAAGAGTTAAAAATAGGTTACCTAGGTAACAAAATTTAAACACACATTTTCAGGAAAAATTACAGAATAACAGATTTTGTTTCCTTGAAGACACAACACCTCGCTATTCCAGCTATGATACAGACTGCATACTGTCATAGAGAAATTCCTTTCTTAAACAGGGAATTCATATACTTTAATCTGTTTTTACACAAGTACTGTTTATGACTAATCCATGGTCCAGGAGTAAAATACTTTATAGTACACCCATCTAAATTTTTCTTATTTCCGGTCATCTGTATAGACTGTTTACCTATCACGACTAAACTCCCAATCTGCATTCCAAATAACTCATACAATTCTTCAAGTCATATTTCATAGTCTATCATTTTTAATACCGCAGGTACTTGCTGAGCGCAGACTTGTAAAGCATGATTTCGCGTATAGCAGTACCTTAAAAGATCCCATTTTATTTGTCCACTGCTAGAATTTCATTCATACGTGGTGCAACATTCATCCATCAACACCGGAAAGAATTTATCTGCTACTTTAAACAATTTCCATCGACTGAAAATGAAGTCCGAAAAATCTTACAAATTTCAAAAGCAATCGATGCCGAAGAATTTTCACATATGAAAGACAGAGAAGTCAAACAATGAATCAGAAAATTACAAAAGAAGAATTGGGGTTTTATAAAACCCCTTGATAATAAAAGCGCTCATTATGAAGAAGAGCTTTTAACTGAAGATAAGATGAAGAAATTGTTAAATAACACAAAAAGCAATGTCTGATCTTCTAGCGAAGAATTACCCAATTAAAGAAAAAACATGTGCTCTTTACAGCGGCACGCATACAGTTGCATCAATCATTCTTATAAGCAAAAGACATCAGCTTTCTCAAAAAATATTTCTGTCATGCATTTGCCACAAGAGAACGGAAAGAAGTCCAAAAGAAACTTTCAGAGTGCTTTGCAAAACAAAGTGGAAAGTTATTCTGCAGAATTTTACTTCGATAATAATAAAACATCTCTGATTTGATTTCAAAACGAATTTTTATTTGTGAAATCAATTTTAAATAGATCTTCGCAAATAGGTTCATAAAACCTCCCAATATGCCAAAATAGTTCAGATTAAGGGGAAAATTTAATAAAGTATGCTTAAAACAACTAATAAAAAGCACATTTTGAGCAGCCTTAACAGAAGACAATTTGGCCCCACTAACTTTCATTACGAGTACTCATTAAATTTTTATTTACATTTCTTTTTTGTTCAACATTTAACTTTCAATGGTTTTAAGAGAAACAGCACTTGATAGACAGATTCTAAATTCGGAAAAAAACTGAAACAAAATTGGTTTATACACAGGCAGAGTAATTACACTGACCTGTTGGGAAGAGAAGACCCCGTTAGACAAGGAAAATATTAGGCCAGACAGAGAGGAAAATGCTTAGCCTCCTCCTCGTAATGCGAAAGGAGGCCACTTGGGAAAAAATTACACTACAGCAGTAATTTTGAAACCACTAAGAAGCAACAGAACTCTAACAAATCTCAGACTTCTGATAATTATAGTGTGATTAACAGTTCAACCTCACTTCGAATATTACAATACAATATAAAGAAAGAACCAATTCAGACACTTCAATATGGAATTCAAAACCTAAGAAATTAATGCATAGACGCTACCCTAAACATTCAAACATAATGTGAAGCGTTCACGTAAAATAAATAAGTAGTAAAACTCCAATATAAAGCAACATGTGAAAAGGGACCTACAAATTATAACATTCAAGCATTTCTAGTGAAAATAAAGTTAATATAAAACAAGAATTACCAGCCACAGATGTCTTTTCGCTCTGCACTATTTCTCCATTCTTTTTCTTTCATGATATGTTCTGCAATCCAAGAGTGCACAAAAATGATGACAAATTACACTAGAAGAGGCCAAGGATGGGGGAAGGAATCATTAGATTTTAACTACTTTGAAATTAAAGAATATCTATACACAAAGAGAAATATCTAATATTGTTTCTTAATATATAAAACTTCAAAAGTAGCCTTCTTTGTTCTAAATTCCAGCAATGTGCTACATTGTTACTAAAATCATGATTGCAGTCGATAGAAAAGCAAATGATTTTCCTTATACGACAGAAGTACAGTAAGCGAAAGAGGTTTTTAATGTATGGGTACAACATGAACAATGAAAGAAAAAAAAATTATACAGTTATTACAGATACACAGAACAAAAGGGAAAATGATCTTCGAGAAAAGTAAATAATTTTAGCGCAGGTACAAAAATGGCACCGAAAGTCAATAAGCAGGTAATTTTAAATGACAAATAAACAAAATAAACTTTACTGTTAGCTTTGAAGCAGGTGTTATATATAAAACTATCTTAATTCACACACAGAATTAGTGACATAACAGATCAAAAAAGAGCTATACATATATACTTTTATGGCTTTTTTTTTTTTTTTTTTAAGAAAGGGCTCAAAAACACCATTCTAAAAACAGATTTCGAAAAACATCTTGGAAACAAAAGTCATAAACCATCAAATAAATATTTCATTCAGAATTTTAATGCAAGAACCCTTTCTAATTTTAAGTTCTTTACTTAGGTACACTCATCCACGAGAGAGGACAGCTTAGTCTAATGTACAAGAAATTATCCTGTAATATTACCACGTCACTTTAATGAAATTATAGCAATATTTCACTCAGGGAAAGAACATAGTGTCTAGCTGCCCGGGATCGAGCCCCGCTTTAATACAGCAAGCCAAAACGCATCAAATGCCATTGAATGATATACCATTTTGAAATGTTGCAAAAAATTTAAATAAAATTTCGTGAATGAGCTAATGCAATTACCTATATACTAAAATTTTGACCAAAAATTCAACAAAACTAAGATACTCTTTTTTTCTTTCGAAGGAATCAAAGTCATATACTAATGTAGGGATGCTCAACTTATTGTACTATAAATAACCTAAACATAGGAATGAAATTTTGTCAGCTATGTGAGATGTCCAATACCGAGAAATTCCATAAATTGTAGATTAGAACGTACCTCTCAAAACACAATTCAAATACTTTACTTTTAGTCTTGAAGCAGATGTTCTATATTAAACTGTCTTAGCTCACATACAGAATTAGTAATATAATAGCTCAAAATGTTGTAAGAACCAAACACGCATTATATAAACATTAAAAAAAAAAAATCTACATACATTTATTAGTGTTACGAGGGTTTATTCTGAAATATTATAATGTCACTTGCAGTGAAATGATAGAAATTTTCACTCAGGGAAGGGACATTCTGTCTGGCTGCCTGGGTTCCATCCCAGCTTCTGTTACAAAAGTTTCATAGAAGAATTTTAAAAATCTAGAAACGAAACTTATGAAGAAATTATTGACCATAATTGGTTCTATGATTTAGTCATTCTTACAGACATAATAACTAAAATCTTAAACTTGAGGGGGGAGGGAGAACTAAACTAAAGTTTTTGAATTTAAGGGTATTTTAAATTAATTTTAAATCAGAATTAATTTTGTAAAAATATTACACAAATATAAGGAATATACATTTTTACCATAATGCAATGTACATTTTGCCACTTTGAAAATCTGGAGAACTAAAGCGTGAAATATAAGAAAACTGAAACAAACATTTGGAAAATCTCATCGAGCTTAAATTAGTTTCTAAATTAGATGTTTTGAGTGTATTTAAAATTAGGCCAACTACTACGTTCACTTCAAACCCATTACATAAGACTAGTGTTTAAGAAAAATGGTAAAAGATTGCAAATATGTTAACAATTCTACTGATCTAGAAATAGAAATAACTGGTTTTCATCCTAATTAAGATGAAGAATATCACAAAAAGCCATTTGAATAGTCCTAGATCAGAAAAATCATGAACTGTTAAACTTTTAAAAAGATAAATTCCTGCTTTTGATCTACCTAAAAATGTGAAAGAGGATTTTCAACAACAATCTTGTTAAAATCAATGTTCAGATACAGAATAACAAACAAACATCTGGACGACTGCATGGATTTAGCAATAACATCGCATGTACCAGAGGGAGAAAAAAAAAACTCTCAGAAGAAATGCAATGTTAAATTTCACATTAAAATATGATTTCCCTGTATTTAATTTTCATCTTGCTGAATTTTTTTGTAAATAATACAAAGAGTATACCTTTTCTTTAAGATATTATACCACACATTTTTATACTTTGTGTAATGCACTTATAACTGAAATATTAAAAGTGCAATATATAATTGCAGCTAGCCAAAATTTTATAAACTTAAAATTGGCTCCCATTAAGTTAAAGTTGTTAATAACTGCACCAAGGGAAGGAATGCAATTTTATTTCTTTGTCTGTATTTGGTTTCATTTTCATATAGAAAGAGTTAAAAATAGGTTACCTAGGTAACAAAATTTAAACACACATTTTCAGGAAAAATTACAGAATAACAGATTTTGTTTCCTTGAAGACACAACACCTCGCTATTCCAGCTATGATACAGACTGCATACTGTCATAGAGAAATTCCTTTCTTAAACAGGGAATTCATATACTTTAATCTGTTTTTACACAAGTACTGTTTATGACTAATCCATGGTCCAGGAGTAAAATACTTTATAGTACACCCATCTAAATTTTTCTTATTTCCGGTCATCTGTATAGACTGTTTACCTATCACGACTAAACTCCCAATCTGCATTCCAAATAACTCATACAATTCTTCAAGTCATATTTCATAGTCTATCATTTTTAATACCGCAGGTACTTGCTGAGCGCAGACTTGTAAAGCATGATTTCGCGTATAGCAGTACCTTAAAAGATCCCATTTTATTTGTCCACTGCTAGAATTTCATTCATACGTGGTGCAACATTCATCCATCAACACCGGAAAGAATTTATCTGCTACTTTAAACAATTTCCATCGACTGAAAATGAAGTCCGAAAAATCTTACAAATTTCAAAAGCAATCGATGCCGAAGAATTTTCACATATGAAAGACAGAGAAGTCAAACAATGAATCAGAAAATTACAAAAGAAGAATTGGGGTTTTATAAAACCCCTTGATAATAAAAGCGTTCATTATGAAGAAGAGCTTTTAACTGAAGATAAGATGAAGAAATTGTTAAATAACACAAAAAGCAATGTCTGATCTTCTAGCGAAGAATTACCCAATTAAAGAAAAAACATGTGCTCTTTACAGCGGCACGCATACAGTTGCATCAATCATTCTTATAAGCAAAAGACATCAGCTTTCTCAAAAAATATTTCTGTCATGCATTTGCCACAAGAGAACGGAAAGAAGTCCAAAAGAAACTTTCAGAGTGCTTTGCAAAACAAAGTGGAAAGTTATTCTGCAGAATTTTACTTCGATAATAATAAAACATCTCTGATTTGATTTCAAAACGAATTTTTATTTGTGAAATCAATTTTAAATAGATCTTCGCAAATAGGTTCATAAAACCTCCCAATATGCCAAAATAGTTCAGATTAAGGGGAAAATTTAATAAAGTATGCTTAAAACAACTAATAAAAAGCACATTTTGAGCAGCCTTAACAGAAGACAATTTGGCCCCACTAACTTTCATTACGAGTACTCATTAAATTTTTATTTACATTTCTTTTTTGTTCAACATTTAACTTTCAATGGTTTTAAGAGAAACAGCACTTGATAGACAGATTCTAAATTCGGAAAAAAACTGAAACAAAATTGGTTTATACACAGGCAGAGTAATTACACTGACCTGTTGGGAAGAGAAGACCCCGTTAGACAAGGAAAATATTAGGCCAGACAGAGAGGAAAATGCTTAGCCTCCTCCTCGTAATGCGAAAGGAGGCCACTTGGGAAAAAATTACACTACAGCAGTAATTTTGAAACCACTAAGAAGCAACAGAACTCTAACAAATCTCAGACTTCTGATAATTATAGTGTGATTAACAGTTCAACCTCACTTCGAATATTACAATACAATATAAAGAAAGAACCAATTCAGACACTTCAATATGGAATTCAAAACCTAAGAAATTAATGCATAGACGCTACCCTAAACATTCAAACATAATGTGAAGCGTTCACGTAAAATAAATAAGTAGTAAAACTCCAATATAAAGCAACATGTGAAAAGGGACCTACAAATTATAACATTCAAGCATTTCTAGTGAAAATAAAGTTAATATAAAACAAGAATTACCAGCCACAGATGTCTTTTCGCTCTGCACTATTTCTCCATTCTTTTTCTTTCATGATATGTTCTGCAATCCAAGAGTGCACAAAAATGATGACAAATTACACTAGAAGAGGCCAAGGATGGGGGAAGGAATCATTAGATTTTAACTACTTTGAAATTAAAGAATATCTATACACAAAGAGAAATATCTAATATTGTTTCTTAATATATAAAACTTCGAAAGTAGCCTTCTTTGTTCTAAATTCCAGCAATGTGCTACATTGTTACTAAAATCATGATTGCAGTCGATAGAAAAGCAAATGATTTTCCTTATACGACAGAAGTACAGTAAGCGAAAGAGGTTTTTAATGTATGGGTACAACATGAACAATGAAAGAAAAAAAAATTATACAGTTATTACAGATACACAGAACAAAAGGGAAAATGATCTTCGAGAAAAGTAAATAATTTTAGCGCAGGTACAAAAATGGCACCGAAAGTCAATAAGCAGGTAATTTTAAATGACAAATAAACAAAATAAACTTTACTGTTAGCTTTGAAGCAGGTGTTATATATAAAACTATCTTAATTCACACACAGAATTAGTGACATAACAGATCAAAAAAGAGCTATACATATATACTTTTATGGCTTTTTTTTTTTTTTTTTTAAGAAAGGGCTCAAAAACACCATTCTAAAAACAGATTTCGAAAAACATCTTGGAAACAAAAGTCATAAACCATCAAATAAATATTTCATTCAGAATTTTAATGCAAGAACCCTTTCTAATTTTAAGTTCTTTACTTAGGTACACTCATCCACGAGAGAGGACAGCTTAGTCTAATGTACAAGAAATTATCCTGTAATATTACCACGTCACTTTAATGAAATTATAGCAATATTTCACTCAGGGAAAGAACATAGTGTCTAGCTGCCCGGGATCGAGCCCCGCTTTAATACAGCAAGCCAAAACGCATCAAATGCCATTGAATGATATACCATTTTGAAATGTTGCAAAAAATTTAAATAAAATTTCGTGAATGAGCTAATGCAATTACCTATATACTAAAATTTTGACCAAAAATTCAACAAAACTAAGATACTCTTTTTTTCTTTCGAAGGAATCAAAGTCATATACTAATGTAGGGATGCTCAACTTATTGTACTATAAATAACCTAAACATAGGAATGAAATTTTGTCAGCTATGTGAGATGTCCAATACCGAGAAATTCCATAAATTGTAGATTAGAACGTACCTCTCAAAACACAATTCAAATACTTTACTTTTAGTCTTGAAGCAGATGTTCTATATTAAACTGTCTTAGCTCACATACAGAATTAGTAATATAATAGCTCAAAATGTTGTAAGAACCAAACACGCATTATATAAACATTAAAAAAAAAAAATCTACATACATTTATTAGTGTTACGAGGGTTTATTCTGAAATATTATAATGTCACTTGCAGTGAAATGATAGAAATTTTCACTCAGGGAAGGGACATTCTGTCTGGCTGCCTGGGTTCCATCCCAGCTTCTGTTACAAAAGTTTCATAGAAGAATTTTAAAAATCTAGAAACGAAACTTATGAAGAAATTATTGACCATAATTGGTTCTATGATTTAGTCATTCTTACAGACATAATAACTAAAATCTTAAACTTGAGGGGGGAGGGAGAACTAAACTAAAGTTTTTGAATTTAAGGGTATTTTAAATTAATTTTAAATCAGAATTAATTTTGTAAAAATATTACACAAATATAAGGAATATACATTTTTACCATAATGCAATGTACATTTTGCCACTTTGAAAATCTGGAGAACTAAAGCGTGAAATATAAGAAAACTGAAACAAACATTTGGAAAATCTCATCGAGCTTAAATTAGTTTCTAAATTAGATGTTTTGAGTGTATTTAAAATTAGGCCAACTACTACGTTCACTTCAAACCCATTACATAAGACTAGTGTTTAAGAAAAATGGTAAAAGATTGCAAATATGTTAACAATTCTACTGATCTAGAAATAGAAATAACTGGTTTTCATCCTAATTAAGATGAAGAATATCACAAAAAGCCATTTGAATAGTCCTAGATCAGAAAAATCATGAACTGTTAAACTTTTAAAAAGATAAATTCCTGCTTTTGATCTACCTAAAAATGTGAAAGAGGATTTTCAACAACAATCTTGTTAAAATCAATGTTCAGATACAGAATAACAAACAAACATCTGGACGACTGCATGGATTTAGCAATAACATCGCATGTACCAGAGGGAGAAAAAAAAAACTCTCAGAAGAAATGCAATGTTAAATTTCACATTAAAATATGATTTCCCTGTATTTAATTTTCATCTTGCTGAATTTTTTTGTAAATAATACAAAGAGTATACCTTTTCTTTAAGATATTATACCACACATTTTTATACTTTGTGTAATGCACTTATAACTGAAATATTAAAAGTGCAATATATAATTGCAGCTAGCCAAAATTTTATAAACTTAAAATTGGCTCCCATTAAGTTAAAGTTGTTAATAACTGCACCAAGGGAAGGAATGCAATTTTATTTCTTTGTCTGTATTTGGTTTCATTTTCATATAGAAAGAGTTAAAAATAGGTTACCTAGGTAACAAAATTTAAACACACATTTTCAGGAAAAATTACAGAATAACAGATTTTGTTTCCTTGAAGACACAACACCTCGCTATTCCAGCTATGATACAGACTGCATACTGTCATAGAGAAATTCCTTTCTTAAACAGGGAATTCATATACTTTAATCTGTTTTTACACAAGTACTGTTTATGACTAATCCATGGTCCAGGAGTAAAATACTTTATAGTACACCCATCTAAATTTTTCTTATTTCCGGTCATCTGTATAGACTGTTTACCTATCACGACTAAACTCCCAATCTGCATTCCAAATAACTCATACAATTCTTCAAGTCATATTTCATAGTCTATCATTTTTAATACCGCAGGTACTTGCTGAGCGCAGACTTGTAAAGCATGATTTCGCGTATAGCAGTACCTTAAAAGATCCCATTTTATTTGTCCACTGCTAGAATTTCATTCATACGTGGTGCAACATTCATCCATCAACACCGGAAAGAATTTATCTGCTACTTTAAACAATTTCCATCGACTGAAAATGAAGTCCGAAAAATCTTACAAATTTCAAAAGCAATCGATGCCGAAGAATTTTCACATATGAAAGACAGAGAAGTCAAACAATGAATCAGAAAATTACAAAAGAAGAATTGGGGTTTTATAAAACCCCTTGATAATAAAAGCGCTCATTATGAAGAAGAGCTTTTAACTGAAGATAAGATGAAGAAATTGTTAAATAACACAAAAAGCAATGTCTGATCTTCTAGCGAAGAATTACCCAATTAAAGAAAAAACATGTGCTCTTTACAGCGGCACGCATACAGTTGCATCAATCATTCTTATAAGCAAAAGACATCAGCTTTCTCAAAAAATATTTCTGTCATGCATTTGCCACAAGAGAACGGAAAGAAGTCCAAAAGAAACTTTCAGAGTGCTTTGCAAAACAAAGTGGAAAGTTATTCTGCAGAATTTTACTTCGATAATAATAAAACATCTCTGATTTGATTTCAAAACGAATTTTTATTTGTGAAATCAATTTTAAATAGATCTTCGCAAATAGGTTCATAAAACCTCCCAATATGCCAAAATAGTTCAGATTAAGGGGAAAATTTAATAAAGTATGCTTAAAACAACTAATAAAAAGCACATTTTGAGCAGCCTTAACAGAAGACAATTTGGCCCCACTAACTTTCATTACGAGTACTCATTAAATTTTTATTTACATTTCTTTTTTGTTCAACATTTAACTTTCAATGGTTTTAAGAGAAACAGCACTTGATAGACAGATTCTAAATTCGGAAAAAAACTGAAACAAAATTGGTTTATACACAGGCAGAGTAATTACACTGACCTGTTGGGAAGAGAAGACCCCGTTAGACAAGGAAAATATTAGGCCAGACAGAGAGGAAAATGCTTAGCCTCCTCCTCGTAATGCGAAAGGAGGCCACTTGGGAAAAAATTACACTACAGCAGTAATTTTGAAACCACTAAGAAGCAACAGAACTCTAACAAATCTCAGACTTCTGATAATTATAGTGTGATTAACAGTTCAACCTCACTTCGAATATTACAATACAATATAAAGAAAGAACCAATTCAGACACTTCAATATGGAATTCAAAACCTAAGAAATTAATGCATAGACGCTACCCTAAACATTCAAACATAATGTGAAGCGTTCACGTAAAATAAATAAGTAGTAAAACTCCAATATAAAGCAACATGTGAAAAGGGACCTACAAATTATAACATTCAAGCATTTCTAGTGAAAATAAAGTTAATATAAAACAAGAATTACCAGCCACAGATGTCTTTTCGCTCTGCACTATTTCTCCATTCTTTTTCTTTCATGATATGTTCTGCAATCCAAGAGTGCACAAAAATGATGACAAATTACACTAGAAGAGGCCAAGGATGGGGGAAGGAATCATTAGATTTTAACTACTTTGAAATTAAAGAATATCTATACACAAAGAGAAATATCTAATATTGTTTCTTAATATATAAAACTTCGAAAGTAGCCTTCTTTGTTCTAAATTCCAGCAATGTGCTACATTGTTACTAAAATCATGATTGCAGTCGATAGAAAAGCAAATGATTTTCCTTATACGACAGAAGTACAGTAAGCGAAAGAGGTTTTTAATGTATGGGTACAACATGAACAATGAAAGAAAAAAAAATTATACAGTTATTACAGATACACAGAACAAAAGGGAAAATGATCTTCGAGAAAAGTAAATAATTTTAGCGCAGGTACAAAAATGGCACCGAAAGTCAATAAGCAGGTAATTTTAAATGACAAATAAACAAAATAAACTTTACTGTTAGCTTTGAAGCAGGTGTTATATATAAAACTATCTTAATTCACACACAGAATTAGTGACATAACAGATCAAAAAAGAGCTATACATATATACTTTTATGGCTTTTTTTTTTTTTTTTTTTTTTTTAAGAAAGGGCTCAAAAACACCATTCTAAAAACAGATTTCGAAAAACATCTTGGAAACAAAAGTCATAAACCATCAAATAAATATTTCATTCAGAATTTTAATGCAAGAACCCTTTCTAATTTTAAGTTCTTTACTTAGGTACACTCATCCACGAGAGAGGACAGCTTAGTCTAATGTACAAGAAATTATCCTGTAATATTACCACGTCACTTTAATGAAATTATAGCAATATTTCACTCAGGGAAAGAACATAGTGTCTAGCTGCCCGGGATCGAGCCCCGCTTTAATACAGCAAGCCAAAACACATCAAATGCCATTGAATGATATACCATTTTGAAATGTTGCAAAAAATTTAAATAAAATTTCGTGAATGAGCTAATGCAATTACCTATATACTAAAATTTTGACCAAAAATTCAACAAAACTAAGATACTCTTTTTTTCTTTCGAAGGAATCAAAGTCATATACTAATGTAGGGATGCTCAACTTATTGTACTATAAATAACCTAAACATAGGAATGAAATTTTGTCAGCTATGTGAGATGTCCAATACCGAGAAATTCCATAAATTGTAGATTAGAACGTACCTCTCAAAACACAATTCAAATACTTTACTTTTAGTCTTGAAGCAGATGTTCTATATTAAACTGTCTTAGCTCACATACAGAATTAGTAATATAATAGCTCAAAATGTTGTAAGAACCAAACACGCATTATATAAACATTAAAAAAAAAAAAATCTACATACATTTATTAGTGTTACGAGGGTTTATTCTGAAATATTATAATGTCACTTGCAGTGAAATGATAGAAATTTTCACTCAGGGAAGGGACATTCTGTCTGGCTGCCTGGGTTCCATCCCAGCTTCTGTTACAAAAGTTTCATAGAAGAATTTTAAAAATCTAGAAACGAAACTTATGAAGAAATTATTGACCATAATTGGTTCTATGATTTAGTCATTCTTACAGACATAATAACTAAAATCTTAAACTTGAGGGGGGAGGGAGAACTAAACTAAAGTTTTTGAATTTAAGGGTATTTTAAATTAATTTTAAATCAGAATTAATTTTGTAAAAATATTACACAAATATAAGGAATATACATTTTTACCATAATGCAATGTACATTTTGCCACTTTGAAAATCTGGAGAATTAAAGCGTGAAATATAAGAAAACTGAAACAAACATTTGGAAAATCTCATCGAGCTTAAATTAGTTTCTAAATTAGATGTTTTGAGTGTATTTAAAATTAGGCCAACTACTACGTTCACTTCAAACCCATTACATAAGACTAGTGTTTAAGAAAAATGGTAAAAGATTGCAAATATGTTAACAATTCTACTGATCTAGAAATAGAAATAACTGGTTTTCATCCTAATTAAGATGAAGAATATCACAAAAAGCCATTTGAATAGTCCTAGATCAGAAAAATCATGAACTGTTAAACTTTTAAAAAGATAAATTCCTGCTTTTGATCTACCTAAAAATGTGAAAGAGGATTTTCAACAACAATCTTGTTAAAATCAATGTTCAGATACAGAATAACAAACAAACATCTGGACGACTGCATGGATTTAGCAATAACATCGCATGTACCAGAGGGAGAAAAAAAAAACTCTCAGAAGAAATGCAATGTTAAATTTCACATTAAAATATGATTTCCCTGTATTTAATTTTCATCTTGCTGAATTTTTTTGTAAATAATACAAAGAGTATACCTTTTCTTTAAGATATTATACCACACATTTTTATACTTTGTGTAATGCACTTATAACTGAAATATTAAAAGTGCAATATATAATTGCAGCTAGCCAAAATTTTATAAACTTAAAATTGGCTCCCATTAAGTTAAAGTTGTTAATAACTGCACCAAGGGAAGGAATGCAATTTTATTTCTTTGTCTGTATTTGGTTTCATTTTCATATAGAAAGAGTTAAAAATAGGTTACCTAGGTAACAAAATTTAAACACACATTTTCAGGAAAAATTACAGAATAACAGATTTTGTTTCCTTGAAGACACAACACCTCGCTATTCCAGCTATGATACAGACTGCATACTGTCATAGAGAAATTCCTTTCTTAAACAGGGAATTCATATACTTTAATCTGTTTTTACACAAGTACTGTTTATGACTAATCCATGGTCCAGGAGTAAAATACTTTATAGTACACCCATCTAAATTTTTCTTATTTCCGGTCATCTGTATAGACTGTTTACCTATCACGACTAAACTCCCAATCTGCATTCCAAATAACTCATACAATTCTTCAAGTCATATTTCATAGTCTATCATTTTTAATACCGCAGGTACTTGCTGAGCGCAGACTTGTAAAGCATGATTTCGCGTATAGCAGTACCTTAAAAGATCCCATTTTATTTGTCCACTGCTAGAATTTCATTCATACGTGGTGCAACATTCATCCATCAACACCGGAAAGAATTTATCTGCTACTTTAAACAATTTCCATCGACTGAAAATGAAGTCCGAAAAATCTTACAAATTTCAAAAGCAATCGATGCCGAAGAATTTTCACATATGAAAGACAGAGAAGTCAAACAATGAATCAGAAAATTACAAAAGAAGAATTGGGGTTTTATAAAACCCCTTGATAATAAAAGCGCTCATTATGAAGAAGAGCTTTTAACTGAAGATAAGATGAAGAAATTGTTAAATAACACAAAAAGCAATGTCTGATCTTCTAGCGAAGAATTACCCAATTAAAGAAAAAACATGTGCTCTTTACAGCGGCACGCATACAGTTGCATCAATCATTCTTATAAGCAAAAGACATCAGCTTTCTCAAAAAATATTTCTGTCATGCATTTGCCACAAGAGAACGGAAAGAAGTCCAAAAGAAACTTTCAGAGTGCTTTGCAAAACAAAGTGGAAAGTTATTCTGCAGAATTTTACTTCGATAATAATAAAACATCTCTGATTTGATTTCAAAACGAATTTTTATTTGTGAAATCAATTTTAAATAGATCTTCGCAAATAGGTTCATAAAACCTCCCAATATGCCAAAATAGTTCAGATTAAGGGGAAAATTTAATAAAGTATGCTTAAAACAACTAATAAAAAGCACATTTTGAGCAGCCTTAACAGAAGACAATTTGGCCCCACTAACTTTCATTACGAGTACTCATTAAATTTTTATTTACATTTCTTTTTTGTTCAACATTTAACTTTCAATGGTTTTAAGAGAAACAGCACTTGATAGACAGATTCTAAATTCGGAAAAAAACTGAAACAAAATTGGTTTATACACAGGCAGAGTAATTACACTGACCTGTTGGGAAGAGAAGACCCCGTTAGACAAGGAAAATATTAGGCCAGACAGAGAGGAAAATGCTTAGCCTCCTCCTCGTAATGCGAAAGGAGGCCACTTGGGAAAAAATTACACTACAGCAGTAATTTTGAAACCACTAAGAAGCAACAGAACTCTAACAAATCTCAGACTTCTGATAATTATAGTGTGATTAACAGTTCAACCTCACTTCGAATATTACAATACAATATAAAGAAAGAACCAATTCAGACACTTCAATATGGAATTCAAAACCTAAGAAATTAATGCATAGACGCTACCCTAAACATTCAAACATAATGTGAAGCGTTCACGTAAAATAAATAAGTAGTAAAACTCCAATATAAAGCAACATGTGAAAAGGGACCTACAAATTATAACATTCAAGCATTTCTAGTGAAAATAAAGTTAATATAAAACAAGAATTACCAGCCACAGATGTCTTTTCGCTCTGCACTATTTCTCCATTCTTTTTCTTTCATGATATGTTCTGCAATCCAAGAGTGCACAAAAATGATGACAAATTACACTAGAAGAGGCCAAGGATGGGGGAAGGAATCATTAGATTTTAACTACTTTGAAATTAAAGAATATCTATACACAAAGAGAAATATCTAATATTGTTTCTTAATATATAAAACTTCGAAAGTAGCCTTCTTTGTTCTAAATTCCAGCAATGTGCTACATTGTTACTAAAATCATGATTGCAGTCGATAGAAAAGCAAATGATTTTCCTTATACGACAGAAGTACAGTAAGCGAAAGAGGTTTTTAATGTATGGGTACAACATGAACAATGAAAGAAAAAAAAATTATACAGTTATTACAGATACACAGAACAAAAGGGAAAATGATCTTCGAGAAAAGTAAATAATTTTAGCGCAGGTACAAAAATGGCACCGAAAGTCAATAAGCAGGTAATTTTAAATGACAAATAAACAAAATAAACTTTACTGTTAGCTTTGAAGCAGGTGTTATATATAAAACTATCTTAATTCACACACAGAATTAGTGACATAACAGATCAAAAAAGAGCTATACATATATACTTTTATGGCTTTTTTTTTTTTTTTTTTTTTTTTAAGAAAGGGCTCAAAAACACCATTCTAAAAACAGATTTCGAAAAACATCTTGGAAACAAAAGTCATAAACCATCAAATAAATATTTCATTCAGAATTTTAATGCAAGAACCCTTTCTAATTTTAAGTTCTTTACTTAGGTACACTCATCCACGAGAGAGGACAGCTTAGTCTAATGTACAAGAAATTATCCTGTAATATTACCACGTCACTTTAATGAAATTATAGCAATATTTCACTCAGGGAAAGAACATAGTGTCTAGCTGCCCGGGATCGAGCCCCGCTTTAATACAGCAAGCCAAAACACATCAAATGCCATTGAATGATATACCATTTTGAAATGTTGCAAAAAATTTAAATAAAATTTCGTGAATGAGCTAATGCAATTACCTATATACTAAAATTTTGACCAAAAATTCAACAAAACTAAGATACTCTTTTTTTCTTTCGAAGGAATCAAAGTCATATACTAATGTAGGGATGCTCAACTTATTGTACTATAAATAACCTAAACATAGGAATGAAATTTTGTCAGCTATGTGAGATGTCCAATACGAGAAATTCCATAAATTGTAGATTAGAACGTACCTCTCAAAACACAATTCAAATACTTTACTTTAGTCTTGAAGCAGATGTTCTATATTAAACTGTCTTAGCTCACATACAGAATTAGTAATATAATAGCTCAAAATGTTGTAAGAACCAAACACGCATTATATAAACATTAAAAAAAAAAAATCTACATACATTTATTAGTGTTACGAGGGTTTATTCTGAAATATTATAATGTCACTTGCAGTGAAATGATAGAAATTTTCACTCAGGGAGAGGGACATTCTGTCTGGCTGCCTGGGTTCCATCCCAGCTTCTGTTACAAAAGTTTCATAGAAGAATTTTAAAAATCTAGAAACGAAACTTATGAAGAAATTATTGACCATAATTGGTTCTATGATTTAGTCATTCTTACAGACATAATAACTAAAATCTTAAACTTGAGGGGGGAGGGAGAACTAAACTAAAGTTTTTGAATTAAGGGTATTTTAAATTAATTTTAAATCAGAATTAATTTTGTAAAAATATTACACAAATATAAGGAATATACATTTTTACCATAATGCAATGTACATTTTGCCACTTTGAAATCTGGAGAATTAAAGCGTGAAATATAAGAAAACTGAAACAAACATTTGGAAAATCTCATCGAGCTTAAATTAGTTTCTAAATTAGATGTTTTGAGTGTATTTAAAATTAGGCCAACTACTACGTTCACTTCAAACCCATTACATAAGACTAGTGTTTAAGAAAAATGGTAAAAGATTGCAACAAATATGTTAACAATTCTACTGATCTAGAAATAGAAATAACTGGTTTTCATCCTAATTAAGATGAAGAATATCACAAAAAGCCATTTGAATAGTCCTAGATCAGAAAAATCATGAACTGTTAAACTTTTAAAAAGATAAATTCCTGCTTTTGATCTACCTAAAAATGTGAAAGAGGATTTTCAACAACAATCTTGTTAAAATCAATGTTCAGATACAGAATAACAAACAAACATCTGGACGACTGCATGGATTTAGCAATAACATCGCATGTACCAGAGGGAGAAAAAAAAAACTCTCAGAAGAAATGCAATGTTAAATTTCACATTAAAATATGATTTCCCTGTATTTAATTTTCATCTTGCTGAATTTTTTTGTAAATAATACAAAGAGTATACCTTTTCTTTAAGATATTATACCACACATTTTTATACTTTGTGTAATGCACTTATAACTGAAATATTAAAAGTGCAATATATAATTGCAGCTAGCCAAAATTTTATAAACTTAAAATTGGCTCCCATTAAGTTAAAGTTGTTAATAACTGCACCAAGGGAAGGAATGCAATTTTATTTCTTTGTCTGTATTTGGTTTCATTTTCATATAGAAAGAGTTAAAAATAGGTTACCTAGGTAACAAAATTTAAACACACATTTTCAGGAAAAATTACAGAATAACAGATTTTGTTTCCTTGAAGACACAACACCTCGCTATTCCAGCTATGATACAGACTGCATACTGTCATAGAGAAATTCCTTTCTTAAACAGGGAATTCATATACTTTAATCTGTTTTTACACAAGTACTGTTTATGACTAATCCATGGTCCAGGAGTAAAATACTTTATAGTACACCCATCTAAATTTTTCTTATTTCCGGTCATCTGTATAGACTGTTTACCTATCACGACTAAACTCCCAATCTGCATTCCAAATAACTCATACAATTCTTCAAGTCATATTTCATAGTCTATCATTTTTAATACCGCAGGTACTTGCTGAGCGCAGACTTGTAAAGCATGATTTCGCGTATAGCAGTACCTTAAAAGATCCCATTTTATTTGTCCACTGCTAGAATTTCATTCATACGTGGTGCAACATTCATCCATCAACACCGGAAAGAATTTATCTGCTACTTTAAACAATTTCCATCGACTGAAAATGAAGTCCGAAAAATCTTACAAATTTCAAAAGCAATCGATGCCGAAGAATTTTCACATATGAAAGACAGAGAAGTCAAACAATGAATCAGAAAATTACAAAAGAAGAATTGGGGTTTTATAAAACCCCTTGATAATAAAAGCGCTCATTATGAAGAAGAGCTTTTAACTGAAGATAAGATGAAGAAATTGTTAAATAACACAAAAAGCAATGTCTGATCTTCTAGCGAAGAATTACCCAATTAAAGAAAAAACATGTGCTCTTTACAGCGGCACGCATACAGTTGCATCAATCATTCTTATAAGCAAAAGACATCAGCTTTCTCAAAAAATATTTCTGTCATGCATTTGCCACAAGAGAACGGAAAGAAGTCCAAAAGAAACTTTCAGAGTGCTTTGCAAAACAAAGTGGAAAGTTATTCTGCAGAATTTTACTTCGATAATAATAAAACATCTCTGATTTGATTTCAAAACGAATTTTTATTTGTGAAATCAATTTTAAATAGATCTTCGCAAATAGGTTCATAAAACCTCCCAATATGCCAAAATAGTTCAGATTAAGGGGAAAATTTAATAAAGTATGCTTAAAACAACTAATAAAAAGCACATTTTGAGCAGCCTTAACAGAAGACAATTTGGCCCCACTAACTTTCATTACGAGTACTCATTAAATTTTTATTTACATTTCTTTTTTGTTCAACATTTAACTTTCAATGGTTTTAAGAGAAACAGCACTTGATAGACAGATTCTAAATTCGGAAAAAAACTGAAACAAAATTGGTTTATACACAGGCAGAGTAATTACACTGACCTGTTGGGAAGAGAAGACCCCGTTAGACAAGGAAAATATTAGGCCAGACAGAGAGGAAAATGCTTAGCCTCCTCCTCGTAATGCGAAAGGAGGCCACTTGGGAAAAAATTACACTACAGCAGTAATTTTGAAACCACTAAGAAGCAACAGAACTCTAACAAATCTCAGACTTCTGATAATTATAGTGTGATTAACAGTTCAACCTCACTTCGAATATTACAATACAATATAAAGAAAGAACCAATTCAGACACTTCAATATGGAATTCAAAACCTAAGAAATTAATGCATAGACGCTACCCTAAACATTCAAACATAATGTGAAGCGTTCACGTAAAATAAATAAGTAGTAAAACTCCAATATAAAGCAACATGTGAAAAGGGACCTACAAATTATAACATTCAAGCATTTCTAGTGAAAATAAAGTTAATATAAAACAAGAATTACCAGCCACAGATGTCTTTTCGCTCTGCACTATTTCTCCATTCTTTTTCTTTCATGATATGTTCTGCAATCCAAGAGTGCACAAAAATGATGACAAATTACACTAGAAGAGGCCAAGGATGGGGGAAGGAATCATTAGATTTTAACTACTTTGAAATTAAAGAATATCTATACACAAAGAGAAATATCTAATATTGTTTCTTAATATATAAAACTTCGAAAGTAGCCTTCTTTGTTCTAAATTCCAGCAATGTGCTACATTGTTACTAAAATCATGATTGCAGTCGATAGAAAAGCAAATGATTTTCCTTATACGACAGAAGTACAGTAAGCGAAAGAGGTTTTTAATGTATGGGTACAACATGAACAATGAAAGAAAAAAAAATTATACAGTTATTACAGATACACAGAACAAAAGGGAAAATGATCTTCGAGAAAAGTAAATAATTTTAGCGCAGGTACAAAAATGGCACCGAAAGTCAATAAGCAGGTAATTTTAAATGACAAATAAACAAAATAAACTTTACTGTTAGCTTTGAAGCAGGTGTTATATATAAAACTATCTTAATTCACACACAGAATTAGTGACATAACAGATCAAAAAAGAGCTATACATATATACTTTTATGGCTTTTTTTTTTTTTTTTTTTTTTTAAGAAAGGGCTCAAAAACACCATTCTAAAAACAGATTTCGAAAAACATCTTGGAAACAAAAGTCATAAACCATCAAATAAATATTTCATTCAGAATTTTAATGCAAGAACCCTTTCTAATTTTAAGTTCTTTACTTAGGTACACTCATCCACGAGAGAGGACAGCTTAGTCTAATGTACAAGAAATTATCCTGTAATATTACCACGTCACTTTAATGAAATTATAGCAATATTTCACTCAGGGAAAGAACATAGTGTCTAGCTGCCCGGGATCGAGCCCCGCTTTAATACAGCAAGCCAAAACACATCAAATGCCATTGAATGATATACCATTTTGAAATGTTGCAAAAAATTTAAATAAAATTTCGTGAATGAGCTAATGAAATTACCTATATACTAAAATTTTGACCAAAAATTCAACAAAACTAAGATACTCTTTTTTTCTTTCGAAGGAATCAAAGTCATATACTAATGTAGGGATGCTCAACTTATTGTACTATAAATAACCTAAACATAGGAATGAAATTTTGTCAGCTATGTGAGATGTCCAATACCGAGAAATTCCATAAATTGTAGATTAGAACGTACCTCTCAAAACACAATTCAAATACTTTACTTTTAGTCTTGAAGCAGATGTTCTATATTAAACTGTCTTAGCTCACATACAGAATTAGTAATATAATAGCTCAAAATGTTGTAAGAACCAAACACGCATTATATAAACATTAAAAAAAAAAAAATCTACATACATTTATTAGTGTTACGAGGGTTTATTCTGAAATATTATAATGTCACTTGCAGTGAAATGATAGAAATTTTCACTCAGGGAAGGGACATTCTGTCTGGCTGCCTGGGTTCCATCCCAGCTTCTGTTACAAAAGTTTCATAGAAGAATTTTAAAAATCTAGAAACGAAACTTATGAAGAAATTATTGACCATAATTGGTTCTATGATTTAGTCATTCTTACAGACATAATAACTAAAATCTTAAACTTGAGGGGGGAGGGAGAACTAAACTAAAGTTTTTGAATTTAAGGGTATTTTAAATTAATTTTAAATCAGAATTAATTTTGTAAAAATATTACACAAATATAAGGAATATACATTTTTACCATAATGCAATGTACATTTTGCCACTTTGAAAATCTGGAGAACTAAAGCGTGAAATATAAGAAAACTGAAACAAACATTTGGAAAATCTCATCGAGCTTAAATTAGTTTCTAAATTAGATGTTTTGAGTGTATTTAAAATTAGGCCAACTACTACGTTCACTTCAAACCCATTACATAAGACTAGTGTTTAAGAAAAATGGTAAAAGATTGCAAATATGTTAACAATTCTACTGATCTAGAAATAGAAATAACTGGTTTTCATCCTAATTAAGATGAAGAATATCACAAAAAGCCATTTGAATAGTCCTAGATCAGAAAAATCATGAACTGTTAAACTTTTAAAAAGATAAATTCCTGCTTTTGATCTACCTAAAAATGTGAAAGAGGATTTTCAACAACAATCTTGTTAAAATCAATGTTCAGATACAGAATAACAAACAAACATCTGGACGACTGCATGGATTTAGCAATAACATCGCATGTACCAGAGGGAGAAAAAAAAACTCTCAGAAGAAATGCAATGTTAAATTTCACATTAAAATATGATTTCCCTGTATTTAATTTTCATCTTGCTGAATTTTTTTGTAAATAATACAAAGAGTATACCTTTTCTTTAAGATATTATACCACACATTTTTATACTTTGTGTAATGCACTTATAACTGAAATATTAAAAGTGCAATATATAATTGCAGCTAGCCAAAATTTTATAAACTTAAAATTGGCTCCCATTAAGTTAAAGTTGTTAATAACTGCACCAAGGGAAGGAATGCAATTTTATTTCTTTGTCTGTATTTGGTTTCATTTTCATATAGATAGAGTTAAAAATAGGTTACCTAGGTAACAAAATTTAAACACACATTTTCAGGAAAAATTACAGAATAACAGATTTTGTTTCCTTGAAGACACAACACCTCGCTATTCCAGCTATGATACAGAGTGCATACTGTCATAGAGAAATTCCTTTCTTAAACAGGGAATTCATATACTTTAATCTGTTTTTACACAAGTACTGTTTATGACTAATCCATGGTCCAGGAGTAAAATACTTTATAGTACACCCATCTAAATTTTTCTTATTTCCAGTCATCTGTATAGACTGTTTACCTATCACGACTAAACTCCCAATCTGCATTCCAAATAACTCATACAATTCTTCAAGTCATATTTCATAGTCTATCATTTTTAATACCGCAGGTACTTGCTGAGCGCAGACTTGTAAAGCATGATTTCGCGTATAGCAGTACCTTAAAAGATCCCATTTTATTTGTCCACTGCTAGAATTTCATTCATACGTGGTGCAACATTCATCCATCAACACCGGAAAGAATTTATCTGCTACTTTAAACAATTTCCATCGACTGAAAATGAAGTCCGAAAAATCTTACAAATTTCAAAAGCAATCGATGCCGAAGAATTTTCACATATGAAAGACAGAGAAGTCAAACAATGAATCAGAAAATTACAAAAGAAGAATTGGGGTTTTATAAAACCCCTTGATAATAAAAGCGCTCATTATGAAGAAGAGCTTTTAACTGAAGATAAGATGAAGAAATTGTTAAATAACACAAAAAGCAATGTCTGATCTTCTAGCGAAGAATTACCCAATTAAAGAAAAAACATGTGCTCTTTACAGCGGCACGCATACAGTTGCATCAATCATTCTTATAAGCAAAAGACATCAGCTTTCTCAAAAAATATTTCTGTCATGCATTTGCCACAAGAGAACGGAAAGAAGTCCAAAAGAAACTTTCAGAGTGCTTTGCAAAACAAAGTGGAAAGTTATTCTGCAGAATTTTACTTCGATAATAATAAAACATCTCTGATTTGATTTCAAAACGAATTTTTATTTGTGAAATCAATTTTAAATAGATCTTCGCAAATAGGTTCATAAAACCTCCCAATATGCCAAAATAGTTCAGATTAAGGGGAAAATTTAATAAAGTATGCTTAAAACAACTAATAAAAAGCACATTTTGAGCAGCCTTAACAGAAGACAATTTGGCCCCACTAACTTTCATTACGAGTACTCATTAAATTTTTATTTACATTTCTTTTTTGTTCAACATTTAACTTTCAATGGTTTTAAGAGAAACAGCACTTGATAGACAGATTCTAAATTCGGAAAAAAACTGAAACAAAATTGGTTTATACACAGGCAGAGTAATTACACTGACCTGTTGGGAAGAGAAGACCCCGTTAGACAAGGAAAATATTAGGCCAGACAGAGAGGAAAATGCTTAGCCTCCTCCTCGTAATGCGAAAGGAGGCCACTTGGGAAAAAATTACACTACAGCAGTAATTTTGAAACCACTAAGAAGCAACAGAACTCTAACAAATCTCAGACTTCTGATAATTATAGTGTGATTAACAGTTCAACCTCACTTTGAATATTACAATACAATATAAAGAAAGAACCAATTCAGACACTTCAATATGGAATTCAAAACCTAAGAAATTAATGCATAGACGCTACCCTAAACATTCAAACATAATGTGAAGCGTTCACGTAAAATAAATAAGTAGTAAAACTCCAATATAAAGCAACATGTGAAAAGGGACCTACAAATTATAACATTCAAGCATTTCTAGTGAAAATAAAGTTAATATAAAACAAGAATTACCAGCCACAGATGTCTTTTCGCTCTGCACTATTTCTCCATTCTTTTTCTTTCATGATATGTTCTGCAATCCAAGAGTGCACAAAAATGATGACAAATTACACTAGAAGAGGCCAAGGATGGGGGAAGGAATCATTAGATTTTAACTACTTTGAAATTAAAGAATATCTATACACAAAGAGAAATATCTAATATTGTTTCTTAATATATAAAACTTCGAAAGTAGCCTTCTTTGTTCTAAATTCCAGCAATGTGCTACATTGTTACTAAAATCATGATTGCAGTCGATAGAAAAGCAAATGATTTTCCTTATACGACAGAAGTACAGTAAGCGAAAGAGGTTTTTAATGTATGGGTACAACATGAACAATGAAAGAAAAAAAAATTATACAGTTATTACAGATACACAGAACAAAAGGGAAAATGATCTTCGAGAAAAGTAAATAATTTTAGCGCAGGTACAAAAATGGCACCGAAAGTCAATAAGCAGGTAATTTTAAATGACAAATAAACAAAATAAACTTTACTGTTAGCTTTGAAGCAGGTGTTATATATAAAACTATCTTAATTCACACACAGAATTAGTGACATAACAGATCAAAAAAGAGCTATACATATATACTTTTATGGCTTTTTTTTTTTTTTTTTTTTTAAGAAAGGGCTCAAAAACACCATTCTAAAAACAGATTTCGAAAAACATCTTGGAAACAAAAGTCATAAACCATCAAATAAATATTTCATTCAGAATTTTAATGCAAGAACCCTTTCTAATTTTAAGTTCTTTACTTAGGTACACTCATCCACGAGAGAGGACAGCTTAGTCTAATGTACAAGAAATTATCCTGTAATATTACCACGTCACTTTAATGAAATTATAGCAATATTTCACTCAGGGAAAGAACATAGTGTCTAGCTGCCCGGGATCGAGCCCCGCTTTAATACAGCAAGCCAAAACACATCAAATGCCATTGAATGATATACCATTTTGAAATGTTGCAAAAAATTTAAATAAAATTTCGTGAATGAGCTAATGCAATTACCTATATACTAAAATTTTGACCAAAAATTCAACAAAACTAAGATACTCTTTTTTTCTTTCGAAGGAATCAAAGTCATATACTAATGTAGGGATGCTCAACTTATTGTACTATAAATAACCTAAACATAGGAATGAAATTTTGTCAGCTATGTGAGATGTCCAATACCGAGAAATTCCATAAATTGTAGATTAGAACGTACCTCTCAAAACACAATTCAAATACTTTACTTTTAGTCTTGAAGCAGATGTTCTATATTAAACTGTCTTAGCTCACATACAGAATTAGTAATATAATAGCTCAAAATGTTGTAAGAACCAAACACGCATTATATAAACATTAAAAAAAAAAATCTACATACATTTATTAGTGTTACGAGGGTTTATTCTGAAATATTATAATGTCACTTGCAGTGAAATGATAGAAATTTTCACTCAGGGAAGGGACATTCTGTCTGGCTGCCTGGGTTCCATCCCAGCTTCTGTTACAAAAGTTTCATAGAAGAATTTTAAAAATCTAGAAACGAAACTTATGAAGAAATTATTGACCATAATTGGTTCTATGATTTAGTCATTCTTACAGACATAATAACTAAAATCTTAAACTTGAGGGGGGAGGGAGAACTAAACTAAAGTTTTTGAATTTAAGGGTATTTTAAATTAATTTTAAATCAGAATTAATTTTGTAAAAATATTACACAAATATAAGGAATATACATTTTTACCATAATGCAATGTACATTTTGCCACTTTGAAAATCTGGAGAACTAAAGCGTGAAATATAAGAAAACTGAAACAAACATTTGGAAAATCTCATCGAGCTTAAATTAGTTTCTAAATTAGATGTTTTGAGTGTATTTAAAATTAGGCCAACTACTACGTTCACTTCAAACCCATTACATAAGACTAGTGTTTAAGAAAAATGGTAAAAGATTGCAAATATGTTAACAATTCTACTGATCTAGAAATAGAAATAACTGGTTTTCATCCTAATTAAGATGAAGAATATCACAAAAAGCCATTTGAATAGTCCTAGATCAGAAAAATCATGAACTGTTAAACTTTTAAAAAGATAAATTCCTGCTTTTGATCTACCTAAAAATGTGAAAGAGGATTTTCAACAACAATCTTGTTAAAATCAATGTTCAGATACAGAATAACAAACAAACATCTGGACGACTGCATGGATTTAGCAATAACATCGCATGTACCAGAGGGAGAAAAAAAAACTCTCAGAAGAAATGCAATGTTAAATTTCACATTAAAATATGATTTCCCTGTATTTAATTTTCATCTTGCTGAATTTTTTTGTAAATAAAACAAAGAGTATACCTTTTCTTTAAGATATTATACCACACATTTTTATACTTTGTGTAATGCACTTATAACTGAAATATTAAAAGTGCAATATATAATTGCAGCTAGCCAAAATTTTATAAACTTAAAATTGGCTCCCATTAAGTTAAAGTTGTTAATAACTGCACCAAGGGAAGGAATGCAATTTTATTTCTTTGTCTGTATTTGGTTTCATTTTCATATAGAAAGAGTTAAAAATAGGTTACCTAGGTAACAAAATTTAAACACACATTTTCAGGAAAAATTACAGAATAACAGATTTTGTTTCCTTGAAGACACAACACCTCGCTATTCCAGCTATGATACAGACTGCATACTGTCATAGAGAAATTCCTTTCTTAAACAGGGAATTCATATACTTTAATCTGTTTTTACACAAGTACTGTTTATGACTAATCCATGGTCCAGGAGTAAAATACTTTATAGTACACCCATCTAAATTTTTCTTATTTCCGGTCATCTGTATAGACTGTTTACCTATCACGACTAAACTCCCAATCTGCATTCCAAATAACTCATACAATTCTTCAAGTCATATTTCATAGTCTATCATTTTTAATACCGCAGGTACTTGCTGAGCGCAGACTTGTAAAGCATGATTTCGCGTATAGCAGTACCTTAAAAGATCCCATTTTATTTGTCCACTGCTAGAATTTCATTCATACGTGGTGCAACATTCATCCATCAACACCGGAAAGAATTTATCTGCTACTTTAAACAATTTCCATCGACTGAAAATGAAGTCCGAAAAATCTTACAAATTTCAAAAGCAATCGATGCCGAAGAATTTTCACATATGAAAGACAGAGAAGTCAAACAATGAATCAGAAAATTACAAAAGAAGAATTGGGGTTTTATAAAACCCCTTGATAATAAAAGCGCTCATTATGAAGAAGAGCTTTTAACTGAAGATAAGATGAAGAAATTGTTAAATAACACAAAAAGCAATGTCTGATCTTCTAGCGAAGAATTACCCAATTAAAGAAAAAACATGTGCTCTTTACAGCGGCACGCATACAGTTGCATCAATCATTCTTATAAGCAAAAGACATCAGCTTTCTCAAAAAATATTTCTGTCATGCATTTGCCACAAGAGAACGGAAAGAAGTCCAAAAGAAACTTTCAGAGTGCTTTGCAAAACAAAGTGGAAAGTTATTCTGCAGAATTTTACTTCGATAATAATAAAACATCTCTGATTTGATTTCAAAACGAATTTTTATTTGTGAAATCAATTTTAAATAGATCTTCGCAAATAGGTTCATAAAACCTCCCAATATGCCAAAATAGTTCAGATTAAGGGGAAAATTTAATAAAGTATGCTTAAAACAACTAATAAAAAGCACATTTTGAGCAGCCTTAACAGAAGACAATTTGGCCCCACTAACTTTCATTACGAGTACTCATTAAATTTTTATTTACATTTCTTTTTTGTTCAACATTTAACTTTCAATGGTTTTAAGAGAAACAGCACTTGATAGACAGATTCTAAATTCGGAAAAAAACTGAAACAAAATTGGTTTATACACAGGCAGAGTAATTACACTGACCTGTTGGGAAGAGAAGACCCCGTTAGACAAGGAAAATATTAGGCCAGACAGAGAGGAAAATGCTTAGCCTCCTCCTCGTAATGCGAAAGGAGGCCACTTGGGAAAAAATTACACTACAGCAGTAATTTTGAAACCATTAAGAAGCAACAGAACTCTAACAAATCTCAGACTTCTGATAATTATAGTGTGATTAACAGTTCAACCTCACTTCGAATATTACAATACAATATAAAGAAAGAACCAATTCAGACACTTCAATATGGAATTCAAAACCTAAGAAATTAATGCATAGACGCTACCCTAAACATTCAAACATAATGTGAAGCGTTCACGTAAAATAAATAAGTAGTAAAACTCCAATATAAAGCAACATGTGAAAAGGGACCTACAAATTATAACATTCAAGCATTTCTAGTGAAAATAAAGTTAATATAAAACAAGAATTACCAGCCACAGATGTCTTTTCGCTCTGCACTATTTCTCCATTCTTTTTCTTTCATGATATGTTCTGCAATCCAAGAGTGCACAAAAATGATGACAAATTACACTAGAAGAGGCCAAGGATGGGGGAAGGAATCATTAGATTTTAACTACTTTGAAATTAAAGAATATCTATACACAAAGAGAAATATCTAATATTGTTTCTTAATATATAAAACTTCGAAAGTAGCCTTCTTTGTTCTAAATTCCAGCAATGTGCTACATTGTTACTAAAATCATGATTGCAGTCGATAGAAAAGCAAATGATTTTCCTTATACGACAGAAGTACAGTAAGCGAAAGAGGTTTTTAATGTATGGGTACAACATGAACAATGAAAGAAAAAAAAATTATACAGTTATTACAGATACACAGAACAAAAGGGAAAATGATCTTCGAGAAAAGTAAATAATTTTAGCGCAGGTACAAAAATGGCACCGAAAGTCAATAAGCAGGTAATTTTAAATGACAAATAAACAAAATAAACTTTACTGTTAGCTTTGAAGCAGGTGTTATATATAAAACTATCTTAATTCACACACAGAATTAGTGACATAACAGATCAAAAAAGAGCTATACATATATACTTTTATGGCTTTTTTTTTTTTTTTTTTTTTTTAAGAAAGGGCTCAAAAACACCATTCTAAAAACAGATTTCGAAAAACATCTTGGAAACAAAAGTCATAAACCATCAAATAAATATTTCATTCAGAATTTTAATGCAAGAACCCTTTCTAATTTTAAGTTCTTTACTTAGGTACACTCATCCACGAGAGAGGACAGCTTAGTCTAATGTACAAGAAATTATCCTGTAATATTACCACGTCACTTTAATGAAATTATAGCAATATTTCACTCAGGGAAAGAACATAGTGTCTAGCTGCCCGGGATCGAGCCCCGCTTTAATACAGCAAGCCAAAACACATCAAATGCCATTGAATGATATACCATTTTGAAATGTTGCAAAAAATTTAAATAAAATTTCGTGAATGAGCTAATGAAATTACCTATATACTAAAATTTTGACCAAAAATTCAACAAAACTAAGATACTCTTTTTTTCTTTCGAAGGAATCAAAGTCATATACTAATGTAGGGATGCTCAACTTATTGTACTATAAATAACCTAAACATAGGAATGAAATTTTGTCAGCTATGTGAGATGTCCAATACCGAGAAATTCCATAAATTGTAGATTAGAACGTACCTCTCAAAACACAATTCAAATACTTTACTTTTAGTCTTGAAGCAGATGTTCTATATTAAACTGTCTTAGCTCACATACAGAATTAGTAATATAATAGCTCAAAATGTTGTAAGAACCAAACACGCATTATATAAACATTAAAAAAAAAAAAATCTACATACATTTATTAGTGTTACGAGGGTTTATTCTGAAATATTATAATGTCACTTGCAGTGAAATGATAGAAATTTTCACTCAGGGAAGGGACATTCTGTCTGGCTGCCTGGGTTCCATCCCAGCTTCTGTTACAAAAGTTTCATAGAAGAATTTTAAAAATCTAGAAACGAAACTTATGAAGAAATTATTGACCATAATTGGTTCTATGATTTAGTCATTCTTACAGACATAATAACTAAAATCTTAAACTTGAGGGGGGAGGGAGAACTAAACTAAAGTTTTTGAATTTAAGGGTATTTTAAATTAATTTTAAATCAGAATTAATTTTGTAAAAATATTACACAAATATAAGGAATATACATTTTTACCATAATGCAATGTACATTTTGCCACTTTGAAAATCTGGAGAATTAAAGCGTGAAATATAAGAAAACTGAAACAAACATTTGGAAAATCTCATCGAGCTTAAATTAGTTTCTAAATTAGATGTTTTGAGTGTATTTAAAATTAGGCCAACTACTACGTTCACTTCAAACCCATTACATAAGACTAGTGTTTAAGAAAAATGGTAAAAGATTGCAAATATGTTAACAATTCTACTGATCTAGAAATAGAAATAACTGGTTTTCATCCTAATTAAGATGAAGAATATCACAAAAAGCCATTTGAATAGTCCTAGATCAGAAAAATCATGAACTGTTAAACTTTTAAAAAGATAAATTCCTGCTTTTGATCTACCTAAAAATGTGAAAGAGGATTTTCAACAACAATCTTGTTAAAATCAATGTTCAGATACAGAATAACAAACAAACATCTGGACGACTGCATGGATTTAGCAATAACATCGCATGTACCAGAGGGAGAAAAAAAAACTCTCAGAAGAAATGCAATGTTAAATTTCACATTAAAATATGATTTCCCTGTATTTAATTTTCATCTTGCTGAATTTTTTTGTAAATAATACAAAGAGTATACCTTTTCTTTAAGATATTATACCACACATTTTTATACTTTGTGTAATGCACTTATAACTGAAATATTAAAAGTGCAATATATAATTGCAGCTAGCCAAAATTTTATAAACTTAAAATTGGCTCCCATTAAGTTAAAGTTGTTAATAACTGCACCAAGGGAAGGAATGCAATTTTATTTCTTTGTCTGTATTTGGTTTCATTTTCATATAGATAGAGTTAAAAATAGGTTACCTAGGTAACAAAATTTAAACACACATTTTCAGGAAAAATTACAGAATAACAGATTTTGTTTCCTTGAAGACACAACACCTCGCTATTCCAGCTATGATACAGAGTGCATACTGTCATAGAGAAATTCCTTTCTTAAACAGGGAATTCATATACTTTAATCTGTTTTTACACAAGTACTGTTTATGACTAATCCATGGTCCAGGAGTAAAATACTTTATAGTACACCCATCTAAATTTTTCTTATTTCCAGTCATCTGTATAGACTGTTTACCTATCACGACTAAACTCCCAATCTGCATTCCAAATAACTCATACAATTCTTCAAGTCATATTTCATAGTCTATCATTTTTAATACCGCAGGTACTTGCTGAGCGCAGACTTGTAAAGCATGATTTCGCGTATAGCAGTACCTTAAAAGATCCCATTTTATTTGTCCACTGCTAGAATTTCATTCATACGTGGTGCAACATTCATCCATCAACACCGGAAAGAATTTATCTGCTACTTTAAACAATTTCCATCGACTGAAAATGAAGTCCGAAAAATCTTACAAATTTCAAAAGCAATCGATGCCGAAGAATTTTCACATATGAAAGACAGAGAAGTCAAACAATGAATCAGAAAATTACAAAAGAAGAATTGGGGTTTTATAAAACCCCTTGATAATAAAAGCGCTCATTATGAAGAAGAGCTTTTAACTGAAGATAAGATGAAGAAATTGTTAAATAACACAAAAAGCAATGTCTGATCTTCTAGCGAAGAATTACCCAATTAAAGAAAAAACATGTGCTCTTTACAGCGGCACGCATACAGTTGCATCAATCATTCTTATAAGCAAAAGACATCAGCTTTCTCAAAAAATATTTCTGTCATGCATTTGCCACAAGAGAACGGAAAGAAGTCCAAAAGAAACTTTCAGAGTGCTTTGCAAAACAAAGTGGAAAGTTATTCTGCAGAATTTTACTTCGATAATAATAAAACATCTCTGATTTGATTTCAAAACGAATTTTTATTTGTGAAATCAATTTTAAATAGATCTTCGCAAATAGGTTCATAAAACCTCCCAATATGCCAAAATAGTTCAGATTAAGGGGAAAATTTAATAAAGTATGCTTAAAACAACTAATAAAAAGCACATTTTGAGCAGCCTTAACAGAAGACAATTTGGCCCCACTAACTTTCATTACGAGTACTCATTAAATTTTTATTTACATTTCTTTTTTGTTCAACATTTAACTTTCAATGGTTTTAAGAGAAACAGCACTTGATAGACAGATTCTAAATTCGGAAAAAAACTGAAACAAAATTGGTTTATACACAGGCAGAGTAATTACACTGACCTGTTGGGAAGAGAAGACCCCGTTAGACAAGGAAAATATTAGGCCAGACAGAGAGGAAAATGCTTAGCCTCCTCCTCGTAATGCGAAAGGAGGCCACTTGGGAAAAAATTACACTACAGCAGTAATTTTGAAACCACTAAGAAGCAACAGAACTCTAACAAATCTCAGACTTCTGATAATTATAGTGTGATTAACAGTTCAACCTCACTTTGAATATTACAATACAATATAAAGAAAGAACCAATTCAGACACTTCAATATGGAATTCAAAACCTAAGAAATTAATGCATAGACGCTACCCTAAACATTCAAACATAATGTGAAGCGTTCACGTAAAATAAATAAGTAGTAAAACTCCAATATAAAGCAACATGTGAAAAGGGACCTACAAATTATAACATTCAAGCATTTCTAGTGAAAATAAAGTTAATATAAAACAAGAATTACCAGCCACAGATGTCTTTTCGCTCTGCACTATTTCTCCATTCTTTTTCTTTCATGATATGTTCTGCAATCCAAGAGTGCACAAAAATGATGACAAATTACACTAGAAGAGGCCAAGGATGGGGGAAGGAATCATTAGATTTTAACTACTTTGAAATTAAAGAATATCTATACACAAAGAGAAATATCTAATATTGTTTCTTAATATATAAAACTTCGAAAGTAGCCTTCTTTGTTCTAAATTCCAGCAATGTGCTACATTGTTACTAAAATCATGATTGCAGTCGATAGAAAAGCAAATGATTTTCCTTATACGACAGAAGTACAGTAAGCGAAAGAGGTTTTTAATGTATGGGTACAACATGAACAATGAAAGAAAAAAAAATTATACAGTTATTACAGATACACAGAACAAAAGGGAAAATGATCTTCGAGAAAAGTAAATAATTTTAGCGCAGGTACAAAAATGGCACCGAAAGTCAATAAGCAGGTAATTTTAAATGACAAATAAACAAAATAAACTTTACTGTTAGCTTTGAAGCAGGTGTTATATATAAAACTATCTTAATTCACACACAGAATTAGTGACATAACAGATCAAAAAAGAGCTATACATATATACTTTTATGGCTTTTTTTTTTTTTTTTTTTTTTTTTTAAGAAAGGGCTCAAAAACACCATTCTAAAAACAGATTTCGAAAAACATCTTGGAAACAAAAGTCATAAACCATCAAATAAATATTTCATTCAGAATTTTAATGCAAGAACCCTTTCTAATTTTAAGTTCTTTACTTAGGTACACTCATCCACGAGAGAGGACAGCTTAGTCTAATGTACAAGAAATTATCCTGTAATATTACCACGTCACTTTAATGAAATTATAGCAATATTTCACTCAGGGAAAGAACATAGTGTCTAGCTGCCCGGGATCGAGCCCCGCTTTAATACAGCAAGCCAAAACACATCAAATGCCATTGAATGATATACCATTTTGAAATGTTGCAAAAAATTTAAATAAAATTTCGTGAATGAGCTAATGCAATTACCTATATACTAAAATTTTGACCAAAAATTCAACAAAACTAAGATACTCTTTTTTTCTTTCGAAGGAATCAAAGTCATATACTAATGTAGGGATGCTCAACTTATTGTACTAAAAATAACCTAAACATAGGAATGAAATTTTGTCGGCTATGTGAGATGTCCAATACCGAGAAATTCCATAAAATGTAGATTAGAACGTACCTCTCAAAACACAATTCAAATACTTTACTTTTAGTCTTGAAGCAGATGTTCTATATTAAACTGTCTTAGCTCACATACAGAATTAGTAATATAATAGCTCAAAATGTTGTAAGAACCAAACACGCATTATATAAACATTAAAAAAAAAAAAAATCTACATACATTTATTAGTGTTACGAGGGTTTATTCTGAAATATTATAATGTCACTTGCAGTGAAATGATAGAAATTTTCACTCAGGGAAGGGACATTCTGTCTGGCTGCCTGGGTTCCATCCCAGCTTCTGTTACAAAAGTTTCATAGAAGAATTTTAAAAATCTAGAAACGAAACTTATGAAGAAATTATTGACCATAATTGGTTCTATGATTTAGTCATTCTTACAGACATAATAACTAAAATCTTAAACTTGAGGGGGGAGGGAGAACTAAACTAAAGTTTTTGAATTTAAGGGTATTTTAAATTAATTTTAAATCAGAATTAATTTTGTAAAAATATTACACAAATATAAGGAATATACATTTTTACCATAATGCAATGTACATTTTGCCACTTTGAAAATCTGGAGAACTAAAGCGTGAAATATAAGAAAACTGAAACAAACATTTGGAAAATCTCATCGAGCTTAAATTAGTTTCTAAATTAGATGTTTTGAGTGTATTTAAAATTAGGCCAACTACTACGTTCACTTCAAACCCATTACATAAGACTAGTGTTTAAGAAAAATGGTAAAAGATTGCAAATATGTTAACAATTCTACTGATCTAGAAATAGAAATAACTGGTTTTCATCCTAATTAAGATGAAGAATATCACAAAAAGCCATTTGAATAGTCCTAGATCAGAAAAATCATGAACTGTTAAACTTTTAAAAAGATAAATTCCTGCTTTTGATCTACCTAAAAATGTGAAAGAGGATTTTCAACAACAATCTTGTTAAAATCAATGTTCAGATACAGAATAACAAACAAACATCTGGACGACTGCATGGATTTAGCAATAACATCGCATGTACCAGAGGGAGAAAAAAAAAACTCTCAGAAGAAATGCAATGTTAAATTTCACATTAAAATATGATTTCCCTGTATTTAGTTTTCATCTTGCTGAATTTTTTTGTAAATAATACAAAGAGTATACCTTTTCTTTAAGATATTATACCACACATTTTTATACTTTGTGTAATGCACTTATAACTGAAATATTAAAAGTGCAATATATAATTGCAGCTAGCCAAAATTTTATAAACTTAAAATTGGCTCCCATTAAGTTAAAGTTGTTAATAACTGCACCAAGGGAAGGAATGCAATTTTATTTCTTTGTCTGTATTTGGTTTCATTTTCATATAGAAAGAGTTAAAAATAGGTTACCTAGGTAACAAAATTTAAACACACATTTTCAGGAAAAATTACAGAATAACAGATTTTGTTTCCTTGAAGACACAACAACTCGCTATTCCAGCTATGATACAGACTGCATACTGTCATAGAGAAATTCCTTTCTTAAACAGGGAATTCATATACTTTAATCTGTTTTTACACAAGTACTGTTTATGACTAATCCATGGTCCAGGAGTAAAATACTTTATAGTACACCCATCTAAATTTTTCTTATTTCCGGTCATCTGTATAGACTGTTTACCTATCACGACTAAACTCCCAATCTGCATTCCAAATAACTCATACAATTCTTCAAGTCATATTTCATAGTCTATCATTTTTAATACCGCAGGTACTTGCTGAGCGCAGACTTGTAAAGCATGATTTCGCGTATAGCAGTACCTTAAAAGATCCCATTTTATTTGTCCACTGCTAGAATTTCATTCATACGTGGTGCAACATTCATCCATCAACACCGGAAAGAATTTATCTGCTACTTTAAACAATTTCCATCGACTGAAAATGAAGTCCGAAAAATCTTACAAATTTCAAAAGCAATCGATGCCGAAGAATTTTCACATATGAAAGACAGAGAAGTCAAACAATGAATCAGAAAATTACAAAAGAAGAATTGGGGTTTTATAAAACCCCTTGATAATAAAAGCGCTCATTATGAAGAAGAGCTTTTAACTGAAGATAAGATGAAGAAATTGTTAAATAACACAAAAAGCAATGTCTGATCTTCTAGCGAAGAATTACCCAATTAAAGAAAAAACATGTGCTCTTTACAGCGGCACGCATACAGTTGCATCAATCATTCTTATAAGCAAAAGACATCAGCTTTCTCAAAAAATATTTCTGTCATGCATTTGCCACAAGAGAACGGAAAGAAGTCCAAAAGAAACTTTCAGAGTGCTTTGCAAAACAAAGTGGAAAGTTATTCTGCAGAATTTTACTTCGATAATAATAAAACATCTCTGATTTGATTTCAAAACGAATTTTTATTTGTGAAATCAATTTTAAATAGATCTTCGCAAATAGGTTCATAAAACCTCCCAATATGCCAAAATAGTTCAGATTAAGGGGAAAATTTAATAAAGTATGCTTAAAACAACTAATAAAAAGCACATTTTGAGCAGCCTTAACAGAAGACAATTTGGCCCCACTAACTTTCATTACGAGTACTCATTAAATTTTTATTTACATTTCTTTTTTGTTCAACATTTAACTTTCAATGGTTTTAAGAGAAACAGCACTTGATAGACAGATTCTAAATTCGGAAAAAAACTGAAACAAAATTGGTTTATACACAGGCAGAGTAATTACACTGACCTGTTGGGAAGAGAAGACCCCGTTAGACAAGGAAAATATTAGGCCAGACAGAGAGGAAAATGCTTAGCCTCCTCCTCGTAATGCGAAAGGAGGCCACTTGGGAAAAAATTACACTACAGCAGTAATTTTGAAACCACTAAGAAGCAACAGAACTCTAACAAATCTCAGACTTCTGATAATTATAGTGTGATTAACAGTTCAACCTCACTTCGAATATTACAATACAATATAAAGAAAGAACCAATTCAGACACTTCAATATGGAATTCAAAACCTAAGAAATTAATGCATAGACGCTACCCTAAACATTCAAACATAATGTGAAGCGTTCACGTAAAATAAATAAGTAGTAAAACTCCAATATAAAGCAACATGTGAAAAGGGACCTACAAATTATAACATTCAAGCATTTCTAGTGAAAATAAAGTTAATATAAAACAAGAATTACCAGCCACAGATGTCTTTTCGCTCTGCACTATTTCTCCATTCTTTTTCTTTCATGATATGTTCTGCAATCCAAGAGTGCACAAAAATGATGACAAATTACACTAGAAGAGGCCAAGGATGGGGGAAGGAATCATTAGATTTTAACTACTTTGAAATTAAAGAATATCTATACACAAAGAGAAATATCTAATATTGTTTCTTAATATATAAAACTTCAAAAGTAGCCTTCTTTGTTCTAAATTCCAGCAATGTGCTACATTGTTACTAAAATCATGATTGCAGTCGATAGAAAAGCAAATGATTTTCCTTATACGACAGAAGTACAGTAAGCGAAAGAGGTTTTTAATGTATGGGTACAACATGAACAATGAAAGAAAAAAAAATTATACAGTTATTACAGATACACAGAACAAAAGGGAAAATGATCTTCGAGAAAAGTAAATAATTTTAGCGCAGGTACAAAAATGGCACCGAAAGTCAATAAGCAGGTAATTTTAAATGACAAATAAACAAAATAAACTTTACTGTTAGCTTTGAAGCAGGTGTTATATATAAAACTATCTTAATTCACACACAGAATTAGTGACATAACAGATCAAAAAAGAGCTATACATATATACTTTTATGGCTTTTTTTTTTTTTTTTTTTTTTTTTTTAAGAAAGGGCTCAAAAACACCATTCTAAAAACAGATTTCGAAAAACATCTTGGAAACAAAAGTCATAAACCATCAAATAAATATTTCATTCAGAATTTTAATGCAAGAACCCTTTCTAATTTTAAGTTCTTTACTTAGGTACACTCATCCACGAGAGAGGACAGCTTAGTCTAATGTACAAGAAATTATCCTGTAATATTACCACGTCACTTTAATGAAATTATAGCAATATTTCACTCAGGGAAAGAACATAGTGTCTAGCTGCCCGGGATCGAGCCCCGCTTTAATACAGCAAGCCAAAACACATCAAATGCCATTGAATGATATACCATTTTGAAATGTTGCAAAAAATTTAAATAAAATTTCGTGAATGAGCTAATGCAATTACCTATATACTAAAATTTTGACCAAAAATTCAACAAAACTAAGATACTCTTTTTTTCTTTCGAAGGAATCAAAGTCATATACTAATGTAGGGATGCTCAACTTATTGTACTATAAATAACCTAAACATAGGAATGAAATTTTGTCAGCTATGTGAGATGTCCAATACCGAGAAATTCCATAAATTGTAGATTAGAACGTACCTCTCAAAACACAATTCAAATACTTTACTTTTAGTCTTGAAGCAGATGTTCTATATTAAACTGTCTTAGCTCACATACAGAATTAGTAATATAATAGCTCAAAATGTTGTAAGAACCAAACACGCATTATATAAACATTAAAAAAAAAAATCTACATACATTTATTAGTGTTACGAGGGTTTATTCTGAAATATTATAATGTCACTTGCAGTGAAATGATAGAAATTTTCACTCAGGGAAGGGACATTCTGTCTGGCTGCCTGGGTTCCATCCCAGCTTCTGTTACAAAAGTTTCATAGAAGAATTTTAAAAATCTAGAAACGAAACTTATGAAGAAATTATTGACCATAATTGGTTCTATGATTTAGTCATTCTTACAGACATAATAACTAAAATCTTAAACTTGAGGGGGGAGGGAGAACTAAACTAAAGTTTTTGAATTTAAGGGTATTTTAAATTAATTTTAAATCAGAATTAATTTTGTAAAAATATTACACAAATATAAGGAATATACATTTTTACCATAATGCAATGTACATTTTGCCACTTTGAAAATCTGGAGAACTAAAGCGTGAAATATAAGAAAACTGAAACAAACATTTGGAAAATCTCATCGAGCTTAAATTAGTTTCTAAATTAGATGTTTTGAGTGTATTTAAAATTAGGCCAACTACTACGTTCACTTCAAACCCATTACATAAGACTAGTGTTTAAGAAAAATGGTAAAAGATTGCAAATATGTTAACAATTCTACTGATCTAGAAATAGAAATAACTGGTTTTCATCCTAATTAAGATGAAGAATATCACAAAAAGCCATTTGAATAGTCCTAGATCAGAAAAATCATGAACTGTTAAACTTTTAAAAAGATAAATTCCTGCTTTTGATCTACCTAAAAATGTGAAAGAGGATTTTCAACAACAATCTTGTTAAAATCAATGTTCAGATACAGAATAACAAACAAACATCTGGACGACTGCATGGATTTAGCAATAACATCGCATGTACCAGAGGGAGAAAAAAAAACTCTCAGAAGAAATGCAATGTTAAATTTCACATTAAAATATGATTTCCCTGTATTTAATTTTCATCTTGCTGAATTTTTTTGTAAATAAAACAAAGAGTATACCTTTTCTTTAAGATATTATACCACACATTTTTATACTTTGTGTAATGCACTTATAACTGAAATATTAAAAGTGCAATATATAATTGCAGCTAGCCAAAATTTTATAAACTTAAAATTGGCTCCCATTAAGTTAAAGTTGTTAATAACTGCACCAAGGGAAGGAATGCAATTTTATTTCTTTGTCTGTATTTGGTTTCATTTTCATATAGAAAGAGTTAAAAATAGGTTACCTAGGTAACAAAATTTAAACACACATTTTCAGGAAAAATTACAGAATAACAGATTTTGTTTCCTTGAAGACACAACACCTCGCTATTCCAGCTATGATACAGACTGCATACTGTCATAGAGAAATTCCTTTCTTAAACAGGGAATTCATATACTTTAATCTGTTTTTACACAAGTACTGTTTATGACTAATCCATGGTCCAGGAGTAAAATACTTTATAGTACACCCATCTAAATTTTTCTTATTTCCGGTCATCTGTATAGACTGTTTACCTATCACGACTAAACTCCCAATCTGCATTCCAAATAACTCATACAATTCTTCAAGTCATATTTCATAGTCTATCATTTTTAATACCGCAGGTACTTGCTGAGCGCAGACTTGTAAAGCATGATTTCGCGTATAGCAGTACCTTAAAAGATCCCATTTTATTTGTCCACTGCTAGAATTTCATTCATACGTGGTGCAACATTCATCCATCAACACCGGAAAGAATTTATCTGCTACTTTAAACAATTTCCATCGACTGAAAATGAAGTCCGAAAAATCTTACAAATTTCAAAAGCAATCGATGCCGAAGAATTTTCACATATGAAAGACAGAGAAGTCAAACAATGAATCAGAAAATTACAAAAGAAGAATTGGGGTTTTATAAAACCCCTTGATAATAAAAGCGCTCATTATGAAGAAGAGCTTTTAACTGAAGATAAGATGAAGAAATTGTTAAATAACACAAAAAGCAATGTCTGATCTTCTAGCGAAGAATTACCCAATTAAAGAAAAAACATGTGCTCTTTACAGCGGCACGCATACAGTTGCATCAATCATTCTTATAAGCAAAAGACATCAGCTTTCTCAAAAAATATTTCTGTCATGCATTTGCCACAAGAGAACGGAAAGAAGTCCAAAAGAAACTTTCAGAGTGCTTTGCAAAACAAAGTGGAAAGTTATTCTGCAGAATTTTACTTCGATAATAATAAAACATCTCTGATTTGATTTCAAAACGAATTTTTATTTGTGAAATCAATTTTAAATAGATCTTCGCAAATAGGTTCATAAAACCTCCCAATATGCCAAAATAGTTCAGATTAAGGGGAAAATTTAATAAAGTATGCTTAAAACAACTAATAAAAAGCACATTTTGAGCAGCCTTAACAGAAGACAATTTGGCCCCACTAACTTTCATTACGAGTACTCATTAAATTTTTATTTACATTTCTTTTTTGTTCAACATTTAACTTTCAATGGTTTTAAGAGAAACAGCACTTGATAGACAGATTCTAAATTCGGAAAAAAACTGAAACAAAATTGGTTTATACACAGGCAGAGTAATTACACTGACCTGTTGGGAAGAGAAGACCCCGTTAGACAAGGAAAATATTAGGCCAGACAGAGAGGAAAATGCTTAGCCTCCTCCTCGTAATGCGAAAGGAGGCCACTTGGGAAAAAATTACACTACAGCAGTAATTTTGAAACCACTAAGAAGCAACAGAACTCTAACAAATCTCAGACTTCTGATAATTATAGTGTGATTAACAGTTCAACCTCACTTCGAATATTACAATACAATATAAAGAAAGAACCAATTCAGACACTTCAATATGGAATTCAAAACCTAAGAAATTAATGCATAGACGCTACCCTAAACATTCAAACATAATGTGAAGCGTTCACGTAAAATAAATAAGTAGTAAAACTCCAATATAAAGCAACATGTGAAAAGGGACCTACAAATTATAACATTCAAGCATTTCTAGTGAAAATAAAGTTAATATAAAACAAGAATTACCAGCCACAGATGTCTTTTCGCTCTGCACTATTTCTCCATTCTTTTTCTTTCATGATATGTTCTGCAATCCAAGAGTGCACAAAAATGATGACAAATTACACTAGAAGAGGCCAAGGATGGGGGAAGGAATCATTAGATTTTAACTACTTTGAAATTAAAGAATATCTATACACAAAGAGAAATATCTAATATTGTTTCTTAATATATAAAACTTCGAAAGTAGCCTTCTTTGTTCTAAATTCCAGCAATGTGCTACATTGTTACTAAAATCATGATTGCAGTCGATAGAAAAGCAAATGATTTTCCTTATACGACAGAAGTACAGTAAGCGAAAGAGGTTTTTAATGTATGGGTACAACATGAACAATGAAAGAAAAAAAAATTATACAGTTATTACAGATACACAGAACAAAAGGGAAAATGATCTTCGAGAAAAGTAAATAATTTTAGCGCAGGTACAAAAATGGCACCGAAAGTCAATAAGCAGGTAATTTTAAATGACAAATAAACAAAATAAACTTTACTGTTAGCTTTGAAGCAGGTGTTATATATAAAACTATCTTAATTCACACACAGAATTAGTGACATAACAGATCAAAAAAGAGCTATACATATATACTTTTATGGCTTTTTTTTTTTTTTTTTTTTTTTTTTTTAAGAAAGGGCTCAAAAACACCATTCTAAAAACAGATTTCGAAAAACATCTTGGAAACAAAAGTCATAAACCATCAAATAAATATTTCATTCAGAATTTTAATGCAAGAACCCTTTCTAATTTTAAGTTCTTTACTTAGGTACACTCATCCACGAGAGAGGACAGCTTAGTCTAATGTACAAGAAATTATCCTGTAATATTACCACGTCACTTTAATGAAATTATAGCAATATTTCACTCAGGGAAAGAACATAGTGTCTAGCTGCCCGGGATCGAGCCCCGCTTTAATACAGCAAGCCAAAACACATCAAATGCCATTGAATGATATACCATTTTGAAATGTTGCAAAAAATTTAAATAAAATTTCGTGAATGAGCTAATGCAATTACCTATATACTAAAATTTTGACCAAAAATTCAACAAAACTAAGATACTCTTTTTTTCTTTCGAAGGAATCAAAGTCATATACTAATGTAGGGATGCTCAACTTATTGTACTATAAATAACCTAAACATAGGAATGAAATTTTGTCAGCTATGTGAGATGTCCAATACCGAGAAATTCCATAAATTGTAGATTAGAACGTACCTCTCAAAACACAATTCAAATACTTTACTTTTAGTCTTGAAGCAGATGTTCTATATTAAACTGTCTTAGCTCACATACAGAATTAGTAATATAATAGCTCAAAATGTTGTAAGAACCAAACACGCATTATATAAACATTAAAAAAAAAAAATCTACATACATTTATTAGTGTTACGAGGGTTTATTCTGAAATATTATAATGTCACTTGCAGTGAAATGATAGAAATTTTCACTCAGGGAAGGGACATTCTGTCTGGCTGCCTGGGTTCCATCCCAGCTTCTGTTACAAAAGTTTCATAGAAGAATTTTAAAAATCTAGAAACGAAACTTATGAAGAAATTATTGACCATAATTGGTTCTATGATTTAGTCATTCTTACAGACATAATAACTAAAATCTTAAACTTGAGGGGGGAGGGAGAACTAAACTAAAGTTTTTGAATTTAAGGGTATTTTAAATTAATTTTAAATCAGAATTAATTTTGTAAAAATATTACACAAATATAAGGAATATACATTTTTACCATAATGCAATGTACATTTTGCCACTTTGAAAATCTGGAGAACTAAAGCGTGAAATATAAGAAAACTGAAACAAACATCTGGAAAATCTCATCGAGCTTAAATTAGTTTCTAAATTAGATGTTTTGAGTGTATTTAAAATTAGGCCAACTACTACGTTCACTTCAAACCCATTACATAAGACTAGTGTTTAAGAAAAATGGTAAAAGATTGCAAATATGTTAACAATTCTACTGATCTAGAAATAGAAATAACTGGTTTTCATCCTAATTAAGATGAAGAATATCACAAAAAGCCATTTGAATAGTCCTAGATCAGAAAAATCATGAACTGTTAAACTTTTAAAAAGATAAATTCCTGCTTTTGATCTACCTAAAAATGTGAAAGAGGATTTTCAACAACAATCTTGTTAAAATCAATGTTCAGATACAGAATAACAAACAAACATCTGGACGACTGCATGGATTTAGCAATAACATCGCATGTACCAGAGGGAGAAAAAAAAACTCTCAGAAGAAATGCAATGTTAAATTTCACATTAAAATATGATTTCCCTGTATTTAATTTTCATCTTGCTGAATTTTTTTGTAAATAATACAAAGAGTATACCTTTTCTTTAAGATATTATACCACACATTTTTATACTTTGTGTAATGCACTTATAACTGAAATATTAAAAGTGCAATATATAATTGCAGCTAGCCAAAATTTTATAAACTTAAAATTGGCTCCCATTAAGTTAAAGTTGTTAATAACTGCACCAAGGGAAGGAATGCAATTTTATTTCTTTGTCTGTATTTGGTTTCATTTTCATATAGAAAGAGTTAAAAATAGGTTACCTAGGTAACAAAATTTAAACACACATTTTCAGGAAAAATTACAGAATAACAGATTTTGTTTCCTTGAAGACACAACACCTCGCTATTCCAGCTATGATACAGACTGCATACTGTCATAGAGAAATTCCTTTCTTAAACAGGGAATTCATATACTTTAATCTGTTTTTACACAAGTACTGTTTATGACTAATCCATGGTCCAGGAGTAAAATACTTTATAGTACACCCATCTAAATTTTTCTTATTTCCGGTCATCTGTATAGACTGTTTACCTATCACGACTAAACTCCCAATCTGCATTCCAAATAACTCATACAATTCTTCAAGTCATATTTCATAGTCTATCATTTTTAATACCGCAGGTACTTGCTGAGCGCAGACTTGTAAAGCATGATTTCGCGTATAGCAGTACCTTAAAAGATCCCATTTTATTTGTCCACTGCTAGAATTTCATTCATACGTGGTGCAACATTCATCCATCAACACCGGAAAGAATTTATCTGCTACTTTAAACAATTTCCATCGACTGAAAATGAAGTCCGAAAAATCTTACAAATTTCAAAAGCAATCGATGCCGAAGAATTTTCACATATGAAAGACAGAGAAGTCAAACAATGAATCAGAAAATTACAAAAGAAGAATTGGGGTTTTATAAAACCCCTTGATAATAAAAGCGCTCATTATGAAGAAGAGCTTTTAACTGAAGATAAGATGAAGAAATTGTTAAATAACACAAAAAGCAATGTCTGATCTTCTAGCGAAGAATTACCCAATTAAAGAAAAAACATGTGCTCTTTACAGCGGCACGCATACAGTTGCATCAATCATTCTTATAAGCAAAAGACATCAGCTTTCTCAAAAAATATTTCTGTCATGCATTTGCCACAAGAGAACGGAAAGAAGTCCAAAAGAAACTTTCAGAGTGCTTTGCAAAACAAAGTGGAAAGTTATTCTGCAGAATTTTACTTCGATAATAATAAAACATCTCTGATTTGATTTCAAAACGAATTTTTATTTGTGAAATCAATTTTAAATAGATCTTCGCAAATAGGTTCATAAAACCTCCCAATATGCCAAAATAGTTCAGATTAAGGGGAAAATTTAATAAAGTATGCTTAAAACAACTAATAAAAAGCACATTTTGAGCAGCCTTAACAGAAGACAATTTGGCCCCACTAACTTTCATTACGAGTACTCATTAAATTTTTATTTACATTTCTTTTTTGTTCAACATTTAACTTTCAATGGTTTTAAGAGAAACAGCACTTGATAGACAGATTCTAAATTCGGAAAAAAACTGAAACAAAATTGGTTTATACACAGGCAGAGTAATTACACTGACCTGTTGGGAAGAGAAGACCCCGTTAGACAAGGAAAATATTAGGCCAGACAGAGAGGAAAATGCTTAGCCTCCTCCTCGTAATGCGAAAGGAGGCCACTTGGGAAAAAATTACACTACAGCAGTAATTTTGAAACCACTAAGAAGCAACAGAACTCTAACAAATCTCAGACTTCTGATAATTATAGTGTGATTAACAGTTCAACCTCACTTCGAATATTACAATACAATATAAAGAAAGAACCAATTCAGACACTTCAATATGGAATTCAAAACCTAAGAAATTAATGCATAGACGCTACCCTAAACATTCAAACATAATGTGAAGCGTTCACGTAAAATAAATAAGTAGTAAAACTCCAATATAAAGCAACATGTGAAAAGGGACCTACAAATTATAACATTCAAGCATTTCTAGTGAAAATAAAGTTAATATAAAACAAGAATTACCAGCCACAGATGTCTTTTCGCTCTGCACTATTTCTCCATTCTTTTTCTTTCATGATATGTTCTGCAATCCAAGAGTGCACAAAAATGATGACAAATTACACTAGAAGAGGCCAAGGATGGGGGAAGGAATCATTAGATTTTAACTACTTTGAAATTAAAGAATATCTATACACAAAGAGAAATATCTAATATTGTTTCTTAATATATAAAACTTCGAAAGTAGCCTTCTTTGTTCTAAATTCCAGCAATGTGCTACATTGTTACTAAAATCATGATTGCAGTCGATAGAAAAGCAAATGATTTTCCTTATACGACAGAAGTACAGTAAGCGAAAGAGGTTTTTAATGTATGGGTACAACATGAACAATGAAAGAAAAAAAAATTATACAGTTATTACAGATACACAGAACAAAAGGGAAAATGATCTTCGAGAAAAGTAAATAATTTTAGCGCAGGTACAAAAATGGCACCGAAAGTCAATAAGCAGGTAATTTTAAATGACAAATAAACAAAATAAACTTTACTGTTAGCTTTGAAGCAGGTGTTATATATAAAACTATCTTAATTCACACACAGAATTAGTGACATAACAGATCAAAAAAGAGCTATACATATATACTTTTATGGCTTTTTTTTTTTTTTTTTTTTTTTTTTTTAAGAAAGGGCTCAAAAACACCATTCTAAAAACAGATTTCGAAAAACATCTTGGAAACAAAAGTCATAAACCATCAAATAAATATTTCATTCAGAATTTTAATGCAAGAACCCTTTCTAATTTTAAGTTCTTTACTTAGGTACACTCATCCACGAGAGAGGACAGCTTAGTCTAATGTACAAGAAATTATCCTGTAATATTACCACGTCACTTTAATGAAATTATAGCAATATTTCACTCAGGGAAAGAACATAGTGTCTAGCTGCCCGGGATCGAGCCCCGCTTTAATACAGCAAGCCAAAACACATCAAATGCCATTGAATGATATACCATTTTGAAATGTTGCAAAAAATTTAAATAAAATTTCGTGAATGAGCTAATGCAATTACCTATATACTAAAATTTTGACCAAAAATTCAACAAAACTAAGATACTCTTTTTTTCTTTCGAAGGAATCAAAGTCATATACTAATGTAGGGATGCTCAACTTATTGTACTATAAATAACCTAAACATAGGAATGAAATTTTGTCAGCTATGTGAGATGTCCAATACCGAGAAATTCCATAAATTGTAGATTAGAACGTACCTCTCAAAACACAATTCAAATACTTTACTTTTAGTCTTGAAGCAGATGTTCTATATTAAACTGTCTTAGCTCACATACAGAATTAGTAATATAATAGCTCAAAATGTTGTAAGAACCAAACACGCATTATATAAACATTAAAAAAAAAAAATCTACATACATTTATTAGTGTTACGAGGGTTTATTCTGAAATATTATAATGTCACTTGCAGTGAAATGATAGAAATTTTCACTCAGGGAAGGGACATTCTGTCTGGCTGCCTGGGTTCCATCCCAGCTTCTGTTACAAAAGTTTCATAGAAGAATTTTAAAAATCTAGAAACGAAACTTATGAAGAAATTATTGACCATAATTGGTTCTATGATTTAGTCATTCTTACAGACATAATAACTAAAATCTTAAACTTGAGGGGGGAGGGAGAACTAAACTAAAGTTTTTGAATTTAAGGGTATTTTAAATTAATTTTAAATCAGAATTAATTTTGTAAAAATATTACACAAATATAAGGAATATACATTTTTACCATAATGCAATGTACATTTTGCCACTTTGAAAATCTGGAGAACTAAAGCGTGAAATATAAGAAAACTGAAACAAACATCTGGAAAATCTCATCGAGCTTAAATTAGTTTCTAAATTAGATGTTTTGAGTGTATTTAAAATTAGGCCAACTACTACGTTCACTTCAAACCCATTACATAAGACTAGTGTTTAAGAAAAATGGTAAAAGATTGCAAATATGTTAACAATTCTACTGATCTAGAAATAGAAATAACTGGTTTTCATCCTAATTAAGATGAAGAATATCACAAAAAGCCATTTGAATAGTCCTAGATCAGAAAAATCATGAACTGTTAAACTTTTAAAAAGATAAATTCCTGCTTTTGATCTACCTAAAAATGTGAAAGAGGATTTTCAACAACAATCTTGTTAAAATCAATGTTCAGATACAGAATAACAAACAAACATCTGGACGACTGCATGGATTTAGCAATAACATCGCATGTACCAGAGGGAGAAAAAAAAACTCTCAGAAGAAATGCAATGTTAAATTTCACATTAAAATATGATTTCCCTGTATTTAATTTTCATCTTGCTGAATTTTTTTGTAAATAATACAAAGAGTATACCTTTTCTTTAAGATATTATACCACACATTTTTATACTTTGTGTAATGCACTTATAACTGAAATATTAAAAGTGCAATATATAATTGCAGCTAGCCAAAATTTTATAAACTTAAAATTGGCTCCCATTAAGTTAAAGTTGTTAATAACTGCACCAAGGGAAGGAATGCAATTTTATTTCTTTGTCTGTATTTGGTTTCATTTTCATATAGAAAGAGTTAAAAATAGGTTACCTAGGTAACAAAATTTAAACACACATTTTCAGGAAAAATTACAGAATAACAGATTTTGTTTCCTTGAAGACACAACACCTCGCTATTCCAGCTATGATACAGACTGCATACTGTCATAGAGAAATTCCTTTCTTAAACAGGGAATTCATATACTTTAATCTGTTTTTACACAAGTACTGTTTATGACTAATCCATGGTCCAGGAGTAAAATACTTTATAGTACACCCATCTAAATTTTTCTTATTTCCGGTCATCTGTATAGACTGTTTACCTATCACGACTAAACTCCCAATCTGCATTCCAAATAACTCATACAATTCTTCAAGTCATATTTCATAGTCTATCATTTTTAATACCGCAGGTACTTGCTGAGCGCAGACTTGTAAAGCATGATTTCGCGTATAGCAGTACCTTAAAAGATCCCATTTTATTTGTCCACTGCTAGAATTTCATTCATACGTGGTGCAACATTCATCCATCAACACCGGAAAGAATTTATCTGCTACTTTAAACAATTTCCATCGACTGAAAATGAAGTCCGAAAAATCTTACAAATTTCAAAAGCAATCGATGCCGAAGAATTTTCACATATGAAAGACAGAGAAGTCAAACAATGAATCAGAAAATTACAAAAGAAGAATTGGGGTTTTATAAAACCCCTTGATAATAAAAGCGCTCATTATGAAGAAGAGCTTTTAACTGAAGATAAGATGAAGAAATTGTTAAATAACACAAAAAGCAATGTCTGATCTTCTAGCGAAGAATTACCCAATTAAAGAAAAAACATGTGCTCTTTACAGCGGCACGCATACAGTTGCATCAATCATTCTTATAAGCAAAAGACATCAGCTTTCTCAAAAAATATTTCTGTCATGCATTTGCCACAAGAGAACGGAAAGAAGTCCAAAAGAAACTTTCAGAGTGCTTTGCAAAACAAAGTGGAAAGTTATTCTGCAGAATTTTACTTCGATAATAATAAAACATCTCTGATTTGATTTCAAAACGAATTTTTATTTGTGAAATCAATTTTAAATAGATCTTCGCAAATAGGTTCATAAAACCTCCCAATATGCCAAAATAGTTCAGATTAAGGGGAAAATTTAATAAAGTATGCTTAAAACAACTAATAAAAAGCACATTTTGAGCAGCCTTAACAGAAGACAATTTGGCCCCACTAACTTTCATTACGAGTACTCATTAAATTTTTATTTACATTTCTTTTTTGTTCAACATTTAACTTTCAATGGTTTTAAGAGAAACAGCACTTGATAGACAGATTCTAAATTCGGAAAAAAACTGAAACAAAATTGGTTTATACACAGGCAGAGTAATTACACTGACCTGTTGGGAAGAGAAGACCCCGTTAGACAAGGAAAATATTAGGCCAGACAGAGAGGAAAATGCTTAGCCTCCTCCTCGTAATGCGAAAGGAGGCCACTTGGGAAAAAATTACACTACAGCAGTAATTTTGAAACCACTAAGAAGCAACAGAACTCTAACAAATCTCAGACTTCTGATAATTATAGTGTGATTAACAGTTCAACCTCACTTCGAATATTACAATACAATATAAAGAAAGAACCAATTCAGACACTTCAATATGGAATTCAAAACCTAAGAAATTAATGCATAGACGCTACCCTAAACATTCAAACATAATGTGAAGCGTTCATGTAAAATAAATAAGTAGTAAAACTCCAATATAAAGCAACATGTGAAAAGGGACCTACAAATTATAACATTCAAGCATTTCTAGTGAAAATAAAGTTAATATAAAACAAGAATTACCAGCCACAGATGTCTTTTCGCTCTGCACTATTTCTCCATTCTTTTTCTTTCATGATATGTTCTGCAATCCAAGAGTGCACAAAAATGATGACAAATTACACTAGAAGAGGCCAAGGATGGGGGAAGGAATCATTAGATTTTAACTACTTTGAAATTAAAGAATATCTATACACAAAGAGAAATATCTAATATTGTTTCTTAATATATAAAACTTCGAAAGTAGCCTTCTTTGTTCTAAATTCCAGCAATGTGCTACATTGTTACTAAAATCATGATTGCAGTCGATAGAAAAGCAAATGATTTTCCTTATACGACAGAAGTACAGTAAGCGAAAGAGGTTTTTAATGTATGGGTACAACATGAACAATGAAAGAAAAAAAAATTATACAGTTATTACAGATACACAGAACAAAAGGGAAAATGATCTTCGAGAAAAGTAAATAATTTTAGCGCAGGTACAAAAATGGCACCGAAAGTCAATAAGCAGGTAATTTTAAATGACAAATAAACAAAATAAACTTTACTGTTAGCTTTGAAGCAGGTGTTATATATAAAACTATCTTAATTCACACACAGAATTAGTGACATAACAGATCAAAAAAGAGCTATACATATATACTTTTATGGCTTTTTTTTTTTTTTTTTTTTTTTTTTTTTTTTAAGAAAGGGCTCAAAAACACCATTCTAAAAACAGATTTCGAAAAACATCTTGGAAACAAAAGTCATAAACCATCAAATAAATATTTCATTCAGAATTTTAATGCAAGAACCCTTTCTAATTTTAAGTTCTTTACTTAGGTACACTCATCCACGAGAGAGGACAGCTTAGTCTAATGTACAAGAAATTATCCTGTAATATTACCACGTCACTTTAATGAAATTATAGCAATATTTTACTCAGGGAAAGAACATAGTGTCTAGCTGCCCGGGATCGAGCCCCGCTTTAATACAGCAAGCCAAAACACATCAAATGCCATTGAATGATATACCATTTTGAAATGTTGCAAAAAATTTAAATAAAATTTCGTGAATGAGCTAATGCAATTACCTATATACTAAAATTTTGACCAAAAATTCAACAAAACTAAGATACTCTTTTTTTCTTTCGAAGGAATCAAAGTCATATACTAATGTAGGGATGCTCAACTTATTGTACTATAAATAACCTAAACATAGGAATGAAATTTTGTCGGCTATGTGAGATGTCCAATACCGAGAAATTCCATAAATTGTAGATTAGAACGTACCTCTCAAAACACAATTCAAATACTTTACTTTTAGTCTTGAAGCAGATGTTCTATATTAAACTGTCTTAGCTCACATACAGAATTAGTAATATAATAGCTCAAAATGTTGTAAGAACCAAACACGCATTATATAAACATTAAAAAAAAAAAAAATCTACATACATTTATTAGTGTTACGAGGGTTTATTCTGAAATATTATAATGTCACTTGCAGTGAAATGATAGAAATTTTCACTCAGGGAAGGGACATTCTGTCTGGCTGCCTGGGTTCCATCCCAGCTTCTGTTACAAAAGTTTCATAGAAGAATTTTAAAAATCTAGAAACGAAACTTATGAAGAAATTATTGACCATAATTGGTTCTATGATTTAGTCATTCTTACAGACATAATAACTAAAATCTTAAACTTGAGGGGGGAGGGAGAACTAAACTAAAGTTTTTGAATTTAAGGGTATTTTAAATTAATTTTAAATCAGAATTAATTTTGTAAAAATATTACACAAATATAAGGAATATACATTTTTACCATAATGCAATGTACATTTTGCCACTTTGAAAATCTGGAGAACTAAAGCGTGAAATATAAGAAAACTGAAACAAACATTTGGAAAATCTCATCGAGCTTAAATTAGTTTCTAAATTAGATGTTTTGAGTGTATTTAAAATTAGGCCAACTACTACGTTCACTTCAAACCCATTACATAAGACTAGTGTTTAAGAAAAATGGTAAAAGATTGCAAATATGTTAACAATTCTACTGATCTAGAAATAGAAATAACTGGTTTTCATCCTAATTAAGATGAAGAATATCACAAAAAGCCATTTGAATAGTCCTAGATCAGAAAAATCATGAACTGTTAAACTTTTAAAAAGATAAATTCCTGCTTTTGATCTACCTAAAAATGTGAAAGAGGATTTTCAACAACAATCTTGTTAAAATCAATGTTCAGATACAGAATAAAAAACAAACATCTGGACGACTGCATGGATTTAGCAATAACATCGCATGTACCAGAGGGAGAAAAAAAAAACTCTCAGAAGAAATGCAATGTTAAATTTCACATTAAAATATGATTTCCCTGTATTTAATTTTCATCTTGCTGAATTTTTTTGTAAATAATACAAAGAGTATACCTTTTCTTTAAGATATTATACCACACATTTTTATACTTTGTGTAATGCACTTATAACTGAAATATTAAAAGTGCAATATATAATTGCAGCTAGCCAAAATTTTATAAACTTAAAATTGGCTCCCATTAAGTTAAAGTTGTTAATAACTGCACCAAGGGAAGGAATGCAATTTTATTTCTTTGTCTGTATTTGGTTTCATTTTCATATAGAAAGAGTTAAAAATAGGTTACCTAGGTAACAAAATTTAAACACACATTTTCAGGAAAAATTACAGAATAACAGATTTTGTTTCCTTGAAGACACAACACCTCGCTATTCCAGCTATGATACAGACTGCATACTGTCATAGAGAAATTCCTTTCTTAAACAGGGAATTCATATACTTTAATCTGTTTTTACACAAGTACTGTTTATGACTAATCCATGGTCCAGGAGTAAAATACTTTATAGTACACCCATCTAAATTTTTCTTATTTCCGGTCATCTGTATAGACTGTTTACCTATCACGACTAAACTCCCAATCTGCATTCCAAATAACTCATACAATTCTTCAAGTCATATTTCATAGTCTATCATTTTTAATACCGCAGGTACTTGCTGAGCGCAGACTTGTAAAGCATGATTTCGCGTATAGCAGTACCTTAAAAGATCCCATTTTATTTGTCCACTGCTAGAATTTCATTCATACGTGGTGCAACATTCATCCATCAACACCGGAAAGAATTTATCTGCTACTTTAAACAATTTCCATCGACTGAAAATGAAGTCCGAAAAATCTTACAAATTTCAAAAGCAATCGATGCCGAAGAATTTTCACATATGAAAGACAGAGAAGTCAAACAATGAATCAGAAAATTACAAAAGAAGAATTGGGGTTTTATAAAACCCCTTGATAATAAAAGCGCTCATTATGAAGAAGAGCTTTTAACTGAAGATAAGATGAAGAAATTGTTAAATAACACAAAAAGCAATGTCTGATCTTCTAGCGAAGAATTACCCAATTAAAGAAAAAACATGTGCTCTTTACAGCGGCACGCATACAGTTGCATCAATCATTCTTATAAGCAAAAGACATCAGCTTTCTCAAAAAATATTTCTGTCATGCATTTGCCACAAGAGAACGGAAAGAAGTCCAAAAGAAACTTTCAGAGTGCTTTGCAAAACAAAGTGGAAAGTTATTCTGCAGAATTTTACTTCGATAATAATAAAACATCTCTGATTTGATTTCAAAACGAATTTTTATTTGTGAAATCAATTTTAAATAGATCTTCGCAAATAGGTTCATAAAACCTCCCAATATGCCAAAATAGTTCAGATTAAGGGAAAAATTTAATAAAGTATGCTTAAAACAACTAATAAAAAGCACATTTTGAGCAGCCTTAACAGAAGACAATTTGGCCCCACTAACTTTCATTACGAGTACTCATTAAATTTTTATTTACATTTCTTTTTTGTTCAACATTTAACTTTCAATGGTTTTAAGAGAAACAGCACTTGATAGACAGATTCTAAATTCGGAAAAAAACTGAAACAAAATTGGTTTATACACAGGCAGAGTAATTACACTGACCTGTTGGGAAGAGAAGACCCCGTTAGACAAGGAAAATATTAGGCCAGACAGAGAGGAAAATGCTTAGCCTCCTCCTCGTAATGCGAAAGGAGGCCACTTGGGAAAAAATTACACTACAGCAGTAATTTTGAAACCACTAAGAAGCAACAGAACTCTAACAAATCTCAGACTTCTGATAATTATAGTGTGATTAACAGTTCAACCTCACTTCGAATATTACAATACAATATAAAGAAAGAACCAATTCAGACACTTCAATATGGAATTCAAAACCTAAGAAATTAATGCATAGACGCTACCCTAAACATTCAAACATAATGTGAAGCGTTCACGTAAAATAAATAAGTAGTAAAACTCCAATATAAAGCAACATGTGAAAAGGGACCTACAAATTATAACATTCAAGCATTTCTAGTGAAAATAAAGTTAATATAAAACAAGAATTACCAGCCACAGATGTCTTTTCGCTCTGCACTATTTCTCCATTCTTTTTCTTTCATGATATGTTCTGCAATCCAAGAGTGCACAAAAATGATGACAAATTACACTAGAAGAGGCCAAGGATGGGGGAAGGAATCATTAGATTTTAACTACTTTGAAATTAAAGAATATCTATACACAAAGAGAAATATCTAATATTGTTTCTTAATATATAAAACTTCAAAAGTAGCCTTCTTTGTTCTAAATTCCAGCAATGTGCTACATTGTTACTAAAATCATGATTGCAGTCGATAGAAAAGCAAATGATTTTCCTTATACGACAGAAGTACAGTAAGCGAAAGAGGTTTTTAATGTATGGGTACAACATGAACAATGAAAGAAAAAAAAATTATACAGTTATTACAGATACACAGAACAAAAGGGAAAATGATCTTCGAGAAAAGTAAATAATTTTAGCGCAGGTACAAAAATGGCACCGAAAGTCAATAAGCAGGTAATTTTAAATGACAAATAAACAAAATAAACTTTACTGTTAGCTTTGAAGCAGGTGTTATATATAAAACTATCTTAATTCACACACAGAATTAGTGACATAACAGATCAAAAAAGAGCTATACATATATACTTTTATGGCTTTTTTTTTTTTTTTTTAAGAAAGGGCTCAAAAACACCATTCTAAAAACAGATTTCGAAAAACATCTTGGAAACAAAAGTCATAAACCATCAAATAAATATTTCATTCAGAATTTTAATGCAAGAACCCTTTCTAATTTTAAGTTCTTTACTTAGGTACACTCATCCACGAAAGAGGACAGCTTAGTCTAATGTACAAGAAATTATCCTGTAATATTACCACGTCACTTTAATGAAATTATAGCAATATTTCACTCAGGGAAAGAACATAGTGTCTAGCTGCCCGGGATCGAGCCCCGCTTTAATACAGCAAGCCAAAACACATCAAATGCCATTGAATGATATACCATTTTGAAATGTTGCAAAAAATTTAAATAAAATTTCGTGAATGAGCTAATGCAATTACCTATATACTAAAATTTTGACCAAAAATTCAACAAAACTAAGATACTCTTTTTTTCTTTCGAAGGAATCAAAGTCATATACTAATGTAGGGATGCTCAACTTATTGTACTATAAATAACCTAAACATAGGAATGAAATTTTGTCAGCTATGTGAGATGTCCAATACCGAGAAATTCCATAAATTGTAGATTAGAACGTACCTCTCAAAACACAATTCAAATACTTTACTTTTAGTCTTGAAGCAGATGTTCTATATTAAAGTGTCTTAGCTCACATACAGAATTAGTAATATAATAGCTCAAAATGTTGTAAGAACCAAACACGCATTATATAAACATTAAAAAAAAAAAAATCTACATACATTTATTAGTGTTACGAGGGTTTATTCTGAAATATTATAATGTCACTTGCAGTGAAATGATAGAAATTTTCACTCAGGGAAGGGACATTCTGTCTGGCTGCCTGGGTTCCATCCCAGCTTCTGTTACAAAAGTTTCATAGAAGAATTTTAAAAATCTAGAAACGAAACTTATGAAGAAATTATTGACCATAATTGGTTCTATGATTTAGTCATTCTTACAGACATAATAAATAAAATCTTAAACTTGAGGGGGGAGGGAGAACTAAACTAAAGTTTTTGAATTTAAGGGTATTTTAAATTAATTTTAAATCAGAATTAATTTTGTAAAAATATTACACAAATATAAGGAATATACATTTTTACCATAATGCAATGTACATTTTGCCACTTTGAAAATCTGGAGAACTAAAGCGTGAAATATAAGAAAACTGAAACAAACATTTGGAAAATCTCATCGAGCTTAAATTAGTTTCTAAATTAGATGCTTTGAGTGTATTTAAAATTAGGCCAACTACTACGTTCACTTCAAACCCATTACATAAGATTAGTGTTTAAGAAAAATGGTAAAAGATTGCAAATATGTTAACAATTCTACTGATCTAGAAATAGAAATAACTGGTTTTCATCCTAATTAAGATGAAGAATATCACAAAAAGCCATTTGAATAGTCCTAGATCAGAAAAATCATGAACTGTTAAACTTTTAAAAAGATAAATTCCTGCTTTTGATCTACCTAAAAATGTGAAAGAGGATTTTCAACAACAATCTTGTTAAAATCAATGTTCAGATACAGAATAACAAACAAACATCTGGACGACTGCATGGATTTAGCAATAACATCGCATGTACCAGAGGGAGAAAAAAAAACTCTCAGAAGAAATGCAATGTTAAATTTCACATTAAAATATGATTTCCCTGTATTTAATTTTCATCTTGCTGAATTTTTTTGTAAATAATACAAAGAGTATACCTTTTCTTTAAGATATTATACCACACATTTTTATACTTTGTGTAATGCACTTATAACTGAAATATTAAAAGTGCAATATATAATTGCAGCTAGCCAAAATTTTATAAACTTAAAATTGGCTCCCATTAAGTTAAAGTTGTTAATAACTGCACCAAGGGAAGGAATGCAATTTTATTTCTTTGTCTGTATTTGGTTTCATTTTCATATAGAAAGAGTTAAAAATAGGTTACCTAGGTAACAAAATTTAAACACACATTTTCAGGAAAAATTACAGAATAACAGATTTTGTTTCCTTGAAGACACAACACCTCGCTATTCCAGCTATGATACAGACTGCATACTGTCAGAGAGAAATTCCTTTCTTAAACAGGGAATTCATATACTTTAATCTGTTTTTACACAAGTACTGTTTATGACTAATCCATGGTCCAGGAGTAAAATACTTTATAGTACACCCATCTAAATTTTTCTTATTTCCGGTCATCTGTATAGACTGTTTACCTATCACGACTAAACTCCCAATCTGCATTCCAAATAACTCATACAATTCTTCAAGTCATATTTCATAGTCTATCATTTTTAATACCGCAGGTACTTGCTGAGCGCAGACTTGTAAAGCATGATTTCGCATATAGCAGTACCTTAAAAGATCCCATTTTATTTGTCCACTGCTAGAATTTCATTCATACGTGGTGCAACATTCATCCATCAACACCGGAAAGAATTTATCTGCTACTTTAAACAATTTCCATCGACTGAAAATGAAGTCCGAAAAATCTTACAAATTTCAAAAGCAATCGATGCCGAAGAATTTTCACATATGAAAGACAGAGAAGTCAAACAATGAATCAGAAAATTACAAAAGAAGAATTGGGGTTTTATAAAACCCCTTGATAATAAAAGCGCTCATTATGAAGAAGAGCTTTTAACTGAAGATAAGATGAAGAAATTGTTAAATAACACAAAAAGCAATGTCTGATCTTCTAGCGAAGAATTACCCAATTAAAGAAAAAACATGTGCTCTTTACAGCGGCACGCATACAGTTGCATCAATCATTCTTATAAGCAAAAGACATCAGCTTTCTCAAAAAATATTTCTGTCATGCATTTGCCACAAGAGAACGGAAAGAAGTCCAAAAGAAACTTTCAGAGTGCTTTGCAAAACAAAGTGGAAAGTTATTCTGCAGAATTTTACTTCGATAATAATAAAACATCTCTGATTTGATTTCAAAACGAATTTTTATTTGTGAAATCAATTTTAAATAGATCTTCGCAAATAGGTTCATAAAACCTCCCAATATGCCAAAATAGTTCAGATTAAGGGGAAAATTTAATAAAGTATGCTTAAAACAACTAATAAAAAGCACATTTTGAGCAGCCTTAACAGAAGACAATTTGGCCCCACTAACTTTCATTACGAGTACTCATTAAATTTTTATTTACATTTCTTTTTTGTTCAACATTTAACTTTCAATGGTTTTAAGAGAAACAGCACTTGATAGACAGATTCTAAATTCGGAAAAAAACTGAAACAAAATTGGTTTATACACAGGCAGAGTAATTACACTGACCTGTTGGGAAGAGAAGACCCCGTTAGACAAGGAAAATATTAGGCCAGACAGAGAGGAAAATGCTTAGCCTCCTCCTCGTAATGCGAAAGGAGGCCACTTGGGAAAAAATTACACTACAGCAGTAATTTTGAAACCACTAAGAAGCAACAGAACTCTAACAAATCTCAGACTTCTGATAATTATAGTGTGATTAACAGTTCAACCTCACTTCGAATATTACAATACAATATAAAGAAAGAACCAATTCAGACACTTCAATATGGAATTCAAAACCTAAGAAATTAATGCATAGACGCTACCCTAAACATTCAAACATAATGTGAAGCGTTCACGTAAAATAAATAAGTAGTAAAACTCCAATATAAAGCAACATGTGAAAAGGGACCTACAAATTATAACATTCAAGCATTTCTAGTGAAAATAAAGTTAATATAAAACAAGAATTACCAGCCACAGATGTCTTTTCGCTCTGCACTATTTCTCCATTCTTTTTCTTTCATGATATGTTCTGCAATCCAAGAGTGCACAAAAATGATGACAAATTACAACTAGAAGAGGCCAAGGATGGGGGAAGGAATCATTAGATTTTAACTACTTTGAAATTAAAGAATATCTATACACAAAGAGAAATATCTAATATTGTTTCTTAATATATAAAACTTCAAAAGTAGCCTTCTTTGTTCTAAATTCCAGCAATGTGCTACATTGTTACTAAAATCATGATTGCAGTCGATAGAAAAGCAAATGATTTTCCTTATACGACAGAAGTACAGTAAGCGAAAGAGGTTTTTAATGTATGGGTACAACATGAACAATGAAAGAAAAAAAATTATACAGTTATTACAGATACACAGAACAAAAGGGAAAATGATCTTCGAGAAAAGTAAATAATTTTAGCGCAGGTACAAAAATGGCACCGAAAGTCAATAAGCAGGTAATTTTAAATGACAAATAAACAAAATAAACTTTACTGTTAGCTTTGAAGCAGGTGTTATATATAAAACTATCTTAATTTACACACAGAATTAGTGACATAACAGATCAAAAAAGAGCTATACATATATACTTTTATGGCTTTTTTTTTTTTTTTTTTAAGAAAGGGCTCAAAAACACCATTCTAAAAACAGATTTCGAAAAACATCTTGGAAACAAAAGTCATAAACCATCAAATAAATATTTCATTCAGAATTTTAATGCAAGAACCCTTTCTAATTTTAAGTTCTTTACTTAGGTACACTCATCCACGAGAGAGGACAGCTTAGTCTAATGTACAAGAAATTATCCTGTAATATTACCACGTCACTTTAATGAAATTATAGCAATATTTCAGGGAAAGAACATAGTGTCTAGCTGCCCGGGATCGAGCCCCGCTTTAATACAGCAAGCCAAAACACATCAAATGCCATTGAATGATATACCATTTTGAAATGTTGCAAAAAATTTAAATAAAATTTCGTGAATGAGCTAATGCAATTACCTATATACTAAAATTTTGACCAAAAATTCAACAAAACTAAGATACTCTTTTTTTCTTTCGAAGGAATCAAAGTCATATACTAATGTAGGGATGCTCAAGTTATTGTACTATAAATAACCTAAACATAGGAATGAAATTTTGTCAGCTATGTGAGATGTCCAATACCGAGAAATTCCATAAATTGTAGATTAGAACGTACCTCTCAAAACACAATTCAAATACTTTACTTTTAGTCTTGAAGCAGATGTTCTATATTAAACTGTCTTAGCTCACATACAGAATTAGTAATATAATAGCTCAAAATGTTGTAAGAACCAAACACGCATTATATAAACATTAAAAAAAAAAAAAATCTACATACATTTATTAGTGTTATGAGGGTTTATTCTGAAATATTATAATGTCACTTGCAGTGAAATGATAGAAATTTTCACTCAGGGAAGGGACATTCTGTCTGGCTGCCTGGGTTCCATCCCAGCTTCTGTTACAAAAGTTTCATAGAAGAATTTTAAAAATCTAGAAACGAAACTTATGAAGAAATTATTGACCATAATTGGTTCTATGATTTAGTCATTCTTACAGACATAATAACTAAAATCTTAAACTTGAGGGGGGAGGGAGAACTAAACTAAAGTTTTTGAATTTAAGGGTATTTTAAATTAATTTTAAATCAGAATTAATTTTGTAAAAATATTACACAAATATAAGGAATATACATTTTTACCATAATGCAATGTACATTTTGCCACTTTGAAAATCTGGAGAACTAAAGCGTGAAATATAAGAAAACTGAAACAAACATTTGGAAAATCTCATCGAGCTTAAATTAGTTTCTAAATTAGATGTTTTGAGTGTATTTAAAATTAGGCCAACTACTACGTTCACTTCAAACCCATTACATAAGACTAGTGTTTAAGAAAAATGGTAAAATATTGCAAATATGTTAACAATTCTACTGATCTAGAAATAGAAATAACTGGTTTTCATCCTAATTAAGATGAAGAATATCACAAAAAGCCATTTGAATAGTCCTAGATCAGAAAAATCATGAACTGTTAAACTTTTAAAAAGATAAATTCCTGCTTTTGATCTACCTAAAAATGTGAAAGAGGATTTTCAACAACAATCTTGTTAAAATCAATGTTCAGATACAGAATAACAAACAAACATCTGGACGACTGCATGGATTTAGCAATAACATCGCATGTACCAGAGGGAGAAAAAAAAACTCTCAGAAGAAATGCAATGTTAAATTTCACATTAAAATATGATTTCCCTGTATTTAATTTTCATCTTGCTGAATTTTTTTGTAAATAATACAAAGAGTATACCTTTTCTTTAAGATATTATACCACACATTTTTATACTTTGTGTAATGCACTTATAACTGAAATATTAAAAGTGCAATATATAATTGCAGCTAGCCAAAATTTTATAAACTTAAAATTGGCTCCCATTAAGTTAAAGTTGTTAATAACTGCACCAAGGGAAGGAATGCAATTTTATTTCTTTGTCTGTATTTGGTTTCATTTTCATATAGAAAGAGTTAAAAATAGGTTACCTAGGTAACAAAATTTAAACACACATTTTCAGGAAAAATTACAGAATAACAGATTTTGTTTCCTTGAAGACACAACACCTCGCTATTCCAGCTATGATACAGACTGCATACTGTCATAGAGAAATTCCTTTCTTAAACAGGGAATTCATATACTTTAATCTGTTTTTACACAAGTACTGTTTATGACTAATCCATGGTCCAGGAGTAAAATACTTTATAGTACACCCATCTAAATTTTTCTTATTTCCGGTCATCTGTATAGACTGTTTACCTATCACGACTAAACTCCCAATCTGCATTCCAAATAACTCATACAATTCTTCAAGTCATATTTCATAGTCTATCATTTTTAATACCGCAGGTACTTGCTGAGCGCAGACTTGTAAAGCATGATTTTGCGTATAGCAGTACCTTAAAAGATCCCATTTTATTTGTCCACTGCTAGAATTTCATTCATACGTGGTGCAACATTCATCCATCAACACCGGAAAGAATTTATCTGCTACTTTAAACAATTTCCATCGACTGAAAATGAAGTCCGAAAAATCTTACAAATTTCAAAAGCAATCGATGCCGAAGAATTTTCACATATGAAAGACAGAGAAGTCAAACAATGAATCAGAAAATTACAAAAGAAGAATTGGGGTTTTATAAAACCCCTTGATAATAAAAGCGCTCATTATGAAGAAGAGCTTTTAACTGAAGATAAGATGAAGAAATTGTTAAATAACACAAAAAGCAATGTCTGATCTTCTAGCGAAGAATTACCCAATTAAAGAAAAAACATGTGCTCTTTACAGCGGCACGCATACAGTTGCATCAATCATTCTTATAAGCAAAAGACATCAGCTTTCTCAAAAAATATTTCTGTCATGCATTTGCCACAAGAGAACGGAAAGAAGTCCAAAAGAAACTTTCAGAGTGCTTTGCAAAACAAAGTGGAAAGTTATTCTGCAGAATTTTACTTCGATAATAATAAAACATCTCTGATTTGATTTCAAAACGAATTTTTATTTGTGAAATCAATTTTAAATAGATCTTCGCAAATAGGTTCATAAAACCTCCCAATATGCCAAAATAGTTCAGATTAAGGGGAAAATTTAATAAAGTATGCTTAAAACAACTAATAAAAAGCACATTTTGAGCAGCCTTAACAGAAGACAATTTGGCCCCACTAACTTTCATTACGAGTACTCATTAAATTTTTATTTACATTTCTTTTTTGTTCAACATTTAACTTTCAATGGTTTTAAGAGAAACAGCACTTGATAGACAGATTCTAAATTCGGAAAAAAACTGAAACAAAATTGGTTTATACACAGGCAGAGTAATTACACTGACCTGTTGGGAAGAGAAGACCCCGTTAGACAAGGAAAATATTAGGCCAGACAGAGAGGAAAATGCTTAGCCTCCTCCTCGTAATGCGAAAGGAGGCCACTTGGGAAAAAATTACACTACAGCAGTAATTTTGAAACCACTAAGAAGCAACAGAACTCTAACAAAATTTAGACTTCTGATAATTATAGTGTGATTAACAGTTCAACCTCACTTCGAATATTACAATACAATATAAAGAAAGAACCAATTCAGACACTTCAATATGGAATTCAAAACCTAAGAAATTAATGCATAGACGCTACCCTAAACATTCAAACATAATGTGAAGCGTTCATGTAAAATAAATAAGTAGTAAAACTCCAATATAAAGCAACATGTGAAAAGGGACCTACAAATTATAACATTCAAGCATTTCTAGTGAAAAAAAAGTTAATATAAAACAAGAATTACCAGCCACAGATGTCTTTTCGCTCTGCACTATTTCTCCATTCTTTTTCTTTCATGATATGTTCTGCAATCCAAGAGTGCACAAAAATGATGACAAATTACACTAGAAGAGGCCAAGGATGGGGGAAGGAATCATTAGATTTTAACTACTTTGAAATTAAAGAATATCTATACACAAAGAGAAATATCTAATATTGTTTCTTAATATATAAAACTTCGAAAGTAGCCTTCTTTGTTCTAAATTCCAGCAATGTGCTACATTGTTACTAAAATCATGATTGCAGTCGATAGAAAAGCAAATGATTTTCCTTATACGACAGAAGTACAGTAAGCGAAAGAGGTTTTTAATGTATGGGTACAACATGAACAATGAAAGAAAAAAAAATTATACAGTTATTACAGATACACAGAACAAAAGGGAAAATGATCTTCGAGAAAAGTAAATAATTTTAGCGCAGGTACAAAAATGGCACCGAAAGTCAATAAGCAGGTAATTTTAAATGACAAATAAACAAAATAAACTTTACTGTTAGCTTTGAAGCAGGTGTTATATATAAAACTATCTTAATTCACACACAGAATTAGTGACATAACAGATCAAAAAAGAGCTATACATATATACTTTTATGGCTTTTTTTTTTTTTTTTTTTTTTTTAAGAAAGGGCTCAAAAACACCATTCTAAAAACAGATTTCGAAAAACATCTTGGAAACAAAAGTCATAAACCATCAAATAAATATTTCATTCAGAATTTTAATGCAAGAACCCTTTCTAATTTTAAGTTCTTTACTTAGGTACACTCATCCACGAGAGAGGACAGCTTAGTCTAATGTACAAGAAATTATCCTGTAATATTACCACGTCACTTTAATGAAATTATAGCAATATTTCACTCAGGGAAAGAACATAGTGTCTAGCTGCCCGGGATCGAGCCCCGCTTTAATACAGCAAGCCAAAACACATCAAATGCCATTGAATGATTTACCATTTTGAAATGTTGCAAAAAATTTAAATATAATTTCGTGAATGAGCTAATGCAATTACCTATATACTAAAATTTTGACCAAAAATTCAACAAAACTAAGATACTCTTTTTTTCTTTCGAAGGAATCAAAGTCATATACTAATGTAGGGATGCTCAACTTATTGTACTATAAATAACCTAAACATAGGAATGAAATTTTGTCAGCTATGTGAGATGTCCAATACCGAGAAATTCCATAAATTGTAGATTAGAACGTACCTCTCAAAACACAATTCAAATACTTTACTTTTAGTCTTGAAGCAGATGTTCTATATTAAACTGTCTTAGCTCACATACAGAATTAGTAATATAATAGCTCAAAATGTTGTAAGAACCAAACACGCATTATATGAACATTAAAAAAAAAAAAAAATCTACATACATTTATTAGTGTTACGAGGGTTTATTCTGAAATATTATAATGTCACTTGCAGTGAAATGATAGAAATTTTCACTCAGGGAAGGGACATTCTGTCTGGCTGCCTGGGTTCCATCCCAGCTTCTGTTACAAAAGTTTCATAGAAGAATTTTAAAAATCTAGAAACGAAACTTATGAAGAAATTATTGACCATAATTGGTTCTATGATTTAGTCATTCTTACAGACATAATAACTAAAATCTTAAACTTGAGGGGGGAGGGAGAACTAAACTAAAGTTTTTGAATTTAAGGGTATTTTAAATTAATTTTAAATCAGAATTAATTTTGTAAAAATATTACACAAATATAAGGAATATACATTTTTACCATAATGCAATGTACATTTTGCCACTTTGAAAATCTGGAGAACTAAAGCGTGAAATATAAGAAAACTGAAACAAACATTTGGAAAATCTCATCGAGCTTAAATTAGTTTCTAAATTAGATGTTTTGAGTGTATTTAAAATTAGGCCAACTACTACGTTCACTTCAAACCCATTACATAAGACTAGTGTTTAAGAAAAATGGTAAAAGATTGCAAATATGTTAACAATTCTACTGATCTAGAAATAGAAATAACTGGTTTTCATCCTAATTAAGATGAAGAATATCACAAAAAGCCATTTGAATAGTCCTAGATCAGAAAAATCATGAACTGTTAAACTTTTAAAAAGATAAATTCCTGCTTTTGATCTACCTAAAAATGTGAAAGAGGATTTTCAACAACAATCTTGTTAAAATCAATGTTCAGATACAGAATAACAAACAAACATCTGGACGACTGCATGGATTTAGCAATAACATCGCATGTACCAGAGGGAGAAAAAAAAACTCTCAGAAGAAATGCAATGTTAAATTTCACATTAAAATATGATTTCCCTGTATTTAATTTTCATCTTGCTGAATTTTTTTGTAAATAATACAAAGAGTATACCTTTTCTTTAAGATATTATACCACACATTTTTATACTTTGTGTAATGCACTTATAACTGAAATATTAAAAGTGCAATATATAATTGCAGCTAGCCAAAATTTTATAAACTTAAAATTGGCTCCCATTAAGTTAAAGTTGTTAATAACTGCACCAAGGGAAGGAATGCAATTTTATTTCTTTGTCTGTATTTGGTTTCATTTTCATATAGAAAGAGTTAAAAATAGGTTACCTAGGTAACAAAATTTAAACACACATTTTCAGGAAAAATTACAGAATAACAGATTTTGTTTCCTTGAAGACACAACACCTCGCTATTCCAGCTATGATACAGACTGCATACTGTCATAGAGAAATTCCTTTCTTAAACAGGGAATTCATATACTTTAATCTGTTTTTACACAAGTACTGTTTATGACTAATCCATGGTCCAGGAGTAAAATACTTTATAGTACACCCATCTAAATTTTTCTTATTTCCGGTCATCTGTATAGACTGTTTACCTATCACGACTAAACTCCCAATCTGCATTCCAAATAACTCATACAATTCTTCAAGTCATATTTCATAGTCTATCATTTTTAATACCGCAGGTACTTGCTGAGCGCAGACTTGTAAAGCATGATTTCGCGTATAGCAGTACCTTAAAAGATCCCATTTTATTTGTCCACTGCTAGAATTTCATTCATACGTGGTGCAACATTCATCCATCAACACCGGAAAGAATTTATCTGCTACTTTAAACAATTTCCATCGACTGAAAATGAAGTCCGAAAAATCTTACAAATTTCAAAAGCAATCGATGCCGAAGAATTTTCACATATGAAAGACAGAGAAGTCAAACAATGAATCAGAAAATTACAAAAGAAGAATTGGGGTTTTATAAAACCCCTTGATAATAAAAGCGCTCATTATGAAGAAGAGCTTTTAACTGAAGATAAGATGAAGAAATTGTTAAATAACACAAAAAGCAATGTCTGATCTTCTAGCGAAGAATTACCCAATTAAAGAAAAAACATGTGCTCTTTACAGCGGCACGCATACAGTTGCATCAATCATTCTTATAAGCAAAAGACATCAGCTTTCTCAAAAAATATTTCTGTCATGCATTTGCCACAAGAGAACGGAAAGAAGTCCAAAAGAAACTTTCAGAGTGCTTTGCAAAACAAAGTGGAAAGTTATTCTGCAGAATTTTACTTCGATAATAATAAAACATCTCTGATTTGATTTCAAAACGAATTTTTATTTGTGAAATCAATTTTAAATAGATCTTCGCAAATAGGTTCATAAAACCTCCCAATATGCCAAAATAGTTCAGATTAAGGGAAAAATTTAATAAAGTATGCTTAAAACAACTAATAAAAAGCACATTTTGAGCAGCCTTAACAGAAGACAATTTGGCCCCACTAACTTTCATTACGAGTACTCATTAAATTTTTATTTACATTTCTTTTTTGTTCAACATTTAACTTTCAATGGTTTTAAGAGAAACAGCACTTGATAGACAGATTCTAAATTCGGAAAAAAACTGAAACAAAATTGGTTTATACACAGGCAGAGTAATTACACTGACCTGTTGGGAAGAGAAGACCCCGTTAGACAAGGAAAATATTAGGCCAGACAGAGAGGAAAATGCTTAGCCTCCTCCTCGTAATGCGAAAGGAGGCCACTTGGGAAAAAATTACACTACAGCAGTAATTTTGAAACCACTAAGAAGCAACAGAACTCTAACAAATCTCAGACTTCTGATAATTATAGTGTGATTAACAGTTCAACCTCACTTCGAATATTACAATACAATATAAAGAAAGAACCAATTCAGACACTTCAATATGGAATTCAAAACCTAAGAAATTAATGCATAGACGCTACCCTAAACATTCAAACATAATGTGAAGCGTTCACGTAAAATAAATAAGTAGTAAAACTCCAATATAAAGCAACATGTGAAAAGGGACCTACAAATTATAACATTCAAGCATTTCTAGTGAAAATAAAGTTAATATAAAACAAGAATTACCAGCCACAGATGTCTTTTCGCTCTGCACTATTTCTCCATTCTTTTTCTTTCATGATATGTTCTGCAATCCAAGAGTGCACAAAAATGATGACAAATTACACTAGAAGAGGCCAAGGATGGGGGAAGGAATCATTAGATTTTAACTACTTTGAAATTAAAGAATATCTATACACAAAGAGAAATATCTAATATTGTTTCTTAATATATAAAACTTCGAAAGTAGCCTTCTTTGTTCTAAATTCCAGCAATGTGCTACATTGTTACTAAAATCATGATTGCAGTCGATAGAAAAGCAAATGATTTTCCTTATACGACAGAAGTACAGTAAGCGAAAGAGGTTTTTAATGTATGGGTACAACATGAACAATGAAAGAAAAAAAAATTATACAGTTATTACAGATACACAGAACAAAAGGGAAAATGATCTTCGAGAAAAGTAAATAATTTTAGCGCAGGTACAAAAATGGCACCGAAAGTCAATAAGCAGGTAATTTTAAATGACAAATAAACAAAATAAACTTTACTGTTAGCTTTGAAGCAGGTGTTATATATAAAACTATCTTAATTCACACACAGAATTAGTGACATAACAGATCAAAAAAGAGCTATACATATATACTTTTATGGCTTTTTTTTTTTTTTTTTTTTTTAAGAAAGGGCTCAAAAACACCATTCTAAAAACAGATTTCGAAAAACATCTTGGAAACAAAAGTCATAAACCATCAAATAAATATTTCATTCAGAATTTTAATGCAAGAACCCTTTCTAATTTTAAGTTCTTTACTTAGGTACACTCATCCACGAGAGAGGACAGCTTAGTCTAATGTACAAGAAATTATCCTGTAATATTACCACGTCACTTTAATGAAATTATAGCAATATTTCACTCAGGGAAAGAACATAGTGTCTAGCTGCCCGGGATCGAGCCCCGCTTTAATACAGCAAGCCAAAACACATCAAATGCCATTGAATGATTTACCATTTTGAAATGTTGCAAAAAATTTAAATAAAATTTCGTGAATGAGCTAATGCAATTACCTATATACTAAAATTTTGACCAAAAATTCAACAAAACTAAGATACTCTTTTTTTCTTTCGAAGGAATCAAAGTCATATACTAATGTAGGGATGCTCAACTTATTGTACTATAAATAACCTAAACATAGGAATGAAATTTTGTCAGCTATGTGAGATGTCCAATACTGAGAAATTCCATAAATTGTAGATTAGAACGTACCTCTCAAAACACAATTCAAATACTTTACTTTTAGTCTTGAAGCAGATGTTCTATATTAAACTGTCTTAGCTCACATACAGAATTAGTAATATAATAGCTCAAAATGTTGTAAGAACCAAACACGCATTATATGAACATTAAAAAAAAAAAAAATCTACATACATTTATTAGTGTTACGAGGGTTTATTCTGAAATATTATAATGTCACTTGCAGTGAAATGATAGAAATTTTCACTCAGGGAAGGGACATTCTGTCTGGCTGCCTGGGTTCCATCCCAGCTTCTGTTACAAAAGTTTCATAGAAGAATTTTAAAAATCTAGAAACGAAACTTATGAAGAAATTATTGACCATAATTGGTTCTATGATTTAGTCATTCTTACAGACATAATAACTAAAATCTTAAACTTGAGGGGGGAGGGAGAACTAAACTAAAGTTTTTGAATTTAAGGGTATTTTAAATTAATTTTAAATCAGAATTAATTTTGTAAAAATATTACACAAATATAAGGAATATACATTTTTACCATAATGCAATGTACATTTTGCCACTTTGAAAATCTGGAGAACTAAAGCGTGAAATATAAGAAAACTGAAACAAACATTTGGAAAATCTCATCGAGCTTAAATTAGTTTCTAAATTAGATGTTTTGAGTGTATTTAAAATTAGGCCAACTACTACGTTCACTTCAAACCCATTACATAAGACTAGTGTTTAAGAAAAATGGTAAAAGATTGCAAATATGTTAACAATTCTACTGATCTAGAAATAGAAATAACTGGTTTTCATCCTAATTAAGATGAAGAATATCACAAAAAGCCATTTGAATAGTCCTAGATCAGAAAAATCATGAACTGTTAAACTTTTAAAAAGATAAATTCCTGCTTTTGATCTACCTAAAAATGTGAAAGAGGATTTTCAACAACAATCTTGTTAAAATCAATGTTCAGATACAGAATAACAAACAAACATCTGGACGACTGCATGGATTTAGCAATAACATCGCATGTACCAGAGGGAGAAAAAAAAAACTCTCAGAAGAAATGCAATGTTAAATTTCACATTAAAATATGATTTCCCTGTATTTAATTTTCATCTTGCTGAATTTTTTTGTAAATAATACAAAGAGTATACCTTTTCTTTAAGATATTATACCACACATTTTTATAATTTGTGTAATGCACTTATAACTGAAATATTAAAAGTGCAATATATAATTGCAGCTAGCCAAAATTTTATAAACTTAAAATTGGCTCCCATTAAGTTAAAGTTGTTAATAACTGCACCAAGGGAAGGAATGCAATTTTATTTCTTTGTCTGTATTTGGTTTCATTTTCATATAGAAAGAGTTAAAAATAGGTTACCTAGGTAACAAAATTTAAACACACATTTTCAGGAAAAATTACAGAATAACAGATTTTGTTTCCTTGAAGACACAACACCTCGCTATTCCAGCTATGATACAGACTGCATACTGTCATAGAGAAATTCCTTTCTTAAACAGGGAATTCATATACTTTAATCTGTTTTTACACAAGTACTGTTTATGACTAATCCATGGTCCAGGAGTAAAATACTTTATAGTACACCCATCTAAATTTTTCTTATTTCCGGTCATCTGTATAGACTGTTTACCTATCACGACTAAACTCCCAATCTGCATTCCAAATAACTCATACAATTCTTCAAGTCATATTTCATAGTCTATCATTTTTAATACCGCAGGTACTTGCTGAGCGCAGACTTGTAAAGCATGATTTCGCGTATAGCAGTACCTTAAAAGATCCCATTTTATTTGTCCACTGCTAGAATTTCATTCATACGTGGTGCAACATTCATCCATCAACACCGGAAAGAATTTATCTGCTACTTTAAACAATTTCCATCGACTGAAAATGAAGTCCGAAAAATCTTACAAATTTCAAAAGCAATCGATGCCGAAGAATTTTCACATATGAAAGACAGAGAAGTCAAACAATGAATCAGAAAATTACAAAAGAAGAATTGGGGTTTTATAAAACCCCTTGATAATAAAAGCGCTCATTATGAAGAAGAGCTTTTAACTGAAGATAAGATGAAGAAATTGTTAAATAACACAAAAAGCAATGTCTGATCTTCTAGCGAAGAATTACCCAATTAAAGAAAAAACATGTGCTCTTTACAGCGGCACGCATACAGTTGCATCAATCATTCTTATAAGCAAAAGACATCAGCTTTCTCAAAAAATATTTCTGTCATGCATTTGCCACAAGAGAACGGAAAGAAGTCCAAAAGAAACTTTCAGAGTGCTTTGCAAAACAAAGTGGAAAGTTATTCTGCAGAATTTTACTTCGATAATAATAAAACATCTCTGATTTGATTTCAAAACGAATTTTTATTTGTGAAATCAATTTTAAATAGATCTTCGCAAATAGGTTCATAAAACCTCCCAATATGCCAAAATAGTTCAGATTAAGGGAAAAATTTAATAAAGTATGCTTAAAACAACTAATAAAAAGCACATTTTGAGCAGCCTTAACAGAAGACAATTTGGCCCCACTAACTTTCATTACGAGTACTCATTAAATTTTTATTTACATTTCTTTTTTGTTCAACATTTAACTTTCAATGGTTTTAAGAGAAACAGCACTTGATAGACAGATTCTAAATTCGGAAAAAAACTGAAACAAAATTGGTTTATACACAGGCAGAGTAATTACACTGACCTGTTGGGAAGAGAAGACCCCGTTAGACAAGGAAAATATTAGGCCAGACAGAGAGGAAAATGCTTAGCCTCCTCCTCGTAATGCGAAAGGAGGCCACTTGGGAAAAAATTACACTACAGCAGTAATTTTGAAACCACTAAGAAGCAACAGAACTCTAACAAATCTCAGACTTCTGATAATTATAGTGTGATTAACAGTTCAACCTCACTTCGAATATTACAATACAATATAAAGAAAGAACCAATTCAGACACTTCAATATGGAATTCAAAACCTAAGAAATTAATGCATAGACGCTACCCTAAACATTCAAACATAATGTGAAGCGTTCACGTAAAATAAATAAGTAGTAAAACTCCAATATAAAGCAACATGTGAAAAGGGACCTACAAATTATAACATTCAAGCATTTCTAGTGAAAATAAAGTTAATATAAAACAAGAATTACCAGCCACAGATGTCTTTTCGCTCTGCACTATTTCTCCATTCTTTTTCTTTCATGATATGTTCTGCAATCCAAGAGTGCACAAAAATGATGACAAATTACACTAGAAGAGGCCAAGGATGGGGGAAGGAATCATTAGATTTTAACTACTTTGAAATTAAAGAATATCTATACACAAAGAGAAATATCTAATATTGTTTCTTAATATATAAAACTTCGAAAGTAGCCTTCTTTGTTCTAAATTCCAGCAATGTGCTACATTGTTACTAAAATCATGATTGCAGTCGATAGAAAAGCAAATGATTTTCCTTATACGACAGAAGTACAGTAAGCGAAAGAGGTTTTTAATGTATGGGTACAACATGAACAATGAAAGAAAAAAAAATTATACAGTTATTACAGATACACAGAACAAAAGGGAAAATGATCTTCGAGAAAAGTAAATAATTTTAGCGCAGGTACAAAAATGGCACCGAAAGTCAATAAGCAGGTAATTTTAAATGACAAATAAACAAAATAAACTTTACTGTTAGCTTTGAAGCAGGTGTTATATATAAAACTATCTTAATTCACACACAGAATTAGTGACATAACAGATCAAAAAAGAGCTATACATATATACTTTTATGGCTTTTTTTTTTTTTTTTTTTTTTTAAGAAAGGGCTCAAAAACACCATTCTAAAAACAGATTTCGAAAAACATCTTGGAAACAAAAGTCATAAACCATCAAATAAATATTTCATTCAGAATTTTAATGCAAGAACCCTTTCTAATTTTAAGTTCTTTACTTAGGTACACTCATCCACGAGAGAGGACAGCTTAGTCTAATGTACAAGAAATTATCCTGTAATATTACCACGTCACTTTAATGAAATTATAGCAATATTTCACTCAGGGAAAGAACATAGTGTCTAGCTGCCCGGGATCGAGCCCCGCTTTAATACAGCAAGCCAAAACACATCAAATGCCATTGAATGATTTACCATTTTGAAATGTTGCAAAAAATTTAAATAAAATTTCGTGAATGAGCTAATGCAATTACCTATATACTAAAATTTTGACCAAAAATTCAACAAAACTAAGATACTCTTTTTTTCTTTCGAAGGAATCAAAGTCATATACTAATGTAGGGATGCTCAACTTATTGTACTATAAATAACCTAAACATAGGAATGAAATTTTGTCAGCTATGTGAGATGTCCAATACCGAGAAATTCCATAAATTGTAGATTAGAACGTACCTCTCAAAACACAATTCAAATACTTTACTTTTAGTCTTGAAGCAGATGTTCTATATTAAACTGTCTTAGCTCACATACAGAATTAGTAATATAATAGCTCAAAATGTTGTAAGAACCAAACACGCATTATATGAACATTAAAAAAAAAAAAAATCTACATACATTTATTAGTGTTACGAGGGTTTATTCTGAAATATTATAATGTCACTTGCAGTGAAATGATAGAAATTTTCACTCAGGGAAGGGACATTCTGTCTGGCTGCCTGGGTTCCATCCCAGCTTCTGTTACAAAAGTTTCATAGAAGAATTTTAAAAATCTAGAAACGAAACTTATGAAGAAATTATTGACCATAATTGGTTCTATGATTTAGTCATTCTTACAGACATAATAACTAAAATCTTAAACTTGAGGGGGGAGGGAGAACTAAACTAAAGTTTTTGAATTTAAGGGTATTTTAAATTAATTTTAAATCAGAATTAATTTTGTAAAAATATTACACAAATATAAGGAATATACATTTTTACCATAATGCAATGTACATTTTGCCACTTTGAAAATCTGGAGAACTAAAGCGTGAAATATAAGAAAACTGAAACAAACATTTGGAAAATCTCATCGAGCTTAAATTAGTTTCTAAATTAGATGTTTTGAGTGTATTTAAAATTAGGCCAACTACTACGTTCACTTCAAACCCATTACATAAGACTAGTGTTTAAGAAAAATGGTAAAAGATTGCAAATATGTTAACAATTCTACTGATCTAGAAATAGAAATAACTGGTTTTCATCCTAATTAAGATGAAGAATATCACAAAAAGCCATTTGAATAGTCCTAGATCAGAAAAATCATGAACTGTTAAACTTTTAAAAAGATAAATTCCTGCTTTTGATCTACCTAAAAATGTGAAAGAGGATTTTCAACAACAATCTTGTTAAAATCAATGTTCAGATACAGAATAACAAACAAACATCTGGACGACTGCATGGATTTAGCAATAACATCGCATGTACCAGAGGGAGAAAAAAAAAACTCTCAGAAGAAATGCAATGTTAAATTTCACATTAAAATATGATTTCCCTGTATTTAATTTTCATCTTGCTGAATTTTTTTGTAAATAATACAAAGAGTATACCTTTTCTTTAAGATATTATACCACACATTTTTATAATTTGTGTAATGCACTTATAACTGAAATATTAAAAGTGCAATATATAATTGCAGCTAGCCAAAATTTTATAAACTTAAAATTGGCTCCCATTAAGTTAAAGTTGTTAATAACTGCACCAAGGGAAGGAATGCAATTTTATTTCTTTGTCTGTATTTGGTTTCATTTTCATATAGAAAGAGTTAAAAATAGGTTACCTAGGTAACAAAATTTAAACACACATTTTCAGGAAAAATTACAGAATAACAGATTTTGTTTCCTTGAAGACACAACACCTCGCTATTCCAGCTATGATACAGACTGCATACTGTCATAGAGAAATTCCTTTCTTAAACAGGGAATTCATATACTTTAATCTGTTTTTACACAAGTACTGTTTATGACTAATCCATGGTCCAGGAGTAAAATACTTTATAGTACACCCATCTAAATTTTTCTTATTTCCGGTCATCTGTATAGACTGTTTACCTATCACGACTAAACTCCCAATCTGCATTCCAAATAACTCATACAATTCTTCAAGTCATATTTCATAGTCTATCATTTTTAATACCGCAGGTACTTGCTGAGCGCAGACTTGTAAAGCATGATTTCGCGTATAGCAGTACCTTAAAAGATCCCATTTTATTTGTCCACTGCTAGAATTTCATTCATACGTGGTGCAACATTCATCCATCAACACCGGAAAGAATTTATCTGCTACTTTAAACAATTTCCATCGACTGAAAATGAAGTCCGAAAAATCTTACAAATTTCAAAAGCAATCGATGCCGAAGAATTTTCACATATGAAAGACAGAGAAGTCAAACAATGAATCAGAAAATTACAAAAGAAGAATTGGGGTTTTATAAAACCCCTTGATAATAAAAGCGCTCATTATGAAGAAGAGCTTTTAACTGAAGATAAGATGAAGAAATTGTTAAATAACACAAAAAGCAATGTCTGATCTTCTAGCGAAGAATTACCCAATTAAAGAAAAAACATGTGCTCTTTACAGCGGCACGCATACAGTTGCATCAATCATTCTTATAAGCAAAAGACATCAGCTTTCTCAAAAAATATTTCTGTCATGCATTTGCCACAAGAGAACGGAAAGAAGTCCAAAAGAAACTTTCAGAGTGCTTTGCAAAACAAAGTGGAAAGTTATTCTGCAGAATTTTACTTCGATAATAATAAAACATCTCTGATTTGATTTCAAAACGAATTTTTATTTGTGAAATCAATTTTAAATAGATCTTCGCAAATAGGTTCATAAAACCTCCCAATATGCCAAAATAGTTCAGATTAAGGGAAAAATTTAATAAAGTATGCTTAAAACAACTAATAAAAAGCACATTTTGAGCAGCCTTAACAGAAGACAATTTGGCCCCACTAACTTTCATTACGAGTACTCATTAAATTTTTATTTACATTTCTTTTTTGTTCAACATTTAACTTTCAATGGTTTTAAGAGAAACAGCACTTGATAGACAGATTCTAAATTCGGAAAAAAACTGAAACAAAATTGGTTTATACACAGGCAGAGTAATTACACTGACCTGTTGGGAAGAGAAGACCCCGTTAGACAAGGAAAATATTAGGCCAGACAGAGAGGAAAATGCTTAGCCTCCTCCTCGTAATGCGAAAGGAGGCCACTTGGGAAAAAATTACACTACAGCAGTAATTTTGAAACCACTAAGAAGCAACAGAACTCTAACAAATCTCAGACTTCTGATAATTATAGTGTGATTAACAGTTCAACCTCACTTCGAATATTACAATACAATATAAAGAAAGAACCAATTCAGACACTTCAATATGGAATTCAAAACCTAAGAAATTAATGCATAGACGCTACCCTAAACATTCAAACATAATGTGAAGCGTTCACGTAAAATAAATAAGTAGTAAAACTCCAATATAAAGCAACATGTGAAAAGGGACCTACAAATTATAACATTCAAGCATTTCTAGTGAAAATAAAGTTAATATAAAACAAGAATTACCAGCCACAGATGTCTTTTCGCTCTGCACTATTTCTCCATTCTTTTTCTTTCATGATATGTTCTGCAATCCAAGAGTGCACAAAAATGATGACAAATTACACTAGAAGAGGCCAAGGATGGGGGAAGGAATCATTAGATTTTAACTACTTTGAAATTAAAGAATATCTATACACAAAGAGAAATATCTAATATTGTTTCTTAATATATAAAACTTCGAAAGTAGCCTTCTTTGTTCTAAATTCCAGCAATGTGCTACATTGTTACTAAAATCATGATTGCAGTCGATAGAAAAGCAAATGATTTTCCTTATACGACAGAAGTACAGTAAGCGAAAGAGGTTTTTAATGTATGGGTACAACATGAACAATGAAAGAAAAAAAAATTATACAGTTATTACAGATACACAGAACAAAAGGGAAAATGATCTTCGAGAAAAGTAAATAATTTTAGCGCAGGTACAAAAATGGCACCGAAAGTCAATAAGCAGGTAATTTTAAATGACAAATAAACAAAATAAACTTTACTGTTAGCTTTGAAGCAGGTGTTATATATAAAACTATCTTAATTCACACACAGAATTAGTGACATAACAGATCAAAAAAGAGCTATACATATATACTTTTATGGCTTTTTTTTTTTTTTTTTTTTTTTAAGAAAGGGCTCAAAAACACCATTCTAAAAACAGATTTCGAAAAACATCTTGGAAACAAAAGTCATAAACCATCAAATAAATATTTCATTCAGAATTTTAATGCAAGAACCCTTTCTAATTTTAAGTTCTTTACTTAGGTACACTCATCCACGAGAGAGGACAGCTTAGTCTAATGTACAAGAAATTATCCTGTAATATTACCACGTCACTTTAATGAAATTATAGCAATATTTCACTCAGGGAAAGAACATAGTGTCTAGCTGCCCGGGATCGAGCCCCGCTTTAATACAGCAAGCCAAAACACATCAAATGCCATTGAATGATTTACCATTTTGAAATGTTGCAAAAAATTTAAATAAAATTTCGTGAATGAGCTAATGCAATTACCTATATACTAAAATTTTGACCAAAAATTCAACAAAACTAAGATACTCTTTTTTTCTTTCGAAGGAATCAAAGTCATATACTAATGTAGGGATGCTCAACTTATTGTACTATAAATAACCTAAACATAGGAATGAAATTTTGTCAGCTATGTGAGATGTCCAATACCGAGAAATTCCATAAATTGTAGATTAGAACGTACCTCTCAAAACACAATTCAAATACTTTACTTTTAGTCTTGAAGCAGATGTTCTATATTAAACTGTCTTAGCTCACATACAGAATTAGTAATATAATAGCTCAAAATGTTGTAAGAACCAAACACGCATTATATGAACATTAAAAAAAAAAAAAATCTACATACATTTATTAGTGTTACGAGGGTTTATTCTGAAATATTATAATGTCACTTGCAGTGAAATGATAGAAATTTTCACTCAGGGAAGGGACATTCTGTCTGGCTGCCTGGGTTCCATCCCAGCTTCTGTTACAAAAGTTTCATAGAAGAATTTTAAAAATCTAGAAACGAAACTTATGAAGAAATTATTGACCATAATTGGTTCTATGATTTAGTCATTCTTACAGACATAATAACTAAAATCTTAAACTTGAGGGGGGAGGGAGAACTAAACTAAAGTTTTTGAATTTAAGGGTATTTTAAATTAATTTTAAATCAGAATTAATTTTGTAAAAATATTACACAAATATAAGGAATATACATTTTTACCATAATGCAATGTACATTTTGCCACTTTGAAAATCTGGAGAACTAAAGCGTGAAATATAAGAAAACTGAAACAAACATTTGGAAAATCTCATCGAGCTTAAATTAGTTTCTAAATTAGATGTTTTGAGTGTATTTAAAATTAGGCCAACTACTACGTTCACTTCAAACCCATTACATAAGACTAGTGTTTAAGAAAAATGGTAAAAGATTGCAAATATGTTAACAATTCTACTGATCTAGAAATAGAAATAACTGGTTTTCATCCTAATTAAGATGAAGAATATCACAAAAAGCCATTTGAATAGTCCTAGATCAGAAAAATCATGAACTGTTAAACTTTTAAAAAGATAAATTCCTGCTTTTGATCTACCTAAAAATGTGAAAGAGGATTTTCAACAACAATCTTGTTAAAATCAATGTTCAGATACAGAATAACAAACAAACATCTGGACGACTGCATGGATTTAGCAATAACATCGCATGTACCAGAGGGAGAAAAAAAAAACTCTCAGAAGAAATGCAATGTTAAATTTCACATTAAAATATGATTTCCCTGTATTTAATTTTCATCTTGCTGAATTTTTTTGTAAATAATACAAAGAGTATACCTTTTCTTTAAGATATTATACCACACATTTTTATAATTTGTGTAATGCACTTATAACTGAAATATTAAAAGTGCAATATATAATTGCAGCTAGCCAAAATTTTATAAACTTAAAATTGGCTCCCATTAAGTTAAAGTTGTTAATAACTGCACCAAGGGAAGGAATGCAATTTTATTTCTTTGTCTGTATTTGGTTTCATTTTCATATAGAAAGAGTTAAAAATAGGTTACCTAGGTAACAAAATTTAAACACACATTTTCATGAAAAATTACAGAATAACAGATTTTGTTTCCTTGAAGACACAACACCTCGCTATTCCAGCTATGATACAGACTGCATACTGTCATAGAGAAATTCCTTTCTTAAACAGGGAATTCATATACTTTAATCTGTTTTTACACAAGTACTGTTTATGACTAATCCATGGTCCAGGAGTAAAATACTTTATAGTACACCCATCTAAATTTTTCTTATTTCCGGTCATCTGTATAGACTGTTTACCTATCACGACTAAACTCCCAATCTGCATTCCAAATAACTCATACAATTCTTCAAGTCATATTTCATAGTCTATCATTTTTAATACCGCAGGTACTTGCTGAGCGCAGACTTGTAAAGCATGATTTCGCGTATAGCAGTACCTTAAAAGATCCCATTTTATTTGTCCACTGCTAGAATTTCATTCATACGTGGTGCAACATTCATCCATCAACACCGGAAAGAATTTATCTGCTACTTTAAACAATTTCCATCGACTGAAAATGAAGTCCGAAAAATCTTACAAATTTCAAAAGCAATCGATGCCGAAGAATTTTCACATATGAAAGACAGAGAAGTCAAACAATGAATCAGAAAATTACAAAAGAAGAATTGGGGTTTTATAAAACCCCTTGATAATAAAAGCGCTCATTATGAAGAAGAGCTTTTAACTGAAGATAAGATGAAGAAATTGTTAAATAACACAAAAAGCAATGTCTGATCTTCTAGCGAAGAATTACCCAATTAAAGAAAAAACATGTGCTCTTTACAGCGGCACGCATACAGTTGCATCAATCATTCTTATAAGCAAAAGACATCAGCTTTCTCAAAAAATATTTCTGTCATGCATTTGCCACAAGAGAACGGAAAGAAGTCCAAAAGAAACTTTCAGAGTGCTTTGCAAAACAAAGTGGAAAGTTATTCTGCAGAATTTTACTTCGATAATAATAAAACATCTCTGATTTGATTTCAAAACGAATTTTTATTTGTGAAATCAATTTTAAATAGATCTTCGCAAATAGGTTCATAAAACCTCCCAATATGCCAAAATAGTTCAGATTAAGGGAAAAATTTAATAAAGTATGCTTAAAACAACTAATAAAAAGCACATTTTGAGCAGCCTTAACAGAAGACAATTTGGCCCCACTAACTTTCATTACGAGTACTCATTAAATTTTTATTTACATTTCTTTTTTGTTCAACATTTAACTTTCAATGGTTTTAAGAGAAACAGCACTTGATAGACAGATTCTAAATTCGGAAAAAAACTGAAACAAAATTGGTTTATACACAGGCAGAGTAATTACACTGACCTGTTGGGAAGAGAAGACCCCGTTAGACAAGGAAAATATTAGGCCAGACAGAGAGGAAAATGCTTAGCCTCCTCCTCGTAATGCGAAAGGAGGCCACTTGGGAAAAAATTACACTACAGCAGTAATTTTGAAACCACTAAGAAGCAACAGAACTCTAACAAATCTCAGACTTCTGATAATTATAGTGTGATTAACAGTTCAACCTCACTTCGAATATTACAATACAATATAAAGAAAGAACCAATTCAGACACTTCAATATGGAATTCAAAACCTAAGAAATTAATGCATAGACGCTACCCTAAACATTCAAACATAATGTGAAGCGTTCACGTAAAATAAATAAGTAGTAAAACTCCAATATAAAGCAACATGTGAAAAGGGACCTACAAATTATAACATTCAAGCATTTCTAGTGAAAATAAAGTTAATATAAAACAAGAATTACCAGCCACAGATGTCTTTTCGCTCTGCACTATTTCTCCATTCTTTTTCTTTCATGATATGTTCTGCAATCCAAGAGTGCACAAAAATGATGACAAATTACACTAGAAGAGGCCAAGGATGGGGGAAGGAATCATTAGATTTTAACTACTTTGAAATTAAAGAATATCTATACACAAAGAGAAATATCTAATATTGTTTCTTAATATATAAAACTTCGAAAGTAGCCTTCTTTGTTCTAAATTCCAGCAATGTGCTACATTGTTACTAAAATCATGATTGCAGTCGATAAAAAAGCAAATGATTTTCCTTATACGACAGAAGTACAGTAAGCGAAAGAGGTTTTTAATGTATGGGTACAACATGAACAATGAAAGAAAAAAAAATTATACAGTTATTACAGATACACAGAACAAAAGGGAAAATGATCTTCGAGAAAAGTAAATAATTTTAGCGCAGGTACAAAAATGGCACCGAAAGTCAATAAGCAGGTAATTTTAAATGACAAATAAACAAAATAAACTTTACTGTTAGCTTTGAAGCAGGTGTTATATATAAAACTATCTTAATTCACACACAGAATTAGTGACATAACAGATCAAAAAAGAGCTATACATATATACTTTTATGGCTTTTTTTTTTTTTTTTTTTTTTTAAGAAAGGGCTCAAAAACACCATTCTAAAAACAGATTTCGAAAAACATCTTGGAAACAAAAGTCATAAACCATCAAATAAATATTTCATTCAGAATTTTAATGCAAGAACCCTTTCTAATTTTAAGTTCTTTACTTAGGTACACTCATCCACGAGAGAGGACAGCTTAGTCTAATGTACAAGAAATTATCCTGTAATATTACCACGTCACTTTAATGAAATTATAGCAATATTTCACTCAGGGAAAGAACATAGTGTCTAGCTGCCCGGGATCGAGCCCCGCTTTAATACAGCAAGCCAAAACACATCAAATGCCATTGAATGATTTACCATTTTGAAATGTTGCAAAAAATTTAAATAAAATTTCGTGAATGAGCTAATGCAATTACCTATATACTAAAATTTTGACCAAAAATTCAACAAAACTAAGATACTCTTTTTTTCTTTCGAAGGAATCAAAGTCATATACTAATGTAGGGATGCTCAACTTATTGTACTATAAATAACCTAAACATAGGAATGAAATTTTGTCAGCTATGTGAGATGTCCAATACCGAGAAATTCCATAAATTGTAGATTAGAACGTACCTCTCAAAACACAATTCAAATACTTTACTTTTAGTCTTGAAGCAGATGTTCTATATTAAACTGTCTTAGCTCACATACAGAATTAGTAATATAATAGCTCAAAATGTTGTAAGAACCAAACACGCATTATATGAACATTAAAAAAAAAAAAAATCTACATACATTTATTAGTGTTACGAGGGTTTATTCTGAAATATTATAATGTCACTTGCAGTGAAATGATAGAAATTTTCACTCAGGGAAGGGACATTCTGTCTGGCTGCCTGGGTTCCATCCCAGCTTCTGTTACAAAAGTTTCATAGAAGAATTTTAAAAATCTAGAAACGAAACTTATGAAGAAATTATTGACCATAATTGGTTCTATGATTTAGTCATTCTTACAGACATAATAACTAAAATCTTAAACTTGAGGGGGGAGGGAGAACTAAACTAAAGTTTTTGAATTTAAGGGTATTTTAAATTAATTTTAAATCAGAATTAATTTTGTAAAAATATTACACAAATATAAGGAATATACATTTTTACCATAATGCAATGTACATTTTGCCACTTTGAAAATCTGGAGAACTAAAGCGTGAAATATAAGAAAACTGAAACAAACATTTGGAAAATCTCATCGAGCTTAAATTAGTTTCTAAATTAGATGTTTTGAGTGTATTTAAAATTAGGCCAACTACTACGTTCACTTCAAACCCATTACATAAGACTAGTGTTTAAGAAAAATGGTAAAAGATTGCAAATATGTTAACAATTCTACTGATCTAGAAATAGAAATAACTGGTTTTCATCCTAATTAAGATGAAGAATATCACAAAAAGCCATTTGAATAGTCCTAGATCAGAAAAATCATGAACTGTTAAACTTTTAAAAAGATAAATTCCTGCTTTTGATCTACCTAAAAATGTGAAAGAGGATTTTCAACAACAATCTTGTTAAAATCAATGTTCAGATACAGAATAACAAACAAACATCTGGACGACTGCATGGATTTAGCAATAACATCGCATGTACCAGAGGGAGAAAAAAAAAACTCTCAGAAGAAATGCAATGTTAAATTTCACATTAAAATATGATTTCCCTGTATTTAATTTTCATCTTGCTGAATTTTTTTGTAAATAATACAAAGAGTATACCTTTTCTTTAAGATATTATACCACACATTTTTATAATTTGTGTAATGCACTTATAACTGAAATATTAAAAGTGCAATATATAATTGCAGCTAGCCAAAATTTTATAAACTTAAAATTGGCTCCCATTAAGTTAAAGTTGTTAATAACTGCACCAAGGGAAGGAATGCAATTTTATTTCTTTGTCTGTATTTGGTTTCATTTTCATATAGAAAGAGTTAAAAATAGGTTACCTAGGTAACAAAATTTAAACACACATTTTCAGGAAAAATTACAGAATAACAGATTTTGTTTCCTTGAAGACACAACACCTCGCTATTCCAGCTATGATACAGACTGCATACTGTCATAGAGAAATTCCTTTCTTAAACAGGGAATTCATATACTTTAATCTGTTTTTACACAAGTACTGTTTATGACTAATCCATGGTCCAGGAGTAAAATACTTTATAGTACACCCATCTAAATTTTTCTTATTTCCGGTCATCTGTATAGACTGTTTACCTATCACGACTAAACTCCCAATCTGCATTCCAAATAACTCATACAATTCTTCAAGTCATATTTCATAGTCTATCATTTTTAATACCGCAGGTACTTGCTGAGCGCAGACTTGTAAAGCATGATTTCGCATATAGCAGTACCTTAAAAGATCCCATTTTATTTGTCCACTGCTAGAATTTCATTCATACGTGGTGCAACATTCATCCATCAACACCGGAAAGAATTTATCTGCTACTTTAAACAATTTCCATCGACTGAAAATGAAGTCCGAAAAATCTTACAAATTTCAAAAGCAATCGATGCCGAAGAATTTTCACATATGAAAGACAGAGAAGTCAAACAATGAATCAGAAAATTACAAAAGAAGAATTGGGGTTTTATAAAACCCCTTGATAATAAAAGCGCTCATTATGAAGAAGAGCTTTTAACTGAAGATAAGATGAAGAAATTGTTAAATAACACAAAAAGCAATGTCTGATCTTCTAGCGAAGAATTACCCAATTAAAGAAAAAACATGTGCTCTTTACAGCGGCACGCATACAGTTGCATCAATCATTCTTATAAGCAAAAGACATCAGCTTTCTCAAAAAATATTTCTGTCATGCATTTGCCACAAGAGAACGGAAAGAAGTCCAAAAGAAACTTTCAGAGTGCTTTGCAAAACAAAGTGGAAAGTTATTCTGCAGAATTTTACTTCGATAATAATAAAACATCTCTGATTTGATTTCAAAACGAATTTTTATTTGTGAAATCAATTTTAAATAGATCTTCGCAAATAGGTTCATAAAACCTCCCAATATGCCAAAATAGTTCAGATTAAGGGGAAAATTTAATAAAGTATGCTTAAAACAACTAATAAAAAGCACATTTTGAGCAGCCTTAACAGAAGACAATTTGGCCCCACTAACTTTCATTACGAGTACTCATTAAATTTTTATTTACATTTCTTTTTTGTTCAACATTTAACTTTCAATGGTTTTAAGAGAAACAGCACTTGATAGACAGATTCTAAATTCGGAAAAAAACTGAAACAAAATTGGTTTATACACAGGCAGAGTAATTACACTGACCTGTTGGGAAGAGAAGACCCCGTTAGACAAGGAAAATATTAGGCCAGACAGAGAGGAAAATGCTTAGCCTCCTCCTCGTAATGCGAAAGGAGGCCACTTGGGAAAAAATTACACTACAGCAGTAATTTTGAAACCACTAAGAAGCAACAGAACTCTAACAAATCTCAGACTTCTGATAATTATAGTGTGATTAACAGTTCAACCTCACTTCGAATATTACAATACAATATAAAGAAAGAACCAATTCAGACACTTCAATATGGAATTCAAAACCTAAGAAATTAATGCATAGACGCTACCCTAAACATTCAAATATAATGTGAAGCGTTCACGTAAAATAAATAAGTAGTAAAACTCCAATATAAAGCAACATGTGAAAAGGGACCTACAAATTATAACATTCAAGCATTTCTAGTGAAAATAAAGTTAATATAAAACAAGAATTACCAGCCACAGATGTCTTTTCGCTCTGCACTATTTCTCCATTCTTTTTCTTTCATGATATGTTCTGCAATCCAAGAGTGCACAAAAATGATGACAAATTACACTAGAAGAGGCCAAGGATGGGGGAAGGAATCATTAGATTTTAACTACTTTCAAATTAAAGAATATCTATACACAAAGAGAAATATCTAATATTGTTTCTTAATATATAAAACTTCGAAAGTAGCCTTCTTTGTTCTAAATTCCAGCAATGTGCTACATTGTTACTAAAATCATGATTGCAGTCGATAGAAAAGCAAATGATTTTCCTTATACGACAGAAGTACAGTAAGCGAAAGAGGTTTTTAATGTATGGGTACAACATGAACAATGAAAGAAAAAAAAATTATACAGTTATTACAGATACACAGAACAAAAGGGAAAATGATCTTCGAGAAAAGTAAATAATTTTAGCGCAGGTACAAAAATGGCACCGAAAGTCAATAAGCAGGTAATTTTAAATGACAAATAAACAAAATAAACTTTACTGTTAGCTTTGAAGCAGGTGTTATATATAAAACTATCTTAATTCACACACAGAATTAGTGACATAACAGATCAAAAAAGAGCTATACATATATACTTTTATGGCTTTTTTTTTTTTTTTTTTTTTTTAAGAAAGGGCTCAAAAACACCATTCTAAAAACAGATTTCGAAAAACATCTTGGAAACAAAAGTCATAAACCATCAAATAAATATTTCATTCAGAATTTTAATGCAAGAACCCTTTCTAATTTTAAGTTCTTTACTTAGGTACACTCATCCACGAGAGCGGACAGCTTAGTCTAATGTACAAGAAATTATCCTGTAATATTACCACGTCACTTTAATGAAATTATAGCAATATTTCACTCAGGGAAAGAACATATTGTCTAGCTGCCCGGGATCGAGCCCCGCTTTAATACAGCAAGCCAAAACACATCAAATGCCATTGAATGATTTACCATTTTGAAATGTTGCAAAAAATTTAAATAAAATTTCGTGAATGAGCTAATGCAATTACCTATATACTAAAATTTTGACCAAAAATTCAACAAAACTAAGATACTCTTTTTTTCTTTCGAAGGAATCAAAGTCATATACTAATGTAGGGATGCTCAACTTATTGTACTATAAATAACCTAAACATAGGAATGAAATTTTGTCAGCTATGTGAGATGTCCAATACCGAGAAATTCCATAAATTGTAGATTAGAACGTACCTCTCAAAACACAATTCAAATACTTTACTTTTAGTCTTGAAGCAGATGTTCTATATTAAACTGTCTTAGCTCACATACAGAATTAGTAATATAATAGCTCAAAATGTTGTAAGAACCAAACACGCATTATATGAACATTAAAAAAAAAAAAAAATCTACATACATTTATTAGTGTTACGAGGGTTTATTCTGAAATATTATAATGTCACTTGCAGTGAAATGATAGAAATTTTCACTCAGGGAAGGGACATTCTGTCTGGCTGCCTGGGTTCCATCCCAGCTTCTGTTACAAAAGTTTCATAGAAGAATTTTAAAAATCTAGAAACGAAACTTATGAAGAAATTATTGACCATAATTGGTTCTATGATTTAGTCATTCTTACAGACATAATAACTAAAATCTTAAACTTGAGGGGGGAGGGAGAACTAAACTAAAGTTTTTGAATTTAAGGGTATTTTAAATTAATTTTAAATCAGAATTAATTTTGTAAAAATATTACACAAATATAAGGAATATACATTTTTACCATAATGCAATGTACATTTTGCCACTTTGAAAATCTGGAGAACTAAAGCGTGAAATATAAGAAAACTGAAACAAACATTTGGAAAATCTCATCGAGCTTAAATTAGTTTCTAAATTAGATGTTTTGAGTGTATTTAAAATTAGGCCAACTACTACGTTCACTTCAAACCCATTACATAAGACTAGTGTTTAAGAAAAATGGTAAAAGATTGCAAATATGTTAACAATTCTACTGATCTAGAAATAGAAATAACTGGTTTTCATCCTAATTAAGATGAAGAATATCACAAAAAGCCATTTGAATAGTCCTAGATCAGAAAAATCATGAACTGTTAAACTTTTAAAAAGATAAATTCCTGCTTTTGATCTACCTAAAAATGTGAAAGAGGATTTTCAACAACAATCTTGTTAAAATCAATGTTCAGATACAGAATAACAAACAAACATCTGGACGACTGCATGGATTTAGCAATAACATCGCATGTACCAGAGGGAGAAAAAAAAACTCTCAGAAGAAATGCAATGTTAAATTTCACATTAAAATATGATTTCCCTGTATTTAATTTTCATCTTGCTGAATTTTTTTGTAAATAATACAAAGAGTATACCTTTTCTTTAAGATATTATACCACACATTTTTATACTTTGTGTAATGCACTTATAACTGAAATATTAAAAGTGCAATATATAATTGCAGCTAGCCAAAATTTTATAAACTTAAAATTGGCTCCCATTAAGTTAAAGTTGTTAATAACTGCACCAAGGGAAGGAATGCAATTTTATTTCTTTGTCTGTATTTGGTTTCATTTTCATATAGAAAGAGTTAAAAATAGGTTACCTAGGTAACAAAATTTAAACACACATTTTCAGGAAAAATTACAGAATAACAGATTTTGTTTCCTTGAAGACACAACACCTCGCTATTCCAGCTATGATACAGACTGCATACTGTCATAGAGAAATTCCTTTCTTAAACAGGGAATTCATATACTTTAATCTGTTTTTACACAAGTACTGTTTATGACTAATCCATGGTCCAGGAGTAAAATACTTTATAGTACACCCATCTAAATTTTTCTTATTTCCGGTCATCTGTATAGACTGTTTACCTATCACGACTAAACTCCCAATCTGCATTCCAAATAACTCATACAATTCTTCAAGTCATATTTCATAGTCTATCATTTTTAATACCGCAGGTACTTGCTGAGCGCAGACTTGTAAAGCATGATTTCGCGTATAGCAGTACCTTAAAAGATCCCATTTTATTTGTCCACTGCTAGAATTTCATTCATACGTGGTGCAACATTCATCCATCAACACCGGAAAGAATTTATCTGCTACTTTAAACAATTTCCATCGACTGAAAATGAAGTCCGAAAAATCTTACAAATTTCAAAAGCAATCGATGCCGAAGAATTTTCACATATGAAAGACAGAGAAGTCAAACAATGAATCAGAAAATTACAAAAGAAGAATTGGGGTTTTATAAAACCCCTTGATAATAAAAGCGCTCATTATGAAGAAGAGCTTTTAACTGAAGATAAGATGAAGAAATTGTTAAATAACACAAAAAGCAATGTCTGATCTTCTAGCGAAGAATTACCCAATTAAAGAAAAAACATGTGCTCTTTACAGCGGCACGCATACAGTTGCATCAATCATTCTTATAAGCAAAAGACATCAGCTTTCTCAAAAAATATTTCTGTCATGCATTTGCCACAAGAGAACGGAAAGAAGTCCAAAAGAAACTTTCAGAGTGCTTTGCAAAACAAAGTGGAAAGTTATTCTGCAGAATTTTACTTTGATAATAATAAAACATCTCTGATTTGATTTCAAAACGAATTTTTATTTGTGAAATCAATTTTAAATAGATCTTCGCAAATAGGTTCATAAAACCTCCCAATATGCCAAAATAGTTCAGATTAAGGGAAAAATTTAATAAAGTATGCTTAAAACAACTAATAAAAAGCACATTTTGAGCAGCCTTAACAGAAGACAATTTGGCCCCACTAACTTTCATTACGAGTACTCATTAAATTTTTATTTACATTTCTTTTTTGTTCAACATTTAACTTTCAATGGTTTTAAGAGAAACAGCACTTGATAGACAGATTCTAAATTCGGAAAAAAACTGAAACAAAATTGGTTTATACACAGGCAGAGTAATTACACTGACCTGTTGGGAAGAGAAGACCCCGTTAGACAAGGAAAATATTAGGCCAGACAGAGAGGAAAATGCTTAGTCTCCTCCTCGTAATGCGAAAGGAGGCCACTTGGGAAAAAATTACACTACAGCAGTAATTTTGAAACCACTAAGAAGCAACAGAACTCTAACAAATCTCAGACTTCTGATAATTATAGTGTGATTAACAGTTCAACCTCACTTCGAATATTACAATACAATATAAAGAAAGAACCAATTCAGACACTTCAATATGGAATTCAAAACCTAAGAAATTAATGCATAGACGCTACCCTAAACATTCAAACATAATGTGAAGCGTTCACGTAAAATAAACAAGTAGTAAAACTCCAATATAAAGCAACATGTGAAAAGGGACCTACAAATTATAACATTCAAGCATTTCTAGTGAAAATAAAGTTAATATAAAACAAGAATTACCAGCCACAGATGTCTTTTCGCTCTGCACTATTTCTCCATTCTTTTTCTTTCATGATATGTTCTGCAATCCAAGAGTGCACAAAAATGATGACAAATTACACTAGAAGAGGCCAAGGATGGGGGAAGGAATCATTAGATTTTAACTACTTTGAAATTAAAGAATATCTATACACAAAGAGAAATATCTAATATTGTTTCTTAATATATAAAACTTCGAAAGTAGCCTTCTTTGTTCTAAATTCCAGCAATGTGCTACATTGTTACTAAAATCATGATTGCAGTCGATAGAAAAGCAAATGATTTTCCTTATACGACAGAAGTACAGTAAGCGAAAGAGGTTTTTAATGTATGGGTACAACATGAACAATGAAAGAAAAAAAAATTATACAGTTATTACAGATACACAGAACAAAAGGGAAAATGATCTTCGAGAAAAGTAAATAATTTTAGCGCAGGTACAAAAATGGCACCGAAAGTCAATAAGCAGGTAATTTTAAATGACAAATAAACAAAATAAACTTTACGGTTAGCTTTGAAGCAGGTGTTATATATAAAACTATCTTAATTCACACACAGAATTAGTGACATAACAGATCAAAAAAGAGCTATACATATATACTTTTATGGCTTTTTTTTTTTTTTTTTTTTTTTTTTTTTTTTTTTTTAAAGAAAGGGCTCAAAAACACCATTCTAAAAACAGATTTCGAAAAACATCTTGGAAACAAAAGTCATAAACCATCAAATAAATATTTCATTCAGAATTTTAATGCAAGAACCCTTTCTAATTTTAAGTTCTTTACTTAGGTACACTCATCCACGAGAGAGGACAGCTTAGTCTAATGTATAAGAAATTATCCTGTAATATTACCACGTCACTTTAATGAAATTATAGCAATATTTCACTCAGGGAAAGAACATAGTGTCTAGCTGCCCGGGATCGAGCCCCGCTTTAATACAGCAAGCCAAAACACATCAAATGCCATTGAATGATATACCATTTTGAAATGTTGCAAAAAATTTAAATAAAATTTCGTGAATGAGCTAATGCAATTACCTATATACTAAAATTTTGACCAAAAATTCAACAAAACTAAGATACTCTTTTTTTCTTTCGAAGGAATCAAAGTCATATACTAATGTAGGGATGCTCAACTTATTGTACTATAAAACCTAAACATAGGAATGAAATTTTGTCAGCTATGTGAGATGTCCAATACCGAGAAATTCCATAAATTGTAGATTAGAACGTACCTCTCAAAACACAATTCAAATACTTTACTTTTAGTCTTGAAGCAGATGTTCTATATTAAACTGTCTTAGCTCACATACAGAATTAGTAATATAATAGCTCAAAATGTTGTAAGAACCAAACACGCATTATATAAACATTAAAAAAAAAAAAATCTACATACATTTATTAGTGTTACGAGGGTTTATTCTGAAATATTATAATGTCACTTGCAGTGAAATGATAGAAATTTTCACTCAGGGAAGGGACATTCTGTCTGGCTGCCTGGGTTCCATCCCAGCTTCTGTTACAAAAGTTTCATAGAAGAATTTTAAAAATCTAGAAACGAAACTTATGAAGAAATTATTGACCATAATTGGTTCTATGATTTAGTCATTCTTACAGACATAATAACTAAAATCTTAAACTTGAGGGGGGAGGGAGAACTAAACTAAAGTTTTTGAATTTAAGGGTATTTTAAATTAATTTTAAATCAGAATTAATTTTGTAAAAATATTACACAAATATAAGGAAAATACATTTTTACCATAATGCAATGTACATTTTGCCACTTTGAAAATCTGGAGAACTAAAGCGTGAAATATAAGAAAACTGAAACAAACATTTGGAAAATCTCATCGAGCTTAAATTAGTTTCTAAATTAGATGTTTTGAGTGTATTTAAAATTAGGCCAACTACTACGTTCACTTCAAACCCATTACATAAGACTAGTGTTTAAGAAAAATGGTAAAAGATTGCAAATATGTTAACAATTCTACTGATCTAGAAATAGAAATAACTGGTTTTCATCCTAATTAAGATGAAGAATATCACAAAAAGCCATTTGAATAGTCCTAGATCAGAAAAATCATGAACTGTTAAACTTTTAAAAAGATAAATTCCTGCTTTTGATCTACATAAAAATGTGAAAGAGGATTTTCAACAACAATCTTGTTAAAATCAATGTTCAGATACAGAATAACAAACAAACATCTGGACGACTGCATGGATTTAGCAATAACATCGCATGTACCAGAGGGAGAAAAAAAACTCTCAGAAGAAATGCAATGTTAAATTTCACATTAAAATATGATTTCCCTGTATTTAATTTTCATCTTGCTGAATTTTTTTGTAAATAATACAAAGAGTATACCTTTTCTTTAAGATATTATACCACACATTTTTATACTTTGTGTAATGCACTTATAACTGAAATATTAAAAGTGCAATATATAATTGCAGCTAGCCAAAATTTTATAAACTTAAAATTGGCTCCCATTAAGTTAAAGTTGTTAATAACTGCACCAAGGGAAGGAATGCAATTTTATTTCTTTGTCTGTATTTGGTTTCATTTTCATATAGAAAGAGTTAAAAATAGGTTACCTAGGTAACAAAATTTAAACACACATTTTCAGGAAAAATTACAGAATAACAGATTTTGTTTCCTTGAAAACACAACACCTCGCTATTCCAGCTATGATACAGACTGCATACTGTCATAGAAAAATTCCTTTCTTAAACAGGGAATTCATATACTTTAATCTGTTTTTACACAAGTACTGTTTATGACTAATCCATGGTCCAGGAGTAAAATACTTTATAGTACACCCATCTAAATTTTTCTTATTTCCGGTCATCTGTATAGACTGTTTACCTATCACGACTAAACTCCCAATCTGCATTCCAAATAACTCATACAATTCTTCAAGTCATATTTCATAGTCTATCATTTTTAATACCGCAGGTACTTGCTGAGCGCAGACTTGTAAAGCATGATTTCGCGTATAGCAGTACCTTAAAAGATCCCATTTTATTTGTCCACTGCTAGAATTTCATTCATACGTGGTGCAACATTCATCCATCAACACCGGAAAGAATTTATCTGCTACTTTAAACAATTTCCATCGACTGAAAATGAAGTCCGAAAAATCTTACAAATTTCAAAAGCAATCGATGCCGAAGAATTTTCACATATGAAAGACAGAGAAGTCAAACAATGAATCAGAAAATTACAAAAGAAGAATTGGGGTTTTATAAAACCCCTTGATAATAAAAGCGCTCATTATGAAGAAGAGCTTTTAACTGAAGATAAGATGAAGAAATTGTTAAATAACACAAAAAGCAATGTCTGATCTTCTAGCGAAGAATTACCCAATTAAAGAAAAAACATGTGCTCTTTACAGCGGCACGCATACAGTTGCATCAATCATTCTTATAAGCAAAAGACATCAGCTTTCTCAAAAAATATTTCTGTCATGCATTTGCCACAAGAGAACGGAAAGAAGTCCAAAAGAAACTTTCAGAGTGCTTTGCAAAACAAAGTGGAAAGTTATTCTGCAGAATTTTACTTCGATAATAATAAAACATCTCTGATTTGATTTCAAAACGAATTTTTATTTGTGAAATCAATTTTAAATAGATCTTCGCAAATAGGTTCATAAAACCTCCCAATATGCCAAAATAGTTCAGATTAAGGGAAAAATTTAATAAAGTATGCTTAAAACAACTAATAAAAAGCACATTTTGAGCAGCCTTAACAGAAGACAATTTGGCCCCACTAACTTTCATTACGAGTACTCATTAAATTTTTATTTACATTTCTTTTTTGTTCAACATTTAACTTTCAATGGTTTTAAGAGAAACAGCACTTGATAGACAGATTCTAAATTCGGAAAAAAACTGAAACAAAATTGGTTTATACACAGGCAGAGTAATTACACTGACCTGTTGGGCAGAGAAGACCCCGTTAGACAAGGAAAATATTAGGCCAGACAGAGAGGAAAATGCTTAGTCTCCTCCTCGTAATGCGAAAGGAGGCCACTTGGGAAAAAATTACACTACAGCAGTAATTTTGAAACCACTAAGAAGCAACAGAACTCTAACAAATCTCAGACTTCTGATAATTATAGTGTGATTAACAGTTCAACCTCACTTCGAATATTACAATACAATATAAAGAAAGAACCAATTCAGACACTTCAATATGGAATTCAAAACCTAAGAAATTAATGCATAGATGCTACCCTAAACATTCAAACATAATGTGAAGCGTTCACGTAAAATAAACAAGTAGTAAAACTCCAATATAAAGCAACATGTGAAAAGGGACCTACAAATTATAACATTCAAGCATTTCTAGTGAAAATAAAGTTAATATAAAACAAGAATTACCAGCCACAGATGTCTTTTCGCTCTGCACTATTTCTCCATTCTTTTTCTTTCATGATATGTTCTGCAATCCAAGAGTGCACAAAAATGATGACAAATTACACTAGAAGAGGCCAAGGATGGGGGAAGGAATCATTAGATTTTAACTACTTTGAAATTAAAGAATATCTATACACAAAGAGAAATATCTAATATTGTTTCTTAATATATAAAACTTCGAAAGTAGCCTTCTTTGTTCTAAATTCCAGCAATGTGCTACATTGTTACTAAAATCATGATTGCAGTCGATAGAAAAGCAAATGATTTTCCTTATACGACAGAAGTACAGTAAGCGAAAGAGGTTTTTAATGTATGGGTACAACATGAACAATGAAAGAAAAAAAAATTATACAGTTATTACAGATACACAGAACAAAAGGGAAAATGATCTTCGAGAAAAGTAAATAATTTTAGCGCAGGTACAAAAATGGCACCGAAAGTCAATAAGCAGGTAATTTTAAATGACAAATAAACAAAATAAACTTTACTGTTAGCTTTGAAGCAGGTGTTATATATAAAACTATCTTAATTCACACACAGAATTAGTGACATAACAGATCAAAAAAGAGCTATACATATATACTTTTATGGCTTTTTTTTTTTTTTTTTTTTTTTTTTAAGAAAGGGCTCAAAAACACCATTCTAAAAACAGATTTCGAAAAACATCTTGGAAACAAAAGTCATAAACCATCAAATAAATATTTCATTCAGAATTTTAATGCAAGAACCCTTTCTAATTTTAAGTTCTTTACTTAGGTACACTCATCCACGAGAGAGGACAGCTTAGTCTAATGTACAAGAAATTATCCTGTAATATTACCACGTCACTTTAATGAAATTATAGCAATATTTCACTCAGGGAAAGAACATAGTGTCTAGCTGCCCGGGATCGAGCCCCGCTTTAATACAGCAAGCCAAAACACATCAAATGCCATTGAATGATATACCATTTTGAAATGTTGCAAAAAATTTAAATAAAATTTCGTGAATGAGCTAATGCAATTACCTATATACTAAAATTTTGACCAAAAATTCAACAAAACTAAGATACTCTTTTTTTCTTTCGAAGGAATCAAAGTCATATACTAATGTAGGGATGCTCAACTTATTGTACTATAAATAACCTAAACATAGGAATGAAATTTTGTCAGCTATGTGAGATATCCAATACCGAGAAATTCCATAAATTGTAGATTAGAACGTACCTCTCAAAACACAATTCAAATACTTTACTTTTAGTCTTGAAGCAGATGTTCTATATTAAACTGTCTTAGCTCACATACAGAATTAGTAATATAATAGCTCAAAATGTTGTAAGAACCAAACACGCATTATATAAACATAAAAATCTACATACATTTATTAGTGTTACGAGGGTTTATTCTGAAATATTATAATGTCACTTGCAGTGAAATGATAGAAATTTTCACTCAGGGAAGGGACATTCTGTCTGGCTGCCTGGGTTCCATCCCAGCTTCTGTTACAAAAGTTTCATAGAAGAATTTTAAAAATCTAGAAACGAAACTTATGAAGAAATTATTGACCATAATTGGTTCTATGATTTAGTCATTCTTACAGACATAATAACTAAAATCTTAAACTTGAGGGGGGAGGGAGAACTAAACTAGTTTTTGAATTTAAGGGTATTTTAAATTAATTTTAAATCAGAATTAATTTTGTAAAAATATTACACAAATATAAGGAATATACATTTTTACCATAATGCAATGTACATTTTGCCACTTTGAAAATCTGGAGAATTAAAGCGTGAAATATAAGAAAACTGAAACAAACATTTGGAAAATCTCATCGAGCTTAAATTAGTTTCTAAATTAGATGTTTTGAGTGTATTTAAAATTAGGCCAACTACTACGTTCACTTCAAACCCATTACATAAGACTAGTGTTTAAGAAAAATGGTAAAAGATTGCAAATATGTTAACAATTCTACTGATCTAGAAATAGAAATAACTGGTTTTCATCCTAATCAAGATGAAGAATATCACAAAAAGCCATTTGAATAGTCCTAGATCAGAAAAATCATGAACTGTTAAACTTTTAAAAAGATAAATTCCTGCTTTTGATCTACCTAAAAATGTGAAAGAGGATTTTCAACAACAATCTTGTTAAAATCAATGTTCAGATACAGAATAACAAACAAACATCTGGACGACTGCATGGATTTAGCAATAACATCGCATGTACCAGAGGGAGAAAAAAAACTCTCAGAAGAAATGCAATGTTAAATTTCACATTAAAATATGATTTCCCTGTATTTAATTTTCATCTTGCTGAATTTTTTTGTAAATAATACAAAGAGTATACCTTTTCTTTAAGATATTATACCACACATTTTTATACTTTGTGTAATGCACTTATAACTGAAATATTAAAAGTGCAATATATAATTGCAGCTAGCCAAAATTTTATAAACTTAAAATTGGCTCCCATTAAGTTAAAGTTGTTAATAACTGCACCAAGGGAAGGAATGCAATTTTATTTCTTTGTCTGTATTTGGTTTCATTTTCATATAGAAAGAGTTAAAAATAGGTTACCTAGGTAACAAAATTTAAACACACATTTTCAGGAAAAATTACAGAATAACAGATTTTGTTTCCCTGAAGACACAACACCTCGCTATTCCAGCTATGATACAGACTGCATACTGTCATAGAGAAATTCCTTTCTTAAACAGGGAATTCATATACTTTAATCTGTTTTTACACAAGTACTGTTTATGACTAATCCATGGTCCAGGAGTAAAATACTTTATAGTACACCCATCTAAATTTTTCTTATTTCCGGTCATCTGTATAGACTGTTTACCTATCACGACTAAACTCCCAATCTGCATTCCAAATAACTCATACAATTCTTCAAGTCATATTTCATAGTCTATCATTTTTAATACCGCAGGTACTTGCTGAGCGCAGACTTGTAAAGCATGATTTCGCGTATAGCAGTACCTTAAAAGATCCCATTTTATTTGTCCACTGCTAGAATTTCATTCATACGTGGTGCAACATTCATCCATCAACACCAGAAAGAATTTACCTGCTACTTTAAACAATTTCCATCGACTGAAAATGAAGTCCGAAAAATCTTACAAATTTCAAAAGCAATCGATGCCGAAGAATTTTCACATATGAAAGACAGAGAAGTCAAACAATGAATCAGAAAATTACAAAAGAAGAATTGGGGTTTTATAAAACCCCTTGATAATAAAAGCGCTCATTATGAAGAAGAGCTTTTAACTGAAGATAAGATGAAGAAATTGTTAAATAACACAAAAAGCAATGTCTGATCTTCTAGCGAAGAATTACCCAATTAAAGAAAAAACATGTGCTCTTTACAGCGGCACGCATACAGTTGCATCAATCATTCTTATAAGCAAAAGACATCAGCTTTCTCAAAAAATATTTCTGTCATGCATTTGCCACAAGAGAACGGAAAGAAGTCCAAAAGAAACTTTCAGAGTGCTTTGCAAAACAAAGTGGAAAGTTATTCTGCAGAATTTTACTTCGATAATAATAAAACATCTCTGATTTGATTTCAAAACGAATTTTTATTTGTGAAATCAATTTTAAATAGATCTTCGCAAATAGGTTCATAAAACCTCCCAATATGCCAAAATAGTTCAGATTAAGGGAAAAATTTAATAAAGTATGCTTAAAACAACTAATAAAAAGCACATTTTGAGCAGCCTTAACAGAAGACAATTTGGCCCCACTAACTTTCATTACGAGTACTCATTAAATTTTTATTTACATTTCTTTTTTGTTCAACATTTAACTTTCAATGGTTTTAAGAGAAACAGCACTTGATAGACAGACTCTAAATTCGGAAAAAAACTGAAACAAAATTGGTTTATACACAGGCAGAGTAATTACACTGACCTGTTGGGAAGAGAAGACCCCGTTAGACAAGGAAAATATTAGGCCAGACAGAGAGGAAAATGCTTAGTCTCCTCCTCGTAATGCGAAAGGAGGCCACTTGGGAAAAAATTACACTACAGCAGTAATTTTGAAACCAATAAGAAGCAACAGAACTCTAACAAATCTCAGACTTCTGATAATTATAGTGTGATTAACAGTTCAACCTCACTTCGAATATTACAATACAATATAAAGAAAGAACCAATTCAGACACTTCAATATGGAATTCAAAACCTAAGAAATTAATGCATAGACGCTACCCTAAACATTCAAACATAATGTGAAGCGTTCACGTAAAATAAAGAAGTAGTAAAACTCCAATATAAAGCAACATGTGAAAAGGGACCTACAAATTATAACATTCAAGCATTTCTAGTGAAAATAAAGTTAATATAAAACAAGAATTACCAGCCACAGATGTCTTTTCGCTCTGCACTATTTCTCCATTCTTTTTCTTTCATGATATGTTCTGCAATCCAAGAGTGCAAAAAATGATGACAAATTACACTAGAAGAGGCCAAGGATGGGGGAAGGAATCATTAGATTTTAACTACTTTGAAATTAAAGAATATCTATACACAAAGAGAAATATCTAATATTGTTTCTTAATATATAAAACTTCGAAAGTAGCCTTCTTTGTTCTAAATTCCAGCAATGTGCTACATTGTTACTAAAATCATGATTGCAGTCGATAGAAAAGCAAATGATTTTCCTTATACGACAGAAGTACAGTAAGCGAAAGAGGTTTTTAATGTATGGGTACAACATGAACAATGAAAGAAAAAAAAAATTATACAGTTATTACAGATACACAGAACAAAAGGGAAAATGATCTTCGAGAAAAGTAAATAATTTTAGCGCAGGTACAAAAATGGCACCGAAAGTCAATAAGCAGGTAATTTTAAATGACAAATAAACAAAATAAACTTTACTGTTAGCTTTGAAGCAGGTGTTATATATAAAACTATTTTAATTCACACACAGAATTAGTGACATAACAGATCAAAAAAGAGCTATACATATATACCTTTATGGCTTTTTTTTTTTTTTTTTTTTTTTTTTTTTTTTTTTTTTTTTTTAAGAAAGGGCTCAAAAACACCATTCTAAAAACAGATTTCGAAAAACATCTTGGAAACAAAAGTCATAAACCATCAAATAAATATTTCATTCAGAATTTTAATGCAAGAACCCTTTCTAATTTTAAGTTCTTTACTTAGGTACACTCATCCACGAGAGAGGACAGCTTAGTCTAATGTACAAGAAATTATCCTGTAATATTACCACGTCACTTTAATGAAATTATAGCAATATTTCACTCAGGGAAAGAACATAGTGTCTAGCTGCCCGGGATCGAGCCCCGCTTTAATACAGCAAGCCAAAACACATCAAATGCCATTGAATGATATACCATTTTGAAATGTTGCAAAAAATTTAAATAAAACTTCGTGAATGAGCTAATGCAATTACCTATATACTAAAATTTTGACCAAAAATTCAACAAAACTAAGATACTCTTTTTTTCTTTCGAAGGAATCAAAGTCATATACTAATGTAGGGATGCTCAACTTATTGTACTATAAAACCTAAACATAGGAATGAAATTTTGTCAGCTATGTGAGATGTCCAATACCGAGAAATTCCATAAATTGTAGATTAGAACGTACCTCTCAAAACACAATTCAAATACTTTACTTTTAGTCTTGAAGCAGATGTTCTATATTAAACTGTCTTAGCTCACATACAGAATTAGTAATATAATAGCTCAAAATGTTGTAAGAACCAAACACGCATTATATAAACATAAAAATCTACATACATTTATTAGTGTTACGAGGGTTTATTCTGAAATATTATAATGTCACTTGCAGTGAAATGATAGAAATTTTCACTCAGGGAAGGGACATTCTGTCTGGCTGCCTGGGTTCCATCCCAGCTTCTGTTACAAAAGTTTCATAGAAGAATTTTAAAAATCTAGAAACGAAACTTATGAAGAAATTATTGACCATAATTGGTTCTATGATTTAGTCATTCTTACAGACATAATAACTAAAATCTTAAACTTGAGGGGGGAGGGAGAACTAAACTAAAGTTTTTGAATTTAAGGGTATTTTAAATTAATTTTAAATCAGAATTAATTTTGTAAAAATATTACACAAATATAAGGAATATACATTTTTACCATAATGCAATGTACATTTTGCCACTTTGAAAATCTGGAGAACTAAAGCGTGAAATATAAGAAAACTGAAACAAACATTTGGAAAATCTCATCGAGCTTAAATTAGTTTCTAAATTAGATGTTTTGAGTGTATTTAAAATTAGGCCAACTACTACGTTCACTTCAAACCCATTACATAAGACTAGTGTTTAAGAAAAATGGTAAAAGATTGCAAATATGTTAACAATTCTACTGATCTAGAAATAGAAATAACTGGTTTTCATCCTAATTAAGATGAAGAATATCACAAAAAGCCATTTGAATAGTCCTAGATCAGAAAAATCATGAACTGTTAAACTTTTAAAAAGATAAATTCCTGCTTTTGATCTACCTAAAAATGTGAAAGAGGATTTTCAACAACAATCTTGTTAAAATCAATGTTCAGATACAGAATAACAAACAAACATCTGGACGAGTGCATGGATTTAGCAATAACATCGCATGTACCAGAGGGAGGAAAAAAAAAAAAACTCTCAGAAGAAATGCAATGTTAAATTTCACATTAAAATATGATTTCCCTGTATTTAATTTTCATCTTGCTGAATTTTTTTGTAAATAATACAAAGAGTATACCTTTTCTTTAAGATATTATACCACACATTTTTATACTTTGTGTAATGCACTTATAACTGAAATATTAAAAGTGCAATATATAATTGCAGCTAGCCAAAATTTTATAAACTTAAAATTGGCTCCCATTAAGTTAAAGTTGTTAATAACTGCACCAAGGGAAGGAATGCAATTTTATTTCTTTGTCTGTATTTGGTTTCATTTTCATATAGAAAGAGTTAAAAATAGGTTACCTAGGTAACAAAATTTAAACACACATTTTCAGGAAAAATTACAGAATAACAGATTTTGTTTCCCTGAAGACACAACACCTCGCTATTCCAGCTATGATACAGACTGCATACTGTCATAGAGAAATTCCTTTCTTAAACAGGGAATTCATATACTTTAATCTGTTTTTACACAAGTACTGTTTATGACTAATCCATGGTCCAGGAGTAAAATACTTTATAGTACACCCATCTAAATTTTTCTTATTTCTGGTCATCTGTATAGACTGTTTACCTATCATGACTAAACTCCCAATCTGCATTCCAAATAACTCATACAATTCTTCAAGTCATATTTCATAGTCTATCATTTTTAATACCGCAGGTACTTGCTGAGCGCAGACTTGTAAAGCATGATTTCGCGTATAGCAGTACCTTAAAAGATCCCATTTTATTTGTCCACTGCTAGAATTTCATTCATACGTGGTGCAACATTCATCCATCAACACCGGAAAGAATTTATCTGCTACTTTAAACAATTTCCATCGACTGAAAATGAAGTCCGAAAAATCTTACAAATTTCAAAAGCAATCGATGCCGAAGAATTTTCACATATGAAAGACAGAGAAGTCAAACAATGAATCAGAAAATTACAAAAGAAGAATTGGGGTTTTATAAAACCCCTTGATAATAAAAGTGCTCATTATGAAGAAGAGCTTTTAACTGAAGATAAGATGAAGAAATTGTTAAATAACACAAAAAGCAAGGTCTGATCTTCTAGCGAAGAATTACCCAATTAAAGAAAAAACATGTGCTCTTTACAGCGGCACGCATACAGTTGCATCAATCATTCTTATAAGCAAAAGACATCAGCTTTCTCAAAAAATATTTCTGTCATGCATTTGCCACAAGAGAACGGAAAGAAGTCCAAAAGAAACTTTCAGAGTGCTTTGCAAAACAAAGTGGAAAGTTATTCTGCAGAATTTTACTTCGATAATAATAAAACATCTCTGATTTGATTTCAAAACGAATTTTTATTTGTGAAATCAATTTTAAATAGATCTTCGCAAATAGGTTCATAAAACCTCCCAATATGCCAAAATAGTTCAGATTAAGGGAAAAATTTAATAAAGTATGCTTAAAACAACTAATAAAAAGCACATTTTGAGCAGCCTTAACAGAAGACAATTTGGCCCCACTAACTTTCATTACGAGTACTCATTAAATTTTTATTTACATTTCTTTTTTGTTCAACATTTAACTTTCAATGGTTTTAAGAGAAACAGCACTTGATAGACAGACTCTAAATTCGGAAAAAAACTGAAACAAAATTGGTTTATACACAGGCAGAGTAATTACACTGACCTGTTGGGAAGAGAAGACCCCGTTAGACAAGGAAAATATTAGGCCAGACAGAGAGGAAAATGCTTAGCCTCCTCCTCGTAATGCGAAAGGAGGCCACTTGGGAAAAAATTACACTACAGCAGTAATTTTGAAACCACTAAGAAGCAACAGAACTCTAACAAATCTCAGACTTCTGATAATTATAGTGTGATTAACAGTTCAACCTCACTTCAAATATTACAATACAATATAAAGAAAGAACCAATACAGACACTTCAATATGGAATTCAAAACCTAAGAAATTAATGCATAGACGCTACCCTAAACATTCAAACATAATGTGAAGCGTTCACGTAAAATAAAGAAGTAGTAAAACTCCAATATAAAGCAACATGTGAAAAGGGACCTACAAATTATAACATTCAAGCATTTCTAGTGAAAATAAAGTTAATATAAAACAAGAATTACCAGCCACAGATGTCTTTTCGCTCTGCACTATTTCTCCATTCTTTTTCTTTCATGATATGTTCTGCAATCCAAGAGTGCACAAAAATGATGACAAATTACACTAGAAGAGGCCAAGGATGGGGGAAGGAATCATTAGATTTTAACTACTTTGAAATGAAGGAATATCTATACACAAAGAGAAATATCTAATATTGTTTCTTAATATATAAAACTTCGAAAGTAGCCTTCTTTGTTCTAAATTCCAGCAATGTGCTACATTGTTACTAAAATCATGATTGCAGTCGATAGAAAAGCAAATGATTTTCCTTATACGACAGAAGTACAGTAAGCGAAAGAGGTTTTTAATGTATGGGTACAACATGAACAATGAAAGAAAAAAAAATTATACAGTTATTACAGATACACAGAACAAAAGGGAAAATGATCTTCGAGAAAAGTAAATAATTTTAGCGCAGGTACAAAAATGGCACCGAAAGTCAATAAGCAGGTAATTTTAAATAACAAATAAACAAAATAAACTTTACTGTTAGCTTTGAAGCAGGTGTTATATATAAAACTATCTTAATTCACACACAGAATTAGTGACATAACAGATCAAAAAAGAGCTATACATATATACTTTTATGGCTTTTTTTTTTTTTTTTTTTTTTTTAAGAAAGGGCTCAAAAACACCATTCTAAAAACAGATTTCGAAAAACATCTTGGAAACAAAAGTCATAAACCATCAAATAAATATTTCATTCAGAATTTTAATGCAAGAACCCTTTCTAATTTTAAGTTCTTTACTTAGGTACACTCATCCACGAGAGCGGACAGCTTAGTCTAATGTACAAGAAATTATCCTGTAATATTACCACGTCACTTTAATGAAATTATAGCAATATTTCACTCAGGGAAAGAACATATTGTCTAGCTGCCCGGGATCGAGCCCCGCTTTAATACAGCAAGCCAAAACACATCAAATGCCATTGAATGATATACCATTTTGAAATGTTGCAAAAAATTTAAATAAAATTTCGTGAATGAGCTAATGCAATTACCTATATACTAAAATTTTGACCAAAAATTCAACAAAACTAAGATACTCTTTTTTTCTTTCGAAGGAATCAAAGTCATATACTAATGTAGGGATGCTCAACTTATTGTACTATAAATAACCTAAACATAGGAATGAAATTTTGTCAGCTATGTGAGATGTCCAATACCGAGAAATTCCATAAATTGTAGATTAGAACGTACCTCTCAAAACACAATTCAAATACTTTACTTTTAGTCTTGAAGCAGATGTTCTATATTAAACTGTCTTAGCTCACATACAGAATTAGTAATATAATAGCTCAAAATGTTGTAAGAACCAAACACGCATTATATAAACATAAAAATCTACATACATTTATTAGTGTTACGAGGGTTTATTCTGAAATATTATAATGTCACTTGCAGTGAAATGATAGAAATTTTCACTCAGGGAAGGGACATTCTGTCTGGCTGCCTGGGTTCCATCCCAGCTTCTGTTACAAAAGTTTCATAGAAGAATTTTAAAAATCTAGAAACGAAACTTATGAAGAAATTATTGACCATAATTGGTTCTATGATTTAGTCATTCTTACAGACATAATAACTAAAATCTTAAACTTGAGGGGGGAGGGAGAACTAAACTAGTTTTTGAATTTAAGGGTATTTTAAATTAATTTTAAATCAGAATTAATTTTGTAAAAATATTACACAAATATAAGGAATATACATTTTTACCATAATGCAATGTACATTTTGCCACTTTGAAAATCTGGAGAATTAAAGCGTGAAATATAAGAAAACTGAAACAAACATTTGGAAAATCTCATCGAGCTTAAATTAGTTTCTAAATTAGATGTTTTGAGTGTATTTAAAATTAGGCCAACTACTACGTTCACTTCAAACCCATTACATAAGACTAGTGTTTAAGAAAAATGGTAAAAGATTGCAAATATGTTAACAATTCTACTGATCTAGAAATAGAAATAACTGGTTTTCATCCTAATCAAGATGAAGAATATCACAAAAAGCCATTTGAATAGTCCTAGATCAGAAAAATCATGAACTGTTAAACTTTTAAAAAGATAAATTCCTGCTTTTGATCTACCTAAAAATGTGAAAGAGGATTTTCAACAACAATCTTGTTAAAATCAATGTTCAGATACAGAATAACAAACAAACATCTGGACGACTGCATGGATTTAGCAATAACATCGCATGTACCAGAGGGAGAAAAAAAACTCTCAGAAGAAATGCAATGTTAAATTTCACATTAAAATATGATTTCCCTGTATTTAATTTTCATCTTGCTGAATTTTTTTGTAAATAATACAAAGAGTATACCTTTTCTTTAAGATATTATACCACACATTTTTATACTTTGTGTAATGCACTTATAACTGAAATATTAAAAGTGCAATATATAATTGCAGCTAGCCAAAATTTTATAAACTTAAAATTGGCTCCCATTAAGTTAAAGTTGTTAATAACTGCACCAAGGGAAGGAATGCAATTTTATTTCTTTGTCTGTATTTGGTTTCATTTTCATATAGAAAGAGTTAAAAATAGGTTACCTAGGTAACAAAATTTAAACACACATTTTCAGGAAAAATTACAGAATAACAGATTTTGTTTCCCTGAAGACACAACACCTCGCTATTCCAGCTATGATACAGACTGCATACTGTCATAGAGAAATTCCTTTCTTAAACAGGGAATTCATATACTTTAATCTGTTTTTACACAAGTACTGTTTATGACTAATCCATGGTCCAGGAGTAAAATACTTTATAGTACACCCATCTAAATTTTTCTTATTTCCGGTCATCTGTATAGACTGTTTACCTATCACGACTAAACTCCCAATCTGCATTCCAAATAACTCATACAATTCTTCAAGTCATATTTCATAGTCTATCATTTTTAATACCGCAGGTACTTGCTGAGCGCAGACTTGTAAAGCATGATTTCGCGTATAGCAGTACCTTAAAAGATCCCATTTTATTTGTCCACTGCTAGAATTTCATTCATACGGGGTGCAACATTCATCCATCAACACCAGAAAGAATTTACCTGCTACTTTAAACAATTTCCATCGACTGAAAATGAAGTCCGAAAAATCTTACAAATTTCAAAAGCAATCGATGCCGAAGAATTTTCACATATGAAAGACAGAGAAGTCAAACAATGAATCAGAAAATTACAAAAGAAGAATTGGGGTTTTATAAAACCCCTTGATAATAAAAGCGCTCATTATGAAGAAGAGCTTTTAACTGAAGATAAGATGAAGAAATTGTTAAATAACACAAAAAGCAATGTCTGATCTTCTAGCGAAGAATTACCCAATTAAAGAAAAAACATGTGCTCTTTACAGCGGCACGCATACAGTTGCATCAATCATTCTTATAAGCAAAAGACATCAGCTTTCTCAAAAAATATTTCTGTCATGCATTTGCCACAAGAGAACGGAAAGAAGTCCAAAAGAAACTTTCAGAGTGCTTTGCAAAACAAAGTGGAAAGTTATTCTGCAGAATTTTACTTCGATAATAATAAAACATCTCTGATTTGATTTCAAAACGAATTTTTATTTGTGAAATCAATTTTAAATAGATCTTCGCAAATAGGTTCATAAAACCTCCCAATATGCCAAAATAGTTCAGATTAAGGGAAAAATTTAATAAAGTATGCTTAAAACAACTAATAAAAAGCACATTTTGAGCAGCCTTAACAGAAGACAATTTGGCCCCACTAACTTTCATTACGAGTACTCATTAAATTTTTATTTACATTTCTTTTTTGTTCAACATTTAACTTTCAATGGTTTTAAGAGAAACAGCACTTGATAGACAGACTCTAAATTCGGAAAAAAACTGAAACAAAATTGGTTTATACACAGGCAGAGTAATTACACTGACCTGTTGGGAAGAGAAGACCCCGTTAGACAAGGAAAATATTAGGCCAGACAGAGAGGAAAATGCTTAGTCTCCTCCTCGTAATGCGAAAGGAGGCCACTTGGGAAAAAATTACACTACAGCAGTAATTTTGAAACCAATAAGAAGCAACAGAACTCTAACAAATCTCAGACTTCTGATAATTATAGTGTGATTAACAGTTCAACCTCACTTCGAATATTACAATACAATATAAAGAAAGAACCAATTCAGACACTTCAATATGGAATTCAAAACCTAAGAAATTAATGCATAGACGCTACCCTAAACATTCAAACATAATGTGAAGCGTTCACGTAAAATAAAGAAGTAGTAAAACTCCAATATAAAGCAACATGTGAAAAGGGACCTACAAATTATAACATTCAAGCATTTCTAGTGAAAATAAAGTTAATATAAAACAAGAATTACCAGCCACAGATGTCTTTTCGCTCTGCACTATTTCTCCATTCTTTTTCTTTCATGATATGTTCTGCAATCCAAGAGTGCACAAAAATGATGACAAATTACACTAGAAGAGGCCAAGGATGGGGGAAGGAATCATTAGATTTTAACTACTTTGAAATGAAGGAATATCTATACACAAAGAGAAATATCTAATATTGTTTCTTAATATATAAAACTTCGAAAGTAGCCTTCTTTGTTCTAAATTCCAGCAATGTGCTACATTGTTACTAAAATCATGATTGCAGTCGATAGAAAAGCAAATGATTTTCCTTATATGACAGAAGTACAGTAAGCGAAAGAGGTTTTTAATGTATGGGTACAACATGAACAATGAAAGAAAAAAAAATTATACAGTTATTACAGATACACAGAACAAAAGGGAAAATGATCTTCGAGAAAAGTAAATAATTTTAGCGCAGGTACAAAAATGGCACCGAAAGTCAATAAGCAGGTAATTTTAAATGACAAATAAACAAAATAAACTTTACTGTTAGCTTTGAAGCAGGTGTTATATATAAAACTATCTTAATTCACACACAGAATTAGTGACATAACAGATCAAAAAAGAGCTATACATATATACTTTTATGGCTTTTTTTTTTTTTTTTTTTTTTTTAAGAAAGGGCTCAAAAACACCATTCTAAAAACAGATTTCGAAAAACATCTTGGAAACAAAAGTCATAAACCATCAAATAAATATTTCATTCAGAATTTTAATGCAAGAACCCTTTCTAATTTTAAGTTCTTTACTTAGGTACACTCATCCACGAGAGCGGACAGCTTAGTCTAATGTACAAGAAATTATCCTGTAATATTACCACGTCACTTTAATGAAATTATAGCAATATTTCACTCAGGGAAAGAACATATTGTCTAGCTGCCCGGGATCGAGCCCCGCTTTAATACAGCAAGCCAAAACACATCAAATGCCATTGAATGATATACCATTTTGAAATGTTGCAAAAAATTTAAATAAAATTTCGTGAATGAGCTAATGCAATTACCTATATACTAAAATTTTGACCAAAAATTCAACAAAACTAAGATACTCTTTTTTTCTTTCGAAGGAATCAAAGTCATATACTAATGTAGGGATGCTCAACTTATTGTACTATAAATAACCTAAACATAGGAATGAAATTTTGTCAGCTATGTGAGATGTCCAATACCGAGAAATTCCATAAATTGTAGATTAGAACGTACCTCTCAAAACACAATTCAAATACTTTACTTTTAGTCTTGAAGCAGATGTTCTATATTAAACTGTCTTAGCTCACATACAGAATTAGTAATATAATAGCTCAAAATGTTGTAAGAACCAAACACGCATTATATAAACATAAAAATCTACATACATTTATTAGTGTTACGAGGGTTTATTCTGAAATATTATAATGTCACTTGCAGTGAAATGATAGAAATTTTCACTCAGGGAAGGGACATTCTGTCTGGCTGCCTGGGTTCCATCCCAGCTTCTGTTACAAAAGTTTCATAGAAGAATTTTAAAAATCTAGAAACGAAACTTATGAAGAAATTATTGACCATAATTGGTTCTATGATTTAGTCATTCTTACAGACATAATAACTAAAATCTTAAACTTGAGGGGGGAGGGAGAACTAAACTAAAGTTTTTGAATTTAAGGGTATTTTAAATTAATTTTAAATCAGAATTAATTTTGTAAAAATATTACACAAATATAAGGAATATACATTTTTACCATAATGCAATGTACATTTTGCCACTTTGAAAATCTGGAGAACTAAAGCGTGAAATATAAGAAAACTGAAACAAACATTTGGAAAATCTCATCGAGCTTAAATTAGTTTCTAAATTAGATGTTTTGAGTGTATTTAAAATTAGGCCAACTACTACGTTCACTTCAAACCCATTACATAAGACTAGTGTTTAAGAAAAATGGTAAAAGATTGCAAATATGTTAACAATTCTACTGATCTAGAAATAGAAATAACTGGTTTTCATCCTAATTAAGATGAAGAATATCACAAAAAGCCATTTGAATAGTCCTAGATCAGAAAAATCATGAACTGTTAAACTTTTAAAAAGATAAATTCCTGCTTTTGATCTACCTAAAAATGTGAAAGAGGATTTTCAACAACAATCTTGTTAAAATCAATGTTCAGATACAGAATAACAAACAAACATCTGGACGAGTGCATGGATTTAGCAATAACATCGCATGTACCAGAGGGAGGAAAAAAAAAAAAACTCTCAGAAGAAATGCAATGTTAAATTTCACATTAAAATATGATTTCCCTGTATTTAATTTTCATCTTGCTGAATTTTTTTGTAAATAATACAAAGAGTATACCTTTTCTTTAAGATATTATACCACACATTTTTATACTTTGTGTAATGCACTTATAACTGAAATATTAAAAGTGCAATATATAATTGCAGCTAGCCAAAATTTTATAAACTTAAAATTGGCTCCCATTAAGTTAAAGTTGTTAATAACTGCACCAAGGGAAGGAATGCAATTTTATTTCTTTGTCTGTATTTGGTTTCATTTTCATATAGAAAGAGTTAAAAATAGGTTACCTAGGTAACAAAATTTAAACACACATTTTCAGGAAAAATTACAGAATAACAGATTTTGTTTCCCTGAAGACACAACACCTCGCTATTCCAGCTATGATACAGACTGCATACTGTCATAGAGAAATTCCTTTCTTAAACAGGGAATTCATATACTTTAATCTGTTTTTACACAAGTACTGTTTATGACTAATCCATGGTCCAGGAGTAAAATACTTTATAGTACACCCATCTAAATTTTTCTTATTTCCGGTCATCTGTATAGACTGTTTACCTATCACGACTAAACTCCCAATCTGCATTCCAAATAACTCATACAATTCTTCAAGTCATATTTCATAGTCTATCATTTTTAATACCGCAGGTACTTGCTGAGCGCAGACTTGTAAAGCATGATTTCGCGTATAGCAGTACCTTAAAAGATCCCATTTTATTTGTCCACTGCTAGAATTTCATTCATACGGGGTGCAACATTCATCCATCAACACCAGAAAGAATTTACCTGCTACTTTAAACAATTTCCATCGACTGAAAATGAAGTCCGAAAAATCTTACAAATTTCAAAAGCAATCGATGCCGAAGAATTTTCACATATGAAAGACAGAGAAGTCAAACAATGAATCAGAAAATTACAAAAGAAGAATTGGGGTTTTATAAAACCCCTTGATAATAAAAGCGCTCATTATGAAGAAGAGCTTTTAACTGAAGATAAGATGAAGAAATTGTTAAATAACACAAAAAGCAATGTCTGATCTTCTAGCGAAGAATTACCCAATTAAAGAAAAAACATGTGCTCTTTACAGCGGCACGCATACAGTTGCATCAATCATTCTTATAAGCAAAAGACATCAGCTTTCTCAAAAAATATTTCTGTCATGCATTTGCCACAAGAGAACGGAAAGAAGTCCAAAAGAAACTTTCAGAGTGCTTTGCAAAACAAAGTGGAAAGTTATTCTGCAGAATTTTACTTCGATAATAATAAAACATCTCTGATTTGATTTCAAAACGAATTTTTATTTGTGAAATCAATTTTAAATAGATCTTCGCAAATAGGTTCATAAAACCTCCCAATATGCCAAAATAGTTCAGATTAAGGGAAAAATTTAATAAAGTATGCTTAAAACAACTAATAAAAAGCACATTTTGAGCAGCCTTAACAGAAGACAATTTGGCCCCACTAACTTTCATTACGAGTACTCATTAAATTTTTATTTACATTTCTTTTTTGTTCAACATTTAACTTTCAATGGTTTTAAGAGAAACAGCACTTGATAGACAGACTCTAAATTCGGAAAAAAACTGAAACAAAATTGGTTTATACACAGGCAGAGTAATTACACTGACCTGTTGGGAAGAGAAGACCCCGTTAGACAAGGAAAATATTAGGCCAGACAGAGAGGAAAATGCTTAGTCTCCTCCTCGTAATGCGAAAGGAGGCCACTTGGGAAAAAATTACACTACAGCAGTAATTTTGAAACCAATAAGAAGCAACAGAACTCTAACAAATCTCAGACTTCTGATAATTATAGTGTGATTAACAGTTCAACCTCACTTCGAATATTACAATACAATATAAAGAAAGAACCAATTCAGACACTTCAATATGGAATTCAAAACCTAAGAAATTAATGCATAGACGCTACCCTAAACATTCAAACATAATGTGAAGCGTTCACGTAAAATAAAGAAGTAGTAAAATTCCAATATAAAGCAACATGTGAAAAGGGACCTACAAATTATAACATTCAAGCATTTCTAGTGAAAATAAAGTTAATATAAAACAAGAATTACCAGCCACAGATGTCTTTTCGCTCTGCACTATTTCTCCATTCTTTTTCTTTCATGATATGTTCTGCAATCCAAGAGTGCAAAAAATGATGACAAATTACACTAGAAGAGGCCAAGGATGGGGGAAGGAATCATTAGATTTTAACTACTTTGAAATTAAAGAATATCTATACACAAAGAGAAATATCTAATATTGTTTCTTAATATATAAAACTTCGAAAGTAGCCTTCTTTGTTCTAAATTCCAGCAATGTGCTACATTGTTACTAAAATCATGATTGCAGTCGATAGAAAAGCAAATGATTTTCCTTATACGACAGAAGTACAGTAAGCGAAAGAGGTTTTTAATGTATGGGTACAACATGAACAATGAAAGAAAAAAAAAATTATACAGTTATTACAGATACACAGAACAAAAGGGAAAATGATCTTCGAGAAAAGTAAATAATTTTAGCGCAGGTACAAAAATGGCACCGAAAGTCAATAAGCAGGTAATTTTAAATGACAAATAAACAAAATAAACTTTACTGTTAGCTTTGAAGCAGGTGTTATATATAAAACTATCTTAATTCACACACAGAATTAGTGACATAACAGATCAAAAAAGAGCTATACATATATACTTTTATGGCTTTTTTTTTTTTTTTTTTTTTTTTTTTTTTTTTTTTTTTTTTTTAAGAAAGGGCTCAAAAACACCATTCTAAAAACAGATTTCGAAAAACATCTTGGAAACAAAAGTCATAAACCATCAAATAAATATTTCATTCAGAATTTTAATGCAAGAACCCTTTCTAATTTTAAGTTCTTTACTTAGGTACACTCATCCACGAGAGAGGACAGCTTAGTCTAATGTACAAGAAATTATCCTGTAATATTACCACGTCACTTTAATGAAATTATAGCAATATTTCACTCAGGGAAAGAACATAGTGTCTAGCTGCCCGGGATCGAGCCCCGCTTTAATACAGCAAGCCAAAACACATCAAATGCCATTGAATGATATACCATTTTGAAATGTTGCAAAAAATTTAAATAAAATTTCGTGAATGAGCTAATGCAATTACCTATATACTAAAATTTTGACCAAAAATTCAACAAAACTAAGATACTCTTTTTTTCTTTCGAAGGAATCAAAGTCATATACTAATGTAGGGATGCTCAACTTATTGTACTATAAAACCTAAACATAGGAATGAAATTTTGTCAGCTATGTGAGATGTCCAATACCGAGAAATTCCATAAATTGTAGATTAGAACGTACCTCTCAAAACACAATTCAAATACTTTACTTTTAGTCTTGAAGCAGATGTTCTATATTAAACTGTCTTAGCTCACATACAGAATTAGTAATATAATAGCTCAAAATGTTGTAAGAACCAAACACGCATTATATAAACATAAAAATCTACATACATTTATTAGTGTTACGAGGGTTTATTCTGAAATATTATAATGTCACTTGCAGTGAAATGATAGAAATTTTCACTCAGGGAAGGGACATTCTGTCTGGCTGCCTGGGTTCCATCCCAGCTTCTGTTACAAAAGTTTCATAGAAGAATTTTAAAAATCTAGAAATGAAACTTATGAAGAAATTATTGACCATAATTGGTTCTATGATTTAGTCATTCTTACAGACATAATAACTAAAATCTTAAACTTGAGGGGGGAGGGAGAACTAAACTAAAGTTTTTGAATTTAAGGGTATTTTAAATTAATTTTAAATCAGAATTAATTTTGTAAAAATATTACACAAATATAAGGAATATACATTTTTACCATAATGCAATGTACATTTTGCCACTTTGAAAATCTGGAGAACTAAAGCGTGAAATATAAGAAAACTGAAACAAACATTTGGAAAATCTCATCGAGCTTAAATTAGTTTCTAAATTAGATGTTTTGAGTGTATTTAAAATTAGGCCAACTACTACGTTCACTTCAAACCCATTACATAAAACTAGTGTTTAAGAAAAATGGTAAAAGATTGCAAATATGTTAACAATTCTACTGAGCTAGAAATAGAAATAACTGGTTTTCATCCTAATTAAGATGAAGAATATCACAAAAAGCCATTTGAATAGTCCTAGATCAGAAAAATCATGAACTGTTAAACTTTTAAAAAGATAAATTCCTGCTTTTGATCTACCTAAAAATGTGAAAGAGGATTTTCAACAACAATCTTGTTAAAATCAATGTTCAGATACAGAATAACAAACAAACATCTGGACGACTGCATGGATTTAGCAATAACATCGCATGTACCAGAGGGAGAAAAAAAACTCTCAGAAGAAATGCAATGTTAAATTTCACATTAAAATATGATTTCCCTGTATTTAATTTTCATCTTGCTGAATTTTTTTGTAAATAATACAAAGAGTATACCTTTTCTTTAAGATATTATACCACACATTTTTATACTTTGTGTAATGCACTTATAACTGAAATATTAAAAGTGCAATATATAATTGCAGCTAGCCAAAATTTTATAAACTTAAAATTGGCTCCCATTAAGTTAAAGTTGTTAATAACTGCACCAAGGGAAGGAATGCAATTTTATTTCTTTGTCTGTATTTGGTTTCATTTTCATATAGAAAGAGCTAAAAATAGGTTACCTAGGTAACAAAATTTAAACACACATTTTCAGGAAAAATTACAGAATAACAGATTTTGTTTCCCTGAAGACACAACACCTCGCTATTCCAGCTATGATACAGACTGCATACTGTCATAGAGAAATTCCTTTCTTAAACAGGGAATTCATATACTTTAATCTGTTTTTACACAAGTACTGTTTATGACTAATCCATGGTCCAGGAGTAAAATACTTTATAGTACACCCATCTAAATTTTTCTTATTTCCGGTCATCTGTATAGACTGTTTACCTATCACGACTAAACTCCCAATCTGCATTCCAAATAACTCATACAATTCTTCAAGTCATATTTCATAGTCTATCATTTTTAATACCGCAGGTACTTGCTGAGCGCAGACTTGTAAAGCATGATTTCGCGTATAGCAGTACCTTAAAAGATCCCATTTTATTTGTCCACTGCTAGAATTTCATTCATACGTGGTGCAACATTCATCCATCAACACCGGAAAGAATTTATCTGCTACTTTAAACAATTTCCATCGACTGAAAATGAAGTCCGAAAAATCTTACAAATTTCAAAAGCAATCGATGCCGAAGAATTTTCACATATGAAAGACAGAGAAGTCAAACAATGAATCAGAAAATTACAAAAGAAGAATTGGGGTTTTATAAAACCCCTTGATAATAAAAGCGCTCATTATGAAGAAGAGCTTTTAACTGAAGATAAGATGAAGAAATTGTTAAATAACACAAAAAGCAATGTCTGATCTTCTAGCGAAGAATTACCCAATTAAAGAAAAAACATGTGCTCTTTACAGCGGCACGCATACAGTTGCATCAATCATTCTTATAAGCAAAAGACATCAGCTTTCTCAAAAAATATTTCTGTCATGCATTTGCCACAAGAGAACGGAAAGAAGTCCAAAAGAAACTTTCAGAGTGCTTTGCAAAACAAAGTGGAAAGTTATTCTGCAGAATTTTACTTCGATAATAATAAAACATCTCTGATTTGATTTCAAAACGAATTTTTATTTGTGAAATCAATTTTAAATAGATCTTCGCAAATAGGTTCATAAAACCTCCCAATATGCCAAAATAGTTCAGATTAAGGAAAAAATTTAATAAAGTATGCTTAAAACAACTAATAAAAAGCACATTTTGAGCAGCCTTAACAGAAGACAATTTGGCCCCACTAACTTTCATTACGAGTACTCATTAAATTTCTATTTACATTTCTTTTTTGTTCAACATTTAACTTTCAATGGTTTTAAGAGAAACAGCACTTGATAGACAGACTCTAAATTCGGAAAAAAACTGAAACAAAATTGGTTTATACACAGGCAGAGTAATTACACTGACCTGTTGGGAAGAGAAGACCCCGTTAGACAAGGAAAATATTAGGCCAGACAGAGAGGAAAATGCTTAGTCTCCTCCTCGTAATGCGAAAGGAGGCCACTTGGGAAAAAATTACACTACAGCAGTAATTTTGAAACCAATAAGAAGCAACAGAACTCTAACAAATCTCAGACTTCTGATAATTATAGTGTGATTAACAGTTCAACCTCACTTCGAATATTACAATACAATATAAAGAAAGAACCAATTCAGACACTTCAATATGGAATTCAAAACCTAAGAAATTAATGCATAGACGCTACCCTAAACATTCAAACATAATGTGAAGCGTTCACGTAAAATAAATAAGTAGTAAAACTCCAATATAAAGCAACATGTGAAAAGGGACCTACAAATTATAACATTCAAGCATTTCTAGTGAAAATAAAGTTAATATAAAACAAGAATTACCAGCCACAGATGTCTTTTCGCTCTGCACTATTTCTCCATTCTTTTTCTTTCATGATATGTTCTGCAATCCAAGAGTGCACAAAAATGATGACAAATTACACTAGAAGAGGCCAAGGATGGGGGAAGGAATCATTGGATTTTAACTACTTTGAAATTAAAGAATATCTATACACAAAGAGAAATATCTAATATTGTTTCTTAATATATAAAACTTCGAAAGTAGCCTTCTTTGTTCTAAATTCCAGCAATGTGCTACATTGTTACTAAAATCATGATTGCAGTCGATAGAAAAGCAAATGATTTTCCTTATACGACAGAAGTACAGTAAGCGAAAGAGGTTTTTAATGTATGGGTACAACATGAACAATGAAAAAAAAAAAATTATACAGTTATTACAGATACACAGAACAAAAGGGAAAATGATCTTCGAGAAAAGTAAATAATTTTAGCGCAGGTACAAAAATGGCACCGAAAGTCAATAAGCAGGTAATTTTAAATGACAAATAAACAAAATAAACTTTACTGTTAGCTTTGAAGCAGGTGTTATATATAAAACTATCTTAATTCACACACAGAATTAGTGACATAACAGATCAAAAAAGAGCTATACATATATACTTTTATGGCTTTTTTTTTTTTTTTTTAAGAAAGGGCTCAAAAACACCATTCTAAAAACAGATTTCGAAAAACATCTTGGAAACAAAAGTCATAAACCATCAAATAAATATTTCATTCAGAATTTTAATGCAAGAACCCTTTCTAATTTTAAGTTCTTTACTTAGGTACACTCATCCACGAGAGAGGACAGCTTAGTCTAATGTACAAGAAATTATCCTGTAATATTACCACGTCACTTTAATGAAATTATAGCAATATTTCACTCAGGGAAAGAACATAGTGTCTAGCTGCCCGGGATCGAGCCCCGCTTTAATACAGCAAGCCAAAAGACATCAAATGCCATTGAATGATATACCATTTTGAAATGTTGCAAAAAATTTAAATAAAATTTCGTGAATGAGCTAATGCAATTACCTATATACTAAAATTTTGACCAAAAATTCAACAAAACTAAGATACTCTTTTTTTCTTTCGAAGGAATCAAAGTCATATACTAATGTAGGGATGCTCAACTTATTGTACTATAAAACCTAAACATAGGAATGAAATTTTGTCAGCTATGTGAGATGTCCAATACCGAGAAATTCCATAAATTGTAGATTAGAACGTACCTCTCAAAACACAATTCAAATACTTTACTTTTAGTCTTGAAGCAGATGTTCTATATTAAACTGTCTTAGCTCACATACAGAATTAGTAATATAATAGCTCAAAATGTTGTAAGAACCAAACACGCATTATATAAACATTAAAAAAAAAAAAAATCTACATACATTTATTAGTGTTACGAGGGTTTATTCTGAAATATTATAATGTCACTTGCAGTGAAATGATAGAAATTTTCACTCAGGGAAGGGACATTCTGTCTGGCTGCCTGGGTTCCATCCCAGCTTCTGTTACAAAAGTTTCATAGAAGAATTTTAAAAATCTAGAAACGAAACTTATGAAGAAATTATTGACCATAATTGGTTCTATGATTTAGTCATTCTTACAGACATAATAACTAAAATCTTAAACTTGAGGGGGGAGGGAGAACTAAACTAAAGTTTTTGAATTTAAGGGTATTTTAAATTAATTTTAAATCAGAATTAATTTTGTAAAAATATTACACAAATATAAGGAATATACATTTTTACCATAATGCAATGTACATTTTGCCACTTTGAAAATCTGGAGAACTAAAGCGTGAAATATAAGAAAACTGAAACAAACATTTGGAAAATCTCATCGAGCTTAAATTAGTTTCTAAATTAGATGTTTTGAGTGTATTTAAAATTAGGCCAACTACTACGTTCACTTCAAACCCATTACATAAGACTAGTGTTTAAGAAAAATGGTAAAAGATTGCAAATATGTTAACAATTCTACTGATCTAGAAATAGAAATCACTGGTTTTCATCCTAATTAAGATGAAGAATATCACAAAAAGCCATTTGAATAGTCCTAGATCAGAAAAATCATGAACAGTTAAACTTTTAAAAAGATAAATTCCTGCTTTTGATCTACCTAAAAATGTGAAAGAGGATTTTCAACAACAATCTTGTTAAAATCAATGTTCAGATACAGAATAACAAACAAACATCTGGACGAGTGCATGGATTTAGCAATAACATCGCATGTACCAGAGGGAGGAAAAAAAAAAAAACTCTCAGAAGAAATGCAATGTTAAATTTCACATTAAAATATGATTTCCCTGTATTTAATTTTCATCTTGCTGAATTTTTTTGTAAATAATACAAAGAGTATACCTTTTCTTTAAGATATTATACCACACATTTTTATACTTTGTGTAATGCACTTATAACTGAAATATTAAAAGTGCAATATATAATTGCAGCTAGCCAAAATTTTATAAACTTAAAATTGGCTCCCATTAAGTTAAAGTTGTTAATAACTGCACCAAGGGAAGGAATGCAATTTTATTTCTTTGTCTGTATTTGGTTTCATTTTCATATAGAAAGAGTTAAAAATAGGTTACCTAGGTAACAAAATTTAAACACACATTTTCAGGAAAAATTACAGAATAACAGATTTTGTTTCCCTGAAGACACAACACCTCGCTATTCCAGCTATGATACAGACTGCATACTGTCATAGAGAAATTCCTTTCTTAAACAGGGAATTCATATACTTTAATCTGTTTTTACACAAGTACTGTTTATGACTAATCCATGGTCCAGGAGTAAAATACTTTATAGTACACCCATCTAAATTTTTCTTATTTCCGGTCATCTGTATAGACTGTTTACCTATCACGACTAAACTCCCAATCTGCATTCCAAATAACTCATACAATTCTTCAAGTCATATTTCATAGTCTATCATTTTTAATACCGCAGGTACTTGCTGAGCGCAGACTTGTAAAGCATGATTTCGCGTATAGCAGTACCTTAAAAGATCCCATTTTATTTGTCCACTGCTAGAATTTCATTCATACGTGGTGCAACATTCATCCATCAACACCGGAAAGAATTTATCTGCTACTTTAAACAATTTCCATCGACTGAAAATGAAGTCCGAAAAATCTTACAAATTTCAAAAGCAATCGATGCCGAAGAATTTTCACATATGAAAGACAGAGAAGTCAAACAATGAATCAGAAAATTACAAAAGAAGAATTGGGGTTTTATAAAACCCCTTGATAATAAAAGCGCTCATTATGAAGAAGAGCTTTTAACTGAAGATAAGATGAAGAAATTGTTAAATAACACAAAAAGCAATGTCTGATCTTCTAGCGAAGAATTACCCAATTAAAGAAAAAACATGTGCTCTTTACAGCGGCACGCATACAGTTGCATCAATCATTCTTATAAGCAAAAGACATCAGCTTTCTCAAAAAATATTTCTGTCATGCATTTGCCACAAGAGAACGGAAAGAAGTCCAAAAGAAACTTTCAGAGTGCTTTGCAAAACAAAGTGGAAAGTTATTCTGCAGAATTTTACTTCGATAATAACAAAACATCTCTGATTTGATTTCAAAACGAATTTTTATTTGTGAAATCAATTTTAAATAGATCTTCGCAAATAGGTTCATAAAACCTCCCAATATGCCAAAATAGTTCAGATTAAGGGGAAAATTTAATAAAGTATGCTTAAAACAACTAATAAAAAGCACATTTTGAGCAGCCTTAACAGAAGACAATTTGGCCCCACTAACTTTCATTACGAGTACTCATTAAATTTTTATTTACATTTCTTTTTTGTTCAACATTTAACTTTCAATGGTTTTAAGAGAAACAGCACTTGATAGACAGACTCTAAATTCGGAAAAAAACTGAAACAAAATTGGTTTATACACAGGCAGAGTAATTACACTGACCTGTTGGGAAGAGAAGACCCCGTTAGACAAGGAAAATATTAGGCCAGACAGAGAGGAAAATGCTTAGTCTCCTCCTCGTAATGCGAAAGGAGGCCACTTGGGAAAAAATTACACTACAGCAGTAATTTTGAAACCAATAAGAAGCAACAGAACTCTAACAAATCTCAGACTTCTGATAATTATAGTGTGATTAACAGTTCAACCTCACTTCGAATATTACAATACAATATAAAGAAAGAACCAATTCAGACACTTCAATATGGAATTCAAAACCTAAGAAATTAATGCATAGACGCTACCCTAAACATTCAAACATAATGTGAAGCGTTCACGTAAAATAAATAAGTAGTAAAACTCCAATATAAAGCAACATGTGAAAAGGGACCTACAAATTATAACATTCAAGCATTTCTAGTGAAAATAAAGTTAATATAAAACAAGAATTACCAGCCACAGATGTCTTTTCGCTCTGCACTATTTCTCCATTCTTTTTCTTTCATGATATGTTCTGCAATCCAAGAGTGCACAAAAATGATGACAAATTACACTAGAAGAGGCCAAGGATGGGGGAAGGAATCATTGGATTTTAACTACTTTGAAATTAAAGAATATCTATACACAAAGAGAAATATCTAATATTGTTTCTTAATATATAAAACTTCGAAAGTAGCCTTCTTTGTTCTAAATTCCAGCAATGTGCTACATTGTTACTAAATTTATGATTGCAGTCGATAGAAAAGCAAATGATTTTCCTTATACGACAGAAGTACAGTAAGCGAAAGAGGTTTTTAATGTATGGGTACAACATGAACAATGAAAAAAAAAAAAATTATACAGTTATTACAGATACACAGAACAAAAGGGAAAATGATCTTCGAGAAAAGTAAATAATTTTAGCGCAGGTACAAAAATGGCACCGAAAGTCAATAAGCAGGTAATTTTAAATGACAAATAAACAAAATAAACTTTACTGTTAGCTTTGAAGCAGGTGTTATATATAAAACTATCTTAATTCACACACAGAATTAGTGACATAACAGATCAAAAAAGAGCTATACATATATACTTTTATGGCTTTTTTTTTTTTTTTTTTTTTTTTTTTTTTTTAAGAAAGGGCTCAAAAACACCATTCTAAAAACAGATTTCGAAAAACATCTTGGAAACAAAAGTCATAAACCATCAAATAAATATTTCATTCAGAATTTTAATGCAAGAACCCTTTCTAATTTTAAGTTCTTTACTTAGGTACACTCATCCACGAGAGAGGACAGCTTAGTCTAATGTACAAGAAATTATCCTGTAATATTACCACGTCACTTTAATGAAATTATAGCAATATTTCACTCAGGGAAAGAACATAGTGTCTAGCTGCCCGGGATCGAGCCCCGCTTTAATACAGCAAGCCAAAAGACATCAAATGCCATTGAATGATATACCATTTTGAAATGTTGCAAAAAATTTAAATAAAATTTCGTGAATGAGCTAATGCAATTACCTATATACTAAAATTTTGACCAAAAATTCAACAAAACTAAGATACTCTTTTTTTCTTTCGAAGGAATCAAAGTCATATACTAATGTAGGGATGCTCAACTTATTGTACTATAAAACCTAAACATAGGAATGAAATTTTGTCAGCTATGTGAGATGTCCAATACCGAGAAATTCCATAAATTGTAGATTAGAACGTACCTCTCAAAACACAATTCAAATACTTTACTTTTAGTCTTGAAGCAGATGTTCTATATTAAACTGTCTTAGCTCACATACAGAATTAGTAATATAATAGCTCAAAATGTTGTAAGAACCAAACACGCATTATATAAACATTAAAAAAAAAAAAAATCTACATACATTTATTAGTGTTACGAGGGTTTATTCTGAAATATTATAATGTCACTTGCAGTGAAATGATAGAAATTTTCACTCAGGGAAGGGACATTCTGTCTGGCTGCCTGGGTTCCATCCCAGCTTCTGTTACAAAAGTTTCATAGAAGAATTTTAAAAATCTAGAAACGAAACTTATGAAGAAATTATTGACCATAATTGGTTCTATGATTTAGTCATTCTTACAGACATAATAACTAAAATCTTAAACTTGAGGGGGGAGGGAGAACTAAACTAAAGTTTTTGAATTTAAGGGTATTTTAAATTAATTTTAAATCAGAATTAATTTTGTAAAAATATTACACAAATATAAGGAATATACATTTTTACCATAATGCAATGTACATTTTGCCACTTTGAAAATCTGGAGAACTAAAGCGTGAAATATAAGAAAACTGAAACAAACATTTGGAAAATCTCATCGAGCTTAAATTAGTTTCTAAATTAGATGTTTTGAGTGTATTTAAAATTAGGCCAACTACTACGTTCACTTCAAACCCATTACATAAGACTAGTGTTTAAGAAAAATGGTAAAAGATTGCAAATATGTTAACAATTCTACTGATCTAGAAATAGAAATAACTGGTTTTCATCCTAATTAAGATGAAGAATATCACAAAAAGCCATTTGAATAGTCCTAGATCAGAAAAATCATGAACTGTTAAACTTTTAAAAAGATAAATTCCTGCTTTTGATCTACCTAAAAATGTGAAAGAGGATTTTCAACAACAATCTTGTTAAAATCAATGTTCAGATACAGAATAACAAACAAACATCTGGACGAGTGCATGGATTTAGCAATAACATCGCATGTACCAGAGGGAGGAAAAAAAAAAAAACTCTCAAAAGAAATGCAATGTTAAATTTCACATTAAAATATGATTTCCCTGTATTTAATTTTCATCTTGCTGAATTTTTTTGTAAATAATACAAAGAGTATACCTTTTCTTTAAGATATTATACCACACATTTTTATACTTTGTGTAATGCACTTATAACTGAAATATTAAAAGTGCAATATATAATTGCAGCTAGCCAAAATTTTATAAACTTAAAATTGGCTCCCATTAAGTTAAAGTTGTTAATAACTGCACCAAGGGAAGGAATGCAATTTTATTTCTTTGTCTGTATTTGGTTTCATTTTCATATAGAAAGAGTTAAAAATAGGTTACCTAGGTAACAAAATTTAAACACACATTTTCAGGAAAAATTACAGAATAACAGATTTTGTTTCCCTGAAGACACAACACCTCGCTATTCCAGCTATGATACAGACTGCATACTGTCATAGAGAAATTCCTTTCTTAAACAGGGAATTCATATACTTTAATCTGTTTTTACACAAGTACTGTTTATGACTAATCCATGGTCCAGGAGTAAAATACTTTATAGTACACCCATCTAAATTTTTCTTATTTCCGGTCATCTGTATAGACTGTTTACCTATCACGACTAAACTCCCAATCTGCATTCCAAATAACTCATACCGTTCTTCAAGTCATATTTCGTAGTCTATCATTTTTAATATGGAAGGTACTTGCTGAGCGCAGACTTGTAAAGCATGATTTCGCGTATAGCAGTACCTTAAAGGATCCCATTTTATTTGTCCACTGCTAGAATTTCATTCATACGTGGTGCAACATTCATCCATCAACACCGGAAAGAATTTATCTGCTACTTTAAACAATTTCCATCGACTGAAAATGAAGTCCGAAAAATCTTACAAATTTCAAAAGCAATCGATGCCGAAGAATTTTCACATATGAAAGACAGAGAAGTCAAACAATGAATCAGAAAATTACAAAAGAAGAATTGGGGTTTTATAAAACCCCTTGATAATAAAAGCGCTCATTATGAAGAAGAGCTTTTAACTGAAGATAAGATGAAGAAATTGTTAAATAACACAAAAAGCAATGTCTGATCTTCTAGCGAAGAATTACCCAATTAAAGAAAAAACATGTGCTCTTTACAGCAGCACGCATACAGTTGCATCAATCATTCTTATAAGCAAAAGACATCAGCTTTCTCAAAAAATATTTCTGTCATGCATTTGCCACAAGAGAACGGAAAGAAGTCCAAAAGAAACTTTCAGAGTGCTTTGCAAAACAAAGTGGAAAGTTATTCTGCAGAATTTTACTTCGATAATAATAAATCATCTCTGATTTGATTTCAAAACGAATTTTTATTTGTGAAATCAATTTTAAATAGATCTTCGCAAATAGGTTCATAAAACCTCCCAATATGCCAAAATAGTTCAGATTAAGGGGAAAATTTAATAAAGTATGCTTAAAACAACTAATAAAAAGCACATTTTGAGCAGCCTTAACAGAAGACAATTTGGCCCCACTAACTTTCATTACGAGTACTCATTAAATTTTTATTTACATTTCTTTTTTGTTCAACATTTAACTTTCAATGGTTTTAAGAGAAACAGCACTTGATAGACAGACTCTAAATTCGGAAAAAAACTGAAACAAAATTGGTTTATACACAGGCAGAGTAATTACACTGACCTGTTGGGAAGAGAAGACCCCGTTAGACAAGGAAAATATTAGGCCAGACAGAGAGGAAAATGCTTAGTCTCCTCCTCGTAATGCGAAAGGAGGCCACTTGGGAAAAAATTACACTACAGCAGTAATTTTGAAACCAATAAGAAGCAACAGAACTCTAACAAATCTCAGACTTCTGATAATTATAGTGTGATTAACAGTTCAACCTCACTTCGAATATTACAATACAATATAAAGAAAGAACCAATTCAGACACTTCAATATGGAATTCAAAACCTAAGAAATTAATGCATAGACGCTACCCTAAACATTCAAACATAATGTGAAGCGTTCACGTAAAATAAATAAGTAGTAAAACTCCAATATAAAGCAACATGTGAAAAGGGACCTACAAATTATAACATTCAAGCATTTCTAGTGAAAATAAAGTTAATATAAAACAAGAATTACCAGCCACAGATGTCTTTTCGCTCTGCACTATTTCTCCATTCTTTTTCTTTCATGATATGTTCTGCAATCCAAGAGTGCACAAAAATGATGACAAATTACACTAGAAGAGGCCAAGGATGGGGGAAGGAATCATTGGATTTTAACTACTTTGAAATTAAAGAATATCTATACACAAAGAGAAATATCTAATATTGTTTCTTAATATATAAAACTTCGAAAGTAGCCTTCTTTGTTCTAAATTCCAGCAATGTGCTACATTGTTACTAAAATCATGATTGCAGTCGATAGAAAAGCAAATGATTTTCCTTATACGACAGAAGTACAGTAAGCGAAAGAGGTTTTTAATGTATGGGTACAACATGAACAATGAAAAAAAAAAAAATTATACAGTTATTACAGATACACAGAACAAAAGGGAAAATGATCTTCGAGAAAAGTAAATAATTTTAGCGCAGGTACAAAAATGGCACCGAAAGTCAATAAGCAGGTAATTTTAAATGACAAATAAACAAAATAAACTTTACTGTTAGCTTTGAAGCAGGTGTTATATATAAAACTATCTTAATTCACACACAGAATTAGTGACATAACAGATCAAAAAAGAGCTATACATATATACTTTTATGGCTTTTTTTTTTTTTTTTTTTTTTTTTTTTTTTTTTTTTTTTAAGAAAGGGCTCAAAAACACCATTCTAAAAACAGATTTCGAAAAACATCTTGGAAACAAAAGTCATAAACCATCAAATAAATATTTCATTCAGAATTTTAATGCAAGAACCCTTTCTAATTTTAAGTTCTTTACTTAGGTACACTCATCCACGAGAGAGGACAGCTTAGTCTAATGTACAAGAAATTATCCTGTAATATTACCACGTCACTTTAATGAAATTATAGCAATATTTCACTCAGGGAAAGAACATAGTGTCTAGCTGCCCGGGATCGAGCCCCGCTTTAATACAGCAAGCCAAAAGACATCAAATGCCATTGAATGATATACCATTTTGAAATGTTGCAAAAAATTTAAATAAAATTTCGTGAATGAGCTAATGCAATTACCTATATACTAAAATTTTGACCAAAAATTCAACAAAACTAAGATACTCTTTTTTTCTTTCGAAGGAATCAAAGTCATATACTAATGTAGGGATGCTCAACTTATTGTACTATAAAACCTAAACATAGGAATGAAATTTTGTCAGCTATGTGAGATGTCCAATACCGAGAAATTCCATAAATTGTAGATTAGAACGTACCTCTCAAAACACAATTCAAATACTTTACTTTTAGTCTTGAAGCAGATGTTCTATATTAAACTGTCTTAGCTCACATACAGAATTAGTAATATAATAGCTCAAAATGTTGTAAGAACCAAACACGCATTATATAAACATTAAAAAAAAAAAAAATCTACATACATTTATTAGTGTTACGAGGGTTTATTCTGAAATATTATAATGTCACTTGCAGTGAAATGATAGAAATTTTCACTCAGGGAAGGGACATTCTGTCTGGCTGCCTGGGTTCCATCCCAGCTTCTGTTACAAAAGTTTCATAGAAGAATTTTAAAAATCTAGAAACGAAACTTATGAAGAAATTATTGACCATAATTGGTTCTATGATTTAGTCATTCTTACAGACATAATAACTAAAATCTTAAACTTGAGGGGGGAGGGAGAACTAAACTAAAGTTTTTGAATTTAAGGGTATTTTAAATTAATTTTAAATCAGAATTAATTTTGTAAAAATATTACACAAATATAAGGAATATACATTTTTACCATAATGCAATGTACATTTTGCCACTTTGAAAATCTGGAGAACTAAAGCGTGAAATATAAGAAAACTGAAACAAACATTTGGAAAATCTCATCGAGCTTAAATTAGTTTCTAAATTAGATGTTTTGAGTGTATTTAAAATTAGGCCAACTACTACGTTCACTTCAAACCCATTACATAAGACTAGTGTTTAAGAAAAATGGTAAAAGATTGCAAATATGTTAACAATTCTACTGATCTAGAAATAGAAATAACTGGTTTTCATCCTAATTAAGATGAAGAATATCACAAAAAGCCATTTGAATAGTCCTAGATCAGAAAAATCATGAACTGTTAAACTTTTAAAAAGATAAATTCCTGCTTTTGATCTACCTAAAAATGTGAAAGAGGATTTTCAACAACAATCTTGTTAAAATCAATGTTCAGATACAGAATAACAAACAAACATCTGGACGAGTGCATGGATTTAGCAATAACATCGCATGTACCAGAGGGAGGAAAAAAAAAAAAACTCTCAGAAGAAATGCAATGTTAAATTTCACATTAAAATATGATTTCCCTGTATTTAATTTTCATCTTGCTGAATTTTTTTGTAAATAATACAAAGAGTATACCTTTTCTTTAAGATATTATACCACACATTTTTATACTTTGTGTAATGCACTTATAACTGAAATATTAAAAGTGCAATATATAATTGCAGCTAGCCAAAATTTTATAAACTTAAAATTGGCTCCCATTAAGTTAAAGTTGTTAATAACTGCACCAAGGGAAGGAATGCAATTTTATTTCTTTGTCTGTATTTGGTTTCATTTTCATATAGAAAGAGTTAAAAATAGGTTACCTAGGTAACAAAATTTAAACACACATTTTCAGGAAAAATTACAGAATAACAGATTTTGTTTCCCTGAAGACACAACACCTCGCTATTCCAGCTATGATACAGACTGCATACTGTCATAGAGAAATTCCTTTCTTAAACAGGGAATTCATATACTTTAATCTGTTTTTACACAAGTACTGTTTATGACTAATCCATGGTCCAGGAGTAAAATACTTTATAGTACACCCATCTAAATTTTTCTTATTTCCGGTCATCTGTATAGACTGTTTACCTATCACGACTAAACTCCCAATCTGCATTCCAAATAACTCATACCGTTCTTCAAGTCATATTTCGTAGTCTATCATTTTTAATATGGAAGGTACTTGCTGAGCGCAGACTTGTAAAGCATGATTTCGCGTATAGCAGTACCTTAAAGGATCCCATTTTATTTGTCCACTGCTAGAATTTCATTCATACGTGGTGCAACATTCATCCATCAACACCGGAAAGAATTTATCTGCTACTTTAAACAATTTCCATCGACTGAAAATGAAGTCCGAAAAATCTTACAAATTTCAAAAGCAATCGATGCCGAAGAATTTTCACATATGAAAGACAGAGAAGTCAAACAATGAATCAGAAAATTACAAAAGAAGAATTGGGGTTTTATAAAACCCCTTGATAATAAAAGCGCTCATTATGAAGAAGAGCTTTTAACTGAAGATAAGATGAAGAAATTGTTAAATAACACAAAAAGCAATGTCTGATCTTCTAGCGAAGAATTACCCAATTAAAGAAAAAACATGTGCTCTTTACAGCAGCACGCATACAGTTGCATCAATCATTCTTATAAGCAAAAGACATCAGCTTTCTCAAAAAATATTTCTGTCATGCATTTGCCACAAGAGAACGGAAAGAAGTCCAAAAGAAACTTTCAGAGTGCTTTGCAAAACAAAGTGGAAAGTTATTCTGCAGAATTTTACTTCGATAATAATAAAACATCTCTGATTTGATTTCAAAACGAATTTTTATTTGTGAAATCAATTTTAAATAGATCTTCGCAAATAGGTTCATAAAACCTCCCAATATGCCAAAATAGTTCAGATTAAGGGGAAAATTTAATAAAGTATGCTTAAAACAACTAATAAAAAGCACATTTTGAGCAGCCTTAACAGAAGACAATTTGGCCCCACTAACTTTCATTACGAGTACTCATTAAATTTTTATTTACATTTCTTTTTTGTTCAACATTTAACTTTCAATGGTTTTAAGAGAAACAGCACTTGATAGACAGACTCTAAATTCGGAAAAAAACTGAAACAAAATTGGTTTATACACAGGCAGAGTAATTACACTGACCTGTTGGGAAGAGAAGACCCCGTTAGACAAGGAAAATATTAGGCCAGACAGAGAGGAAAATGCTTAGTCTCCTCCTCGTAATGCGAAAGGAGGCCACTTGGGAAAAAATTACACTACAGCAGTAATTTTGAAACCAATAAGAAGCAACAGAACTCTAACAAATCTCAGACTTCTGATAATTATAGTGTGATTAACAGTTCAACCTCACTTCGAATATTACAATACAATATAAAGAAAGAACCAATTCAGACACTTCAATATGGAATTCAAAACCTAAGAAATTAATGCATAGACGCTACCCTAAACATTCAAACATAATGTGAAGCGTTCACGTAAAATAAATAAGTAGTAAAACTCCAATATAAAGCAACATGTGAAAAGGGACCTACAAATTATAACATTCAAGCATTTCTAGTGAAAATAAAGTTAATATAAAACAAGAATTACCAGCCACAGATGTCTTTTCGCTCTGCACTATTTCTCCATTCTTTTTCTTTCATGATATGTTCTGCAATCCAAGAGTGCACAAAAATGATGACAAATTACACTAGAAGAGGCCAAGGATGGGGGAAGGAATCATTGGATTTTAACTACTTTGAAATAAAGAATATCTATACACAAAGAGAAATATCTAATATTGTTTCTTAATATATAAAACTTCGAAAGTAGCCTTCTTTGTTCTAAATTCCAGCAATGTGCTACATTGTTACTAAAATCATGATTGCAGTCGATAGAAAAGCAAATGATTTTCCTTATACGACAGAAGTACAGTAAGCGAAAGAGGTTTTTAATGTATGGGTACAACATGAACAATGAAAAAAAAAAAAATTATACAGTTATTACAGATACACAGAACAAAAGGGAAAATGATCTTCGAGAAAAGTAAATAATTTTAGCGCAGGTACAAAAATGGCACCGAAAGTCAATAAGCAGGTAATTTTAAATGACAAATAAACAAAATAAACTTTACTGTTAGCTTTGAAGCAGGTGTTATATATAAAACTATCTTAATTCACACACAGAATTAGTGACATAACAGATCAAAAAAGAGCTATACATATATACTTTTATGGCTTTTTTTTTTTTTTTTTTTTTTTTTTTTTTTTTTTAAGAAAGGGCTCAAAAACACCATTCTAAAAACAGATTTCGAAAAACATCTTGGAAACAAAAGTCATAAACCATCAAATAAATATTTCATTCAGAATTTTAATGCAAGAACCCTTTCTAATTTTAAGTTCTTTACTTAGGTACACTCATCCACGAGAGAGGACAGCTTAGTCTAATGTACAAGAAATTATCCTGTAATATTACCACGTCACTTTAATGAAATTATAGCAATATTTCACTCAGGGAAAGAACATAGTGTCTAGCTGCCCGGGATCGAGCCCCGCTTTAATACAGCAAGCCAAAACACATCAAATGCCATTGAATGATATACCATTTTGAAATGTTGCAAAAAATTTAAATAAAATTTCGTGAATGAGCTAATGCAATTACCTATATACTAAAATTTTGACCAAAAATTCAACAAAACTAAGATACTCTTTTTTTCTTTCGAAGGAATCAAAGTCATATACTAATGTAGGGATGCTCAACTTATTGTACTATAAAACCTAAACATAGGAATGAAATTTTGTCAGCTATGTGAGATGTCCAATACCGAGAAATTCCATAAATTGTAGATTAGAACGTACCTCTCAAAACACAATTCAAATACTTTACTTTTAGTCTTGAAGCAGATGTTCTATATTAAACTGTCTTAGCTCACATACAGAATTAGTAATATAATAGCTCAAAATGTTGTAAGAACCAAACACGCATTATATAAACATTAAAAAAAAAAAAAATCTACATACATTTATTAGTGTTACGAGGGTTTATTCTGAAATATTATAATGTCACTTGCAGTGAAATGATAGAAATTTTCACTCAGGGAAGGGACATTCTGTCTGGCTGCCTGGGTTCCATCCCAGCTTCTGTTACAAAAGTTTCATAGAAGAATTTTAAAAATCTAGAAACGAAACTTATGAAGAAATTATTGACCATAATTGGTTCTATGATTTAGTCATTCTTACAGACATAATAACTAAAATCTTAAACTTGAGGGGGGAGGGAGAACTAAACTAAAGTTTTTGAATTTAAGGGTATTTTAAATTAATTTTAAATCAGAATTAATTTTGTAAAAATATTACACAAATATAAGGAATATACATTTTTACCATAATGCAATGTACATTTTGCCACTTTGAAAATCTGGAGAACTAAAGCGTGAAATATAAGAAAACTGAAACAAACATTTGGAAAATCTCATCGAGCTTAAATTAGTTTCTAAATTAGATGTTTTGAGTGTATTTAAAATTAGGCCAACTACTACGTTCACTTCAAACCCATTACATAAGACTAGTGTTTAAGAAAAATGGTAAAAGATTGCAAATATGTTAACAATTCTACTGATCTAGAAATAGAAATAACTGGTTTTCATCCTAATTAAGATGAAGAATATCACAAAAAGCCATTTGAATAGTCCTAGATCAGAAAAATCATGAACTGTTAAACTTTTAAAAAGATAAATTCCTGCTTTTGATCTACCTAAAAATGTGAAAGAGGATTTTCAACAACAATCTTGTTAAAATCAATGTTCAGATACAGAATAACAAACAAACATCTGGATGACTGCATGGATTTAGCAATAACATCGCATGTACCAGAGGGAGAAAAAAAACTCTCAGAAGAAATGCAATGTTAAATTTCGCATTAAAATATGATTTCCCTGTATTTAATTTTCATCTTGCTGAATTTTTTTGTAAATAATACAAAGAGTATACCTTTTCTTTAAGATATTATACCACACATTTTTATACTTTGTGTAATGCACTTATAACTGAAATATTAAAAGTGCAATATATAATTGCAGCTAGCCAAAATTTTATAAACTTAAAATTGGCTCCCATTAAGTTAAAGTTGTTAATAACTGCACCAAGGGAAGGAATGCAATTTTATTTCTTTGTCTGTATTTGGTTTCATTTTCATATAGAAAGAGTTAAAAATAGGTTACCTAGGTAACAAAATTTAAACACACATTTTCAGGAAAAATTACAGAATAACAGATTTTGTTTCCCTGAAGACACAACACCTCGCTATTCCAGCTATGATACAGACTGCATACTGTCATAGAGAAATTCCTTTCTTAAACAGGGAATTCATATACTTTAATCTGTTTTTACACAAGTACTGTTTATGACTAATCCATGGTCCAGGAGTAAAATACTTTATAGTACACCCATCTAAATTTTTCTTATTTCCGGTCATCTGTATAGACTGTTTACCTATCACGACTAAACTCCCAATCTGCATTCCAAATAACTCATACAATTCTTCAAGTCATATTTCATAGTCTATCATTTTTAATACCGCAGGTACTTGCTGAGCGCAGACTTGTAAAGCATGATTTCGCGTATAGCAGTACCTTAAAAGATCCCATTTTATTTGTCCACTGCTAGAATTTCATTCATACGTGGTGCAACATCCATCCATCAACACCGGAAAGAATTTATCTGCTACTTTAAACAATTTCCATCGACTGAAAATGAAGTCGGAAAAATCTTACAAATTTCAAAAGCAATCGATGCCGAAGAATTTTCACATATGAAAGACAGAGAAGTCAAACAATGAATCAGAAAATTACAAAAGAAGAATTGGGGTTTTATAAAACCCCTTGATAATAAAAGCGCTCATTATGAAGAAGAGCTTTTAACTGAAGATAAGATGAAGAAATTGTTAAATAACACAAAAAGCAATGTCTGATCTTCTAGCGAAGAATTACCCAATTAAAGAAAAAACATGTGCTCTTTACAGCGGCACGCATACAGTTGCCTCAATCATTCTTATAAGCAAAAGACATCAGCTTTCTCAAAAAATATTTCTGTCATGCATTTGCCACAAGAGAACGGAAAGAAGTCCAAAAGAAACTTTCAGAGTGCTTTGCAAAACAAAGTGGAAAGTTATTCTGCAGAATTTTACTTCGATAATAATAAAACATCTCTGATTTGATTTCAAAACGAATTTTTATTTGTGAAATCAATTTTAAATAGATCTTCGCAAATAGGTTCATAAAACCTCCCAATATGCCAAAATAGTTCAGATTAAGGGAAAAATTTAATAAAGTATGCTTAAAACAACTAATAAAAAGCACATTTTGAGCAGCCTTAACAGAAGACAATTTGGCCCCACTAACTTTCATTACGAGTACTCATTAAATTTTTATTTACATTTCTTTTTTGTTCAACATTTAACTTTCAATGGTTTTAAGAGAAACAGCACTTGATAGACAGACTCTAAATTCGGAAAAAAACTGAAACAAAATTGGTTTATACACAGGCAGAGTAATTACACTGACCTGTTGGGAAGAGAAGACCCCGTTAGACAAGGAAAATATTAGGCCAGACAGAGAGGAAAATGCTTAGTCTCCTCCTCGTAATGCGAAAGGAGGCCACTTGGGAAAAAATTACACTACAGCAGTAATTTTGAAACCAATAAGAAGCAACAGAACTCTAACAAATCTCAGACTTCTGATAATTATAGTGTGATTAACAGTTCAACCTCACTTCGAATATTACAATACAATATAAAGAAAGAACCAATTCAGACACTTCAATATGGAATTCAAAACCTAAGAAATTAATGCATAGACGCTACCCTAAATATTAAAACATAATGTGAAGCGTTCACGTAAAATAAATAAGTAGTAAATCTCCAATATAAAGCAACATGTGAAAAGGGACCTACAAATTATAACATTCAAGCATTTCTAGTGAAAATAAAGTTAATATAAAACAAGAATTACCAGCCACAGATGTCTTTTCGCTCTGCACTATTTCTCCATTCCTTTTCTTTCATGATATGTTCTGCAATCCAAGAGGGCACAAAAATGATGACAAATTACACTAGAAGAGGCCAAGGATGGGGGAAGGAATCATTGGATTTTAACTACTTTGAAATTAAAGAATATCTATACACAAAGAGAAATATCTAATATTGTTTCTTAATATATAAAACTTCGAAAGTAGCCTTCTTTGTTCTAAATTCCAGCAATGTGCTACACTGTTACTAAAATCATGATTGCAGTCGATAGAAAAGCAAATGATTTTCCTTATACGACAGAAGTACAGTAAGCGAAAGAGGTTTTTAATGTATGGGTACAACATGAACAATGAAAAAAAAAAAAATTATACAGTTATTACAGATACACAGAACAAAAGGGAAAATGATCTTCGAGAAAAGTAAATAATTTTAGCGCAGGTACAAAAATGGCACCGAAAGTCAATAAGCAGGTAATTTTAAATGACAAATAAACAAAATAAACTTTACTGTTAGCTTTGAAGCAGGTGTTATATATAAAACTATCTTAATTCACACACAGAATTAGTGACATAACAGATCAAAAAAGAGCTATACATATATACTTTTATGGCTTTTTTTTTTTTTTTTTTTTTTTTTAAGAAAGGGCTCAAAAACACCATTCTAAAAACAGATTTCGAAAAACATCTTGGAAACAAAAGTCATAAACCATCAAATAGATATTTCATTCAGAATTTTAATGCAAGAACCCTTTCTAATTTTAAGTTCTTTACTTAGGTACACTCATCCACGAGAGAGGACAGCTTAGTCTAATGTACAAGAAATTATCCTGTAATATTACCACGTCACTTTAATGAAATTATAGCAATATTTCACTCAGGGAAAGATAATAGTGTCTAGCTGCCCGGGATCGAGCCCCGCTTTAATACAGCAAGCCAAAACACATCAAATGCCATTGAATGATATACCATTTTGAAATGTTGCAAAAAATTTAAATAAAATTTCGTGAATGAGCTAATGCAATTACCTATATACTAAAATTTTGACCAAAAATTCAACAAAACTAAGATACTCTTTTTTTCTTTCGAAGGAATCAAAGTCATATACTAATGTAGGGATGCTCAACTTATTGTACTATAAAACCTAAACATAGGAATGAAATTTTGTCAGCTATGTGAGATGTCCAATACCGAGAAATTCCATAAATTGTAGATTAGAACGTACCTCTCAAAACACAATTCAAATACTTTACTTTTAGTCTTGAAGCAGATGTTCTATATTAAACTGTCTTAGCTCACATACAGAATTAGTAATATAATAGCTCAAAATGTTGTAAGAACCAAACACGCATTATATAAACATAAAAATCTACATACATTTATTAGTGTTACGAGGGTTTATTCTGAAATATTATAATGTCACTTGCAGTGAAATGATAGAAATTTTCACTCAGGGAAGGGACATTCTGTCTGGCTGCCTGGGTTCCATCCCAGCTTCTGTTACAAAAGTTTCATAGAAGAATTTTAAAAATCTAGAAACGAAACTTATGAAGAAATTATTGACCATAATTGGTTCTATGATTTAGTCATTCTTACAGACATAATAACTAAAATCTTAAACTTGAGGGGGGAGGGAGAACTAAACTAAAGTTTTTGAATTTAAGGGTATTTTAAATTAATTTTAAATCAGAATTAATTTTGTAAAAATATTACACAAATATAAGGAACATACATTTTTACCATAATGCAATGTACATTTTGCCACTTTGAAAATCTGGAGAACTAAAGCGTGAAATATAAGAAAACTGAAACAAACATTTGGAAAATCTCATCGAGCTTAAATTAGATGTTTTGAGTGTATTTAAAATTAGGCCAACTACTACGTTCACTTCAAACCCATTACATAAGACTAGTGTTTAAGAAAAATGGTAAAAGATTGCAAATATGTTAACAATTCTACTGATCTAGAAATAGAAATAACTGGTTTTCATCCTAATTAAGATGAAGAATATCACAAAAAGCCATTTGAATAGTCCTAGATCAGAAAAATCATGAACTGTTAAACTTTTAAAAAGATAAATTCCTGCTTTTGATCTACCTAAAAATGTGAAAGAGGATTTTCAACAACAATCTTGTTAAAATCAATGTTCAGATACAGAATAACAAACAAACATCTGGACGACTGCATGGATTTAGCAATAACATCGCATGTACCAGAGGGAGAAAAAAAAAACTCTCAGAAGAAATGCAATGTTAAATTTCACATTAAAATATGATTTCCCTGTATTTAATTTTCATCTTGCTGAATTTTTTTGTAAATAATACAAAGAGTATACCTTTTCTTTAAGATATTATACCACACATTTTTATACTTTGTGTAATGCACTTATAACTGAAATATTAAAAGTGCAATATATAATTGCAGCTAGCCAAAATTTTATAAACTTAAAATTCGCTCCCATTAAGTTAAAGTTGTTAATAACTGCACCAAGGGAAGGAATGCAATTTTATTTCTTTGTCTGTATTTGGTTTCATTTTCATATAGAAAGAGTTAAAAATAGGTTACCTAGGTAACAAAATTTAAACACACATTTTCAGGAAAAATTACAGAATAACAGATTTTGTTTCCCTGAAGACACAACACCTCGCTATTCCAGCTATGATACAGACTGCATACTGTCATAGAGAAATTCCTTTCTTAAACAGGGAATTCATATACTTTAATCTGTTTTTACACAAGTACTGTTTATGACTAATCCATGGTCCAGGAGTAAAATACTTTATAGTACACCCATCTAAATTTTTCTTATTTCCGGTCATCTGTATAGACTGTTTACCTATCACGACTAAACTCCCAATCTGCATTCCAAATAACTCATACAATTCTTCAAGTCATATTTCATAGTCTATCATTTTTAATACCGCAGGTACTTGCTGAGCGCAGACTTGTAAAGCATGATTTCGCGTATAGCAGTACCTTAAAAGATCCCATTTTATTTGTCCACTGCTAGAATTTCATTCATACGTGGTGCAACATTCATCCATCAACACCGGAAAGAATTTATCTGCTACTTTAAACAATTTCCATCGACTGAAAATGAAGTCCGAAAAATCTTACAAATTTCAAAAGCAATCGATGCCGAAGAATTTTCACATATGAAAGACAGAGAAGTCAAACAATGAATCAGAAAATTACAAAAGAAGAATTGGGGTTTTATAAAACCCCTTGATAATAAAAGCGCTCATTATGAAGAAGAGCTTTTAACTGAAGATAAGATGAAGAAATTGTTAAATAACACAAAAAGCAATGTCTGATCTTCTAGCGAAGAATTACCCAATTAAAGAAAATATATGTGCTCTTTACAGCGGCACGCATACAGTTGCATCAATCATTCTTATAAGCAAAAGACATCAGCTTTCTCAAAAAATATTTCTGTCATGCATTTGCCACAAGAGAACGGAAAGAAGTTCAAAAGAAACTTTCAGAGTGCTTTGCAAAACAAAGTGGAAAGTTATTCTGCAGAATTTTACTTCGATAATAATAAAGCATCTCTGATTTGATTTCAAAACGAATTTTTATTTGTGAAATCAATTTTAAATAGATCTTCGCAAATAGGTTCATAAAACCTCCCAATATGCCAAAATAGTTCAGATTAAGGGAAAAATTTAATAAAGTATGCTTAAAACAACTAATAAAAAGCACATTTTGAGCAGCCTTAACAGAAGACAATTTGGCCCCACTAACTTTCATTACGAGTACTCATTAAATTTTTATTTACATTTCTTTTTTGTTCAACATTTAACTTTCAATGGTTTTAAGAGAAACAGCACTTGATAGACAGACTCTAAATTCGGAAAAAAACTGAAACAAAATTGGTTTATACACAGGCAGAGTAATTACACTGACCTGTTGGGAAGAGAAGACCCCGTTAGACAAGGAAAATACTAGGCCAGACAGAGAGGAAAATGCTTAGCCTCCTCCTCGTAATGCGAAAGGAGGCCACTTGGGAAAAAATTACACTACAGCAGTAATTTTGAAACCACTAAGAAGCAACAGAACTCTAACAAATCTCAGACTTCTGATAATTATAGTGTGATTAACAGTTCAACCTCACTTCGAATATTACAATACAATATAAAGAAAGAACCAATTCAGACACTTCAATATGGAATTCAAAACCTAAGAAATTAATGCATAGACGCTACCCTAAACATTCAAACATAATGTGAAGCGTTCACGTAAAATAAATAAGTAGTAAAACTCCAATATAAAGCAACATGTGAAAAGGGACCTACAAATTATAACATTCAAGCATTTCTAGTGAAAATAAAGTTAATATAAAACAAGAATTACCAGCCACAGATGTCTTTTTGCTCTGCACTATTTCTCCATTCTTTTTCTTTCATGATATGTTCTGCAATCCAAGAGTGCACAAAAATGATGACAAATTACACTAGAAGAGGCCAAGGATGGGGGAAGGAATCATTAGATTTTAACTACTTTGAAATTAAAGAATATCTATACACAAAGAGAAATATCTAATATTGTTTCTTAATATATAAAACTTCGAAAGTAGCCTTCTTTGTTCTAAATTCCAGCAATGTGCTACATTGTTACTAAAATCATGATTGCAGTCGATAGAAAAGCAAATGATTTTCCTTATACGACAGAAGTACAGTAAGCGAAAGAGGTTTTTAATGTATGGGTACAACATGAACAATGAAAGAAAAAAAAAATTATACAGTTATTACAGATACACAGAACAAAAGGGAAAATGATCTTCGAGAAAAGTAAATAATTTTAGCGCAGGTACAAAAATGGCACCGAAAGTCAATAAGCAGGTAATTTTAAATGACAAATAAACAAAATAAACTTTACTGTTAGCTTTGAAGCAGGTGTTATATATAAAACTATCTTAATTCACACACAGAATTAGTGACATAACAGATCAAAAAAGAGTAAGAATCAAACTCGCAATATATTGACATTAAAAGAACTATACATATATACTTTTATGGCTTTTTTTTTTTTTTTTTTTTTTTTTAAGAAAGGGCTCAAAACACCATTCTAAAAACAGATTTCGAAAAACATCTTGGAAACAAAAGTCATAAACCATCAAATAAATATTTCATTCAGAATTTTAATGCAAGAACCCTTTCTAATTTTAAGTTCTTTACTTAGGTACACTCATCCACGAGAGAGGACAGCTTAGTCTAATGTACAAGAAATTATCCTGTAATATTACCACGTCACTTTAATGAAATTATAGCAATATTTCACTCAGGGAAAGAACATATTGTCTAGCTGCCCGGGATCGAGCCCCGCTTTAATACAGCAAGCCAAAACACATCAAATGCCATTGAATGATATACCATTTTGAAATGTTGCAAAAAATTTAAATAAAATTTCGTGAATGAGCTAATGCAATTACCTATATACTAAAATTTTGACCAAAAATTCAACAAAACTAAGATACTCTTTTTTTCTTTCGAAGGAATCAAAGTCATATACTAATGTAGGGATGCTCAACTTATTGTACTATAAAACCTAAACATAGGAATGAAATTTTGTCAGCTATGTGAGATGTCCAATACCGAGAAATTCCATAAATTGTAGATTAGAACATACCTCTCAAAACACAATTCAAATACTTTACTTTTAGTCTTGAAGCAGATGTTCTATATTAAACTGTCTTAGCTCACATACAGAATTAGTAATATAATAGCTCAAAATGTTGTAAGAACCAAACACGCATTATATAAACATTAAAAAAAAAAAAATCTACATACATTTATTAGTGTTAAGAGGGTTTATTCTGAAATATTATAATGTCACTTGCAGTGAAATGATAGAAATTTTCACTCAGGGAAGGGACATTCTGTCTGGCTGCCTGGGTTCCATCCCAGCTTCTGTTACAAAAGTTTCATAGAAGAATTTTAAAAATCTAGAAACGAAACTTATGAAGAAATTATTGACCATAATTGGTTCTATGATTTAGTCATTCTTACAGACATAATAACTAAAATCTTAAACTTGAGGGGGGAGGGAGAACTAAACTAAAGTTTTTGAATTTAAGGGTATTTTAAATTAATTTTAAATCAGAATTAATTTTGTAAAAATATTACACAAATATAAGGAATATACATTTTTACCATAATGCAATGTACATTTTGCCACTTTGAAAATCTGGAGAACTAAAGCGTGAAATATAAGAAAACTGAAACAAACATTTGGAAAATCTCATCGAGCTTAAATTAGATGTTTTGAGTGTATTTAAAATTAGGCCAACTACTACGTTCACTTCAAACCCATTACATAAGACTAGTGTTTAAGAAAAATGGTAAAAGATTGCAAATATGTTAACAATTCTACTGATCTAGAAATAGAAATAACTGGTTTTCATCCTAATTAAGATGAAGAATATCACAAAAAGCCATTTGAATAGTCCTAGATCAGAAAAATCATGAACTGTTAAACTTTTAAAAAGATAAATTCCTGCTTTTGATCTACCTAAAAATGTGAAAGAGGATTTTCAACAACAATCTTGTTAAAATCAATGTTCAGATACAGAATAACAAACAAACATCTGGACGACTGCATGGATTTAGCAATAACATCGCATGTACCAGAGGGAGAAAAAAAAAACTCTCAGAAGAAATGCAATGTTAAATTTCACATTAAAATATGATTTCCCTGTATTTAATTTTCATCTTGCTGAATTTTTTTGTAAATAATACAAAGAGTATACCTTTTCTTTAAGATATTATACCACACATTTTTATACTTTGTGTAATGCACTTATAACTGAAATATTAAAAGTGCAATATATAATTGCAGCTAGCCAAAATTTTATAAACTTAAAATTGGCTCCCATTAAGTTAAAGTTGTTAATAACTGCACCAAGGGAAGGAATGCAATTTTATTTCTTTGTCTGTATTTGGTTTCATTTTCATATAGAAAGAGTTAAAAATAGGTTACCTAGGTAACAAAATTTAAACACACATTTTCAGGAAAAATTACAGAATAACAGATTTTGTTTCCCTGAAGACACAACACCTCGCTATTCCAGCTATGATACAGACTGCATACTGTCATAGAGAAATTCCTTTCTTAAACAGGGAATTCATATACTTTAATCTGTTTTTACACAAGTACTGTTTATGACTAATCCATGGTCCAGGAGTAAAATACTTTATAGTACACCCATCTAAATTTTTCTTATTTCCGGTCATCTGTATAGACTGTTTACCTATCACGACTAAACTCCCAATCTGCATTCCAAATAACTCATACAATTCTTCAAGTCATATTTCATAGTCTATCATTTTTAATACCGCAGGTACTTGCTGAGCGCAGACTTGTAAAGCATGATTTCGGGTATAGCAGTACCTTAAAAGATCCCATTTTATTTGTCCACTGCTAGAATTTCATTCATACGTGGTGCAACATTCATCCATCAACACCGGAAAGAATTTATCTGCTACTTTAAACAATTTCCATCGACTGAAAATGAAGTCCGAAAAATCTTACAAATTTCAAAAGCAATCGATGCCGAAGAATTTTCACATATGAAAGACAGAGAAGTCAAACAATGAATCAGAAAATTACAAAAGAAGAATTGGGGTTTTATAAAACCCCTTGATAATAAAAGCGCTCATTATGAAGAAGAGCTTTTAACTGAAGATAAGATGAAGAAATTGTTAAATAACACAAAAAGCAATGTCTGATCTTCTAGCGAAGAATTACCCAATTAAAGAAAAAACATGTGCTCTTTACAGCGGCACGCATACAGTTGCATCAATCATTCTTATAAGCAAAAGACATCAGCTTTCTCAAAAAATATTTCTGTCATGCATTTGCCACAAGAGAACGGAAAGAAGTCCAAAAGAAACTTTCAGAGTGCTTTGCAAAACAAAGTGGAAAGTTATTCTGCAGAATTTTACTTCGATAATAATAAAGCATCTCTGATTTGATTTCAAAACGAATTTTTATTTGTGAAATCAATTTTAAATAGATCTTCGCAAATAGGTTCATAAAACCTCCCAATATGCCAAAACAGTTCAGATTAAGGGAAAAATTTAATAAAGTATGCTTAAAACAACTAATAAAAAGCACATTTTGAGCAGCCTTAACAGAAGACAATTTGGCCCCATTAACTTTCATTACGAGTACTCATTAAATTTTTATTTACATTTCTTTTTTGTTCAACATTTAACTTTCAATGGTTTTAAGAGAAACAGCACTTGATAGACAGACTCTAAATTCGGAAAAAAACTGAAACAAAATTGGTTTATACACAGGCAGAGTAATTACACTGACCTGTTGGGAAGAGAAGACCCCGTTAGACAAGGAAAATATTAGGCCAGACAGAGAGGAAAATGCTTAGCCTCCTCCTCGTAATGCGAAAGGAGGCCACTTGGGAAAAAATTACACTACAGCAGTAATTTTGAAACCACTAAGAAGCAACAGAACTCTAACAAATCTCAGACTTCTGATAATTATAGTGTGATTAACAGTTCAACCTCACTTCGAATATTACAATACAATATAAAGAAAGAACCAATTCAGACACTTCAATATGGAATTCAAAACCTAAGAAATTAATGCATAGACGCTACCCTAAACATTCAAACATAATGTGAAGCGTTCACGTAAAATAAATAAGTAGTAAAACTCCAATATAAAGCAACATGTGAAAAGGGACCTACAAATTATAACATTCAAGCATTTCTAGTGAAAATAAAGTTAATATAAAACAAGAATTACCAGCCACAGATGTCTTTTTGCTCTGCACTATTTCTCCATTCTTTTTCTTTCATGATATGTTCTGCAATCCAAGAGTGCACAAAAATGATGACAAATTACACTAGAAGAGGCCAAGGATGGGGGAAGGAATCATTAGATTTTAACTACTTTGAAATTAAAGAATATCTATACACAAAGAGAAATATCTAATATTGTTTCTTAATATATAAAACTTCGAAAGTAGCCTTCTTTGTTCTAAATTCCAGCAATGTGCTACATTGTTACTAAAATCATGATTGCAGTCGATAGAAAAGCAAATGATTTTCCTTATACGACAGAAGTACAGTAAGCGAAAGAGGTTTTTAATGTATGGGTACAACATGAACAATGAAAGAAAAAAAAAATTATACAGTTATTACAGATACACAGAACAAAAGGGAAAATGATCTTCGAGAAAAGTAAATAATTTTAGCGCAGGTACAAAAATGGCACCGAAAGTCAATAAGCAGGTAATTTTAAATGACAAATAAACAAAATAAACTTTACTGTTAGCTTTGAAGCAGGTGTTATATATAAAACTATCTTAATTCACACACAGAATTAGTGACATAACAGATCAAAAAAGAGTAAGAATCAAACTCGCAATATATTGACATTAAAAGAACTATACATATATACTTTTATGGCTTTTTTTTTTTTTTTTTTTTTTTTTTAAGAAAGGGCTCAAAAACACCATTCTAAAAACAGATTTCGAAAAACATCTTGGAAACAAAAGTCATAAACCATCAAATAAATATTTCATTCAGAATTTTAATGCAAGAACCCTTTCTAATTTTAAGTTCTTTACTTAGGTACACTCATCCACGAGAGAGGACAGCTTAGTCTAATGTACAAGAAATTATCCTGTAATATTACCACGTCACTTTAATGAAATTATAGCAATATTTCACTCAGGGAAAGAACATATTGTCTAGCTGCCCGGGATCGAGCCCCGCTTTAATACAGCAAGCCAAAACACATCAAATGCCATTGAATGATATACCATTTTGAAATGTTGCAAAAAATTTAAATAAAATTTCGTGAATGAGCTAATGCAATTACCTATATACTAAAATTTTGACCAAAAATTCAACAAAACTAAGATACTCTTTTTTTCTTTCGAAGGAATCAAAGTCATATACTAATGTAGGGATGCTCAACTTATTGTACTATAAAACCTAAACATAGGAATGAAATTTTGTCAGCTATGTGAGATGTCCAATACCGAGAAATTCCATAAATTGTAGATTAGAACATACCTCTCAAAACACAATTCAAATACTTTACTTTTAGTCTTGAAGCAGATGTTCTATATTAAACTGTCTTAGCTCACATACAGAATTAGTAATATAATAGCTCAAAATGTTGTAAGAACCAAACACGCATTATATAAACATTAAAAAAAAAAAAAATCTACATACATTTATTAGTGTTAAGAGGGTTTATTCTGAAATATTATAATGTCACTTGCAGTGAAATGATAGAAATTTTCACTCAGGGAAGGGACATTCTGTCTGGCTGCCTGGGTTCCATCCCAGCTTCTGTTACAAAAGTTTCATAGAAGAATTTTAAAAATCTAGAAACGAAACTTATGAAGAAATTATTGACCATAATTGGTTCTATGATTTAGTCATTCTTACAGACATAATAACTAAAATCTTAAACTTGAGGGGGGAGGGAGAACTAAAGTTTTTGAATTTAAGGGTATTTTAAATTAATTTTAAATCAGAATTAATTTTGTAAAAATATTACACAAATATAAGGAATATACATTTTTACCATAATGCAATGTACATTTTGCCACTTTGAAAATCTTGAGAACTAAAGCGTGAAATATAAGAAAACTGAAACAAACATTTGGAAAATCTCATCGAGCTTAAATTAGTTTCTAAATTAGATGTTTTGAGTGTATTTAAAATTAGGCCAACTACTACGTTCACTTCAAACCCATTACATAAGACTAGTGTTTAAGAAAAATGGTAAAAGATTGCAAATATGTTAACAATTCTACTGATCTAGAAATAGAAATAACTGGTTTTCATCCTAATTAAGATGAAGAATATCACAAAAAGCCATTTGAATAGTCCTAGATCAGAAAAATCATGAACTGTTAAACTTTTAAAAAGATAAATTCCTGCTTTTGATCTACCTAAAAATGTGAAAGAGGATTTTCAACAACAATCTTGTTAAAATCAATGTTCAGATACAGAATAACAAACAAACATCTGGACGACTGCATGGATTTAGCAATAACATCGCATGTACCAGAGGGAGAAAAAAAACTCTCAGAAGAAATGCAATGTTAAATTTCACATTAAAATATGATTTCCCTGTATTTAATTTTCATCTTGCTGAATTTTTTTGTAAATAATACAAAGAGTATACCTTTTCTTTAAGATATTATACCACACATTTTTATACTTTGTGTAATGCACTTATAACTGAAATATTAAAAGTGCAATATATAATTGCAGCTAGCCAAAATTTTATAAACTTAAAATTGGCTCCCATTAAGTTAAAGTTGTTAATAACTGCACCAAGGGAAGGAATGCAATTTTATTTCTTTGTCTGTATTTGGTTTCATTTTCATATAGAAAGAGTTAAAAATAGGTTACCTAGGTAACAAAATTTAAACACACATTTTCAGGAAAAATTACAGAATAACAGATTTTGTTTCCCTGAAGACACAACACCTCGCTATTCCAGCTATGATACAGACTGCATACTGTCATAGAGAAATTCCTTTCTTAAACAGGGAATTCATATACTTTAATCTGTTTTTACACAAGTACTGTTTATGACTAATCCATGGTCCAGGAGTAAAATACTTTATAGTACACCCATCTAAATTTTTCTTATTTCCGGTCATCTGTATAGACTGTTTACCTATCACGACTAAACTCCCAATCTGCATTCCAAATAACTCATACAATTCTTCAAGTCATATTTCATAGTCTATCATTTTTAATACCGCAGGTACTTGCTGAGCGCAGACTTGTAAAGCATGATTTCGCGTATAGCAGTACCTTAAAAGATCCCATTTTATTTGTCCACTGCTAGAATTTCATTCATACGTGGTGCAACATTCATCCATCAACACCGGAAAGAATTTATCTGCTACTTTAAACAATTTCCATCGACTGAAAATGAAGTCCGAAAAATCTTACAAATTTCAAAAGCAATCGATGCCGAAGAATTTTCACATATGAAAGACAGAGAAGTCAAACAATGAATCAGAAAATTACAAAAGAAGAATTGGGGTTTTATAAAACCCCTTGATAATAAAAGCGCTCATTATGAAGAAGAGCTTTTAACTGAAGATAAGATGAAGAAATTGTTAAATAACACAAAAAGCAATGTCTGATCTTCTAGCGAAGAATTACCCAATTAAAGAAAATATATGTGCTCTTTACAGCGGCACGCATACAGTTGCATCAATCATTCTTATAAGCAAAAGACATCAGCTTTCTCAAAAAATATTTCTGTCATGCATTTGCCACAAGAGAACGGAAAGAAGTCCAAAAGAAACTTTCAGAGTGCTTTGCAAAACAAAGTGGAAAGTTATTCTGCAGAATTTTACTTCGATAATAATAAAGCATCTCTGATTTGATTTCAAAACGAATTTTTATTTGTGAAATCAATTTTAAATAGATCTTCGCAAATAGGTTCATAAAACCTCCCAATATGCCAAAATAGTTCAGATTAAGGGGAAAATTTAATAAAGTATGCTTAAAACAACTAATAAAAAGCACATTTTGAGCAGCCTTAACAGAAGACAATTTGGCCCCACTAACTTTCATTACGAGTACTCATTAAATTTTTATTTACATTTCTTTTTTGTTCAACATTTAACTTTCAATGGTTTTAAGAGAAACAGCACTTGATAGACAGACTCTAAATTCGGAAAAAAACTGAAACAAAATTGGTTTATACACAGGCAGAGTAATTACACTGACCTGTTGGGAAGAGAAGACCCCGTTAGACAAGGAAAATATTAGACCAGACAGAGAGGAAAATGCTTAGCCTCCTCCTCGTAATGCGAAAGGAGGCCACTTGGGAAAAAATTACACTACAGCAGTAATTTTGAAACCACTAAGAAGCAACAGAACTCTAACAAATCTCAGACTTCTGATAATTATAGTGTGATTAACAGTTCAACCTCACTTCGAATATTACAATACAATATAAAGAAAGAACCAATTCAGACACTTCAATATGGAATTCAAAACCTAAGAAATTAATGCATAGACGCTACCCTAAACATTCAAACATAATGTGAAGCGTTCACGTAAAATAAATAAGTAGTAAAACTCCAATATAAAGCAACATGTGAAAAGGGACCTACAAATTATAACATTCAAGCATTTCTAGTGAAAATAAAGTTAATATAAAACAAGAATTACCAGCCACAGATGTCTTTTTGCTCTGCACTATTTCTCCATTCTTTTTCTTTCATGATATGTTCTGCAATCCAAGAGTGCACAAAAATGATGACAAATTACACTAGAAGAGGCCAAGGATGGGGGAAAGAATCATTAGATTTTAACTACTTTGAAATTAAAGAATATCTATACACAAAGAGAAATATCTAATATTGTTTCTTAATATATAAAACTTCGAAAGTAGCCTTCTTTGTTCTAAATTCCAGCAATGTGCTACATTGTTACTAAAATCATGATTGCAGTCGATAGAAAAGCAAATGATTTTCCTTATACGACAGAAGTACAGTAAGCGAAAGAGGTTTTTAATGTATGGGTACAACATGAACAATGAAAGAAAAAAAAAATTATACAGTTATTACAGATACACAGAACAAAAGGGAAAATGATCTTCGAGAAAAGTAAATAATTTTAGCGCAGGTACAAAAATGGCACCGAAAGTCAATAAGCAGGTAATTTTAAATGACAAATAAACAAAATAAACTTTACTGTTAGCTTTGAAGCAGGTGTTATATATAAAACTATCTTAATTCACACACAGAATTAGTGACATAACAGATCAAAAAAGAGTAAGAATCAAACTCGCAATATATTGACATTAAAAGAACTATACATATATACTTTTATGGCTTTTTTTTTTTTTTTTTTTTTTTTTTAAGAAAGGGCTCAAAAACACCATTCTAAAAACAGATTTCGAAAAACATCTTGGAAACAAAAGTCATAAACCATCAAATAAATATTTCATTCAGAATTTTAATGCAAGAACCCTTTCTAATTTTAAGTTCTTTACTTAGGTACACTCATCCACGAGAGAGGACAGCTTAGTCTAATGTACAAGAAATTATCCTGTAATATTACCACGTCACTTTAATGAAATTATAGCAATATTTCACTCAGGGAAAGAACATATTGTCTAGCTGCCCGGGATCGAGCCCCGCTTTAATACAGCAAGCCAAAACACATCAAATGCCATTGAATGATATACCATTTTGAAATGTTGCAAAAAATTTAAATAAAATTTCGTGAATGAGCTAATGCAATTACCTATATACTAAAATTTTGACCAAAAATTCAACAAAACTAAGATACTCTTTTTTTCTTTCGAAGGAATCAAAGTCATATACTAATGTAGGGATGCTCAACTTATTGTACTATAAAACCTAAACATAGGAATGAAATTTTGTCAGCTATGTGAGATGTCCAATACCGAGAAATTCCATAAATTGTAGATTAGAACATACCTCTCAAAACACAATTCAAATACTTTACTTTTAGTCTTGAAGCAGATGTTCTATATTAAACTGTCTTAGCTCACATACAGAATTAGTAATATAATAGCTCAAAATGTTGTAAGAACCAAACACGCATTATATAAACATTAAAAAAAAAAAATCTACATACATTTATTAGTGTTAAGAGGGTTTATTCTGAAATATTATAATGTCACTTGCAGTGAAATGATAGAAATTTTCACTCAGGGAAGGGACATTCTGTCTGGCTGCCTGGGTTCCATCCCAGCTTCTGTTACAAAAGTTTCATAGAAGAATTTTAAAAATCTAGAAACGAAACTTATGAAGAAATTATTGACCATAATTGGTTCTATGATTTAGTCATTCTTACAGACATAATAACTAAAATCTTAAACTTGAGGGGGGAGGGAGAACTAAAGTTTTTGAATTTAAGGGTATTTTAAATTAATTTTAAATCAGAATTAATTTTGTAAAAATATTACACAAATATAAGGAATATACATTTTTACCATAATGCAATGTACATTTTGCCACTTTGAAAATCTTGAGAACTAAAGCGTGAAATATAAGAAAACTGAAACAAACATTTGGAAAATCTCATCGAGCTTAAATTAGTTTCTAAATTAGATGTTTTGAGTGTATTTAAAATTAGGCCAACTACTACGTTCACTTCAAACCCATTACATAAGACTAGTGTTTAAGAAAAATGGTAAAAGATTGCAAATATGTTAACAATTCTACTGATCTAGAAATAGAAATAACTGGTTTTCATCCTAATTAAGATGAAGAATATCACAAAAAGCCATTTGAATAGTCCTAGATCAGAAAAATCATGAACTGTTAAACTTTTAAAAAGATAAATTCCTGCTTTTGATCTACCTAAAAATGTGAAAGAGGATTTTCAACAACAATCTTGTTAAAATCAATGTTCAGATACAGAATAACAAACAAACATCTGGACGACTGCATGGATTTAGCAATAACATCGCATGTACCAGAGGGAGAAAAAAAACTCTCAGAAGAAATGCAATGTTAAATTTCACATTAAAATATGATTTCCCTGTATTTAATTTTCATCTTGCTGAATTTTTTTGTAAATAATACAAAGAGTATACCTTTTCTTTAAGATATTATACCACACATTTTTATACTTTGTGTAATGCACTTATAACTGAAATATTAAAAGTGCAATATATAATTGCAGCTAGCCAAAATTTTATAAACTTAAAATTGGCTCCCATTAAGTTAAAGTTGTTAATAACTGCACCAAGGGAAGGAATGCAATTTTATTTCTTTGTCTGTATTTGGTTTCATTTTCATATAGAAAGAGTTAAAAATAGGTTACCTAGGTAACAAAATTTAAACACACATTTTCAGGAAAAATTACAGAATAACAGATTTTGTTTCCCTGAAGACACAACACCTCGCTATTCCAGCTATGATACAGACTGCATACTGTCATAGAGAAATTCCTTTCTTAAACAGGGAATTCATATACTTTAATCTGTTTTTACACAAGTACTGTTTATGACTAATCCATGGTCCAGGAGTAAAATACTTTATAGTACACCCATCTAAATTTTTCTTATTTCCGGTCATCTGTATAGACTGTTTACCTATCACGACTAAACTCCCAATCTGCATTCCAAATAACTCATACAATTCTTCAAGTCATATTTCATAGTCTATCATTTTTAATACCGCAGGTACTTGCTGAGCGCAGACTTGTAAAGCATGATTTCGGGTATAGCAGTACCTTAAAAGATCCCATTTTATTTGTCCACTGCTAGAATTTCATTCATACGTGGTGCAACATTCATCCATCAACACCGGAAAGAATTTATCTGCTACTTTAAACAATTTCCATCGACTGAAAATGAAGTCCGAAAAATCTTACAAATTTCAAAAGCAATCGATGCCGAAGAATTTTCACATATGAAAGACAGAGAAGTCAAACAATGAATCAGAAAATTACAAAAGAAGAATTGGGGTTTTATAAAACCCCTTGATAATAAAAGCGCTCATTATGAAGAAGAGCTTTTAACTGAAGATAAGATGAAGAAATTGTTAAATAACACAAAAAGCAATGTCTGATCTTCTAGCGAAGAATTACCCAATTAAAGAAAAAACATGTGCTCTTTACAGCGGCACGCATACAGTTGCATCAATCATTCTTATAAGCAAAAGACATCAGCTTTCTCAAAAAGTATTTCTGTCATGCATTTGCCACAAGAGAATGGAAAGAAGTCCAAAAGAAACTTTCAGAGTGCTTTGCAAAACAAAGTGGAAAGTTATTCTGCAGAATTTTACTTCGAAAATAATAAAGCATCTCTGATTTGATTTCAAAACGAATTTTTATTTGTGAAATCAATTTTAAATAGATCTTCGCAAATAGGTTCATAAAACCTCCCAATATGCCAAAATAGTTCAGATTAAGGGAAAAATTTAATAAAGTATGCTTAAAACAACTAATAAAAAGCACATTTTGAGCAGCCTTAACAGAAGACAATTTGGCCCCACTAACTTTCATTACGAGTACTCATTAAATTTTTATTTACATTTCTTTTTTGTTCAACATTTAACTTTCAATGGTTTTAAGAGAAACAGCACTTGATAGACAGACTCTAAATTCGGAAAAAAACTGAAACAAAATTGGTTTATACACAGGCAGAGTAATTACACTGACCTGTTGGGAAGAGAAGACCCCGTTAGACAAGGAAAATATTAGGCCAGACAGAGAGGAAAATGCTTAGCCTCCTCCTCGTAATGCGAAAGGAGGCCACTTGGGAAAAAATTACACTACAGCAGTAATTTTGAAACCACTAAGAAGCAACAGAACTCTAACAAATCTCAGACTTCTGATAATTATAGTGTGATTAACAGTTCAACCTCACTTCGAATATTACAATACAATATAAAGAAAGAACCAATTCAGACACTTCAATATGGAATTCAAAACCTAAGAAATTAATGCATAGACGCTACCCTAAACATTCAAACATAATGTGAAGCGTTCACGTAAAATAAATAAGTAGTAAAACTCCAATATAAAGCAACATGTGAAAAGGGACCTACAAATTATAACATTCAAGCATTTCTAGTGAAAATAAAGTTAATATAAAACAAGAATTACCAGCCACAGATGTCTTTTCGCTCTGCACTATTTCTCCATTCTTTTTCTTTCATGATATGTTCTGCAATCCAAGAGTGCACAAAAATGATGACAAATTACACTAGAAGAGGCCAAGGATGGGGGAAGGAATCATTAGATTTTAACTACTTTGAAATTAAAGAATATCTATACACAAAGAGAAATATCTAATATTGTTTCTTAATATATAAAACTTCGAAAGTAGCCTTCTTTGTTCTAAATTCCAGCAATGTGCTACATTGTTACTCAAATCATGATTGCAGTCGATAGAAAAGCAAATGATTTTCCTTATACGACAGAAGTACAGTAAGCGAAAGAGGTTTTTAATGTATGGGTACAACATGAACAATGAAAGAAAAAAAAAATTATACAGTTATTACAGATACACAGAACAAAAGGGAAAATGATCTTCGAGAAAAGTAAATAATTTTAGCGCAGGTACAAAAATGGCACCGAAAGTCAATAAGCAGGTAATTTTAAATGACAAATAAACAAAATAAACTTTACTGTTAGCTTTGAAGCAGGTGTTATATATAAAACTATCTTAATTCACACACAGAATTAGTGACATAACAGATCAAAAAAGAGCTATACATATATACTTTTATGGCTTTTTTTTTTTTTTTTTTTTTTTTTAAGAAAGGGCTCAAAAACACCATTTTAAAAACAGATTTCGAAAAACATCTTGGAAACAAAAGTCATAAACCATCAAATAAATATTTCATTCAGAATTTTAATGCAAGAACCCTTTCTAATTTTAAGTTCTTTACTTAGGTACACTCATCCACGAGAGAGGACAGCTTAGTCTAATGTACAAGAAATTATCCTGTAATATTACCACGTCACTTTAATGAAATTATAGCAATATTTCACTCAGGGAAAGAACATATTGTCTAGCTGCCCGGGATCGAGCCCCGCTTTAATACAGCAAGCCAAAACACATCAAATGCCATTGAATGATATACCATTTTGAAATGTTGCAAAAAATTTAAATAAAATTTCGTGAATGAGCTAATGCAATTACCTATATACTAAAATTTTGACCAAAAATTCAACAAAACTAAGATACTCTTTTTTTCTTTCGAAGGAATCAAAGTCATATACTAATGTAGGGATGCTCAACTTATTGTACTATAAAACCTAAACATAGGAATGAAATTTTGTCAGCTATGTGAGATGTCCAATACCGAGAAATTCCATAAATTGTAGATTAGAACGTACCTCTCAAAACACAATTCAAATACTTTACTTTTAGTCTTGAAGCAGATGTTCTATATTAAACTGTCTTAGCTCACATACAGAATTAGTAATATAATAGCTCAAAATGTTGTAAGAACCAAACACGCATTATATAAACATTAAAAAAAAAAAATCTACATACATTTATTATTGTTACGAGGGTTTATTCTGAAATATTATAATGTCACTTGCAGTGAAATGATAGAAATTTTCACTCAGGGAAGGGACATTCTGTCTGGGTGCCTGGGTTCCATCCCAGCTTCTGTTACAAAAGTTTCATAGAAGAATTTTAAAAATCTAGAAACGAAACTTATGAAGAAATTATTGACCATAATTGGTTCTATGATTTAGTCATTCTTACAGACATAATAACTAAAATCTTAAACTTGAGGGGGGAGGGAGAACTAAACTAAAGTTTTTGAATTTAAGGGTATTTTAAATTAATTTTAAATCAGAATTAATTTTGTAAAAATATTACACAAATATAAGGAATATACATTTTTACCATAATGCAATGTACATTTTGCCACTTTGAAAATCTTGAGAACTAAAGCGTGAAATATAAGAAAACTGAAACAAACATTTGGAAAATCTCATCGAGCTTAAATTAGTTTCTAAATTAGATGTTTTGAGTGTATTTAAAATTAGGCCAACTACTACGTTCACTTCAAACCCATTACATAAGACTAGTGTTTAAGAAAAATGGTAAAAGATTGCAAATATGTTAACAATTCTACTGATCTAGAAATAGAAATAACTGGTTTTCATCCTAATTAAGATGAAGAATATCACAAAAAGCCATTTGAATAGTCCTAGATCAGAAAAATCATGAACTGTTAAACTTTTAAAAAGATAAATTCCTGCTTTTGATCTACCTAAAAATGTGAAAGAGGATTTTCAACAACAATCTTGTTAAAATCAATGTTCAGATACAGAATAACAAACAAACATCTGGACGACTGCATGGATTTAGCAATAACATCGCATGTACCAGAGGGAGAAAAAAAACTCTCAGAAGAAATCCAATGTTAAATTTCACATTAAAATATGATTTCCCTGTATTTAATTTTCATCTTGCTGAATTTTTTTGTAAATAATACAAAGAGTATACCTTTTCTTTAAGATATTATACCACACATTTTTATACTTTGTGTAATGCACTTATAACTGAAATATTAAAAGTGCAATATATAATTGCAGCTAGCCAAAATTTTATAAACTTAAAATTGGCTCCCATTAAGTTAAAGTTGTTAATAACTGCACCAAGGGAAGGAATGCAATTTTATTTCTTTGTCTGTATTTGGTTTCATTTTCATATAGAAAGAGTTAAAAATAGGTTACCTAGGTAACAAAATTTAAACACACATTTTCAGGAAAAATTACAGAATAACAGATTTTGTTTCCCTGAAGACACAACACCTCGCTATTCCAGCTATGATACAGACTGCATACTGTCATAGAGAAATTCCTTTCTTAAACAGGGAATTCATATACTTTAATCTGTTTTTACACAAGTACTGTTTATGACTAATCCATGGTCCAGGAGTAAAATACTTTATAGTACACCCATCTAAATTTTTCTTATTTCCGGTCATCTGTATAGACTGTTTACCTATCACGACTAAACTCCCAATCTGCATTCCAAATAACTCATACAATTCTTCAAGTCATATTTCATAGTCTATCATTTTTAATACCGCAGGTACTTGCTGAGCGCAGACTTGTAAAGCATGATTTCGGGTATAGCAGTACCTTAAAACATCCCATTTTATTTGTCCACTGCTAGAATTTCATTCATACGTGGTGCAACATTCATCCATCAACACCGGAAAGAATTTATCTGCTACTTTAAACAATTTCCATCGACTGAAAATGAAGTCCGAAAAATCTTACAAATTTCAAAAGCAATCGATGCCGAAGAATTTTCACATATGAAAGACAGAGAAGTCAAACAATGAATCAGAAAATTACAAAAGAAGAATTGGGGTTTTATAAAACCCCTTGATAATAAAAGCGCTCATTATGAAGAAGAGCTTTTAACTGAAGATAAGATGAAGAAATTGTTAAATAACACAAAAAGCAATGTCTGATCTTCTAGCGAAGAATTACCCAATTAAAGAAAAAACATGTGCTCTTTACAGCGGCACGCATACAGTTGCATCAATCATTCTTATAAGCAAAAGACATCAGCTTTCTCAAAAAATATTTCTGTCATGCATTTGCCACAAGAGAACGGAAAGAAGTCCAAAAGAAACTTTCAGAGTGCTTTGCAAAACAAAGTGGAAAGTTATTCTGCAGAATTTTACTTCGATAATAATAAAGCATCTCTGATTTGATTTCAAAACGAATTTTTATTTGTGAAATCAATTTTAAATAGATCTTCGCAAATAGGTTCATAAAACCTCCCAATATGCCAAAACAGTTCAGATTAAGGGAAAAATTTAATAAAGTATGCTTAAAACAACTAATAAAAAGCACATTTTGAGCAGCCTTAACAGAAGACAATTTGGCCCCACTAACTTTCATTACGAGTACTCATTAAATTTTTATTTACATTTCTTTTTTGTTCAACATTTAACTTTCAATGGTTTTAAGAGAAACAGCACTTGATAGACAGACTCTAAATTCGGAAAAAAACTGAAACAAAATTGGTTTATACACAGGCAGAGTAATTACACTGACCTGTTGGGAAGAGAAGACCCCGTTAGACAAGGAAAATATTAGGCCAGACAGAGAGGAAAATGCTTAGCCTCCTCCTCGTAATGCGAAAGGAGGCCACTTGGGAAAAAATTACACTACAGCAGTAATTTTGAAACCACTAAGAAGCAACAGAACTCTAACAAATCTCAGACTTCTGATAATTATAGTGTGATTAACAGTTCAACCTCACTTCGAATATTACAATACAATATAAAGAAAGAACCAATTCAGACACTTCAACATGAAATTCAAAACCTAAGAAATTAATGCATAGACGCTACCCTAAACATTCAAACATAATGTGAAGCGTTCACGTAAAATAAATAAGTAGTAAAACTCCAATATAAAGCAACATGTGAAAAGGGACCTACAAATTATAACATTCAAGCATTTCTAGTGAAAATAAAGTTAATATAAAACAAGAATTACCAGCCACAGATGTCTTTTTGCTCTGCACTATTTCTCCATTCTTTTTCTTTCATGATATGTTCTGCAATCCAAGAGTGCACAAAAATGATGACAAATTACACTAGAAGAGGCCAAGGATGGGGGAAGGAATCATTAGATTTTAACTACTTTGAAATTAAAGAATATCTATACACAAAGAGAAATATCTAATATTGTTTCTTAATATATAAAACTTCGAAAGTAGCCTTCTTTGTTCTAAATTCCAGCAATGTGCTACATTGTTACTAAAATCATGATTGCAGTCGATAGAAAAGCAAATGATTTTCCTTATACGACAGAAGTACAGTAAGCGAAAGAGGTTTTTAATGTATGGGTACAACATGAACAATGAAAGAAAAAAAAAATTATACAGTTATTACAGATACACAGAACAAAAGGGAAAATGATCTTCGAGAAAAGTAAATAATTTTAGCGCAGGTACAAAAATGGCACCGAAAGTCAATAAGCAGGTAATTTTAAATGACAAATAAACAAAATAAACTTTACTGTTACCTTTGAAGCAGGTGTTATATATAAAACTATCTTAATTCACACACAGAATTAGTGACATAACAGATCAAAAAAGAGCTATACATATATACTTTTATGGCTTTTTTTTTTTTTTAAGAAAGGGCTCAAAAACACCATTTTAAAAACAGATTTCGAAAAACATCTTGGAAACAAAAGTCATAAACCATCAAATAAATATTTCATTCAGAATTTTAATGCAAGAACCCTTTCTAATTTTAAGTTCTTTACTTAGGTACACTCATCCACGAGAGAGGACAGCTTAGTCTAATGTACAAGAAATTATCCTGTAATATTACCACGTCACTTTAATGAAATTATAGCAATATTTCACTCAGGGAAAGAACATATTGTCTAGCTGCCCGGGATCGAGCCCCGCTTTAATACAGCAAGCCAAAACACATCAAATGCCATTGAATGATATACCATTTTGAAATGTTGCAAAAAATTTAAATAAAATTTCGTGAATGAGCTAATGCAATTACCTATATACTAAAATTTTGACCAAAAATTCAACAAAACTAAGATACTCTTTTTTTCTTTCGAAGGAATCAAAGTCATATACTAATGTAGGGATGCTCAACTTATTGTACTATAAAACCTAAACATAGGAATGAAATTTTGTCAGCTATGTGAGATGTCCAATACCGAGAAATTCCATAAATTGTAGATTAGAACGTACCTCTCAAAACACAATTCAAATACTTTACTTTTAGTCTTGAAGCAGATGTTCTATATTAAACTGTCTTAGCTCACATACAGAATTAGTAATATAATAGCTCAAAATGTTGTAAGAACCAAACACGCATTATATAAACATAAAAATCTACATACATTTATTAGTGTTACGAGGGTTTATTCTGAAATATTATAATGTCACTTGCAGTGAAATGATAGAAATTTTCACTCAGGGAAGGGACATTCTGTCTGGCTGCCTGGGTTCCATCCCAGCTTCTGTTACAAAAGTTTCATAGAAGAATTTTAAAAATCTAGAAACGAAACTTATGAAGAAATTATTGACCATAATTGGTTCTATGATTTAGTCATTCTTACAGACATAATAACTAAAATCTTAAACTTGAGGGGGGAGGGAGAACTAAACTAAAGTTTTTGAATTTAAGGGTATTTTAAATTAATTTTAAATCAGAATTAATTTTGTAAAAATATTACACAAATATAAGGAATATACATTTTTACCATAATGCAATGTACATTTTGCCACTTTGAAAATCTGGAGAACTAAAGCGTGAAATATAAGAAAACTGAAACAAACATTTGGAAAATCTCATCGAGCTTAAATTAGTTTCTAAATTAGATGTTTTGAGTGTATTTAAAATTAGGCCAACTACTACGTTCACTTCAAACCCATTACATAAGACTAGTGTTTAAGAAAAATGGTAAAAGATTGCAAATATGTTAACAATTCTACTGATCTAGAAATAGAAATAACTGGTTTTCATCCTAATTAAGATGAAGAATATCACAAAAAGCCATTTGAATAGTCCTAGATCAGAAAAATCATGAACTGTTAAACTTTTAAAAAGATAAATTCCTGCTTTTGATCTACCTAAAAATGTGAAAGAGGATTTTCAACAACAATCTTGTTAAAATCAATGTTCAGATACAGAATAACAAACAAACATCTGGATGACTGCATGGATTTAGCAATAACATCGCATGTACCAGAGGGAGAAAAAAAACTCTCAGAAGAAATGCAATGTTAAATTTCGCATTAAAATATGATTTCCCTGTATTTAATTTTCATCTTGCTGAATTTTTTTGTAAATAATACAAAGAGTATACCTTTTCTTTAAGATATTATACCACACATTTTTATACTTTGTGTAATGCACTTATAACTGAAATATTAAAAGTGCAATATATAATTGCAGCTAGCCAAAATTTTATAAACTTAAAATTGGCTCCCATTAAGTTAAAGTTGTTAATAACTGCACCAAGGGAAGGAATGCAATTTTATTTCTTTGTCTGTATTTGGTTTCATTTTCATATAGAAAGAGTTAAAAATAGGTTACCTAGGTAACAAAATTTAAACACACATTTTCAGGAAAAATTACAGAATAACAGATTTTGTTTCCCTGAAGACACAACACCTCGCTATTCCAGCTATGATACAGACTGCATACTGTCATAGAGAAATTCCTTTCTTAAACAGGGAATTCATATACTTTAATCTGTTTTTACACAAGTACTGTTTATGACTAATCCATGGTCCAGGAGTAAAATACTTTATAGTACACCCATCTAAATTTTTCTTATTTCCGGTCATCTGTATAGACTGTTTACCTATCACGACTAAACTCCCAATCTGCATTCCAAATAACTCATACAATTCTTCAAGTCATATTTCATAGTCTATCATTTTTAATACCGCAGGTACTTGCTGAGCGCAGACTTGTAAAGCATGATTTCGCGTATAGCAGTACCTTAAAAGATCCCATTTTATTTGTCCACTGCTAGAATTTCATTCATACGTGGTGCAACATTCATCCATCAACACCGGAAAGAATTTATCTGCTACTTTAAACAATTTCCATCGACTGAAAATGAAGTCGGAAAAATCTTACAAATTTCAAAAGCAATCGATGCCGAAGAATTTTCACATATGAAAGACAGAGAAGTCAAACAATGAATCAGAAAATTACAAAAGAAGAATTGGGGTTTTATAAAACCCCTTGATAATAAAAGCGCTCATTATGAAGAAGAGCTTTTAACTGAAGATAAGATGAAGAAATTGTTAAATAACACAAAAAGCAATGTCTGATCTTCTAGCGAAGAATTACCCAATTAAAGAAAAAACATGTGCTCTTTACAGCGGCACGCATACAGTTGCATCAATCATTCTTATAAGCAAAAGACATCAGCTTTCTCAAAAAATATTTCTGTCATGCATTTGCCACAAGAGAACGGAAAGAAGTCCAAAAGAAACTTTCAGAGTGCTTTGCAAAACAAAGTGGAAAGTTATTCTGCAGAATTTTACTTCGATAATAATAAAGCATCTCTGATTTGATTTCAAAACGAATTTTTATTTGTGAAATCAATTTTAAATAGATCTTCGCAAATAGGTTCATAAAACCTCCCAATATGCCAAAACAGTTCAGATTAAGGGAAAAATTTAATAAAGTATGCTTAAAACAACTAATAAAAAGCACATTTTGAGCAGCCTTAACAGAAGACAATTTGGCCCCACTAACTTTCATTACGAGTACTCATTAAATTTTTATTTACATTTCTTTTTTGTTCAACATTTAACTTTCAATGGTTTTAAGAGAAACAGCACTTGATAGACAGACTCTAAATTCGGAAAAAAACTGAAACAAAATTGGTTTATACACAGGCAGAGTAATTACACTGACCTGTTGGGAAGAGAAGACCCCGTTAGACAAGGAAAATATTAGGCCAGACAGAGAGGAAAATGCTTAGCCTCCTCCTCGTAATGCGAAAGGAGGCCACTTGGGAAAAAATTACACTACAGCAGTAATTTTGAAACCACTAAGAAGCAACAGAACTCTAACAAATCTCAGACTTCTGATAATTATAGTGTGATTAACAGTTCAACCTCACTTCGAATATTACAATACAATATAAAGAAAGAACCAATTCAGACACTTCAACATGGAATTCAAAACCTAAGAAATTAATGCATAGACGCTACCCTAAACATTCAAACATAATGTGAAGCGTTCACGTAAAATAAATAAGTAGTAAAACTCCAATATAAAGCAACATGTGAAAAGGGACCTACAAATTATAACATTCAAGCATTTCTAGTGAAAATAAAGTTAATATAAAACAAGAATTACCAGCCACAGATGTCTTTTTGCTCTGCACTATTTCTCCATTCTTTTTCTTTCATGATATGTTCTGCAATCCAAGAGTGCACAAAAATGATGACAAATTACACTAGAAGAGGCCAAGGATGGGGGAAGGAATCATTAGATTTTAACTACTTTGAAATTAAAGAATATCTATACACAAAGAGAAATATCTAATATTGTTTCTTAATATATAAAACTTCGAAAGTAGCCTTCTTTGTTCTAAATTCCAGCAATGTGCTACATTGTTACTAAAATCATGATTGCAGTCGATAGAAAAGCAAATGATTTTCCTTATACGACAGAAGTACAGTAAGCGAAAGAGGTTTTTAATGTATGGGTACAACATGAACAATGAAAGAAAAAAAAAATTATACAGTTATTACAGATACACAGAACAAAAGGGAAAATGATCTTCGAGAAAAGTAAATAATTTTAGCGCAGGTACAAAAATGGCACCGAAAGTCAATAAGCAGGTAATTTTAAATGACAAATAAACAAAATAAACTTTACTGTTAGCTTTGAAGCAGGTGTTATATATAAAACTATCTTAATTCACACACAGAATTAGTGACATAACAGATCAAAAAAGAGCTATACATATATACTTTTATGGCTTTTTTTTTTTTTTTTTTTTTTTTTTTAAGAAAGGGCTCAAAAACACCATTTTAAAAACAGATTTCGAAAAACATCTTGGAAACAAAAGTCATAAACCATCAAATAAATATTTCATTCAGAATTTTAATGCAAGAACCCTTTCTAATTTTAAGTTCTTTACTTAGGTACACTCATCCACGAGAGAGGACAGCTTAGTCTAATGTACAAGAAATTATCCTGTAATATTACCACGTCACTTTAATGAAATTATAGCAATATTTCACTCAGGGAAAGAACATATTGTCTAGCTGCCCGGGATCGAGCCCCGCTTTAATACAGCAAGCCAAAACACATCAAATGCCATTGAATGATATACCATTTTGAAATGTTGCAAAAAATTTAAATAAAATTTCGTGAATGAGCTAATGCAATTACCTATATACTAAAATTTTGACCAAAAATTCAACAAAACTAAGATACTCTTTTTTTCTTTCGAAGGAATCAAAGTCATATACTAATGTAGGGATGCTCAACTTATTGTACTATAAAACCTAAACATAGGAATGAAATTTTGTCAGCTATGTGAGATGTCCAATACCGAGAAATTCCATAAATTGTAGATTAGAACGTACCTCTCAAAACACAATTCAAATACTTTACTTTTAGTCTTGAAGCAGATGTTCTATATTAAACTGTCTTAGCTCACATACAGAATTAGTAATATAATAGCTCAAAATGTTGTAAGAACCAAACACGCATTATATAAACATAAAAATCTACATACATTTATTAGTGTTACGAGGGTTTATTCTGAAATATTATAATGTCACTTGCTGTGAAATGATAGAAATTTTCACTCAGGGAAGGGACATTCTGTCTGGCTGCCTGGGTTCCATCCCAGCTTCTGTTACAAAAGTTTCATAGAAGAATTTTAAAAATCTAGAAACAAAACTTATGAAGAAATTATTGACCATAATTGGTTCTATGATTTAGTCATTCTTACAGACATAATAACTAAAATCTTAAACTTGAGGGGGGAGGGAGAACTAAACTAAAGTTTTTGAATTTAAGGGTATTTTAAATTAATTTTAAATCAGAATTAATTTTGTAAAAATATTACACAAATATAAGGAATATACATTTTTACCATAATGCAATGTACATTTTGCCACTTTGAAAATCTGGAGAACTAAAGCGTGAAATATAAGAAAACTGAAACAAACATTTGGAAAATCTCATCGAGCTTAAATTAGTTTCTAAATTAGATGTTTTGAGTGTATTTAAAATTAGGCCAACTACTACGTTCACTTCAAACCCATTACATAAGACTAGTGTTTAAGAAAAATGGTAAAAGATTGCAAATATGTTAACAATTCTACTGATCTAGAAATAGAAATAACTGGTTTTCATCCTAATTAAGATGAAGAATATCACAAAAAGCCATTTGAATAGTCCTAGATCAGAAAAATCATGAACTGTTAAACTTTTAAAAAGATAAATTCCTGCTTTTGATCTACCTAAAAATGTGAAAGAGGATTTTCAACAACAATCTTGTTAAAATCAATGTTCAGATACAGAATAACAAACAAACATCTGGATGACTGCATGGATTTAGCAATAACATCGCATGTACCAGAGGGAGAAAAAAAACTCTCAGAAGAAATGCAATGTTAAATTTCGCATTAAAATATGATTTCCCTGTATTTAATTTTCATCTTGCTGAATTTTTTTGTAAATAATACAAAGAGTATACCTTTTCTTTAAGATATTATACCACACATTTTTATACTTTGTGTAATGCACTTATAACTGAAATATTAAAAGTGCAATATATAATTGCAGCTAGCCAAAATTTTATAAACTTAAAATTGGCTCCCATTAAGTTAAAGTTGTTAATAACTGCACCAAGGGAAGGAATGCAATTTTATTTCTTTGTCTGTATTTGGTTTCATTTTCATATAGAAAGAGTTAAAAATAGGTTACCTAGGTAACAAAATTTAAACACACATTTTCAGGAAAAATTACAGAATAACAGATTTTGTTTCCCTGAAGACACAACACCTCGCTATTCCAGCTATGATACAGACTGCATACTGTCATAGAGAAATTCCTTTCTTAAACAGGGAATTCATATACTTTAATCTGTTTTTACACAAGTACTGTTTATGACTAATCCATGGTCCAGGAGTAAAATACTTTATAGTACACCCATCTAAATTTTTCTTATTTCCGGTCATCTGTATAGACTGTTTACCTATCACGACTAAACTCCCAATCTGCATTCCAAATAACTCATACAATTCTTCAAGTCATATTTCATAGTCTATCATTTTTAATACCGCAGGTACTTGCTGAGCGCAGACTTGTAAAGCATGATTTCGCGTATAGCAGTACCTTAAAAGATCCCATTTTATTTGTCCACTGCTAGAATTTCATTCATACGTGGTGCAACATTCATCCATCAACACCGGAAAGAATTTATCTGCTACTTTAAACAATTTCCATCGACTGAAAATGAAGTCGGAAAAATCTTACAAATTTCAAAAGCAATCGATGCCGAAGAATTTTCACATATGAAAGACAGAGAAGTCAAACAATGAATCAGAAAATTACAAAAGAAGAATTGGGGTTTTATAAAACCCCTTGATAATAAAAGCGCTCATTATGAAGAAGAGCTTTTAACTGAAGATAAGATGAAGAAATTGTTAAATAACACAAAAAGCAATGTCTGATCTTCTAGCGAAGAATTACCCAATTAAAGAAAAAACATGTGCTCTTTACAGCGGCACGCATACAGTTGCATCAATCATTCTTATAAGCAAAAGACATCAGCTTTCTCAAAAAATATTTCTGTCATGCATTTGCCACAAGAGAACGGAAAGAAGTCCAAAAGAAACTTTCAGAGTGCTTTGCAAAACAAAGTGGAAAGTTATTCTGCAGAATTTTACTTCGATAATAATAAAGCATCTCTGATTTGATTTCAAAACGAATTTTTATTTGTGAAATCAATTTTAAATAGATCTTCGCAAATAGGTTCATAAAACCTCCCAATATGCCAAAACAGTTCAGATTAAGGGAAAAATTTAATAAAGTATGCTTAAAACAACTAATAAAAAGCACATTTTGAGCAGCCTTAACAGAAGACAATTTGGCCCCACTAACTTTCATTACGAGTACTCATTAAATTTTTATTTACATTTCTTTTTTGTTCAACATTTAACTTTCAATGGTTTTAAGAGAAACAGCACTTGATAGACAGACTCTAAATTCGGAAAAAAACTGAAACAAAATTGGTTTATACACAGGCAGAGTAATTACACTGACCTGTTGGGAAGAGAAGACCCCGTTAGACAAGGAAAATATTAGGCCAGACAGAGAGGAAAATGCTTAGCCTCCTCCTCGTAATGCGAAAGGAGGCCACTTGGGAAAAAATTACACTACAGCAGTAATTTTGAAACCACTAAGAAGCAACAGAACTCTAACAAATCTCAGACTTCTGATAATTATAGTGTGATTAACAGTTCAACCTCACTTCGAATATTACAATACAATATAAAGAAAGAACCAATTCAGACACTTCAACATGGAATTCAAAACCTAAGAAATTAATGCATAGACGCTACCCTAAACATTCAAACATAATGTGAAGCGTTCACGTAAAATAAATAAGTAGTAAAACTCCAATATAAAGCAACATGTGAAAAGGGACCTACAAATTATAACATTCAAGCATTTCTAGTGAAAATAAAGTTAATATAAAACAAGAATTACCAGCCACAGATGTCTTTTTGCTCTGCACTATTTCTCCATTCTTTTTCTTTCATGATATGTTCTGCAATCCAAGAGTGCACAAAAATGATGACAAATTACACTAGAAGAGGCCAAGGATGGGGGAAGGAATCATTAGATTTTAACTACTTTGAAATTAAAGAATATCTATACACAAAGAGAAATATCTAATATTGTTTCTTAATATATAAAACTTCGAAAGTAGCCTTCTTTGTTCTAAATTCCAGCAATGTGCTACATTGTTACTAAAATCATGATTGCAGTCGATAGAAAAGCAAATGATTTTCCTTATACGACAGAAGTACAGTAAGCGAAAGAGGTTTTTAATGTATGGGTACAACATGAACAATGAAAGAAAAAAAAAATTATACAGTTATTACAGATACACAGAACAAAAGGGAAAATGATCTTCGAGAAAAGTAAATAATTTTAGCGCAGGTACAAAAATGGCACCGAAAGTCAATAAGCAGGTAATTTTAAATGACAAATAAACAAAATAAACTTTACTGTTAGCTTTGAAGCAGGTGTTATATATAAAACTATCTTAATTCACACACAGAATTAGTGACATAACAGATCAAAAAAGAGCTATACATATATACTTTTATGGCTTTTTTTTTTTTTTTTTTTTTTTTTTTAAGAAAGGGCTCAAAAACACCATTTTAAAAACAGATTTCGAAAAACATCTTGGAAACAAAAGTCATAAACCATCAAATAAATATTTCATTCAGAATTTTAATGCAAGAACCCTTTCTAATTTTAAGTTCTTTACTTAGGTACACTCATCCACGAGAGAGGACAGCTTAGTCTAATGTACAAGAAATTATCCTGTAATATTACCACGTCACTTTAATGAAATTATAGCAATATTTCACTCAGGGAAAGAACATATTGTCTAGCTGCCCGGGATCGAGCCCCGCTTTAATACAGCAAGCCAAAACACATCAAATGCCATTGAATGATATACCATTTTGAAATGTTGCAAAAAATTTAAATAAAATTTCGTGAATGAGCTAATGCAATTACCTATATACTAAAATTTTGACCAAAAATTCAACAAAACTAAGATACTCTTTTTTTCTTTCGAAGGAATCAAAGTCATATACTAATGTAGGGATGCTCAACTTATTGTACTATAAAACCTAAACATAGGAATGAAATTTTGTCAGCTATGTGAGATGTCCAATACCGAGAAATTCCATAAATTGTAGATTAGAACGTACCTCTCAAAACACAATTCAAATACTTTACTTTTAGTCTTGAAGCAGATGTTCTATATTAAACTGTCTTAGCTCACATACAGAATTAGTAATATAATAGCTCAAAATGTTGTAAGAACCAAACACGCATTATATAAACATAAAAATCTACATACATTTATTAGTGTTACGAGGGTTTATTCTGAAATATTATAATGTCACTTGCAGTGAAATGATAGAAATTTTCACTCAGGGAAGGGACATTCTGTCTGGCTGCCTGGGTTCCATCCCAGCTTCTGTTACAAAAGTTTCATAGAAGAATTTTAAAAATCTAGAAACAAAACTTATGAAGAAATTATTGACCATAATTGGTTCTATGATTTAGTCATTCTTACAGACATAATAACTAAAATCTTAAACTTGAGGGGGGAGGGAGAACTAAACTAAAGTTTTTGAATTTAAGGGTATTTTAAATTAATTTTAAATCAGAATTAATTTTGTAAAAATATTACACAAATATAAGGAATATACATTTTTACCATAATGCAATGTACATTTTGCCACTTTGAAAATCTGGAGAACTAAAGCGTGAAATATAAGAAAACTGAAACAAACATTTGGAAAATCTCATCGAGCTTAAATTAGTTTCTAAATTAGATGTTTTGAGTGTATTTAAAATTAGGCCAACTACTACGTTCACTTCAAACCCATTACATAAGACTAGTGTTTAAGAAAAATGGTAAAAGATTGCAAATATGTTAACAATTCTACTGATCTAGAAATAGAAATAACTGGTTTTCATCCTAATTAAGATGAAGAATATCACAAAAAGCCATTTGAATAGTCCTAGATCAGAAAAATCATGAACTGTTAAACTTTTAAAAAGATAAATTCCTGCTTTTGATCTACCTAAAAATGTGAAAGAGGATTTTCAACAACAATCTTGTTAAAATCAATGTTCAGATACAGAATAACAAACAAACATCTGGATGACTGCATGGATTTAGCAATAACATCGCATGTACCAGAGGGAGAAAAAAAACTCTCAGAAGAAATGCAATGTTAAATTTCGCATTAAAATATGATTTCCCTGTATTTAATTTTCATCTTGCTGAATTTTTTTGTAAATAATACAAAGAGTATACCTTTTCTTTAAGATATTATACCACACATTTTTATACTTTGTGTAATGCACTTATAACTGAAATATTAAAAGTGCAATATATAATTGCAGCTAGCCAAAATTTTATAAACTTAAAATTGGCTCCCATTAAGTTAAAGTTGTTAATAACTGCACCAAGGGAAGGAATGCAATTTTATTTCTTTGTCTGTATTTGGTTTCATTTTCATATAGAAAGAGTTAAAAATAGGTTACCTAGGTAACAAAATTTAAACACACATTTTCAGGAAAAATTACAGAATAACAGATTTTGTTTCCCTGAAGACACAACACCTCGCTATTCCAGCTATGATACAGACTGCATACTGTCATAGAGAAATTCCTTTCTTAAACAGGGAATTCATATACTTTAATCTGTTTTTACACAAGTACTGTTTATGACTAATCCATGGTCCAGGAGTAAAATACTTTATAGTACACCCATCTAAATTTTTCTTATTTCCGGTCATCTGTATAGACTGTTTACCTATCACGACTAAACTCCCAATCTGCATTCCAAATAACTCATACAATTCTTCAAGTCATATTTCATAGTCTATCATTTTTAATACCGCAGGTACTTGCTGAGCGCAGACTTGTAAAGCATGATTTCGCGTATAGCAGTACCTTAAAAGATCCCATTTTATTTGTCCACTGCTAGAATTTCATTCATATGTGGTGCAACATTCATCCATCAACACCGGAAAGAATTTATCTGCTACTTTAAACAATTTCCATCGACTGAAAATGAAGTCGGAAAAATCTTACAAATTTCAAAAGCAATCGATGCCGAAGAATTTTCACATATGAAAGACAGAGAAGTCAAACAATGAATCAGAAAATTACAAAAGAAGAATTGGGGTTTTATAAAACCCCTTGATAATAAAAGCGCTCATTATGAAGAAGAGCTTTTAACTGAAGATAAGATGAAGAAATTGTTAAATAACACAAAAAGCAATGTCTGATCTTCTAGCGAAGAATTACCCAATTAAAGAAAAAACATGTGCTCTTTACAGCGGCACGCATACAGTTGCATCAATCATTCTTATAAGCAAAAGACATCAGCTTTCTCAAAAAATATTTCTGTCATGCATTTGCCACAAGAGAACGGAAAGAAGTCCAAAAGAAACTTTCAGAGTGCTTTGCAAAACAAAGTGGAAAGTTATTCTGCAGAATTTTACTTCGATAATAATAAAGCATCTCTGATTTGATTTCAAAACGAATTTTTATTTGTGAAATCAATTTTAAATAGATCTTCGCAAATAGGTTCATAAAACCTCCCAATATGCCAAAACAGTTCAGATTAAGGGAAAAATTTAATAAAGTATGCTTAAAACAACTAATAAAAAGCACATTTTGAGCAGCCTTAACAGAAGACAATTTGGCCCCACTAACTTTCATTACGAGTACTCATTAAATTTTTATTTACATTTCTTTTTTGTTCAACATTTAACTTTCAATGGTTTTAAGAGAAACAGCACTTGATAGACAGACTCTAAATTCGGAAAAAAACTGAAACAAAATTGGTTTATACACAGGCAGAGTAATTACACTGACCTGTTGGGAAGAGAAGACCCCGTTAGACAAGGAAAATATTAGGCCAGACAGAGAGGAAAATGCTTAGCCTCCTCCTCGTAATGCGAAAGGAGGCCACTTGGGAAAAAATTACACTACAGCAGTAATTTTGAAACCACTAAGAAGCAACAGAACTCTAACAAATCTCAGACTTCTGATAATTATAGTGTGATTAACAGTTCAACCTCACTTCGAATATTACAATACAATATAAAGAAAGAACCAATTCAGACACTTCAACATGGAATTCAAAACCTAAGAAATTAATGCATAGACGCTACCCTAAACATTCAAACATAATGTGAAGCGTTCACGTAAAATAAATAAGTAGTAAAACTCCAATATAAAGCAACATGTGAAAAGGGACCTACAAATTATAACATTCAAGCATTTCTAGTGAAAATAAAGTTAATATAAAACAAGAATTACCAGCCACAGATGTCTTTTTGCTCTGCACTATTTCTCCATTCTTTTTCTTTCATGATATGTTCTGCAATCCAAGAGTGCACAAAAATGATGACAAATTACACTAGAAGAGGCCAAGGATGGGGGAAGGAATCATTAGATTTTAACTACTTTGAAATTAAAGAATATCTATACACAAAGAGAAATATCTAATATTGTTTCTTAATATATAAAACTTCGAAAGTAGCCTTCTTTGTTCTAAATTCCAGCAATGTGCTACATTGTTACTAAAATCATGATTGCAGTCGATAGAAAAGCAAATGATTTTCCTTATACGACAGAAGTACAGTAAGCGAAAGAGGTTTTTAATGTATGGGTACAACATGAACAATGAAAGAAAAAAAAAATTATACAGTTATTACAGATACACAGAACAAAAGGGAAAATGATCTTCGAGAAAAGTAAATAATTTTAGCGCAGGTACAAAAATGGCACCGAAAGTCAATAAGCAGGTAATTTTAAATGACAAATAAACAAAATAAACTTTACTGTTAGCTTTGAAGCAGGTGTTATATATAAAACTATCTTAATTCACACACAGAATTAGTGACATAACAGATCAAAAAAGAGCTATACATATATACTTTTATGGCTTTTTTTTTTTTTTTTTTTTTTTTTTTTAAGAAAGGGCTCAAAAACACCATTTTAAAAACAGATTTCGAAAAACATCTTGGAAACAAAAGTCATAAACCATCAAATAAATATTTCATTCAGAATTTTAATGCAAGAACCCTTTCTAATTTTAAGTTCTTTACTTAGGTACACTCATCCACGAGAGAGGACAGCTTAGTCTAATGTACAAGAAATTATCCTGTAATATTACCACGTCACTTTAATGAAATTATAGCAATATTTCACTCAGGGAAAGAACATATTGTCTAGCTGCCCGGGATCGAGCCCCGCTTTAATACAGCAAGCCAAAACACATCAAATGCCATTGAATGATATACCATTTTGAAATGTTGCAAAAAATTTAAATAAAATTTCGTGAATGAGCTAATGCAATTACCTATATACTAAAATTTTGACCAAAAATTCAACAAAACTAAGATACTCTTTTTTTCTTTCGAAGGAATCAAAGTCATATACTAATGTAGGGATGCTCAACTTATTGTACTATAAAACCTAAACATAGGAATGAAATTTTGTCAGCTATGTGAGATGTCCAATACCGAGAAATTCCATAAATTGTAGATTAGAACGTACCTCTCAAAACACAATTCAAATACTTTACTTTTAGTCTTGAAGCAGATGTTCTATATTAAACTGTCTTAGCTCACATACAGAATTAGTAATATAATAGCTCAAAATGTTGTAAGAACCAAACACGCATTATATAAACATAAAAATCTACATACATTTATTAGTGTTACGAGGGTTTATTCTCAAATATTATAATGTCACTTGCAGTGAAATGATAGAAATTTTCACTCAGGGAAGGGACATTCTGTCTGGCTGCCTGGGTTCCATCCCAGCTTCTGTTACAAAAGTTTCATAGAAGAATTTTAAAAATCTAGAAACAAAACTTATGAAGAAATTATTGACCATAATTGGTTCTATGATTTAGTCATTCTTACAGACATAATAACTAAAATCTTAAACTTGAGGGGGGAGGGAGAACTAAACTAAAGTTTTTGAATTTAAGGGTATTTTAAATTAATTTTAAATCAGAATTAATTTTGTAAAAATATTACACAAATATAAGGAATATACATTTTTACCATAATGCAATGTACATTTTGCCACTTTGAAAATCTGGAGAACTAAAGCGTGAAATATAAGAAAACTGAAACAAACATTTGGAAAATCTCATCGAGCTTAAATTAGTTTCTAAATTAGATGTTTTGAGTGTATTTAAAATTAGGCCAACTACTACGTTCACTTCAAACCCATTACATAAGACTAGTGTTTAAGAAAAATGGTAAAAGATTGCAAATATGTTAACAATTCTACTGATCTAGAAATAGAAATAACTGGTTTTCATCCTAATTAAGATGAAGAATATCACAAAAAGCCATTTGAATAGTCCTAGATCAGAAAAATCATGAACTGTTAAACTTTTAAAAAGATAAATTCCTGCTTTTGATCTACCTAAAAATGTGAAAGAGGATTTTCAACAACAATCTTGTTAAAATCAATGTTCAGATACAGAATAACAAACAAACATCTGGATGACTGCATGGATTTAGCAATAACATCGCATGTACCAGAGGGAGAAAAAAAACTCTCAGAAGAAATGCAATGTTAAATTTCGCATTAAAATATGATTTCCCTGTATTTAATTTTCATCTTGCTGAATTTTTTTGTAAATAATACAAAGAGTATACCTTTTCTTTAAGATATTATACCACACATTTTTATACTTTGTGTAATGCACTTATAACTGAAATATTAAAAGTGCAATATATAATTGCAGCTAGCCAAAATTTTATAAACTTAAAATTGGCTCCCATTAAGTTAAAGTTGTTAATAACTGCACCAAGGGAAGGAATGCAATTTTATTTCTTTGTCTGTATTTGGTTTCATTTTCATATAGAAAGAGTTAAAAATAGGTTACCTAGGTAACAAAATTTAAACACACATTTTCAGGAAAAATTACAGAATAACAGATTTTGTTTCCCTGAAGACACAACACCTCGCTATTCCAGCTATGATACAGACTGCATACTGTCATAGAGAAATTCCTTTCTTAAACAGGGAATTCATATACTTTAATCTGTTTTTACACAAGTACTGTTTATGACTAATCCATGGTCCAGGAGTAAAATACTTTATAGTACACCCATCTAAATTTTTCTTATTTCCGGTCATCTGTATAGACTGTTTACCTATCACGACTAAACTCCCAATCTGCATTCCAAATAACTCATACAATTCTTCAAGTCATATTTCATAGTCTATCATTTTTAATACCGCAGGTACTTGCTGAGCGCAGACTTGTAAAGCATGATTTCGCGTATAGCAGTACCTTAAAAGATCCCATTTTATTTGTCCACTGCTAGAATTTCATTCATATGTGGTGCAACATTCATCCATCAACACCGGAAAGAATTTATCTGCTACTTTAAACAATTTCCATCGACTGAAAATGAAGTCGGAAAAATCTTACAAATTTCAAAAGCAATCGATGCCGAAGAATTTTCACATATGAAAGACAGAGAAGTCAAACAATGAATCAGAAAATTACAAAAGAAGAATTGGGGTTTTATAAAACCCCTTGATAATAAAAGCGCTCATTATGAAGAAGAGCTTTTAACTGAAGATAAGATGAAGAAATTGTTAAATAACACAAAAAGCAATGTCTGATCTTCTAGCGAAGAATTACCCAATTAAAGAAAAAACATGTGCTCTTTACAGCGGCACGCATACAGTTGCATCAATCATTCTTATAAGCAAAAGACATCAGCTTTCTCAAAAAATATTTCTGTCATGCATTTGCCACAAGAGAACGGAAAGAAGTCCAAAAGAAACTTTCAGAGTGCTTTGCAAAACAAAGTGGAAAGTTATTCTGCAGAATTTTACTTCGATAATAATAAAGCATCTCTGATTTGATTTCAAAACGAATTTTTATTTGTGAAATCAATTTTAAATAGATCTTCGCAAATAGGTTCATAAAACCTCCCAATATGCCAAAACAGTTCAGATTAAGGGAAAAATTTAATAAAGTATGCTTAAAACAACTAATAAAAAGCACATTTTGAGCAGCCTTAACAGAAGACAATTTGGCCCCACTAACTTTCATTACGAGTACTCATTAAATTTTTATTTACATTTCTTTTTTGTTCAACATTTAACTTTCAATGGTTTTAAGAGAAACAGCACTTGATAGACAGACTCTAAATTCGGAAAAAAACTGAAACAAAATTGGTTTATACACAGGCAGAGTAATTACACTGACCTGTTGGGAAGAGAAGACCCCGTTAGACAAGGAAAATATTAGGCCAGACAGAGAGGAAAATGCTTAGCCTCCTCCTCGTAATGCGAAAGGAGGCCACTTGGGAAAAAATTACACTACAGCAGTAATTTTGAAACCACTAAGAAGCAACAGAACTCTAACAAATCTCAGACTTCTGATAATTATAGTGTGATTAACAGTTCAACCTCACTTCGAATATTACAATACAATATAAAGAAAGAACCAATTCAGACACTTCAACATGGAATTCAAAACCTAAGAAATTAATGCATAGACGCTACCCTAAACATTCAAACATAATGTGAAGCGTTCACGTAAAATAAATAAGTAGTAAAACTCCAATATAAAGCAACATGTGAAAAGGGACCTACAAATTATAACATTCAAGCATTTCTAGTGAAAATAAAGTTAATATAAAACAAGAATTACCAGCCACAGATGTCTTTTTGCTCTGCACTATTTCTCCATTCTTTTTCTTTCATGATATGTTCTGCAATCCAAGAGTGCACAAAAATGATGACAAATTACACTAGAAGAGGCCAAGGATGGGGGAAGGAATCATTAGATTTTAACTACTTTGAAATTAAAGAATATCTATACACAAAGAGAAATATCTAATATTGTTTCTTAATATATAAAACTTCGAAAGTAGCCTTCTTTGTTCTAAATTCCAGCAATGTGCTACATTGTTACTAAAATCATGATTGCAGTCGATAGAAAAGCAAATGATTTTCCTTATACGACAGAAGTACAGTAAGCGAAAGAGGTTTTTAATGTATGGGTACAACATGAACAATGAAAGAAAAAAAAAATTATACAGTTATTACAGATACACAGAACAAAAGGGAAAATGATCTTCGAGAAAAGTAAATAATTTTAGCGCAGGTACAAAAATGGCACCGAAAGTCAATAAGCAGGTAATTTTAAATGACAAATAAACAAAATAAACTTTACTGTTAGCTTTGAAGCAGGTGTTATATATAAAACTATCTTAATTCACACACAGAATTAGTGACATAACAGATCAAAAAAGAGCTATACATATATACTTTTATGGCTTTTTTTTTTTTTTTTTTTTTTTTTTTAAGAAAGGGCTCAAAAACACCATTTTAAAAACAGATTTCGAAAAACATCTTGGAAACAAAAGTCATAAACCATCAAATAAATATTTCATTCAGAATTTTAATGCAAGAACCCTTTCTAATTTTAAGTTCTTTACTTAGGTACACTCATCCACGAGAGAGGACAGCTTAGTCTAATGTACAAGAAATTATCCTGTAATATTACCACGTCACTTTAATGAAATTATAGCAATATTTCACTCAGGGAAAGAACATATTGTCTAGCTGCCCGGGATCGAGCCCCGCTTTAATACAGCAAGCCAAAACACATCAAATGCCATTGAATGATATACCATTTTGAAATGTTGCAAAAAATTTAAATAAAATTTCGTGAATGAGCTAATGCAATTACCTATATACTAAAATTTTGACCAAAAATTCAACAAAACTAAGATACTCTTTTTTTCTTTCGAAGGAATCAAAGTCATATACTAATGTAGGGATGCTCAACTTATTGTACTATAAAACCTAAACATAGGAATGAAATTTTGTCAGCTATGTGAGATGTCCAATACCGAGAAATTCCATAAATTGTAGATTAGAACGTACCTCTCAAAACACAATTCAAATACTTTACTTTTAGTCTTGAAGCAGATGTTCTATATTAAACTGTCTTAGCTCACATACAGAATTAGTAATATAATAGCTCAAAATGTTGTAAGAACCAAACACGCATTATATAAACATAAAAATCTACATACATTTATTAGTGTTACGAGGGTTTATTCTGAAATATTATAATGTCACTTGCAGTGAAATGATAGAAATTTTCACTCAGGGAAGGGACATTCTGTCTGGCTGCCTGGGTTCCATCCCAGCTTCTGTTACAAAAGTTTCATAGAAGAATTTTAAAAATCTAGAAACAAAACTTATGAAGAAATTATTGACCATAATTGGTTCTATGATTTAGTCATTCTTACAGACATAATAACTAAAATCTTAAACTTGAGGGGGGAGGGAGAACTAAACTAAAGTTTTTGAATTTAAGGGTATTTTAAATTAATTTTAAATCAGAATTAATTTTGTAAAAATATTACACAAATATAAGGAATATACATTTTTACCATAAGGCAATGTACATTTTGCCACTTTGAAAATCTGGAGAACTAAAGCGTGAAATATAAGAAAACTGAAACAAACATTTGGAAAATCTCATCGAGCTTAAATTAGTTTCTAAATTAGATGTTTTGAGTGTATTTAAAATTAGGCCAACTACTACGTTCACTTCAAACCCATTACATAAGACTAGTGTTTAAGAAAAATGGTAAAAGATTGCAAATATGTTAACAATTCTACTGATCTAGAAATAGAAATAACTGGTTTTCATCCTAATTAAGATGAAGAATATCACAAAAAGCCATTTGAATAGTCCTAGATCAGAAAAATCATGAACTGTTAAACTTTTAAAAAGATAAATTCCTGCTTTTGATCTACCTAAAAATGTGAAAGAGGATTTTCAACAACAATCTTGTTAAAATCAATGTTCAGATACAGAATAACAAACAAACATCTGGATGACTGCATGGATTTAGCAATAACATCGCATGTACCAGAGGGAGAAAAAAAACTCTCAGAAGAAATGCAATGTTAAATTTCGCATTAAAATATGATTTCCCTGTATTTAATTTTCATCTTGCTGAATTTTTTTGTAAATAATACAAAGAGTATACCTTTTCTTTAAGATATTATACCACACATTTTTATACTTTGTGTAATGCACTTATAACTGAAATATTAAAAGTGCAATATATAATTGCAGCTAGCCAAAATTTTATAAACTTAAAATTCGCTCCCATTAAGTTAAAGTTGTTAATAACTGCACCAAGGGAAGGAATGCAATTTTATTTCTTTGTCTGTATTTGGTTTCATTTTCATATAGAAAGAGTTAAAAATAGGTTACCTAGGTAACAAAATTTAAACACACATTTTCAGGAAAAATTACAGAATAACAGATTTTGTTTCCCTGAAGACACAACACCTCGCTATTCCAGCTATGATACAGACTGCATACTGTCATAGAGAAATTCCTTTCTTAAACAGGGAATTCATATACTTTAATCTGTTTTTACACAAGTACTGTTTATGACTAATCCATGGTCCAGGAGTAAAATACTTTATAGTACACCCATCTAAATTTTTCTTATTTCCGGTCATCTGTATAGACTGTTTACCTATCACGACTAAACTCCCAATCTGCATTCCAAATAACTCATACAATTCTTCAAGTCATATTTCATAGTCTATCATTTTTAATACCGCAGGTACTTGCTGAGCGCAGACTTGTAAAGCATGATTTCGCGTATAGCAGTACCTTAAAAGATCCCATTTTATTTGTCCACTGCTAGAATTTCATTCATATGTGGTGCAACATTCATCCATCAACACCGGAAAGAATTTATCTGCTACTTTAAACAATTTCCATCGACTGAAAATGAAGTCGGAAAAATCTTACAAATTTCAAAAGCAATCGATGCCGAAGAATTTTCACATATGAAAGACAGAGAAGTCAAACAATGAATCAGAAAATTACAAAAGAAGAATTGGGGTTTTATAAAACCCCTTGATAATAAAAGCGCTCATTATGAAGAAGAGCTTTTAACTGAAGATAAGATGAAGAAATTGTTAAATAACACAAAAAGCAATGTCTGATCTTCTAGCGAAGAATTACCCAATTAAAGAAAAAACATGTGCTCTTTACAGCGGCACGCATACAGTTGCATCAATCATTCTTATAAGCAAAAGACATCAGCTTTCTCAAAAAATATTTCTGTCATGCATTTGCCACAAGAGAACGGAAAGAAGTCCAAAAGAAACTTTCAGAGTGCTTTGCAAAACAAAGTGGAAAGTTATTCTGCAGAATTTTACTTCGATAATAATAAAGCATCTCTGATTTGATTTCAAAACGAATTTTTATTTGTGAAATCAATTTTAAATAGATCTTCGCAAATAGGTTCATAAAACCTCCCAATATGCCAAAACAGTTCAGATTAAGGGAAAAATTTAATAAAGTATGCTTAAAACAACTAATAAAAAGCACATTTTGAGCAGCCTTAACAGAAGACAATTTGGCCCCACTAACTTTCATTACGAGTACTCATTAAATTTTTATTTACATTTCTTTTTTGTTCAACATTTAACTTTCAATGGTTTTAAGAGAAACAGCACTTGATAGACAGACTCTAAATTCGGAAAAAAACTGAAACAAAATTGGTTTATACACAGGCAGAGTAATTACACTGACCTGTTGGGAAGAGAAGACCCCGTTAGACAAGGAAAATATTAGGCCAGACAGAGAGGAAAATGCTTAGCCTCCTCCTCGTAATGCGAAAGGAGGCCACTTGGGAAAAAATTACACTACAGCAGTAATTTTGAAACCACTAAGAAGCAACAGAACTCTAAAAAATCTCAGACTTCTGATAATTATAGTGTGATTAACAGTTCAACCTCACTTCGAATATTACAATACAATATAAAGAAAGAACCAATTCAGACACTTCAACATGGAATTCAAAACCTAAGAAATTAATGCATAGACGCTACCCTAAACATTCAAACATAATGTGAAGCGTTCACGTAAAATAAATAAGTAGTAAAACTCCAATATAAAGCAACATGTGAAAAGGGACCTACAAATTATAACATTCAAGCATTTCTAGTGAAAATAAAGTTAATATAAAACAAGAATTACCAGCCACAGATGTCTTTTTGCTCTGCACTATTTCTCCATTCTTTTTCTTTCATGATATGTTCTGCAATCCAAGAGTGCACAAAAATGATGACAAATTACACTAGAAGAGGCCAAGGATGGGGGAAGGAATCATTAGATTTTAACTACTTTGAAATTAAAGAATATCTATACACAAAGAGAAATATCTAATATTGTTTCTTAATATATAAAACTTCGAAAGTAGCCTTCTTTGTTCTAAATTCCAGCAATGTGCTACATTGTTACTAAAATCATGATTGCAGTCGATAGAAAAGCAAATGATTTTCCTTATACGACAGAAGTACAGTAAGCGAAAGAGGTTTTTAATGTATGGGTACAACATGAACAATGAAAGAAAAAAAAATTATACAGTTATTACAGATACACAGAACAAAAGGGAAAATGATCTTCGAGAAAAGTAAATAATTTTAGCGCAGGTACAAAAATGGCACCGAAAGTCAATAAGCAGGTAATTTTAAATGACAAATAAACAAAATAAACTTTACTGTTAGCTTTGAAGCAGGTGTTATATATAAAACTATCTTAATTCACACACAGAATTAGTGACATAACAGATCAAAAAAGAGTAAGAATCAAACTCGCAATATATTGACATTAAAAGAGCTATACATATATACTTTTATGGCTTTTTTTTTTTTTTTTTTTTTTTTTTTTTTAAGAAAGGGCTCAAAAACACCATTTTAAAAACAGATTTCGAAAAACATCTTGGAAACAAAAGTCATAAACCATCAAATAAATATTTCATTCAGAATTTTAATGCAAGAACCCTTTCTAATTTTAAGTTCTTTACTTAGGTACACTCATCCACGAGAGAGGACAGCTTAGTCTAATGTACAAGAAATTATCCTGTAATATTACCACGTCACTTTAATGAAATTATAGCAATATTTCACTCAGGAAAGAACATATTGTCTAGCTGCCCAGGATCGAGCCCCGCTTTAATACAGCAAGCCAAAACACATCAAATGCCATTGAATGATATACCATTTTGAAATGTTGCAAAAAATTTAAATAAAATTTCGTGAATGAGCTAATGCAATTACCTATATACTAAAATTTTGACCAAAAATTCAACAAAACTAAGATACTCCTTTTTTCTTTCGAAGGAATCAAAGTCATATACTAATGTAGGGATGCTCAACTTATTGTACTATAAAACCTAAACATAGGAATGAAATTTTGTCAGCTATGTGAGATGTCCAATACCGAGAAATTCCATAAATTGTAGATTAGAACGTACCTCTCAAAACACAATTCAAATACTTTACTTTTAGTCTTGAAGCAGATGTTCTATATTAAACTGTCTTAGCTCACATACAGAATTAGTAATATAATAGCTCAAAATGTTGTAAGAACCAAACACGCATTATATAAACATTAAAAAAAAAAAAAAATCTACATACATTTATTAGTGTTACGAGGGTTTATTCTGAAATATTATAATGTCACTTGCAGTGAAATGATAGAAATTTTCACTCAGGGAAGGGACATTCTGTCTGGCTGCCTGGGTTCCATCCCAGCTTCTGTTACAAAAGTTTCATAGAAGAATTTTAAAAATCTAGAAACAAAACTTATGAAGAAATTATTGACCATAATTGGTTCTATGATTTAGTCATTCTTACAGACATAATAACTAAAATCTTAAACTTGAGGGGGGAGGGAGAACTAAACTAAAGTTTTTGAATTTAAGGGTATTTTAAATTAATTTTAAATCAGAATTAATTTTGTAAAAATATTACACAAATATAAGGAATATACATTTTTACCATAATGCAATGTACATTTTGCCACTTTGAAAATCTGGAGAACTAAAGCGTGAAATATAAGAAAACTGAAACAAACATTTGGAAAATCTCATCGAGCTTAAATTAGATGTTTTGAGTGTATTTAAAATTAGGCCAACTACTACGTTCACTTCAAACCCATTACATAAGACTAGTGTTTAAGAAAAATGGTAAAAGATTGCAAATATGTTAACAATTCTACTGATCTAGAAATAGAAATAACTGGTTTTCATCCTAATTAAGATGAAGAATATCACAAAAAGCCATTTGAATAGTCCTAGATCAGAAAAATCATGAACTGTTAAACTTTTAAAAAGATAAATTCCTGCTTTTGATCTACCTAAAAATGTGAAAGAGGATTTTCAACAACAATCTTGTTAAAATCAATGTTCAGATACAGAATAACAAACAAACATCTGGACGACTGCATGGATTTAGCAATAACATCGCATGTACCAGAGGGAGAAAAAAAACTCTCAGAAGAAATGCAATGTTAAATTTCACATTAAAATATGATTTCCCTGTATTTAATTTTCATCTTGCTGAATTTTTTTGTAAATAATACAAAGAGTATACCTTTTCTTTAAGATATTATACCACACATTTTTATACTTTGTGTAATGCACTTATAACTGAAATATTAAAAGTGCAATATATAATTGCAGCTAGCCAAAATTTTATAAACTTAAAATTGGCTCCCATTAAGTTAAAGTTGTTAATAACTGCACCAAGGGAAGGAATGCAATTTTATTTCTTTGTCTGTAATTGGTTTCATTTTCATATAGAAAGAGTTAAAAATAGGTTACCTAGGTAACAAAATTTAAACACACATTTTCAGGAAAAATTACAGAATAACAGATTTTGTTTCCCTGAAGACACAACACCTCGCTATTCCAGCTATGATACAGACTGCATACTGTCATAGAGAAATTCCTTTCTTAAACAGGGAATTCATATACTTTAATCTGTTTTTACACAAGTACTGTTTATGACTAATCCATGGTCCAGGAGTAAAATACTTTATAGTACACCCATCTAAATTTTTCTTATTTCCGGTCATCTGTATAGACTGTTTACCTATCACGACTAAACTCCCAATCTGCATTCCAAATAACTCATACAATTCTTCAAGTCATATTTCATAGTCTATCATTTTTGATACCGCAGGTACTTGCTGAGCGCAGACTTGTAAAGCATGATTTCGCGTATAGCAGTACCTTAAAAGATCCCATTTTATTTGTCCACTGCTAGAATTTCATTCATATGTGGTGCAACATTCATCCATCAACACCGGAAAGAATTTATCTGCTACTTTAAACAATTTCCATCGACTGAAAATGAAGTCCGAAAAATCTTACAAATTTCAAAAGCAATCGATGCCGAAGAATTTTCACATATGAAAGACAGAGAAGTCAAACAATGAATCAGAAAATTACAAAAGAAGAATTGGGGTTTTATAAAACCCCTTGATAATAAAAGCGCTCATTATGAAGAAGAGCTTTTAACTGAAGATAAGATGAAGAAATTGTTAAATAACACAAAAAGCAATGTCTGATCTTCTAGCGAAGAATTACCCAATTAAAGAAAAAACATGTGCTCTTTACAGCGGCACGCATACAGTTGCATCAATCATTCTTATAAGCAAAAGACATCAGCTTTCTCAAAAAATATTTCTGTCATGCATTTGCCACAAGAGAACGGAAAGAAGTCCAAAAGAAACTTTCAGAGTGCTTTGCAAAACAAAGTGGAAAGTTATTCTGCAGAATTTTACTTCGATAATAATAAAGCATCTCTGATTTGATTTCAAAACGAATTTTTATTTGTGAAATCAATTTTAAATAGATCTTCGCAAATAGGTTCATAAAACCTCCCAATATGCCAAAATAGTTCAGATTAAGGGAAAAATTTAATAAAGTATGCTTAAAACAACTAATAAAAAGCACATTTTGAGCAGCCTTAACAGAAGACAATTTGGCCCCACTAACTTTCATTACGAGTACTCATTAAATTTTTATTTACATTTCTTTTTTGTTCAACATTTAACTTTCAATGGTTTTAAGAGAAACAGCACTTGATAGACAGACTCTAAATTCGGAAAAAAACTGAAACAAAATTGGTTTATACACAGGCAGAGTAATTACACTGACCTGTTGGGAAGAGAAGACCCCGTTAGACAAGGAAAATATTAGGCCAGACAGAGAGGAAAATGCTTAGCCTCCTCCTCGTAATGCGAAAGGAGGCCACTTGGGAAAAAATTACACTACAGCAGTAATTTTGAAACCACTAAGAAGCAACAGAACTCTAAAAAATCTCAGACTTCTGATAATTATAGTGTGATTAACAGTTCAACCTCACTTCGAATATTACAATACAATATAAAGAAAGAACCAATTCAGACACTTCAATATGGAATTCAAAACCTAAGAAATTAATGCATAGACGCTACCCTACACATTCAAACATAATGTGAAGCGTTCACGTAAAATAAACAAGTAGTAAAACTCCAATATAAAGCAACATGTGAAAAGGGACCTACAAATTATAACATTCAAGCATTTCTAGTGAAAATAAAGTTAATATAAAACAAGAATTACCAGCCACAGATGTCTTTTTGCTCTGCACTATTTCTCCATTCTTTTTCTTTCATGATATGTTCTGCAATCCAAGAGTGCACAAAAATGATGACAAATTACACTAGAAGAGGCCAAGGATGGGGGAAGGAATCATTAGATTTTAACTACTTTGAAATTAAAGAATATCTATACACAAAGAGAAATATCTAATATTGTTTCTTAATATATAAAACTTCGAAAGTAGCCTTCTTTGTTTTAAATTCCAGCAATGTGCTACATTGTTACTAAAATCATGATTGCAGTCGATAGAAAAGCAAATGATTTTCCTTATACGACAGAAGTACAGTAAGCGAAAGAGGTTTTTAATGTATGGGTACAACATGAACAATGAAAGAAAAAAAAATTATACAGTTATTACAGATACACAGAATAAAAAGGGAAAATAATCTACGAGAAAAGTAAATAATTTTAGCGCAGGTACAAAAATGGCACCGAAAGTCAATAAGCAGGTAATTTTAAATGACAAATAAACAAAATAAACTTTACTGTTAGCTTTGAAGCAGGTGTTATATATAAAACTATCTTAATTCACACACAGAATTAGTGACATAACAGATCAAAAAAGAGTAAGAATCAAACTCGCAATATATTGACATTAAAAGAACTATACATATATACTTTTATGGCTTTTTTTTTTTTTTTTTTTTTTTTTTTTTTTAAGAAAGGGCTCAAAAACACCATTCTAAAAACAGATTTCGAAAAACATCTTGGAAACAAAAGTCATAAACCATCAAATAAATATTTCATTCAGAATTTTAATGCAAGAACCCTTTCTAATTTTAAGTTCTTTACTTAGGTACACTCATCCACGAGAGAGGACAGCTTAGTCTAATGTACAAGAAATTATCCTGTAATATTACCACGTCACTTTAATGAAATTATAGCAATATTTCACTCAGGGAAAGAACATATTGTCTAGCTGCCCGGGATCGAGCCCCGCTTTAATACAGCAAGCCAAAACACATCAAATGCCATTGAATGATATACCATTTTGAAATGTTGCAAAAAATTTAAATAAAATTTCGTGAATGAGCTAATGCAATTACCTATATACTAAAATTTTGACCAAAAATTCAACAAAACTAAGATACTCTTTTTTTCTTTCGAAGGAATCAAAGTCATATACTAATGTAGGGATGCTCAACTTATTGTACTATAAAACCTAAACATAGGAATGAAATTTTGTCAGCTATGTGAGATGTCCAATACCGAGAAATTCCATAAATTGTAGATTAGAACGTACCTCTCAAAACACAATTCAAATACTTTACTTTTAGTCTTGAAGCAGATGTTCTATATTAAACTGTCTTAGCTCACATACAGAATTAGTAATATAATAGCTCAAAATGTTGTAAGAACCAAACACGCATTATATAAACATTAAAAAAAAAAAAATCTACATACATTTATTAGTGTTACGAGGGTTTATTCTGAAATATTATAATGTCACTTGCAGTGAAATGATAGAAATTTTCACTCAGGGAAGGGACATTCTGTCTGGCTGCCTGGGTTCCATCCCAGCTTCTGTTACAAAAGTTTCATAGAAGAATTTTAAAAATCTAGAAACGAAACTTATGAAGAAATTATTGACCATAATTGGTTCTATGATTTAGTCATTCTTACAGACATAATAACTAAAATCTTAAACTTGAGGGGGGAGGGAGAACTAAACTAAAGTTTTTGAATTTAAGGGTATTTTAAATTAATTTTAAATCAGAATTAATTTTGTAAAAATATTACACAAATATAAGGAATATACATTTTTACCATAATGCAATGTACATTTTGCCACTTTGAAAATCTGGAGAACTAAAGCGTGAAATATAAGAAAACTGAAACAAACATTTGGAAAATCTCATCGAGCTTAAATTAGATGTTTTGAGTGTATTTAAAATTAGGCCAACTACTACGTTCACTTCAAACCCATTACATAAGACTAGTGTTTAAGAAAAATGGTAAAAGATTGCAAATATGTTAACAATTCTACTGATCTAGAAATAGAAATAACTGGTTTTCATCCTAATTAAGATGAAGAATATCACAAAAAGCCATTTGAATAGTCCTAGATCAGAAAAATCATGAACTGTTAAACTTTTAAAAAGATAAATTCCTGCTTTTGATCTACCTAAAAATGTGAAAGAGGATTTTCAACAACAATCTTGTTAAAATCAATGTTCAGATACAGAATAACAAACAAACATCTGGACGACTGCATGGATTTAGCAATAACATCGCATGTACCAGAGGGAGAAAAAAAACTCTCAGAAGAAATGCAATGTTAAATTTCACATTAAAATATGATTTCCCTGTATTTAATTTTCATCTTGCTGAATTTTTTTGTAAATAATACAAAGAGTATACCTTTTCTTTAAGATATTATACCACACATTTTTATACTTTGTGTAATGCACTTATAACTGAAATATTAAAAGTGCAATATATAATTGCAGCTAGCCAAAATTTAATAAACTTAAAATTGGCTCCCATTAAGTTAAAGTTGTTAATAACTGCACCAAGGGAAGGAATGCAATTTTATTTCTTTGTCTGTATTTGGTTTCATTTTCATATAGAAAGATTTAAAAATAGGTTACCTAGGTAACAAAATTTAAACACACATTTTCAGGAAAAATTACAGAATAACAGATTTTGTTTCCCTGAAGACACAACACCTCGCTATTCCAGCTATGATACAGACTGCATACTGTCATAGAGAAATTCCTTTCTTAAACAGGGAATTCATATACTTTAATCTGTTTTTACACAAGTACTGTTTATGACTAATCCATGGTCCAGGAGTAAAATACTTTATAGTACACCCATCTAAATTTTTCTTATTTCCGATCATCTGTATAGACTGTTTACCTATCACGACTAAACTCCCAATCTGCATTCCAAATAACTCATACAATTCTTCAAGTCATATTTCATAGTCTATCATTTTTAATACCGCAGGTACTTGCTGAGCGCAGACTTGTAAAGCATGATTTCGCGTATAGCAGTACCTTAAAAGATCCCATTTTATTTGTCCACTGCTAGAATTTCATTCATACGTGGTGCAACATTCATCCATCAACACCGGAAAGAATTTATCTGCTACTTTAAACAATTTCCATCGACTGAAAATGAAGTCCGAAAAATCTTACAAATTTCAAAAGCAATCGATGCCGAAGAATTTTCACATATGAAAGACAGAGAAGTCAAACAATGAATCAGAAAATTACAAAAGAAGAATTGGGGTTTTATAAAACCCCTTGATAATAAAAGCGCTCATTATGAAGAAGAGCTTTTAACTGAAGATAAGATGAAGAAATTGTTAAATAACACAAAAAGCAATGTCTGATCTTCTAGCGAAGAATTACCCAATTAAAGAAAAAACATGTGCTCTTTACAGCGGCACGCATACAGTTGCATCAATCATTCTTATAAGCAAAAGACATCAGCTTTCTCAAAAAATATTTCTGTCATGCATTTGCCACAAGAGAACGGAAAAGTCCAAAAGAAACTTTCAGAGTGCTTTGCAAAACAAAGTGGAAAGTTATTCTGCAGAATTTTACTTCGATAATAATAAAACATCTCTGATTTGATTTCAAAACGAATTTTTATTTGTGAAATCAATTTTAAATAGATATTCGCAAATAGGTTCATAAAACCTCCCAATATGCCAAAATAGTTCAGATAAAGGGAAAAATTTAATAAAGTATGCTTAAAACAACTAATAAAAAGCACATTTTGAGCAGCCTTAACAGAAGACAATTTGGCCCCACTAACTTTCATTACGAGTACTCATTAAATTTTTATTTACATTTCTTTTTTGTTCAACATTTAACTTTCAATGGTTTTAAGAGAAACAGCACTTGATAGACAGACTCTAAATTCGGAAAAAAACTGAAACAAAATTGGTTTATACACAGGCAGAGTAATTACACTGACCTGTTGGGAAGAGAAGACCCCGTTAGACAAGGAAAATATTAGGCCAGACAGAGAGGAAAATGCTTAGCCTCCTCCTCGTAATGCGAAAGGAGGCCACTTGGGAAAAAATTACACTACAGCAGTAATTTTGAAACCACTAAGAAGCAACAGAACTCTAAAAAATCTCAGACTTCTGATAATTATAGTGTGATTAACAGTTCAACCTCACTTCGAATATTACAATACAATATAAAGAAAGAACCAATTCAGACACTTCAATATGGAATTCAAAACCTAAGAAATTAATGCATAGACGCTACCCTACACATTCAAACATAATGTGAAGCGTTCACGTAAAATAAATAAGTAGTAAAACTCCAATATAAAGCAACATGTGAAAAGGGACCTACAAATTATAACATTCAAGCATTTCTAGTGAAAATAAAGTTAATATAAAACAAGAATTACCAGCCACAGATGTCTTTTTGCTCTGCACTATTTCTCCATTCTTTTTCTTTCATGATATGTTCTGCAATCCAAGAGTGCACAAAAATGATGACAAATTACACTAGAAGAGGCCAAGGATGGGGGAAGGAATCATTAGATTTTAACTACTTTGAAATTAAAGAATATCTATACACAAAGAGAAATATCTAATATTGTTTCTTAATATATAAAACTTCGAAAGTAGCCTTCTTTGTTTTAAATTCCAGCAATGTGCTACATTGTTACTAAAATCATGATTGCAGTCGATAGAAAAGCAAATGATTTTCCTTATACGACAGAAGTACAGTAAGCGAAAGAGGTTTTTAATGTATGGGTACAACATGAACAATGAAAGAAAAAAAAATTATACAGTTATTACAGATACACAGAATAAAAAGGGAAAATAATCTACGAGAAAAGTAAATAATTTTAGCGCAGGTACAAAAATGGCACCGAAAGTCAATAAGCAGGTAATTTTAAATGACAAATAAACAAAATAAACTTTACTGTTAGCTTTGAAGCAGGTGTTATATATAAAACTATCTTAATTCACACACAGAATTAGTGACATAACAGATCAAAAAAGAGTAAGAATCAAACTCGCAATATATTGACATTAAAAGAACTATACATATATACTTTTATGGCTTTTTTTTTTTTTTTTTTTTTTTTTTTTTTTTAAGAAAGGGCTCAAAAACACCATTCTAAAAACAGATTTCGAAAAACATCTTGGAAACAAAAGTCATAAACCATCAAATAAATATTTCATTCAGAATTTTAATGCAAGAACCCTTTCTAATTTTAAGTTCTTTACTTAGGTACACTCATCCACGAGAGAGGACAGCTTAGTCTAATGTACAAGAAATTATCCTGTAATATTACCACGTCACTTTAATGAAATTATAGCAATATTTCACTCAGGGAAAGAACATATTGTCTAGCTGCCCGGGATCGAGCCCCGCTTTAATACAGCAAGCCAAAACACATCAAATGCCATTGAATGATATACCATTTTGAAATGTTGCAAAAAATTTAAATAAAATTTCGTGAATGAGCTAATGCAATTACCTATATACTAAAATTTTGACCAAAAATTCAACAAAACTAAGATACTCTTTTTTTCTTTCGAAGGAATCAAAGTCATATACTAATGTAGGGATGCTCAACTTATTGTACTATAAAACCTAAACATAGGAATGAAATTTTGTCAGCTATGTGAGATGTCCAATACCGAGAAATTCCATTAATTGTAGATTAGAACGTACCTCTCAAAACACAATTCAAATACTTTACTTTTAGTCTTGAAGCAGATGTTCTATATTAAACTGTCTTAGCTCACATACAGAATTAGTAATATAATAGCTCAAAATGTTGTAAGAACCAAACACGCATTATATAAACATTAAAAAAAAAAAAATCTACATACATTTATTAGTGTTACGAGGGTTTATTCTGAAATATTATAATGTCACTTGCAGTGAAATGATAGAAATTTTCACTCAGGGAAGGGACATTCTGTCTGGCTGCCTGGGTTCCATCCCAGCTTCTGTTACAAAAGTTTCATAGAAGAATTTTAAAAATCTAGAAACGAAACTTATGAAGAAATTATTGACCATAATTGGTTCTATGATTTAGTCATTCTTACAGACATAATAACTAAAATCTTAAACTTGAGGGGGGAGGGAGAACTAAACTAAAGTTTTTGAATTTAAGGGTATTTTAAATTAATTTTAAATCAGAATTAATTTTGTAAAAATATTACACAAATATAAGGAATATACATTTTTACCATAATGCAATGTACATTTTGCCACTTTGAAAATCTGGAGAACTAAAGCGTGAAATATAAGAAAACTGAAACAAACATTTGGAAAATCTCATCGAGCTTAAATTAGATGTTTTGAGTGTATTTAAAATTAGGCCAACTACTACGTTCACTTCAAACCCATTACATAAGACTAGTGTTTAAGAAAAATGGTAAAAGATTGCAAATATGTTAACAATTCTACTGATCTAGAAATAGAAATAACTGGTTTTCATCCTAATTAAGATGAAGAATATCACAAAAAGCCATTTGAATAGTCCTAGATCAGAAAAATCATGAACTGTTAAACTTTTAAAAAGATAAATTCCTGCTTTTGATCTACCTAAAAATGTGAAAGAGGATTTTCAACAACAATCTTGTTAAAATCAATGTTCAGATACAGAATAACAAACAAACATCTGGACGACTGCATGGATTTAGCAATAACATCGCATGTACCAGAGGGAGAAAAAAAAAAAAAAACTCTCAGAAGAAATGCAATGTTAAATTTCACATTAAAATATGATTTCCCTGTATTTAATTTTCATCTTGCTGAATTTTTTTGTAAATAATACAAAGAGTATACCTTTTCTTTAAGATATTATACCACACATTTTTATACTTTGTGTAATGCACTTATAACTGAAATATTAAAAGTGCAATATATAATTGCAGCTAGCCAAAATTTTATAAACTTAAAATTGGCTCCCATTAAGTTAAAGTTGTTAATAACTGCACCAAGGGAAGGAATGTAATTTTATTTCTTTGTCTGTATTTGGTTTCATTTTCATATAGAAAGATTTAAAAATAGGTTACCTAGGTAACAAAATTTAAACACACATTTTCAGGAAAAATTACAGAATAACAGATTTTGTTTCCCTCAAGACACAACACCTCGCTATTCCAGCTATGATACAGACTGCATACTGTCATAGAGAAATTCCTTTCTTAAACAGGGAATTCATATACTTTAATCTGTTTTTACACAAGTACTGTTTATGACTAATCCATGGTCCAGGAGTAAAATACTTTATAGTACACCCATCTAAATTTTTATTATTTCCGGTCATCTGTATAGACTGTTTACCTATCACGACTAAACTCCCAATCTGCATTCCAAATAACTCATACAATTCTTCAAGTCATATTTCATAGTCTATCATTTTTAATACCGCAGGTACTTGCTGAGCGCAGACTTGTAAAGCATGATTTCGCATATAGCAGTACCTTAAAAGATCCCATTTTATTTGTCCACTGCTAGAATTTCATTCATACGTGGTGCAACATTCATCCATCAACACCGGAAAGAATTTATCTGCTACTTTAAACAATTTCCATCGACTGAAAATGAAGTCCGAAAAATCTTACAAATTTCAAAAGCAATCGATGCCGAAGAATTTTCACATATGAAAGACAGAGAAGTCAAACAATGAATCAGAAAATTACAAAAGAAGAATTGGGGTCTTATAAAACCCCTTGACAATAAAAGCGCTCATTATGAAGAAGAGCTTTTAACTGAAGATAAGATGAAGAAATTGTTAAATAACACAAAAAGCAATGTCTGATCTTCTAGCGAAGAATTACCCAATTAAAGAAAAAACATGTGCTCTTTACAGCGGCACGCATACAGTTGCATCAATCATTCTTATAAGCAAAAGACATCAGCTTTCTCAAAAAATATTTCTGTCATGCATTTGCCACAAGAGAACGGAAAGAAGTCCAAAAGAAACTTTCAGAGTGCTTTGCAAAACAAAGTGGAAAGTTATTCTGCAGAATTTTACTTCGATATTAATAAAACATCTCTGATTTGATTTCAAAACGAATTTTTATTTGTGAAATCAATTTTAAATAGATCTTCGCAAATAGGTTCATAAAACCTCCCAATATGCCAAAATAGTTCAGATTAAGGGAAAAATTTAATAAAGTATGCTTAAAACAACTAATAAAAAGCACATTTTGAGCAGCCTTAACAGAAGACAATTTGGCCCCACTAACTTTCATTACGAGTACTCATTAAATTTTTATTTACATTTCTTTTTTGTTCAACATTTAACTTTCAATGGTTTTAAGAGAAACAGCACTTGATAGACTCTAAATTCGGAAAAAAACTGAAACAAAATTGGTTTATACACAGGCAGAGTAATTACACTGACCTGTTGGGAAGAGAAGACCCCGTTAGACAAGGAAAATATTAGGCCAGACAGAGAGGAAAATGCTTAGCTTCCTCCTCGTAATGCGAAAGGAGGCCACTTGGGAAAAAATTACACTACAGCAGTAATTTTGAAACCACTAAGAAGCAACAGAACTCTAACAAATCTCAGACTTCTGATAATTATAGTGTGATTAACAGTTCAACCTCACTTCGAATATTACAATACAATATAAAGAAAGAACCAATTCAGACACTTCAATATGGAATTCAAAACCTAAGAAATTAATGCATAGACGCTACCCTAAACATTAAAACATAATGTGAAGCGTTCACGTAAAATAAACAAGTAGTAAAACTCCAATATAAAGCAACATGTGAAAAGGGACCTACAAATTATAACATTCAAGCATTTCTAGTGAAAATAAAGTTAATATAAAACAAGAATTACCAGCCACAGATGTCTTTTTGCTCTGCACTATTTCTCCATTCTTTTTCTTTCATGATATGTTCTGCAATCCAAGAGTGCACAAAAATGATGACAAATTACACTAGAAGAGGCCAAGGATGCGGGAAGGAATCATTAGATTTTAACTACTTTGAAATTAAAGAATATCTATACACAAAGAGAAATATCTAATATTGTTTCTTAATATATAAAACTTCGAAAGTAGCCTTCTTTGTTTTAAATTCCAGCAATGTGCTACATTGTTACTAAAATCATGATTGCAGTCGATAGAAAAGCAAATGATTTTCCTTATACGACAGAAGTACAGTAAGCGAAAGAGGTTTTTAATGTATGGGTACAACATGAACAATGAAAGAAAAAAAAAATTATACAGTTATTACAGATACACAGAATAAAAGGGAAAATGATCTTCGAGAAAAGTAAATAATTTTAGCGCAGGTACAAAAATGGCACCGAAAGTCAATAAGCAGGTAATTTTAAATGACAAATAAACAAAATAAACTTTACTGTTAGCTTTGAAGCAGGTGTTATATATAAAACTATCTTAATTCACACACAGAATTAGTGACATAACAGATCAAAAAAGAGTAAGAATCAAACTCGCAATATATTGACATTAAAAGAGCTATACATATATACTTTTATGGCTTTTTTTTTTTTTTTTTTTTTTTAGAAAGGGCTCAAAAACACCATTCTAAAAACAGATTTCGAAAAACATCTTGGAAACAAAAGTCATAAACCATAAAATAAATATTTCATTCAGAATTTTAACGCAAGAACCCTTTCTAATTTTAAGTTCTTTACTTAGGTACACTCATCCACGAGAGAGGACAGCTTAGTCCAATGTACAAGAAATTATCCTGTAATATTAACCACGTCACTTTAATGAAATTATAGCAATATTTCACTCAGGGAAAGAACATATTGTCTAGCTGCCCGGGATCGAGCCCCGCTTTAATACAGCAAGCCAAAACACATCAAATGCCATTGAATGATATACCATTTTGAAATGTTGCAAAAAATTTAAATAAAATTTCGTGAATGAGCTAATGCAATTACCTATATACTAAAATTTTGACCAAAAATTCAACAAAACTAAGATACTCTTTTTTTCTTTCGAAGGAATCAAAGTCATATACTAATGTAGGGATGCTCAACTTATTGTACTATAAAACCTAAACATAGGAATGAAATTTTGTCAGCTATGTGAGATGTCCAATACCGAGAAATTCCATTAATTGTAGATTAGAACGTACCTCTCAAAACACACGAAAGGTAAAACACAATTCAAATACTTTACTTTTAGTCTTGAAGCAGATGTTCTATATTAAACTGTCTTAGCTCACATACAGAATTAGTAATATAATAGCTCAAAATGTTGTAAGAACCAAACACGCATTATATAAACATTAAAAAAAAATCTACATACATTTATTAGTGTTACGAGGGTTTATTCTGAAATATTATAATGTCACTTGCAGTGAAATGATAGAAATTTTCACTCACGGAAGGGACATTCTGTCTGGCTGCCTGGGTTCCATCCCAGCTTCTGTTACAAAAGTTTCATAGAAGAATTTTAAAAATCTAGAAACGAAACTTACGAAGAAATTATTGACCATAATTGGTTCTATGATTTAGTCATTCTTACAGACATAATAACTAAAATCTTAAACTTGAGGGGGGAGGGAGAACTAAACTAAAGTTTTTGAATTTAAGGGTATTTTAAATTAATTTTAAATCAGAATTAATTTTGTAAAAATATTACACAAATATAAGGAATATACATTTTTACCATAATGCAATGTACATTTTGCCACTTTGAAAATCTGGAGAACTAAAGCGTGAAATATAAGAAAACTGAAACAAACATTTGGAAAATCTCATCGAGCTTAAATTAGTTTCTAAATTAGATGTTTTGAGTGTATTTAAAATTAGGCCAACTACTACGTTCACTTCAAACCCATTACATAAGACTAGTGTTTAAGAAAAATGGTAAAAGATTGCAAATATGTTAACAATTCTACTGATCTAGAAATAGAAATAACTGGTTTTCATCCTAATTAAGATGAAGAATATCACAAAAAGCCATTTGAATAGTCCTAGATCAGAAAAATCATGAACTGTTAAACTTTTAAAAAGATAAATTCCTGCTTTTGATCTACCTAAATATGTGAAAGAGGATTTTCAACAACAATCTTGTTAAAATCAATGTTCAGATACAGAATAACAAACAAACATCTGGACGACTGCATGGATTTAGCAATAACATCGCATGTACCAGAGGGAGAAAAAAAACTCTCAGAAGAAATGCAATGTTAAATTTCACATTAAAATATGATTTCCCTGTATTTAATTTTCATCTTGCTGAATTTTTTTGTAAATAATACAAAGAGTACACTTTTTCTTTAAGATATTATACCACACATTTTTAAACTTTGTGTAATGCACTTATAACTGAAATATTAAAAGTGCAATATATAATTGCAGCTAGCCAAAATTTTATAAACTTAAAATTGGCTCCCATTAAGTTAAAGTTGTTAATAACTGCACCAAGGGAAGGAATGCAATTTTATTTCTTTGTCTGTATTTGGTTTCATTTTCATATAGAAAGAGTTAAAAATAGGTTACCTAGGTAACAAAATTTAAACACACATTTTCAGGAAAAATTACAGAATAACAGATTTTGTTTCCCTGAAGACACAACACCTCGCTATTCCAGCTATGATACAGACTGCATACTGTCATAGAGAAATTCCTTTCTTAAACAGGGAATTCATATACTTTAATCTGTTTTTACACAAGTACTGTTTATGACTAATCCATGGTCCAGGAGTAAAATACTTTATAGTACACCCATCTAAATTTTTATTATTTCCGGTCATCTGTATAGACTGTTTACCTATCACGACTAAACTCCCAATCTGCATTCCAAATAACTCATACAATTCTTCAAGTCATATTTCATAGTCTATCATTTTTAATACCGCAGGTACTTGCTGAGCGCAGACTTGTAAAGCATGATTTCGCATATAGCAGTACCTTAAAAGATCCCATTTTATTTGTCCACTGCTAGAATTTCATTCATACGTGGTGCAACATTCATCCATCAACACCGGAAAGAATTTATCTGCTACTTTAAACAATTTCCATCGACTGAAAATGAAGTCCGAAAAATCTTACAAATTTCAAAAGCAATCGATGCCGAAGAATTTTCACATATGAAAGACAGAGAAGTCAAACAATGAATCAGAAAATTACAAAAGAAGAATTGGGGTCTTATAAAACCCCTTGATAATAAAAGCGCTCATTATGAAGAAGAGCTTTTAACTGAAGATAAGATGAAGAAATTGTTAAATAACACAAAAAGCAATGTCTGATCTTCTAGCGAAGAATTACCCAATTAAAGAAAAAACATGTGCTCTTTACAGCGGCACGCATACAGTTGCATCAATCATTCTTATAAGCAAAAGACATCAGCTTTCTCAAAAAATATTTCTGTCATGCATTTGCCACAAGAGAACGGAAAGAAGTCCAAAAGAAACTTTCAGAGTGCTTTGCAAAACAAAGTGGAAAGTTATTCTGCAGAATTTTACTTCGATAATAATAAAACATCTCTGATTTGATTTCAAAACAAATTTTTATTTGTGAAATCAATTTTAAATAGATCTTCGCAAATAGGTTCATAAAACCTCCCAATATGGCAAAATAGTTCAGATTAAGGGAAAAATTTAATAAAGTATGCTTAAAACAACTAATAAAAAGCACATTTTGAGCAGCCTTAACAGAAGACAATTTGGCCCCACTAACTTTCATTACGAGTACTCATTAAATTTTTATTTACATTTCTTTTTTGTTCAACATTTAACTTTCAATGGTTTTAAGAGAAACAGCACTTGATAGACTCTAAATTCGGAAAAAAACTGAAACAAAATTGGTTTATACACAGGCAGAGTAATTACACTGACCTGTTGGGAAGAGAAGACCCCGTTAGACAAGGAAAATATTAGGCCAGACAGAGAGGAAAATGCTTAGCTTCCTCCTCGTAATGCGAAAGGAGGCCACTTGGGAAAAAATTACACTACAGCAGTAATTTTGAAACCACTAAGAAGCAACAGAACTCTAACAAATCTCAGACTTCTGATAATTATAGTGTGATTAATAGTTCAACCTCACTTCGAATATTACAATACAATATAAAGAAAGAACCAATTCAGACACTTCAATATGGAATTCAAAACCTAAGAAATTAATGCATAGACGCTACCCTAAACATTAAAACATAATGTGAAGCGTTCACGTAAAATAAATAAGTAGTAAAACTCCAATATAAAGCAACATGTGAAAAGGGACCTACAAATTATAACATTCAAGCATTTCTAGTGAAAATAAAGTTAATATAAAACAAGAATTACCAGCCACAGATGTCTTTTCGCTCTGCACTATTTCTCCATTCTTTTTCTTTCATGATATGTTCTGCAATCCAAGAGTGCACAAAAATGATGACAAATTACACTAGAAGAGGCCAAGGATGGGGGAAGGAATCATTAGATTTTAACTACTTTGAAATTAAAGAATATCTATACACAAAGAGAAATATCTAATATTGTTTCTTAATATATAAAACTTCGAAAGTAGCCTTCTTTGTTCTATATTCCAGCAATGTGCTACATTGTTACTAAAATCATGATTGCAGTCGATAGAAAAGCAAATGATTTTCCTTATACGACAGAAGTACAGTAAGCGAAAGAGGTTTTTAATGTATGGGTACAACATGAACAATGAAAGAAAAAAAAATTATACAGTTATTACAGATACACAGAATAAAAGGGAAAATGATCTTCGAGAAAAGTAAATAATTTTAGCGCAGGTACAAAAATGGCACCGAAAGTCAATAAGCAGGTAATTTTAAATGACAAATAAACAAAATAAACTTTACTGTTAGCTTTGAAGCAGGTGTTATATATAAAACTATCTTAATTCACACACAGAATTAGTGACATAACAGATCAAAAAAGAGTAAGAATCAAACTCGCAATATATTGACATTAAAAGAGCTATACATATATACTTTTATGGCTTTTTTTTTTTTAGAAAGGGCTCAAAAACACCATTCTAAAAACAGATTTCGAAAAACATCTTGGAAACAAAAGTCATAAACCATAAAATAAATATTTCATTCAGAATTTTAACGCAAGAACCCTTTCTAATTTTAAGTTCTTTACTTAGGTACACTCATCCATGAGAGAGGACAGCTTAGTCCAATGTACAAGAAATTATCCTGTAATATTAACCACGTCACTTTAATGAAATTATAGCAATATTTCACTCAGGGAAAGAACATATTGTCTAGCTGCCCGGGATCGAGCCCCGCTTTAATACAGCAAGCCAAAACACATCAAATGCCATTGAATGATATACCATTTTGAAATGTTGCAAAAAATTTAAATAAAATTTCGTGAATGAGCTAATGCAATTACCTATATACTAAAATTTTGACCAAAAATTCAACAAAACTAAGATACTCTTTTTTTCTTTCGAAGGAATCAAAGTCATATACTAATGTAGGGATGCTCAACTTATTGTACTATAAAACCTAAACATAGGAATGAAATTTTGTCAGCTATGTGAGATGTCCAATACCGAGAAATTCCATAAATTGTAGATTAGAACGTACCTCTCAAAACACAATTCAAATACTTTACTTTTAGTCTTGAAGCAGATGTTCTATATTAAACTGTCTTAGCTCACATACAGAATTAGTAATATAATAGCTCAAAATGTTGTAAGAACCAAACACGCATTATATAAACATTAAAAAAAAAAAAATCTACATACATTTATTAGTGTTACGAGGGTTTATTCTGAAATATTATAATGTCACTTGCAGTGAAATGATAGAAATTTTCACTCAGGGAAGGGACATTCTGTCTGGCTGCCTGGGTTCCATCCCAGCTTCTGTTACAAAAGTTTCATAGAAGAATTTTAAAAATCTAGAAACGAAACTTACGAAGAAATTATTGACCATAATTGGTTCTATGATTTAGTCATTCTTACAGACATAATAACTAAAATCTTAAACTTGAGGGGGGAGGGAGAACTAAACTAAAGTTTTTGAATTTAAGGGTATTTTAAATTAATTTTAAATCAGAATTAATTTTGTAAAAATATTACACAAATATAAGGAATATACATTTTTACCATAATGCAATGTACATTTTGCCACTTTGAAAATCTGGAGAACTAAAGCGTGAAATATAAGAAAACTGAAACAAACATTTGGAAAATCTCATCGAGCTTAAATTAGTTTCTAAATTAGATGTTTTGAGTGTATTTAAAATTAGGCCAACTACTACGTTCACTTCAAACCCATTACATAAGACTAGTGTTTAAGAAAAATGGTAAAAGATTGCAAATATGTTAACAATTCTACTGATCTAGAAATAGAAATAACTGGTTTTCATCCTAATTAAGATGAAGAATATCACAAAAAGCCATTTGAATAGTCCTAGATCAGAAAAATCATGAACTGTTAAACTTTTAAAAAGATAAATTCCTGCTTTTGATCTACCTAAATATGTGAAAGAGGATTTTCAACAACAATCTTGTTAAAATCAATGTTCAGATACAGAATAACAAACAAACATCTGGACGACTGCATGGATTTAGCAATAACATCGCATGTACCAGAGGGAGAAAAAAAACTCTCAGAAGAAATGCAATGTTAAATTTCACATTAAAATATGATTTCCCTGTATTTAATTTTCATCTTGCTGAATTTTTTTGTAAATAATACAAAGAGTACACCTTTTCTTTAAGATATTATACCACACATTTTTAAACTTTGTGTAATGCACTTATAACTGAAATATTAAAAGTGCAATATATAATTGCAGCTAGCCAAAATTTTATAAACTTAAAATTGGCTCCCATTAAGTTAAAGTTGTTAATAACTGCACCAAGGGAAGGAATGCAATTTTATTTCTTTGTCTGTATTTGGTTTCATTTTCATATAGAAAGAGTTAAAAATAGGTTACCTAGGTAACAAAATTTAAACACACATTTTCAGGAAAAATTACAGAATAACAGATTTTGTTTCCCTGAAGACACAACACCTCGCTATTCCAGCTATGATACAGACTGCATACTGTCATAGAGAAATTCCTTTCTTAAACAGGGAATTCATATACTTTAATCTGTTTTTACACAAGTACTGTTTATGACTAATCCATGGTCCAGGAGTAAAATACTTTATAGTACACCCATCTAAATTTTTATTATTTCCGGTCATCTGTATAGACTGTTTACCTATCACGACTAAACTCCCAATCTGCATTCCAAATAACTCATACAATTCTTCAAGTCATATTTCATAGTCTATCATTTTTAATACCGCAGGTACTTGCTGAGCGCAGACTTGTAAAGCATGATTTCGCATATAGCAGTACCTTAAAAGATCCCATTTTATTTGTCCACTGCTAGAATTTCATTCATACGTGGTGCAACATTCATCCATCAACACCGGAAAGAATTTATCTGCTACTTTAAACAATTTCCATCGACTGAAAATGAAGTCCGAAAAATCTTACAAATTTCAAAAGCAATCGATGCCGAAGAATTTTCACATATGAAAGACAGAGAAGTCAAACAATGAATCAGAAAATTACAAAAGAAGAATTGGGGTCTTATAAAACCCCTTGATAATAAAAGCGCTCATTATGAAGAAGAGCTTTTAACTGAAGATAAGATGAAGAAATTGTTAAATAACACAAAAAGCAATGTCTGATCTTCTAGCGAAGAATTACCCAATTAAAGAAAAAACATGTGCTCTTTACAGCGGCACGCATACAGTTGCATCAATCATTCTTATAAGCAAAAGACATCAGCTTTCTCAAAAAATATTTCTGTCATGCATTTGCCACAAGAGAACGGAAAGAAGTCCAAAAGAAACTTTCAGAGTGCTTTGCAAAACAAAGTGGAAAGTTATTCTGCAGAATTTTACTTCGATAATAATAAAACATCTCTGATTTGATTTCAAAACAAATTTTTATTTGTGAAATCAATTTTAAATAGATCTTCGCAAATAGGTTCATAAAACCTCCCAATATGGCAAAATAGTTCAGATTAAGGGAAAAATTTAATAAAGTATGCTTAAAACAACTAATAAAAAGCACATTTTGAGCAGCCTTAACAGAAGACAATTTGGCCCCACTAACTTTCATTACGAGTACTCATTAAATTTTTATTTACATTTCTTTTTTGTTCAACATTTAACTTTCAATGGTTTTAAGAGAAACAGCACTTGATAGACTCTAAATTCGGAAAAAAACTGAAACAAAATTGGTTTATACACAGGCAGAGTAATTACACTGACCTGTTGGGAAGAGAAGACCCCGTTAGACAAGGAAAATATTAGGCCAGACAGAGAGGAAAATGCTTAGCTTCCTCCTCGTAATGCGAAAGGAGGCCACTTGGGAAAAAATTACACTACAGCAGTAATTTTGAAACCACTAAGAAGCAACAGAACTCTAACAAATCTCAGACTTCTGATAATTATAGTGTGATTAATAGTTCAACCTCACTTCGAATATTACAATACAATATAAAGAAAGAACCAATTCAGACACTTCAATATGGAATTCAAAACCTAAGAAATTAATGCATAGACGCTACCCTAAACATTAAAACATAATGTGAAGCGTTCACGTAAAATAAATAAGTAGTAAAACTCCAATATAAAGCAACATGTGAAAAGGGACCTACAAATTATAACATTCAAGCATTTCTAGTGAAAATAAAGTTAATATAAAACAAGAATTACCAGCCACAGATGTCTTTTCGCTCTGCACTATTTCTCCATTCTTTTTCTTTCATGATATGTTCTGCAATCCAAGAGTGCACAAAAATGATGACAAATTACACTAGAAGAGGCCAAGGATGGGGGAAGGAATCATTAGATTTTAACTACTTTGAAATTAAAGAATATCTATACACAAAGAGAAATATCTAATATTGTTTCTTAATATATAAAACTTCGAAAGTAGCCTTCTTTGTTCTATATTCCAGCAATGTGCTACATTGTTACTAAAATCATGATTGCAGTCGATAGAAAAGCAAATGATTTTCCTTATACGACAGAAGTACAGTAAGCGAAAGAGGTTTTTAATGTATGGGTACAACATGAACAATGAAAGAAAAAAAAATTATACAGTTATTACAGATACACAGAATAAAAGGGAAAATGATCTTCGAGAAAAGTAAATAATTTTAGCGCAGGTACAAAAATGGCACCGAAAGTCAATAAGCAGGTAATTTTAAATGACAAATAAACAAAATAAACTTTACTGTTAGCTTTGAAGCAGGTGTTATATATAAAACTATCTTAATTCACACACAGAATTAGTGACATAACAGATCAAAAAAGAGTAAGAATCAAACTCGCAATATATTGACATTAAAAGAGCTATACATATATACTTTTATGGCTTTTTTTTTTTTAGAAAGGGCTCAAAAACACCATTCTAAAAACAGATTTCGAAAAACATCTTGGAAACAAAAGTCATAAACCATAAAATAAATATTTCATTCAGAATTTTAACGCAAGAACCCTTTCTAATTTTAAGTTCTTTACTTAGGTACACTCATCCATGAGAGAGGACAGCTTAGTCCAATGTACAAGAAATTATCCTGTAATATTAACCACGTCACTTTAATGAAATTATAGCAATATTTCACTCAGGGAAAGAACATATTGTCTAGCTGCCCGGGATCGAGCCCCGCTTTAATACAGCAAGCCAAAACACATCAAATGCCATTGAATGATATACCATTTTGAAATGTTGCAAAAAATTTAAATAAAATTTCGTGAATGAGCTAATGCAATTACCTATATACTAAAATTTTGACCAAAAATTCAACAAAACTAAGATACTCTTTTTTTCTTTCGAAGGAATCAAAGTCATATACTAATGTAGGGATGCTCAACTTATTGTACTATAAAACCTAAACATAGGAATGAAATTTTGTCAGCTATGTGAGATGTCCAATACCGAGAAATTCCATAAATTGTAGATTAGAACGTACCTCTCAAAACACAATTCAAATACTTTACTTTTAGTCTTGAAGCAGATGTTCTATATTAAACTGTCTTAGCTCACATACAGAATTAGTAATATAATAGCTCAAAATGTTGTAAGAACCAAACACGCATTATATAAACATTAAAAAAAAAAAAATCTACATACATTTATTAGTGTTACGAGGGTTTATTCTGAAATATTATAATGTCACTTGCAGTGAAATGATAGAAATTTTCACTCAGGGAAGGGACATTCTGTCTGGCTGCCTGGGTTCCATCCCAGCTTCTGTTACAAAAGTTTCATAGAAGAATTTTAAAAATCTAGAAACGAAACTTACGAAGAAATTATTGACCATAATTGGTTCTATGATTTAGTCATTCTTACAGACATAATAACTAAAATCTTAAACTTGAGGGGGGAGGGAGAACTAAACTAAAGTTTTTGAATTTAAGGGTATTTTAAATTAATTTTAAATCAGAATTAATTTTGTAAAAATATTACACAAATATAAGGAATATACATTTTTACCATAATGCAATGTACATTTTGCCACTTTGAAAATCTGGAGAACTAAAGCGTGAAATATAAGAAAACTGAAACAAACATTTGGAAAATCTCATCGAGCTTAAATTAGTTTCTAAATTAGATGTTTTGAGTGTATTTAAAATTAGGCCAACTACTACGTTCACTTCAAACCCATTACATAAGACTAGTGTTTAAGAAAAATGGTAAAAGATTGCAAATATGTTAACAATTCTACTGATCTAGAAATAGAAATAACTGGTTTTCATCCTAATTAAGATGAAGAATATCACAAAAAGCCATTTGAATAGTCCTAGATCAGAAAAATCATGAACTGTTAAACTTTTAAAAAGATAAATTCCTGCTTTTGATCTACCTAAATATGTGAAAGAGGATTTTCAACAACAATCTTGTTAAAATCAATGTTCAGATACAGAATAACAAACAAACATCTGGACGACTGCATGGATTTAGCAATAACATCGCATGTACCAGAGGGAGAAAAAAAACTCTCAGAAGAAATGCAATGTTAAATTTCACATTAAAATATGATTTCCCTGTATTTAATTTTCATCTTGCTGAATTTTTTTGTAAATAATACAAAGAGTACACCTTTTCTTTAAGATATTATACCACACATTTTTAAACTTTGTGTAATGCACTTATAACTGAAATATTAAAAGTGCAATATATAATTGCAGCTAGCCAAAATTTTATAAACTTAAAATTGGCTCCCATTAAGTTAAAGTTGTTAATAACTGCACCAAGGGAAGGAATGCAATTTTATTTCTTTGTCTGTATTTGGTTTCATTTTCATATAGAAAGAGTTAAAAATAGGTTACCTAGGTAACAAAATTTAAACACACATTTTCAGGAAAAATTACAGAATAACAGATTTTGTTTCCCTGAAGACACAACACCTCGCTATTCCAGCTATGATACAGACTGCATACTGTCATAGAGAAATTCCTTTCTTAAACAGGGAATTCATATACTTTAATCTGTTTTTACACAAGTACTGTTTATGACTAATCCATGGTCCAGGAGTAAAATACTTTATAGTACACCCATCTAAATTTTTATTATTTCCGGTCATCTGTATAGACTGTTTACCTATCACGACTAAACTCCCAATCTGCATTCCAAATAACTCATACAATTCTTCAAGTCATATTTCATAGTCTATCATTTTTAATACCGCAGGTACTTGCTGAGCGCAGACTTGTAAAGCATGATTTCGCATATAGCAGTACCTTAAAAGATCCCATTTTATTTGTCCACTGCTAGAATTTCATTCATACGTGGTGCAACATTCATCCATCAACACCGGAAAGAATTTATCTGCTACTTTAAACAATTTCCATCGACTGAAAATGAAGTCCGAAAAATCTTACAAATTTCAAAAGCAATCGATGCCGAAGAATTTTCACATATGAAAGACAGAGAAGTCAAACAATGAATCAGAAAATTACAAAAGAAGAATTGGGGTCTTATAAAACCCCTTGATAATAAAAGCGCTCATTATGAAGAAGAGCTTTTAACTGAAGATAAGATGAAGAAATTGTTAAATAACACAAAAAGCAATGTCTGATCTTCTAGCGAAGAATTACCCAATTAAAGAAAAAACATGTGCTCTTTACAGCGGCACGCATACAGTTGCATCAATCATTCTTATAAGCAAAAGACATCAGCTTTCTCAAAAAATATTTCTGTCATGCATTTGCCACAAGAGAACGGAAAGAAGTCCAAAAGAAACTTTCAGAGTGCTTTGCAAAACAAAGTGGAAAGTTATTCTGCAGAATTTTACTTCGATAATAATAAAACATCTCTGATTTGATTTCAAAACAAATTTTTATTTGTGAAATCAATTTTAAATAGATCTTCGCAAATAGGTTCATAAAACCTCCCAATATGCCAAAATAGTTCAGATTAAGGGAAAAATTTAATAAAGTATGCTTAAAACAACTAATAAAAAGCACATTTTGAGCAGCCTTAACAGAAGACAATTTGGCCCCACTAACTTTCATTACGAGTACTCATTAAATTTTTATTTACATTTCTTTTTTGTTCAACATTTAACTTTCAATGGTTTTAAGAGAAACAGCACTTGATAGACTCTAAATTCGGAAAAAAACTGAAACAAAATTGGTTTATACACAGGCAGAGTAATTACACTGACCTGTTGGGAAGAGAAGACCCCGTTAGACAAGGAAAATATTAGGCCAGACAGAGAGGAAAATGCTTAGCTTCCTCCTCGTAATGCGAAAGGAGGCCACTTGGGAAAAAATTACACTACAGCAGTAATTTTGAAACCACTAAGAAGCAACAGAACTCTAACAAATCTCAGACTTCTGATAATTATAGTGTGATTAATAGTTCAACCTCACTTCGAATATTACAATACAATATAAAGAAAGAACCAATTCAGACACTTCAATATGGAATTCAAAACCTAAGAAATTAATGCATAGACGCTACCCTAAACATTAAAACATAATGTGAAGCGTTCACGTAAAATAAATAAGTAGTAAAACTCCAATATAAAGCAACATGTGAAAAGGGACCTACAAATTATAACATTCAAGCATTTCTAGTGAAAATAAAGTTAATATAAAACAAGAATTACCAGCCACAGATGTCTTTTCGCTCTGCACTATTTCTCCATTCTTTTTCTTTCATGATATGTTCTGCAATCCAAGAGTGCACAAAAATGATGACAAATTACACTAGAAGAGGCCAAGGATGGGGGAAGGAATCATTAGATTTTAACTACTTTGAAATTAAAGAATATCTATACACAAAGAGAAATATCTAATATTGTTTCTTAATATATAAAACTTCGAAAGTAGCCTTCTTTGTTCTATATTCCAGCAATGTGCTACATTGTTACTAAAATCATGATTGCAGTCGATAGAAAAGCAAATGATTTTCCTTATACGACAGAAGTACAGTAAGCGAAAGAGGTTTTTAATGTATGGGTACAACATGAACAATGAAAGAAAAAAAAATTATACAGTTATTACAGATACACAGAATAAAAGGGAAAATGATCTTCGAGAAAAGTAAATAATTTTAGCGCAGGTACAAAAATGGCACCGAAAGTCAATAAGCAGGTAATTTTAAATGACAAATAAACAAAATAAACTTTACTGTTAGCTTTGAAGCAGGTGTTATATATAAAACTATCTTAATTCACACACAGAATTAGTGACATAACAGATCAAAAAAGAGTAAGAATCAAACTCGCAATATATTGACATTAAAAGAGCTATACATATATACTTTTATGGCTTTTTTTTTTTTAGAAAGGGCTCAAAAACACCATTCTAAAAACAGATTTCGAAAAACATCTTGGAAACAAAAGTCATAAACCATAAAATAAATATTTCATTCAGAATTTTAACGCAAGAACCCTTTCTAATTTTAAGTTCTTTACTTAGGTACACTCATCCATGAGAGAGGACAGCTTAGTCCAATGTACAAGAAATTATCCTGTAATATTAACCACGTCACTTTAATGAAATTATAGCAATATTTCACTCAGGGAAAGAACATATTGTCTAGCTGCCCGGGATCGAGCCCCGCTTTAATACAGCAAGCCAAAACACATCAAATGCCATTGAATGATATACCATTTTGAAATGTTGCAAAAAATTTAAATAAAATTTCGTGAATGAGCTAATGCAATTACCTATATACTAAAATTTTGACCAAAAATTCAACAAAACTAAGATACTCTTTTTTTCTTTCGAAGGAATCAAAGTCATATACTAATGTAGGGATGCTCAACTTATTGTACTATAAAACCTAAACATAGGAATGAAATTTTGTCAGCTATGTGAGATGTCCAATACCGAGAAATTCCATAAATTGTAGATTAGAACGTACCTCTCAAAACACAATTCAAATACTTTACTTTTAGTCTTGAAGCAGATGTTCTATATTAAACTGTCTTAGCTCACATACAGAATTAGTAATATAATAGCTCAAAATGTTGTAAGAACCAAACACGCATTATATAAACATTAAAAAAAAAAAAATCTACATACATTTATTAGTGTTACGAGGGTTTATTCTGAAATATTATAATGTCACTTGCAGTGAAATGATAGAAATTTTCACTCAGGGAAGGGACATTCTGTCTGGCTGCCTGGGTTCCATCCCAGCTTCTGTTACAAAAGTTTCATAGAAGAATTTTAAAAATCTAGAAACGAAACTTACGAAGAAATTATTGACCATAATTGGTTCTATGATTTAGTCATTCTTACAGACATAATAACTAAAATCTTAAACTTGAGGGGGGAGGGAGAACTAAACTAAAGTTTTTGAATTTAAGGGTATTTTAAATTAATTTTAAATCAGAATTAATTTTGTAAAAATATTACACAAATATAAGGAATATACATTTTTACCATAATGCAATGTACATTTTGCCACTTTGAAAATCTGGAGAACTAAAGCGTGAAATATAAGAAAACTGAAACAAACATTTGGAAAATCTCATCGAGCTTAAATTAGTTTCTAAATTAGATGTTTTGAGTGTATTTAAAATTAGGCCAACTACTACGTTCACTTCAAACCCATTACATAAGACTAGTGTTTAAGAAAAATGGTAAAAGATTGCAAATATGTTAACAATTCTACTGATCTAGAAATAGAAATAACTGGTTTTCATCCTAATTAAGATGAAGAATATCACAAAAAGCCATTTGAATAGTCCTAGACCAGAAAAATCATGAACTGTTAAACTTTTAAAAAGATAAATTCCTGCTTTTGATCTACCTAAAAATGTGAAAGAGGATTTTCAACAACAATCTTGTTAAAATCAATGTTCAGATACAGAATAACAAACAAACATCTGGACGACTGCATGGATTTAGCAATAACATCGCATGTACCAGAGGGAGAAAAAAAACTCTCAGAAGAAATGCAATGTTAAATTTCACATTAAAATATGATTTCCCTGTATTTAATTTTCATCTTGCTGAATTTTTTTGTAAATAATACAAAGAGTATACCTTTTCTTTAAGATATTATACCACACATTTTTATACTTTGTGTAATGCACTTATAACTGAAATATTAAAAGTGCAATATATAATTGCAGCTAGCCAAAATTTTATAAACTTAAAATTGGCTCCCATTAAGTTAAAGTTGTTAATAACTGCACCAAGGGAAGGAATGCAATTTTATTTCTTTGTCTGTATTTGGTTTCATTTTCATATAGAAAGAGTTAAAAATAGGTTACCTAGGTAACAAAATTTAAACACACATTTTCAGGAAAAATTACAGAATAACAGATTTTGTTTCCCTGAAGACACAACACCTCGCTATTCCAGCTATGATACAGACTGCATACTGTCATAGAGAAATTCCTTTCTTAAACAGGGAATTCATATACTTTAATCTGTTTTTACACAAGTACTGTTTATGACTAATCCATGGTCCAGGAGTAAAATACTTTATAGTACACCCATCTAAATTTTTATTATTTCCGGTCATCTGTATAGACTGTTTACCTATCACGACTAAACTCCCAATCTGCATTCCAAATAACTCATACAATTCTTCAAGTCATATTTCATAGTCTATCATTTTTAATACCGCAGGTACTTGCTGAGCGCAGACTTGTAAAGCATGATTTCGCATATAGCAGTACCTTAAAAGATCCCATTTTATTTGTCCACTGCTAGAATTTCATTCATACGTGGTGCAACATTCATCCATCAACACCGGAAAGAATTTATCTGCTACTTTAAACAATTTCCATCGACTGAAAATGAAGTCCGAAAAATCTTACAAATTTCAAAAGCAATCGATGCCGAAGAATTTTCACATATGAAAGACAGAGAAGTCAAACAATGAATCAGAAAATTACAAAAGAAGAATTGGGGTCTTATAAAACCCCTTGATAATAAAAGCGCTCATTATGAAGAAGAGCTTTTAACTGAAGATAAGATGAAGAAATTGTTAAATAACACAAAAAGCAATGCCTGATCTTCTAGCGAAGAATTACCCAATTAAAGAAAAAACATGTGCTCTTTACAGCGGCACGCATACAGTTGCATCAATCATTCTTATAAGCAAAAGACATCAGCTTTCTCAAAAAATATTTCTGTCATGCATTTGCCACAAGAGAACGGAAAGAAGTCCAAAAGAAACTTTCAGAGTGCTTTGCAAAACAAAGTGGAAAGTTATTCTGCAGAATTTTACTTCGATAATAATAAAACATCTCTGATTTGATTTCAAAACAAATTTTTATTTGTGAAATCAATTTTAAATAGATCTTCGCAAATAGGTTCATAAAACCTCCCAATATGGCAAAATAGTTCAGATTAAGGGAAAAATTTAATAAAGTATGCTTAAAACAACTAATAAAAAGCACATTTTGAGCAGCCTTAACAGAAGACAATTTGGCCCCACTAACTTTCATTACGAGTACTCATTAAATTTTTATTTACATTTCTTTTTTGTTCAACATTTAACTTTCAATGGTTTTAAGAGAAACAGCACTTGATAGACTCTAAATTCGGAAAAAAACTGAAACAAAATTGGTTTATACACAGGCAGAGTAATTACACTGACCTGTTGGGAAGAGAAGACCCCGTTAGACAAGGAAAATATTAGGCCAGACAGAGAGGAAAATGCTTAGCTTCCTCCTCGTAATGCGAAAGGAGGCCACTTGGGAAAAAATTACACTACAGCAGTAATTTTGAAACCACTAAGAAGCAACAGAACTCTAACAAATCTCAGACTTCTGATAATTATAGTGTGATTAATAGTTCAACCTCACTTCGAATATTACAATACAATATAAAGAAAGAACCAATTCAGACACTTCAATATGGAATTCAAAACCTAAGAAATTAATGCATAGACGCTACCCTAAACATTAAAACATAATGTGAAGCGTTCACGTAAAATAAATAAGTAGTAAAACTCCAATATAAAGCAACATGTGAAAAGGGACCTACAAATTATAACATTCAAGCATTTCTAGTGAAAATAAAGTTAATATAAAACAAGAATTACCAGCCACAGATGTCTTTTCGCTCTGCACTATTTCTCCATTCTTTTTCTTTCATGATATGTTCTGCAATCCAAGAGTGCACAAAAATGATGACAAATTACACTAGAAGAGGCCAAGGATGGGGGAAGGAATCATTAGATTTTAACTACTTTGAAATTAAAGAATATCTATACACAAAGAGAAATATCTAATATTGTTTCTTAATATATAAAACTTCGAAAGTAGCCTTCTTTGTTCTATATTCCAGCAATGTGCTACATTGTTACTAAAATCATGATTGCAGTCGATAGAAAAGCAAATGATTTTCCTTATACGACAGAAGTACAGTAAGCGAAAGAGGTTTTTAATGTATGGGTACAACATGAACAATGAAAGAAAAAAAAATTATACAGTTATTACAGATACACAGAATAAAAGGGAAAATGATCTTCGAGAAAAGTAAATAATTTTAGCGCAGGTACAAAAATGGCACCGAAAGTCAATAAGCAGGTAATTTTAAATGACAAATAAACAAAATAAACTTTACTGTTAGCTTTGAAGCAGGTGTTATATATAAAACTATCTTAATTCACACACAGAATTAGTGACATAACAGATCAAAAAAGAGTAAGAATCAAACACGCAATATATTGACATTAAAAGAGCTATACATATATACATTTATGGCTTTTTTTTTTTTTTTTTTTTTTTTAGAAAGGGCTCAAAAACACCATTCTAAAAACAGATTTCGAAAAACATCTTGGAAACAAAAGTCATAAACCATAAAATAAATATTTCATTCAGAATTTTAACGCAAGAACCCTTTCTAATTTTAAGTTCTTTACTTAGGTACACTCATCCATGAGAGAGGACAGCTTAGTCCAATGTACAAGAAATTATCCTGTAATATTAACCACGTCACTTTAATGAAATTATAGCAATATTTCACTCAGGGAAAGAACATATTGTCTAGCTGCCCGGGATCGAGCCCCGCTTTAATACAGCAAGCCAAAACACATCAAATGCCATTGAATGATATACCATTTTGAAATGTTGCAAAAAATTTAAATAAAATTTCGTGAATGAGCTAATGCAATTACCTATATACTAAAATTTTGACCAAAAATTCAACAAAACTAAGATACTCTTTTTTTCTTTCGAAGGAATCAAAGTCATATACTAATGTAGGGATGCTCAACTTATTGTACTATAAAACCTAAACATAGGAATGAAATTTTGTCAGCTATGTGAGATGTCCAATACCGAGAAATTCCATAAATTGTAGATTAGAACGTACCTCTCAAAACACAATTCAAATACTTTACTTTTAGTCTTGAAGCAGATGTTCTATATTAAACTGTCTTAGCTCACATACAGAATTAGTAATATAATAGCTCAAAATGTTGTAAGAACCAAACACGCATTATATAAACATTAAAAAAAAAAAAATCTACATACATTTATTAGTGTTACGAGGGTTTATTCTGAAATATTATAATGTCACTTGCAGTGAAATGATAGAAATTTTCACTCAGGGAAGGGACATTCTGTCTGGCTGCCTGGGTTCCATCCCAGCTTCTGTTACAAAAGTTTCATAGAAGAATTTTAAAAATCTAGAAACGAAACTTACGAAGAAATTATTGACCATAATTGGTTCTATGATTTAGTCATTCTTACAGACATAATAACTAAAATCTTAAACTTGAGGGGGGAGGGAGAACTAAACTAAAGTTTTTGAATTTAAGGGTATTTTAAATTAATTTTAAATCAGAATTAATTTTGTAAAAATATTACCCAAATATAAGGAATATACATTTTTACCATAATGCAATGTACATTTTGCCACTTTGAAAATCTGGAGAACTAAAGCGTGAAATATAAGAAAACTGAAACAAACATTTGGAAAATCTCATCGAGCTTAAATTAGTTTCTAAATTAGATGTTTTGAGTGTATTTAAAATTAGGCCAACTACTACGTTCACTTCAAACCCATTACATAAGACTAGTGTTTAAGAAAAATGGTAAAAGATTGCAAATATGTTAACAATTCTACTGATCTAGAAATAGAAATAACTGGTTTTCATCCTAATTAAGATGAAGAATATCACAAAAAGCCATTTGAATAGTCCTAGACCAGAAAAATCATGAACTGTTAAACTTTTAAAAAGATAAATTCCTGCTTTTGATCTACCTAAAAATGTGAAAGAGGATTTTCAACAACAATCTTGTTAAAATCAATGTTCAGATACAGAATAACAAACAAACATCTGGACGACTGCATGGATTTAGCAATAACATCGCATGTACCAGAGGGAGAAAAAAAACTCTCAGAAGAAATGCAATGTTAAATTTCACATTAAAATATGATTTCCCTGTATTTAATTTTCATCTTGCTGAATTTTTTTGTAAATAATACAAAGAGTATACCTTTTCTTTAAGATATTATACCACACATTTTTATACTTTGTGTAATGCACTTATAACTGAAATATTAAAAGTGCAATATATAATTGCAGCTAGCCAAAATTTTATAAACTTAAAATTGGCTCCCATTAAGTTAAAGTTGTTAATAACTGCACCAAGGGAAGGAATGCAATTTTATTTCTTTGTCTGTATTTAGTTTCATTTTCATATAGAAAGAGTTAAAAATAGGTTACCTAGGTAACAAAATTTTAACACACATTTTCAGGAAAAATTACAGAATAACAGATTTTGTTTCCCTGAAGACACAACACCTCGCTATTCCAGCTATGATACAGACTGCATACTGTCATAGAGAAATTCCTTTCTTAAACAGAGAATTCATATACTTTAATCTGTTTTTACACAAGTACTGTTTATGACTAATCCATGGTCCAGGAGTAAAATACTTTATAGTACACCCATCTAAATTTTTATTATTTCCGGTCATCTGTATAGACTGTTTACCTATCACGACTAAACTCCCAATCTGCATTCCAAATAACTCATACAATTCTTCAAGTCATATTTCATAGTCTATCATTTTTAATACCGCAGGTACTTGCTGAGCGCAGACTTGTAAAGCATGATTTCGCGTATAGCAGTACCTTAAAAGATCCCATTTTATTTGTCCACTGCTAGAATTTCATTCATACGTGGTGCAACATTCATCCATCAACACAGGAAAGAATTTATCTGCTACATTAAACAATTTCCATCGACTGAAAATGAAGTCCGAAAAATCTTACAAATTTCAAAAGCAATCGATGCCGAAGAATTTTCACATATGAAAGACAGAGAAGTCAAACAATGAATCAGAAAATTACAAAAGAAGAATTGGGGTCTTATAAAACCCCTTGATAATAAAAGCGCTCATTATGAAGAAGTGCTTTTAACTGAAGATAAGATGAAGAAATTGTTAAATAACACAAAAAGCAATGTCTGATCTTCTAGCGAAGAATTACCCAATTAAAGAAAAAACATGTGCTCTTTACAGCGGCACGCATACAGTTGCATCAATCATTCTTATAAGCAAAAGACATCAGCTTTCTCAAAAAATATTTCTGTCATGCATTTGCCACAAGAGAACGGAAAGAAGTCCAAAAGAAACTTTCAGAGTGCTTTGCAAAACAAAGTGGAAAGTTATTCTGCAGAATTTTACTTCGATAATAATAAAACATCTCTGATTTGATTTCAAAACGAATTTTTATTTGTGAAATCAATTTTAAATAGATCTTCGCAAATAGGTTCATAAAACCTCCCAATATGCCAAAATAGTTCAGATTAAGGGAAAAATTTAATAAAGTATGCTTAAAACAACTAAAAAAAAGCACATTTTGAGCAGCCTTAACAGAAGACAATTTGGCCCCACTAACTTTCATTACGTGTACTCATTAAATTTTTATTTACATTTCTTTTTTGTTTAACATTTAACTTTCAATGGTTTTAAGAGAAACAGCACTTGATAGACAGAATCTAAATTCGGAAAAAAACTGAAACAAAATTGGTTTATACACAGGCAGAGTAATTACACTGACCTGTTGGGAAGAGAAGACCCCGTTAGACAAGGAAAATATTAGGCCAGACAGAGAGGAAAATGCTTAGCCTCCTCCTCGTAATGCGAAAGGAGGCCACTTGGGAAAAAATTACACTACAGCAGTAATTTTGAAACCACTAAGAAGCAACAGAACTCTAACAAATCTCAGACTTCTGATAATTATAGTGTGATTAACAGTTCAACCTCACTTCGAATATTACAATACAATATAAAGAAAGAACCAATTCAGACACTTCAATATGGAATTCAAAACCTAAGAAATTAATGCATAGACGCTACCCTAAACATTAAAACATAATGTGAAGCGTTCACGTAAAATAAATAAGTAGAAAAACTCCAATATAAAGCAACATGTGAAAAGGGACCTACAAATTATAACATTCAAGCATTTCTAGTGAAAATAAAGTTAATATAAAACAAGAATTACCAGCCACAGATGTCTTTTTGCTCTGCACTATTTCTCCATTCTTTTTCTTTCATGATATGTTCTGCAATCCAAGAGTGCACAAAAATGATGACAAATTACACTAGAAGAGGCCAAGGATGGGGGAAGGAATCATTAGATTTTAACTACTTTGAAATTAAAGAATATCTATACACAAAGAGAAATATCTAATATTGTTTCTTAATATATAAAACTTCGAAAGTAGCCTTCTTTGTTTTAAATTCCAGCAATGTGCTACATTGTTACTAAAATCATGATTGCAGTCGATAGAAAAGCAAATGATTTTCCTTATACGACAGAAGTACAGTAAGCGAAAGAGGTTTTTAATGTATGGGTACAACATGAACAATGAAAGAAAAAAAAAATTATACAGTTATTACAGATACACAGAATAAAAGGGAAAATGATCTTCGAGAAAAGTAAATAATTTTAGCGCAGGTACAAAAATGGCACCGAAATTCAATAAGCAGGTAATTTTAAATGACAAATAAACAAAATAAACTTTACTGTTAGCTTTGAAGCAGGTGTTATATATAAAACTATCTTAATTCACACACAGAATTAGTGACATAACAGATCAAAAAAGAGTAAGAATCAAACACGCAATATATTGACATTAAAAGAGCTATACATATATACATTTATGGCTTTTTTTTTTTTTTTTTTTTTTTTAGAAAGGGCTCAAAAACACCATTCTAAAAACAGATTTCGAAAAACATCTTGGAAACAAAAGTCATAAACCATAAAATAAATATTTCATTCAGAATTTTAACGCAAGAACCCTTTCTAATTTTAAGTTCTTTACTTAGGTACACTCATCCATGAGAGAGGACAGCTTAGTCCAATGTACAAGAAATTATCCTGTAATATTAACCACGTCACTTTAATGAAATTATAGCAATATTTCACTCAGGGAAAGAACATATTGTCTAGCTGCCCGGGATCGAGCCCCGCTTTAATACAGCAAGCCAAAACACATCAAATGCCATTGAATGATATACCATTTTGAAATGTTGCAAAAAATTTAAATAAAATTTCGTGAATGAGCTAATGCAATTACCTATATACTAAAATTTTGACCAAAAATTCAACAAAACTAAGATACTCTTTTTTTCTTTCGAAGGAATCAAAGTCATATACTAATGTAGGGATGCTCAACTTATTGTACTATAAAACCTAAACATAGGAATGAAATTTTGTCAGCTATGTGAGATGTCCAATACCGAGAAATTCTATAAATTGTAGATTAGAACGTACCTCTCAAAACACACGAAAGGTAAAACAAAATTCAAATACTTTACTTTTAGTCTTGAAGCAGATGTTCTATATTAAACTGTCTTAGCTCACATACAGAATTAGTAATATAATAGCTCAAAATGTTGTAAGAACCAAACACGCATTATATAAACATTAAAAAAAAAAAAAATCTACATACATTTATTAGTGTTACGAGGGTTTATTCTGAAATATTATAATGTCACTTGCAGTGAAATGATAGAAATTTTCACTCAGGGAAGGGACATTCTGTCTGGCTGCCTGGGTTCCATCCCAGCTTCTGTTACAAAAGTTTCATAGAAGAATTTTAAAAATCTAGAAACGAAACTTACGAAGAAATTATTGACCATAATTGGTTCTATGATTTAGTCATTCTTACAGACATAATAACTAAAATCTTAAACTTGAGGAGGCAGGGAGAACTAAACTAAAGTTTTTGAATTTAAGGGTATTTTAAATTAATTTTAAATCAGAATTAATTTTGTAAAAATATTACACAAATATAAGGAATATACATTTTTACCATAATGCAATGTACATTTTGCCACTTTGAAAATCTGGAGAACTAAAGCGTGAAATATAAGAAAACTGAAACAAACATTTGGAAAATCTCATCGAGCTTAAATTAGTTTCTAAATTAGATGTTTTGAGTGTATTTAAAATTAGGCCAACTACTACGTTCACTTCAAACCCATTACATAAGACTAGTGTTTAAGAAAAATGGTAAAAGATTGCAAATATGTTAACAATTCTACTGATCTAGAAATAGAAATAACTGGTTTTCATCCTAATTAAGATGAAGAATATCACAAAAAGCCATTTGAACAGTCCTAGATCAGAAAAATCATGAACTGTTAAACTTTTAAAAAGATAAATTCCTGCTTTCGATCTACCTAAAAATGTGAAAGAGGATTTTCAACAACAATATTGTTAAAATCAATGTTCAGATACAGAATACCAAACAAACATCTGGACGACTGCATGGATTTAGCAATAACATCGCATGTACCAGAGGGAGAAAAAAAAAACTCTCAGAAGAAATGCAATGTTAAATTTCACATTAAAATATGATTTCCCTGTATTTAATTTTCATCTTGCAGAATTTTTTTGTAAATAATACAAAGAGTATACCTTTTCTTTAAGATATTATACCACACATTTTTATACTTTGTGTAATGCACTTATAACTGAAATATTAAAAGTGCAATATATAATTGCAGCTAGCCAAAATTTTATAAACTTAAAATTGGCTCCCATTAAGTTAAAGTTGTTAATAACTGCACCAAGGGAAGGAATGCAATTTTATTTCTTTGTCTGTATTTGGTTTCATTTTCGTATAGAAAGAGTTAAAAATAGGTTACCTAGGTAACAAAATTTAAACACACATTTTCAGGAAAAATTACAGAATAACAGATTTTGTTTCCCTGAAGACACAACACCTCGCTATTCCAGCTATGATACAGACTGCATACTGTCATAGAGAAATTCCTTTCTTAAACAGGGAATTCATATACTTTAATCTGTTTTTACACAAGTACTGTTTATGACTAATCCATGGTCCAGGAGTAAAATACTTTATAGTACACCCATCTAAATTTTTATTATTTCCGGTCATCTGTATAGACTGTTTACCTATCACGACTAAACTCCCAATCTGCATTCCAAATAACTCATACAATTCTTCAAGTCATATTTCATAGTCTATCATTTTTAATACCGCAGGTACTTGCTGAGCGCAGACTTGTAAAGCATGATTTCGCGTACAGCAGTAACTTAAAAAATCCCATTATATTTGTCCACTGCTAGAATTTCATTCATACGTGGTGCAACATTCATCCATCAACACCGGAAAGAATTTTAAACAATTTCCATCGACTGAAAATGAAGTCCGAAAAATCTTACAAATTTCAAAAGCAATCGATGCCGAAGAATTTTCACATATGGAAGACAGAGAAGTCAAACAATGAATCAGAAAATTACAAAAGAAGAATTGGGGGTCTTATAAAACCCCTTGATAATAAAAGCGCTCATTATGAAGAAGAGCATTTAACTGAAGATAAGATGAAGAAATTGTTAAATAACACAAAATGCAATGTCTGATCTTCTAGCGAAGAATTACCCAATTAAAGAAAAAACATGTGCTCTTTACAGCGGCACGCATACAGTTGCATCAATCATTCTTATAAGCAAAAGACATCAGCTTTCTCAAAAAATATTTCTCTCATGCATTTGCCAAGAGAACGGAAAGAAGTCCAAAAGAAACTTTCAGAGTGCTTTGCAAAACAAAGTGGAAAGTTATTCTGCAGAATTTTACTTCGATAATAATAAAACATCTCTGATTTGATTTCAGAACGAATTTTTATTTGTGAAATTAATTTTAAATAGATCTTCGCAAATAGGTTCATACGAGGGCCATCCAGGAAGTAGATTACGTTTCCGTCTGTGTCCGCTAGGGGCGGGGCTAGCGCGACCATCTTGGGGTCAGAGCGTTGCGCAGCTCAGTCTGCATCTAGCCGTGCTAGTGAGAGGTTCGTGCTGTGCTCCGTTCAGATACTGTGACGGTTTGAAATGTCTGCGTTAATTGAAAATCCCGCGAGCTGCGAGGTGCGCTCAGTAATAAGGTTTCTGACTGCAAAAAACTGTAAACCGATAGAAATCTATCGGCAGCTTCGTGAAGTGTATGGGGACAACATTATCACTGAAGGTGGAGTGCGTCAGTGGGTCATAAGATTTCAAAATGGCCGAACCAATGTTCACGACGAAGATCGAAGTGGGAGACCCAGCATAGTGACCGCCGAACTTCTCGAAAAAGTCGATGCTAAAGTCCGTGAAAATCGAAATTTCACAATAACGGAACTTTCTTTGAGTTTTTCACAAATTTCGCGAAGTTTGTTGCACGAAATCATCAGCGAAAAGCTTGGTTACCACAAGTTTTGTGCAAGATGGAAGGCAAGAAGAGGTAACGAAGTGGTTGAAGGCGCAGGCGGCCGAATTTTTCGACGAAGGAATTTCCAAGCTCGTACATCGCTACGATAAATGCCTTAATTTGTATGGTGACTATGTAGAAAAGTAGTATTTGAGTGTGGCTTTCATCTGTATATAATAAAATTTGTTTCCTATACATTGTTTATTTTTTTATTCCAAAACGTAATCTACTTTCTGGATAGCCCTCGTAAAACTTCCCAATATGCCAAAATAGTTCAGATTAAGGGAAAAATTTAATAAAGTATGCTTAAAACAACTAATAAAAAGCACATTTTGAGCAGCCTTAACGGAAGACAATTTGGCCCCACTAACTTTCATTACGAGTACTCATTAAATTTTTATTTACATTTCTTTTTTGTTCAACATTTAACTTTCAATGGTTTTAAGAGAAACAGCACTTGATAGACAGACTCTAAATTCGGAAAAAACTGAAACAAAATTGGTTTATACACAGGCAGAGTAATTACACTGACCTGTTGGGAAGAGAAGACCCCGTTAGACAAGGAAAATATTAGGCAAGACAGAGAGGAAAATGCTTAGCCTCCTCCTCGTAATGCGAAAGGAGGCCACTTGGGAAAAAATTACACTACAGCAGTAATTTTGAAACCACTAAGAAGCAACAGAACTCTAACAAATCTCAGACTTCTGATAATTATAGTGTGATTAACAGTTCAACCTCACTTCGAATATTACAATACAATATAAAGAAAGAACCAATTCAGACACTTCAATATGGAATTCAAAACCTAAGAAATTAATGCATAGACGCTACCCTAAACATTAAAACATAATGTGAAGCGTTCACGTAAAATAAATAAGTAGTAAAACTCCAATATAAAGCAACATGTGAAAAGGGACCTACAAATTATAACATTCAAGCATTTCTAGTGAAAATAAAGTTAATATAAAACAATAATTACCACCCACACATGTCTTTTTGCTCTGCCCTATTTCTCCATTCTTTTTCTTTCATGATATGTTCTGCAATCCAAGAGTGCACAAAAATGATGACAAATTACACTAGAAGAGGCCAAGGATGGGGGAAGGAATCATTAGATTTTAACTACTTTGAAATTAAAGAATATCTATACACAAAGAGATATATATAATATTGTTTCTTAATATATAAAATTTTGAAAGTAGCCTTCTTTGTTTTAAATTCCAGCAATGTGCTACATTGTTACTAAAATCATGATTGCAGTCGATAGAAAAGCAAATGATTTTCCTTATACGACAGAAGTACAGTAAGCGAAAGAGGTTTTTAATGTATGGGTACAACATGAACAATGAAAGAAAAAAAAATTATACAGTTATTACAGATACACAGAATAAAAGGGAAAATTATCTTCGAGAAAAGTAAATAATTTTAGCGCAGGTACAAAAATGGCACCGAATAAACTTTACTGTCAGCTTTGAAGCAGGTGTTATATATAAAACTATCTTAATTCACACACAGAATTAGTGACATAACAGATCAAAAAAGAGTAAGAAACAGATTTCGAAAAACATCTAGGAAACAAAAGTCATAAACCATAAAATAAATATTTCATTCAGAATTTTAACGCAAGAACCCTTTCTAATTTTAAGTTCTTTACTTAGGTACCCTCATCCATGAGAGAGGACAGCTTAGTCCAATGTACAAGAAATTATCCTGTAATATTACCACGTCACTTTAATGAAATTATAGCAATATTTCACTCAGGGAAAGAACATATTGTCTAGCTGCCCGGGTTCGAGCCCAGCTTTAATACAGCAAGCCAAAACACATCGAATGCCATTGAATGATATACCATTTTGAAATGTTGCAAAAAATTTAAATAAAATTTCGTGAATGAGCTATTGCAATTACCTATATACTAAAATTTTGACCAAAAATTCAACAAAACTAAGATACTCTTTTTTTCTTTCGAAGGAATCAAAGTCATATACTAATGTAGGGATGCTCAACTTATTGTACTATAAAACCTAAACATAGGAATGAAATTTTGTCAGCTATGTGAGATGTCCAATACCGAGAAATTCCATAAATTGTAGATTAGAACGTACCTCTCAAAACACACGAAAGGTAAAACACAATTCAAATACTTTACTTTTAGTCTTGAAGCAGATGTTCTATATTAAACTGTCTTAGCTCACATACAGAATTAGTAATATAATAGCTCAAAATGTTGTAAGAACCAAACACGCATTATATAAACATTAAAAAAAAAAAAAAAAAAAATCTACATACATTTATTAGTGTTACGAGGGTTTATTCTGAAATATTATAATGTCACTTTCAGTGAAATGATAGAAATTTTCTCTCAGGGAAGGGACATTCTGTCTGGCTGCCTGGGTTCCATTCCAGCTTCTGTTAAAAAGTTTGATAGAAGAATTTTAAGAATCCAGAAACGAAACTCATCAAGAAATTATTGACCATAATTGGTTCTACGATTTAGTCATTCTTACAGACATAATAACTAATATCTTAAACTTGGGCAGGGAAGAGAACTAAAGTGTTTGAATTTAATCTTATTTTAAATTCATTTTAAATCAAAATTAATTTTGTAAAACTATTACACAAATATAAGGAATATACATTTTTACCATAATGCAATGTCATTTTGCCACTTTGAAAATCTGGAGAACTAAAGCGTGAAATACAAGAAAACTGAAACAAACATTTGGAAAATCTCATCGAGCTTAAATTAGTTTCTAAATTAGATCTTTTGAGTGTATTTAAAATTAGGCCAACTACTACATTCACTTCAAACCCATTACATAAGACTAGTATTTATAAAAAATGGTAAAAGATTGCAAATATGTTAACAATTCTACTGATCTAGAAATAGAAATAACTGGTTTTCATCCTAATTAAGATGAAGAATATCACAAAAAGCCATTTGAATAGTCCTAGATCAGAAAAATCATGAACTGTTAAACTTTTAAAAAGATAAATTCCTGCTTTCGATCTACCTAAAAATGTGAAAGAGGATTTTCAACAACAATCTTGTTAAAATCAATGTTCAGATACAGAATAACACACAAACATCTGGACGACTGCATGGATTTAGCAATAACATCGCATGTACCAGAGGGAGGAAAAAAAAAAAAACTCTCAGAAGAAATGCAATGTTAAATTTCACATTAAAATATGATTTCCCTGTATTTAATTTTCATCTTGCTGAATTCTTTTGTAAATAATACAAAGAGTATACCTTTTCTTTAAGATATTATACCACACATTTTTATACTTTGTGTAATGCACTTATAACTGAAATATTAAAAGTGCAATATATAATTGCAGCTAGCCAAAATTTTATAAACTTAAAATTGGCTCGCATTCAGTTAAAGTTGTTAATAACTGCACCAAGGGAAGGAATGCAATTTTATTTCTTTGTCTGTATTTGGTTTCATTTTCATATAGAAAGAGTTAAAAATAGGTTACCTAGGTAACAAAATTTAAACACACATTTTCAGGAAAAATTACAGAATAATAGATTTTGTTTCCCTGAAGACACAACACCTCGCTATTCCAGCTATGATACAGACTGCATACTGTCATAGAGAAATTCCTTTCTTAAACAGGGAATTCATATACTTTAATCTGTTTTTACACAAGTACTGTTTATGACTAATCCATGGTCCAGGAGTAAAATACTTTATAGTACACCCATCTAAATTTTTATTATTTCCGGTCATCTGTATAGACTTTTTACCTATCACGACTAAACTCCCAATCTGCATTCCAAATAAGTCATACAATTCTTCAAGTCATATTTCGTAGTCTATCATTTTTAATACGGCAGGTACTTGCTGAGCGCAGACTTGTAAAGCATGATTTCGCGTACAGCAGTACCTTAAAAGATCCCATTTTATTTGTCCACTGCTAGAATTTCATTCATACGTGGTGCAACATTCATCCATCAACACCGGAAAGAATTTTCTGCTACTTTAAACAATTTCCATCGACTGAAAATGAAGTCCGAAAAATCTTACAAATTTCAAAAGCAGTCGATGCCGAAGAATTTTCACATATGGAAGACAGAGAAGTCAAACAATGAATCAGAAAATTACAAAAGAAGAATTGGGGTCTTATAAAACCCCTTGATAATAAAAGCGCTCATTATGAAGAAGAGGTTTTAACTGAAGATAAGACGAAGAAATTGTTAAATAACACAAAAAGCAATGTCTGATCTTCTAGCGAAGAATTACCCAATTAAAGAAAAAACATGTGCTCTTTACAGCGGCACGCATACAGTTGCATCAATCATTCTTATAAGCAAAAGACATCAGCTTTCTCAAAAAATATTTCTCTCATGCATTTGCCAAGAGAACGGAAAGAAGTCCAAAAGAAACTTTCAGAGTGCTTTGCAAAACAAAGTGGAAAGTTATTCTGCAGAATTTTACTTTGATAATAATAAAACATCTCTGATTTGATTTCAAAACGAATTTTTATTTGTGAAATCAATTTTAAATAGATCTTCGCAAATAGGTTCATAAAACTTCCCAATATGCCAAAATAGTTCAGATTAAGGGAAAAATTTAATAAAGTATGCTTAAAACAACTAATAAAAAGCACATTTTGAGCAGCCTTAACAGAAGACAATTTGGCCCCATTAACTTTCTTTACGAGTACTCATTAAATTTTTATTTACATTTCTTTTTTGTTCAACATTTAACTTTCAATGGTTTTAAGAGAAACAGCATTTGATAGACTCTAAATTCGGAAAAAACTGAAACAAAATTGGTTTATACACAGGCAGAGTAATTACACTGAGATGTTGGGAAGAGAAGACCCCGTTAGACAAGGAAAATATTAGGCCAGACAGAGAGGAAAATGCTTAGCCTCCTCCTCGTAATGCGAAAGGAGGCCACTTGGGAAAAAATTACACTACAGCAGTAATTTTGAAACCACTAAGAAGCAACAGAACTCTAACAAATCTCAGACTTCTGATAATTATAGTGAGATTAACAGTTCAACCTCACTTCGAATATTACAATACAATATAAAGAAAGAACCAATTCAGACACTTCAATATGGAATTCAAAACCTAAGAAATTAATGCATAGACACTACCCTAAACATTAAAACATAATGTGAAGCGTTCACGTAAAATAAATAAGTAGTAAAACTCCAATATAAAGCAACATGTGAAAAGGGACCTACAAATTATAACATTCAAGCATTTCTAGTGAAAATAAAGTTAATATAAAACAAGAATTACCAGCCACAGATGTCTTTTTGCTCTGCACTATTTCTCCATTCTTTTTCTTTCATGATATGTTCTGCAATCCAAGAGTGCACAAAAATGATGACAAATTACACTAGAAGAGGCCAAGGATGGGGGAAGGAATCATTAGATTTTAACTACTTTGAAATTAAAGAATATCTATACACAAAGAGAAATATCTAATATTGTTTCTTAATATATAAAACTTCGAAAGTAGCCTTCTTTGTTCTATATTCCAGCAATGTGCTACATTGTTACTAAAATCATGATTGCAGTCGATAGAAAAGCAAATGATTTTCCTTATACGACAGAAGTACAGTAAGCGAAAGAGGTTTTTAATGTATGGGTACAACATGAACAATGAAAGAAAAAAAAATTATACAGTTATTACAGATACACAGAATAAAAGGGAAAATGATCTTCGAGAAAAGTAAATAATTTTAGCGCAGGTACAAAAATGGCACCGAAAGTCAATAAGCAGGTAATTTTAAATGACAAATAAACAAAATAAACTTTACTGTTAGCTTTGAAGCAGGTGTTATATATAAAACTATCTTAATTCACACACAGAATTAGTGACATAACAGATCAAAAAAGAGTAAGAATCAAACACGCAATATATTGACATTAAAAGAGCTATACATATATACATTTATGGCTTTTTTTTTTTTTTTTTTTTTTTTAGAAAGGGCTCAAAAACACCATTCTAAAAACAGATTTCGAAAAACATCTTGGAAACAAAAGTCATAAAGCATAAAATAAATATTTCATTCAGAATTTTAACGCAAGAACCCTTTCTAATTTTAAGTTCTTTACTTAGGTACACTCATCCATGAGAGAGGACAGCTTAGTCCAATGTACAAGAAATTATCCTGTAATATTACCACGTCACTTTAATGAAATTATAGCAATATTTCACTCAGGAAAAAAACATATTGTCTAGCTGCCCGGGTTTGAGCCCAGCTTTAATACAGCAAGCCAAAACACATCAAATGCCATTGAATGATATACCATTTTGAAATGTTGCAAAAAATTTTAATAAAATTTCGTGAATGAGCTTTTGCAATTACCTATATACTAAAATTTTGACCAAAAATTCAACAAAACTAAGATACTCTTTTTTTCTTCTGAAGGAATCAAAGTCATATACTAATGTAGGGATGTTCAACTTATTGTACTATAAAACCTAAACATAGGAATGAAATTTTGTCAGCTATGTGAGATGTCCAATACCGAGAAATTCCATAAATTGTAGATTATAAGGTACCTCTCAAAACACACGAAAGGTAAAACACAATTCAAATACTTTACTTTTAGTCTTGAAGCAGATGTTCTATATTAAACTGTCTTAGCTCACATACAGAATTAGTAATATAATAGCTCAAAATGTTGTAAGAACCAAACACGCATTATATAAACATTAAAAAAAAAAAAAAAAAATCTACATACATTTATTAGTGTTACGAGGGTTTATTCTGAAATATTATAATGTCACTTTCAGTGAAATGATAGAAATTTTCACTCAGGGAAGGGACATTCTGTCTGGCTGCCTGGGTTCCATTCCAGCTTGTGTTAAAAAGTTTGATAGAAGAATTTTAAGAATCCAGAAACGAAACTCATCAAGAAATTATTGACCATAATTGGTTCTACGATTTAGTCATTCTTACAGACATAATAACTAATATCTTAAACTTGAGCAGGGAAGAGAACTAAAGTGTTTGAAGTTAATGTTATTTTAAATTCATTTTAAATCAAAATTAATTTTGTAAAAATATTACACAAATATAAGGAATATACATTTTTACCATAATGCAATGTCGTTTTGCCACTTTGAAAATCTGGAGAACAAAAGCGTGAAATACAAGAAAACTGAAACAAACATTTGGAAAATCTCATCGAGCTTAAATTAGTTTCTAAATTAGATGTTTTGAGTGTATTTAAAATTAGGCCAACTACTACATTCACTTCAAACCCATTACATCAGACTAGTATTTATAAAAAATGGTAAAAGATTGCAAATATGTTAACAATTCTACTGATCTAGAAATAGAAATAACTGCTTTTCATCCTAATTAAGATGAAGAATATCACAAAAAGCCATTTGAATAGTCCTAGATCAGAAAAATCATGAACTGTTAAACTTTTAAAAAGATAAATTCCTGCTTTCGATCTACCTAAAAATGTGAAAGAGGATTTTCAACAACAATCTTGTTAAAATCAATGTTCAGATACAGAATAACACACAAACATCTGGACGACTGCATGGATTTAGCAATAACATCGCATGTACCAGAGGGAGGAAAAAAAAAAAACTCTCAGAAGAAATGCAATGTTAAATTTCACATTAAAATATGATTTCCCTGTATTTAATTTTCATCTTGCTGAATTCTTTTGTAAATAATACAAAGAGTATACCTTTTCTTTAAGATATTATACCACACATTTTTATACTTTGTGTAATGCACTTATAACTGAAATATTAAAAGTGCAATATATAATTGCAGCTAGCCAAAATTTTATAAACTTAAAATTGGCTCGCATTCAGTTAAAGTTGTTAATAACTGCACCAAGGGAAGGAATGCAATTTTATTTCTTTGTCTGTATTTGGTTTCATTTTCATATAGAAAGAGTTAAAAATAGGTTACCTAGGTAACAAAATTTAAACACACATTTTCAGGAAAAATTACAGAATAATAGATTTTGTTTCCCTGAAGACACAACACCTCGCTATTCCAGCTATGATACAGACTGCATACTGTCATAGAGAAATTCCTTTCTTAAACAGGGAATTCATATACTTTAATCTGTTTTTACACAAGTACTGTTTATGACTAATCCATGGTCCAGGAGTAAAATACTTTATAGTACACCCATCTAAATTTTTATTATTTCCGGTCATCTGTATAGACTTTTTACCTATCACGACTAAACTCCCAATCTGCATTCCAAATAAGTCATACAATTCTTCAAGTCATATTTCGTAGTCTATCATTTTTAATACGGCAGGTACTTGCTGAGCGCAGACTTGTAAAGCATGATTTCGCGTACAGCAGTACCTTAAAAGATCCCATTTTATTTGTCCACTGCTAGAATTTCATTCATACGTGGTGCAACATTCATCCATCAACACCGGAAAGAATTTTCTGCTACTTTAAACAATTTCCATCGACTGAAAATGAAGTCCGAAAAATCTTACAAATTTCAAAAGCAGTCGATGCCGAAGAATTTTCACATATGGAAGACAGAGAAGTCAAACAATGAATCAGAAAATTACAAAAGAAGAATTGGGGTCTTATAAAACCCCTTGATAATAAAAGCGCTCATTATGAAGAAGAGGTTTTAACTGAAGATAAGACGAAGAAATTGTTAAATAACACAAAAAGCAATGTCTGATCTTCTAGCGAAGAATTACCCAATTAAAGAAAAAACATGTGCTCTTTACAGCGGCACGCATACAGTTGCATCAATCATTCTTATAAGCAAAAGACATCAGCTTTCTCAAAAAATATTTCTCTCATGCATTTGCCAAGAGAACGGAAAGAAGTCCAAAAGAAACTTTCAGAGTGCTTTGCAAAACAAAGTGGAAAGTTATTCTGCAGAATTTTACTTGGATAATAATAAAACATCTCTGATTTGATTTCAAAACGAATTTTTATTTGTGAAATCAATTTTAAATAGATCTTCGCAAATAGGTTCATAAAACTTCCCAATATGCCAAAATAGTTCAGATTAAGGGAAAAATTTAATAAAGTATGCTTAAAACAACTAATAAAAAGCACATTTTGAGCAGCCTTAACAGAAGACAATTTGGCCCCATTAACTTTCTTTACGAGTACTCATTAAATTTTTATTTACATTTCTTTTTTGTTCAACATTTAACTTTCAATGGTTTTAAGAGAAACAGCATTTGATAGACTCTAAATTCGGAAAAAACTGAAACAAAATTGGTTTATACACAGGCAGAGTAATTACACTGAGATGTTGGGAAGAGAAGACCCCGTTAGACAAGGAAAATATTAGGCCAGACAGAGAGGAAAATGCTTAGCCTCCTCCTCGTAATGCGAAAGGAGGCCACTTGGGAAAAAATTACACTACAGCAGTAATTTTGAAACCACTAAGAAGCAACAGAACTCTAACAAATCTCAGACTTCTGATAATTATAGTGAGATTAACAGTTCAACCTCACTTCGAATATTACAATACAATATAAAGAAAGAACCAATTCAGACACTTCAATATGGAATTCAAAACCTAAGAAATTAATGCATAGACACTACCCTAAACATTAAAACATAATGTGAAGCGTTCACGTAAAATAAATAAGTAGTAAAACTCCAATATAAAGCAACATGTGAAAAGGGACCTACAAATTATAACATTCAAGCATTTCTAGTGAAAATAAAGTTAATATAAAACAAGAATTACCAGCCACAGATGTCTTTTTGCTCTGCACTATTTCTCCATTCTTTTTCTTTCATGATATGTTCTGCAATCCAAGAGTGCACAAAAATGATGACAAATTACACTAGAAGAGGCCAAGGATGGGGGAAGGAATCATTAGATTTTAACTACTTTGAAATTAAAGAATATCTATACACAAAGAGAAATATCTAATATTGTTTCTTAATATATAAAACTTCGAAAGTAGCCTTCTTTGTTCTATATTCCAGCAATGTGCTACATTGTTACTAAAATCATGATTGCAGTCGATAGAAAAGCAAATGATTTTCCTTATACGACAGAAGTACAGTAAGCGAAAGAGGTTTTTAATGTATGGGTACAACATGAACAATGAAAGAAAAAAAAATTATACAGTTATTACAGATACACAGAATAAAAGGGAAAATGATCTTCGAGAAAAGTAAATAATTTTAGCGCAGGTACAAAAATGGCACCGAAAGTCAATAAGCAGGTAATTTTAAATGACAAATAAACAAAATAAACTTTACTGTTAGCTTTGAAGCAGGTGTTATATATAAAACTATCTTAATTCACACACAGAATTAGTGACATAACAGATCAAAAAAGAGTAAGAATCAAACACGCAATATATTGACATTAAAAGAGCTATACATATATACATTTATGGCTTTTTTTTTTTTTTTTTTTTTTTTAGAAAGGGCTCAAAAACACCATTCTAAAAACAGATTTCGAAAAACATCTTGGAAACAAAAGTCATAAAGCATAAAATAAATATTTCATTCAGAATTTTAACGCAAGAACCCTTTCTAATTTTAAGTTCTTTACTTAGGTACACTCATCCATGAGAGAGGACAGCTTAGTCCAATGTACAAGAAATTATCCTGTAATATTACCACGTCACTTTAATGAAATTATAGCAATATTTCACTCAGGAAAAAAACATATTGTCTAGCTGCCCGGGTTTGAGCCCAGCTTTAATACAGCAAGCCAAAACACATCAAATGCCATTGAATGATATACCATTTTGAAATGTTGCAAAAAATTTTAATAAAATTTCGTGAATGAGCTTTTGCAATTACCTATATACTAAAATTTTGACCAAAAATTCAACAAAACTAAGATACTCTTTTTTTCTTCTGAAGGAATCAAAGTCATATACTAATGTAGGGATGTTCAACTTATTGTACTATAAAACCTAAACATAGGAATGAAATTTTGTCAGCTATGTGAGATGTCCAATACCGAGAAATTCCATAAATTGTAGATTATAAGGTACCTCTCAAAACACACGAAAGGTAAAACACAATTCAAATACTTTACTTTTAGTCTTGAAGCAGATGTTCTATATTAAACTGTCTTAGCTCACATACAGAATTAGTAATATAATAGCTCAAAATGTTGTAAGAACCAAACACGCATTATATAAACATTAAAAAAAAAAAAAAAAAATCTACATACATTTATTAGTGTTACGAGGGTTTATTCTGAAATATTATAATGTCACTTTCAGTGAAATGATAGAAATTTTCACTCAGGGAAGGGACATTCTGTCTGGCTGCCTGGGTTCCATTCCAGCTTGTGTTAAAAAGTTTGATAGAAGAATTTTAAGAATCCAGAAACGAAACTCATCAAGAAATTATTGACCATAATTGGTTCTACGATTTAGTCATTCTTACAGACATAATAACTAATATCTTAAACTTGAGCAGGGAAGAGAACTAAAGTGTTTGAAGTTAATGTTATTTTAAATTCATTTTAAATCAAAATTAATTTTGTAAAAATATTACACAAATATAAGGAATATACATTTTTACCATAATGCAATGTCGTTTTGCCACTTTGAAAATCTGGAGAACAAAAGCGTGAAATACAAGAAAACTGAAACAAACATTTGGAAAATCTCATCGAGCTTAAATTAGTTTCTAAATTAGATGTTTTGAGTGTATTTAAAATTAGGCCAACTACTACATTCACTTCAAACCCATTACATCAGACTAGTATTTATAAAAAATGGTAAAAGATTGCAAATATGTTAACAATTCTACTGATCTAGAAATAGAAATAACTGCTTTTCATCCTAATTAAGATGAAGAATATCACAAAAAGCCATTTGAATAGTCCTAGATCAGAAAAATCATGAACTGTTAAACTTTTAAAAAGATAAATTCCTGCTTTCGATCTACCTAAAAATGTGAAAGAGGATTTTCAACAACAATCTTGTTAAAATCAATGTTCAGATACAGAATAACACACAAACATCTGGACGACTGCATGGATTTAGCAATAACATCGCATGTACCAGAGGGAGGAAAAAAAAAAAACTCTCAGAAGAAATGCAATGTTAAATTTCACATTAAAATATGATTTCCCTGTATTTAATTTTCATCTTGCTGAATTCTTTTGTAAATAATACAAAGAGTATACCTTTTCTTTAAGATATTATACCACACATTTTTATACTTTGTGTAATGCACTTATAACTGAAATATTAAAAGTGCAATATATAATTGCAGCTAGCCAAAATTTTATAAACTTAAAATTGGCTCCCATTCAGTTAAAGTTGTTAATAACTGCACCAAGGGAAGGAATGCAATTTTATTTCTTTGTCTGTATTTGGTTTCATTTTCATATAGAAAGAGTTAAAAATAGGTTACCTAGGTAACAAAATTTAAACACACATTTTCAGGAAAAATTACAGAATAACAGATTTTGTTTCCCTGAAGACACAATACCTCGCTATTCCAGCTATGATACAGACTGCATACTGTCATAGAGAAATTCCTTTCCTAAACAGGGAATTCATATACTTTAATCTGTTTTTACACAAGTACTGTTTATGACTAATCCATGGTCAAGGAGTAAAATACTTTATAGTACACCCATCTAAATTTTTATTATTTCCGGTCATCTGTATAGACTTTTTACCTATCACGACTAAACTCCCAATCTGCATTCCAAATAACTCATACAATTCTTCAAGTCATATTTCGTAGTCTATCATTTTTAATACCGCAGGTACTTGCTGAGCGCAGACTTGTAAAGCATGATTTCGCGTACAGCAGTACCTTAAAAGATCCCATTTTATTTGTCCACTGCTAGAATTTCATTCATACGTGGTGCAACATTCATCCATCAACACCGGAAAGAATTTTCTGCTACTTTAAACAATTTCCATCGACTGAAAATGAAGTCCGAAAAATCTTACAAATTTCAAAAGCAATCGATGCCGAAGAATTTTCACATATGGAAGACAGAGAAGTCAAACAATGAATCAGAAAATTACAAAAGAAGAATTGGGGTCTTATAAAACCCCTTGATAATAAATGCGCTCATTATGAAGAAGAGCTTTTAACTGAAGATAAGATGAAGAAATTGTTAAATAACACAAAAAGCAATGTCTGATCTTCTAGCGAAGAATTACCCAATTAAAGAAAAAACATGTGCTCTTTACAGCGGCACGCATACAGTTGCATCAATCATTCTTATAAGCAAAAGACATCAGCTTTCTCAAAAAATATTTCTCTCATGCATTTGCCAAGAGAACGGAAAGAAGTCCAAAAGAAACTTTCAGAGTGCTTTGCAAAACAAAGTGGAAAGTTATTCTGCAGAATTTTACTTCGATAATAATAAAACATCTCTGATTTGATTTCAAAACGAATTTTTATTTGTGAAATCAATTTTAAATAGATCTTCGCAAATAGGTTCATAAAACTTCCCAATATGCCAAAATAGTTCAGATTAAGGGAAAAATTTAATAAAGTATGCTTAAAACAACTAATAAAAAGCACATTTTGAGCAGCCTTAACAGAAGACAATTTGGCCCCACTAACTTTCATTACGAGTACTCATTAAATTTTTATTTACATTTCTTTTTTGTTCAACATTTAACTTTCAATGGTTTTAAGAGAAACAGCACTTGATAGACAGACTCTAAATTCGGAAAAAACTGAAACAAAATTGGTTTATACACAGGCAGAGTAATTACACTGACCTGTTGGGAAGAGAAGACCCCGTTAGACAAGGAAAGTATTAGGCCAGACAGAGAGGAAAATGCTTAGCCTCCTCCTCGTAATGCGAAAGGAGGCCACTTGGGAAAAAATTACACTACAGCAGTAATTTTGAAACCACTAAGAAGCAACAGAACTCTAACAAATCTCAGACTTCTGATAATTATAGTGTGATTAACAGTTCAACCTCACTTCGAATATTACAATACAATATAAAGAAAGAACCAATTCAGACACTTCAATATGGAATTCAAAACCTAAGAAATTAATGCATAGACGCTACCCTAAACATTAAAACATAATGTGAAGCGTTCACGTAAAATAAACAAGTAGTAAAACTCCAATATAAAGCAACATGTGAAAAGGGACCTACAAATTATAACATTCAAGCATTTCTAGTGAAAATAAAGTTAATATAAAACAAGAATTACCAGCCACAGATGTCTTTTTGCTCTGCACTATTTCTCCATTCTTTTTCTTTCATGATATGTTCTGCAATCCAAGAGTGCACAAAAATGATGACAAATTACACTAGGAGAGGCCAAGGATGGGGGAAGGAATCATTAGATTTTAACTACTTTGAAATTAAAGAATATCTATACACAAAGAGAAATATCTAATATTGTTTCTTAATATATAAAATTTCGAAAGTAGCCTTCTTTGTTTTAAATTCCAGCAATGTGCTCCATTGTTACTAAAATCATGATTGCAGTCGATAGAAAAGCAAATGATTTTCCTTATACGACAGAAGTACAGTAAGCGAAAGAGGTTTTTAATGTATGGGTACAACATGAACAATGAAAGAAAAAAAAAAATTATACAGTTATTACAGATACACAGAATAAAAGGGAAAATGATCTTTGAGAAAAGTAAATAATTTTAGCGCAGGTACAAAAATGGCACCGAAAGTCAATAAGCAGGTAATTTTAAATGACAAATAAACAAAATAAACTTTACTGTTAGCTTTGAAGCAGGTGTTATATATAAAACTATCTTAATTCACACACAGAATTAGTGACATAACAGATCAAAAAAGAGTAAGAATCAAACTCGCAATATATTGACATTAAAAGAGCTATACATATATACTTTTATAGCTTTTTTTTTTTTTTTAGAAAGGGCTCAAAAACACCATTCTAAAAACAGATTTCGAAAAACATCTTGGAAACAAAAGTCATAAACCATAAAATAAATATTTCATTCAGAATTTTAACGCAAGAGCCCTTTCTAATTTTAAGTTCTTTACTTAGGTACACTCATCCATGAGAGAGGACAGCTTAGTCCAATGTACAAGAAATTATCCTGTAATATTAACCACGTCACTTTAATGAAATTATAGCAATATTTCACTCAGGGAAAGAACATATTGTCTAGCTGCCCGGGATCAAGCCCCGCTTTAATACAGCAAGCCAAAACACATCAAATGCCATTGAATGATATACCTTTTTTAAATGTTGCAAAAAAATTTAAATAAAATTTCGTGAATGAGCTATTGCAATTACCTATATACTAAAATTTTGACCAAAAATTCAACAAAACTAAGATACTCTTTTTTTCTTTCGAAGGAATCAAAGTCATATACTAATGGAGGGATGCTCAACTTATTGTACTATGAAACCGAAACATAGGAATGAAATTTTGTCAGCTATGTGAGATGTCCAGTACCGAGAAATTCCGTATATTGTAGAATAGAACGCATGTCTCAAAACACACGAAAGGTAAAACACTATTCAAATACTTTACTTTTAGGCTTGAAGCAGGTGTTCTATATTAAACTGTTTTAACTCACATACAGAATTAGTAATATAATAGCTCAAATAATTGTAAGAACAAAACATGCATTATATCAACATTAAAAAAAAATCTACATATATTTATTAGTGTTACGAGGGTTTATTCTGAAATATTATAATGTCACTTTCAGTGAAATGATAGAAATTTTCACTCAGGGAAGGGACATTCTGTCTGGCTGCCTGGGTTCCATTCCAGCTTCTGTTACAAAAGTTTGATAGAAGAATTTTAAGAATCCAGAAACGAAACTCATCAAGAAATTATTGACCAAAATTGGTTCTACGATTTAGTCATTCTTACAGACATAATAACTAATATCTTAAACTTGAGCAGGGAAGAGAACTAAAGTGTTTGAATTTAATGTTATTTTAAATTCATTTTAAATCAAAATTAATTTTGTAAAAATATTACACAAATATAAGGAATATACATTTTTACCATAGTGCAATGTCGTTTTGCCACTTTGAAAATCTGGAGAACTAAAGCGTGAAATACAAGAAAACTGAAACAAACATTTCGAAAATCTCATCGAGCTTAAATTAGTTTCTAAATTAGATGTTTTGAGTGTATTTAAAATTAGGCCAACTACTACGTTCACTTCAAACCCATTACATAAGACTAGTGTTTAAGAAAAATGGTAAAAGATTGCAAATATGTTAACAATTCTACTGATCTAGAAATAGAAATAACTGGTTTTCATCCTAATTAAGATGAAGAATATCACAAAAAGCCATTTGAATAGTCCTAGATCAGAAAAATCATGAACTGTTAAACTTTTAAAAAGATAAATTCCTGCTTTCGATCTACCTAAAAATGTGAAAGAGGATTTTCAACAACAATCTTGTTAAAATCAATGTTCAGATACAGAATAACAAACAAACATCTGGACGACTGCATGGATTTAGCAATAACATCACATGTACCAGAGGGAGAAAAAAAAAAAACTCAGTAGAAATGCAATGTTAAATTTCACATTAAAATATGATTTCCCTGTATTTAATTTTCATCTTGCTGAATTTTTTTGTAAATAATACAAAGAGTATACCTTTTCTTTAAGATATTATACCACACATTTTTATACTTTGTGTAATGCACTTATAACTGAAATATTAAAAGTGCAATATATAATTGCAGCTAGCCAAAATTTTATAAACTTAAAATTGGCTCCCATTCAGTTAAAGTTGTTAATAACTGCACCAAGGGAAGGAATGCAATTTTATTTCTTTGTCTGTATTTGGTTTCATTTTCATATAGAAAGAGTTAAAAATAGGTTACCTAGGTAACAAAATTTAAACACACATTTTCAGTAAAAATTACAGAATAACTGATTTTGTTTCCCTGAAGACGCAACACCTCACTATTCCAGCTATTATACAGACTGCATACAGTCATAGAGAAAGTTCTTTCTTACACAGGGAATGCATATACTTTAATCTGTAGATCTTCGCAAATAGGTTCATAAAACTTCACAATATGCCAAAATAGTTCAGATTAAGGGGAAAATATAATAATGTATGCTTGAAACAACTAATAAAAAGCACATTTTGAGCAGCCTTAACAGAAGACAATTTGGCCCCACTAACTTTCATTACGAATACTCATTAAATTTTTATTTACATTTCTTTTTTGTTCAACATTTAACTTTCAATGGTTTTAAGAGAAACGGCACTTGATAGACAGACTCTAAATTCGGAAAAAACTGAAACAAAATTGGTTTATACACAGGCAGAGTAATTACGCTGACCTGTTGGGAAGAGAAGACCCCGTTGCACAAGGAAAATATTAGGCCAGACAGAGAGGAAAATGCTTAGCCTCCTCCTCGTAATGCGCAAGGAGGCCACTTGGGAAAAAATTACACTACAGCAGTAATTTTGAAACCACTAAGAAGCAACAGAACTCTAACAAATCTCAGACTTCTGATAATTATAGTGTGATTAACAGTTCAACCTCACTTCGAATATTACAATACAATATAAAGAAAGAACCAATTCAGACACTTCAATATGGAATTCAAAACCTAAGAAATTAATGCATAGACGCTACCCTAAACATTAAAACATAATGTGAAGCGTTCACGTAAAATAAACAAGTAGTAAAACTCCAATATAAAGCAACATGTGAAAAGGGACCTACAAATTATAACATTCAAGCATTTCTAGTGAAAATAAAGTTAATATAAAACAAGAATTACCACCCACACATGTCTTTTTGCTCTGCCCTATTTCTCCATTCTTTTTCTTTCATGATATGTTCTGCAATCCAAGAGTGCACAAAAATGATGACAAATTACACTAGAAGAGGCCAAGGATGGGGGAAGGAATCATTAGATTTTAACTACTTTGAAATTAAAGAATATCTATACACAAAGAGAAATATCTAATATTGTTTCTTAATATATAAAATTTCGAAAGTAGCCTTCTTTGTTTTAAATTCCAGCAATGTGCTCCATTGTTACTAAAATCATGATTGCAGTCGATAGAAAAGCAAATGATTTTCCTTATACGACAGAAGTACAGTAAGCGAAAGAGATTTTTAATGTATGGGTACAACATGAACAATGAAAGAAAAAAAAAATTATACAGTTATTACAGATACACAGAATAAAAGGGAAAATGATCTTTGAGAAAAGTAAATAATTTTAGCGCAGGTACAAAAATGGCACCGAAAGTCAATAAGCAGGTAATTTTAAATGACAAATAAACAAAATAAACTTTACTGTTAGCTTTGAAGCAGGTGTTATATATAAAACTATCTTAATTCACACACAGAATTAGTGACATAACAGATCAAAAAAGAGTAAGAATCAAACTCGCAATATATTGACATTAAAAGAGCTATACATATATACTTTTATGCTTTTTTTTTTTTTTTTTTTTTTTTTTTTTTAAGAAAGGGCTCAAAAACACCATTCTAAAAACAGATTTCGAAAAACATCTTGGAAACAAAAGTCATAAACCATAAAATAAACATTTCATTCAGAATTTTAACGCAAGAACCCTTTCTAATTTTAAGTTCTTTACTTAGGTACACTCATCCATGAGAGAGGACAGCTTAGTCCAATGTACAAGAAATTATCCTGTAATATTACCACGTCACTTTAATGAAATTATAGCAATATTTCACTCAGGAAAAAAACATATTGTCTAGCTGCCCGGGTTTGAGCCCAGCTTTAATACAGCAAGCCAAAACACATCAAATGCCATTGAATGATATACCATTTTGAAATGTTGCAAAAAAATTTAAATAAAATTTCGTTAATGAGCTATTGCAATTACCTATATACTAAAATTTTGACCAAAAATTCAACAAAACTAAGATACTCTTTTTTTCTTTCGAAGGAATCAAAGTCATATACTAATGGAGGGATGCTCAACTTATTGTACTATGAAACCGAAACATAGGAATGAAATTTTGTCAGCTATGTGAGATGTCCAGTACCGAGAAATTCCGTATATTGTAGAATAGAACGCACGTCTCAAAACACACGAAAGGTAAAACACTATTCAAATACTTTACTTTTAGGCTTGAAGCAGGTGTTCTATATTAAACTGTTTTAACTCACATACAGAATTAGTAATATAATAGCTCAAATAATTGTAAGAACCAAACATGCATTATATCAACATTAAAAAAAAATCTACATATATTTATTAGTGTTACGAGGGTTTATTCTGAAATATTATAATGTCACTTTCAGTGAAATGATAGAAATTTTCACTCAGGGAAGGGACATTCTGTCTGGCTGCCTGGGTTCCATTCCAGCTTCTGTTACAAAAGTTTGATAGAAGAATTTTAAGAATCCAGAAACGAAACTCATCAAGAAATTATTGACCATAATTGGTTCTACGATTTAGTCATTCTTACAGACATAATAACTAATATCTTAAACTTGAGCAGGGAAGAGAACTAAAGTGTTTGAATTTAATGTTATTTTAAATTCATTTTAAATCAAAATTAATTTTGTAAAAATATTACACAAATATAAGGAATATACATTTTTACCATAGTGCAATGTCGTTTTGCCACTTTGAAAATCTGGAGAACTAAAGCGTGAAATACAAGAAAACTGAAACAAACATTTCGAAAATCTCATCGAGCTTAAATTAGTTTCTAAATTAGATGTTTTGAGTGTATTTAAAATTAGGCCAACTACTACGTTCACTTCAAACCCATTACATAAGACTAGTGTTTAAGAAAAATGGTAAAAGATTGCAAATATGTTAACAATTCTACTGATCTAGAAATAGAAATAACTGGTTTTCATCCTAATTAAGATGAAGAATATCACAAAAAGCCATTTGAATAGTCCTAGATCAGAAAAATCATGAACTGTTAAACTTTTAAAAAGATAAATTCCTGCTTTCGATCTACCTAAAAATGTGAAAGAGGATTTTCAACAACAATCTTGTTAAAATCAATGTTCAGATACAGAATAACAAACAAACATCTGGACGACTGCATGGATTTAGCAATAACATCGCATGTACCAGAGGGAGAAAAAAAAAAAACTCAGTAGAAATGCAATGTTAAATTTCACATTAAAATATGATTTCCCTGTATTTAATTTTCATCTTGCTGAATTTTTTTGTAAATAATACAAAGAGTATACCTTTTCTTTAAGATATTATACCACACATTTTTATACTTTGTGTAATGCACTTATAACTGAAATATTAAAAGTGCAATATATAATTGCAGCTAGCCAAAATTTTATAAACTTAAAATTGGCTCCCATTCAGTTAAAGTTGTTAATAACTGCACCAAGGGAAGGAATGCAATTTTATTTCTTTGTCTGTATTTGGTTTCATTTTCATATAGAAAGAGTTAAAAATAGGTTACCTAGGTAACAAAATTTAAACACACATTTTCAGGAAAAATTACAGAATAACAGATTTTGTTTCCCTGAAGACACAACACCTCGCTATTCCAGCTATGATACAGACTGCATACTGTCATAGAGAAATTCCCTTCTTAAACAGGGAATTCATATACTTTAATCTGTTTTTACACAAGTACTGTTTATGACTAATCCATGGTCCAGGAGTAATATACATTATAGTACACCCATCTAAATTTTTATTATTTCTGGTCATCTATATAGACTGTTTACCTATCACGACTAAACTCCCAATCTGCATTCCACATAACTCATACGATTCTTCAACTCATGTTTCGTAGTCTATCATTTTTAATACCGCCGGTACTTACTGAGCGCAGAATTGTAAAGCGTCATTTCGCGTATAGCAGTACCTTAAAGGATCCCATTTAATTTGTCCACTGCTAGAATTTCATTCATACGTGGTGCTACATTCATCCATCAACACCGGAAAGAATTTATCTGCTACTTTAAACAATTTCCATCGACTGAAAATGAAGTCCAAAAATTCTTACAAATCTCAAAAGGAAACGATGCCAAAGAATTTTCACATATGGAAGACAGAGAATTCAAACAATGAATCAGAAAATTACAAAAGAAGAATTGGGGTCTTATAAAACCCCTTGATAATAAAAGTGCTCATTATGAAGAAGAGCTTTTAACTGAAGATAAGATGAAGAAATTGTTAAATAACACAAAACGCAATGTCTGATCTTCTAACGAAGAATTACCCACTTAAAGAAAAAACATGTGCTCTTTACAGCGGCACGCATACAGTTGCATCAATCATTCTTATAAGCAAAAGACATCAGCTTTCTCAAAAAATAATTCTGTCATGCATATGCCAAGAGAACGGAAAGAAGTCCAAAAGAAACTTTGAGAATGCTTTGCAAAACAAAGTGGAAAGTTAATCTGCAGAATTTTACTTCGATAATAATAAAACATCTCTGATTTGATTTCAAAACGAATTTTTATTTGTGGAATCAATTTTAAATAGATCTTCGCAAATAGGTTCATAAAACTTCCCAATATGCCAAAATAGTTGAGATTAAGGGAAAAATATAATAAAGTATGCTTAAAACAACTAATAAAAACACATTTTGAGCAGCCTTAACAGAAGACAATTTGGCCCCACTAACTTTCTTTATGAGTACTCATTAAATTTTTATTTACATTTCTTTTTTGTTCAACATTTAACTTTCAATGGTTTTAAGAGAAACAGCACTTCATAGAGAGAATCTAAATTCGGAAAAAACTGAAACAAAATTGGTTTATACACAGGAAGTGCAATTACACTGACCTGTTGGGAAGAGAAGACCGCATTAGGCAAGGAAAATATTAGGCCAGACAGAGAGGAAAATGCTTAGCCTCCTCCTCGTAATTGTAATATTTAATAATTTGTAAATTGTAACATTTAATATTTAGTAACTTGTAATTAACAACACTTTGGATACAGATTTGAAAAATAGAACTATGCTGGTATTGCAGTTCTCTGTGATATACATTCTAAGATTGTAAATAAATAGTTTCTAAAAGCTAAAAGTGTACCCTTTAATTGATTAATTTTATATGGTGTCAGGAGTGTTTTGCTTTCAAAATGGAAAGTTTAAAACCACCAGAGCCGATGAAATTTGATGGAAATCTAGCTTGGAATTGGCAGAGATGGCTGCAATCATTTGAAATATATGAAGTAGCTAGTGAATTACATAATAATGAAGAGAAGGTAAGAGTTGATACTTTTCTTCGTGTAATAGGAATTTGTAGTCTCTAAATATATAATACATTTCCTATAGAAGAGGGTAAAGAAATTAAATTAAGTGAAATTAAAACAAAATTTATGGAATATTGTATTCCTAAGAAAAATATTACATATGAAAGACATTTATTCTTTACTAGAAATCAAACCGCGTCAGAAACCATAGATGAATACGTAACTGACCTTCGAAATAAAGCTAGAACATGCGAGTTTGCACAATTAACGGATAGTTTAATAAAGGATAAAATTGTTTGTGGTATTAAAGATGATATAGTGAGAGCAAGATTGTTACATGAAACAGAATTAACATTAGAAAAAGCTCTTGATATATGCAGATCTGCTAAAATAAATGCACATCAAATGAAAATCATAAAAGATGAGGAAACTGCTGTAAACTTAGTGAAAAAGAAACTAAGTAAACATAATAAGAATACTTACAAAGAGGTAAATACCGATAAACAATAGACAAAAATTTGTTCTAAATGTGGAACATCTCATGAGTATCGAATGTGTCCAGCATATGGAAAAATCTGTCATAAATGTAAAAAGGCAAATCATTTCGCGAGTCAGTGTAAAAGCAATATATTAAAAAATGAAGCAGTCAAGGTAAACAAAAAAGATAGACAAATTAAATTAATAAATCATGACTCTGAGGAAGAGTTAGAATTTTATGTTGGCACATTAAACCTTAATTCAGATAACAAGGAAGAGAAATGGACTGTTGACGTTAATGTAAATAAAAGTAAACTAAATTTGCAGTTAGATACTGGAGCAATGCGCAATGTTATTTATAAAACCAAAGTGAAATTGCTAAATGTTCCGATACAGAAGTCTGAAATGAAAAGATTAGTTACATTCTGTGGGAATAAAATGGATACTTTAGGAAAAGTAGTACTTAACTGCCAATATGGAAAAAATAATTATGTTGTGGAATTCCAAGTTATTGACAAAGAAGTGCCTTCTATATTAGGATTAAAATCATGTTTGCAACTAGGTTTGATTCAGAAAGTAATGTCTGTTTACACTGAAGACTTACTGGAGGAATACAAAGATGTATTTGAACGCTTAGGTTGTTTGAATAGAAAATATAAAATCCAGTTAAAACAAGATGTAACACCAGTCATTCATCCTCCAAGAAAAATACCCATAGCTATACGTGATAAAGTTAAGAAAGAATTACAAAGAATGGAAAATTTAAATGTTATTGAGAAAGTAAGAGAACCAACTGAATGGGTAAATTCAATGGTCACAGTTGTCAAACCGAACAAAATAAGAATATGTTTAGATCCTAGAGATTTAAATAAAGCTATAAAACGAGAACATTATCCGATGTTAACCATTGACGAAGTTGTCACTAGAATGCCTAATGCAAAAATATTTCCTGTTTTAGATGCTAATAGTGCTTTTTGGCAAATCCAGCTTGACGAAGAAAGTAGTAATTTGTGTACATTCAATACACCTTTTGGCAGATACAAATTTAAAAGATTACCTTTTGGCATATGCTCAGCAACAGAAATTTGCCAAATTCGAAAGAACTGCGGTGCTTTTAACAACTATTTCACAGAAGAATACATATGGAGATTCTTTGGGCGTAGTGAGCGGTCATATCAAAGAATGTCTATGCAAAAACAATACATATTCTTTGGTCATATCAAGGAGGTTAGAATAGAAGGAGGGAAGGTTCAACTCAAACGGTGAGGCTTGGCGGCCATGTTCCTGTTATCGCTGTGACTTGTGCAAGGAAGTCTGTAATTGGAATATTTTTTTTTTTCTTTTCTTTTTGAAGCATGTCATCTTGTGTTGTATATGGATGCACAAAAAGATTTTTGAAAAAGATTCCTGGGATTACTTTTCACGCGTAAGTATTGATTTTCTTTTTTTTTTATGTAATTTGATAACTATGGTAAAAAAATATCACAATGTCATGTTGTTTTTTTTTTCCAGATGTAAAAAAGGGACTTAATAATAATCAAAATATGTTAAATACATTTTAATGTTTCTGTTTATAGCTGGAATCTTTGTTCCTTAACACACAATGATGTATGCTAGGATTTAAACTGTATAATTTGAACGTTTTAGGTAATTCGTTTGATAATTTTCATGAAAAATTAGACACCAATTGTTACTAGTTTTATGGTTTTTAAAGGTATTAAATAAAGTAATGCTTTTCTTTATGTATTAATTATTATTCAATTTAAAATTTTTGAACTGTTAAGAATATAATTTGTGCATTTGATCAAGATAAACTAACTTTTCTGTTGTTAAAATGTTTTTGCATAAATTTACAAATTTGTGGGCAGTATAGCAATAAAAGTAAGTAAAATATTTACACAACTGAACATGTGTAAAGATGTATCCAAAAGTATAGGTATATTTCTCTAATTTAGCTTAATTCAAGGCAATTTCTTTCAGATTCTTAAATATGAAACGCGTATAAACTGAAATCACATAATTCACATGAATCTGTTTTATTTTATTAATATTTATATTCTTGTTGTTATAAGATTGTTAGTTGTGAAAAGAGTTTAAAACTTTCATTTAAAAAAAAATGCAACCTGTGACTATTTTTTTAGATAATTATCTGCTATTAATTTCAGGTTAAATATATTTTAAATGATTCTTTAAAATTTTACAATACTGTGAATAAATCAGAAATATCACTTCTTAAAGGAAAAACTGGAAAGTACACCCACAAGTTGCTAATAAAACCTAAACAAATTCTATTTTTAAAGGCTTTAATGTTATGCCCATGCATTTAGATTTCGAACTATTTCTTAATGATTTTCTGTACGTAGTAAATTACGGGTATTATCATCTTTATAAGATATCATATATAAAATATGTAAAATTTCATTATAAATTTTACATATATTTAGTGGAAAATACATGCACGGAACAGCTTAAAAACACGTACTTTTCACTGACGCAATGCAATGTTTTGAAGTTACAAACATGGACGCCGCTTGTTCAGTGGAGTTTCATTTCCCGATAGTGGAGGAAACTGCGAACCCTCCTCCTTATATTCTAACCTCCTTGGGTCATATCCGTTCTCCAAGGTGATGCCGTCCGCTTTTCTCAAAATGGCGTCCCAATTCAAAGAGAGATAGTGACCATTTTTCAGTCTTTCTCATCCTCTGGAATCTCAAATCCTTCCAGTGCCCTCAAACAGGTAAAGAATTTCCTGCGAAATGTGTCCTCTGTGGAGGAGGACATGCATCTTGTAGTAAGGAATGCCCCAAAAGACCAGGAAATATAGATATTGAAAAAATTAATGAAGAAACACCAAACAATTCCCCAAATATGCAAAATCACCAGACTCACTCTACTCTCAGCCAATCACGTAATCAAGGATCAAGGAAGTTAATTTACGGAATGCGCTAGGCTAGGCCTTTAACTCCGCATCATCAGAGATAGAATAATTACATCAAAAGAGGGGTTCATCTAATAAGGGAAAATTTTGAAGCCTAATTATAAAAATAAAAGCTTTTCAGATAATGCCTTCCGCATGAGAAAAAAGGAAAACTCTTAGAAAGTCTTTAAATTAAATTTTGTGTTTAAAAAGGGCCAGGAATAAATTTTGAAAGAGGAGTCAACATTCAAAAAGTTTTGAAAAGAATAAAAAGGTGCAATACATTTCCTTGATTCTTGATATCAACAGCAAAATAAAATCCTTAGGACAATCCGGAGAGTTGGGCAAAAAGGGCTGGGGGCGAAACCCGTTGGGCGGGTTCTAGTAGCAGTTCAGTGTGATACACTGAAGCAGGAGAAGAAAATTATTGGTCGCTATTTAGTGCGACGTTAAAAGGTCCCCTTAGGGGGTCGAAAGCAACCCGTTTAGCGGGTGGAAAAGAAGCTTTTAAGAAGCTATTGAGAAATTAAGTGCAGTCGCGTGCGGCTGCGGAGATAAGTTGTCCCTTGTTAAAGAAACGTTAGAAGACTCTTCTTAAAGAGTTAAAGAACAAGGTTCCCCCGGTCAATGCCCTTACGCATTGTTAACGCGGAGGCGGTTGGGGTTTAGGAACGAGAGGAAAGCATCCACTTGGGCGTCTGTATTCCAATACCGACGCCGTTTAAAAGGTAGTTGAGCATAATCAGCTTGTAAGATTGCTCTGGGTCGCTTTTTAGAAGAGGCAACCGCAGGATCATATAACGGCAGGGTATGTAATACTGGATTTCCAACAAGATGGATGTTTTTGAACAATCTTTCCGAAAGTCGCTGTATAAAGCGATTAATGGGCATAATTTTGAGGTCGTTATGAATGTCACCGTTCCTTATGAACCATGGAGCGGTTACTATCTGCCGTAAAAATTTTGATTGAAAACTTTGGACGTGTTTACGGTTAGTCAGAGCAGCTGAGCCCCAGATGGGACTCGCGTAAGTGAGAATAGGCCTTATGATAGATTTATAAAGCAAGATCTTGTTATCAAGTGACAGGTCGCTATTTTTAGCGAAAAAGGGGCGCAGGTTGGCTTTGACAGCTTCCGCATTCGCAATAATTTTTTGAATGTGAAGTTGCCAAGTTAATTTTGAGTCTAGTAAAACACCAAGGTATTTGTAAGTAGTAACCCAGGGAATAGGTTCACCGAAGAAAATTAGATTATCTAAACGAGAGGTGTTTCTTCGGATGAATAAAGTGGCATCAAATTTAGCGACATTAATTTTGATTTTATACAGTCCGAGCCAGAGTTCTAAGGCTGAAAGGTAACTCTGTAATGTAGAGATTACCGTGGTGATGTTGTTATGTTGAGTTAGGATGGCCGTATCGTCTGCATATAAAGCTAAATCGATACTAGGTGCCTTAGGCACGGCGTTGATATAGATATTGAAGAGCAGAGGTGAGACAAGACTGCCCTGAGGACATCCAGCATGGATCGGGCGGGGAGTGGAGAGTTCGTGGTTAACTCGTACGCGGAAGCTTCGTCCGGCTAAGTACGAGCTAATAATTTTAATGATGTGAGCCGGAAACCCAAGTCGCATGAGCTTGTAAATAAGTCCGTCATGCCAAACCCTGTCAAAGGCTTTAGCTATGTCACGTATTAAGAAGAAACGTTCGTTGACAAAACGTCAGATGCGCCGAGAATCTCAAATCCTTCCAGCGCCATCAAACAGGTAAAGAATTTCTGCGAAATGTATCCTCTGTGGAGGAGGACATGCATCTTGTAGTAAGGAATGCCCCAAAACACGAGGAAATATAGATATTGAAAAAATTAATGAAGATACACCAAAAAATTCCCCAAATATGCAAAATCAACAGACTCACTCTACTCTCAGCCAATCACGTAATTTGGGCACTGCCCCGTACAACCAATCATATGGGGCGATTACCAAGAGCAATCCAAACACGGTTAACTACAGGAAATTCCTCAAGAAATCTATGAATAAGAAATCTATAATAACTATAAAGAAGACCAATCCTCCAAAAATAAACGAAAATCAGTAAACAGAGACATAGAAAAACAATCCTTTGAAGAATTCACCGAGTTCATTACTGAAATTTACCAAATTTACCAGCAATACAAGCAGGCTTCTAACCCCGACTCCAGGCTCAAAATTGCAATGGCGCGCACTAAAGATATTCATCCAGAACGAGCATGAATAATTACCGCAGTGGCTAATTGCACCGAAGGTGCTAATAGCTAACAGGCTATTCACACCACCTACTTTCGCGCATGCGCACAAGCAGCCCAGGTACCAGCATTTTACCGCAGTGGCTAATCGCACCCAAGGTCCGTAGAAAGAACAGGTTAGCTCACTTGGGGTAAACAAACGAAAATGCGTTCTCGCTGCCTATTGGCTGTGACGTCATTGAAGTTTTCTCTCCTCAGATCAACATAGATTTTTGCATTGATTTAAGCTGAATGTAAGCTTGTGCGCGACTGTGGAAACTCATTCGTTTCTTGTTTTTTATTTCCTCTCAAATATAATTAAATTTATGTAGCATAATGGTTTGTATGCACTCCGCGATTGCATTATGCACAATAATGCAGGCAAAATAAAAAATAATCGCCTTTTCTGAGTCAGTGTAGGCCATCTGTGCGCCATCGGCCGTTTGAAGGGGCGGAATGTGTGTTTTATGTTTGCGTAATCGGGCGGCTGCGCGCCAAATCGATTTGTCTTCAGTCGTTAGGGACTCAATGTATGTTTTCCACTCCGCTTGTTTTAATAAGCGGGTTTCGGTCCTTATCTCGTTCTGTATCTTGCGAAATTGGGCACGGATATTGGGATCTCGTGACCTTTGCCAAATTCTTCGCAAGTAATTTCGCTGTTTAATTTTGAATTTAGTCTCAGGTGGGAGCCTAGCACCTGAGTGTTTGCGTGGTTTTGAAGCCGCAGCTCTCGCTTCTTTCAGTAAAGACTCCAGACTTTTGATATACCTGTCAAAGTCCGAATTGCTGGAAATTTTGATGGGAGGGAGTGAAGTTATTTCCAAAATAAATCTAAAGTCGTCCCAATTTGTTGAGACTTGCTCCTCTAATTTTGAGTATCGATTTTGAATATCTAGGGTTATCAAAACGGGGTAGTGATAAGAGTCCAATTCCTGAATGACTTTTATCTCATGCCGAAAAAATATATTATAAAAGGCAGCCAGATCAAGAACTGCAGGGGACCCTCTAACACGGTAAAAAGTCGGGAGGGTAGGAGCTATGATCTGTACATGGTTACTCTGGCACTATGAATTTAGACTAATACCATACCTGTTCCTATTAGAACAAAACCATGCGGTATGGCGTGAATTTAGATCACCAGCAATTATTAGGTGATTTGAAATATTCAAAAGTTTATCAAAATCATTGACAGGAAAAGCTGGCCTTCCACGTGCTCTAGACAGTGGAGGTAGATAAGCTGAGACTATTGTCAGCGGGGAGGAATTTTGAAGGAAAATTTTGATGATTGTCGCTTCCAAAAAATTTAAATCAGGGGACGGTATCATGTGGTGCTTTAACGAACGCTTCACATAGATACAAGTGCCACCACAGGGATTTGTACGAATACTGTACTATTTGTACTATTTGTACGAATTGAAATAATTCTTGCATTTAAACTTGTATTCCAAATTAAGATTTAACTTGAAATTAATGTAGATAATTACTGAGAGAATTAGATCTTTGTAGCGTAGTTTACGTGAGATGAGATCACATGGTGTTACGTGATACGAACCGGAGAATCAGGATGTTGAACCATGAAAACATAGTAAATTCTTAATGTATTTTAACAAATTTATTATCTCTATTTATTGGCTTTTTATAAAATTTTAAAAGATATTAAAATGTTTGTGCCTTCAAAATAAAAAATTCTTAGAACTAACGTCTGTTAACATTTTTTATTTGTATATTGTATGTTGTCGTCAACAAAGTCTGCTTGGCGAGATTTGTGCCAGTGAAACTGAAAAGTACCTCAGAAACTAAACATAAAGATTAAGTAAATAAATCTGAAGAATTTTTTAAAGAATGAGCTTGTAAGGATCTTAAGTTTTACTAACGTTTATTTTATTTTAAATCTTTACTATCACTTCTAATTTTCTACTTCCGGCCAGAATTATAAGCGTAAAGGATTTTATGCAAAGTTTGTCTGGCGAACGCCAAGTATTTAAGTGTGGCCTTTTTGCCAAGCAAGAGAGAGAGGAAGCAGTGAGTCAACGCAGGCCGCTTACCTTAGAAGTTACGCAGTTGCTGTTTGCCTTCCAGGCCAGAGGTTTTAATCCTCTTGATAAATTAAAAGTATTGTAGTGTTCACAGTCTCTGTGCTACATACGCTTCCTGTTATTATAAGGCCAATCTTCCACGTGTATTATTCTAAAGTTAAATTAGAGTTTAGTTTTATTTTTATACTTTTACGTTAGACCCCGAGTGGCGGGTCATTGTACTCCGAAGTACGGAAGTTATTGTATATAGAGAAAAATAAAGGGTTTTTGTATACCCTTCGTCTGTATCCTGTATACTTACTACAAATTAGTGAACATAGCTTTAGTAAGCTCTCTGTTCCTAGTCAGGTCCTTGTATGTTCCCGAAGAAGGTAAAGAAGGAATATTGAACCTGATAGTGGCGCCCAACGAAGAAGAATAACCATGGCGGAGTTTCAAGAAGAACCTGTGCTGCCTGCAGAAACGGCTCAGAATCCAGAAATGCCAGCTGCCGCCCTGGAAGGATTCGGTTACATCGTCCAGACCATGCGCGCTTCGATGAAACCAGAAGCAACGTTTAATGGAAACTCACCGGTAACCAGATTTTTGGAAAAATTGGATGACCACTTCATGCTCTACCCCGTGCACGAGTTTCAAAAAGTTACCTTAGCTACCAGCGCTTTGAGGGGCCAAGCGCTTAACTGGTTCAAATGTATAGGCAGAAGTCTCCTGGGTCAAGCAGGAAATCCCACCTATACTTACGAAAATTTCAAGACTGCCCTACTAAAAGCCTTCCCTGTTGTAAGGGATCGTGCGAAATTAGAAACGGAACTTTTCAGTATATATCAACAAAGAATCGAAAACCTCTCGAGCTTTATTTTAAGAAAAATTCACGTTTTCAAGCTCTTGTATGGAAACCGTCCGGATCCTGAAATAATTCAAGTGATTTTGCCGAGGTTACTGCCCCAAGTGCAAGACTTTATTGAATTAAGAAATCCGACTACCCTGGAAAAGTTATTTGAGCTAGCAATCCAGTTTGAAAGTAGAAGAACGGCGGACGTCGAAAGAAGACGCCAATATCAACAGCGAAACCAATTTGGTACGCCAAGACTACAGCAAACTCAAGCACATGGCTACGGAGAAAAAGCGAATCAGTGGGCAAGGAAACCCGAGCATTCAAAAACAGCCGGCGAACGTCGACAGTTCAATAGCAACCCAGGAAAAAAGTCTCAAGGCCAGGGGAAAAAGAAGGAAAGCACGGAAAGGAAAAATAATTTAAACTAAAACGGATTTCTGCTGACGAGAGGGTGCGGAAATCCGAAGGCCACGAAAACCCCTCTTCCTACAAGTTAAATACAGTAATGGTGAAAAATTTGACTCTTCCGAAGATTGAAGTCTTGGTGAATAATATCCCAGCCACCGCACTCCTGGATACCGGCGCGCAGTGTTCCTGTGTGGCAGAACAGTTTTTTAGGAAGTATTTTCGCAAATACCGCATATATAATGCGGATAATACGACAGTATTAGCGGCGCAAGGAGAAAAATGTAAGTGCGTAGGTAAAGTACCTTTGTATATCCGTATCAAGGACGAACAAATAAAGGTGATGTTTTTTATAGTAAAGAATCTGCAAGCACATTTAATCTTGGGGATAGATTTTCTTTCAGACGCACAAGCTACACTGGATTTTAATGAAGCGTCCCTTAAGCTGACAATGAAACCAGTGCGTGTAGAAAAGGCTGAACCGCCAAGGTTAAATCTTGACCACCTGCCTAATGACGAGCAAGATAGAATCCGACAAGTGGTAAGTGAATTTGCTTCGTTATTTAGTGATATTTCAGGATTTACTCAGGTTACTAACCATAGTATTGACACCGGAGATGCATTGCCAGTTCGTCAAAAACCATACCGGTATGATAAGAATAAGGAAAAAATTATAGAATGGCATATTACCGATATGCTACGTAAAAAGATCATAACGCCCATCTCAAGTAGTTATGCTAGCCCGGTGGTTTTATGTAAGAAAAATAATGATTATCCATTGCAGCATCCAAAAAGGTGGAGATTCGCTATTGATTACCGTAAATTAAATTCCATAACGAAATATCCGGTATATCCGTTACCGATCATAGAAGAAATTTTAAGGAACATAAAATCAACCAAATTTATGACCACTTTAGACTTAACGACTGGTTATTTTCAAATAGGGGTGAGGCCTGAGGACGTGCCTAAGACTGCTTTTATAACCAAGTCTGGCACTTATGCATTTTTGCGTATGCCATTTGGCCTTTCAGGGGCCCCAGCAACATTTCAGCGATGCATGGACATTGTGTTAAGACCTGTTCTTGGAAAGTCCACATTTATCTATTTAGACGATATCATTATTACTAGTGATAATCTGGACCAACATGTACAGGATTTAAGACAGGTGTTTTCTTTATTAAATGAGGCCGGTCTAAAAGTTAATGTCGAAAAGTGCAAATTTGCAGCCCCTGAATTAAAATATTTAGGTTACAAAATATCTCAAAAAGGGATCGAGACAGATGAATCAAAAATAATCGCTGTACAAAAGTATCCGACTCCAAACACGGCAAAGAAGCTCTCTTCTTTTCTAGGACTTTGTTCATATTATAGGTCCTTTATAAAAGATTTTGCGGCTATCGCGGAGCCATTGTTAAAATTAAAAAGAAAAAAGGCAAGATTCTCGTGGACGGCCGAAGCCAATAGTGCTTTCGAAAAATTAAAACAAGCATTAACGCAAGCCCCTGTGTTGAAATTTCCTGAAAAGGATGAGAATTTAGAAATTTCAGCGGATGCTTCAGATTATGCGGTAGGAGCGGTACTTTCGCAAAATCAGCAGCCCGTGGCATTTTTTAGCCGAACTTTAAATCAAACACAAAGAAACTATTCCGCGACCGAGAGAGAGGCACTTGCAGTTCTGTTAGCAGTGCAAAAGTTTCGAGTCTATTTTGGAAAGGCGCCGATAACAGTGTACTCTGATCATGCGGCGGTAACTAGATTGTACTCAGGGAAAAATTTATCCCCAAGGTTAATAAGATGGGCACTCAAGCTGCAAGAATATAATCTGGTAATCAAGCATACCCCTGGAAAGGAAAATATCGTAGCAGATGCCCTATCAAGGATTAAAATAGACGAACAAGGCAATACCGTAAAGATGGCAATGCTTACAGCGTGTACAATAAATTCCCGAGAAACTGTAATAACCGAACTGGGTAAGGATCCTGAGTTTGGAAGTATTTATGAGTATTTGAAGGATCCTGAAAATTTTAGCCACCAAGATATTGTGGCGATAAGAAATAGGGCGGCCCATTACGAACTAATAGATGGTCTATTATTCTATACAAAAACTACGAATTCCAACAACGAATTTCGACCTGTTATCCCAGCTCGTCTTAGATTAAATATCCTGCAGGAGCTCCATGACAGCCCTTTAGCTTCTCATGCTGGTATTCGAAAACTATCCAACGCGTACGCGAGGCAGTCTACTTTCCTGAACTGCAAAAGTTAACAAGGGCGTATGTCCAGTCCTGCCCAACATGTCAAGCAGTTAATTATATTAATTTCCGCCCGGCCGGGTTTCTAAATAGTATTAAATCCGAATTTCCAAATGAAATAATTGGCATCGATTTATTGGGCCCTTTCCCAAAAAGTCAGTTAAATAAAAGTCGCTATCTCCTTGTTATGGTTGATCATTTTAGTAAATGGACCGAAATTGTTCCCTTAAAACGAGCCTCCGCGAAATTAGTTACCGATTCTATTTTAAATAAATATATTTTAAAATACGGGGCGCCCCTAAAAGTTATATCGGATAATGGTCCTCAATTTGTAAGTAATGTATTTGAAGACATGTGCCAAAAACTGGGCATACGTCATTTAAAAATGGTCCCGTATCGGCCGCAATGAAATATAGCGGAACGGGTCAACAGAAATATAGTGAAAATTATCCGTAGTTATGTTAAAAATTTTCATAAAAGCTGGGATAACTATGTCAATGAATTTGCTTTCGCCCTTTCGCAAAACATGATACAACGGGAAAAACTCCTGCTGAGTTATTTCTAGGCAGAAAGATTATAACACCGTTAGATAAATTATTTTATGTGCAACAAAGAGCCCCAGAATTTAAATGAGTGATATAGAAAAACTAATAAAAGAAGCAAAAAAGAATACGGAAGTAGCACAAAGAAAACAGAAGCTATATTATGATTTGAAACGACGGGGAGTAACTTATAAAGTAGGGGATGAAGTTTTAAAAATTAAGCATTTACTTTCTTCAGCACCAGAAGATAAAACTGCCAAATTTTTTCCACGATTTGAAGGACCATATGTTATAGAAAAAATAACTCACGCTATTGTAGTGTTAAAAGCCAGAAATGGTGAAACCTTTTCCGCAAACATTGATCAAATTAAGCCCTACTTCGATCGTAATAAAATGCAAATCTTTTCAGATTTTTTGCAGGATCCGGCACGGCAGACACCGCAGGTACAAGTTCCAGAGGTGGGAAAACGACAAGTACAAAGGCAAGCCAATAAGAGGCAGGAGCCAGTGAAAAGAAAATTGCCCCGCTGAAAAATTGAAGGTAACAAGAAAAAGAAGCCGTTCCACCGTCCAGAAAACAGAGTTCACGAACACCCCCAGAATGAAGAAGGGAGAAGAACGACGTATGTGAAGAGGACCAGGAGAAATGACGGCAACTATAACCCGGCTTTAAAACGGAAGATCTACTCATCCGACAGAACTCTCCGCAGCAAAAGTCGCCGAACTGCGGAAGGGCCATCAGCGGCGGAGGAAAAAGTACAAGGAAAATTTGAACGGCCAACAACGAGGTCCAAGCAGGATCACGACAGAAGTTTCCCGGTTCCGCCAAGACCAGCTGCCTTCAAACGGCCAAGACCACAAGCAGAGGAGAAAAGGAAGGTGTTCAAGGGTGGCCGAACTGGTGAAAAACGGAAGCTTCCAGAGGAAAGCACTGAAGGGCGAGCCCGTACAAGAAGGAGGATAAATCAAGCTACTATCTGCAGTACCTTTAAAGACTGGGCCCAGAAAAGGATGTCCGAATATTACAAAGATAAGTAAAATTTTATGTTACTTTACAAACTTAAGTTAATCTTTTATTCTTACTGCAAGTGGCAGATTTCAAGAAGTTTTACCTCATGCGAGGTCTACCTTTATCGCCAAAAGGGCGAGAAATGAGTTGTGACCGATTTTCTTATTATGTTTTCAATTACTCGCGCGTAAAACTAAAGTTGATGTATAATAGCGTTGTGTAAAAACTTAAATATTGTAAAAAGTTATTGTATAAATTTTATTTAAAACATTCTATACAAGAGAGAAGTTTCAGTCTGAAAGACTTTTTGAAATGTATTATTTCAATGTAGAAAGAATTGGCACTTGCTTTGAAAAGAATAGAAGTTAACAATGTACTACTAATGTATGTTTTCAAATGTGTAAAATTAACGGCATGTTAATATGTTCTTATATACAATGTGAACTGTTATTTTAAATGTTAAGAAATACCGTAATATGGTAAAAGTGAAAGTAATGTTAAAATTTTTTTTTATTTGTGTGACTGTAAAGACTAAATCATGGCGAATATGTGTTAAAGGTTGAATGATGTAGTTAGGCTCTCTGACGCTACACTTTAGAGTTAGCCACTTTTAGAATAGTACCTCAGGGTTTAGAGTTGAAATTAGGGTGTGTTAAGAGGTCTCGTTATGTTGAATTTTAACACGTTAGTGTTTTGATTGTAGGAGGAAGTGTGGCACACGTAGACAGAAACACATTCGTGTTTGGTGTTCTTTTACAACACATGTCAGAGAGCACGGGGAGAGATAATTAAAATAGTCATGAATGAAATAAGAATGTTAAAGAGCAGTATAATTGTATATGTTACTTGCCATGTCATTGTGTAACATTTCATTAAACTAGTTTTCCTTCCAGATCTCTGGAAGGAACCAGAATTGAATAAAAGCTCCTGTTTAGATGCAGTACAGATGAAAAAAAGATTGTTGTATATCCTGGGAGCTGCTATTGTAACAAATTTCTTTCTTTTAAATTTCTAGTTTCTAGCGAAGTGTGTTTGTAAAAGGTTGGCCTCGCGTTAGATTCTAGAGCTAAAAGTTTTCAACAAGGTCGTTTTAGACCTCAGTTTCAAACTAATTAACTCTGGCGGGAAGTATGTAAGGATCTTAAGTTTTACTAACGTTTATTTTATTTTAAATCTTTACTATCACTTCTTATTTTCTACTTCCGGCCAGAATTATAAGCGTGAAGGTTTTTATGCAAAGTTTGTCTGGCGAACGCCAAGTATTTAAGTGTGGCCTTTTTGCCAAGCAAGAGAGAGAGGAAGCAGTGAGTCAACGCAGGCCGCTTACCTTAGAAGTTACGCAGTTGCTGTTTGCCTTCCAGGCCAGAGGTTTTAATCCTCTTGATAAATTAAAAGTATTGTAGTGTTCACAGTCTCTGTGCTACATACGCTTCCTGTTATTATAAGGCCAATCTTCCACGTGTATTATTCTAGAGTTAAATTAGAGTTAAGTTTTATTTTTATACTTTTACGTTAGACCCCGAGTGGCGGGTCATTGTATTCCGAAGTACGGAAGTTATTGTATATAGAGAAAAATAAAGGGTTTTTGTATACCCTTCGTCTGTATCCTGTCTACTTACTACAAATTAGTGAACATAGCTTTAGTAAGCTCTCTGTTCCTAGTCAGGTCCTTGTATGTTCCCGAAGAAGGTAAAGAAGGAATATTGAACCTGATAAACTATGCTTAACACCTTGAAGAAAACATATCTGCTACCACTAAAATGACTAATAAAAGCGAAATTCATGATGCCACAGTCTATCTTAGCAGTAAAATTAACGAAGCCATCAACCACGCCAAATTTATTCCAAAACAGACTAATTATACGGTCCCACAGAATATTAGACAGAAAATTACAGAGAAAAATAGACTAAGAAAAATTTATCAACGTTCTCACTCCACCCAAGACAAAAGAAGATTTAATGCTGCCAATCGAAACCTCAGAAAACTTATCCAAGAGTACAGAAAGAATTGCTGGGATAACTTCATTGAAAGTCTTTCGCACACCGACCATTCTGTGTGGAAAGTTGCTAAAGCTCTCCGAAGCACTCCCTTCAATATTGGACCGATTCTGGATGATAATAATACCAAAATTTACGATCATAAGAAAATTGTCAACCTTTTCGCTGATAACTATGAACAACAGTTTAATATAAATAGTTCCCCACACCCGAATGATATTAATATTATAAATCACGTGACCAATTTCCTCTGCAAAGATCCTGAAAATCAAAACAACCCGACTTCTCCCAAAGAAATACAGAAAATTATAAAGAAACTTAATCCAAAGAAAGCATCTGGATATGACAATATCACTAATAAGGCCCTGCAATACCTCCCAAGGAAAGGCATCATCCTTATTACGAATATTTTTAACGCATGTTTAAGACTTAATATATTCCCAAAAAAATTGGAAACACACCATTCTAACTGTCATTAAAATGCCTGGCAAAGCTGGAAATCTCACAAGTAACTTTAGATCGATCAGTCTTCTGCCTGCAATTGCCAAACCTTTCGAAAAGCTTATCGAGTATCGACTCACCACTTTTATTAATGAAAATAACATCATCAAAGACCATCAAATTGGATTTCGCCAGGGATTCTCAACGACTCAGCAGATCGCCCGAATCGTAGAATTCATAGGTAAAAATTTTAATAGATAGAGAAAGCCTTCAATAAAATTTGGTATCACGGTCTTATGATTAAGCTGATGAACTATAATTTCCCACCTGCCATCATCCATCTAATCGCTGATTTTTTAAAGAACAGAACTTTTCAAGTTAAGATTCAAGATAACTATTCCACCACAAGAAAAATTCACGCGGGTTTACCACAGGGGTCGGTAATTTCCCCGCTTCTCTATAATTTATATACTAATGATCTTCCTAATATTAAAAATATTCTCACTGCATGCTATGCCGATGACACGGCACTTTTATGTCACTCACTTAATCCGTATCATGCAAGAAATAAACTACAGAATGCCATTAATTACATTTCATCCTGGTTTAAAGGATGGAAAATTAAAATTAACCCCGAAAAATCAAAAGTGATTTACTTTAAAAAAGGAAATATCCCTCAAGACTGAGAAGAAATTACGATGGACGGACAAATCGTGTCACGTGAGCACCAAGTAAAATATCTAGGTGTTAATCTCGACCAGAAGTTAACATTCAAATTTCATGTTAATCAAACACCACTTAACGAATGATGATCTCCGATCTCTCCGACAAAACGTTTCTTCTTTTACTTTTTGTAATAATTTAGACTCAGATTCTTGCACTTTTTCTTTGGGGGGGTGGACTCAAAATAACTAACCTATAAATTTAATTTACTTGCGCGAAAAAATATTTTCTTTTCCTTCAAAGGTTAAAGAAAATTATAACGATATTCGTTTTATGGACTCTTGATAAACGTGACCTTCGAACTTCGACGCCGGCTTCGAACTTTTGCGCTGTGGAGACAGATATTTCGCTCATGGGCAACCGAGCCACTTTTGCTACGAAGAAGTTTTCCTTCTTAACCAAGGAGGTTAGAATAGCCTCCTTCTTGTTCATTTCTAACCACCTTGTTCTTAATAATACATATTCTTTGCCAGTACCTTCGAGAGTAAAGTCATTTAATCGTTTTTTCCAGTCCCTTGAGAAAGCGTTTAAACCAGATGAGCTAAAATCGGAAATTATTTTGAATATTCTGGGTGAGAGCGAATAATTTAATAGTTTATTTGACTGAAGAAGACATGCGGAATTATGATAAGCTTAGAACAATAGTGTTGAAAGAATTTCAGACAACGCCACAAGAGTGTTATACAGTTTTCAAAAAGCGTAAAAATTACAAAAAGAAGTAAAAGATTACAAAAAAAAAAAAAAAAAAGATTACAGAAAGCTATGTTTAATTTGCGTCAAGATGAAATGCTACATTTGAGTATTATTGTCAGATGCGCTAAGTGAGTGATTTTAAATTATTATGTGAATTAATTGCATCAGATGAAATATTCGGTTTATTTGATTGAGAATTGATGACACATATTGCAATTAAACAAGAAGAATCATGTTTGAAACCGCAAAAACTAGGTCGAGATTGTGATATTTATTTAACTTCAAAGGGTAAATGTAAAAGTAAATATAATGTATTTATGAAACCTTCTAGTGGAAACGAAATTCTAGATTCTCACTCAAAATTAATATTTCTAAATTCTCTATAAAGGCAAAAAAAAATGATCTTATCTTTTCTATCTTCCGGATGGCCGAGGAAACATCCATTCTGATTAAACAAAATATGTGTAAATCTCTAATAAACAGAGGAGCGTTATACCACACAACGTTTATTCACGAACACCAAAGACGAACAGAAACATATACATAATTGACATCACAGTTTCTTTTTACAAACAAACACTACCGCCATCTAAAGATATATAATCCTAAACTTAACACTCCCCCGGCCATGTATCCGTAAACGAATGCATCAATTTTATTGAACTTCAAGATTATAAAGTCTTTCATTTGGTCTTCTAACAACACCCTTATCTAACTGAATATCACAAGATCTAATTCTATCACCTCTTCCGTGAAATAATTCCTTAATCCTACCTATCTTCCAGTTACAGCGTTTCACATTATCTTCTCGTACAAGTACAACATCATTAATTTTAAACACGGGAGAATTCTTTGGAGTTTTTGGAAACATGACTTACCTTAATTCTAACAAATATTCTTTATAAAACCTTTTCCAAAAATGCTCTAATATTAATTGCCTATGCTTCCATTTTTTAATCAACTGAGATCTTGTAGATTCTAGTTTATATTCAGGTGAAGGTAAAACAGTTAATCTAGATCTAGTTATAAAATGAGATGGTGAAAGAGGATCAGGTTCATTTGGTTCATTGTATACATACTTTATAGGTCTAGAATTAATAACAGCTTCAACTTCAACTAAGACAGTATACAGTTCTTCATAATATAAAGAAGCTTTACCTAGGATATGTTTTAAACAAGTTTTTAAAGATCTTACCAAACGTTCCCAGAATCCGCCCCACCAAGGAGCACCTTCTACAATAAATTTCCATTCAAACCCATTTTTACCAAGGAAATTTAGAACCTTTTCATCTTTACATAATTTATACAAATATTTTAATTCACGATCAGCAGTTTTAAAGGTTTTAGCATTATTAGAATATATAACTCTACAAATACCCCTACGTGCAAAAAATCTACGTAAGGCTTGAATGAAACACTCTGCACTTAAATTTGATAACAATTCTAAATGGACTCCTCGAGTCACTGCACAGGTAAACAATGAAATATACACTTTTGTACCATCCTTTAAATACAAAGGGCCAGCGAAATCTATGCCACTTTTCTCAAATGGTTGAGCTTTCTCCACTCGGTCAGCTGGAAGAGGAGCCCATATCTCGTGTCCAGCTTTAGCATTATATTTTTTACAAAATCTACAATCATGTAACACAGATTTTACAAAACGTCTAGCTTTTAAAATCCAAAATTTCCCTCTTACTTGCACTAAAGTTTCATTTACACCACTATGAAGTACCTTTTCGTGACAATTCAAAATAATTAAACGAGAAAAATAATTATTTGGTAATATTATAGGCTGAATTTCATCGACATCTAATGATAGTTTCACTAATCTACTTCCAACTCTTAAACAACTCTTTTCATCCATTACTGGATTTAACCCAAACAATTTGGAATTATGAGACAATGGTTTTTTACATTTAACATCATTCAACTCTTCAAAAAATACTCACCTTGTGATAAGATAATCCAATAACACATAGCATTACATATTTCTATTCTGTGACTTTAAATTATTAATGAATCTAAATACATATGACGTGACTCTTAAAAGTTTACCTAAGTCACTAAAGTTTTCTATTTTTAACACAGGTTGTAAAGGTTGAACACTGCTAGTAACTTGAGTCACAACTCTTTCTTCAACACTATCTACTATGTTACAATGCTTGTTCACTTTAGGCCAATTTATTTCATCTTGATGAAGACATGGAGGTCCATGCCACCACACTTGATCTACTACAAGATCACTCACTTTAACACCACGTGTGATTTTATCGGCCGGATTATCTGAGCCAGGACAATGATGCCACATGCTCGGGGATGTTTTGTCTTGAATTTCAGACACTCGATTTTGTACGAATGTTTTCCATCGCCTTGGTGAGTTCTTTATCGAAGGAAGCACAATAAGAGAATCTGTCCATAAATGAATCTTAGCTTGAGGAAAATACACACGGACTGTAGTTACAAGTCTTGCACCTAACACTGCTGCCATGAGCTCGAGTCTTGGTAAAGATAATTTTTTCAGGGGTGTCACTCTGCTCTTGGCTATCACTAAACTTGTTCCACAATATTTTAAGCTACGGAATTTCACGTACACTGCTGCTCCGTAAGCACTTTGAGATGAATCACAAAAACAATGTAGTTCTAGAGTTTCAGGTGTTTCATCAGCATCACGAAAATACCACCGAGGTATCTGGATATTAGGTAGATCACATAGTTGCCTGTACCATTTGCTCCACTAGTCTTGCAATTCTGGTGGGATAATTTCATCCCAATCAACACCTTTCAGCCATAAATCCTGAAACAGAACTTTTGCTTGAATAACATATGGAGCAAGAAACCCAATAGGATCGAAGATTTTTGAAGCAGCTTTTAAAACACAACGTTTTGTTTGGTCATTTGACTGGATGAAATCAATAACGTCTTGTGCATTAAAACAGAAGATATCCTTAATTGTATCCCATTGAAGTCCAAGAATCTTTGAGGGGGAATCACAGTCAAGCAATTTAAAGCTAACGAAGTTGTCACTTGATTTATACTGGTTTTTTACAGTATCCGAATTAGAATTCCATTTGGTCAAAGTCATTGATGCCTTTTTCATTATATCATTGGCTTCGTAATATATCTGTATGGCTTCCTCCGTATCTGATCCACAAATAAAATCGTCAACATACATGAAGTTTTCTAACATTTCTACAGTTCTGGGATGTATGTCATCAAATTTCTTTAAATGATGCTTAATGCAAGCACCCAGCAAAAATGGACTTGATTTTGCTCCAAACATTACACGACACATCCGATAAACTTGAATTCTCGGATTGCTCAAACTTGAATTCTCATCAATCCACAAAAATCGCATTGAATCCCGATCTTCAGGTGCAACAGAAATTTGCAAAACGCTTTTTCAATATCTGACGTAAATGCAATTCGATGAAGTCGAAAATTTATTAGAACTTTCAAAAGTTCAGGAAGAAGATTTGGTCCTTGTAGTAAATTATCATTTAGAGATTCATGACTTTTTTTCCTTTGAAAAAGCATCATAAACAATGCGAAGTTTTGTAGAATTATTATCTTCACGGATGACAGCACGGTGAGGTATGTAGCAAGTTCGTCTCCCAGATGAAGTACCAAGATCGACCTTTTCTATGATTTCTTCCTTAAGCTGATAGTCAATCACTTCTTTATATTGCGCATAAAAGTTCAAGTTTGATTTAAATTGTTCGATCAGATTTAAAAATCGTCTTTCAGCATTCTTAAAATTGTCTCTTAAAGTCACATTCTGATCTTTCCATGGAAGTCTAACTTCGTATCTATCACCCATTTCTGTAATCGAGTTGTTAAATATTTGCAAGGCCATTTCATTTTTTTCTTCGTCAGAAATATTTTTAATTCCTATAGATTCAATATCCCAAAACGATTCGACGCTTTTTAGAAGTTTCTCTTCTACAATTACGTTTAAACACGCATCATGGATTTCAAAGTCTGATGAAGAAAATCTGCCTTGTATACACCACCCAAACAAGGTTTTCATCGCTACGGCATTTCTGTTTATCCTTTTTATTTCTTCGCTTGCTATTTTCCACATAATGTCCACGCCGATTAAAACAGAAATATGACTCATTCCATCGGCGCCGCCGCAGTCTGTCAAAGTGACGCCGAATGCCTGGAGTTTGGATTTCATTTCTACATCTGGTACCCGTATATCGGCATTTGTTATGACTGGTACTTCAGTGACTTCGAGATTTATGGATTTTTCAGGGTCATTAATATTGCGGAGAGTAAGTTCAACTTTCTTTCGACGCCAATATTTTCCGTTCTTTTCACCGAAGGTATGCAGATTTAAAACAGTTTCTCCTTTCACTGGTAACTGTAATTTTCTTGATAAATCTCGAATTGCAGAGATTTGGCTACCGCCGTCAAGAAGACATCTCACAATACAATTCTTATTTCTGCCCTCAGCCACAGCATACTCCGTTTGAAGCATAATATTGGATCCAGTTTTGGCAGAAGAATTTTCAACAATTTCTGCCGATGTTTCGGTTTCCTTATTTTTTACACTGGAGACAGCTGATGTGGGATTTACACACACACTTTCATGATGTTTACCGCGGCACTTTTTGCAGGAAAACTGTTTGTTCTTACAGTTGATAGCTAAATGTTTACATCCAAAACACAGAAAACATTTTCCTGTACGTTTCAAAATGTTGCGTTTCTCTTCAGAGTTCACCTCAGTACATTTATATCTCGTATGGTCTTCTTTATCACAAAATATACATTTGTATCCAATTGTTGATAAAGCTGAAGCAGTCGGAACTTTCGGTTTATAATTCGGATAAAATTGCGTGCGTTGTTCATTTTGACGAAAGTATGGTTTCTAATTCGTTTTCGCAGAGTTCATTAAACTTGCAGCTTCTCGACAGTTAACTTCCTTTTTTAAGAATTCTATAAGTTCCTTTATATCAAATCCTGCTTCCATATTTCGACTTCGATTAAATTCCAAATTTAATTCCTCTGGAAATTTCTGCAAAATGATAGGACAGAGAATATTTCCATAACTTCAGGAAGTAACGTTTAACGATCCTAAACTTCGAATGTTGACTTCGCATTCATCGTACAGCTTATGCAGTGCTTTAACATTTGAAATGTTTCCCACTGGTTCAAGGGATAATAATTTATTCATATGCGAGGTGATAACAACATCTTGTCTTCCAAAACGTTCTTTCAATATTTCTACTGCGGAATCATAATTCTGGTCACTTAAAGCGAAACCGGAAATGGCAGCTAAAGCATTACCTCCAAGTAAGGATTTTAGGTACGCAAATTTTTCAGTTTTTCTCAATCCACTATGATTATGAATTGTATTTTCGAATTGGTTCCAAAAGTCTAACCATTTACACGAATCTCCGTAATAAGTTCCGATTTGCAGACGTGGCAACTTCACTGTTTTCGCTTCAACTGGAAGTGCAACATTAGCCGTTTCGTTCTGATGAACTGTTCTAGAAGATTCCGAATTCTTCTTCAAAAATCTTTGCATTCTTCCTCTCCATATAACAGTTTTATCCTGGTATTCTTGGCTTAAGGTAACTTCATTTTCAATCTCCTCCGAAGTTACTTTCGTTTCGATTTCTTAATCTAAACTTTTCAGTTCGTTGATTTTCTCAATTAACTGTTCATATAAATCCTCGATTATCTCAATTTTCTCATTTAGCGGAATATTATTTCCTAAATTCGTTTCGACTTTGGTTATCAGTTTCGTAGTTAATTGTCTTATAACCGATCGTTTCTTTTTCAAATTTTCAAGAACGCCCTCCATTTTCGAACTATTCAGTCTGTCGATTTTCTGATTCGTAATAATCCCGGTTTGCAGGCACCATAAACAAAATATGTGTAAATATCTAATAAACAGAGGAGCGTTATACTACACAACGTTTATTCACGAACACCAAAGACGAACATTGGCAATCTAAAGATATATAATCCTAAACTTAACACTGATCGTTGAACTATCTAAATTCAAAGATTCTTCAAAATATTGACACTTAGACTTCTGTGAAACATAAATAGATTATATTTATACACAATTAATAGACTACGTTTAGATGAACATTACGCTCTTTCCTTCATACAATCTTTCTAGTTCTTGTTCTGGTTCTAGCTAAATGCAAATCAGAGTTCTATGTACGTTTTTGTTTTGATTATTCTAGATTTTAGATGTAACGGCGCTGACAGTCCAGAGTTTAGATGTAACATCTCCTCCCACCATTGAGGTCCGACGGTACGGAGGAACTCAATACACACAGGTCCAGTCGATGAGGGAGACCAACAACTCTTCCAGCTCTGGTTATCACGTGAGGACTTGAAGCAGGTTCTGAAACACAATCAGCCTGACCAGTCGTAGGGTTGTTTCTATCTCGAGATGTTCTGCCGTGGAACAGAGGACCAGCAGATTCGGGAATAGAGATCTCCGACGGGGAAAGCCGGGCCACTGGAGGAAGCAGAGTTCATTTCTTATCTTGACCCTCGTTAGTCTAACTTTTCCGTCTATACTGGGAAAAAGCTCGGTTATGTTGGCTAAACACTAATGAGTGCGGCGTCTCTGGCTATCTTCCAACAGAACGACATCGCCTACTTGACACTGTTGATATTTTCCCCTCTTTATCGCATGTTGTCTCAACTGACCAAGATATTCACTACGAAATCTGTTTCTTAGACCACGTCTTATTCTCTGTCGATATTTGGATCAGCGGTTTAGTTCTTGGTAGTCTACGCAGTCAATATCAGGAACTCCTGATGACGCCAATTCATGGAGGAACATCACAGGGGTCAACGGTGAAGGATCTTGATTATCTTCTGATACGTATGTGATATGTCGTGTATTAATCATTTGTTCACAGTCACATAATATAATATATAACTCTTCGTAATTTAAGAAAGTTCGGCCTTATATTCTTCTTAAAAATTTTCTTTCATCATTCGCACAAGCCTCTCCCGCCAGGTAGCAGTCGGAGGTTTGAATTTTCATCGTGTCCTTTAAATAGAAACAGCTGAACATATGGCGTTCTACTTCACTTTCTTAAGAACACTGTTAGTCCGTACCAAATTAGTTCCGTTGTTGGAATATATTGCATAAGGTCTACCTCTTCTAGCAATGAATCTAGACTATCCAAGCTTTAGATCCATCATGGAGATAGAGAGGATCTGCTAGATCTACATCGACGACTTCAAAAACGGCCCTTTCTCTAAGTTTGAATTCGGGTGGAAATCCTGGCTCGACTACTACTCTTTGTGTAGCAAATCTTTTACATCTTACACATTTCCTGATAATATTTGATAATATTTCGAACAGTTTTTCTGGATTTTATATCCAAAATTTTTCTCTAAAATTTGCCATTAAAATGCTGACAACAGCATGCTGGAGTTCTACATGTGTCTCATAAATTAGTCTCTAAACAAGAGGGTGTTTTAAAGGTAAAATGAGAGGATATTGGAAATTTTCTTCATCTTAACGCTGTAGGACGTCCGTTTTCGCTCTGAAAATTCCATTTCGTCTACGATTAGTCTCAAAGCACGAACAGTAGAGTCTTTTATGCATGTAAATGATTCTTTCTGTTCCAAACCTACAAAGTGTCTTTTCAGCATTCTCAAATTCATCAACTAAGATATCAGGGATTAGGTCTTTGATGGCTGTCTTTTGATGGCTTTACTGTGGAAGACGGCGTATTTTGGGACAACTCGATTTGATATTCGCGATTTGAAGTTCTTTCTCCAACTGCGCTAGTTTGATTTGATCTAACTCTACCTTTGTTTCGTTTTCAAGTTTTTGTAACGCAATTTGTGACTTGTTTTTGGCTTTGAGTTTTTTCCCCTTGCTTAAGCGCGTAATCAACTACGCTTTTACTAACTCTTGATAAGTTTTCAAAACTTTATTATTTCTTTATAAAAGTTTTTAAAATAACAATTTTCACATCTTTCGCAACGGTTAGATCTAACTCCGCAACGAAAGCTTTAAACTCTTCTTTCCCTAATTTAGCTCCGATGTTAATGAGAGTGATAGAGTGGACACTGGGAGAATACACGAAGAAACCATGGAATTTTTAGATAAGTATCCTTCTTTCATCTAAACTAAATCAAATCTAAGTGTATTTAAATTTATTAATATAATTGTTCACCAGTTTTTAGCGTTAAATAATGCTTGAAATTGCTCATTGCTTGCGTCTCTTTTTGTGGTAACAATTCCAAACAGGCGCTAACTTCGTTATCAGTTCTCGTTTGTCAACAATTCTGCCTTCTGAGCCCGCCCTACTATATAGGTTAAGTCCTATCTACTAGTATAAGGCCTTAGTCCTGTCTTGTTTTGAGGTATTTCCAGTTTCCAGAGAGGGAAAATGGAGATTTTGCGGAGCGACGTGTATATTAGGTTGCGCTATGCGCTACTTCGCTCTCCGATCTCCTTTTTTTTTTTTTTTTTTTTCCTGATATCGCTTAAATATTTTTTTGCCTTTAAATATTATACCTCATCGATTTTTTTTTCTCAACCTGTTGTTTGCTATCTGTTTAATGTCTTTTTCTTCATTGCCTTAAATAAATTCTTAGAATTATGAGATATTATAAATACTGTTTTCTTCAATGTGTTAAACTAGCATTAATTAACAAGTAATAAATTATAATAGCAAACTGACAATAAATAAACTTGTAATAAATTATGATAAATATATTAATAAATACCACCGATCTATGTTTATTGTCTTTAGTTATTTTAGTTACAGTAATATATATTTTTGTCTGATGTTATGGGTCTTTTGCTGTGTGTCTCAGGATGAAAGCATACATATTGCCTTGTATTCCATGTTCAATACCATGAATACGAAGCATCTCAACACTAACCTTTCCCCCCCATCATCACATCTATTCAGCCTTAGCAAACATACTCAGTGTGAGACACTATTTATTGCAAATGATCACAGCTTCCTCTCCTTTTGACTACACCCATGGACACAATAATATTTTTAGGATATTATCTACTATTTTTCCTTATCTTTTTATCCGCGATTAAATTCGCATGTAGGTATGGCGGAAACATGACGAAAAATGTAGTCACAAAGCGGAATAAATTATAAAAATATTTGTGGCAACACAAACTTTCTGATTATTACTGTTTCAGAAAGCAGCTATATTATGTAGTCAGCTGTAAAACGTTGGTAGTAATTGCTTGTAAAATAAATAAGTTATGCAGATTCTTGCAACAGTCACCTATTCGAACATTTTATGGGTTTTAAGGTGTATGAGTCCCCTTAAGAGAGGAATTTTTATGCAAACTTTGACGTCTTATAGCATAGGACTGTCAGAATTTATTATTCAATAAGAACACAGCTTTCTCTCCTTTTGACTACACCCATGGACACAATAATATTTTTAGGATATTATCTACTACTTTTCCTTATGTTTTTATCCGCGATTAAATTCGCATGTAGGTATGGCGGAAACATGACGAAAAATGTAGTCACAAAGCGGAATAAATTATAAAAATATTTGTGGCAACACAAACTTTCTGATTATTACTGTTTCAGAAAGCAGCTATATTATGTAGTCAGCTGTAAAACGTTGGTAGTAATTGCTTGTAAAATAAATAAGTTATCCAGATTCTTGCAACAGTCACCTATTCGAACATTTTATGGGTTTTAAGGTGTATGAGTCCCCTTAAGAGAGGAATTTTTATGCAAACTTAGACGTCTTATAGCATAGGACTGTCAGAATTTATTATTCAATAAGAAAACTTACTAAAAATTATAATATTCTTATATATTCATCATTTTTTCAGTATCCACTCATGTTTATAAGTTCAAATGCCATATTTCAAAATCAAAGTTATTTATGAAATAAAAACTTATACAATCTGATAAATCATTTCTGTGTGCAAATTTTTAAATCTAAATCACTTACATTAATTTTTTCTGTCTTTTAAATTACATCCCATTATTTATTTCAATTTAGTTTATTAATGTGCTTGAACTAATACTTCAAAGTTCTTTGAAGTACTTTATGTGTCATGAAAATGCCAAATATTTCCATAAAAAAATAAACAGGCATACAGATTTGTTATTAACCAGTATTATGTGATTAATTAGTCATTTAATAGTTGATTTAATCGCTTATTTCATGTCTAAATTTTCTACACAGAAAACCTCTGTCTAATTTTTATTATCTTTCCACGGACGAAGATTTTCAAAGAGGAATGAATTAAAGTCTTGATTGCGCAAAACACATCTTTGAAGCTAAATGTATTCTAAGAAAATCAAAAAAATGTCAACAAGATTTTGCCCCCCCCAATCAGTCATTTAAACTATTTCAACCGTTCAGGAAAACGATAAACATTGCGAACAATCTACCCTTTTTTATATGTACTTTAATAAAAGGAAATGTGTGTTCCTTCTTTTTATAAGAAAAGAAACCCATTTTAGAAAGCAAAATGGTTCTAAAAGTTTAGAGTCTCCAACGCTTAAAAAATGATAAACTACGATAAGGTAGTAACCCGCCTTCAAAAAAAAAAAAAAAAAAAAAAAAAAAAAAGGCTCACTACAACTCTTAGGCAGTTCGCGTACGTCGAATCCGTTATGGATCTAACAGTTCAATGCACATGCGTGGTCAATGGTGGTGCGAATAGCTTAAGCAGCTAAACGCGCCGCTGGTGCGGATAGCATCGGCCGCATTTTACACCGATTTCCGTAAAGCAGGCGGTAGTGAGAGCGAAGGTTGTTAACCCTAACTCAGCAATAGAAAGGTTTGTTAGTAGTTCACCAGCAAGAGAATAATTTGCAAGTAATAATTATCAGTTACAAAGACGAAGTCAATCTATATACATAATAATGTTCAGGAAATGATTAGATAAAATAGGGATTTAATGATGGTTCTGATTGCAAGCGAGGACAAGTAATTAGTTAAAAAAATCTTTAGTGTCTTGAGAAAAAGGCGACAAAAATTACTTAAATTTCTTTATTTAACAGAGGAATTTTTATGCAAACTTAGACCTATTCTTATAGCATAGGACTGTCAAAATTTATTATTCAATAAGAAAACTGACTGAAGATGATAATATTCTTATATATTCATCATTTTTTCAGTATCCACTGATGTTTATAGGTTCAAATGCCATATTTCAAAATCAAAGTTATTTATGAAATAAAACCTTATACAATCTGATAAATCATTTCTGTGTGCAAATATTTAAATCTAAATCTCTTACATTTACTTACAATTTTTTTCTGTCTTTTAAATTACATCCCATTATTTATTTCAATTTAATTCATTAATGTGTTTGTACTAATATTTCAAAGTTCTTTGAAGTGCTTTTTGTGTCCTGAAAATGCCAAGGAATTCCATAAAAAAAATAAGCAGGCATACAGAATAATTCATTTAATATTTCATATAATCGCTTTTAACTTATTTCATGTCTAAATATTTTACACAGAAATCCGCTGTCTAATTTTTAGTATCTTTTATCGGACGAAATTTTTGAAAGTTGAATGAATTAAAGGCTTGATTGAGCTAAACACATCTTTAAAGCTAAATGTATTCTAAGAAGTATAAAAAATGTCAGCACGATTTCCCCCCCCCTTTAAATCAGTCATTTAAACTATTCAAACCGTTCAGGAAAAGGATATACATTGCGAACATAAAAATCTGCCTTTTTTATATATACTTTAATAAAAGGAAATGTGTTCCTTCTTTTTATAAGAAAAGGAACCCATTTTCCATTCTAAACGTTTGAAAGTCGCCAACGCTTAAAAAATGATAAACTACGCCATGGTAGAAACGTGCCTTTTACAACTCAATGCGCATGCGGGGTTAATGTTGGTGCGGATAGCTTAAGCCGCTAATCGCACCGGTGGTGCGAATAGCACCGGCCAATAATTACGCCCATACGGCTAATCCAAATACCATGCAACATATTAATTATGCCAAGTTTATGTTTTATAATAGTAATGGTATTAAAAATCAAAAAATTGAAATTCAAAACTACATCAACCAGCACAGTCTGGATGTAATTTTATGAAGTGAAACCCACCTCAAATCAAATGACAAATTTAAAATTCCCAACTACAACATCTATAGATCTGACCGTCTTCATAATCGTGGTGGCGGTACAGCTATTCTCATGAAAAAATGTCTGAACAGTACCATCTTTCCTCTTCCCCTTATGAGCTTTGAAGCAAGTGTATCTATTTTGAACAGTGATAATAAAGAATATCTCATCATTGCTGTTTATAAGCCACCCAACAATAGCCTCAACACTCAAGATCTTGACTATATTCTCAAGTTATCCAACTATTATTGCGGGGGACCTAAATTGTAAGGACGCTAACTCGAACTCCAGGCGAAATAATCCAGACGGAATTATTCTTAATAATTACATCATCAACAACCCTGATATCAACATTTATGGTCCAGATGAACCTACGCATCTTCATCAAATCTCAAATACTTCTGATGTATTAGACATCTTAATTACCTTCAATGTTCCTCAAATAACTTTTCTCCAAGTGGATAATGAACTTTCTTCAGATCACCTACCAGTACGCTTCACTTTGTATGGCTTAAAGCATGGTCTTCCGCCTATAAAGGTGCCGCATTAATTGGGAAAACTATGCTTAACACCTTGAAGAAAACATATCTGCTACCACGAAAATGACTAATAAAAGCGAAATTCATGATGCCACAGTCTATCTTAGCAGTAAAATCAACGAAGCCATCAACCACGCCAAATTTATTCCAAAACAGACTAATTATACGGTCCCACAGAATATTAGACAGAAAATTACAGAGAAAAATAGACTAAGAAAAATTTATCAACGTTCTCACTCCACCCAAAACAAAAGAAGATTTAATGCTGCCAATCGGAACCTCAGAAAACTTATCCAAGAGTACAGAAACAATTGCTGGGATAACTTCATTGAAAGTCTTTCGCACACCGACCATTCTGTGTGGAAAGTTGCTAAAGCTCTAGATATGATATTTTCTACTACTTTTCCTTATCTTTTTATCCGCGATTAAATTCGCATCTAGGTATGGCGGATAAAAACCGGTATTTTGATTTGTGATCTGACTTCGTCCATCCAAAAATGGAGTTGCTTAGCTTTTGCGAAATGTTTGATTTTGTTCAAGGAGGCGTAAATTCTCGCTATATTACTGAAGCAGAGAGAATTTTAAAAAGCGCATCATTTGGTAAAGCACGGAATTTTACTTGAAAAACCCAATGTACAAATTTTGACTTCCTATTGAAGGGTAAGTTCTATAGTGTAATAATCGCATGAAATCGACGGACATTTCATTGTTGGAAAAGGAAAAATAATTAATTTTTTTTAAAAAACATTTCTTGTTCATGTAAAGGAGGAATTGCTGGCTGTTGTAAGCATTGTGTCGCTGTTTTGATTTTAACGTTCACTGAATGTAAGCAAATGATTTCATATGTATTTAACTTTGGATGTCCAGAAATTCTTTGCTGTTAAAAGTGTGTTTTTTTTTCCATAAAATTTATTTTGAATCATTATATACTAAAAATATATTGATCTATATATGCGTTTATTGTATTTATACATACATAATAGCACACATAATACATAGCATTATATGTTATACATTATATTATAATTTATACATAATATATAGCTATTTAGCTTAATTTCTAAAATTAGAAGTGCCGGAGCCCTATGGAAGACCGCCAGCAAATAGGGAACAAGAGTAAATAAATAAAACGACTATTAAACTAATTAATAATTTTAAAATTCAATAGTCAATTATTATCAAATTAATTAATATCTACTTAATTATTGTATATTAAATGCTATTTAATCAATAATTATATATAATTGATTACAATTTAATTGATAGCTTTTAGATAATTAGTTAATTATTTATTGAAAGATTTAATAATTAAAGATTAAAGTAATTAAATATTTAAAATTAAATTAAATGTAAACAGATAAATTTCAATTTAATAAGCGATTTTTAATATAAATTTATTGCTGAAAATAAAATTTTCAAGATAGAATTCCTACTGAAATTGTTATTCAATTACATAAAAGCTGCAATTACAATATTCAATTACAAGTGCAGCATCCTTCTTGTTTAGAGCTCTGGTGCACTCCGGCTGGAATTATGATTTTTTACAAAAACTAAGAAGCATCGGAGCCGGGATCCGGGGAGCTCCGGCCCAATTTAAGCTCTGATCGTAGGGTGAAAAAACTTCTTTTATCATCACAAAAATTAAATATTATTAAAACGATATAAAGTAATAATTAAAATTTATAAAGTATAGCTGATGAAAATTCAGATAATGCTCAAAACAGGGCAAAAGAGAATGATGGTGTTAGCGTATGAGAGGGTGGAAACAAAAAATGAGGGAAATCTTGGTGAGAGAGAATGTTTTCTTTGACCGCGGCTCTTTGTTGATATAATTATAGCCATTAAACGGATGTGTGTCACGGGTAAAATGAGTCCTCAATCTGAATGCTAAGGATGAATGTAAAGTTACTGGTTACACTTTTCGCTCCCCGTATTTGGTTACACTTGTGGATACTGTGACAAGACGATGTATAGAAGCAATGAGCCATTTATTGCAGTATTTCACTCTTATTGTACTCGTTGTCACTTTACGCACATTTAAGAACACAAATTTTCCTTCCTGCGAGGATAACTAACTCTAACCATCGATAACAATACACTAGATACGATAGCATGGCGAGAAATTTACGCGTTCCTACTCAAGTCCCCCAAATTTATTGCCATTCCTAAAGGGAAAGGTTTCCGAATATCAGTGAGGGGACTTTATTTGAACGTCTCATGTTCTCATTAGTTCGCATTTCTAGGGAAATTGAGTATTGCAAGATCTGCTTATTGTTAAACTAAAACGTTAGGAATTCTACTTTTTTCCCCTTGAAATTGTAGTTCAGTTTTGTAAAATGAAGTACCGGACCTCATCTTAGTTAGGGCTCCGGTGCGCTCCAGCTAGAATTGTAATTTATTTTAAAAATTGAGAAGTACCGGAGCTGGGCTCTGATGCAATTTAAGCACTGGCTATTATATACATAATAGCACTACTTATCAGATGCAATTTTGAGAATATCAACAAGCAAAGCACTTAAAAATGAAAAAAAGACACTTGTAAAAGAAATATTAGTGTTCTATATGTATTATAGAAAATACATGAAATGAATAATACCATTACCAAACACTTCAAAAAAAAAAAAAAAAAAAAAAAAGCAGATTAAGTATTTTCTACCTCAGTACTCAGTACTATAAAGCAATCCTGCCATATAACGTGTAGTTAATTTTTGATTGCATAATATTACATTAGATTTGTCCTACGAGTGGTTAAAACTGATAGTTCAATCTCAGCTCAAATCCGGGTGAACAAGCAGTGCAGTTTTTTTTTTTTTTTCGAATACAAGCGAGTTTCCCCTATAATATTCTTCATAAAGAATTCTTCTTCAGGCTGATAACCAATGTGCTTAGTCATATTCAAAGACCCTAATCTAACCTTACCTTTCCTTTAGATTCCATATTCACATGTTATATCTTTATCTGTTAAGATTTGTTCATAACAGGATCACCAAGCTTCTACCAATCCAGCAGGAGCATACTCAAAACGTCAAATCCATGTGATTGATAACAAAATCGATGTTTTCACCTTGCAAACCTTTATAAATGTTCCAAATTTTCTTAAGGATTCTTAATAACCTTATTATTTAGAAATGCATTTATTGTTGTTTTTATATTAACAAAAGCATTTAAATATAAAATATCAATTTTAAAAATAACTGAAGTTTTCTTTTAACCAGATTTGCTTTTCTAATGCTGTTTTTAATTAGTAACATTATGTCTGAACAAAAAATTTAAGAATAAGTCTATTAAAAAGGTCTGTGTGATAAGTCTATTAATTAATAACATTGTATGAACTTCATCATCTTTGAATATGAAACACTGAACTAACTCTTTGAATATGAAACATCCTAAATGAAAACACCGAGTCCATTTCAATCTAATACAAGAATAAATTATACATATCAAAATTCACAGTAAGAGCTTCTCCATATTATATTACACAAAGATTAGAAACCAAGTCTCCACTTACGAAATCTTACACTGACATAACGGTCTTGTACTGAAACAGAATTGTAGCAACATAGATGATATAAATTACATTATGCCAAAGAATTATTTAAATTTCCTGAATAAATTATAGCATTTAGAGTAACCAAAGACACACAAAAAACAATTTCAGATTTGTTGTAAAATTGGTGCCATGTCTTTATGCTATAATAACTTCACACATTATCTACACATGTGTTTTCCTGTCAGTCAAGAAGATTGATGGAAATATTGTTCTTACAAAAATTATTCTGACATATATTTGGAGAAACATATATTTCTTTTTGAGTTACATGATCAACAGAAACTATACAGCTATAGCGTATAAAAAACTTTGAAAAATTATATATTGAAACTTGTGGAAATTTGGGGAAATTTATTTGGTTCGATAATCAAGAGGTAAAAGTGGTTTATTAAAAATTTCTCAGTGCTATAAGAAACCAACGAGAATTTATGAGTATGTTTCGATATCATGTTTATCCATTATTGAGGCTAACATACATTGTTATCAGTTTATGTTTGCCCAAAATGGTCGAAGGTTGAGTAAAAATATTAGGAGTTTGAAGATAATCATCAATATACCTTAATATCTTTGCAACAGAAATATAATACCCAACAAACAAAAAAAAAAAAAAAAATTATCAAATGAATTTTAGTATGCCATAACAGTTTCATGGGAAAATATAACACACCTCTTAGATAAACAACTACAATCATTATATACAACAGCCATTTCATTTAAAAAAAAGGCATAAATTACATTAATCAGATAAAATTTGTTGTAAGAGCTTCATTATCTGGTTAAAATTCTTAAGCAAACAAGAAACCATTTCAAGTACCATAACATAATTTTCATAAGAGAATTCCATTCATCACAGAATATTAAAAGCACTTTGGTAGAAATTTGATCATTTAAAAAGTACAATTTCATATAATGCACATTTTTTATTCTTTATTCTTACGGAAAACATTGTATTTTTAAAGAAAGACAACGCTTTCTTTCTTTTAAGTACATAGACTCCAGAATTCTAATAATTATAATAAAAAAGGCATTTGCCAGCAAAATAACGGTTAACTATAAAATCATAACCATTTGTATAATATAACCATTTGTATGCACTGTCTTTGGTCGCATGTGTACCAGGAATGCATAAAAAAAAAAAACCTAACACTTTTATAAAATACTGAAACTAGGGGTTGGACTTAAATATTTAGTATTTGAATGCTTTATATAGCTTTGTCCAAAAACAATGTACTATTCGTATGTAACACAGAATAAAGTATACTAAATTACTGTTGACAATTTCAGTTTCTTGGTGCATATTTCATAGCTGATTATACACATGTAATATTAATGTGTGCCAGTTTTCAATCGAAAGCACTATACAAGGGCATCATCTACACCCTTAGGTATAGATGAGCCTGAGCAAGCTTTACTGTAATCAAATAAACCATAACCATTTTACCTTAGACTATTCATTTAACAACTGCGGCAAAATTTGGTACACTTCTGTTATCAGGACCGAATTCAGAAATGTATGTATGAATGCGTTCACATATAAACGTATATATGTACGTATGCATGTATGTTTGTATATAAACACACATATAAAAGTGCATACACACATACATACATTTCTGAATCCAGTCCCTATAACAGAAGAGTACATAGATTTTTCTATATAATAAAACATAAAATTTATGTGTGTATTTTTTTATAAGGAACAATATTTCTGACACGAATCAGCTGTCATCAACTAATGTCAAGAGCAAGTGAAAAACAAAAGAATAATTATATAGAATTAAGATGTAATATATATTAAAAAAAATTTCTTTAGTGTAACTCTTCTTTTATTCATAGAACTTTATACTTGTATTTTCTTTTATTCAATCATTAACAGTTAGAAATGAATAGTGATTGGCTAAATATGGATATGTTCTTGTGTGTTTCATGCAGTTCTACTTCTGGTACTTACTCTGCGACATACTGAATTTAATTTTTATTTGGAAACTGATTAAATTAATTGTGATGGTGTGTGCTGAGAAATGGAATTTTGTGAAGAATATTTAAACTTGCCAATAAAAATAGGAATAATTTTAAAGTTTCTGTCAACATTTTTTATATTGTTATCAAATGTGACTTTAAAAAATTCTTTTTTTTTTATAGTAAAATGTGAATTGAATTAAAAGGGTATGATTTTATTTTAATTCCTTTATGAAAATAATTAACCTAAAAGACACACAGATCTCATTAACACATGAAAAACATAATAGTTCTATAAGCAATTCAAATTATATATTGTGATATACAGTAAGACCCCGCTTAACGCAGGGGATACGTTCCATCAAAATAGAGCTTATGCGAAACAGTGCTAAACGAGGCTATCTTTACATGTAAATATTGGGGTTAGGGGAAGATGGCTAGGAAATTGGTTAGGTATTAAATTTAAAAAGTATGTTTTTTTAATAAAAATAAAACCAAACATTTATTTCTTAAAGCCCAAATTAATACCACATTATTATTTCTTGCAAAAATAAAAACAAAACGAATATTCTTAAAAAAAAAACAAATAAATTTCTAAGTCAGTCATATTTAGTTAGCCTTCCGCGTTTTCAGTGTTCTGCCTTTTTGTGACAAAAGCATCTAATGTTGTTTGCCTTTTTCTTTTGCGTTGTTCTCTTAAAAGTTCTTCATAAACGGATAGAGCATCTCTAACACCACGCCGTACTTTTGAGCTCCTGTCAAAATTCGGATCATTTTCAATGAATTGATCCATTATTTCAGTTATGGTAGACAAAGTCCATTTTACAAATGCCATCGAAAGTTCTTTTCGCTCTTCTTCTGAATCACTGCTGTCAACATTTTTGTTTTCTTCTTGTTCAGTTAATTCCTTGAGCTCATCATTAGAAAGTCTAGCCGCTGCTTCTTGAATTATTTCTTCGACATCTTCCACATTTACCCCTTCAAAATATGTCTGTACAATACCGCACCAAACAAGAAATACAAGTACACTCTTTCGGATATGTATTTGAAACCTATCGCTGCATAATATTTCCGGGAATCCCCGTATGCTGCGAGCGATTTCGTGGAATCCCCGGGTTGAAATAAAAGAGCACTAAACCGAAACAACGTTAAGCGGGGTCTTACTGTATTCTAAAAGCAAAATTATATAATATATAATGATATAAATTAAATACATATAATAAATATATAAAACTCTATAATGAATAATGATCATAACTGTATAATAAATGCGAACACACATTATATCACTGTGCTGTGAATGGAAGAATATTTAATTAGAAATTTACCTTTTATATATATTTGATAACATGGAACAGTAAAACATAAAGATCACAAGAAGTTATGAAAATAGGTTATGCAACTTAAGAAGTAACAAGTTCTATGAAATGCACTTTAAGTTACTGCAATATCATGAGACACCATAAATAACCATAAGACGCGATAACTTAAGACAATATCATAAGACATACTACCAAGATAAGTATTATTTGTTCCTTCTTTTACATCGATAAGTTTTCTTTAAAAATTTAACCAGTGAATGCCAAAACAAATTTATTATCGGTGCCTTTGATGCAAGGTCACACAAAGATAAACTCGATTTAGCAAATTTCTGAAACATTAAAGTCAAAAGTGTTAAATTACAACTGTTAAGAAAACAATTGTCTGGCAAATTTTAATTCTTATATGAAATCTGAATTAAATTTCGAATAAGTGACTGGGCTTGTACAGTATTTTAGAAGATATTTCATGTTCATACACTGAAAATAAATTGCACTTTTATGAAAGAGCTGGAAATATAGTCTGCATGATGCATAAAATATGATCAAATCTATTTGTTAAATACTTAATGCTTACTTTCAGGAATGTAGCTAGAGGGTAACAGTTTTTATATATTATTCTGAGAAATAACTTAAGATTGATTTGCAACACTTGGTATAAATAAAGATATTTTTCACCAAAGAATTAATATTATTTTCAGACTTTTTACTGTCAAACTAAATGTAGAAGCTAGACGATTTGAATATTTCATCTAACCTCTTCATTTAATGACATAAATGTATTTTTAACAGAATTAATTTTTACTCAGGGAAAGAACATGTTGTCTAGCTGCCCGGGTTTCAGCCCAGCTTTAATACAGAAAGCCAAAACACATCAAATACAATTGAATGATACAGCATTTTAAAATGTTGCAAAAATTTTAAATGCAATTTTGTGGAAGAGCTATTGCAATTACCTACCTACTAAAACTTTGACCAAAAATTCAAGAAAACAAAGATACTCCCTTTTCTTTCCAATGAACAAAAGTCGTATACTAATATAGGGATGCTCAACTTATTGTACTATAAAACCTAAACATAAGAATGAAATTATGTCAGCTATCTGAGATGTCCAATACCTAGAAATTCTATATATTGTAGAATAGAACCTGCGTCTGAAAACAGACGACAGGTAAAACAAAATTCAAATACTTTACTTTTAGCCTGGAAGCAGGTGTTCTATATTAAACTGTCACATACAGAATTAGTGATATAATAGCTCAAAATATTGTAAGAATCAAACACGCATTATACAGTCTAAAGTCTTTAATCCGGACTCGTCGGGACTTCGGCGATTCCGAATTATCGATTTTTACGGATTATAGATCATCAGTTTAAATCTGGTAAGATGGCATGCAGAAATTATAAAATGAAAAATATGAAACCGTAATTTATGAAATAAAGAGCAATTATGATCTAAAGGGTATCAAAATTTACAAAAAAAAAAAAAAAAAAAAAAGCTTAATATTTATTTGTTTACTTTATTAAACATTTCTTTCAACGCGCGCATGCGTAAAGCATACATTACGCATAGTCGAAAGTAGAAAATTGCAACCAGAAAACTATTTGATTTGTATTCGTGATATTTATAATGACGAGGAATTTGATTTAAATCATATCAAAGACTGAGTACATCGAGATGAAATCTACATTATAACCCAATAAAATAAAAACATCTGCCCTGAAGATAAGGATAGTGCTGACAGATCAACTTACAGTTCATTGCGCGCCGTCTGTTTATCAATTGCGTTGCCGTACGCACAACACATGCGCAGAAAGTTTGTAGCTTTGAGGTCCGGATTATAAATCATTCCGGATTAACATTAAAAAAATCTATATACATTTATTAGTGTACGAGGATTGATCCTGAAATATTATACGGTCACTTTCAAAGAAATGATAGAAACATTTCACTCGGGGAAGGGACATTCTCTCTGGCTGCCCGTGTTCCATCCCAGCTTCTGTAACATAAGTTTCATAGTAGAATTTAGTCTTTAAAAAATATAGTCATAGTAGAATTTTAAAATTCTAGGAAAGAAACTTACGAAGAAATTATTGAACATACCTGGTTCTATGATTTAGCCATTCTTACAGACATAATAACTAAATCTTAAACTTCAAGGAAGGGGGAGAACTAAAGTCTTTGAATTAACCCGTTCACGATGGGCAATTTACTATGCTAAGCCTAACTTAAAAAAAAAAAAAAAAGGATAAATGAAATTCGTCTTCTAATTTTAGTTACATTATGAGAAGAGCATTCAGGTAGTCGTCAGAATTAATTCTAAACCTTTATTATTATATTTTCCTTAAAGATTTTATAAAATACTCCTTCTAAAATAATATAATTTTGCCCTTTTCCCACAAATAAATATACATGGAAAAATATCCAAACAATCGCAAATTTTATTTAACACAACACACAATTAAAAAATATTAAAACCATGTTTCATAAAAATTCAATGAGCAAACAACGAAAAGTAAGCAATGTTTCAAAATGAGACAGTGTATGATATTCTTTGAAACATAGGTGTACACAAAGTCCAACCTTGCATTAGTCACAGGAATATAATATCTGCTGATATTTTACTCAGCAATTTGACTCATTTAGCATTTGTATATGTTATACGGTCAGATAGAGCTTTCATATCGCCATTAAAAAAAACTTTCACTAAGCGATACAAAATATTCCTCTCAATGCCGGAAAACTCAAAGAGTAATAAAAATATCTTTAATAATTGAACATCTACTTTACTATAACCGATAATAAAAATAAGAAAAATTAATAAATTAAATTAAAAGTATTCCAGAGCATCCAGAACATATTCATGTAGAAATCATCGACGACCAATGCGGACTTAGAATACCTAGGGAGGTGACGTCATCCCAGCTTAGCACAGTGCGGAGCAGTCGAGACCAATGCGAGATAGCGTCTAGACGGGGGGACGAGCGGAGGCAATCAGATGGCTTGTAAATTCTCCAAGAGTTGGTGGAAACAGACGGTTTCCTTTGATGTTTAAGTTCCATGTAGCCAAGCTGATCATATTATATAAAATAGCTGTGGATGTTGCGTGTGTATAGGACCGAAATGTTCATCATTACATGAATCCTGAGGACTGAGTTTAACTATCATGACATCACCTGCAATATTAATTTTTACTTGACTTACCTTTATTACTTTTATATATTTCTTATTAGTAAAATAAAGCTTTTAATAATGCAATATCCGTGCTCTCCTCATGTTTTGAAAATAAATTCTACATTCATTTGTTTATATAAAATGACCCATTACATTACTCAACAGTTAGTGATTGTGTATATTCTACACAGTTTAGATTGCTTTCGTTTGCCATTAAAAAAAGATATACAGTGGATGGACAAAAATATGGAAACACCTTGTGAAATGCATGTTTGAAAAGAAAGATTGATTTTAATGAAATATGTAGGTGGCGCTGGCGTTTTTCACTACTGACGCCACCTATACAACTTCGTAAATGTGCTAAACAGTTCAGTTGTTGTCGAAGTACTGTTATGTGAGGTTGTCATTGCATTATGTCAGAGTTAACAGACTTCGAACGTGGGCAAATTGTTGGAGCACGTATGGTAGGTGCTTCCGTAAGCAAGGTAGCCGAGGTGTTTAGTGTTTCAAGAGGTACTGTATCGAAGATTTATTCCGCATATTTGAAAAGCTGAAAAACATCATCTGCTAAATCACAGCGCAGACGAAAGTGTGTCCTGAGTGATCGTGACAGACGATCATTAAGGGCAATTGTGACGAAAAATAAGAAGACCACAGCTGCAAAAGTTACTGCTGAAATGAATGTTGTGTTACTGAACCCTGTGATACCAAAACAATTAGAAGGGAGCTTCATAAACAGGGAATTGCTGGCCGTGCTGCAATTGAGAAGCCACTCATCGGTGATGCTAATGCCCGTAACATGAAAAGGTGGTGTTTAAGTCATTAAGCCTGGACTATAGAGCAGTGGAAGCGAGTAATATGGTCTGACGAGTTTTCTTTCACATTGTTTCCCACTTCTGGCCGAGTTTATGTTTGAAGAACGCCATCTCAAGCCTATAATACAGACTGCTTGTTGCCAAGAGTGAAACATGGCAGGGTTCTGTTATGGTTTGCGCAGTCATATCGTGGTTCTCTGCTTGCCCCATGATAACTGTGTCAGGGCACATGACTGCCAAGACATATGTGAACATTTTGGCCGATCAAGTTCATTCCATGGTACAAACTTTGTTTCCCGATGGTGATGGTGTCTTCCAAGACGACAAAGCCCCTGTTCACACAGCTCACATTGTCCAGGACTGGTTTTCTGAGCACGAGGATGAGTTGTCCCATCTCCCCTGGCCACCACAGTCACCAGACCTGAATATTATCAAACCTTTGTGGTCTACATTGGAACGGAAAGTGCGTTCTCGTTATCCACCGCCAACATCGTTATCTGAACTTGCGACCGTTTTGCAGGAAGAATGGTATAATATTCCCTTGGCAAACATACAGGAACTGTATTTATCCATTCCGAGAAGACTGCAAGCTGTTTTTGATGCCAACGAGTTTCCTACACCATATTAAGCAAAGAAACATGTTTTCTTAAAGGTGTTTCCATATTTTTGTCCAACCCCTGTATGTTTCGCTGAGGATTAAAAATATTCATCACAAAGCACCAAAAATCTAAGAGTAATAAAATAAATAAAAACAAGGGAGGAAAAATATCAGAGTAATAATAATAAAAAAATACTCTAATGATAGAACCTCTACCTCACTATATCCCAAAAATAAAAATGGTACCTCAATGCAGGGAAAGCCTGTTTAAGAGACATTACATTGCTCAACACCCACCCACAAATCTCACTCGCATTCGGAAACAAAATACCAAAAATAAAAATCATTGCATAGGAATGAAGGTAACCATACTTAACTTTCCATATATTTCCCCATAACAGGCATACAGCTACATCTAGCGGCTAAATATCAAATGTGGTACACCCGGTCGATACAGTGAATTAAATGGCGATTCAAATATAACATACCCGGCATTGAGGTAATGTTTGCTGCTGATGCACATATGATCACACGCCTGTACTGAACGGGGTAAAGGATATTATAAACTCATTTTAAAACAAAATTAATTTTGTGAAAATATTACACAAATTGAAGGAATATACATTTTTACTATAATCTAATCTTCGATTTGTCACTTTGAAAATGTGGAAAACTAAAGCGCGAAATAAAAGAAAACTACAACACACATTGGAAAATCTCATCGAGCTTAAATTAGTTTCTCAATTAGATGTTTTGAGTGTGTTTAAAATTAAGCCAAAGAACTTCCTTCACTTCAAACCCATTACATAAGACTAGTATTTAAGAAAAATGGTAAAAGATTGCAAACATGTTAACAATTTTACTGATCTAGAAATGGAAATTACTCATTTTCACCTTAATTAAGATCAAGAATATCACAAAAAGGCATTTGAATAGTCCTAGATCAGAAAAATCATTGAAATGTTAAACTTTTAAAAAGATAAATTCCTGCTTTCGTTCAGGTATTTATTTTTCATTTTGCTGAATGTTCTGTTAATAATACAAAGAGTATACATTTTCTTTAACATATTATACCACACATTTTTATGCATTGTGTAATGCACTCATAAATGAAATATTAAAAGTGCAATATATAACTGAAGCTTACCAAAATTTTATAAACTTAAAATTGGCTCCCATTAAGTTAAAATTGCGCATAACTGCACCAAGGGAAGGAATGCAATTTTATTTCTTTGTCTGTATTTGGTTTCAATTTCATATAGAAAGAGTTAAAATAGGTTATCTAGGCAACAAAATTTAAACACACATTTTCAGTAAAAATTACAGAATAACTGATTTTGTTTCCCTGAAGACGCAACACCTCACTATTCCAGCTATTATACAGACTGCATACAGTCATAGAGAAAGTTCTTTCTTACACAGGGAATGCATATACTTTAATCTGTAGATCTTCGCAAATAGGTTCATAAAACTTCACAATATGCCAAAATAGTTCAGATTAAGGGAAAAATATAATAATGTATGCTTGAAACAACTAATAAAAAGCACATTTTGAGCAGCCTTAACAGAAGACAATTTGGCCCCACTAACTTTCATTACGAATACTCATTAAATTTTTATTTACATTTCTTTTTTGTTCAACATTTAACTTTCAATGGTTTTAAGAGAAACGGCACTTGATAGACAGACTCTAAATTCGGAAAAAACTGAAACAAAATTGGTTTATACACAGGCAGAGTAATTATGCTGACCTGTTGGGAAGAGCAGACCCCGTTGGACAAGGAAAATATTAGGCCAGACAGAGAGGAAAATGCTTAGCCTCCTCCTCGTAATGCGAAAGGAGGCCACTTGGGAAAAAATTACACTACAGCCGTAATTTTCAAACCACTAAGAAGCAACAGAACTCTTAACAAATTTCAGACTTCTGATAATTATAGTGTGATTCACAGTTCAACCTCACTTCGAATATTACAATACAATATAAAGAAAGAACCAATTCAGACACTTCAATATGGAAATCAAAACCTAAGAAATTAATGCATAGACGCTACCCTAAACATTAAAACATAATGTGAAGCGTTCACGTAAAATAAATAAGTAGTAAAACTCCAATATAAAGCAACATGCGAAAAGGGACCTACAAATTATAACATTCAAGCATTTCTAGTGAAAATAAAGTTAATATAAAACAAGAATTACCAGCCACAGATGTCTTTTTGCTCTGCACTATTTCTCCATTCTTTTTCTTTCATGATATGTTCTGCAATCCAAGAGTGCACAAAAATGATGACAAATTACACTAGAAGAGGCCAAGGATGGGGGAAGGAATCATTAGATTTTAACTACTTTGAAATTAAAGAATATCTATACACAAAGAGAAATATCTAATATTGTTTCTTAATATATAAAACTTCGAAAGTAGCCTTCTTTGTTTTAAATTCCAGCAATGTGCTACATTGTTACTAAAATCATGATTGCAGTCGATAGAAAAGCAAATGATTTTCCTTATAGGACAGAAGTACAGTAAGCGAAAGAGGTTTTTAATGTATGGGTACAACATGAACAATGAAAGAAAAAAAAATTATACAGTTATTACAGATACACAGAATAAAAGGGAAAATGATCTTTGAGAAAAGTAAATAATTTTAGCGCAGGTACAAAAATGGCACCGAAAGTCAATAAGCAGGTAATTTTAAATGACAAATAAACAAAATAAATTTTACTGTTAGCTTTGAAGCAGGTGTTATATATAAAACTATCTTAATTCACACACAGAATTAGTGACATAACAGATCAAAAAAGAGTAAGAATCAAACTCGCAATATATTGACATTAAAAGAGTTATACATATATACTTTTATAGCTTTTTTTTTTTTTTTTTTTTTTTTAGAAAGGGCTCAAAAACACCATTCTAAAATTAGATTTCGAAAAACATCTTGGAAACAAAAGTCATAAACCATAAAATAAATATTTCATTCAGAATTTTAACGCAAGAACCGTTTCTAATTTTAAGTTCTTTACTTAGGTACACTCATCCATGAGAGAGGACAGCTTAGTCCAATGTACAAGAAATTATCCTGTAATATTACCACGTCACTTTAATGAAATTATAGCAATATTTCGCTCAGTTAAAGAACATATTGTCCGGCTGCCCGGGTTCGAGCCCAGCTTTAATACAGCAAGCCAAAACACATCAAATGCCATTGAATGATATACCATTTTTAAATGTTGCAAAAAATTTAAATAAAATTTCGTGAATGAGCTATTGCAATTACCTATATACTAAAATTTTGACCAAAAATTCAACAAAACTAAGATACTCTTTTTTTCTTTCGAAGGAATCAAAGTGATATACTAATGGAGGGATGCTCAACTTATTGTACTATAAAACCTAAACATAGGAATAAAATTTTGTCAGCTATGTGAGATGTCCAATACCGAGAAATTCCATAAATTGTAGATTAGAACATACCTCTCAAAACACACGAAAGGTAAAACACAATTCAAATACTTTACTTTTAGTCTTGAAGCAGATGTTCTATATTAAACTGTCTTAGCTCACATACAGAATTAGTAATATAATAGCTCAAAATGTTGTAAGAACCAAACACGCATTATATAAACATTAAAAAAAAAAAAAAATCTACATACATTTATTAGTGTTACGAGGGTTTATTCTGAAATATTATAATGTCAGTGAAATGATAGAAATTTTCACTCAGGGAAGGGACATTCTGTCTGGCTGCCTGGGTTCCATCCCAACTTCTGTTACAAAAGTTTCATAGAACAATTTTAAAAATCTAGAAAAGAAACTTATGAAGAAATTATTGTCCATTATTGGTTCCATGATTTAGTCATTCTTACAGACATAATACCTAAAATCTTAAACTTGAGGGGGGGGGAGAACTAAACTAAAGTTTTTGAATTTAAGGGTATTTTAAATTAATTTTAAATCAGAATTAATTTTGTAAAAATATTACACAAATATAAGGAATATACATTTTTACCATAATGCAATATACATTTGGCCACTTTGAAAATCTGGAGAACTAAAGCATGAAATATAAGAAAACTGAAACAAACATTTGGAAAATCTCATCGAGCTTAAATTAGTTTCTAAATTAGATGTTTTGAGTGTATTTAAAATTAGGCCAACTACTACGTTCACTTCAAACCCATTACATAAGACTAGTGTTTAAGAAAAATGGTAAAAGATTGCAAATATGTTAACAATTCTACTGATCTAGAAATAGAAATAACTGGTTTTCATCCTAATTAAGATGAAGAATATCACAAAAAGCCATTTGAATAGTCCTAGATCAGAAAAATCATGAACTGTTAAACTTTTAAAAAGATAAATTTCTGCTTTCGATCTACTTAAAAATGTGAAAGAGGATTTTCAACAACAAACTTGTTAAAATCAATGTTCAGATACAGAATAACAAACAAACATCCGGACGACTGCATGGATTTAGCAATAACATCGCATGTACCAGAGGGAGAAAAAAAAAAAAAACTCTCAGAAGAAATGCAATGTTAAATTTCACATTAAAATATGATTTCCCTGTATTTAATTTTCATCTTGCTGAATTTTTTTGTAAATAATACAAAGAGTATACCTTTTCTTTAAGATATTATACCACACATTTTTATACTTTGTGTAATGCACTTATAACTGAAATATTAAAAGTGCAATATATAATTGCAGCTAGCCAAAATTTTATAAACTTAAAATTGGCTCCCATTCAGTTAAAGTTGTTAATAACTGCACCAAGGGAAGGAATGCAATTTTATTTCTTTGTCTGTATTTGGTTTCATTTTCATATAGAATGAGTTAAAAATAGGTTACCTAGGTAACAAAATTTAAACACACATTTTCAGGAAAAATTACAGAATAACAGATTTTGTTTCCCTGAAGACACAACACCTCGCTATTCCAGCTATGATACAGACTGCATACTGTCATAGAGAAATTCCTTTCTTAAACAGGGAATTCATATACTTTAATCTGTTTTTACACAATTACTGTTTATGACTAATCCATGGTCCAGGAGTAATATACATTATAGTACACCCATCTAAATTTTTGTTATTTCTGGTCATCTATATAGACTGTTTACCTATCACGACTAAACTCCCAATCTGCATTCCACATAACTCATACGATTCTTCAACTCATGTTTCGTAGTCTATCATTTTTAATACCGCCGGTACTTACTGAGCGCAGAATTGTAAAGCGTCATTTCGCGTATAGCAGTACCTTAAAGGATCCCATATAATTTATCCACAGCTAGAATTTCATTCATACGTGGTGCTACATTCATCCATCAACACCGGAAAGAATTTATCTGCTACTTTAAACAATTTCCATCGACTGAAAATGAAATCCCAAAATTCTTACAAATCTCAAAAGGAAACGATGCCAAAGAATTTTCACATATGGAAGACAGAGAATTCAAACAATGAATCAGAAAATTACAAAAGAAGTATTGGGGTCTTATAAAACCCCTTGATAATAAAAGTGCTCATTATGAAGAAGAGCTTTTAACTGAAGATAAGATGAAGGAATTGTTAAATAACACAAAAGCAATGTCTGATCTAGCGGAGAATGACCCAATTAAGGAAGAAACAGGACAATGGGAAACATGTGCTCTTTACAGCGACACGCATACAGTTGCATCAATCATTCTTATAAGCAAAAGACATCAGCTTTCTCAAAAAATAATTCTGTCATGCATTTGCCAAGACAACGGAATATAAGTCCAAAAGAAACTTTCAGAGTGCTTTGCAAAACAAAGTTGAAAGTTAACCTGCAGAATTTTACTTCGATAATAATAAAACATCTCTGATTTGATTTCAAAACGAATTTTTATTTGTGGTATCAATTTTAAATAGATCTTCGCAAATAGGTTCATAAAATTTCACAATATGCCAAAATAGTTGATATTAAGGGGAAAATATAATAAAGTATGCTTAAAACAACTAATAAAAACACATTTTGAGCAGCCTTAACAGAAGACAATTTGGCCCCACTAACTTTCTTTATGAGTACTCATTAAATTTTTATTTACATTTCTTTTTTGTTCAACATTTAACTTTCAATGGTTTTAAGAGAAACAGCACTTCATAGAGAGAATCTAAATTCGGAAAAAACTGAAACAAAATTGGTTTATACACAGGCAGTGCAATTACACTGACCTGTTGGGAAGAGAAGACCCCATTAGGCAAGGAAAATATTAGGCGAGACAGAGAGGAAAATACTTAGCCTCCTCCTCGTAATTGTAATATTTAATAATTTGTAAATGGTAACATTTAATATTTAGTAACTTGTAATTAACAACACTTTGGATACAGATTTGAAAAATAGAACTATGCTGGTATTGCAGTTCTCTGTGATTATACATTCTAAGATTGTAAATAAATAGTTTCTAAAAGCTAAAAGTGTACCCTCATAATTTTATATGGTGTCAGGAGTGTTTTGCTTTCAAAATGGAAAGTTTAAAACCACCAGAGCCGATGAAATTTGATGGAAATCTAGCTTGGAATTGGCAGAGATGGCTGCAATCATTTGAAATATATGAAGTAGCTAGTGAATTACATAATAATGAAGAGAAGGTAAGAGTTAATACTTTTCTTCATGTAATAGGAATTTGTAGTCTTGAAATATATAATACATTTCCTATAGAAGAGGGTAAAGAAATTAAATTAAGTGAAATTAAAACAAAATTTACGGAATATTGTATTCCTAAGAAAAATAGTTTGATCTTTACAATATGGTAACTGGTAGTTTGGCGACATTTTGGAGGCGATAAAGGTTACTACCTGGGACTTTGGTAATAATGTGAGCAGTACTCAGTTCCAATTACGCATTATTTTGTGTGAGGGAAATGAGAGATCATGGGATATGTCATGTGATATTAATGGACGAATTACGGTTCTTTAATTGGGAAAGGGGGGAAATCGGGAAAAAATCTGGAAATTTTGTATTTGGCTTTATTCTGTGTTGTGTGAAACAGTGTTTGTTAATTTTTGGATCCCATGGCCCTAACTAAAGTGAATTCGAAATGGGTATTTAGGCATTGTGATAAAGAGAAGTTTGCTTTTTATTTAGCGGAGGAAGTATGGAGGAAAAATTCACAGAAAAAATCTTTCAATAATTTTATTGAATGAATTAGAAAAGTGTATCCGCTACATAATCAAGATTCTGAAGAAGATTAGGTAAGTTAGTATTTTTAATTATTTGAGGATATTATTTTTATGCATTGTTCTAAATGTAAGTTGGAAAGGAATTTGGTATTATTGGGAAAATTGTTATTAGCAATGATTTAGTTTAAAGTAATTAGGATTGTAAGGTAATTTTTATTAATTTAATGTATGTGCTCATTTATATTTTAAGTAGTGTTTTTGAATTTAATTATATTTTAATGAAATGATAGTTATTTTGTGAATTTTATGTTTGTAGGAATTTGGTACACGTTGGAAATAATTTAAATATTTGATACTAAGTATTTGTAATGCTTGCGGTATGAATTCGTTGGTGACGTGTATAATGTAATAGATGATCTAGAGGTAAAAGTTTTTGGATATTTTATTTATTTTATATGTGGAAATGTTCATATTTGTAAAGGGTAAATACTTTTTCGCGATCAGGTAATTTCATATATGTTCTTTTTACTGGGTTTAAAGATTTTGAAAATTGTCATGTATTTTCGTGAAATTTTTCTAATTTATGAGAAAAAAGCAGTGTACATGGATATAGTAAAGAGTGTGCACAATGCCATTTTTGTGCAATTCTGGGATGTTTTTTTAAGTAAAAATAAGTCGACGTGTACATGGTTTAGTGATATTTTAATTAAATGATAGTTATTTTGTGAATTTTATGTTTGTAGGAATTTGGTATACGTTTAAGTTGAAATAAACGTGCATGGAAATAATTTAAATATTTGATACTAAGTATTTGTAACGCGTGCGGTATGAATTCGTTGGTGACGTGTATAATGTAATAGATGATTTAGAGGTAAAAGTTTCTGGATATTTCATTTATTTTATATGAGGAAATGTTCATATTTGTAAAGGGTAAATACTTTTTCGCGATCAGGTAATTTCATATATGTTCTTTTTACCGGGTTTAAAGATTGAGAAAATTGTCATGTATTTTCGTGAAATTTTTCTAATTTATGAGAAAAAAGCAGTGTACATGGATATAGTGAAGAGTGTGCGCAATGCCATTTTTGTGCAATTCTGGGATTTTTTTCAAGTAAAAATAAGTCGGCGTGTACATGGTTTATGTGTATGTGTTATTTTGAAAAACGCATAAGGAGTATGGTATTGTGCACTTTTTCCCAATTTTGCAGTGAATATTTGTCATGATTAAGCAGTTTTGTTTGATAAAATTTCTAGCATAAGTGTAATTCGGCTAGTAGATTGTTGGAAGAAGTGTTCAGTAGATAAAAAGAAAAGAAACATGTCTTTACTTCGTGAAGACAAAATGGCGGCGGGGAAAAAAAATAGAGGGTTGCTGTAGGAGAATTGGTTGCCAAATTTTCACCAAAAAATCGCCAAGTTACCATAATGTAAAGATCAACCGAAAAATATTACATATGAAAGACATTTATTCTTTACTAGAAATCAAACCGCGTCAGAAACCATAGATGAATACGTAACTGACCTACGAAATAAAGCTAGAACATGCGAGTTTGCACAATTAACGGATAGTTTAATAAAGGATAAAATTGTTTGTGTTACTAAAGATGATACAGTGACAGCAAGATTGTTACATGAAACAGAATTAACATTAGAAAAAGCTCTTGATATATGCAGATCTGCTGAAATAAGTGCACATCAAATGAAAATCATAAAAGATGAGGAAACTGCTGTAAACTTAGTGAAAAAGAAACTAAGTAAACATAATAAGAATACTTACAAAGAGGTAAATACCGATAAACAATAGACAAAAATTTGTTCTAAATGTGGAACATCTCATGAGTATCGAATGTGTCCAGCATATGGAAAAATCTGTCATAAATGTAAAAAGGCAAATCATTTCGCGAGTCAGTGTAAAAGCAATATATTAAAAAATGAAGCAGTCAAGGTAAACAAAAAAGATAGACAAATTAAATTAATAAATCATGACTCTGAGGAAGAGTTAGAATTTTATGTTGGCACATTAAACCTTAATTCAGATAACAAGGAAGAGAAATGGACTGTTGACGTTAATGTAAATAAAAGTAAACTAAATTTGCAGTTAGATACTGGAGCAATGCGCAATGTTATTTATAAAACCAAAGTGAAATTGCTAAATGTTCCGATACAGAAGTCTGAAATGAAAAGATTAGTTACATTCTGTGGGAATAAAATGGATACTTTAGGAAAAGTAGTACTTAACTGCCAATATGGAAAAAATAATTATGTTGTGGAATTCCAAGTTATTGACAAAGAAGTGCCTTCTATATTAGGATTAAAATCATGTTTGCAACTAGGTTTGATTCAGAAAGTAATGTCTGTTTACACTGAAGACTTACTGGAGGAATACAAAGATGTATTTGAAGGCTTAGGTTGTTTGAATAGAGAACATAAAATCCAGTTAAAACAAGATGTAACACCAGTCATTCATCCTCCAAGAAAAATACCCATAGCTATACGTGATAAAGTTAAGAAAGAATTACAAAGAATGGAAAATTTAAATGTTATTGAGAAAGTAAGAGAACCAACTGAATGGGTAAATTCAATGGTCACAGTTGTCAAACCAAACAAAATAAGAATATGTTTAAATCCTAGATTTAAATAAAGCTATAAAACGAGAACATTATCCGATGTTAACCATTGACGAAGTTGTCACTAGAATGCCTAATGCAAAAATATTTCCTGTTTTAGATGCTAATAGTGCTTTTTGGCAAATCCAGCTTGACGAAGAAAGTAGTAATTTGTGTACATTCAATACACCTTTTGGCAGATACAAATTTAAAAGATTACCTTTTGGCATATGCTCAGCAACAGAAATTTGCCAAAGAAAATTAAGCCAAATAATAGAAGGTCTAGAAGGCGTTGAATGTATTATACATGATATCATAATATGGGGATCTAATGAAAAGGAACATGAGCTACGACTTAAAAAAGTACTCCAGAGAGCATGAGAAAATAATTTAAAGTTCAATAAGGCTAAATGTAAAATAAAAGTTAATCGTGTGAATTATATAGGGCACGAGTTAGGTGAAAATGGACTAAAACCTGATTTTTCTAAAGTGGAAGCAATTGTTAAAATGCCAGAACCTACAGATGTGCCTTCGCTACAAAGACTTTTGGGAATGATTAATTATTTAGCCAAATTTATTCCTAACTTAAGTACTATTACTGCACCATTAAGACAGTTACTTGAGAAAAATGTCCTCTGGCACTGGACTGAAAAGCATCAAAAAGCTTTCGAAACACTTAAAGAATTGATTGCAAAAGCACCCGTATTAAAATTCTATGATGTTAATAAGGATGTAACTCTTTCAGTAGGTGCAAGTTCTGAAGGATTAGGTGCTGTTTTACTACAAGAAAACCAGCCAATTGCTTATGCTTCCAGAGCTCTAACAAAAAAACAAAAAAATTATGCTCAGATAGAAAAAGAGCTTTTAGCTATTACTTTTGGATGTTCTAAATTTCATCAATATATATATGGCAAACGTATTACAGTTGAAACTGATCATCGACCATTAGAAAGCATAACTAAGAAACCTCTTTTTAAAGCACCACAGCGATTGCAAAGAATGCTGTTAAATTTACAAAAATATGATCTAGATGTACGATACAAAAAGGGCAAAGACTTATTAATAGCAGATACTTTGAGTAGAGCAAATTTGAATACAACAGAAGATAATGATGAAGATACAGAAATTTGTACACTGATTCCAGCATCTGATGACAAAATTTATGCATTGAAGAAAGAAAGTGAATGTGATGCTACACTACAGTGCTTAAAGAAATATATTCTGAGAGGCTGGCCAGAAAGGAAACATCAGGTAGAACCTCAAGTCAAAGTATTTTGGGACTACAGAGATGAGTTGACAATGGAAAATGACTTATTTTTCAAAGGAGGAAGGGTAATTATTCCTTTATCTATGCAAAAGGAAATGTTAAATTTAATTCATGAGGGTCATTTTGGTATAGAAAAATGTAAGAAAAGAGCTAGAGATGTTTCGTTTTGGCCACTTATGAACAAGCAGATAGAAGATAAAATTTCAAAATGTTCTATATGTAATGAATACCAGAACAAAAACATAAGAGAGCCTATGATACCACATGAAATTCCCAATTTACCTTAGTTGCGACAGATTTATTTGAGATTAACAAAGATGTATATTTATTAATTGTAGATTACTATTCCAACTTTTTTGAAATCTCCAAACTACCGGATACTCGAAGTCACACAGTGATCAGTTACATGAAATCTCATTTTGCAAGATACGGTATACCATTAATAGTGATATCTGATAATGGACCTCAGTTTGCAAGTAAAGAATTTTCAGAATTTGCAAAGAAATACCAATTTAAACATATAACAAGCAGTCCATACCATCCATAGTCGAACGGATCAGCAGAGCGTTCAGTAATAAAGGGCGAAGAAATTGTTAAAGAAAGCTCAAGCAGATCATGCTGATCCTTATTTAGTTTTGTTAGCTCATAGGAACACTCCAACAAATGAGATGCTAGGATCACCAGCTCAACGACTTATGAGTAGAACAAGAACAATTCTTCCTACATCTGAAGAATTACTTAAACCTCAAGTTGTGAGAAATGTAAAAGAAAAAATCAACCAAGAAAGAACTAAACAGAAGTCATATTATGATCGTCATACAAAAACATTACCATCACTAAATAAAGGAGATTGTGTTTGGATATATCACGATAATCGCTGGAAACCAGCAGTTGTAGAAGAAGTGCATAAGACGCCTACATCATATATACTTAGATCAGGTGGATCAGTATTGAGAAGAAATAGAAAAGATATTAGAGAAAACAGTTCAGCTGTTGATGAGAATATCAGAGGAACAGAACAAAGAGTTAATACACAGAAAACAGATGTAAAAGGATATGATTCCAGATATTCTCAAGGACAAAGTTTAGAAGATCAACTACCAAACTTTGCTAACTCAGAAACAAGGAACGGTGAGGTAAGAACTAGAAGTGGGAGACTGATTAGAAAGCCGGCCAGGTATTTGGACTGATTTTAGACTGTTAAAACTTTTGAACTCTTTAAAAAAACGGAAGATGTAATATTTAATAATTTGTAAATGGTAACATTTAATATTTAGTAACTTGTAATTGGCAACACTTTGGATACAGATTTGAAAAATAGAACTATGCTGGTATTTCAGTTCTCTGTGATTATACATTCTAAGATTGTAAATAAATAGTTTCTAAAAGCTAAAAGTGTACCCTCATAATTTTATAGTAATGCGAAAGGAGGCCACTTGGGAAAAAATTACACTACAGCAGTAATTTTGAAACCACTAAGAAGCAACAGAACTCTAACAAATCTCAGACTTCTGATAATTATCGTGTGATTAACAGTTCAACCTCACTTTGAATATTACAATACAATATAAAGAAAGAACCAATTCAGACACTTCAATATGGAATTCAAAACCTAAGAAATTAATGCATAGACGCTACCCTAAACATTAAAACATAATGTGAAGCGTTCACGTAAAATAAATAAGTAGTAAAACTCCAATATAAAGCAACATGTGAAAAGTGACCTACAAATTATAACATTCAAGCATTTCTAGTGAAAATAAAGTTAATATAAAACAAGAATTACCAGCCACAGATGTCTTTTTGCTCTGCACTATTTCTCCGTTCTTTTCATCTTCGTTCTTTTTCTTTCATCATGAAGAGGCCAAGAGGGGTGATCATGCGATGCGTGCGTTGTTATACAACAATTTCAAATTAACTAGAAGTGGACTGTACTAAATATTTTATTCGACAACTTTAATCAAATGCGTGTCATCTTTCAAGCGATGACTTACTACTAACAACAGCAGCAATAAAAAAAAAAAAACTGAGTAAGCGTTTACAGGGTTGCTGTAATGAACATCTGCGCCATGCAAGGCGCCAAGAAGAGGAAAAATGACGTAATCTTACAGTTAAATAGTCTTAATGACTTAACATACCCCCCGGCATTGAAGGGTTACTTCAATAATTTCGTGCAATAATACTCATAATAACCTACAAAATTGTACAATTACTACCTTATACAATAATGCAATACGAATAACATCTCTTAATTCAATATAATAATATTCAATTTTCAATAAAAATTTTATACACAATACAATGTACAATACAAGTTTTATAATAATAAGCTAACACTTAACTAACTTAGGAAGCTTCTTCTTGGGGTAAAATTGCAATTTTTGTAATTCCACGCTTAATGATGCCCTTTGCTGTTTGTATTTCTACTACTCTAACCTTACCGTCAACTCCAGGAAAAATTCTTGTAATGCGCCCTAACATCCATCTACAGACAGGAAGCTCATCCTCCTTAACTAGTACTAGCAGACCTATTTTAATATTCGTTTGTTCTACCTTCCATTTTGAACGCTGTTGTGGTGTGTTTAAATAGTCCCTATGCCAACGATTCCATATCAACTGGACAAATCTGGTAGTTCGTTTCCATCTTGAGAGTCTGTTTTCAGGTATATCAATTAATTCGGGTTCTACTATAGCATTCAAGGGTCTTCCAATGAGAAAATGACCTGGTGTTAATGCCTCTAAATCATTTACATCGGAAGATAAGGGAGTAATAGGGCGAGAATTTAAAACAGACTCTATCTGAGTTACTACAGTTAATAACTCCTCGAAAGTCAACCTTGCATTACCTACAATCCGCTTTAAGTGATATTTCGCGGATTTTATTCCAGATTCCCATAGTCCACCAAAATTAGGTGTCCGTGGGGGAATAAACTTCCATACTATTCCTTCTTCACCTAAATAATCTGCTAATTTTTTGTCAGAATTTCTAATTAAATTGTTAATTCTTTGCAATTCGGCATTTGCGCCAACGAAGTTTTTTGCATTGTCTGAGAAAATGATTGAGCATTTTCCGCGCCTAGCAATAAATCTCTTTAAGGTGGCAATAAATGCGTCAGTGGTGAGTTCACTCACTAGTTCGAAATGCACTGCCTTTGTTATAAGGCAAATGAAAAGAGCTAAATATACCTTATGAAGAGTTCCTTTCCTCTGTCCCTTGTACCTAATAAAAAATGGACCACAAAAATCGGTGCCGACATGATTAAAGGGTGAGCTTGGATTTACGCGCTCTGCAGGTAATGACCCCATAATTTGTTCGATAGTGACTGGTTTATTTTTACTACAAATTATACATTCATGGGTAATCTTTCTAGTTAAATTCCTACCTTGTAATGGCCAAAATTTCTGTCTCATAAAACACAATAATGCTTGCGAACCACCTACGTGTAAATATTTCCGATGATAATGCTCAGCAATCAGCTTAGTTAGTTTGCATTTAACAGGCAAAATTATTTGATGTTTTTGTGAAAACATTACATTGGCCCCTTGTAATCGGCCTCCTACTCTCATTACATTATTTGCATCCAAAAAAGGGTTCAAAGAAAGTAAATTACTTTTATTATTAATGGGTTTACCTTGTTTGAGGGAGTTGTAATCTGAATAAAAACTACATTTTTGAACCTCTCTTACTAAAAAGGATTCTGCCTCATTTAACTCCTTTGAACTTATTCCTCCTGTTCTTCTCTGTGCTCCTTTCTGTTTTGCACACCTAGAGTTCCAAATGAACCTGAAAATATAACTAACAACACGTAATAATTTTAAATAATTGTTAGTGATATCTAGGACATTATCAATAAATTTTGAAGGCAAAGTGCATAAACAAGCAATGTCAGTTCTTTTTCTCAGTTCATTAGAAAATGTCTCTGTTTTTTCTAATTGTTCAAAGTCAATGTTCTTGTTAGGTATGACACCCTCACTCAAGAATGGAGGACCTTTCCACCACAGATCAGCATCATGCAGCTTGTCAAAATTCAGTCCTCGGGAAATAAGGTCTGCTGGGTTCTCCTCTGAACGCACATAATTCCACTGGCATGTATGTGTTAGCTCTTGGATCTGCAACACTCGATTAGCAACAAAAGTTTTAGTACATGCGGAGGATTCTGAAGCCATGCTAACACTATGGTTGAGTCACACCACAGACATATTTTACTGATGTCCAATTTCAATAAAGGCACCACCTTTGCAACAAGCTGTGCTAGCAGTACAGCTGCGCAGAGTTCCAGTCGAGGTTGTGGCGTTCCGACAGATACTTCAACTTCTATTCACGAGATGGCGCCACGTGTAAAATCCAGTTCTTAATCGGAGCAGCAAAGCGACATCTTTACTCACTCAGACTTCTCATCGGACAAGGTACGCGACGCTAGCACGAACTGTGTTCCGAGCTCTGTGTTGATCTCTGCAATGTAATTTAAATTGTAATTTAGTATTTAATATATTCTTTTGTTATAGGAGATTGTCTACTCTTATTTCCTTTAGTTATATCATGCATTAAGCACACACGACAACCAAAACTGGTGACCTTTTGACTGAGCACGCTACTGACAATGGATTTTCAACGACCCTAAGCCACGTGCATCCAAGGCATTCTGAAGCACTGACTAAAAATAACAACGAATATGGACATTAAACGTATCCTACAACGTACCCCTTCAATTATTTCTAGATGTATTGATATATATTGCTTGTGTTTTTTTTTCAAAGTCGTGCATATCATCGCAAGGAGCTTCAGCAAATCATCAATGTGATCTGTTCCGTTCCGCTGACTTCGCCAGTCGTGCAATAATTCTTCGATCATTCAACTTTTGTGATAAATGTGATACAATAGTGATTTTCGCTAAATGTGCTACATCAGTAATTTTTCTGCAACGTGCTACGGCAAAATTCTTCCCTCAGTGTTCGAAAGTAGTGATTTTTTTCCCCATGTGCTACAGGAGTGATTTCCTTTTCCTTCGAAAGTGCCTTAGCAGTGTGAAGTGGTGATTTTGTGCGTGCGCAATACAAAATTAACGCATCATTTTTTCTCAAATAAGGGTTTCTTTTCAAACGCATTTCGGTAAAATATTATTTGTGTGTGTAATTGCTGACCCTGTATTATTTGTGTGTGTATCGTTACGTAAATTTTTTCTGCATGGTTAAAATATTTATTGTTATCATGGTAAAACATCAATAGTGTATCCTCATGCTACAATATTTGTGCTGATAAGTGTTTATTAATTAAAGTGAAAATTATCTATCAGTATGCCCGACGATATTCCACCAGAGCCACAAATCACACGCGTTGCGGTGAAGCCACCGCCTTTCTGGAAAAATAATCCTTCATTGTGGTTCGCTCAGATCGAAGCACAATTTTCTATCGCTCGCATTAGTGAGGATTCTACAAAATTCAACCATGTAGTTGCAGCAATTGAGTCTGATATTCTGAATTCAGTGCATGACTTAATTCTCAAACCACCTGATTGTGATAAATACTCCAAACTGAAACAGCGGCTCATTGAAATCTATTCAGAAAGTGAATCTTCAAAAATACGTACTTTACTACAAGGACTTGAACTTGGAGATCAGCGACCTTCATACTTGCTGTCACGAATGCGTGATCTGGCAGGAAGCCATTTTAGTGACGACTTGTTGAAGTCACTATGGCTTTCGCGTCTCCCTAATAACATACAAATAATTCTTGCTGCTTCCAATGAAGATCTAACCTGTTTAGCAGCAATGGCTGACAAATTAAGGAACTTGTTACTCCAGCTTATATCAGTGCTGCTAATGCTGCACCTTCCAGTTCATCCCTCGAACAACAAGTGGCTGAATTGACCAAAAAAGTATCTGAACTCTCTACAAGTCTTCATGCTTCACGGAGATACAATCGATCAAATCAGGGCCCACGTAATAAATTTCGTGCCCGAAGCAGGAGTCAATCTCGTCATAATACTCGAACGCAGTACCAAGAACCCACAAGTGGCATATGTTTTTATCATATGAATTTCGGCTCTCAAGCTCGCAAGTGTGCCCCTCCATGCACTTTTGTACAAGCGGGAAACTAAATGGGCGGTCTTCTGCTGGCCAACAAATGTCCGCCACATCGACAGAATAGTACTGGCTGATCGTTCAACTCAGTTATGTTTTCTAGTAGATACTGGAGCTGACATATCAGTGCTCCCGAGAACTAAAACAAATGCTCACCAACTTAATAAACTTGTACTGTATGCAGCCAATGGTACCCAAATTGCAACCTACGGCACCAAACTATTGACACTTGATTTAAACTTGCGCCGGACTTTCAACTGGCCTTTTATTATTGCTGATGTAACTCAAGCAATTATTGGTGTCGACTTCTTGACACATTTCCACCTTCTAGTTGATGTCAAGAATAATTGCTTAATTGATGCTACAACTCAGCTGACATCACAGGGCCAAGCTTCTCACGTATCAAACGTACCTACCAACATAAGTGTTTTATCGGGCAGCACACGGTTTCATCGGTTATTAGCAGAATTCCCTGACATTTTAAACCCATCCAAATCAGGGCAGCATACTCATCAGCCAGAAGTGTATCATCACATTGAAACACATGGCCCACCTGTATTTTCCAAGCCTCGTCGTCTTTCTCCAGAGATGCTAAAAGCTGCTCGCAAAGAATTTGAATTCATGCTAGCACAGGGAACCATTCGCCCATCTAAAAGTCCATGGGCCAGTCCACTTCACATGGTTAAAAAGTCTAATGGTGACTGGCGGCCTTGTGGAGATTATCGTCGACTTAATGCCGTCACAGTCCCTGACAGGTATCCAGTCCCACATATCCAAGACTGTACCCATCTTTTTCATGGAACGAACATATTTTCTACCCTCGATCTTGCCAGAGCATATCATCAGATCCCAGTGCATGCTGAAGATGTGCCCAAGACCGCAGTGACTACACCATTTGGTCTCTTTGAGTACTTATATATGCCATTTGGCCTTCGCAATGCTGGCCAAACATTTCAGCGTTTCATACACCAAGTACTGTCTGGTCTCGATTTCTGCATCCCATATTTTGATGATATCCTGGTTGCATCTACAGATGCGGAAGAACATTTTAAACATCTGCGTCAGATTTTCACTCGCCTTAAAGATCATGGATTAAAACTAAATCCATCCAAATGTGTACTTGGTCAACCCTCAGTTTCCTTTCTTGGATGTCTTATCACCCAGAACGGAGTTAAACCTTTACCGGAAAGAGTCAAAGCAATTAACGACCTACCTCAGCCCAAAACCATCTCTGAACTGAAGCGTTTTCTAGCAATGTTAAATTTCTACCGACGCTTTCTGCCAAATGCCGCAAAAACACAAGCCTGCCTACATGAGTTTCTGAAGAATAGCAAAAAAAAACGATCAACGAGTTGTCCCTTGGACTGAATCTGCATCTGCAGCATTCGTGCAATGCAAACACGATCTGGCAAATGCAGCCACACTTTCTTATCACTCATCTAGTGATCAGCTCTCTATAATGGTAGATGCATCTGACACGGCCATAGGAGCAGTGCTTCAAGCCCATACCACTAAAGGACTTTCCCCAATGGCATTCTTATCCAGAAAACTTACTACTGCAGAAAGGAAATACAGCACATATGACAGAGAGCTACTTGCTGTGTACTGTGCTGTTAAATACTTCCGGCACAACTTGGAAGGACACGACTTCATCATTTTCACCGATCATCGACCATTAACCTTCGCTTTTAGAAAAAACTCTGACTCATGTTCTCCTCGTCAGCTTCGACATCTGGATTTCGTCGCCCAGTTTAGTACAGATATCAGATATGTCTCTGGTACTGATAATTGTGTCGCTGATGCCTTGTCTCGGGTAAACAATATCAACCTCACTACCCCAGATTTCTCTGAAATTGCAAAAGCTCAATTGCATGATGAGGAACTCAAGAACCTAATCTCAAATCCACAAACCTCCCTTCAGTTACAACCGCTGCACATTGATCCAACGCTTAAAATTTACTGTGACATAGAGAACAATAGAATACGTCCCTATATTCCTGTCAATTTTAGACGTGAAGTGTTTAATGCCTTGCACAATTTGGCACATCCTGGAATCCGTGCCACCAAAAAGCTGATCGCAGACAGATTTGTCTGGCCAGCGATGAATCAAGACATCACAGAATGGACTCGTTCATGTATTAGATGTCAACGGTGTAAAGTATCCCGTCACACTCACAGCCCCATTCAACAATTTAACCTTCCAGCAAGACGCTTTGATCATGTACACTTGGACTTGGTTGGCCCATTGCCTCCTTCAAATGGTTACACTTACCTCCTCACTTGTATTGATCGGTACACAAGATGGCCTGAAGCCATTCCTATTGAAAATATATCCGCTGAAGCTGTAGCTCGAGCATTCATCGCCCAGTGGCTTTCAAGATTTGGCATGCCTACCACCATCATTACTGACCAAGGCCGACAATTTCAATGTCACTTGTTCGCATCCCTCACCTCTTTTCTTGGCATTCGCCATATTCGCACAACACCATACCATCCATCTGGAAATGGCATGGTGGAACGCTTTCACCGATCTCTCAAACAAGGTCTGAAGTGCCACAGTGGCACACACTGGACAGAAGCCTTACCCCTAGTCTTGCTTGGTCTTCGCACAGCATTCAAAGAAGACATTGGTAGCACTTGTGCCGAAATGTTATATGGTGCAACCCTCCGTCTGCCAGGTGAATTCTTTCACCCAGAATCTACTCCAGTTATCGACCCTCCAACATTCCTTCAACGTTTACGTGAGACCATGAGCAATATCTCGCCAACCCCAGCATCTTCGCATAACCAGCCAAGCTATTTTGTACATCCTGCGCTTGAGACATCTTCGCACGTATTCGTGCGCAACGATGCAATTAAGCCAACTTTAACACCTTCATATGATGGTCCATTCAAAGTTGTCAAACGAACACCGAAACATTTCACCATCATCTGCAATGGCAAACAATCAGTGATTGGAATCGATCGTCTCAAACCAGCATTTCTAATGCAAAATCCAACAACTTCCTCATCAACATCACTCCCGGAAGAAAGCTTACATCCCGTTAAAGAGCAACCTAAAACTACCAGATCTGGAAGAAAGGTTAAATTTAACCCAAAGTACTTATAACGTACCGATGGTACTTGGGGGGAGTACTGTGGCGTTCCGACAGATACTTCAACTTCTATTCACGAGATGGCGCCACGTGTAAAATCCAGTTCTTAATCGGAGCAGCAAAGCGACATCTTTACTCACTCAGACTTCTCGTCGGACAAGGTACGCGACGCTAGCACGAACTGTGTTCCGAGCTCTGTGTTGATCTCTGCAATGTAATTTAAATTGTAATTTAGTATTTAATATATTCTTTTGTTATAGGAGATTGTCTACTCTTATTTCCTTTAGTTATATCATGCATTAAGCACACACGACCACCAAAAGGTACTGTCAGCGGTTTTAGTGGAGCTACTCTGGACTTGCTGCAAAGCAAATGTGAAGATAAATTATTGTCACTTCTACAGCGTAAATAGATGGCTACTCCGTATGCGTGTTCTGATGCATCTGAAAATCCATGAATTTGTATATCAGAAAAACTATCCTGTAAAACATATCTACTGACTTTCAAATTTTTGATAGATTGCATTGAATCAATAAAAAGTTGCCAATCCTTAATTATCCTTTCGGGTAGCGGATCGTTCCAATCAAGCTTCAATAACCAAAGTCTTTGGATGAAGATTTTTGCTTTTGTTATCCCTGGACCAAGCAGTCCTAATGGATCATAAATGCGAGCAATATCAGACAACACTGTTCTCTTGTGTAAGTAGTTGGTTTCTTGATGGTTGATTTGTACGAAAAACAATCTATCTTTGGATTCCATAATAAGTTTTGATGCTCTGATCGTCATCGAAATTACTGAAAGAATATTCCTCTTGTCCATCCGGAAACTGCAAAAGATCAGGATGATTAGCACACCATCTGTGCAGACGCATTCCTCCACGTGATAATAGGTTAATCAATTGCGACTGTAATTCTTTAGCCTCTATTAGAGTATGGGCTCCTGTGAGTACGTCATCGACATAAAAATCCCTTTGTACTATTGGCGCTGCTAACGAAAAATTATTTTTCTCGTCTTCTGCTAATTGATTAAGTGTGCGTGTTGCTAGATATGGTGCGTTGGAAGTACCGTAAGTTATAGTCTTCAGTCTATAGACCTTAACTGGTTCTTCTTCACTACTCTTCCATAAGATGCGTAATAAATCTCTTTGATGTTCTTTAATCAAAATCTGACGATACATTTTTACAATGTCTGATGCGAAGGCAATTTTATGCGTTCGAAAGCTGCAAATAATATCAAATAGTTTGTCTTGAGCTAACCCTCCATTCAGCAGAATATCGTTTAACGAAATTTCAGTAGTCGTAGGAGCAGTGGCATCGAACACTACCCTAAGTTTAGTGCTAGGTTTCTCGGGTCTGAAAACCCCATGGTGAGGAAGATAATATGAGAAACTAGAGCTATCCTCTTCATCAATTTCTTCGGAATGGCCTAATTTATTATATTCCTTAATGAAATCTTCGTATAAGTGTTTCATTGCGGGATTGCGAGTGAAGCGTTTAAGTAGATAATTCAGTCTTTTGCTAGCGTTTTCTCTCGATTCGCCTAAAAGGCTAAGTCCTTCCTCCTTAATTGGCATTTCCACTACATATCTGCCATCATCTTGCCTCGCGTGTGTACGAAGAAAGTGCTGTTCACAAAATTCCTCTTCCTGACTTTTCACTTTTTTTGCTTCATTAATACCTTCAATCTCCCAAAACCTTCTCATGTTGTCAGATAAATTATCCCCATTTTCCACAAACCCACAAAAATTATCAACACTGCCTTGCTGCGGCATGCGTACTGACCCGCTAACAATGTATCCAAAAACTGACTGATGGAGAATCAGGTCTTGCATATTTATTCTATTTGTTTCCAGTAAATCAAAAAATATTTCGTTAGATAATAAAACATGTATTTGACCAGGTTTATAAAACTCTGGATCAGCTAAACCAATGAGTTGCAACTGCTTAACATCAGGAATGTTTATATATCTAGCAGGCGTTACCCAAGTTCTTTTTGGAACAACAAAAAATTGTAAGGTACGAATAAAATCTCTAGTAGCGTTAACTATGGTTGCTGTAGCTTTTTCCTTAACACCCATAACTGTGCCATTGATACCTGAAATAGAAGCGTTTATTTTTCTTTTCTTCAAATTCAATAACTCAGCACCTTCTTTAGTAATGAAATTATTTTCAGAACCGGAATCCAGCAAGGCTCTCAGCGAGATAAATTTTCCATCATTAGCCTTAACGAAAATAATTGCAGTTGAAAGTAGAACTTGTTTATTAAAAGAACTGGAAATATTCAGCGCAGTACCGTTAATGGACTTTGCTTGGTTGGTTTCATTAGTGTCACTAACCTTTTGGCTGCTTGCCATTGGAGTAAATGTATCAGCATTTGGAGAAAGATTACTGCTTAATTTATTAGTCTTGTTTGTGATTTGATTCGATGTGCCATTTGCTTTATCGAAATTTTCTTCATTTCGATCAAAATGTAAGAGCGAATTGTGAAATTTCTGACATTTTCTGCATGTATTAGAACTTTTACAGTCCTTGATTGTGTGGACCGAAGATAAACAATTGAAACATAGTTTTTTTGTCTTTACAAATTCCAATCGTTTCTTGACTGTTAGATTTAAGAATTGCGCACATTTCAACAATAAATGATCAGCTTTACAATAAGGACAACTTTTTGAATTTTCCGAAAGTGATGTAAGAGCTTTGGTATTAAATGAACGTTTCGATTCCCCATGCGGAGGTTTGTAATGTGATAGGGTGCGAGCGTGTTCCTTCAAAAAACATGTCAGTTGTTTAACCGTTCCCATCTCGTCTTTTTTAAGTGACCTTTCCCACCAACACCGAGTATTTCTATCCAACTTTTCAACTAATAAATGAACAATTAACGTGTCTGAAAATTCTTCCACCTTTTGCTCCAATGCTTCCAAGGATCGTAAACATTCATGCACCTTATCGATAAATTTTAAAAGCGACGAAGTAGAATCACTCGTTTGAGGTATAGAAATTAATTTCTTTATGATAGAATTGATCAAATCTTTTTTGTTGCAATAGCGATCAACCAACAGATTCCATGCTATGTCATAATTCGAATCTGAAATTGGAATGGACTGAATAATATTTAAAGCGTCTGCCTTACACGAACTCTTTAAATATTGCAATTTTTGCGCATTAGTTAATTTGCTATTTTTATGCACAGCTGCGGAAAATAAATCCTCAAATTCAATCCATTCTTCGATTTTCCCACTAAATATTGGAAGAGACAATTTAGGTAATTTTATATCCGAAACAATTATGTCTTTACTCGAACCGTTTTCATTTGAACAGCTATTCCTTTGAGAACTGATCTCAGAAATTTTTCTTTTAATTTTCAAATGAATTTCATCGAGATTATCTACTACATTTTCCTTTTCCTTAATGAATTCGTCAGTGTCCTTTTCTTCACAATGTGCAAATAAAGAATCGAAAATGTTACTTAATTCCTTTTTAAATTCTAATATTTTTTATTCGTATAACTCCAATAAGGAAATATCTGCTTCATCCACTGTAGAATTTACCTTATTTTCAAACTTTCTGATACTGCATTTTAAACTTTTTTTTGTTAGCTTTAATTGCTTTCAATTCACTCATCATGAACAAATAAATAATTTATCACTTACCGTGATTGCAGATTTCTCGACAGCAACACCGGAAATGAACGATGACACAGTATCCAATCTTAATTGCGTAATCCACACGAAAACGAAAGCATTCCAAACACTCTATATGAAGTTATGCGTAATACAACCAAACGAAAGTATTCTAAATGTTCTAAAAAGTTAATTTTAGCAACGATGTCTTTTACCTGTGGCTCGACGGGCCATAAAGTGTTCATGCGATGCGTGCGTTGCTATACAACAATTTCAAATTAACTAGAAGTGGACTGTACTAAATATTTTATTCGACAACTTTAATCAAATGCGTGTCATCTTTCAAGCGATGACTTACTACTAACAACAGCAGCAATAAAAAAAAACTGAGTAAGCGTTTACAGGGTTGCTGTAATGAACATCTGCGCCATGCAAGGCGCCAAGAAGAGAAAAAATGACGTAATCTTACAGTTAAATAGTCTTAATGACTTTAAAAGGGGGAAAAAAGGAATCATTAGATTTTAACTACTTTGAAATTAAAGAATCATTATATACAAAGAGAAATATCTAATATTGTTTCTATATATATAGAACTTCAAAAGTAGCCTTCTTTGTTTTAAATTCCAGCAATGTGCTACATTGTTACTAAAATCATGACTGCAGTCGATAGAAAAGCAAATGATTTTCCTAATACTACGAAGTACAGTAAGCGAATGGTGTTTTTAATGTATGGGTACAACATGAACAATGAAAGAAAAACAAATTATACAGTTATTACGGATACACAGAATAAATGGGATAATGATCTTCAAGAAGATTAAATAATTTCGGCGATGGTAGAAAGATGGCACCGAAAGACAATAAGCCGGTAATTTTAAATGAGAAATAAACAAAATAAACTTTACTGTTATTTTTGAAGCAGGTGTTATACATTAAACTACCTTAATTCACACACACACAATTAGTGACATTTTGGAAAGTTATGTCACATAACTTAAAAGAAGTATTTCAATCAGAATTTTTACGTAAGAAACGTTTCTAATTTTAAGTTCTTTACCTAGGTACTCTCATGTATGAGAGGTGACAGCTTAGCCCAACGTACGAGGTGTTTATCCTGAAATATTACCAGGTCACTTTCAACGAAATGACAGCAATATTTCACCGAGGAAAAGAACATGCCTAGCTGACTGGATTCCACCCCGACTTAAATACAGCAAGCCAAAACATATCTAATGCCGTTTTTCCAAGATGGAGTCGTCCGCTTTTTCCCAAAATGGCGTCCCAATTCAAAGAGAGGGAGAGGGGTAGGAGATTCTTTGGGCGTGGTGAGCGGTCATATGAAAGAATAGAGCTGGAGCAAACCGCATGTGTTCGTTACTGAGTAACGGGTACATCGGTTGACTCGAAGTACCGATTCGGTACTCACAAATTCATTTCGTTACTCGCATCTGTCGTACGAAGCGGTTTGTTCGAGTACGAACGATGCGGTTGCTATACGAATACGAATGATGCGATTTCTATGCGAATACGAATGATGCGGTTTCTATGCGAATGCGAATGATGCGGTTGCGTTACAATGTGCTCATATTTTTCATAGATAATTTTGAATTTTTTTGGGCATCGGGCAAATTCTTGTTTACATTATGTGTTTTAGTTGAAATACTATTTAATTTAGTTGTTGATATTTAAGAAGATGAGCAATTTTGATAGCGGGAAGCGTTATTTTGTATTTGCTTTTTACTATTGCTATTTATGTTTGTAATGTGAAAATTTGGATGATTATTTATTTATTTATTTTCTTGAACGTGCCATAGTGAGATTTTATTGATTTGAAATATTTATATACTGCACTTAGGTATTGTTTATATAAGAATATGTAGGTTAATATAGGTTCTTTACTTCCTTGTATCAAATAAAATGGTAGTAATTATTGTAATCGAGAAAACTTTGAGTATCATATTTTAACGGAAATATCCGTTTTTGACGATTACGGAATCCATGTGAATTATTTTTTGGGGTGACGTCTGTACGTACGAACACAATGAAGGACTCTCTTTTTTTTTTTTTCAAAAAAAAACTTATTGTTAAATGTAATCCCATTTACTCTAAGCTTATACTTATGACTAATGATTATGACTCTAAGTTGATACTTGAAAGGGATTTTTTTCGTGATGTGCAAGTACGTATGTATGCATTTTGCATAACTCAAAAACAATTAGTTATAGAACGGTGAAATTTTGTATATAACATCTAGATGTGCACCTCCCTTTTTATTCCAATTGGTAATGCTACCAAACGTAAATATGTATATATATATCAAATAAATTATAATTAAATGTAAAGTACATATATATATGTCCTTATAATTAAATTTAAAGTACACACACACACACACAAACATATATATATATATATATATATAATAAAAGCTTTGGCTTTTATTTTATTTAATTATCACTAAATAAGTTACTTGACTTTTATTTTCGCAATCATTGGTTGTAGTCAGGACTTAATTTTTAAAATTAGAAGTGCTGGAGCTCTATGGAAGGCCATCAGGAAAGATGAATAAATAAATAAATAAATAAATAAAAATAAATAAAATAACTATTACAATAATAAAATAATTAGCAACTAGAATATTAAATGATTATTATTATAATTCAATAAAAATTTAAAGACAAATGAAAATTTAGTTAATTCTTAAATTAATGATGAATAACTAAATAATGAAATAAAGTACCAGACATCGTCTTGTTTGGGGGCTGTTGCTAAAATTGCAATTTAAGAACTAAGCCGAGCATTAGCTAAATTTAGGCTTTTGATGAGAAAATAATGTACTGTTTACCAGAGTATAGATAGAAATTTGGTTATGTAGCCCATTCTTCTAAAACGACGTTTCGTTGCTGCCTTCCACCACCAATTCTCTTTTTTTTTCCGGTTTCGGTTTATTCGGTTACAGCAAAGCACACTAGGGCTATTGCCCCTACGGGGAGGGAGGCCTTCGTGGAGGATTTTTTAAAGGGAACTGACTCATATGCAAGTTACACACGGGGAAAACCATGAAAACGCCCGTGCAGCTAGCCGTTAGCCGGGAATTGAACCCCGGACCGAACTATTAGTGCTCACCGACTTTACCGCTCGAGCTCTGGTGGGCTCTTTTTTTCTTTTCATTCGCTGTTTGAAAAACGGGTGTTCACTTTACGATAAAGTAAGCACCTGTTTACTTCAATTAAAATGTGTGAGACGATATGACTCTTTCTACTTTAATCTCACTTAGCTTTTGATTTCTAATATTGATTCAATGTTTTCTGTAGACAAAGTATTCTGATTAGAATAATGGATATCAAACATGTTCAAAAGGTGTGTATCTGAATATAATTAGGTTTTTATAACATAGGGCCCATTTTATTAGTTTCACATAGTTCTAAAGTAATTGACCACAGTATCGCTGTTTTGAAAGAAAGTAAAAATGTGAGAAATGTATAATGAACATTAATATACAAGCTTTATTAAAAGTAGTCAGCCTTTTAAAACGTGACCATGTATGATTTTAGATGATTTTTGGAGCTCTGTGCATTTGCTCTGGCATCTTAAAAAAGTGATGTTCAATATCAACGTATGTTTATGTTCTCAAAAATACAGGTTTCTTTCAGAAAGCGACCTCTTAGAAGTCGTCAATAAATCATTCAGTATAGTTATTTTCTAATAGACCATAGAATAAATTTATTTTAACGTCAATTTTAAAATGGCTGCTTGTACTAAGAGTTAAGAGCAATAAGACTCTAATTTTTCTTTCGCAATTAGCTGTCATGCCAGCTGAATTGTTTTCTGCAGAATCTTATTGTGTATAATTGAAATATTTAGCTATGCATTCAACAAATATGCAACAAATGGAAGACAAATAATTAAAAAAATTAAAATTTGGAACATTAATAATAATTTTTTGTTATACATAAAATATTATTAATGAATGATGAATTTATATCATATTATATATAAATCAAAATTTAACTCCTATACCTTTATAATAAATTGGAGAAAAGCTATAAAGTGAATTAATTTTTAAAAACAAAACGAAAATTAAAAAAAAAAAAATTGTCATATACCTAGAATCTAAAACTGACGAATACTGAATTTTACGCCTCATGTGTGTATGCGTGTGTTTAATTATGGCAAAGCACACTATGGCTATCTGCCTAAGGGATAGATGCTTTCGTGGAGGACTTTCTAAGGGAAACTGGCTTGTATACACGTTACACATGGGGAAAACCACGAAAACACCCACGTAGCCGGATCGTTCGCGTGATTTGAACCTCGGACCGAACTACCAGCGTTCAGCGACTTTACCGCTCGGCCGCCGGTGGGCCGTTTTACGGCTCATATAATAATAAATGCATATTCATATTGTAACAGAAATTTTGTTAGAAGTCTAGCATATGTATAGTTATTTGCGATCTTTTAAAACTGTCGTAACATGATGCATATTTATCATTATTGTGAACCAAAACAGTATGCTTTACATCTTTACAAATATACGTGATAGATTTTAATATTTATTTTTGCATATACTTACGTTTCCCAAAGACACGAAAGCAAGTCAAGCAGATTAAGCAGACTTAAGTTCTCCGTTAGCTAGTGTAACATAATTTCGGATTCTATGAGCCTTCCAGAATTATTAGCAAAATAGTGGAAATGTCTTTACAAAGTGTTTTTATAAGCAAATAGCAGATGTACACTGAGCAGTGATCAACTGATATATTTCTTAAATGATTTGGTTTAGTTGATTATGACAAAACACACTGGGGCTATGTGCCTAAGAGGAAAAATGCCTTCGTAGAGCACTTTCTTAGGAAAGCTGTCTCGTATGGTACGTGGTATGCTGGCTCGTATGGTACGTGGTAAGCTGGCTCGTATGGTACGTGGTAAGCTGGCTTGTAAGCTGGTACGGAAAAAAAACCACAAAACGCTTATGAAGCCAGCCCGTTTGCCTGAGATCGAACTCAGGTCGGAACTACCAGTGTTCAGCGATTTTACCGCTCGACCGCTGATGAGCCATTTCTTAAATGAATAAAGGTATACTCATAGCATTATGAAATAACATTGATTGAAATATTTAGTGCTTCACTATTATCTCTAATAAAGTAACATAAAAATGTCCTTACCTTTTATAGATTTCTAAATTTCTTTTAAGTTCTTTCTTAATTCGTACTTAACCTATGCATGTGCGAATGTTTTTATCGATTATATTGTTAAGTGTAAAAAGCAAGTTGACATTTATAACATAGCATTCCTTGTCTCAACAAATAACAGTCTCAACTAGGAGTTTTTGGAAAGGGGATGAATCGGGGAAATTTCACCCTTTCGCCATTAGCGGTTCTGATGAAGGGAATGGGGGAAGCAGCAAACGAAATAACGAATAACGGACAAATAACGAAAGCTAATCTTTAATGCGGTCTCCCAGTTTCTGTATTTTTATTTGGGAAAGTTTTATGGTCATTATGAAAAAGTGAAAATTTGATATGGATTCCTCATGACTTCCTTCTACGACTATTTAAATTATGCTTATTTTTGCTGCACTTCATTTAAACTTATTTCCTCGAATTATTCTAACTCAATTAAGCGATACCCGAAGGCAAGTTACAAATGGCACCAAACATTGCAAATTTTGAAACTAAATTTCCCGGTCAATCTTTGTCCTACGGGACTCAAACTTCTTGCATTTTTATTTTTTCATAACAAGTATAAAACTTTGCCAGATATAAATATAGAAACTAGAAGACGACATTAAAAGTTAGATTTCATAATTTGTCCAAAATTAGTTCTTTTTTAAATTTGATATTGACAAAATATGAATATTTTCGTCATTTAAAATACTTCTGTATTTTTGTCGCACCGTATTTAAACTTGCTTCCTCGAGTTATTGACATTAAATTACATTAATTCCATTATCTATTTTAAATAATTATACCAAATCATCTATTTACAACATCTCTAAAAGGTCACCTTTTAAGAGATCTCTATTTTGGGGAACATAAACAAACATTGGTAGTGAACATCATCTTTTTAAGACCACCACATGTAAAATCCTCTAAAAGCATGAATGGTTGCATTTAATGAAGACCCATTACTTTTAATAAGGAATGTAACATTAATCTTAATTATACATGTTTTTGATGTGTGTGCCAAAAAGTGATACCGTACTTCCGTTGCTTTAGAAATGTGTGAAATTAAAAAAATGGATACTATACAACAAAAATGTTATTATATTCAGATACACACCTTTTGAACACGTCTGAAATTCATTATTCTGCTCAACATAATTTGTCTGCATAAAATATTAAATATTATTAAAAAATCAAAAGCTAAGTCGAAGTAGAAACAGTCATCTCCAAGGATAAATAAGTCCTGAAGTCTTCTAAGTCCTGAGTCATCTCTTCTAAACCATTTTAATTGAAGTAAACAGACGTTCGCCTTATCGTAAAGTAAACACTTATTTTTCAAACAGCGGATGAAACGGGAAAGAGGGAATTGGTGGGGGAAGGCAGCGAACGAAATAACACTTTTTCGAGCTGGGGATGAAATGAGAAAGGACGGAACGATACTAAGCCAATAAGACAAGATCTGGTATTTTACTTTATTATTTAATTAATCATCATAAACTTAAAAATTATTTTAATTTTTATTTGTTTTTACATTTTTATTAAATTTTACTTATAAGTATTTTATACTTCAGTTGCTAATTATTATGTTACTTTAATTATTCATTATTTTAATCACTATTTTTTATTATTTTAATTATTAAGTTTTTTAATAAGTAATTTTTTGTTATTTTAATTATTAATTAATGTTATTATTGTAATATTTATTTCCTTTCTTTCTTTATATTTTCCTATTTTCCTGACGGCCTTCCGTAGGCGCTTCTGACTTTAGAAACTAAGTCCTGACAGCAATAGAAAATTTAATAATGAATCATATCCAGTGCACCAAAAAATAATAGCCAAAATAAAGTGAATTATTTCTACTCAAAAATGCGACGCAAAACTCCCTATCGCAGCACTACCCAGTTCCCGCGGGGTAGAAAAGCTCACGTGATTCAATGCGATGCGACGTTTCAAGGCCCTTTTTAGGGCCGTAGACCGATAAAATAGGCTCAGGATACGGATACCGATGGATTTTACCGAAAGTAACGAGTAACGATACGATAGTAACGAGTACTGGTTCACCGAGTAACGAATACATACGGGTACACAATTTCTCGTTACTTCTACAGCACTATGAAGCGCACACCGCAAGAGTCAAGAGCAAAAATGAATACCACACTCTCTGCCGGTTTCCCCTCGCCATGATCAACCTTCCACACCCGCTGTTTCAAGTGGACTTTACCAGGCGGCAAAGATCAAAAGGATCTGGTTGGGATTTGAGATTGTAGTTTGTGCGCACTGCCTTTTTTGGGCTCAGGGGTGGACATTTGAGCTAAGAGCGCCATCTGTGGGCATAAATAATAACTAAAAACTAGATTAATTATAACTTCAGCAAGCCAGGCTGTTGCTGCAAAATCATAGACTGATGATCTTCACGTAGAGGCAGTGGTATCAAACACCAGTTTTTTTGGGGGGGAAGAGGCAGAAAGAAAGAGGAAGAGATTGAAGAAGTATCATTTACCAATTTACACAGGAAAAAAAATTAAAGATAAATGCCCCGCCTCCTAATAAGAAGCCACTCCTTCATTGATTTAGAGTTATATCAAACAATTTCTGTTCTAAAGCAACTTCTGCTTTATAGTATAGTAAAAAGTAATAAAGCTCAACAATTTTGAATATAGCCTAGGTCTGGACGAATTCCAGAGTAACTGGTTTGCTTGGAAAAAGATTGATAGTTAATTTCAGGCATAGACAATTATGAAAATAAACAGATGTCTAAAGATCAATTTAAATGATGCATAAAGAAATGCAAACATATTAACATAGCAGAGAATTCTTGCACTGATTTTAAGAGTTATTATTTATAAGACACTATTATCATACTAATTATTTGATAGATCTGCATTAATATACTACTAAGAAACCTTGCCCAACAGCGATGGCTGCTAACAGTGACGGACGTACGAGCTCTGAGCTCCGTAATGTCAAAGCGAATAGTATCCTGAATACGGCGCCGCCAGCGGGCAATCAACCTTCTTCTCCTCCACCTTTGATGATACAAACTGAAATGGAAATAACTGCAACTACTCCACCTGCCTCTCCTTCAGCGCTAGAGCTATCCAAGAGCGCGATCCAGATTTACTCACTAAAGAATCGGCACACAGACCTCCTTTTCGATATCCAGCGACTTCAGCGAACGGACACTCCGAATAAGGACCAGATGATCAAACAGTTACAGGATGAGGGTGAGAAAGTTTTATTTTCCCTACATACCCTATGTTCTAAACTCGGCATAAATTTATTTACCCTCCCTGCCACTGAAGAGGAATTCTTCAGAGAATGTAAAAAGACTTCTAAAACCCCTGATTCGGACTCCAAAACTCAAAATTCTAACCCTAAAATTCAAAATACAAATCCACCCTCATCCCCAGCCAATCAAAATCCTCCAAAAGAAAATCCTAAAAATGACTCTAAAAAACGAACCAGACCAACTGATAATGAAGGATTTGTAGTTCCTCCAAAACATTTAATTGCCAAAAAAACACTTCCCAACACTAATAGTAATGAAACCATCACAACATCCAATTCTTTCACAAACATAAACTCTGATAACACTGAACACTCGACGCAGCAGCCGGCTGTCACTCAAACACCAAAAATTCAAGCACCACCTCCAATTTTCATAAAACCGCGAGCTGATTGGTTCTTTCTCCTCAATCAGCTTCGCCGACACGCACCAACTGTTCTTTCCAAACAAAACGTTGATTTTCTAAAACTCACAACTACTAACGAAACAGACTATAGAACAGTTGTTAGATTCCTCACAGACAATAATATTGAATTCAAGTCTCACCCACTCAAATCAGATAGACCACTTAAAGTGGTAATTAGGGGATTACCCTCAAATACACCGCTCAACGTTGTGCAGACTGCGGTTGAAGTGCTTGGCTTCAAAATTCACAAGATCTCTCAACTAAAGAAATGGAAGACAAAAATGCCAATGCCTCTCTTTTATTTACAAATCTTCAACAGCCTCAAAGCCGAAGAAATCTATTCTATAACTGAGCTCCTTGGAACTGAGGTATCCATGGAACACTTCAAAGGTCAGAAAGGTCCCTCCCAATGCTGGCGTTGTCAGGGATTTTTTCATTCATCTGAAGTCTGCACCTTACCAAGACGATGCGTCAGATGCACTGGGCCGCATCAAGCCAAAGAATGCACTAAACCCTTTGAAGAGCCGAACAAATGTGCAAATTGTTCGGGAAACCATGCTGCTAACTGGCGTTCCTGCCCGAAGTTCCCAGGCTCCAAAAACAGACAACCTCCAAAGCCAAGCACCAAACCCAGTCAGACCGTTGACAACACAAACAAATTTAACTTACAACATAATACATTTCCAGTTCTGCCGGCTGCACACACTCCCAGTGCAAATAATACTCGCCCTGGAGTATCATACTCTGCTGCCCTTACGGGTATGCAACAGACTGCACCCCAAATTCTTCCAAATCTATCGGTCCCCTTAGGAGCAAATTCGACTCTAAATTGTACCGAGATCCTTTTGGCTATAATCCAAATTTCTAATCAGCCTGGCATTGACCAGAGCAAATTACTTCTGGCATTCAAAAACGCCTTACCGCAGCTCAGAGTGGCTCCATCTGGTGCTGACGCGGCCTACTATATCTTTGAGAGTTATATTACTCTCCAATTCTCTGATTCCCACATTCATTAAAATTCAATACTTTGAAAGGGTTGAAAAATCTTAAACTATGCACCTGGAATGCAAATGGCATTCTTTCCAAATTCCATGAGTTTAGAGACTATGTAGAAGAAAAGGATTTTGATATCATTTTTGTCCAAGAGACCAAACTCCAGCCAGGGAGAGCTCCCAAGCTTGTAGATTATGCACTATATAAAAATGACAGACAAGCTTCGAATACACGTGATGTCTATCATGGTGGCACTTGTATTTACATAAAAAACTCTATTCCGCATCGTAGAATTAACACACCAAATATGAGCAAACTTGAAGCAACAATTATCGAAATCTTTATTCAAAATTCACCATCCCTAGTTATGATCTCTGCCTATCTCCCACCAGGTGGAAATTTTCCTGTGGTAGATTTCAATAAACTGCTCAATTTTTCAAATAATCTTATCATAGCTGGTGATTTAAACTGTCACCATCAGGATTGGCGTTGTCATAGATCAAACCCTGCTGGTCGTGGCCTTCTAAAATGGGCTCAGTGCGCCCAAATTAAAATTATTGCGCCGGATTCCCCTACTAGATATGGTTCACGGGGTGCCCCATCATTCATAGATTTGGCACTCTTTCGAAACATCCCTTTTGGATATCACGTGACTGTTGAAAACTGTTTATCTTCAGATCACAACCCCGTAATCATAGACCTTAACTGTACTACTTTTAATCAAAATTCTCCGGCACTCGTCTCTACAAACTGGGACAATTTTGGTTTCAAACTTAAAAGTAAAGATTTGCCCTCCCTTGAAATTAAATCCAGCCATGATATAGACTCGGCAGTTGATCACTTAACGTCCATTCTAACAGATACTTATAAGGAAGTATCAAAACCCACCCTTAGACCCAATTTTCGTAAATTACCCCAAGAAATTAAACTCAAAATTAAAGAAAAGAATAAAGTACGGAGACTTTGGCAAAGAAATAGGAATCCAGGTCTAAAAATTCAACTCCGTGCTCTCCAAAATGAGATCAAGGCATCATGTGACCAGTTCTTCCAATCACAATACACGAATTACATTCAGTCCCTAACGACCAATGATAACAGTCTTTGGCGCGCATCAGCCCGCCTACGCAAACACAAGTCTAACATTCCGTCCTTAGCTACGGACGCAGTGGTGGCTCACACAGACGCTGAGAAATCCGAACTAATTGCGGATTCTCTTCAAACTCAATTTACACCACATAATGAAGGAATTTTTGCGAACAGCGCAAGTTCTTTCCCACAAGATGTTGAACGTTTCGTCTCCTCGCCTTTCGCGAGAGATATACACTATACATCCATGAGCGAGGTAAGTGAATACATTACCAAGCTCAAACCCAAAAAAGCCCCTGGTATGGACTCTATTTCTAATCGTATGATTAAAAATTTACCCACCAACTTTCTATTTTTCTTAGTAATGCTTATAAATTTTATGATACAGCATTGCTATTTTCCTCAAAGCTGGAAACAAGCACTTATTGTGCCTATTCCAAAACCAGGCCAAAGCCTCTCTAATCCTCAAAATTATAGACCTATCAGCCTCCTATCCTCGTTATCTAAGATATACGAGTTTGTGTTACTTAAACGCCTGAATGATTTTCTCCGAAATCACAACGTTCTGATTGATGAACAATTTGGATTTCGAGCAAAACACTGCACCACGCACCAGCTGCTGAGGACAGTGGAGTTCATTCACGAAGGGTTTCGTAACAAAATGCTTACTGGCGCTTTATTTCTTGACATAGCCAAAGCATTTGATAGGACTTGGCATATAGGAATTATTATCAAGCTCATACGACTTGACGTTTCGGCCCATTTAATCCATATAATTAATTCGTACCTCACTAATTGATCTTTTTCTGTACGAGTTAATTCTTTCATTTCGGCACCCCGTCCTATACTAAGCGGCGTCCCCCAAGGGTCACTTTTAGGCCCAATTTTGTTCAACATTTTCATAAATGACATACCAAAATCACCTAGTATCACTCTTGCACTTTATGCAGATGATACGGCCATCCTAGCTCAACACACACGCCTTGAAAGCTTGGTCCAAATCATTCAGAGATATCTCTCCAGCCTTGAGCACTGGCTCATCACTTGGAAAATAAAAATTAATGTTGCTAAATGTGCTGCTATGATATTCAAACGTAGCCCCCTCCCGTACCCTTCCATTAATATTAAATTCTTTGATGACTATGTTCCCTGGTCAAATTCTTACAAGTACCTAGGAGTTGTACTTGACTCAAAATTAACCTGGCGCCTTCACATTGAAAATGTTCTCAACAAAGCGAAAGGTGCTAGAGCCCAACTTTACCCTTTTTTAGCTCGAAAGAGCAATCTGTCAGCTAAAAACAAAATCCTTCTCTATACATCCATTATAAGACCTGTCTTTATGTATGCATGTACAATCTGGGGTACTGCTGCAAAAACTCATGTGAAAAAACTTCAATCTTTTCAAAGTAAAACCTTACGTATGGCCCTGAATGCATCCTGGTACGTCCGTACAGATGTGATTCATTCGGACCTAAATATTAAACCTGTAGATTAAAGACTTGAGGAAAACATGCGAGGAAGAATTCGATGCACAAATGAAATCAAATGCGATTTTCGTATATGTAAAAACATCATCCGACTACAGAAAAACTACTAAATTATTGCAAATAAGAGGCATCCCGTTTCATACTTATCTTATGCAACACGAAAAACCCATAAAGGTAATATTGAAAGATTTGCCGTGCAATATAACAGAAGAAGCGATCCACGAGGACCTAGAGAGACGAAAATTTCCGATACTGAAAGTAAAACAATTCAGAAGAAGCCCAAAAAATAATTTTGAAAAACTGCCTATTTGGCTACTGGAACTCAAGAAAAATACTAGCGGCTATGCAATTAATAAACTTAACAACATGTTCAGCTTTAATATAAAAATTGAAAAATATAATCCAAAAAAGAGACCTACACAGTGCTTCGGCTCAGGCAAACTCGATGAGTTTATCGCAAAGTGGGTGCCCGCGTAACAACGCTATCCCGGGATAATATGTGCGATTTTCGATTCCGTTATGCTTCGAACAGTTGGCATTTAGATCCGAATACAATGTTCATAAACGAACCGATGAGAGAGTCCCGAAGAAACGCCCAGTGGTAGGCCTTTTGACGAAGGTAAGTGGCAATGTCATGAAAAGAAATTCCCTTTAGTCCGAACAAGCGTCCGTGTGACCACTCATAATATATAATACAACATAAATACAAAGATACTTAAGTATTACATGGAAAACATATATCAAATATAAAATGGGAGATATGTACATTATTTACAAAGATAAAGTGCCAGGCGGCAGTACAAAACTATGCATAGGATCAAAGAGAAAACAAAAACAAAACTGAAGTAGGGGAGGGTGTTTACATAAATAGGTTATAAAAAAGAATTAATTTAGATGTCTTAGAATCGCAAGCGGCCGCTTGCTATTAATATCCAGTGAGTAGTCATAATGGGGTACTATAATTGAGCTATTATTAACATTAGGAATGTTTTGGTAAAATTTTTCTGCAAGGAGTGCAAAGTAATTTGAAATAGTTGGTATTTCCAACTCCTCGTGAATGGCCGTATTTCTAATAAACCAACGGCTTCTAGATAATTGTCTAAGCGTAACATTCTGCAAGACTTGCAGTTTATTAATATTGGTATGGCTGGTATATCCCCAAACAGGGCAGGCATAAGAAAGTATGGGACGCAAAAGGGTCTTGTAAATGAGCAACTTGTTATCAATAGAGAGAACGGAGTTCCGGCTAATTAAAGGGGTAAGTGTTCGTTTACGAGCACGGAACTTGGCAATAAGTTGTGTAATGTGTGGGGTCCATGTGAGCCGCCTATCTAAATCTGATGCCTAGGTATCGGGCTTGCCTAGTCCACTGAATAGGAGTGTTATACATGAGGATGTCCTCCAATTCGGTACGAACATTTTTTGTAAACCAGATCGCCTCCGACTTGTCCACATTGATTTTAAATTTCCAGGCAGTAAGCCAGGACTCGAGTGTGTGGATGTGAGATTGAAGTGCTTGTATAACTGGACCAGTAGATGCATTTTTTGAGAGTATTGCCGTATCGTCAGCATACATAGCCAGGGTGGTGTGTGGTGTTTGTGGGATGTCGTTCGTGTAAATATTGTAGTAAATAGGCCCAAGGAGGCTCCCCTGTGGGACCCCAGCTCTGATAGCCCGTGTGGTTGAGTATGTGTTGTTGACACGAACGACAAAGTGTCTATCCTTAAGATAGGAGTAGGTGATGGCTGTGATGTAATCTGGGAAACCCAGAGTGATGATTTTGTGCATGAGGCCCTCCAGCCAAACATGATCGAAGGCCTTAGCTACATCAAGGAAGATGGCACCTGGTCTGCCGCTCCTGCAGTCCTTTGGAGATGTAATCTGTCACCCGGTGGACAGAGCAATGATTCTTCCTAAATCCATGTTGCTGAGGGATAATTATATTTTTATTATCCATGTAGTCTTGGATACTCGTCAGTATGATATGCTCTGCCACCTTGCTGAGCGAGGACAGAAGACTGATTGGTCTGTAGGAGGCTGGATCAGTAAGAGTCTTCCCAGGCTTTAGGATTGGTACGATAATTGCAATCTTCCAAGGCATTCACACAGTGCTTCAGATGTCAAGAGTGGGGACACTCGCAACATTTATGCACTAATAAAGAACGATGCTGCAAATGTGGAGAAGAACACCGTAGCAATCTATGCAAGTTAAAAAAAGAAGAAGATCCCACCTGTCTATTCTGTAAAGAAAAACACGTAAGCAGTTACCGTGGATGTATTGAATATAAAAAGAAGTTCGAGAAGGTAGAAAGAAAAAATTTTCTCCCTAAATCTAAAGACTACAAAGTAAGCGCTGATCATTTCCCAAAGCTAACAACGGAGAGCAGAAGAGTTAATACACGAACTGAAACTCCGCTTTATAGTGAAAAAGTTAAGGGCAAAATTAAGGAAATACCGAAAGAAATTAATGAAGCAATGCAATGGTTACAAGACGCAAAAATCCAAGATTTTATCAGCAACATTATCAAACATATGGACAATATAAAGAAAGCAAAAAACACTAGCGAAAAATTTGCCGCCGGTTTTCGAGCAGCGATGTATATCATGAAGATCGCCGAAGAGGTCAATTAGTAGGATTAATTTAAAAAGAAGGAATAAATGGACTCTAAATCGATTGCTTATAAAGCAAATTTTCTTTCATCCAGCAGCCATCGAGGTCAGTACTTGGGAGGGTGACCTCCCACGTGACAGGCCTCGACGTATCACCTTCACGAACTCTAGAGAGGAGGTACCTAACTTTAGAAGAAAATATTGCTTGACTGAGGCTTTCACCGCCTTCTATCTTTCCCAGATAGCGTTCTTCGCTTCGGAGCTTCGCCATTATCGGCGCGGCGATTTTTTCGCCTTCTCTTTTAACTTCAACGCCTTAGGGCAGAAATTACCAAACGAAGCAGTCAAAGTCGTGTACCGACTAATGCTGCTTAATTCAAGAACCGATCTGATCTGATCTCCCTCTCAACATCAGTTCTTAGTCAAAATTTATTCTTCAAAATTGAACAGATTGATAACCGAGCACTTCAACGGATCCCAGCATACGATCCTGCTATTCGCAGCTCACAGAAGAGACCGAGAGCCGTGATTGGCCGAGAGTTCGGCATCTACCCTCCATCCAAAAGGGCAAGACACGCGCTTTTTTTGGGGGGGACGTTTTTTGGCTTTTTTGGTGCTTTTTTGGCGTTCTTTTTGATCATTGCGGTAACTGTCCCAGTCCAGTAGGCGGACAGTTCAGTATCTATAGATCTTTTTACTTAAAACTAAAAATCAAGGTTCTGGTACCGTCGGTACCAAAAAATGTCCTTTTTCAGGGCACCCACTGATATGACGGACTCGGAAACGGACTTGGATATATCGTTCAGATCATCAAAAACCTTTCCCTTAAGGAAATCAGATTTTGTAAAATCTCCTAAGAAATCAAGTAGGAAAAAGCAAAAGATGTCGGAATCGGAAACTGAAGAACCAAATCCGAATTATTCCAGCAAGGAGAAAGCATTAACTGAATTCCTAGAAAGCCTAGGAGGAGCAGATAAAACTGCACAAACATTGATGGATATTGTAAAAAGGGCGAAACAAACAGAAGAAGATCCAGAGGTAAGGAGAAGAGAAAGGGAAAGAATTAGAACTCAGAGAGAAGAGCAAGAAACAGACAAATGGATCTCACCACGAAAGGTGGCAAAAACACCACAGAACAGTGAACCGATGGAAATTGCTCAGACAAACCGATATGAAAAATTAGAAGTTGATCAGAAGAATGATGAGGCAGAACATAACACAGATGAAAAACCACCACCTATTGTATTCCAACAGGAAAAGGTCGAATGGATGAGTATTGTTAAAGACTTGAGGAAAACATGCGAGGAAGAATTCGATGCACAAATGAAATCAAATGCGATTTTCCTATATATAAAAACATCATCCGACTACAGAAAAACTACTAAATTATTGCAAATAAGAGGCATCCCGTTTCATACTTATCTTATGCAACACGAAAAACCCATAAAGGTAATATTAAAAGATTTGCCGTGCAATATAACAGAAGAAGCGATCCACGAGGACCTAGAGAGACGAAAATTTCCGATACTGAAAGTAAAACAATTCAGAAGAAGCCCAAAAAATAATTTTGAAAAACTACCTATTTGGCTACTGGAACTCAAGAAAAATACTAGCGGCTATGCAATTAATAAACTTAACAACATGTTCAGCTTTAATATAAAAATTGAAAAATATAATCCAAAAAAGAGACCTACACAGTGCTTCAGATGTCAAGAGTGGGGACACTCGCAACATTTATGCACTAATAAAGAACGATGCTGCAAATGTGGAGAAGAACACCGTAGCAATCTATGCAAGTTAAAAAAAGAAGAAGACCCCACCTGTCTATTCTATAAAGAAAAACATGTAAGCAGTTACCGTGGATGTATTGAATATAAAAAGAAGTTCGAGAAGGTAGAAAGAAAAAATTTTCTCCCTAAATCTAAAGACTACAAAGTAAGCGCTGATCATTTCCCAAAGCTAACAACGGAGAGCAGAAGAGTTAATACACGAACTGAAACTCCGCTTTATAGTGAAAAAGTTAAGGGCAAAATTAAGGAAATACCGAAAGAAATTAATGAAGCAATGCAATGGTTACAAGACGCAAAAATCCAAGATTTTATCAGCAACATTATCAAACATATGGACAATATAAAGAAAGCAAAAAACACTAGCGAAAAATTTGCCGCCGGTTTTCGAGCAGCGATGTATATCATGCAGATCGCCGAAGAGGACAATTAGTAGGATTAATTTAAAAAGAAGGAATGAATGGACTCTAAATCGGTTGCTTATAAAGCAAATTTTCTTTCATCCAGCAGCCATCGAGGTCAGTACTTGGGAGGGTGACCTCCCACGTGACAGGCCTCGACGTATCACCTTCACGAACTCTAGAGAGGAGGTACCTAACTTTAGAAGAAAATATTGCTTGACTGAGGCTTTCACCGCCTTCTACCTTTCCCAGACAGCGTTCTTCGCTTCGGAGCTTCGCCATTATCGGCGCGGCGATTTTTTCGCCTTCTCTTTTAACTTCAACGCCTTAGGGCAGAAATTACCAAACGAAGCAGTTAAAGTCGTGTACCGACTAATGCTGCTTAATTCAAGAACCGATCTGATCTGATCTCTCACAACATCAGTTCCAGCTCCCGCGCCATGAAGGAAGGACGTCTCTTCAGCGAGCTGCCATATAATTGCTTATTACATCTTCTGCTACAACTATCAAGATCTTCAAGCAGAGTTATCAATCTGTTTACTTAAGAATCACATCTCCCGCAGATTTTAAAATCTGCCTAAGAATATTTTCAACGCGATCTCAATAATTATTTGCACTCCCTAACACAAGCCACATGCCAATGAGCCTATTAATCGTAAAATCTTTCCTATCCGCTTTTTGCTTTAGTGTTTGTACTGTGTATAAAAAATTCTAAAAAACCAAAAAAAGTATAAAATATAAAATACAAAAAAATTTTTAAAACCTAAAAACTTATAAAAAAAAATTATGAAACTTAAGTTTTTATTTTCTCATCTCTATCCCTAAACTTTCTCGAGCCTGTGGCTCCCTCTAGTGTGCATCAAGTAAATCACTTATGCCAAATTTTTCTTATTTCTGCTCGCTTTTATTAATTCTGATGTGGAGGTAGATGGTTTTGAACCATAGGAACTCCGAAATTTTTAAATCATTGGCATTGGCATTCAACATCAGTTCCAGCTCCCGCGCCATGAAGGAAGGACGTCTCTTCAGCGAGCTGCCATATAATTGCTTATTTCATCCTCTGCCACTATCAAGATCTTCAAACAAAGTTATCAATCTGTTTACTTAAGAATCACATCTCCCGCAGATATCAAATCTGCCTATGAATATTTTCATCGCGGTCTTAATAATTATTTGCACTTTCCAACACAAGCCACATGCCAATGAGCCTATTAATCGTAAAATCTTTACTATCCGCTTTTTGCTTTAGTGTTTGTACTGTGTATAGAAAATTATAAAAAAACCAAAAAAAGTATAAAATATAAAATACAAAAAAATTTTTTAAAACCTAAAAACTTATAAAAAAAATTATGAAACTTAAGTTTTTATTTTCTCATCTCTATCCCTAAACTTTCTCGAGCCTGTGGCTCCCTCTAGTGTGCATCAATCACTTATGCCAAATTTTTCTTATTTCTGCTCGCTTTTATTAATTCTGATGTGGAGGTAGATGGTTTTGAACCATAGGAACTCCGAAATTTTTAAATCATTGGCATTGGCAAGAAACCTTGCCTATTATCTGTATAATTGCCGTCAATCACCACATACCTTACTTTTCATTTCAAATGCTCTATAAACCGGTTTCATTATCACAGATGCAGCCATGTGCAACATTAAATAATATTTGAAACTAATGTGAAAGTATGAGTACTAAAAGACTTATGTTTACAAAATACTGTAGTTTTGCATAATACTTCAGTGTTTAAGGGGAAAGAGAAATTCTTTTTCACACAATTCACAGTCTTTCGCATGCTACCAAGTATGTGTAAATATAGGGTTCTAACAGTCGGTCTGAATATGGCAAAGTACATGATGGATATATGTCTAAGAAGAGAGATGCTTTTGTGGAGAGCTTCCTAAGGTGAACTGTCTTATACACATGTTATACATAACAAAAAACATAAAAAAAGCATTGCAAACAACCAATTTGCCAGGATTTGAACTCATATCAAACAAAGGTTCCCTTGGGATATCTATCATGCTACTGGGAAGTACTACCTCAGTGCAGTAGAAACCCAGTATCATACAATTAAGTATCTAAGAAGGAAAGCTCATAATAAGTACTTAAGCAAAACAACGAATAATGTTTTTTAGATATGGTTAATTTAAAAGGAAATATGCAATAAATTCCAAATATTGATTTTGAAGTCAGGTACATTAATGTGCTGTGCTAAGTTGACCAGTTTAACGAAAATAAAAAATCCCTAAATTGTTTTATCAAATGCAAAATAATTCATTTGTATAAAAGGTTGAACATCATACAAAATTGTAGCTATCCAATATACGAATTACTTTTTATCACAGTGTAAACAAAATTTTGATTCTAGAACACTGAAAGTTAATAGAGGTATAAAATACATTATTTTGATACCCCTAATAGTTCTGTCAATAAAAGGCTTTTATTTAGTTATTTTTGTTAAACAATGATGAAGAGAATAAATTTATTAAAGCTTATTTGAGCCGTACATCACTTGCATTTATTAAAGTGAGTGAATATTTTTATCTTTTTCGGCACTTAGTTCTCCATCCAGCTATTCCGTATCTTGAGAGAGAATATCATAATTAAAGAAGCACTAAGTTTAATTATTTTGAAGATAAAAACTAAGAGCTTTACTTCCTTTAAAATAAATGTAAGGAATGCTAAGGAAAATTTCATTTTAGGATTTTTTCGGAAAATTTCGCCAAATGCAGGTAAACAAAATCACCAATCTTTCGAAGTTTTCGCCAGTTAGGGGAGGAGCTGATGTTAAGAAGCTGAAACACATTCGACTTTATACATATAGTATGTTGTTTATGAATAGATTCTACACTTTGGTTTATGCCATAATTACTCTTAGTTTCTATTAATTGTGTATCCCGGTTTACTATATGTACCTAATGAAGCAAGAACTCGCATAACCGAACAAATGGGGCGGGGCTATTCAAGTTTTTATGCCTATCATGCGTACCCCTCAATGGACCCTGCCCACTATCAGGCAATGGAAATGAATCATTTTTGTGTTCATTTCTTTTTCATTTAAATCAAGTGATGGAAATACCTTATATTTTATTTTAATGACAATTATCTTTTTAAATTATTAAACTAATGTGGCTCTAAAGTATAGCTTCCAAATTTGGGCGTTATCACCCGCCCAAAGGGGCGTTACTAGTACGAGAGGCAGAAAGAGAATATTCAGAAACAACTAGATAATAAGAACACACATGAAAAATTTTAATTACCTAAAGATTCTTGTAGAATAATTTAAACATTCACTTGATTACTAATATTACATATAATTAGTATATTAATGTTACATATATTAATACTACAGATAACACTTCATGTAATTTGGCAGTAGTTATGCTCATCTCTTTAATTATTCAGTTTTTCTTAACGAAGTTCTGGAGGTAATTGCATTTATTTGCAAAGGTACTCCAGAAGCAAACGCCTTCGGCCTTGGGCCATGTAATTTCATTTTGAGTTTTATTTTAAAAACAGGTCCACAAATCCGTTCTCGCAGTAATATTCTGGCCAAGCAGAGGCGTATACAAGGTTTTAAGCGCCCGGGGACACCTAAAGATTTTGCGCCCCTTTCTATGTTCCAAGAATGGAAAACATTTCATTCTGAAAGGTGTATCATCAATTTGGCCCCCCCCCTTGGATGCAGCGCCCGGGGACGGATGTCCCCCCTTGCCCCACCCTAGCTACGCCACTGTGGCCAAGTTAGCATCTTTTTTCAATACTGAGTGTGCTGTGGTAGGAATCTTTGCATGTTTCACAAGTTCATTTTATAAATGTTTTGAGAAATGTCTAATCATCGCCACGCTTTTGCGCATTGCGTGATGAGTTTTAACCAATAATTTGTTTGCAAGGGAAAGAAGAACCTATCCACCACTATCCGTTTTTATTCAATGCCTAAAGAATATTTTTCTTTTAGCCTAGACTAAAGTACTTTGGACAAATGGCTCTTATCATGCAAGCCGTGCCAGTCTAGTAGACGGACGGCAGGTTTGCTTAAAAAGTAGTGCTGTGGAAGTAACTAGTCGTTTTGTACCCGTATATATTCGTTACTCGGTGAATAAATACTCGTTACTATCCTAAAAGTAATTTTGATCTCACAAATTCTATCAAAAGATTCAAAATTCCAGTTATGAACATATTAAAAATCTTGATAACTACAATCCTACCATTGACCATCCTTACAAAAGGCCTAGAATAATTCACCACAATACTAAATATTGATTTTGTGAAATCTGCAGTTTGCTTTTCCTTATTTTTTCGCTTTCTTAATTTTGTTTACCACTCATCGTGAGTTGCTCCGCCTTCATGTAACTATTATATTGTTTATTCTACCATGCATCTAAAAGCACTCATTTTGGATTTATACTTATTATTTCTGCATTGTGAAGTATTAACAGTATTTGGCTATTTAAAATTCCTGTAAGTACAACTATTTCATGCCTTAATTTCAGTTCTATTTATATACCTTTTATCTATGTAACATCAGCGTACTGCCTCTATGCAATTTATTTATATCATTTAAATTCCTGTAGTAATGTATTAATCATCTCAGCAATAACTGTTTATTTAATCTCCCATTTCTGCTACCAGCCTTGGACAACTTTATGTTCACCATCTCTTTGATTGAGGGTAATTTGACTGGTTCTTGTATTTTCTACCCCACCAACAAGTAAAAACCCTAGGGTTCAATGCCTGAAGCACCAACAAGTCATATTTATAAGAGTTGGCTACCTTTGTTTAATGGTTAATGCTGTTAAAAGGTTTTCTTCAAACACTTTATAAAAAGTTTGTATAGAAATTATACTTAAATATTTTCTAGCTAACCAAAATTAAATAAATAAAAAAGACATCAAATAATTTGATATTAAACTTTGCAATATCAAAATAATTTGATATTAAACTCTGCAATATCAAAATAATTTGATATTAAACTCTGCAATAGGAATACCACATTTCATTAGTCTTTTTTTATCAAAACTAAGCTGTTCAAGGCTGCAGTTTTTGTAGCATTATTTAATCACTTCATCTGATACACTTTGGGTGAGGGAATCTCAAATTTGAGATTAAACTGTGCAGTAAGAAACCACTTTTTGTCACTACTGATATCTAAACTTTTATAGCATTATTTTATCTTTCAAGTGAGTTTATTTCAAAGTTGTAATGTATTTAGCCAATATCATAAGTTCAGTTATTATTTCTCATTGATATTAGAAGTGTAAGTAAGGTTTTCAGTGCTTTGGGACAACTGAAGATTTAATGGTCCTTCCTGTTTTCCAAGATGCAATGGAGAATAGCAATTTGGCACTCCCTGGATGCTGTGCCTGGGGACACATGTCCTCTCCTAGTTATGCCACCAATATAATGCAGCTGGATGATGAACAGATGATTGTTCTCAAGATGTCTAACAAGAAATGAGCTGTGATTCACTTTGGGAATTTTAAATGCCTTTAGAATATCAAGGTCAAATTTGTTAGATTTTAAACTGATATGCATATAATAATGTAAATTTTTGGGATTTGCATCACTACAATTACAATTAGTTACATATAAAAGGTTTAAATTAGTATATGTATGCCACAAAATACAATTCATTTGACAATTAATTTTGCATCACAAAAATACAAATTGATTCTCTTTATCAAATTTTCATATCCTTCAAACTACTAGGAATTGTATACCAGCTTAGTTTACTCCTTAATCAAAATTTTTCCACTGTAGTTCATGACTACACTTAACAAGCAGTTTCATTTCAGATTATAAAAAAGCTAACTGTTATTGTAATATGCAAAATCTCTTCTATTAAAAGAAAGTACATATTAAGCAAGTGATAAAAAAACAGTGTTATTAAATAATGAGATTTAAAGTATTTTTTCATGGGAAAACAATGATATCAAATAATTGATTTTAAGGTAATATTTCTGGAGGAAAAGCCCTGAGAAAAATTACTGCCAGTCATTCAAATAGAAATTAACAATTCTTGTCAAATAAAACCAAGTTTTTCTTTTGTTTCAAAATCTGGTAATATATATAAATGATCAAATCATCAAACTTTTCTGAAAGTGTGGTAACCAATAGCACATTTAGAGAAAGCTAATATAAGCTATACATTTTTCTTAAGATAGATGTTTAGTAAGCTACCAACTATTTTTGATACTTTCAGTATTCATAATTATCAAAATTAGTAGTGCTTAACAAAAGAGAATATACTTATTTTCTTTTCAGGTACCTTATTTCTCTAAAAATGTTGTGGCTTTTTTGTTAAGAGTTATGTCTTATAACTAGATATGTTTTAATGAAACAATAATCTCATAAGTGGTTTTATTTTTAAGTATATATGTAAGGACATTCGATTTCCTCTGTATAACTGTACACACAACATATAAGGCAAATTAATTCTTGATGACAGTGCTCCTTAAACTTTTTAATTCAAGACCTCTTTGAATCACTCAACAGATTGGCGAAATTCTGTTCGGCTTTATATGGCAGAAGATTAATCACATTAATGTCAATCAAACAAGTAGCAAAAAAACATTTCAAATGAATTGCTGTCCACCCTATTCTTCCAAACATTGATATATTTAATACCAATTTAATCATTCAGAGCAAATGTACTGCTGATTTTGCACAAACAGACAAGTTGAAATCATCTAGTTTCTCAGAAATATCTGACGAAAAATACAGCTTTCATAATCATAAATCATTCTGAAGATGACCAACAAGAGCAGATTTTCTTTTGGTTAAAAGTATAATAATTTCATCTTTTCATAACAATAATATTTTTAAACCATCTTGACATCTTCTGTGTGTAGTAATAAATTTTTCTATTCAGAGTCTACATCTTTTACAGATTTGAAACTAAATGGCTGTTAATAAAAGTGATAATTTTGACATTAGGACACAGTGCTCAAACCTTTTTTTTTTGTTCTTTGTGATATGGCCTTATGTTGGATTATGCAGTGGGCAACAGTTACATGATCATTACCAGCAGTTTTAACAAATGATTTACGAATTTTAACGTTTGCACCATCTGCAAATACTTCAATAAAATTTTTTCCGTTCTAAACCTTCAGTTGTTAAAAACTTAATCATCTTTACTATGTATCTCTTCTCCCTCTTTCCAAAGGACAAAAAAAAAAAAAAAAAAAAAAAAAACAATTCTTCTTCAAAGCTTTTTTTACGAATGTCGCTGACATACATTGACAACTGGGCTAATTTTTGAATATCAGTTGTTTCATCCAAATGAATTGAAAATTTGACCCTTTTTTAAGTCTAATATTGGGTTGTTCAGATTTGTCGTCATTAATTTCAGTTATTCTATTGGTGACGATATCGCCTGATCCAGGAATTTTCAAATTCCATCACCATATTTACTTCTGTAAAATATTTCTACCATTTTAATAGTTTAATTAATTTTAATACAAGATCTTTTGTAATGGTGCATGACTTTTTATTTTAAGCAATCAGATATGAAACTTCATGTTGCATGAATAAATGTTTTTTAGTAACAGTCATAAATTTCTCACAATATCATTTTCCTTCATTTCAAGATTTTAGCAGTTGTTCAATATATTCTTTTTTTAGTTTGTTGACATATGCAGGATGCTTGGAGTTGAGATGCTTTTCTCATTTTGATGGTTTCGTACTCTAATTCGCTAAAATGTTATTGCAAATTCAACAAAGAAATTGTTCATTAGCAGCACAATTGTTGAAAATTAAACCAAATTGGAGAAAATATCTCATCATACTTTTGTTTTGCATCGTAGGTCCATCCTTTCGATTACAAGATCTTGCTTGAACAGAACTAGTAGCATCGCCATTTTTGTTATTACTTTTTTTTTTCCTTAAGTTCAACCATTTATCCATAAATAAAAAATAATTTTATCCTAAAATATAAATAGCAACATCACTATTAATAATTTTTCAAATAAATACCACTTAGTCGAGTAACACAGTAAAATACTATATTTTGTTGCTCTTCTGATGCATGCACTTGTTATGATAAAAGAGATATAACTCATTATACTGGAAAAGAGTTATCACTACAGCAAATACAGTGGCTCCAACCTTTTTCTTGACAAGCCTGTGTGGCACAAGATGCTATGTACCTGTGTGTTTGTGGCATATTTTGATTCTGAAATAAGTTATATGCTGAAATGGGATTGTAATAACACTATTATGATGCACTTAGTGGTATTTTTCTATATATAAATATAATTTACAGCTCAACTTAACTAGTATTATGATTTTTTAATTCTGCCGAATAGAAAATGCAATAAATTAAATACAATGAAGGGATTGCAACTATTGTTTCCTTTAATTCGTGCACCTGAAATAAATTTTTGCAACCCCTTTTGGAGTTATGACCCACAGTTAAGAAATCCTGCTTGGTGATGAGGTAGAAAAGCGTCACTTAAATAATTTGTTTTTTACAAAGCTTTCATTTGCAAATAAATTGCTTGTGAATAAAAGGTCTTTTGAGTTTCTGCAAAAATGTAAAATTTCAAAATGACAGATACCAAATTAATTAAAAAGAAAAAAAGAAGCAGAGGAAATACTCTTCTCTCTCTCTCCTGCAAATGACATAATATTTAGATAAACATTTTATTCATCCAGTGAAAATGCATGCATTGGAAAACAAAGAAAATCAGTGAACATTATCTACATGTGATTTGCATAATGCTAATTTTGTTCTTAGCATTATATTTCAGCAGAAATTCTGCATAAAAATTGAGCTGATCTGATTCCCTACACAAAAGAATAGACATTATTTCAAAAAAAATTATGTTCTAAAGCAACTTCTGCTTTATAGTATAGTAAAAAGTAATAAAGCTCAACAATTTTGAATATAGCCTAGGTCTGGACAAATTCCAGAGTAACTGGTTTGCTTGGAAAAAGACTGATAGTTAATTTCAGGCATAGACAATTAAGAAAATAAACAGATGTCTAAAAATCAATTTAAATGATGCATAAAGAAATGCAAACAGATAAACATAGCAGGGAATTCTTGTACTGATTTTAAGAGTTATTATTTATAAGACACTATTATCATATTAATTATTTGATAGATCTGTATTAATATACTACTAAGAAACCTTGTCTATTATCTGTATAATTGCCGTCAATCACCAGATACCTTACTTTTCAATTCAAATGCTCTATAAACCGGTTTCATTATCACAGATGCAGCCATGTGCAACATTAAATAATATTTGAAACTAATGTGAAAGTATGAGTACTAAAAGACTTATGTTTACAAAATACTGTAGTTTTGCATAATACTTCAGTGTTTAAGGGGAAAGAGAAATTCTTTTTCACACAATTCACAGTCTTTCGCATGCTACCAAGTATGTGTAAATATAGGGTTCTAACAGTCGGTCTGAATATGGCAAAGTACATGATGGATATATGTCTAAGAAGAGAGATGCTTTTGTGGAGAGCTTCCTAAGGTGAACTGTCTTAGACACATGTTATACATAACAAAAAACATAAAGAAAGCATTGCAAACAACCAATTTGCCAGGATTTGAACTCTTATCAAACAGAGTTCAGCAGTGTACTCCACTTGACTGTTGATAGGCAGAATCCTGTTAGGTTACAAGTGAAAAAGCTATTTATTATGATATGTATCGCATAACTGAGAAGGAAAGCTCATAATAAGTACTTAAGCAAAACAACGAATAATGTTTTTTAGATATGGTTAATTTAAAAGGAAATATGCAATAAATTCCAAATATTGATTTTGAAGTCAGGTACATTAATGTGCTGTGTTAAGTTGACCAGTTTAACGAAAATAAAAAATCCCTAAATTGTTTTATCAAATGCAAAATAATTCATTTGCATAAAAGGTTGAACATCATTCAAAATTGTAGCTATCCAATATACGAATTACTTCTTTTTCACAGTGTTAACAAAATTTTGATTCCAGAACACTGAAAGTTAATAGAGGTATAAAATACATTATTTTGATACCCCTAATAGTTCTGTCAATAAAAGGCTTTTATTTATTTATTTTTGTTAAACAATGATGAAGAGAATAAATTTATTAAAGCTTATTTGAGCCGTACATCACTTGCATTTATTAAAATGAGTGAATATTTTTATCTTTTTCGGCACTTAGTTCTCCATCCAGCTATTCCGTATCTTGAGAGAGAATATCATAATTAAAGAAGCACTAAGTTTAATTATTTTGAAGATAAAAACTAAGAGCTTTACTTCCTTTAAAAGCAAATGTAAGGAATGCTAAGGAAAATGTCATTTTAGGATTTTTTCGGAAAATTTCGCCAAATGCAGGTAAAGAAAATCGCCAATCTTTGGATGTTTTCGCCAGTTGGGGGGAGGAACTGATGTTAAGAAGCTGAAACACATTCGACTTTATACATGTAGTATGTTGTTTATGAATAGATTCTACACTTTGGTTTATGCCATAATTACTCTTAGTTTCTATTAATTGTGTATCCCGGTTTACTATATGTACCTAATGAAGCAAGAACTCGCATAACCGAACAAATGGGGCGGGGCTATTCAAGTTTTTATGCCTATCATGCGTACCCCTCAATGGACCCTGCCCACTATCAGGCAATGGAAATGAATCATTTTTGTGTTCATTTCTTTTTCATTTAAATCAAGTGAAGGAAATACCTTATATTTTATTTTAATGACAATTATCTTTTTAAATTATTAAACTAATGTGGCTAAAAGTATAGCTTCCAAATTTGGGCGTTATCACCCGCCCAAAGGGGCGTTACTAGTACGAGAGGCAGAAAGAGGATATTCAGAAACAACTAGATAATAAGAACACACATGAAAAATTTTAATTACCTAAAGATTCTTGTAAAATAATTTAAACATTCACTTGATTACTAATATTACATATAATTAGTATATTAATGTTACATATATTAATTAATACTACAGGTAACCCTTCATGTAATTTAGCAGGAGATCCCCATGTAATTTCATTTTGAGTCTTATTCTAAAAACAGGTCCACAAATCCGTTCTCGCAGTAAGATTCTGGCCAAGTTAGCATCTTTTTTCAATATTGAGTGTGCTGTGGCAGGAATCTTTGCATGTTTTGCAAGTTCATTTTATATATGTTTTGAGAAATGTGTAATCATCGCCACGCTTTTGCGCATTGCGTGATGAGTTTTAACCAATAATTTGATTGCAAGTGCAAGAAGTACCTATCCACCACTATCCGTTTTCATTCAATGCCTAAAGAATATTTTTCTTTTTTAAGTCGCTTAACAGTACTCATATTCATCACCTGTCTATCATGGAGGCTGTCCCAGTCTAGTAGACGGACGGTGATATTGCTTAAAAAGTAGTGCTGTAATGTCGCCTGCGGGCGTGGTGCTAAGCGCACCTTTGACTATTTAACTAAAAACGAGCGGCCTTCGGCCTAACTTGAGGAATAGGTCAAAACTCATTCGTAGTTGATATTTAGTTGTGATAGCACGATTTTCACTCACTTACGAGCTGCAAGATGGGCAATTGCTTTTTATCACGTAGGCTGTCCCAGTCTAGTAGACGGGCGGTAATTTTGCTTAAAAAATTCTAACGTTTGCAGGCAGGGATAAATAGAAGGGCTAGGTCAGTGTTTCCCAACCCTTTTTGTGCTATGCCCCATCTAATCCTCTCAAAAATTTTTAAGCTCCTCGTAGCATATGCATGATATTTAATATTTAAAAATTGAAATGTTCACGAAAGAAACTTGAATGATAGCTTTTAGGAAGAAATGACTACGAAATTTTATGAGCAAACACAGCAAGTGAACTTTAAAAACGTGGAGAACTGAAATTCAAGAAAAAACTCATTTTAGTGAAAGTTTTTCATTTTAAGTATTATTAATTTTTATTATTTAAATTTAGCGAGTTCCTTGCGCTTGATACTTGCTGCAAAGAAATTTTATGTCAGGTTCCAATTTAGATAACTTGAGTCTCAAGTCTCCCGGTTTCATTATATCCAACCGTTTTTTTTTTTTTTTTTTTTTTTTTTTTTTTTAAGCAAAATATGAAGATGGAAACGGTAACAATAGTTCTCTTGCAAATTTTGTTGCATTTGGATATCTGATTCTGGTTTCCTCACAAAGCTATGTCATCGCTCCTTTTATATTCAATAAAGTTTTAATTGACTCAGCATTTTGCATTTCTGCGAGTTCTTTTTACTACATATTTGAAATATCAGCCAAATCCTTGGATGATGCATTGCCTGCATCATCCAAGTTGGGAAATCAATTTGTTTTAAGTTGCAAAATCTTTTAAATCAGCCGATAAAATTTTCAGATGATCGACAATAACAAGTACAGCGGTAGTCACGTCACATTTTTGGAGCCAATGAGACTTTTCAAAATTTTTTTGGTAAATAGTATATGCCTGACATAATTCAACAAAGACAATGAAACCAAATATCTTCCTTTTGCATCGATATCCACCAGCGCCCGAGCAGTTAAGTCGCTGAACACTGGTCCGAGGTTCAAATCCCGCGAACGGGCTGGCTGCATGGGTGTTTTTGTAGTTTTCCCCATGTGTAACGTGTATACGAGCCAGTTTTCCTTAGAAAGTCCTCCACGAAGGCATACCTCCCCGTAGGCAGATAGCCCTAGAGGCTTTGCCGTAATTAAAATAACCTAGCCTAAGTTTTATTTGCTCCTTTAAGTTGTTTATTTAATATATTTAATTTTTCACAGATATCGGCTAAATAACCCACAATTGCCTTGTTATCATCCATTAACGGGTTTTTCATTTCAGGCTTGTCGCTTATAAAATAACTAAGAGTATCAAATCGTTCCATAAATCTTTCCAAGCAGTTCCCTTTCGACAGCCTTCTTACTTCAGTGTGAAGTACAAGTCTCATATAGTCTTCATTTTGTTCTTCATAAAATAACTTGAAAAGACGTTCACATTTGGTCCTAGCTTTAATAACATTGATACACTTTATAACTGAATTTAGTATTTCATTTAGAACAGGCGAATTGTTTTTAGCTACCAGGTTTTCTCTATGAATATCGCAATGCACAAGAAGCATTTCTAGATTCTCATCTTCAGTATATCTCAGTATATCTATCTTATTCTGAGCGGGGACTTGGTGGGTGAAGGTTCACCGTTTGATATTGTGCCTGCTTCCGATCTGTCTCTGGAGTACGTCCGTTCAACGTGGTTTGCCTGTGCGAACACGTGCATTGCTTATCTGACTGCATCAGCATTTTTTAATGCTATTTATGGTTTGTATGATTTGTGAAATGCTGATACGCTTTCACTAATTTGTTATTTTCGATTATTTTGGCCTTTTGAGTTTTAATTATAAAATTTAATACCGCGTGTCTTGCCAAATAGCCTAATTGCTGGTTACTTGTTTTTTGCCATATTACGATAAATTTCGCTTTACTGCGCGATTTAAATTAATCAGATATATTCTCTCTGTTCTGCGCGAATTTTTTTGGATTTTATAACGCACGTAGTTACCCCCAAGCTTTCACTTCAGGTGATTGTCAGGGGCCTCGTGTGTTTTCCGCCTACACATCCGTCTGTGGAGAAGGCTGTCGAGCCAGGGCTCCATTCCGGGGTGTAGGACTACTGCCTTATGGGCGCTGGATTTCTGGATTGCTCTGCGTTTTGCTTTGGCTTAGCGCGACCATGGAGAGGCTCGTAGAAAGTTACAAATTACAAATACATGAGTTGGAACAACTCAAATTGGATAAAGGTGAACTCACAGAAATTGAAACAAAATTCTTAAATTTTTTGTTAAGCTCACTTGAAATTGTCAATGCACTCCTTACTCAAAGTAAAACTGACTCAGTTTTAAATCAAGATAAGACACAACCTCAAATTCCAACCACAAGTAAAAATTACGAAGAAAATGAGAGGGCACGTAGCCCAATTAGTATTCATGATAACGCAATTGTTTCTGATGATGAAAAAACATTAGATAAAGATTCTAGCTCTGACGAAGACTATCCACAACGTTTTGGAGACAAAACAGTCCGTACAAGAAATCCCAGACAGGGTTTTAAAAAGATTAAATTAGATAATTTCACGCAAATCATTTCACCAGTTATCACTCAGAAAGATAACAATGGTACGATTGTACCGCAGGAAAATTCAAAGAATACTAGTCAAGAATCAGTCATTCCTGAACAACACACTATCTCTGATAACATTGAAATGGATACTTCTAATGCTGATGATCAGCAAAATTCCACAAATGATAATAACACACAGGTCAAAACACCTAAAAGAACAAACTCCCTCCGATAATTCTCAAAGAAACCAAATTCAAATATAAAGCGTTAACAGGATTATTCCATCAACACAAATATAAATTCATCGGACAGAATATCAAGGATGGTGTTAAAATTATTACTTCTGATCCTGACAGTTATAAGGGAATTGTTAGGATCTTAAAAGAGATGAAAGTGGAGCATCATTCGTACATTTTGCCAGAGGATAAAAATCTCAAGGTAGTAATTAATGGACTACTTCTCACGACTGAAATTGAGGAAATAAGGAAAGTTTAACTGAATTAAATTATCAAATAATTGAAATAAAGCAAATGTCACGACGTAGAGGCGGTGAAGTTCAGAAACTTCCACTTTTCCTTGTTACCCTACCTAAAAATGAAAACTCTAAACAAATATATCATGAACGCTATTTATGCGACCTCAGAGTCAAAATTGTTGAATACAGAGGCCGACAGGGACCATTGCAATGTTTTCGATGCCAGGGTTTTGGCCACACTCAGGCGGGTTGTAACTATGAACCGAAATGTGTCAGGTGTAGTAAAAATCATTATGTAAAAGACTGTCCGGACAAAAATAAGAAAGATGTTCCTTTAGTTTGTGTAAATTGCGGTGGCAACCACACATCTAGTTTCAAAGGATGTGAAAAATTTCCAAAAAATAAAACTGAAAAGCCTAAAACTTTTTCTAATAGAATAGTTGAAGGTAAATCTTTCGCAGCTGCTCTTTCGACTGGTATCTACACAGATACTATTACTGAGGCCAAAAAAGTTTTCACTGATCTCGCTGAACTGGTTTCAGCAATAAAATCCGCTGGTTTTTTCCAGCTCACACAACAAGTTAAGGACTTGAACAAAAATCATCATGAAAGCAATCAACCCAACAATACTGATAATGGGCCCGCACAGAATTAATAGAGCTCCTATCCAAATCATGATTTGGAATGCTCATAGCATCTTAAATAGAATCCAGGAATTTCATAATTTCTTACTAACCTATGATATTGATGTTGCTCTTGTCACCGAAACGTTTGCGACGCCTTGTATGAATATTAAGATCGTAAATTACAACTGTTACAGGTGTGACAGACTGAGTCACCGTGGTGGGGGGCCGCTATTTACGTTAAGCACTCCTTGCAATCATGCCTGATTAGCGAAGATAGAGGTAACGGCTACGAAGCTGTAACAGCTTCTGTTTTATTACCAAATTATGGCATAATTTATTTCATTGCATTGTATAACCCTCCACACATTCCTATTGATGAGCATAAACTCGCTGAATTGCTGCCTAATTCAGAACATATCATCTTAGCTGGCGATCTCAACGCGAAGAATGTAGAGTGGGGTTGCAGACGCACCAACAGAAATGGAGAACTTTTACTAGAATTTATTAATAATTATCCTATTTACTTTTATGCGCCTACTGAATATTCCTATCTTCCTGATGACCCTCGAAAAGGAGACATCCTGGATGTTCTTCTTACCACCACTTCAATCCCGATTTATCTTGATGTGAAAGTTGAATTAACTTCAGATCATGTGCCGGTCTTAGCTACGCTTGGTACAAATAAAAACACTGACGAAAGATTTAAAATCACTACGGACTGGAATAAATATTATAATTTCCTCTTTGAAAACCCTCCGGCTATTAAGCAACTTAAAACAAAATTTGATATTGACTATGCAATTGATGTTCTCAATAATAGTATACTTAGTGCATATAACAGGGCTACTAAGAAAATTCCTGCTGATAAGTACAGTGCTAGATTGCCTAGTAACATTAGAAACCTGATTTCACAAAGAAACAAACTGCGCAAAAGATGGCATATTGCCTGGGATCCTAGGATCAAAAAAGAGTTAAATAAACTGAACAGAGAAATAAAGAAAAGTATTTATAAACACAGGGATGAGTCTTGGAATGCAAAAATTGAAACATTCAATGAGCCAAATAATGCATTCTGGTCTTTTGCAAAGAATCTTCGAGGCAAAAAACCGAACAATAAACCAATTTACGGTGATAATATTATAGCTGTCACTAATAAAGACAAAGCCAATGTAATGGCTGACTTTTTAGAAAAACAATTTGTTCCTAACCAAGATCCAAGCGACCCTTTATTTTCATATGACACTAGATATTTTATTCAAGACTGGATTAATGGCCCGGGACCCAAAAACAAGACTAATTATACTTCACCTAATGAAGTTAAGGAAATTATCAAAAGAATGAAAAATAGAAAAGCTCCCGGTTTTGATAACATCACTAACGTCGCCATCAAAAACTTGCCTATTAATGTTATCACGAAATATGTCAGCATATTAAATGCCTGTCTTGAAAATAATTATTTCCCAGATAAATGGAAAACTGCTAAAGTAATTTTATTACCCAAGCCTGGTAAAAATGCTACCTCCCCGGAGGGTTACAGACCAATTAGCTTACTGCCCGGTCTGGGCAAAATCTACGAACGAGTTATCTATAAGAGAATCGAGCCTTACATGGATAAGATACCTCCTGAACAGTTTGGCTTCCGTAAGAAATTGTCTACGACCAAGCAGCTTGTCCGACTATGTGAATACATCGGTTCTGCACTTTTTAAACGTCAGAGTGTCGCCTTACTCATGCTAGACGTGGCGAAAGCTTTCGACCGCGTCTGGCATGAGGGGCTTATTCTCAAGCTTATATCCTTGGATTTTAACAGAGATCTGATATTACTCATTTATTCTTTTATTAAACACAGAAAATTCTTCGTAAATATTGGTAACGACAACTCTGATCCCAGAAGACTCAATGCTGGTGTAGCTCAAGGATCAATTTTGGGACCAATTCTTTTTATATTCTATGTTTCTGATTTCCCTAAAATTTGCACAGACTCTAATTTTTATTTAGGATGTTACGCCGATGATACGGCGCTTGCATACAAATCTCACAATCAAGAACTTGCCATTTCTAAATTGCAGGATAAAATTCCAGAAATTGAGCAATGGTGCACAAAATGGCGAATTGCCATCAATGCACAAAAATCCCAGCTTATAATTATTGGAAAAAGGCACTCCATTTGTTAACAAGTCCATTTGTTAACAAAATTAAAATCTTTAATGTTGAAGTTCCGCTTGTGAACAAAGCTACTTATCTTGGAGTTATTTTAAACAATAAATTCACATGGAAAGACCACATCCAAAAAGTAAGAGGCAAAACAGTTGCGGCTATCAAAGACCTTATTCCATTAATCGGAAATAATTCAAAACTTGACCTACGAAGAAAAAGACATATTTATACTGCCATTATTCTGCCTATCTTTTCTTACGCGTCTCCTGCCTGGGCGACTTATTCGAAAAATGAAATCAAGAAGTTGCAGATCACTCAAAACAAATTTTTAAGGCAAATCACCAATGCTCATTTTTATGTTTCCAATGAAACTCTGCACAGAGACTTAAAAATAGAGAATGTCGAGAATTTTCTTCATAATGCATATCGGAAATTTTTTGATAAGGCGAGAAACTGCTCGTACATGAATCATTTCAAGGTTTTCGACTACACCGTATTTCCAGAAGACATTAAAATCAGACCATTAGCGGCCTTCCTTACCAGGGACACTAATTTTCCTACTTAAACTATCTTTCATGAAACTTCATCTTTTGTATATATTGTACATAAATTGTCGTATTATAACTCGTATTATTTTGTATTTTGTATTGTTTTTGCTCACTTTTTGTATTTTCCGTATGTATTAACTTATTGTTTTTTGTTAATATTTCATGATTTATCGTAACATACCTATCAGGAATAACTTTTACCCTGACACTTCACACATTGCTGCCTCTCCTGGTTTTGGGCTTTAAGTTCGATTCTCTGCTTGTGGCATCATGTAGTCACCCCCTCTTTTTTCATTTCCTATTGCCTCCTATCACTCGGTCCAGACACTTTTTATGTCATGTGCCCAATGGGCGTACTTGTCATGAGCCGGACACGTTGCATCACATGCAATATTTCGGCATAATTTGTAATGAATGAATGAATGAATTCTCATCTTTAATCTTTCCTATCCGCTTTTTGCTTTAGTGTTTGTATTGTGTATAAAAATTATAAAAACCAAAAAATTTTAAAATATAAAATACAAAAAAATTATAAAAACCTAAAAACTTATAAAAAAATTATGATACTTAAGTTTTTACTTTCTTATCTCTATCCCTAAGCTTTCTCGAGCCTGTGGCTCCCTCTATTGAGCATCAAGTAAATCACTTACGCCAAATTTTTCCTATTTCTGCACACTTTTAGTAATTCTGATGTGGAGGTAAATGGTTTTGAACCATAGGCACTCCGAAATTTTCAAATCATTGGCATTGGTCTCATCTTTAATCAATTTTAAGCAACCATTTTTCTTACTCCCTGCTTTATTTTATTTTTCAGCCATCATATTAGGAGAACCATCTGCAGTACAAGATGTATTATATTTTTTATTGGTATATTTTTGGTAGGGTACGAACTGCGCCAAATTTGATCGAAAATCCCCGTCCCCCTCTTTTCTAATCCACGAACTGCGCGACGTTTCCTGTCCCCCATTTCTTTCCAAGAAGATTGGGTGCTACAAAAAGTCGTTTATCGCCATTAATGAGACATTCTATTGAGACTTCAAGCCTTTATTTTCGTTTATCAATATTGTAAAAATTGTGCATGTAAAATAAATATTAATTTAAAGTCTGGCGTGTGCTAAAAAATATATTTTAATACTAGAAACGTTTAAATATTTATTCTGTTTTCCACCTGATGTACTTTGGCATACATTTAATTTCTAATACACATTTAATTAATAAATTAATAATTATGAGCGTCAGCAGAATTTTCATAATTAACAATAAAAAAATAAATAAATAAACTCCCTTATATTCGTATCCTGGGATTTTCAGTTCCCTTTTAATCCATTCCTTTTTCACATATTGTTGCACTGTACTCAAGTTTTCATGTATGTAGAATTTATATACTTTGTATTGTATTTATGCCAATTTATATTTAAATGATAATTTTTACAAATTCTTGCATCATAACTCTAGTTAACAGAAGCTGTTTCTAACACGTTGGTAAAGCTTAACCTTCAGCATGCAGCTTATTTTCTAACCTAGTTTCAGGCTGAATTATTTGTAAAATTAATTATTTGAAATGATTTGTTAACAAAGATCGTCGCTGAATCACGCTAATAATATTTCTAACTGTTTTAATTTGTAATGCAACGAGTTCATGTGATTTATAATGTAATTCATTTATAATTTTTTCAGCAGTAATGAAATTAATAGCAGATACTGATAATGATATACATTTAGATTAAAATGATTTAGATTGCCATTGCCTTCTTCACTCATGCTTTTATGCTACATTCCTAATATTTCATAATGGCATACAGGTAAATTTAACTCATTCACTAAACATGTAAATCTCTAATTCAGCCCACTCTTGTTCTTATGTGTGCTGTATCTTCTATTTTCTTTAATATATTGTTCAGCCTAATTTCAAAGGGTCTTGCGGAAAAGTGACTAAACATTGGTAGTTCGACCCGAGTTTCTAGTCCCAGTGATCCCCCAGCTCTTTCTTTTTTTGTACTTATTTACTGTGTAAATATGTAGCGTAAAAATACTTTTGTAATTTATTCTTTAAAAATATTGCAAAAATTTTCACCTTTACCTTAGCATATCTTTTTACAAATCCCTCTAATAAGAAAAAATAAGGAAAGAAATTAACTCGGTTTCGGTGATTGATACCTCGGTGCAAATTATATGTAACATTTTCCCAAAAGCATAGAGTTTATATGGATATCAATAAATTAAGGATTATTTCTCCATCTAATTTACTTAACATGTTTATTCCAAAATTTTCTTTTCACACTGTAGCGCTTAACTTTATGAATTTTCTATGATCATTCAATTTCTCTAGCCATGGCAACTTTGCATACTTTCTGACAAGTAGTTATATTTTTAACCACTGTATTTTAATTCCTGTTGACTATCAGTACATTATTGACTTGTTTCATAAGTGCAACTTTTATTTTATACGCAAATCTACGTAAAATAGCCTTAAAACTTCAGTTATGCAGATACCTGATCGATTGCTTGTTTTAGATTGAATGAAATTAAGCTTAAGGATATTGTTAATTAGCTTGTTATTAATTTAATTATACATTTCTAATTAATTATATTCAGATATTTCCAAGTATATTACTCAAACGTTTGCATCCCAATTTTTAATTTTTGGTTAAAAAATAAACTTTTATTTATTGAGAGGCCTGATTGATTATATTAATTTGCAGTATTGTTTATCTTATTCCTTTCTTCTATATAAATCTTAGAAAAACTTCTTAGCATAATAATTTTAATTTATTTAGAATTTATACGTCAGTGCTCCAAATGCATAGTAATGTTGTTATAATAGATTTCATGCTAAGCTTTTTTTTAATTTAACTAAATTTAATTTCTGCAAGCATTTACATGATTACTTTAATTAACAAAAAATATTTTTAGCACACTTGGATATGGAATAATTTTTTGCACTCTATTAAATTTTCCAGTCTAGTTCAGACATCTTGACTATTATTGATGTAATTTATTAAAAATATAATTTGTATGCTTTATAATTATTTAATTTATGATATTGTTATAATAAATGATGTTTGTAATGCTAATATGTATGTTCACCAATACCTTTTATTTTCTTTGTTAGCTCTCGCATTTGTTACTGTTATTCAAGTAATTAGCCTGCTTGTTAAATATTTTTAACTTGTTCTTGTGATATGTAATTCTATTTATTTATTTTTGTTTTCCTCTTGGCTACTATTGGCTTCGAAAAGTTAAATTGTAACCCTGTAGGCAGCAGGGCAAAGAAATTTTGACTGGCGCAGTTGGAATATAGCTCGACCCGGGGGGGGGTTTCATTAGCGCAGTTGGAGTACACCCATATTTTTTATATCTAAGTAATTTTGTAGCTTACTATAAATATTTTAGGAGGTAGTGGTGCTTTCTAATGATTTACAGAAGAACATTTCTTCGGCAAAATCCCACTTATGAATATATCTTACATAAGTTACAAGTACGGCCTCACTGTCTCTCCAAGTTGGTTCATCCCATTTGTACCGAAATTTTTTTTTTCAGCTTTTCAACAAGTCGTGTTTCAATATCCTCATTTAATCTTTCTTCTGCAAATAGTATTTTTATTTAGTGGCATAACTTTAACGTCATTGTCATCTTTTTCTAGAACAGTTTTCAATGCTGATATTGATGGTTTGATTCAATTCTCCCCTATAGTACGGCTTTTCCCAGATTAAGCGATGAGTAATGAAATTTGATAATAGCCTCAAGAGGACGATTAACATTTGCATTATGAGCAGTAAATAGAGACTTTAATATTACTCTTTTTTCAAAAATTTTCCTTAAAGTGTGAAAATAATTCAAAATCTGAATTAATATCAGCATTATGTTTCGCTTTCAAATGTGCCTCAAGACGACCTAGTTTCATTGATTTGTTGGTCAGGCATTATTGGCATAAAAGACAAAAGTTGACCGTTTAATGGACCAGGTATGAAACCAAATTTTAAATATGCCTCCGAATACCGTCGAACATTTTTTTCTTGCTTGCACCCCTCATTTCACTAAGGGCTGAAAAAAATAAATATAAGATCAATATAAACATAGCTGAAAGCAGCTGCTGCTGCCATTCAAGGGAAGAATAATATACCGGTTGCCATTCCTATAGTAAAAAATAAAATAAATTCGTTGGCTGAAATGTGCGAGAAACGTCTGGAAAGCATAATGTGTCAGTTATTTAAATGCCTTTAAAAGCATTTAAATGTCCACGTCTACAGCGAGAATTCTTTATAAAATATTTAAAATGCACCGCAATTTAAAAACTTTTTTTACGTATACATCACTTACATTTTTCTTTATTTTGGGGAATAAAAAATGAAATTTCGAAAAATTTTGACTTCATGAAACATATTTAGAACGTCCTTTATCCCCTTAAACTCTGGACGAGTCCATTTTCAAAATGCCCCCTTAACAGTCGCATTGCCCCCTTGTGGGGCGTGGGCCCGACGTTGGGAAACACGGGGCTAAGTCATTCTTTTGTTCGACTCCTCGCCGACGCGAGCCTCATGAAGGGGGTTCAGGGCAACACCTCCTTCTATAAGGAGGTGTTGTTCAGGGCCGCCGCTACCATGTGTCCGGTGTGTTCAAAACACACAGGCGGCCGACTATGAGAGGCGGCCACGGACCGCCGATTTTTAAGCAAAAAATCATACTCACCGAGTTTTATTGAAAATAAATCTTCCAAAACATAAACTCATCAAGCTTTAATAACGAAAATAAGCCGAACTTATGTCTTCGCAAATTTGTATTTTATTACAGTATTGTAACAACATAAGGAAATAAACACTTGAGTCGTCAAATTTTGTTCTTTATTGGGTTATGGAATATACGCCGATGCAGCAAAGAATTGATGATTGAAAAATATTACAGCGGACCAAACTAATAATTGGGGTTATTAGTTCCTGAAAATGACCAATTGTTGGTTAATACTTGCTGTGGCAAACAGTGGCACTCCCCCTATACGAGGAGGGCGTTCTTCCCCCCCTCCTAGAGACTCGACCAAAGAAAGTCTAAGTAAAGAAGGAAAGGCTCCATACACGTAATGTAAACCAGTTTGTCTTCTATGCCGCTAGAAAGAAGAGGGACAATTCGCCAAGGGATTTGTGATGTACCTGACCAAGATTTTCCACCTCCGCCACGTGTACAAGAAATTGAGGAACACGGGTTAAGATGAATCGTTCTTTGACTTTTTGCGATAATTTAAACTCGAATTTTCGTGCTTTTTTGCTTTACTAGTTGAACTTGTGTTATCCATATCGCGGTTTGATGTCTGATTTTATATCTGTCAATATGTAGTAAAAAAAAATTGGAGTCACACAGCTTGATAGCACTCTTGATAAACGTGACCGTCGAACCTGTTCGAACTTCGACATCAGCTTCGAGCTTTGGGGCTTTTGGGCGACAGATATTTCACGCATGCGCAGTTGTGTCCCTTTTCGTTCGGAGAGAGCCACTCCTGCTGCTGCGAAGCTTTCCTTCTTAACAATACATGTTCTTTGACTCGACAGACGAAAAGGAGACATCAACAAGCGCATGCGCAGATATATTTAGCTGCGCCTTAATTTTCTTACAGTTGCGTTGTAAATTTGTAGTAGATGCGAAGAATAGAGCACTGCAAGTGTGAGGTAACAAATTTTAATTTTAGTTTAAACAACCCCGTGCGATCGCATAGTTTTGCCGATTTTGCGTGTGCGATGTGAAGATGTTATATTTTAATGAATATACTGACTTTTTGTACTTTGTACTTTAAAAAGTGTTACCGTTTTGTTACATTGACACTTACATACTTTTTACCAAAAACGTGCGTAGATTCAGTGCAGTTTTGTATACTACTATTTAGGTTTTCATTTTCGACCCTTAAAAATGTCTGCCAGAAAAACTAAAAGACTGTCAGGTTATCAATATAAACAAAAGAGGAAAGCTAGGCTTGAAGAACAGCAACAACAAAGCGGTGCCTTAGAAAAATATTTGAAAACTGGAAGTGATAATAGTGATATTATAAGTGACAATTCAACAACAGAAATTTCAAGAAATGTAAGTAATAATGACAATGTAAATATTGTAAATTTTAGTGCATCAACTTCTGTGGGTACCGGGTGCCTAAGAGATGAATCTGTAGTGTGCTGGGAAGCAGGGAAAGACATTTCATTTACTGAAAAAAATCATGATGTTGATAATCACGAAAAAGAGAAAAGGGAAGAATGGGAGAAGGAAAACGTAGAGCTGACAACTGAAACAGGTAAGGACATGGATGCTTTAACTACTTTTAAATCTTTAGAAAAAGACGACGCTCTTTGCCTAGTTTCTGACGATCCTGGTAAATGGCCTATAAACCTAACCTACAGTCAGGTACAATATATAATTGAAAATTTCCCAAGTCAAGTTCAAAACATAGCATTTCCCAGAGATGAGCAAAATAAAAAATTTTCAGAGTCATATTTTTACCGTACTTTAAGCAATGGTGAAAAAATCCACCGTCCTTGGTTATTATATTCTTTATCTTTAAATAGTGTTTTTTGTGCTCCATGTAAACTATTTTGCACCGATGTCACAGAGAAAAAGGAGCGTATATATGGTAAAGAAGGAGTGAACGATTGGCAACAGTTATCTTTAATCTTGAAAAGGCATGAGAGCAGATTAATCCACATTAAATATACTAAACAAATGCATGATTTGAGTGTAGCACCGAAGAAGGGTACGACAATCGACTCGTCCAATCAGCGATTATACGAACTGGAAAAAATCATTGGCGTGCCGTTATTGAAAGATTGATGCTTATTGTCAGATATTTATCTCGTCAGTGCTTGGCCTTTAGGGGTTCCACAAAAACTGTTTCAGCCAGATAATGGAAATTTCCTTCAATTGACTCAAATGATTTCCAAATTTGACGCAGTTCTTTCCGAACATTTACGTAGAATACAATCCAAAAATTACAAAAATGCGCCTCACTATCTAGGTTGGGAACACCAAAACGAAATGATTAAGTTATTGGCAACAACTATACAAGAACAAATATTAGACAGAATACGAGAGGCAAAATATTTTTCTATAATTTTAGATTGTACCCCAGATATTTCACATACTGAACAAATAACTGTTATAATTCGATGTGTTCCTTGCGTCCCACCAGTTAAGATTTATGAACATTTCTTGGGATTCTGCCCAATTACAGATACAACTGGTTAAGGATTATATGAATTTATAGTAAAAAACCTTCAAGAGCTAAAACTGGATATGAATAATTTACGTGGACAAGGTTATGACAATGGGGCTAATATGCGAGGACTACAGAAAAATATTTTGGACGCTTGTCCCCGTACATTTTTTATTCCTTGTATAGCTCACAGTTTAAATCTTGTTGTGAACGACGCTGCTAAAGTAAGCTTCGAAACAGTTCTTTTCTTTTTTACTTAATTCAGGAATTGTACGTTTACTTCTCAGCATCAAATTATAGATGGAGTATTTTATCAGCGCATATTCCGAAACTTACATTAAAGCCATTATCAGATACAAGATTCCCTGCTGGCTGTCACCTTGATCACATCCGGAGCAGTAGGGACGACTTGCAGAAATTTAACATTGGTTGCCTATTGCAGCGTGTATAATTGTCAAGAAAAAGCTGGTTGTAGCGCCTCATTTCACAAATTAGAATTTCTACATACTTTTATTTTTGAAATTGAGATTGATTTTTAAAAATTTAGCATATTTATCAAGCATAATTAACGTTCCAAATAATTATAAAGCTATTGCATGGTTTCAGGGCTGGATAATTTTTTAGCATTTCCTATGTTGTAAGGAAATTTGTAACTACTTCTTTTAGAAAAACATATTTTAAATCTGAACTAATAGAAAATTTCAAACAAGCAATCTTCTCTTGCAATTTTCATGCTTTTATTGATGTAAATAAGTAAAAAGTACTAAAATATTTAAAAACGAATTTTTGAAAGTTTTGTTTAAAATTCTAAATTGTGCTGCTTTTTTTAAATTATAGATGAGTATTATAGCATAATTTCTATAAAGGAATTTTATTTCAATTATATTTCATAATATATCACAGTGATAAACACTTTTGACTCCTTAAAAGTTTTTTATACATTTAATTCTAATATTAAAATTGTATTTAACCGTACTAATTAATTTTGCTTGTATTTTATAGCGATTATTTTGTAAAATTTATTTTTAGTTCTGTATAACATTTTTTTATTTACTGTTAATTTAATTTGTTAGCCCAAAGCGGTGGTAGCTTAGAAAGGCTGTTAGTTTCGAAGCGGAATTTTGCGCTGTTTTACTATAAGTGTCCGTGTCTCCTTGCAAACTGTTGTTACCAAATATTATCGCCCTGTATTATATGTAAAGAAATTAAATAATGAAGAATCTGCATGAATACATGTATGTTTCTTGCACTGTGACAAAAACGACAGTATCTAGAGCCATCAAATTTTGAATAATGTAATCCTCCACCCCATGGGCATCTGGACGGCCGAATTTCGAATTTGTTTTATCAGGTTCAATGTTTCTTCTAACCTTCTTCGGAAACATACAAGGACCTGACTAGACAGAGAGCTTGCTAAAGCTATGTTCACTAATTGTAGTAAGTAGACAGGATACAGACGAAGGGTATACAAAACCCTTTATTTTTCTTTATATACAATGACTTCCGTACTTCGGAATACAATGACCCTCCACTCGGGGTCTAACGTAAAAGATATCAAAATAAAACTAAGCTCTAATTTAACTTTAGAATAATACACGTGTAAGATTGGCCTTATAATAACAGGAAGCGTATGTAGCACAGAGACTGTGAACACTACAATACGTTTAATTCATCAAGAGGATTAAAACCTCTGGCCTGGAAGGCAAATAGCAACTGCGTAACTTCTAAGGTAAGCGGCCTGCTTCGAACTCACTGCTTCCTCTCTCTCGCTTGGCAAAAAGGCCACACTTAAATACTTGGCGTTCGCCAGACAAACTTTGCATAAAAACCTTCACGCTTATAATTCTGGCCGGAAGTAGAAAATAAGAAGTGATAGTAAAGATTTAAAATAAAATAAACGTTAGTAAAACTTAAGATCCTTACAGTTTTAATCTATTTCATATTTTGTAAAACTTTAGCAAATTTTTTATTAACAAACTCAACGAGTTCAAAGCGAGCGAGCACTGTACGGAAAATAACAGTTTTATCTCCAGTGCGGAAATTCTAAAGATATGCTGTATTCAAATGTATGTGGTTTACGAAGAACATGATATTCAATAAATATAGATAACACACAAAACTTTAAATAAAGGTTCCTTTTGGGCGTAATATAAAATCTGAGTACTTCTAGATTTTATTTTATCTTTTTTTTTTCCCTTCATTAAGCTCAGAAAATTTTATGGTCTGAATTTTATGAATTATTAAAGTAACTAATCCACTTTAATGTTAATAACTTAATGATCACATAATTAAATAAATATGATGTTTTTGTAATGTTATTATAGTTTGGAAACTCATTGCCTGAAAATGTTCATTAAATTAAAAAAAAAATTTAAAAAAATATCAGATCTTGTTTAATTTTACCTTATTTATTTCAAATCTTCACGTACTATCAATCTTATTTAATTTTACTTTATTTTTACGCAAAATAAAGTTCATAAATTTTGTGCTTAGAATTTTTACCGTTTTAACAAAATAAAGATGTTTGTACAAGAATTACGCGGAAAAAAATGCGCGAAATTCAGTTAAAAAGTGCTTTTATGAGATAGATTAAATCCTATTTGGAAAAAACTGTGGCTTTCATAATCTCATCACTATACAATATATCCCATTTAATAATTAAAAAGAGTTATGTGATACAAACGCCATAGATTTCAGTGTTAAAATTAAGCAGATCGTCCCTACTCTTTCTTGCCGACATGTCGGTGACGCGCGCTCCGCCTACTGGGTTAGTCTATCTCTTATAGGTCCATGGTTCGCGCACGCTTTTGTACAGAAAGACAAAAGGCATATAAAAAGCCGCTTGAGGACCTGACCCTAGGCGCATTTGACCGCGTCTGGCATAGAGGACTTATTTTTAAGCTCATCAATTTGAATTTTCCACGGGAAATTATTTTCATCCTCAGCTCATTTTTGAACTCCGGAACTTTTTCAGTGCGGCAAGGAGATTCCAGTTCAAACCCACATCAAATTTACACTGGTGTCCCACAAGGAAGTATCCTTGAACCAATATTTTATATTTTATACGTAAATGACTTCAATTCGTAAATGACCAAAATTCAGTCAAGACCCTAATATTATGTTAGCATGCTACGCGGATGACACCGCCATCATCGCGAAGTCCAGACGACCAAACCACGCCTTGGAAAAGATTCAGCAGATTATTCCTAATATTGAAGCATGGTGTCAACGATGGAAAATTCAGATCAACCCGGAGAAGTCAAAAGTTTTAGTTATCAGAAAATTCAAGACCACAGACCCCCTCACCTGTAATGTTACATTCTTCGGGAAAACAGTCCCTACTGTAAGTACGGCAAAGTACCTAGGAGTCATTTTAAATCGATCATTTACCTGGAATACACACATAAACAGTGTGTGTGGAAAAGCGTACGGCATTGTGAAAAAGCTTTACCCTCTACTTTCTAAGGACTCTGGATTAAACCTTGCACGCAAAAGAAGGCTTTTCACTGCAATTGTCAGGCCTGTTATCATATATGCCTCCTCGGCCTGGGCAAGTGCTAAGGCAAGTGAAATTCATCGGCTCCAAGTTCTGCAAAATAAGATCCTGAGAACCATCACTAACGCCCCATACTATATTAGAAATGAAGATTTACATCGCGACCTTCATATTGATTATATCAAGGACTATATCCAAGATAAATGGAAACTTTTTCAGGAAAGCAAAGACCAACAGTACAGCTAACTTTGGGTATATTCTGAGCTACGAAATCATCCCGGACGATTTGCTCATCCGACCTTATGCTGCACACTCAATTAGGCAAGCCAATAATTAAGTGTTACTCGTCTGTACTCCATGCTGACGCTCCGTGTGCATCTTTCCATATCATCTTTTCTGACAAGGATTCCAATCTAGATTTCGACCAATCACAGTGAAGTGCTACGAGCACAGGCTACGAGCATCTTACGGACTTTGGAGTAATTACTCTGGACTTGGTCTTGGTTGGACCAGTGTTGCAAATAGCTCGCGTCAGCTCCTGAGCCCAGGCGAAAATTGCGCCGTAACCCCCTTTTCTCCCTGTTATTTCTCCCCTCAAAGGAAACTCAATCAGGTATTTTCTAATACCAGGCTCCGCATGGAACTCCTTGCATGACTGGGAAGTATTGCTCCGGCAATAGAAACCCAGTACAATACAGTACATCTCAGTATCGCAGTACCCTAGGCACGTCATCTGAGATGGCCGAAGTAAAGAACTGAAGTTTTATATTCAGTTATTTTCATTAAACGTTGAGAAACTTTATTAAATTTTTAATATTAAGTTGGCTTCTGGGGCTACACCCAAGGACAACTAGATATCTGCAGGCCTACTCCATCGATTTGTGACGCCACAAGCGAAGGCGATCGACATATATTTATGTCACTTTTTATTTCAAACACAAAAGTCAAGTGAAATTAATTTTTACAACTTAATATTTTGAATTTTAGGAATAAATTTTAGGAATCTTTTTTTTAGAATTTTGGATACTGCTTGGACATCATTAAACGAAAGATATGATGCAATGAAAAATCACTGCGATAATTTTAGTTTCCTGGGTAATTTATCAGAAATCGATAACGCAAATTTCAAAATAAAATGTGATAAATTAGAAAAATTGTTACAGTGTGCTGACAATAAAGATATTAACGCAGAAGAACTCTATGACGAAATAGTAGCTTCGAAAGACATTTTTACAGCCGGTATGAATGACCCATCCGATATTTTGAACTTAATTGTGTCAAATAAATTGTGCTTCCCGAACTTGAAGATCGTACTGAGCATTCCTGTTAGTGTTGCTAGTAGCGAAAGATCATTCTCCAAATTAAAATTGATCAAGACAGATTTACGTTCAAGTATATCGCAGGAAAGACTCATAAATTTAGCTTTGATTGCCATTGAAAAAGAAATCTGTAAAGAAATAGGTGGAAAAGAAATTATAGAAAAATTTGTAAATATAAAATGCAGAAAAATAAATTATTCTCAATAAATTGTTAAAATCAATTTCAACAAATGCTTTCTTCAAAATTTTCTTCTCCTATACAAAAATTTAGAAAAAAAGGAGGGGGGCGACTTCAGCTATTTTGCAGGCGGGCGCCGGATAACCTTGCGCCGGCGCTGATATGTTTTTTCCCAAAGAAAAGCAACCCAAAAGGCAAAAAAGTGAATTGTTTCGAATGTGGTAGCCAATAAATAATATTTCAACAACTTGTAGTTGCACTGTGACTGTACAAGTAAGCATATATAATATGTTTTGATTTGAAATATTTCTAGATGACATTTTAGAAGTTAACAGCGTAAAGCATATTTCAAATGAGAACTAATTTAAGTTATTGTTAAAGTTATTTTTATTGTATCCTGTGTTATTATTGATTCGATTTTGTGCTAGCTTAGCATTTAAATAAAATATAATAGTATAACATTAAAGTTGTTTTGTGTAAATTAAGATAACAAACTTAATGCATTTATTTAAATGTAATATTGACGTAAGCCTAAGTTACAAAATTATTTAAAAAATATATGTTATTATATTGAATCGGGAGAAAAATATGCCAATGTAAAATTACAATTAGGCTGAAACTCAAACTTAGATTAGCAGAAATTTTGAAAACCATGCTAATTTAAGATTGTTTTTTGATTAATTTTAAATAGCTGTTATTATAGTTATCTTAGAAGCAGTAGTACAGTTCTCTTAGTTAACATGCAGATAAAGAAATGAGTAGAAATAAACAGACATTTAAAGGAAAAAAAAAAAAAAGGAACTTTATGCTAAGAGTAGCGCATTTTATCTGTTATTTTAAAATTGAGTAAGTACTATTAAATTTTTTAATGTTCAGTGTAAAATGCATACTGCAGTAACATTGTCTCTTCCAAATTATAGCTATCTTTCACACACAGCTCATTTTAAACGCTGGTTCTTCAGATTTAAAACGCTAATTTCTATGTTGACAATTGCATCTCCGCGCTCAGTGTCATCATAGCTACGTCATCACTCCCCGCTGCCTGTTTCAGGGGGAAAAGCTCTATGAGCTGGCCCTTCTCTTTTAAGTCCTGGTTTGCAGGTACCCTCGGGTACACTAAAATATGTCCTTCTTTAGGACACTTTCGAATGCTACGGAAGATGACACGGATTTGAACAAATCTTTTAGATCATCGAAATCGCAGAAATTTAGAAAAGAAGTTTTTATCAAATCTCCCAAAAAGAAAGGCAAGAAAGTTAAAACCACCAAGAATGATCAGAAACTCTACTTGACGCCCTGATGACCAGATATAACGTGGATAACATACATGAGATAAATAATGAAGAAAAAAACAATATTAGCAGGTGAAAACAATATTAGCGTGTGTTAAAATATATACATTTTTCTAGTGTGAAATAAAAATGTTAAAAATCATCGAGCTAAGCTATCATCGTTTTATCTGCAGCAAGCCAAAAATGGCATCCATAGACGAAAGCCATAACCTGTACGCCAGACGCAGTCAAAAGCTCTGACCACTTCTAGCGTCAGGATGGCAGTACCCATTTTATTGTGCAGCGCGCTTCCGATGAATTCTGTGATTCTCACAAGTTGTGTTGTTATGGACAGTTCCTTACGGAATCCATTATGCACAATAATGCAGGCAAAATAAAAAATAATCAGCAGAATGTATTATTTCATAGGTATAGAAACTTACAGTGTGTTTTGATTTGATGCAACTTATTTTGAATTTTCGGGTTACTTAAATTAATTTATTCATTAATATATATAGAAACTTCTATGCATTTTATTAGGTGTATTTAAATGCCAACGGTTTTGAATATTGTTGTGAATTGTGACAGATGCATATAAATATGCTTAAATAGTTTTAAATTATGTGTATGTAGCTCACTGCATTAAATAACTCGTGTTACACATGGAAAAATGGCCATGCAACCAGCCTTTTCTCCAGGAATTGAAGTCAAACCACCAGTGTTCAGCTGATGAGCCTTGTCAATTACTTAGAATTTGAGCCTATTGTACTGTTAATATGGTACATGCCAGAAATACAATATCATTAATACACGGGATACATATAAATAATAAGAAGGACTAACAACACCGCAGAGTACAGAAAGCAACATAGAAGTCCACAATTCATTTGGCGAGCAAATTAAGTTGTATTATTATACTTAAGGCTATCAGTTCTGGATAATTTAGTTACAGTAATTTTGCAAAGATAGTAAAGCAGTTCCTTCAGCAATATTAATTTTCTAATTATTAAGGCTTTTTTCTTTCATATTATTTGAAAACAGAGTAATACAGAGCATGCATTTAAATGCAATCAAAATTTAGGAAATGTATGATTTAAGAATATAGAAACGTTTAAAAAACAAATATGCTAAAATTCTTGTAAAATATAAAATTTCATTTTCTATCTGTACTTATAATTTGTTATGATTTGTATTATGAATGAATAATATAACTTAAGCAAATATTTTATTTATTATAGTTTTAAAATTTGCATTCCATTACTATACAGTGCACCATGATATATTTGATACAAAATTTCCTTTATAAAATTAAGATCCATATTTACTAAGATTTTGTGGAATGTAGTGTTTAAAATTTATTACCAAATTTGACTTTCGCATTTAATTATATAAATTTACCTGCAGAATTATATTTTGCTAGTATCTACGAATGTAATCATTATGTCTGTGGGTATATTGTACACAGGTCATCATATTAAATAAACATCCACCCTTTTTCCATGTGTTCACAGAAAGCACGATGACAGTCAAATGACGTTAAGATAAACTGCATAATGTATTTATGACTGTATTTATCTGTGTATGAATAATATTTTTCCACAACTAAACTGATAACTCTAATTTTTTTTCATTCATAGAATGGTTAAACTGAATATGCTAAATAAAATGTAACATTTAAGTTATTATATATACATATTTCTTTTTTGATACCAAAACAAACACATACAGCATTCAGTCCTATTAATATCTACCCACCAGCGGCCGAGCAGTAAAGTCGCTGAACACTGGTAGTTCGGTCCGAGGTTCGAATCCCGCGAACGGGCTGGCTGCATGGGCGTTTTCGTCGTTTCCCCATGTGTAACGTGTATACGAGCCAAAAGGAAGGTCCCAAAAGACCAGGAAATATAGATATTGGAAAAATTAATGAAGAAACACCAAAAAATTCCTCAAATATGCAAAATCAACACACTCAGTCTACTCTCAGCCAATTACGTAAGGATCAAGGATCAAGGAAGTGCAATTTACGGAGTTCATAGGCAATTACGCCTTTACCTCCACATCTTCAAATGAAATTAAATCATCCGAAAGAGGGGATTGTCAAATGGGGTAAAAATTTTGATAAGCCGAATGACTTGGAGTAAGTGCTTTCACACTGAGTCAAAAAAAGGCAAAAAACTCAGAAGGTCTTAATTTTGCGCCGAAAAAGGGCCAGAATAATTTAGATAGGGGCAGCCATAAAAATTTGACTAGAAAAATAAAAGGTGAAGTTTCCTTGAACCTTGATAATCATTTTTAGCATACGTCAGATGAAGAATACGCAGGGGAATTCCGATGCGCGTTTTTCGAGGTGGGAGGGAGGGGGGAACCTGTTTACAGGTCGAAAAAGTAGTTCTGCCAGTGATCAGCTGGGAGGGAGAAGTTTCATTTTTGACCGCTATTCAATGCGGTTTTTAAAGGCCAAAAAGGACGCTGTTAAGCGCCTAAGAAAGTTCCTTTTTAAAGGAAGAGAGAAGCTATAATTTAAAAATCTTTTACAGTTTTATTTCATTTGATAGGTTAAAGTATTTTAAATCAGTCCTATTTGACTGTGATGTTTCTTATTAAAGAAACTTAAAGGGGGTTCCTCGAGTTAATGCCGTGTGCATTAAAGAACTTTAGAGGCGGGGGGGGGTTAAGGAACGAGAGGTAGTTATTCACGTGGCTATCAGTGTGCTCATATCTAGCCCGTTTAAATGGCAGAGCTGAATATTCCCTATTAAGAACCGCTCTGGGTCGTTTCCGGGAAGAAGCAACAACAGGATCATATACGGGTAGCATATGAAGCACAGGATTTGCAACACGTTCAATATTTTTGAAAAATTTTTCCGAAAGTCGCTGTATATAGCGAATAATGGGCATAATTTTGAGGTCGTTATGAATCTCTTCGTTTCGTACAAACCACGGAGCTTTTAGAATTTGCCGAAGCATTTTAGATTGAAAAATTTGGACATGTTTTCTGTTAGTGCACATGGGCCCCATACGGGACACGCATACGTAAGAACCGGCCTAATCATTGATTTGCAGAGCAAGATTTTGTTATCAGTTGACAGGTCGCTATTACTAGCTAAAAGGGGGCGTAGGGCGGTTTTGACAGCTGTCGCACCCGCTATGATTTTGCGGATGTGAGGCTGCCAAGTTAGTTTTGAGTCTAGTAAAATACCTAGATATTTGTAAGAAGAGACCCAAGGAATGAGTTCACCGAAGAGCATGAAATTAGGTAAACTTGGGATGTTTCTTCGGATGAACATAGTGGCAGCACATTTTGCGACATTGATTTTTATTTTATACAGACCGAGCCAGAGTTCTAAGGTCGAAAGGTAACTCTGCAGTTGTGAGATTACCTGGAGGGTGTTGGAGTGTTGTGAAATGATGGCTGTATCGTCTGCGTATAGCGTAAGATCGATATTTGGGGCCTTAGGAATATCATTTACATAAAGGTTAAAGATTGCAGGGGCGAAGAGGCTACCTTGAGCCACCCCAGCATAGATTGGGCGGGCAGAGGAGAATTCGTGGTTAACTCGCACGCGGAAACTGCGTCCGGTCAAGTACGAGTTAATAATTTTAATGAGATGGGCCGAAAAACCAAGCCGCATGAACTTGTAAATAATCCCGTCATGCCAAGTCCTGTCAAAGGCTTTGGCAACGTCCAGATAGACAATTCCAGTTTTCTCTCGCTTACGAAAGCGTTCATGAATGAATTCCACTACACGGAGTAACTGGTGTACCGTGGAGTGTTTAGGTCGGAAGCCGAATTGTTCCGGGATTAGTAAATTTTGATCCCGACAGAATTCATTCAGGCAATTAAGTAAGACAAATTCATAGATCTTAGAGAGAGAAGATAACAGACTTATGGGTCTGTAATTGACGGGCAAGTTTAAATTTTGTCCCGGTTTTGGAATGGGGACGACTGCTGCAATTTTCCAGCAGTCGGGGAAATAGCTTCTCCTGAGCATTAAATTTATGAGTACCGTGATCCATACGATAAACATAGGGGGAAAATTTTGATCATGCGATTCGAAATAGAATCTATGCCAGGTGCCTTGTCAGGTTTCAGTTTGTCAATGAAAACCATGACTTCAGTAGGGTCCGTTGGCCTGAGTTCAGTTGTGATAGGTTGTGTTAAAAAATCTTTAACCCGTGCTTGTATGCGCCCCTGTGAAACCGGGCGGTTACAGTAGGAGTCGTGGTTTGGTGTGAATTGAGTTGCAAGGCTGTCAGCTATGACATTCGCCTTTTCTGAGTCAGTGTAGGCCATCTGTGCGCCATCGGCCGTTTGAAGGTGCGGAATGTATGTTTTATGTTTGCGTAATCGGGCGGCTGCGCGCCAAATCGATTTGTCTTCAGTCGTTAGGGACTCAATGTATGTTTTCCACTCCGCTTGTTTTAATAAGCGGGTTTCGGTCCTTATCTCGTTCTGTATCTTGCGAAATTGGGCACGGATATTGGGATCTCGTGACCTTTGCCAAATTCTTCGGAAGTAATTTCGCTGCTTAATTTTGAATTTAGTCTCAGGTGGGAGCCTAGCACCTGGGTGTTTGCGTGGTTTTGAAGCCGCAGCTCTCGCTTCTTTCAGTAAAGACTCCAGACTTTTGATATGCCTGTCAAAGTCCGAATTGCTGGAAATTTTGATGGGAGGGAGTGAAGTTTTTTCCAAAATAAATCTAAAGTCGTCCCAATTTGTTGAGACTTGCTCCTCTAATTTTGAGTATCGATTTTGAATATCTAGGGTTATCAAAACGGGGTAGTGATCAGAGTCCAATTCCTGAATGACTTTTATCTCATGCCGAAAAAATATATTATAAAAGGCAGCCAGATCAAGAACTGCAGGGGACCTTCTAACACGGTAAAAAGCCGGGAGGGTAGGAGCTATGATCTGTACATGGTTACTCTGGCACCATGAATTTAGACTAATACCATACCTGTTCCTATTAGAACAAAACCATGCGGTATGGCGTGAATTTAGATCACCAGCAATTATTAGGTGATTTGAAGTATTCAAAAGTTTATCAAAATCACTGACAGGAAAAGCTGGCCTTCCACGTGCTCTAGACAGTGGAGGTAGATAAGCTGAGACTATTGTCAGCGGGGAGGAATTTTGAATGAAAATTTTGATGATTGTCGCTTCCAAAAAATTTAAATCAGGGGACGGTATCATGTGGTGCTTTAACGAACGCTTCACATAGATACAAGTGCCACCACAAGGATTTCTGCCCTGTGACACCCTGTCAGTACAATAAATGTCATAATTCCCAATTTTGGGAGTATTCCCTGGGGTAAGGAGAGTCTCTTGGACTAAAAACACGTCAATATCGTGCTCTACTACAAAATCACGAACTTCGTGAATTTTAGATGTTAATCCATTGGCATTCCACGTGCAAATGGTCAGTTCTCTGGTGGTGTTTGAATTGTTATTAATAAAATTGAATTTTAGGCCGTTATTAGAGGTTCATCACTGAAAAACAGAAGACATGGGTCTAAAAGAGCCAAATTAGATTGAAAGCTCAACATAGCTTTCATAAATATAAAATGCCCTCATTAAAGCATCTGCTTGCCTGAGTTTAGGCATTGCTTTTTTGAAGGCAAGGAGCAGAATATGCTTGTCTACCGCTGGGTCGCGGGAGATTTCAATTAATCATTTTAGTGTAGATGAGAAGACATCGTCGGAATCATTGCTAGACTCTGCTGTGGCTGACACTGCTGGGGCTGCAGGGGCTTCTGCAGCCGGCAGTCTGGGATTCGTCTATTTGAATCAGTGCTCGGTGGTGTTCTTCACCATCTGTGCATAAGATGGTGAACTGGCGTTGCTTGGGGGAGCAGGCATGGGACGTCTTGTCTCAGCAGTTGCTGGGGGCTTAGAAGAATCCTGCGGGGGGCTGTCTGAGCAGCTGCCCTAGTCTTAGGCGCGGAATTTTTACCACGAGCCCGTTTGTTACCTGGGTAGCGGGGACAAGATTTATAAGAAGCAGGATGATCTCCACCGCAGTTGCAGCAAGTGGCAGGTACATCTAAGCCTTTGTTACACTCACGTGCCCAATGGGGTCCAGAGCATCTGACACAACGGATTGGAAGGGGGCAGAGTTCCGAAGAATGGAAAAAGCCCTGGCACCGAAAGCACTGAGTAGGGCCCTTGTGCCCGCGGTAATGCTCAATGCTGATCTCTGTGCCCCACATGTCAGTGACAGCAAACAGATGATGGAGGAAGGGGTGAGGGATGACTTGTAAATACACAAGTGGCATTGGGTGTCTGGAGCCAGGCTGAGTAAGCCGAACGATGCGATGCACTTTAAATCCCATCGCCTCAACTTCCTCTTTGATGTCCCCGACATCTGTTTCAACAGGGAGGCCTCTGATGACAATTTTGACTGGCCGGTCCTGCTTGAGATCAAAAGTTTTGAACTGGATGCCGGCTTGCTTCATCCAGCGGGTGACCTCCCTGAACTCCAGCTCTGTTTGAACAAAAATTTTTAGATAGGGTCCAGTCAGGATGCTCCGTAAATTAGGGGCAATTTCTCTCATGAAAGACACTTGTGTCTTCCAGTTCTTGCTGCTTTTGAGATGTATTGCCGGAATCTCAGACTGCGGTGGGGGGGATACGTTCCGTGCCTGCTCGGAATTAACTCCCTCAGTTGTACTTTCAGTGGCCATTTCTGCGTCATTGGTTTGATCGCTGATTAAGGAATTTTTAATTTTTTCGTACTTGTTAGTACTCGTCTGCTTTTTAGGAGTAGCATTTTTTGAACTGGTTAGCAATTTAGAATTTGGAATAGTAGCATTTGTTTCTTTAGCGTTTTGTGCCAAATCATCTATTGTGAGATCCACAATAAGCGCCTTCCCTTGCTTTCGAGCCGCGGGGTGATAAACCCGTCAGAGTCGATTGTCTGCGTCTTTCGCTTCCGCGATGACGTCGCCTGGACCGGTTTTCCCCGCAACTCGTGCGTGGGAATAGATGCCTCTTGCTTGCGAGGATCTTCTGTGGATTGAGCGGCAGCCATCTTGGCTAAGCGCTCGCTCTCCAAAATATTAAGAAATTCTTCTCTGGTCGAGGGAAGGTGGAAAATCGGGACATCTAAGATATTGGCAATGTTGTTGATTTTATGAAAAGGGATCTTACCCGCTTGGTCCAGTTGCTCATATCCAGCTGAGTCCATGGGCGAAGGCGTTCTTTTCATAAAGTTCTTCTGGCGCTGGATTGCCTCGAACTGTTGCTTCAGGTCATAAAATTGAATGATGAGTTGCATTCGTTCGTCATCTGGTGATGCAGATTGCACAAGGGGAGTCTGATCCCTAATATCACACATATTCGCATCAATAACATCATTATCGACATTAAAATTCCCCGAATTAAGCTGAGTTGGCGGGAGCTCGTCACACGAGCGACCGTCACTCTTGCCGTCCATCCTCGGAATCCCCCGAATCACGTAATTTGGGCACTGCCCCGTACAACCAATCATACGGAGCGATTACCTAGAGCAACCCAAACACGGTTAACGACAGGAAATTCCTCAAGAAATCTATAAATAAGAAATCTATAATAACGAAAAAAAGACCAATCCTCCAAAAATAAACGAAAATCAGTAAACAGAGACATAGAAAAACAATCCTTTGAAGAATTCACCGGGTTCATTACTGAAATTTACCAAATTTACCAGCAATACAAGCTGGCTTCTAACCCCGACTCCAGGCTCAAGATTGCAATGGCTCGCACTAAAGATATTCATCCAGAACGAGCATTAATAATTACCGCAGTGGCTAATCGCACCGACGGTGCGAATAGCTAAAAGCCTATTTACACCACCTACGTTCGCGCATACGCCCAATCAGCCCAGGTACCAGCATTTTACACCGATTTCCGTAAGGCAGGCGAAAGTAAGAGCCAAGATAGTTAACCCTAACTCAGCAATAGAAAGGGCTGTTAATAGTCCACCAGCAAGAGAATAATTTGCAAGTAATAATTATCAGTTACAAAGACGATGTCAATCTATATACATGATAATGTTTAAGAAATGATTCGATAAAATAGGGATTTAATGATGGTTCTGATTGCAAGCGAGGACAAGAAATTAGTTAAAAAATCTTTAGTGTATTGACAAAAAGGCTACAGAAATTACTTAAATTCTTTTATTTAACAGAGAAATTTTTATGCAAACTTAGACGCCTTATAGCAAAGGACTGCCAGAATTTATTATTCAATAAGAAAACTTACTAAAAATTATAATATTCTTATATATTCATCATTTTTTCAGTATCCACTCGTGTTTATAGGTTCAAATGCCATATTTCAAAATCAAAGTTATTTATGAAATAAAACCTTATACAATCTGATAAATCATTTCTGTGTGCAAATTTTTAAATCTAAATCTCTTACATTAATTTTTTTGTCTTTTAAATTACATCCCAATATTTATTTCAATTCAGTTTATTAATGTGCTTGAACTAATACTTCTAAGTTCTTTGAAGTACATTATGTGTCATGAAAATGCCAAATATTTCCATAAAAAAATATACAGGCATACAGAATTGTTATTAACAAGTATTATGTGATTAATTAGTCATTTAATAGTTGATTTAATCGCTTATTTCATGTCTAAATTTTCTGCACAGAAAACCTCTGTCTAATTTTTATTATCTTTCCACGGACGAAGATTTTCAGAGAGGAATGAATTAAAGTCTTGATTGCGCAAAACACATCTTTAAAGCTAAATGTATTCTAAGAAAATCAAAAAAATGTAAACAAGATTTTGTCCGCCCCCCCCCCAAATCAGTCATTTAAACTATTTCAACCGTTCAGGAAAACGATAAACATTGCGAACAATCTACCTCTTTTTATATATACTTTAATAAAAGGAAATGTGTTCCTTCTTTTTATAAGAAAAGGAACCAATTTTGCTTTTTAAACTTTTAGAAAGCAAAATGGTTCTAAAAGTTTAGAGTCTCCAACGCTTAAAAAGTGATAAACTCACTACTAAAAGACTCACTACAACTCTTAGCGGTTCGCGTACGTAGAATCCGTTATGGATCTAACAGTTCAATGCACATGCGTGGTCAATGGTGGTGCGAATAGCTTAAGCGGCTAAACGCACCGCTGGTACGAATAGCATCGGCCGCATTTTACGCCGATTTCCGTAAGGCAGGCGGTAGTGAGAGCGAAGGTTGTTAACCCTAACTCAGCAATAGAAAGATTTGTTAGTAGTTCACCAGCAAGAGAATAACTTGCAAGTAATAATTATCAGTTACAAAGACGAAGTCAATCTACATACATGAAAATGTTCAGGAAATGATTAGATAAAATAGGGATTTAATGATGGTTCTGATTGCAAGCGAGGACAAGTAATTAGTTAAAAAAATCTTTAGTGTATTGACAAAAAGGCTACAGAAAATACTTAAATTCTTTTATTTAACAGAGGAATTTTTATGCAAACTTAGACCTGCTCTTATAGCATAGGACTGTCAGAATTTATTATTCAGTAAGAAAACTTACTGAAAATGATAATATTCTTATATATTCAGCACTTCTTCAGTATCCACGCAGGTTTATAGGTTTAAATCCCATATTTCAAAATTAAAGTTATTTATGAAATAAAGCCTTACAAAATCTGATAAATCATTTGTGTGTGCAAATTTTTAAATCTAAATCTCTTACATTAAATTATAACTGTTTTTTAAATTACATCCCATTGTTTATTTCAATTTAATTGATTAATGTGTTTGTACTAATATTTCAAAGTTCTTTCAAGTACTTTTTGTGTCCTGAAAATGCCAAGGAATTCCATAAAAAAAATAAGCAGGCATACAGAATAATTCATTTAATATTTCATATAATCGCTTTTAACTTATTTCATGTCTAAATTTTCTACACAGAAATCCGCTGTCTAATTTTTAGTATCTTTTATCGGACGAAATTTTTCAAAGAGGAATGAATTAAAGGCATGATTGAGCAAAACACATCTTTAAAGCTTAATGTATTGTAAGAAGTATAAAAAATGTCAGCACGATTTCCCCCCCTTTAAATCAGTCATTTAAACTCTTCAAACCGTTCAGGAAAAGGATAAACATTGCGAACATAAAAATCTGCCTTTTTTATATATACTTTAATAAAAGGAAATGCGTTCCTTCTTTTTATAAGAAAAGGAACCAATTTTCCATTCTAAACTTTTGAAAGTCGCCAACGCTTAAAAAATGATAAACTACGCCAAGGTAGAAACCCGCCTTTTACAACTCAATGCGCATGCGTGCTTAATGTTGGTGCGAATAGCTTAAGCGGCTAATCGCACCGGTAATGCGAATAGCAACGGCCAATAATTACGCCCATAAGGCTAATCCAAATACCATGCAACATATGAATTATGCCAAGTTTATGTTTTATAATAGTAATGGTATTAAAAATCAAAAGATTGAAATTCAAAACTACATCAACCAGCACAGTCTGGATGTAAATTTATTAAGTGAAACCCACCTCAAATCAAATGACAAATTTAAAATTCCCAACTACAACATCTATAGATCTGACCGTCTTAATAATCGTGGTGGCGGTACAGCTATTCTCATGAAAAAATGTCTGAACAGTACCATCTTTCCTCTTCTCCTTATGAGCTTTGAAGCAAGTGTATCTATTTTGAACAGTGATAATAAAGAATATCTCATCATTGCTGTTTATAAGCCACCCAACAATAGCCTTAACACTCAAGATCTTGACTATATTCTCAAGTTATCCAACTATTATTGAGGGGGACCTAAATTGTTAGGACGCTAACTGGAACTCCAGGCAAAATAATCCAGACGGAATTATTCTTAATAATTACATCATCAACAACCCTGATATCAACATTTATGGTCCAGATGAACCTACTCTTCTTCATCAAATCTCAAATACTTCTGATGTATTAGGCATCTTAATTACCTTCAATGTTCCTCAAATACCTTTTCTCCAAGTGGATAATGAACTTTCTTCAGATCACCTACCAGTACGCTTCACTTTGTATGGCTTAAAGCATGGTCTTCCGCCTATAAAGTGCCGCATTAATTGGGAAAACTATGCTTAACACCTTGAAGAAAACATATCTGCTACCACTAAAATGACCAATAAAAGCGAAATTCATGATGCCACAGTCTATCTTAGCAGTAAAATCAACGAAGCCATCAACCACGCCAAATTTATTCCAAAACAGACTAATTATACGGTCCCACAGAATATTAGACAGAAAATTACAGAGAAAAATAGACTAAGAAAAATTTATCAACGTTGTCACTCCACCCAAGCCAAAAGAAGATTTAATACTGCCAACCGAAACCTCAGAAAACTTATCCAAGAGTACAGAAATAATTGCTGGGATAACTTCATTGAAAGTCTTTCGCACACCGACCATTCTGTGTGGAAAGTTGCTAAAGCTCTCCGAAGCACTCCCTCCAATATTGGACCGATTCTGGATGATAATAATACCAAAATTTACGATCATAAGAAAATTGTCAACCTTTTCGCTGATAACTATGAACAACAGTTTAATATAAATAATTTCCCACACCCGAATGATATTAATATTATCAATCACGTGACCGATTTCCTCTGCAAAGATCCTGAAAATCAAAACAACTCGACTTCTCCCAAAGAAATACAGAAAATTATAAAGAAACTTAATCCAAAGAAAGCATCTGGATATGACAATATCACTAATAAGGCCCTGCTATACCTCCCAAGGAAAGGCATCATCCTTATTACGAATATTTTTAACGCATGTTTAAGACTTGATATATTCCCCAAAAAATTGGAAACACACCATTCTAACTGTCATTAAAATGCCTGGCAAAGCTGGAAATCTCACAAGTAACTTTGGATCGATCAGTCTTCTGCCTGCAATTGCCAAACTTTTCGAAAAGCTTATCGAGTATCGACTCACCACATTTATTAATGAAAATAACATCATCAAAGACCATCAAATTGGATTTCGTCAGGGATTCTCAACGACTCAGCAGATCGCCCGAATCGTAGAATTCATAGGTGAAAATTTTAATAGAAAGGAAGTAGTTGCTGCTATTTTTATGGATGTAGAGAAAGCCTTCAATAAAATTTCTCATCACGGTCTTATGATTAAGCTGATGAACTATAATTTCCCACCTGCCATCATCCATCTAATCGCTGATTTTTTAAAGAACAGAACTTTTCAAGTTAAGATTCAAGATAACTATTCCACCACAAGAAAAATTCACGCGGGTTTACCACAGGGGTCAGTAATTTCCCCGCTTCTCTATAATTTATATACTAATGATCTTCCTAATATTAAAAATATTCTCACTGCATGCTATGCCGATGACACGGCACTTTTATGTCACTCACTTAATCCGTATCATGCAAGAAATAAACTACAGAATGCCATTAATTACATTTCACACTGGTTTAAAGGATGAAAAATTAAAATTAACCCCGAAAAATCAAAAGTGATTTACTTTAAAAAAGGAAATATCCCTCAAGACTGAGAAGAAATTACGATGGACGGACAAATCGTGTCACGTGACCACCAAGTAAAATATCTAGGTGTTAATCTCGACCAGAAGTTAACATTCAAATTTCATGTTAATCAAACACCACTTAACAAATGATGATCTCCGATCTCTCCGACAAAACTTTTCTTCTTTTACTTTTTGTAATAATTTAGACTCAGATTCTTGCACTTTTTCTTTGGGGGGGGTGGACTCAAAATAACTAACCTATAAATTTAATTTACTTGCGCGAAAAAATATTTTCTTTTCCTTCAAAGGTTAAAGAAAATTATAACGATATTCATTTTATGGACTCTTGATAAACGTGACCTTCGAACTTCGACGCCGGCTTCGAACTTTGCGCTGTGGAGACAGATATTTCGCTCATGGGCAGCCGAGCCACTTTTGCTGCGAAGAAGTTTTCCTTCTTAACCAAGGAGGCTAGAATAGCCTCCTCCTTGTTCAATTCTAACCACCTTGTTCTTAATAATACATATTCTTTGCCAGTACCTTCGAGAGTAAAGTCATTTAATCTTTTTTTCCAGTCCCTTGAGAAAGCGTTTAAACCAGATGAGCTAAAATCGGAAATTATTTTGAATATTCTGGGTGAGAGCGAATAATTTAATAGTTTATTTGACTGAAGAAGACATGCGGAATTATGATAAGCTTAGAACAATAGTGTTGAAAGAATTTCAGACAACGCCACAAGAGTGTTATACAGTTTTCAAAAAGCGTAAAAATTACAAAAAGAAGTAAAAGATTACAAAAAAAAAAAAAAAAAAAAGATTACAGAAAGCTATGTTTAATTTGCGTCAAGATGAAATGCTACATTTGAGTATTATTGTCAGATGCGCTAAGTGAGTGATTTTAAATTATTATGTGAATTAATTGCATCAGATGAAATATTCGGTTTATTTGATTGAGAATTGATGACACATATTGCAATTAAACAAGAAGAATCATGTTTGAAACCGCAAAAACTAGGTCGAGATTGTGATATTTATTTAACTTCAAAGGGTAAATGTAAAAGTAAATATAATGTATTTATGAAACCTTCTAGTGGAAACGAAATTCTAGATTCTCACTCAAAATTAATATTTCTAAATTCTCTATAAAGGCAAAAAAAAAAAATGATCTTATCTTTTCTATCTTCCGGATGGCCGAGGAAACATCCATTCTGATTAAACAAAATATGTGTAAATCTCTAATAAACAGAGGAGCGTTATACCACACAACGTTTATTCACGAACACCAAAGCCGAACAGAAACATATACATAATTGACATCACAGTTTCTTTTTACAAACAAACACTACCGCCATCTAAAGATATATAATCCTAAACTTAACACTCCCCCCCCCATGTATCCGTAAACGAATGCATCAATTTTATTGAACTTCAAGATTATAAAGTCTTTCATTTGGTCTTCTAACAACACCCTTATCTAACTGAATATCACAAGATCTAATTCTATCACCTCTTCCGTGAAATAATTCCTTAATCCTACCTATCTTCCAGTTACAGCGTTTCACATTATCTTCTCGTACAAGTACAACATCATTAATTTTAAACACGGGAGAATTCTTTGGAGTTTTTGAAAACATGACTTATCTTAATTCTAACAAATATTCTTTATAAAACCTTTTCCAAAAATGCTCTAATATTAATTGCCTATGCTTCCATTTTTTAATCAACTGAGATCTTGTAGATTCTAGTTTATATTCAGGTGAAGGTAAAACAGTTAATCTAGATCTAGTTATAAAATGAGATGGTGAAAGAAGATCAGGTTCATTTGGTTCATTGTATACATACTTTATAGGTCTAGAATTAATAACAGCTTCAACTTCAACTAAGACAGTATACAGTTCTTCATAATATAAAGAAGCTTTACCTAAGATACGTTTTAAACAAGTTTTTAAAGATCTTACCAAACGTTCCCAGAATCCGCCCCACCAAGGAGCACCTTCTACAATAAATTTCCATTCAAACCCATTTTTACCAAGGAAATTTAGAACCTTTTCATCTTTACATAATTTATACAAATATTTTAATTCACGATCAGCAGTTTTAAAGGTTTTAACATTATCAGAATATATAACTCTACAAATACCCCTACGTGCAAAAAATCTACGTAAGGCTTGAATGAAACACTCTGCACTTAAATTTGATAACAATTCTAAATGGACTCCTCGAGTCACTGCACAGGTAAACAATGAAATATACACTTTTGTACCATCCTTTAAATACAAAGGGCCAGCGAAATCTATGCCACTTTTCTCAAATGGTTGAGCTTTCTCCACTCGGTCAGCTGGAAGAGGAGCCCATATCTCGTGTCCAGCTTTAGCATTATATTTTTTACAAAATCTACAATCATGTAACACAGATTTTACAAAACGTCTAGCTTTTAAAATCCAAAATTTCCCTCTTACTTGCACTAAAGTTTCATTTACACCACTATGAAGTACCTTTTCGTGACAATTCAAAATAATTAAACGAGAAAAATAATTATTTGGTAATATTATAGGCTGAATTTCATCGACATCTAATGATAGTTTCACTAATCTACTTCCAACTCTTAAACAACTCTTTTCATCCATTACTGGATTTAACCCAAACAATTTGGAATTATGAGACAATGGTTTTTTACATTTAACATCATTCAACTCTTCAAAAAATACTCACCTTGTGATAAGATAATCCAATAACACATAGCATTACATATTTCTATTCTGTGACTTTAAATTATTAATGAATCTAAATACATATGACGTGACTCTTAAAAGTTTACCTAAGTCACTAAAGTTTTCTATTTTTAACACAGGTTGTAAAGGTTGAACACTGCTAGTAACTTGAGTCACAACTCTTTCTTCAACACTATCTACTATGTTACAATGCTCGTTCACTTTAGGCCAATTTATTTCATCTTGATGAAGACATGGAGGTCCATGCCACCACACATGATCTACTACAAGATCACTCACTTTAACACCACGTGTGATTTTATCGGCCGGATTATCTGAGCCAGGACAATGATGCCACATGCTCGGGGATGTTTTGTCTTGAATTTCAGACACTCGATTTTGTACGAATGTTTTCCATCGCCGTGGTGAGTTCTTTATCCAATGAAGCACAATAAAAGAATCTGTCCATAAATGAATCTTAGCTTGAGGAAAATACACACGGACTGTAGTTACAAGTCTTGCACCTAACACTGCTGCCATGAGCTCGAGTCTTGGTAAAGATAATTTTTTCAGGAGTGTCACTCTGCTCTTGGCTATCACTAAACTTTTTCACAATATTTTAAGCTACGGAATTTCACGTACACTGCTGCTCCGTAAGAACTTTGAGACGAATCACAAAAACAATGTAGTTCTAGTGTTTCAGGTGTTTCATCAACATCACGAAAATACTGTAAGGATCTTAAGTTTTACTAACGTTTATTTTATTTTAAATCTTTACTATCACTTCTTATTTTCTACTTCCGGCCAGAATTAAAAGCGTTAACTTATTTATGCAAAATTTGTCTGGCGAACGCCAAGTACTTAAGTTGTGGCTTTTTGCCAAGCGAGGGAGAGGAAGGAGTTAGTCGAAGCAGGCCGCTTGCCTTAGAAGGTTTACTCGGTTGCTGTTTGCCTTCCAGGCCAGAGGTTTAATCCTCGTGATAATTTTAAACGTATTGTAGTGTTAACAGTTCTCTGTACTACATACGGCTTCCTGTTAATATCCGGCCAATCTTACACGTAGGCCCTTGTTGATTATTCCAAATTTAAGTTGGAGTTTAGTTATATTTTTATATTATTACGTTCAGACCACAAGTAGTTGGTCTCTGTATTCCGAAGTACGGAAATTATTGTAAAGAGTGAAAAATAAAGGGTTTCGTATACCCTTCCTGTGTATCTTGTCTACTTCCCACATTTATTGAACATAGCTTTAGTAAGCTCCCTGTTCCGAGTCAGGTCTGTGCATGTTCCCAAAGAAAGTAAGACGGAACATTGAACCTGATAGTGGCGCCCAACGAAGAAGAATAACTATGGCCGAGTTTCAAGAACCTGTGCTGCCTGCAGAAGCAGCTCAGAATCCAGAAATGCCAGCTGCCGCCCTGGAAGGATTTGGTTACATCGTCCAGAGCATGCGCGCTTCGATGAAACCAGAAGCAACATTTAATGGAAACTCACCGGTAACCAGTTTTTTGGAAAAATTGGATGACCACTTCATGCTCTACCCGATGCACGAGTTTCAAAAAGTTAGCTTAGCTACCAGCGCTTTGAGGGGCCAAGCGCTTAATTAGTTCAAATGTATAGGCAGAAGTCTCTTGGGTCAAGCAGGAAGTCCCACCTATACTTACGAGAATTTCAAGACTGCCCTAGTAAAAGCCTTCCCTGTCGTAAGGGATCGTGCGAAATTAGAAACGGAACTTTTCAGCATATATCAGCAAAGAATCGAAAATCTCTCAAGCTTTATTTTAAGAAAAATTCACGTCTTCAAACTCTTGTATGGAAACCGTCCGGATCCTGAGATAATTCAAGTGATTTTGTTGAGGTTACTTCCCCAAGTACAAGACTTTATTGAATTAAGAAATCCGACTACACTGGAAAAATTATTTGAGCTAGCAATCCAGTTTGAAAGTAGAAGAACGGCGGACATTGAAAGAAGACGCCAGTATGAAAAACGAAACCAATTTGGTGCGCCAAGACCACAGCAAAGTCAAGCACACGGCTACGGAAGCAAAGCGAATCAGTGGGCAAGGAAACCCGAGCATCCAAAAACAGCCGGCGAACGTCGACAGTTCAATAGCAATCCAGGAAAAAAGTCTCAAGGCCAGTGGAAAAAGAAGGAAAGCATCGAAAAGAAAAATGATTTAAACTAAAACGGATTTCTGCTGACGGGAGGGTGCGGAAATCCGAAGGCCAAGAAAAACCCTCTTCCTTCAAGTTAAATACAGTAATGGTGAAAAATTTGACTCTTCCGAAGATTGAAGTCTTGGTGAATAATATCCCAGCCACCGCACTCCTGGATACAGGCGCGCAGTGTTCCTGTGTGTCAGAAGATTTTTTAGGAAGTATTTTCGTAAATATCGCATATATAATTCGGATAATTAGCTGTGCAAGGAGAAAGATGTAAGTGCATAGGTAAATTACCGCTATACATCCGTATCAAGGACGAACAAGTAAAGGTTATGTTTTTCATAGTAAAGAATCTGCAAGCACATATTATCTTAGGAATAGATTTTCTTTCAGAGGCACAAGCAACGCTGGATTTTAATGAAGCGTCCCTTAAGCTGACGATGAAAGCAGTTCGAGAAGAAAAGGCTGAACCGCCGATGTTAAACCTTGACCACCTGCCTAATGAAGAGCAACGAAGAATCCGACAAGTGGTAAGTGAATTTGCTTCGTTATTTAGTGATATTCCAGGATTTACTCAGGTTACTAACCATAGTATTGACACCGGAGATTCAATGCCAGTTCGCCAAAAAGCATACCGGTATGATAAGAATAAGAAAAAATTATAGAATGGCATATCACCGATATGCTATGTAAAAAGATCATAACGCCCATCTCAAGTAGTTATGCTAGCCCGGTGGTTTTATGTAAGAAAAATAATGACAATCCATTGACACATCCAAAAAGGTGGTTCGCGATTGACTACCGTAAATTAAACTCCATAACTAAATATCCGGTATATCCGTTACCTATTATTGAAGAAATTCTAAGGAACATAACATCGACCAAATATATGACGACTTTAGACTTAACGACTGGTTATTTTCAAATAGGGCTTAGGCCTGAGGACGTGCCTAAGACTGCTTTTATAACCAAGTCTGGCACTTATGCATTTCTGCGTATGCCGTTTGGCCTTTCAGGGGCACCGGCAACATTTCAGCGATGTATGGACATTGTGTTAAGGCCTGTTCTTGGAAAGTCCACATTTATCTATTTAGACGATATCATTATTACTAGTGATAATCTCGACCAACATGTACAGGATTTAAGACAGGTGTTTTCTTTATTAAATGAGGCCGGTCTAAAAGTTAATGTCGAAAAGTGAAAATTTGCAGCCCCTGAATTAAAATATTTAGGTTACAAAATATCTCAGAAAGGAATCGAGACAGACGAATCAAAAATAATTGCTGTACAAAAGTATCCGACTCCAAACACGGCGAAGAAGCTCTCTTCTTTTCTAGGACTTTGTTCATATCATAGGTCCTTTATAAAAGATTTTGCAGCTATTGCTGAACCATTGTTAAAATTAAAAAGGAAAAACGCAAGATTCTCGTGGACGGCCGAAGCCAATAGTGCGTTCGAAAAATTAAAGCAAGCATTAACGAAGCCCCTGTGTTGAAATTTCCTGAAAAGGATGAGAATTTAGAAATTTCAGCGGATGCTTCGGATTATGCGGTAGGAGCGGTACTTTCACAAAATCAGCAGCCCGTGGCATTTTTTAGCCGAACTTTAAATCAAACACAAAGAAACTATTCCGCGACCGAGAGAGAGGCACTTGCAGTTCTGTTAGCAGTGCAAAAGTTCCGAGTCTATTTTGGAAAGGCGCCAATAACAGTGTACTCTGATCATGCGGCGGTAACTAGATTGTACTCAGGGAAAAACTTATCCCCAAGGTTAATAAGATGGGCACTCAAGCTACAAGAATATAATCTGGTAATCAAGCATACCCCCGGAAAGGAAAATATCGTAGCAGATGCCCTATCCAGAATTAAAATACATGAAGAAGGTAATACTGTAAAGGTGGCAATGCTCATAGCATGTACAATAAATTCCCGAGAAACTATAACAACCGAACTGTGTAAGGATCCTGAGTTTGGAAGCATTTATGAGTATTTAAAGGATCCTGAAAATTTTAGCCACCAAGATATTGTGGCGATAAGAAATAGGGCGGCCCATTACGAACTAATAGATGGTCTATTATTTTATACAAAAACTACGAATTCCAACAACGAATTTCGACCTGTTATCCCAGCTAGTCTTAGATTAAATATCCTGCAGGAGTTGCATGACAGACCTTTAGCTTCTCATGCTGGTATTCGAAAAACTATACAACGCGTACGCGAGGCAGTCTATTTTCCTGAAATGCAAAAGTTAACAAGGGCGTATGTCCAGTCCTGCCCAACATGTCAAGCAGTTAATTATATTAATTTCCGCCCGGCCGGGTTTCTAAATAGTATTAAATCCGAATTTCCAAATGAAATAATTGGCATCGATTTATTGGGCCCTTTCCCAAAAAGTCAGTTAAATAAAAGTCGCTATGTCCTTGTTATGGTTGATCATTTTAGTAAGTGGACCGAAATTGTTCCCTTAAAACGAGCCTCCGCGAAATTAGTTACTGATTCTATTTTAAATAAATATATTTTAAAATACGGGGCGCCCCTAAAAGTTATATCGGATAATGGTCCTCAATTTGTAAGTAATGTATTTGAAGACATGTGCCAAAAACTGGGCATACGTCATTTAAAAATGGTCCCGTATCGGCCGCAATCAAATATAGCGGAACGGGTCAATAGAAATATAGTGAAAATTATCCGTAGTTATGTTAAAAATTTTCATAAAAGCTGGGATAACTATGTCAATGAATTTGCTTTCGCCCTTAGGACCGCAAAACATGATACAACGGGCAAAACTCCTGCTGAGTTATTTTTAGGCAGAAAGATTATAACGCCGTTAGATAAATTATTTTATGTGCAACAAAGAGCCCCAGAATTTAAAATGGGTGATATAGAAAAATTAATTAAAGAAGCAAAAAAGAATACTGAAGTAGCACAGAGAAAACAGAAGCTTTATTATGATATGAAACGACGGGGAGTAACTTATAAAGTAGGGGATGAAGTGTTAAAATTAAGCATTCACTTTCTTCAGCACCACAAGATAAAACTGCCAAATTTTTTCCACTATTTGAAGGACCATATGTCATAGAAAAAATAACTCACGCTGTAGTGGTGTTAAAAGCCAGAAATGGTGAAACATGCTCCGCAAACATTGATCAAATAAAACCCTACTATGATCGTAATAAAATGCAAATTTTCAAAGATCTTTTGCAGGATCCGGCACGGCAGACACGGCAGGCACAAGCTCCAGAGGTGGAACAACGTCAAGCACAAGGACAAGCCATTAGGAGGCAGGAGCAATTGAAAAGAAAGTTTCCCCGTTGGAAAATTGAAGGTAACAAGAAAAAGAAGCCGTTCCACCGACCAGAAAAAAGAGCTCACGAACACCCCCAGAATGAAGAAGGGAGAAGTACGACGAATGCAAAGAAAGCCAGGAGAAATAATGGCAACTATAACCCGGCTCCCAAACGGAAGATCGACTCATAGGACAGGACTCTCCGCAGCAAATGTCGCCGAACTGCGGAAGGGCCACTAGCGGCGGAGGAAAAGATACAAGGAAAATTTGAACGGCCAGCAACGAGGTCCAAGCAAGAACACGAAAGAAGTTTCCCGGTTTCGCCAAGACCAGCTGCCATCAAACGGCCAAGACCACAGGCAGAGGCGAAAAAGAAGGTATTCAAGGGTGACCGAACTGGAGGAAAAAGAAAGCTTCTAGAGGAAGAAACTGAAGGGCGAGCCCGCACAAGAAGGAGGATAAATCAAACCAGAATCTGCGCTACCTTCCAGGACTGGGCTCAGAAAAGAATGTCCGAATATCACAAAGATAAGTAAAATTTTATGTTACTTTGCAAACTTAAGTTAATCTTTCATTCTTACTGCAAGTGGCAGATTTCAAGAAGTTTTACCTCATGTGAGGTCTACCTTTATCGCCAAAAAGGCGAGAAATGAGTTGTTACCGATTTTGGTATTATGTTTTTCAATTACTCGCGCGTAAAACTAAAGTTGATGTATAATAGGAATGTGTAAATACTTAAATATTGTAAAAGTTATTGTATAAATTTTATTTAAAACATTCTGGCAAGAAAGAAGTTTTAGTCTGAAAGACTTTTTGAAATGTAGTATTTCAATGTAGAAGAATTGGCACTTGCTTTGAAAAGAATAGAAGTTAACAATGTACTACTAATGTATGTTTTAAAATGCGTAAAATTAACGGCATGTTAATATGTTCTTATATACAATGTGAACTGTTATTTTAAATGTTAAGAAATACTATGATATGGTAAAAGTGAAAGTAATGAAAAAAAAAAATTAAAACTTACTCGTGTGACTGAAAAAAGACAATTATGGTGAATATGTGGTAAAGGTTGAATGAATGTAGTTAGGCTCTCTGACGCTACATTTCAGAGTTAGCCACTTTCAGAATAGTACCTCAGGGTTTAGAGTTGAAGATAGGGTGTGTTACGAGGTCTTGTCATGTTGAATTTTAACACGTTAGTGTTTTGATTGTAGGAGGCAGTGTTGAACACGTATACATAAACACATTCGTGTTTGGTGTTCTTTTACAACACATGTCAGAGAGCACGGGGAGAGATAATTAAAATAGTCATGAATGAAATAAGAATGTTAAGAGAAATATAAATATGCATGTTACTTGCCATTTCATTGTGTAACATTTCATTAAACTAGTTTTCCTTTCAGATCTCTGGAAGGAACCAGATTTGAATAACAGCTCCTGTTTAGATGCAGTACAGATGAAAAATTGGGTGTCCATGGAGCTGCTATTGTAAAAACAAATTTTTTTTTAAATTTCTAGTTTCTAGTGAGAAATGTTTGTAAAAGATTGGCCTCGCGTTAGATTCCAGAGCTAAAAGTTTTCAACAAGGTCGTTTTAGACCTCAGTTTCAAACTAATTAACTCTGGCGGGAAGTATGTAAAGATCTTAAGTTTTACTAACGTTTATTTTATTTTAAATATTTACTATCACTTCTTATTTTCTACTTCCGGCCAGAATTAAAAGCGTTAACTTATTTATGCAAAATTTGTCTGGCGAACGCCAAGTACTTAAGTTGTGGCTTTTTGCCAAGCGAGGGAGAGGAAGGAGTTAGTCGAAGCAGGCCGCTTGCCTTAGAAGTTTTACTCGGTTGCTGTTTGCCTTCCAGGCCAGAGGTTTAATCCTCGTGATAATTTTAAACGTATTGTAGTGTTAACAGTTCTCTGTACTACATACGGCTTCCTGTTAATATCCGGCCAATCTTACACGTAGGCCCTTGTCGATTATTCCAAATTTAAGTTAGAGTTTAGTTATATTTTTATATTCTTACGTTCAGACCACAAGTAGTTGGTCTCTGTATTCCGAAGTACGTAAATTATTGTAAAGAGCGAAAAATAAAGGGTTTCGTATACCCTTCTTGTGTATCTTGTCTACTTCCCACATTTATTGAACATAGCTTTAGTAAGCTCCCTGTTCCGAGTCAGGTCTGTGCATGTTCCCAAAGAAAGTAAGACGGAACATTGAACCTGATAATACCACCGAGGTATCTGGATGTTAGGTAGATCACATAGTTGCCTATACCATTTGCTCCACTAGTCTTGCAATTCTGGTGGGATAATTTCATCCCAATCAACACCTTTCAGCCATAAATCCTGAAACAGAACTTTTGCTTGAATAACATATGGAGCAAGAAACCCAGTAGGATCGAAGATTTTTGAAGCAGCTTTTAAAACACAACGTTTTGTTTGGTCATTTGACTGGATGAAATCAATAACGTCTTGTGCATTAAAACAGAAGATATCCTTAATTGTATTCCATTGAAGTCCAAGAATCTTTGAGGGGGAATCACAGTCAGGCAATTTAAAGCTAACGAAGTTGTCACTTGATTTATACTGGTTTTTTACAGTATCCGAATTAGAATTCCATTTGGTCAAAGTCATTGATGCCTTTTTCATTATATCATTGGCTTCATGATATATCTGTATAGCTTCCTCCTCCGTATCTGATCCACAAATAAAATCGTCAACATACATGAAGTTTTCTAACATTTCTACAGTTCTGGGATGTATGTCTTCAAATTTCTTTAAATGATGCTTAATGCAAGCACCCAGCAAAAATGGACTTGATTTTGCTCCAAAAATTACACGACACATCCGATAAACTTGAATTCTCGGATTGCTCAAACTTGAATTCTCATCAATCCACAAAAATCGCATTGAATCCCGATCTTCAGGTGCAACAGAAATTTGCAAAACGCTTTCTCAATATCTGACGTAAATGCAATTCGATGAAGTCGAAAATTTATTAGAACTTTCAAAAGTTCAGGAAGAAGATTTGGTCCTTGTAGTAAATTATCATTTAGAGATTCATGATTTTTTTTTCCTTTGAAGAAGCATCATAAACAATGCAAAGTTTTGTAGAATTATGATCTTCACGGATGACAGCACGGTGAGGTATGTAGTAAGTCGTCTCCCAGATGGAGTACCAAGATCGACCTTTTCTATGATTTCTTGCTTAAGCTGATAGTCAATCACTTCTTTATATTGCGCATAAAAGTTCAAGTTTGATTTAAATTGTTCGATCAGATTTAAAAATCGTCTTTCAGCATTCTTAAAATTGTCTCTTAAAGTCACATTCTGATCTTTCCATGGAAGTCTAACTTCGTATCTATCACCCTTTTCTGTAATCGAGTTGTTAAATATTTGCAAGGCCATTTCATTTTGTTCTTCGTCAGAAATATTTTTAATTCCTATAGATACAATATCCCAAAACGATTCGACGCTTTTTAGAAGTTTCTCTTCTACAATTACGTTTAAACACGCATCATGGATTTCAAAGTCTGATGAAGAAAATCTGCCTTGTATGCCCCACCCAAACAAGGTTTTCATCGCTACGGCATTTCTGTTTATCCTTTTTATTTCTTCGCTTGCTATTTTCCACATAATGTCCGCGCCGATTAAAACGGAAATATGACTCATTCCATCGGCGCCGCCGCAGTCTGTCAAAGTGACGCCGAATGCCTGGAGTTTGGATTTCATTTCTACATCTGGTACCCGTATATCGGCATTTGTTATGACTGGTACTTCAATGACTTATTTAGAGATTTATGGATTTTTCAGGGTCATTAATATTACGGAGAGTAAGTTCAACTTTCTTTCGACGCCAATATTTTCCGTTCTTTTCACCGAAGGTATGCAGATTTAAAACAGTTTCTCCTTTCACTGGTAACTGTAATTTTCTTGATAAATCTTCTCGAATTGCAGAGATTTGGCTACCGCCGTCAAGAAGACATCTCACAATACAATTCTTATTTCTGCCCTCAGCCACAGCATACACCGTTTGAAGCATAATATTAGATCCAGTTTTGGCAGAAGAATTTTGAGCTATTTCTGCCGATGTTTCGGTTTCCTTATTTTTTACACTGGAGACAGCTGATGTGGGATTTACACACACACTTTCATGATGTTTACCGCGGCACTTTTTGAAGGAAAACTGTTTGTTCTTACAGTTGATAGCTAAATGTTTACATCCAAAACACAGAAAACATTTTCCTGTACGTTTCAAAATGTTGCGTTTCTCTTCAGAGTTCACCTCAGTACATTTATATCTCGTATGGTCTTCTTTATCACAAAATATACATTTGTATCCAATTGTTGATAAAGCTGAAGCAGTCGGAACTTTCGGTTTATAATTCGGATAAACTTTCGTGCGTTGTTCATTTTGACGAAAGTATGGTTTCTGATTCGTTTTCGCAGAGTTCATTAAACTTGCAGCTTCTTGACAGTTAACTTCTTTTTTTAAGAATTCTATAAGTTCCTTTATATCAAATCCTGCTTCCATATTTCGACTTCGATTAAATTCCAAATTTAATTCCTCTGGAAATTTCTGCAAAATGATAGGACAGAGAATATTTCCATAACTTCCAGAAGTAACGTTTAACGATCCTAAACTTCGAATGTTGACTTCGCATTCATCGTACAGCTTATGCAGTGCTTTAACATTTGAAATGTTTCCCACTGGTTCAAGGGATAATAATTTATTCATATGCGAGGTGATAACAACATCTTGTCTTCCAAAACGTTCTTTCAATATTTCTACTGCGGAATCATAATTCTGGTCACTTAAAGCGAAACCGGAAATGGCAGCTAAAGCATTACCTCCAAGCAAGGATTTTAGGTACGCAAATTTTTCAGGTTTTCTCTATCCACTATGATTATGAATTGTATTTTCGAATTGGTTCCAAAAGTCTAACCATTTACACGAATCTCCGTAATAAGTTCCGATTTGCAGACGTGGCAACTTCACTGTTTTCGCTTCAACTGGAAGTGCAACATTAGCCGTTTCGTTCTGATGAACTGTTCTAGAAGATTCCGAATTCTTCTTCAAAAATCTTTGCATTCTTTCTCTCCATATAACAGTTTTATCCTGGTATTCTTGGCTTAAGGTAACTTCATTTTCAATCTCCTCCGAAGTTACTTTCGTTTCGATTTCTGAATCTAAACTTTTCAGTTCGTTGATTTTCTCAATTAACTGTTCATATAAATCCTCGATTATCTCAATTTTCTCATTTAGCGGAATATTATTTCCTAAATTCGTTTCGACTTTGGTTATCAGTTTCGTAGTTAATTGCCTTATAACCGATCGCTTCTTTTTCAAATTTTCAAGAACGCCCTCCATTTTCGAACTATTCAGTCTGTCGATTTTCTGATTCGTAATAATCCCGGTTTGCAGGCACCATAAACAAAATATGTGTAAATATCTAATAAACAGAGGAGCGTTATACCACACAACGTTTATTCACGAACACCAAAGACGAACATTGGCAATCTAAAGATATATAATCCTAAACTTAAGACTGATCGTTGAACTATCTAAATTCAAAGATTCTTCAAAATATTGACACTTAGACTTCTGTGAAACATAAATAGATTATATTTATACACAATTAATAGACTACGTTTAGATGAACATTACGCTCTTTCCTTCATACAATCTTTCTAGTTCTTGTTCTGGTTCTAGCTAAATGCAAATCAGAGTTCTATGTACGTTTTTGTTTTGATTATTCTAGATTTTAGATGTAACGGCGCTGACAGTCCAGAGTTTAGATGTAACATCTTCTCCCACCATTGAGGTCCGACGGTACGGAGGAACTCAATATACACAGGTCCAGTCGATGAGGGAGACCAACAACTCTTCCAGCTCTGGTTATCACGTGAGGACTTGAAGCAGGTTCTGAAACACAATCAGCCTGACCAGTCGTAGGGTTGTTTCTATCTCGAGATGTTCTGCCGTGGAACAGAGGACCAGCAGATTCGGGAATAGAGATCTCCGACGGGGAAAGCCGGGCCACTGGAGGAAGCAGAGTTCATTTCTTATCTTGACCCTCGTTAGTCAAACTTTTCCGTCTATACTGGGAAAAAGCTCGATTATGTTGGCTAAACACTAATGAGTGCGGCGTCTCTGGCTATCTTCCAACAGAACGACATCGCCTACTTGACACTGTTGATATTTTCCCCTCTTTATCGCATGTTGTCTCAACTGACCAAGATATTCACTACGAAATCTGTTTCTTAGATCACGTCTTATTCTCTGTCGATATTTGGATCAGCGGTTTAGTTCTTGGTAGTCTACGCAGTCAATATCAGGAACTCCTGATGACGCCAATTCATAAAGGAACATCACAGGGGTCAATGGTGAAGGATCTTGATTATCTTTTGATACGTATGTGATATGTCGTGTATTAATCATTTGTTCACAGTCACATAATATAATATATAACTCTTCGTAATTTAAGGAAGTTCGGCCTTATATTCTTCTTAAAAATTTTCTTTCATCATTCACACAAGCCTCTCCCGCCAGGTAGCAGTCGGAGGTTTGAATTTTCATCGTGTCCTTTAAATAGAAACAGCTGAACATATGGCGTTCTACTTCACTTTCTTAAGAACACTGTTAGTCCGTACCAAATTAGTTCCGTTGTTGGAATATATTGCATAAGGTCTACCTCTTCTAGCAATGAATCTAGACTATCCAAGCTTTAGATCCATCACGAAGATAGAGAGGATCTGCTAGATCTACATCGACGACTTCAAAAACGGCCCTTTCTCTAAGTTTGAATTCGGGTGGAAATCCTGGCTCGACTACTACTCTTTGTGTAGCAAATCTTTTACATCTTACACATTTCCTGATAATATTTGATAATATTTCGAACAGTTTTTCTGGATTTTATATCCAAAATTTTTCTCTAAAATTTGCCATTAAAATGCTGATAACAGCATGCTGGAGTTCTACATGTGTCTCATAAATTAGTCTCTAAACAAGAGGGTGTTTTAAAGGTAAAATGAGAGGATATTGGAAATTTTCTTCATCTTAACGCTGTAGGACGTCCGTTTTCGCTCTGAAAATTCCATTTCGTCTACGATTAGTCTCAAAGCACGAACAGTGGAGTCTTTTATGCATGTAAATGATTCTTTCTGTTCCAAACCTACAAAGTGTCTTTTCAGCATTCTCAAATTCATCAACTGAGATATCAGGGATTAGGTCTTTGATGGCTGTCTTTTGATGGCTTTACTGTGGAAGACGACGTATTTTGGGACAACTCGATTTGATATTTGCGATTTGAAGTTCTTTCTCCAACTGCGCTAGTTTGATTTGATCTAACTCTACCTTTGTTTCGTTTTCAAGTTTTTGTAACGCAGTTTGTGACTTGTTTTTGGCTTTGAGTTTTTTTCCCTTGCTTAAGCGCGTAATCAGCTACGCTTTTACTAACTCTTGATAAGTTTTCAAAACTTTATTATTTCTTTATAAAAGTTTTTAAAATAACAATTTTCACATCTTTCGCAACGGTTAGATCTAACTCCGCAGCGAAAGCTTTAAACTCTTCTTTCCTTAATTTAGCTCCGATGATAATGAGAGTGATAGAGTGGACACTGAGAGAATACACGAAGAAACCATGGAATTTTGAGATAAGTATCCTTCTTTCATCTAAACTAAATCAAATCTAAGTGCTTTTAAATTTATTAATATAATTGTTCACCAGTTTTTAGCGTTAAATAATGCTTGAAATTGCTCATTGCTTGCGTCTCTTTTTGTGGTAACAATTCCAAACAGGCGCTAACTTCGTTGTCAGTTCTTGTTTGTCAACAATTCTCCCTTCTGAGCCCGCCCTACTATACAGGTTAAGCCCTATCTACTAGTATAAGGCCTTAGTCCTGTCTTGTTTTGAGGTATTTCCACTTTCCAGAGAGGGAAAATGGAGATTTTGCGGAGCGTGTAGGTGTGTGTATTTAATTATGGCAAAGCACACTAGGGCTATCTGCCTAAGAGGAGGGATGCCTTTCGTGGAGGACTTTCTAAGGGAAACTGGCTCGTATACATGTTACACATGGGGAAAACCACGAAAACACCCATGCAGCCAGCCCGTTCGCGGAATTCGAACCTCGGACCGAACTACCAGTGTTCAGCGACTTTACCGCTCGGCCGCTGGTGAGCTGATTTTGCGGAGCGACGTGTATATTAGGTTGCGCTATGCGCTATTTCGCTCTCCGATCTTTTTTTTTTTTTCCCCTGAGATCGCTTAAATATTTTTTTGCCTTTAAATATTATACCTCATCGATTTTTTTTTCTCAAACTGTTATTTTCTATCTGTTTAATGTCTTTTTCTTCATTGCCTTAAATAAATTCTTAGAATTATGAGATAATATAAATACTGTTTTCTTCAATGTGTTAAACTAGCATTAATTAACAAGTAATAAATTATGATAGCAAACTGACAATAAATAAACTTGTAATAAATTATGATAAATATATTAATAAATACCACCGATCTATGTTTATTGTCTTTAGTTATTTTAGTTAAAGCAATATATATTTTTGTCTGATGTTATGGGTCTTTTGCTGTGTGTCTCAGGATGAAAGCATACATATTGCCTTGTATTCCATGTTCAATACCATGAATACGAAGCATCTCAACACTAACCTTTCCCCCCCCATCATCACATCTATTCAGCCTTAGCAAACATACTCAGTGTGAGACACTATTTATTGCAAATGATCACAGCTTCCTCTCCTTTTGACTACACCCATGGACACAATAATATTTTTAGGATATTATCTACTACTTTTCCTTATCTTTTTATCCGCGATTAAATTCGCATGTAGGTATGGCGGAAACATGACGAAAAATGTAGTCACAAAGCGGAATAAATTATAAAAATATTTGTGGCAACACAAACTTTCTGATTATTACTGTTTCAGAAAGCAGCTATATTATGTAGTCAGCTGTAAAACGTTGGTAGTAATTGCTTGTAAAATAAATAAGTTATGCAGATTCTTGCAACAGTCACCTATTCGAACATTTTATGGGTTTTAAGGTGTATGAGTCCCCTTAAGAGAGGAATTTTTATGCAAACTTTGACGTCTTATAGCATAGGACTGTCAGAATTTATTATTCAATAAGAAAACTTACTAAAAATTATAATATTCTTATATATTCATCATTTTTTCAGTATCCACTCGTGTTTATAGGTTCAAATGCCATATTTCAAAATCAAAGTTATTTATGAAATAAAATTTATTTATGAAATAAAACCTTATACAATCTGATAAATCATTTCTGTGTGCAAATTTTTAAATCTAAATCTCTTACATTAATTTTTTCTGTCCTTTAAATTACATCCCATTATTTATTTCAATTTAGTTTATTAATGTGCTTGAACTAATACTTCAAAGTTCTTTGAAGTACTTTATGTGTCATGAAAATGACAAACATTTCCATAAAAAAATAAACAGGCATACAGAATTGTTATTAACCAGTATTATGTGATTAATTAGTCATTTAATAGTTGATTTAATCGCTTATTTCATGTCTAAATTTTCTACACAGAAAACCTCTGTCTAATTTTTATTATCTTTCCACGGACGATGATTTTCAAAGAGGAATGAATTAAAGTCTTGATTGCGCAAAACACATCTTTGAAGCTAAATGTATTCTAAGAAAATCAAAAAAATGTAAACAAGATTTTGTCCCCCCCCCAATCAGTCATTTAAACTATTTCAACCGTTCAGGAAAACGATAAACATTGCGAACAATCTACCCTTTTTTATATGTACTTTAATAAAAGGAAATGTGTTCCTTCTTTTTATAAGAAAAGGAACCCATTTTAGAAAGCAAAATGGTTCTAAAAGTTTAGAGTCTCCAACGCTTTAAAAATGATAAACTACGCCAAGGTAGTAACCCGCCTTAAAAAAAAAAAAAAAAAAAAAAAAGGCCTCCCTACAATTCTTAGGCAGTTCGCGTACGTCGAATCCGTTATGGATCTAACAGTTCAATGCACATGCGTGGTCAATGGTGGTGCGAATAGCTTAAGCGCCTAAACGCACCGCTGGTGCGAATAGCATCGGCCGCATTTTACGCCGATTTCCGTAAAGCAGGCGGTAGTGAGAGCGAAGGTTGTTAACCCTAACTCAGCAATAGAAAGGTTTGTTAGTAGTTCACCAGCAAGAGAATAATTTGCAAGTAATAATTATCAGTTACAAAGACGAAGTCAATCTATATACATAATAATGTTCAGGAAATGATTAGATAAAATAGGGATTTAATGATGGTTCTGATTGCAAGCGAGGACAAGTAATTAGTTAAAAAAATCTTTAGTGTCTTGAGAAAAAGGCGACAAAAATTACTTAAATTTCTTTATTTAACAGAGGAATTTTTATGCAAACTTAGACCTATTCTTATAGCATAGGACTGTCAAAATTTATTATTCAATAAGAAAACTGACTGAAGATGATAATATTCTTATATATTCATCATTTTTTCAGTATCCACTGATGTTTATAGGTTCAAATGCCATATTTCAAAATCAAAGTTATTTATGAAATAAAACCTTATAAAATCTGATAAATCATTTCTGTGTGCTAATTTTTAAATCTAAATCTCTTACATTAATTTTTTTCTGTCTTTTAAATTACATCCCATTATTTATTTCAATTTAATTGATTAATGTGTTTGTACTAATATTTCAAAGTTCTTTGAAGTACTTTTTGTGTCGTGAAAATGCCAAGGAATTCCATAAAAAAAAATAAGCAGGCATACAGAATAATTCATTTAATATTTCATATAATTGCTTTTAACTTATTTCATGTCTGAATTTTTTACACAGAAATCCGCTGTCTAATTGTTAGTATTTTTTATCGGACGAAATTTTTCAAAGAGGAATGAATTAAAGGCATGATTGAGCAAAACACATCTTTAAAGCTAAATGTATTCTAAGAAGTATAAAAAATGTCAGCACGATTTCCCCCCCTTTAAATCAGTCATTTAAACTATTCATACCGTTCAGGAAAAGGATATACATTGCGAACATAAAAATCTGCCTTTTTTATATATACTTTAATAAAAGGAAATGTGTTCCTTCTTTTTATAAGAAAAGGAACCCATTTTCCATTCTAAACTTTTGAAAGTCGCCAACGCTTAAAAAATGATAAACTACGCCAAGGTAGAAACGTGCCTTTTACAACTCAATGCGCATGCGGGGTTAATGTTGGTGCGAATAGCTTAAACGGCTAGTCGCACCAGTGGTGCGAATAGCATCGGCCAATAATTACGCCCATACGGCTAATCCAAATACCATGCAACATATTAATTATGCCAAGTTTATGTTTTATAATAGTAATGGTATTAAAAATCAAAAAATTGAAATTCAAAACTACATCAACCAGCACAGTCTGGATGTAATTTTATTAAGTGAAACCCACCTCAAATCAAATAACAAATTTAAAATTCCCAACTACAATATCTATAGATCTGACCGTCTTCATAATCGTTGTGGCGGTACAGCTATTCTCATGAAAAAATGTCTGAACAGTACCATCTTTCCTCTTCCCCTTATGAGCTTTGAAGCAAGTGTATCTATTTTGAACAGTGATAATAAAGAATATCTCATCATTGCTGTTTATAAGCCACCCAACAATAGCCTTAACACTCAAGATCTTGACTATATTCTCAAGTTATCCAACTATTATTGAGGCGGACCTAAATTGTAAGGACGCTAACTGGAACTCCAGGCGAAATAATCCAGACGGAATTATTCTCAATAATTACATCATCAACAACCCTGATATCAACATTTATGGTCCAGATGAACCTACGCTTCTTCATCAAATCTCAAATACTTCTGATGTATTAGACATCTTAATTACCTTCAATGTTCCTCAAATACCTTTTCTCCAAGTGGATAATGAACTTTCTTCAGATCACCTACCAGTACGCTTCACTTTGTATGGCTTAAAGCATGGTCTTCCGCCTATAAAGTGCCGCATTAATTGGGAAAACTATGCTTAACACCTTGAAGAAAACATATCTGCTACCACTAAAATGACTAATAAAAGCGAAATTCATGATGCCACAGTCTATCTTAGCAGTAAAATCAACGAAGCCATCAACCACGCCAAATTTATTCCAAAACAGACTAATTATACGGTCCCACAGAATATTAGACAGAAAATTACAGAGAAAAATAGACTAAGAAAAATTTATCAACGTTCTCACTCCACCCAAGACAAAAGAAGATTTAATGCTGCCAATCGGAACCTCAGAAAACTTATCCAAGAGTACAGAAACAATTGCTGGGACAACTTCATTGAAAGTCTTTCGCACACCGACCATTCTGTGTGGAAAGTTGCTAAAGCTCTAGATATGATATTTTCTACTACTTTTCCTTATCTTTTTATCCGCGATTAAATTCGCATTTAGGTATGGCGGATAAAAACCGGTATTTTGATTTGTGATCTGACTTCGTCCATCCAAAAATGGAGTTGCTTAGCTTTTGCGAAATGTTTGATTTTGTTCAAGGAGGCGTAAATTCTCGCTATATTACTGAAGCAGAGAGAATTTTAAAAAGCGCATCATTTGGTAAAGCACGGAATTTTACTTGAAAAACCCAATGTACAAATTTTGACTTCCTATTGAAGGGTAAGTTCTATAGTGTAATGATCGCATGAAATCGACGGACATTTCATTGTTGAAAAAGGAAAAATAATTAATTTTTTTTAAAAACATTTCTTGTTCATGGAAAGGAGGAATTGCTGGCTGTTGTAAGCATTGTGTCGCTGTTTTGATTTTAACGTTCACTGAATGTAAGCAAATGATTTCATATGTATTTAACTTTGGATGTCCAGAAATTCTTTGCTGTCAAAAGTGTGTTTTTTTTCCATAAAATTTATTTTGAATCATTATATACTAAAAATATATTGATCTATATATGCGTTTATTGTATTTATACATACATAATAGCACACATAATACATAGCATTATATGTTATACATTATATTATAATTTATACATAATATATAGCTATTTAGCTTAATTTCTAAAATTAGAAGTGCCGGAGCCCTATGGAAGACCGTCAGCAAATAGGGAACAAGAGTAAATAAATAAAACGACTATTAAAGTAATGAATAATTTTAAAATTCAATAGTCAATTATTATCAAATTAATTAATAGCTATTAATCAATTGTTATCAAATTAATTTAATTATTGTTTATTAAATGCTATTTAATCAATAATTATATATAATTAATTACAATTTAATTGATAGCTATTAGATAATTAGTTAATTATTTATTGAAAGATTTAATAATTAAAGATTAAAGTAATTAAATATTTACAATTAAATTAAATGTAAACAGATAAATTTCAATTTAATAAGCGATTTTTAATATAAATTTATTGCTAAAAATAAAATTTTCAAGATAGAATTCCTACTGAAATGTTATTCAATTACAATATTCAATTACAAGTGCAGCATCCTTCTTCTTTAGAGCTCTGGTGCACTCCGGCTGGAATTATGATTTTTTACAAAAACTAAGAAGCATCGGAGCCGGGATCCGGGGAGCTCCGGCCCAATTTAAGCTCTGATCGTAGGGTGAAAAAACTTCTTTTATCATCACAAAAATTAAATATTATTAAAATAATATAAAGTAATAATTAAAATTTATAAAGTATAGCTGATGAAAATTCAGATAATGCTGAAAACAGGGCAAAAGAGAATGATGGTGTTAGCGTATGAGAGGGTGGAAACAAAAAATGAGGGAAATCTTGGTGAGAGAGAATGTTTTCTTTGACCGCGGCTCTTTGTTGATATAATTATAGCCATTAAACGGATGTGTGTCACGGGTAAAATGAGTCCTCAATCTGAATGCTAAGGATGAATGTAAAGTTACTGGTTACACTTTTCGCTCCCCGTATTTGGTTACACTTGTGGATACTGTGACAAGACGATGTATAGAAGCAATGAGCCATTTATTGCAGTATTTCACTCTTATTGTACTCGTTGTCACTTTACGCACATTTAAGAACACAAATTTTCCTTCCTGCGAGGATAACTAACTCTAACCATCGATAACAATACACTAGATACGATAGCATGGCGAGAAATTTACGCGTTCCTACTCAAGTCCCCCAAATTTATTGCCATTCCTAAAGGGAAAGGTTTCCGAATGTCAGTGAGGGGACTTTACTTGAACGTCTCATGTTCTCATTAGTTCGCATTTCTAGGGAAATTGAGTATTGCAAGATCTGCTTATTGTTAAACTAAAACGTTAGGAATTCTACATTTTCCCCCTTGAAATTGTAGTTCAGTTTTGTAAAATGAAGTACCGGACCTCATCTTAGTTAGGGCTCCGGTGCGCTCCAGCTAGAATTGTAATTTATTTTAAAAATTGAGAAGTACCGGAGCTGGGCTCTGATGCAATTTAAGCACTGGCTATTATATACATAATAGCACTACTTATCAGATGCAATTTTGAGAATATCAACAAGCAAAGCACTTAAAAATGAAAAAAAGACACTTGTAAAAGAAATATTAGTGTCCTATATGTATTATAGAAAATACATGAAATGAATAATACCATTACCAAACACTTCAAAAAAAAAAAAAAAAAAAAAAAAAAAAAAAAAAGCAGATTTTAGTATTTTCTACCTCAGTACTCAGTACTATAAAGCAATCCTGCCATATAACGTGTAGTTAATTTTTGATTACATAATATTACATTAGATTTGTCCTACGAGTGGTTAAAACTGATAGTTCAATCTCAGCTCAAATCCGGGTGAACAAGCAGTGCAGTTTTTTTTTTTTTCGAATACAAGCGAGTTTCCCCTATAATATTCTTCATAAAGAATTCTTCTTCAGGCTGATAACCAATGTGCTTAGTCATATTCAAAGACCCTAATCTAACCTTACCTTTCCTTTAGATTCCATATTCACATGTTATATCGTTATCTGTTAAGATTTGTTCATAACAGGATCACCAAGCTTCTACCAATCCAGCAGGAGCATACTCAATACGTCAAATCCATGTGATTGATAACAAAATCGATGTTTTCACCTTGCAAACCTTTATAAATGTTCCAAATTTTCTTAAGGATTCTTAATAACCTTATTATTTAGAAATGCGTTTATTGTTGTTTTTATATTAACAAAAGCATTTAAATATAAAATATCAATTTTAAAAATAACTGAAGTTTTCTTTTAACCAGATTTGCTTTTCTAATGCTGGTTTTAATTAGTAACATTATGTCTGAACAAAAAATTTAAGAATAAGTCTATTAAAAAGGTCTGTGTGATAAGTCTATTAATTAATAACATTGTAAGAACTTCATCATCTTTGAATATGAAACACTGAACTAACTCTTTGAATATGAAACATCCTAAATGAAAACACCGAGTCCATTTCAATCTAATACAAGAATAAATTATACATATCAAAATTCACAGTAAGAGCTTCTCCGTATTATATTACACAAAGATTAGAAACCAAGTCTCCACTTACGAAATCTTACACTGACATAATGGTCTTGTACTGAAACAGAATTGTAGCAACATAGAGGATATAAATTACATTATGCCAAAGAATTATTTAAATTTCCTGAATAAATTATAGCATTTAGAGTAACCAAAGACACACAAAAAAAAATTTCAGATTTGTTGTAAAATTGGTGCCATGTCTTTATGCTATAATAACTTCACACATTATCTACACATGTTTTTTCCTGTCAGTCAAGAAGATTGATGGAAATATTGTTCTTACAAAAATTATTCTGACATACATTTGGAGAAACATATATTTCTTTTTGAGTTACATGATCAACAGAAACTATACAGCTATAGCGTATAAAAAACTTTGAAAAATTATATATTGAAACTTGTGGAAATTTGGGGAAATTTATTTGGTTTGATAATCAAGAGGTAAAAGTGGTTTATTAAAAATTTCTCAGTGCTATAAGAAACCAACGAGAATTTATGAGTATGTTTCGATATCATGTTTATCCATTATTGGGGCTAACATACATTGTTATCAGTTTATGTTTGCCCAAAATGGTCGAAGGTTGAGTAAAAATATTAGGAGTTTGAAGATAATCATCAATATACCTTAATATCTTTGCAACAGAAATATAAACCCCACCCCAAAAAAAAAAATATATATATATATTTATCAAATGAATTTTAGTATGCCATAACAGTTTCATGGGAAAATATAACACACCTCTTAGATAAACAACTACAATCATTATATACAACAGCCATTTCATTTTATAAAAAAGGCATAAATTACATTAATCAGATAAAATTTGTTGTAAGAGCTTCATTATCTGGTTAAAATTCTTAAGCAAACAATAAGCCATTTCAAGTACCATAACATAATTTTCATAAGAGAATTCCATCCATCACAGAATATTAAAAGCACTTTGGTAGAAATTTGATCATTTAAAAAGTACAATTTCATATAATGCACATTTTTTATTCTTTATTCTTACGGAAAACATTGTATTTTTAAAGAAAGACGACGCTTTCTTTCTTATAAGTACATAGACTCCAGAATTCTAATAATTATAATAAAAAAGGCATTTGCCAGCAAAATAACGGTTAACTATAAAATCATAACCATTTGTATGCACTGTCTTTGGTCGCACGTGTACCAGGAATGCATAAAAAAAAAACCTAACACTTTTATAAAATGCTGAAACTAGGGGTTGGATAATCAGAAAATACTTAAATATTTAGTATTTGAATGAGGTTGATTGTGTATGCTTTATATAGCTTTGTCCAAAAACAATGTACTATTCGTATGTAACACAGAATAAAATATACTAAATTACTGTTAACAATTTCAGTTTCTTGGTGCATATTTCATAGCTGATTATACACATGTAATATTAATGTGTGCCAGTTTTCAATCCAAAGCACTACACAAGAGCATCATCTACACCCTTAGGTATAGATGAGCCTGAGCAAGCTTTACTGTAATCAAATAAACCATAACCATTTTACCTTAGACTATTCATTTAACAACTGCGGCAAAATTTGGTACACTTCTGTTATCAGGACCGAATTCAGAAATGTGTGTATGAATGCGTTCACATATGCACGTATATATGTACGTATGCATGTATGTTTGTATATAAACACACATATAAAAGTGCATACACACATACATACATTTCTGAATCCAGTCCCTATAACAGAAGAGTACATAGATTTTTCTATATAATAAAACATAAAATTTATGTGTGTATTTTTTTATAAGGAACAATATTTCTGACACGAATCAGCTGTCATCAACTAATGTCAAGAGCAAGTGAAAAACAAAAGAATAATTATATAGAATTAAGATGTAATATATATTAAAAAAAATTTCTTTAGTGTAACTGTTCTTTTATTCATAGAACTTTATACTTGTATTTTCTTTTATTCAATCATTAACAGTTAGAAATGAATAGTGATTGGCTAAATATGGATATGTTCTTGTGTGTTTCATGCAGTTCTACTTCTGGTACTTACTCTGCGACATACTGAATTTAATTTTTATTTGGAAACTGATTAAATTAATTGTGATGGTGTGTGCTGAGAAATGGAATTTTGTGAAGAATATTTAAACTTGCCAATAAAAATAGGAATAATTTTAAAGTTTCTGTCAACATTTTTTATATTGTTATCAAATGTGACTTTAAAAAATTCTTTTTTTTTATAGTAAAATGTGAATTGAATTAAAAGGGTATGATTTTATTTTAATTCCTTTATGAAAATAATTAACCTAAAAGACACACAGATCTCATTAACACATGAAAAACATAATAGTTCTATAAGCAATTCAAATTATATATTGTGATATACAGTAAGACCCCGCTTAACGCAGGGGATACGTTCCATCAAAATAGAGCGTAATGTGAAACAGCGCTAAACGAGGCTATCTTTACATGTAAATATTGGGGTTAGGGGAAGATGGCTAGGAAATTGGTTAGGTATTAAATTTAAAAAGTATGTTTTTTTAATAAAAATAAAATCAATCATTTATTTCTTAAAGCCCAAATTAATACCACATTATTATTTATTGCAAAAATAAAAACAAAATATAAATAACAAAACGAATATTCTTAAAAAAAACAAATAAAATTCTCAGTCAGTCATATTTAGTTAGCCTTCCGCGTTTTCAGTGTTCTGCCTTTTTGTGACAAAAGCATCTAATGTTGTTTGCCTTTTTCTTTTGCGTTGTTCTCTTAAAAGTTCTTCATAAACGGATAGAGCATCTCTAACACCACGCCTTACTTTTGAGCTCCTGTCAAAATTCGGATCATTTTCAATGAATTGATCCATTATTTCAGTTATGGTAGACAAACTCCTTTTTACAAACGCCATCGAAAGTTCATTTTGCTCTTCTTCTGAATCACTGCTGTCAACATTTTTGTTTTCTTCTTGTTCAGTTAATTCCTTGAGCTCATCATTAGAAAGACTAGCCGCTGCTTCTTGAATTATTTCTTCGACATCTTCCACATTTACCCCTTCAAAATATGTCTGCACAATACCGCACCAAACAAGAAATACAAGTACACTCATTCGGATATGTATTTGAAACCTATCGCTGCATAATATTTCCGGGAATCCCCGTATGCTGCGAGCGATTTCGTGGAATCCCCGGGTTGAAATAAAAGAGCGCTAAACCGAAACAGCGTTAAGCGGGGTCTTACTGTATTCTAAAAGCAAAATTATATAATATATAATGATATAAATTAAATACATATAATAAATATATAAAACTCTATAATGAATAATGATCATAACTGTATAATAAATGCGAACACACATTATATCACTGTGCTGTGAATTGAAGAATATTTAATTAGAAATTTACCTTTTATATATATTTGATAACATGGAACAGTAAAACATAAAGATCGCAAGAAGTTATGAAAATAGGTTATGCAACTTAAGAAACAACAAGTTCTATGAAATGCACTTTAAGTTACTGCAATATCATGAGACACCATAAATAACCATAAGACGCGATAACTTAAGACAATATCATAAGACATACTACCAAGATAAGTATAATTTGTTCCTTCTTTTACATCGATAAGTTTTCTTTAAAAATTTAACCAGTGAATGCCAAAACAAATTTATTATCGGTGCCTTTGATGCAAGGTCACACAAAGATAAACTCGATTTAGCAAATTTCTGAAACATTAAAGTCAAAAGTGTTAAATTACAACTGTTAACAAAACAATTGTCTGGCAAATTTTAATTCTTATATGAAAACTGAATTAAATTTCGAATAAGTGACTGGGCTTGTACAGTATTTCAGAAGATATTTCATGTTCATACACTGAAAATAAATTGCACTTTAATGAAAGAGCTGGAAATATAGTCTGCATGATGCATAAAATATGATCAAATCTATTTGTTAAATACTTAATGCTTACTTTCAGGAATGTAGCTAGAGGGTAACAGTTTTTATATATTATTCTGAGAAATAACTTAAGATTGATTTGCAACACTTGGTATAAATAAAGATATTTTCACCAAAGAATTAATATTATTTTCAGACTTTTTACTGTCAAACTAAATGTAGACGCTAGACGATTTGAATATTTCATCTAACCTCTTCATTTAATGACAAAAAATATATTTTTAACAGAATTAATTTTTACTCAGGGAAAGAACATGTTGTCTAGCTGCCCGGGTTTCAGCCCAGCTTTAATACAGAAAGCCAAAACACATCAAATACAATTGAATGATACAGCATTTTAAAATGTTGCAAAAATTTTAAATGCAATTTTGTGGAAGAGCTATTGCAATTACCTACCTACTAAAACTTTGACCAAAAATTCAAGAAAACAAAGATACTCCCTTTTCTTTCCAATGAACAAAAGTCATATACTAATATAGGGATGTTCAACTTATTGTACTATAAAACCTAAACATAAGAATGAAATTATGTCAGCTATCTGAGATGTCCAATACCTAGAAATTCTATATATTGTAGAATAGAACCTGCGTCTGAAAACAGACGACAGGTAAAACATAATTCAAATACTTTACTTTTAGCCTGGAAGCAGGTGTTCTATATTAAACTGTCTTAATTCACATACAGAATTAGTGATATAATAGCTCAAAATATTGTAAGAATCAAACACGCATTATACAGTCAAAAGTCTTTAATCCGGACTCGGCGGGACTTCGGCGATTCCGAATTATCGATTTTTACGGATTATAGATCATCAGTTTAAATCTGGTAAGATGGCATGGAGAAATTATAAAATGAAAAATATGAAACCGTAATTTATGAAATAAAGAGCAATTATGATCTAAAGGGTATCAAAATTTACAAAAAAAAAAAAAAAAAAAAAAAAAAAAAGCTTAATATTTATTTGTTTACTTTATTAAACATTTCTTTCAACGCGCGCATGTGTAAAGCATACATTACGCATAGTCGAAAGTAGAAAATTACAACCAGAAAACTATTTGATTTGTATTCGTGATATTTATAATGACGAGGAATTTGATTTAAATCATATCAAACACTGAGTACATCGAGATGAAATCTACATTATAAGCCAAATAAAATAAAAACATCTGCCCTGAAGATAAGGATAGTGCTGACAGATCAACTTACAGTTCATTGCGCGCCGTCTGTTTATCAATTGCGTTGCCGTACGCACAACACATGCGCAGAAAGTTTGTAGCTTTCAGGTCCGGATTATAGATCATTCCGGATTAACATTAAAAAAATCTATATACATTTATTAGTGTACGAGGATTGATCCTGAAATATTATAATGTCACTTTCAAAGAAATGATAGAAACATTTCACTCGGGGAAGGGACATTCTCTCTGGCTGCCCGTGTTCCATCCCAGCTTCTGTAACATAAGTTTCATAGTAGAATTTTAAAATTCTAGGAAAGAAACTTACGAAGAAATTATTGAACATACCTGGTTCTATGATTTAGCCATTCTTACAGACATAATAACTAAATCTTAAACTTCAAGGAAGGGGGAGAACTAAAGTCTTTGAATTAACCCGTTCACGATGGGCAATTTACTATGCTAAGCCTAACTTAAAAAAAAAAAAAAAAAAAGGATAAATGAAATTCGTCTTCTAATTTTAGTTACATTATGAGAAGAGCATTCAGGTAGTCGTCAGAATTAATTCTAAACCTTTATTATTATATTTTCCTTAAAGATTTTATAAAATACTCCTTCTAAAATAATATAATTTTGCCCTTTTCCCACAAATAAATATACATGGAAAAATATCCAAACAATCGCAAATTTTATTTAACACAACACACAATTAAAAAATATTAAAACCATGTTTCATAAAAATTCAACGAGCAAACAACGAAAAAGTAAGCAATGTTTCAAAATGAGACTGTGTATGATATTCTTTGAAACAGGTGTACACAAAGTCCAACCTTGCATTAGTCACAGGAATATAATATCTGCTGATATTTTACTCAGCAAATTTGACTCATTTAGCATTTGTATATGTTATACGGTCAGATAGAGCTTTCATATCGCCATTAAAAAAACTTTCACTAAGCGATACAAAATATTCCTCTCAATGCCGGAAAACTCAAAGAGTAATAAAAAAGTCTTTAATAATTGAACATTGACTTCACTATAACCGATAATAAAAATAAGACAAATTAATAAATTAAATTAAAAATATTCCAGAGCATCCAGAACATATTCATGTAGAAATCATCGACGACCAATGCTGACTTAGAATACCTAGGGAGGTGACGTCATCCCATCTTAGCACAGTGCGGAGCAGTCGAGAATAATGCGAGATAGCGTCCAGACGGGGGGACGAGCGGAGGCAATCAGATGGCTTGTAAATTCTCGAAGAGTTGGTGGAAACAGACGGTTTCCTTTGATGTTTAAGTTCCATGTACCCAAGCTGATCATATTATATAAAATAGCTGTGGATGTTGCGTGTGTATAGGACTGAAATGTTCATCATTACATGAATCCTGTGGACTGAGTTTAACTATCATGAGATCACCTGCAATATTAATTTTTACTTGACTTACCTTTATTACTTTTATATATTTCTTATTAGTAAAATAAAGCTTTTAATAATGCAATATCCGTGCTCTCCTCATGTTTTGAAAATAAATTCTACATTCATTTGTTTATATAAAATGACCCATTACATTACTCAACAGTTAGTGATTGTGTATATTCTACACATTTAGTTTAGATTGCTTTCGTTTGCCATTAAAAAAAGATATACAGTGGATGGACAAAAATATGGAAACACCTTGTGAAATGCATGTTTGAAAAGAAAGATTGATTTTAATGAAATATGTAGGTGGCGCTGGCGTTTTTCACTACTGACGCCACCTATACAACTTCGTAAATGTGCTAAACAGTTCAGTTGTTGTCGAAGTACTGTTATGTGAGGTTGTCATTGCATTATGTCAGAGTTAACAGACTTCGAACGTGGGCAAATTGTTGGAGCACGTATGGTAGGTGCTTCCGTAAGCAAGGTAGCCGAGGTGTTTAGTGTTTCAAGAGGTACTGTATCGAAGATTTATTCCGCATATTTGAAAAGCTGAAAAACATCATCTGCTAAATCACAGCGCAGACGAAAGTGTGTCCTGAGTGATCGTGACAGACGATCATTAAGGGCAATTGTGACGAAAAATAAGAAGACCACAGCTGCAAAAGTTACTGCTGAAATGAATGTTGTGTTACTGAACCCTGTGATACCAAAACAATTAGAAGGGAGCTTCATAAACAGGGAATTGCTGGCCGTGCTGCAATTGAGAAGCCACTCATCGGTGATGCTAATGCCCGTAACATGAAAAGGTGGTGTTTAAGTCATTAAGCCTGGACTATAGAGCAGTGGAAGCGAGTAATATGGTCTGACGAGTTTTCTTTCACATTGTTTCCCACTTCTGGCCGAGTTTACGTTTGAAGAACGCCATCTCAAGCCTATAATACAGACTGCTTGTTGCCAAGAGTGAAACATGGCAGGGTTCTGTTATGGTTTGGGCAGTCATATCGTGGTTCTCTGCTAGCCCCATGATAACTGTGTCAGGGCACATGACTGCCAAGACATATGTGAACATTTTGGCCGATCAAGTTCATTCCATGGTACAAACTTTGTTTCCCGATGGTGATGGTGTCTTCCAAGACGACAAAGCCCCTGTTCACACAGCTCACATTGTCCAGGACTGGTTTTCTGAGCACGAGGATGAGTTGTCCCATCTCCCCTGGCCACCACAGTCACCAGACCTGAATATTATCAAACCTTTGTGGTCTACATTGGAACGGAAAGTGCGTTCTCGTTATCCACCGCCAACATCGTTATCTGAACTTGCGACCGTTTTGCAGGAAGAATGGTATAATATTCCCTTGGCAAACATACAGGAACTGTATTTATCCATTCCGAGAAGACTGCAAGCTGTTTTTGATGCCAACGAGTTTCCTACACCATATTAAGCAAAGAAACATGTTTTCTTAAAGGTGTTTCCATATTTTTGTCCAACCCCTGTATGTTTCGCTGAGGATTAAAAATATTCATCACAAAGCACCAAAAATCTAAGAGTAATAAAATAAATAAAAACAAGGGAGGAAAAATATCAGAGTAATAATAATAAAAAAATACTCTAATGATAGAACCTCTACCTCACTATATCCCAAAAATAAAAATGGTACCTCAATGCAGGGAAACCCCGTTTAAGAGACATTACATTGCTCAACACCCACCCACAAATCTCACTCGCATTCGGAAACAAAATACCAAAAATAAAAATCATTGCATAGGAATGAAGGTAACCATACTTAACTTTCCATATATTTCCCCATAACAGGCATACAGCTACATCTAGCGGCTAAAAAGTCAAATGTGGTACACCCGGTCGATACAGTGAATTAAATGGCGATTCAAATATAACATACCCGGCATTGAGGTAATGTTTGCTGCTGATGCACATATGATCACATGCCTGTACTGAACGGGATAAAGGGTATTATAAACTCATTTTAAAACAAAATTAATTTTGTGAAAATATTACACAAATTGAAGGAATATACATTTTTACTATAATCTAATCTTCGATTTGTCACTTTGAAAATGTGGAAAACTAAAGCGCGAAATAAAAGAAAACTACAACACACATTGGGAAAATCATATCGAGCTTAAATTAGTTTCTCAATTAGATGTTTTGAGTGTGTTTAAAATTAAGCCAAATAACTTCCTTCACTTCAAACCCATTACATAAGACTAGTATTTAAGAAAAATGGTAAAAGATTGCAAACATGTTAACAATTTTACTGATCTAGAAATGGAAATTACTGATTTTCACCTTAATTAAGATCAAGAATATCACAAAAAGGCATTTGAATAGTCCTAGATCAGAAAAATCATTGAAATGTTAAACTTTTAAAAAGATAAATTCCTGCTTTCGTTCAGGTATTTAATTTTCATTTTGCTGAATGTTCTGTTAATAATACAAAGAGTATACATTTTCTTTAACATATTATACCACACATTTTTATGCATTGTGTAATGCACTTATAACTGAAATATTAAAAGTGCAATATATAATTGCAGCTAGCCAAAATTTTATAAACTTAAAATTGGCTCCCATTAAGTTAAAGTTGTTAATAACTGCACCAAGGGAAGGAATGCAATTTTATTTCTTTGTCTGTATTTGGTTTCATTTTCATATAGAAAGAGTTAAAAATAGGTTACCTAGGTAACAAAATTTAAACACACATTTTCAGGAAAAATTACAGAATAACAGATTTTGTTTCCCTGAAGACACAACACCTCGCTATTCCAGCTATGATACAGACTGCATACTGTCATAGAGAAATTCCTTTCTTAAACAGGGAATTCATATACTTGAATCTGTTTTTACACAAGTACTGTTTATGACTAATCCATGGTCCAGGAGTAAAATACTTTATAGTACACCCATCTAAATTTTTATTATTTCCGGTCATCTGTATAGACTGTTTACCTATCACGACTAAACTCCCAATCTGCATTCCAAATAACTCATACAATTCTTCAAGTCATATTTCGTAGTCTATCATTTTTAATACGGCAGGTACTTGCTGAGCGCAGACTTTTAAAGCATGATTTCGCGTATAGCAGTACCTTAAAAGATCCCATTTTATTTGTCCACTGCTAGAATTCCATTCATACGTGGTGCAACATTCATCCATCAACACCGGAAAGAATTTATCTGCTACTTTAAACAATTTCCATCGACTGAAAATGAAGTCCGAAAAATCTTACAAATTTCAAAAGCAATCGATGCCGAAGAATTTTCACATATGGAAGACAGAGAAGTCAAACAACGAATCAGAAAATTACAAAAGAAGAATTGGGGTCTTATAAAACCCCTTGATAATAAAAGCGCTCATTATGAAGAAGAGCTTTTAACTGAAGATAAGATGAAGAAATTGTTAAATAACACAAAAAGCAATGTCTGATCTTCTAGCGAAGAATTACCCAATTAAAGAAAAAACATGCGCTCTTTACAGTGGCACGCATACAGTTGCATCAATCATTCTTATAAGCAAAAGACATCAGCTTTCTCAAAAAATATTTCTGTCATGCATTTGCCAAGAGAACGGAAAGAAGTCCAAAAGAAACTTTCAGAGTGCTTTGCAAAACAAAGTGGAAAGTTATTCTGCAGAATTTTACTTCGATAATAATAAAACATCTCTGATTTGATTTCAAAACGAATTTTTATTTGTGAAATCAATTTTAAATAGATCTTCGCAAATAGGTTCATAAAACTTCCCAATATGCCAAAATAGTTCAGATTAAGGGAAAAATTTAATAAAGTATGCTTAAAACAACTAATAAAAAGCACATTTTGAGCAGCCTTAACAGAAGACAATTTGGCCCCACTAACTTTCATTACGAGTACTCATTAAATTTTTATTTACATTTCTTTTTTGTTCAACATTTAACTTTCAATGGTTTTAAGAGAAACAGCACTTGACAGACAGACTCTAAATTAAGAAAAAACTGAAACAAAATTGGTTTATACACAGGCAGAGTAATTACACTGACCTGTTGGGAAGAGAAGACCCATTAGGCAAGGAAAATATTAGGCCAGACAGAGAGGAAAATGCTTAGCCTCCTCCTCGTAATGCGAAAGGAGGTCACTTGGAAAAAATTACACTACAGCAGTAATTTTGAAACCACTAAGAAGCAACAGAACTCTAACAAATCTCAGACTTCTGATAATTATAGTGTGATTAACAGTTCAACCTCACTTCGAATATTACAATACAATATAAAGAAAGAACCAATTCAGACACTTCAACATGGAATTCAAAACCTAAGAAATTAATGCATAGACGCTACCCTAAACATTAAAACATAATGTCAAGCGTTCACGTAAAATAAATAAGTAGTAAAACTCCAACATAAAGCAACATGTGAAAAGGGACCTACAAATTATAACATTCAAGCATTTCTAGCAAATTATAACATTCAAGCAAAATAAAGTTAATATAAAACAAGAATTACCAGCCACAGATGTCTTTTTGCTCTGCACTATTTCTCCATTCTTTTTCTTTCATGATATGTTCTGCAATCCAAGAGTGCACAAAAATGATGACAAATTACACTAGAAGAGGCCAAGGATGGGGGAAGGAATCATTAGATTTTAACTACTTTGAAATTAAAGAATATCTATACACAAAGAGAAATATCTAATATTGTTTCTTAATATATAAAACTTCGAAAGTAGCTTTCTTTGTTTTAAATTCCAGCAATGTGCTACATTGTTACTAAAATCATGATTGCAGTCGATAGAAAAGCAAATGATTTTCCTTATACGACAGAAGTACAGTAAGCGAAAGAGGTTTTTAATGTATGGGTACAACATGAACAATGAAAGAAAAAAAAAAATTATACAGTTATTACAGATACACAGAATAAAAGGGAAAATGATCTTCGAGAAAAGTAAATAATTTTAGCGCAGGTACAAAAATGGCACCGAAAGTCAATAAGCAGGTAATTTTAAATGACAAATAAACAAAATAAACTTTACTGTTAGCTTTGAAGCAGGTGTTATATATAAAACTAACTTAATTCACACACAGAATTAGTGACATAACAGATCAAAAAAGAGTAAGAATCAAACTCGCAATATATTGACATTAAAAGAGCTATACATATATACTTTTATGGCTTTTTTTTTTTTAGAAAGGGCTCAAAAACACCATTCTAAAAACAGATTTCGAAAAACATCTTGGAAACAAAAGTCATAAACCATAAAATAAATATTTCATTCAGAATTTTAACGCAAGAACCCTTTCTAATTTTAAGTTCTTTACTTAGGTACACTCATCCATGAGAGAGGACAGCTTAGTCCAATGTACAAGAAATTATCCTGTAATATTACCACGTCACTTTAATGAAATTATAGCAATATTTCACTCAGGGAAAGAACATATTGTCTAGCTGCACGGGATCGAGCCCCGTTTTAATACAGCAAGCCAAAACACATCAAATGCCATTGAATGATATACCATTTTGAAATGTTGCAAAAAATTTAAATAAAATTTCGTGAATGAGCTAATGCAATTACCTATATACTAAAATTTTGACCAAAAATTCAACAAAACTAAGATACTCTTTTTTTCTTTCGAAGGAATCAAAGTCATATACTAATGTAGGGATGCTCAACATATTGTACTATAAAACCTAAACATAGGAATGAAATTTTGTCAGCTATGTGAGATGTCCAATACCGAGAAATTCCATAAATTGTAGATTAGAACGTACCTCTCAAAACACACGAAAGGTAAAACACAATTCAAATACTTTACTTTTAGTCTTGAAGCAGATGTTCTATATTAAACTGTCTTAGCTCACATACAGAATTAGTAATATAATAGCTCAAAATGTTGTAAGAACCAAACACGCATTATATAAACATTAAAAAAAAAAAAAATCTACATACATTTATTAGTGTTACGAGGGTTTATTCTGAAATATTATGTCACTTTCAGTGAAATGATAGAAATTTTCACTCAGGGAAGGGACATTCTGTCTGGCTGCCTGGGTTCCGTCCCAGCTTCTGTTACAAAAGTTTCATAGAAGAATTTTAAAAATCTAGAAACAAAACTTATGAAGAAATTATTTACCATAATTGGTTCTATGATTTAGTCATTCTTACAGACATAATAACTAAAATCTTAAACTTGAGAGGTGGACAACTAAACTAAAGTTTTTCAATTTAAGGGTATTTTAAATTAATTTTAAATCAGAATTAATTTTGTAAAAATATTACACAAATATAAGGAATATACATTTTTACCATAATGCAATGTACATTTTGCCACTTTGAAAATCTGGAGAACTAAAGCGTGAAATATAAGAAAACTGAAACAAACATTTGGAAAATCTCATCGAGCTTAAATTAGTTTCTATATTAGATGTTTTGAGTGTATTTAAAATTAGGCCAACTACTACGTTCACTTCAAACCCATTACATAAGACTAGTGTTTAAGAAAAATGGTAAAAGATTGCAAATATGTTAACAATTCTACTGATCTAGAAATAGAAATAACTGGTTTTCATCCTAATTAAGATGAAGAATATCACAAAAAGCCATTTGAATAGTCCTAGATCAGAAAAATCATGAACTGTTAAATTTTTAAAAAGATAAATTCCTGCTTTCGATCTACCTAAAAATGTGAAAGAGGATTTTCAACAACAATCTTGTTAAAATCAATGTTCAGATACAGAATAACAAACAAACATCTGGACGACTGCATGGATTTAGCAATAACATCGCATGTACCAGAGGGAGAAAAAAAAAAAAACTCTCAGAAGAAATGCAATGTTAAATTTCACATTAAAATATGATTTCCCTGTATTTAATTTTCATCTTGCTGAATTCTTTTGTAAATAATACAAAGAGTATACCTTTTCTTTAAGATATTATACCACACATTTTTATACTTAGTGTAATGCAATTATAACTGAAATATTAAAAGTGCAATATATAATTGCAGCTAGCCAAAATTTTATAAACTTAAAATTGGCTCCCATTCAGTTAAAGTTGTTAATGACTGCACCAAGGGAAGGAATGCAATTTTATTTCTTTGTCTGTATTTGGTTTCATTTTCATATAGAATGAGTTAAAAATAGGTTACCTAGGTAACAAAATTTAAACACACATTTTCAGGAAAAATTACAGAATAACAGATTTTGTTTCCCTGAAGACACAACACCTCGCTATTCCAGCTATGATACAGACTGCATACTGTCATAGAGAAATTCCTTTCTTAAACAGGGAATTCATATAATTTAATCTGTTTTTACACAAGTACTGTTTATGACTAATCCATGGTCCAGGAGTAAAATACTTTATAGTACACCCATCTAAATTTTTATTATTTCCGGTCATCTGTATAGACTTTTTACCTATCACGACTAAACTCCCAATCTGCATTCCAAATAACTCATACAATTCTTCAAGTCACATTTTGTAGTCTATCATTTTTAATACGGCAGGTACTTGCTAAGCGCAGACTTGTAAAGCATGATTTCGCGTACAGCAGTACCTTAAAAGATCCCATTTTATTTGTCCACTGCTAGAATTTCATTCATACGTGGTGCAACATTCATCCATCAACAACGGAAAGAATTTATCTGCTACTTTAAACAATTTCCATCGACTGAAAATGAAGTCCGAAAAATCTTACAAATTTCAAAAGCAATCGATGCCGAAGAATTTTCACATATGGAAGACAGAGAAGTCAAACAATGAATCAGAAAATTACCAAAGAAGAATTGGGGTCTTATAAAACCCCTTGATAATAAAAGCGCTCATTATGAAGAAGAGCTTTTAACTGAAGATAAGATGAAGAAATTGTTAAATAACACAAAAAGCAATGTCTGATCTTCTAGCGAAGAATTACCCAATTAAAGAAAAAACATGTGCTCTTTACAGCGGCACGCATACAGTTGCATCAATCATTCTTATAAGCAAAAGACATCAGCTTTCTCAAAAAATATTTCTCTCATGCATTTGCCAAGAGAACGGAAAGAAGTCCAAAAGAAACTTTCAGAGTGCTTTGCAAAACAAAGTGGAAACTTATTCTGCAGAATTTTACTTCGATAATAATAAAACATCTCTGATTTGATTTCAAAACGAATTTTTATTTGTGAAATCAATTTTAAACAGATCTTTGCAAATAGGTTCATAAAACTTCCCAATATGCCAAAATAGTTCAGATTAAGGGAAAAATATAATAATGTATGCTTGAAACAACTAATAAAAAGCACATTTTCAGCAGCCTTAACAGAAGACAATTTGGCCCCACTAACTTTCATTACGAATACTCATTAAATTTTTATTTACATTTCTTTTTTGTTCAACATTTAACTTTCAATGGTTTTAAGAGAAACAGCACTTCATAGAGAGAATCTAAATTCGGAAAAAACTGAAACAAAATTGGTTTATACACAGGAAGTGCAATTACACTGACCTGTTGGGAAGAGAAGACCCATTAGGCAAGGAAAATATTAGGCCAGACAGAGAGGAAAATGCTTAGCCTCCTCCTCGTAATTGTAATATTTAATAATTTGTAAATGGTAACATTTAATATTTAGTAACTTGTAATTAACAACACTTTATATACAGATTTGAAAAATAGAACTATGCTGGTATTGCAGTTCTCTGTGATTGTACATTCTAAGATTGTAAATAAATAGTTTCTAAAAGCTAAAAGTGTACCCTCATAATTTTATATGGTGTCAGGAGTGTTTTGCTTTCAAAATGGAAAGTTTAAAACCACCAGAGCCGATAAAATTTGATGGAAATCTAGCTTGGAATTGGCAGAGATGGCTGCAATCATTTGAAATATATGAAGGAGCTAGTGAATTACATAATAATGAAGAGAAGGTAAGAGTTGATACTTTTCTTCATGTAATAGGAATTTGTAGTCTCTAAATATATAATACATTTCCTATAGAAGAGGGTAAAGAAATTATATTAAGTGAAATTAAAACAAAATTTATGGAATATTGTATTCCTAAGAAAAATATTACATATGAAAGACATTTATTCTTTACTAGAAATCAAACCGCGTCAGAAACCATAGATGAATACGTAACTGACCTTCGAAATAAAGCTAGAACATGCGAGTTTGCACAATTAACAGATAGTTTAATAAAGGATAAAATTGTTTGTGGTATTAAAGATGATATAGTGAGAGCAAGATTGTTACATGAAACAGAATTAACATTAGAAAAAGCTCTTGATATATGCAGATCTGCTAAAATAAGTGCACATCAAATGAAAATCATAAAAGATGAGGAAACTGCTGTAAACTTAGTGAAAAAGAAACTAAGTAAACATAATAAGAATACTTACAAAGAGGTAAACACCGATAAACAATAGACAAAAATTTGTTCTAAATGTGGAACATCTCATGAGTATCGAATGTGTCCAGCATATGGAAAAATCTGTCATAAATGTAAAAAGGCAAATTATTTCGCGAGTCAGTGTAAAAGCAATATAATAAAAAATGAAGCAGTCAAGGTAAACAAAAAAGATAGACAAATTAAATTAATAAATCATGACTCTGAGGAAGAGTTAGAATTTTATGTTCGCACATTAAACCTTAATTCAGATAACAAGGAAGAGAAATGGACTGTTGACGTTAATGTAAATAAAAGTAAACTAAATTTGCAGTTAGATACTGGAGCAATGCGCAATGTTATTTCTAAAACCAAAGTGAAATTGCTAAATGTTCCGATACAGAAGTCTGAAATGAAAAGATTAGTTACATTCTGTGGGAATAAAATGGATACTTTAGGAAAAGTAGTACTTAACTGCCAATATGGAAAAAATAATTATGTTGTGGAATTCCAAGTTATTGACAAAGAAGTACCTTCTATATTAGGATTAAAATCATGTTTGCAACTAGGTTTGATTCAGAAAGTAATGTCTGTTTACACTGAAGACTTACTGGAGGAATACAAAAATGTATTTGAAGGTTTAGGTTGTTTGAATAGAAAATATAAAATCCAGTTAAAACAAGATGTAACACCAGTCATTCATCCTCCAAGAAAAATACCCATAGCTATACGTGATAAAGTTAAGAAAGAATTACAAAGAATGGAAAATTTAAATGTTATTGAGAAAGTAAGAGAACCAACTGAATGGGTAAATTCAATGGTCACAGTTGTCAAACCGAACAAAATAAGAATATGTTTAGATCCTAGAGATTTAAATAAAGCTATAAAACGAGAACATTATCTGATGTTAACCATTGACGAAGTTGTCACTAGAATGCCTAACGCAAAAATATTTCCTGTTTTAGATGCTAATAGTGCCTTTTTGGCAAATCCAGCTTGACGAAGAAAGTAGTAATTTGTGTACATTCAATACACCTTTTGGCAGATACAAATTTAAAAGATTACCTTTTGGCATATGTTCAGCTCTAGAAATTTGCCAAAGAAAATTAAGCCAAATAATAGAAGGTCTAGAAGGCATTGAATGTATTATACATGATATCTAAATATGGGGATGTAATGAAAAGGAACATGAGCTACGACTTAAAAAAGTACTCCAGAGAGCACGAGAAAATAATTTGAAGTTCAATAAGGCTAAATGTAAAATAAAAGTTAATCGTGTGAATTATATAGGGCACGAGTTAAGTGAAAATGGACTAAAACCTGATTTTTCTAAAGTGGAAGCAATTGTTAAAATGCCAGAACCTACAGATGTGCCTTCGCTACAAAGATTTTTGGAATTGATTAATTATTTAGCCAAATTTATTCCTAACTTAAGTACTATTACTGCACCATTAAGACAATTACTTGAGAAAAATGTCCTCTGGCACTGAAAAGCATCAAAAAGCTTTCGAAACACTTAAAGAATTGATTGCAAAAGCACCCGTATTAAAATTCTATGATGTTAATAAGGATGTAACTCTTTCAGTAGGTGCAAGTTCTGAAGGATTAGGTGCTGTTTTACTACAAGAAAACCAGCCAATTGCTTATGCTTCCAGAGCTCTAACAAAAAAACAAAAAAATTATGCTCAGATAGAAAAAGAGCTTTTAGCTATTACTTTTGGATGTTCTAAATTTCATCAATATATATATGGCAAACGTATTACAGTTGAAACTGATCATCGACCATTAGAAAGCATAACTAAGAAACCTCTTTTTAAAGCACCACAGCGATTGCAAAGAATGCTGTTAAATTTACAAAAATATGATCTAGATGTACGATACAAAAAGGGGAAAGACTTATTAATAGCAGATACTTTGAGTAGAGCAAATTTGAATACAACAGAAGATAATGATGAAGATACAGAAATTTGTACACTGATTCCAGCATCTGATGACAAAATTTATGCATTGAAGAAAGAAAGTGAATGTGATGCTACACTACAGTGCTTAAAGAAATATATTCTGAGAGGCTGGCCAGAAAGGAAACATCAGGTAAAACCTCAAGTCAAAGTATTTTGGGACTACAGAGATGAGTTGACAATGGAAAATGACTTATTTTTCAAAGGAGGAAGGGTAATTATTCCTTTATCTATGCAAAAGGAAATGTTAAATTTAATTCATGAGGGTCATTTTGGTATAGAAAAATGTAAGAAAAGAGCTAGAGATGTTTTGTTTTGGCCACTTATGAACAAGCAGATAGAAAATAAAATTTCAAAATGTTCTATATGTAATGAATACCAGAACAAAAACATAAGAGAGCCTATGATACCACATGAAATTCCCAATTTACCTTAGTTGCGACAGATTTATTTGAGATTAACAAAGATGTATATTTATTAATTGTAGATTACTATTCCAACTTTTTTGAAATCTCCAAACTACCGGATACTCAAAGTCACACAGTGATCAGTTACATGAAATCTCATTTTGCAAGATACGGTATACCATTGATAGTGATATCTGATAATGGACCTCAGTTCGCAAGTAAAGAATTTTCAGAATTTGCAAAGAAATACCTATTTAAACATATAACAAGCAGTCCATACCATCCACAGTCGAACGGATTAGCAGAGCGTTCAGTACAAACGGCGAAGAAATTGTTAAAGAAAGTTCAAGCAGATCATGCTGATCCTTATTTAGTTTTGTTAGCTCATAGGAACACTCCAACAAATGAGATGCTAGGATCACCAGCTCAACGACTTATGAGTAGAACAAGAACAATTCTTCCTACATCTGAAGAATTACTTAAACCTCAAGTTGTGAGAAATGTAAAAGAAAAAATCAACCAAGAAAGAACTAAACAGAAGTCATATTATTATCGTCATACAAAAACATTACCATCACTAAATAAAGGAGATTGTGTTCGGATATATCACGATAATCGCTGGAAACCAGCAGTTGTAGAAGAAGTGCATAAAACGCCTAGATCATATATACTTAGATCAGGTGGATCAGTATTGAGAAGAAATAGAAAAGATATTAGAGAAAACAGTTCAGCTGTTGATGAGAATATCAGAGGAACAGAACAAGGAGTTAATACACAGAAAACAGATGTAAAAGGATATGATTCCAGATATTCTCAAGGGCAAAGTTTAGAAGATCAACTACCAAACTCTGCTAACTCAGAAACAAGGAACGGTGAGCTAAGAACTAGAAGTGGGAGACTGATTAGAAAGCCGGCCAGGTATTTGGACTGATTTTAGACTGTTAAAACTTTTGAACTCTTTAAAAAAACGGAAGATGTAATATTTAATAATTTGTAAATGGTAACATTTAATATTTAGTAACTTGTAATTGGCAACACTTTGGATACAGATTTGAAAAATGGAACTATGCTGGTATTTCAGTTCTCTGCGATTATACATTCTAAGATTGTAAATAAATAGTTTCTAAAAGCTAAAAGTGTACCCTCATAATTTTATAGTAATGCGAAAGGAGGCCACTTGGGAAAAAATTACACTACAGCAGTAATTTTGAAACCACTAAGAAGCAACAGAACTCTAACAAATCTCAGACTTCTGATAATTATAGTGTGATTAACAGTTCAACCTCACTACGAATATTACAATACAATATAAAGAAAGAACCAATTCAGACACTTCAATATGGAATTCAAAACCTAAGAAATTAATGCATAAATGCTACCCTAAACATTAAAACATAATATGAAGCGTTCACGTAAAATAAATAAGTAGTAAAACTCCAATATAAAGCAACATGTGAAAAGTGACCTACAAATTATAACATTCAAGCATTTGTAGTGAAAATAAAGTTAGTATAAAACAAGAATTACCAGCCACAGATGTCTTTTTGCTCTGCACTATTTCTCCGTTCTTTTCATCTTCGTTCTTTTTCTTTCATGATATGATGTTCTGCAAGCCAAGAGTGCACAAAAATGATGACAAATTACACTAGAAGAGGCCAAGAGAGGGAAAAAAGGAATCATTAGATTTTAACTACTTTGAAATTAAAGAATAATTATACACAAAGAGAAATATCTAATATTGTTTCTATATATATAGAACTTCAAAAGTAGCCTTCTTTGTTTTAAATTCCAGCAATGTGCTACATTGTTACTAAAATCATGACTGCAGTCGATAGAAAAGCAAATGATTTTCCTAATACTACGAAGTACAGTAAGCGAATGGTGTTTTTAATGTATGGGTACAACATTAACAATGAAAGAAAAACAAATTATACAGTTATTACGGATACACACAATAAATGGGATAATGATCTTCAAGAAGAGTAAATAATTTCGGCGATGGTAGAAAGATGGCACCGAAAGACAATAAGCCGGTAATTTTAAATGACAAATAAACAAAATAAACTTTACTGTTATTTTTGAAGCAGGTGTTGTACATTAAACGACCTTAATTCACACACACACAATTAGTGACATTTTGGAAAGTTATGTCACATAACTTAAAAGAAGTATTTCAATCAGAATTTTTACGTAAGAAACGTTTCTAATTTTAAGTTCTTTACCTAGGTACTCTCATGCATGAGAGGTGACAGCTTAGCCCAACGTACGAGGTGTTTATCCTGAAATATTACCAGGTCACTTTCAACGAAATGACAGCAATATTTCACAGAGGAAAAGAACATGCCTAGCTGACTGGATTCCACCCCGACTTAAATACAGCAAGCCAAAACATATCTAATGCCGTTTTTCCAAGATGGAGTTGTCCGCTTTTTCCCAAAATGGCGTCCCAATTCAAAGAGTGGGAGACTAGCGTCTACATTCCAAAACGGCAGCCTATGAGAGAGGCGATTCTATTATTTTCATCGGGGAGTAGGGAAGTTAGAATGGTTTTCTGAGGAACGCCAACAGCAGTGCACGATGTTTGCTTACATTAGGAAGTTCAGAAAATTGCAAAGGTGGATTGCCTTAGTTTTTGCGGTTACTTTCAGGGAAATATTAGGCAGTTTTTATTGGTTTGCTGATAGAGGGCGAATAGATAATTTACCTTTATAAATCCGCGTTTATCTATTTAAACTTCAGAAGATTTATGATGAAGTGAATATATTCAACACAACAGAACGCCAGCTTAAGACTTGTAAATCTTTTAAAAAACAACACATCGATAATTAAAAATATTATTTATAGTTCATCATTAAAAACTTTTTATAAATGCATAGTTATCATATAATTAACAATTCATCCATGCATTATCTCATTATTTATTATAATTAGAAGAGATGATATTTTTTACAGTAATGTTTAAAAATTTGCTGTTGTCTTTTAAAAGATTTACAAGTCTTACGATTGTGTTCTGTTGTGTTAAATATATTCTCTTCATCTTAAATCTTCTGAAGTTTAAATAGATAAACGCGGATTATAAAGGTAAATTGCCTATTTACCCTCTATCAGCAAACCGAAAAAACTGCCTAATATTTCCCTGTAAGTAATCGTAGAAACTAAGGCAATCCACCTTAGCAATTTTTTGAACTTCCAAATGTAAGCAAACATATAGTCCACTGCCATTGCATTCCTCAGAAAACCATTCTAACTCCTCTACTCCCCGATGAAAATAATAGAATCGCCTCTCTCATAGGCTGCCGTTTTGAGATGTAGACGCTAGTAGAGAGGGAGAGGGGTAGGAGTTGAACTGCGGTGCTTAACCACCAGGGTGCCTGGGCGCCATAGCCCTACCCCTCATCGAATAACATGATAAAAGTTTCGAATTATGAGAAATATAACTGAATGTGCTAAATAATTAAAACATACTTTTTCCTTAAGTACCTAATTAGTAATCCATACATAATTAACTATTTTTAACAACTATTTCACAGAAGAATACATATGGAGATTCTTTGGGCGTGGTGAGCGGTCATATCAAAGAATGTCTATGCAAAAACAATACATATTCTTTGGTCATATCAAGGAGGTTAGAATAGAAGGAGGGAAGGTTCAACTCAAACGGTGAAGCTTGGCGGCCATGTTACTGTTATCACTGTGACTTGTGCAAGAAAGTCTGTAATAGTAACATTTTTTTTTTTTTTTACCTTTTCTTTTTGAAGCATGTCTGCTTATATTGCATATGGATGCACAAATAGATTTTCGAAAAATATTTCTGGGATTACTGTTCACTCGTAAGTATTTTCTTTTTTTTTTATGTAATTTCATAAATATGTTAAAAAAATGTCACAATGTCATGTTGTTTTCTTTCCAGATGTGACAAAAAAGACTTAATAATAATCGAAACATGTTAAATACAATACATTTTAATGCTTTTGCTTACAGCTGGTATCTTCGTTCCTTAACATACAATGATATATGCTAGGATTATATGCTTGCTGTATAATTTGAACGCTTAGATAATTCGTTTTATAATTTTCATGAAAAGTAAGAAATTAATTGTTGCTATTTTTATGAATTGTAAAGGTGTTAAATAAAGCAACGCTTTTCCTTATGTATTAATTATTATTCATTCTTAAGTTCTGTGAACTGTTACGAATATAATTTGTGCATTTGATCAAGATAAACTATTCTGTTGTTAAAATGTTTTTGCAGAAGCTGACAAATTTCTGAGCAGTATAGCGATAAACGTAAGTAAAATATTTACACAATTGAACATGTGAAAAGATATATCCAAAAATTTATATAGGTATATTTCTGTAATTCAGTTTAATTCAAGTAATTTCTTTGAGATTCATAAATATGAAACGCGCATAAACTGAAATCATTGAATTCACATAAATCTGTTTTATTTTATTAAGATTTATTTTCTTGTTGATATAAGGTTGTTGATTGTGAAAAGAATCTATTTAAAACTTTCATTTAAAAAAAAAGCAACATGTTACCATTTTTTAGATAATTATCTGCTATTAATTTCAGGTAAAAATGGTTCTTTAATAAATTATAATAATATTGCGAATAAATCAGAAATATCACTTCTTAAAGAAGCAATTGGAAAGTATACCAGAGAAGTTGCTAATAAAACCTAAACAAATTCTTGAAATTATGCAGAAACATAATTTGTAAAGGCTTTAATGTTATGCACATGCATTTAGATTTCGAAATATTTCTTAATGATTTTCTGTACTTAGTAAATTACAGATATCACCTTTATAACTTTAAAACAAAAAACTAACAATAGCGAAGCATTTCATTATAAATTTAACATATTTTTACTGGAAAGTTCATGCATAGAACAGCTTACAAACACGTACGTTTCACTACCGTATTGCAATGTTTTGAAGTAACAAACATGGACGCCGCTTGTTCCGGGGAGTTTCATTCCCCGATAGTGGAGGAAACTGCGAACCCTCCCTCCTTCTATTCTAACCTCCTTGGAATAGAAGGAGGGAAGGTTCAACTCAAACGGTGAGGCTTGGCGGCCATGTTCCTGTTATCGCTGTGACTTGTGCAAGGAAGTCTGTAATTGGAATATTTTTTTTTCTTTCCTTTTTGAAGCATGTCATCTTGTGTTGTATATGGATGCACAAAAAGATTTTTGAAAAAGATTCCTGGGATTACTTTTCACGCGTAAGTATTGATTTTCTTTTTTTTTTTTTTATGTAATTTGATAACTATGGTAAAAAAATATCACAATGTCATGTTGTTTTTTTTTTCCAGATGTAAAAAAGGGACTTAATAATAATCAAAATATGTTAAATACATTTTAATGTTTCTGTTTATAGCTGGAATCTTTGTTCCTTAACACACAATGATGTATGCTAGGATTTAAACTGTATAATTTGAACGTTTTAGGTAATTCGTTTGATAATCTTCATGAAAAATTAGACACCAATTGTTACTATTTTTATGGTTTTTAAAGGTATTAAATAAAGTAATGCTTTTCTTTATGTATTAATTATTATCCAATTTAAAATTTTTGAACTGTTAAGAATATAATTTGTGCATTTGATCAAGATAAACTAACTTTTCTGTTGTTAAAATGTTTTTGCATAAATTTACAAATTTGTGGGCAGTATAGCAATAAAAGTGAGTAAAATATTTACACAACTGAACATGTGTAAAGATGTATCCAAAAGTATAGGTATATTTCTCTAATTTAGCTTAATTCAAGGCAATTTCTTTCAGATTCTTAAATATGAAACGCGTATAAACTGAAATCACATAATTCACATGAATCTGTTTTATTTTATTAATATTTATATTCTTGTTGTTATAAGATTGTTAGTTATGAAAAGAGTTTAAAACTTTCATTTAAAAAAAATGCAACCTGTGACTATTTTTTTAGATAATTATCTGCTATTAATTTCAGGTTAAATATATTTTAAATGATTCTTTAAAATTTTACAATACTGTGAATAAATCAGAAATATCACTTCTTAAAGGAAAAACTGGAAAGTACACCCACAGGTTGCTAATAAAACCTAAACAAATTCTATTTTTAAAGGCTTTAATGTTATGCACATGCATTTAGATTTCGAACTATTTCTTAATGATTTTCTGTACGTAGTAAATTACGGGTATTATCATCTTTATAAGATATCATATATAAAATATGTAAAATTTCATTATAAATTTTACATATATTTAGTGGAAAATACATGCACGGAACAGCTTAAAAACACGTACTTTTCACTGACGTAATGCAATGTTTTGAAGTTACAAACATGGACGCCGCTTGTTCAGTGGAGTTTCATTTCCCGATAGTGGAGGAAACTGCGAACCCTCCTCCTTATATTCTAACCTCCTTGGGTCATATCCGTTCTCCAAGGTGATGTCGTCCGCTTTTCTCAAAATGGCGTCCCAATTCAAAGAGAGATAGTGACCATTTTTCAGTCTTTTCCAAGATGAGGAAAGAAGAAAACCTAGGATGAAATAATACGAGAGAGATAGAGAGAAAAAACGCCATCTTGTCATTTTCTGATAGGGTACCGGTAATCGAATACTTTTGTGACCGCCTGTACAGGAAATTGAGGAACACGTGTTAAGAAGAAACGTTCGTTGACAAAACGTCAGATGCGCCGAGAATCTCAAATCCTTCCAGTGCCCTCAAACAGGTAAAGAATTTCCTGCGAAATGTGTCCTCTGTGGAGGAGGACATGCATCTTGTAGTAAGGAATGCCCCAAAAGACCAGGAAATATAGATATTGAAAAAATTAATGAAGAAACACCGAACAATTCCCCAAATATGCAAAATCACCAGACTCACTCTACTCTCAGCCAATCACGTAATCAAGGATCAAGGAAGTTAATTTACGGAGTGCGCTAGGCTAGGCCTTTAACTCCGCATCATCAGAGATAGAATAATTACATCAAAAGAGGGGTTCATCTAATAAGGGAAAATTTTGAAGCCTAATTATAAAAATAAAAGCTTTTCAGATAATGCCTTCCGCATGAGAAAAAAGGAAAACTCTTAGAAAGTCTTTAAATTAAATTTTGTGTTTAAAAAGGGCCAGGAATAAATTTTGAAAGAGGAGTCAACATTCAAAAAGTTTTGAAAAGAATAAAAAGGTGCAATACATTTCCTTGATTCTTGATATCAACAGCAAAATAAAATCCTTAGGACAATCCGGAGAGTTGGGCAAAAAGGGCTGGGGGCGAAACCCGTTGGGCGGGTTCTGGTAGCAGTTCAGTGTGATACACTGAAGCAGGAGAAGAAAATTATTGGTCGCTATTTAGTGCGACGTTAAAAGGTCCCCTTAGGGGGTCGAAAGCAACCCGTTTAGCGGGTGGAAAAGAAGCTTTTAAGAAGCTATTGAGAAATTAAGTGCAGTCGCGTGCGGCTGCGGAGATAAGTTGTCCCTTGTTAAAGAAACGTTAGAAGACTCTTCTTAAAGAGTTAAAGAACAGGGTTCCCCCGGTCAATGCCCTTACGCATTGTTAACGCGGGGGCGGTTGGGGTTTAGGAACGAGAGGAAAGCATCCACTTGGGCGTCTGTATTCCAATACCGACGCCGTTTAAAAGGTAGTTGAGCATAATCAGCTTGTAATATTGCTCTGGGTCGCTTTTTAGAAGAGGCAACCGCAGGATCATATAACGGCAGGGTATGTAATACTGGATTTCCAACAAGATGGATGTTTTTGAACAATCTTTCCGAAAGTCGCTGTATAAAGCGATTAATGGGCATAATTTTGAGGTCGTTATGAATGTCACCGTTCCTTATGAACCATGGAGCGTTTAATATCTGCCGTAAAAATTTTGATTGAAAAATTTGGACGTGTTTACGGTTAGTCAGAGCAGCTGAGCCCCAGATGGGACTCGCGTAAGTGAGAATAGGCCTTATGATAGATTTCTAAAGCAAGATCTTGTTATCAAGTGACAGGTCGCTATTTTTAGCGAAAAAGGGGCGCAGGTTGGCTTTGACAGTTTCCGCATTCGCAATAATTTTTTGAATGTGAAGTTGCCAAGTTAATTTTGAGTCTAGTAAAACACCAAGGTATTTGTAAGTAGTAACCCAGGGAATAGGTTCACCGAAGAAAATTAGATTATCCAAACGAGGGATGTTTCTTCGGATGAATAAAGTGGCATCAAATTTAGCGACATTAATTTTGATTTTAAACAGTCCGAGCCAGAGTTCTAAGGCTGAAAGTAACTCTGTAATGTAGAGATTACCGTGGTGATGTTGTTATGTTGAGTTAGGATGGCCGTATCGTCTGCATATAAAGCTAAATCGATACTAGGTGCCTTAGGCACGGCGTTGATATAGATATTGAAGAGCAGAGGTGAGACAAGACTGCCCTGAGGACATCCAGCATGGATCGGGCGGGGAGTGGAGAGTTCGTGGTTAACTCGTACGCGGAAGCTTCGTCCGGCTAAGTACGAGCTAATAATTTTAATGATGTGAGCCGGAAACCCAAGTCGCATGAGCTTGTAAATAAGTCCGTCATGCCAAACCCTGTCAAAGGCTTTAGCTATGTCACGTATTAAGAAGAAACGTTCGTTGACAAAACGTCAGATGCGCCGAGAATCTCAAATCCTTCCAGCGCCATCAAACAGGTAAAGAATTTCTGCGAAATGTATCCTCTGTGGAGGAGGACATGCATCTTGTAGTAAGGAATGCCCCAAAACACGAGGAAATATAGATATTGAAAAAATTAATGAAGATACACCAAAAAATTCCCCAAATATGCAAAATCAACAGACTCACTCTACTCTCAGCCAATCACGTAATTTGGGCACTGCCCCGTACAACCAATCATATGGGGCGATTACCAAGAGCAATCCAAACACCGTTAACTACAGGAAATTCCTCAAGAAATCTATGAATAAGAAATCTATAATAACTATAAAGAAGACCAATCCTCCAAAAATAAACGAAAATCAGTAAACAGAGACATAGAAAAACAATCCTTTGAAGAATTCACCGAGTTCATTACTGAAATTTACCAAATTTACCAGCAATACAAGCAGGCTTCTAACCCCGACTCCAGGCTCAAGATTGCAATGGCGCACACTAAAGATATTCATCCAGAACGAGCATGAATAATTACCGCAGTGGCTAATTGCACCGAAGGTGCTAATAGCTAACAGGCTATTCACACCACCTACTTTCGCGCATGCGCACAAGCAGCCCAGATACCAGCATTTGACCGCAGTGGCTAATCGCACCCAAGGTCCGTAGAAAGAACAGGTTAGCTCACTTGGGGTAAACAAACGAAAATGCGTTCTCGCTGCCTATTGGCTGTGACGTCATTGAAGTTTTCTCTCCTCAGATCAACATAGATTTTTGCATTGATTTAAGCTGAATGTAAGCTTGTGCGCGACTGTGGAAACTCATTCGTTTCTTGTTTTTTTTTCCTCTCAAATATAATTAAATTTATGTAGCATAATGGTTGGTATGCACTGCGCGATTGCATTATGCACAATAATGCAGGCAAAATAAAAAATAATCGCCTTTTCTGAGTCAGTGTAGGCCATCTGTGCGCCATCGGCCGTTTGAAGGGGCGGAATGTATGTTTTATGTTTGCGTAATCGGGCGGCTGCGCGCCAAATCGATTTGTCTTCAGTCGTTAGGGACTCAATGTATGTTTTCCACTCCGCTTGTTTTAATAAGCGGGTTTCGGTCCTTATCTCGTTCTGTATCGTGCGAAATTGGGCACGGATATTGGGATCTCGTGACCTTTGCCAAATTCTTCGCAAGTAATTTCGCTGTTTAATTTTGAATTTAGTCTCAGGTAGGAGCCTAGCACCTGGGTGTTTGCGTGGTTTTGAAGCCGCAGCTCTCGCTTCTTTCAGTAAAGACTCCAGACTTTTGATATGCCTGTCAAAGTCCGAATTGCTGGAAATTTTGATGGGAGGGAGTGAAGTTTTTTCCAAAATAAATCTAAAAGCGTCCCAATTTGTTGAGACTTGCTCCTCTAATTTTGAGTATCGATTTTGAATATCTAGGGTTATCAAAACGGGGTAGTGATCAGAGTCCAATTCCTGAATGACTTTTATCTCATGCCGAAAAAATATATTATAAAAGGCAGCCAGATCAAGAACTGCAGTCGACCCTCTAACACGGTAAAAAGTCGGGAGGGTAGGAGCTATGATCTGTACATGGTTACTCTGGCACTATGAATTTAGACTAATACCATACCTGTTCCTATTAGAACAAAACCATGCGGTATGGCGTGAATTTAGATCACCAGCAATTATTAGGTGATTTGAAATATTCAAAAGTTTATCAAAATCATTGACAGGAAAAGCTGGCCTTCCACGTGCTCTAGACAGTGGAGGTAGATAAGCTGAGACTATTGTCAGCGGGGAGGAATTTTGAAGGAAAATTTTGATGATTGTCGCTTCCAAAAAATTTAAATCAGGGGACGATATCATGTGGTGCTTTAACGAACGCTTCACATAGATACAAGTGCCACCACAGGGATTTGTACGAATACTGTACTATTTGTACTATTTGTACGAATTGAAATAATTCTTGCATTTAAACTTGTATTCCAAATTAAGATTTAACTTGAAATTAATGTAGATAATTACTGAGAGAATTAGATCTTTGTAGCGTAGTTTACGTGAGATGAGATCACATGGTGTTACGTGATACGAACCGGAGAATCAGGATGTTGAACCATGAAAACATAGTAAATTCTTAATGTATTTTAACAAATTTATTATGTCTATTTATTGGCTTTTTATAAAATTTTAAAAGATATTAAAATTTTTGTGCCTTCAAAATAAAAAATTCTTAGAACTAACGTCTGTTAACATTTTTTATTTGTATATTGTATGTTGTCGTCAACAAAGTCTGCTTGGCGAGATTTGCGCCAGTGAAACTGAAAAGTACCTCAGAAACTAAACATAAAGATTAAGTAAATAAATCTGAAGAATTTTTTTAAAGAATGAGCTGAGAGCATTTAAAATTAAAATGTGTTTTTGAAAAAATATACAACAGTTCCTGACAAGGATTTACAGGCATCCTTAACAGTTTCATATTTAATTGCAAAAAATTTAAAACCTCATACAATTGGAGAATCGCTCATTCTTCCTTCATCAATTAAAATGACATCACTTATGCATGCAGAAAAATATAGTAACTATTTAAAAACAATAGCATTAAATAAGATACTGTTTCTCACCAAATTTTTATCATATCGGGCACTATAGAATACAAAATCCAGTCTTTACTATAAAACTTGATGAAACTACCGACAGTACTAAAATGTTTCAATTTATCGTTTATGTGAGATATGTTTTTGAAAAGGACACAGTAGAATATTTTTTATGTTGTAATATTTGGGAAGGAAAAGCAACTGGAGAGAAAATATTTGAAATTATTTTCAGACATTTTGAAACAATCTTACCTAGACACACTGTGTCACAGTTTGTACTAATGTAAGCTTTTAAAACTAAGCCAATACTTTGGCAAGGAGAATTGAAGAAAAAAAAAAACAGAAACATTCTTTTCCACAATTTACTAAAGAAAATAATACAGATTTCTTGTTTAAAACGACATATAAGAAATCTATAATAACGATAAAGAAGACCAATCCTCCAAAAATAAACGAAAATCAGTAAACAGAGACATAGAAAAACAATCCTTTGAATAATTCACCGGGTTCATTACTGAAATTTACCAAATTTAACAGCAATACAAGCAGGCTTCTAACCCCGACTCCAGGCTCAAGATTGCAATGGCTCGCACTAAAGATATTCATCCAGAACGAGCATGAATAATTACCGCAGTGGCTAATCGCACCGACAGTGCGAATACCTAGCAGGCTATTCACACCACCTACTTTCGCGCATGCGCACAAGCAGCCCAGATACCAGCATTTTACCGCAGTGGCTAATCGCACCGACGGTGCGAATAGCTAAAAGCCTATTTACACCACCTACGTTCGCGCATACGCACAATCAGCCCAGGTACCAGCATTTTACACCGATTTCCGTAAGGCAGGCGATAGTAAGAGCCAAGATTGTTAACCCTAACTCAGCAATAGAAACGGCTGTTATAGTCCACCAGCAAGAGAATAATTGTGCAAGTAATAATTATCAGTTACAAAGACGATGTCAATCTGTATGCATGATAATGTTTAGGAAATGATTCGATAAAATAGGGATTTAATGATGGTTCTGATTGCAAGCGAGGCCAAGAAATTAGTTAAAAAATCTTTAGTGTATTGACAAAAAGGCTACAGAAATTACTTAAATTCTTTTATTTAACAGAGGAATTTTTATGCAAACTTAGACGCCTTATAGCAAAGGACTGCCAGAATTTATTATTCAATAAGAAAACTTACTAAAAATTATAATATTCTTATATATTCATCATTTTTTCAGTATCCACTCATGTTTATAGGCTCAAATGCCATATTTCAAAATCAAAGTTATTTATGAAATAAAACCTTATACAATCTGATAAATCATTTCTGTGTGCAAATTTTTAAATCTAAATCTCTTACATTAATTTTTTTCTGTCTTTTAAATTACATCCCATTATTTATTTCAATTCAGTTTATTAATGTGCTTGAACTAATACTTCTAAGTTCTTTGAAGTACTTTATGTGTCATGAAAATGCCAAATATTTCCATAAAAAAATAAACAGGCATACAGAATTGTTATTAACAAGTATTATGTGATTAATTAGTCATTTAACAGTTGATTTAATTGCTTATTTCATGTCTAAATTTTCTACACAGAAAACCTCTGTGTAATTTTTATTATCTTTCCACGGACGAAGATTTTCAAAGAGGATTGAATTAAAGTCTTGATTGCGCAAAACACATCTTTGAAGCTAAATGTATTCTAAGAAAATCAAAAAAATGTAAACAAGATTTTGTCCCCCCCCCCAAATCAGTCATTTAAACTATTTCAACCGTTCAGGAAAACGATAAACATTGCGAACAATCTACCTCTTTTTATATATACTTTAATAAAAGGAAATGTGTTCCTTCTTTTTATAAGAAAAGGAACCAATTTTGCTTTTTAATTTTGCTTTTTAGAAAGCAAAATGGTTCTAAAAGTTTAGAGTCTCCAACGCTTAAAAAATGATAAACTACGCCAAGGTAGTAACCCGCCTTAAAAAAAAAAAGACTCACTACAACTCTTAGGCGGTTCGCGTACGTAGAATCCGTTATGGATCTAACAGTTCAATGCACATGCGTGGTCAATGGTGGTGCGAATAGCTTAAGCGGCTATACGCACCGCTGGTGCGAATAGCATCGGCCGCATTTTACGCCGATTTCCGTAAGTCAGGCGGTAGTGAGAGGGAAGGTTGTTAACCCTAACTCAGCAATAGAAAGGTTTGTTAGTATTTCACCAGCAAGAGAATAATTTGCAAGTAATAATTATCAGTTACAAAGACGATGTCAATCTATATACATGATAATGTTTAGGAAATGATTCGATAAAATAGGGATTTAATGATGGTTCTGATTGCAAGCGAGGACAAGAAATTAGTTAAAAATCTTTAGTGTATTGACAAAAAAGCTACAGAAATTACTTAAATTCTTTTATTTCACAGAGGAATTTTTATGCAAACTTAGACCTGTTCTTATAGCATAGGACTGTCAGAATTTATTATTCAGTAAGAAAACTTACTGAAAATGATAATATTCTTATATATTCAGCACTTCTTCAGTATCCACGCAGGTTTATAGGTTTAAATGCCATATTTCAAAATTAAAGTTATTTATGAAATAAAGCCTTACAAAATCTGATAAATCATTTGTGTGTGCAAATTTTTAAATCTAAATCTCTTACATTAAATTATAACTGTCTTTTAAATTACATCCCATTATTTATTTCAATTTAATTGATTAATGTGTTTGTACTAATATTTCAAAGTTCTTTGAAGTACTTTTTATGTCCTGAAAATGCCAAGGAATTCCATAAAAAAAATAAGCAGGCATACAGAATAATTCATTTAATATTTCATATAATCGCTTTTAACTTATTTCATGTCTAAATTTTCTACACAGAAATCCGCTGTCTAATTGTTAGTATCTTTTATCGGACGAAATTTTTCAAAGAGGAATGAATTAAAGGCATGATTGAGCAAAACACATCTTTAAAGCTAAATGTATTGTAAGAAGTATAAAAAATGTCAGCACAATTTCCCCCCCTTTAAATCAGTCATTTAAACTCTTCAAACCGTTCAGGAAAAGGATAAACATTGCGAACATAAAAATCTGCCTTTTTTATATATACTTTAATAAAAGGAAATGCGTTCCTTCTTTTTATAAGAAAAGGAACCCATTTTCCATTCTAAACTTTTGAAAGTCGCCAACGCTTAAAAAATGATAAACTACGCCAAGGTAGAAACCCGCCTTTTACAACTCAATGCGCATGCGTGCTTAATGTTGGTGCGAATAGCTTAAGCGGCTAATCGCGCCGGTGGTGCGATTAGCATCGGCCAATAATTACGCCCATACGGCTAATCCAAATACCATGCAACATATTAATTATGCCAAGTTTATATTTTATAACAGTAATGGTATTAAAAATCAAAAAATTGAAATTCAAAACTACATCAACCAGCACAGTCTGGATGTAATTTTATGAAGTGAAACCCACCTCAAATCAAATGACAAATTTAAAATTCCCAACTACAACATCTATAGATCTGACCGTCTTCATAATCGTGGTGGCGGTACAGCTATTCTCATGAAAAAATGTCTGAACAGTACCATCTTTCCTCTTCTCCTTATGAGCTTTGAAGCAAGTGTATCTATTTTGAACAATGATAATAAAGAATATCTCATCATTGCTGTTTATAAGCCACCCAACAATAGCCTTAACACTCAAGATCTTGACTATATTCTCAAGTTATCCAACTATTATTGAGGGGGACCTAAATTGTTAGGACGCTAACTGGAACTCCAGGCGAAATAATCCAGACGGAATTATTCTTAATAATTACATCATCAACAACCCTGATATCAACATTTATGGTCCAGATGAACCTACTCTTCTTCATCAAATCTCAAATACTTTTGATGTATTAGACATCTTAATTACCTTCAATGTTCCTCAAATACCTTTTCTCCAAGTGGATAATGAACTTTCTTCAGATCACCTACCAGTACGCTTCACTTTGTATGGCTTAAAGCATGGTCTTCCGCCTATAACGTGCCGCATTAATTGGGAAAACTTGTAAGGATCTTAAGTTTTACTAAATGTTTATTTTATTTTAAATCTTTACTATCACTTCTTATTTTCTACTTCCGGCCAGAATTATAAGCGTGAAGGTTTTTATGCAAAGTTTGTCTGGCGAACGCCAAGTATTTAAGTGTGGCCTTTTTGACAAGCAAGAGAGAGAGGAAGCAGTGAGTCAACGCAGGCCGCTTACCTTAGAAGTTACGCAGTTGCTGTTTGCCTTCCAGGCCAGAGGTTTTAATCCTCTTGATAAATTAAAAGTATTGTAGTGTTCACAGTCTCTGTGCTACATACGCTTCCTGTTATTATAAGGCCAATCTTCCACGTGTATTATTCTAGAGTTAAATTAGAGTTTAGTTTTATTTTTATACTTTTACGTTAGACCCCGAGTGGCGGGTCATTGTATTCCGAAGTACGGAAGTTATTGTATATAGAGAAAAATAAAGGGTTTTTGTATACCCTTCGTCTGTATCCTGTCTACTTACTACAAATTAGTGAACATAGCTTTAGTAAGATCTCTGTTCCTAGTCAGTTCCTTGTATGTTCCCGAAGAAGGTAAAGAAGGAATATTGAACCTGATAAACTATGCTTAACACCTTGAAGAAAACATATCTGCTACCACTAAAATGACTAATAAAAGCGAAATTCATGATGCCACAGTCTATCTTAGCAGTAAAATCAACGAAGCCATCAACCACGCCAAATTTATTCCAAAACAGACTAATTATACGGTCCCACAGAATATTAGACAGAAAATTACAGAGAAAAATAGACTAAGAAAAATTTATCAACGTTCTCACTCCACCCAAGACAAAAGAAGATTTAATGCTGCCAATCGAAACCTCAGAAAACTTATCCAAGAGTACAGAAACAATTGCTGGGATAACTTCATTGAAAGTCTTTCGCACACCGACCATTCTGTGTGGAAAGTTGCTAAAGCTCTCCGAAGCACTCCCTCCAATATTGGACCGATTCTGGATGATAATAATACCAAAATTTACGATCATAAGAAAATTGTCAACCTTTTCGCTGATAACTATGAACAACAGTTTAATATAAATATTTTCCCACACCCGAATGATATTAATATTATCAATCACGTGACCAATTTCCTCTGCAAAGATCCTGAAAATCAAAACAACCCGACTTCTCCCAAAGAAATACAGAAAATTATAAAGAAACTTAATCCAAAGAAAGCATCTGGATATGACAATATCACTAATAAGGCCCTGCAATACCTCCCAAGGAAAGGCATCATCCTTATTACGAATATTTTTAACGCATGTTTAAGACTTAATATATTCCCAAAAAAATTGGAAACACACCATTCTAACTGTCATTAAAATGCCTGGCAAAGCTGGAAATCTCACAAGTAACTTTAGATCGGTCAGTCTTCTGCCTGCAATTGCCAGACTTTTCGAAAAGCTTATCGAGTATCGACTCACCACTTTTATTAATGAAAATAACACCATCAAAGACCATCAAATTGGATTTCGCCAGGGATTCTCAACGACTCAGCAGATCGCCCGAATCGTAGAATTCATAGGTGAAAATTTTAATAGAAAGGAAGTAGTTGCTGCTATTTTTATGGATGTAGAGAAAGCCTTCAATAAAATTTCTCATCACGGTCTTATGATTAAGCTGATGAACTATAATTTCCCACCTGCCATCATCCATCTAATCGCTGATTTTTTAAAGAACAAAACTTTTCAAGTTAAGATTCAAGATAACTATTCCACCACAAGAAAAATTCACGCGGGTTTAACACAGGGGTCGGTAATTTCCCCGCTTCTCTATAATTTATATACTAATGATCTTCCTAATATTAAAAATATTCTCACTGCATGCTATGCCGATGACACGGCACTTTTATGTCACTCACTTAATCCGTATCATGCAAGAAATAAACTACAGAATGCCATTAATTACATTTCACCCTGGTTTAAAGGATGGAAAATTAAAATTAACCCCGAAAAATCAAAAGTGATTTACTTTAAAAAAGGAAATATCCCTTAAGACTGAGAAGAAATTACGATGGACGGACAAATCGTGTCACGTGACCACCAAGTAAAATATCTAGGTGTTAATCTCGACCAGAAGTTAACATTCAAATTTCATGTTAATCAAACACCACTTAACAAATGATGATCTCCGATCTCTCCGACAAAACTTTTCTTCTTTTACTTTTTGTAATAATTTAGACTCAGATTCTTGCACTTTTTCTTTGGGGGGGGGTGGACTCAAAATAACTAACCTATAAATTTAATTTACTTGCGCGAAAAAATATTTTCTTTTCCTTCAAAGGTTAAAGAAAATTATAACGATATTCGTTTTATGGACTCTTGATAAACGTGACCTTCGAACTTCGACGCCGGCTTCGAACTTTTGCGCTGTGGAGACAGATATTTCGCTCATGGGCAACCGAGCCACTTTTGCTGCGAAGAAGTTTTCCTTCTTAACCAAGGAGGTTAGAATAGCCTCCTTCTTGTTCATTTCTAACCACCTTGTTCTTAATAATACATATTCTTTGCCAGTACCTTCGAGAGTAAAGTCATTTAATCGTTTTTTCCAGTCCCTTGAGAAAGCGTTTAAACCAGATGAGCTAAAATCGGAAATTATTTTGAATATTCTGGGTGAGAGCGAATAATTTAATAGTTTATTTGACTGAAGAAGACATGCGGAATTATGATAAGCTTAGAACAATAGTGTTGAAAGAATTTCAGACAACGCCACAAGAGTGTTATACAGTTTTCAAAAAGCGTAAAAATTACAAAAGGAAGAAAAAGATTACAAAAAAAAAAAAAAAAAAAAAAAAAAAAAAAGATTACAGAAAGCTATGTTTAATTTGCGTCAAGATGAAATGCTACATTTGAGTATTATTGTCAGATGCGCTAAGTGAGAGATTTTAAATTATTATGTGAATTAATTGCATCAGATGAAATATTCGGTTTATTTGATTGAGAATTGATGACACATATTGCAATTAAACAAGAAGAATCATGTTTTAAACCGCAAAAACTAGGTCGAGATTGTGATATTTATTTAACTTCAAAGGGTAAATGTAAAAGTAAATATAATGCATTTATGAAACCTTCTAGTGGAAACGAAATTCTAGATTCTCACTCAAAATTAATATTTCTAAATTCTCTATAAAGGCAAAAAAAAAAAAATGATCTTATCTTTTCTATCTTCCGGATGGCCGAGGAAACATCCATTCTGATTAAACAAAATATGTGTAAATCTCTAATAAACAGAGGAGCGTTATACCACACAACGTTATTCACGAACACCAAAGACGAACAGAAACATATACATAATTGACATCACAGTTTCTTTTTACAAACAAACACTACCGCCATCTAAAGATATATAATCCTAAACTTAACACTCCCCCCCATGTATCCGTAAACGAATGCATCAATTTTATTGAACTTCAAGATTATAAAGTCTTTCATTTGGTCTTCTAACAACACCCTTATCTAACTGAATATCACAAGATCTAACTCTATCACCTCTTCCGTGAAATAATTCCTTAATCCTACCTATCTTCCAGTTACAGCGTTTCACATTATCTTCTCGTACAAGTACAACATCATTAATTTTAAACACGGGAGAATTCTTTGGAGTTTTTGAAAACATGACTTATCTTAATTCTAACAAATATTCTTTATAAAACCTTTTCCAAAAATGCTCTAATATTAATTGCCTATGCTTCCATTTTTTAATCAACTGAGATCTTGTAGATTCTAGTTTATATTCAGTTGAAGGTAAAACAGTTAATCTAGATCCAGTTATAAAATGAGATGGTGAAAGAGGATCAGGTTCATTTGGTTCATTGTATACATACTTTATAGGTCTAGAATTAATAACAGCTTCAACTTCAACTAAGACAGTATACAGTTCTTCATAATATAAAGAAGCTTTACCTAGGATACGTTTTAAACAAGTTTTTAAAGATCTTACCAAACGTTCCCAGAATCCGCCCCACCAAGGAGCACCTTCTACAATAAATTTCCATTCAAACCCATTTTTACCAAGGAAATTTAGAACCTTTTCATCTTTACATAATTTATACAAATATTTTAATTCACGATCAGCAGTTTTAAAGGTTTTAGCATTATCAGAATATATAACTCTACAAATACCCCTACGTGCAAAACATCTACGTAAGGCTTGAATGAAACACTCTGCACTTAAATTTGATAACAATTCTAAATGGACTCCTCGAGTCACTGCACAGGTAAACAATGAAATATACACTTTTGTACCATCCTTTAAATACAAACGGCCAGCGAAATCTATGCCACTTTTCTCAAATGGTTGAGCTTTCTCCACTCGGTCAGCTGGAAGAGGAGCCGATATCTCGTGTCCAGCTTTAGCATTATACTTTTTACAAAATCTGCAATCATGTAACACAGATTTTACAAAACGTCTAGCTTTTAAAATCCAAAATTTCCCTCTTACTTGCACTAAAGTTTCATTTACACCACTATGAAGTACCTTTTCGGGACAATTCAAAATAATTAAACGAGAAAAATAATTATATGGTAATATTATAGGCTGAATTTCATCGACATCTAATGATGGTTTCACTAATCTACTTCCAACTCTTAAACAACTCGTTTCATCCATTACTGGATTTAACCCAAACAATTTGGAATTATGAGACAATGGTTTTTTACATTTAACATCATTCAACTCTTCAAAAAATACTCACCTTGTGATAAGATAATCCAATAACACATAGCATTACATATTTCTATTCTGTGACTTTAAATTATTAATGAATCTAAATACATATGACGTGACTCTTAAAAGTTTACCTAAGTCACTAAAGTTTTCTATTTTTAACACAGGTTGTAAAGGTTGAACACTGCTAGTAACTTGAGTCACAACTCTTTCTTCAACACTATCTACTATGTTACAATGCTTGTTCACTTTAGGCCAATTTATTTCATCTTGATGAAGACATGGAGGTCCATGCCACCACACTTGATCTACTACAAGATCACTCACTTTAACACCACGTGTGATTTTATCGGCCGGATTATCTGAGCCAGGACAATGATGCCACATGCTCGGGGATGTTTTGTCTTGAATTTCAGACACTCGATTTTGTACGAATGTTTTCCATCGCCGTGGTGAGTTCTTTATCCAATGAAGCACAATAAGAGAATCTGTCCATAAATGAATCTTAGCTTGAGGAAAATACACACGGACTGTAGTTACAAGTCTTGCACCTAACACTGCTGCCATGAGCTCGAGTCTTGGTAAAGATAATTTTTTCAGGGGTGTCACTCTGCTCTTGGCTATCACTAAACTTGTTCCATAATATTTTAAGCTACGGAATTTCACGTACACTGCTGCTCCGTAAGCATTTTGAGATGAATCACAAAAACAATGTAGTTCTAGAGTTTCAGGTGTTTCATCAGCATCACGAAAATACCACCGAGGTATCTGGATATTAGGTAGATCACATAGTTGCCTGTACCATTTGCTCCACTAGTCTTGCAATTCTGGTGGGATAATTTCATCCCAATCAACACCTTTCAGCCATAAATCCTGAAACAGAACTTTTGCTTGAATAACATAGTGAGCAAGAAACCCAATAGGATCGAAGATTTTTGAAGCAGCTTTTAAAACACAACGTTTTGTTTGGTCATTTGACTGGATGAAATCAATAACGTCTTGTGCATTAAAACAGAAGATATCCTTAATTGTATCCCATTGAAGTCCAAGAATCTTTGAGGGGGAATCACAGTCAAGCAATTTAAAGCTAACGAAGTTGTCACTTGATTTATACTGGTTTTTTACAGTATCCCAATTAGAATTCCATTTGGTCAAAGTCATTGATGCCTTTTTCATTATATCATTGGCTTCGTGATATATCTGTATGGCTTCCTCCGTATCTGATCCACAAATAAAATCGTCAACATACATGAAGTTTTCTAACATTTCTACAGTTCTGGGATGTATGTCATCAAATTTCTTTAAATGATGCTTAATGCAAGCACCCAGCAAAAATGGACTTGACTTTGCTCCAAGCATTACACGACACATCCGATAAACTTGAATTCTCGGATTGCTCAAACTTGAATTCTCATCAATCCACAAAAATCGCACTGAATCCCGATCTTCAGGTGCAACAGAAATTTGCAAAACGCTTTTTCAATATCTGACGTAAATGCAATTCGATGAAGTCGAAAATTTATTAGAACTTTCAAAAGTTCAGGAAGAAGATTTGGTCCTTGTAGTAAATTATCATTTAGAGATTCATGATTTTTTTTCCTTTGAAAAAGCATCATAAACAATGCGAAGTTTTGTAGAATTATGATCTTCACGGATGACAGCACGGTGAGGTATGTAGTAAGTTCGTCTCCCAGATGGAGTACCAAGATCGACCTTTTCTATGATTTCTTCCTTAAGCTGATAGTCAATCACTTCTTTATATTGCGCATAAAAGTTCAAGTTTGATTTAAATTGTTCGATCAGATTTAAAAATCGTCTTTCAGCATTCTTAAAATTGTCTCTTAAAGTCACATTCTGATCTTTCCATGGAAGTCTAACTTCGTATCTATCACCCTTTTCTGTAATCGAGTTGTTAAATATTTGCAAGGCCATTTCATTTTGTTCTTCGTCAGAAATATTTTTAATTCCTATACATTCAATATCCCAAAACGATTTGACGCTTTTTAGAAGTTTCTCTTCTACAATTACGTTTAAACACGCGTCATGGATTTCAAAGTCTGATGAAGAAAATCTGCCTTGTATACACCACCCAAACAAGGTTTTCCATCGCTACGGCATTTCTGTTTATCCTTTTTATTTCTTCGCTTGCTATTTTCCACATAATGTCCACGCCGATTAAAACAGAAATATGACTCATTCCATCGGCGCCGCCGCAGTCTGTCAAAGTGACGCCGAATGCCTGGAGTTTGGATTTCATTTCTACATCTGGTACCCGTATATCGGCATTTGTTATGACTGGTACTTCAGTGACTTCGAGATTTATGGATTTTTCAGGGTCATTAATATTGCGGAGAGTAAGTTCAACTTTCTTTCGACGCCAATATTTTCCGTTCTTTTCACCGAAGGTATGCAGATTTAAAACAGTTTCTCCTTTTACTGGTAACTGTAATTTTCTTGATAAATCTCGAATTGCAGAGATTTGGCTACCGCCGTCAAGAAGACATCTCACAATACAATTCTTATTTCTGCCCTCAGCCACAGCATACACCGTTTGAAGCATAATATTAGATCCAGTTTTGGCAGAAGAATTTTGAACAATTTCTGCCGATGTTTCGGTTTCCTTATTTTTTTACACTGGAGACAGCTGATGTGGGATTTACACACACACTTTCATGATGTTTACCGCGGCACTTTTTGAAGGAAAACTGTTTGTTCTTACAGTTGATAGCTAAATGTTTACATCCAAAACACAGAAAACATTTTCCTGTACGTTTCAAAATGTTGCGTTTCTCTTCAGAGTTCACCTCAGTACATTTATATCTCGTATGGTCTTCTTTATCACAAAATATACATTTGTATCCAATTGTTGATAAAGCTGAAGCAGTCGGAACTTTCGGTTTATAATTCGGATAAAATTGCGTGCGTTGTTCATTTTGACGAAAGTATGGTTTCTAATTCGTTTTCGCAGAGTTCATTAAACTTGCAGCTTCTCGACAGTTAACTTCCTTTTTTAAGAATTCTATAAGTTCCTTTATATCAAATCCTGCTTCCATATTTCGACTTCGATTAAATTCCAAATTTAATTCCTCTGGAAATTTCTGCAAAATGATAGGACAGAGAATATTTCCATAACTTCCAGAAGTAACGTTTAACGATCCTAAACTTCGAATGTTGACTTCGCATTCATCGTACAGCTTATGCAGTGCTTTAACATTTGAAATGTTTCCCACTGGTTCAAGGGATAATAATTTATTCATATGCGAGGTGGTAACAACATCTTGTCTTCCAAAACGTTCTTTCAATATTTCTACTGCGGAATCATAATTCTGGTCACTTAAAGCGAAACCGGAAATGGCAGCTAAAGCATTACCTCCAAGTAAGGATTTTAGGTACGCAAATTTTTCAGTTTTTCTCAATCCACTATGATTATGAATTGTATTTTCGAATTGGTTCCAAAAGTCTAACCATTTACACGAATCTCCGTAATAAGTTCCGATTTGCAGACGTGGCAACTTCACTGTTTTCGCTTCAACTGGAAGTGCAACATTAGCCGTTTCGTTCTGATGAACTGTTCTAGAAGATTCCGAATTCTTCTTCAAAAATCTTTGCATTCTTCCTCTCCATATAACAGTTTTATCCTGGTATTCTTGGCTTAAGGTAACTTCATTTTCAATCTCCTCCGAAGTTACTTTCGTTCCGATTTCTTAATCTAAACTTTTCAGCTCGTTGATTTTCTCAATTAACTGTTCATATAAATCCTCGATTATCTCAATTTTCTCATTTAGCGGAATATTATTTCCTAAATTCGTTTCGACTTTGGTTATCAGTTTCGTAGTTAATTGTCTTATAACCGATCGTTTCTTTTTCAAATTTTCAAGAACGCCCTCCATTTTCGAACTATTCAGTCTGTCGATTTTCTGATTCGTAATAATCGCGGTTTGCAGGCACCATAAACAAAATATGTGTAAATATCTAATAAACAGAGGAGCGTTATACCACACAACGTTTATTCACGAACACCAAAGACGAACATTGGCAATCTAAAGATATATAATCCTAAACTTAAGACTGATCGTTGAACTATCTAAATTCAAAGATTCTTCAAAATATTGACACTTAGACTTCTGTGAAACATAAATAGATTATATTTATACACAATTAATAGACTACGTTTAGATGAACATTACGCTCTTTCCTTCATACAATCTTTCTAGTTCTTGTTCTGGTTCTAGCTAAATGCAAATCAGAGTTCTATGTACGTTTTTGTTTTGATTATTCTAGATTTTAGATGTAACGGCGCTGACAGTCCAGAGTTTAGATGTAACATCTCCTCCCACCATTGAGGTCCGACGGTACGGAGGAACTCAATACACACAGGTCCAGTCGATGAGGGAGACCAACAACTCTTCCAGCTCTGGTTATCACGTGAGGACTTGAAGCAGGTTCTGAAACACAATCAGCCTGACCAGTCGTAGGGTTGTTTCTATCTCGAGATGTTCTGCCGTGGAACAGAGGACCAGCAGATTCGGGAATAGAGATCTCCGACGGGGAAAGCCGGGCCACTGGAGGAAGCAGAGTTCATTTCTTATCTTGACCCTCGTTAGTCTAACTTTTCGTCTATACTGGGAAAAAGCTCGATTATGTTGGCTAAACACTAATGAGTGCGGCGTCTCTGGCTATCTTCCAACAGAACGACATCGCCTACTTGACACTGTTGATATTTTCCCCTCTTTATCGCATGTTGTCTCAACTGACCAAGATATTCACTACGAAATCTGTTTCTTAGATCACGTCTTATTCTCTGTCGATATTTGGATCAGCGGTTTAGTTCTTGGTAGTCTACGCAGTCAATATCAGGAACTCCTGATGACGCCAATTCATAAAGGAACATCACAGGGGTCAATGGTGAAGGATCTTGATTATCTTCTGATACATATGTGATATGTCGTGTATTAATCATTTGTTCACAGTCACATAATATAATATATAACTCTTCGTAATTTAAGAAAGTTCGGCCTTATATTCTACTTAAAAATTTTCTTTCATCATTCGCACAAGCCTCTCCCGCCAGGTAGCAGTCGGAGGTTTGAATTTTCATCGTGTCCTTTAAATAGAAACAGCTGAACATATGGCGTTCTACTTCACTTTCTTAAGAACACTGTTAGTCCGTACCAAATTAGTTCCGTTGTTGGAATATATTGCATAAGGTCTACCTCTTCTAGCAATGAATCTAGACTATCCAAGCTTTAGATCCATCACGGAGATAGAGAGAATCTGCTAGATCTACATCGACGACTTCAAAAACGGCCCTTTCTCTAAGTTTGAATTCGGGTGGAAATCCTGGTTCGACTACTACTCTTTGTGTAGCAAATCTTTTACATCTTACACATTTCCTGATAATATTTGATAATATTTCGAACAGTTTTTCTGGATTTTATATCCAAAATTTTTCTCTAAAATTTGCCATTAAAATGCTGATAACAGCATGCTGGAGTTCTACATGTGTCTCATAAATTAGTCTCTAAACAAGAGGGTGTTTTAAAGGTAAAATGAGAGGATATTGGAAATTTTCTTCATCTTACCGCTGTAGGACGTCCGTTTTCGCTCTGAAAATTCCATTTCGTCTACGATTAGTCTCAAAGCACGAACAGTAGAGTCTTTTATGCATGTAAATGATTCTTTCTGTTCCAAACCTACAAAGTGTCTTTTCAGCATTCTCAAATTCATCAACTAAGATATCAGGGATTAGGTCTTTGATGGCTGTCTTTTGATAGCTTTACTGTGGAAGACGGCGTATTTTGGGACAACTCGATTTGATATTCGCGATTTGAAGTTCTTTCTCCAACAGCGCTAGTTTGATTTGCTCTAACTCTACCTTTGTTTCGTTTTCAAGTTTTTGTAACGCAATTTGTGACTTGTTTTTGCTTTGAGTTTTTTCCCCTTGCTTAAGCGCGTAATCAACTACGCTTTTACTAACTCTTGATAAGTTTTCAAAACTTTATTATTTCTTTATAAAAGTTTTTAAAATAACAATTTTCACATCTTTCGCAACGGTTAGATCTAACTCCGCAGCGAAAGCTTTAAACTCTTCTTTCCCTAATTTAGCTCCGATGTTAATGAGAGTGATAGAGTGGACACTGGGAGAATACACGAAGAAACCATGGAATTTTGAGATAAGTATCCTTCTTTCATCTAAACTAAATCAAATCTAAGTGCTTTTAAATTTATTAATATAATTGTTCACCAGTTTTTAGCGTTAAATAATGCTTGAAATTGCTCATTGCTTGCGTCTCTTTTTGTGGTAACAATTCCAAACACGCGCTAACTTCGTTATCAGTTCTCGTTTGTCAACAATTCTCCCTTCTGAGCCCGCCCTACTATATAGGTTAAGTCCTATCTACTAGTATAAGGCCTTAGTCCTGTCTTGTTTTGAGGTATTTCCAGTTTCCAGAGAGGGAAAATGGAGATTTTGCGGAGCGACGTGTATATTAGGTTGCGCTATGCGCTACTTCGCTCTCCGATCTTTTTTTTTTTTTTTTTTTTTCCCTGAGATCGCTTAAATATTTTTTTCCCTTTAAATATTATACCTCATCGATTTTTTTTTCTCAACCTGTTGTTTGCTATCTGTTTAATGTCTTTTTCTTCATTGCCTTAAATAAATTCTTAGAATTATGAGATATTATAAATACTGTTTTCTTCAATGTGTTCAACTAGCATTAATTAACAAGTAATAAATTATGATAGCAAACTGACAATAAATAAACTTGTAATAAATAATGATAAATATATTAATAAATACCACCGATCTATGTTTATTGTCTTTAGTTATTTTAGTTAAAGTAATATATATTTTTGTCTGATGTTATGGGTCTTTTGGTGTGTGTCTCAGGATGAAAGCATACATATTGCCTTGTATTCCATGTTCAATACCATGAATACGAAGCATCTCAACACTAACCTTTCCCCCCCCCATCATCACATCTATTCAGCCTTAGCAAACATACTCAGTGTGAGACACTATTTATTGCAAATGATCACAGCTTCCTCTCCTTTTGACTACACCCATGGACACAATAATATTTTTAGGATATTATCTACTACTTTTCCTTATCTTTTTATCCGCGATTAAATTCGCATGTAGGTATGGCGGAAACGTGACGAAAAATGTAGTCACAAAGCGGAATAAATTATAAAAATATTTGTTGCAACACAAACTTTCTGATTATTACTGTTTCAGAAAGCAGCTATATTATGTAGTCAGCTGTAAAACGTTGGTAGTAATTGCTTGTAAAATAAATAAGTTATCCAGATTCTTGCAACAGTCACCTATTCGAACATTTTATGGGTTTTAAGGTGTATGAGTCCCCTTAAGAGAGGAATTTTTATGCAAACTTAGACGTCTTATAGCATAGGACAGTCAGAATTTATTATTCAATAAGAAAACTTACTAAAAATTATAATATTCTTATATATTCATCATTTTTTCAGTATCCACTCATGTTTATAGGTTCAAATGCCATATTTCAAAATCAAAGTTATTTATGAAATAAAAACTTATACAATCTGATAAATCATTTCTGTGTGCAAATTTTTAAATCTAAATCTCTTACATTAATTTTTTCTGTCTTTTAAATTACATCCCATTATTTATTTCAATTTAGTTTATTAATGTGCTTGAACTAATACTTCAAAGTTCTTTGAAGTACTTTATGTGTCATGAAAATGACAAATATTTCCATAAAAAAAATAAACAGGCATACAGAATTGTTATTAACCAGTATTATGTGATTAATTAGTCATTTAATAGTTGATTTAATCGCTTATTTCATGTCTAAATTTTCTACACAGAAAACCTCTGTCTAATTTTTATTATCTTTCCACGGACGATGATTTTCAAAGAGGAATGAATTAAAGTCTTGATTGCGCAAAACACATCTTTGAAGCTAAATGTATTCTAAGAAAATCAAAAAAATGTAAACAAGATTTTGCCCCCCCCCAATCAGTCATTTAAACTATTTCAACCGTTCAGGAAAACGATAAACATTGCGAACAATCTACCCTTTTTTATATGTACTTTAATAAAAGGAAATGTGTGTTCCTTCTTTTTATAAGAAAAGGAACCCATTTTAGAAAGCAAAATGGTTCTAAAAGTTTAGAGTCTCCAACGCTTAAAAAATGATAAACTACGCCAAGGTAGTAAACCGCCTTCAAAAAAAAAAAAAAAAAAAAAAAAAAGTCTCACTACAACTCTTAGGCAGTTCGCGTACGTCGAATCCGTTATGGATCTAACAGTTCAATGCACATGCGTGATCAATGGTGGTGCGAATAGCTTAAGCAGCTAAACGCGCCGCTAGTGCGGATAGCATCGGCCGCATTTTACGCCGATTTCCGTAAAGCAGGCGGTAGTGAGAGCGAAGGTTGTTAACCCTAACTCAGCAATAGAAAGGTTTGTTAGTAGTTCACCAGCAAGAGAATAATTTGCAAGTAATAATTATCAGTTACAAAGACGAAGTCAATCTATATACATAATAATGTTCAGGAAATGATTAGATAAAATAGGGATTTAATGATGGTTCTGATTGCAAGCGAGGACAAGTAATTAGTTAAAAAAATCTTTAGTGTCTTGACAAAAAGGCTACAAAAATTACTTAAATTCTTTTATTTAACAGAGGAATTTTTATGCAAACTTAGACCTATTCTTATAGCATAGGACTGTCAAAATTTATTATTCAATAAGAAAACTGACTGAAGATGATAATATTCTTATATATTCATCATTTTTTCAGTATCCACTCATGTTTATAGGTTCAAATGCCATATTTCAAAATCAAAGTTATTTATGAAATAAAACCTTATACAATCTGATAAATCATTTCTGTGTGCAAATATTTAAATCTAAATCTCTTACATTTACTTACAATTTTTTTCTCTCTTTTAAATTACATCCCATTATTTATTTCAATTTAATTCATTAATGTGTTTGTACTAATATTTCAAAGTTCTTTGAAGTGCTTTTTGTGTCCTGAAAATGCCAAGGAATTCCATAAAAAAAATAAGCAGGCATACAGAATAATTCATTTAATATTTCATATAATCGCTTTTAACTTATTTCATGTCTAAATTTTTTACACAGAAATCCGCTGTCTAATTTTTAGTATCTTTTATCGGACGAAATTTTTGAAAGTTGAATGAATTAAAGGCTTGATTGAGCAAAACACATCTTTAAAGCTAAATGTATTCTAAGAAGTATAAAAAATGTCAGCACGATTTCCCCCCCTTTAAATCAGTCATTTAAACTATTCAAACCGTTCAGGAAAAGGATATACATTGCGAACATAAAAATCTGCCTTTTTTATATATACTTTAATAAAAGGAAATGTGTTCCTTCTTTTTATAAGAAAAGGAACCCATTTTCCATTCTCAACGTTTGAAAGTCGCCAACGCTTAAAAAATGATAAACTACGCCATGGTAGAAACGTGCCTTTTACAACTCAATGCGCATGCGGGGTTAATGTTGGTGCGGATAGCTTAAGCCGCTAATCGCACCGGTGGTGCGAATAGCACCGGCCAATAATTACGCCCATACGGCTAATCCAAACACCATGCAACATATTAATTATGCCAAGTTTATGTTTTATAATAGTAATGGTATTAAAAATCAAAAAATTGAAATTCAAAACTACATCAACCAGCACAGTCTGGATGTAATTTTATGAAGTGAAACCCACCTCAAATCAAATGACAAATTTAAAATTCCCAACTACAACATCTATAGATCTGACCGTCTTCATAATCGTGGTGGCGGTACAGCTATTCTCATGAAAAAATGTCTGAACAGTACCATCTTTCCTCTTCCCCTTATGAGCTTTGAAGCAAGTGAATCTATTTTGAACAGTGATAATAAAGAATATCTCATCATTGCTGTTTATAAGCCACCCAACAATAGACTCAACACTCAAGATCTTGACTATATTAACAAGTTATCCAACTATTATTGCGGGGGACCTAAATTGTAAGGACGGTAACTGGAACTCCAGGCGAAATAATCCAGACGGAATTATTCTTAATAATTACATCATCAACAACCCTGATATCAACATTTATGGTCCAGATGAACCTACGCATCTTCATCAAATCTCAAATACTTCTGATGTATTAGGCATCTTAATTACCTTCAATGTTCCTCAAATACCTTTTCTCCAAGTGGATAATGAACTTACTTCAGATCACCTACCAGTACGCTTCACTTTGTATGGCTTAAAGCATGGTCTTCCGCCTATAAAGTGCCGCATTAATTGGGAAAACTATGCTTAACACCTTGAAGAAAACATATCTGTTACCACTAAAATGACTAATAAAAGCGAAATTCATGATGCCACAGTCTATCTTAGCAGTAAAATCAACGAAGCCATCAACCACGCCAAATTTATTCCAAAACAGACTAATTATACGGTCCCACAGAATATTAGACAGAAAATTACAGAGAAAAATAGACTAAGAAAAATTTATCAACGTTCTCACACCACCGAAAACAAAAGAAGATTTAATGCTGCCAATCGGAACCTCAGAAAACTTATCCAAGAGTACAGAAACAATTGCTGGGATAACTTCATTGAAAGTCTTTCGCACACAGACCATTATGTGTGGAAAGTTGCTAAAGCTCTAGATATGATATTTTCTACTACTTTTCCTTATCTTTTTATCCGCGATTAAATTCGCATCTAGGTATGGCGGATAAAAACCGGTATTTTGATTTGTGATCTGACTTCGTCCATCCAAAAATGGAGTTGCTTAGCTTTTGCGAAATGTTTGATTTTGTTCAAGGAGGCGTAAATTCTCGCTATATTACTGAAGCAGATAGAATTTTAAAAAGCGCATCATTTGGTAAAGCACGGAATATTACTTGAAAAACCCAAATTTTACTTGAAAAAAACAAATTTTGACTTCCTATTGAAGGGTAAGTTCTATAGTGTAATGATCGCATGAAATCGACGGACATTTCATTGTTGGAAAAGGAAAAATAATTAATTTTTTTTTTTTTTTAAATTTCTTGTTCATGTAAAGGAGGAATTGCTGGCTGTTGTAAGCATTGTGTCGCTGTTTTGATTTTAACGTTCACTGAATGTAAGCAAATGATTTCATATGTATTTAACTTGGGATGTTCAGAAATTCTTTGCTGTCAAAAGTGTGTTTTTTTCCATAACATTTATTTTGAATCATTATATACTAAAAATATCTTGATCTATATATGCGTTTATTGTATTTATACATACATAATAGCACACATAATACATAGCATTATATGTTATACATTATATTATAATTTATACAAAATATATAGCTATTTAGCTTAATTTCTAAAATTAGAAGTGCCGGAGCCCTATGGAAGACCGTCAGCAAATAGGGAACAAGAGTAAATAAATAAAACGACTATTAAACTAATTAATAATTTTAAAATTCAATAGTCAATTATTATCAAATTAATTAATATCTACTTAATTATTGTTTATTAAATGCTATTTAATCAATAATTATATATAATTGATTACAATTTAATTGATAGCTATTAGATAATTAGTTAATTATTTATTGAAAGATTTAATAATTAAAGATTAAAGTAATTAAATATTTAAAATTAAATTAAATGTAAACAGATAAATTTCAATTTAATAAGCGATTTTTAATATAAATTTATTGCTAAAAATAAAATTTTCAAGATAGAATTCCTACTGAAATTGTTATTCAATTACATAAAAGCTGCAATTACAATATTCAATTACAAGTGCAGCATCCTTCTTGTTTAGAGGTCTGGTGCACTCCGGCTGGAATTATGATTTTTTACAAAAACTAAGAAGCATCGGAGCCGGGATCCGGGGAGCTCCGGCCCAATTTAAGCTCTGATCGTAGGGTGAAAAAACTTCTTTTATCATCACAAAAATTAAATATTATTAAAATGATATAAAGTAATAATTAAAATTTATAAAGTATAGCTGATGAAAATTCAGATAATGCTGAAAACAGGGCAAAAGAGAATGATGGTGTTAGCGTATGAGAGGGTGGAAACAAAAAATGAGGGAAATCTTGGTGAGAGAGAATGTTTTCTTTGACCGCGGCTCTTTGTTGATATAATTATAGCCATTAAACGGATGTATGTCACGGGTAAAATGAGTCCTCAATCTGAATCCTAAGGATGAATGTAAAGTTACTGGTTACACTTTTCGCTCCCCGTATTTGGTTACACTTGTGGATACTGTGACAAGACGATGTATAGAAGCAATGAGCCATTTATTGCAGTATTTCACTCTTATTGTACTCGTTGTCACTTTACGCACATTTAAGAACACAAATTTTCCTTCCTGCGAGGATAACTAACTCTAACCATCGATAACAATACACTAGATACGATAGCATGGCGAGAAATTTACGCGTTCCTACTCAAGTCCCCCAAATTTATTGCCATTCCTAAAGGGAAAGGTTTCCGAATATCAGTGAGCGGACTTTATTTGAACGTCTCGTGTTCTCATTAGTTCGCATTTCTAGGGAAATTGAGTATTGCAAGATCTGCTTATTGTTAAACTAAAACGTTAGGAATTCTACTTTTTTCCCCTTGAAATTGTAGTTCAGTTTTGTAAAATGAAGTACCGGACCTCATCTTAGTTAGGGCTCCGGTGCGCTCCAGCTAGAATTGTAATTTATTTTAAAAATTGAGAAGTACCGGAGCTGGGCTCTGATGCAATTTAAGCACTGGCTATTATATACATAATAGCACTACTTATCAGATGCAATTTTGAGAATATCAACAAGCAAAGCACTTAAAAATGAAAAAAAGACACTTGTAAAAGAAATATTAGTGTCCTATATGTATTATAGAAAATACATGAAATGAATAATACCATTACCAAACACTTCAAAAAAAAAAAAAAAAAAAAAAAAAAAAAAAAAAAAAAAAGCAGATTTTAGTATTTTCTACCTCAGTACTCAGTACTATAAAGCAATCCTGCCATATAACGTGTAGTTAATTTTTGATTACATAATATTACATTAGATTTGTCCTACGAGTGGTTAAAACTGATAGTTCAATCTCAGCTCAAATCCGGGTGAACAAGCAGTGCAGTTTTTTTTTTTTTCGAATACAAGCGAGTTTCCCCTATAATATTCTTCATAAAGAATTCTTCTTCAGGCTGATAACCAATGTGCTTAGTCATATTCAAAGACCCTAATCTAACCTTACCTTTCCTTTAGATTCCATATTCACATGTTATATCGTTATCTGTTAAGATTTGTTCATAACAGGATCACCAAGCTTCTACCAATCCAGCAGGAGCATACTCAATACGTCAAATCCATGTGATTGATAACAAAATCGATGTTTTCACCTTGCAAACCTTTATAAATGTTCCAAATTTTCTTAAGGATTCTTAATAACCTTATTATTTAGAAATGCATTTATTGTTGTTTTTATATTAACAAAAGCATTTAAATATAAAATATCAATTTTAAAAATAACTGAAGTTTTCTTTTAACCAGATTTGCTTTTCTAATGCTGTTTTTAATTAGTAACATTATGTCTGAACAAAAAATTTAAGAATAAGTCTATTAAAAAGGTCTGTGTGATAAGTCTATTAATTAATAACATTGTATGAACTTCATCATCTTTGAATATGAAACACTGAACTAACTCTTTGAATATGAAACATCCTAAATGAAAACACCGAGTCCATTTCAATCTAATACAAGAATAAATTATACATATCAAAATTCACAGTAAGAGCTTCTCCGTATTATATTACACAAAGATTAGAAACCAAGTCTCCACTTACGAAATCTTACACTGACATAATGGTCTTGTACTGAAACAGAATTGTAGCAACATAGAGGATATAAATTACATTATGCCAAAGAATTATTTAAATTTCCTGAATAAATTATAGCATTTAGAGTAACCAAAGACACACAAAAAAAAATTTCAGATTTGTTGTAAAATTGGTGCCATGTCTTTATGCTATAATAACTTCACACATTATCTACACATGTGTTTTCCTGTCAGTCAAGAAGATTGATGGAAATATTGTTCTTACAAAAATTATTCTGACATATATTTGGAGAAACATATATTTCTTTTTGAGTTACATGATCAACAGAAACTATACAGCTATAACGTATAAAAACTTTGAAAAATTATATATTGAAACTTGTGGAAATTTGGGGAAATTTATTTGGTTCGATAATCAAGAGGTAAAAGTGGTTTATTAAAAATTTCTCAGTGCTATAAGAAACCAACGAGAATTTATGAGTATGTTTCGATATCATGTTTATCCATTATTGGGGCTAACATACATTGTTATCAGTTTATGTTTGCCCAAAATGGTCGAAGATTGAGTAAAAATATTAGGAGTTTGAAGATAATCATCAATGTACCTTAATATCTTTGCAACAGAATTATAATACCCAACAAACAAAAAAACAAAAAAACAAAAAAAAAAAAAAAAAAATTATCAAATGAATTTTAGTATGCCATAACAGTTTCATGGGGAAATATAACACACCTCTTAGATAAACAACTACAATCATTATATACAACAGCCATTTCATTTAAAAAAAGGCATAAATTACATTAATCAGATAAAATTTGTTGTAAGAGCTTCATTATCTGGTTAAAATTCTTAAGCAAACAAGAAACCATTTCAAGTACCATAACATAATTTTCATAAGAGAATTCCATTCATCACAGAATATTAAAAGCACTTTGGTAGAAATTTGATCATTTAAAAAGTACAATTTCATATAATGCACATTTTTTATTCTTTATTCTTACGGAAAACATTGTATTTTTAAAGAAAGACAACGCTTTCTTTCTTTTAAGTACATAGACTCCAGAATTCTAATAATTATAATAAAAAAGGCATTTGCCAGCAAAATAACGGTTAACTATAAAATCATAACCATTTGTATAATATAACCATTTGTATGCACTGTCTTTGGTCGCATGTGTACCAGGAATGCATAAAAAAAAAAAAAAAACCTAACACTTTTATAAAATACTGAAACTAGGGGTTGGACTTAAATATTTAGTATTTGAATGCTTTATATAGCTTTGTCCAAAAACAATGTACTATTCGTATGTAACACAGAATAAAGTATACTAAATTACTGTTGACAATTTCAGTTTCTTGGTGCATATTTCATAGCTGATTATACACATGTAATATTAATGTGTGCCAGTTTTCAATCGAAAGCACTACACAAGGGCATCATCTACACCCTTAGGTATAGATGAGCCTGAGCAAGCTTTACTGTAATCAAATAAACCATAACCATTTTACCTTAGACTATTCATTTAACAACTGCGGCAAAATTTGGTACACTTCTGTTATCAGGACCGAATTCAGAAATGTGTGTATGAATGCGTTCACATATGCACGTATATATGTACGTATGCATGTATGTTTGTATATAAACACACATATAAAAGTGCATACACACATACATACATTTCTGAATCCAGTCCCTATAACAGAAGAGTACATAGATTTTTCTATATAATAAAACATAAAATTTATGTGTGTATTTTTTTATAAGGAACAATATTTCTGACACGAATCAGCTGTCATCAACTAATGTCAAGAGCAAGTGAAAAACAAAAGAATAATTATATAGAATTAAGATGTAATATATATTAAAAAAAATTTCTTTAGTGTAACTGTTCTTTTATTCATAGAACTTTATACTTGTATTTTCTTTTATTCAATCATTAACAGTTAGAAATGAATAGTGATTGGCTAAATATGGATATGTTCTTGTGTGTTTCATGCAGTTCTACTTCTGGTACTTACTCTGCGACATACTGAATTTAATTTTTATTTGGAAACTGATTAAATTAATTGTGATGGTGTGTGCTGAGAAATGGAATTTTGTGAAGAATATTTAAACTTGCCAATAAAAATAGGAATAATTTTAAAGTTTCTGTCAACATTTTTTATATTGTTATCAAATGTGACTTTAAAAAATTCTTTTTTTTATAGTAAAATGTGAATTGAATTAAAAGGGTATGATTTTATTTTAATTCCTTTATGAAAATAATTAACCTAAAAGACACACAGATCTCATTAACATATGAAAAACATAATAGTTCTATAAGCAATTCAAATTATATATTGTGATATACAGTAAGACCCCGCTTAACGCAGGGGATACGTTCCATCAAAATAGAGCGTAATGCGAAACAGCGCTAAACGAGGCTATCTTTACATGTAAATATTGGGGTTAGGGGAAGATGGCTAGGAAATTGGTTAGGTATTACATTTAAAAAGTATGTTTTTTTAATAAAAATAAAACCAATCATTTATTTCTTAAAGCCCAAATTAATACCACATTATTATTTATTGCAAAAATAAAAACAAAATATAAATAACAAAACGAATATTCTTAAAAAAAACAAATAAAATTCTCAGTCAGTCATATTTAGTTAGCCTTCCGCGTTTTCAGTGTTCTGCCTTTTTGTGACAAAAGCATCTAATGTTGTTTGCCTTTTTCTTTTGCGTTGTTCTCTTAAAAGTTCTTCATAAACGGATAGAGCATCTCTAACACCACGCCTTACTTTTGAGCTCCTGTCAAAATTCGGATCATTTTCAATGAATTGATCCATTATTTCAGTTATGGTAGACAAACTCCTTTTTACAAACGCCATCGAAAGTTCATTTTGCTCTTCTTCTGAATCACTGCTGTCAACATTTTTGTTTTCTTCTTGTTCAGTTAATTCCTTGAGCTCATCATTAGAAAGACTAGCCGCTGCTTCTTGAATTATTTCTTCGACATCTTCCACATTTACCCCTTCAAAATATGTCTGCACAATACCGCACCAAACAAGAAATACAAGTACACTCATTCGGATATGTATTTGAAACCTATCGCTGCATAATATTTCCGGGAATCCCCGTATGCTGCGAGCAATTTCGTGGAATCCCCGGGTTGAAATAAAAGAGCGCTAAACCGAAACAGCGTTAAGCGGGGTCTTACTGTATTCTAAAAGCAAAATTATATAATATATAATGATATAAATTAAATACATATAATAAATATATAAAACTCTATAATGAATAATGATCATAACTGTATAATAAATGCGAACACACATTATATCACTGTGCTGTGAATTGAAGAATATTTAATTAGAAATTTACCTTTTATATATATTTGATAACATGGAACAGTAAAACATAAAGATCGCAAGAAGTTATGAAAATAGGTTATGCAACTTAAGAAACAACAAGTTCTATGAAATGCACTTTAAGTTACTGCAATATCATGAGACACCATAAATAACCATAAGACGCGATAACTTAAGACAATATCATAAGACATACTACCAAGATAAGTATAATTTGTTCCTTCTTTTACATCGATAAGTTTTCTTTAAAAATTTAACCAGTGAATGCCAAAACAAATTTATTATCGGTGCCTTTGATGCAAGGTCACACAAAGATAAACTCGATTTAGCAAATTTCTGAAACATTAAAGTCAAAAGTGTTAAATTACAACTGTTAACAAAACAATTGTCTGGCAAATTTTAATTCTTATATGAAAACTGAATTAAATTTCGAATAAGTGACTGGGCTTGTACAGTATTTCAGAAGATATTTCATGTTCATACACTGAAAATAAATTGCACTTTAATGAAAGAGCTGGAAATATAGTCTGCATGATGCATAAAATATGATCAAATCTATTTGTTAAATACTTAATGCTTACTTTCAGGAATGTAGCTAGAGGGTAACAGTTTTTATATATTATTCTGAGAAATAACTTAAGATTGATTTGCAACACTTGGTATAAATAAAGATATTTTCACCAAAGAATTAATATTATTTTCAGACTTTTTACTGTCAAACTAAATGTAGACGCTAGACGATTTGAATATTTCATCTAACCTCTTCATTTAATGACAAAAAATATATTTTTAACAGAATTAATTTTTACTCAGGGAAAGAACATGTTGTCTAGCTGCCCGGGTTTCAGCCCAGGTTTAATACAGAAAGCCAAAACACATCAAATACAATTGAATGATACAGCATTTTAAAATGTTGCAAAAATTTTAAATGCAATTTTGTGGAAGAGCTATTGCAATTACCTACCTACTAAAACTTTGACCAAAAATTCAAGAAAACAAAGATACTCCCTTTTCTTTCCAATGAACAAAAGTCATATACTAATATAGGGATGTTCAACTTATTGTACTATAAAACCTAAACATAAGAATGAAATTATGTCAGCTATCTGAGATGTCCAATACCTAGAAATTCTATATATTGTAGAATAGAACCTGCGTCTGAAAACAGACGACAGGTAAAACATAATTCAAATACTTTACTTTTAGCCTGGAAGCAGGTGTTCTATATTAAACTGTCTTAATTCACATACAGAATTAGTGATATAATAGCTCAAAATATTGTAAGAATCAAACACGCATTATACAGTCAAAAGTCTTTAATCCGGACTCGGCGGGACTTCGGCGATTCCGAATTATCGATTTTTACGGATTATAGATCATCAGTTTAAATCTGGTAAGATGGCATGGAGAAATTATAAAATGAAAAATATGAAACCGTAATTTATGAAATAAAGAGCAATTATGATCTAAAGGGTATCAAAATTTACAAAAAAAAAAAAAAAAAAAAAAAAAGCTTAATATTTATTTGTTTACTTTATTAAACATTTCTTTCAACGCGCGCATGTGTAAAGCATACATTACGCATAGTCGAAAGTAGAAAATTACAGCCAGAAAACTATTTGATTTGTATTTGTGATATTTATAATGACGAGGAATTTGATTTAAATCATATCAAAGACTGAGTACATCGAGATGAAATCTACATTATAAGCCAAATAAAATAAAAACATCTGCCCTGAAGATAAGGATAGTGCTGACAGATCAACTTACAGTTCATTGCGCGCCGTCTGTTTATCAATTGCGTTGCCGTACGCACAACACATGCGCAGAAAGTTTGTAGCTTTCAGGTCCGGATTATAGATCATTCCGGATTAACATTAAAAAAATCTATATACATTTATTAGTGTACGAGGATTGATCCTGAAATATTATAATGTCACTTTCAAAGAAATGATAGAAACATTTCACTCGGGGAAGGGACATTCTCTCTGGCTGCCCGTGTTCCATCCCAGCTTCTGTAACATAAGTTTCATAGTAGAATTTTAAAATTCTAGGAAAGAAACTTACGAAGAAATTATTGAACATACCTGGTTCTATGATTTAGCCATTCTTACAGACATAATAACTAAATCTTAAACTTCAAGGAAGGGGGAGAACTAAAGTCTTTGAATTAACCCGTTCACGATGGGCAATTTACTATGCTAAGCCTAACTTAAAAAAAAAAAAAAAGGATAAATGAAATTCGTCTTCTAATTTTAGTTACATTATGAGAAGAGCATTCAGGTAGTCGTCAGAATTAATTCTAAACCTTTATTATTATATTTTCCTTAAAGATTTTATAAAATACTCCTTCTAAAATAATATAATTTTGCCCTTTTCCCACAAATAAATATACATGGAAAAATATCCAAACAATCGCAAATTTTATTTAACACAACACACAATTAAAAAATATTAAAACCATGTTTCATAAAAATTCAACGAGCAAACAACGAAAAAGTAAGCAATGTTTCAAAATGAGACTGTGTATGATATTCTTTGAAACAGGTGTACACAAAGTCCAACCTTGCATTAGTCACAGGAATATAATATCTGCTGATATTTTACTCAGCAAATTTGACTCATTTAGCATTTGTATATGTTATACGGTCAGATAGAGCTTTCATATCGCCATTAAAAAAAACTTTCACTAAGCGATACAAAATATTCCTCTCAATGCCGGAAAACTCAAAGAGTAATAAAAAAGTCTTTAATAATTGAACATTGACTTCACTATAACCGATAATAAAAATAAGACAAATTAATAAATTAAATTAAAAATATTCCAGAGCATCCAGAACATATTCATGTAGAAATCATCGACGACCAATGCTGACTTAGAATACCTAGGGAGGTGACGTCATCCCATCTTAGCACAGTGCGGAGCAGTCGAGACCAATGCGAGATAGCGTCCAGACGGGGGGACGAGCGGAGGCAATCAGATGGCTTGTAAATTCTCGAAGAGTTGGTGGAAACAGACGGTTTCCTTTGATGTTTAAGTTCCATGTACCCAAGCTGATCATATTATATAAAATAGCTGTGGATGTTGCGTGTGTATAGGACTGAAATGTTCATCATTACATGAATCCTGTGGACTGAGTTTAACTATCATGAGATCACCTGCAATATTAATTTTTACTTGACTTACCTTTATTACTTTTATATATTTCTTATTAGTAAAATAAAGCTTTTAATAATGCAATATCCGTGCTCTCCTCATGTTTTGAAAATAAATTCTACATTCATTTGTTTATATAAAATGACCCATTACATTACTCAACAGTTAGTGATTGTGTATATTCTACACATTTAGTTTAGATTGCTTTCGTTTGCCATTAAAAAAAGATATACAGTGGATGGACAAAAATATGGAAACACCTTGTGAAATGCATGTTTAAAAAGAAAGATTGATTTTAATGAGATATGTAGGTGGCGCTGGCATTTTTGACTACTGACGCCACCTATACAACTTCGTAAATGTGCTAAAGAGTTCAGTTGTTGTCGAAGTACTGTTATGTGAGGTTGTCATTGCATTATGTCAGAGTTAACAGACTTCGAACGTGGGCAAATTGTTGGAGCACGTATGGTAGGTGCTTCCGTAAGCAAGGTAGCCGAGGTGTTTAGTGTTTCAAGAGGTACTGTATCGAAGATTTATTCCGCATATTTGAAAAGCTGAAAAACATCATCTGCTAAATCACAGCGCAGACGAAAGTGTGTCCTGAGTGATCGTGACAGACGATCATTAAGGGCAATTGTGACGAAAAATAAGAAGACCACAGCTGCAAAAGTTACTGCTGAAATGAATGTTGTGTTACTGAACCCTGTGATACCAAAACAATTAGAAGGGAGCTTCATAAACAGGGAATTGCTGGCCGTGCTGCAATTGAGAAGCCACTCATCGGTGATGCTAATGCCCGTAACATGAAAAGGTGGTGTTTAAGTCATTAAGCCTGGACTATAGAGCAGTGGAAGCGAGTAATATGGTCTGACGAGTTTTCTTTCACATTGTTTCCCACTTCTGGCCGAGTTTACGTTTGAAGAACGCCATCTCAAGCCTATAATACAGACTGCTTGTTGCCAAGAGTGAAACATGGCAGGGTTCTGTTATGGTTTGGGCAGTCATATCGTGGTTCTCTGCTAGCCCCATGATAACTGTGTCAGGGCACATGACTGCCAAGACATATGTGAACATTTTGGCCGATCAAGTTCATTCCATGGTACAAACTTTGTTTCCCGATGGTGATGGTGTCTTCCAAGACGACAAAGCCCCTGTTCACACAGCTCACATTGTCCAGGACTGGTTTTCTGAGCACGAGGATGAGTTGTCCCATCTCCCCTGGCCACCACAGTCACCAGACCTGAATATTATCAAACCTTTGTGGTCTACATTGGAACGGAAAGTGCGTTCTCGTTATCCACCGCCAACATCGTTATCTGAACTTGCGACCGTTTTGCAGGAAGAATGGTATAATATTCCCTTGGCAAACATACAGGAACTGTATTTATCCATTCCGAGAAGACTGCAAGCTGTTTTTGATGCCAACGAGTTTCCTACACCATATTAAGCAAAGAAACATGTTTTCTTAAAGGTGTTTCCATATTTTTGTCCAACCCCTGTATGTTTCGCTGAGGATTAAAAATATTCATCACAAAGCACCAAAAATCTAAGAGTAATAAAATAAATAAAAACAAGGGAGGAAAAATATCAGAGTAATAATAATAAAAAAATACTCTAATGATAGAACCTCTACCTCACTATATCCCAAAAATAAAAATGGTACCTCAATGCAGGGAAACCCCGTTTAAGAGACATTACATTGCTCAACACCCACCCACAAATCTCACTCGCATTCGGAAACAAAATACCAAAAATAAAAATCATTGCATAGGAATGAAGGTAACCATACTTAACTTTCCATATATTTCCCCATAACAGGCATACAGCTACATCTAGCGGCTAAAAAGTCAAATGTGGTACACCCGGTCGATACAGTGAATTAAATGGCGATTCAAATATAACATACCCGGCATTGAGGTAATGTTTGCTGCTGATGCACATATGATCACATGCCTGTACTGAACGGGATAAAGGGTATTATAAACTCATTTTAAAACAAAATTAATTTTGTGAAAATATTACACAAATTGAAGGAATATACATTTTTACTATAATCTAATCTTCGATTTGTCACTTTGAAAATGTGGAAAACTAAAGCGCGAAATAAAAGAAAACTACAACACACATTGGGAAAATCTCATCGAGCTTAAATTAGTTTCTCAATTAGATGTTTTGAGTGTGTTTAAAATTAAGCCAAATAACTTCCTTCACTTCAAACCCATTACATAAGACTAGTATTTAAGAAAAATGGTAAAAGATTGCAAATATGTTAACAATTCTACTGATCTAGAAATAGAAATAACTGGTTTTCATCCTAATTAAGATGAAGAATATCACAAAAAGCCATTTGAATAGTCCTAGATCAGAAAAATCATGAACTGTTAAACTTTTAAAAAGATAAATTTCTGCTTTCGATCTACTTAAAAATGTGAAAGAGGATTTTCAACAACAAACTTGTTAAAATCAATGTTCAGATACAGAATAACAAACAAACATCCGGACGACTGCATGGATTTAGCAATAACATCGCATGTACCAGAGGGAGAAAAAAAAAACTCTCAGAAGAAATGCAATGTTAAATTTCACATTAAAATATGATTTCCCTGTATTTAATTTTCATCTTGCTGAATTTTTTTGTAAATAATACAAAGAGACTACCTTTTCTTTAAGATATTATACCACACATTTTTATACTTTGCGTAATGCACTTATAACTGAAATATTAAAAGTGCAATATATAAATGCAGCTAGCCAAAATTTTATAAACTTAAAATTGGCTCCCATTCAGTTAAAGTTGTTAATAACTGCACCAAGGGAAGGAATGCAATTTCATTTCTTTGTCTGTATTTGGTTTCATTTTCATATAGAAAGAGTTAAAAATAGGTTACCTAGGTAACAAAATTTAAACACACATTTTCAGGAAAAATTACAGAATAACAGATTTTGTTTCCCTGAAGACACAACACCTCGCTATTCCAGCTATGATACAGACTGCATACTGTCATAGAGAAATTCCCTTCTTAAACAGGGAATTCATATACTTTAATCTGTTTTTACACAAGTACTGTTTATGACTAATCCATGGTCCAGGAGTAAAATACTTTATAGTACACCCATCTAAATTTTTATTATTTCCGGTCATCTGTATAGACTGTTTACCTATCACGACTAAACTCCCAATCTGCATTCCAAATAACTCATACAATTCTTCAAGTCATATTTCGTAGTCTATCATTTTTAATACGGCAGGTACTTGCTGAGTGCAGACTTGTAAAGCGTGATTTCGCGTATAGCAGTATTTTAAAGGATCCCATTTTATTTGTCCACTGCTAGAATTTCATTCATACGTGGTGCAACATTCATCCATCAACACCGGAAAGAATTTATCTGCTACTTTAAACAATTTCCATCGACTGAAAATGAAGTCCGAAAAATCTTACAAATTTCAAAAGCAATCGATGCCGAAGAATTTTCACATATGGAAGACAGAGAAGTCAAACAATGAATCAGAAAATTACAAAAGAAGAATTGAGGTCTTATAAAACCCCTTGATAATAAAAGCGCTCATTATGAAGAAGAGCTTTTAACTGAAGATAAGATGAAGAAATTGTTAAATAACACAAAAAGCAATGTCTGATCTTCTAGCGAAGAATTACCCAATTAAAGAAAAAACATGTGCTCTTTACAGCGGCACGCATACAGTTGCATCAATCATTCTTATAAGCAAAAGACATCAGCTTTCTCAAAAAATATTTCTCTCATGCATTTGCCAAGAGAACGGAAAGAAGTCCAAAAGAAATTTTCAGAGTGCTTTGCAAAACAAAGTGGAAAGTTATTCTGCAGAATTTTACTTCGATAATAATAAAACATCTCTGATTTGATTTCAAAACGAATTTTTATTTGTGAAATCAATTTTAAATAGATCTTCGCAAATAGGTTCATAAAACCTCCCAATATGCCAAAATAGTTCAGATTAAGGGGAAAAGTTAATAAAGTATGCTTAAAACACTAATAAAAAGCACATTTTGAGCAGCCTTAACAGAGGACAATTTGGCCCCACTATCTTTCATTACGAGCACTCATTAAATTTTTATTTACATTTCTTTTTTGTTCAACATTTAACTTTCAATGGTTTTAAGAGAAACAGCACTTGATAGACAGACTCTAAATTCGGAAAAAACTGAAACAAAATTGGTTTATACACAGGCAGAGTAATTACGCTGACCTGTTGGGAAGAGAAGACCCCGTTGGACAAGGAAAATATTAGGCCAGACAGAGAGGAAAATGCTTAGCCTCCTCCTCGTAATGCGAAAGGAGGCCACTTGGGAAAAAATTACACTACAGCAGTAATTTTCAAACCACTAAGAAGCAACAGAACTCTTAACAAATTTCAGACTTCTGATAATTATAGTGTGATTCACAGTTCAACCTCACTTCGAATATTACAATACAATATAAAGAAAGAACCAATTCAGACACTTCAATATGGAATTCAAAACCTAAGAAATTAATGCATAGACGCTACCCTAAACATTAAAACATAATGTGAAGCGTTCACGTAAAATAAATAAATAGTAAAACTCCAATATAAAGCAACATGTGAAAAGGTACCTACAAATTATAACATTCAAGCATTTCTAGTGAAAATAAAGTTAATATAAAACAAGAATTACCAGCCACAGATGTCTTTTTGCTCTGCACTATTTCTCCATTCTTTTTCTTTCATGATATGTTCTGCAATCCAAGAGTGCACAAAAATGATGACAAATTACACTAGAAGAGGCCAAGGATGGGGGAAGGAATCATTAGATTTTAACTACTTTGAAATTAAAGAATATCTATACACAAAGAGAAATATCTAATATTGTTTCTTAATATATAAAACTTCGAAAGTAGCCTTCTTTGTTTTAAATTCCAGCAATGTGCTACATTGTTACTAAAATCATGATTGCAGTCGATAGAAAAGCAAATGATTTTCCTTATACGACAGAAGTACAGTAAGCGAAAGAGGTTTTTAATGTATGGGTACAACATGAACAATGAAAGAAAAAAAAAATTATACAGTTATTACAGATACACAGAATAAAAGGGAAAATGATCTTTGAGAAAAGTAAATAATTTTAGCGCAGGTACAAAAATGGCACCGAAAGTCAATAAGCAGGTAATTTTAAATGACAAATAAACAAAATAAAATTTACTGTTAGCTTTGAAGCAGGTGTTATATATAAAACAATCTTATTTCACACACAGAATTAGTGACATAACAGATCAAAAAAGAGTAAGAATCAAACTCGCAATATATTGACATTAAAAGAGTTATACATATATACTTTTATAGCTTTTTTTTTTTTTTTTTTTTTTTTTTTTAGAAAGGGCTCAAAAACACCATTCTAAAATTAGATTTCGAAAAACATCTTGGAAACAAAAGTCATAAACCATAAAATAAATATTTCATTCAGAATTTTAACGCAAGAACCGTTTCTCATTTTAAGTTCTTTACTTAGGTACACTCATCCATGAGAGAGGACAGCTTAGTCCAATGTACAAGAAATTATCCTGTAATATCACCACGTCACTTTAATGAAATTATAGCAATATTTCGCTCAGTTAAAGAACATATTGTCCAGCTGCCCGGGTTCGAGCCCAGCTTTAATACAGCAAGCCAAAACACATCAAATGCCATTGAATGATATACCATTTTTAAATGTTGCAAAAAATTTAAATAAAATTTCGTGAATGAGCTATTGCAATTACCTATATACTAAAATTTTGACCAAAAATTCAACAAAACTAAGATACTCTTTTTTTCTTTCGAAGGAATCAAAGTCATATACTAATGGAGGGATGCTCAACTTATTGTACTATAAAACCTAAACATAGGAATGAAATTTTGTCAGCTATGTGAGATGTCCAATACCGAGAAATTCCATAAATTGTAGATTAGAACATACCTCTCAAAACACACGAAAGGTAAAACACAATTCAAATACTTTACTTTTAGTCTTGAAGCAGATGTTCTATATTAAACTGTCTTAGCTCACATACAGAATTAGTAATATAATAGCTCAAAATGTTGTAAGAACCAAACACGCATTATATAAACATTAAAAAAAAAAATCTACATACATTTATTAGTGTTACGAGGGTTTATTCTGAAATATTATAATGTCACTTTCAGTGAAATGATAGAAATTTTCACTCAGGGAAGGGACATTCTGTCTGGCTGCCTGGGTCCATCCCAGCTTCTGTTACAAAAGTTTCATAGAAGAATTTTAAAAATCTAGAAACGAAACTTATGAAGAAATTATTGACCATAATTGGTTCTATGATTTAGTCATTCTTACAGACATAATAACTAAAATCTTAAACTTGAGGGGGGGGGAGAACTAAACTAAAGTTTTTCAATTTAAGGGTATTTTAAATTAATTTTAAATCAGAATTAATTTTGTAAAAATATTACACAAATATAAGGAATATACATTTTTACCATAATGCAATGTACATTTTGCCACTTTGAAAATCTGGAGAACTAAAGCGTGAAATATAAGAAAACTGAAACAAACATTTGGAAAATCTCATCGAGCTTAAATTAGTTTTTAAATTAGATGTTTTGAGTTTTGAGTGTATTTAAAATTAGGCCAACTACTACGTTTACTTCAAACCCATTACATAAGACTAGTGTTTAAGAAAAATGGTAAAAGATTGCAAATATGTTAACAATTCTACTGATCTAGAAATAGAAATAACTGGTTTTCATCCTAATTAAGATGAAGAATATCACAAAAAGCCATTTGAATAGTCCTAGATCAGAAAAATCATGAACTGTTAAACTTTTAAAAAGATAAATTTCTGCTTTCGATCTACTTAAAAATGTGAAAGAGGATTTTCAACAACAAACTTGTTAAAATCAATGTTCAGATACAGAATAACAAACAAACATCTGGACGACTGCATGGATTTAGCAATAACAATAAAGTATGCTTAAAACAACTAATAAAAAGCACATTTTGAGCAGCCTTTAACAGAAGACAATTTGGCCCCACTAACTTTCATTACGAGTACTCATTAAATTTTTATTTACATTTCTTTTTTGTTCAACATTTAACTTTCAATGGTTTTAAGAGAAACAGCACTTGATAGACAGACGCTAAATTCGGAAAAAACTGAAACAAAATTGGTTTATACACAGGCAGAGTAATTACACTGACCTGTTGGGAAGAGAAGACCCCGTTAGACAAGGAAAATATTAGGCCAGACAGAGAGGAAAATGCTTAGCCTCCTTCTCGTAATGCGAAAGGAGGCCACTTGGGAAAAAATTACACTACAGCAGTAATTTTGAAACCACCAAGAAGCAACAGAACTCTAACAAATCTCAGACTTCTGATAATTATAGTGTGATTAACAGTTCAACCTCACTTCAAATATTACAATACAATATAAAGAAAAAACCAATTCAGACACTTCAATATGGAATTCAAAACCTAAGAAATTAATGCATAGACGCTACCCTAAACATTAAAACATAATGTGAAGCGTTCACGTAAAATAAATAAGTAGTAAAACTCCATTATAAAGCAACATGTGAAAAGCGACCTACAAATTATAACATTCAAGCATTTCTAGTGAAAATAAAGTTAATATAAAACAAGAATTACCAGCCACAGATGTCTTTTTGCTCTGCACTATTTCTCCATTCTTTTTCTTTCATGATATGTTCTGCAATCCAAGAGTGCACAAAAATGATGACAAATTACACTAGAAGAGGCCAAGGATGGGGGAAGGAATGATTAGATTTTAACTACTTTGAAATTAAAGAATATCTATACACAAAGAGAAATATCTAATATTGTTTCTTAATATATAAAATTTCGAAAGTAGCCTTCTTTGTTTTAAATTCCAGCAATGTGCTACATTGTTACTAAAATCATGATTGCAGTCGATATAAAAGCAAATGATTTTCCTTATACGACAGAAGTACAGTAAGCGAAAGAGGTTTTTAATGTATGGGTACAACATGAACAATGAAAGAAAAAAAAATTATACAGTTATTACAGATACACAGAATAAAAGGGAAAATGATCTTTGAGAAAAGTAAATAATTTTAGCGCAGGTACAAAAATGGCACCGAAAGTCAATAAGCAGGTAATTTTAAATGACAAATAAACAAAATAAATTTTACTGTTAGCTTTGAAGCAGGTGTTATATATAAAACTATCTTAATTCACACACAGAAGTAGTGACATAACAGATAAAAAAAGAGTAAGAATCAAACTCGCAATATATTGACATTAAAAGAGCTATACATCTATACTTTTATAGCTTTTTTTTTTTTTTTTTTTTAGAGAAAGAGCTCAAAAACACCATTCTAAAATTAGATTTCGAAAAACATCTTGGAAACAAAAGTCATAAACCATAAAATAAATATTTCATTCAGAATTTTAACGCAAGAACCGTTTCTCATTTTAAGTTCTTTACTTAGGTACACTCATCCATGAGAGAGGACAGCTTAGTCCAATGTACAAGAAATTATCCTGTAATATTACCACGTCACTTTAATGAAATTATAGCAATATTTCGCTCAGTTAAAGAACATATTGTCCAGCTGCCCGGGTTCGAGCCCAGCTTTAATACAGCAAGCCAAAACACATCAAATGCCATTGAATGATATACCATTTTTAAATGTTGCAAAAAATTTAAATAAAATTTCGTGAATGAGCTATTGCAATTACCTATATACTAAAATTTTGACCAAAAATTCAACAAAACTAAGATACTCTTTTTTTCTTTCGAAGGAATCAAAGTCATATACTAATGGAGGGATGCTCAACTTATTGTACTATAAAACCTAAACATAGGAATGAAATTTTGTCAGCTATGTGAGATGTCCAATACCGAGAAATTCCATAAATTGTAGATTAGAACGTACCTCTCAAAACACACGAAAGGTAAAACACAATTCAAATACTTTACTTTTAGTCTTGAAGCAGATGTTCTATATTAAACTGTGTTAGCTCACATACAGAATTAGTAATATAATAGCTCAAAATGTTGTAAGAACCAAACACGCATTATATAAACATTAAAAAAAAAAAAAAAAATCTACATACATTTATTAGTGTTACGAGGGTTTATTCTGAAATATTATAATGTCACTTGCAGTGAAATGATAGAAATTTTCACTCAGGGAAGGGACATTCTGTCTGGCTGCCTGGGTACCATCCCAACTTCTGTTACAAAAGTTTCATAGAAGAATTTTAAAAATCTAGAAACGAAACTTATGAAGAAATTATTGTCCATTATTGGTTCTATGATTTAGTCATTCTTACAGACATAATAACTAAAATCTTAAACTTGAGAGGTGGACAACTAAACTAAAGTTTTTCAATTTAAGGGTATTTTAAATTAATTTTAAATCAGAATTAATTTTGTAAAAATATTACACAAATATAAGGAATATACATTTTTACCATAATGCAATATACATTTGGCCACTTTGAAAATCTGGAGAACTAAAGCGTGAAATATAAGAAAACTGAAACAAACATTTGGAAAATCTCATCGAGCTTAAATTAGTTTCTAAATTAGATGTTTTGAGTGTATTTAAAATTAGGCCAACTACTACGTTCACTTCAAACCCATTACATAAAACTAGTATTTAAGAAAAATGGTAAAAGATTGCAAATATGTTAACAATTCTACTGATCTAGAAATAGAAATAACTGGTTTTCATCCTAATTAAGATGAAGAATATCACAAAAAGCCATTTGAATAGTCCTAGATCAGAAAAATCATGAACTGTTAAACTTTTAAAAAGATAAATTTCTGCTTTCGATCTACTTAAAAATGTGAAAGAGGATTTTCAACAACAAACTTGTTAAAATCAATGTTCAGATACAGAATAACAAACAAACATCCGGACGACTGCATGGATTTAGCAATAACATCGCATGTACCAGAGGGAGAAAAAAAAACTCTCAGAAGAAATGCAATGTTAAATTTCACATTAAAATATGATTTCCCTGTATTTAATTTTCATCTTGCTGAATTTTTTTGTAAATAATACAAAGAGTATACCTTTTCTTTAAGATATTATACCACACATTTTTATACTTTGTGTAATGCACTTATAACTGAAATAGTAAAAGTGCAATATATAATTGCAGCTAGCCAAAATTTTATAAACTTAAAATTGGCTCCCATTAAGTTAAAGTTGTTAATAACTGCACCAAGGGAAGGAATGCAATTTTATTTTTTTGTCTGTATTTGGTTTCATTTTCATATAGAAAGAGTTAAAAATAGGTTACCTAGGTAACAAAATTTAAACACACATTTTCAGGAAAAATTACAGAATAACAGATTTTGTTTCCCTGAAGACACAACACCTCGCTATTCCAGCTATGATACAGACTGCATACTGTCATAGAGAATTTCCTTTCTTAAACAGGGAATTCATATACTTTAATCTGTTTTTACACAAGTACTGTTTATGACTAATCCATGGTCCAGGAGTAAAATGCTACACCCATCTAAATTTTTATTATTTCCGGTCATCTGTATACACTGTTTACCTATCACGACTAAACTCCCAATCTGCATTCCAAATAACTCATACCGTTCTTCAAGTCATATTTCGTAGTCTATCATTTTTAATATGGAAGGTACTTGCTGAGCGCAGACTTGTAAAGCATGATTTCGCGTATAGCAGTACCTTAAAGGATCCCATTTTATTTGTCCACTGCTAGAATTTCATTCATACGTGGAGCAACATTCATCCATCAACACCGGAAAGAATTTATCTGCTACTTTAAACAATTTCCATCGACTGAAAATGAAGTCCGAAAAATCTTACAAATTTCAAAAGCAATCGATGCCGAAGAATTTTGACATATGGAAGACAGAGAAGTCAAACAATGAATCAGAAAATTACAAAAGAAGAATTGAGATCTTATAAAACCCCTTGATAATAAAAGCGCTCATTATGAAGAAGAGCTTTTAACTGAAGATAAGATGAAGAAATTGTTAAATAACACAAAAAGCAATGTCTGATCTTCTAGCGAAGAATTACCCAATTAAAGAAAAAACATGTGCTCTTTACAGCGGCACGCATACAGTTGCATCAATCATTCTTATAAGCAAAAGACATCAGCTTTCTCAAAAAATATTTCTCTCATGCATTTGCCAAGAGAACGGAAAGAAGTCCAAAAGAAATTTTCAGAGTGCTTTGCAAAACAAAGTGGAAAGTTATTCTGCAGAATTTTACTTCGATAATAATAAAACATCTCTGATTTGATTTCAAAACGAATTTTTATTTGTGAAATCAATTTTAAATAGATCTTCGCAAATAGGTTCATAAAACCTCCCAATATGCCAAAATAGTTCAGATTAAGGGGAAAAGTTAATAAAGTATGCTTAAAACACTAATAAAAAGCACATTTTGAGCAGCCTTAACAGAGGACAATTTGGCCCCACTATCTTTCATTACGAGCACTCATTAAATTTTTATTTACATTTCTTTTTTGTTCAACATTTAACTTTCAATGGTTTTAAGAGAAACAGCACTTGATAGACAGACTCTAAATTCGGAAAAAACTGAAACAAAATTGGTTTATACACAGGCAGAGTAATTACGCTGACCTGTTGGGAAGAGAAGACCCCGTTGGACAAGGAAAATATTAGGCCAGACAGAGAGGAAAATGCTTAGCCTCCTCCTCGTAATGCGAAAGGAGGCCACTTGGGAAAAAATTACACTACAGCAGTAATTTTCAAACATCTAAGAAGCAACAGAACTCTTAACAAATTTCAGACTTCTGATAATTATAGTGTGATTCACAGTTCAACCTCACTTCGAATATTACAATACAATATAAAGAAAGAACCAATTCAGACACTTCAATATGGAATTCAAAACCTAAGAAATTAATGCATAGACGCTACCCTAAACATTAAAACATAATGTGAAGCGTTCACGTAAAATAAATAAATAGTAAAACTCCAATATAAAGCAACATGTGAAAAGGTACCTACAAATTATAACATTCAAGCATTTCTAGTGAAAATAAAGTTAATATAAAACAAGAATTACCAGCCACAGATGTCTTTTTGCTCTGCACTATTTCTCCATTCTTTTTCTTTCATGATATGTTCTGCAATCCAAGAGTGCACAAAAATGATGACAAATTACACTAGAAGAGGCCAAGGATGGGGGAAGGAATCATTAGATTTTAACTACTTTGAAATTAAAGAATATCTATACACAAAGAGAAATATCTAATATTGTTTCTTAATATATAAAACTTCGAAAGTAGCCTTCTTTGTTTTAAATTCCAGCAATGTGCTACATTGTTACTAAAATCATGATTGCAGTCGATAGAAAAGCAAATGATTTTCCTTATACGACAGAAGTACAGTAAGCGAAAGAGGTTTTTAATGTATGGGTACAACATGAACAATGAAAGAAAAAAAAAATTATACAGTTATTACAGATACACAGAATAAAAGGGAAAATGATCTTTGAGAAAAGTAAATAATTTTAGCGCAGGTACAAAAATGGCACCGAAAGTCAATAAGCAGGTAATTTTAAATGACAAATAAACAAAATAAAATTTACTGTTAGCTTTGAAGCAGGTGTTATATATAAAACTATCTTAATTCACACACAGAATTAGTGACATAACAGATCAAAAAAGAGTAAGAATCAAACTCGCAATATATTGACATTAAAAGAGTTATACATATATACTTTTATAGCTTTTTTTTTTTTTTTAGAAAGGGCTCAAAAACACCATTCTAAAATTAGATTTCGAAAAACATCTTGGAAACAAAAGTCATAAACCATAAAATAAATATTTCATTCAGAATTTTAACGCAAGAACCGTTTCTAATTTTAAGTTCTTTACTTAGGTACACTCATCCATGAGAGAGGACAGCTTAGTCCAATGTACAAGAAATTATCCTGTAATATTACCACGTCACTTTAATGAAATTATAGCAATATTTCGCTCAGTTAAAGAACATATTGTCCAGCTGCCCGGGTTCGAGCCCAGCTTTAATACAGCAAGCCAAAACACATCAAATGCCATTGAATGATATACCATTTTTAAATGTTGCAAAAAATTTAAATAAAATTTCGTGAATGAGCTATTGCAATTACCTATATACTAAAATTTTGACCAAAAATTCAACAAAACTAAGATACTCTTTTTTTCTTTCGAAGGAATCAAAGTCATATACTAATGGAGGGATGCTCAACTTATTGTACTATAAAACCTAAACATAGGAATGAAATTTTGTCAGCTATGTGAGATGTCCAATACCGAGAAATTCCATAAATTGTAGATTAGAACATACCTCTCAAAACACACGAAAGGTAAAACACAATTCAAATACTTTACTTTTAGTCTTGAAGCAGATGTTCTATATTAAACTGTCTTAGCTCACATACAGAATTAGTAATATAATAGCTCAAAATGTTGTAAGAACCAAACACGCATTATATAAACATTAAAAAAAAAAATCTACATACATTTATTAGTGTTACGAGGGTTTATTCTGAAATATTATAATGTCACTTTCAGTGAAATGATAGAAATTTTCACTCAGGGAAGGGACATTCTGTCTGGCTGCCTGGGTTCCATCCCAGCTTCTGTTACAAAAGTTTCATAGAAGAATTTTAAAAATCTAGAAACGAAACTTATGAAGAAATTATTGACCATAATTGGTTCTATGATTTAGTCATTCTTACAGACATAATAACTAAAATCTTAAACTTGAGGGGGGGGGGAGAACTAAACTAAAGTTTTTCAATTTAAGGGTATTTTAAATTAATTTTAAATCAGAATTAATTTTGTAAAAATATTACACAAATATAAGGAATATACATTTTTACCATAATGCAATGTACATTTTGCCACTTTGAAAATCTGGAGAACTAAAGCGTGAAATATAAGAAAACTGAAACAAACATTTGGAAAATCTCATCGAGCTTAAATTAGTTTTTAAATTAGATGTTTTGAGTTTTGAGTGTATTTAAAATTAGGCCAACTACTACGTTTACTTCAAACCCATTACATAAGACTAGTGTTTAAGAAAAATGGTAAAAGATTGCAAATATGTTAACAATTCTACTGATCTAGAAATAGAAATAACTGGTTTTCATCCTAATTAAGATGAAGAATATCACAAAAAGCCATTTGAATAGTCCTAGATCAGAAAAATCATGAACTGTTAAACTTTTAAAAAGATAAATTCCTGCTTTCGATCTACCTAAAAATGTGAAAGAGGATTTTCAACAACAATCTTGTTAAAATCAATGTTCAGATACAGAATAACAAACAAACATCTGGACGACTGCATGGATTTAGCAATAACAATAAAGTATGCTTAAAACAACTAATAAAAAGCACATTTTGAGCAGCCTTTAACAGAAGACAATTTGGCCCCACTAACTTTCATTACGAGTACTCATTAAATTTTTATTTACATTTCTTTTTTGTTCAACATTTAACTTTCAATGGTTTTAAGAGAAACAGCACTTGATAGACAGACGCTAAATTCGGAAAAAACTGAAACAAAATTGGTTTATACACAGGCAGAGTAATTACACTGACCTGTTGGGAAGAGAAGACCCCGTTAGACAAGGAAAATATTAGGCCATACAGAGAGGAAAATGCTTAGCCTCCTTCTCGTAATGCGAAAGGAGGCCACTTGGGAAAAAATTACACTACAGCAGTAATTTTGAAACCACCAAGAAGCAACAGAACTCTAACAAATCTCAGACTTCTGATAATTATAGTGTGATTAACAGTTCAACCTCACTTCAAATATTACAATACAATATAAAGAAAAAACCAATTCAGACACTTCAATATGGAATTCAAAACCTAAGAAATTAATGCATAGACGCTACCCTAAACATTAAAACATAATGTGAAGCGTTCACGTAAAATAAATAAGTAGTAAAACTCCAATATAAAGCAACATGTGAAAAGCGACCTACAAATTATAACATTCAAGCATTTCTAGTGAAAATAAAGTTAATATAAAACAAGAATTACCAGCCACAGATGTCTTTTTGCTCTGCACTATTTCTCCATTCTTTTTCTTTCATGATATGTTCTGCAATCCAAGAGTGCACAAAAATGATGACAAATTACACTAGAAGAGGCCAAGGATGGGGGAAGGAATGATTAGATTTTAACTACTTTGAAATTAAAGAATATCTATACACAAAGAGAAATATCTAATATTGTTTCTTAATATATAAAATTTCGAAAGTAGCCTTCTTTGTTTTAAATTCCAGCAATGTGCTACATTGTTACCAAAATCATGATTGCAGTCGATATAAAAGCAAATGATTTTCCTTATACGACAGAAGTACAGTAAGCGAAAGAGGTTTTTAATGTATGGGTACAACATGAACAATGAAAGAAAAAAAAAATTATACAGTTATTACAGATACACAGAATAAAAGGGAAAATGATCTTTGAGAAAAGTAAATAATTTTAGCGCAGGTACAAAAATGGCACCGAAAGTCAATAAGCAGGTAATTTTAAATGACAAATAAACAAAATAAATTTTACTGTTAGCTTTGAAGCAGGTGTTATATATATAACTATCTTAATTCACACACAGAAGTAGTGACATAACAGATAAAAAAAGAGTAAGAATCAAACTCGCAATATATTGACATTAAAAGAGCTATACATCTATACTTTTATAGCTTTTTTTTTTTTTTTTTTTTTTTTTTTTTAGAGAAAGAGCTGAAAAACATCATTCTAAAAACTAATTTCGAAAAACATCTTGGAAACAAAAGTCATAAACCATAAAATAAATATTTCATTCAGAATTTTAACGCAAGAACCCTTTCTAATTTTAAGTTCTTTACTTAGGTACACTCATCCATGAGAGAGGACAGCTTAGTCCAATGTACAAGAAATTATCCTGTAATATTACCACGTCACTTTAATGAAATTATAGCAATATTTCACTCAGTTAAAGAACATATTGTCCAGCTGCCCGGGTTCGAGCCCAGCTTTAATACAGCAAGCCAAAACACATCAAATGCCATTGAATGATATACCATTTTTAAATGTTGCAAAAAATTTAAATAAAATTTCGTGAATGAGCTATTGCAATTACCTATATACTAAAATTTTGACCAAAAATTCAACAAAACTAAGATACTCTTTTTTTCTTTCGAAGGAATCAAAGTCATATACTAATGGAGGGATGCTCAACTTATTGTACTATAAAACCTAAACATAGGAATGAAATTTTGTCAGCTATGTGAGATGTCCAATACCGAGAAATTCCATAAATTGTAGATTAGAACGTACCTCTCAAAACACACGAAAGGTAAAACACAATTCAAATACTTTACTTTTAGTCTTGAAGCAGATGTTCTATATTAAACTGTGTTAGCTCACATACAGAATTAGTAATATAATAGCTCAAAATGTTGTAAGAACCAAACACGCATTATATAAACATTAAAAAAAAAAAAAAAATCTACATACATTTATTAGTGTTACGAGGGTTTATTCTGAAATATTATAATGTCACTTGCAGTGAAATGATAGAAATTTTCACTCAGGGAAGGGACATTCTGTCTGGCTGCCTGGGTACCATCCCAACTTCTGTTACAAAAGTTTCATAGAAGAATTTTAAAAATCTAGAAACGAAACTTATGAAGAAATTATTGTCCATTATTGGTTCTATGATTTAGTCATTCTTACAGACATAATAACTAAAATCTTAAACTTGAGAGGTGGACAACTAAACTAAAGTTTTTCAATTTAAGGGTATTTTAAATTAATTTTAAATCAGAATTAATTTGGTAAAAATATTACACAAATATAAGGAATATACATTTTTACCATAATGCAATATACATTTGGCCACTTTGAAAATCTGGAGAACTAAAGCGTGAAATATAAGAAAACTGAAACAAACATTTGGAAAATCTCATCGAGCTTAAATTAGTTTCTAAATTAGATGTTTTGAGTGTATTTAAAATTAGGCCAACTACTACGTTCACTTCAAACCCATTACATAAAACTAGTATTTAAGAAAAATGGTAAAAGATTGCAAATATGTTAACAATTCTACTGATCTAGAAATAGAAATAACTGGTTTTCATCCTAATTAAGATGAAGAATATCACAAAAAGCCATTTGAATAGTCCTAGATCAGAAAAATCATGAACTGTTAAACTTTTAAAAAGATAAATTTCTGCTTTCGATCTACTTAAAAATGTGAAAGAGGATTTTCAACAACAAACTTGTTAAAATCAATGTTCAGATACAGAATAACAAACAAACATCCGGACGACTGCATGGATTTAGCAATAACATCGCATGTACCAGAGGGAGAAAAAAAAACTCTCAGAAGAAATGCAATGTTAAATTTCACATTAAAATATGATTTCCCTGTATTTAATTTTCATCTTGCTGAATTTTTTTGTAAATAATACAAAGAGTATACCTTTTCTTTAAGATATTATACCACACATTTTTATACTTTGTGTAATGCACTTATAACTGAAATAGTAAAAGTGCAATATATAATTGCAGCTAGCCAAAATTTTATAAACTTAAAATTGGCTCCCATTAAGTTAAAGTTGTTAATAACTGCACCAAGGGAAGGAATGCAATTTTATTTTTTTGTCTGTATTTGGTTTCATTTTCATATAGAAAGAGTTAAAAATAGGTTACCTAGGTAACAAAATTTAAACACACATTTTCAGGAAAAATTACAGAATAACAGATTTTGTTTCCCTGAAGACACAACACCTCGCTATTCCAGCTATGATACAGACTGCATACTGTCATAGAGAATTTCCTTTCTTAAACAGGGAATTCATATACTTTAATCTGTTTTTACACAAGTACTGTTTATGACTAATCCATGGTCCAGGAGTAAAATGCTACACCCATCTAAATTTTTATTATTTCCGGTCATCTGTATACACTGTTTACCTATCACGACTAAACTCCCAATCTGCATTCCAAATAACTCATACCGTTCTTCAAGTCATATTTCGTAGTCTATCATTTTTAATATGGAAGGTACTTGCTGAGCGCAGACTTGTAAAGCATGATTTCGCGTATAGCAGTACCTTAAAGGATCCCATTTTATTTGTCCACTGCTAGAATTTCATTCATACGTGGAGCAACATTCATCCATCAACACCGGAAAGAATTTATCTGCTACTTTAAACAATTTCCATCGACTGAAAATGAAGTCCGAAAAATCTTACAAATTTCAAAAGCAATCGATGCCGAAGAATTTTGACATATGGAAGACAGAGAAGTCAAACAATGAATCAGAAAATTACAAAAGAAGAATTGAGGTCTTATAAAACCCCTTGATAATAAAAGCGCTCATTATGAAGAAGAGCTTTTAACTGAAGATAAGATGAAGAAATTGTTAAATAACACAAAAAGCAATGTCTGATCTTCTAGCGAAGAATTACCCAATTAAAGAAAAAACATGTGCTCTTTACAGCGGCACGCATACAGTTGCATCAATCATTCTTATAAGCAAAAGACATCAGCTTTCTCAAAAAATATTTCTCTCATGCATTTGACAAGAGAACGGAAAGAAGTCCAAAAGAAATTTTCAGAGTGCTTTGCAAAACAAAGTGGAAAGTTATTCTGCAGAATTTTACTTCGATAATAATAAAACATCTCTGATTTGATTTCAAAACGAATTTTTATTTGTGAAATCAATTTTAAATAGATCTTCGCAAATAGGTTCATAAAACCTCCCAATATGCCAAAATAGTTCAGATTAAGGGGAAAAGTTAATAAAGTATGCTTAAAACAACTAATAAAATGCACATTTTGAGCAGCCTTAACAGAGGACAATTTGGCCCCACTATCTTTCATTACGAGCACTCATTAAATTTTTATTTACATTTCTTTTTTGTTCAACATTTAACTTTCAATGGTTTTAAGAGAAACAGCACTTGATAGACAGACTCTAAATTCGGAAAAAACTGAAACAAAATTGGTTTATACACAGGCAGAGTAATTACGCTGACCTGTTGGGAAGAGAAGACCCCGTTGGACAAGGAAAATATTAGGCCAGACAGAGAGGAAAATGCTTAGCCTCCTCCTCGTAATGCGAAAGGAGGCCACTTGGGAAAAAATTACACTACAGCAGTAATTTTCAAACCACTAAGAAGCAACAGAACTCTTAACAAATTTCAGACTTCTGATAATTATAGTGTGATTCACAGTTCAACCTCACTTCGAATATTACAATACAATATAAAGAAAGAACCAATTCAGACACTTCAATATGGAATTCAAAACCTAAGAAATTAATGCATAGACGCTACCCTAAACATTAAAACATAATGTGAAGCGTTCACGTAAAATAAATAAATAGTAAAACTCCAATATAAAGCAACATGTGAAAAGGTACCTACAAATTATAACATTCAAGCATTTCTAGTGAAAATAAAGTTAATATAAAACAAGAATTACCAGCCACAGATGTCTTTTTGCTCTGCACTATTTCTCCATTCTTTTTCTTTCATGATATGTTCTGCAATCCAAGAGTGCACAAAAATGATGACAAATTACACTAGAAGAGGCCAAGGATGGGAGCAGGAATCATTAGATTTTAACTACTTTGAAATTAAAGAATATCTATACACAAAGAGAAATATCTAATATTGTTTCTTAATATATAAAACTTCGAAAGTAGCCTTCTTTGTTTTAAATTCCAGCAATGTGCTACATTGTTACTAAAATCATGATTGCAGTCGATAGAAAAGCAAATGATTTTCCTTATACGACAGAAGTACAGTAAGCGAAAGAGGTTTTTAATGTATGGGTACAACATGAACAATGAAAGAAAAAAAAAATTATACAGTTATTACAGATACACAGAATAAAAGGGAAAATGATCTTTGAGAAAAGTAAATAATTTTAGCGCAGGTACAAAAATGGCACCGAAAGTCAATAAGCAGGTAATTTTAAATGACAAATAAACAAAATAAAATTTACTGTTAGCTTTGAAGCAGGTGTTATATATAAAACTATCTTAATTCACACACAGAATTAGTGACATAACAGATCAAAAAAGAGTAAGAATCAAACTCGCAATATATTGACATTAAAAGAGTTATACATATATACTTTTATAGCTTTTTTTTTTTTTTTTTAGAAAGGGCTCAAAAACACCATTCTAAAATTAGATTTCGAAAAACATCTTGGAAACAAAAGTCATAAACCATAAAATAAATATTTCATTCAGAATTTTAACGCAAGAACCGTTTCTAATTTTAAGTTCTTTACTTAGGTACACTCATCCATGAGAGAGGACAGCTTAGTCCAATGTACAAGAAATTATCCTGTAATATTACCACGTCACTTTAATGAAATTATAGCAATATTTCGCTCAGTTAAAGAACATATTGTCCAGCTGCCCGGGTTCGAGCCCAGCTTTAATACAGCAAGCCAAAACACATCAAATGCCATTGAATGATATACCATTTTTAAATGTTGCAAAAAATTTAAATAAAATTTCGTGAATGAGCTATTGCAATTACCTATATACTAAAATTTTGACCAAAAATTCAACAAAACTAAGATACTCTTTTTTTCTTTCGAAGGAATCAAAGTCATATACTAATGGAGGGATGCTCAACTTATTGTACTATAAAACCTAAACATAGGAATGAAATTTTGTCAGCTATGTGAGATGTCCAATACCGAGAAATTCCATAAATTGTAGATTAGAACATACCTCTCAAAACACACGAAAGGTAAAACACAATTCAAATACTTTACTTTTAGTCTTGAAGCAGATGTTCTATATTAAACTGTCTTAGCTCACATACAGAATTAGTAATATAATAGCTCAAAATGTTGTAAGAACCAAACACGCATTATATAAACATTAAAAAAAAAATCTACATACATTTATTAGTGTTACGAGGGTTTATTCTGAAATATTATAATGTCACTTTCAGTGAAATGATAGAAATTTTCACTCAGGGAAGGGACATTCTGTCTGGCTGCCTGGGTTCCATCCCAGCTTCTGTTACAAAAGTTTCATAGAAGAATTTTAAAAATCTAGAAACGAAACTTATGAAGAAATTATTGACCATAATTGGTTCTATGATTTAGTCATTCTTACAGACATAATAACTAAAATCTTAAACTTGAGGGGGGGGGAGAACTAAACTAAAGTTTTTCAATTTAAGGGTATTTTAAATTAATTTTAAATCAGAATTAATTTTGTAAAAATATTACACAAATATAAGGAATATACATTTTTACCATAATGCAATGTACATTTTGCCACTTTGAAAATCTGGAGAACTAAAGCGTGAAATATAAGAAAACTGAAACAAACATTTGGAAAATCTCATCGAGCTTAAATTAGTTTTTAAATTAGATGTTTTGAGTTTTGAGTGTATTTAAAATTAGGCCAACTACTACGTTTACTTCAAACCCATTACATAAGACTAGTGTTTAAGAAAAATGGTAAAAGATTGCAAATATGTTAACAATTCTACTGATCTAGAAATAGAAATAACTGGTTTTCATCCTAATTAAGATGAAGAATATCACAAAAAGCCATTTGAATAGTCCTAGATCAGAAAAATCATGAACTGTTAAACTTTTAAAAAGATAAATTCCTGCTTTCGATCTACCTAAAAATGTGAAAGAGGATTTTCAACAACAATCTTGTTAAAATCAATGTTCAGATACAGAATAACAAACAAACATCTGGACGACTGCATGGATTTAGCAATAACAATAAAGTATGCTTAAAACAACTAATAAAAAGCACATTTTGAGCAGCCTTTAACAGAAGACAATTTGGCCCCACTAACTTTCATTACGAGTACTCATTAAATTTTTATTTACATTTCTTTTTTGTTCAACATTTAACTTTCAATGGTTTTAAGAGAAACAGCACTTGATAGACAGACGCTAAATTCGGAAAAAACTGAAACAAAATTGGTTTATACACAGGCAGAGTAATTACACTGACCTGTTGGGAAGAGAAGACCCCGTTAGACAAGGAAAATATTAGGCCAGACAGAGAGGAAAATGCTTAGCCTCCTTCTCGTAATGCGAAAGGAGGCCACTTGGGAAAAAATTACACTACAGCAGTAATTCTGAAACCACCAAGAAGCAACAGAACTCTAACAAATCTCAGACTTCTGATAATTATAGTGTGATTAACAGTTCAACCTCACTTCAAATATTACAATACAATATAAAGAAAAAACCAATTCAGACACTTCAATATGGAATTCAAAACCTAAGAAATTAATGCATAGACGCTACCCTAAACATTAAAACATAATGTGAAGCGTTCACGTAAAATAAATAAGTAGTAAAACTCCAATATAAAGCAACATGTGAAAAGCGACCTACAAATTATAACATTCAAGCATTTCTAGTGAAAATAAAGTTAATATAAAACAAGAATTACCAGCCACAGATGTCTTTTCGCTCTGCACTATTTCTCCATTCTTTTTCTTTCATGATATGTTCTGCAATCCAAGAGTGCACAAAAATGATGACAAATTACACTAGAAGAGGCCAAGGATGGGGGAAGGAATGATTAGATTTTAACTACTTTGAAATTAAAGAATATCTATACACAAAGAGAAATATCTAATATTGTTTCTTAATATATAAAATTTCGAAAGTAGCCTTCTTTGTTTTAAATTCCAGCAATGTGCTACATTGTTACTAAAATCATGATTGCAGTCGATATAAAAGCAAATGATTTTCCTTATACGACAGAAGTACAGTAAGCGAAAGAGGTTTTTAATGTATGGGTACAACATGAACAATGAAAGAAAAAAAAATTATACAGTTATTACAGATACACAGAATAAAAGGGAAAATGATCTTTGAGAAAAGTAAATAATTTTAGCGCAGGTACAAAAATGGCACCGAAAGTCAATAAGCAGGTAATTTTAAATGACAAATAAACAAAATAAATTTTACTGTTAGCTTTGAAGCAGGTGTTATATATAAAACTATCTTAATTCACACACAGAAGTAGTGACATAACAGATAAAAAAAGAGTAAGAATCAAACTCGCAATATATTGACATTAAAAGAGTTATACATATATACTTTTATAGCTTTTTTTTTTTTTTTTAGAAAGGGCTCAAAAACACCATTCTAAAATTAGATTTCGAAAAACATCTTGGAAACAAAAGTCATAAACCATAAAATAAATATTTCATTCAGAATTTTAACGCAAGAACCGTTTCTAATTTTAAGTTCTTTACTTAGGTACACTCATCCATGAGAGAGGACAGCTTAGTCCAATGTACAAGAAATTATCCTGTAATATTACCACGTCACTTTAATGAAATTATAGCAATATTTCGCTCAGTTAAAGAACATATTGTCCAGCTGCCCGGGTTCGAGCCCAGCTTTAATACAGCAAGCCAAAACACATCAAATGCCATTGAATGATATACCATTTTTAAATGTTGCAAAAAATTTAAATAAAATTTCGTGAATGAGCTATTGCAATTACCTATATACTAAAATTTTGACCAAAAATTCAACAAAACTAAGATACTCTTTTTTTCTTTCGAAGGAATCAAAGTCATATACTAATGGAGGGATGCTCAACTTATTGTACTATAAAACCTAAACATAGGAATGAAATTTTGTCAGCTATGTGAGATGTCCAATACCGAGAAATTCCATAAATTGTAGATTAGAACGTACCTCTCAAAACACACGAAAGGTAAAACACAATTCAAATACTTTACTTTTAGTCTTGAAGCAGATGTTCTATATTAAACTGTGTTAGCTCACATACAGAATTAGTAATATAATAGCTCAAAATGTTGTAAGAACCAAACACGCATTATATAAACATTAAAAAAAAAAAAAAAAAAAAAAAAAAATCTACATACATTTATTAGTGTTACGAGGGTTTATTCTGAAATATTATAATGTCACTTGCAGTGAAATGATAGAAATTTTCACTCAGGGAAGGGACATTCTGTCTGGCTGCCTGGGTACCATCCCAACTTCTGTTACAAAAGTTTCATAGAAGAATTTTAAAAATCTAGAAACGAAACTTATGAAGAAATTATTGTCCATTATTGGTTCTATGATTTAGTCATTCTTACAGACATAATAACTAAAATCTTAAACTTGAGAGGTGGACAACTAAACTAAAGTTTTTCAATTTAAGGGTATTTTAAATTAATTTTAAATCAGAATTAATTTTGTAAAAATATTACACAAATATAAGGAATATACATTTTTACCATAATGCAATATACATTTGGCCACTTTGAAAATCTGGAGAACTAAAGCGTGAAATATAAGAAAACTGAAACAAACATTTGGAAAATCTCATCGAGCTTAAATTAGTTTCTAAATTAGATGTTTTGAGTGTATTTAAAATTAGGCCAACTACTACGTTCACTTCAAACCCATTACATAAAACTAGTATTTAAGAAAAATGGTAAAAGATTGCAAATATGTTAACAATTCTACTGATCTAGAAATAGAAATAACTGGTTTTCATCCTAATTAAGATGAAGAATATCACAAAAAGCCATTTGAATAGTCCTAGATCAGAAAAATCATGAACTGTTAAACTTTTAAAAAGATAAATTTCTGCTTTCGATCTACTTAAAAATGTGAAAGAGGATTTTCAACAACAAACTTGTTAAAATCAATGTTCAGATACAGAATAACAAACAAACATCCGGACGACTGCATGGATTTAGCAATAACATCGCATGTACCAGAGGGAGAAAAAAAAACTCTCAGAAGAAATGCAATGTTAAATTTCACATTAAAATATGATTTCCCTGTATTTAATTTTCATCTTGCTGAATTTTTTTGTAAATAATACAAAGAGTATACCTTTTCTTTAAGATATTATACCACACATTTTTATACTTTGTGTAATGCACTTATAACTGAAATAGTAAAAGTGCAATATATAATTGCAGCTAGCCAAAATTTTATAAACTTAAAATTGGCTCCCATTAAGTTAAAGTTGTTAATAACTGCACCAAGGGAAGGAATGCAATTTTATTTTTTTGTCTGTATTTGGTTTCATTTTCATATAGAAAGAGTTAAAAATAGGTTACCTAGGTAACAAAATTTAAACACACATTTTCAGGAAAAATTACAGAATAACAGATTTTGTTTCCCTGAAGACACAACACCTCGCTATTCCAGCTATGATACAGACTGCATACTGTCATAGAGAATTTCCTTTCTTAAACAGGGAATTCATATACTTTAATCTGTTTTTACACAAGTACTGTTTATGACTAATCCATGGTCCAGGAGTAAAATGCTACACCCATCTAAATTTTTATTATTTCCGGTCATCTGTATACACTGTTTACCTATCACGACTAAACTCCCAATCTGCATTCCAAATAACTCATACCGTTCTTCAAGTCATATTTCGTAGTCTATCATTTTTAATATGGAAGGTACTTCCTGAGCGCAGACTTGTAAAGCATGATTTCGCGTATAGCAGTACCTTAAAGGATCCCATTTTATTTGTCCACTGCTAGAATTTCATTCATACGTGGAGCAACATTCATCCATCAACACCGGAAAGAATTTATCTGCTACTTTAAACAATTTCCATCGACTGAAAATGAAGTCCGAAAAATCTTACAAATTTCAAAAGCAATCGATGCCGAAGAATTTTGACATATGGAAGACAGAGAAGTCAAACAATGAATCAGAAAATTACAAAAGAAGAATTGAGGTCTTATAAAACCCCTTGATAATAAAAGCGCTCATTATGAAGAAGAGCTTTTAACTGAAGATAAGATGAAGAAATTGTTAAATAACACAAAAAGCAATGTCTGATCTTCTAGCGAAGAATTACCCAATTAAAGAAAAAACATGTGCTCTTTACAGCGGCACGCATACAGTTGCATCAATCATTCTTATAAGCAAAAGACATCAGCTTTCTCAAAAAATATTTCTCTCATGCATTTGCCAAGAGAACGGAAAGAAGTCCAAAAGAAATTTTCAGAGTGCTTTGCAAAACAAAGTGGAAAGTTATTCTGCAGAATTTTACTTCGATAATAATAAAACATCTCTGATTTGATTTCAAAACGAATTTTTATTTGTGAAATCAATTTTAAATAGATCTTCGCAAATAGGTTCATAAAACCTCCCAATATGCCAAAATAGTTCAGATTAAGGGGAAAAGTTAATAAAGTATGCTTAAAACACTAATAAAAAGCACATTTTGAGCAGCCTTAACAGAGGACAATTTGGCCCCACTATCTTTCATTACGAGCACTCATTAAATTTTTATTTACATTTCTTTTTTGTTCAACATTTAACTTTCAATGGTTTTAAGAGAAACAGCACTTGATAGACAGACTCTAAATTCGGAAAAAACTGAAACAAAATTGGTTTATACACAGGCAGAGTAATTACGCTGACCTGTTGGGAAGAGAAGACCCCGTTGGACAAGGAAAATATTAGGCCAGACAGAGAGGAAAATGCTTAGCCTCCTCCTCGTAATGCGAAAGGAGGCCACTTGGGAAAAAATTACACTACAGCAGTAATTTTCAAACATCTAAGAAGCAACAGAACTCTTAACAAATTTCAGACTTCTGATAATTATAGTGTGATTCACAGTTCAACCTCACTTCGAATATTACAATACAATATAAAGATAGAACCAATTCAGACACTTCAATATGGAATTCAAAACCTAAGAAATTAATGCATAGACGCTACCCTAAACATTAAAACATAATGTGAAGCGTTCACGTAAAATAAATAAATAGTAAAACTCCAATATAAAGCAACATGTGAAAAGGTACCTACAAATTATAACATTCAAGCATTTCTAGTGAAAATAAAGTTAATATAAAACAAGAATTACCAGCCACAGATGTCTTTTTGCTCTGCACTATTTCTCCATTCTTTTTCTTTCATGATATGTTCTGCAATCCAAGAGTGCACAAAAATGATGACAAATTACACTAGAAGAGGCCAAGGATGGGGGAAGGAATCATTAGATTTTAAGTACTTTGAAATTAAAGAATATCTATACACAAAGAGAAATATCTAATATTGTTTCTTAATATATAAAACTTCGAAAGTAGCCTTCTTTGTTTTAAATTCCAGCAATGTGCTACATTGTTACTAAAATCATGATTGCAGTCGATAGAAAAGCAAATGATTTTCCTTATACGACAGAAGTACAGTAAGCGAAAGAGGTTTTTAATGTATGGGTACAACATGAACAATGAAAGAAAAAAAAAATTATACAGTTATTACAGATACACAGAATAAAAGGGAAAATGATCTTTGAGAAAAGTAAATAATTTTAGCGCAGGTACAAAAATGGCACCGAAAGTCAATAAGCAGGTAATTTTAAATGACAAATAAACAAAATAAAATTTACTGTTAGCTTTGAAGCAGGTGTTATATATAAAACTATCTTAATTCACACACAGAATTAGTGACATAACAGATCAAAAAAGAGTAAGAATCAAACTCGCAATATATTGACATTAAAAGAGTTATACATATATACTTTTATAGCTTTTTTTTTTTTTTTTTTTTTTTTTAGAAAGGGCTCAAAAACACCATTCTAAAATTAGATTTCGAAAAACATCTTGGAAACAAAAGTCATAAACCATAAAATAAATATTTCATTCAGAATTTTAACGCAAGAACCGTTTCTAATTTTAAGTTCTTTACTTAGGTACACTCATCCATGAGAGAGGACAGCTTAGTCCAATGTACAAGAAATTATCCTGTAATATTACCACGTCACTTTAATGAAATTATAGCAATATTTCGCTCAGTTAAAGAACATATTGTCCAGCTGCCCGGGTTCGAGCCCAGCTTTAATACAGCAAGCCAAAACACATCAAATGCCATTGAATGATATACCATTTTTAAATGTTGCAAAAAATTTAAATAAAATTTCGTGAATGAGCTATTGCAATTACCTATATACTAAAATTTTGACCAAAAATTCAACAAAACTAAGATACTCTTTTTTTCTTTCGAAGGAATCAAAGTCATATACTAATGGAGGGATGCTCAACTTATTGTACTATAAAACCTAAACATAGGAATGAAATTTTGTCAGCTATGTGAGATGTCCAATACCGAGAAATTCCATAAATTGTAGATTAGAACATACCTCTCAAAACACACGAAAGGTAAAACACAATTCAAATACTTTACTTTTAGTCTTGAAGCAGATGTTCTATATTAAACTGTCTTAGCTCACATACAGAATTAGTAATATAATAGCTCAAAATGTTGTAAGAACCAAACACGCATTATATAAACATTAAAAAAAAAAATCTACATACATTTATTAGTGTTACGAGGGTTTATTCTGAAATATTATAATGTCACTTTCAGTGAAATGATAGAAATTTTCACTCAGGGAAGGGACATTCTGTCTGGCTGCCTGGGTTCCATCCCAGCTTCTGTTACAAAAGTTTCATAGAAGAATTTTAAAAATCTAGAAACGAAACTTATGAAGAAATTATTGACCATAATTGGTTCTATGATTTAGTCATTCTTACAGACATAATAACTAAAATCTTAAACTTGAGGGGGGGGAGAACTAAACTAAAGTTTTTCAATTTAAGGGTATTTTAAATTAATTTTAAATCAGAATTAATTTTGTAAAAATATTACACAAATATAAGGAATATACATTTTTACCATAATGCAATGTACATTTTGCCACTTTGAAAATCTGGAGAACTAAAGCGTGAAATATAAGAAAACTGAAACAAACATTTGGAAAATCTCATCGAGCTTAAATTAGTTTTTAAATTAGATGTTTTGAGTTTTGAGTGTATTTAAAATTAGGCCAACTACTACGTTTACTTCAAACCCATTACATAAGACTAGTGTTTAAGAAAAATGGTAAAAGATTGCAAATATGTTAACAATTCTACTGATCTAGAAATAGAAATAACTGGTTTTCATCCTAATTAAGATGAAGAATATCACAAAAAGCCATTTGAATAGTCCTAGATCAGAAAAATCATGAACTGTTAAACTTTTAAAAAGATAAATTCCTGCTTTCGATCTACCTAAAAATGTGAAAGAGGATTTTCAACAACAATCTTGTTAAAATCAATGTTCAGATACAGAATAACAAACAAACATCTGGACGACTGCATGGATTTAGCAATAACAATAAAGTATGCTTAAAACAACTAATAAAAAGCACATTTTGAGCAGCCTTTAACAGAAGACAATTTGGCCCCACTAACTTTCATTACGAGTACTCATTAAATTTTTATTTACATTTCTTTTTTGTTCAACATTTAACTTTCAATGGTTTTAAGAGAAACAGCACTTGATAGACAGACGCTAAATTCGGAAAAAACTGAAACAAAATTGGTTTATACACAGGCAGAGTAATTACACTGACCTGTTGGGAAGAGAAGACCCCGTTAGACAAGGAAAATATTAGGCCAGACAGAGAGGAAAATGCTTAGCCTCCTTCTCGTAATGCGAAAGGAGGCCACTTGGGAAAAAATTACACTACAGCAGTAATTTTGAAACCACCAAGAAGCAACAGAACTCTAACAAATCTCAGACTTCTGATAATTATAGTGTGATTAACAGTTCAACCTCACTTCAAATATTACAATACAATATAAAGAAAAAACCAATTCAGACACTTCAATATGGAATTCAAAACCTAAGAAATTAATGCATAGACGCTACCCTAAACATTAAAACATAATGTGAAGCGTTCACGTAAAATAAATAAGTAGTAAAACTCCAATATAAAGCAACATGTGAAAAGCGACCTACAAATTATAACATTCAAGCATTTCTAGTGAAAATAAAGTTAATATAAAACAAGAATTACCAGCCACAGATGTCTTTTTGCTCTGCACTATTTCTCCATTCTTTTTCTTTCATGATATGTTCTGCAATCCAAGAGTGCACAAAAATGATGACAAATTACACTAGAAGAGGCCAAGGATGGGGGAAGGAATGATTAGATTTTAACTACTTTGAAATTAAAGAATATCTATACACAAAGAGAAATATCTAATATTGTTTCTTAATATATAAAATTTCGAAAGTAGCCTTCTTTGTTTTAAATTCCAGCAATGTGCTACATTGTTACCAAAATCATGATTGCAGTCGATATAAAAGCAAATGATTTTCCTTATACGACAGAAGTACAGTAAGCGAAAGAGGTTTTTAATGTATGGGTACAACATGAACAATGAAAGAAAAAAAAAATTATACAGTTATTACAGATACACAGAATAAAAGGGAAAATGATCTTTGAGAAAAGTAAATAATTTTAGCGCAGGTACAAAAATGGCACCGAAAGTCAATAAGCAGGTAATTTTAAATGACAAATAAACAAAATAAATTTTACTGTTAGCTTTGAAGCAGGTGTTATATATAAAACTATCTTAATTCACACACAGAAGTAGTGACATAACAGATAAAAAAAGAGTAAGAATCAAACTCGCAATATATTGACATTAAAAGAGCTATACATCTATACTTTTATAGCTTTTTTTTTTTTTTTTTTTTTTTTTTAGAGAAAGAGCTGAAAAACATCATTCTAAAAACTAATTTCGAAAAACATCTTGGAAACAAAAGTCATAAACCATAAAATAAATATTTCATTCAGAATTTTAACGCAAGAACCCTTTCTAATTTTAAGTTCTTTACTTAGGTACACTCATCCATGAGAGAGGACAGCTTAGTCCAATGTACAAGAAATTATCCTGTAATATTACCACGTCACTTTAATGAAATTATAGCAATATTTCACTCAGTTAAAGAACATATTGTCCAGCTGCCCGGGTTCGAGCCCAGCTTTAATACAGCAAGCCAAAACACATCAAATGCCATTGAATGATATACCATTTTTAAATGTTGCAAAAAATTTAAATAAAATTTCGTGAATGAGCTATTGCAATTACCTATATACTAAAATTTTGACCAAAAATTCAACAAAACTAAGATACTCTTTTTTTCTTTCGAAGGAATCAAAGTCATATACTAATGGAGGGATGCTCAACTTATTGTACTATAAAACCTAAACATAGGAATGAAATTTTGTCAGCTATGTGAGATGTCCAATACCGAGAAATTCCATAAATTGTAGATTAGAACGTACCTCTCAAAACACACGAAAGGTAAAACACAATTCAAATACTTTACTTTTAGTCTTGAAGCAGATGTTCTATATTAAACTGTGTTAGCTCACATACAGAATTAGTAATATAATAGCTCAAAATGTTGTAAGAACCAAACACGCATTATATAAACATTAAAAAAAAAAAAAAAAAATCTACATACATTTATTAGTGTTACGAGGGTTTATTCTGAAATATTATAATGTCACTTGCAGTGAAATGATAGAAATTTTCACTCAGGGAAGGGACATTCTGTCTGGCTGCCTGGGTACCATCCCAACTTCTGTTACAAAAGTTTCATAGAAGAATTTTAAAAATCTAGAAACGAAACTTATGAAGAAATTATTGTCCATTATTGGTTCTATGATTTAGTCATTTTTACAGACATAATAACTAAAATCTTAAACTTGAGAGGTGGACAACTAAACTAAAGTTTTTCAATTTAAGGGTATTTTAAATTAATTTTAAATCAGAATTAATTTGGTAAAAATATTACACAAATATAAGGAATATACATTTTTACCATAATGCAATATACATTTGGCCACTTTGAAAATCTGGAGAACTAAAGCGTGAAATATAAGAAAACTGAAACAAACATTTGGAAAATCTCATCGAGCTTAAATTAGTTTCTAAATTAGATGTTTTGAGTGTATTTAAAATTAGGCCAACTACTACGTTCACTTCAAACCCATTACATAAAACTAGTATTTAAGAAAAATGGTAAAAGATTGCAAATATGTTAACAATTCTACTGATCTAGAAATAGAAATAACTGGTTTTCATCCTAATTAAGATGAAGAATATCACAAAAAGCCATTTGAATAGTCCTAGATCAGAAAAATCATGAACTGTTAAACTTTTAAAAAGATAAATTTCTGCTTTCGATCTACTTAAAAATGTGAAAGAGGATTTTCAACAACAAACTTGTTAAAATCAATGTTCAGATACAGAATAACAAACAAACATCCGGACGACTGCATGGATTTAGCAATAACATCGCATGTACCAGAGGGAGAAAAAAAAACTCTCAGAAGAAATGCAATGTTAAATTTCACATTAAAATATGATTTCCCTGTATTTAATTTTCATCTTGCTGAATTTTTTTGTAAATAATACAAAGAGTATACCTTTTCTTTAAGATATTATACCACACATTTTTATACTTTGTGTAATGCACTTATAACTGAAATAGTAAAAGTGCAATATATAATTGCAGCTAGCCAAAATTTTATAAACTTAAAATTGGCTCCCATTAAGTTAAAGTTGTTAATAACTGCACCAAGGGAAGGAATGCAATTTTATTTTTTTGTCTGTATTTGGTTTCATTTTCATATAGAAAGAGTTAAAAATAGGTTACCTAGGTAACAAAATTTAAACACACATTTTCAGGAAAAATTACAGAATAACAGATTTTGTTTCCCTGAAGACACAACACCTCGCTATTCCAGCTATGATACAGACTGCATACTGTCATAGAGAATTTCCTTTCTTAAACAGGGAATTCATATACTTTAATCTGTTTTTACACAAGTACTGTTTATGACTAATCCATGGTCCAGGAGTAAAATGCTACACCCATCTAAATTTTTATTATTTCCGGTCATCTGTATACACTGTTTACCTATCACGACTAAACTCCCAATCTGCATTCCAAATAACTCATACCGTTCTTCAAGTCATATTTCGTAGTCTATCATTTTTAATATGGAAGGTACTTCCTGAGCGCAGACTTGTAAAGCATGATTTCGCGTATAGCAGTACCTTAAAGGATCCCATTTTATTTGTCCACTGCTAGAATTTCATTCATACGTGGAGCAACATTCATCCATCAACACCGGAAAGAATTTATCTGCTACTTTAAACAATTTCCATCGACTGAAAATGAAGTCCGAAAAATCTTACAAATTTCAAAAGCAATCGATGCCGAAGAATTTTGACATATGGAAGACAGAGAAGTCAAACAATGAATCAGAAAATTACAAAAGAAGAATTGAGGTCTTATAAAACCCCTTGATAATAAAAGCGCTCATTATGAAGAAGAGCTTTTAACTGAAGATAAGATGAAGAAATTGTTAAATAACACAAAAAGCAATGTCTGATCTTCTAGCGAAGAATTACCCATATAAAGAAAAAACATGTGCTCTTTACAGCGGCACGCATACAGTTGCATCAATCATTCTTATAAGCAAAAGACATCAGCTTTCTCAAAAAATATTTCTCTCATGCATTTGACAAGAGAACGGAAAGAAGTCCAAAAGAAATTTTCAGAGTGCTTTGCAAAACAAAGTGGAAAGTTATTCTGCAGAATTTTACTTCGATAATAATAAAACATCTCTGATTTGATTTCAAAACGAATTTTTATTTGTGAAATCAATTTTAAATAGATCTTCGCAAATAGGTTCATAAAACCTCCCAATATGCCAAAATAGTTCAGATTAAGGGGAAAAGTTAATAAAGTATGCTTAAAACAACTAATAAAATGCACATTTTGAGCAGCCTTAACAGAGGACAATTTGGCCCCACTATCTTTCATTACGAGCACTCATTAAATTTTTATTTACATTTCTTTTTTGTTCAACATTTAACTTTCAATGGTTTTAAGAGAAACAGCACTTGATAGACAGACTCTAAATTCGGAAAAAACTGAAACAAAATTGGTTTATACACAGGCAGAGTAATTACGCTGATCTGTTGGGAAGAGAAGACCCCGTTGGACAAGGAAAATATTAGGCCAGACAGAGAGGAAAATGCTTAGCCTCCTCCTCGTAATGCGAAAGGAGGCCACTTGGGAAAAAATTACACTACAGCAGTAATTTTCAAACCACTAAGAAGCAACAGAACTCTTAACAAATTTCAGACTTCTGATAATTATAGTGTGATTCACAGTTCAACCTCACTTCGAATATTACAATACAATATAAAGAAAGAACCAATTCAGACACTTCAATATGGAATTCAAAACCTAAGAAATTAATGCATAGACGCTACCCTAAACATTAAAACATAATGTGAAGCGTTCACGTAAAATAAATAAATAGTAAAACTCCAATATAAAGCAACATGTGAAAAGGTACCTACAAATTATAACATTCAAGCATTTCTAGTGAAAATAAAGTTAATATAAAACAAGAATTACCAGCCACAGATGTCTTTTTGCTCTGCACTATTTCTCCATTCTTTTTCTTTCATGATATGTTCTGCAATCCAAGAGTGCACAAAAATGATGACAAATTACACTAGAAGAGGCCAAGGATGGGAGCAGGAATCATTAGATTTTAACTACTTTGAAATTAAAGAATATCTATACACAAAGAGAAATATGTAATATTGTTTCTTAATATATAAAATTTCGAAAGTAGCCTTCTTTGTTTTAAATTCCAGCAATGTGCTACATTGTTACTAAAATCATGATTGCATTCGATAGAAAAGCAAATGATTTTCCTTATACGACAGAAGTACAGTAAGCGAAAGAGGTTTTTAATGTATGGGTACAACATGAACAATGAAAGAAAAAAAAAATTATACAGTTATTACAGATACACAGAATAAAAGGGAAAATGATCTTCGAGAAAAGTAAATAATTTTAGCGCAGGTACAAAAATGGCACCGAAAGTCAATAAGCAGGTAATTTTAAATGACAAATAAACAAAATAAATTTTACTGTTAGCTTTGAAGCAGGTGTTATATATAAAACTATCTTAATTCACACACAGAATTAGTGACATAACAGATCAAAAAAGAGTAAGAATCAAACTCGCAATATATTGACATTAAAAGAGTTATACATATATACTTTTATAGCTTTTTTTTTTTTTTTTTTTAGAAAGGGCTCAAAAACACCATTCTAAAATTAGATTTCGAAAAATATCTTGGAAACAAAAGTCATAAACCATAAAATAAATATTTCATTCAGAATTTTAACGCAAGAACCGTTTCTAATTTTAAGTTCTTTACTTAGGTACACTCATCCATGAGAGAGGACAGCTTAGTCCAATGTACAAGAAATTATCCTGTAATATTACCACGTCACTTTAATGAAATTATAGCAATATTTCGCTCAGTTAAAGAACATATTGTCCAGCTGCCCGGGTTCGAGCCCAGCTTTAATACAGCAAGCCAAAACACATCAAATGCCATTGAATGATATACCATTTTTAAATGTTGCAAAAAATTTAAATAAAATTTCGTGAATGAGCTATTGCAATTACCTATATACTAAAATTTTGACCAAAAATTCAACAAAACTAAGATACTCTTTTTTTCTTTCGAAGGAATCAAAGTCATATACTAATGGAGGGATGCTCAACTTATTGTACTATAAAACCTAAGCATAGGAATGAAATTTTGTCAGCTATGTGAGATGTCCAATACCGAGAAATTCCATAAATTGTAGATTAGAACATACCTCTCAAAACACACGAAAGGTAAAACACAATTCAAATACTTTACTTTTAGTCTTGAAGCAGATGTTCTATATTAAACTGTGTTAGCTCACATACAGAATTAGTAATATAATAGCTCAAAATGTTGTAAGAACCAAACACGCATTATATAAACATTAAAAAAAAAAAAAAAAAATCTACATACATTTATTAGTGTTACGAGGGTTTATTCTGAAATATTATAATGTCACTTGCAGTGAAATGATAGAAATTTTCACTCAGGGAAGGGACATTCTGTCTGGCTGCCTGGGTACCATCCCAACTTCTGTTACAAAAGTTTCATAGAAGAATTTTAAAAATCTAGAAACGAAACTTATGAAGAAATTATTGTCCATTATTGGTTCTATGATTTAGTCATTTTTACAGACATAATAACTAAAATCTTAAACTTGAGAGGTGGACAACTAAACTAAAGTTTTTCAATTTAAGGGTATTTTAAATTAATTTTAAATCAGAATTAATTTGGTAAAAATATTACACAAATATAAGGAATATACATTTTTACCATAATGCAATATACATTTGGCCACTTTGAAAATCTGGAGAACTAAAGCGTGAAATATAAGAAAACTGAAACAAACATTTGGAAAATCTCATCGAGCTTAAATTAGTTTCTAAATTAGATGTTTTGAGTGTATTTAAAATTAGGCCAACTACTACGTTCACTTCAAACCCATTACATAAAACTAGTATTTAAGAAAAATGGTAAAAGATTGCAAATATGTTAACAATTCTACTGATCTAGAAATAGAAATAACTGGTTTTCATCCTAATTAAGATGAAGAATATCACAAAAAGCCATTTGAATAGTCCTAGATCAGAAAAATCATGAACTGTTAAACTTTTAAAAAGATAAATTTCTGCTTTCGATCTACTTAAAAATGTGAAAGAGGATTTTCAACAACAAACTTGTTAAAATCAATGTTCAGATACAGAATAACAAACAAACATCCGGACGACTGCATGGATTTAGCAATAACATCGCATGTACCAGAGGGAGAAAAAAAAACTCTCAGAAGAAATGCAATGTTAAATTTCACATTAAAATATGATTTCCCTGTATTTAATTTTCATCTTGCTGAATTTTTTTGTAAATAATACAAAGAGTATACCTTTTCTTTAAGATATTATACCACACATTTTTATACTTTGTGTAATGCACTTATAACTGAAATAGTAAAAGTGCAATATATAATTGCAGCTAGCCAAAATTTTATAAACTTAAAATTGGCTCCCATTAAGTTAAAGTTGTTAATAACTGCACCAAGGGAAGGAATGCAATTTTATTTTTTTGTCTGTATTTGGTTTCATTTTCATATAGAAAGAGTTAAAAATAGGTTACCTAGGTAACAAAATTTAAACACACATTTTCAGGAAAAATTACAGAATAACAGATTTTGTTTCCCTGAAGACACAACACCTCGCTATTCCAGCTATGATACAGACTGCATACTGTCATAGAGAATTTCCTTTCTTAAACAGGGAATTCATATACTTTAATCTGTTTTTACACAAGTACTGTTTATGACTAATCCATGGTCCAGGAGTAAAATGCTACACCCATCTAAATTTTTATTATTTCCGGTCATCTGTATACACTGTTTACCTATCACGACTAAACTCCCAATCTGCATTCCAAATAACTCATACCGTTCTTCAAGTCATATTTCGTAGTCTATCATTTTTAATATGGAAGGTACTTCCTGAGCGCAGACTTGTAAAGCATGATTTCGCGTATAGCAGTACCTTAAAGGATCCCATTTTATTTGTCCACTGCTAGAATTTCATTCATACGTGGAGCAACATTCATCCATCAACACCGGAAAGAATTTATCTGCTACTTTAAACAATTTCCATCGACTGAAAATGAAGTCCGAAAAATCTTACAAATTTCAAAAGCAATCGATGCCGAAGAATTTTGACATATGGAAGACAGAGAAGTCAAACAATGAATCAGAAAATTACAAAAGAAGAATTGAGGTCTTATAAAACCCCTTGATAATAAAAGCGCTCATTATGAAGAAGAGCTTTTAACTGAAGATAAGATGAAGAAATTGTTAAGTAACACAAAAAGCAATGTCTGATCTTCTAGCGAAGAATTACCCAATTAAAGAAAAAACATGTGCTCTTTACAGCGGCACGCATACAGTTGCATCAATCATTCTTATAAGCAAAAGACATCAGCTTTCTCAAAAAATATTTCTCTCATGCATTTGCCAAGAGAACGGAAAGAAGTCCAAAAGAAATTTTCAGAGTGCTTTGCAAAACAAAGTGGAAAGTTATTCTGCAGAATTTTACTTCGATAATAATAAAACATCTCTGATTTGATTTCAAAACGAATTTTTATTTGTGAAATCAATTTTAAATAGATCTTCGCAAATAGGTTCATAAAACCTCCCAATATGCCAAAATAGTTCAGATTAAGGGGAAAAGTTAATAAAGTATGCTTAAAACAACTAATAAAATGCACATTTTGAGCAGCCTTAACAGAGGACAATTTGGCCCCACTATCTTTCATTACGAGCACTCATTAAATTTTTATTTACATTTCTTTTTTGTTCAACATTTAACTTTCAATGGTTTTAAGAGAAACAGCACTTGATAGACAGACTCTAAATTCGGAAAAAACTGAAACAAAATTGGTTTATACACAGGCAGAGTAATTACGCTGACCTGTTGGGAAGAGAAGACCCCGTTGGACAAGGAAAATATTAGGCCAGACAGAGAGGAAAATGCTTAGCCTCCTCCTCGTAATGCGAAAGGAGGCCACTTGAGAAAAAATTACACTACAGCAGTAATTTTCAAACCACTAAGAAGCAACAGAACTCTTAACAAATTTCAGACTTCTGATAATTATAGTGTGATTCACAGTTCAACCTCACTTCGAATATTACAATACAATATAAAGAAAGAACCAATTCAGACACTTCAATATGGAATTCAAAACCTAAGAAATTAATGCATAGACGCTACCCTAAACATTAAAACATAATGTGAAGCGTTCACGTAAAATAAATAAATAGTAAAACTCCAATATAAAGCAACATGTGAAAAGGTACCTACAAATTATAACATTCAAGCATTTCTAGTGAAAATAAAGTTAATATAAAACAAGAATTACCAGCCACAGATGTCTTTTTGCTCTGCACTATTTCTCCATTCCTTTTCTTTCATGATATGTTCTGCAATCCAAGAGGGCACAAAAATGATGACAAATTACACTAGAAGAGGCCAAGGATGGGGGAAGGAATGATTAGATTTTAACTACTTTGAAATTAAAGAATATCTATACACAAAGAGAAATATCTAATATTGTTTCTTAATATATAAAATTTCGAAAGTAGCCTTCTTTGTTTTAAATTCCAGCAATGTGCTACATTGTTACTAAAATCATGATTGCAGTCGATAGAAAAGCAAATGATTTTCCTTATACGACAGAAGTACAGTAAGCGAAAGAGGTTTTTAATGTATGGGTACAACATGAACAATGAAAGAAAAAAAAATTATACAGTTATTACAGATACACAGAATAAAAGGGAAAATGATCTTCGAGAAAAGTAAATAATTTTAGCGCAGGTACAAAAATGGCACCGAATAAACTTTACTGTCAGCTTTGAAGCAGGTGTTATATATAAAACTATCTTAATTCACACACAGAATTAGTGACATAACAGATCAAAAAAGAGTAAGAATCAAACTCGCAATATATTGACATTAAAAGAGCTATACATATATACTTTTATAGCTTTTTTTTTTTTTTTTTTTTTTAAGAAAGGGCTCAAAAACACCATTCTAAAAACACATTTCGAAAAACATCTAGGAAACAAAAGTCATAAACCATAAAATAAATATTTCATTCAGAATTTTAACGCAAGAACCCTTTCTAATTTTAAGTTCTTTACTTAGGTACACTCATCCATGAGAGAGGACAGCTTAGTCCAATGTACAAGAAATTATCCTGTAATATTACCACGTCACTTTAATGAAATTATAGCAATATTTCACTCAGGGAAAGAACATATTGTCTAGCTGCCCGGGTTCGAGCCCATCTTTAATACAGCAAGCCAAAACACATCAAATGCCATTGAATGATATACCATTTTGAAATGTTGCAAAAAATTTAAATAAAATTTCGTGAATGAGCTATTGCAATTACCTATATACTAAAATTTTGACCAAAAATTCAACAAAACTAAGATACTCTTTTTTTCTTTCGAAGGAATCAAAGTCATATACTAATGTAGGGATGCTCAACTTATTGTACTATAAAACCTAAACATAGGAATGAAATTTTGTCAGCTATGTGAGATGTCCAATACCGAGAAATTCCATAAATTGTAGATTAGAACGTACCTCTCAAAACACACGAAAGGTAAAACACAATTCAAGTACTTTACTTTTAGTCTTGAAGCAGATGTTCTATATTAAACTGTCTTAGCTCATATACAGAATTAGTAATATAATAGCTCAAAATGTTGTAAGAACCAAACACGCATTATATAAACATTAAAAAAAAAAAAAAAATCTACATACATTTATTAGTGTTACGAGGGTTTATTCTGAAATATTATAATGTCACTTGCAGTGAAATGATAGAAATTTTCACTCAGGGAAGGGACATTCTGTCTGGCTGCCTGGGTTCCATCCCAGCTTCTGTTAAAAAAGTTTCATAGAAGAATTTTAAAAATCTAGAAACGAAACTTATGAAGAAATTATTGACCATAATTGGTTCTATGATTTAGTCATTCTTACAGACATAATAACTAAAATCTTAAACTTGAGGGGGGGGGGAGAACTAAAGTTTTTGAATTTAAGGGTATTTTAAATTAATTTTAAATCAGAATTAATTTTGTAAAAATATTACACAAATATAAGGAATATACATTTTTACCATAATGCAATGTACATTTTGCCACTTTGAAAATCTGGAGAACTAAAGCGTGAAATATAAGAAAACTGAAACAAACATTTGGAAAATCTCATCGAGCTTAAATTAGTTTCTAAATTAGATGTTTTGAGTGTATTTAAAATTAGGCCAACTACTACGTTCACTTCAAACCCATTACATAAGACTAGTGTTTAAGAAAAATGGTAAAAGATTGCAAATATGTTAACAATTCTACTGATCTAGAAATAGAAATAACTGGTTTTCATCCTAATTAAGATGAAGAATATCACAAAAAGCCATTTGAATAGTCCTAGATCAGAAAAATCATGAACTGTTAAACTTTTAAAAAGATAAATTCCTGCTTTCGATCTACCTAAAAATGTGAAAGAGGATTTTCAACAACAATCTTGTTAAAATCAATGTTCAGATACAGAATAACAAACAAACATCTGGACGACTGCATGGATTTAGCAATAACATCGCATGTACCAGAGGGAGAAAAAAAAAAAAAAAAACTCTCAGAACAAATGCAATGTTAAATTTCACATTAAAATATGATTTCCCTGTATTTAATTTTCATCTTGCTGAATTCTTTTGTAAATAATACAAAGAGTATACTTTTTCTTTAAGATATTATACCACACATTTTTATACTTTGTGTAATGCACTTATAACTGAAATATTAAAAGTGCAATATATAATTGCAGCTAGCGAAAATTTTATAAACTTAAAATTGGCTCCCATTCAGTTAAAGTTGTTAATAACTGCACCAAGGGAAGGAATGCAATTTTATTTCTTTGTCTGTATTTGGTTTCATTTTCATATAGAAAGAGTTAAAAATAGGTTACCTAGGTAACAAAATTTAAACACACATTTTCAGGAAAAATTACAGAATAACAGATTTTGTTTCCCTGAAGACACAACACCTCGCTATTCCAGCTATGATACAGACTGCATACTGTCATAGAGAATTTCCTTTCTTAAACAGGGAATTCATATACTTTAATCTGTTTTTACACAAGTACTGTTTATGACTAATCCATGGTCCAGGAGTAAAATGCTACACCCATCTAAATTTTTATTATTTCCGGTCATCTGTATACACTGTTTACCTATCACGACTAAACTCCCAATCTGCATTCCAAATAACTCATACCGTTCTTCAAGTCATATTTCGTAGTCTATCATTTTTAATACGGAAGGTACTTGCTGAGCGCAGACTTGTAAAGCATGATTTCGCGTACAGCAGTACCTTAAAAGATCCCATTTTATTTGTCCACTGCTAGAATTTCATTCATACGTGGTGCAACATTCATCCATCAACACCGGAAAGAATTTTCTGCTACTTTAAACAATTTCCATCGACTGAAAATGAAGTCCGAAAAATCTTACAAATTTCAAAAGCAATCGATGCCGAAGAATTTTCACATATGGAAGACAGAGAAGTCAAACAATGAATCAGAAAATTACAAAAGCAGAATTGGGGTCTTATAAAACCCCTTGATAATAAAAGCGCTCATTATGAAGAAGAGCTTTTAACTGAAGATAAGATGAAGAAATTGTTAAATAACACAAAAAGCAATGTCTGAACTTCTAGCGAAGAATTACCCAATTAAAGAAAAAACATGTGCTCTTTACAGCGGCACGCATACAGTTGCATCAATCATTCTTATAAGACATCAGCTTTCTCAAAAAATATTTCTCTCATGCATTTGCCAAGAGAACGGAAAGAAGTCCAAAAGAAACTTTCAGAGTGCTTTGCAAAACAAAGTGGAAAGTTATTCTGCAGAATTTTACTTCGATAATAATAAAACATCTCTGATTTGATTTCAAAACGAATTTTTATTTGTGAAATCAATTTTAAATAGATCTTCGCAAATAGGTTCATAAAACTTCCCGATATGCCAAAATAGTTCAGATTAAGGGAAAAATTTAATAAAGTATGCTTAAAACAACTAATAAAAAGCACATTTTGAGCAGCCTTAACAGAAGACAATTTGGCCCCACTAACTTTCATTACGAGTACTCATTAAATTTTTATTTACATTTCTTTTTTGTTCAACATTTAACTTTCAATGGTTTTAAGAGAAACAGCACTTGATAGACAGACTCTAAATTCGGAAAAAACTGAAACAAAATTGGTTTATACACAGGCAGAGTAATTACACTGACCTGTTGGGAAGAGAAGACCCCGTTAGACAAGGAAAATATTAGGCCAGACAGAGAGGAAAATGCTTAGCCTCCTCCTCGTAATGCGAAAGGAGGCCACTTGGGAAAAAATTACACTACAGCAGTAATTTTGAAACCACTAAGAAGCAACAGAACTCTAACAAATCTCAGACTTCTGATAATTATAGTGTGATTAACAGTTCAACCTCACTTCGAATATTACAATACAATATAAAGAAAGAACCAATTCAGACACTTCAATATGGAATTCAAAACCTAAGAAATTAATGCATAGACGCTACCCTAAACATTAAAACATAATGTGAAGCGTTCACGTAAAATAAATAAGTAGTAAAACTCCAATATAAAGCAACATGTGAAAAGGGACCTACAAATTATAACATTCAAGCATTTCTAGTGAAAATAAAGTTAATATAAAACAAGAATTACCAGCCACAGATGTCTTTTTGCTCAGCACTATTTCTCCATTCTTTTTCTTTCATGATATGTTCTGCAATCCAAGAGTGCACAAAAATGATGACAAATTACACTAGAAGAGGCCAAGGATGGGGGAAGGAATCATTAGATTTTAACTACTTTGAAATTAAAGAATATCTATACACAAAGAGAAATATCTAATATTGTTTCTTAATATATAAAATTTCGAAAGTAGCCTTCTTTGTTTTAAATTCCAGCAATGTGCTACATTGTTACTAAAATCATGATTGCAGTCGATAGAAAAGCAAATGATTTTCCTTATACGACAGAAGTACAGTAAGCGAAAGAGGTTTTTAATGTATGGGTACAACATGAACAATGAAAGAAAAAAAAATTATACAGTTATTACAGATACACAGAATAAAAGGGAAAATGATCTTCGAGAAAACTAAATAATTTTAGCGCAGGTACAAAAATGGCACCGAAAGTCAATAAGCAGGTAATTTTAAATGACAAATAAACAAAATAAACTTTACTGTTAGCTTTGAAGCAGGTGTTATATATAAAACTATCTTAATTCACACACAGAATTAGTGACATAACAGATCAAAAAAGAGTAAGCATCAAACTCGCAATATATTGACATTAAAAGAGCTATACATATATACTTTTACTGCTTTTTTTTTTTTTTTTTTTTTTTTTTTTAGAGAAAGGGCTGAAAAACACTATTCTAAAAACAGATTTCGAAAAACACCTTGGAAACAAAAGTCATAAACCATAAAATAAATATTTCACTCAGAATTTTAACGCAAGAACCCTTTCTAATTTTAAGTTCTTTACTTAGGTACACTCATCCATGAGAGAGGCCAGCTTAGTCCAATGTACAAGAAATTATCCTGTAATATTACCACGTCACTTTAATGAAATTATAGCAATATTTCACTCAGGGAAAGAACATATTGTCTAGCTGCCCGGGATCGAGCCCTGCTTTAATACAGCAAGCCAAAACACATCAAATGCCATTGAATGATATACCATTTTGAAATGTTGCAAAAAATTTAAATAAAATTTCGTGAATGAGCTATTGCAATTACCTATATACTAAAATTTTGACCAAAAATTCAACAAAACTAAGATACTCTTTTTTTCTTTCGAAGGAATCAAAGTCATATACTAACGTAGGGATGCTCAACTTATTGTACTATAAAACCTAAACATAGGAATGAAATTTTGTCAGCTATGTGAGATGTCCAATACCGAGAAATTCCATAAATTGTAGATTAGAACGTACCTCTCAAAACACACGAAAGGTAAAACACAATTCAAATACTTTACTTTTAGTCTTGAAGCAGATGTTCTATATTAAACTGTCTTAGCTCACATACAGAATTAGTAATATAATAGCTCAAAATGTTGTAAGAACCAAACACGCATTATATAAACATTAAAAAAAAAAAAATCTACATACATTTATTAGTGTTACGAGGGTTTATTCTGAAATATTATAATGTCACTTTCAATGAAATGATAGAAATTTTCACTCAGGGAAGGGACATTCTGTCTGGCTGCCTGGGTTCCATCCCAGCTTCTGTTACAAAAGTTTCATAGAAGAATTTTAAAAATCTAGAAACGAAACTTATGAAGAAATTATTGACCATAATTGGTTCTATGATTTAGTCATTCTTACAGACATAATAACTAAAATCTTAAACTTGAGGGGGGGGGAGAACTAAACTAAAGTTTTTGAATTTAAGGGTATTTTAAATTAATTTTAAATCATAATTAATTTTGTAAAAATATTACACAAATATAAGGAATATACATTTTTACCATAATGCAATGTCGTTTTGCCACTTTGAAAATCTGGAGAACTAAAGCGTGAAATACAAGAAAACTGAAACAAACATTTGGAAAATCTCATCGAGCTTAAATTAGTTTCTAAATTATATGTTTTGATATATTTAAAATTAGGCCAACTACTACGTTCACTTCAAACCCATTACATAAGAGTAGTGTTTAAGAAAAATGGTAAAAGATTGCAAATATGTTAACAATTCTACTGATCTAGAAATAGAAATAACTGGTTTTCATCCTAATTAAGATGAAGAATATCACAAAAAGCCATTTAAATAGTCCTAGATCAGAAAAATCATGAACTGTTAAACTTTTAAAAAGATAAATTCCTGCTTTCAATCTACCTAAAAATGTGAAAGAGGATTTTCAACAACAATCTTGTTAAAATCAATGTTCAGATACAGAATAACAAACAAACATCTGGACGACTGCATGGATTTAGCAATAACATTGCATGTACCAGAGGGAGAAAAAAAAAAAACTCTCAGAAGAAATGCAATGTTAAATTTCACATTAAAATATGATTTCCCTGTATTTAATTTTCATCTTGCTGAATTCTTTTGTAAATAATACAAAGAGTATACCTTTTCTTTAAGATATTATACCACACATTTTTATACTTAGTGTAATGCACTTATAACTGAAATATTAAAAGTGCAATATATAATTGCAGCTAGCCAAAATTTTATAAACTTAAAACTGGCTCCCATTCAGTTAAAGTTGTTAATAACTGCACCAAGGGAAGGAATGCAATTTTATTTCTTTGTCTGTATTTGGTTTCATTTTCATATAGAATGAGTTAAAAATAGGTTACCTAGGTAACAAAATTTAAACACACATTTTCAGGAAAAATTACAGAATAACAGATTTTGTTTCCCTGAAGACACAACACCTCGCTATTCCAGCTATGATACAGACTGCATACTGTCATAGAGAAATTCCTTTCTTAAACAGGGAATTCATATACTTTAATCTGTTTTTACACAAGTACTGTTTATTACTAATCCATGGTCCAGGAGTAAAATACTTTATAGTACACCCATCTAAATTTTTATTATTTCCGGTCATCTGTATAGACTTTTTACCTATCACGACTAAACTCCCAATCTGCATTCCATATAACTCATACAATTCTTCAAGTCATATTTCGTAGTCTATCATTTTTAATACGGCAGGTACTTGCTGAGCGCAGACTTGTAAAGCATGATTTCGCGTACAGCAGTACCTTAAAAGATCCCATTTTATTTGTCCACTGCTAGAATTTCATTCATACGTGGTGCAACATTCATCCATCAACACCGGAAAGAATTTATCTGCTACTTTAAACAATTTCCATCGACTGAAAATGAAGTCCGAAAAATCTTACAAATTTCAAAAGCAATCCATGCCGAAGAATTTTGACATATGGAAGACAGAGAAGTCAAACAATGAATCAGAAAATTACAAAAGAAGAATTGAGGTCTTATAAAACCCCTTGATAATAAAAGCGCTCATTATGAAGAAGAGCTTTTAACTGAAGATAAAATGAAGAAATTGTTAAATAACACAAAAAGCAATGTCTGAACTTCTAGCGAAGAATTACCCAATTAAAGAAAAAACATGTGCTCTTTACAGCGGCACGCATACAGTTGCATCAATCATTCTTATAAGCAAAAGACATCAGCTTTCTCAAAAAATATTTCTCTCATGCATTTGCGAAGAGAACGGAAAGAAGTCCAAAAGAAACTTTCAGAGTGCTTTGCAAAACAAAGTGGAAAGTTATTCTGCAGAATTTTACTTCGATAATAATAAAACATCTCTGATTTGATTTCAAAACGAATTTTTATTTGTGAAATCAATTTTAAATAGATCTTCGCAAATAGGTTCATAAAACTTCCCGATATGCCAAAATAGTTCAGATTAAGGGAAAAATTTAATAAAGTATGCTTAAAACAACTAATAAAAAGCACATTTTGAGCAGCCTTAACAGAAGACAATTTGGCCCCACTAACTTTCATTACGAGTACTCATTAAATTTTTATTTACATTTCTTTTTTGTTCAACATTTAACTTTCAATGGTTTTAAGAGAAACAGCACTTGATAGACAGACTCTAAATTCGGAAAAAACTGAAACAAAATTGGTTTATACACAGGCAGAGTAATTACACTGACCTGTTGGGAAGAGAAGACCCCGTTAGACAAGGAAAATATTAGGCCAGACAGAGAGGAAAATGCTTAGCCTCCTCCTCGTAATGCGAAAGGAGGCCACTTGGGAAAAAATTACACTACAGCAGTAATTTTGAAACCACTAAGAAGCAACAGAACTCTAACAAATCTCAGACTTCTGATAATTATAGTGTGATTAACAGTTCAACCTCACTTCGAATATTACAATACAATATAAAGAAAGAACCAATTCAGACACTTCAATATGGAATTCAAAACCTAAGAAATTAATGCATAGACGCTACCCTAAACATTAAAACATAATGTGAAGCGTTCACGTAAAATAAATAAGTAGTAAAACTCCAATATAAAGCAACATGTGAAAAGGGACCTACAAATTATAACATTCAAGCATTTCTAGTGAAAATAAAGTTAATATAAAACAAGAATTACCAGCCACAGATGTCTTTTTGCTCAGCACTATTTCTCCATTCTTTTTCTTTCATGATATGTTCTGCAATCCAAGAGTGCACAAAAATGATGACAAATTACACTAGAAGAGGCCAAGGATGGGGGAAGGAATCATTAGATTTTAACTACTTTGAAATTAAAGAATATCTATACACAAAGAGAAATATCTAATATTGTTTCTTAATATATAAAATTTCGAAAGTAGCCTTCTTTGTTTTAAATTCCAGCAATGTGCTACATTGTTACTAAAATCATGATTGCAGTCGATAGAAAAGCAAATGATTTTCCTTATACGACAGAAGTACAGTAAGCGAAAGAGGTTTTTAATGTATGGGTACAACATGAACAATGAAAGAAAAAAAAATTATACAGTTATTACAGATACACAGAATAAAAGGGAAAATGATCTTCGAGAAAACTAAATAATTTTAGCGCAGGTACAAAAATGGCACCGAAAGTCAATAAGCAGGTAATTTTAAATGACAAATAAACAAAATAAACTTTACTGTTAGCTTTGAAGCAGGTGTTATATATAAAACTATCTTAATTCACACACAGAATTAGTGACATAACAGATCAAAAAAGAGTAAGCATCAAACTCGCAATATATTGACATTAAAAGAGCTATACATATATACTTTTACTGCTTTTTTTTTTTTTTTTTTTTTTTTTTTTTTAGAGAAAGGGCTGAAAAACACTATTCTAAAAACAGATTTCGAAAAACACCTTGGAAACAAAAGTCATAAACCATAAAATAAATATTTCACTCAGAATTTTAACGCAAGAACCCTTTCTAATTTTAAGTTCTTTACTTAGGTACACTCATCCATGAGAGAGGACAGCTTAGTCCAATGTACAAGAAATTATCCTGTAATATTACCACGTCACTTTAATGAAATTATAGCAATATTTCACTCAGGGAAAGAACATATTGTCTAGCTGCCCGGGATCGAGCCCTGCTTTAATACAGCAAGCCAAAACACATCAAATGCCATTGAATGATATACCATTTTGAAATGTTGCAAAAAATTTAAATAAAATTTCGTGAATGAGCTATTGCAATTACCTATATACTAAAATTTTGACCAAAAATTCAACAAAACTAAGATACTCTTTTTTTCTTTCGAAGGAATCAAAGTCATATACTAACGTAGGGATGCTCAACTTATTGTACTATAAAACCTAAACATAGGAATGAAATTTTGTCAGCTATGTGAGATGTCCAATACCGAGAAATTCCATAAATTGTAGATTAGAACGTACCTCTCAAAACACACGAAAGGTAAAACACAATTCAAATACTTTACTTTTAGTCTTGAAGCAGATGTTCTATATTAAACTGTCTTAGCTCACATACAGAATTAGTAATATAATAGCTCAAAATGTTGTAAGAACCAAACACGCATTATATAAACATTAAAAAAAAAAAAATCTACATACATTTATTAGTGTTACGAGGGTTTATTCTGAAATATTATAATGTCACTTTCAATGAAATGATAGAAATTTTCACTCAGGGAAGGGACATTCTGTCTGGCTGCCTGGGTTCCATCCCAGCTTCTGTTACAAAAGTTTCATAGAAGAATTTTAAAAATCTAGAAACGAAACTTATGAAGAAATTATTGACCATAATTGGTTCTATGATTTAGTCATTCTTACAGACATAATAACTAAAATCTTAAACTTGAGGGGGGGGGAGAACTAAACTAAAGTTTTTGAATTTAAGGGTATTTTAAATTAATTTTAAATCATAATTAATTTTGTAAAAATATTACACAAATATAAGGAATATACATTTTTACCATAATGCAATGTCGTTTTGCCACTTTGAAAATCTGGAGAACTAAAGCGTGAAATACAAGAAAACTGAAACAAACATTTGGAAAATCTCATCGAGCTTAAATTAGTTTCTAAATTATATGTTTTGATATATTTAAAATTAGGCCAACTACTACGTTCACTTCAAACCCTTTACATAAGAGTAGTGTTTAAGAAAAATGGTAAAAGATTGCAAATATGTTAACAATTCTACTGATCTAGAAATAGAAATAACTGGTTTTCATCCTAATTAAGATGAAGAATATCACAAAAAGCCATTTAAATAGTCCTAGATCAGAAAAATCATGAACTGTTAAACTTTTAAAAAGATAAATTCCTGCTTTCAATCTACCTAAAAATGTGAAAGAGGATTTTCAACAACAATCTTGTTAAAATCAATGTTCAGATACAGAATAACAAACAAACATCTGGACGACTGCATGGATTTAGCAATAACATTGCATGTACCAGAGGGAGAAAAAAAAAAAACTCTCAGAAGAAATGCAATGTTAAATTTCACATTAAAATATGATTTCCCTGTATTTAATTTTCATCTTGCTGAATTCTTTTGTAAATAATACAAAGAGTATACCTTTTCTTTAAGATATTATACCACACATTTTTATACTTAGTGTAATGCACTTATAACTGAAATATTAAAAGTGCAATATATAATTGCAGCTAGCCAAAATTTTATAAACTTAAAACTGGCTCCCATTCAGTTAAAGTTGTTAATAACTGCACCAAGGGAAGGAATGCAATTTTATTTCTTTGTCTGTATTTGGTTTCATTTTCATATAGAATGAGTTAAAAATAGGTTACCTAGGTAACAAAATTTAAACACACATTTTCAGGAAAAATTACAGAATAACAGATTTTGTTTCCCTGAAGACACAACACCTCGCTATTCCAGCTATGATACAGACTGCATACTGTCATAGAGAAATTCCTTTCTTAAACAGGGAATTCATATACTTTAATCTGTTTTTACACAAGTACTGTTTATTACTAATCCATGGTCCAGGAGTAAAATACTTTATAGTACACCCATCTAAATTTTTATTATTTCCGGTCATCTGTATAGACTTTTTACCTATCACGACTAAACTCCCAATCTGCATTCCATATAACTCATACAATTCTTCAAGTCATATTTCGTAGTCTATCATTTTTAATACGGCAGGTACTTGCTGAGCGCAGACTTGTAAAGCATGATTTCGTGTACAGCAGTACCTTAAAAGATCCCATTTTATTTGTCCACTATTGTCCCACTAGAATTTCATTCATACGTGGTGCAACATTCATCCATCAACACCGGAAAGAATTTATCTGCTACTTTAAACAATTTCCATCGACTGAAAATGAAGTCCGAAAAATCTTACAAATTTCAAAAGCAATCGATGCCGAAGAATTTTGACATATGGAAGACAGAGAAGTCAAACAATGAATCAGAAAATTACAAAAGAAGAATTGAGGTCTTATAAAACCCCTTGATAATAAAAGCGCTCATTATGAAGAAGAGCTTTTAACTGAAGATAAAATGAAGAAATTGTTAAATAACACAAAAAGCAATGTCTGAACTTCTAGCGAAGAATTACCCAATTAAAGAAAAAACATGTGCTCTTTACAGCGGCACGCATACAGTTGCATCAATCATTCTTATAAGCAAAAGACATCAGCTTTCTCAAAAAATATTTCTCTCATGCATTTGCCAAGAGAACGGAAAGAAGTCCAAAAGAAACTTTCAGAGTGCTTTGCAAAACAAAGTGGAAAGTTATTCTGCAGAATTTTACTTCGATAATAATAAAACATCTCTGATTTGATTTCAAAACGAATTTTTATTTGTGAAATCAATTTTAAATAGATCTTCGCAAATAGGTTCATAAAACTTCCCAATATGCCAAAATAGTTCAGATTAAGGGAAAAATTTAATAAAGTATGCTTAAAACAACTAATAAAAAGCACATTTTGAGCAGCCTTAACAGAAGACAATTTGGCCCCACTAACTTTCATTACGAGTACTCATTAAATTTTTATTTACATTTCTTTTTTGTTCAACATTTAACTTTCAATGGTTTTAAGAGAAACAGCACTTGATAGACAGACTCTAAATTCGGAAAAAACTGAAACAAAATTGGTTTATACACAGGCAGAGTAATTACACTGACCTGTTGGGAAGAGAAGACCCCGTTAGACAAGGAAAATATTAGGCCAGACAGAGAGGAAAATGCTTAGCCTCCTCCTCGTAATGCGAAAGGAGGCCACTTGGGAAAAAATTACACTACAGCAGTAATTTTGAAACCACTAAGAAGCAACAGAACTCTAACAAATCTCAGACTTCTGATAATTATAGTGTGATTAACAGTTCAACCTCACTTCGAATATTACAATACAATATAAAGAAAGAACCAATTCAGACACTTCAATATGGAATTCAAAACCTAAGAAATTAATGCATAGACGCTACCCTAAACATTAAAACATAATGTGAAGCGTTCACGTAAAATAAATAAGTAGTAAAACTCCAATATAAAGCAACATGTGAAAAGGGACCTACAAATTATAACATTCAAGCATTTCTAGTGAAAATAAAGTTAATATAAAACAAGAATTACCAGCCACAGATGTCTTTTTGCTCAGCACTATTTCTCCATTCTTTTTCTTTCATGATATGTTCTGCAATCCAAGAGTGCACAAAAATGATGACAAATTACACTAGAAGAGGCCAAGGATGGGGGAAGGAATCATTAGATTTTAACTACTTTGAAATTAAAGAATATCTATACACAAAGAGAAATATCTAATATTGTTTCTTAATATATAAAATTTCGAAAGTAGCCTTCTTTGTTTTAAATTCCAGCAATGTGCTACATTGTTACTAAAATCATGATTGCAGTCGATAGAAAAGCAAATGATTTTCCTTATACGACAGAAGTACAGTAAGCGAAAGAGGTTTTTAATGTATGGGTACAACATGAACAATGAAAGAAAAAAAAATTATACAGTTATTACAGATACACAGAATAAAAGGGAAAATGATCTTCGAGAAAACTAAATAATTTTAGCGCAGGTACAAAAATGGCACCGAAAGTCAATAAGCAGGTAATTTTAAATGACAAATAAACAAAATAAACTTTACTGTTAGCTTTGAAGCAGGTGTTATATATAAAACTATCTTAATTCACACACAGAATTAGTGACATAACAGATCAAAAAAGAGTAAGCATCAAACTCGCAATATATTGACATTAAAAGAGCTATACATATATACTTTTACTGCTTTTTTTTTTTTTTTTTTTTTTTTTTTTTTTTAGAGAAAGGGCTGAAAAACACTATTCTAAAAACAGATTTCGAAAAACACCTTGGAAACAAAAGTCATAAACCATAAAATAAATATTTCACTCAGAATTTTAACGCAAGAACCCTTTCTAGAGGACAGCTTAGTCCAATGTACAAGAAATTATCCTGTAATATTACCACGTCACTTTAATGAAATTATAGCAATATTTCACTCAGGGAAAGAACATATTGTCTAGCTGCCCGGGATCGAGCCCTGCTTTAATACAGCAAGCCAAAACACATCAAATGCCATTGAATGATATACCATTTTGAAATGTTGCAAAAAATTTAAATAAAATTTCGTGAATGAGCTATTGCAATTACCTATATACTAAAATTTTGACCAAAAATTCAACAAAACTAAGATACTCTTTTTTTCTTTCGAAGGAATCAAAGTCATATACTAACGTAGGGATGCTCAACTTATTGTACTATAAAACCTAAACATAGGAATGAAATTTTGTCAGCTATGTGAGATGTCCAATACCGAGAAATTCCATAAATTGTAGATTAGAACGTACCTCTCAAATCACACGAAAGGTAAAACACAATTCAAATACTTTACTTTTAGTCTTGAAGCAGATGTTCTATATTAAACTGTCTTAGCTCACATACAGAATTAGTAATATAATAGCTCAAAATGTTGTAAGAACCAAACACGCATTATATAAACATTAAAAAAAAAAAAATCTACATACATTTATTAGTGTTACGAGGGTTTATTCTGAAATATTATAATGTCACTTTCAATGAAATGATAGAAATTTTCACTCAGGGAAGGGACATTCTGTCTGGCTGCCTGGGTTCCATCCCAGCTTCTGTTACAAAAGTTTCATAGAAGAATTTTAAAAATCTAGAAACGAAACTTATGAAGAAATTATTGACCATAATTGGTTCTATGATTTAGTCATTCTTACAGACATAATAACTAAAATCTTAAACTTGAGGGGGGGGAGAACTAAACTAAAGTTTTTGAATTTAAGGGTATTTTAAATTAATTTTAAATCATAATTAATTTTGTAAAAATATTACACAAATATAAGGAATATACATTTTTACCATAATGCAATGTCGTTTTGCCACTTTGAAAATCTGGAGAACTAAAGCGTGAAATACAAGAAAACTGAAACAAACATTTGGAAAATCTCATCGAGCTTAAATTAGTTTCTAAATTATATGTTTTGATATATTTAAAATTAGGCCAACTACTACGTTCACTTCAAACCCTTTACATAAGACTAGTGTTTAAGAAAAATGGTAAAAGATTGCAAATATGTTAACAATTCTACTGATCTAGAAATAGAAATAACTGGTTTTCATCCTAATTAAGATGAAGAATATCACAAAAAGCCATTTAAATAGTCCTAGATCAGAAAAATCATGAACTGTTAAACTTTTAAAAAGATAAATTCCTGCTTTCAATCTACCTAAAAATGTGAAAGAGGATTTTCAACAACAATCTTGTTAAAATCAATGTTCAGATACAGAATAACAAACAAACATCTGGACGACTGCATGGATTTAGCAATAACATTGCATGTACCAGAGGGAGAAAAAAAAAAAAACTCTCAGAAGAAATGCAATGTTAAATTTCACATTAAAATATGATTTCCCTGTATTTAATTTTCATCTTGCTGAATTCTTTTGTAAATAATACAAAGAGTATACCTTTTCTTTAAGATATTATACCACACATTTTTATACTTAGTGTAATGCACTTATAACTGAAATATTAAAAGTGCAATATATAATTGCAGCTAGCCAAAATTTTATAAACTTAAAACTGGCTCCCATTCAGTTAAAGTTGTTAATAACTGCACCAAGGGAAGGAATGCAATTTTATTTCTTTGTCTGTATTTGGTTTCATTTTCATATAGAATGAGTTAAAAATAGGTTACCTAGGTAACAAAATTTAAACACACATTTTCAGGAAAAATTACAGAATAACAGATTTTGTTTCCCTGAAGACACAACACCTCGCTATTCCAGCTATGATACAGACTGCATACTGTCATAGAGAAATTCCTTTCTTAAACAGGGAATTCATATACTTTAATCTGTTTTTACACAAGTACTGTTTATTACTAATCCATGGTCCAGGAGTAAAATACTTTATAGTACACCCATCTAAATTTTTATTATTTCCGGTCATCTGTATAGACTTTTTACCTATCACGACTAAACTCCCAATCTGCATTCCATATAACTCATACAATTCTTCAAGTCATATTTTGTAGTCTATCATTTTTAATACGGCAGGTACTTGCTGAGCGCAGACTTGTAAAGCATGATTTCGTGTACAGCAGTACCTTAAAAGATCCCATTTTATTTGTCCACTGCTAGAATTTCATTCATACGTGGTGCAACATTCATCCATCAACACCGGAAAGAATTTATCTGCTACTTTAAACAATTTCCATCGACTGAAAATGAAGTCCGAAAAATCTTACAAATTTCAAAAGCAATCGATGCCAAAGAATTTTGACATATGGAAGACAGAGAAGTCAAACAATGAATCAGAAAATTACAAAAGAAGAATTGAGGTCTTATAAAACCCCTTGATAATAAAAGCGCTCATTATGAAGAAGAGCTTTTAACTGAAGATAAAATGAAGAAATTGTTAAATAACACAAAAAGCAATGTCTGAACTTCTAGCGAAGAATTACCCAATTAAAGAAAAAACATGTGCTCTTTACAGCGGCACGCATACAGTTGCATCAATCATTCTTATAAGCAAAAGACATCAGCTTTCTCAAAAAATATTTCTCTCATGCATTTGCCAAGAGAACGGAAAGAAGTCCAAAAGAAACTTTCAGAGTGCTTTGCAAAACAAAGTGGAAAGTTATTCTGCAGAATTTTACTTCGATAATAATAAAACATCTCTGATTTGATTTCAAAACGAATTTTTATTTGTGAAATCAATTTTAAATAGATCTTCGCAAATAGGTTCATAAAACTTCCCAATATGCCAAAATAGTTCAGATTAAGGGAAAAATTTAATAAAGTATGCTTAAAACAACTAATAAAAAGCACATTTTGAGCAGCCTTAACAGAAGACAATTTGGCCCCACTAACTTTCATTACGAGTACTCATTAAATTTTTATTTACATTTCTTTTTTGTTCAACATTTAACTTTCAATGGTTTTAAGAGAAACAGCACTTGATAGACAGACTCTAAATTCGGAAAAAACTGAAACAAAATTGGTTTATACACAGGCAGAGTAATTACACTGACCTGTTGGGAAGAGAAGACCCCGTTAGACAAGGAAAATATTAGGCCAGACAGAGAGGAAAATGCTTAGCCTCCTCCTCGTAATGCGAAAGGAGGCCACTTGGGAAAAAATTACACTACAGCAGTAATTTTGAAACCACTAAGAAGCAACAGAACTCTAACAAATCTCAGACTTCTGATAATTATAGTGTGATTAACAGTTCAACCTCACTTCGAATATTACAATACAATATAAAGAAAGAACCAATTCAGACACTTCAATATGGAATTCAAAACCTAAGAAATTAATGCATAGACGCTACCCTAAACATTAAAACATAATGTGAAGCGTTCACGTAAAATAAATAAGTAGTAAAACTCCAATATAAAGCAACATGTGAAAAGGGACCTACAAATTATAACATTCAAGCATTTCTAGTGAAAATAAAGTTAATATAAAACAAGAATTACCAGCCACAGATGTCTTTTTGCTCAGCACTATTTCTCCATTCTTTTTCTTTCATGATATGTTCTGCAATCCAAGAGTGCACAAAAATGATGACAAATTACACTAGAAGAGGCCAAGGATGGGGGAAGGAATCATTAGATTTCAACTACTTTGAAATTAAAGAATATCTATACACAAAGAGAAATATCTAATATTGTTTCTTAATATATAAAATTTCGAAAGTAGCCTTCTTTGTTTTAAATTCCAGCAATGTGCTACATTGTTACTAAAATCATGATTGCAGTCGATAGAAAAGCAAATGATTTTCCTTATACGACAGAAGTACAGTAAGCGAAAGAGGTTTTTAATGTATGGGTACAACATGAACAATGAAAGAAAAAAAAATTATACAGTTATTACAGATACACAGAATAAAAGGGAAAATGATCTTCGAGAAAACTAAATAATTTTAGCGCAGGTACAAAAATGGCACCGAAACTCAATAAGCAGGTAATTTTAAATGACAAATAAACAAAATAAACTTTACTGTTAGCTTTGAAGCAGGTGTTATATATAAAACTATCTTAATTCACACACAGAATTAGTGACATAACAGATCAAAAAAGAGTAAGCATCAAACTCGCAATATATTGACATTAAAAGAGCTATACATATATACTTTTACGGTTTTTTTTTTTTTTTTTTTTCTTTTAGAGAAAGGGCTGAAAAACACTATTCTAAAAACAGATTTCGAAAAACATCTTGGAAACAAAAGTCATAAACCATAAAATAAATACTTCACTCAGAATTTTAACGCAAGAACCCTTTCTAATTTTAAGTTCTTTACTTAGGTACACTCATCCATGAGAGAGGACAGCTTAGTCCAATGTACAAGAAATTATCCTGTAATATTACCACGTCACTTTAATGAAATTATAGCAATATTTCACTCAGGGAAAAAACATATTGTCTAGCTGCCCGGGATCGAGCCCTGCTTTAATACAGCAAGCCAAAACACATCAAATGCCATTGAATGATATACCATTTTGAAATGTTGCAAAAAATTTAAATATAATTTCGTGAATGAGCTATTGCAATTACCTATATACTAAAATTTTGACCAAAAATTCAACAAAACTAAGATACTCTTTTTTTCTTTCGAAGGAATCAAAGTCATATACTAACGTAGGGATGCTCAACTTATTGTACTATAAAACCTAAACATAGGAATGAAATTTTGTCAGCTATGTGAGATGTCCAATACCGAGAAATTCCATAAATTGTAGATTAGAACGTACCTCTCAAAACACACGAAAGGTAAAACACAATTCAAATACTTTACTTTTAGTCTTGAAGCAGATGTTCTATATTAAACTGTCTTAGCTCACATACAGAATTAGTAATATAATAGCTCAAAATGTTGTAAGAACCAAACACGCATTATATAAACATTAAAAAAAAAAAATCTACATACATTTATTAGTGTTACGAGGGTTTATTCTGAAATATTATAATGTCACTTTCAATGAAATGATAGAAATTTTCACTCAGGGAAGGGACATTCTGTCTGGCTGCCTGGGTTCCATCCCAGCTTCTGTTACAAAAGTTTCATAGAAGAATTTTAAAAATCTAGAAACGAAACTTATGAAGAAATTATTGTCCATTATTGGTTCTATGATTTAGTCATTCTTAGACATAATAACTAATATCTTAAACTTGAGCAGGGAAGAGAACTAAAGTGTTTGAATTTAATGTTATTTTAAATTCATTTTAAATCATAATTAATTTTGTAAAAATATTACACAAATATAAGGAATATGCATTTTTACCATAATGCAATGTCGTTTTGTCACTTTGAAAATCTGGAGAACTAAAGCGTGAAATACAAGAAAACTGAAACAAACATTTGGAAAATCTCATCGAGCTTAAATTAGTTTCTAAATTATATGTTTTGATATATTTAAAATTAGGCCAACTACTACATTCACTTCAAACCCATTACATAAGACTAGTGTTTAAGAAAAATGGTAAAAGATTGCAAATATGTTAACAATTCTACTGATCTAGAACTAGAAATAACTGGTTTTCATCCTAATTAAGATGAAGAATATCACAAAAAGCCATTTGAATAGTCCTAGATCAGAAAAATCATGAACTGTTAATCTTTTAAAAAGATAAATTTCTGCTTTCGATCTACTTAAAAATGTGAAAGAGGATTTTCAACAACAAACTTGTTAAAATCAATGTTCAGATACAGAATAACAAACAAACATTCGGACAACTGCATGGATTTAGCAATAACATCGCATGTACCAGAGGGAGAAAAAAAAAAACTCTCAGAAGAAATGCAATGTTAAATTTCACATTAAAATATGATTTCCCTGTATTTAATTTTCATTTTGCTGAATTTTTTTGTAAATAATACAAAGAGTATACCTTTTCTTTAAGATATTATACCACACATTTTTATACTTTGTGTAATGCACTTATAACTGAAATATTAAAAGTGCAATATATAATTGCAGCTAGCCAAAATTTTATAAACTTAAAACTGGCTCCCATTCAGTTAAAGTTGTTAATAACTGCACCAAGGGAAGGAATGCAATTTTATTTCTTTGTCTGTATTTGGTTTCATTTTCATATAGAATGAGTTAAAAATAGGTTACCTAGGTAACAAAATTTAAACACACATTTTCAGGAAAAATTACAGAATAACAGATTTTATTTCCCTGAAGACACAACACCTCGCTATTCCAGCTATGATACAGACTGCATACTGTCATAGAGAAATTCCTTTCTTAAACAGGGAATTCATATACTTTAATCTGTTTTTACACAAGTACTGTTTATGACTAATCCATGGTCCAGGAGTAAAATACATTATAGTACACCCATCTAAATTTTTATTATTTCTGGTCATCTGTATAGACTGTTAACCTATCACGACTAAACTCCCAATCTGCATTCCACATAACTCATACGATTCTTCAAGTCATGTTTCGTAGTCTATCATTTTTAATACCGCCGGTACTTGCTGAGCGCAGAATTCTAAAGCGTGATTTCACATATAGCAGTACCTTAAACGATCCCATTTAATTTGTCCACTGCTAGAATTTCATTCATACGTGGTGCTACATTCATCCATCAACACCGGAAAGAATTTATCTGCTACTTTAAACAATTTCCATCGACTGAAAATGAAGTCCAAAAATTCTTACAAATCTCAAAAGGAAACGATGCCAAAGAATTTTCACATATGGAAGACAGAGAATTCAAACAATGAATCAGAAAATTACAAAAGAAGAATTGGGGTCTTATAAAACCCCTTGATAATAAAAGTGCTCATTATGAAGAAGAGCTTTTAACTGAAGATAAGATGAAGGAATTGTTAAATAACACAAAAGCAATGTCTGATCTAGCGGAGAATGACCCAATTAAGGAAGAAACAGGACACAGGGAAACATGTGCTCTTTACAGCGACACCCATACAGTTGCATCAATCATTCTTATAAGCAAAAGACATCAGCTTTCTCAAAAAATAATTCTGTCATGCATATGCCAAGAGAACGGAAAGAAGTCCAAAAGAAACTTTCAGAGTGCTTTGCAAAACAAAGTTGAAAGTTAATCTGCAGAATTTTACTTCGATAATAATAAAACATCTCTGATTTTATTTAAAAACGAATTTTTATTTGTGGAATCAATTTTAAATAGATCTTCGCAAATAGGTTCATAAAACTTCCCAATATGCCAAAATAGTTCAGATTAAGGGAAAAATATAATAAAGTATGCTTAAAACAACTAATAAAAACACATTTTGAGCAGCCTTAACAGAAGACAATTTGGCCCCACTAACTTTCTTTATGAGTACTCATTAAATTTTTATTTACATTTCTTTTTTGTTCAACATTTAACTTTCAATGGTTTTAAGAGAAACAGCACTTCATAGAGAGAATCTAAATTCGGAAAAAACTGAAACAAAATTGGTTTATACACAGGAAGTGCGATTACACTGACCTGTTGGGAAGAGAAGACCCCATTAGGCAAGGAAAATATTAGGCCAGACAGAGAGGAAAATGCTTAGCCTCCTCCTCGTAATTGTAATATTTAATAATTTGTAAATGGTAACATTTAATATTTAGTAACTTGTAATTAACAACACTTTATATACAGATTGGAAAAATAGAACTATGCTGGTATTGCAGTTCTCTGTGATTATACATTCTAAGATTGTAAATAAATAGTTTCTAAAAGCTAAAAGTGTACCCTCATAATTTTATATGGTGTCAGGAGTGTTTTGCTTTCAAAATGGAAAGTTTAAAACCACCAGAGCCGATGAAATTTGATGGAAATCTAGCTTGGAATTGGCAAAGATGGCTGCAATCATTTGAAATATATGAAGTAGCTAATGAATTACATAATAATGAAGAGAAGGTAAGAATTGATACTTTTCTTCATGTAATAGGAATTTGTTGTCTCTAAATATATAATACATTTCCTATAGAAGAGGGTAAAGAAATTAAATTAAGTGAAATTAAAACAAAATTTATGGAATATTGTATTCCTAAGAAAAATATTACATATGAAAGACATTTATTCTTTACTAGAAATCAAACCGCGTCAGAAACCATAGATGAATACGTAACTGACCTTCGAAATAAAGCTAGAACATGCGAGTTTGCACAATTAACGGATAGTTTAATAAAGGATAAATTTGTTTGTGGTATTAAAGATGATATAGTGAGAGCAAGATTGTTACATGAAACAGAATTAACATTAGAAAAAGCTCTTGATATATGCAGATCTGCTAAAATAAGTGCACATCAAATGAAAATCATAAAAGATGAGGAAACTGCTGTAAACTTAGTGAAAAAGAAACTAAGTAAACATAATAAGAATACTTACAAAGAGGTAAATACTGATAAACAATAGACAAAAATTTGTTCTAAATGTGGAACATCTCATGAGTATCGAATGTGTCCAGCATATGGAAAAATCTGTCATAAATGTAAAAAGGCAAATCATTTCGCGAGTCAGTGTAAAAGCAATATAATAAAAAATGAAGCAGTCAAGGTAAACAAAAAAGATAGACAAATTAAATTAATAAATCATGACTCTGAGGAAGAGTTAGAATTTTATGTTGGTACATTAAACCTTAATTCAGATAACAAGGAAGAGAAATGGACTGTTGACGTTAATGTAAATAAAAGTAAACTAAATTTGCAGTTAGATACTGGAGCAATGCGCAATGTTATTTCTAAAACCAAAGTGAAATTGCTAAATGTTCCGATACAGAAGTCTGAAATGAAAAGATTAGTTACATTCTGTGGGAATAAAATGGATACTTTAGGAAAAGTAGTACTTAACTGCCAATATGGAAAAAATAATTATGTTGTGGAATTCCAAGTTAATGACAAAGAAGTACCTTCTATATTAGGATTAAAATCATGTTTGCAACTAGGTTTGATTCAGAAAGTAATGTCTGTTTACACTGAAGACTTACTGGAGCAATACAAAGATGTATTTGAAGGCTTAGGTTGTTTGAATAGAAAATATAAAATCCAGTTAAAACAAGATGTAACACCAGTCATTCATCCTCCAAGAAAAATACCCATAGCTATACGTGATAAAGTTAAGAAAGAATTACAAAGAATGGAAAATTTAAATGTTATTGAGAAAGTAAGAGAACCAACTGAATGGGTAAATTCAATGGTCACAGTTGTCAAACTGAACAAAATAAGAATATGTTTAGATCCTAGAGATTTAAATAAAGCTATAAAACGAGAACATTATCTGATGTTAACCATTGACGAAGTTGTCACTAGAATGCCTAACGCAAAAATATTTCCTGTTAATTTAAAAGATTACCTTTTGGCATATGTTCAGCTCTAGAAATTTGCCAAAGAAAATTAAGCCAAATAATAGAAGGTCTAGAAGGCATTGAATGTATTATACATGATATCTTAATATGGGGATGTAATGAAAAGGAACATGAGCTATGACTTAAAAAAGTACTCCAGAGAGCACGAGAAAATAATTTGAAGTTCAATAAGGCTAAATGTAAAATAAAAGTTAATCGTGTGAATTATATAGGGCACGAGTTAAGTGAAAATGGACTAAAACCTGATTTTTCTAAAGTGGAAGCAATTGTTAAAATGCCAGAACCTACAGATGTGCCTTTGCTACAAAGATTTTTGGAATTGATTAATTATTTAGCCAAATTTATTCCTAACTTAAGTACTATTACTGCACCATTAAGACAGTTACTTGAGAAAAATGTCCTCTGGCACTGAAAAGCATCAAAAAGCTTTCGAAACACTTAAAGAATTGATTGCAAAAGTACCCGTATTAAAATTCTATGATGTTAATAAGGATGTAACTCTTTCAGTAGGTGCAAGTTCTGAAGGATTAGGTGCTGTTTTACTACAAGAAAACCAACCAATTGCTTATGCTTCCAGAGCTCTAACAAAAAGTCAGAAAAATTATGCTCAGATAGAAAAAGAGCTTTTAGTTATTACTTTTGGATGTTCTAAATTTTATCAATATATATATGGCAAACGTATTACAGTTGAAACTGATCATCGACCATTAGAAAGCATAACTAAGAAACCTCTTTTTAAAGCACCACAGCGATTGCAAAGAATGCTGTTAAATTTACAAAAATATGATCGAGATGTACGATACAAAAAGGGGAAAGACTTATTAATAGCAGACACTTTGAGTAGAGCAAATTTGAATACAACAGAAGATAATGATGAAGATACAGAAATTCGTACACTGATTCCAGCATCTGATGACAAAATTTATGCATTGAAGAAAGAAAGTGAATGTGATGCTACACTACAGTGCTTTAAGAAATATATTCTGAGAGGCTGGCCAGAAAGGAAACATCAGGTAGAACCTCAAGTCAAAGTATTTTGGGACTACAGAGATGAGTTGACAATGGAAAATGACTTATTTTTCAAAGGAGGAAGGGTAATTATTCCTTTATCTATGCAAAAGGAAATGTTAAATTTAATTCATGAGGGTCATTTTGGTATAGAAAAATGTAAGAAAAGAGCTAGAGATGTTTTGTTTTAGCCACTTATGAACAAGCAGATAGAAGATAAAATTTCAAAATGTTCTATATGTAATGAATACCAGAACAAAAACATAAGAGAGCCTATGATACCACATGAAATTCCCAATTTACCTTAGTTGCGACAGATTTATTTGAGATTAACAAAGATGTATATTTATTAATTGTAGATTACTATTCCAACTTTTTTGAAATCTCCAAACTACCGGATACTGGAAGTCACACAGTGATCAGTTACATGAAATCTCATTTTGCAAGATACGGTATACCATTGATAGTGATATCTGATAATAGACCTCAGTTTGCAAGTAAAGAATTTTCAGAATTTGCAAAGAAATACCTATTTAAACATATAACAAGCAGTCCATACCATCCACAGTCGAACGGATTAGCAGAGCGTTCAGTACAAACGGCGAAGAAATTGTTAAAGAAAGTTCAAGCAGATCATGCTGATCCTTATTTAGTTTTGTTAGCTCATAGGAACACTCCAACAAATGAGATGCTAGGATCACCAGCTCAACGACTTATGAGTAGAACAAGAACAATTCTTCCTACATCTGAAGAATTACTTAAACCTCAAGTTGTGAGAAATGTAAAAGAAAAAATCAACCAAGAAAGAACTAAACAGAAGTCATATTATGATCGTCATACAAAAACATTACCATCACTAAATAAAGGAGATTGTGTTCCGATATATCACGATAATCGCTAGAAACCAGCAGTTGTAGAAGAAGTGCATAAGATGCCTAGATCATATATACTTAGATCAGGTGGATCAGTATTGAGAAGAAATAGAAAACATATTAGAGAAAACAGTTCAGCTGTTGATGAGAATATCAGAGGAACAGAACAAGGAGTTAATACACAGAAAACAGATGTAAAAGGATATGATTCCAGATATTCTCAAGGGCAAAGTTTAGAAGATCAACTACCAAACTCTGCTAACTCAGAAACAAGGAACGGTGAGCTAAGAACTAGAAGTGGGAGACTGATTAGAAAGCCGGCCAGGTATTTGGACTGATTTTAGACTGTTAAAACTTTTGAACTCTTTAAAAAAACGGAAGATGTAATATTTAATAATTTGTAAATGGTAACATTTAATATTTAGTAACTTGTAATTGGCAACACTTTGGATACAGATTTGAAAAATAGAACTATGCTGGTATTTCAGTTCTCTGTGATTATACATTCTAAGATTGTAAATAAATAGTTTCTAAAAGCTAAAAGTGTACCCTCATAATTTTATAGTAATGCGAAAGGAGGCCACTTGGGAAAAAATTACACTACAGCAGTAATTTTGAAACCACTAAGAAGCAACAGAACTCTAACAAATCTCAGACTTCTGATAATTATAGTGTGATTAACAGTTCAACCTCACTACGAATATTACAATACAATATAAAGAAAGAACCAATTCAGACACTTCAATATGGAATTCAAAACCTAAGAAATTAATGCATAAATGCTACCCTAAACATTAAAACATAATGTGAAGCGTTCACGTAAAATAAATAAGTAGTAAAACTCCAATATAAAGCAACATGTGAAAAGTGACCTACAAATTATAACATTCAAGCATTTCTAGTGAAAATAAAGTTAGTATAAAACAAGAATTACCAGCCACAGATGTCTTTTTGCTCTGCACTATTTCTCCGTTCTTTTTCTTTCATGATATGATGTTCTGCAATCCAAGGGTGCACAAAAATGATGACAAATTACACTAGAAGAGGCCAAGAGAGGGATAAATGGAATCATTAGATTTTAACTACTTTGAAATTAAAGAATAATTATACACAAAGAGAAATATCTAATATTGTTTCTATATATATAGAACTTCAAAAGTAGCCTTCTTTGTTTTAAATTCCAGCAATGTGCTACATTGTTACTAAAATCATGACTGCAGTCGATAGAAAAGCAAATGATTTTCCTAATACTACGAAGTACAGTAAGCGAATGGTGTTTTTAATGTATGGGTACAACATGAACAATGAAAGAAAAACAAATTATACAGTTATTACGGATACACAGAATAAATGGGATAATGATCTTGAAGAAGAGTAAATAATTTCGGCGATGGTAGAAAGATGGCACCGAAAGACAATAAGCCGGTAATTTTAAATGACAAATAATCAAAATAAACTTTACTGTTATTTTTGAAGCAGGTGTTATACATTAAACTACCTTAATTCACACACACACAATTAGTGACATTTTGGAAAGTTATGTCACATAACTTAAAAGAAGTATTTCAATCAGAATTTTTACGTAAGAAACGTTTTTAATTTTAAGTTCTTTACCTAGGTACTCTCATGCATGAGAGGTGACAGCTTAGCCCAACGTACGAGGTGTTTATCCTGAAATATTACCAGGTCACTTTCAACGAAATGACAGCAATATTTCACAGAGGAAAAGAACATGCCTAGCTGACTGGATTCCACCCCGACTTAAATACAGCAAGCCAAAACATATCTAATGCCGTTTTTCCAAGATGGAGTCGTCCGCTTTTTCCCAAAATGGCGTCCCAATTCAAAGAGTGGGAGACTAGCGTCTACATTCCAAAACGGCAGCCTATGAGAGAGGCGATTCTATTATTTTCATCGGGGAGTAGGGAAGTTAGAATGGTTTTCTGAGGAACGCCAACAGCAGTGCACGATGTTTGCTTACATTAGGAAGTTCAGAAAATTGCAAAGGTGGATTGCCTTAGTTTTTGCGGTTACTTTCAGGGAAATATTAGGCAGTTTTTATTGGTTTGCTGATAGAGGGCGAATAGATACTTTACCTTTATAAATCCGCGTTTATCTATTTAAACTTCAGAAGATTTATGATGAAGTGAATATATTCAACACAACAGAACGCAAGCTTAAGACTTGTAAATCTTTTAAAAAACAACACATCGATAATTAAAAATATTATTTATAGTTCATCATTAAAAACTTTTTATAAATGCATAGTTATCATATAATTAACAATTCATCCATGCATTATCTCATTATTTATTATAATTAGAAGAGATGATATTTTTTACAGTAATGTTTAAAAATTTGCTGTTGTCTTTTAAAAGATTTACAAGTCTTACGATTGTGTTCTGTTGTGTTAAATATATTCTCTTCATCTTAAATCTTCTGAAGTTTAAATAGATAAACGCGGATTATAAAGGTAAATTGCCTATTTACCCTCTATCAGCAAACCGAAAAAACTGCCTAATATTTCCCTGTAAGTAATCGTAGAAACTAAGGCAATCCACCTTAGCAATTTTTTGAACTTCCAAATGTAAGCAAACATATAGTCCACTGCCATTGCATTCCTCAGAAAACCATTCTAACTCCTCTACTCCCCGATGAAAATAATAGAATCGCCTCTCTCATAGGCTGCCGTTTTGGGATGTAGACGCTAGTAGAGAGGGAAAGGGGTAGGAGTTGAACTGCGGTGCTTAACCACCAGGGTGCCTGGGCGCCATAGCCCTACCCCTCATCGAATAACATGATAAAAGTTTCGAATTATGAGAAATATAACTGAATGTGCTAAATAATTAAAACATACTTTTTCCTTAAGTACCTAATTACTAATCCATACATAATTAACTATTTTTAACAACTATTTCACAGAAGAATACATATGGAGATTCTTTGGGCGTAGTGAGCGGTCATATCAAAGAATGTCTATGCAAAAACAATACATATTCTTTGGTCATATCAAGGAGGTTAGAATAGAAGGAGGGAAGGTTCAACTCAAACGGTGAGGCTTGGCGGCCATGTTCCTGTTATCGCTGTGACTTGTGCAAGGAAGTCTGTAATTGGAATATTTTTTTTTTCTTTTCTTTTTGAAGCATGTCATCTTGTGTTGTATATGGATGCACAAAAAGATTTTTGAAAAAGATTCCTGGGATTACTTTTCACGCGTAAGTATTGATTTTCTTTTTTTTTTTTTTTATGTAATTTGATAACTATGGTAAAAAAATATCACAATGTCATGTTGTTTTTTTTTCCAGATGTAAAAAAGAGACTTAATAATAATCAAAATATGTTAAATACATTTTAATGTTTCTGTTTATAGCTGGAATCTTTGTTCCTTAACACACAATGATGTATGCTAGGATTTAAACTGTATAATTTGAACGTTTTAGGTAATTCGTTTGATAATTTTCATGAAAAATTAGACACCAATTGTTACTAGTTTTATGGTTTTTAAAGGTATTAAATAAAGTAATGCTTTTCTTTATGTATTAATTATTATTCAATTTAAAATTTTTGAACTGTTAAGAATATAATTTGTGCATTTGATCAAGATAAACTAACTTTTCTGTTGTTAAAATGTTTTTGCATAAATTTACAAATTTGTGGGCAGTATAGCAATAAAAGTAAGTAAAATATTTACACAACTGAACATGTGTAAAGATGTATCCAAAAGTATAGGTATATTTCTCTAATTTAGCTTAATTCAAGGCAATTTCTTTCAGATTCTTAAATATGAAATGCGTATAAACTGAAATCACATAATTCACATGAATCTGTTTTATTTTATTAATATTTATATTCTTGTTGTTATAAGATTGTTAGTTGTGAAAAGAGTTTAAAACTTTCATTTAAAAAAAATGCAACCTGTGACTATTTTTTTAGATAATTATCTGCTATTAATTTCAGGTTAAATATATTTTAAATGATTCTTTGAAATTTTACAATACTGTGAATAAATCAGAAATATCACTTCTTAAAGGAAAAACTGGAAAGTACACCCACAGGTTGCTAATAAAACCTAAACAAATTCTATTTTTAAAGGCTTTAATGTTAAGCACATGCATTTATATTTCGAACTATTTCTTAATGATTTTCTGTACGTAGTAAATTACGGGTATTATCATCTTTATAAGATATCATATATAAAATATGTAAAATTTCATTATAAATTTTACATATATTTAGTGGAAAATACATGCACGGAACAGCTTAAAAACACGTACTTTTCACTGACGTAATGCAATGTTTTGAAGTTACAAACATGGACGCCGCTTGTTCAGTGGAGTTTCATTTCCCGATAGTGGAGGAAACTGCGAACCCTCCTCCTTATATTCTAACCTCCTTGGGTCATATCCGTTCTCCAAGGTGATGTCGTCCGGTTTTCTCAAAATGGCGTCCCAATTCAAAGAGAGATAGTGATCATTTTTCAGTCTTTCTCATCCTCTGGAATCTCAAATCCTTCCAGTGCCCTCAAACAGGTAAAGAATTTCCTGCGAAATGTGTCCTCTGTGGAGGAGGACATGCATCTTGTAGTAAGGAATGCCCCAAAAGACCAGGAAATATAGATATTGAAAAAATTAATGAAGAAACACCAAACAATTCCCCAAATATGCAAAATCACCAGACTCACTCTACTCTCAGCCAATCACGTAATCAAGGATCAAGGAAGTTAATTTACGGAGTGCGCTAGGCTAGGCCTTTAACTCCGCATCATCAGAGATAGAATAATTACATCAAAAGAGGGGTTCATCTAATAAGGGAAAATTTTGAAGCCTAATTATAAAAATAAAAGCTTTTCAGATAATGCCTTCCGCATGAGAAAAAAGGAAAACTCTTAGAAAGTCTTTAAATTAAATTTTGTGTTTAAAAAGGGCCAGGAATAAATTTTGAAAGAGAAGTCAACATTCAAAAAGTTTTGAAAAGAATAAAAAGGTGCAATACATTTCCTTGATTCTTGATATCAACAGCAAAATAAAATCCTTAGGACAATCCGGAGAGTTGGGCAAAAAGGGCTGGGGGCGAAACCCGTTGGGCGGGTTCTGGTAGCAGTTCAGTGTGATACACTGAAGCAGGAGAAGAAAATTATTGGTCGCTATTTAGTGCGACGTTAAAAGGTCCCCTTAGGGGGTCGAAAGCAACCCGTTTAGCGGGTGGAAAAGAAGCTTTTAAGAAGCTATTGAGAAATTAAGTGCAGTCGCGTGCGGCTGCGGAGATAAGTTGTCCCTTGTTAAAGAAACGTTAGAAGACTCTTCTTAAAGAGTTAAAGAACAGGGTTCCCCCGGTCAATGCCCTTACGCATTGTTAACGCGGGGGCGGTTGGGGTTTAGGAACGAGAGGAAAGCATCCACTTGGGCGTCTGTATTCCAATACCGACGCCGTTTAAAAGGTAGTTGAGCATAATCAGCTTGTAAGATTGCTCTGGGTCGCTTTTTAGAAGAGGCAACCGCAGGATCATATAACGGCAGGGTATGTAATACTGGATTTCCAACAAGATGGATGTTTTTGAACAATCTTTCCGAAAGTCGCTGTATAAAGCGATTAATGGGCATAATTTTGAGGTCGTTATGAATGTCACCGTTCCTTATGAACCATGGAGCGTTTAATATCTGCCGTAAAAATTTTGATTGAAAACTTTGGACGTGTTTACGGTTAGTCAGAGCAGCTGAGCCCCAGATGGGACTCGCGTAAGTGAGAATAGGCCTTATGATAGATTTATAAAGCAAGATCTTGTTATCAAGTGACAGGTCGCTATTTTTAGCGAAAAAGGGGCGCAGGTTGGCTTTGACAGCTTCCGCATTCGCAATAATTTTTTGAATGTGAAGTTGCCAAGTTAATTTTGAGTCTAGTAAAACACCAAGGTATTTGTAAGTAGTAACCCAGGGAATAGGTTCACCGAAGAAAATTAGATTATCTAAACGAGGGATGTTTCTTCGGATGAATAAAGTGGCATCAAATTTAGCGACATTAATTTTGATTTTATACAGTCCGAGCCAGAGTTCTAAGGCTGAAAGGTAACTCTGTAATGTAGAGATTACCGTGGTGATGTTGTTATGTTGAGTTAGGATGGCCGTATCGTCTGCATATAAAGCTAAATCGATACTAGGTGCCTTAGGCACGGCGTTGATATAGATATTGAAGAGCAGAGGTGAGACAAGACTGCCCTGAGGACATCCAGCATGGATCGGGCGGGGAGTGGAGAGTTCGTGGTTAACTCGTACGCGGAAGCTTCGTCCGGCTAAGTACGAGCTAATAATTTTAATGATGTGAGCCGGAAACCCAAGTCGCATGAGCTTGTAAATAAGTCCGTCAAGCCAAACCCTGTCAAAGGCTTTAGCTATGTCACGTATTAAGAAGAAACGTTCGTTGACAAAACGTCAGATGCGCCGAGAATCTCAAATCCTTCCAGCGCCATCAAACAGGTAAAGAATTTCTGCGAAATGTATCCTCTGTGGAGGAGGACATGCATCTTGTAGTAAGGAATGCCCTAAAACACGAGGAAATATAGATATTGAAAAAATTAATGAAGATACACCAAAAAATTCCCCAAATATGCAAAATCAACAGATTCACTCTACTCTCAGCCAATCACGTAATTTGGGCACTGCCCCGTACAACCAATCATATGGGGCGATTACCAAGAGCAATCCAAGCACGGTTAACTACAGGAAATTCCTCAAGAAATCTATGAATAAGAAATCTATAATAACTATAAAGAAGACCAATCCTCCAAAAATAAACGAAAATCAGTAAACAGAGACATAGAAAAACAATCCTTTGAAGAATTCACCGAGTTCATTACTGAAATTTACCAAATTTACCAGCAATACAAGCAGGCTTCTAACCCCGACTCCAGGCTCAAGATTGCAATGGCGCGCACTAAAGATATTCATCCAGAACGAGCATGAATAATTACCGCAGTGGCTAATTGCACCGAAGGTGCTAATAGCTAACAGGCTATTCACACCACCTACTTTCGCGCATGCGCACAAGCAGCCCAGGTACCAGCATTTTACCGCAGTGGCTAATCGCACCCAAGGTCCGTAGAAAGAACAGGTTAGCTCACTTGGGCTAAACAAACGAAAATGCGTTCTCGCTGCCTATTGGCTGTGACGTCATTGAAGTTTTCTCTCCTCAGATCAACATAGATTTTTGCATTGATTTAAGCTGAATGTAAGCTTGTGCGCGACTGTGGAAACTCATTCGTTTCTTGTTTTTTTTTTCCTCTCAAATATAATTAAATTTATGTAGCATAATGGTTGGTATGCACTGCGCGATTGCATTATGCACAATAATGCAGGCAAAATAAAAAATAATCGCCTTTTCTGAGTCAGTGTAGGCCATCTGTGCGCCATCGGCCGTTTGAAGGGGCGGAATGTATGTTTTATGTTTGCGTAATCGGGCGGCTGCGCGCCAAATCGATTTGTCTTCAGTCGTTAGGGACTCAATGCATGTTTTCCACTCCGCTTGTTTTAATAAGCGGGTTTCGGTCCTTATCTCGTTCTGTATCTTGAGAAATTGGGCACTGATATTGGGATCTCGTGACCTTTGCCAAATTCTTCGCAAGTAATTTCGCTGTTTAATTTTGAATTTAGTCTCAGGTGGGAGCCTAGCACCTGGGTGTTTGCGTGGTTTTGAAGCCGCAGCTCTCGCTTCTTTCAGTAAAGACTCCAGACTTTTGATATGCCTGTCAAAGTCCGAATTGCTGGAAATTTTGATGGGAGGGAGTGAAGTTTTTTCCAAAATAAATCTAAAGTCGTCCCAATTTGTTGAGACTTGCTCCTCTAATTTTGAGTATCGATTTTGAATATCTAGGGTTATCAAAACGGGGTAGTGATCAGAGACCAATTCCTGAATGACTTTTATCTCATGCCGTAAAAATATATTATAAAAGGCAGCCAGATCAAGAACTGCAGGGGACCCTCTAACACGGTAAAAAGTCGGGAGGGTAGGAGCTATGATCTGTACATGGTTACTCTGGCACTATGAATTTAGACTAATACCATACCTGTTCCTATTAGAACCAAACCATGCGGTATGGCGTGAATTTAGATCACCAGCAATTATTAGGTGATTTGAAATATTCAAAAGTTTATCAAAATCATTGACAGGAAAAGCTGGCCTTCCACGTGCTCTAGACAGTGGAGGTAGATAAGCTGAGACTATTGTCAGCGGGGAGGAATTTTGAAGGAAAATTTTGATGATTGTCGCTTCCAAAAAATTTAAATCAGGGGACGGTATCATGTGGTGCTTTAACGAACGCTTCACATAGATACAAGTGCCACCACAGGGATTTGTACGAATACTGTATTATTTGTACTATTTGTACGAATTGAAATAATTCTTGCATTTAAACTTGTATTCCAAATTAAGATTTAACTTGAAATTTTGAAATGTAGATAATTACTGAAATGTAGATAATTACTGAGAGAATTAGATCTTTGTAGCGTAGTTTACGTGAGATGAGATCACATGGTGTTACGTGATACGAACCGGAGAATCAGGATGTTGAACCATGAAAACATAGTAAATTCTTAATGTATTTTAACAAATTTATTATCTCTATTTATTGGCTTTTTATAAAATTTTAAAAGATATTAAAATGTTTGTGCCTTCAAAATAAAAAATTCTTAGAACTAACGTCTGTTAACATTTTTTATTTGTATATTGTATGTTGTCGTCAACAAAGTCTGCTTGGCGAGATTTGCGCCAGTGAAACTGAAAAGTACCTCAGAAACTAAACATAAAGATTAAGTTAATAAATCTGAAGAATTTTTTTAAAGAATGAGCTTGTAAGGATCTTAAGTTTTACTAACGTTTATTTTATTTTAAATCTTTACTATCACTTCTAATTTTCTACTTCCGGCCAGAATTATAAGCGTAAAGGATTTTATGCAAAGTTGTCTGGCGAACGCCAAGTATTTAAGTGTGGCCTTTTTGCCAAGCAAAAGAGAGGAAGCAGTGAGTTCGAAGCAGGCCGCTTACCTTAGAAGTTACGCAGTTGCTATTTGCCTTCCAGGCCAGAGGTTTTAATCCTCTTGATAAATTAAACGTATTGTAGTGTTCACAGTCTCTGTGCTACATACGCTTCCTGTTATTATAAGGCCAATCTTACAAGTGTATTATTCTAAAGTTAAATTAGAGTTTAGTTTTATTTTGATATCTTTTACGTTAGACCCCGAGTGGAGGGTCATTGTTTTCCGAAGTACGGAAGTCATTGTATATAAAGAAGAATAAAGGGTTTTGCATACCCTTCGTCTGTATCCTGTCTACTTACTACAATTAGTGAACATAGCTTTAGTAAGCTCTCTGTTCTAGTCAGGTCATTGTATGTTTCCGAAGAAGGTTAGAAGAAACATTGAACCTGATAGTGGCGCCCAAAGAAGAAGAATAACCATGGCCGAGTTTCAAGAAGAACCTGTGCTGCCTGCAGAAACGGCTCAGAATCCAGAAATGCCAGCTGCCGCCCTGGAAGGATTTGGGTACATCGTCCAGACCATGCGCGCTTCGATGAAACCAGAAGCAACATTTAATGGAAACTCACCGGTAACCAGTTTTTTGGAAAAATTGGATGACCACTTCATGCTCTACCCCGTGCACGAGTTTCAGAAAGTTACCTTAGCTACCAGCGCTTTGAGGGGCCAAGCGCTTAACTGGTTCAAATGTATCGGCAGAAGTCTCTTGGGTCAAGCAGGAAGTCCCACCTATACTTACGAAAATTTCAAGACTGCCCTACTAAAAGCCTTCCCTGTTGTAAGGGATCGTGCGAAATAAAAACGGAACTTTTCAGCATATATCAACAAAGAATTGAAAACCTCTTGAGCTTTATTTTAAGAAAAATTCACGTTTTCAAGCTCTTGTATGGAAACCGTCCGGATCCTGAAATAATTCAAGTGATTTTGCCGAGGTTACTGCCCCAAGTGCAAGATTTTATTGAATTAAGAAATCCGACTACACTGGAAAAGTTATTTGAGCTAGCAATCCAGTTTGAAAGTAGAAGAACGGCGGATGTCGAAAGAAGACGCCAATATCAACAGCGAAACCAATTTGATACGCCAAGACTACAGCAAACTCAAGCATACGGCTACGGAGAAAAAGCGAATCACTGGGCAAGGAAACCCGAGCATTCAAAAACAGCCGGCGAACGTCGACAGGTCAATAGCAACCCAGGAAAAAAGTCTCAAGGCCAGGGGAAAAAGAAGGAAAGCACGGAAAGGAAAAATAATTTAAACTAAAACGGATTTCTGCTGACGAGAGGGTGCGGAAATCCGAAGGCCACGAAAACCCCTCTTCCTACAAGTTAAATACAGTAATGGTGAAAAATTTAACTCTTCCGAAGATTGAAGTCTTGGTAAATAATATCCCGGCCACCGCACTCCTGGATACCGGCGCGCAGTGTTCCTGTGTTGCAGAAGTCTTTTTTAGAAAGTATTTTCGCAAATACCGCATATATAATGCGGATAATACGACAGTATTAGCGGCGCAAGGAGAAAAATGTAAGTGCGTAGGTAAAGTACCTTTGTATATCCGTATCAAGGACGAACAAGTAAAGGTGATGTTTTTTATAGTAAAGAATTTGCAAGCACATTTAATCCTAGGAATAGACTTTTTTTCAGACGCACAAGCTACACTGGATTTTAATGAAGCGTCCCTTAAGCTGACAATGAAACCAGTGCGTGTAGAAAAGGTTGAACCGCCAAGGTTAAATCTTGACCACCTGCCTAATGACGAGCAAGATAGAATCCGACAAGTGGTAAGTGAATTTGCTTCCTTATTTAGTGATATTCCAGGATTTACTCAGGTTACTAACCATAGTATTGACACCGGAGATGCATTGCCGGTTCGTCAAAAACCATACCGGTATGATAAGAATAAGGAAAAATTATAGAATGGCATATTACCGATATGCTACGTAAAAAGATCATAACGCCCATCTCAAGTAGTTATGCTAGCCCAGTGGTTTTATGTAAGAAAAATAATGATTATCCTTTGGAGCATCCAAAAAGGTGGAGATTCGCTATTGATTACCGTAAATTAAATTCCATAACGAAATATCCGGTATATCCGTTACCGATCATAGAAGAAATTTTAAGGAACATAAAATCAACCAAATTTATGACGACTTTAGACTTAACGAATGGTTATTTTCAAATAGGGGTCTGGCTTGAGGACGTGCCTAAGACTGCTTTTATAACCAAGTCTGGCACTTATGCATTTTTGCGTATGCCGTTTGGCCTTTCAGGCGCCCCAGCAACATTTCAGCGATGCATGGACATTGTGTTAAGACCTGTTCTTGGAAAGTCCACATTTATCTATTTAGACGATATCATTATTACTAGTGATAATCTGGACCAACATGTACAGGATTTAAGACAGGTGTTTTCTTTATTAAATGAGGCCGGTCTAAAAGTTAATGTCGAAAAATGCAAATTTGCAGCCCCTGAATTAAAATATTTAGGTTACAAAATATCGCAAAAAGGGATCGAGACAGATGAATCAAAAATAATCGCTGTACAAAAGTATCCGACTCCAAACACGGCAAAGAAGCTCTCTTCTTTTCTAGGACTTTGTTCATATTATAGGTCCTTTATAAAAGATTTTGCGGCTATCGCTGAGCCATTGTTAAAATTAAAAAGGAAAAAGGCAAGATTCTCGTGGACGGCCGAAGCCAATAGTGCTTTCGAAAAATTAAAACAAGCATTAACGCAAGCCCCTGTGTTGAAATTTCCTGAAAAGGATGAAAATTTAGAAATTTCAGCGGATGCTTCGGATTATGCGGTAGGAGCGGTACTTTCGCAAAATCAGCAGCCCGTGGCATTTTTTAGCCGAACTTTAAATCAAACACAAAGAAACTATTCCGCGACCGAGAGAGAGGCACTTGCAGTTCTGTTAGCAGTGCAAACGTTCCGAGTCTATTTAGGAAAGGCGCCGATAACAGTATATTCTGATCATGCGGCGGTAACTAGATTGTACTCAGGGAAAAATTTATCCGCAAGGTTAATAAGATGGGCACTCAAGCTGCAAGAATATAATCTGGTAATCAAGCATACCCCCAGAAAGGAAAATATCGTAGCAGATGCCCTATCACGAATTAAATTAGTGGAACAGGGTAATACCGTAAAAGTTGCAATGCTTACAGCGTGTACAATAAATTCCCGAGAAACTGTAATAACCGAACTGGGTAAGGATCCTGAGTTTGGAAGTATTTATGAGTATTTGATGGATCCTGAAACTTTTAGGCACCAAGATATTGTGGCGATAAGAAATAGGGCGGCCCATTACGAACTAATAGATGGTCTATTATTTTATACAAAAACTACGAATTCCAACAAAGAATTTCGACCTGTTATCCCAGCTAGTCTTAGATTAAATATCCTGCAAGAGCTCCATGACAGCCCTTTAGCTTCTCATGCTGGTATTCGAAAAACTATCCAACGCCTACGCGAGGCAGTCTACTTTCCTGAACTGCAAAAGTTAACAAGGGCGTATATCCAGTCCTGCCCAACATGTCAAGCCGTTAATTATATTAATTTCCGCCCGGCCGGGTTTCTAAATAGTATTAAATCCGAATTTCCAAATGAAATAATCGGCATCGATTTATTGGGCCCTTTCCCAAAAAGTCAGTTAAATAAAAGTCGCTATCTCCTTGTTATGGTTGATCATTTTAGTAAATGGACCGAAATTGTTCCCTTAAAACGAGCCTCCGCGAAATTAGTTACTGATTCTATTTTAAATAAATGTATTTTAAAATACGGGGCGCCCCTAAAAGTTATATCGGATAATGGTCCTCAATTTGTAAGTAATATATTTGAAGACATGTGCCAAAAACTGGGCATACTTCATTTAAAAATGGTCCCGTATCGGCCGCAATCAAATATAGCGGAACGGGTCAACAGAAATATAGTGAAAATTATCCGTAGTTACGTTAAAAATTTTCATAAAAGCTGGGATAATTATGTCAATGAATTTGCTTTCGCCCTTAGGACCGCCAAACATGATACAACGGGAAAAACTCCTGCTGAGTTATTTCTAGGCAGAAAGATTATAACACCGTTAGATAAATTATTTTATGTGCAACAAAGAGCCCCAGAATTTTAAATGGGTGATATAGAAAAACTAATTAAGGAGGCAAAGAAGAATACTGAAGTAGCACAGAGAAAACAAAAATTGTATTATGACTTGAAACGACGGGGAGTAACTTATAAAGTAGGGGATGAAGTACTAAAAATTAAGCATTCACTTCCTTCAGCACCAGAATATAAAACTGCCAAATTTTTTCCACGATTTGAAGGGTCATATGTTATAGAAAAAATAACTCACGCTGTTGTAGTGTTAAAGGCCAGAAATGGTGAAACCTGTTCCGCAAATATTGATCAAATTAAGCCCTACTTCGATCGTAATAAAATGCAAATCTTTTCAGATCTTTTGCAGGATCCGGCACGGCAGACACCGCAGGTACAAGTTCCAGAGGTGGGAAAACGACAAGTACAAGGGCAAGCCAATGAGAGACAGAAGCAAGTGAAAAGAAAATTGCCCCGCGGAAAAATTGAAGGTAAAAAGAAAAAGAAGCCGTTCCACCGTCCAGAAAACAGAGTTCACGAATACCCCCAGAATGAAGAAGGGAGAAGGACGACGTATGTGAAGAGGACCAGGACAAAGGACGGCAACTATAACCCAGCTTTAAAACGGAAGATCGACTCATCCGACAGAACTCTCCGCAGCAAAAGTCGCCGAACTGCGGAAGGGCCATCAGCGGCGGAGGAAAAAGTACAAGAAAAATTTGAACGGCCAACAACGAGGTCCAAGCAGGATCACGACAGAAGTTTCCCGGTTCCACCAAGACCAGCTGCCTTCAAACGGCCAAGACCACAAGCAGAGGACAAAAGGAAGGTGTTCAAGGGTGGCCGTACTGGTGAAAAACGGAAGCTTCCAGAGGAAAGCACTGAAGGGCGAGCCCGTACAACAAGGAGGATCAACCAAGCTACTATCTGCTATACCTTTAAAGACTGGGCCCAGAAAAGGATGTCCGAATATTACAAAGATAAGTAAAATTTTATGTTACTTTGCAAACTTAAGTTAATCTTTCATTCTTACTGCAAGTGGCAGATTTCAAGAAGTTTTACCTCATGCGAGGTCTACCTTTATCCCCAAAGGGCGAGAAATGAGTTATGACCGATTTTCTTATTATATTTTTCAATTACTCGCGCGTAAAACTAAAGTTGATATATAATAGTGTTGTGTAAAGACTTAAATATTGTAAAAAGTTATTGTATAAATTTTATTTCAAACATTCTAGCAAGAAAGAAGTTTTAGTCTGAAAGACTTTTTGAAATGTAGTATTATTTCAATGTAGAAAGAATTGGCACTTGCTTTGAAAAGGATAGAAGTTAACAATGTACTACTAATGTATGTTTTCAAATGTGTAAAATTAACGGCATGTTGATATGTTCTTATATACATGTGAACTGTTATTTTAAATGTTAAGAAATACCGTGATATGGTAAAAGTGAAAGTAATGTTAAAAATTTGTTATTCGTGTGACTGTAAAGATTAAAATCATGACGAATATGTGGTAAAGGTTGAATGATGTAGTTAGGCTCTCTGACGCTACACTTTAGAGTTAGCCACGTTTAGAATAGTACCTCAGGGTTTAGAGTTGAAAGTAGGGTGTGTTAAGAGGTCTCGTTATGTTGAATTTTAACACGTTAGTGTTTTGATTGTAGGAGGAAGTGTGGCACACGTAGACAGAAACACATTCGTGTTTGGTGTTCTTTTACAACACATGTCAGAGAGCACGGGGAGAGATAATTAAAATAGTCATGAATGAAATAAGAATGTTAAAGAGCAGTATAATTGTATATGTTACATGCCATGTCATTGTGTAACATTTCATTAAACTAGTTTGCCTTCCAGATCTCTGGAAGGAACCAGAATTGAATAAAGCTCCTGTTTAGATGCAGTACAGATGAAAAAAAAAAGATTGTTGTAGATCCTGGGAGCTGCTATTGTAACAAATTTCTTTCTTTTAAATTTTCTAGTTTCTAACGAAGTTATGATTGTAAAAGGTTGGCCTCGCGTTAGATTCTAGAGCTAAAAGTTTTCAACAAGGTCGTTTTAGACCTCAGTTTCAAACTAATTAACTCTGGCGGGAAGTATGTAAGGATCTTAAGTTTTACTAACGTTTATTTTATTTTAAATCTTTACTATCACTTCTTATTTTCTACTTCCGGCCAGAATTATAAGCGTAAAGGATTTTATGCAAAGTTGTCTGGCGAACGCCAAGTATTTAAGTGTGGCCTTTTTGCCAAGCAGAAGAGAGGAAGCAGTGAGTTCGAAGCAGGCCGCTTACCTTAGAAGTTACGCAGTTGCTATTTGCCTTCCAGGCCAGAGGTTTTAATCCTCTTGATAAATTAAACGTATTGTAGTGTTCACAGTCTCTGTGCTACATACGCTTCCTGTTATTATAAGGCCAATCTTACACGTGCATTATTCTAAAGTTAAATTAGAGTTTAGTTTCATTTTGATATCTTTTACGTTAGACCCCGAGTGGAGGGTCATTGTATTCCGAAGTACGGAAGTCATTGTATATAAAGAAGAATAAAGGATTTTGTATACCCTTCGTCTGTATCCTGTCTACTTACTACAATTAGTGAACATAGCTTTAGTAAGCTCTCTGTTCTAGTCAGGTCATTGTATGTTTCCGAAGAAGGTTAGAAGAAACATTGAACCTGATAAGCTGAGAGCATTTAAAATTAAAATGTGTTTTTGAAAAAATATACAACAGTTCCTGACAAGGATTTACAGGCATCCTTAACAGTTTCATATTTAACTGCAAAAAATTAAAAACCTCATACAATTGGAGAATCGCTCATTCTTCCTTCATCAATTAAAATGACATCATTTATGCATGCAGAAAAATATAGTAACTATTTAAAAACAATAGCATTAAAAAAAGATACTGTTTCTCACCAAATTTTTATCATATCGGGCACTATAGAATACAAAATCCAGTCTTTACTATAAAACTTGATGAAACTACCGACAGTACTAAAATGTTTCAATTTATCGTTTATGTGAGATATGTTTTTGAAAAGGACACAGTAGAATATTTTTTATGTTGTAATATTTGGGAAGGAAAAGCAACTGGAGAGAAAATATTTGAAATTATTTTCAGACATTTTGAAACAATCTTACTTAGACACACTGTGTCACCGTTTGTACTAATGTAAGCTTTTAAAACTAAGCCAATACTTTGGCAAGGAGAATTGAAGAAAAAACAAAAAAAACAAAACAAAAAAAAAAAACAGAAACATGCTTTTCCACAATTTACTAAAGAAAATAATACAGATTTCTTGTTTAAAACGACATATAAGAAATCTATAATAACGATAAAGAAGACCAATCCTCCAAAAATAAACGAAAATCAGTAAACAGAGACATAGAAAAACAATCCTTTGAAGAATTCACCGGGTTCATTACTGAAATTTACCAAATTTACCAGCAATACAAGCAGGCTTCTAACCCCGACTCCAGGCTCAAGATTGCAATGGCTCGCACTAAAGATATTCATCCAGAACGAGCATTATTAATTACCGCAGTGGCTAATCGCACCGACAGTGCGAATAGCTAGCAGGCTATTCACACCACCTACTTTCGCGCATGCGCCCAAGCAGCCCAGATACCAGCATTTTACCGCAGTGGCTAATCGCACCGACGGTGCGAATAGCTAAAAAATCTTTAGTGTATTGACAAAAAGGCTACAGAAATTACTTAAATTCTTTTATTTAACAGAGGAATTTTTATGCAAACTTAGACGCCTTATAGCAAAGGACTGCCAGAATTTATTATTCAATAAGAAAACTTACTAAAAATTATAATATTCTTATATATTCATCATTTTTTCAGTATCCACTCATGTTTATAGGTTCAAATGCCATATTTCAAAATCAAAGTTATTTATGAAATAAAACCTTATACAGTCTGTTAAATCATTTCTGTGTGCAAATTTTTAAATCTAAATCTCTTACATTAATTTTTTTTTGTCTTTTAAATTACATCCCATTATTTATTTCAATTCAGTTTATTAATGTGCTTGAACTAATACTTCTAAGTTCTTTGAAGTACTTTATGTGTCATGAAAATGCCAAATATTTCCATAAAATATAAACAGGCATACAGAATTGTTATTAACAAGTATTATGTGATTAATTAGTCATTTAATAGTTGATTTAATTGCTTATTTCATGTCTAAATTTTCTACACAGAAAACCTCTGTGTAATTTTTATTATCTTTCCACGGACGAAGATTTTCAAAGAGGAATGAATTAAAGTCTTGATTGTGCAAAACACATCTTTGAAGCTAAATGTATTCTAAGAAAATCAAAAAAATGTAAACAAGATTTTGTCCCCCTCCCAAATCAGTCATTTAAACTATTTCAACCGTTCATGAAAACGATAAACATTGCGAACAATCTACCTCTTTTTATATATACTTTAATAAAAGGAAATGTGTTCCTTCTTTTTATAAGAAAAGGAACCAATTTTGCTTTTTAATTTTGCTTTTTAGAAAGCAAAATGGTTCTAAAAGTTTAGAGTCTCCAACGCTTAAAAAATGATAAACTACGCCAAGGTAGTAACCCGCCTTAAAAAAAAGACTCACTACAACTCTTAGGCGGTTCGCGTACGTAGAATCCGTTATGGATCTAACAGTTCAATGCACATGCGTGGTCAATGGTGGTGCGAATAGCTTAAGCGGCTATACGCACCGCTGGTGCGAATAGCATCGGCCGCATTTTACGCCGATTTCCGTAAGTCAGGCGGTAGTGAGAGGGAAGGTTGTTAACCCTAACTCAGCAATAGAAAGGTTTGTTAGTAGTTCACCAGCAAGAGAATAATTTGCAAGTAATAATTATCAGTTACAAAGACGATGTCAATCTATATACATGATAATGTTTAGGAAATGATTCGATAAAATAGGGATTTAATGATGGTTCTGATTGCAAGCGAGGACAAGAAATTATTTAAAAATCTTTAGTGTATTGACAAAAAGGCTACAGAAATTACTTAAATTCTTTTATTTAACAGAGGAATTTTTATGCAAACTTAGACTTGTTCTCATAGCATAGGACTGTCAGAATTTATTACTCAGTAAGAAAACTTACTGAAAATGATAATATTCTTATATATTCAGCACTTCTTCAGTATCCACGCAGGTTTATAGGTTTAAATGCCATATTTCAAAATTAAAGTTATTTATGAAATAAAGCCTTATAAAATCTGATAAATCATTTGTGTGTGCAAATTTTTAAATCTAAATCTCTTACATTAAATTATAACTGTCTTTTAAATTACATCCCATTATTTATTTCAATTTAATTGATTAATGTGTTTGTACTAATATTTCAAAGTTCTTTGAAGTACTTTTTATGTCCTGAAAATGCCAAGGAATTCCATAAAAGAAAATAAGCAGGCATACAGAATAATTCATTTAATATTTCATATAATCGCTTTTAACTTATTTCATGTCTAAATTTTCTACACAGAAATCCGCTGTCTAATTGTTAGTATCTTTTATCGGACGAAATTTTTGAAAGAGGAATGAATTAAAGGCATGATTGAGCAAAACACATCTTTAAAGCTAAATGTATTCTAAGAAGTATAAAAAATGTCAGCACGATTTCCCCCCCTTTAAATCAGTCATTTAAACTATTCAAACCGTTCAGGAAAAGGATATACATTGCGAACATAAAAATCTGCCTTTTTTATATATACTTTAATAAAAGGAAATATGTTCCTTCTTTTTATTAGAAAAGGAACCCATTTTCCATTCTAAACTTTTGAAAGTCGCCAACGCTTAAAAAATGATAAACGACACCAAGGTAGAAACTCGCCTTTTACAACTCAATGCGCATGCGTGCTTAATGTTGGTGCGAATAGCTTAAGCGGCTAATCGCGCCGGTGGTGCGATTAGCATCGGCCAATAATTACGCCCATACGGCTAATCCAAATACCATGCAACATATTAATTATGCCAAGTTTATATTTTATAATAGTAATGGTATTAAAAATCAAAAAATTGAAATTCAAAACTACATCAACCAGCACAGTCTGGATGTAATTTTATGAAGTGAAACCCACCTCAAATCAAATGACAAATTTAAAATTCCCAACTACAACATCTATAGGTCTGACCGTCTTCATAATCGTGGTGGCGGTACAGCTATTCTCATGAAAAAATGTCTGAACAGTACCATCTTTCCTCTTCCCCTTATGAGCTTTGAAGCAAGTGTATCTATTTTGAACAGAGATAATAAAGAATATCTCATCATTGCTGTTTATAAGCCACCCAACAATAGACTCAACACTCAAGATCTTGACTATATTCTCAAGTTATCCAACTATTATTGCGGGGGACATAAATTGTAAGGACGCTAACTGGAACTCCAGGCGAAATAATCCAGACGGAATTATTCTTAATAATTACATCATCAACAACCCTGATATCAACATTTATGGTCCAGATGAACCTACGCATCTTCATCAAATCTCAAATACTTCTGATGTATTAGACATCTTAATTACCTTCATTGTTCCTCAAATACCTTTTCTCCAAGTGGATAATGAACTTTCTTCAGATCACCTACCAGTACGCTTCACTTTGTATGGCTTAAAGCATGGTTTTCCGCCTATAAAGTGCCGCATTAATTGGGAAAACTTGTAAGGATCTTAAGTTTTACTAACGTTTATTTTATTTGAAATCTTTACTATCACTTCTTATTTTCTACTTCCGGCCAGAATTATAAGCGTGAAGGTTTTTATGCAAAGTTTGTCTGGCGAACGCCAAGTATTTAAGTGTGGCCTTTTTGCCAAGCAAGAGAGAGAGGAAGCAGTGAGTCAACGCAGGCCGCTTACATTAGAAGTTACGCAGTTGCTGTTTGCCTTCCAGGCCAGAGGTTTTAATCCTCTTGATAAATTAAAAGTATTGTAGTGTTCACAGTCTCTGTGCTACATACGCTTCCTGTTATTATAAGGCCAATCTTCCACGTGTATTATTCTAGAGTTAAATTAGAGTTTAGTTTTATTTTTATACTTTTACGTTAGACCCCGAGTGGCGGGTCATTGTATTCCGAAGTACGGAAGTTATTGTATATAGAGAAAAATAAAGGGTTTTTGTATACCCTTCGTCTGTATTCTGTCTACTTACTACAAATTAGTGAACATAGCTTTAGTAAGCTCTCTGTTCCTAGTCAGGTCCTTGTATGTTCCCGAAGAAGGTAAAGAAGGAATATTGAACCTGATAGTGGCGCCCAACGAAGAAGAATAACCATGGCGGAGTTTCAAGAAGAACCTCTGCTGCCTGCAGAAACGGCTCAGAATCCAGAAATGCCAGCTGCCGCCCTGGAAGGATTCGGTTACATCGTCCAGACCATGCGCGCTTCGATGAAACCAGAAGCAACGTTTAATGGAAACTCACCGGTAACCAGTTTTTTGGAAAAATTGGATGACCACTTCATGCTCTACCCCGTGCACGAGTTTCAAAAAGTTACCTTAGCTACCAGCGCTTTGAGGGGCCAAGCGCTTAACTGGTTCAAATGTATAGGCAGAAGTCTCTTGGGTCAAGCAGGAAGTCCCACCTATACTTACGAAAATTTCAAGACTGCCCTACTAAAAGCCTTCCCTGTTGTAAGGGATCGTGCGAAATTAGAAACGGAACTTTTCAGTATATATCAACAAAGAATCGAAAACCTCTCGAGCTTTATTTTAAGAAAAATTCACGTTTTCAAGCTCTTGTATGGAAACCGTCCGGATCCTGAAATAATTCAAGTGATTTTGCCGAGGTTACTGCCCCAAGTGCAAGACTTTATTGAATTAAGAAATCCGACTACACTGGAAAAGTTATTTGAGCTAGCAATCCAGTTTGAAAGTAGAAGAACGGCGGACGTCGAAAGAAGACGCCAATATCAACAGCGAAACCAATTTGGTACGCCAAGACTACAGCAAACTCAAGCACATGGCTACGGAGAAAAAGCGAATCAGTGGGCAAGGAAACCCGAGCATTCAAAAACAGCCGGCGAACGTTGACAGTTCAATAGCAACCCAGGAAAAAAGTTTCAAGGCCAGGGGAAAAAGAAGGAAAGCACGGAAAGGAAAAATAATTTAAACTAAAACGGATTTCTGCTGACGAGAGGGTGCGGAAATCCGAAGGCCACGAAAACCCCTCTTCCTACAAGTTAAATACAGTAATGGTGAAAAATTTGACTCTTCCGAAGATTGAAGTCTTGGTGAATAATATCCCAGCCACCGCACTCCTGGATACCGGCGCGCAGTGTTCCTGTGTGGCAGAACAGTTTTTTAGGAAGTATTTTCGCAAATACCGCATATATAATGCGGATAATACGACAGTATTAGCGTCGCAAGGAGAAAAATGTAAGTGCGTAGGTAAAGTACCTTTGTATATCCGTATCAAGGACGAACAAATAAAGGTGATGTTTTTTATAGTAAAGAATCTGCAAGCACATTTAATCTTGGGGATAGATTTTCTTTCAGACGCACAAGCTACACTGGATTTTAATGAAGCGTCCCTTAAGCTGACAATGAAACCAGTGCGTGTAGAAAAGGCTGAACCGCCAAGGTTAAATCTTGACCACCTGCCTAATGACGAGCAAGATAGAATCCGACAAGTGGTAAGTGAATTTGCTTCGTTATTTAGTGATATTCCAGGATTTACTCAGGTTACTAACCATAGTATTGACACCGGAGATGCAATGCCAGTTCGTCAAAAACCATACCGGTATGATAAGAATAAGGAAAAAATTATAGAATGGCATATTACCGATATGCTACGTAAAAAGATCATAACGCCCATCTCAAGTAGTTATGCTAGCCCGGTGGTTTTATGTAAGAAAAATAATGATTATCCTTTGGAGCATCCAAAAAGGTGGAGATTCGCTATTGATTACCGTAAATTAAATTCCATAACGAAATATCCGGTATATCCGTTACCGATCATAGAAGAAATTTTAAGGAACATAAAATCAACCAAATTTATGACCACTTTAGACTTAACGACTGGTTATTTTCAAATAGGGGTGAGGCCTGAGGACGTGCCTAAGACTGCTTTTATAACCAAGTCTGGCACTTATGCATTTTTGCGTATGCCGTTTGGCCTTTCAGGGGCCCCAGCAACATTTCAGCGATGCATGGACATTGTGTTAAGACCTGTTCTTGGAAAGTCCACATTTATCTATTTAGACGATATCATTATTACTAGTGATAATCTGGACCAACATGTACAGGATTTAAGACAGGTGTTTTCTTTATTAAATGAGGCCGGTCTAAAAGTTAATGTCGAAAAATACAAATTTGCAGCCCCTGAATTAAAATATTTAGGTTACAAAATATGGTAAAAAGGGATCGAGACAGATGAATCAAAAATAATCGCTGTACAAAAGTATCCGACTCCAAACACGGGAAAGAAGCTCTCTTCTTTTCTAGGACTTTGTTCATATTATAGTTCCTTCATAAAAGATTTTGCGGCTATCGCTGAGCCATTGTTAAAATTAAAAAGGAAAAAGGCAAGATTCTCGTGGACGGCCGAAGCCAATAGTGCTTTCGAAAAATTAAAACAAGCATTAACGCAAGCCCCTGTGTTGAAATTTCCTGAAAAGGATGAGAATTTAGAAATTTCAGCGGATGCTTCAGATTATGCGGTAGGAGCGGTACTTTCGCAAAATCAGCAGCCCGTGGCATTTTTTAGCCGAACTTTAAATCAAACACAAAGAAACTATTCCGCGACCGAGAGAGAGGCACTTGCAGTTCTGTTAGCAGTGCAAAACTTTCGAGTCTATTTTGGAAAGGCGCCGATAACAGTGTACTCTGATCATGCGGCGGTAACTAGATTGTACTCAGGAAAAAATTTATCCCCATGGTTAATAAGATGGGCACTCAAGCTGCAAGAATATAATCTGGTAATCAAGCATACCCCTGGAAAGGAAAATATCGTAGCAGATGCCCTATCAAGGATTAAAATACACGAACAAGGCAATACCGTAAAGATGGCAATGCTTACAGCGTGTACAATAAATTCCCGAGAAACTGTAATAACCGAACTGGGTAAGGATCCTGAGTTTGGAAGTATTTATGAGTATTTGAAGGATCCTGAAAATTTTAGCCACCAAGATATTGTGGCGATAAGAAATAAGGCGGCCCATTACGAACTAATAGATGGTCTATTATTATATACAAAAACTACGAATTCCAACAACGAATTTCGACCTGTTATCCCAGCTAGTCTTAGATTAAATATCCTGCAGGAGCTCCATGACAGCCCTTTAGCTTCTCATGCTGGTATTCGAAAAACTATCCAACGCGTACGCGAGGCAGTCTACTTTCTTGAACTGCAAAAGTTAACAAGGGCGTACGTCCAGTCCTGCCCAACATGTCAAGCAGTTAATTATATTAATTTCCGCCCGGCCGGGTTTCTAAATAGTATTAAATCCGAATTTCCAAATGAAATAATTGGCATCGATTTATTGGGCCCTTTCCCAAAAAGTCAGTTAAATAAAAGTCGCTATCTCCTTGTTATGGTTGATCATTTTAGTAAATGGACCGAAATTGTTCCCTTGAAACGAGCCTCCGCGAAATTAGTTACTGATTCTATTTTAAATAAATATATTTTAAAATACGGGGCGCCCCTAAAAGTTATATCGGATAATGGTCCTCAATTTGTAAGTAATATTTTTGAAGACATGTGCCAAAAACTGGGCATACGTCATTTAAAAATGGTCCCGTATCGGCCGCAATCAAATATAGCGGAACGGGTCAACAGAAATATAGTGAAAATTATCCGTAGTTATGTTAAAAATTTTCATAAAAGCTGGGATAACTATGTCAATGAATTTGCTTTCGCCCTTAGGACCGCAAAACATGATACAACGGGAAAAACTCCTGCTGAGTTATTTCTAGGCAGAAAGATTATAACACCGTTAGATAAATTATTTTATGTGCAACAAAGAGCCCCAGAATTTAAAATGAGTGATATAGAAAAACTAATAAAAGAAGCAAAAAAGAATACGGAAGTAGCACAAAGAAAACAGAAGCTATATTATGATCTGAAATCACGGGGAGTAACTTATAAAGTAGGGGATGAAGTGTTAAAATTAAGCATTCACTTTCTTCAGCACCACAAGATAAAACTGCCAAATTTTTTCCACGATTTGAAGGACCATATGTTATAGAAAAAATAACTCACGCTGTTGTAGTGTTAAAAGCCAGAAATGGTGAAACCTGTTCCGCAAACATTGATCAAATTAAGCCCTACTTCCGGCACGGCAGATACCGCAGGTACAAGTTCCAGAGGTGGGAAAACGACAAGTACAAAGGCAAGCCAATAAGAGGCAGGAGCCAGTGAAAAGAAAATTGCCCCGCGGAAAAATTGAAGGTAACAAGAAAAAGAAGCCGTTCCACCGTCCAGAAAACAGAGTTCACGAACACCCCCAGAATGCAGAAGGGAGACGGACGACGTATGTGAAGAGGACCAGGAGAAATGACGGCAACTATAACCCGGCTTTAAAACGGAAGATCGACTCATCCGACAGAACTCTCCGCAGCAAAAGTCGCCGAACTGCGGAAGGGCCATCAGCGGCGGAGGAAAAAGTACAAGGAAAATTTGAACGGCCAACAACGAGGTCCAAGCAGGATCACGACAGAAGTTTCCCGGTTCCGCCAAGACCAGCTGCCTTCAAACGGCCAAGACCACAAGCAGAGGAGAAAAGGAAGGTGTTCAAGGGTTGCCGAACTGGTGAAAAACGGAAGCTTCCAGAGGAAAGCACTGAAGGGCGAGCGCGTACAAGAAGGAGGATAAATCAAGCTACTATCTGCTATACCTTTAAAGACTGGGCCCAGAAAAGGATGTCTGAATATTACAAAGATAAGTAAAATTTTATGTTACTTTGCAAACTTAAGTTAATTTTTCATTCTTACTGCAAGTGGCAGATTTCAAGAAGTTTTACCTCATGCGAGGTCTACCTTTATCGCCAAAAGGGCGAGAAATGAGTTGTGACCGATTTTCTTATTATGTTTTCAATTACTCGCGCGTAAAACTAAAGTTGATGTATAATAGCGTTGTGTAAAAACTTAAATATTGTAAAAAGTTATTGTATAAATTTTATTTAAAACATTCTATACAAGAGAGAAGTTTCAGTCTGAAAGACTTTTTGAAATGTATTATTTCAATGTAGAAAGTAATCGGACTTGCTTTGAAAAGAATAGAAGTTAACAATGTACTACTAATGTATGTTTTCAAATCTGTAAAAGTAACGGCATGTTGATATGTTCTGTTATTTTAAATGTTAAGATATACCGTGATATGGTAAAAGTGAAAGTAATGTTAAAAATTTGTTATTCGTGTGACTGTAAAGACTAAATCATGGCGAATATGTGTTAAAGGTTGAATGATGTAGTTAGGCTCTCTGACGCTACACTTTAGAGTTAGCCACTTTTAGAATAGTACCTCAGGGTTTAGAGTTGAAATTAGGGTGTGTTAAGAGGTCTCGTTATGTTGAATTTTAACACGTTAGTGTTTTGATTGTAGGAGGAAGTGTGGCACACGTAGACAGAAACACATTCGTGTTTGGTGTTCTTTTACAACACATGTCAGAGAGCACGGGGAGAGATAATTAAAATAGTCATGAATGAAATAAGAATGTTAAAGAGCAGTATAATTGTATATGTTACATGCCATGTCATTGTGTAACATTTCATTAAACTAGTTTGCCTTCCAGATCTCTGGAAGGAACCAGAATTGAATAAAGCTCCTGTTTAGATGCAGTACAGATGAAAAAAAAAGATTGTTGTAGATCCTGGGAGCTGCTATTGTAACAAATTTCTTTCTTTTAAATTTTCTAGTTTCTAACGAAGTTATGATTGTAAAAGGTTGGCCTCGCGTTAGATTCTAGAGCTAAAAGTTTTCAACAAGATCGTTTTAGACCTCAGTTTCAAACTAATTAACTCTGGCGGGAAGTATGTAAGGATCTTAAGTTTTACTAACGTTTATTTTATTTTAAATCTTTACTATCACTTCTTATTTTCTACTTCCGGCCAGAATTATAAGCGTAAAGGATTTTATGCAAAGTTGTCTGGCGAACGCCAAGTATTTAAGTGTGGCCTTTTTGCCAAGCAGAAGAGAGGAAGCAGTGAGTTCGAAGCAGGCCGCTTACCTTAGAAGTTACGCAGTTGCTATTTGCCTTCCAGGCCAGAGGTTTTAATCCTCTTGATAAATTAAACGTATTGTAGTGTTCACAGTCTCTGTGCTACATACGCTTCCTGTTATTATAAGGCCAATCTTACACGTGCATTATTCTAAAGTTAAATTAGAGTTTAGTTTCATTTTGATATCTTTTACGTTAGACCCCGAGTGGAGGGTCATTGTATTCCGAAGTACGGAAGTCATTGTATATAAAGAAGAATAAAGGATTTTGTATACCCTTCGTCTGTATCCTGTCTACTTACTACAATTAGTGAACATAGCTTTAGTAAGCTCTCTGTTCTAGTCAGGTCATTGTATGTTTCCGAAGAAGGTTAGAAAAAACATTGAACCTGATAAAGTTATTTATGAAATAAAAACTTTTACAATCTGATAAATCATTTCTGTGTGCAAATTTTTAAATCTAAATCTCTTACATTAATTTTTTCTGTCTTTTAAATTACATCCCATTATTTATTTCAATTTAGTTTATTAATGTGCTTGAACTAATACTTCAAAGTTCTTTGAAGTACTTTATGTGTCATGAAAATGCCAAATATTTCCATAAAAAAATAAACAGGCATACAGAATTGTTATTAACCAGTATTATGTGATTAATTAGTCATTTAATAGTTGATTTAATCGCTTATTTCATGTCTAAATTTTCTACACAGAAAACCTCCGTCTAATTTTTATTATCTTTCCACGGACGAAGATTTTCAAAGAGGAATGAATTAAAGTCTTGATTGCGCAAAACACATCTTTGAAGCTAAATGTATTCTAAGAAAATCAAAAAAAATGTAAACAAGATTTTGCCCCCCCCCCCCAATCAGTCATTTAAACTATTTCAACCGTTCAGGAAAACGATAAACATTGCGAACAATCTACCCTTTTTTATATGTACTTTAATAAAAGGAAATGTGTGTTCCTTCTTTTTATAAGAAAAGGAACCCATTTTAGAAAGTAAAATGGTTCTAAAAGTTTAGAGTCTCCAACGCTTAAAAAATGATAAACTACGCCAAGGTAGTAAACCGCCTTCAAAAAAAAAAAAAAAAAAAAGGCTCACTACAACTCTTAGGCAGTTCGCGTACGTCGAATCCGTTATGGATCTAACAGTTCAATGCACATGCGTGGTCAATGGTGGTGCGAATAGCTTAAGCAGCTAAACGCGCCGCTGGTGCGGATAGCATCGGCCGCATTTTACGCCGATTTCCGTAAAGCAGGCGGTAGTGAGAGCGAAGGTTGTTAACCCTAACTCAGCAATAGAAAGGTTTGTTAGTAGTTCACCAGCAAGAGAATAATTTGCAAGTAATAATTATCAGTTACAAAGACGAAGTCAATCTATATACATAATAATGTTCAGGAAATGATTAGATAAAATAGGGATTTAATGATGGTTCTGATTGCAAGCGAGGACAAGTAATTAGTTAAAAAAATCTTTAGTGTCTTGACAAAAAGGCTACAAAAATTACTTAAATTCTTTTATTTAACAGAGGAATTTTTATGCAAACTTAGACCTATTCTTATAGCATAGGAATATTCATCATTTTTTCAGTATCCACTGATGTTTATAGGTTCAAATGCCATATTTCAAAATCAAAGTTATTTATGAAATAAAACCTTATGCAATCTGATAAATCATTTCTGTGTGCAAATATTTAAATCTAAATCTCTTACATTTACTTACAATTTTTTTTCTGTCTTTTAAATTACATCCCATTATTTATTTCAATTTAATTCATTAATGTGTTTGTACTAATATTTCAAAGTTCTTTGAAGTGCGTTTTGTGTCCTGAAAATGCCAAGGAATTCCATAAAAAAAATAAGCAGGCATACAGAATAATTCATTTAATATTTCATACAATCGCTTTTAACTTATTTCATGTCTAAATTTTTTACACAGAAATCCGCTGTCTAATTTTTAGTATCTTTTATCGGACGAAGTTTTTGAAAGTTGAATGAATTAAAGGCTTGATTGAGCAAAACACATCTTTAAAGCTAAATGTATTCTAAGAAGTATAAAAAATGTCATCACGATTTCCCCCCCTTTAAATCAGTCATTTAAACTATTCAAACCGTTCAGGAAAAGGATATACATTGCGAACATAAAAATCTGCCTTTTTTATATATACTTTAATAAAAGGAAATGTGTTCCTTCTTTTTATAAGAAAAGGAACCCATTTTCCATTCTAAACGTTTGAAAGTCGCCAACGCTTAAAAAATGATAAACTACGCCATGGTAGAAACGTGCCTTTTACAACTCAATGCGCATGCGGGGTTAATGTTGGTGCGGATAGCTTAAGCCGCTAATCGCACCGGTGGTGCGAATAGCACCGGCCAATAATTACGCCCATACGGCTAATCCAAATACCATGCAACATATTAATTATGCCAAGTTTATGTTTTATAATAGTAATGGTATTAAAAATCAAAAAATTGAAATTCAAAACTACATCAACCAGCACAGTCTGGATGTAATTTAATGAAGTGAAACCCACCTCAAATCCAATGACAAATTTAAAATTCCCAACTACAACATCTATAGATCTGACCGTCTTCATAATCGTGGTGGCGGTACAGCTATTCTCATGAAAAAATGTCTGAACAGTACCATCTTTCCTCTTCCCCTTATGAGCTTTGAAGCAAGTGTATCTATTTTGAACAGTGATAATAAAGAATATCTCATCATTGCTGTTTATAAGCCACCCAACAATAGACTCAACACTCAAGATCTTGACTATATTCTCAAGTTATCCAACTATTATTGCGGGGGACCTAAATTGTAAGGACGCTAACTGGAACTCCAGGCGAAATAATCCAGACGGAATTATTCTTAATAATTACATCATCAACAACCCTGATATCAACATTTATGGTCCAGATGAACCTACGCATCTTCATCAAATCTCAAATACTTCTGATGTATTAGACATCTTAATTACCTTCAATGTTCCTCAAATACCTTTTCTCCAAGTGGATAATGAACTTTCTTCAGATCACCTACCAGTACGCTTCACTTTGTATGGCTTAAAGCATGGTCTTCCGCCTATAAAGGTGCCGCATTAATTGGGAAAACTATGCTTAACACCTTGAAGAAAACATATCTGCTACCACTAAAATGACTAATAAAAGCGAAATTCATGATGCCACAGTCTATCTTAGCAGTAAAATCAACGAAGCCATCAACCACGCCAAATTTATTCCAAAACAGACTAATTATACGGTCCCACAGAATATTAGACAGAAAATTACAGAGAAAAAATAGACTAAGAAAAATTTATCAACGTTCTCACACCACCCAAAACAAAAGAAGATTTAATGCTGCCAATCGGAACCTCAGAAAACTTATCCAAGAGTACAGAAACAATTGCTGGGATAACTTCATTGAAAGTCTTTCGCACACAGACCATTATGTGTGGAAAGTTGCTAAAGCTCTAGATATGATATTTTCTACTACTTTTCCTTATCTTTTTATCCGCGATTAAATTCGCATCTAGGTATGGCGGATAAAAACCGGTATTTTGATTTGTGATCTGACTTCGTCCATCCAAAAATGGAGTTGCTTAGCTTTTGCGAAATGTTTGATTTTGTTCAAGGAGGCGTAAATTCTCGCTATATTACTGAAGCAGAGAGAATTTTAAAAAGCGCATCATTTGGTAAAGCACGGAATTTTACTTGAAAAACCCAAATTTTACTTGAAAAAAACAAATTTTGACTTCCTATTGAAGGGTAAGTTCTATAGTGTAATGTTCGCATGAAATCGACGGACATTTCATTGTTGGAAAAGGAAAATTAATTATTATTATTTTTTTTTTTTTAAATTTCTTGTTCATGTAAAGGAGGAATTGCTGGCTGTTGTAAGCATTGTGTCGCTGTTTTGATTTTAACGTTCACTGAATGTAAGCAAATGATTTCATATGTATTTAACTTGGGATGTTCAGAAATTCTTTGCTGTCAAAAGTGTGTTTTTTTCCATAACATTTATTTTGAATCATTATATACTAAAAATATCTTGATCTATATATGCGTTTATTGTATTTATACATACATAATAGCACACATAATACATAGCATTATATGTTATACATTATATTATAATTTATACATAATATATAGCTATTTAGCTTAATTTCTAAAATTAGAAGTGCCGGAGCCCTATGGAAGACCGTCAGCAAATAGGGAACAACAGTAAATAAATAAAACGACTATTAAACTAATTAATAATTTTAAAATTCAATAGTCAATTATTATCAAATTAATTAATATCTACTTAATTATTGTTTATTAAATGCTATTTAATCAATAATTATATATAATTGATTACAATTTAATTGATAGCTATTAGATAATTAGTTAATTATTTATTGAAAGATTTAATAATTAAAGATTAAAGTAATTAAATATTTAAAATTAAATTAAATGTAAACAGATAAATTTCAATTTAATAAGCGATTTTTAATATAAATTTATTGCTAAAAATAAAATTTTCAAGATAGAATTCCTACTGAAATTGTTATTCAATTACATAAAAGCTGCAATTACAATATTCAATTACAAGTGCAGCATCCTTCTTGTTTAGAGCTCTGGTGCACTCCGGCTGGAATTATGATTTTTTACAAAAACTAAGAAGCATCGGAGCCGGGATCCGGGGAGCTCCGGCCCAATTTAAGCTCTGATCGTAGGGTGAAAAAACTTCTTTTATGATCACAAAAATTAAATATTATTAAAATGATATAAAGTAATAATTAAAATTTATAAAGTATAGCTGATGAAAATTCAGATAATGCTCAAAACAGGGCAAAAGAGAATGATGGTGTTAGCGTATGAGAGGGTGGAAACAAAAAATGAGGGAAATCTTGGTGAGAGAGAATGTTTTCTTTGACCGCGGCTCTTTGTTGATATAATTATAGCCATTAAACGGATGTGTGTCACGGGTAAAATGAGTCCTCAATCTGAATGCTAAGGATGAATGTAAAGTTACTGGTTACACTTTTCGCTCCCCGTATTTGGTTACACTTGTGGATACTGTGACAAGACGATGTATAGAAGCAATGAGCCATTTATTGCAGTATTTCACTCTTATTGTACTCGTTGTCACTTTACGCACATTTAAGAACACAAATTTTCCTTCCTGCGAGGATAACTAACTCTAACCATCGATAACAATACACTAGATACGATAGCATGGCGAGAAATTTACGCGTTCCTACTCAAGTCCCCCAAATTTATTGCCATTCCTAAAGGGAAAGGTTTCCGAATGTCAGTGAGGGGACTTTACTTGAACGTCTCATGTTCTCATTAGTTCGCATTTCTAGGGAAATTGAGTATTGCAAGATCTGCTTATTGTTAAACTAAAACGTTAGGAATTCTACATTTTCCCCCTTGAAATTGTAGTTCAGTTTTGTAAAATGAAGTACCGGACCTCATCTTAGTTAGGGCTCCGGTGCGCTCCAGCTAGAATTGTAATTTATTTTAAAAATTGAGAAGTACCGGAGCTGGGCTCTGATGCAATTTAAGCACTGGCTATTATATACATAATAGCACTACTTATCAGATGCAATTTTGAGAATATCAACAAGCAAAGCACTTAAAAATGAAAAAAAGACACTTGTAAAAGAAATATTAGCGTTCTATATGTATTATAGAAAATACATGAAATGAATAATACCATTACCAAACACTTCAAAAAAAAAAAAAAAAAAAAAAAGCAGATTAAGTATTTTCTACTTCAGTACTCAGTACTATAAAGCAATCCTGCCATATAACGTGTAGTTAATTTTTGATTACATAATATTACAAGCATTTTCTTTAGATTTGTCCTACGAGTGGTTAAAACTGATAGTTCAATCTCAGCTCAAATCCGGGTGAACAAGCAGTGCAGTTTTTTTTTTTTTCGAATACAAGCGAGTTTCCCCTATAATATTCTTCATAAAGAATTCTTCTTCAGGCTGATAACCAATGTGCTTAGTCATATTCAAAGACCCTAATCTAACCTTACCTTTCCTTTAGATTCCATATTCACATGTTATATCGTTATCTGTTAAGATTTGTTCATAACAGGATCACCAAGCTTCTACCAATCCAGCAGGAGCATACTCAATACGTCAAATCCATGTGATTGATAACAAAATCGATGTTTTCACCTTGCAAACCTTTATAAATGTTCCAAATTTTCTTAAGGATTCTTAATAACCTTATTATTTAGAAATGCGTTTATTGTTGTTTTTATATTAACAAAAGCATTTAAATATAAAATATCAATTTTAAAAATAACTGAAGTTTTCTTTTAACCAGATTTGCTTTTCTAATGCTGTTTTTAATTAGTAACATTATGTCTGAACAAAAAATTTAAGAATAAGTCTATTAAAAAGGTCTGTGTGATAAGTCTATTAATTAATAACATTGTATGAACTTCATCATCTTTGAATATGAAACACTGAACTAACTCTTTGAATATGAAACATCCTAAATGAAAACACCGAGTCCATTTCAATCTAATACAAGAATAAATTATACATATCAAAATTCACAGTAAGAGCTTCTCCGTATTATATTACACAAAGATTAGAAACCAAGTCTCCACTTACGAAATCTTACACTGACATAATGGTCTTGTACTGAAACAGAATTGTAGCAACATAGAGGATATAAATTACATTATGCCAAAGAATTATTTAAATTTCCTGAATAAATTATAGCATTTAGAGTAACCAAAGACACAAAAAAAAATTTCAGATTTGTTGTAAAATTGGTGCCATGTCTTTATGCTATAATAACTTCACACATTATCTACACATGTGTTTTCCTGTCAGTCAAGAAGATTGATGGAAATATTGTTCTTACAAAAATTATTCTGACATATATTTGGAGAAACATATATTTCTTTTTGAGTTACATGATCAACAGAAACTATACAGCTATAACGTATAAAAAACTTTGAAAAATTATATATTGAAACTTGTGGAAATTTGGGGAAATTTATTTGGTTCGATAATCAAGAGGTAAAAGTGGTTTATTAAAAATTTCTCAGTGCTATAAGAAACCAACGAGAATTTATGAGTATGTTTCGATATCATGTTTATCCATTATTGGGGCTAACATACATTGTTATCAGTTTATGTTTGCCCAAAATGGTCGAAGATTGAGTAAAAATATTAGGAGTTTGAAGATAATCATCAATGTACCTTAATATCTTTGCAACAGAAATATAATACCCAACAAAGAAAAAAAAAACAAAAAAAAAAAAAAATTATCAAATGAATTTTAGTATGCCATAACAGTTTCATGGGGAAATATAACACACCTCTTAGATAAACAACTACAATCATTATATACAACAGCCATTTCATTTAAAAAAAGGCATAAATTACATTAATCAGATAAAATTTGTTGTAAGAGCTTCATTATCTGGTTAAAATTCTTAAGCAAACAAGAAGCCATTTCAAGTACCATAACATAATTTTCATAAGAGAATTCCATCCATCACAGAATATTAAAAGCACTTTGGTAGAAATTTGATCATTTAAAAAGTACAATTTCATATAATGCACATTTTTTATTCTTTATTCTTACGGAAAACATTGTATTTTTAAAGAAAGACGACGCTTTCTTTCTTATAAGTACATAGACTCCAGAATTCTAATAATTATAATAAAAAAGGCATTTGCCAGCAAAATAACGGTTAACTATAAAATCATAACCATTTGTATGCACTGTCTTTGGTCGCACGTGTACCAGGAATGCATAAAAAAAAACCTAATACTTTTATAAAATGCTGAAACTAGGGGTTGGATAATCAGAAAATACTTAAATATTTAGTATTTGAATGAGGTTGATTGTGTATGCTTTATATAGCTTTGTCCAAAAACAATGTACTATTCGTATGTAACACAGAATAAAGTATACTAAATTACTGTTGACAATTTCAGTTTCTTGGTGCATATTTCATAGCTGATTATACACATGTAATATTAATGTGTGCCAGTTTTCAATCGAAAGCACTACACAAGGGCATCATCTACACCCTTAGGTATAGATGAGCCTGAGCAAGCTTTACTGTAATCAAATAAACCATAACCATTTTACCTTAGACTATTCATTTAACAACTGCGGCAAAATTTGGTACACTTCTGTTATCAGGACCGAATTCAGAAATGTATGTATGAATGCGTTCACATATAAACGTATATATGTACGTATGCATGTATGTTTGTATATAAACACACATATAAAAGTGCATACACACATACATACATTTCTGAATCCAGTCCCTATAACAGAAGAGTACATAGATTTTTCTATATAATAAAACATAAAATTTATGTGTGTATTTTTTTATAAGGAACAATATTTCTGACACGAATCAGCTGTCATCAACTAATGTCAAGAGCAAGTGAAAAACAAAAGAATAATTATATAGAATTAAGATGTAATATATATTAAAAAAAATTTCTTTAGTGTAACTGTTCTTTTATTCATAGAACTTTATACTTGTATTTTCTTTTATTCAATCATTAACAGTTAGAAATGAATAGTGATTGGCTAAATATGGATATGTTCTTGTGTGTTTCATGCAGTTCTACTTCTGGTACTTACTCTGCGACATACTGAATTTAATTTTTATTTGGAAACTGATTAAATTAATTGTGATGGTGTGTGCCGAGAAATGGAATTTTGTGAAGAATATTTAAACTTGCCAATAAAAATAGGAATAATTTTAAAGTTTCTGTCAACATTTTTTATATTGTTATCAAATGTGACTTTAAAAAATTCTTTTTTTTTTTATAGTAAAATGTGAATTGAATTAAAAGGGTATGATTTTATTTTAATTCCTTTATGAAAATAATTAACCTAAAAGACACACAGCTCTCATTAACATATGAAAAACATAATAGTTCTATAAGCAATTCAAATTATATATTGTGATATACAGTAAGACCCCGCTTAACGCAGGGGATACGTTCCATCAAAATAGAGCGTAATGCGAAACAGCGCTAAACGAGGCTATCTTTACATGTAAATATTGGGGTTAGGGGAAGATGGCTAGGAAATTGGTTAGGTATTAAATTTAAAAAGTATGTTTTTTTAATAAAAATAAAACCAAACATTTATTTCTTAAAGCCCAAATTAATACCACATTATTATTTCTTGCAAAAATAAAAACAAAATATAAATAACAAAACGAATATTCTTAAAAAGAAACAAATAAAATTCTCAGTCAGTCATATTTAGTTAGCCTTCCGCGTTTTCAGTGTTCTGCCTTTTTGTGACAAAAGCATCTAATGTTGTTTGCCTTTTTCTTTTGCGTTGTTCTCTTAAAAGTTCTTCATAAACGGATAGAGCATCTCTAACACCACGCCTTACTTTTGAGCTCCTGTCAAAATTCGGATCATTTTCAATGAATTGATCCATTATTTCAGTTATGGTAGACAAACTCCTTTTTACAAACGCCATCGAAAGTTCATTTTGCTCTTCTTCTGAATCACTGCTGTCAACATTTTTGTTTTCTTCTTGTTCAGTTAATTCCTTGAGCTCATCATTAGAAAGACTAGCCGCTGCTTCTTGAATTATTTCTTCGACATCTTCCACATTTACCCCTTCAAAATATTTCTGTACAATACCGCACCAAACAAGAAATACAAGTACACTCTTTCGGATATGTATTTGAAACCTATCGCTGCATAATATTTCCGGGAATCCCCGTATGCTGCGAGCGATTTCGTGGAATCCCCGGGTTGAAATAAAAGAGCGCTAAACTGAAACAGCGTTAAGCGGGGTCTTACTGTATTCTAAAAGAAAAATTATATAATATATAATGATATAAATTAAATACATATAATAAATATATAAAACTCTATAATGAATAATGATCATAACTGTATAATAAATGCGAACACACATTATATCACTGTGCTGTGAATGGAAGAATATTTAATTAGAAATTTACCTTTTATATATATTTGATAACATGGAACAGTAAAACATAAAGATCACAAGAAGTTATGAAAATAGGTTATGCAACTTAAGAAACAACAAGTTCTATGAAATGCACTTTAAGTTACTGCAATATCATGAGACACCATAAATAACCATAAGACGCGATAACTTAAGACAATATCATAAGACATACTACCAAGATAAGTATAATTTGTTCCTTCTTTTACATCGATAAGTTTTCTTTAAAAATTTAACCAGTGAATGCCAAAACAAATTTATTATCGGTGCCTTTGATGCAAGGTCACACAAAGATAAACTCGATTTAGCAAATTTCTGAAACATTAAAGTCAAAAGTGTTAAATTACAACTGTTAAGAAAACAATTGTCTGGCAAATTTTAATTCTTATATGAAAACTGAATTAAATTTCGAATAAGTGACTGGGCTTGTACAGTATTTTAGAAGATATTTCATGTTCATACACTGAAAATAAATTGCACTTTAATGAAAGAGCTGGAAATATAGTCTGCATGATGCATAAAATATGATCAAATCTATTTGTTAAATACTTAATGCTTACTTTCAGGAATGTAGCTAGAGGGTAACAGTTTTTATATATTATTCTGAGAAATAACTTAAGATTGATTTGCAACACTTGGTATAAATAAAGATATTTTTCACCAAAGAATTAATATTATTTTCAGACGTTTTACTGTCAAACTAAATGTAGAAGCTAGACGATTTGAATATTTCATCTAACCTCTTCATTTAATGACATAAATGTATTTTTAACAGAATTAATTTTTACTCAGGGAAAGAACATGTTGTCTAGCTGCCCGGGTTTCAGCCCAGCTTTAATACAGAAAGCCAAAACACATCAAATACAATTGAATGATACAGCATTTTAAAATGTTGCAAAAATTTTAAATGCAATTTTGTGGAAGAGCTATTGCAATTACCTACCTTCTAAAACTTTGACCAAAAATTCAAGAAAACAAAGATACTCCCTTTTCTTTCCAATGAACAAAACTCATATACTAATATAGGGATGCTCAACTTATTGTACTATAAAACCTAAACATAAGAATGAAATTATGTCAGCTATCTGAGATGTCCAATACCTAGAAATTCTATATATTCTAGAATAGAACCTGCGTCTGAAAACAGACGACAGGTAAAACATAATTCAAATACTTTACTTTTAGCCTGGAAGCAGGTGTTCTATATTAAACTGTCTTAATTCACATACAGAATTAGTGATATAATAGCTCAAAATATTGTAAGAATCAAACACGCATTATACAGTCAAAAGTCTTTAATCCGGACTCGTCGGGACTTCGGCGATTCCGAATTATCGATTTTTACGGATTATAGATCATCAGTTTAAATCTGGTAAGATGGCATGCAGAAATTATAAAATGAAAAATATGAAACCGTAATTTATGAAATAAAGAGCAATTATGATCTAAAGGGTATCAAAATTTACAAACAAAAAAAAAAAAAAAAAAAAAAAGCTTAATATTTATTTGTTTACTTTATTAAACATTTCTTTCAACGCGCGCATGCGTAAAGCATACATTACGCATAGTCGAAAGTAGAAAATTGCAACCAGAAAACTATTTGATTTGTATTCGTGATATTTATAATGACGAGGAATTTGATTTAAATCATATCAAAGACTGAGTACATCGAGATGAAATCTACATTATAAGCCGAATAAAATAAAAACATCTGCCTTGAAGATAAGGATAGTGCTGACAGATCAACTTACAGTTCATTGCGCGCCGTCTGTTTATCAATTGCGTTGCCGTACGCACAACACATGCGCAGAAAGTTTGTAGCTTTCAGGTCCGGATTATAGATCATTCCGGATTAACATTAAAAAAATCTATATACATTTATTAGTGTACGAGGATTGATCCTGAAATATTATAAGGTCACTTTCAAAGAAATGATAGAAACATTTCACTCGGGGAAGGGACATTCTCTCTGGCTGCCCGTGTTCCATCCCAGCTTCTGTAACATAAGTTTCATAGTAGAATTTTAAAATTCTAGGAAAGAAACTTACGAAGAAATTATTGAACATACCTGGTTCTATGATTTAGCCATTCTTACAGACATAATAACTAAATCTTAAACTTCAAGGAAGGGGGAGAACTAAAGTCTTTGAATTAACCCGTTCACGATGGGCAATTTACTATGCTAAGCCTAAAAAAAAAGGATAAATGAAATTCGTCTTCTAATTTTAGTTACATTATGAGAAGAGCATTCAGGTAGTCGTCAGAATTAATTCTAAACCTTTATTATTATATTTTCCTTAAAGATTTTATAAAATACTCCTTCTAAAATAATATAATTTTGCCCTTTTCCCACAAATAAATATACATGGAAAAATATCCAAACAATCGCAAATTTTATTTAACACAACACACAATTAAAAAATATTAAAACCATGTTTCATAAAAATTCAATGAGCAAACAACGAAAAGTAAGCAATGTTTCAAAATGAGACAGTGTATGATATTCTTTGAAACACAGGTGTACACAAAGTCCAACCTTGCATTAGTCACAGGAATATAATATCTGCTGATATTTTACTCAGCAAGTTTGACTCATTTAGCATTTTTATATGTTATACGGTCAGATAGAGCTTTCATATCGCCATTAAAAAAAACTTTCACTAAGCGATACAAAATATTCCTCTCAATGCCGGAAAACTCAGAGTAATAAAAATGTCTTTAATAATTGAACATCTACTTCACTATAACCGATAATAAAAATAAGACAAATTAATAAATTAAATTAAAAGTATTCCAGAGCATCCAGAACATATTCATGTAGAAATCATCGACGACCAATGCTGACTTAGAATACCTAGGGAGGTGACGTCATCCCAGCTTAGCACAGTGCGGAGCAGTCGAGACCAATGCGAGATAGCGTCTAGACGGGGGGACGAGCGGAGGCAATCAGAGGGCTTGTAAATTCTCCAAGAGTTGGTGGAAACAGACGGTTTCCTTTGATGTTTAAGTTCCATGTAGCCAAGCTGATCATATTATATAAAATAGCTGTGGATGTTGCGTGTGTATAGGACTGAAATGTTCATCATTACATGAATCCTGTGGACTGAGTTTAACTATCATGAGATCACCTGCAATATTAATTTTTACTTGACTTACCTTTATTACTTTTATATATTTCTTATTAGTAAAATAAAGCTTTTAATAATGCAATATCCGTGCTCTCCTCATGTTTTGAAAATAAATTCTACATTCATTTGTTTATATAAAATGACCCATTACATTACTCAACAGTTAGTGATTGTGTATATTCTACACATTTAGTTTAGATTGCTTTCGTTTGCCATTAAAAAAAGATATACAGTGGATGGACAAAAATATGGAAACACCTTGTGAAATGCATGTTTGAAAAGAAAGATTGATTTTAATGAAATATGTAGGTGGCGCTGGCATTTTTGACTACTGACGCCACCTATACAACTTCGTAAATGTGCTAAAGAGTTCAGTTGTTGTCGAAGTACTGTTATGTGAGGTTGTCATTGCATTATGTCAGAGTTAACAGACTTCGAACGTGGGCAAATTGTTGGAGCACGTATGGTAGGTGCTTCCGTAAGCAAGGTAGCCGAGGTGTTTAGTGTTTCAAGAGGTACTGTATCGAAGATTTATTCCGCATATTTGAAAAGCTGAAAAACATCATCTGCTAAATCACAGCGCAGACGAAAGTGTGTCCTGAGTGATCGTGACAGACGATCATTAAGGGCAATTGTGACGAAAAATAAGAAGACCACAGCTGCAAAAGTTACTGCTGAAATGAATGTTGTGTTACTGAACCCTGTGATACCAAAACAATTAGAAGGGAGCTTCATAAACAGGGAATTGCTGGCCGTGCTGCAATTGAGAAGCCACTCATCGGTGATGCTAATGCCCGTAACATGAAAAGGTGGTGTTTAAGTCATTAAGCCTGGACTATAGAGCAGTGGAAGCGAGTAATATGGTCTGACGAGTTTTCTTTCACATTGTTTCCCACTTCTGGCCGAGTTTACGTTTGAAGAACGCCATCTCAAGCCTATAATACAGACTGCTTGTTGCCAAGAGTGAAACATGGCAGGGTTCTGTTATGGTTTGGGCAGTCATATCGTGGTTCTCTGCTGGCCCCATGATAACTGTGTCAGGGCACATGACTGCCAAGACATATGTGAACATTTTGGCCGATCAAGTTCATTCCATGGTACAAACTTTGTTTCCCGATGGTGATGGTGTCTTCCAAGACGACAAAGCCCCTGTTCACACAGCTCACATTGTCCAGGACTGGTTTTCTGAGCACGAGGATGAGTTGTCCCATCTCCCCTGGCCACCACAGTCACCAGACCTGAATATTATCAAACCTTTGTGGTCTACAATGGAACGGAAAGTGCGTTCTCGTTATCCACCGCCAACATCGTTATCTGAACTTGCGACCGTTTTGCAGGAAGAATGGTATAATATTCCCTTGGCAAACATACAGGAACTGTATTTATCCATTCCGAGAAGACTGCAAGCTGTTTTTGATGCCAACGAGTTTCCTACACCATATTAAGCAAAGAAACATGTTTTCTTAAAGGTGTTTCCATATTTTTGTCCAACCCCTGTATGTTTCGCTGAGGATTAAAAATATTCATCACAAAGCACCAAAAATCTAAGAGCAATAAAATAAATAAAAACAAGGGAGGAAAAATATCAGAGTAATAATAATAAAAAAATACTCTAATGATAGAACCTCTACCTCACTATATCCCAAAAATAAAAATGGTACCTCAATGCAGGGAAAGCCCGTTTAAGAGACATTACATTGCTCAACACCCACCCACAAATCTCACTCGCAATCGGAAACAAAATACCAAAAATAAAAATCATTGCATAGGAATATAGGTAACCATACTTAACTTTCCATATATTTCCCCATAACAGGCATACAGCTACATCTAGCGGCTAAAAAGTCAAATGTGGTACACCCGGTCGATACAGTGAATTAAATGGCGATTCAAATATAACATACCCGGCATTGAGGTAATGTTTGCTGCTGATGCACATATGATCACACGCCTGTACTGAACGGGGTAAAGGGTATTATAAATTCATTTTAAAACAAAATTAATTTTGTGAAAATATTACACAAATTGAAGGAATATACATTTTTACTATAATGTAATCTACGATTTGTCACTTTGAAAATGTGGAGAACTAAAGCGCGAAATAAAAGAAAACTACAACACACATTTGGAAAATCTCATCGAGCTTAAATTAGTTTCTCAATTAGATGTTTTGAGTGTGTTTAAAATTAAGCCAAATAACTTCCTTCACTTCAAACCCATTACATAAGACTAGTATTTAAGAAAAATGGTAAAAGATTGCAAACATGTTAACAATTTTCCTGATCTAGAAATGGAAATTACTGATTTTCACCTTAATTAAGATCAAGAATATCACAAAAAGGCATTTGAATAGTCCTAGATCAGAAAAATCAATGAAATGTTAAACTTTTAAAAAGATAAATTCCTGCTTTCGTTCAGGTATTTATTTTTCATTTTGGTGAATGTTCTGTTAATAATACAAAGAGTATACATTTTCTTTAACATATTATACCACACATTTTTATGCATTATGTAATGCACTCATAAATGAAATATTAAAAGTGCAATATATAACTGAAGCTTACCAAAATTTTATAAACTTAAAAAATTGGCTCCCATTAAGTTAAAATTGCGCATAACTGCACCAAGGGAAGGAATGCAATTTTATTTCTTTGTCTGTATTTGGTTTCAGTTTCATATAGAAAGAGTTAAAATAGGTTATCTAGGCAACAAAATTTAAACACACATTTTCAGTAAAAATTACAGAATAACTGATTTTGTTTCCCTGAAGACGCAACACCTCACAAATCCAGCTATTATACAGACTGCATACAGTCATAGAGAAAGTCCTTTCTTACACAGGGAATGCATATACTTTAATCTGTAGATCTTCGCAAATAGGTTCATAAAACTTCACAATATGCCAAAATAGTTCAGATTAAGGGGAAAATTTAATAAAGTATGCTTAAAACAACTAATAAAAAGCACATTTTGACCAGCCTTAACAGAAGACAATTTGGCCCCACTAACTTTCATTACGAGTACTCATTAAATTTTTATTTACATTTCTTTTTTCTTCAACATTTAACTTTCAATGGTTTTAAGAGAAACAGCACTTCATAGACAGACTCTAAATTCGGAAAAAACTGAAACAAAATTGGTTTATACACAGGCAGAGTAATTACACTGACCTGTTGGGAACAGAAGACCCCGTTGGACAAGGAAAATATTAGGCCAGACAGAGAGGAAAATGCTTAGCCTCCTCCCCGTAATGCGAAAGGAGGCCACTTGGTAAAAAAATTACACTACAGCAATAATTTTGAAACCACTAAGAAGCAACAGAACTCTAACAAATCTCAGACTTCTGATAATTATAGTGTGATTCACAGTTCAACCTCACTTCGAATATTACAATACAATATAAAGAAAGAACCAATTCAGACACTTCAATATGGAATTCAAAACCTAAGAAATTAATGCATAGACGCTACCCTAAACATTAAAACATAATGTGATGCGTTCACGTAAAATAAATAAGTAGTAAAACTCCAATATAAAGCAACATGTGAAAAGGTACCTACAAATTATAACATTCAAGCATTTCTAGTGAAAATAAAGTTAATATAAAACAAGAATTACCAGCCATTGTCTTTTTGCTCTGCACTATTTCTCCATTCTTTTTCTTTCATGATATGTTCTGCAATCCAAGAGTGCACAAAATTGATGACAAATTACACTAGAACAGGCCAAGGATGGGGGAAGGAATCATTAGATTTTAACTACTTTGAAATTAAAGAATATCTATACACAAAGAGAAATATCTAATATTGTTTCTTAATATATAAAACTTTGAAAGTAGCTTTCTTTGTTTTAAATTCCAGCAATGTGCTACATTGTTACTAAAATCATGATTGCAGTCGATAGAAAAGCAAATGATTTTCCTTATACGACAGAAGTACAGTAAGCGAAAGAGGTTTTTAATGTATGGGTACAACATGAACAATGAAAGAAAAAAAAAATTATACAGTTATTACAGATACACAGAATAAAAGGGAAAATGATCTTCGAGAAAAGTAAATAATTTTAGCGCAGGTACAAAAATGGCACCGAAAGTCAATAAGCAGGTAATTTTAAATGACAAATAAACAAAATAAACTTTACTGTTAGCTTTGAAGCAGGTGTTATATATAAAACTATCTTAATTCACACACAGAATTAGTGACATAACAGATCAAAAAAGAGTAAGAATCAAACTCGCAATATATTGACATTAAAAGAGCTATACATATATACTTTTATGGCTTTTTTTTTTTTTTTTTTTTTTTTTTAGAGAAAGAGCTGAAAAAAACCATTCTAAAAACAGATTTCGAAAAACATCTTGGAAACAAAAGTCATAAACCATAAAATAAATATTTCATTCAGAATTTTAACGCAAGAACCCTTTCTAATTTTAAGTCCTTTACTTAGGTACACTCATCCATGAGAGAGAACAGCTTAGTCCAATGTACAAGAAATTATCCTGTAATATTACCACGTCACTTTAATGAAATTATAGCAATATTTCACTCAGGGAAAGAACATATTGTCTAGCTGCCCGGGATCGAGCCCTGCTTTAATACAGCAAGCCAAAACACATCAAATGCCATTGAATGATATACCATTTTGAAATGTTGCAAAAAATTTAAATAAAATTTCGTGAATGAGCTATTGCAATTACCTATATACTAAAATTTTGACCAAAAATTCAACAAAACTAAGATACTCTTTTTTTCTTTCGAAGGAATCAAAGTCATATAGTAATGTAGGGATGCTCAACATATTGTACTATAAAACCTAAACATAGGAATGAAATTTTTTCAGCTATGTGAGATGTCCAATACCGAGAAATTCCATAAATTGTAGATTAGAACGTACCTCTCAAAACACACGAAAGGTAAAACACAATTCCAATACTTTACTTTCAGTCTTGAAGCAGATGTTCTATATTAAACTGTCTTAGCTCACATACAGAATTATTAATATAATAGCTCAAAATGTTGTAAGAACCAAACACGCATTATATAAACATTAAAAAAAAAATCTACATACATTTATTAGTGTTACGAGGGTTTATTCTGAAATATTATAATGTCACTTTCAGTGAAATTATAGAAATTTTCACTCAGGGAAGGGACATTCTGTCTGGCTGCCTGGGTTCCATCCCAGCTTCTGTTACAAAAGTTTCATAGAAGAATTTTAAAAATCTAGAAACGAAACTTATGAAGAAATTATTGTCCATTATTGGTTCTATGATTTAGTCATTCTTACAGACATAATAACTAAAATCTTAAACTTGGGGGGGGGGACAACTAAACTAAAGTTTTTGAATTTAAGGGCATTTTAAATTAATTTTAAATCAGAATTAATTTTGTAAAATTATTACACAAATATAAGGAATATACATTTTTACCATAATGCAATATACATTTGGCCACTTTGAAAATCTGGAGAACTAAAGCGTGAAATATAAGAAAACTGAAACAAACATTTGGAAAATTTCATCGAGCTTAAATTAGTTTCTAAATTAGATGTTTTGAGTGTATTTAAAACTAGGCCAACTACTACGTTCACTTCAAACCCATTACATAAAACTAGTATTTAAGAAAAATGGTAAAAGATTGCAAATATGTTAACAATTCTACTGATCTAGAAATAGAAATAACTGGTTTTCATACTAATTAAGATGAAGAATATCACAAAAAGCCATTTGAATAATCCTAGATCAGAAAAATCATGAACTGTTTAACTTTTAAAAAGATAAATTTCTGCTTTCGATCTACTTAAAAATGTGAAAGAGGATTTTCAACAACAATCTTGTTAAAATCAATGTTCAGATACAGAATAACAAACAAACATCCGGACGACTGCATGGATTTAGCAATAACATCGCATGTACCAGAGGGAGAAAAAAAAAACTCTCAGAAGAAATGCAATGTTAAATTTCACATGAAAATATGATTTCCCTGTATTTAATTTTCATCTTGCTGAATTTTTTTGTAAATAATACAAAGAGTATACCTTTTCTTTAAGATATTATACCACACATTTTTATACTTTGTGTAATGCACTTATAACTGAAATATTAAAAGTGCAATATATAATTGCAGCTAGCCAAAATTTTATAAACTTAAAATTGGCTCCCATTAAGTTAAAGTTGTTAATAACTGCACCAAGGGAAGGAATGCAATTTTATTTCTTTGTCTGTATTTGGTTTCATTTTCATATAGAAAGAGTTAAAAATAGGTTACCTAGGTAACAAAATTTAAACACACATTTTCAGGAAAATTACAGAATAACAGATTTTGTTTCCCTGAAGACACAACACCTCGCTATTCCAGCTATGATACAGACTGCATACTGTCATAGAGAAATTCCTTTCTTAAACAGGGAATTCATATACTTTAATCTGTTTTTACACAAGTACTGTTTATGACTAATCCATGGTCCAGGAGTAAAATGCTACACCCATGTAAATTTTTATTATTTCCGGTCATCTGTATACACTGTTTACCTATCACGACTAAACTCCCAATCTGCATTCCAAATAACTCATACAATTCTTCAAGTCATATTTCGTAATCTATCATTTTTAATACGGCAGGTACTTGCTGAGTGCAGACTTGTAAAGCATGATTTCGCGCATAGCAGTACCTTAAAAGATCCCATTTTATTTGTCCACTATTGTCCCACTAGAATTTCATTCATACGTGGTGCAACATTCATCCATCAACACCGGAAAGAATTTATCTGATACTTTAAACAATTTCCATCGACTGAAAATGAAGTCCGAAAAATCTTACAAATTTCAAAAGCAATCGATGCCGAAGAATTTTCACATATGGAAGACAGAGAAGTCAAACAATGAATCAGAAAATTACAAAAGAAGAATTGAGGTCTTATAAAACCCCTTGATAATAAAAGCGCTCATTATGAAGAAGAGTTTTTAACTGAAGATAAGACGAAGAAATTGTTAAATAACACAAAAAGCAATGTCTGATCTTCTAGCGAAGAATTACCCAATTAAAGAAAAAACATGTGCTCTTTACAGCGGCACGCATACAGTTGCATCAATCATTCTTATAAGCAAAAGACATCAGCTTTCTCAAAAAATATTTCTGTCATGCATTTGCCAAGAGAACGGAAAGAAGTCCAAAAGAAACTTTCAGAGTGCTTTGCAAAACAAAGTGGAAAGTTATTCTGCAGAATTTTACTTCGATAATAAGAAAACATCTCTGATTTGATTTCAAAACGAATTTTTATTTGTGAAATCAATTTTAAATAGATCTTCGCAAATAGGTTCATAAAACCTCCCAAGATGCCAAAATTGTTCAGATTAAGGGGAAAATTTAATAAAGTATGCTTAAAACAACTAATAAAAAGCACATTTTGAGCAGCCTTAACAGAAGACAATTTGGCCCCACTAACTTTCATTACGAGTACTCATTAAATTTTTATTTACATTTCTTTTTTCTTCAACATTTAACTTTCAATGGTTTTAAGAGAAACAGCACTTCATAGACAGACTCTAAATTCGGAAAAAACTGAAACAAAATTGGTTTATACACAGGCAGAGTAATTACACTGACCTGTTGGGAACAGAAGACCCCGTTGGACAAGGAAAATATTAGGCCAGACAGAGAGGAAAATGCTTAGCCTCCTCCCCGTAATGCGAAAGGAGGCCACTTGGTAAAAAAATTACACTACAGCAATAATTTTGAAACCACTAAGAAGCAACAGAACTCTAACAAATCTCAGACTTCTGATAATTATAGTGTGATTCACAGTTCAACCTCACTTCGAATATTACAATACAATATAAAGAAAGAACCAATTCAGACACTTCAATATGGAATTCAAAACCTAAGAAATTAATGCATAGACGCTACCCTAAACATTAAAACATAATGTGATGCGTTCACGTAAAATAAATAAGTAGTAAAACTCCAATATAAAGCAACATGTGAAAAGGTACCTACAAATTATAACATTCAAGCATTTCTAGTGAAAATAAAGTTAATATAAAACAAGAATTACCAGCCATTGTCTTTTTGCTCTGCACTATTTCTCCATTCTTTTTCTTTCATGATATGTTCTGCAATCCAAGAGTGCACAAAATTGATGACAAATTACACTAGAAGAGGCCAAGGATGGGGGAAGGAATCATTAGATTTTAACTACTTTGAAATTAAAGAATATCTATACACAAAGAGAAATATCTAATATTGTTTCTTAATATATAAAACTTCGAAAGTAGCTTTCTTTGTTTTAAATTCCAGCAATGTGCTACATTGTTACTAAAATCATGATTGCAGTCGATAGAAAAGCAAATGATTTTCCTTATACGACAGAAGTACAGTAAGCGAAAGAGGTTTTTAATGTATGGGTACAACATGAACAATGAAAGAAAAAAAAAATTATACAGTTATTACAGATACACAGAATAAAAGGGAAAATGATCTTCGAGAAAAGTAAATAATTTTAGCGCAGGTACAAAAATGGCACCGAAAGTCAATAAGCAGGTAATTTTAAATGACAAATAAACAAAATAAACTTTACTGTTAGCTTTGAAGCAGGTGTTATATATAAAACTATCTTAATTCACACACAGAATTAGTGACATAACAGATCAAAAAAGAGTAAGAATCAAACTCGCAATATATTGACATTAAAAGAGCTATACATATATACTTTTATGGCTTTTTTTTTTTTTTTTTTTTTTTTTTTTGAAAGGGCTCAAAAACACCATTCTAAAAACAGATTTCGAAAAACATCTAGGAAACAAAAGTCATAAACCATAAAATAAATATTTCATTCAGAATTTTAACGCAAGAACCCTTTCTAATTTTATGTTCTTTACTTAGGTACACTTATCCATGAGAGAGGACAGCTTAGTCCAATGTACAAGAAATTATCCTGTAATATTACCACGTCACTTTAATGAAATTATAGCAATATTTCACTCAGGGAAGGAACATATTGTCTAGCTGCCCGGGTTCGAGCCCCGCTTTAATACAGCAAGCCAAAACACATCAAATGCCATTGAATGATATACCATTTTGAAATGTTGCAAAAAATTTAAATAAAATTTCGTGAATGAGCTATTGCAATTACCTATATACTAAAATTTTGACCAAAAATTCAACAAAACTAAGATACTCTTTTTTTCTTTCGAAGGAATCAAAGTCATATACTAATGTAGGGATGCTCAACTTATTGTACTATAAAACCTAAACATAGGAATGAAATTTTGTCAGCTATGTGAGATGTCCAATACCGAGAAATTCCATAAATTGTAGATTAGAACGTACCTCTCAAAACACATGAAAGGTAAAACACAATTCAAATACTTTACTTTTAGTCTTGAAGCAGATGTTCTATATTAAACTGTCTTAGCTCACATACAGAATTAGTAATATAATAGCTCAAAATGTTGTAAGAACCAAACACGCATTATATTAACATTAAAAAAAAAAATCTACATACATTTATTAGTGTTACGAGGGTTTATTCTGAAATATTATAATGTCACTTTCAGTGAAATTATAGAAATTTTCACTCAGGGAAGGGACATTCTGTCTGGCTGCCTGGGTTCCATCCCAGCTTCTGTTACAAAAGTTTCATAGAAGAATTTTAAAAATCTAGAAACGAAACTTATGAAGAAATTATTGTCCATTATTGGTTCTATGATTTAGTCATTCTTACAGACATAATAACTAAATTCTTAAACCTGGGGGGGGGACAACTAAACTAAAGTTTTTGAATTTAAGGGTATTTTAAATTAATTTTAAATCAGAATTAATTTTGTAAAAGTATTACACAAATATAAGGAATATACATTTTTACCATAATGCAATATACATTTGGCCACTTTGAAAATCTGGAGAACTAAAGCGTGAAATACAGTCAAAAGTCTTTAATCCGGACTCGTCGGGACTTCGGCTATTCCGGATTATCGATTTTTCCGGATTATAGATCATCAGTTTAAATCTGGTAAGATGGCATGCAGAAATTATAAAATTAAAAATATGAAATCGTAATTTATAAAATAATGAGCAATTATGATCTAAAGGGTATCAAAATTTACAAAAAAAGAAGCTTAATATTTATTTGTTTACTTTATTAAACATTTCTTTCAACGCGCGCATGCTTACCTTACGCATAGCCGAAATTAGAAAATCGCAACCAGAATACTATTTGATTTGTATTCGTGATATTTATAATGACGAGCAATTTGATTTAAATCATATCAAAGACGGAGTACATCGAGATTAAATACTTACTACATTTAGTAAGGAATTATAAGCCGAATAAAATAAAAACACCTGCCCTGAAGATAACGATAGTGGTGACAGATCAACTTCCAGTTCATTGCGCGCCGCGACGTTCCCCCCCCCCCGCGCAGAGCAGCGTGAAATTGATAAACAGATTTCGGAACGGTTAGATAAACAAAGGATATACCTTTATCCATTTTTTTTTGCAATTCGTTTTTTGTTTGATGGACATCGAATCATACTTTCGTTTTCTAGATCCTTTGGGAGCTCCAGCATCGGAAATTCTATTTGACATAATCGAAAGTTCAAGCTTACTTTTATAAAATTGCTCTTACACTCTGCAAAAAATAATAAGCCGGATCCAATTCGAAGATTAAGGAACAACGCAACCATCAACATTAACCGAAATAGATAATTAAATAAATTTAGCTTATACCGTCCGTTATACATTAAACGCGCACGCGAAAACGTATTCTGCGCTTGCGCAGACGCATATGCACCGTCGTAACTGTCTTGCAAGCACGCGTAAAACGCCTATGAGCATGCGTCAACGCGGCGCATGCGCAGAAAGATTTTAGTTTTGAGTTCCGGATTATAGATCATTCCGGATTATGGGTGTCCGAATTAACGACTTTTGACTGTATAAGAAAACTGAAACAAACATTTGGAAAATCTCATCGAGCTTAAATTACTTTCTAAATTAGATGTTTTGAGTGTATTTAAAATAGGCCAACTACTACGTTCACTTCAAACCCATTACATAAAACTAGTAATTAAGAAAAATGGTAAAAGATTGCAAATATGTTAACAATTCTACTGATCTAGAAATAGAAATAACTGGTTTTCATCCTAATTAAGATGAAGAATATCACAAAAGGCAATTTGAATAGTCCTAGATCAGAAAAATCATGAACTGTTAAACTTTTAAAAAGATAAATTCCTGCTTTCGATCTACCTAAAAATGTGAAAGAGGATTTTCAACAACAATCTTGTTAAAATCAATGTTCAGATACAGAATAACAAACAAACATCTGGACGACTGCATGAATTTAGCAATAACATCGCATGTACCAGAGGGAGAAAAAAAAAACTCTCAGAAGAAATGCAATGTTAAATTTCAGATTAAAATATGATTTCCCTGTATTTAATTTTCATCTTGCTGAATTTTTTTGTAAATAATACAAAGAGTATACCTTTTCTTTAAGATATTATACCACACATTTTTATACTTTGTGTAATGCACTTATAACTGAAATATTAAAAGTGCAATATATAATTGCAGCTAGCCAAAATTTTATAAACTTAAAATTGGCTCCCATTCAGTTAAAGTTGTTAATAACTGCACCAAGGGAAGGAATGCAATTTTATTTCTTTGTCTGTATTTGGTTTCATTTTCATATAGAAAGAGTTAAAAATAGGTTACCTAGGTAACAAAATTTAAACACACATTTTCAGGAAAAATTACAGAATAACAGATTTTGTTTCCCTGAAGACACAACACCTCACTATTCCAGCTATGATACAGACTGCATACTTTCATAGAGAAATTCCTTTCTTAAACAGGGAATTCATATACTTTAATCTGTTTTTACACAAGTACTGTTTATGACTAATCCATGGTCCAGGAGTAAAATACTTTATAGTACACCCATCTAAATTTTTATTATTTCCGGTCATCTGTATAGACTGTTTACCTATCACGACTAAACTCCCAATCTGCATTCCAAATAACTCATACAATTCTTCAAGTCATATTTCGTAGTCTATCATTTTTAATACGGCAGGTACTTGCTGAGCGCAGACTTTTAAAGCATGATTTCGCGTATAGCAGTACCTTAAAAGATCCCATTTTATTTGTCCACAGCTAGAATTTCATTCATACGTGGTGCAACATTCATCCATCAACACCGGAAAGAATTTATCTGCTACTTTAAACAATTTCCATCGACTGAAAATGAAGTCCGAAAAATCTTACAAATTTCAAAAGCAATCGATGCCGAAGAATTTTCACATATGAAAGACAGAGAAGTCAAACAATGAATCAGAAAATTACAAAAGAAGAATTGGGGTCTTATAAAACCCCTTGATAATAAAAGCGCTCATTATGAAGAAGAGCTTTTAACTGAAGATAAGATGAAGAAATTGTTAAATAACACAAAAAGCAATGTCTGATCTTCTAGCGAAGAATTACCCAATTAAAGAAAAAACATGTGCTCTTTACAGCGGCACGCATACAGTTGCATCAATCATTCTTATAAGCAAAAGACATCAGCTTTCTCAAAAAATATTTCTCTCATGCATTTGCCAAGAGAACGGAAAGAATTCGAAAAGAAACTTTCAGAGTGCTTTGCAAAACAAAGTGGAAAGTTATTCTGCAGAATTTTACTTCGATAATAATAAAACATCTCTGATTTGATTTCAAAACGAATTTTTATTTGTGAAATCAATTTTAAATAGATCTTCGCAAATAGGTTCATAAAACTTCCCAATATGCCAAAATAGTTCAGATTAAGGGAAAAATTTAATAAAGTATGCTTAAAACAACTAATAAAAAGCACATTTTGAGCAGCCTTAACAGAAGACAATTTGGCCCCACTAACTTTCATTACGAGTACTCATTAAATTTTTATTTACATTTCTTTTTTGTTCAACATTTAACTTTCAATGGTGTTTAAGACAAACAGCACTTGACAGACAGACTCTAAATTCAGAAAAAACTGAAACAAAATTGGTTTATACACAGGCAGAGTAATTACACTGACCTGTTGGGAAGAGAAGACCCCGTTAGACAAGGAAAATATTAGGCCAGACAGAGAGGAAAATGCTTAGCCTCCTCCTCGTAATGCGAAAGGAGGTCACTTGGGAAAAAATTACACTACAGCAGTAATTTTGAAACCACTAAGAAGCAACAGAACTCTAACAAATCTCAGACTTCTGATAATTATAGTGTGATTAACAGTTCAACCTCACTTCGAATATTACAATACAATATAAAGAAAGAACCAATTCAGACACTTCAATATGGAATTCAAAACCTAAGAAATTAATGCATAGACGCTACCCTAAACATTAAAACATAATGTGAAACGTTCACGTAAAATAAATAAGTAGTAAAACTCCAATATAAAGCAACATGTGAAAAGGGACCTACAAATTATAACATTCAAGCATTTCTAGTGAAAATAAAGTTAATATAAAACAAGAATTACCAGCCACAGATGTCTTTTTGCTCTGCAATCCAAGAGTGCACAAAAATGATGACAAATTACACTAGAAGAGGCCAAGGATGGGGGAAGGAATCATTAGATTTTAACTACTTTGAAATTAAAGAATATCTATACACAAAGAGAAATATCTAATATTGTTTCTTAATATATAAAACTTCGAAAGTAGCTTTCTTTGTTTTAAATTCCAGCAATGTGCTACATTGTTACTAAAATCATGATTGCAGTCGATAGAAAAGCAAATGATTTTCCTTATACGACAGAAGTACAGTAAGCGAAAGAGGTTTTTAATGTATGGGTACAACATGAACAATGAAAGAAAAAAAAAATTATACAGTTATTACAGATACACAGAATAAAAGGAAAAATGATCTTCGAGAAAAGTAAATAATTTTAGCGCAGGTACAAAAATGGCACCGAAAGTCAATAAGCAGGTAATTTTAAATGACAAATAAACAAAATAAACTTTACTGTTAGCTTTGAAGCAGGTGTTATATATAAAACTATCTTAATTCACACACAGAATTAGTGACATAACAGATCAAAAAAGAGTAAGAATCAAACTCGCAATATATTGACATTAAAAGAGCTATACATATATACTTTTATAGCTTTTTTTTTTTTTTTAGAGAAAGAGCTGAAAAACACCATTCTAAAAACAGATTTCGAAAAACATCTTGGAAACAAAAGTCATAAACCATCAAATAAATATTTCATTCAGAATTTTAATGCAAGAACCCTTTCTAATTTTAAGTTCTTTACTTAGGTACACTCATCCATGAGAGAGGACAGCTTAGTCCAATGTACAAGAAATTATCCTGTAATATTACCACGTCACTTTAATGAAATTATAGCAATATTTCACTCAGGGAAAGAACATATTGTCTAGCTGCCCGGGATCGAGCCCCGCTTTAATACAGCAAGCCAAAACACATCAAATGCCATTGAATGATATACCATTTTGAAATGTTGCAAAAAATTTAAATAAAATTTCGTGAATGAGCTAATGCAATTACCTATATACTAAAATTTTGACCAAAAATTCAACAAAACTAAGATACTCTTTTTTTCTTTCGAAGGAATCAAAGTCATATACTAATGTAGGGATGCTCAACATATTGTACTATAAAACCTAAACATAGGAATGAAATTTTGTCAGCTATGTGAGATGTCCAATACCGAGAAATTCCATAAATTGTAGATTAGAAAGTACCTCTCAAAACACACGAAAGGTAAAACACAATTCAAATACTTTACTTTTAGTCTTGAAGCAGATGTTCTATATTAAACTGTGTTAGCTCACATACAGAATTAGTAATATAATAGCTCAAAATGTTGTAAGAACCAAACATGCATTATATAAACATTAAAAAAAAAAAAAAAAAAAAAAAATCTACATACATTTATTAGTGTTACGAGGGTTTATTCTGAAATATTATAATGTCACTTGCAGTGAAATGATAGAAATTTTCACTCAGGGAAGGGACATTCTGTCTGGCTGCCTGTGTTCCATCCCAGCTTCTGTTACAAAAGTTTCATAGAAGAATTTTAAAAATCTAGAAACGAAACTTATGAAGAAATTATTGACCATAATTGGTTCTATGATTTAGTCATTCTTATAGACATAATAACTAAAATCTTAAACTTGAGGGGGGAGGGAGAACTAAACTAAAGTTTTTGAATTTAAGGGTATTTTAAATTAATTTTAAATCAGAATTAATTTTGTAAAAATATTACACAAATATAAGGAATATACATTTTTACCATAATGCAATGTACATTTTGCCACTTTGAAAATCTGGAGAACTAAAGCGTGAAATATAAGAAAACTGAAACAAACATTTGGAAAATCTCATCGAGCTTAAATTAGTTTCTAAATTAGACGTTTTGAGTGTATTTAAAATTAGGCCAACTACTACATTCACTTCAAACCCATTACATAAGACTAGTGTTTAAGAAAAATGGTAAAAGATTGCAAATATGTTAACAATTCTACTGATCTAGAAATAGAAATAACTGGTTTTCATCCTAATTAAGATGAAGAATATCACAAAAGGCAATTTGAATAGTCCTAGATCAGAAAAATCATGAACTGTTAAACTTTTAAAAAGATAAATTCCTGCTTTCGATCTACCTAAAAATGTGAAAGAGGATTTTCAACAACAATCTTGTTAAAATCAATGTTCAGATACAGAATAACAAACAAACATCTGGACGACTGCATGAATTTAGCAATAACATCGCATGTACCAGAGGGAGAAAAAAAAAACTCTCAGAAGAAATGCAATGTTAAATTTCAGATTAAAATATGATTTCCCTGTATTTAATTTTCATCTTGCTGAATTTTTTTGTAAATAATACAAAGAGTATACCTTTTCTTTAAGATATTATACCACACATTTTTATACTTTGTGTAATGCACTTATAACTGAAATATTAAAAGTGCAATATATAATTGCAGCTAGCCAAAATTTTATAAACTTAAAATTGGCTCCCATTCAGTTAAAGTTGTTAATAACTGCACCAAGGGAAGGAATGCAATTTTATTTCTTTGTCTGTATTTGGTTTCATTTTCATATAGAAAGAGTTAAAAATAGGTTACCTAGGTAACAAAATTTAAACACACATTTTCAGGAAAAATTACAGAATAACAGATTTTGTTTCCCTGAAGACACAACACCTCACTATTCCAGCTATGATACAGACTGCATACTTTCATAGAGAAATTCCTTTCTTAAACAGGGAATTCATATACTTTAATCTGTTTTTACACAAGTACTGTTTATGACTAATCCATGGTCCAGGAGTAAAATACTTTATAGTACACCCATCTAAATTTTTATTATTTCCGGTCATCTGTATAGACTGTTTACCTATCACGACTAAACTCCCAATCTGCATTCCAAATAACTCATACAATTCTTCAAGTCATATTTCGTAGTCTATCATTTTTAATACGGCAGGTACTTGCTGAGCGCAGACTTTTAAAGCATGATTTCGCGTATAGCAGTACCTTAAAAGATCCCATTTTATTTGTCCACAGCTAGAATTTCATTCATACGTGGTGCAACATTCATCCATCAACACCGGAAAGAATTTATCTGCTACTTTAAACAATTTCCATCGACTGAAAATGAAGTCCGAAAAATCTTACAAATTTCAAAAGCAATCGATGCCGAAGAATTTTCACATATGAAAGACAGAGAAGTCAAACAATGAATCAGAAAATTACAAAAGAAGAATTGGGGTCTTATAAAACCCCTTGATAATAAAAGCGCTCATTATGAAGAAGAGCTTTTAACTGAAGATAAGATGAAGAAATTGTTAAATAACACAAAAAGCAATGTCTGATCTTCTAGCGAAGAATTACCCAATTAAAGAAAAAACATGTGCTCTTTACAGCGGCACGCATACAGTTGCATCAATCATTCTTATAAGCAAAAGACATCAGCTTTCTCAAAAAATATTTCTCTCATGCATTTGCCAAGAGAACGGAAAGAATTCGAAAAGAAACTTTCAGAGTGCTTTGCAAAACAAAGTGGAAAGTTATTCTGCAGAATTTTACTTCGATAATAATAAAACATCTCTGATTTGATTTCAAAACGAATTTTTATTTGTGAAATCAATTTTAAATAGATCTTCGCAAATAGGTTCATAAAACTTCCCAATATGCCAAAATAGTTCAGATTAAGGGAAAAATTTAATAAAGTATGCTTAAAACAACTAATAAAAAGCACATTTTGAGCAGCCTTAACAGAAGACAATTTGGCCCCACTAACTTTCATTACGAGTACTCATTAAATTTTTATTTACATTTCTTTTTTGTTCAACATTTAACTTTCAATGGTGTTTAAGACAAACAGCACTTGACAGACAGACTCTAAATTCAGAAAAAACTGAAACAAAATTGGTTTATACACAGGCAGAGTAATTACACTGACCTGTTGGGAAGAGAAGACCCCGTTAGACAAGGAAAATATTAGGCCAGACAGAGAGGAAAATGCTTAGCCTCCTCCTCGTAATGCGAAAGGAGGTCACTTGGGAAAAAATTACACTACAGCAGTAATTTTGAAACCACTAAGAAGCAACAGAACTCTAACAAATCTCAGACTTCTGATAATTATAGTGTGATTAACAGTTCAACCTCACTTCGAATATTACAATACAATATAAAGAAAGAACCAATTCAGACACTTCAATATGGAATTCAAAACCTAAGAAATTAATGCATAGACGCTACCCTAAACATTAAAACATAATGTGAAGCGTTCACGTAAAATAAATAAGTAGTAAAACTCCAATATAAAGCAACATGTGAAAAGGGACCTACAAATTATAACATTCAAGCATTTCTAGTGAAAATAAAGTTAATATAAAACAAGAATTACCAGCCACAGATGTCTTTTTGCTCTGCAATCCAAGAGTGCACAAAAATGATGACAAATTACACTAGAAGAGGCCAAGGATGGGGGAAGGAATCATTAGATTTTAACTACTTTGAAATTAAAGAATATCTATACACAAAGAGAAATATCTAATATTGTTTCTTAATATATAAAACTTCGAAAGTAGCTTTCTTTGTTTTAAATTCCAGCAATGTGCTACATTGTTACTAAAATCATGATTGCAGTCGATAGAAAAGCAAATGATTTTCCTTATACGACAGAAGTACAGTAAGCGAAAGAGGTTTTTAATGTATGGGTACAACATGAACAATGAAAGAAAAAAAAAATTATACAGTTATTACAGATACACAGAATAAAAGGGAAAATGATCTTCGAGAAAAGTAAATAATTTTAGCGCAGGTACAAAAATGGCACCGAAAGTCAATAAGCAGGTAATTTTAAATGACAAATAAACAAAATAAACTTTACTGTTAGCTTTGAAGCAGGTGTTATATATAAAACTATCTTAATTCACACACAGAATTAGTGACATAACAGATCAAAAAAGAGTAAGAATCAAACTCGCAATATATTGACATTAAAAGAGCTATACATATATACTTTTATAGCTTTTTTTTTTTTTTTAGAGAAAGAGCTGAAAAACACCATTCTAAAAACAGATTTCGAAAAACATCTTGGAAACAAAAGTCATAAACCATCAAATAAATATTTCATTCAGAATTTTAATGCAAGAACCCTTTCTAATTTTAAGTTCTTTACTTAGGTACACTCATCCATGAGAGAGGACAGCTTAGTCCAATGTACAAGAAATTATCCTGTAATATTACCACGTCACTTTAATGAAATTATAGCAATATTTCACTCAGGGAAAGAACATATTGTCTAGCTGCCCGGGATCGAGCCCCGCTTTAATACAGCAAGCCAAAACACATCAAATGCCATTGAATGATATACCATTTTGAAATGTTGCAAAAAATTTAAATAAAATTTCGTGAATGAGCTAATGCAATTACCTATATACTAAAATTTTGACCAAAAATTCAACAAAACTAAGATACTCTTTTTTTCTTTCGAAGGAATCAAAGTCATATACTAATGTAGGGATGCTCAACATATTGTACTATAAAACCTAAACATAGGAATGAAATTTTGTCAGCTATGTGAGATGTCCAATACCGAGAAATTCCATAAATTGTAGATTAGAAAGTACCTCTCAAAACACACGAAAGGTAAAACACAATTCAAATACTTTACTTTTAGTCTTGAAGCAGATGTTCTATATTAAACTGTGTTAGCTCACATACAGAATTAGTAATATAATAGCTCAAAATGTTGTAAGAACCAAACATGCATTATATAAACATTAAAAAAAAAAAAAAAAAAAAAAAATCTACATACATTTATTAGTGTTACGAGGGTTTATTCTGAAATATTATAATGTCACTTGCAGTGAAATGATAGAAATTTTCACTCAGGGAAGGGACATTCTGTCTGGCTGCCTGTGTTCCATCCCAGCTTCTGTTACAAAAGTTTCATAGAAGAATTTTAAAAATCTAGAAACGAAACTTATGAAGAAATTATTGACCATAATTGGTTCTATGATTTAGTCATTCTTATAGACATAATAACTAAAATCTTAAACTTGAGGGGGGAGGGAGAACTAAACTAAAGTTTTTGAATTTAAGGGTATTTTAAATTAATTTTAAATCAGAATTAATTTTGTAAAAATATTACACAAATATAAGGAATATACATTTTTACCATAATGCAATGTACATTTTGCCACTTTGAAAATCTGGAGAACTAAAGCGTGAAATATAAGAAAACTGAAACAAACATTTGGAAAATCTCATCGAGCTTAAATTAGATGTTTTGAGTGTATTTAAAATTAGGCCAACTACTACGTTCACTTCAAACCCATTACATAAGACTAGTGTTTAAGAAAAATGGTAAAAGATTGCAAACATGTTAACAATTCTACTGATCTAGAAATAGAAATAACTGGTTTTCATCCTAATTAAGATGAAGAATATCACAAAAAGCCATTTGAATAGTCCTAGATCAGAAAAATCATGAACTGTTAAACTTTTAAAAAGATAAATTCCTGCTTTTGATCTACCTAAAAATGTGAAAGAGGATTTTCAACAACAATCTTGTTAAAATCAATGTTCAGATACAGAATAACAAACAAACATCTGGACGACTGCATGGATTTAGCAATAACATCGCATGTACCAGAGGGAGAAAAAAAACTCTCAGAAGAAATGCAATGTTAAATTTCACATTAAAATATGATTTCCCTGTATTTAATTTTCATCTTGCTGAATTTTTTTGTAAATAATACAAAGAGTATACCTTTTCTTTAAGATATTATACCACACATTTTTATACTTTGTGTAATGCACTTATAACTGAAATATTAAAAAAGTGCAATATATAATTGCAGCTAGCCAAAATTTTATAAACTTAAAATTGGCTCCCATTAAGTTAAAGTTGTTAATAACTGCACCAAGGGAAGGAATGCAATTTTATTTCTTTGTCTGTATTTGGTTTCATTTTCATATAGAAAGAGTTAAAAATAGGTTACCTAGGTAACAAAATTTAAACACACATTTTCAGGAAAAATTACAGAATAACAGATTTTGTTTCCCTGAAGACACAACACCTCGCTATTCCAGCTATGATACAGACTGCATACTGTCATAGAGAAATTCCTTTCTTAAACAGGGAATTCATATACTTTAATCTGTTTTTACACAAGTACTGTTTATGACTAATCCATGGTCCAGGAGTAAAATACTTTATAGTACACCCATCTAAATTTTTCTTATTTCCGGTCATCTGTATAGACTGTTTACCTATCACGACTAAACTCCCAATCTGCATTCCAAATAACTCATACAATTCTTCAAGTCATATTTCATAGTCTATCATTTTTAATACCGCAGGTACTTGCTGAGCGCAGACTTGTAAAGCATGATTTCGCGTATAGCAGTACCTTAAAAGATCCCATTTTATTTGTCCACTGCTAGAATTTCATTCATACGTGGTGCAACATTCATCCATCAACACCGGAAAGAATTTATCTGCTACTTTAAACAATTTCCATCGACTGAAAATGAAGTCCGAAAAATCTTACAAATTTCAAAAGCAATCGATGCCGAAGAATTTTCACATATGAAAGACAGAGAAGTCAAACAATGAATCAGAAAATTACAAAAGAAGAATTGGGGTTTTATAAAACCCCTTGATAATAAAAGCGCTCATTATGAAGAAGAGCTTTTAACTGAAGATAAGATGAAGAAATTGTTAAATAACACAAAAAGCAATGTCTGATCTTCTAGCGAAGAATTACCCAATTAAAGAAAAAACATGTGCTCTTTACAGCGGCACGCATACAGTTGCATCAATCATTCTTATAAGCAAAAGACATCAGCTTTCTCAAAAAATATTTCTGTCATGCATTTGCCACAAGAGAACGGAAAGAAGTCCAAAAGAAACTTTTAGAGTGCTTTGCAAAACAAAGTGGAAAGTTATTCTGCAGAATTTTACTTCAATAATAATAAAACATTTCTGATTTGATTTCAAAATGAATTTTTATTTGTGAAATCAATTTTAAATAGATCTTCACAAATAGGTTCATAAAACCTCCCAATATGCCAAAATAGTTCAGATTAAGGGAAAAATTTAATAAAGTATGCTTAAAACAACTAATAAAAAGCACATTTTGAGCAGCCTTAACAGAAGACAATTTGGCCCCACTAACTTTCATTACGAGTACTCATTAAATTTTTATTTACATTTCTTTTTTGTTCAACATTTAACTTTCAATGGTTTTAAGAGAAACAGCACTTGATAGACAGACTCTAAATTCGGAAAAAAACTGAAACAAAATTGGTTTATAAACAGGCAGAGTAATTACACTGACCTGTTGGGAAGAGAAGACCCCGTTAGACAAGGAAAATATTAGGCCAGACAGAGAGGAAAATGCTTAGCCTCCTCCTCGTAATGCGAAAGGAGGCCACTTGGGAAAAAATTACACTACAGCAGTAATTTTGAAACCACTAAGAAGCAACAGAACTCTAACAAATCTCAGACTTCTGATAATTATAGTGTGATTAACAGTTCAACCTCACTTCGAATATTACAATACAATATAAAGAAAGAACCAATTCAGACACTTCAATATGGAATTCAAAACCTAAGAAATTAATGCATAGACGCTACCCTAAACATTCAAACATAATGTGAAGCGTTCACGTAAAATAAATAAGTAGTAAAACTCCAATATAAGCAACATGTGAAAAGGGACCTACAAATTATAACATTCAAGCATTTCTAGTGAAAATAAAGTTAATATAAAACAAGAATTACCAGCCACAGATGTCTTTTCGCTCTGCACTATTTCTCCATTCTTTTTCTTTCATGATATGTTCTGCAATCCAAGAGTGCACAAAAATGATGACAAATTACACTAGAAGAGGCCAAGGATGGGGGAAGGAATGATTAGATTTTAACTACTTTGAAATTAAAGAATATCTATACACAAAGAGAAATATCTAATATTGTTTCTTAATATATAAAACTTCGAAAGTAGCCTTCTTTGTTCTAAATTCCAGCAATGTGCTACATTGTTACTAAAATCATGATTGCAGTCGATAGAAAAGCAAATGATTTTCCTTATACGACAGAAGTACAGCAAGCGAAAGAGGTTTTTAATGTATGGGTACAACATGAACAATGAAAGAAAAAAAAATTATACAGTTATTACAGATACACAGAACAAAAGGGAAAATGATCTTCGAGAAAAGTAAATAATTTTAGCGCAGGTACAAAAATGGCACCGAAAGTCAATAAGCAGGTAATTTTAAATGACAAATAAACAAAATAAACTTTACTGTTAGCTTTGAAGCAGGTGTTATATATAAAACTATCTTAATTCACACACAGAATTAGTGACATAACAGATCAAAAAAGAGCTATACATATATACTTTTATGGCTTTTTTTTTTTTTTTTTTTAAGAAAGGGCTCAAAAACACCATTCTAAAAACAGATTTCGAAAAACATCTTGGAAACAAAAGTCATAAACCATCAAATAAATATTTCATTCAGAATTTTAATGCAAGAACCCTTTCTAATTTTAAGTTCTTTACTTAGGTACACTCATCCACGAGAGAGGACAGCTTAGTCTAATGTACAAGAAATTATCCTGTAATATTACCACGTCACTTTAATGAAATTATAGCAATATTTCACTCAGGGAAAGAACATATTGTCTAGCTGCCCGGGATCGAGCCCCGCTTTAATACAGCAAGCCAAAACACATCAAATGCCATTGAATGATATACCATTTTGAAATGTTGCAAAAAATTTAAATAAAATTTCGTGAATGAGCTAATGCAATTACCTATATACTAAAATTTTGACCAAAAATTCAACAAAACTAAGATACTCTTTTTTTCTTTCGAAGGAATCAAAGTCATATACTAATGTAGGGATGCTCAACTTATTGTACTATAAAACCTAAACATAGGAATGAAATTTTGTCAGTTATGTGAGATGTCCAATACCGAGAAATTCCATAAATTGTAGATTAGAACGTACCTCTCAAAACACAATTCAAATACTTTACTTTTAGTCTTGAAGCAGATGTTCTATATTAAACTGTCTTAGCTCACATACAGAATTAGTAATATAATAGCTCAAAATGTTGTAAGAACCAAACACGCATTATATAAACATAAAAATCTACATACATTTATTAGTGTTACGAGGGTTTATTCTGAAATATTATAATGTCACTTGCAGTGAAATGATAGAAATTTTCACTCAGGGAAGGGACATTCTGTCTGGCTGCCTGGGTTTCATCCCAGCTTCTGTTACAAAAGTTTCATAGAAGAATTTTAAAAATCTAGAAACGAAACTTATGAAGAAATTATTGACCATAATTGGTTCTATGATTTAGTCATTCTTACAGACATAATAACTAAAATCTTAAACTTGAGGGGGGAGGGAGAACTAAACTGAAGTTTTTGAATTTAAGGGTATTTTAAATTAATTTTAAATCAGAATTAATTTTGTAAAAATATTACACAAATATAAGGAATATACATTTTTACCATAATGCAATATACATTTTGCCACTTTGAAAATCTGGAGAATTAAAGCGTGAAATATAAGAAAACTGAAACAAACATTTGGAAAATCTCATCGAGCTTAAATTAGTTTCTAAATTAGATGTTTTGAGTGTATTTAAAATTAGGCCAACTACTACGTTCACTTCAAACCCATTACATAAAACTAGTGTTTAAGAAAAATGGTAAAAGATTGCAAATATGTTAACAATTCTACTGATCTAGAAATAGAAATAACTGGTTTTCATCCTAATTAAGATGAAGAATATCACAAAAAGCCATTTGAATAGTCCTAGATCAGAAAAATCATGAACTGTTAAACTTTTAAAAAGATAAATTCCTGCTTTTGATCTACCTAAAAATGTGAAAGAGGATTTTCAACAACAATCTTGTTAAAATCAATGTTCAGATACAGAATAACAAACAAACATCTGGACGACTGCATGGATTTAGCAATAACATCGCATGTACCAGAGGGAGAAAAAAAACTCTCAGAAGAAATGCAATGTTAAATTTCACATTAAAATATGATTTCCCTGTATTTAATTTTCATCTTGCTGAATTTTTTTGTAAATAATACAAAGAGTATACCTTTTCTTTAAGATATTATACCACACATTTTTATACTTTGTTTAATGCACTTATAACTGAAATATTAAAAGTGCAATATATAATTGCAGCTAGCCAAAATTTTATAAACTTAAAATTGGCTCCCATTCAGTTAAAGTTGTTAATAACTGCACCAAGGGAAGGAATGCAATTTTATTTCTTTGTCTGTATTTGGTTTCATTTTCATATAGAAAGAGTTAAAAATAGGTTACCTAGGTAACAAAATTTAAACACACATTTTCAGGAAAAATTACAGAATAACAGATTTTGTTTCCCTGAAGACACAACACCTCGCTATTCCAGCTATGATACAGACTGCATACTGTCATAGAGAAATTCCTTTCTTAAACAGGGAATTCATATACTTTAATCTGTTTTTACACAAGTACTGTTTATGACTAATCCATGGTCCAGGAGTAAAATACTTTATAGTACACCCATCTAAATTTTTCTTATTTCCGGTCATCTGTATAGACTGTTTACCTATCACGACTAAACTCCCAATCTGCATTCCAAATAACTCATACAATTCTTCAAGTCATATTTCATAGTCTATCATTTTTAATACCGCAGGTACTTGCTGAGCGCAGACTTGTAAAGCATGATTTCGCGTATAGCAGTACCTTAAAAGATCCCATTTTATTTGTCCACTGCTAGAATTTCATTCATACGTGGTGCAACATTCATCCATCAACACCGGAAAGAATTTATCTGCTACTTTAAACAATTTCCATCGACTGAAAATGAAGTCCGAAAAATCATACAAATTTCAAAAGCAATCAATCGATGCCGAAGAATTTTCACATATGAAAGACAGAGAAGTCAAACAATGAATCAGAAAATTACAAAAGAAGAATTGGGGTTTTATAAAACCCCTTGATAATAAAAGCGCTCATTATGAAGAAGAGCTTTTAACTGAAGATAAGATGAAGAAATTGTTAAATAACACAAAAAGCAATGTCTGATCTTCTAGCGAAGAATTACCCAATTAAAGAAAAAACATGTGCTCTTTACAGCGGCACGCATACAGTTGCATCAATCATTCTTATAAGCAAAAGACATCAGCTTTCTCAAAAAATATTTCTGTCATGCATTTGCCACAAGAGAACGGAAAGAAGTCCAAAAGAAACTTTCAGAGTGCTTTGCAAAACAAAGTGGAAAGTTATTCTGCAGAATTTTACTTCGATAATAATAAAACATCTCTGATTTGATTTCAAAACGAATTTTTATTTGTGAAATCAATTTTAAATAGATCTTCGCAAATAGGTTCATAAAACCTCCCAATATGCCAAAATAGTTCAGATTAAGGGAAAAATTTAATAAAGTATGCTTAAAACAACTAATAAAAAGCACATTTTGAGCAGCCTTAACAGAAGACAATTTGGCCCCACTAACTTTCATTACGAGTACTCATTAAATTTTTATTTACATTTCTTTTTTGTTCAACATTTAACTTTCAATGGTTTTAAGAGAAACAGCACTTGATAGACAGACTCTAAATTCGGAAAAAAACTGAAACAAAATTGGTTTATACACAGGCAGAGTAATTACACTGACCTGTTGGGAAGAGAAGACCCCGTTAGACAGGGAAAATATTAGGCCAGACAGAGAGGAAAATGCTTAGTCTCCTCCTCGTAATGCGAAAGGAGGCCACTTGGGAAAAAATTACACTACAGCAGTAATTTTGAAACCAATAAGAAGCAACAGATTTCTAACAAATCTCAGACTTCTGATAATTATAGTGTGATTAACAGTTCAACCTCACTTTGAATATTACAATACAATATAAAGAAAGAACCAATTCAGACACTTCAATATGGAATTCAAAACCTAAGAAATTAATGCATAGACGCTACCCTAAACATTAAAACATAATGTGAAGCGTTCACGTAAAATAAATAAGTAGTAAAACTCCAATATAAAGCAACATGTGAAAAGGGACCTACAAATTATAACATTCAAGCATTTCTAGTGAAAATAAAGTTAATATAAAACAAGAATTACCAGCCACAGATGTCTTTTCGCTCTGCACTATTTCTCCATTCTTTTTCTTTCATGATATGTTCTGCAATCCAAGAGTGCACAAAAATGATGACAAATTACACTAGAAGAGGCCAAGGATGGGGGAAGGAATCATTGGATTTTAACTACTTTGAAATTAAAGAATATCCATACACAAAGAGAAATATCTAATATTGTTTCTTAATATATAAAACTTCGAAAGTAGCCTTCTTTGTTCTAAATTCCAGCAATGTGCTACATTGTTACTAAAATCATGATTGCAGTCGATAGGAAAGCAAATGATTTTCGTTATACGACAGAAGTACAGTAAGCGAAAGAGGTTTTTAATGTATGGGTACAACATGAACAATGAAAGAAAAAAAAAATTATACAGTTATTACAGATACACAGAACAAAAGGAAAAAATGATCTTCGAGAAAAGTAAATAATTTTAGCGCAGGTACAAAAATGGCACCGAAAGTCAATAAGCAGGTAATTTTAAATGACAAATAAACAAAATAAACTTTACTGTTAGCTTTGAAGCAGGTGTTATATATAAAACTATCTTAATTCACACACAGAATTAGTGACATAACAGATCAAAAAAGAGCTATACATATATACTTTTATGGCTTTTTTTTTTTTTTTTTTTTTTTTTTTAAGAAAGGGCTCAAAAACACCATTCTAAAAACAGATTTCGAAAAACATCTTGGAAACAAAAGTCATAAACCATCAAATAAATATTTCATTCAGAATTTTAATGCAAAAACCCTTTCTAATTTTAAGTTCTTTACTTAGGTACACTCATCCACGAGAGAGGACAGCTTAGTCTAATGTACAAGAAATTATCCTGTAATATTACCACGTCACTTTAATGAAATTATAGCAATATTTCACTCAGGGAAAGAACATAGTGTCTAGCTGCCCGGGATCGAGCCCCGCTTTAATACAGCAAGCCAAAACACATCAAATGCCATTGAATGATATACCATTTTGAAATGTTGCAAAAAATTTAAATAAAATTTCGTGAATGAGCTAATGCAATTACCTATATACTAAAATTTTGACCAAAAATTCAACAAAACTAAGATACTCTTTTTTTCTTTCGAAGGAATCAAAGTCATATACTAATGTAGGGATGCTCAACTTATTGTACTATAAAACCTAAACATAGGAATGAAATTTTGTCAGCTATGTGAGATGTCCAATACCGAGAAATTCCATAAATTGTAGATTAGAACGTACCTCTCAAAACACAATTCAAATACTTTACTTTTAGTCTTGAAGCAGATGTTCTATATTAAACTGTCTTAGCTCACATACAGAATTAGTAATATAATAGCTCAAAATGTTGTAAGAACCAAACACGCATTATATAAACATAAAAATCTACATACATTTATTAGTGTTACGAGGGTTTATTCTGAAATATTATAATGTCACTTGCAGTGAAATGATAGAAATTTTCACTCAGGGAAGGGACATTCTGTCTGGCTGCCTGGGTTCCATCCCAGCTTCTGTTACAAAAGTTTCATAGAAGAATTTTAAAAATCTAGAAACAAAACTTATGAAGAAATTATTGACCATAATTGGTTCTATGATTTAGTCATTCTTACAGACATAATAACTAAAATCTTAAACTTGAGGGGGGAGGGAGAACTAAACTGAAGTTTTTGAATTTAAGGGTATTTTAAATTAATTTTAAATCAGAATTAATTTTGTAAAAATATTACACAAATATAAGGAATATACATTTTTACCATAATGCAATATACATTTTGCCACTTTGAAAATCTGGAGAATTAAAGCGTGAAATATAAGAAAACTGAAACAAACATTTGGAAAATCTCATCGAGCTTAAATTAGTTTCTAAATTAGATGTTTTGAGTGTATTTAAAATTAGGCCAACTACTACGTTCACTTCAAACCCATTACATAAAACTAGTGTTTAAGAAAAATGGTAAAAGATTGCAAATATGTTAACAATTCTACTGATCTAGAAATAGAAATAACTGGTTTTCATCCTAATTAAGATGAAGAATATCACAAAAAGCCATTTGAATAGTCCTAGATCAGAAAAATCATGAACTGTTAAACTTTTAAAAAGATAAATTCCTGCTTTTGATCTACCTAAAAATGTGAAAGAGGATTTTCAACAACAATCTTGTTAAAATCAATGTTCAGATACAGAATAACAAACAAACATCTGGACGACTGCATGGATTTAGCAATAACATCGCATGTACCAGAGGGAGAAAAAAAACTCTCAGAAGAAATGCAATGTTAAATTTCACATTAAAATATGATTTCCCTGTATTTAATTTTCATCTTGCTGAATTTTTTTGTAAATAATACAAAGAGTATACCTTTTCTTTAAGATATTATACCACACATTTTTATACTTTGTGTAATGCACTTATAACTGAAATATTAAAAGTGCAATATATAATTGCAGCTAGCCAAAATTTTATAAACTTAAAATTGGCTCCCATTCAGTTAAAGTTGTTAATAACTGCACCAAGGGAAGGAATGCAATTTTATTTCTTTGTCTGTATTTGGTTTCATTTTCATATAGAAAGAGTTAAAAATAGGTTACCTAGGTAACAAAATTTAAACACACATTTTCAGGAAAAATTACAGAATAACAGATTTTGTTTCCCTGAAGACACAACACCTCGCTATTCCAGCTATGATACAGACTGCATACTGTCATAGAGAAATTCCTTTCTTAAACAGGGAATTCATATACTTTAATCTGTTTTTACACAAGTACTGTTTATGACTAATCCATGGTCCAGGAGTAAAATACTTTATAGTACACCCATCTAAATTTTTCTTATTTCCGGTCATCTGTATAGACTGTTTACCTATCACGACTAAACTCCCAATCTGCATTCCAAATAACTCATACAATTCTTCAAGTCATATTTCATAGTCTATCATTTTTAATACCGCAGGTACTTGCTGAGCGCAGACTTGTAAAGCATGATTTCGCGTATAGCAGTACCTTAAAAGATCCCATTTTATTTGTCCACTGCTAGAATTTCATTCATACGTGGTGCAACATTCATCCATCAACACCGGAAAGAATTTATCTGCTACTTTAAACAATTTCCATCGACTGAAAATGAAGTCCGAAAAATCTTACAAATTTCAAAAGCAATCAATCGATGCCGAAGAATTTTCACATATGAAAGACAGAGAAGTCAAACAATGAATCAGAAAATTACAAAAGAAGAATTGGGGTTTTATAAAACCCCTTGATAATAAAAGCGCTCATTATGAAGAAGAGCTTTTAACTGAAGATAAGATGAAGAAATTGTTAAATAACACAAAAAGCAATGTCTGATCTTCTAGCGAAGAATTACCCAATTAAAGAAAAAACATGTGCTCTTTACAGCGGCACGCATACAGTTGCATCAATCATTCTTATAAGCAAAAGACATCAGCTTTCTCAAAAAATATTTCTGTCATGCATTTGCCACAAGAGAACGGAAAGAAGTCCAAAAGAAACTTTCAGAGTGCTTTGCAAAACAAAGTGGAAAGTTATTCTGCAGAATTTTACTTCGATAATAATAAAACATCTCTGATTTGATTTCAAAACGAATTTTTATTTGTGAAATCAATTTTAAATAGATCTTCGCAAATAGGTTCATAAAACCTCCCAATATGCCAAAATAGTTCAGATTAAGGGAAAAATTTAATAAAGTATGCTTAAAACAACTAATAAAAAGCACATTTTGAGCAGCCTTAACAGAAGACAATTTGGCCCCACTAACTTTCATTACGAGTACTCATTAAATTTTTATTTACATTTCTTTTTTGTTCAACATTTAACTTTCAATGGTTTTAAGAGAAACAGCACTTGATAGACAGACTCTAAATTCGGAAAAAAACTGAAACAAAATTGGTTTATACACAGGCAGAGTAATTACACTGACCTGTTGGGAAGAGAAGACCCCGTTAGACAGGGAAAATATTAGGCCAGACAGAGAGGAAAATGCTTAGTCTCCTCCTCGTAATGCGAAAGGAGGCCACTTGGGAAAAAATTACACTACAGCAGTAATTTTGAAACCAATAAGAAGCAACAGATTTCTAACAAATCTCAGACTTCTGATAATTATAGTGTGATTAACAGTTCAACCTCACTTCGAATATTACAATACAATATAAAGAAAGAACCAATTCAGACACTTCAATATGGAATTCAAAACCTAAGAAATTAATGCATAGACGCTACCCTAAACATTCAAACATAATGTGAAGCGTTCACGTAAAATAAATAAGTAGTAAAACTCCAATATAAAGCAACATGTGAAAAGGGACCTACAAATTATAACATTCAAGCATTTCTAGTGAAAATAAAGTTAATATAAAACAAGAATTACCAGCCACAGATGTCTTTTCGCTCTGCACTATTTCTCCATTCTTTTTCTTTCATGATATGTTCTGCAATCCAAGAGTGCACAAAAATGATGACAAATTACACTAGAAGAGGCCAAGGATGGGGGAAGGAATCATTGGATTTTAACTACTTTGAAATTAAAGAATATCCATACACAAAGAGAAATATCTAATATTGTTTCTTAATATATAAAACTTCGAAAGTAGCCTTCTTTGTTCTAAATTCCAGCAATGTGCTACATTGTTACTAAAATCATGATTGCAGTCGATAGGAAAGCAAATGATTTTCGTTATACGACAGAAGTACAGTAAGCGAAAGAGGTTTTTAATGTATGGGTACAACATGAACAATGAAAGAAAAAAAAAATTATACAGTTATTACAGATACACAGAACAAAAGGAAAAAATGATCTTCGAGAAAAGTAAATAATTTTAGCGCAGGTACAAAAATGGCACCGAAAGTCAATAAGCAGGTAATTTTAAATGACAAATAAACAAAATAAACTTTACTGTTAGCTTTGAAGCAGGTGTTATATATAAAACTATCTTAATTCACACACAGAATTAGTGACATAACAGATCAAAAAAGAGCTATACATATATACTTTTATGGCTTTTTTTTTTTTTTTTTTTTTTAAGAAAGGGCTCAAAAACACCATTCTAAAAACAGATTTCGAAAAACATCTTGGAAACAAAAGTCATAAACCATCAAATAAATATTTCATTCAGAATTTTAATGCAAAAACCCTTTCTAATTTTAAGTTCTTTACTTAGGTACACTCATCCACGAGAGAGGACAGCTTAGTCTAATGTACAAGAAATTATCCTGTAATATTACCACGTCACTTTAATGAAATTATAGCAATATTTCACTCAGGGAAAGAACATAGTGTCTAGCTGCCCGGGATCGAGCCCCGCTTTAATACAGCAAGCCAAAACACATCAAATGCCATTGAATGATATACCATTTTGAAATGTTGCAAAAAATTTAAATAAAATTTCGTGAATGAGCTAATGCAATTACCTATATACTAAAATTTTGACCAAAAATTCAACAAAACTAAGATACTCTTTTTTTCTTTCGAAGGAATCAAAGTCATATACTAATGTAGGGATGCTCAACTTATTGTACTATAAAACCTAAACATAGGAATGAAATTTTGTCAGCTATGTGAGATGTCCAATACCGAGAAATTCCATAAATTGTAGATTAGAACGTACCTCTCAAAACACAATTCAAATACTTTACTTTTAGTCTTGAAGCAGATGTTCTATATTAAACTGTCTTAGCTCACATACAGAATTAGTAATATAATAGCTCAAAATGTTGTAAGAACCAAACACGCATTATATAAACATAAAAATCTACATACATTTATTAGTGTTACGAGGGTTTATTCTGAAATATTATAATGTCACTTGCAGTGAAATGATAGAAATTTTCACTCAGGGAAGGGACATTCTGTCTGGCTGCCTGGGTTCCATCCCAGCTTCTGTTACAAAAGTTTCATAGAAGAATTTTAAAAATCTAGAAACGAAACTTATGAAGAAATTATTGACCATAATTGGTTCTATGATTTAGTCATTCTTACAGACATAATAACTAAAATCTTAAACTTGAGGGGGGAGGGAGAACTAAACTGAAGTTTTTGAATTTAAGGGTATTTTAAATTAATTTTAAATCAGAATTAATTTTGTAAAAATATTACACAAATATAAGGAATATACATTTTTACCATAATGCAATATACATTTTGCCACTTTGAAAATCTGGAGAATTAAAGCGTGAAATATAAGAAAACTGAAACAAACATTTGGAAAATCTCATCGAGCTTAAATTAGTTTCTAAATTAGATGTTTTGAGTGTATTTAAAATTAGGCCAACTACTACGTTCACTTCAAACCCATTACATAAAACTAGTGTTTAAGAAAAATGGTAAAAGATTGCAAATATGTTAACAATTCTACTGATCTAGAAATAGAAATAACTGGTTTTCATCCTAATTAAGATGAAGAATATCACAAAAAGCCATTTGAATAGTCCTAGATCAGAAAAATCATGAACTGTTAAACTTTTAAAAAGATAAATTCCTGCTTTTGATCTACCTAAAAATGTGAAAGAGGATTTTCAACAACAATCTTGTTAAAATCAATGTTCAGATACAGAATAACAAACAAACATCTGGACGACTGCATGGATTTAGCAATAACATCGCATGTACCAGAGGGAGAAAAAAAACTCTCAGAAGAAATGCAATGTTAAATTTCACATTAAAATATGATTTCCCTGTATTTAATTTTCATCTTGCTGAATTTTTTTGTAAATAATACAAAGAGTATACCTTTTCTTTAAGATATTATACCACACATTTTTATACTTTGTGTAATGCACTTATAACTGAAATATTAAAAGTGCAATATATAATTGCAGCTAGCCAAAATTTTATAAACTTAAAATTGGCTCCCATTCAGTTAAAGTTGTTAATAACTGCACCAAGGGAAGGAATGCAATTTTATTTCTTTGTCTGTATTTGGTTTCATTTTCATATAGAAAGAGTTAAAAATAGGTTACCTAGGTAACAAAATTTAAACACACATTTTCAGGAAAAATTACAGAATAACAGATTTTGTTTCCTTGAAAACACAACACCTCGCTATTCCAGCTATGATACAGACTGCATACTGTCATAGAGAAATTCCTTTCTTAAACAGGGAATTCATATACTTTAATCTGTTTTTACACAAGTACTGTTTATGACTAATCCATGGTCCAGGAGTAAAATACTTTATAGTACACCCATCTAAATTTTTCTTATTTCCGGTCATCTGTATAGACTGTTTACCTATCACGACTAAACTCCCAATCTGCATTCCAAATAACTCATACAATTCTTCAAGTCATATTTCATAGTCTATCATTTTTAATACCGCAGGTACTTGCTGAGCGCAGACTTGTAAAGCATGATTTCGCGTATAGCAGTACCTTAAAAGATCCCATTTTATTTGTCCACTGCTAGAATTTCATTCATACGTGGTGCAACATTCATCCATCAACACCGGAAAGAATTTATCTGCTACTTTAAACAATTTCCATCGACTGAAAATGAAGTCCGAAAAATCTTACAAATTTCAAAAGCAATCAATCGATGCCAAAGAATTTTCACATATGAAAGACAGAGAAGTCAAACAATGAATCAGAAAATTACAAAAGAAGAATTGGGGTTTTATAAAACCCCTTGATAATAAAAGCGCTCATTATGAAGAAGAGCTTTTAACTGAAGATAAGATGAAGAAATTGTTAAATAACACAAAAAGCAATGTCTGATCTTCTAGCGAAGAATTACCCAATTAAAGAAAAAACATGTGCTCTTTACAGCGGCACGCATACAGTTGCATCAATCATTCTTATAAGCAAAAGACATCAGCTTTCTCAAAAAATATTTCTGTCATGCATTTGCCACAAGAGAACGGAAAGAAGTCCAAAAGAAACTTTCAGAGTGCTTTGCAAAACAAAGTGGAAAGTTATTCTGCAGAATTTTACTTCGATAATAATAAAACATCTCTGATTTGATTTCAAAACGAATTTTTATTTGTGAAATCAATTTTAAATAGATCTTCGCAAATAGGTTCATAAAACCTCCCAATATGCCAAAATTGTTCAGATTAAGGGAAAAATTTAATAAAGTATGCTTAAAACAACTAATAAAAAGCACATTTTGAGCAGCCTTAACAGAAGACAATTTGGCCCCACTAACTTTCATTACGAGTACTCATTAAATTTTTATTTACATTTCTTTTTTGTTCAACATTTAACTTTCAATGGTTTTAAGAGAAACAGCACTTGATAGACAGACTCTAAATTCGGAAAAAAACTGAAACAAAATTGGTTTATACACAGGCAGAGTAATTACACTGACCTGTTGGGAAGAGAAGACCCCGTTAGACAAGGAAAATATTAGGCCAGACAGAGAGGAAAATGCTTAGTCTCCTCCTCGTAATGCGAAAGGAGGCCACTTGGGAAAAAATTACACTACAGCAGTAATTTTGAAACCAATAAGAAGCAACAGAACTCTAACAAATCTCAGACTTCTGATAATTATAGTGTGATTAACAGTTCAACCTCACTTCGAATATTACAATACAATATAAAGAAAGAACCAATTCAGACACTTCAATATGGAATTCAAAACCTAAGAAATTAATGCATAGACGCTACCCTAAACATTCAAACATAATGTGAAGCGTTCACGTAAAATAAATAAGTAGTAAAACTCCAATATAAAGCAGCATGTGAAAAGGGACCTACAAATTATAACATTCAAGCATTTCTAGTGAAAATAAAGTTAATATAAAACAAGAATTACCAGCCACAGATGTCTTTTCGCTCTGCACTATTTCTCCATTCTTTTTCTTTCATGATATGTTCTGCAATCCAAGAGTGCACAAAAATGATGACAAATTACACTAGAAGAGGCCAAGGATGGGGGAAGGAATCATTGGATTTTAACTACTTTGAAATTAAAGAATATCTATACACAAAGAGAAATATCTAATATTGTTTCTTAATATATAAAACTTCGAAAGTAGCCTTCTTTGTTCTAAATTCCAGCAATGTGCTACATTGTTACTAAAATCATGATTGCAGTCGATAGAAAAGCAAATGATTTTCCTTATACGACAGAAGTACAGTAAGCGAAAGAGGTTTTTAATGTATGGGTACAACATGAACAATGAAAGAAAAAAAAAATTATACAGTTATTACAGATACACAGAACAAAAGGGAAAATGATCTTCGAGAAAAGTAAATAATTTTAGCGCAGGTACAAAAATGGCACCGAAAGTCAATAAGCAGGTAATTTTAAATGACAAATAAACAAAATAAACTTTACTGTTAGCTTTGAAGCAGGTGTTATATATAAAACTATCTTAATTCACACACAGAATTAGTGACATAACAGATCAAAAAAGAGTAAGAATCAAACTCGCAATATATTGACATTAAAAGAGCTATACATATATACTTTTATGGCTTTTTTTTTTTTTTTTTTTTTTTAAGAAAGGGCTCAAAAACACCATTTTAAAAACAGATTTCGAAAAACATCTTGGAAACAAAAGTCATAAACCATCAAATAAATATTTCATTCAGAATTTTAATGCAAGAACCCTTTCTAATTTTAAGTTCTTTACTTAGGTACACTCATCCACGAGAGAGGACAGCTTAGTCTAATGTACAAGAAATTATCCTGTAATATTACCACGTCACTTTAATGAAATTATAGCAATATTTCACTCAGGGAAAGAACATATTGTCTAGCTGCCCGGGATCGAGCCCCGCTTTAATACAGCAAGCCAAAACACATCAAATGCCATTGAATGATATACCATTTTGAAATGTTGCAAAAAATTTAAATAAAATTTCGTGAATGAGCTAATGCAATTACCTATATACTAAAATTTTGACCAAAAATTCAACAAAACTAAGATACTCTTTTTTTCTTTCGAAGGAATCAAAGTCATATACTAATGTAGGGATGCTCAACTTATTGTACTATAAAACCTAAACATAGGAATGAAATTTTGTCAGCTATGTGAGATGTCCAATACCGAGAAATTCCATAAATTGTAGATTAGAACGTACCTCTCAAAACACAATTCAAATACTTTACTTTTAGTCTTGAAGCAGATGTTCTATATTAAACTGTCTTAGCTCACATACAGAATTAGTAATATAATAGCTCAAAATGTTGTAAGAACCAAACACGCATTATATAAACATTAAAAAAAAAAAAAATCTACATACATTTATTAGTGTTACGAGGGTTTATTCTGAAATATTATAATGTCACTTGCAGTGAAATGATAGAAATTTTCACTCAGGGAAGGGACATTCTGTCTGGCTGCCTGGGTTCCATCCCAGCTTCTGTTACAAAAGTTTCATAGAAGAATTTTAAAAATCTAGAAACGAAACTTATGAAGAAATTATTGACCATAATTGGTTCTATGATTTAGTCATTCTTACAGACATAATAACTAAAATCTTAAACTTGAGGGGGGAGGGAGAACTAAATTAAAGTTTTTGAATTTAAGGGTATTTTAAATTAATTTTAAATCAGAATTAATTTTGTAAAAATATTACACAAATATAAGGAATATACATTTTTACCATAATGCAATGTACATTTTGCCACTTTGAAAATCTGGAGAACTAAAGCGTGAAATATAAGAAAACTGAAACAAACATCTGGAAAATCTCATCGAGCTTAAATTAGTTTCTAAATTAGATGTTTTGAGTGTATTTAAAATTAGGCCAACTACTACGTTCACTTCAAACCCATTACATAAGACTAGTGTTTAAGAAAAATGGTAAAAGATTGCAAATATGTTAACAATTCTACTGATCTAGAAATAGAAATAACTGGTTTTCATCCTAATTAAGATGAAGAATATCACAAAAAGCCATTTGAATAGTCCTAGATCAGAAAAATCATGAACTGTTAAACTTTTAAAAAGATAAATTCCTGCTTTTGATCTACCTAAAAATGTGAAAGAGGATTTTCAACAACAATCTTGTTAAAATCAATGTTCAGATACAGAATAACAAACAAACATCTGGACGACTGCATGGATTTAGCAATAACATCGCATGTACCAGAGGGAGAAAAAAAACTCTCAGAAGAAATGCAATGTTAAATTTCACATTAAAATATGATTTCCCTGTATTTAATTTTCATCTTGCTGAATTTTTTTGTAAATAATACAAAGAGTATACCTTTTCTTTAAGATATTATACCACACATTTTTATACTTTGTGTAATGCACTTATAACTGAAATATTAAAAGTGCAATATATAATTGCAGCTAGCCAAAATTTTATAAACTTAAAATTGGCTCCCATTAAGTTAAAGTTGTTAATAACTGCACCAAGGGAAGGAATGCAATTTTATTTCTTTGTCTGTATTTGGTTTCATTTTCATATAGAAAGAGTTAAAAATAGGTTACCTAGGTAACAAAATTTAAACACACATTTTCAGGAAAAATTACAGAATAACAGATTTTGTTTCCCTGAAGACACAACACCTCGCTATTCCAGCTATGATACAGACTGCATACTGTCATAGAGAAATTCCTTTCTTAAACAGGGAATTCATATACTTTAATCTGTTTTTACACAAGTACTCTTTATGACTAATCCATGGTCCAGGAGTAAAATACTTTATAGTACACCCATCTAAATTTTTCTTATTTCCGGTCATCTGTATAGACTGTTTACCTATCACGACTAAACTCCCAATCTGCATTCCAAATAACTCATACAATTCTTCAAGTCATATTTCATAGTCTATCATTTTTAATACCGTAGGTACTTGCTGAGCGCAGACTTGTAAAGCATGATTTCGCGTATAGCAGTACCTTAAAAGATCCCATTTTATTTGTCCACTGCTAGAATTTCATTCATACGTGGTGCAACATTCATCCATCAACACCGGAAAGAATTTATCTGCTACTTTAAACAATTTCTATCGACTGAAAATGAAGTCCGAAAAATCTTACAAATTTCAAAAGCAATCGATGCCGAAGAATTTTCACATATGAAAGACAGAGAAGTCAAACAATGAATCAGAAAATTACAAAAGAAGAATTGGGGTTTTATAAAACCCCTTGATAATAAAAGCGCTCATTATGAAGAAGAGCTTTTAACTGAAGATAAGATGAAGAAATTGTTAAATAACACAAAAAGTAATGTCTGATCTTCTAGCGAAGAATTACCCAATTAAAGAAAAAACATGTGCTCTTTACACCGGCACGCATACAGTTGCATCAATCATTCTTATAAGCAAAAGACATCAGCTTTCTCAAAAAATATTTCTGTCATGCATTTGCCACAAGAGAACGGAAAGAAGTCCAAAAGAAACTTTCAGAGTGCTTTGCAAAACAAAGTGGAAAGTTATTCTGCAGAATTTTACTTCGATAATAATAAAGCATCTCTGATTTGATTTCAAAACGAATTTTTATTTGTGAAATCAATTTTAAATAGATCTTCGCAAATAGGTTCATAAAACCTCCCAATATGCCAAAATAGTTCAGATTAAGGGAAAAATTTAATAAAGTATGCTTAAAACAACTAATAAAAAGCACATTTTGAGCAGCCTTAACAGAAGACAATTTGGCCCCACTAACTTTCATTACGAGTACTCATTAAATTTTTATTTACATTTCTTTTTTGTTCAACATTTAACTTTCAATGGTTTTAAGAGAAACAGCACTTGATAGACAGACTCTAAATTCGGAAAAAAACTGAAACAAAATTGGTTTATACACAGGCAGAGTAATTACACTGACCTGTTGGGAAGAGAAGACCCCGTTAGACAAGGAAAATATTAGGCCAGACAGAGAGGAAAATGCTTAGCCTCCTCCTCGTAATGCGAAAGGAGGCCACTTGGGAAAAAATTACACTACAGCAGTAATTTTGAAACCACTAAGAAGCAACAGAACTCTAACAAATCTCAGACTTCTGATAATTATAGTGTGATTAACAGTTCAACCTCACTTCGAATATTACAATACAATATAAAGAAAGAACCAATTCAGACACTTCAATATGGAATTCAAAACCTAAGAAATTAATGCATAGACGCTACCCTAAACATTCAAACATAATGTGAAGCGTTCACGTAAAATAAATAAGTAGTAAAACTCCAATATAAAGCAACATGTGAAAAGGGACCTACAAATTATAACATTCAAGCAGTTCTAGTGAAAATAAAGTTAATATAAAACAAGAATTACCAGCCACAGATGTCTTTTTTGCTCTGCACTATTTCTCCATTCTTTTTCTTTCATGATATGTTCTGCAATCCAAGAGTGCACAAAAATGATGACAAATTACACAAGAAGAGGCCAAGGATGGGGGAAGGAATCATTAGATTTTAACTACTTTGAAATTAAAGAATATCTATACACAAAGAGAAATATCTAATATTGTTTCTTAATATATAAAACTTCGAAAGTAGCCTTCTTTGTTCTAAATTCCAGCAATGTGCTACATTGTTACTAAAATCATGATTGCAGTCGATAGAAAAGCAAATGATTTTCCTTATACGACAGAAGTACAGTAAGCGAAAGAGGTTTTTAATGTATGGGTACAACATGAACAATGAAAGAAAAAAAAATTATACAGTTATTACAGATACACAGAACAAAAGGGAAAATGATCTTCGAGAAAAGTAAATAATTTTAGCGCAGGTACAAAAATGGCACCGAAAGTCAATAAGCAGGTAATTTTAAATGACAAATAAACAAAATAAACTTTACTGTTAGCTTTGAAGCAGGTGTTATATATAAAACTATCTTAATTCACACACAGAATTAGTGACATAACAGATCAAAAAAGAGCTATACATATATACATTTATGGCTTTTTTTTTTTTTTTTTTTTTAAGAAAGGGCTCAAAAACACCATTCTAAAAACAGATTTCGAAAAACATCTTGGAAACAAAAGTCATAAACCATCAAATAAATATTTCATTCAGAATTTTAATGCAAGATTCCTTTCTAATTTTAAGTTCTTTACTTAGGTACACTCATCCACGAGAGAGGACAGCTTAGTCTAATGTACAAGAAATTATCCTGTAATATTACCACGTCACTTTAATGAAATTATAGCAATATTTCACTCAGGGAAAGAACATAGTGTCTAGCTGCCCGGAATCGAGCCCCGCTTTAATACAGCAAGCCAAAACACATCAAATGCCATTGAATGATATACCATTTTGAAATGTTGCAAAAAATTTAAATAAAATTTCGTGAATGAGCTAATGCAATTACCTATATACTAAAATTTTGACCAAAAATTCAACAAAACTAAGATACTCTTTTTTTCTTTTGAAGGAATCAAAGTAACATACTAATGTAGGGATGCTCAACTTATTGTACTATAAAACCTAAACATAGGAATGAAATTTTGTCAGCTATGTGAGATGTCCAATACCGAGAAATTCCATAAATTGTAGATTAGAACGTACCTCTCAAAACACAATTCAAATACTTTACTTTTAGTCTTGAAGCAGATGTTCTATATTAAACTGTCTTAGCTCACATACAGAATTAGTAATATAATAGCTCAAAATGTTGTAAGAACCAAACACGCATTATATAAACATTAAAAAAAAAAAAAAAAATCTACATACATTTATTAGTGTTACGAGGGTTTATTCTGAAATATTATAATGTCACTTGCAGTGAAATGATAGAAATTTTCACTCAGGGAAGGGACATTCTGTCTGGCTGCCTGGGTTCCATCCCAGCTTCTGTTACAAAAGTTTCATAGAAGAATTTTAAAAATCTAGAAACGAAACTTATGAAGAAATTATTGACCATAATTGGTTCTATGATTTAGTCATTCTTACAGACATAATAACTAAAATCTTAAACTTGAGGGGGGAGGGAGAACTAAATTAAAGTTTTTGAATTTAAGGGTATTTTAAATTAATTTTAAATCAGAATTAATTTTGTAAAAATATTACACAAATATAAGGAATATACATTTTTACCATAATGCAATGTACATTTTGCCACTTTGAAAATCTGGAGAACTAAAGCGTGAAATATAAGAAAACTGAAACAAACATTTGGAAAATCTCATCGAGCTTAAATTAGATGTTTTGAGTGTATTTAAAATTAGGCCAACTACTACGTTCACTTCAAACCCATTACATAAGACTAGTGTTTAAGAAAAATGGTAAAAGATTGCAAATATGTTAACAATTCTACTGATCTAGAAATAGAAATAACTGGTTTTCATCCTAATTAAGATGAAGAATATCACAAAAAGCCATTTGAATAGTCCTAGATCAGAAAAATCATGAACTGTTAAACTTTTAAAAAGATAAATTCCTGCTTTTGATCTACCTAAAAATGTGAAAGAGGATTTTCAACAACAATCTTGTTAAAATCAATGTTCAGATACAGAATAACAAACAAACATCTGGACGACTGCATGGATTTAGCAATAACATCGCATGTACCAGAGGGAGAAAAAAAACTCTCAGAAGAAATGCAATGTTAAATTTCACATTAAAATATGATTTCCCTGTATTTAATTTTCATCTTGCTGAATTTTTTTGTAAATAATACAAAGAGTATACCTTTTCTTTAAGATATTATACCACACATTTTTATACTTTGTGTAATGCACTTATAACTGAAATATTAAAAGTGCAATATATAAATGCAGCTAGCCAAAATTTTATAAACTTAAAATTGGCTCCCATTAAGTTAAAGTTGTTAATAACTGCACCAAGGGAAGGAATGCAATTTTATTTCTTTGTCTGTATTTGGTTTCATTTTCATATAGAAAGATTTAAAAATAGGTTACCTAGGTAACAAAATTTAAACACACATTTTCAGGAAAAATTACAGAATAACAGATTTTGTTTCCCTGAAGACACAACACCTCGCTATTCCAGCTATGATACAGACTGCATACTGTCATAGAGAAATTCCTTTCTTAAACAGGGAATTCATATACTTTAATCTGTTTTTACACAAGTACTGTTTATGACTAATCCATGGTCCAGGAGTAAAATACTTTATAGTACACCCATCTAAATTTTTCTTATTTCCGGTCATCTGTATAGACTGTTTACCTATCACGACTAAACTCCCAATCTGCATTCCAAATAACTCATACAATTCTTCAAGTCATATTTCATAGTCTATCATTTTTAATACCGTAGGTACTTGCTGAGCGCAGACTTGTAAAGCATGATTTCGCGTATAGCAGTACCTTAAAAGATCCCATTTTATTTGTCCACTGCTAGAATTTCATTCATATGTGGTGCAACATTCATCCATCAACACCGGAAAGAATTTATCTGCTACTTTAAACAATTTCCATCGACTGAAAATGAAGTCCGAAAAATCTTACAAATTTCAAAAGCAATCGATGCCGAAGAATTTTCACATATGAAAGACAGAGAAGTCAAACAATGAATCAGAAAATTACAAAAGAAGAATTGGAGTTTTATAAAACCCCTTGATAATAAAAGCGCTCATTATGAAGAAGAGCTTTTAACTGAAGATAAGATGAAGAAATTGTTAAATAACACAAAAAGCAATGTCTGATCTTCTAGCGAAGAATTACCCAATTAAAGAAAAAACATGTGCTCTTTACAGCGGCACGCATACAGTTGCATCAATCATTCTTATAAGCAAAAGACATCAGCTTTCTCAAAAAATATTTCTGTCATGCATTTGCCACAAGAGAACGGAAAGAAGTCCAAAAGAAACTTTCAGAGTGCTTTGCAAAACAAAGTGGAAAGTTATTCTGCAGAATTTTACTTCGATAATAATAAAGCATCTCTGATTTGATTTCAAAACGAATTTTTATTTGTGAAATCAATTTTAAATAGATCTTCGCAAATAGGTTCATAAAACCTCCCAATATGCCAAAATAGTTCAGATTAAGGGAAAAATTTAATAAAGTATGCTTAAAACAACTAATAAAAAGCACATTTTGAGCAGCCTTAACAGAAGACAATTTGGCCCCACTAACTTTCATTACGAGTACTCATTAAATTTTTATTTACATTTCTTTTTTGTTCAACATTTAACTTTCAATGGTTTTAAGAGAAACAGCACTTGATAGACAGACTCTAAATTCGGAAAAAAACTGAAACAAAATTGGTTTATACACAGGCAGAGTAATTACACTGACCTGTTGGGAAGAGAAGACCCCGTTAGACAAGGAAAATATTAGGCCAGACAGAGAGGAAAATGCTTAGCCTCCTCCTCGTAATGCGAAAGGAGGCCACTTGGGAAAAAATTACACTACAGCAGTAATTTTGAAACCACTAAGAAGCAACAGAACTCTAACAAATCTCAGACTTCTGATAATTATAGTGTGATTAACAGTTCAACCTCACTTCGAATATTACAATACAATATAAAGAAAGAACCAATTCAGACACTTCAATATGGAATTCAAAACCTAAGAAATTAATGCAGAGACGCTACCCTAAACATTCAAACATAATGTGAAGCGTTCACGTAAAATAAATAAGTAGTAAAACTCCAATATAAAGCAACATGTGAAAAGGGACCTACAAATTATAACATTCAAGCAGTTCTAGTGAAAATAAAGTTAATATAAAACAAGAATTACCAGCCACAGATGTCTTTTTTGCTCTGCACTATTTCTCCATTCTTTTTCTTTCATGATATGTTCTGCAATCCAAGAGTGCACAAAAATGATGACAAATTACACAAGAAGAGGCCAAGGATGGGGGAAGGAATCATTAGATTTTAACTACTTTGAAATTAAAGAATATCTATACACAAAGAGAAATATCTAATATTGTTTCTTAATATATAAAACTTCGAAAGTAGCCTTCTTTGTTCTAAATTCCAGCAATGTGCTACATTGTTACTAAAATCATGATTGCAGTCGATAGAAAAGCAAATGATTTTCCTTATACGACAGAAGTACAGTAAGCGAAAGAGGTTTTTAATGTATGGGTACAACATGAACAATGAAAGAAAAAAAAAATTATACAGTTATTACAGATACACAGAACAAAAGGGAAAATGATCTTCGAGAAAAGTAAATAATTTTAGCGCAGGTACAAAAATGGCACCGAAAGTCAATAAGCAGGTAATTTTAAATGACAAATAAACAAAATAAACTTTACTGTTAGCTTTGAAGCAGGTGTTATATATAAAACTATCTTAATTCACACACAGAATTAGTGACATAACAGATCAAAAAAGAGTAAGAATCAAACTCGCAATATATTGACATTAAAAGAGCTATACATATATACTTTTATGGCTTTTTTTTTTTTTTTTTTTTTTTTTTTTTAAGAAAGGGCTCAAAAACACCATTTTAAAAACAGATTTCGAAAAACATCTTGGAAACAAAAGTCATAAACCATCAAATAAATATTTCATTCAGAATTTTAATGCAAGAACCCTTTCTAATTTTAAGTTCTTTACTTAGGTACACTCATCCACGAGAGAGGACAGCTTAGTCTAATGTACAAGAAATTATCCTGTAATATTACCACGTCACTTTAATGAAATTATAGCAATATTTCACTCAGGGAAAGAACATATTGTCTAGCTGCCCGGGATCGAGCCCCGCTTTAATACAGCAAGCCAAAACACATCAAATGCCATTGAATGATATACCATTTTGAAATGTTGCAAAAAATTTAAATAAAATTTCGTGAATGAGCTAATGCAATTACCTATATACTAAAATTTTGACCAAAAATTCAACAAAACTAAGATACTCTTTTTTTCTTTCGAAGGAATCAAAGTCATATACTAATGTAGGGATGCTCAACTTATTGTACTATAAAACCTAAACATAGGAATGAAATTTTGTCAGCTATGTGAGATGTCCAATACCGAGAAATTCCATAAATTGTAGATTAGAACGTACCTCTCAAAACACAATTCAAATACTTTACTTTTAGTCTTGAAGCAGATGTTCTATATTAAACTGTCTTAGCTCACATACAGAATTAGTAATATAATAGCTCAAAATGTTGTAAGAACCAAACACGCATTATATAAACATTAAAAAAAAAAAAAATCTACATACATTTATTAGTGTTACGAGGGTTTATTCTGAAATATTATAATGTCACTTGCAGTGAAATGATAGAAATTTTCACTCAGGGAAGGGACATTCTGTCTGGCTGCCTGGGTTCCATCCCAGCTTCTGTTACAAAAGTTTCATAGAAGAATTTTAAAAATCTAGAAACGAAACTTATGAAGAAATTATTGACCATAATTGGTTCTATGATTTAGTCATTCTTACAGACATAATAACTAAAATCTTAAACTTGAGGGGGGAGGGAGAACTAAATTAAAGTTTTTGAATTTAAGGGTATTTTAAATTAATTTTAAATCAGAATTAATTTTGTAAAAATATTACACAAATATAAGGAATATACATTTTTACCATAATGCAATGTACATTTTGCCACTTTGAAAATCTGGAGAACTAAAGCGTGAAATATAAGAAAACTGAAACAAACATTTGGAAAATCTCATCGAGCTTAAATTAGATGTTTTGAGTGTATTTAAAATTAGGCCAACTACTACGTTCACTTCAAACCCATTACATAAGACTAGTGTTTAAGAAAAATGGTAAAAGATTGCAAATATGTTAACAATTCTACTGATCTAGAAATAGAAATAACTGGTTTTCATCCTAATTAAGATGAAGAATATCACAAAAAGCCATTTGAATAGTCCTAGATCAGAAAAATCATGAACTGTTAAACTTTTAAAAAGATAAATTCCTGCTTTTGATCTACCTAAAAATGTGAAAGAGGATTTTCAACAACAATCTTGTTAAAATCAATGTTCAGATACAGAATAACAAACAAACATCTGGACGACTGCATGGATTTAGCAATAACATCGCATGTACCAGAGGGAGAAAAAAAACTCTCAGAAGAAATGCAATGTTAAATTTCACATTAAAATATGATTTCCCTGTATTTAATTTTCATCTTGCTGAATTTTTTTGTAAATAATACAAAGAGTATACCTTTTCTTTAAGATATTATACCACACATTTTTATACTTTGTGTAATGCACTTATAACTGAAATATTAAAAGTGCAATATATAATTGCAGCTAGCCAAAATTTTATAAACTTAAAATTGGCTCCCATTAAGTTAAAGTTGTTAATAACTGCACCAAGGGAAGGAATGCAATTTTATTTCTTTGTCTGTATTTGGTTTCATTTTCATATAGAAAGAGTTAAAAATAGGTTACCTAGGTAACAAAATTTAAACACACATTTTCAGGAAAAATTACAGAATAACAGATTTTGTTTCCCTGAAGACACAACACCTCGCTATTCCAGCTATGATACAGACTGCATACTGTCATAGAGAAATTCCTTTCTTAAACAGGGAATTCATATACTTTAATCTGTTTTTACACAAGTACTGTTTATGACTAATCCATGGTCCAGGAGTAAAATACTTTATAGTACACCCATCTAAATTTTTCTTATTTCCGGTCATCTGTATAGACTGTTTACCTATCACGACTAAACTCCCAATCTGCATTCCAAATAACTCATACAATTCTTCAAGTCATATTTCATAGTCTATCATTTTTAATACCGTAGGTACTTGCTGAGCGCAGACTTGTAAAGCATGATTTCGCGTATAGCAGTACCTTAAAAGATCCCATTTTATTTGTCCACTGCTAGAATTTCATTCATACGTGGTGCAACATTCATCCATCAACACCAGAAAGAATTTATCTGCTACTTTAAACAATTTCCATCGACTGAAAATGAAGTCCGAAAAATCTTACAAATTTCAAAAGCAATCGATGCCGAAGAATTTTCACATATGAAAGACAGAGAAGTCAAACAATGAATCAGAAAATTACAAAAGAAGAATTGGAGTTTTATAAAACCCCTTGATAATAGAAGCGCTCATTATGAAGAAGAGCTTTTAACTGAAGATAAGATGAAGAAATTGTTAAATAACACAAAAAGCAATGTCTGATCTTCTAGCGAAGAATTACCCAATTAAAGAAAAAACATGTGCTCTTTACAGCGGCACGCATACAGTTGCATCAATCATTCTTATAAGCAAAAGACATCAGCTTTCTCAAAAAATATTTCTGTCATGCATTTGCCACAAGAGAACGGAAAGAAGTCCAAAAGAAAGTTTCAGAGTGCTTTGCAAAACAAAGTGGAAAGTTATTCTGCAGAATTTTACTTCGATAATAATAAAGCATCTCTGATTTTATTTCAAAACGAATTTTTATTTGTGAAATCAATTTTAAATAGATCTTCGCAAATAGGTTCATAAAACCTCCCAATATGCCAAAATAGTTCAGATTAAGGGAAAAATTTAATAAAGTATGCTTAAAACAACTAATAAAAAGCACATTTTGAGCAGCCTTAACAGAAGACAATTTGGCCCCACTAACTTTCATTACGAGTACTCATTAAATTTTTATTTACATTTCTTTTTTGTTCAACATTTAACTTTCAATGGTTTTAAGAGAAACAGCACTTGATAGACAGACTCTAAATTCGGAAAAAAACTGAAACAAAATTGGTTTATACACAGGCAGAGTAATTACACTGACCTGTTGGGAAGAGAAGACCCCGTTAGACAAGGAAAATATTAGGCCAGACAGAGAGGAAAATGCTTAGCCTCCTCCTCGTAATGCGAAAGGAGGCCACTTGGGAAAAAATTACACTACAGCAGTAATTTTGAAACCACTAAGAAGCAACAGAACTCTAACAAATCTCAGACTTCTGATAATTATAGTGTGATTAACAGTTCAACCTCACTTCGAATATTACAATACAATATAAAGAAAGAACCAATTCAGACACTTCAACATGGAATTCAAAACCTAAGAAATTAATGCATAGACGCTACCCTAAACATTAAAACATAATGTGAAGCGTTCACGTAAAATAAATAAGTAGTAAAACTCCAATATAAAGCAACATGTGAAAAGGGACCTACAAATTATAACATTCAAGCATTTCTAGTGAAAATAAAGTTAATATAAAACAAGAATTACCAGCCACAGATGTCTTTTTTGCTCTGCACTATTTCTCCATTCTTTTTCTTTCATGATATGTTCTGCAATCCAAGAGTGCACAAAAATGATGACAAATTACACAAGAAGAGGCCAAGGATGGGGGAAGGAATCATTAGATTTTAACTACTTTGAAATTAAAGAATATCTATACACAAAGAGAAATATCTAATATTGTTTCTTAATATATAAAACTTCGAAAGTAGCCTTCTTTGTTCTAAATTCCAGCAATGTGCTACATTGTTACTAAAATCATGATTGCAGTCGATAGAAAAGCAAATGATTTTCCTTATACGACAGAAGTACAGTAAGCGAAAGAGGTTTTTAATGTATGGGTACAACATGAACAATGAAAGAAAAAAAAATTATACAGTTATTACAGATACACAGAACAAAAGGGAAAATGATCTTTGAGAAAAGTAAATAATTTTAGCGCAGGTACAAAAATGGCACCGAAAGTCAATAAGCAGGTAATTTTAAATGACAAATAAACAAAATAAAGTTTACTGTTAGCTTTGAAGCAGGTGTTATATATAAAACTATCTTAATTCACACACAGAATTAGTGACATAACAGATCAAAAAAGAGCTATACATATATACTTTTATGGCTTTTTTTTTTTTTTTTTTTTTTTTTTTTTTAAGAAAGGGCTCAAAAACACCATTCTAAAAACAGATTTCGAAAAACATCTTGGAAACAAAAGTCATAAACCATCAAATAAATATTTCATTCAGAATTTTAATGCAAGAACCCTTTCTAATTTTAAGTTCTTTACTTAGGTACACTCATCCACGAGAGAGGACAGCTTAGTCTAATGTACAAGAAATTATCCTGTAATATTACCACGTCACTTTAATGAAATTATAGCAATATTTCACTCAGGGAAAGAACATAGTGTCTAGCTGCCCGGAATCGAGCCCCGCTTTAATACAGCAAGCCAAAACACATCAAATGCCATTGAATGATATACCATTTTGAAATGTTGCAAAAAATTTAAATAAAATTTCGTGAATGAGCTAATGCAATTACCTATATACTAAAATTTTGACCAAAAATTCAACAAAACTAAGATACTCTTTTTTTCTTTTGAAGGAATCAAAGTAACATACTAATGTAGGGATGCTCAACTTATTGTACTATAAAACCTAAACATAGGAATGAAATTTTGTCAGCTATGTGAGATGTCCAATACCGAGAAATTCCATAAATTGTAGATTAGAACGTACCTCTCAAAACACAATTCAAATACTTTACTTTTAGTCTTGAAGCAGATGTTCTATATTAAACTGTCTTAGCTCACATACAGAATTAGTAATATAATAGCTCAAAATGTTGTAAGAACCAAACACGCATTATATAAACATTAAAAAAAAAAAAAAAAAATCTACATACATTTATTAGTGTTACGAGGGTTTATTCTGAAATATTATAATGTCACTTGCAGTGAAATGATAGAAATTTTCACTCAGGGAAGGGACATTCTGTCTGGCTGCCTGGGTTCCATCCCAGCTTCTGTTACAAAAGTTTCATAGAAGAATTTTAAAAATCTAGAAACGAAACTTATGAAGAAATTATTGACCATAATTGGTTCTATGATTTAGTCATTCTTACAGACATAATAACTAAAATCTTAAACTTGAGGGGGGAGGGAGAACTAAACTAAAGTTTTTGAATTTAAGGGTATTTTAAATTAATTTTAAATCAGAATTAATTTTGTAAAAATATTACACAAATATAAGGAATATACATTTTTACCATAATGCAATGTACATTTTGCCACATTGAAAATCTGGAGAACTAAAGCGTGAAATATAAGAAAACTGAAACAAACATTTGGAAAATCTCATCGAGCTTAAATTAGTTTCTAAATTAGATGTTTTGAGTGTATTTAAAATTAGGCCAACTACTACGTTCACTTCAAACCCATTACATAAGACTAGTGTTTAAGAAAAATGGTAAAAGATTGCAAATATGTTAACAATTCTACTGATCTAGAAATAGAAATAACTGGTTTTCATCCTAATTAAGATGAAGAATATCACAAAAAGCCATTTGAATAGTCCTAGATCAGAAAAATCATGAACTGTTAAACTTTTAAAAAGATAAATTCCTGCTTTTGATCTACCTAAAAATGTGAAAGAGGATTTTCAACAACAATCTTGTTAAAATCAATGTTCAGATACAGAATAACAAACAAACATCTGGACGACTGCATGGATTTAGCAATAACATCGCATGTACCAGAGGGAGAAAAAAAACTCTCAGAAGAAATGCAATGTTAAATTTCACATTAAAATATGATTTCCCTGTATTTAATTTTCATCTTGCTGAATTTTTTTGTAAATAATACAAAGAGTATACCTTTTCTTTAAGATATTATACCACACATTTTTATACTTTGTGTAATGCACTTATAACTGAAATATTAAAAGTGCAATATATAAATGCAGCTAGCCAAAATTTTATAAACTTAAAATTGGCTCCCATTAAGTTAAAGTTGTTAATAACTGCACCAAGGGAAGGAATGCAATTTTATTTCTTTGTCTGTATTTGGTTTCATTTTCATATAGAAAGATTTAAAAATAGGTTACCTAGGTAACAAAATTTAAACACACATTTTCAGGAAAAATTACAGAATAACAGATTTTGTTTCCCTGAAGACACAACACCTCGCTATTCCAGCTATGATACAGACTGCATACTGTCATAGAGAAATTCCTTTCTTAAACAGGGAATTCATATACTTTAATCTGTTTTTACACAAGTACTGTTTATGACTAATCCATGGTCCAGGAGTAAAATACTTTATAGTACACCCATCTAAATTTTTCTTATTTCCGGTCATCTGTATAGACTGTTTACCTATCACGACTAAACTCCCAATCTGCATTCCAAATAACTCATACAATTCTTCAAGTCATATTTCATAGTCTATCATTTTTAATACCGCAGGTACTTGCTGAGCGCAGACTTGTAAAGCATGATTTCGCGTATAGCAGTACCTTAAAAGATCCCATTTTATTTGTCCACTGCTAGAATTTCATTCATATGTGGTGCAACATTCATCCATCAACACCGGAAAGAATTTATCTGCTACTTTAAACAATTTCCATCGACTGAAAATGAAGTCCGAAAAATCTTACAAATTTCAAAAGCAATCGATGCCGAAGAATTTTCACATATGAAAGACAGAGAAGTCAAACAATGAATCAGAAAATTACAAAAGAAGAATTGGAGTTTTATAAAACCCCTTGATAATAAAAGCGCTCATTATGAAGAAGAGCTTTTAACTGAAGATAAGATGAAGAAATTGTTAAATAACACAAAAAGCAATGTCTGATCTTCTAGCAAAGAATTACCCAATTAAAGAAAAAACATGTGCTCTTTACAGCGGCACGCATACAGTTGCATCAATCATTCTTATAAGCAAAAGACATCAGCTTTCTCAAAAAATATTTCTGTCATGCATTTGCCACAAGAGAACGGAAAGAAGTCCAAAAGAAACTTTCAGAGTGCTTTGCAAAACAAAGTGGAAAGTTATTCTGCAGAATTTTACTTCGATAATAATAAAGCATCTCTGATTTGATTTCAAAATGAATTTTTATTTGTGAAATCAATTTTAAATAGATCTTCGCAAATAGGTTCATAAAACCTCCCAATATGCCAAAATAGTTCAGATTAAGGGAAAAATTTAATAAAGTATGCTTAAAACAACTAATAAAAAGCACATTTTGAGCAGCCTTAAGAGAAGACAATTTGGCCCCACTAACTTTCATTACGAGTACTCATTAAATTTTTATTTACATTTCTTTTTTGTTCAACATTTAACTTTCAATGGTTTTAAGAGAAACAGCACTTGATAGACAGACTCTAAATTCGGAAAAAAACTGAAACAAAATTGGTTTATACACAGGCAGAGTAATTACACTGACCTGTTGGGAAGAGAAGACCCCGTTAGACAAGGAAAATATTAGGCCAGACAGAGAGGAAAATGCTTAGCCTCCTCCTCGTAATGCGAAAGGAGGCCACTTGGGAAAAAATTACACTACAGCAGTAATTTTGAAACCACTAAGAAGCAACAGAACTCTAACAAATCTCAGACTTCTGATAATTATAGTGTGATTAACAGTTCAACCTCACTTCGAATATTACAATACAATATAAAGAAAGAACCAATTCAGACACTTCAATATGGAATTCAAAACCTAAGAAATTAATGCATAGACGCTACCCTAAACATTCAAACATAATGTGAAGCGTTCACGTAAAATAAATAAGTAGTAAAACTCCAATATAAAGCAACATGTGAAAAGGGACCTACAAATTATAACATTCAAGCATTTCTAGTGAAAATAAAGTTAATATAAAACAAGAATTACCAGCCAGAGATGTCTTTTTTGCTCTGCACTATTTCTCCATTCTTTTTCTTTCATGATATGTTCTGCAATCCAAGAGTGCACAAAAATGATGACAAATTACACTAGAAGAGGCCAAGGATGGGGGAAGGAATCATTAGATTTTAACTACTTTGAAATTAAAGAATATCTATACACAAAGAGAAATATCTAATATTGTTTCTTAATATATAAAACTTCGAAAGTAGCCTTCTTTGTTCTAAATTCCAGCAATGTGCTACATTGTTACTAAAATCATGATTGCAGTCGATAGAAAAGCAAATGATTTTCCTTATACGACAGAAGTACAGTAAGCGAAAGAGGTTTTTAATGTATGGGTACAACATGAACAATGAAAGAAAAAAAAAATTATACAGTTATTACAGATACACAGAACAAAAGGGAAAATGATCTTCGAGAAAAGTAAATAATTTTAGCGCAGGTACAAAAATGGCACCGAAAGTCAATAAGCAGGTAATTTTAAATGACAAATAAACAAAATAAACTTTACTGTTAGCTTTGAAGCAGGTGTTATATATAAAACTATCTTAATTCACACACAGAATTAGTGACATAACAGATCAAAAAAGAGCTATACATATATACTTTTATGGCTTTTTTTTTTTTTTTTTTTTTTTTTTTTTTTTTTTTTAAGAAAGGACTCAAAAACACCATTCTAAAAACAGATTTCGAAAAACATCTTGGAAACAAAAGTCATAAACCATCAAATAAATATTTCATTCAGAATTTTAATGCAAGAACCCTTTCTAATTTTAAGTTCTTTACTTAGGTACACTCATCCACGAGAGAGGACAGCTTAGTCTAATGTACAAGAAATTATCCTGTAATATTACCACGTCACTTTAATGAAATTATAGCAATATTTCACTCAGGGAAAGAACATATTGTCTAGCTGCCCGGGATCGAGCCCCGCTTTAATACAGCAAGCCAAAACACATCAAATGCCATTGAATGATATACCATTTTGAAATGTTGCAAAAAATTTAAATAAAATTTCGTGAATGAGCTAATGCAATTACCTATATACTAAAATTTTGACCAAAAATTCAACAAAACTAAGATACTCTTTTTTTCTTTCGAAGGAATCAAAGTAATATACTAATGTAGGGATGCTCAACTTATTGTACTATAAAACCTAAACATAGGAATGAAATTTTGTCAGCTATGTGAGATGTCCAATACCGAGAAATTCCATAAATTGTAGATTAGAACGTACCTCTCAAAACACAATTCAAATACTTTACTTTTAGTCTTGAAGCAGATGTTCTATATTAAACTGTCTTAGCTCACATACAGAATTAGTAATATAATAGCTCAAAATGTTGTAAGAACCAAACACGCATTATATAAACATAAAAATCTATATACATTTATTAGTGTTACGAGGGTTTATTCTGAAATATTATAATGTCACTTGCAGTGAAATGATAGAAATTTTCACTCAGGGAAGGGACATTCTGTCTGGCTGCCTGGGTTCCATCCCAGCTTCTGTTACAAAAGTTTCATAGAAGAATTTTAAAAATCTAGAAACGAAACTTATGAAGAAATTATTGACCATAATTGGTTCTATGATTTAGTCATTCTTACAGACATAATAACTAAAATCTTAAACTTGAGGGGGGAGGGAGAACTAAACTAAAGTTTTTGAATTTAAGGGTATTTTAAATTAATTTTAAATCAGAATTAATTTTGTAAAAATATTACACAAATATAAGGAATATACATTTTTACCATAATGCAATGTACATTTTGCCACTTTGAAAATCTGGAGAACTAAAGCGTGAAATATAAGAAAACTGAAACAAACATTTGGAAAATCTCATCGAGCTTAAATTAGTTTCTAAATTAGATGTTTTGAGTGTATTTAAAATTAGGCCAACTACTACGTTCACTTCAAACCCATTACATAAGACTAGTGTTTAAGAAAAATGGTAAAAGATTGCAAATATGTTAACAATTCTACTGATCTAGAAATAGAAATAACTGGTTTTCATCCTAATTAAGATGAAGAATATCACAAAAAGCCATTTGAATAGTCCTAGATCAGAAAAATCATGAACTGTTAAACTTTTAAAAAGATAAATTCCTGCTTTTGATCTACCTAAAAATGTGAAAGAGGATTTTCAACAACAATCTTGTTAAAATCAATGTTCAGATACAGAATAACAAACAAACATCTGGACGACTGCATGGATTTAGCAATAACATCGCATGTACCAGAGGGAGAAAAAAAACTCTCAGAAGAAATGCAATGTTAAATTTCACATTAAAATATGATTTCCCTGTATTTAATTTTCATCTTGCTGAATTTTTTTGTAAATAATACAAAGAGTATACCTTTTCTTTAAGATATTATACCACACATTTTTATACTTTGTGTAATGCACTTATAACTGAAATATTAAAAGTGCAATATATAATTGCAGCTAGCCAAAATTTTATAAACTTAAAATTGGCTCCCATTAAGTTAAAGTTGTTAATAACTGCACCAAGGGAAGGAATGCAATTTTATTTCTTTGTCTGTATTTGGTTTCATTTTCATATAGAAAGAGTTAAAAATAGGTTACCTAGGTAACAAAATTTAAACACACATTTTCAGGAAAAATTACAGAATAACAGATTTTGTTTCCCTGAAGACACAACACCTCGCTATTCCAGCTATGATACAGACTGCATACTGTCATAGAGAAATTCCTTTCTTAAACAGGGAATTCATATACTTTAATCTGTTTTTACACAAGTACTGTTTATGACTAATCCATGGTCCAGGAGTAAAATACTTTATAGTACACCCATCTAAATTTTTCTTATTTCCGGTCATCTGTATAGACTGTTTACCTATCACGACTAAACTCCCAATCTGCATTCCAAATAACTCATACAATTCTTCAAGTCATATTTCATAGTCTATCATTTTTAATACCGTAGGTACTTGCTGAGCGCAGACTTGTAAAGCATGATTTCGCGTATAGCAGTACCTTAAAAGATCCCATTTTATTTGTCCACTGCTAGAATTTCATTCATATGTGGTGCAACATTCATCCATCAACACCGGAAAGAATTTATCTGCTACTTTAAACAATTTCCATCGACTGAAAATGAAGTCCGAAAAATCTTACAAATTTCAAAAGCAATCGATGCCGAAGAATTTTCACATATGAAAGACAGAGAAGTCAAACAATGAATCAGAAAATTACAAAAGAAGAATTGGAGTTTTATAAAACCCCTTGATAATAAAAGCGCTCATTATGAAGAAGAGCTTTTAACTGAAGATAAGATGAAGAAATTGTTAAATAACACAAAAAGCAATGTCTGATCTTCTAGCGAAGAATTACCCAATTAAAGAAAAAACATGTGCTCTTTACAGCGGCACGCATACAGTTGCATCAATCATTCTTATAAGCAAAAGACATCAGCTTTCTCAAAAAATATTTCTGTCATGCATTTGCCACAAGAGAATGGAAAGAAGTCCAAAAGAAACTTTCAGAGTGCTTTGCAAAACAAAGTGGAAAGTTATTCTGCAGAATTTTACTTCGATAATAATAAAGCATCTCTGATTTGATTTCAAAACGAATTTTTATTTGTGAAATCAATTTTAAATAGATCTTCGCAAATAGGTTCATAAAACCTCCCAATATGCCAAAATAGTTCAGATTAAGGGAAAAATTTAATAAAGTATGCTTAAAACAACTAATACAAAGCACATTTTGAGCAGCCTTAACAGAAGACAATTTGGCCCCACTAACTTTCATTACGAGTACTCATTAAATTTTTATTTACATTTCTTTTTTGTTCAACATTTAACTTTCAATGGTTTTAAGAGAAACAGCACTTGATAGACAGACTCTAAATTCGGAAAAAAACTGAAACAAAATTGGTTTATACACAGGCAGATTAATTACACTGACCTGTTGGGAAGAGAAGACCCCGTTAGACAAGGAAAATATTAGGCCAGACAGAGAGGAAAATGCTTAGCCTCCTCCTCGTAATGCGAAAGGAGGCCACTTGGGAAAAAATTACACTACAGCAGTAATTTTGAAACCACTAAGAAGCAACAGAACTCTAACAAATCTCAGACTTCTGATAATTATAGTGTGATTAACAGTTCAACCTCACTTCGAATATTACAATACAATATAAAGAAAGAACCAATTCAGACACTTCAATATGGAATTCAAAACCTAAGAAATTAATGCATAGACGCTACCCTAAACATTCAAACATAATGTGAAGCGTTCACGTAAAATAAATAAGTAGTAAAACTCCAATATAAAGCAACATGTGAAAAGGGACCTACAAATTATAACATTCAAGCATTTCTAGTGAAAATAAAGTTAATATAAAACAAGAATTACCAGCCACAGATGTCTTTTTGCTCTGCACTATTTCTCCATTCTTTTTCTTTCATGATATGTTCTGCAATCCAAGAGTGCACAAAAATGATGACAAATTACACTAGAAGAGGCCAAGGATGGGGGAAGGAATCATTGGATTTTAACTACTTTAAAATTAAAGAATATCTATACACAAAGAGAAATATCTAATATTGTTTCTTAATATATAAAACTTCGAAAGTAGCCTTCTTTGTTCTAAATTCCAGCAATGTGCTACATTGTTACTAAAATCATGATTGCAGTCGATAGAAAAGCAAATGATTTTCCTTATACGACAGAAGTACAGTAAGCGAAAGAGGTTTTTAATGTATGGGTACAACATGAACAATGAAAGAAAAAAAAAATTATACAGTTATTACAGATACACAGAACAAAAGGGAAAATGATCTTCGAGAAAAGTAAATAATTTTAGCGCAGGTACAAAAATGGCACCGAAAGTCAATAAGAAGGTAATTTTAAATGACAAATAAACAAAATAAACTTTACTTTGAGCTTTGAAGCAGGTGTTATATATAAAACTATCTTAATTCACACACAGAATTAGTGACATAACAGATCAAAAAAGAGCTATACATATATACTTTTATGGCTTTTTTTTTTTTTTTTTTTTTTTAAGAAAGGGCTCAAAAACACCATTCTAAAAACGGATTTCGAAAAACATCTTCGAAACAAAAGTCATAAACCATCAAATAAATATTTCATTCAGAATTTTAATGCAAGAACCCTTTCTAATTTTAAGTTCTTTACTTAGGTACACTCATCCACGAGAGAGGACAGCTTAGTCTAATGTACAAGAAATTATCCTGTAATATTACCACGTCACTTTAATGAAATTATAGCAATATTTCACTCAGGGAAAGAACATAGTGTCTAGCTGCCCGGGATCGGGCCCCGCTTTAATACAGCAAGCCAAAACACATCAAATGCCATTGAATGATATACCATTTTGAAATGTTGCAAAAAATTTAAATAAAATTTCGTGAATGAGCTAATGCAATTACCTATATACTAAAATTTTGACCAAAAATTCAACAAAACTAAGATACTCTTTTTTTCTTTCGAAGGAATCAAAGTCATATACTAATGTAGGGATGCTCAACTTATTGTACTATAAAACCTAAACATAGGAATGAAATTTTGTCAGCTATGTGAGATGTCCAATACCGAGAAATTCCATAAATTGTAGATTAGAACGTACCTCTCAAAACACAATTCAAATACTTTACTTTTAGTCTTGAAGCAGATGTTCTATATTAAACTGTCTTAGCTCACATACAGAATTAGTAATATAATAGCTCAAAATGTTGTAAGAACCAAACACGCATTATATAAACATTAAAAAAAAAAAAAATCTACATACATTTATTAGTGTTACGAGGGTTTATTCTGAAATATTATAATGTCACTTGCAGTGAAATGATAGAAATTTTCACTCAGGGAAGGGACATTCTGTCTGGCTGCCTGGGTTCCATCCCAGCTTCTGTTACAAAAGTTTCATAGAAGAATTTTAAAAATCTAGAAACGAAACTTATGAAGAAATTATTGACCATAATTGGTTCTATGATTTAGTCATTCTTACAGACATAATAACTAAAATCTTAAACTTGAGGGGGAGGGAGAACTAAACTAAAGTTTTTGAATTTAAGGGTATTTTAAATTAATTTTAAATCAGAATTAATTTTGTAAAAATATTACACAAATATAAGGAATATACATTTTTACCATAATGCAATGTACATTTTGCCACTTTGAAAATCTGGAGAACTAAAGCGTGAAATATAAGAAAACTGAAACAAACATTTGGAAAATCTCATCGAGCTTAAATTAGATGTTTTGAGTGTATTTAAAATTAGGCCAACTACTACGTTCACTTCAAACCCATTACATAAGACTAGTGTTTAAGAAAAATGGTAAAAGATTGCAAATATGTTAACAATTCTACTGATCTAGAAATAGAAATAACTGGTTTTCATCCTAATTAAGATGAAGAATATCACAAAAAGCCATTTGAATAGTCCTAGATCAGAAAAATCATGAACTGTTAAACTTTTAAAAAGATAAATTCCTGCTTTTGATCTACCTAAAAATGTGAAAGAGGATTTTCAACAACAATCTTGTTAAAATCAATGTTCAGATACAGAATAACAAACAAACATCTGGACGACTGCATGGATTTAGCAATAACATCGCATGTACCAGAGGGAGAAAAAAAACTCTCAGAAGAAATGCAATGTTAAATTTCACATTAAAATATGATTTCCCTGTATTTAATTTTCATCTTGCTGAATTTTTTTGTAAATAATACAAAGAGTATACCTTTTCTTTAAGATATTATACCACACATTTTTATACTTTGTGTAATGCACTTATAACTGAAATATTAAAAGTGCAATATATAATTGCAGCTAGCCAAAATTTTATAAACTTAAAATTGGCTCCCATTAAGTTAAAGTTGTTAATAACTGCACCAAAATAAGGAATGCAATTTTATTTCTTTGTCTGTATTTGGTTTCATTTTCATATAGAAAGAGTTAAAAATAGGTTACCTAGGTAACAAAATTTAAACACACATTTTCAGGAAAAATTACAGAATAACAGATTTTGTTTCCCTGAAGACACAACACCTCGCTATTCCAGCTATGATACAGACTGCATACTGTCATAGAGAAATTCCTTTCTTAAACAGGGAATTCATATACTTTAATCTGTTTTTACACAAGTACTGTTTATGACTAATCCATGGTCCAGGAGTAAAATACTTTATAGTACACCCACCTAAATTTTTCTTATTTCCGGTCATCTGTATAGACTGTTTACCTATCACGACTAAACTCCCAATCTGCATTCCAAATAACTCATACAATTCTTCAAGTCATATTTCATAGTCTATCATTTTTAATACGGCAGGTACTTGCTGAGCGCAGACTTTTAAAGCATGATTTCGCGTATAGCAGTACCTTAAAAGATCCCATTTTATTTGTCCACTGCTAGAATTTCATTCATACGTGGTGCAACATTCATCCATCAACACCGGAAAGAATTTATCTGCTACTTTAAACAATTTCCATCGACTGAAAATGAAGCCCGAAAAATCTTACAAATTTCAAAAGCAATCGATGCCGAAGAATTTTCACATATGAAAGACAGAGAAGTCAAACAATGAATCAGAAAATTACAAAAGAAGAATTGGGGTTTTATAAAACCCCTTGATAATAAAAGCGCTCATTATGAAGAAGAGCTTTTAACTGAAGATAAGATGAAGAAATTGTTAAATAACACAAAAAGTAATGTCTGATCTTCTAGCGAAGAACTACCCAATTAAAGAAAAAACATGTGCTCTTTACAGCGGCACGCATACAGTTGCATCAATCATTCTTATAAGCAAAAGACATCAGCTTTCTCAAAAAATATTTCTGTCATGCATTTGCCACAAGAGAACGGAAAGAAGTCCAAAAGAAACTTTCAGAGTGCTTTGCAAAACAAAGTGGAAAGTTATTCTGCAGAATTTTACTTCGATAATAATAAAGCATCTCTGATTTGATTTCAAAACGAATTTTTATTTGTGAAATCAATTTTAAATAGATCTTCGCAAATAGGTTCATAAAACCTCCCAATATGCCAAAATAGTTCAGATTAAGGGAAAAATTTAATAAAGTATGCTTAAAACAACTAATAAAAAGCACATTTTGAGCAGCCTTAACAGAAGACAATTTGGCCCCACTAACTTTCATTACGAGTACTCATTAAATTTTTATTTACATTTCTTTTTTGTTCAACATTTAACTTTCAATGGTTTTAAGAGAAACAGCACTTGATAGACAGACTCTAAATTCGGAAAAAAACTGAAACAAAATTGGTTTATACACAGGCAGAGTAATTACACTGACCTGTTGGGAAGAGAAGACCCCGTTAGACAAGGAAAATATTAGGCCAGACAGAGAGGAAAATGCTTAGCCTCCTCCTCGTAATGCGAAAGGAGGCCACTTGGGAAAAAATTACACTACAGCAGTAATTTTGAAACCACTAAGAAGCAACAGAACTCTAACAAATCTCAGACTTCTGATAATTATAGTGTGATTAACAGTTCAACCTCACTTCGAATATTACAATACAATATAAAGAAAGAACCAATTCAGACACTTCAATATGGAATTCAAAACCTAAGAAATTAATGCATAGACGCTACCCTAAACATTCAAACATAATGTGAAGCGTTCACGTAAAATAAATAAGTAGTAAAACTCCAATATAAAGCAACATGTAAAAAGGAACCTACAAATTATAACATTCAAGCATTTCTAGTGAAAATAAAGTTAATATAAAACAAGAATTACCAGCCACAGATGTCTTTTTGCTCTGCACTATTTCTCCATTCTTTTTCTTTCATGATATGTTCTGCAATCCAAGAGTGCACAAAAATGATGACAAATTACACTAGAAGAGGCCAAGGATGGGGGAAGGAATCATTAGATTTTAACTACTTTGAAATTAAAGAATATCTATACACAAAGAGAAATATCTAATATTGTTTCTTAATATATAAAACTTCGAAAGTAGCCTTCTTTGTTCTAAATTCCAGCAATGTGCTACATTGTTACTAAAATAATGATTGCAGTCGATAGAAAAGCAAATGATTTTCCTTATACGACAGAAGTACAGTAAGCGAAAGAGGTTTTTAATGTATGGGTACAACATGAACAATGAAAGAAAAAAAAAATTATACAGTTATTACAGATACACAGAACAAAAGGGAAAATGATCTTCGAGAAAAGTAAATAATTTTAGCGCAGGTACAAAAATGGCACCGAAAGTCAATAAGCAGGTAATTTTAAATGACAAATAAACAAAATAAACTTTACTGTTAGCTTTGAAGCAGGTGTTATATATAAAACTATCTTAATTCACACACAGAATTAGTGACATAACAGATCAAAAAAGAGCTATACATATATACTTTTATGGTTTTTTTTTTTTTTTTTTTTTAAGAAAGGGCTCAAAAACACCATTCTAAAAACAGATTTCGAAAAACATCTTGGAAACAAAAGTCATAAACCATCAAATAAATATTTCATTCAGAATTTTAATGCAAGAACCCTTTCTAATTTTAAGTTCTTTACTTAGGTACACTCATCCACGAGAGAGGACAGCTTAGTCTAATGTACAAGAAATTATCCTGTAATATTACCACGTCACTTTAAAGAAATTATAGCAATATTTCACTCAGGGAAAGAACATATTGTCTAGCTGCCCGGGATCGAGCCCCGCTTTAATAAAGCAAGCCAAAACACATCAAATGCCATTGAATGATATACCATTTTGAAATGTTGCAAAAAATTTAAATAAAATTTCGTGAATGAGCTAATGCAATTACCTATATACTAAAATTTTGACCAAAAATTCAACAAAACTAAGATACTCTTTTTTTCTTTCGAAGGAATCAAAGTCATATACAAATGTAGGGATGCTCAACTTATTGTACTATAAAACCTAAACATAGGAATGAAATTTTGTCAGCTATGTGAGATGTCCAATACCGAGAAATTCCATAAATTGTAGATTAGAACGTACCTCTCAAAACACAATTCAAATACTTTACTTTTAGTCTTGAAGCAGATGTTCTATATTAAACTGTCTTAGCTCACATACAGAATTAGTAATATAATAGCTCAAAATGTTGTAAGAACCAAACACGCATTATATAAACATAAAAATCTACATACATTTATTAGTGTTACGAGGGTTTATTCTGAAATATTATAATGTCACTTGCAGTGAAATGATAGAAATTTTCACTCAGGGAAGGGACATTCTGTCTGGCTGCCTGGGTTCCATCCCAGCTTCTGTTACAAAAGTTTCATAGAAGAATTTTAAAAATCTAGAAACGAAACTTATGAAGAAATTATTGACCATAATTGGTTCTATGATTTAGTCATTCTTACAGACATAATAACTAAAATCTTAAACTTGAGGGGGGAGGGAGAACTAAACTAAAGTTTTTGAATTTAAGGGTATTTTAAATTAATTTTAAATCAGAATTAATTTTGTAAAAATATTACACAAATATAAGGAATATACATTTTTACCATAATGCAATGTACATTTTGCCACTTTGAAAATCTGGAGAACTAAAGCGTGAAATATAAGAAAACTGAAACAAACATTTGGAAAATCTCATCGAGCTTAAATTAGTTTCTAAATTAGATGTTTTGAGTGTATTTAAAATTAGGCCAACTACTACGTTCACTTCAAACCCATTACATAAGACTAGTGTTTAAGAAAAATGGTAAAAGATTGCAAATATGTTAACAATTCTACTGATCTAGAAATAGAAATAACTGGTTTTCATCCTAATTAAGATGAAGAATATCACAAAAAGCCATTTGAATAGTCCTAGATCAGAAAAATCATGAACTGTTAAACTTTTAAAAAGATAAATTCCTGCTTTTGATCTACCTAAAAATGTGAAAGAGGATTTTCAACAACAATCTTGTTAAAATCAATGTTCAGATACAGAATAACAAACAAACATCTGGACGACTGCATGGATTTAGCAATAACATCGCATGTACCAGAGGGAGAAAAAAAAACTCTCAGAAGAAATGCAATGTTAAATTTCACATTAAAATATGATTTCCCTGTATTTAATTTTCATCTTGCTGAATTTTTTTGTAAATAATACAAAGAGTATACCTTTTCTTTAAGATATTATACCACACATTTTTATACTTTGTGTAATGCACTTATAACTGAAATATTAAAAGTGCAATATATAATTGCAGCCAGCCAAAATTTTATAAACTTAAAATTGGCTCCCATTAAGTTAAAGTTGTTAATAACTGCACCAAGGAAAGGAATGCAATTTTATTTCTTTGTCTGTATTTGGTTTCATTTTCATATAGAAAGAGTTAAAAATAGGTTACCTAGGTAACAAAATTTAAACACACATTTTCAGGAAAAATTACAGAATAACAGATTTTGTTTCCCTGAAGACACAACACCTCGCTATTCCAGCTATGATACAGACTGCATACTGTCATAGAGAAATTCCTTTCTTAAACAGGGAATTCATATACTTTAATCTGTTTTTACACAAGTAGTGTTTATGACTAATCCATGGTCCAGGAGTAAAATACTTTATAGTACACCCACCTAAATTTTTCTTATTTCCGGTCATCTGTATAGACTGTTTACCTATCACGACTAAACTCCCAATCTGCATTCCAAATAACTCATACAATTCTTCAAGTCATATTTCATAGTCTATCATTTTTAATACCGCAGGTACTTGCTGAGCGCAGACTTGTAAAGCATGATTTCGCGTATAGCAGTACCTTAAAAGATCCCATTTTATTTGTCCACTGCTAGAATTTCATTCATACGTGGTGCAACATTCATCCATCAACACCGGAAAGAATTTATCTGCTACTTTAAACAATTTCCATCGACTGAAAATGAAGTCCGAAAAATCTTACAAATTTCAAAAGCAATCGATGCCGAAGAATTTTCACATATGAAAGACAGAGAAGTCAAACAATGAATCAGAAAATTACAAAAGAAGAATTGGGGTTTTATAAAACCCCTTGATAATAAAAGCGCTCATTATGAAGAAGAGCTTTTAACTGAAGATAAGATGAAGAAATTGTTAAATAACACAAAAAGCAATGTCTGATCTTCTAGCGAAGAATTACCCAATTAAAGAAAAAACATGTGCTCTTTACAGCGGCACGCATACAGTTGCATCAATCATTCTTATAAGCAAAAGACATCAGCTTTCTCAAAAAATATTTCTGTCATGCATTTGCCACAAGAGAACGGAAAGAAGTCCAAAAGAAACTTTCAGAGTGCTTTGCAAAACAAAGTGGAAAGTTATTCTGCAGAATTTTACTTCGATAATAATAAAGCATCTCTGATTTGATTTCAAAACGAATTTTTATTTGTGAAATCAATTTTAAATAGATCTTCGCAAATAGGTTCATAAAACCTCCCAATATGCCAAAATAGTTCAGATTAAGGGAAAAATTTAATAAAGTATGCTTAAAACAACTAATAAAAAGCACATTTTGAGCAGCCTTAACAGAAGACAATTTGGCCCCACTAACTTTCATTACGAGTACTCATTAAATTTTTATTTACATTTCTTTTTTGTTCAACATTTAACTTTCAATGGTTTTAAGAGAAACAGCACTTGATAGACAGACTCTAAATTCGGAAAAAAACTGAAACAAAATTGGTTTATACACAGGCAGAGTAATTACACTGACCTGTTGGGAAGAGAAGACCCCGTTAGACAAGGAAAATATTAGGCCAGACAGAGAGGAAAATGCTTAGCCTCCTCCTCGTAATGCGAAAGGAGCCCACTTGGGAAAAAATTACACTACAGCAGTAATTTTGAAACCACTAAGAAGCAACAGAACTCTAACAAATCTCAGACTTCTGATAATTATAGTGTGATTAACAGTTCAACCTCACTTCGAATATTACAATACAATATAAAGAAAGAACCAATTCAGACACTTCAATATGGAATTCAAAACCTAAGAAATTAATGCATAGACGCTACCCTAAACATTCAAACATAATGTGAAGCGTTCACGTAAAATAAATAAGTAGTAAAACTCCAATATAAAGCAACATGTGAAAAGGGACCTACAAATTATAACATTCAAGCATTTCTAGTGAAAATAAAGTTAATATAAAACAAGAATTACCAGCCACAGATGTCTTTTCGCTCTGCACTATTTCTCCATTCTTTTTCTTTCATGATATGTTCTGCAATCCAAGAGTGCACAAAAATGATGACAAATTACACTAGAAGAGGCCAAGGATGGGGGAAGGAATCATTAGATTTTAACTACTTTGAAATTAAAGAATATCTATACACAAAGAGAAATATCTAATATTGTTTCTTAATATATAAAACTTCGAAAGTAGCCTTCTTTGTTCTAAATTCCAGCAATGTGCTACATTGTTACTAAAATCATGATTGCAGTCGATAGAAAAGCAAATGATTTTCCTTATACGACAGAAGTACAGTAAGCGAAAGAGGTTTTTAATGTATGGGTACAACATGAACAATGAAAGAAAAAAAAATTATACAGTTATTACAGATACACAGAACAAAAGGGAAAATGATCTTCGAGAAAAGTAAATAATTTTAGCGCAGGTACAAAAATGGCACCGAAAGTCAATAAGCAGGTAATTTTAAATGACAAATAAACAAAATAAACTTTACTGTTAGCTTTGAAGCAGGTGTTATATATAAAACTATCTTAATTCACACACAGAATTAGTGACATAACAGATCAAAAAAGAGCTATACATATATACTTTTATGGCTTTTTTTTTTTTTTTTTTTTTTAAGAAAGGGCTCAAAAACACCATTCTAAAAACAGATTTCGAAAAACATCTTGGAAACAAAAGTCATAAACCATCAAATAAATATTTCATTCAGAATTTTAATGCAAGAACCCTTTCTAATTTTAAGTTCTTTACTTAGGTACACTCATCCACGAGAGAGGACAGCTTAGTCTAATGTACAAGAAATTATCCTGTAATATTACCACGTCACTTTAATGAAATTATAGCAATATTTCACTCAGGGAAAGAACATATTGTCTAGCTGCCCGGGATCGAGCCCCGCTTTAATACAGCAAGCCAAAACACATCAAATGCCATTGAATGATATACCATTTTGAAATGTTGCAAAAAATTTAAATAAAATTTCGTGAATGAGCTAATGCAATTACCTATATACTAAAATTTTGACCAAAAATTCAACAAAACTAAGATACTCTTTTTTTCTTTCGAAGGAATCAAAGTCATATACTAACGTAGGGATGCTCAACTTATTGTACTATAAAACCTAAACATAGGAATGAAATTTTGTCAGCTATGTGAGATGTCCAATACCGAGAAATTCCATAAATTGTAGATTAGAACGTACCTCTCAAAACACAATTCAAATACTTTACTTTTAGTCTTGAAGCAGATGTTCTATATTAAACTGTCTTAGCTCACATACAGAATTAGTAATATAATAGCTCAAAATGTTGTAAGAACCAAACACGCATTATATAAACATTAAAAAAAAAAAAAATCTACATACATTTATTAGTGTTACGAGGGTTTATTCTGAAATATTATAATGTCACTTGCAGTGAAATGATAGAAATTTTCACTCAGGGAAGGGACATTCTGTCTGGCTGCCTGGGTTCCATCCCAGCTTCTGTTACAAAAGTTTCATAGAAGAATTTTAAAAATCTAGAAACGAAACTTATGAAGAAATTATTGACCATAATTGGTTCTATGATTTAGTCATTCTTACAGACATAATAACTAAAATCTTAAACTTGAGGGGGGAGGGAGAACTAAACTAAAGTTTTTGAATTTAAGGGTATTTTAAATTAATTTTAAATCAGAATTAATTTTGTAAAAATATTACTCAAATATAAGGAATATACATTTTTACCATAATGCAATGTACATTTTGCCACTTTGAAAATCTGGAGAACTAAAGCGTGAAATATAAGAAAACTGAAACAAACATTTGGAAAATCTCATCGAGGTTAAATTAGTTTCTAAATTAGATGTTTTGAGTGTATTTAAAATTAGGCCAACTACTACGTTCACTTCAAACCCATTACATAAGACTAGTGTTTAAGAAAAATGGTAAAAGATTGCAAATATGTTAACAATTCTACTGATCTAGAAATAGAAATAACTGGTTTTCATCCTAATTAAGATGAAGAATATCACAAAAAGCCATTTGAATAGTCCTAGATCAGAAAAATCATGAACTGTTAAACTTTTAAAAAGATAAATTCCTGCTTTTGATCTACCTAAAAATGTGAAAGAGGATTTTCAACAACAATCTTGTTAAAATCAATGTTCAGATACAGAATAACAAACAAACATCTGGACGACTGCATGGATTTAGCAATAACATCGCATGTACCAGAGGGAGAAAAAAAACTCTCAGAAGAAATGCAATGTTAAATTTCACATTAAAATATGATTTCCCTGTATTTAATTTTCATCTTGCTGAATTTTTTTGTAAATAATACAAAGAGTATACCTTTTCTTTAAGATATTATACCACACATTTTTATACTTTGTGTAATGCACTTATAACTGAAATATTAAAAGTGCAATATATAATTGCAGCTAGCCAAAATTTTATAAACTTAAAATTGGCTCCCATTAAGTTAAAGTTGTTAATAACTGCACCAAGGGAAGGAATGCAATTTTATTTCTTTGTCTGTATTTGGTTTCATTTTCATATAGAAAGAGTTAAAAATAGGTTACCTAGGTAACAAAATTTAAACACACATTTTCAGGAAAAATTACAGAATAACAGATTTTGTTTCCCTGAAGACACAACACCTCGCTATTCCAGCTATGATACAGACTGCATACTGTCATAGAGAAATTCCTTTCTTAAACAGGGAATTCATATACTTTAATCTGTTTTTACACAAGTACTGTTTATGACTAATCCATGGTCCAGGAGTAAAATACTTTATAGTACACCCATCTAAATTTTTCTTATTTCCGGTCATCTGTATAGACTGTTTACCTATCACGACTAAACTCCCAATCTGCATTTCAAATAACTCATACAATTCTTCAAGTCATATTTCATAGTCTATCATTTTTAATACCGCAGGTACTTGCTGAGCGCAGACTTGTAAAGCATGATTTCGCGTATAGCAGTACCTTAAAAGATCCCATTTTATTTGTCCACTGCTAGAATTTCATTCATACATGGTGCAACATTCATCCATCAACACCGGAAAGAATTTATCTGCTACTTTAAACAATTTCCATCGACTGAAAATGAAGTCCGAAGAATCTTACAAATTTCAAAAGCAATCGATGCCGAAGAATTTTCACATATGAAAGACAGAGAAGTCAAACAATGAATCAGAAAATTACAAAAGAAGAATTGGGGTTTTATAAAACCCATTGATAATAAAAGCGCTCATTATGAAGAAGAGCTTTTAACTGAAGATAAGATGAAGAAATTGTTAAATAACACAAAAAGCAATGTCTGATCTTCTAGCGAAGAATTACCCAATTAAAGAAAAAACATGTGCTCTTTACAGCGGCACGCATACAGTTGCATCAATCATTCTTATAAGCAAAAGACATCAGCTTTCTCAAAAAATATTTCTGTCATGCATTTGCCACAAGAGAACGGAAAGAAGTCCAAAAGAAACTTTCAGAGTGCTTTGCAAAACAAAGTGGAAAGTTATTCTGCAGAATTTTACTTCGATAATAATAAAGCATCTCTGATTTGATTTCAAAACGAATTTTTATTTGTGAAATCAATTTTAAATAGATCTTCGCAAATAGGTTCATAAAACCTCCCAATATGCCAAAATAGTTCAGATTAAGGGAAAAATTTAATAAAGTATGCTTAAAACAACTAATAAAAAGCACATTTTGAGCAGCCTTAACAGAAGACAATTTGGCCCCACTAACTTTCATTACGAGTACTCATTAAATTTTTATTTACATTTCTTTTTTGTTCAACATTTAACTTTCAATGGTTTTAAGAGAAACAGCACTTGATAGACAGACTCTAAATTCGGAAAAAAACTGAAACAAAATTGGTTTATACACAGGCAGAGTAATTACACTGACCTGTTGGGAAGAGAAGACCCCGTTAGACAAGGAAAATATTAGGCCAGACAGAGAGGAAAATGCTTAGCCTCCTCCTCATAATGCGAAAGGAGGCCACTTGGGAAAAAATTACACTACAGCAGTAATTTTGAAACCACTAAGAAGCAACAGAACTCTAACAAATCTCAGACTTCTGATAATTATAGTGTGATTAACAGTTCAACCTGACTTCGAATATTACAATACAATATAAAGAAAGAACCAATTCAGACACTTCAATATGGAATTCAAAACCTAAGAAATTAATGCATAGACGCTACCCTAAACATTCAAACATAATGTGAAGCGTTCACGTAAAATAAATAAGTAGTAAAACTCCAATATAAAGCAACATGTAAAAAGGGACCTACAAATTATAACATTCAAGCATTTCTAGTGAAAATAAAGTTAATATAAAACAAGAATTACCAGCCACAGATGTCTTTTTGCTCTGCACTATTTCTCCATTCTTTTTCTTTCATGATATGTTCTGCAATCCAAGAGTGCACAAAAATGATGACAAATTACACTAGAAGAGGCCAAGGATGGGGGAAGGAATCATTAGATTTTAACTACTTTGAAATTAAAGAATATCTATACACAAAGAGAAATATCTAATATTGTTTCTTAATATATAAAACTTCGAAAGTAGCCTTCTTTGTTCTAAATTCCAGCAATGTGCTACATTGTTACTAAAATCATGATTGCAGTCGATAGAAAAGCAAATGATTTTCCTTATACGACAGAAGTACAGTAAGCGAAAGAGGTTTATAATGTATGGGTACAACATGAACAATGAAAGAAAAAAAAAATTATACAGTTATTACAGATACACAGAACAAAAGGGAAAATGATCTTCGAGAAAAGTAAATAATTTTAGCGCAGGTACAAAAATGGCACCGAAAGTCAATAAGCAGGTAATTTTAAATGACAAATAAACAAAATAAACTTTACTGTTAGCTTTGAAGCAGGTGTTATATATAAAACTATCTTAATTCACACACAGAATTAGTGACATAACAGATCAAAAAAGAGCTATACATATATACTTTTATGGCTTTTTTTTTTTTTTTTTTTTTAAGAAAGGGCTCAAAAACACCATTCTAAAAACAGATTTCGAAAAACATCTTGGAAACAAAAGTCATAAACCATCAAATAAATATTTCATTCAGAATTTTAATGCAAGAACCCTTTCTAATTTTAAGTTCTTTACTTAGGTACACTCATCCACGAGAGAGGACAGCTTAGTCTAATGTACAAGAAATTATCCTGTAATATTACCACGTCACTTTAATGAAATTATAGCAATATTTCACTCAGGGAAAGAACATATTGTCTAGCTGCCCGGGATCGAGCCCCGCTTTAATACAGCAAGCCAAAACACATCAAATGCCATTGAATGATATACCATTTTGAAATGTTGCAAAAAATTTAAATAAAATTTCGTGAATGAGCTAATGCAATTACCTATATACTAAAATTTTGACCAAAAATTCAACAAAACTAAGATACTCTTTTTTTCTTTCGAAGGAATCAAAGTCATATACTAACGTAGGGATGCTCAACTTATTGTACTATAAAACCTAAACATAGGAATGAAATTTTGTCAGCTATGTGAGATGTCCAATACCGAGAAATTCCATAAATTGTAGATTAGAACGTACCTCTCAAAACACAATTCAAATACTTTACTTTTAGTCTTGAAGCAGATGTTCTATATTAAACTGTCTTAGCTCACATACAGAATTAGTAATATAATAGCTCAAAATGTTGTAAGAACCAAACACGCATTATATAAACATTAAAAAAAAAAAAAATCTACATACATTTATTAGTGTTACGAGGGTTTATTCTGAAATATTATAATGTCACTTGCAGTGAAATGATAGAAATTTTCACTCAGGGAAGGGACATTCTGTCTGGCTGCCTGGGTTCCATCCCAGCTTCTGTTACAAAAGTTTCATAGAAGAATTTTAAAAATCTAGAAACGAAACTTATGAAGAAATTATTGACCATAATTGGTTCTATGATTTAGTCATTCTTACAGACATAATAACTAAAATCTTAAACTTGAGGGGGGAGGGAGAACTAAACTAAAGTTTTTGAATTTAAGGGTATTTTAAATTAATTTTAAATCAGAATTAATTTTGTAAAAATATTACTCAAATATAAGGAATATACATTTTTACCATAATGCAATGTACATTTTGCCACTTTGAAAATCTGGAGAACTAAAGCGTGAAATATAAGAAAACTGAAACAAACATTTGGAAAATCTCATCGAGGTTAAATTAGTTTCTAAATTAGATGTTTTGAGTGTATTTAAAATTAGGCCAACTACTACGTTCACTTCAAACCCATTACATAAGACTAGTGTTTAAGAAAAATGGTAAAAGATTGCAAATATGTTAACAATTCTACTGATCTAGAAATAGAAATAACTGGTTTTCATCCTAATTAAGATGAAGAATATCACAAAAAGCCATTTGAATAGTCCTAGATCAGAAAAATCATGAACTGTTAAACTTTTAAAAAGATAAATTCCTGCTTTTGATCTACCTAAAAATGTGAAAGAGGATTTTCAACAACAATCTTGTTAAAATCAATGTTCAGATACAGAATAACAAACAAACATCTGGACGACTGCATGGATTTAGCAATAACATCGCATGTACCAGAGGGAGAAAAAAAACTCTCAGAAGAAATGCAATGTTAAATTTCACATTAAAATATGATTTCCCTGTATTTAATTTTCATCTTGCTGAATTTTTTTGTAAATAATACAAAGAGTATACCTTTTCTTTAAGATATTATACCACACATTTTTATACTTTGTGTAATGCACTTATAACTGAAATATTAAAAGTGCAATATATAATTGCAGCTAGCCAAAATTTTATAAACTTAAAATTGGCTCCCATTAAGTTAAAGTTGTTAATAACTGCACCAAGGGAAGGAATGCAATTTTATTTCTTTGTCTGTATTTGGTTTCATTTTCATATAGAAAGAGTTAAAAATAGGTTACCTAGGTAACAAAATTTAAACACACATTTTCAGGAAAAATTACAGAATAACAGATTTTGTTTCCCTGAAGACACAACACCTCGCTATTCCAGCTATGATACAGACTGCATACTGTCATAGAGAAATTCCTTTCTTAAACAGGGAATTCATATACTTTAATCTGTTTTTACACAAGTACTGTTTATGACTAATCCATGGTCCAGGAGTAAAATACTTTATAGTACACCCATCTAAATTTTTCTTATTTCCGGTCATCTGTATAGACTGTTTACCTATCACGACTAAACTCCCAATCTGCATTTCAAATAACTCATACAATTCTTCAAGTCATATTTCATAGTCTATCATTTTTAATACCGCAGGTACTTGCTGAGCGCAGACTTGTAAAGCATGATTTCGCGTATAGCAGTACCTTAAAAGATCCCATTTTATTTGTCCACTGCTAGAATTTCATTCATACATGGTGCAACATTCATCCATCAACACCGGAAAGAATTTATCTGCTACTTTAAACAATTTCCATCGACTGAAAATGAAGTCCGAAGAATCTTACAAATTTCAAAAGCAATCGATGCCGAAGAATTTTCACATATGAAAGACAGAGAAGTCAAACAATGAATCAGAAAATTACAAAAGAAGAATTGGGGTTTTATAAAACCCATTGATAATAAAAGCGCTCATTATGAAGAAGAGCTTTTAACTGAAGATAAGATGAAGAAATTGTTAAATAACACAAAAAGCAATGTCTGATCTTCTAGCGAAGAATTACCCAATTAAAGAAAAAACATGTGCTCTTTACAGCGGCACGCATACAGTTGCATCAATCATTCTTATAAGCAAAAGACATCAGCTTTCTCAAAAAATATTTCTGTCATGCATTTGCCACAAGAGAACGGAAAGAAGTCCAAAAGAAACTTTCAGAGTGCTTTGCAAAACAAAGTGGAAAGTTATTCTGCAGAATTTTACTTCGATAATAATAAAGCATCTCTGATTTGATTTCAAAACGAATTTTTATTTGTGAAATCAATTTTAAATAGATCTTCGCAAATAGGTTCATAAAACCTCCCAATATGCCAAAATAGTTCAGATTAAGGGAAAAATTTAATAAAGTATGCTTAAAACAACTAATAAAAAGCACATTTTGAGCAGCCTTAACAGAAGACAATTTGGCCCCACTAACTTTCATTACGAGTACTCATTAAATTTTTATTTACATTTCTTTTTTGTTCAACATTTAACTTTCAATGGTTTTAAGAGAAACAGCACTTGATAGACAGACTCTAAATTCGGAAAAAAACTGAAACAAAATTGGTTTATACACAGGCAGAGTAATTACACTGACCTGTTGGGAAGAGAAGACCCCGTTAGACAAGGAAAATATTAGGCCAGACAGAGAGGAAAATGCTTAGCCTCCTCCTCATAATGCGAAAGGAGGCCACTTGGGAAAAAATTACACTACAGCAGTAATTTTGAAACCACTAAGAAGCAACAGAACTCTAACAAATCTCAGACTTCTGATAATTATAGTGTGATTAACAGTTCAACCTGACTTCGAATATTACAATACAATATAAAGAAAGAACCAATTCAGACACTTCAATATGGAATTCAAAACCTAAGAAATTAATGCATAGACGCTACCCTAAACATTCAAACATAATGTGAAGCGTTCACGTAAAATAAATAAGTAGTAAAACTCCAATATAAAGCAACATGTAAAAAGGGACCTACAAATTATAACATTCAAGCATTTCTAGTGAAAATAAAGTTAATATAAAACAAGAATTACCAGCCACAGATGTCTTTTTGCTCTGCACTATTTCTCCATTCTTTTTCTTTCATGATATGTTCTGCAATCCAAGAGTGCACAAAAATGATGACAAATTACACTAGAAGAGGCCAAGGATGGGGGAAGGAATCATTAGATTTTAACTACTTTGAAATTAAAGAATATCTATACACAAAGAGAAATATCTAATATTGTTTCTTAATATATAAAACTTCGAAAGTAGCCTTCTTTGTTCTAAATTCCAGCAATGTGCTACATTGTTACTAAAATCATGATTGCAGTCGATAGAAAAGCAAATGATTTTCCTTATACGACAGAAGTACAGTAAGCGAAAGAGGTTTTTAATGTATGGGTACAACATGAACAATGAAAGAAAAAAAAAATTATACAGTTATTACAGATACACAGAACAAAAGGGAAAATGATCTTCGAGAAAAGTAAATAATTTTAGCGCAGGTACAAAAATGGCACCGAAAGTCAATAAGCAGGTAATTTTAAATGACAAATAAACAAAATAAACTTTACTGTTAGCTTTGAAGCAGGTGTTATATATAAAACTATCTTAATTCACACACAGAATTAGTGACATAACAGATCAAAAAAGAGCTATACATATATACTTTTATGGCTTTTTTTTTTTTTTTTTTTTTAAGAAAGGGCTCAAAAACACCATTCTAAAAACAGATTTCGAAAAACATCTTGGAAACAAAAGTCATAAACCATCAAATAAATATTTCATTCAGAATTTTAATGCAAGAACCCTTTCTAATTTTAAGTTCTTTACTTAGGTACACTCATCCACGAGAGAGGACAGCTTAGTCTAATGTACAAGAAATTATCCTGTAATATTACCATGTCACTTTAATGAAATTATAGCAATATTTCACTCAGGGAAAGAACATATTGTCTAGCTGCCCGGGATCGAGCCCCGCTTTAATACAGCAAGCCAAAACACATCAAATGCCATTGAATGATATACCATTTTGAAATGTTGCAAAAAATTTAAATAAAATTTCGTGAATGAGCTAATGCAATTACCTATATACTAAAATTTTGACCAAAAATTCAACAAAACTAAGATACTCTTTTTTTCTTTCGAAGGAATCAAAGTCATATACTAATGTAGGGATGCTCAACTTATTGTACTATAAAACCTAAACATAGGAATGAAATTTTGTCAGCTATGTGAGATGTCCAATACCGAGAAATTCCATAAATTGTAGATTAGAACATACCTCTCAAAACACAATTCAAATACTTTACTTTTAGTCTTGAAGCAGATGTTCTATATTAAACTGTCTTAGCTCACATACAGAATTAGTAATATAATAGCTCAAAATGTTGTAAGAACCAAACACGCATTATATAAACATTAAAAAAAAAAAAAAATCAACATACATTTATTAGTGTTAAGAGGGTTTATTCTGAAATATTATAATGTCACTTGCAGTGAAATGATAGAAATTTTCACTCAGGGAAGGGACATTCTGTCTGGCTGCCTGGGTTCCATCCCAGCTTCTGTTACAAAAGTTTCATAGAAGAATTTTAAAAATCTAGAAACGAAACTTATGAAGAAATTATTGACCATAATTGGTTCTATGATTTAGTCATTCTTACAGACATAATAACTAAAATCTTAAACTTGAGGGGGGAGGGAGAACTAAAGTTTTTGAATTTAAGGGTATTTTAAATTAATTTTAAATCAGAATTAATTTTGTAAAAATATTACACAAATATAAGGAATATACATTTTTACCATAATGCAATGTACATTTTGCCACTTTGAAAATCTGGAGAACTAAAGCGTGAAATATAAGAAAACTGAAACAAACATTTGGAAAATCTCATCGAGCTTAAATTAGTTTCTAAATTAGATGTTTTGAGTGTATTTAAAATTAGGCCAACTACTACGTTCACTTCAAACCCATTACATAAGACTAGTGTTTAAGAAAAATGGTAAAAGATTGCAAATATGTTAACAATTCTACTGATCTAGAAATAGAAATAACTGGTTTTCATCCTAATTAAGATGAAGAATATCACAAAAAGCCATTTGAATAGTCCTAGATCAGAAAAATCATGAACTGTTAAACTTTTAAAAAGATAAATTCCTGCTTTTGATCTACCTAAAAATGTGAAAGAGGATTTTCAACAACAATCTTGTTAAAATCAATGTTCAGATACAGAATAACAAACAAACATCTGGACGACTGCATGGATTTAGCAATAACATCGCATGTACCAGAGGGAGAAAAAAAACTCTCAGAAGAAATGCAATGTTAAATTTCACATTAAAATATGATTTCCCTGTATTTAATTTTCATCTTGCTGAATTTTTTTGTAAATAATACAAAGAGTATACCTTTTCTTTAAGATATTATACCACACATTTTTATACTTTGTGTAATGCACTTATAACTGAAATATTAAAAGTGCAATATATAATTGCAGCTAGCCAAAATTTTATAAACTTAAAATTGGCTCCCATTAAGTTAAAGTTGTTAATAACTGCACCAAGGGAAGGAATGCAATTTTATTTCTTTGTCTGTATTTGGTTTCATTTTCATATAGAAAGAGTTAAAAATAGGTTACCTAGGTAACAAAATTTAAACACACATTTTCAGGAAAAATTACAGAATAACAGATTTTGTTTCCCTGAAGACACAACACCTCGCTATTCCAGCTATGATACAGACTGCATACTGTCATAGAGAAATTCCTTTCTTAAACAGGGAATTCATATACTTTAATCTGTTTTTACACAAGTACTGTTTATGACTAATCCATGGTCCAGGAGTAAAATACTTTATAGTACACCCATCTAAATTTTTCTTATTTCCGGTCATCTGTATAGACTGTTTACCTATCACGACTAAACTCCCAATCTGCATTCCAAATAACTCATACAATTCTTCAAGTCATATTTCATAGTCTATCATTTTTAATACCGCAGGTACTTGCTGAGCGCAGACTTGTAAAGCATGATTTCGGGTATAGCAGTACCTTAAAAGATCCCATTTTATTTGTCCACTGCTAGAATTTCATTCATACGTGGTGCAACATTCATCCATCAACACCGGAAAGAATTTATCTGCTACTTTAAACAATTTCCATCGACTGAAAATGAAGTCCGAAAAATCTTACAAATTTCAAAAGCAATCGATGCCGAAGAATTTTCACATATGAAAGACAGAGAAGTCAAACAATGAATCAGAAAATTACAAAAGAAGAATTGGGGTTTTATAAAACCCCTTGATAATAAAAGCGCTCATTATGAAGAAGAGCTTTTAACTGAAGATAAGATGAAGAAATTGTTAAATAACACAAAAAGCAATGTCTGATCTTCTAGCGAAGAATTACCCAATTAAAGAAAAAACATGTGCTCTTTACAGCGGCACGCATACAGTTGCATCAATCATTCTTATAAGCAAAAGACATCAGCTTTCTCAAAAAATATTTCTGTCATGCATTTGCCACAAGAGAACGGAAAGAAGTCCAAAAGAAACTTTCAGAGTGCTTTGCAAAACAAAGTGGAAAGTTATTCTGCAGAATTTTACTTCGATAATAATAAAGCATCTCTGATTTGATTTCAAAACGAATTTTTATTTGTGAAATCAATTTTAAATAGATCTTCGCAAATAGGTTCATAAAACCTCCCAATATGCCAAAATAGTTCAGATTAAGGGAAAAATTTAATAAAGTATGCTTAAAAAAACTAATAAAAAGCACATTTTGAGCAGCTTTAACAGAAGACAATTTGGCCCCACTAACTTTCATTACGAGTACTCATTAAATTTTTATTTACATTTCTTTTTTGTTCAACATTTAACTTTCAATGGTTTTAAGAGAAACAGCACTTGATAGACAGACTCTAAATTCGGAAAAAAACTGAAACAAAATTGGTTTATACACAGGCAGAGTAATTACACTGACCTGTTGGGAAGAGAAGACCCCGTTAGACAAGGAAAATATTAGGCCAGACAGAGAGGAAAATGCTTAGCCTCCTCCTCGTAATGCGAAAGGAGGCCACTTGGGAAAAAATTACACTACAGCAGTAATTTTGAAACCACTAAGAAGCAACAGAACTCTAACAAATCTCAGACTTCTGATAATTATAGTGTGATTAACAGTTCAACCTCACTTCGAATATTACAATACAATATAAAGAAAGAACCAATTCAGACACTTCAATATGGAATTCAAAACCTAAGAAATTAATGCATAGACGCTACCCTAAACATTCAAACATAATGTGAAGCGTTTACGTAAAATAAATAAGTAGTAAAACTCCAATATAAAGCAACATGTGAAAACGGACCTACAAATTATAACATTCAAGCATTTCTAGTGAAAATAAAGTTAATATAAAACAAGAATTACCAGCCACAGATGTCTTTTTGCTCTGCACTATTTCTCCATTCTTTTTCTTTCATGATATGTTCTGCAATCCAAGAGTGCACAAAAATGATGACAAATTACACTAGAAGAGGCCAAGGATGGGGGAAGGAATCATTAGATTTTAACTACTTTGAAATTAAAGAATATCTATACACAAAGAGAAATATCTAATATTGTTTCTTAATATATAAAACTTCGAAAGTAGCCTTCTTTGTTCTAAATTCCAGCAATGTGCTACATTGTTACTAAAACCATGATTGCAGTCGATAGAAAAGCAAATGATTTTCCTTATACGACAGAAGTACAGTAAGCGAAAGAGGTTTTTAATGTATGGGTACAACATGAACAATGAAAGAAAAAAAAAATTATACAGTTATTACAGATACACAGAACAAAAGGGAAAATGATCTTCGAGAAAAGTAAATAATTTTAGCGCAGGTACAAAAATGGCACCGAAAGTCAATAAGCAGGTAATTTTAAATGACAAATAAACAAAATAAACTTTACTGTTAGCTTTGAAGCAGGTGTTATATATAAAACTATCTTAATTCACACACAGAATTAGTGACATAACAGATCAAAAAAGAGCTATACATATATACTTTTATGGCTTTTTTTTTTTTTTTTTTTTTTTTTTAAGAAAGGGCTCAAAAACACCATTCTAAAAACAGATTTCGAAAAACATCTTGGAAACAAAAGTCATAAACCATCAAATAAATATTTCATTCAGAATTTTAATGCAAGAACCCTTTCTAATTTTAAGTTCTTTACTTAGGTACACTCATCCACGAGAGAGGACAGCTTAGTCTAATGTACAAGAAATTATCCTGTAATATTACCACGTCACTTTAATGAAATTATAGCAATATTTCACTCAGGGAAAGAACATATTGTCTAGCTGCCCGGGATCGAGCCCCGCTTTAATACAGCAAGCCAAAACACATCAAATGCCATTGAATGATATACCATTTTGAAATGTTGCAAAAAATTTAAATAAAATTTCGTGAATGAGCTAATGCAATTACCTATATACTAAAATTTTGACCAAAAATTCAACAAAACTAAGATACTCTTTTTTTCTTTCGAAGGAATCAAAGTCATATACTAATGTAGGGATGCTCAACTTATTGTACTATAAAACCTAAACATAGGAATGAAATTTTGTCAGCTATGTGAGATGTCCAATACCGAGAAATTCCATAAATTGTAGATTAGAACGTACCTCTCAAAACACAATTCAAATACTTTACTTTTAGTCTTGAAGCAGATGTTCTATATTAAACTGTCTTAGCTCACATACAGAATTAGTAATATAATAGCTCAAAATGTTGTAAGAACCAAACACGCATTATATAAACATTAAAAAAAAAAAAAAAATCTACATACATTTATTAGTGTTACGAGGGTTTATTCTGAAATATTATAATGTCACTTGCAGTGAAATGATAGAAATTTTCACTCAGGGAAGGGACATTCTGTCTGGCTGCCTGGGTTCCATCCCAGCTTCTGTTACAAAAGTTTCATAGAAGAATTTTAAAAATCTAGAAACGAAACTTATGAAGAAATTATTGACCGTAATTGGTTCTATGATTTAGTCATTCTTACAGACATAATAACTAAAATCTTAAACTTGAGGGGGGAGGGAGAACTAAACTAAAGTTTTTGAATTTAAGGGTATTTTAAATTAATTTTAAATCAGAATTAATTTTGTAAAAATATTACACAAATATAAGGAATATACATTTTTACCATAATGCAATGTACATTTTGCCACTTTGAAAATCTGGAGAACTAAAGCGTGAAATATAAGAAAACTGAAACAAACATTTGGAAAATCTCATCGAGCTTAAATTAGTTTCTAAATTAGATGTTTTGAGTATATTTAAAATTAGGCCAACTACTACGTTCACTTCAAACCCATTACATAAGACTAGTGTTTAAGAAAAATGGTAAAAAATTGCAAATATGTTAACAATTCTACTGATCTAGAAATAGAAATAACTGGTTTTCATCCTAATTAAGATGAAGAATATCACAAAAAGCCATTTGAATAGTCCTAGATCAGAAAAATCATGAACTGTTAAACTTTTAAAAAGATAAATTCCTGCTTTTGATCTACCTAAAAATGTGAAAGAGGATTTTCAACAACAATCTTGTTAAAATCAATGTTCAGATACAGAATAACAAACAAACATCTGGACGACTGCATGGATTTAGCAATAACATCGCATGTACCAGAGGGAGAAAAAAAACTCTCAGAAGAAATGCAATGTTAAATTTCACATTATAATATGATTTCCCTGTATTTAATTTTCGTCTTGCTGAATTTTTTTGTAAATAATACAAAGAGTATACATTTTCTTTAAGATATTATACCACACATTTTTATACTTTGTGTAATGCACTCATAACTGAAATATTAAAAGTGCAATATATAATTGCAGCTAGCCAAAATTTTATAAACTTAAAATAGGCTCCCATTAAGTTAAAGTTGTTAATAACTGCACCAAGGGAAGGAATGCAATTTTATTTCTTTGTCTGTATTTGGTTTCATTTTCATATAGAAAGATTTAAAAATAGGTTACCTAGGTAACAAAATTTAAACACACATTTTCAGGAAAAATTACAGAATAACAGATTTTGTTTCCCTGAAGACACAACACCTCGCTATTCCAGCTATGATACAGACTGCATACTGTCATAGAGAAATTCCTTTCTTAAACAGGGAATTCATATACTTTAATCTGTTTTTACACAAGTACTGTTTATGACTAATCCATGGTCCAGGAGTAAAATACTTTATAGTACACCCATCTAAATTTTTCTTATTTCCGGTCATCTGTATAGACTGTTTACCTATCACGACTAAACTCCCAATCTGCATTCCAAATAACTCATACAATTCTTCAAGTCATATTTCATAGTCTATTATTTTTAATACCGCAGGTACTTGCTGAGCGCAGACTTGTAAAGCATGATTTCGCGTATAGCAGTACCTTAAAAGATCCCATTTTATTTGTCCACTGCTAGAATTTCATTCATATGTGGTGCAACATTCATCCATCAACACCGGAAAGAATTTATCTGCTACTTTAAACAATTTCCATCGACTGAAAATGAAGTCCGAAATATCTTACAAATTTCAAAAGCAATCGATGCCGAAGAATTTTCACACATGAAAGACAGAGAAGTCAAACAATGAATCAGAAAATTACAAAAGAAGAATTGGGGTTTTATAAAACCCCTTGATAATAAAAGCGCTCATTATGAAGAAGAGCTTTTAACTGAAGATAAGATGAAGAAATTGTTAAATAACACAAAAAGCAATGTCTGATCTTCTAGCGAAGAATTACCCAATTAAAGAAAAAACATGTGCTCTTTACAGCGGCACGCATACAGTTGCATCAATCATTCTTATAAGCAAAAGACATCAGCTTTCTCAAAAAATATTTCTGTCATGCATTTGCCACAAGAGAACGGAAAGAAGTCCAAAAGAAACTTTCAGAGTGCTTTGCAAAACAAAGTGGAAAGTTATTCTGCAGAATTTTACTTCGATAATAATAAAACATCTCTGATTTGATTTCAAAACGAATTTTTATTTGTGAAATCAATTTTAAATAGATCTTCGCAAATAGGTTCATAAAACCTCCCAACATGCCAAAATAGTTCAGATTAAGGGAAAAATTTAATAAAGTATGCTTAAAACAACTAATAAAAAGCACATTTTGAGCAGCCTTAACAGAAGACAATTTGGCCCCACTAACTTTCATTACGAGTACTCATTAAATTTTTATTTACATTTCTTTTTTGTTCAACATTTAACTTTCAATGGTTTTAAGAGAAACAGCACTTGATAGACAGACTCTAAATTCGGAAAAAAACTGAAACAAAATTGGTTTATACACAGGCAGAGTAATTACACTGACCTGTTGGGAAGAGAAGACCCCGTTAGACAAGGAAAATATTAGGCCAGACAGAGAGGAAAATGCTTAGCCTCCTCCTCGTAATGCGAAAGGAGGCCACTTGGGAAAAAATTACACTACAGCAGTAATTTTGAAACCACTAAGAAGCAACAGAACTCTAACAAATCTCAGACTTCTGATAATTATAGTGTGATTAACAATTCAACCTAACTTCGAATATTACAATACAATATAAAGAAAGAACCAATTCAGACACTTCAATATGGAATTCAAAACCTAAGAAATTAATGCATAGACGCTACCCTAAACATTCAAACATAATGTGAAGCGTTCACGTAAAATAAATAAGTAGTAAAACTCCAATATAAAGCAACATGTGAAAAGGGACCTACAAATTATAACATTCAAGCATTTCTAGTGAAAATAAAGTTAATATAAAACAAGAATTACCAGCCACAGATGTCTTTTTGCTCTGCACTATTTCTCCATTCTTTTTCTTTCATGATATGTTCTGCAATCCAAGAGTGCACAAAAATGATGACAAATTACACTAGAAGAGGCCAAGGATGGGGGAAGGAATCATTAGATTTTAACTACTTTGAAATTAAAGAATATCTATACACAAAGAGAAATATCTAATATTGTCTCTTAATATATAAAACTTCGAAAGTAGCCTTCTTTGTTTTAAATTCCAGCAATGTGCTACATTGTTACTAAAATCATGATTGCAGTCGATAGAAAAGCAAATGATTTTCCTTATACGACAGAAGTACAGTAAGCGAAAGAGGTTTTTAATGTATGGGTACAACATGAACAATGAAAGAAAAAAAAATTATACAGTTATTACAGATACACAGAACAAAAGGGAAAATAATCTTCGAGAAAAGTAAATAATTTTAGCGCAGGTACAAAAATGGCACCGAAAGTCAATAAGCAGGTAATTTTAAATGACAAATAAACAAAATAAACTTTACTGTTAGCTTTGAAGCAGGTGTTATATATAAAACTATCTTAATTCACACACAGAATTAGTGACATAACAGATCAAAAAAGAGCTATACATATATACTTTTATGGCTTTTTTTTTTTTTTTTTAAGAAAGGGCTCAAAAACACCATTCTAAAAACAGATTTCGAAAAACATCTTGGAAACAAAAGTCATAAACCATCAAATAAATATTTCATTCAGAATTTTAATGCAAGAACCCTTTCTAATTTTAAGTTCTTTACTTAGGTACACTCATCCACGAGAGAGGACAGCTTAGTCTAATGTACAAGAAATTATCCTGTAATATTACCACGTCACTTTAATGAAATTATAGCAATATTTCACTCAGGGAAAGAACATATTGTCTAGCTGCCCGGGATCGAGCCCCGCTTTAATACAGCAAGCCAAAACACATCAAATGCCATTGAATGATATACCATTTTGAAATGTTGCAAAAAATTTAAATAAAATTTCGTGAATGAGCTAATGCAATTACCTATATACTAAAATTTTGACCAAAAATTCAACAAAACTAAGATACTCTTTTTTTCTTTCGAAGGAATCAAAGTCATATACTAATGTAGGGATGCTCAACATATTGTACTATAAAACCTAAACATAGGAATGAAATTTTGTCAGCTATGTGAGATGTCCAATACCGAGAAATTCCATAAATTGTAGATTAGAACGTACCTCTCAAAACACAATTCAAATACTTTACTTTTAGTCTTGAAGCAGATGTTCTATATTAAACTGTCTTAGCTCACATACAGAATTAGTAATATAATAGCTCAAAATGTTGTAAGAACCAAACACGCATTATATAAACATTAAAAAAAAAAAAAAAAATCTACATACATTTATTAGTGTTACGAGGGTTTATTCTGAAATATTATAATGTCACTTGCAGTGAAATGATAGAAATTTTCACTCAGGGAAGGGACATTCTGTCTGGCTGCCTGGGTTCCATCCCAGCTTCTGTTACAAAAGTTTCATAGAAGAATTTTAAAAATCTAGAAACGAAACTTATGAAGAAATTATTGACCGTAATTGGTTCTATGATTTAGTCATTCTTACAGACATAATAACTAAAATCTTAAACTTGAGGGGGGAGGGAGAACTAAACTAAAGTTTTTGAATTTAAGGGTACTTTAAATTAATTTTAAATCAGAATTAATTTTGTAAAAATATTACACAAATATAAGGAATATACATTTTTACCATAATGCAATGTACATTTTGCCACTTTGAAAATCTGGAGAACTAAAGCGTGAAATATAAGAAAACTGAAACAAACATTTGGAAAATCTCATCGAGCTTAAATTAGTTTCTAAATTAGATGTTTTGAGTATATTTAAAATTAGGCCAACTACTACGTTCACTTCAAACCCATTACATAAGACTAGTGTTTAAGAAAAATGGTAAAAAATTGCAAATATGTTAACAATTCTACTGATCTAGAAATAGAAATAACTGGTTTTCATCCTAATTAAGATGAAGAATATCACAAAAAGCCATTTGAATAGTCCTAGATCAGAAAAATCATGAACTGTTAAACTTTTAAAAAGATAAATTCCTGCTTTTGATCTACCTAAAAATGTGAAAGAGGATTTTCAACAACAATCTTGTTAAAATCAATGTTCAGATACAGAATAACAAACAAACATCTGGACGACTGCATGGATTTAGCAATAACATCGCATGTACCAGAGGGAGAAAAAAAACTCTCAGAAGAAATGCAATGTTAAATTTCACATTATAATATGATTTCCCTGTATTTAATTTTCGTCTTGCTGAATTTTTTTGTAAATAATACAAAGAGTATACATTTTCTTTAAGATATTATACCACACATTTTTATACTTTGTGTAATGCACTCATAACTGAAATATTAAAAGTGCAATATATAATTGCAGCTAGCCAAAATTTTATAAACTTAAAATTGGCTCCCATTAAGTTAAAGTTGTTAATAACTGCACCAAGGGAAGGAATGCAATTTTATTTCTTTGTCTGTATTTGGTTTCATTTTCATATAGAAAGATTTAAAAATAGGTTACCTAGGTAACAAAATTTAAACACACATTTTCAGGAAAAATTACAGAATAACAGATTTTGTTTCCCTGAAGACACAACACCTCGCTATTCCAGCTATAATACAGACTGCATACTGTCATAGAGAAATTCCTTTCTTAAACAGGGAATTCATATACTTTAATCTGTTTTTACACAAGTACTGTTTATGACTAATCCATGGTCCAGGAGTAAAATACTTTATAGTACACCCATCTAAATTTTTCTTATTTCCGGTCATCTGTATAGACTGTTTACCTATCATGACTAAACTCCCAATCTGCATTCCAAATAACTCATACAATTCTTCAAGTCATATTTCATAGTCTATCATTTTTAATACCGCAGGTACTTGCTGAGCGCAGACTTGTAAAGCAAGATTTCGCGTATAGCAGTACCTTAAAAGATCCCATTTTATTTGTCCACTGCTAGAATTTCATTCATACGTGGTGCAACATTCATCCATCAACACCAGAAAGAATTTATCTGCTACTTTAAACAATTTCCATCGACTGAAAATGAAGTCCGAAAAATCTTACAAATTTCAAAAGCAATCGATGCCGAAGAATTTTCACATATGAAAGACAGAGAAGTCAAACAATGAATCAGAAAATTACAAAAGAAGAATTGGGGTTTTATAAAACCCCTTGATAATAAAAGCGCTCATTATGAAGAAGAGCTTTTAACTGAAGATAAGATGAAGAAATTGTTAAATAACACAAAAAGCAATGTCTGATCTTCTAGCGAAGAATTACCCAATTAAAGAAAAAACATGTGCTCTTTACAGCGGCACGCATACAGTTGCATCAATCATTCTTATAAGCAAAAGACATCAGCTTTCTCAAAAAATATTTCTGTCATGCATTTGCCACAAGAGAACGGAAAGAAGTCCAAAAGAAACTTTCAGAGTGCTTTGCAAAACAAAGTGGAAAGTTATTCTGCAGAATTTTACTTCGATAATAATAAAACATCTCTGATTTGATTTCAAAACGAATTTTTATTTGTGAAATCAATTTTAAATAGATCTTCGCAAATAGGTTCATAAAACCTCCCAACATGCCAAAATAGTTCAGATTAAGGGAAAAATTTAATAAAGTATGCTTAAAACAACTAATAAAAAGCACATTTTGAGCAGCCTTAACAGAAGACAATTTGGCCCCACTAACTTTCATTACGAGTACTCATTAAATTTTTATTTACATTTCTTTTTTGTTCAACATTTAACTTTCAATGGTTTTAAGAGAAACAGCACTTGATAGACAGACTCTAAATTCGGAAAAAAACTGAAACAAAATTGGTTTATACACAGGCAGAGTAATTACACTGACCTGTTGGGAAGAGAAGACCCCGTTAGACAAGGAAAATATTAGGCCAGACAGAGAGGAAAATGCTTGGCCTCCTCCTCGTAATGCGAAAGGAGGCCACTTGGGAAAAAATTACACTACAGCAGTAATTTTGAAACCACTAAGAAGCAACAGAACTCTAACAAATCTCAGACTTCTGATAATTATAGTGTGATTAACAGTTCAACCTCACTTCGAATATTACAATACAATATAAAGAAAGAACCAATTCAGACACTTCAATATGGAATTCAAAACCTAAGAAATTAATGCATAGACGCTACCCTAAACATTCAAACATAATGTGAAGCGTTCATGTAAAATAAATAAGTAGTAAAACTCCAATATAAAGCAACATGTGAAAAGGGACCTACAAATTATAACATTCAAGCATTTCTAGTGAAAATAAAGTTAATATAAAACAAGAATTACCAGCCACAGATGTCTTTTTGCTCTGCACTATTTCTCCATTCTTTTTCTTTCATGATATGTTCTGCAATCCAAGAGTGCACAAAAATGATGACAAATTACACTAGAAGAGGCCAAGGATGGGGGAAGGAATCATTAGATTTTAACTACTTTGAAATTAAAGAATATCTATACACAAAGAGAAATATCTAATATTGTTTCTTAATATATAAAACTTCGAAAGTAGCCTTCTTTGTTTTAAATTCCAGCAATGTGCTACATTGTTACTAAAATCATGATTGCAGTCGATAGAAAAGCAAATGATTTTCGTTCTACGACAGAAGTACAGTAAGCGAAAGAGGTTTTTAATGTATGGGTACAACATGAACAATGAAAGAAAAAAAAATTATACAGTTATTACAGATACACAGAACAAAAGGGAAAATAATCTTGGAGAAAAGTAAATAATTTTAGCGCAGGTACAAAAATGGCACCGAAAGTCAATAAGCAGGTAATTTTAAATGACAAATAAACAAAATAAACTTTACTGTTAGCTTTGAAGCAGGTGTTATATATAAAACTATCTTAATTCACACACAGAATTAGTGACATAACAGATCAAAAAAGAGTAAGAATCAAACTCGCAATATATTGACATTAAAAGAGCTATACATATATACTTTTATGGCTTTTTTTTTTTTTTTTTTTTTAAGAAAGGGCTCAAAAACACCATTTTAAAAACAGATTTCGAAAAACATCTTGGAAACAAAAGTCATAAACCATCAAATAAATATTTCATTCAGAATTTTAATGCAAGAACCCTTTCTAATTTTAAGTTCTTTACTTAGGTACACTCATCCACGAGAGAGGACAGCTTAGTCTAATGTACAAGAAATTATCCTGTAATATTACCACGTCACTTTAATGAAATTATAGCAATATTTCACTCAGGGAAAGAACATATAGCTGCCCGGGATCGAGCCCCGCTTTAATACAGCAAGCCAAAACACATCAAACGCCATTGAATGATATACCATTTTGAAATGTTGCAAAAAATTTAAATAAAATTTCGTGAATGAGCTAATGCAATTACCTATATACTAAAATTTTGACCAAAAATTCAACAAAACTAAGATACTCTTTTTTTCTTTCGAAGGAATCAAAGTCATATACTAATGTAGGGATGCTCAACTTATTGTACTATAAAACCTAAACATAGGAATGAAATTTTGTCAGCTATGTGAGATGTCCAATACCGAGAAATTCCATAAATTGTAGATTAGAACGTACCTCTCAAAACACAATTCAAATACTTTACTTTTAGTCTTGAAGCAGATGTTCTATATTAAACTGTCTTAGCTCACATACAGAATTAGTAATATAATAGCTCAAAATGTTGTAAGAACCAAACACGCATTATATAAACATTAAAAAAAAAAAAAAAATCTACATACATTTATTAGTGTTACGAGGGTTTATTCTGAAATATTATAATGTCACTTGCAGTGAAATGATAGAAATTTTCACTCAGGGAAGGGGCATTCTGTCTGGCTGCCTGGGTTCCATCCCAGCTTCTGTTACAAAAGTTTCATAGAAGAATTTTAAAAATCTAGAAACGAAACTTACGAAGAAATTATTGACCATAATTGGTTCTATGATTTAGTCATTCTTACAGACATAATAACTAAAATCTTAAACTTGAGGGGGGAGGGAGAACTAAACTAAAGTTTTTGAATTTAAGGGTATTTTAAATTAATTTTAAATCAGAATTAATTTTGTAAAAATATTACACAAATATAAGGAATATACATTTTTACCATAATGCAATGTACATTTTGCCACTTTGAAAATCTGGAGAACTAAAGCGTGAAATATAAGAAAACTGAAACAAACATTTGGAAAATCTCATCGAGCTTAAATTAGTTTCTAAATTAGATGTTTTGAGTGTATTTAAAATTAGGCCAACTACTACGTTCACTTCAAACCCATTACATAAGACTAGTGTTTAAGAAAAATGGTAAAAGATTGCAAATATGTTAACAATTCTACTGATCTAGAAATAGAAATAACTGGTTTTCATCCTAATTAAGATGAAGAATATCACAAAAAGCCATTTGAATAGTCCTAGATCAGAAAAATCATGAACTGTTAAACTTTTAAAAAGATAAATTCCTGCTTTTGATCTACCTAAAAATGTGAAAGAGGATTTTCAACAACAATCTTGTTAAAATCAATGTTCAGATACAGAATAACAAACAAACATCTGGACGACTGCATGGATTTAGCAATAACATCGCATGTACCAGAGGGAGAAAAAAAACTCTCAGAAGAAATGCAATGTTAAATTTCACATTATAATATGATTTCCCTGTATTTAATTTTTGTCTTGCTGAATTTTTTTGTAAATAATACAAAGAGTATACATTTTCTTTAAGATATTATACCACACATTTTTATACTTTGTGTAATGCACTCATAACTGAAATATTAAAAGTGCAATATATAATTGCAGCTAGCCAAAATTTTATAAACTTAAAATTGGCTCCCATTAAGTTAAAGTTGTTAATAACTGCACCAAGGGAAGGAATGCAATTTTATTTCTTTGTCTGTATTTGGTTTCATTTTCATATAGAAAGATTTAAAAATAGGTTACCTAGGTAACAAAATTTAAACATACATTTTCAGGAAAAATTACAGAATAACAGATTTTGTTTCCCTGAAGACACAAAACCTCGCTATTCCAGCTATGATACAGACTGCATACTGTCATAGAGAAATTCCTTTCTTAAACAGGGAATTCATATATTTTAATCTGTTTTTACACAAGTACTGTTTATGACTAATCCATGGTCCAGGAGTAAAATACTTTATAGTACACCCATCTAAATTTTTCTTATTTCCGGTCATCTGTATAGACTGTTTACCTATCACGACTAAACTCCCAATCTGCATTCCAAATAACTCATACAATTCTTCAAGTCATATTTCATAGTCTATCATTTTTAATACCGCAGGTACTTGCTGAGCGCAGACTTGTAAAGCATGATTTCGCGTATAGCAGTACCTTAAAAGATCCCATTTTATTTGTCCACTGCTAGAATTTCATTCATACGTGGTGCAACATTCATCCATCAACACCAGAAAGAATTTATCTGCTACTTTAAACAATTTCCATCGACTGAAAATGAAGTCCGAAAAATCTTACAAATTTCAAAAGCAATCGATGCCGAAGAATTTTCACATATGAAAGACAGAGAAGTCAAACAATGAATCAGAAAATTACAAAAGAAGAATTGGGGTTTTATAAAACCCCTTGATAATAAAAGCGCTCATTATGAAGAAGAGCTTTTAACTGAAGATAAGATGAAGAAATTGTTAAATAACACAAAAAGCAATGTCTGATCTTCTAGCGAAGAATTACCCAATTAAAGAAAAAACATGTGCTCTTTACAGCGGCACGCATACAGTTGCATCAATCATTCTTATAAGCAAAAGACATCAGCTTTCTCAAAAAATATTTCTGTCATGCATTTGCCACAAGAGAACGGAAAGAAGTCCAAAAGAAACTTTCAGAGTGCTTTGCAAAACAAAGTGGAAAGTTATTCTGCAGAATTTTACTTCGATAATAATAAAGCATCTCTGATTTGATTTCAAAACGAATTTTTATTTGTGAAATCAATTTTAAATAGATCTTCGCAAATAGGTTCATAAAACCTCCCAACATGCCAAAATAGTTCAGATTAAGGGAAAAATTTAATAAAGTATGCTTAAAACAACTAATAAAAAGCACATTTTGAGCAGCCTTAACAGAAGACAATTTGGCCCCACTAACTTTCATTACGAGTACTCATTAAATTTTTATTTACATTTCTTTTTTGTTCAACATTTAACTTTCAATGGTTTTAAGAGAAACAGCACTTGATAGACAGACTCTAAATTCGGAAAAAAACTGAAACAAAATTGGTTTATACACAGGCAGAGTAATTACACTGACCTGTTGGGAAGAGAAGACCCCGTTAGACAAGGAAAATGCTTAGCCTCCTCCTCGTAATGCGAAAGGAGGCCACTTGGGAAAAAATTACACTACAGCAGTAATTTTGAAACCACTAAGAAGCAACAGAACTCTAACAAATCTCAGACTTCTGATAATTATAGTGTGATTAACAGTTCAACCTCACTTCGAATATTACAATACAATATAAAGAAAGAACCAATTCAGACACTTCAATATGGAATTCAAAACCTAAGAAATTAATGCATAGACGCTACCCTAAACATTCAAACATAATGTGAAGCGTTCATGTAAAATAAATAAGTAGTAAAACTCCAATATAAAGCAACATGTGAAAAGGGACCTACAAATTATAACATTCAAGCATTTCTAGTGAAAATAAAGTTAATATAAAACAAGAATTACCAGCCACAGATGTCTTTTTGCTCTGCACTATTTCTCCATTCTTTTTCTTTCATGATATGTTCTGCAATCCAAGAGTGCACAAAAATGATGACAAATTACACTAGAAGAGGCCAAGGATGGGGGAAGGAATCATTAGATTTTAACTACTTTGAAATTAAAGAATATCTATACACAAAGAGAAATATCTAATATTGTTTCTTAATATAAAAAACTTCGAAAGTAGCCTTCTTTGTTTTAAATTCCAGCAATGTGCTACATTGTTACTAAAATCATGATTGCAGTCGATAGAAAAGCAAATGATTTTCCTTATACGACAGAAGTACAGTAAGCGAAAGAGGTTTTTAATGTATGGGTACAACATGAACAATGAAAGAAAAAAAAATTATACAGTTATTACAGATACACAGAACAAAAGGGAAAATAATCTTGGAGAAAAGTAAATAATTTTAGCGCAGGTACAAAAATGGCACCGAAAGTCAATAAGCAGGTAATTTTAAATGACAAATAAACAAAATAAACTTTACTGTTAGCTTTGAAGCAGGTGTTATATATAAAACTATCTTAATTCACACACAGAATTAGTGACATAACAGATCAAAAAAGAGTAAGAATCAAACTCGCAATATATTGACATTAAAAGAGCTATACATATATACTTTTATGGCTTTTTTTTTTTTTTTTTTTTTTTAAGAAAGGGCTCAAAAACACCATTTTAAAAACAGATTTCGAAAAACATCTTGGAAACAAAAGTCATAAACCATCAAATAAATATTTCATTCAGAATTTTAATGCAAGAACCCTTTCTAATTTTAAGTTCTTTACTTAGGTACACTCATCCACGAGAGAGGACAGCTTAGTCTAATGTACAAGAAATTATCCTGTAATATTACCACGTCACTTTAATGAAATTATAGCAATATTTCACTCAGGGAAAGAACATATAGCTGCCCGGGATCGAGCCCCGCTTTAATACAGCAAGCCAAAACACATCAAACGCCATTGAATGATATACCATTTTGAAATGTTGCAAAAAATTTAAATAAAATTTCGTGAATGAGCTAATGCAATTACCTATATACTAAAATTTTGACCAAAAATTCAACAAAACTAAGATACTCTTTTTTTCTTTCGAAGGAATCAAAGTCATATACTAATGTAGGGATGCTCAACTTATTGTACTATAAAACCTAAACATAGGAATGAAATTTTGTCAGCTATGTGAGATGTCCAATACCGAGAAATTCCATAAATTGTAGATTAGAACGTACCTCTCAAAACACAATTCAAATACTTTACTTTTAGTCTTGAAGCAGATGTTCTATATTAAACTGTCTTAGCTCACATACAGAATTAGTAATATAATAGCTCAAAATGTTGTAAGAACCAAACACGCATTATATAAACATTAAAAAAAAAAAAAAAATCTACATACATTTATTAGTGTTACGAGGGTTTATTCTGAAATATTATAATGTCACTTGCAGTGAAATGATAGAAATTTTCACTCAGGGAAGGGGCATTCTGTCTGGCTGCCTGGGTTCCATCCCAGCTTCTGTTACAAAAGTTTCATAGAAGAATTTTAAAAATCTAGAAACGAAACTTATGAAGAAATTATTGACCATAATTGGTTCTATGATTTAGTCATTCTTACAGACATAATAACTAAAATCTTAAACTTGAGGGGGGAGGGAGAACTAAACTAAAGTTTTTGAATTTAAGGGTATTTTAAATTAATTTTAAATCAGAATTAATTTTGTAAAAATATTACACAAATATAAGGAATATACATTTTTACCATAATGCAATGTACATTTTGCCACTTTGAAAATCTGGAGAACTAAAGCGTGAAATATAAGAAAACTGAAACAAACATTTGGAAAATCTCATCGAGCTTAAATTAGTTTCTAAATTAGATGTTTTGAGTGTATTTAAAATTAGGCCAACTACTACGTTCACTTCAAACCCATTACATAAGACTAGTGTTTAAGAAAAATGGTAAAAAATTGCAAATATAATAACAATTCTACTGATCTAGAAATAGAAATAACTGGTTTTCATCCTAATTAAGATGAAGAATATCACAAAAAGCCATTTGAATAGTCCTAGATCAGAAAAATCATGAACTGTTAAACTTTTAAAAAGATAAATTCCTGCTTTTGATCTACCTAAAAATGTGAAAGAGGATTTTCAACAACAATCTTGTTAAAATCAATGTTCAGATACAGAATAACAAACAAACATCTGGACGACTGCATGGATTTAGCAATAACATCGCATGTACCAGAGGGAGAAAAAAAACTCTCAGAAGAAATGCAATGTTAAATTTCACATTAAAATATGATTTCCCTGTATTTAATTTTCGTCTTGCTGAATTTTTTTGTAAATAATACAAAGAGTATACATTTTCTTTAAGATATTATACCACACATTTTTATACTTTGTGTAATGCACTTATAACTGAAATATTAAAAGTGCAATATATAATTGCAGCTAGCCAAAATTTTATAAACTTAAAATTGGCTCCCATTAAGTTAAAGTTGTTAATAACTGCACCAAGGGAAGGAATGCAATTTTATTTCTTTGTCTGTATTTGGTTTCATTTTCATATAGAAAGATTTAAAAATAGGTTACCTAGGTAACAAAATTTAAACACACATTTTCAGGAAAAATTACAGAATAACAGATTTTGTTTCCCTGAAGACACAACACCTCGCTATTCCAGCTATGATACAGACTGCATACTGTCATAGAGAAATTCCTTTCTTAAACAGGGAATTCATATATTTTAATCTGTTTTTACACAAGTACTGTTTATGACTAATCCATGGTCCAGGAGTAAAATACTTTATAGTACACCCATCTAAATTTTTCTTATTTCCGGTCATCTGTATAGACTGTTTACCTATCACGACTAAACTCCCAATCTGCATTCCAAATAACTCATACAATTCTTCAAGTCATATTTCATAGTCTATCATTTTTAATACCGCAGGTACTTGCTGAGCGCAGACTTGTAAAGCAAGATTTCGCGTATAGCAGTACCTTAAAAGATCCCATTTTATTTGTCCACTGCTAGAATTTCATTCATACGTGGTGCAACATTCATCCATCAACACCAGAAAGAATTTATCTGCTACTTTAAACAATTTCCATCGACTGAAAATGAAGTCCGAAAAATCTTACAAATTTCAAAAGCAATCGATGCCGAAGAATTTTCACATATGAAAGACAGAGAAGTCAAACAATGAATCAGAAAATTACAAAAGAAGAATTGGGGTTTTATAAAACCCCTTGATAATAAAAGCGCTCATTATGAAGAAGAGCTTTTAACTGAAGGTAAGATGAAGAAATTGTTAAATAACACAAAAAGCAATGTCTGATCTTCTAGCGAAGAATTACCCAATTAAAGAAAAAACATGTGCTCTTTACAGCGGCACGCATACAGTTGCATCAATCATTCTTATAAGCAAAAGACATCAGCTTTCTCAAAAAATATTTCTGTCATGCATTTGCCACAAGAGAACGGAAAGAAGTCCAAAAGAAACTTTCAGAGTGCTTTGCAAAACAAAGTGGAAAGTTATTCTGCAGAATTTTACTTCGATAATAATAAAGCATCTCTGATTTGATTTCAAAACGAATTTTTATTTGTGAAATCAATTTTAAATAGATCTTCGCAAATAGGTTCATAAAACCTCCCAACATGCCAAAATAGTTCAGATTAAGGGAAAAATTTAATAAAGTATGCTTAAAACAACTAATAAAAAGCACATTTTGAGCAGCCTTAACAGAAGACAATTTGGCCCCACTAACTTTCATTACGAGTACTCATTAAATTTTTATTTACATTTCTTTTTTGTTCAACATTTAACTTTCAATGGTTTTAAGAGAAACAGCACTTGATAGACAGACTCTAAATTCGGAAAAAAACTGAAACAAAATTGGTTTATACACAGGCAGAGTAATTACACTGACCTGTTGGGAAGAGAAGACCCCGTTAGACAAGGAAAATACTAGGCCAGACAGAGAGGAAAATGCTTAGCCTCCTCCTCGTAATGCGAAAGGAGGCCACTTGGGAAAAAATTACACTACAGCAGTAATTTTGAAACCACTAAGAAGCAACAGAACTCTAACAAATCTCAGACTTCTGATAATTATAGTGTGATTAACAGTTCAACCTCACTTCGAATATTACAATACAATATAAAGAAAGAACCAATTCAGACACTTCAATATGGAATTCAAAACCTAAGAAATTAATGCATAGACGCTACCCTAAACATTCAAACATAATGTGAAGCGTTCATGTAAAATAAATAAGTAGTAAAACTCCAATATAAAGCAACATGTGAAAAGGGACCTACAAATTATAACATTCAAGCATTTCTAGTGAAAATAAAGTTAATATAAAACAAGAATTACCAGCCACAGATGTCTTTTTGCTCTGCACTATTTCTCCATTCTTTTTCTTTCATGATATGTTCTGCAATCCAAGAGTGCACAAAAATGATGACAAATTACACTAGAAGAGGCCAAGGATGGGGGAAGGAATCATTAGATTTTAACTACTTTGAAATTAAAGAATATCTATACACAAAGAGAAATATCTAATATTGTTTCTTAATATAAAAAACTTCGAAAGTAGCCTTCTTTGTTTTAAATTCCAGCAATGTGCTACATTGTTACTAAAATCATGATTGCAGTCGATAGAAAAGCAAATGATTTTCCTTATACGACAGAAGTACAGTAAGCGAAAGAGGTTTTTAATGTATGGGTACAACATGAACAATGAAAGAAAAAAAAATTATACAGTTATTACAGATACACAGAACAAAAGGGAAAATAATCTTGGAGAAAAGTAAATAATTTTAGCGCAGGTACAAAAATGGCACCGAAAGTCAATAAGCAGGTAATTTTAAATGACAAATAAACAAAATAAACTTTACTGTTAGCTTTGAAGCAGGTGTTATATATAAAACTATCTTAATTCACACACAGAATTAGTGACATAACAGATCAAAAAAGAGTAAGAATCAAACTCGCAATATATTGACATTAAAAGAGCTATACATATATACTTTTATGGCTTTTTTTTTTTTTTTTTTTTTTTAAGAAAGGGCTCAAAAACACCATTTTAAAAACAGATTTCGAAAAACATCTTGGAAACAAAAGTCATAAACCATCAAATAAATATTTCATTCAGAATTTTAATGCAAGAACCCTTTCTAATTTTAAGTTCTTTACTTAGGTACACTCATCCACGAGAGAGGACAGCTTAGTCTAATGTACAAGAAATTATCCTGTAATATTACCACGTCACTTTAATGAAATTATAGCAATATTTCACTCAGGGAAAGAACATATAGCTGCCCGGGATCGAGCCCCGCTTTAATACAGCAAGCCAAAACACATCAAACGCCATTGAATGATATACCATTTTGAAATGTTGCAAAAAATTTAAATAAAATTTCGTGAATGAGCTAATGCAATTACCTATATACTAAAATTTTGACCAAAAATTCAACAAAACTAAGATACTCTTTTTTTCTTTCGAAGGAATCAAAGTCATATACTAATGTAGGGATGCTCAACTTATTGTACTATAAAACCTAAACATAGGAATGAAATTTTGTCAGCTATGTGAGATGTCCAATACCGAGAAATTCCATAAATTGTAGATTAGAACGTACCTCTCAAAACACAATTCAAATACTTTACTTTTAGTCTTGAAGCAGATGTTCTATATTAAACTGTCTTAGCTCACATACAGAATTAGTAATATAATAGCTCAAAATGTTGTAAGAACCAAACACGCATTATATAAACATTAAAAAAAAAAAAAAAATCTACATACATTTATTAGTGTTACGAGGGTTTATTCTGAAATATTATAATGTCACTTGCAGTGAAATGATAGAAATTTTCACTCAGGGAAGGGGCATTCTGTCTGGCTGCCTGGGTTCCATCCCAGCTTCTGTTACAAAAGTTTCATAGAAGAATTTTAAAAATCTAGAAACGAAACTTATGAAGAAATTATTGACCATAATTGGTTCTATGATTTAGTCATTCTTACAGACATAATAACTAAAATCTTAAACTTGAGGGGGGAGGGAGAACTAAACTAAAGTTTTTGAATTTAAGGGTATTTTAAATTAATTTTAAATCAGAATTAATTTTGTAAAAATATTACACAAATATAAGGAATATACATTTTTACCATAATGCAATGTACATTTTGCCACTTTGAAAATCTGGAGAACTAAAGCGTGAAATATAAGAAAACTGAAACAAACATTTGGAAAATCTCATCGAGCTTAAATTAGTTTCTAAATTAGATGTTTTGAGTGTATTTAAAATTAGGCCAACTACTACGTTCACTTCAAACCCATTACATAAGACTAGTGTTTAAGAAAAATGGTAAAAAATTGCAAATATAATAACAATTCTACTGATCTAGAAATAGAAATAACTGGTTTTCATCCTAATTAAGATGAAGAATATCACAAAAAGCCATTTGAATAGTCCTAGATCAGAAAAATCATGAACTGTTAAACTTTTAAAAAGATAAATTCCTGCTTTTGATCTACCTAAAAATGTGAAAGAGGATTTTCAACAACAATCTTGTTAAAATCAATGTTCAGATACAGAATAACAAACAAACATCTGGACGACTGCATGGATTTAGCAATAACATCGCATGTACCAGAGGGAGAAAAAAAACTCTCAGAAGAAATGCAATGTTAAATTTCACATTAAAATATGATTTCCCTGTATTTAATTTTCGTCTTGCTGAATTTTTTTGTAAATAATACAAAGAGTATACATTTTCTTTAAGATATTATACCACACATTTTTATACTTTGTGTAATGCACTTATAACTGAAATATTAAAAGTGCAATATATAATTGCAGCTAGCCAAAATTTTATAAACTTAAAATTGGCTCCCATTAAGTTAAAGTTGTTAATAACTGCACCAAGGGAAGGAATGCAATTTTATTTCTTTGTCTGTATTTGGTTTCATTTTCATATAGAAAGATTTAAAAATAGGTTACCTAGGTAACAAAATTTAAACACACATTTTCAGGAAAAATTACAGAATAACAGATTTTGTTTCCCTGAAGACACAACACCTCGCTATTCCAGCTATGATACAGACTGCATACTGTCATAGAGAAATTCCTTTCTTAAACAGGGAATTCATATATTTTAATCTGTTTTTACACAAGTACTGTTTATGACTAATCCATGGTCCAGGAGTAAAATACTTTATAGTACACCCATCTAAATTTTTCTTATTTCCGGTCATCTGTATAGACTGTTTACCTATCACGACTAAACTCCCAATCTGCATTCCAAATAACTCATACAATTCTTCAAGTCATATTTCATAGTCTATCATTTTTAATACCGCAGGTACTTGCTGAGCGCAGACTTGTAAAGCAAGATTTCGCGTATAGCAGTACCTTAAAAGATCCCATTTTATTTGTCCACTGCTAGAATTTCATTCATACGTGGTGCAACATTCATCCATCAACACCAGAAAGAATTTATCTGCTACTTTAAACAATTTCCATCGACTGAAAATGAAGTCCGAAAAATCTTACAAATTTCAAAAGCAATCGATGCCGAAGAATTTTCACATATGAAAGACAGAGAAGTCAAACAATGAATCAGAAAATTACAAAAGAAGAATTGGGGTTTTATAAAACCCCTTGATAATAAAAGCGCTCATTATGAAGAAGAGCTTTTAACTGAAGGTAAGATGAAGAAATTGTTAAATAACACAAAAAGCAATGTCTGATCTTCTAGCGAAGAATTACCCAATTAAAGAAAAAACATGTGCTCTTTACAGCGGCACGCATACAGTTGCATCAATCATTCTTATAAGCAAAAGACATCAGCTTTCTCAAAAAATATTTCTGTCATGCATTTGCCACAAGAGAACGGAAAGAAGTCCAAAAGAAACTTTCAGAGTGCTTTGCAAAACAAAGTGGAAAGTTATTCTGCAGAATTTTACTTCGATAATAATAAAACATCTCTGATTTAATTTCAAAACGAATTTTTATTTGTGAAATCAATTTTAAATAGATCTTCGCAAATAGGTTCATAAAACCTCCCAACATGCCAAAATAGTTCAGATTAAGGGAAAAATTTAATAAAGTATGCTTAAAACAACTAATAAAAAGCACATTTTGAGCAGCCTTAACAGAAGACAATTTGGCCCCACTAACTTTCATTACGAGTACTCATTAAATTTTTATTTACATTTCTTTTTTGTTCAACATTTAACTTTCAATGGTTTTAAGAGAAACAGCACTTGATAGACAGACTCTAAATTCGGAAAAAAACTGAAACAAAATTGGTTTATACACAGGCAGAGTAATTACACTGACCTGTTGGGAAGAGAAGACCCCGTTAGACAAGGAAAATATTAGGCCAGACAGAGAGGAAAATGCTTAGCCTCCTCCTCGTAATGCGAAAGGAGGCCACTTGGGAAAAAATTACACTACAGCAGTAATTTTGAAACCACTAAGAAGCAACAGAACTCTAACAAATCTCAGACTTCTGATAATTATAGTGTGATTAACAGTTCAACCTCACTTCGAATATTACAATACAATATAAAGAAAGAACCAATTCAGACACTTCAATATGGAATTCAAAACCTAAGAAATTAATGCATAGACGCTACCCTAAACATTCAAACATAATGTGAAGCGTTCATGTAAAATAAATAAGTAGTAAAACTCCAATATAAAGCAACATGTGAAAAGGGACCTACAAATTATAACATTCAAGCATTTCTAGTGAAAATAAAGTTAATATAAAACAAGAATTACCAGCCACAGATGTCTTTTTGCTCTGCACTATTTCTCCATTCTTTTTCTTTCATGATATGTTCTGCAATCCAAGAGTGCACAAAAATGATGACAAATTACACTAGAAGAGGCCAAGGATGGGGGAAGGAATCATTAGATTTTAACTACTTTGAAATTAAAGAATATCTATACACAAAGAGAAATATCTAATATTGTTTCTTAATATAAAAAACTTCGAAAGTAGCCTTCTTTGTTTTAAATTCCAGCAATGTGCTACATTGTTACTAAAATCATGATTGCAGTCGATAGAAAAGCAAATGATTTTCCTTATACGACAGAAGTACAGTAAGCGAAAGAGGTTTTTAATGTATGGGTACAACATGAACAATGAAAGAAAAAAAAATTATACAGTTATTACAGATACACAGAACAAAAGGGAAAATAATCTTGGAGAAAAGTAAATAATTTTAGCGCAGGTACAAAAATGGCACCGAAAGTCAATAAGCAGGTAATTTTAAATGACAAATAAACAAAATAAACTTTACTGTTAGCTTTGAAGCAGGTGTTATATATAAAACTATCTTAATTCACACACAGAATTAGTGACATAACAGATCAAAAAAGAGTAAGAATCAAACTCGCAATATATTGACATTAAAAGAGCTATACATATATACTTTTATGGCTTTTTTTTTTTTTTTTTTTTTTTAAGAAAGGGCTCAAAAACACCATTTTAAAAACAGATTTCGAAAAACATCTTGGAAACAAAAGTCATAAACCATCAAATAAATATTTCATTCAGAATTTTAATGCAAGAACCCTTTCTAATTTTAAGTTCTTTACTTAGGTACACTCATCCACGAGAGAGGACAGCTTAGTCTAATGTACAAGAAATTATCCTGTAATATTACCACGTCACTTTAATGAAATTATAGCAATATTTCACTCAGGGAAAGAACATATAGCTGCCCGGGATCGAGCCCCGCTTTAATACAGCAAGCCAAAACACATCAAACGCCATTGAATGATATACCATTTTGAAATGTTGCAAAAAATTTAAATAAAATTTCGTGAATGAGCTAATGCAATTACCTATATACTAAAATTTTGACCAAAAATTCAACAAAACTAAGATACTCTTTTTTTCTTTCGAAGGAATCAAAGTCATATACTAATGTAGGGATGCTCAACTTATTGTACTATAAAACCTAAACATAGGAATGAAATTTTGTCAGCTATGTGAGATGTCCAATACCGAGAAATTCCATAAATTGTAGATTAGAACGTACCTCTCAAAACACAATTCAAATACTTTACTTTTAGTCTTGAAGCAGATGTTCTATATTAAACTGTCTTAGCTCACATACAGAATTAGTAATATAATAGCTCAAAATGTTGTAAGAACCAAACACGCATTATATAAACATTAAAAAAAAAAAAAAATCTACATACATTTATTAGTGTTACGAGGGTTTATTCTGAAATATTATAATGTCACTTGCAGTGAAATGATAGAAATTTTCACTCAGGGAAGGGGCATTCTGTCTGGCTGCCTGGGTTCCATCCCAGCTTCTGTTACAAAAGTTTCATAGAAGAATTTTAAAAATCTAGAAACGAAACTTATGAAGAAATTATTGACCATAATTGGTTCTATGATTTAGTCATTCTTACAGACATAATAACTAAAATCTTAAACTTGAGGGGGGAGGGAGAACTAAACTAAAGTTTTTGAATTTAAGGGTATTTTAAATTAATTTTAAATCAGAATTAATTTTGTAAAAATATTACACAAATATAAGGAATATACATTTTTACCATAATGCAATGTACATTTTGCCACTTTGAAAATCTGGAGAACTAAAGCGTGAAATATAAGAAAACTGAAACAAACATTTGGAAAATCTCATCGAGCTTAAATTAGTTTCTAAATTAGATGTTTTGAGTGTATTTAAAATTAGGCCAACTACTACGTTCACTTCAAACCCATTACATAAGACTAGTGTTTAAGAAAAATGGTAAAAAATTGCAAATATAATAACAATTCTACTGATCTAGAAATAGAAATAACTGGTTTTCATCCTAATTAAGATGAAGAATATCACAAAAAGCCATTTGAATAGTCCTAGATCAGAAAAATCATGAACTGTTAAACTTTTAAAAAGATAAATTCCTGCTTTTGATCTACCTAAAAATGTGAAAGAGGATTTTCAACAACAATCTTGTTAAAATCAATGTTCAGATACAGAATAACAAACAAACATCTGGACGACTGCATGGATTTAGCAATAACATCGCATGTACCAGAGGGAGAAAAAAAACTCTCAGAAGAAATGCAATGTTAAATTTCACATTAAAATATGATTTCCCTGTATTTAATTTTCGTCTTGCTGAATTTTTTTGTAAATAATACAAAGAGTATACATTTTCTTTAAGATATTATACCACACATTTTTATACTTTGTGTAATGCACTTATAACTGAAATATTAAAAGTGCAATATATAATTGCAGCTAGCCAAAATTTTATAAACTTAAAATTGGCTCCCATTAAGTTAAAGTTGTTAATAACTGCACCAAGGGAAGGAATGCAATTTTATTTCTTTGTCTGTATTTGGTTTCATTTTCATATAGAAAGATTTAAAAATAGGTTACCTAGGTAACAAAATTTAAACACACATTTTCAGGAAAAATTACAGAATAACAGATTTTGTTTCCCTGAAGACACAACACCTCGCTATTCCAGCTATGATACAGACTGCATACTGTCATAGAGAAATTCCTTTCTTAAACAGGGAATTCATATATTTTAATCTGTTTTTACACAAGTACTGTTTATGACTAATCCATGGTCCAGGAGTAAAATACTTTATAGTACACCCATCTAAATTTTTCTTATTTCCGGTCATCTGTATAGACTGTTTACCTATCACGACTAAACTCCCAATCTGCATTCCAAATAACTCATACAATTCTTCAAGTCATATTTCATAGTCTATCATTTTTAATACCGCAGGTACTTGCTGAGCGCAGACTTGTAAAGCAAGATTTCGCGTATAGCAGTACCTTAAAAGATCCCATTTTATTTGTCCACTGCTAGAATTTCATTCATACGTGGTGCAACATTCATCCATCAACACCAGAAAGAATTTATCTGCTACTTTAAACAATTTCCATCGACTGAAAATGAAGTCCGAAAAATCTTACAAATTTCAAAAGCAATCGATGCCGAAGAATTTTCACATATGAAAGACAGAGAAGTCAAACAATGAATCAGAAAATTACAAAAGAAGAATTGGGGTTTTATAAAACCCCTTGATAATAAAAGCGCTCATTATGAAGAAGAGCTTTTAACTGAAGGTAAGATGAAGAAATTGTTAAATAACACAAAAAGCAATGTCTGATCTTCTAGCGAAGAATTACCCAATTAAAGAAAAAACATGTGCTCTTTACAGCGGCACGCATACAGTTGCATCAATCATTCTTATAAGCAAAAGACATCAGCTTTCTCAAAAAATATTTCTGTCATGCATTTGCCACAAGAGAACGGAAAGAAGTCCAAAAGAAACTTTCAGAGTGCTTTGCAAAACAAAGTGGAAAGTTATTCTGCAGAATTTTACTTCGATAATAATAAAACATCTCTGATTTAATTTCAAAACGAATTTTTATTTGTGAAATCAATTTTAAATAGATCTTCGCAAATAGGTTCATAAAACCTCCCAACATGCCAAAATAGTTCAGATTAAGGGAAAAATTTAATAAAGTATGCTTAAAACAACTAATAAAAAGCACATTTTGAGCAGCCTTAACAGAAGACAATTTGGCCCCACTAACTTTCATTACGAGTACTCATTAAATTTTTATTTACATTTCTTTTTTGTTCAACATTTAACTTTCAATGGTTTTAAGAGAAACAGCACTTGATAGACAGACTCTAAATTCGGAAAAAAACTGAAACAAAATTGGTTTATACACAGGCAGAGTAATTACACTGACCTGTTGGGAAGAGAAGACCCCGTTAGACAAGGAAAATATTAGGCCAGACAGAGAGGAAAATGCTTAGCCTCCTCCTCGTAATGCGAAAGGAGGCCACTTGGGAAAAAATTACACTACAGCAGTAATTTTGAAACCACTAAGAAGCAACAGAACTCTAACAAATCTCAGACTTCTGATAATTATAGTGTGATTAACAGTTCAACCTCACTTCGAATATTACAATACAATATAAAGAAAGAACCAATTCAGACACTTCAATATGGAATTCAAAACCTAAGAAATTAATGCATAGACGCTACCCTAAACATTCAAACATAATGTGAAGCGTTCACGTAAAATAAATAAGTAGTAAAACTCCAATATAAAGCAACATGTGAAAAGGGACCTACAAATTATAACATTCAAGCATTTCTAGTGAAAATAAAGTTAATATAAAACAAGAATTACCAGCCACAGATGTCTTTTTGCTCTGCACTATTTCTCCATTCTTTTTCTTTCATGATATGTTCTGCAATCCAAGAGTGCACAAAAATGATGACAAATTACACTAGAAGAGGCCAAGGATGGGGGAAGGAATCATTAGATTTTAACTACTTTGAAATTAAAGAATATCTATACACAAAGAGAAATATCTAATATTGTTTCTTAATATATAAAACTTCGAAAGTAGCCTTCTTTGTTTTAAATTCCAGCAATGTGCTACATTGTTACTAAAATCATGATTGCAGTCAATAGAAAAGCAAATGATTTTCCTTATACGACAGAAGTACAGTAAGCGAAAGAGGTTTTTAATGTATGGGTACAACATGAACAATGGAAGAAAAAAAAATTATACAGTTATTACAGATACACAGAATAAAAAGGGAAAATAATCTACGAGAAAAGTAAATAATTTTAGCGCAGGTACAAAAATGGCACCGAAAGTCAATAAGCAGGTAATTTTAAATGACAAATAAACAAAATAAACTTTACTGTTAGCTTTGAAGCAGGTGTTATATATAAAACTATCTTAATTCACACACAGAATTAGTGACATAACTGATCAAAAAAGAGTAAGAATCAAACTCGCAATATATTGACATTAAAAGAACTATACATATATACTTTTATGGCTTTTTTTTTTTTTTTTTTTTTTTTTTAAGAAAGGGCTCAAAAACACCATTCTAAAAACAGATTTCGAAAAACATCTTGGAAACAAAAGTCATAAACCATCAAATAAATATTTCATTCAGAATTTTAATGCAAGAACCCTTTCTAATTTTAAGTTCTTTACTTAGGTACACTCATCCACGAGAGAGGACAGCTTAGTCTAATGTACAAGAAATTATCCTGTAATATTACCACGTCACTTTAATGAAATTATAGCAATATTTCACTCAGGGAAAGAACATATTGTCTAGCTGCCCGGGATCGAGCCCCGCTTTAATACAGCAAGCCAAAACACATCAAATGCCATTGAATGATATACCATTTTGAAATGTTGCAAAAAATTTAAATAAAATTTCGTGAATGAGCTAATGCAATTACCTATATACTAAAATTTTGACCAAAAATTCAACAAAACTAAGATACTCTTTTTTTCTTTCGAAGGAATCAAAGTCATATACTAATGTAGGGATGCTCAACTTATTGTACTATAAAACCTAAACATAGGAATGAAATTTTGTCAGCTATGTGAGATGTCCAATACCGAGAAATTCCATAAATTGTAGATTAGAACGTACCTCTCAAAACACAATTCAAATACTTTACTTTTAGTCTTGAAGCAGATGTTCTATATTAAACTGTCTTAGCTCACATACAGAATTAGTAATATAATAGCTCAAAATGTTGTAAGAACCAAACACGCATTATATAAACATTAAAAAAAAAAAAAAATCTACATACATTTATTAGTGTTACGAGGGTTTATTCTGAAATATTATAATGTCACTTGCAGTGAAATGATAGAAATTTTCACTCAGGGAAGGGACATTCTGTCTGGCTGCCTGGGTTCCATCCCAGCTTCTGTTACAAAAGTTTCATAGAAGAATTTTAAAAATCTAGAAACGAAACTTATGAAGAAATTATTGACCATAATTGGTTCTATGATTTAGTCATTCTTACAGACATAATAACTAAAATCTTAAACTTGAGGGGGGAGGGAGAACTAAACTAAAGTTTTTGAATTTAAGGGTATTTTAAATTAATTTTAAATCAGAATTAATTTTGTAAAAATATTACACAAATATAAGGAATATACATTTTTACCATAATGCAATGTACATTTTGCCACTTTGAAAATCTGGAGAACTAAAGCGTGAAATATAAGAAAACTGAAACAAACATTTGGAAAATCTCATCAAGCTTAAATTAGTTTCTAAATTAGATGTTTTGAGTGTATTTAAAATTAGGCCAACTACTACGTTCACTTCAAACCCATTACATAAGACTAGTGTTTAAGAAAAATGGTAAAAAATTGCAAATATGTTAACAATTCTACTGATCTAGAAATAGAAATAACTGGTTTTCATCCTAATTAAGATGAAGAATAACACAAAAAGCCATTTGAATAGTCCTAGATCAGAAAAATCATGAACTGTTAAACTTTTAAAAAGATAAATTCCTGCTTTTGATCTACCTAAAAATGTGAAAGAGGATTTTCAACAACAATCTTGTTAAAATCAATGTTCAGATACAGAATAACAAACAAACATCTGGACGACTGCATGGATTTAGCAATAACATCGCATGTACCAGAGGGAGAAAAAAAACTCTCAGAAGAAATGCAATGTTAAATTTCACATTAAAATATGATTTCCCTGTATTTAATTTTCGTCTTGCTGAATTTTTTTGTAAATAATACAAAGAGTATACATTTTCTTTAAGATATTATACCACACATTTTTATACTTTGTGTAATGCACTTATAACTGAAATATTAAAAGTGCAATATATAATTGCAGCTAGCCAAAATTTTATAAACTTAAAATTGGCTCCCATTAAGTTAAAGTTGTTAATAACTGCACCAAGGGAAGGAATGCAATTTTATTTCTTTGTCTGTATTTGGTTTCATTTTCATATAGAAAGATTTAAAAATAGGTTACCTAGGTAACAAAATTTAAACACACATTTTCAGGAAAAATTACAGAATAACAGATTTTGTTTCCCTGAAGACACAACACCTCGCTATTCCAGCTATGATACAGACTGCATACTGTCATAGAGAAATTCCTTTCTTAAACAGGGAATTCATATATTTTAATCTGTTTTTACACAAGTACTGTTTATGACTAATCCATGGTCCAGGAGTAAAATACTTTATAGTACACCCATCTAAATTTTTCTTATTTCCGGTCATCTGTATAGACTGTTTACCTATCACGACTAAACTCCCAATCTGCATTTCAAATAACTCATACAATTCTTCAAGTCATATTTCATAGTCTATCATTTTTAATACCGCAGGTACTTGCTGAGCGCAGACTTGTAAAGCAAGATTTCGCGTATAGCAGTACCTTAAAAGATCCCATTTTATTTGTCCACTGCTAGAATTTCATTCATACGTGGTGCAACATTCATCCATCAACACCAGAAAGAATTTATCTGCTACTTTAAACAATTTCCATCGACTGAAAATGAAGTCCGAAAAATCTTACAAATTTCAAAAGCAATCGATGCCGAAGAATTTTCACATATGAAAGACAGAGAAGTCAAACAATGAATCAGAAAATTACAAAAGAAGAATTGGGGTTTTATAAAACCCCTTGATAATAAAAGCGCTCATTATGAAGAAGAGCTTTTAACTGAAGATAAGATGAAGAAATTGTTAAATAACACAAAAAGCAATGTCTGATCTTCTAGCGAAGAATTACCCAATTAAAGAAAAAACATGTGCTCTTTACAGCGGCACGCATACAGTTGCATCAATCATTCTTATAAGCAAAAGACATCAGCTTTCTCAAAAAATATTTCTGTCATGCATTTGCCACAAGAGAACGGAAAGAAGTCCAAAAGAAACTTTCAGAGTGCTTTGCAAAACAAAGTGGAAAGTTATTCTGCAGAATTTTACTTCGATAATAATAAAACATCTCTGATTTGATTTCAAAACGAATTTTTATTTGTGAAATCAATTTTAAATAGATCTTCGCAAATAGGTTCATAAAACCTCCCAACATGCCAAAATAGTTCAGATTAAGGGAAAAATTTAATAAAGTATGCTTAAAACAACTAATAAAAAGCACATTTTGAGCAGCCTTAACAGAAGACAATTTGGCCCCACTAACTTTCATTACGAGTACTCATTAAATTTTTATTTACATTTCTTTTTTGTTCAACATTTAACTTTCAATGGTTTTAAGAGAAACAGCACTTGATAGACAGACTCTAAATTCGGAAAAAAACTGAAACAAAATTGGTTTATACACAGGCAGAGTAATTACACTGACCTGTTGGGAAGAGAAGACCCCGTTAGACAAGGAAAATATTAGGCCAGACAGAGAGGAAAATGCTTAGCCTCCTCCTCGTAATGCGAAAGGAGGCCACTTGGGAAAAAATTACACTACAGCAGTAATTTTGAAACCACTAAGAAGCAACAGAACTCTGACAAATCTCAGACTTCTGATAATTATAGTGTGATTAACAGTTCAACCTCACTTCGAATATTACAATACAATATAAAGAAAGAACCAATTCAGACACTTCAATATGGAATTCAAAACCTAAGAAATTAATGCATAGACGCTACCCTAAACATTCAAACATAATGTGAAGCGTTCACGTAAAATAAATAAGTAGTAAAACTCCAATATAAAGCAACATGTGAAAAGGGACCTACAAATTATAACATTCAAGCATTTCTAGTGAAAATAAAGTTAATATAAAACAAGAATTACCAGCCACAGATGTCTTTTTGCTCTGCACTATTTCTCCATTCTTTTTCTTTCATGATATGTTCTGCAATCCAAGAGTGCACAAAAATGATGACAAATTACACTAGAAGAGGCCAAGGATGGGGGAAGGAATCATTAGATTTTAACTACTTTGAAATTAAAGAATATCTATACACAAAGAGAAATATCTAATATTGTTTCTTAATATATAAAACTTCGAAAGTAGCCTTCTTTGTTTTAAATTCCAGCAATGTGCTACATTGTTACTAAAATCATGATTGCAGTCAATAGAAAAGCAAATGATTTTCCTTATACGACAGAAGTACAGTAAGCGAAAGAGGTTTTTAATGTATGGGTACAACATGAACAATGGAAGAAAAAAAAATTATACAGTTATTACAGATACACAGAATAAAAAGGGAAAATAATCTACGAGAAAAGTAAATAATTTTAGCGCAGGTACAAAAATGGCACCGAAAGTCAATAAGCAGGTAATTTTAAATGACAAATAAACAAAATAAACTTTACTGTTAGCTTTGAAGCAGGTGTTATATATAAAACTATCTTAATTCACACACAGAATTAGTGACATAACTGATCAAAAAAGAGTAAGAATCAAACTCGCAATATATTGACATTAAAAGAACTATACATATATACTTTTATGGCTTTTTTTTTTTTTTTTTTTTTTTTTTTTTTTTTAAGAAAGGGCTCAAAAACACCATTCTAAAAACAGATTTCGAAAAACATCTTGGAAACAAAAGTCATAAACCATCAAATAAATATTTCATTCAGAATTTTAATGCAAGAACCCTTTCTAATTTTAAGTTCTTTACTTAGGTACACTCATCCACGAGAGAGGACAGCTTAGTCTAATGTACAAGAAATTATCCTGTAATATTACCACGTCACTTTAATGAAATTATAGCAATATTTCACTCAGGGAAAGAACATATTGTCTAGCTGCCCGGGATCGAGCCCCGCTTTAATACAGCAAGCCAAAACACATCAAATGCCATTGAATGATATACCATTTTGAAATGTTGCAAAAAATTTAAATAAAATTTCGTGAATGAGCTAATGCAATTACCTATATACTAAAATTTTGACCAAAAAAACAAAACTAAGATACTCTTTTTTTCTTTCGAAGGAATCAAAGTCATATACTAATGTAGGGATGCTCAACTTATTGTACTATAAAACCTAAACATAGGAATGAAATTTTGTCAGCTATGTGAGATGTCCAATACCGAGAAATTCCATAAATTGTAGATTAGAACGTACCTCTCAAAACACAATTCAAATACTTTACTTTTAGTCTTGAAGCAGATGTTCTATATTAAACTGTCTTAGCTCACATACAGAATTAGTAATATAATAGCTCAAAATGTTGTAAGAACCAAACACGCATTATATAAACATTAAAAAAAAAAAAAAATCTACATACATTTATTAGTGTTACGAGGGTTTATTCTGAAATATTATAATGTCACTTGCAGTGAAATGATAGAAATTTTCACTCAGGGAAGGGACATTCTGTCTGGCTGCCTGGGTTCCATCCCAGCTTCTGTTACAAAAGTTTCATAGAAGAATTTTAAAAATCTAGAAACGAAACTTATGAAGAAATTATTGACCATAATTGGTTCTATGATTTAGTCATTCTTACAGACATAATAACTAAAATCTTAAACTTGAGGGGGGAGGGAGAACTAAACTAAAGTTTTTGAATTTAAGGGTATTTTAAATTAATTTTAAATCAGAATTAATTTTGTAAAAATATTACACAAATATAAGGAATATACATTTTTACCATAATGCAATGTACATTTTGCCACTTTGAAAATCTGGAGAACTAAAGCGTGAAATATAAGAAAACTGAAACAAACATTTGGAAAATCTCATCAAGCTTAAATTAGTTTCTAAATTAGATGTTTTGAGTGTATTTAAAATTAGGCCAACTACTACGTTCACTTCAAACCCATTACATAAGACTAGTGTTTAAGAAAAATGGTAAAAAATTGCAAATATGTTAACAATTCTACTGATCTAGAAATAGAAATAACTGGTTTTCATCCTAATTAAGATGAAGAATAACACAAAAAGCCATTTGAATAGTCCTAGATCAGAAAAATCATGAACTGTTAAACTTTTAAAAAGATAAATTCCTGCTTTTGATCTACCTAAAAATGTGAAAGAGGATTTTCAACAACAATCTTGTTAAAATCAATGTTCAGATACAGAATAACAAACAAACATCTGGACGACTGCATGGATTTAGCAATAACATCGCATGTACCAGAGGGAGAAAAAAAACTCTCAGAAGAAATGCAATGTTAAATTTCACATTAAAATATGATTTCCCTGTATTTAATTTTCGTCTTGCTGAATTTTTTTGTAAATAATACAAAGAGTATACATTTTCTTTAAGATATTATACCACACATTTTTATACTTTGTGTAATGCACTTATAACTGAAATATTAAAAGTGCAATATATAATTGCAGCTAGCCAAAATTTTATAAACTTAAAATTGGCTCCCATTAAGTTAAAGTTGTTAATAACTGCACCAAGGGAAGGAATGCAATTTTATTTCTTTGTCTGTATTTGGTTTCATTTTCATATAGAAAGATTTAAAAATAGGTTACCTAGGTAACAAAATTTAAACACACATTTTCAGGAAAAATTACAGAATAACAGATTTTGTTTCCCTGAAGACACAACACCTCGCTATTCCAGCTATGATACAGACTGCATACTGTCATAGAGAAATTCCTTTCTTAAACAGGGAATTCATATATTTTAATCTGTTTTTACACAAGTACTGTTTATGACTAATCCATGGTCCAGGAGTAAAATACTTTATAGTACACCCATCTAAATTTTTCTTATTTCCGGTCATCTGTATAGACTGTTTACCTATCACGACTAAACTCCCAATCTGCATTCCAAATAACTCATACAATTCTTCAAGTCATATTTCATAGTCTATCATTTTTAATACCGCAGGTACTTGCTGAGCGCAGACTTGTAAAGCAAGATTTCGCGTATAGCAGTACCTTAAAAGATCCCATTTTATTTGTCCACTGCTAGAATTTCATTCATACGTGGTGCAACATTCATCCATCAACACCAGAAAGAATTTATCTGCTACTTTAAACAATTTCCATCGACTGAAAATGAAGTCCGAAAAATCTTACAAATTTCAAAAGCAATCGATGCCGAAGAATTTTCACATATGAAAGACAGAGAAGTCAAACAATGAATCAGAAAATTACAAAAGAAGAATTGGGGTTTTATAAAACCCCTTGATAATAAAAGCGCTCATTATGAAGAAGAGCTTTTAACTGAAGATAAGATGAAGAAATTGTTAAATAACACAAAAAGCAATGTCTGATCTTCTAGCGAAGAATTACCCAATTAAAGAAAAAACATGTGCTCTTTACAGCGGCACGCATACAGTTGCATCAATCATTCTTATAAGCAAAAGACATCAGCTTTCTCAAAAAATATTTCTGTCATGCATTTGCCACAAGAGAACGGAAAGAAGTCCAAAAGAAACTTTCAGAGTGCTTTGCAAAACAAAGTGGAAAGTTATTCTGCAGAATTTTACTTCGATAATAATAAAACATCTCTGATTTGATTTCAAAACGAATTTTTATTTGTGAAATCAATTTTAAATAGATCTTCGCAAATAGGTTCATAAAACCTCCCAACATGCCAAAATAGTTCAGATTAAGGGAAAAATTTAATAAAGTATGCTTAAAACAACTAATAAAAAGCACATTTTGAGCAGCCTTAACAGAAGACAATTTGGCCCCACTAACTTTCATTACGAGTACTCATTAAATTTTTATTTACATTTCTTTTTTGTTCAACATTTAACTTTCAATGGTTTTAAGAGAAACAGCACTTGATAGACAGACTCTAAATTCGGAAAAAAACTGAAACAAAATTGGTTTATACACAGGCAGAGTAATTACACTGACCTGTTGGGAAGAGAAGACCCCGTTAGACAAGGAAAATATTAGGCCAGACAGAGAGGAAAATGCTTAGCCTCCTCCTCGTAATGCGAAAGGAGGCCACTTGGGAAAAAATTACACTACAGCAGTAATTTTGAAACCACTAAGAAGCAACAGAACTCTGACAAATCTCAGACTTCTGATAATTATAGTGTGATTAACAGTTCAACCTCACTTCGAATATTACAATACAATATAAAGAAAGAACCAATTCAGACACTTCAATATGGAATTCAAAACCTAAGAAATTAATGCATAGACGCTACCCTAAACATTCAAACATAATGTGAAGCGTTCACGTAAAATAAATAAGTAGTAAAACTCCAATATAAAGCAACATGTGAAAAGGGACCTACAAATTATAACATTCAAGCATTTCTAGTGAAAATAAAGTTAATATAAAACAAGAATTACCAGCCACAGATGTCTTTTTGCTCTGCACTATTTCTCCATTCTTTTTCTTTCATGATATGTTCTGCAATCCAAGAGTGCACAAAAATGATGACAAATTACACTAGAAGAGGCCAAGGATGGGGGAAGGAATCATTAGATTTTAACTACTTTGAAATTAAAGAATATCTATACACAAAGAGAAATATCTAATATTGTTTCTTAATATATAAAACTTCGAAAGTAGCCTTCTTTGTTTTAAATTCCAGCAATGTGCAACATTGTTACTAAAATCATGATTGCAGTCGATAGAAAAGCAAATGATTTTCCTTATACGACAGAAGTACAGTAAGCGAAAGAGGTTTTTAATGTATGGGTACAACATGAACAATGAAAGAAAAAAAAAATTATACAGTTATTACAGATACACAGAATAAAAAGGGAAAATGATCTTCGAGAAAAGTAAATAATTTTAGAGCAGGTACAAAAATGGCACCGAAAGTCAATAAGCAGGTAATTTTAAATGACAAATAAACAAAATAAACTTTACTGTTAGCTTTGAAGCAGGTGTTATATATAAAACTATCTTAATTCACACACAGAATTAGTGACATAACAGATCAAAAAAGAGCTATACATATATACTTTTATGGCTTTTTTTTTTTTTTTTTAAGAAAGGGCTCAAAAACACCATTCTAAAAACAGATTTCGAAAAACATCTTGGAAACAAAAGTCATAAACCATCAAATAAATATTTCATTCAGAATTTTAATGCAAGAACCCTTTCTAATTTTAAGTTCTTTACTTAGGTACACTCATCCACGAGAGAGGACAGCTTAGTCTAATGTACAAGAAATTATCCTGTAATATTACCACGTCACTTTAATGAAATTATAGCAATATTTCACTCAGGGAAAGAACACATTGTCTAGCTGCCCGGGATCGAGCCCCGCTTTAATACAGCAAGCCAAAACACATCAAATGCCATTGAATGATATACCATTTTGAAATGTTGCAAAAAATTTAAATAAAATTTCGTGAATGAGCTAATGCAATTACCTATATACTAAAATTTTGACCAAAAATTCAACAAAACTAAGATACTCTTTTTTTCTTTCGAAGGAATCAAAGTCATATACTAATGTAGGGATGCTCAACTTATTGTACTATAAAACCTAAACATAGGAATGAAATTTTGTCAGCTATGTGAGATGTCCAATACCGAGAAATTCCATAAATTGTAGATTAGAACGTACCTCTCAAAACACAATTCAAATACTTTACTTTTAGTCTTGAAGCAGATGTTCTATATTAAACTGTCTTAGCTCACATACAGAATTAGTAATATAATAGCTCAAAATGTTGTAAGAACCAAACACGCATTATATAAACATTAAAAAAAAAAAAAAAAAACTACATACATTTATTAGTGTTACGAGGGTTTATTCTGAAATATTATAATGTCACTTGCAGTGAAATGATAGAAATTTTCACTCAGGGAAGGGACATTCTGTCTGGCTGCCTGGGTTCCATCCCAGCTTCTGTTACAAAAGTTTCATAGAAGAATTTTAAAAATCTAGAAACGAAACTTACGAAGAAATTATTGACCATAATTGGTTCTATGATTTAGTCATTCTTACAGACATAATAACTAAAATCTTAAACTTGAGGGGGGAGGGAGAACTAAACTAAAGTTTTTGAATTTAAGGGTATTTTAAATTAATTTTAAATCAGAATTAATTTTGTAAAAATATTACACAAATATAAGGAATATACATTTTTACCATAATGCAATGTACATTTTGCCACTTTGAAAATCTGGAGAACTAAAGCGTGAAATATAAGAAAACTGAAACAAACATTTGGAAAATCTCATCGAGCTTAAATTAGTTTCTAAATTAGATGTTTTGAGTGTATTTAAAATTAGGCCAACTACTACGTTCACTTCAAACCCATTACATAAGACTAGTGTTTAAGAAAAATGGTAAAAGATTGCAAATATGTTAACAATTCTACTGATCTAGAAATAGAAATAACTGGTTTTCATCCTAATTAAGATGAAGAATATCACAAAAAGCCATTTGAATAGTCCTAGATCAGAAAAATCATGAACTGTTAAACTTTTAAAAAGATAAATTCCTGCTTTTGATCTACCTAAAAATGTGAAAGAGGATTTTCAACAACAATCTTGTTAAAATCAATGTTCAGATACAGAATAACAAACAAACATCTGGACGACTGCATGGATTTAGCAATAACATCGCATGTACCAGAGGGAGAAAAAAAACTCTCAGAAGAAATGCAATGTTAAATTTCACATTAAAATATGATTTCCCTGTATTTAATTTTCATCTTGCTGAATTTTTTTGTAAATAATACAAAGAGTACACCTTTTCTTTAAGATATTATACCACACATTTTTAAACTTTGTGTAATGCACTTATAACTGAAATATTAAAAGTGCAATATATAATTGCAGCTAGCCAAAATTTTATAAACTTAAAATTGGCTCCCATTAAGTTAAAGTTGTTAATAACTGCACCAAGGGAAGGAATGCAATTTTATTTCTTTGTCTGTATTTGGTTTCATTTTCATATAGAAAGAGTTAAAAATAGGTTACCTAGGTAACAAAATTTAAACACACATTTTCAGGAAAAATTACAGAATAACAGATTTTGTTTCCCTGAAGACACAACACCTCGCTATTCCAGCTATGATACAGACTGCATACTGTCATAGAGAAATTCCTTTCTTAAACAGGGAATTCATATACTTTAATCTGTTTTTACACAAGTACTGTTTATGACTAATCCATGGTCCAGGAGTAAAATACTTTATAGTACACCCATCTAAATTTTTATTATTTCCGGTCATCTGTATAGACTGTTTACCTATCACGACTAAACTCCCAATCTGCATTCCAAATAACTCATACAATTCTTCAAGTCATATTTCATAGTCTATCATTTTTAATACCGCAGGTACTTGCTGAGCGCAGACTTGTAAAGCATGATTTCGCGTATAGCAGTACCTTAAAAGATCCCATTTTATTTGTCCACTGCTAGAATTTCATTCATACGTGGTGCAACATTCATCCATCAACACCAGAAAGAATTTATCTGCTACTTTAAACAATTTCCATCGACTGAAAATGAAGTCCGAAAAATCTTACAAATTTCAAAAGCAATCGATGCCGAAGAATTTTCACATATGAAAGACAGAGAAGTCAAACAATGAATCAGAAAATTACAAAAGAAGAATTGGGGTTTTATAAAACCCCTTGATAATAAAAGCGCTCATTATGAAGAAGAGCTTTTAACTGAAGATAAGATGAAGAAATTGTTAAATAACACAAAAAGCAATGTCTGATCTTCTAGCGAAGAATTACCCAATTAAAGAAAAAACATGTGCTCTTTACAGCGGCACGCATACAGTTGCATCAATCATTCTTATAAGCAAAAGACATCAGCTTTCTCAAAAAATATTTCTGTCATGCATTTGCCACAAGAGAACGGAAAGAAGTCCAAAAGAAACTTTCAGAGTGCTTTGCAAAACAAAGTGGAAAGTTATTCTGCAGAATTTTACTTCGATAATAATAAAACATCTCTGATTTGATTTCAAAACGAATTTTTATTTGTGAAATCAATTTTAAATAGATCTTCGCAAATAGGTTCATAAAACCTCCCAACATGCCAAAATAGTTCAGATTAAGGGAAAAATTTAATAAAGTATGCTTAAAACAACTAATAAAAAGCACATTTTGAGCAGCCTTAACAGAAGACAATTTGGCCCCACTAACTTTCATTACGAGTACTCATTAAATTTTTATTTACATTTCTTTTTTGTTCAACATTTAACTTTCAATGGTTTTAAGAGAAACAGCACTTGATAGACAGACTCTAAATTCGGAAAAAAACTGAAACAAAATTGGTTTATACACAGGCAGAGTAATTACACTGACCTGTTGGGAAGAGAAGACCCCGTTAGACAAGGAAAATATTAGGCCAGACAGAGAGGAAAATGCTTAGCCTCCTCCTCATAATGCGAAAGGAGGCCACTTGGGAAAAAATTACACTACAGCAGTAATTTTGAAACCACTAAGAAGCAACAGAACTCTAACAAATCTCAGACTTCTGATAATTATAGTGTGATTAACAGTTCAACCTCACTTCGAATATTACAATACAATATAAAGAAAGAACCAATTCAGACACTTCAATATGGAATTCAAAACGTAAGAAATTAATGCATAGACGCTACCCTAAACATTCAAACATAATGTGAAGCGTTCACGTAAAATAAATAAGTAGTAAAACTTCAATATAAAGCAACATGTGAAAAGAAACCTACAAATTATAACATTCAAGCATTTCTAGTGAAAATAAAGTTTAATATAAAACAAGAATTACCAGCCACAGATGTCTTTTTGCTCTGCACTATTTCTCCGTTCCTTTTCTTTCATGATATCATGTACTGCAATCCAAGAGTGCACAAAAATGATGACAAATTACACTAGAAGAGGCCAAGGGGGGGAGGGGAAGGAATCATTAGATTTTAACTACTTTGAAATTAAAGAATATCTATACACAAAGAGAAATATCTAATATTGTTTCTTAATATATAAAACTTCGAAAGTAGCCTTCTTTGTTTTAAATTCCAGCAATGTGCTACATTGTTACTAAAATCATGATTGCAGTCGATAGAAAAGCAAATGATTTTCCTTATACGACAGAAGTACAGTAAGCGAAAGAGGTTTTTAATGTATGGGTACAACATGAACAATGAAAGAAAAAAAAATTATACAGTTATTACAGATACACAGAATAAAAAGGGAAAATAATCTACGAGAAAAGTAAATAATTTTAGCGCAGGTACAAAAATGGCACCGAAAGTCAATAAGCAGGTAATTTTAAATGACAAATAAACAAAATAAACTTTACTGTTAGCTTTGAAGCAGGTGTTATATATAAAACTATCTTAATTCACACACAGAATTAGTGACATAACAGATCAAAAAAGAGTAAGAATCAAACTCGCAATATATTGACATTAAAAGAGCTATACATATATGCTTTTATGGCTTTTTTTTTTTTTTTTTTTTAGAAAGGGCTCAAAAACACCATTCTAAAAACATCTTGGAAACAAAAGTCATAAACCATCAAATAAATATTTCATTCAGAATTTTAATGCAAGAACCCTTTCTAATTTTAAGTTCTTTACTTAGGTACACTCATCCACGAGAGAGGACAGCTTAGTCTAATGTACAAGAAATTATCCTGTAATATTACCACGTCACTTTAATGAAATTATAGCAATATTTCACTCAGGGAAAGAACATATTGTCTAGTTGCCCGGGATCGAGCCCCGCTTTAATACAGCAAGCCAAAACACATCAAATGCCATTGAATGATATACCATTTTGAAATGTTGCAAAAAATTTAAATAAAATTTCGTGAATGAGCTAATGCAATTACCTATATACTAAAATTTTGACCAAAAATTCAACAAAACTAAGATACTCTTTTTTTCTTTCGAAGGAATCAAAGTCATATACTAATGTAGGGATGCTCAACTTATTGTACTATAAAACCTAAACATAGGAATGAAATTTTGTCAGCTATGTGAGATGTCCAATACCGAGAAATTCCATAAATTGTAGATTAGAACGTACCTCTCAAAACACAATTCAAATACTTTACTTTTAGTCTTGAAGCAGATGTTCTATATTAAACTGTCTTAGCTCACATACAGAATTAGTAATATAATAGCTCAAAATGTTGTAAGAACCAAACACGCATTATATAAACATTAAAAAAAAAAAAAAAACTACATACATTTATTAGTGTTACGAGGGTTTATTCTGAAATATTATAATGTCACTTGCAGTGAAATGATAGAAATTTTCACTCAGGGAAGGGACATTCTGTCTGGCTGCCTGGGTTCCATCCCAGCTTCTGTTACAAAAGTTTCATAGAAGAATTTTAAAAATCTAGAAACGAAACTTATGAAGAAATTATTGACCATAATTGGTTCTATGATTTAGTCATTCTTACAGACATAATAACTAAAATCTTAAACTTGAGGGGGGAGGGAGAACTAAACTAAAGTTTTTGAATTTAAGGGTATTTTAAATTAATTTTAAATCAGAATTAATTTTGTAAAAATATTACACAAATATAAGGAATATACATTTTTACCATAATGCAATGTACATTTTGCCACTTTGAAAATCTGGAGAACTAAAGCGTGAAATATAAGAAAACTGAAACAAACATTTGGAAAATCTCATCGAGCTTAAATTAGTTTCTAACTTAGATGTTTTGAGTGTATTTAAAATTAGGCCAACTACTACGTTCACTTCAAACCCATTACATAAGACTAGTGTTTAAGAAAAATGGTAAAAGATTGCAAATATGTTAACAATTCTACTGATCTAGAAATAGAAATAACTGGTTTTCATCCTAATTAAGATGAAGAATATCACAAAAAGCCATTTGAATAGTCCTAGATCAGAAAAATCATGAACTGTTAAACTTTTAAAAAGATAAATTCCTGCTTTTGATCAACCTAAAAATGTGAAAGAGGATTTTCAACAACAATCTTGTTAAAATCAATGTTCAGATACAGAATAACAAACAAACATCTGGACGACTGCATGGATTTAGCAATAACATCGCATGTACCAGAGGGAGAAAAAAAACTCTCAGAAGAAATGCAATGTTAAATTTCACATTAAAATATGATTTCCCTGTATTTAATTTTCATCTTGCTGAATTTTTTTGTAAATAATACAAAGAGTATACCTTTTCTTTAAGATATTATACCACACATTTTTATACTTTGTGTAATGCACTTATAACTGAAATATTAAAAGTGCAATATATAATTGCAGCTAGCCAAAATTTTATAAACTTAAAATTGGCTCCCATTAAGTTAAAGTTGTTAATAACTGCACCAAGGGAAGGAATGCAATTTTATTTCTTTGTCTGTATTTGGTTTCATTTTCATATAGAAAGATTTAAAAATAGGTTATCTAGGTAACAAAATTTAAACACACATTTTCAGGAAAAATTACAGAATAACAGATTTTGTTTCCCTGAAGACACAACACCTCGCTATTCCAGCTATGATACAGACTGCATACTGTCATAGAGAAATTCCTTTCTTAAACAGGGAATTCATATACTTTAATCTGTTTTTACACAAGTACTGTTTATGACTAATCCATGGTCCAGGAGTAAAATACTTTATAGTACACCCATCTAAATTTTTCTTATTTCCGGTCATCTGTATAGACTGTTTACCTATCACGACTAAACTCCCAATCTGCATTCCAAATAACTCATACAATTCTTCAAGTCATATTTCATAGTCTATCATTTTTAATACCGCAGGTACTTGCTGAGCGCAGACTTGTAAAGCATGATTTCGCGTATAGCAGTACCTTAAAAGATCCCATTTTATTTGTCCACTGCTAGAATTTCATTCATACGTGGTGCAACATTCATCCATCAACACCGGAAAGAATTTATCTGCTACTTTAAACAATTTCCATCGACTGAAAATGAAGTCCGAAAAATCTTACAAATTTCAAAAGCAATCGATGCCGAAGAATTTTCACATATGAAAGACAGAGAAGTCAAACAATGAATCAGAAAATTACAAAAGAAGAATTGGGGTTTTATAAAACCCCTTGATAATAAAAGCGCTCATTATGAAGAAGAGCTTTTAACTGAAGATAAGATGAAGAAATTGTTAAATAACACAAAAAGCAATGTCTGATCTTCTAGCGAAGAATTACCCAATTAAAGAAAAAACATGTGCTCTTTACAGCGGCACGCATACAGTTGCATCAATCATTCTTATAAGCAAAAGACATCAGCTTTCTCAAAAAATATTTCTGTCATGCATTTGCCACAAGAGAACGGAAAGAAGTCCAAAAGAAACTTTCAGAGTGCTTTGGAAAGTTATTCTGCAGAATTTTACTTCGATAATAATAAAACATCTCTGATTTGATTTCAAAACGAATTTTTATTTGTGAAATCAATTTTAAATAGATATTCGCAAATAGGCTCATAAAACCTCTCAATATGGCAAAATAGTTCAGATTAAGGGAAAAATTTAATAAAGTATGCTTAAAACAACTAATAAAAAGCACATTTTGAGCAGCCTTAACAGAAGACAATTTGGCCCCACTAACTTTCATTACGAGTACTCATTAAATTTTTATTTACATTTCTTTTTTGTTCAACATTTAACTTTCAATGGTTTTAAGAGAAACAGCACTTGATAGACAGACTCTAAATTCGGAAAAAAACTGAAACAAAATTGGTTTATACACAGGCAGAGTAATTACACTGACCTGTTGGGAAGAGAAGACCCCGTTAGACAAGGAAAATATTAGGCCAGACAGAGAGGAAAATGCTTAGCCTCCTCCTCGTAATGCGAAAGGAGGCCACTTGGGAAAAAATTACACTACAGCAGTAATTTTGAAACCACTAAGAAGCAACAGAACTCTAACAAATCTCAGACTTCTGATAATTATAGTGTGATTAACAGTTCAACCTCACTTCGAATATTACAATACAATATAAAGAAAGAACCAATTCAGACACTTCAATATGGAATTCAAAACCTAAGAAATTAATGCATAGACGCTACCCTAAACATTCAAACATAATGTGAAGCGTTCACGTAAAATAAATAAGTAGTAAAACTCCAATATAAAGCAACATGTGAAAAGGGACCTACAAATTATAACATTCAAGCATTTCTAGTGAAAATAAAGTTAATATAAAACAAGAATTACCAGCCACAGATGTCTTTTTGCTCTGCACTATTTCTCCATTCTTTTTCTTTCATGATATGTTCTGCAATCCAAGAGTGCACAAAAATGATGACAAATTACACTAGAAGAGGCCAAGGATGGGGGAAGGAATCATTAGATTTTAACTACTTTGAAATTAAAGAATATCTATACACAAAGAGAAATATCTAATATTGTTTCTTAATATATAAAACTTCGAAAGTAGCCTTCTTTGTTTTAAATTCCAGCAATGTGCTACATTGTTACTAAAATCATGATTGCAGTCGATAGAAAAGCAAATGATTTTCCTTATACGACAGAAGTACAGTAAGCGAAAGAGGTTTTTAATGTATGGGTACAACATGAACAATGAAAGAAAAAAAAATTATACAGTTATTACAGATACACAGAATAAAAAGGGAAAATAATCTACGAGAAAAGTAAATAATTTTAGCGCAGGTACAAAAATGGCACCGAAAGTCAATAAGCAGGTAATTTTAAATGACAAATAAACAAAATAAACTTTACTGTTAGCTTTGAAGCAGGTGTTATATATAAAACTATCTTAATTCACACACAGAATTAGTGACATAACTGATCAAAAAAGAGTAAGAATCAAACTCGCAATATATTGACATTAAAAGAACTATACATATATACTTTTATGGCTTTTTTTTTTTTTTTTTTTTTTTTAAGAAAGGGCTCAAAAACACCATTCTAAAAACAGATTTCGAAAAACATCTTGGAAACAAAAGTCATAAACCATCAAATAAATATTTCATTCAGAATTTTAATGCAAGAACCCTTTCTAATTTTAAGTTCTTTACTTAGGTACACTCATCCACGAGAGAGGACAGCTTAGTCTAATGTACAAGAAATTATCCTGTAATATTACCACGTCACTTTAATGAAATTATAGCAATATTTCACTCAGGGAAAGAACATATTGTCTAGCTGCCCGGGATCGAGCCCCGCTTTAATACAGCAAGCCAAAACACATCAAATGCCATTGAATGATATACCATTTTGAAATGTTGCAAAAAATTTAAATAAAATTTCGTGAATGAGCTAATGCAATTACCTATATACTAAAATTTTGACCAAAAATTCAACAAAACTAAGATACTCTTTTTTTCTTTCGAAGGAATCAAAGTCATATACTAATGTAGGGATGCTCAACTTATTGTACTATAAAACCTAAACATAGGAATGAAATTTTGTCAGCTATGTGAGATGTCCAATACCGAGAAATTCCATAAATTGTAGATTAGAACGTACCTCTCAAAACACAATTCAAATACTTTACTTTTAGTCTTGAAGCAGATGTTCTATATTAAACTGTCTTAGCTCACATACAGAATTAGTAATATAATAGCTCAAAATGTTGTAAGAACCAAACACGCATTATATAAACATTAAAAAAAAAAAAAAAAAACTACATACATTTATTAGTGTTACGAGGGTTTATTCTGAAATATTATAATGTCACTTGCAGTGAAATGATAGAAATTTTCACTCAGGGAAGGGACATTCTGTCTGGCTGCCTGGGTTCCATCCCAGCTTCTGTTACAAAAGTTTCATAGAAGAATTTTAAAAATCTAGAAACCAAACTTATGAAGAAATTATTGACCATAATTGGTTCTATGATTTAGTCATTCTTACAGACATAATAACTAAAATCTTAAACTTGAGGGGGGAGGGAGAACTAAACTAAAGTTTTTGAATTTAAGGGTATTTTAAATTAATTTTAAATCAGAATAAATTTTGTAAAAGTATTACACAAATATAAGGAATATACATTTTTACCATAATGCAATGTACATTTTGCCACTTTGAAAATCTGGAGAACTAAAGCGTGAAATATAAGAAAACTGAAACAAACATTTGGAAAATCTCATCGAGCTTAAATTAGTTTCTAAATTAGATGTTTTGAGTGTATTTAAAATTAGGCCAACTACTACGTTCACTTCAAACCCATTACATAAGACTAGTGTTTAAGAAAAATGGTAAAAGATTGCAAATATGTTAACAATTCTACTGATCTAGAAATAGAAATAACTGGTTTTCATCCTAATTAAGATGAAGAATATCACAAAAAGCCATTTGAATAGTCCTAGATCAGAAAAATCATGAACTGTTAAACTTTTAAAAAGATAAATTCCTGCTTTTGATCTACCTAAAAATGTGAAAGAGGATTTTCAACAACAATCTTGTTAAAATCAATGTTCAGATACAGAATAACAAACAAACATCTGGACGACTGCATGGATTTAGCAATAACATCGCATGTACCAGAGGGAGAAAAAAAACTCTCAGAAGAAATGCAATGTTAAATTTCACATTAAAATATGATTTCCCTGTATTTAATTTTCATCTTGCTGAATTTTTTTGTAAATAATACAAAGAGTATACCTTTTCTTTAAGATATTATACCACACATTTTTATACTTTGTGTAATGCACTTATAACTGAAATATTAAAAGTGCAATATATAATTGCAGCTAGCCAAAATTTTATAAACTTAAAATTGGCTCCCATTAAGTTAAAGTTGTTAATAACTGCACCAAGGGAAGGAATGCAATTTTATTTCTTTGTCTGTATTTGGTTTCATTTTCATATAGAAAGATTTAAAAATAGGTTATCTAGGTAACAAAATTTAAACACACATTTTCAGGAAAAATTACAGAATAACAGATTTTGTTTCCCTGAAGACACAACACCTCGCTATTCCAGCTATGATACAGACTGCATACTGTCATAGAGAAATTCCTTTCTTAAACAGGGAATTCATATACTTTAATCTGTTTTTACACAAGTACTGTTTATGACTAATCCATGGTCCAGGAGTAAAATACTTTATAGTACACCCATCTAAATTTTTCTTATTTCCGGTCATCTGTATAGACTGTTTACCTATCACGACTAAACTCCCAATCTGCATTCCAAATAACTCATACAATTCTTCAAGTCATATTTCATAGTCTATCATTTTTAATACCGCAGGTACTTGCTGAGCGCAGACTTGTAAAGAATGATTTCGCGTATAGCAGTACCTTAAAAGATCCCATTTTATTTGTCCACTGCTAGAATTTCATTCATACGTGGTGCAACATTCATCCATCAACACCAGAAAGAATTTATCTGCTACTTTAAACAATTTCCATCGACTGAAAATGAAGTCCGAAAAATCTTACAAATTTCAAAAGCAATCGATGCCGAAGAATTTTCACATATGAAAGACAGAGAAGTCAAACAATGAATCAGAAAATTACAAAAGAAGAATTGGGGTTTTATAAAACCCCTTGATAATAAAAGCGCTCATTATGAAGAAGAGCTTTTAACTGAAGATAAGATGAAGAAATTGTTAAATAACACAAAAAGCAATGTCTGATCTTCTAGCGAAGAATTACCCAATTAAAGAAAAAACATGTGCTCTTTACAGCGGCACGCATACAGTTGCATCAATCATTCTTATAAGCAAAAGACATCAGCTTTCTCAAAAAATATTTCTGTCATGCATTTGCCACAAGAGAACGGAAAGAAGTCCAAAAGAAACTTTCAGAGTGCTTTGCAAAACAAAGTGGAAAGTTATTCTGCAGAATTTTACTTCGATAATAATAAAACATCTCTGATTTGATTTCAAAACGAATTTTTATTTGTGAAATCAATTTTAAATAGATATTCGCAAATAGGCTCATAAAACCTCTCAATATGGCAAAATAGTTCAGATTAAGGGAAAAATTTAATAAAGTATGCTTAAAACAACTAATAAAAAGCACATTTTGAGCAGCCTTAACAGAAGACAATTTGGCCCCACTAACTTTCATTACGAGTACTCATTAAATTTTTATTTACATTTCTTTTTTGTTCAACATTTAACTTTCAATGGTTTTAAGAGAAACAGCACTTGATAGACAGACTCTAAATTCGGAAAAAAACTGAAACAAAATTGGTTTATACACAGGCAGAGTAATTACACTGACCTGTTGGGAAGAGAAGACCCCGTTAGACAAGGAAAATATTAGGCCAGACAGAGAGGAAAATGCTTAGCCTCCTCCTCGTAATGCGAAAGGAGGCCACTTGGGAAAAAATTACACTACAGCAGTAATTTTGAAACCACTAAGAAGCAACAGAACTCTAACAAATCTCAGACTTCTGATAATTATAGTGTGATTAACAGTTCAACCTCACTTCGAATATTACAATACAATATAAAGAAAGAACCAATTCAGACACTTCAATATGGAATTCAAAACCTAAGAAATTAATGCATAGACGCTACCCTAAACATTCAAACATAATGTGAAGCGTTCACGTAAAATAAATAAGTAGTAAAACTCCAATATAAAGCAACATGTGAAAAGGGACCTACAAATTATAACATTCAAGCATTTCTAGTGAAAATAAAGTTAATATAAAACAAGAATTACCAGCCACAGATGTCTTTTTGCTCTGCACTATTTCTCCATTCTTTTTCTTTCATGATATGTTCTGCAATCCAAGAGTGCACAAAAATGATGACAAATTACACTAGAAGAGGCCAAGGATGGGGGAAGGAATCATTAGATTTTAACTACTTTGAAATTAAAGAATATCTATACACAAAGAGAAATATCTAATATTGTTTCTTAATATATAAAACTTCGAAAGTAGCCTTCTTTGTTTCAAATTCCAGCAATGTGCTACATTGTTACTAAAATCATGATTGCAGTCAATAGAAAAGCAAATGATTTTCCTTATACGACAGAAGTACAGTAAGCGAAAGAGGTTTTTAATGTATGGGTACAACATGAACAATGAAAGAAAAAAAAATTATACAGTTATTACAGATACACAGAACAAAAGGGAAAATAATCTTCGAGAAAAGTAAATAATTTTAGCGCAGGTACAAAAATGGCACCGAAAGTCAATAAGCAGGTAATTTTAAATGACAAATAAACAAAATAAACTTTACTGTTAGCTTTGAAGCAGGTGTTATATATAAAACTATCTTAATTCACACACAGAATTAGTGACATAACAGATCAAAAAAGAGTAAGAATCAAACTCGCAATATATTGACATTAAAAGAGCTATACATATATACTTTTATGGCTTTTTTTTTTTTTTTTTTTTTTTTTTTTTTTTTTTTTTAAGAAAGGGCTCAAAAACACCATTCTAAAAACAGATTTCGAAAAACATCTTGGAAACAAAAGTCATAAACCATCAAATAAATATTTCATTCAGAATTTTAATGCAAGAACCCTTTCTAATTTTAAGTTCTTTACTTAGGTACACTCATCCACGAGAGAGGACAGCTTAGTCTAATGTACAAGAAATTATCCTGTAATATTACCACGTCACTTTAATGAAATTATAGCAATATTTCACTCAGGGAAAGAACATATTGTCTAGCTGCCCGGGATCGAGCCCCGCTTTAATACAGCAAGCCAAAACACATCAAATGCCATTGAATGATATACCATTTTGAAATGTTGCAAAAAATTTAAATAAAATTTCGTGAATGAGCTAATGCAATTACCTATATACTAAAATTTTGACCAAAAATTCAACAAAACTAAGATACTCTTTTTTTCTTTCGAAGGAATCAAAGTCATATACTAATGTAGGGATGCTCAACTTATTGTACTATAAAACCTTAACATAGGAATGAAATTTTGTCAGCTATGTGAGATGTCCAATACCGAGAAATTCCATAAATTGTAGATTAGAACGTACCTCTCAAAACACAATTCAAATACTTTACTTTTAGTCTTGAAGCAGATGTTCTATATTAAACTGTCTTAGCTCACATACAGAATTAGTAATATAATAGCTCAAAATGTTGTAAGAACCAAACACGCATTATATAAACATTAAAAAAAAAAAATCTACATACATTTATTAGTGTTACGAGGGTTTATTCTGAAATATTATAATGTCACTTGCAGTGAAATGATAGAAATTTTCACTCAGGGAAGGGACATTCTGTCTGGCTGCCTGGGTTCCATCCCAGCTTCTGTTACAAAAGTTTCATAGAAGAATTTTAAAAATCTAGAAACCAAACTTATGAAGAAATTATTGACCATAATTGGTTCTATGATTTAGTCATTCTTACAGACATAATAACTAAAATCTTAAACTTGAGGGGGGAGGGAGAACTAAACTAAAGTTTTTGAATTTAAGGGTATTTTAAATTAATTTTAAATCAGAATTAATTTTGTAAAAATATTACACAAATATAAGGAATATACATTTTTACCATAATGCAATGTACATTTTGCCACTTTGAAAATCTGGAGAACTAAAGCGTGAAATATAAGAAAACTGAAACAAACATTTGGAAAATCTCATCGAGCTTAAATTAGTTTCTAAATTAGATGTTTTGAGTGTATTTAAAATTAGGCCAACTACTACGTTCACTTCAAACCCATTACATAAGACTAGTGTTTAAGAAAAATGGTAAAAGATTGCAAATATGTTAACAATTCTACTGATCTAGAAATAGAAATAACTGGTTTTCATCCTAATTAAGATGAAGAATATCACAAAAAGCCATTTGAATAGTCCTAGATCAGAAAAATCATGAACTGTTAAACTTTTAAAAAGATAAATTGTTGCTTTTGATCTACCTAAAAATGTGAAAGAGGATTTTCAACAACAATCTTGTTAAAATCAATGTTCAGATACAGAATAACAAACAAACATCTGGACGACTGCATGGATTTAGCAATAACATCGCATGTACCAGAGGGAGAAAAAAAACTCTCAGAAGAAATGCAATGTTAAATTTCACATTAAAATATGATTTCCCTGTATTTAATTTTCATCTTGCTGAATTTTTTTGTAAATAATACAAAGAGTATACCTTTTCTTTAAGATATTATACCACACATTTTTATACTTTGTGTAATGCACTTATAACTGAAATATTAAAAGTGCAATATATAATTGCAGCTAGCCAAAATTTTATAAACTTAAAATTGGCTCCCATTAAGTTAAAGTTGTTAATAACTGCACCAAGGGAAGGAATGCAATTTTATTTCTTTGTCTGTATTTGGTTTCATTTTCATATAGAAAGATTTAAAAATAGGTTATCTAGGTAAAATTTAAAGACACATTTTCAGGAAAAATTACAGAATAACAGATTTTGTTTCCCTGAAGACACAACACCTCGCTATTCCAGCTATGATACAGACTGCATACTGTCATAGAGAAATTCCTTTCTTAAACAGGGAATTCATATACTTTAATCTGTTTTTACACAAGTACTGTTTATGACTAATCCATGGTCCAGGAGTAAAATACTTTATAGTACACCCATCTAAATTTTTCTTATTTCCGGTCATCTGTATAGACTGTTTACCTATCACGACTAAACTCCCAATCTGCATTCCAAATAACTCATACAATTCTTCAAGTCATATTTCATAGTCTATCATTTTTAATACCGCAGGTACTTGCTGAGCGCAGACTTGTAAAGCATGATTTCGCGTATAGCAGTACCTTAAAAGATCCCATTTTATTTGTCCACTGCTAGAATTTCATTCATACGTGGTGCAACATTCATCCATCAACACCGGAAAGAATTTATCTGCTACTTTAAACAATTTCCATCGACTGAAAATGAAGTCCGAAAAATCTTACAAATTTCAAAAGCAATCGATGCCGAAGAATTTTCACATATGAAAGACAGAGAAGTCAAACAATGAATCAGAAAATTACAAAAGAAGAATTGGGGTTTTATAAAACCCCTTGATAATAAAAGCGCTCATTATGAAGAAGAGCTTTTAACTGAAGATAAGATGAAGAAATTGTTAAATAACACAAAAAGCAATGTCTGATCTTCTAGCGAAGAATTACCCAATTAAAGAAAAAACATGTGCTCTTTACAGCGGCACGCATACAGTTGCATCAATCATTCTTATAAGCAAAAGACATCAGCTTTCTCAAAAAATATTTCTGTCATGCATTTGCCACAAGAGAACGGAAAGAAGTCCAAAAGAAACTTTCAGAGTGCTTTGCAAAACAAAGTGGAAAGTTATTCTGCAGAATTTTACTTCGATAATAATAAAACATCTCTGATTTGATTTCAAAACGAATTTTTATTTGTGAAATCAATTTTAAATAGATATTCGCAAATAGGCTCATAAAACCTCTCAATATGGCAAAATAGTTCAGATTAAGGGAAAAATTTAATAAAGTATGCTTAAAACAACTAATAAAAAGCACATTTTGAGCAGCCTTAACAGAAGACAATTTGGCCCCACTAACTTTCATTACGAGTACTCATTAAATTTTTATTTACATTTCTTTTTTGTTCAACATTTAACTTTCAATGGTTTTAAGAGAAACAGCACTTGATAGACAGACTCTAAATTCGGAAAAAAACTGAAACAAAATTGGTTTATACACAGGCAGAGTAATTACACTGACCTGTTGGGAAGAGAAGACCCCGTTAGACAAGGAAAATATTAGGCCAGACAGAGAGGAAAATGCTTAGCCTCCTCCTCGTAATGCGAAAGGAGGCCACTTGGGAAAAAATTACACTACAGCAGTAATTTTGAAACCACTAAGAAGCAACAGAACTCTAACAAATCTCAGACTTCTGATAATTATAGTGTGATTAACAGTTCAACCTCACTTCGAATATTACAATACAATATAAAGAAAGAACCAATTCAGACACTTCAATATGGAATTCAAAACCTAAGAAATTAATGCATAGACGCTACCCTAAACATTCAAACATAATGTGAAGCGTTCACGTAAAATAAATAAGTAGTAAAACTCCAATATAAAGCAACATGTGAAAAGGGACCTACAAATTATAACATTCAAGCATTTCTAGTGAAAATAAAGTTAATATAAAACAAGAATTACCAGCCACAGATGTCTTTTTGCTCTGCACTATTTCTCCATTCTTTTTCTTTCATGATATGTTCTGCAATCCAAGAGTGCACAAAAATGATGACAAATTACACTAGAAGAGGCCAAGGATGGGGGAAGGAATCATTAGATTTTAACTACTTTGAAATTAAAGAATATCTATATACAAAGAGAAATATCTAATATTGTTTCTTAATATATAAAACTTCGAAAGTAGCCTTCTTTGTTTCAAATTCCAGCAATGTGCTACATTGTTACTAAAATCATGATTGCAGTCGATAGAAAAGCAAATGATTTTCCTTATACGACAGAAGTACAGTAAGCGAAAGAGGTTTTTAATGTATGGGTACAACATGAACAATGAAAGAAAAAAAAATTATACAGTTATTACAGATACACAGAACAAAAGGGAAAATAATCTTCGAGAAAAGTAAATAATTTTAGCGCAGGTACAAAAATGGCACCGAAAGTCAATAAGCAGGTAATTTTAAATGACAAATAAACAAAATAAACTTTACTGTTAGCTTTGAAGCAGGTGTTATATATAAAACTATCTTAATTCACACACAGAATTAGTGACATAACAGATCAAAAAAGAGTAAGAATCAAACTCGCAATATATTGACATTAAAAGAGCTATACATATATACTTTTATGGCTTTTTTTTTTTTTTTTTTTTTTTTTTTTATGAAAGGGCTCAAAAACACCATTTTAAAAACAGATTTCGAAAAACATCTTGGAAACAAAAGTCATAAACCATCAAATAAATATTTCATTCAGAATTTTAATGCAAGAACCCTTTCTAATTTTAAGTTCTTTACTTAGGTACACTCATCCACGAGAGAGGACAGCTTAGTCTAATGTACAAGAAATTATCCTGTAATATTACCACGTCACTTTAATGAAATTATAGCAATATTTCACTCAGGGAAAGAACATATTGTCTAGCTGCCCGGGATCGAGCCCCGCTTTAATACAGCAAGCCAAAACACATCAAACGCCATTGAATGATATACCATTTTGAAATGTTGCAAAAAATTTAAATAAAATTTCGTGAATGAGCTAATGCAATTACCTATATACTAAAATTTTGACCAAAAATTCAACAAAACTAAGATACTCTTTTTTTCTTTCGAAGGAATCAAAGTCATATACTAATGTAGGGATGCTCAACTTATTGTACTATAAAACCTAAACATAGGAATGAAATTTTGTCAGCTATGTGAGATGTCCAATACCGAGAAATTCCATAAATTGTAGATTAGAACGTACCTCTCAAAACACAATTCAAATACTTTACTTTTAGTCTTGAAGCAGATGTTCTATATTAAACTGTCTTAGCTCACATACAGAATTAGTAATATAATAGCTCAAAATGTTGTAAGAACCAAACACGCATTATATAAACATTAAAAAAAAAAAAAAATCTACATACATTTATTAGTGTTACGAGGGTTTATTCTGAAATATTATAATGTCACTTGCAGTGAAATGATAGAAATTTTCACTCAGGGAAGGGACATTCTGTCTGGCTGCCTGGGTTCCATCCCAGCTTCTGTTACAAAAGTTTCATAGAAGAATTTTAAAAATCTAGAAACGAAACTTATGAAGAAATTATTGACCATAATTGGTTCTATGATTTAGTCATTCTTACAGACATAATAACTAAAATCTTAAACTTGAGGGGGGAGGGAGAACTAAACTAAAGTTTTTGAATTTAAGGGTATTTTAAATTAATTTTAAATCAGAATTAATTTTGTAAAAATATTACACAAATATAAGGAATATACATTTTTACCATAATGCAATGTACATTTTGCCACTTTGAAAATCTGGAGAACTAAAGCGTGAAATATAAGAAAACTGAAACAAACATTTGGAAAATCTCATCGAGCTTAAATTAGTTTCTAAATTAGATGTTTTGAGTGTATTTAAAATTAGGCCAACTACTACGTTCACTTCAAACCCATTACATAAGACTAGTGTTTAAGAAAAATGGTAAAAGATTGCAAATATGTTAACAATTCTACTGATCTAGAAATAGAAATAACTGGTTTTCATCCTAATTAAGATGAAGAATATCACAAAAAGCCATTTGAATAGTCCTAGATCAGAAAAATCATGAACTGTTAAACTTTTAAAAAGATAAATTGTTGCTTTTGATCTACCTAAAAATGTGAAAGAGGATTTTCAACAACAATCTTGTTAAAATCAATGTTCAGATACAGAATAACAAACAAACATCTGGACGACTGCATGGATTTAGCAATAACATCGCATGTACCAGAGGGAGAAAAAAAACTCTCAGAAGAAATGCAATGTTAAATTTCACATTAAAATATGATTTCCCTGTATTTAATTTTCATCTTGCTGAATTTTTTTGTAAATAATACAAAGAGTATACCTTTTCTTTAAGATATTATACCACACATTTTTATACTTTGTGTAATGCACTTATAACTGAAATATTAAAAGTGCAATATATAATTGCAGCTAGCCAAAATTTTATAAACTTAAAATTGGCTCCCATTAAGTTAAAGTTGTTAATAACTGCACCAAGGGAAGGAATGCAATTTTATTTCTTTGTCTGTATTTGGTTTCATTTTCATATAGAAAGATTTAAAAATAGGTTATCTAGGTAAAATTTAAACACACATTTTCAGGAAAAATTACAGAATAACAGATTTTGTTTCCCTGAAGACACAACACCTCGCTATTCCATCTATGATACAGACTGCATACTGTCATAGAGAAATTCCTTTCTTAAACAGGGAATTCATATACTTTAATCTGTTTTTACACAAGTACTGTTTATGACTAATCCATGGTCCAGGAGTAAAATACTTTATAGTACACCCATCTAAATTTTTCTTATTTCCGGTCATCTGTATAGACTGTTTACCTATCACGACTAAACTCCCAATCTGCATTCCAAATAACTCATACAATTCTTCAAGTCATATTTCATAGTCTATCATTTTTAATACCGCAGGTACTTGCTGAGCGCAGACTTGTAAAGCATGATTTCGCGTATAGCAGTACCTTAAAAGATCCCATTTTATTTGTCCACTGCTAGAATTTCATTCATACGTGGTGCAACATTCATCCATCAACACCGGAAAGAATTTATCTGCTACTTTAAACAATTTCCATCGACTGAAAATGAAGTCCGAAAAATCTTACAAATTTCAAAAGCAATCGATGCCGAAGAATTTTCACATATGAAAGACAGAGAAGTCAAACAATGAATCAGAAAATTACAAAAGAAGAATTGGGGTTTTATAAAACCCCTTGATAATAAAAGCGCTCATTATGAAGAAGAGCTTTTAACTGAAGATAAGATGAAGAAATTGTTAAATAACACAAAAAGCAATGTCTGATCTTCTAGCGAAGAATTACCCAATTAAAGAAAAAACATGTGCTCTTTACAGCGGCACGCATACAGTTGCATCAATCATTCTTATAAGCAAAAGACATCAGCTTTCTCAAAAAATATTTCTGTCATGCATTTGCCACAAGAGAACGGAAAGAAGTCCAAAAGAAACTTTCAGAGTGCTTTGCAAAACAAAGTGGAAAGTTATTCTGCAGAATTTTACTTCGATAATAATAAAACATCTCTGATTTGATTTCAAAACGAATTTTTATTTGTGAAATCAATTTTAAATAGATATTCGCAAATAGGCTCATAAAACCTCTCAATATGGCAAAATAGTTCAGATTAAGGGAAAAATTTAATAAAGTATGCTTAAAACAACTAATAAAAAGCACATTTTGAGCAGCCTTAACAGAAGACAATTTGGCCCCACTAACTTTCATTACGAGTACTCATTAAATTTTTATTTACATTTCTTTTTTGTTCAACATTTAACTTTCAATGGTTTTAAGAGAAACAGCACTTGATAGACAGACTCTAAATTCGGAAAAAAACTGAAACAAAATTGGTTTATACACAGGCAGAGTAATTACACTGACCTGTTGGGAAGAGAAGACCCCGTTAGACAAGGAAAATATTAGGCCAGACAGAGAGGAAAATGCTTAGCCTCCTCCTCGTAATGCGAAAGGAGGCCACTTGGGAAAAAATTACACTACAGCAGTAATTTTGAAACCACTAAGAAGCAACAGAACTCTAACAAATCTCAGACTTCTGATAATTATAGTGTGATTAACAGTTCAACCTCACTTCGAATATTACAATACAATATAAAGAAAGAACCAATTCAGACACTTCAATATGGAATTCAAAACCTAAGAAATTAATGCATAGACGCTACCCTAAACATTCAAACATAATGTGAAGCGTTCACGTAAAATAAATAAGTAGTAAAACTCCAATATAAAGCAACATGTGAAAAGGGACCTACAAATTATAACATTCAAGCATTTCTAGTGAAAATAAAGTTAATATAAAACAAGAATTACCAGCCACAGATGTCTTTTTGCTCTGCACTATTTCTCCATTCTTTTTCTTTCATGATATGTTCTGCAATCCAAGAGTGCACAAAAATGATGACAAATTACACTAGAAGAGGCCAAGGATGGGGGAAGGAATCATTAGATTTTAACTACTTTGAAATTAAAGAATATCTATATACAAAGAGAAATATCTAATATTGTTTCTTAATATATAAAACTTCGAAAGTAGCCTTCTTTGTTTCAAATTCCAGCAATGTGCTACATTGTTACTAAAATCATGATTGCAGTCGATAGAAAAGCAAATGATTTTCCTTATACGACAGAAGTACAGTAAGCGAAAGAGGTTTTTAATGTATGGGTACAACATGAACAATGAAAGAAAAAAAAATTATACAGTTATTACAGATACACAGAACAAAAGGGAAAATAATCTTCGAGAAAAGTAAATAATTTTAGCGCAGGTACAAAAATGGCACCGAAAGTCAATAAGCAGGTAATTTTAAATGACAAATAAACAAAATAAACTTTACTGTTAGCTTTGAAGCAGGTGTTATATATAAAACTATCTTAATTCACACACAGAATTAGTGACATAACAGATCAAAAAAGAGTAAGAATCAAACTCGCAATATATTGACATTAAAAGAGCTATACATATATACTTTTATGGCTTTTTTTTTTTTTTTTTTTTTTTTTATGAAAGGGCTCAAAAACACCATTTTAAAAACAGATTTCGAAAAACATCTTGGAAACAAAAGTCCTAAACCATCAAATAAATATTTCATTCAGAATTTTAATGCAAGAACCCTTTCTAATTTTAAGTTCTTTACTTAGGTACACTCATCCACGAGAGAGGACAGCTTAGTCTAATGTACAAGAAATTATCCTGTAATATTACCACGTCACTTTAATGAAATTATAGCAATATTTCACTCAGGGAAAGAACATATTGTCTAGCTGCCCGGGATCGAGCCCCGCTTTAATACAGCAAGCCAAAACACATCAAATGCCATTGAATGATATACCATTTTGAAATGTTGCAAAAAATTTAAATAAAATTTCGTGAATGAGCTAATGCAATTACCTATATACTAAAATTTTGACCAAAAATTCAACAAAACTAAGATACTCTTTTTTTCTTTCGAAGGAATCAAAGTCATATACTAATGTAGGGATGCTCAACTTATTGTACTATAAAACCTAAACATAGGAATGAAATTTTGTCAGCTATGTGAGATGTCCAATACCGAGAAATTCCATAAATTGTAGATTAGAACGTACCTCTCAAAACACAATTCAAATACTTTACTTTTAGTCTTGAAGCAGATGTTCTATATTAAACTGTCTTAGCTCACATACAGAATTAGTAATATAATAGCTCAAAATGTTGTAAGAACCAAACACGCATTATATAAACATTAAAAAAAAAAAAAAATCTACATACATTTATTAGTGTTACGAGGGTTTATTCTGAAATATTATAATGTCACTTGCAGTGAAATGATAGAAATTTTCACTCAGGGAAGGGACATTCTGTCTGGCTGCCTGGGTTCCATCCCAGCTTCTGTTACAAAAGTTTCATAGAAGAATTTTAAAAATCTAGAAACGAAACTTATGAAGAAATTATTGACCATAATTGGTTCTATGATTTAGTCATTCTTACAGACATAATAACTAAAATCTTAAACTTGAGGGGGGAGGGAGAACTAAACTAAAGTTTTTGAATTTAAGGGTATTTTAAATTAATTTTAAATCAGAATTAATTTTGTAAAAATATTACACAAATATAAGGAATATACATTTTTACCATAATGCAATGTACATTTTGCCACTTTGAAAATCTGGAGAACTAAAGCGTGAAATATAAGAAAACTGAAACAAACATTTGGAAAATCTCATCGAGCTTAAATTAGTTTCTAAATTAGATGTTTTGAGTGTATTTAAAATTAGGCCAACTACTACGTTCACTTCAAACCCATTACATAAGACTAGTGTTTAAGAAAAATGGTAAAAGATTGCAAATATGTTAACAATTCTACTGATCTAGAAATAGAAATAACTGGTTTTCATCCTAATTAAGATGAAGAATATCACAAAAAGCCATTTGAATAGTCCTAGATCAGAAAAATCATGAACTGTTAAACTTTTAAAAAGATAAATTCCTGCTTTTGATCTACCTAAAAATGTGAAAGAGGATTTTCAACAACAATCTTGTTAAAATCAATGTTCAGATACAGAATAACAAACAAACATCTGGACGACTGCATGGATTTAGCAATAACATCGCATGTACCAGAGGGAGAAAAAAAACTCTCAGAAGAAATGCAATGTTAAATTTCACATTAAAATATGATTTCCCTGTATTTAATTTTCATCTTGCTGAATTTTTTTGTAAATAATACAAAGAGTATACCTTTTCTTTAAGATATTATACCACACATTTTTATACTTTGTGTAATACACTTATAACTGAAATATTAAAAGTGCAATATATAATTGCAGCTAGCCAAAATTTTATAAACTTAAAATTGGCTCCCATTAAGTTAAAGTTGTTAATAACTGCACCAAGGGAAGGAATGCAATTTTATTTCTTTGTCTGTATTTGGTTTCATTTTCATATAGAAAGATTTAAAAATAGGTTATCTAGGTAACAAAATTTAAACACACATTTTCAGGAAAAATTACAGAATAACAGATTTTGTTTCCCTGAAGACACAACACCTCGCTATTCCAGCTATGATACAGACTGCATACTGTCATAGAGAAATTCCTTTCTTAAACAGGGAATTCATATACTTTAATCTGTTTTTACACAAGTACTGTTTATGACTAATCCATGGTCCAGGAGTAAAATACTTTATAGTACACCCATCTAAATTTTTCTTATTTCCGGTCATCTGTATAGACTGTTTACCTATCACGACTAAACTCCCAATCTGCATTCCAAATAACTCATACAATTCTTCAAGTCATATTTCATAGTCTATCATTTTTAATACCGCAGGTACTTGCTGAGCGCAGACTTGTAAAGCATGATTTCGCGTATAGCAGTACCTTAAAAGATCCCATTTTATTTGTCCACTGCTAGAATTTCATTCATACGTGGTGCAACATTCATCCATCAACACCAGAAAGAATTTATCTGCTACTTTAAACAATTTCCATCGACTGAAAATGAAGTCCGAAAAATCTTACAAATTTCAAAAGCAATCGATGCCGAAGAATTTTCACATATGAAAGACAGAGAAGTCAAACAATGAATCAGAAAATTACAAAAGAAGAATTGGGGTTTTATAAAACCCCTTGATAATAAAAGCGCTCATTATGAAGAAGAGCTTTTAACTGAAGATAAGATGAAGAAATTGTTAAATAACACAAAAAGCAATGTCTGATCTTCTAGCGAAGAATTACCCAATTAAAGAAAAAACATGTGCTCTTTACAGCGGCACGCATACAGTTGCATCAATCATTCTTATAAGCAAAAGACATCAGCTTTCTCAAAAAATATTTCTGTCATGCATTTGCCACAAGAGAACGGAAAGAAGTCCAAAAGAAACTTTCAGAGTGCTTTGCAAAACAAAGTGGAAAGTTATTCTGCAGAATTTTACTTCGATAATAATAAAACATCTCTGATTTGATTTCAAAACGAATTTTTATTTGTGAAATCAATTTTAAATAGATATTCGCAAATAGGCTCATAAAACCTCTCAATATGGCAAAATAGTTCAGATTAAGGGAAAAATTTAATAAAGTATGCTTAAAACAACTAATAAAAAGCACATTTTGAGCAGCCTTAACAGAAGACAATTTGGCCCCACTAACTTTCATTACGAGTACTCATTAAATTTTTATTTACATTTCTTTTTTGTTCAACATTTAACTTTCAATGGTTTTAAGAGAAACAGCACTTGATAGACAGACTCTAAATTCGGAAAAAAACTGAAACAAAATTGGTTTATACACAGGCAGAGTAATTACACTGACCTGTTGGGAAGAGAAGACCCCGTTAGACAAGGAAAATATTAGGCCAGACAGAGAGGAAAATGCTTAGCCTCCTCCTCGTAATGCGAAAGGAGGCCACTTGGGAAAAAATTACACTACAGCAGTAATTTTGAAACCACTAAGAAGCAACAGAACTCTAACAAATCTCAGACTTCTGATAATTATAGTGTGATTAACAGTTCAACCTCACTTCGAATATTACAATACAATATAAAGAAAGAACCAATTCAGACACTTCAATATGGAATTCAAAACCTAAGAAATTAATGCATAGACGCTACCCTAAACATTCAAACATAATGTGAAGCGTTCACGTAAAATAAATAAGTAGTAAAACTCCAATATAAAGCAACATGTGAAAAGGGACCTACAAATTATAACATTCAAGCATTTCTAGTGAAAATAAAGTTAATATAAAACAAGAATTACCAGCCACAGATGTCTTTTTGCTCTGCACTATTTCTCCATTCTTTTTCTTTCATGATATGTTCTGCAATCCAAGAGTGCACAAAAATGATGACAAATTACACTAGAAGAGGCCAAGGATGGGGGAAGGAATCATTAGATTTTAACTACTTTGAAATTAAAGAATATCTATATACAAAGAGAAATATCTAATATTGTTTCTTAATATATAAAACTTCGAAAGTAGCCTTCTTTGTTTCAAATTCCAGCAATGTGCTACATTGTTACTAAAATCATGATTGCAGTCGATAGAAAAGCAAATGATTTTCCTTATACGACAGAAGTACAGTAAGCGAAAGAGGTTTTTAATGTATGGGTACAACATGAACAATGAAAGAAAAAAAAATTATACAGTTATTACAGATACACAGAACAAAAGGGAAAATAATCTTCGAGAAAAGTAAATAATTTTAGCGCAGGTACAAAAATGGCACCGAAAGTCAATAAGCAGGTAATTTTAAATGACAAATAAACAAAATAAACTTTACTGTTAGCTTTGAAGCAGGTGTTATATATAAAACTATCTTAATTCACACACAGAATTAGTGACATAACAGATCAAAAAAGAGTAAGAACAAACTCGCAATATATTGACATTAAAAGAGCTATACATATATACTTTTATGGCTTTTTTTTTTTTTTTTTTTATGAAAGGGCTCAAAAACACCATTTTAAAAACAGATTTCGAAAAACATCTTGGAAACAAAAGTCATAAACCATCAAATAAATATTTCATTCAGAATTTTAATGCAAGAACCCTTTCTAATTTTAAGTTCTTTACTTAGGTACACTCATCCACGAGAGAGGACAGCTTAGTCTAATGTACAAGAAATTATCCTGTAATATTACCACGTCACTTTAATGAAATTATAGCAATATTTCACTCAGGGAAAGAACATATTGTCTAGCTGCCTGGGATCGAGCCCCGCTTTAATACAGCAAGCCAAAACACATCAAATGCCATTGAATGATATACCATTTTGAAATGTTGCAAAAAATTTAAATAAAATTTCGTGAATGAGCTAATGCAATTACCTATATACTAAAATTTTGACCAAAAATTCAACAAAACTAAGATACTCTTTTTTTCTTTCGAAGGAATCAAAGTCATATACTAATGTAGGGATGCTCAACTTATTGTACTATAAAACCTTAACATAGGAATGAAATTTTGTCAGCTATGTGAGATGTCCAATACCGAGAAATTCCATAAATTGTAGATTAGAACGTACCTCTCAAAACACAATTCAAATACTTTACTTTTAGTCTTGAAGCAGATGTTCTATATTAAACTGTCTTAGCTCACATACAGAATTAGTAATATAATAGCTCAAAATGTTGTAAGAACCAAACACGCATTATATAAACATTAAAAAAAAAAATCTACATACATTTATTAGTGTTACGAGGGTTTATTCTGAAATATTATAATGTCACTTGCAGTGAAATGATAGAAATTTTCACTCAGGGAAGGGACATTCTGTCTGGCTGCCTGGGTTCCATCCCAGCTTCTGTTACAAAAGTTTCATAGAAGAATTTTAAAAATCTAGAAACAAAACTTATGAAGAAATTATTGACCATAATTGGTTCTATGATTTAGTCATTCTTACAGACATAATAACTAAAATCTTAAACTTGAGGGGGGAGGGAGAACTAAACTAAAGTTTTTGAATTTAAGGGTATTTTAAATTAATTTTAAATCAGAATTAATTTTGTAAAAATATTACACAAATATAAGGAATATACAATTTTACCATAATGCAATGTACATTTTGCCACTTTGAAAATCTGGAGAACTAAAGCGTGAAATATAAGAAAACTGAAACAAACATTTGGAAAATCTCATCGAGCTTAAATTAGTTTCTAAATTAGACGTTTTGAGTGTATTTAAAATTAGGCCAACTACTACATTCACTTCAAACCCATTACATAAGACTAGTGTTTAAGAAAAATGGTAAAAGATTGCAAATATGTTAACAATTCTACTGATCTAGAAATAGAAATAACTGGTTTTCATCCTAATTAAGATGAAGAATATCACAAAAAGCCATTTGAATAGTCCTAGATCAGAAAAATCATGAACTGTTAAACTTTTAAAAAGATAAATTCCTGCTTTTGATCTACCTAAAAATGTGAAAGAGGATTTTCAACAACAATCTTGTTAAAATCAATGTTCAGATACAGAATAACGAACAAACATCTGGACGACTGCATGGATTTAGCAATAACATCGCATGTACCAGAGGGAGAAAAAAAACTCTCAGAAGAAATGCAATGTTAAATTTCACATTAAAATATGATTTCCCTGTATTTAATTTTCATCTTGCTGAATTTTTTTGTAAATAATACAAAGAGTATACCTTTTCTTTAAGATATTATACCACACATTTTTATACTTTGTGTAATGCACTTATAACTGAAATATTAAAAGTGCAATATATAATTGCAGCTAGCCAAAATTTTATAAACTTAAAATTGGCTCCCATTAAGTTAAAGTTGTTAATAACTGCACCAAGGGAAGGAATGCAATTTTATTTCTTTGTCTGTATTTGGTTTCATTTTCATATAGAAAGATTTAAAAATAGGTTATCTAGGTAACAAAATTTAAACACACATTTTCAGGAAAAATTACAGAATAACAGATTTTGTTTCCCTGAAGACACAACACCTCGCTATTCCAGCTATGATACAGACTGCATACTGTCATAGAGAAATTCCTTTCTTAAACAGGGAATTCATATACTTTAATCTGTTTTTACACAAGTACTGTTTATGACTAATCCATGGTCCAGGAGTAAAATACTTTATAGTACACCCATCTAAATTTTTCTTATTTCCGGTCATCTGTATAGACTGTTTACCTATCGCGACTAAACTCCCAATCTGCATTCCAAATAACTCATACAATTCTTCAAGTCATATTTCATAGTCTATCATTTTTAATACCGCAGGTACTTGCTGAGCGCAGACTTGTAAAGCATGATTTCGCGTATAGCAGTACCTTAAAAGATCCCATTTTATTTGTCCACTGCTAGAATTTCATTCATACGTGGTGCAACATTCATCCATCAACACCGGAAAGAATTTATCTGCTACTTTAAACAATTTCCATCGACTGAAAATGAAGTCCGAAAAATCTTACAAATTTCAAAAGCAATCGATGCCGAAGAATTTTCACATATGAAAGACAGAGAAGTCAAACAATGAATCAGAAAATTACAAAAGAAGAATTGGGGTTTTATAAAACCCCTTGATAATAAAAGCGCTCATTATGAAGAAGAGCTTTTAACTGAAGATAAGATGAAGAAATTGTTAAATAACACAAAAAGCAATGTCTGATCTTCTAGCGAAGAATTACCCAATTAAAGAAAAAACATGTGCTCTTTACAGCGGCACGCATACAGTTGCATCAATCATTCTTATAAGCAAAAGACATCAGCTTTCTCAAAAAATATTTCTGTCATGCATTTGCCACAAGAGAACGGAAAGAAGTCCAAAAGAAACTTTCAGAGTGCTTTGCAAAACAAAGTGGAAAGTTATTCTGCAGAATTTTACTTCGATAATAATAAAACATCTCTGATTTGATTTCAAAACGAATTTTTATTTGTGAAATCAATTTTAAATAGATATTCGCAAATAGGCTCATAAAACCTCTCAATATGGCAAAATAGTTCAGATTAAGGGAAAAATTTAATAAAGTATGCTTAAAACAACTAATAAAAAGCACATTTTGAGCAGCCTTAACAGAAGACAATTTGGCCCCACTAACTTTCATTACGAGTACTCATTAAATTTTTATTTACATTTCTTTTTTGTTCAACATTTAACTTTCAATGGTTTTAAGAGAAACAGCACTTGATAGACAGACTCTAAATTCGGAAAAAAACTGAAACAAAATTGGTTTATACACAGGCAGAGTAATTACACTGACCTGTTGGGAAGAGAAGACCCCGTTAGACAAGGAAAATATTAGGCCAGACAGAGAGGAAAATGCTTAGCCTCCTCCTCGTAATGCGAAAGGAGGCCACTTGGGAAAAAATTACACTACAGCAGTAATTTTGAAACCACTAAGAAGCAACAGAACTCTAACAAATCTCAGACTTCTGATAATTATAGTGTGATTAACAGTTCAACCTCACTTCGAATATTACAATACAATATAAAGAAAGAACCAATTCAGACACTTCAATATGGAATTCAAAACCTAAGAAATTAATGCATAGACGCTACCCTAAACATTCAAACATAATGTGAAGCGTTCACGTAAAATAAATAAGTAGTAAAACTCCAATATAAAGCAACATGTGAAAAGGGACCTACAAATTATAACATTCAAGCATTTCTAGTGAAAATAAAGTGAATATAAAACAAGAATTACCAGCCACAGATGTCTTTTTGCTCTGCACTATTTCTCCATTCTTTTTCTTTCATGATATGTTCTGCAATCCAAGAGTGCACAAAAATGATGACAAATTACACTAGAAGAGGCCAAGGATGGGGGAAGGAATCATTAGATTTTAACTACTTTGAAATTAAAGAATATCTATACACAAAGAGAAATATCTAATATTGTTTCTTAATATATAAAACTTCGAAAGTAGCCTTCTTTGTTTTAAATTCCAGCAATGTGCTACATTGTTACTAAAATCATGATTGCAGTCGATAGAAAAGCAAATGATTTTCGTTCTACGACAGAAGTACAGTAAGCGAAAGAGGTTTTTAATGTATGGGTACAACATGAACAATGAAAGAAAAAAAAAATTATACAGTTATTACAGATACACAGAATAAAAAGGGAAAATGATCTTCGAGAAAAGTAAATAATTTTAGAGCAGGTACAAAAATGGCACCGAAAGTCAATAAGCAGGTAATTTTAAATGACAAATAAACAAAATAAACTTTACTGTTAGCTTTGAAGCAGGTGTTATATATAAAACTATCTTAATTCACACACAGAATTAGTGACATAACAGATCAAAAAAGAGTAAGAATCAAACTCGCAATATATTGACATTAAAAGAGCTATACATATATACTATTATAGCTTTTTTTTTTTTTTTTTTTTAAGAAAGGGCTCAAAAACACCATTCTAAAAACAGATTTCGAAAAACATCTTGGAAACAAAAGTCATAAACCATCAAATAAATATTTCATTCAGAATTTTAATGCAAGAACCCTTTCTAATTTTAAGTTCTTTACTTAGGTACACTCATCCACGAGAGAGGACAGCTTAGTCTAATGTACAAGAAATTATCCTGTAATATTACCACGTCACTTTAATGAAATTATAGCAATATTTCACTCAGGGAAAGAACATATTGTCTAGCTGCCCGGGATCGAGCCCCGCTTTAATACAGCAAGCCAAAACACATCAAATGCCATTGAATGATATACCATTTTGAAATGTTGCAAAAAATTTAAATAAAATTTCGTGAATGAGCTAATGCAATTACCTATATACTAAAATTTTGACCAAAAATTCAACAAAACTAAGATACTCTGTTTTTCTTTCGAAGGAATCAAAGTCATATACTAATGTAGGGATGCTCAACTTATTGTACTATAAAACCTAAACATAGGAATGAAATTTTGTCAGCTATGTGAGATGTCCAATACCGAGAAATTCCATAAATTGTAGATTAGAACGTACCTCTCAAAACACAATTCAAATACTTTACTTTTAGTCTTGAAGCAGATGTTCTATATTAAACTGTCTTAGCTCACATACAGAATTAGTAATATAATAGCTCAAAATGTTGTAAGAACCAAACACGCATTATATAAACATTAAAAAAAAAAAAAAATCTACATACATTTATTAGTGTTACGAGGGTTTATTCTGAAATATTATAATGTCACTTGCAGTGAAATGATAGAAATTTTCACTCAGGGAAGGGATATTCTGTCTGGCTGCCTGGGTTCCATCCCAGCTTCTGTTACAAAAGTTTCATAGAAGAATTTTAAAAATCTAGAAACGAAACTTATGAAGAAATTATTGACCATAATTGGTTCTATGATTTAGTCATTCTTACAGACATAATAACTAAAATCTTAAACTTGAGGGGGGAGGGAGAACTAAACTAAAGTTTTTGAATTTAAGGGTATTTTAAATTAATTTTAAATCAGAATTAATTTTGTAAAAATATTACACAAATATAAGGAATATACATTTTTACCATAATGCAATGTACATTTTGCCACTTTGAAAATCTGGAGAACTAAAGCGTGAAATATAAGAAAACTGAAACAAACATTTGGAAAATCTCATCGAGCTTAAATTAGTTTCTAAATTAGATGTTTTGAGTGTATTTAAAATTAGGCCAACTACTACGTTCACTTCAAACCCATTACATAAGACTAGTGTTTAAGAAAAATGGTAAAAGATTGCAAATATGTTAACAATTCTACTGATCTAGAAATAGAAATAACTGGTTTTCATCCTAATTAAGATGAAGAATATCACAAAAAGCCATTTGAATAGTCCTAGATCAGAAAAATCATGAACTGTTAAACTTTTAAAAAGATAAATTCCTGCTTTTGATCTACCTAAAAATTTGAAAGAGGATTTTCAACAACAATCTTGTTAAAATCAATGTTCAGATACAGAATAACAAACAAACATCTGGACGACTGCATGGATTTAGCAATAACATCGCATGTACCAGAGGGAGAAAAAAAACTCTCAGAAGAAATGCAATGTTAAATTTCACATTAAAATATGATTTCCCTGTATTTAATTTTCATCTTGCTGAATTTTTTTGTAAATAATACAAAGAGTATACCTTTTCTTTAAGATATTATACCACACATTTTTATACTTTGTGTAATGCACTTATAACTGAAATATTAAAAGTGCAATATATAATTGCAGCTAGCCAAAATTTTATAAACTTAAAATTGGCTCCCATTAAGTTAAAGTTGTTAATAACTGCACCAAGGGAAGGAATGCAATTTTATTTCTTTGTCTGTATTTGGTTTCATTTTCATATAGAAAGATTTAAAAATAGGTTATCTAGGTAACAAAATTTAAACACACATTTTCAGGAAAAATTACAGAATAACAGATTTTGTTTCCCTGAAGACACAACACCTCGCTATTCCAGCTATGATACAGACTGCATACTGTCATAGAGAAATTCCTTTCTTAAACAGGGAATTCATATACTTTAATCTGTTTTTACACAAGTACTGTTTATGACTAATCCATGGTCCAGGAGTAAAATACTTTATAGTACACCCATCTAAATTTTTCTTATTTCCGGTCATCTGTATAGACTGTTTACCTATCACGACTAAACTCCCAATCTGCATTCCAAATAACTCATACAATTCTTCAAGTCATATTTCATAGTCTATCATTTTTAATACCGCAGGTACTTGCTGAGCGCAGACTTGTAAAGCATGATTTCGCGTATAGCAGTACCTTAAAAGATCCCATTTTATTTGTCCACTGCTAGAATTTCATTCATACGTGGTGCAACATTCATCCATCAACACCGGAAAGAATTTATCTGCTACTTTAAACAATTTCCATCGACTGAAAATGAAGTCCGAAAAATCTAACAAATTTCAAAAGCAATCGATGCCGAAGAATTTTCACATATGAAAGACAGAGAAGTCAAACAATGAATCAGAAAATTACAAAAGAAGAATTGGGGTTTTATAAAACCCCTTGATAATAAAAGCGCTCATTATGAAGAAGAGCTTTTAACTGAAGATAAGATGAAGAAATTGTTAAATAACACAAAAAGCAATGTCTGATCTTCTAGCGAAGAATTACCCAATTAAAGAAAAAACATGTGCTCTTTACAGCGGCACGCATACAGTTGCATCAATCATTCTTATAAGCAAAAGACATCAGCTTTCTCAAAAAATATTTCTGTCATGCATTTGCCACAAGAGAACGGAAAGAAGTCCAAAAGAAACTTTCAGAGTGCTTTGGAAAGTTATTCTGCAGAATTTTACTTCGATAATAATAAAACATCTCTGATTTGATTTCAAAACGAATTTTTATTTGTGAAATCAATTTTAAATAGATATTCGCAAATAGGCTCATAAAACCTCTCAATATGGCAAAATAGTTCAGATTAAGGGAAAAATTTAATAAAGTATGCTTAAAACAACTAATAAAAAGCACATTTTGAGCAGCCTTAACAGAAGACAATTTGGCCCCACTAACTTTCATTACGAGTACTCATTAAATTTTTATTTACATTTCTTTTTTGTTCAACATTTAACTTTCAATGGTTTTAAGAGAAACAGCACTTGATAGACAGACTCTAAATTCGGAAAAAAACTGAAACAAAATTGGTTTATACACAGGCAGAGTAATTACACTGACCTGTTGGGAAGAGAAGACCCCGTTAGACAAGGAAAATATTAGGCCAGACAGAGAGGAAAATGCTTAGCCTCCTCCTCGTAATGCGAAAGGAGGCCACTTGGGAAAAAATTACACTACAGCAGTAATTTTGAAACCACTAAGAAGCAACAGAACTCTAACAAATCTCAGACTTCTGATAATTATAGTGTGATTAACAGTTCAACCTCACTTCGAATATTACAATACAATATAAAGAAAGAACCAATTCAGACACTTCAATATGGAATTCAAAACCTAAGAAATTAATGCATAGACGCTACCCTAAACATTCAAACATAATGTGAAGCGTTCACGTAAAATAAATAAGTAGTAAAACTCCAATATAAAGCAACATGTGAAAAGGGACCTACAAATTATAACATTCAAGCATTTCTAGTGAAAATAAAGTGAATATAAAACAAGAATTACCAGCCACAGATGTCTTTTTGCTCTGCACTATTTCTCCATTCTTTTTCTTTCATGATATGTTCTGCAATCCAAGAGTGCACAAAAATGATGACAAATTACACTAGAAGAGGCCAAGGATGGGGGAAGGAATCATTAGATTTTAACTACTTTGAAATTAAAGAATATCTATACACAAAGAGAAATATCTAATATTGTTTCTTAATATATAAAACTTCGAAAGTAGCCTTCTTTGTTTTAAACTCCAGCAATGTGCTACATTGTTACTAAAATCATGATTGCAGTCGATAGAAAAGCAAATGATTTTCGTTCTACGACAGAAGTACAGTAAGCGAAAGAGGTTTTTAATGTATGGGTACAACATGAACAATGAAAGAAAAAAAAAATTATACAGTTATTACAGATACACAGAATAAAAAGGGAAAATGATCTTCGAGAAAAGTAAATAATTTTAGAGCAGGTACAAAAATGGCACCGAAAGTCAATAAGCAGGTAATTTTAAATGACAAATAAACAAAATAAACTTTACTGTTAGCTTTGAAGCAGGTGTTATATATAAAACTATCTTAATTCACACATAGAATTAGTGACATAACAGATCAAAAAAGAGTAAGAATCAAACTCGCAATATATTGACATTAAAAGAGCTATACATATATACTTTTATAGCTTTTTTTTTTTTTTTTTTTTTTTTTTTTTTAAGAAAGGGCTCAAAAACACCATTCTAAAAACAGATTTCGAAAAACATCTTGGAAACAAAAGTCATAAACCATCAAATAAATATTTCATTCAGAATTTTAATGCAAGAACCCTTTCTAATTTTAAGTTCTTTACTTAGGTACACTCATCCACGAGAGAGGACAGCTTAGTCTAATGTACAAGAAATTATCCTGTAATATTACCACGTCACTTTAATGAAATTATAGCAATATTTCACTCAGGGAAAGAACATATTGTCTAGCTGCCCGGGATCGAGCCCCGCTTTAATACAGCAAGCCAAAACACATCAAATGCCATTGAATGATATACCATTTTGAAATGTTGCAAAAAATTTAAATAAAATTTCGTGAATGAGCTAATGCAATTACCTATATACTAAAATTTTGACCAAAAATTCAACAAAACTAAGATACTCTTTTTTTCTTTCGAAGGAATCAAAGTCATATACTAATGTAGGGATGCTCAACTTATTGTACTATAAAACCTAAACATAGGAATGAAATTTTGTCAGCTATGTGAGATGTCCAATACCGAGAAATTCCATAAATTGTAGATTAGAACGTACCTCTCAAAACACAATTCAAATACTTTACTTTTAGTCTTGAAGCAGATGTTCTATATTAAACTGTCTTAGCTCACATACAGAATTAGTAATATAATAGCTCAAAATGTTGTAAGAACCAAACACGCATTATATAAACATTAAAAAAAAAAAAAAAATCTACATACATTTATTAGTGTTACGAGAGTTTATTCTGAAATATTATAATGTCACTTGCAGTGAAATGATAGAAATTTTCACTCAGGGAAGGGACATTCTGTCTGGCTGCCTGGGTTCCATCCCAGCTTCTGTTACAAAAGTTTCATAGAAGAATTTTAAAAATCTAGAAACGAAACTTATGAAGAAATTATTGACCATAATTGGTTCTATGATTTAGTCATTCTTACAGACATAATAACTAAAATCTTAAACTTGAGGGGGGAGGGAGAACTAAACTAAAGTTTTTGAATTTAAGGGTATTTTAAATTAATTTTAAATCAGAATTAATTTTGTAAAAATATTACACAAATATAAGGAATATACATTTTTACCATAATGCAATGTACATTTTGCCACTTTGAAAATCTGGAGAACTAAAGCGTGAAATATAAGAAAACTGAAACAAACATTTGGAAAATCTCATCGAGCTTAAATTAGTTTCTAAATTAGATGTTTTGAGTGTATTTAAAATTAGGCCAACTACTACGTTCACTTCAAACCCATTACATAAGACTAGTATTTAAGAAAAATGGTAAAAGATTGCAAATATGTTAACAATTCTACTGATCTAGAAATAGAAATAACTGGTTTTCATCCTAATTAAGATGAAGAATATCACAAAAAGCCATTTGAATAGTCCTAGATCAGAAAAATCATGAACTGTTAAACTTTTAAAAAGATAAATTCCTGCTTTTGATCTACCTAAAAATGTGAAAGAGGATTTTCAACAACAATCTTGTTAAAATCAATGTTCAGATACAGAATAACAAACAAACATCTGGACGACTGCATGGATTTAGCAATAACATCGCATGTACCAGAGGGAGAAAAAAAACTCTCAGAAGAAATGCAATGTTAAATTTCACATTAAAATATGATTTCCCTGTATTTAATTTTCATCTTGCTGAATTTTTTTGTAAATAATACAAAGAGTATACCTTTTCTTTAAGATATTATACCACACATTTTTATACTTTGTGTAATGCACTTATAACTGAAATATTAAAAGTGCAATATATAATTGCAGCTAGCCAAAATTTTATAAACTTAAAATTGGCTCCCATTAAGTTAAAGTTGTTAATAACTGCACCAAGGGAAGGAATGCAATTTTATTTCTTTGTCTGTATTTGGTTTCATTTTCATATAGAAAGATTTAAAAATAGGTTATCTAGGTTACAAAATTTAAACACACATTTTCAGGAAAAATTACAGAATAACAGATTTTGTTTCCCTGAAGACACAACACCTCGCTATTCCAGCTATGATACAGACTGCATACTGTCATAGAGAAATTCCTTTCTTAAACAGGGAATTCATATACTTTAATCTGTTTTTACACAAGTACTGTTTATGACTAATCCATGGTCCAGGAGTAAAATACTTTATAGTACACCCATCTAAATTTTTCTTATTTCCGGTCATCTGTATAGACTGTTTACCTATCACGACTAAACTCCCAATCTGCATTCCAAATAACTCATACAATTCTTCAAGTCATATTTCATAGTCTATCATTTTTAATACCGCAGGTACTTGCTGAGCGCAGACTTGTAAAGCATGATTTCGCGTATAGCAGTACCTTAAAAGATCCCATTTTATTTGTCCACTGCTAGAATTTCATTCATACGTGGTGCAACATTCATCCATCAACACCGGAAAGAATTTATCTGCTACTTTAAACAATTTCCATCGACTGAAAATGAAGTCCGAAAAATCTTACAAATTTCAAAAGCAATCGATGCCGAAGAATTTTCACATATGAAAGACAGAGAAGTCAAACAATGAATCAGAAAATTACAAAAGAAGAATTGGGGTTTTATAAAACCCCTTGATAATAAAAGCGCTCATTATGAAGAAGAGCTTTTAACTGAAGATAAGATGAAGAAATTGTTAAATAACACAAAAAGCAATGTCTGATCTTCTAGCGAAGAATTACCCAATTAAAGAAAAAACATGTGCTCTTTACAGCGGCACGCATACAGTTGCATCAATCATTCTTATAAGCAAAAGACATCAGCTTTCTCAAAAAATATTTCTGTCATGCATTTGCCACAAGAGAACGGAAAGAAGTCCAAAAGAAACTTTCAGAGTGCTTTGGAAAGTTATTCTGCAGAATTTTACTTCGATAATAATAAAACATCTCTGATTTGATTTCAAAACGAATTTTTATTTGTGAAATCAATTTTAAATAGATATTCGCAAATAGGCTCATAAAACCTCTCAATATGGCAAAATAGTTCAGATTAAGGGAAAAATTTAATAAAGTATGCTTAAAACAACTAATAAAAAGCACATTTTGAGCAGCCTTAACAGAAGACAATTTGGCCCCACTAACTTTCATTACGAGTACTCATTAAATTTTTATTTACATTTCTTTTTTGTTCAACATTTAACTTTCAATGGTTTTAAGAGAAACAGCACTTGATAGACAGACTCTAAATTCGGAAAAAAACTGAAACAAAATTGGTTTATACACAGGCAGAGTAATTACACTGACCTGTTGGGAAGAGAAGACCCCGTTAGACAAGGAAAATATTAGGCCAGACAGAGAGGAAAATGCTTAGCCTCCTCCTCGTAATGCGAAAGGAGGCCACTTGGGAAAAAATTACACTACAGCAGTAATTTTGAAACCACTAAGAAGCAACAGAACTCTAACAAATCTCAGACTTCTGATAATTATAGTGTGATTAACAGTTCAACCTCACTTCGAATATTACAATACAATATAAAGAAAGAACCAATTCAGACACTTCAATATGGAATTCAAAACCTAAGAAATTAATGCATAGACGCTACCCTAAACATTCAAACATAATGTGAAGCGTTCACGTAAAATAAATAAGTAGTAAAACTCCAATATAAAGCAACATGTGAAAAGGGACCTACAAATTATAACATTCAAGCATTTCTAGTGAAAATAAAGTGAATATAAAACAAGAATTACCAGCCACAGATGTCTTTTTGCTCTGCACTATTTCTCCATTCTTTTTCTTTCATGATATGTTCTGCAATCCAAGAGTGCACAAAAATGATGACAAATTACACTAGAAGAGGCCAAGGATGGGGGAAGGAATCATTAGATTTTAACTACTTTGAAATTAAAGAATATCTATACACAAAGAGAAATATCTAATATTGTTTCTTAATATATAAAACTTCGAAAGTAGCCTTCTTTGTTTTAAATTCCAGCAATGTGCTACATTGTTACTAAAATCATGATTGCAGTCGATAGAAAAGCAAATGATTTTCGTTCTACGACAGAAGTACAGTAAGCGAAAGAGGTTTTTAATGTATGGGTACAACATGAACAATGAAAGAAAAAAAAAATTATACAGTTATTACAGATACACAGAATAAAAAGGGAAAATGATCTTCGAGAAAAGTAAATAATTTTAGAGCAGGTACAAAAATGGCACCGAAAGTCAATAAGCAGGTAATTTTAAATGACAAATAAACAAAATAAACTTTACTGTTAGCTTTGAAGCAGGTGTTATATATAAAACTATCTTAATTCACACATAGAATTAGTGACATAACAGATCAAAAAAGAGTAAGAATCAAACTCGCAATATATTGACATTAAAAGAGCTATACATATATACTTTTATAGCTTTTTTTTTTTTTTTTTTTAAGAAAGGGCTCAAAAACACCATTCTAAAAACAGATTTCGAAAAACATCTTGGAAACAAAAGTCATAAACCATCAAATAAATATTTCATTCAGAATTTTAATGCAAGAACCCTTTCTAATTTTAAGTTCTTTACTTAGGTACACTCATCCACGAGAGAGGACAGCTTAGTCTAATGTACAAGAAATTATCCTGTAATATTACCACGTCACTTTAATGAAATTATAGCAATATTTCACTCAGGGAAAGAACATATTGTCTAGCTGCCCGGGATCGAGCCCCGCTTTAATACAGCAAGCCAAAACACATCAAATGCCATTGAATGATATACCATTTTGAAATGTTGCAAAAAATTTAAATAAAATTTCGTGAATGAGCTAATGCAATTACCTATATACTAAAATTTTGACCAAAAATTCAACAAAACTAAGATACTCTTTTTTTCTTTCGAAGGAATCAAAGTCATATACTAATGTAGGGATGCTCAACTTATTGTACTATAAAACCTAAACATAGGAATGAAATTTTGTCAGCTATGTGAGATGTCCAATACCGAGAAATTCCATAAATTGTAGATTAGAACGTACCTCTCAAAACACAATTCAAATACTTTACTTTTAGTCTTGAAGCAGATGTTCTATATTAAACTGTCTTAGCTCACATACAGAATTAGTAATATAATAGCTCAAAATGTTGTAAGAACCAAACACGCATTATATAAACATTAAAAAAAAAAAAAAAATCTACATACATTTATTAGTGTTACGAGGGTTTATTCTGAAATATTATAATGTCACTTGCAGTGAAATGATAGAAATTTTCACTCAGGGAAGGGACATTCTGTCTGGCTGCCTGGGTTCCATCCCAGCTTCTGTTACAAAAGTTTCATAGAAGAATTTTAAAAATCTAGAAACGAAACTTATGAAGAAATTATTGACCATAATTGGTTCTATGATTTAGTCATTCTTACAGACATAATAACTAAAATCTTAAACTTGAGGGGGGAGGGAGAACTAAACTAAAGTTTTTGAATTTAAGGGTATTTTAAATTAATTTTAAATCAGAATTAATTTTGTAAAAATATTACACAAATATAAGGAATATACATTTTTACCATAATGCAATGTACATTTTGCCACTTTGAAAATCTGGAGAACTAAAGCGTGAAATATAAGAAAACTGAAACAAACATTTGGAAAATCTCATCGAGCTTAAATTAGTTTCTAAATTAGATGTTTTGAGTGTATTTAAAATTAGGCCAACTACTACGTTCACTTCAAACCCATTACATAAGACTAGTATTTAAGAAAAATGGTAAAAGATTGCAAATATGTTAACAATTCTACTGATCTAGAAATAGAAATAACTGGTTTTCATCCTAATTAAGATGAAGAATATCACAAAAAGCCATTTGAATAGTCCTAGATCAGAAAAATCATGAACTGTTAAACTTTTAAAAAGATAAATTCCTGCTTTTGATCTACCTAAAAATTTGAAAGAGGATTTTCAACAACAATCTTGTTAAAATCAATGTTCAGATACAGAATAACAAACAAACATCTGGACGACTGCATGGATTTAGCAATAACATCGCATGTACCAGAGGGAGAAAAAAAACTCTCAGAAGAAATGCAATGTTAAATTTCACATTAAAATATGATTTCCCTGTATTTAATTTTCATCTTGCTGAATTTTTTTGTAAATAATACAAAGAGTATACCTTTTCTTTAAGATATTATACCACACATTTTTATACTTTGTGTAATGCACTTATAACTGAAATATTAAAAGTGCAATATATAATTGCAGCTAGCCAAAATTTTATAAACTTAAAATTGGCTCCCATTAAGTTAAAGTTGTTAATAACTGCACCAAGGGAAGGAATGCAATTTTATTTCTTTGTCTGTATTTGGTTTCATTTTCATATAGAAAGATTTAAAAATAGGTTATCTAGGTAACAAAATTTAAACACACATTTTCAGGAAAAATTACAGAATAACAGATTTTGTTTCCCTGAAGACACAACACCTCGCTATTCCAGCTATGATACAGACTGCATACTGTCATAGAGAAATTCCTTTCTTAAACAGGGAATTCATATACTTTAATCTGTTTTTACACAAGTACTGTTTATGACTAATCCATGGCCCAGGAGTAAAATACTTTATAGTACACCCATCTAAATTTTTCTTATTTCCGGTCATCTGTATAGACTGTTTACCTATCACGACTAAACTCCCAATCTGCATTCCAAATAACTCATACAATTCTTCAAGTCATATTTCATAGTCTATCATTTTTAATACCGCAGGTACTTGCTGAGCGCAGACTTGTAAAGCATGATTTCGCGTATAGCAGTACCTTAAAAGATCCCATTTTATTTGTCCACTGCTAGAATTTCATTCATACGTGGTGCAACATTCATCCATCAACACCGGAAAGAATTTATCTGCTACTTTAAACAATTTCCATCGACTGAAAATGAAGTCCGAAAAATCTTACAAATTTCAAAAGCAATCGATGCCGAAGAATTTTCACATATGAAAGACAGAGAAGTCAAACAATGAATCAGAAAATTACAAAAGAAGAATTGGGGTTTTATAAAACCCCTTGATAATAAAAGCGCTCATTATGAAGAAGAGCTTTTAACTGAAGATAAGATGAAGAAATTGTTAAATAACACAAAAAGCAATGTCTGATCTTCTAGCGAAGAATTACCCAATTAAAGAAAAAACATGTGCTCTTTACAGCGGCACGCATACAGTTGCATCAATCATTCTTATAAGCAAAAGACATCAGCTTTCTCAAAAAATATTTCTGTCATGCATTTGCCACAAGAGAACGGAAAGAAGTCCAAAAGAAACTTTCAGAGTGCTTTGGAAAGTTATTCTGCAGAATTTTACTTCGATAATAATAAAACATCTCTGATTTGATTTCAAAACGAATTTTTATTTGTGAAATCAATTTTAAATAGATATTCGCAAATAGGCTCATAAAACCTCTCAATATGGCAAAATAGTTCAGATTAAGGGAAAAATTTAATAAAGTATGCTTAAAACAACTAATAAAAAGCACATTTTGAGCAGCCTTAACAGAAGACAATTTGGTCCCACTAACTTTCATTACGAGTACTCATTAAATTTTTATTTACATTTCTTTTTTGTTCAACATTTAACTTTCAATGGTTTTAAGAGAAACAGCACTTGATAGACAGACTCTAAATTCGGAAAAAAACTGAAACAAAATTGGTTTATACACAGGCAGAGTAATTACACTGACCTGTTGGGAAGAGAAGACCCCGTTAGACAAGGAAAATATTAGGCCAGACAGAGAGGAAAATGCTTAGCCTCCTCCTCGTAATGCGAAAGGAGGCCACTTGGGAAAAAATTACACTACAGCAGTAATTTTGAAACCACTAAGAAGCAACAGAACTCTAACAAATCTCAGACTTCTGATAATTATAGTGTGATTAACAGTTCAACCTCACTTCGAATATTACAATACAATATAAAGAAAGAACCAATTCAGACACTTCAATATGGAATTCAAAACCTAAGAAATTAATGCATAGACGCTACCCTAAACATTAAAACATAATGTGAAGCGTTCACGTAAAATAAATAAGTAGTAAAACTCCAATATAAAGCAACATGTGAAAAGGGACCTACAAATTATAACATTCAAGCATTTCTAGTGAAAATAAAGTGAATATAAAACAAGAATTACCAGCCACAGATGTCTTTTTGCTCTGCACTATTTCTCCATTCTTTTTCTTTCATGATATGTTCTGCAATCCAAGAGTGCACAAAAATGATGACAAATTACACTAGAAGAGGCCAAGGATGGGGGAAGGAATCATTAGATTTTAACTACTTTGAAATTAAAGAATATCTATACACAAAGAGAAATATCTAATATTGTTTCTTAATATATAAAACTTCGAAAGTAGCCTTCTTTGTTTTAAATTCCAGCAATGTGCTACATTGTTACTAAAATCATGATTGCAGTCGATAGAAAAGCAAATGATTTTCGTTCTACGACAGAAGTACAGTAAGCGAAAGAGGTTTTTAATGTATGGGTACAACATGAACAATGAAAGAAAAAAAAAATTATACAGTTATTACAGATACACAGAATAAAAAGGGAAAATGATCTTCGAGAAAAGTAAATAATTTTAGAGCAGGTACAAAAATGGCACCGAAAGTCAATAAGCAGGTATTTTTAAATGACAAATAAACAAAATAAACTTTACTGTTAGCTTTGAAGCAGGTGTTATATATAAAACTATCTTAATTCACACATAGAATTAGTGACATAACAGATCAAAAAAGAGTAAGAATCAAACTCGCAATATATTGACATTAAAAGAGCTATACATATATACTTTTATAGCTTTTTTTTTTTTTTTTTAAGAAAGGGCTCAAAAACACCATTCTAAAAACAGATTTCGAAAAACATCTTGGAAACAAAAGTCATAAACCATCAAATAAATATTTCATTCAGAATTTTAATGCAAGAACCCTTTCTAATTTTAAGTTCTTTACTTAGGTACACTCATCCACGAGAGAGGACAGCTTAGTCTAATGTACAAGAAATTATCCTGTAATATTACCACGTCACTTTAATGAAATTATAGCAATATTTCACTCAGGGAAAGAACATATTGTCTAGCTGCCCGGGATCGAGCCCCGCTTTAATACAGCAAGCCAAAACACATCAAATGCCATTGAATGATATACCATTTTGAAATGTTGCAAAAAATTTAAATAAAATTTCGTGAATGAGCTAATGCAATTACCTATATACTAAAATTTTGACCAAAAATTCAACAAAACTAAGATACTCTTTTTTTCTTTCGAAGGAATCAAAGTCATATACTAATGTAGGGATGCTCAACTTATTGTACTATAAAACCTAAACATAGGAATGAAATTTTGTCAGCTATGTGAGATGTCCAATACCGAGAAATTCCATAAATTGTAGATTAGAACGTACCTCTCAAAACACAATTCAAATACTTTACTTTTAGTCTTGAAGCAGATGTTCTATATTAAATTGTCTTAGCTCACATACAGAATTAGTAATATAATAGCTCAAAATGTTGTAAGAACCAAACACGCATTATATAAACATTAAAAAAAAAAAAAAAATCTACATACATTTATTAGTGTTACGAGGGTTTATTCTGAAATATTATAATGTCACTTGCAGTGAAATGATAGAAATTTTCACTCAGGGAAGGGACATTCTGTCTGGCTGCCTGGGTTCCATCCCAGCTTCTGTTACAAAAGTTTCATAGAAGAATTTTAAAAATCTAGAAACGAAACTTATGAAGAAATTATTGACCATAATTGGTTCTATGATTTAGTCATTCTTACAGACATAATAACTAAAATCTTAAACTTGAGGGGGGAGGGAGAACTAAACTAAAGTTTTTGAATTTAAGGGTATTTTAAATTAATTTTAAATCAGAATTAATTTTGTAAAAATATTACACAAATATAAGGAATATACATTTTTACCATAATGCAATGTACATTTTGCCACTTTGAAAATCTGGAGAACTAAAGCGTGAAATATAAGAAAACTGAAACAAACATTTGGAAAATCTCATCGAGCTTAAATTAGTTTCTAAATTAGATGTTTTGAGTGTATTTAAAATTAGGCCAACTACTACGTTCACTTCAAACCCATTACATAAGACTAGTATTTAAGAAAAATGGTAAAAGATTGCAAATATGTTAACAATTCTACTGATCTAGAAATAGAAATAACTGGTTTTCATCCTAATTAAGATGAAGAATATCACAAAAAGCCATTTGAATAGTCCTAGATCAGAAAAATCATGAACTGTTAAACTTTTAAAAAGATAAATTCCTGCTTTTGATCTACCTAAAAATTTGAAAGAGGATTTTCAACAACAATCTTGTTAAAATCAATGTTCAGATACAGAATAACAAACAAACATCTGGACGACTGCATGGATTTAGCAATAACATCGCATGTACCAGAGGGAGAAAAAAAACTCTCAGAAGAAATGCAATGTTAAATTTCACATTAAAATATGATTTCCCTGTATTTAATTTTCATCTTGCTGAATTTTTTTGTAAATAATACAAAGAGTATACCTTTTCTTTAAGATATTATACCACACATTTTTATACTTTGTGTAATGCACTTATAACTGAAATATTAAAAGTGCAATATATAATTGCAGCTAGCCAAAATTTTATAAACTTAAAATTGGCTCCCATTAAGTTAAAGTTGTTAATAACTGCACCAAGGGAAGGAATGCAATTTTATTTCTTTGTCTGTATTTGGTTTCATTTTCATATAGAAAGATTTAAAAATAGGTTATCTAGGTAACAAAATTTAAACACACATTTTCAGGAAAAATTACAGAATAACAGATTTTGTTTCCCTGAAGACACAACACCTCGCTATTCCAGCTATGATACAGACTGCATACTGTCATAGAGAAATTCCTTTCTTAAACAGGGAATTCATATACTTTAATCTGTTTTTACACAAGTACTGTTTATGACTAATCCATGGTCCAGGAGTAAAATACTTTATAGTACACCCATCTAAATTTTTCTTATTTCCGGTCATCTGTATAGACTGTTTACCTATCCCGACTAAACTCCCAATCTGCATTCCAAATAACTCATACAATTCTTCAAGTCATATTTCATAGTCTATCATTTTTAATACCGCAGGTACTTGCTGAGCGCAGACTTGTAAAGCATGATTTCGTGTATAGCAGTACCTTAAAAGATCCCATTTTATTTGTCCACTGCTAGAATTTCATTCATACGTGGTGCAACATTCATCCATCAACACCGGAAAGAATTTATCTGCTACTTTAAACAATTTCCATCGACTGAAAATGAAGTCCGAAAAATCTTACAAATTTCAAAAGCAATCGATGCCGAAGAATTTTCACATATGAAAGACAGAGAAGTCAAACAATGAATCAGAAAATTACAAAAGAAGAATTGGGGTTTTATAAAACCCCTTGATAATAAAAGCGCTCATTATGAAGAAGAGCTTTTAACTGAAGATAAGATGAAGAAATTGTTAAATAACACAAAAAGCAATGTCTGATCTTCTAGCGAAGAATTACCCAATTAAAGAAAAAACATGTGCTCTTTACAGCGGCACGCATACAGTTGCATCAATCATTCTTATAAGCAAAAGACATCAGCTTTCTCAAAAAATATTTCTGTCATGCATTTGCCACAAGAGAACGGAAAGAAGTCCAAAAGAAACTTTCAGAGTGCTTTGGAAAGTTATTCTGCAGAATTTTACTTCGATAATAATAAAACATCTCTGATTTGATTTCAAAACGAATTTTTATTTGTGAAATCAATTTTAAATAGATATTCGCAAATAGGCTCATAAAACCTCTCAATATGGCAAAATAGTTCAGATTAAGGGAAAAATTTAATAAAGTATGCTTAAAACAACTAATAAAAAGCACATTTTGAGCAGCCTTAACAGAAGACAATTTGGCCCCACTAACTTTCATTACGAGTACTCATTAAATTTTTATTTACATTTCTTTTTTGTTCAACATTTAACTTTCAATGGTTTTAAGAGAAACAGCACTTGATAGACAGACTCTAAATTCGGAAAAAAACTGAAACAAAATTGGTTTATACACAGGCAGAGTAATTACACTGACCTGTTGGGAAGAGAAGACCCCGTTAGACAAGGAAAATATTAGGCCAGACAGAGAGGAAAATGCTTAGCCTCCTCCTCGTAATGCGAAAGGAGGCCACTTGGGAAAAAATTACACTACAGCAGTAATTTTGAAACCACTAAGAAGCAACAGAACTCTAACAAATCTCAGACTTCTGATAATTATAGTGTGATTAACAGTTCAACCTCACTTCGAATATTACAATACAATATAAAGAAAGAACCAATTCAGACACTTCAATATGGAATTCAAAACCTAAGAAATTAATGCATAGACGCTACCCTAAACATTAAAACATAATGTGAAGCGTTCACGTAAAATAAATAAGTAGTAAAACTCCAATATAAAGCAACATGTGAAAAGGGACCTACAAATTATAACATTCAAGCATTTCTAGTGAAAATAAAGTGAATATAAAACAAGAATTACCAGCCACAGATGTCTTTTTGCTCTGCACTATTTCTCCATTCTTTTTCTTTCATGATATGTTCTGCAATCCAAGAGTGCACAAAAATGATGACAAATTACACTAGAAGAGGCCAAGGATGGGGGAAGAAATCATTAGATTTTAACTACTTTGAAATTAAAGAATATCTATACACAAAGAGAAATATCTAATATTGTTTCTTAATATATAAAATTTCGAAAGTAGCCTTCTTTGTTTTAAATTCCAGCAATGTGCTACATTGTTACTAAAATCATGATTGCAGTCGATAGAAAAGCAAATGATTTTCGTTCTACGACAGAAGTACAGTAAGCGAAAGAGGTTTTTAATGTATGGGTACAACATGAACAATGAAAGAAAAAAAAAATTATACAGTTATTACAGATACACAGAATAAAAAGGGAAAATGATCTTCGAGAAAAGTAAATAATTTTAGAGCAGGTACAAAAATGGCACCGAAAGTCAATAAGCAGGTAATTTTAAATGACAAATAAACAAAATAAACTTTACTGTTAGCTTTGAAGCAGGTGTTATATATAAAACTATCTTAATTCACACACAGAATTAGTGACATAACAGATCAAAAAAGAGTAAGAATCAAACTCGCAATATATTGACATTAAAAGAGCTATACATATATACTTTTATAGCTTTTTTTTTTTTTTTTTAAGAAAGGGCTCAAAAACACCATTCTAAAAACAGATTTCGAAAAACATCTTGGAAACAAAAGTCATAAACCATCAAATAAATATTTCATTCAGAATTTTAATGCAAGAACCCTTTCTAATTTTAAGTTCTTTACTTAGGTACACTCATCCATGAGAGAGGACAGCTTAGTCTAATGTACAAGAAATTATCCTGTAATATTACCACGTCACTTTAATGAAATTATAGCAATATTTCACTCAGGGAAAGAACATATTGTCTAGCTGCCCGGGATCGAGCCCCGCTTTAATACAGCAAGCCAAAACACATCAAATGCCATTGAATGATATACCATTTTGAAATGTTGCAAAAAATTTAAATAAAATTTCGTGAATGAGCTAATGCAATTACCTATATACTAAAATTTTGACCAAAAATTCAACAAAACTAAGATACTCTTTTTTTCTTTCGAAGGAATCAAAGTCATATACTAATGTAGGGATGCTCAACTTATTGTACTATAAAACCTAAACATAGGAATGAAATTTTGTCACCTATGTGAGATGTCCAATACCGAGAAATTCCATAAATTGTAGATTAGAACGTACCTCTCAAAACACAATTCAAATACTTTACTTTTAGTCTTGAAGCAGATGTTCTATATTAAACTGTCTTAGCTCACATACAGAATTAGTAATATAATAGCTCAAAATGTTGTAAGAACCAAACACGCATTATATAAACATTAAAAAAAAAAAAAATCTACATACATTTATTAGTGTTACGAGGGTTTATTCTGAAATATTATAATGTCACTTGCAGTGAAATGATAGAAATTTTCACTCAGGGAAGGGACATTCTGTCTGGCTGCCTGGGTTTCATCCCAGCTTCTGTTACAAAAGTTTCATAGAAGAATTTTAAAAATCTAGAAACGAAACTTATGAAGAAATTATTGACCATAATTGGTTCTATGATTTAGTCATTCTTACAGACATAATAACTAAAATCTTAAACTTGAGGGGGGAGGGAGAACTAAACTAAAGTTTTTGAATTTAAGGGTATTTTAAATTAATTTTAAATCAGAATTAATTTTGTAAAAATATTACACAAATATAAGGAATATACATTTTTACCATAATGCAATGTACATTTTGCCACTTTGAAAATCTGGAGAACTAAAGCGTGAAATATAAGAAAACTGAAACAAACATTTGGAAAATCTCATCGAGCTTAAATTAGTTTCTAAATTAGATGTTTTGAGTGTATTTAAAATTAGGCCAACTACTACGTTCACTTCAAACCCATTACATAAGACTAGTATTTAAGAAAAATGGTAAAAGATTGCAAATATGTTAACAATTCTACTGATCTAGAAATAGAAATAACTGGTTTTCATCCTAATTAAGATGAAGAATATCACAAAAAGCCATTTGAATAGTCCTAGATCAGAAAAATCATGAACTGTTAAACTTTTAAAAAGATAAATTCCTGCTTTTGATCTACCTAAAAATTTGAAAGAGGATTTTCAACAACAATCTTGTTAAAATCAATGTTCAGATACAGAATAACAAACAAACATCTGGACGACTGCATGGATTTAGCAATAACATCGCATGTACCAGAGGGAGAAAAAAAACTCTCAGAAGAAATGCAATGTTAAATTTCACATTAAAATATGATTTCCCTGTATTTAATTTTCATCTTGCTGAATTTTTTTGTAAATAATACAAAGAGTATACCTTTTCTTTAAGATATTATACCACACATTTTTATACTTTGTGTAATGCACTTATAACTGAAATATTAAAAGTGCAATATATAATTGCAGCTAGCCAAAATTTTATAAACTTAAAATTGGCTCCCATTAAGTTAAAGTTGTTAATAACTGCACCAAGGGAAGGAATGCAATTTTATTTCTTTGTCTGTATTTGGTTTCATTTTCATATAGAAAGATTTAAAAATAGGTTATCTAGGTAACAAAATTTAAACACACATTTTCAGGAAAAATTACAGAATAACAGATTTTGTTTCCCTGAAGACACAACACCTCGCTATTCCAGCTATGATACAGACTGCATACTGTCATAGAGAAATTCCTTTCTTAAACAGGGAATTCATATACTTTAATCTGTTTTTACACAAGTACTGTTTATGACTAATCCATGGTCCAGGAGTAAAATACTTTATAGTACACCCATCTAAATTTTTCTTATTTCCGGTCATCTGTATAGACTGTTTACCTATCACGACTAAACTCCCAATCTGCATTCCAAATAACTCATACAATTCTTCAAGTCATATTTCATAGTCTATCATTTTTAATACCGCAGGTACTTGCTGAGCGCAGACTTGTAAAGCATGATTTCGCGTATAGCAGTACCTTAAAAGATCCCATTTTATTTGTCCACTGCTAGAATTTCATTCATACGTGGTGCAACATTCATCCATCAACACCGGAAAGAATTTATCTGCTACTTTAAACAATTTCCATCGACTGAAAATGAAGTCCGAAAAATCTTACAAATTTCAAAAGCAATCGATGCCGAAGAATTTTCACATATGAAAGACAGAGAAGTCAAACAATGAATCTGAAAATTACAAAAGAAGAATTGGGGTCTTATAAAACCCCTTGATAATAAAAGCGCTCATTATGAAGAAGAGCTTTTAACTGAAGATAAGATGAAGAAATTGTTAAATAACACAAAAAGCAATGTCTGATCTTCTAGCGAAGAATTACCCAATTAAGGAAAAAACATGTGCTCTTTACAGCGGCACGCATACAGTTGCATCAATCATTCTTATAAGCAAAAGACATCAGCTTTCTCAAAAAATATTTCTGTCATGCATTTGCCACAAGAGAACGGAAAGAAGTCCAAAAGAAACTTTCAGAGTGCTTTGCAAAACAAAGTGGAAAGTTATTCTGCAGAATTTTACTTCGATAATAATAAAACATCTCTGATTTGATTTCAAAACGAATTTTTATTTGTGAAATCAATTTTAAATAGATCTTCGCAAATAGGTTCATAAAACCTCCCAATATGCCAAAATAGTTCAGATTAAGGGAAAAATTTAATAAAGTATGCTTAAAACAACTAATAAAAAGCACATTTTGAGCAGCCTTAACAGAAGACAATTTGGCCCCACTAACTTTCATTACGAGTACTCATTAAATTTTTATTTACATTTCTTTTTTGTTCAACATTTAACTTTCAATGGTTTTAAGAGAAACAGCACTTGATAGACTCTAAATTCGGAAAAAAACTGAAACAAAATTGGTTTATACACAGGCAGAGTAATTACACTGACCTGTTGGGAAGAGAAGACCCCGTTAGACAAGGAAAATATTAGGCCAGACAGAGAGGAAAATGCTTAGCTTCCTCCTCGTAATGCGAAAGGAGGCCACTTGGGAAAAAATTACACTACAGCAGTAATTTTGAAACCACTAAGAAGCAACAGAACTCTAACAAATCTCAGACTTCTGATAATTATAGTGTGATTAACAGTTCAACCTCACTTCGAATATTACAATACAATATAAAGAAAGAACCAATTCAGACACTTCAATATGGAATTCAAAACCTAAGAAATTAATGCATAGACGCTACCCTAAACATTAAAACATAATGTGAAGCGTTCACGTAAAATAAATAAGTAGTAAAACTCCAATATAAAGCAACATGTGAAAAGGGACCTACAAATTATAACATTCAAGCATTTCTAGTGAAAATAAAGTTAATATAAAACAAGAATTACCAGCCATTGTCTTTTTGCTCTGCACTATTTCTCCATTCTTTTTCTTTCATGATATGTTCTGCAATCCAAGAGTGCACAAAAATGATGACAAATTACACTAGAAGAGGCCAAGGATGGGGGAAGGAATCATTAGATTTTAACTACTTTGAAATTAAAGAATATCTATACACAAAGAGAAATATCTAATATTGTTTCTTAATATATAAAATTTCGAAAGTAGCCTTCTTTGTTTTAAATTCCAGCAATGTGCTACATTGTTACTAAAATCATGATTACAGTCGATAGAAAAGCAAATGATTTTCGTTTTACGACAGAAGTACAGTAAGCGAAAGAGGTTTTTAATGTATGGGTACAACATGAACAATGAAAGAAAAAAAAAATTATACAGTTATTACAGATACACAGAATAAAAAGGGAAAATGATCTTCGAGAAAAGTAAATAATTTTAGAGCAGGTACAAAAATGGCACCGAAAGTCAATAAGCAAGTAATTTTAAATGACAAATAAACAAAATAAACTTTACTGTTAGCTTTGAAGCAGGTGTTATATATAAAACTATCTTAATTCACACACAGAATTAGTGACATAACAGATCAAAGAAGAGTAAGAATCAAACTCGCAATATATTGACATTAAAAGAGCTATACATATATATTTTTATAGCTTTTTTTTTTTTTTTTTTTTTTTTTTTTTTTAAGAAAGGGCTCAAAAACACCATTCTAAAAACAGATTTCGAAAAACATCTTGGAAACAAATATTTCATTCAGAATTTTAATGCAAGAACCCTTTCTAATTTTAAGTTCTTTACTTAGGTACACTCATCCATGAGAGAGGACAGCTTAGTCTAATGTACAAGAAATTATCCTGTAATATTACCACGTCACTTTAATGAAATTATAGCAATATTTCACTCAGGGAAAGAACATATTGTCTAGCTGCCCGGGATCGAGCCCCGCTTTAATACAGCAAGCCAAAACACATCAAATGCCATTGAATGATATACCATTTTGAAATGTTGCAAAAAATTTAAATAAAATTTCGTGAATGAGCTAATGCAATTACCTATATACTAAAATTTTGACCAAAAATTCAACAAAACTAAGATACTCCTTTTTTCTTTCGAAGGAATCAAAGTCATATACTAATGTAGGGATGCTCAACTTATTGTACTATAAAACCTAAACATAGGAATGAAATTTTGTCAGCTATGTGAGATGTCCAATACCGAGAAATTCCATAAATTGTAGATTAGAACGTACCTCTCAAAACACAATTCAAATACTTTACTTTTAGTCTTGAAGCAGATGTTCTATATTAAACTGTCTTAGCTCACATACAGAATTAGTAATATAATAGCTCAAAATGTTGTAAGAACCAAACACGCATTATATAAACATTAAAAAAAAAAAAAAAATCTACATACATTTATTAGTGTTACGAGGGTTTATTCTGAAATATTATAATGTCACTTGCAGTGAAATGATAGAAATTTTCACTCAGGGAAGGGACATTCTGTCTGGCTGCCTGGGTTCCATCCCAGCTTCTGTTACAAAAGTTTCATAGAAGAATTTTAAAAATCTAGAAACAAAACTTATGAAGAAATTATTGACCATAATTGGTTCTATGATTTAGTCATTCTTACAGACATAATAACTAAAATCTTAAACTTGAGGGGGGAGGGAGAACTAAACTAAAGTTTTTGAATTTAAGGGTATTTTAAATTAATTTTGTAAAAATATTACACAAATATAAGGAATATACATTTTTACCATAATGCAATGTACATTTTGCCACTTTGAAAATCTGGAGAACTAAAGCGTGAAATATAAGAAAACTGAAACAAACATTTGGAAAATCTCATCGAGCTTAAATTAGTTTCTAAATTAGATGTTTTGAGTGTATTTAAAATTAGGCCAACTACTACGTTCACTTCAAACCCATTACATAAGACTAGTGTTTAAGAAAAATGGTAAAAGATTGCAAATATGTTAACAATTCTACTGATCTAGAAATAGAAATAACTGGTTTTCATCCTAATTAAGATGAAGAATATCACAAAAAGCCATTTGAATAGTCCTAGATCAGAAAAATCATGAACTGTTAAACTTTTAAAAAGATAAATTCCTGCTTTTGATCTACCTAAAAATGTGAAAGAGGATTTTCAACAACAATCTTGTTAAAATCAATGTTCAGATACAGAATAACAAACAAACATCTGGACGACTGCATGGATTTAGCAATAACATCGCATGTACCAGAGGGAGAAAAAAAACTCTCAGAAGAAATGCAATGTTAAATTTCACATTAAAATATGATTTCCCTGTATTTAATTTTCATCTTGCTGAATTTTTTTGTAAATAATACAAAGAGTACACCTTTTCTTTAAGATATTATACCACACATTTTTAAACTTTGTGTAATGCACTTATAACTGAAATATTAAAAGTGCAATATATAATTGCAGCTAGCCAAAATTTTATAAACTTAAAATTGGCTCCCATTAAGTTAAAGTTGTTAATAACTGCACCAAGGGAAGGAATGCAATTTTATTTCTTTGTCTGTATTTGGTTTCATTTTCATATAGAAAGAGTTAAAAATAGGTTACCTAGGTAACAAAATTTAAACACACATTTTCAGGAAAAATTACAGAATAACAGATTTTGTTTCCCTGAAGACACAACACCTCGCTATTCCAGCTATGATACAGACTGCATACTGTCATAGAGAAATTCCTTTCTTAAACAGGGAATTCATATACTTTAATCTGTTTTTACACAAGTACTGTTTATGACTAATCCATGGTCCAGGAGTAAAATACTTTATAGTACACCCATCTAAATTTTTATTATTTCCGGTCATCTGTATAGACTGTTTACCTATCACGACTAAACTCCCAATCTGCATTCCAAATAACTCATACAATTCTTCAAGTCATATTTCATAGTCTATCATTTTTAATACCGCAGGTACTTGCTGAGCGCAGACTTGTAAAGCATGATTTCGCGTATAGCAGTACCTTAAAAGATCCCATTTTATTTGTCCACTGCTAGAATTTCATTCATACGTGGTGCAACATTCATCCATCAACACCGGAAAGAATTTATCTGCTACTTTAAACAATTTCCATCGACTGAAAATGAAGTCCGAAAAATCTTACAAATTTCAAAAGCAATCGATGCCGAAGAATTTTCACATATGAAAGACAGAGAAGTCAAACAATGAATCAGAAAATTACAAAAGAAGAATTGGGGTCTTATAAAACCCCTTGATAATAAAAGCGCTCATTATGAAGAAGAGCTTTTAACTGAAGATAAGATGAAGAAATTGTTAAATAACACAAAAAGCAATGTCTGATCTTCTAGCGAAGAATTACCCAATTAAAGAAAAAACATGTGCTCTTTACAGCGGCACGCATACAGTTGCATCAATCATTCTTATAAGCAAAAGACATCAGCTTTCTCAAAAAATATTTCTGTCATGCATTTGCCACAAGAGAACGGAAAGAAGTCCAAAAGAAACTTTCAGAGTGCTTTGCAAAACAAAGTGGAAAGTTATTCTGCAGAATTTTACTTCGATAATAATAAAACATCTCTGATTTGATTTCAAAACGAATTTTTATTTGTGAAATCAATTTTAAATAGATCTTCGCAAATAGGTTCATAAAACCTCCCAATATGCCAAAATAGTTCAGATTAAGGGAAAAATTTAATAAAGTATGCTTAAAACAACTAATAAAAAGCACATTTTGAGCAGCCTTAACAGAAGACAATTTGGCCCCACTAACTTTCATTACGAGTACTCATTAAATTTTTATTTACATTTCTTTTTTGTTCAACATTTAACTTTCAATGGTTTTAAGAGAAACAGCACTTGATAGACTCTAAATTCGGAAAAAAACTGAAACAAAATTGGTTTATACACAGGCAGAGTAATTACACTGACCTGTTGGGAAGAGAAGACCCCGTTAGACAAGGAAAATATTAGGCCAGACAGAGAGGAAAATGCTTAGCTTCCTCCTCGTAATGCGAAAGGAGGCCACTTGGGAAAAAATTACACTACAGCAGTAATTTTGAAACCACTAAGAAGCAACAGAACTCTAACAAATCTCAGACTTCTGATAATTATAGTGTGATTAACAGTTCAACCTCACTTCGAATATTACAATACAATATAAAGAAAGAACCAATTCAGACACTTCAATATGGAATTCAAAACCTAAGAAATTAATGCATAGACGCTACCCTAAACATTAAAACATAATGTGAAGCGTTCACGTAAAATAAATAAGTAGTAAAACTCCAATATAAAGCAACATGTGAAAAGGGACCTACAAATTATAACATTCAAGCATTTCTAGTGAAAATAAAGTTAATATAAAACAAGAATTACCAGCCACAGATGTCTTTTCGCTCTGCACTATTTCTCCATTCTTTTTCTTTCATGATATGTTCTGCAATCCAAGAGTGCACAAAAATGATGACAAATTACACTAGAAGAGGCCAAGGATGGGGGAAGGAATCATTAGATTTTAACTACTTTGAAATTAAAGAATATCTATACACAAAGAGAAATATCTAATATTGTTTCTTAATATATAAAACTTCGAAAGTAGCCTTCTTTGTTCTAAATTCCAGCAATGTGCTACATTGTTACTAAAATCATGATTGCAGTCGATAGAAAAGCAAATGATTTTCCTTATACGACAGAAGTACAGTAAGCGAAAGAGGTTTTTAATGTATGGGTACAACATGAACAATGAAAGAAAAAAAAAATTATACAGTTATTACAGATACACAGAATAAAAGGGAAAATGATCTTCGAGAAAAGTAAATAATTTTAGCGCAGGTACAAAAATGGCACCGAAAGTCAATAAGCAGGTAATTTTAAATGACAAATAAACAAAATAAACTTTACTGTTAGCTTTGAAGCAGGTGTTATATATAAAACTATCTTAATTCACACACAGAATTAGTGACATAACAGATCAAAAAAGAGTAAGAATCAAACTCGCAATATATTGACATTAAAAGAGCTATACATATATACTTTTATGGCTTTTTTTTTTTTTTTTTTTTTTTTTTTTTTTTTTTTTTTTAGAAAGGGCTCAAAAACACCATTCTAAAAACAGATTTCGAAAAACATCTTGGAAACAAAAGTCATAAACCATAAAATAAATATTTCATTCAGAATTTTAATGCAAGAACTCTTTCTAATTTTAAGTTCTTTACTTAGGTACACTCATCCATGAGAGAGGACAGCTTAGTCCAATGTACAAGAAATTATCCTGTAATATTAACCACGTCACTTTAATGAAATTATAGCAATATTTCACTCAGGGAAAGAACATATTGTCTAGCTGCCCGGGATCGAGCCCCGCTTTAATACAGCAAGCCAAAACACATCAAATGCCATTGAATGATATACCATTTTGAAATGTTGCAAAAAATTTAAATAAAATTTCGTGAATGAGCTAATGCAATTACCTATATACTAAAATTTTGACCAAAAATTCAACAAAACTAAGATACTCTTTTTTTCTTTCGAAGGAATCAAAGTCATATACTAATGTAGGGATGCTCAACTTATTGTACTATAAAACCTAAACATAGGAATGAAATTTTGTCAGCTATGTGAGATGTCCAATACCGAGAAATTCCATAAATTGTAGATTAGAACGTACCTCTCAAAACACACGAAAGGTAAAACACAATTCAAATACTTTACTTTTAGTCTTGAAGCAAATGTTCTATATTAAACTGTCTTAGCTCACATACAGAATTAGTAATATAATAGCTCAAAATGTTGTAAGAACCAAACACGCATTATATAAACATTAAAAAAAAATCTACATACATTTATTAGTGTTACGAGGGTTTATTCTGAAATATTATAATGTCACTTGCAGTGAAATGATAGAAATTTTCACTCAGGGAAGGGACATTCTGTCTGGCTGCCTGGGTTCCATCCCAGCTTCTGTTACAAAAGTTTCATAGAAGAATTTTAAAAATCTAGAAACGAAACTTACGAAGAAATTATTGACCATAATTGGTTCTATGATTTAGTCATTCTTACAGACATAATAACTAAAATCTTAAACTTGAGGGGGGAGGGAGAACTAAACTAAAGTTTTTGAATTTAAGGGTATTTTAAATTAATTTTAAATCAGAATTAATTTTGTAAAAATATTACACAAATATAAGGAATATACATTTTTACCATAATGCAATGTACATTTTGCCACTTTGAAAATCTGGAGAACTAAAGCGTGAAATATAAGAAAACTGAAACAAACATTTGGAAAATCTCATCGAGCTTAAATTAGTTTCTAAATTAGATGTTTTGAGTGTATTTAAAATTAGGCCAACTACTACGTTCACTTCAAACCCATTACATAAGACTAGTGTTTAAGAAAAATGGTAAAAGATTGCAAATATGTTAACAATTCTACTGATCTAGAAATAGAAATAACTGGTTTTCATCCTAATTAAGATGAAGAATATCACAAAAAGCCATTTGAATAGTCCTAGATCAGAAAAATCATGAACTGTTAAACTTTTAAAAAGATAAATTCCTGCTTTTGATCTACCTAAAAATGTGAAAGAGCATTTTCAACAACAATCTTGTTAAAATCAATGTTCAGATACAGAATAACAAACAAACATCTGGACGACTGCATGGATTTAGCAATAACATCGCATGTACCAGAGGGAGAAAAAAAACTCTCAGAAGAAATGCAATGTTAAATTTCACATTAAAATATGATTTCCCTGTATTTAATTTTCATCTTGCTGAATTTTTTTGTAAATAATACAAAGAGTATACCTTTTCTTTAAGATATTATACCACACATTTTTATACTTTGTGTAATGCACTTATAACTGAAATATTAAAAGTGCAATATATAATTGCAGCTAGCCAAAATTTTATAAACTTAAAATTGGCTCCCATTAAGTTAAAGTTGTTAATAACTGCACCAAGGGAAGGAATGCAATTTTATTTCTTTGTCTGTATTTAGTTTCATTTTCATATAGAAAGAGTTAAAAATAGGTTACCTAGGTAACAAAATTTAAACACACATTTTCAGGAAAAATTACAGAATAACAGATTTTGTTTCCCTGAAGACACAACACCTCGCTATTCCAGCTATGATACAGACTGCATACTGTCATAGAGAAATTCCTTTCTTAAACAGGGAATTCATATACTTTAATCTGTTTTTACACAAGTACTGTTTATGACTAATCCATGGTCCAGGAGTAAAATACTTTATAGTACACCCATCTAAATTTTTCTTATTTCCGGTCATCTGTATAGACTGTTTACCTATCACGACTAAACTCCCAATCTGCATTCCAAATAACTCATACAATTCTTCAAAGTCATATTTCATAGTCTATCATTTTTAATACCGCAGGTACTTGCTGAGCGCAGACTTGTAAAGCATGATTTCGCGTATAGCAGTACCTTAAAAGATCCCATTTTATTTGTCCACTGCTAGAATTTCATTCATACGTGGTGCAACATTCATCCATCAACACCGGAAAGAATTTATCTGCTACATTAAACAATTTCCATCGACTGAAAATGAAGTCCGAAAAATCTTACAAATTTCAAAAGCAATCGATGCCGAAGAATTTTCACATATGAAATACAGAGAAGTCAAACAATGAATCAGAAAATTACAAAAGAAGAATTGGGGTCTTATAAAACCCCTTGATAATAAAAGCGCTCATTATGAAGAAGAGCTTTTAACTGAAGATAAGATGAAGAAATTGTTAAATAACACAAAAAGCAATGTCTGATCTTCTAGCGAAGAATTACCCAATTAAAGAAAAAACATGTGCTCTTTACAGCGGCACGCATACAGTTGCATCAATCATTCTTATAAGCAAAAGACATCAGCTTTCTCAAAAAATATTTCTGTCATGCATTTGCCACAAGAGAACGGAAAGAAGTCCAAAAGAAACTTTCAGAGTGCTTTGCAAAACAAAGTGGAAAGTTATTCTGCAGAATTTTACTTCGATAATAATAAAACATCTCTGATTTGATTTCAAAACGAATTTTTATTTGTGAAATCAATTTTAAATAGATCTTCGCAAATAGGTTCATAAAACCTCCCAATATGCCAAAATAGTTCAGATTAAGGGAAAAATTTAATAAAGTATGCTTAAAACAACTAATAAAAAGCACATTTTGAGCAGCCTTAACAGAAGACAATTTGGCCCCACTAACTTTCATTACGAGTACTCATTAAATTTTTATTTACATTTCTTTTTTGTTCAACATTTAACTTTCAATGGTTTTAAGAGAAACAGCACTTGATAGACTCTAAATTCGGAAAAAAACTGAAACAAAATTGGTTTATACACAGGCAGAGTAATTACACTGACCTGTTGGGAAGAGAAGACCCCGTTAGACAAGGAAAATATTAGGCCAGACAGAGAGGAAAATGCTTAGCTTCCTCCTCGTAATGCGAAAGGAGGCCACTTGGGAAAAAATTACACTACAGCAGTAATTTTGAAACCACTAAGAAGCAACAGAACTCTAACAAATCTCAGACTTCTGATAATTATAGTGTGATTAACAGTTCAACCTCACTTCGAATATTACAATACAATATAAAGAAAGAACCAATTCAGACACTTCAATATGGAATTCAAAACCTAAGAAATTAATGCATAGACGCTACCCTAAACATTAAAACATAATGTGAAGCGTTCACGTAAAATAAATAAGTAGTAAAACTCCAATATAAAGCAACATGTGAAAAGGGACCTACAAATTATAACATTCAAGCATTTCTGGTGAAAATAAAGTTAATATAAAACAAGAATTACCAGCCACAGATGTCTTTTTGGTCTGCACTATTTCTCCATTCTTTTTCTTTCATGATATGTTCTGCAATCCAAGAGTGCACAAAAATGATGACAAATTACACTAGAAGAGGCCAAGGATGGGGGAAGGAATCATTAGATTTTAACTACTTTGAAATTAAAGAATATCTATACACAAAGAGAAATATCTAATATTGTTTCTTAATATATAAAACTTCGAAAGTAGCCTTCTTTGTTTTAAATTCCAGCAATGTGCTACATTGTTACTAAAATCATGATTGCAGTCGATAGAAAAGCAAATGATTTTCCTTATACGACAGAAGTACAGTAAGCGAAAGAGGTTTTTAATGTATGGGTACAACATGAACAATGAAAGAAAAAAAAAATTATACAGTTATTACAGATACACAGAATAAAAGGGAAAATGATCTTTGAGAAAAGTAAATAATTTTAGCGCAGGTACAAAAATGGCACCGAAAGTCAATAAGCAGGTAATTTTAAATGACAAATAAACAAAATAAACTTTACTGTTAGCTTTGAAGCAGGTGTTATATATAAAACTATCTTAATTCACACACAGAATTAGTGACATAACAGATCAAAAAAGAGTAAGAATCAAACTCGCAATATATTGACATTAAAAGAGCTATACATATATACTTTTATGGCTTTTTTTTTTTTTTAGAAAGGGCTCAAAAACACCATTCTAAAAACAGATTTCGAAAAACATCTTGGAAACAAAAGTCATAAACCATAAAATAAATATTTCATTCAGAATTTTAACGCAAGAACCCTTTCTAATTTTAAGTTCTTTACTTAGGTACTCTCATCCATGAGAGAGGACAGCTTAGTCCAATGTACAAGAAATTATCCTGTAATATTAACCACGTCACTTTAATGAAATTATAGCAATATTTCACTCAGGGAAAGAACATATTGTCTAGCTGCCCGGGATCGAGCCCCGCTTTAATACAGCAAGCCAAAACACATCAAATGCCATTGAATGATATACCATTTTGAAATGTTGCAAAAAATTTAAATAAAATTTCGTGAATGAGCTAATGCAATTACCTATATACTAAAATTTTGACCAAAAATTCAACAAAACTAAGATACTCTTTTTTTCTTTCGAAGGAATCAAAGTCATATACTAATGTAGGGATGCTCAACTTATTGTACTATAAAACCTAAACATAGGAATGAAATTTTGTCAGCTATGTGAGATGTCCAATACCGAGAAATTCCATAAATTGTAGATTAGAACGTACCTCTCAAAACACACGAAAGGTAAAACACAATTCAAATACTTTACTTTTAGTCTTGAAGCAGATATTCTATATTAAACTGTCTTAGCTCACATACAGAATTAGTAATATAATAGCTCAAAATGTTGTAAGAACCAAACACGCATTATATAAACATTAAAAAAAAAAAATCTACATACATTTATTAGTGTTACGAGGGTTTATTCTGAAATATTATAATATCACTTGCAGTGAAATGATAGAAATTTTCACTCAGGGAAGGGACATTCTGTCTGGCTGCCTGGGTTCCATCCCAGCTTCTGTTACAAAAGTTTCATAGAAGAATTTTAAAAATCTAGAAACGAAACTTACGAAGAAATTATTGACCATAATTGGTTCTATGATTTAGTCATTCTTACAGACATAATAACTAAAATCTTAAACTTGAGGGGGGAGGGAGAACTAAACTAAAGTTTTTGAATTTAAGGGTATTTTAAATTAATTTTAAATCAGAATTAATTTTGTAAAAATATTACACAAATATAAGGAATATACATTTTTACCATAATGCAATGTACATTTTGCCACTTTGAAAATCTGGAGAACTAAAGCGTGAAATATAAGAAAACTGAAACAAACATTTGGAAAATCTCATCGAGCTTAAATTAGTTTCTAAATTAGATGTTTTGAGTGTATTTAAAATTAGGCCAACTACTACGTTCACTTCAAACCCATTACATAAGACTAGTGTTTAAGAAAAATGGTAAAAGATTGCAAATATGTTAACAATTCTACTGATCTAGAAATAGAAATAACTGGTTTTCATCCTAATTAAGATGAAGAATATCACAAAAAGCCATTTGAATAGTCCTAGATCAGAAAAATCATGAACTGTTAAACTTTTAAAAAGATAAATTCCTGCTTTTGATCTACCTAAAAATGTGAAAGAGGATTTTCAACAACAATCTTGTTAAAATCAATGTTCAGATACAGAATAACAAACAAACATCTGGACGACTGCATGGATTTAGCAATAACATCGCATGTACCAGAGGGAGAAAAAAAACTCTCAGAAGAAATGCAATGTTAAATTTCACATTAAAATATGATTTCCCTGTATTTAATTTTCATCTTGCTGAATTTTTTTGTAAATAATACAAAGAGTATACCTTTTCTTTAAGATATTATACCACACATTTTTATACTTTGTGTAATGCACTTATAACTGAAATATTAAAAGTGCAATATATAATTGCAGCTAGCCAAAATTTTATAAACTTAAAATTGGCTCCCATTAAGTTAAAGTTGTTAATAACTGCACCAAGGGAAGGAATGCAATTTTATTTCTTTGTCTGTATTTAGTTTCATTTTCATATAGAAAGAGTTAAAAATAGGTTACCTAGGTAACAAAATTTTAACACACATTTTCAGGAAAAATTACAGAATAACAGATTTTGTTTCCCTGAAGACACAACACCTCGCTATTCCAGCTATGATACAGACTGCATACTGTCATAGAGAAATTCCTTTCTTAAACAGGGAATTCATATACTTTAATCTGTTTTTACACAAGTACTGTTTATGACTAATCCATGATCCAGGAGTAAAATACTTTATAGTACACCCATCTAAATTTTTATTATTTCCGGTCATCTGTATAGACTGTTTACCTATCACGACTAAACTCCCAATCTGCATTCCAAATAACTCATACAATTCTTCAAGTCATATTTCATAGTCTAACATTTTTAATACCGCAGGTACTTGCTGAGCGCAGACTTGTAAAGCATGATTTCGCGTATAGCAGTACCTTAAAAGATCCCATTTTATTTGTCCACTGCTAGAATTTCATTCATACGTGGTGCAACATTCATCCATCAACACCGGAAAGAATTTATCTGCTACATTAAACAATTTCCATCGACTGAAAATGAAATCCGAAAAATCTTACAAATTTCAAAAGCAATCGATGCCGAAGAATTTTCACATATGAAAGACAGAGAAGTCAAACAATGAATCAGAAAATTACAAAAGAAGAATTGGGGTCTTATAAAACCCCTTGATAATAAAAGCGCTCATTATGAAGAAGAGCTTTTAACTGAAGATAAGATGAAGAAATTGTTAAATAACACAAAAAGCAATGTCTGATCTTCTAGCGAAGAATTACCCAATTAAAGAAAAAACATGTGCTCTTTACAGCGGCACGCATACAGTTGCATCAATCATTCTTATAAGCAAAAGACATCAGCTTTCTCAAAAAATATTTCTGTCATGCATTTGCCACAAGAGAACGGAAAGAAGTCCAAAAGAAACTTTCAGAGTGCTTTGCAAAACAAAGTGGAAAGTTATTCTGCAGAATTTTACTTCGATAATAATAAAACATCTCTGATTTGATTTCAAAACAAATTTTTATTTGTGAAATCAATTTTAAATAGATCTTCGCAAATAGGTTCATAAAACCTCCCAATATGCCAAAATAGTTCAGATTAAGGGAAAAATTTAATAAAGTATGCTTAAAACAACTAATAAAAAGCACATTTTGAGCAGCCTTAACAGAAGACAATTTGGCCCCACTAACTTTCATTACGAGTACTCATTAAATTTTTATTTACATTTCTTTTTTGTTCAACATTTAACTTTCAATGGTTTTAAGAGAAACAGCACTTGATAGACGCACTCTAAATTCGGAAAAAAACTGAAACAAAATTGGTTTATACACAGGCAGAGTAATTACACTGACCTGTTGGGAAGAGAAGACCCCGTTAGACAAGGAAAATATTAGGCCAGACAGAGAGGAAAATGCTTAGCCTCCTCCTCGTAATGCGAAAGGAGGCCACTTGGGAAAAAATTACACTACAGCAGTAATTTTGAAACCACTAAGAAGCAACAGAACTCTAACAAATCTCAGACTTCTGATAATTATAGTGTGATTAACAGTTCAACCTCACTTCGAATATTACAATACAATATAAAGAAAGAACCAATTCAGACACTTCAATATGGAATTCAAAACCTAAGAAATTAATGCATAGACGCTACCCTAAACATTAAAACATAATGTGAAGCGTTCACGTAAAATAAATAAGTAGTAAAACTCCAATATAAAGCAACATGTGAAAAGGGACCTACAAATTATAACATTCAAGCATTTCTAGTGAAAATAAAGTTAATATAAAACAAGAATTACCAGCCACAGATGTCTTTTTGCTCTGCACTATTTCTCCATTCTTTTTCTTTCATGATATGTTCCGCAATCCAAGAGTGCACAAAAATGATGACAAATTACACTAGAAGAGGCCAAAGATGGGGGAAGGAATCATGAGATTTTAACTACTTTGAAATTAAAGAATATCTATACACAAAGAGAAATATCTAATATTGTTTCTTAATATATAAAATTTCGAAAGTAGCCTTCTTTGTTTTAAATTCCAGCAATGTGCTACATTGTTACTAAAATCATGATTGCAGTCGATAGAAAAGCAAATGATTTTCCTTATACGACAGAAGTACAGTAAGCGAAAGAGGTTTTTAATGTATGGGTACAACATGAACAATGAAAGAAAAAAAAAATTATACAGTTATTACAGATACACAGAATAAAAGGGAAAATGATCTTCGAGAAAAGTAAATAATTTTAGCGCAGGTACAAAAATGGCACCGAAAGTCAATAAGCAGGTAATTTTAAATGACAAATAAACAAAATAAACTTTACTGTTAGCTTTGAAGCAGGTGTTATATATAAAACTATCTTAATTCACACACAGAATTACTGACATAACAGATCAAAAAAGAGTAAGAATCAAACTCGCAATATATTGACATTAAAAGAGCTATACATATATACATTTACGGCTTTTTTTTTTTTTTTTTTTTTTAGAAAGGGCTCAAAAACACCATTCTAAAAACAGATTTCGAAAAACATCTTGGAAACAAAAGTCATAAACCATAAAATAAATATTTCATTCAGAATTTTAACGCAAGAACCCTTTCTAATTTTAAGTTCTTTACTTAGGTACACTCATCCATGAGAGAGGACAGCTTAGTCCAATGTACAAGAAATTATCCTGTAATATTAACCACGTCACTTTAATGAAATTATAGCAATATTTCACTCAGGGAAAGAACATATTGTCTAGCTGCCCGGGATCGAGCCCCGCTTTAATACAGCAAGCCAAAACACATCAAATGCCATTGAATGATATACCATTTTGAAATGTTGCAAAAAATTTAAATAAAATTTCGTGAATGAGCTAATGCAATTACCTATATACTAAAATTTTGACCAAAAATTCAACAAAACTAAGATACTCTTTTTTTCTTTCGAAGGAATCAAAGTCATATACTAATGTAGGGATGCTCAACTTATTGTACTATAAAACCTAAACATAGGAATGAAATTTTGTCAGCTATGTGAGATGTCCAATACCGAGAAATTCCATAAATTGTAGATTAGAACGTACCTCTCAAAACACACGAAAGGTAAAACACAATTCAAATACTTTACTTTTAGTCTTGAAGCAGATATTCTATATTAAACTGTCTTAGCTCACATACAGAATTAGTAATATAATAGCTCAAAATGTTGTAAGAACCAAACACGCATTATATAAACATTAAAAAAAAAAAAATCTACATACATTTATTAGTGTTACGAGGGTTTATTCTGAAATATTATAATATCACTTGCAGTGAAATGATAGAAATTTTCACTCAGGGAAGGGACATTCTGTCTGGCTGCCTGGGTTCCATCCCAGCTTCTGTTACAAAAGTTTCATAGAAGAATTTTAAAAATCTAGAAACGAAACTTACGAAGAAATTATTGACCATAATTGGTTCTATGATTTAGTCATTCTTACAGACATAATAACTAAAATCTTAAACTTGAGGGGGGAGGGAGAACTAAACTAAAGTTTTTGAATTTAAGGGTATTTTAAATTAATTTTAAATCAGAATTAATTTTGTAAAAATATTACACAAATATAAGGAATATACAATTTTACCATAATGCAATGTACATTTTGCCACTTTGAAAATCTGGAGAACTAAAGCGTGAAATATAAGAAAACTGAAACAAACATTTGGAAAATCTCATCGAGCTTAAATTAGTTTCTAAATTAGATGTTTTGAGTGTATTTAAAATTAGGCCAACTACTACGTTCACTTCAAACCCATTACATAAGACTAGTGTTTAAGAAAAATGGTAAAAGATTGCAAATATGTTAACAATTCTACTGATCTAGAAATAGAAATAACTGGTTTTCATCCTAATTAAGATGAAGAATATCACAAAAAGCCATTTGAATAGTCCTAGATCAGAAAAATCATGAACTGTTAAACTTTTAAAAAGATAAATTCCTGCTTTCGATCTACCTAAAAATGTGAAAGAGGATTTTCAACAACAATATTGTTAAAATCAATGTTCAGATACAGAATACCAAACAAACATCTGGACGACTGCATGGATTTAGCAATAACATCGCATGTACCAGAGGGAGAAAAAAAAAACTCTCAGAAGAAATGCAATGTTAAATTTCACATTAAAATATGATTTCCCTGTATTTAATTTTCATCTTGCAGAATTTTTTTGTAAATAATACAAAGAGTATACCTTTTCTTTAAGATATTATACCACACATTTTTATACTTTGTGTAATGCACTTATAACTGAAATATTAAAAGTGCAATATATAATTGCAGCTAGCCAAAATTTTATAAACTTAAAATTGGCTCCCATTAAGTTAAAGTTGTTAATAACTGCACCAAGGGAAGGAATGCAATTTTATTTCTTTGTCTGTATTTGGTTTCATTTTCATATAGAAAGAGTTAAAAATAGGTTACCTAGGTAACAAAATTTAAACACACATTTTCAGGAAAAATTACAGAATAACAGATTTTGTTTCCCTGAAGACACAACACCTCGCTATTCCAGCTATGATACAGACTGCATACTGTCATAGAGAAATTCCTTTCTTAAACAGGGAATTCATATACTTTAATCTGTTTTTACACAAGTACTGTTTATGACTAATCCATGGTCCAGGAGTAAAATACTTTATAGTACACCCATCTAAATTTTTCTTATTTCCGGTCATCTGTATAGACTGTTTACCTACCACGACTAAACTCCCAATCTGCATTCCAAATAACTCATACAATTCTTAAAGTCATATTTCATAGTCTATCATTTTTAATACCGCAGGTACTTGCTGAGCGCAGACTTGTAAAGCATGATTTCGCGTATAGCAGTACCTTAAAAGATCCCATTTTATTTGTCCACTGCTAGAATTTCATTCATACGTGGTGCAACATTCATCCATCAACACCGGAAAGAATTTATCTGCTACATTAAACAATTTCCATCGACTGAAAATGAAGTCCGAAAAATCTTACAAATTTCAAAAGCAATCGATGCCGAAGAATTTTCACATATGAAATACAGAGAAGTCAAACAATGAATCAGAAAATTACAAAAGAAGAATTGGGGTCTTATAAAACCCCTTGATAATAAAAGCGCTCATTATGAAGAAGAGCTTTTAACTGAAGATAAGATGAAGAAATTGTTAAATAACACAAAAAGCAATGTCTGATCTTCTAGCGAAGAATTACCCAATTAAGGAAAAAACATGTGCTCTTTACAGCGGCACGCATACAGTTGCATCAATCATTCTTATAAGCAAAAGACATCAGCTTTCTCAAAAAATATTTCTGTCATGCATTTGCCACAAGAGAACGGAAAGAAGTCCAAAAGAAACTTTCAGAGTGCTTTGCAAAACAAAGTGGAAAGTTATTCTGCAGAATTTTACTTCGATAATAATAAAACATCTCTGATTTGATTTCAAAACAAATTTTTATTTGTGAAATCAATTTTAAATAGATCTTCGCAAATAGGTTCATAAAACCTCCCAATATGCCAAAATAGTTCAGATTAAGGGAAAAATTTAATAAAGTATGCTTAAAACAACTAATAAAAAGCACATTTTGAGCAGCCTTAACAGAAGACAATTTGGCCCCACTAACTTTCATTACGAGTACTCATTAAATTTTTATTTACATTTCTTTTTTGTTCAACATTTAACTTTCAATGGTTTTAAGAGAAACAGCACTTGATAGACGCACTCTAAATTCGGAAAAAAACTGAAACAAAATTGGTTTATACACAGGCAGAGTAATTACACTGACCTGTTGGGAAGAGAAGACCCCGTTAGACAAGGAAAATATTAGGCCAGACAGAGAGGAAAATGCTTAGCCTCCTCCTCGTAATGCGAAAGGAGGCCACTTGGGAAAAAATTACACTACAGCAGTAATTTTGAAATCACTAAGAAGCAACAGAACTCTAACAAATCTCAGACTTCTGATAATTATAGTGTGATTAACAGTTCAACCTCACTTCGAATATTACAATACAATATAAAGAAAGAACCAATTCAGACACTTCAATATGGAATTCAAAACCTAAGAAATTAATGCATAGACGCTACCCTAAACATTAAAACATAATGTGAAGCGTTCACGTAAAATAAACAAGTAGTAAAACTCCAATATAAAGCAACATGTGAAAAGGGACCTACAAATTATAACATTCAAGCATTTCTAGTGAAAATAAAGTTAATATAAAACAAGAATTACCAGCCACAGATGTCTTTTTGCTCTGCACTATTTCTCCATTCTTTTTCTTTCATGATATGTTCTGCAATCCAAGAGTGCACAAAAATGATGACAAATTACACTAGAAGAGGCCAAGGATGGGGGAAGGAATCATTAGATTTTAACTACTTTGAAATTAAAGAATATCTATACACAAAGAGAAATATCTAATATTGTTTCTTAATATATAAAACTTCGAAAGTAGCCTTCTTTGTTTTAAATTCCAGCAATGTGCTACATTGTTACTAAAATCATGATTGCAGTCGATAGAAAAGCAAATGATTTTCCTTATACAACAGAAGTACAGTAAGCGAAAGAGGTTTTTAATGTATGGGTACAACATGAACAATGAAAGAAAAAAAAAAATTATACAGTTATTACAGATACACAGAATAAAAGGGAAAATGATCTTCGAGAAAAGTAAATAATTTTAGCGCAGGTACAAAAATGGCACCGAAAGTCAATAAGCAGGTAATTTTAAATGACAAATAAACAAAATAAACTTTACTGTTAGCTTTGAAGCAGGTGTTATATATAAAACTATCTTAATTCACACACAGAATTAGTGACATAACAGATCAAAAAAGAGTAAGAATCAAACTCGCAATATATTGACATTAAAAGAGCTATACATATATACATTTATGGCTTTTTTTTTTTTTTTTTTTTTTTTTTAGAAAGGGCTCAAAAATACCATTCTAAAAACAGATTTCGAAAAACATCTTGGAAACAAAAGTCATAAACCATAAAATAAATATTTCATTCAGAATTTTAACGCAAGAACCCTTTCTAATTTTAAGTTCTTTACTTAGGTACACTCATCCATGAGAGAGGACAGCTTAGTCCAATGTACAAGAAATTATCCTGTAATATTAACCACGTCACTTTAATGAAATTATAGCAATATTTCACTCAGGGAAAGAACATATTGTCTAGCTGCCCGGGATCGAGCCCCGCTTTAATACAGCAAGCCAAAACACATCAAATGCCATTGAATGATATACCATTTTGAAATGTTGCAAAAAATTTAAATAAAATTTCGTGAATGAGCTAATGCAATTACCTATATACTAAAATTTTGACCAAAAATTCAACAAAACTAAGATACTCTTTTTTTCTTTCGAAGGAATCAAAGTCATATACTAATGTAGGGATGCTCAACTTATTGTACTATAAAACCTAAACATAGGAATGAAATTTTGTCAGCTATGTGAGATGTCCAATACCGAGAAATTCCATAAATTGTAGATTAGAACGTACCTCTCAAAACACACGAAAGGTAAAACACAATTCAAATACTTTACTTTTAGTCTTGAAGCAGATATTCTATATTAAACTGTCTTAGCTCACATACAGAATTAGTAATATAATAGCTCAAAATGTTGTAAGAACCAAACACGCATTATATAAACATTAAAAAAAAAAAATCTACATACATTTATTAGTGTTACGAGGGTTTATTCTGAAATATTATAATATCACTTGCAGTGAAATGATAGAAATTTTCACTCAGGGAAGGGACATTCTGTCTGGCTGCCTGGGTTCCATCCCAGCTTCTGTTACAAAAGTTTCATAGAAGAATTTTAAAAATCTAGAAACGAAACTTACGAAGAAATTATTGACCATAATTGGTTCTATGATTTAGTCATTCTTACAGACATAATAACTAAAATCTTAAACTTGAGGGGGGAGGGAGAACTAAACTAAAGTTTTTGAATTTAAGGGTATTTTAAATTAATTTTAAATCAGAATTAATTTTGTAAAAATATTACACAAATATAAGGAATATACATTTTTACCATAATGCAATGTACATTTTGCCACTTTGAAAATCTGGAGAACTAAAGCGTGAAATATAAGAAAACTGAAACAAACATTTGGAAAATCTCATCGAGCTTAAATTAGTTTCTAAATTAGATGTTTTGAGTGTATTTAAAATTAGGCCAACTACTACGTTCACTTCAAACCCATTACATAAGACTAGTGTTTAAGAAAAATGGTAAAAGATTGCAAATATGTTAACAATTCTACTGATCTAGAAATAGAAATAACTGGTTTTCATCCTAATTAAGATGAAGAATATCACAAAAAGCCATTTGAATAGTCCTAGATCAGAAAAATCATGAACTGTTAAACTTTTAAAAAGATAAATTCCTGCTTTCGATCTACCTAAAAATGTGAAAGAGGATTTTCAACAACAATATTGTTAAAATCAATGTTCAGATACAGAATACCAAACAAACATCTGGACGACTGCATGGATTTAGCAATAACATCGCATGTACCAGAGGGAGAAAAAAAAAACTCTCAGAAGAAATGCAATGTTAAATTTCACATTAAAATATGATTTCCCTGTATTTAATTTTCATCTTGCAGAATTTTTTTGTAAATAATACAAAGAGTATACCTTTTCTTTAAGATATTATACCACACATTTTTATACTTTGTGTAATGCACTTATAACTGAAATATTAAAAGTGCAATATATAATTGCAGCTAGCCAAAATTTAATAAACTTAAAATTGGCTCCCATTAAGTTAAAGTTGTTAATAACTGCACCAAGGGAAGGAATGCAATTTTATTTCTTTGTCTGTATTTGGTTTCATTTTCATATAGAAAGAGTTAAAAATAGGTTACCTAGGTAACAAAATTTAAACACACATTTTCAGGAAAAATTACAGAATAACAGATTTTGTTTCCCTGAAGACACAACACCTCGCTATTCCAGCTATGATACAGACTGCATACTGTCATAGAGAAATTCCTTTCTTAAACAGGGAATTCATATACTTTAATCTGTTTTTACACAAGTACTGTTTATGACTAATCCATGGTCCAGGAGTAAAATACTTTATAGTACACCCATCTAAATTTTTCTTATTTCCGGTCATCTGTATAGACTGTTTACCTATCACGACTAAACTCCCAATCTGCATTCCAAATAACTCATACAATTCTTCAAGTCATATTTCATAGTCTATCATTTTTAATACCGCAGGTACTTGCTGAGCGCAGACTTGTAAAGCATGATTTCGCGTATAGCAGTACCTTAAAAGATCCCATTTTATTTGTCCACTGCTAGAATTTCATTCATACGTGGTGCAACATTCATCCATCAACACCGGAAAGAATTTATCTGCTACATTAAACAATTTCCATCGACTGAAAATGAAGTCCGAAACATCTTACAAATTTCAAAAGCAATCGATGCCGAAGAATTTTCACATATGAAATACAGAGAAGTCAAACAATGAATCAGAAAATTACAAAAGAAGAATTGGGGTCTTATAAAACCCCTTGATAATAAAAGCGCTCATTATGAAGAAGAGCTTTTAACTGAAGATAAGATGAAGAAATTGTTAAATAACACAAAAAGCAATGTCTGATCTTCTAGCGAAGAATTACCCAATTAAAGAAAAAACATGTGCTCTTTACAGCGGCACGCATACAGTTGCATCAATCATTCTTATAAGCAAAAGACATCAGCTTTCTCAAAAAATATTTCTGTCATGCATTTGCCACAAGAGAACGGAAAGAAGTCCAAAAGAAACTTTCAGAGTGCTTTGCAAAACAAAGTGGAAAGTTATTCTGCAGAATTTTACTTCGATAATAATAAAACATCTCTGATTTGATTTCAAAACGAATTTTTATTTGTGAAATCAATTTTAAATAGATCTTCGCAAATAGGTTCATAAAACCTCCCAATATGCCAAAATAGTTCAGATTAAGGGAAAAATTTAATAAAGTATGCTTAAAACAACTAATAAAAAGCACATTTTGAGCAGCCTTAACAGAAGACAATTTGGCCCCACTAACTTTCATTACGAGTACTCATTAAATTTTTATTTACATTTCTTTTTTGTTCAACATTTAACTTTCAATGGTTTTAAGAGAAACAGCACTTGATAGACAGACTCTAAATTCGGAAAAAACTGAAACAAAATTGGTTTATACACAGGCAGAGTAATTACACTGACCTGTTGGGAAGAGAAGACCCCGTTAGACAAGGAAAGTATTAGGCCAGACAGAGAGGAAAATGCTTAGCCTCCTCCTCGTAATGCGAAAGGAGGCCACTTGGGAAAAAATTACACTACAGCAGTAATTTTGAAACCACTAAGAAGCAACAGAACTCTAACAAATCTCAGACTTCTGATAATTATAGTGTGATTAACAGTTCAACCTCACTTCGAATATTACAATACAATATAAAGAAAGAACCAATTCAGACACTTCAATATGGAATTCAAAACCTAAGAAATTAATGCATAGACGCTACCCTAAACATTAAAACATAATGTGAAGCGTTCACGTAAAATAAACAAGTAGTAAAACTCCAATATAAAGCAACATGTGAAAAGGGACCTACAAATTATAACATTCAAGCATTTCTAGTGAAAATAAAGTTAATATAAAACAAGAATTACCACCCACACATGTCTTTTTGCTCTGCCCTATTTCTCCATTCTTTTTCTTTCATGATATGTTCTGCAATCCAAGAGTGCACAAAAATGATGACAAATTACACTAGAAGAGGCCAAGGATGGGGGAAGGAATCATTAGATTTTAACTACTTTGAAATTAAAGAATATCTATACACAAAGAGAAATATCTAATATTGTTTCTTAATATATAAAATTTCGAAAGTAGCCTTCTTTGTTTTAAATTCCAGCAATGTGCTCCATTGTTACTAAAATCATGATTGCAGTCGATAGAAAAGCAAATGATTTTCCTTATACGACAGAAGTACAGTAAGCGAAAGAGGTTTTTAATGTATGGGTACAACATGAACAATGAAAGAAAAAAAAAATTATACAGTTATTACAGATACACAGAATAAAAGGGAAAATGATCTTTGAGAAAAGTAAATAATTTTAGCGCAGGTACAAAAATGGCACCGAAAGTCAATAAGCAGGTAATTTTAAATGACAAATAAACAAAATAAACTTTACTGTTAGCTTTGAAGCAGGTGTTATATATAAAACTATCTTAATTCACACACAGAATTAGTGACATAACAGATCAAAAAAGAGTAAGAATCAAACTCGCAATATATTGACATTAAAAGAGCTATACATATATACTTTTATAGCTTTTTTTTTTTTTTAGAAAGGGCTCAAAAACACCATTCTAAAAACAGATTTCGAAAAACATCTTGGAAACAAAAGTCATAAACCATAAAATAAATATTTCATTCAGAATTTTAACGCAAGAACCCTTTCTAATTTTAAGTTCTTTACTTAGGTACACTCATCCATGAGAGAGGACAGCTTAGTCCAATGTACAAGAAATTATCCTGTAATATTACCACGTCACTTTAATGAAATTATAGCAATATTTCACTCAGGAAAAAAACATATTGTCTAGCTGCCCGGGTTTGAGCCCAGCTTTAATACAGCAAGCCAAAACACATCAAATGCCATTGAATGATATACCATTTTGAAATGTTGCAAAAAAATTTAAATAAAATTTCGTGAATGAGCTATTGCAATTACCTATATACTAAAATTTTGACCAAAAATTCAACAAAACTAAGATACTCTTTTTTTCTTTCGAAGGAATCAAAGTCATATACTAATGGAGGGATGCTCAACTTATTGTACTATGAAACCGAAACATAGGAATGAAATTTTGTCAGCTATGTGAGATGTCCAGTACCGAGAAATTCCGTATATTGTAGAATAGAACGCACGTCTCAAAACACACGAAAGGTAAAACACTATTCAAATACTTTACTTTTAGGCTTGAAGCAGGTGTTCTATATTAAACTGTTTTAACTCACATACAGAATTAGTAATATAATAGCTCAAATAATTGTAAGAACCAAACATGCATTATATCAACATTAAAAAAAAATCTACATATATTTATTAGTGTTACGAGGGTTTATTCTGAAATATTATAATGTCACTTTCAGTGAAATGATAGAAATTTTCACTCAGGGAAGGGACATTCTGTCTGGCTGCCTGGGTTCCATTCCAGCTTCTGTTACAAAAGTTTGATAGAAGAATTTTAAGAATCCAGAAACGAAACTCATCAAGAAATTATTGACCATAATTGGTTCTACGATTTAGTCATTCTTACAGACATAATAACTAATATCTTAAACTTGAGCAGGGAAGAGAACTAAAGTGTTTGAATTTAATGTTATTTTAAATTCATTTTAAATCAAAATTAATTTTGTAAAAATATTACACAAATATAAGGAATATACATTTTTACCATAGTGCAATGTCGTTTTGCCACTTTGAAAATCTGGAGAACTAAAGCGTGAAATACAAGAAAACTGAAACAAACATTTCGAAAATCTCATCGAGCTTAAATTAGTTTCTAAATTAGATGTTTTGAGTGTATTTAAAATTAGGCCAACTACTACGTTCACTTCAAACCCATTACATAAGACTAGTGTTTAAGAAAAATGGTAAAAGATTGCAAATATGTTAACAATTCTACTGATCTAGAAATAGAAATAACTGGTTTTCATCCTAATTAAGATGAAGAATATCACAAAAAGCCATTTGAATAGTCCTAGATCAGAAAAATCATGAACTGTTAAACTTTTAAAAAGATAAATTCCTGCTTTCGATCTACCTAAAAATGTGAAAGAGGATTTTCAACAACAATCTTGTTAAAATCAATGTTCAGATACAGAATAACAAACAAACATCTGGACGACTGCATGGATTTAGCAATAACATCGCATGTACCAGAGGGAGAAAAAAAAAAAACTCAGTAGAAATGCAATGTTAAATTTCACATTAAAATATGATTTCCCTGTATTTAATTTTCATCCTGCTGAATTTTTTTGTAAATAATACAAAGAGTATACCTTTTCTTTAAGATATTATACCACACATTTTTATACTTTGTGTAATGCACTTATAACTGAAATATTAAAAGTGCAATATATAATTGCAGCTAGCCAAAATTTTATAAACTTAAAATTGGCTCCCATTCAGTTAAAGTTGTTAATAACTGCACCAAGGGAAGGAATGCAATTTTATTTCTTTGTCTGTATTTGGTTTCATTTTCATATAGAAAGAGTTAAAAATAGGTTACCTAGGTAACAAAATTTAAACACACATTTTCAGTAAAAATTACAGAATAACTGATTTTGTTTCCCTGAAGACGCAACACCTCACTATTCCAGCTATTATACAGACTGCATACAGTCATAGAGAAAGTTCTTTCTTACACAGGGAATGCATATACTTTAATCTGTAGATCTTCGCAAATAGGTTCATAAAACTTCACAATATGCCAAAATAGTTCAGATTAAGGGGAAAATATAATAATGTATGCTTGAAACAACTAATAAAAAGCACATTTTGAGCAGCCTTAACAGAAGACAATTTGGCCCCACTAACTTTCATTACGAATACTCATTAAATTTTTATTTACATTTCTTTTTTGTTCAACATTTAACTTTCAATGGTTTTAAGAGAAACGGCACTTGATAGACAGACTCTAAATTCGGAAAAAACTGAAACAAAATTGGTTTATACACAGGCAGAGTAATTACGCTGACCTGTTGGGAAGAGAAGACCCCGTTGGACAAGGAAAATATTAGGCCCGACAGAGAGGAAAATGCTTAGCCTCCTCCTCGTAATGCGCAAGGAGGCCACTTGGGAAAAAATTACACTACAGCAGTAATTTTGAAACCACTAAGAAGCAACAGAACTCTAACAAATCTCAGACTTCTGATAATTATAGTGTGATTAACAGTTCAACCTCACTTCGAATATTACAATACAATATAAAGAAAGAACCAATTCAGACACTTCAATATGGAATTCAAAACCTAAGAAATTAATGCATAGACGCTACCCTAAACATTAAAACATAATGTGAAGCGTTCACGTAAAATAAACAAGTAGTAAAACTCCAATATAAAGCAACATGTGAAAAGGGACCTACAAATTATAACATTCAAGCATTTCTAGTGAAAATAAAGTTAATATAAAACAAGAATTACCACCCACACATGTCTTTTTGCTCTGCCCTATTTCTCCATTCTTTTTCTTTCATGATATGTTCTGCAATCCAAGAGTGCACAAAAATGATGACAAATTACACTAGAAGAGGCCAAGGATGGGGGAAGGAATCATTAGATTTTAACTACTTTGAAATTAAAGAATATCTATACACAAAGAGAAATATCTAATATTGTTTCTTAATATATAAAATTTCGAAAGTAGCCTTCTTTGTTTTAAATTCCAGCAATGTGCTCCATTGTTACTAAAATCATGATTGCAGTCGATAGAAAAGCAAATGATTTTCCTTATACGACAGAAGTACAGTAAGCGAAAGAGGTTTTTAATGTATGGGTACAACATGAACAATGAAAGAAAAAAAAAATTATACAGTTATTACAGATACACAGAATAAAAGGGAAAATGATCTTTGAGAAAAGTAAATAATTTTAGCGCAGGTACAAAAATGGCACCGAAAGTCAATAAGCAGGTAATTTTAAATGACAAATAAACAAAATAAACTTTACTGTTAGCTTTGAAGCAGGTGTTATATATAAAACTATCTTAATTCACACACAGAATTAGTGACATAACAGATCAAAAAAGAGTAAGAATCAAACTCGCAATATATTGACATTAAAAGAGCTATACATATATACTTTTATAGCTTTTTTTTTTTTTTTTTTTTTTTTTTTTAGAAAGGGCTCAAAAACACCATTCTAAAAACAGATTTCGAAAAACATCTTGGAAACAAAAGTCATAAACCATAAAATAAATATTTCATTCAGAATTTTAACGCAAGAACCCTTTCTAATTTTAAGTTCTTTACTTAGGTACACTCATCCATGAGAGAGGACAGCTCAGTCCAATGTACAAGAAATTATCCTGTAATATTACCACGTCACTTTAATGAAATTATAGCAATATTTCACTCAGGAAAAAAACATATTGTCTAGCTGCCCGGGTTTGAGCCCAGCTTTAATACAGCAAGCCAAAACACATCAAACGCCATTGAATGATATACCATTTTGAAATGTTGCAAAAAAATTTAAATAAAATTTCGTGAATGAGCTATTGCAATTACCTATATACTAAAATTTTGACCAAAAATTCAACAAAACTAAGATACTCTTTTTTTCTTTCGAAGGAATCAAAGTCATATACTAATGGAGGGATGCTCAACTTATTGTACTATGAAACCGAAACATAGGAATGAAATTTTGTCAGCTATGTGAGATGTCCAGTACCGAGAAATTCCGTATATTGTAGAATAGAACGCACGTCTCAAAACACACGAAAGGTAAAACACTATTCAAATACTTTACTTTTAGGCTTGAAGCAGGTGTTCTATATTAAACTGTTTTAACTCACATACAGAATTAGTAATATAATAGCTCAAATAATTGTAAGAACCAAACATGCATTATATCAACATTAAAAAAAAATCTACATATATTTATTAGTGTTACGAGGGTTTATTCTGAAATATTATAATGTCACTTTCAGTGAAATGATAGAAATTTTCACTCAGGGAAGGGACATTCTGTCTGGCTGCCTGGGTTCCATTCCAGCTTCTGTTACAAAAGTTTGATAGAAGAATTTTAAGAATCCAGAAACGAAACTCATCAAGAAATTATTGACCATAATTGGTTCTACGATTTAGTCATTCTTACAGACATAATAACTAATATCTTAAACTTGAGCAGGGAAGAGAACTAAAGTGTTTGAATTTAATGTTATTTTAAATTCATTTTAAATCAAAATTAATTTTGTAAAAATATTACACAAATATAAGGAATATACATTTTTACCATAGTGCAATGTCGTTTTGCCACTTTGAAAATCTGGAGAACTAAAGCGTGAAATACAAGAAAACTGAAACAAACATTTCGAAAATCTCATCGAGCTTAAATTAGTTTCTAAATTAGATGTTTTGAGTGTATTTAAAATTAGGCCAACTACTACGTTCACTTCAAACCCATTACATAAGACTAGTGTTTAAGAAAAATGGTAAAAGATTGCAAATATGTTAACAATTCTACTGATCTAGAAATAGAAATAACTGGTTTTCATCCTAATTAAGATGAAGAATATCACAAAAAGCCATTTGAATAGTCCTAGATCAGAAAAATCATGAACTGTTAAACTTTTAAAAAGATAAATTCCTGCTTTCGATCTACCTAAAAATGTGAAAGAGGATTTTCAACAACAATCTTGTTAAAATCAATGTTCAGATACAGAATAACAAACAAACATCTGGACGACTGCATGGATTTAGCAATAACATCGCATGTACCAGAGGGAGAAAAAAAAAAAACTCAGTAGAAATGCAATGTTAAATTTCACATTAAAATATGATTTCCCTGTATTTAGTTTTCATCTTGCTGAATTTTTTTGTAAATAATACAAAGAGTATACCTTTTCTTTAAGATATTATACCACACATTTTTATACTTTGTGTAATGCACTTATAACTGAAATATTAAAAGTGCAATATATAATTGCAGCTAGCCAAAATTTTATAAACTTAAAATTGGCTCCCATTCAGTTAAAGTTGTTAATAACTGCACCAAGGGAAGGAATGCAATTTTATTTCTTTGTCTGTATTTGGTTTCATTTTCATATAGAAAGAGTTAAAAATAGGTTACCTAGGTAACAAAATTTAAACACACATTTTCAGGAAAAATTACAGAATAACAGATTTTGTTTCCCTGAAGACACAACACCTCGCTATTCCAGCTATGATACAGACTGCATACTGTCATAGAGAAATTCCCTTCTTAAACAGGGAATTCATATACTTTAATCTGTTTTTACACAAGTACTGTTTATGACTAATCCATGGTCCAGGAGTAATATACATTATAGTACACCCATCTAAATTTTTATTATTTCTGGTCATCTATATAGACTGTTTACCTATCATGACTAAACTCCCAATCTGCATTCCACATAACTCATACGATTCTTCAACTCATGTTTCGTAGTCTATCATTTTTAATACCGCCGGTACTTACTGAGTGCAGAATTGTAAAGCGTCATTTCGCGTATAGCAGTACCTTAAAGGATCCCATTTAATTTGTCCACTGCTAGAATTTCATTCATACGTGGTGCTACATTCATCCATCAACACCGGAAAGAATTTATCTGCTACTTTAAACAATTTCCATCGACTGAAAATGAAGTCCAAAAATTCTTACAAATCTCAAAAGGAAACGATGCCAAAGAATTTTCACATATGGAAGACAGAGAAGTCAAACAATGAATCAGAAAATTACAAAAGAAGAATTGGGGTCTTATAAAACCCCTTGATAATAAAAGTGCTCATTATGAAGAAGAGCTTTTAACTGAAGATAAGATGAAGAAATTGTTAAATAACACAAAACGCAATGTCTGATCTTCTAACGAAGAATTACCCACTTAAAGAAAAAACATGTGCTCTTTACAGCGGCACGCATACAGTTGCATCAATCATTCTTATAAGCAAAAGACATCAGCTTTCTCAAAAAATAATTCTGTCATGCATATGCCAAGAGAACGGAAAGAAGTCCAAAAGAAACTTTGAGAATGCTTTGCAAAACAAAGTGGAAAGTTAATCTGCAGAATTTTACTTCGATAATAATAAAACATCTCTGATTTTATTTCAAAACGAATTTTTATTTGTGGAATCAATTTTAAATAGATCTTCGCAAATAGGTTCATAAAACTTCCCAATATGCCAAAATAGTTGAGATTAAGGGAAAAATATAATAAAGTATGCTTAAAACAACTAATAAAAACACATTTTGAGCAGCCTTAACAGAAGACAATTTGGCCCCACTAACTTTCTTTATGAGTACTCATTAAATTTTTATTTACATTTCTTTTTTGTTCAACATTTAACTTTCAATGGTTTTAAGAGAAACAGCACTTCATAGAGAGAATCTAAATTCGGAAAAAACTGAAACAAAATTGGTTTATACACAGGAAGTGCAATTACACTGACCTGTTGGGAAGAGAAGACCCCATTAGGCAAGGAAAATATTAGGCCAGACAGAGAGGAAAATGCTTAGCCTCCTCCTCGTAATTGTAATATTTAATAATTTGTAAATGGTAACATTTAATATTTAGTAACTTGTAATTAACAACACTTTGGATACAGATTTGAAAAATAGAACTATGCTGGTATTGCAGTTCTCTGTGATATACATTCTAAGATTGTAAATAAATAGTTTCTAAAAGCTAAAAGTGTACCCTTTAATTGATTAATTTTATATGGTGTCAGGAGTGTTTTGCTTTCAAAATGGAAAGTTTAAAACCACCAGAGCCGATGAAATTTGATGGAAATCTAGCTTGGAATTGGCAGAGATGGCTGCAATCATTTGAAATATATGAAGTAGCTAGTGAATTACATAATAATGAAGAGAAGGTAAGAGTTGATACTTTTCTTCATGTAATAGGAATTTGTAGTCTCTAAATATATAATACATTTCCTATAGAAGAGGGTAAAGAAATTAAATTAAGTGAAATTAAAACAAAATTTATGGAATATTGTATTCCTAAGAAAAATATTACATATGAAAGACATTTATTCTTTACTAGAAATCAAACCGCGTCAGAAACCATAGATGAATACGTAACTGACCTTCGAAATAAAGCTAGAACATGCGAGTTTGCACAATTAACGGATAGTTTAATAAAGGATAAAATTGTTTGTGGTATTAAAGATGATATAGTGAGAGCAAGATTGTTACATGAAACAGAATTAACATTAGAAAAAGCTCTTGATATATGCAGATCTGCTAAAATAAATGCACATCAAATGAAAATCATAAAAGATGAGGAAACTGCTGTAAACTTAGTGAAAAAGAAACTAAGTAAACATAATAAGAATACTTACAAAGAGGTAAATACCGATAAACAATAGACAAAAATTTGTTCTAAATGTGGAACATCTCATGAGTATCGAATGTGTCCAGCATATGGAAAAATCTGTCATAAATGTAAAAAGGCAAATCATTTCGCGAGTCAGTGTAAAAGCAATATATTAAAAAATGAAGCAGTCAAGGTAAACAAAAAAGATAGACAAATTAAATTAATAAATCATGACTCTGAGGAAGAGTTAGAATTTTATGTTGGCACATTAAACCTTAATTCAGATAACAAGGAAGAGAAATGGACTGTTGACGTTAATGTAAATAAAAGTAAACTAAATTTGCAGTTAGATACTGGAGCAATGCGCAATGTTATTTAAAAAACCAAAGTGAAATTGCTAAATGTTCCGATACAGAAGTCTGAAATGAAAAGATTAGTTACATTCTGTGGGAATAAAATGGATACTTTAGGAAAAGTAGTACTTAACTGCCAATATGGAAAAAATAATTATGTTGTGGAATTCCAAGTTATTGACAAAGAAGTGCCTTCTATATTAGGATTAAAATCATGTTTGCAACTAGGTTTGATTCAGAAAGTAATGTCTGTTTACACTGAAGACTTACTGGAGGAATACAAAGATGTATTTGAACGCTTAGGTTGTTTGAATAGAAAATATAAAATCCAGTTAAAACAAGATGTAACACCAGTCATTCATCCTCCAAGAAAAATACCCATAGCTATACGTGATAAAGTTAAGAAAGAATTACAAAGAATGGAAAATTTAAATGTTATTGAGAAAGTAAGAGAACCAACTGAATGGGTAAATTCAATGGTCACAGTTGTCAAACCGAACAAAATAAGAATATGTTTAGATCCTAGAGATTTAAATAAAGCTATAAAACGAGAACATTATCCGATGTTAACCATTGACGAAGTTGTCACTAGAATGCCTAATGCAAAAATATTTCCTGTTTTAGATGCTAATAGTGCTTTTTGGCAAATCCAGCTTGACGAAGAAAGTAGTAATTTGTGTACATTCAATACACCTTTTGGCAGATACAAATTTAAAAGATTACCTTTTGGCATATGCTCAGCAACAGAAATTTGCCAAATTCGAAAGAACTGCGGTGCTTTTAACAACTATTTCACAGAAGAATACATATGGAGATTCTTTGGGCGTAGTGAGCGGTCATATCAAAGAATGTCTATGCAAAAACAATACATATTCTTTGGTCATATCAAGGAGGTTAGAATAGAAGGAGGGAAGGTTCAACTCAAACGGTGAGGCTTGGCGGCCATGTTCCTGTTATCGCTGTGACTTGTGCAAGGAAGTCTGTAATTGGAATATTTTTTTCTTTTCTTTTCTTTTTGAAGCATGTCATCTTGTGTTGTATATGGATGCACAAAAAGATTTTTGAAAAAGATTCCTGGGATTACTTTTCACGCGTAAGTATTGATTTTCTTTTTTTTTTATGTAATTTGATAACTATGGTAAAAAAATATCACAATGTCATGTTGTTTTTTTTTTCCAGATGTAAAAAAGGGACTTAATAATAATCAAAATATGTTAAATACATTTTAATGTTTCTGTTTATAGCTGGAATCTTTGTTCCTTAACACACAATGATGTATGCTAGGATTTAAACTGTATAATTTGAACGTTTTAGGTAATTCGTTTGATAATTTTCATTAAAAATTAGACACCAATTGTTACTAGTTTTATGGTTTTTAAAGGTATTAAATAAAGTAATGCTTTTCTTTATGTATTAATTATTATTCAATTTAAAATTTTTGAACTGTTAAGAATATAATTTGTGCATTTGATCAAGATAAACTAACTTTTCTGTTGTTAAAATGTTTTTGCATAAATTTACAAATTTGTGGGCAGTATAGCAATAAAAGTAAGTAAAATATTTACACAACTGAACATGTGTAAAGATGTATCCAAAAGTATAGGTATATTTCTCTAATTTAGCTTAATTCAAGGCAATTTCTTTCAGATTCTTAAATATGAAACGCGTATAAACTGAAATCACATAATTCACATGAATCTGTTTTATTTTATTAATATTTATATTCTTGTTGTTATAAGATTGTTAGTTGTGAAAAGAGTTTAAAACTTTCATTTAAAAAAAAATGCAACCTGTGACTATTTTTTTAGATAATTATCTGCTATTAATTTCAGGTTAAATATATTTTAAATGATTCTTTAAAATTTTACAATACTGTGAATAAATCAGAAATATCATTTCTTAAAGGAAAAACTGGAAAGTACACCCACAAGTTGCTAATAAAACCTAAACAAATTCTATTTTTAAAGGCTTTAATGTTATGCACATGCATTTAGATTTCGAACTATTTCTTAATGATTTTCTGTACGTAGTAAATTACGGGTATTATCATCTTTATAAGATATCATATATAAAATATGTAAAATTTCATTATAAATTTTACATATATTTAGTGGAAAATACATGCACGGAACAGCTTAAAAACACGTACTTTTCACTGACGCAATGCAATTTTTTGAAGTTACAAACATGGACGCCGCTTGTTCAGTGGAGTTTCATTTCCCGATAGTGGAGGAAACTGCGAACCCTCCTCCTTATATTCTAACCTCCTTGGGTCATATCCGTTCTCCAAGGTGATGTCGTCCGCTTTTCTCAAAATGGCGTCCCAATTCAAAGAGAGATAGTGACCATTTTTCAGTCTTTCTCATCCTCTGGAATCTCAAATCCTTCCAGTGCCCTCAAACAGGTAAAGAATTTCCTGCGAAATGTGTCCTCTGTGGAGGAGGACATGCATCTTGTAGTAAGGAATGCCCCAAAAGACCAGGAAATATAGATATTGAAAAAATTAATGAAGAAACACCAAACAATTCCCCAAATATGCAAAATCACCAGACTCACTCTACTCTCAGCCAATCACGTAATCAAAGATCAAGGAAGTTAATTTACGGAATGCGCTAGGCTAGGCCTTTAACTCCGCATCATCAGAGATAGAATAATTACATCAAAAGAGGGGTTCATCTAATAAGGGAAAATTTTGAAGCCTAATTATAAAAATAAAAGCTTTTCAGATAATGCCTTCCGCATGAGAAAAAAGGAAAACTCTTAGAAAGTCTTTAAATTAAATTTTGTGTTTAAAAAGGGCCAGGAATAAATTTTGAAAGAGGAGTCAACATTCAAAAAGTTTTGAAAAGAATAAAAAGGTGCAATACATTTCCTTGATTCTTGATATCAACAGCAAAATAAAATCCTTAGGACAATCCGGAGAGTTGGGCAAAAAGGGCTGGGGGCGAAACCCGTTGGGCGGGTTCTAGTAGCAGTTCAGTGTGATACACTGAAGCAGGAGAAGAAAATTATTGGTCGCTATTTAGTGCGACGTTAAAAGGTCCCCTTAGGGGGTCGAAAGCAACCCGTTTAGCGGGTGGAAAAGAAGCTTTTAAGAAGCTATTGAGAAATTAAGTGCAGTCGCGTGCGGCTGCGGAGATAAGTTGTCCCTTGTTAAAGAAACGTTAGAAGACTCTTCTTAAAGAGTTAAAGAACAAGGTTCCCCCGGTCAATGCCCTTACGCATTGTTAACGCGGGGGCGGTTGGGGTTTAGGAACGAGAGGAAAGCATCCACTTGGGCGTCTGTATTCCAATACCGACGCCGTTTAAAAGGTAGTTGAGCATAATCAGCTTGTAAGATTGCTCTGGGTCGCTTTTTAGAAGAGGCAACCGCAGGATCATATAACGGCAGGGTATGTAATACTGGATTTCCAACAAGATGGATGTTTTTGAACAATCTTTCCGAAAGTCGCTGTATAAAGCGATTAATGGGCATAATTTTGAGGTCGTTATGAATGTCACCGTTCCTTATGAACCATGGAGCGTTTAATATCTGCCGTAAAAATTTTGATTGAAAACTTTGGACGTGTTTACGGTTAGTCAGAGCAGCTGAGCCCCAGATGGGACTCGCGTAAGTGAGAATAGGCCTTATGATAGATTTCTAAAGCAAGATCTTGTTATCAAGTGACAGGTCGCTATTTTTAGCGAAAAAGGGGCGCAGGTTGGCTTTGACAGCTTCCGCATTCGCAATAATTTTTTGAATGTGAAGTTGCCAAGTTAATTTTGAGTCTAGTAAAACACCAAGGTATTTGTAAGTAGTAACCCAGGGAATAGGTTCACCGAAGAAAATTAGATTATCTAAACGAGAGGTGTTTCTTCGGATGAATAAAGTGGCATCAAATTTAGCGACATTAATTTTGATTTTATACAGTCCGAGCCAGAGTTCTAAGGCTGAAAGGTAACTCTGTAATGTAGAGATTACCGTGGTGATGTTGTTATGTTGAGTTAGGATGGCCGTATCGTCTGCATATAAAGCTAAATCGATACTAGGTGCCTTAGGCACTGCGTTGATATAGATATTGAAGAGCAGAGGTGAGACAAGACTGCCCTGAGGACATCCAGCATGGATCGGGCGGGGAGTGGAGAGTTCGTGGTTAACTCGTACGCGGAAGCTTCGTCCGGCTAAGTACGAGCTAATAATTTTAATGATGTGAGCCGGAAACCCAAGTCGCATGAGCTTGTAAATAAGTCCGTCATGCCAAACCCTGTCAAAGGCTTTAGCTATGTCACGTATTAAGAAGAAACGTTCGTTGACAAAACGTCAGATGCGCCGAGAATCTCAAATCCTTCCAGCGACATCAAACAGGTAAAGAATTTCTGCGAAATGTATCCTCTGTGGAGGAGGACATGCATCTTGTAGTAAGGAATGCCCCAAAACACGAGGAAATATAGATATTGAAAAAATTAATGAAGATACACCAAAAAATTCCCCAAATATGCAAAATCAACAGACTCACTCTACTCTCAGCCAATCACGTAATTTGGGCACTGCCCCGTACAACCAATCATATGGGGCGATTACCAAGAGCAATCCAAACACGGTTAACTACAGGAAATTCCTCAAGAAATCTATGAATAAGAAATCTATAATAACTATAAAGAAGACCAATCCTCCAAAAATAAACGAAAATCAGTAAACAGAGACATAGAAAAACAATCCTTTGAAGAATTCACCGAGTTCATTACTGAAATTTACCAAATTTACCAGCAATACAAGCAGGCTTCTAACCCCGACTCCAGGCTCAAGATTGCAATGGCGCGCACTAAAGATATTCATCCAGAACGAGCATGAATAATTACCGCAGTGGCTAATTGCACCGAAGGTGCTAATAGCTAACAGGCTATTCACACCACCTACTTTCGCGCATGCGCACAAGCAGCCCAGGTACCAGCATTTTACCGCAGTGGCTAATCGCACCCAAGGTCCGTAGAAAGAACAGGTTAGCTCACTTGGGGTAAACAAACGAAAATGCGTTCTCGCTGCCTATTGGCTGTGACGTCATTGAAGTTTTCTCTCCTCAGATCAACATAGATTTTTGCATTGATTTAAGCTGAATGTAAGCTTGTGCGCGACTGTGGAAACTCATTCGTTTCTTGTTTTTTTTTTCCTCTCAAATATAATTAAATTTATGTAGCATAATGGTTGGTATGCACTGCGCGATTGCATTATGCACAATAATGCAGGCAAAATAAAAAATAATCGCCTTTTCTGAGTCAGTGTAGGCCATCTGTGCGCCATCGGCCGTTTGAAGGGGCGGAATGTGTGTTTTATGTTTGCGTAATCGGGCGGCTGCGCGCCAAATCGATTTGTCTTCAGTCGTTAGGGACTCAATGTATGTTTTCCACTCCGCTTGTTTTAATAAGCGGGTTTCGGTCCTTATCTCGTTCTGTATCTTGCGAAATTGGGCACGGATATTGGGATCTCGTGACCTTTGCCAAATTCTTCCCAAGTAATTTCGCTGTTTAATTTTGAATTTAGTCTCAGGTGGGAGCCTAGCACCTGAGTGTTTGCGTGGTTTTGAAGCCGCAGCTCTCGCTTCTTTCAGTAAAGACTCCAGACTTTTGATATACCTGTCAAAGTCCGAATTGCTGGAAATTTTGATGGGAGGGAGTGAAGTTATTTCCAAAATAAATCTAAAGTCGTCCCAATTTGTTGAGACTTGCTCCTCTAATTTTGAGTATCGATTTTGAATATCTAGGGTTATCAAAACGGGGTAGTGATAAGAGTCCAATTCCTGAATGACTTTTATCTCATGCCGAAAAAATATATTATAAAAGGCAGCCAGATCAAGAACTGCAGGGGACCCTCTAACACGGTAAAAAGTCGGGAGGGTAGGAGCTATGATCTGTACATGGTTACTCTGGCACTCTGAATTTAGACTAATACCATACCTGTTCCTATTAGAACAAAACCATGCGGTATGGCGTGAATTTAGATCACCAGCAATTATTAGGTGATTTGAAATATTCAAAAGTTTATCAAAATCATTGACAGGAAAAGCTGGCCTTCCACGTGCTCTAGACAGTGGAGGTAGATAAGCTGAGACTATTGTCAGCGGGGAGGAATTTTGAAGGAAAATTTTGATGATTGTCGCTTCCAAAAAATTTAAATCAGGGGACGGTATCATGTGGTGCTTTAACGAACGCTTCACATAGATACAAGTGCCACCACAGGGATTTGTACGAATACTGTACTATTTGTACTATTTGTACGAATTGAAATAATTCTTGCATTTAAACTTGTATTCCAAATTAAGATTTAACTTGAAATTAATGTAGATAATTACTGAGAGAATTAGATCTTTGTAGCGTAGTTTACGTGAGATGAGATCACATGATGTTACGTGATACGAACCGGAGAATCAGGATGTTGAACCATGAAAACATAGTAAATTCTTAATGTATTTTAACAAATTTATTATCTCTATTTATTGGCTTTTTATAAAATTTTAAAAGATATTAAAATGTTTGTGCCTTCAAAATAAAAAATTCTTAGAACTAACGTCTGTTAACATTTTTTATTTGTATATTGTGTGTTGTCGTCAACAAAGTCTGCTTGGCGAGATTTGTGCCAGTGAAACTGAAAAGTACCTCAGAAACTAAACATAAAGATTAAGTAAATAAATCTGAAGAATTTTTTTAAAGAATGAGCTTGTAAGGATCTTAAGTTTTACTAACGTTTATTTTATTTTAAATCTTTACTATCACTTCTTATTTTCTACTTCCGGCCAGAATTATAGGCGTGAAGGTTTTTATGCAAAGTTTGTCTGGCGAACGCCAAGTATTTAAGTGTGGCCTTTTTGCCAAGCAAGAGAGAGAGGAAGCAGTGAGTCAACGCAGGCCGCTTACCTTAGAAGTTACGCAGTTGCTGTTTGCCTTCCAGGCCAGAGGTTTTAATCCTCTTGATAAATTAAAAGTATTGTAGTGTTCACAGTCTCTGTGCTACATACGCTTCCTGTTATTATAAGGCCAATCTTCCACGTGTATTATTCTAGAGTTAAATTAGAGTTTAGTTTTATTTTTATACTTTTACGTTAGACCCCGAGTGGCGGGTCATTGTATTCCGAAGTACGGAAGTTATTGTATATAGAGAAAAATAAAGGGTTTTTGTATACCCTTCGTCTGTATCCTGTATACTTACTACAAATTAGTGAACATAGCTTTAGTAAGCTCTCTGTTCCTAGTCAGGTCCTTGTATGTTCCCGAAGAAGGTAAAGAAGGAATATTGAACCTGATAGTGGCGCCCAACGAAGAAGAATAACCATGGCGGAGTTTCAAGAAGAACCTGTGCTGCCTGCAGAAACGGCTCAGAATCCAGAAATGCCAGCTGCCGCCCTGGAAGGATTCGGTTACATCGTCCAGACCATGCGCGCTTCGATGAAACCAGAAGCAACGTTTAATGGAAAATCACCGGTAACCAGATTTTTGGAAAAATTGGATGACCACTTCATGCTCTACCCCGTGCACGAGTTTCAAAAAGTTACCTTAGCTACCAGCGCTTTGAGGGGCCAAGCGCTTAACTGGTTCAAATGTATAGGCAGAAGTCTCCTGGGTCAAGCAGGAAATCCCACCTATACTTACGAAAATTTCAAGACTGCCCTACTAAAAGCCTTCCCTGTTGTAAGGGATCGTGCGAAATTAGAAACGGAACTTTTCAGTATATATCAACAAAGAATCGAAAACCTCTCGAGCTTTATTTTAAGAAAAATTCACGTTTTCAAGCTCTTGTATGGAAACCGTCCGGATCCTGAAATAATTCAAGTGATTTTGCCGAGGTTACTGCCCCAAGTGCAAGACTTTATTGAATTAAGAAATCCGACTACCCTGGAAAAGTTATTTGAGCTAGCAATCCAGTTTGAAAGTAGAAGAACGGCGGACGTCGAAAGAAGACGCCAATATCAACAGCGAAACCAATTTGGTACGCCAAGACTACAGCAAACTCAAGCACATGGCTACGGAGAAAAAGCGAATCAGTGGGCAAGGAAACCCGAGCATTCAAAAACAGCCGGCGAACGTCGACAGTTCAATAGCAACCCAGGAAAAAAGTCTCAAGGCCAGGGGAAAAAGAAGGAAAGCACGGAAAGGAAAAATAATTTAAACTAAAACGGATTTCTGCTGACGAGAGGGTGCGGAAATCCGAAGGCCACGAAAACCCCTCTTCCTACAAGTTAAATACAGTAATGGTGAAAAATTTGACTCTTCCGAAGATTGAAGTCTTGGTGAATAATATCCCAGCCACCGCACTCCTGGATACCGGCGCGCAGTGTTCCTGTGTGGCAGAACAGTTTTTTAGGAAGTATTTTCGCAAATACCGCATATATAATGCGGATAATACGACAGTATTAGCGGCGCAAGGAGAAAAATGTAAGTGCGTAGGTAAAGTACCTTTGTATATATCAAGGACGAACAAATAAAGGTGATGTTTTTTATAGTAAAGAATCTGCAAGCACATTTAATCTTGGGGATAGATTTTCTTTCAGACGCACAAGCTACACTGGATTTTAATGAAGCGTCCCTTAAGCTGACAATGAAACCAGTGCGTGTAGAAAAGGCTGAACCGCCAAGGTTAAATCTTGACCACCTGCCTAATGACGAGCAAGATAGAATCCGACAAGTGGTAAGTGAATTTGCTTCGTTATTTAGTGATATTCCAGGATTTACTCAGGTTACTAACCATAGTATTGACACCGGAGATGCATTGCCAGTTCGTCAAAAACCATACCGGTATGATAAGAATAAGGAAAAAATTATAGAATGGCATATTACCGATATGCTACGTAAAAAGATCATAACGCCCATCTCAAGTAGTTATGCTAGCCCGGTGGTTTTATGTAAGAAAAATAATGATTATCCTTTGCAGCATCCAAAAAGGTGGAGATTCGCTATTGATTACCGTAAATTAAATTCCATAACGAAATATCCGGTATATCCGTTACCGATCATAGAAGAAATTTTAAGGAACATAAAATCAACCAAATTTATGACCACTTTAGACTTAACGACTGGTTATTTTCAAATAGGGGTGAGGCCTGAGGACGTGCCTAAGACTGCTTTTATAACCAAGTCTGGCACTTATGCATTTTTGCGTATGCCATTTGGCCTTTCAGGGGCCCCAGCAACATTTCAGCGATGCATGGACATTGTGTTAAGACCTGTTCTTGGAAACTCCACATTTATCTATTTAGACGATATCATTATTACTAGTGATAATCTGGACCAACATGTACAGGATTTAAGACAGGTGTTTTCTTTATTAAATGAGGCCGGTCTAAAAGTTAATGTCGAAAAGTGAAAATTTGCAGCCCCTGAATTAAAATATTTAGGTTACAAAATATCTCAAAAAGGGATCGAGACAGATGAATCAAAAATAATCGCTGTACAAAAGTATCCGACTCCAAACACGGCAAAGAAGCTCTCTTCTTTTCTAGGACTTTGTTCATATTATAGGTCCTTTATAAAAGATTTTGCGGCTATCGCGGAGCCATTGTTAAAATTAAAAAGAAAAAAGGCAAGATTCTCGTGGACGGCCGAAGCCAATAGTGCTTTCGAAAAATTAAAACAAGCATTAACGCAAGCCCCTGTGTTGAAATTTCCTGAAAAGGATGAGAATTTAGAAATTTCAGCGGATGCTTCAGATTATGCGGTAGGAGCGGTACTTTCGCAAAATCAGCAGCCCGTGGCATTTTTTAGCCGAACTTTAAATCAAACACAAAGAAACTATTCCGCGACCGAGAGAGAGGCACTTGCAGTTCTGTTAGCAGTGCAAAAGTTTCGAGTCTATTTTGGAAAGGCGCCGATAACAGTGTACTCTGATCATGCGGCGGTAACTAGATTGTACTCAGGGAAAAATTTATCCCCAAGGTTAATAAGATGGGCACTCAAGCTGCAAGAATATAATCTGGTAATCAAGCATACCCCTGGAAAGGAAAATATCGTAGCAGATGCCCTATCAAGGATTAAAATAGACGAACAAGGCAATACCGTAAAGATGGCAATGCTTACAGCGTGTACAATAAATTCCCGAGAAACTGTAATAACCGAACTGGGTAAGGATCCTGAGTTTGGAAGTATTTATGAGTATTTGAAGGATCCTGAAAATTTTAGCCACCAAGATATTGTGGCGATAAGAAATAGGGCGGCCCATTACGAACTAATAGATGGTCTATTATTCTATACAAAAACTACGAATTCCAACAACGAATTTCGACCTGTTATCCCAGCTCGTCTTAGATTAAATATCCTGCAGGAGCTCCATGACAGCCCTTTAGCTTCTCATGCTGGTATTCGAAAAACTATCCAACGCGTACGCGAGGCAGTCTACTTTCCTGAACTGCAAAAGTTAACAAGGGCGTATGTCCAGTCCTGCCCAACATGTCAAGCAGTTAATTATATTAATTTCCGCCCGGCCGGGTTTCTAAATAGTATTAAATCCGAATTTCCAAATGAAATAATTGGCATCGATTTATTGGGCCCTTTCCCAAAAAGTCAGTTAAATAAAAGTCGCTATCTCCTTGTTATGGTTGATCATTTTAGTAAATGGACCGAAATTGTTCCCTTAAAACGAGCCTCCGCGAAATTAGTTACCGATTCTATTTTAAATAAATATATTTTAAAATACGGGGCGCCCCTAAAAGTTATATCGGATAATGGTCCTCAATTTGTAAGTAATGTATTTGAAGACATGTGCCAAAAACTGGGCATACGTCATTTAAAAATGGTCCCGTATCGGCCGCAATCAAATATAGCGGAACGGGTCAACAGAAATATAGTGAAAATTATCCGTAGTTATGTTAAAAATTTTCATAAAAGCTGGGATAACTATGTCAATGAATTTGCTTTCGCCCTTTCGCAAAACATGATACAACGGGAAAAACTCCTGCTGAGTTATTTCTAGGCAGAAAGATTATAACACCGTTAGATAAATTATTTTATGTGCAACAAAGAGCCCCAGAATTTAAATGAGTGATATAGAAAAACTAATAAAAGAAGCAAAAAAGAATACGGAAGTAGCACAAAGAAACCAGAAGCTATATTATGATTTGAAACGACGGGGAGTAACTTATAAAGTAGGGGATGAAGTTTTAAAAATTAAGCATTTACTTTCTTCAGCACCAGAAGATAAAACTGCCAAATTTTTTCCACGATTTGAAGGACCATATGTTATAGAAAAAATAACTCACGCTATTGTAGTGTTAAAAGCCAGAAATGGTGAAACCTTTTCCGCAAACATTGATCAAATTAAGCCCTACTTCGATCGTAATAAAATGCAAATCTTTTCAGATCTTTTGCAGGATCCGGCACGGCAGACACCGCAGGTACAAGTTCCAGAGGTGGGAAAACGACAAGTACAAAGGCAAGCCAATAAGAGGCAGGAGCCAGTGAAAAGAAAATTGCCCCGCGGAAAAATTGAAGGTAACAAGAAAAAGAAGCCGTTCCACCGTCCAGAAAACAGAGTTCACGAACACCCCCAGAATGAAGAAGGGAGAAGGACGACGTATGTGAAGAGGACCAGGAGAAATGACGGCAACTATAACCCGGCTTTAAAACGGAAGATCTACTCATCCGACAGAACTCTCCGCAGCAAAAGTCGCCGAACTGCGGAAGGGCCATCAGCGGCGGAGGAAAAAGTATAAGGAAAATTTGAACGGCCAACAACGAGGTCCAAGCAGGATCACGACAGAAGTTTCCCGGTTCCGCCAAGACCAGCTGCCTTCAAACGGCCAAGACCACAAGCAGAGGAGAAAAGGAAGGTGTTCAAGGGTGGCCGAACTGGTGAAAAACGGAAGCTTCCAGAGGAAAGCACTGAAGGGCGAGCCCGTACAAGAAGGAGGATAAATCAAGCTACTATCTGCAGTACCTTTAAAGACTGGGCCCAGAAAAGGATGTCCGAATATTACAAAGATAAGTAAAATTTTATGTTACTTTACAAACTTAAGTTAATCTTTCATTCTTACTGCAAGTGGCAGATTTCAAGAAGTTTTACCTCATGCGAGGTCTACCTTTATCGCCAAAAGGGCGAGAAATGAGTTGTGACCGATTTTCTTATTATGTTTTCAATTACTCGCGCGTAAAACTAAAGTTGATGTATAATAGCGTTGTGTAAAAACTTAAATATTGTAAAAAGTTATTGTATAAATTTTATTTAAACATTCTATACAAGAGAGAAGTTTCAGTCTGAAAGACTTTTTGAAATGTATTATTTCAATGTAGAAAGAATTGGCACTTGCTTTGAAAAGAATAGAAGTTAACAATGTACTACTAATGTATGTTTTCAAATGTGTAAAATTAACGGCATGTTAATATGTTCTTATATACAATGTGAACTGTTATTTTAAATGTTAAGAAATACCGTAATATGGTAAAAGTGAAAGTAATGTTAAAATTTTTTTTTATTTGTGTGACTGTAAAGACTAAATCATGGCGAATATGTGTTAAAGGTTGAATGATGTAGTTAGGCTCTCTGACGCTACACTTTAGAGTTAGCCACTTTTAGAATAGTACCTCAGGGTTTAGAGTTGAAATTAGGGTGTGTTAAGAGGTCTCGTTATGTTGAATTTTAACACGTTAGTGTTTTGATTGTAGGAGGAAGTGTGGCACACGTAGACAGAAACACATTCGTGTTTGGTGTTCTTTTACAACACATGTCAGAGAGCACGGGGAGAGATAATTAAAATAGTCATGAATGAAATAAGAATGTTAAAGAGCAGTATAATTGTATATGTTACTTGCCATGTCATTGTGTAACATTTCATTAAACTAGTTTTCCTTCCAGATCTCTGGAAGGAACCAGAATTGAATAAAAGCTCCTGTTTAGATGCAGTACAGATGAAAAAAAGATTGTTGTATATCCTGGGAGCTGCTATTGTAACAAATTTCTTTCTTTTAAATTTCTAGTTTCTAGCGAAGTGTGTTTGTAAAAGGTTGGCCTCGCGTTAGATTCTAGAGCTAAAAGTTTTCAACAAGGTCGTTTTAGACCTCAGTTTCAAACTAATTAACTCTGGCGGGAAGTATGTAAGGATCTTAAGTTTTACTAACGTTTATTTTATTTTAAATCTTTACTATCACTTCTTATTTTCTACTTCCGGCCAGAATTATAAGCGTGAAGGTTTTTATGCAAAGTTTGTCTGGCGAACGCCAAGTATTTAAGTGTGGCCTTTTTGCCAAGCAAGAGAGAGAGGAAGCAGTGAGTCAACGCAGGCCGCTTACCTTAGAAGTTACGCAGTTGCTGTTTGCCTTCCAGGCCAGAGGTTTTAATCCTCTTGATAAATTAAAAGTATTGTAGTGTTCACAGTCTCTGTGCTACATACGCTTCCTGTTATTATAAGGCCAATCTTCCACGTGTATTATTCTAGAGTTAAATTAGAGTTTAGTTTTATTTTTATACTTTTACGTTAGACCCCGAGTGGCGGGTCATTGTATTCCGAAGTACGGAAGTTATTGTATATAGAGAAAAATAAAGGGTTTTTGTGTACCCTTCGTCTGTATCCTGTCTACTTACTACAAATTAGTGAACATAGCTTTAGTAAGCTCTCTGTTCCTAGTCAGGTCCTTGTATGTTCCCGAAGAAGGTAAAGAAGGAATATTGAACCTGATAAACTATGCTTAACACCTTGAAGAAAACATATCTGCTACCACTAAAATGACTAATAAAAGCGAAATTCATGATGCCACAGTCTATCTTAGCAGTAAAATCAACGAAGCCATCAACCACCCCAAATTTATTCCAAAACAGACTAATTATACGGTCCCACAGAATATTAGACAGAAAATTACAGAGAAAAATAGACTAAGAAAAATTTATCAACGTTCTCACTCCACCCAAGACAAAAGAAGATTTAATGCTGCCAATCGAAACCTCAGAAAACTTATCCAAGAGTACAGAAACAATTGCTGGGATAACTTCATTGAAAGTCTTTCGCACACCGACCATTCTGTGTGGAAAGTTGCTAAAGCTCTCCGAAGCACTCCCTCCAATATTGGACCGATTCTGGATGATAATAATACCAAAATTTACGATCATAAGAAAATTGTCAACCTTTTCGCTGATAACTATGAACAACAGTTTAATATAAATAGTTCCCCACACCCGAATGATATTAATATTATAAATCACGTGACCAATTTCCTCTGCAAAGATCCTGAAAATCAAAACAACCCGACTTCTCCCAAAGAAATACAGAAAATTATAAAGAAACTTAATCCAAAGAAAGCATCTGGATATGACAATATCACTAATAAGGCCCTGCAATACCTCCCAAGGAAAGGCATCATCCTTATTACGAATATTTTTAACGCATGTTTAAGACTTAATATATTCCCAAAAAAATTGGAAACACACCATTCTAACTGTCATTAAAATGCCTGGCAAAGCTGGAAATCTCACAAGTAACTTTAGATCGATCAGTCTTCTGCCTGCAATTGCCAAACCTTTCGAAAAGCTTATCGAGTATCGACTCACCACTTTTATTAATGAAAATAACATCATCAAAGACCATCAAATTGGATTTCGCCAGGGATTCTCAACGACTCAGCAGATCGCCCGAATCGTAGAATTCATAGGTGAAAATTTTAATAGATAGAGAAAGCCTTCAATAAAATTTGGTATCACGGTCTTATGATTAAGCTGATGAACTATAATTTCCCACCTGCCATCATCCATCTAATCGCTGATTTTTTAAAGAACAGAACTTTTCAAGTTAAGATTCAAGATAACTATTCCACCACAAGAAAAATTCACGCGGGTTTACCACAGGGGTCGGTAATTTCCCCGCTTCTCTATAATTTATATACTAATGATCTTCCTAATATTAAAAATATTCTCACTGCATGCTATGCCGATGACACGGCACTTTTATGTCACTCACTTAATCCGTATCATGCAAGAAATAAACTACAGAATGCCATTAATTACATTTCATCCTGGTTTAAAGGATGGAAAATTAAAATTAACCCCGAAAAATCAAAAGTGATTTACTTTAAAAAAGGAAATATCCCTCAAGACTGAGAAGAAATTACGATGGACGGACAAATCGTGTCACGTGACCACCAAGTAAAATATCTAGGTGTTAATCTCGACCAGAAGTTAACATTCAAATTTCATGTTAATCAAACACCACTTAACGAATGATGATCTCCGATCTCTCCGACAAAACGTTTCTTCTTTTACTTTTTGTAATAATTTAGACTCAGATTCTTGCACTTTTTCTTTGGGGGGGGGGTGGACTCAAAATAACTAACCTATAAATTTAATTTACTTGCGCGAAAAAATATTTTCTTTTCCTTCAAAGGTTAAAGAAAATTATAACGATATTCGTTTTATGGACTCTTGATAAACGTGACCTTCGAACTTCGACGCCGGCTTCGAACTTTTGCGCTGTGGAGACAGATATTTCGCTCATGGGCAACCGAGCCACTTTTGCTACGAAGAAGTTTTCCTTCTTAACCAAGGAGGTTAGAATAGCCTCCTTCTTGTTCATTTCTAACCACCTTGTTCTTAATAATACATATTCTTTGCCAGTACCTTCGAGAGTAAAGTCATTTAATCGTTTTTTCCAGTCCCTTGAGAAAGCGTTTAAACCAGATGAGCTAAAATCGGAAATTATTTTGAATATTCTGGGTGAGAGCGAATAATTTAATAGTTTATTTGACTGAAGAAGACATGCGGAATTATGATAAGCTTAGAACAATAGTGTTGAAAGAATTTCAGACAACGCCACAAGAGTGTTATACAGTTTTCAAAAAGCGTAAAAATTACAAAAAGAAGTAAAAGATTACAAAAAAAAAAAAAGATTACAGAAAGCTATGTTTAATTTGCGTCAAGATGAAATGCTACATTTGAGTATTATTGTCAGATGCGCTAAGTGAGTGATTTTAAATTATTATGTGAATTAATTGCATCAGATGAAATATTCGGTTTATTTGATTGAGAATTGATGACACATATTGCAATTAAACAAGAAGAATCATGTTTTAAACCGCAAAAACTAGGTCCAGATTGTGATATTTATTTAACTTCAAAGGGTAAATGTAAAAGTAAATATAATGTATTTATGAAACCTTCTAGTGGAAACGAAATTCTAGATTCTCACTCAAAATTAATATTTCTAAATTCTCTATAAAGGCAAAAAAAAAATGATCTTATCTTTTCTATTTTCCGGATGGCCGAGGAAACATCCATTCTGATTAAACAAAATATGTGTAAATCTCTAATAAACAGAGGAGCGTTATACCACACAACGTTTATTCACGAACACCAAAGACGAACAGAAACATATACATAATTGACATCACAGTTTCTTTTTACAAACAAACACTACCGCCATCTAAAGATATATAATCCTAAACTTAACACTCCCCCGGCCATGTATCCGTAAACGAATGCATCAATTTTATTGAACTTCAAGATTATAAAGTCTTTCATTTGGTCTTCTAACAACACCCTTATCTAACTGAATATCACAAGATCTAATTCTATCACCTCTTCCGTGAAATAATTCCTTAATCCTACCTATCTTCCAGTTACAGCGTTTCACATTATCTTCTCGTACAAGTACAACATCATTAATTTTAAACACGGGAGAATTCTTTGGAGTTTTTGGAAACATGACTTATCTTAATTCTAACAAATATTCTTTATAAAACCTTTTCCAAAAATGCTCTAATATTAATTGCCTATGCTTCCATTTTTTAATCAACTGAGATCTTGTAGATTCTAGTTTATATTCAGGTGAAGGTAAAACAGTTAATCTAGATCTAGTTATAAAATGAGATGGTGAAAGAGGATCAGGTTCATTTGGTTCATTGTATACATACTTTATAGGTCTAGAATTAATAACAGCTTCAACTTCAACTAAGACAGTATACAGTTCTTCATAATATAAAGAAGCTTTACCTAGGATATGTTTTAAACAAGTTTTTAAAGATCTTACCAAACGTTCCCAGAATCCGCCCCACCAAGGAGCATCTTCTACAATAAATTTCCATTCAAACCCATTTTTACCAAGGAAATTTAGAACCTTTTCATCTTTACATAATTTATACAAATATTTTAATTCACGATCAGCAGTTTTAAAGGTTTTAGCATTATTAGAATATATAACTCTACAAATACCCCTACGTGCAAAAAATCTACGTAAGGCTTGAATGAAACACTCTGCACTTAAATTTGATAACAATTCTAAATGGACTCCTCGAGTCACTGCACAGGTAAACAATGAAATATACACTTTTGTACCATCCTTTAAATACAAAGGGCCAGCGAAATCTATGCAACTTTTCTCAAATGGTTGAGCTTTCTCCACTCGGTCAGCTGGAAGAGGAGCCGATATCTCGTGTCCAGCTTTAGCATTATACTTTTTACAAAATCTGCAATCATGTAACACAGATTTTACAAAACGTCTAGCTTTTAAAATCCAAAATTTCCCTCTTACTTGCACTAAAGTTTCATTTACACCACTATGAAGTACCTTTTCGGGACAATTCAAAATAATTAAACGAGAAAAATAATTATATGGTAATATTATAGGCTGAATTTCATCGACATCTAATGATGGTTTCACTAATCTACTTCCAACTCTTAAACAACTCTTTTCATCCATTACTGGATTTAACCCAAACAATTTGGAATTATGAGACAATGGTTTTTTACATTTAACATCATTCAACTCTTCAAAAAAATACTCACCTTGTGATAAGATAATCCAATAACACATAGCATTACATATTTCTATTCTGTGACTTTAAATTATTAATGAATCTAAATACATATGACGTGACTCTTAAAAGTTTACCTAAGTCACTAAAGTTTTCCATTTTTAACACAGGTTGTAAAGGTTGAACACTGCTAGTAACTTGAGTCACAACTCTTTCTTCAACACTATCTACTATGTTACAATGCTTGTTCACTTTAGGCCAATTTATTTCATCTTGATGAAGACATGGAGGTCCATGCCACCACACTTGATCTACTACAAGATCACTCACTTTAACACCACGTGTGATTTTATCGGCCGGATTATCTGAGCCAGGACAATGATGCCACATGCTCGGGGATGTTTTGTCTTGAATTTCAGACACTCGATTTTGTACGAATGTTTTCCATCGCCTTGGTGAGTTCTTTATCGAAGGAAGCACAATAAGAGAATCTGTCCATAAATGAATCTTAGCTTGAGGAAAATACACACGGACTGTAGTTACAAGTCTTGCACCTAACACTGCTGCCATGAGCTCGAGTCTTGGTAAAGATAATTTTTTCAGGGGTGTCACTCTGCTCTTGGCTATCACTAAACTTGTTCCACAATATTTTAAGCTACGGAATTTCACGTACACTGCTGCTCCGTAAGCACTTTGAGATGAATCACAAAAACAATGTAGTTCTAGAGTTTCAGGTGTTTCATCAGCATCACGAAAATACCACCGAGGTATCTGGATATTAGGTAGATCACATAGTTGCCTGTACCATTTGCTCCACTAGTCTTGCAATTCTGGTGGGATAATTTCATCCCAATCAACACCTTTCAGCCATAAATCCTGAAACAGAACTTTTGCTTGAATAACATATGGAGCAAGAAACCCAATAGGATCGAAGATTTTTGAAGCAGCTTTTAAAACACAACGTTTTGTTTGGTCATTTGACTGGATGAAATCAATAACGTCTTGTGCATTAAAACAGAAGATATCCTTAATTGTATCCCATTGAAGTCCAAGAATCTTTGAGGGGGAATCACAGTCAAGCAATTTAAAGCTAACGAAGTTGTCACTTGATTTATACTGGTTTTTTACAGTATCCGAATTAGAATTCCATTTGGTCAAAGTCATTGATGCCTTTTTCATTATATCATTGGCTTCGTAATATATCTGTATAGCTTCCTCCGTATCTGATCCACAAATAAAATCGTCAACATACATGAAGTTTTCTAACATTTCTACAGTTCTGGGATGTATGTCATCAAATTTCTTTAAATGATGCTTAATGCAAGCACCCAGCAAAAATGGACTTGATTTTGCTCCAAACATTACACGACACATCCGATAAACTTGAATTCTCGGATTGCTCAAACTTGAATTCTCATCAATCCACAAAAATCGCATTGAATCCCGATCTTCAGGTGCAACAGAAATTTGCAAAACGCTTTTTCAATATCTGACGTAAATGCAATTCGATGAAGTCGAAAATTTATTAGAACTTTCAAAAGTTCAGGAAGAAGATTTGGTCCTTGTAGTAAATTATCATTTAGAGATTCATGATTTTTTTTCCTTTGAAAAAGCATCATAAACAATGCGAAGTTTTGTAGAATTATTATCTTCACGGATGACAGCACGGTGAGGTATGTAGCAAGTTCGTCTCCCAGATGGAGTACCAAGATCGACCTTTTCTATGATTTCTTCCTTAAGCTGATAGTCAATCACTTCTTTATATTGCGCATAAAAGTTCAAGTTTGATTTAAATTGTTCGATCAGATTTAAAAATCGTCTTTCAGCATTCTTAAAATTGTCTCTTACAGTCACATTCTGATCTTTCCATGGAAGTCTAACTTCGTATCTATCACCCTTTTCTGTAATCGAGTTGTTAAATATTTGCAAGGCCATTTCATTTTTTTCTTCGTCAGAAATATTTTTAATTCCTATAGATTCAATATCCCAAAACGATTCGACGCTTTTTAGAAGTTTCTCTTCTACAATTACGTTTAAACACGCATCATGGATTTCAAAGTCTGATGAAGAAAATCTGCCTTGTATACACCACCCAAACAAGGTTTTCATCGCTACGGCATTTCTGTTTATCCTTTTTATTTCTTCGCTTGCTATTTTCCACATAATGTCCACGCCGATTAAAACAGAAATATGACTCATTCCATCGGCGCCGCCGCAGTCTGTCAAAGTGACGCCGAATGCCTGGAGTTTGGATTTCATTTCTACATCTGGTACCCGTATATCGGCATTTGTTATGACTGGTACTTCAGTGACTTCGAGATTTATGGATTTTTCAGGGTCATTAATATTGCGGAGAGTAAGTTCAACTTTCTTTCGACGCCAATATTTTCCGTTCTTTTCACCGAAGGTATGCAGATTTAAAACAGTTTCTCCTTTCACTGGTAACTGTAATTTTCTTGATAAATCTCGAATTGCAGAGATTTGGCTACCGCCGTCAAGAAGACATCTCACAATACAATTCTTATTTCTGCCCTCAGCCACAGCATACTCCGTTTGAAGCATAATATTGGATCCAGTTTTGGCAGAAGAATTTTCAACAATTTCTGCCGATGTTTCGGTTTCCTTATTTTTTACACTGGAGACAGCTGATGTGGGATTTACACACACACTTTCATGATGTTTACCGCGGCACTTTTTGCAGGAAAACTGTTTGTTCTTACAGTTGATAGCTAAATGTTTACATCCAAAACACAGAAAACATTTTCCTGTACGTTTCAAAATGTTGCGTTTCTCTTCAGAGTTCACCTCAGTACATTTATATCTCGTATGGTCTTCTTTATCACAAAATATACATTTGTATCCAATTGTTGATAAAGCTGAAGCAGTCGGAACTTTCGGTTTATAATTCGGATAAACTTTCGTGCGTTGTTCATTTTGACGAAAGTATGGTTTCTGATTCGTTTTCGCAGAGTTCATTAAACTTGCAGCTTCTTGACAGTTAACTTCTTTTTTTAAGAATTCTATAAGTTCCTTTATATCAAATCCTGCTTCCATATTTCGACTTCGATTAAATTCCAAATTTAATTCCTCTGGAAATTTCTGCAAAATGATAGGACAGAGAATATTTCCATAACTTCCAGAAGTAACGTTTAACGATCCTAAACTTCGAATGTTGACTTCGCATTCATCGTACAGCTTATGCAGTGCTTTAACATTTGAAATGTTTCCCACTGGTTCAAGGGATAATAATTTATTCATATGCGAGGTGATAACAACATCTTGTCTTCCAAAACGTTCTTTCAATATTTCTACTGCGGAATCATAATTCTGGTCACTTAAAGCGAAACCGGAAATGGCAGCTAAAGCATTACCTCCAAGTAAGGATTTTAGGTACGCAAATTTTTCAGTTTTTCTCAATCCACTATGATTATGAATTGTATTTTCGAATTGGTTCCAAAAGTCTAACCATTTACACGAATCTCCGTAATAAGTTCCGATTTGCAGACGTGGCAACTTCACTGTTTTCGCTTCAACTGGAAGTGCAACATTAGCCGTTTCGTTCTGATGAACTGTTCTAGAAGATTCCGAATTCTTCTTCAAAAATCTTTGCATTCTTCCTCTCCATATAACAGTTTTATCCTGGTATTCTTGGCTTAAGGTAACTTCATTTTCAATCTCCTCCGAAGTTACTTTCGTTTCGATTTCTTAATCTAAACTTTTCAGTTCGTTGATTTTCTCAATTAACTGTTCATATAAATCCTCGATTATCTCAATTTTCTCATTTAGCGGAATATTATTTCCTAAATTCGTTTCGACTTTGGTTATCAGTTTCGTAGTTAATTGTCTTATAACCGATCGTTTCTTTTTCAAATTTTCAAGAACGCCCTCCATTTTCGAACTATTCAGTCTGTCGATTTTCTGATTCGTAATAATCCCGGTTTGCAGGCACCATAAACAAAATATGTGTAAATATCTAATAAACAGAGGAGCGTTATACTACACAACGTTTATTCACGAACACCAAAGACGAACATTGGCAATCTAAAGATATATAATCCTAAACTTAACACTGATCGTTGAACTATCTAAATTCAAAGATTCTTCAAAATATTAACACTTAGACTTCTGTGAAACATAAATAGATTATATTTATACACAATTAATAGACTACGTTTAGATGAACATTACGCTCTTTCCTTCATACAATCTTTCTAGTTCTTGTTCTGGTTCTAGCTAAATGCAAATCAGAGTTCTATGTACGTTTTTGTTTTGATTATTCTAGATTTTAGATGTAACGGCGCTGACAGTCCAGAGTTTAGATGTAACATCTCCTCCCACCATTGAGGTCCGACGGTACGGAGGAACTCAATACACACAGGTCCAGTCGATGAGGGAGACCAACAACTCTTCCAGCTCTGGTTATCACGTGAGGACTTGAAGCAGGTTCTGAAACACAATCAGCCTGACCAGTCGTAGGGTTGTTTCTATCTCGAGATGTTCTGCCGTGGAACAGAGGACCAGCAGATTCGGGAATAGAGATCTCCGACGGGGAAAGCCGGGCCACTGGAGGAAGCAGAGTTCATTTCTTATCTTGACCCTCGTTAGTCTAACTTTTCCGTCTATACTGGGAAAAAGCTCGATTATGTTGGCTAAACACTAATGAGTGCGGCGTCTCTGGCTATCTTCCAACAGAACGACATCGCCTACTTGACACTGTTGATATTTTCCCCTCTTTATCGCATGTTGTCTCAACTGACCAAGATATTCACTACGAAATCTGTTTCTTAGACCACGTCTTATTCTCTGTCGATATTTGGATCAGCGGTTTAGTTCTTGGTAGTCTACGCAGTCAATATCAGGAACTCCTGATGACGCCAATTCATGGAGGAACATCACAGGGGTCAACGGTGAAGGATCTTGATTATCTTCTGATACGTATGTGATATGTCGTGTATTAATCATTTGTTCACAGTCACATAATATAATATATAACTCTTCGTAATTTAAGAAAGTTCGGCCTTATATTCTTCTTAAAAATTTTCTTTCATCATTCGCACAAGCCTCTCCCGCCAGGTAGCAGTCGGAGGTTTGAATTTTCATCGTGTCCTTTAAATAGAAACAGCTGAACATATGGCGTTCTACTTCACTTTCTTAAGAACACTGTTAGTCCGTACCAAATTAGTTCCGTTGTTGGAATATATTGCATAAGGTCTACCTCTTCTAGCAATGAATCTAGACTATCCAAGCTTTAGATCCATCATGGAGATAGAGAGGATCTGCTAGATCTACATCGACGACTTCAAAAACGGCCCTTTCTCTAAGTTTGAATTCGGGTGGAAATCCTGGCTCGACTACTACTCTTTGTGTAGCAAATCTTTTACATCTTACACATTTCCTGATAATATTTGATAATATTTTGAACAGTTTTTCTGGATTTTATATCCAAAATTTTTCTCTAAAATTTGCCATTAAAATGCTGACAACAGCATGCTGGAGTTCTACATGTGTCTCATAAATTAGTCTCTAAACAAGAGGGTGTTTTAAAGGTAAAATGAGAGGATATTGGAAATTTTCTTCATCTTAACGCTGTAGGACGTCCGTTTTCGCTCTGAAAATTCCATTTCGTCTACGATTAGTCTCAAAGCACGAACAGTAGAGTCTTTTATGCATGTAAATGATTCTTTCTGTTCCAAACCTACAAAGTGTCTTTTCAGCATTCTCAAATTCATCAACTAAGATATCAGGGATTAGGTCTTTGATGGCTGTCTTTTGATGGCTTTACTGTGGAAGACGGCGTATTTTGGGACAACTCGATTTGATATTCGCGATTTGAAGTTCTTTCTCCAACTGCGCTAGTTTGATTTGATCTAACTCTACCTTTGTTTCGTTTTCAAGTTTTTGTAACGCAATTTGTGACTTGTTTTTGGCTTTGAGTTTTTTCCCCTTGCTTAAGCGCGTAATCAACTACGCTTTTACCAACTCTTGATAAGTTTTCAAAACTTTATTATTTCTTTATAAAAGTTTTTAAAATAACAATTTTCACATCTTTCGCAACGGTTAGATCTAACTCCGCAACGAAAGCTTTAAACTCTTCTTTCCCTAATTTAGCTCCGATGTTAATGAGAGTGATAGAGTGGACACTGGGAGAATACACGAAGAAACCATGGAATTTATAGATAAGTATCCTTCTTTCATCTAAACTAAATCAAATCTAAGTGTATTTAAATTTATTAATATAATTGTTCACCAGTTTTTAGCGTTAAATAATGCTTGAAATTGCTCATTGCTTGCGTCTCTTTTTGTGGTAACAATTCCAAACAGGCGCTAACTTCGTTATCAGTTCTCGTTTGTCAACAATTCTGCCTTCTGAGCCCGCCCTACTATATAGGTTAAGTCCTATCTACTAGTATAAGGCCTTAGTCCTGTCTTGTTTTGAGGTATTTCCAGTTTCCAGAGAGGGAAAATGGAGGTTTTGCGGAGCGACGTGTATATTAGGTTGCGCTATGCGCTACTTCGCTCTCCGATCTCCTTTTTTTTTTTTTTTTTTTTTTTTTTTTTTTTTTTTTTTTTCCTGATATCGCTTAAATATTTTTTTGCCTTTAAATATTATACCTCATCGATTTTTTTTTCTCAACCTGTTGTTTGCTATCTGTTTAATGTCTTTTTCTTCATTGCCTTAAATAAATTCTTAGAATTATGAGATATTATAAATACTGTTTTCTTCAATGTGTTAAACTAGCATTAATTAACAAGTAATAAATTATAATAGCAAACTGACAATAAATAAACTTGTAATAAATTATGATAAATATATTAATAAATACCACCGATCTATGTTTATTGTCTTTAGTTATTTTAGTTACAGTAATATATATTTTTGTCTGATGTTATGGGTCTTTTGCTGTGTGTCTCAGGATGAAAGCATACATATTGCCTTGTATTCCATGTTCAATACCATGAATACGAAGCATCTCAACACTAACCTTTCCCCCCCATCATCACATCTATTCAGCCTTAGCAAACATACTCAGTGTGAGACACTATTTATTGCAAATGATCACAGCTTCCTCTCCTTTTGACTACACCCATGGACACAATAATATTTTTAGGATATTATCTACTACTTTTCCTTATCTTTTTATCCGCGATTAAATTCGCATGTAGGTATGGCGGAAACATGACGAAAAATGTAGTCACAAAGCGGAATAAATTATAAAAATATTTGTGGCAACACAAACTTTCTGATTATTACTGTTTCAGAAAGCAGCTATATTATGTAGTCAGCTGTAAAACGTTGGTAGTAATTGCTTGTAAAATAAATAAGTTATGCAGATTCTTGCAACAGTCACCTATTCGAACATTTTATGGGTTTTAAGGTGTATGAGTCCCCTTAAGAGAGGAATTTTTATGCAAACTTTGACGTCTTATAGCATAGGACTGTCAGAATTTATTATTCAATAAGAACACAGCTTTCTCTCCTTTTGACTACACCCATGGACACAATAATATTTTTAGGATATTATCTACTACTTTTCCTTATGTTTTTATCCGCGATTAAATTCGCATGTAGGTATGGCGGAAACATGACGAAAAATGTAGTCACAAAGCGGAATAAATTATAAAAATATTTGTGGCAACACAAACTTTCTGATTATTACTGTTTCAGAAAGCAGCTATATTATGTAGTCAGCTGTAAAACGTTGGTAGTAATTGCTTGTAAAATAAATAAGTTATCCAGATTCTTGCAACAGTCACCTATTCGAACATTTTATGGGTTTTAAGGTGTATGAGTCCCCTTAAGAGAGGAATTTTTATGCAAACTTAGACGTCTTATAGCATAGGACTGTCAGAATTTATTATTCAATAAGAAAACTTACTAAAAATTATAATATTCTTATATATTCATCATTTTTTCAGTATCCACTCATGTTTATAAGTTCAAATGCCATATTTCAAAATCAAAGTTATTTATGAAATAAAAACTTATACAATCTGATAAATCATTTCTGTGTGCAAATTTTTAAATCTAAATCACTTACATTAATTTTTTCTGTCTTTTAAATTACATCCCATTATTTATTTCAATTTAGTTTATTAATGTGCTTGAACTAATACTTCAAAGTTCTTTGAAGTACTTTATGTGTCATGAAAATGCCAAATATTTCCATAAAAAAATAAACAGGCATACAGATTTGTTATTAACCAGTATTATGTGATTAATTAGTCATTTAATAGTTGATTTAATCGCTTATTTCATGTCTAAATTTTCTACACAGAAAACCTCTGTCTAATTTTTATTATCTTTCCACGGACGAAGATTTTCAAAGAGGAATGAATTAAAGTCTTGATTGCGCAAAACACATCTTTGAAGCTAAATGTATTCTAAGAAAATCAAAAAAATGTCAACAAGATTTTGCCCCCCCCAATCAGTCATTTAAACTATTTCAACCGTTCAGGAAAACGATAAACATTGCGAACAATCTACCCTTTTTTATATGTACTTTAATAAAAGGAAATGTGTGTTCCTTCTTTTTATAAGAAAAGAAACCCATTTTAGAAAGCAAAATGGTTCTAAAAGTTTAGAGTCTCCAACGCTTAAAAAATGATAAACTACGATAAGGTAGTAACCCGCCTTCAAAAAAAAAAAAAAAAAAAAAAAAAAGGCTCACTACAACTCTTAGGCAGTTCGCGTACGTCGAATCCGTTATGGATCTAACAGTTCAATGCACATGCGTGGTCAATGGTGGTGCGAATAGCTTAAGCAGCTAAACGCGCCGCTGGTGCGGATAGCATCGGCCGCATTTTACGCCGATTTCCGTAAAGCAGGCGGTAGTGAGAGCGAAGGTTGTTAACCCTAACTCAGCAATAGAAAGGTTTGTTAGTAGTTCACCAGCAAGAGAATAATTTGCAAGTAATAATTATCAGTTACAAAGACGAAGTCAATCTATATACATAATAATGTTCAGGAAATGATTAGATAAAATAGGGATTTAATGATGGTTCTGATTGCAAGCGAGGACAAGTAATTAGTTAAAAAAGTCTTTAGTGTCTTGACAAAAAGGCTACAAAAATTACTTAAATTCTTTTATTTAACAGAGGAATTTTTATGCAAACTTAGACCTATTCTTATAGCATAGGACTGTCAAAATTTATTATTCAATAAGAAAACTGACTGAAGATGATAATATTCTTATATATTCATCATTTTTTCAGTATCCACTGATGTTTATAGGTTCAAATGCCATATTTCAAAATCAAAGTTATTTATGAAATAAAACCTTATACAATCTGATAAATCATTTCTGTGTGCAAATATTTAAATCTAAATCTCTTACATTTACTTACAATTTTTTTCTGTCTTTTAAATTACATCCCATTATTTATTTCAATTTAATTCATTAATGTGTTTGTACTAATATTTCAAAGTTCTTTGAAGTGCTTTTTGTGTCCTGAAAATGCCAAGGAATTCCATAAAAAAAATAAGCAGGCATACAGAATAATTCATTTAATATTTCATATAATCGCTTTTAACTTATTTCATGTCTAAATATTTTACACAGAAATCCGCTGTCTAATTTTTAGTATCTTTTATCGGACGAAATTTTTGAAAGTTGAATGAATTAAAGGCTTGATTGAGCAAAACACATCTTTAAAGCTAAATGTATTCTAAGAAGTATAAAAAATGTCAGCACGATTTCCCCCCCCTTTAAATCAGTCATTTAAACTATTCAAACCGTTCAGGAAAAGGATATACATTGCGAACATAAAAATCTGCCTTTTTTATATATACTTTAATAAAAGGAAATGTGTTCCTTCTTTTTATAAGAAAAGGAACCCATTTTCCATTCTAAACGTTTGAAAGTCGCCAACGCTTAAAAAATGATAAACTACGCCATGGTAGAAACGTGCCTTTTACAACTCAATGCGCATGCGGGGTTAATGTTGGTGCGGATAGCTTAAGCCGCTAATCGCACCGGTGGTGCGAATAGCACCGGCCAATAATTACGCCCATACGGCTAATCCAAATACCATGCAACATATTAATTATGCCAAGTTTATGTTTTATAATAGTAATGGTATTAAAAATCAAAAAATTGAAATTCAAAACTACATCAACCAGCACAGTCTGGATGTAATTTTATGAAGTGAAACCCACCTCAAATCAAATGACAAATTTAAAATTCCCAACTACAACATCTATAGATCTGACCGTCTTCATAATCGTGGTGGCGGTACAGCTATTCTCATGAAAAAATGTCTGAACAGTACCATCTTTCCTCTTCCCCTTATGAGCTTTGAAGCAAGTGTATCTATTTTGAACAGTGATAATAAAGAATATCTCATCATTGCTGTTTATAAGCCACCCAACAATAGCCTCAACACTCAAGATCTTGACTATATTCTCAAGTTATCCAACTATTATTGCGGGGGACCTAAATTGTAAGGACGGTAACTCGAACTCCAGGCGAAATAATCCAGACGGAATTATTCTTAATAATTACATCATCAACAACCCTGATATCAACATTTATGGTCCAGATGAACCTACGCATCTTCATCAAATCTCAAATACTTCTGATGTATTAGACATCTTAATTACCTTCAATGTTCCTCAAATAACTTTTCTCCAAGTGGATAATGAACTTTCTTCAGATCACCTACCAGTACGCTTCACTTTGTATGGCTTAAAGCATGGTCTTCCGCCTATAAAGGTGCCGCATTAATTGGGAAAACTATGCTTAACACCTTGAAGAAAACATATCTGCTACCACGTAAATGACTAATAAAAGCGAAATTCATGATGCCACAGTCTATCTTAGCAGTAAAATCAACGAAGCCATCAACCACGCCAAATTTATTCCAAAACAGACTAATTATACGGTCCCACAGAATATTAGACAGAAAATTACAGAGAAAAATAGACTAAGAAAAATTTATCAACGTTCTCACTCCACCCAAAACAAAAGAAGATTTAATGCTGCCAATCGGAACCTCAGAAAACTTATCCAAGAGTACAGAAACAATTGCTGGGATAACTTCATTGAAAGTCTTTCGCACACAGACCATTCTGTGTGGAAAGTTGCTAAAGCTCTAGATATGATATTTTCTACTACTTTTCCTTATCTTTTTATCCGCGATTAAATTCGCATCTAGGTATGGCGGATAAAAACCGGTATTTTGATTTGTGATCTGACTTCGTCCATCCAAAAATGGAGTTGCTTAGCTTTTGCGAAATGTTTGATTTTGTTCAAGGAGGCGTAAATTCTCGCTATATTACTGAAGCAGAGAGAATTTTAAAAAGCGCATCATTTGGTAAAGCACGGAATTTTACTTGAAAAACCCAATGTACAAATTTTGACTTCCTATTGAAGGGTAAGTTCTATAGTGTAATAATCGCATGAAATCGACGGACATTTCATTGTTGGAAAAGGAAAAATAATTAATTTTTTTTAAAAAACATTTCTTGTTCATGTAAACGAGGAATTGCTGGCTGTTGTAAGCATTGTGTCGCTGTTTTGATTTTAACGTTCACTGAATGTAAGCAAATGATTTCATATGTATTTAACTTTGGATGTCCAGAAATTCTTTGCTGTTAAAAGTGTGTTTTTTTTCCATAAAATTTATTTTGAATCATTATATACTAAAAATATATTGATCTATATATGCGTTTATTGTATTTATACATACATAATAGCACACATAATACATAGCATTATATGTTATACATTATATTATAATTTATACATAATATATAGCTATTTAGCTTAATTTCTAAAATTAGAAGTGCCGGAGCCCTATGGAAGACCGCCAGCAAATAGGGAACAAGAGTAAATAAATAAAACGACTATTAAACTAATTAATAATTTTAAAATTCAATAGTCAATTATTATCAAATTAATTAATATCTACTTAATTATTGTATATTAAATGCTATTTAATCAATAATTATATATAATTGATTACAATTTAATTGATAGCTTTTAGATAATTAGTTAATTATTTATTGAAAGATTTAATAATTAAAGATTAAAGTAATTAAATATTTAAAATTAAATTAAATGTAAACAGATAAATTTCAATTTAATAAGCGATTTTTAATATAAATTTATTGCTGAAAATAAAATTTTCAAGATAGAATTCCTACTGAAATTGTTATTCAATTACATAAAAGCTGCAATTACAATATTCAATTACAAGTGCAGCATCCTTATGTGCAGTATGAGAGGGTGGAAACAAAAAATGAGGGAAATCTTGGTGAGAGAGAATGTTTTCTTTGACCGCGGCTCTTTGTTGATATAATTATAGCCATTAAACGGATGTATGTCACGGGTAAAATGAGTCCTCAATCTGAATCCTAAGGATGAATGTAAAGTTACTGGTTACCATTTTCGCTCCCCGTATTTGGTTACACTTGTGGATACTGTGACAAGACGATGTATAGAAGCAATGAGCCATTTATTGCAGTATTTCACTCTTATTGTACTCGTTGTCACTTTACGCACATTTAAGAACACAAATTTTCCTTCCTGCGAGGATAACTAACTCTAACCATCGATAACAATACACTAGATACGATAGCATGGCGAGAAATTTACGCGTTCCTACTCAAGTCCCCCAAATTTATTGCCATTCCTAAAGGGAAAGGTTTCCGAATATCAGTGAGGGGACTTTATTTGAACGTCTCATGTTCTCATTAGTTCGCATTTCTAGGAAAATTGAGTATTGCAAGATCTGCTTATTGTTAAACTAAAACGTTAGGAATTCTACTTTTTTCCCCTTGAAATTGTAGTTCAGTTTTGTAAAATGAAGTACCGGACCTCATCTTAGTTAGGGCTCCGGTGCGCTCCAGCTAGAATTGTAATTTATTTTAAAAATTGAGAAGTACCGGAGCTGGGCTCTGATGCAATTTAAGCACTGGCTATTATATACATAATAGCACTACTTATCAGATGCAATTTTGAGAATATCAACAAGCAAAGCACTTAAAAATGAAAAAAAGACACTTGTAAAAGAAATATTAGTGTTCTATATGTATTATAGAAAATACATGAAATGAATAATACCATTACCAAACACTTCAAAAAAAAAAAAAAAAAAAAAAAAAAAAGCAGATTAAGTATTTTCTACCTCAGTACTCAGTACTATAAAGCAATCCTGCCATATAACGTGTAGTTAATTTTTGATTGCATAATATTACATTAGATTTGTCCTACGAGTGGTTAAAACTGATAGTTCAATCTCAGCTCAAATCCGGGTGAACAAGCAGTGCAGTTTTTTTTTTTTTTCGAATACAAGCGAGTTTCCCCTATAATATTCTTCATAAAGAATTCTTCTTCAGGCTGATAACCAATGTGCTTAGTCATATTCAAAGACCCTAATCTAACCTTACCTTTCCTTTAGATTCCATATTCACATGTTATATCTTTATCTGTTAAGATTTGTTCATAACAGGATCACCAAGCTTCTACCAATCCAGCAGGAGCATACTCAAAACGTCAAATCCATGTGATTGATAACAAAATCGATGTTTTCACCTTGCAAACCTTTATAAATGTTCCAAATTTTCTTAAGGATTCTTAATAACCTTATTATTTAGAAATGCATTTATTGTTGTTTTTATATTAACAAAAGCATTTAAATATAAAATATCAATTTTAAAAATAACTGAAGCTTTCTTTTAACCAGATTTGCTTTTCTTATGCTGTTTTTAATTAGTAACATTATGTCTGAACAAAAAATTTAAGAATAAGTCTATTAAAAAGGTCTGTGTGATAAGTCTATTAATTAATAACATTGTATGAACTTCATCATCTTTGAATATGAAACACTGAACTAACTCTTTGAATATGAAACATCCTAAATGAAAACACCGAGTCCATTTCAATCTAATACAAGAATAAATTATACATATCAAAATTCACAGTAAGAGCTTCTCCATATTATATTACACAAAGATTAGAAACCAAGTCTCCACTTACGAAATCTTACACTGACATAATGGTCTTGTACTGAAACAGAATTGTAGCAACATAGATGATATAAATTACATTATGCCAAAGAATTATTTAAATTTCCTGAATAAATTATAGCATTTAGAGTAACCAAAGACACACAAAAAACAATTTCAGATTTGTTGTAAAATTGGTGCCATGTCTTTATGCTATAATAACTTCACACATTATCTACACATGTGTTTTCCTGTCAGTCAAGAAGATTGATGGAAATATTGTTCTTACAAAAATTATTCTGACATATATTTGGAGAAACATATATTTCTTTTTGAGTTACATGATCAACAGAAACTATACAGCTATAGCGTATAAAAAACTTTGAAAAATTATATATTGAAACTTGTGGAAATTTAGGGAAATTTATTTGGTTCGATAATCAAGAGGTAAAAGTGGTTTATTAAAAATTTCTCAGTGCTATAAGAAACCAACGAGAATTTATGAGTATGTTTCGATATCATGTTTATCCATTATTGAGGCTAACATACATTGTTATCAGTTTATGTTTGCCCAAAATGGTCGAAGGTTGAGTAAAAATATTAGGAGTTTGAAGATAATCATCAATATACCTTAATATCTTTGCAACAGAAATATAATACCCAACAAACAAAAAAAAAAAAAAAAATTATCAAATGAATTTTAGTATGCCATAACAGTTTCATGGGAAAATATAACACACCTCTTAGATAAACAACTACAATCATTATATACAACAGCCATTTCATTTAAAAAAAAGGCATAAATTACATTAATCAGATAAAATTTGTTGTAAGAGCTTCATTATCTGGTTAAAATTCTTAAGCAAACAAGAAACCATTTCAAGTACCATAACATAATTTTCATAAGAGAATTCCATTCATCACAGAATATTAAAAGCACTTTGGTAGAAATTTGATCATTTAAAAAGTACAATTTCATATAATGCACATTTTTTATTCTTTATTCTTACGGAAAACATTGTATTTTTAAAGAAAGACAACGCTTTCTTTCTTTTAAGTACATAGACTCCAGAATTCTAATAATTATAATAAAAAAGGCATTTGCCAGCAAAATAACGGTTAACTATAAAATCATAACCATTTGTATAATATAACCATTTGTATGCACTGTCTTTGGTCGCATGTGTAGCAGGAATGCATAAAAAAAAAAAAACCTAACACTTTTATAAAATACTGAAACTAGGGGTTGGACTTAAATATTTAGTATTTGAATGCTTTATATAGCTTTGTCCAAAAACAATGTACTATTCGTATGTAACACAGAATAAAGTATACTAAATTACTGTTGACAATTTCAGTTTCTTGGTGCATATTTCATAGCTGATTATACACATGTAATATTAATGTGTGCCAGTTTTCAATCGAAAGCACTATACAAGGGCATCATCTACACCCTTAGGTATAGATGAGCCTGAGCAAGCTTTACTGTAATCAAATAAACCATAACCATTTTACCTTAGACTATTCATTTAACAACTGCGGCAAAATTTGGTACACTTCTGTTATCAGGACCGAATTCAGAAATGTATGTATGAATGCGTTCACATATGCACGTATATATGTACGTATGCATGTATGTTTGTATATAAACACACATATAAAAGTGCATACACACATACATACATTTCTGAATCCAGTCCCTATAACAGAAGAGTACATAGATTTTTCTATATAATAAAACATAAAATTTATGTGTGTATTTTTTTATAAGGAACAATATTTCTGACACGAATCAGCTGTCATCAACTAATGTCAAGAGCAAGTGAAAAACAAAAGAATAATTATATAGAATTAAGATGTAATATATATTAAAAAAAATTTCTTTAGTGTAACTGTTCTTTTATTCATAGAATTTTATACTTGTATTTTCTTTTATTGAATCATTAACAGTTAGAAATGAATAGTGATTGGCTAAATATGGATATGTTCTTGTGTGTTTCATGCAGTTCTACTTCTGGTACTTACTCTGCGACATACTGAATTTAATTTTTATTTGTGAACTGATTAAATTAATTGTGATGGTGTGTGCTGAGAAATGGAATTTTGTGAAGAATATTTAAACTTGCCAATAAAAATAGGAATAATTTTAAAGTTTCTGTCAACATTTTTTATATTGTTATCAAATGTGACTTTAAAAAATTCTTTTTTTTTTATAGTAAAATGTGAATTGAATTAAAAGGGTATGATTTTATTTTAATTCCTTTATGAAAATAATTAACCTAAAAGACACACAGATCTCATTAACACATGAAAAACATAATAGTTCTATAAGCAATTCAAATTATATATTGTGATATACAGTAAGACCCCGCTTAACGCAGGGAATACGTTCCATCAAAATAGAGCTTATGCGAAACAGCGCTAAACGAGGCTATCTTTACATGTAAATATTGGGGTTAGGGGAAGATGGCTAGGAAATTGGTTAGGTATTAAATTTAAAAAGTATGTTTTTTTAATAAAAATAAAACCAAACATTTATTTCTTAAAGCCCAAATTAATACCACATTATTATTTCTTGCAAAAATAAAAACAAAACGAATATTCTTAAAAAAAAAACAAATAAATTTCTAAGTCAGTCATATTTAGTTAGCCTTCCGCGTTTTCAGTGTTCTGCCTTTTTGTGACAAAAGCATCTAATGTTGTTTGCCTTTTTCTTTTGCGTTGTTCTCTTAAAAGTTCTTCATAAACGGATAGAGCATCTCTAACACCACGCCTTACTTTTGAGCTCCTGTCAAAATTCGGATCATTTTCAATGAATTGATCCATTATTTCAGTTATGGTAGACAAAGTCCATTTTACAAATGCCATCGAAAGTTCTTTTCGCTCTTCTTCTGAATCACTGCTGTCAACATTTTTGTTTTCTTCTTGTTCAGTTAATTCCTTGAGCTCATCATTAGAAAGACTAGCCGCTGCTTCTTGAATTATTTCTTCGACATCTTCCACATTTACCCCTTCAAAATATGTCTGTACAATACCGCACCAAACAAGAAATACAAGTACACTCTTTCGGATATGTATTTGAAACCTATCGCTGCATAATATTTCCGGGAATCCCCGTATGTTGCGAGCGATTTCGTGGAATCCCCGGGTTGAAATAAAAGAGCACTAAACCGAAACAACGTTAAGCGGGGTCTTACTGTATTCTAAAAGCAAAATTATATAATATATAATGATATAAATTAAATACATATAATAAATATATAAAACTCTATAATGAATAATGATCATAACTGTATAATAAATGCGAACACACATTATATCACTGTGCTGTGAATGGAAGAATATTTAATTAGAAATTTACCTTTTATATATATTTGATAACATGGAACAGTAAAACATAAAGATCACAAGAAGTTATGAAAATAGGTTATGCAACTTAAGAAACAACAAGTTCTATGAAATGCACTTTAAGTTACTGCAATATCATGAGACACCATAAATAACCATAAGACGCGATAACTTAAGACAATATCATAAGACATACTACCAAGATAAGTATTATTTGTTCCTTCTTTTACATCGATAAGTTTTCTTTAAAAATTTAACCAGTGAATGCCAAAACAAATTTATTATCGGTGCCTTTGATGCAAGGTCACACAAAGATAAACTCGATTTAGCAAATTTCTGAAACATTAAATTACAACTGTTAACAAAACAATTGTCTGGCAAATTTTAATTCTTATATGAAAACTGAATTAAATTTCGAATAAGTGACTGGGCTTGTACAGTATTTCAGAAGATATTTCATGTTCATACACTGAAAATAAATTGCACTTTAATGAAAGAGCTGGAAATATAGTCTGCATGATGCATAAAATATGATCAAATCTATTTGTTAAATACTTAATGCTTACTTTCAGGAATGTAGCTAGAGGGTAACAGTTTTTATATATTATTCTGAGAAATAACCTAAGATTGATTTGCAACACTTGGTATAAATAAAGATATTTTTCACCAAAGAATTAATATTATTTTCAGACTTTTTACTGTCAAACTAAATGTAGAAGCTAGACGATTTGAATATTTCATCTAACCTCTTCATTTAATGACATAAATGTATTTTTAACAGAATTAATTTTTACTCAGGGAAAGAACATGTTGTCTAGCTGCCCGGGTTTCAGCCCAGCTTTAATACAGAAAGCCAAAACACATCAAATACAATTGAATGATACAGCATTTTAAAATGTTGCAAAAATTTTAAATGCAATTTTGTGGAAGAGCTATTGCAATTACCTACCTACTAAAACTTTGACCAAAAATTCAAGAAAACAAAGATACCCCCTTTTCTTTCCAATGAACAAAAGTCGTATACTAATATAGGGATGCTCAACTTATTGTACTATAAAACCTAAACATAAGAATGAAATTATGTCAGCTATCTGAGATGTCCAATACCTAGAAATTCTATATATTGTAGAATAGAACCTGCGTCTGAAAACAGACGACAGGTAAAACAAAATTCAAATACTTTACTTTTAGCCTGGAAGCAGGTGTTCTATATTAAACTGTCACATACAGAATTAGTGATATAATAGCTCAAAATATTGTAAGAATCAAACACGCATTATACAGTCTAAAGTCTTTAATCCGGACTCGTCGGGACTTCGGCGATTCCGAATTATCGATTTTTACGGATTATAGATCATCAGTTTAAATCTGGTAAGATGGCATGCAGAAATTATAAAATGAAAAATATGTAACCGTAATTTATGAAATAAAGAGCAATTATGATCTAAAGGGTATCAAAATTTACAAAAAAAAAAAAAAAAAAAAAAAAAGCTTAATATTTATTTGTTTACTTTATTAAACATTTCTTTCAACGCGCGCATGCGTAAAGCATACATTACGCATAGTCGAAAGTAGAAAATTGCAACCAGAAAACTATTTGATTTGTATTCGTGATATTTATAATGACGAGGAATTTGATTTAAATCATATCAAAGACTGAGTACATCGAGATGAAATCTACATTATAAGCCGAATAAAATAAAAACATCTGCCCTGAAGATAAGGATTATGCTGACAGATAAACTTACAGTTCATTGCGCGCCGTCTGTTTATCAATTGCGTTGCCGTACGCACAACACATGCGCAGAAAGTTTGTAGCTTTGAGGTCCGGATTATAAATCATTCCGGATTAACATTAAAAAAATCTATATACATTTATTAGTGTACGAGGATTGATCCTGAAATATTATACGGTCACTTTCAAAGAAATGATAGAAACATTTCACTCGGGGAAGGGACATTCTCTCTGGCTGCCCGTGTTCCATCCCAGCTTCTGTAACATAAGTTTCATAGTAGAATTTAGTCTTTAAAAAATATAGTCATAGTAGAATTTTAAAATTCTAGGAAAGAAACTTACGAAGAAATTATTGAACATACCTGGTTCTATGATTTAGCCATTCTTACAGACATAATAACTAAATCTTAAACTTCAAGGAAGGGGGAGAACTAAAGTCTTTGAATTAACCCGTTCACGATGGGCAATTTACTATGCTAAGCCTAACTTAAAAAAAAAAAAAAAAGGATAAATGAAATTCGTCTTCTAATTTTAGTTACATTATGAGAAGAGCATTCAGGTAGTCGTCAGAATTAATTCTAAACCTTTATTATTATATTTTCCTTAAAGATTTTATAAAATACTCCTTCTAAAATAATATAATTTTGCCCTTTTCCCACAAATAAATATACATGGAAAAATATCCAAACAATCGCAAATTTTATTTAACACAACACACAATTAAAAAATATTAAAACCATGTTTCATAAAAATTCAATGAGCAAACAACGAAAAGTAAGCAATGTTTCAAAATGAGACAGTGTATGATATTCTTTGAAACATAGGTGTACACAAAGTCCAACCTTGCATTAGTCACAGGAATATAATATCTGCTGATATTTTACTCAGCAATTTGACTCATTTAGCATTTGTATATGTTATACGGTCAGATAGAGCTTTCATATCGCCATTAAAAAAAACTTTCACTAAGCGATACAAAATATTCCTCTCAATGCCGGAAAACTCAAAGAGTAATAAAAATGTCTTTAATAATTGAACATCTACTTTACTATAACCGATAATAAAAATAAGACAAATTAATAAATTAAATTAAAAGTATTCCAGAGCATCCAGAACATATTCATGTAGAAATCATCGACGACCAATGCGGACTTAGAATACCTAGGGAGGTGACGTCATCCCAGCTTAGCACAGTGCGGAGCAGTCGAGACCAATGCGAGATAGCGTCTAGACGGGGGGACGAGCGGAGGCAATCAGATGGCTTGTAAATTCTCCAAGAGTTGGTGGAAACAGACGGTTTCCTTTGATGTTTAAGTTCCATGTAGCCAAGCTGATCATATTATATAAAATAGCTGTGGATGTTGCGTGTGTATAGGACTGAAATGTTCATCATTACATGAATCCTGAGGACTGAGTTTAACTATCATGACATCACCTGCAATATTAATTTTTACTTGACTTACCTTTATTACTTTTATATATTTCTTATTAGTAAAATAAAGCTTTTAATAATGCAATATCCGTGCTCTCCTCATGTTTTGAAAATAAATTCTACATTCATTTGTTTATATAAAATGACCCATTACATTACTCAACAGTTAGTGATTGTGTATATTCTACACATTTAGTTTAGATTGCTTTCGTTTGCCATTAAAAAAAGATATACAGTGGATGGACAAAAATATGGAAACACCTTGTGAAATGCATGTTTGAAAAGAAAGATTGATTTTAATGAAATATGTAGGTGGCGCTGGCGTTTTTCACTACTGACGCCACCTATACAACTTCGTAAATGTGCTAAACAGTTCAGTTGTTGTCGAAGTACTGTTATGTGAGGTTGTCATTGCATTATGTCAGAGTTAACAGACTTCGAACGTGGGCAAATTGTTGGAGCACGTATGGTAGGTGCTTCCGTAAGCAAGGTAGCCGAGGTGTTTAGTGTTTCAAGAGGTACTGTATCGAAGATTTATTCCGCATATTTGAAAAGCTGAAAAACATCATCTGCTAAATCACAGCGCAGACGAAAGTGTGTCCTGAGTGATCGTGACAGACGATCATTAAGGGCAATTGTGACGAAAAATAAGAAGACCACAGCTGCAAAAGTTACTGCTGAAATGAATGTTGTGTTACTGAACCCTGTGATACCAAAACAATTAGAAGGGAGCTTCATAAACAGGGAATTGCTGGCCGTGCTGCGATTGAGAAGCCACTCATCGGTGATGCTAATGCCCGTAACATGAAAAGGTGGTGTTTAAGTCATTAAGCCTGGACTATAGAGCAGTGGAAGCGAGTAATATGGTCTGACGAGTTTTCTTTCACATTGTTTCCCACTTCTGGCCGAGTTTACGTTTGAAGAACGCCATCTCAAGCCTAAAATACAGACTGCTTGTTGCCAAGAGTGAAGCATGGCAGGGTTCTGTTATGGTTTGCGCAGTCATATCGTGGTTCTCTGCTTGCCCCATGATAACTGTGTCAGGGCACATGACTGCCAAGACATATGTGAACATTTTGGCCGATCAAGTTCATTCCATGGTACAAACTTTGTTTCCCGATGGTGATGGTGTCTTCCAAGACGACAAAGCCCCTGTTCACACAGCTCACATTGTCCAGGACTGGTTTTCTGAGCACGAGGATGAGTTGTCCCATCTCCCCTGGCCACCACAGTCACCAGACCTGAATATTATCAAACCTTTGTGGTCTACATTGGAACGGAAAGTGCGTTCTCGTTATCCACCGCCAACATCGTTATCTGAACTTGCGACCGTTTTGCAGGAAGAATGGTATAATATTCCCTTGGCAAACATACAGGAACTGTATTTATCCATTCCGAGAAGACTGCAAGCTGTTTTTGATGCCAACGAGTTTCCTACACCATATTAAGCAAAGAAACATGTTTTCTTAAAGGTGTTTCCATATTTTTGTCCAACCCCTGTATGTTTCGCTGAGGATTAAAAATATTCATCACAAAGCACCAAAAATCTAAGAGTAATAAAATAAATAAAAACAAGGGAGGAAAAATATCAGAGTAATAATAATAAAAAAATACTCTAATGATAGAACCTCTACCTCACTATATCCCAAAAATAAAAATGGTACCTCAATCCAGGGAAAGCCTGTTTAAGAGACATTACATTGCTCAACACCCACCCACAAATCTCACTCGCATTCGGAAACAAAATACCAAAAATAAAAATCATTGCATAGGAATGAAGGTAACCATACTTAACTTTCCATATATTTCCCCATAACAGGCATACAGCTACATCTAGCGGCTAAATATCAAATGTGGTACACCCGGTCGATACAGTGAATTAAATGGCGATTCAAATATAACATACCCGGCATTGAGGTAATGTTTGCTGCTGATGCACATATGATCACACGCCTGTACTGAACGGGGTAAAGGGTATTATAAACTCATTTTAAAACAAAATTAATTTTGTGAAAATATTACACAAATTGAAGGAATATACATTTTTACTATAGTCTAATCTTCGATTTGTCACTTTGAAAATGTGGAAAACTAAAGCGCGAAATAAAAGAAAACTACAACACACATTGGAAAATCTCATCGAGCTTAAATTAGTTTCTCAATTAGATGTTTTGAGTGTGTTTAAAATTAAGCCAAAGAACTTCCTTCACTTCAAACCCATTACATAAGACTAGTATTTAAGAAAAATGGTAAAAGATTGCAAACATGTTAACAATTTTACTGATCTAGAAATGGAAATTACTCATTTTCACCTTAATTAAGATCAAGAATATCACAAAAAGGCATTTGAATAGTCCTAGATCAGAAAAATCATTGAAATGTTAAACTTTTAAAAAGATAAATTCCTGCTTTCGTTCAGGTATTTATTTTTCATTTTGCTGAATGTTCTGTTAATAATACAAAGAGTATACATTTTCTTTAACATATTATACCACACATTTTTATGCATTGTGTAATGCACTCATAAATGAAATATTAAAAGTGCAATATATAACTGAAGCTTACCAAAATTTTATAAACTTAAAATTGGCTCCCATTAAGTTAAAATTGCGCATAACTGCACCAAGGGAAGGAATGCAATTTTATTTCTTTGCCTGTATTTGGTTTCAATTTCATATAGAAAGAGTTAAAATAGGTTATCTAGGCAACAAAATTTAAACACACATTTTCAGTAAAAATTACAGAATAACTGATTTTGTTTCCCTGAAGACGCAACACCTCACTATTCCAGCTATTATACAGACTGCATACAGTCATAGAGAAAGTTCTTTCTTACACAGGGAATGCATATACTTTAATCTGTAGATCTTCGCAAATAGGTTCATAAAACTTCACAATATGCCAAAATAGTTCAGATTAAGGGAAAAATATAATAATGTATGCTTGAAACAACTAATAAAAAGCACATTTTGAGCAGCCTTAACAGAAGACAATTTGGCCCCACTAACTTTCATTACGAATACTCATTAAATTTTTATTTACATTTCTTTTTTGTTCAACATTTAACTTTCAATGGTTTTAAGAGAAACGGCACTTGATAGACAGACTCTAAATTCGGAAAAAACTGAAACAAAATTGGTTTATACACAGGCAGAGTAATTATGCTGACCTGTTGGGAAGAGCAGACCCCGTTGGACAAGGAAAATATTAGGCCAGACAGAGAGGAAAATGCTTAGCCTCCTCCTCGTAATGCGAAAGGAGGCCACTTGGGAAAAAATTACACTACAGCAGTAATTTTCAAACCACTAAGAAGCAACAGAACTCTTAACAAATTTCAGACTTCTGATAATTATAGTGTGATTCACAGTTCAACCTCACTTCGAATATTACAATACAATATAAAGAAAGAACCAATTCAGACACTTCAATATGGAAATCAAAACCTAAGAAATTAATGCATAGACGCTACCCTAAACATTAAAACATAATGTGAAGCGTTCACGTAAAATAAATAAGTAGTAAAACTCCAATATAAAGCAACATGCGAAAAGGGACCTACAAATTATAACATTCAAGCATTTGTAGTGAAAATAAAGTTAATATAAAACAAGAATTACCAGACACAGATGTCTTTTTGCTCTGCACTATTTCTCCATTCTTTTTCTTTCATGATATGTTCTGCAATCCAAGAGTGCACAAAAATGATGACAAATTACACTAGAAGAGGCCAAGGATGGGGGAAGGAATCATTAGATTTTAACTACTTTGAAATTAAAGAATATCTATACACAAAGAGAAATATCTAATATTGTTTCTTAATATATAAAACTTCGAAAGTAGCCTTCTTTGTTTTAAATTCCAGCAATGTGCTACATTGTTACTAAAATCATGATTGCAGTCGATAGAAAAGCAAATGATTTTCCTTATACGACAGAAGTACAGTAAGCGAAAGAGGTTTTTAATGTATGGGTACAACATGAACAATGAAAGAAAAAAAAAATTATACAGTTATTACAGATACACAGAATAAAAGGGAAAATGATCTTTGAGAAAAGTAAATAATTTTAGCGCAGGTACAAAAATGGCACCGAAAGTCAATAAGCAGGTAATTTTAAATGACAAATAAACAAAATAAATTTTACTGTTAGCTTTGAAGCAGGTGTTATATATAAAACTATCTTAATTCACACACAGAATTAGTGACATAACAGATCAAAAAAGAGTAAGAATCAAACTCGCAATATATTGACATTAAAAGAGCTATACATATATACTTTTATAGCTTTTTTTTTTTTTTTTTTTTTTTTTTTTTTTAGAAAGGGCTCCAAAAACACCATTCTAAAATTAGATTTCGAAAAACATCTTGGAAACAAAAGTCATAAACCATAAAATAAATATTTCATTCAGAATTTTAACGCAAGAACCGTTTCTAATTTTAAGTTCTTTACTTAGGTACACTCATCCATGAGAGAGGACAGCTTAGTCCAATGTACAAGAAATTATCCTGTAATATTACCACGTCACTTTAATGAAATTATAGCAATATTTCACTCAGTTAAAGAACATATTGTCCAGCTGCCCGGGTTCGAGCCCAGCTTTAATACAGCAAGCCAAAACACATCAAATGCCATTGAATGATATACCATTTTTAAATGTTGCAAAAAATTTAAATAAAATTTCGTGAATGAGCTATTGCAATTACCTATATACTAAAATTTTGACCAAAAATTCAACAAAACTAAGATACTCTTTTTTTCTTTCGAAGGAATCAAAGTGATATACTAATGGAGGGATGCTCAACTTATTGTACTATAAAACCTAAACATAGGAATAAAATTTTGTCAGCTATGTGAGATGTCCAATACCGAGAAATTCCATAAATTGTAGATTAGAACATACCTCTCAAAACACACGAAAGGTAAAACACAATTCAAATACTTTACTTTTAGTCTTGAAGCAGATGTTCTATATTAAACTGTCTTAGCTCACATACAGAATTAGTAATATAATAGCTCAAAATGTTGTAAGAACCAAACACGCATTATATAAACATTAAAAAAAAAAAAATCTACATACATTTATTAGTGTTACTAGGGTTTATTCTGAAATATTATAATGTCAGTGAAATGATAGAAATTTTCACTCAGGGAAGGGACATTCTGTCTGGCTGCCTGGGTTCCATCCCAACTTCTGTTACAAAAGTTTCATAGAACAATTTTAAAAATCTAGAAACGAAACTTATGAAGAAATTATTGTCCATTATTGGTTCCATGATTTAGTCATTCTTACAGACATAATAACTAAAATCTTAAACTTGAGGGGGGGGGAGAACTAAACTAAAGTTTTTGAATTTAAGGGTATTTTAAATTAATTTTAAATCAGAATTAATTTTGTAAAAATATTACACAAATATAAGGAATATACATTTTTACCATAATGCAATATACATTTGGCCACTTTGAAAATCTGGAGAACTAAAGCATGAAATATAAGAAAACTGAAACAAACATTTGGAAAATCTCATCGAGCTTAAATTAGTTTCTAAATTAGATGTTTTGTGTGTATTTAAAATTAGGCCAACTACTACGTTAACTTCAAACCCATTACATAAGACTAGTGTTTAAGAAAAATGGTAAAAGATTGCAAATATGTTAACAATTCTACTGATCTAGAAATAGAAATAACTGGTTTTCATCCTAATTAAGATGAAGAATATCACAAAAAGCCATTTGAATAGTCCTAGATCAGAAAAATCATGAACTGTTAAACTTTTAAAAAGATAAATTTCTGCTTTCGATCTACTTAAAAATGTGAAAGAGGATTTTCAACAACAAACTTGTTAAAATCAATGTTCAGATACAGAATAACAAACAAACATCCGGACGACTGCATGGATTTAGCAATAACATCGCATGTACCAGAGGGAGAAAAAAAAACCTCTCAGAAGAAATGCAATGTTAAATTTCACATTAAAATATGATTTCCCTGTATTTAATTTTCATCTTGCTGAATTTTTTTGTAAATAATACAAAGAGTATACCTTTTCTTTAAGATATTATACCACACATTTTTATACTTTGTGTAATGCACTTATAACTGAAATATTAAAAGTGCAATATATAATTGCAGCTAGCCAAAATTTTATAAACTTAAAATTGGCTCCCATTCAGTTAAAGTTGTTAATAACTGCACCAAGGGAAGGAATGCAATTTTATTTCTTTGTCTGTATTTGGTTTCATTTTCATATAGAATGAGTTAAAAATAGGTTACCTAGGTAACAAAATTTAAACACACATTTTCAGGAAAAATTACAGAATAACAGATTTTGTTTCCCTGAAGACACAACACCTCGCTATTCCAGCTATGATACAGACTGCATACTGTCATAGAGAAATTCCCTTCTTAAACAGGGAATTCATATACTTTAATCTGTTTTTACACAAGTACTGTTTATGACTAATCCATGGTCCAGGAGTAATATACATTATAGTACACCCATCTAAATTTTTATTATTTCTGGTCATCTATATAGACTGTTTACCTATCACGACTAAACTCCCAATCTGCATTCCACATAACTCATACGATTCTTCAACTCATGTTTCGTAGTCTATCATTTTTAATACCGCCGGTACTTACTGAGCGCAGAATTGTAAAGCGTCATTTCGCGTATAGCAGTACCTTAAAGGATCCCATTTAATTTATCCACAGCTAGAATTTCATTCATACGTGGTGCTACATTCATCCATCAACACCGGAAAGAATTTATCTGCTACTTTAAACAATTTCCATCGACTGAAAATGAAGTCCCAAAATTCTTACAAATCTCAAAAGGAAACGATGCCAAAGAATTTTCACATATGGAAGACAGAGAATTCAAACAATGAATCAGAAAATTACAAAAGAAGTATTGGGGTCTTATAAAACCCCTTGATAATAAAAGTGCTCATTATGAAGAAGAGCTTTTAACTGAAGATAAGATGAAGGAATTGTTAAATAACACAAAAGCAATGTCTGATCTAGCGGAGAATGACCCAATTAAGGAAGAAACAGGACACTGGGAAACATGTGCTCTTTACAGCGACACGCATACAGTTGCATCAATCATTCTTATAAGCAAAAGACATCAGCTTTCTCAAAAAATAATTCTGTCATGCATTTGCCAAGACAACGGAATATAAGTCCAAAAGAAACTTTCAGAGTGCTTTGCAAAACAAAGTTGAAAGTTAACCTGCAGAATTTTACTTCGATAATAATAAAACATCTCTGATTTGATTTCAAAACGAATTTTTATTTGTGGTATCAATTTTAAATAGATCTTCGCAAATAGGTTCATAAAATTTCACAATATGCCAAAATAGTTGATATTAAGGGGAAAATATAATAAAGTATGCTTAAAACAACTAATAAAAACACATTCTGAGCAGCCTTAACAGAAGACAATTTGGCCCCACTAACTTTCTTTATGAGTACTCATTAAATTTTTATTTACATTTCTTTTTTGTTCAACATTTAACTTTCAATGGTTTTAAGAGAAACAGCACTCCATAGACAGACTCTAAATTCGGAAAAAACTGAAACAAAATTGGTTTATACACAGGCAGTGCAATTACACTGACCTGTTGGGAAGAGAAGACCCCATTAGGCAAGGAAAATATTAGGCGAGACAGAGAGGAAAATGCTTAGCCTCCTCCTCGTAATTGTAATATTTAATAATTTGTAAATGGTAACATTTAATATTTAGTAACTTGTAATTAACAACACTTTGGATACAGATTTGAAAAATAGAACTATGCTGGTATTGCAGTTCTCTGTGATTATACATTCTAAGATTGTAAATAAATAGTTTCTAAAAGCTAAAAGTGTACCCTCATAATTTTATATGGTGTCAAGAGTGTTTTGCTTTCAAAATGGAAAGTTTAAAACCACCAGAGCCGATGAAATTTGATGGAAATCTAGCTTGGAATTGGCAGAGATGGCTGCAATCATTTGAAATATATGAAGTAGCTAGTGAATTACATAATAATGAAGAGAAGGTAAGAGTTAATACTTTTCTTCATGTAATAGGAATTTGTAGTCTTGAAATATATAATACATTTCCTATAGAAGAGGGTAAAGAAATTAAATTAAGTGAAATTAAAACAAAATTTACGGAATATTGTATTCCTAAGAAAAATAGTTTGATCTTTACAATATGGTAACTGGTAGTTTGGCGACATTTTGGAGGCGATAAAGGTTACTACCTGGGACTTTGGTAATAATGTGAGCAGTACTCAGTTCCAATTACGCATTATTTTGTGTGAGGGAAATGAGAGATCATGGGATATGTCATGTGATATTAATGGACGAATTACGGTTCTTTAATTGGGAAAGGGGGGAAATCGGGAAAAAATCTGGAAATTTTGTATTTGGCTTTATTCTGTGTTGTGTGAAACAGTGTTTGTTAATTTTTGGATCCCATGGCCCTAACTAAAGTGAATTCGAAATGGGTATTTAGGCATTGTGATAAAGAGAAGTTTGCTTTTTATTTAGCGGAGGAAGTATGGAGGAAAAATTCACAGAAAAAATCTTTCAATAATTTTATTGAATGAATTAGAAAAGTGTATCCGCTACATAATCAAGATTCTGAAGAAGATTAGGTAAGTTAGTATTTTTAATTATTTGAGGATATTATTTTTATGCATTGTTCTAAATGTAAGTTGGAAAGGAATTTGGTATTATTGGGAAAATTGTTATTAGCAATGATTTAGTTTAAAGTAATTAGGATTGTAAGGTAATTTTTATTAATTTAATGTATGTGCTCATTTATATTTTAAGTAGTGTTTTTGAATTTAATTATATTTTAATGAAATGATAGTTATTTTGTGAATTTTATGTTTGTAGGAATTTGGTACACGTTGGAAATAATTTAAATATTTGATACTAAGTATTTGTAATGCTTGCGGTATGAATTCGTTGGTGACGTGTATAATGTAATAGATGATCTAGAGGTAAAAGTTTTTGGATATTTTATTTATTTTATATGTGGAAATGTTCATATTTGTAAAGGGTAAATACTTTTTCGCGATCAGGTAATTTCATATATGTTCTTTTTACTGGGTTTAAAGATTTTGAAAATTGTCATGTATTTTCGTGAAATTTTTCTAATTTATGAGAAAAAAGCAGTGTACATGGATATAGTAAAGAGTGTGCACAATGCCATTTTTGTGCAATTCTGGGATGTTTTTTTAAGTAAAAATAAGTCGACGTGTACATGGTTTAGTGATATTTTAATTAAATGATAGTTATTTTGTGAATTTTATGTTTGTAGGAATTTGGTATACGTTTAAGTTGAAATAAACGTGCATGGAAATAATTTAAATATTTGATACTAAGTATTTGTAACGCGTGCGGTATGAATTCGTTGGTGACGTGTATAATGTAATAGATGATTTAGAGGTAAAAGTTTCTGGATATTTCATTTATTTTATATGAGGAAATGTTCATATTTGTAAAGGGTAAATACTTTTTCGCGATCATGTAATTTCATATATGTTCTTTTTACCGGGTTTAAAGATTGAGAAAATTGTCATGTATTTTCGTGAAATTTTTCTAATTTATGAGAAAAAAGCAGTGTACATGGATATAGTGAAGAGTGTGCGCAATGCCATTTTTGTGCAATTCTGGGATTTTTTTTAAGTAAAAATAAGTCGGCGTGTACATGGTTTATGTGTATGTGTTATTTTGAAAAACGCATAAGGAGTATGGTATTGTGCACTTTTTCCCAATTTTGCAGTGAATATTTGTCATGATTAAGCAGTTTTGTTTGATAAAATTTCTAGCATAAGTGTAATTCGGCTAGTAGATTGTTGGAAGAAGTGTTCAGTAGATAAAAAGAAAAGAAACATGTCTTTACTTCGTGAAGACAAAATGGCGGCGGGGAAAAAAAATAGAGGGTTGCTGTAGGAGAATTGGTTGCCAAATTTTCAGCAAAAAATCGCCAAGTTACCATAATGTAAAGATCAACCGAAAAATATTACATATGAAAGACATTTATTCTTTACTAGAAATCAAACCGCGTCAGAAACCATAGATGAATACGTAACTGACCTACGAAATAAAGCTAGAACATGCGAGTTTGCACAATTAACGGATAGTTTAATAAAGGATAAAATTGTTTGTGTTACTAAAGATGATACAGTGACAGCAAGATTGTTACATGAAACAGAATTAACATTAGAAAAAGCTCTTGATATATGCAGATCTGCTGAAATAAGTGCACATCAAATGAAAATCATAAAAGATGAGGAAACTGCTGTAAACTTAGTGAAAAAGAAACTAAGTAAACATAATAAGAATACTTACAAAGAGGTAAATACCGATAAACAATAGACAAAAATTTGTTCTAAATGTGGAACATCTCATGAGTATCGAATGTGTCCAGCATATGGAAAAATCTGTCATAAATGTAAAAAGGCAAATCATTTCGCGAGTCAGTGTAAAAGCAATATAATAAAAAATGAAGCAGTCAAGGTAAACAAAAAAGATAGACAAATTAAATTAATAAATCATGACTCTGAGGAAGAGTTAGAATTTTATGTTCGCACATTAAACCTTAATTCAGATAACAAGGAAGAGAAATGGACTGTTGACGTTAATGTAAATAAAAGTAAACTAAATTTGCAGTTAGATACTGGAGCAATGCGCAATGTTATTTATAAAACCAAAGTGAAATTGCTAAATGTTCCGATACAGAAGTCTGAAATGAAAAGATTAGTTACATTCTGTGGGAATAAAATGGATACTTTAGGAAAAGTAGTACTTAACTGCCAATATGGAAAAAATAATTATGTTGTGGAATTCCAAGTTATTGACAAAGAAGTGCCTTCTATATTAGGATTAAAATCATGTTTGCAACTAGGTTTGATTCAGAAAGTAATGTCTGTTTACACTGAAGACTTACTGGAGGAATACAAAGATGTATTTGAACGCTTAGGTTGTTTGAATAGAAAATATAAAATCCAGTTAAAACAAGATGTAACACCAGTCATTCATCCTCCAAGAAAAATACCCATAGCTATACGTGATAAAGTTAAGAAAGAATTACAAAGAATGGAAAATTTAAATGTTATTGAGAAAGTAAGAGAACCAACTGAATGGGTAAATTCAATGGTCACAGTTGTCAAACCAAACAAAATAAGAATATGTTTAGATCCTAGATTTAAATAAAGCTATAAAACGAGAACATTATCCGATGTTAACCATTGACGAAGTTGTCACTAGAATGCCTAATGCAAAAATATTTCCTGTTTTAGATGCTAATAGTGCTTTTTGGCAAATCCAGCTTGACGAAGAAAGTAGTAATTTGTGTACATTCAATACACCTTTTGGCAGATACAAATTTAAAAGATTACCTTTTGGCATATGCTCAGCAACAGAAATTTGCCAAAGAAAATTAAGCCAAATAATAGAAGGTCTAGAAGGCGTTGAATGTATTATACATGATATCATAATATGGGGATCTAATGAAAAGGAACATGAGCTACGACTTAAAAAAGTACTCCAGAGAGCATGAGAAAATAATTTAAAGTTCAATAAGGCTAAATGTAAAATAAAAGTTAATCGTGTGAATTATATAGGGCACGAGTTAGGTGAAAATGGACTAAAACCTGATTTTTCTAAAGTGGAAGCAATTGTTAAAATGCCAGAACCTACAGATGTGCCTTCGCTACAAAGACTTTTGGGAATGATTAATTATTTAGCCAAATTTATTCCTAACTTAAGTACTATTACTGCACCATTAAGACAGTTACTTGAGAAAAATGTCCTCTGGCACTGGACTGAAAAGCATCAAAAAGCTTTCGAAACACTTAAAGAATTGATTGCAAAAGCACCCGTATTAAAATTCTATGATGTTAATAAGGATGTAACTCTTTCAGTAGGTGCAAGTTCTGAAGGATTAGGTGCTGTTTTACTACAAGAAAACCAGCCAATTGCTTATGCTTCCAGAGCTCTAACAAAAAAACAAAAAAATTATGCTCAGATAGAAAAAGAGCTTTTAGCTATTACTTTTGGATGTTCTAAATTTCATCAATATATATATGGCAAACGTATTACAGTTGAAACTGATCATCGACCATTAGAAAGCATAACTAAGAAACCTCTTTTTAAAGCACCACAGCGATTGCAAAGAATGCCGTTAAATTTACAAAAATATGATCTAGATGTACGATACAAAAAGGGCAAAGACTTATTAATAGCAGATACTTTGAGTAGAGCAAATTTGAATACAACAGAAGATAATGATGAAGATACAGAAATTTGTACACTGATTCCAGCATCTGATGACAAAATTTATGCATTGAAGAAAGAAAGTGAATGTGATGCTACACTACAGTGCTTAAAGAAATATATTCTGAGAGGCTGGCCAGAAAGGAAACATCAGGTAGAACCTCAAGTCAAAGTATTTTGGGACTACAGAGATGAGTTGACAATGGAAAATGACTTATTTTTCAAAGGAGGAAGGATAATTATTCCTTTATCTATGCAAAAGGAAATGTTAAATTTAATTCATGAGGGTCATTTTGGTATAGAAAAATGTAAGAAAAGAGCTAGAGATGTTTCGTTTTGGCCACTTATGAACAAGCAGATAGAAGATAAAATTTCAAAATGTTCTATATGTAATGAATACCAGAACAAAAACATAAGAGAGCCTATGATACCACATGAAATTCCCAATTTACCTTAGTTGCGACAGATTTATTTGAGATTAACAAAGATGTATATTTATTAATTGTAGATTACTATTCCAACTTTTTTGAAATCTCCAAACTACCGGATACTCGAAGTCACACAGTGATCAGTTACATGAAATCTCATTTTGCAAGATACGGTATACCATTAATAGTGATATCTGATAATGGACCTCAGTTTGCAAGTAAAGAATTTTCAGAATTTGCAAAGAAATACCAATTTAAACATATAACAAGCAGTCCATACCATCCATAGTCGAACGGATTAGCAGAGCGTTCAGTAATAAAGGGCGAAGAAATTGTTAAAGAAAGCTCAAGCAGATCATGCTGATCCTTATTTAGTTTTGTTAGCTCATAGGAACACTCCTACAAATGAGATGCTAGGATCACCAGCTCAACGACTTATGAGTAGAACAAGAACAATTCTTCCTACATCTGAAGAATTACTTAAACCTCAAGTTGTGAGAAATGTAAAAGAAAAAATCAACCAAGAAAGAACTAAACAGAAGTCATATTATTATCGTCATACAAAAACATTACCATCACTAAATAAAGGAGATTGTGTTTGGATATATCACGATAATCGCTGGAAACCAGCAGTTGTAGAAGAAGTGCATAAGACGCCTACATCATATATACTTAGATCAGGTGGATCAGTATTGAGAAGAAATAGAAAAGATATTAGAGAAAACAGTTCAGCTGTTGATGAGAATATCAGAGGAACAGAACAAAGAGTTAATACACAGAAAACAGATGTAAAAGGATATGATTCCAGATATTCTCAAGGACAAAGTTTAGAAGATCAACTACCAAACTCTGCTAACTCAGAAACAAGGAACGGTGAGGTAAGAACTAGCAGTGGGAGACTGATTAGAAAGCCGGCCAGGTATTTGGACTGATTTTAGACTGTTAAAACTTTTGAACTCTTTAAAAAAACGGAAGATGTAATATTTAATAATTTGTAAATGGTAACATTTAATATTTAGTAACTTGTAATTGGCAACACTTTGGATACAGATTTGAAAAATAGAACTATGCTGGTATTTCAGTTCTCTGTGATTATACATTCTAAGATTGTAAATAAATAGTTTCTAAAAGCTAAAAGTGTACCCTCATAATTTTATAGTAATGCGAAAGGAGGCCACTTGGGAAAAAATTACACTACAGCAGTAATTTTGAAACCACTAAGAAGCAACAGAACTCTAACAAATCTCAGACTTCTGATAATTATCGTGTGATTAACAGTTCAACCTCACTTTGAATATTACAATACAATATAAAGAAAGAACCAATTCAGACACTTCAATATGGAATTCAAAACCTAAGAAATTAATGCATAGACGCTACCCTAAACATTAAAACATAATGTGAAGCGTTCACGTAAAATAAATAAGTAGTAAAACTCCAATATAAAGCAACATGTGAAAAGTGACCTACAAATTATAACATTCAAGCATTTCTAGTGAAAATAAAGTTAATATAAAACAAGAATTACCAGCCACAGATGTCTTTTTGCTCTGCACTATTTCTCCGTTCTTTTCATCTTCGTTCTTTTTCTTTCATCATGAAGAGGCCAAGAGGGGTGATTATGCGATGCGTGCGTTGTTATACAACAATTTCAAATTAACTAGAAGTGGACTGTACTAAATATTTTATTCGACAACTTTAATCAAATGCGTGTCATCTTTCAAGCGATGACTTACTACTAACAACAGCAGCAATAAAAAAAAAAAAACTGAGTAAGCGTTTACAGGGTTGCTGTAATGAACATCTGCGCCATGCAAGGCGCCAAGAAGAGGAAAAATGACGTAATCTTACAGTTAAATAGTCTTAATGACTTAACATACCCCCCGGCATTGAAGGGTTACTTCAATAATTTCGTGCAATAATACTCATAATAACCTACAAAATTGTACAATTACTACCTTATACAATAATGCAATACGAATAACATCTCTTAATTCAATATAATAATATTCAATTTTCAATAAAAATTTTATACACAATACAATGTACAATACAAGTTTTATAATAATAAGCTAACACTTAACTAACTTAGGAAGCTTCTTCTTGGGGTAAAATTGCAATTTTTGTAATTCCACGCTTAATGATGCCCTTTGCTGTTTGTATTTCTACTACTCTAACCTTACCGTCAACTCCAGGAAAAATTCTTGTAATGCGCCCTAACATCCATCTACAGACAGGAAGCTCATCCTCCTTAACTAGTACTAGCAGACCTATTTTAATATTCGTTTGTTCTACCTTCCATTTTGAACGCTGTTGTGGTGTGTTTAAATAGTCCCTATGCCAACGATTCCATATCAACTGGACAAATCTGGTAGTTCGTTTCCATCTTGAGAGTCTGTTTTCAGGTATATCAATTAATTCGGGTTCTACTATAGCATTCAAGGGTCTTCCAATGAGAAAATGACCTGGTGTTAATGCCTCTAAATCATTTACATCGGAAGATAAGGGAGTAATAGGGCGAGAATTTAAAACAGACTCTATCTGAGTTACTACAGTTAATAACTCCTCGAAAGTCAACCTTGCATTACCTACAATCCGCTTTAAGTGATATTTCGCGGATTTTATTCCAGATTCCCATAGTCCACCAAAATTAGGTGTCCGTGGGGGAATAAACTTCCATACTATTCCTTCTTCACCTAAATAATCTGCTAATTTTTTGTCAGAATTTCTAATTAAATTGTTAATTCTTTGCAATTCGGCATTTGCGCCAACGAAGTTTTTTGCATTGTCTGAGAAAATGATTGAGCATTTTCCGCGCCTAGCAATAAATCTCTTTAAGGTGGCAATAAATGCGTCAGTGGTGAGTTCACTCACTAGTTCGAAATGCACTGCCTTTGTTATAAGGCAAATGAAAAGAGCTAAATATACCTTATGAAGAGTTCCTTTCCTCTGTCCCTTGTACCTAATAAAAAATGGACCACAAAAATCGGTGCCGACATGATTAAAGGGTGAGCTTGGATTTACGCGCTCTGCAGGTAATGACCCCATAATTTGTTCGATAGTGACTGGTTTATTTTTACTACAAATTATACATTCATGGGTAATCTTTCTAGTTAAATTCCTACCTTGTAATGGCCAAAATTTCTGTCTCATAAAACACAATAATGCTTGCGAACCACCTACGTGTAAATATTTCCGATGATAATGCTCAGCAATCAGCTTAGTTAGTTTGCATTTAACAGGCAAAATTATTTGATGTTTTTGTGAAAACATTACATTGGCCCCTTGTAATCGGCCTCCTACTCTCATTACATTATTTGCATCCAAAAAAGGGTTCAAAGAAAGTAAATTACTTTTATTATTAATGGGTTTACCTTGTTTGAGGGAGTTGTAATCTGAATAAAAACTACATTTTTGAACCTCTCTTACTAAAAAGGATTCTGCCTCATTTAACTCCTTTGAACTTATTCCTCCTGTTCTTCTCTGTGCTCCTTTCTGTTTTGCACACCTAGAGTTCCAAATGAACCTGAAAATATAACTAACAACACGTAATAATTTTAAATAATTGTTAGTGATATCTAGGACATTATCAATAAATTTTGAAGGCAAAGTGCATAAACAAGCAATGTCAGTTCTTTTTCTCAGTTCATTAGAAAATGTCTCTGTTTTTTCTAATTGTTCAAAGTCAATGTTCTTGTTAGGTATGACACCCTCACTCAAGAATGGAGGACCTTTCCACCACAGATCAGCATCATGCAGCTTGTCAAAATTCAGTCCTCGGGAAATAAGGTCTGCTGGGTTCTCCTCTGAACGCACATAATTCCACTGGCATGTATGTGTTAGCTCTTGGATCTGCAACACTCGATTAGCAACAAAAGTTTTAGTACATGCGGAGGATTCTGAAGCCATGCTAACACTATGGTTGAGTCACACCACAGACATATTTTACTGATGTCCAATTTCAATAAAGGCACCACCTTTGCAACAAGCTGTGCTAGCAGTACAGCTGCGCAGAGTTCCAGTCGAGGTTGTGGCGTTCCGACAGATACTTCAACTTCTATTCACGAGATGGCGCCACGTGTAAAATCCAGTTCTTAATCGGAGCAGCAAAGCGACATCTTTACTCACTCAGACTTCTCGTCGGACAAGGTACGCGACGCTAGCACGAACTGTGTTCCGAGCTCTGTGTTGATCTCTGCAATGTAATTTAAATTGTAATTTAGTATTTAATATATTCTTTTGTTATAGGAGATTGTCTACTCTTATTTCCTTTAGTTATATCATGCATTAAGCACACACGACCACCAAAAGTGGTGACCTTTTGACTGAGCACGCTACTGACAATGGATTTTCAACGACCCTAAGCCACGTGCATCCAAGGCATTCTGAAGCACTGACTAAAAATAACAACGAATATGGACATTAAACGTATCCTACAACGTACCCCTTCAATTATTTCTAGATGTATTGATATATATTGCTTGTGTTTTTTTTTTCAAAGTCGTGCATATCATCGCAAGGAGCTTCAGCAAATCATCAATGTGATCTGTTCCGTTCCGCTGACTTCGCCAGTCGTGCAATAATTCTTCGATCATTCAACTTTTGTGATAAATGTGATACAATAGTGATTTTCGCTAAATGTGCTACATCAGTAATTTTTCTGCAACGTGCTACGGCAAAATTCTTCCCTCAGTGTTCGAAAGTAGTGATTTTTTTCCCCATGTGCTACAGGAGTGATTTCCTTTTCCTTCGAAAGTGCCTTAGCAGTGTGAAGTGGTGATTTTGTGCGTGCGCAATACAAAATTAACGCATCATTTTTTCTCAAATAAGGGTTTCTTTTCAAACGCATTTCGGTAAAATATTATTTGTGTGTGTAATTGCTGACCCTGTATTATTTGTGTGTGTATCGTTACGTAAATTTTTTCTGCATGGTTAAAATATTTATTGTTATCATGGTAAAACATCAATAGTGTATCCTCATGCTACAATATTTGTGCTGATAAGTGTTTATTAATTAAAGTGAAAATTATCTATCAGTATGCCCGACGATATTCCACCAGAGCCACAAATCACACGCGTTGCGGTGAAGCCACCGCCTTTCTGGAAAAATAATCCTTCATTGTGGTTCGCTCAGATCGAAGCACAATTTTCTATCGCTCGCATTAGTGAGGATTCTACAAAATTCAACCATGTAGTTGCAGCAATTGAGTCTGATATTCTGAATTCAGTGCATGACTTAATTCTCAAACCACCTGATTGTGATAAATACTCCAAACTGAAACAGCGGCTCATTGAAATCTATTCAGAAAGTGAATCTTCAAAAATACGTACTTTACTACAAGGACTTGAACTTGGAGATCAGCGACCTTCATACTTGCTGTCACGAATGCGTGATCTGGCAGGAAGCCATTTTAGTGACGACTTGTTGAAGTCACTATGGCTTTCGCGTCTCCCTAATAACATACAAATAATTCTTGCTGCTTCCAATGAAGATCTAACCTGTTTAGCAGCAATGGCTGACAAATTAAGGAACTTGTTACTCCAGCTTATATCAGTGCTGCTAATGCTGCACCTTCCAGTTCATCCCTCGAACAACAAGTGGCTGAATTGACCAAAAAAGTATCTGAACTCTCTACAAGTCTTCATGCTTCACGGAGATACAATCGATCAAATCAGGGCCCACGTAATAAATTTCGTGCCCGAAGCAGGAGTCAATCTCGTCATAATACTCGAACGCAGTACCAAGAACCCACAAGTGGCATATGTTTTTATCATATGAATTTCGGCTCTCAAGCTCGCAAGTGTGCCCCTCCATGCACTTTTGTACAAGCGGGAAACTAAATGGGCGGTCTTCTGCTGGCCAACAAATGTCCGCCACATCGACAGAATAGTACTGGCTGATCGTTCAACTCAGTTATGTTTTCTAGTAGATACTGGAGCTGACATATCAGTGCTCCCGAGAACTAAAACAAATGCTCACCAACTTAATAAACTTGTACTGTATGCAGCCAATGGTACCCAAATTGCAACCTACGGCACCAAACTATTGACACTTGATTTAAACTTGCGCCGGACTTTCAACTGGCCTTTTATTATTGCTGATGTAACTCAAGCAATTATTGGTGTCGACTTCTTGACACATTTCCACCTTCTAGTTGATGTCAAGAATAATTGCTTAATTGATGCTACAACTCAGCTGACATCACAGGGCCAAGCTTCTCACGTATCAAACGTACCTACCAACATAAGTGTTTTATCGGGCAGCACACGGTTTCATCGGTTATTAGCAGAATTCCCTGACATTTTAAACCCATCCAAATCAGGGCAGCATACTCATCAGCCAGAAGTGTATCATCACATTGAAACACATGGCCCACCTGTATTTTCCAAGCCTCGTCGTCTTTCTCCAGAGATGCTAAAAGCTGCTCGCAAAGAATTTGAATTCATGCTAGCACAGGGAACCATTCGCCCATCTAAAAGTCCATGGGCCAGTCCACTTCACATGGTTAAAAAGTCTAATGGTGACTGGCGGCCTTGTGGAGATTATCGTCGACTTAATGCCGTCACAGTCCCTGACAGGTATCCAGTCCCACATATCCAAGACTGTACCCATCTTTTTCATGGAACAAACATATTTTCTACCCTCGATCTTGCCAGAGCATATCATCAGATCCCAGTGCATGCTGAAGATGTGCCCAAGACCGCAGTGACTACAGCATTTGGTCTCTTTGAGTACTTATATATGCCATTTGGCCTTCGCAATGCTGGCCAAACATTTCAGCGTTTCATACACCAAGTACTGTCTGGTCTCGATTTCTGCATCCCATATTTTCATGATATCCTGGTTGCATCTACAGATGCGGAAGAACATTTTAAACATCTGCGTCAGATTTTCACTCGCCTTAAAGATCATGGATTAAAACTAAATCCATCCAAATGTGTACTTGGTCAACCCTCAGTTTCCTTTCTTGGATGTCTTATCACCCAGAACGGAGTTAAACCTTTACCGGAAAGAGTCAAAGCAATTAACGACCTACCTCAGCCCAAAACCATCTCTGAACTGAAGCGTTTTCTAGCAATGTTAAATATCTACCGACGCTTTCTGCCAAATGCCGCAAAAACACAAGCCTGCCTACATGAGTTTCTGAAGAATAGCAAAAAAACGATCAACGAGTTGTCCCTTGGACTGAATCTGCATCTGCAGCATTCGTGCAATGCAAACACGATCTGGCAAATGCAGCCACACTTTCTTATCACTCATCTAGTGATCAGCTCTCTATAATGGTAGATGCATCTGACACGGCCATAGGAGCAGTGCTTCAAGCCCATACCACTAAAGGACTTTCCCCAATGGCATTCTTATCCAGAAAACTTACTACTGCAGAAAGGAAATACAGCACATATGACAGAGAGCTACTTGCTGTGTACTGTGCTGTTAAATACTTCCGGCACAACTTGGAAGGACACGACTTCATCATTTTCACCGATCATCGACCATTAACCTTCGCTTTTAGAAAAAACTCTGACTCATGTTCTCCTCGTCAGCTTCGACATCTGGATTTCGTCGCCCAGTTTAGTACAGATATCAGATATGTCTCTGGTACTGATAATTGTGTCGCTGATGCCTTGTCTCGGGTAAACAATATCAACCTCACTACCCCAGATTTCTCTGAAATTGCAAAAGCTCAATTGCATGATGAGGAACTCAATAACCTAATCTCAAATCCACAAACCTCCCTTCAGTTACAACCGCTGCACATTGATCCAACGCTTAAAATTTACTGTGACATAGAGAACAATAGAATACGTCCCTATATTCCTGTCAATTTTAGACGTGAAGTGTTTAATGCCTTGCACAATTTGGCACATCCTGGAATCCGTGCCACCAAAAAGCTGATCGCAGACAGATTTGTCTGGCCAGCGATGAATCAAGACATCACAGAATGGACTCGTTCATGTATTAGATGTCAACGGTGTAAAGTATCCCGTCACACTCACAGCCCCATTCAACAATTTAACCTTCCAGCAAGACGCTTTGATCATGTACACTTGGACTTGGTTGGCCCATTGCCTCCTTCAAATGGTTACACTTACCTCCTCACTTGTATTGATCGGTACACAAGATGGCCTGAAGCCATTCCTATTGAAAATATATCCGCTGAAGCTGTAGCTCGAGCATTCATCGCCCAGTGGCTTTCAAGATTTGGCATGCCTACCACCATCATTACTGACCAAGGCCGACAATTTCAATGTCACTTGTTCGCATCCCTCACCTCTTTTCTTGGCATTCGCCATATTCGCACAACACCATACCATCCATCTGGAAATGGCATGGTGGAACGCTTTCACCGATCTCTCAAACAAGGTCTGAAGTGCCACAGTGGCACACACTGGACAGAAGCCTTACCCCTAGTCTTGCTTGGTCTTCGCACAGCATTCAAAGAAGACATTGGTAGCACTTGTGCCGAAATGTTATATGGTGCAACCCTCCGTCTGCCAGGTGAATTCTTTCACCCAGAATCTACTCCAGTTATCGACCCTCCAACATTCCTTCAACGTTTACGTGAGACCATGAGCAATATCTCGCCAACCCCAGCATCTTCGCATAACCAGCCAAGCTATTTTGTACATCCTGCGCTTGAGACATCTTCGCACGTATTCGTGCGCAACGATGCAATTAAGCCAACTTTAACACCTTCATATGATGGTCCATTCAAAGTTGTCAAACGAACACCGAAACATTTCACCATCATCTGCAATGGCAAACAATCAGTGATTGGAATCGATCGTCTCAAACCAGCATTTCTAATGCAAAATCCAACAACTTCCTCATCAACATCACTCCCGGAAGAAAGCTTACATCCCGTTAAAGAGCAACCTAAAACTACCAGATCTGGAAGAAAGGTTAAATTTAACCCAAAGTACTTATAACGTACCGATGGTACTTGGGGGGAGTACTGTGGCGTTCCGACAGATACTTCAACTTCTATTCACGAGATGGCGCCACGTGTAAAATCCAGTTCTTAATCGGAGCAGCAAAGCGACATCTTTACTCACTCAGACTTCTCGTCGGACAAGGTACGCGACGCTAGCACGAACTGTGTTCCGAGCTCTGTGTTGATCTCTGCAATGTAATTTAAATTGTAATTTAGTATTTAATATATTCTTTTGTTATAGGAGATTGTCTACTCTTATTTCCTTTAGTTATATCATGCATTAAGCACACACGACCACCAAAAGGTACTGTCAGCGGTTTTAGTGGAGCTACTCTGGACTTGCTGCAAAGCAAATGTGAAGATAAATTATTGTCACTTCTACAGCGTAAATAGATGGCTACTCCGTATGCGTGTTCTGATGCATCTGAAAATCCATGAATTTGTATATCAGAAAAACTATCCTGTAAAACATATCTACTGACTTTCAAATTTTTGATAGATTGCATTGAATCAATAAAAAGTTGCCAATCCTTAATTATCCTTTCGGGTAGCGGATCGTTCCAATCAAGCTTCAATAACCAAAGTCTTTGGATGAAGATTTTTGCTTTTGTTATCCCTGGACCAAGCAGTCCTAATGGATCATAAATGCGAGCAATATCAGACAACACTGTTCTCTTGTGTAAGTAGTTGGTTTCTTGATGGTTGATTTGTACGAAAAACAATCTATCTTTGGATTCCATAATAAGTTTTGATGCTCTGATCGTCATCGAAATTACTGAAAGAATATTCCTCTTGTCCATCCGGAAACTGCAAAAGATCAGGATGATTAGCACACCATCTGTGCAGACGCATTCCTCCACGTGATAATAGGTTAATCAATTGCGACTGTAATTCTTTAGCCTCTATTAGAGTATGGGCTCCTGTGAGTACGTCATCGACATAAAAATCCCTTTGTACTATTGGCGCTGCTAACGAAAAATTATTTTTCTCGTCTTCTGCTAATTGATTAAGTGTGCGTGTTGCTAGATATGGTGCGTTGGAAGTACCGTAAGTTATAGTCTTCAGTCTATAGACCTTAACTGGTTCTTCTTCCCTACTCTTCCATAAGATGCGTAATAAATTTCTTTGATGTTCTTTAATCAAAATCTGACGATACATTTTTACAATGTCTGATGCGAAGGCAATTTTATGCGTTCGAAAGCTGCAAATAATATCAAATAGTTTGTCTTGAGCTAACCCTCCATTCAGCAGAATATCGTTTAACGAAATTTCAGTAGTCGTAGGAGCAGTGGCATCGAACACTACCCTAAGTTTAGTGCTAGGTTTCTCGGGTCTGAAAACCCCATGGTGAGGAAGATAATATGAGAAACTAGAGCTATCCTCTTCATCAATTTCTTCGGAATGGCCTAATTTATTATATTCCTTAATGAAATCTTCGTATAAGTGTTTCATTGCGGGATTGCGAGTGAAGCGTTTAAGTAGATAATTCAGTCTTTTGCTAGCGTTTTCTCTCGATTCGCCTAAAAGGCTAAGTCCTTCCTCCTTAATTGGCATTTCCACTACATATCTGCCATCATCTTGCCTCGCGTGTGTACGAAGAAAGTGCTGTTCACAAAATTCCTCTTCCTGACTTTTCACTTTTTTTGCTTCATTAATACCTTCAATCTCCCAAAACCTTCTCATGTTGTCAGATAAATTATCCCCATTTTCCACAAACCCACAAAAATTATCAACACTGCCTTGCTGCGGCATGCGTACTGACCCGCTAACAATGTATCCAAAAACTGACTGATGGAGAATCAGGTCTTGCATATTTATTCTATTTGTTTCCAGTAAATCAAAAAATATTTCGTTAGATAATAAAACATGTATTTGACCAGGTTTATAAAACTCTGGATCAGCTAAACCAATGAGTTGCAACTGCTTAACATCAGGAATGTTTATATATCTAGCAGGCGTTACCCAAGTTCTTTTTGGAACAACAAAAAATTGTAAGGTACGAATAAAATCTCTAGTAGCGTTAACTATGGTTGCTGTAGCTTTTTCCTTAACACCCATAACTGTGCCATTGATACCTGAAATAGAAGCGTTTATTTTTCTTTTCTTCAAATTCAATAACTCAGCACCTTCTTTAGTAATGAAATTATTTTCAGAACCGGAATCCAGCAAGGCTCTCAGCGAGATAAATTTTCCATCATTAGCCTTAACGAAAATAATTGCAGTTGAAAGTAGAACTTGTTTATTAAAAGAACTGGAAATATTCAGCGCAGTACCGTTAATGGACTTTGCTTGGTTGGTTTCATTAGTGTCACTAACCTTTTGGCTGCTTGCCATTGGAGTAAATGTATCAGCATTTGGAGAAAGATTACTGCTTAATTTATTAGTCTTGTTTGTGATTTGATTCGATGTGCCATTTGCTTTATCGAAATTTTCTTCATTTCGATCAAAATGTAAGAGCGAATTGTGAAATTTCTGACATTTTCTGCATGTATTAGAACTTTTACAGTCCTTGATTGTGTGGACCGAAGATAAACAATTGAAACATAGTTTTTTTGTCTTTACAAATTCCAATCGTTTCTTGACTGTTAGATTTAAGAATTGCGCACATTTCAACAATAAATGATCAGCTTTACAATAAGGACAACTTTTTGAATTTTCCGAAAGTGATGTAAGAGCTTTGGTATTAAATGAACGTTTCGATTCCCCATGCGGAGGTTTGTAATGTGATAGGGTGCGAGCGTGTTCCTTCAAAAAACATGTCAGTTGTTTAACCGTTCCCATCTCGTCTTTTTTAAGTGACCTTTCCCACCAACACCGAGTATTTCTATCCAACTTTTCAACTAATAAATAAACAATTAACGTGTCTGAAAATTCTTCCACCTTTTGCTCCAATGCTTCCAAGGATCGTAAACATTCATGCACCTTATCGATAAATTTTAAAAGCGACGAAGTAGAATCACTCGTTTGAGGTATAGAAATTAATTTCTTTATGATAGAATTGATCAAATCTTTTTTGTTGCAATAGCGATCAACCAACAGATTCCATGCTATGTCATAATTCGAATCTGAAATTGGAATGGACTGAATAATATTTAAAGCGTCTGCCTTACACGAACTCTTTAAATATTGCAATTTTTGCGCATTAGTTAATTTGCTATTTTTATGCACAGCTGCGGAAAATAAATCCTCAAATTCAATCCATTCTTCGATTTTCCCACTAAATATTGGAAGAGACAATTTAGGTAATTTTATATCCGAAACAATTATGTCTTTACTCGAACCGTTTTCATTTGAACAGCTATTCCTTTGAGAACTGATCTCAGAAATTTTTCTTTTAATTTTCAAATGAATTTCATCGAGATTATCTACTACATTTTCCTTTTCCTTAATGAATTCGTCAGTGTCCTTTTCTTCACAATGTGCAAATAAAGAATCGAAAATGTTACTTAATTCCTTTTTAAATTCTAATATTTTTGATTCGTATAACTCCAATAAGGAAATATCTGCTTCATCCACTGTAGAATTTACCTTATTTTCAAACTTTCTGATACTGCATTTTAAACTTTTTTTTGTTAGCTTTAATTGCTTTCAATTCACTCATCATGAACAAATAAATAATTTATCACTTACCGTGATTGCAGATTTCTCGACAGCAACACCGGAAATGAACGATGACACAGTATCCAATCTTAATTGCGTAATCCACACGAAAACGAAAGCATTCCAAACACTCTATATGAAGTTATGCGTAATACAACCAAACGAAAGTATTCTAAATGTTCTAAAAAGTTAATTTTAGCAACGATGTCTTTTACCTGTGGCTCGACGGGCCATAAAGTGTTCATGCGATGCGTGCGTTGCTATACAACAATTTCAAATTAACTAGAAGTGGACTGTACTAAATATTTTATTCGACAACTTTAATCAAATGCGTGTCATCTTTCAAGCGATGACTTACTACTAACAACAGCAGCAATAAAAAAAAACTGAGTAAGCGTTTACAGGGTTGCTGTAATGAACATCTGCGCCATGCAAGGCGCCAAGAAGAGAAAAAATGACGTAATCTTACAGTTAAATAGTCTTAATGACTTTAAAAGGGGGAAAAAAGGAATCATTAGATTTTAACTACTTTGAAATTAAAGAATCATTATATACAAAGAGAAATATCTAATATTGTTTCTATATATATAGAACTTCAAAAGTAGCCTTCTTTGTTTTAAATTCCAGCAATGTGCTACATTGTTACTAAAATCATGACTGCAGTCGATAGAAAAGCAAATGATTTTCCTAATACTACGAAGTACAGTAAGCGAATGGTGTTTTTAATGTATGGGTACAACATGAACAATGAAAGAAAAACAAATTATACAGTTATTACAGATACACAGAATAAAAGGGAAAATGATCTTCGAGAAAAGTAAATAATTTTAGCGCAGGTACAAAAATGGCACCGAAAGACAATAAGCCGGTAATTTTAAATGAGAAATAAACAAAATAAACTTTACTGTTATTTTTGAAGCAGGTGTTATACATTAAACTACCTTAATTCACACACACACAATTAGTGACATTTTGGAAAGTTATGTCACATAACTTAAAAGAAGTATTTCAATCAGAATTTTTACGTAAGAAACGTTTCTAATTTTAAGTTCTTTACCTAGGTACTCTCATGTATGAGAGGTGACAGCTTAGCCCAACGTACGAGGTGTTTATCCTGAAATATTACCAGGTCACTTTCAACGAAATGACAGCAATATTTCACCGAGGAAAAGAACATGCCTAGCTGACTGGATTCCACCCCGACTTAAATACAGCAAGCCAAAACATATCTAATGCCGTTTTTCCAAGATGGAGTCGTCCGCTTTTTCCCAAAATGGCGTCCCAATTCAAAGAGAGGGAGAGGGGTAGGAGATTCTTTGGGCGTGGTGAGCGGTCATATGAAAGAATAGAGCTGGAGCAAACCGCATGTGTTCGTTACTGAGTAACGGGTACATCGGTTGACTCGAAGTACCGATTCGGTACTCACAAATTCATTTCGTTACTCGCATCTGTCGTACGAAGCGGTTTGTTCGAGTACGAACGATGCGGTTGCTATACGAATACGAATGATGCGATTTCTATGCGAATACGAATGATGCGGTTTCTATGCGAATGCGAATGATGCGGTTGCGTTACAATGTGCTCATATTTTTCATAGATAATTTTGAATTTTTTTGGGCATCGGGCAAATTCTTGTTTACATTATGTGTTTTAGTTGAAATACTATTTAATTTAGTTGTTGATATTTAAGAAGATGAGCAATTTTGATAGCGGGAAGCGTTATTTTGTATTTGCTTTTTACTATTGCTATTTATGTTTGTAATGTGAAAATTTAGATGATTATTTATTTATTTATTTTCTTGAACGTGCCATAGTGAGATTTTATTGATTTGAAATATTTATATACTGCACTTAGGTATTGTTTATATAAGAATATGTAGGTTAATATAGGTTCTTTACTTCCTTGTATCAAATAAAATGGTAGTAATTATTGTAATCGAGAAAACTTTGAGTATCATATTTTAACGGAAATATCCGTTTTTGACGATTACGGAATCCATGTGAATTATTTTTTGGGGTGACGTCTGTACGTACGAACACAATGAAGGACTCTCTTTTTTTTTTTTTCAAAAAAAAAACTTATTGTTAAATGTAATCCCATTTACTCTAAGCTTATACTTATGACTAATGATTATGACTCTAAGTTGATACTTGAAAGGGATTTTTTTCGTGATGTGCAAGTACGTATGTATGCATTTTGCATAACTCAAAAACAATTAGTTATAGAACGTTGAAATTTTGTATATAACATCTAGATGTGCACCTCCCTTTTTATTCCAATTGGTAATGCTACCAAACGTAAATATGTATATATATATCAAATAAATTATAATTAAATGTAAAGTACATATATATATATGTCCTTATAATTAAATTTAAAGTACACACACACACACACAAACATATATATATATATATATATATAATAAAAGCTTTGGCTTTTATTTTATTTAATTATCACTAAATAAGTTACTTGACTTTTATTTTCGCAATCATTGGTTGTAGTCAGGACTTAATTTTTAAAATTAGAAGTGCTGGAGCTCTATGGAAGGCCATCAGGAAAGATGAATAAATAAATAAATAAATAAATGAAAATAAATAAAATAACTATTACAATAATAAAATAATTAGCAACTAGAATATTAAATGATTATTATTATAATTCAATAAAAATTTAAAGACAAATGAAAATTTAGTTAATTCTTAAATTAATGATGAATAACTAAATAATGAAATAAAGTACCAGACATCGTCTTGTTTGGGGGCTGTTGCTAAAATTGCAATTTAAGAACTAAGCCGAGCATTAGCTAAATTTAGGCTTTTGATGAGAAAATAATGTACTGTTTACCAGAGTATAGATAGAAATTTGGTTATGTAGCCCATTCTTCTAAAACGACGTTTCGTTGCTGCCTTCCACCACCAATTCTCTTTTTTTTTCCGGTTTCGGTTTATTCGGTTACAGCAAAGCACACTAGGGCTATTGCCCCTACGGGGAGGGAGGCCTTCGTGGAGGATTTTTTAAAGGGAACTGACTCATATGCAAGTTACACACGGGGAAAACCATGAAAACGCCCGTGCAGCTAGCCGTTAGCCGGGAATTGAACCCCGGACCGAACTATTAGTGCTCACCGACTTTACCGCTCGAGCTCTGGTGGGCTCTTTTTTTCTTTTCATTCGCTGTTTGAAAAACGGGTGTTCACTTTACGATAAAGTAAGCACCTGTTTACTTCAATTAAAATGTGTGAGACGATATGACTCTTTCTACTTTAATCTCACTTAGCTTTTGATTTCTAATATTGATTCAATGTTTTCTGTAGACAAAGTATTCTGATTAGAATAATGGATATCAAACATGTTCAAAAGGTGTGTATCTGAATATAATTAGGTTTTTATAACATAGGGCCCATTTTATTAGTTTCACATAGTTCTAAAGTAATTGACCACAGTATCGCTGTTTTGAAAGAAAGTAAAAATGTGAGAAATGTATAATGAACATTAATATACAAGCTTTATTAAAAGTAGTCAGCCTTTTAAAACGTGACCATGTATGCTTTTAGATGATTTTTGGAGCTCTGTGCATTTGCTCTGGCATCTTAAAAAAGTGATGTTCAATATCAACGTATGTTTATGTTCTCAAAAATACAGGTTTCTTTCAGAAAGCGACCTCTTAGAAGTCGTCAATAAATCATTCAGTATAGTTATTTTCTAATAGACCATAGAATAAATTTATTTTAACGTCAATTTTAAAATGGCTGCTTGTACTAAGAGTTAAGAGCAATAAGACTCTAATTTTTCTTTCGCAATTAGCTGTCATGCCAGCTGAATTGTTTTCTGCAGAATCTTATTGTGTATAATTGAAATATTTAGCTATGCATTCAACAAATATACAACAAATGGAAGACAAATAATTAAAAAAATTAAAATTTGGAGCATTAATAATAATTTTTTGTTATACATAAAATATTATTAATGAATGATGAATTTATATCATATTATATATAAATCAAAATTTAACTCCTATACCTTTATAATAAATTGGAGAAAAGCTATAAAGTGAATTAATTTTTAAAAACAAAACGAAAATTAAAAAAAAAAAATTGTCATATACCTAGAATCTAAAACTGACGAATACTGAATTTTACGCCTCATGTGTGTATGCGTGTGTTTAATTATGGCAAAGCACACTATGGCTATCTGCCTAAGGGATAGATGCTTTCGTGGAGGACTTTCTAAGGGAAACTGGCTTGTATACACGTTACACATGGGGAAAACCACGAAAACACCCACGTAGCCGGATCGTTCGCGGGATTTGAACCTCGGACTGAACTACCAGCGTTCAGCGACTTTACCGCTCGGCCGCCGGTGGGCCGTTTTACGGCTCATATAATAATAAATGCATATTCATATTGTAACAGAAATTTTGTTAGAAGTCTAGCATATGTATAGTTATTTGCGATCTTTTAAAACTGTCGTAACATGATGCATATTTATCATTATTGTGAACCAAAACAGTATGCTTTACATCTTTACAAATATACGTGATAGATTTTAATATTTATTTTTGCATATACTTACGTTTCCCAAAGACACGAAAGCAAGTCAAGCAGATTAAGCAGACTTAAGTTCTCTGTTAGCTAGTGTAACATAATTTCGGATTCTATGAGCCTTCCAGAATTATTAGCAAAATAGTGGAAATGTCTTTACAAAGTGTTTTTATAAGCAAATAGCAGATGTACACTGAGCAGTGATCAACTGATATATTTCTTAAATGATTTGGTTTAGTTGATTATGACAAAACACACTGGGGCTATGTGCCTAAGAGGAAAAATGCCTTCGTAGAGCACTTTCTTAGGAAAGCTGTCTCGTATGGTACGTGGTATGCTGGCTCGTATGGTACGTGGTAAGCTGGCTCGTATGGTACGTGGTAAACTGGCTTGTAAGCTGGTACGGAAAAAAAACCACAAAACGCTTATGAAGCCAGCCCGTTTGCCTGAGATCGAACTCAGGTCGGAACTACCAGTGTTCAGCGATTTTACCGCTCGACCGCTGATGAGCCATTTCTTAAATGAATAAAGGTATACTCATAGCATTATGAAATAACATTGATTGAAATATTTAGTGCTTCACTATTATCTCTAATAAAGTAACATAAAAATGTCCTTACCTTTTATAGATTTCTAAATTTCTTTTAAGTTCTTTCTTAATTCGTACTTAACCTATGCATGTGCGAATGTTTTTATCGATTATATTGTTAAGTGTAAAAAGCAAGTTGACATTTATAACATAGCATTCCTTGTCTCAACAAATAACAGTCTCAACTAGGAGTTTTTGGAAAGGGGATGAATCGGGGAAATTTCACCCTTTCGCCATTAGCGGTTCTGATGAAGGGAATGGGGGAAGCAGCAAACGAAATAACGAATAACGGACAAATAACGAAAGCTAATCTTTAATGCGGTCTCCCAGTTTCTGTATTTTTATTTGGGAAAGTTTTATGGTCATTATGAAAAAGTGAAAATTTGATATGGATTCCTCATGACTTCCTTCTACGACTATTTAAATTATGCTTATTTTTGCTGCACTTCATTTAAACTTATTTCCTCGAATTATTCTAACTCAATTAAGCGATACCCGAAGGCAAGTTACAAATGGCACCAAACATTGCAAATTTTGAAACTAAATTTCCCGGTCAATCTTTGTCCTACGGGACTCAAACTTCTTGCATTTTTATTTTTTCATAACAAGTATAAAACTTTGCCAGATATAAATATAGAAACTAGAAGACGACATTAAAAGTTAGATTTCATAATTTGTCCAAAATTAATTCTTTTTTAAATTTGATATTGACAAAATATGAATATTTTCGTCATTTAAAATACTTCTGTATTTTTGTCGCACCGTATTTAAACTTGCTTCCTCGAGTTATTGACATTAAATTACATTAATTCCATTATCTATTTTAAATAATTATACCAAATCATCTATTTACAACATCTCTAAAAGGTCACCTTTTAAGAGATCTCTATTTTGGGGAACATAAACAAACATTGGTAGTGAACATCATCTTTTTAAGACCACCACATGTAAAATCCTCTAAAAGCATGAATGGTTGCATTTAATGAAGACCCATTACTTTTAATAAGGAATGTAACATTAATCTTAATTATACATGTTTTTGATGTGTGTGCCAAAAAGTGATACCGTACTTCCGTTGCTTTAGAAATGTGTGAAATTAAAAAAATGGATACTATACAACAAAAATGTTATTATATTCAGATACACACCTTTTGAACACGTCTGAAATTCATTATTCTGCTCAACATAATTTGTCTGCATAAAATATTAAATATTATTAAAAAATCAAAAGCTAAGTCGAAGTAGAAACAGTCATCTCCAAGGATAAATAAGTCCTGAAGTCTTCTAAGTCCTGAGTCATCTCTTCTAAACCATTTTAATTGAAGTAAACAGACGTTCGCCTTATCGTAAAGTAAACACTTATTTTTCAAACAGCGGATGAAACGGGAAAAAGGGAATTGGTGGGGGAAGGCAGCGAACGAAATAACACTTTTTCGAGCTGGGGATGAAATGAGAAAGGACGGAACGATACTAAGCCAATAAGACAAGATCTGGTATATTACTTTATTATTTAATTAATCATCATAAACTTAAAAATTATTTTAATTTTTATTTGTTTTTACATTTTTATTAAATTTTACTTATAAGTATTTTATACTTCAGTTGCTAATTATTATGTTACTTTAATTATTCATTATTTTAATCACTATTTTTTATTATTTTAATTATTAAGTTTTTTAATAAGTAATTTTTTGTTATTTTAATTATTAATTAATGTTATTATTGTAATATTTATTTCCTTTCTTTCTTTATATTTTCCTATTTTCCTGACGGCCTTCCGTAGGCGCTTCTGACTTTAGAAACTAAGTCCTGACAGCAATAGAAAATTTAATAATGAATCATATCCAGTGCACCAAAAAATAATAGCCAAAATAAAGTGAATTATTTCTACTCAAAAATGCGACGCAAAACTCCCTATCGCAGCACTACCCAGTTCCCGCGGGGTAGAAAAGCTCACGTGATTCAATGCGATGCGACGTTTCAAGGCCCTTTTTAGGGCCGTAGACCGATAAAATAGGCTCAGGATACGGATACCGATGGATTTTACCGAAAGTAACGAGTAACGATACGATAGTAACGAGTACTGGTTCACCGAGTAACGAATACATACGGGTACACAATTTCTCGTTACTTCTACAGCACTATGAAGCGCACACCGCAAGAGTCAAGAGCAAAAATGAATACCACACTCTCTGCCGGTTTCCCCTCGCCATGATCAACCTTCCACACCCGCTGTTTCAAGTGGACTTTACCAGGCGGCAAAGATCAAAAGGATCTGGTTGGGATTTGAGATTGTAGTTTGTGCGCACTGCCTTTTTTGGGCTCAGGGGTGGACATTTGAGCTAAGAGCGCCATCTGTGGGCATAAATAATAACTAAAAACTAGATTAATTATAACTTCAGCAAGCCAGGCTGTTGCTGCAAAATCATAGACTGATGATCTTCACGTAGAGGCAGTGGTATCAAACACCAGTTTTTTTGGGGGGGAAGAGGCAGAAAGAAAGAGGAAGAGATTGAAGAAGTATCATTTACCAATTTACACAGGAAAAAAAATTAAAGATAAATGCCCCGCCTCCTAATAAGAAGCCACTCCTTCATTGATTTAGAGTTATATCAAACAATTTCTGTTCTAAAGCAACTTCTGCTTTATAGTATAGTAAAAAGTAATAAAGCTCAACAATTTTGAATATAGCCTAGGTCTGGACGAATTCCAGAGTAACTGGTTTGCTTGGAAAAAGATTGATAGTTAATTTCAGGCATAGACAATTATGAAAATAAACAGATGTCTAAAGATCAATTTAAATGATGCATAAAGAAATGCAAACATATTAACATAGCAGAGAATTCTTGCACTGATTTTAAGAGTTATTATTTATAAGACACTATTATCATACTAATTATTTGATAGATCTGCATTAATATACTACTAAGAAACCTTGCCCAACAGCGATGGCTGCTAACAGTGACGGACGTACGAGCTCTGAGCTCCGTAATGTCAAAGCGAATAGTATCCTGAATACGGCGCCGCCAGCGGGCAATCAACCTTCTTCTCCTCCACCTTTGATGATACAAACTGAAATGGAAATAACTGCAACTACTCCACCTGCCTCTCCTTCAGCGCTAGAGCTATCCAAGAGCGCGATCCAGATTTACTCACTAAAGAATCGGCACACAGACCTCCTTTTCGATATCCAGCGACTTCAGCGAACGGACACTCCGAATAAGGACCAGATGATCAAACAGTTACAGGATGAGGGTGAGAAAGTTTTATTTTCCCTACATACCCTATGTTCTAAACTCGGCATAAATTTATTTACCCTCCCTGCCACTGAAGAGGAATTCTTCAGAGAATGTAAAAAGACTTCTAAAACCCCTGATTCGGACTCCAAAACTCAAAATTCTAACCCTAAAATTCAAAATACAAATCCACCCTCATCCCCAGCCAATCAAAATCCTCCAAAAGAAAATCCTAAAAATGACTCTAAAAAACGAACCAGACCAACTGATAATGAAGGATTTGTAGTTCCTCCAAAACATTTAATTGCCAAAAAAACACTTCCCAACACTAATAGTAATGAAACCATCACAACATCCAATTCTTTCACAAACATAAACTCTGATAACACTGAACACTCGACGCAGCAGCCGGCTGTCACTCAAACACCAAAAATTCAAGCACCACCTCCAATTTTCATAAAACCGCGAGCTGATTGGTTCTTTCTCCTCAATCAGCTTCGCCGACACGCACCAACTGTTCTTTCCAAACAAAACGTTGATTTTCTAAAACTCACAACTACTAACGAAACAGACTATAGAACAGTTGTTAGATTCCTCACAGACAATAATATTGAATTCAAGTCTCACACACTCAAATCAGATAGACCACTTAAAGTGGTAATTAGGGGATTACCCTCAAATACACCGCTCAACGTTGTGCAGACTGCGGTTGAAGTGCTTGGCTTCAAAATTCACAAGATCTCTCAACTAAAGAAATGGAAGACAAAAATGCCAATGCCTCTCTTTTATTTACAAATCTTCAACAGCCTCAAAGCCGAAGAAATCTATTCTATAACTGAGCTCCTTGGAACTGAGGTATCCATGGAACACTTCAAAGGTCAGAAAGGTCCCTCCCAATGCTGGCGTTGTCAGGGATTTTTTCATTCATCTGAAGTCTGCACCTTACCAAGACGATGCGTCAGATGCACTGGGCCGCATCAAGCCAAAGAATGCACTAAACCCTTTGAAGAGCCGAACAAATGTGCAAATTGTTCGGGAAACCATGCTGCTAACTGGCGTTCCTGCCCGAAGTTCCCAGGCTCCAAAAACAGACAACCTCCAAAGCCAAGCACCAAACCCAGTCAGACCGTTGACAACACAAACAAATTTAACTTACAACATAATACATTTCCAGTTCTGCCGGCTGCACACACTCCCAGTGCAAATAATACTCGCCCTGGAGTATCATACTCTGCTGCCCTTACGGGTATGCAACAGACTGCACCCCAAATTCTTCCAAATCTATCGGTCCCCTTAGGAGCAAATTCGACTCTAAATTGTACCGAGATCCTTTTGGCTATAATCCAAATTTCTAATCAGCCTGGCATTGACCAGAGCAAATTACTTCTGGCATTCAAAAACGCCTTACCGCAGCTCAGAGTGGCTCCATCTGGTGCTGACGCGGCCTACTATATCTTTGAGAGTTATATTACTCTCCAATTCTCTGATTCCCACATTCATTAAAATTCAATACTTTGAAAGGGTTGAAAAATCTTAAACTATGCACCTGGAATGCAAATGGCATTCTTTCCAAATTCCATGAGTTTAGAGACTATGTAGAAGAAAAGGATTTTGATATCATTTTTGTCCAAGAGACCAAACTCCAGCCAGGGAGAGCTCCCAAGCTTGTAGATTATGCACTATATAAAAATGACAGACAAGCTTCGAATACACGTGATGTCTATCATGGTGGCACTTGTATTTACATAAAAAACTCTATTCCGCATCGTAGAATTAACACACCAAATATGAGCAAACTTGAAGCAACAATTATCGAAATCTTTATTCAAAATTCACCATCCCTAGTTATGATCTCTGCCTATCTCCCACCAGGTGGAAATTTTCCTGTGGTAGATTTCAATAAACTGCTCAATTTTTCAAATAATCTTATCATAGCTGGTGATTTAAACTGTCACCATCAGGATTGGCGTTGTCATAGATCAAACCCTGCTGGTCGTGGCCTTCTAAAATGGGCTCAGTGCGCCCAAATTAAAATTATTGCGCCGGATTCCCCTACTAGATATGGTTCACGGGGTGCCCCATCATTCATAGATTTGGCACTCTTTCGAAACATCCCTTTTGGATATCACGTGACTGTTGAAAACTGTTTATCTTCAGATCACAACCCCGTAATCATAGACCTTAACTGTACTACTTTTAATCAAAATTCTCCGGCACTCGTCTCTACAAACTGGGACAATTTTGGTTTCAAACTTAAAAGTAAAGATTTGCCCTCCCTTGAAATTAAATCCAGCCATGATATAGACTCGGCAGTTGATCACTTAACGTCCATTCTAACAGATACTTATAAGGAAGTATCAAAACCCACCCTTAGACCCAATTTTCGTAAATTACCCCAAGAAATTAAACTCAAAATTAAAGAAAAGAATAAAGTACGGAGACTTTGGCAAAGAAATAGGAATCCAGGTCTAAAAATTCAACTCCGTGCTCTCCAAAATGAGATCAAGGCATCATGTGACCAGTTCTTCCAATCACAATACACGAATTACATTCAGTCCCTAACGACCAATGATAACAGTCTTTGGCGCGCATCAGCCCGCCTACGCAAACACAAGTCTAACATTCAGTCCTTAGCTACGGACGCAGTGGTGGCTCACACAGACGCTGAGAAATCCGAACTAATTGCGGATTCTCTTCAAACTCAATTTACACCACATAATGAAGGAATTTTTGCGAACAGCGCAAGTTCTTTCCCACAAGATGTTGAACGTTTCGTCTCCTCGCCTTTCGCGAGAGATATACACTATACATCCATGAGCGAGGTAAGTGAATACATTACCAAGCTCAAACCCAAAAAAGCCCCTGGTATGGACTCTATTTCTAATCGTATGATTAAAAATTTACCCACCAACTTTCTATTTTTCTTAGTAATGCTTATAAATTTTATGATACAGCATTGCTATTTTCCTCAAAGCTGGAAACAAGCACTTATTGTGCCTATTCCAAAACCAGGCCAAAGCCTCTCTAATCCTCAAAATTATAGACCTATCAGCCTCCTATCCTCGTTATCTAAGATATACGAGTTTGTGTTACTTAAACGCCTGAATGATTTTCTCCGAAATCACAACGTTCTGATTGATGAACAATTTGGATTTCGAGCAAAACACTGCACCACGCACCAGCTGCTGAGGACAGTGGAGTTCATTCACGAAGGGTTTCGTAACAAAATGCTTACTGGCGCTTTATTTCTTGACATAGCCAAAGCATTTGATAGGACTTGGCATATAGGAATTATTATCAAGCTCATACGACTTGACGTTTCGGCCCATTTAATCCATATAATTAATTCGTACCTCACTAATTGATCTTTTTCTGTACGAGTTAATTCTTTCATTTCGGCACCCCGTCCTATACTAAGCGGCGTCCCCCAAGGGTCACTTTTAGGCCCAATTTTGTTCAACATTTTCATAAATGACATACCAAAATCACCTAGTATCACTCTTGCACTTTATGCAGATGATACGGCCATCCTAGCTCAACACACACGCCTTGAAAGCTTGGTCCAAATCATTCAGAGATATCTCTCCAGCCTTGAGCACTGGCTCATCACTTGGAAAATAAAAATTAATGTTGCTAAATGTGCTGCTATGATATTCAAACGTAGCCCCCTCCCGTACCCTTCCATTAATATTAAATTCTTTGATGACTATGTTCCCTGGTCAAATTCTTACAAGTACCTAGGAGTTGTACTTGACTCAAAATTAACCTGGCGCCTTCACATTGAAAATGTTCTCAACAAAGCGAAAGGTGCTAGAGCCCAACTTTACCCTTTTTTAGCTCGAAAGAGCAATCTGTCAGCTAAAAACAAAATCCTTCTCTATACATTCATTATAAGACCTGTCTTTATGTATGCATGTACAATCTGGGGTACTGCTGCAAAAACTCATGTGAAAAAACTTCAATCTTTTCAAAGTAAAACCTTACGTATGGCCCTGAATGCATCCTGGTACGTCCGTACAGATGTGATTCATTCGGACCTAAATATTAAACCTGTAGATTAAAGACTTGAGGAAAACATGCGAGGAAGAATTCGATGCACAAATGAAATCAAATGCGATTTTCGTATATGTAAAAACATCATCCGACTACAGAAAAACTACTAAATTATTGCAAATAAGAGGCATCCCGTTTCATACTTATCTTATGCAACACGAAAAACCCATAAAGGTAATATTGAAAGATTTGCCGTGCAATATAACAGAAGAAGCGATCCACGAGGACCTAGAGAGACGAAAATTTCCGATACTGAAAGTAAAACAATTCAGAAGAAGCCCAAAAAATAATTTTGAAAAACTGCCTATTTGGCTACTGGAACTCAAGAAAAATACTAGCGGCTATGCAATTAATAAACTTAACAACATGTTCAGCTTTAATATAAAAATTGAAAAATATAATCCAAAAAAGAGACCTACACAGTGCTTCGGCTCAGGCAAACTCGATGAGTTTATCGCAAAGTGGGTGCCCGCGTAACAACGCTATCCCGGGATAATATGTGCGATTTTCGATTCCGTTATGCTTCGAACAGTTGGCATTTAGATCCGAATACAATGTTCATAAACGAACCGATGAGAGAGTCCCGAAGAAACGCCCAGTGGTAGGCCTTTTGACGAAGGTAAGTGGCAATGTCATGAAAAGAAATTCCCTTTAGTCCGAACAAGCGTCCGTGTGACCACTCATAATATATAATACAACATAAATACAAAGATACTTAAGTATTACATGGAAAACATATATCAAATATAAAATGGGAGATATGTACATTATTTACAAAGATAAAGTGCCAGGCGGCAGTACAAAACTATGCATAGGATCAAAGAGAAAACAAAAACAAAACTGAAGTAGGGGAGGGTGTTTACATAAATAGGTTATAAAAAGAATTAATTTAGATGTCTTAGAATCGCAAGCGGCCGCTTGCTATTAATATCCAGTGAGTAGTCATAATGGGGTACTATAATTGAGCTATTATTAACATTAGGAATGTTTTGGTAAAATTTTTCTGCAAGGAGTGCAAAGTAATTTGAAATAGTTGGTATTTCCAACTCCTCGTGAATGGCCGTATTTCTAATAAACCAACGGCTTCTAGATAATTGTCTAAGCGTAACATTCTGCAAGACTTGCAGTTTATTAATATTGGTATGGCTGGTATATCCCCAAACAGGGCAGGCATAAGAAAGTATGGGACGCAAAAGGGTCTTGTAAATGAGCAACTTGTTATCAATAGAGAGAACGGAGTTCCGGCTAATTAAAGGGGTAAGTGTTCGTTTACGAGCACGGAACTTGGCAATAAGTTGTGTAATGTGTGGGGTCCATGTGAGCCGCCTATCTAAATCTGATGCCTAGGTATCGGGCTTGCCTAGTCCACTGAATAGGAGTGTTATACATGAGGATGTCCTCCAATTCGGTACGAACATTTTTTGTAAACCAGATCGCCTCCGACTTGTCCACATTGATTTTAAATTTCCAGGCAGTAAGCCAGGACTCGAGTGTGTGGATGTGAGATTGAAGTGCTTGTATAACTGGACCAGTAGATGCATTTTTTGAGAGTATTGCCGTATCGTCAGCATACATAGCCAGGGTGGTGTGTGGTGTTTGTGGGATGTCGTTCGTGTAAATATTGTAGTAAATAGGCCCAAGGAGGCTCCCCTGTGGGACCCCAGCCCTGATAGCCCGTGTGGTTGAGTATGTGTTGTTGACACGAACGACAAAGTGTCTATCCTTAAGATAGGAGTAGGTGATGGCTGTGATGTAATCTGGGAAACCCAGAGTGATGATTTTGTGCATGAGGCCCTCCAGCCAAACATGATCGAAGGCCTTAGCTACATCAAGGAAGATGGCACCTGTGGTCTGCCGCTCCTGCAGTCCTTTGGAGATGTAATCTGTCACCCGGTGGACAGAGGAATGATTCTTCCTAAATCCATGTTGCTGAGGGATAATTATATTTTTATTATCCATGTAGTCTTGGATTCTCGTCAGTATGATATGCTCTGCCACCTTGCTGAGCGAGGACAGAAGACTGATTGGTCTGTAGGAGGCTGGATCAGTAGGAGTCTTCCCAGGCTTTAGGATTGGTACGATAATTGCAATCTTCCAAGGCATTCACACAGTGCTTCAGATGTCAAGAGTGGGGACACTCGCAACATTTATGCACTAATAAAGAACGATGCTGCAAATGTGGAGAAGAACACCGTAGCAATCTATGCAAGTTAAAAAAAGAAGAAGATCCCACCTGTCTATTCTGTAAAGAAAAACACGTAAGCAGTTACCGTGGATGTATTGAATATAAAAAGAAGTTCGAGAAGGTAGAAAGAAAAAATTTTCTCCCTAAATCTAAAGACTACAAAGTAAGCGCTGATGATTTCCCAAAGCTAACAACGGAGAGCAGAAGAGTTAATACACGAACTGAAACTCCGCTTTATAGTGAAAAAGTTAAGGGCAAAATTAAGGAAATACCGAAAGAAATTAATGAAGCAATGCAATGGTTACAAGACGCAAAAATCCAAGATTTTATCAGCAACATTATCAAACATATGGACAATATAAAGAAAGCAAAAAACACTAGCGAAAAATTTGCCGCCGGTTTTCGAGCAGCGATGTATATCATGCAGATCGCCGAAGAGGACAATTAGTAGGATTAATTTAAAAAGAAGGAATAAATGGACTCTAAATCGGTTGCTTATAAAGCAAATTTTCTTTCATCCAGCAGCCATCGAGGTCAGTACTTGGGAGGGTGACCTCCCACGTGACAGGCCTCGACGTATCACCTTCACGAACTCTAGAGAGGAGGTACCTAACTTTAGAAGAAAATATTGCTTGACTGAGGCTTTCACCGCCTTCTATCTTTCCCAGATAGCGTTCTTCGCTTCGGAGCTTCGCCATTATCGGCGCGGCGATTTTTTCGCCTTCTCTTTTAACTTCAACGCCTTAGGGCAGAAATTACCAAACGAAGCAGTCAAAGTCGTGTACCGACTAATGCTGCTTAATTCAAGAACCGATCTGATCTGATCTCCCTCTCAACATCAGTTCTTAGTCAAAATTTATTCCTCAAAATTGAACAGATTGATAACCGAGCACTTCAATGGATCCCAGCATACGATCCTGCTATTCGCAGCTCACAGAAGAGACCGAGAGCCGTGATTGGATTCCGAGGATGAACAGCGAGGGTGACGGTCGCTCGTGTAACGAGCTCCCGCCAACGCAGGGCAATTCTCCGAATTTATGCGAAAATAATGTGGTTATTGATGAAGAAATGAGTGAGACCAGGGATCATGCTCCCTCTGTGCAATCGGCGTCGCCAGATGACGAGCGCATGAACCTCGTAATACAGTTCTACGATCTGAAGCAACAGTTTGAAGCTATCCAGAGGCAGAAGAGCTTCATGAAGCGAACTCCTTCTCCGTTGGACACTAATGGATACGATCAACTCGACCGGGCGGGTAAGTCACTTTTTCACAAGATAAATGACATTGCTAATGCTCTAGATGTTCCAATTTTTCATCTTCCCTCAACTAGAGAGGAATTTTTAAATATATTGGAGAGCGAGCGCTTAGCCAAGATGGCCGCCGCTCAATCCGCAGAAGATCCTTGCAAGCACGAGGCATCTAATCCCACGCACGAGGTGCGGGGGAAACCAGTCCAGTCTACGTCATCGCGGAAGCGAAAGACGCAGACAATAGACTCAGACGGGTTTATCACCCCCGCGGCTCGAAAGCAAGGGAAGGCGCCTATTGTGGATCTTACAATAGACGATTTGGCTTTAAACGCTAAAGATAAAAATAGCTCTATTCCAAATTCTAAATTGACAGCCATCGAAAAAAATGCTACTCCTAAAAAGGAGAGGAGTACTAACAAGTATGAGAAAATCAAAAATTCTTTAATCAATGAGCCTTCTAATGAAGCAGAAATTGTTACTGCTAGTAATAGTGAGGGAGTTAATTCCGAGCAGGCACGGAACGTTCCCCCCCCCACCACCGCAGTCTGAGATTCCGGCAATACATCTCAAAAGCAGCAAAAACTGGAAGACGCAAGTGTCTTTCATGAGAGAAATTGCCCCAAACTTACGGAGCATACTGACTGGACCTTATCTCAAAATTTCTGTTCAGACAGAGCTGGAGTTCAGGGAGGTTACCCGCTGGATGAAGCAAGCCGGCATCCAGTTCAAAACTTTCGACTTAAAGCAGGACCGGCCAGTTAAAATTGTTATCAGAGGCCTCCCTGTTGAAACTGAAATCGGGGATATCAAAGAGGAAGTTGAGGCGATGGGATTTAAAGTGCATCGCATCGTTCGGCTTACTCAGCCTGGCTCCAGACACCCAATGCCACTTGTATATTTACAAGTTATCCCACACCCCTTCCTCGATCATCTGTTTGCCGTCACTGACATGTGGGGCACAGAGATCAGCATTGAGCGTTACCGCGGCCGCAAGGGCCCTACTCAATGCTTTCGGTGCCAGGGCTTTTTCCATTCTTCGGAACTCTGCACTCTTCCAATCCGTTGTTTCAGATGCTCTGGACCCCATTGGGCACGTGAGTGTACCAAAGGATTAGATGTACCAGCCACTTGCTGCAACTGCGGTGGAGATCACCCAGCATCGTACAAATCTTGTCCCCGATACCCAGGCAACAAACGGGCTCGCGGTAAAAATTCCGCGTCTAGGACTAGGGCAGCTGCTCAAACAGCCCCCCTCAGGGTTCTTCTAAACCCCCAGCAAACGCTGAGACAAGACGTCCCATGCCTGCTCCCCCGAGCAACGTCAGTTCACCATCTTATGCACAGATGGTGAAGAACACCACCGAGCACGGATTCAAATCCACGAATCCAAGACTGCCGGTTGCAGAAGCCCCTGCAGCCCCAGCAGTGTCAGCCACAGCAGAGTGTAGCAATGATTCAGACGACGTCTTCTCATCTACACTAAAATGCTTAATTGAAATCTCCCGCAACCCAGCGGTAGACAAGCATATTCTGCTCCTTGCCTTCAAAAAAGCAATGCCTAAACTCAGGCAAGCAGATGCTTTAATGAGGGCATTTTATATTTATGAAAGCTATGTTGAGCTTTCAACCTAATTAGGCTTTTTTAGACCCATGTCTTCTGTTTTTTCAGTGATGAACCTTTAACAACGGCATAAAATTCAATTGTATAAATAACAGTTCAAACACCATCAGAGAACTGACCATTTGCACATGGAATGCCAATGGTTTAACTTCAAAAATTCACGAAGTTCGTGATTTTGTTGTAGAGCACGATATTGACGTGTTTTTAGTCCAAGAGACTCACCTTACCCCAGGGAATACTCCCAAAATTGGGAATTATGACATTTATTGTACTGACAGGGTGTCACAGGGCAGAAATCCCTGTGGCGGCACTTGTATCTATGTGAAGCGTTCGTTAAAGCACCACATGATACCGACCCCTGATTTAAATTTTTTGGAAGCGACAATCATCAAAATTTTCCTTCAAAATTCCTCCCCGCTAACAATAGTCTCAGCTTATTTACCTCCACTGTCTACAGCGCGTGGAAGGCCAGCTTTTCCTGTCAATGATTTTGATAAAATTTTGAATATTTCAAATCACCTAATAATTGCTGGTGATCTAAATTCACGCCATACCGCATGGTTTTGTTCTAACAGGAACAGGTATGGTATTAGTCTAAATTCATGGTGCCAGAGTAACCATGTACAGATCATTGCTCCTACCCTCCCGACCTTTTACCCTCATAGAGGGTCCCCTGCAGTTCTTGATCTGGCTGCCTTTTATAACATATTCTTTCGGCATGAGATAAAAGTGATTCAGGAATTGGACTCTGATCACTACCCCGTTTTGATATCCCTAGATATTCAAAATCGATACTCAAAATTAGAGGAGCAAGTCTCAACAAATTGGGACGACTTTAGATTTATTTTGGAAAAAACTTCACTCCCTCCCATCAAAATTTCCAGCAATTCGGACTTTGACAGGCATATCAAAAGTTTGGAGTCTTTACTGAAAGAAGCGAGAGCTGCGGCTTCAAAGCCACGTAAACATCCAGGTGCTAGGCTCCCACCTGAGACTAAATTCAAAATTAAGCAGCGAAATTACTTGCGAAGAATTTGGCAAAGGTCACGAGATCCCAATATCCGTGCCCAATTTCGCAAGATACAGAACGAGATAAGGACCGAAACCCGCTTATTAAAACAAGCGGAGTGGAAAACATTCATTGAGTCCCTAACGACTGAAGACAAATCGATTTGGCGCGCAGCCGCCCGATTACGCAAACATAAAACATACATTCCACCCCTTCAAACGGCCGATGGCGCGCAGATGGCCTACACTGACTCAGAAAAGGCAAATGTCATAGCTGACAGCCTTGCAACTCAATTCACAACAAACCACGACTCCTACTGTAACCGTCCGGTTACACAGGGGCGCATACAAGCACGGGTTAAAGATTTTCTATCACAACCTACCACACCAGAACTCAGGCCGACGGACCCTTCTGAAGTCATGGTTTTCATTGACAAACTGAAACCTGACAAGGCACCTGGCATAGATTCTATTTCGAATCGCATGATCAAAAACTTCCCCCCTATGTTTATCGTATGGATCACGGTCCTCATAAATTTAATGCTCAGGAGAAGCTATTTCCCCGACTGTTGGAAAATTGCAGCAGTCGTTCCCATTCCAAAACCGGGACAAAATTTAAACCTGCCCGTCAATTACAGACCCATCAGTCTGTTATCTTCTCTCTCTAAGATCTATGAATTTGTCTTACTTAATCGCCTGAATGAATTCTGTCGGGATAAAAATTTACTAATCCCGGAACAATTCGGCTTCCGACCTAAACACTCCACGGTACACCAGTTACTCCGTGTAGTGGAATTCATTCATGAAGGCTTTCGTAAGCGAGAGAGAACTGGAATTGTCTATCTAGACGTTGTCAAAGCCTTTGACAGGACTTGGCATGACGGGATTATTTACAAGCTCATGCGGCTTGGTTTTTCGGCTCATCTCATTAAAATTATTAACTCGTACTTGACCGGACGCAGTTTCCGCGTGCGAGTTAACCACGAATTCTCCTCTCCCCGCCCAATCTATGCTGGGGTGGCTCAAGGAAGTCTCCTCGCCCCCGCAATCTTTAACCTTTATGTAAATGATATTCCTAAGGCCCCAAATATCGATCTTGCATTATACGCAGACGATACAGCCATCATTTCTCAACACTCCAACACCCTCCAGGTAATCTCACAATTGCAGAGTTACCTTTCGACCTTAGAACTCTGGCTCGGTCTGTATAAAATCAAAATTAATGTCGCAAAATGTGCTGCCACCATGTTCATCCGAAGAAATATCCCAAATTTACCCAATTTAATGCTCTTCGGTGAACCTATTCCCTGGGTCTCTTCTTACAAATATCTAGGTGTTTTACTAGACTCAAAATTAACTTGGCAGCCCCACATCCGCAAAATCATAGCGGGTGCGACAGCTGTCAAGACCGCCCTACGCTTCCTCTTAGCTAGTCATAGCGACCTGTCAACTGATAACAAAATCTTGCTCTACAAATCAATGATTAGGCCGGTTCTTACGTATGCATGTCCCGTATGGGGCCCATGCGCACTTACTAACAGAAAACATGTCCAAATTTTTCAATCTAAAATGCTTCGGCAAATTCTAAAAGCTCCGTGGTATGTACGGAACGAAGAGATTCATAACGACCTCAAAATTATGCCCATTAATCGCTATATACAGCGACTTTCGGAAAAATTTTTCAAAAATATTCAACGTGTCGCTAATCCTGTGCTTCATATGCTACCCGTATACGATCCTGCAGTTGCTTCTTCCCGAAAGAGACCCAGAGCGGTACTCAATAGGGAATATTCAACTCTGCCTTTTAAACGGGCTAGATATGAGCACACCGATAACCACGTGAATAATTACCTCTCGTTCCTTAACCCCCCCCCGCCTCTAAAGTTCTTTAATGCACACGGCATTAACTCGAGGAACCTCTTTAACGTTTCTTTAACAAGAAACATCACAGTCAAATAGGACTGCTTTAACTTACTATCATCTTTCAACTAAAATAAAACTGAAAAAGTTCCCTCTAAAACTGAAAAATATTCTTTAAATTTTAACTTCTCTCTTCTTTTAAGAAGGAACTTTCCTAGGCGCTTAACAGCATCCTTTTTGGCTTTTAAAAACCGCAATGACTAGCGGTCAAAAATAAAATGAAACTTCTCCCTCCCAGCTGATCACTGACTGAACCACTTTTTCGACCTGTAAACAGGTTCCCCCCTCCCCCCCCCACCTCGAAGAGCGCGCATCGGAATTCCCCTGCGTGCCCTTCATCTGACGTATGCCAAGAAAATGATTATCAAGGTTCAAGGAAACTTCACCTTTTATATTTCTAGTCAAAATTTTTATGGCTGCCCCTATCTAAATTATTCTGGCCCTTTTTCGGCGCAAAATTAAGACCTTCTGAGTTTTTTGCTTTTTTTTTGACTCAGTGTGAAGGCACTTACTCCAAGTCATTCGGCTTATCAAAATTTTTACCCTATTTGACAATACCCTCTTTCGGATGATTAAATTTCCTTTGAAGATGTGGAGGTAAAGGCGTAATTGCCTATGAACTCCGTAAATTGCACTTCCTTGATCCTTGAGCCGTGATTGGCCGAGAGTTCGGCATCTACCCTCCATCCAAAAGGGCAAGACACGCCCTTTTTTTGGGGGGGACGTTTTTTGGCTTTTTTGGCGTTCTTTTTGATCATTGCGGTAACTGTCCCAGTCCAGTAGGCGGACAGTTCAGTATCTATAGATCTTTTTACTTAAAACTAAAAATCAAGGTTCTGGTACCGTCGGTACCAAAAAATGTCCTTTTTCAGGGCACCCACTGATATGACGGACTCGGAAACGGACTTGGATATATCGTTCAGATCATCAAAAACCTTTCCCTTAAGGAAATCAGATTTTGTAAAATCTCCTAAGAAATCAAGTAGGAAAAAGCAAAAGATGTCGGAATCGGAAACTGAAGAACCAAATCCGAATTATTCCAGCAAGGAGAAAGCATTAACTGAATTCCTAGAAAGCCTAGGAGGAGCAGATAAAACTGCACAAACATTGATGGATATTGTAAAAAGGGCGAAACAAACAGAAGAAGATCCAGAGGTAAGGAGAAGAGAAAGGGAAAGAATTAGAACTCAGAGAGAAGAGCAAGAAACAGACAAATGGATCTCACCACGAAAGGTGGCAAAAACACCACAGAACAGTGAACCGATGGAAATTGCTCAGACAAACCGATATGAAAAATTAGAAGTTGATCAGAGGAATGATGAGGCAGAACATAACACAGATGAAAAACCACCACCTATTGTATTCCAACAGGAAAAGGTCGAATGGATGAGTATTGTTAAAGACTTGAGGAAAACATGCGAGGAAGAATTCGATGCACAAATGAAATCAAATGCGATTTTCCTATATATAAAAACATCATCCGACTACAGAAAAACTACTAAATTATTGCAAATAAGAGGCATCCCGTTTCATACTTATCTTATGCAACACGAAAAACCCATAAAGGTAATATTAAAAGATTTGCCGTGCAATATAACAGAAGAAGCGATCCACGAGGACCTAGAGAGACGAAAATTTCCGATACTGAAAGTAAAACAATTCAGAAGAAGCCCAAAAAATAATTTTGAAAAACTACCTATTTGGCTACTGGAACTCAAGAAAAATACTAGCGGCTATGCAATTAATAAACTTAACAACATGTTCAGCTTTAATATAAAAATTGAAAAATATAATCCAAAAAAGAGACCTACACAGTGCTTCAGATGTCAAGAGTGGGGACACTCCCAACATTTATGCACTAATAAAGAACGATGCTGCAAATGTGGAGAAGAACACCGTAGCAATCTATGCAAGTTAAAAAAAAGAAGAAGACCCCACCTGTCTATTCTATAAAGAAAAACATGTAAGCAGTTACCGTGGATGTATTGAATATAAAAAGAAGTTCGAGAAGGTAGAAAGAAAAAATTTTCTCCCTAAATCTAAAGACTACAAAGTAAGCGCTGATGATTTCCCAAAGCTAACAACGGAGAGCAGAAGAGTTAATACACGAACTGAAACTCCGCTTTATAGTGAAAAAGTTAAGGGCAAAATTAAGGAAATACCGAAAGAAATTAATGAAGCAATGCAATGGTTACAAGACGCAAAAATCCAAGATTTTATCAGCAACATTATCAAACATATGGACAATATAAAGAAAGCAAAAAACACTAGCGAAAAATTTGCCGCCGGTTTTCGAGCAGCGATGTATATCATGCAGATCGCCGAAGAGGACAATTAGTAGGATTAATTTAAAAAGAAGGAATAAATGGACTCTAAATCGGTTGCTTATAAAGCAAATTTTCTTTCATCCAGCAGCCATCGAGGTCAGTACTTGGGAGGGTGACCTCCCACGTGACAGGCCTCGACGTATCACCTTCACGAACTCTAGAGAGGAGGTACCTAACTTTAGAAGAAAATATTGCTTGACTGAGGCTTTCACCGCCTTCTACCTTTCCCAGACAGCGTTCTTCGCTTCGGAGCTTCGCCATTATCGGCGCGGCGATTTTTTCGCCTTCTCTTTTAACTTCAACGCCTTAGGGCAGAAATTACCAAACGAAGCAGTTAAAGTCGTGTACCGACTAATGCTGCTTAATTCAAGAACCGATCTGATCTGATCTCTCACAACATCAGTTCCAGCTCCCGCGCCATGAAGGAAGGACGTCTCTTCAGCGACCTGCCATATAATTGCTTATTACATCTTCTGCTACAACTATCAAGATCTTCAAGCAAAGTTATCAATCTGTTTACTTAAGAATCACATCTCCCGCAGATTTTAAAATCTGCCTAAGAATATTTTCAACGCGATCTCAATAATTATTTGCACTCCCTAACACAAGCCACATGCCAATGAGCCTATTAATCGTAAAATCTTTCCTATCCGCTTTTTGCTTTAGTGTTTGTACTGTGTATAAAAAATTCTAAAAAACCAAAAAAAGTATAAAATATAAAATACAAAAAAATTTTAAAAACCTAAAAACTTATAAAAAAAAATTATGAAACTTAAGTTTTTATTTTCTCATCTCTATCCCTAAACTTTCTCGAGCCTGTGGCTCCCTCTAGTGTGCATCAAGTAAATCACTTATGCCAAATTTTTCTTATTTCTGCTCGCTTTTATTAATTCTGATGTGGAGGTAGATGGTTTTGAACCATAGGAACTCCGAAATTTTTAAATCATTGGCATTGGCATTCAACATCAGTTCCAGCTCCCGCGCCATGAAGGAAGGACGTCTCTTCAGCGAGCTGCCATATAATTGCTTATTTCATCCTCTGCCACTATCAAGATCTTCAAACAAAGTTATCAATCTGTTTACTTAAGAATCACATCTCCCGCAGATATCAAATCTGCCTATGAATATTTTCATCGCGGTCTTAATAATTATTTGCACTTCCCAACACAAGCCACATGCCAATGAGCCTATTAATCGTAAAATCTTTACTATCCGCTTTTTGCTTTAGTGTTTGTACTGTGTATAGAAAATTATAAAAAAACCAAAAAAAGTATAAAATATAAAATACAAAAAAATTTTTTAAAACCTAAAAACTTATAAAAAAAATTATGAAACTTAAGTTTTTATTTTCTCATCTCTATCCCTAAACTTTCTCGAGCCTGTGGCTCCCTCTAGTGTGCATCAATCACTTATGCCAAATTTTTCTTATTTCTGCTCGCTTTTATTAATTCTGATGTGGAGGTAGATGGTTTTGAACCATAGGAACTCCGAAATTTTTAAATCATTGGCATTGGCAAGAAACCTTGCCTATTATCTGTATAATTGCCGTCAATCACCACATACCTTACTTTTCATTTCAAATGCTCTATAAACCGGTTTCATTATCACAGATGCAGCCATGTGCAACATTAAATAATATTTGAAACTAATGTGAAAGTATGAGTACTAAAAGACTTATGTTTACAAAATACTGTAGTTTTGCATAATACTTCAGTGTTTAAGGGGAAAGAGAAATTCTTTTTCACACAATTCACAGTCTTTCGCATGCTACCAAGTATGTGTAAATATAGGGTTCTAACAGTCGGTCTGAATATGGCAAAGTACATGATGGATATATGTCTAAGAAGAGAGATGCTTTTGTGGAGAGCTTCCTAAGGTGAACTGTCTTAGACACATGTTATACATAACAAAAAACATAAAAAAAGCATTGCAAACAACCAATTTGCCAGGATTTGAACTCATATCAAACAAAGGTTCCCTTGGGATATTATGGTAATTTCCTGTTATGTTTTTACCACCAATCCTCGAATTCCATATCACAGATTATGTTCTTACTGCATTAATATAATATTAACAAGACATAGTGCACAATAAAAATTAAGCTTTATTTAGGAACTTCGCGCACACTGCCGGACAGCCTGCCTGTTTCGCTCTGCTCGCTACTCGTAAGAAATTTCTCCTCTAGGGTTGCCACACTTATCGGAGGGCGCAAGGCGCGCTCCTTATCGCCATCACCACAGAGTTTCCCCCCAGTTCCTTTAATGGCTATTCAAAGGAACGACATAGGTTATGAAATTATCTCAGAGTATCCGAACTGTCGGGTATTTTTACATGATTACAAAATTAGAATATAAAATTAGAAAAGATCAAAATGAAATTCAATATATAACAAGGTATTGACACATATAATAAACATGAAATAACAAGAAATATGTTAAGATATGAATTTAAAAAAAATGTTTTAAATTGTTATGTAAGAAGCAAGTTTCTTAGGGAAGTGAACATGTCTTCCCGATCTGGTGACAGTTTGTGTCTTAGAGAGTTCGTTTGCAGATTTATTCTGCTGAACTGTCTTTAAGTCTTTATTTGTTTTTAGTTCAGGCAAATTAGAGTCCGAAAGCAAATAGGCTGGTTTCACACGGTCTATAGACACAGTAGATTTCAGACCGTTAATATCAATTGTGAAAGTTTTGTCCGTTCTAGAAAGAACTTTATGCGGACCTGTATATGGTTGGCACAGAGGTGGCTTTACTCGATCGACACGTAAGTATACATGCGTACACGACTTTAAGGTAGCACTTACGTAACATTTTTCTTGGCAATGTGCAGATGTTGCTATTGGATTCAATTGTTGCATTCTATGCCTAAGATTCGTGATAAATTGTGTGTCATACGGAGATATCTTAGATGACGTTATCATATCACTAGGCAGCTTGAGAGTTGTGCCGTACACCAGTTCAGCACAAGATGACTGTAGATCTTCCTTTACGGCTGTCCGAATACCAAGCATAACAACTGGTAGTGTTTCAGTCCAGTTATTGGTCTCGTGAGCCTTGAGAGAAGATTTTAAATGTCGATGAAATTGTTCAACAATGCCGTTTGACATTGGATGATAGGCTGTTGTTGTGATTCTGTTCGTACCCAAAATGCGCGTGAATTCTGCAAAAAGTGCGGATCTCATTTGAGAACCTTGGTCTGTTGTTATGATCGATGGGCAGCCAAAACGAGATATCCAACAGTTGAAGATGGCTCTGCAAATGGTTTCTGTTTTCATATCCGGGATGGGAATGGCTTCAGGCCATCTGGAGAATCTATCTATTAGAGTCAAAAGGTACACATTGCCTTCTGATGGAGGTAACGGTCCGACGATATCCATATGGATTTCTGAAAAACGTGCATCAGGAAGAGAGAATGTGCCCAGTGGTACTTTAGTATGCCTAGTAATTTTCGATTTTTGGCAAGATTCACAGGATTTCACCCAATTTTTGATATGACGTTTCATATCGGGCCATACATAACGAGAACAAATAAGCTTCGTAGTAGCTGCAATTCCTGGATGTGACAGATTATGCAGATGATTAAAGATGAGTCTGCGAAAGGAAATCGGAACAAATGGACGAGGAATGTCTGTTGATATGTCACAAAGAATATTACCATCAGAATATTGGCACGGTTTAAATTCCAGTTTCAAAGATGATGTGTTGTTTTTGAGAAGGTCTTGTACCTCCGGATCATGCCGTTGAGCTTCCGAAAATTTTTTAAAATCCAAAAATGGAGATTTTGTTATGGAATCAATTTCGATTCTTGAAAGAGCGTCAGCAACGACGTTTTTTGAACCTTGCACATGCCTAATATCAGTAGAGTACTGAGAAATAAAATCTAAATGGCGCAATTGTCGAGGTGAACATTTATGAGGGTTCTGTTTAAAAGCGTATATTAACGGTTTTTGATCCGTATAAATTATAAAATTTCTGCCCTCTAACATGTGTCGGAATTTCTTAATTGCAGAATAAATAGAAAATAATTCCCTATCGTACGCGGACCATTTCTGTTGACTTTTATTGAGTTTCATAGAGAAAAATGCTATAGGTTCCCATGTTTGTTGAGACAACTGCATAAGTGTGCCGCCGATTGCGACGTCTGAGGCATCTACCCAGATGCTTAGCTGGGCTCCGGGAATAGGGTGTCTCAAAAGGGTAGCCTGAGCAATGGCATTTTTGGCAGCAATAAAGGCTTGTTCAGCATTCTCGTTCCAATTTAATTGTGGGGATGAATCCTGAACACGAGAACGAGATTTCTTTTTATTAATATAGCCTTCTAACAATTTTATTAAAGGGGAAAGAATATGTGCTGCTTTAGGTATGAAACATCTATAAAAGTTAAACATGCCTAAAAATCGGCGAAGCTGAGTGAGAGTGGTAGGTTGAGGAAAATCTAAAATACATTTGACTTTGTCAGGAAGAGGTTCAATTCCGTTTTCACTAAGGTGAAAACCTAAGAAATCAATAGATGTTTGACCAAAGGTGCATTTTGAAACATTTATGCAAAGTCCATATTCCTGAAGTTTGGAAAATAAAGCTTTCAAATGCCTGCAATGTTCCTCAGAATCTTTAGAGGCTATGAGCAAGTCATCGAGAAAAGCGTAAACGCCTTCTAAATCCCGCTTGACTTCATCTATAAAACGTTGAAAAGTCGCAGATGCATTGCATAAGCCGAATTGCATACGGATACTTTCGAATAAACCGAATGGTGTGCATATGGTGGTTTTGTGGATGTCGGCTGGGTTAATTGGTATTTGATGGTATGCCTTAATCAGGTCGACATGACTAAAAATTTTAGTACCGTGCAATGCAGCAGTAAAATCGGCTAAGCATGGAATAGGGTATTTGTCTTTTATTGTTTGAGCGTTCAATGCTCGATAATCTCCTACAGGTCTCCATTCCAGACTTCCCTTTTTTGGAACCATGTGAAGTGGGGATGCATAATTGCTGCTCGAAGGTCTCAAATGCCCCAATTGCATCATAGTTTGAAATTCTTGTTTTGCTATTTTTAAGCGATCTGGAGCTAACCGACGAGGTTTTGCAACCACAGGTGGACCTTTAGTTATGATATAATGAACGGTGTTATGTTTAACAGGTTGGTTAGGATCTGGTAATCTAGTAACTGAAGGAAATTCTTTTAAAATTTTGTGATATGGTGTATCACTAAATACAGTTTTTACTGAATAAATGCTTGCATTTTTCACGCAACCGACGGTTTTAAAATGCGTTTTTAAATCTTTGAGACATTTGTTTCTGAGATCAGGCACCAATTCAAAGAAATGGAGAAAATCTGCTCCAAGAATGGGTGTACTAACATTTGCTATAAGAAAAGTCCATGTAAACTGTCGTCTTAATTTGAAATCCAAAGAAAGAGTTTTTTGACCATAAACATGAATAGTAGAAGAATTAGCAGCGAAAAGTGTTTGTTGGGACGAATTCCGTTTTTGAGAATTATTTGCTGGAAGTAAGGACACGTCAGAGCCGGTATCGACCAAGAATGAAAGGTTTGTTCTACGGTCACGAACGAACAGGCGACGTGAAACTTGAGGCAAAGAATAAGTCGCCTCTATTCTTTGCTGGTTTCGTTTCCCTGCCATGAACAAGGTTTTGTACATTTGTCATCTCTACACTTTTTCCCAAAACGTCTATGATACCAGCAAACAGAATAATCTCTCCTTTTGGAATTGCTTCTTTCCTTATTGCGATCTCCGCGATTTGGCGAGCGACCACGAGAAAGAGAAATGCGATCAATACGTTTGTTTAATTTTTCTATTTGTTTAAATAATTTATGCTCAAGAGACTGATCGACTGTGCGAGAAACGGCACAAGTCCCTGGGGTTGGATTTACTTCTAAAATTCTGTCGGCAATTTCTGCACCTTTATCTACAGTTAAATTGGAAACCGCTGCCAAAATAGACTGAACAGTCGAAGGCAAACGTTGAAGGAATAATTCTAACATTAAGTCATCAGGAACATTTAAAGATTCTGCTCGACGTTTCATATTTCTAAGCAAATCGGAAGGTTTTCGAGAACCTAATTCTTCTCCAGATAATAATTGGCGAATTTCTTGCTGAGAAGATTCTCCTGAACGATTTATTAACTCAGTTTTAAGCTTTATTTAGGAACTTCGCGCACACTGCCGGACAGCCTGCCTGTTTCGCTCTGCTCGCTACTCGTAAGAAATTTCTCCTCTAGGGTTGCCACACTTATCGGAGGGCGCAAGGCGCGCTCCTTATCGCCATCACCACAATATCTATCATGCTACTGGGAAGTACTACCTCAGTGCAGTAGAAACCCAGTATCATACAATTAAGTATCTAAGAAGGAAAGCTCATAATAAGTACTTAAGCAAAACAACGAATAATGTTTTTTAGATATGGTTAATTTAAAAGGAAATATGCAATAAATTCCAAATATTGATTTTGAAGTCAGGTACATTAATGTGCTGTGCTAAGTTGACCAGTTTAACGAAAATAAAAAATCCCTAAATTGTTTTATCAAATGCAAAATAATTCATTTGTATAAAAGGTTGAACATCATACAAAATTGTAGCTATCCAATATACGAATTACTTTTTATCACAGTGTAAACAAAATTTTGATTCTAGAACACTGAAAGTTAATAGAGGTATAAAATACATTATTTTGATACCCCTAATAGTTCTGTCAATAAAAGGCTTTTATTTAGTTATTTTTGTTAAACAATGATGAAGAGAATAAATTTATTAAAGCTTATTTGAGCCGTACATCACTTGCATTTATTAAAGTGAGTGAATATTTTTATCTTTTTCGGCACTTAGTTCTCCATCCAGCTATTCCGTATCTTGAGAGAGAATATCATAATTAAAGAAGCACTAAGTTTAATTATTTTGAAGATAAAAACTAAGAGCTTTACTTCCTTTAAAATAAATGTAAGGAATGCTAAGGAAAATTTCATTTTAGGATTTTTTCGGAAAATTTCGCCAAATGCAGGTAAACAAAATCACCAATCTTTCGAAGTTTTCGCCAGTTAGGGGAGGAGCTGATGTTAAGAAGCTGAAACACATTCGACTTTATACATATAGTATGTTGTTTATGAATAGATTCTACACTTTGGTTTATGCCATAATTACTCTTAGTTTCTATTAATTGTGTATCCCGGTTTACTATATGTACCTAATGAAGCAAGAACTCGCATAACCGAACAAATGGGGCGGGGCTATTCAAGTTTTTATGCCTATCATGCGTACCCCTCAATGGACCCTGCCCACTATCAGGCAATGGAAATGAATCATTTTTGTGTTCATTTCTTTTTCATTTAAATCAAGTGATGGAAATACCTTATATTTTATTTTAATGACAATTATCTTTTTAAATTATTAAACTAATGTGGCTCTAAAGTATAGCTTCCAAATTTGGGCGTTATCACCCGCCCAAAGGGGCGTTACTAGTACGAGAGGCAGAAAGAGAATATTCAGAAACAACTAGATAATAAGAACACACATGAAAAATTTTAATTACCTAAAGATTCTTGTAGAATAATTTAAACATTCACTTGATTACTAATATTACATATAATTAGTATATTAATGTTACATATATTAATACTACAGATAACACTTCATGTAATTTGGCAGTAGTTATGCTCATCTCTTTAATTATTCAGTTTTTCTTAACGAAGTTTCTTAACGAATTGCATTTATTTGCAAAGGTACTCCAGAAGCAAACGCCTTCGGCCTTGGGCCATGTAATTTCATTTTGAGTTTTATTTTAAAAACAGGTCCACAAATCCGTTCTCGCAGTAATATTCTGGCCAAGCAGAGGCGTATACAAGGTTTTAAGCGCCCGGGGACACCTAAAGATTTTGCGCCCCTTTCTATGTTCCAAGAATGGAAAACATTTCATTCTGAAAGGTGTATCATCAATTTGGCCCCCCCTTGGATGCAGCGCCCGGGGACGGATGTCCCCCCTTGCCCCACCCTAGCTACGCCACTGTGGCCAAGTTAGCATCTTTTTTCAATACTGAGTGTGCTGTGGTAGGAATCTTTGCATGTTTCACAAGTTCATTTTATAAATGTTTTGAGAAATGTCTAATCATCGCCACGCTTTTGCGCATTGCGTGATGAGTTTTAACCAATAATTTGATTGCAAGGGAAAGAAGAACCTATCCACCACTATCCGTTTTTATTCAATGCCTAAAGAATATTTTTCTTTTAGCCTAGACTAAAGTACTTTGGACAAATGGCTCTTATCATGCAAGCCGTGCCAGTCTAGTAGACGGACGGCAGTTTTGCTTAAAAAGTAGTGCTGTGGAAGTAACTAGTCGTTTTGTACCCGTATGTATTCGTTACTCGGTGAATAAATACTCGTTACTATCCTAAAAGTAATTTTGATCTCACAAATTCTATCAAAAGATTCAAAATTCCAGTTATGAACATATTAAAAATCTTGATAACTACAATCCTACCATTGACCATCCTTACAAAAGGCCTAGAATAATTCACCACAATACTAAATATTGATTTTGTGAAATCTGCAGTTTGCTTTTCCTTATTTTTTCGCTTTCTTAATTTTGTTTACCACTCATCGTGAGTTGCTCCGCCTTCATGTAACTATTATATTGTTTATTCTACCATGCATCTAAAAGCACTCATTTTGGATTTATACTTATTATTTCTGCATTGTGAAGTATTAACAGTATTTGGCTATTTAAAATTCCTGTAAGTACAACTATTTCATGCCTTAATTTCAGTTCTATTTATATACCTTTTATCTATGTAACATCAGCGTACTGCCTCTATGCAATTTATTTATATCATTTAAATTCCTGTAGTAATGTATTAATCATCTCAGCAATAACTGTTTATTTAATCTCCCATTTCTGCTACCAGCCTTGGACAACTTTATGTTCACCATCTCTTTGATTGAGGGTAATTTGACTGGTTCTTGTATTTTCTACCCCACCAACAAGTAAAAACCCTAGGGTTCAATGCCTGAAGCACCAACAAGTCATATTTATAAGAGTTGGCTACCTTTGTTTAATGGTTAATGCTGTTAAAAGGTTTTCTTCAAACACTTTATAAAAAGTTTATATAGAAATTATACTTAAATATTTTCTAGCTAACCAAAATTAAATAAATAAAAAAGACATCAAATAATTTGATATTAAACTCTGCAATAGGAATACCACATTTCATTAGTCTTTTTTTATCAAAACTAAGCTGTTCAAGGCTGCAGTTTTTGTAGCATTATTTAATCACTTCATCTGATACACTTTGGGTGAGGGAATCTCAAATTTGAGATTAAACTGTGCAGTAAGAAACCACTTTTTGTCACTACTGATATCTAAACTTTTATAGCATTATTTTATCTTTCAAGTGAGTTTATTTCAAAGTTGTAATGTATTTAGCCAATATCATAAGTTCAGTTATTATTTCTCATTGATATTAGAAGTGTAAGTAAGGTTTTCAGTGCTTTGGGACAACTGAAGATTTAATGGTCCTTCCTGTTTTCCAAGATGCAATGGAGAATAGCAATTTGGCACTCCCTGGATGCTGTGCCTGGGGACACATGTCCTCTCCTAGTTATGCCACCAATATAATGCAGCTGGATGATGAACAGATGATTGTTCTCAAGATGTCTAACAAGAAATGAGCTGTGATTCACTTTGGGAATTTTAAATGCCTTTAGAATATCAAGGTCAAATTTGTTAGATTTTAAACTGATATGCATATAATAATGTAAATTTTTGGGATTTGCATCACTACAATTACAATTAGTTACATATAAAAGGTTTAAATTAGTATATGTATGCCACAAAATACAATTCATTTGACAATTAATTTTGCATCACAAAAATACAAATTGATTCTCTTTATCAAATTTTCATATCCTTCAAACTACTAGGAATTGTATACCAGCTTAGTTTACTCCTTAATCAAAATTTTTCCACTGTAGTTCATGACTACACTTAACAAGCAGTTTCATTTCAGATTATAAAAAAGCTAACTGTTATTGTAATATGCAAAATCTCTTCTATTAAAAGAAAGTACATATTAAGCAAGTGATAAAAAAACAGTGTTATTAAATAATGAGATTTAAAGTATTTTTTCATGGGAAAACAATGATATCAAATAATTGATTTTAAGGTAATATTTCTGGAGGAAAAGCCCTGAGAAAAATTACTGCCAGTCATTCAAATAGAAATTAACAATTCTTGTCAAATAAAACCAAGTTTTTCTTTTGTTTCAAAATCTGGTAATATATATAAATGATCAAATCATCAAACTTTTCTGAAAGTGTGGTAACCAATAGCACATTTAGAGAAAGCTAATATAAGCTATACATTTTTCTTAAGATAGATGTTTAGTAAGCTACCAACTATTTTTGATACTTTCAGTATTCATAATTATCAAAATTAGTAGTGCTTAACAAAAGAGAATATACTTATTTTCTTTTCAGGTACCTTATTTCTCTAAAAATGTTGTGGCTTTTTTGTTAAGAGTTATGTCTTATAACTAGATATGTTTTAATGAAACAATAATCTCATAAGTGGTTTTATTTTTAAATATATATGTAAGGACATTCGATTTCCTCTGTATAACTGTACACACAACATATAAGGCAAATTAATTCTTGATGACAGTGCTCCTTAAACTTTTTAATTCAAGACCTCTTTGAATCACTCAACAGATTGGCGAAATTCTGTTCGGCTTTATATGGCAGAAGATTAATCACATTAATGTCAATCAAAAATGGTTTTTGAGTCCAAGGTAGCATTTTGAAAGCAAAATTCGATATAAAATATTTGCAAAACTATGTTTCTTAGGTTCTAAATTGATGAATAATACTTTTTGCAATTAATGTTTTACAGTTATTTTTTCCAATTATAAAAATAAAAGTAGCAAAAAAACATTTCAAATGAATTGCTGTCCACCCTATTCTTCCAAACATTGATATATTTAATACCAATTTAATCATTCAGAGCAAATGTACTGCTGATTTTGCACAAACAGACAAGTTGAAATCATCTAGTTTCTCAGAAATATCTGACGAAAAATACAGCTTTCATAATCATAAATCATTCTGAAGATGACCAACAAGAGCAGATTTTCTTTTGGTTAAAAGTATAATAATTTCATCTTTTCATAACAATAATATTTTTAAACCATCTTGACATCTTCTGTGTGTAGTAATAAATTTTTCTATTCAGAGTCTACATCTTTTACAGATTTGAAACTAAATGGCTGTTAATAAAAGTGATAATTTTGACATTAGGACACAGTGCTCAAACCTTTTTTTTTTGTTCTTTGTGATATGGCCTTATGTTGGATTATGCAGTGGGCAACAGTTACATGATCATTACCAGCAGTTTTAACAAATGATTTACGAATTTTAACGTTTGCACCATCTGCAAATACTTCAATAAAATTTTTTCCGTTCTAAACCTTCAGTTGTTAAAAACTTAATCATCTTTACTATGTATCTCTTCTCCCTCTTTCCAAAGGACAAAAAAAAAAAAAAAAAAAAAAACAATTCTTCTTCAAAGCTTTTTTTACGAATGTCGCTGACATACATTGACAACCGGGCTAATTTTTGAATATCAGTTGTTTCATCCAAATGAATTGAAAATTTGACCCTTTTTTAAGTCTAATATTGGGTTGTTCAGATTTGTCGTCATTAATTTCAGTTATTCTATTGGTGACGATATCGCCTGATCCAGGAATTTTCAAATTCCATCACCATATTTACTTCTGTAAAATATTTCTACCATTTTAATAGTTTAATTAATTTTAATACAAGATCTTTTGTAATGGTGCATGACTTTTTATTTTAAGCAATCAGATATGAAACTTCATGTTGCATGAATAAATGTTTTTTAGTAACAGTCATAAATTTCTCACAATATCATTTTCCTTCATTTCAAGATTTTAGCAGTTGTTTAATATATTCTTTTTTTAGTTTGTTGACATATGCAGGATGCTTGGAGTTGAGATGCTTTTCTCATTTTGATGGTTTCGTACTCTAATTCGCTAAAATGTTATTGCAAATTCAACAAAGAAATTGTTCATTAGCAGCACAATTGTTGAAAATTAAACCAAATTGGAGAAAATATCTCATCATACTTTTGTTTTGCATCGTAGGTCCATCCTTTCGATTACAAGATCTTGCTTGAACAGAACTAGTAGCATCGCCATTTTTGTTATTACTTTTTTTTTCCTTAAGTTCAACCATTTATCCATAAATAAAAAATAATTTTATCCTAAAATATAAATAGCAACATCACTATTAATAATTTTTCAAATAAATACCACTTAGTCGAGTAACACAGTAAAATACTATATTTTGTTGCTCTTCTGATGCATGCACTTGTTATGATAAAAGAGATATAACTCATTATACTGGAAAAGAGTTATCACTACAGCAAATACAGTGGCTCCAACCTTTTTCTTGACAAGCCTGTGTGGCACAAGATGCTATGTACCTGTGTGTTTGTGGCATATTTTGATTCTGAAATAAGTTATATGCTGAAATGGGATTGTAATAACACTATTATGATGCACTTAGTGGTATTTTTCTATATATAAATATAATTTACAGCTCAACTTAACTAGTATTATGATTTTTTAATTCTGCCGAATAGAAAATGCAATAAATTAAATACAATGAAGGGATTGCAACTATTGTTTCCTTTAATTCGTGCACCTGAAATAAATTTTTGCAACCCCTTTTGGAGTTATGACCCACAGTTAAGAAATCCTGCTTGGTGATGAGGTAGAAAAGCGTCACTTAAATAATTTGTTTTTTACAAAGCTTTCATTTGCAAATAAATTGCTTGTGAATAAAAGGTCTTTTGAGTTTCTGCAAAAATGTAAAATTTCAAAATGACAGATACCAAATTAATTAAAAAGAAAAAAAGAAGCAGAGGAAATACTCTTCTCTCTCTCTCCTGCAAATGACATAATATTTAGATAAACATTTTATTCATCCAGTGAAAATGCATGCATTGGAAAACAAAGAAAATCAGTGAACATTATCTACATGTGATTTACATAATGCTAATTTTGTTCTTAGCATTATATTTCAGCAGAAATTCTGCATAAAAATTGAGCTGATCTGATTCCCTACACAAAAGAATAGACGTTATTTCAAAAAAAATTCTGTTCTAAAGCAACTTCTGCTTTATAGTATAGTAAAAAGTAATAAAGCTCAACAATTTTGAATATAGCCTAGGTCTGGACAAATTCCAGAGTAACTGGTTTGCTTGGAAAAAGACTGATAGTTAATTTCAGGCATAGACAATTAAGAAAATAAACAGATGTCTAAAAATCAATTTAAATGATGCATAAAGAAATGCAAACAGATAAACATAGCAGGGAATTCTTGTACTGATTTTAAGAGTTATTATTTATAAGACACTATTATCATATTAATTATTTGATAGATCTGTATTAATATACTACTAAGAAACCTTGTCTATTATCTGTATAATTGCCGTCAATCACCAGATACCTTACTTTTCAATTCAAATGCTCTATAAACCGGTTTCATTATCACAGATGCAGCCATGTGCAACATTAAATAATATTTGAAACTAATGTGAAAGTATGAGTACTAAAAGGCTTATGTTTACAAAATACTGTAGTTTTGCATAATACTTCAGTGTTTAAGGGGAAAGAGAAATTCTTTTTCACACAATTCACAGTCTTTCGCATGCTACCAAGTATGTGTAAATATAGGGTTCTAACAGTCGGTCTGAATATGGCAAAGTACATGATGGATATATGTCTAAGAAGAGAGATGCTTTTGTGGAGAGCTTCCTAAGGTGAACTGTCTTAGACACATGTTATACATAACAAAAAACATAAAGAAAGCATTGCAAACAACCAATTTGCCAGGATTTGAACTCTTATCAAACAGAGTTCAGCAGTGTACTCCACTTGACTGTTGATAGGCAGAATCCTGATAGGTTACAAGTGAAAAAGCTATTTATTATGATATGTATCGCATAACTGAGAAGGAAAGCTCATAATAAGTACTTAAGCAAAACAACGAATAATGTTTTTTAGATATGGTTAATTTAAAAGGAAATATGCAATAAATTCTAAATATTGATTTTGAAGTCAGGTACATTAATGTGCTGTGCTAAGTTGACCAGTTTAACGAAAATAAAAAATCCCTAAATTGTTTTATCAAATGCAAAATAATTCATTTGCATAAAAGGTTGAACATCATTCAAAATTGTAGCTATCCAATATACGAATTACTTCTTTTTCACAGTGTTAACAAAATTTTGATTCCAGAACACTGAAAGTTAATAGAGGTATAAAATACATTATTTTGATACTCCTAATAGTTCTGTCAATAAAAGGCTTTTATTTATTTATTTTTGTTAAACAATGATGAAGAGAATAAATTTATTAAAGCTTATTTGAGCCGTACATCACTTGCATTTATTAAAATGAGTGAATATTTTTATCTTTTTCGGCACTTAGTTCTCCATCCAGCTATTCCGTATCTTGAGAGAGAATATCATAATTAAAGAAGCACTAAGTTTAATTATTTTGAAGATAAAAACTAAGAGCTTTACTTCCTTTAAAAGCAAATGTAAGGAATGCTAAGGAAAATGTCATTTTAGGATTTTTTCGGAAAATTTCGCCAAATGCAGGTAAAGAAAATCGCCAGTCTTTGGATGTTTTCGCCAGTTGGGGGGAGGAACTGATGTTAAGAAGCTGAAACACATTCGACTTTATACATGTAGTATGTTGTTTATGAATAGATTCTACACTTTGGTTTATGCCATAATTACTCTTAGTTTCTATTAATTGTGTATCCCGGTTTACTATATGTACCTAATGAAGCAAGAACTCGCATAACCGAACAAATGGGGCGGGGCTATTCAAGTTTTTATGCCTATCATGCGTACCCCTCAATGGACCCTGCCCACTATCAGGCAATGGAAATGAATCATTTTTGTGTTCATTTCTTTTTCATTTAAATCAAGTGATGGAAATACCTTATATTTTATTTTAATGACAATTATCTTTTTAAATTATTAAACTAATGTGGCTCTAAAGTATAGCTTCCAAATTTGGGCGTTATCACCCGCCCAAAGGGGCGTTACTAGTACGAGAGGCAGAAAGAGGATATTCAGAAACTAGATAATAAGAACACACATGAAAACTTAATTACCTAAAGATTCTTGTAAAATAATTTAAACATTCACTTGATTACTAATATTACATATAATTAGTATATTAATGTTACATATATTAATACTACAGGTAACCCTTCATGTAATTTAGCAGGAGATCCCCATGTAATTTCATTTTGAGTCTTATTCTAAAAACAGGTCCACAAATCCGTTCTCGCAGTAAGATTCTGGCCAAGTTAGCATCTTTTTTCAATATTGAGTGTGCTGTGGCAGGAATCTTTGCATGTTTTGCAAGTTCATTTTATATATGTTTTGAGAAATGTGTAATCATCGCCACGCTTTTGCGCATTGCGTGATGAGTTTTAACCAATAATTTGATTGCAAGTGGAAGAAGTACCTATCCACCACTATCCGTTTTCATTCAATGCCTAAAGAATATTTTTCTTTTTTAAGTCGCTTAACAGTACTCATATTCATCACCTGTCTATCATGGAGGCTGTCCCAGTCTAGTAGACGGACGGTGATATTGCTTAAAAAGTAGTGCTGTAGTGTCGCCTGTGGGCGTGGTGCTAAGCGCACCTTTGACTATTTAACTAAAAACGAGCGGCCTTCGGCCTAACTTGAGAAATAGGTCAAAACTCATTCGTAGTTGATATTTAGTTGTGATAGCACGATTTTCACTCACTTACGAGCTGCAAGATGGGCAATTGCTTTTTATCACGTAGGCTGTCCCAGTCTAGTAGACGGGCGGTAATTTTGCTTAAAAAATTCTAACGTTTGCAGGCAGGGATAAATAGAAGGGCTAGGTCAGTGTTTCCCAACCCTTTTTGTGCTATGCCCCATCTAATCCTCTCAAAAATTTTTAAGCTCCTCGTAGCATATGCATGATATTTAATATTTAAAAATTGAAATGTTCACGAAAGAAACTTGAATGATAGCTTTTAGGAAGAAATGACTACGAAATTTTATGAGCAAACACAGCAAGTGAACTTTAAAAACGTGGAGAACTGAAATTCAAGAAAAAACTCATTTTAGTGAAAGTTTTTCATTTTAAGTATTATTAATTTTTATTATTTAAATTTAGCGAGTTCCTTGCGCTTGATACTTGCTGCAAAGAAATTTTATGTCAGGTTCCAATTTAGATAACTTGAGTCTCAAGTCTCCCGGTTTCATTATATCCAACCGTTTTTTTTTTTTTTTTTTTTTAAGCAAAATATGAAGATGGAAACGGTAACAATAGTTCTCTTGCAAATTTTGTTGCATTTGGATATCTGATTCTGGTTTCCTCACAAAGCTATGTCATCGCTCCTTTTATATTCAATAAAGTTTTAATTGACTCAGCATTTTGCATTTCTGCGAGTTCTTTTTACTACATATTTGAAATATCAGCCAAATCCTTGGATGATGCATTGCCTGCATCATCCAAGTTGGGAAATCAATTTGTTTTAAGTTGCAAAATCTTTTAAATCAGCCGATAAAATTTTCAGATGATCGACAATAACAAGTACAGCGGTAGTCACGTCACATTTTTGGAGCCAATGAGACTTTTCAAAATTTTTTTGGTAAATAGTATATGCCTGACATAATTCAACAAAGACAATGAAACCAAATATCTTCCTTTTGCATCGATATCCACCAGCGCCCGAGCAGTTAAGTCGCTGAACACTGGTCCGAGGTTCAAATCCCGCGAACGGGCTGGCTGCATGGGTGTTTTTGTAGTTTTCCCCATGTGTAACGTGTATACGAGACAGTTTTCCTTAGAAAGTCCTCCACGAAGGCATACCTCCCCGTAGGCAGATAGCCCTAGAGGCTTTGCCGTAATTAAAATAACCTAGCCTAAGTTTTATTTGCTCCTTTAAGTTGTTTATTTAATATATTTAATTTTTCACAGATATCGGCTAAATAACCCACAATTGCCTTGTTATCATCCATTAACGGGTTTTTCATTTCAGGCTTGTCGCTTATAAAATAACTAAGAGTATCAAATCGTTCCATAAATCTTTCCAAGCAGTTCCCTTTCGACAGCCTTCTTACTTCAGTGTGAAGTACAAGTCTCATATAGTCTTCATTTTGTTCTTCATAAAATAACTTGAAAAGACGTTCACATTTGGCCCTAGCTTTAATAACATTGATACACTTTATAACTGAATTTAGTATTTCATTTAGAACAGGCGAATTGTTTTTAGCTACCAGGTTTTCTCTATGAATATCGCAATGCACAAGAAGCATTTCTAGATTCTCATCTTCAGTATATCTCAGTATATCTATCTTATTCTGAGCGGGGACTTGGTGGGTGAAGGTTCACCGTTTGATATTGTGCCTGCTTCCGATCTGTCTCTGGAGTACGTCCGTTCAACGTGGTTTGCCTGTGCGAACACGTGCATTGCTTATCTGACTGCATCAGCATTTTTTAATGCTATTTATGGTTTGTATGATTTGTGAAATGCTGATACGCTTTCACTAATTTGTTATTTTCGATTATTTTGGCCTTTTGAGTTTTAATTATAAAATTTAATACCGCGTGTCTTGCCAAATAGCCTAATTGCTGGTTACTTGTTTTTTGCCATATTACGATAAATTTCGCTTTACTGCGCGATTTAAATTAATCAGATATATTCTCTCTGTTCTGCGCGAATTTTTTTGGATTTTATAACGCACGTAGTTACCCCCAAGCTTTCACTTCAGGTGATTGTCAGGGGCCTCGTGTGTTTTCCGCCTACACATCCGTCTGTGGAGAAGGCTGTCGAGCCAGGGCTCCATTCCGGGGTGTAGGACTACTGCCTTATGGGCGCTGGATTTCTGGATTTCTCTGCGTTTTGCTTTGGCTTAGCGCGACCATGGAGAGGCTCGTAGAAAGTTACAAATTACAAATACATGAGTTGGAACAACTCAAATTGGATAAAGGTGAACTCACAGAAATTGAAACAAAATTCTTAAATTTTTTGTTAAGCTCACTTGAAATTGTCAATGCACTCCTTACTCAAAGTAAAACTGACTCAGTTTTAAATCAAGATAAGACACAACCTCAAATTCCAACCACAAGTAAAAATTACGAAGAAAATGAGAGGGCACGTAGCCCAATTAGTATTCATGATAACGCAATTGTTTCTGATGATGAAAAAACATTAGATAAAGATTCTAGCTCTGACGAAGACTATCCACAACGTTTTGGAGACAAAACAGTCCGTACAAGAAATCCCAGACAGGGTTTTAAAAAGATTAAATTAGATAATTTCACGCAAATCATTTCACCAGTTATCACTCAGAAAGATAACAATGGTACGATTGTACCGCAGGAAAATTCAAAGAATACTAGTCAAGAATCAGTCATTCCTGAACAACACACTATCTCTGATAACATTGAAATGGATACTTCTAATGCTGATGATCAGCAAAATTCCACAAATGATAATAACACACAGGTCAAAACACCTAAAAGAACAAACTCCCTCCGATAATTCTCAAAGAAACCAAATTCAAATATAAAGCGTTAACAGGATTATTCCATCAACACAAATATAAATTCATCGGACAGAATATCAAGGATGGTGTTAAAATTATTACTTCTGATCCTGACAGTTATAAGGGAATTGTTAGGATCTTAAAAGAGATGAAAGTGGAGCATCATTCGTACATTTTGCCAGAGGATAAAAATCTCAAGGTAGTAATTAATGGACTACTTCTCACGGCTGAAATTGAGGAAATAAGGAAAGTTTAACTGAATTAAATTATCAAATAATTGAAATAAAGCAAATGTCACGACGTAGAGGCGGTGAAGTTCAGAAACTTCCACTTTTCCTTGTTACCCTACCTAAAAATGAAAACTCTAAACAAATATATCATGAACGCTATTTATGCGACCTCAGAGTCAAAATTGTTGAATACAGAGGCCGACAGGGACCATTGCAATGTTTTCGATGCCAGGGTTTTGGCCACACTCAGGCGGGTTGTAACTATGAACCGAAATGTGTCAGGTGTAGTAAAAATCATTATGTAAAAGACTGTCCGGACAAAAATAAGAAAGATGTTCCTTTAGTTTGTGTAAATTGCGGTGGCAACCACACATCTAGTTTCAAAGGATGTGAAAAATTTCCAAAAAATAAAACTGAAAAGCCTAAAACTTTTTCTAATAGAATAGTTGAAGGTAAATCTTTCGCAGCTGCTCTTTCGACTGGTATCTACACAGATACTATTACTGAGGCCAAAAAAGTTTTCACTGATCTCGCTGAACTGGTTTCAGCAATAAAATCCGCTGGTTTTTTCCAGCTCACACAACAAGTTAAGGACTTGAACAAAAATCATCATGAAAGCAATCAACCCAACAATACTGATAATGGGCCCGCACAGAATTAATAGAGCTCCTATCCAAATCATGATTTGGAATGCTCATAGCATCTTAAATAGAATCCAGGAATTTCATAATTTCTTACTAACCTATGATATTGATGTTGCTCTTGTCACCGAAACGTTTGCGACGCCTTGTATGAATATTAAGATCGTAAATTACAACTGTTACAGGTGTGACAGACTGAGTCACCGTGGTGGGGGGCCGCTATTTACGTTAAGCACTCCTTGCAATCATGCCTGATTAGCGAAGATAGAGGTAACGGCTACGAAGCTGTAACAGCTTCTGTTTTATTACCAAATTATGGCATAATTTATTTCATTGCATTGTATAACCCTCCACACATTCCTATTGATGAGCATAAACTCGCTGAATTGCTGCCTAATTCAGAACATATCATCTTAGCTGGCGATCTCAACGCGAAGAATGTAGAGTGGGGTTGCAGACGCACCAACAGAAATGGAGAACTTTTACTAGAATTTATTAATAATTATCCTATTTACTTTTATGCGCCTACTGAATATTCCTATCTTCCTGATGACCCTCGAAAAGGAGACACCCTGGATGTTCTTCTTACCACCACTTCAATCCCGATTTATCTTGATGTGAAAGTTGAATTAACTTCAGATCATGTGCCGGTCTTAGCTACGCTTGGTACAAATAAAAACACTGACGAAAGATTTAAAATCACTACGGACTGGAATAAATATTATAATTTCCTCTTTGAAAACCCTCCGGCTATTAAGCAACTTAAAACAAAATTTGATATTGACTATGCAATTGATGTTCTCAATAATAGTATACTTAGTGCATATAACAGGGCTACTAAGAAAATTCCTGCTGATAAGTACAGTGCTAGATTGCCTAGTAACATTAGAAACCTGATTTCACAAAGAAACAAACTGCGCAAAAGATGGCATATTGCCTGGGATCCTAGGATCAAAAAAGAGTTAAATAAACTGAACAGAGAAATAAAGAAAAGTATTTATAAACACAGGGATGAGTCTTGGAATGCAAAAATTGAAACATTCAATGAGCCAAATAATGCATTCTGGTCTTTTGCAAAGAATCTTCGAGGCAAAAAACCGAACAATAAACCAATTTACGGTGATAATATTATAGCTGTCACTAATAAAGACAAAGCCAATGTAATGGCTGACTTTTTAGAAAAACAATTTGTTCCTAACCAAGATCCAAGCGACCCTTTATTTTCATATGACACTAGATATTTTATTCAAGACTGGATTAATGGCCCGGGACCCAAAAACAAGACTAATTATACTTCACCTAATGAAGTTAAGGAAATTATCAAAAGAATGAAAAATAGAAAAGCTCCCGGTTTTGATAACATCACTAACGTCGCCATCAAAAAATTGCCTATTAATGTTATCACGAAATATGTCAGCATATTAAATGCCTGTCTTGAAAATAATTATTTCCCAGATAAATGGAAAACTGCTAAAGTAATTTTATTACCCAAGCCTGGTAAAAATGCTACCTCCCCGGAGGGTTACAGACCAATTAGCTTACTGCCCGGTCTGGGCAAAATCTACGAACGAGTTATCTATAAGAGAATCGAGCCTTACATGGATAAGATACCTCCTGAACAGTTTGGCTTCCGTAAGAAATTGTTTACGACCAAGCAGCTTGTCCGACTATGTGAATACATCGGTTCTGCACTTTTTAAACGTCAGAGTGTCGCCTTACTCATGCTAGACGTGGCGAAAGCTTTCGACCGCGTCTGGCATGAGGGGCTTATTCTCAAGCTTATATCCTTGGATTTTAACAGAGATCTGATATTACTCATTTATTCTTTTATTAAACACAGAAAATTCTTCGTAAATATTGGTAACGACAACTCTGATCCCAGAAGACTCAATGCTGGTGTAGCTCAAGGATCAATTTTGGGACCAATTCTTTTTATATTCTATGTTTCTGATTTCCCTAAAATTTGCACAGACTCTAATTTTTATTTAGGATGTTACGCCGATGATACGGCGCTTGCATACAAATCTCACAATCAAGAACTTGCCATTTCTAAATTGCAGGATAAAATTCCAGAAATTGAGCAATGGTGCACAAAATGGCGCATTGCCATCAATGCACAAAAATCCCAGCTTATAATTATTGGAAAAAGGCACTCCATTTGTTAACAAGTCCATTTGTTAATAAAATTAAAATCTTTAATGTTGAAGTTCCGCTTGTGAACAAAGCTACTTATCTTGGAGTTATTTTAAACAATAAATTCACATGGAAAGACCACATCCAAAAAGTAAGAGGCAAAACAGTTGCGGCTATCAAAGACCTTATTCCATTAATCGGAAATAATTCAAAACTTGACCTACGAAGAAAAAGACATATTTATACTGCCATTATTCTGCCTATCTTTTCTTACGCGTCTCCTGCCTGGGCGACTTATTCGAAAAATGAAATCAAGAAGTTGCAGATCACTCAAAACAAATTTTTAAGGCAAATCACCAATGCTCATTTTTATGTTTCCAATGAAACTCTGCACAGAGACTTAAAAATAGAGAATGTCGAGAATTTTCTTCATAATGCAAATCGGAAATTTTTTGATAAGGCGAGAAACTGCTCGTACATGAATCATTTCAAGGTTTTCGACTACACCGTATTTCCAGAAGACATTAAAATCAGACCATTAGCGGCCTTCCTTACCAGGGACACTAATTTTCCTACTTAAACTATCTTTCATGAAACTTCATCTTTTGTATATATTGTACATAAATTGTCGTATTATAACTCGTATTATTTTGTATTTTGTATTGTTTTTGCTCACTTTTTGTATTTTCCGTATGTATTAACTTATTGTTTTTTGTTAATATTTCATGATTTATCGTAACATACCTATCAGGAATAACTTTTACCCTGACACTTCACACATTGCTGCCTCTCCTGGTTTTGGGCTTTAAGTTCGATTCTCTGCTTGTGGCATCATGTAGTCACCCCCTCTTTTTTCATTTCCTATTGCCTCCTATCACTCGGTCCAGACACTTTTTATGTCATGTGCCCAATGGGCGTACTTGTCATGAGCCGGACACGTTGCATCACATGCAATATTTCGGCATAATTTGTAATGAATGAATGAATGAATTCTCATCTTTAATCTTTCCTATCCGCTTTTTGCTTTAGTGTTTGTATTGTGTATAAAAATTATAAAAACCAAAAAATTTTAAAATATAAAATACAAAAAAATTATAAAAACCTAAAAACTTATAAAAAAATTATGATACTTAAGTTTTTACTTTCTTATCTCTATCCCTAAGCTTTCTCGAGCCTGTGGCTCCCTCTATTGAGCATCAAGTAAATCACTTACGCCAAATTTTTCCTATTTCTGCACACTTTTAGTAATTCTGATGTGGAGGTAAATGGTTTTGAACCATAGGCACTCCGAAATTTTCAAATCATTGGCATTGGTCTCATCTTTAATCAATTTTAAGCAACCATTTTTCTTACTCCCTGCTTTATTTTATTTTTCAGCCATCATATTAGGAGCACCATCTGCAGTACAAGATGTATTATATTTTTTATTGGTATATTTTTGGTAGGGTACGAACTGCGCCAAATTTGATCGAAAATCCCCGTCCCCCTCTTTTCTAATCCACGAACTGCGCGACGTTTCCTGTCCCCATTTCTTTCCAAGAAGATTGGGTGCTACAAAAAGTCGTTTATCGCCATTAATGAGACATTCTATTGAGACTTCAAGCCTTTATTTTCGTTTATCAATATTGTAAAAATTGTGCATGTAAAATAAATATTAATTTAAAGTCTGGCGTGTGCTAAAAAATATATTTTAATACTAGAAACGTTTAAATATTTATTCTGTTTTCCACCTGATGTACTTTGGCATACATTTAATTTCTAATACACATTTAATTAATAAATTAATAATTATGAGCGTCAGCAGAATTTTCATAATTAACAATAAAAAAAATAAATAAATAAACTCCCTTATATTCGTATCCTGGGATTTTCAGTTCCCTTTTAATCCATTCCTTTTTCACATATTGTTGCACTGTACTCAAGTTTTCATGTATGTAGAATTTATATACTTTGTATTGTATTTATGCCAATTTATATTTAAATGATAATTTTTACAAATTCTTGCATCATAACTCTAGTTAACAGAAGATGTTTCTAACACGTTGGTAAAGCTTAACCTTCAGCATGCAGCTTATTTTCTAACCTAGTTTCAGGCTGAATTATTTGTAAAATTAATTATTTGAAATGATTTGTTAACAAAGATCGTCGCTGAATCACGCTAATAATATTTCTAACTGTTTTAATTTGTAATGCAACGAGTTCATGTGATTTATAATGTAATTCATTTATAATTTTTTCAGCAGTAATGAAATTAATAGCAGATACTGATAATGATATACATTTAGATTAAAATGATTTAGATTGCCATTGCCTTCTTCACTCATGCTTTTATGCTACATTCCTAATATTTCATAATGGCATACAGGTAAATTTAACTCATTCACTAAACATGTAAATCTCTAATTCAGCCCACTCTTGTTCTTATGTGTGCTGTATCTTCTATTTTCTTTAATATATTGTTCAGCCTAATTTCAAAGGGTCTTGCGGAAAAGTGACTAAACATTGGTAGTTCGACCCGAGTTTCTAGTCCCAGTGATCCCCCAGCTCTTTCTTTTTTTGTACTTATTTACTGTGTAAATATGTAGCGTAAAAATACTTTTGTAATTTATTCTTTAAAAATATTGCAAAAATTTTCACCTTTACCTTAGCATATCTTTTTACAAATCCCTCTAGTAAGAAAAAATAAGGAAAGAAATTAACTCGGTTTCGGTGATTGATACCTCGGTGCAAATTATATGTAACATTTTCCCAAAAGCATAGAGTTTATATGGATATCAATAAATTAAGGATTATTTCTCCATCTAATTTACTTAACATGTTTATTCCAAAATTTTCTTTTCACACTGTAGCGCTTAACTTTATGAATTTTCTATGATCATTCAATTTCTCTAGCCATGGCAACTTTGCATACTTTCTGACAAGTAGTTATATTTTTAACCACTGTATTTTAATTCCTGTTGACTATCAGTACATTATTGACTTGTTTCATAAGTGCAACTTTTATTTTATACGCAAATCTACGTAAAATAGCCTTAAAACTTCAGTTATGCAGATACCTGATCGATTGCTTGTTTTAGATTGAATGAAATTAAGCTTAAGGATATTGTTAATTAGCTTGTTATTAATTTAATTATACATTTCTAATTAATTATATTCAGATATTTCCAAGTATATTACTCAAACGTTTGCATCCCAATTTTTAATTTTTGGTTAAAAAATAAACTTTTATTTATTGAGAGGCCTGATTGATTATATTAATTTGCAGTATTGTTTATCTTATTCCTTTCTTCTATATAAATCTTAGAAAAACTTCTTAGCATAATAATTTTAATTTATTTAGAATTTATACGTCAGTGCTCCAAATGCATAGTAATGTTGTTATAATAGATTTCATGCTAAGCTTTTTTTAAATTTAACTAAATTTAATTTCTGCAAGCATTTACATGATTACTTTAATTAACAAAAAATATTTTTAGCACACTTGGATATGGAATAATTTTTTGCACTCTATTAAATTTTCCAGTCTAGTTCAGACATCTTGACTATTATTGATGTAATTTATTAAAAATATAATTTGTATGCTTTATAATTATTTAATTTATGATATTGTTATAATAAATGATGTTTGTAATGCTAATATGTATGTTCACCAATACCTTTTATTTTCTTTGTTAGCTCTCGCATTTGTTACTGTTATTCAAGTAATTAGCCTGCTTGTTAAATATTTTTAACTTGTTCTTGTGATATGTAATTCTGTTTATTTATTTTTGTTTTCCTCTTGGCTACTATTGGCTTCGAAAAGTTAAATTGTAACCCTGTAGGCAGCAGGGCAAAGAAATTTTGACTGGCGCAGTTGGACTATAGCTCGACCCGGGGGGGGTTTCATTAGCGCAGTTGGAGTACACCCATATTTTTTATATCTAAGTAATTTTGTAGCTTACTATAAATATTTTAGGAGGTAGTGGTGCTTTCTAATGATTTACAGAAGAACATTTCTTCGGCAAAATCCCACTTATGAATATATCTTACATAAGTTACAAGTACGGCCTCACTGTCTCTCCAAGTTGGTTCATCCCATTTGTACCGAAATTTTTTTTTTCAGCTTTTCAACAAGTCGTGTTTCAATATCCTCATTTAATCTTTCTTCTGCAAATAGTATTTTTATTTAGTGGCATAACTTTAACGTCATTGTCATCTTTTTCTAGAACAGTTTTCAATGCTGATATTGATGGTTTGATTCAATTCTCCCCTATAGTACGGCTTTTCCCAGATTAAGCGATGAGTAATGAAATTTGATAATAGCCTCAAGAGGACGATTAACATTTGCATTATGAGCAGTAAATAGAGACTTTAATATTACTCTTTTTTCAAAAATTTTCCTTAAAGTGTGAAAATAATTCAAAATCTGAATTAATATCAGCATTATGTTTCGCTTTCAAATGTGCCTCAAGACGACCTAGTTTCATTGATTTGTTGGTCAGGCATTATTGGCATAAAAGACAAAAGTTGACCGTTTAATGGACCAGGTATGAAACCAAATTTTAAATATGCCTCCGAATACCGTCGAACATTTTTTTCTTGCTTGCACCCCTCATTTCACTAAGGGCTGAAAAAAATAAATATAAGATCAATATAAACATAGCTGAAAGCAGCTGCTGCTGCCATTCAAGGGAAGAATAATATACCGGTTGCCATTCCTATAGTAAAAAATAAAATAAATTCGTTGGCTGAAATGTGCGAGAAACGTCTGGAAAGCATAATGTGTCAGTTATTTAAATGCCTTTAAAAGCATTTAAATGTCCACGTCTACAGCGAGAATTCTTTATAAAATATTTAAAATGCACCGCAATTTAAAAACTTTTTTTACGTATACATCACTTACATTTTTCTTTATTTTGGGGAATAAAAAATGAAATTTCGAAAAATTTTGACTTCATGAAACATATTTAGAACGTCCTTTATCCCCTTAAACTCTGGACGAGTCCATTTTCAAAATGCCCCCTTAACAGTCGCATTGCCCCCTTGTGGGGCGTGGGCCCGACGTTGGGAAACACGGGGCTAAGTCATTCTTTTGTTCGACTCCTCGCCGACGCGAGCCTCATGAAGGGGGTTCAGGGCAACACCTCCTTCTATAAGGAGGTGTTGTTCAGGGCCGCCGCTACCATGTGTCCGGTGTGTTCAAAACACACAGGCGGCCGACTATGAGAGGCGGCCACGGACCGCCGATTTTTAAGCAAAAAATCATACTCACCGAGTTTTATTGAAAATAAATCTTCCAAAACATAAACTCATCAAGCTTTAATAACGAAAATAAGCCGAACTTATGTCTTCGCAAATTTGTATTGTATTACAGTATTGTAACAACATAAGGAAATAAACACTTGAGTCGTCAAATTTTGTTCTTTATTGGGTTATGGAATATACGCCGATGCAGCAAAGAATTGATGATTGAAAAATATTACAGCGGACCAAACTAATAATTGGGGTTATTAGTTCCTGAAAATGACCAATTGTTGGTTAATACTTGCTGTGGCAAACAGTGGCACTCCCCCTATACGAGGAGGGCGTTCTTCCCCCCCTCCTAGAGACTCGACCAAAGAAAGTCTAAGTAAAGAAGGAAAGGCTCCATACACGTAATGTAAACCAGTTTGTCTTCTATGCCGCTAGAAAGAAGAGGGACAATTCGCCAAGGGATTTGTGATGTACCTGACCAAGATTTTCCACCTCCGCCACGTGTACAAGAAATTGAGGAACACGGGTTAAGATGAATCGTTCTTTGACTTTTTGCGATAATTTAAACTCGAATTTTCGTGCTTTTTTGCTTTACTAGTTGAACTTGTGTTATCCATATCGCGGTTTGATGTCTGATTTTATATCTGTCAATATGTAGTAAAAAAAAATTGGAGTCACACAGCTTGATAGCACTCTTGATAAACGTGACCGTCGAACCTGTTCGAACTTCGACATCAGCTTCGAGCTTTGGGGCTTTTGGGCGACAGATATTTCACGCATGCGCAGTTGTGTCCCTTTTCGTTCGGAGAGAGCCACTCCTGCTGCTGCGAAGCTTTCCTTCTTAACAATACATGTTCTTTGACTCGACAGACGAAAAGGAGACATCAACAAGCGCATGCGCAGATATATTTAGCTGCGCCTTAATTTTCTTACAGTTGCGTTGTAAATTTGTAGTAGATGCGAAGAATAGACCACTGCAATTTTGAGGTAACAAATTTTAATTTTAGTTTAAACAACCCCGTGCGATCGCATAGTTTTGCCGATTTTGCGTGTGCGATGTGAAGATGTTATATTTTAATGAATATACTGACTTTTTGTACTTTGTACTTTAAAAAGTGTTACCGTTTTGTTACATTGACACTTACATACTTTTTACCAAAAACGTGCGTAGATTCAGTGCAGTTTTGTATACTGCTATTTAGGTTTTCATTTTCGACCCTTAAAAATGTCTGCCAGAAAAACTAAAAGACTGTCAGGTTATCAATATAAACAAAAGAGGAAAGCTAGGCTTGAAGAACAGCAACAACAAAGCGGTGCCTTAGAAAAATATTTGAAAACTGGAAGTGATAATAGTGATATTATAAGTGACAATTCAACAACAGAAATTTCAAGAAATGTAAGTAATAATGACAATGTAAATATTGTAAATTTTAGTGCATCAACTTCTGTGGGTACCGGGTGCCTAAGAGATGAATCTGTAGTGTGCTGGGAAGCAGGGAAAGACATTTCATTTACTGAAAAAAATCATGATTTTGATAATCACGAAGAAGAGAAAAGGGAAGAATGGGAGAAGGAAAACGTAGAGCTGACAACTGAAACAGGTAAGGACATGGATGCTTTAACTACTTTTAAATCTTTAGAAAAAGACGACGCTCTTTGCCTAGTTTCTGACGATCCTGGTAAATGGCCTATAAACCTAACCTACAGTCAGGTACAATATATAATTGAAAATTTCCCAAGTCAAGTTCAAAACATAGCATTTCCCAGAGATGAGCAAAATAAAAAATTTTCAGAGTCATATTTTTACCGTACTTTAAGCAATGGTGAAAAAATCCACCGTCCTTGGTTATTATATTCTTTATCTTTAAATAGTGTTTTCTGTGCTCCATGTAAACTATTTTGCACCGATGTCACAGAGAAAAAGGAGCGTATATATGGTAAAGAAGGAGTGAACGATTGGCAACAGTTATCTTTAATCTTGAAAAGGCATGAGAGCAGATTAATCCACATTAAATATACTAAACAAATGCATGATTTGAGTGTAGCACCGAAAAAGGGTACGACAATCGACTCGTCCAATCAGCGATTATACGAACTGGAAAAAATCATTGGCGTGCCGTTATTGAAAGATTGATGCTTATTGTCAGATATTTATCTCGTCAGTGCTTGGCCTTTAGGGGTTCCACAAAAACTGTTTCAGCCAGATAATGGAAATTTCCTTCAATTGACTCAAATGATTTCCAAATTTGACGCAGTTCTTTCCGAACATTTACGTAGAATACAATCCAAAAATTACAAAAATGCGCCTCACTATCTAGGTTGGGAACACCAAAACGAAATGATTAAGTTATTGGCAACAACTATACAAGAACAAATATTAGACAGAATACGAGAGGCAAAATATTTTTCTATAATTTTAGATTGTACCCCAGATATTTCACATACTGAACAAATAACTGTTATAATTCGATGTGTTCCTTGCGTCCCACCAGTTAAGATTTATGAACATTTCTTGGGATTCTGCCCAATTACAGATACAACTGGTTAAGGATTATATGAATTTATAGTAAAAAACCTTCAAGAGCTAAAACTGGATATGAATAATTTACGTGGACAAGGTTATGACAATGGGGCTAATATGCGAGGACTACAGAAAAAAATTTTGGACGCTTGTCCCCGTACATTTTTTATTCCTTGTATAGCTCACAGTTTAAATCTTGTTGTGAACGACGCTGCTAAAGTAAGCTTCGAAACAGTTCTTTTCTTTTTTACTTAATTCAGGAATTGTACGTTTACTTCTCAGCATCAAATTATAGATGGAGTATTTTATTAGCGCATATTCCGAAACTTACATTAAAGCCATTATCAGATACAAGATGGGAAAGTCGTATAGAAGCAATCACACCACTTAAAACACAATTAGGTGAAATATATGATGCTCTAGCAGAATTAAAAGATGCTTATCCATAAGCTCAGCAATTTCCTGCTCCCGGTCAGCTTTATTCAACTTATGATCTCATATCTTTACCGTAGAACATTCCAAGTAAAGTGTGGAAATGCAATTTCCTACAGTGGTGTCCCGCAAGGAGCAGTCCTCGCTCCCTGTCTTTTCAATATATTTATAAATGACCTCCCAAATCCCTTGGATTCCAAGATTCTAAAATACGCCGACGACACGGTCGTACTTACGGATTCTGTCAGCCCGCCTCTTGCAATAGAAAAACTGCAATTCAAAGTAAATATCGTTACGAAATGGTGCGAGGATTGGAAAATCAACTTAAATTCTAGTAAATGCTGTGTTGTGCTTTACAGACGCTACAGGCAGAATGTAATTGTTAATACTGATATCAAAATTAAAAACGATACAGTTCCGATGGCTGACTCCTATAGTATAACTTATCGATAAAAATCAAAAGAACACTGTATCTGTCCTTAATCAGACCGATTATGTTATACGCAGTGCCAGCATGGGCGACAGCTAACAAGACTGAGCGTGCTAAACTAGACATAATAAAAAATAAAATACTTAGAGCGATTGTGAACTCACCGTGGTTTGTGAGGAACTCTCAAATTCAGGAGGATCTGAATGTGAAGGCCATGTATAAACAAATTGTGATCACTTCACATAATTTCTTTGAAAGCCTTAGAACCTCTTCCTACGCTTCTATTAGAAGCCTGTGCGATTATGACCCTACTGTTGAATATGTGGTCAAAAGACCCCGCACCATACATCACAACTCGTCTTGGTAGTTGTATTTATGTAAATAGTTTTCAGCTTTTTTCTGTGTTTTATAATTACGACTTTTGTTATTTTTGAATGCAACATCTGCCACCACGACTAGGAATGCCAGTCCCAAGCTCTGAAAGTTTTTTACGCCTCCGGGTGACAGATGTACATAAAGTACATCTCTTTTATTTTACTACCGTGATTGGCCTTTGGCAACTCTGAACTTTTGGTAATAACTCTGTGTAGTTGAAACCAAGTGCGAGCGAAAGCAATTGGATCGGAAAAGATGATGCAACTAGGGATATAACTAGGAGAACTTTGGCAAAGTCACTAAGTAAAAAAATCAGTACCTTTAAATTTATATTTTCAACAATAATCTGGCATGCAATTCTTAATAAAGTCAACGTAGTGAGTAAACTTTTACAGTCCAAAATTAAACATTAAATCTTCAGCCGAAGCCCTAGAAAATTTAAAAGACTACTTTGTTGAAATAAGATGTGACGAACATTTCAAAATATTTATGGATGCTGCAAAACAAATTGCTGCCGAAGTTGAACTAGAAGCAGAATTTCTTCATCCAGCAGCAAAACGCATTGGAAGAAGAAAAAGAAATTTTGATTACGAACACGAGAATGAAAGCATTTTAGATCCAGAGAGTTCTTTTAAAGTCAACTTTTACTTTAAAATTTTGGATGCAACAATTGGGGCTATAAATGAGAGATTTCAATTATTATACCAACATATTAACATCTTTAAAATTTTATATAATATACCCGAATATGGCGACCTTAAAGACAATGAACTGTGTCGAAGCGGAACAGACCACTGTGCCGAAGCGGAACTAGCCTTGAAAGACAAGAAGCTAAATCATAGCGACATTAACGGGGCGGAATTATTCGAAGAAATTAAAGCTATGCAACCCCATCTTAAAACTAATATGAATACAATTGGAATTCTTGAATACATACTAGAAAATAATTTATCGTCATTTTTTCCCAATTTAACCGTACTAATTAGAATTTTCTTGATCTTACCGGTCACTGTTGCAACTGGAGAACGTTCATTCTCCAAGCTCAAGTTGATAAAAAACTATCTTAGATCATCCATGAGTCAGGAAAGATTATCGGCTTTGGCAACTCTTTCTATTGAACACGAATTGTGCGATACCATAGACCTTAATAGTGTGTTAAAAAAATTTTCGGAAACAAAATCTCGGAGAGTGCAATTTTAACTTTTATCCTAAAAACAATTTGAGAAGTGTTTTAAAGCTCCCAGGTTCTTTTTTTCACCATTATAAGGTAAGTTTTTTTTAAAAACCCGTTTGATTTAGTTCCCACAATTTTACTAATTTTTCTTTATATTTTTAAAACGATTTCGTTAAAAATTATCTCTATTTTATATTAAGACATTGAGTTTTGAAGTTTTATAATTGAAAACAAATATTTTTAAGACAAATTTGCTGAAAAATTATTCTTTGGAAAACCGTAGAAATTTACATAAATTGTATTCCATTCCAACGATCTTCATTTTGTACTCTAGAGGAGGGGGGGGCGGGGCGGCGAAAATTATGTGGGCACACAGGCGGCCATCACCCTAGCGGCGGCCCTGGGTAAACTGAAAGTAATCTGACCTATCTGTGTTGCACCTGCTCTGATTTCGCGCGTTTAAAAACTGTAGTTTCATTCAATTGCGAGACGATTTTCTGGAGGTCGCATATCCCAAATTAATTTTAATCATACATATTTGTTTTCTAATAATGCAAATATTTAATAATTTGTGTATTTATATATATAATTTTAGTCAGTTTTCTATACCATGTGCAGCTCCCGGGCAACATTTGCTGAAAAAGAATAAATTTTCTAACTGGAATGGCAGAAATAAAGTGTCAACTCCACTGCAGAAAATTCAGTCAAGAAACCAAATATTCATCAGTTCTTTTACTTAAAAAAGTCTAAATGATCTGCTGTTCCAAGGCCAAGATTTTTTTTAATGTCTTTTATTTCAGTTTTCCTTTTAAATTCTATATTTAAATTATCCTTTATGTAATATGGCTTCTTGTGCTGTAGCAACGTGCCGTAACACTTATAGAAATACGAAAGGAAGAGATATTGTATTTCATGCTTTCCCAAAGGACAATTTGCTTTTGTCGAAAGAATGGATACATAAATGTTGAAGGCAGGATTCTATTAATGTGAAAAAAGCAAGAATTTGCGGCGAACATTTTCTGTGCGGTGATTATGAAGATGACATGAGAAATCGCTTGCTTGGATTGCCGCAAAAGAAACTGTTGAAATGCAATACTGTGCGAAAGTAAATTTATCGTGTACAGTAAACGAAATAACATCAAGAAATCGGAGACATTTGAAAAGAAAACTAATACAGAGTGCTTTTGAAAGACTACACGAATTAATTTATTCTGAGGCCGAGAACGAAATTGAAGCTGACAATAATAAATCAAATGTGAATGATTTTGAAATAAAATTCACAAGTGACAAAGCCCTAAGTCACAATAGGCCCACCAGCGGCCGAGCGGTAAAGTCGCTGAACACTGGTAGTTCGGTCCGAGGTTCGAATCCCGCGAATGGACTGGCTGCATGGGTGTTTTCGTGGTTTTTCCCATGTGTAACGTGTATACGAGCCAGTTTCCCTTAGAAAGTCCTCCACGAAGGCATCTCTCCCCTCAGGTAGATAGCCCTAGTGTACTTTGCCATAATTAAATACACCACACCACACCTAAGTTACAATATCTCTGAATGACCTAAGTGTACAGATAAACAAGAATGTATTGATAATTTGAAGAACAAAATAATATCCTTAGAAAATTGTAATAAAATATTGAAAAATAGAGAAAAGAAAAATTTTATAGAATGTTTGCTCAGCGACAAAGTTGGTGGACGATATCTAGAAAGAAATTTGTACTGGAAATTCAGAAATTAAAATCTCAAACAGCGAAATTTAGGAAAAAACAGCACAGATCGGAGAATTTCGAAAAACGTCTAAAGCATATTTTTACAAAGACGCAGATTAACGCATTGCTAGAAGCGAAGGAAAAAATCAGGTGGACTAGTGAAGATATTTGACGTTGCATTGTCATAAGAGCTCTGAAGAATACGTTTCTTAAATAGAAATGCATATGTTTCAGGGCCGCCGGAAGCGGGCCCGCAAGGCCTTCTTTGCAGACGGGCGCCGACCAAGGGAAGGGCGCCGACCAGCGAACGACACAGAGCATTTTTTTTTAATGCAAAAAAATGTGCATTTATCGGGGAATGTTCCTTGAATGCTTACACAGGACAGGGACCATGGGAGTCCGCGCCCCCTCCCAACACCTCCTAACAGAAGGTATTGCCCCTCCCCACCTTTCCCCTCCAGCTCATTCATCAATGCCTTGTCACCCATCCGTCAATCGTCAGGGATATTCCATTTTCGTATTTACTGAGTCACTGAGTGGTTGGCGAAGAAAATTTTCGATGCACAATAACCTTACTACTATTGGAAAAGAAAAGTCCATTTGATGAAGTACGTTCTTATTTTATTTTACTTAATATAATTTATATTATATTTTTATTTAAAATGTATACAGTGAAATACGTGTTTTTTTTCTTGAAAATTTCTGTGAGGACGGGAAGGGGGGAACGGATTTGCCCTTTCTATCAGGGAAAATTTGCCATTTTGCCATATGTAAGAATGAACACAGGCACCAACTTTTCATTTTCTTCACGGGAGTTGGAGGGAAGGGCAAGATTTTGCATGGACGAAAACGCAAAACTCTATAGAGCAGTGCTTCTCAACCTTTTTTTACCGGTAAAACCTACGAAAAAATTTCGCGGACCAGTGTGTTTTTTCCCTCCCCCCCCCGAAAAAAAAACTTTACAAAGTATTCAAGAATTACTACATAAGTGAGTTGTAATATTATTACCATTTGCCTACAATCATATTTAAATATATGTGCCTTTCGTTTCCTTCTTACTCATCCTGGTTATTGATTTTTAATATACCTATAGTTAAAGAAATAGTAGTTATAGCACAGTATTAAACTCCATGGTTATTAAAAACTTACGCTGATGTATAGTTTTCAGTTGTCCAAACACGCAGAAGAATGTAAGCAAGATAAAAACTGAAACCTACCCTAAGACGCCTTAAACAATACGATAGATATTCATCGTTCAAGTAATCAGCAATACTCGAGGCAGACAGGAGCACACTAGCTGGTGTACTAAGTGTACGGCACGGCAATTTATAAAAGGCGATTAGGTACCTAGTTGCCAGGTTGTTATATTTTTATCACCGATCATATTATTTTATAAACTAGTGAGCTATTGTTATTGTAATGTGGGTGCTGTTGTAATACCGGTAATTTCGGTTTTCGACAGATAGCTGGATATTTCGCTATCTGGACACTTGTATAGAGAGTTTATTTTCTATTTCGGGGGGGGGAGGAGGTTGCCGGTGTTTATAGTCTAAGTCCAAATTCTCAACATTTATACAATTTATTTAATGACTAGACTCCCCAATTATGGTTTGTTCGCGCCATGGACCTTATAAGAAATAGACAAACCCAAACGGGTTTTCTCCCTCGTCTGATTCCCTGCTGGCTGTCACCTTGATCACATCCGGAGGAGTAGGGACGACTTGCAGAAATTTAACATTGGTTGCCTATTGCAGCGTGTATAATTGTCAAGAAAAAGCTGGTTGTAGCGCCTCATTTCACAAATTAGAATTTCTACATACTTTTATTTTTGAAATTGAGATTGATTTTTAAAAATTTAGCATATTTATCAAGCATAATTAACGTTCCAAATAATTATAAAGCTATTGCATGGTTTCAGGGCTGGATAATTTTTTAGCATTTCCTATGTTGTAAGGAAATTTGTAACTACTTCTTTTAGAAAAACATATTTTAAATCTGAACTAATAGAAAATTTCAAACAAGCAATTTTCTCTTGCAATTTTCATGCTTTTATTGATGTAAATAAGTAAAAAGTACTAAAATATTTAAAAACGAATTTTTGAAAGTTTTGTTTAAAATTCTAAATTGTGCTGCTTTTTTTAAATTATAGATGAGTATTATAGCATAATTTCTATAAAGGAATTTTATTTCACTTATATTTCATAATATATCACAGTGATAAACACTTTTGACTCCTTAAAAGTTTTTTATACATTTAATTCTAATATTAAAATTGTATTTAACCGTACTAATTAATTTTGCTTGTATTTTATAGCGATTATTTTGTAAAATTTATTTTTAGTTCTGTATAACATTTTTTTATTTACTGTTAATTTAATTTGTTAGCCCAAAGCGGTGGTAGCTTAGAAAGGCTGTTAGTTTCGAAGCGGAATTTTGCGCTGTTTTACTATAAGTGTCCGTGTCTCCTTGCAAATTGTTGTTACCAAATATTATCGCCCTGTATTATATGTAAAGAAATTAAATAATGAAGAATCTGCATGAATACATGTATGTTTCTTGCACTGTGACAAAAACGACAGTATCTAGAGCCATCAAATTTTGAATAATGTAATCCTCCACCCCATGGGCATCTGGACGGCCGAATTTCGAATTTGTTTTAATCTATTTCATATTTTGTAAAACTTTAGCAAATTTTTTATTAACAAACTCAACGAGTTCAAAGCGAGCGAGCACTGTACGGAAAATAACAGTTTTATCTCCAGTGCGGAAATTCTAAAGATATGCTGTATTCAAATGTATGTGGTTTACGAAGAACATGATATTCAATAAATATAGATAACACACAAAACTTTAAATAAAGGTTCCTTTTGGGCGTAATATAAAATCTGAGTACTTCTAGATTTTATTTTATCTTTTTTTTCCCTTCATTAAGCTCAGAAAATTTTATGCTCTGAATTTTATGAATTATTAAAGTAACTAATCCACTTTAATGTTAATAACTTAATGATCACATAATTAAGTAAATATGATGTTTTTGTAATGTTATTATAGTTTGGAAACTCATTGCCTGAAAATGTTCATTAAATTAAAAAAAAAAATTAAAAAAAATATCAGATCTTGTTTAATTTTACCTTATTTATTTCAAAGCATCACGTACTATCAATCTTATTTAATTTTACTTTATCTTTACGCGAAATAAAGTTCATAAATTTTGTGCTTAGAATTTTTACCGTTTTAACAAAATAAAGATGTTTGTACAAGAATTACGCGGAAAAAAATGCGCGAAATGCAGTTAAAAAGTGCTTTTATGAGATAGATTAAATCCTATTTGGAAAAAACTGTGGCTTTCATAATCTCATCACTATACAATATATCCCATTTAATAATTAAAAAGAGTTATGTGATACAAACGCCATAGATTTCAGTGTTAAAATTAAGCAGATCGTCCCTACTCTTTCTTGCCGACATGTCGGTGACGCGCGCTCCGCCTACTGGGTTAGTCTATCTCTTATAGGTCCATGGTTCGCGCACGCTTTTGTACAGAAAGACAAAAGGCATATAAAAAGCCGCTTGAGGACCTTACCCTAGGCGCATTTGACCGCGTCTGGCATAGAGGACTTATTTTTAAGCTCATCAATTTGAATTTTCCACGGGAAATTATTTTCATCCTCAGCTCATTTTTGAACTCCGGAACTTTTTCAGTGCGGCAAGGAGATTCCAGTTCAAACCCACATCAAATTTACACTGGTGTCCCACAAGGAAGTATCCTTGAACCAATATTTTATATTTTATACGTAAATGACTTCAATTCGTAAATGACCAAAATTCAGTCAAGACCCTAATATTATGTTAGCATGCTACGCGGATGACACCGCCATCATCGCGAAGTCCAGACGACCAAACCACGCCTTGGAAAAGATTCAGCAGATTATTCCTAATACTGAAGCATGGTGTCAACGATGGAAAATTCAGATCAACCCGGAGAAGTCAAAAGTTTTAGTTATCAGAAAATTCAAGACCACAGACCCCCTCACCTGTAATGTTACATTCTTCGGGAAAACAGTCCCTACTGTAAGTACGGCAAAATACCTAGGAGTCATTTTAAATCGATCGTTTACCTGGAATACACACATAAACAGTGTGTGTGGAAAAGCGTACGGCATTGTGAAAAAGCTTTACCCTCTACTTTCTAAGGACTCTGGATTAAACCTTGCACGCAAAAGAAGGCTTTTCACTGCAATTGTCAGGCCTGTTATCATATATGCCTCCTCGGCCTGGGCAAGTGCTAAGGCAAGTGAAATTCATCGGCTCCAAGTTCTGCAAAATAAGATCCTGAGAACCATCACTAACGCCCCATACTATATTAGAAATGAAGATTTACATCGCGACCTTCATATTGATTATATCAAGGACTATATCCAAGATAAATGGAAACTTTTTCAGGAAAGCAAAGACCAACAGTACAGCTAACTTTGGGTATATTCTGAGCTACGAAATCATCCCGGACGATTTGCTCATCCGACCTTATGCTGCACACTCAATTAGGCAAGCCAATAATTAAGTGTTACTCGTCTGTACTCCATGCTGACGCTCCGTGTGCATCTTTCCATATCATCTTTTCTGACAAGGATTCCAATCTAGATTTCGACCAATCACAGTGAAGTGCTACAAGCACAGGCTACGAGCATCTCGGCTTTGGAGACTTTGGAGTAATTACTCTGGACTTGGTCTTGGTTGGACCAGTGTTGCAAATAGCTCGCGTCAGCTCCTGAGCCCAGGCGAAAATTGCGCCGTAACCCCCTTTTCTCCCTGTTATTTCTCCCCTCAAAGGAAACTCAATCAGGTATTTTCTAATACCAGGCTCCGCATGGAACTCCTTGCATGACTGGGAAGTATTGCTCCGGCAATAGAAACCCAGTACAATACAGTACATCTCAGTATCGCAGTACCCTAGGCACGTCATCTGAGATGGCCGAAGTAAAGAACTGAAGTTTTATATTCAGTTATTTTCATTAAACGTTGAGAAACTTTATTAAATTTTTAATATTAAGTTGGCTTCTGGGGCTACACCCAAGGACAACTAGATATCTGCAGGCCTCCTCCATCGATTTGTGACGCCACAAGCGAAGGCGATCGACATATATTTATGTCACTTTTTATTTCAAACACAAAAGTCAAGTGAAATTAATTTTTACAACTTAATATTTTGAATTTTAGGAATCTTTTTTTTAGAATTTTGGATACTGCTTGGACATCATTAAACGAAAGATATGATGCAATGAAAAATCACTGCGATAATTTTAGTTTCCTGGGTAATTTATCAGAAATCGATAACGCAAATTTCAAAATAAAATGTGATAAATTAGAAAAATTGTTACAGTGTGATGACAATAAAGATATTAGCGCAGAAGAACTCTATGACGAAATAGTAGCTTCGAAAGACATTTTTACAGCCGGTATGAATGACCCATTCGATATTTTGAACTTAATTGTGTCAAATAAATTGTGCTTCCCGAACTTGAAGATCGTACTGAGCATTCCTGTTAGTGTTGCTAGTAGCGAAAGATCATTCTCCAAATTAAAATTGATCAAGACAGATTTACGTTCAAGTATATCGCAGGAAAGACTCATAAATTTAGCTTTGATTGCCATTGAAAAAGAAATCTGTAAAGAAATAGGTGGAAAAGAAATTATAGAAAAATTTGTAAATATAAAATGCAGAAAAATAAATTATTCTCAATAAATTGTTAAAATCAATTTCAACAAATGCTTTCTTCAAAATTTTCTTCTCCTATACAAAAATTTAGAAAAAAGGGGGGGGCGACTTCAGCTATTTTGCAGGCGGGCGCCGGATAACCTTGCGCCGGCGCTGATATGTTTTTTCCCAAAGAAAAGCAACCCAAAAGGCAAAAAAGTGAATTGTTTCGAATGTGGTAGCCAATAAATAATATTTCAACAACTTGTAGTTGCACAGTGACTGTACAAGTAAGCATATATAATATGTTTTGATTTGAAATATTTCTAGATGACATTTTAGAAGTTAACAGCGTAAAGCATATTTCAAATGAGAACTAATTTAAGTTATTGTTAAAGTTATTTTTATTGTATCCTGTGTTATTATTGATTCGATTTTGTGCTAGCTTAGCATTTAAATAAAATATAATAGTATAACATTAAAGTTGTTTTGTGTAAATTAAGATAACAAACTTAATGCATTTATTTAAATGTAATATTGACGTAAGCCTAAGTTACAAAATTATTAAAAAAATATACGTTATTATATTGAATCGGGAGAAAAATATGCCAATGTAAAATTACAATTAGGCTGAAACTCAAACTTAGATTAGCAGAAATTTTGAAAACCATGCTAATTTAAGATTGTTTTTTGATTAATTTTAAATAGCTGTTATTATAGTTATCTTAGAAGCAGTAGTACAGTTCTCTTAGTTAACATGCAGATAAAGAAATGAGTAGAAATAAACAGACATTTAAAGGGAAAAAAAAAAAGGAACTTTATGCTAAGAGTAGCGCATTTTATCTGTTATTTTAAAATTGAGTAAGTACTATTAAATTTTTTAATGTTCAGTGTAAAATGCATACTGCAGTAACATTGTCTCTTCCAAATTATAGCTATCTTTCACACACAGCTCATTTTAAACGCTGTTTCTTCAGATTTAAAACGCTAATTTCTATGTTGACAATTGCATCTCCGCGCTCAGTGTCATCATAGCTACGTCATCACTCCCCGCTGCCTGTTTCAGGGGGAAAAGCTCTATGAGCTGGCCCTTCTCTTTTAAGTCCTGGTTTGCAGGTACCCTCGGGTACACTAAAATATGTCCTTCTTTAGGACACCTTCGAATGCTACGGAAGATGACACGGATTTGAACAAATCTTTTAGATCATCGAAATCGCAGAAATTTAGAAAAGAAGTTTTTATCAAATCTCCCAAAAAGAAAGTCAAGAAAGTTAAAACCACCAAGAATGATCAGAAACTCTACTTGACGCCCTGATGACCAGATATAACGTGGATAACATACATGAGATAAATAATGAAGAAAAAAACAATATTAGCAGGTGAAAACAATATTAGCGTGTGTTAAAATATATACATTTTTCTAGTGTGAAATAAAAATGTTAAAAATCATCGAGCTAAGCTATCATCGTTTTATCTGCAGCAAGCCAAAAATGGCATCCATAGACGAAAGCCATAACCTGTACGCCAGACGCAGTCAAAAGCTCTGACCACTTCTAGCGTCAGGATGGCAGTACCCATTTTATTGTGCAGCGCGCTTCCGATGAATTCTGTGATTCTCACAAGTTGTGTTGTTATGGACAGTTCCTTACGGAATCCATTATGCACAATAATGCAGGCAAAATAAAAAATAATCAGCAGAATGTATTATTTCATAGGTATAGAAACTTACAGTGTGTTTTGATTTGATGCAACTTATTTTGAATTTTCGGGTTACTTAAATTAATTTATTCATTAATATATATATAGAAACTTCTATGCATTTTATTAGGTGTATTTAAATGCCAACGGTTTTGAATATTGTTGTGAATTGTGACAGATGCATATAAATATGCTTAAATAGTTTTAAATTATGTGTATGTAGCTCACTGCATTAAATAACTCGTGTTACACATGGAAAAATGGCCATGCAACCAGCCTTTTCTCCAGGAATTGAAGTCAAACCACCAGTGTTCAGCTGATGAGCCTTGTCAATTACTTAGAATTTGAGCCTATTGTACTGTTAATATGGTACATGCCAGAAATACAATATCATTAATACACGGGATACATATAAATAATAAGAAGGACTAACAACACCGCAGAGTACAGAAAGCAACATAGAAGTCCACAATTCATTTGGCGAGCAAATTAAGTTGTATTATTATACTTAAGGCTATCAGTTCTGGATAATTTAGTTACAGTAATTTTGCAAAGATAGTAAAGCAGTTCCTTCAGCAATATTAATTTTCTAATTATTAAGGCTTTTTTCTTTCATATTATTTGAAAACAGAGTAATACAGAGCATGCATTTAAATGCAATCAAAATTTAGGAAATGTATGATTTAAGAATATAGAAACGTTTAAAAAACAAATATGCTAAAATTCTTGTAAAATATAAAATTTCATTTTCTATCTGTACTTATAATTTGTTATGATTTGTATTATGAATGAATAATATAACTTAAGCAAATATTTTATTTATTATAGTTTTAAAATTTGCATTCCATTACTATACAGTGCACCATGATATATTTCATACAAAATTTCCTTTATAAAATTAAGATCCATATTTACTAAGATTTTGTGGAATGTAGTGTTTAAAATTTATTACCAAATTTGACTTTCGCATTTAATTATATAAATTTACCTGCAGAATTATATTTTGCTAGTATCTACGAATGTAATCATTATGTCTGTGGGGATATTGTACACAGGTCATCATATTAAATAAACATCCACCCTTTTTCCATGTGTTCACAGAAAGCACGATGACAGTCAAATGACGTTAAGATAAACTGCATAATGTATTTATGAGTGTATTTATCTGTGTATGAATAATATTTTTCCACAACTAAACTGATAACTCTAATTTTTTTTCATTCATAGAATGGTTAAACTGAATATGCTAAATAAAATGTAACATTTAAGTTATTATATATACATATTTCTTTTTTGATACCAAAACAAACACATACAGCATTCAGTCCTATTAATATCTACCCACCAGCGGCCGAGCAGTAAAGTCGCTGAACACTGGCAGTTCGGTCCGAGGTTCGAATCCCGCGAACGGGCTGGCTGCATGGGCGTTTTCGTGGTTTCCCCATTTGTAACGTGTATACGAGCCAAAAGGAAGGTCCCAAAAGACCAGGAAATATAGATATTGGAAAAATTAATGAAGAAACACCAAAAAATTCCCCAAATATGCAAAATCAACACACTCAGTCTACTCTCAGCCAATTACGTAAGGATCAAGGATCAAGGAAGTGCAATTTACGGAGTTCATAGGCAATTACGCCTTTACCTCCACATCTTCAAATGAAATTAAATCATCCGAAAGAGGGGATTGTCAAATGGGGTAAAAATTTTGATAAGCCGAATGACTTGGAGTAAGTGCTTTCACACTGAGTCAAAAAAAGGCAAAAAACTCAGAAGGTCTTAATTTTGCGCCGAAAAAGGGCCAGAATAATTTAGATAGGGGCAGCCATAAAAATTTGACTAGAAAAATAAAAGGTGAAGTTTCCTTGAACCTTGATAATCATTTTTAGCATACGTCAGATGAAGAATACGCAGGGGAATTCCGATGCGCGTTTTTCGAGGTGGGAGGGAGGGGGGAACCTGTTTACAGGTCGAAAAAGTAGTTCTGCCAGTGATCAGCTGGGAGGGAGAAGTTTCATTTTTGACCGCTATTCAATGCGGTTTTTAAAGGCCAAAAAGGACGCTGTTAAGCGCCTAAGAAAGTTCCTTTTTAAAGGAAGAGAGAAGCTATAATTTAAAAATCTTTTACAGTTTTATTTCATTTGATAGGGTAAAGTATTTTAAATCAGTCCTATTTGACTGTGATGTTTCTTATTAAAGAAACTTAAAGGGGGTTCCTCGAGTTAATGCCGTGTGCATTAAAGAACTTTAGAGGCGGGGGGGGGTTAAGGAACGAGAGGTAGTTATTCACGTGGCTATCAGTGTGCTCATATCTAGCCCGTTTAAATGGCAGAGCTGAATATTCCCTGTTAAGAACCGCTCTGGGTCTTTTCCGGGAAGAAGCAACAGCAGGATCATATACGGGTAGCATATGAAGCGCAGGATTTGCAACACGTTGAATATTTTTGAAAAATTTTTCCGAAAGTCGCTGTATATAGCGAATAATGGGCATAATTTTGAGGTCGTTATGAATCTCTTCGTTTCGTACAAACCACGGAGCTTTTAGAATTTGCCGAAGCATTTTAGATTGAAAAATTTGGACATGTTTTCTGTTAGTCAGTGCACATGGGCCCAATACGGGACACGCATACGTAAGAACCGGCCTAATCATTGATTTGTAGAGCAAGATTTTGTTATCAGTTGACAGGTCGCTATTACTAGCTAAAAGGGGGCGTAGGGCGGTTTTGACAGCTGTCGCACCCGCTATGATTTTGCGGATGTGAGGCTGCCAAGTTAGTTTTGAGTCTAGTAAAACACCTACATATTTGTAAGAAGAGACCCAAGGAATGGGTTCACCGAAGAGCATGAAATTAGGTAAACTTGGGATGTTTCTTCGGATGAACATAGTGGCAGCACATTTTGCGACATTGATTTTTATTTTATACAGACCGAGCCAGAGTTCTAAGGTCGAAAGGTAACTCTGCAGTTGTGAGATTAGCTGGAGGGTGTTGGAGTGTTGTGAAATGATGGCTGTATCGTCTGCGTATAGCGTAAGATCGATATTTGGGGCCTTAGGAATATCATTTACATAAAGGTTAAAGATTGCAGGGGCGAAGAGGCTACCTTGAGCCACCCCAGCATAGATTGGGCGGGGAGAGGAGAATTCGTGGTTAACTCGCACGCGGAAACTGCGTCCGGTCAAGTACGAGTTAATAATTTTAATGAGATGGGCCGAAAAACCAAGCCGCATGAACTTGTAAATAATCCCGTCATGCCAAGTCCTGTCAAAGGCTTTGGCAACGTCCAGATAGACAATTCCAGTTTTCTCTCGCTTACGAAAGCCTTCATGAATGAATTCCACTACACGGAGTAACTGGTGTACCGTGGAGTGTTTAGGTCGGAAGCCGAATTGTTCCGGGATTAGTAAATTTTGATCCCGACAGAATTCATTCAGGCGATTAAGTAAGACAAATTCATAGATCTTAGAGAGAAAAGATAACAGACTTATGGGTCTGTAATTGACGGGCAAGTTTAAATTTTGTCCCGGTTTTGGAATGGGGACGACTGCTGCAATTTTCCAGCAGTCGGGGAAATAGCTTCTCCTGAGCATTAAATTTATGAGTACCGTGATCCATACGATAAACATAGGGGGGAAAATTTTGATCATGCGATTCGAAATAGAATCTATGCCAGGTGCCTTGTCAGGTTTCAGTTTGTCAATGAAAACCATGACTTCAGTAGGGTCCGTTGGCCTGAGTTCAGTTGTGATAGGTTGTGTTAAAAAATCTTTAACCCGTGCTTGTATGCGCCCCTGGGCGGCTTGTATGCGGGCGGTTACAGTAGGAGTCGTGGTTTGGTGTGAATTGAGTTGCAAGGCTGTCAGCTATGACATTCGCCTTTTCTGAGTCAGTGTAGGCCATCTGTGCGCCATCGGCCGTTTAAAGGTGCGGAATGTATGTTTTATGTTTGCGTAATCGGGCGGCTGCGCGCCAAATCGATTTGTCTTCAGTCGTTAGGGACTCAATGTATGTTTTCCACTCCGCTTGTTTTAATAAGCGGGTTTCGGTCCTTATCTCGTTCTGTATCTTGCGAAATTGGGCACGGATATTGGGATCTCGTGACCTTTGCCAAATTCTTCGCAAGTAATTTCGCTGCTTAATTTTGAATTTAGTCTCAGGTGGGAGCCTAGCACCTGGGTGTTTGCGTGGTTTTGAAGCCGCAGCTCTCGCTTCTTTCAGTAAAGACTCCAGACTTTTGATATGCCAGTCAAAGTCCGAATTGCTGGAAATTTTGATGGGAGGGAGTGAAGTTTTTTCCAAAATAAATCTAAAGTCGTCCCAATTTGTTGAGACTTGCTCCTCTAATTTTGAGTATCGATTTTGAATATCTAGGGTTATCAAAACGGGGTAGTGATCAGAGTCCAATTCCTGAATGACTTTTATCTCATGCCGAAAAAATATATTATAAAAGGCAGCCAGATCAAGAACTGCAGGGGACCTTCTAACACGGTAAAAAGTCGGGAGGGTAGGAGCTATGATCTGTACATGGTTACTCTGGCACCATGAATTTAGACTAATACCATACCTGTTCCTATTAGAACAAAACCATGCGGTATGGCGTGAATTTAGATCACCAGCAATTATTAGGTGATTTGAAATATTCAAAAGTTTATCAAAATCACTGACAGGAAAAGCTGGCCTTCCACGTGCTCTAGACAGTGGAGGTAGATAAGCTGAGACTATTGTCAGCGGGGAGGAATTTTGAAGGAAAATTTTGATGATTGTCGCTTCCAAAAAATTTAAATCAGGGGACGGTATCATGTGGTGCTTTAACGAACGCTTCACATAGATACAAGTGCCACCACAGGGATTTCTGCCCTGTGACACCCTGTCAGTACAATAAATGTCATAATTCCCAATTTTGGGAGTATTCCCTGGGGTAAGGTGAGTCTCTTGGACTAAAAACACGTCAATATCGTGCTCTACTACAAAATCACGAACTTCGTGAATTTTAGATGTTAATCCATTGGCATTCCACGTGCAAATGGTCAGTTCTCTGGTGGTGTTTGAATTGTTATTAATAAAATTGAATTTTAGGCCGTTATTAGAGGTTCATCACTGAAAAACAGAAGACATGGGTCTAAAAGAGCCAAATTAGATTGAAAGCTCAACATAGCTTTCATAAATATAAAATGCCCTCATTAAAGCATCTGCTTGCCTGAGTTTAGGCATTGCTTTTTTGAAGGCAAGGAGCAGAATATGCTTGTCTACCGCTGGGTCGCGGGAGATTTCAATTAAGCATTTTAGTGTAGATGAGAAGACATCGTCGGAATCATTGCTACACTCTGCTGTGGCTGACACTGCTGGGGCTGCAGGGGCTTCTGCAGCCGGCAGTCTGGGATTCGTGGATTTGAATCCGTGCTCGGTGGTGTTCTTCACCATCTGTGCATAAGATGGTGAACTGGCGTTGCTTGGGGGAGCAGGCATGGGACGTCTTGTCTCAGCAGTTGCTGGGGGCTTAGAAGAACCCTGCGGGGGGCTGTCTGAGCAGCTGCCCTAGTCTTAGGCGCGGAATTTTTACCACGAGCCCGTTTGTTACCTGGGTAGCGGGGACAAGATTTATAAGAAGCAGGATGATCTCCACCGCAGTTGCAGCAAGTGGCAGGTACATCTAAGCCTTTGGTACACTCACGTGCCCAATGGGGTCCAGAGCATCTGACACAACGGATTGGAAGGGGGCAGAGTTCCGAAGAATGGAAAAAGCCCTGGCACCGAAAGCACTGAGTAGAGCCCTTGTGCCCGCGGTAATGCTCAATGCTGATCTCTGTGCCCCACATGTCAGTGACAGCAAACAGATGATCGAGGAAGGGGTGAGGGATGACTTGTAAATACACAAGTGGCATTGGGTGTCTGGAGCCAGGCTGAGTAAGCCGAACGATGCGATGCACTTTAAATCCCATCGCCTCAACTTCCTCTTTGATGTCCCCGACATCTGTTTCAACAGGGAGGCCTCTGATGACAATTTTGACTGGCCGGTCCTGCTTGAGATCAAAAGTTTTGAACTGGATGCCGACTTGCTTCATCCAGCGGGTGACCTCCCTGAACTCCAGCTCTGTTTGAACAAAAATTTTTAGATAGGGTCCAGTCAGGATGCTCCGTAAATTAGGGGCAATTTCTCTCATGAAAGACACTTGTGTCTTCCAGTTCTTGCTGCTTTTGAGATGTATTGCCGGAATCTCAGACTGCGGTGGGGGGGATACGTTCCGTGCCTGCTCGGAATTAACTCCCTCAGTTGTACTTTCAGTGGCCATTTCTGCGTCATTGGTTTGATCGCTGATTAAGGAATTTTTAATTTTTTCGTACTTGTTAGTACTCGTCTCCTTTTTAGGAGTAGCATTTTTTGAACTGGTTAGCAATTTAGAATTTGGAATAGTAGCATTTGTTTCTTTAGCGTTTTGTGCCAAATCATCTATTGTGAGATCCACAATAGGCGCCTTCCCTTGCTTTCGAGCCGCGGGGTGATAAACCCGTCAGAGTCGATTGTCTGCGTCTTTCGCTTCCGCGATGACGTCGCCTGGACCGGTTTTCCCCGCAACTCGTGCGTGGGAATAGATGCCTCTTGCTTGCGAGGATCTTCTGTGGATTGAGCGGCAGCCATCTTGGCTAAGCGCTCGCTTTCCAAAATATTAAGAAATTCTTCTCTGGTCGAGGGAAGGTGGAAAATTGGGACATCTAAGATATTGGCAATGTTGTTGATTTTATGAAAAAGGGTCTTACCCGCTTGCTCCAGTTGCTCATATCCAGCTGAGTCCATGGGCGAAGGCGTTCTTTTCATAAAGTTCTTCTGGCGCTGGATTGCCTCGAACTGTTGCTTGAGGTCATAAAATTGAATGATGAGTTGCATTCGTTCGTCATCTGGTGATGCAGATTGCACAGGGGAGTCTGATCCCTAATATCACACATATTCGCATCAATAACATCATTATCGACATTAAAATTCCCCGAATTAAACTGAGTTGGCGGGAGCTCGTCACACGAGCGACCGTCACTCTTGCCGTCCATCCTCGGAATCCCCCGAATCACGTAATTTGGGCACTGCCCCGTACAACCAATCATACGGAGCGATTACCCAGAGCAACCCAAACACGGTTAACGACAGGAAATTCCTCAAGAAATCTATAAATAAGAAATCTATAATAACGATAAAGAAGACCAATCCTCCAAAAATAAACGAAAATCAGTAAACAGAGACATAGAAAAACAATCCTTTGAAGAATTCACCGGGTTCATTACTGAAATTTACCAAATTTACCAGCAATACAAGCAGGCTTCTAACCCCGACTCCAGGCTCAAGATTGCAATGGCTCGCACTAAAGATATTCATCCAGAACGAGCATGAATAATTACCGCAGTGGCTAATCGCACCGACAGTGCGAATAGCTAAAAGCCTATTTACACCACCTACGTTCGCGCATACGCCCAATCAGCCCAGGTACCAGCATTTTACACCGATTTCCGTAAGGCAGGCGAAAGTAAGAGCCAAGATTGTTAACCCTAACTCAGCAATAGAAAGGGCTGTTAATAGTCCACCAGCAAGAGAGTAATTTGCAAGTAATAATTATCAGTTACAAAGACGATGTCAATCTATATACATGATAATGTTTAGGAAATGATTCGATAAAATAGGGATTTAATGATGGTTCTGATTGCAAGCGAGGACAAGAAATTAGTTAAAAAATCTTTAGTGTATTGACAAAAAGGCTACAGAAATTACTTAAATTCTTTTATTTAACAGAGGAATGTTTATGCAAACTTAGACGCCTTATAGCAAAGGACTGCCAGAATTTATTATTCAATAAGAAAACTTACTAAAAATTATAATATTCTTATATATTCATCATTTTTTCAGTATCCACTCGTGTTTATAGGTTCAAATGCCATATTTCAAAATCAAAGTTATTTATGAAATAAAACCTTATACAATCTGATAAATCATTTCTGTGTGCAAATTTTTAAATCTAAATCTCTTACATTAATTTTTTTGTCTTTTAAATTACATCCCAATATTTATTTCAATTCAGTTTATTAATGTGCTTGAACTAATACTTCTAAGTTCTTTGAAGTACATTATGTGTCATGAAAATGCCAAATATTTCCATAAAAAAATAAACAGGCATACAGAATTGTTATTAACAAGTATTATGTGATTAATTAGTCATCAAATACGAATCAAAAATAATTGCTGTACAAAAGTATCCGACTCCAAACACGGCGAAGAAGCTCTCTTCTTTTCTAGGACTTTGTTCATATCATAGGTCCTTTATAAAAGATTTTGCAGCTATTGCTGAACCATTGTTAAAATTAAAAAGGAAAAACGCAAGATTCTCGTGGACGGCCGAAGCCAATAGTGCGTTCGAAAAATTAAAGCAAGCATTAACGAAGCCCCTGTGTTGAAATTTCCTGAAAAGGATGAGAATTTAGAAATTTCAGCGGATGCTTCGGATTATGCGGTAGGAGCGGTACTTTCACAAAATCAGCAGCCCGTGGCATTTTTTAGCCGAACTTTAAATCAAACACAAAGAAACTATTCCGCGACCGAGAGAGAGGCACTTGCAGTTCTGTTAGCAGTGCAAAAGTTCCGAGTCTATTTTGGAAAGGCGCCAATAACAGTGTACTCTGATCATGCGGCGGTAACTAGATTGTACTCAGGGAAAAACTTATCCCCAAGGTTAATAAGATGGGCACTCAAGCTACAAGAATATAATCTGGTAATCAAGCATACCCCCGGAAAGGAAAATATCGTAGCAGATGCCCTATCCAGAATTAAAATACATGAAGAAGGTAATACTGTAAAGGTGGCAATGCTCATAGCATGTACAATAAATTCCCGAGAAACTATAACAACCGAACTGTGTAAGGATCCTGAGTTTGGAAGCATTTATGAGTATTTAAAGGATCCTGAAAATTTTAGCCACCAAGATATTGTGGCGATAAGAAATAGGGCGGCCCATTACGAACTAATAGATGGTCTATTATTTTATACAAAAACTACGAATTCCAACAACGAATTTCGACCTGTTATCCCAGCTAGTCTTAGATTAAATATCCTGCAGGAGTTGCATGACAGACCTTTAGCTTCTCATGCTGGTATTCGAAAAACTATACAACGCGTACGCGAGGCAGTCTATTTTCCTGAAATGCAAAAGTTAACAAGGGCGTATGTCCAGTCCTACCCAACATGTCAAGCAGTTAATTATATTAATTTCCGCCCGGCCGGGTTTCTAAATAGTATTAAATCCGAATTTCCAAATGAAATAATTGGCATCGATTTATTGGGCCCTTTCCCAAAAAGTCAGTTAAATAAAAGTCGCTATGTCCTTGTTATGGTTGATCATTTTAGTAAGTGGACCGAAATTGTTCCCTTAAAACGAGCCTCCGCGAAATTAGTTACTGATTCTATTTTAAATAAATATATTTTAAAATACGGGGCGCCCCTAAAAGTTATATCGGATAATGGTCCTCAATTTGTAAGTAATGTATTTGAAGACATGTGCCAAAAACTGGGCATACGTCATTTAAAAATGGTCCCGTATCGGCCGCAATCAAATATAGCGGAACGGGTCAATAGAAATATAGTGAAAATTATCCGTAGTTATGTTAAAAATTTTCATAAAAGCTGGGATAACTATGTCAATGAATTTGCTTTCGCCCTTAGGACCGCAAAACATGATACAACGGGCAAAACTCCTGCTGAGTTATTTTTAGGCAGAAAGATTATAACGCCGTTAGATAAATTATTTTATGTGCAACAAAGAGCCCCAGAATTTAAAATGGGTGATATAGAAAAATTAATTAAAGAAGCAAAAAAGAATACTGAAGTAGCACAGAGAAAACAGAAGCTTTATTATGATATGAAACGACGGGGAGTAACTTATAAAGTAGGGGATGAAGTGTTAAAATTAAGTATTCACTTTCTTCAGCACCACAAGATAAAACTGCCAAATTTTTTCCACTATTTGAAGGACCATATGTCATAGAAAAAATAACTCACGCTGTAGTGGTGTTAAAAGCCAGAAATGGTGAAACATGCTCCGCAAACATTGATCAAATAAAACCCTACTATGATCGTAATAAAATGCAAATTTTCAAAGATCTTTTGCAGGATCCGGCACGGCAGACACGGCAGGCACAAGCTCCAGAGGTGGAACAACGTCAAGCACAAGGACAAGCCATTAGGAGGCAGGAGCAATTGAAAAGAAAGTTTCCCCGTTGGAAAATTGAAGGTAACAAGAAAAAGAAGCCGTTCCACCGTCCAGAAAAAAGAGCTCACGAACACCCCCAGAATGAAGAAGGGAGAAGTACGACGAATGCAAAGAAAGCCAGGAGAAATAATGGCAACTATAACCCGGCTCCCAAACGGAAGATCGACTCATAGGACAGGACTCTCCGCAGCAAATGTCGCCGAACTGCGGAAGGGCCACTAGCGGCGGAGGAAAAGATACAAGGAAAATTTGAACGGCCAGCAACGAGGTCCAAGCAAGAACACGAAAGAAGTTTCCCGGTTTCGCCAAGACCAGCTGCCATCAAACGGCCAAGACCACAGGCAGAGGCGAAAAAGAAGGTATTCAAGGGTGACCGAACTGGAGGAAAAAGAAAGCTTCTAGAGGAAGAAACTGAAGGGCGAGCCCGCACAAGAAGGAGGATAAATCAAACCAGAATCTGCGCTACCTTCCAGGACTGGGCTCAGAAAAGAATGTCCGAATATCACAAAGATAAGTAAAATTTTATGTTACTTTGCAAACTTAAGTTAATCTTTCATTCTTACTGCAAGTGGCAGATTTCAAGAAGTTTTACCTCATGTGAGGTCTACCTTTATCGCCAAAAAGGCGAGAAATGAGTTGTTACCGATTTTGGTATTATGTTTTTCAATTACTCGCGCGTAAAACTAAAGTTGATGTATAATAGGAATGTGTAAATACTTAAATATTGTAAAAGTTATTGTATAAATTTTATTTAAAACATTCTGGCAAGAAAGAAGTTTTAGTCTGAAAGACTTTTTGAAATGTAGTATTTCAATGTAGAAGAATTGGCACTTGCTTTGAAAAGAATAGAAGTTAACAATGTACTACTAATGTATGTTTTAAAATGCGTAAAATTAACGGCATGTTAATATGTTCTTATATACAATGTGAACTGTTATTTTAAATGTTAAGAAATACTATGATATGGTAAAAGTGAAAGTAATGAAAAAAAAAATTAAAACTTACTCGTGTGACTGAAAAAAGACAATTATGGTGAATATGTGGTAAAGGTTGAATGAATGTAGTTAGGCTCTCTGACGCTACATTTCAGAGTTAGCCACTTTCAGAATAGTACCTCAGGGTTTAGAGTTGAAGATAGGGTGTGTTACGAGGTCTTGTCATGTTGAATTGTAACACGTTAGTGTTTTGATTGTAGGAGGCAGTGTTGAACACGTATACATAAACACATTCGTGTTTGGTGTTCTTTTACAACACATGTCAGAGAGCACGGGGAGAGATAATTAAAATAGTCATGAATGAAATAAGAATGTTAAGAGAAATATAAATATGCATGTTACTTGCCATTTCATTGTGTAACATTTCATTAAACTAGTTTTCCTTCCAGATCTCTGGAAGGAACCAGATTTGAATAACAGCTCCTGTTTAGATGCAGTACAGATGAAAAATTGGGTGTCCATGGAGCTGCTATTGTAAAAACAAATTTTTTTTTAAATTTCTAGTTTCTAGTGAGAAATGTTTGTAAAAGATTGGCCTCGCGTTAGATTCCAGAGCTAAAAGTTTTCAACAAGGTCGTTTTAGACCTCAGTTTCAAACTAATTAACTCTGGCGGGAAGTATGTAAAGATCTTAAGTTTTACTAACGTTTATTTTATTTTAAATATTTACTATCACTTCTTATTTTCTACTTCCGGCCAGAATTAAAAGCGTTAACTTATTTATGCAAAATTTGTCTGGCGAACGCCAAGTACTTAAGTTGTGGCTTTTTGCCAAGCGAGGGAGAGGAAGGAGTTAGTCGAAGCAGGCCGCTTGCCTTAGAAGTTTTACTCGGTTGCTGTTTGCCTTCCAGGCCAGAGGTTTAATCCTCGTGATAATTTTAAACGTATTGTAGTGTTAACAGTTCTCTGTACTACATACGGCTTCCTGTTAATATCCGGCCAATCTTACACGTAGGCCCTTGTCGATTATTCCAAATTTAAGTTAGAGTTTAGTTATATTTTTATATTCTTACGTTCAGACCACAAGTAGTTGGTCTCTGTATTCCGAAGTACGTAAATTATTGTAAAGAGCGAAAAATAAAGGGTTTCGTATACCCTTCTTGTGTATCTTGTCTACTTCCCACATTTATTGAACATAGCTTTAGTAAGCTCCCTGTTCCGAGTCAGGTCTGTGCATGTTCCCAAAGAAAGTAAGACGGAACATTGAACCTGATCATACCACCGAGATATCTGGATATTAGGTAGATCACATAGTTGCCTATACCATTTGCTCCACTAGTCTTGCAATTCTGGTGGGATAATTTCATCCCAATCAACACCTTTCAGCCATAAATCCTGAAACAGAACTTTTGCTTGAATAACATATGGAGCAAGAAACCCAGTAGGATCGAAGATTTTTGAAGCAGCTTTTAAAACACAACGTTTTGTTTGGTCATTTGACTGGATGAAATCAATAACGTCTTGTGCATTAAAACAGAAGATATCCTTAATTGTATTCCATTGAAGTCCAAGAATCTTTGAGGGGGAATCACAGTCAGGCAATTTAAAGCTAACGAAGTTGTCACTTGATTTATACTGGTTTTTTACAGTATCCGAATTAGAATTCCATTTGGTCAAAGTCATTGATGCCTTTTTCATTATATCATTGGCTTCATGATATATCTGTATAGCTTCCTCCTCCGTATCTGATCCACAAATAAAATCGTCAACATACATGAAGTTTTCTAACATTTCTACAGTTCTGGGATGTATGTCTTCAAATTTCTTTAAATGATGCTTAATGCAAGCACCCAGCAAAAATGGACTTGATTTTGCTCCAAAAATTACACGACACATCCGATAAACTTGAATTCTCGGATTGCTCAAACTTGAATTCTCATCAATCCACAAAAATCGCATTGAATCCCGATCTTCAGGTGCAACAGAAATTTGCAAAACGCTTTCTCAATATCTGACGTAAATGCAATTCGATGAAGTCGAAAATTTATTAGAACTTTCAAAAGTTCAGGAAGAAGATTTGGTCCTTGTAGTAAATTATCATTTAGAAATTCATGATTTTTTTTTCCTTTGAAGAAGCATCATAAACAATGCAAAGTTTTGTAGAATTATGATCTTCACGGATGACAGCACGGTGAGGTATGTAGTAAGTCGTCTCCCAGATGGAGTACCAAGATCGACCTTTTCTATGATTTCTTGCTTAAGCTGATAGTCAATCACTTCTTTATATTGCGCATAAAAGTTCAAGTTTGATTTAAATTGTTCGATCAGATTTAAAAATCGTCTTTCAGCATTCTTAAAATTGTCTCTTAAAGTCACATTCTGATCTTTCCATGGAAGTCTAACTTCGTATCTATCACCCTTTTCTGTAATCGAGTTGTTAAATATTTGCAAGGCCATTTCATTTTGTTCTTCGTCAGAAATATTTTTAATTCCTATAGATACAATATCCCAAAACGATTCGACGCTTTTTAGAAGTTTCTCTTCTACAATTACGTTTAAACACGCATCATGGATTTCAAAGTCTGATGAAGAAAATCTGCCTTGTATACCCCACCCAAACAAGGTTTTCATCGCTACGGCATTTCTGTTTATCCTTTTTATTTCTTCGCTTGCTATTTTCCACATAATGTCCGCGCCGATTAAAACGGAAATATGACTCATTCCATCGGCGCCGCCGCAGTCTGTCAAAGTGACGCCGAATGCCTGGAGTTTGGATTTCATTTCTACATCTGGTACCCGTATATCGGCATTTGTTATGACTGGTACTTCAATGACTTATTGAGAGATTTATGGATTTTTCAGGGTCATTAATATTACGGAGAGTAAGTTCAACTTTCTTTCGACGCCAATATTTTCCGTTCTTTTCACCGAAGGTATGCAGATTTAAAACAGTTTCTCCTTTCACTGGTAACTGTAATTTTCTTGATAAATCTTCTCTAATTGCAGAGATTTGGCTACCGCCGTCAAGAAGACATCTCACAATACAATTCTTATTTCTGCCCTCAGCCACAGCATACACCGTTTGAAGCATAATATTAGATCCACTTTTGGCAGAAGAATTTTGAGCTATTTCTGCCGATGTTTCGGTTTCCTTATTTTTTACACTGGAGACAGCTGATGTGGGATTTACACACACACTTTCATGATGTTTACCGCGGCACTTTTTGAAGGAAAACTGTTTGTTCTTACAGTTGATAGCTAAATGTTTACATCCTAAACACAGAAAACATTTTCCTGTACGTTTCAAAATGTTGCGTTTTTCTTCAGAGTTCACCTCAGTACATTTATATCTCGTATGGTCTTCTTTATCACAAAATATACATTTGTATCCAATTGTTGATAAAGCTGAAGCAGTCGGAACTTTCGGTTTATAATTCGGATAAACTTTCGTGCATTGTTCATTTTGACGAAAGTATGGTTTCTGATTCGTTTTCGCAGAGTTCATTAAACTTGCAGCTTCTTGACAGTTAACTTCTTTTTTTAAGAATTCTATAAGTTCCTTTATATCAAATCCTGCTTCCATATTTCGACTTCGATTAAATTCCAAATTTAATTCCTCTGGAAATTTCTGCAAAATGATAGGACAGAGAATATTTCCATAACTTCCAGAAGTAACGTTTAACGATCCTAAACTTCGAATGTTGACTTCGCATTCATCGTACAGCTTATGCAGTGCTTTAACATTTGAAATGTTTCCCACTGGTTCAAGGGATAATAATTTATTCATATGCGAGGTGATAACAACATCTTGTCTTCCAAAACGTTCTTTCAATATTTCTACTGCGGAATCATAATTCTGGTCACTTAAAGCGAAACCGGAAATGGCAGCTAAAGCATTACCTCCAAGCAAGGATTTTAGGTACGCAAATTTTTCAGTTTTTCTCTATCCACTATGATTATGAATTGTATTTTCGAATTGGTTCCAAAAGTCTAACCATTTACACGAATCTCCGTAATAAGTTCCGATTTGCAGACGTGGCAACTTCACTGTTTTCGCTTCAACTGGAAGTGCAACATTAGCCGTTTCGTTCTGATGAACTGTTCTAGAAGATTCCGAATTCTTCTTCAAAAATCTTTGCATTCTTCCTCTCCATATAACAGTTTTATCCTGGTATTCTTGGCTTAAGGTAACTTCATTTTCAATCTCCTCCGAAGTTACTTTCGTTTCGATTTCTGAATCTAAACTTTTCAGTTCGTTGATTTTCTCAATTAACTGTTCATATAAATCCTCGATTATCTCAATTTTCTCATTTAGCGGAATATTATTTCCTAAATTCGTTTCGACTTTGGTTATCAGTTTCGTAGTTAATTGCCTTATAACCGATCGCTTCTTTTTCAAATTTTCAAGAACGCCCTCCATTTTCGAACTATTCAGTCTGTCGATTTTCTGATTCGTAATAATCCCGGTTTGCAGGCACCATAAACAAAATATGTGTGAATATCTAATAAACAGACGAGCGTTATACCACACAACGTTTATTCACGAACACCAAAGACGAACATTGGCAATCTAAAGATATATAATCCTAAACTTAAGACTGATCGTTGAACTATCTAAATTCAAAGATTCTTCAAAATATTGACACTTAGACTTCTGTGAAACATAAATAGATTATATTTATACACAATTAATAGACTACGTTTAGATGAACATTACGCTCTTTCCTTCATACAATCTTTCTAGTTCTTGTTCTGGTTCTAGCTAAATGCAAATCAGAGTTCTATGTACGTTTTTGTTTTGATTATTCTAGATTTTAGATGTAACGGCGCTGACAGTCCAGAGTTTAGATGTAACATCTTCTCCCACCATTGAGGTCCGACGGTACGGAGGAACTCAATATACACAGGTCCAGTCGATGAGGGAGACCAACAACTCTTCCAGCTCTGGTTATCACGTGAGGACTTGAAGCAGGTTCTGAAACACAATCAGCCTGACCAGTCGTAGGGTTGTTTCTATCTCGAGATGTTCTGCCGTGGAACAGAGGACCAGCAGATTCGGGAATAGAGATCTCCGACGGGGAAAGCCGGGCCACTGGAGGAAGCAGAGTTCATTTCTTATCTTGACCCTCGTTAGTCAAACTTTTCCGTCTATACTGGGAAAAAGCTCGATTATGTTGGCTAAACACTAATGAGTGCGGCGTCTCTGGCTATCTTCCAACAGAACGACATCGCCTACTTGACACTGTTGATATTTTCCCCTCTTTATCGCATGTTGTCTCAACTGACCAAGATATTCACTACGAAATCTGTTTCTTAGATCACGTCTTATTCTCTGTCGATATTTGGATCAGCGGTTTAGTTCTTGGTAGTCTACGCAGTCAATATCAGGAACTCCTGATGACGCCAATTCATAAAGGAACATCACAGGGGTCAATGGTGAAGGATCTTGATTATCTTTTGATACGTATGTGATATGTCGTGTATTAATCATTTGTTCACAGTCACATAATATAATATATAACTCTTCGTAATTTAAGGAAGTTCGGCCTTATATTCTTCTTAAAAATTTTCTTTCATCATTCACACAAGCCTCTCCCGCCAGGTAGCAGTCGGAGGTTTGAATTTTCATCGTGTCCTTTAAATAGAAACAGCTGAACATATGGCGTTCTACTTCACTTTCTTAAGAACACTGTTAGTCCGTACCAAATTAGTTCCGTTGTTGGAATATATTGCATAAGGTCTACCTCTTCTAGCAATGAATCTAGACTATCCAAGCTTTAGATCCATCACGGAGATAGAGAGGATCTGCTAGATCTACATCGACGACTTCAAAAACGGCCCTTTCTCTAAGTTTGAATTCGGGTGGAAATCCTGGCTCGACTACTACTCTTTGTGTAGCAAATCTTTTACATCTTACACATTTCCTGATAATATTTGATAATATTTCGAACAGTTTTTCTGGATTTTATATCCAAAATTTTTCTCTAAAATTTGCCATTAAAATGCTGATAACAGCATGCTGGAGTTCTACATGTGTCTCATAAATTAGTCTCTAAACAAGAGGGTGTTTTAAAGGTAAAATGAGAGGATATTGGAAATTTTCTTCATCTTAACGCTGTAGGACGTCCGTTTTCGCTCTGAAAATTCCATTTCGTCTACGATTAGTCTCAAAGCACGAACAGTGGAGTCTTTTATGCATGTAAATGATTCTTTCTGTTCCAAACCTACAAAGTGTCTTTTCAGCATTCTCAAATTCATCAACTGAGATATCAGGGATTAGGTCTTTGATGGCTGTCTTTTGATGGCTTTACTGTGGAAGACGACGTATTTTGGGACAACTCGATTTGATATTTGCGATTTGAAGTTCTTTCTCCAACTGCGCTAGTTTGATTTGATCTAACTCTACCTTTGTTTCGTTTTCAAGTTTTTGTAACGCAGTTTGTGACTTGTTTTTGGCTTTGAGTTTTTTTCCCTTGCTTAAGCGCGTAATCAGCTACGCTTTTACTAACTCTTGATAAGTTTTCAAAACTTTATTATTTCTTTATAAAAGTTTTTAAAATAACAATTTTCACATCTTTCGCAACGGTTAGATCTAACTCCGCAGCGAAAGCTTTAAACTCTTCTTTCCTTAATTTAGCTCCGATGATAATGAGAGTGATAGAGTGGACACTGAGAGAATACACGAAGAAACCATGGAATTTTGAGATAAGTATCCTTCTTTCATCTAAACTAAATCAAATCTAAGTGCTTTTAAATTTATTAATATAATTGTTCACCAGTTTTTAGCGTTAAATAATGCTTGAAATTGCTCATTGCTTGCGTCTCTTTTTGTGGTAACAATTCCAAACAGGCGCTAACTTCGTTGTCAGTTCTTGTTTGTCAACAATTCTCCCTTCTGAGCCCGCCCTACTATACAGGTTAAGCCCTATCTACTAGTATAAGGCCTTAGTCCTGTCTTGATTTGAGGTATTTCCAGTTTCCAGAGAGGGAAAATGGAGATTTTGCGGAGCGTGTAGGTGTGTGTATTTAATTATGGCAAAGCACACTAGGGCTATCTGCCTAAGAGGAGGGATGCCTTTCGTGGAGGACTTTCTAAGGGAAACTGGTTCGTATACACGTTACACATGGGGAAAACCACGAAAACACCCATGCAGCCAGCCCGTTCGCGGAATTCGAACCTCGGACCGAACTACCAGTGTTCAGCGACTTTACCGCTCGGCCGCTGGTGAGCCGATTTTGCGGAGCGACGTGTATATTAGGTTGCGCTATGCGCTATTTCGCTCTCCGATCTTTTTTTTTTTTTCCCCTGAGATCGCTTAAATATTTTTTTGCCTTTAAATATTATACCTCATCGATTTTTTTTTCTCAAACTGTTATTTTCTATCTGTTTAATGTCTTTTTCTTCATTGCCTTAAATAAATTCTTAGAATTATGAGATAATATAAATACTGTTTTCTTCAATGTGTTAAACTAGCATTAATTAACAAGTAATAAATTATGATAGCAAACTGACAATAAATAAACTTGTAATAAATTATGATAAATATATTAATAAATACCACCGATCTATGTTTATTGTCTTTAGTTATTTTAGTTAAAGCAATATATATTTTTGTCTGATGTTATGGGTCTTTTGCTGTGTGTCTCAGGATGAAAGCATACATATTGCCTTGTATTCCATGTTCAATACCATGAATACGAAGCATCTCAACACTAACCTTTCCCCCCCATCATCACATCTATTCAGCCTTAGCAAACATACTCAGTGTGAGACACTATTTATTGCAAATGATCACAGCTTCCTCTCCTTTTGACTACACCCATGGACACAATAATATTTTTAGGATATTATCTACTACTTTTCCTTATCTTTTTATCCGCGATTAAATTCGCATGTAGGTATGGCGGAAACATGACGAAAAATGTAGTCACAAAGCGGAATAAATTATAAAAATATTTGTGGCAACACAAACTTTCTGATTACTGTTTCAGAAAGCAGCTATATTATGTAGTCAGCTGTAAAAAGTTGGTAGTAATTGCTTGTAAAATAAATAAGTTATCCAGATTCTTGCAACAGTCACCTATTCGAACATTTTATGGGTTTTAAGGTGTATGAGTCCCCTTAAGAGAGGAATTTTTATGCAAACTTAGACGTCTTATAGCATAGGACTGTCAGAATTTATTATTCAATAAGAAAACTTACTAAAAATTATAATATTCTTATATATTCATCATTTTTTCAGTATCCACTCGTGTTTATAGGTTCAAATGCCATATTTCAAAATCAAAGTTATTTATGAAATAAAATTTATTTATGAAATAAAACCTTATACAATCTGATAAATCATTTCTGTGTGCAAATTTTTAAATCTAAATCTCTTACATTAATTTTTTCTGTCCTTTAAATTACATCCCATTATTTATTTCAATTTAGTTTATTAATGTGCTTGAACTAATACTTCAAAGTTCTTTGAAGTACTTTATGTGTCATGAAAATGCCAAACATTTCCATAAAAAAATAAACAGGCATACAGAATTGTTATTAACCAGTATTATGTGATTAATTAGTCATTTAATAGTTGATTTAATCGCTTATTTCATGTCTAAATTTTCTACACAGAAAACCTCTGTCTAATTTTTATTATCTTTCCACGGACGATGATTTTCAAAGAAGAATGAATTAAAGTCTTGATTGCGCAAAACACATCTTTGAAGCTAAATGTATTCTAAGAAAATCAATAAAATGTAAACAAGATTTTGTCCCCCCCCAATCAGTCATTTAAACTATTTCAACCGTTCAGGAAAACGATAAACATTGCGAACAATCTACCCTTTTTTATATGTACTTTAATAAAAGGAAATGTGTTCCTTCTTTTTATAAGAAAAGGAACCCATTTTAGAAAGCAAAATGGTTCTAAAAGTTTAGAGTCTCCAACGCTTTAAAAATGATAAACTACGCCAAGGTAGTAACCCGCCTTGAAAAAAAAAAAAAAAAAAAAAAAAAAAAAAAAGGGCTCCCTACAATTCTTAGGCAGTTCGCGTACGTCGAATCCGTTATGGATCTAACAGTTCAATGCACATGCGTGGTCAATGGTGGTGCGAATAGCTTACGCGCCTAAACGCACCGCTGGTGCGAATAGCATCGGCCGCATTTTACGCCGATTTCCGTAAAGCAGGCGGTAGTGCGAGCGAAGGTTGTTAACCCTAACTCAGCAATAGAAAGGTTTGTTAGTAGTTCACCAGCAAGAGAATAATTTGCAAGTAATAATTATCAGTTACAAAGACGAAGTCAATCTATATACATAATAATGTTCAGGAAATGATTAGATAAAATAGGGATTTAATGATGGTTCTGATTGCAAGCGAGGACAAGTAATTAGTTAAAAAAATCTTTAGTGTCTTGAGAAAAAGGCGACAAAAATTACTTAAATTTCTTTATTTAACAGAGGAATTTTTATGCAAACTTAGACCTATTCTTATAGCATAGGACTGTCAAAATTTATTATTCAATAAGAAAACTGACTGAAGATGATAATATTCTTATATATTCATCATTTTTTCAGTATCCACTGATGTTTATAGGTTCAAATGCCATATTTCAAAATCAAAGTTATTTATGAAATAAAACCTTATAAAATCTGATAAATCATTTCTGTGTGCAAATTTTTAAATCTAAATCTCTTACATTAATTTTTTTCTGTCTTTTAAATTACATCCCATTATTTATTTCAATTTAATTGATTAATGTGTTTGTACTAATATTTCAAAGTTCTTTGAAGTACTTTTTGTGTCGTGAAAATGCCAAGGAATTCCATAAAAAAAAATAAGCAGGCATACAGAATAATTCATTTAATATTTCATATAATTGCTTTTAACTTATTTCATGTCTGAATTTTTTACACAGAAATCCGCTGTCTAATTGTTAGTATCTTTTATCGGACGAAATTTTTCAAAGAGGAATGAATTAAAGGCATGATTGAGCAAAACACATCTTTAAAGCTAAATGTATTCTAAGAAGTATAAAAAATGTCAGCACGATTTCCCCTCCTTTAAATCAGTCATTTAAACTATTCATACCGTTCAGGAAAAGGATATACATTGCGAACATAAAAATCTGCCTTTTTTATATATACTTTAAGAAAAGGAAATGTGTTCCTTCTTTTTATAAGAAAAGGAACCCATTTTCCATTCTAAACTTTTGAAAGTCGCCAACGCTTAAAAAATGATAAACTACGCCAAGGTAGAAACCTGCCTTTTACAACTCAATGCGCATGCGGGGTTAATGTTGGTGCGAATAGCTTAAACGGCTAGTCGCACCAGTGGTGCGAATAGCATCGGCCAATAATTACGCCCATACGGCTAATCCAAATACCATGCAACATATTAATTATGCCAAGTTTATGTTTTATAATAGTAATGGTATTAAAAATCAAAAAATTGAAATTCAAAACTACATCAACCAGCACAGTCTGGATGTAATTTTATTAAGTGAAACCCACCTCAAATCAAATAACAAATTTAAAATTCCCAACTACAATATCTATAGATCTGACCGTCTTCATAATCGTTGTGGCGGTACAGCTATTCTCATGAAAAAATGTCTGAACAGTACCATCTCTCCTCTTCCCCTTATGAGCTTTGAAGCAAGTGTATCTATTTTGAACAGTGATAATAAAGAATATCTCATCATTGCTGTTTATAAGCCACCCAACAATAGCCTTAACACTCAAGATCTTGACTATATTCTCAAGTTATACAACTATTATTGAGGCGGACCTAAATTGTAAGGACGCTAACTGGAACTCCAGGCGAAATAATCCAGACGGAATTATTCTTAATAATTACATCATCAACAACCCTGATATCAACATTTATGGTCCAGATGAACCTACGCTTCTTCATCAAATCTCAAATACTTCTGATGTATTAGACATCTTAATTACCTTCAATGTTCCTCAAATACCTTTTCTCCAAGTGGATAATGAACTTTCTTCAGATCACCTACCAGTACGCTTCACTTTGTATGGCTTAAAGCATGGTCTTCCGCCTATAAAGTGCCGCATTAATTGGGAAAACTATGCTTAACACCTTGAAGAAAACATATCTGCTACCACTAAAATGACTAATAAAAGCGAAATTCATGATGCCACAGTCTATCTTAGCAGTAAAATCAACGAAGCCATCAACCACGCCAAATTTATTCCAAAACAGACTAATTATACGGTCCCACAGAATATTAGACAGAAAATTACAGAGAAAAATAGACTAAGAAAAATTTATCAACGTTCTCACTCCACCCAAGACAAAAGAAGATTTAATGCTGCCAATCGGAACCTCAGAAAACTTATCCAAGAGTACAGAAACAATTGCTGGGACAACTTCATTGAAAGTCTTTCGCACACCGACCATTCTGTGTGGAAAGTTGCTAAAGCTCTAGATATGATATTTTCTACTACTTTTCCTTATCTTTTTATCCGCGATTAAATTCGCATCTAGGTATGGCGGATAAAAACCGGTATTTTGATTTGTGATCTGACTTCGTCCATCCAAAAATGGAGTTGCTTAGCTTTTGCGAAATATTTGATTTTGTTCAAGGAGGCGTAAATTCTCGCTATATTACTGAAGCAGAGAGAATTTTAAAAAGCGCATCATTTGGTAAAGCACGGAATATTACTTGAAAAACCCAAATTTTACTTGAAAAAAACAAATTTTGACTTCCTATTGAAGGGTAAGTTCTATAGTGTAATGATCGCATGAAATCGACGGACATTTCATTGTTGAAAAAGGAAAAATAATTAATTTTTTTTTAAAAACATTTCTTGTTCATGGAAAGGAGGAATTGCTGGCTGTTGTAAGCATTGTGTCGCTGTTTTGATTTTAACGTTCACTGAATGTAAGCAAATGATTTCATATGTATTTAACTTTGGATGTCCAGAAATTCTTTGCTGTCAAAAGTGTGTTTTTTTTCCATAAAATTTATTTTGAATCATTATATACTAAAAATATATTGATCTATATATGCGTTTATTGTATTTATACATACATAATAGCACACATAATACATAGCATTATATGTTATACATTATATTATAATTTATACATAATATATAGCTATTTAGCTTAATTTCTAAAATTAGAAGTGCCGGAGCCCTATGGAAGACCGTCAGCAAATAGGGAACAAGAGTAAATAAATAAAACGACTATTAAAGTAATGAATAATTTTAAAATTCAATAGTCAATTATTATCAAATTAATTAATAGCTATTAATCAATTATTATCAAATTAATTTAATTATTGTTTATTAAATGCTATTTAATCAATAATTATATATAATTAATTACAATTTAATTGATAGCTATTAGATAATTAGTTAATTATTTATTGAAAGATTTAATAATTAAAGATTAAAGTAATTAAATATTTACAATTAAATTAAATGTAAACAGATAAATTTCAATTTAATAAGCGATTTTTAATATAAATTTATTGCTAAAAATAAAATTTTCAAGATAGAATTCCTACTGAAATTGTTATTCAATTACAATATTCAATTACAAGTGCAGCATCCTTCTTGTTTAGAGCTCTGGTGCACTCCGGCTGGAATTATGATTTTTTACAAAAACTAAGAAGCATCGGAGCCGGGATCCGGGGAGCTCCGGCCCAATTTAAGCTCTGATCGTAGGGTGAAAAAACTTCTTTTATCATCACAAAAATTAAATATTATTAAAATAATATAAAGTAATAATTAAAATTTATAAAGTATAGCTGATGAAAATTCAGATAATGCTGAAAACAGGGCAAAAGAGAATGATGGTGTTAGCGTATGAGAGGGTGGAAACAAAAAATGAGGGAAATCTTGGTGAGAGAGAATGTTTTCTTTGACCGCGGCTCTTTGTTGATATAATTATAGCCATTAAACGGATGTGTGTCACGGGTAAAATGAGTCCTCAATCTGAATCCTAAGGATGAATGTAAAGTTACTGGTTACACTTTTCGCTCCCCGTATTTGGTTACACTTGTGGATACTGTGACAAGACGATGTATAGAAGCAATGAGCCATTTATTGCAGTATTTCACTCTTATTGTACTCGTTGTCACTTTACGCACATTTAAGAACACAAATTTTCCTTCCTGCGAGGATAACTAACTCTAACCATCGATAATAATACACTAGATACGATAGCATGGCGAGAAATTTACGCGTTCCTACTCAAGTCCCCCAAATTTATTGCCATTCCTAAAGGGAAAGGTTTCCGAATATCAGTGAGCGGACTTTATTTGATATATCTTTATCTGTTAAGATTTTTTCATAAAAGGATCACCAAGCTTCTACCAATCCAGCAGGAGCATACTCAAAACGTGTCAAATCCATGTGAATGATAACAAAATCGATATTTTCACCTTGCAAACCTTTATAAATGTTCCAAATTTTCTTAAGGATTCTTAATAACCTTATTATTTAGAAATGCGTTTATTGTTGTTTTTATATTAACAAAAGCATTTAAATATAAAATATCAATTTTAAAAATAACTGAAGTTTTCTTTTAACCAGATTTGCTTTTCTAATGCTGTTTTTAATTAGTAACATTATGTCTGAACAAAAAATTTAAGAATAAGTCTATTAAAAAGGTCTGTGTGATAAGTCTATTAATTAATAACATTGTAAGAACTTCATCATGTTTGAATATGAAACACTGAACTAACTCTTTGAATATGAAACATCCTAAATGAAAACACCGAGTCCATTTCAATCTAATACAAGAATAAATTATACATATCAAAATTCACAGTAAGAGCTTCTCCGTATTATATTACACAAAGATTAGAAACCAAGTCTCCACTTACGAAATCTTACACTGACATAATGGTCTTGTACTGAAACAGAATTGTAGCAACATAGATGATATAAATTACATTATGCCAAAGAATTATTTAAATTTCCTGAATAAATTATAGCATTTAGAGTAACCAAAGACACACAAAAAAAAATTTCAGATTTGTTGTAAAATTGGTGCCATGTCTTTATGCTATAATAACTTCACACATTATCTACACATGTTTTTTCCTGTCAGTCAAGAAGATTGATGGAAATATTGTTCTTACAAAAATTATTCTGACATACATTTGGAGAAACATATATTTCTTTTTGAGTTACATGATCAACAGAAACTATACAGCTATAGCGTATAAAAAACTTTGAAAAATTATATATTGAAACTTGTGGAAATTTGGGGAAATTTATTTGGTTTGATAATCAAGAGGTAAAAGTGGTTTATTAAAAATTTCTCAGTGCTATAAGAAACCAACGAGAATTTATGAGTATGTTTCGATATCATGTTTATCCATTATTGGGGCTAACATACATTGTTATCAGTTTATGTTTGCCCAAAATGGTCGAAGGTTGAGTAAAAATATTAGGAGTTTGAAGATAATCATCAATATACCTTAATATCTTTGCAACAGAAATATAAACCCCCCCCCCAAAAAATATATATATATATATATATATATATATATATATATATTTATCAAATGAATTTTAGTATGCCATAACAGTTTCATGGGAAAATATAACACACCTCTTAGATAAACAACTACAATCATTATATACAACAGCCATTTCATTTTATAAAAAAGGCATAAATTACATTAATCAGATAAAATTTGTTGTAAGAGCTTCATTATCTGGTTAAAATTCTTAAGCAAACAATAAGCCATTTCAAGTACCATAACATAATTTTCATAAGAGAATTCCATCCATCACAGAATATTAAAAGCACTTTGGTAGAAATTTGATCATTTAAAAAGTACAATTTCATATAATGCACATTTTTTATTCTTTATTCTTACGGAAAACATTGTATTTTTAAAGAAAGACAACGCTTTCTTTCTTTTAAGTACATAGACTCCAGAATTCTAATAATTATAATAAAAAAGGCATTTGCCAGCAAAATAACGGTTAACTATAAAATCATAACCATTTGTATGCACTGTCTTTGGTCGCACGTGTACCAGGAATGCATAAAAAAAAAACCTAACACTTTTATAAAATGCTGAAACTAGGGGTTGGATAATCAGAAAATACTTAAATATTTAGTATTTGAATGAGGTTGATTGTGTATGCTTTATATAGCTTTGTCCAAAAACAATGTACTATTCGTATGTAACACAGAATAAAGTATACTAAATTACTGTTGACAATTTCAGTTTCTTGGTGCATATTTCATAGCTGATTATACACATGTAATATTAATGTGTGCCAGTTTTCAATCCAAAGCACTACACAAGAGCATCATCTACACCCTTAGGTATAGATGAGCCTGAGCAAGCTTTACTGTAATCAAATAAACCATAACCATTTTACCTTAGACTATTCATTTAACAACTGCGGCAAAATTTGGTACACTTCTGTTATCAGGACCGAATTCAGAAATGTATGTATGAATGCGTTCACATATGCACGTATATATGTACGTATGCATGTATGTTTGTATATAAACACACATATAAAAGTGCATACACACATACATACATTTCTGAATCCAGTCCCTATAACAGAAGAGTACATAGATTTTTCTATATAATAAAACATAAAATTTATGTGTGTATTTTTTTATATGGAACAATATTTCTGACATGAATCAGCTGTCATCAACTAATGTCAAGAGCAAGTGAAAAACAAAAGAATAATTATATAGAATTAAGATGTAATATATATTAAAAAAAATTTCTTTAGTGTAACTCTTCTTTTATTCATAGAACTTTATACTTGTATTTTCTTTTATTCAATCATTAACAGTTAGAAATGAATAGTGATTGGCTAAATATGGATATGTTCTTGTGTGTTTCATGCAGTTCTACTTCTGGTACTTACTCTGCGACATACTGAATTTAATTTTTATTTGGAAACTGATTAAATTAATTGTGATGGTGTGTGCTGAGAAATGGAATTTTGTGAAGAATATTTAAACTTGCCAATAAAAATAGGAATAATTTTAAAGTTTCTGTCAACATTTTTTATATTGTTATCAAATGTGACTTTAAAAAATTCTTTTTTTTTATAGTAAAATGTGAATTGAATTAAAAGGGTATGATTTTATTTTAATTCCTTTATGAAAATAATTAACCTAAAAGACACACAGATCTCATTAACATATGAAAAACATAATAGTTCTATAAGCAATTCAAATTATATATTGTGATATACAGTAAGATCCCGCTTAACGCAGGGGATACGTTCCATCAAAGTAGAGCGTAATGCGAAACAGCGCTAAACGAGGCTATCTTTACATGTAAATATTGGGGTTAGGGGAAGATGGCTAGGAAATTGGTTAGGTATTAAATTTAAAAAGTATGTTTTTTTAATAAAAATAAAACCAAACATTTATTTCTTAAAGCCCAAATTAATACCACATTATTATTTCTTGCAAAAATAAAAACAAAACGAATATTCTTAAAAAAAAAACAAATAAATTTCTAAGTCAGTCATATTTAGTTAGCCTTCCGCGTTTTCAGTGTTCTGCCTTTTTGTGACAAAAGCATCTAATGTTGTTTGCCTTTTTCTTTTGCGTTGTTCTCTTAAAAGTTCTTCATAAACGGATAGAGCATCTCTAACACCACGCCTTACTTTTGAGCTCCTGTCAAAATTCGGATCATTTTCAATGAATTGATCCATTATTTCAGTTATGGTAGACAAAGTCCATTTTACAAACGCCATCGAAAGTTCTTTTCGCTCTTCTTCTGAATCACTGCTGTCAACATTTTTGTTTTCTTCTTGTTCAGTTAATTCCTTGAGCTCATCATTAGAAAGACTAGCCGCTGCTTCTTGAATTATTTCTTCGACATCTCCCACATTTACCCCTTCAAAATATGTCTGTACAATACCGCACCAAACAAGAAATACAAGTACACTCATTCGGATATGTATTTGAAACCTATCGCTGCATAATATTTCCGGGAATCCCCGTATGCCGCGAGCGATTTCGTGGAATCCCCGGGTTGAAATAAAAGAGCGCTAAATCGAAACAGCGTTAAGCGGGGTTTTACTGTATTCTAAAAGCAAAATTATATAATACATAATGATATAAATTAAATACATATAATAAATATATAAAACTCTATAATGAATAATGATCATAACTGTATAATAAATGCGAACACACATTATATCACTGTGCTGTGAATGGAAGAATATTTAATTAGAAATTTACCTTTTATATATATTTGATAACATGGAACAGTAAAACATAAAGATCACAAGAAGTTATGAAAATAGGTTATGCAACTTAAGAAACAACAAGTTCTATGAAATGCACTTTAAGTTACTGCAATATCATGAGACACCATAAATAACCATAAGACGCTATAACTTAAGACAATATCATAAGACATACTACCAAGATAAGTATAATTTGTTCCTTCTTTTACATCAATAAGTTTTCTTTAAAAATTTAACCAGTGAATGCCAAAACAAATTTATTATCGGTGCCTTTGATGTAAGGTCACACAAAGATAAACTCGATTTAGCAAATTTCTGAAACATTAAAGTCAAAAGTGTTAAATTACAACTGTTAAGAAAGCAATTGTCTGGCAAATTTTAATTCTTATATGAAAACTGATTTAAATTTCAAATAAGTGACTGGGCTTGTACAGTATTTTAGAAGATATTTCATGTCCATACACTGAAAATAAATTGCACTTTAATGAAAGAGCTGGAAATATAGTCTGCATGATGCATAAAATATGATCAAATCTATTTGTTAAATACTTAATGCTTACTTTCAGGAATGTAGCTAGAGGGTAACAGTTTTTATATATTATTCTGAGAAATAACTTAAGATTGATTTGCAACACTTGGTATAAATAAAGATATTTTTCACCAAAGAATTAATATTATTTTCAGACTTTTTACTGTCAAACTAAATGTAGAAGCTAGACGATTTGAATATTTCATCTAACCTCTTCATTTAATGACATAAATGTATTTTTAACAGAATTAATTTTTACTCAGGGAAAGAACATGTTGTCTAGCTGCCCGGGTTTCAGCCCATCTTTAATACAGAAAGCCAAAACACATCAAATACAATTGAATGATACAGCATTTTAAAATGTTGCAAAAATTTTAAATGCAATTTTGTGGAAGAGCTATTGCAATTACCTACCTACTAAAACTTTGACCAAAAATTCAAGAAAACAAAGATACTCCCTTTTCTTTCCAATGAACAAAAGTCATATACTAATATAGGGATGCTCAACTTATTGTACTATAAAACCTAAACATAAGAATGAAATTATGTCAGCTATCTGAGATGTCCAATACCTAGAAATTCTATATATTGTAGAATAGAACCTGCGTCTGAAAACAGACGACAGGTAAAACATAATTCAAATACTTTACTTTTAGCCTGGAAGCAGGTGTTCTATATTAAACTGTCTTAATTCACATACAGAATTAGTGATATAATAGCTCAAAATATTGTAAGAATCAAACACGCATTATACAGTCAAAAGTCTTTAATCCGGACTCGTCGGGACTTCGGCGATTCCGAATTATCGATTTTTACGGATTATAGATCATCAGTTCAAATCTGGTAAGATCGCATGCAGAAATTATAAAATGAAAAATATGAAACCGTAATTTATGAAATAAAGAGCAATTATTATCTAAAGGGTATCAAAATTTACAAAAAAAAAAAAAAAAAAAAAAAAAAAAAAAAAGCAGCTTAATATTTATTTGTTTACTTTATTTAACATTTCTTTAACGCGCGCATGCGTAAAGCATACATTACGCATAGTCGAAAGTAGAAAATTGCAACCAGAAAACTGTTTGATTTGTATTCGTGATATTTATAATGACGAGGAATTTGATTTAAATCATATCAAAGACTGAGTACATCGAGATGAAATCTACATTATAAGCCGAATAAAATAAAAACATCTGCCCTGAAGATAAGGATAGCGCTGACAGATCAACTTACAGTTCATTGCACGCCGTCTGTTTATCAATTGCGTTGCCGTACGCACAACACATGTGCAGAAAGTTTGTAGCTTTGAGGTCCGGATTATAGATCATTCCAGATTATGGGTGTCCGGATTAACGACTTTTGACTGTATTAACATTAAAAAAATCTATATACATTTATTAGTGTACGAGGATTGATCCTGAAATATCATAAGGTCACTTTCAAGGAAATGACAGAAACATTTCACTCGGGGAAGGGACTGGTGAAGAAACATTTCACTCGGGGAAGGGACTGGCTGCCCGTGTTCCATCCCAGCTTCTGTAACATAAGTTTCATAGTAGAATTTAGTCTTAAAAAAAAAAAAAAAAAAAAAAAAAAAAAAAGGATAAATGAAATTCGTCTTCTAATTTTGGGTACATTATGAGAAGAACATTCAGGTAGTCGTCAGAATTAATTCTAAACCTTTATTATTATATTTTCCTTAAAGATTTTATAAAATACTCCTTCTAAAATAATATAATTTTGCCCTTTTCCCACAAATAAATATACATGGAAAAATATCCAAACAATCGCAAATTTTATTTAACACAACACACAATTAAAAAATATTAAAACCATGTTTCATAAAAATTCAACGAGCAAACAACGAAAAAGTAAGCAATGTTTCAAAATGAGACTGTGTATGATATTCTTTGAAACAGGTGTACACAAAGTCCAACCTTGCATTAGTCACAGGAATATAATATCTGCTGATATTTTACTCAGCAAATTTGACTCATTTAGCATTTGTATATGTTATACGGTCAGATAGAGCTTTCATATCGCCATTAAAAAAACTTTCACTAAGCGATACAAAATATTCCTCTCAATGCCGGAAAACTCAAAGAGTAATAAAAAAGTCTTTAATAATTGAACATTGACTTCACTATAACCGATAATAAAAATAAGACAAATTAATAAATTAAATTTAAAATATTCCAGAGCATCCAGAACATATTCATGTAGAAATCATCGACGACCAATGCTGACTTAGAATACCTAGGGAGGTGACGTCATCCCATCTTAGCACAGTGCGGAGCAGTCGAGACCAATGCGAGATAGCGTCCAGACGGGGGGACGAGTGGAGGCAATCAGATGGCTTGTAAATTCTCCAAGAGTTGGTGGAAACAGACGGTTTCCTTTGATGTTTAAGTTCCATGTAGCCAAGCTGATTATATTATCTAAAATAGCTGTGGTTGTTGCGTGTGTATAGGACTGAAACGTTTATCATTACATGAATCCTATGGACTGAGTTTAACTATCATGACATCACCTGCAATATTAATTTTTACTTGACTTACCTTTATTACTTTTATATATTTCTTATTAGTAAAATAAAGCTTTTAATAATGCAACATCCGTGCTCTCCTCATGTTTTGAAAATAAATTCTACATTCATTTGTTTATATAAAATGACCCATTACATTACTCAACAGTTAGTGATTGTGTATATTCTACACATTTAGTTTAGATTGCTTTCGTTTGCCGTTAAAAAAAGATATACAGTGGATGGACAAAAATATGGAAACACCTTGTGAAATGCATGTTTGAAAAGAAAGATTGATTTTAATGAGATATGTAGGTGGTGCTGGCGTTTTTGACTACTGATGCCACCTATACAACTTCGTAAATGTGCTAAACAGTTCAGTTGTTGTCGGAGTACTGTTACGTGAGGTTGTCATTGCATTATGTCAGAGTTAACAGACTTCGAACGTGGGCAAATTGTTGGAGCACGTATGGTAGGTGCTTCCGTAAGCAAGGTAGCCGAGGTGTTTAGTGTTTCAAGAGGTACTGTATCGAAGATTTATTCCGCATATTTGAAAAGCTGAAAAACATCATCTGCTAAATCACAGCGCAGACGAAAGTGTGTCCTAAGTGATCGCGACAGACGATCATTAAGGGCAATTGTGACGAAAAATAAGAAGACCACAGCTGCAAAAGTTACTGCTGAAATGAATGTTGTGTTACTGAACCCTGTGATACCAAAACAATTAGAAGGGAGCTTCATAAACAGGGAATTGCTGGCCGTGCTGCAATTGAGAAGCCACTCATCGGTGATGCTAATGCCCGTAACATGAAAAGGTGGTGTTTAAGTCATAAAGCCTGGACTATAGAGCAGTGGAAGCAAGTAATATGGTCTGACGAGTCTTCTTTCACATTGTTTCCTACTTCTGGCCGAGTTTACGTTTGAAGAACGCCATCTCAAGCCTATAATACAGACTGCTTGTTGCCAAGAGTGAAACATGGCAGGGTTCTGTTATGGTTTGGGCAGCCATATTGTGGTTCTCTGCTAGCCCCATGATAACTGTGTCAGGGCACATGACTGCCAACACTTATGTAAACATTTTGGCCGATCAAGTTCATTCCATGGTACAAACTTTGTTTCCCGATGGTGATGGTGTCTTCCAAGACGACAAAGCCCCTGTTCACACAGCTCACATTGTCCAGGACTGGTTTTCTGAGCACGAGGATGAGTTGTCGCATCTCCCCTGGCCACCACAGTCACCAGACCTGAATATTATCAAACCTTTGTGGTCTACATTGGAACGGAAAGTGCGTTCTCGTTATCCACCGCCAACATCGCTATCTGAACTTGCCACCGTTTTGCAGGAAGAATGGTATAATATTCCCTTGGCAAACATACAGGAACTGTATTTATCCATTCCGAGAAGACTGCAAGCTGTTTTTGATGCCAACGAGTTTCCTACACCATATTAAGCAAAGAAACATGTTTTTTTAAAGGTGTTTCCATATTTTTGTCCAACCCCTGTATATTTCGCTGAGGATTAAAAATATTCATCACAAAGCACCAAAAATCTAAGAGTAATAAAATAAATAAAAACAAGGGAGGAAAAATATCAGAGTAATAATAATAAAAAAAATACTCTAATGATAGAACCTCTACCTCAGTATATCCCAAAAATAAAAATGGTACCTCAATGCAGGGAGAGCCCGTTTAAGATACATTATATTGCTCAACACCCACCCACAAATCTCACTCGCATTCGGAAACAAAATACCAAAAATAAAAATCATTGAAATTATTGACCATAATTGGTTCTATGATTTAGTCATTCTTACAGACATAATAACTAAAATCTTAAACTTGAGGGGGGGGAACTAAACTAAAGTTTCTGAATTTAAAGGTATTTTAAATTAATTTTAAAACAAAATTAATTTTGTGAAAATATTACACAAATTGAAGGAATATACATTTTTACTATAATGTAATCTACGATTTGTCACTTTGAAAATGTGGAGAACTAAAGCGCGAAATAAAAGAAAACTACAACACACATTTGGAAAATCTCATCGAGCTTAAATTAGTTTCTAAATTAGATGTTTTGAGTGTGTTTAAAATTAAGCCAAAGAACTTCCTTCACTTCAAACCCATTACATAAGACTAGTATTTAAGAAAAATGGTAAAAGACTGCAAACATGTTAACAATTCTACTGATCTAGAAATGGAAATTACTGATTTTCACTTTAATTAAGATCAAGAATATCACAAAAAGGCATTTGAATAGTCCTAGATCAGAAAGATCATCGAAATGTTAAACTTTTAAAAAGATAAATTCCTGCTTACGTTCAGGTATTTATTTTTCATTTTGCTGAATGTTCTGTTAATAATACAAAGAGTATACATTTTCATTAACATATTATACCACACATTTTTATGCATTGTGTAATGCACTCATAAATGAAATATTAAAAGTGCAATATATAACTGAAGCTTACCAAAATTTTATATACTTAAAATTGGCTCCCATTAAGTTAAAATTGCGCATAACTGCACCAAGGGAAGGAATGCAAATTTATTTCTTTGTCTGTATTTGGTTTCAATTTCATATAGAAAGAGTTAAAATAGGTTATCTAGGCAACAAAATTTAAACACACATTTTCAGTAAAAATTACAGAATAACAGATTTTGTTTCCCTGAAGACGCAACACCTCACTATTCCAGCTATGATACAGACTGCATACTGTCATAGAGAAATTCCTTTCTTAAACAGGGAATTCATATACTTTAATCTGTTTTTACACAAGTACTGTTTATGACTAATCCATGGTCCAGGAGTAAAATACTTTATAGTACACCCATCTAAATTTTTATTATTTCCGGTCATCTGTATAGACTGTTTACCTATCACGACTAAACTCCCAATCTGCATTCCAAATAACTCATACAATTCTTCAAGTCATATTTCGTAGTCTATCATTTTTAATACGGCAGGTACTTGCTGAGCGCAGACTTTTAAAGCATGATTTCGCGTATAGCAGTACCTTAAAAGATCCCATTTTATTTGTCCACTGCTAGAATTTCATTCATACGTGGTGCAACATTCATCCATCAACACCGGAAAGAATTTATCTGCTACTTTAAACAATTTCCATCGACTGAAAATGAAGTCCGAAAAATCTTACAAATTTCAAAAGCAATCGATGCCGAAGAATTTTCACATATGGAAGACAGAGAAGTCAAACAACGAATCAGAAAATTACAAAAGAAGAATTGGGGTCTTATAAAACCCCTTGATAATAAAAGCGCTCATTATGAAGAAGAGCTTTTAACTGAAGATAAGATGAAGAAATTGTTAAATAACACAAAAAGCAATGTCTGATCTTCTAGCGAAGAATTACCCAATTAAAGAAAAAACATGCGCTCTTTACAGTGGCACGCATACAGTTGCATCAATCATTCTTATAAGCAAAAGACATCAGCTTTCTCAAAAAATATTTCTGTCATGCATTTGCCAAGAGAACGGAAAGAAGTCCAAAAGAAACTTTCAGAGTGCTTTGCAAAACAAAGTGGAAAGTTATTCTGCAGAATTTTACTTCGATAATAATAAAACATCTCTGATTTGATTTCAAAACGAATTTTTATTTGTGAAATCAATTTTAAATAGATCTTCGCAAATAGGTTCATAAAACTTCCCAATATGCCAAAATAGTTCAGATTAAGGGAAAAATTTAATAAAGTATGCTTAAAACAACTAATAAAAAGCACATTTTGAGCAGCCTTAACAGAAGACAATTTGGCCCCACTAACTTTCATTACGAGTACTCATTAAATTTTTATTTACATTTCTTTTTTGTTCAACATTTAACTTTCAATGGTTTTAAGAGAAACAGCACTTGACAGACAGACTCTAAATTAAGAAAAAACTGAAACAAAATTGGTTTATACACAGGCAGAGTAATTACACTGACCTGTTGGGAAGAGAAGACCCCGTTAGACAAGGAAAATATTAGGCCAGACAGAGAGGAAAATGCTTAGCCTCCTCCTCGTAATGCGAAAGGAGGTCACTTGGGAAAAAATTACACTACAGCAGTAATTTTGAAACCACTAAGAAGCAACAGAACTCTAACAAATCTCAGACTTCTGATAATTATAGTGTGATTAACAGTTCAACCTCACTTCGAATATTACAATACAATATAAAGAAAGAACCAATTCAGACACTTCAATATGGAATTCAAAACCTAAGAAATTAATGCATAGACGCTACCCTAAACATTAAAACATAATATGAAGCGTTCACGTAAAATAAATAAGTAGTAAAACTCCAATATAAAGCAACATGTGAAAAGGACCTACAAATTATAACATTCAAGCATTTCTAGTGAAAATAAAGTTAATATAAAACAAGAATTACCATCCACAGATGTCTTTTCGCTCTGCACTATTTCACCATTCTTTTTCTTTCACGATATGTTCTGCAATCCAAGAGTGCACAAAAATGATGACAAATTACACTAGAAGAGGCCAAGGATTGGGGAAGGAATCATTAGATTTTAACTACTTTGAAATTAAAGAATATCTATACACAAAGAGAAATATCTAATATTGTTTCTTAATATATAAAACTTCGAAAGTAGCCTTCTTTGTTTTAAATTCCAGCAATGTGCTACATTGTTACTAAAATCATGATTGCAGTCGATAGAAAAGCAAATGATTTTCCTTATACGACAGAAGTACAGTAAGCGAAAGAGGTTTTTAATGTATGGGTACAACATGAACAATGAAAGAAAAAAAATTATACAGTTATTACAGATACACAGAATAAAAGGGAAAATGATCTTCGAGAAAAGTAAATAATTTTATCCGCAGGTACAAAAATGGCACCGAATAAACTTTACTGTTAGCTTTGAAGCAGGTGTTATATATAAAACTATCTTAATTCACACACAGAATTAGTGACATAACAGATCAAAAAAGAGTAAGAATCAAACTCGCAATATATTGACATTAAAAGAGCTATACATATATACTTTTATAGCTTTTTTTTTTTTTTTTTAGAAAGGGCTCAAAAACACCATTCTAAAAACAGATTTCGAAAAACATCTTGGAAACAAAAGTCATAAACCATAAAATAAATATTTCATTCAGAATTTTAACGCAAGAACCGTTTCTAATTTTAAGTTCTTTACTTAGGTACACTCATCCATGAGAGAGGACAGCTTAGTCCAATGTACAAGAAATTATCCTGTAATATTACCATCTCACTTTAATGAAATTATAGCAATATTTCACTCAGGGAAAGAACATATTGTCTAGCTGCCCGGGTTCGAGCCCAGCTTTAATACAGCAAGCCAAAACACATCAAATGCCATTGAATGATATACCATTTTGAAATGTTGCAAAAAATTTAAATAAAATTTTGTGAATGAGCTATTGCAATTACCTATATACTAAAATTTTGACCAAAAATTCAACAAAACTAAGATACTCTTTTTTTCTTTCGAAGGAATCAAAGTCATATACTAATGTAGGGATGCTCAACTTATTGTACTATAAAACCTAAACATGGGAATGAAATTTTGTCAGCTATGTGAGATGTCCAATACCGAGAAATTCCATAAATTGTAGATTAGAACGTACCTCTCAAAACACACGAAAGGTAAAACACAATACAAATACTTTACTTTTAGTCTTGAAGCAGATGTTCTATATTAAACTGTCTTAGCTCACATACAGAATTAGTAATATAATAGCTCAAAATGTTGTAAGAACCAAACACGCATTATATAAACATTAAAAAAAAAAAAATCTACATACATTTATTAGTGTTACGAGGGTTTATTCTGAAATATTATAATGTCACTTTCAGTGAAATGATAGAAATTTTCACTCAGGGAAGGGACATTCTGTCTGGCTGCCTGGGTTCCATCCCAGCTTCTGTTACAAAAGTTTCATAGAAGAATTTTAAAAATCTAGAAACAAAACTTATGAAGAAATTATTGACCATAATTGGTTCTATGATTTAGTCATTCTTACAGACATAATAACTAAAATCTTAAACTTGAGGGGGGAGGGAGAACTAAACTAAAGTTTTTGAATTTAAGGGTATTTTAAATTAATTTTAAATCAGAATTAATTTTGTAAAAATATTACACAAATATAAGGAATATACATTTTTACCATAATGCAATGTACATTTTGCCACTTTGAAAATCTGGAGAACTAAAGCGTGAAATATAAGAAAACTGAAACAAACATTTGGAAAATCTCATCGAGCTTAAATTAGTTTCTATATTAGATGTTTTGAGTGTATTTAAAATTAGGCCAACTACTACGTTCACTTCAAACCCATTACATAAGACTAGTGTTTAAGAAAAATGGTAAAAGATTGCAAATATGTTAACAATTCTACTGATCTAGAAATAGAAATAACTGGTTTTCATCCTAATTAAGATGAAGAATATCACAAAAAGCCATTTGAATAGTCCTAGATCAGAAAAATCATGAACTGTTAAATTTTTAAAAAGATAAATTCCTGCTTTCGATCTACCTAAAAATGTGAAAGAGGATTTTCAACAACAATCTTGTTAAAATCAATGTTCAGATACAGAATAACAAACAAACATCTGGACGACTGCATGGATTTAGCAATAACATCGCATGTACCAGAGGGAGAAAAAAAAAAAAACTCTCAGAAGAAATGCAATGTTAAATTTCACATTAAAATATGATTTCCCTGTATTTAATTTTCATCTTGCTGAATTCTTTTGTAAATAATACAAAGAGAATACCTTTTCTTTAAGATATTATACCACACATTTTTATACTTAGTGTAATGTACTTATAACTGAAATATTAAAAGTGCAATATATAATTGCAGCTAGCCAAAATTTTATAAACTTAAAATTGGCTCCCATTCAGTTAAAGTTGTTAATGACTGCACCAAGGGAAGGAATGCAATTTTATTTCTTTGTCTGTATTTGGTTTCATTTTCATATAGAATGAGTTAAAAATAGGTTACCTAGGTAGCAAAATTTAAACACACATTTTCAAGAAAAATTACAGAATAACAGATTTTGTTTCCCTGAAGACACAACACCTCGCTATTCCAGCTATGATACAGACTGCATACTGTCATAGAGAAATTCCTTTCTTAAACAGGGAATTCATATACTTTAATCTGTTTTTACACAAGTACTGTTTATGACTAATCCATGGTCCAGGAGTAAAATACTTTATAGTACACCCATCTAAATTTTTATTATTTCCGGTCATCTGTATAGACTTTTTACCTATCACGACTAAACTCCCAATCTGCATTCCAAATAACTCATACAATTCTTCAAGTCACATTTTGTAGTCTATCATTTTTAATACGGCAGGAACTTGCTAAGCGCAGACTTGTAAAGCATGATTTCGCGTACAGCAGTACCTTAAAAGATCCCATTTTATTTGTCCACTGCTAGAATTTCATTCATACGTGGTGCAACATTCATGCATCAACAACGGAAAGAATTTATCTGCTACTTTAAACAATTTCCATCGACTGAAAATGAAGTCCGAAAAATCTTACAAATTTCAAAAGCAATCGATGCCGAAGAATTTTCACATATGGAAGACAGAGAAGTCAAACAATGAATCAGAAAATTACCAAAGAAGAATTGGGGTCTTATAAAACCCCTTGATAATAAAAGCGCTCATTATGAAGAAGAGCTTTTAACTGAAGATAAGATGAAGAAATTGTTAAATAACACAAAAAGCAATGTCTGATCTTCTAGCGAAGAATTACCCAATTAAAGAAAAAACATGCGCTCTTTACAGTGGCACGCATACAGTTGCATCAATCATTCTTATAAGCAAAAGACATCAGCTTTCTCAAAAAATATTTCTCTCATGCATTTGCCAAGAGAACGGAAAGAAGTCCAAAAGAAACTTTCAGAGTGCTTTGCAAAACAAAGTGGAAAGTTATTCTGCAGAATTTTACTTCGATAATAATAAAACATCTCTGATTTGATTTCAAAACGAATTTTTATTTGTGAAATCAATTTTAAACAGATCTTCGCAAATAGGTTCATAAAACTTCCCAATATGCCAAAATAGTTCAGATTAAGGGAAAAATATAATAATGTATGCTTGAAACAACTAATAAAAAGCACATTAACAGATAACAATTTGGCCCCACTAACTTTCATAACGAGTACTTATTAAATTTTTATTTACATTTCTTTTTTGTTCAACATTTAACTTTCAATGGTTTTAAGAGAAACAGCACTTCATAGAGAGAATCTAAATTCGGAAAAAACTGAAACAAAATTGGTTTATACACAGGAAGTGCAATTACACTGACCTGTTGGGAAGAGAAGACCCATTAGGCAAGGAAAATATTAGGCCAGACAGAGAGGAAAATGCTTAGCCTCCTCCTCGTAATTGTAATATTTAATAATTTGTAAATGGTAACATTTAATATTTAGTAACTTGTAATTAACAACACATTATATAGAGATTTGAAAAATAGAACTATGCTGGTATTGCAGTTCTCTGTGATTGTACATTCTAAGATTGTAAATAAATAGTTTCTAAAAGCTAAAAGTGTACCCTCATAATTTTATATGGTGTCAGGAGTGTTTTGCTTTCAAAATGGAAAGTTTAAAACCACCAGAGCCGATAAAATTTGATGGAAATCTAGCTTGGAATTGGCAGAGATGGCTGCAATCATTTGAAATATATGAAGGAGCTAGTGAATTACATAATAAAGAAGAGAAGGTAAGAGTTGATACTTTTCTTCATGTAATAGGAATTTGTAGTCTCTAAATATATAATACATTTCCTATAGAAGAGGGTAAAGAAATTATATTAAGTGAAATTAAAACAAAATTTATGGAATATTGTATTCCTAAGAAAAATATTACATATGAAAGACATTTATTCTTTACTAGAAATCAAACCGCGTCAGAAACCATAGATGAATACGTAACTGACCTTCGAAATAAAGCTAGAACATGCGAGTTTGCACAATTAACAGATAGTTTAATAAAGGATAAAATTGTTTGTGGTATTAAAGATGATATAGTGAGAGCAAGATTGTTACATGAAACAGAATTAACATTAGAAAAAGCTCTTGATATATGCAGATCTGCTAAAATAAGTGCACATCAAATGAAAATCATAAAAGATGAGGAAACTGCTGTAAACTTAGTGAAAAAGAAACTAAGTAAACATAATAAGAATACTTACAAAGAGGTAAACACCGATAAACAATAGACAAAAATTTGTTCTAAATGTGGAACATCTCATGAGTATCGAATGTGTCCAGCATATGGAAAAATCTGTCATAAATGTAAAAAGGCAAATTATTTCGCGAGTCAGTGTAAAAGCAATATAATAAAAAATGAAGCAGTCAAGGTAAACAAAAAAGATAGACAAATTAAATTAATAAATCATGACTCTGAGGAAGAGTTAGAATTTTATGTTCGCACATTAAACCTTAATTCAGATAACAAGGAAGAGAAATGGACTGTTGACGTTAATGTAAATAAAAGTAAACTAAATTTGCAGTTAGATACTGGAGCAATGCGCAATGTTATTTCTAAAACCAAAGTGAAATTGCTAAATGTTCCGATACAGAAGTCTGAAATGAAAAGATTAGTTACATTCTGTGGGAATAAAATGGATACTTTAGGAAAAGTAGTACTTAACTGCCAATATGGAAAAAATAATTATGTTGTGGAATTCCAAGTTATTGACAAAGAAGTACCTTCTATATTAGGATTAAAATCATGTTTGCAACTAGGTTTGATTCAGAAAGTAATGTCTGTTTACACTGAAGACTTACTGGAGGAATACAAAAATGTATTTGAAGGTTTAGGTTGTTTGAATAGAAAATATAAAATCCAGTTAAAACAAGATGTAACACCAGTCATTCATCCTCCAAGAAAAATACCCATAGCTATACGTGATAAAGTTAAGAAAGAATTACAAAGAATGGAAAATTTAAATGTTATTGAGAACCAACTGAATGGGTAAATTCAATGGTCACAGTTGTCAAACCGAACAAAATAAGAATATGTTTAGATCCTAGAGATTTAAATAAAGCTATAAAACGAGAACATTATCTGATGTTAACCATTGACGAAGTTGTCACTAGAATGCCTAACGCAAAAATATTTCCTGTTTTAGATGCTAATAGTGCCTTTTTGGCAAATCCAGCTTGACGAAGAAAGTAGTAATTTGTGTACATTCAATACACCTTTTGGCAGATACAAATTTAAAAGATTACCTTTTGGCATATGTTCAGCTCTAGAAATTTGCCAAAGAAAATTAAGCCAAATAATAGAAGGTCTAGAAGGCATTGAATGTATTATACATGATATCTAAATATGGGGATGTAATGAAAAGGAACATGAGCTACGACTTAAAAAAGTACTCCAGAGAGCACGAGAAAATAATTTGAAGTTCAATAAGGCTAAATGTAAAATAAAAGTTAATCGTGTGAATTATATAGGGCACGAGTTAAGTGAAAATGGACTAAAACCTGATTTTTCTAAAGTGGAAGCAATTGTTAAAATGCCAGAACCTACAGATGTGCCTTCGCTACAAAGATTTTTGGAATTGATTAATTATTTAGCCAAATTTATTCCTAACTTAAGTACTATTACTGCACCATTAAGACAATTACTTGAGAAAAATGTCCTCTGGCACTGAAAAGCATCAAAAAGCTTTCAAAACACTTAAAGAATTGATTGCAAAAGCACCCGTATTAAAATTCTATGATGTTAATAAGGATGTAACTCTTTCAGTAGGTGCAAGTTCTGAAGGATTAGGTGCTGTTTTACTACAAGAAAACCAGCCAATTGCTTATGCTTCCAGAGCTCTAACAAAAAAACAAAAAAATTATGCTCAGATAGAAAAAGAGCTTTTAGCTATTACTTTTGGATGTTCTAAATTTCATCAATATATATATGGCAAACGTATTACAGTTGAAACTGATCATCGACCATTAGAAAGCATAACTAAGAAACCTCTTTTTAAAGCACCACAGCGATTGCAAAGAATGCTGTTAAATTTACAAAAATATGATCTAGATGTACGATACAAAAAGGGGAAAGACTTATTAATAGCAGATACTTTGAGTAGAGCAAATTTGAATACAACAGAAGATAATGATGAAGATACAGAAATTTGTACACTGATTCCAGCATCTGATGACAAAATTTATGCATTGAAGAAAGAAAGTGAATGTGATGCTACACTACAGTGCTTAAAGAAATATATTCTGAGAGGCTGGCCAGAAAGGAAACATCAGGTAGAACCTCAAGTCAAAGTATTTTGGGACTACAGAGATGAGTTGACAATGGAAAATGACTTATTTTTCAAAGGAGGAAGGGTAATTATTCCTTTATCTATGCAAAAGGAAATGTTAAATTTAATTCATGAGGGTCATTTTGGTATAGAAAAATGTAAGAAAAGAGCTAGAGATGTTTTGTTTTGGCCACTTATGAACAAGCAGATAGAAGATAAAATTTCAAAATGTTCTATATGTAATGAATACCAGAACAAAAACATAACAGAGCCTATGATACCACATGAAATTCCCAATTTACCTTAGTTGCGACAGATTTATTTGAGATTAACAAAGATGTATATTTATTAATTGTAGATTACTATTCCAACTTTTTTGAAATCTCCAAACTACCGGATACTCGAAGTCACACAGTGATCAGTTACATGAAATCTCATTTTGCAAGATACGGTATACCATTGATAGTGATATCTGATAATGGACCTCAGTTCGCAAGTAAAGAATTTTCAGAATTTGCAAAGAAATACCTATTTAAACATATAACAAGCAGTCCATACCATCCACAGTCGAACGGATTAGCAGAGCGTTCAGTACAAACGGCGAAGAAATTGTTAAAGAAAGTTCAAGCAGATCATGCTGATCCTTATTTAGTTTTGTTAGCTCATAGGAACACTCCAACAAATGAGATGCTAGGATCACCAGCTCAACGACTTATGAGTAGAACAAGAACAATTCTTCCTACATCTGAAGAATTACTTAAACCTCAAGTTGTGAGAAATGTAAAAGAAAAAATCAACCAAGAAAGAACTAAACAGAAGTCATATTATTATCGTCATACAAAAACATTACCATCACTAAATAAAGGAGATTGTGTTCGGATATATCACGATAATCGCTGGAAACCAGCAGTTGTAGAAGAAGTGCATAAAACGCCTAGATCATATATACTTAGATCAGGTGGATCAGTATTGAGAAGAAATAGAAAAGATATTAGAGAAAACAGTTCAGCTGTTGATGAGAATATCAGAGGAACAGAACAAGGAGTTAATACACAAAAAACAGATGTAAAAGGATATGATTCCAGATATTCTCAAGGGCAAAGTTTAGAAGATCAACTACCAAACTCTGCTAACTCAGAAACAAGGAACGGTGAGCTAAGAACTAGAAGTGGGAGACTGATTAGAAAGCCGGCCAGGTATTTGGACTGATTTTAGACTGTTAAAACTTTTGAACTCTTTAAAAAAACGGAAGATGTAATATTTAATAATTTGTAAATGGTAACATTTAATATTTAGTAACTTGTAATTGGCAACACTTTGGATACAGATTTGAAAAATGGAACTATGCTGGTATTTCAGTTCTCTGTGATTATACATTCTAAGATTGTAAATAAATAGTTTCTAAAAGCTAAAAGTGTACCCTCATAATTTTATAGTAATGCGAAAGGAGGCCACTTGGGAAAAAATTACACTACAGCAGTAATTTTGAAACCACTAAGAAGCAACAGAACTCTAACAAATCTCAGACTTCTGATAATTATAGTGTGATTAACAGTTCAACCTCACTACGAATATTACAATACAATATAAAGAAAGAACCAATTCAGACACTTCAATATGGAATTCAAAACCTAAGAAATTAATGCATAAATGCTACCCTAAACATTAAAACATAATATGAAGCGTTCACGTAAAATAAATAAGTAGTAAAACTCCAATATAAAGCAACATGTGAAAAGTGACCTACAAATTATAACATTCAAGCATTTGTAGTGAAAATAAAGTTAGTATAAAACAAGAATTACCAGCCACAGATGTCTTTTTGCTCTGCACTATTTCTCCGTTCTTTTCATCTTCGTTCTTTTTCTTTCATGATATGATGTTCTGCAATCCAAGAGTGCACAAAAATGATGACAAATTACACTAGAAGAGGCCAAGAGAGGGAAAAAAGGAATCATTAGATTTTAACTACTTTGAAATTAAAGAATAATTATACACAAAGAGAAATATCTAATATTGTTTCTATATATATAGAACTTCAAAAGTAGCCTTCTTTGTTTTAAATTCCAGCAATGTGCTACATTGTTACTAAAATCATGACTGCAGTCGATAGAAAAGCAAATGATTTTCCTAATACTACGAAGTACAGTAAGCGAATGGTGTTTTTAATGTATGGGTACAACATTAACAATGAAAGAAAAACAAATTATACAGTTATTACGGATACACACAATAAATGGGATAATGATCTTCAAGAAGAGTAAATAATTTCGGCGATGGTAGAAAGATGGCACCGAAAGACAATAAGCCGGTAATTTTAAATGACAAATAAACAAAATAAACTTTACTGTTATTTTTGAAGCAGGTGTTGTACATTAAACGACCTTAATTCACACACACACAATTAGTGACATTTTGGAAAGTTATGTCACATAACTTAAAAGAAGTATTTTAATCAGAATTTTTACGTAAGAAACGTTTCTAATTTTAAGTTCTTTACCTAGGTACTCTCATGCATGAGAGGTGACAGCTTAGCCCAACGTACGAGGTGTTTATCCTGAAATATTACCAGGTCACTTTCAACGAAATGACAGCAATATTTCACAGAGGAAAAGAACATGCCTAGCTGACTGGATTCCACCCCGACTTAAATACAGCAAGCCAAAACATATCTAATGCCGTTTTTCCAAGATGGAGTTGTCCGCTTTTTCCCAAAATGGCGTCCCAATTCAAAGAGTGGGAGACTAGCGTCTACATTCCAAAACGGCAGCCTATGAGAGAGGCGATTCTATTATTTTCATCGGGGAGTAGGGAAGTTAGAATGGTTTTCTGAGGAACGCCAACAGCAGTGCACGATGTTTGCTTACATTAGGAAGTTCAGAAAATTGCAAAGGTGGATTGCCTTAGTTTTTGCGGTTACTTTCAGGGAAATATTAGGCAGTTTTTATTGGTTTGCTGATAGAGGGCGAATAGATAATTTACCTTTATAAATCCGCGTTTATCTATTTAAACTTCAGAAGATTTATGATGAAGTGAATATATTCAACACAACAGAACGCCAGCTTAAGACTTGTAAATCTTTTAAAAAACAACACATCGATAATTAAAAATATTATTTATAGTTCATCATTAAAAACTTTTTATAAATGCATAGTTATCATATAATTAACAATTCATCCATGCATTATCTCATTATTTATTATAATTAGAAGAGATGATATTTTTTACAGTAATGTTTAAAAATTTGCTGTTGTCTTTTAAAAGATTTACAAGTCTTACGATTGTGTTCTGTTGTGTTAAATATATTCTCTTCATCTTAAATCTTCTGAAGTTTAAATAGATAAACGCGGATTATAAAGGTAAATTGCCTATTTACCCTCTATCAGCAAACCGAAAAAACTGCCTAATATTTCCCTGTAAGTAATCGTAGAAACTAAGGCAATCCACCTTAGCAATTTTTTGAACTTCCAAATGTAAGCAAACATATAGTCCACTGCCATTGCATTCCTCAGAAAACCATTCTAACTCCTCTACTCCCCCATGAAAATAATAGAATCGCCTCTCTCATAGGCTGCCGTTTTGAGATGTAGACGCTAGTAGAGAGGGAGAGGGGTAGGAGTTGAACTGCGGTGCTTAACCACCAGGGTGCCTGGGCGCCATAGCCCTACCCCTCATCGAATAACATGATAAAAGTTTCGAATTATGAGAAATATAACTGAATGTGCTAAATAATTAAAACATACTTTTTCCTTAAGTACCTAATTACTAATCCATACATAATTAACTATTTTTAACAACTATTTCACAGAAGAATACATATGGAGATTCTTTGGGCGTGGTGAGCGGTCATATCAAAGAATGTCTGCAAAAACAATACATATTCTTTGGTCATATCAAGGAGGTTAGAATAGAAGGAGGGAAGGTTCAACTCAAACGGTGAAGCTTGGCGGCCATGTTACTGTTATCACTGTGACTTGTGCAAGAAAGTCTGTAATAGTAACATTTTTTTTTTTTTTTTACCTTTTCTTTTTGAAGCATGTCTGCTTATATTGCATATGGATGCACAAATAGATTTTCGAAAAATATTTCTGGGATTACTGTTCACTCGTAAGTATTTTCTTTTTTTTTTATGTAATTTCATAAATATGTTAAAAAAATGTCACAATGTCATGTTGTTTTCTTTCCAGATGTGACAAAAAAGACTTAATAATAATCGAAACATGTTAAATACAATACATTTTAATGCTTTTGCTTACAGCTGGTATCTTCGTTCCTTAACATACAATGATATGTGCTAGGATTATATGCTTGCTGTATAATTTGAACGCTTAGATAATTCGTTTTATAATTTTCATGAAAAGTAAGAAATTAATTGTTGCTATTTTTATGAATTGTAAAGGTGTTAAATAAAGCAACGCTTTTCCTTATGTATTAATTATTATTCATTCTTAAGTTCTGTGAACTGTTACGAATATAATTTGTGCATTTGATCAAGATAAACTATTCTGTTGTTAAAATGTTTTTGCAGAAGCTGACAAATTTCTGAGCAGTATAGCGATAAACGTAAGTAAAATATTTACACAATTGAACATGTGAAAAGATATATCCAAAAATTTATATAGGTATATTTCTGTAATTCAGTTTAATTCAAGTAATTTCTTTGAGATTCATAAATATGAAACGCGCATAAACTGAAATCATTGAATTCACATAAATCTGTTTTATTTTATTAAGATTTATTTTCTTGTTGATATAAGGTTGTTGATTGTGAAAAGAATCTATTTAAAACTTTCATTTAAAAAAAAGCAACATGTTACCATTTTTTTAGATAATTATCTGCTATTAATTTCAGGTAAAAATGGTTCTTTAATAAATTATAATAATATTGCGAATAAATCAGAAATATCACTTCTTAAAGAAGCAATTGGAAAGTATACCAGAGAAGTTGCTAATAAAACCTAAACAAATTCTTGAAATTATGCAGAAACATAATTTGTAAAGGCTTTAATGTTATGCACATGCATTTAGATTTCGAAATATTTCTTAATGATTTTCTGTACTTAGTAAATTACAGATATCACCTTTATAACTTTAAAACAAAAAACTAACAATAGCGAAGCATTTCATTATAAATTTAACATATTTTTACTGGAAAATTCATGCATAGAACAGCTTACAAACACGTGCGTTTCACTACCGTATTGCAATGTTTTGAAGTAACAAACATGGACGCCGCTTGTTCCGGGGAGTTTCATTCCCCGATAGTGGAGGAAACTGCGAACCCTCCCTCCTTCTATTCTAACCTCCTTGGAATAGAAGGAGGGAAGGTTCAACTCAAACGGTGAGGCTTGGCGGCCATGTTCCTGTTATCGCTGTGACTTGTGCAAGGAAGTCTGTAATTGGAATATTTTTTTTTCTTTCCTTTTTGAAGCATGTCATCTTGTGTTGTATATGGATGCACAAAAAGATTTTTGAAAAAGATTCCTGGGATTACTTTTTACGCGTAAGTATTGATTTTCTTTTTTTTTTTTATGTAATTTGATAACTATGGTAAAAAAATATCACAATGTCATGTTGTTTTTTTTTTTCCAGATGTAAAAAAGGGACTTAATAATAATCAAAATATGTTAAATACATTTTAATGTTTCTGTTTATAGCTGGAATCTTTGTTCCTTAACACACAATGATGTATGCTAGGATTTAAACTGTATAATTTGAACGTTTTAGGTAATTCGTTTGATAATTTTCATGAAAAATTAGACACCAATTGTTACTAGTTTTATGGTTTTTAAAGGTATTAAATAAAGTAATGCTTTTCTTTATGTATTAATTATTATCCAATTTAAAATTTTTGAACTGTTAAGAATATAATTTGTGCATTTGATCAAGATAAACTAACTTTTCTGTTGTTAAAATGTTTTTGCATAAATTTACAAATTTGTGGGCAGTACAGCAATAAAAGTGAGTAAAATATTTACACAACTGAACATGTGTAAAGATGTATCCAAAAGTATAGGTATATTTCTCTAATTTAGCTTAATTCAAGGCAATTTCTTTCAGATTCTTAAATATGAAACGCGTATAAACTGAAATCACATAATTCACATGAATCTGTTTTATTTTATTAATATTTATATTCTTGTTGTTATAAGATTGTTAGTTGTGAAAAGAGTTTAAAACTTTCATTTAAAAAAAATGCAACCTGTGACTATTTTTTTAGATAATTATCTGCTATTAATTTCAGGTTAAATATATTTTAAATGATTCTTTAAAATTTTACAATACTGTGAATAAATCAGAAATATCACTTCTTAAAGGAAAAACTGGAAAGTACACCCACAGGTTGCTAATAAAACCTAAACAAATTCTATTTTTAAAGGCTTTAATGTTATGCACATGCATTTAGATTTCGAACTATTTCTTAATGATTTTCTGTACGTAGTAAATTACGGGTATTATCATCTTTATAAGATATCATATATAAAATATGTAAAATTTCATTATAAATTTTACATATATTTAGTAGAAAATACATGCACGGAACAGCTTAAAAACACGTACTTTTCACTGACGTAATGCAATGTTTTGAAGTTACAAACATGGACGCCGTTTGTTCAGTGGAGTTTCATTTCCCGATAGTGGAGGAAACTGCGAACCCTCCTCCTTATATTCTAACCTCCTTGGGTCATATCCGTTCTCCAAGGTGATGTCGTCCGCTTTTCTCAAAATGGCGTCCCAATTCAAAGAGAGATAGTGACCATTTTTCAGTCTTTTCCAAGATGGGGAAAGAAGAAAACCTAGGATGAAATAATACGAGAGAGATAGAGAGAAAAAACGCCATCTTGTCATTTTCTGATAGGGTACCGGTAATCGAATACTTTTGTGACCGCCTGTACAGGAAATTGAGGAACACGTGTTAAGAAGAAACGTTCGTTGACAAAACGTCAGATGCGCCGAGAATCTCAAATCCTTCCAGTGCCCTCAAACAGGTAAAGAATTTCCTGCGAAATGTGTCCTCTGTGGAGGAGGACATGCAACTTGTAGTAAGGAATGCCCCAAAAGACCAGGAAATATAGATATTGAAAAAATTAATGAAGAAACACCAAACAATTCCCCAAATATGCAAAATCACCAGACTCACTCTACTCTCAGCCAATCACGTAATCAAGGATCAAGGAAGTTAATTTACGGAGTGCGCTAGGCTAGGCCTTTAACTCCGCATCATCAGAGATAGAATAATTACATCAAAAGAGGGGTTCATCTAATAAGGGAAAATTTTGAAGCCTAATTATAAAAATAAAAGCTTTTCAGATAATGCCTTCCGCATGAGAAAAAAGGAAAACTCTTAGAAAGTCTTTAAATTAAATTTTGTGTTTAAAAAGGGCCAGGAATAAATTTTGAAAGAGGAGTCAACATTCAAAAAGTTTTGAAAAGAATAAAAAGGTGCAATACATTTCCTTGATTCTTGATATCAACAGCAAAATAAAATCCTTAGGACAATCCGGAGATTTGGGCAAAAAGGGCTGGGGGCGAAACCCGTTGGGCGGGTTCTGGTAGCAGTTCAGTGTGATACACTGAAGCAGGAGAAGAAAATTATTGGTCGCTATTTAGTGCGACGTTAAAAGGTCCCCTTAGGGGGTCGAAAGCAACCCGTTTAGCGGGTGGAAAAGAAGCTTTTAAGAAGCTATTGAGAAATTAAGTGCAGTCGCGTGCGGCTGCGGAGATAAGTTGTCCCTTGTTAAAGAAACGTTAGAAGACTCTTCTTAAAGAGTTAAAGAACAGGGTTCCCCCGGTCAATGCCCTTACGCATTGTTAACGCGGGGGCGGTTGGGGTTTAGGAACGAGAGGAAAGCATCCACTTGGGCGTCTGTATTCCAATACCGACGCCGTTTAAAAGGTAGTTGAGCATAATCAGCTTGTAAGATTGCTCTGGGTCGCTTTTTAGAAGAGGCAACCGCAGGATCATATAACGGCAGGGTATGTAATACTGGATTTCCAACAAGATGGATGTTTTTGAACAATCTTTCCGAAAGTCGCTGTATAAAGCGATTAATGGGCATAATTTTGAGGTCGTTATGAATGTCACCGTTCCTTATGAACCATGGAGCGTTTAATATCTGCCGTAAAAATTTTGATTGAAAAATTTGGACGTGTTTACGGTTAGTCAGAGCAGCTGAGCCCCAGATGGGACTCGCGTAAGTGAGAATAGGCCTTATGATAGATTTATAAAGCAAGATCTTGTTATCAAGTGACAGGTCGCTATTTTTAGCGAAAAAGGGGCGCAGGTTGGCTTTGACAGTTTCCGCATTCGCAATAATTTTTTGAATGTGAAGTTGCCAAGTTAATTTTGAGTCTTGTAAAACACCAAGGTATTTGTAAGTAGTAACCCAGGGAATAGGTTCACCGAAGAAAATTAGATTATCCAAACGAGGGATGTTTCTTCGGATGAATAAAGTGGCATCAAATTTAGCGACATTAATTTTGATTTTAAACAGTCCGAGCCAGAGTTCTAAGGCTGAAAGTAACTCTGTAATGTAGAGATTACCGTGGTGATGTTGTTATGTTGAGTTAGGATGGCCGTATCGTCTGCATATAAAGCTAAATCGATACTAGGTGCCTTAGGCACGGCGTTGATATAGATATTGAAGAGCAGAGGTGAGACAAGACTGCCCTGAGGACATCCAGCATGGATCGGGCGGGGAGTGGAGAGTTCGTGGTTAACTCGTACGCGGAAGCTTCGTCCGGCTAAGTACGAGCTAATAATTTTAATGATGTGAGCCGGAAACCCAAGTCGCATGAGCTTGTAAATAAGTCCGTCATGCCAAACCCTGTCAAAGGCTTTAGCTATGTCACGTATTAAGAAGAAACGTTCGTTGACAAAACGTCAGATGCGCCGAGAATCTCAAATCCTTCCAGCGCCATCAAACAGGTAAAGAATTTCTGCGAAATGTATCCTCTGTGGAGGAGGACATGCATCTTGTAGTAGGGAATGCCCCAAAACACGAGGAAATATAGATATTGAAAAAATTAATGAAGATACACCAAAAAATTCCCCAAATATGCAAAATCAACAGACTCACTCTACTCTCAGCCAATCACGTAATTTGGGCACTGCCCCGTACAACCAATCATATGGGGCGATTACCAAGAGCAATCCAAACACCGTTAACTACAGGAAATTCCTCAAGAAATCTATGAATAAGAAATCTATAATAACTATAAAGAAGACCAATCCTCCAAAAATAAACGAAAATCAGTAAACAGAGACATAGAAAAACAATCCTTTGAAGAATTCACCGAGTTCATTACTGAAATTTACCAAATTTACCAGCAATACAAGCAGGCTTCTAACCCCGACTCCAGGCTCAAGATTGCAATGGCGCACACTAAAGATATTCATCCAGAACGAGCATGAATAATTACCGCAGTGGCTAATTGCACCGAAGGTGCTAATAGCTAACAGGCTATTCACACCACCTACTTTCGCGCACGCGCACAAGCAGCCCAGATACCAGCATTTTACCGCAGTGGCTAATCGCACCCAAGGTCCGTAGAAAGAACAGGTTAGCTCACTTGGGGTAAACAAACGAAAATGCGTTCTCGCTGCCTATTGGCTGTGACGTCATTGAAGTTTTCTCTCCTCAGATAACATAGATTTTTGCATTGATTTAAGCTGAATGTAAGCTTGTCCGCGACTGTGGAAACTCATTCGTTTCTTGTTTTTTTTCCTCTCAAATATAATTAAATTTATGTAGCATAATGGTTGGTATGCACAGCGCGATTGCATTATGCACAATAATGCAGGCAAAATAAAAAATAATCGCCTTTTCTGAGTCAGTGTAGGCCATCTGTGCGCCATCGGCCGTTTGAAGGGGCGGAATGTATGTTTTATGTTTGCGTAATCGGGCGGCTGCGCGCCAAATCGATTTGTCTTCAGTCGTTAGGGACTCAATGTATGTTTTCCACTCCGCTTGTTTTAATAAGCGGGTTTCGGTCCTTATCTCGTTCTGTATCGTGCGAAATTGGGCACGGATATTGGGATCTCGTGACCTTTGCCAAATTCTTCGCAAGTAATTTCGCTGTTTAATTTTGAATTTAGTCTAAGGTAGGAGCCTAGCACCTGGGTGTTTGCGTGGTTTTGAAGCCGCAGCTCTCGCTTCTTTCAGTAAAGACTCCAGACTGTTGATATGCCTGTCAAAGTCCGAATTGCTGGAAATTTTGATGGGAGGGAGTGAAGTTTTTTCCAAAATAAATCTAAAGTCGTCCCAATTTGTTGAGACTTGCTCCTCTAATTTTGAGTATCGATTTTGAATATCTAGGGTTATCAAAACGGGGTAGTGATCAGAGTCCAATTCCTGAATGACTTTTATCTCATGCCGAAAAAATATATTATAAAAGGCAGCCAGATCAAGAACTGCAGTCGACCCTCTAACACGGTAAAAAGTCGGGAGGGTAGGAGCTATGATCTGTACATGGTTACTCTGGCACTATGAATTTAGACTAATACCATACCTGTTCCTATTAGAACAAAACCATGCGGTATGGCGTGAATTTAGATCACCAGCAATTATTAGGTGATTTGAAATATTCAAAAGTTTATCAAAATCATTGACAGGAAAAGCTGGCCTTCCACGTGCTCTAGACAGTGGAGGTAGATAAGCTGAGACTATTGTCAGCGGGGAGGAATTTTGAAGGAAAATTTTGATGATTGTCGCTTCCAAAAAATTTAAATCAGGGGACGATATCATGTGGTGCTTTAACGAACGCTTCACATAGATACAAGTGCCACCACAGGGATTTGTACGAATACTCTACTATTTGTACTATTTGTACGAATTGAAATAATTCTTGTATTTAAACTTGTATTCCAAATTAAGATTTAACTTGAAATTAATGTAGATAATTACTGAGAGAATTAGATCTTTGTAGCGTAGTTTACGTGAGATGAGATCACATGGTGTTACGTGATACGAACCGGAGAATCAGGATGTTGAACCATGAAAACATAGTAAATTCTTAATGTATTTTAACAAATTTATTATGTCTATTTATTGGCTTTTTATAAAATTTTAAAAGATATTAAAATGTTTGTGCCTTCAAAATAAAAAATTCTTAGAACTAACGTCTGTTAACATTTTTTATTTGTATATTGTATGTTGTCGTCAACAAAGTCTGCTTGGCGAGATTTGCGCCAGTGAAACTGAAAAGTACCTCAGAAACTAAACATAAAGATTAAGTAAATAAATCTGAAGAATTTTTTTAAAGAATGAGCTGAGAGCATTTAAAATTAAAATGTGTTTTTGAAAAAATATACAACAGTTCCTGACAAGGATTTACAGGCATCCTTAACAGTTTCATATTTAATTGCAAAAAATTTAAAACCTCATACAATTGGAGAATCGCTCATTCTTCCTTCATCAATTAAAATGACATCATTTATGCATGCAGAAAAATATAGTAACTATTTAAAAACAATAGCATTAAATAAGATACTGTTTCTCACCAAATTTTTATCATATCGGGCACTATAGAATACAAAATCCAGTCTTTACTATAAAACTTGATGAAACTACCGACAGTACTAAAATGTTTCAATTTATCGTTTATGTGAGATATGTTTTTGAAAAGGACACAGTAGAATATTTTTTATGTTGTAATATTTGGGAAGGAAAAGCAACTGGAGAGAAAATATTTGAAATTATTTTCAGACATTTTGAAACAATCTTACCTAGACACACTGTGTCACAGTTTGTACTAATGTAAGCTTTTAAAACTAAGCCAATACTTTGGCAAGGAGAATTGAAGAAGAAAAAAAAAAAACAGAAACATACTTTTCCACAATTTACTAAAGAAAATAATACAGATTTCTTGTTTAAAACGACATATAAGAAATCTATAATAACGATAAAGAAGACCAATCCTCCAAAAATAAACGAAAATCAGTAAACAGAGACATAGAAAAACAATCCTTTGAATAATTCACCGGGTTCATTACTGAAATTTACCAAATTTAACAGCAATACAAGCAGGCTTCTAACCCCGACTCCAGGCTCAAGATTGCAATGGCTCGCACTAAAGATATTCATCCAGAACGAGCATGAATAATTACCGCAGTGGCTAATCGCACCGACAGTGCGAATAGCTAGCAGGCTATTCACACCACCTACTTTCGCGCATGCGCAAAAGCAGCCCAGATACCAGCATTTTACCGCAGTGGCTAATCGCACCGACGGTGCGAATAGCTAAAAGCCTATTTACACCACCTACGTTCGCGCATACGCACAATCAGCCCAGGTACCAGCATTTTACACCGATTTCCGTAAGGCAGGCGATAGTAAGAGCCAAGATTGTTAACCCTAACTCAGCAATAGAAAGGGCTGTTATAGTCCACCAGCAAGAGAATAATTGTGCAAGTAATAATTATCAGTTACAAAGACGATGTCAATCTATATGCATGATAATGTTTAGAAAATGATTCGATAAAATAGGGATTTAATGATGGTTCTGATTGCAAGCGAGGCCAAGAAATTAGTTAAAAAATCTTTAGTGTATTGACAAAAAGGCTACAGAAATTACTTAAATTCTTTTATTTAACAGAGGAATTTTTATGCAAACTTAGACGCCTTATAGCAAAGGACTGCCAGAATTTATTATTCAATAAGAAAACTTACTAAAAATTATAATATTCTTATATATTCATCATTTTTTCAGTATCCACTCATGTTTATAGGCTCAAATGCCATATTTCAAAATCAAAGTTATTTATGAAATAAAACCTTATACAATCTGATAAATCATTTCTGTGTGCAAATTTTTAAATCTAAATCTCTTACATTAATTTTTTTCTGTCTTTTAAATTACATCCCATTATTTATTTCAATTCAGTTTATTAATGTGCTTGAACTAATACTTCTAAGTTCTTTGAAGTACTTTATGTGTCATGAAAATGCCAAATATTTCCATAAAAAAATAAACAGGCATACAGAATTGTTATTAACAAGTATTATGTGATTAATTAGTCATTTAACAGTTGATTTAATTGCTTATTTCATGTCTAAATTTTCTACACAGAAATTGATTTAATTGCTTATTTCATGTCTAAATTTTCTACACAGAAAACCTCTGTGTAATTTTTATTATCTTTCCACGGACGAAGATTTTCAAAGAGGAATGAATTAAAGTCTTGATTGCGCAAAACACATCTTTGAAGCTAAATGTATTCTAAGAAAATCAAAAAAATGTAAACAAGATTTTGTCCCCCCCCCAAATCAGTCATTTAAACTATTTCAACCGTTCAGGAAAACGATAAACATTGCGAACAATCTACCTCTTTTTATATATACTTTAATAAAAGGAAATGTGTTCCTTCTTTTTATAAGAAAAGGAACCAATTTTGCTTTTTAAACTTTTAGAAAGCAAAATGGTTCTAAAAGTTTAGAGTCTCCAACGCTTAAAAAATGATAAACTACGCCAAGGTAGTAACCCGCCTTAAAAAAAAAAGACTCACTACAACTCTTAGGCGGTTCGCGTACGTAGAATCCGTTATGGATCTAACAGTTCAATGCACATGCGTGGTCAATGGTGGTGCGAATAGCTTAAGCGGCTAAACGCACCGCTGGTGCGAATAGCATCGGCCGCATTTTACGCCGATTTCCGTAAGTCAGGCGGTAGTGAGAGGGAAGGTTGTTAACCCTAACTCAGCAATAGAAAGGTTTGTTAGTAGTTCACCAGCAAGAGAATAATTTGCAAGTAATAATTATCAGTTACAAAGACGATGTCAATCTATATACATGATAATGTTTAGGAAATGATTCGATAAAATAGGGATTTAATGATGGTTCTGATTGCAAGCGAGGACAAGAAATTAGTTAAAAATCTTTAGTGTATTGACAAAAAAGCTACAGAAATTACTTAAATTCTTTTATTTAACAGAGGAATTTTTATGCAAACTTAGACCTGTTCTCATAGCATAGGACTGTCAGAATTTATTATTCAGTAAGAAAACTTACTGAAAATGATAATATTCTTATATATTCAGCACTTCTTCAGTATCCACGCAGGTTTATAGGTTTAAATGCCATATTTCAAAATTAAAGTTATTTATGAAATAAAGCCTTACAAAATCTGATAAATCATTTGTGTGTGCAAATTTTTAAATCTAAATCTCTTACATTAAATTATAACTGTCTTTTAAATTACATCCCATTATTTATTTCAATTTAATTGATTAATGTGTTTGTACTAATATTTCAAAGTTCTTTGAAGTACTTTTTATGTCCTGAAAATGCCAAGGAATTCCATAAAAAAAATAAGCAGGCATACAGAATAATTCATTTAATATTTCATATAATCGCTTTTAACTTATTTCATGTCTAAATTTTCTACACAGAAATCCGCTGTCTAATTGTTAGTATCTTTTATCGGACGAAATTTTTCAAAGAGGAATGAATTAAAGGCATGATTGAGCAAAACACATCTTTAAAGCTAAATGTATTGTAAGAAGTATAAAAAATGTCAGCACGATTTCCCCCCCTTTAAATCAGTCATTTAAACTCTTCAAACCGTTCAGGAAAAGGATAAACATTGCGAACATAAAAATCTGCCTTTTTTATATATACTTTAATAAAAGGAAATGCGTTCCTTCTTTTTATAAGAAAAGGAACCCATTTTCCATTCTAAACTTTTGAAAGTCGCCAACGCTTAAAAAATGATAAACTACGCCAAGGTAGAAACCCGCCTTTTACAACTCAATGCGCATGCGTGCTTAATGTTGGTGCGAATAGCTTAAGCGGCTAATCGCGCCGGTGGTGCGATTAGCATCGGCCAATAATTACGCCCATACGGCTAATCCAAATACCATGCAACATATTAATTATGCCAAGTTTATATTTTATAACAGTAATGGTATTAAAAATCAAAAAATTGAAATTCAAAACTACATCAACCAGCACAGTCTGGATGTAATTTTATGAAGTGAAACCCACCTCAAATCAAATGACAAATTTAAAATTCCCAACTACAACATCTATAGATCTGACCGTCTTCATAATCGTGGTGGCGGTACAGCTATTCTCATGAAAAAATGTCTGAACAGTACCATCTTTCCTCTTCTCGTTATGAGCTTTGAAGCAAGTGTATCTATTTTGAACAATGATAATAAAGAATATCTCATCATTGCTGTTTATAAGCCACCCAACAATAGCCTTAACACTCAAGATCTTGACTATATTCTCAAGTTATCCAACTATTATTGCGGGGGACCTAAATTGTTAGGACGCTAACTGGAACTCCAGGCGAAATAATCCAGACGGAATTATTCTTAATAATTACATCATCAACAACCCTGATATCAACATTTATGGTCCAGATGAACCTACGCTTCTTCATCAAATCTCAAATACTTCTGATGTATTAGACATCTTAATTACCTTCAATGTTCCTCAAATACCTTTTCTCCAAGTGGATAATGAACTTTCTTCAGATCACCTACCAGTACGCTTCACTTTGTATGGCTTAAAGCATGGTCTTCCGCCTATAACGTGCCGCATTAATTGGGAAAACTTGTAAGGATCTTAAGTTTTACTAAATATGTTTATTTTATTTTAAATCTTTACTATCACTTCTTATTTTCTACTTCCGGCCAGAATTATAAGCGTGAAGGTTTTTATGCAAAGTTTGTCTGGCGAACGCCAAGTATTTAAGTGTGGCCTTTTTGACAAGGAAGAGAGAGAGGAAGCAGTGAGTCAACGCAGGCCGCTTACCTTAGAAGTTACGCAGTTGCTGTTTGCCTTCCAGGCCAGAGGTTTTAATCCTCTTGATAAATTAAAAGTATTGTAGTGTTCACAGTCTCTGTGCTACATACGCTTCCTGTTATTATAAGGCCAATCTTCCACGTGTATTATTCTAGAGTTAAATTAGAGTTTAGTTTTATTTTTATACTTTTACGTTAGACCCCGAGTGGCGGGTCATTGTATTCCGAAGTACGGAAGTTATTGTATATAGAGAAAAATAAAGGGTTTTTGTATACCCTTCGTCTGTATCCTGTCTACTTACTACAAATTAGTGAACATAGCTTTAGTAAGATCTCTGTTCCTAGTCAGTTCCTTGTATGTTCCCGAAGAAGGTAAAGAAGGAATATTGAACCTGATAAACTATGCTTAACACCTTGAAGAAAACATATCTGCTACCACTAAAATGACTAATAAAAGCGAAATTCATGATGCCACAGTCTATCTTAGCAGTAAAATCAACGAAGCCATCAACCACGCCAAATTTATTCCAAAACAGACTAATTATACGGTCCCACAGAATATTAGACAGAAAATTACAGAGAAAAATAGACTAAGAAAAATTTATCAACGTTCTCACTCCACCCAAGACAAAAGAAGATTTAATGCTGCCAATCGAAACCTCAGAAAACTTATCCAAGAGTACAGAAACAATTGCTGGGATAACTTCATTGAAAGTCTTTCGCACACCGACCATTCTGTGTGGAAAGTTGCTAAAGCTCTCCGAAGCACTCCCTCCAATATTGGACCGATTCTGGATGATAATAATACCAAAATTTACGATCATAAGAAAATTGTCAACCTTTTCGCTGATAACTATGAACAACAGTTTAATATAAATAATTTCCCACACCCGAATGATATTAATATTATCAATCACGTGACCAATTTCCTCTGCAAAGATCCTGAAAATCAAAACAACCCGACTTCTCCCAAAGAAATACAGAAAATTATAAAGAAACTTAATCCAAAGAAAGCATCTGGATATGACAATATCACTAATAAGGCCCTGCAATACCTCCCAAGGAAAGGCATCATCCTTATTACGAATATTTTTAACGCATGTTTAAGACTTAATATATTCCCAAAAAAATTGGAAACACACCATTCTAACTGTCATTAAAATGCCTGGCAAAGCTGGAAATCTCACAAGTAACTTTAGATCGGTCAGTCTTCTGCCTGCAATTGCCAGACTTTTCGAAAAGCTTATCGAGTATCGACTCACCACTTTTATTAATGAAAATAACACCATCAAAGACCATCAAATTGGATTTCGCCAGGGATTCTCAACGACTCAGCAGATCGCCCGAATCGTAGAATTCATAGGTAAAAATTTTAATAGAGAAAGCCTTCAATAAAATTTGGTATCACGGTCTTATGATTAAGCTGATGAACTATAATTTCCCACCTGCCATCATCCATCTAATCGCTGATTTTTTAAAGAACAAAACTTTTCAAGTTAAGATTCAAGATAACTATTCCACCACAAGAAAAATTCACGCGGGTTTAACACAGGGGTCGGTAATTTCCCCGCTTCTCTATAATTTATATACTAATGATCTTCCTAATATTAAAAATATTCTCACTGCATGCTATGCCGATGACACGGCACTTTTATGTCACTCACTTAATCCGTATCATGCAAGAAATAAACTACAGAATGCCATTAATTACATTTCACCCTGGTTTAAAGGATGGAAAATTAAAATTAACCCCGAAAAATCAAAAGTGATTTACTTTAAAAAAGGAAATATCCCTGAAGACTGAGAAGAAATTACGATGGACGGACAAATCGTGTCACGTGACCACCAAGTAAAATATCTAGGTGTTAATCTCGACCAGAAGTTAACATTCAAATTTCATGTTAATCAAACACCACTTAACAAATGATGATCTCCGATCTCTCCGACAAAACTTTTCTTCTTTTACTTTTTGTAATAATTTAGACTCAGATTCTTGCACTTTTTCTTTGGGGGGGGGTGGACTCAAAATAACTAACCTATAAATTTAATTTACTTGCGCGAAAAAATATTTTCTTTTCCTTCAAAGGTTAAAGAAAATTATAACGATATTCGTTTTATGGACTCTTGATAAACGTGACCTTCGAACTTCGACGCCGGCTTCGAACTTTTGCTCTGTGGAGACAGATATTTCGCTCATGGGCAACCGAGCCACTTTTGCTGCGAAGAAGTTTTCCTTCTTAACCAAGGAGGTTAGAATAGCCTCCTTCTTGTTCATTTCTAACCACCTTGTTCTTAATAATACATATTCTTTGCCAGTACCTTCGAGAGTAAAGTCATTTAATCGTTTTTTCCAGTCCCTTGAGAAAGCGTTTAAACCAGATGAGCTAAAATCGGAAATTATTTTGAATATTCTGGGTGAGAGCGAATAATTTAATAGTTTATTTGACTGAAGAAGACATGCGGAATTATGATAAGCTTAGAACAATAGTGTTGAAAGAATTTCAGACAACGCCACAAGAGTGTTATACAGTTTTCAAAAAGCGTAAAAATTACAAAAGGAAGAAAAAGATTACAAAAAAAAAAAAAAAAAAAAAAAAAAAGATTACAGAAAGCTATGTTTAATTTGCGTCAAGATGAAATGCTACATTTGAGTATTATTGTCAGATGCGCTAAGTGAGAGATTTTAAATTATTATGTGAATTAATTGCATCAGATGAAATATTCGGTTTATTTGATTGAGAATTGATGACACATATTGCAATTAAACAAGAAGAATCATGTTTTAAACCGCAAAAACTAGGTCGAGATTGTGATATTTATTTAACTTCAAAGGGTAAATGTAAAAGTAAATATAATGCATTTATGAAACCTTCTAGTGGAAACGAAATTCTAGATTCTCACTCAAAATTAATATTTCTAAATTCTCTATAAAGGCAAAAAAAAAATGATCTTATCTTTTCTATCTTCCGGATGGCCGAGGAAACATCCATTCTGATTAAACAAAATATGTGTAAATCTCTAATAAACAGAGGAGCGTTATACCACACAACGTTATTCACGAACACCAAAGACGAACAGAAACATATACATAATTGACATCACAGTTTCTTTTTACAAACAAACACTACCGCCATCTAAAGATATATAATCCTAAACTTAACACTCCCCCCCATGTATCCGTAAACGAATGCATCAATTTTATTGAACTTCAAGATTATAAAGTCTTTCATTTGGTCTTCTAACAACACCCTTATCTAACTGAATATCACAAGATCTAATTCTATCACCTCTTCCGTGAAATAATTCCTTAATCCTACCTATCTTCCAGTTACAGCGTTTCACATTATCTTCTCGTACAAGTACAACATCATTAATTTTAAACACGGGAGAATTCTTTGGAGTTTTTGAAAACATGACTTATCTTAATTCTAACAAATATTCTTTATAAAACCTTTTCCAAAAATGCTCTAATATTAATTGCCTATGCTTCCATTTTTTAATCAACTGAGATCTTGTAGATTCTAGTTTATATTCAGTTGAAGGTAAAACAGTTAATCTAGATCCAGTTATAAAATGAGATGGTGAAAGAGGATCAGGTTCATTTGGTTCATTGTATACATACTTTATAGGTCTAGAATTAATAACAGCTTCAACTTCAACTAAGACAGTATACAGTTCTTCATAATATAAAGAAGCTTTACCTAGGATACGTTTTAAACAAGTTTTTAAAGATCTTACCAAACGTTCCCAGAATCCGCCCCACCAAGGAGCACCTTCTACAATAAATTTCCATTCAAACCCATTTTTACCAAGGAAATTTAGAACCTTTTCATCTTTACATAATTTATACAAATATTTTAATTCACGATCAGCAGTTTTAAAGGTTTTAGCATTATCAGAATATATAACTCTACAAATACCCCTACGTGCAAAACATCTACGTAAGGCTTGAATGAAACACTCTGCACTTAAATTTGATAACAATTCTAAATGGACTCCTCGAGTCACTGCACAGGTAAACAATGAAATATACACTTTTGTACCATCCTTTAAATACAAAGGGCCAGCGAAATCTATGCCACTTTTCTCAAATGGTTGAGCTTTCTCCACTCGGTCAGCTGGAAGAGGAGCCGATATCTCGTGTCCAGCTTTAGCATTATACTTTTTACAAAATCTGCAATCATGTAACACAGATTTTACAAAACGTCTAGCTTTTAAAATCCAAAATTTCCCTCTTACTTGCACTAAAGTTTCATTTACACCACTATGAAGTACCTTTTCGGGACAATTCAAAATAATTAAACGAGAAAAATAATTATATGGTAATATTATAGGCTGAATTTCATCGACATCTAATGATGGTTTCACTAATCTACTTCCAACTCTTAAACAACTCGTTTCATCCATTACTGGATTTAACCCAAACAATTTGGAATTATGAGACAATGGTTTTTTACATTTAACATCATTCAACTCTTCAAAAAAATACTCACCTTGTGATAAGATAATCCAATAACACATAGCATTACATATTTCTATTCTGTGACTTTAAATTATTAATGAATCTAAATACATATGACGTGACTCTTAAAAGTTTACCTAAGTCACTAAAGTTTTCTATTTTTAACACAGGTTGTAAAGGTTGAACACTGCTAGTAACTTGAGTCACAACTCTTTCTTCAACACTATCTACTATGTTACAATGCTTGTTCACTTTAGGCCAATTTATTTCATCTTGATGAAGACATGGAGGTCCATGCCACCACACTTGATCTACTACAAGATCACTCACTTTAACACCACGTGTGATTTTATCGGCCGGATTATCTGAGCCAGGACAATGATGCCACATGCTCGGGGATGTTTTGTCTTGAATTTCAGACACTCGATTTTGTACGAATGTTTTCCATCGCCGTGGTGAGTTCTTTATCCAATGAAGCACAATAAGAGAATCTGTCCATAAATGAATCTTAGCTTGAGGAAAATACACACGGACTGTAGTTACAAGTCTTGCACCTAACACTGCTGCCATGAGCTCGAGTCTTGGTAAAGATAATTTTTTCAGGGGTGTCACTCTGCTCTTGGCTATCACTAAACTTGTTCCATAATATTTTAAGCTACGGAATTTCACGTACACTGCTGCTCCGTAAGCATTTTGAGATGAATCACAAAAACAATGTAGTTCTAGAGTTTCAGGTGTTTCATCAGCATCAGGAAAATACCACCGAGGTATCTGGATATTAGGTAGATCACATAGTTGCCTGTACCATTTGCTCCACTAGTCTTGCAATTCTGGTGGGATAATTTCATCCCAATCAACACCTTTCAGCCATAAATCCTGAAACAGAACTTTTGCTTGAATAACATATGGAGTAAGAAACCCAGTAGGATCGAAGATTTTTGAAGCAGCTTTTAAAACACAACGTTTTGTTTGGTCATTTGACTGGATGAAATCAATAACGTCTTGTGCATTAAAACAGAAGATATCCTTAATTGTATCCCATTGAAGTCCAAGAATCTTTGAGGGGGAATCACAGTCAAGCAATTTAAAGCTAACGAAGTTGTCACTTGATTTATACTGGTTTTTTACAGTATCCCAATTAGAATTCCATTTGGTCAAAGTCATTGATGCCTTTTTCATTATATCATTGGCTTCGTGATATATCTGTATGGCTTCCTCCGTATCTGATCCACAAATAAAATCGTCAACATACATGAAGTTTTCTAACATTTCTACAGTTCTGGGATGTATGTCATCAAATTTCTTTAAATGATGCTTAATGCAAGCACCCAGCAAAAATGGACTTGATTTTGCTCCAAGCATTACACGACACATCCGATAAACTTGAATTCTCGGATTGCTCAAACTTGAATTCTCATCAATCCACAAAAATCGCACTGAATCCCGATCTTCAGGTGCAACAGAAATTTGCAAAACGCTTTTTCAATATCTGACGTAAATGCAATTCGATGAAGTCGAAAATTTATTAGAACTTTCAAAAGTTCAGGAAGAAGATTTGGTCCTTGTAGTAAATTATCATTTAGAGATTCATGATTTTTTTCCTTTGAAAAAGCATCATAAACAATGCGAAGTTTTGTAGAATTATGATCTTCACGGATGACAGCACGGTGAGGTATGTAGTAAGTTCGTCTCCCAGATGGAGTACCAAGATCGACCTTTTCTATGATTTCTTCCTTAAGCTGATAGTCAATCACTTCTTTATATTGCGCATAAAAGTTCAAGTTTGATTTAAATTGTTCGATCAGATTTAAAAATCGTCTTTCAGCATTCTTAAAATTGTCTCTTAAAGTCACATTCTGATCTTTCCATGGAAGTCTAACTTCGTATCTATCACCCTTTTCTGTAATCGAGTTGTTAAATATTTGCAAGGCCATTTCATTTTGTTCTTCGTCAGAAATATTTTTAATTCCTATAGATTCAATATCCCAAAACGATTTGACGCTTTATAGAAGTTTCTCTTCTACAATTACGTTTAAACACGCGTCATGGATTTCAAAGTCTGATGAAGAAAATCTGCCTTGTATACACCACCCAAACAAGGTTTTCATCGCTACGGCATTTCTGTTTATCCTTTTTATTTCTTCGCTTGCTATTTTCCACATAATGTCCACGCCGATTAAAACAGAAATACGACTCATTCCATCGGCGCCGCCGCAGTCTGTCAAAGTGACGCCGAATGCCTGGAGTTTGGATTTCATTTCTACATCTGGTACCCGTATATCGGCATTTGTTATGACTGGTACTTCAGTGACTTCGAGATTTATGGATTTTTCAGGGTCATTAATATTGCGGAGAGTAGGTTCAACTTTCTTTCGACGCCAATATTTTCCGTTCTTTTCACCGAAGGTATGCAGATTTAAAACAGTTTCTCCTTTTACTGGTAACTGTAATTTTCTTGATAAATCTCGAATTGCAGAGATTTGGCTACCGCCGTCAAGAAGACATCTCACAATACAATTCTTATTTCTGCCCTCAGCCACAGCATACACCGTTTGAAGCATAATATTAGATCCAGTTTTGGCAGAAGAATTTTGAACAATTTCTGCCGATGTTTCGGTTTCCTTATTTTTTTACACTGGAGACAGCTGATGTGGGATTTACACACACACTTTCATGATGTTTACCGCGGCACTTTTTGAAGGAAAACTGTTTGTTCTTACAGTTGATAGCTAAATGTTTACATCCAAAACACAGAAAACATTTTCCTGTACGTTTCAAAATGTTGCGTTTCTCTTCAGAGTTCACCTCAGTACATTTATATCTCGTATGGTCTTCTTTATCACAAAATATACATTTGTATCCAATTGTTGATAAAGCTGAAGCAGTCGGAACTTTCGGTTTATAATTCGGATAAACTTTCGTGCGTTGTTCATTTTGACGAAAGTATGGTTTCTGATTCGTTTTCGCAGAGTTCATTAAACTTGTAGCTTCTCGACAGTTAACTTCCTTTTTTAAGAATTCTATAAGTTCCTTTATATCAAATCCTGCTTCCATATTTCGACTTCGATTAAATTCCAAATTTAATTCCTCTGGAAATTTCTGCAAAATGATAGGACAGAGAATATTTCCATAACTTCCAGAAGTAACGTTTAACGATCCTAAACTTCGAATGTTGACTTCGCATTCATCGTACAGCTTATGCAGTGCTTTAACATTTGAAATGTTTCCCACTGGTTCAAGGGATAATAATTTATTCATATGCGAGGTGATAACAACATCTTGTCTTCCAAAACGTTCTTTCAATATTTCTACTGCGGAATCATAATTCTGGTCACTTAAAGCGAAACCGGAAATGGCAGCTAAAGCATTACCTCCAAGTAAGGATTTTAGGTACGCAAATTTTTCAGTTTTTCTCAATCCACTATGATTATGAATTGTATTTTCGAATTGGTTCCAAAAGTCTAACCATTTACACGAATCTCCGTAATAAGTTCCGATTTGCAGACGTGGCAACTTCACTGTTTTCGCTTCAACTGGAAGTGCAACATTAGCCGTTTCGTTCTGATGAACTGTTCTAGAAGATTCCGAATTCTTCTTCAAAAATCTTTGCATTCTTCCTCTCCATATAACAGTTTTATCCTGGTATTCTTGGCTTAAGGTAACTTCATTTTCAATCTCCTCCGAAGTTACTTTCGTTCCGATTTCTTAATCTAAACTTTTCAGCTCGTTGATTTTCTCAATTAACTGTTCATATAAATCCTCGATTATCTCAATTTTCTCATTTAGCGGAATATTATTTCCTAAATTCGTTTCGACTTTGGTTATCAGTTTCGTAGTTAATTGTCTTATAACCGATCGTTTCTTTTTCAAATTTTCAAGAACGCCCTCCATTTTCGAACTATTCAGTCTGTCGATTTTCTGATTCGTAATAATCGCGGTTTGCAGGCACCATAAACAAAATATGTGTAAATATCTAATAAACAGAGGAGCGTTATACCACACAACGTTTATTCACGAACACCAAAGACGAACATTGGCAATCTAAAGATATATAATCCTAAACTTAAGACTGATCGTTGAACTATCTAAATTCAAAGATTCTTCAAAATATTGACACTTAGACTTCTGTGAAACATAAATAGATTATATTTATACACAATTAATAGACTACGTTTAGATGAACATTACGCTGTTTCCTTCATACAATCTTTCTAGTTCTTGTTCTGGTTCTAGCTAAATGCAAATCAGAGTTCTATGTACGTTTTTGTTTTGATTATTCTAGATTTTAGATGTAACGGCGCTGACAGTCCAGAGTTTAGATGTAACATCTCCTCCCACCATTGAGGTCCGACGGTACGGAGGAACTCAATACACACAGGTCCAGTCGATGAGGGAGACCAACAACTCTTCCAGCTCTGGTTATCACGTGAGGACTTGAAGCAGGTTCTGAAAAAAAATCAGCCTGACCAGTCGTAGGGTTGTTTCTATCTCGAGATGTTCTGCCGTGGAACAGAGGACCAGCAGATTCGGGAATAGAGATCTCCGACGGGGAAAGCCGGGCCACTGGAGGAAGCAGAGTTCATTTCTTATCTTGACCCTCGTTAGTCTAACTTTTCGTCTATACTGGGAAAAAGCTCGATTATGTTGGCTAAACACTAATGAGTGCGGCGTCTCTGGCTATCTTCCAACAGAACGACATCGCCTACTTGACACTGTTGATATTTTCCCCTCTTTATCGCATGTTGTCTCAACTGACCAAGATATTCACGACGAAATCTGTTTCTTAGATCACGTCTTATTCTCTGTCGATATTTGGATCAGCGGTTTAGTTCTTGGTAGTCTACGCAGTCAATATCAGGAACTCCTGATGACGCCAAATTATGGAGGAACATCACAGGGATCAATAGTGAAGGATCTTGATTATCTTCTGTTACGTATGTGATATGTCGTGTATTAATCATTTGTTCACAGTCACATAATATAATATATAACTCTTCGTAATTTAAGAAAGTTCGGCCTTATATTCTACTTAAAAATTTTCTTTCATCATTCGCGCAAGCCTCTCCCGCCAGGTAGCAGTCGGAGGTTTGAATTTTCATCGTGTCCTTTAAATAGAAACAGCTGAACATATGGCGTTCTACTTCACTTTCTTAAGAACACTGTTAGTCCGTACCAAATTAGTTCCGTTGTTGGAATATATTGCATAAGGTCTACCTCTTCTAGCAATGAATCTAGACTATCCAAGCTTTAGATCCATCACGGAGATAGAGAGGATCTGCTAGATCTACATCGACGACTTCAAAAACGGCCCTTTCTCTAAGTTTGAATTCGGGTGGAAATCCTGGCTCGACTACTACTCTTTGTGTAGCAAATCTTTTACATCTTACACATTTCCTGATAATATTTGATAATATTTCGAACAGTTTTTCTGGATTTTATATCCAAAATTTTTCTCTAAAATTTGCCATTAAAATGCTGACAACAGCATGCTGGAGTTCTACATGTGTCTCATAAATTAGTCTCTAAACAAGAGGGTGTTTTAAAGGTAAAATGAGAGGATATTGGAAATTTTCTTCATCTTACCGCTGTAGGACGTCCGTTTTCGCTCTGAAAATTCCATTTCGTCTACGATTAGTCTCAAAGCACGAACAGTAGAGTCTTTTATGCATGTAAATGATTCTTTCTGTTCCAAACCTACAAAGTGTCTTTTCAGCATTCTCAAATTCATCAACTAAGATATCAGGGATTAGGTCTTTGATGGCTGTCTTTTGATGGCTTTACTGTGGAAGACGGCGTATTTTGGGACAACTCGATTTGATATTCGCGATTTGAAGTTCTTTCTCCAACAGCGCTAGTTTGATTTGCTCTAACTCTACCTTTGTTTCGTTTTCAAGTTTTTGTAACGCAATTTGTGACTTGTTTTTGCTTTGAGTTTTTTCCCCTTGCTTAAGCGCGTAATCAACTACGCTTTTACTAACTCTTGATAAGTTTTCAAAACTTTATTATTTCTTTATAAAAGTTTTTAAAATAACAATTTTCACATCTTTCGCAACGGTTAGATCTAACTCCGCAGCGAAAGCTTTAAACTCTTCTTTCCCTAATTTAGCTCCGATGTTAATGAGAGTGATAGAGTGGACACTGGGAGAATACACGAAGAAACCATGGAATTTTGAGATAAGTATCCTTCTTTCATCTAAACTAAATCAAATCTAAGTGCTTTTAAATTTATTAATATAATTGTTCACCAGTTTTTAGCGTTAAATAATGCTTGAAATTGCTCATTGCTTGCGTCTCTTTTTGTGGTAACAATTCCAAACACGCGCTAACTTCGTTATCAGTTCTCGTTTGTCAACAATTCTCCCTTCTGAGCCCGCCCTACTATATAGGTTAAGTCCTATCTACTAGTATAAGGCCTTAGTCTTGTCTTGTTTTGAGGTATTTCCAGTTTCCAGAGAGGGAAAATGGAGATTTTGCGGAGCGACGTGTATATTAGGTTGCGCTATGCGCTACTTCGCTCTCCGATCTTTTTTTTTTTTTTCCCTGAGATCCCTTAAATATTTTTTTCCCTTTAAATATTATACCTCATCGATTTTTTTTCTCAACCTGTTGTTTGCTATCTGTTTAATGTCTTTTTCTTCATTGCCTTAAATAAATTCTTAGAATTATGAGATATTATAAATACTGTTTTCTTCAATGTGTTAAACTAGCATTAATTAACAAGTAATAAATTATGATAGCAAACTGACAATAAATAAACTTGTAATAAATTATGATAAATATATTAATAAATACCACCGATCTATGTTTATTGTCTTTAGTTATTTTAGTTAAAGTAATATATATTTTTGTCTGATGTTATGGGTCTTTTGGTGTGTGTCTCAGGATGAAAGCATACATATTGCCTTGTATTCCATGTTCAATACCATGAATACGAAGCATCTCAACACTAACCTTTCCCCCCCCATCATCACATCTATTCAGCCTTAGCAAACATACTCAGTGTGAGACACTATTTATTGCAAATGATCACAGCTTCCTCTCCTTTTGACTACACCCATGGACACAATAATATTTTTAGGATATTATCTACTACTTTTCCTTATCTTTTTATCCGCGATTAAATTCGCATGTAGGTATGGCGGAAACGTGACGAAAAATGTAGTCACAAAGCGGAATAAATTATAAAAATATTTGTGGCAACACAAACTTTCTGATTATTACTGTTTCAGAAAGCAGCTATATTATGTAGTCAGCTGTAAAAAGTTGGTAGTAATTGCTTGTAAAATAAATAAGTTATCCAGATTCTTGCAACAGTCACCTATTCGAACATTTTATGGGTTTTAAGGTGTATGAGTCCCCTTAAGAGAGGAATTTTTATGCAAACTTAGACGTCTTATAGCATAGGACAGTCAGAATTTATTATTCAATAAGAAAACTTACTAAAAATTATAATATTCTTATATATTCATCATTTTTTCAGTATCCACTCATGTTTATAGGTTCAAATGCCATATTTCAAAATCAAAGTTATTTATGAAATAAAAACTTATACAATCTGATAAATCATTTCTGTGTGCAAATTTTTAAATCTAAATCTCTTACATTAATTTTTTCTGTCTTTTAAATTACATCCCATTATTTATTTCAATTTAGTTTATTAATGTGCTTGAACTAATACTTCAAAGTACTTTGAAGTACTTTATGTGTCATGAAAATGACAAATATTTCCATAAAAAAAATAAACAGGCATACAGAATTGTTATTAACCAGTATTATGTGATTAATTAGTCATTTAATAGTTGATTTAATCGCTTATTTCATGTCTAAATTTTCTACACAGAAAACCTCTGTCTAATTTTTATTATCTTTCCACGGACGATGATTTTCAAAGAGGAATGAATTAAAGTCTTGATTGCGCAAAACACATCTTTGAAGCTAAATGTATTCTAAGAAAATCAAAAAAATGTAAACAAGATTTTGCCCCCCCCCAATCAGTCATTTAAACTATTTCAACCGTTCAGGAAAACGATAAACATTGCGAACAATCTACCCTTTTTTATATGTACTTTAATAAAAGGAAATGTGTGTTCCTTCTTTTTATAAGAAAAGGAACCCATTTTAGAAAGCAAAATGGTTCTAAAAGTTTAGAGTCTCCAACGCTTAAAAAATGATAAACTACGCCAAGGTAGTAAACCGCCTTCAAAAAAAAAAAAAAAAAAAAAAAAAAAGGCTCACTACAACTCTTAGGCAGTTCGCGTACGTCGAATCCGTTATGGATCTAACAGTTCAATGCACATGCGTGGTCAATGGTGGTGCGAATAGCTTAAGCAGCTAAACGCGCCGCTAGTGCGGATAGCATCGGCCGCATTTTACGCCGATTTCCGTAAAGCAGGCGGTAGTGAGAGCGAAGGTTGTTAATCCTAACTCAGCAATAGAAAGGTTTGTTAGTAGTTCACCAGCAAGAGAATAATTTGCAAGTAATAATTATCAGTTACAAAGACGAAGTCAATCTATATACATAATAATGTTCAGGAAATGATTAGATAAAATAGGGATTTAATGATAGGTCTGATTGCAAGCGAGGACAAGTAATTAGTTAAAAAAATCTTTAGTTTCTTGACAAAAAGGCTACAAAAATTACTTAAATTCTTTTATTTAACAGAGGAATTTTTATGCAAACTTAGACCTATTCTTATAGCATAGGACTGTCAAAATTTATTATTCAATAAGAAAACTGACTGAAGATGATAATATTCTTATATATTCATCATTTTTTCAGTATCCACTCATGTTTATAGGTTCAAATGCCATATTTCAAAATCAAAGTTATTTATGAAATAAAACCTTATACAATCTGATAAATCATTTCTGTGTGCAAATATTTAAATCTAAATCTCTTACATTTACTTGCAATTTTTTTCTGTCTTTTAAATTACATCCCATTATTTATTTCAATTTAATTGATTAATGTGTTTGTACTAATATTTCAAAGTTCTTTGAAGTACTTTTTATGTCCTGAAAATGCCAAGGAATTCCATAAAAAAAATAAGCAGGCATACAGAATAATTCATTTAATATTTCATATAATCGCTTTTAACTTATTTCATGTCTAAATTTTTTACACAGAAATCCGCTGCCTAATTTTTAGTATCTTTTATCGGACGAAATTTTTGAAAGTTGAATGAATTAAAGGCTTGATTGAGCAAAACACATCTTTAAAGCTAAATGTATTCTAAGAAGTATAAAAAATGTCAGCACGATTTCCCCCCCTTTAAATCAGTGATTTAAACTATTCAAACCGTTCAGGAAAAGGATATACATTGCGAACATAAAAATCTGCCTTTTTTATATATACTTTAATAAAAGGAAATGTGTTCCTTCTTTTTATAAGAAAAGGAACCCATTTTCCATTCTCAACGTTTGAAAGTCGCCAACGCTTAAAAAATGATAAACTACGCCATGGTAGAAACGTGCCTTTTACAACTCAATGCGCATGCGGGGTTAATGTTGGTGCGGATAGCTTAAGCCGCTAATCGCACCGGTGGTGCGAATAGCACCGGCCAATAATTACGCCCATACGGCTAATCCAAATACCATGCAACATATTAATTATGCCAAGTTTATGTTTTATAATAGTAATGGTATTAAAAATCAAAAAATTGAAATTCAAAACTACATCAACCAGCACAGTCTGGATGTAATTTTATGAAGTGAAACCCACCTCAAATCAAATGACAAATTTAAAATTCCCAATTACAACATCTATAGATCTGACCGTCTTCATAATCGTGGTGGCGGTACAGCTATTCTCATGAAAAAATGTCTGAACAGTACCATCTTTCCTCTTCCCCTTATGAGCTTTGAAGCAAGTGAATCTATTTTGAACAGTGATAATAAAGAATATCTCATCATTGCTGTTTATAAGCCACCCAACAATAGACTCAACACTCAAGATCTTGACTATATTAACAAGTTATCCAACTATTATTGCGGGGGACCTAAATTGTAAGGACGGTAACTGGAACTCCAGGCGAAATAATCCAGACGGAATTATTCTTAATAATTACATCATCAACAACCCTGATATCAACATTTATGGTCCAGATGAACCTACGCATCTTCATCAAATCTCAAATACTTCTGATGTATTAGGCATCTTAATTACCTTCAATGTTCCTCAAATACCTTTTCTCCAAGTGGATAATGAACTTACTTCAGATCACCTACCAGTACGCTTCACTTTGTATGGCTTAAAGCATGGTCTTCCGCCTATAAAGTGCCGCATTAATTGGGAAAACTATGCTTAACACCTTGAAGAAAACATATCTGCTACCACTAAAATGACTAATAAAAGCGAAATTCATGATGCCACAGTCTATCTTAGCAGTAAAATCAACGAAGCCATCAACCACGCCAAATTTATTCCAAAACAGACTAATTATACGGTCCCACAGAATATTAGACAGAAAATTACAGAGAAAAATAGACTAAGAAAAATTTATCAAAGTTCTCACTCCACCCAAAACAAAAGAAGATTTAATGCTGCCAATCGGAACCTCAGAAAACTTATCCAAGAGTACAGAAACAATTGCTGGGATAACTTCATTGAAAGTCTTTCGCACACAGACCATTCTGTGTGGAAAGTTGCTAAAGCTCTAGATATGATATTTTCTACTACTTTTCCTTATCTTTTTATCCGCGATTAAATTCGCATCTAGGTATGGCGGATATAAACCGGTATTTTGATTTGTGATCTGACTTCGTCCATCCAAAAATGGAGTTGCTTAGCTTTTGCGAAATGTTTGATTTTGTTCAAGGAGGCGTAAATTCTCGCTATATTACTGAAGCAGATAGAATTTTAAAAAGCGCATCATTTGGTAAAGCACGGAATATTACTTGAAAAACCCAAATTTTACTTGAAAAAAACAAATTTTGACTTCCTATTGAAGGGTAAGTTCTATAGTGTAATGATCGCATGAAATCGACGGACATTTCATTGTTGGAAAAGGAAAAATAATTAATTTTTTTTTTTTTTTTAAATTTCTTGTTCATGTAAAGGAGGAATTGCTGGCTGTTGTAAGCATTGTGTCGCTGTTTTGATTTTAACGTTCACTGAATGTAAGCAAATGATTTCATATGTATTTAACTTGGGATGTTCAGAAATTCTTTGCTGTCAAAAGTGTGTTTTTTTCCATAACATTTATTTTGAATCATTATATACTAAAAATATCTTGATCTATATATGCGTTTATTGTATTTATACATACATAATAGCACACATAATACATAGCATTATATGTTATACATTATATTATAATTTATACAAAATATATAGCTATTTAGCTTAATTTCTAAAATTAGAAGTGCCGGAGCCCTATGGAAGACCGTCAGCAAATAGGGAACAAGAGTAAATAAATAAAACGACTATTAAACTAATTAATAATTTTAAAATTCAATAGTCAATTATTATCAAATTAATTAATATCTACTTAATTATTGTTTATTAAATGCTATTTAATCAATAATTATATATAATTGATTACAATTTAATTGATAGCTATTAGATAATTAGTTAATTATTTATTGAAAGATTTAATAATTAAAGATTAAAGTAATTAAATATTTAAAATTAAATTAAATGTAAACAGATAAATTTCAATTTAATAAGCGATTTTTAATATAAATTTATTGCTAAAAATAAAATTTTCAAGATAGAATTCCTACTGAAATTGTTATTCAATTACATAAAAGCTGCAATTACAATATTCAATTACAATTGCAGCATCCTTCTTGTTTAGAGGTCTGGTGCACTCCGGCTGGAATTATGATTTTTTACAAAAACTAAGAAGCATCGGAGCCGGGATCCGGGGAGCTCCGGCCCAATTTAAGCTCTGATCGTAGGGTGAAAAAACTTCTTTTATCATCACAAAAATTAAATATTATTAAAATGATATAAAGTAATAATTAAAATTTATAAAGTATAGCTGATGAAAATTCAGATAATGCTGAAAACAGGGCAAAAGAGAATGATGGTGTTAGCGTATGAGAGGGTGGAAACAAAAAATGAGGGAAATCTTGGTGAGAGAGAATGTTTTCTTTGACCGCGGCTCTTTGTTGATATAATTATAGCCATTAAACGGATGTATGTCACGGGTAAAATGAGTCCTCAATCTGAATCCTAAGGATGAATGTAAAGTTACTGGTTACACTTTTCGCTCCCCGTATTTGGTTACACTTGTGGATACTGTGACAAGACGATGTATAGAAGCAATGAGCCATTTATTGCAGTATTTCACTCTTATTGTACTCGTTGTCACTTTACGCACATTTAAGAACACAAATTTTCCTTCCTGCGAGGATAACTAACTCTAACCATCGATAATAATACACTAGATACGATAGCATGGCGAGAAATTTACGCGTTCCTACTCAAGTCCCCCAAATTTATTGCCATTCCTAAAGGGAAAGGTTTCCGAATATCAGTGAGCGGACTTTATTTGAACGTCTCGTGTTCTCATTAGTTCGCATTTCTAGGGAAATTGAGTATTGCAAGATCTGCTTATTGTTAAACTAAAACGTTAGGAATTCTACTTTTTTCCCCTTGAAATTGTAGTTCAGTTTTGTAAAATGAAGTACCGGACCTCATCTTAGTTAGGGCTCCGGTGCGCTCCAGCTAGAATTGTAATTTATTTTAAAAATTGAGAAGTACCGGAGCTGGGCTCTGATGCAATTTAAGCACTGGCTATTATATACATAATAGCACTACTTATCAGATGCAATTTTGAGAATATCAACAAGCAAAGCACTTAAAAATGAAAAAAAGACACTTGTAAAAGAAATATTAGTGTCCTATATGTATTATAGAAAATACATGAAATGAATAATACCATTACCAAACACTTCAAAAAAAAAAAAAAAAAAAAAAAAAAAGCAGATTTTAGTATTTTCTACCTCAGTACTCAGTACTATAAAGCAATCCTGCCATATAACGTGTAGTTAATTTTTGATTACATAATATTACATTAGATTTGTCCTACGAGTGGTTAAAACTGATAGTTCAATCTCAGCTCAAATCCGGGTGAACAAGCAGTGCAGTTTTTTTTTTTTTCGAATACAAGCGAGTTTCCCCTATAAAGTTCTTCATAAAGCATTCTTCTTCAGGCTGATAACCAATGTGCTTAGTCATATTCAAAGACCCTAATCTAGCCTTACCTTTCCTTTAGATTCCATATTCACATGTTATATCTTTATCTGTTAAGATTTTTTCATAAAAGGATCACCAAGCTTCTACCAATCCAGCAGGAGCATACTCAAAACATGTCAAATCCATGTGAATGATAACAAAATCGATATTTTCACCTTGCAAACCTTTATAAATGTTCCAAATTTTCTTAAGGATTCTTAATAACCTTATTATTTAGAAATGCGTTTATTGTTGTTTTTATATTAACAAAAGCATTTAAATATAAAATATCAATTTTAAAAATAACTGAAGTTTTCTTTTAACCAGATTTGCTTTTCTAATGCTGTTTTTAATTAGTAACATTATGTCTGAACAAAAAATTTAAGAATAAGTCTATTAAAAAGGTCTGTGTGATAAGTCTATTAATTAATAACATTGTATGAACTTCATCATCTTTGAATATGAAACACTGAACTAACTCTTTGAATATGAAACATCCTAAATGAAAACACCGAGTCCATTTCAATCTAATACAAGAATAAATTATACATATCAAAATTCACAGTAAGAGCTTCTCCGTATTATATTACACAAAGATTAGAAACCAAGTCTCCACTTACGAAATCTTACACTGACATAATGGTCTTGTACTGAAACAGAATTGTAGCAACATAGAGGATATAAATTACATTATGCCAAAGAATTATTTAAATTTCCTGAATAAATTATAGCATTTAGAGTAACCAAAGACACACAAAAAAAAATTTCAGATTTGTTGTAAAATTGGTGCCATGTCTTTATGCTATAATAACTTCACACATTATCTACACATGTGTTTTCCTGTCAGTCAAGAAGATTGATGGAAATATTGTTCTTACAAAAATTATTCTGACATATATTTGGAGAAACATATATTTCTTTTTGAGTTACATGATCAACAAAAACTATACAGCTATAACGTATAAAAAACTTTGAAAAATTATATATTGAAACTTGTGGAAATTTGGGGAAATTTATTTGGTTCGATAATCAAGAGGTAAAAGTGGTTTATTAAAAATTTCTCAGTGCTATAAGAAACCAACGAGAATTTATGAGTATGTTTCGATATCATGTTTATCCATTATTCGGGCTAACATACATTGTTATCAGTTTATGTTTGCCCAAAATGGTCGAAGATTGAGTAAAAATATTAGGAGTTTGAAGATAATCATCAATGTACCTTAATATCTTTGCAACAGAAATATAATACCCAACAAACAAAAAAACAAAAAAAAAAAAAAAAAAAAAAAAAATTATCAAATGAATTTTAGTATGCCATAACAGTTTCATGGGAAAATTTAACACACCTCTTAGATAAACAACTACAATCATTATATACAACAGCCATTTCATTTAAAAAAAGGCATAAATTACATTAATCAGATAAAATTTGTTGTAAGAGCTTCATTATCTGGTTAAAATTCTTAAGCAAACAAGAAACCATTTCAAGTACCATAACATAATTTTCATAAGAGAATTCCATTCATCACAGAATATTAAAAGCACTTTGGTAGAAATTTGATCATTTAAAAAGTACAATTTCATATAATGCACATTTTTTATTCTTTATTCTTACGGAAAACATTGTATTTTTAAAGAAAGACAACGCTTTCTTTCTTTTAAGTACATAGACTCCAGAATTCTAATAATTATAATAAAAAAGGCATTTGCCAGCAAAATAACGGTTAACTATAAAATCATAACCATTTGTATAATATAACCATTTGTATGCACTGTCTTTGGTCGCATGTGTACCAGGAATGCATAAAAAAAAAAAAAAAAAACCTAACACTTTTATAAAATACTGAAACTAGGGGTTGGACTTAAATATTTAGTATTTGAATGCTTTATATAGCTTTGTCCAAAAACAATGTACTATTCGTATGTAACACAGAATAAAGTATACTAAATTACTGTTGACAATTTCAGTTTCTTGGTGCATATTTCATAGCTGATTATACACATGTAATATTAATGTGTGCCAGTTTTCAATCGAAAGCACTACACAAGGGCATCATCTACACCCTTAGGTATAGATGAGCCTGAGCAAGCTTTACTGTAATCAAATAAACCATAACCATTTTACCTTAGACTATTCATTTAACAACTGCGGCAAAATTTGGTACACTTCTGTTATCAGGACCGAATTCAGAAATGTGTGTATGAATGCGTTCACATATGCACGTATATATGTACGTATGCATGTATGGTTGTATATAAACACACATATAAAAGTGCATACACACATACATACATTTCTGAATCCAGTCCCTATAACAGAAGAGTACATAGATTTTTCTATATAATAAAACATAAAATTTATGTGTGTATTTTTTTATAAGGAACAATATTTCTGACACTAATCAGCTGTCATCAACTAATGTCAAGAGCAAGTGAAAAACAAAAGAATAATTATATAGAATTAAGATGTAATATATATTAAAAAAAATTTCTTTAGTGTAACTGTTCTTTTATTCATAGAACTTTATACTTGTATTTTCTTTTATTCAATCATTAACAGTTAGAAATGAATAGTGATTGGCTAAATATGGATATGTTCTTGTGTGTTTCATGCAGTTCTACTTCTGGTACTTACTCTGCGACATACTGAATTTAATTTTTATTTGGAAACTGATTAAATTAATTGTGATGGTGTGTGCTGAGAAATGGAATTTTGTGAAGAATATTTAAACTTGCCAATAAAAATAGGAATAATTTTAAAGTTTCTGTCAACATTTTTTATATTGTTATCAAATGTGACTTTAAAAAATTCTTTTTTTTTATAGTAAAATGTGAATTGAATTAAAAGGGTATGATTTTATTTTAATTCCTTTATGAAAATAATTAACCTAAAAGACACACAGATCTCATTAACATATGAAAAACATAATAGTTCTATAAGCAATTCAAATTATATATTGTGATATACAGTAAGACCCCGCTTAACGCAGGGGATACGTTCCATCAAAATAGAGCGTAATGCGAAACAGCGCTAAACGAGGCTATCTTTACATGTAAATATTGGGGTTAGGGGAAGATGGCTAGGAAATTGGTTAGGTATTAAATTTAAAAAGTATGTTTTTTTAATAAAAATAAAACCAATCATTTATTTCTTAAAGCCCAAATTAATACCACATTATTATTTATTGCAAAAATAAAAACAAAATATAAATAACAAAACGAATATTCTTAAAAAAAACAAATAAAATTCTCAGTCAGTCATATTTAGTTAGCCTTCCGCGTTTTCAGTGTTCTGCCTTTTTGTGACAAAAGCATCTAATGTTGTTTGCCTTTTTCTTTTGCGTTGTTCTCTTAAAAGTTCTTCATAAACGGATAGAGCATCTCTAACACCACGCCTTACTTTTGAGCTCCTGTCAAAATTCGGATCATTTTCAATGAATTGATCCATTATTTCAGTTATGGTAGACAAAGTCCATTTTACAAACGCCATCGAAAGTTCTTTTCGCTCTTCTTCTGAATCACTGCTGTCAACATTTTTGTTTTCTTCTTGTTCAGTTAATTCCTCGAGCTCATCATTAGAAAGACTAGCCGCTGCTTCTTGAATTATTTCTTCGACATCTTCCACATTTACCCCTTCAAAATATGTCTGCACAATACCGCACCAAACAAGAAATACAAGTACACTCATTCGGATATGTATTTGAAACCTATCGCTGCATAATATTTCCGGGAATCCCCGTATGCTGCGAGCGATTTCGTGGAATCCCCGGGTTGAAATAAAAGAGCGCTAAACCGAAACAGCGTTAAGCGGGGTCTTACTGTATTCTAAAAGCAAAATTATATAATATATAATGATATAAATTAAATACATATAATAAATATATAAAACTCTATAATGAATAATGATCATAACTGTATAATAAATGCGAACACACATTATATCACTGTGCTGTGAATTGAAGAATATTTAATTAGAAATTTACCTTTTATATATATTTGATAACATGGAACAGTAAAACATAAAGATCGCAAGAAGTTATGAAAATAGGTTATGCAACTTAAGAAACAACAAGTTCTATGAAATGCACTTTAAGTTACTGCAATATCATGAGACACCATAAATAACCATAAGACGCGATAACTTAAGACAATATCATAAGAGATACTACCAAGATAAGTATAATTTGTTCCTTCTTTTACATCGATAAGTTTTCTTTAAAAATTTAACCAGTGAATGCCAAAACAAATTTATTATCGGTGCCTTTGATGCAAGGTCACACAAAGATAAACTCGATTTAGCAAATTTCTGAAACATTAAAGTCAAAAGTGTTAAATTACAACTGTTAAGAAAACAATTGTCTGGCAAATTTTAATTCTTATATGAAAACTGAATTAAATTTCGAATAAGTGACTGGGCTTGTACAGTATTTTAGAAGATATTTCATGTTCATACACTGAAAATAAATTGCACTTTAATGAAAGAGCTGGAAATATAGTCTGCATGATGCATAAAATATGATCAAATCTATTTGTTAAATACTTAATGCTTACTTTCAGGAATGTAGCTAGAGGGTAACAGTTTTTATATATTATTCTGAGAAATAACTTAAGATTGATTTGCAACACTTGGTATAAATAAAGATATTTTCACCAAAGAATTAATATTATTTTCAGACTTTTTACTGTCAAACTAAATGTAGACGCTAGACGATTTGAATATTTCATCTAACCTCTTCATTTAATGACAAAAAATATATTTTTAACAGAATTAATTTTTACTCAGGGAAAGAACATGTTGTCTAGCTGCCCGGGTTTCAGCCCAGGTTTAATACAGAAAGCCAAAACACATCAAATACAATTGAATGATACAGCATTTTAAAATGTTGCAAAAATTTTAAATGCAATTTTGTGGAAGAGCTATTGCAATTACCTACCTACTAAAACTTTGACCAAAAATTCAAGAAAACAAAGATACTCCCTTTTCTTTCCAATGAACAAAAGTCATATACTAATATAGGGATGCTCAACTTATTGTACTATAAAACCTAAACATAAGAATGAAATTATGTCAGCTATCTGAGATGTCCAATACCTAGAAATTCTATATATTGTAGAATAGAACCTGCGTCTGAAAACAGACGACAGGTAAAACATAATTCAAATACTTTACTTTTAGCCTGGAAGCAGGTGTTCTATATTAAACTGTCTTAATTCACATACAGAATTAGTGATATAATAGCTCAAAATATTGTAAGAATCAAACACGCATTATACAGTCAAAAGTCTTTAATCCGGACTCGGCGGGACTTCGGCGATTCCGAATTATCGATTTTTACGGATTATAGATCATCAGTTTAAATCTGGTAAGATGGCATGGAGAAATTATAAAATGAAAAATATGAAACCGTAATTTATGAAATAAAGAGCAATTATGATCTAAAGGGTATCAAAATTTACAAAAAAAAAAAAAAAAAAAAAAAAAAAAAGCTTAATATTTATTTGTTTACTTTATTAAACATTTCTTTCAACGCGCGCATGTGTAAAGCATACATTACGCATAGTCGAAAGTAGAAAATTACAACCAGAAAACTATTTGATTTGTATTCGTGATATTTATAATGACGAGGAATTTGATTTAAATCATATCAAAGACTGAGTACATCGAGATGAAATCTACATTATAAGCCGAATAAAATAAAAACATCTGCCCTGAAGATAAGGATAGTGCTGACAGATCAACTTACAGTTCATTGCGCGCCGTCTGTTTATCAATTGCGTTGCCGTACGCACAACACATGCGCAGAAAGTTTGTAGCTTTCAGGTCCGGATTATAGATCATTCCGGATTAACATTAAAAAAATCTATATACATTTATTAGTGTACGAGGATTGATCCTGAAATATTATAAGGTCACTTTCAAAGAAATGATAGAAACATTTCACTCGGGGAAGGGACATTCTCTCTGGCTGCCCGTGTTCCATCCCAGCTTCTGTAACATAAGTTTCATAGTAGAATTTTAAAATTCTAGGAAAGAAACTTACGAAGAAATTATTGAACATACCTGGTTCTATGATTTAGCCATTCTTACAGACATAATAACTACATCTTAAACTTCAAGGAAGGGGGAGAACTAAAGTCTTTGAATTAACCCGTTCACGATGGGCAATTTACTATGCTAAGCCTAACTTAAAAAAAAAAAAAAGGATAACTGAAATTCGTCTTCTAATTTTAGTTACATTATGAGAAGAGCATTCAGGTAGTCGTCAGAATTAATTCTAAACCTTTATTATTATATTTTCCTTAAAGATTTTATAAAATACTCCTTCTAAAATAATATAATTTTGCCCTTTTCCCACAAATAAATATACATGGAAAAATATCCAAACAATCGCAAATTTTATTTAACACAACACACAATTAAAAAATATTAAAACCATGTTTCATAAAAATTCAACGAGCAAACAACGAAAAAGTAAGCAATGTTTCAAAATGAGACCGTGTATGATATTCTTTGAAACAGGTGTACACAAAGTCCAACCTTGCATTAGTCACAGGAATATAATATCTGCTGATATTTTACTCAGCAAATTTGACTCATTTAGCATTTGTATATGTTATACGGTCAGATAGAGCTTTCATATCGCCATTAAAAAAACTTTCACTAAGCGATACAAAATATTCCTCTCAATGCCGGAAAACTCAAAGAGTAATAAAAAAGTCTTTAATAATTGAACATTGACTTCACTATAACCGATAATAAAAATAAGACAAATTAATAAATTAAATTAAAAATATTCCAGAGCATCCAGAACATATTCATGTAGAAATCATCGACGACCAATGCGGACTTAGAATACCTAGGGAGGTGACGTCATCCCATCTTAGCACAGTGCGGAGCAGTCGAGACCAATGCGAGATAGCGTCCAGACGGGGGGACGAGCGGAGGCAATCAGATGGCTTGTAAATTCTCGAAGAGTTGGTGGAAACAGACGGTTTCCTTTGATGTTTAAGTTCCATGTACCCAAGCTGATCATATTATATAAAATAGCTGTGGATATTGCGTGTGTATAGGACTGAAATGTTCATCATTACATGAATCCTGTGGACTGAGTTTAACTATCATGAGATCACCTGCAATATTAATTTTTACTTGACGTACCTTTATTACTTTTATATATTTCTTATTAGTAAAATAAAGCTTTTAATAATGCAATATCCGTGCTCTCCTCATGTTTTGAAAATAAATTCTACATTCATTTGTTTATATAAAATGACCCATTACATTACTCAACAGTTAGTGATTGTGTATATTCTACACATTTAGTTTAGATTGCTTTCGTTTGCCATTAAAAAAAGATATACAGTGGATGGACAAAAATATGGAAACACCTTGTGAAATGCATGTTTGAAAAGAAAGATTGATTTTAATGAGATATGTAGGTGGCGCTGGCATTTTTGACTACTGACGCCACCTATACAACTTCGTAAATGTGCTAAAGAGTTCAGTTGTTGTCGAAGTACTGTTATGTGAGGTTGTCATTGCATTATGTCAGAGTTAACAGACTTCGAACGTGGGCAAATTGTTGGAGCACGTATGGTAGGTGCTTCCGTAAGCAAGGTAGCCGAGGTGTTTAGTGTTTCAAGAGGTACTGTATCGAAGATTTATTCCGCATATTTGAAAAGCTGAAAAACATCATCTGCTAAATCACAGCGCAGACGAAAGTGTGTCCTGAGTGATCGTGACAGACGATCATTAAGGGCAATTGTGACGAAAAATAAGAAGACCACAGCTGCAAAAGTTACTGCTGAAATGAATGTTGTGTTACTGAACCCTGTGATACCAAAACAATTAGAAGGGAGCTTCATAAACAGGGAATTGCTGGCCGTGCTGCAATTGAGAAGCCACTCATCGGTGATGCTAATGCCCGTAACATGAAAAGGTGGTGTTTAAGTCATTAAGCCTGGACTATAGAGCAGTGGAAGCGAGTAATATGGTCTGACGAGTTTTCTTTCACATTGTTTCCCACTTCTGGCCGAGTTTACGTTTGAAGAACGCCATCTCAAGCCTATAATACAGACTGCTTGTTGCCAAGAGTGAAACATGGCAGGGTTCTGTTATGGTTTGGGCAGTCATATCGTGGTTCTCTGCTAGCCCCATGATAACTGTGTCAGGGCACATGACTGCCAAGACATATGTGAACATTTTGGCCGATCAAGTTCATTCCATGGTACAAACTTTGTTTCCCGATGGTGATGGTGTCTTCCAAGACGACAAAGCCCCTGTTCACACAGCTCACATTGTCCAGGACTGGTTTTCTGAGCACGAGGATGAGTTGTCCCATCTCCCCTGGCCACCACAGTCACCAGACCTGAATATTATCAAACCTTTGTGGTCTACATTGGAACGGAAAGTGCGTTCTCGTTATCCACCGCCAACATCGTTATCTGAACTTGCCACCGTTCTGCAGGAAGAATGGTATAATATTCCCTTGGCAAACATACAGGAACTGTATTTATCCATTCCGAGAAGACTGCAAGCTGTTTTTGATGCCAACGAGTTTCCTACACCATATTAAGCAAAGAAACATGTTTTTTTAAAGGTGTTTCCATATTTTTGTCCAACCCCTGTATATTTCGCTGAGGATTAAAAATATTCATCACAAAGCACCAAAAATCTAAGAGTAATAAAATAAATAAAAACAAGGGAGGAAAAATATCAGAGTAATAATAATAAAAAAATACTCTAATGATAGAACCTCTACCTCACTATATCCCAAAAATAAAAATGGTACCTCAATGCAGGGAAACCCCGTTTAAGAGACATTACATTGCTCAACACCCACCCACAAATCTCACTTGCATTCGGAAACAAAATACCAAAAATAAAAATCATTGCATAGGAATGAAGGTAACCATACTTAACTTTCCATATATTTCCCCATAACAGGCATACAGCTACATCTAGCGGCTAAAAAGTCAAATGTGGTACACCCGGTCGATACAGTGAATTAAATGGCGATTCAAATATAACATACCCGGCATTGAGGTAATGTTTGCTGCTGATGCACATATGATCACATGCCTGTACTGAACGGGATAAAGGGTATTATAAACTCATTTTAAAACAAAATTAATTTTGTGAAAATATTACACAAATTGAAGGAATATACATTTTTACTATAATCTAATCTTCGATTTGTCACTTTGAAAATGTGGAAAACTAAAGCGCGAAATAAAAGAAAACTACAACACACATTGGGAAAATCTCAACGAGCTTAAATTAGTTTCTCAATTAGATGTTTTGAGTGTGTTTAAAATTAAGCCAAATAACTTCCTTCACTTCAAACCCATTAGATAAGACTAGTATTTAAGAAAAATGGTAAAAGATTGCAAACATGTTAACAATTTTACTGATCTAGAAATGGAAATTACTGATTTTCACCTTAATTAAGATCAAGAATATCACAAAAAGGCATTTGAATAGTCCTAGATCAGAAAAATCATTGAAATGTTAAACTTTTAAAAAGATAAATTCCTGCTTTCGTTCAGGTACTTATTTTTCATTTTCCTGAATGTTCTGTTAATAATACAAAGAGTATACATTTTCTTTAACATATTATACCACACATTTTTATGCATTATGTAATGCACTCATAAATGAAATATTAAAAGTGCAATATATAACTGAAGCTTACCAAAATTTTATAAACTTAAAATTGGCTCCCATTAAGTTAAATTGCGCATAACTGCACCAAGGGAAGGAATGCAATTTTATTTCTTTGTCTGTATTTGGTTTCAATTTCATATAGAAAGAGTTAAAATAGGTTATCTAGGCAACAAAATTTAAACACACATTTTCAGTAAAAATTACAGAATAACTGATTTTGTTTCCCTGAAGACGCAACACCTCACTATTCCAGCTATGATACAGACTGTATACTGTCATAGAGAAAGTCCTTTCTTACACAGGGAATGCATATACTTTAATCTGTAGATCTTCGCAAATAGGTTCATAAAACTTCACAATATGCCAAAATAGTTCAGATTAAGGGAAAAATTTAATAAAGTATGCTTAAAACAACTAATAAAAAGCACATTTTGAGCAGCCTTTAACAGAAGACAATTTGGCCCCACTAACTTTCATTACGAGTACTCATTAAATTTTTATTTACATTTCTTTTTTGTTCAACATTTAACTTTCAATGGTTTTAAGAGAAACAGCACTTGATAGACAGACGCTAAATTCGGAAAAAACTGAAACAAAATTGGTTTATACACAGGCAGAGTAATTACACTGACCTGTTGGGAAGAGAAGACCCCGTTAGACAAGGAAAATATTAGGCCAGACAGAGAGGAAAATGCTTAGCCTCCTCCTCGTAATGCGAAAGGTGGCCACTTGGGAAAAAATTACACTACAGCAGTAATTTTCAAACCACTAAGAAGCAACAGAACTCTTAACAAATTTCAGACTTCTGATAATTATAGTGTGATTAACAGTTCAACCTCACTTCGAATATTACAATACAATATAAAGAAAGAACCAATTCAGACACTTCAATATGGAATTCAAAACCTAAGAAATTAATGCATAGACGCTACCCTAAACATTAAAACATAATGTGAAGCGTTCACGTAAAATAAATAAGTAGTAAAACTCCAATATAAAGCAACATGTGAAAAGGTACCTACAAATTATAACATTCAAGCATTTCTAGTGAAAATAAAGTTAATATAAAACAAGAATTACCAGCCACAGATGTCTTTTTGCTCTGCACTATTTCTCCATTCTTTTTCTTTCATGATATGTTCTGCAATCCAAGAGTGCACAAAAATGATGACAAATTACACTAGAAGAGGCCAAGGATGGGGGAAGGAATGATTAGATTTTAACTACTTTGAAATTAAAGAATATCTATACACAAAGAGAAATATCTAATATTGTTTCTTAATATATAAAACTTCGAAAGTAGCCTTCTTTGTTTTAAATTCCAGCAATGTGCTACATTGTTACTAAAATCATGATTGCAGTCGATAGAAAAGCAAATGATTTTCCTTATACGACAGAAGTACAGTAAGCGAAAGAGGTTTTTAATGTATGGGTACAACATGAACAATGAAAGAAAAAAAAAATTATACAGTTATTACAGATACACAGAATAAAAGGGAAAATGATCTTTGAGAAAAGTAAATAATTTTAGCGCAGGTACAAAAATGGCACCGAAAGTCAATAAGCAGGTAATTTTAAATGACAAATAAACAAAATAAATTTTACTGTTAGCTTTGAAGCAGGTGTTATATATAAAACTATCTTAATTCACACACAGAAGTAGTGACATAACAGATCAAAAAAGAGTAAGAATCAAACTCGCAATATATTGACATTAAAAGAGCTATACATATATACTTTTATAGCTTTTTTTTTTGTTTTAAACACCATTCTAAAAACAGATTTCGAAAAACATCTTGGAAACAAAAGTCATAAACCATAAAATAAATATTTCATTCAGAATTTTAACGCAAGAACCGTTTCTAATTTTAAGTTCTTTACTTAGGTACACTCATCCATGAGAGAGGACAGCTTAGTCCAATGTACAAGAAATTATCCTGTAATATTACCACGTCACTTTAATGAAATTATAGCAATATTTCGCTCAGTTAAAGAACATATTGTCCAGCTGCCCGGGTTCGAGCCCAGCTTTAATACAGCAAGCCAAAACACATCAAATGCCATTGAATGATATACCATTTTTAAATGTTGCAAAAAATTTAAATAAAATTTCGTGAATGAGCTATTGCAATTACCTATATACTAAAATTTTGACCAAAAATTCAACAAAACTAAGATACTCTTTTTTTCTTTCGAAGGAATCAAAGTCATATACTAATGGAGGGATGCTCAACTTATTGTACTATAAAACCTAAACATAGGAATGAAATTTTGTCAGCTATGTGAGATGTCCAATACCGAGAAATTCCATAAATTGTAGATTAGAACGTACCTCTCAAAACACACGAAAGGTAAAACAGAATTCAAATACTTTACTTTTAGTCTTGAACCAGACGTTCTATATTAAACTGTCTTAGCTCACATACAGAATTAGTAATATAATAGCTCAAAATGTTGTAAGAACCAAACACGCATTATATAAACATTAAAAAAAAATCTACATACATTTATTAGTGTTACGAGGGTTTATTCTGAAATATTATAATGTCACTTTCAGGGAAATGATAGAAATTTTCACTCAGGGAAGGGACATTCTGTCTGGCTGCCTGGGTTCCATCCCAGCTTCTGTTACAAAAGTTTCATAGAAGAATTTTAAAAATCTAGAAACGAAACTTATGAAGAAATTATTGACCATAATTGGTTCTATGATTTAGTCATTCTTACAGACATAATAACTAAAATCTTAAACTTGAGGGGGGGGGGAGAACTAAACTAAAGTTTTTGAATTTAAGGGTATTTTAAATTAATTTTGTAATCAGAATTAATTTTGTAAAAATATTACACAAATATAAGGAATATACATTTTTACCATAATGCAATGTACATTTTGCCACTTTGAAAATCTGGAGAACTAAAGCGTGAAATATAAGAAAACTGAAACAAACATTTGGAAAATCTCATCGAGCTTAAATTAGTTTTTAAATTAGATGTTTTGAGTTTTGAGTGTATTTAAAATTAGGCCAACTACTACGTTTACTTCAAACCCATTACATAAGACTAGTGTTTAAGAAAAATGGTAAAAGATTGCAAATATGTTAACAATTCTACTGATCTAGAAATAGAAATAACTGGTTTTCATCCTAATTAAGATGAAGAATATCACAAAAAGCCATTTGAATAGTCCTAGATCAGAAAAATCATGAACTGTTAAACTTTTAAAAAGATAAATTCCTGCTTTCGATCTACCTAAAAATGTGAAAGAGGATTTTCAACAACAATCTTGTTAAAATCAATGTTCAGATACAGAATAACAAACAAACATCTGGACCACTGCATGGATTTAGCAATACCAATAAAGTATGCTTAAAACAACTAATAAAAAGCACATTTTGAGCAGCCTTTAACAGAAGACAATTTGGCCCCACTAACTTTCATTACGAGTACTCATTAAACTTTTATTTACATTTCTTTTTTGTTCAACATTTAACTTTCAATGGTTTTAAGAGAAACAGCACTTGATAGACAGACGCTAAATTCGGAAAAAACTGAAACAAAATTGGTTTATACACAGGCAGAGTAATTACACTGACCTGTTGGGAAGAGAAGACCCCGTTAGACAAGGAAAATATTAGGCCAGACAGAGAGGAAAATGCTTAGCCTCCTTCTCGTAATGCGAAAGGAGGCCACTTGGGAAAAAATTACACAACAGCAGTAATTTTGAAACCACCAAGAAGCAACAGAACTCTAACAAATCTCAGACTTCTGATAATTATAGTGTGATTAACAGTTCAACCTCACTTCAAATATTACAATACAATATAAAGAAAAAACCAATTCAGACACTTCAATATGGAATTCAAAACCTAAGAAATTAATGCATAGACGCTACCCTAAACATTAAAACATAATGTGAAGCGTTCACGTAAAATAAATAAGAAGTGAAACTCCAATATAAAGCAACATGTGAAAAGGGACCTACAAATTATAACATTCAAGCATTTCTAGTGAAAATAAAGTTAATATAAAACAAGAATTACCAGCCACAGATGTCTTTTTGCTCTGCACTATTTCTCCATTCTTTTTCTTTCATGATATGTTCTGCAATCCAAGAGCGCACAAAAATGATGACAAATTACACTAGAAGAGGCCAAGGATGGGGGAAGGAATCATTAGATTTTAACTACTTTGAAATTAAAGAATATCTATACACAAAGAGAAATATCTAATATTGTTTCTTAATATATAAAATTTCGAAAGTAGCCTTCTTTGTTTTAAATTCCAGCAATGTGCTACATTGTTACTAAAATCATGATTGCAGTCGATAGAAAAGCAAATGATTTTCCTTATACGACAGAAGTACAGTAAGTGAAAGAGGTTTTTAATGTATGGGTACAACATGAACAATGAAAGAAAAAAAAATTATACAGTTATTACAGATACACAGAATAAAAGGGAAAATGATCTTCGAGAAAAGTAAATAATTTTAGCGCAGGTACAAAAATGGCACCGAATAAACTTTACTGTCAGCTTTGAAGCAGGTGTTATATATAAAACTATCTTAATTCACACACAGAATTAGTGACAAAACAGATCAAAAAAGAGTAAGAATCAAACTCGCAATATATTGACATTAAAAGAGTTATACATATATACTTTTATAGCTTTTTTTTTTTTTTTTTTTTTTTTAGAAAGGGCTCAAAAACACCATTCTAAAATTAGATTTCGAAAAACATCTTGGAAACAAAAGTCATAAACCATAAAATAAATATTTCATTCAGAATTTTAACGCAAGAACCGTTTCTAATTTTAAGTTCTTTACTTAGGTACACTCATCCATGAGAGAGGACAGCTTAGTCCA